>NW_027202270.1:22048534-26913534 GCF_024711535.1 Dipodomys merriami | reverse complement strand
TCAATGTTTCCATTATGCTTTGTCATTGCTTACCAAGAATTGTCTGTAGGCATTTTTAGGCTCCTGATTTAGCATGTAATTGAAAATCTTCCCGACTCTAGAAAGGTATTAATCAATAATGCAGATTCATAAAGTTGTTAATAATGAATGGGTCTGCAGATGCGAGAGGAATATTATTATTGGGTAGTGTTTTCACAGAAGACACTTACTGATAGTCTCCAGTGGAATCCAATTCAAAGTATGCACTGTGACATGCTCAAGAGGAAAATGTCAGACATTTCTGGAAGCCAGTGCTGGCCAAAACAAAATAAGGTAGCAAAACCATCCATGGACCTCTAAGAAATTTCAATACAAAGTTCATAAGACACTACGTCCAAAAACATAGCCTGAACAGACTTACATCAGACTTTTTTTTAAAATAAAAAATATCTGGGAAGCCAAGATTTCAGTGGTTGATTGAATCCATTTTGGAGTTTGCTTGAGTGTTGTTACATAGCATTGTATATAACAAATAATCCTCAACCTACATTTAATCATAGAAAATTATTACTTTTAGGACTGAGTCAGCTCTGAACAAAAGATAGATAATTGCTTTTTTTTTTTTTTTGCCTGTAAATCTCATCTGGTGAGAGATGAGTAATGTCCTGTACCTCAGGCTGCATATTAAAGGCGGATAAGAAAATATTGTACCTCGCCCACGCATTTGGAGTTGGAATCTAGAGTTCACATTCTCACCGCGCTCCCAGAGTAATCCCCACGCAGTAGCCAAGCTAAGGCCCGGGGTCCTATGGACTGCCATGGAGCGCAGCTTCTGTTGCAGGTCCACATTTTGTTGTAGAGTTGGCTTTTAATTTTTTTTTAGGGAAACATTTTATCATTTATAAACTCTCAGTAAGAAACCACAGACTTTTCATTGTTACTGGAAAATATACATGAGAATTAATGTTTCAGCCATTTTTAGGGTACAGGTGGGTAGCATTAAATCTATTCCCATTTGCGCAGCCATCTCTTCCCATTTCTAGGACCTTTTCATTTGCCACAGCAGAAACTTTCTACCCATTAAAGAGTAACTCTCCAATCCTTCCTTTGTCCTGCACTCTAGAATCCACGGGGAGGGAGGGGGACTGGGGGGAGGGGTGTCTTTTATCCCTGAATTGGACTATTCTAGGTACCTCATGTAAGTGGAATTACACAGGCAGGCTGTATCCTTTTGTGATTGGCTCACTTCACTTAGCATGGTGTGCTAAAGGTTCATTCATCATGTTGTGGCAGGCATCAGAATCTCCTATCTTTTCAAGGCAGAAGTACATTCTGTTTTATGTTTATGCCATATTGTAGATGAACATTTGACTTGATCCTATCTTTAGCCTATTCAGGATAATATGACCATAAACATGTTTGTACAAAAATCTGTCCAAGTCATTGCTTCCAGAAGAGGAGCTGCTTGATCATATATACTCTTCAATTTTTTTTTTAGGAATTGCCATATCATTTTTCACACTGGCTGCATATTGTTAGTAGCAACAAACAAGGGTTCCATCCCTTCCCTTCCCTTCCCTTCCCTTCCCCTTTCCCTTTTTCCGCCCTTCCCCTTTTCTCCCTTTTCCCCTTTCCCTTTTTCTCTCTTTCCCCCTTTCCACATTTTCCTCTTTCTCCTTTCCATTCCCCTTCCTATTCCCTTCCTTTCTTTTCCTTTTCTTCTCTTCCTTTCTGCCATCTCAACCGGTGGATATCCAGTTTCAAATACTATTTTGTTAAGAAGACTAAGTTTTCCCCAAGAATGATTTTGTTATCCCTGTTGGAAATCATTCAGCTATATACACAAAGGTTTATTTCAGGAACTCTTTTATTCTACCAGTGTCTATATCTACCTATATCCCAGTACCAACCTGTTTCGATTATTGTACTTTTACAGGAGGCTTTGAAATCAGGAAGAGTAAGACCTCCACTTTCATTTTTTTATTTCAAAACTGTTTAGGTATTTGGGGCCCCTTAAGATTGCATGTAGATAGTCAACATAAACGTTTTTTTTTTTCTTTTAAAAATGATCCTTCAAGCCAGGCATCAGTGGTTCAGGTCTGTAATTCTAGCTACTCAAGAGCTGAGATCTGAGGATCATGGTTCAAAGCCCAGGAAGAAAAGTCCGTGAGATTCTTATCTCTAATAAGCCACCAGAAAACCGGAAGTGGCACTGTGGCTCAAACGGTAGAGCACTGGCCTTGAGCTGAAGAGCACAGGGACAGCGTCCAAGCCCAGAGTTCAAGCCCCACAACTGGCAGAAGAAAAAAAAAAGATCTTCACCAACCAGGATACCTTAAAGACACTTGCACATCTATGTTAACTGCTTCACTACTAACAAAAGTCAAGTTATAGAAAAGCTCAGATACCTGCAATAGATGAGTGGATCCAAAAGTGGTACCTATACACAATGGAATTCTACACCGCCATTAGAAAGAATAACAAGTCATTTGCAAGGAAATGGATGGACCTAGAACAAATCATGTTAAGTGAGGTAAGCCAAGCTCAGTGGGACAAATGGCTCATATGCATGAGTACATGCATGAGCATGTACTGCTTTCAAATTTTTAAATTTATTTTTGCTCAACACTTTCTGTGTCTGAGAATATCCTTTCTCAGATATGTGAGTGTAGTTCCTTCATTTACATCATTTCAAGATTGATTGTTATCAGGCTTTCTTCTCTCTAATTTTGAAAAGAAAAAAGATTCCTTCTTTCCTTGCTCCCTTCTTTCTCTTCCTCCCTCCTTTCTTTCCTTTCCTTTTTTTTTCTTTGACAAAGCCTTGATATATTGCCCAAGCTATCCTCAAAATAATCCTCCTCCCTTAGCCTCCTAAGTAACTGGGATAACAGGTACATGCTGCCACACCTAGTTTTTTTTTTCTACTTACATCTTTTCTTTCATTTTTCATCCAGAATTGTATTTTACTAGATAAGCAGTAACCAGGTGCTTATGGCTCATGTCGGTAATCCTAGCTACTCAGGAAGCTAAGATCTGAGTGCTGAAGTTCAAAGTCATCTTGGGCAGGAAGGTCTGTGAGACTTCTCGCTCTCTAATTAAGCACCAAAAACTTAGGAGTGGAGCTGTGACTCAAGGCAGAACACTAGCCTTGAGAAAAAACAAACAAAAAAACACAGTTCAGCATTTATAATATTTGTGTATTTTCTTCTAGCTTTTGACTTACATCGTTAAAGGTGCCATATATATATATACATATAAAACAATATGAATATTAACTTGGTTTATTCATTTTCCGACCATTTGTAATCTGCAATCTATATGAATTCATAATTAGCAACTAGGAGTGTGTCATCATCCTCAGTAGAAGGATGTCTAGACAGATAAGTAGCGAGGTGTTCTGGCAGAAACAATAATATTTGCTTTTCCAGAGAATGAAATAATGGAAGGGTTATATAATGAAGGTTTCAGGCTCATTGTCCCAATGGAATTGCAAAAGGATGGGATAAATGGATCTCTAGCAGTTTTTAAATTGCATGAGGATGCATGACTCCTAATTTTGCATTGCAGATATGAACCAATATGTCTTACTGGGAATCCAGAGGATTTCTCTGTTATTTGTGTATGTATTTGTTTGTTTATTTAGTTATATTGTGCTGGTACTTGGGCTTACACGCAGGCCTTGGGTAGTGTACCTTAGCTTTTTCACTAGCACTTTATCACTTGAGCTATACCATTACTTCCAGCTTTTTGCTGGTTAATTGGAGATAAGACTTTCACAGACTTTCCTACCTGGGCTGGCTTTGAACTATGATCCTCAGATCTCAGACTCTTAAGTTGCTAGGATTACAGGCATGAACTACCGGCAAAAGGGCTTCTTACTTGATAAAACACATGGAAAGAAATTAATATAGAAGAGAACATGGTCCTGGTCATGATAGTGAATTGACATGTGAATTGAATCTTTCTTTATTGCCAGGGCCTACCTTCCTCTCAACTGATCCCTCTTCCCTTTCCCTTTCCCTCCACCCTCTTCCCTACTTTCTTTCACATTTGCTGGAACTATTTTCAGAATTTATTGTTCAGGCCAAGTAATTTTGACAGAGCTGTCAGGTTGACTCATGTGACTGGTTAAATTAATCATGGGTTAGAAATCTGTCACAATGGTACCACATCAGAGCTATCATAACTTCAAGGTTGGCTTTTAAACTCACTCTCTTTCTTTTTGTCCTCAGCATACATCTCATTTCCATTTTAAATGAGATCTCATTTTCTTTTTTATCTTGCTATTACTGAATTGTGGTTTAATTCCTTGTCTTCCTTGCTGAGCTAATGGGAATTAGTATGTTATTTCTTCTATCCCAGAAGGAATATAAAATGGCTGTACTACAATTCAGAATTAAATAAACTGCGTCAGAACGTATGTATTTTATAGTAAGTATAATCATAGCAATCATATTTTAAACACATCCACTTTGCGGAACATGATCGGGTCATAGTTCTTTAGAGTTCAAAGGAACTATGTGAAAATTTAGCTGAGGACTGCTCTATTTTAGAGCATAGTTATTTGGTCACATTGGAAAGCTTTTCTTTAGCGAAAAGCAATGACTTATGAGAATAAAACAAAATGAACTATGATGCATATATAAAATGAGCTTCTTGGTCAGGAGATGGAGATCTGAGGATCACAGTTCAAAGCCATCCATTTAAAAAGTAAACTTTCAGGAAAAGTTGAGACTCAACTCCAGTTAACCACCAAAAAGCCAATAGTGGAGCTACGGCTCAAGTGGTAGAACATCAGTTTTGAATGAAACAACAACAACAACAACAACAACTAAGAAACAGTGCCCAGGCCCTGAGTTTAAGCCACAGTACTGACATCAAAGGGGAAAAAAAAGAAAGATGGGACTTTTACATTGAATTCCTAGCAGGTTGTCACTGAATATATGGTTGTTCTGAAGAAGTTTCTGTTTGTTATCTATGCATTTAGATATGAAGGCCTTTGGCATTGATCTCCCAATTTTTGCCATTCTAGTTTGACATGGACCTGAAATCCTCATTCCACTAAATTAAGTCATTCCCTGAAAGTTCTCTGAGAACATACATTAGTACTTCTGCTAGGTATTTATTGTCATTCATCTCCCCAAGAAAACGGCACATTCTTCCTGATACTGTTCTTACTTTACCATTCAAACCTCTTCCCTCAGACTGTCCATAGCATTATATATAACTATATTATTTATATATAATTTATTATTCATATACTATACACATATCAATCAGTCAAACAATCACTCTACTAATTTATAAAGCTTTGGTAGTAGGATTTAAACTCAGGGCCTTTTAGTTGGTAAGAAGGCACTTCTACCTGAGTCACACCTTCAGCCCTATTTTTTTTTTTTGCTTTAGTCTTTTTTCAGGTGAGAGTCATGTGGGGTTCCCAGGGCAGGCCTCCTCTGCCTATCTGGAGCTTTCTCTGCAGCTGGGATGACAGGTACATCGCTACACCCAGCTGATGTATTATATATTTTGTTATTTCATGAGCTTTGTTGTGCTACACCCTCTGGACTCATCTGATTGACACAACCAAGGCTCATTCTCCTTCAGCTCAGGCTCTCCTGGAGAGCCTGTCTTCATAGGAATAAGCTGGGCCCAAGTTGGACTAGAGTGACCAAGGGTATCTGCCAATAATGAACAATTTTCTGTGAGGATGCATGCTCACAGGACAAACACCCAGATGTTAAGCCAGGATGAATAACTATGCTGTGAAAGGCACACTATACCATCCATGATCCCTTCCCCTGGAGCTCAGGCTGGGCAGGGTCAGAAATTATAGCTGCTTTTCTTAGAGTGACCAAACTACAGTAACTACAGTTGAAGCAGTGATCAGGTTATGTGGTCACCATAGTGGGAGGCTTGACAAATTGCCTCTGGTTTACTAACTGGACCTCCCATGTGACTACCACCCTTTGGGAAGGCTCTATAGTTGGATTGTATGGGTTTGCACTGCTGCACACAGCTTTCCATTGTCAAGTGCTACCCAATTCAAATTTAAGAGGCTAAGAACAAATTCTGAATCCTCCCTGTGACCCTAACTTCCACTTTTAGAAGGGTGAGGAGCTAACCAGAGTTGCTGCCACTCCCCAGAACTGGAAGTCTTGGTCAGAGTGGGATTGCTCTACCTAAATGGCAAGAGCAAGCATCTTCTACCAGGTGAATTCTAAGGTCAGTACAAGGCTTACCAGGGGAGAAGAGGAAGACCCATTTTTATTAGTATTTTTTTCTAGGACAGGTTTAGATGCAGAAAGGACCATTTAGTTACAATTGAGAATGATCTTAAAGCGTAATTGGTCTGCCTCTTTTCATTGACTTCATCGAACCCCACTGTCCTTCTGAAAAACATCAGATTCCTGAAGTGTGGGCCACATCAACTGCAAGTGCCCAGCACGACTCTGTCACCTAATCTGCCTCCAACTGGGACTCATTAATGTGATTCCCAAATGAAAACGGTTCCTTTAGAATACAGAGAGAATAACTGAAAAAAAAAAACACTTCTTATCAATTTTCAAAATTTAGTAGATAGATTTAGAAGAAGAAAGTCCTAATCTACTATTCAGTCTCCCTGAAATTTGTCTCTGCTTCCCCTCCTTCCCCAGGCTCTTCACTGTCCTCCCAGCCTTGAGGGGCTGTCAGTGGTTAATAGTGCCTTTGTCCAAGCTAGAGGCTGTTAGTGGTTAGTAGTGCCTTTGTCCAAGCGAGAGCCCAGAAGGGCAGCCATAGGATGAGTTAATATACATGCAAAATCCTTAGAATGGTGTCAGACACATAGCACAGTGGGTAAGCTAGTCTCATCTTTATTTATTATTAAGTATTATTATTATTTTATTATTTATTACTAATATCTTTATAGTTAATATTGGGAAATGACAGATAAGTCTTACTCCTTCTTTTTTTTTTTTTTTTGCTTATGTGGTGCTGAGGAATTGAACCCAGGGCCTCATGTATGCAAGGCAAGCACTCTACCACTGAGCCACCTTCCCAGCCCGTCTTACTCCTTCTTAATGCTCTGGAAATGAGATGGAGGATAGTCAGGGATCTTCATGAGAGGCCATATCAGGTCTCTTGCTGCTTCATTAGCAGCAGATTCATCTGCAATTTGCTCTGCCCACTGCCCACGTGTCCACAGCATGCAGGTGCATGCTTATGGGTCCTCGGTGGTTCTTTGCCATTGATGTTTCTTTTGTTTGCCATTTCTATTGAGGTGACAGACGGTTTCATCCCACGGCATCAAGGCCCTTCCCCAAGGCTCTTTAAAGTTCTCTTATAGTTTATATCTCAAAGAATAGGTGGCTTGAAGACTGTTTTGTGACATGATGTGGGGGTCTCTGTGTCTCCAGCAATCTCCAAACATTGATGCATCTTCCTGAAAAGTTCTGGGGGCATTTTAGAGAGGAGTGATGTTTCTTTTTATTATTACATAGATTCGATTTCTTCCCTTCAATAGCATGAGTATCTCACGTGCACTTACAGCTTGTTTATCATCAACATGGGAAAAATGACAGAATGAAATTCAATGGCTGTGTTACTTTGGAGGAGGAAGGAATTGACCTAGTGTGACAAATGAAAGCATGCTCTTGAGACA
The DNA here is from genome assembly GCF_024711535.1 of Dipodomys merriami. Lineage (NCBI taxonomy): Eukaryota > Metazoa > Chordata > Mammalia > Rodentia > Heteromyidae > Dipodomys > Dipodomys merriami. The sequence continues at coordinate 26,905,916 of NW_027202270.1, read as the reverse complement.
GCAGGGGACTGTGGTGGCATCTTTTAGAAAAAAAACAGCTAATAGAGATAAATGTAAAAGAACAAGGCAGAGGGAAATTATATATAATTTTTAAGAATGTAGGAACATCCTGAGATGTCAATTGTAGATGAACATTCTCGAAATAGAACTGTATTCAGTTCTTGTAATTGATTTCTTTGATTGTCACTATACTGTGCAACTCTTCATCTTCAACTATCTATTGGGACATTTTGAACTCTCTACAATTATGTAATGAGCAAGACTCTTGGAGTTAGATGCCCCCAAAACAACAACAACAACAACCACAACAACCACAGGACTCTTCTGGAACATTCAGAAACAAGATAGAAACCACAGAGAGGTGATGCTGGGAAGAATTAGAAAAGTATTTTCATTTAAAACTTTAAAACTTAAAACCTATTGGAATTATCTCATAAAAGTCATAACGTTTTCTTATAGTTTATATCTCAAAGAACTAGAAACAGGTGGCTGAAGTCTAGTTTGTGACATCAGGTGATGGCCTTCTGAAGCCTGGAACTTGTGTCTAACACCTATAAGCTTAGCTCCTCAGGAGGGTGAGATCTGAGGATTGAGGTTCAATGCCTTTCCAGGCAGACAAATCCTTGAGACTCTTATGTCCAGTTAACCAGCAAGTGGAGATGTGGCTAAAGTGATAGAGCTCCAGCTTAGAGCAAAACGGCTGAGTGCAAGCCCTGGTACCTGCATGTGCACACACACACACACACACACACACACACACACACACACAGTTTGACAATTTGTTTCTTTCTGATTATATATTAGAAGCCAATGGGAGGTAAGGGGAATACAGAAATTGTTGGAAGAAGGATGAATAAACGCAGCAGTGATGCTTCCTAGACTATGTTGAAAATGAACTATACAACTACACAAGTGGGTCAGGAGGGAAAAAACTGGGAGAAAATGAGGGAAGAGGCGACACTGTTCAAAAAGACATGTTTTCATTACCTGACTTACATAACTGAAACCCCTCTGTATACCACCTTTATAACAAAAATAAATTAAAAAAAAAAGCTAATGGGAGGCTTTTTTTCTCAGAGCCTCAGTCTTCTTTTTACCTAAGGAGGTACTCCTGAAAACAGAGTTGAAGTTTAGTCTGCCAGTTGAATATAAAAATACAATTACGATTAAACTTATGTTCATTTCTGAGCAGAGTTCTAGCAATAACAAACAAGATTCCATGTGTGCTCTGGGGATGACAGCGAGCCATCATGTGTTATAGCGCAAGTGGTGCTCTGCTCTGCCCTTCTCTGTGTGCACACACCCACTTGAGTTGTGCGGCCCTCAGTACTTTCCATGTTTGCTTGAAACAATGGTTTATTGGGGGAGTTGAGCCTCCAATTGCAATGAAAGCATCCAAAGCAATAACAAGTCCAGTAGTGAATAGATGGTGTGGAGCTGACCTGGCAGAGTTCTTACTTTGGGTGCAAGTTTAGCTTCAAGTGGATTTCATCTCGGAGGCGCTGATGCCTGGCCTGTAGGACAATCTATGGTTAATGAGTTACTATTGGGAATGAGGCCTTGATGGATGGATGATGGGATCACAGCATTAAAATTGTAATACCCATTTGAGATGCTCTATTCTTAAAGATTTAAACCAAGCAAATTTGGAAAAGGGATAGCGATAATCTCCCCTTTGTCAATGAAGTTATGTATATACAACATTTTAATATATATACACACATATATATCTTATATTGGAAATACTATTTTTTATTTTTATTTTATTTTATTTTTTCTGCTTATGTGGTGCTGAGGAATTGAACCCAGGGCCTCATGCATGTAAGGCAAGCACTCTACCACTGCGCCACCTTCCCAGCCCAATACTATTTTTTAATTTAAATTTTATTGTAAAGGTGATTTACAGAGGTGTTACAGTTACATAAGTCAGTTAATCAGTCTGTGATTCCCCTTCCCTTCCCCAAATCACATAAACTTAAATATAAGACAAAGGGTACAGAATTAAAAACCAAAGGAAAGGAAAGAAAAAAAAACTGTAAACAGTACCAAAACCTCCCTCTTGTTTCCATTTTTTGGACTTCATTTTAATGAGGTTAATTTTATCTGGTCATAGGCACATAGTTATTGAGCCATTGTGACCCTCTCCTAAGAATATCCTAGGTATATGCTAGCTATTACAAACGAGGGAAACCATGCATTGATGTGTCTTTGGATCAGATGAGACTATTTTAACTGAAGGTTCATAGCGTTTCATATTATAAAGCCACTTTTTAACCTTTCCTTTTTTAAAAAAATTATAAAGGTGATGTACAGAAAGGTTACAATTATGTAAGTCAGGTATTGAGTACATTTCTTTTGGAATAGTGGGAAACATTTGTTGTTGTTGTTGCTGGTCATGGAGTTTGAACTCAGGGCCTGTCACTGTCCCTGAGCTCTTTTGCTTAAGGCCAGCACTCTACCACTTGAGCCACATCTCCACTTCCAGCTTTTTGTGGTTAACTAGAGATAAGGAGTTCATGGACTTTTCCTGCCTGGGCTGGCTTTCAACTGTGGTCCGCAGATCTCAGTTGCCTGAGTAGTTAAGTTTACAGGCATGAGCCACTTGTGTCTGGCTGTTTTTTGTTTGTTTGTTTGATTGATTTTTTTTTAATTTTGCTTTATGATTTTAAGCACTCGAGGCCTAAGGACTTAGCTACCCTTAGTTGACTGGTCCCAAAGGTGGAAGACACCATGGGTAAAGGGCTCCAGGGTCTAGGCAGAAGCTTCTAGCGAGACAGCTTGATCACAGGATTACCAGTTCCTTTCCTCCACAATTTTTCATTTTAAGCAAATTCTCTAGAATGGTTTGTATTTCAACACAGCTAAAATTGTAGCCCCTTCTCTTTGGAAGTTACCTGGCAAGCTTCTGGAGTGAGCCACTGGCCTTCTTGAGTAGTCCTTCCAAAACCTGCTCAGTAGTAGGCAACCATCTCCCTATCTAGGGACCCCAATGAGCCCCCAGTGGCACAAGGCAATGAGAGTGTTTCTGGAGGCAGGAGACTAGGGCATGAGCATATGCTGTGCAGTTCAGAGGAGCCAGGATGGGGGATAGGCAGTTCACATGTCTTCAGTCATTCTCACCCTTCTTAAATGGTGGGAAGGGTGAGAACAATATGTTCTGGTGTTTTCATTTCAGTTCTTGCATCCTTTGCCATCTTGTGCCAGTGCTTAGACTCTCAGTAACCTGGAGGACCAGGAGAAGTTGGCACTTTGAAAGTATGATCAAGAAAACAATTCTAGGCCAGAAGCTTATGCCTGTAAACCTAGCTACTAAAGAGAATGAGAGCTGAGGATCATGGTTCGAAGCCAATCTGGGTAGGAAAGTCCATGAGACTCTTATGTCCAATTAACTACCAAAAAGCCAGAAATAGAGCTGTGGCTCAACTGGTAAGAGTGTTATCCCTGAGTGTTAACAAAAATAATTACCTCAGGGACAATGCCAGGTCCTGAGTTCAAGTGCTAACACACACACACACACACACACACACACACACACACACACACACACACACACACACACACACACACACACACACACACACACACAGAGGAAAACTCAAAGTACTCAGGAGACTGAGGAGAAGACTGAGGCAGGTGAATTCCAAGTTCAAGGCCAGTTTGAACTACATTGTGAAGCCCTGTCTTAGAAATCCAAGGGGCTGTAGCTCAGTGGTAGAATCCTAGCTTTGTATATGCAAGGCCTTAGGTTTGATTCTCATGTCCCTTCTGTCCCTCTCCAAAAACTCCCCCATATGACAACAATGACAATAACCCTTTTTACTAACAAAAAACAAAAGCAGGCTTTACAGGGAAGTCCATGGAAAATAAGGTGGTGCAACTGGTTGTTTTCAAAAGTGTTCTATGCACCTTAGATTCTGGTTTTTCCCCCAAAGAGACTTTGGGCATTAAGTACGTGGAATGTGAAACTGATTCTGGAATAGCAGAAGCAGGGCAAGAATGATGGTGCTAGCTGTGAAAATATTCCTTTCTGGTGTTTGTGAAAACGGCCGATCTCCGATCAGCCCAATCGATGGCATGGATGGCAAGTGTACCCAGGTTCCTCCCAGTGAGATGGTATCGTCTGCTTCCCCTTTAAACAGTTTCAGTTTCTTAGTTTCTAAGCAAATTTCCCTAGATATAAAAGATAAACCAATTTAGGCAAAACTCCAAGAAATTAACCGCCTCCTCCTTGGCTCCCTTCTTCTGGGATGATGATTACCTTCTTTGGTTGAGTAAATTGTTGCTATGGTGGATAATTAGAGTTCAGATAGCCAAGCATGAGGGTTTAGATCAATATACTTTGTGGATGCTGATTGCCAAGGCAAGCTTTAATGACTTGAAAATAGACATTTAAGATCTAGTTAGTTGTAAATGAACAATTTAAAATGATGAATAAAAATTACCTTTCTTATTCAAGTGAGAGGGAGCTGTAGTGGAATAGCTACTATTTTTAGGCCTTAAAATGGTCTTGAGGGAAATTTTTATTCTGCGGCTGCAGGAACTATGAAAAAGACATTAAAGCTCTCTAGAATGTGGAGAATTAGCATGACCTGTAGAAGCAGAAAAGGGTACCTGGCCCATTTTTTGCAATCAGCAATGAAGGAGGGGAAGTGTTTTTTTGTTTTTTTAAAGAATGAAAGTGTGGATTCAAAAATGTCTGAGTGTTTGAATGCTTCCTCCTGCTTTAATATCCACGTACAAGGAACTCCACTAACACAAACACCCTCTAGGGTCTGTCAATGCTGTAGCAATTTCCAAGCAAACACAGCAGACAACACGCGATACCTTGAGCCTGCTATAGCCTGGATAAGCCTTTTCAGGTACCTTCAACCTTGCTGTTTGCTCTTGGTGGGTTTAAGGCCTGTATATTGGCCTTGCTTCTTTCCTATGTACTGTATACTTCCACTTTTCACCAGTCTTGGACCCTCTGCACCTATTCTACTATACTACCATCCAGCTAGGCATACATGGAAAGCTAGACTTGCCCTTTTCAAAAAGCTGATTGGATCATGCCAATTTGTCAGATTTATGTTTGTTCCCTATAAGGTTTACATTTACATACGTATTTGTAAAGTTGCACCAATTTATCTTTTGAACTATAAGATGTTTTTCTTTCTGTCCTTTTTGTTCCCTTTTGAGACAGGGTCTCAATATGCCGGTTAGGCTAGCCAGCAACTCATAATTCTCCTGCCTCAGCTTCCTAAGCACTGGGATTAGAGAAGTGCATTATCATGTGTGGCTGAACTCTAGTCCAGTAAGGGCCCTGTGCTCCCTGTTGGTTATAATGTATGTCAATCATATTCGCTACCTCCATCACCTTCTTCACACCTCTTTTTATATTTTTGTTTTGGTTTGATATTTTATTAACATACCTTAGCTATCCAAGGCAGGGGAGGGCTCATGTGATACTTCCACACATGTACACAATGTATTCCAATCGATGCCCATCACGCTCCCTTACCCACCTCCCCTCTTCCTGACACAATTTCCATTGGCTTCATTGTTCTATGTTCATTCTTGCTGACAACGTATTTCGACACTAGTCATCCTCTTTCATCCTTACTAGTCAGTCCTTCTTCCTATGGATCAACAGCTTTCATTGAGATTCTTTATAAGGCTTTCATATAAATAAAGCACAAAATTATTTGTGCTTTATTTTTCTTTTTTGCCTTCCTTTTCCCTTTCCTTCTAACTGGTCCCTTAGTTTCAGGTTCTATGTATGTGTTTAACTCTCTCTCTCTCTCTCTCTCTCTCTCTCTCTCTCTCTCTCTCTCTCTCTCTCTCTCTCTCTCTCTCTCTCTCTTTCTCTCTCTGTCTCTCTCAATGAATCCTTATGTCCATGAATATATGTATGCCTTTTAGGCCTTGCTCTCCTCATTTGTTTTTCTGAGCCTGGCTTCTGTCACTAACATCACAATCTGTAGCTCCATTTAATTTGCAAAAAGGGACATAATTTTGATCTTTTTTTGTTTTTGGGTCCAGTCGTGGGCCTGAACTCTAGGCCTGGGCACTGTCCCTCAGCTCTTCACCTCAAGGCTAGCGCCCTACCACTTGAGCCACAGTGCCACTTCCGGCTTTTTTTTTCCTGCATATGTGGTGCTGAGGAATCAAACCCAGGGCCTCATGCATGCAAGGCAAGTGCTCTACCACTGAGCCACCTTCCCAGCCCCAATTTTGATCTTTTTTAATGGATGAAATACTACTCCATCTTATTTATCCCTATTACATTTTCTCTATCCATCAGTCAGTTGGACCAATCTGCACCTATTCCACTATAATACCATCCAAGCTTGGCTATTGAGAATAGTGCTAGATTGATTCCATAGTTTGGCTATTGAGAATAGTGCTACTATAAACATGTGTGTGCAATGTAAATGACTTACATTCCTTCAGATACATGCCAAGGAGTAGTATAGCAGAATCATAGTTCTGTTTAGAGAAACCTCCATATGATTTCCATAGCGGGTATGCTAAATTACATTCCCAGCAACAATGTACAATTGTCCTATCCCCATCGCATTCATGCTAGCCAGCATTTGTTGGTTGGTGGTTAGTCTGGACTCAGAGTCTTACCCTTGCTAGGCAGGCACTATACTGCTAAGCCACACCTCCAGTCTTGCTTTTTAACTGGTTATTTTGGTATAGGATCTTGCTTCATGCCCAGATGCACACCTTATTATCTGCTTATTTGGCAGTTTCATTATAGCTAGGCTGACAAGTACATTCTACTGTACCAAAGCTATTGGTTAAGAAGGGGGTCTCATGGCCTTTTATTTTTTTTTAACCTATCATGGTCTTGAACCTCCATCCTTCCTTATCTCAGCTTCTCAAGTAGCTAGGATTATAGATGTAAACTGTCAGTGCCCAACTTATTTGCTTTCTTGATGATGACCATTGTGATTGGGTTGAGATAGAATTTCAATGTTGATTTGAAGGATAAGGATTTTTTAAATGTAAAAATGTGTTGTTTCTTTATTACAGGAAGCACTGAATGCTTCTTTACAATGCTGTTTATAACCCTGGCAGTCCAAAGTACTCTCTTGAGCAAAGTACTAACGGAGGGATGGAGACAAGGTGCACTCCCCGTGGTCTTCTCCAATGTGCCAGTCTTAGGGCTCAATCCACACTTCTGAAACTCCTCTGTTTCTCACATACGTGTATACAGAAGAACTCAGCCCGAGTTACCTCCTAGTCAGGCAGCCAACAGCTGACAGCTATACAGCAAAAAATCTAGAATCAGCTCAGAACAGATACTACTGTTGACATCAAAGTATCCGACGACAAAATGTGAGAAACATGATGAAGAAGCCATCTTCCAAAGTGAATTACAAACTGAAGGACTTGGCAGATTCGGAGGAATTCTTGCTTTGAAGCTTTCAGGAGAAGGTAGTTTGATCACTTGAATAATGTGTTTGGGGATAGATACTTGTTGGTTAGGAGAGAGATTTTTAGGAAGTTTAAAGAAGGAACCAGAGGCCGGGCGCTGGTGGCTCACACCTGTAATCCTGGCTACGAGGAGGCTGAAATATGAAGATTACGGTTCAAAGCCAGCCCAGGCAGGAAAGTCTGTGAGACTCCTATCTCCAATAAACTACTAGAAAACTGGAAGTGGTGCTGTGGCTCAAGCAGTAGAGCGCTAGCCTTGAGCTGAAGGGACAGTGCCCAGGCCCAGAGTTCAAGCCCCACAACTGACAAAAAAAAAAAAAAAGAACCAGGAGACCTGAGGCCTAAGGGTGGCTAGCTATGTATTTGGGGACTTTCTTATAGCCAAGTTCTTACTGATCAGCAAAGATTTACAAGCTCATATTTGTTATATGTAGATCCTTACCAATGACAATAAAAGTTGGGCTTTCAGATCAGTCTGAAGGCAACTGAGAACATGTTCCATATTATGATCATTATTATTAATTTTTGGAGGGATTGTAGTGGGATTTGAATCCATGCCCTTGAGCTTGCTAGGTAATAGCTAATTCTTGAGCCCCCAGATGTTTGCTGTAGTTATTTTTTTCAGAGGAAATCTTGCATTTTCATCTAGCCAGCTGCAGACTGTGTTTTCCTACTGAAACTTTTTGAATAATTGGGATTAAAGGCATATCTACCTTGTTCAACTTGTATGTTGAGATCGGGTCTAACTGCTGTTTTTTTTTGTTTTTTGTTTTTTTTGCTTGCACTAGATTTGAACTATGATGCTGTCTCAATTTCTGATTCTAATATAGCTGTGATTGCAGACATGAGTCACTGCACTTGGGCCATTTAGCAGATATTAAGTTGCACACAATAAAGGATTTCATTATGACATTTCTGTACATACATACAATATACATTGATCATAGTCACATCCTCTATTACTTTCTTATTCATCGTCTCCCCCCTCCCCTTTCCCTTTCCCTTCCAAGTCACAACTAGATTTCCTTTCGCTTTCATTACTTTGATTCTTTTGTTTTGCATATTTTTTCTCTCCTAGTTCCTACAAATTAGAAAAAAAAATGTGACACTTCTTTTTTGTGGAACTGACTTATTACATTTAACATCCATTTTCCAGCAAATGACATAATTCATTCTTCTTAATGACTGAACCAAACTCCATAGTATGCATGTATACATCACATTTTATTTTTTAATTTTTTTTTCGATCGTGGGGCCTGAACTCAGGGCCTGGGTGCTGTCCCTCAGCTCTTCAGCTCAAGGCTAGCGCTCAACCACTTGAGCCACAGCGCCACTTTTGGCTTTCTCTATTTACATGGTGCTAAGGAATTGAACCCAGGGCCTCATACATGCAAGGCAAGCACTCTACCACTGAGCCACCTTCCAAGCCCTCACATTTTCTTTATCCAGTAATCTGTTCACGGGCATCTAGACTGATTCCATAATTTGGTATTGTGAATAAGCTGTAAGACACATGGATGTCTACAGCAGGTAACTCTACAGTAAGAATTGATTTCCCCGAAGGGAATCTAGTGAGAAGAGTTATGGATAGTTCTTAAGGGAGTTTATTTCTAATTTGTTGAGTGTCTTCCATAGTGATTTCCATAGTGCCTGGTCTAATTACCATTCCCACCATCAGTGTATGAGGATTTCTTCTCTCCATCTTTGCCGGTATTTATTGTTATTTGTTTTGGTGATAGCCATTGTGACTGGAATGAGATAGAATCTCAGTGTAGCTCTGGTTTGTTTTCCCCTGACATTAAGGACATTTTCCATGTGTTTATTGGACATTCATACTTCTTCACTTGAAAAGTGTCTGTTCAGTTCATTTGTGCATTTATTGGTTGGATTATTTGTTATTCTGTTATTAAAAAAACCCCTAACCTTAACCTTTTATAAATTCTGGATAGCAATTTCCTGTCAGATGAATATCTTGCAAAGATTTCCTGTCATGCTGTAGGCTGTCTCTTCATCCTGTTGATTATTTCTTTTGCCGTGTAGAAGCTTTTTAGATTTGATACAATCCCATTTGTCAATTCTTGCTCTTATTTCCTGAGCTATTAGAGACTTGTTCATAAAGTTTCTGTCTCTCTCTCATATATGTGTATATGTATGTATATATATACATATATATATATATATATATATATATATATATATACACACACACATATATGCCTAGATCTTGAAATGTTTCACTGTTTTCTAATAGTACTTTAAAATTTTTTGTTCTTTTTTTTTTTTTTTTGGATGGTCATGGGGCCTGAACTCTGGGCCTGGGTGCTGTCGCTCAGCACTTCAGCTTAAGGCTAGTGCTCTACCACTGGAGCCACAGCACCATTTTTGGCTTTTTCTGCTTATGTGGTGCTAAGGAATTGAACCCAGGGCCTCATGCATGCAAGGCAAGCTCTCTACCACTGAGCACTCTACCTTCTCAGCCCCTAGTTTTTGTTCTTATATTTAGGTCCATTTAGAATTGATTTTTCCACAAAATGAGAGATAAGGATCTAGTTTCAGTCTTCTATATGAGGATATCCAGTTTTCCAAGCATCACTTGTTACAGGGATGGTCTTTTCTCCAATGTGTATTTTTGGCATCTTTGTCAAGATGGCAGTGCTTGCTGGGGCTTATTACTGGATCTTCTGTTCCATTGGTCTATGTGTCTGCTTTTGTGCCAATACCAAGTTGTTTTTGTTCCTATAGCTTGATAATGTATTTCGAAGTCAGGTATTATGGTATCTCTACCATTGAGCTTTTTTTGTTTAGGATTTCATTGATTATTCTGGCATTTTGTGTTTCTATATGAATTTTTAAGATTTTTTTTCCATTTTTTGTGAAGAAGCTCACCAGGCTTGAACTCTGGGCATGGTGCTGTCCCTCAGCTCTTCAGCTCAAGGCTACCACTATACCTCTTGAGCCACAGCACCACTTCCAGTTTTATGGTGGTTTATTGGAGATAAGAGTTTCTGAACTTTCCTGCCCATGCTGACTTTAAACTGTGATCCTCAGATCTCAGCCTTCTGAGTAGCTAGGATTACAGGCATGAGCCACTGGCACTTGGCAACCAGAATTTAATGGGGATTTCATTGAATTTGTATATTGCTTTTGGAAGTATGATTGTTGTTATTTTTTATAATCTTTTTTGTGTTGTATAAGTGCTTTTATAATTAAAATCTTATTTGAGTTTTCTGAAATCCTTGTTCCTTTCAATTACTAAAATGTTGTTCCTAGCTTATCCAGGTCCTACATTTTTGAGCTGAATGAAGTCTGTTCTTTCTTTCTTTCTTTCTTTCTTTCTTTCTTTCTTTTTTTCTTTCTTTCTTTCTTTCTTTCTTTCTTTCTTTCTTTCTTTCTTTCTTTCTTTCTTTCTTTCTTCCTTCCTTCCTTCCTTCCTCCTCCCTCTCTCTTTCTTTTCTTTCTTTTCACCCTGGGCCCTAGGGGATATCCCTAAGTTAGGTGGGTTTTTGTTTTTTCTTTTTTGTTTTTGTTAAGGCTAGCACTCTACCACTTGAGCCACAGCTCCATTTCCAGCTTTTTGGTGATTAAGAGTCCTATGAACTTTTTTGCCTTGATTGACTTCAAACCATGATCCTAAGATCTCAGCCTCCTGGGTAACTAGGATTACAGATATGGACCACCAGCTCCAGGCTGGATCTATCTTATTCTCTGTTAAGTTAATAGCATTCATTGTTTTTAACAAGCACTGATAGCTTCATGCCATCCCTCCAACATGACATTTACATTTTAAGAAGAATTTCCAGGGCCTTGATTCAAAGGTGTGAGTAATGTGTTTATTTTTGGTATCCTGGCAGAGGGAAGTAGTCCTTGGCCTAAGAGAGCTTACTAGTCTCTAAATTTATATCAAGGCTGCCTACTTTGCTTATTCCAAATATGATCTGGAAATTGTATTGGTGATCAGAGAGCAATTTAACTCAATCAATGCTTTTGCTACTAGGAACTGCATAAGGTAGTGTGGAGAAGAATAGGAAGATGAATGATCCTGTTGCAACAAACTGATAATATAGTTGAAGATACCAAGATATATAAAAAATAATTAGTCTCATTTGCTATAATCAAGATAAACATGAGAATATTGTCTACTGGTCACTAGTATACCGAGGTGAGGTCCTGAAGGCTACTTGAAAACAGGAGAAAGCCAGATGCTGGAGGCTCCCATCTGTAATTCTACCTACACACAAAGCTGAGATCTGAGGATCGCGGTTTGAAGCCAGCCTAGGCAGAAAAGTTCCTGTGTGACTTGCATCTCCAATTAACCACTCAAAAAACTGGAAGTGGAGGGGCTGGGAATGTGGCTCAGGGGTAGAGTGCTTGCCTTGCATGCATGAGGCCCTGGGTTCGATTCCTCAGCACCACATACACAGAAAAAGCTGGAAGTGGGTGCTATGACTCAAATGGTAGAGTGCTAGCCTTGAGCTGAAGAGCTCAGGACAGTGCCCAGGCCCAGAGTTCAAGCTCCATGACCAGCAAAAAAAAAAAACTGGAAGTGGAGCTGTGGCTCAAAGTGGTAGAGCACTAGCCTTGAGCAAAAGAGCTCAGGGATACCTCCCAGGCGCTGAGTTCAAGCCCCATCACACACACACACACACACACACACACACACACACACACACACACACACACGAGCAGGAGAAAGGTTATCTGAGAATTGCACATAGAATTTATTCATCTTGGAGCTGAAATCCGAACAATGCTTAGAAATGATCAGGCTCTGCAAGTACAGCACACCATGGTGGAAGACTGCACTGCTAGGTAGTAGCCTGTTGAGGCTGGCTACTGACTTAATAATTAACAGCCTAGAGCCTGGAATGGGGTTTAGGGTGGATGAAGAGTGGAGGGGGGAAGGGAAGATTCTGTAACCAGATGGGAATTTCTTTCAGATGAATTCATGTAAAGGTAACTCTTGCTTAGATCACCATGGCTTTTTTTCCCCTTTTTGTGCCAATACTAGGTCTTGAACTCAGGACCTGGGCACTATCCCTTTTTTTTTCACTCAAGGATGGTACCCTGTTGCTTGGCTCACAGCTGAAGGTCTGACTTTTTGGAGGTTAGTTGAGATAAGAATTTCACAGACTTTCTTGCCTGAGCTGACTTTGAACTGTGATCTTCAGATCTCAGCCTTTTGAGTAGCTAGGATTATAGATGTGAGCCACCATCATCCAGCTTACCATGGGAAGAAACCAACTGGGATGTACAAATAGCATCTCTGTCCTCACTGGTAAAACAAGGATGGATGAAACATGTCAGAACTACAATGTCTCCTCAAGCAAGTGGCCTTTAGGTCAGCCATTCTCAACCAGCCATATAAGGCAATAGTAAGTGGTATTCAAATGAGTCATAGAGATCTCTGGTTGGTAGTTTGGTTTCCCAAAACGTAATCCATTAGGGCTTTTTCACTCTTTGCTGTGAAATCTTTTACTTTCCTTACCTCTCACTTAATTCTGTTAAGAATATGTAGACTTAGTTCTCTAAAACTGAACCGATCTTTCCACTAATCCTTCCAAGTTAGAAAAAAGAAAACCACAAGTTTAGTCGAATTCTGTGATTTAGTCAGTTCAATATTTTCTCTCTTAATCTTTATCTCTCCTCCCCCTGGCTTCATTGCAAGATGGTGTCTTGTTGACGTAACCTTGTAGCTCTGGATGGAGAGGAGTCCTTGAAGTCATACTGTGAGTTCTGATATCAGTTGCCCATGTGGTGGTGTCTGTTCAGTCTGAATACACTCAAGGCTAAAGCCATTGTGTGCTGTGATTTGTGTTCTTGCCTCTCGGGCTTGGTCAGGCTTCCGTGGTCTCCCTGGCTAGCTGGACCTCCTTCCTGTCCTGTGGAAGCTCCTTGAGATCTGCTTGTAACTTGTATTTGGCCCTGATCTGAGAAACCTCCTCCCTAGGTAACTTCTTCCTCCTCCAGTACTTTCTCTTACAAACTCTACTAGGCCAATGCTGTATTTGAATCCCACCCTGGCCTCTTCCTTCAAACAAAAGTCCCCAGTCTACTTGGCTACCTCTAAGCCCCTCTATCTTCTTCACCTATTCAACAAATATTTACTGGCTACCTACTTTCCTAGGTGGTGATGACATAATGGTGAAAAGACAGAAAGTGTCTCTGTCCCCCCATGTAGCTTACAAAGTAGTGATAGGAGGTAAGGGGGGGGACCTCACGTGACAAAGAGGGCAGAAAAGAAGTAGATAAGCATGTCATGATCTGAATATGTTCCCTGCACATTCATGTGTTAGAAACATAGTTCCCAAGTTCATGTGTTAATGGTTTTGGCAGTTGGGCCCTTGGGAACTAATTAAGATGAACTTAGTCTTAACAGTGGGCCTTGGGAGGGAATTAGTACCTTTATAGGAAGAGATAGGCTCACATGCTTTCTGTTTCCTGCCATGTCCTGCCTTGGGACTTTGCTAGCAAGAAGGCCATCCACCATGAAGTGATGGAGCCAATATAGTATTATTTTCATTTACCTCTAGGTACATTGGGGTGCGTGTGTGTGTGTGTGTGTGTGTGTGTGTGTGTGTGTGTGTGTGTGTGTGTGTGTGTGTGTGTGTGTGTGTGTGTGTGTGCCAGTGAGCCCTGAACTCTGGGGCAGGGTGTTGTTCCTTAGGTTTTTTTTGTTCAAGGCTGATGCCATATTGGAACCATAGCTCCACTTTAGATTTTTTGCTGGTTATTTGGAGATAAAAGTCTCATAGACTTTTCTGTCCAAGTTGGCTTTGAGCTACAATCCTCAGATCTCAACTTTTTGAGTAGTTGGGATTACAAGAGTGAGCCACTGGTGCCTGTCATCTGTAAGTACATTAAAAAAGTTTACTCTGTGATTTCTTCTTTGACATGCTGGTTGCTGGAGAGTTTGTTGTGTTATTTCCATCAATTTATGTGAATTTTTCAGTTCTTGTTTTTTTCTTTGTTATTGATTTCTAGCTTTATCTCATTGTGGTAGGAGAAGATCCTTTGCATGATATCTATCTTTTAAAATCTATCGAGACTTAATTTGTGGGCCTGATGTATGGTCAGTTCTGGAAATCGCCCATGTGCACTTGAGAACATTTATTTTGCTGTGGCTGTATATGTCTGACAGATCTAGATAATTTACTGTGTGACTCATATCCTCTTCTTCCTTATTTTGGGCAGGCTGTTCTATCCATTATGGAGAGTAGAATATTGATGTCTTCAACTGTTATTGTAGCATTATCTATTGCTCTTTCAGTTCTTAATCCCCAGCTTTATTATAATACAATTGACTCAAAAATTGTTTCTCTGATATCCAATATGTTTGTACACACACACACACACACACACACACACACACACACTCACACACACCTAGTCTACACATTTCCCTTTTCCATTTATCTAGATCAGACAATGGTTGCTATTCTTGCTTATTTCAAATACCAAATACTCAGATCATAACAGTGCAGATTCTGTTTTTCTTTCTTTAAGGTATGGGGTTTGAACTCAGGGCCTTGTATTTTGTAGGCAAACACTCTACCATTTAAGCCTTTGCTTGAGTCCTTCTGCTTTTAGTTTATTTTTCAGATAGGGCTGTGTACACTTGCCTGGGTGAGCCTCAGACCTGATCTTTCTACCCCTACTTCCTGAGTAGTTAGGATTACAAGCGTATCTGGTGAGGGGATGGAGTGGTACTGGGTTTGAACTCAGGGCCTTGCACTTGTTAAAAAGAACTTTGTACCACTTGAGTCCCCCCTTATTTTTAAGATAGAGTCTTGCTAATTGTCCAGGCTGGCTTCAAACTGTGATCCTCCTAAATCTACTTCCTGAGTAGCTGAGATTGAGTATGTACCATCACACTGAGACTTAGATATTTTTATGAGGTGGGGTTTTTATTGATGTTGGATTCATTAAATTGGATTTAAGAGTAAGACTGTAGATTTTTAAAAATTTGGAGCAATAATTGTTTTTCATATGGTTATACTAATTTGACTTTCTATTATTGTGTACAAGGGTGATCTTTCCACATCCATACCAGCACTTGTGGTTATTTATTTATTAATTTGTGTTTATTATTATTGGTCTTTTTTGATACTAGCCATTTAAGTAGATATGAAAAATACCTCACTTTTGTTTAAGTGTACATTTCCTTGATGGCTAATGTTGAACTTAAAAAGTGCATACTGTCAGGTTTTTTTTTTTTTCAGTACTAGGATTTAAACTCAGGGCTTCATGCTTGCTTGGCTTGCTTGGCTGGCTTTCTCAACTGGTACCCTACCACTTGAGCCACAACTCCAGTCTTACTTTTTGCTGTTTTTTTTGTTGTTGTTGGCCATGGGGCTTGAACTCGGGGCTTGGGTGCTGTCCCTCAGCTCTTCAGCTCAAGTTAGCACTCTACCACTTGAGCCACAGCACCACTTCTGGTTTTCTGGTGGTTTATTGGAGATAAAAGTCTCACAGACTTTCCTGTTGGCTTTGAACCACGATCCTCAGAACTCAGCCTCCTGAGTAGCTAGTATTACTAGTGGCATGAGTCACTAGTGCCTGGCTTTGCTGGTTATTTTGGAGACAGAGTTTCATAGACTTTTCTGCACAGGCTGGTTTCGAACCATAATCCTTTGGATCTGGCCTTCTTAGAAGCTAGGATTATGGGCATGGCCTACTGGTACCTAGCTTGCTGTTAATCTTTTTGTCTTCTTTTGAGAAATGACCATTCAGATCATCTGTCCATTTATCTTTTGTTGTTGTTGTTGTTGGTCATGAGGCTTGAACTCTGGGCCTGGGTGCTGTCCCTGAGCTCTTCAACTCAAGGCGAGCACTCTACCACTTGAGCCACAGTGCCACTTAATGGTTTTCTGGTGGTTAATTGGAGATAAGAGTCTCACAGTCTTTCCAGCACAGGCTGGCTTTGAACTGCAATGCTCAGATCTCAGGCTCCTGATTAGCTAGGATTACAAGCATGAGCCACCAGCACCCAGCCCATTTATAATTTATTTTGGATATTTAAGCCCTTATACATATATGGTTTGCAGATATTTTCTTCCTTTCCATAGGTTTTCTCTTTGTTGATTATGTCATTTGCTGTGTAAAACTTTTTCAATTAAAATGTTTTCACAGTTATTTGTTTTTCCTTGACATTTTGGTATTACGTATTTCCTCCTCCCCCCCCAAAACCCCAAAACCCAGACAAAGATAGGTCAAAGAGGCTTTCCCCCGTTTTCTTCTAGTAGGTTTTCAATTTCAAGCCTTATATTTGAGCCTTTACTCCTTTTTTGAATTCCTTTTTGAATACAGTATAAGGTAATTTCATTCTTACGCACTGTTTTTCCAACATCATCAAAGACCAGCTGATCATAAATGCATGGATTTATTTCTGTGTTTTCTATTCTATTTTATTGTTGTTTATGGCTGCTTTTTTTCCCTATCATTGTAGGGCTTGAACTTAAGGACTGGGTGCTGTCCCTGAACTCTTTTGCTCAAAGTTAGCTCTCTACCACTCTGAGCCACAGTACCACTTTCAGTTTTCTGGTGGTTAACTGGAGATAGAGTCTCATGGATTTTCCTTCCCAGGCTGGTTTTAAACTGCAATCCTAAAATCTTAGACTCCGATCTAGCTAGGATTACAGGTGTGAGCCACCAGCTCCTGGCTTTTTATTTTTAAACCAGGTAGTATTGTGCCTTAGGTTTGTTTGTGTGATGGGGAGCAAACCAGGGCCTAACAAATGCTAGGTAACCTATCACTGGGTGGTAGGTAGAGAGTGAGCCTCAGCTTAGATTTGTTCTTTTTGCTCAGAATGTCCTTGTACATTCAAGGTCTTTTACTTTTTCTTTTTTCTTTTCTTCCTTATACATTTTATGAGATATTTTTCCCAGTTTTATGAAACATGTCATTGGGATTTAACTTCCTAAAGTTATAACTGTCACATCTGAACTTATTCCAGTTTAACACCAATAATCTATAGAAATTCTGCTTTTTTGTATGTCTATACCCCTCCAGTTGCTAACATTACATTATATTTTTATGTATTGTTACATAGAGGCTAAACTTTTTAAAATTCATGTCACTTAAATTATACAAAATAAATTTTGTATTTTTACCAAAGTTATGATAAAATATAGGCATCAGACCAATCACTTTAATATATTAACCTTTCAAATCTTGTAGAAAACAGATGTGGAACTATAGAGTATTGATAACAATGGTCAGTTTTTATAATTGCCTTTGTATTTACCATAACTGCAATTTTTATTTCTTTAACTTTTATGCCTGAAAGCACATCTTACATTTCATCCTTCAGGATGTACACAGGCAGTGTATGGGGTTGGGGGGAGGGAGAAAGGGCAATACTGGGACTTGAATTCAGGGCCTCTCATTCTTACTTGGCTGTTTTTTTAATAGCTGGTGCTCTACTACTTGAATTATGCCTCCACTTCTACCTTTTCACTAGTTCCTTAGAGATAGTCTTGAGGATTTGTCTTCCTGCACTGGCTTTGAACTGGAATATTCAGATTTCAGCCTCCTCTGTAGCTAGGATTATTTATAGGTGTGAGTTGCCTGGCCATTTTTCTTTAATTTGACTGTCTTTTTCTTTTTCAGAGTCAGTAATATCCGTTATATACATTTCAATTTGTTGATTCTTCTTTCTTCCTGATTAAATCTGCATTTCAATCCTTCAAGTGAACATTTTCATGAAAGTTATTTCTTTTTAGTTTCAGTTCCAGAGTTTCTTACTGGTTTATTTTAGGCTTTCTGTCCCTTTGTTGTTATTTCTATTTTGTGTATCACTTGTTTTCCTGACTCTCCTGATGTTTTTCTTTAGATTTTAAGACATTTGTTGTTGTTGGAGACAGCGTCCTCCTTTGTAGCTCAGGCTGGTCTTGAATTCACCATCCTCTTGCCTCAGTCTCTCAAGTGCTGGGATTACAGGTGTGTTCCACCACACCCAGCTAAGACAGTTGTTAAAAAGTTTTGTCTAGTATGTCCAGCTTTAGATCATCCTTAGGGACAATTTCTACTGTTTCCTTTTTTTCCTTTAAAAGGGCCATCCTTTGCTGTTTTTTGTGTGCCTTGTGATTTTTAAAGTACACATGGTAATCCAATTCTCTTTTTTCTCCAGAGTTTGCTCTATGATTTTTTTTTTGTCAGTTATAAGGCTTGAACTCAGGGCCTGGGTGCTGTGCCTAAACTTTTTTCCTCAGGGCTGGTACTCTACCACTTTGAGACATGGTGCCACTTACAGTCTTCTAGTAGTTAATTGGAGATAGGAGTCTCATGAACTTTTCTGCCCAGGTTGGCAGAAACTGTGATCTTCAGATCTCAGTAGCTAGGATTATAGGTGTGAGCCACCAGTACCTGTCTATGATTGTTTTGTATCATTTTTGGTAGGCTGTATTTGTGCCAACTATCAGCCTGAGGTGTGAAGATACCTGTCTTCTCAGGTCCTTTCTGGGCCAGGGCCTTTTTCTGAGCATGTGCAATGATTTTCTAATTCCTTTGGTATTAACAACAACTTCTAAATGTCCAAGCCTTCAGTGTCTGGCTTTCAAAGGAAACAAAGAGAAGATTAAAGTATATGTTTCCTTCCTTCCTTCCTTCTTTCCTTCCTTCCTTCTTTTCTCTTCCCTCCTTCCATAGTGTTGGTGGGGATGAAAAGGAGTACACTAACCTATTACATGTTCTCCAAGTTACTTTTTAGTCCTGGGAGAGGGTTTGCAACAATAGGAAGGGGGTGGGAATGCAACACAATAACTGCTTCTCCTCACCTCTGTGATCAGAAGCTTTGCTCAGAAGTTAGAGCATAGATTACCCCTGTTCAGAAGAAAGGTTCTCCCACCCCCCCCCAGCACTATTCCTATAGCTAGTAGACAAATGACCATAAGAACACATGTACAGCTGTATGCCATTTGGCCACAGGTGGGGAATGAATGAGTACCTGTTTCTGTACTAAGAGCTGAACATGACCAAAATCAATTTCAATTTACCATCCAGCCTTCCTGCGGAAGTCACAAGCCCAAAGCTAGGAACACAGATCCCTGATATTTCCTACTATGCCACAAGTCTTTCTTCTTTTGAATATTAATAAAAATTTGAACTTATGAAACTTGGAATGTCTATAAAGTTTTGGAAGGACTGATCTTTGTTATGGTGTCAACCATTTGAGTTGTCTATTGTTTTTTATTATTATGCTTATAGGCAATCATGTAATATTTATTACAATGTATGAAAAATCACTATTAGATTTTGATTTTATTGTATTTATTTATTTTTTTTTTTATTTTTTTGGGTCCGGTCATGGGGCCTGAACACTGGGCCTGGGCGCTGTCCCTCAGCTCTTCAGCTCAAGGCTAGTGCTCTACCACTTGAGCTACAGCGCCACTTCCATTTTTTTTCTTTTTTCTTATGAGGTGCTGAGGAATCGAACCCAGGGCCTCAGGCATGCAAGGCAAGCACTCTACCACTGAGCCCCTGTATTTATTTTTGTATTGTGATCTTGTGGTCTTGGTAATTTTCAATTTCCTTTTCCACTGGAAGTTAGGAATGAGTAGGGCTTTCTTAAAAATGTTCAAGAAGAGTTAATATAGTTTATGAATTAATAGTTGGACTAATTTGGAAAGGCGTTATGGCAATGTGACGTGTTAAGACTAGATAGAAACATAATCGTATGGAGTATAGAATGTGATTTGTCTTTGATTTTTCTGATTACTTGGGAGAAGGTTGACTTGGCTAGGCCTGTGGACTACAGGGCAAAGAGATGGCCTCAGGACTTCTAACCCAATTTAGTGGTACATTTGACACCAGAGAAGTGAATGCAGACAGTTGTGCAGGAGTACTAAGATTCAAGGACTTATAAGGCAAGCTTTGAAGGCAGCTGATGGGAGTTAGGTGCTGTAGGACAGCCAACATTTGAAAATGGAAGACTGACTTCTATGATCTCACATTCTCTGGGTAGCAGTCAGAAGCTTGAAGAGCTGAGGGCTATGGTATTTGAAGGGTAGAATTATGTAGCATTACGCCTTTGGTTATCCTCCAAAACTATCTGTGCTATCAGCATCTCTTGCTCTCTTTCCATGCCATTGTTGGAACTGTACCCAGAAAATCACTATGTTCTTTACTAACTTCACCAATGACAGCATGTTTCTAACTCTTCATTTTCTGGATTTCTAATCTACCTATATTGAGCAATCAGAAAGAGCTGAGGTCTTCCATAGTGGAAGACTTTGGATATAAGTTGGTCAACTTCCAGGAGAAGCAAGACTTCACATAGGCCATTGCCTTGTTGCTGGGTGCCCGTATGCAACTGGATTTAGCACAGGACTCCCGAGAGTTGGCTGGTTTTCTCTTGGAAGCACAGCCCAGCTGCCATGCCCACACCCTGGAATCTGAACGTGTGCTTGTGTGGAGCCACCTGTCTCTCTATCTGTATTTTCTTCCCAAAGAGCTGAGTGATTGCCTAGAACAGCTGTGGGTATTTGTGTTTTATTTTTAAAAGCCCTAAGCAACCAAGTGAAAAGCAAAGACGATTATGTCATTGAGTCTTTTAATATGTATGAACAGGAAAGCAAAAACAAAAAAAAAACCACAAAAAAAACCACCCTGGGTTAACCATAGCAAACAGTAAAATAGTTTACATAGAAGAAGACACACAGAATTTTCCTAAGAACTCACTGAACAAAGAGGCCAAATGTTTGCATTTGGGGTAAAAGGTGGGTTTTAATTTTGTTTATGTTCATTGAGATAAGCTATCTTTATGTAGCTTCTTACATCCTGCCACGATGGAATTTCTTCTCATAAGACAGAAGCAAAGCATGGCAGAAGAATTGCCACATTTAAATCTGGCAGGGCAGTCTCTACATGTTTGTTGGTCTTTGGACTATGTAAAAGAGCTTCCTTTCTTTCTTCAAATTCTATGGCCTCTAAATGTTAGTGGAAAGTTCAACATCAACTCTGAAAATTTATTTGTAGCATCAAAGCATCAGATTTCTGGCACCCAGAACAAATGCCAGGAGGTCTTTGGCGGCTGGCTGGTATTGAAGACTCCTCAGGTACATGTAAGTGAGAAGATAGTCTTATTTAGTATTGTGTGGTATCTTCTTTGGAATGATAAGTCTCTTGGATCCTTTAAATGACATTTTAGTGGTGGTGGTGGTGACATTTTGATAAGTCAAATAAGTGGAATTTTTAGTATTAATATGAACATTCATAGACCTGTACCTAAGTGAAGATCACAAAATTTATGGTGTTACTTTTTTTTCTCCTCATCTTACTTCGAAGTCTGAGGGAATCTATTTTATCTCAGTTATACGTTATTTCCTTTGTTTAGGAAATGCTACACATCATTTTTTAAACTTTGGAAAAATGTAGGAAAAATAGCTGGATGCCATAATCCTAGCCACTCTGGAGGCTGAGATCTGAGGATTGCAGTTTGATGCCAGTTCAGGCAGGAAAGTCTGTGAGACTCTTATCTCCATCTAGAAAAAGCTGGAAGTGGTGTTGTGGCTCAAGTGGTAGAGTGCTACCCTTGAGCACAAAAGAGGCTCAGGAGCAGCACCCAGGCCCAGAGTTCAAGCCCCAGGACTGGCAAAAAACAAAAACAAAGACAACTAGGAAAACTAAAAATACTACACTCAAGAGCAATGTTAATTTCTCTGTCTTGATTTGTTTCTGTTTTAATACTTATTTTTTCTGCTGGTCATGGGGTTTGAACTCTGGGCCTGGGAGCTATCCTTGAGCTACTTTTTTGCCCAAGGCTAGTGCTCTACCACTTCAGCCACCGTTCCATATCTGCCCTTTTTTGGTAGTGTACTAGAAATAAGAGTCTCACAGTCTTTCCTGCCTGGCCTGGCTTGAAATGTGATCCTCAGATCTTAGCCTCCTGTATAGCTTGGATTACAGGTGTGAGCCACCAATGCTTGTTTGATACTTTAGACCGTAATGTACACATAACATTTTTCTTAAAAATTAGCACTGTTATAAGCTTTCTCCAATGTAATTAAAAATTCTGTGAACAAAAAAATTCTGCAAACAGTTCATCTCTCCCTTTTCTTTTCTTCTATCCTATTCCTTTCTCTTGAAGAAATTATTGGCCTTCATTCTTTGTTTTTGTTTTTCTTTTTTCCTTCATCAAAATGTCATTAGAGAGCCTGGTGCTTTTGGATAAGACAGAGTAATACAACCTGTATTTCCCCTGAGGATATGATATTGTTGCAGGAAGCCACGGCAGGTAGAATTCATGTGAAGGATAATGAAGTCTGCTCAGAGAGATGCTGTGAGGAGCTGAGAACATCCCCTTTGAGTTTTCACCTAAGCACCAAGAGCTTGTGCATGAGAAGCAGCCATTTGAGTCTAGGGAAAGAACCACCCAAAAAAGACGAGGAAGAAAAATCTTTGGGGGCATGGATGAGCTTGTATCTCACTATTCAGCGTAGACAGTCTTCAATGTTTGTGGAAGTCACATATTGTCTTCAGAAGGAGAATGCCTCAGCACTGGGATGATGGTCACTCAAGGTCAAAACTGGGGGGGACCAATATAAAGAAAGCATGAAGGAAGTCCTAAGAGAGTCAAACTAGGATTGGCACAGTGTACATGCCTATAATCCTTATTACTCAGGAGGCAGACATAGGAGAATTGTGGTATGAGGCTGGCAAGACAAAAGCATGAAACCTTAATTAAAAAAAAAAAAACCTAAAAAGCAAAAGGACTAGAGTCTGAGCTCAGAGTCTGGCACTTGGTAGGAGATTCAGAGCTCAAACCCCAATACTGTCCCCAACTCCATAATCAGACTCATTTTTTTTCAAGTAACTTAACTGAGAATAAAGCTCAAGAATATTTGTAGAAATATAGAAAATAAATCTGGCACCCAACAAGGCATTCTGAGATCCAATAAAAAATGATAGATATGCAAAGCAGCAGGTAAATATGTCATGATAAAAAAATCTGTAGAAAGAAAAAGTAATACAAGTAATAGGATTACTAGACACAGGCAGTAAAACAGAAATTATCACTATTTATATATATTTCGAGAGATTAAAACATGAATTTGTAAACTGGGTACTAGTGACTCACACTTGTATCCTAGCTACTCAGGAGGCTGAGATCTGGGAATTGCACTTGGAAGCCAACCATAGCAGGAAAGTCTGTGAGATTCTTATCTTTAATGAACCAATCAAAAGAGCTAGAAGTGGAGTTATAGCTCAAGTGGTAGAGTGCTAGCCTTGAGCCAACAAAGCTAAGGGGAAGCACCCAGACTTTGAGTTAAAGCCCCAGGAAGAGCACAAAACAAAACAACAAAAATATGCCCCCCCCAAAAATATGAAAATATGAAAGGTACTTCTCATGGCCCTGAACTTCTCTACCTGTTTTAATCTTTCCATTGTAGCTGAGATGACAGGTATGTGCTATTCCATGGAGACAAGGGTCTCATGAACTTTTCTGCCTAGGCTGGCATGGAATTATGAGCCTCCTGATCTCAGCCCCTCATCTAGCTAGGATGACAGTCATGCACTATTGTCTTCTCAATGGGTCTACTTGGCTAGTGAGCTGCACTCCCTGCTCCTTCCTGCATTATCCCAGGTAAGGGCAGAAGTGACATGACACTTACACACAATCTCCTCTGCTAACCCACCCATGTCTTGAGGCAATGGCTGCAACTGTAACTAGTCTACATGTTCCACAATCCGTCAGCTTTTCCAATTGCTTGGTTAACTCTGATGAAGGACCCAGCATCTCCAGGCCATCCATACATCTAAGAAGCTTCATCAACTAGAAAAAGAAGAGCAAAGTATACACAAAGTAAATAGGAGAATAACAAGAAAACCAATGGAATGATTAAAAAAAAAAAGCAAGAGAAATCAATGCGACCCAAAGCAATCTCTATGAGACTATTGATAAACTGTGCACCAGGCTTATCAGGAAAAGATAAAGATGACACAAATTGCCACAAGAATGAATGTGAATGAGAGGTGACATTACCACAAATTCTAACGCTAATCAAAGCCTCATAAGGAATGAGCAACTTTATGTCAATAAATTCAATAAATTCAACTTGCATGGAATAGCCAAATTTCTTAAATAGCCCTAACTGCCCAAACTCATTCATGAAGACAGAAATAGTTAACTAAAATAGCTCTGTGACTATTAACAAAATGGAACTTGATGCTGGATGTGGAGGTTCACATCTCTCATCCCATTACTCAGAAAGCTAAGGCAGGAAGATTCTGAGTTCCAGGAGAGCATGGGACATGTAGTGAGACAAAAACAAATTAAACTTGAACTTTAAATCCTTCTTACAAAGTACACTGCATCCTTTACTGCTTCACTGGTCAAGCCTACCAAGCATTAAAGGAAGAAACACCAATTCTTTTTGAACAACTCCAGAAAGTTGAAGAGGAGGGAGACTTCCAAATTACTCTGAGGAAACCACTGCTCTAACAACAAAAAAATCAATTACAAGAAAACTTCAGACAAAAATACCTCATAAACACAAATGCAATAATCCCTAAAATTTCAGGAACTGATTAAAAAATGTTAAAGGATAAAATATCATGACGAAGAGTGATTTAGCCACATAATACTACGTTTGATGAGTGGATTTTTTTTCCCTTTCCTTTGTCAACAGAATGAAAAAAAAAATCACATTAAAAAAACTTTGGCAAAATCCCCCCTCTCATTCCTGATTAAAAAGGTTTTTTTTGTTTTTGTTTTTCCTGCATCTTGTTTATACATTTTTTGTTGTGAAAATACCGTACAGAGGGGTTACAATTACATGGGCAAGGTAATGAGTACATTTCTTATCAAACATTGTTGCTTTCTCCTTTGTTTCCCCTTCCTATCCCTTCCCATCCCCCCCCTTTTTTTTTGTCAGTCATGGGGCTTGAACTCTGGGCCTGGGCACTGTCCTTCAGCTCTTCAGCTCAAGGCTAACGCTCTACCACTTGAGCGATAGCACCACTTCCAATTTTCTGGTGGTTGATTGGAGATAAGAGTCTCACGAATGTTCTTGCCTCTGTTGGCTTTGAACCATCATCCTCGGATCTCAGCACCATGAATAGCTAGGATTATAGGACTGCCCCACTGGAGCCCAGCAGAAAGTTTTTGTTTTTAAAGCAAACTAAGAACAAAAGGGAATTTATTCAACTTATAGGTCATTAACAAATAATGTACAGCTAGTATACTTAATGATACCTGATAATCCCTAATATCATGAATATGTTTACTCTTGCTACTTTTATTCAATGTAATAGTAGAGATTCTAGCATGTGCAATAAGACAAGAAAAATACAAAAAAGTTAAATTGTCTTTATTCACAGGAAAATTAATCCTGTGTACAGAATCCTACAAAATATATTAGCATACTATTTAGACTAATATGAAAGTTAAAAAAATCAGTATAATACATAATAAAATAGTTGTTTTCAGCTGGGCGCTGGTGGCTCATGCCTGTAATCCTAGCTATTCAGGAGGCTGAGATCTGAGGATCATGGTCAAAGCCAGGCCGGGCAGGAAAGTCCGTGAAACTCTTATCTCCAAAAAACCACCAGAAAACCAGAGGTGGTGCTGTAGCTCAAGTGGTAGAGCACTAGCCTTGAGCTGAAGAGCTGAGGGACAGCACCCACATCTAGGGTTCAAGTCCCATGACCAACAAAAAAAAGTGCAAATTAATTATTTATAATAATTATTTATAATAACATTCAAATTTGTGAAATACTTAGTAATTGATATAACAAAAGATGTGAATGTACTGTATACTGCTAATTATAAAGCAATGCTGGGAGAAATGAAAAGAGACTTACTTAGTCAAATGGAGAGAGATACCACTTTCATGAATTAAAATAGTAAATATTGTCAGATGCCTAATGTCCCCAAATTGCAATTCAAAGCAGAATTCCAATAGAGTTTTCTAATACAATTGACAACCAGATTTCAAATTTGTATGAACATACAAAGAACCTAGAATAACTATACAAAAGAAGAAAATAGTTTGATGATTGATTTTAAGACATAAAGATACAATAATCAAAAGAGTAGTATCAGCTGGGCTCCAGTGGCTCATACCTGTAATCTTAGCTACTCAGGAGGCTGAGATCTGAAGACCAAGGTTGGAAGCCAGCCTGGGCAGGAAACTCTATGAGACTTTTATTGCCAGTAAACTACTCAGGGACCAGAGGATAGATTTGATTCATTACTTAGATGTTGAGATTTCCTGGTTAATGGAGTGGAGTTTGGGTGGTGGGTCCTGGGTATGAGCCAGGCTTTCTGTGGATTTAACTTTCTATCTGCACCAAAAGTGGGATGCTCCCACCTTTCTTATCAGTTTGTGTTACAGATATGTAGCAGAAGGAGAGGAGTAGGGCTCAAGAGCAGTTGTTAGCAGTCACACATCCAAAATGGAGTCAGCCCAAGAACCAACAGTGTCCATGTTCTATCCAATAGTGGAAATGAAAAGTATATAACATATGTAATAGGCCAGCAGATATGTATTACCTGGGTTTAGTTCTGAGAAAGCATGAAACAAATCCACTGTGAAGATGAGAGTTACCACAGAAGGCCTGAGGCTGCTACTTCTTATGAAGACAGGCCTAAAGGTTAGCTTTTGGTTAGCTTGCACTATGGGAGTGTTCTCACCATGCTAAGCCATGCAAGTGGCTTCCTGTGTCTAAACTAGTTGTACAAGGAGTATAGTTTATGCAAAAAGCTGCTATTTTTTTTTGTAGAGTCTGGAGTTTTGGTACTTGTTAGACAGACTGACTATGTTCAACAAAAACCTCGGTCACTGGGCCTCTACTAAGTCTGCCTGGTAGACAGTATTTCGATATGGGTTCTCACTACTCATTGCTGAGGGAATTTGGCATGTCCCGTGTTACTCCCTTGGGAGAGGGCTCTCGGGCCATGCACCTGGTGTTCTCTGCGTTGCCATTCCTGTTTTTTTTTTTGCTTTGCTGATTTTGCTTTGTTTTTACCTGCAATAAATCATAGTCAAGAATATGACTGTATGCTGAGCCCTGTGGGTCCTCCTCACAAATCACCAAAAACTGGAGATGATCTTGGGGACCCCAACACTCCCACCTTGGATGATATTCTCCCAAAGCAATTGTTTTATAATCCTCAAAGGTTAAGGGCATGAAAATCAAGCAATCTTGCAAAAATCAATCAGTCATCACAACTGGGAGCCATGTGGATTCTGCCGAAAAGATGTTTCTGGGAATAATTGGCCATCTTGAATGGAATCTCTATCTGGGTGGTGGGTATAAGAGAGGTCTTTCTAGCAGGCCTTTCTTTTGTAACTTTATGGTAGGTTTAGAACTACATCTCTCTATCACTGTCTACCTGCCTGTCTGTGTGGTACTTTGAATTGAGGCCAGGGCTTTGTGTATGCAAATTCTCTACCCTTGAGATAGATCTTCGGACAAAATAAATAAAAAGTTCCTAAACTCTAAAAAGCATTTTTAACCAGCTGCATATTTTCTATTGTATAACAGTCTTTCAACTTCCTTAGCTTAGCATCTTCAACCCAAGTTATGCATAGAATTATTTGGAAAGGGTTGCTTAAATGTTTTAAAAAAGATATACGTGCCCAATTTCTACCTCAGAGGCTTTTTTTTTCTTCTGTCGTCAGTAGTACGGACTCTGAGTACTAACTCATTGTTGTGAAAAAAAAAAAAAACTTCCCATGTGATTCTAATGTGAAATCAGAACCCCCTAGAAACCCCTAGAAAACTATGGCAAGAACCAATCCCTTAGGATTATTTATGTGGCTTTTAGCCATAATATTTCAACCAAAAATGCGTATAAATCTTTCCCCTTATTTTGTATCATGCTCTTAACCAAGAAGTCAAAGGGTATGAATATTTTTGAGCCTCCTCTGACCTTTCTTTTTATTTTGTCTTGTTGGTCGGGGGGCATGAACTCAGAGCTGGGTACTGTCATTGAGCTTTTCTGTTCAAGGCTACCACTATGAACCACAGCGCTACTTTCAGTTTTCTGGTGGTAAATTGGAGATGTTTCACAGACTTTCCTGCCTAGGCTGGCTTCGAACCATGATTCTCAGATCTCAGCTTCTTGAGTAGTGAGGATTACCGGCATGTGCCACCAGTGCCTAGCATGATCATTTTGACAAATTATTTTCAAAAGCAAATTGTTCACTGTATATTTCACTGTATATGCTCATGACATTCAAGCATTTTTCAGCATATTTATAAAAATAATTGACATTGTTTTAATTTGTATTTTTACTTTTTCTTTAGAAGGTAAAATGTTTGCACTTTTTTGTCACCCATTAATGTTTCCTCTTTTGGAAATCTTTGCAGCCTTTCATCTATCATGCTGATTGTTTCATATACATGCTTTATTATCTATAAGTGCAGTATTTCCCAACTTTGTGAGTTTCCTCTTAATTTTGGTAATTTTCTTCTTTAGGAGAAAGAATATTTGGGAGAGAATGCAGCAATAAGAGAAGTTGTCAGGCGGTGCTGGAGGCTCAGGCCTGTAATCCTCCCTACTCAGGAGACTCAGATCAGAGGATAACAGTTCAAAGCCACCCCTGGGCAGGAACATCCATGATTAACCACCAGAAAACCAGAAGTGGCGCGTAGGTCAAAGTGGTAGAGCACTGGCCTTGCGAACAAAAGCTCAGGGATAGTGTGGACACCTAAGTTCAAGCCCCACGACCAACAGAAGGAAGGAAGGAGGGAAGGAAGGAAGGAAGGAGGGAGGGAAGGAAGGAAGGAAGGAAGGAAGGAAGGAAGGAAGGAAGGAAGGAAGGAAAAGAGGGAAGGAGGGAGGGAGGAAGGGAGGGAGGGAACAGTTGTCAATATCCAGGGCTTGTTCTTGGAAGGAGTTCTTAGGACAGAGGAGGAAGGAAATGCTGTGAGCAGTGGCAAGGTTCTGTGTTTGGTGCATGTAGGATGACACAAGTCTGGGTAATGTGTGTCAGACTGACCAGAATTTATTTTGTTCTTATTCATAAGACAAAATGCTGTCTTTTAGGGACTGCATCAGAGTGATGGACAGACATTAGTTATTTTTCTCCTTGGTCCTAAAACATTTGAAAATTTAGATGGGACTAAGTTGTAAGACAGCTCCTTGAAAATAAAAACTTACCCGCAGAATTAGTTCACATAAGAAGGGTAGTATGGGCTGGCAAAAATAGATAGGAATAAACAGCTTGTACTGTGAAAATATTCTGGGCAAACCTCAGTCACAATCACTTAAGTATTCAATGTTGTAGGCCAAGAACTCTTATAACGAAGTGTTATTTCAGAAATGCTATTAAAAAAAATCCTTTACATCCAAAGAAGATAAGTGGATGGCACATATAGACCTGAGAAATCTGGACTCCTGTAGACGCTCAATAGCCCCATCAGGGTTTGTGGAAGGCTTCTACCACGAGGGGGAGCTCACATCTCACTTCCCTCCGCTCCTCCTCTACCCACAGAGCTTGGTCTGGAAGGTAAGAAAATCTGAGAACACAATTTACGCTGGGGTGGGGGGTGGGGGGTGGGGGAGTTGGGGGGGGAGATGGGGGGGGAAGAGAAGCGGGGAGTGGGGAGGCTGAATGGAGGAGGGCTGGAGTTTTCTTTGTGCGGAAGGAAAGGTTAATTAAACGTGGTTCCTGGTACAAAATATTTGTTCAGCTCATTTGGTAGGGTTTTTAGAAAACTGGTTTCCCAAACAGTTGGGATAATAAAAGAAAGCAGGGGCTCTGTTATAACCATGAGCCCCCCTCCTTCCCCCCAAGAGCCTTGTGGGGAGATGAATAGGATTACTAGGAACTAAGAAAAACTTCCCTTCCTTGTTTTAGTTGTACCTGGATTGGAATGATCTTCCCTTAGATCCAAGCAATGAAGATGCCTGTAGACAAGGTAATAGAAGCAATAGTTGTTGAGGGTTAGAAAGCCAAAATTGTGAAATTCATTACTGAACAGAAGAGGGAGGCAGTTAAAAACTTGTACTTTTCTTTCTTATTTATTCCTTTCCTTTCTCCCCTTTTCCCCCTCCCTTTCTTTCATTGCCCTCCTTTTCTTCTTCCTTCCTTCCTTTTGTTCATTCTTTCTCTTCCTTGTGTAGGAAATTCTACCTAAGATACAACAATAATTGTTTTGCCTGTTTACAATTAATTTTTAGCTATATAAATGATTCCTGAATCATTTCTTCTTTGCTTGTGGAAACTCACAGCTAAAGCTGCTGGCAACTTCTCTTTGAGCTCTGCTCTTCTGCCTAGCTTCTGAGAGGAACGCTGACTTATTTCTTGGTTGGAGCCAGATTGCCAGGAGAAAATTGAGCCCTACTAATTAACTGGCTGTGCAGCATTAGGCAAGTTGTTTGGGTCTCCTTAGGTGGAGAATGGACATTAATATCTACTTCACAGGGTAGTTTCCAGGTTAAAATATAATATTCTATGGAAAGCAGTCAACACCATATGTCTCTGAGTAAACAATTAACAAATGCTAACTACTCTTACTCAACTGTTTCCTCTTGGAACATAATTTCTCCCCAACTCTTAAGGATAACTGCTACTATGAGTTTCAGAATATCATTTTAGTACCGTTTCTCCGTATGTGTGTGTGTGTGTGTGATTGACAAAATGTATCATATTATAGGTATTAGTCTGTAGCTTGCCTTTTTAAAATAAACAGTGGTGTTTGGGGATTTATGCATGTTGACACAAATGCATCTGGAAAGTACCTTTAGCAGTTCACAGTATACTATTGTATAGCTCTAATTTCCCTAGCTAGTTCTTTACTGATAGACAGTTAAGTGCTGTTAGTTTTTGTCTATCATCAATGGTGTCGCATGGAACCTCCATGCAAAAGTCTCCGTATATTTGTATTTCTCTTGAGTACACACCTGGTGGGGAAAGCATAAATTACCTGAATCAACTTACTCCTTACTAGCACTAGCTCAAAGTGTCCAGTTACTCTTTTGGCCCAGATATGTATTGCTTCTTGGCTTCTAGAGAAATCGAACATCTTTTCATGGTTGCTGGCCATGACCATTTTCTCTCCTATGAATCCTTTGCCTCTAATCAAAATATGCAACATAGTCATCATGATTTTTTCCTTATTAATCTGTAGGCTAATATTTATGCTGTCTATCCTTTCTCTTAGGGTGTTTGCTTCTCTTTTAGCTTTATTTGTGGCACCTTAAAATTTTTCTGGTGCCAGATGATTAATCTTGTGTTTTTTTGTTTTTTTGTTTTTTGGTCCAGTCGTGGGGCCTGAACTCTGGGCCTGGGCGCTGTCCCTCAGCTTTTCAGTTCAAGGCTAGCGCTCTACCACTTGAGCCACAGCACCACTTCCAGCTTTTTTCTTTTTGCTTATGTGGTGCTGGGGAATCAGACCCAAGGTCTCATGCATGCAAGGCAAGCGCTCTACCACTGAGCCAGCCCCATAATCTTGTGGTTTTTGAAAATAAAATTTTAATTTTGCTTTTCTTTTTCCCTGTCCTGGGATTGAAACTCTGGGCTTGAGTATTGTCCCTGAGCTTCTTTTTGCTCAAAGCTACCACTTTACTACTTGAGCCACAACACCTCTTCTGGCTTTTTCTGTGATTAATTGGAGATAAGAGTCTCAGGGACTTTCCTGCCCAGGCTGGCTTTGAACCACTATACTCAGATCACAGCCTCCTGAGTAGCTTGGATTATAGACATGAGCCACTAGTGCCTGGCTAATTTTGTTTTTTAATATTTAAGAAAATCTCTTTACCATGGGTTGTAAGGGTATCTATCTATCTATCTATCTATCTATCTATCTATCTATCTATCTATCTATCTATCTATCTATCTATCTATCTATCTATCTATTTGTCTGTCTATCTATCTATCTAATCTTTTTTCTAAGACTTTTCCTGTACGAGCATATGTAATCTTCTGGAAAAATACAAAGGCTTTCTTACCAGAAGGATGTGGACTAGCTTTTAAAATAGGTTTTCCTCTTGAGATCAAGTAGAATCAGAACATAATGTGACGGATGACATCAATCAGACAAATAGTGCAAGCCTACATGCTGTGGGGGAGGACTGGGGCTGCCTGAGGTACTGGTGAAAGTTTAGGGAAAATAGGGATTTGTCTGAAGGAGAGAGAGAGATTTCTTAGGGGGGAGTGGATCTGGAACACACAGGAAAGAGTTAGGCTGTGCTGCCACAGAAAAAAGGTTAAGAAAGCAGTGTTTCCACTGGCCTTAAAGAAAGTCAATGAACACATGGGAGATGACAACTTGCTTTTCTCTACATGACTCAAGGCTTGAGAAATGTCATGAGCATAACTAAAGACCATAAATGTGCCAATAGGAGGCTTTCCTAGCCCTGGAATGGTGGGGGTGGCAGAATGATCTGACCTAGGAACGAGATTGTTAGAACTAAAAAAAAATCTCTAAAGTATAAAACAGGGGAGTGTTCAGCAGAAAGGAATCACTGGACTTCAAAAGAACATAGAAAGGAACAAACCAACAAAATAGGAGAGAGATATCTTCTTTCTCCTCCCTCTCTTCTCTTTCTCCTCCACTTCCTCCTCCTCTTCTTTATTTGTACCAATGTTTGAACTCAGGGCCTTGTACTTTCTGGGCACATGTTCTGCTGTTGAGCCATAACTCCAATTGATTTTTGTTCTGGTTACTCTTGAGATAAGATCTTGTATCTTGTATCCCTGGGCCTGAATCCTATTTTAGACGTCTGGTAATAGCTTGGATAATCAATATACACCCTTGTACCTAGTTCTTGGCTGAGCAAGGTGGGGAGGGGGAGTTGTCTTCTGGACTTTTCTACCCAGGCTGGTCTTGAACTGAGATCCTTGCAATTTCAGCCCTCCCAAGTAGCTAGAATTACAGGCACTTAGTGGGTCATTGTTACCAGAGAGCAGAGTCTGCATTCTTAGAGGAAGTTGAGCTCCGTTTAGCTTTCAGGCACAAAGGACATGGGAATAAATTTAAAAAAGGAAATGAAGGCCTTTTGAATATGCAGAATAAACTCAAATAGGAAAAAAAAGGACCTATAAAAGCCCCCCGTGACTAGTTGGAGAAATTGTCATTGTAAATGTTTGGGATCGTGTATAAAGAGTCTCCATTCTGCAGGAGTGATAAGACTTTCAATGAGATTTGGACATTCGTATCCCAATTAACTTCTTGGTCACATTTCTTCCAAGTCTGAGGTCATAGAGATTGATGAGGATGGAGGCTGGGCAACTGTAGGAATTGCCTGACCTCCTATGACACATTTTCCATTCTCTGTCTCTTTAAAACATCCCCATATTAGAGTTGTATAGCAAATACATAGTGTGTGCCATTCCTTTCTCAGCTGTCAACCTGCTACTTCTGGTTAGCTTATTTCTGTCTTAGGAAGCTGGACCATTCTGATGCAACATTTTGTTCTTTAAGTAGAGTTCTCATTCATACCTTTTACAGCTGCACCTTTCTTTATCTTCATTCCAGACTTCTCTATGAAGGGCTATTGTGAGTGTATCCTCAAAAATGTCCTCTCTGCTGGGTGTTGGTGGCCCGCTCCTGTAATCCTAGCTACTCAAGAGGCTGAAGTCTGAGGATCGTAGTTTAAAGCCAGCCCAGACAAGAAAGTCTATGAGACTCCTAGCCCCAATTAACCACCAGAAAACCAGAAGTGGAGCTGCACCTCAAAGTGGTAGAATGCTAGCCTTGAGCAAAAGTGCCCAGGAACAGCACCCAAGTCCTGAGTTCAGGCCCAATGACTGACACAAAAAAGAAAATTTCCTCTCTGCTCTAACCTTAAAATACATAATTGTTGGAGCAACCAAAAAAGAAACCTCCCAAGTGAAACATTTTCATAGGCCAGAAATGGAAACACTCAGCGTAAGGTAGGCCTGCTGGGCTTGTAAGTTCCGAAATAGGCAACAGTAGGGGCCTGTCGCCTACAGGACAAGGAAAACCAAAGTGGCCCCCCTGTGGTGGGCACCAGAGTCAGCATCACTGAGTAGAACCAAAGGCTGGAGGGACTGCTCTGACCATGAAAAGAGGTTGGGACAACTCTGATCACTGCATGAAGCTCTGGCTTTTCAAAGCCAAGCCCCCATTAAGGACGGAAGGAAATGGAGCAGCTGCATAGCAGGATGTGTTCAGTACAAGTACTAGCTCCACAGTATTCCCTCACTCTGAGCTGGGAACGTTTTATCCATAACATAAAATCTGGTTTTGCATTTGGGTGAAAGCTATCCCATGGGGATGCACTGTAATGTTTATGCAAAGGGAGAAAAGCAATACAACTCATCACAAAACAGAGGAACACCCCCACAACAAGAACAAAAACCACCCTCACTCAAGGTGACACTATCACCCAAACTTTAAATCACCTTTAGGAAAACTGCCAGTTGTTTTTTTTTTTTTCTTAAAGCAACCCAGGCACTGGTGGTTCATACCTATAATCCTAGCAGTTGAGGAGGCTGAGATCTGAGGATCATAGTTTGAGGTCAGGCCAGGCAGGAACGTCCATGATACTCATCTCCAATTAATCACCAGAAAACTGGAAATGGAGCTGTGACTCAAAGTGGTAAAAAGCTAGCCTTGAATAAATGAGCTTAGGGTCAGCATTCAGGCCCTGGGTTCAAGTCTGTAAACTGACAAAAAAATAAAAGATAGTAAACAAAAATACCAATCAGGAGATGAGTCTACTCTAGTGAAACAAAAAATAATGGGAACATAGTAGGGGACTTATAAATTATGTTTCAGATCTTTAGACTAATAAAGAATAAAAACTGCTGGGTGCTGGTGGCTCATGCCTGTAATCCTAGCTACTCAGGAGGTTGAGATCTGAGGATCTCGGTTCAAAGCCAGCCAGGGCAGGAAAGTCTGTGAAACTCTTACCTCCAGTAAACCAACAGAAAACTGGAAGTGACACTGTAGCTCAAGTGGTAGAGCACTAGCCTTGAGCTGAAGAGCTGAGGGACAGTGCTCAGGCCCAGAGTTCAAGCCCCATGACCGACAAAAAAAAAAAAAAAGAAAAAAAAGAAAAAGTGGTTTATTTGGACCTTGGCAATAAGGTGATATAAAAAGAAAATAAAATACAGGAGAATTAAAAGAAAAAAACCCCAGCAAATCCAACATTTTTCAAGACCTTTATATATGCTTGGGTTTATGGGCTAATGCCTGCATTCATTCATATAATCAGTTCTAATTCTGATCTGTGACGAGCCAAACTCTGCTCTAGGTATATAGAATATAGATATATAGAATATAGAACAACCTGACACTCTCTCCTCTTAAGAGCTTACATCCAGCAAGGGGAAGACAATCATTAATAATAAAAACAAATAAAGAGCCCACTAAAAGTGATAGAATCAGGGGGAAAAAAAGAAAACAAATATCAGATAAAAAGAAGTAGGAAGCTCTGAAGTTTGTGGCTGTACATAAAAGTCGTATTTCATTCATTAAGTTTTGAAAAATCTATATGTGATTAACATAACTTTAACCAATTTAAGTTATATATGTATATTTTAAAGCAAAACATTTGCAGTTAAAAAACAAATTCCATATTTATATTCACCACGTAGGCAGTGTTTAATCAGCTTGACTAGCGTGGTTATAATGTTTTCCTGCTTTTCAGCTGAGAAAGGAGAAATTTGTTGAAAACATGTTTGCCTTCAGAAGGCTATGGAGATGGCTTACTAATGTACATTGATGTTTTTCTCAGCTCTGTAGCTTTATGGAAGATAGAGCTTGTCAGAGGAATTATTAGGCAGTGTCCTGAGGAAGGAAGATCAGAACTGAAGCCCACCTGGGCTAGCAACTGTGGAGAGAGAGCAAGTGGACAAAGGGCCACATGGGAATCAGGCAGGGCACTGACAGAAAACATGGAGAGATTGTGAAATAGAGTGAAAGCAAATGGAGGGACACACACACACACACACACACACACACACACACACACACACACACACACCATACATATATACAGGTGTGGGCTTTATTTTTTTAGGTGTGGGTTTAAAACAATTTTTTGTTATTACAAAAGTGACATATCAGAGGGGTTATAGTTGCATAATTCAGGTAAATAGTCTTTCTTTTGGGACAATGTCACCCCTTCTATTGCTCTCTCAGGTGTAGGTTGTTTTTTTTTTTTTTAAAGAAAGAACTTTCAAAGTCACTGTTTTAGTCTAGATACCACTTTCTTATTTGTTTAAAAATAAGTTGTAATAGTCTTTGTGATGCAATTTGAAAGCAAGAATTAAAAAAAATCTATAACTGATTGTTCTGATCTGTAGTCAGGAAAAAGAGAGTCCTAGCAAAAGGTACTTATTCAGTCCTCTCAGGGCTGCTTCCCCTCCTGCTAGGTCCTTATCAATAATAATAATATTATTATTATGTGAAGGAGGAGGATGAGGCCATAGATTATATATATATAGGGCTCAAGGGCAGGTACCTGATAGGTCAAGGGCAGGCACCCGAGTGGCATCTTTGTCCTCAAATCACTTCTCCATCAGTTTTCAACTTGCCTGAAACTTCCATTCACTTAGATGATGACATTAATTTTTTTTTTGTCCAGAAAGTCCTCATGAACATGAAGCTGGAGCACATAAGAATTTATCTAGAGGTTAACTGAGGGAACAAAAGACAGGGTCTGTAGAGATCAGAACACAGAGCAGGTAAGAATGAACAAAAGATATGGAAAAAGAAACGAAGGTAAGCCTATAAAGAGCATCCCATGTGCCAGGCACTGGTGGCTCATGCCTATAGCTCTCAGGAGGCTGAGATTGCAGTTCAAAGCCAGCCTAGGCAAGAAGGTCTATAAGACTCTTATCTCTAATAAGCTATTCAGAAAAAGCCAGAAGTGCTGCTGTGGTTTGAAGAGGTAGAACACTAGCCTTGAGCACAAAGAGGCTCAGGGATAGTGCCTAGGCTTTGATTTCCAGCCCTACAATCAACAACAACAAAAAGCATCCCATAGAGACCACCCTCTTCAGGATTGTTGTGATATCTTTCTAGAGCCAAGGAGGATATAGGAAACTATTGAAAGGGAGCATACAGGCAAGGTTTTCTTGTAACTGTATTTATGGACTGAACATGCACAACGAATGTTGTCCTAACTCATTTTGGGGTACTACCACAGAATACACAGAATTATAAAATTATAAATCATAAAAACCAGAAGTTTATATGATTCATAGTACTAGAGGTCCAAGACTGAAGTCCAAGATTGATGTGTTATATCTGGTGAGAATCATCTTGCTACATCAGATCATGCCAGAAGGAATCAGATGGTGAGATGGTGAGAGAGCAAGGAAGGGAAAGTGAGAGTGGGAAGAAAAGGAAGGAAAGAAAAGAGAAGAGGCAGAGACAGAGAGACAGAGACACATGCATAAGACAGAAATATTCATGAGATGACTTACTTTATAACCAAGCCAATTCACAGGTGGCTAACTTACTCCTATAATAACTGCATTAATCCATTATCATAGCCTAATTACCCCTTAAAGTTCCCACCTTTAATATTGTGTGTCCCTTAAACCTGAATTTGGAGGAGAAATTCAAACTGCAGTCAGTTCATGAACATTATCTCTCCTCTTCTCTCTTTCTCCCCTCTCCTTTCCTCTTCTCTCCTTTCCTCTCCTCCCCTCTCCTTTCTTCTCCTTTCCTTTACCCTCCTTCCTTGTTTTCTTCCTTAGACAGGGTTTCACTTTGGCCCAGTCTGGCCTTAAAGACATGATCCTCTTTTTTAATTTTTTTTAATTGTAAAAATACAGTACAGAGGGGTTACAGTTACATGAGTAAGGCAATGAGTACATTTCCTATCAAGCATTGTTACCTCCTCCTTTGTTTTCCCCCTACCATCCCTTCCCTTCCCACCTCCTCGACTCCTCCCTCCCCCCACAAGTTGAAAAGTTAGTTTTCTTTTTTTTAATAAGTTTTTTTTTATTGTGATAATACTGTACAG
This sequence comes from Dipodomys merriami, assembly GCF_024711535.1. Classification (NCBI taxonomy): domain Eukaryota; kingdom Metazoa; phylum Chordata; class Mammalia; order Rodentia; family Heteromyidae; genus Dipodomys; species Dipodomys merriami. The sequence continues at coordinate 26,867,592 of NW_027202270.1, read as the reverse complement.
AGGGGTTACAGTTACACGAGCAGGGTAATGAGTACATTTTTTATCAAGCATTGTTGCCTCCTTGTTTTTCCCCTACCATCCCTTCCCTCCCACCTCTTCAACTACACTCTCCCCACCCTAAATTGTAATGTTCATTTTCAACATAGTGTCTTGCACATCTCATTGTTACAATGAGTCACCTGTACCCTTATTTCAGCATTTTGTTATTTCCCTTCCCCTCCCCAAATTAGAAAAATGTGTATACAAGATGCAGGGCATCAGAATCAAATACAGAGAAAACAGGGGTTATACCATGAGGGAAGAACATACAAGAGAAACAAAAAAATCACATAGTACATTTTAAATACATTAAAAACAATAGCAAGAAAGAAAAAAAACCCTTGTGTCCCTATCTTGGGGTTCATTTCACTTAACATCATCTTATATGGTCATATGTACATAGCTTTTGACCTTTTCTGCTTGTCCTAGACTTATACTAGTTATTGCGAACAAGGGAAACCATAGGAGCTATGTTTCTTTGGGCCTGGCTTACTTCATTTAATATAATTTTTTCTAAGAAAGACATGTTCCTCTTGCCCTACCTCCCTATTGTTGAAATTATAGGTGCATACCACTAAACTCAGCTTTCTTTATTCTTTTCAGTTTTAGAAATGTGTCTTATTAGCTAGGTGCTGATGGCTCATGCCTGTAATACCAGCTACTAAAAAGGCAGAGATGCAGAGAATCAAAGTTTGAGGCTAACCCAGGCTTTTATTTAGCTTATTTTCCTACAGTAGTTGACTTTATCAATTAATCATCTCAGTCATCTTGCCCATTTATATTGGGAAAAAGGACTACAAAAAACCCAACAAAAAATAACTACAAGGAGCAGTTTACAAGGTAGAGCTAGTATAAAATGAGGTTGTGTAGGACACAGTGGCATTGCTATTATTTCATTATTCCTATTACAATGAGTAGTCCATGGCTCAGAAATATTTCTAGGACAGTTTCTGCATCTAAATAAAAAAATCAGCAGGGGATATGGATGTTGGAAATCTGAATGAGAGTGATGGAGGACTGGAATGTTAACTCTTTAGGCTGAAGTGGCAAGAGATGATTTTAAGGTCTCACCTTGAGGGAATGTAAGAAGTGCTTGAAAGCTACTTCTGTGGTACAGCATCAATGACTCAGATCAAAGACCCATGAATTAGCTAAAAGTGGCTGAAAAGCTTGGTATTCCTGCCTCCATTTTGTGTGTCTCTTAGCTCTACACCATTCTCTCCCCAGTCACTTTGTAGTCACCTTGGGTTCCAGGAAGGATAGGACTGACCCATAATGTCTTTATGACCAGGGGCCAAAACTGTCCTTAAGGATGAGTAGAGCTTCCTCAGGACAGCAAAGATGACTTGCTTATACTGATCAGTATAAAAGCAATAACAATTCCTTCAGAAACTATCTCCCCTGCTTCCAGTTAGTGTATGAACCCTACAGATGGTTTGAAGATAGGCTTGAAGTACTGTCTTTCTGTGACTGTCCATGTCACATAATAAATCTTTCTTTGCCTTTCACTGTCATCATGTCTTTATTTGTATAAAGAGGTATGTAAGGTTAAATTCAGGGCTGGACATGTGGAATCCAGGAGTTTGGGCTGGGATATAAAACTCTGACATAGAAAGACCATGAGTCAGAAAATAGGAATCATACTAGGGTTTGAATTAAGGCCTTGTACTTGCTTGCAGGTGCTAGCCCTTTTTTATTTTAGTTATTTTTCATGTGAAGTTTCATACTTGCCTAATGCCAGTATTAGACTGTGATCCTCCTATTCACGGCCTCCCAAGTAGTGGGGATCAGAGACATATACTACTATACCTGGCTTATAGACTGAGATGGGTTCTACTAATTCCCTCTTCCCACTTCTCCCCCATCCCCTGCCCAACTGTTGGCCTCATACTATAATTCTCCCAAGCTCTGCCTCTTGTATTGCTGGGATTGTAGGTATGAGCCATTGCATCTGGCCAATGGGCCAGCTCTTGAATCTCAATTATTGAAAGTAGATAGAAGATAGTTCCAGAAGAATATATGGACATTTTGTTTAAAAAATATTTGGCATATACTTAAGTATTATTCTTATGATCTGTGGTAGAGTTAGTGTTTACTGGATGCTAGAGATGCAACAAGGCTCCATGCCAGGATGTAGGAGAATATGGTTGATGGGTACAAGAGCCCTCTCAAGAGAGAAGAACAGTGAGTGTAATAACCCAGAATCTCCTAAATGGAGAAGAATCACTACTGGACATTTAAAACAGAGCATGGTAGCTATAATTAATAATACCATATTGTGCACTTGAACCTTACTAATAGTTCTTAACTAATCACACTACAAGAAAAAACAAACAAGTATGAGGTGATGATTTTGCTAATTAGCTTGATTGTGAGAAATATTTCATACTGCAAACCTGCATCAAAACATCACATGCACTGTAAATAGACATATTGTTTCAGTCAACTATATCTGACTAGAACTGGAAAAGAAAGAAAATAAACTCCCTGATTACTATACCCTCATCCCACAAATCCTGAAAATTAGATAAAAATTAATTGAAATTATATTTCCAGTTACTTGTACCATCTCTTCTTCTCATGGTCTTCCTAACTACTGTTATTTGGGGTTGGATGGTAGGGGGAAGGAGAAACTGATCTGGACAGGATCTGTAAAAAAAAGTATCATGATGTAGGTAGGGGTGTAATTCCCATAACCTTTATCGAAGTCGAGTCCAGGAGCTGGGTGTTGTGAGATCAATAAGGTTTCCTAGGTTTCCATTTGTCAAGCTGGGCTCCTGCTTCTTCGTGTCATCCTGGCAACCTCTGGGTGCTTGTTAAGGCAGGTCTCTGGAGAAGTCACATAATTAGCAAGACCTTTCTCAACCAAGTAAGCTGAATCTCTCATGTGTTTGTGCTCTTTGTCCTGATCTGTCACTTTCACAAAGAGATAATACAATTCTCCTTAGCTCTCTGATTGAGCAGATGAATTGATTCCTGTAATAGTTGAGAACTCTTATCACACTTCTCTCCTGTCATTGATTAACTGTATTTCGGGATATCTACCTCCCTTTGGTTTGAGAAATAACTTTAATTAACAAAATAGAAGACTAGTTCTGTGTAGAAAATTAGATCCAATCTCAACTGAGATGACTCATGTTTCACCCTCAGTACCTGTTATGTATTAGTGATTTTTACATCTGGCATGCAACAGCTCATTGAGTCTTAAACAGAAAGGGTCATTATAAATAATAACAGATACATCTATTGATGAGAGTTTGAGTCCAGTTTTAATCATGATAACTTTTTAATTTATTTTGGCATGCCATAATATTTCTGAGCAAATGTTCAATGAGACCTACTGTGTGTCAGGCATGGTCCGGGGAATCATAGAGAGAAAGATGACTAGGAAATGGGATTTGCTCACTGTGATGTCTTGTAATAAAGGTCTGTGGATGGGTTGTGTTTGCTGAAGTTGAGCTGAACTCAGAACCACTATTTCTACCTGCTTAGCACTTTTATCCTCAGTTCTGGCCCACTTCTCTCTAGAGTCAAGCTTATGAGCTTATGGTGGAGGAATTGGATTGCTACAGAGAGATGGAGAATAGGCAGGAAGAGAAAAGGAGAGGGAAAAAAAGAAGAGAAATGGAGAAAAGGGGGGTGGGGGAGAATGAGGAGGATCCCACAATCAGTTTTGAGGGCATGCTCTTTTAATGACTACTTCAAGCACTAAGTCTTTAATATATGGTTCTTTGATAGGAGACACTATTCTTACTCAAACCATAGCAACAAGAGTATTGATTTCCCAGTGAAGCTGACTGGGCTCAGAACAGGTCTCTCCCTCTCTCTCTCTGTCTCTCTGTCTCTCTGTCTCTCTCGCTCTCTCGCTCTCTTGCTCTCTCGCTCTCAATCTCTCTCTCTTCTTCTTTCTTCCTTGTCCCTCTTCCTTCACCTCCTTATTCTCTTCCCTCTTTCCTTCCCTTTCTCCTTCCTTCCTTCCTTCCTTCCTTACATCTTTCCCTCTCTCCTCCCTTCCTTCTCCTCCAACTCCACCTCCTCTTCTACTTCTTCCACTTTTCCTTATCCTTTCCTCCCTTTACATGGCCTCTCAGCTGGGCACTGGTGGCTCATGCCTTTAATCCTAGCTACTCAGGAGGCTGAGATCTGAGGATCACTTTTCAAAGCCAGCCCCAGCACGAAAGCCCGTGAGACTCTTATCTCTAATAAACCACTCAGAAAACCAGAAGTATTGCTGGTAGAGTAATAGACTTGAGGGACAGCACCCAGGTACAGAGTTCAAGCCCCACGACTGACAAAAACAACAAACAAAAAACATGGCCTCTCTGTGTAGTCTTCCTGGTTGTAGAACTAGGCTTCATACACTTCCACTTTTTTTGGATGGTTTTTAGACTTTAGTGACAATGGGTACTAAAAACAAAACTGTGGTGAAGGGTGAGAAGAGAAACTATATTCTATATATTTTAATGCAGTAATTAATTTGGTGGTTTTAATTTTATTGTTATTGTTAGGTAGTTGTATAAAAGGGTTATAATTCCATAAGTCAGGTTATGAGTACACTGCAACCTTTGAATCCCCCAACAGAATGTTCTTTTTTTGGGGGGGGGGTCCAGTTGTGGGGCCTGAACTCTGGGCCTGGGCACTGTCCCTCAGCTCTTCAGCTCAAGGCTAGCTCTCTACCACTTGAGCCACAGCACCACTTCTGGCTTTTTTCCTTTTGCTTATGTGGTGCTGAGGAATCGAACCCAGAGCCTCATGCATGCAAGGCAAGAGCTCTAGCACTGAGCCACTTTCCCAGCCCCCAACAGAATGTTGTAAGAGGGAGAAAGCAGAATCAGCTATCACTAAATTATTTGATGGAAGCATAGAATTCCATTGTGTATATAAACCACATTTTCTTGATCCATTCATCTTTTTTTTTTTTTTTGTCGGTCGTGGGGCCTGAACTCTGGGCCTGGGCACTGTCCCTCAGCTCTTCAGCTTAAGGCTAGCACTCTACCACTTGAGCCATAGCCCCACTTGCAGCTTTTTCTGCTTATGTGGTGCTGAGGAATCAAACCCAGGGCCTGATGCATACAAGGTAAGCACTCTACCACTGAGCCATCTTCCCAGACTAGATCCATTCATCTATTGAGGGGCATCTGAGTTGGTTCCATAGTTTAGCTATGGTAAGTAATGCTGCAGTGAACCTAGTTGTGCTGGTAGCTTTAGTGTGGCCTTGCTTGTGTTCATTTGGGTAAATGTCCAGGAATAGGATTGCTGGATCATAGGGGAGTTCTATGTTTAGTCTTTTGAGGAACTTTTATACTGCTTTCCAGACTGGTTGAACCAGCTTATATTCCCACCAACAGTGTAGTAGCATTCCCTTTTGGCCACATCCCCACCAGCATCTATTTTTTTTCTTGATAATGGTCATTCTAACTGGGGTGAGGTGGAATCTATGGAAAGACTTGGAAAAAATCATTAAATGAAGTAAGCTAGACCCAAAGAAATGTAGGCTCCATGATTTCCCTCATTTATAATAATTAGTACATGTTTAGGATAGTCCTAGCAGAGGATCACAATGGCTAAGTACATATGACCACATACAAAATGATGCTAAACGAAATGAACTCCAAGATATGGAAACAAGAGGTGGTTTTTGGTTGTTGACCTTGTTGTCATCAATGTACTGCATCAAGTTCTTTCTTTTTATTTTTTTAATTTTTTAAACTTTATTCTATTGTAAAGATGCTGTACAGAGAAGTTACAGTTACATGAGTAAGGTAATGAATACATTTCTTGTTGAGCATTGTTACCCCCTCCTTTGTTTTTCCCCTACTATCCCTTCCCTCCTCCACTTCCCCCAATACTCCTCCTCCTCCCCCCTAGACGCTCTAAAGTTTGTTTCCAACATAGTGTCTTGTGAGTATTATTGTTGCAATAGATCATCCTGTGTCCTTGTTTCAACATTTTATTTTTCCCCTTCTCCTCCCCAAATTAGATAAATGTATATAAAGATCCAGGGTACTAAAATCAAATACACTGACAACAGGGGATACACTGTAGGGGGAAGAACATACAAAAGAAAGAAAGAAAGAAAAAAAAACACATAGTCCATTAAAAACAACAATGGCAAACAAAAACGTCTTGTGTCTCTTATTTTATTTTATTTTTCCCTTTGGTTTATCCCTGGTAGTCACTGTTTTTGATTCTTTTGATTCCTGAGCCTTGTATATATATATATTTATGTGATTTGGGGAATAACAAAATGGTGACACAAGCACAAAGGATGACCTAATGCAACAATGATACTCACAAGACACTATGTTGGAAATGAACTTTACAACTTCAAGAGGTGGAGAAGAATGGGAGAAAAACAAAGGAGTGGGTAACAGTGTTTGACAAGAAATGAACTCATTACCTTACTTATCAAACTGTAACCCCTCTGTACAGCACCTTTACAACAAAATAAAATATAATAATGTTTTTGCCTATTTTGTTTGTTACTACATTCTTAGCATTAAAACATTTGTTCAATATATAATAGATGCATAACAAACACTTGTCTAATCAATAGATACTGTTTTCAGTTTGAATCCACTTATTTCACTCTATCTTACTTCTTTTGTATCCCTCATCTTCCTAATAATCTCATTGAATTTTTCTATGGTAAGTTTTTACAACTCTTTTGAAGCATTTTGCTGTATTCTCTACTGACAAACTGATAACATAGCTATTATGATAGTTTGAGAATATGCTTTCAAAGATGATTGGGAGAATATTATATAATCATTCCAGTTGAGAGCACTGGAGAGAACTAGGCATAAGAAAATAGAGACAAGAAAATGAAAAGAAACTGAACATGATCATTTAATTTCTTGAGAAGTGAAAAAAAAATCAAACCATTACTTTCATATGGTAGAAGTTTACCTGCTACAGGCACTATGCAGGTCAGCTCTTCTCTTCCCTCTGAGTTACCTGCCAGCCATCCTTTAATGACTGGATTGGTATTATGCCAGTTTGGTCGGATTTTATTGGAAACCTTGAGTGAGTGTAGGAGGAGACAGTACACGAATATGGATATTATGAAGCATGTCTTCAGAGCCATCTTTGAAGACTGGCTACCACACAGTCTACATTGTTTAGATATTTGCAATTTGGAGGCTGCAAGAGTGGGATAATAATATTCCTTACTTATGGGCGTGCTTGTATCAGGAGATCGATTTCTTAGCCAGCTAAAAACCTCCCTATAATCAAGTCTCTTCATATGAGTGTATGCGGGGACAGGCAGATACTTTAAAAATGCTTGCAAACATTATGGAATTATGACAGATAATTCCAAGAACACTCACACTTTGTTAGGTGAAGTGGTATTTAGGACACATGGGTAAGGGGTCATGGGAAATACAAGAAACATTAGCCTGCAAGCCAGCGGGGCTCCTCATGGAACCCGAGGAGCCTGACCTTCAACAGGTTCCAATTTCTCTGGCTCTTTATTTTTCCCTCTTCGAGAAATCTTTTCTGATTAGAATTCTAGGACACTGATCATGTTGTACCCTTCCTCACTTTCAGGATGAAGCTGAAATATTATCTCCTCATTGAACATTTTGCCAAATTTTATCACAATTTAGGAATAATAATGTATCATTCTCAGGATCTCACACATGCTAGGTAGGTATTCTACACTTAAGGCTTGCTCCCAGTCCACTGCCCTCCTTTAAACATTAAAAACAAAACCAAAAACTTTTTGCTTTAGTTATTTAGCAAGTTGGATCTGGTGTTTGGGCTCAGAGTTTAACCCAGACAGATGTTTCTATTTCTACTGAGACTACAGGCTGTGTACCACCATATGTGGCCTTGTAAGAAAGATGTTAATGCTTAGTTGCATCTGTAGAATAAGACATTGAGGGTTGGGAAGGTGACTCAGTGGTAGAGTGCTTGCCTGGCATGCATGAGGCCCTGGGTTCAATTCCTCAGTACCACATAAACAGAAAGAGCTGGAAGTGGTGCTGTGGCTCAAAGTGGTAGAGTGCTAGCCTTGAGCTGAAGAGCTGAGGGACAGCACCCAGGCCCAGAGTTCAGGCCCCACGACTGACTAAAAAAAACTGTTGACAATATTACCAGTTATAATACTACTTGATAATAATTTCTTCTTTCTACTCTTAGTATATGTAAATACAAAGTGGTCCACTGATTAAAGCCTGAAAAACAGAAGAAATAATTTTCACCATTCGAATGTGTTTGCATTTTGATAGACCCCTGATGTCCTTTCTGTTTTCACATTCAAACAGCCAGAGTCTTTAGAAATACAGAATTGATTAATTTCTAGCTCTCTCTAAGCTACAGCCAGATAGTATTAGGGCTTGCCAATGCTCACATGGTCAGGTCTATGCAATATAACAAATTTATTCCAGAAAGGGAGCAAAATTCATTTCCAAGGAGGAAACATTAACCATACTGGTAGTTCATGTCAACACCGATTTGTAGAAAGACATTCTCATGACCAGATGTTAAGGGCTCTGCCCTTTTTTGGTAAATTCTCTACATCTGTCACTGTTTGATAAATGCATTTTAGTAGAACATTTTCAAGTTGAAAAACACAATAAGGGGACAACATTGTTTTATTGTCTTTATGTCTGATAGACAGTATCTTGTTTCTGGGAATGCTTTGAAAATTGGCTTACCTCTGAGTTGTTGAGATGGAGAGAAAAGTCACTATCTATAACAGTGGAGAAAATGTCAGAGTTTAACAGCTGTTTTCAAGTCTAACTGTGACCACAGACTTAGATTTTAGAAAATAGAATTGAAAGGGGTCTTTTTCAAGCTTACAATGGGGCTGTTTTAGTCTCACTGATGTTTTTGCCAAAGATTTCTTCTTTGCATGGTAATTAGATCTTCCTCCAACTTAGCTTGACTTCATTTTCTCTCTCTCTCTCTCTTTCTTTCTTTTTTCTTTCTTTCTTTCCTCTTTTCTTCTTTCTTTTATGTGACTTCAATTTTCTGGTGTTATCAAAATTTGTTGTAAAGCCTCAGAAGTCTCATTTTATTTTATTTTATCACATGATAATCTACTCCATAAATTCTCTGCTATTGTATAGAATATTAGAATAATACTATATATATGTATGTATATATGTGTGTATGTGTGTATGTATATATATCTGAATATCTTTGAAGGTGACTTTTTTTGCAGTTTTGAAATTTTCTTTAGCTAAAATTCCTAAAAGGCCTGTGACATGAAATATGGTTCACTTTTCTAGAATACTCACACTTATTTGCATCTCTTCCAGCAATGAATGTGTGCCTGTCTCACATAGGGGTCTGCATGTGTAATAAAAAATAAATTCCGGGCTGGGAATGTGGCCCAGTGATAGAGTGCTTGCCTTGCATGCATGAGGCCCTGGGTTTGATTTCTCAGCACCACATAGCAGAAAAAAAGCCAGAAGTGGCGCTGTGGCTCAAGTGGTAGAGTGCTAGCCTTGAGCTGAAGAGCTGAGGGACAGCGCCCAGGCCCAGAGTTCAGGCCCCACGACCGACAAAAAAAATAAAATAAAATAAATTCCATGCAAATGATGGATGAGAACCAGCTGGAAAATTTTCTGAATACACTGCTTCAGATTAGTCAATTCAGGATCCTGAAGACTTTAGCTACTTGAATCTGTGCCCTCCTTCCTCTGTGGTCAGAAGGAGGCTGTAATCCATGACTACCTTTTAATATATGTATTTGATTATTGCAGCTAGGGATAGGAAACTAAAGATAAATAAGCCATTGTCCTGAACTGAAAGCAGATTTTTCTGACGGATGCATAGACATATCAGTATTATTTGTATGGACGAGTGGCTGTGATAAGATATTGAGCAGTCTGGCCCTTGGGGCACCTAGTCGGGGCTGAAGGCGACCAGAACCACTAAGCTAGCCACTTTGGTCAACAGTGAGCTTTTCTGTTTAGCCAGGTTCTGAGTCAAAATATATCATAATGTTAAGTTATGAGATGTCAAGAAGAGAAAACAGCATTCAAGGACTTTAGACCCTCTATTGAGGAAAAGCTAGTGCACTTTCAGTTATATGCAAGACAGTTATGTGGAATTACAGCCTTGTTATTGCCTTTATTTGGACACTAGGTATGATTTAAATATATTTGTATGAGTACCAAGTTGACAACAGGTAGATTTGTGATAATCAGTGTTATCTGTCAAGACTAACTTGTAAGTACTGACTGAATAAAGCAGGTTGTCCATCTGAATGTGGATGTCCCCCCCCCCCCCCCGGCATTCATTCCAAGGCCTGACTAAAACAAAACAGGTTCTGTCACAAACAGGAGATCTCTCAAAACCTCTGACTTAGAATGAAACATTGCTTTACTTTGTCTTGACACTAGAACTATGTATTGGCTCTCTTGGGTCTTCAGTTTATTGACTGCTTATGTTGACACTTCTCAGTCTCCATAATCATGTGCCTTGTGAGCTGATTCCTTATAATTAGTTCTATGTTTTCCCATGAACCTTGACTCTACCACTGCTGTAAGTGTGTGTTGGCCGGAGGGGGCAGGAATACTTGGGGTTCGAACTCAGAGATTTATATTTCCTAGGCAGGTGCTCTACCACTTGAGCCATACCTCCAGCCCTAACATAGATTTTTTTTTTTTGGGTCCGGTCGTGGGGCCTGAACTCTGGGCCTGGGCCTGGGCGCTGTCCCTCAGCTCTTCAGCTCAAGGCTAGCGCTCTACCACTTGAGCCACAGCGCCACTTCCGGCTTTTTTCTTTTTGCTTATGTGGTGCTGAGGAATCGAACCCAGGGCCTTAGGCATGCAAGGCAAGCGCTCTACCACTGAGCCACCTTCCCAGCCCCTAACATAGATTTTTTGAGTAATAAGAACTGACATAGTGCTAGGCTATAAAACCACTTTTTATGAAATAAGCCAGCTAGAGTTTACCTTCTACTTTGCTATACTATTCAATAAGCAAGATTTTAACTTTAGTTAGGATCATCTGTCATGTATAAGAATCTCCTGAGTTGAGAAGGAAACTTAAAGGACTGCATTTTTTCAGAGGGCCCAGTAAATAGCTCCCCAGGTCTGTAACCAGGTTCTATTACACAAGCAAAGATAGATTGTGGGGTGGGGGGGAATCATTCTATAGACAACGCATCTAATAGAGAGCTTCTGCTCTCTATAGGGAGCTCAGTACAGTAGGAGAAAGAAAGTCCCAGAGTAAGAGAAAGGAAAGTGGATGTGAACATGCCCAGTTTATTCTCTCCAATTTATTTATCAGATAAATAATTTTTGTACCCCAGAAGTGTTAAGATTAAAGGGACAGAAAGAAGCCTGGAGTAGAAAGTAATAGACTTCGACCCCCTTGGAAAGAAACACCAGGAATGGAAAAAACTATTTCTTTCTAACAATCAATTTGTTAGAGCAGAAGGACCAAGCTGGTAGATTTTAAGCAGTTAACTGCAGGTCAGACCCAGACACACTTTAAATGAAAACCAGTAGGGAGTCACTGCAGGCACTTGAGAAGGAGTAAAATAAAAACAATTGAAAGAAAAGTATAGCTCAGTGATCAACAAATACCAAAAAACTAGTTTGGAGAATAAAGGAAGAATGGATTGATTAGAAAAGGCAAAAACCAATAAAGTATAAATAAATAATAACTAATGAAATGTCAATAAAGTGCAAATAAAAAAGAGAATAACAAAGAATAACCAGTCAGGCACCAGTGGCTCACACCTGTAATCCTAGCAACTCAGGAGATCTGAAGATCATGGTTCAAAGCCATCCCTGGCAAGAAGTCCATTTTTTTTTCTTCTTCTGGTCTTGGCGCTTGAACTCAGGGTTTGGGAGTCTCCTTGAGCTTTTCTGCTCAAGGTTAGTGCTCTACCACTTGAGCCACAGATCCACTTCCAGCTTTTTGGTGGTTAATTGGAGATTAGAGTCTCACAGACTTTCTTACCAGGGCTAGCTTCAAACCAGATCTCAGCCTCCTGAGTAGCTAGGATTATAAGTGTGAACCACCAGCACCTAGCTGGACTTCTTTTTTTTTTTTTTTTTTTTTTTTGGTGCTGATTCTGGGACTTGAACTTAGGGCTTAAGCATGCCCATGGTTCTTAATCTTTTTAGAGTATCAGCTTTGAGTTGGCAAGGCTGGCACTCTACCATGTGTGCCACACCTCCATTTCTGGCCTTTTGTTGGTTAATTGAAGATTAGAGTTTATCATAAACTTTCTTGCTTGGGCAGGCTTTGAACCATGATTCTCATATCTCAGTCTTCTGAGTAGCTAGGATTATAGGAATGAGCCACTTGTGGTCTGATTGAATTTGATGACTTTTGATACCTTCTTTTATATCTATTAGCCATTTAATCTGACTTTATCACAACTTAACTATGACCTGGTTCCATGGATGGATATATTCTTATTATATACATTTTCTTGTTTTAGAAACATTTCTTCTTGTTTAAGAATAACCTTGAAAAGTTCAACTCAAAAATGGCCAACAGCAGGGCACCAGTGGCTCACGCCTGTAATCCTAGCTACTCAGGAGGCTGAGATCTGAGGATGTTGGTTCAAAGCCAGCATGGACTGGAAAGACTGTGAGACTCTTATCTCCAATAAACCACTCAGAAAACCAGAAGTGGTGCTGTGGCTCAAGTTGTAGCGCACTAGTCTTGTACTGAAGAGCTGAGGGACAGTGCCCAGGCCCAGAGTTCAAGCCCCAAGACTGACAAAAAATGGCCAACAAAAGTGACAGACACCTAGGCTGATTCTGGGGCCAAATAAGATATGGCTAAATTCATTGGCAACACTGCTTCTCCAGAAAAGCCTTCCCTGTCTGGGAATGGATGGTCTCCTGTGCTCTGGGAGCACTGTTGGCCTGGCTTACCTGTGGTCGCTGCTACCCAACATGCCCTCACAGCCCTGCACAGCAACTTGTTGACCTACTAAATTGTTTAGTTTGGCTTTGTGTCTGAGCACTGATTGCAAAGCATGCCAGGGAGAGATGTACCCCACAGTCAAGCCAAGGAAGGCTGGTTCACCAAATCTATGCCTTAGGTAAGTCAAAAATTCTAGATGCCAGGAAAACTGCAAAAAGGAAGAAGCATTGGGGTCGTGGTAGGGGGAAGATGGCCACGGACTGAAGGCAGGGGCAAAAACAGGGAAAATATCAGCTGGAGATCCCAAACACTTCTCACCTTCATGGTTACTTTTTTTTTTTGTACTAGATATTGAACTTAGGGCTTTAGGCTTGTTTTTGAGATAGGGTCTCACAATTCTGCCCAGTCTGGTCCTCCTACCTCCACCTCCTGAGTAGCTGGGACTAGAGACGTAGTCCACTTTGACTAATAAAATCTCTCTGACTTTTGCTTGGGGTCTTCATGTGCCATACTCTTATCTCTGCCTCCTGGGTTTCTTAGAGGCAAACACTTTTGTGTTTGTCTCACCTTATGGATGAAGCATAACGTACCTCATTTCTTGATAGTAATAGATAAATCCTTACTATTATGTGAAAGGGATAAGGGACCCTTTAAGGAATTCCTTTAAGGAATGTATATCTTAATAGTGATAAAACTGCTGTCATCTATGTATATATGTATGTATATATGATTGTATGTATCTCTCTGTCAGCCTATGTGTACACACACACACACACACACACACACACACACACACACACACACACACACACACACACAGTGCTTCCCTTCTAGACTGACTATCTGGCTCACAAATGTTGCTCCATTTCCGGAACTGACCCAGAAAATAAAATAGGATATGTGTCCTTGGGAATCACCAAGCTAGAACTCATGATCTGTCCCACAGCCCATACTGTGAGAAACCATATTTTTCTTCCATGATAGAGATGTCACCAAATATTAGAGATCCAATGCACACCTGCTTATTTCCCTTTAATGAATTGTATTGATCTGATAAACATTTTACTAAATATAAATTCCAAAATAAAATCTAATGATTTGCAGTATGGTAGTCATCTGTGTGCACCCATGGATGTCACTTTTGAAACTCCTTCTAAGTCTGTGCTGAGACATGACCTCTGATCCTTTGATTCCAAATTGCATGCTCCTGCCTTTGCCCCTGCCCCTGCCCCTGCCTGGGCTTGTCTTTCTGCTGCCCTTAGCAGCTCTTAACTTTTGCCAACATGCATTTCCTGTAAACCTTTCAGTAGAACAAATCATCACAAAATGGATTGTGAATTCCCAAAAGAGCAATGATATAATTGAAGGTTGCCTTCTTGACTTAGATCATGAAATGTATCAAGTAAATAAAAGATTGGCTACCTATAATTCTTTTTAAATGATAATAAAATTAAGCTAATAAAATAGAAGGGGATAGTTGTATGTGCTGATTATATGAGGGCTCAGATAGACCATGAAGTTTATATAAAGTCAAGAAAAAAACAACCTAGCACTATTAAATCATTAAGTGTGGCCCATATAAAGTGAATGTATGCTCTAAATGTAAGTTCAAGACAGATTTCTGTCTTTCAATGTAACTGAGTACAATAATGATTGCTTTTCAGGTTTTACATGGTAAATAAATCACTGTTAAGAACAGTTAAGTTAACCTTTTGTAATGCTAGGGATCCAAGCAAGGGCCTTACACATGCTAAGCAAGTGATCTACCACTGAGCCATATCCAAACCTCCAAATGTATGACTTTTAATAAGACAAGCCTGAAAGCACCTTGAAAAACCACAAAATGTAGAAGGTCCTACATATTTCAGTGTGTTGTTTTATCTTGGAAAATAGTGTCATCAAAATATATTATTTCTGTTAACATGCAATGGCTATTGATATTATTCCAAATAAAACATTTTATTTTTGGACTCAGGGCCTTGCACTTACTAGGCAAGTGTTCTACTACTTGAATTAAGCTACTGGCACTTTTTTTTGTTACTTTTTAAATAGGGTCTCCCTTTTAAGTCCTATTTAGTTGGGACTATGATCCTCCTAATTATGCTTCCTGAATAGCTGTGATAACAGGTATATACCACCATGCCCAGTTTTTTGGGAAAAAAAAGTTATTGTTATTATAAAGGTGATGTCCAGAGTGATTAGAGTTACATGTCAGTTAATGAGCACATTTCTTTTTTAAAAATGTCACCCCTTCCCCTGCTGTCTCCCAGTTTTTCCCTCCCATCCCCATCCACAAGTTGTATAGTTCATTTTCAACATAGAGACTAGTGAGTACCACTGCTCATTTGTTCATTCTTTCTCCCTCCATTTCTGTGCCCCCTCTTACCTTCTCAAAGACAGATAAATGGACAAACAGGACAAAGAATACAGAAAACAAAAACAATAATAAAGAAAAAAATCTCTTTAGGCCCAGTTGTTATAGGTTGAGATGGCGTCTTATAAACTTTTGTCCTCAAACCATGACTAACTTTCCCAATCTCTGCCTCCCAAATAGCTAGAATTAGAAGAGTGAACCACTGTGCCTGCTTAAATAGCTTCCAAAAACTTAAACACTGAAAAATGTAAAACATAACTCAAACATTCATGTTGTGAGAATGTTCTTGTTGTTTTTAAGTTTTGAAGAACTTTGGGTTATGTTCAGCACATGTGTGTTTCTAAGTTAGGTAAAACAGAAGGCAGGGTGGGTTCTGGGAGATTCACATACAGGAGATTTCTAGGGTGTGGCTGTGGCCTAGGGATCAGTGTCTGGAATCGAGGGGAAGGAGGGAGAGAGAAGAATGGACTCCACACTCCACACAGAGAGTGTTGGATGGAGTAAGTGTTGGGGAAGTAAGAGTTATATGCAAGGGGGGGACATTTGGGGTGCCAGGTGAAAATATAAGGCATTTAGTAAAATTCAAATTTTAAAGGGGATATGCTTATGTTTTTGAAAAAATACTTCATTGTTTACTTGAAATCCAAATAGAACTGGATTCTTTATTTTTATTTGCTCAATCTGGTGAGCCTGTCCTGTATGGCCGGGATTATATATCCTTACCTCAACATGGCTCGTCCCAGTACTACATGACCCTGGGTACCATGACCATCCACTGCAGAAGTAATTTTTTTCTTTTAGGTCCACCTGGGACTTGAACTCCATATCTGATGCTTTCATTCATTGGCTGGTGCTCTACCACCTGAGCCAAGCCTCTAACCCTCTGAAGAAACTCTTAAAGAGGCTGAAAGCCTAACAAATACTGTTTTTTTGTTTTTAAGGAGTTTCTCTATGACAACAAGAAATAGCGAACAGATATGGAATTGACCTTAGTGTTATAATGAAAGTGAAGATTCATTTTTTAATCCCAGCTTCTGTGATGTACAGATACTAGATGTATTAAGAAACATATGACAGCTATTGTCTCTTCCTCCCATTCATGTGGCTATCAGACATTGTTCTTCTTTATTGGTAAGGACTCAGGGGCGGGGTACCTTTTATTCTGCCAAGGGCTGTTTGGATATTTATAATATAATTTTTGGGCCATACAGAATTGTCATTACTGGCAGATGGCCATGAAGTATACCATAAGTATATGTATCTGTCCAGTCAAGTACCAAATGATTTCGTGGGCTTCAGGCCAGACATTTCCTAGCCCTGAAGGGTTCCTACATCTGACTTGGTCCAAATCCTTTTTAATTTAGGCCTCCTATTTTGATTTAATTATTAATAACACTCCTTTCAACTCTCAAAGGTGTCTTGGTTTAGAAAATAAATCACCTGGTCTCTCTAGTGGGGGACCTCTTCCTTCTGCTCACTATAGACAGGTATCATTCTGCTTAACTTTATATCCACAAAGAGGATATAAAGTTCTAGTTCACAGTTCTAGTTCAAACAAACAAAAAACCCAGTCCGAAGTAAGAATTTTCATTGCGTACTCTGAGCCAGTCCTGTGGCTGGAAGATGAAGTGCTGTGGGTAGTCTAGAGCAGTCTAGAACCTGACCTTCAGTAAATCACCTATGGTCATGAAAAATAGTTATGACCTTGAGGCCCTAATGCTCAAAAAGTAAGGGAGTAAGCCAGGTACGAGTAGCTCACACCTGTAATCCTAGCTACTCAGTAGGATGAGATCTGAGGATCACAGTTTGAAGCTAGTCTGAGCAAGAAAGGCTCTTATCTCCAACTAACTACAAAAGAAAAAAAATCTAGAAGAGGCTCTGTGGCACGTGCTAGCTAGCCTTGAGCAAAAAACCTCCCAGGCCTTGAGGTCAAGCCCCAAGACAGGCAGAAAATAAAACAAAATAAAATAAAAAATAAAAAATGTGAGGGATTATCTAGCCAGCAAGAGGGGCCTACTAAAACTGAATTTACCAGTATGTATGCTACTGTTTGCCCAAACTTTCTCTCAAATTTCAGATGCAACTTCTTCATTAAATTGCTTCCAGATTTGAATGATATTTTCACCTTATCCACACTATTCATGATTTTCAAGCCTGTGAAAATATTCGTGCTCATGCTCCATTTTACCAGATGGGATGGTTCTTATCTTTTAGATAATTCTCATTTGGTAGCAGGTTGGTCTTTAAAATGCTTTTTTTGGCTAGACCTTTTTAGTGTTTTCACATGAGAGATTGGAGTCATTAAGAGCATATTTTCTGTTTGGTTAGCATTTTTAGATAAAGATATACAATTCAAGGAGAAGTCAGTATAGATTGTCCCATTCTGTATTGGAGAGAAAATTTTCCGTGTGACGTGTGTGTGTGTGTATGTGTGTGTGTGTGTGTGTGTGTGTGTGTGTGTGTGTGTGTGTGTGTGTGACATTTTTCAATGTCTGTGTGTACAGTGATGTTCCAAGGGAGGGTCTATGGCTGGATTGGAGAAAGAGTTTAAATTCCTTTTTTTTTTTTTTTTTCTAGAACGTGTTTGTTGCTGTTAAAACGATTATTGGTTTTTGGCCTCAGAAGAATCTGTATACAGCTCATCCCAGTTTACCTAAGCATTTAGTACCTGGAAGAATTTAGTGTTTTCTGCAATACAGTATGTTTTATCGTGCAATCTTTTCCTCAGATAATTTATCAAAATAGCAAATAAAATGTCAGGATTGGACTCTGGAGAATCCTGGAGTTTATCTTTTCCTCCTGAAGTGATTGTTTGTCCCTGTTATCCAGTTTCTGTTCCTAAGCTATGTCCATATTCATGACATGAATAGTCTAATCCCATGACAATCCAACAGAAACACACAGCTAGTGCTGCTTTGGTCTCTATAATACAATGTACTAAGTGACATAAGATATGCAAAAGCACATTGTGTGTTTTAACATTAGCTATTCTTTTTGCCTTGAAACAACAGAATAAAAAATATTTAATGAGTGCTGCTTAGGGTTTAAGATTTGGTAATTATTTCTTTAGAAATCTAAACATTTTAATATGGCAAAAGCTCATGTCATTATTTGATAGAGGTAGGAGAATAAATGTTGCTAATTATAATTGATTATATTAAAGTAACTTTAATGAGTGACTATGTTGTTTTGTTTAAAATGTAGAACAAAATTAAATTCTCTGACAAGTGAGGAACATGATTCTCTCTTGTGGTTTGGTACTCTGATGTAAGAAACATCTGGGCTATAATTAGTTTTTTGTTTTTGGAATTAAACAAATACATTTGTGTATAATGGTTATGCTTTAAAATATTTAATGTGAAGTTAGAAACATAATTTAGAGCAGTTCTGCATGCAGATACTGTATGAGCAGTGTTTAACATCTTAAATAAAGCAATTGTATTTACAGTTAAAAATAGGATTTAAAACATTTTGGTTCCTTTCAAGATGCCATTTTAGGGGCATACGTATATATCAGTAGTTTTCAGCTGATGAAGAAATTCAATTAATTGCTAATATGGAATGATTAAAGAATTAAATCTTAGTATGTTTCTGGTATTTAAAATGTGTTAATTCTATATTAGTGGATTAAAAGTGTTTGAGAGACATCATGGTGTGGTTAGGAATTTATGCTGTGAAATTAAGCAAATATGGCTTCCTGAGCCAGCCTTGCTTCTCTTAAGCAAGTTAACTTTTCCGAGCCTCACTTCCTTCACCAGTAAGATGCAGCATTATAACAATTAGCTTTTTATTACAATGAAATTCCATGGTAGGCCACTTGATAGGGAAAAGAAGTTTAGCTCAGAGATTTGGAGGCTGAAAATTTGAGCAGTATAGTGACACTCTGGTGAGGATCTTTCTTGCCACACCAGTGTGTGGCAGATGACATCATGGTGAAAGGATGAGATCACCTGGCAGGATCTGGAGTGCCCAGTCTTGCTCTCTTGTAAGAGTGCTCTTTTGCACCCTTTGAAAACAACTTTCATCTCCCCTGTGGGTAGGACTCTCAGTGATCTAACTACCACTCACTAAGCCCCACTTCTTAAATGTCCCTGCCACCTCTTAACACTGTCATCCTGGAGACCAAGTTTCCAACAAATGAACCCCAGCATATAACGGTGGTTACCAGGCATGGAAGGAGAGGGGGACTGGGGAGATATAGTACAAAGTATGGAGTTGCAGTGATATAGAGTGGGTACATTTACTGTGCTAATGGACAGCATGGGGACTATAATAAACAATACTATATCGTATCCTGGATGCTTGCTAAGGCAGTGGATTTCTATGTTATTAACAGAAAAATAGTGGCTATCTACATGGGATGATGGAGATGTTCATTTGCTTGAGTATAGTCATAATTTTACTGTATGTATATCAAGAACATCATGTTGTATACCTAACGTGTATACAATTAAAAACAACAACAACAAATGTTTTAGGTGATTTGATTTTGCTACCAGGCTGGAGGATCTCTGCTGACACCTGTGAGCCTTTGCAAAGCAGAGCTCCTTCAGATAATAGCCCTGTCTGTGTGGCAGGGTTGTACATTGATAAAGTGCACTTAGCAATGGCTAAATGCATGGTGATTGTTAAAGCAAGTATTATTAAAGGCCTTAGCATTTGTCATTATACAAATGCAAATGATTAAAATTACATATGAAATTTGTGACTAGCATTCTAATCTTTCAGATAAAATTCAGTTGCTGTCTCTAAAAGTTCAGAACTAAAAAAATTCTCCCCCACCCCTCACCGTGCCTTTGGTTTGTGGTAACTTTTGCCAAAATTCCCTTTGTTGCCCTGGGATCTGGTGAGGATTTATGAATTATATGTCAAGTTGGTTATTATGCCTGATAAACACAATCCTTTCAAGTTTGGCAGAGCACATTATCCCCACGAACCATTCCAACGTAGCTGTTTACTCCTTTGTGCCACAGCCTATAAACACACAAAACTGCAGAACAAACAAACCTAATGTTTGGGAAGTGGGGGAAAGTTAACTGTTTTTCAGATTGATGCTCTTCTGCCAGAAATTCCCAATTAATCCCCATTTACTGTAAGAAAAGAACTCAATTTCATGTTCTTTTCAGGGACTACCTTTTGTCAGATCATCTTATCCTTGACATGGACCCATTTCTGTCTGTTCAGCTGCTCCTCTAGAAATGCCTGTAACTACTGCACGTTAGGTAATGAATACTTTATTATTTCTCCCCCCACCCACAGTAGTGTTGAATCAGACACACTGTGATTTTTGTAATTGTCCCAGTGGGGTCTGTCCTTCAGAATAAACAGCAGTATGTTTAACGTAGACTTTCAGACCTATTTGTCACAAATTGGCTGGTTGTGGGAGACACTGCATGCGGCTCTGTGCCTCGGGCTGCCTTGGCGGCTCTGCAGATACTCTTAGGATTGAGTCTGAGGAGCTCAGATCACCAGTGATGACAGGCTCTGGAAAGGGCTGTCAGTATATGCGTTACTCCATCCTCTGACCTGTCATGGCTGTAGCTTCCATTCACCGTCTCTCTGCTCACCGGAAAATAGAATGTGGCAAAACAAAGGAAAAATCTGGAATCTTTTCTACATTTTTTTTTTTGTAGTGAGTTCTGACATTTCTCTCATTATCTAAGTCTGAGAATTTGCTCCAATAGGAGAAATGCACCAAGTATGGTGGTACACATCTGTAATCCCAGCTACTCAGGAAGTAGAGATTAGGAAGATTATGGGTCAGGGTCAGCCCAACCAAAAAGTTTGGGAGATGCTCATCTCAACCACTAAAAGTTGGTTGTTGTTGTCCTAGCTATGAGGAAAGGGAAATAGGAGAATCAAGATCCATACTGTTCTGGACATAAACAGGAGACCCTATTTGGAAAAAAAAATGTGGGGCAGCACTAAGGGAGTGTCTCAAATGGTTGAGAACCTGACTCCAATGTAGAAGACCCATCAGCCCACCTCTGGTACTCCTCACCTACTTTCAAGAATGCTTTCCCCCCTCCCTTAGGAATCCCCTTTTCTTTCTTTCTTTTCTTTTCTTTCTTTCTTTCTTTCTTTCTTTCTTTCTTTCTTTCTTTCTTTCTTTCTTTCTTTCTTTCTTTCTTTCTTTCCTTCCTGCCTTCCTTCCTGCCTTCCTGCCTTTCTTTCTTTCTTTCTTTCTTTCTTTCTTTCTTTCTTTCTTTCTTTCTTTCTTTCTTCTTCCTTCCTTCCTTCCTTTCTTTCTTTTTAAGAAAGAATTTAGTGACTACATATTGATTAAGTACATAACTGAATTACAAGGAAGAACAAACTTCTACAATTACAGTCACAGATATCGTTGAAATGAAGAACAAGACATAATGCAATTGATGGGAAATTTTAAAGTGAACGTATACTAGTGTGTAACTCCCATACATTTCTGGCATGGTGGTACACACCTGTCATTCTAGCACTTGGAAGGCAGAGGCCTCCTGTGTGAGGCCATCCTAGACTTCAGAGTAAGACTGTCTCAAAACACAATAACAGCTACAACACAATGAAAATATGAAAATGCTGAGTTTACAAAGCAGAGCTTGCAGGCTATGTGATTTTACATTTTTTAAAGTATTGCTAAAAAAAAAAAGAAAAACAACAACACAAAAAGCAATAACAAGCCAGGCATGAGTGGCTCACACCTGTAATCCTAGCTACTCAGGAGGCTGAGATCTGAGGATTGTGGTTTGAAGCCAGCCTGGGCAGGAAAGTCCTTGAGACTCTTATCTCCAAAAACTACTCAGAAAAAGCTGGAAGTGGTACTGTGGCTGTAGTGGTAGAGCACTAGCCTTGAGCACAAAGAGGTTTAGTGACAGCTCCTAAGCCCTGAGTTCAAACCCTAGATCTGGCAAAACAAACAAACAAACAAATAAAACCAAAAGCTAAACAAAGAAAAAAAACTAATCAACGGAAAAAAATGCTTTAGAGATCATAAAGCCCAACATTTTTTTATTAATAAGTTTTTTATTGTGAAAATACCATATAGAGGGGTTACAATTACATGAGCAAGATGAGTACATTTCTTATCAAGCATTGTTACCTCCTCCTTTGTTTCCCCTTACCATCCGTGCCCTCCCATTGCCCAAAATATTTAACATTCAGCTTTTAACAAAAAAATGTTGGCTCATCTTTTTCTTTTTTACATTTACTGGTGGCTGCCCACTTCACCTGCATCCACCACAGTTTCCCACACCTACTCCTTTGATCAAACCAGTCCAGAGGTCCCATGATGGCTTTAGAAGCCAATGCATATTTGTAACCAGAGTTATTCTAGCACTCAAGCTTCTGGTCTGTTTTCCCCTTTGTTCTAGCCCAGCTTTCCAAATCCTTCCCTTAGCTACCAAGATGTAGTATTTTTTGGTATGTGAAAGATGATATTCATGCATGTGAATGCAGAGTAAGGCTCTGGGTCATACGTGACTAAGGAAATCACTAATATTATGAATGTATGAAGGGGCATATTTAACAGTAAATGCTATAGCAATAAAGAAGCCAAAGTACCCAACCAGAATATTACTAGATCTAAAAAGCTGACTCATTAAAGAATGTTTGATTCTGAGTGTGTGTGTGTGTGTGTGTGTGTGTGTGTGTGTGTGTGTGTGTGTGTGTGTGTATGTGTGTGTGTGGTATTGGCCCTGAGGCTTGAACTGGGTCTGGGCACTGTCCCTGTGTTTTTGTTTTGGAGTTAAGAGTCTCATAGACTTTCCTGCTTGGACTAGCTTTAAATTGCAATTTCAGATCTTCACCTCCCGAGTAGCTAGGATTACAGTTCCCAGAACTGATTCTGATTTTAACCTTTCCACATATATAGGGGCCACATTAGCAGAATGTTTTGCCAACTGGTTTTATTCTTTCTCTATTTCACATGCTAATATCCTATTTTTTTTTTTTTTGCCTCCAGTGTCTGTAAAGTTCTACAAGCCCAGTTTCTGTTAAAATGATAGAGCAGAAGGCAACATCTTCCTTTGTAAACACCTCTCCTTCTAATGCAGATTAAATTGAATCCTCTTCGTGTACCCTGCGTGTGTAGAATGGTGAATGGGGGTTTATAACTGGCTGGGTTCAGTCGGTCCAGCTCTGCTGGTTTCTTTATTGGAGCATCTCAGAGAGATTGTTGTGCAATGGCAAGAAATGTCTTTTTAAATAATGTGAATCTGGGCACCTTTCTCTTTCATTTCCTTTTCTCTTCTATCTCTTGTAAATCTCCATGCTGGCTGCTGTCCTCCCAGGCTTGCTTCAGAATCTACGTCGTATCAAATGCAAATTGAGAAAATCCAGGCAGGACATGCTGGTGTGGAGGGCCACACAGCGGAGAAAGGCTGACCTGCGGGTGGCAAGTACAGGGAGACAGAGCATTTGCAGCCTGCTTACAGCGTGACTCTGGTTTATGGGCACTGCAGAGTTGTTTACTTACTGAACATATATTTTCCAAGAGCTTTTTTTTTTTAATCACAAATATGGTGCTGGTCCTAGGAGCACAGCTGGGTGCAAAAAGGAAAAGGATTGCTGCCCTAATATGGAGCAGGGAACATTAATTACAATGTATGTGTTAATAAATACCCTAACTCTGCTATGGAAGGAAAGAGCTAGAATTTAACCCCTAACAGCTCTGTGATCTGAAGTCTCTATATGCATGTGTCTGTGTTTCACCCACTTTTCTCTTTGTAAAGCGGGGGTAGAAAAGATAGTTAACGCCATCTGGTTGTGTCTCTGGTGCTTTATACCCAGTTTTTTCTTTTAATCAAGACATTCTTGAGCCTTCCCTTAACCTTCTCTGCCCCTTCCCTGAGGACATTATTATCCCCATTTTAAATATAAATACTAAAGTAAGACACCAATGCCATTACCAGACAGTCACTGGGGGAGTGAGTAAATGAATATTTGCACTAGGGAACTTTGGTAACAGAAATGTGTCAAAAGCTCTAATTTGAGGCCACCAGATTTAGTAACTCTTTTATCCAACCTATGTCAGGGAACTGGATTTATATGTTTTTTTTTTTTTACAACACTGAGAGAAAATACTCCCTCCCCCCCCTTTTTTTGCACAAGTTAGGAATGGATCTCAGAAATAGAATGTGTCTTCATAAATGCCTGCCCACCTCCAGAGTTGACAAACGACAGATTTCCCAAGATAGCTGCCACACACGCGCTCTTGGTTTCTAATCTGTTTCCACCCCTCCAATAAGTCCAAATAGACGCCCAATCAGACTTCATGAACTTTTGAGTAAACACATTTGTGTTCAGCAGCGTTTCTCCCAGCTCTTTGGGGAAGACGGGCGGGACCCAGGCCGGGGGGGGGGGGGGGGAGGGCATCCAGCCGTGCCCAAACGCGCGGACCACCGCGATCCTACTCGTGCTGGGAAGCCGAATGAGGAGCAGAGGTTTTCTTTTCTTTTTTTCTTTTAAACTATTTATTTGTTGGAAGGATAAGAGATTAGGAAGGAAATGCTTTTGCAGCTATAAATTGGCATGTTATTTTCATGAAAACCCTTTTGTGTAACTAAAAATAATTAAACAACTAAAAGAAATGTTTGGTGTTCGTTTTTCCCAAGCAGGAGAGGGTTGGAATGGGCAGGGGCATGTGAGGTCTGGGCGGTGGCGGAGACAGATGGATTCCCTGGGTTGCTTGTTTTCTCCCGATCAGGCCTGTCGCTGGCCTGGAAGGCCCGGAACTTTGCTTCCTTCCCCTCGGACTCATCTCTGACTGCCAACCTTGCCCTCCCCCGCTCTCCTGTCGGAGGTGCCACCGTCACCTCCGAAGCTGCCCGGGATGCTGCATCACTCTGCCGCTCCTCCCTCCCCCCCCCCCACCGTGAGGCATGCGCAGTGCATCCTGTGCCGAGCAACGGCAGTGGCAACAGCATCAGTATCCGCATCCGTACCCAAAACCCCGCTCGAGCGCGCTCCCCGGGGGCGGGGCGCACTCCCGCGCCGCGCGCGTGCCCGTTCCCCTTCGCCTGCGCCGCGCGTCCCCGCGCCTCCCCCCTTCCCACGCCGCGCGTCCCCGCGCCCGCGCCCGCGCGCAGCCTCAGCATCCTCAGGCCGGGGAGCACCATTCCCCGCAGTCCTGGGAGCGGCCGCGCCCGCCACGGGGAGGGAGCTGGGGAGGCTCCAAGTTGGAGGGGAGGGGAGCTCTCCCCCCTCCCCTCTGCGGTCCACTCCGGGAGGGGCCGGGAGGACCGTGGAGGAGAGCGCGCCGCCCAGCCCCGAACCCCGAACCCCGAGCCCCCTGCCGGTGGCGCGGCACCATGCGCGCCCAGCCGGCGTGACCGGCTCCGCCCGCAGCCGCCCAGCCTGCCCAGCCCCGAGCTCTCCTACCAGCCACACCGAGCTGCGCCCGGGAGCTATGAGCCATGAAGCCGCCCGGCAGCAGCTCCTGGCGGCCGCCCCTGGCGGGCTGCAGCCTGGCCGGCGCCTCCCGCGGCCCCCGCGGCGGCCCCTCCGGCCCGGTGCCGGCCCGCGCGCCGCCCTGCCGCCTGCTCCTCGTCCTTCTCCTGCTGCCTGCGCTCGCCGCCTCGTCCCGGCCCCGCGCCCCGGGGGCTGCGGCGCCCAGCGGTGGGTATGGCCCCGTGCCCCGTGCTCGGCTCCCCCCCCCCCCCCCAGGGGCCCTGTAGAGGAAAGCGAAGGGCACACAGGTCCGTGCGCCCTGGACGTGTCCCTGGCTTGGCCTTTCCGAGCCTCCCTGGCTGCCTCTTCACCCTTCTTCCCAGACCCCATTCGAGTGCACTTATACAAGTCCATGTCGGCTGCATTCACCAATAACTCGTCCCAGTTACTGTGGTTTGCACTGGGAGGCATTTTTGTGGATCCTGGGTCCTTTAGTGATCTCTATGGAACTTGTGGAGGGGACCAAATAAAGGGAGCAAGTTGCTTCGTGCTTTGGTGCAGCCTTAAGATGAATGTAGAAGGGTGTAATGGGTAATAATAGTGGCAAATAATAGTTATTGTGTCCTCAATTTCCAGCCAACTTGCAAATTAGGGTGAAGGAGCCCTACTTCTGGAGTGGGGGTGGGGGGTGTAAAGAATTAAGAGTCCCAAGGACATATGTTTGT
This sequence comes from Dipodomys merriami, assembly GCF_024711535.1. Classification (NCBI taxonomy): domain Eukaryota; kingdom Metazoa; phylum Chordata; class Mammalia; order Rodentia; family Heteromyidae; genus Dipodomys; species Dipodomys merriami. The sequence goes on along the minus strand of NW_027202270.1, from coordinate 26,841,240 downwards.
GAAGAACCTTTTGATTGATTAGATCAGAATGCTTGTGATTATAATGAACAAGTAAATGGTATAAAGTTCAACACATGGATGATTGGAAATCTTTGAAAACCCAAAGCTGGCCTTGAAATAAAAATAAATTGGAAGGCTGCCAGCATTTGTATCCCTCTATGGCAAAGACTTTTTTCCCCCCTTTCTCATCTCAGAGTTGAAAAGAGAATTGTCCATTTTGTTAAAAAGAATCAATTAACATTCTGTGCCCATGAATTCAGCACTCAAGTTATCCTAGGAATGAGTGTTCCCAGCTCTCACATGGGGGGGGATGGGGGGTGTACTACTGAGGAAGAGTACAGTGGAGCTTCTGTAGACCCAGAGAAGGGGTGAAGATGAGGATCAGGACCCTCGAGCATGTTGATTTGAGGACTCTCCCCTAAATCTACTTTGCCTTCTCCCCTGAATATTTACATGTATAGATTTGAAGCTGGCTAGAAACTGGGTACAGACTGTAGTACATGATTGTATAAGCCTTATTGGCAACTAAGCTATCCAAGCCCTTTCATTGTTACCATAACTTGCTTTCTCTGTGTCTCCACTTCTTAACCTGCTTATAAATATAAAACTTTGTTCATGCAGTTAAGGAAGAAATGCATTTTAAAACTTCTATATTTATTGAATGCATATGTGTGCGTTTGTGTGTATTTTGCTTCCTGTCTCTCCCCCCCCCCCCCCCCCACAGCTCTGCATTGGAATGAAACTGCAGAAAAAAATTTGGGAGTCCTGGTAGATGAAGACAATCCATTGCAACAGAACAGCAGCAGTAATATCAGTTACAGCAATGTAATGCAGAAAGAAATCACACTGCCTTCAAGACTCATATATTACATCAACCAAGACTCAGAGAGCCCTTATCATGTTCTTGATACAAAGGCAAGACACCAGCACAAACATAATAAGGTAGGCAGGAGGCTGGGTATGCCAAACCAGCTACCATGAACCGTTTTCTTTTGATTTGGTTTTCTGCCATTATCAGATCTCACCATTTTTACTGCAGCATTTTATTAAGAAAGCAATTAATTCTGTGATAGGAGAGGAACTGGAGGGAATTATCTTGGAATCTACTGGGACAAGGTGTGCAGTTGGTTCTTCTTTGGGACTGGTATGTTCAGATGGCCTTACAAGCTTGATAGTCGAGCGATGGTCCATGTGTCTTTCAGGTGCTTTGGGCACTAGACAATAGAGTTGGATGTGTTTATGATTCTGACTGGTTTCTGGGAGCCTTTATGTAAAGGTGCAGGATTCTCCCTCCCATGGTGTGAGCCCCTCCTTTTCTGCAGACAAGATTGTTGCAAGAAGTTCTTTGGGCCAACTTTCCCTCCTGTTCTTTTCATTTCGAATTTGAGTGTTTAAATTTATTCTTTCTTTTTGTACCTGATCTAGAGGGAAAAAAAAGTTTGATAAGTAAACAATTTGGCATTTAAAAATATTAAAACATTCTGTTTGGGGGGGCAGTGTTTAATACAGGGCCTTGTTGTGTAGCACAGGGTGACGGCAAACTCTCTATCCTGCTACCTCAGCCTCTTTAACAGGCTTGTACCACCACGTCTAGCATGAGTTAGTATTTTAAAAGAGTATGAAAACGAGAAAAAATGGTTCACATAAGATGAAGGCCAAGTTTGTGACATCATCCTTCAGGACATCATGTGCAATATGAATAGTTGCTTAACTTTTAGAACATCCTGCTGAGTTTAAAAAGATGGTTTTGTGTCCAGAGTTTAAGGGATCTTTTTGCCTGTTTCCTATTATTTGTTTGAGTTCTTGATCCTTTGAAACCCAGGAGGATTTACACAGTGGATTATCAGTGCCTCGGTTAGTTATTAGGAGCAGATAGTAAAATCTGTGCGTTAAAGATTTCATTTTGAGCTATACCTATCCAGTTGAAAAGAGCAATCCCTGTCTAACCATGTAGAAATTTGGAAACACATCTGTGATTTACCTAATTGTTTTTATTAGCTTTCTGAAATTTAGGTAAATAGTTACACAATTCCCATTTTACAAACCAGAAGATAGAAATTCAAGGCTTTCAGGTAATTTTGCCAAGGTTGTAAAGCAGTATCATAAAACTTAAGAAACCTGAATATTTAATTTTTACTATTTTTTTTTTTAAAAACAAGTCAAGCCAGGTGCTGGTGGCTCATGCCTGTAATCCTAGCTACTCAGGAGGCTGAGATGTGAGGATTGCGGTTCAAAGCCAGCCTGGGCAGGAACATCTGTGAAGCTCTTATCTCCAATAAATCACTAGTAGGTGCTGTGGCTCAAGTGGTAGAGCGCTTGCCTTGAGCTGAAGAGCACAGGGACAGTGCTCAAGCCCAGAGTTCAAGCCCCATGACCAACCAAAAAAACAAAAACAAAAACAAAAAAAACAAGTCAAGTTTCAGGAAATACTTCCTTCCTATAGAACACTGGTGGAGAAAGTAACTTTTTTTCCCCCCCATACAATTGCTCATATTGGCTGAGCTATTGGGTTTCTCCTCTGCCAAAGTTTTTTCTCCAGAAGCTACTCTGTGATTTAATGAACTCACATATCATGTCTCCTCATTTTCTTATGGATGGGAAGAGGAAGTATGTCCTGAGGAAGGCACATCCAAAGCCCTCTTGATAAAAAGTCTTGAGGACAATTTTTATAGCTCTCCTTACGATGGAGACCTTCTGAGGCTAACCAGCTAATTCTTGGACTCCAGTGCCTTTGCACAGGTTGCTGGAGGAAGCCAGAAACTGTCTCCAAGTCCCTTGTATGGAATTCCCAAGCTCTTTTCAACTGAGATACAAAAGAAAATGTCAGTGGAACTTGTCTATAACAGGTTTTAGAGGCTATGGCTAATGCTTGTCTTATATATTAGCCTATAGGGCTGTTTTACTTGTGGGACATGGTTTGATTGCAGTATATCTGACTTTCTGTGATAATAAAGTTTGCTAAACCTTCATCTATCACATACATGGAGGAATAGATTTCTCACTGAGGAATACTTCCTTGCTGCTGGAGTGATTCAGCCTCTCCACTCCCACCTCGGCCTGGTAGTTGAGTTTCTTTCCTACCTTTGAAAAGAATGTTTATGCAGACATTATATTGGGAAGCATGTTTCTTCTTTTCTTAGTGGTTTAATTAAACATGTATTTGTTGGACATGTCTCAGGTGCTAAAGCTTTATTCTCAGGGGACCTGTCTCATGTGGTAAAGCTATATTCTCAGGATCCAGAGATGAGAGTGAAGGGTTACAAGGATGGCAGAGACATATCTGTCCTCTAGAACACACGCACACATGACATAGCAAGAGTTTAAACACTGGCCTCACACAAGTATTAGCAGTGTGGTTCTTATTTGGGAAGGGCCTTGAAATTTCCTTGTGTGTTCTATGATTTTTCTTCTACTTCAGTTTTGTTTTTTGGCATGTCATGAACTAGTGGACAAAAAGGACTCCCTATGCAGGAGACATTTATAGGATGACCTTCCTTAATAACAGTCATACGAGTCACACCTGTCAGTTTGGCTCCTTTACAAATGCTTCATTGAGAAATTTCATCATTTTTGCTTTGATCAAAATCCATTCTGATTTTAATGTCTGTGAACTGGGGACCTTTCTTCTTTTTCCTCTCCTGATTCCCTTGTACAGAAGCACATTTTAATGAATGCCTTAGAAATGCTGAATCACTGTGCCTCTCTCCTGGATGCCTAGATGGGGGTAGATTTGGAGAGGGAAGTTCCCAGATGTAGGTTGCAAGGCCAAGCCCCACATTTATAGCTGAAGAGGCTTCATAAAGATGCAGCGTTGAGGAGTCTTTATTACCTAACAGCTATGAGAATTAAAATACTTATTAACTCTTTCAAAATTGGGGAGATGGTACAAGCACAACTGGACTACTGTTTCTGAAAAGCCTTAATGTTTCTTTCTTAGTACATGTTTAAGATCCTTTTTAAATCTCCAAATAGAGTAATAATAAGTGTTTGTCCAAATCGTGTCAATTTTTTTTGACAGAAGTGGGCCTTCTTAATAATTATACTGGGATTCTGGGCATAAACCAACACAGTCCAGAACAGACAGGGAATTAATTCATAGACCAGAAGTTTTGTTCTTTGACTTTTGGTACTTTCTTTTTGGTACTTTCTTTCTAGACAGTTTTATTTTCTGATGATTTATTATAACATTTTTAAAGTGGTAGACTACTTGCCTAGCAAGCAAGAAGCCCTGAGTTCAAATCCTAGTACCTCGAAAAGATAGAAAAAACTCAAAACAATAAAATAATAAAAACAAATATAATAAAATAGTTATTACCTAGGAAGTCATTTTGCCACCATGTAGCAGGTATTAAGGCTAAGTGAAAAATGTGCATTTGGTTTTGTGTGACATTATGAAATATGTGTTTGGTCTTCATCCTATTTCCTGTCATACAACTTTTAAAACTCTTGGGATCTCTGGGGCAATGAGAGCATCTTTGTTCTGGTAGTATAATGACTGGTGGCTGTGTCCATAAGGTAGCTTTGAAGTAGAGGCTAGGCATTGAGGAATGATTAGAAGGTTTGGATTTTCAGTCCTACTCTTTCCACTCAGGAGAAAGAGGGGCTGAATGTTAAGTTGATCATCAATGGCTAGTGATTTAATCAATAAAGCCTCCATTGAAATTCAAAAGCACTGAGTTCTGAAAGCTTTCAGACAACAGAACATGTGGAGGTTCCTGGACTTGTGGGCTCTGCTGCTATCTCCAGATGGATGCTGTCAGCATTGAATTGAAATAGTGGACAGCCAGCTGTGTCTGAAGGAGAATCTTTGAATTGCTAAGTGTGTAGGAAAAAGCTACTCCCCCCACCCTCAATGAGGTGAAAAGTGGGTTAAATGTTTTGTGAGAGTGAAAGGAAAAAGAACATATTTGCTTTTCTTCCTCCCTCCCTCCCCCACCTCCCCCCCCCCCCCCCACACCTCTCTCACACTTTGGTGGTACTGAAGTTTGAACTTCCTATTTGCTATGCAGGTACTCTACTGCTTGAGACATGTCCTGACTCTCCCTCCTGTCTTTTACATTGGCTCTGGTTGTTTTTGCTCCAGACAGCCAGAACTGTGATCTGGTTGTAGTTGAGATGACAGAAATGTGCTGTCATGTCCAGCTTTTTCTGTAGAGATACAGTCTTTTCCTGGGATGGCATGGAGCCAAATTCCTCCCAGTCTCAGCCTCCTATGTAGGTAGGTTTATAAGTATGTTTATTTATTTACTTTTTGTGGTATTGGGGATCTGAATTCAGGTCCTCCAACTTGCTGTGCAGGCACTCTAACAGTTGAGCTATATCCCTATCCCTTTTTGCTTTAGTTATTTTACAGTTAGTGTCCTGTGCTTTTTGGCCTTGAACGTCGATCCTTCTGATCTCTACTTCCTAAGTGTCTGGGACTCTCAGTATCTAGGATTACAGGTGTGAGCCATGGTGCCTAGCCCTTGTATTTCTTTGCTATCAAGACTTAACTTCTTTACATTAGAGATTTTATGTTTCTAAGAGGAAAAGTATGATTACTATGCCTCAGCGTTATATTAATCTTAATGCATTATATCAGTACAATGGACTATACATTTAAAAAGCAGGAGGAACACTTTAGTTTTATTCATTTATTTATTTTGAGATAATCATTAAAAGCTATTCCTAGGAAAGTTCAGGAAAGAACCTTTTCCTAAGGATTTCCTTTGGTTAAAAATGACTTGTTTTAGTTGGGTGCTGGCGGCTCTTGCCGGTAATCCTAGCTACTCAGAAGGCTAGGATCTGAGGATTATGGTTAGAAGCTAGCCTGGACAGGAAGGTCTGTGAAACTCTTATCTCCAACTCTCTCTCTCTCTCTCTCTCTCTCTCTCTCTCTCTCTCTCTCTCTCTCTCTCTCTCACACACACACACACACACACACACACACACACACACACACACAGCCCAAAGAGTAGGTGTGGTTCAAGTGGCGCATGGCTAGCCTCGAGCAAAATAGTGTACAGGCCCTAAATTCAAGCCCCAGGCCTAGCACAAAAAAAAGAAACAAAAACAACAACAACCAAAAACTTGTCTTGTGTGTTGGTCTGCCAGGATTCTTGTTGATGCTCATTGGGAAGGAAGGAGAATGAACACTAGGCATGGCACCAAGTTTGGGGCAAGTATGGGAAGGGGACCCAGAATTTGGACAGATAGAACAGAATCATTGAATCAAACTAAACACATGCCATGGACAGACTTGTGGTAAATAGGCATCTTCTACTTCTCACCACCTAGGTTGAAAGGACAGAAGAAACAAGTTTAGTAAGCTCAGTTTTTAATTATTCGATGCCTTTTTGGTCCCAGGGATTGAACAGGGACTCATGCATGCTAAGCATACACTTCACCAATGAGTTATACCACCTGCCAAAGCGAATTTAGTAAAAGGGGAAAGATTTTATAGGGTCTGAAAAGAATACCTGTGCATTCTTACTCTTCTTTAGGACAAGACTGATTCCCTGTTTCTTGACTTGTCAGTCCCCTTGCTCCATTTTTCTTGGTGTGGGATAAGGAATCCTAAGTGTCTTCTGAAAGGTGTTCTCACATATTTTTAGAATTTGGGATCATCTTATCGTGATGATTATCATCAAAAATTAATTTTAAAAAGCCAATAGACAATCCTCTATTATATGGAACATGGGTAAAAGTTCTTTTTTCCCCCTGGAAGTTTCTTTCACAGGTTTTAGCTGAAGAACTGGCATAGGAGGCATCACTGCCTTGTCCTGACTCAGGTGAATGACTTTGATTGTTCGTATGTCTGCATTGTTACCTAGCATTGCCTCGGTTTAGGCTGAATAGCCAGCTATTAGGTTCTATCACACAACACCAACTCTCAGATCAGCATTAGGGGCCTTCCTGAGTTTCCTAGGACTTCCAAAGCAGCCGCTTCTAAACTATAGCTCTAGAACTCAAACTCAAATTTGTATGCCTGGCATGTAGTAGGCCTTGAGTAAATATATGTTGAGTGAATTGCTGATTGCACACCCATATGTTAGTGTAGTGATTCCCGTGCAGTTTCATATATTCAAACTGAAATAAAAAAAAGAACCTCAAGATATATAAAGTGTTTTCGCACTGGGCTAAATCAGTAGGAGAGGTGATTTTGGTGTTGCCCAGTGCTTACTGTATACTTTTGCTTAACCTAGCAGAAATACCTAACTGTAGTCCTCTTTCCTTAATTGTTTTTCTTTTAGCCATTTCTGTTATCTGTGGTCAGTGGTAGGTAAAAAGGATACATACAGTAGAACAAAATAGACAAAAGAGAGGGAGAGAGAGGAAAGAAGATTCATATAGCTTTTATTATAGAGTATAGTTTTATTTTTATTATGCTATTGTTAATCTTTTTCTGTGCATATTTTATAAATTAAACTTTATCAGAGTTATGTATGTATAGGGGAAAATGTATGTGTAGGGGCTATGAATGTGGTTTTAGTTATACATTGAAGGTCTTGGCATGAGTTTGCCTAGGATAAGTGGGAGATTTCTCTTGTACTGGTTCTTAGATAATACTTATCACTGTTATCCACCATTAATGAGCCAATCAGAAGTTGGCCCTGTGGTGGTATTTGTCATTGCCATGGGTTTGTTGCTCAGTGGTGGAGCAAGATGTGTTTATCTATTCATAAACTTTCCAATAAATCGGATTTACATCTGTTCAATGTTCAGGTTTGTTTGATTCAGCAAACATCCATTGAAAACCTCTCTTGAACCAGCCACTGTATTAGGCTCTGGGAAAATGGGCTTTTGGACTAAGAGTAGCAGTCAGTTTGTGCCCTTGCGCATGAGCAGGGTGTCCGAATCAAGGCAGCTGATAGTGTACAGTGTACTTGCAAGAACTGAAAGAAAGAACAGTTTTTGCCATGTAAGTTGGAGAAGACCACATAGAGGAAGAAAGAGTGGGTCTAGCCCTACAGCTGTTGGAGCTATGCTTGTGCAGGAAGTGGTGAGAAGAATCCACAGGGCAGCAGCGTAGACATGGGTGCAGCAGTGGAGCATAGCTCCATGTGAGAATGAACTAGGAGAAACCCAAGTGCTGGACTTTTCAGACAATCAGAAATTAATGTACATGTGCAGTTAATGGAAAAATTGGTACTTACTCCTCTAGAAGCCCAGTGGTATAGATGCAGTTGTTCAAAGTTATGCTTCAAAAAGGATTAAGAGCTGGTAAGAGGTAGACAGAACCAGAATTCAAATTCAGCCCTTTCTTTGTAGAATCCATACTGGAAAAAGATAGGGTATATTGAGGAATGGTAAGAGACATGCAGGGTGGGAGAGAGATTGGATTTATTCCATATCACATAGTAAGTTCTGGGGCAGGGGTGAGTCAAGAGGTGGGCACAGGCCTGTGGCTTGAATGGAGTTTATGTTCTCACAGGAAAGGACAGATTATGAACATGGGAAGGACAGCAACAGGAGCCTGGTGACTTCAGTCATCACAAGTATTGAGGAAGGTAAAATAGGGTGATGAGGTAGAGAGTGGCAGGTGCAGTAATCTCCTTGGAAGAATCAGAAGAATTGGCCCAGACTCATTGTTAGGGAGTCATGGTCATACAGATACAGTGATGTGTATTTTTTACTGACGCCCCATCCTTACTCCATTCCTTGGTACTTTTAGTTTGAAAGTGTTTTCTAAATTTTTGCTTTGGAAACTTCATCTTCAAATTCATATGTTAGTGGTGGAGCCAGTAATTAGAATTAGCAGAAGCCCTGAGGGTAGGGTTCTCAACCCTATAATGTCAGTAATGGCTTTAAACAAGGAGAGACTTCAGCTCTGCATTCGATCTGTTTGTGTCACTTGAGCTATGTGACAATACAGCAAGAAGGTCTCACCAGGTACTGATGCCAAGCTCTTATGCTTCCAGCCCCCAGTCCCATGAGCTACATGAACCTCCACTCTTTATAAGTTATATCATCTGTGGCTTTCAGTTACAACCCCAGAAAACAGGCTAAGTCACCTTGTTGGCCTTTCTTTGTTTCTGTTGCTTGCTTGGTCCCTGTGGATATTTGAGTTTGGACCTTTTTCTTCCATCTAGCCTAGACCATTTATGATCTTTTTGCCATGGACTGCTTTGGACAGTCCAAGCGGAGCTGTGCCATTCAAAGTCTTGCTACAGTGTGTGTCCTGAGCAATACTTTCTGCTCTTCCTGCTCATGGGCTGACTCATTCTTGCTAACTATATAACTGGTGTCATTCTGTCTCTACTTATTCTCAGGTTTAGTTAGCAGACTGGCCCACTGTCTTTCTTTTACAGCCTTTGCCAGGTGACATTGCCCAGATTTGGAGACCAGCGTGAAAGTAAAGTGCCTTGGTTGTTTTCTCTGTGATACTGTTTTTTTCCTGGTTTTCCAGGAATCTAAGAGGGAACCTTGGGAGTAATCTTTGACTCTTCTCTCTCCTTCATCTCCCGACTATAAATAGTTGCTTATTAAGTCTTGACGTTACTTCCTTGAATCCATCCCTCCTCTTCTCTCTCATTGTGTTCCTGTCATTGCCTTGTGCCTCTGTCACTGCCAATCCATCAGTCCCACTGCTGACAGATTCATCTCAGTGGAACACTTATTGCATCACATGACCCCTTTTATCCACATTCAACAAGCATAATTTCAGCTAGATAGAGTTTCGTTGTGGAGCTGAGGAGAGGGTGTAAAATTCTCTGGAGAATTCCTGCCTTTCTCCTCATACTCTATACTCCTCATACTCCTCATATTCCTCATGGGCTTTCCTTCTCCTGGCAGCATTTTTTTTCCAGGCCTGTTTACCCAGAGGTCAGTACATGGCAGGAGGAAATATTGTCCAGATGATTGCATTCATATCTGTTCTAACTTTGGGGTACTTGCAGAAAAGCTTTAAAACGTGTCCTCAGGCTTTGAAGTCTAAATTATGTTAAATTCCTGCTTCAGAAGATCCTGCTATGTCCATCTTTGAGATCTGAGTAATTAATTGCTCATAGCGTATAAATTTTCTGAATGGAAAGATTTTATCCTTTCAAGAATGTCCCTAATTATAAGGTTTTATTCAAAGAAAATATTCAGCTCACAATTAATACAGGTATACTTTACCCTTATGAAAGACCTATTCATTCTTGTAATTCATCCAAAGCCCACTGTATGTCTGAGTTTGACTCTTTTACAGGGGGATTTTTCATGTTTAGCATTTATAAAAATTCAGTGCATCTTAATAGAATTTATTACTAGGGATTTTGTTATAAAAAGGGTAGATCCAGTTATCATATTTTACTCAGGGTAATGAGACATTAAAAACAATCCTGCTCATTCATGGGAAATTGGAATGAAATCCTGCATCGTTGGACACTCATCCTGGGCAACTGTGAATTAGCTCAGTGCTTAGAATGAAGTTGTTATGTAGGTGTCTTTTCTGGCAAAAGTTGGGGACTGAAGCTAATTTCTTCATTAAAACCTTATAAGTGAACAAATTTGAGTCCTACTTTCAGTTCTATTATTGGAAGATAATTTCTTAACAAGAACTACCTTAACTCTAAACGTTGTTTCTTAAACTTCTATTTAAAGTTGAAAAGGTTGGACAAGTCTCCTTTACTGATAGACACTTATTAGAGTAGTTATGTTCAAATATCCACAGAATTATGACTAAGACCCTGATGAACTGTATTGCTGTTGACTCAGATCTGTTGTATTGCTGTAGACTCAGATACAGTTGAGGACACCTACCTCTTTCTAGTCTGAAATGGCAGTGTCCATTGGAGGGAGTCATCCTGCCATGGTTTCTTTCATTCTAGGTGGGTAGTGAGTGCAGGTGCCATCAGTGGGGCTAAAGATTAAATTTAGAAGTAGTCAAATCTAAGCAAAGCTCAAGGCATATCATGAAAGAATTCCCCAAGGACTATAGATGTAGCTTTGAATGTGCAAGCCCCTGAGAATGATCCCCATTATCAGGAAAACCAAAATCCAATCAAACAGAATAGAGCAAAAACAACCACTGCTTCAGATCAAGGATGAATCTGATTTTGGGTTTGTTTTTTTTGGTCCAGTCGTGGGGCCTGAACTCTGGGCCTGGGCACTGTCCCTCAGCTCTTCAGCTCAAGGCAAGTGCTCTACCACTGAGCCACCTTCCCAGCCCATGATTTTGGGGTTTTTGAATATCCGTTGAATGTCTGTTTCAGAGCTTCTTTTTCCTTCCTGTGGACATTTAAGAATTTGCTCTATCAAGTTGTAGTCTCAATCACTTAACTGGGTGCTTTGTGAAGTTTTAATTATCAACAGGCCTGTAAAGTCTGGATATATAATAGTGATGTTGCAGATGGATTCCTCTGATAGTGCAAATCAATCTTCAGAAATGTGTCTCCCTAGATTTACCTTTCAGCAAAGTAAAATGCATTAAACCAAGTTGCATCTCTACTTTTCACATATAATAGATAGCTTTTGTCTTGAACCTAAGCATTGTTATATCTGTAACCTCACATGATTCACATAGTATAACCACCAAAATAAGTATCATTTCTGTGTTCTGGCTTTGAACCTAAATTCAAAGAGGTCAGGTCCAGTGCTGTAGAACATAAGAATTATCAATATGACCAGATTGTTTATGGCCTCGTCTCTAGACCTAAAGCCCCCTTTCTTTTATCACATAGAGACAGTGATCTCTGTTATCACATTGATAGAGAGATTTCTGTCCCTTTTAGCTACCTTTCTTCTTGATAACAAGGACTTGTGAGCTACTGTCACCTAAACTATGTACCTGGCTGCACTTCCACATATATTTCCCCTGGAATCACTCTGTTGCTAGCTGATTTTGTTGCTCCCTCCTCCCCCCCACCCAAATGAGTATTCCAGGAAAATATCATGTTTAAACTGCTGGCATTTGTAGAATATTTTGCTTATGTATGGTATTTTTCCTTATTAATTATCTGTACTTTTTTTTGCCTTTGCCAGATTCCCCTTCCACTTATACTGAACAAGTGGGAGAGTGTGAATGTTGTGTTTGGTGTTCTCAAATTATATGTCAGACATTTGAACCATTCTACAAATAGCTTTTCTTTATTTGGAAAATATATTCTTGTAGATTGAATAGGAATATCCAGTTTGAAAAAATAGGTCTTCAAAACAAGCTGGATTCAATAAGAACTGGTTAAGCTACTCGCCTTTCCTTTCCTCTTTTTCCTCTCCTCTTTTCCTTTCTCTTCTCTCTTTTTGTTGGGGGGTGGTGGTGGAGCTGGCACAGTGGCTTGAACTCAGGGCTCTGTACTCTTGCTTGGCTTTCTTTTCCACAGCTGGTGCTTCACCATTTGAGCCAAAACTCCTGGTCTAACATTTTGCTAGTTATTTTAGAGATGAAGTTGCTCAGATTTTTCTGTTCAGGCTGGCTTCCAACCTTGATCCTCTGATCTCAATCTCCTCAGTAAATAGGATTGCACTAGTGAAACCACCAAGGCCTGGGTTAGTTCTTTTTATTAATTAAAGAAATGACATAGTACTCAACTTAAGCTTTTTGTTAGCATGTGAAATGTGTAAGGTTTAATAAATAGATAGGTTCCATTAGATAGCCAAAGAAGAGAACACTGCACTATTTAGGCAGGAAAAGAAGTTTATTTACTGAACGGCTGCCCCCCACCTCCACCCCCCTGCTGTGCATGGTGGAGAGGCTTGGCTGAAAAGGAGAGACCTACCTCCAGGCCAGGATTTATCTAGGCCAGGGAGAGGAGGAGGTGTGGCCAGGCGGTGGAAAGGTGGGGCCACGTTGAATCTGGATGTGACCTCAGGGCCTGGGACCTGCCAGTGGTCAGATAGGAGACCTGAGCAGAGGCAGCCCAGGCTGTGACTTAGCAGGATAGGGAGGTTACTGCTTCCAGGTGTACCAGTTACTTAGGTAACATACTGGGCGGAAACTTAAGCCAAGAGGTAGGAAGGTATCTGCACTGGGCCTGTATGGTCCGGGGCAGACCTTACAAAATGCAGTGACTGGTATTCCTACACTGAGATACTTCACCTCAAAGCAAGGAAGTTGCCATTGTAATGATCTGGTATATCCATTTATTTGTGATATAAATAAGGTAGTTTACCTAGGCTGTTGTCATGGTTTGAATATGAATGTCCCTTATAGACTCTTGTGTTGGAGCCGTGTTTCCTAGCTGGTGGTGCTATGTTGGAAAGTGTTAGAAACTTTAGGAGGTGAGTGCCAAGCTGGAGGCAGTAGGTCACTGGGGTGTGTCCTGGGGGAGGGGGGACTCGCTTTTACCCTTTTCTGTATGCCTTTTGCTGTTTCTTGACTACCAGGATGTGAGCAGCCCCTGTTACTGATTCTGCCATCAGTATCTTCTTCCTTACCGAAGGTCTGAAGTAATGGAGCTGGTAGCCCATGGACTGAAGCCACTGAAACTTGGAGTCCAAATAAGAATGTTTACTTGCTGAGATGGCTTTTTTTTTTTCAGGTATTGTCATAGTGACAAAGTCTAACACAGATTTTTATAATCTCAAAAGTACCTGTTGCTGCCTAGTTGAGGAAGAATAGTTGGAGGCTGAGAAATAGATGAGTACTAGATACTTGGCTTTGGGTAAGTGATGCATTCTCTCTAAATCTTCTCTGAGCGCCCACTTCCATATTAATAATATGGACAACAGTAAGGCTTCTTATGATAGGCTTGTCAGCTTGATTGGATTAAGGGAAGCCTAGGCGATTAGTCCAGCACTCCTCTGGGTGTGTCAGGGTATTTTCTAGAACAATTAGCTGAGAGGGCTCTGACCAAATCAGTGGACTAATCCCTTAATAATCAGGAAGCAGTATTGAGAGGTGGTGACTGTAAGTGGCGGAGCCTGTGGAGGAGGTTGGAGGCTTGTCCTTGGGACAATATTTTGTCCTGGTGCCTTCCTGTATTCCATTTCCTCTGCTCCCAGGTCACCACAGCAATGCAAAGCCTGGCTACAACAAGCTTCCACTCCAGACACAGTACCTGATCTAAATGGGATAGCCCGGGGGAGATGCCCCACACAGCGCGTGGAGCCCAGGAAGCACTCAGCAAATGATGCTCATTAATGACAGACCAATGAAATCCAAGCTGTGGATTGCTTTTTTTATATATAAATAAGGGATTATTTTTAAAAATTTTATTGTTAGCATGATGTATGGAGGACTTATAATTACATAAATAAGGTAATGAATACATTTTTTGTTGAACATTGTTACCCCCTATAAGGAATTATTTTTAAAAACATAGGTAGGTTTAGGAGTTATCTCGAGGGGACTGTAGTGGGGAGGGTAGATTCTCTGAGACTGTGATGTTAGGTATAGATGATTTGCATGAGATGTAAATGAATTTAAGGAGTGACTGAATCAGGCATTGTAGCCCATCCTTGGAATCCCAGCACTCAGGAAGGACTGAGATAGAGGATTGAGAGTTTGAGGCCAGCCTGGATTACTTAGTGAGACATTTTCTAAAAACAAAACCAAACCAAAAAATGTAGGGGTTTGTGTGTGATGTCCCAAGAGACTATAATCTCCTGAGCCATGTTGAGTGTACAATTGTGTGTCATACTCTGGAGTATGCAGGGGAGAGTTTTTCTGAAACCATTCCCAATAATCAGGTAGGCTTGGAGATTAGGCATTTTAGTGAGTTGTAAGGTAAACTGATTTCTTCTTGGAACTAATTACCAGTATGGTATGGATGGTAGGATGTAGTTTCAAATACTTGTATTATTTTACTTTTCTGTTTTTTTTTCCTTTGGCAATACTAGGATTTGAACTCTGGACCTTGAGCTTGTTAGTCAGGTATAACACTACATAAGCCAGATCCCCAGCCCTGCTTGTACTCTTAATAGCACATGATAATTTCCCTAATTATATATAATATCTGTAAGGTCTGCCCAAGGCCCTGCATTCCCCCATCCCACTCCCCCCATACCTCCCTACCTCTTGGTTAAGTTTCTGCCTAGTATCTATGTTGCCTAGGTAACTGGCACACCTGGAAACAGTAACCTCCCCCTTCTGCTAGATCACCCAGGGCTGCCTCTGGTCACACCTCCTATCTGACCATAGGCAGGTCCCAGGCCCTTAGGTTACATCCATATCCTCTTCGTGCCCTGGACTAGATAAATCCTGGCCTGGGGGTGGATGGGCTCTCCACCATGCGCCATGTGGGCAGCAGTCTGGTAACTAAACTTCTTTTCCTGCCTGAATAGTGTGTGGTGTTCTCTTCATCAGTTACCTAATGAAACATACCTATTTAATATACCTTACAATATCCCAAATAGATATTCACTTACCTTTCTTCCCTCTCTTCCAATTCTCCAAATAAAACCAAACCCAAGAAATACCTTCATTTGTCACTGATAATTTTCTGGTTTTGAAATGGATAGTTTTCTGGTTTTGAAATGAAATGTAGCAATGATGAAACGTTGACAGAGTAAAATACAGACGTCCTAACCAGGACAAAGCCAGCAGTGTAAAAGTAATAGGAACACAATGCTGTTTTTATTTAGACTCTAGAATACAGTTGACCAGGAGCTAAAATATTGGGATGCACATCTTAACCATGAAGTGTTCAGATACTGCTTCCCCTACTTTTCTAAATTTCTGCCCAAAACAATGAACTCTTAGTAATTATCTTCCTAATTATTGTCTGTCCGATGTGTCATAAAGGCTTTTCTTCTCTCAGAATATTGCCTCTCCAAGTCAGTGGGATGCTGTGTAAATGATGTCATCTTATTATTTTGGCTTTGTTATGGTGTGTAAAATAGTTTTCCGCAATGGTTACTCTTCTCTTTCCTAATTAATTAAATCTTTTATATTCTTTTACTTGTATTAATCCTCTTAACATTATTGTTCATATACAGCATTTATAAACCATTCTATTCTATCTGCAATCACACTTAAAAAAATTTGTTTTGCTGGTCATGGGGCTTGAACTCAGGGCCTGGGCCTCTTTGTGCTCAAGACTAGCTCTCTACCACTTTAAGCCACAGCGCCACTTCTGGCTTTTTCTGCTTATGTGGTGCTGAAGAATTGAACCCAGGGCCTCATGCATGCAAGGCAAGCACTCTACCACTGAACAACCTTCTCAGCCCCTATAATCACATTGAAAATTTGTATTTTCATTGTAGTTTTCTAGAGTTCTTTGTTTTTCCCTGAGATGTTTTCACACCCTAGCACATTAAAAGTTTATGAACTTAATTGTATTTACTTGTGTGAAGGAATCGTTTGTGATGGAACATTTGAGAATCTTGGTTCTTCCATAACAGGCACAGTCCTTCCCTTGTTAGTTTTACCTTCTGTTTTCTTTGTGTTTTCATCTGGATGTCTAATAGGCAATTCAAATTTATCATGTTTAAAATGGAGCCCTTAAATCTAACATCATGTCTCCTAATCTGTCCCTTGTACATTCTCATATGGGAAACGGGAATATCGTCTTCCAGTTGCTCAGGCTATGAGTATCTGCCCTCCCCCTCAGCAGCATCTTAAGGTGTCTAGTTCCATTTTCCCTTCACAAGCAATCCAGAATCTGACCACTTCAGCACAGTGCAGCTGTCATAGTCTACCATCGTCTCTCCCTTGCAGTGTGACTTGTCTCCTCAATTTTTTTTCCTGCTCTTGAACTGTCCCTCTATGCTACCTCTAGTCAGTTCTTCTCTCATCAAGCAAAGTGATCCTTTCAAATTCTTATTCTGATCAGATGATTGCTGAGCTCCAGGACCTCCTGCGTCTTCCCACGTGACTTCCTTCTCTAATAGTCATGTGGTCACAGATGAGTATTAAGCTGCTACTAATTATGGTTAGGTAGTAGAAAACACTTTAAATGTTTAAAATGTTTAAACACTTTCATTGGTGATTTAAAATTACACTGTAGTTTTTTATTTTTAATTTTTATTGTAAAGGTGATGTACAGAGGGGTTACTGTTACATAAGTCAGGTAATGAGTGCATTTCTGTTTGAACAGTGTTAACCCCACCCTCATTTTCTTTTTTTTTGGGGGGGGGTCCGGTTGTGGGGCCTGAACTCTGGACCTGGGCGCTGTCCCTCAGCTCTTCAGCTCAAGGCTAGCACTCTACCACTTGAGCCACAGCGCCACTTCTGGCTTTTTTTTTCTTTTTGCTTATGTGGTGCTGGGGAATTGAACCCAAGGTTCATGTATGCAAGGTAAGCACTCTACCACTGAGCCACCTTCCCCCCCCCATCCTCATTTTCTACCAGTTTTTTTTTCCCTTCTGTCCCCCTTCTCCCTTCAAATTGTATAGTAAATTTGCAACATAGTGTCTACTGAATATCACTTCTTGCTGGATTTTTCTTAAGGTAAAAAAAACACAGTAAACTAACTGGTTCACATTTTGTTTAATTCACATTTTAATTAAAAAATATTTTCCAGCTATGTCTGGTGGGACATGCCTAAAATTCCAACATTTAGTAAGTTTGATGCTAACCTGGGCTACATAGGGAAACCCTGTTATAATATAAAACAGAACAAAACACCTGTTTCCAAATTCTGGACCATGCCAGTAAATAGATTAAGTTTTTCATTAGAAAAATTTAAAAACAAAGAAACAAAAATTATTCCCAAATGTACTTGTTGACGGCATGTTCAGGGATACCTTTTACTGTGCAGAAATCATTTTGATGTCTCAGTATCTTGTGGCATGAGTATGCTGTCTTCCTTAACCAGAGAGTAGAGTTGGTACTTCTGAGGGTGGCCAATAATGGGGTAAGCAAAGGAAAGATTTTTTTGTGGTGGTAGTGAAGTCACTGTTTTTATGTCTATGGAAAGGGGCGCTTTCTTCTCCATAGCAAGGAATTGGCTTGTTCAGGGTCATGACAGGAGTTGTCACATAATTTCAGGTTTGGAGCCCATTGGTGAGAGCAATAGAAATAGGTTGTACTGCAGTCTTTGGGCTTCCTGTGCAAAGGGCAGGCACAGAAGCTGGGATAAGCTGAGTTTAGCAAAATAAAATTTCTCACAAAGAGTATTTAGACATTTGCTGGAATCTAACATCTGATTAGGTGACCAAGACAAATGGGAATCAGGTTTGAGAGAAGGAAGGGTGTGTCATTTATTGTTTGTGTGAATAAAACATTGTTTTGTTGTGGTGAAATACATACATTAAGTTAGCCCTGTAAGCCCTGTAAGTGGTACATTTCTATGCCATGGACTACATTGACATTGCTGTGTATCCTGTCCACTGTCCATCTCCATAACTCTGCTTCTTTCCTTCTTTTATTTTTCCTTTTTTTTAAAAAAAGAAAACTGAACACAAGGCCTTATGTGTGCTAAGGGTGCACTCTACCACTGACGTACATTCCAGCCTTTTTTTCTTTTTGAAGTTGGGTTTGGTTCTTTGGAGTTCCTTAGGATGCCATTTTGGCTTAGATTTTTCTATTTGTGCCAAAAAAAAAAAAAGTCACTGAGATTTTGATAAGAGATGGAATGAATCTATAGATTGCTTTGAGTGGTATTGACATTTTAACTATTCTAATTTTTTTCTTTTCCTTTTTTCTTCAATGTAGGAGTTCAGCGTAGAGATATTAATTTATTTAGTCAGTCAGCGTAGAGATATTAATTTATTTAGTCAGAAACCAGGGTTTGAACTCAGGGACTGTACTATTGCTCAGCCTTTTTGCTTACAGCTGCCACTATACTACTTGACTCATACCTACAGTGTAGCATTTTTCTGGTTCTTTGAAGGTAGAATCTCTTAGTCTTTTCTGCCTAAGTAAGCTGGTTTTGAACCTTGATTCTCCAGCTCTCAGCCTTCTGAGTAGTCAGTATAGGTATGAGCCACCCATACCTAGCAATGTTAAAATTTTAAATTCATAAATCTTTGATGCTTTTTTATTTATTTGTGTCTTCAGAGTTCTTTCAGCATTATTTTATGGTTTTTAGTATACAACTTAGTATATAATTGTATTTAGTATATAATTGCCTCCTTTGCAGTTATTCTTTAGATGCTATTGTAAATGGGATTATTTTCTTAATTTCATTTTCAAATTGTTCCTTGTTAGTATATAGAAATCAAACTTTCTGGTTCCTTTTCTTTTCTGTACTAGGAATTGAACCCATGGCCTCCTGCATGTTAGCCAAGCACTTTGCTAAGGAACTACACTCCCTAGTCCCTCAAGTTGATTTTTGTGTATTGACTTTGCATTTTCAAATTTGCGGAACTCCTTTATTGATTCTAGGCTTCTTTTTTCTTTCTCCCCCCCCCCCCCCCGGGGGCTTTAGCTCAGGACCTGGATCTTGTCTCTGAGCTTTTTTGATCAAGACTAGTACTCTACCACTTGAGTAAAAGCTTTACTTCTGTTTTGGTTTTTGCTTAATTGGAGATGAATCTCAGATTTTCCTGCCTGGGCTGGCTTTTATCTCTGATCCTCGGACCTCAGGCTCCTTGGTAGCTAGGATTATAAGTGTGAGACACTGGTGCCTGACTTGGTTCTAGATTTCTTTCAAGATCATGCCATCAGTGATTTATGTATTTTATCATCTGTAATTTCATATCTTCATTTCCAATTTGAGCACCTTTGGCTAGGACTTCTACTACTACGTTGAGTGGAAATGTGAAACTAAACATCTTTATTTACTTCCTGATCTGAGTAGTATATATATTAGCTATGAGTTTTTGATATATGGCCTTTATTATATTGAAATAATTTATTTCTATTAGTTGTGTGCTTTATCTTTTAGATTTTTTAAAGAGTCACTTAACATTGTAGAATAATTAGCTGTAAATTAGGGAGCTTTTTTTTCAAGTTACTTATTTTAAAAATAAGAATTGGATTAGACTTGTGGATCTCAACTTGATTGTGTGTTGGAGCTCCTCAGGATAGTTTTTGAAAAGGTTTTTAATTTCTAACAAGTAAGTCTTGTTACAAGTAAGTCTCTGTGAGTTCATTCTTTAGAATGCTTCATGGCCCTAAAATCCTGTAAAATATCATCCCAAAAGAGGTGATTAGAGATAAAATATAGGTATGAACTATGGAGTTACTTCCAGTGATAGCTGCGTTTGTAGAGTAGCTGCTTCTTGAGATTTGGGCATGTTGAAAAGAGGAATTATAAAACACTACTACTTACTATTCAAAAAGAGTAGTTGGCTCCAAGGTTGAGGTAAGGTGATTCAAGAATAAAAATACAAGCAGAGGAGTGACTAAGGAACAGTTTTCAATAGAGAGACTGATGGTTGGGTCATAGTGTATCCTTGAATTATCACCAAATTGTCAGCAAGATAGTTTCTGGTGAAGGAATTCCAAAGAGCATCAGAATGATGGAATACTACAGCAGAGTGAAGGAGTATTACAACAAGTGACAATCTGATGACCAGTTTGCATACGGATGTGCACTTCCACATGTCAAATTGCTATAAATTAGTACTATAAATTAGTAGCTGATATATTTGCTTTTGTTGTCTTAAGGATTCTTAAAGATAAAACATGAACAGCAAGCTTTTTGCCTTGCACTCCTCAGAGGCATTCAACTTCTGTTTTTAGTTCTTGTAACATTTAATAATTTATCTCTGCTCCATTTTTAGATAATCATCAACCTAAGATATTATCTTTTGTCTGGTGCTATGAAAGGTGACTGTATCTCACTATGATGTGGGCTTTTCTTTCTTTCTCTATCTCCTCTGGTTTTTATTTACTTTTTACCTTCTTTGGATATTCTTTTTTTTTTTTTTTTAAAGCAGGCGCTTTATGGTTAAGATGGTCTTAGAGGGGTAAGATTTAGAGTTAGAATAATTTGCAAGCTATCTTTTGCCTCATGGAGGGAAAGTGAACTTGGAGACCCAGGAAGAATGCTAGAATGCATCCCCCTTTACAGTGGTTTATCAGGGGGTCCCACTAGCTTCTACTCAACACGCAAAGGCTTGGGAAGTTGATGGTGAGGGATGGAGAGACATTTTGTGCTGGAAAAAAATAGCATATTTCTTTCTTGATTTTTTTTGTCAGCCCTGGGGCTGGACACTGTCCCTGAGCTTCTTTTGCTCAAGGCTAGTACTCTACCACTTGAGCCACAATGTCACTCCAGCTTTTTCTGCTTAGGTGATACTGAGGAATCAAACCTGGGGCTTCGTGCATGCTAAGCTACATTCCCAGCCCATTGATTTTTTTTTTTTAAGGTAAGAAGGAGCCAGAGTATGAAGGTATAGTAGTATTAGGATTTTGTTCTGATACATCAGGAAGGCACTGATGAGTTTTAAAAGAGGAAATAACATTATCTGCTTTATATTTTTGAAAGATTATTCTGGCAGCTATACGGAGGATAGATTGTAGAGGGCAGGGATGTTTGCAGGAAGAGCAGTTAGGAGGGCTCACGGTTGTCATGCAGGTGGCTGGCACTGTCATTGGGTAGCAGAGGGACTTTAGGGACATAGGTAGACTTGAGATATGTAGAGCTTTCAGTTTGCTCATGATTTGTCAGGGAGGGTGAGCTAGAAAAGGATAGAAGTTACTGTAGAGGGATGAATGTTTCTCTCCAGCAAAGAGGTACACATCTGAATCCCTAGAACCTAGGACCTAGGTACTTGACATGGCAAAAGAGATTTAGCAGATGGGAGTATCTTGGGATGGGAATTAATCCCAGGTTATCTGAGTGGCCCAGTGTGATCATAGAACCCTTAAGAGAGTCAGAAGCAATATGACAATGGAAGCAGATGCGTGTGAGGAGAGAGACTGGTGAACCCTGGAGTATGGGAAACCCTTGGGAGCTAGAAGACAGGAAAGGGATTCTTCCGTGGAGCCTCTGGTGGAAACAGCCAAGATGGAGTCAGCACTTCAAGACTCACTAATAGCCTTCAGTTTTTAACTTTGACCTCTGGAAGTGTAAGGAAATAATTTGTGCCATAGCCATAGTATTTAAGGAAATTTGATTGATGCAGCAGTAACAGCAAAATAACCTAGGAGACAAGTTGCCTGGCAGGCAACTTCTCCCTGGGAAGATGTGCTTCAGTACCCAACATGGAAAAGCTGAGAAGGGAAGTTGAGAAGCAGGCTGAGAGGAAACTCAGCTGGTTTAGCTGTAGAGATGGTTGCTTATCTATCCATACAGTGATGAACTTCTTGTCCCTGGTGTCCAGGACTGGCCTGGATGGGATGGAAATGTAGGAGGCATGTAAATGGCATCCAGAGGCTTGAGGGTTACGCCCATAGAACATTGCAGAATCATGGAAAGACAGTTTAGTAATGTCTAAACACAGGCTGCACACTGGTTATTCCCTCTCATTTCTTGCTGTTTAAATCACAGTTGTTTTCTTTTGAGTCACCAAATGACATTTCAAAAGATAATAAGAAGCTGCCACTTGGGGGATGAAAGGAAGCAATATTAAGCATCCTTTTTTAAAAAAATCAAATTTTGGGGCTGTGTAGCTAGGTGTATTCTTTCTTCATTATTTCCTGAAGGGTGCATATGAACTCATTTCACAGATTTAAGCCTTAGTTTATTTTTGAGGACTCTCTGTGGGTATAAATTTTTAAAAATAGGCTATTCAGGTAGATTGCATTCAGCTGAGGAAAAGAACTAAACTTTTTCAGTTTGCATGGGTTGTCCCCTGATGTTTTGTTTCAAGGGCTTTGGTGGGCTTTGGAAATAAGTTAAGGAATCAAAATTCATATAGCTCCTGTCTATATAGAGCAGGGCTCTTAGCCAGAGGCAGTTTTAGTCCCCATAGGACATTTGAAAAATGTCTGGAGGTATTTTTGGCTGGGGGGGTAGAATCCTAGTAACACCTTGTGGGTAGAGGCCAAAGTGCTGTCAATCATAGCATGGTGCACAGGGCAACTCCTTCCCCTCAAAAATCATCTAGCCTAAGTTGTACTTGAATGAGCTACCTATATGAGAACTTGAAACCTGTAAGCTAGCAAAGTGGGAGCAATAATCATAACACTGTTTCTTACATTGCATCTCTTTGCAAGCTGAGCCCAACAGACTTAGTCTTTTGCTGCCTTGTCATTAAGTACTAAACCATTCTTGCAGCTTCTATACTTTTTGCTTTGTGGGAACTGACTAATTTAGTGTTCATTGAAATAAAAGGCAGAAAGAGTTTGTTAGGAGTTTTCATTCAAATGGTATTTGTTTTTCTTTCTTGACCAAGAGAAATGTGTTAAATTTATTATAGGATTCTATTTTGGGGGAAAATTGTGCTTCCTACGTAGTTTTTGTTTTGAACTATTTATAATAATTTTGTTTTTGAACTATTTATAATAATTATGTCATGCCCTCTCTTATTATGACTAAGTACTGCTCTTGTATAGTTTGCTTCTTTCAGGCATTATAAATCACCTGATAAGCCGGGTGCCAATGGGTCACGCCTGTAATCCTAGCTACTTAGGAGGCTGAGATCTGAGGATTGCGGTTCAAAGCCAGCCTAGGCAGAAAAGACTTTTCAAGACTTTTATCTCCAATAAATCACCAGAAAACTGCAAGTGGCACTGTGGCTCAAGTGTTAGAATACTAGCCTTGAGCTGAAGAGGGACAATGCCCAGGCCCAGAGTTCAAGCCCCATGACCGACAAAAAAAAAAATCACCTGATACAACTATAGATACATAATAGATAATATAACTATAATAGATAAAACATAAAATTGTAAAAATTACAATTTTTTACCACTATTAAAATGTCTTGAAGCATTGTGGTTTAAAAAAATTATCTTTCTTGTCATTTGCTGACTTATGGAACAACCAAGGAAACAGATGTCAGAGTGGAGAGATTTGTTCAGTGCTGTCAAGGCTTTTTCTCTTAGGTTTAACGATATGAACCTTGATTACTAAATTAGTAAGAGACTTTAAGAAACCTACCTTGTTTAGTATGGTGCAGTCTATAACTTAATTCTTGTGTATTAAGAAGAGGCCCTGGAGATGGAAGTTACATTAGTCAGTTGAAAATCAGTAAGTGTATATATGGTATATACATGTCAGCCAATGTCTAAAAGTAGTGGCAGGTTTGAAATATTAAAAACAATAAAGACAGCATAACTTTTTCAATATGGAACTAGGCTTTTAGGAAATTAAAGGTAAATAATTTATTGTTTCTTGGGAATATTTAATGTATGCACATTTATGCAAATGGACCATATGGTTTGTTAAAGTGCTAACGTTTTCTGATTATGCTTGTATATATTTCACATATAAACCATATTAAAATGATGCTTTTTTTTTGCCAGTCCTTGGGCTTGAACTCAGGGGCTGGGTGCTGTCCCTGAGTTTTATTGCTCAAGGATAATGCTCTACCACTTTGAGCCAAAGTTCCACTTGTGGCTTTTTGATGGTTAATTGGAGATAAGAAACTCATGGACTTTCCTGCCTCGGTTGCTTTGAACCAGGATCCTCAGACTTCAGCCTTCTGAGTAGGATTACAGGCTTGAGACACCAGAGCTTTGCTGAAAGTGATGCTTGTTGACTTTTTGATGCTTTTTGAATTTTGGGGGAAATTTTTGTATTGTTTACTACTATCGATTGGATTCCAAAATGATAATTGTTCTGACTGAAAAATGCTGATTCAAAATCCTGGCTGAGATGGTTTATACTTCTGCAATTTCTGCTGTTTATTTTGCCTTTCTTAGTTAAATCCTACCTGTAGGAGACAGTAAGTTTTCTGCTGAATTCACTCACACACTGAATTCTTTCATTGAAATTGTTTGCATCTCTACTACATCCCTTATTTACTTACTTGTTCATCAATTCTTGGTTTATAGTAAGCATTAAGTAAAAGATATGTCTTTCTTTAACACCAAGGACATAGACCTTTATTCTGTGTTCCACTTGGATACTTTGGATATCTGGTGCATATCAAATGTAGAAGGTTCTAGAGTCCTGAATTCTAACTACCACCTTTCCCTCTATTAGTTGTCTTCCTTAGCTGGACAGGTTCCTTATTCTTTTTGGTTACTCAGTCCAAGCACTTTATGATATCTACTCTATTTCATATTAAGTTTGTAAGCAAGTCCAATTTAACTGCTTTCACTGTCTTATCAAGAATCTCACATTTCTCAGCAACTCTACTTTTTCACTGTTTGTACCCAAATCAAACCACTGTCACATCCCACCTTGATATTTCCATGTGACCCTAACTTGTCTTATTGCTCTTCTTTGGCATTCCAAATATGCCTGTGAATTAGGGATTTCATGTTCTGTCTGTCTAGAATTCTCTTGCCCTAGATATGTACATGGCTTGCTCCTTCACTTGCTTGTCTTTACTCAAATGACACCTATCAAGGAATCCTTTTGTTGACTAGTCTACTCGAAAGTGTCACCTTCCTTTACCTGATACTCCATAACTCTCTTATCTTGTTATCTACTTCAATTTTTAGATAACGTTTATTTGAAAATGCTAAAAATTGAAGGGTGATTTTACATAAGTTAGGCAAAGAGTACATTTCCTTTTGGACAATGTTATCCCTTTCCTTTCTCTCTCCCAGTTTTTCCCTTACATCCTGCGGACAAGTTGTATGGTTTCTTTTCAACATTGTGTCCAGTGAGTACCACTGATGCATTTATTTAACCTTTGTCCCTCCATTTCTGTGTCTCCCTTGTGTTCCCAAAGACATATAGACAAACTTTTTTTTTTTTTTAATTTTTTGCCAGTCCTGGAGCTTGAACTCAGGGCCTGGGCACTGTCTCTGAGCTTCTTTTGCTCAAGGCTAACACTCTACCACTTGAGCCACAGCGCCACTTCCAGCTTTTTCTGTTTATGAGGAATCAAACCCAGGGCTTCATACATGGTAGGCATGCACTCTACCACTAAGCCACCTTCCCAGCAGACAATTTTGTTGTTGTTGTTGATCGTGGGGCCTGAACTCTGGGCCTGGGTGCTGTCCCCCAGCTCTTCAGCTCAAGGCTAGCGCTCTACCACTTGAGCCACAGTGCTACTTCCGGTTTCTCTGCTTATGTGGTGCTGAGGAATCAAACCCGGGGCCTCACGGATGCAAGGCAAGCACTCTACCACTGACCCACCTTTCCAGTCCCCGGACAATTTTTTTAACCTGTAACACTTACCATTGTCTAAATTGCTTTGAATTGACTTACTTGTAATTGCATTGCTCCTTCCAACACACATACTAAAATAGCCATAACAGAATATCAGCTTGAAATGTGGTAGGAACAAATAACTATTGGTTAAATGTGTAAGTAATTTATATGTGATATAGAAGTCAATGAGCACAGTATAACCTGAGGAAATTGGTATAGTGTAACCCAAAGTACAACTTTTTATTCTACATTTTCAACATAATTTCATTTACAAATGAAAATGTTTTAAGAAACTTAAAACATGACATGAACATCAAAGTCTATCATCTGCTTAGTAAAATAATAAAACATGGCATATGGTCAGTATTCTGTATGTTTTAAGAACTGTGTGACTACAGACTTGTAGTTGATATTGTGCAGAACTATGTGGAAGTTGCATGTTGAGAACATGAGGTCATGTAGACATTAGTTTTGCCATATCTAGCTTTGAATCCAGTACATATCTTCAAATGGTATTTGTTGTGAGTAAGCTTGTAAATAGGACAATTTTGAACCTCTGTGACAGTGAATAGGCAGACATCAATTGTATTTCTTTGGAAGTCTGATAGCACTTGCAATTTTGAAGATGCTCTAATCTAGTCTGGCATGATCCCTATTTTGAAAGTTACTCTTCTCATCTAAAGGACAAAATGCAATGTATCCATGATCACAGGTAAGGTCAGAACTTAGAAAAAAAGAGAGTGAGGGAAGTGATGACCAGAGAACACAGAATTCTAATTCTTAGCTGTGGGTCTTGCAGACAAATAATACTAGACAAATTTCAATGAAAGAATAGAGTCAGGGATAAAGTTTAGAGAGTAAGGGACTCAGGCTGTGTGTTTAATACCTGTGACTCATTACCCAACATTTTCAAGCTTGCTTATATAATGTTAATACTAACCCCAAAGAAAAAACTTAATCTAAGATAGTACTGTGTAAGAACTTGGCCTAGCATTATACAACTTTTGATGTACATCTTGCAGAGGGTAGTCGAGGAAAGCAAAGACCTTGTAAGTATACCAGTATCAAACAGCTGCCTATGTAGAATGAAATTTGAGTAATTACATAAGCAGATACGAAAATTTCTTGCCAATAGAAGTAATATCCTTGGTACAGAGATCCAACCAAGATCCGTTTGGATAGGAGCAATGTAAAACCCACTAATGAGGATAACTCGAGAAAAGAAAGATTCACACAAAGAAACACAGGCTGCATGTTTCCCCTCATTTGAAATAACTAGAATATGTCTATGATATTCTTAGCAGAGGATCACAATAGCTCAATAGCTAGGTGCATAGAACCATATAAAATGAAGCTTATCAAAATGAACTCACGAAATGGAAATAGGAGTTTTTTTTTTATAAGTGACTGTTTGCAGTTATATCATTTTTCTTTCTCCCCCCACCTTTGGTTTATGCCCTGTTATCATTGTTTTTGATTTCTGTATCCTTTGTCTTGTATAAAAGCTTATCTGATTTGGAGAAGGGAAGGGAAAGCACAGAAATAGTGGGACAAAGGATGAACCAGTACAACAGTGATACCCACTAAACACTATGTTGGAAATGAACTTTACAACTTGGAGGGGAGAGGAGTCGGGAGCAGGGGGAGGAGAGAAAATGAGGGAGAGGGTAACACTGTTCAAAAAGAAATGTACTCATTACTTATGTAACTGTAACCCCTCTGTATATCACCTTTACAATAAAAAAAGAAAGGTCTAGCCTGGACATGTCTACTCAGTCTTTCTTAGTTAGGTGTTTTCTGTATGTTCTTAGTGATTGAGAAGTGGAAATTAATATTTGAATCCATCTCATATTATTTTGGGTTTGCTCGATATAACAATGCTCAAGTGAATTTTGTAATTACTGGACCAAAATTCTTATTTTTGTATCGCAGACACATTCATTGTTAACTAATCCTAATGTGATCATCATAAAAGCTCACATTAAAGAAACTCATTTAGCCTTAGAGAGGTATTTGAGTTGAAACTGAATCCACGGAATCCATGTTATTGTAGCTAACATTTTAAGGACCAAAGTAGCATACCAGGTTCTTACAAAGTACTATCTCAAGTTAGCTTTTTTCTTTGGACTTAGTATTAACCTTATATAAGCAAGCTTAAAAAATGTTGGGTAATGAGTCACAGGTATTAAGCACAGAGCTTGATGTCTTTTGCTTTCTAAAATGTATCCCTGACTCTCTTCTTTTATTGAAATTTTATTTAGTGGGTGTTCAGTAATTGTGGCTAGAGAGAATATGTTCTTGCTTTATGACAAAAGTGTGAGCAGAGAGGAGCCCTCCTTTAGAGTTGTATAGTGTGGTGATGAGGAGAAAGAACAAGGTGAATCACACCTCAGCTAGTAGACTAATGCATCAAATTAAATGTTACTATTCAGGAAGGCAGCAGAAAGAAATTGCTTCCATGGTAACTGTTGTCATAGCTGTATTCTTAACTTGCCTTTGGAAAAGATATGAAAACTCAAGAATACAGCGGGAGTAATACTTGTAATGTAATGAGACTTTATTCATTTTCTAATAGCAAATGCTCCAAAGATTTGGAATTTGGTCTCTTTTGTTGGCATTATCAGTTTAATATCCAGAAAAGATTAATGACTAAGGTAAATGCTTGGACACAGTGTGAATGTTTGAAGATGCTTTGTCATGGAAAGTGAGTCCTCCAGGCTTGCTAAAACTACAAGGGAGAATCTGAAGTTTGTCCCTCTCTTCTTCCATAATAACAAATGTAGCTTTTCTTCTTTAGCTTACCACCATTAAAAATTAAAAAAAAAAAAAACACTAAGAAGAACATTTTAATACAGCTAACTCATGATTTCCTTACTGGAATATTTCTGTGGAGTATCAGTGCCTGTTGTTCTTCATCTTTTCTTTGTCTTTGTCTTTGTCTGTGTCAAACTTTAAGAGTGACTAAAATTGATGATAGGTAAGTAAAATAAAGGAGATAAAACTGGTATCTCTTTTAAGATGGCTACTTTAGAAAAGGATTCTTATGAAATTCTTGTCAGAAGTTTTATAAGTATATAAATCCATGTTTTTTCTTTTTCTGCATCACCAGATTCAGTAATTGAATATTGGCTAGATTTCTTTTAGAGCCTAAGTTCCATCTTTCTTGGCAAGGCTGGCACAGAAATGTTGATTTATGGCCTGATTGCTGAGTGTTCTTTGCTGATGTCCTGGTCTTGTTTCAATAATATCCTGTAAAGGACATGATTTCAGCTTCCTAATTTAATGGTAAAGGATAAATTGATTAGCACAATAACATTAACATCTTTTTGGGTGTGTATATGTTCATACCACTTAATCACTTATTGACTGCATGAAAGCACTATAATTTTCATTACAGATTAACACTCCAGAATGGATGGGATCCTTTACTTTAAAAGCATGTTTCTGATGTATCTATTTATTACCAAATACTTAGAATTTTCCCTCTTCACAGTCAAACATTATGTTGCCCATACCCTGAATTTAATAATTACTTATATGTAAATTATGTGTGGCATCTTACAAACAACAGCGATTGTTATTTATTTAGTGCATTGTATTTTTCACTCTTTGTTGTTTCTCAGTTCACTTTCCCTCTGTGTGTGTGTCAGTGTGTGCATGTGTGAGTCTGTGTGTGTGTGTGTGTGTGTGTGTGTGTGTGTGTGTGTGTGTGTGTGTGTGTGAGGGTGTGAGGGAGAGAGAGAAAGAAAGAGAGAGAGCTGTTCCTGAACTTTTTTGCTCAAGGCTAGCTGTCTACCACTTGAGCCACAGCTTCACTTCTGGCTTTTTGGTGGTTAACTGGAGAGAAGAGTATCACAGACTTTCCTGCCTAGGCTGGCCTTTATTCATGATCTTCAAATCTCAGCCTACTGAGTAAAGAGGATTATAGGAATGAGCTACTGGTGCCTGATCACAAACTTTTTTTAATATGAATCATAATTCCATATCTTTACGTATACCACATTAGCTCATACAAGTAGCTATTCAATGCACATTTGTTAGAGTTAACCCATAATACTGTGAACTGGAATAGTCTAGAGTAAAACATGATGATTTTCTCTTTCTTGAATTATCTATTTAAATGCAACTTGGCGAGATTGTTCAGCAAATTACCTTAATTTGCAAAACTGCCTTCATGTAATGTTCACAGCTGTTTCACTCTCAGGAAAATGATTCATATTGTTTCAAAGACACGGAGACTTGAACAAGGTCAACGCATAATATACAAAGGTATTTAGTAATAAAAATCATAGCCTTTGCAAATTCTTCAGAGTTTAAATGCACATTGGAATATTCTAGAAGGATACTGGCTATGCCCTAAGAGAATTTTGAAGTGAGTTTTCTGATATCTTTTCCTAAGTGTCAGTACATTTTCCCCTGCTCTCTTCTTTGCTGGTCTCCTTTCTAATATTGAATTCTTTCAATATGGCCAATGTTTTCAAGCAGCTTTTTTGTTACATTATTGTGTAATTTAATCCTTATGCATATCCTGGTGGTAAACTAGTTATAATATATATATTTTTTTAACATTTTTTTTTTTTTTGCTAGCTCTGGGGCTTGAACTCAGGGCCTGGGCACTGTCTCTGAGTTTCTTTTTTGCTCAAGGCTAGCACTCTACATCTTGAGCCACAGTACAACGTCCAGCTTTTTCATTTATGTGGTATTGAGGAATCGAACCCAGGGCTTCATGCATGCTAGACAAGCGCTCTACCTCAAAGCCACATTCCCTGCCCTTGTAATACATTGTAATGATTAGGAAACATGGAGGCTTCCAGGCTTAAGGACTTATGACAGAGAGTTGGTGCTTTTCCACAAGCTGAGGCTAATAATTCATACTTCTTTTGATGTATGCCCTTGGACACAAAAAATATCACTTAACCTTTCTGTGCCTTCCAAAAATGTTTTTCTACCATGAAAGCTTAATAAAAACATCTGCTATTTAAGTTCATGGGGTGCTGTATCATTCTGAGTGACACAGCTGTGCTTTGAGATGACTAAAACACAAGGGGAAAAAAGAGACATTATTATTTTTGTGATAATGCAAATCTGTGTGGCCTAAATAGTATGCTAATTTTGAATAAAATTAAAAAATGACTGCTTGGTATTTCCTTTGGGATTTTAAAACTGTTGTGATATATTCCCATATTTGGATTTTTGCATGATACATAGAAATGATCCACAAGCTGGACTTGTAATTTTTTTTTCTGCAGCATCAGAGTAAATCCCAAGTAGTCATCTAGGGAAAAGCCTCTAAGATCTAATGTGACTTTAGGTCTCAAACTTATGACAACATAAATTTGAAAGTTTATTGGTGTGTAATTATTTATGCTACTGGATTCTGTGTCTCCTTTTATATGAAAAACAAAACAAGACAGAACACATTGAGCAAATCAGTTTGGTCAAAGACTTGCCAAGGAAGTGTTCTCTGATTTCAACTTGTCACAGTGTACTTCTTTCCAATCTCCTGACTGGCTGATTCTTTTCTTTCCTTCTTGTAAGTGAATTTGTGAATTTCTAGAACTGTTTCTCAGAAACATCATAAAGTATTCTGTATCCCAAAAGAAGGTGATGCTTGAGATTCTGTGCACTTTTCCCTATCTATTTGATGAAGTTGAAACCCCATTTAAAAATCATGAATAAAGGAAAGAGCCATACAGCTGGATAATAGAAAGTACTTCCTGAAAGGTCATAGTTTATACATACATATGAACATGCATATACATTATGTGTATGTGCAATGTATTCAATATTTCAGTTACCACAGGATGAAAACATTAATGAGTTGGGACATAGAAATAAGGAAAAGGTTATCTGTAGCCCTATTACTAATCAACTATTTAGTTATGTTACTTTTCCCATGATTCCTTTGAGTAGATAATTTATTTCATCATTCTAACTGTAATGTTCATGCCTTGCTCTCTGCAACCCTGTTTCCCAGAAGTCAAGATCCTTAGCCCTCCTGTTTAGGAAGCAGAGCAAGGATCATTTCATTGGGGTTTCCTGGGGCTTGATTGATATGCTTCAGGGCTTTTACTTCCATGTGTAAAGCATTCTTAGGGATATGCCACTCTGAACACATTTCCTTTATTATTTAAGTGAACATTTCCCTGAAGAAATGGAGTATATTTAAGAGCAGGGAAACCACTTCAGATTTTCTTCTTTCTAAAAGTCACGCACGGTATAGAGCATACAAAAGTAAAAGGATGTTGTGATTGACAGTGTAGATTCTCAGCCCCCAAGTTAATAAATTCTTCTGCATATGAAATTCAGTCTCCTATACCATTTGAACTTTGGGAAGTGTAACATATCATTTCCTACTTTTAGATCCACAGATAGATATTCTAGAGCACTTAGAAATCCTCACCAAATAGTAAAGAGTACTATGTGAAAGTTACCTGACAATTTGAAGATGTGCAAATGCCTGCTTTAAATTTTTTAAGTAGGTATAGTTATTTTTCTCTCTCTTTCTCTCTTTTCAAATAAATGTCTCATTTTACTATGCTGGGATGTAAATCTCAAGAAAACACAAGCCAGGCTTAGCTATTCTCCAGCATTGCTTAATAAGGTACTGTTAGGTGCTATCTACTAGAAAAAAAAATACAACAACAACCAGAAAAACAAAAGCACACTGTTAAGATGTGTGAATTGTTCTTTAGTGAAGGAGGTTTGTGTATATAATTGAATTTAGTTGTTTTTGTTTATAGCTCCTGTGATTTCCCTGGGCCAGATTCTGAGTCAAAAGAAAAGCACCCAAGGGCTGAGGCAGCAGCTGCTTCCATCCTTCAGGGGAGTGATTCTGAGCCCTGCCATGTGCCCATTCTGGTTGTGAAATGCTGCTTTCTGGCTATAAGCCCCTGCATTCTCCTGCAGTGTTACTGTAGTGAATGTCCTTAGGAAAACCAGTCTGTTTAATAACAGATATTTTGAAGGAGAAAATAACTATGACCTCATGTGTAAGTCATGAACTCTTCTCTGAAGTATTTCTACAATCTGATTTCATATGGCTGAGCACATTTTACAACCTTACCTTGTAGTTCCTTCTTGTAAAAGAACAACAACACTGTAGGTAGGTAGTCTTTGTATTTCCAATGCTACTTGTCAACTCCAGAATCATATTAGATCAGCCAGTGGTAAGGCTGTACTACATAAAGTGCATACCTTAGCAGTTATAAAAATTACCATTTGGAAGAGATGGGCTAACATATGTAAAAAAATTATCTGTCTATCTACTCAGCAATGTAATTTATAAAACCATAATGATAAAGATTCATTTTAGGGCTGGGAAGGTGGCTCAGTGGTAGAGCGCTTGCCTTGCATGCCTGAGGCCCTGGGTTTGATTCCTCAGCACCACATAAGCAAAAAAGAAAAAAACCAGAAGTGGCGCTGTGGCTCAAGTGGTAGAGCGCTAGCCTTGAGCTGAAGAGCTGAGGGACAGCGCCCAGGCCCAGAGTTCAGGCCCCCCTACCGGACCTCCCCCCCAAAAAAAAGATTCATTTTACTTGATTTTAAAATATATTTAGAAATGACTTTTATCAAAACTCTGTATTACTTGGTTTGAAAAGGCAGACTCTAGAAGTTAGAAGCTATTTTCATATTCAAGGTCAAGGTAGAAATAACAGAATAATTGGGGAAAGAAGCCTTGCTCAGACATTTGTGCAGGAGCAACGAGAGGGGATAAAATCTGATCAAAGCACCGGGCACCTGTGGCTCATGCCTATAATCCTAGCTGCTCAGGAAGCTGAGATCTGAGGATCGTGGTTCAAAGCCAGCCCAGGCAGGAAAATTCGTGAGACTCTTATCTCCAATAAACCACTAGAAAACTGGAAGTGGCACTGTGGCTCAAGCGGTAGAGCGCTCGCGCAGGGACAGTGCCCAAGCCCAGAGTTCAATACCCACGACCGACCAAAAAAAAATCTGATCAAAGCTTATTATATACATGTATGGAAATATTATGATGTGTGTATTAAAGTGTACTTTGTACACTTTAATATATACCAATAAAATAGTTAAAAATAAAGAAGAGTCTGTACTCTGTATGCAATTGCAGAACATATAACAATGGAAAGGGAAGCATAATGTAAGGAGTATTTGCTCATGTAATGGATTACTCTAAGATCAGTAGATCAGTATACAAGGTCTATTTGATATGTAGGCAAGGGTGAAAATGGTGAAGAAATCTTAAATTATTTTATAGAAAAATGTGCTGCTTTGAATTAAGTTAAAATGTTACATTTTTATTGATAGAAACAATCAGATTTTTCCAATGGAGAATTTTGTTGTTGCTTGCATGGAACATTATTTGTAGTTGTTTTTTAGGATAATATGTTCCTGTTTGAACATTGATGATGAAGATGATGGTGAAGATGATGCTAACAATGATGGCATGTATCAGACATTATGCTCACTGAGTTCAGAGAATGGGCATTTAGAGGAAAGCTCACTGTCTTGGCTTCACATATATAATTGGCATCATACACATCATTGAACAGGTTACAAAGCCTTCCTGTCTCCAGCTTGCTTGCTCAGATTCCTTGTCATCCTGAAAACTATTTTTCTATAAGACACATTCATTTTTTTGAAAAATTAAAAAAAATTGAACATTATTTTTTTAACTGATTCTGTAAATATTTTCTTCCATGCATTGAATAGAATAAGTGGATTCTTATTTACCTTTTGAAATTTTGTTCCAATAGTGCCTTGTCAGTGAAGCCTTTCTGTACCTTCTGTCCTGACTGTGGCTCAGCAGTGATCCTTGTGGCTTGTTAGACAGTGGCTGGAAGCTCCACCTGCTTCCCTGGGGGCTGTACAGCTTGGAGGGTAGTGTTCAGTCATCTTTATACATAACGTGAAACTTAATATATATGCGAGTAGTGATTGAAAAGGCTAAAGGAAAGACCAGTATTATTTGCTCACTCTTTAATTAAATTTAGTTAATCTGAAGCCTATCCTGTTACCTTGTTGTGAGCTTATTATGATAATTATCGAACTGTGTAACTTTGAAACAATTCTGTTACACAGGGTTCTGTATTACAGAACACTATCTTCTTGTTTCCAAAAGGATTTTTTGGTGTTTATACTCATATCATTGCTTATTTGTTATAAAAATCTCCTTTTTATTCAGTTATTTTTAGGATCTTCTTAGTGCTTAAAAGAAAAAATTCCAGGGCTGGGAAGGTGGCTCAGTGGTAGAACGCTTGCCTTGCATGCATGAGGCCCTGGGTTCGATTCTTCAGCACCACATAAGCAAAAAGAAAAAATCCAGAAGTGGCGCTGTGGCTCAAGTGGTAGAGCGCTAGCCTTGAGCTGAAGAGCTGAGGGACAGCACCCAGGCCCAGAGTTCAGACCCCACGACTGGACCCTCCCCCCCACCAAAAAAAATTCCAGGATATATACTTATCAACTCTGTTAAGCCAGGTTTCCATTAATGAACTTTTTTTCTGCTAGGTAATACTCTTAGGAGAAAATATGCTTAAGGAGCTTTTAAACATAATTAATTTTATGGGTGTATTATTGGGTCTAGACTTACACTTGAGCCATGTCCCAGTCCAACCTTGACAATGCTTTTAGCATCTGAAGTCAAAAAACCTTCCCATATAAAAATTACATTTAGGGCTGGGATGTAGCTTAGTAGCAAAATGTTTGCCTAACAAGTACAATGTCCTGGGTTCGATCCCCAATACCAAAGAAGACAAGACAAAAAAATAGAGCTAAAAGTCACATATAGAGCCAACTGCCTGTGCTTACACCTGTAATCCTAACTACTCAGGAGACTGAGATCTGAGGATCGGGGTTCAAAGCCAGAGTCCGTGAAACTCTTATCTCCAATTAACCACCAGAAAATCAGAAGAGGCACTGTGGCTCAAGTGGTAGAGTGCTTGCCTTCAGCTGAAGAGCTGAGGGACAGCGCCCAGGCCCAGAATGA
Source organism: Dipodomys merriami (assembly GCF_024711535.1). Lineage (NCBI taxonomy): Eukaryota > Metazoa > Chordata > Mammalia > Rodentia > Heteromyidae > Dipodomys > Dipodomys merriami. The sequence goes on along the minus strand of NW_027202270.1, from coordinate 26,805,333 downwards.
AAGCCCCAAGACCAGAAAAAAAAATTACATATAAAATCTTCACGCAAAGAGATACTGCTATATGAAAAAAAAAACTTACATGAAAGACTGTGATATTTCTCTTGGGTAGGTAGAGATTCTGCTATACATGGCCAAGATTGTACTTGACACGATATGTGCCTCTTTCTCTTTCTTGCAGGTGTCTGGCTGCAGGAACCCAGGTCAACAGCGCTGACCTTGGTCTACATGGTTGTTAGCAGTTTGCCAAGGCATCCACATTGTTAGGGATTCAGGAACTTCTTGTTGATTTCCATTTAAAATTTAGTATTTGTCAATTTCCTTTAAATTTTGTATTGGTTTTTATTCAGTGACTAATTGACAGTTTTGCTTGACTAGAAGCAGAAGTTATGGTTTATTAGTAGGGATGTTTGAGTTTGCATGGTAAAGTTGTCTTGACAAAAATTATTTGGGGAATTACTTGAAAGTTTGGATGATTTGAGGAAGGGTTATGAATCTACAACTATTTGCAAGATGCCTGTGATGAGTGTCATTGAGCCATCTGTCCACAGGAGGAATGCTGGGAAACAATATCCTCCCAATAGGAAGGGAAGAACCAATAAATTGCCCTCCCTCAGCTTTGAGGAGTATGAGTTCATTCCCAGGGTGTGTGCCAAGGAGGGTTCAAGGAAGCTGTTGCAAATGAGATTCCTTTAAAGGTAGGGGAGAGTTTCACTATTAGAAATGGTGGAGCGGACAGTGAGGATCAAGCATGGTAAAGGGAGCAGGTATGGGTGAACATTGGAGAGGGAAGCCTGTTCATGCAGGTATCCAGTCTTTGCTACTTGCATTCTGTTTTAAAAATAATATTGTAAAGGTGGCATACAGAGGGGCTACAGTTACGTAACTCAGGTAATTAGTACGTTTCTTTTTGAACAGTGCCACCCCTCCCTCATTTTCTCCCAGTTTTTTCCCTCCCAACTCCCTTCCCTGTTAAGTTGTATAGTTCATTTCCAACATAGGGTTGAGGGAATATCAACAACCCAAGAAATAAGTGGGCTACAGACTTAAAGAGAGACTTTTCTGAAGAAGAAATAAAAATGGCCAATAGACACATGAAGAGGTGCTCAACATCTCTGGCCATAAAAGAAATGCAAATTAAAACAACACAGAGATTTCACCTCATCCCAGTCAGAATGGCCATTTTGAAGAAAACAATAACAGATGCTGGCAGAGCTGTGGGGGATGTGGCTAAAAAGGAAGTCTATGACACTGTTGGTGGGAATGCAAACTTGTTCATCCACAGCGCCTCTGGAAAGCAGTATGGGGGTTCCCCAACATGACAAAGGAATGTTTTATCTTGGCTAATACTTGGACAAAGCTTCTTGGATTTGTCAATTTCCAGTATTCAAGATGCTTCTTTGAACCATACTAAGGTTTATCATTGTAACTGTGATTCTAGTTTGGATGGAATTACCCTTGTGCTTTGAATTTAGGCATTATAATGACAGTATTTGAAAATGTGTGACTTTTAGAGTGGAATATAAACTCACTGTTCCCAAAGGGCTGAGCTCTAAGTGCTTTCAGATGTCAGAAGGCTGTGTGATCCCATTTTATTTTCACATTCTGCTGATACATCATTTAGAGAAAGTTCCAGAGCAAGTTGCAATCCCTGCTGAAGAGCAGAACATTGGCATGAGTTTTCACCTAGGTGTGCACAAAGATTGGTTAGCTTTGTGTGCATCATAGGCAGAAATCAAGCTTTATCATTAATTTTATATATTTCATCCTGATCATCTTTGGAAGGCCAGCAGAAGAGTCTCTTGATTTTTATCTTGATGGAGTCATTTTAAGGAACTGGTTGTCTGTGATTGTTCTTCGTTGCTGTGACATGTGTAGTCTCTTAAATGGGTTTATACAGATAGATGAAGAAATGAGCTGCTACATAAAAACATTAGTTCTGCTAAGTGTCATTCTTCATAAGAATACAATCAATCTTTTTGCATTGTTTATAACCATTTTAGGGATACTTGTTGGGACAAGATTATTTTTGCCTAACATAATAATACACATTTTTATAGGTTCTCCCATAATGAGGTTTTACTATATTTCTACACTTCTTTTAGGTACATTAACATGGAGCCACACCATGTTATAATCAATCTTAAAGACAAGAAAGTAAGCTAACATTCCTTCTTTCTTTTTGCATGCATAGGCTGTCCATCTGGCCCAGGCGAGTTTCCAAATTGAAGCCTTTGGTTCCAAATTCATTCTTGACCTCATATTGAACAAGTAAGTTTACAGCCATAATCCTCTTAAGCAGGTATGGTAAAACTTCACTTCTAATATTGCTTTAGTCAAAATAATGTCTGTTGTTGAAACAACTGATACTTTCTAGTTGACTACATGTCATAGAGCACTTAAAAATATGAATGTCTAAACAGTGAATTCTGTCTTTATTTCCTTTTCTTTCCTGAAAGAAAGAATATTTAATGTTTTAAGTATCTCAAAATAGAACTTACATATTATGATTTTAAGTGAAATAAATATTTGAATTAATGGTAGTTAATTAAATGTTAACAGCAATCAATATATGTAAGAGGTATGAAAAATTACTAATTGTAGTATAATTAGACTTCAGCCTAGAGATTTCATTTCCTACAGCCTACCTTTTTTTTAATGCAATTCATCTGACTTCTGTAGGAAGAACAAGTAAGTGGTGACTTATACGTACTTATTTTGAGAAAGTTCTTTGCTTCACAATTTGTTTTAAGGTAGATTCCTAGAAATTTAGTACTAATGAAAAATTACTGTTTTTCTCTGTGTTTGTCTTTAGGTTGATATTTAAATGCTGTGTTTTAGGTTGTACAGATAGTCTTGTACAAAACATGAATGAATGAGAGATGTTGCCTTAATCAGAACTAAGAAGCTCAGCTAGTAGTTCAGTACTGAGCCTTTCTTTGGTGAAAGAGATTTTCTGTATGATTTCTGTAAGTTCAGACACTGTTTGCAGCCATCATCAGCATTTTGATCAGGATTATTACATCTTTGTAAGAAAAAAAAAAGACAGTTAATGTAGGTGACCACAGCCAAAATCTGAAGAGTTGAAAAGGACTCTATAGAGTAACTATTAAATTTCTTGTATGCCAAATGCTATGAGCTATGCAGAAAAAAATGCACATCAGCTTGGGTGCTCCTTACTCAAGTATTATTGCAGCTTTAAGTCATAATGAATCAGCAGAACTCAGTATTTTTTCGTTAAAAATATTGCAGGTTTTCCTCTGTGGTCGAGTTCTGTTTCACCATGCTGTATCAGCAGTGTACTTGCCTCAGAGATTGTTTTGCCAAATCTTTGACTATATTGAGTAGCAAGATCTGGCTAATTTTAGTTTAAGTCCTTTCTTTCATACTGAAGTTGAGACTGTCATTGCAGGAATCGTATGATAACTACCAACCGTGCTGTGCATTTTGCATAATAAAATATCATGGTCACAGCAGAGAGTCCCAATCATATAGTTGATGATAGAAAAAGAATTGCACCGTTTATCCAAGGTACTTAGAGTTCTGGAAGCATGCCAAAAATTATTTCTCATATTTAACATGTGAAAGAATTGAACACCCTTGAAGTCCCTGCTTCAAGGAATTTAGAGTCTAGTTGAGGGAGGTTGATAGATAAATATGACCTTAGAAGAGTGTGGTATGTGTCATCTGGAGTTTAATCTGGGGTGTTATGGGAGTGCAACTGAACACAGTGGGCTTCTCCTTAGTACATAAACCAATATGTACAATTAACAGATGAAAGAGAGAAGAAAGGTCCCATAGCAGTCTCTCAACCCAGGAGACAGGAGGTTTTCCTGGCAAGGCTTATCCATTCATTTGGGAAAGACTTGTCATTATATGTCTAAGTGGGCACATTTCAGTCTGTTCAATAAATGACCCAATGGGAATACTCCTGGTACAGAGAATTTAACATAATAGTGAGATTATAATTAGCCAAGTTTATTCACCCTTGGTCATTTAGAAGAGTGACTCAGAGATGTCTGACTGGTTTAAACTGTTCTATGTGTTTTGTTTCTCCCTTTGCAAGGTCTTAATTGAAACAATAACAAAAACACCCCCCAAACAACCCTCAAGCTCCTAACTTTGTCAAGTGATGATGGCTCTTGCCTCTAATCCTAGTTACTCAGGAGGCTGAGATCTAAGGATTGTTGTTTAGAGCCAGTCCAGGCAGAAAAGTCTGTGAGATTCTTATTTCCAATAAACCACTCAGAAAGCCAGAAGTGGTGCTATGGCTCAAGTGGTAGTGCTAGTCTTGAACAAAAAAGAAGCTCAGGAACAGCACCTAGACCCTGAGTTCAAGCCCCAGGACTGGCATACCTGTCAAACAAAACACAACAAAACAACTTGAAGTGATATTGATACTCACTTAAAGTGGCAACAGTTTATCCCTGAAAGCACCTAAGAGCCGTTGCCTAGTAGCTAACAGTCCCAGAGGCAGCTGAGTGTGAGAAGACATCTTGGGAAAGGTGATATTTCAACCAGAACTAGGAAGGAAGGCAAGCATTAGGGAATAGGAGAGAGAGGGAGAAGATAGAAAGGTACACTCTAGGCATGTGAGATAGTGTGTACTAAGGATGCAGGGTTATGTAGGAATGTGAATCAATCTTTTGTTAAAGTTCTTTGTAAATGTGGAGATGATTTAGGTAAACCTAGGGACGTCTTAATATATTATGAGACAGAACCAAAGTCTGGAAGCTCAACCAGTAGGAAAATCAAAATTCAGGGGACAGTCAGTGATAAAGGTTTTATTCATTAGCCAAAGACTGGAGAAGAGGAAGCTTTGTATATACCAATCTCTCAACTTCAGGGAGCTCAGGGGTTATGAATATATAGAAACAGGAATAATGAGGGAGATAAATAGGCTAATGAATGGGAAGATTATGAATGTTGTTACTTGGATTAGATTATATGTATCTTTTCTTGGTATCTGGTAGGTATCTTTAACACTGAAGGGGCAGAAGGTAACTGGGCAAATCTAGGTCAAGTTAACTCTAGATTATAGGTCTGGAAAAAAACATTCCTGATTGACTGACATGTTACATGAAGAGCTGAGTAGTCTGACCCAGAGGTTAAGGCAGATAAAGGAGACAGGCACAATAAAAAGGTAGATATGACAAGCCTTTCCCTCATATTCCAGATACTATATTGCATATCTACAGGCAAAAGTGACCTTCAGGTCCCCTGAAAAATAACCTAGGCATCTGTCATCATAACATACAGGTCAGAGGTATTCTACCGAAACCTCCAACATTAGTAATCTTTAAGTCAGTGAACAGCAAATGGAACTAGAGTAAGTTTATTTAGGATTTTCCTTAATAACAAACACAATAAAGATCTGATACTTCCTACTCAAGTGCTTGACTTTATTCTCTGCTGTAAAAAGTCAAGGGGAATAAATAGAAGTCTTGCTGTCAGGAAGTACTAAAAGGTGTGTAGTGGGAATACTTTCAAGAAATCTTCAATTGTTGAAAATCATTGGGATTGATTTGATGTGGATGGCAAGGCAGAATGAAGAGTAAAAGTGGGTGGAAATACCTTGATTGGACAGCTGGATGAGCATTCCTGGGAAATAAGTAGGCTACTTGATAGGGAGAAGAGAATATGAAATCAAAATAGACATAATAGATTTGAGGGGTTTTAAGATATGATTGGCTAAACAAATCCACAGAGAGAGGTGGGAACTACAGAGTAAATTTAGTAGTCATTTCTATAGAACTATTAATGACAAATGTGGCTATAAATGATGTTTCTTGGGGAGGAGAGCTTAAGCTAGGAAAAAGGGGTTGGGGAAAAGGAACCCATGAGGGAAGATGAGAAAGAGTGTTTGAGGAAGTAGGAGGATAATCAGAAGGATGATTAAGTTGATAGTTAAAAAATAAAAAGGTGTGATCTACAGTATTGCATGTAGTAGAATGATCTTATAAGATAAGGAGTAATAATTTCCCTTTGCATTTTCAATGGAATTGTCACTGGTGGTCTGAAGGTAGCAGTTGCAGTGAAGCTATGTGGGCAGAGCCAAGTTACAGTGGGCTAGGAATGAATGATAATTGGCAGGTACCTACTCAGAAGGTTGAGTAAGAAGAAAAGAGGTAAAAAGGTATGGAGGTCAAGGCAGGGTTTTTTGTTTTTGTTTTTTAGTGATGATGAAACAGATTAATAGAGTGAGAGATGAAGAGGACTAGAGTAAAATTACAGAAGAGAGGAGCCGGGTGCTGGTGGCTCATGCCTGTAATACAAGCTACTCAGGAGGCTGAGTTCTAAGGGTTGTGGTTCAAAATCAGCCCAGGCAGAAACGTGTGAAACTTTTATCACTAGTAAATGACTGAACAAGGCCTCAAGTGGAGCTATAGCTCAAGTGGTAGAACTCTAGCCTTGAGCACAAGAAGCTCAGAGCCAGTACCCAGGCCTTAAAGGTCAAGCCCTAGAATTGGCACCAAAAAAATTTCAGCAAAGAGAAGAGATACTCTATAGAAGGCATTCAGATATCCTTCTTCCACTGAATTGAAAATATACTTGTAATACATTCAGTACTTCTCCTGTTGCCCTACCAGTTACCAGTTACAATATGGCAAGGCTTTCAGGTCATTGAATATTTGGATACTTGAATTTTCAGACTACTTGATTGGCTTCAAGGTGTCTACCCTTCCTGCAGCATGCTTTCCTGTTTATTTGAAGCAAAATCTATCACTACACATCTTCTGACCTCTTCCAGGTACAGAAAAGGAAGAATTCTTAGGGTATACCAAATGTTAAACTTTCTAGGTTAATAAGGCAACAACAGTATTCCTAAGAAAAACTCCAGTGGGGAGAAGGTAGGGCTCTTACCTGTCTCTCTTCTACATTTGTGTTCATCAGCGTTCAGGGAGAGAGAGAGCTTTCCTTGGGTGAAATCAATGTGCTAACTCTTCAATGAGCAGTTGTAACCTACCTGTGGACCCAGAACTTGGAGAGTAAGGACTTTGCTTTGTTAGGAACCAAGTAAGTTAAGGGAAACTATTTGTATTGGTTGAAGATGATCCAAATGAAGACTTAAGTAAGAGTTAAGGCAGGATTAAAAAGATTTACATGATGCATTCAGTACAGTAACTCTATTTTTTGGGAATCAGAGGTATTTGATTTAAGATGAATATCTAGAAAATGCCAATTTACAGAAATATATGCACACAGTAATTTGCTCATTAAAAGTAGTTCATGCAGTGCTTTTGGAAGAAGGAAACAGCCACACTGATGTAGCCAGTTAGGTTAAATAAAGAACCCAATTTTCATACTGATGGGCATGGTTAATTCATTCCTTATCCAGTCAATAAACATTTATTGAGCATCTAGTTTAGAGCTGCAGAAAAGAATTTTTTCCTTTCCAAAAACTCTTGTATGTTAATCAGTCAACTTTTATTTGCTGAGACAAAATAGAGAGACAAACAGCTTAAGTTTAGGGAGGAAAGATTAATTTTGTCTCATTGTTTCAGTCTACAGTTGGCTGGGTGGTTTCGTTGGTTTTCAGCCTGTAGCAAGGCTGAAGCATCATGGTGGAAAGGCATGGTGGAACAGGGCTGCTCACCTCATGGAAGTTAGGAGGCAGAGTGAGAGCAAGAGTGAGAGTGAGAGGCGGGCCCAGAACAAGGTACATAGACCCTTCAACGGCATATTCTGAGGGAAAAACTTCCACCAACTAGGCTCTACCTTTTTTTTTTTTCCCAGTCCTGGGGCTTCAATTTAGGGCCTGAGCACTGTCCCTGAGCTTCTTTTGCTTAAGATTAGCACTCTACCACTTGAGCCACAGTGCCATTTCTGGCTTTTTTCTGTTTTTGTGGTACTGAAGAATTGAACCCAGTGCTTCATGCCTGCTAGGCAAATACTCTACCACTAAGCCACATTCTCAGCCTGACTCCACTTTCTTTCTACTAGCTCATTTAACTATGAACTCAGGAGGGATTAACCCGTTAATGCAGTTAGTACCCCTAAGATCCAATCACCTCTCAATATTTCCACTAGCGAAGGAGCATGCCTTCAACCCATGAGCATTTAGAGGAGACATTTAATATCTCAACCATAACATTATGATAGAGAAATAAGATCAAAATATATAAAAAAATTAAAATATGATGGGACTTGAAGACCTAGATGAAGAGAGATGGTGAGATTTGAGTTGAATCTTACAGGATGCTGCCTTACTGTGGGTTCTATAGGGGCCAGGAGGTCACTGTGAGGGAATGGGAAAGTGAGGAGCTAGTAAAGGCTGAGACTCTGGCTGTTTGCCTCTGTAGGCACTGCAGGAACTGTGGAACCCTGGGAATCTGGATTTTCTAGATCATGCTGGGGAGTGCTCCAACAGAGAAGCAAGGGAGCTAGATTTTGTATGTCAACTGTTGGCTGAGAGCTGTTTCTGGAGGGGGCCAGTGCTCTTCACTTCTTCCTCCTGATGCATGGACAAATAAAACCTGAACTTGAGTCATTTTTCAGAGCATTTTTGGTCTCTTGAAAATAAAGCAGTGTAAAAAAATTGTAGCAAAAGTTAATCATGGGAAAAAAGTGAAAAGCATAGAGGATTAGATATGACTAGGCATTTGAGATGAGTTAATTATGGTGTTACTGCATTTACACCTTACTTTTCTGACAATTAAATGAGAAAGGCAGTATCTTGACTTTTTATCATTTTCATTATCTCAGGAGAGAATTTTACCTCTCTGTGTACAGATGTAAATGTTTTTCTGTCAAGGAGGCCCTGATACTGAAAGGCATTCAGTAGCACAGTGGTTAATATGTGTAACCATGGTTTTGAAAATGACCAGCAATGATATTTAAAGGACTTCTTATATTGATGCTTTGTATATGCCATGCGCATAAAGTTCTAACTCCGGTGAAATGATCAATACATTTACATTGATGGAATCCTTTTATGAGACATTCAAGTACTTTTATTTCACAAATGTTTATTGAGTATCTGCTAAGTGTCAAGTAGTGTCAAAATCATCAGAGAGAAATCCTCTCCTTGTGAAGATTACAAAGCACTGAAGGAAAAAGACAAGTCTACCCATATCTACTGAATATTTGGAGTATGACCATCAGGAAAATACTCTACATAAGAGGGTTTTGGGATGAGGTGGGGGGATAGGGAGCTAAATATTTATGGAATTAGATGTTTCAATTCAGACCTAAAGTTTGTTTAAGAGTTGGTCACAGAAGATTTGAAGGGGGTGTGGGAGGCTCAAAGGTGAATCAAACCACTAGTTTCATAAGTACCAGAGCTGGGATCAGAACCCAGAATGTCTCACTGTCAAAAAGCTTTTGAGAGTTGAGATATTATCTTAATTAATTTGTGATGCAATAGCAGAATACCTGACTGTAGCTTTCTAAACAATAGAAATTTGCTTCTCATAGTTCTGAAGGTAGGGAAGCTCAAGATCAGAAGATTTGGGGAGGGATTTTGTGAGGGAGATTTAGGTGAGGGATTCCTTCTTCAAGATGGCGCCTTGTTTGGTGGAAGGCCGAGGGACAAAAAATGTCCTTACATGGGAGAAGAGGAGGTCCCTGAAGCTTATCTTTATCCTCTTTTTAAAAATTGTCTTTAAGTAATTGCACCAAGGGGTTTTAATTCTGAATCCCCTTATGTTAGTGCATTTCATTCATGAAGACAGAATCCTTATGGCATAATCACTAACCAAAGACCCCACCTCCTATCACCTTGGTGTCTAAATTCTAACCCTAGCAATTTTTCAGTGGTAAATCTTAATAAAGGTATATTGGAACAGCTCTATAAAGGTGAACTTGAGATAGATTTTAAAAAATTTGTCTTTTGGGCTGGGAAGTTAGCTCAGTGGTAGAGCACTTGACTTGCATGCCTGAGGCCCTGGGTTCGATTCCTCAGCACCACATAAGCAAAAAGAAAAAAGCCAGAAGTGGTGCTGTGGCTTGAGCTGAAGAGCTGAGGGACAGTGCCCAGGCCCAGAGTTCAGGGCCCACAACCGGACCTCCCAAAAAAAAATTTGTCTTTTACCTTTGCTTTAGCTTTACTATTATTCCTTGCTTAAATCTAGCCCAAATAATAATTTATTAAATTTTCATATTGGTTCTGTATAGATAAAGCAAGGGCTTGATGCCAGATGAAATGTCTCATTAAGAGTCTCAGCTGTCTTCTGATGGCAGAAAGAATTGTATTATTTCTAGAGCCATTTCTTTTGATGACTCATAGATTAGAATCGTGGAGAGTCATTTTTCCTACTCTTTTGAAATCAATTGTAAATTAATATTAGAATCCTAGCTATAGTTTGTTTGATTTATTTATAAGAATGCACTGTTTAAAAATGTCAGTTCTGTTTCATCTCTCATGATGATATAGTCATGTATTTTAACATTTAGATTGTGCTTTAAGACAAAACAGTCTCCATAGACCTTAAAAACAAACAAAACTCCCCACTACTTTGACAAAAATAGTTTCAAGTCCCTTAAATTAAAATATTAAAAATATATCTTGCTTTACAAACAAGAGTCTGGAAGTTTCCAACATATTCTGTACAGTGAACATTTCATTGTTTCCTACTTTACTTTTGCTCAAGTGACTTCATATATGCAATAAATCAGACCATGTGACTAGCAGAGTCTCACCAGTAGAGAGAACTAGAGATGAGGTAGAGGAAGAGGGAGAGGGAGGAAAGGGAGAGGGGGAGAGAGAATTTCTTATCAAGCTCTGGGATTTATTTCTTTTTAAATCCCTCCTAACTTTATTGACATACAATTAAAAAAATTCTACACAATTAGGGTGTGCCTGTGGTTTTGTTTTGGTTATTATTGTATTTTTTGAGATGGGGAATCTTACTGTGTAGCCCAGGAAGGTCCCAAACTTGTGATCCTTCTGCTTTAGGTATCCAAGTGCTTAAATTACAGGCATGTACTTGTTAAGTATGCTTGGCATCAGTGGGAAATACTGACATACTTATACATTGTGAAATTGTCACACTCAAGTAAACAAGTATATTCAGTGCTCCATCACCTTTCGTAGTTATCTTTTACTCCTTTCCTCTTCCTTGTTTTTGTAGGGAAGGCATGTAAAATCTACTCTCTTCACTAACTTGAAAGGGTACCATGTAGAATTATTAACTTTGGTTACCCATACTAAACATTAGGTCTCCAGAAATTATTCATTGTGATTAACTGAAACTATTTACCCTTTGGCCAACCAAGGATTTCTTAGAGATATAATAGTGCCTGAGGCTCCTGGTTGTTATCTTTAGCGATTAAGACAACTTGGCACTGGACTCTGAGAATCTGCTTTGCCCTTTAACATTATTTGGACAGTGGTAAAGGGCTTCTTTAGGTGACTGCTTGACACTTGTCCACCCACCCTACATTCTTCCTGTTTTCTACCCTAGACTAGGTTATGTAAAAATAGGAATAAGAGGCATGCTGCAGAGGTGCTCAAACTTGTAATCCTTGCTACTTAGCTAGGGGGAGTGGAGATTGTGTGAATCATGATTCTTGTCCAGCTCTGGCATCAATGTGAGAGCACTTCTCAATCAATGGCTGGGCACTTTGACATGTTCCTGTCATCCCAGCTATGGAGGAAGTACAATGGCTGAATACAGGGCTCACATCTGTCATCCTTAGTTACACAAGGAAGCCTAGATGGGAGCTTGCCACCCCGGTCAGCAGGGGCATAAAGTAAGAGAATAATCAATGCACAAAAAGGATGGAAGAGTGGTTCAAATGGTATAGTACTTGTCTAGTAAGTGCAAAGACTTATATTAGTCCCCAGTAAAAATAAGGTTCAGTTCCTTTAAGAAGCCCATAATTTAGGGTGAAATTAAGGAAAAAATTTCAGTGGAAGGCATGGTTGAGCTGTTTTCAGGCTGAGTAATTCAAGGATGAGTAAGTAGTTCAATACTTTTGGATGCGATAAAGGACAATAGCTTTTTTGAGCATCCATTAATTTTCACAGATGAGTCAGTGTCTGACACACAGTGTTTACTAGATATATGCAAATGATGGACTATTGATACATGGTAGCTATTTTGCATCTTTTTTCCTCACTAATAAGCAGAAGTTTTATAAGCTTCCAAAGGGAAGTACTGATATTTTAGCCCAGGTTAGAAATTTGTCTGTGCCCTTATTCCTTTGGGAGATCCAGTTAACTTTGTTCTTATGAGATTGTCAGAGCACTCGTGATTGAGCCTAAGCACTTCATGACAGTGATGCTTTCACAGGTAAATAATATTTCTGTCTTTTCATCCAGCATTTTTTTTGAACTCCTGGATTCTGCTTTTGATTTGTTGAGCTATGGAAAAGGAGTGAACTGCAAGAAGCCATTAGTTTTTGTAAAGGCAGTTTGAAGCAAGGTTTTCAGGTCTATGGATTAAAAGCATTAAACCATTCTGTTCCCGGAACCATCAACAAAATGCCCATTCTACTACATTGCCCTTGCTTTAAGTTTATCTCTCCCCAACATAGGCTGTTTGGAAATACTTTTTTTAAATGATGAAAAAACATTACATGATTTATTTGAAAATATATCTTTGCTATATTTTAAACAGAGAATTTTTCTTTCTTCTTCTAAGGCCAGGATATAAGGCTTGTTAATGCCTCGTGGTGTTGATGGTTAATAATAATACAGAGTAGCTAATACCTATGTGTTATTTATCCTCATCATTGTCATACAGAAAACAAGAACAAACCAGTGTTTTTGACGCTTTGAAGGCTCCTTCATGGTAATAGTAAAATTGCATGGCTCCCAAAGGACAAAAAAGAACAAAGATTTTTAGGTCCTATTTCACATGGGTATAGCATAGAGATTGAGGTAGTTAATCATGATATTGGGTGGTACTGCACTCCAGCAAAATAGATGCCCCAAAGTGACTTTTAGTCAGGTACTGGTAGCTCACATCTGTAATCCTACCTATTCAGGAGGCTGAGATCTGAAAGACCGTGGTTTGAAGCCAGCCTAAACAGGAAAATCTATGAGACTCTTATCTCTAAAAAGCTACCAAAAACCTGGAAGTGGGACAAGTGGTATAATGTTAACTTTGAACTAAAAAAGCTCAAGGGCAGTGCCCAGACCTGAGTTCAGTGCCCATGATGGCACATGGACACACACACACACACACACACACACACACACACACACACACACACACACACACACACACACACACACACACACACACACACACACACACACACACACACACACACACACAGACAGTAGCTTCTAGGAGGGAAATAAAACCTTTGTTAAAAAATATAATTTTGAGCTGGGTGCTGGTAGCTCATGCCTGTAATCCTAGCTACCTACGAAGCTGAGATCTGAGAATTTGTGGTTCAAAGCCAGCCTACACAGGAAAGTCTGTGAGACTCTTCTCTCAAATTAATCACCAGAAAACTGGAAGTGGAGCTGTGGCCCAGAGTGATAGCATACTAGCCTTGAGCAGAAATGTTCAGGGACAGACAGTGAGTGCTCAGGCCCTGAGTTCAAGCCCCACTTTGAACAATAACAACAACAAAAAACATTGTTGTTATTATTAAGGTTTTGTACAGAGAGGTTACTGGTTCATAATCAGGTAATGATTATATTTCCTTTTGGACCATGTCATCCCTTCCTTTGCTCTCCCCCAATTTCCCTTTCTCATCCCTGCCCACAAGTTGCACTGTTTATTTCCCACATAGTGTCTACTGAGTACCATGACTGCATTTATTCATCCATCTTTCTTCCATTTCTGTGCCCCCCTCATCCTCTTCCAAAAGATAGATTAAAGAACAACAACAAAAACCCTGAACAAACATACCAAAAAACACAAAAAGCAAAACCAAATAACATCATCACACCATCACCACCATCAACAACAAAAAAAATCTCATGTTTCCATTTCCTGGAATTTGTTTCAATACAAAATATTTTAAATGTTCAGAGGCGTCATGCCATTGGGTTCCTTCATTAGTCTCACTGTTCGTATATGAATACTTAATGTCCTATATAATTTATTATGTCCCAGTGTATTTTAGATTTAGCTTCTGCTAAGAGAAAACATGCACTATTTGTCTGTCTGAGTTTGGCTTACCTCACTGATTTGTTCTAGGTCCATCCATTTATCTACAAATGACATAATATTATTCTTTTTAATGGATGAGTAAAATTTTGTTGTGTATGAGTACCACATTTTTTTTGATCCACTCAACAATAGTAGGGCATCTGACTACTGTGAATAACTTCCGTAACTTGGCTATTGTGAATAGTGTAGCAATGAACATGGATATACAAGTGTCTTGATGGGTTCGACTTATAATGTTCTGGGTAGGTACGCAAGAGTGGTATGACTGGATCATAGGGAAAGTCTATGTTTATTTTTTGAGTAACCACCAAACTGCCAGAGTGGTTATACTAGTTTACAATCCCACCCATAGTGCAATAGGTACGGTTCCGTTCCCCCCACATCCCACCAACATTAGTTGTTGTTTGAATTTAGGATGTTGGCCAATCTACCTGGGGTGAGATGAAATCTCAAAGTTATTTTGGTGTGCATTTCCATCATGGCTAGGGAAGAAACAAAACCTTTCATGTTAGTAAGATTTGTTTCTATCTCCACAGAGGGTCTGGAATCAAATGTTTTTCTTGGAATAATTTGGCTCTCAGCTCCATAGGCAGGTATTTTGTGAGGACAGTATTCACTGTCTGCTGTCCTTTGTTCACAATCCAGAGGCCAGTCATGTCTCCTTGCTCTGCCCTAAGCATAAAGGAAATGTCAAGAACCAAGGGGTGAAGGTAAGCTCTATCTATTGCCATTCACTTCCTCCTCTGAGGGTTGTTGCTAGTTGGAGGATACTCCCCTACCATGCTTTTCCATCCCTTGTCGGTATCTTCCATCTTCTACCTTTGGGTAGAGTTTTGAGAGTCTCAACATCACAGATTTTCCTTAAGTAGAGGATAAAATTTTCTTACTCTGGAAGAAAGCATTGTCTAATCATATCTTTTGAGGGTTGGATTTAATTATTTAATTCAGACTATTTCCTATCTTGTAGGGTTTATAAGTTTGAAGTTACAATATAAGTTTCCCTTTTAAAGGTCCTGTTTCTTACATAAAAGGAGGCTAGTAGGTGAGCTAGCTGCTTTCATTTGACATGGCTGAGTGTGGGACTCTTTTTTTTATTTTATTTAATTAATTAATTTATTTATTTTTTGTCGGTCGTGGGGCTTGAACTCTGGGCCTGGGCGCTGTCCCTCAGCTCTTCGGCTCAAGGCGAGCGCTCTACCACTTGAGCTACAGCGCCACTTCCGGTTTTCTGGTGGTTTATTGGAGATAGGAGTCTCATGGTCTTTCTTGCCCGGGCTGGCTTTGAACCGCGATCCTCAGATCTCAGCCTCCTGAGTAGCTAGGATTACAGGCGTGAGCCACCAGCGCCCGGCGAGTGTGGGACTCTTAAATTTCCACTTTGAAGGAAGAAGGATTTATAAAGACTGCTAAAATGATGAAAACAGTAATGGCATATGTGTGTGTGTGTGTGTGTGTGTGTGTGTGTGTGTGTGTGTGTGTGTGTGTGTGTGTGTGTGTGTGTGTGTGTGTATACATATATATTTGTGTATTTGTTTCCTGATTCCAAGAACAATTTTTAGCTTTTCAAATAGATTTTTTTCTTATTATGAAATGCTGGGGTTAAACTCTTAAAAAACCATGCAGGCCAGCTCCTCGGCTGATTGTCCAGTCCCTTTTATCCCCAGTGAAGTGTCTGCAGGTGTATTCTAGAGCATCTCTAGGGTAGTCATCCCTGGTTCTTAGACTAGGCCTGTTGCCAACAAGTCCCTTTTTTGCTGTCTTTTTGTAATTTTGTGTCCCTTGTTCCCACTTTTTGTACTTAAAAGCCACTCACTCATGGCCACTGAGTATTAGTCTACTTCAGCCACTTATCAGTCCCTTTCGGAAATTGGTTCCTGAGATTGCTATTGTCCTCAAGAAAATAGCCAGAATTTTGTTCATATATATTCACCTAGAATACAAAATAAGAGTGCAGGTCATTTTCCAAGAAGAAAAGATTGGAAAGTCATAGAAAGATTTTTTTCTAATACATGAAAAGTACTACATTTCAAACAGGTAAGAAGCTATTTATAGATTCTCCCTGCTGTGTTCAGTACTATTGAACAGCAGGAGATTTTTGTAATCTAAAAAAGGGTATTTTGAAGTCTTTAAGAACTTTCTGCAAGGTGAAAGTCATCTCAAGTTGAATTCTGCCAGATTTCCACTGTATCAGTGTTTTACTGATGAGCTGAACTTAGTATAGTCTAAGAAGAGACAGTTAATAACTCATGACTATTGCAGATATAAGAGCTTAATGTTTAAAATATAATATCAATAAAATTACATTGAAATGTGAAAATATTTTAGCATCTGGTTCTCATTGAAATACAGTAACTTAAAGATTGGTGTCATTTTTATTGTGTTCTTCAGACAGAATATTAGGCTTGCAAAAATCAACTTGGTACTAAAAATTCATGTGTATCTGATCTGATTGTATTGGAAAGAATCATGCTGAAAATGAACTAACTTCCTTTGCTTTAGTTTGGGAAATGATAGTGCCGCATAGAAAAACAATACAGAAACCATCATTATGAAATACTATTCTTTTATATTTGTTATTTATTGTATTTTTTATTCCTAGCACATGTACCATCCTGCTCTAATGGAACTCCCTTTCTGTATGAGTTCAGTAAACTCTTGCATGTTAGGACATAATGTTTCAAGCGGCTGTTTGACCATTGCCTTTGAAGATTTTGAATAGACCTGTTGGTTGCCTTCTGATGATTGGATGTGAAACACTCATGAGTTACTTAGTTATTTCCTCTGGGGTTGCAGAGCTAGCAGAAACTTTTCCTGAAGTATTTAAGAATTTAAAAGAGTTTTCTTCTTTTTTTTTTTGTAATTAGAATGTGCAGTTTATTAAATCTTTAATACATAGTTCAAATATTAGTGGGGAAAATCACTACTTCCCTTTGACGTTGAAGAGCCATAGATATCCAGCACTTATAAAAAAAAAAAAGCATGATTTTTATAGCTTAGAACCCTATAGATTTCAAATGAACTTCATTTCTGGAGGGTTCTATTCATCCTTTTTCTTGTTCCTGTTTTCTATATCATTGATGTGCGCAATGATATTGTTAGTCGTGGGGCCTGAACTCTGGGCCTGGGAGCTGTCTCTCAGTTCTTTAGCTCTAGGCTAGCGCTCTTCCACTTGAGTCACAGCGCCACTTCCAGTTTTTTCTGCTTATGTGGTGCTGAGGAATAGGATCCAGGGCCTCATGCAGGCAAGGCAAGCACTCTACCACTGAGCCACCTTCCCAACCCCAGATGCCAATATTTTTAAATGTTTTCTTTGTGTCTATCTGTAGTCTTCATCTTATTTTCCTAACCTACATCCTAATGAGGCAGCTAGGTTAATATATTTTACATGATCTTTTATTTGTATATGTTCTTACAAAATATATATTGTAGTTTTATAAGTATGAACTTTATTTTATATAAATGGTGTCACCTATAGATCTCTACTCAATTCACTATTTAAAGATCTATGTCTATAACTATAGATCTTTCCCTCTATAGATATGACATCCAGCACTCTTTCATTTCCTCAGGGAGAGAAATTTAGATTCCCTTTAGCTCTGTACAACAACCAGCCATATTATAATGTGTATGTATGAGTCACTATAAATGTGCCTATGTGAGAACTTGTCTGGTGCACATAATCAGAATGAAATTCTTGGCTAAACTCAATATGATGAAGAACTACAAACACTCAGTAGAGTGTTCCAATCCCATATTTATTTGTGAGTTGAACCAAGTAAAAATTTCCCTAGAAATAGTGTGTGTGTGCATATATCTGTATATATACGATCTTTAAGTAGTTGTATAAAATGGTTGCCATTCAACAAAGCATTTTATGAATACAATGTGTCCTGATCAAAGTCACCTCTGTCAGCATGCTCCCAACTCACACCTTCCCCTGCTTTTCTTAATTTTGTAGGATATAAATTGAATTTTCGACTATATTCTCCCTGCTTATTCTCATTTGTCTGCTTCTCCCCTTGACCTCACCCTACCTCTTTTAAGTACATTCCCTGTTTATTCTGTTGAACTATGATATTTTTCCTTCCTAAGGAATTATACTGTTTGAGTTCTGCCCTGAATCTACCATATTTCAGTCAATACACTTGTATACTACCCAAGGTATTCATAAAGTAATTCTAACTTCCATGTATTAGAGAAAACGTGCAACCTTTGTCTCACTGCCCTGACTTACTCACTTAACATTTCTTTGCAAATGATGCAATATCACTATGTCTAATGAACAAGTAAAATTCCATTGTGTGTGTGTGTCTGTGTATAACATTTTTTTGATCCATTTGTCCACTGAGGGACATCTGGGCTGATTCCACACCTTAGGTATGGTAAATTAACTGCTTATTTTTTATTGGTTAATAATTTCAGAAATGTGAGATTAAGCCTGGTAAGACAAAGCAGCTACTCTTTGATATTAATTAGTTTCCATAGGATTGCATTTATTTGTTCAGGCCATCATGATTCTTAGGGGGAATGGAGTTTTACTCTTTCAGTGTACCGTGTTGTCCAATGTTGACATGGAGTTAATACAAAAAGTTAGCATAATAAAATATGAAAAGCATATTCATTTTACAGGATAAGATTCATATTTATTTAAAGCTCTTACATGCAAAGAGAGCCCTGAATATATGTGGAACAAATACTATAAAATTGAATGGCTGGTTTCTTACCTTAGACAAGATGAGAAAGTACCTGTCTGAAAGTTAGCTGAGAGTATTTACTCTCATATCACCCTTCAGCACCTAACTCAGTATGCAGATGTATGATATATGTGTAGTGAGTGCACTGGTAGTGTGGTGAAAAGCATGCTTTAGATCTGTGGCAAAATATTTTGCTTTGGACTCTAATCCTGTCACTGGGGGAAATTATGGAACCACTTGGAGCCTCATTTCCTTGAACTCTACTGAAACCAAGGGGAGGACTCAGTAAGGAACAGGATGAGGAAGGGACTTGCATGTATAACAGACACTTTTACCATGTGTTTGCTTCCTTTGACAAAGTGCTCTTGCCCTTGCCTGTGCAGTAATGAGTTTCATTTGCAAATATTTTATCATAAATTGGTTCTAGTCTTGGTTTTTTAAAATAGTCTCTTGGTTTCTGTTCTGTTATTTATAGAAGCATTTTATTGAAAATGTAATATTCTTTTTAAAATCCTTTCAAAATTATCATGGTTTCACTTACACAAATGTCAGTGCTTTTGATTTCATATAAAGACTATTTAAGAACCCCATTGATACAGGGTTTCTGAAAATGAGGTGTTCCATGTTGAGTGAGTTTTCCAAATAACTGAAATTTATGCTTTAATAACTTAAACTCTCAAAAGGTTTTCTGAAGAAATCTTTCCAAATCTGTTAAATACATTTCTGTTTTTTTGGATAGAATATATGTAGTTTTACTTTTCTATATGCAAAGTTGTTGTGTTTTTCTGCTTGACCAGCAAGACACTAAGTGTTGTGGCTCTTTTTGTTGTTGTTATTAAATCTAAGCTATCACTTTCATCCCTTAGTTAACCTCTCATGTAAGCCTTGTCCTTGCTTATTTGTTCTTTTCTGATATATTAGAGCCAGACTAAGAAACAATCAAAATCGTTAGCATTTGTTCAAGTCAAGAGTGAGTCACCTTGAATAAAGACTTGAGGTTTCCTCTGTTCAATTGTAAGAGATGTTTTGCCTTTAAAACAGCAGTTTCAAAGCCTTGATGAGCCTTTTTGTTTGTGTCTTGAATGCTGGCCACATTAAAGGTGCTTAAGAGTATCAGGAAGCTCAAGAATGATAAAGGGTTTTATTTCACTGTATAGCAGAATAACATTAGAAATATAGATCTTTACAGGACATATATTCTGTAATTTCTAGATTCACAGAATTTGTACCAAATCTGATTATTTATAGATTGTTGTGGTTGAAATATAAAGTGCCTACCAAAAATCTCAGGTGTTGAACTCGTGGTCCATATATGGACATTGACTATATCAATGGGATAATCCATCAATGAGTTCATATTGAATAGACTGTTAGGAAGTGGGGCTTGTTTGGAGGCAGTAGGTCACTAGAAGCATGTTTTTAAAGGGTATATCTTATCCCAGGTCCTCCCCCAGGCACCTACTTCATAGACTGCCATATGGTGGTCAGTTTTCCTCTGTCATGCCCTTCTGCCGTGATGTTTTGTTTCAGCTCAGGCCCATAGCAACAGAGCCAGCCAACCATGGACTGAAACTTCTATAATTGTGAGCCAAAACAAACCTCTCCTCCTTGAAACTGTGTTTTTTCCCTCAGGTATTATGTCCCAGTGACAGAAAAGCTAACACATAAAAACCCTGAAAAAGCCGGGCGCAAGTGGCTCACGCCTGTAATCCTAGCTACTCAGGAGGCTGAGATCTGAGGATCACGGTTCAAAGCCAACCCGGGCGCAAAAGTCTGTGAGACTCTGATCTCCAGTTAACCACCAGAAAACTGGAAGTGGTGCTGTGGCTCAAGTGGTAGAGTGCTTGCCTTGAGCTGAAGAGCTGAAGGACAGTACCCAGGCCCAGAGTTGAAACCCCACGACCCACAACATCCCCCCCCCCAAACAAAAAACAACAAAACCAGCAAAACAAACAAAAAACCCTGAAATCTTGTAATGGACCGACCCCTTTTCCCAAGGCTACCATACTAAGATGTGCTGAGATCTGGCACCCAGGACTCTGGACTTCTGTCTCCTGCTCATTCTTTTCATACTTCTTTCCTGATATTGAGAGTATTGACTGTGGGGCTTTTCTGCACATGAGCCAAATGGAATTGTTAAACTGTAACATTATGTGTCTGTTTCAGAATATTTAAATAGTAAGGATTAGATAGGAAGAAGTATGTCAGAACTTTGAGGAGAATTCAGGTTTGGAATTAAATACCACACTTCATTCCCATTAAGGGTCCTTTAAAGACTTTGGTGGAACTAGTGAAGCTTACAGAGTGGGAAACTAAAGTTTCTAGTAATAAGAGTTTAAATCTGGGTTTGACCTACTGCCAGCCGAAGGGTAAAAATTTTCTGCTTAGCCAGGCACTAATGGCTCATGCCTTTAATCCTAGCTACGGGTTCAAAGCACAGCCTGGACAGGAAAGTCCATGAGACTCTTATCTCCAATAAACTACCCAGAAAAAGCCAGAAGTGGCACTGTAGCTCAAGTAGTAGAATGCTAGCCTTGAGCACAAAGAGGGTCATGAACAGTCCCCAGACCTTAAGATCAAGCCTCAGGACTGGAAAAAAAATAGCTTAGACACAGTGAAGTGGCAGGACTTGGAATGTAGGTAACAACAACAATAATAATCTTACTGAACATTTTTAGTACATGCTGCAATGTCCAAAGTGCTTTATGGGATTGAAGTCTTTAATCCTCCTAAAGATTTAGGAGATATTCACCTCTGTTATCTTATTTACAAATGATGAAGCTGAAGCCTGGGGGGATTAAAATCTCACATGTAGAGTTTATACATTTTGTAGTTCTATATTTGATGAGTCCTCTAGCTTCACAGCTCCCTTGGCTCTCTAAAGAAGCAGCTGCATCTAGCTTTGAAGACAGCTAGAAACTTTAGTTTGTGACTATATTCCTATTTGCAAACTTAATAACTGGTAGGGCAATAATAACATGCACATACAAAAGAAATCTGGATCCTCACCCGCCTCTGAGATAGACAGAAAGGGCATGGGGAGGAAGAAGGGAAGGGGGAGGAGCAAAAACAAAAAGAGGGGAGAGAGAGCATACCAGGGAGAAAGAGAGAGACAGAGAAGATGGAGAGACAGAGAGACACAGAGAGACAGAGACAGAGACACAGAACCAGAGAGACAAGAGAGATTGGTACTATGTTTATTCCTAGGAAGGTCAGCCTCTCTTTCCTTGTGGGCTATGAAACAATTATCACATTAAAAAGGGTGAGATGTAAAGATCAGATCTCCCAAACAGAGTTCTCATTTCTTTCCTCTTAAATGACATATGCCTCTCCAAGGCCACTGGGCTCCATGGAATTTCTTACTAAGACACTAGACAAGCTATTCATAGTCCCCTCACCACCACAATCCTTGCCAGTACACAGTCATTCTTCATCATATCATATCAAGGCATGCAGAGGGAAGGGCTTAGGAGAGGGAATTAATTAACTTGCAGAACAGTGAGGGGAAAACAAAGTAAGAGCAGGTTGTGCGTACAAATAATACAATTGAAAGGTAGTGGCATTGGCCTCTGTTCTAAACTTCATTGAGTGTCTGGTATTTTGCTGGGTGATAGCTTCAATTCTGGAGGCTTTCTCCAGGGCTACCCCACATATTCGTATGTACCTTAATATTTCTGGGTCCTCATTCTCTGCCTTTTTCCTTTCAAACATTTCCTCAGTTATAGTTTGAAATCTATATTTGCACTTGAAGGCAAAAACCCATGCCCTTCAGAGTTTTTTTTTTTCCCATCGAAGATTGCAGACCCAGCCCTTTTATTTGTGTGGTTGTTGTCTAATGTTTAAGAGTCTCACAATGCTTTGTCATCCTTTGGAATTTTTTAAAACTTTTGATGTTCACAAAAGTGTAATATTTAAATAGGTGTGTATTTAGTTATGTCTCCTGGCTTTGTCTAAGTGGAATGAGAAAAGTCTTGTTTTCTAGCTAATCATGCTTGTATTTTGACATTGAACATCAGGCATTTGTCAAAATTAGTGGTTGTGTAAACCTAGAAGTATAAATGAAAAAGAGTGGGAAGACTGAAATCATTTTCAACAATGCAAAAAGGTGATCAGAGGCTGTGAAAGACAGTGTGGGAGTCAGATTGTACCCTATCTTCAATAAAAGGCAATTCACATCTATTTTTAGAACTCTTGCCTTTCAACATTCACATAGTGAAAAATAAATGCAGGGCTATTTTTTAACTTCAAGAAAGTACATTTAAAGTTTTGACAGTCGATAAAGCCATAGAATTTTGTCAGGCAAGTTGCAGTTAGATTCTTGCTTGATAGGATTTATGGTATGGATTTTTTCCCCATTTGCTTTATTTACAAGTACCCTTTAAAATTATCTTAAGTAGTTGTACAAGTGGGCTTCATTTTTCTTTATTAGTTTATGAATATTCTTTTCTTAATGTGATTTGTTCTGAATTTTCAAGTATAGTTTTATATTTGTAAGGGGTAATGGATATAAAAAAACTGTCACATACTTTGTAGGTTCATTCCATATTTTTAAGCTTTGTGTGAGTGTTTCTGTTTTTTTTTTTCCTGGTAGAGTACCCCCCCCCCCAGTCTTTCTAACAGTAAGTTGAGACTAGATGGTGATTATATATCTACAGACAAGTGCTCGCACATCCAGATTGTATTTCCTTTATTCCTAGATATGGTTTTAAGTGAAGCTAAGGGAATTGTGGGTTGGGGAAGAAGACATAAAAAGGTACTTTTTCTTTCCTTTTTTTTTTTAAAGTTGGAATTAAATTTATTTGTGATTCGATTCAATTAAAGCCATTATTAGGACATTTGTTATGATGAATTTTGTTGTAAAGGTAAAAAATTTTTGTTGTAAGGATTAACAATTCTGCAATTCAGGTTATGGGTGCAGTGCTTTTTGGTCAGTGTGGCTTAAGAAAAGGTCTTCTGAAGGCTTGGTGCCTTTAAGTTATCACTTCATTGTGCTAAACATTTGCATGCATTGAGCACCTACCCAGTTTTAGGTGCTGAAGTAGGCATTCTGTATTTGAGTAACAAAACCCTGTCTTATTTCTGAGAAGTCAGCAACAACATGAGACTTGAAACAAAAGTACCTTAATAGCTTTTATAGATGATCCTCTCTCTGACATATCTGACAAAGTTCAGACTTACTGATTTGCATCCAAAAGCAAGGGTTCATTAAAATGGCAGCTTGCTATGATGAAGCAGTGTTTGTGCTGTTAATTGTTCATCTTCAGTGTTGCAGGTGTTGACTGTTGTTACTCAATCAGTGTACAAATGCAGCTAAATAGTGATGCTTTCCTTCCTCCCTCCCTCCTTCCCTCCCTCCCTTACTTCATTCCTTCCGTTCTTTCTTTCTTTTTTTCTGTCTGTCTGTAGTCTATCTGTCATGGGGCTTGAACTCAGGGCCTAGGCACTGTCCCTGAGCTTTTAGCCACAGAGCCACTTCTGGTTTCTGATGGTTAATTGGAGATAAGATGGCTGGCTTTGAACCTGAGTCCTCAGATCTCAGCCTCCTGAATAACTAGGATTACAGGTGTGAGCCACTGGCACCCAGCTTAGGTTCGTTTTTTACTGCCAGTAACTTTTGTACTTTTTTTGGGGGGGGGGTCCAGTCATGGGGCCTGAACTCTGGGCCTGGGCACTGTCCCTCAGCTCTTCAGCTCAAGGCTAGCGCTCTACCACTTGAGCCACAGCGCCACTTCCGGCTTTTTTCTTTTTGCTTATGTGGTGCTGAGGAATTGAACCTAGGGCAGGCAAGCGCTCTACCACTGAGCCACCTTCCCAGCCCACTTTTGTACTTTTGAGACATGGAATAACAGCTACTAAGTTAAAAGAAATTGTTTTACAAGAAAGATTGTGTTGTTTTCGTAAATGATACTGTTCATAAAATTTGAAGATAAAAAAGTTTAAAGAGTTAAAGAAAGAAGGAATCATTATTAGGTGCCTAAGCAGACAAAAATCTGAAGTACTATCTTCAGTTAAGTAGCAAAAAGTTGGAAGTGGAGGTGTGGCTCAAGAGTGCCAGTCTTGAGCAAAATAGCTAAGTTACAGCATGAAGCTCTGAGTTCAAGCCTCAATACTGGCACATACACATACATACACACATATTTGCATACATATATATATATATATATACACACACATACTAAATTTAGTATACTTTATAATAACGGAAGTATTGGTAGATAGCTTATACATCTGGAATTAATTTATAATATTTTAAATATAGCTAATACCATTTAACAAAATTTGAATTCATAAGTATTAACTTCAAAAGAAAAATAACTGACATGAAAGGATTACTTGTTTTAAAAAAAACCTGCTAAAGATCATTGCTGTAAATCATTTAAAAAAGAAATGTTTCAACTAGATAATCTACCTGAAAGAAAACTAATACACAAATACTTCTTCCACTGTCCTTCATGCTCACCACCTGTTAGTTACAATGTTCCTTGTACATTGCTGAGGTCTGTAAGACTTGCATTTTTTTTCATTAGGCACAATTCACATAATAAATGTTTCTTACTTAAAATAACGTAAAAAAAACCTGCCCTTGGTCCCTTTATTATGACCTCTCCATTTTCCTTTTAAAAAACTAAATTAATTTATGTGCGTATTTCTTACAGGAATTAGCTGAAAAGTAGATTAACCAAGGTAGATTTTTTAGTATTTTATATGTTCATTTCTAAGTAAATATTTGTTTATTGCCCATACACTTCAAGAATCACTTGGCTGGCATGATTTTTTTGAGTGCTGTTTCCCTTGGGGCTTTACAGAAATGATTCCACTGTTCCTCGGCTTGAGAATTGCTCTGAATGAGTCTGAGGCAACCTAGTTTTTCCTCTTTAGTGAGCTAATTTTCCACTTCAGATCATGCTATCATTCTTCCTTATCCCTAAGTTTGCCAGATTAATAACACCACTCATGTTAATGATGCTTTATCCATTTTCCTAAGAATATGGTTTGCCTTTTAGAGTTGTAAATTCATATCTTTCTTGATTTTAGGAGAGCTGTGTTTCTGATGTGTGTGTGTGTATAAAATCTCTTTTCTCTTCCCTGTAGTTTTTTAAATATGTTTTTATTGTAAAAATACTGTACAGAGGGGTTACAGTTACATGAGTAAGGTAATGAGTGCATTTCCTACCAAGCATTGTTACCTTCTCCTTTGTTTTTCCCTTACCATCTCTTCTTTCCCCCTTCCCCAACTTCATTTTCAACATAGTGTCATGAACATCTCATTGTTACAATGAGTCAACCTGTATTCTTATTTAGGCATTTTGTTATTTCCCTTCCCCTACCCAAATTATAAAAATGCATATACAAGATGCAGGGCAATGGAATCAAATACAGGGAAAACAGGTTATACTGTGGGGGAAGAGCATACAAAAGAAACAAAAGAAATCATATAGTACATTATAAATATGTTAAAAACAATAGCAAGAAAGAAAAAACCACTTGTGTCCCTATCTTGGGGTTCATTTCGCATTCTTATGTGGACATATGTACACAGCTTTTGACCTTTCCTGCTTGTCCTAGACATATACTAGTTATTGCAAATAAGGGAAATCATGGGACCTATGTTTCTTTGGGTCTGGCTTACTTCACTTAATATAATTTTTTCCAATTCTTTCCATTTCCTAACAAATTCTTCCCTGTGTTTTAATGTTTTATTCAGGAATATCAGTGATGTGTCTTACTTGTCCATGATCTCTGTATTGTTTTATCATTTATTCCTAACTATGCTTTTCCCCCCTTTTCTGTTTTTAGTTTTATTTTGCATCATTATAATATTTATTTTTACTTCATTTTCCTTTCTGGTCTGCATTACAGTTTCTTTTTCATCTTCTTTTATGATATTTCTTTGAGGTTTTTTTTTTAAAGAGGTTCTTTCTATAATTTCTTTGAGGCCAGAGTATTTGAACATTTCCTCTATTTTTCTGTGATGCTTGTCCTTCATCTTCCCTGGACTTTGGCACTTGCCTTTTTGCTTCCCTCATACCTGTGCTGAAGCCCCTGTTCTCTCCTTTTCTTTGTTATTATTCATCTGTACATTGAGACAGCTATTTGCTGAAGCATAGGGTTTAGAAGAGAGTCAGGGAGATAAGAAGAGAAGAATAAGCCATAGCAACTCAGCTTACTGAGGCTTTGTTGCTTTGTCACTCTTAATCAGTCCGGTATTGTCCTCCTTAGAGAGGTGCATCTGTCACTCAGAGTGACCGGGTCAGTGGAGCTTATGGTACAGCCTCCTTGGAGCTCTGTATGGTGAGCAGGTGTTTCCTCCCACTGTCTCTCATGTCACTCTGAAGAGTCTCCTGACCTGTTTAGTTTCTGGGGAGGTATGTGTTGGCTTAGACTTCATAGTATTTAGTTTCATAGTTTTTAGCAGCTTGAAATTAGAGTCAATTTTTTTTAAATGGGTAAGGTGAATGTACTATCTTTTCACTTCTTTTAACCCTTTTTAATTCTTCTGTTGGTATTTATAAGAAAATTAGTTGTGATAAGGAATCTCAGGTATCTATGTGGAAACAATGAATAGTAATCTAAAGAAATAAGAAAGGAAGCATTTTAAGCCTTTTTAAGTCTTTTGACCATCCTGTATTTTTCCTATGTATAGCACAATGTGACTCAATAGCTGTAAGGCGATTCTAGTACTATGGTGTCTAGAACCCAGATTTGTACATGTTTGTTACCTGTGATTAAGAGATAAGAGCTCAAAAATTTTTTTTCATAGAAGTAAGAGAGCAGCAGGTGGTCACAGAGGCTAGAAAGATTAAGAAGTAGGGGAGAAAAGGGAAATTGAATAACAGATACACAAACCAAAACAAAAAAGTTCCACAGGAGGAATAAGTCCCCAAGTTCAGTAGCACAGGAGAGTGACAAGTGTTTACAAAAATTTACTATTATATATTTTAGAAAAAAATGGCAGAGAAGAATTTGGAGGAATCCATTACTGACAGATGATAAATGGTGGGTTAGGTTGTAGTTTAGTAATAAAGTGCTTACCTTACCAAGTAGGAGGCCCTGAGTTCAATCCCCAGTACCAAAAAAGAAAAAAAAAATAGATAAATGTTTAAGGAGAGAAATAATTTAATGCTAACCACCTTGATTTTATCACTATACATTATAAAGACATATCATTGTTATACTGTACCACATAAGATGGGTAACGCTACATCAACTAAAAAGTAAATATAAAAATTTAAAGTTATCTTTCAGTTTCTTAGAGAAGCTATTTAGTATCCTCTTAAAGGAAGAACAAACTAAAAGTTCTTTTCTAGTTAAGAATTGTAAGAATGAATAATCAAGCATGAAGCACAGAGTAAGGGGGAAAAGACTCATTTTGTTATTTTCACTCGTCCTTTCTGATTTTGGATGGCAATTTAGAGTGGGTGTTTAAATCATTAGCCATTTCAAAAATGTCTTCTGGTTTCAGATATTATTAATCATCTGAAAAGGCTATTAAGTGCCATTACATGGCCTTAGGATTAAAAAAAATTATGTATAAAATTAGAGCAATTTATAATACTGATCTGACCCTCTGATTATACATGTAAAAACACTCCTAGAGCAACCCTCTTCAGAATTATCAGATGTTCTACATATTCTAGCTCTGTAATATTTGTCTTTGGTGAAAAAGCAGGAACTCTGAAAAAAGACTCTTATGTAGGTTGAGCAAGACATTGCATAAATCACCTGCATGAATGAGGGCACCCTAGTGCAGGCTTGGCCAGGCCTCCCTTTTCCTGTTGGTGTTGCTATCTTTATTTCCCAACTTCCTTCCCACTGCTACATCCCTGAACACACTGAGGAAAGTAGGTTTGAGGAAGGGAAGACATTTGTTATCTATGTATGCAGGAATATGTTCTTAAAGGATTATCAAAACAACAACATTGGTATTTTCTAACAGTAGCAGCTTTGCCAGTGTGTGTGTGTGTGTGTGTGTGTGTGTGTGTGTGTGTGTGTGTGTGTGTGTGTGTGTGTGTGTGTGTGTGTGTGTGTGTGTGTGTGTGTGTGTGTGTGTGTGTGTGTGTGTGTGTGTGTGTGTGACTTGAACTCAAGGCCTAGATGGTGTCCTTTTGCCTTTTTGCTCAAGACTGGTTGATGCTGTATTATTGAGCCACACCTCTACTTCAGCTTATTTTTTTGGTGGTTAATTCACAGACTTTCCTGCTGGGGTTGACCTTGAACCTCAATCCTCAACTGGTCCTCAGCTTGTGCTTTTTCTAAAAAATGAAATTTAAGGTACACTTTTTTCGAGTGAAGGGTAAAGAATTATTATCACTTGATTTTTTTTTTTTTTTGAAATTCATGTGGCCATGGCAGAATTTGCAGTAAGTTTTGCTTACGTAACACCACACCCAGTCTTCCCTCTTCTGGGACCATCCAGGGAAAACCAGTGTGAGGAGGGATTTTGCTCATGTAACGTCTTTAATTCTCTGCTCTTTCAGCTCTGTAGTATCAAGTCAGATATAGTTCAAAACCTGTCTGGTTTGTTATTTTCAAGATATTTCCAACTTTTTTTTTTGGTCATACTTTGCTATCCTCCAAGAACTTCTTTTCCTTTCCAAGTTTTTGTCTTAACAGAAATGGACTCCTACGTGCACACTGGTGTCTAAAAGTGTCCCATGAGGCCTGTTATTTTTAGAGAAGGAGAAAGTTGCCTTTTGTTCTCTGTGCTTTTCACCTCCCACGTGTTCTTTAGAGTTTTTCCCCTCTGGTCTTAGTAGTGACAGCTTTCTAATTCCAGATCCTTTTCCCATGGTCTACTTCTGGCTCAATTTGTCTCATACTCAAAATTCTTAATGTCAGTATTGGACAAGGCTTTTCAGTTTCTATTATCTATAGATAATAGATGTGACTTAGTAAAGTTATGAATATATGATAATAAATGTGATTAAGTAAAGTTATGAAATGTACACATAAAGACTATATTTATACAGTTTAAATAATAATAATATATAATAATAATAATACATAGAATTCATCTGTAGCATCATCCAGGTTGACAAAAGACAGTTCCTGATATCCTGGAAGCTTTAAATTGTTACCTTGTGCCTAGAGTAACTGTGCGGCCTGAAGCTTAGGTAAGATATATGAGAACTTTTATATTCTCTACCCCCCAATAAGTACCAAATCAAAATAGTGATAAATAGTAATAAATAGGGATTTTTGGTTTTTCTCTTGTATTCTGTAAAGAAACACTTGCTTAGGGTTTGAAGTAGTCTCTTCAGGCTTGCTCTATCAAAATGTCATCAGCTGGGCAGCTTAAACAACTGACATTTATTTCTTACAGTTCTGGAGGTTGGAAAGTCTAGGTCTAGGTACTGACAGATTCAGTTGCTAGTCAGGGCCTCTTGTGGCTTGCATTTGACTTATTGTGTCCATGTTGTGCAGAGGAGGAAGAGGGAGGGATAAATGACCTGGAGTCTTTTTTTCTTCATTTATTTTTGTAGTGCTAGACACCAAACCCAGGGCCTTACCCATGCCATCTGGTCTCTCTCCTTGTAAGTCTGGTTATCCCGTCCTGAAGACTTAAACCTAATTACCTCCCAGAGGCCCCAACTCCTAAAGCCATTGCATTGGGGGATAGTACTTCAAAATGAATTGGTGTGGGGGGGTACTGACTGTTCACGAGAACATTCTTGAAGGGTTTCAGCTGTTCTTGCTGTCTTACTGCTTACGTTTGCATATGATTTGTTTGTGTCCCCCATGAATCCATATAATTAAAGGCTTCTTCCCCACGGTGGTGCTATTAAGAGGTGGTAGAATCTTTGAGAGATGGGAACTAGTGAGAGGTGTTTAGGTCATTGGGGTGTACATAATCTTGGAAGGAACTATGGGACCCCATTTTTTCTCTCTGACGTCCCGTTTGGCAATGTAAGCTCTTCTAGATACCTTGGCCTTGGCCATGATGTGACTGCTTGCCCTGCTATGCTCTTCCAACATTGCAATTCACCATCTGCCCTGGGCCCCTTGCCAGAGCCAGATTCTGTACTGTACTGTTCAGACTCTTCAGCCTCCAAAACTGGGAGCTAAATAAGTTTTTCTCTTTATGAAGTTAATTGCCTTGGGTATTTTGTTGTAGCAATGCAAAGCTGACCAGTACACTTATTGCCATTAGAATTGATGTAAAAAGGAGATTAAACATCCATAATGCAAGTATTTAGTGGGCTGACCTATGCATCCTTTTACCTGATGTTATGCTTAGATATTTCCTGTTTTGTCCTCTTGGTTTGAAGGTAAACAGTTTTTTTTAAACCTCATTGACTCTTTCATAACTCTGCCCAGGAGCCTCTGATATTCCTCTTTCTAGAGGTGCTGTCTTGCCTTATCTTTTGTATTTTTCTGGGCTTGTTGATGTGTCAATTGATCATTGATGAAGCACTAGTAGGATGTGATGGTTGCTTCTAGGTGATCATTGTAAGAGCTGTGGCTATGCTGCACTGTGGTACCTGCTGTTTCTTCAAGATGGCAGTTTGGGCTCTCTTCTTTTCTTCTGGTTACAGGCTGATCTGATCTGTAGCCTCTGTAGGCATTTCAATTCCTGACTACTCATTTGGCCCAGACTTTTGGCTTTACCAGGCTACTGGCTTTTGGATTTTTCCTGAAGCAGTCCATTCTGTTTTCTAGCCCTATCTTATGTTACCAATATTGACATGGCTTTTCTGGATATGAAGCAAGTCATTTAGGATTCTTCTCTCTACATATCATCTCCAATCCTAACCACTAAGGGTTCTGGAATTTACTGTGTTGATACTTAGTATATTCATCACTGTGGATCACATACAGTTAATGTTAGAATTTCTACCATGGTTCTAAAAATGTCTGATTTTAAGATCCAACTAAAAATAGACCCCCTGAAAGACCTAAATAGAATAGTTTCTCCTTTTTTCTGTGTCAGTCTCTCTGAGATTTGGCTGCTTCTAGAATCTTATAAGGGTCTTACTTTTGATCCAGACATTGAGAGGCACTTGGTGAATGTGAGCTTATTTACCTGGACTAAAATTTTAAGACAATTTATTGGAAGTTGTCTGGCTAGAGAGGAAAAAAAAGCAGTTTTAGAAATCATCTTAAAATTCTGATTCATGGATCTGTTGTTCTGCATTTTAAAAAACTACCACTGATTTCATTTTCTTACAGGCTCATCACATATACATTAACATAGAAGGAATGTGTCTGCTTATAAATTATTTTAAGAGCATCACATGAAAATAATGATCTGAATAGCTTTTAAAAGATAAAACCTCCATTTTAATATTATTCAAAATGTCTAGACTCTATAATTAGACTAGAATAGATTAAATTACTCACCCCTAACTACTATTTTATATATGTCTTTCAAAATGACACTGTCAGCAGATTTGCTTATTATAAGATACTTTTCCAGGAGGAATA
The DNA here is from genome assembly GCF_024711535.1 of Dipodomys merriami. Taxonomy (NCBI): domain Eukaryota; kingdom Metazoa; phylum Chordata; class Mammalia; order Rodentia; family Heteromyidae; genus Dipodomys; species Dipodomys merriami. The sequence goes on along the minus strand of NW_027202270.1, from coordinate 26,773,142 downwards.
TTAATTTTTGCCTATTGTACTTGATTTAGTGTCTCTATGATAAAGCATATTAATATGGCTCTAAGGTTCTTGATTTATTTTACACAGTTAAGTAATGGTTTTGTGATTGTGTTGTCTAATTTTTCAGCATGCTAGATCTTGATCATAAGCTCTTAGATTAGTACCTATGTAAAAGGGTGTTTTTTTGTTAATTTATTAATCCATTCTATAGAACAGGTATCATATATCTTGAATTTTGAAATATTCTCTTTTGCTTGAGGTATACAGAAATATGTAGAATTAGAAAAAATATGTAGTAAGCACTGCCTAGTATTTAGCAAGACAAAAGGAACTGTCCTTTCAGCACTTCTGGAGAAGGTTGGCCATTGCCGCAGTGGACATCAGCTGACTGATAGTTTGTATCAGATAGATGGGATGTATGTTAGCAGTGTCCAGCTTCCAATATAGCAGGTTACATATAGGAAGGAGATGTTGACAATCATATTTATGTATGGGAAGTTTTCTCAGAGATCTTGTTCCTTGACATTCTCTTTTTTTTTTTTTTTTTTTTTGGTAAGGGCGAAAGCTAGCTCACAGTGTGAGGGACTTAGCTGTGGGCCACAGAGACAGTCAACTCCTGATGTCTGTAAATTCAGATGACTGAGGCATGGCAATGAAACTGATGAAAAACCTCCCGACAGCATGCTAGTAACTGCACTGAACCTTCAAGTCCAGGCCTTGGATGAATTCCCTTTTCTGAGGAGACTACAAACAAATGGCAGCTTTTAAAAATGGATTCTGTAATTTTCACAAGTCTATTAGCATGTTTTTATTTTGAAACAGCACATAATTTGGATAAATAAAATTATCATTAGTTGGAGAAATTAGTTGTGGTTTAGATAAATTGTGACTTTTAAAAAACGTAATTTAATCCCCAGTGAATAATTCTGTGAAGTTATGAAGTGTACTCAAGGTCCTAAGTGATTAACAAAAAACAGATGATTGTTTTGTATATTAGTTTGTATTTGTGTAAGGAAATCCTTAAAGGGCTGGGAAGGTGGCTCAGCAGTAGAGTGCTTGCCTTGCTCCATGAGGCCCTGAGTTCGATTCCTCAGCACCATATAAGCAGAAAAAGCCGGAACTGGTTCTATGGCTAAAGTGGTAGAATGCTAGCCTTGAGCTGAAGAGCTGAGTGATAGCGCCCAGGCCCAGAGTTCAGGCCCCATGACAAACAAAAAAGAAAAGAAAAAAAAGAAATCCTTAAAAAGTCATCTTCTTCCTTTTCTTCTTCCTTTTTGCTTCTTTTTAGTGTGTTACGTTTTTATCTACTAATAAGGCTTGATATTACTGCCAGAAACATGTTTTACATTATGAGCTTTTAAAGGACAATTTAGGATCCTGATTGTCATTTTCATACATCCCGCTGGTTATGACTGGATAGAACACTTTTTTCTGAGTACAGAGAAATCCACAGAGGTAGCTTCAAATGACTTATTCTGGATTTGTCCATAGTCAGTGTGTTGAGGACTTGTTCTGTAGAGATTGGGGGATCTCAGGTTAGCCAGCTGATACCATGCAGGCTCAGGTTGGAGCATTGTAGCATAGTTTGAGAGTTAGGCTCTTAGATATGCCAAAAAGAGGAAGAGCACACACAAGAGACAACTGTGGTTGTTCTACAAGAATGTTACTCTATTAAACAGCATGAAACAGCGAAGTGCGACAAGCATCTGCCTAACAAATTTTGTATATATGTATATGTATATAGTGTGCATGTATGTATATGCAGTATATATACATATCTATATACATATCTATCTATACATACATATCTATACATATAGATGTATATATATACTGCATATACATATATACGCACATATTTATATATATACATATATTCACTAATTTGATACATGTATATGTTCTACAAATAAATATTTGGCAAAAAATTTTGGCAAAAGTTAATGATTAATCTTTGTTAATCTTTTTCTCCCTGTTTATCTTTTTTCTCTCTTAACCTGGTCATCCGCTGTTAATTGAATGAGTGAAGGAGAGTGAAGCCTCAGGTTCACATATGTGGAAGGACTCTGCCTAGTGTCTTTGCTGGTTTCTTGCCACTCTCTCCTGCTGATGACATTAATTACTTTGCTGATGGCTCTAACTGACCCAGTAAAAGAACCTTATCTGGGTTTAGCCCTGCCCAGGCAGCTTCTGTGGACACAGAATGCACTGCTTGCTTTCAGCTTTTATAAATAGCCTTCCTAGTCTGAGCTCCTGTCTTTTCCTTTGAAAATTCCAAGTCCTTCTTAAGTCTGTATACTGTCTGGTTCCAAACTCGCCTTTGTAAAACTATATCCTCCCTGCCCTGTCCCAGTCAATGAGATGACCCGTCTAAACTGTGCTTTTAGCTTGTCTTGAATGTCTCCCTGCTTGTTCATACTCTGTGTGTTTGGATACACTGGCCCCTGTCTCTAGGATCAGCTCTTTCCTACCCATGGAACCTGCTTAAACCCTACTTCTTCACCAGCAGTTCTGATCATGATACGTGGTTGAATTTATTTTCCTCTTGAGGGCTGTTTGATTCTCTTTTATTTATCTTGTTATGGTACATGTTGCCATGTCTCATTTTAGTGTTGAGATTATACTCACCTTAAGTTTCTCTTTGTGTCCTTGCCTAGTCCCTCTGTCATAAGAAAACTCCAAGTCCCTGAGTTGAGGAGATTCAGAGCAGTGTCTAGGGATGCAGTACTTGGTTGGTGGTCATATTGTGACTGTGTGTGGTTCCTTGCCTTTCCTGGTCCTGAAATTCATCATTAAATTAATAATTCTTTATTAAAGGAACTATGCGTCTCTTCTTTCAAGAAGTGTATTTTGTACTGTTGTTTCTTCTTAAAAAGGGAACATATTCATTGTAAAATATCAGGACACAAGATTAAAAAACTATTGAAATTTTTATAGTATGTATGAGTGTACATATAGTAGATATCAGTGTATACATAAACTATGTTAAAAATTACCAGTAGTATACTCCCATGTGTTTTCACTCCTTGTATTATGTATAAATAACTTTACAAGTGTTTATAAAAGTACACATAAAGCTGGTGTGTGTGGTGTGGTGGTGGTGATGTGTGTGTGTGTGTGTGAGAAAGAGAGAAAGATTTTTTAAAGCAAGGGTTTATTTTAGTACAACAGGGTGAAGTAGGGAGATAGGGAGAAGAGACAGAAACATTTTCTGTTCTCTATGCGGGAAATAGGAGTTAAAGACTCAAAATGGTGATTCCTGCGTCCAGCCTTCATACTAAGAAAGAGCTTCTGCCTAGCTTTTGTTTTCTCAGGAAGTCTTCATGGATAGAATTTGTAGATGAAGAATGAACCTGCTTCCGTGACTTTGCTACTTAGAATGACAATTTTCCTGAATTGTTGCCAGCATCGCTATTATTATTTATTTTTATTTTTTAAACTGATGGGGAGAAATGGTCACTTAGGTTATTTTTAATTTTTTTTTTTTTTTTGGTCGGTCATGGGGCTTGAACTCTGGGCCTGAGCGCTGTCCCTTAGCTCTTCAGCTCAAGGCTAGTTCTCTATCACTCGAGCTACAGCGCCACTTCTGGTTTTCTGGTGGTTTTTTATTGGAGATAAGAGTTTCACAGACTTTCCTGCCCTGGCTGGCTTTGAACCGTGATCCTCAGATCTCAGCCTCCTGAGTAGTTAGGATTACAGGCGTGAGCCACCAGTGCCGGGTGGTTATTTTAATTTTAATTTATTAATAAACAACATCATTCTGGTCCTGAGGCTTGAATTCTGGCCTGGGCTCTGTTCCTGAGCTTCTTTGTTTAAGGCTAGTACTTTATTACTTGAGCCACTGCTTCACTTCTAGCTTGTTTTGGTGATTGATCAGCAATAAGAGTCTCATGGACTTTCTTCCCCTGGCTGGCTTAAAACCATGATCCTCAGATCTCACCCTCCTGAGTAGCTAAGATTACAGGCATGAGCCAGTAGCACCCAGCTTATTAGTATATTTTTATGATTGATTATTTCTTGTTTGTTTTTTCTTTCTTTCTTTTTTTTTTTTTTGTTGGTCATAGGGCTTAAACTCTGGGCCTGGGTGCTGTCCTTCAGCTCTTCAGCTCAAGGCCAGTGCTTTACCACTTGAGCCACAGTATCACTTCTGGTTTTCTTAGTGGTTTATTGGAGATAGAGTCTCATGGACTTTCCTGCCCTGGCTGGCTTTGATCCTCAGATCTCAGCCTCCTGAGTAGCTAGGATTATAGGTGTGAGCCACCAGCACCTGGCTTGTTTTTCTATGAGTTAAACTATGTATGTTCTAGTTTACGAATACCCTTTGTCCACTTTTCTACTTGGGCTGTTTTTAATAGTTTTTGGTTTTTGTAAGGTTATATTACGAAAAGTAACTCTTTGCTTTTCTGTTATTTTCCAAATATTTCTCAGTTCATTCTGAAATTTTGTTTATGCTATTTACTTGCAGAAACTTACACTTTTTTGTGGGAGTCATATGCATGAGAAAAATTCCATTGTTTATATATACCATATTTTCTGGATTCATTTGTCCATTAAGGGACATCAGGGCTGATTCTATGCCTTGGCTGTGATAAATAGTGCTGCAGTGAACGTGGTTGTGCAGGTGGCCTTACTGTGTCCTAGTTAGTAATCTTTTGGACAAATGCTCAAAAGTTTAACTCCTGGAACATAGGATAGTTCTATGTTTAGTTTTTTGGGGAAAGCTTCATACTGCCTTCCAGAGAGATTGAAACAAGTTTGCATTCCCACCCACAGTGTACTAGGGTTTTTGTTTTTCTTCAACCCATATCTATGCCATTATCTGTTATTGTGTGTATTCTTGATGATTGTCATTCTTACTGGGATGAGATGGAATCTCAGTGTTGTTTCCATTTGCATTTTCTTATGGCCAGAGATGTTGAACATTTCTTCACATGCCTGCTGGGCGGTTATATTTCTTCTTCTGAGAAGTCTCTCTTTAGCTTGTTTGTCCATTTAATACTCATTCAAAAACATCAAAATTTCAATATTATTCTTCACTGAGATAGAGAAAAAAATCCATAAATTCATATGGAATTACAAAAGGTCTTGAATTGCAGAAACAATTTGGGGCAGAAAAAGTAGTGCTGGATATATAACAATTCCAAACATAGAGTGATAGTAATGAAAACAGCGTGATACTAGCACAAAAATAGACCTGAGTACCAATGGAACAGAACAGAAGACCCAGAAATAAGCCCGCTGATCTATAGCCATCTAATATTTGATAAGGGAGCCAAAAGCATAGGCTGGAAGAGAGACAGCCTCTTCGAAAATGTTACTGGAAAGCTGGATATCCACCTACGGAAAACTGAAACTGGAACCCTGTCTGTCATCTGGCACCAGTATCAATGCAACATGGATCAAAGACCTCAATGGAATACCTGAAACTGTGAAGCTGTAATAGGAAGGAGTAGGAGAAACATTAGGACTCCTCTGCAGAGGCAGGAACTTTCTTTGTAAAGATCTAGAAGCAGAGCAATTCTAAAAGAACTGATAAATGGAGTTACATCAAACAAAAAAAGTTTCTGTACTGTTAAAGACACAGTTAACAAGCTAAAAAGACAGTCGATAGAATGGGAGATCAAAGCTAATATCTAGACTATACAGAATTATAAGAATATAAAAAATACAAGAAATTAGTCCTGTAATTTTTTTTCTCTTTTCTACATTATGGTCAAATATGAGATGACCATTGCTGGAAATAGCTCTCATAGGCAGCTCTTCTCCAAATCCTGTCATAGGAAGCTAAGCTATGTAATCCATCCTGTAGTTGTGCTGTGTGGAGCCTGTGGAGTTCAGGGCTGCTGTGGAAGAGAGAGGTGGGACGGTCATGCAGAGATTTTAATGATTGCACAGAAGAACCCATATCTCACAAGATGCAGTCTAGTCTCCCAGCCATCTTCTAACTGGGGAGGCTGTTAAAATGTGATCTTGTTGTGCCAGAAAGGCAAAGATGAAGTGGCATCTGGTGGATACAACATTATTTCTGTCACAGTTCCCTTCATTGACCTGATTCTTGGCTTGTTTGCTGTGTTTTAATAGTCTTGATGTTCTCTTAAGAGATTAGAAAAAAAATGATGTCCACAAATTCCCTTTTATCAGTCCCCACAAGTTATTAGACTCTTCAGGAGCAAATACTCAAAGGGCCAGTGCACAAAATAGAAATGTCAATTTATGTTTGCACCCACAAATAGATTGGTATTGGCAGGTTGGAACATTCTGTTTCCAACAGGAAATTCTACTAAGGAACCTAGGGAGCAGATGTGGGGGAAAGGACGCGGAGGCATCTGCTAGGGGGATTGCCAGACAATTCCTGTTTGGCAGATTGGCATATAGAGATAAAAATCACCTGCTCCTTCTCAGCTGGTTGGGGGCAACCAGGACTGTACAATTAACCATTCAAATGTTACATTTCAGTGTTACTTGTCCATCATAAAGAACACACTATTTTGGCAATACTTGTAAACTTTTATATTTAATTAGATTACATTTCAGTTGGCATTCAAACATATTCCCGGTTATTACAAATAATATTTAAAGGTGAGATGACTTACCTTGTATATATATGCTGAATTTGCATAGTTTCAGTTTCAAAAGAGTTGATTCTTCATCCTGTTTTCCCAGAACATAGGTTGGACCTAAAATATAGCAGGCTATTGGTAATGTCTACTCACTCAGCTAATGTTGATCAGGGGTCTACTGTACACTAGACATTGATGCCATGTGCCAAGGACACCATGTTGGTGAAATAGTAGTTGCAGGTTGTGGTCAGACAGAAGGAAAGGAGGTGAATGGATCAAGAATATGTGATATATATAATATAATATAATATAATATAATATAATGTGTGTGTGTGTGTGTGTGTGTGTGTGTGTGTGTGTGTGTGTGTGTGTGTGTGTGTGTGTGATGGAAATCTATGCTTCCCTCAGAAAGAATGACACCACCCCATTTGTTAGGAAATGGAAAGACTTGGAGAAAATTATATTGAGTGAAGTAAGCCAGACCTACAGAAACATAGATCCCATGGTTTTCCTCATTTGCAATAATTGATATACATCTAAGATAATTTTATCAGATGAGCAGAAAAGCTCAAAAGCTATGTACGTGTAACCATATAAGATGATGTTAAGTGAAATGAACCCCAAGAATATGGACACAAGAGGTATTCTTTATTGTTGTTTTTATTGTACTATATGAATTTTCTGTTTCCTTTGTATGTTCTTCCTCCTATGGTATATCCCCTTTTTTCACTGTACTTGATTTTTGGTATCCTGCATCTTGTATATACATTTATCTAATTTGGGGAGGAGAAGGGGAATAACAAGATACTGAAACAAGGGCACAGGATGACCCATTGCAACAATGATACCCACAAGACAGTATATTGGAAATGCACTTCACAATCTCAGGGCTGGGGGGAGTGTGAGGGAGGTGGGGGAAGGAAGGAATAGTGGGAGAACAACAAAGGGGTGGGGGTAACAATACTTGACAAGAAATGTACTCTTTACCTTACTCATGTAACTGTAACCCCTCTGTACAGCATCTTTACAATAAAATACATTAAAAAAAGAAGGTGGAAGAGTGGAATGTCTTGTTAAGAAGGGGCAGGGCTGTGTCCACATTTCATACAGGCTCTCTGAAAAGTAGCAGCTATTTTATTTTTAAAGATTCTTAAATACAGGAGTTACTAGGAATAGGTATAGCCCTGAGTGAAAGTTCCTTAGGATAATTAAAGTGACCTTTATCAGATTTGATTGATGAATGGTTAGAAAGCCATTGTCTGCTCTTCTAATGACAAGCCTGAGTAGTGGTCCAAAATAACCTTGTTTCTAACTCCTAGACATGCTGAGGTGATTGTGTGGTTGAGCATTTTAAAAACATTGAGTCACATGTAGAGAATTACAATTAGGACATAGCTCTGGAAACCATTTGCTCTTGGAGTTGCAGCGTTCCTTGGAGAAATATTAACCAGCAACAACCCTGAACACAAAAAAGGTTCTATGCATATTCGCAGCACTGACAGTTGATGGGAAGAAAGAGCAGTAAAACAACTCTGCACCCTGTCAGGTACCCTATGTGTATGGCATTCTATGTGTATTGCCATTATTATTTTTTTAACCATTGCTTAGGTTTTTAAAAGGTAATGAATAAAAAAAAAATAAAAGGTAATGAATAGACATACCATAATTTAGTTTTAAATGGAGAACCATCCATTGATGCACATTAAATTCACAACTTGAGTAGAGAAATACATCTAAGTAAAAGCATCTTCATTATTTCTTGGTTGAAAGGCTGTCCTGGGGTGCCTCTGGGCAGCCTGCCAGATAAACCTGGGAGGATCCCCACTGACTGCTGACTAGCTCTGAGTCACCCGATTTCGTCCTGCCCAAGGAGTCAACATAGATGCATTAGTTGCAGATCTCAAAATGATGCAAAGTCACAGAGCCCTCTCATTCTTCAGTTAAATAAACAGTGCCAAGATTTCCTAAGAAGGAAATTGACTATTAGGTCAAATTACAGAAAGTGTGCAGTACTGATCACTGAGTGCTGATTTCTGGGCTAAGTACTGAATGTTTGTTTCATACTTTTGATAATCTCCATTTGACAAAGGACTATACTTCCTAGAGAGACTGGGCTAATTTTTAAACTTAATTCTGTTTTCCAAATCTTAGATCCTTTTTTTTTTTTTTTTTGGTCGGTTATGGGGCTTGAATTCTAGGCCTGGGTACTGTCCCTCAGCTCTTCAGCTCAAGGCGAATGCTCTACTGCTTGAGCCACAGCGCCACTTCCAGTTTTCTAGTGGTTTTGTTGGAGATTGAGTCTCACGGACTTTTCTTCCCCGGGTTGGCTTTGAACTGCTATCTTCAGATCTCAGCCTCCTGAGTAGCTAAGATTAAAGGTGTGAGTCACCGGTGCCTGGATCCAAATCTTAGATTCTTGAACATTATTTTATTTCAGGATTTAGAAACCCTTAGCTTAAGACAAAATCTGGCTGTATTGGTTTTTGTATAGTTTGCACACTGAGGACTTTTTTCCTACATTTTTCAAATGGTTGAAAAAAATCCATACAAGAATAATAGTTGATTGCACATTAAAACTGTGTAGAGTTTAAATCCAGTGTCTATAAATAAAGTTTTATTGGAAAACAGCCACAGTTCATGGTTTACAGACTGCCTATGTTTGCTTACATAGTTCAGTAGCAGAGTTGAGTGGTTGTATGTAGTACCAGCCATGTGGCTAGAAGAGCCTAAAATATTTACTATCTGGCCTTAATTGAACGCACTTCCCAGCTCTTGTTCTATATTCTTCCTCAATGATTATAGTTGACAAAAATTCAATTATTTAGAGCATAATTGTAGGATTTTTATAGGGCATGTCTCTATTTTGAGTTTAGTTTATCCCATTTTAATTGACATCAACTAGAGGTTGAATTGATAGTTACCTTTAAGTTGCCTATGTCTTACCTTTTTTTTTTTTGGTGGAAATTAAGGAATGTTTTGTTATTAAGCAGTGTTTGAGATTTTCAGATCACCTGTTTTTTGTACTCTTTGTGGTTTGACATGCCCCTTACTTCCATTGATTGAGCTGTTTTAAACCTCTACTGTTTTCTTTCCTTTGCAGTGGTTTGCTGTCTTCTGATTATGTGGAGATTCACTATGAAGATGGGAAGCCACAGTACTCTAAGGTATGTTAAAAGTGCTTGGAAATAGTGTAGTATAACTCTACTTGTCACAGAACTGAGCAATGCATACTACATTGTTCTCAGTAAATCACTTCACCTCCTATACAAGGATGCTATCTACAGTGAGGAGAAATGACTAAAACTTACACATTTTTGAGACAATATTAGAGATTCTATATGTTCAGGACAACAAAAGGATGTTTATTGTTTTGGTTATATATTCAATACCTTAGATACTGGTATAAGCATTACATAATTTTATATCAACACATTAAAGTATAGGTTGAATGTTTCTTATCTGAAATATTTAGAATCAGAAGTGTTTTGGATTTTGGAATTTTTGGCTTTTTAATATTTGCATGTGTATATAAAATGAGATCTCTTGGGAAGGGGATTCAAGTTCAAACACAAAATTCATTTATGTTTCACATACAACTTACATACATAGCCTGATGGTAAGTTTATACAAGTTTATACAGTATTTTAAATGTGTGCATCAGACACTTTTATGGCATGGAATTCTCTACTTGGGAAAAGCTTTGGAGCATTTTGGGTTTCTGGTTTTCATGTCAGAGATGTTCAAGCAGGTTCTCATAGTTATACAATTATAAGACTACATGGATTCTTAGAATGGATAGCTGTTCAGTGCCCAAGAAGGATAGAAGACAGGTCTTGGTAGACCAAGCTGGCTTCAAACTCACATTCCTCCAGAGATATGATATTAGGTTCAGCAATTTTTAAATTAATTAATTAATTAATGGTTCTGGGGACTGAACCAAAGGCATTGCTCATGCTAGGCAAAGGCTCTAGCCCTGAATTACATCTCTGGCCCTTTTTCCTCTTAACCTTCACAAGGAAGACACTGAGACAGAGAGCAGGCAGAGAACCTGCTCAAAGCCATCCAAGGTGGTAAAGGTGACTGGGGTCTGATTTTTTTCACTTGGAGATTAGCTTTCCTTGTGTTCATGGAAGATCAGTGAAGGAATATGTTGGCTTTTAATTTTAGCAAGGGAGATTATTATTAAGAGTACCAACATGGTGAAGATGAAAATCTGTAGATTGGCTACAGAAAGAAACTCAGATATGTTGTTGTTGTTAGAGTGGCACTGATTCTAAGCAGTGTTTGTGGGCACTGTGAGCCCAGAAGAGGACAAAGGAATAAGCAATCTGGGGAAACATCAATGGATTTTTTTTTTTTTAAGAATGCTGACGAGCATCAGCCTAAAAGTAGCATCTTTCATGTATGGACCTGTTGAGTTGTATTGCAGGGAGCCTGGATTTGCTGTCTGCAGCCTGTCAACATGTGTGTATAGGTGGTATTAAATCATAAACACTGCCCACAGAGCATGGAATTTCCCAGGTTTTCTAATTGTCCAATTAACAGTGGGCATATCAGTAATCTGGAGTGCATTTCAGCTATTGAATCATATGCTGCCGATGAAGCACTTTCACAGATAAATCTCAATATTTGTCAGTTGGCCTTAGGCTGCATCTTGGAGGTTGTCAAATCTCCCTAAAAGTGAATACTCTGGGAAGTGAGCTGCATTGCTATATCGAGCGCGGGAATGAGAATGGCACTTCCTGGCATTTGTACAAACCCACGCTCTCAGCTGGCCAGTGCCCTGAGCACTGCGGATGCTGAGTCATGAGCCTAGAGTAGACTAGACTGCCTGAGAACTTTATAGACTCAGCAAATGGGCCACCTTTACAGCTGCAGTAACCTGATCCAAACTTCTTGCTAAGAAGTTCAGTCCACTTTTTTTTATTTTAAAAAGAAGCTGAATAGCTAATTGGTCTCCATAGGTCATTTGAGGTCCCTAAAGGAGTCCTTATCATTAATTAGACATTCCAGGCCTCTTACAGTGTGTAACTAAAATTTAACAAAAGATATGTCAACTCTGGCAGAAGCCATTGTGTTCATTGCAGCTTGTTTTTGTTTTTGCCAGTATGGGGGCTTGTACTCAGGGCCTGGGCACTGTTCCTGAGTTTCTTTTGTTCAAGGCTAGCACTCTACAACTTGAGCCACAGTGCCACTTCCAGTTTTTTTTTAATTTTTATTTATTTTTTATTGTGAAAATACTGTACAGAGGGGTTACAATTAGATGGGCAAGATAATGAGTACATTTCTTATCAAGCATTGTAGCCTCCTCCTTTGTTTCCCCTTTCCATCCCTTCCCACACTTCCAGTTTTTTATGTTCATGTGGTAATGAGGAATTGAACCCAGTGCTTCATGTATGCCAGGCAAGCACTCTACCATGAAGCCACATTTCCTACCCTGCAGCTTATTTTCAGGTTCATTTCCTTCTGCTCATTGATGACCTATTTTCTCCAAATAACTCTCATATACTCAAATTTACTTGCTTCATAGATAATTAACAGTAACATCCTATTTTTCTAGTTTTTTAAAAAAATTGTTGTTGGAGACAGGGTCTTACTATGTGCCCCAGGCTAGCCTTGAACTCTTAATCTTTCTGGCTCAGCCTCCCACAATGGCATGTTCCTAGTACATACTGGTTTGTATGTACTGGTCTGTATTAGTATATACATCCATAAATCCCAAAATGATATGGAACACAAATCTGTAGCAGGATGTTGAAATTCTAGTGACAATATAAATATTTTAGCATGCAGGATTTTGAAATTCTAGTGACACTATAAATATTTTAGCATGCAATTTTTAAAATAAAATTGGTGTGATATTCTTTCATATTTGTTTGTTATAACATTGAAAATATCCCATAGCTACAGACATTTAGCTTGTTCTAATCTTTCCCTACACAAACCATTCTAGGGAAGAACCTGCTAGATACATTCAGAAAACATCCTCAATAATCTCTTAAGGATTAATTCTGAGAATTGGATTTTCTGGATCAATGAATTTATACATATTTTTAAGGTTTTTGATACATGTTGGTACTTTTTTGTTTTGATACATATTGATAGTTTCATTTTTTGCATAAATTCACACTCTCAATATGATTAACATTTTGTGTGTATACATATATGGATATGTATCCATATCCAGATATGGATACATATCCATATCCATATATGTATGCATGTAAATAAACTCAGGGTCAGGGCACTGTCCCTGAGCTTTTTTGCTCAAGGCTAGTGCTCTACTACTTGAGCCCTAACTCCACTTCAAGCTTTTTGACAGTTAATTGGAAATAAGAATCTCATAGACTTCTCTATCTGGGCTGGTTTTGAACCATAATCTTCAGATCTCAGTTCACTGAGTGGCTAAGATTATAAGCGTGCCCCACAAGCATCTGGCTACATATTTTTAAAATATACATATACAAGAAAACATTTTTAACCTTACAAAGGTAGCCTCCCATGTTGTTTAAGAAAGCCTTTGCATCGAGTACCAGACATGAAATTTACTATGTAAAAATGACTAAACTTTTGGTTTTATATATACATTATGCAGCCTTTCTTCCAAAGATCTCCAACTGCGCTGTTCATATAACCAGAGCAGAATGGAATCACACTTTGACTTTGGAATTCAATATAGATGCGAACACACTATTCTGGGAGTTAATTCCAAACAAAGTGACATGCATCTACACGCTGAAAAGGGTTGTCTGTGTTTTTCCATTTCACCATTACCAGAGCTTTCCCTAATGCCTACTTCCAGCAAAGAAGAGATTAATGTCTTGGTTTTACTTTTACTGCATTTAAATGGGCTAAAGAGACTCCTTTCCACATAAAACAAATATAGGAGCTGGAGAGGGAAAGCAATAAAGTTTATAATACAGGTGCGCAGGACCATTTGATGCGTAGGGATGAACCTTTTTTTCTATCCCATGGAACTTTTATTAGAATTAATGCCTACTGCAGTGTTTTGTACAAAGAGTACCATAAAACAACTTCGTTGATTTTATTTTACTAATTAAAAAATAACTTCCTTATTTTTCTTTTGTTTAAACAAATCTATTGGAGTATAATTTACATGCCATGAAGTAGACAATTAAATTGTTTTTAGTATATTTGCAAAATTGTTCATCCATGGACATAATTAAATTTTATTTGTTGATTAATATTTGGTGGTGCGGGGTTTTAAAGCTTGGTACCTGGGTGTTTCAGTGACTGGAGCTTATAGGCAAGTGCTCCATCTCTTAAGCCACATTTCTGAAGTCCTTAATTTTAAAGCTTTTCACTGACCCTAAAGAACCAACACCACTAGCCATATGTAACCATGAATCTATTTTTTTCTTTCTTTTATGTGCTGGTCCTGGGGCTTGAATTCAGCCTGGGTACTGTCTTGGCTTTTTCACTCAAGTCTGGGTCTACCATTTGAACCACAGCTCTACTTCTAACATTTTGGTGGTTCACTGGAGTTAAAAGTCTCCCAAACTTTCCTGACCAGACTGGCATGAACTGTGGTCCTCAGATCTCAGCCTCCTGAGTACTAATCTACTTTTCTGCCTCTATATATTGCCTGTTCTGGTCATAAATGAAATCGAATCATACGTAGTCTTTGCGAACTTTTTTTCTAGTTTTATGGAGGTGTCATTGAAAAATACAAGTTTTACATGTAAAAATTTTATATTTAAAATTGTACAACACCTCATGCATTGATACATGTATGGACTGTGCAATGATCACTATGTTTAAGATAATTCATGTACCCGCTTTTTGTACTGAAAATGTTTAAGCTTTTATCCTCCTAGCACATTTGAAGTGCATAATGTGTTAAGTACAGTCCCCCGTAGTACATTCTATCTTTACAATCCAAACTTTGCACCCTCTCACCAGCATCTCTCATTTTCCCTTCACCCTCATTCTAGGCAACCACCAGTTTGCCATTTGCTTTTACAAGTTGGATTGAGCAGTATTTGTCTCATAATGCCTAACATTTCACTTACCATGATGTCTACCAGACACATACTAGACGGACATGGCAGGATTTCCTTCTTTTTGTGTGTATTTTCATTTTTATTATTTGTTCATCTGTGAATTGTTTTGTTGTCTTAGCCACATTGCGTAATGCTGTAGTGAGCATGGCAGTATTGTCATCTTGCCAAGATTTAGATTTAAGTCCTGTGTATGTTTAATTTTTTGGTGGTACTCTGTTTTAATTTTCTTTGGTGAGTATTCCATAATAACTGTGCCAATTTATGTCCCAACATTGTACAAATGTTGCTTTTTCTCCATATCCTCTCCAATATTCTTTATCTTTTTTATTCTAGCTGTCTCAGTAGATGTGAGGTGATATCTCAGTGTGGCTTAAATTTGTATTTCTCTAGTGATTAGAGATGTTGAGCACCTTCACATCCCTGTTGGCCATTTTGTATCTTCTTCCAAGAAATATCTATTCAAGTTCTTCACGGTGGTTTAGATCACGTTTTATTTTATTGTCTATGAAATGAGGCTCAAATACATTTTGGATATTGCCGTTTTATCAGCAGTGTGGGCTTGCATAGATGGAGGAAACACATCCATCCCACCTCATTCAACTGTCTCATTCTTTTTAGTCACCATGCTGAGACAATGCACTGTTTTGGCTCATCCTCACTTCTTCCAGTCCCCTTGCTTGCTTTGTCCAGGGCAGGAGAGATGTTCAGCATGTATGTGAGATCTCGTCCTCTTTTTTTGGTTTCATAGGATCCACTTCCATACAGGAAGTGCATATTCTTTCCAGTATTCTATGCCTCAGGTGGTCTGGTGGCAGCTTCTGTATGTGAGTGAGGTGGGGGGGGGGCAGGGAATGGAGGGGACAAGGTGCTTATTGGAAATGCTCAGGTGCCAGCATAGGGTTGGAGTATCAGCAGGGGATATTCAATTCCCATCCAGCCCTTTCCTCCAGTGTAGCTTTATCAATGATGGGGAGTTGTTTTAATCTCTTTCACTTCTGTGTTACTCATGCAATTTTAAACTTGGGTGGGTGCCGTTTCACACCCACCAGGGTGGCTTTAATAAAAAAGATGGGTATGAAACAAGTGTGGATGAGACAGTGGAGAGATTAGAATGAGCTCTCAGAGAAAACAATTGTGCAATTTCTGAAAAAGTAGCAGTCCTATGACTCAGCAGTTTCACTCCTAAGTATATATCCAAGTGAATTAAAAATGTATGCTCACATAGACATCTGTACATAAATATTCACTGCACCATTATTCACAATAGCCAGACGTGTCGGCAGTCCAAATAAATGTCTTTCTGTTTATGAATGAATAAAAGTGTGATAGATACACATAGTGGAATAGTATTTAGCCTTATGAAAAGCTAACATAGTGGAATAGTATTTAGCCTTATGAAAGCTGAAACATGGGTATTTGTAAACATTATGCTAAGTGAAAGAAGCCAGGCACCAAGGAAAATTTTCCAAAAATTCGAAATGTCTAGAATAGGCAATACATAGACACTGATTAGTGGTTGTCTGGAAATGATGGGTTGGAAGAGAAGAGATATAAGGCAAAGACTGCTATTTGATACAGGAGATTTCTTTCTGGGGTAATGAGAGTGTTCTGTAATTAAATGGTGGTAATACCTCACAACTCTGTGAATACACCAAGGACCACTGAGTTACATACTGTAAGCAGGTGTATTCTATGCTTGGTCAGTTATGTGTCAGAGCTAAAAAACCTATCAGGTGAGAAGTGGGAGTTTATTTACTTACCTTCTGCAACACTCTTTTAAGATTGGTCTTATTAACTTATACTCATGAATAAGCCATTTCTATTCAGCCATTAAAGATGTCTTCTACATTTATTCATGTTATTGTAAATGGCACCCTTTCTCTTTTAAGGCTGAATAATACTCCATTGTATTTGTAAACACCGACGTAAGCTAGATACAGAAAGAAAAGTGCTGCATGATCTTACTTACTGATGGAATCTAAAAGTAGAAGTCAATATGCAGAAACAAAGAGTAGAACACTGATTACCAGAAGTATGCAGGGATGGAGATATGTGGGCCAAAGGGTTGAAAGTTGTAATTGTATAGGACACAGGTGTAGGATCTTTTGCACAGTTTGAGGACCATGATCAATAATATGTATTATGTGATGGAAATTTGCTAAGAGAATAAACCTTAGGTATTTCACAAAAACTATGTGAAATTACAGGTTAATTTGTTGGACTAATAACAGTTCTATTTATAACAAAATATCACGTTTTGTACTTTGCTGCATCTATATAATTTAACACACACAGCATACATGAAGCAAAACTGTGAGTTCATCTCTTACTCTGACCTGGTCCCTGTTTTAGGTGATTAATGTACACTAGTGAGTCATATATATATGTCCCGGTTCTGAGTCTTGTGTTGTACTTATCCCTTTATGGTTCTAATCAGTATAGTCACATCCTTTAGAATTTCTTTGTGCTTCTTTATTGAGTCATTGTCATATCTCAGCAGAAGCCCACTTTAGCAGCAGCAGCAACAGCAGAGCAGGCTGTCTGCTGGATGAGCCTCTGTGTACTTCTGACAGTCAGTGAGTTCATGTCCTGAAGACAATGTCCAATGCAGCCATCATTCAGTATCTAAATCTGTAGGAAATTGTTCCAGGACCCCACTGGAAAGCACAACGGGTGGATGTTCAAGTCCTCTATAAAATGATGTTGTGTTTGTGTATACTACATGAAACAGTCTCTAGATTACTTACAAGGGAAGTAACTCAGGGTAAATGTTGCACAACGGCAAGGGAAACTTGCACACCTGTTCAGTATGATAGTTGTTTTGTTTTTTTTAAACACGTTTTCAGTTTGCTATTGTTTAATACCCGGATGTTGATCTGAGGATACTGAAGGCTGACCGCATGCACCTGGGTGGGAAATGGCTGGCCACAGCCTGCTATTCAGCTTGATTGCCCGGCCTGGATTGGGACAAGGAGTCTTCCTTTCTTTTCTTCTCTTCTCTGACTTTTTTTTTTTGTCTTTTCCTTTTCTCTGATTCCCTTTTCGTTTATTAATATTTAATGAGTTTTCTCAGACTATTTTTCTTCCCTTATTTTCTGCATCTCAACTTGCCCTAATTGGATTTAAATACCCATATCTGTGTTCTCTCTCCTGAACCAAAAAGCTAGATAATTTAAGGTTTGTATTTCTGCCCTTATACTCGATTAAAATATCTTTTTTACTTGTATATACGTTAGAATTTTTTGTACCCTTTGGATTATTAGTTTTTTTCAAAGTATTCATAATGGATAAATAATGAACAGTTTAATCATAGGCAAACAAAATTATCCACACTAACCTATTTACATTAGAAGCAAAATTACCAGTTATTAAAAAATTTAAGCTTAGAGTTGAAATTATTGTTAATCATTCAAAATACTGTCTTTTTTGCAATATTCTGAGTACATTTCAGAATATGAGAAAAGTATGGAGTTAAAAATGCCCCATGAAGTCAAGATAGAACTCAACACTGGCTCCTCCCAGAGCTATTTTAAGTTTTAACAGTATAATTTATGTGAACTATTAAAAATTTATATAGCATTGGTACAGCCAAACTGTTCTAATACTTTATTAATAAACTACTGCAGGAACATTTTTCTCCATTGAATTTAATGAAGGAAAGTAATTAAACTGGTATGGGGAGTTAATTTCCTGATTCTCTGAAATTATTTTTTTTTCATTTTCTCATTCTGTAACATTCAAACCCAGGTGTATGGGCCCATGATGGTTACCTTTTCTCTTCCACTTTCCTTGAAAACAGACCACTGAATTTTAAAGTAGATTGGTGCACCATGTTCATAAACATGAAGTGTCTAAAATATGCATATAGAATAATCATGAGAGTGTACTATAATCATTTCTATAATATCCAGAACCTGGATATCCTAATGTACACATTTCCAAGCTAAGACCTGTATCATTTACTTTCAAATGTTTTTTTTTTCAGATCTTCTGGGACCAATTGAAACCATCAGGGTACTTGCTCTCATGAGTGTCCAGGTTTTTACTAAAACAGATGAGATAATTAAACAAATACAAATGTGGGGCAAATTAAATATTGGTTTGCTTCTATTTGGCTCCTCCCAATAGAATATAGCAGGGCAAGGAAAGCCTAAACCTAAGGGAAGTTAACTCCTCATCCTCCTGTTTTCTGTAGCCTGAATTTTAGGATACATATCATGGTTTTGTTCTTGTGGGTTTATACCCTTTCCTTAATTGTTATTTGCTGAGTTATTGGGAAGGAATAAAGATGGGTCTATTTTCTTTAAAGGAGTAGAATCAAACTATTCTAGTTATTAGATCAACACTATTATAGAACTAGATTTTCCCCCTGCATGTTGTTACCATGAAAGTCCAAAAGTTGCTATTCAGTCCTTTATGATTAAGAAATGTCTAAAAGCTGCACTGGAGCTGGTGAGGTGGCTCACTTGTAGAGTTTGCCTTACAGTGCACAAGGCTCTGGGTTTGAACTCTGGTGCTGCAAAAATGAGGCAAAACAAACCTACCACGAACAAATAATCAGTAAAAGATTCATGTGACATCAGGATTTTATTATTTAAAGGACAGACTTTGTATTTTCCCGTGGGATTCTGAGCTTATTAATCTTGTGGAGCAGAGTTATTATTTGAACAATATACGACTCTTGGAGTGTTCATCTGTGTGGAAGTATTCAGCTGAGAAAGTTAGAGAGCATGGTTACCAAGATTTTTTAATTTCCTGTGACTAGTCAATAGATTCCACTTAGCAGATTTTCTATTTTTGTTGAATTTAATTAACTGAAAGCTTTGGATCTGAAAATGCTGATGCCTCTGGGGACACACATGACTTGCATTATGGGTTGAATTAGTCCTTCTCCATTCCTGTTATTTCCTCACCCCAGTTGATGGTGGCCTTGAATGGTACAAGGCCTTTCTAACTTAAAAAATATGTATCTTGAAGACCTTATGATATATGATGGGTTTTGAGACTTTTGTTATTGTTGGCAGGGCCTTTCAGTACCTGGTGTCCATCACCCAATTTGCATATGAGATAGTAGTTACAGTCAGACTGTGATTATTCCAAGTGGCAGATCCCTGGGTGGAAGGCATGTTGGAGTTGACTGTCTAGTGTCACTAAGTATGAAGCCCTCTGGACAGACCTTTCCCACTAAAGTTATGCCTTTTATCCAAGAGAGGTTGCCTGTTCTCTCATTTTATTATCATTAATATTTTATCTATTATTATGATTGAATACAGGGTCTTGTCCTTGCTAAGTAGGCTCTCTATCACTGAACTAGTCTCACTTTTTGCTTTTGTTACTTTCCAAATAGGCTCTCATGTGTAGGCCTGGCTGGCTTGGATTGCGATCCTCCTATTTATTTTCACCGCCCCCCCCCCATTTAATTGGGGGTGATAGCTATGAACCACCATGCTCAATGTTTTTATCAGTTGACAGCGGTCCTGCGAAAGTTTTTTCTGGGATGGCTGCCTCACACTGAGATTCTTTTGCTCCCTGGTTCTTAAGTAACTGTGGTTACAGGTGTGAGCAACTGTGCTCATAGAAAATGCCTCAAATGTTACCTTGCAGAGATATTTATAAAATGCAGCATGGATCTGAATAGTTGCTAAGTAAAATGTGTCTACGCTACTTTTAAAAACTTGGTATAAATTTAATAATGAACATAAAATTTACTACTACTACCAATACTAATTTGGAAATTTTCATATTGCTAATAGTACTTAATGTAATGATACATACCAGATATGAAAGCCTTATTATTGCAGTAAACATCAGGGATTGGCTGTTGTCTCCAGTCTCATTTAAGGTTCAGAAGACAGAATGACTCACATTCAAATATACAGGAAACCCAACCAGTTTCCTTTGTGTAATAACCTACCTTAATTCTAACAGGTAAAAATCACCTCGACAGTGAGAGTATCAACCTTCATTTTCCAGTGCAAGTGAATGGGAGTGGGATCTACATCAGGGTTTGGTAATATTTTATGAGGAAAGGAATATCTTTAGGAAAATCTGGAAATATCTTAGCTTTTCTTAGAAAGGCCAAGCAAATGTGAGGGTTTGCTATGCACTGACTTCTCGCAATCACTTGTCATAAGATAGTTTTTTGCTGTGCTTCCAAAGGACTAAGTAACTAGTTTTTACAGTTACCTATTACTCTTTTTTAGAAGCCTGTGAAAAGTCTGAAATGTAATTGCTGAATATTGATCTGGATTCTCAAATTGCTGAGATGTGTGAAACTTTTCATCTTTATAAAGTTCAGAGTTAAATACACAAATAGAACTTGGCTTATACAAGTCAATATTTATATGCATGTTTGCTATTTGAGGAAAGAAAAGCGATGCATGCGTGTGTGGAGGTGGGGGGGGGGACTCCTACTAACCAGTTCACGTAACAGCTAAGGAATAAGAAAGGATGAAAACCACAAGGAAGAAAAGAAGACAGCAGGTGAGAGGTTGTCCTTAAAATGTCAGGATATGAAAAGCAGATGGAGAAGGGATGACTCTCTTGGGTTTGAGTTTTTCCTGTTCTGCTAAGTTGTAGAAAGCCACTAAACCCAGAAAGGCCCAGAATTGAAGGCATCTGAAAAAAGGAAGGTTGTTTAGTTGGTTGAATGTCTACCTTGAGAGAAATTAAGTCCCTGTTAAACTAATAATCCCATCTATGCAGGTGCCTAACTCATTTTTGTTCAGTTTATAGAGAAACATGGAAATGAGGGAATGATCAAAGAAAATTTAAAAAATGATTTGTAAGAACTAAAGTGCAGGAGCTTTCTCAATTACAAGGTGCCACAGAATGTTCTGTACAGTGGAACAGAGACTCTCACCAAGGGTCATGATCAGACTGCATAGAAATGAGATAGAATAGAAGTCTTCAAAGAATCCTTTGAAATGCCAAGAAAAAATAACTTTTATCTACCTCCTCCCACCTCTCTTTGCCTGTCCTAGGCCTTAAAGTCTGGGTGTAAGCACTGTCCCTAAGCTTCTTTTGCTCCAGGCTAGCACTCTACCACTTGAGCTACAGCACAACTTCTGGCTTTTTCTGTGGTTAACTGAAGAAAAGAGTCTCATGGTCTTTCCTGCCTCGGCTGATTTAAAAATCCAGATGCTCAGATCTCAGCCTCCTGAGTAGATTGATCTACCATTCTCTACTGACCAAAATTATGGCTCTACTGTGAGGGTTAAAAGGAACTTTATCTTAAACACTTCTCAATATATGCCTCCAGAAAAGAGACAAAAGAGGAATATGGGATCAGGAACAGGACAGACATGTAGTCTAGGAACTGATATAGAAGACAGGTAACAGGAGATCCCAAAACTATTCCAGAAAAGTCATGAATAGCAGCCATGCCTGGGGCCCAGAAAGCCACAGAGCGAACTGAAGTGCAGGGCTGAAAGGAAACAAGAGGTGTGTGTTCAGACACAAAACAGCTGTGATACCTTACCTGATGTGTTGGACTAGAATACTCTCAGATAATAGGGCTAAGTAAATGCTAATTGCATGTAGAAATAATAAGACAAGAAGATAAGGCAAAACATCTCAAAATATTAAAAAGGGAACAAGAAAGAAAATAATTATAGAAGCGCAGCTGTGAACAGTATTTGCAGTTATAACACAAACATTAAATAAGGGTTTAATAAAAAAATGACTGTGTGTATTGAAATGTATTGAGGATGAGTCTTTTGTGATCCTATATTAGGAAGATGATTTTTAGCATAAGCCAAGCGATAGCAGTGTAAAGATTCCACCCCCAAATACTTATAAACACCAGAAGAAAACTCAGCATTAATGAGGGAGGGAAGTAGAGAGGGAAGCAAAGAGGAAAGGTGGGAGGTAGAAAGGAATCACAGATGGTGTGGCGCCTCCTGTGGTACAGGCTTAGCAATATGAATATAGCATTTATCATTGACATTGGTTTTATCTCATTGAAGTTGTTTTAAACTTCATGGAATTTAATATATATATATATATATATATATGCTTATTATGAAAAAGTTTGAGAAACATCTAGCCTTACTCACAAATTTCAAATAGGAGTTTCCAGGATTATTAATATATAGCACACATACATTCTCATTGTTGTGCTTTATAGAACCATCTAAAGAGTGATCCACAATGCACAAGATTGAGTCTCTCAAATCTTCTTCTGCTCTGTAGGGTGGAGAGCACTGTTACTACCATGGAAGCATCAGAGGTGTCAAGGACTCTAAGGTGGCCATGTCCACCTGCAATGGACTTCAGTAAGTGTGACTCTCCTTGGGTCCTCCTTCCCTCAGGCTTGGCTTCTGTTGTTCAACCTTTCTCTCACTCTCCCCCTTCTCTCCCCCCCCCCCCAGATATATTTTAACAGCAAGTCTTCTGTGTTAGATCCATGTTAGGGATTGCATTTGGAGTAGTCATAGTGAGCTTGAGCCCCTCCCCCATGTATCACTTGGGAGAGTCCGAGCAGGAGAGTCCGAGATTGAACAAATTATGATTGCACAGGTTAATACCTAACTAACATTTTGGTAGGTGTGGTGAAAGGAAGGACACAAGTGTGTCTGTTAGCTTTCTTGTACTATACAAAATATCTCAGGTAATGTTCTTATGTTCATCATCTTATATAGACAGAAGGTTTATTTTAGCTTTTAATTTTGGAGATCCCAGCCCATGGTTGGTTGGCGTGTGATGAATGAGGTAATACATCAGGGCAGGTATAATAAATGCAATGAAACAGTTTACCAGGAAACAAAAAAGATGGTGAGAAAGAAGCTAGGGTCTTACAAATACCCTTGAAGTGCATGCCCTCAGTGTGCTAAAGTCTTCCCTGGAGGCCCCATTTCTTAAAGTTCATCACCTCCTTTTAGCACTGCCACTATTAACACTGAAGCTTTTGGGAGAATATTCAAAGTCCAAGCCAGACAGGGGATTTACATGGATTTACTAATCCTGGTCTATACAGCCCCCTACAGGTGAGCCAGGAGTTATCCAGGCAAAGTGGAATGATTACAAGATCAGGCATTGATTTAGAGGCAGGCTCCACAAAACCACCTGTAAAGCACCTTAGAGGGCTGTGTAGCACCTCACATGAAAATCTACATTTAGTCACCGATGAGAAACCTGAAATAAGTCTCATGTCTATCAAACGTAAATGTGATTTATGTGACAGAATCATACTGTTCTCTGGAAAGTCACAATTTATAGCTATAAAGGTGTTCCCACTAGCCTCTTTAGAATCAACAGTTTTAGACTGTTCTTAATGGGCAGGACTTGTCTGTTTTCTTCTACATGAGACTTGATTTGTTTAACTAGGGAGTTGTACTGCTTGTTCATGGTTCTGGAATAACCTGAGATACTCCTATGGAATCATACAATGTGTCATCTGCCCACTGATTTTCAGAAATGAATTTATAATGATTATAATCTGTGTGCTCTTGGTGTGTACATGTTCACTTTTGAGATCCATAGAGATATTCAAATTAGATTTGGGACAGCATCAAGCTATCTGATCATATATACTTTTAAGTTTAAGACTCTCCTGATGCCCCTTTGTCATTTCTTGTTATTGGCTTTGTTAATTTTCTCATATGTGGTCTCTTATGTTGTAGTGGTATGTTTGAAGACAGCACATATGTGTACATGATAGAGCCACTGGACCTGATTCATGATGAGGTGAGTCTGTGACATCTGATTCTTCATGTTTGACTCTTTCAGCTTCTTTGCTTCAGAGCAGGGAAGAGAAAATTAAAGCAAGTTGCAGAATGTATTTTACACATGACCGTCTTTCAAACTTAGAATGATAACACAAGTGTTGAAGTTTAAGTTGCCCATATTGGGCTCATATACCAGTAAGGGATGATCAGAGACCTCAATACTGGGTTTCCTGAAGAAAATTTCTGTTCTTCCCATCCATGGAGAGAGCAGAGAGGGGCTTTTGTTTTCCTGTGGCCAGCCTAGTTTTTCATTTTCATTGTCTCCTCCAGACAACCGTGTGACTGTAAGCACATACTTAATTTCCGTTTTCCTAAAAATGTCTGGTGGAGAAATTTATAGGCTGAACTTTGATTATGTGATTCACTGTTTCATTTCAAGATAGGGAAGAAAAAAATAATGTCTGCTCATGCACAAGACAGCAGTCTAGCTAACCAATCATATATCCCTGTATTGTTATTTAAACTTAATAGAATACAACTAGATTTGAAAATTGATATGTCGTCATCAAATACGGTATTGGAGGCTTACTGCAGGTTTAGTACCATTTTAGATGCTTGAGGATACACCTCAGACAACACTGACATCTTGAGTCTAATGGGGCTTCTGGCAGACAGGAGTGCAAAGGCAAATAAGTAATCTCATAGATGTTTCAGATGATGCTACTTGCTATGAAGAACTAATGAAGGCAGCAAGGTGGAGAGGAAAATTACTAGCATGCTCACTGGGTATGGAAGACCCCAGGAGAAGGTGATTTTTAAATTAGGACCATAAGGAAATCACAACAATTCTCAGAAATGTGCAAGTAGAAAAGTCCTGGCATTCCCAGGGCCTGTGTTAACATGTTCTTAAGGACCTAGGAAGGCACTAGACTGGAGAGCTGCGAATGGGGGAAAATCAGTAAGACATGAAAGCACAGAAAGGACAGTAGGAAAGTCAGTGAAGAGAACAGCTCATGGAAGAAATAACATTTTGAGAGCAGTGGACTAAGAATATTGCAATCACTTGCTTGGACAGTGGGTGCAGAAAATACTTCTTTGTCTTCAGGACAGAAAATGGACACATAGGCTTTTGATAATAGCAGTTAAACCAACAGACATTTATTAGTTGTGTGAATGTCTATATAAAAATGAATCAGTTTCAAGTCTGAGGAGGAAAAGTCATTAAATCATATGTAGCTGTGGTTTGAGTAAACCTGAATCATTTATAACCAGTAACTGTAAAAATTACCAGATAGAAAGGAAGATTCAATCTAGGGTTAAGGAATTTTTGTTAGATAAAATGCTTTTCCTTACTTCACTGGTTAGCAAATTTGTTGGGAGAAAAAAATCTGACTCTGAGTTTTGGCCTTTGAAAAATGGCTTTCTTACCCTAAAAACTAAATCCTAGAGAACAAAGCAAAAACTCAAAATAACTCGCCATGCCTTATTGTTAAAAATACATAAATGAGACAATTTTCTAGTGCATTACTAATAAGGGAAATTGAGCAGCTGCAGTGAGTTAATGTGTTTCAATGTCTGTCAAACAGTTGGAAGGGTTTATATATCCGTAAACTGTTGTTATCACAATGTCTAGAGAATTGGCTTTGCATTGCTATACCTTCTAATTATGTTTTTTGAGTGCTGGTTGTTACATGCTTATTATCTGCTCCTTTTTGTTGTCTTCCCTACCACCCACCTTTTCTTCATGTATGATTGGTTTTGTCCTCACCACAACAAAAGGAAGGAAGGAACAGTTCTTGAAACTTTGCATTAGTCATTCTTGCAAATTGCGTGTTGCTCATTTGGTTGTGACTTTCACTTATTATCACAATTAAGAGTAATGGTAGCTGGGAGCTGGTGACTCATGCCTGTAATCCTAGCTACTGAGGAGGCTGAGATCTGAGGATTGCAATTTGAAGCCAGCATGGGCAAGAAAGTATCTGAGACTCTTTTTTTTTTTGTCGGTCGTGGGCTTGAACTCTGGGCCTGGGCGCTGTCCCTCAGCTCTTCAGCTCAAGGCTAGCGCTCTACCACTTGAGCTACAGCGCCACTTCCGGTTTTCTGGTGGTTTTTATTGGAGATAGGAGTCTCACGGTCTTTCCTGCCCAGGCTGGCTTTGAACCGCGATCCTCAGATCTCAGCCTCCTGAGTAGCTAGGATTACAGGCATGAGCCACCAGCGCCCGGCAGTATCTGAGACTCTTATCTCCAGTAAACTACTCAAAAATCCCCAGAAGTGGTTCTGTGACTCAAGTGTTAGAGCACTAGCCTTGAGCAAAAGAACTTCACACTGGCCCAGAGTTCAAGCCCCAGATCTAGGAAATGTTTTTTAAAGTAATGGTAATAAGGGATGGTAATTGCATTGGCAATTTTAATTTTTCTCTTTTATTTCTTCTTTGTTTATGTTCTTTCAGTTTTTTTCTTTTTGTATAAGTTTTTTTATTGTGAAAATACAGTACAGAGGGGTTACAGTTGCATGAGCAAGGTAATGAGTACATTTCTTATCAAGCATTGTTGCCTCTGCCTTTGTTTTTCCCTTACCATCCCTGTGTTCCTTCAGTTTTTTGAGACAAGGCCTTACTATGTACCCTTGCTGGCCTTAAGCTCACAATTCTCCTGCTTCAGCTTCCTAAGTACTGTATGGCATCCACTTCCATACTCTATTGGGTTTGGATTTCTTTTTTTGTGATGTTCACCTTGTTATTTTAGCATGCCGTGTAGTAAGTCAGGTAATACGGATGGTGCAGTTTCACTGAGAATTTGTGTCCTATTGCACATAAAAAAATAGTGAAGTTTTAAATTATTGTCTCATGTAATGTATTAAGAAGGTTTTTTTGGCAAGTCCTTTTCTGATTATGAAACTAATATGTTAGCTGGGTGTGGAGGTGCACACCTGAAACCCCAGCTGTTCTGGAGGCTGAGGCAGGAGGGTAGCATCTTTAAGACCAGCAAGAACAACGTAAGCTTGGGCTGATAGCTCAGTGCTGCTTAGGATACATGAGAGTCTGGCTTAAATATCTAACACTGCAAAGCAAACAAGCAAAAAACCCAAACATATTATAGGAGAAACATAATAAACAAATACCTAAGTAAATAGCAATTATTCATTATTCCATCCCTAAAGAGAATTTCCCTTTACTTTTCAGCATGCATACATAATATCCTTCCAGTTCTCCAATGTACATTTCCATATAGTTTAAAATTGATTGATTGGATAATTATAATTTAATCCTCTGTGTCTTCATTTGTTAACAAGGGATAAAATAAATACTCTATGGGTTTTTGTTAGGAATAAACTGGATAATATATACGTAAATGTTTCTACCGTACTGTCAACTTAGTAATTGCAGTTAGCAGTGATTATAGTAATAACAAGTCATTACTAAAATTATAATTTCTAGGCTAGTGGCTAAGTCTTGGCTAAGTCTTTTCAAGCATTTCAAGGTTTCTGATTTAATAATATTTATGTTAAATGTGTCTCAAACTATGCTACCAATTTTTTTTCTATCAGAAATACTGCCTTGCTATTGTCATTAACCAGAAGATCATAATTCCTAACTTGATGGCAAAATTGTTTTGTTTTCTTTTAAACATTTTCATTTTGAAGGGATATTAATACATTTGAAAGGATATTAACAGAAATATGGTAGATTTAGGAGTGAACTCAAATGGTATAATTTCTTAGAAATAAACACCAGGAAAATCAAATGGTTGGGAGATAGGGTCACAGGGAGAGGGGTGTTGGGGTGGTGGTAGATGAATAGAGAGGATGGTGGGGAGAATTCTGTCATAGAATTCAATGTATATTCTGTAAAATTAAGAACATTGAGGGAGGTATGGAGTTGGGCCCAATGGGGAAGAATGATAAAAGGAGCGATGAACAAATACAGTGTGTTCATCAACTTCTTTGTTGAATGGCAGATCCTTTGTACAACTGAAAATAATTTAAAAAATCAGTATTATCCCCCTGGTTATGGTTTAAGAATAACACTAATCCTGTAAAGTATGCTTTTCTTTAAACTGAGACAGTTGGAAGATACTCTGTTTTATTGAAAATTGAAGTTATAAGCTGTAAATTTGACATAGAAACCTTCCCACATTAGCAAAGACATACGAGAATGTACTAATGCTGTTCATAGACTGAGGCATGTTTTCATCTTTCCCTCTGATGGCCTACGGTTGATTTGTTTCAGAAAAGCACTGGCCGGCCACATGTAATCCAGAAAACCTTGGCAGGACAGTATTCTACGCAACTGAAGAACCTCAGTAAGTTTTCTTGTAAAGTAGCCATTGTGTGCTGTGCAGTAGTGTTCTGTGGGCAGGGATTCTTGTCAAGAGGTTGAACCGGGCTGAGTTGTGGATGAAGGATGTGATGGCGGTGGAGTGAACTGAGCATTTCCTGTAATGAGACATTGAGGCTGTTCCAGTGACAAGGTAGAAATATGAAATCATAGAGTAAAGCTGCTTTGGAACCAGAGAGTGTGGCCATATTAGAAGGGTGATTTACCCTGAGGATTATCCTGCAATTTTCCCGCTTCACTGCTCCTTAGCCTCCTCCACTCCCCAGGCATCTTGAGCATGCTGATGTTGTCCAAGGCTCCTTTTGGATCATTTGAGGGGGTGGGGAGAGGGTCATGCTATCCCTGTATATTGGTGCCAGAAGTCTTTGAAAATTTATGCAAAAGTTTTTTCTCACATATTTTTAAATGTCTAATGAATTAAGCCTAGAAGAATGCTCTCGAATTTGCAGATGTGGTTGGGTCATATAGGCATCTTCTGATGAAGCCTGGGCAGCTCATGTTTTTCATCATTTTGGATGAGATTCACTCTCTCTTGAACTGCCTTTGTGGTTCTGAGAGTGAGAAGCATTTACTGTTTATCTTGGCTTTATGATGTCTACTGCTCCTTCATGGGGAGGCTATGGAGCATCTATGTGGTGTTCTGTTTCCTCCTACACAGGTATGGACAGCAGTGACCAGTGGCCTCTACTGTCTGAGTTACAGTGGCTGAAGAGGAGGAAGAGAGCTGTGAATGTGAGTTTGGCCTTAAGCCTCAGTGGGGTTGTCTCATTGTTATCTGTGTCGGTAACGGCATTGAACTATCACTATGGCGGGTTACATTTGTGCATTTACTACTCTTTAAAACAAAGCAAGAAAGCCCCATGATCTGCACCTGAGGATACTGGTTTTGATTTCTCTCTCCAATATGAAATTCAAACTGATTATTGTTTCCTATGAGTCCTGATGGCATACTAAGAATGATTGTTTCATAGTTATAAAGAAAATTAGAGAGTAGTTTTTGTTTTTGGTGCCAGTCCTAGGGCTTGAACTCAAGGCCTGGGTGCTGGCCTTGAGCATAAGCTTAAGCTCAAGCTTAAGCCAGAGCTCCACTTCTAGTTTTTCGGTGGTTAATAAGAGATAAGAGCTTCATGAACTTTCCTGCCTGGACTGGCTTCAAACCACAATCCTCAGATCTCAGCCTCTTTAGTAGCTAAGATTACAGGCCTACACCACTGGTTCCTGGCTTGGGGTATTACTTTTTTCTAATAAAAGCACAGCAGATTTTTTTTGGAGGGTTGATACAGCTTATATACCATGATGTAAAATATTTTGGTCAACAGAATTACAGGGTTAAGTTAGGCTTTGAAATGTTGACTAATCATATTCATTTTTGTTCTGTCAAATTAAAAAAAAAATCTGTTGTACCAAACTTTAAAGCTGGGTGTGTTTTTCAGAGCAAAATGGCTGAATCTTTTTGACAAGTGACAGGTATTAAATAAAATTCATGAAATGATATACCCAACTGCCACATACCTCACCTCCTTTGTGCCGATGAATGTGTGGAGCTTTGTAACTGAAATTCTTTTTCTATTCTTTTTCCATAATAGATTACAAAGCTGCAATGATGAGATAGTGTAGTAATTGCATGGTGAATGCCATGTACCCAAGAATTAATTCCACAGTTTATAGATTACATGATAATTTACTAGATAACTTAATGAGTAATTCTAGTGGAAATTGCACATTTTACATTACATAATGTTTTGTTGAATGGTGTGTGTGTGTGTGTGTGTGTGTGTGTGTGTGTGTGTGTGTGTGTGTGTGTGTGTGTGTGTGTGTGTGTGTGTGTGTGTGTGTGTGTGTGTGTGTGTGTAAAATGAGGCCAGCAGCATCAGAAGTATTGTAAAGGTTAAATTTTCCTTTTTAATGAGCCTATGTTGTATTATGGTGATTATGTCTATAGGGTATTTTTTTGTGGTTTTATGTTTAGATTTCTCCTTTTGCTAGCTCTTAAAGCCACAGTTAGCAGTAGTAAACTTGATAAAAGCTTTCTTGCCTTTCACTCCTGTTCATCCTGACCTGTTTCATGACTGTGTACACAAAGAAAAGTAGGTCTAGACAAGGCCTAACTCCTTACTCTTAAATGGTTATCTAGTGTCAATAAAATTTAGAAGAATTTTGGACCGTACTAAGTGGACTTGGTGCATTTTTATTAGAATTTTACTTCAGTGAGGTAAATGTTTCTGTGTGACTGTCCTCAGGACTGATTCAGATAGACTTGGAGGTAATGCTGATTTATACTGCTTTTATTAACTTGGTTTAAAGTAGATTCTGTTTGATGTTTTAGGTTGACATGAATAGTTCTTTCACATTTTAATGTTAAATAAATGGAAATTTATTTATTTTAACAGTATTACACTTTACATTTTTCTCCAGGATAAATTTAAATATAACTCCCAATTAAAACCAACATAGCTGTTCCCTATTCTGATAAGTACTTAATTTTTTATGTTTTGGTTTTTGATGGTTACTGAGGTTTGAACTCAGGGCCTTGCCAGGCAAATGCTCTACCTATAGAGTCATGCCCTCAGCCCTTTTTGCTTTTTAGTTATTTTCTGGATTGGGTCTCATGGTCTCACACTTATTGCCCAAGCTAGGGAGTCAGACTATGATCTTCCTACATGCCTCCTGTGCAGCTGAGATTATAGGCATGTACCACCACTACTCAAACAACTTGAGATAAGGTTTTGCTGACTTTAGCTCCCGCTGATAAAGGAAGGCTGGGATAGCAGTCTTCTCGATTCATTTCTCTCATATACCTAGGATACAAGTGTGAGCCACCACAATTAGCCACTGATGCTAGAAAATAGTAAAATAGTAAAATTCAAGGGTTTTTTTTTGTTCTGAATACTTGAATGCTTAAAAACAATTTTTTTCCTTCAAATTCTCAGATTATTTTTTTCACATAGGAACATATTTATTGATTGATATAATAATAGGAAATGAGAAATAGTTTAAATTCCCAACAGTGAAAAATTTTGTTAAATACTATTATTGTACATATACAGACATATACATCTATATACACATGTACATATATATATATATATATATATATATATATATATATACACACACACACATACATACACAGTGGAATACTGTGTAATCAAAATGTTTGTGTAGTTACTGGCCTTGAAAGAGGTCTATGATATATCTGATAAGTGACAAATACAAATTCTCAGATTCTTATAGGATGTTCATAAGTAGACAGCAGAGTTCTTCTGAAGTCCAAAATTGGTGTCTAACTTTGAGCATTAGAGCTATTTACACTGATCATTATTCTGATTGTGTGTTTTTGTGTTTTCCTCAGCCATCTCGGGGTGTGTTTGAAGAAATGAAATATCTGGAACTTATGATTGTTAATGATCACAAAACGGTAAGAACATGTTTGGTAAAGCCCTAAAACAAAGAATACATTTCACTTTGGATTTTTATTATTATTTGTTACTTAATAAAACCAAGATACTTAGACACTTTATTTTTTGGAGACAATAAAATGACTTGATCTGTTTCTGGGTGTTTGGAGGCACAGAATTTTTTTAAATTTTTTTTACTGTAAGGAAGCATAGAATTTTTACAACTCTAAATTTTTCCCTGTGTCTAATGAGAATTATAGTCAGTAGATTCAGCCACTTACTTTCTTTTCTTTCTTTCTTTTTTTTTTTTTTTTTTTTTTTTGGTGGCTCTAAAGATCAAACCCAGAGCTTACAGCCAGTCAGCTTTTACTTGTCTTCACATAAGGTTTTTGCTGTGTTTGGTTAATGCTTCCTAACTTTATGCTGTGCTTTTATCTTGCTACTCTGACCTCTTTTACTTACTATATGATAAATATAACTGTAGGAGATAAACATATATAACAAAGATATATCTAACAAGACTGTCTTTAACTCATAATTTATTGGGAAGATGAGTAATCTCATGTTACCTCTGAGGCCATAAAATATGACCAAATATGTCATCTTAGTAACGAACGTGAAAAGCAGTCTCTAACGGTACTTACTCATTTCCCTTTTCCTGTGTTGGCAAAAGCCTAGAGCACCCTGAAGAGTCTTGTCAGTACCCTCTGTTACTATATCCAATCCTAGTAACTATTCTATACCCAGTACTTTTTTGTTCTGAGGGGAAAGCCGTGATTTTCTTTTACTGATCACCACAGCGTTAATTTCTGACTAATTTCAAGCTATCAGAGTAAGACCATTGACAGAAGAACTGGCTGAAGCCATGTCTTGTTGGCTCTTGTGAATTGGGAGGGTTTGGCTTCCGCACCACCCCCTGCTCCTCAAAACTGTTTGGGCCAGTTGTTACTTTTGTCATAGTTATGTAATTTAATTCTAAAATTTGAATATGCTAAGAGTAGTTTTATGGAAATGAAGCTGCACTTCTGAAAAGACTTTGTAAAGATGTGAATCTTTTAAAAAATGTTCAAATGTCAGATATGAGTGAAGAGCTACTGAAAGATTGAAACAAAATTCAAATTGATGCAAGGCATCAGGTCTTTGTTTTCAAGAAAGCCAAAGTTAGATGAGTAGAGGATATGATAAAGTTATATTTCATTGTTGGAAAGACAATGCAAAATTTTAATCAGCTGTACATTTGAAAAGTATGATGTAGCCAGATACTGGTGGCTCACAGTAATCTTACCTACTCAGGATGCTGAGATCTGAGGATTGCAGTGGTTCAAAGCTAGCCCAGACAGGGAAAGTCATGAGACTCTTATCTCCAATTAAACACCAGAAAACTGGAAGTGGAACTGTGGCTGAAAGTGGTAGAGTGCTAGCCTTGAGCGAAAGAGCTCAGGGACAGCACCCAGGACCTCAGTTCAAGTCCCCCAACCAAAAAAAAAAAAGTATGATGTATTATCCCAGTGTGGTGGTGTAGACCTGTAATCCTAGAACTGAGGAGGCTGACACAGGAAAATCAACAATTTGAGGCCAGCCGAGGCTACATAGGGAGACAGTCTCAAAAACAAAACAAAATACCAAAAACAAAAGATCACTTCCATTTAAACATGTATTTGAGTTTCCTACTTTAATGAATGCTTAAGTTACAAAAGTAATTTAATTCAGTTGTACTGATGCAGTTTTTTTTTTCATAAAATTCCTCTTACTTTTGTATGCGAACTTGTTTTTCCTCCCAGTAGCTTTTAAGTACATTGATTGAGTTGAATTGAAATAGAATTGAGGCGCTTCCATGGTAGAAAATAAAACTAAATGTGAGGCAGAGCCTTGAGATAATGAAGTTTCAGCAGGACATTAATTAAAGTAACCTTTTCATCTGAATTGATTTTGCTGATGGGGACAGTGAATTTTTTCCCAGCTACTTTGCAAACCTGAGCCTAGTGGCCTATTGTGTGGCTTGAGAAGCCTAAGTTTTCCCCAGAATCCATTATACAAATCCTTTTAAAGTGGTGGCCACAATCTTTAAGATACATATGACACCTTTGCAAGTTTGTAGTGCATTCTAAGGTATCAGTAAATGGTACAATCAGTTCTCAAATTTTGATTTTTTTTTATTGTGAAAATACTGTACAGAGGGGTTACAATTACATGGGCAAGATAACGAGTACATTTCTTATCAAGCATTGTAGCTTCTTCCTTTGTTTCCCCTTCCAATCCCTTCCCATCCTCCTCCCCCCCCCCCCGTCCTCCTCCCCCCCCCCCCCCCCCGCACCAAAGTTGTAAAGTTCGTTTTCAACATAGTGACTTGTACATCTCATTGTTGCAATGGGTCCACCTGTATCCCTATTTAAATGATTTGTTTTTCCCCTTCCCCTCCACAAATTATACCAACATCAAATACAGTGAAAGCAGGGGTTATACTGTGGGGGAGGGACATACAAAGCAACAAAGAAATAATCTTATAAATGTGTTAGAAGCAATCGCATGAAAGAAAAAAAAATTTGAATACATATCTTAGGGTTCATTTCCCTAACGTCACCTTATCTGACCTTTTCTGCTTGACTCATACATATACTAGATATTGCAAATAAGGGAAACCATGGGACCTAAGTTTCTTTGGGCCTGGCTTACTTCACTTAATATAATTTTTTCCAAGCCTTTCCATTTCCTAACAAATGGGGCAATGTCATTCTTTCTGATGGAGGCATAGAATTCCATTGTGTATATATACCACATTTTCTTGATCCATTCATCTACTGAATCTGGGTTGGTTCCATATCTTAGCTATAGTAAACAATGCTGCAATAAACATAGTGTGCTGGTAGCTCTAGTTTGGTCTTGTTTGTAAACATTTGGGTAAATGCCCAAAAGTGGGATTGCTGGGTCATAGGGGAGCTCTATGTGGAGTCTTTTGAGGAACCTCCATACTACTTTCCAAAGTTTAAACCTTGATTTGTAAGTCCAACTCTCTGTTCCACCCTATTGTGCATGGAAGGTGCACGTAGCTGTCACTCAAAGTGAAGTAGAATTTGCCAGGTTTACCTCAGTAACTCAATAACTGAGCAAAATAGGAAAGTTGATACATTTCTTTAAAAATTCTGTATTTAAAATGTATTTATTTATTGGGTGCTAGGGGTTAAACCCTGGGCATCTTCTACTTCTTGAATATACCTAAGGTGTATCCTACATTTTGAGTTTACTGTTTTATCTTTTTAAATGGTCAGTATTTAGGTAATCTTAACATCATCTTTCTTAAGATACTATTTTCTATACATAAAACTGGTACATTGTACCATATATTCTGTGATAAAGTTATCTTAGGCTATCACAACTTTTTATTTTAAAAATCCACTTTTTTAATTCAGTAAATCTTGATAACTCATTTTATTGTAATAATTATTAACGAGTGATAACTGGACAGGAAATGTTCATCTGTCTTTGAAACCAGAAAAAAAAGAGAATAATTTGCAAGGATAAATTAGAAAGAAATGCATTTTTGCAAAAATGACAAAAGTGACCAGGCACCAATGGCTCACACTTGTAATCCTAGCTACTCAGGAGGCTGTGATCATAGGATCTCAGTTTGAAGCCTGGTAGACAATTAAGAGATTCTTCTCAGTTAACTAGCAAAATACCAAAGTAGAGGTATGGCTCAAGTTGTAGAGTGGTAGCCTTGAATGGAAAAAGCTGAATAACAGCTGGAAGCCCTGAATTCAAGCTCCAGTACTGGCCCTACCACCTCCCCTTCCCATTTACTCCCAGTAAAGGAAAAGATTTTTTTTACAGTAATAACAATGCTTAGGGTAGAAAGAAATTACCTAAGAAGATTTCACTTTTAAACAAATATTATTTCTAGACTCATAGAACTAAGTTTACTCTTCTTTTTTTTGCTCTAAGACCAATTATATTGTCAAGTATGTCATTTTTAAGATTTTTTTGAAAGTGGCAAAAAAGTCTGTGTTTTGTGCTATTCTTCATATGAGGTGAAGGTAATTTTTAAACAGTCACAAAGCTATATTAAAATCAGGACATAGACAAGAGCACTTTCATTCCCACGCTGAAAGCCCACATAAAGTAGAATAACAAATCCATCTATTTTTATTTTCATGTTTGCAAATTTGCTATTGGGCTTTAGCAAAACTATCCCCCTAGGAGGACTCCTCTTACTGTGTTTATATTCTACTAGGCAGCAGTTTGGTTAGCTCCTTCCTTTAGGTTGAAAATAAGTCGTAATTTTAATTCTTTTTGAAAAGGGTATTTCTTGAGGGTTTTATTTATTCAGGAAGTAAAAGCAAATTTTCCAGTTTATATGTAAATTGTTTTTACTGATCAAAAGATGTGAAGGTAAGTTTTATCTTAAATGGAGATTGCACATTTTTTATTTATTTGCAAAATTAGTTCTCATTCATGCAAGAAATAGAAACATCTTGCCTACATTTGCATTCCAGCTCACTTCTCTAATTCACAGTAACCCAATATTGGCTGCCTGGAAAAAGAAAAGCCTGCATGTTATTTAGAACAACCGTCACATTATCCATGGCTTTCAATTAGAAAGAAAAATCTCTCCGTTTTGTAGAAAGCATCTTAGTACCTAGCTGGTAGAACCTAATTTGTAAGCCAATTATGGCTTGATAAGAGTCTGCAAACATTTATTTGAATCACTTAAGCTAAAAATAAATATTAAAAGCCTTCTAATAGAAAATTTGGCTGAGATATTTTAAAGTGCATGGAAAGCAAGTGTGTGGCTCCATTTTTCTTGTATTAAGTATGAACCAAGATGTGCAAATATGTGATAACTCACATTTTTCAATGTAAACCTTATTTGATTTTTCTTATCTAGAAAACATAATATTTTAGATACACCTAACAAACAAGCTCTTATCATGAATCACGATTTCTTGGAAAAACACATAAACTAATTAGAGTTGTCAACAAGTTTTATCTCTTGTCCTATTTGAGATAACAAACTCATTACAGGGACTTGGGAAGAGCAAATACTTGTAGGAGAGAAGTACTTGTCGTAATTCTTAACAAATCTTTGGTACTCAGTTTAATGGTGCTTAAAGTTAAGAGATGGAGTTGTCTTTGTTCTGAGTTTGTTGTTTTTTCTTTCTTTTTTTTCCCCTAGAGCTAGGGATCAAACCCAACGCCTTGTGCACGCTAGGCAGGCGCTCCCTACTTAGTTCATTCCCAGCTCTCTTCTGTCCTTGTCTTATTTGTTCAGTAACATCAGGCAGTCAACAATTTTCATTTTAAAACCATTTTCTTCCTCTCTTCTGTTACATGGAGGTTCTTCTATGTGTGTTATTGGGTGGGTGTTTCTCTTAAATCCTTTAAATCTGACCCCTGGAATTCTGAGAGTGCTCTTTGGTGTGGTTTAAGACTATCCTCCTTTACCCTCTCCATTAGTAACAGCTTCCAGACTGTCTTTAGAATCAGCACTCTCTGCTTTACAGCCCTAACCTCTGAGTGCCTTCCTAATGTAACTAATTTGACTTGTCACCTCTTATTTCAGAACTTAATTGGCCTCTCACATTTAGCATTTCACAATCAGAACTCCAAGATACATGTGTCCTCCAACATTCATATTGCTGGAAACTTACTGCTCAGATTGACATGTTAACAGTATTTGGAGGGAGGGCTTTTGGAAAAGAACTAGAAAAAAAAAGAAAAGAAAACTATGATTTTCCAAATGCAGAAATATTTTTAATCTTCATGAATGACACATCATTTTATAATTATAATTGTAAGACCAATTCCAAAGACTGTGTTGCTACATCTAAATTTATAGTCTTAAGTAAATTTTTTTCCCCTCAGAGTATAAAAATAATAAGCTTCCTAGACTGGCTGAGTGGAATCAAGAGGAAGGGGGTGTAGATGAATGAAGAGAGGAAAGGAGGGGGGGGGAATGCAGTCTTACAATTCAATGCATATCCTACAAAATTAAAGTTGAGGGAAGAGATGGGGTTGGGAGGGATGGGGGAGAATGATGAACAAGGTGACATAGATCACAATGCATTGTATTCACAAACTGCTTTGTTGAATGGCAAATCCTTTGTACAACTACTTAAAGTTTCTTTTTTTTAAATAGCCTCCTAGGCAATAGAGGGCATGATCTTTGTATGATA
This sequence comes from Dipodomys merriami, assembly GCF_024711535.1. NCBI lineage: Eukaryota > Metazoa > Chordata > Mammalia > Rodentia > Heteromyidae > Dipodomys > Dipodomys merriami. The sequence continues at coordinate 26,734,983 of NW_027202270.1, read as the reverse complement.
GACTTCAGTTTTCCACTGTCCTCGCAAAGGCATTTTGTGCAAAATCCACTAGTTTTTGACATTAGTGGCCTCATTCGAAAAGGGAATCTCCAACTAATACACTTGCTCTGTCTTACCATACACTTTCACTGCAGCAGAAGATGGACCAAGTTCCCTAGTCCAAAACTTCTCCCTCACCTACCTTTCTTGTGATTGTGAACAACACTGCCACCTCTTTTTATTTAGATTTCAGATTTGGGGAGTTACTCTTTAGTCTTCTTCCTCACCTTCTTCACATTTTGAGACATCTACCTTCATAATGTTCCTTGAGTCCACGTACTTCTCTTTGCAGCTTCCCTACCTCTGTTTTTTTTTTTTTTTTTTTTTTGGTGCCAATCCTGGAGTTTAAACTCAGAGCATTGTCCTTTAGCTTTTATGTTCAAGGCTAGATAGAGCTCTACCATTTGAGCTGTGACTCCACTTCTAGCTTTTTGGTGGCTAATTGGAGAGAAGAGTCTCAGAGACTTATCTTGCCTGGGCTGGCTTTGAACTGCAATCTTCAGATCTTAGCCTGCTGAGTAGGTAGGAGTACCCTGGACTATTTCAGTAGTATCCCACTCTGCTCCATTCTTGATCCTTTCTCATTCACTCACCTCACAGCCCACACAGAGATCTTTCTCAGAAGCCAACCAGACATTTGTAAATTATAAGTAGGAAATAAGTGGAAAACATTATGCTTTGGCAGGCTGTAACTTGGAAGTCATGTTTCCCTCTCTCCCTCTCTTCCTCCCCTCCCCCCTCTTTCTTTCTTCTTTTCCTTCTTTCCTTTTAAGAGTGAAGTTTATAAAGTATCACACAGTTGGCCTGGGGTTTGGAACCAAGACCACAAGTACACTGGGGATTTCCTTCCATGGAGAAAATGCCTCCAATACTAGAGGAACATTTATTATACTGGGGTGGGGGGGGTTCTGCCCAGAAAGTGAGGTTACTCAGGAATGAGTTGTATTTGCTCAAGGGAGATTAGCAACTAACCAGAAGAGGGAGCGAGGAGGAGGTTAGATGCTCCCAGGACACCAGTGAATGAATCAGCTTTGAAATGAAGTTGGTGAGGCTTGGCGCAAGCAGCTCTGCTGTTATGCTGCCTGGCATCACGCAGGGCTCCCTCAATTCCTCTGATCGTGAAGACCAGGGTGCCATGCCGCTTGGCCCTTTAGGGGCTTGGTGCATTTGCATTCCTAGACACACGGCTTAGGGATTGCTTTGCTCTTGGAGTGGGGAGTGAATGCACCTGCACCCCCTGAATGGGATCAGAGGAAATTATCTCCAGCCATGTCCCCAGGTAGCAGCAAACTGATATGTTCAAATTCAGAATGTGCACAACCTGATGCTCCATTTCAGTTTCCTTACCTGCTCTGAGATTAGTTAACTGCTCTGAGAATATTGGACCAAGATTTGTGAGCTTCAGTCTGGTGAGCATCGTCCACGTCTGCAGGACAGCTCAACAAGTTACGTTATCTGTGAACATTATACTGTGAAGAGAAGTCTCCAAAAAGAACAAATGAATATTCAAAAGCAATATAATAATAACTTTAATATGCATGTAACACTGGAGGACCAGAATATAGGTGAGAGTGTCAGCTAGAGCCTGCCTGCCTTCCTCCCTCCTCCCTCCCTCCTTCTTTCCTTCCTTTTCCCTCTTTTCTTCCTCCTTCTCTCCCTTCTGTGTAATTTTTAATATCAAGACTTTACAATATATTTAAACAATTCCATCGTACTTACTGCCTTCACAGTGTTGTACAACCATTATCTCCGTTTAGTTCTAAAACATTTTTATAACCTCAAAGAAACTTCATGTTTAGACTTTTGCTTTTACTCTTACAGGGTATCTTTGAAAATTGTCAGCTTGTAGAAATGTCTAGGCAACTCAAAATGCTGAACTGTTTACTGAAACTATTTCTAAGTTTAAGAAACCATTTAAGATGCCTGAACAGCTTCAGATTAATGTAATGTTTTATGACCCAATTATGTGTTTACATTGAAGCTTTTTTTTTTAAAGGACAAATGCATTAAGAGTGTTGAGGTCAAGTTATGACACAAAGGGGTAGCAATAATATGAATAACCAAGGTATGTAATAGCAGTGGATTTTAGTGGATGCTGCCAGCAGTGGCATTATAATCAGTTTTACTGCACATCTATCGTGGGTCCCCAGAGTTATTAGTATTGTAGGAAATAAACAGGAGGTATGTAAACATTAAAGCATACTTATTTCTTGTTTAAGCAAATATTCTCAGTGGTAAAGAGAGAATGAAGTAAAGGAGCCTGCCAAATATATATGGTGACAGTGGGCAAAGGAAGTGGCATTTCTCTTGAGGAATATACAAAACATATGCCAGATTCATTTCCTATTATGGACAGCATCTAAAATAATGTGTGAGAGGTATTTCTTGATGCATGAATGTCCCTGAGTTTAAAGTAAGGATGACATCCAATTGAGACTGCACTATTTTCTGGTCTAAGCTCTTTACAAATTGAATGTCATTTCAGAGAAACCATAAAAGAATTGAATAGGAAGACAATAAGATTGAATTAGAACTATTTCTTAGGAGTGAAGTTTCTCATGCAGGTTCCATTGCCTACAACATTCTGGGTATTTCAGTTATAGTTTTCTGCCTAACAGAAAGAAAGCAAAAAAAGTAAAAACAAAAGAAAAGATAACACAGCACCATTATATCCAAGGTAAGATAGACCAAGCCAGATTAAATAGTTTTCATCCTCATTTCTACCGTGGCTAAGAGATTTCTGCTTTTTGCAGTATTGATATTTCACAGTCAAATATGACTTAGCAATGACTGGTAACTCTTCTTTTCATAGTATAAGAAACATCGCTCTTCTCATGCACATACCAACAACTTTGCAAAATCGGTGGTCAACCTTGTGGATTCTGTAAGTATCCTGGTATTCTTGGACCTATTTTTTACCAAGATGGCATGGTTTATATCTCCATCTCTTATTTGCTCACTTGTTGCCTTAGCTGTTTCTTGGGAAAGAGTAAAAATGCAATTCCTAATTCTTCTGGAAAGGGTATAGGATAGGATAAAAAGTAATTGGCTTCACAATTGAATATTCTCAGAATTAGTACACCAACATTACTACTTTCTTTTAAATACATACTTTTTATTAATTATTATTATTTTAATTATACATACTTAAGAAGTGCAATGTAATAATTTAAGATGTGTACAGTGAATAACAACCAAATAAGGGAAATTAGCATTTCCATTTCTTTAAATATTAAAATGTTTTATTAACATAATAACGGTACAATATTGCCTCTAAGTGTTAGCTAGATCTCATTGTCACCAGAGTCCCTAGGGAATAAAAAGCTGTGGAGAAAATTAGCTACCAAAAAGAATGAACATTTTACTTGGCAGACTGTACTGATTTTTTTAGTAACAATTTGAGCTTTTCTTGCATAGATAGTGTCCATGAGAAAGTCTAAATATTGAGGTAGAGTCTCTTTGGAAAATACAGATAAATTAAACAATAAGTAAAAAGGATACTAATGTATTTTCTAGTGTTCCCATAGTGAATGTTTTCAACTTTAAATCTAGACAGAGTTAAGTATAGTCTCCAAATAAAGCTAATTTGAAACACAAATTCATACCTCCTTCAAAGGCTTCTAACCTTACAGATATTTACTATTGGTGATATTCTTCCTTTTGTTTTATAAGTTACAAAAATGATTGTTAAGATTTTCTTCCTTTTTCTTGCCTTAATTAGGAACTCTATAGATCTGATTGTTATGAATTATGCTCCAATAAATAATTCAATTTGGCTCACATAAATTAAACAGAGCATGCCACTTTTCATATTCTAAAGAAAAGTGGTCTTATATTCAGTTAAGTGTATTTTATCTGGTATTTATTTTATGTTGCCTCTTAACTGTGGAAAAGAATCCTTTGTATAAATTTACCAAGCATCTGAATGATATTTATTTACTCCATGGAACTGCCTTCTAAATAGTCCCATCCCCCCATCATGTAAATATTCATAGCATGTTTTGTGCACCTCGCATATGTTATGTGGCTGGTAGGCACATCTGAGCAAAATTACAATATGAGTGCATGTGCAGAGAATATGTAACATAAAATTAGGATCAAACCTCTGGGAGTCAGTTTATGCCTGGCTTATTACTTTCTTTAATTTCAGCTCTTGTCAATCTTCTCAGAGGAAAGCTATTACTGAATATGGAAAAGAGAATCTTAAACACATCTTTTCCCCTGTGGAAGCTGTTTACTTGGTAGCACTGGGTTAGTCATTTCAGCATGATTGAGTAGAATCACATCCTGCAAAGTTTCATTTTTTATTTTGTGATACCATATATGGATCGGAAGCCAACCGTGAATTTTAAAAAGATGTTACACTGAACTCACCTGTGTGTTAAGTCATTACAGCTTCAGCTTGGTGCAGCCGTGATGATGGGTCCCTGCTTCAGTGTGATCAAAGATCATCCATCGTTCCCTTAATCAGTTTAAAAGTACTACAAAATAACAGCACTCATAGAAATTGCTTAACGGTGTGAATTATGTAGCAATTTGGCCAAAAGTAGAGAAAAAGAAGGGTAACAATGTAAATCTTGTGAGTGGTCGCACCTTGTTGCTAGAGTGAGCTGGGTGACACAAATAGGCTGTTCTTCTTTTTTTGGGGCTAGACCCACAATTCTTATCTAGTGTTATTTTTGGTTTTCATATACATGACTCCACAGGCAAGCCAGCCACATTGTTGGGCGATTTTTTTTTTATCCTGGCAGAATAACTGGCTGTATTGTACTTAGAACTGGTATATCAGACACCACCCTGTGCCTCTGGGAAGGTTTGCAAAGGTGGTCTTACTTACCTTGTTCAGTTACAGCCTGGCATAGGAATCTTGAAATCCCTACATGCCTACTATCTTATCATCTCATAGATTACCACCGAAAGTGTCCATCTGGGGTAGAAATGACCTTCTAGAAGAGTAGGTGACATGACATCAGATTGTGTGCTTTTTTTTCTTTTGGGAAAGAGAAAGGAATAGCAGAATTTCTACTATGAGCTAACTCTGACCCCATGTTCTCTCACCTCCCCTTTCCTGTCCTTCCACTGACTCTGACTCATTGATCGTGCATGTTTGACCCAGTGTTTTCCTCCTGCACCTGTCCTGTTGTATACCCATAGATTTACAAGGAGCAGCTCAATACCAGGGTTGTCTTGGTGGCTGTAGAGACCTGGACTGAGAAGGATCACATTGACATCACCAACAGCCCTGTGCAGATGCTCCACGAGTTTGCTAAATATCGTCAGCGTATCAAGCAGCATGCCGATGCTGTGCACCTCATCTCGTACGTACCTCAGTCTTTTACTGTAGTGTTTGGCTTGAAGTACATTCCAGTTATGGTACATATAAAAAATAAGGGTAAGCAAGTTTTCCCTTAATGCCACTCTTATAAAAGAGGCATGGCAGTAGAATTCCAGTACTAAGATACTGGAGGTTTCATGACCCTTCACTATACTTATGGAGTACATACCTTCCATTCTCAAGATCAAATCACAATTCAAAATAGCTGCTGGTATTCCAGCCCTTTGTACAACTCCAACTTCGGTGCAGACTACAGAACAGAGAGATGGGTCACTTTGTCTAGTTGAGTCAAATTTTGTAAGCCAGTTTTTCTGAAAGGTTGCATGCAACAATTTTTAACAATAAGTCATTTATTTGCTAGATCTTAGTTATAGGACCACAGTTCACTGTAAGACGGCTTAGGAAAGAAAGTATTTAGGATGAACCATTAAATACAGTTGAGCTACTGTCAGTAAGAAAGAGGATGCTATACTTTATTTTTGCTATAATGAGCTGATCCCTTCTGCTCATGGCAAAGCTGTTTCCAGATAGTCCTCCAACGTTCCATGTAGGGACCAATCCAATCCAATCATTCCTTCCTTCTTTCTTTTTTTTTTGTCGGTCATGGGGCCTTCCTTCTTTCTTATCTTTCTTTTCTTTCCCTTTTACTTGAGTCTAGTTGTCAATTTATAATGACAAGCAATATTTTGAATAAGTACAAGATATTCTGTTAGAAAAACACCAATGTCTGTGTTCTGCTTATCTTTTTGGGGGGGGGGGCAGGGGTCCGGTTGTGGGGCCTGAACTCTGGGCCTGGGCGCTGTCCCTCAGCTCTTCAGCTCAAGGCTAGCGCTCTACCACTTGAGCCACAGCGCTACTTCCGGCTTTTTTCTTTTTGCTTATGTGGTGCTGGGGAATCAAACCCAGGGCCTCAGGCACTGAGCCACCTTCCCAGCCCCTGCCTATCTTTTTTGTCTTTTATTCCTGTGCAAGTACATGATGCTTACTTGTACTCAGTTAAGGCATCCTCAGCTCAAGTTATTTTATACAACATGACCTTAAATATGTGATGAGGAGAAACCCAAAGGTGTAACTCCTCTGAACATTTTAAATGCTATTTTTTTATTAATAAGATTTTTTTTTATTGTGAAAATACCATACAGAAGCTGGGTACCCGTGGCTCATGCCTGTAATCTTAGCTACTCAGGAGGCTGAGATCTGAGGATCACGGTTCAAAGCCAGCCCGGGCAGGAAAGTCCATGAGACTCTTATGTCCAATAAACCACTAGAAAACCAGAAGTGGTGCTGTGGCTCAAGTGGTAGAGCGCTCGCCTTGAGCTGAATTGCTGAGGGATAGCGCCCAGGCCCAGAGTTTAAGCCCCATGACCGACAAAAAAATACAAAAAAATAAAAATATTAAAAAAAGAAAATAGTGTACAAAGGGGTTACAATTGAATGAGCAAGGTAATGAGTACATTTCTTATCAAGCATTGTTGCCTCCTCCTTTGTTTCCCCTTCCCATCCCTGCCCTCCCATCTTTCCCCTTACCCCCTTTCTCCCCCCCACTTTAAATACTATTTATTGAAACAAATTCCAGGAAATGGAAACATGGAGTTTTTGTTGTTGATGGTGGTGTTCTTGTTTTTTATGGGGAGACAAATTAGGGGAATAGAAAGGGATGGAGGAAGGGTGAACAATACAGTCATGGTATTCAGTATACACTGTGTAGAAAATAAACTATGCAGCTTGTGGGCAAGGACAGGAAAGTGAAACTGGGCGAAAGTGAAGGAAGGGATGACATTGTCCAAAGAGGAATGTACTCATTACCTGACTTATGAAATACTAACCCCTCCGGTACGACATTTTAGTAATAACAATAAAGTTCTATTGAAAAATATTTATGATGACATAAATTTAAATGTATTTAAAGTACAGTTTTTTATTTCCTGGAGGAGGGTGGTTTCAGAATAGTAGAATAAACATGTTTTGGCAGAGTTTGTATGGTGATCATTACATTGGTTTCTAAGAGTACTTTGTTTTCTTGAGGCGTGTGACATTCCACTATAAGAGAAGTAGTCTGAGTTTCTTTGGAGGTGTCTGTTCTCGCACAAGAGGTGTTGGTGTCAATGAGGTAAGTTTCACTGATTTTCTTTAAGTAGAGTTTTATCATTGCATCTGATCTTTCTTCCTTATGGTATAACTTGCATCCCTTTCCAGCCTTGTTTTAAATGATGACTTGAAAACGGGGCATGTACGAATGGCTTAGATTAGAATGTAGAACTAATTCAAAGAGGTCCTTTGGGTTTATAGTGATCTCATTGGGTATCAAATGCAAGCCAAAAGCTGGCTTTGAGCTTCTATAGATTCAATAGGTTACAATTTTATAAGCTTATCCATCTGTATTACTTTTAAAAATCATGATCTGGGTGCCAGTGGCTCACGCCTATAATCCTAGCTACTCAGGAGGCTGAGATCTGAGAACCATGGTTCAAAGGCAGACCAGCAGTAAGGTCCATAAGATGCTTATCTCCAGTTAGCCACCAGAAAACCAGAAGTGGCACTGTAGCTTAAGTAGTAGATGCTAGCCTTGTGAGAAAAAGCTCAGGGATAGCACCCAGACCCTGAGTTCAAGCCCCATGACACCAAAAAAAAAAAAAAAAAATATATATATATATATATATATGATTATTTTCTGCATGTTTAATATATTTAAGTCAGTTTATAGTATTAGTATCTTTTATTCTCTCTATATAATTTTAAAAAATCTTTGTGCCTTTTACCTACCTCTCTAGAAGATGAATTGAAACAAATGGTTTCTTAATAACATGGCTTGGGTTCTTGATACCTTTATTTTTTATAAAGAGATTCTTAGTTTTCAAAAGCATCCTCTACAACTTAACCAGTTATACCTAAATCCTGGTCAATACTGGTATGTGTTTTACCAAGTCATCCTAGTAGTCACCATGTACTGTGAGCTTTCTCTTATAGTTGAGTTGAATTTATCCTTGGTTGGATATGAGTTGAACTGGAGCACAGTGTTTGCAACTTGTATTTCACATTTGCATGTGGATCCTTGTGTCTGGGAGATACCACGTAGGAAGGGGGCCTTTCTGCTTCTTGGTCCCACTTTTAGCAAGGAAGAAGTGGTAAGGAGCACATGCCATCTTGCAATGTTGTGAGGTTCTACTTAAGGAACTGAGGTGATGTGTGATATCAATTAAGAAATAATAACTAGCTTTGTGCACTCTCTCAAATGTTTCCCACACACTTTCAACTCTGAAAAACAGTATGGTCTTCCAATGGCAGTGGCACAAGTGTTATCTCAGAGCCTGGCTCAAAACCTCGGAATCCAATGGGAACCTTCTAGCAGAAAGCTGAGTATGTACATTGACCTTATTCCCATTTCCCTGTCCTTCTGTGTTATAATGCATGTCGAATCAATAAATACTTTTTTCACTTGAAAGCTACTGTACTCTAATTGTAGTCTATTTCTTTCCTCCAAAAAAATTATAAAACAGGAAGTGGAGCTGTGGCTCTAAGTGGTAGAGCACTAGCCTTGAGCTAAAACACTCAGGGACAGCCCCAGGCCCTGAGTTCAAGTCCCACTACTGACAAAAATATTACCTTAAAAATTATAAAGCAGGCAACTTCAGGTCAATATTATTTAGGTTAAAGACATGTCCTTTCCATAAATCTATAAAGTTCTTTCCAGTTTCTCATGACATGGATTGGCTGCTTTTCACGGGGTTGAATGTTGAGATTAAGGGCAGTGATTACTTCCCCTTCATAGGCATTTCAATTTCAATTTCAATTGTAGGCATAAGATACCGAATGAGACTCTATCACATATTTAGTGGGTTGGGAAATAAGAGGAGCTTATATTTAAACTGTAGTTATTTCCTACCTACTCACATCACAAAAGTTAGAGAAGAAGTTTTCCCTAGACAGAGCCTGTTTCCTGGCTTTGGGGCAGGTGAGAGAGGACAGAATCCTCTGGTGCCCAGGGTAGTCCAAGGATGATGCAAACAAGGCCATAGATCCCATGAAGGACAGAAGCATGACAACTTCTATGAGTAATGCTATTTTCAGTAATTAGACGGAGAGATAGAAGAAGAAGGATGACTTTTCAAGCAAAGTGTCTAGGATCTGTCAAGTTTGGGTTGGGGTCGAAAAGTTTTAATTTCTTTTAATATCAGAATAAAATCCAACCTGAATTATATTCCTCTTTATACCAACACAGTAGGATTGTTTTTAGTATTTTTTTCTATTTTGCAAGAATTACTAGTGCTCAAGGCCTACAGATATTATAGCATGATCTTCTATAAAGAGACCACCATGTTTACTCACGTTGTTTTCTAAAATTAAGTCCTCTCTATTCTATGAAAATATGAGACAGTAGGAGTAAAGTTTTACTCCCAAAAGAAGAAAAGAAAAATCTACTTAATATTTACATACCTTTTTATAGTTTTTTTGTCCTTAATGCATAATATTATGGAAAATGGAATCAAGTTCCCATGAGCTTTAAACACTGCACTTTATAGACATGTGATTAAATATGTGGTTATCACAAGTGTTGGGATGCATTTTATAAAGTTGCCTAAACTATTATTTACTAAGACTTTGTTCAGAGCATTTGCTTTCCCAAAGAAATTCTTGCTTTACATTAAAAAAAAGTATTTAGATTTTTGTTAGCATAGACATCTTAAAATCAGGACTTCACCAGTTGACAACCTTGTTTGAAAGTCCTGGAGGCCAGTGCTGGGGTCAATTCGAACTGCTTCTCGGTCAGCTAGCATGACAGAGTGAGGAATAGTCATTCCTGATGCTGGTTATCATAGTTTCTCCTTTCCTAAAATTCTTGGTTCTATTGTGAATTGTTCATTTATGTAGTGATTATTATTTTTTCTGAATTGTGATTTTAAGTTCATGTTGTTATTTATGATAGAAAATAAAATAGAAAACAATAAATGAAAAAAATAAATTGCAATACCTGATATCTAGGTAAAATATATGATTTTTATTTAAATGATTATTACTTCTATTTCAGATTTTCTTTTTTTTTTTTTTAAGCTTGAACTCAGGGACTGGGTGCTATCCTTGAGCTCTCTACCACTTGAGCCACAGCTCTACTTTTGGCTTTTTGGTGGTCAGTTGGAGATGAGTATTATGGATTTTCCTTCCTGGGCTGGCTTTGAATCATGATTCACATATCTTAGCCTCCTCAATAGCTAGGGTTATAGGCATGAGCCACCAACACCTGGCTGAGCTTGCTCTTTTTAATGGAACATTTTAGTAGATTGGTCTTTAAGTCTCTACCCAATTCTGGTATTGATTCCAGGAAAGTGAATTCTTTTGTCTAACTTCTAGTCATATTTTGTTAATAATTAGTTGGGCTCACAGCAAGCATGGGGTATGCCATCTGTGTGAACCCCAGAATCACTCTGGGACATAGGCAGAGAGACATAATTTCTCTACAAGATTAGAGGTAAAGACACCTCTAAAGAACACCAAGGGGGGCTAAGTCACTTGCCAAGGGTATAACTTAGTCTGGAACTCAGCCTTCTACTCTCCAGCCCAGTGTTCCTCTCAGTAAATGAGGGAATGAGGAAACGAATTGAATTGTCTGAGTACAAAAATGAGGAGATGTCACAGTTGTATTTCCTGCCAGCTATTTTCTTAGGAAGCAATTTACACTTTTGTAAAAGATAATGAAATATTGATTTAAGGACTCTAAGGTTTACAGACTAGAAGACCTCAGTCTGTACCTGTTCAACATGGAATTGGTAATGTGTTTTTCGTAGGAACTGTAACACAAATCGAAGATGTGACTTCTGTTTCTTTTTTCCCCTGTTGCTTTTATTGTTTCATTGGACTAGAGTGTGACTGCACAGAATCCTGGGGTGGCTGCATCATGGAGGAAACAGGGTAAGTTTTTATTATATGTGCATTGATAGATACCTTTTGCTAACATTTCTGCATATAGTTAAAGATGGTCTTTTGGGTACTGGTCTCTTTCACTAAGCATTTAGTAGAGACTCCACAATTAATTGTCTGATATTTAAAAATTGACTGGGATAATTCACTTTGTATTTTAATTTTTATTTAAAGTTGGCAGTGAAAGCAAAATGTATTTGTTCCTTCTCCCTACTAACCCTTAGAGGAAGCACATTACTAAATGCTTCTAAGTTTGGGAGAGGCATTAATTTTTTAGCACACTTAGCATGAAGGCTGGTTGTCTACCTAAAGTAGTCAGTGAAGATCAATTTAGCCATCAATTTGCATTTTAAGCAACTTGTAAATATATACATTTAAGGTAATAAAAATTGTACTATACTTGTTATAGAACCAGGAAAGCTTTATTAAGTCAGATGTATTGTGCCTGAAAGTCTTCTGGTGGTAGGCATTTGAACATTCACTCACCTGCTTGCATTTTCCTTTTGCGGATATTTGGGGAACTGAGAACTGAAACCTAGAAACACAGCCCTTTCCCAGGGACCTTTTCCCCAAGGCCTCCTAAGCTACACCCACTCTTAGTGTGCTGGAGAAGTTTCCTTCCCTTACTCATGGGACTGTCCTACTTCCTTTATTTCTTTTTCTTTTCTTTTCGTTTCTTTTTTTGGGGGGGTCTGGTTGTGGGGCCTGAACTCTGGGTCTGGGCGCTGTCCCTCAGCTCTTCAGCTCAAGGCTAGCGCTCTACCACTTGAGCCATAGCACCACTTACGGCTTTTTTCTTTTTGTTTATGTGGTGCTGAGGAGTTGAACCCAGGGCCTCAGGCATGCAAGGCAAGCGTTCTACCACTGAGCCACCTTCCCAGCCCTTACTTTATTTCTTACGCATTTGCAATTTCTGGTCCTGTGCCCATTTCTCTGAGCATGGTTGCTGGTAGTGTCCCCCCCACTTCCTGTCCACCTGACCTGCCCAATATTCCACCTCTTGGGGACAGCTTTGCAGAATCAGCCATTGTCTCTGCAACTTTAGAGCAGAGTTCTAGAAATGAGTTCCACAGCTTAGTAATTTATGGCATATATAGAAATAGCAGCATTGATAGCATTAGTTTTATAAAAGGAGATATCTCAGACACACACATACATCCTTCTTCTTCATCCTTCTCTCCTTCTGCTTTTTAGAAGTTTGTGGTTTTTTTTGTTTTTTGTTTTTTTTTTTTTTTTTTTTTTTTTTTTTTTTGAGGAACGGCCTTGCTGTGTAGCCCATGCTAGCCTTGAATTTGTGATCCTCCTATTTCAGCCTCCTGAGAATGGGATTGCCGGTGTGTACCATCACATCCAACACCTTTTGTCTTTTAAACTTCCAGTTTCTAAAGTAGTTATTGGACTGAGTATTAAATGGGACATAATGAAATAAGTTACAGTTAATGTACATTTTCTCAAGTATGACTTTTTATACAGTTCTTATAGAAGATCAGTGGTAGGGTAGTGAGCTTTACCCTCACATGTCAGAATACAGATACCATATTGTATCTTAGAATGGCTTGACATTCTCGAACTGGGTACTACTACAGATATTCCTAAGGAGCCACAGTGTGCCTGATTCAGCTTAACCTTGACCATGTGCATAATATTTCACTATGTATTTACATACACTGTGAATTAACTTGATAGAATAAATCACATTAGGGCTCCTTCCTGCCTACTCATGAATATTGTCCAAGAAGTTGGGTTCTCTCTCTCCTTCCCCTGCCCCCTCCCACTCTGTTTTTCTTTCTCTTGATACTGGGATTGAAGTTTGCATGAGCTCTACTACTTTAGTCATGACCTCTAGACCTTTTACTTTCAGTTTATTTTTCAGATGGGCTGTCACACTAATTTTGCCTTGGCTGGCCTCTACATGTGATCCTCTTATATCTACTCAGTAGCTAGGATTATAAATGTGCATTCCCACACCTGGCCTTTGCCTGATACTATTCAAAATAGAGAGTCAGAAAGCTATTCATAGGAACTTACTCTAATTCTGTTTTTATACTCAAAACATTCATACATATGGCTCAGCAGTCTCTTTTTGGTTTCTTTGTTTAACTGAAATTTGCATTGTTTAAACCTGAGTTATGTAATCTTTGATAAATAAATGGATCCTCCCAATTTCTCCTCCAAAGTTAGGTCTAGTAGGCTCATGAACTCCTTTAATTGAGGACAGAGTTAGAAAAGCCAAAATAATTTGCCTTGATTGAGACATAATTTGTCTTTATTGATTTTGTGACCATATATAGTGATCAATAACAGTGATCCTACTTTGAAATATAGTGTAGATGGAAGGAGTTGTAATGAACTTTTAACAAACTTCCTTCAGCACAAGTTACAGGAAAACTTGACTGATGAAGAAGTTGTAATCAAATCCCCAGTTCTGTGATTTTTCTTTGTATATCTGTCTTTTGCAAATTCCATCACATAATCTTATTTAGCATCTGACTGTAAGTACCTTTGTCTGAATTTGTGTATATATTTTTTCTAGAATGAGCATATTGATCTAATTCAGGGGTTTTAATTTTTTTAATCTCTGATGACTGCTTTTGGTAAATAATTTACATAATAGATTCTTTTTTTCCTCAGGGTATCCCATTCCAGAAAGTTCTCAAAGTGCAGTATTTTGGAGTATAGAGATTTTTTACAGAGAGGGGGTGGAGCATGTCTTTTCAACAGACCAACAAAGGTTAGTCACTGAAAAAGTATAATTATCTCTTCAATGTTTAACAATGGAATACTGCCAAACATCAGCTGCTTGTCTTAGAAAACAGGCTTCTTTTTTTAAAAAAAATCTGTATATATATATATATATATATACAGAGATATAAACAAATATATCTCTGTATATATTTGTCTTTTTAAGAATCTGTATGTATCTGTGTGTGTGTGTGTGTGTGTGTGTGTGCACACACGTGTGTGTATTTGTCTTTTCTTTTTTAGTACTGATCAAACCCAGGATGTTGTACTTGCTAGGCAAGTGCTTAGCCACTGACCTACATCCCAGCCTGAAAACAGGTTTTTGTTTTCTTTTTTGTGAAAATACTGTACAGAGGGGTTACAATTAAATGGGCAAGGTAATGAGTACATTTCTTATCAAACATTGTTGCCTCCTCCTTTGTTTCCCCTTCCCATTCCTTCCCATCTCCCCCGCCCCCAAGTTGTAAAGTTCCTTTTTCGTATATCTCATTGTCTCATTGTTGCAATGACTTGTTGGTCACATTGATACTTAGTTATAAAAAGTCTTACAGGCTTGCCTTTCAAGGAATACCAAACTGTAGATCAGTGTTCAGTACTGGCTGCACCTAGGCAAGACCTCCAAAAGGGAAATATGCTTTAATTAAAAAGCTTTGAAAATAGTGCTAAGAGATATGTGGTTTAGATTAATATAAAGTATTACTTAATCCATTTGTTAAAAATTAATTGAATTTATTCTTGTCATTCTAGGGAATTATTATTATTATCTCTTCCTCCACCTCTTTCTCCTCATCTTCTCTCTCTTCTTCTTCCTCTTTTGTTTTCTTTCTTTCTTTCTTTCTTTCTTTTTTTTTGTCGGTTGTGGGGCTTGAACTCTGGGCCTGGGCACTGTCCCTCAGCTCTTCAGCTCAAGGCGAGTGCTCTACCACTTGAGCTACAGTGACACTTCCAGTTTCCTGGTGGTTTATTGGAGATAGGAGTCTCACGGTCTCTCCTGCCCGGGCTGGCTTTGAACCTCGATCCTCAGATCTCAGCCTCCTGAGTAGCTAGGATTACAGGCGTGAGCCACCAGCGCCCGGCTTCTTTCTTTCTTTCTTTCTTTCTTTCTTTCTTTCTTTCTTTCTTTCTTTCTTTCTTTCTTTCTTTCTTTCTTTCCTTCCTTCCTTCCTTCCTTCCTTCCTTCCTTCCTTCCTTCCTTCCTTCCTTCCTTCTTTCTTTCTTTCTTTCTTTCTTTCTTTCTTTCTTTCTTTCTTTCTTTCTTTCTTTCTTTCTTTCCTTCTTTCTTTCTTTCTTTCTTTCTTTCTTTCTTTTTTGTCAGTCATGGGACTTGAACTCCTCCTAGTCACTGTCCTTGAGCTTGTTTGCTCAAGGCGAGTGCTCTATCACTTTGAGCCACAGCTCCATTTCCAGTTTTCTGAGGGTTAATTGGAGATAAGAATCTCAAGGACTTTCTTGCCCATACTGGCTTTGAACCATGATCCTCAAATCAGCCACCTGAGTTGCTGGATTACAGGCATGAACTACCAGGCTTTTTTTTTTTTGAGTGGTCTGTTTTTTTTTTTTTTTGAGTGTCAGGAAGCGTTGCTAATATCAGTCAGCCAAACAATAATCCATACGATTTATGGGTATCATTAATATTTTAAGTATTTATATTGCATAGTCTGTTTACCAAGAGATTCATTATCAATTGGCATCTCACCAGAATATGTACATACAGTATTGTAATCCCTCATCCACAGTTCCAGAATTGAAAAAACTGCACATTTCTAGAAGCAGTATTTTTTGAGTTTCCAGAAAACACATTTGACTAAAATGTATCTTAAATTAAAAGTCCTTATTTGTCATTTGTATTGTAAGATTTGTAAGTCTTACTGTGTACTCTAGTCACAATCATCTTCCTAGATGGTTCACATCACTTTCATAGAATCCAGCAAAACCAAATTCTTCAATCCACTATCTGAAGCCTTTAGATATAGTTTTGTGGTGTGACATAGCATATTTGGAGATAAAGTTGCTTAACAGACAAAAAGACATGGTCATTGCTAATTAACAGATGGTGTACAAATTTAATATGGCAAACTTCCTATTTCTTTTAAAATACAACTTCATAAGTCAAATATAGTTCATTGCTGAAGAAAGTATTTAATAATCTGAAAATTAGGAGAGCTGTAAAACCATATTAACCTTTTTAAAAAAAATCAGTGACTAATGTGAATAATTGATAGAATAATTTATTCCATACTAATAATTAAGTGATATTGCTGGAGTCAGAAGATGATAGCAGAACATCTCAGTAAAGCTGTGGAAAAACAACAGGGCTTTGGAAGTGGCCCTGATTGTTAAAGTAGGATGCTTGCCCTATGAGGCATCGATCCCCGAGTGCCAGAAACCTGAAAGCTTGGAAGTGTTTGCAATGAGTGAATCAGTAATAAAGAACTAATGGGAGATGCTGGCATTTTTGAATTGCAATATACATGGCTAATTTGGCCTGCCTTGTAGCACACCACTTAATTAGAAGCCTGTGGAAACAACATTCGCTTGTTCGGAAAGGTTAACATTTCTAGTTTATGCATGAGGATCCATCATTGCATCTCTGAAATTACCTGTGAGTAGGAAGAAAATTATTCCAATAACTTGGTAGCAATATAAAAATAATTGAGTATACATATTCAGTTTTTACAAGTTAGTAAATACAGAGTCATTTATCTTTTTGAAATACAAATTACAATGTTTAAAAAGATCCTATAGATTACAATAGAACAGTTCATATGTATGTAAAAAGAACTGCTTTTTCCTCAATTGCTTTTTGTCAATGAATATATTCATGTGCTGCATGTTATTTTCACACTGTGTGCATATTTTTGTGCTCTAAGAATCTCTCTGATTGCTGTTTCCCATCTGGTTTGAGATAGTTTCCCATCTCAGAATGGAGAAAGGCCCTACAAAAGAAAGAATGGAGGCTTGATACAGTGCTGGTCATGTTCTAGCTGGCCCTTCTTTCTCTTTTTCTTTTTTCTTCTGTTTTTTCCTTTCTCCTGGTCAACACAGCACAGAGCAAGACTGTTGAGTCTTACCCAACTAGTCTGGAAACCTTCCGTGCTCCTTATGATAGTTTTCCCTTCCTGGAATTGGAAGGAGGGAGGGTAAAGGCATTCTTGGATGAACTGGATGGAATCTGTGCTGTGGGGTGTGTAAAGCTGCTGGGTGCAATCTCTTCCTCCTTTCCCTGCCCATGGTTTTGCACATTTGTGTTGGGATGTTTTGCTCCAGTCTTTACCTAGGGATGATGATCATACCCAGATAATCCTGCTCCTGGTGACAGGAAATCATCATGTTTCCCGTAAACCTCAACCACCACCGGTCTGTTATAATATTCACCAAGCAAGTTTGTGGCACCAGTAGAGTGGGTTTTTCTTGAAATCTGACTCCAGCAGTGACAGAAAGATTTCTATGCATTCATATATGTGTATGCATGCTTAAGACAGCCAGTGGAGGCTTTTTTTTTCAATGAAAATGATGTGCTTGGATTTCTAGCAAAGTAGTTTTCTGATTTTATTTACATTTACTTGATTGTATGAATTTTTGACCTTTTTTTTTTTTTTTTTGGTTGGTCATGGGGCTTGAACTCTGGGCCTGGGCGCTGTCCCTCAGCTCTTCAGCTAAAGGCGAGCGTTCTACCACTTGGGCTACAGCACCACTTCAGGTTTTCTGAGTGTTTATTGGAGATAAGAGTTTCATGGACTTTCCTGCCCAGGCTGGCTTTGAACCTTGATCCTCAGATCTCAGCCTCCTGAGTAGCTAGGATTATAGGCGTGAGCCACCGGCACCCGGTTATTTTTGACCATTTTTATGTCTTCCGAGATACCTTGAGATATGAGACAAGTCTGTGAATTGGATATGTGCGTCTTATTAGCAATGCATTTTAGCTCCATTAGCAATCTTGAAAAATGATCTATTTCTCATGACAGTTTGTCTCCATAATAAGTACCTTTCTTGCTAGGGGTCATCTCTGGAGCTTACCACCAGTGAAACTCCCAAGGGACATCTCCCCCCTTTTGAATATATTGTTATAAGTGTTATGAATAAGTTGACAGAATTCCCCATGTAGATTTCATATAAAAGATACCATAATAACAGGTCACAAAAGAATCTCACTGCTTATAGGGCCATGTATATGGATGACTTTCTGTGATAAATTAAAAAGTTATCCATTTTCTCCCCTAATCTCTTTCAGCTGTTTGAGCCCACAGAATGTGGAAACGGATATGTGGAAGCTGGAGAGGAATGTGATTGTGGTTTTCATGTGGTAGGTATCAGAGATCTTCTTTACCTTCATTCGGTACAGCATTTCCCCAGAGCTAACAACAAAGCATTAGTGAGAGGCCTGTGTGATCATTCATCATGGTCTCGCTGTCTTTCTGGTTGCTCTGATCAATGCTTCATCTTAGCTCAGACATGTTAGCATTAGTCATGTTCTTATGGCCTTGTCTGGAGAAGCCTAATGGATTGTTCTAATCAAATTCCCCACTGCTTAAAAATTCATAGCTCGTATTCATTGCAGACAAGTTTTACCAAATTGTGAAACTTTTCCACATTGGATAACCTTTTTGCCTTTGTAAAACTAAACTGGGTATGAAGAATGTAAGAGAGCTAACCAGGGCTGGAGGGTACCTGCTAAGAAATGAGTCTGCTCTTTGATAGAGCAACTCATTTTTATGGGAGATAAGACTCTGCCCATCAGTGTGTAAAATGGTTCTTTCCAGAAATATTTGCTTACTATTTATATGAATCTAGTCATTTAGATCCTGTGTCAGTCAATTGGGGAGAGAATGTTGAATGGGCAACAGCAAAGGTTCCTGGCTTACCCACATGGAGTGTTTTCTCTAGGAATGCTACGGATTGTGCTGTAAGAAGTGCTCACTCTCCAATGGCGCCCATTGCAGTGATGGCCCCTGCTGTAATAACACCTCCTGCCTTGTGAGTTCCTGACACATTTCTGTTTGTTTTCAATTGACAGGTTAGCCAGATAATTTTGCATGTACATTGAGGTTTTGTATAGCTCGTCATGTTACATATGTGACAACATATGTTTCGTATACTAACCTGCAACATTGTACAATAAGTTCTGTAGCGGGGAGGTTCATCACATTTATCATCACTGTTGTTCACTGTCCACCACCATTTTATCCTTCATTGCTTCCTCGGGAGAATTACTTGTACTGCTTACACATCAGGTTGTCCTACTAACACAGATGAGAACCAAATTAAATTGTTGAGGAGGAGAGGGACAATTCCTTTGGTCTTTTAAATAATATGACCTACTTTTTTCTTCAGAACTTACCCTAAATTACTTTAAACTCAGAGCATAAAAGCAAGTGCTCATATTTTTTCACCCTGACTTTTGAGTCTTCCATAAAGTCAGGGAAGGCAGATTGGGCTTTAACAAGGTATGTTCATGTGTTTGTACATGTGTTCATACTGTGCTGCCTACAGTGACCTCCAAGTTGTCTTTGCAAAGTCATTTTTAATATTCCTTTTTCTCAGATATAAGATCCTATGGTATTATCAATAACCATAATTTATGTGACCTGAGTTTTTCAATTTAAGGGTTTATATATATATATATATATATATATATATGGTATTCTAGAAGATGCTAGCAGTTTATGTCTACTAGCAGATTACGAATTATTTGAGACTCATGGCCTTGTTTACTATTTGACTCATTCCCTCCCCAGACAAAATGTTTATATATCTTAGGCAATCACTGACATCACTGAAGATGATTTATATGAATTCATTGTGATTTAACTATACATATTTAGCTAAGGCAATATTAATATCCAAGCTAGTGAGTAAATTAGGGAAATTGGGCATATATATTCATCTTTTAGCACTATCTTTTTTTTTTTTTTTTTTTTTGGTCAGTCGTGGGGCTTGAACTCTGGGCCTGGGTGCTGTCCCTCAGCTCTTCAGCTCAAGGCGAGCGCTCTACCACTTGAGCTACAGCGCCACTTCCGGTTTTCTGGTGGTTTATTGGAGATAGGAGTCTCACAGTTTCTCCTGCCCGGGCTGGCTTTGAACCGTGATCCTCAGATCTCAGCCTCCTGAGTAGCTAGGATTACAGGCGTGAGCCACCAGCGCCCGGCTTAGCACTATCTTAAATGTTTATACACATTATGTTATTCCCTTGTCTTCAGCCAAACCAGTGTTTACTTTTTTAAAACAAATCTTGCATTATAATGTTTTCCTAAAATAATACTTAGAGAGTGATTTCAACATCTGAACTCTGAATGCTTTTGTGACAATCTTTTCTGTAGATTAGAAGGTAGCATCTGGGCCTTGTTTCTATGCTATATTATGACTCACATGAAGATTTTAGTGGTATTTATGAAAAAGCAGAAGAATTTACAGAGAACAAAATAATAACTTTTGAAATATTAATTAATCATGGCTCCTAATACTGAATTTTGATTTGTAGTTTCAGCCACGAGGGTATGAATGTCGAGACGCTGTCAATGGGTGTGATATTACTGAGTATTGTACTGGAGACTCTGGCCAGGTATAGTAAACCGAGTTTTGACTAATACATTTTGCAGTACATATTTGTAAAGCTATCATGATAGATTGTATGTATGAACATAGTCTTATTTTATTGCTTGGTTTTCTAGCTACTTGTACTTCTTCACTATACTTTTATGTTAGAAAAACTCAATGTACTGTTTTTTAGATATATAGCTCTTTACTTCTGAAACTTCCCTTCATCTCTCTATATGATTTATACTCAACTAATTGATGCTTTCCTCTTATGTCTCTACATCAGAAACAGTACATTGACTTTAGTGGTATATTAGTACTATTTTCAAACATTTTAAGTATAGAAACCATTTAAAACAAACAGCCAGGAGTGAGTAGTTCGTGCTTGTAATCCTAGCTACTCAAGAGGCTGAGATCTGAGGATAGAAAAGTCCATGAGACTCTTACCTACAATTAACCATCAGAAAGTGGGAAGTGGAGCTATGTCTCTAGTGGTAGAGCAGTAGCCTTGAACAAAAAAGGCTCAGGGACAGTGCTCTGAATTCAGGTCCCAGGACTGGCAGGCACACGCACACACATGTGCCGCACCCCCCCTCCCCCCAATAGAACATCAAACAAAGTTTGTATGGAAACCCCATGTAGAAAGCCAGGACAAGCAGCAATGATGCTCTGGCTAAGTAGGACTTGTAGCAGAAATCCATCTTCTTTAATTCTCTGTCATCACATATAGCCCTGGCTTCAGAGCCTCTATCCATTAAAATGATTACTAGAGTTTGAACTCAGGGCCTTGCTCTTGCTGAGTAGGCACTCAAATGCTGAGCCACGCCTTCACTCTTTCTTGCACTGGTTATTTTAATGTAGGGAGGGTTTTGCTTTCTGGCTTAGGTATGTGTCAGGATGGTTGGTGATCTTCCTAATGTATGTTTTATGTGGTAGCTGGAGTGACTGAAACACACCATCATGCCCAGTTTCTTTCACTGAGTAAATTGGTAAACTTTTTTACCCAGGCTGGCTTGAAACCATTATTCTCCCAATGTCAACTTCACACATAATGGGGATGACAGACATATATCACACTGTACAGCTATTTGTTGAGAAGTGTTATGAACTTTTTGTCCATACTGACATGAAACTATGACCTTCCTAAGTACCTACAATTACTGATGTGAACTAACATGCCCAGCTTCTCTTTCTGTAATTAAAAAATTGTCAGATTAGCACCAGTGGCTCATGTCTGTAATCCTAGCTACTCAAGGAACTGAGATCTGAAGATTGTGATTTGAAACCAGCCTAGGCAGGAAAGTTCATAAGACACTTACTGACAATTAACCACCAAAATACTGCAAGTGGAGGTGGGGCTCAAATGACAGAAAGCTAGCCTTGAGTAAAAAAACTCAGAAACCCTGAGCTTAGGGCTGGGAAGGTGGCTCAGTGGTAGAGCCCTTGCCTTGCATGCCTGAGGCCCTGGGTTCGATTCCTCAGCGCCACATAAGCAAACAGAAAAAAGCCGGAAGTGGCGCTGTGGCTCAAGTGGTAGAGCGCTAGCCTTGAGCTGAAGAGCTGAGGGACAGCGCCCAGGCCCAGAGTTCAGGTTCCACGACCAGACCCCCCCTCGCCCCCCCCAAAAAAGAAACCCTGAGCTTAGCCTGAATTTTAAGCCCTAGGACTAGCACAGATACACACATGTCATTTTATTGTTTGTCTTTAAATGAACGATTTATTAAGTTATGTGTTGAGCATTGTTGTCAATGCCAGGATATGGGAAAGGATAAGATTGACAAGCGGTTAAACTCATGGAACTTATAAAACAGATATATAAATACAAATATTAGACGGCCTAAATAAAGTGCTATGAAAAGCAGCTTGGAGTAGGGACATTAGTGAGAAGCCTACTATTTTTAGTGTTAGAATGCTAAAGGCTTAACTGCCGTAGGTGGTTTTAGTTCTTTAAATACTGTATTGTTAAAGAAAACACTGTTTTTAATCATTTTTCAACTGATCAGAATTAACCCATAGTACAGGGAGTCCAAATACCTCAAGCATTTTCTTTTCTTCTAAAAAAAAGTTTTAGAATTTTCTTCTCCAAGACAGTGAACTTTGAATTTAATTAATCCTAGTAATTTTTAGGAAAACAGAATTTTTACATCTCTGATCACTAATGTCTATAATCAATACTGTGGCTTAAATTTTCTCTTATTGTTTTATTTTTATTTTTATATGTTTTGTGGCACTGAGTTTAAACCCAGGGACTTATGCTTGTCAGGCAAGTACTCTACTACTTCATCCATCTCCCCAGACAATTTTTCAAATAAGGTCTTACATGTATGGTCAGGTTGGAGTGGACCATGATCCTCCTATTTAAGCTCCCTGTGTAGCTGGGATGAGAGGCATGTATTGCTGTGCTTAGCTTTTTGTTGGTTGAAATGGGGTCTTATGAACATTTTTCCTGGGCTGGTCTTAAACTCTGATCCTTTCAATCTCTACCTTTCAAGTAGATAGGATTACAGACACAAGCCTGCACATTGCATATGGTTTTTCTTAGTGTATGTTTAATTTTGCTTACTAACATGTACTGGTGGCTCTGGGCTACTTTTAAAATTTGCAGCATATCACGGGATAACCAATACTTGTGCAATGGAGAGTACCATAAATTGGTCTAAATGGGTGGGGTAACACAATTTAAGTACTGTTGAAGATGTTTCAGGCGGACCTTCCTACACAGTGTAAAACCAAGGAGTGGAATGACCTTTGAGACATTATCCAGAGTTTTCCTCCCAGAGGAAAGTACCTGCAGTGAAGACTCTTGCTCTAAATATTCCTACAGATAAGAATCCCCAAAAGTTCTCTGTCAGACATATCAGAAATCGCAACTGGATTAAAAAATAGTTTTTGAAACAGGATCTTGCTCTTAATTCTTGACTGACCTCAAACTCTTCATTTGCCTGCCTCAACCTGCCAGGATTTACAAGTGTACTCTACCATGTCTGGCTAGCAACTGGAGTGTATTAGCCTAAATTAAAAGCAGATTGATTAGAAATCTCACATTTGAGTGGGACAGTTTGTTGTTGTTGTTGTTGTTTTTGTGTTGGTCCTGGGGGTTGAACTCAGGGACTGGGCACAGTCCCTGAGCATTTTTTTGCTAAGCCAGCAGCTCTGCTCCTGGCTTTTTGGTGGTAAATTGAAAATAAGACTCTCATGGACTTTCCTACCAAGGCTGGCTTTGAACCACAATCTTAAGATCTTAGCCTCTTGAGTAGCTAGAATTACAGGTATGAGCCATCAGCACCCTATGTGGGACAGTTTTTATTAAGCACTTTTCTTTTGTTGTTAGGAAAGAACTTTATAGTATTTTTCTTGCAATGTTGTAGAAGTATGACAAATTAATTGTAGAGTCTGATTTGCTTATTCCCAAAGTATGTTTTTCATTTCTGTTTATTGTGGTTGCAGCAGTTTTAAAGTAAGTGAATAATTAATAATAGATGACTAATGACATAATAGTTGACTTGTGGATGAATAGAGAGAGATGAAAGAAGCCATAAGGATGTCTGCTTTTGTTCAGTTGGCCCAGTATTTGAGGTTTGAGTGCCAATAATTGCATCCCTGGAATACTCAGCAGGGTGAATGAAAAGCTGTGGTGAATGAAGCTGTTCGAACACTGTTCGTTCTTAGAAAAACATAGAACCCAAGTATTTTTTATTGGAATCTTCCTAACTGCTCCTTAGGAATGCTAAACTAGTTCTATCTTCTTTCCATCATGAACTTCATCAATAACCTGATATGTGCAGAATATAATGACTTGGTTGTATCTGTATGGGTCATTCAGTTATTCTCTAAGTCAGTCACTAGTAATTGAGCACCTGCCTCAAACTTGCTACCAAAGGTAGCTACATAAACATAAAATCTCACCTGCCTGGAACTCAAATGATGATAGGGAACAATGATAAGCAAACAAATGAATAAAATACATGAATTGTCAGTTGGTGTTACATGCTCTGGAAAAGAAAAGCAGGGAGTGGTGAGGGAGAGAGAGTGCTGGTTGGGGAGAGAGAGAGGCCTCTTTGAGGTAATGATGTTATTTGAACAAAACCTCCAGAGCCATGCAGAAATTGGAGGAAGATTTTAAAAAGTGCAAAACCAAGGCCATGGGCTGGTACCAGGCCTAACAGGGAGAGAGCAGGAAATGAGTCCAGAGAAATGATGAGGTGGGGTAGGAGAGAATAATCATGGTCAACTTGAAGGCTAGTAATAATCTAAGAAGCCACTTAGGGGTTTTTGACCAGAAGATTGATGTGATCTGGTCTTTGTACTTGAAAGGGATCTAAACAGGGATAGCCTGGAGGCCACAAGTCGGGTAGAAGAGTTAGTGAGGAAGGGGGAGAAAGAGGTGGTCAAGTTGTAATGTTTTGAAGTGAAGCTAATGGGACTTGTTGACATACTGAATGCAAAATGTGGGCAAGAGGCATGAATAGGGGCTAATGCTGTGGTGTTGGGCTGAACAATGGAGAGGTCATTCGCTGAGAAGGTGAAGACTGAAGGGGAGCATTGGTATACATCTCTGTGTTTCTTAATCCTTTGCCAGACATGTGTATTCTTTTCTTTCATATTTGATTCTAACATCATAGTAGAGCTTTTGTCTTGACTTTTTTTCAACTCTCAAAACTGTGTAAAAGTTTTAAATTCACCTATTCAGTGTAATTTGGGGGGGAAATGAGGCATACTTAATGATCAGATAAACAAGCCAGTAAATAAAAATACCCACAGTATCACAGACTGTGCTGGTAACAAGTGTGTGGTGGGAGGGTCAGACAGGTCATGATGAGTCAAAATCAAGACTCTCTTTTCTGTTTTTGTAAAGTGGTTTATAGGTGAGTGACATGATGCCACATTCAGATTTGACATTTTCAGGAGCGCAGCAAGGTTTTGTAAATTAGTTCCTGAGTGTGTTCACTCCTACATAGCAAGCTGATTCATTTCCTTCCCTAGCCATTTAAATCCTGCTTACTTTCATCTCCTAGGCAGCAAATGTACTTTGTTTTTCTAGTCCATTTCACAGTAAACAGAGAATCATATAGAAAGTACCCACTAGGTGGGCTTTATTTTCTTATTTTACCAATGGTAGAATTAGTTTGAATAACCTACTTAAGGCATTAGGTGTGTTTTTGAAATATTCTTAATTGTATATTCCCATGCGAGCTTTTTTTTCCTTCATTTTTGTATATGGAGCACATTATCTGAAGGTACTTCTTATGCTGCACATTTACTAATAAGATAATATTTTTCAGTGTCCACCAAATCTTCATAAACAAGATGGTTATGCCTGCAATCAAAATCAGGTAGGCTAGGAGCTTTTAAATATAATTTAGAAGGATAGTTTGAAAAGTTGTTTTTGCTTAAATGTCACATTGGAAAGAAATTTTGCTCACATGAATTAGAGTGGGGTTCAAATTTCAGAGTTGCTTCATGTCCTATCATATATTAAATATTTTTAACTCTAGTGACAAGTTGTCCAGATTGAGGCAAAACAAAACAAATGAAATAGCTACAGAATTAGAAATCTGATTCACTAATTTGTGACCATCTTTAAGTAATTCCAGCATGTCTGTTATGGGAAAATATGACAATTTTTTGAAATGGCTTTTTAAAACCCAATCATGCATATGTAAGCAAAGTTAAAAATTGTTTAAGTGTCATTCAAAGAAAGGCACCAATTTTTGCTTTCCATAGTTTTGAATTTTAGATAATTATTTTGAATGTAAACAGCTGTGTTTTGAGGTCTGCAGTATCTTAAGCTTTTCATAAGATGTTGGTGACTCTCATTGTTTTTTGTGAAAATATTAGATTATGGAATGAAAAAAATACCTCGTCTAAATCAACTAGGAGATTTGTCATCAGAATTTTGGGAAAGGTGTTGTGGCTCCGTGCATCTCATATATGTGATCTTGTCCTCAGGGTCGCTGCTACAATGGCGAGTGCAAGACCAGGGACAACCAGTGTCAGTACATCTGGGGAACAAGTAGGTCACGGCTTTCCTGTTTGCTGGTCACATGTGCACTTCCTCTTAAGAGTGTTTTTGCAAGCTGGGCACCGGTGGCTCACACCTGTGATCCTAGATAGTCAGTACGCTGAGATCTGAGGATTGCAGTTCAAAGACAGCCTGGGTAGGAAGGTCCATGAGACTCTTATTTCCAATTGACCACCAGAGAACTGGAAGTGGCACTGTGGTTCAAGTGGTAGAGCTCTAGCCTTGAGCTGAAGAGCCCAGGGACAGCGCTCAGGCCCCAGGGTTCAAGCCCCACAACCAACAAAAACAAACAAACAAAAGCAACAAAAAAAATAGTGTTTTTCTCTACTAGTCTTGCAGACAGAGATCCACAGCTTGCAGTAATGTGAAAGAAAGGAAGAAAGAGAGAAAGAGAGCAAGAAGGGAAAGAAGAGAAAGATCTAGAAAAGAATGAGAATAAAGAGATCTGCAACTCTTAGTGATGAACTATAGAGGAAGTAGCTGAGTGGTACAGTACAAGAGAAGTCTGGGATTTAATTTCCTAGTACTTACCAATAATAATTAATAATAATAACCAATAGTAATAATAATAAAAAACCAAGATAAACAACTTGAGGATTTGTCCATGTGAATCCTAACCAAATGTCATCCATCCACTGTGACTGTCATAGAAGGGATTTTCCATCTGCTGTTAAGACTGAGTTGAGGGCAGTGGTCATAATCATTATCTGGCCACTTGCATGGCTGACTTTGTTATCCCCCAACAAGTTGGCTTCCTGGAGTAGTCATTTTCCCTGAGTAGATGGTAATGTCTCAGGACATTCCCCACATATCTACATGTTCACATTTACAGTGCTACTTTAATAAACTTCAGTTAGAAAGTTCAAGACGTTGCTGAGGCTGGGTCCTCGCAGAGAAAAACAAAGCACATAAAAGCACACCAATTCTGGCATGAGTGATTTTAGTGTTGGGCAAATATCATTTATCTGAATAGCTTACATTCACTGCTTTTGTTTTGTCAGAGGCAAGAAAATAAGGACATATTGCCTTGTAAGATACTTGAAAATCAGGGCTAGGGACATAGTTGGTGGTGGAATACTTCCCTATCAGATGTTAAGTCAGGATTTATAAATTCCTTTTCTGTAGAATCAGTTGTTGGGCATTACAGCGGCCCACCATTGGTTATGAATGATGAAAACTAAAATGAAGTTTCTTCTCTTGCTCATCTCCAAAAGAGGCTGCAGGGTCTGACAAGTTCTGCTATGAAAAGCTGAATACGGAAGGCACTGAGAAGGGAAACTGTGGGAAGGATGGAGACCGCTGGATCCAGTGTAGCAAACAGTGAGTAGTCAGCTTTGGGGCAGGATGCCTGCTCTTAGAGACTCAATGCAAATACAGAATGAGTGCAAAGTAAATATCACTTACAAAAAAAGGTTTAGGAATATTTTACTTCACAAAATCTTTAGCCAATAAAATTGTTTTCTAATTCCAAAAACTTGTTCAAACTACTCAAAAAAACTTAAAGCATATATTAAAATGTATAATATAATAAAATACAATAAATATAATAAATATAAAATATAATAAGATATTTTAATGGTATATTTAGAAGCAAATGACAGTATGCTGACACTATGCTACAAGCCTAACACCATGTGTAAAACTGAGAAAATTAACCACCTGATGTATTTTGCTTGATTCTTATTTTGAAGTTGCTTTGCCAAAGTGTTACAAATAATTATTAGGGTTTAATTTCCTACTTTTGGTAGCCCATATAGTCTATGAATGTTCTATTATGTGTAGATTAAGAGGCAAATTATGTAGGCTTGGTATATTTTAGGGACTAATAGATAAATGAAATAGATAATAAATATTAAAGTAATAATGCTTTTATTCATTTCACAAGTGCAGTATCTTTAAATTTTACTAGTCAATTAATATCTAGATCAGAGACTTTTCCCTTCTGAACAACATCTACTTCATGGGTAATGGAGGCCTCGTTACTCAGAAATGAGGTACTTTAAGGGAACATTGGTTATAGTTCCCCATAAGTGATTGAGGAAAGCTGGAATTATGATGTAATAGTTTATTCAGGTTAATTCAATGATGTGGATCTATGGAGCCATTAATTTCTAAGTTGAAGTGCCTCCATTTTCCTTCCATAGCAAGGATTATTCACTTTCTAATTTTGAAGCGGAACAAAGATTTCAGGAAAGTTTTATTTTGCTAATTAGTGATGTCTATAATATATTTTATGAAATACCACAGGTCCGGGTAGACTTTGGTAGAGAACAGGGCTTTAGAAGGCAACACAAGTTTGACTATTATTATTTAAACTTACACCAAAAGAATAAAGGTCAGAGCTTCCCTTTTGATGTTTCCTGAGTGGACAGTAGACATTCTGAGACATTGATTCTCAGTTCTTTGGGTACCACAAAGTAGGAAGAAGGGGATGTGACGTAGTCAAGACCCATGTGGCTGGGAACTTCTGAATTTGATTAGGTTTACTCATTTGTTGTATATAAATCTGATCATTCCGTGATTCTTCCTTTTTTTGCCAGTCCTCGGGCTTGAACCCAGGACCTGGACATTGTCCTTCAGCCTCTTTGTGCTCAAGATGCATGCTCTACCACTTGAGCCATAGCACCACTTCCAGCTTTTTCTGGATAGTTTATTGGAGATAAGAGTCTCATGAACTTTTCTGTCCTGGCTGGCTTTGAACTCTGATCATTAGATCTCAGCCTCCTGCATAGCTAGAATTATAGGCCTGAGCCACCAACACTTGGCTTCATTCTGATTCTTGACTTTAAAACATTTGGGAAATGTTGAAATATATCACTGGAAAAGGTATTTTCTGAATATCTGACTTGAGACTAACCTATTTCTAGTGTGTTAATATGTGTGTTTTAAAACTTGAAAATTTTGTGAAATATAATAAGTAAACTAAAATAATACAAGTATACCTTTTCTAAATAATTATGAGATAAACACCCACAGAAATAAATAGAATATTCTGAATAAATAGAAATAATAGAATATTGTGAATAAATAGAATAAATAGAAAATAAATAGGATATTCTGGCATTCCCGGAATAAAAATTGTCCACATAATAGTTCTGCAACTCTTTCCTGGAGTTATTTTCATCCTGACTTTTGTTACTGACATTTGTGATACTTCATATACTATTTTATATCTTACTTCTGAATTAATCATTTTACGAGGTTTCTTTTTTGTTTGTTTTTGTCTGTCATGGGGCTTGAACTCTGGGCCTGAGCACTGCCCTTTAGCTCTTCAGCTCAAGGCCAGCACTCTACCACTTGAGCCACAGCATCACTTCTGGTTTTCTGGTGGTTTATTAGAGATAAGAGTCTCATGGACTTTCCTGCCCAGGCAGGCTTTGAATTACGATCCTCAGATTTCAGTCTCCTGAGTAGCTAGGATTACTGGCATGAGCCACCAGCACCCAACTCATTTTAATAGTTTTTTGTGGAATGAATACCTGTTTTTTCTTATTATGTTTCATTTTTATAAATTCACATAAAAATATACCATAATTTAGTTCTCTATTCTTGAGCTTGTTTCTGCATTTTGACTACTCAGAGCTCTGCTTTGTAAACATTCTTGTACAAAATATATTCTTAGTGTACTTCTATGCACGTATCTGTAAGATCTGTACCTATCAGAAAAATTGCCAAATGGTAGGGACTGTGTGGTTTCAGTGTCACTGGATAATGTCAAACTGCTTACTAAATACGGTTTTGCTAACAAACCTACAATCATAATATATATGAAAAGGTTGTTATGCCCCGACTTACCAACACTTGGCCTTAATCAGATTTGATTTTAACTTTTATACATTTTAGGAGGTGTGAATTTCTATATTACCATGACTTTAATTTACATTTCTCAGGTTAAAAATAAAGTTAAGCAAGCTTTCATACATTCGTTAAATATAGATTTCCTTTTCGGTGATTCCCCACTTCAATTCTTTGCCTACTTTTGGGGTCATTGTTTACTTAAGATGCTGAAAGTAGGTAGCCTCATAGTGGATGAGTCATATAATATATAACAGTGTCATCAAGGATTCAGATTATTGCTTCTCTTCTGATTTGTAACCTCTAGCATATTTAGTTTTATCGTTACACTTACAAACTGCAAAGTGGATGCAAAAATTGCACATCCAAAGGTAGGAAGTAAGTAGGAGGTAGGAGTCAAAGGTCTTCTTGCTATCTCTAACTTTTTATCCAGGAGAAATCCTCCTGGAAACTCCCTAGCTGGATTTTTCTCACCTCCCTGTAACCCTGGGCCACTTTAGAGGGTGGGGAGAAGGGATGCATAGAAAAGTGGATTCAGGGAATGGGAGCGCCAGGACTGGTTTAGACTAGTCACCATCCATCTTGCAGGGATACACATTTCAGTACCTGAACAAAATTGTGATCCTCTGGGCAAGGGAGAAGTCAGTCATAGCCAAACAACAATTACTGAACAAAAAGCGTTTTATTTTGTAAGAAGATAATACGTAAAAATTTTAAGAGCTCACTCCAATAAAGCGTGATCTGAGAAGACTCAAAAAAAAAAAAATTTTAAGAGCTCAGTGAAAGAGTGTTTGTCTAGCGTGAACAAACCCCTAGGTTTGATTCTTCCACATCTTGCAAAAAAGAGGAGTGGGGGAGAATATAATTTGATTGTTTGGAGTTTGACTTCTGTCATTTGTACTTTTTTAAAAACATGTGTAGTGATGTATTCTGTGGATTTTTACTGTGCACCAACCTAACTCGAGCTCCGCGTATCGGTCAACTTCAAGGAGAGATCATCCCAACCTCCTTCTACCATCAAGGCCGAGTGATTGACTGCAGGTAACACCGAATGTCTGCCTTAGAATATAGTTTAACAGATACCAAGTCACATAAAACAAATAGTTACTAAAATATTGTTTATAGGTCTAAGCAACATCCTAATTGTCTGTAAGAAGAAAGCACATAGATACACAGTTGATTTTTATTAAAGATTTATATTATTTTTCAAATAAATATTATTCCCTTCAAAACAGTGTTAAGATAGTGCTCTCTTATGCAGAAGTACTACTATAATCCCTGCCTCTTCTGGGGTCCTCCTGAGCTATTGCTTTCATCTTTCCTTTTCCTTCCTTCTTTTCTTTACTTTTCTTTTTTTCTTTTCTTTTCCTTCCTCCCTTACTTTCTTCCTTCCTTCTCTCTTTCTCTTTCTCTTTCTCTCCCCCACCCCTCCCCTTTGTGATGATCCTAGGGCTTGAACTCAGGGCCTGGGTGCTGTTCTGAGCATTTTTTTGCTCAAGGCTTGCACTCAGCTCCCCCTCCAGCTTTTGGTGATTAATTGAGATGACAGTCTTGGACTTTCCTGCCTGGGCTGGCTTTGAACCATGATCTTCAGATCTCAGCCTCCTGGATAGCTAGGATTTATAGGCATGAGCCACCAGCACCCAGCCATCATCTTGTCTTTATTTTTTTACCCTCCAAATCTAAACCCATATCTTCTATGAATGACTATAATATTTGAAATTACCAAAAAGTAATTTTAAACAAATTTTTGTAAATTGATTGGGTACTGAGTTGGATACTTTCGTTTTGGCCAAATGATAGTTGGTTTACTGTCTTTTTAAGTGATTCTAACAGAGTCTTAGTAGCAGGATCCTTCCTGGAAGAAACTTGTAGTCTTCAAGCTAGTTTTTTCCATGTATATGTGTTCACATCTTTAACACCTTTGTCAAACTATTCTAGTATCATCTAAACTAGCATATTTATAAGATATTTTGTTAGTATATCACTGATTATCATTCAAATTTAGTTGTCCCTAACTTTGAAATTTTAAAAGTAAATATCAATAGAGAACCAGTTTCCTTATTTTTCAGTTAGGAATTGTCATATCCTTTGAAATAATAATAATTTTCAAAATACTGTCTGTGGCCTGAGAGAACTAATGACAAATTTGTTTCCTTTGATTTTACCCAAATGCCTTTACCCTAGTCTTAATGTTGGATGTTGGAAACAAGTGAAGAGTTAGGATGCACTTTCTGAAAAATGACAGTTTTCCTGAATATATGTGTGGAATAATGATAGTGAAAGGTCATTAGTTTCTCTTTCATTTTCCTTTTAAAGAAAGACAGAGCAGGGGGGAAATGAGAGTGGGAAGAAACTAGGATTGAAATCCTGTACATTGTCTTTGGTTTCATAAAGAACACATCTACTTCATGTTGATATAAGTAAGGAGCTAACAGTTACATGGCTATCTTTCTCCTTTTAGTGGCGCTCATGTAGTTTTAGATGATGATACAGATGTTGGCTATGTAGAAGATGGAACACCATGTGGCCCATCCATGATGTGTTTAGATCGGAAATGCCTACAGATTCAAGCCCTAAATATGAGCAGCTGCCCACTTGATTCCAAGGGTAAAGTCTGTTCAGGCCATGGGGTAAGTAGGCATCAATGCTGTACAGCTTGACTTCATTGTCTGGCATGCTGAGTTCCTGGCATTCAGACTTTCAGTCATTGTCTAATTGTAGCTGTTGCCAGTTTCTATGCACTGATGATGAATGCTTCCTTAATACTTTTATCTGCTAAAATAACTAAATTGATTTTATTTTTGTTGTTTCTCATATCACTGCCTACTTGCAATCACCATATTCTCCAGGTATATACTTAACATCTGCATAGTCAGGATTCTGCAGAGAAATGGAATCAGTGGGGGATCTAGCTAGCTAGCTATCATCTATCTATCTATCTGTCCTACTTTATTATGTAGACTAAATAGTCCCATAATTTACTGTCTATATGGAAAGCCAAGAAAGCCACTGGTATAATTTAGTCTAAATCCAAAGACCTGAGAGTCCGCTCTCAGCAGAACCAATGCTATAAATTCCAGTTCTTGGGCTAGAGAAGATGAGCTTTGATAACTTAGTTCAACCAGTGAAGCATCAATGAAGGAAGCAAATGCTCTTTCCTCCTCCTTTTTGCTCTATTCAGTCCCTACCTGAGAGGGCAGGCTGCTCTATGGAGCTCACCAATTGAAATGCCATCTGGAAACACTGTCATAAATATCCAGAAAGGATGTTGAATTGGGCATCCCGTGACCTAATCTAGTCAAGTTGGCCCATAAATTAACCACCAGAGCATCTCAAGGTTGGAAGAAAATTGATACTTTTTTTGTGATTGAGATTTTTTTATTGTAAAAATAGTGTACAGAGGGGTTACAGTTACATGATTAAGGTAATGAGTACATTTCCTATTGAGCATTGTTGCCACCTCCTTTGTTTTTCCCTTACCATCCCTTCCCTCCCCACTTCCCCCACCCCAGGTTGTAAAGTTCATTTTCAACATAGTGTCTTGTACATCTCATTGTTATAATGGGTCAACCTGTATCCTTGTTTCAGCATTTTGTTATTTCCCTTCTCTTCCCAAAATTAGAAAAATGTATATACAAGATGCAGGGCAAATTCAATGAAAACAAGGGTTATACTGGGGAAGAAGAACATACAAGAGAAACAAAAAAAATCATATAGTACATTTTAGATATATATTTTAGATAAAAACAATAGCAAGAAAGAAAGAAAACAAGTTGTGTTCTTATCTTGGGGTTCATTTCACTTAACCTCATCTTGTATGATCATATGTACATAGATTAAAGGTCAAAAGCTATGATACAGTTTTTAAAGGAACTGTACTTTCATGTAACTATTTTATACAGCTCAAACAACTTAAGTCCTCTCAGTAATTCACTTTCAACCCCTCACTATTCATACCAACCATATGTATATGTGCCAGATCACACTGGAGATTGGGTCACAGATGATTCTCATACATGCAGAGTAAGTACAGGTATGCATGGAACATTGCCAGCCAAAGACAAGATGATATTCGAATTCATACCTGCATGTATCTTTAATTCCATGACCAAAGTGGGCAGATTGCTTTTACTGACACCTGATTCTATTATCAAAATTTCAGTAGTTATTTAAATTGGGCATAGCAAAATGATGGTATTTAAAAGTTTATATAGACTTCAGTAATGGGAAAGAGACAGGAAGAAACTATGAGAGAGTAAAAATGAAAGATATCAGAATGAAAACTAAAAAGTAATGCAAAATAGATAGGCGGGTGATACAGAGTAGAACAAGATAGAAAGGCCCAAGAAGCTTGTGTCTTATGACAACCTAGAGTTTGGGATTTGGTTGAAGTACGGGCTCAGTATAGCCTGGTGACTTACGAATGCAATTTTGATGAGGACTAGGAAGAGTGATCAAATTTAGTTAAGTTTGAATCCTGGCTCTGCTTCTTGCTATCCCTGTGAGTTTGAGTAAGTCACTTACCCTCTCCCAGCCCTCACACCTTAGCTGGTATGAGCCTTAAATAAGACACTTGTATAAAGGATGAGTAGTTGGCACATAGTAAATGCTCAATAACTTCTACATTAAAATAAAATCGCTGGACAGACTCTTCAAGTATTTTAGTTATTGCTCTAAAATCATAAAACTTAATTCATGAGAAGGCTTTTCCTTCTTTCCTTCTGCCCTTCTCATTTTGTTAATAAAAGGTCAATTTTATGGAAAGTAATTATGTGTTGTAACGAGTCAGATTCAAAGCTTTGATCTTATCATTTGTAATAATCTGTTCTTAAGTGTTTTTCACAGAACATAAGGGTTTTAGTGCTTCTGCCTCTAGTTTGCAGATGGTTATTTTATGTAAATTTCAAGTCTATGCATGTTACTGCTTGATCCTCAGAAACAGGAGAGAAAAATGACTCTGAGGTCTTCAGCCTGGCTGAGTGAGGAGGGGTAATAAAGCATTAGAGAAGGTGGGCGGGGTGCTCACTTGGTGAGTAAAGTGTATCAAATAAACTTGGGCATGGTGAGATCATGGTGATTTAGGTTTCCTGGCCTTTTATCTCTGTCACTATCTCTTGACAGTATCTTGAGCCCAGTATCTGTTAACTTATTGAGTTAAACATATCAATGTTCTTCGTAAATTGTCCAACTGCTTAAAAAAATTACCCTGAAATTATTAGGCACTTGTGTAATTAAATATCATTATGAATAATACAAATATAGGTTTTTTATCTTAATCATTATTTTGCTATAAATAACAGAAAATATATTAAACAATTGTATCTATTCATTTTTCCCCTTGTCTAGTCCTCCAAACTGTGAGAAACTTTGGAAACATCCCAAATGGTTTCTAAAGCCTCCTTCTTGCCCTATGCTTTTCCTGCCCTCTGCTTTTCACTATGATTCCACAAAGCACAATGGACAATAACCCCCACCTCTCCTCTTTTCTCTTCACAGGTATGTAGTAATGAAGCCACTTGCATCTGTGATTTCACCTGGGCAGGGACAGACTGCAGTATCCGGGATCCTGTTAGGAATCTTCACCCCCCCAAGGATGAAGGCCCCAAGGGTTTGTGTTATTTCAGTTTCAGTTCATTGGATCCTGCATTCATTCACATTTTTCCACTGCATCAGGACAATACATTGCAAAGCAACTCATAAGAATATTTCTTTTTGCCAGGAAATTTTGCATAATTCATTTACTGCAGAATTAAGGATTTTATGTATAGCATGTATATATGTATGTAGATAGATAGATAGATAGATAGATAGATAGATAGATAGATAGATAGATAGATAGATGATAGATAGATGTGTATTTAAGGTATCTCTTAGCCTAGAACTAGAAAGTGAATACATTAGCTTCTTTCATCTACTTTTCTTTTGCTCCTTTAAATCTTACATTTTTTTAATCACAAATTCTAATTCTTTGACAGTTTGTCTAAGTGGTACCAGTTTCCTAATCGATAAAAGTCTTTTGTGCTGATTTAAGGTTCTGGTCAGATCTCAGTGTTTGGTTCCTTCTGGAGAGAAGCTGTAGCCTTCTATACTCTTTTTGAACATTCTTTTGATTGGGAAGGAATTCTTCATAGGACATGAATTTTTTTTTAACAGAAGATGTTAACTTCTGTTTTAATTTGTAATTAAGAACATGGGGAAATTTGAATTTTAGAATTAGGAGTATAAGTGTTTCCCACAAACACGCTCATTTTTTAGGTGGGGATGACCAGGCCCGTAGGTCCAGTGACATACATATTACTCAGGTGAACCCAAGGAGCCTGATGTCATACTCATACTCTCTTCTATTACACCATCCTATCCTGTAGTCTAAGTCATCATGAATAATCTTTTTTTCCGTTATTCTCTCCATTCTTGTTCGATTCTCAAAGATATAGAAAAGCCATCAGTCACAATATACTTATACAATGCACTGTAGCATTGTATCTGAGAAACCAAACAATTTTACCAGAGCCAGATCTGATAAACAATGATGACATTGGACATCAGCTTCTTTTTTATGGTACTGTGAACAGTATTTTATAAAGACTGTCTTTCTTTTTCCATGTAAGTATGAAAATAGGTGTATTAATATTATCATGTTGATAAGCTTCATTGCAGATGAAAGTTCATGTATATCTTACAAACTTGGTATAGCATATGTGGGTAAATATGATTCCAAAGCCAGTGAAGCTCTGTGGTTCACAGTTCCTGGATGGATTTAGGCTGTTTGGGGTGCATGTGATTATTCCAAACAGTGGGTGTGTGAAGGCACATTTCATGCCTTTGCTTAATATGCCCCATGATATTAAAATTCCATAAGAATAATTAACACACCCTCACAATCTATTTCTGTTCTTTTTCTACTTCTAAAAAAGAACCTATTCTACTTTTACATTCAGTTTCTTGTTACTTTAAAACTAGAACAAAACATTTTTGGATCTACCTTCAGAAGTTAGAGTGCTTGCCTTGCATGCATGAGGCCCTGGGTTTGATTCCTCAGCACCACATAAGCAAAAAGAAAAAAGCCGGAAGTGGCGCTGTGGCTCAAGTGGTAGAGCGCTAGCCTTGAGCTGAAGAGCTGAGGGACAGTGCCCAGGCCCAGAGTTCAGGCCCCACGACCGGACCCAAAAAAAAAAAAAAAAAAGAAGAAGAAGTTAGGTTTTGAGATTTGGCTCTGATAAGAGAAATAGGGGCTCATTCTCTCTAATTTTTCTCTATTTCATGTTTATGATTTGCATATAGATGTTAGTCCTAGACATCTATCAACTAAGCTAAATTTTCTTAGATACTGCTCTACTGACTTAAGTAGGGCTGGAGATTATTATTTGGTTCTGTCTGTTGGATTAAAGTTGAGACTCAAAGCAAATAGCCACATTTTACAGAAGAATGTAAACATTTTCCAACATTGTTGGCAATTTTATGACTTCAGTTTTTTAAATGCTGTTATTTAGGCTTGAACTCAGTGTCTGGATGCTGTCCCTTAGCTTTTTTTTTTCACTCATGGCTCATATTCTACCACTTGAGCCCCACCTCTACTCCTGACTTTTTGCTGATTAATTGGATATAAGAGTCTCATGGACCTTTCTTCCCAGGCTGGCTTCAAACCTCTATCATCAGATCTCAGCCTTCTAAGTAGCTAGGAGTACAGGTGTGAGACACTAGTGCTTGGTTCAATGACTAGTTTTTATAATTTTGGGTAAAAGACCATGTAAAGAGAGAAATTATACACTTCACTTTTTGTTATCCATTTATCAAATATGTATTGACTACTGTTGCCAAGAGAGCATATTTTTGGCACATAGTAAGCATTCAGTCAGTGTGGGAGAGAAATGAAATGCCTCATGTTCGTGCTGATTTTCAGGTGATTTGTATCCATTTGTTTTATTGGCTTTCTGAAGACTAACAGGTAATGAACTCAAGATAATCATGCTATCAGTACTTTCTTGACTGTAGTTTCTGCACTATGTGAGGTCCCTCTAGGATTTGACTTCACATTGTATCTTCTTGGGACCCAGTTGGTTTGGTTGGCACTTACTTTATTGAGTACAGTGTTTGGATCTTCCCCATGTATTCACCGTGTATAATGAGCATGATCTGGACAATCATATGCAGACATAAAAGTTTCCGGTATAGACACAGTGATAAGGTACTTAAAGTACTTGGGTTAATTTAACCTTAACATGCTTCCTTTATATGGAGAAAAAATTGAGTTATAATGAAAATATTGTTTTTTAAAAAATAAATTGTGAATCTAGACATAAAAGATAAAGTGTACCCAGATTGTTTTTGGGTCCAGTCGTGGGGCCTGAACTGTGGGCCTGGGAGCTGTCCCTCAGCTCTTCAGCTCAAGGCTAGCGCTCTACCACTTGAGCCACAGCGCCACTTCCGGCTTTTTTCTTTTTGCTTATGTGGTGCTGAGGAATCGAACCCAGGGCCTCATGCATGCAAGGCAAGCGCTCTACCACTGAGCCACCTTCCCAGCCCTGTACCCAGGTTGGATAAAGACTAAAGTAGTAAAAAATAAAGGCAAAATCAGTGACTCTATTTCCATTGATTTCAGAATGTCCAGAATGGACTAGTGTGTTTTGGCATTTCTTTCTTTTTAATTACTTGTTCTTGGAAGAATAAGAAATCCTACTTTTCTCCATGTGGTAGACTCATGACCATTATAGTCACTGCACTTGTTAAAGTTGTCTGTGCTGAACCCACAGTTAACAAAATATGCTAGCGTTATTCCTTCCAGCTTCCTAAATGAAAATTATTGAAAGACAAGAAATATATCAACACACAAGCCATATGAATGTGTATTTTCTTTTCCCTCCTTCCTTCCCTCTTTCTCTCCCTCCGTTTCTCTTTCTCTCCTTCCTTCCTTCCTTCCTTCCTTCCTTCCTTCCTTCCTTCCTTCCTTCCTCCTTCCTTTTTCCTTCTCTCTCTTCCCCCTCTCATTTCCCTCTCTTTTTTCTCTCTTTTTTCCCCTCTCTTGTCTCTTTTCTTCTCCTTCTTTCCTCCCCTCTCCTCCCATCCATTTTCCTCCTCCTTTCTTTCCCTCTCCCTTTTCTTCTCCTCCCCTCTTCTCTCCCCTCCCCTTTTCTTTCCATTTGCTTGGATGGATCCTAGGGCCTCACATATGCTAGGCAATTGCTCTGCCACTGAGCCACACTCCAAACCCTCTGAATAAGGATTTTCAAAAACATTTTATATTAGATGTCATTAATTCCTTCTACATTGTCATTTATTCCATGTATGAAAAGTTTGTATCCTTCTGCTTTTAACGGAAGTCAGTTTAATGACTTCCATTTGTTCTAGCATAGAAAATACTTTAACTCTGTGTAAAAGAATCCCCACCCACTGTAAAGATCCACACCAATTATCAGTAACTTTTGTCAACTTGTAGATATCTTTGCACTGTGCTTATTATGGGATACAATGGCCTTTACTTTGTGGCTATTGTGACATCATCACAATAACAGTGATGAAAAAGAGGAGAAGAAACTGAATCATATAAAATGTTTTCAGTGGTATGTTAGCAGAGACCCTTTAATCAAAACTATGGTCATACACTCAGAGTTAGAAAAGGCCTTGGAGCCCTTTACAGATGCTTTACAAATGAGAAAACTAATTTAAGTATCAGGCTTAGCAACTAATTAGTGGCAGACCAAAAATAAAATGTAATCTCCTGAGCTTTAGCCCAGTACTTTTTTCTTTTTGCTTTATACTGCACTGCCTCATTTAAAGCCAAGTATTCAGTTATTCCGAGAGTTTTTTTGAGCCTAATAACAAGTTAGAGGGGTAAAACGTGACCACACTATGATGACACTACTTACTAGTGGCACTTCTCCTGGAATTGTAGAGGAAAGGAAATACTATACAGTTAGTATTTTAAAAGCAGTGATCTCAAAATGTTAGCATGAGGAATACTGTTTGTTCTTTGCATATGTCCTTTGGTGACATTCTTTGGCAATATTCACATCTTTGGATTTATCATTCATATCATTAGTGATGAGATGATTATTATATACATTTATGCTCATGTATAATTATGTTTCAAGTAGGTATTTTTCTCATTAGGTATGACCTCATGAAAGCTTAAAGATTTGCCAAGTTTTAAAATATGTTAGAAATTTGGCTTAGCTCAGCAAAACTCCTTATTTTCTTTGGCAGCACAGATGGAAATAATGTCTTAATTATGAAATAACTTTTTTAGATCCTTCAGACACTTATCTCCATATATCCAAAATGAATTTTAATTTGTTTACTTTTATTTCATGAAAAGGAGTATGAAGATCTAGCACATAGAAATTTGGAGCAGGATTAAATAGTTATGACATCAACTTTAGACCATAAAGTACAAAGATTGATTTAGTTTTTATCTCTAATCCTAAGTGTTAATGAAATAACTATCATCAGGAGTGACTTTAATTCATAGAGTACCAGTGGCAACCTTGTTGCCTCCTGTGTTAAAGGCTGTAGGGATCTAGCCTCTTTGGAATCACAATGGTGAAATAGTGCCTCCTTTGTTCCAGAAACTCCTAAAAGAACACACACACACACACACACACACACACACACACACACACACACACACACACACACACACACACACACACACACACACACACACACACACACACACACACACACACACACACACACACACACAGCAAAACAAAAACCCCACTCAGTTTCAAAAGAGCACAATTTCTAAATGTCTGAAGTATGACTTGTCTAGTCTTAAAAAGGAGAAATTATAGTTTTTATTTTGGTATTATATACTTACCAAAAATTTGACCCTTTAGTGCAAGTGAACCTTTAGAGCAAGGAGCAAGACTAAAATGTAATAATCAATACGCAGGAGAAATAGACTTGAATTCATCCTATGAGGTAATCCCAGGGCCCGCAGTATATTATCATGACAGGTAAATATGTCAAACGGTTAAGCAAAGGAAGACCCTAAGTGTGGGCTTTGTTGTCACCCAGAAGCTTGAAAAGCTTCAAGTTCAGGAACAGGGAAGAAAAATAAGGTATATCATCCTTTTTCCAGCATAATATGTAGGAGGGCAAAAAAAACCCAGTTAGTGGTAATGAACAAATTAATGAGTGAATATTATTACATCATAAATTACTAAGCAAATAAAGCTACCTCATATGCCCCTGTAAGACTTCACCTGCATGAGGGCCACCTACTTAAATGCAAGCCAAATTAAAAACTAATTGAGGCAGTCCTTAAAGAGATAGCCCTGTTCCACATTAGGACAAAGAGTCTCAGGGCTCTGTGTTTTCAGGACACCAGAACTAAAAGTATCCCAGGGAGGGAGAACAAGGAGAGGAGAAAATATTTCTAAAAAATAGCCACTTTCTTTTATCCTGCTTTATGTTGAATGCTTATCAACTAAGAATTCCAAGGAGCTGGGTGCAGTAGCCATCATTCTCAGTGCAGATTATGGGCTATATCTGCCTGTCTGCAATATACACTTGTTTTGTGGAGACATTTCCTCTTTCTATAATTGTACAACAGGTTGTTTCTGTATGAGAAATTATACCATAGATAATCCAAAAAGGTTTTTTAATTATCTTGAATATATATTATTTGTAAATAATTAACACATTAACATCACCTTTTTTTTTTCTTTTAGTTGGTCATGGGACTTGAACTCTGGACTTGGATGCTGTCCCTGAGCTCTTAAGCTCAAGGCGAGCACTCTACCACTTAAGCCACACTGCCACTTCCAGTTTTCTAGTGGTTTTATTGTAGATAAGAGTCTCATGGACTTTCCTGCTTGGGCTGGCTTTGAACTGTGATCCTCAGATCTCAGCCTCCTGAGTAGCTAGGATTACAGGCTTAAGCCACTGGTGCCCAGCCATTAACATCACCTTTTATGGGAGAGCAAGATATTTTTTCCTATGATTTATCATTTATGGCTTATGTAAGAAGTTGAAGTAATAGGACTGGCTGTTTTATGCAGAAAACTTAAGCTAAAAAAAAGAGAATAATAATTTAGTACTCTGAAGGCAACAGTTTTCTAAGGGCTTAAAAAATTGGGGTTTATACTTGATATCACCTTTCCATCCCCGTAGCTGACTCTGCAATTTAAAGCTATAGTTTGTGTTACTCTGAGTTATAATGTCACCGTTGGGAAACATTTTTACTTCTTTATGTGTTGGGTCTTCCCTTTCCCCTCAGTTCTCTGACTTTCTCTGGTTTGTGTTGTGTCTTCCATCATTTTTTAAGGATGGTTCAAGTTGTGATTTCATATTAACTATGCTCTCTGTCAGTGATACTATTTAACCCATGGTAAAAATGAAGTAATTATATAGTTACCCAACAGTGTTAGAGATCTAAGGCTCTCTGCCTTTACCAATACAGTATTTTGTTGAGAAGGTCAATAATCCCAATATGAAGCCTTACAAAAAGAACTGAGTCTTGGTTCTTTGTTTTGTACTACTATGTCTCATAGCACACATATCTGTGAGAAGTGCTGACTCTCAAAGTTAATCTCTGTGCAAGGGTAAGGCCATCTGATGAGGTAGCATGCATGCATTCATCCACATCCTTGAGTTCACATAGACAACCACTTCCTATATAATCCTATTTAATCCTTCCTATAATACCAGACTTCCTTTAACCTGTGTGGAGAAATCATTGGAGCCCTCCACCCATTCCAGGTCTACTTTCCAATATGGCAATGCTATGCAAAGAGGCAAAGAACAATTCACACTAATGTGACTCTGTAGCCATCTGCCCATTGGTGGTCCAGAGCAATCTGTGCCATATCTCAAGAGATCTGTACATCCTCCCTGTGTACTGTTCCACAACGGTATCTAAATAACAAAAAATTCAGTGTCCTATTTTCCATGACAGAAATCCAAACTTTGCAGGGATAGTTTAAAACACACCTTCCAGGAACTTCTCCAGTGAAATGTGCTTAATTTTAAAAGTAGTCTGTTTTAAGTCCTTAAGGATTTTCACAAAATGGAATGTGATG
Source organism: Dipodomys merriami (assembly GCF_024711535.1). Lineage (NCBI taxonomy): Eukaryota > Metazoa > Chordata > Mammalia > Rodentia > Heteromyidae > Dipodomys > Dipodomys merriami. The sequence goes on along the minus strand of NW_027202270.1, from coordinate 26,691,578 downwards.
CTTCAGATTTTGAAAAGATGTCAGATGTATTTTACAGTTTGAGAACCTTATGGAATACATAGTAATAACTAATTGATTTTGTAACTAAAACAGATTTGCAGGCATGCAATTTATATTACATTTAAAACTTACTTCATACCTGGTTAGAACTATAACTCCAGCTGGATAACTTACGTATTTGAAGGTGTGTAAAAGAGATCATGTTTTTACAGAATGGCATGTGTCATTTGAAGATAAATTCAAGATTATCCTCAAAGATCGTTAAAGTGTCTGATGACCTTAATTTTGAATTTTCAAGTTAAGATTTTCCCATCTTGAATTTTCAAAGCATTTCCTGGGCAAATTATTTTGTATGTTAGTGAAATCATTGTGTTGTTTCTTCTGTTTAAAAAAAATCTTCATTTTCCTCCACACAGTGAACTTGGCCACAAGCAGGCTCATAGGGGCTGTGGCTGGCACCATTCTGGCCCTGGGGGTGATTTTTGGAGGCACAGGGTGGGGAATAGAGTAAGCATTCTTCCATGTTTCCTGATGTGTCTGTTTGGTGCCTAGTATGGGCGGTGATGCTTGGGACCTGAGTCTTTTGTCTTGTTGACTGTTTCTGTGATGGTACACTTGTGGTATGTTTTGAATGTGTTCATGTCTTGTGGTGTTCTTGTGCAACGTAGAACCTTCTCCTGTCTGGACAATGTGGGGCATAAAACAATGTTGGGGGTGCTTAGGGTCAATTCACAATTCAGACAATAATCCAAAGCTTCCATTGCTTCTCCACTTACAAAAATACAAACCTTTTCAAAAGAATCGTTTTTTTAAACTTTTTATCGACAAAAAAAATGCTTTTATGTGAGTGTTTTCTTAAGATTGCTCTAATGAATTTACTTGTTAACCAGATAATAAATTTACACATATTAATAATTACCAAAAGTTATTGGTGCTTTTTGAAGATAGAATGATAGCCACTTAATGTTTTCTTCATTTATTTAGAATGGCATAGGGGACTTCAGTTTTTTTAAAGATATTTAGGATGCTGTTTTCATTTTTCTCTATAAAATAGGCTAGTAATTCAGTGTGAAGTTTGCATAAAAAGCAAGGAGCCTAGAGAATGAAAAAGATACTGAATGCAAACCTGCACAGGCTTATGTGGACATCTGCAGTTCATCTGCTGGTTTATCTGTGAAGCACCAGTGAGGGAACAAACACATCCCTTGTGTGCAACTTGTCACTAAATCCAATCAGAAACCCAGCTCTCCTGGTGCCTGTATTTAGGTTGCCCTGCATTTGATCCACATCCTCCAAATAGCATCCAGTCTCCATGGGATGTTGCTTCACAAGGTCACTAATATGAAGACTCGATGATTAGGATGCATTCCTCTCTCTAATTGCAGAGAAATGGCTGAGCAGCCCTTCAGTCACACTCTGCTTTCTCTATTTACGGGGGCAGTAGTGGAGTTAACACTTCATTATAACCCAGAAATGGGTTATTAGAATCTTTAAGGAATCACCAGACAGCGTTGAACCAGTGCACATCACAGACATAGTGATGATATCTGACACAGCCCTCAGTCTCATTAGTTGCTGCGCATCTTATACTCCTCTCACATCCCAGCATTGGGGAACCCAGTGCTGGAACAGCATCAGGAGAGGCCTAGGTCACACTTCATGTGTCTGCTTTCCTTAGAAGGGAAAGACTCCGACTAACCTTACATCTTCTAACTCATATCCCACCAGTATGCACTGTAGAACCATTTAGTCCAGGAGTAGACAAAGTACTGGAAGAGAGATTTTATTTCTCCTTACTTTTTAGAAAATAAAGTCTACAACAGAGGTGAAATATGTAGAGACAAGAACTTTGTCCTGTTGAATTTCATCTTGAGTCCATTGACTCCATTATAGGCAGCACCGATTTTCTTTGCCTGGGGAAATTTTAATCCCTATGTGTGTATGAAATTCCTTTAAGGAGGAAAACAGTTTTCTGGAAATCATTCCAAATGTGTGTTGTTTTTAAACATCATTTATTGACTATAATTTTGGGGCTATAAATTTAATAATCCTTCTTTTGAGTCTCAGAGATGGGAAAAATCAAAAAGGTCTTTGTTGTGAAGCATGGTGCTTGTTAAAGAGCATTCGTTTCCACTCATCTTTGCCAGTGTTGTTGATTTGTTGCTAACTCTGGTTGTTGCAGGTAAGTCTGTGTAAGTGTGTAAACATTGTTTCTAAGATGAAGTTTGTTATTATTTTTCTTGTTTTGTGGCATGTTTTTCCCCAGGAGCCTACTGGCTTGTCCTTCAAATTCTGTATTTTGCTACAATTGCTAAGTAGTTATCTTTAAAAATAAAAATTCATAACCAAGCACTAGTGGCCTATGCCTATAATCCTGGCCACTCAGAAAGCTAAGATTTTAGGATTGTGGTTAGAAGCCATCCCACACAGGAAAGCTGTGAGATTCTTATCTCCAATGAACCATTCAGGAAAAGCTAGAAGTGGTGCTGTTGCTTAAGTGGTAGAACACTAGCCTTGAGCAAAAGAGCTCAGGGACTATGCCTAGGCCCTGAGTTCAAGCTCCAGGACCAGAATAAAAAAGAAAAATTTATATAGTATAGTATAATACTTCCTACTTTAACTGATAGAGTAATATGCATTCAGTCACTAAAGACTCAATGGGCAGATTAAATTTTTTTTCTTTTTTTTACTCCTCAGTTTATACACATAAATCAGGAGTTATTTCTTGTGGATAGGGTATTATGTCTGATCCCCAACTATTGTTTTCTGAGCTAGTGAAGAGCAAATTTTCTGAGCTATAGAGTGTATACATAGCAATATGAGCTAAAAAATATTTGTTTCAAAACAAATCACTCGAGATGAGGGTAGGAAATATATGTAAATGGATTCAAGGTTAGTCAGAGTGAGCAGTAGGTAGCTAACTCTCTCTGAAGAATCAAGAAGCAAATGACTTTTGGATTGCGACCTGCAAGGTAATTGTTACAACACCTCAGCATTGCTATTTTAGCAAAATAGCAGCCTTAAGCAGTTTGTAAATGAGTAAGCATGACTATGTTCAAATAAAATATCTTAGTAAGAATAGTCAGAGGGGCCAGTTTGGGCTATAAGGTTGTCGTTTGTTGACCCTTAATTTATGGAACTCTTAGAGCTAGATAGTTCTATGTTCAGATTTTACTCCATCATCTATTAACTTTTAGAAATTTCTGTTCCCTTCTTTATTGAGTTGGATGGTCATAGCTCCTACTTCATATGGTTTTTGTGAAGATCAAGTGAGATGATATGCCAAGTGCTTCAGAACTTGCCCTGCTACATTGTAAGGAACTCAAAGTGCAGTAGCTACACTGTGTTGTCACTCTTAGTATTATTGTTAGTATTATCGAAGTGTCTCTAAGGGCCACTGAAACACTGAGTGGTTTAAGAGTATGTTGAGGCTCAGAAACCTGAAGAAACCCATATCCCTGACATGTATTCTCTACCTGCTTCCTCCTAACCATAGTGCTGGGTGGTCTTAGGGTAAAAATCACACACACACACACTCACACACACACACACACACACACACACACACTTTCAGTGGCAATCCCTTTATATATAGTCAAGGTACTGATGTGAGAAGAAAAGAGAATGAATGACTGTGACTTCTGGACAGGGATATGTGTTGAGAACTGAAAGTATATTGCTAGTACAGGGAACTGTACCTGCATAATCATGTGATGTGGAATGTGATAAAGTAATTCTTAGTTTGCATATTTAAACTACATGTAACAGTTTAGATTTTTAATGATGAGCAAAGGAGAGGAAAGGAATTACTAATCTTTGTTGTCAACTTCTACCCGAGTTGGTAGAAATTCCATTTTATATTTTCTTTCTTGCTGTTCTTCCCTACTTCTTTTTTGAGTATTTCAACCCTGAAATTTCTCTCATAATAAATGGGAATTTAAGGGAGATCTACTTATTTAAATTCAAGGAACCCTTTTTCCATTTCCCTAAAATTACCCAACTAAGTTCTATGCTTCTTTTATGTCTTGGAACCCCATTCTGGTGTTTTAACACTTTAAGAACCAGGAAGAAATCTATCTTTGAGAGCAAGCCTTCAAAGTTAGATCTCTCCCGGTAGCCTCCTTATGATGTCTAAACTTTAACTGTCTTCACCAGGCTGTGGTAGCTCATGCCTCTACTCTTAGCTACTTAGGAGGTTGATATATGAAAATCCCAGTTAAGAACTATTCCAGGCAAGAAAGTCCTTGAGACTTTCATCTCCAGTTAACCACCAAATAGCTGGAAGTGGAGCTGTGACTCAAATGATAGAGCATCAGCCTTGGGCAAAAAGCTAAAAGAGTTATGCCCAGGCCTTGAGTTCAAGTTCCAGTACAGATACAAACAAAACCCTTTGTCTCCAAATTTAAAATTCATAGGTCTTTGGAAAGCATCATGTTTCTTGGAAGAGCACTTTTGCAGATAATTTTCTTTCTCTGTTTTCACGATCTCATTTGGTAGTCAGTTTGAGCTAATTCTAGTGTGATCCTATGTGCATTTTCATTTGATTGATTTATGATATTGGGGAAGGGAAAAAGACAAAATATGTGCAATAGAAGCACATGCCTCCTGTTTGCTTCAAACTCTGTGGAAGGTGAATTTAATGGAACATAACTGTCAATAGGGCAGAAATTTGAGATTTAAAGGCATAGAAATCCAAGTGGTCACTGACCATGGCAACTAAAGTCCAAGTAAGCTAAGTAGAGAAAAGCGCTTTGTACAGCAGAGTGTTTACTTACTGAAATTGCTTAACTGCCTTTCCCATGTGATAACAGAAGTGGTTGGCTCATATGACTTTTTTCCCATGATCCTTTGTCACAGGTCCTAGTGCCACCAATCTCATAATAGGCTCCATCGCTGGTGCCATCCTGGTAGCAGCTATTGTCCTTGGGGGCACAGGCTGGGGATTTAAGTAAGCAAACGCCGCATGTCTTCTCAGTGGCTCTGGCACTCTCTTCTGCTTACATAACCAAGTTTTGAGTTCCTGCTACAATATTTTAAGTGTTAATAGTAACTTCACAGAACAAATATATTTTTTACTTCCAAGCAGGTTAGAAAAAACAAATCATGTCTCAACAGTCATCTTCAGGAAAGTACATGAAAGGTAGAGGAGATTCCTAGCACTTGTTTAAGCACGAAGTAGATATTCTTCAGTAAAAGTTACATTCAGTTAACGAGAAAGTCAAGTGGAAATAGAAATTCCTGATTATATCTGTTCACAATTGCTTTATATTCTGTTGACATTTTCACAGTTTTAATCACTTGGTGATCATTATTTTTCTCACATAACAAATATAACTTGGTGATTTGAAAAGATTCATTCTTCATCAAAAAAATCTTAAATTATTTTAATCCACAAACTGAATTGATCTTAAATTGTAATTTGAAATAGCTTTGTGACACTTAATATTTTCTAATTAACTGCTAATTTTGACATTACTGACAAGCCTGGTATGTTTTCATAGTGATCTTTTGGTTGGATTGATTTTGATCACTCAACTAGTATTATTTAAACAGACACTTATCTAAGATGTTTGAATAGATCACATTGAATAAACACAAATAAAGGGCCATTCTGATTAAATAATTTAAACCTGATTTATCCAATTTGTATGCTTCTATGCCTCAGATTTATTGGAAAATCACTTTTTATTACCTTTTCATGACATGGTGACTTGATTATTATGATTTGTAGGTAAGCCCTCCTGGGCCAAAGATTCCTGTGATAAACTGACTTTAGATCTGTTGAAACAAATTTAAGTGGGAAGAAAGTCCATCAGCCAGATTCAAAACCCACTTTGGCTACATCCATGCAAGCTATACCCTGAACTAAAAGAATGATTGCCTCAATTATGAACTTTATTTTATATTTGACCTCTTGAATTCAATACATTTAAGGTAGCTAAAATGCTCTTATTGGAATTGATGATGAGAGTTAAAAAATAAATAAATTCAATATCTTCTGCTAATCAGTATTGTTGCATTAAGGTTTAATGAGTAAGCCTGCAGTTTTTGATTGTCTTCCACTTGGAAAGATATTATGTTTTTACTAGACACAGAGTTGAACTTGTTTAGTGAAGTCGTTTTGGCAACACCATGTTTGTAAAGACATCAACAAAATGGGCATCTGGTATTTGGATGTCTCTTCATGGTTTTCCCAGACTTGGGTCATTCATCCAGTACCTCAGAAACAATGTATTTTTGATTGGGTTAGTCTCATTCCAGCAAAAACTTGTTGTAGTGTCTCACTACTGTCAAGAAGTCATAGTACATTACAGCAATGCCCTACTCTGTTCGTGATGCTCTTTTTATTTTCATAATGTGCATCAAGCAAAAGAAATTTAGCTCATCCCCAGGCGTCTTTTGTCGCATTGAGAAACCTCAGCTCCAAAGGCCTGGGAAAGAGTCCCTTCTGCATCATGCATGCAGCCATGTGCAGTGCTAAAATTATTATTTCAGCATTTGAAGATAATAAGTGTGCCCTCTTCTGTAGCAGGACCTCAAAACAGCGGCCTGGCCTAGCTCACAGCTTGATTGCATGGTCTTTTTTTGTGGGGGGCGGTGAGGCAAGGGGAAAAGCTTTTATCACTGTATATATAAGTAAATTAGGCTCTATACAGGTGACTTATGTCTGCAAGAAATAACTGATTTTCAGAAGGGTAGGGAAAAAAAGGTGGAAGGTTGTCATAGAACCAGCCAACCTCCACTGGCTGCAGCGTGGAGATGGTGGAATAGATAAATGTGGGCTGAGTCACATCAAAGGCCTCTCCCATGACTCTGCTACTCACTTTAAGAGAAAACATTGCAGAAAGGTGCACAGTAGACTGAAGTAAATATAGGGACTAGGAATGATTCTCAAAGGTGTAACTTTAATTTATAAAAGCAGTTGCAACCTCATTCTAACTCTTAGATGCTACATGATTTGCTTTAGATTTTAATGGTTTATATTAAGCCATAAAGAATTACAAAATGTCAGGCCAGCCATGATTTTCTCAAGCATAAAGTCAGGGATACTCTGAGACTTGATATTGCCCCCCCTTCCTCTTTTTATTTTATTTTATTTTATTTTATAATTCTGGCCTTTAAAAAGTGTCTATTAAATAGGTGATTGAAAGCATGCCTATGAGAGTATGTGAATGTGTGTTTTTATATGTATAAAGATTCATAAAATGATTGTGATCTGAAATTAATTCAAATTTAGACTGTCTCATTTCCACCAAGTAGTAGTCTCTGAAAACTTGGGTTAATGTAAACAAGACTTTGTGAGCAAGGGTACAGAATGCCTAGAAGGAAAAAAAGCACTTTCTTTGATTGGTTATTAATATGATTGTTTTGTTATTTTACATATTCAATAATGTGGTGTGTATTTTTACTGACTTTGAGTAATCCTGTACTCCCTACTCCAGATGTGTGAGGATATTAAGGGATGATTTAATTTATAGGTTCCTGGGTGTACATGTAGGGTCTTAAGATTTATTCTGAGACCTCCCATGGGAAATGAACATAGGAATGTGGCGCACTCTTTTGTTCACCTTCCCATACGCCAGTGCATCTCTTTATTACTTACATATAGAATAAACTTATAAACTTTGGTAGATTGCTGACTTGTGTCCCGGTTGACTAACATAAGCTCCTGGCATCTACTTAATGCTGAATAATAATGCTATTCTATTCGACTATCGGAGCTGTTGTTTTTACAGGACAATTGGAACAAATGAAATGGATGATAGAACATTTTAGTAGCATCCATCCTAAAGCCTAGGAAAAATGAGTATGAATTTTATGTGTACATTTAAAATGAAAAGAAGCTTTGCGATTACCTTGCAGGAGACTATTTATCTGACAGTCCCTTTGAATACTGGAATCCTATGTGAGCAATGTGGTCATTTACATGTACATAATGTTTATCAATCTCATGGTTGACAGCACTAGGAAATGAGATCTCAGCAATGATAGGAAAAGAACGGGAAGGTAACAGTGACATAGTCTTTAGACATTTGAAATTACATGGATTCCAGGATGAATGCTGAAATTGTTTACCATATTGCAATGCCTTAGACTATGGTATTCCCACCGCAGTCCCACTTCCTCACTATTAACTCTCTCCATGGGACCCTGTGGCAAAGTTAGTTTCCATGGCCACCAGTACTGGCCATTATGGCTTTCTAGAGCAGTTCCTGATGATCTAAGGCATTCATCTGATAAGTATATACTTACCATTTGTAATTCCTCTCTGAGAAGTTACTTGGGTTACAAGTTCATAATGAGCCTGTTTCCTTTGGCTCTAAGACATTCTTTTTGCTCTATGTTCCATTTTGTTGACACACTAAAGGAAAGCTTATATATACTTACAAAATGATATTATACATCATCTCTATATATAGGAGTAGAACTATAGGGTAGTAACTTAATCTTCATTTAAAAAAAAATCAAATGTCTTTTGTGGGGGAGCAGGAAAGAGTTTTGATTTCCACAGAATTAGGAAGTACAATAAGTTTTTGCTAGCTTCTCCATGAGAAGAACAACTAGACTGCTGCCTTTCTTAATCCAAGACCATATCTCAGTGTGAAATAAGCAGCTGGACTTCCTTAATACCTAGAACTCTTGAGTTAGGCACTTTCTTTATCAGCCTTGAGAGACAATGGTGATGACAGACTGGCCAGGAAGATCATGCATGTCCTTGACTCAGCGCCCTGAAGATATGAACTCAGCCTAAAATGGCTGAGGAAAGGGTGCTTTCTTATATTTCTCATCATAGAAATATAATAAAGTTATTGCAATAGATAACTATACAGGCCCATATAAGAAGAGCTGAAGGCCTTATAGCTCTGAGGTGGCCAGTTATTTGGAGAGCTTTAATTATGTAATAGACATGTATAAAATATGCATTATAGACAAAAAAGTTCAGGTCTTTTCAAAGTAGTAAAAATTGGTGAAAACTACACCAATATAGTTTACAGATCATGTCAGTATTTTGTAGGGATCCAAAAATAACTGACAGATTATGATAAAAAAAATCTAATTGCCTTTAGAATCACAGAGAGAGACTATTCAGAAAAATCAAAATTAAAAAAAAACAGTAACATAGTAAAATGTAACTTTTACATTCAAATTGATCAAGAAGGAATTCTGCCTTCAGGAGAAGAATTAGGACACGGAGTCCTTAAAAGTAGATTGGCTTGTGTGCTTTTCCAATTTGGGCTGAGGAAGCTGGGCAGTCAGCTTGCTGCAGGGGTATCCCACCCTCCCCATTGCTGCGGCCCTCCCTTCTAGCTTGTCTGGAGTACAAAGGTCCTCCATTCCCTGGTTGGTATTTTACAATGAAAATTGATGGCTCTACACGGTGTCTGAGCTCTGACCAAGAAACCCAGCGACCCTGCAAAACATTGTTTGTGTAAAGGTTCAATCTTAGCTTTAAAAACTGCCTTTTAAAAGGATCGCACATGTTTGGACACCTAGATGGAATTCCATAGCTCCATTTAAAAATGAACAGCATTGCTGTTTGTGACCTTGGACATGGCAATGTATTGATGTTCCCTGTATTTGAATTAAGTAACTTAGATGTGGGCATTGTAGTTACTTATATGCACAGTGCTAGTTAGGTTTGCTCTTTCCTCTGCATTCAGATTAATCAGGTGAATATTAACTTAACGTTTCTCGAGTTCCAGCAATGTATACCTAACTAGGTCCTCCAGCATCATTTCTCAAGGTTATTTCAGACTCACAATGACTCCTTCAATACCTATTTTGGGAAGTATGAGCCTGGGTAGCATACATATGTCCTGTGCTCCACAGCAAACAAATCAACAAGATACATTGTAGAAAGCCTCCCACTAGGACTTACTTCTGTTTCCCAGTCAGCATTAGCAATACCTGCTTTCAAGAGCATTGATTCAAAAGAGGGCTGGGTGGCAATGGTGAAGAACAGTAAGTAGCTCTTTTACAAGTAGTGTTTGCTGCAATAGACTACCTGAGGAGCCAGTGTACCACATGTTTTGGCCATTCATGAAAATGTCTTAATGGACATTGTCTTCATGTCTTAATGTCAAAATGTCTTAAAGGATCTTTGTATTTGGTATTTCCAAAGAGAAGCATCAGAGTAGTCATTCACAAAACAACAATGACAACAACAAACCAACAACTGTGCAGGATGTGTTTTGAGTTTTTAATTACTTACAGGGGAGGAGAAATCTGTGGTAATCTCTGCTACAGAGGGCTTGTAAGGGTACCTGCCTGGTCCTGAATGAGTGGGCTGGGACTCCATAGGGCTGGTAAGGATATCAATCTGGCTTGAGTGAGGAGCTGGGAAACAAGGGATCAGGGGTTCCTCAGTGTGCAGGTTTGCATGATGCCTCTGTGGCAGCAGCATTGCACCCGCCAGTATGCAGACAAATGCATGAGTCCATGCTTGATGCCCCACATGAAGCCAGACCATGGGGAGGTTGCAACCAACTTGTGTTGTTGCCTTGTAGTATCTTGCTGGTTCTTTCTTCTTCCTTCCTTTCTTTTTTCCAACATAAGAATCACTTGTTAGGAGACTGGACACCGAACAAGGCATTTTAACTTGCTTATTTCAACTAGCTAAACGGCTGCATTTGCTTAACTAACCTGAGCCTGTGTCCATTCTCCTTGGAGTGTACTGTGTAACAGTGCACTCTGTCTTCCAACTTTCTAGTATGAAAAATGCTTGTTCCATAGTGTGGTAAGAGTTCACACAACCAAGTCAGAGCTATCTAAATAGAGTAGAGTTTTCCCCCAGTACCTTTCTTGGTAAAGGATACACTCACAGACACAGAAACTCTGGAGGCTTGATGGGAAGCTGCTACAAGGCCTTCAGAATTTTATTTTGTTCTCCCAGGAGCCTCTACATGGAAAAGGTCTCCATACAATAATTTTTTTTTAAATCTAGCTTATTAGCTGTGTTGTTTGCGTCTGAAATAAGAGACAAATTGGGCCCCAGAGTTGGCCTGTGATTACAGGTTAATGATTTGACTTTTCTTTTGATCTTCACAAGAGAGCACAGTGTAGTAGGGAGACATGAAGATACTCATTAGCTCTTCCGTGTTCAAGTTGTCTCAGAGACTGCCTCCCTGTGAGCTGATTACTTTGCTCTGGAACTAGCATTGATGTCATTATTGCTTGTCTCACCGTCATCTGATTAATATTGTGGATTTTTGTTTCCCCCTGTTTGCATCTTGTTTTGACTCACTCTGGAAGAAATGTCAAGAAGAGGAGGTTCGATCCGACTCAGCAAGGCCCCATCTGAATCGGCTGTACTGGATGGATACCACCTTGTGCTATGGGGTTCTGGGTATGACATACTTGTGGCCACATTGCCAGAACTATTACATCTGTAAAGAAAACTACTGGGTGGTAATGACAACAGAGCTACAATTGAGGTGTTGGAGATGGGAGTAAAAGGAAACTGTCCCTTTGGAAATAACTTCAAAGACCCCCCCCCCCACCACCCAATAAAAGTGAGGAAGGGATAAAGACTTTGTCCTATAAAGGACTTTGGAATCCTATTTTTTTTCTAACTAAAGGAGAAACATCAACAACAAATAAGTGCAATAAAAGAACCATTAAAAAATAGCAAATGATTGCCCCCACCCCAAGCCTGCTGGCACTTAATATCTTCTAAATGATTTGGCATGTTTTGTTTTTTTTTTCCCTCTTACCACCAATGACAAACTCCAGTGGCATGAAGATCCAATTTTCGAAAGGGTAAAACCTGCATGGCATATATACAACAACAAGCTAGCAAGCCAATCCTCAGCAAAAGCTGCAGTGGGAATTTTTAAGGGAAAGACATCAGAAAAGCACAGAAGCTGCTTGGGTCTGGGTAACGCCTCCCACGCCCCGCCCTCTAAGCCTCCCTTCCCCTTTGCCCACTAAGAGCCCCACTTCTGGACCAGCCCAGGGCAGAACTAGCCAGAAACGTGTTCTTGTTAATTCATTCTTTTTTCACCCCCTTGGATTAAGTATCCTTTGGAAATGGGAGCTGAAATTTGAACAATGATGCTATTGTATAATTCTTTTATAAATGTAAATATGGAAATAGATTTTGACGGATCATTTTCACTTGTCTGTATTGAAATCCTTTTCTTGTAAAGGTTCTCTGTAAAGTTGAGTTTGTTGCTTGCTCCCCAAGTGTTTTTGTTGTTTCTTTCGCTTCATTCTTTCCTTTGTCCTTCTCTCTTGTTACATATGATGGTTGGGCTTGCTCAGCCATAGATGCAGGGAGTTTGGGCACAAAACAGATGCAATTGAAAGTTAGTATGCTTGAAACCAAAACTAAACAAAGGAGGGGGGTGGACAAAATAACAAAATAACCCATATAAAAACTATGTAAATGAAAATATATATGTACTGACAAGTGTAAAATTTTTTGATGTCATCATCTGTATATAATGTAAGAAAGTAGACACCCTGTCAAATTAATCACAAAAGTGCCAAGCTCATGATTTTAGTTTTTTGTTTTGACGATTTTCTTTCCCTGTCTTCAATGTGAAAGGAGGATAAACTTTAAGCCTTAAATAAAAAAATTAATCTTTAAATGTTGAAAGCTTGGGAAAAGAGTTAAACTTTCCATTTTATTCACGTCCATTGTTGTCACTTGTTCATTCATTGTTCACCTTCCTGCCTCAGAATCTGTATGGTAGAGTCGCATCGTGAAAGTGTGGCAGTTGATCCTCTTCTTTCAGGCTCTGTTTGGTGGTTTCAGGAAGCTTTTCTTAGCCTCTCTGTTTTTCTGGTCCATGAGTTATTGTGCTGGGTTCCAGTGGGATTCCATTTTATACAGATTCACATCGTTCTTTGCCCTCCCAGCAGAGTTGCAGACTGAATCCTGGCATTCCCAAGTCCCTCTGAGTTTCCTTCACATTCACCCACTTCTTTGGTTTTTGATAGCTCAAGATAGGTCAAGATAGTTTCTGCTCAAGTGTAAGCTAGCAAGTTGATAAAGAAATTCGGTTCATACTTTGTTTTGTGTGCACAGACTTACACATGGTCGCTTGGGTGAGCATCCGTCTATGGATGAACTTTACTAAAGGCCCCCCAGATGTCCCTATTCCTCATTGTCTTTGTTGTTTATTAGGAGCAAGACATGCCCTTGCCCTATGCACTTCTTCCTGGCACTGAATTCAGTTGCTAGATTCAGCTCTAAGTTCCTTTTCAGCAAGATTTATGACTTCAGTTTTATCACTTTTTCTCTGACCTTGGAAAGAATGGTCTAAAAATGTCCTGCTTAAAACAATGACACGCCCCCCACCCATTCCCCAGGGTATCTTAAGATTGGAAGCTTTATAATCATAGAGCAGAAATAACAATTTTTGTATGCTGCCATAGACCATAAACCTATCATCTATCATCTCATTCCTGTTTTGCTTTCTGAGTAATAGGTGCTACACGGGTGCGCAGTCTTCTCTCTAGAACTTACTCCATGTTTCTATTGTAATAGGGCTACAGAAAAGGCTTGTCAGCCTTTTCCCTGGTTTCACAAGACACAGGTTGTATCCCTTCAGTTAATGGCAATGCCCTTTTACCTTGGAGGAAGGCTGGAGGAAACTGAGATGGCTTGGTATCTTTTCCTGTTGCTTCATTGCTTCATGAGTCCTCTTCACTCAGAGATGACATGCTGCTAACTGCACCATTCACATTTCACTACTTTCCCAGAGGCACCATGGTGACTTAATACACAAAACCAGGCCGGTTACAAATCAAATCTCTATTGTTAACTTTTGAGCATTTCACAAACAACATTGTAAACGTGCGATGTTATGTTTTAAATCAGACCACAGTGGTCCCCAAATATTATGTACATATGGCAAATGTTAAGTGTAACTTTTTGTTACACTGGTAATTTCATAGGTAACCAAACCTATGCTCCAATGTTAAATTATCTGTGTATATGTAAACTACACAAGCTTTAAGCTATGTGTGTATGAATATGAAAGATAATGTAACCATATCATAAACAATGGGTTATAGTTCTTTTTGGTGGCATTAGATTATGTAGTTTCAAACTCTTGCACATGCCATTTATTTGCTGATTTTTTATTTTGGTGTGGTGTAAATACTCCTTCTTTTTAACTTGAGCTCAAAGCACAAGCATATCACTCTGTTTAATGTTACCCAACAAGAGTGTTAAGTGATGACCAAGTTCCCATTTCACCTGCTACACTTTTGCTGCGATAATGAATGACACCTGGATGAGGAGATGTGCGCTAGTCACTTCATTGCTCACCCAGGATAGTGCATGAGCCCAGTGGATTAGAGCTACTCCCACTAGATAAATGAGCAGTACATATAGGTGCATGTTACGCCACATGAATCACATAGAGCTGTGGAGTTTTGCCAAGTGATATGTGTGGTTTTGTTTTTGTTTTTCACTATGCAAAGATGGGAAATGCACAAACTTTCAAAGACTAATGTCTGAAGAACTTTACACACAATACTTGAATTATTTCTTTAGTCATCCCATCCCATTTTTATAATCATTGCTGCTTCTGTTGTTCATTTTGAAATGGTTTGTAACTTTTTTTAAGTGCACAACCTGCAGCTTTGTTCGAAATTATTGAATTCATTCATATCTTGTTGGCTGCCTACGAATGGAGATTTAGTAATCATTGTATGCATCTTTTAGTCAAATGTATATTAAATTTTTTGTTATGTAGAATGTTGTAGCTTTATGGTTTGATTATTTTGTTTCTTAAACCCTTTTCTATGTTCTCTTGCATTGTGGATTAAATGGCCATGTGCCTGGTATCATTAATTTTAAAATTAGTTTCAGTCAAAGGCTCACTGAAAATTTAAACAGTCAATGAAGCAAAATAAAATCTCTGATTAATAATAAGTATATGCCTGATTAGGACTCAGTTTTATTGGATTTACTGGAAATTATTTGCTTCTTAAAAGACAGAAGGGAGCCAGGTGCCTGTAATCCTAGCTACTCAGGATGCTGAAATCTGAGGATCATGGTTCAAAGCCAGCCTGGGCAGGAAAGTCCGTGAGACTCTTCCATTAACCAAAAGAAAGCCAACAGTGGTGCTGTGGCTCAAATGGTTGTCTTGAGCTGAAGAGCTCAGGGATAGCCCCCAGGCCCAGAGTTCAAGCCCCCATGACCAACCAAAAAAAAAAAAAAAAAGAAAGAAAATGCTGCAGTATCTTATCGTCACACTTAACATTTTTAAGGTCTTTCTCCTGAGTTAAAGTGATGGCTACTAACATCTGCATTCTAACTTGGTACCAAATTTATTGTCAAGCTATAAAAATAGAGAAGAAAATCTGGTTATGCACATTACTTACCAAAAACATTCAAAGGAAGGTATTCCTTAAAATATAATTCAATGACAAATTTGTCATTTGTTATTTGTCATTAAATTATATTCCCTCCTGGTGAGTGATGTTAGTATGCCTCCCCTCTCCCCAGCATCATGCCTTGGTTGGTCACCAGGTCACCCTGTGTAGCTTGTGTGTTCAAGATACTGCTCCCCCACAGTCCTTTGATGAAAGCCAAACAGGGCTCTTCCTTTCTTCTAGCATATGTTCCAAATATAATAGTACAACTTAAAGTTCTGCCTGCCTCTCATGACCTCACTCTTGTTTATTTTTCTAGCCTCACTGACTCTCATCATCTCTTAGTCATATTGAAGTTCCCCTAAAAGGGCCTGTTGTACCCACATCTGAATAATTTTCTTTAAACTTTATGTCCATTGTCCATAATTCATGTGTTTCAATGTCATTTCGTGTAATAAGGGAAAAACAGGTATTTAAAAATAGCACAAATATTATACTTAAGAAAGCCAAGTGTGGGGCTGGGAAGGTAGCTCAGTGGTAGAGCACTTGCCTTGCGTGCCTGAGGCCCTGGGTTCGATTCCTCAGCACCACATAAGCAGAAAAAAAAAAGCTGGAAGTGGCACTGTGGCTCAAATGGTAGAGTGCTAGCCTTGAGCTGAAGAGCTGAGGGATAGCGCCCAGGCCCAGAGTTCAGGCCCCATTACCGGACCCCCCCAAAAAAGAAAAGAAAGCCAAGTGTATTAGAATGCCATTTATCATTGACTCTAAATGAATGATCTGATTTTTGGATACATTGTCCTGTAAGTCATACTCTTGGAGATTGAGATTGAAATGAATTCTGCTCCATGCTCCCTGATAACCGATTGAGAAAGGTATCCTGGAAACAGAAAATTTTCTAGCTGATACACCAGCTGCCCTAGAGGTTAAAAAGTGCTATGAATAATTAAATAGATAACCTATATGCTCAAAATAGAATCCTTAAGTTAGTTAAAAATTAAGATAGGTGCCCTTTGACTAAAATTTAGGGATGGGGGTTAGAGATGTCTACTCATTCATTCAGTAAATATTAAGCCTCTATACCAGGAACTCTTAAGACACTGAAGGTTCAAAAGTAAATTCTTGACCTAAAGTTATACACCATTTAGCAACAAGAGACACATTTGAAAATATAAAAATAAAAATATTAGCACCCCAAATTCTAAGTAAAGTTATTTAAGAACGAGCAGTGGAAAGAAGAGGTGGAAAAGTAAGACAGGGATGAAGTAGGCTTCCTCGAAAGAAGTGAGTTTGGGACTTATCTTTGAAAGATGACAGGAATTCACCACTCTAATAAAGTGATAAAATATATCCAAGGCTCAAGAAGCTGAATGTACAAAGACCCAGCAGGAGGAGCCCTGAGGTAAGTAGACCTAAATGTTTGACCCATTTGGCTTGTTTCCTTCCATGTCCCTTTCTCCCTACCTACCCTTCACAAACAATTGAGCTGGAAGAATCCTACACCAGTGTTAGGCCAGGCTTCAACCTTATCAGCAAGATGCATTATCTAAATATGACATGATCCATCCCCTAATAGATGTAAGTATACAGTGCTTCAGAAGAAGAGAGAAGGAAGGCTTTGCCCTTGGTCTTGGGATCAGGAGGGTTTCAAAGAGAGGGCACTGGTAAGCATCAGGCTCCGCCTGGGTCACTGGACCCAATACTATGATCCCTTATTGTTATGTTCAACAAAGGCTTGCTCATTTGGGTGGGGGAAGTCCATTCATAAATACCTTTGTAATAGAATAACATGTAAAATTCAGATCTATTATCTGAATTTATATCTCTGGGTATCTTGTGTCAAGGTCTCAGTCTATGATAGACATTTAACATTTTTAGATAGTTCCCTACTAATATATTTATTATGAATCAGTCTCCAGGGCTTTAGGGTTATCAGTAATGACAAAGAGGACTTCTTGACCTGGCCAGGAAGCCTCTGGTATTTTATTAGCATCATGATTCCTTGCTATTCTGAAGAGAAGGGGCAGATAAGTAAAAATCATAAACCCTGTAAAGCATCACTTAGTAGGTGATGCTTCCTTGAATAAAGGGTCAAAATACTTTTCCAAGGGCAGTGGCCTCTACATCAACCAAAGTTAGGAGTTGTTGATCATGCTTAGAGCAATGGTTACCATTCTTACACCTTTTTAGAAACTTTCCAGCCTGTCTGGTCCCATACCTAGATCAAGTTCTTGGCCATGCCTGTGACTTTTGGAGAGAAAGAGTTCCTTGTCAGTTGCAAAGAATTGTCCTGATGGGATTCACCAATGCTCCCTTACCAACAGATTTCATGTACAAGTGCACATTCCTGGTGAAGATCATACTTGTGACCTGCGGCGTTCACTCAAGAGTATTTACCTGACTATAGTGATCATTGCAAAACAAATAGGCCCAGTAAGTCAATTTGTTCTACAAAAATAAGTCAAAACAAAACGACACTTCATACTGAATGATTAAGAGTATATCAAGACTTCTTGACATCTCTTTGGAGCTTTAAATAACTTCTAAGATTCCAAACAGGGAGCTACTTGCCACTTCAGGCCTAGGTTTCAGAATCAAGTCAGAAAAAGGTAACTTGGATTACAAGTGACATCAAGGAAGCCTCTTCCTCAGCAAGAGACATAGCCATTAAAATTCCTGTATAGGCAGTGAATGGCCTGTATTCAGCATGTTGACACTGCGTTTTCTATGTATGTGAAATGGCTACAAAGAAGGGCCACAAACCCTCTAGACACCAATCAAGCGAGTTTATCACCTTTACCATATGGATTACTTGAAACCTAGTCACCTCAGTACATCTAGTTGCAAAGGAGGCTAGAAAATATGCCAAAAGGGATATTGCAAATAAGATTAGAAAGTGGCTTGGAACAACAGTTATTACATTTTGTGTTGCTGTAACTATCAGAGAATGAGTGATTAATAATAATAATAAAAAGTTCATCTTTTTTTCTCATGGTTCTGGAGCCTAGGAAGTTCAAGACTGGCTTAGTGAGGACTTCATGAGACGGGCAAGTGAGCGTGTGTGTGGGAGAGGCAAAACACAGGGAGTGGCTCTGATTTATACCAACTCCTGGTGAGAGAAGATGGCACTTTTTAGCTGGTATCTGATCATCTGGGGTGTGATGGACGAGACCCGATTTTTGTGTACTTTTCTACACAAAGGCAAGAGCTAACCTAACTGCAGGAATAACACCTGACTCACACAAGAAAGGCATGAATCCGTTTTTGTGAGGGCATCACCTACATGACCCAAATACCTCCCACTGGCTCCCACCTCTCAGCATTGTCATATTGAAGAATTAAGGATCCCAACATACCCAAACTCGGTGGCACACTCTGCCACTGAGTTTAAAGGGAAGTACATGTGGGGAATTGTTTGAAGCCAATCAGTGAGTAACATGAAGTGCTGTTCAGAATTACTTTGTGGACAAAGTATTTTCTTCTCTATCTGCTGAGAATATCATGGGAAGATGGGTAGGGGCTTCTAGCTTGATTTTAGAAAATTAGATTTTTACCAGGGTTTGAACTCAGGACCTGGACACTGTCCCTGAGCTACTGTTCTACCACTTGATCCACACCTCCACTTTCAGCCATTTGGTGGTTAATTGGAGATAAGAGTCTTGTGGATTTTCCTATTCAGGTTGACTTTGAACCATGATCCTCAAATCTCCTAACTAAGAATACAGGCATGAGCCACCAGTGCCTGGCAATTGCTGACCTTTTCTTGCTGAAGAAAAGTTCCTTCTCAAAGTGATCTGCATCAAATGATGGCTAAACAAACGGTCACCCAAGTCTTGGCTTCTGATCCATGAAGGATCAGGGCAGCCCTGGAAGTCAGCATAGCTACAAATGTTCTTCTTTTGTTGGGCCTGCATGGGGCTCATCCCCTTCGGTCACCAGACCTACTTCCTCCTTCATATAATATGACCTCCAAGAACCACCAGAGTCACAACTGTAACATGAAGCAAAGAATTGTTTTAGTAAAGCAGAATTTACTTCTGTGCAGAAGGGTATACCATCAGCCAAAATCTGGCAAGCAAGCACACAAAGCAAGTGGGCTGCTCCTTTTATCTAGACTCAGATGCAGCAGGCCCCGCCCCTCGGGTTCACCTTCTGCTCATGATTGGCTAGTTTGAAGAGGTTAAAAATTTTTTTTTCTAACAGAATGTGGCTTAACAGGAACAGGGAGATGTAACTAAAGTTGAATGAGCTTATAACTGGATGGCTTCAGCAGAAGCAGAATAGGATGTAACTAAAGTTTAATCAACAAGGGCCAAGCCACTTGGCCAAAGTAAGAACTTAAAAAAAAAAAAAAACAATTCACACAAGATTGACAGAAAGGAAGTGACCCTCTTTGATAGAAAAGATGGCTCTTCTCATATTCTCTCACCTTCCACAACTGCAAAAATCAGACCCACTAGTAAACTTCCTATCTGTTAATCTCTCCTTCAAAGACTGTTCCCAGAACCCCATCTGGAACAACCCTTGAACCAGTCTCCATGGTTTTTTATCAGAGATTAGGGCACAAAAGGAAGGAAAAAATAAAAAAAAGTAAATAAGGTGATAGACCACTTCAGCTGTAGCATATGGGCTTGATTTTTTTCCTCCCTCCTTCAACTGGATGTATAAGAGTTTCAATTTAACATGTCCGTGGATGTGGACCATGCCTCTTGGTCACCCCTTCCATCATTCTGCCCCCAAGCCCCATTCCATCTAGTCAGTTCCCACCCATTTCCTCAAGTCTGTGTTGATTTGATTTTGTAGTCAGTTGTGAGCAAATTTCTCTGAGCAAGAGTAATAGAAGCTATTTGACTGCAGTATGCTAGATGGACTATGGGTAAGAGAGGCAGAGGTAGAAAAACTAGTTAGGATACCAGGGCCACAGCATAGATGGAACTGGGATGGAGTTCTGGTTATCCAAAATGGAGAAGGGAAAGGTGACCCAACAGACGTGATTGTACAAAGCAAAAAAGAGAAGAGGAGGAATAAAACAGGCCCAATGCCTTGGGTAGGAGATAAGTAATGAGAACAGTTTGAAAGAGACTGGTTTAGGAAGCAGACATTTAATCTGGACCTGTAGGAACTAAGGATCTAAAGGAAATCTAGGTACAGGTATCTGGCAGGATACTGAAGTGGAGATATGGAGTTCATTGGAGGAATTAAAATAAAAATATTTGCTTCAGTGCCATCTATAAACACTAAAATTTAAGTACAGTTTAACTTAAAGTAAAAAAAAAAATAGAGGCAACTTCTAAGGGAGAAAGGAAAGGAAATGGAAAGAAATGAAGGGGGAAAAAAAGGAGAGGAGTCAAAATAGATTGGGAGAAAATATAGAATAAACACAACAAAGAATCATTACTTCCATGAAATTCACATGGTGTGTTAAAGATTACTGACAGCAGAATTGGATTCTATTGACTCTGAACAGAATTTAACCAGAGAAGGTGAATTGGATCTTCTTGCTGTTACTAACAAATATAGGATTTATACTAGCTTTTTGTAAAGGACAACCTAAAACCCCATTACCAAAAAAACCTTAGGACTCTGTGGGCTATACACAGTTTTTGAGGAAAAACAAAACAAAACAATGTTCATTTTCAAAAAAATGTTTGAATATATCCTAGTGTGGCAAAAGAATGCTTTAAAAGGAGAAAAGAAATATTTACTTTGATTCCCACAACCATAATTCCATAATTCCACAACCATAATTTTCTGGAGGCTGAAGCAGAAACTATAGCATTTTGGAAGGTCTTACAGTTTTATACTTATAGAAGCCAAGTTTGACTTATCTGTATATTAGATATTTATCAATACCAGTACAATAGCTCCTTGCAGACAACTGTTATTCTGGGTCACAGTGACACAAAAGCAGAAGGGTAGTATAAGGTAGAACACAGAGAAAGTAACTGTTCTTGAGTTTCTAAATTACATTCTCTCGGTGCCACAAAAGAAGAAGAGGTGCAGTGCTTACATTTCATCAGGTATATAGTATTTTGAGAAATGTGAGCTGAACCTAAGAAATAAAAGGAAGCAGGCCAAGTAGAAAGGCACAGGCTCCAAGGTTATAGCTCTGTTCGTGTTTCATAGAGCTCTCAGAAAGCTGGATAGCTTCTCCTTTCTTGATGTTGTGTATTGTATGAAGTCACAAAATAAACCATATTCACTTTGCTGTAGCTAGAAATGAGGACATAATTTTTCCTTTATTGAAGTTGAAAAAAATTCTGAGAAAGCCTTGTATTTACTCGAGACCATACACTCAGATGAAAGGAGGAAAATACAGTCAATCAATCCATTTTTGCTTTGTTCTCAGGATATACACCAAGTGGAGAGCTGCTCATATGCCATAAAAGCCATGGCAGGCACTCATCATTACAGATGAGTGGATTACAGATGAACAGTTCCAGAAAGGCAAACAATTCACATATAAATAAATGACATGTCATTTAGATTGGTGGACCATTACAAGGATTTTGCTGACTTAACTGCGATGGTTTTGCTTTGTTTCTTTTCCAGTGCTGGGCTTGAAACTCAGAACTTTGGGGCTACTAGGTGGTTGTTCAACTTCTGAGGCCATTGCAGATTTCTGGTGATCTCTTGTTTGCTAAGTGCCTTTATAATTTGTTAGAAAGTCGTGTGTAGGTTTACTTTGATTAGAGTGAAAGAGAAATTTTGAATTCCTTACATAAAATGTGATCTATAGCTGAAACTCAGCTCCTTGAACAAAAAGTGATTGACAGCTAAAAATCATTTGAAATCTTGCTTTTGATGTTTGCTTCCCTAGTAAGAAGACATTAAACCCATCACGAGAGCCTAATAACTCTCCCCACCTGCAGGTATTTTGAAAGCTTGAGCGTGCTTCCCACTACCACCATTCAATATGAGAGAGACTGCTGTATAGAAAGTGTGAAGAAGCTAGCCCATGTCCTGGGCCCATCTTAGAGAGAGGTTTGTTAGTTACTGAGGTCCATTGTTTTTGATAGTTTTTGAACTTCAGTGATTAAGAAATGAGGTAGTTCATATTTATAAATGTGATGTGTATGGTTATAAATGATATAGATACTTGGTCATACTGGGATTTGAACTCAGGGCCTTACTAGGCAAGTGGTCTACCACTTGAGCTACACCTTCAGCCCATAAAACGTAGTCACAGAAAAGTGGGTTTGGGTCTGCTTACCATGAAGATGAACATAGCTTTCTTCTTTCAGATATTAGTTGCCTTTGTGTTGTAGAAGCAAGCAACATTTCATCCCATAAAATAGAATGAGTATTTCTTGAGATGGCTGGTGTTCTGATAGCACCTCTGGATCAGGTGTGTAAGTTGATTTTTTTAAAAATCACAAATTTACAAACAAATTTATCTATAGGAAATAATGACTTCTTACCAAGATTGAATTGTTGCCTTGGTTGATGTAACAACTCTTATTTGTCTCAAATTAAATCAAGGCCATGGATAAGTGCCCCAAGATGTATGTTAGTTATGAAACAGCCTGAATATGGGATCTTTTCATGAGAGAGAGATCATACAAGAGAGTAGATATATACCATATATGATCTCTCTCCCATCCTATGTATGTCATATACTTATATGATCCATACTTATATGATCCACATTTGAATACTCAGTTTGCTTCAGAATGTAACTTGCCAGAAGCAGGAGAAAGGATCTCTTCAGGAGTGGCCGTTTGAGAGGAGAGGTGAGTTACTTGTGTTTCTGGTAGGTTTCATAGCAGTGGCCATGCTGGACTGGAATTTGGTTGCAGAGCAGCATCTGAATGATAAAGAGGCTGATGCTTTCCATATACGCAGTCACTAGGTTTTCATGATTGCAGGTGTGTATACCAAATGCCGTTTGAACCTGCCAGATACAAGTCAATTTTATATGGATGAGGGGCTGTGATGGTGCTCAAATGAGCATGGATGCAACTTCAAAATTTTCATGGATTGAAGATCTACAAAAAGTTAGAAGGACTGAAGTTGTTTGTGCCTTCACTGCCATGTCTTTTATCTCTGACCTAAGTCAGTACATGTTTCATTGCCTTCATTTTACTTTTGCTCTTTCAGATTTATTCCTGTTTGTTTATTGCTTACTTAAACATGGCTAGTCTTCACCAGTAGAACTCTTGTTCTCCAGTTCCACAAGAATAAGACTTTTTTTTTTATCTTCCTGTTGATATATCTTTATGCCCATATAGTATTCAATTTGTGCATACACACACACACACATGGTATAGAGCAAATTTAGTTTGGTTTAGGGGTCATTATATTTCAGTGACTTATTCTTTGCCTATTTTTGTTGGCTATGCCCCTCAATTTATCAGTTGTTGGAAATGTATATTCAAGGTCTCTAGCAAGTGCTCTGTCATTTGAACCATGCTCCCAAACCTTTTGCTTTGCTTTCTTTCTTCTTTTTTTTCCAGATACGTTTCTCACTCTGACTCTAGGTTGTACTAGAACTACCTCCTAATCATGGAGACAATGGGTATGTACCACTGTTTCCACCTCTTGAAACAAATCTTGATGATATCTCTGGTACTCACGAAGAGGATACAATTGGAAATAGCCTGTATTTGATCATCTCAGCAATCTTTTTCAGGAAAGCCTGTGATGGGCATTCCTATTTCTCTGTCTGATCTTGCTCCAGAGGAGGGGTCAGGGATGACAGTGGGCACCACAGGAAATAGTGACTATTGTTATCAGGACATTGCGTGATGTATTTCTGGTTCCTCTCCTTTTATTAGCACTAATTGAATGACTAATGTTCTAATAGAAGATGTTGTAAATAAAAAAACTATTTTGGATGAAGAAAGCTTTGTATCATTGGTTGTAATTGAGGAATGAAGAACACTAGCTGAGGATAAAGACAAGCTATAGATTGTATTGATTTCTGTGTTTTGAACTTAAAATTTAGGGCAGCCAGGCATGGTGGTATATGCCTATAATTTGAGAGGCTAAGGCAGGAGGATTTAGAGCCAGCCTGGCCACAAAGCAACCCCCCTATCTCCAAAAAGAAAAAGAAATTTGGGTGCACAAAATGGGATTAATTATAACTTTTAGTTTTGACATATCGAATCATTAATTCCTTTTTCTTCTGTATACATACGTATATGTATATATTTGTTTACTTATTCATTTAAAGTTTATGAAAATATTAGTGAGGGGCTGGGAAGGTGGCTCAGTGGTAGAGTTCTTGCCTTGCATGCCTAAGGCCCTGGGTTCGATTCCTCAGCACCACATAAGCAAAATGAAGCCGGAAGTGGCGCTGTGGCTCAAGTGGTAGAGCGCTAGCCTTGAGCTGAAGAGCTGAGGGACAGCGACCAGGCCCAGAGTTCAGGCCCCACGACTGGACCCAAAAAAAAAAAAAAGAAAAGAAAATATTAGTGAATCTACCATTCATATTGACAGTAATTAACATTGCCTACATGTATCTCCTTTGTTATAACTATTTGGTCCCTTCCCTTAATGAAATCACTATATTGATTCTTGTCATAATCATTTTGTTGGCCTTTAAAAAATGTATATACTCTTTACTTATTCTTAATAAATGTGCTTTTTACTTGTGGTTATTTTAACTGCCTAGAAAAGAGATCTGCATTTCATATATAATCTTTTGGGATTTATAGTTTTCTTCTCAATATTATATTTCTACAATCCATCCATAGTGTTACAAATAACTGTACTTTATTAGCTTTAACTGCTGTGGTGTAGTCTATTGTAAAAAATATGCCACAATTTATTCATTCTTTGTTCTTTGGAATTATAGTTGTTTGTACCATAAACAATGTCTCTGTGAACATACTTCTATATATTTCTTAGCAAATACATGCAAGATTATCTTTAGTGTTGGGAAAGAATGATGGAAGCAGTGATATTGATCGAGAGGCATTGTATTTATGAACTAACTTGTTGAATGGTAACTCCTTTGTACAACTCCTTAAAATAATAAAAAATGTAATTTAAAAAACAGAATTTCTCTAGTATGCATATGAAAAGTGTGATTGCTTAATCGTGGGATATCTGGATGTTTAACTCTTTCTCTGATCACTCTACCAGTTTTAATTTCTGCTTTGAATAATTTGCTAAAGTGTAGGCTATATAAACATTTTACTTATGAATTAGTGCTGTAAATCATAGAATAATAAATTAAAGCAAGCAAATTCTTTTCATTATCTGTTCAACTTACAGAGGAGAACACTGATAAACTGGAGAGATGAATTGACTAAAGTTCTAGACACAATGGACTTTCAGACACATCTTAAATAGTGTTTGTAAGAACAAGCATCTTCTTAAATATATAGTTTTTTGAGAAATAATAAGACTTCCATGTTTTTCAGGATAAGGAAATCAACAGAAGATAAAATGATGAACAACAAATGAATACCTAAGTTCCCATTAGCTCACATTATTCTATGGGGTTAATGTTGCTGTTTGTTAAAAAAGACAAAAATGAGTCATTCCTTTATACAACTACTTAAAGATAATAAAAATAATTTTTAATAAGTCATTCCTAAGTCCCTGACAAATGCTCCACTCTTTCCCATTGGCACTCACATTCCTAGATTAGCTTGCAGTTATAGATAACCATGAGTCCATAGGTTAGAAATCTAAATCCACTGATAAGAGTTATGAAAATGATTTTTGATTAAATGTAGATGTGGTGTCTGGAGATCTGGCAACCAACCTGTGAGTGAAAGGAGGAACAAGTGGAACAAGAAAACATAGAGCATAATATCTTGGGCCATTGAACTCATCTTTGCCTCAAACATATTTATCAGGAAAGATAAAGAAAAGCCTCTATGTTTAAGCTCTGGTACTCTATTTCTTATGACTTTCAACTTCATGCATTCCTGACTTATAAACTGTGTTACAAAAATAGTCTCAAACTGTATTTGGGGGGTCTTTATTTTTTAATGTAATTTTCAAATTTCAAATTATATAATTGAATGTAAATTTTATTTTCCTCAAGGAAACATAATTTTATACATTCATCCTTGTCATCTGCTTTTAAGATTACAGTCTTTCCATCAATACCTCCATTTCAGAGGATGTGTCCACTATCCCACCAAGGTAATAACCTCATTCAGAAAAATTTGATCACTGGGTGAAAAAAAAGAGAAAGCTAAATTGATGGACATTTTTCCTCCTTTATCATATGAAAAAAAGTCACCCAAATTGATGATTCACTGCTCCAGTCTCAGATTCAAAATGGTACTGTTTCCTAAATTAATTCAAACAACATTGATTACAAAACTTCTATATGTGTGTTTGGCACTAAGGCTGTGAACTTTAGATGTGATTTTCACTCTAAAGCTCACAGGCTGGTTGGGAGAGAATGGGCAAGATATTAGGCACAACATAAGTTAGAATATGGTAAGTGACTAATGAAACAGAATTATATGTGAATGTACAGTAGAGCAGTACTAACTCCTTTATGCATACTCAAGTCAAGGAAAAGTTCCTCATCTCAGGATCCTTGCTCAGACTCTAAGATGTGCTATGAGTTAACAGACTGGCCTGTATCCTCAGAGATGTTCAGATATAGTTTATGAATTAACAGACTGGCCTCTATTTCCTTTCAGAGATGTTTTCTTCTGGGAAGTATCCATGACTATCCCTGTCTTCTGGCTTTCTGGGCTGTGAATTCCCTGCTATCCCTGTGTAGTTTTAAAGAGGAGATTCTATAGTATGTTTTGTTACCCCATCATCTCTGAAGCCTAAAGGAAAAGGTATTGCTAATACCTTAGGCCATTGTGGCCTTGGAATGTAAGCCAAATGGAAATCACTTAAATTGTAGTCTCATTTGGAAATGACTAGATAAGATAAATTCAATTCTTGTGAAAGCCAGAGGAATTCCTGTGGGCTTTGGAAAGAATGGAAAAGAATGGAAGGACTTTGTTCCCAGAAAAGCAGTCACTATTACACCTATTGTTACAGTTTCCATATCTTCAATTGGTCAAACAGGAAAAACGTGAATGAACTCTTCTGTAACTTTCCTTTTCCTCACATTTCAGTTTCAGTGTTAAGTATCATCTGACTACTTCATTGCAACTTGTCCTTGTGAATTTGATGACTTAAGGAGTGACTCATCCACTTAACCCAATGGGCATTCCAGGAAATTGTTCTTGTTTATTCCCATTTAAAAATGACGGAAAAGAACAAAAGAATATACTTATTTTTACTATCTTATCCTGAATGTTAAAGAAGCACCCTATTCTTAACTGCTGTCCCCATCATTTGCAAATTTAATGCCCTGCTGAAGATGCAAACTATCCACATAACTGCTCTTGAATTGCACTAAAATTAATCGGATATCCCTTTTAATGTCTTTGAGAATTGCTTCAAGTGGCGAAAATCAGAAAATCTACCCATGGGGCACATTCAGCTAATTGCAATTTACTTCTCAACTCCTCATTTTTAAGACTAAGCTGCAATTGCTTAAAACAGAAACAATTCAGGATGACAAATGCCAGTCAAACCAATTGTTTAGTGTCATGAGGTTTTAAATGACCATTGATTTCCTGAATGTTTCTGTAACCAAGCAGAATGGCAATGTGATGAGCATAACCCAGATGTGTCTTGTTAAAGGTATTTTCCCTGTGTGTTAGTTCCATCATCTACTCCCTCCCAATTGGTAGTGGGCCTCAAGTAAGGGAATGGGATAGACTAGATGATGACAATGCATGTGTTTGTGCACACCAAGTAGGATACCTAAATGACAATGCATAAAGCTGAGTTTGGGAAACAGAACCAGACACAACTCCTACCAGCTATGCATAGAAAATCCCTTGATGTAAAAATGGGTAAAGGGGTGTTACAGGGGTTGGGGGCGGGGGGGCTGGGGAGCAAAATGGTTTTTTACGTAGGACCTCATGAGACCATGATAAGAAAATCATGTTTTGTGAATTATGTCTGTTGACCCAATGCTAATCATTGCTAGAGTCTAGTCTGTGAAAGTGAAATCATAAGGATGAGACTATCCTCACATCTGGAACAGAAGTGTTTGAATGTAGGAATTGGCATGCCATTTTCCTAGTGCAATTATCAAGCTGATAGTGAGGCTTTAAAAACAACATATGTTTTTCCTCCCCCAATGTCTTTGCAAACTATCTATATGATCAATGAATATAAAATACCTGTTACAAGAAGGTAGGTAGGTTAAGATATTATTTTAAATAAAAATATCCAAGCAAATCATTGTTTAATTTTTTAAGTGCAAGTTGGTCATTTGCATTTAGAAGACGTGTTTAACGAGGGTGATATATTCCAGGGTGACAGAATAAAAATTTTATCACAGGCCCAAAATGTGCAATCGAAAGTATAGAATACATTGAGAATAAAATTATACTGAACACAACAAAATCTGAGCTGATACCAGCTTTATGTTATTTTTTTTAAATATCTCTACTTCTACTGGCAAGATTTATCTTAAGCCAACTAGTTGGGAGAGCTAAGTGCCACCCCTAGCTTCCATGACACAGGGATGAATATTTCAATTCATTAGCTGCAGACTTACAAGAAAAATAAAACTCAGCTTCAGTGGCCTCTCCATTGAATCTTGTCATCCATTTCAGTAAAATCAGAAAATTCACCCCACCTCTAAAATCGAATTCCTAATCTCCCTTTCCCTGACTACAAGCCCAGTATTGTCTTCATCCTTCCTCGAGTCTTCTTGCACCTGTTCCTCCCCTTCAACAAATCCTCTACTTCCCCTTCTTTCTTTCCAATATGTATCCCCCCTACCTTTCTTTTCTTTTTGGAACCTGCTGACACTGTTGAGCCCCTGTATCATCATTATTCATCAGTATCTTCCTCCAAAAACTTTAACAGAATTGATGTCATCATGACCATTCTTTTCTCCAGTCAGTTGGGCATCACAGAGAGGGGAAAAAAACTAATTTGTCAAGTACTTGCTACTTGTCATGCCATTCTAAGCATTTTCTATGTATAATCTCATTTCATTCTTACTAACCATAGGGGAGAATTTTGCCCAGTAGGAAGTTGTGCCTGAGATTATTTAAATTTCCAGAGGCATGATATCAAATCAAAGATCCCATCAATTGAAGGCATTTCATTAGTTTTAAATGTAGAAGAAAATGCTGTAAATCTAATTACAAGGTACTATCTGTTAGCATATACATCCTGATTTCAGCTGCCACTAAATGTGCAAAAAGTACATCTGAGAATAATGAAATCTAGGTGTGAGATATGTAGTGCAAATGCAGGCAACTGGGATCCCATGTAATCGTTACCATTATGCTATTGTGTCTCATAAAAAATCACATTCAAGCCTAGGGTATAGGTAGTAATGCTTGCTTCAATAAAACATCTCTATAAATAAAAAAACATTCAGCATACAAAATGATACCTATTATAAATTCATGGTCCCAAACATTATCAGAGCTTTTAGTACTAATCTTCAGTCTTTGTTGTTTCTCCCCTCTTCCCGCTTCCTACTTTTTCTTCTTTGAAATAGTTATTCCAAAGTGTCTCTGTTCGCTTTAAGTTCCCTACTTAACATTTCAATGTCCTATACTTTTGCTGGATAACCATTTATCTTGCCTGAGAAAATGGAGATGACCAGTTGCTACTTCTCTCCCTATCCTGACTCACAGCTAGCCTTCCTTCTTTCCTCTGTGTCAGAGGGCAAGTTATGCCCTCCCTTAGATTCTGGCTCTTCCTTGTTCTCTTTTCACTACTGCTTGTCTCCTCTGAGATTATGATAGATCTTCCTTCTCTGATGTTCAATCCCTCCTTCTCCTGGGTTCTCTTCCTCAGAAATAAATAGAACCAAGACCCAATCCCTGACCTTGTTCTGTCAGCACTCTATGGGGAGAGTGCCTCACTTTTATTTCTGCCCTGACTTCTTCCTCCAATACGCCATTGACTCATTAAAAAAATCCAATGGAAAGTCCATTCTCTTCATATCAGTAATATTCATTGCTTGGGGCTGGGAAGGTGGGTCAGTGGTAGCGTGTTTGCCTTGCATGCATGAGGCCCTGTGTTCAATTCCTCAGCACCACATATGCAGGAAAAAAAGCCAGAAGTGCTGCTGTGGCTCAAGTGGTAGAGTGCTAGCCTTGAGTTGAAGAGCTGAAGGACAGTGTCCAGGACCCATGACTGGCAATAAATAAATAAATAAATGTAGATAGATAGATAGATAGATATAGATATTCTTTGCTGAAACTATGTGGTGTTGATTTCTGCCTATATGGTGACAATCTCTATCTCATTGTCTTCCCAGGGTACCACACTCTTCTGATTTTAAAATCATTTCATGGTTGCCACTTCTCGAGTTCAATCCTTACCCACTTTCCATACTTGTTCCTGGTTTAAATGATAAACCTACATATCAATAGAGTTTCAAGTCCAGGCTTTTGCCCTTATCCCTGTATCCCAAATATTTGTTCCACCTCTGCCCTGTCTTCATAATATCATCTCCACTTTGCCTGTTACACACCTCACACTGAAAATGTCCAAAACCCAAATCTGATTTCTGTTTCTCAAACTTATTTCTCCACAGGATTTTCCTTGCAGCTGTGGCTAATCTGGAACTTTGTTACTTGGCTCTCAATACTTGGTATCTCTTCAATCGATCTCTTTCCCTTGTACCCCATATCCACCCATCAATGAAGAGCACAAGCATTTTCACAGGTTCCGCTGGTTCTCCCTTGCCAGTCTCCATGCCTCAGTCACACAATGTGTTACAAGGCTCCATTTTCCCAAAAGGATGTGAATGCCAGGAAGTTCAAGAAGCAGGACATCATCCTTATCTTTTCTCACATTCCTCTGGGGGTAAATAGAAGCAGGCATTAAACTGCCCATTTCAGAGATGGAGAAACTGAAGCACATTCCTGAAGTTTCCAAGGAATGAAACGCCTGGGGCCCCTCAGGACCCCTCTTCAGAGTTCCTTCTCCCTGTTGCTTGGGTAGGGACTGGCTTTCTATGGCTTCAGTAAACCTCCCTGGAAAGCCCCTGCCCCTGTGGAAGGTAACCATGGATACTATTAAACTGGCACAAAAGCCTTCAGGTATGGAGACAAGAAGTTCTATTTAGGACTCTGAGGGGATTTTTAGGTGAAAGACAAAACCTAGATACATTTGGGGAGGGAAGACTTGTTTGTGCCTTAAGGCCCCTTGGGTGGGGGTGTTTCAGTTAAGGTGGCAGCGAATGCTCAGCAGAGCCCAGGAGACAAGTTAGACCTGAGTCTGACCACCCCCAACACACACCCCCGGGGTAAGATGAAGTAACCCTGAGGGGAGAATCCTGGGAGCTTCCTCCTTTTGGCTCGCACCGTTTCAGAAGCTAAATGTTCATGAGAACGATGTCAACAACCCAGATGATGGCCAACAACCCAGACTGGCCCCGGTCAGGGAAACCTCCGGGAGTGGCAAATCTGAACCCCTGGTTGCTCTCTGTCCTTGTCAAGGCCTCATGGGGCACATGCACAGTATCTCTGGAGTCACTTTCTATCCTTTGTGCGCTTTCTATCTGGGGACCGGAGGCAGCCTATGCTTTTTATCTCCATTCCCCAAATTTCAGGTCTTCCCTCCCATGCCTTTATGCTCAGAAAGGCACAGGGATACGGGGACCTCCACTCTCCCCTACGTGGGTATAGAACTGGGCCCCAACTTTTCAGTTCCCACCAACAGCACTTAGCGTCCTGAGGTAGGTCGGGGAATTCAGGGCGCACAAAAGCTCCCAGCCGCTGGGTGGAGGGTGGGTGGGGGTCAGGGTCGGGGAGGGTGGGTGTAGTTCAGCGGGGGGGGGGGGGAGGGCGGGAAAGGAAGAGGATGGCGTGGGAGATGGGCTTGAAGTGGCGGCCGTTTCCAGGCGCTTTGACGTAGACTGGAAGGGGCGCGGAACACACCCAGTGCTGCTTAAGAGGCAGGCAGAGAGGGTAGCGTCCGGGACGCGGAGCGGGGGCCGGGTCGCTCGCGA
Source organism: Dipodomys merriami (assembly GCF_024711535.1). NCBI lineage: Eukaryota > Metazoa > Chordata > Mammalia > Rodentia > Heteromyidae > Dipodomys > Dipodomys merriami. The sequence continues at coordinate 26,659,273 of NW_027202270.1, read as the reverse complement.
AGGGAGCGGGAAGATCGACAGGGAAGGGCAGGGCAGGTGAGCGCGGAGAGGCATCCTTCTGCCGCCAGGGCGCGGAGCTGCGGAGTGAGGAGGTGAGTGGGGCCGAAGACCGAGCGGGTCCCGGGGCAGCTCAGCCCTGGGAGGACGAAGCCCGCCACTTCGGGTGCTGGGGTAAGATCCAGGTACAGTGAAGGACTAGCACCCCAGGGTTACAACTCTCTTGGCCGGGACAATCCTTTCCTAAAGCCACAGGCGTCTCCAGTGGGAGCTTTGGGTCCCGCGCCCTCGGGGAGTCCCCAACAACGCTCACTTCAGCACCCTGGACAGCGTCCCGCGCTGCGCCCTCTGAAAACGTGAACAGCTTCCATTCTCCCCCTCAAGGAAAAATCACCTCGGGTATTTTAGTGCACAAAAGAACACAACGAGCCTGTTTTTTCAAGTAGAGCTAATTTACAACTTATCCTAAGACAGAGGAAAAAGTGTTGAATTAATCTTGTCTCTCAAGCATGCTTCTTAGAAGGAGGGATGTTCATGTTCAAAGACAGTTTCTGGAGTGTTTATTCTGTTGCCGTGCAAAACAGAAAGATTCCACCCTATGGTGTTACATATTCGGATGAAGACGTATTCTCAGGCGATTTAAACTTCCTCCTGTCCCCCTCTCCCACCTTTGAGCCAACCTTTAATATCTAAAAGGTTTGGGAAGACAAGATAAAGTTGTGTGAGCTGTGTGTGCCCTTTCTGTTTCTTCTTTATGTTGAAGTTGTTTAGAGGCTGTATACATTTGGTAAACTTTGTGGGGGAAAAAAATCAGATAAACTTTTTTTTTCTGAGAAAAGAGGAAATTCAAGTTATCTACAGCCATTGTTTCTCTTTGAGTTTCTGTTTGAAGTGGTGACAAAGGATCATTTAAAAGTGAGAAGTAGACACTTCTCACTGATGATTTTATTACAACAGGCAGTGAGCCCCCAGAACTGAACGAGAGGCAAATCATTAACTTTAAAGTCCTTGTGATTCAGAGAAAGGAGAGAAAGTATAAAAACAATTTCATTATAAAGTTTTATCAGAATTTCAGGATATTTCAGGTGTTGTACAATGCCTGTTGAATCTATTCTAGTGGATTGAATATGTTTTTCAGTTCTTAAATATGTTTACCTACACTTTTAACACCTCTTATGCTTATCATTATTATGTTTTAGAATTCTATTGTCTTTAAAAAAAACTTATAAGCCATTATGAATACAAAAGCATACAAAGATAAAACCTACATTTAAATTCTGAATTACATGGGAATTTTCCATTAGGATAGCTAGGCAAGACATTGTCAAATAATTAAAGATACATGTCAAGAGTTTACATTTTTGCTTCAACTGTATTCTTCTGCCACAGAGAAAAACATGTTCACTTATTTTATCTTGCAAAACTACACAGGTTAGGGATATTTCTTAGCCTGTTTTGATTTTACACTGCCTGGCCATAAGTCATTTTAGATAGAATGAGGCTTGTGGTTTGGGATGCAGGACAAGGCTTTGTATTTAGTGACAGTGAGGTGCTTATTTTGCAAGGACTAAGGTTCTTAAGAAAGACTTGCTTTCTTTTACTACATGGGACATAAGCAGGGACTGATACATTTCCATCCCATGCAGTTACAGAGCCATGGCTGATCCTGGGAACAGAAGAGGGATCCATCGCCCCTTGAGCCTCATCTGCTCCCTGCTCATAGTGGGAATGTGCTGTGTGTCTCCTTTCTTCTGTCACAGCCAGACAGACCTGCTTGCTCTGAACCAAGCAGATCCACAGTGTTGGGAGTCTTCCTCTGTTCTCCTGCTGGAAATGCGAAAGCCTCGCATTTCCAACTCTGTTTCAGGCTTCTGGGACTTTATGATCTACCTGAAGTCATCTGAGAACTTGAAGCATGGGGCACTGTTTTGGGATCTGGCCCAACTCTTCTGGGACATCTATGTGGACTGTGTTCTTTCCAGGAATCATGGCTTAGGAAGGAGGCAATTGGCTGGAGAAGATGAGAAAATCTCCCGTGCACAATTACAACACGCAGGGAGTAAACAAGGTGACCCACCCTGCTCCTTTTTATCTTTTTAAAAGGGTGAATCAAGGATGAATGTGACAAAGTATCAGAAAAAGGGAAATGGACTTGAGGAATTTAGTGTCATGTAGATTCCTTGCAAAGAGTGAACCTCAAAAGTACACAAGTATCACATAGATAACTTTACCATTTGAGACAGAGCTCTACTTTCAGCTTTTGGTGGTTAAAGATAAGAGTCTCATAGACTTTCCTGCCTGGGCTGGCTTCAAACGGCATCCTCAGATCTCAGCCTCTCAAGTAGTTAGGATTACAGATGTGTGCCATTGGCACCCCGCTAACTTTCCATTCTTATCATATTTAGCTGTTGAATGCAAAAAAAATCAATTATTTTTTATTTAACATTATTACTGTGCATAACTCCATGGAATGTTTACAGAATAACTGAAAATAGCATTATTTGTGTCTAGCTGTTCATGAGAGTAGTTGAGGTATGTTATACAGATAACATTTTTATAACTATGGAATATACGTTTATGACATAAAAATACAGAAAGTTTCAACTTTGGAAGTCATTTTCTTCATCGCATTACAGAGATGCTACTGGCTCAGCTGGTCAGCAAACCTTAAGGAGACTTAGCAAGTAGTTAAGTATGAGGAGGACGCGTTTTACTTTTTCAAAGTTATTTTTATGCAGGCACAAGGAATTGTCTGAGCCTTAGGAAAGATTTGTTTTCCATTTGGTTGGTTAATCACAAAGAAGCTCTTGGGTCAAGAAGATACATGTCTACAAGTTAAATAGTTATAAGAACATTGAGATGTCCTTCCAATAAACTTCATTATATCTGTAGTGGTTCAATGGGATCTGGATGTACTTTCAGGAATCCTCCAGTAATTTTTCCTTTTATCACTGGGGATAATAAGCTATCAGGTGGAATGAAGGTGAAGGTGAAGAGGTGTTTGTTCTTATAGTTCCCAGGAGTAATCATGTCATTTGGGAAGAAGGGAAAAGCTAAAGTAGGTGGGTATGTAATACGCAGAAAACGTTCTTGTTGTGTTGATGTCACTAAACATGTAACTCATGTAATTTTGTATGGATTATATCATATTTATTAATATTGCATCAACAAAATGTGAAAAAATAGGAATCAAAGAGCTATAGAACCTTGGGCAAATTAACCTAAGTATTTAGTTTTCAGTTTCTTCATTTGAACTTGAAGGATACAGAAAGAACTTGATGACCAACAAAGTCTTTTCATGTTCTGTGTAATTTTACATGTTCATGTAATTTTATTTAAAAAAAAGAAAATGTAAGAAAGAACTTACAGAACTCTGAAAAAAAATCTGGAAGACCTTTCTCCTATGAACCACTGACCAAGCTAGATGGTGACCAGGACATTGTGGGTTTATGACAATGATCAGCAGGAACATTATAGGTCTGGAAATGAGAACTTTAAAAACACTGAAGGACAGAGATATTACAAGAAAAGACTCTAAAAATGTCTAGACGAATATTGGCTAATGGTTGAAAGCTGAAATATCTAAAGGAAGGTACTAAGAGGGGAGATACATCCAAGCTTAACTGCTAATTGACTTTAGGGAAGAGAGGAATAGAGAGTAGGAGAGAAAGGGGGAGAGAGGGGAAGAGGGAGAGGGAGAGAAAGATAATGAGAGAAAGAGAGGGAGAAAAGAGAGAGGGAGAAGAAAGAGAGGGCAGGGAAAAGGTAGGGGAATATTATTAGGTCAAGAGTACACAACACAGATAACACTAAAAAGGAATAGAGTTTAAGTTAATGCACAAAGGTTCCCATGCAAAGAAAGAAAACGGTGGCTCATGCCTGCAATTCTAGCTACTCGGGAGGCTGAGATTTGAGGATCATGGTTAAAGCCAGCCCAAGCAGGAAAGTCCATGAAACTCTTATCGCCAATTAACCACCAGAAAAAAAAACAAAAACAAAAACAAGTGGTGCTGAGGCGCAAAGTGCAGAACACTAGCCTTGAGCAAAAGAGCTCAGAGACAATGGCCAGGCCCTGAGTTCAAGTCTCACTACTGACAAAAAAGGAGGGGAGAAGAAAGTGTGTGTGTGTGTGTGTGAGAGAGAGAGAGAGAGAGAGAGAGAGAGAGAGAGAGAGAGAGAGAGAGAGAGAGAGAGAGAGAGAGAGAGAAGAGACAGAGAGACAGAGAGACAGAGATTTTAAGGTATAACCCTGTTTGTGTCTAAACAATACCTTCTTCCTTCAGCAAAACTTGCTCTACCACTTGGAAGAGCATACACATCTCCCTTTCTGAGATTGGCAGTTTATATATTCTAGAAAAATTAAGAGTCTTTTTCTCTGTGATGAGGAAATTAAAATTTAGATGTATAATTCAATAATGTTTCCAGGTGGTACTCAGCTGACAAATGTTCATAGTGATTATTTTTCAAACACACACAAGAGGAAAAATATACTTCAGAAATATAGAATCACAAATGCTCAACTTTCAACTTTACTCATTGTAAGAAATTTCTTAGCCAGGCGCCAGTGGCTCACACCTGTAATCCTAGCTATTCAGGAGGCTGAGATCTGAGGATCATGGTTCAAAGCCAGCCCGGGCAGGAAAGTCCATGAGACTCTTATCTCCAATAAAACACTAGAAAACCAGAAGTGGTGCTGTGGCTCAAGCGGTAGAGCACTTGCTTTGAGCTGAAGAGTCAGTGACAGCGCCTAAGCCCAGAGTTCAAGCCCCACGACTGACCAAAAAAACAAATTTCTTATGTAACATACTCCATAATTGTTCATCTAGAAACAACATTCACATGATGAATGTTCAGTGATGAACAGGCTCTTCACTGCAGTACTATTTATAGTAACAGAAAATTGAGAAATAATCAGAATATGCCCCACTAAGATAATTGTGGCATGAAGTATGTTTAGAAAGCCAAGTCAATCTCTGGAAGCTTACATTACAGATGGCATAAAATGCTTTCTTTGTGTGTGTGTATTAAAAATTATGGTCTGTTTATAGCCAAATATTTTAATGCACATTAACTGATAAGGGAATATATTTATAATTATTTATTAAACTTAGACCACATGACTAATTGTACAGAACACCAGATTTTCTCTAACTATATAAATAAATGTATTTACATATGAATAAACATATACATAATTACACAAATATATTAAAATAAATATATATTTGTAATAAATTTATATATAAATCAACTTTGAAGTTAATATACACATTTATAAATAAATAGAATATACATTTATAATAAATTTATAGATAAATAAATAAACCCTGCAATAAATGTTTTAGCATATTTGAGAGTAGGTAGGCCGAAATACAAATTTTTATTTTTTTTAAATCAATATATGGATTTTCAAGTAGTCTTCAGTAATTTGCTAACCTTATGAAGTTTATTTTCTCTGTTTTCAGGTGTATATTCTCAGCTTCTAAGAACCCCTTTCCTAAAGAAGAAAGAGTTGATTGAAGATTTGATAAGCAGGCATGTGCACAGGAGTGGGCCTAGGTTTGTTGGAAAATTGAGCCTGGATATAAAGCGAAAGTAAATCTAACTTCAAAGCCAACACAGTTCTTGAAATTGAAAAATACACATTTTTTGATTATTTTTTAAAATTTTAAATGGTGAAAATTTCCAGAAGTTAGTACCATGCCAAATTCTCTACCAGAACTTCTTTTAAGCTTCTTTAAAGCTTCATTCTTTTAGGTTATTAGCATGTTCCTTCAGATGGTGACTATTGCCAGGCCATCCCACTAAAAGAATTAGCTTCCAAGTAGATTTGGGGATTGGGAGCTTCTGCCTCGTCATAGTTGATGAATTACATTTTGGAGATGTCTGGTATTATTAATGAAACAGAGTGTCATACTTTCCACTTGAATACGCTGCATGAATTCTAAGTCAATAATGACTGAATTGCTTATGCACTAGCATATAAAGGACTACATAGATTAATGAACAGTTACCAATGTTGGAGATACTAAATCTTGTTTGAGAGAATAGTTTTGAATATTGAATGAAGCAAAAAGTTAAAAAAAAAACCTGAGATATACAGCAATCTTCTAATACAAATAAATTAATAAAAAAAAAAAGCTTTGGAGCCCAAGTAATGTTATTGGAGTTTCTTTATTAAAACACTTCATGTTACCATTAATGATAGCCAAATTCTAATAAAATAGCATAGGTATAAATTATCTTCCAGTTGTATGTTTCTTGTTTGATTAAAAATTAAGCCTATAGGTTGTTATATTCCACATTACAAAGCAAAATAAAATGAAAATGAACATCATGGTAAGAAAAGAAACTATAAATAAATGACCAACCCTGAATGAGGTTCATAGCAGTGAAGTTCAATTAGCAAATTTCCTTGAGTTCTAGACCTCATGCTATTTTTCTCTCTAATTATTCCCATGTCTCCAATAGTTTTATTATGACCAATGATTGATAACAAATTTAAATTTGAACTATGTTAGCAATTCTCTTGCTTTTTCTAGACCCAAAGAAAAAGGATTGGAGGCCTCCAGAAGCCAGAAATAATATCTAAATAATATCACTTGAAAGGAATATTATCATAAGGTTATTGTCTCTGAAGATTAGTCCCACTCCTAGCCATCGGGGAAGGGAGCCTGGAGAAAGATCAAGAGGAGGGAAGGTAGTCCAACCTGAAATTGTGATTAATCATGAAAAGTGAGGGTATTAAAAATCTGTCTCCCTGATATGTACACAATGGAATTTTACTCATCCATCAGGAAGAATGATGCTATGTCTTTTGCAGAAAATTGGATGGACCAGGAAGAAATCATGTTAAATGAAGTCAGACCCAGATAGACATATGTGGAACTTAGGTCTAACTTATGAATCATTCAACCAATCAACACATACACACACACACACACACACACACACACATATATATATATATATAAACATAAACATAGTCATATGTATATACACATACAGATGTGTTAACTAAAATATGGCATATACAGGGAAGAATTTCAATAATGTAACTCCTTTGAATAACTAACTTATGGTCTAAGAAAATGAATACCAGGAAACTGGAACCTGAGGTCTGTATGTGGAGAGTAAAGTTCAAGGGAGGGGGTAGATGAATGAAGAGAAGAAGGGTAGCAGAATGTAGACATAATATTCAATGTACATATGTGAAAATGGAGCTAGGAAACTTGCACAGGGAGCTGGAGTTGGGAGAGATGGGATAGAATGATGAAAGAGATGACATTGACCAATATGCACTGTCCTCATAAACTGACATTGAAATGGAAACCCCTCCTACAACTACTTGAAGAGTCAAAAAGACAGGTGCCACCCTTTGGCTGTCTTTCTAAATAGGTTCATGAGTTTGCATTCTTCCTGTTTTCTCTAGTGTTTTTCCTCATATCCTCCATGACACTCTAATAAATTTATTACCTTTTATAAATCATTGATAAGACACTACTCTTGTAGAATGGACCCTGCTTTGCTTCTCCCCTCCCCTGGGAGTAAGCAATATTTTTCTGTAATATTATTGATTTTATGGGTCATTTTGTCTCTGTTGGAACTAATCAAGTCTGTCTTGATAAAACAAAAAAAAGCTACAATAATAGGTACATTAAAGCTTTGTTTATGGATACTGAAATTTGACAATACAAAATTTCCATGTGTCACAAAATGTCCTTCTTTTATCCTTATCCATTTTAAGCTCGTGGCTTGTACAAAACCAGTAGTGGTCAAGAGTTGGTCCATGAACTGATGTATGCACTAGGATGTGGCTATCAGTCCCCAGAAACACTCTGGGAAACAGTAAGAAGAAAAGAAAATATGTTCAACAAGTAAACCAAAACACAACATTTACAATATGCCAAAAAGAAAAACTTTAAATGCTGGAGTGGAATTTAATAAGAAAACCTAATACTAATCCTATATAAAAAGATATCATTTACTCTTCAAACTATGACAGATTATATAGATAAAATCTATAGTAACATCACGTACACAGCACCACCTAATCCAATATATGAAGAAAGGACATTTTTGAGATACTTATTAATTTGCAGAGCGTTGTAAAGAATGATAGAGACAAATATATCCCCTTTATCTATTTTCCCCCCTATGGGAACACCATGTATAGCTATAGTACAATATCACAACCAGAAGACTGGCACTGCTGCCATCCAGAGTTTGTTCAGATTTTACAAGCTTTACATGCACTCCTAAATGTCTGTTTGTGGGTTTAGTTTGTTTGTTTTTTCAATCAAGCCTATCCTTCAGCAGCAGTCAAATAGAAAAAAATTAGGCCATCGATTCCAATTTAAGTAATACTTGAAGCAGACTTGCCTCTGACATGTAGATCACACACTTGAATGTTATTGCCAAATCTCCACAGTTAGAATGGCCCTCGGATGAAATCCCAGCACAGCTAGATTTGAGCCTGCTGCTGTGTCTTCTTTCCCCTATCCTACTCCTCACACACAAAACTTTTTTTCTGAACAAAAGAACAAAGAGAACCAAGAGATATGAGTAAGGAAATTAAAAAATACAACTTCATACTTCAAACCAGCTATTGAGAGAGAAAGAGAGAGAGAGAGAAAAAGAGAGAGAGAGAGAGAGAGAGAGAGAGAGAGAGAGAGAGAGAGAGAGAGAGAGAGAGAGAGAGAGAGAGAGAGGTAGAAGACAATTATTTTAATTCAGATTTTAAATATGCATTTTGTTATCACTCCCAAGGGCCTCTGAGCCTGGACTCCTTTTCACTTCAAGTTGGGCAAGGTGATTTGATCCACAAAGGCAGAGAAGGCCCTGCACAGCCGCTCAGCTCTACTGTACAGGTCCGTGTTCACCGAGGACTGTGGTCCTGGAATCAACCAACAGGCGATACTTCAGGAAAATACAACTGGAACTTCTCAATGGAACTTGCCGAAGCTTTTGCACAGAGGCCAGCATCTAACCTTCCTCAATTCCTGAGAACCACACTTTTCCCCTAAGTTAGATGGTAAATTAAATGTTCATATTTATTATTATCAATCCCATGAATCCAGCCAGATTGTGAGATCTTAAAGTATATTTTCCCATTGCTTGTAGCACAAGTCTAGGGGATAGAAGCCCTACTCTATAGTGGTATCTTATATGTTCTGATGTGTCTCAGAAGCCCTACTCTATAGTGGTATCTTATATGTTCTGATGAGTCTCAGAAGCATCTGGAGAGTTCAAACAGATTGCTATCCTCATCCTAGTTAGGATTCAGTCCATGTGGGACAAGCCTGAGAATTGTAGCTGTAATAAGATCTCAGGTGATACTGATTAAGCTGCTCCAGAAACACAACTCCACAGCTACATTATGAACTATTTGTGTGATCTCTTGTGATGTTATAATAACTATTGTTATAGGAAGAGAAGAATTTGGCAGCGATCAGTTCTGTTTCCATATAAGCACAAAAGCCTTTGTGAGATAGACTACAAATTAGAAACAAGTTAATTATATATCGTAAAGTAAATGATAGTCCATTCATACCCAGAGATATTCTGAAGCATGTTAAAAATGGCATTGCTCCATGTCAAAGACATTGAAGCAGTGAAAACAGCAAAAGTATAGTGGGATCTAGCTTACATTGAAAAAGGAAAGATGTATATATATGCAAATAAAAACATGAGAGGAAAATTCTGACAGAGGGAATGGAGAACATGGCAGTGAGTTTGTTTTCAGAAAAACTACATTTCAGAATTTTAATTTATTATAAACATGTAGTATTATGTTAGTTGTGTAGTTGATAAAAAATAGATCATAGGGAATGAACATATGGAAAGCATTATTATGTTAGTTACATAACTTTTGGCTAGATGACTTGCATTGTGGCTCCTTGTGTACTATTTTTGGATGGCTATGAGAGGTGGTGATGCATCTTGAGTCCATGCATTCTCTGACACTGCTCTAGTGCCATTGAGACCTTGAATAAGTCATTCTCGATAGCCTGAATAAAAACCTTTGTGCTTGTGCAAATTTATTTTAAGATAGTGTTCTTAGCCATGCACCATGTGGCTCATGCCTGTAATACTAGTTACCCAGAAAGCTGAGATCTGAGGATTGTGGTTCAAAACCAGCTCAGGCAAAAAGGTCCCTGGGAGATTCTTATCACCAATTAACCACTCAAAAACCAGAAGTGGCACTGTGGCTCAAGTGGTAGAGCGCTAGCCTTGAGCACAAAGAGGCTCAGGGACAGTGTCCTTGCCCTGAGCTCAAACCCTACAACTGACCAAAAAAAAAAAAAAAAAGAGACGGGTGCTGGTAGCTCACACTTGTAATCCTAGCTATTCAGGGGGCTGAGATCTGAGGATCACAGTTCAAAGCCGGCCCAGGCAGAAAAGCCCCACCACCAACAAAAGAGAGAGAGAGAGAGAGAGAGAGAGAGAGAGAGAGAGAGAGAGAGAGAGAGAGAGAGAGAGAGAGAGAGAGAGAGAGAGAGGGTGTTCTCAGCCTCTAGTGACTGAAAAATAAAGAAATAGGAAAGCAGTGGGACATTGTGGCTTGCACCTAAAATGCCAATGTTCAGGAGGCAGAGGCAGGAGGATCATAAACTAGAGGCCATTGTGAGATACTTAAAGAGACTCTGTCTCAAAAGAGAAAAAGAAAGAAATAGGAAAGCAATAATCCATTTAATCCATAAGGGTTTTTCTTGTTTGGTAATTTTTTTTATGTTCTAGTAGTACCTTGAAATGTTGTTTTTTTTTTTTAAGTCAGTGAAGATGTAGCTCATGATGGAGTATCTCAGTTTAAATTATTTGGGATCTGTTGGGCGTTTGTGATTTCAATTTCATTTTCTTCCCTATATTTGATGGTTGAGAGTCATTATTTCTTTGAGCAAGCTTATTTTAATCACGTTTCTCTTCTTTCTGCACCTAGAACTTTCATTATATATATATATATGCATATATTTCACATATATATTATATATGTATATATAAATTTTTCCTTGATGGTATGCCATGAATCTTAAGCATTCATCACTTTTCCCCTTTCTTTCCTTAGGCTGGATAGTTTCAAGTGCATTCTTTCTGTCTCTTTGAGCTTTCTGGCTCTTTTTTCTGCTTGACCCTAGTTTGTTAGAATGTTCCACCGCACAAAGAGTAACGAAAGATGAAGAAGAAGGGAAACTTGATACAGAGGAGTAAGATAGCACCACAATTAGACTAAAATAGAGATAGATGACTTATCTGAAAGAAAATCTATTGTTAAAATGCTCAGTGAGCGCAGGAGAATAGTGCTGTTTTCTGTTGAACCCTTCTATGGAAATGTTCACTTCAGCTATTGTGTATAATTTTTCAGGTCCAAAATTTCTTTTCTTTTCTTTCTTTCTTTCTTTTTTTTTTTGGCAGTCATGGGGCCTGAACTCTGGGCCTGGGCGCTGTCCCTCAGTTCTTCAGTTCAAGGCTAGTGCTCTACCACTTGAGCCACAGCACCACTTCCAGCTTTTTTTTTTCTGCTTATGTGGTGCTGAGGAATTGAACCCAGGGGCTCATGCATTCAAGGCAAGCACTCTACCACTGAGCCACCTCCTCAGCCCTCTATTTGTTTTTTATTCAAACATTTCTATCAATGTTGAAAGTCTTGATTTCTTTATGTATTGTGTGATTCTTCTTCTCTAGGTGACTATATTAATGCTAAGTAAAGCTCAGTGTTTTGTAAATAGTAGATATTTCTAGTTTTTCCCCAATACTTCTCCAAAAGTAAAAATGCTAAGAAAGCTGCAACACTAAAGCAATCAGAAACTTCTGCTGTCTGGTGCTCCCAGGATAAACAGAGAAGAAAATAAACAACAGTGGGGAAAAACCCCTTCATTTACCTTGTTTCACCATCCATCTCTGTGTCAGCGTGGCCATCACATAGATTATGCATAAATTCTGGAGTATATTTTATAACACATTACCACTGATTAAGTGGAGTTTGAAAACAGGATCACATTTAATACAAGACTGAATAAGGACCCAAGTTTAACTGAAAATATTTGAATGAGTAATGATATAGGCCATGTAAACACTAATCGTAGAGACCTTCAGGCTTATGCTTCAAGGCTTCAAAAAAAATAAGCCTAATGTAAAAAAGGAAGACTATAGCTTTCCATCTTAAAATAAAACATCTGGCCAGGCGCCAGTGGCTCACGACTGTAATCCTAGATACTCAGGAAGCTGAGATCTGAGGATCATGGTTCAAAGCCAGCCTGGGCAGGAAAATTTGTGAGTCTCTTTTCTCCAACTAACCACCAGAAAACTGGAAGTGGTACTGTGGCTCAAGTGGTAAAGCACTAGCCTTGAAGAGCTCAGGGACAGCACCCAGGCCAGAAGTTCAAGCCCCATGGCTGACCAAAAAAAATCTGTTGAATTATAAGCGCCTTTGTATAATAACTTGTACTTACTAAAGAAGCATCTCAAAGGTTCCGTTGAGATGATATGTGAAAATAGAGGTGACTATTTTGAGATATATACTTTTTATATTTTTATTTTATTTTATTTTTTATTTTTATTTTTTGGATCTGGTCATGGGGCCTGAACTCTGGGCTTGGGCGCTGTCCCTCAGCTCTTCAGCTCAAGGCTAGCACTCTACCACTTAAGCCACAGTGCCACTTCCAGCTTTTTTCTTTCTTTCTTTTCCTTTCCTTTTTTTTTATTTTGCTTATGTGGTGCTGAAAAATTGAGCTCAGGGCCTCAGGCTTGCAAGGCAAGCGCTCTACCACTGAGCCACCTTCCCAGACCTACTTTTAATATTTTTAAAAGACTAGATAATACCAATCATGTATTTACACATTCTCATATCATCTGGATTTAGAAATACCTTTTCCTTTCTTTGGTGATTTTCCTTTTAATAACCCAACGATGCATGTATATACCCATATAGATGTATTTTTATACAAAGATTTCAATAAAGTCACTTAAAATATTCATCAGTCTTTCGCCTTTAGGTACGAAAGGTTCAGGCATTGTTTTCCCAATGTGACGTAAGTGAGTAGTAGACTTTGCCAATGATGACTGTTTTTTTTAAAAAGCACATTCTAACCACTGCATTTCTGAGAGCTAACCTACCATAACAGTTCGGAAATTAGCCATGTTCATCGACTCCTCAGAATAACAACCCAAAACATTAACACAAGATGAAGATGTCAAGGACTAAAATCTTTCCTATAAAATCCAATTTTTATGTGAATTTTATATGAACTTTTCTTAAAAAGGTCAAGTGAACATTGACTTTGCCTTGGAGACTCATTATGGCCCCAAGGATGTTCAGCTGGAAATACAATGCCTGGAATTCTATGTCAACTTAAGAATCTGGCACAAGGAGTTCCCCATCCTGTCTTTGTCATAGACTGTTTGAGCATGCTTCTAGGATCTGTGTGAACTCATTTCCTCTAATGAGAAGACTATAACTCCATAACTATAGAGCTTCATTGACTTGGCTCTACTAGATTCAGAATAAAACTGACATTAGTACATGCTGATGTCTAGGTCTCCAACGATCATGGCTGAATTTTGTCCCCTCCATCCTCAAATTTATATAATGAAGTCTTAACCCCAGTGGTGCTACATTCAGTGATTAAGTGAAAATGAGGTCACTAGAATGGGCTCTATTCTAATATAGCTGGTGTGTTGATAAAAAAGGAACTTTCAACATAAACATACAGAAAGAAGACTGTATAAAGACATAGATGGAAGAAGGCAAGTGATAACCCCCAAAAGAGAGAGGTCTCAGAGGACACTGATGCTCTGACACCTTGGTCTGAGACTTCCAACCTCTGGGCAGTGAAAAAACAGCCCTTCCTTCCCTCCATCTCCCTCCTCCCCTACCCTTCCCTTCCTCCCCTCCCTCCCTCCTTCCCTCCTTCCCTCCCTTCCTTCATTCCTTCCTTCCTTTCTTCCTTCCTTCTTTCCTTCCTTCCTTCCTTCCTTCCTTCCTTCCTTCCTTCCTTCCTTCCTTCCTTCCTTCCTTCCTTTTGTGTAAGTCACTTAGTCTGTTGTGAAAATAGTCTCCAATATTATGGTAGTGCTATAAAATGAATATACCAACTCCTAAATATTTTGAGAAGGCTCCCTCTAATGTAGAAACATGAGAATATAATCCTCTTTCTTTAGGTAAATCAAAGTTTGTAACATAAATAATCATATGTATATACATTGCATGTATATATGTATATGTATACATTAATATGCACGTGCATATACATTGGAGAGAAATAGGGCAATGTTATTTCAAAACAGAGGAAATTGCTATAGCAATTGTTTCAAAAGGCCTTCTGACATCAGCAGTGAATCATGGCTTATGAAGAAGGTGATACTGATATGCTACTTACAATATAAAATACCTCAATCCCTTCTCCTTTACAAAGAGAGCGTCATCATTAATCCTGATTTTAAATGGTGATATTGGGCTGCCTAATTATATGTTATTTATTGACTACTGATAACAATAATCTCAACAACAAAACAATATTTATGTCATGTTTACCATGTATCAGGCATTCTACTGAAGTCTTGCATGCTCACCATATCCCTGTGAATCAGTCAATTGTAAGAGTCAAATTCAGAGATGCTGTGGATGCACAAAAAATCCAGAACTCTGTTATACACTAGATAAATCACAGCCATTGGACTAGTTAGTACTGTGGAACCAAGTGTTTTAAAAGCTTCTCTACTCCTTGGCCGTCACTATCATCTCTGAATGTGAAAATCTTACCTGATGTTGTTTCTGGATTGAAGGCATCCAGGAGCTTTGACAATAGGTCTTGCAGTTCCTCTCCCTCTTGCTCATTATCTCTCTCTTGGATGCTAACTATCTCTTTTCTTTCTGCAAGTGCCAGAGAACCGCCCATTTCAGCAGGAGAAATTTTCAGCCTTTCCTTCTGATGACTGGATAGAAAGCTCGGGATTTCCTTTGGCATCTTTTGTGAATGGCTCTGTGCTGTGGTGCTTTGCAAAGTGTTAGCTGGAGGTTCTGTATTTTCCTGAGCAAACTCTGCATTTGCTTGACTTCTGTGCCTTTTGTCAATCACAGCAGAGTTAGGAATAGGTTCCCATTTTGGACTGCCTTCAGAGGCATTCTTAATCTGAGAAGATTCTCCTCCCTTCCAAGTCCTGTTAGATGAAGAACTCTTGGCTTCACACATGATGTTTTGACAGGAGGATGAGGGATGAAGTAGTGGTAACACTGCCTGAGCAAAGAAAATCTTGTTTAAGAAGAAATATTTATTTTATTTGTTTCATAAACATATTTATTAAATTCCAAGATTCCAGGAGATGCTAATGCCACATATTTCTTTTTTCTCTATAAATATTTTACTTGGTACTTTTACTTCAGGAGTAAGCTTAAACTCTCTCTAAGATTTGGGACAATTCAGGTTGTAAAACTGCTCAAGGAATAATCACAAAAAGTTGGAAAAAATTCGAGTTCTCCCAAAGCCTACATTCTACAAGGGTCATCAGGAAGTTCTGAAAACATAGGTTGCATTCGAAATTAAAAATTATTATAATAAACTCCCAGTGATCTGTCTAGTGGGCATGGTGAGGCAGGGTTCACAAGTCAGAGGCATAAATAAAAATCTAGGGTTATTCTCCGTGTTAAAGTGTGGTCCACAGACTTTGGAATCCCTCAGGCCTTTTTGATGTCTGTGAAGTTACTCTCCTAATCATCCATGGGTGTCGTTTGGCTGATTGTTGCATTTACGTATACACTCCTGGTACAAAATCAACAGTAAGTATAGCAGTTTGCACCTGAATAGAAATCCAGACAGCACCAACACACACTGAGTAACAAGAGGCTTTGTCATCATATAACAGTTTAAAAAAAAAAAAAACAGACATCTTACTAATAAGATTGGGAAGATTACAGTTCAAGACCAGCCTGGGCAACAATAATGTAGACCCCCATCTCTGCCATCTCTACTACTGGGCCTGGTGCACATTCCAGCTATGAAAGAAAGCATAAACAGGAACATTGTGGTCTGGCAGCTTGAGCATAAATGTAAAACCTTATTGGAAAGGTAACTAAAAGCAAAAGAGGGCTGTAGATGGGGCTCAAATGGAATAGTGTCTGCCTAGCAAGCATAAGGTATTGAGTTCAAAACCCCAGCACTGCCTCAAAATAATATTGTGTGTGATGAAACAGGAAGTGTGCATGAAACACTTCAGATACATACTGCAATGCAATGTACACGGCCTTTTTGTGCCACAAAACAGTGTGTAGTCTATGACTATTCAGAGTTGGGTATTTGGCAAGTTTTTTTCTGAAAAAAATCTGATGAGAATGAGAATATCACTGCAAAGAAAACAATGAAGTATAGTTATTGTCTATTCTGACATTTAAAGTTTGAAGCAGAAATTAGAATGTTAGAAAACTTGCATGTATGACCCTAAGCTTGATAACTTCCCAATTCTTTTTGTTTTGTTTTGTTTTTGTCTTTCGTGGGGCCTGAACTCTGGGCCTGGGTGCTGTCCCTCAGCTCTTCAGCTAAAGGCTAGCATTCTACCACTTGAGCTACAACACCACTTCTGGCTTTTTCTGCTTATGTGGTGCTGAGGAATTGAACCCAGGGCCTCATGCATGTAAGGCAAGCACTCTACCACTGAGCTACCTTTCCAGCCCCACTTTCCAATTCTTAAGTATTTCTGAAGAAATGAGTAGTAACACTGATGAATGAGTTTTTTCAAAATAAAATGAGTGAGCCTTACGATATTCAGTTTAGCTCAACAAGACTGATAAATGTAACAAAACGAATCCTGGTTAGATCCATTCAAGTGTACTAGACATTGGATTTTAATGAAACATACAATTTCAGACCCCCACAATGCAGCTCTCCTTTAAGAGAATATTATTTTTAAAGTATTTTAGTAGAGTATTAAATAAAAGTGTCCTGAGTGATGTGTGGTAGCTCATGCCTTTATCCTAGATGCTCAGGAAGTAGATATCAGGATTGTGGCTTGGGAGCTACTCTGGGCAAAAAAGTTAACAAGGCCCTTTCTCCACCAGCAAGCTGGACATAGGGAACATGCCTGTGGTGCCTGCAACAGAGGGTGTTGGTAGTAAGAGGATCAAGATCCAAGGTTAGTGTAAGATCCACCCTGGGAAGGTGAGACAGACTCCTCCCCCATCTTGGTTAAGTGCCCACCCAGTACCTGTGTCACCTAGGTAACTGGCACACCTGCAGACAGTCACTGCCCCTCCTCCAAGGTCACGTCCAGGGCTGCCCGCGTCATGCCTCCCATTGGACTATGGGAGGGTCGCAGGCTCTGAGGTCACATCGCATCTGGTGTTACCACACCTTCCCTCACCTCCCTGCCCCTTCCCAAGTGAAGGCCAGGCTTGGCCCTTTGGCCATGTGCTCTCTATCATGCATGGCAAGGCAGCAGTCTGGTAAAGAAACTTCTTTTCCTGCCTGAATACCATGCTGTGTTCTCTTCATCAGCGACCTACTTTAACTTACCTTACAATTAGCTCAAGACAAAAAGCATAAGATGCTATCTGAAAAAGAACTGGAGCAAAAAAGGGATGGGAATATAATTCAAGTGTTAGAGAACCTGCTTAGCAAGTGTGGAGCCCTGAGATTGAATTCTAAACCACAGGTGTTATTTCCTAATAGGAAATAATATTAGGAAAATCTTCCTGTTTTTTAACTGCAAATCTATATGAAGTCAAATTTCTTCACATGATTCTATCAACACATCTTGTAACAGACTGATTTCTAGAACAGTTTTTGAAAAATTCGGTTCTTTCTTTAAGCCAAGCAGCATTAAAAATATTTGTAAATGTAAAATAATGCCAATGAAATCTGGGTACTTGTACCTACTAGGTGGTAAGGTAACACTGAAATACATCCTCAGTCTTTGGGATTTTTCTATGTTTGTTTGGTTTGATTTTTTGAGACAAGGTCTCACCATGTAGTTAAGGCTAGCTTTGAACCGGTCATCCTTTTACCTTTGTTTCCTAAGTGCTGGAAATATAGGCATGTGCTACCATGCCCAGCTTTTCTATATATTTACTGTTTTAAAATATTTCATGGAGTGGTTGCCAGTGGCTCATAACTATAATCTTAGTAATTCTCAGGAGGCTGAGATCTGAGGATCATGGCTTGAAGCCAGCTGAGGCTGGAAAGTCCATGAGACTCCCATCTCCAGTTAACCCTCAAAAAAAAAAAGCCAGCAGTGGAGCTGTGTCTAGAGCACTAGCCTTGAGCACAAAACCTCAGGGACAGCACCCAGGTTCTGAGTTCAAGCCTCAGGACCAGCATAAAAAAAATTCCATGCATAATGTTTATTACCTTTTATATTCCAATTAAGTAAAGAATATGTTTTAAAGTCACTTCTGTTTTAATTTTCATTGTGATAAATAGCAATGTATATTCGCCACTAAAACTAATGTTCCTTGGGTAGGGAGGGGTCTTCAACATTTTTTTTTTTTGGTCAGTCACTGGGCCCGAACTCTGGGCCTGGGTGCTCAGCTCTTCAGCTCAAGGCTAGTGCTCTACCACTTGCGCCACCGCACCACTTCCTGCTTTTTCTGCTTATGTGGTGCTGAGGAATTGAATCCAGGGCCTCATGCATGCAAGGCAAGCGCTCTACCAATGAGCTACCTTCCCAGCCCGATCCTCAACATTTTTAAAGAATGAACAAAGAATCTTGAAACTGGAAGGTTGAAGAATCCGTGCTGTGCAAAACTGCTTTGCCTACGTCTGCTGTTTGTAAATGGTCTCGGTTCTGTTGTCTTGCAGTGGTGCATCCTTCCAGAAAGGGATGCATGCGTACTGGAGGATGGATGTGGGATTATGAGACGAAGGTAAGGGACGCTATGGATCAAAGTGGGAGATGAAGCTTTGGGCGTCGGCCCAACCTTATCTGGAGGACTCAAAGTTAGACTTCTAGGCGGTCCAGGTGGCCAGCCTTACCCACGTTTTATACCTGTAGTTCCTGCTCCATCTGCTGAAGCGTGATCCTTAGACTGTCTTGGTTGGTTCTGAGTTCATGAATCTTTGTTTCAAATCTACATCTTCTTTCTTCCTGCAAGGTGTACATTGCTCGCAACTTGTCTTTGTACCGCTTTAACTGTTTTTTAAGGAGCCTGGAAAAGAAACCAGGCTTGAGTGGTTCAGAAGTGCAAGAGACCAGCAAGAGTCAAACTTCAGTAAATAAAAGAAGCAAAATAAAATCTTTGTAGAAACTTGTCTATAAAAGCTGAGAAAGTTGCTGTTTGTCTCTGCTGTCAGTGCTGTTGCAGGTACATGTCTGTTCCTACCTTCTTTCCCTTTGGAGAGCATGAATAGATCCCCCAGTCCTCCACAATTCACTCTTAATAGGGACTATGCTCTAGAGAAGCAAGAAATAGAAATGAGACCTCCATCACCAATAATCCATCATAAGAGCATGATCCTGATGTTTTCCATAGAATACAGTGTACTTCAAAAATAGCTGTGTGCATAGATAAGGAACCACAAAGAGATGAAATTGAACTAGCTCCAGACTTAGCACAATTTCTTGCTGGTTGGTGTCCTTTGCAGCCTCTTTGAGTGACCAGAGAGCTGTCACTTCACTTAAATATTGCATATCCAAACAATTTTCATATGCATACTATGCTTTTTGATTCAGTGACCTTTATTAAGAGTCTGTAAGTTTTCACATCAGTATTATCATATGGTATATTTGCAATTAAGAAGCATTTAAAGGACTGAGGAAGTGGCTTAATGGTAGAGTGCTTGCTTTGAATGATGCATGAGGACCTGGGTTTGATTCCTCAGCACCACAAAAGCAGAAAAAGCAGGAAGTGGTGCTATGGCTCAAGTGGTAGAGTGCTAGCCTTGAGCTGAAGAGCTGAAGGGCAGCACCCAGGCACCATAACTAACAAAAAAAGAAAGAAAGAAAGAAAGAAAGAAAGAAAGAAAGAAAGAAAGAAAGAAAGAAAGAAAGAAAGAAAGAAAGAAAGGAAGGAAGGAAGGAAGGAAGGAAGGAAGGAAGGAAAGGAAGAAAAGGAAAGGAAGAAAAGGAAAGAAGCATTTAGATTTGTGTCTATCAACCTACAATAATATATATCTGTAGGGTAGGAGACATGGTTTATTTGGATTATTCATCACTAAAGAAGATCAAGCTATTTTCAATTTCTCAAAATTAAAAAGCAATGAGGTAGCAAATAAAACTGTGAAAGTTTCCTTGTGAGCACAAATTAAATAGGAGATCCCTAGGGAGAAAAGGGTTTTCTTCAGTCAAATTTAAAACATGAAAATTTTAAATACATGGATAAGCTAAACTGGTGGATCAGTAAAGGTGGGCAGTGGGTACAAAAAAAACAACAAGAAAATACAAAAGAAAAGAAAATGCATTTGCCTTCCAAATTTGTGAGTTAAGGTTTTCTTTTACTCTTAATCAGAGAACTAAAAATCAGAGCAAACAAAATTATATTTAATGTGCTCATGTAATTGACAAAATCCAGTATGTGGTAATCAATCTTACTAAGGATGAAGTGAGCCAGGGCTTGAGTTTGAAATGGTGAGTTTTCAGTGAGCCAGAAAAGCCTAAAAAAGGTTGCTACTTTCTTCTTTTTGCTTATGTGGTGCTGAGGAATCGAACCCAGGGCCTCAGGCATGCAAGGTAAGCGCTCTACCACAGAGCCATCTTCCCAGCCCTGAGGTTGCTACTTTCTTTCTGGTGATCCCACCTTAGAAATATGATTAAGGGAAATAACTGTGTACACAGAATAATATATGAAGAGTTTAATTGTAAAATTTAAATTAAAACAAAAATGAGAAATAACAATTTCTAACCACAAATAAATTCAATGAGTAGTATTATATCCATATAATTAACCATGCAGATTTTAATGACAATGGAAAAAGCCCACAATATAATTTTTTTACTGAAATGTAACTATGTAAATAAATTTTGCCATATGGTCTAGACTTATTTTTAAAAATATTTATGAGAAGGAAATATATGAAATATTAACATTACAATAGTTTGTATGCTACACTTCATTTTTTTCAATTTTCTATAGGAAATATGTAAACCGTCAGATTGGAGATTAGAATATTACTTAAAAATAGGTTTCTAGATTGATCACATTAACATCTTTCATAGACTAGGTGATGATTGTGACACTTGGCTCTACTCTTTTACCATGTTGTGGGTGGCTTGTGCATTAGTGGTGATTCCTTTCCTGTTTGCAGTCACCTGGGGACGCGGGCTGCGGTCATCTGCTTGTGGAACCCGAGGTTTCCTCTGACGTGCGCTCTTGCAGGCCCCGGCCGCTGCTGCCTTCACAGGCCCACTTGCCCTTCCATACACAGGTACATGGAAGCTATTGTACTGGATGGAGAGCCTGTTAGAATTTTATATGAAGTCGGAGCAATTGTTAATGACCAAGTACAGTATTAAGGAAAGCCTTTTTTGAAAAATATTAAATCTGGGGTTGAAGTCAATACTTTTCCAAATAGCAATGAAATAGCCTATCCCCCCCCCTCCGCACCTCCTACCCCCCACGCTCTTTTCCAGATAGGCTATTGAGTGGATAGAGAGCCAATTAGCCAATAATAGGAACAAAAATTCCATTTACTCTTCTCCATGACAATCTAGATGCAAAGAAACTCAGAGATGATGGCAGAAAGTCTCCCAGGTCGCTTTGTCCGGGTCATATTCTAGTGATTCTAAATACCGATGTGTGTTTATCATGCCATAGCTGAAAGAACACAGACCAGCTGAAGGTCAGGTATATTTGAATTTCACAATTCCATTTGGTTTCATTCCTTTATTCAAAAACTATTTTTAAAGCATCTCACCATCTTAGTTACTGCTTTAAAGAAGAAAACAAAAAAGCAAAAAACTCTCCACTGGCAGAGTTCATATCTAACAACCAAACAACTATTTTGACACACTGTGATAGTTTCTACAAGACACAATAAGAACACTGGGTACACTCATTTCTATCATTAATGTGGGTTTTGGGGGGGCAGAAAGGTTTCTTTGTAATACATTTTCTGAGGGATGTACTCCATTTCTACCTCACTTGAGATTAAGCTAATATCATGGAGTGGTTTCACTCTATTATCTCTTGGACTACTGTAACAAAATGCCATAAACTGCGTGGCTTAAATAATATATTTGTCTTTTTTGGTTTTCCTTTCCCCTCATTCATTTCTCATTCATCACTCTCAGTGCCTCTTGAGGGTTCTTCTTCTTTTCCCAGCTTTGTAACAGGCATTTCCACGGGGGTCAGAGCTTGATCAGACTCTTTTCTGTTCACGTTCTGTCTTCAGCCATCACACGATTCCATAGGCGCCAACCCCCCACATCTCCATGTCCAGTACATACGTTGTCCCCAAATTCCAGATGCTAATAACCAACTACCTTTTCAGCATCTATACGTAGATATCCCAATATTCACATTTCCCAAACGGAACTTACCTTCCTTCTCATACCTACTCTACCTTTAGCCTCTTCTTTCTCAGGTGGTGGCAACTTTGTCCTATTCAGTCTACAACCACAACGACCATAGTGTTTAGTACCAGTATAAGAATGGAAATATTGATCTCAGAATAAAATATAAATTTCATTAATGAAACTAAGCGCATAAGGGAACTTAAGATGTAGCAAAGTAGAAATTTTAATTAGCTAGACAAAAGGTACAATTGACTACTGATACCAAAGAAAGTGAAAACTGGGTGTGGTGGCTCACGCCTGTAATCCTAGCTACTGGAAGCTGAGATCTAAGGATCACTGTTCAAGGATCCAGCTCGGGCAAGAAAGGCTGTGAGACTCTTATCTCCAATAAACCATTCAAAAAACCAGAAGTAGTGCTGTGGCTCAAGTGGTAGAGTGCTAGCCTTGAGCTGAAGAGCTGAGGGATGGTGCCAAGGCCCAGAGTTCAAAAGAAGAAAGAAAGAAAAGAAAGAAAGGAAGGAAGGAAGGAAGGAAGGAAGGAAGGAAGGAAGGAAGGAAGGAAGGGAGGGAAGCTGGAATAAATTTTAAACAGAGCAGACATTTAAAGTTTAAAATTTGTGAATAGAAACATTAAAAAATTCAGGAAAGTATTGTATAGCTTTCTTTTAACTCTTGCTCCTTTTAGCTAAATCTACTCAGAACCTTCAAAAGTTTCTTCAGACAAAAGTCTAAGTCCTAAGTCATTAGTTTCTGCCTCGCTTCCTTACCTCTCATCTGTCCACTCTCTCCCCACCCCTCTCTGTACTGGAGATTAAACTCACGGACTTTGACTTGCTAGCTAAGGGCTTTACCACCTGAGCCATGCCCCTAGTCCTTCTTCCAACCTATCTTCAGAATTCTTTAATCTTATTTTAAAGTATTGTGATTTTATGGTAGGCATTTACTTTATATAGAATCATTTTTTATTATCCACAGCAGTTGTTTCCTCTTAATCTAAACCACTGAATCAGAAACTACCAAATTACTAAAAACCACACCTCCTAGAAGAGATAGCATTAGTTTCAGAGGCCTCTGAATTCACTACATTTCCATCCACCAGTCACGATATTCGTGCTTGATATGCACTTTGGATTGTTGTTTAAATATACTTTATTTCAAATGTGCTATTGAGTCTTTGCCCTTGAATTCACCTGTTTGAATAAAATGAATCTAGCACCATGATTGAATAAGGTGAATGCTTTCTTGTGCTGAGAAGCACTTGTTTTGTGAAACAGTGAAACCATCTAGAAAAAGGAGAAGAGTAAGCAATTCAAGGCCCCAAATGGACTGGATGAGGCACACTCATTTACAGAAGAGTGAGAGCAAGCATGTGGAACACAGTCACGCCAGTCAACCTCAGCTGCAGATGGACATGTTGGCAGCTCAAAATGTTTGCCTCCATGCACATCTGTAAATACTGATTTGCAGTTACAAATAAAATCTTGCAAGTATGCAAATTGCCAATATTGAATCTGTGAACAGTGAGGATTGACATAGGAGAATTTGAAGGATGAACATACTTTTGTAAATGTCTTCCCCTCAGCTATTTGGCAGGTTTTGCTTTTTGTTCAGGTCTTGCTTTCTGCACTTAATGAAATATTATTTTCTTTATATGAGATTTCTAATTAAATTTTTCCCTGCTTCTTTTTAAAACAAATTTTACATTTATTATAGATGATTTTTTAAATAAAAATGTTAGCTGGTTATTGCAAGGAGACTGAGAAGCTATAAATCTGTGCATATTTGTTTTATGATAACTGTCACTCAAAGCCTATTAATTCTAGTAGTTTCTGCTGGAGTTATTTGGTATTTCATGAGTCTTCACAATTATATTAGCTGCAAATGGAAGTAATTTTGTCTGTTGTTTTTAAAACATTTTAATTTTATCTTCTGTCATATTTGTAATAACTTTTCCAAATATTTAATAAAGGTGATGATTTTTGGCACCTAGCCTTCAATTATGTTCTTGTAATTGAAAGCATTATTCTTCCCAGTGTGAACAACTATATATAAATTAAATCCAAATCAAAAGGGAGGAAGCTTTTTAACTATGCAGATTATTTACTAAATCACCGAATACATTCAATATGACCACTTGACAATAACCATTCATGTCTTAGAAGATGGTCAATTTGACTATGCCAATTTATTAATCTATGCCAATAGATATCAAGGATGAGATTTTTTTCCCCTGTCATCACATTGTGAAATAGTAGAAGTCTGTGTTCATTTTTCCCTAAATTAGCCACTAATCAGAATCTCTGAACCCATTGAGATACAGGCTAAAGTGAAAATTAATTTGTAAGATTATCTTGGGGAAATAATCATGTTAAGTTGGAATAGACAGAATATAACACATGGAAATTGAAATACTCTTCAGTATTTCATGGCTCTTGCAATTCCCTCCTTTTTGTCTTTTCTCCACAACTACTCTGAGAGTGGGAATGACAAGCTACCCTGTGAAATCACTGAGTCACTGGAAAGGTGAAATGACTTCCTCAAAGTCACACATACGGTCAGGCTCACAGGAACTGGATGATCTTGTTCGAACTCTAGGTTCTTTTATTCCTCTGTCTTTCATGCTTTATTCCAAATGAGCTTGTGGTCTGACGTCATCCATCCATCCATCCATCCAACACACATTCAATGAACATTTGCTGCATTCAGACACTGGTATAGATTCTGGCAATACAATTGGAAACAAAGAAGTTACATTACAGTTTAGGATGCCAGAGAAAACCTACAGGATGCTTTTTCTGAACCCTATGAATTTACTAAAAGTCTCCCAAGTTTGAATCTGTGCCCTTGGATCTGAGGTTTCTCTGCTGTGGTCCCTTTGCTCTATTTTGGGTTTCAGGAAAGCAAAGACATTCTGTGATAAGCGTCTTAAGTGGAAGAAACAGTCACTCTAGTTCTCTTCCAAGGACAAAGACTGAGAGAATGATCAAACCAAGCCATACCCATGACTTGGGACATTCTCTTTCACTCCCTTCCCTTAATTTTCCTTATTTAACCTGAAGCCAATATCTGTTCCCCAGGGGTTGGATAAAGGTGTATGAAAGGAAGTACTGTCTTCTCATGTCTATCTACTGTGTAATAAATCTCCTTTCTCTGTCCTTCACCATGTCGCTTTATTTGTCATAGGGGTGAGTGGTCAGATTGAACTTAGGACTCCTGGACTTTGTTTTTGTTTTAAATATATATACATACATACACATATGTATACAAACATACATATGTACACACACATATATGTGTGTGTGTGTGTGTGTGTGTATATATATATATATATATATATTTATATATATATATATATATATATATATATAGTACTGGGCATCAAGCCCAGGACACTGTACTTTCTAGGCAAGTGCTTTGCCCCTGAGCTACATCCCAGGCCCATTTCTGGACTTTGGGCCTAGAGTCTAAAAAATCCAGTTTTAAGGACACAAAAATAAATAAGTAATATATAATAAAACATCAGATAGTAAAGAAGTGCTTTAATGGAAAATAAATACAGAGTAAATGACTGGGAGTAGCAGAGCTGGGGGGAGGTGGAGAAGGCAAGTTTTCATAAAGAAACAGATTAAGACATCTGAGGAAAAACCTTCAGTGAGGCTTTAGGAGGTGAAGAATCAACCATGCAGGGAAGGGCCCTAGTGGTACAGTATACCTAGCATGTCTGAGGATCGGTGAGGAGAGGTAGGTGTGTGGCCAGTGAGGGACAAATCAGGGCAGAGGCATAGACCAGTCAGAGCTGGTGGACAATGGGGTTTTTAGGACCAGATCAAAGGCTGTTGGGAAGACTTTGGCTTTCTTTGTCATGGGGAAGCCATCAGAAGGTTTGTATAGAACAATGAACATTTATCTGACCAAATTTAGAGAAGGACAACTCTGTACATGGCACTAGAAACAGATTTGGTGATCCCAGTGAGTTAATTTGAATAAATTAAAAATATACAGGAAGATGCGTGTCCAGAAATTTTGACTGCAGAATAATGGGAGAAGTTTGGAAATAACCAAGATATTCACTATTGAGTTTGCTTATTGATTATGACTTTCTCTTTCAAGGATGAGAGTCAGGTTACTGAAAATGATTATTTAGAAGCAAATGACATGGAAATAGTCTCTGTGTAGTACAGAAAAGAAGATGCATAAACAAAGATGCCAATCATATACTTCTGCTTTGGTAATAGTACAATGTGAATCACATTCATCTGTTATCTGTGCATAATGGGATACTGAATGTCTTTTTTTATTTTCATTTTTCTTTGAAAAACAAAGTATTGGCTTTTGATTTGCAAAAGCAAACCAGAAAAAAACTAGGAATTGAGAACAAAGTTAAAAAATAACCTAACAATGTTTTATGCCTTTCTGATACCTTCATTTGTATAACTCTAAATAATTGAACAGTAACTTAGTTACTACTTAGTTAAAACTAGAGGACATTTTTAAAGGGAAAGGCTACCTCAACCATCCCTCACTGCTATCACTGGTTTCTTTAGGACCTTACACATTAGAAAAGCTGCTCTTTATCCAAAAGATTACGACATGTTGTGAAACAGCACATTTGCCTTTCAATGGACAAACATAATAATATGTACATGATGTTCCATAATAAATATTATGTTCATATATATGTATATATATATGAACTTTACCCATCCATCATGTAGAAAGATATTATGTTACTTGCAGGGAAATAGATGAATCTGGACAAAATTATGTTAAGTAAAGTAAGTTAGGCTCTGCGAGACAAAGGACACGTTTTCTCTCATATATGGAAGTCAGATTTAACATAAATATATATGTGAACATATAAAGAGTCATGTGCATATTTACACACACAGAATAACTAGAATATGGTATACATGGTGGGAGGATTCTAATGGTGTAACTCCATTAAAGAAGTAACTTACAGGGCTGGAATGTGGCTGAGTGATAGAGTGCTTGCCTAGTATGCATGAAGCCCTGGGTTTGATAACTCAGTACCACATACACAGAAAAGCTGGAAGTGGCACTGTGGCTCAAGTGGTAGAGTGCTAGCCTTGTGCAAAAAAGAAGCTCAAGGACAGTGCCCAGTCCCTGAGTTCAAGCCCCAGGACTGGCAAAAAAAAGAAGTAACTTACAAAGTTTAACAAAATGAAGAGCAGGAAGTTGGAACTCGTGTGGTTGGGGGGGGGGGGGGACAGGAAGGGTTGGAAAATACAGACATAATAGTCAATGTATATATGTGAAAATAGAACTAGGAAAATTGAGAAGATGGGTAGGGTTGTTGGGAGAGTTGTAGGATAATGGTGGAAGGGGTGACATTAACCAGGATGCATTATATTCCAAACGGACATGTTGACTTGAAATTGCTTTGTACAATTCAAGAAAATACATGAGCTAAAATATAATGCAAAGGTAGGTATGTACATTTAGGTGCACTTAGTAAATCTAGGTTTAGATATGTTCAAGATAGGAAGATTCTAATAAATATTATGTTGTTCGTTTAATAACAAAAAAGAAAAAGAGAACTTGTCACCCTGCTCTGCATTGGCCGTGGAACCCAGCATTACTTTTCTGGGCTGCTACTCTGT
Organism: Dipodomys merriami; assembly: GCF_024711535.1. Taxonomy (NCBI): domain Eukaryota; kingdom Metazoa; phylum Chordata; class Mammalia; order Rodentia; family Heteromyidae; genus Dipodomys; species Dipodomys merriami. Next base: position 26,631,218 of record NW_027202270.1, on the reverse strand, counting down.
GGAGTTGATGCTCAGACACTTACCTGGCTTGGGCATGGTTGGCCATGTCCTTTGATGTCACTTGGTCCAGCAGCCATTGTCTTCTTGTGGCTTCTTTTCTCCACCAGTTCCCCTGGAGCAGATTGTTTCTGAGATTCTTGAGGAGGAGTTTGGTATTCTCCTTTGTGGACATCTGCTGGAATGGCTAATATTCAAAAGGGGGTTGGTCATCTACATGTGGTCTTCTCCCCTTGCTTTTTATACCTTTGGGAAAATATTCTCTGCTCTGAAATTTTCTTCTCTTTCTGTCTGTATAAACTACACATGGCTTAAGTCTCTGGATTGTGTGCCTCAGAGTCTGAATAACTCCTTTTTTCCTAGGATAACCCAATAATTGGAAACTCTCAAGCTAGAAGATGGAATAAAAGTAAGTATACAGTGGCTAACATCTGGGGTTGCGTATTCCTTTGAGCACTGGATAATGACTGGATTCATCTCCATAAAACTGGTCAATTTAATGCTGTATGCAAGGTCCTGGAATTTGAGGACCACCTACAGTCAACCTCACCTTGAGAATTAACCAAAAGAAACAAAGGTGTCTGGTTCTTGAACTTTAACATGTAATAAAAAAGTGGCCACACGGTGGCACTGTAACACCGTCAACTTCCAGTCTTTAGATCATAAGCCCCAGAGCCTGCTCAACAGGTTAATGTAGTTCACCAAGATAAGGCTCACGGGAAATTATTTGGCAAGATCCAGGCACTTGCCCTTTGTGGACTATTCACACTAAGGAGGGAAGAAAGGAAAACTGTTCTTTGTAAAGGAAATCAATCATCCTTCAAGTATGAGAAACAACTGATTCATAGAAAATTAGTGATAACAAGACAATCTTGTTTTCTGGGAAAGCTTAGAATGCTTTTTGCTCCAAGTGTACTATTTTTATTTCTTTTCCTTCTTAGAAAGAACTAGGATCATTTGCTATGTATTCTTGTTAAAAATGACATTCAAAGATGAAAGATAGCTATAAAGTCTTCGTTCTTCTAATTTCTCTTTTACTTTTTTTCTTAAAGAAAAAAATACTTGAACTTTAGAAGACATGTTAGAAAAAAGAAAGTTTTTCCAAAAAAATGCTCTAGACACTAGAAGCTATGTAACTTTTTTTAAAAATCAGAGTCTTTTTCTTTCCCATTCATACTCATTTTTAATGATTTCCTCCTCTGATTTCATGTATATTTTCTAATCCCCTACTATGATCTCAATGGCCAGACAGGACTCTATTTAGCTATTTCTTGTCCTCAAAAGCTTTTATTAAAATCTCCGATGTAAAAAAGCATGTTTGTATTGAGAGACGTTCTTAGTCTTGATAAAGTATCACAGAAACAGAATTGGAAGGGTTTTTTTTTTTTTTCCACAAGAATATATCTTATAGGGACTTAGCTAAATAAATGCTTTAATGTTAGATTTACCTGAACATGATGTTCAATGACAAGATGTGACTTCTGGTGGGATTTGCTGTGAAGACCAGATAAGAAACACACGTGGCAGATGTCAAAATGGAGGCACTTCCGGCAGCAGTATCTGTCAGGTGAGACAGAAGCGCAGCACATGTTGTTATGAGTCCGTGAGCAAAGAAACTACATTCATGCAGAGGGTGGACATTTCATACATGCAGAAAATGTCTGACCTAGCAAGGGAGCAGAAAATTTCCTTCAACATTGATAGGGACAGTAAAGGAATGATTCTGATGTGTTTGCTGAATCTAAGAAACTGTCCTGTGAAAGTGATTTTGTAAGGCATTATGTCAATAGCCTTTTATCCAACAAAAATGGTAGATCGTTTTAGTTTATGCCTTCCAACCCTGACAGAAATACCAAATATTTTCTATATTCAAGGTACAGCGTGCCACTATCCTCAGAAGAGATCTTTAAATCTGTGGCCATAGTTAATGTAGTCGCACGATGCGCTCAGCTATTTAGCTGGGGAGTTTTCAACAAAACATAATATGGCGTCTCTTGAAAGTCTGTCAGTACAATGATAGTGAGCCTGTATTGGTGTGTGGAGAATGTAAATGTGGTGAACTGACTTCCTAGTGGTACTCAGCCACTGCTAGCCCTCTAACATGACAGACTACTAGTAGGTTGTGTTGAGCGGCTGTGTTAACAGTTACATTTTGAAGCAGTTTTTACACTCTGTGTATGTGGGTCGATGCAGTGAATCCTGTGGAAATTCTTCAGGTATGATTAGCATATTCGTGTCTTTCTATTTTACAGAAGAGGAAATGGAATCCAAGGGAAATCAAATGACTTGCATGAAGTCATATAACTAACTGCTCAGGAAGCGGTAGCAGATTTCAGCTTTGGGATACCATCCAAACTGAAACCCTGCCCTCCTAGCCTTGCCCAGCTTCTATACACGATGATGGCCCAGAGCTTCAGCCTTCCTGTGTCCACCTGTTAGGAGCAATGACCTAGAGCCTCTAGTTTCCTGCTCTCCTCCCTAAAATAATAATCGTAATAATAATCTATAAAAATGATCTATAAAAACTTTAAAAAAGTGGTGCTGTAGCTCAAGTGGTACAGCGCTTGCCTTGAGCTGAAGAGCTGAGGGACAGCGCCCAGGCCCAGAGTTCAAGCCCCACGACCGACAAAAAAAAAAAAAAAAAAAAAAACTTTAAAAAATCTATAGTAATAATAATCCTAAATTTTCTTATGGTTTAATTTAAGGAGGACCTAGATCACCCTGTGTGTGTGTGTGTGTGTGTGTGTGTGTGTGTGTGTGTGTGTGTGTGTGTGTGTGTGTGTGTGTGTGGTGCTTCAGTACTAGGGTGTGAACTCAGGGCCTTGAGCTCTTACTGCACTTCCTTGCTCATGGCTTCCTGTCTACTACTGGAACCTTGCTGCCACTTTGCTGGTTAATTGGAGATGGAGTCTTACAGAATTTTCTGGCTGAGCTGTCTTTGAGTTACAATCCTCTAGGCTTTAACCTTCTGAGTAGCTGGCTTTAAGATGACCATCAGCCTTCAAGCTGTGGGAAGATCATGATCACTTGCCTCCAAAACTAGCCTTCAAATTTTCCCTTCCTCTTGGCAGAGATCCTGGCCTTGTATTGTTCCCACTGAGTTGATCATTCTTCTGGGTCCTATTCTTAGTTCTGAGTTGTCTACACAAGGGGGCAGCATAGCATTATGATTGGAGAGCAGGGACTCCAACTCACCAGCTCCGCTACTCCCTAACCCTGTCAATTTTGAACTTTTCTGAAAATTGAGGATAGCAAATCTACCTTTTATGAGGTATATGACCTGTTCTAAATGAAATAATCCATGTGAACCGTTCAGCCTAACATTTGCTTAATGGTTGGTATTGTGGGTATTCAAAAAGGTTTTCTTGGGATAAAAGATAATTTTCCCTCTTAGAGAAATAAAACGGATTACTGATCAGAGTATGCTGTCATCGAAAGACTGCAGTATCCCATCCATCCTAGCAGGTAAAATAAATTTATTTTCAATGAGAGTGCCATAGATAGGAAATGATTGAGCTTAGGAAGTCAGTTGAATTCCCCATGTGTGAGGATCTCAAATAGAATCTGGAGAGAGTCCGCCCCCCTTTTGAAGCCCATGTACCCTGGAAGGCACCCGTGATGCCCGTACCTCAGCCCTGTGATGGGGAAGGCCCCGCAGACCCTGCACCGGGCAGCGTGAGTGGTCTGCTCAGTGGCCGACAGCCGGTGGCAGGTGGGAAGCCACAGCAGGATAAGAGGCTCAGATTGCACCCAAGACAGGAATTTCTCCTCCTTGATCCCTGGGCTGAGAACCTGGAAAAAAACAATAGCATGTAGCACGTATTTCTAGGCATGGTTTGTATTTTTGTCTTCTGGATCTATTTCTCTAAAGAGAAGAACTTTAAGACAAGTGGGAGGCAAAATTGTCTCCTAACATGTTGTCCAGGGTGTCTGGTAGTTTACTTTAAATCAGTCAGAAGCTCTGCCCATCTCCCGGGGACATTTTCAAAGCACTCACCCCTCGGAAACAGCTGTGGATGGCGCTCTCCACCGAACACAGAGTGTGACGCTCTCCCACCGCAGTTGGGATCTGCAAGAGACAACCTCAGGTCAGTCGGTAGAGAACAGAGCGAAGCGGCCCCCTGGATCCGCAGAGGTGTGCGACGATGCTCACACGTCTAGAGGCACAAGTATAGGGTATCTCAGACTACACGAACTGTTTCAGTCAAACAAAACAATGTCTAGAGCCAGGTGCCAGTGGCTCACATCTGAATTCCTAACACTCAAAGGAGGCTGAGATCTGAGGATCCTAGTTCAAACCCAACCAGGACAGGAATGTCCGTGAGACTGTTACCTCTGATAAGCTACCCAGAAAAAGGCAGAAGTAGCACGGTGACGCAAGTGGTTAGAGAACTAGCCTTGAGCACAAAGAAGCTCAGGGATGATGCAGAGACCCTGAGTTCAGGCCCCAGGACTGGCAAAAAGAAAAAGAAAGCCTAGGTTGTGTGGAGTGCCTGAGTTGAAAAGAATGCATAAGCAAGAGGGAGAAGAGGAGGGAAATACATTAAAATTCATAGTGCCTCTCTCTCTCTCTTTATTTTTATTTATTTGTTTGTTTGTTTGTTTATTTATTTATTAGCAACACTGGGAATTGAACTCAGGGCTTTGTGCTTGCTAGGCAAGCACTTGAACCATACCCCTTCCTCAGCTCTTTTTGTTTTAGTTGATTTTTTTCAGATAAGCTCTTCCTTTTGCCTGGAGCTGATCTCAGATCATAATCCTCCTAGTTTCCCTCCTACACAGGAATACAGGCGTGAGCCACCCACCATTGCATGGTCCTAATTTCTAATACTTTTAAAGACCTTTCCAAACATCTTAAATGTCTCATTTTAACAAAGGCCAGTTAGGATAGCTTTTTTTAACGTTGCTATGACAAAATACCTGACATAGCTTCAAAAGGAGAAATATTGACTGTGACTCAGGGTTTCAGTCTGTGGTTGGTTCCTGCTTCCTGCCTGTTTTGAGGCTATAAAAAAGTCAAACGCTATGGAGGAAGAGCATGGTAAAGCTGAGCTACTTACCTTGTAGTGGCCAGAAAGCAGAGAGAGGAAGGAGATCCTGAGATTGTGCCTAGTGGTCCAAATGCACCTCTATGTCTGAAGTTTTCCACCAGTTCCCAATGGCCCATTTTAAAATGATGGCATCTAGAAGTGGATTAATCCACTTGGATTAATCATGATCCAACTGCATCTGAATAATTGGACCCACCAACTGGAGTTCACACTTTTGGCACATGCGCCTTTTGAGAACCACTTTATAACCAAACCGGTCTTTGGGGCTGGAAATGGAGTCACTCTGTTAGAGAGACTGGCATTCTTCTGTTTATTACAGCACTACTTACAGTGGTCAAGATATGGAAACAATCTGGGTGTCCACTGAAACTAATGAACGAAGAAAATGGGAGAGAATATTGTCAAGCCTTTAAGACAGGAAATGCTGTCATTTGTTGTGACATGGATGTACCTGGAAAACAATATGCTAAAAAAAAAAAAAAATCAGCCAGACACAGAAATACTGTGTGATCTCACTTACCTGAACATTTAAAAATAGAGTAGAATAGCTCCAGGAGTGGGGTGAGTAGGCTGGGGTGTGAGGAGATGTTGATCAAAGAGTATAAACCTTCCGTTATAAGGTGAACATGTTCTGGGGAGTCTAATACACAGTATGGTGAACATAGCTAACGCTGTATTGTTTACTTGAAATTTAATATGAGATTTCAAGTTCTACCCCTCCATATACAGAGAGTGAATAGGGATGTGGCAATTTGCCAGTGCTAATCATTATACAAATGTATATCTATGTTGAATTGATCAAATTTCTTTCGATTTGTCCTTCCCTTCCTTGCTTCTTTCCTTCTTTCCTTCCTTCTTTCCCTTTCTACACTCCTCATTTCTTTTTTCCTTCTTCTCATCTGCCTTTTGTTTCTCTCTCTCCCTTTCTCTCTCTACTCTTCTTTCCCTCCCTCCTTCCCCCTCCCTGTCTCCCTCTCTTCCTCTCTCCGTCCCTCCCTCCCTCCTTCCCTTCCTTCCTTCCTTCCCTTCCTTCCTTCCTTCCTTTGTGTTTTGTCCTTCTCTCTCTCACTCTTTCTTTCCTTTCTTTTGTTTGTTCTTTCTTTCTCTTTCTCTCTTTCCTTCCTTCTTTCCTTCTCTCTCTCCCTTTCTCTCTCTTCCTTCCTTCCTTCCTTCCTTCCTTCCTTCCTTCCTTCCTTCCTCCCTCCCTCTCTCTCTCTCTTTCTTTCTTTCCTTTCTTTCTTTCTTTCTTTCTTTCTTTCTTTCTTTCTTTCTTTCTTTCTTTCTTTCTTTCTTTCTTTCTTTCTTTCTTTCTTTCTTTCTTTCTTTCTTTCTTTCTTTCTTTCTTTCTTTTTCTTTCTTTCTGACAAGGTCTTGCCATACTATTGAGACTGGCATCTATACGTATACACCACCATACCTAGGTTACATCTTGAATTTGTGTAACTTTTGTCAATTAAATATTTTTTTTTTAACTGAATGACTAAAAGATGATAGAGATTTGGCACTTCTCAAAGTCAAAAATCAACTTAGCTGCACATTGAGGTCTCACTCCAGAAAACTTCACTTTTTGTTGACATTTTTCTATAAAGCTTTGTAACCACAGAGTGTGTTTGGTGATTCCTATCTTCTTTCTGTTCAGTCACCATGCAGAGTTTAATTAAAGGACCAAGCCACTTGTGACTTTCAACATGACATGAACATGGCTCTGACATTACTTCTATGCTCGGATATGTATCTGTCAACTCCATTTCTTCCATTTAGTCTGAGTCTCCGTGTCATGTCTGATGTCTTCTACAGCACAGGCTGTTAGCAGGCATTGCCTGCAAGCTCAAAAGTCATCTCAAAGAACTCCCTGCTGAGACTGTCAACTCGAATAAACATTCTTCTAATCAGGAAAGTGGCACTTAGAACCTTATTGCTGATAATTAGCCAGGCTGAAGTCAACAAACATTTGTGTAAGAGTGATAAGATGGCTTGCATTTTAAATTGATAATAACCCCGACACCAGCAGAGTGTAAGTAACCACTCCTTGTGTTATTTGGTGCAGATAGATAGATAGATAGATAGATAGATAGATAGATAGATAGATAGATAGATAGATAGTCACCCGTTACTTATCTTTTGGCTTGTGACTTCTGATAAACTACACTATCAGACTATGTTGCTGATAGGAATTTCATTTTATTTGTAAGATAAAGGAGGTGGATAACAGAACCAACTTGCTATCTCTATGATTCTAGTGAAAAGAAAACATATTTCTGTAGAATCTTATTTTATTTTGATTTTTCAATGATATTTTTTAATGATCTTTAAGGGTCTACAATTCAATGTGTCAGTTCATTGTAGATTGTGCCTTTAAGCAAATGCATTAAGATTTTTGTGGATTAATTGCCCATTTGACTAATTTCTTGCAGGTGTTCCGTGGAAGCATTCAACGGGGCTGGATGACACGCTGGCACAGGCAGAATGGCACTTGTAATGATAATTAGGATTCTTAAGGGAGGAGTTGAATCACACAGTAGGGGCTGGAATTTTCTGTGGGAATCCATCTTTGAGTCCATAATGGCAGTCAAGTGGATGGTAATTTGCTATGCAAATCTCTACTGTTCCAATAGCTTTCTCAAAATCATGCTAATAACTGGGCAGGGAGGGTAGGTGAGTGGAGACTGCTACAGAAGCTGCCATTTCAGCAGCTCACTGACCTTAGTTGGGAACAAGGGCAGGTTTTTAAGACCTGTGGAACTGAGTTAGCCTGGAAATAGTAGCAGTAGTCAAGAGGGAACCACAAGAAACTCTAAAGAGAAGAAAAATGCTCTGTAGCCTATCTCTTTTCATCGCCTCCTCCACTTAATATGCTAGTGTTTCTAGCCTGATTGCATAGATGGGTGAATAAATTGTGCTTTACTCCCTGGCTCTCCACCTGCTTGGGTTTTGAGATATGAGGTTGCTGAGTAAGATCATGTGCTGGGGAGGAGGGAGGAGTTGGGGAAGTGGGGAGGGAAGTGATGGTGGGGAAAATCAAAGGAGGAGGTAACAATGCGTGATAGGAAATGTACTCATTACCCTACACACGTGACTGTAACCCCTCTGTACAGTATCTTTACAATTAAAAAAAAAGGCTGGATGAGAATGATGAAAGTGATGACAGCAATCAGGATGAGTTGTACTCATAAACTGATTTGTCAAATAGTAACTCTTTGTACAACTTCTAAATGATATAAATATAATTTAAAAAAGAAGGAACAGATCATGGGCTATGTGGCTTTAAGACATGCCTCGGAATCAATTCTACGTGCCCTTGCAACCATCAGAACACTTGTGAGTAACTCCCCTTGACATATTAGCCTTATAAAAATTTAAAATCACCACTTTATTTAAGAAATATGAACATCTTGGAGAAAGGAGGAGAGAGTAGAGGAAGATGGAGACAAAGGGCTGGCTCTCCAGTAATTTTTTTGCCCATCAAAAACATCATACAGAACAACTCTCTTCTCAAAGATGAGAAAAAGAAACGAATCAGGAGATCAAAGTATGTGCTTTGAATTAAGTTTCTTTGTGATTATGAAGAAAATGGAAGGCACGGTTATGTTCTCCGTTTGTTGCTTGCTAATAATAAAAGACCTATTGAAGAAGGCAGGAAAACAGTTTCACATTGCTTATGTTATCCCTTCCACAATTTAAGGCTAAGCGAGGTATCATTTGCTTGGTAGGAAGGGGAAGTGTAATAATTTGCTTTGGGCCCCAGGCTCACTATAGTAAATTCCAGTATCCAGTATTCCAGTAGCTGGGCACCGGTGGCTCACACCTGTAATCCTAGCTACTGAAGAGACTGAGAGCTGAGGACTTCAGTTCTAAGCCAGCCTGGGCAGAAAAGTCCGTGAGACTCTTATCTTCAATTAACCACTAGAAAACTGGAAGTGGTGCTGTGGCTCAAGCGGAAGGTAGAGCTTGAGCTGAAGGGCACAGGGACAGCGCCCAGGCCCAGAGTTCAAGCCCCATGACCAACCAAAAAAAAAAAAAAAAAAAAAAGAGAGAGAAGGCACCTATGACTCTGACTCCAGACTGGTAATTGTGAATTTAACTTAGAATTTGTACACAGGTTCACTGTTAAAGGACATTCCAAGAGAAAGGTTACAGTAACAAAAAGCTCACCAACACACAGTGATACACTTTGGAAAGGTCAGTGGCTTAGTGCAGAGGAGAGACAGTGATGTCAGGCGTAAGTTAGAGAAATCAGTTGGGATGCAACTGTAAAGATCAGGCAAATGAAAGAAATACAAATCAAAACAACATTAAGATTCCATCTCACCCAGTTAGAATGGCCACTATCTAGAAAGCTGAAATAACAGATGCTGGTGGGGATGTAGCCAAAAAGGAACACAACTACACTGTTGGTGGGAATGTGAAGTGTTCAACCATTCTGGGAAGCATTATGGAGGTTCCTCAAAGACTAAACATAGGGCTTTCTTATGACCCAATAATTCTACTCCTGGGCATACTATAGGAATAGACCACAAAGAAGGCCACACTAAAGCTACCAGCACAACCATGTTAATTGCAACATTGCTTACCATAACCAAGATATGGAATCAACCCAGCTGCCCCTCAATGGATGAATGGATAAAGAAAATGTGGCATATATACACTATACTTCCATCAGAAAGAATGATATTATATCATTTGTAAAGAAATGGAAAGACTTGGAAAAATTATATTAAATGAAATAAGTCAGACCAAAAGAAACATAGATTGGATGGTTTCTCTCATTTTTTTTGTAACTAGAATGTGCCTATAAATCTACAAGTAAACACACTGGATGATAAAAGAAAAAAATTATACTTGGTCGTGATAAATTATATAGGACTCTAAACACAAACAGTAGTGAGACAGTGAGACCAAAGGAGGATAATCTCAAGAGAGGACCACAAAGGCTCAGTGACTATGTGCATTTGATCATATAAAATGATGTTTATCAAAATGAACTCCAAGAAACAGAAACAAGAGGTTTTTAAAGTTATTTTACTTTTTTATTTTGTTTGTTTTTCTCCTTCGTCACTGTTTTTGGTTTCTATACCTTTGTCTTGTATGTAAGTTTATCAATTTTTGTGAGGGTAAGGAGGGTCATAGAAATGGTGGGACAAAGGGTGAACAAATGCAACAGTGACACTCAGTAGACACTATGTTGAAAATAAACTGTATAACTTGTGGGAGAGTAGATCGGGGGGGGGAAAACTGGAAGAAATAAGGGAAGAGATGACACTGTTCAAAAAGAAATGTACTCATTACCTGACTTATGTAACTGTAATCCCTCTGTACATCACCTTTACTATTACAATAAAAAATAAAAAAATAAAATTAAAAGAACTTTACTGAGTAGCAGGGACTAGAAAGGGGATGGAGTTGGATGGAGTGTTATATGAAAGTAGAACTGACACCATAAAAATCAGACACTTCAGTAGTACTGTGGCTAATACAGCAAACAAGAATTAGAATTCCTGTCAGGATTTACCTGCTGTATATCCATTAGTAGGTTTCTCAAAGTCCTTCGAGTCATGCGTGCCCCGGAATCGTAGCCTCTCTTGTTATTTTGTGCATACAGTTGAAAAAGAGCTAGACACATAATGGGTAAAGAAACCTGTAAGTTAAGCTACATATGTACTTTGAATTAAATTTCTTTGCGATTATGAAGGAAATGGAAGGCACAGTTATGTCCTCCATTTGTTGCTTGCTGTTTTTTGAAAGTCTCCCAATTCCTATTATTGGATAACTAATGACAATCTATTTATATTTCAACCCCTTGGTAATTTAAGATTTCTGTGCTGAAGGCTGGTAAATAGCAAGGTGAGTATCATTGCAGTCCTTAAAGAATAAAAACTAGTACTTGCTGGATAGTCCTTACAATCATAAATAGGCAAGATAGCCAAGTGACACATAATTCTAAAGCACGATTCCAAAAAAAAAAAATTGGAAATCCTCATAATCTTAAACATTTAAATAGAAATAAAACCCCAACCAGCCATGCTGAGCATGTGCCCAAAATCAGTGACTGTGAGAGAGGGGCATAGAAGTGGGTTGAGAAGATAATGCTTTGCTGGTAGGGGTGGGGTCATTGCCTCCAGCATGCAGAACTCAAGTTACCTCTGTATTTGGTAAGAGGGTTGTCTCCGGAGAGGGCGATCAGGGCTGCCACCACTGGCAGAAGCTTCAGAAACCCGGATCCTGTGCTGCATGACCACAGATCCCAGGGAAAGAATAAGAAGGGCAAGGTTACGAAAAGATGTTGATCAAAACCATACCTATTCATGAACATTGCTTACATGGTCTGATCATGTCTAACTTTTCATGGCTTCTTTTCCTGTACTAGGAGAGAGGATTGAATCAAAATGTTTTGTTATTTTACTCCTTTCTACTTCATTCATTCAACAAATAGTTCTCAGATTCCACTCTGTGGTAAGGTTGGTTAGATTTCCAGATGAGATATGAGTTTGCATAAGAAAAATAGTCATGTGGAATCCATGGGTGAGTTATATTAGTGATAAACATTTCCCTTTTTGTTCTCTTCCTGAATGAGTAGCAAGAATGTTTAAAACAAACAGATAAGCTTGATCATATACTGGACTGCAGGCAAACACTAGCTAGCACCATGCAGTCATTAACCAGTGGTAAACCAACTTTGCCCTTGGGGTCATAGGGAAGTACCCAACCCTTACCTGTCATACATTGCCATGAGAAGGCTCAGAGTGAGTTCTGGAGCTCTGGGATGTACCAGGCCTGGTTTTCCATCCTTCACTTTCTGAAACAATTCTTGAAGCTCCTGAAAAAGTTGCTGTACAGAAAGGGAGCTCTCTCTGGCTTCCTGGAATCTTGGATGGAGTAAGACCTGCTGAATCAGGGAGCTGTCCATCAAGTCCACTGCAGGAAGCAAATGAAGGCTTGGTCCTTATTTTCTGATGAGAATAAATGGCTTCAAATAAAGCGAGTGTCTCCCAGTATTTAAGCAAAGCTATATTTTTATGGCAGCTATTTTTCTCAAAGGGAATAAAATATGGTCAGTGTTTGGATACATTTACTTTGCATGCAATTTGAGTATTGCTATTCTGACAGCCAATTTGATTTTGGACAAGTTCATCCATTAACAAAGTATTGAAGTACTATTGCCAGTATAATAATTTTTAGTGTGTTCTTGTATAGAACAAAGAGAAAACAGGGCAAAGTGAGGAGCTAGAGAAATAAGCATTTTAAAGCAGCCAAAATATCATGGTGATTAGCTGAGAAAAAAAACCTGTTTTATGTCACATTAAGTGGACTGAACCAATTTGTCTTTCAATGTTCAAACACAGCTTCTCTTGTCTGCTGTCTGGCTTCAGATGCAGTAGCCATAGCTAGGGAAGTCCAGGGCTCTTTGTATAAAGAAGTTGCTAAGTTAACAGACACTTGGGGGCCTACCTGTGGCTCAGCAATATCACATTTTTGATCTTGGCTCCATTAATATCATTACCTAGAAACAACGCTTCATAAAACTAGAGTTCGTTACCAAAACTTAATGCTTTTGTCTTTTTATATATGTATATCCACCACGTTCTCTCTAAAGTTTTGTTTTTTACAAAGCAATGAACAGAAAGAAGAATGAAACAGAGCTAACACTTATGTATGGTTCCCTGTGAACAGGCATGGCAGACAGAATTCACAATGACCCTCTGTATCATCTGAGAAGCGGGATGTCCTGAGTCCTAAGGCCTGGGGATGATAAAACCCTGCACCTCCTTGCATTTCATAAATCACCCTCACAGATAAGGAATCTAGCAAGTAAAATAAAAATTTCTTTCTTTCTTATATTGCTTTTAAGAGGTGAATTTAAAGAATGGAGCAACAGTTTTCAGGAATGTGGCTTAAATAAATCCCTGGGCAGGGGTGGTAGAGGATGTTAGCTCTTTGGTCATTATTCCATCACAAACCTTATCACGTGGGCCTGGCACTCTGAACACAGGGATGTTTCTGTCTTTTGCTGCGCATTCTGTGTTACTGCAAACCAAATAAGAGCACAGCCCATTCATCCCAGTGATAGGCTAGCTTCTCAGTGATAGGCTCCAGATCCTGTAACTTGGAGCTCAGGGAATGCTTTTTTTTTTTTTAAATCCCTTGAAATTCATGGTTTCCCCCCCTCCCCTCAAATGTTTGCTTGGATATCTTTCCTAGGTAGAATTTTTTAACCACTGTTTCTTATGTACTGTTAACATTTCCCTTGAGTATCACTTTCATTCATTGATTCTGATGCCAGGCATAGCAGAAAGCTCAAAAATGTGTATCCTCCATTTGTGTTGTTGCACATTTCCACATGTTAACTATGGTGACATTGGTGAACTTTTGCTCTGGTGCTCCTTAATGGAAGACACTCTCCAGGAAAGGGCATGGTTGAGGAGACATTTTTAATAAGCACATGATGAGTTTTACTTATCCTTGAAATAATTAAGATAAAGTGGTGAGTTTTGTCTAGAGTAGTGATAAAACAAGACAAAACAAAACAAACAAAAAACACCTTTGCAAAGCCCAAGTCTCCTCTTCAGAAGAGCCTGGTGCAGAAGCACACTATGGAAGAGGGAAAAGTACAGAATTGTTCTTTTTGAAGATATGGTCTTTGCCCAATCCCTCCTCCACCCCCTCTAACTACATCCTTCCTTCCCATTTTCTAGCTCTGTTGAGCCTTACCTCACACCATACACTTTTTGAAGCATTCTATAAAAACTATTAGTCTATATAATTTATTGAGTAGAAGAAAAATGCAAAAAGGATCACAAACCTTCAGTGGAAGTGTCATACAAATAACTTATTTTCTTTTAAGTCGGATATGAATGTGAGAATCATTTTACACGAAGTACAAAAACAAAACATAAGAGAAGTTAATGACTTTGGAGAGGCCGAGTGTCTTGGTTTTCAAGATTAAACACAATGAATTTCATTTTGGAGAATTTTACAAGATAGGCTTTTTTACATGTTGTATTTTTATTTAGCATTTGCTGTATCACTTTATTTTGCCTAGATATCAATATGAGGGGGAAAAAAAACCCTCATCTCACTCAATCAGATAGAAATCAGATCCAAAGTAGCAGTTTGTAGGAATTCTCCAGAAACTTTAAAGAGTTGTGGCCCATGGATTTTTCATTAGAACCTACATTTGCATGCTCAGTTATAGATAAGAGGTGTAACTCAAAAGTTTAAATTTTAAGCTGGGTTTTGATGGCTCATGCCTGTAATCCTAGCTACTCAATAGGCTGAGATCTGAGGATTGCAGCTCAAAGCCAGCCCAGGGAAGGAAACTCTGTGAGCCTCTTAACCTCCAATTAACCACCAGAAAACTGGAAAGTGGTGCTGTGGCTCAAGTGGTGGATTAGCTTTGAGCTGAAGAGCTGAGGGACAGCACCCAGGCCCAGAGTTCAAGCCCCATGACTGACAAAAAAAGTTTAAATTGTATATGATAGAAGAAAATTTCAATATCTGTATTTAAATACAATACCTGTTTTTTGGTAATTATAGTTGGTGTCTATATTGATAACCTTAAAGGGAAATTTAAAAATGTGCTTAGATGCCACATGAGGAAAATACAAGATTGCTAAAGTTGTTATCCATGTGTTGTATTTTCTATTATACTATGGGCTGAATGCTCAGAGCATTCTCTCCCCTCCCTGCCATCTTGTCTGTTATCAGCGGGCAGATGCGCACAGGCCCAACCTTCCAGAGCCCAGTGGATTCTTGCATGGGGCAAGTCCTGTCTTTCTCTACGATGTTTACATTACATATCATCGGGGTAAGACTATTTTATGTATTTCCAGAGTGTTTGTACTTACATTGGCACAGAGTTTGCACTGATCTTAGTTTGAAGGCTGTCCTATAGACAGAATTTTCAATACTGTTAAGAGCTCCTGCAAAGAAAACATGAAACATCACCCATGAAGCACTGCCTCACCGTGTAAATCCCACATCCTGGAAAGAAATCACTTCTTTATTTTTGCAGATGAGAAAGTCAAGATAGAGAGTATTCTTTTCCACTTGGAAACAAATAATAATGAACTTACAGTATCTTAGGGCCAAGCAATGACCTGAGAAAGTATCTTCCAAACTCACCAAATACGGGAGTTTAGCAAAAAGTGGAGAGCATTCCTGCATTTATCTCCCCACTTTGTAGAGAAGAAGGCAATGACATTGTGACAGAAATAGGATAAAAAATCTAGAGTATATACTCTTACATATACGTGCGCATTTATGCATCCATGAAAAAGATGCAAAAGCTATCTACTCACTCATGAATTTACCAAATACTTATTGAGCTCTTACTATTTCTGTTATGATTCTAAACTTTTGATAGATAGTAAGCAATTTACTAAGCTGGTAATAATCCTTATCCTCATTGGATCTAATAATGTATGCCTGTAACCCTCATACTTTGAAGAGTGAGGCAGGAAGATGCCAAGTTCAAAGCCAGCCTGAGCTACATGAGAACCTGTCTCATCAACAATGATAAGAACAACAAACCTCACACTGGTGGGATTTAACTTCTAGTGGCATTGTCCACCAAATTATTAGGAGTAGACTTATCTTAGTGCTGAAATTATTAGTGTTTTCACTTATTTTCTTCTTACCTGTCACTATTACTCAAATTTGTTGACAAATAGGATAGATTGCTCTTATAATTGAGACAAAGTATTAGTATATCTTGTTTTGAGTTAACACCAATATGACTGTCACAATGGCTAGTATTTCTGAGCACTTCCCAGACATGGTGGGTGTATTTGCCCATTTCAGTGGAGAGGACAGGGAAAAAAAGTAGAGGAAAGAGATCTGGAGACATCCCTGTTTCAGTTGCTTCCTTTCTCCTTTTGGGGAAATTAGTTTCCTTATTATCATATTTTCTTCATCATGTATATATGGATTATAATACATCTCTTTCATAATATTTGTATGGTTTAAATAAGAAAATATAGGTAATATACTTACAAAACTGTTTCTCTTCTTCAAGGAGCCACACTTAAATTTGTTTCATTGGTGCCTTAAATTTAATTATCAATTAGTTTAATAGAATGATTTCACAGTGAGGCTTTTGTTTTCTAAAAACCAAAATGACCAATTTTCATTCAGATGAAATTGTTTAACATGTAAGTAGAATGACTTATATGGCTAAGTCCTTGAACTCTGACATCTTTTTTTTTTTCCTGCCAGTCCTGGGGCTTGAACTCAGGGCCTGGGCACTGTCCTTGAGCTTCTTTGTGCACAAGGATAGCACTCTACCACTTGAGCCACAGTGCCACTTCTGGCTTTTTCTGTTTATGTGGTACTGGGGAATCTGAACTCAGGGCTTCATGCACGTTAGGCAAGCACTCTACCACTGAGCCACATTCCCAGCCTTCTGTCATCTTTTTATACTTGTGACACACTATAGTTCATACTGGCCATATTTTAAGTGCTCAATAGTCATATGTAGCTGTGTATGTATTGATGACTCGGCTTTAGAGAATATTGGAAATGGTGCTGTTCAGATTGCTGAAGAGTCTCCAATGTTTGATTTTGCATCTGGAGTCATAGTTGCTAGTTGGGCTAGGTTAGGGATTTAGAAGTTGTTGGCTTTGGGCAATTTCCTGCCCATCAACTAGATTGCTTCACTGGAGTATATAAAGTGAAGAGAAAACCAGTAACAGCACTCTGAGAAACATAATCGTTTAGGTAATTTAGTAGAAAGATTTGTAAGAGGAAGCATGGACAGGAAAGGCAAAGAAAGGAAAGGTGAAGGTCAAGTAAGAGGTGTTTCAGAAAGTGGGACAAGCTATAATTAAAAAAAAAAGCTGAAAATAACAAGAAAAGCCAGACATGGAATAAAGAATCCTACCTTTTGAAAACCAATTAACTTGATTATTAAAATCCTTTATAACAGTGGGTTCAGGGAGCAGAAGGTGTAAGCATGAAGTTGCAAAGGATTGCATAAGAAAATCTATAAACAAGACCGGTAGCCTGAGGTTCTGATGAAAGAGCCATACAGAAAGAAGACAGAATAAGGCTCTGTTTTCAAAGGGCAGAGGCAATTGTAGAGTGCACATCAGAGAAAAGGAGCTAAGAGAGGGAAAGCGGTCATGGATTCGGGTCCATGTTCCCTCAGTCACTCAGGATTCAGTCACTTTTACAATACACCAGGAAACTCTAGTAGTGCTAATATCAAGTTTCCCATATCCAATGAGATGAGCCCAGGTCTGCCAAGCAACATCGCATCCATCATTGCGGGCACAGAATATGATGAAGGAACTTAGTTCGAGGACTCTTTGTTCTAGTTATCAAACAAGTAGACATTTTTTTTCTTGCTGGAGTTGAACTTGAAATTTTGGATGGAGCAATAGTGATTATCTTGATAGGGTGTTAATAAAATCAACATGCATGGAGCACAGGAATGAACTTGGAGGTGGTGGAGAAACCACTTTCAGCTAGCAATGTCTGAGGCTAGCCAAAGCTATGCTTTCCATAAATTATTCCATTTTATTTGTTTTATTCAACAGATTAAAAGTTATATATACTTAGTATAATTCTTTTTTGTGTAGAGATCAAATTTGAGGAGGTACACACACACCCTACCACCTCTAGCACACTACCACTGAGTTATACCCTAGTCTTGTAAGGTATTATTAGATGTTATTTTAAAATATGTAGATTCTTCATTTTGGGGGTGACTAGAACATAGAATCTATCCCCTTAGCAGTTTTTAGGAATGTAGCACATGGTTATTAACTACAGTCACAATGTTTTACCATAACTTTCTTGATTGAGTTATTAATTATAAAAGGTAAAGCTTCTTTGAGCTAAGTTTTTTTTTCTCACAAGCAACTGAAATAGTATTAAACAAGATAGTCTCTGGAGGAAAGACACTGGATGGGAAGCTCATCACTAGTTTTCTGAGAGGAAGAATAAAAGATGTGACAATGGTATGTCCAAGAGCTTCTGTTCTTTATGAAGTTGGGAATCAGTCCATCCATGTAGCATTAGAAGGAGATACTGGGAAATAAAAGTTTAGAAAGAGTGAAGACTTGGGCTAGTTTAAGAGTGGTGATGGATAGAGGAAGCCAGCTTAAATGTCAGAGACTGACTGCCAAACAACATTGTATCTTTGGTATTTCCTGAGATAACAGAGAAGGTTGACTTTACATAATGTTTTATTCTGGGGTGAAAGATTCACATGTCCACAAGCTCCGAGCCCAAGAATGACTTGTATTTACTATGCTGAGGGGAAGAAATCTCAAGGAAAATGAAACTGTTTTCAAATTTAATGTGAGCTGATGACCATAGGACTGAACTCATTGGGGGAAAGTTCTGTGTCTAGAAACACAGGCAGACTTCAGAGGTCAGGTCCAAAGCAGAACTGAAATAGACATTGCTCAGTGGATTTCATTAATCAAACAAATAGGCACATTAGTTTATGGTGACATTATTATTTTTTCTTGTATGGACAACCATGGGGGAATTCAAAGGATGAAAAGGTAATGTTTCTATGCTCATTCCTCTGTGTATTTCAAGGCCCAAGCTTTTAAAAAATTTCCTTGGGGAAGCTTACTAGCTTATTTGAATTTAAGGAGGCGACCCTGAAGTTGGCTTCACTGAGTCCTGAATGAAAGAGAACCTAACGCTTTCATATATTGGTGAGCACAAAGCCAAGACAAACAGGGCCCAAAAAGTAAAAGGGTGGAGAAAGATTAATCAGCTGCCACAGGAAGGAGAGTAACACTTCCTTTCCAAAGCAATGCTTCTTTGAACAAAGGAAGCATGGGGATTTTAATGAGAGCCTATACATATTCATAAAAGAAATCCTGATATGGGAAGGCCTTATTGTTTTCTGTAATTTGTTCTAATTCGTTTGTTATTTAATGTCATGAAAATGCTGTTTTAAGAGAAGAGTTCAATGTTAGGGGATAGGGGAAGTCAGAGACATCTTTGTCTTCTGAAGAAGAGTGAATTAGGGAAAGGCATCGTAATATTGAAATACTTTATGAAAGAGCAACATTTATCATTCGTTGTTTCTCTGGAAATTGTCCAAGTTTTGTGCCCCCTGTTCCCCTCAGATGCCCCAAGTGGTTACAGAGAATCAGCAAACCCAGTCGCTGTGCAGGCTTCCAGCTGCAGCTCCTGGTGGAGCGGCGGCCTTGTAGCAGTCTGACCATCTGGCCCATCACTCCTGTCAAGTGATGCTTTGCAGCGTCATCTGATAAAGTTATTCAGCGTAACGTGGCAAGCTGTGATTCAGTGTAATGTGGAATATGAATAAGTATTCCAGGTAATCTGCTGCTAGCTCCACTTCCTTAAGGCTTCATTAATTATTTTTTCTGATGATAGGAGAAAACTCAAAAAATGGAAGAATCTGCTGAATGAATGAGGCACCTGATGCTTTCAGATGCCTAAAGTTCTAGGTGCTCAGAGACCTAATAACACAGGATACAAGTATTCTTGTGAATGGAAACACCCTGAGAAACATTTTGCTTCTACATGCCTTATTGTTTTGCTTAGCCAATGACACTAGGGTGAATGTTATTTTTTACTGCTACTAAGATAAGTGGCCATTATCTAGTTTGAAATTCAGAAATACATACTTTAGGCCAGTGCTCTTCAACATGTGGTCCCAGGAAAGTAGCATTGGCATTTATCAAGCAGCTGTTAGCATTGAAAAATTTCAGACTCTACCATTAACCTGGGTAATCAGAAACTTAGCTGGTAGACACCAACATGTTAACAAATTCTCCAGGTGATTCAGATGTATACTAAATTTAAGAAACACTGCCCTAATGAGAGACAATTGAGCTGGATCATCACAGCTTTGTGTTAAGCATATTGATATGAGGGCTCAAATTTGTGGAACCCAAAGATAATCTAAGCAATCCATAATTTTGTTTTTAATAAATCACTTGGGATCATAGCATTTTATGAAAACAACCAAGTTAACAACCTATTTATGCTAGGGGAATAAGATTACAAGTAGATTCAGCAATAAAAGTGTTACCAACCAGTCCTGGAGTTCACTTAGCATTGAGAGCTATTAGAGCAATTAATTCTCCCATAGATAATTATTGAATGTGCACACTGACAGCTGTGGGACCTTTGTCCCAACCAAGGGCCACACTGTACTGTGAACTTCCTCCTGACATCCAAACACTTTTAGTGATGTCATTTGAATAGAAAATCATGAAGACAAATAAAAATAAGACACAAAGTATGATTTGACTGGCAATTTGAACTGTAATTATATTGATATCAACTCTTCTGTTAAATTATCTTTTGGTGCTTTGGAGACAATTGACCAAATGTTCTTCAGGAAATTGTGAATTTCTGTACAGAACATAGAGAAGCCTATTTTAATCACTCAATAGATGGTTTTACTGCCCCAAAATTGCCAGATGCCTTCTGTTTTATGATTCAGAGGTCTGAAAATACATCTGTGTCTAATATTTTTTGTTTATAAACTATGTTGAGAAACTCAAAAATAATACTCACTTTGTTTACTGGGACCCATTTCACAAATTTCCTGGGATGGCAGATGGTAAAAGAGTCCTTGTAACTGGAAATGAACCAATATTTTATATAGATTTTGCAGGGGTGGGGAACGGGTAAGGGAAAATAGCAAGGCAGCTAAGTAAATCATTGTACCTATGGAACAATGAATCCAAAATGTGCAGGAGACTGAAATCACTTGACAGGATATAAAGAAAGAACACAAGGAGAGAGACTTTTCTTATCCTGGCCACAATTTTTATAAAGTTGATATTATTAACAGGACTTTTGAAGCGTGATCTTTCTGAAAGTAAATTGAATCCTCATTTTAAGTAAATTAACATTTTTCCTGAATGTTAAGGACAAAAATCAAACCTTTCACTTGCATAAATTTCTAACACAATGTTAAATAACTGTCAATATTAAATTCCTACCAATAGTATATATACACACATATATGTGAGTCTGAATCTGCACAGAATTTAGTTCATGTTTTATTTGAAGAAGAGTAGTCAATTAATTCACATTAACTTTAATAATTTAATGTTGCAACTACAGTTTGAGCTATATTACTTTAACAAAAAGAATGAACTATACTATGGGAATGTTTTATGCAGTTGTAAAAAATGTAGTTGCTAACAAGGACAAGTAGAAAATGTTTTAAAAGATTATGCTATAATTAAAGTTACTTAATGTTTCCACCTCTTGTTAATGAATTAGGGCACACATCATGTGAGCAGATAAATTTTTTAAATAGAAATTAAAGCAAATACTGATTTCATAGGTTCGTTTAAAATGTGACAGAAACAATGTCTGCAAGACTTGCCGACAACTGGGAAATTTCCAAATACATTCTAGTAAGATCTGTTCAGAAAAGTTGCAGCAAGACCATCGAGTCAGCACTCTTTAATGAAGAATTGCTCCCTTGGGCTCTCCGGGAGGCCCCAAGTTAATGTGAAAGGGGTGGTTTCCCATTTAGTCACATAGCTGGCAATGTGCTTTGCCAGTTCCTTACCTTTCTTAGTTTTCCTGGAGAAGCATTTTGGTCAAACATCCTGTGTGAATGACTCAGCTGTTCTGGGAGAGGGATCAACTGAATGATACCAGGTATTCAGCGGTGCTCTTTCCATGGGATGGTGATTTCTCGAGCTAACGGCACAGCAATTGCATGCTAAGCAGTGAGGGGGTGCCATTTTTAAGGGCTCACTGAAGTGCATGCATTAGTAATAAAGGTCCTGAATAATTCAAAGTCATTTGCACGTCTCTGTTTCAAAGGCTATTTCTGTATTCATTTCATGTGTAGGAGAGAAAGTTAAGACATCTTCTGGGTGCTATTGAGAGTGAGAGTTACCATAGAGATTAGGAAACAGTAAGAAGAACCCTGTCCCAGGGGACCATCACTTTACAACCCAACCCAGAAATGGAATCAAGCTCATTTTATTCTTTTATAAATAGAGAGGGATGGCACCAATTTAAAAAAGACACTAAATACAATGCAAGTCTTCAAAAGATCATGACTCTGTAGTGAATTCTCTTTGTGCCTATATTTTAAGCATAACCTAAAAATGTATTACTTCTAACAAAGTCCATATTAAAAACTAACCTGTTTTAAATCTACCAAGATATGTGAAAAAATGCTATTACATAAACCAAGTACATCAGAATTTACAATGAAGACAATTAGGCTACTGAGGAGATAGGAAATTAATTTCAACATGTCATTTAAAAAATGTTTGAAGCACCAAAGAAGAGTCCAGAACATGGTTTCTTCACAGGTCAATTCTACAAGACATTTAAATAAGAACTAGTGCTAATGCTCCTTAAACTTTTCTGCAAATTAGAAAGGTATAAAACACAACGAGCCAGGTGCCAGTGGCTCACACCTGTAATCCTAGCTACTCAGGAGGCTGAGATCTGAGGATCACAGTTCAAAGCCAGCCCGGGCAGAAAAGTCCGTGAGGCTCTTATCTACAATAAACCACTAGAAAACCGGAAGTCGTGCTGTGGCTCAAGTGGTAGAGCGCTAGCCTTGAGCTGAAGACTGCAGGGATAGCTCCCAGGCCCAGAGTTCAAGCCCCACGACCAACCAAAACAAAACAAAACAAAACAACAAAACAAAAAAACACAACCAAACTAATTCTATGAAGCTGGTATTACATCTATTAAGACAAGAGAGAGAGAACACTTTGATGAACATAAGTGCAAAAAACTCAATAAAATACCAAGAGAATTCAGTAACTAATCAAGAAGATCACAGATCATAGTCAAGTTGGTTTCATTCCGGGTGCTCAAGCCTGTTTCAGTATACGTAAATCAATAAACGTAAGGCACCACATAAAAAGAATTAATAATAAGAATGATATGATCATCACAATTGATACAGAAAAGGCCTTTGACAAAATCCAGCATACTTTTATGCCAAAAGCGCTGAAGAAATTAGTAATAGAAAAAAAATGTACCTTAACATAATAAAGTCTATATAATAAATGAGGAAAATAAAACCATTTCCCCTAAAAGTAGACATGAAGCAAGGGTGTTCACTCTCCCCACTCCTGTTCAATTTAGCACTGGAATTTCTAGCTTCATCAATAAGAAAAGAAAATGAACTAAAAGGCACCTAAATAGGGAAGGAAGAAGTCAAATATCCTTAGCTATAGGTGATATGATCCTATATCTAAGACCTTAAAAAATTCCGTATCAAAACTCCTAGAGCTGATAGAGGCCTTCAGGAACATAATAGAATACAAAATCTATACACTACAATCTGTAACTCTTCTGTACACTCATAATGAATATGAGAAGGAAAATAGGAAAATAATTCCATCTTTACCAAGGAGGTAACAAAAGCTATAAAACATTAGAAAAAATAGAAGACACTAGAAAATGTAAAGACATCCCATGTTCTTCAATTGATCAAATAGTATTGTAAAAAAAAAAAAAAAGCAATCTGTAGCTTCAACAAAAAAATTTCCAATGATAGCCTTCAGAAAAAGAAAAATAATCCTGGGCTGGGAAGGTGGCTCAGTGGTAGAGCGCTTGTCTTGCATGCATGAGGCCCTGGGTTGGATTCCTCAGCACCACATAAGCAAAAAGAAAAAAGCCAGAAGTGGCGCTGTAGCTCAAGTGGTAGAGCACTAGCCTTGAGCTGAAAAGCTGAGGGACAGTGCCCAGGCCCAGAGTTCAGGCCCCACGACCGGACCCCCCCCCAAAAAAAAGCAAAAACGAAAAGAAAAATAATCCTAAAGTTCATATGAAAACACAAAGGATCCCAAATAGCTACAGCAATCCTGAGCAGAGAGCAACGCTAGTACAAAGTTTCATTGAGAAATCATTGAATCCCTGTCAGAACTACTCTCATCAAGAAAACAAACAACAAATGCTGATAATGATGTGGAACCCTTGGTTGGTGGGAATGTAAAAGACCAGAACCTCTGTGAAACCAGGACGGAAGGTCCTCAAAACTCTAAAAATAGAGCTACTAGCTCATCCTAGTATACCCTGTAAGGTATTCTAAACCAGTACGGAACTGCATACCTGTGATTTTAGCAGTACTATTCACAATAGCCAAGATGTGGAAATAGCATGCCTGCCCCACAGCAGATGAATGGATAAAGAGAATGTATTAATATAAAATAGAATGTTATTCAGCCATAATGATGAATGGAATTATAACACTTTTTAAAAAATCACATACAGTGACACAAGACCCAAGAAAACAAATATTATCTGTGTTTTCTCATATGCAGCCCAAGGGGAAAAAGACATAAAAAAAGAGTTAAAATTTTAAAAATTACCTTCAAGTAGTATCAAGAGGTTTCAATTCAACTTATTATTGTATACATACAATGCATCTTTTTTGTTGTTGTTGTTGTCATCAGTTGTGGAGCTTGAACTCTGGGCCTGAGTGTTGTCCCTCAGCTCTTCAGCTCAAGGCTAGTGCTCTACCTTTTGAGCTACAATGCCATTTCTGGTTTTCTGGTGATTTATTGGAGATAAGAGTTTCACGGACTTTCCTGCTGGGGCTGACTATGATCCTTGATCCTCAGATCCCAGCCTCCTGAGTAGCTAGGATTACAGGCATGAGCCATGGGCGCCTGGCTGTACAATGCATCTTGATCCATGTCACCTCTTCCATTGTTCTCCCGTCCAGAAAAAGTTCTCCCCTCCAGAAAAAGTTTTTTTTTTTTTTCAATTTCATGCTCTTTCAGAGCATCAGCAGAGCATCAGCACTGTTAATTGTCTAGTGTCTGCATTCCTCCAACTGGTTGATAAACCTGTGGTTTATTGAAAGAGCAATCATAAAATCAATAATCATATTAAGTTTTAATTAGACTAAATTGGAAGGAAGAAAGAGAGGATCAGCAGGAAGTGATGAGATGCAATAGATAGAGACGAATAAGATCCAAGTACATTATATACAAGTATGAAAATCTCACAACGAAATCCATTCTTTGCTACCAGTAATGTATATTAATTAAAAAATTAAAATTCTTGTATTCCTAAAAATAATTGTCTAGAGTTACAATCAATATAATTAAATAAGCAAGTTTTAAAATTTATAAGAATGAACTAACACATACTGGAAAAAAAACCCCACAAATGGACAATTGACAATCTTAAACTTTTAGCTAGACTGGACTTTGGCCAGGCTTTGAGAAAAGATCTAGAGTTTGGGTTCATTTACTACTGTTAATTGGATTTTTGTAGTTCTGTTGCAATCTTTGGCTCATGTTGAATAGAGTCACATTAAGACCTTCCCTTTCCTTCTCTCTGCCTTTATTCTCTTCTTCCTTCCTCTCCCCATCCCTCCTCTCCCCTCCTCTCCTTTCCTCTCCTCTCCTGTTTTCTTCTCTTTTCAGATTGTAACTGTAACTATGTGATCACAAATTGCTCCCCTTGCAGATATACAGATTCTACACCAGCCAGGAACTGGGCTATGGTCCCTCCTTATAATACATAGATGCTGATGGGTAGAGAAGCCAGGGTCTGGTTTACTCTTCTATCTTACACATAAATATCTGAAGACTAAAAGTGTTATAAGAGGAAAAGGAAGCTTAATATAGTCATACTAAAAAAAAGAGTAAAATAGAATGTTATGAATGTTGAACAATTTTGAAGGAAAAGTGAAACTTCTAAAATTGACTCAAGGATAAGTAGAAAACCATTACCAAGAAAGATACTGAAAATGAACTAAAAACAGAATGTTCTGAGCCCAAAACAGTAGTCCCAAGTGTCAAGCCTTATCAGCTTTAAAAAACAGATTTTCATACTGTTGAAAATGGACACAGATACACAAGGCCACCAAACTCATGTTAGAACATGAGTAAAATGATGAATGTCAAAGCAATGCAACCATAAACATGTTACTTTCCTATTTCACATACTCACAAAAAATATATGGGCCAATATTATTTACAAATGCACAAGAGAAAATCCTAAATACAGAACATAGAAATACATATGCTAAAAGATGATTTTGTGACAACTGAGATTTTATTATTGACTGCAATTGACAATACATGATAGTTAGGAATTCATAACACAAAGTAATATATTAGTAGGTTCAATAAGAAGAAATTATTTCAAGCCAGGTGCTGGTGGCTCACGCCTCTAATCCTAGGTACTCAAGAGGCTGAGATCTGAGGATCATGGTTCAAAGCCAGCCTGGGCAGGAACATCTGTGAGACTTTTATATCCAGTAAACCACCAGAAAACTAGAAGTGGTGCTGTGGCTCAAGTGGTAGAGTGCTAGCCTTGAGATGAAGATCTCGCCCAGGCCTGGAGTTCAAGCCCCATGACTGACCAAAAACAAACAAAAAGAAGAAATTATTTCAGTAGGCATTTACTATACTATTTTTTAAAAATTAGTTAATTTCAATTGACTAAATTCTGTATACTTCTGTACAAGATGCTATTTCAAGATTTGTATGTATAGTATGGAAGAGCTAAATTGGGATAATTAATATAGACATTGCTTCTGTTTACTTGGTTTTGTGGTAATGATTCAAAATCTATCCTCTTTGGAGCCAGTTAGCTGGTGTCAATAGTCCAGCCTGATGATGGAACATTATACAGCGAGGAGACAATCTGGCAAGATTTTGTAGAAAAATGTTTCAGTGCCTAGTCTGAAAAATAACAGTTTCAGTTCTTTGAAACTCTAAAATATATGATCCTCATGTCTGTTTTCTTCATTTTCATAATGAAGTACTTTGCTATGTAGCTATGAACATATCACTACAGTTATGGGAAGTTCCAGTCCACAGTCCATTGAAATGACCAACCTACCTTACATATCTCAAGGAATTCAGTTGATGAAATGATTTAAACTAATCAAGGAATAAAATCCTAATGTTTGAAAGACTATTTTCACATACTTGTTAAATGTTGGATTATATTATGTTTCAAGGAAATCATGTAAGTGTGTAGATCAGTATTTCTGACAGGCAAAAAAATATTCAAATAAGCTGCCTGTATTAGGTATGGATTACAGTTTATGTTTTGTAGAATATTGCAAAATAACTACACAGAAAAAAATGTTTTAACTTGAGTAACACTGTCTTCATGGAGATTTGCTGGAATTTTAAAGAAAATAAATATTTGAGAAAAGATGTACCTTACACTATGTATACTGTATTATCCTTTAATAGCATTAGGTGCCTTTTATTTTAAAAATGTAATAAACCATGACAAATTTTTAAAGTGGATGTATGAAAAATGATGTATTTCTAAAGACTGTATTGCTGTAAGTTTAATTGATAAAGCTCTGTTTAACTTAGAGTTTTAAAGAAATACTCTCTTCAATTAAGAAATTTTCATAATGGAATGATTTAAATTGAAGTGAAAAAGAGTCTTATTAAAATAAAATGTTTATACAAAATCTATCCTCATAAATATTCAAAAATATAATCTATTGCTATGAATTATAATCATATACTTAATTGTAATTAATTCTAATCTGTTATATAATAAGTTGCTTTGACTTCTTCCTCCTTTTTCATTGAAAACGTGTGTCATTTAATCAGCATCTTCTCAGGCATTTTTTCATGCTAGCCTTTTGTAATCACCATCCTACTCTTTCCTTCTTTGAGTTCAACTTTTTTTTTTTTTTAGATTTCACATATAAGTGAGATTGAACAGTATTTGTCTTGATGGATTAATTTTACTTAGTACAACTAATTTCACATTGCTGCAAATGACAGAATTTATTTCTCATTTCCTCCTTTCTTCTTCATCCTTCCTTCTTTCCTTTCTCTCTTTTTCTTTTTCCCTCCCTCCTTCCTTCCTTCTTTATCTTTTGTTTATATATCTTGTTTCCTATTCCATGGCATTGCATACACTTTGTATTAAACACTTAATTTGAGCCAAAAGAAATTTTTCCTCTCTCAAGTTGTTTCTGCTAAGGGTCAAGTTAAAATATTAAGAGGACTGAATTCACAATTGGCCCAAAATAGTAAAATACACAGGAAAACATCTGACAGAGGCCATGATTGCATGGTTGGAATTTCTAAAACTACATAAGATAGCATCAGTGGCGAAAGGGAATAAAATGAATATATTGAAGCAATATCTGCACTTCCATATTTTTTTTGCTAAGTCCAAAATATAGTTTTTGCCTTTATCTTGTGTTTCCATGTAGTTTGTATAGAAAGTGAATTCGTGGTTAGATCTATGGATATGGTACCCTTGGAACTCTTATTTTATACCTAAGATCAATAAGTTGACTTTTTTTTGTCACTTGTGAGGCTTGAACTCAGGGCTGTCTCTGACTTGGTGCTCAAGGCTAGCCTCTACCACTTGAGCTACAGTGCTACTTCCTGTGAGTTGTTAATTGGTGATAAGAGTCTCACAGGGACTTTTCTGCCCAGATTGGCTTCTAGCTGTGATCATCAGATCTCAGCCTCCTGAGTAGCTAGGATTACAGTTGTGAGCCACTGGCACCTGGCAAGTTGGCATTTTTTGTTCTGTCATTGGGCTTGTTGATTGTTAAATGAAGAACATTAATGGTGCTGCCAAACTACACTTTCAATAATTAAACTTTTATGCTTCCAATTCTGCAGATAAAGAAGACTTTGGTTATGTATTTTACTCATGTGCAATAACTATGAGAAATAACACACTCACTTCCATGGATACTTACTGGTTTTATTTTTGTCTCATACTTCAAAATAATATGAACATTATTGCAATTTAGAAAAGAGGGATAAACAATATGTATTGATAACATTTGTATAGCACACATTATTTTTAAGGTATTAGAAAACACCAAAAAGATAAATATCCATTATACTATGAAGCTTTCATCCTGGTATGGGACATTGATAATATCCAATAAATATATAAACAAGCAACAAGAGGGCTTGACAAAATTGTGGGCTGAGATTGCACATTAACTACCTGCATGTTTCAGTAAGAAGTAAAATGTGAGTGAAGACTTGAAATACAGATGTAGGCCATTAGAACAGAGTGGATTACTTGGGAGATCGTGACCAAAGGAAGAATAGAGGGATAAAAAGATGGAGGCTGAAGTAGCTCATATAGGGCTTTTAAAGACTTGGGCTTTTACTGTGAAGTAAGTGGAGTGTCTCTGTAAGGATTCTTAGCTGAGATGTAATCTGATTAACATTTAGAAATAAGGTTTTTATTTTGGTTACTATAAGAATGTTCTCTAAGCAATCAAAAAATACTGACTAGTCAGTAGGCCATGCAGTAACCCAGAAGAGAGAAAGTGGATGTTTGGCCAAGGTGATTATGGTAGAGAATAGCTTCTACTAAATATAGAATAGTATTAGAAGGTAAAGACAACAGGATTTCCCTCAAACAGATTTAAGAAAGTGAGAGAAAAGCCAAAGATGATTCCAAGGATTTTGAGTTGAGCGAATGGAAGATAAGAATTAGGAGATAATTTTGATATATGTTCAATTGTTTTCTAGTCATTTAAATGGAATTCTCAAGTAGAATAGAGGAGTCTCAAGTTGGAAGCGATCACTGAGCTGGAGATGAAAAATTGGAAATGGTCTGCATATAGATGTTATGTAAAGCCATGGGACCAGATGGTGTCGTTAAGTGATGAGTGTAAAAAGTAAGAAAAATTAAAGACAAGATCATTGAAGTACTCCAGCATTTATGAGGATATAAGAGAAGGATCCAGAAAAGGAGGCTGGTATACTTTGTGGGGATGAGGTAGGATGGAAAGCAATTGTAGGATCTGTGTGGGGGACAAGGAAACATCAACTCTATCAGTACAGTCTTGAGTGTTTGTGTCACCCCAAGCCTCACACGTTGAAACCTAATTGCCTGTCTGAAAGTTTCAGAAGGTGAGGCCTTTGGGAGGTATTAGTGCCCTTCGTGAAAAGGTCCTCAGAGAGCTGCCATACCCATTATAATGTAAGAGCATAGAAAGACAGTGCTACCTATGAACTGAGAACCGAGTTCTCACAAGTCACTGACTTTGATGCAGTCTTGGTCTTGGACTTCCTAAGTCTCCAGAACTGTGTGCAGTAAATGTCTATCATTTATGAGCTATCTAGTTTAAGATATTTTGTTATCATAATCTGAAAAAGACAAAGATGTATTTCAAATGATGATGGTATAACAAGAAATCATGAGGATTCGATTTGCTCATTTTCTGTTAGAATAACAAAATATTTGAGCATGGGTATAAAGAGGTTTATTTAGCTCGCCGTGTTGGTGGCTGAAAATAGCAAATAGCATGGTGCCATGCTGGGGGAGAGCTACATCACATCATGGTAAAGGAAGAAAGATATAGCTCTGTGACACAGGAGGCCAGTGTGGGAGGAGGGACCAATCTTACTGTTTTCAATAACTAACTCAGGGTCTTTTAGAACTATTTTAATCTCTTCTGATGGCAGCATCCGCAGTTGACAATCCCTTAGAGTCTACCTTGTATGTATGTGTATACGTGCTTGCAATGAGATTTAAACTTAAAGCATTACACTTTCTGGCACATACTCAACCACTTGAGTCATGATCCCAGCCCTTTTTGTGTTAGTTGTTTCTCAGATAGGGTTATCCTGGACCACAGTCCTTCTACTTATATATCTTGTGTATCTGGGATGATAGGTGTGCACTACCACACCTTGCAATCCTCCAGATCTCCCAAGTAGCTGGGATTACAGATTTGAGCTACTCAGACCCAGCCAGACTACACTTCTTAAAGTTCTCACTTCTTAATGATGCCTTATTAGGAACTAAGCTTCCAACATATAAAGCTTTTGGGGATTGACAGTGGGGGCGAAGGGGGGGGTGAGGGCAGGGGAACAAACCACATCCAAACCAAAGAAAGACAGGGTTTATTGGAAGATTTTGCAAACATACAGGTAATTTTGAGAGTGGATGAAAAGTTGATTTGATGACATCGTATGAGTGTGACCTTCACATGTTGTTCTTGAACAAGACACAGTAGAATTTGTGGCCTCTTTCCCAGACATAGGCAGCATGCCTGCAAGAAGTGAGGAGACTGTGTGCTTATAGACCCTTTGTATAAAAAACCATGCTCTTCATACTAGTGAATAGAGGGCCCTGTGATTAGATATCTCTGTGAGCTCCTAATTTCTGCCCAGAAAAAAAAATTAATGAGAAGGACAGAGCAGCTGCTCACGGTTGGGTTACCAGTTTGCTTCCAGAGCTCAGCTGCAAGCTTGGGTAACCTTCCTATGTCCTCTGCAGATGGAGAAAGCATTCAGTTCTGGGTCAGGACCAGTTCAGAGCGAAAGCTCATTTTAAGGCCAGCAAACGCAGAAATGGAGGTTACAGGCAGCATAATTTCACATTTGTACCTGCAGGCAGCAGGCAGAAGGAGAGAGCTCTTTATTTACCTTCTGTCTTTCAGCATCACATAATTCTCATCTCTATGATATGAAAAGCAAGGCATAATAATTTGACCAAAAGAGAAAAGATGACTCCATTGTGTTAGACCTGAAGAAACTTGGAGTACAATAAAGTGTGTGGTACTCCAGAAAGTGGAAGCAGTATGTGCCAAGGTGGGAAGCAGCCAGTCTGAGGATTATAAGAATGAGGGTGGACTAGTCTTAAAAGGGGATGGTAATGGCGTTACAAAATCCTGAAACCATTCCTAAGTTTGAAGAACAATCCTTTGATCAGAAAGAAAGACCTACTTTTAAGGGTCTGGGATAAACATGTGGAGAATGTGAATTTAAGTCTGTGTCTGCCTTGGGAGGCAATTAACCATAGCTCAGGATAGTGATTATCTAAATGTGGTCCTGAGATCAGCAGTATTAGTATTGCTTGGCAACAGGGTAAACATGCAGATTCTCAGACCCTACCTAAAACTACTGGATATCACAAACTCAGCTATCTGTCAGAGGTGATTCTAATTCATGCTAATACTAAAACCACTAGCTTACAAATGATGTAGGCTCATAGTACTTACTGGCTAGAACTGGGGGGAATATTGAAAATGTAAATCAATCAAGGTTTGGAGCCCATTTGTGTTGAAAAGTGGCTTAAGCAATTCCAGAATATTTATTAATTCCCCCAAAACAAAGAGTTGAAAATGTTTCTCTATGAATTATGTACCTGGAGACTGTGGTGTATAATACCATATACATGTGTAAGAGTACAGACATTGGCTACAGGTAACAGGAACCACAACTAACAGAGGCTGAAAACAGTTGTTGGTTGACTAAAATATTGAAATCGGTCCTGGCTTAATTTAGATTCTTTTTGAAATCATCAAGGCCTTAGGCCCAGGAACTAGTTATTTTTTTCTTTTTGTCTATTTTTCTCCATCATCCATTCTTGTGGCAAAATGGCTGCCAGCAAATATTATATCTTGGTATGACAGAAGTAGAAGGAGCCCATATGCTTTGTCCTTATATAACGTCTTCCCCCCTCGATATCTGCCCCCCCATACACACATCAGAAGAATTGTCTTTATATAGTATTCTTCAAGACTGGATTACATGCTTGTCTCTAAGCCAATCACTGATAAGCAACACTAGATTAGATATATCAATATCCATTGCATAGTGCTGGCCTTCTTGGCTGTTGCAAAAAAACTAAGGTTCTATTTGTCAAGAAAATGGGGATAAACCTGAAGGGAGAGCTCCTCACAGTGTCTGCTAAAGTTCCAGGATTTATAACCATGAAACTGATACTTTAGTGACTAGTGAACCAATTATTTAGCCACATAAATGCCTGTACCCAAGCCATGCTCTAATGTTTTCTATTGAATATCTCTCCCTTATGCCATGCCATGTGAGCCTTTACAATTTTGATTATTTATTTCTCATAAGTTCCCATTAAACTTATTTCCATGCCAGGCATGGGGGCACACGCCTGCAATCTGAAGCTACTCAGGTGACAGAACTAGAAGACTGTGGTCTGAGGGTACCAACCAGGTGAAAACACAAGAGTCCAGGGGTGGGACAGGAGAAGTGGTAGGACTGGGGTTCAAGCTTACATCCTAAAACAGACAGTACGCTTTCTTCACAGCAACATCAAATAGAGTGATGACTTTGGAAATAAGCAAAAGTCAGTCATGGTTTTGAAATTATCCATTTCATTGTGATGGTCTGAAAGCAAGGCAAAAGCACCTGAAGCTCTCTTGAATCTCAGCTAGCAGTGGGTACCTTGAGAGCTATTAAGAAATACAGAGAAGGCAGAGCTAGCTGCAGTTTTTAACAAGACTCCTGGGTTTTCAAAAGTTCCTAAGTGGCATTTGTTCAGGTCCTATTAAGTTTGAGAATGCACATTGGTTTGACTACTATGGCTTTAAGACTAATTTTTTACTTAAACTATCCAATTTCAAGGTAAAAAAATAAGCTTTCCCTTCAAATTTCAGTTTGTTCAGACCCTATCTATGTCAAGAACTAGAGATCTATTCAGTTAAAACTAAATGTGTTACAGTGACAACTATGTGAAACTGAACAAATCCAAGGCAAACAACACAGGGCAGAGGAACTTGCCTAGCCCTGAAGATAAGGGCAGGTTTTAGTGGTCTTCTCTAGTTCACTACCATTAACTGGACTTGTCTCAGCCAAAGTCTTAGGGTATTTGTGGAGTCATCTCATTGATTCTGGCTTAAATCAGTTAAAGTCAAAGTCAAGGCCATATGAACTAAGGTGGCCCAATGACAGATAGAAGGAAGTAGGTTTTCTTGGAAGGATATACAGGTGGACACAATGACTGACAACACTATCTTTAATACAATTTCAAAAGAAGAAATCAGCATCAAACCATTTCTGAGGAAATGCAACCATAAACATACATCACAGTGACTATAGAGAACATATATTGCGCTGTTATGCCTTGCATAATGCTACTTAAGACTAAACAAATTCTTCCAAATCATTCTTCCCTAAATACACACACAGGTCTTTATGACAGTTCCATATTAATATATTTGGTCCAATTAGAACTGTTGGTATTCGTCAGTTTTGCCATCAGAGTCTGTAAAAGGAAGAAAATTAAAACAAGGTAACTATTTAAAAATACATTAGTAGGTTCTATTTTATTAGTATTCTTTTGTCCCTTTTCCTTCTGTCTACTGGACTCTTGCATTCAGTCTGGCTCAACGGTTGGGGAACATATTGTGAGGTAGATTCTATGGGGGAAATAAAACAATATTACTATCATTATATATTTTCATCTGGAAAAACTAATTCTGGCTTCTTTCTTGACATTATGCTTTTTCAGTGCTCACTCTTTGTACTCTTTTGCTTTTCCTTCTGAGTGATGAATACAGCTATCAATTCAATGCACAAATTCTAGTGTCTTATAGTTAGGTCTATTCCAAAGTTATCAGATTGTTTGTACATTCTCAGAATGGAAGCTGCATTAGACCTTTTATTGGACATTTAAATAAAAATGTAGAAGCATGAGTGACTGTCCTGATTGGTCAGCCACAAAGCAATCTATAGTGGCCTTATTTTTATGAAATATTAGGACAACTCAGTGGAATACCTTGCTAATCTGGATTCACATATATGTTTGTGTGATATCTGGATTAGATTCCCACTGTTACAGTCTTGGTTATAGAAGTGAAAAGCTGAGTTCCCAGAGAGTGGACAAGCCAGGTTGAATACCTGCGGTATGTAGAGGAAGGTTTGAAGGGAATTTTAGTAGAAGGGAAGCTGATCTTTCTACTACCCAGTTCATTTATAGAAAAAGAAAACAAAAACATTCTGTCTTCCATGTACCATTTATGAGTCCCTGAACTGATGAATTGGTTGAGGTAGTGGGATTGCTGATCCACTGCAGAAGTAGAAACTTAAAAATAGTTTTAAATATTTAAAGCACATTGATTTCTCCAGATATTCTCATTTTCTCCTATCTTGTTCTTTCCACTCTGAAGTTTTTCTCGGTGTCTTGCTCTGTTAGGAACTGCAGGATATTAGGGCACATTTCTCATAGAGCTGCAGTCTAAGATATTGGCTGGTCCTTGGCCCCATGAAGGTAAACAGATGCCCAAACAATAGTAGAGCAATTTTTTTTATCATCCCCCCACCACCCATAGAGTTCTGGTGTTATAATGTAAATCACTGGGGAACTTGTCAGTGCTTGACTTTTTCTGTCTTCTTCCTTCCTCCCTCCCTCCCTCCCTCCCTCCCTCCCTCCCTCCCTCCCTCCCTTCCTCCCTCCCTGCCTGCCTGCCTTCCTTCCTTCCTTCCTTCCTTCCTTCCTTCCTTCCTTCCTTCCTTCCTTCCTTCCTTCCTTCCTTCCTTCCTTCCTTCCGCTCTCTCTCTCTCCTTTTCATTACTACCTTTAAGTAGTTTTACAAAGGAGTTGCCATTCAACAAAGCAGCTTATAAATATAATGTGTCCTTTTAAAAATTTTATTGTAAAGATGCTGTACAGAGGGGTTACAGTTACATTTCTTGTCAAGCATTGCTACCCCTTCCTTTGTTTTTCTCCTACTATCCCTTCCCTCTATAGTGTGTCTTGATCAATGTCAACCCTTCACATTCTCACCCATCTGACAGTTTTCTTTTATTCAGAGAATCAGGTAAAGAAGTGTGGGTGAATTGGAAACAGAGAAAATTATTATATTTACTTGTATTTTGTATAGGTAGACTTAGAAAATATTCAAAGCTCTACATGAATACCTTTAAGAATTTATTATATATTATTTATTTTATAGTATGTACTATATATAGTAACACTTAATAGCATATGTAACAATATATAATAACATATATATGTATGTATATGTGTGTATGAGAGAGGGAAAAGAAGGAATAAGGAGGAGGAGGAAGAGGAGGAAGAGGAGGAAGTTTAGTCTTCTCACCTGTCTTCTGAGGAGGATTTTGTCTTACTCTATTGATATTTTGGGCTTTCAGAAGGCCTTTTCTACTTATGGAAAAGGAAGAGTTGGAAAGCATAAACACAAAGGGCCAGGGCTGAGAAGTAGTGTTTGGGGACAGTTTGAGCAAGTATGACATGGGACAATTTTTCAGTTGCTTATACAAAAAGGTGGGGCATTTTTATTCCATTTCTAAAGTACTTACAGAAACATTTACTTTGACTGCTAGCTAAGTTCTTCTGATCACAGAATCAGCATTACCTCTAAAGCTGGACCACGTGCTCCATGACTGTAAGTACTACAGAGAGCTCCATTTGGGCTCCGTTGACTTACCATCTGATAAAATTTGTTCTTTTTCTTCATCTGTGAACGTATCAAAGTACAGGCTGTCTTTAGTATCTGAAACTAAAGTTGAAGAAAATGTGTTGGGTTAGAATATAACCAACAATCTGTGACATGTTCTAAGCCACACTGGGTCTGTGTGCAGAGTTCCCAGCAAAGAACACATTCTCAGCACAGGCTTTAGTGCCCATATGAATCAACCAAAAAGCACAAGAAATAATTTTCTAATCTCTTCCTGTCAATCTTTAAAAAATGTATTTTGCTTTGGACTCATAGATTGATATGTTGAACTGAATCTCCTTTGCACAACTACTTAAAGATAATTTGAAAAAATATTTTCTATTTGCCTTTTTCTTTCTTTTCTATTCTCATTCTTTGGGTGGGGAACTAAAAATTGTATTCTCATCAGTTTTATGATAGCTCAATGGTAAAATGCTAGTGACTGGGGCTGGGAAGATGGCTCAGTGGTAGAGCGCTTGCCTTGCATGCCTGAGGCCCTGGGTTCAATTCCTCAGCACCACATAAGCAAAATGAAAAAAAAAAGCTGGAAGTGGCGCTGTGGCTCAAGTGGTAGAGCGCTAGCCTTGAGCTGAAGAGCTGAGGGACAGCGCCCAGGCCCAGAGCTCAGGCCCCATGACCGGCCCCCCCCCCAAAAATGCTAGTGACTAACTTTATCTATCTATCTATCTATCTATCTATCTATCTATCTATCTATCTATCTATCTATCTATCTATCTATCTATCTGATTAACTCATTAACCATATATATATATATATATATAGCTAATGCCTGCCTGCCCTTTTCTCCCCTTTCCTTTTTCCCTCCCCTTCCCTTCCTTTGTCCTTCCTCCCTCTTTATCTCCCTCCCTCCCCTTCCCCTTCCCCTTTTCCTCCTTCCTTCCCTCATCCTTTCCATTCTCTCCTCTCCCTTTGTCCCTCTCCTTCCTTCCTTCTTTCCTTCCTTCCTTCCTTCCATTCTCTCCTCTTTCTCTTCTTTCTCTTCTCTCTCCCTCTCTCCCTGTCTCTATCTCTCCTTCTACCAGGGTTGGAACTCAGGACCTTGGACTTGCCCAGCTTTTGCTCTATTACTGTAGCCATGCCTCTGCCCCAGCCTTTTGCTAGTTCTTTTAGTGATGGAGTCTCATGCATTTTTTCTGCCTAGACTGGCTTCAAATTGTGATCCTTGGGATCTCAGTTTCCTGAGTAGCTAGGATTATAGGCATGAGCCACTAGTGCTTAGCCTTTATATTTGATATTAAAGTTCATCTAACAAGCAGGAACCAATGCCACCAACTGAAACCAGTGCAACCAACCAGTGCTCCTTTTCTGACATTTTCTGCTACTTAGATACCTAGAGACACAGTATAGTTGATTGAGCCTCTCTGAAGAGAGACATACTAGGGCTGGGACTAAGTCCACAGTCCTCTTTGGACAGTGATCTGAGCCCAGTAATCGTCCTTTTCAGAGGTAATGACAGTCGTCTCAGTGTGAGCCTGGCCCCATCGACTTCCTGGTTTGTCCCATCATCCCACGGGCCATATTGCTCACCATCCAGTCAAATGACACACTGCCCTTAGTTCTGCATCTTCCCCTGGAGCTCAGATCTTACTG
The DNA here is from genome assembly GCF_024711535.1 of Dipodomys merriami. Taxonomy (NCBI): domain Eukaryota; kingdom Metazoa; phylum Chordata; class Mammalia; order Rodentia; family Heteromyidae; genus Dipodomys; species Dipodomys merriami. Next base: position 26,593,427 of record NW_027202270.1, on the reverse strand, counting down.
TTTTCTGAAAGCAACTTCTAATGTCCCAGACTTGTACTTTTGGAAATGCCTTGATTACCTCCTCTTCCATGTTCTTTTCCCTCTGTGGAAAGCCTTTCACCACCTTCTTCCACTTTGCCTTACCCTTGAACTTCCTTTACTCTGAATCACATAAGGGATCCCCGCTCATCTTTTTAGAATAAGGTCTCATGTCAGCTCTTCTGGAATGCCTTTCCTAACCTAGTCAGTCTATGGCAGAAGACTCCTATACGCTCTCTTTGTACCCTGGACCTGTCTCCCTTCTTTTCCCCTTCCCTCTCTCTCTCCTTCCCTTTTCTTCCTTCCCTCTTTTCTCTTTCCTTCTTTTTACATGGTAAATATATTTTTTAATTTTAGATGAATTTTTATTTTCATGCATATCTACAATATAATTTGATCATATTTGCCCCCACATTTCCTCTCCCCACTGACTGCCCACAAATGGTCTTCCAATTTTGTCTATGTCCTCTTACATCTAGATTCTGCACATATTTTCATGTGTAGTAATTGTCTTTTTTTTTTTTTTTTTTTTTTGTCGGTCGTGGGGCTTGAACTCTGGGCCTGGGCGCTGTCCCTCAGCTCTTCAGCTCAAGGCGAGCGCTCTACCACTTGAGCTACAGCGCCACTTCCGGTTTTCTGGTGGTTTATTGGAGATAGGAGTCTCACGGTTTCTCCTGCCCGGGCTGGCTTTGAACCGCGATCCTCAGATCTCAGCCTCCTGAGTAGCTAGGATTACAGGCGTGAGCCACCAGCGCCCGGCTTTAGTAATTGTCTTTTTAAGCCTAACTTATTTTGATTAACTTAATCATCTCCAGTTTTACTTATTTCCTTGCAAACAACATAATTCATTTCTTTGTGGCAGAATCATACTTTATTGTGCATATACTATACACCTTTTCTTTATCCACTCATCTATTGGTAGACAACTAGGTGGATTCCATAATTTGGCTAGCGAAAATATTGTGGCAATAAACATGAATGTACAGAGTTCTACTGCACAGTGAGTCACACTCCTGACTATACCCTGGGCCTCTTTCTATTATAGCACTTCCTTTTGGATAGAGTTTATGCCCTACTCCCACTCCAATTCACATATTGAAACTTCAACTCCAGAGTGATTCTATGTCACTTCAATGTTAGTCTGTTGGGAGGGGATCGGGTCATAAGGGTGGAGCCCTCATGAGTGGGATTATTTCCTCATAAAATAGGCTCATGGGAATTGTTTGTCCTTTCTCACTGTGTGAGGACATTATGAGAAGAGGCCATCTATGAACAAGGAAACGGGCTTTGACAGCACACTGAACCTGCTAATGTCTTCATTTGGGACTCTCTTGCCCCTTGAACATGGAGAAATAATTTTCAGTTGTTTGTGAGTCATTTCAGTTATGGTATTCTGTTATGGCAGCTGAAACAAATTAAGATATCTCAATAGTATAATTTTTTTTCTTTGCTTTACTGTTTCAAATGCTCAATTTCAAGAGTAGAAACCAGGCTTGGCTTAATTTTAAATGTCCCTAGCACTTAGCAAGTCTTCCTTCCTTCTTCCCTCTTTCCTTCTTTCCCTTTTGTCTTCCTCCTCTCTTCTTCCTCCCTCTCTCTTCCTTTTCTCCCTCTTCCTTCCTTCTCTTCCCCCCATCCTTTCTTTCCCCTCTCCCTCCTTTTTTTCTTCTTTCCTCCCTCCCTCTTTCCCTCCCTTCCTTCTTTGACTTGGCCAATACACATAACATGACAGTTATCCCGTTAAAAATTTAAAGATATAATACAAGGTTGCCAACTATGCAAAAATTGTTTTATAGTAAATTTTTAGAATTTTTTTCATCTGGAATGACTGAGCCAGTACAGTTTCTGAACAAAGAAATGCCTGTTTGTTTATCTTTAGCCAACCTTAATTCACAAGTCATTTCCAAAATTCGGATTAAATTTTCCTCTTCATGTCTTAAAAGGACCTTTCCTGTGAGTTTTTAGAGTACCAATTATGTGCTTTGACTTGACATTCTATGTCTTGGCATTTCACAGTCTCTTGGCTCCTTTCTTTTCAACAATTTATGTTGCTTTCACTTCCTTTTTTGCCCCCCTGTATCTCTTACAGCAACCAACAGACTGAGGACTTGCAGTGTCTATCTGGCAATTTTATCCAAATATTTAAAATTTAGTGTTAGCTTTTATACAAAATAAAGGCAGTTTTTTCACTTGCGCGTACCTTGACGTGTAAGCGGGTTTTGTATTTCTACTTGTACTTCCTGTTTTTCATCTTGGGAGGAAAGGGACAAGTCTTCATACTTCCTGATTAATTGAGATTCTAAAAGTCAGAAAACCAAGTATTAGATTGATTAAAATGATTAAGCAAATCTCATACAAAAATCATTTCATTAACTATAAGCAGAGCTCTCCAAATTGTAAGAAGGTGCAATGCTCCGATTATTTTTGATGATGTGAGTTTAGACTCCCTGGGACAGTGTTTTTCTTTGGAGCAAGGTCTAAAGGTAATACAGTGTAATAAACATCCAGAAGAATGACAGGTAATTATCTTTCATGAAACTCTCCATAATGTAATAGACCCTTGGTAACCCTGGGTATTTGGTTCCAAAGAGACCAGTGTTAGGAAAGTACCTCAGAGGCCTAGGGTTCAGAGTTCAGTGTTGTACACTATGGGTGCTTGATTCATTTTCCCACAGTGCTGCCCAACTAAAATAAAAATAAAACATAAAAATGCCCAAATAAAAATTTGCCTCTTTTCAACAAATCTAAAATGTTCACTCTATCAATTAGATGAAGCACATTCACATTTCCCTTGCTTTATGGATGCTGCTAGCTTTTAGGGAGGCATATTTTCATTTAAGGGCCGGGAAACCCATAGCAGGTCACACAATGATTTAAACAAAGCTGACACTATAATATGGGACTGGCCAGCTTCTCTCCATCCACAGTGGATGCAGGAATTTACAAATTTTGTTCTGAATTTTCTTTTAAAGTTTCAAAACTTTATTTATTTGGGGGGCATTTTTTTTTTTTTTTGCCAAAACCACATGCAGTAAATCTGCAAGTAAAACAAGCTTCTGATACCAGTATAGATGGTAAATTTAGGACTAGCTACTAGTGTTGAAGTTAAAGTTCAGAAGACAGTTTTGATATGCATTTCAGTGAAAGGATTTCGCAGCTCTAGTCTTCCCAATGTAAGAAGCCACCTGGAGAGGCTTTAAATTCTGGAATAAGAGAGTCTGATTTAAAACCAAGGGCAAATGATAGAAGAGATGATGCTGATCAAGGTGCTTTGTATATATAAATAGACATGCTAAGTAGAACCTTCCCCTTCTACAGTTGTTTGAAAGTGGTAGTAGTAGTAGTAGTAGTAGTAGTAGCAGTAGTAATATACAATTGCCTGTTGGACGCCTATATAATTATCTGTGCCTGTAGTTTCCAACTTCATTTTGCATTTGGATTGCATTTGGTTTGACCCAATCTGGATGATGTGGTATCAGCCAGAACATTCTCTAAGTTCCTGAACCCATGCTCTGTCCACACATTTTCCTTAAGTTCTCTCTGCTCTTCCTTCTGTAATTTGACCTTACTAAATCTCTGGTCTGAAGCAATGCCCCTCAATAATTTCCTGCTAGTGTTTTATTTCCACAAGTGATTTAGACAGATTTTGCAGCACAGAGGTGGGCAGGGACTTTCAGTATCACTCTTTTATTTTATTTCTATTTACTTTTGCTTCTTAACACATTACGGCTGGCCAAGGTGTATGACTTCATCTGTGTTCTTGCAGTTACCACCATCATCTGCCTTGGAGCCCTCCCTCCCCAAATATTAAGTAAAAGAACAAAACAAGACTCATTTCCCATACTTATATCCAATGGTGCTGATGAAAATCATCTCAGTATCTTTTTTTAAAACATCTGGAAATACTTTGATATTCCAAATAAAATAAGCATGGGAAACTTCAGAATTTCATTGTCATCACAGTGCTATTTTTATTCTAATTTTGTAGTGTGGTGGTACACATTATTATTTTGGTACTCCTTCATCCTGCAGCAGAGCATGTTTACAGGGAATCCTACAACCCTATGTTGGGGTCACTACAATCATTGACTTCTACTGAGTTGCCAGGTTGGATAAAAACAAAAACAAAAAAAAATAGATGTGCTTTTTCCAGGTCGCTTTCTCTTCTCCTTTCCCCTTATCAAATATTTAACTTTCCTCTCCTTCCTTATAGCCCTAGCCTTTCCCTTGGCCTCTGACTCTCAGTAGCTGGTTCTGCTGCCTGTTTTTTTGTTCTGACTTCTCCCCTCCTATATATTCACCCACACCTGGGACCATCTCCTCATTCCCTCTGGCCTAAGCAGGAGAGATGCTTCCAGTTTGAAGCAGATCCAGTAATCCACGCCTGGGGTTCTGTTGCTGTTTGGAGGACCCTCTTTTGACTCCCATCTATTTTTACTCTCCCTCATGTTAATGGTGGTTAAACATTAATCATCCACATATCTTCATTTACATTTTTTGATATTTAATCGTGTACATGGAACCAAATCCAAATGGTACAAATGACCAATGAAGAAGCCGTCCATCCCTAGCCACCAGGTCCTCTTCTAAGAGGTACCAGTTGATGACTCTTTGTCCTTATGGCTATCTCACATCCTAAACTAAGAGACATGTGTCCATCACCATGTAGATACTTTGAGTTAAAGGACTCCTGAAAGTCTGTTCCTTCCCCTCTATTCCTTACCTTAACCACATCTTTCCAGTCATTTTTATGACTCACCAAATATAATAAATGATAAGGCCAGTAGAGGTAACCAGCTGCTCCTGACTTTTCCCAAGGGTGGAGATTAATAGTGTAAATTACATACTTCCCCATTGGTGGAAATTCTGCCTCATGAAATATTACCACCATATATTTCAAAGCCAAAAACATTGAGTACATTCTTGATGGCTTGGAGTTTTCTCTCATCCTTTTCCTCAGGTTGGTCAAGTTCTGCAAATTGTATCTCATTCAAATCTAGCTGCTTCTCTCTGTACATCTCCTTGGCCACTGCTTAGCTAAGGCTATCATCATAGTTCTTCCTGCTGCTTGTATCTCTTCCTTCAATCCATTTTTTTGGAATACAGAATGATCATTCTAAATGTAAGAATATGCTCCGATTCCTCTCCTGCCTAAAATTTTACATTAGTTCAAACAAGGCTTATTAAGGAGGTAGGGAGGTAACTCTAAGCCTTCTCATCTCAAGCCTTTTCCCAGATATAATGGGTAGGCAGTTCTTTCAAAGTTCATTCTTATTTCTTTTGTCTTTTTATATGCTGCTAGCTTTCAAAAGAACAACCCTCCCATTTATCACCCTGCTTGCTTGAACCATCTTTCTTCTCACAATTTACCTTGGGTGTCACCTTCTTCCATGATATCAAAATCATCATGGGGTTTCTGATTGAAGCACCTAAGCTCCACTGAAAGTCTGTGGCTTCCAAATCTAGGGTTCTTCTTTTCTACTCTGGTCTCATGCCTCCTTCCACCAATCTATAAGTTTTTCTCTTGTCAAAGTCATAAATGACCATTATGTCATTCATTGGTTTGATGCATGACATACATACAATGACTTCTGAGTATCATTCATACTTTGAGATATTTTATTTGGCTTATTCAGAGCATATGAAAGTATAGACTAGCTCTAGTACTTAAAACACTCTGCCTTTAGATATCCCACAAAATCAGATTCTCATTCTCTCTCTCTCCTCTCTCTCCTCTCTCTCTCTCTCTCTCTCTCTCTCTCTCTCTCTCTCTCTCTCTCTCTCTCTCTCTCTCTCTCTCTCTCTCTCTCTCTCTCTCTCTCTCTCTCTCTCTCTCTCTCTCTCACTAGTTAGGATAATCTCAATGCTTTGTGTTATGTATGAGGCAACAGATCCCGATTTGACAGCTTACTCCAGCTTGTTCTGAGCACTGAGAAATATGCAGTTCTCTATCTGATAGTTCCACTGCAGATACCCCAAAGGTATTTCAGAATTAGAAAGTAAGAAGCCAAAGTCATCTTTCCTTTCCTTTACACATGCATGTGTACAATACCACCCATGGTCTCTCTTTTTCTCTCTCATATTCTCATTCATTTCTCTTTTTGAATGTGTATGCCATTTTTTTTCTATCAGCAAATGTACTTAATTTCTATCAGTAATTGAACTAGAAGAAGCCTGAGTGTCTTGGAATTCCCAGAGCCACCCTATCATCAGGTCTCTTATATGTCTCCCCAGTTTCTTGGCTGTAATTAGCCCTTACTCTCATGTCATTATGCTAACTCCTAATTCCAGTCTTTTTGCAAACAGCCTTGCCTTATTCCAGTATGTTTTTCAAACTAATCATACTTCTGGTCAGACTTCTGGGCCCATCTTATCTCTCTCACATGTTTTTCTGTCCTGACCAGATCATTTTCCATCTAGTAATTTCCAATTGCTCTCACATTTTCATGTCAAGGCTTTGACTCTTAGCTCCATCTTCTTAGGCTTATGCCATGTGAGTTGTTTTTCCTTTTTTTTTGAAGTTTTTCCAAATAAGCTGATGTAGGCTTTCTTGCCTCACATTCGTCACTTTTTTCCCCAGGCCTATATTCTCACAGCATAGCACCCTACAGTATGCATCCTTGAGACATACCACCAAGCAATCATTTGTATAATGTGTGGTCCTTTGGTGGTCTGCAGATTCCCAAAGAGAGATCAGAGATATCTTACTCACCACTTGTGGTTTGAATGCGAAATGTTGCATGGTTGATTACAAGCTGGTGGTACTATTTGGGGAGCTTCTGGAAACTTTAAGTCATAGGGTCTAGGTTGGAGGAAGTGGGTCACTGAAGGCTGTGTGGCCTTTGGAGGTTGTTAGGTATGGCCCTTATCCCTTCTTCTCTCTCTGCTTCTTGGCACCCATGAGGTGAAGAACCACCCCATCACAGGCTCCAGCCATCATAATGTTCAGATGTAGTGTGTGGAGTCACCCATCATGAACTGAAGTATGATAAAAATAAATTCTTCTTCCTTTAAGTTGTTTTGCCAGGTTATGGTCACAGCTATAGAAAAGTAACTAATGCCTATGTATTTTCAGTTTCTAGCACTTGTTTATTGTTAGAGTTCCCTAAATAAAAGTGGAAGGAAGGAATATTCTGTTCTAAAAGACATTTGATTAAACCTATTTGCACAAATGAATTTATTTACTTTGACATGACTATTTACATATTTTAAATGGAAATTACCTCAAGGCGAAGGAAGGACAAAAAGATGATAGCTCTTCCTTATGAATTTATGATGAAAGAAAATGTCAATGAAAAAGAATAAGCATATTGACATTTATTCTGCAATAAATTTGGTGTTGTAGGTTAAAACATATCACCAAAAATATTCTGCAGTCCTAACCTCTGTTTTCTGTGCTTGTGAACTTATTTGGAAATACGGTCTTTGCACATATAATCAATTTAACATGGGTCATGTTGGGTGGTTGTGGAGGCCCTAAGTGTGTCCTTGTGAGGCAAAAGGAAGAAACTTGGAAATACACACACACACACACACACACACACACACACACACACACACACACACACACACACACACATACACACTCACTATTACCAGAAGCAAAGAAGGATTCTTCCCCAGAGCATTCAGAGGGAATCCAGCTCTACTGATATCTTAATGTAGGCCTTCTATTCTCTTGACCTAGAAGCAAATAGCTTATTGCTGTTTTATTCTGCCTAGTTCATGGTAATTTATATAGTAGCTCTAGAAAAGTAAAGGGTAGTCCTATACCAAATTTTGGTAGGTGTTTCAGGATGTGATCTCTTGAACATTCTTACCATATTTCATTTCAAAAGATTCTGAAGGCTGGGAAGGTGGCTCAGTGGTAGAGCACTTGCCTTGCAATGCCTGAGGCGTGGGTTCAATTCTTCAGCACCACATAAGCAAAAAGAAAAAAAGCCAGAAGTGGTGCTGTGGCTCAAGTGGTAGAGTGCTAGCCTTGAGCTGAAGAGCTGAGGGACAGCGCCCAAGCCCAGAGTTCAGGCCCCACGACTGGACCCCCCCTCCAACAAAAATGATTCTGAATTTGGAAGTTTGTTTTTGTCAATAATTTAGTTAAAATGATGAATATGGATTTGAGTATCTATATGAATAGTGATTCATTTATAACAACTCTTCATAGTGGCCCAATAAAGACAATATCTAAAGATATTACCTGATTTGTAAGGCTGAAAAATTGTGTTGTATCCAAGCGCAACAAGTTTCTCCTGTTGAAAAATTTTATAATCAGATCATTAAATGACAATAATCACTAACTTAGTTACCCCATAATAGAACAGTGCTTCAATTCTTGATTTTAAATAATGACAAATATTTTAATATGCCATAAATTACAATCCCAATGAACAATGTTCTTCTTGTTTCATTACGTTTTTATTGCTTCATTAATTTTAGGAATAAGTTACAATGTTCATCAAAGAAATAGGTCTATAGTTCTCTTTCTTTGATGAGTCATTGCCTGGTTTTGGGATTAGGGTTATGATGGCTAGACTCCACATAGAGCTCCCCTGTGACTCAGCAATCCCACTTTTGGGCATTTACCTGAATGATCACAAACAAGATCATACTAAAGCTACCAGCACAACTATGTTTATTGCAGCATTATTTACCGTAGCTAAGATATGGAACCAACCCAGATGCCCCTCAGTAGATGAATGGATCAAGAAAATGGAATGCTATACCTCCATCAGAAAGAATGATATTGCCCTATTTGTTAGGAAATGGGAAGACTTGGACATAATTATATTAAGTGAAGTAAGCCAGGCCCAAAGAAACATAGGTCCCATGGTTTCCCTTATTTGCAATAACTAGTATATGTCTGAGACAAGCAGAAATGGTTAGGTGATGTTAGGTGAAATGAACCCCAAGATAAGGACTCAAATGGTTTTTCTTTCTTGTGATTATTTCTAACATATTTATAAGATTATTTCTTTGTTGCTTTGTATGTCCCTCCCCCACAGTATAACCCCTGTTTTCACTGTATTTGATGTTGGTATAATTTGTGGAGGAGAAGAGAAAAAAAACAAGTTGTTTAAATAGAGATACAGGTGGACCCATTGCAGCAACAATGAGATGTACAAGACGTTATGTTTACAGCTTTGGTGGGTGGGAGGGGGGGTAGGAGGGGAGGTGATGAGAAGGGATGGTAAGGGGAAACAAAGGAGGAGGCAACAATGCTTGATAAGAAATGTACTCATTACCTTGCTCATGTAATTGTAACCTCTCTGTACATATTTTCACAATTAAAAATAAGAATCTCAAAAAAGTTACAAATTAAACAAACAGAAAACCAATGCATAGATTCAGTTTAAGATTATATTAAAAACAAAGGAGGAGGCTACAATGCTTGATAAGAAATGTACTCGTTATCTTGCCCATGTAATTGTAACCCCTCTGTACAGTATTTTCACAATAAAAAAATTATATTAAAGCTAGTTCCCTTGAATGTGCTCTGACATTACCTGAAACAGATCTCTTGTCAAGCTCTTCATTATTTTTCCACTTAGGTCAATGTCCTCAAGATCAGTAAGAACTATCCAAGTCCCATTCTCAAATTTCACAGGCATAGAAAAGACAATCCCTTCAGGAATACCAAACTGGCCTGCAGTGAGCGCACACAAGAAAAACAAAATGAACACACTGAGAAAAATACACTCTCTCTTTTGAAAATTATAGAAAAGGACACACATAGCACACAAGTTTGTGCATGTGTGTGTGTGTGTGTGTGTGTGTGTGTGCTCGCGTGCGTGCATGCATGGGCACACCAGTCAGTACTGGGGCTTGAACTCAAGGCCTGGACGTTCTTCCTTAGCTCTTTTACTCAAAGCTGGTGCTCTATCCTTGAACCACAGCTCCACTTTCTGTTTTATTCGCTGGTTACTTAGAGATAAAGATTCTCATAGACTTTTCTGCCCAGGCTGGCTTTGAACTGCAATCTTCAGCCACATGAGTAGCTAGGATTACAGCCACTTGGTCCTGGCAATATTACACAACACAATTTGTGTGTGTGTGTGTGTGTGTGCGTGTGTGTGTGTATGGGCGTGCGTGTGCATGTGCACACCAGTCCTGGAGCTTGAACTCAGGGCCTGGGTACTGTCCCTGAGCCTCTTTTGCTCACGGGTAGCACTCGACCACTTGAACAATAGTGCCATATCTAGCTCTTTTTTTGAGTAGTTGACTGGATATAAGAATCTCATGAACTTTACTGTCTGGGATGGCTTTGTACTGCAATCCTCAGAGCTCAGCCTCCTGGGTAGCTAAGATTACAGGAGTGAGCATAGTCACTCAGTATAGTCACAATTTTTAGTGGCAATGATGGAAGTAAGTTTTAGGTACTTTTCTTTAGGGTAGACCAAAGCAGTCACTTGAAAGGTACTAGCTGAGCACTTGTCCAAGTTTTAATACCCAGGAGTTAACACAGTTAATACCAAGTTGCATACCCAGGTGTTAACACAGTCTTTCCTTTCCAAACTTTGTCTATCTTCCTTGTATCTGTTTCCCATAGCTTCCCATGACTCTCTCTGTAGCCCACAAGCCTAAGTCATTCGTCCAAACAGTTTTCCATTCTTGCAGCTCATATGGCAGCCATTTTGCCTGGACATGCAGGACTGGCAATGGAAAGAAAGCAAGTGAGAAAGTTGATTATCTCCTTGCAGCTTCAAATCCCCCACTTGGGTATGCTGGGAATAAAAGGACTAACACTAGTTATTAGTTCCTGAGTACCGTTCAGGCCAAATTATCTTCCCCTTTTTGGTACCTCAATTAAATAAGAAAACTTTTCTTACCATTTCAGATACGAAAAATGCTTTTACTGGGGCAAAAATACTGAGGGAGGCAAGGAACTCCCCCAAAATACAAGGGAGTCAAGGAACCAGAGCCTTTTCCCTAGAGGGCCTCCTAAGTCTTCTGTTCATTCTGTATGTGTTTTATCTGTGAATAACTAAACTTATGGGCAAAGAATGTGTGAAGGTTATCTAACGTTCTGCTTTTAGAGAGACAAACATCATTTGTCTCCCTCCTCCTAGTATTGCATTTTTTATTTTTGAATTCTTTATTTTTCTTTTTTTTTTCTTTTCTTTATTTTTCTTTCTTTATTGAATTCTTTATTTTTGAAATTCCTCAAGAAAGTAATTGAATTTTCTTTCTACAAATATAGAGTTTTAAATACCCGTTTCTTGACAAACATGACAAACTGACTTGAATTCACACTGTAGCAATGTGAAACTGAACTTCAATTTTACAAAATTCACTGCGTGTCCTATAAAAATGCTGTTTCCTAAAGGTGTAGACAGGTGATCCAGACAAAGCTGCTGTCTTGAGAAGCTAGACAGACCCATAACAAGGACATCTACAAGTATAAAGCTAAGAGGGCAACTATAATGTACTCTCTGAAAGTTGGCAAAGCACCATGTTACTTTAGAAGAGAGATGGACAGTGATTCTGATCTGAGGGATTTGAGACAAAGTCCTTGAGTTTTACCAAGGTTCTAGGGAATAACAGAATGAATTGATGCTGAATAAGACTGCTTATAGACCATAAGGAGACATGGACAGGAGTTTTTTTTTTAATTAACAAGACATGAAAAGTTTAGATTTACCTTCACTCAATACTCCTAAGGACACAATCTCCCCAGGTGGTGAACCATAGTACCAGTATTTCAAAGTAGTAGTGATGCTATGTGCAGCCAAAATGCCTCCAAAGTGTTTTCCTGTGGCTGTCATGTTTTTAAGAGTCGTCACAAATTCTTTTTGTAGCCAGTCACTGGAAGAAAAAAGACACAATTTTGTTAAGAGAGAAGAATGGAAATGAAAAGGGAAATTTCTTGTGCTGTTGGAAGTTAGTACAAGTAATGATGTCCATAATCAAAATGGAAATATGACTTCATAGTATCCTTAAGCAATCGATGGGGAGATATTATAGAAAGGAACCCCCAAATTTCAAACTAGATATGCTGCACAGAAAAGTGGCCAAATACTTTGGGAACAATTACTTTCATTACAAAGAATTTATTCTATGAAGATATCTTCTTGGAACTAGTTGGTGTTCTTCATTTAGAATCAAATAACTTTTTTAAATAAAATACTGAATTAGTCACACTGAGATTTAAAGAACTAATCATGGTTTTATGGTCTGAAGTCTAAATTAAGAAACAGTCCAGCTGAACTAGTGCAAGTATTAAGGGCTACCCCTTGCTGTGGGTTAGCCTACGAGATAGATCCATCCAACCTTGGCCCTGAGTTTGCTAGCTGCAGCAGGGTGAACCTGAAACTCCTCATTCTTGGGCCTGGATGAGGGTCCTATGGCTGAAGGAGGAAGGGAAGTGAGCAACAATGCAAAGGAAATGCCAAGAGTGGGAAAGTTCTATAGTTTAGGGAAGAAAATACATTAAATATGCTCCTGCAGGTTTCTCTTCTGCTGCATCCTGGTGTGAGTGTTTACCAGAATTAACTGGATGAATCCATTTCATCTTTCCAACAATCCTGTGTGGGTCATGCTATATTATCATTTTCATACTGCTGATGGAAAATCTGTGACAGAGAGTTTATATAATGTCTCTAAAACAACAAGAGGCTACGTGAGAATTCCATCCCAAATAGCTTGCTCCTTAGTACAGTGGGCCATGCACCTCTAGTTGGGCGCTTCAGGGGAACATAGCACCCCACTTTGCCTGGTCAGCTTATCACCTTAATTCTTCTTTTTGGAACTTTTGCAACTGGGCTACATACCTGGCTTTAGAGTTTAAATTCCTTTATGTATTATCACAAACTGCCTTAATAATACTCTGAAATATCAAAACTTATCATTTTAACATAAGAGAAATTGGGGTTGTAAATCCTCTAGTTGCTACTTGTAGAATTGTTTGTTTGTTTGATAATACCACAAACAAGAACAAAGGTATCCAGTACAAGTAATTTATGTATAAAGATTTGCAAGATGATTAAAAAGATTCTAACGACGATTCTGCATTTATATAACTTTTGTTAGTGTTTGTCACTCAGAAATATACTATACCTGTCAAAAATCAAGCTTAAAACAGGGCGAGAATAATTAGGAGGTCCCCAAATGGCACTATCATATCCATAAACCCTTGCCTTCCTCAGATCAACATAGTTATTCCCACTGATGTTGCCCCAAATGATCACATCTTTGATGACTGTAAAAAAGAAAAGTAGAAATAAAAATAGATTACAGGACATTTTTATAATTAAAATTACCTGAAGCCTATTTTTTGTTTGTATTGTTTGTTTATTTCTATTTGGTACAAAATAAATTGAAGTTTATGCTCCTTAAAACCGTGTGAATGAGCCGGGCACCGGTTGTTCACACCTGTAATCCTAGCTACTCTGGAGGCTGAGATCTGAGGATTGTGGTTCAAAGCCAGCCTGGTAAGGCAAGTTTACAAGACTGTTATCCCAATTAAAACTACTCAAAAAAGCCAGAAGTGGTGTTGTGGCTCCAGTGGTAGCGCACTAACCATAAGCAGAGAAGTTCAGGGATAGTGTCATGGTCCTGAGTTCAAGTTCTAGGACCAGCCCAAAAATAAATGAAAAGAAAATGTTTCATTTTCTCCTGAATAATCTTCACATTAATTTTGAGTTTTGTACTGTCACTAGGAGTAAGAAACTACAGACATGTATGCAAGAGCACCATAACTTAGGCTTCCTAGGGTTTCTTTGTGAAGTAGCTTTTAACACACTTGAACCTGGCTCTGATGTTAAGGCTCACTGAAGTCCCATATTGCCCAGATTTGGAGCACGCTAAGGTCACATTTCACAACTGTCTTCTTAATTTTGTTTGAGAGAACTCCTTCACCTCTTTCCATTCTCAGTGGTGCTGTGCACCTGCCCTATCAAGCATGACAGAGTTAAAATGTGTCACGTGTGATCTATTTTCTGATCCAGTCTCATTATCCCATGATTCTGATGTCTCCTGCTTCAATGTTTTAGGAGCAGAAACTGGTCACATATCATAAACTTATCAGTAAGTTTAACATCTTTGCAAAGGATCCCATTCACCAAGACCTTTTTTATTATTGCACTGAACCTCTTCAATTCTAGGAGGAAGACATTTAAGGACACCCAGATGGGAAATGGAGCAAAACTGCTTTAATATATCCTTATTCTCTTTCTCTCTCTCTTGGTGGTGGTATTGGGTTTTACCCTGGGACCTGAACTTGATAGGCAAGTGCAAGGTTTATATTATCACTTACTAATATAGACCCTACTACATCAAAAAGTTTTTGGAGGTAGTTACTTGGGAGGCAGAGGTAGGAGGATCTCTGCCTGAAGTCAGCCTGGGTAAAAGCAGGAGACCCTATCTGAAAAACGAAAGTAGAAGACAGTGCTTCTAATCACATTGCTTATTGGTCAGTTAATGTTTATAATGATAGACAAAGTCAGTTGTAAAAGCAGGCACAAAAAATGTGCAGTGTACAGTAGTATCCCTCAAGAAGGCTGCTGCTTGGAATCATGTTTGGGAAATGCAAACAGAATGCCAGCAGTCCACTCACGTGAGGCAGTTGTTTTCAACTTTCTGGCCACTGTGGCTCTGGCTTGGCCTTCCACACCCATGGCTACAGCAATAACGTTGTGTGCGATACGTGGGGCATAGTGCATAAGCAAAATCGCCTTCAGGTTCACAAAGCTTTTTCCTCCCACGATGACCTTGACAGACTCATGGGCATTTTTCTCTATCTGGTATGCGTAGAGGCGACACAGTGACACCTTGCTCCTCAGGCAGTCCTCCAGGCTGGTCACCTCCTTGTCAGTGCTTTCATCCAGGATGATGATGACTTGAGCCTGGCGGAAAGCCTCTTCTATCTTGGTGCAGTAGGAGATTCTGAGGAGGAGCTGAGATGCCATGTCCTGCATCTCCATCACTATGACTTTGAGATAATGTTCCACCTTCTGCTGGTCAAATAGAGTTAGGCTGATTTCTGTGTTCTTGCCAAACACTTCACCGCTGGTCAGTATGGGGATTAGGCTGTAGCTAACAGGGGTGGTTGCACTGATGAAAATGCAAAGTTGAGTGGCAAGCAGTTAGATAAACACTTAGGTAGGTGTTTGTTCTTAATAGTTACTTTTATGTGTACATGAATAGCATGTTTTAATATGTTAAATAAGAATTCACACGGCTAGGGCCAGTGGTTCATGCCTGTAATCTTAGCTACTCAGGGAGGCTGAGATCTGAGGATCCAGTTAAAATCCAGCCTAGTCAGACAAATTCCTGAGGTGTTTAGCAAAAAGTTGGAAGTGAAGGCATGGTTTTGACAGCCAGCCCTGAGCCAAAAGCTGAGCAGGGTACCACGGTAGGGGGGGAAGGCATTTACAGATATTTTAAAGTGTAGTAATGGGAAGCTGACCAGCAGTAACAAAAAACTCTTGCTGCTGACCCCTGCATTGGACATCTGAAAACAATTTCAAACTAAAAAATGCACTGTATATTATTTTCAAATAAAGTAGAAATCCCTATGTGCAGAGAGCAAGATTTCATCATATCATTCTAATTACAGGTCTACATTTCCTCTTGAAAAGGATATAGGTTTCATTTGCGAAAGCTCTCCTTTACACCCTTATGTACCAAGAAATAACAGTTTTTAGAATAGACTATCTTTTCCAAATATTCACAAACAAAAGCCTTTACAGACAAGGTTAGCATGTACACAGGTTGTGGATGATATATTTGCAACCTCATGCAGGAATTAACTTTCCTATTTCTGTGATAAAATCAACAGTAGGGAATTGGGAAACCTAGCAGATAGTTTCTGAGATCACTATGGGCTTGGCAAGATGCACAGTGGGAATTTCCATAGCTTTTTTTTTTAATCCTTTGAATCTATGGTATTTATGAAATCTGACAAAAGAGTCATGGGTGTTTACTATATAATCATCCATTCTTCTCTGAATTTGTAATGCTTCAAAGTAACCAAAAGTTTATAAAAACAAGCATACAGATTAGAAAATACACACATAGCCAGGAAAGTGTAAAAGGAAGAGTAAGGGAATGGAGAATGGAAGGGGGAAGAGGGAGAGAAAGACAAAGAATGAGTGCAGAGACAGGAGAGAAAGTAATCATGGTTGTACATGGTCCAGTCTGGGAGAACCAAGGGGCAAACCTAGAGGCAGAAAAAAGCAGGATCAGGATGAGAGGGGTGTGGGGTTAGCGTGAGTAAACACATGGAGAAGATGCAAGGGAAACTTGTAAGTGAGAGGAGTCAGGGGGCAATGGTCAAAGGAGCCAAGGAACAATGACAGAATTTAATAAAACTTCCACACAATAAATATGCTTACAGATTGTGTGTGTGTGTGTGTGTGTGTGTGTGTGTGTGTGTGTGTGTGTGTGTGTGTGTGTGTAAAACTCATACATGGGGTTACATAAGAAGATATACACAAGTGCGCACACATGCACGCACACACACACATATACGTACATCTGAAACTTGATAACCCTTCTTCAACCATGGATGGAATTAATCTCATCTCATTGTTCTTTCAAAAAAATCAACAGCCAACCTAAAAAATAAAAGTCCTAGAGTCTGACTCTCGCACCTGGTGATCCAGACCTGCAAGGGGCTGATAAGATCTTTCAAGGCTTCTTTCTCCAGTTCTTTTTCTATATGTGTTTCCAGATTCTCTTTGGCAATTACCATCATCATCTTAGTTGTCATGCTAGAGGTGACACCATAATACAGCTAAATATTTGGGAAGCAAAAGTCAGTCTTAGAAAAGAGATCATTACTCAACAATGGCTATCAATGAATTTTTTTTTTGATTAAATAGGCTGGAAAGAGAGATGAGAGAATGTCTCAGAAAGCAAAACATTTGAAATATTAAAGGAAGAGAACAATTTTTAAAACAGATAAGTCAGTTACATACCTGAGCATACTCCAGGAACTCGTTATATCCACCCAGGAGTAGACCCTTTCCTCCACGATCAATCATCTCTCTCCAGATGATTGGGGATCTTTTGTGATTCCATCTGTTCTTTTCACACACTCCTTTCAGCCACTTCTATCAAATGATACCCCAAGAAAAGACATATATTAAATCTGCCTGAGAATTCAATACTCCAGAATTTAACACTAAGATATCAGCTTGTTTTAATGGCACTATGTATATAAAATGCAATTTAGGTTTCTTTAAACAGGAAAAATGTGAACATAGAAAATGGATGGTTTCAGTAGCAAATTACTAAATAAGAAAGGATCGTCTTCAGATTTATCAACCTAATAATGGTGCTCTTTCTGCTGAGGAGAAGATCTAAGATGTGTTTAACTTAAGAGAGACCAGATGCTTTCATAGGATTGATTTTTTTAAAGGCTGTTTTTTTCCTTATACATGAAATATTTCCAGTTTGGGGCCACATAAAGATACTGCCTTTCAGATTTGTGGATGTGGTTTATGTGCTTCAGACTGAATTAATGAGCTAAAAAGCCATTTGTGGATTTCTGATTATACTTATCAGAATAGAATTTAAATTATTAATATCTGGTTTGGGGATATCAGACATTCCAGTGATAAGATCTGAGGAGAGGCGAGGAGCAGCATTCTTATCTGTGAAGAATAGAGCAGCAGTATTAAAGCCCATGTAATTATTGGAGGTATCCCTAATGAAGCTACCTTCCAATTTCGGCCTTGGGAATAAATTTCTCTTGCTGATATTGAAGATTTCTCTACCTAGATCCAAGCTGAAAGCAAACAACATGAGAATTCATCATGAACCCCCTAGTCATGGCTCAACCAAATGACATGCTGGGCCTAAGCAGTAAGTTCTATCTCAAAAGACCAAGCAGACTATATTGATGTCTCTGCAGCAGCTGAGAAATATGACTGGAGTGTTGTGTCAAGAGTGGAACATAAAATTGGACAAGGGAGAATTTACCATATAAATTCCTCTTTTGAAATTCAGGAATGCACAAGCTGGCAGGAACTTCACAAGACAGTGATAACCTAGACTGTCTCTTGGAAGCTTGGTGAAAGTGATGACTCAAGTTAAATACAATTAAAACACCAGAACTTCCCTGGAAGATAGTGGAAGAAGGGATTCAATCGGCTAGTTGACTTGGTAGTGTGGGTACTTCCCAATGAATTGTGTTCTCTGAAAGGGCACCGTGTTCATCGAGTTATATGTAACGTACCAGAGAGAAGTGCCCTAGTGGCATGGAGAAGCCCAGTGTATTTGTTCCTGATGAACTCTGGGAGTTTAACTCATCCAGCAGATGAGTTAACAGTAGATAGTTGCAGGCAGAATGGTCTCAAAAAAGAGGTAGAGATTATGCAAGCGGTGCAAAGGGAAAGGCCGCCATGCTCTAATGCTTACCTAGTTACTGTTGCTGCTGAGTGGGTCACTGTGCCAGCAACAGAAAACAATAAGGGCCTCAGTAATGGTGTTATCATTTGAAGATACCAGTCAGCCTCTTTGAGATGATTATAGTAGACTCCTAGCCTGCAGAGCGCAATGATTTATCTAGATTTGAATCAACATATGTTCTGGGTAAAGATAGATCTCATAGATCTTTGGCATGGATCATAGATCTTAGCACCCTTTGGTTAAGCACTTACAAACTGTCTAGTATACCAACACTAAATCCTACATAACACAATTTCAAACCAAAAGATACCTTTTATAGCAAAAAGATGCTGCATGCATAATGGAGCCTATAACCAGATCGCCTGCTCCTATTGTACCACCTAGCCTGATAGAGGGGCAGAAGGGCCACAAAAGACATGTATTAGTTTTAAGATGTATCCCGTGCAAGTATGGACATCTCCTTCAGGCTGTATCTCTCCTCTCTCTCCCCCCCCCTCTCTCTCACACACAAACATCCATGTAGTGTTTTTCCCTAATAATATATAGAATAATTGGATTCAGAGACTAAGAATTAAAATTAAGAGGGACACTTAACATCACTCCCAGTGACCCATGGAAGGAATTTGTACTCCTAAATCCAAAAGGGGGAGTGGCTATACTAGGGACAAAGGAAAAGTCCCACTAAATTTTAGGCTCTGGCTTCCATTATTCACACAGGGAGCTGTTATGACAAGAGACCCAGAAGGTAGGGACAGGAGTTGACATTCTGAAAAGGGTAATTGGCTCTGTTGTACAGTGGCAGGTCCGTAGTGTGGGTGCTGAAGAATAGTTATCATCTGGAATAATGGAAAGTGTGACCCTGATTAAGACACACTGTACTCATAAAGTTGACAGGTTGAATTGAAACTCCTTTGTATAACTATTTTAAAAAATTAAAATTAAAAGAAAAAACCAACATCTGTCTTATCTATCAGGTATCCTTAATATTGCTCTGCTCACATTTGATACAAAAATGGACAAACATAGCAGTGAAATCCTCAAGAGTGACTAGGGCTCAGAGCCTTCAAGGACACAGACCAGAGGAATCTACAGTGGATAGAACAGAAAAAAAAGTACTGAGTGCCAATTTGACCTTGAAACTACATGCCTTGGGGCATGTGAAATTTCCCAAGGGAAAGATGCCATTTGGAATTCAGATGAGTTGTTACTAGGTAGTGAGAACTTATATGGTACATGTGGACCCACAGGTACAAAAGATGTACTGGATGCTGTCATGTGTAGTCTATATCCCTCTTAATAACCAAGGCACCTATGCCCTTTTCTACCAGCTGTATTGGAAGCTGATGGCAAACTGCCATCTCTCTCCATGAATGACCTCGGCAGAAGGGTTTTCTCTTGTCTAAGGTTAAATCATTTCCCCTGGAAAAGCCAATATCTGGTGACTGGTTGATACAGAAGTGAAAAAACCTTGCCTCAACTTGGGGTATCTCTCAAAAGTCATACCAATGAGTGCCCTGTAGGATCCTTGCAGGCTGCATTGTAGTTCACCTACCCCCTTTACCCAATATCCTTACAGGGTCCTCTTTCCCTCTCAGGTTGTCATTGTCAAGAGCACTGTTCAAAAAAGCTATTTCTTCAAAATTTCCATTTTGAAGCTGTTTCTGTTGCAACACAGTCATAAAGATGACTATTTCAAATTAACAAGTCCTCCTATCACTAGAAATCCTTATGAAGTGAGGAGGCTGAAATGCTTGGTAAGAAATGTATGCATTATCCTGCCCATGTAATTGTAGCACCTCTGTACAGTATGTTCTCAAATAAAATAAAATAAAATTAAAAAAAAAAAAGAAATCCTTATGAAGGACGACGAAAAGTTAATGAGTGAATTCTTGTGGAATCACCAAACTTATTCCACTTATTGGAAATAAAATAAGGTCTTGAGACTAGACTACTTTTACTAGTCGTGAAATATCATTCATACATGAACATTCATTATTAAAAGCCAATATGATAAACCAATTTCATTAAAAGAGAGCAAACTTTATGTGTGAGTTTAAGAAACTGTAAACGTTTCTTACCTCCCAAACATCAGGATGTTGTGTGATTTTAAATATCCGAAAATCCGGAAGATTCTTTTGTAAATAATCTGCCAGAAGTTCTGCTTTAGCATAAAATGGACAATCTGCTTTACCTAAGAAAGTTCAAATGAGCCATGTTTTCTTTCAACACAGAAATTATCATCTAGGTATAACAACTTGCCATGCAATTCTGAAGTTTTCCATGGTTAGAATTTTATAACATAACATTATGGCAGAAATAGACATAACATAAATTTCCAATTATTAATGTTGATGAAAATGCACAGGAGATCAGAATAATACAATATGGAAACAATCGAATTTGTATTTTACTTGAGTATTGTGGCTGCAGTGTGGAGAGAAAGATTGGATTCCAAGAGATTAGGCAGTTATTGATAGAGGTCTACTCTATAGTGTGGACAATGGAAATGGAGAGAAGTATTTTGGAGAGATATTAGGGACAGAATCTATAGAATGGAATGTCTCATTGAGTGGAAGGGGGAAGATGATAAAAATTATTTTAAAGCAGCCCAGTGCTGGTGGCTCACGCCTGTAATCCTAACTACTCCGGAGGCTGAGATCTGAGGATCGTAGTTTGAAGTCAGCCTGGTAGAAAAGTCCGTGAGACTCTATGGCCAATAAACCACGCAGAAAAAGCCACAAGTGGCTATGTATCTCAAGGGGTAGAGCGCTAGCCGTGAGCACAGAGAGGCTCAGGGACTGAGCCCAGTCCCTCCTGAGTCCAAGCCCCAGGACCGGCAAAAATGAAAAAGAAAAGAAAAAAAGTAGTGCTTGACACTCTGTCATTGTATAATTAGTGTCTGAATAAATGCACAAGAAAATCTAGAGGTCTGGGGTTGCTAGAATAGAAGCCATTTAAATGGTCACTGACAAGCGTCCTGGGGAAGTGAGCTGTGGGTGGTATTATGCTTGTGCTGGGTCCTGTGGGCAGACTCGAGGATCACTCACCAGCGATCACGAACTTAGCCATTGTCCGGGGAGACCCAGATCCGCGTCGGCGTCGCGGTTTCCTAGCAACCACGCAGCCAAACGTAGCGCAGGCGCACTCTGAAGCTAGCGGCGCTTCACGTTTGGTGATCCAGAGGGAGGGGTTAAGGACTCGAATTCCTGTCTTGAAAGGATTACGCTTGGGCACACGATTAGATTGCACATCGCCTGTATTAAAAGAGTCCGTGATCTCTCTGCCTCTGGTTTTATTTCGGCGCTCAGGAAAATGAACCATTTTGTACAACGAGCCATTCTTTCCCGCGAACCGATCCTTTTTGACCTGCAAGAAATGCCGTAGAGAATCTCGCGATACTAGGCAATGCTCGGCGGAACTGTCATGGCGGCGCCCATCCCCGTCCACGGGTTCTTCCTCAGAGGTGAGCGCAGGACGGGTGTGGGAGGCGCGGCGGGCCGGTGTCCCACCCTGGACGCTTTGCCCCGCCGCGGGAGGTCTGACGAGGAGTCGGCACGGAGTGACTGGCGGCTGGCCCAGCTGCGGAGGACGCGGGCACGGGTTCGGTTGGGGCCCGGGGAGGCCGGCCGATGGTGGCTCCTCCCGGGCCCCGGGCCTCGCTGTGGCTCCTTGCGTCTCTGCAGGTCCAACCTGCCCAAGCCCAGGCTCTGACATGATTAGATCGCGTTGGGAAGTTTCCAGCCATGTTAGCATCTCCAACCCTCCCTTTCTTTCATTATTTTCAGCTAATTCATGCCGCGATCACTGCGAAAGCTGCTAAATCATGGACACTTTCAGACAGCCTACAGGTGGTGGTTAGGTTCAAATAGAGGGAGGAAAAAGAGAGAAAAAGAATAGACGAAGAGATGGTTCGGTACCAGCATAGATTTGTTAGGAAGAACAAAAATTACTCGCAAGGGAGAGCCTCTAGCGAAAGCTAGAGATCCACTCCTTACTTACAGCGCACGGATTTACAGTGAGTCAGATTGAAGGCTGGAATTGTCCAGTGGAGGTAATTGGGGACGAAGGGCGGGAAACAAGGTGAAGGCTGGAGGGAGGGGAGGGAGCTGCGCCAGAGTATCTGCTCATGGTCCAAGCTGGGAGTACATGTTGGTCTGATTCCTGTTGCTAGAGTTTATCTTGTCTGGAAATGGTACTGTGGGAGTGTTAGTGAATCTAGGAACTACTCTGGGGTCTCAAGGTAAGGACATCTGGTCAATTGGACGCAACAGAGGTAAACATGAAAGCAGTCCATATCATTACAATTGTTTTACTGTTTTAATGTAAATTTGTAATGACTCCATGGGTTTCTAGGCTGGCTTCTGTTAAGTGTATTTAAGTAAAAATTTAAATTTCTTTCATTATTGTCTCCTACAGGAAAATGACATCATGTGTTGTTTTTCATTAAGAGAGGTGACTTCACTTTTATACTGACAACTTTAAAGCCATTTGAAAGTGTTTCAGTGGATAGCAAAATGAGTCATAAAGCAGGTTCCTTTTTACGGAACCTTGGACAAATCAATTCTTTAGTTCCAAGGAGCAGAACTCTGAGGTTATATCCTTTGAAGTTTTGCAGACCAAAAATTCCTCATTCAAACTGGAACCTAAGAAACTTTCTGTTAAGTGACTTCGATAATGGAATCCAAACATCATGTAGATACCTTTTTCAGGATGCATTTATTTTAAAATCAGGAGATGGTAGCTTGAAAAGAAAAGACATAAGCATTGCATCAGTATTTAGGGTTGACAGATTGCATTGTCCTAGAAGACTACTATTCTTTGACTCAAAGCATTCTCTTGCATCTGCTGAGACATTTGATGATGGATTGAAGAAAGTGAATGTTGATCCACAGTTCTCCAGTGGAGCTGAACCCAATAAAGAAATGAAACCAACTCCTATAAGCTATAGAAAACTGTCTCAAGAGTGTAATTCCTTGAGTGACGTGTTAGATATATTTTCAAAAGCCCCTACATTTCCTAGCAGTAACTATTTCTCAGCAATGTGGACAATTGCCAAAAGAATGTCTGAAGACCAGAAACGGTTTGAAAAGCAACTGATGTTTAGGCACCCGGCCTTTAACCACCTGTGTGATCACATGATGAGAGAAGCCAGGATAATGCACTATGACCACCTGCTGTTCAGTCTTTATGCTATGGTGAAGCTTGGAGTACCTCAGAATACTCTTGTGGTACAGACTTCCTTGAGGATGGTACAGGTAAAATCAAAAGGAAACCGAAATGTATTTATACATTTGAAAGGATGGGAGGAAAGATTAGACGCTATCTGTGGAATATATGTGTTTCTTTTTTGTATAGTTTTATTTATTTGATATACAGAGGGGTTACAGTTATATACTCAGGTGATGAGTACATTTCTTTTTGAACAGTGTCACTCCTTCCCTCTCTTTCTCCCAGTTTTGCCCTCACATCCAAAGTTGTATAGTTTATTTTCAACATAGTGTCTAGTGAGTCTCACAGCTTCATTTATTCACTCTTTGTCCCACCATTACTGTGCTTGCCTCTTACCCTCCCCAAAACAAACTTAGATTTGAGACAAAAGATAGCAAAAACAAAAACAGTGAAAAAGGAGAAAAAAGAAACAAAAACAAAACCCAAAGTAACAAAAAACTTCTTGTACTAGGGTGCTGGTGGCTGGTAGTTCTAGCTACTCAGGAGGCTGAGATCTGAGGATCACTGTTTGAAGGCAGCCTGGGCAGGCAAGTCCATGAGGCTTATTTCCAAGTAATCACATAAAAGCTTTGGTGCTGTGGCTCAAGTGGTAGAATGCTAGCCTTGAGCAAAAGGAGTTCAGGGATACTGTTCAGTCCCTAGGTTCAAGCTTCAGGACTAACAAACAACCTCTTGTTTACATTTCTTGGAGTTCATTTCAATAAATATCATTTTATATGATCATTTGCACATAGCTGTTGAGCCTCTGTGATCCTCTCCTAAGAGTATTGTCCTCAGGTCACATTGTGTGAATGTCTAGAGTCCTGTATAGTTTAGCATGTCTACATGTTTGCTTGTATTTTACCATATAGTGTGTTTACTTGTAGATTTATAGGCTATTCTAGTTACAACAAATGGAAACAATGTAGTCTATGTTTCTTCAGGTCTGGCTTATTTAATACATTTTTTTCCAAGTCTTTCCATTTCCTTACAAATGGTACAATATTTTTGATGTGTAGAATTCCATTTTATATATATATATATATATATATATATATATATATATCATATTTTCTTGATCCATTTGATCATTGAGGGGCATCTAGGTTGATTCTATATCTTGATTAAGGTAAACAATGCTGCAATGAACATGGATGTGCTGGTAGCTTTAGCATGGCCTTCTTTGTGGTCTATTAGATAAATTTTCAGGAGTGGGATTGCTGGGTCCTAGGGAAGCTCTATGTTTAGTCTTTTAGGAACCTCCATACAACTTTCCAGAATGGTTAAACAAGTTTACATTCCTATCAGCAGTATAGTAATGTTCCCTTTTGGCCACATCCCTATCAGCATCTATTATTTTTTGATAATGTCATTCTAAGTGGGGTGAAGTAGAATCTCATTGTTGTTTTAATTTACATTTCTTTTATGGCCTGAGATGTTCAACATTTCTTCACGTGTCTCACGGGGCCATTCTTGCTGAGAAGTCTCTAAAATCCCTATTTATTATTTAAATTGAGTAGTTGTTTTTTTGAGGGTTTATTTTTGGGTGGTTTTAACTTTTTGAGCTCTAAGTATATTTTTACTTTTTTTTTTTTGGTCCGGTTGTGGGGCCTGAACTCTGGGCCTGAGCACTGTCCCTCAGCTCTTCAGCTCAAGGCTAGTGCTCTACCACTTGAGCCACAGCGCCACTTCTGGCTTTTTTCTTTTTGCTTATGTGGTGCTGAGGAATCGAACCCAGGGCCTCAGGCATGCAAGGCAAGCGCTCTACCACTGAGCCAACTTCCCAGCCCTAAGTATATTTTTAGATATGAGACCCTTGTGTGGTGCATAAGCTAGTAAAAAAATCTGCCATAGGTATTTATTTGTTTATATATTATTTGTTAGGAGACTTTAAGTTAGCTAGGTCCTTCCTTTCTTCTTTCCTTCTTTCTCTTTATCTCTGTCTCTTTGTCTCTCTCTCTCTTTCTCTCCCTCTCCCTTCTTTCACCCTTCCCTTTCCTTCCTTTCCCCTTCCCTCTCCTCCTCTCCCTTCCTTTCCTCTCCCTTTCCTTTCTGTGCCAATCCTGGGACTGAATTTGGGGCCTGGGCACTGTTCCTGAGCTTTTTTGCTCAAAGTTAGTACTTTACCACTTGAGCCACAGCTTTACTTTTGGCTTTTGGGAGGTCAGTTGGAGATCCGAGTCTCATGAACTTTCCTGCTACAGCTAATTTAGAACTACTATTGAATCTTAATTACTCAGCCTCCAGAATATATAGGATTATGCATGTAAACCACTGGTGCCTAGCTATAGGTCATTTCTTTTGCTTTGGAAATTTTATGCTACTCACTTTCTCCAGGATAAATAATAATGGAGTGACTAAAATACAGATACAGGAAAGATGTACAAAGAAAAGGTGGGTAGGTGAAAGAAGAAAAGAGAAGGGAAGGGATTCATATTTGTAAATGGTATCTGGCTTTTACTTATATAATCTTCCTTAATCCTCTCAACTACACTTGGAGATTGATGTTATCTTCATGATGCAGAAGAAGAAGCAGACTCAGGGTTGTCAAGCAACTTGACTAAAGTCACAGAGCTAGTGCATTCATATTGACACAATAAGCATTGGATGTCACTATGTACGAGTTACTGCATTTGTCAATAGGGATATATAAAGATATGAAAAACATAATCCCTTATAATCATGAGGCTTCTAAATCTAGAAAGGAAGACATGTTTTCAACCACTTAGAAAAACTAACCCTTTATAAGACATGCAGTATTCTAGGCACTGTGGTGAACACTAGAGAATACAATTGTATACCTCAGTACACTGATATGTACCATGGGGTTTTCGTGATGGCTTGGGTCTTAAGAAGAGGAAAAAATAATGTTTGATTCAAGTTATTTCAGAAGCAAAGTGTCAAATGTGTTTTCAATTATATTGATAAATAAAAATGTGTTGTACAAAATGGTGTGTATCCATTATTTGGAAAATTTATGTATTCCATTTTATTTCCCCAATGAAGTTGTTTATTCTGGATTGAATATAGGGCTTATTGATTTAATATTTAGACTTTTAATGGGAAGTTCAGTGGTGTTCATTGGGTGAGATAATCTACTATGGACTTATTATGTTTTCTGAATTGTATTTCAATAGGAACGTATCAATGAGTGTGACGAGAGATGTCTTTCAATTTTGTCAGTTCTTCTAAAGACAATGGACCCATGCAAGAATGTGGATGTTCTTCAAGCAGGGTTGCGGTGAGAAATTCTTATCCTTCATGTGTTTTTATCTGACCCTCTGTATTTGAAATTAACAATTGAAATGAGAACTAAACTCCTTTTGGGGAGGGAAGGAACATATTGTAGGTAATTAAGGTCTTTCATACTTTAATAAACTTAAAATCCTAACTCTGAGTGAGATAAAGCTGTAAATAATACCTTTTTAAAAGAACTACCACAAACAAATATGTGAGCAAAATTGAAATTAAATTATCTTAAAACATAATTTTGAAATTGGGAGGTGGAGAGAACTGACAAGTATAATCCATTCAGGATAGTTATTTGGGCACTATGTTATTCATGACACTAGCATGAATCACCTAACCTAATGTCATAGATTATTGAGAATAATACTTAATTCCTGTTTTTTGACTATACATAATAAATCTTAGTGTAGTGTCCTGATATGATTTGAGAACACAATAATGTGAGACAAAATAGTTCTAGATGGTCTAGATACTAGTTTTATATGGTATACTAGTTCTAGACGTATATACTCTGTTGGGCACGTAGATCTCTTTAATAGGCTCCATATTCTTTGCTCATGAGAAGCAGGAACTGAGCCAAATAAAGTTTGAAATTATTCTAGGATTATAATATTTATTATGTTTAATGACAGGATACTAGTTGATCAACATGTTTGGAAAATACAGCGTGTCTTCACATTACAAACTGTGATGAAATATATTGGAAAAGATACACCAGTAGCACTTAAAAAGAAATTGGAGGTAAGAACCTGAATTTTCTTTAGTGGGTAATTAAAAAAAATATTTTTTGTGACCCTGCTACTATTTCTTGAAGTCACTTTGGAGTGGGGAGGATGGGGAGAGAACATTGTTAGGCTTTTGGGGTTTAGCTTTACTGAAGTCAATTAAGATTTTTTTGTTTGCATATATAAACATGAATTTACTTACCTGTCTGAGTTTTTCAAACTTCATCCTTTTTATTTAAAAGTTTATTTTTCCACTAATGATAAACACAGAGTAGTTTTTTTAGTGAGTTGTTTTTCTCAAACTTCATACTTTTTACTTAAAATTTTAATTTATTTTTCCACAAATGCTAAACACAAGTTTGTTTGTTTTAGATGAAAGCCTTGAAAGAATTAGACAGATTTTCTTTTTTGAATAGCCAGCACATGTTT
Organism: Dipodomys merriami; assembly: GCF_024711535.1. NCBI lineage: Eukaryota > Metazoa > Chordata > Mammalia > Rodentia > Heteromyidae > Dipodomys > Dipodomys merriami. The sequence continues at coordinate 26,565,447 of NW_027202270.1, read as the reverse complement.
GAAGTCCTTGCTGCTATGAATCATCGTTCTGTTGCTCTCCTGAGTGAATGCAGTAAGAAGGTCATAGGTAAGGGGAGTTTTCCTCTCATGATTAATAGTGTCTGATGTACTGTTTTGAATTACATTTGTTTTCCTTGTGAAATTTTGCTTTTATATGAGTTAAAATTGGTTATAAATATTTAGTTTTTGCCTATAGTTTTTTTTTCCTAAAAATACGGTGCTTCCTTTTCTTTTAATCAAAAGGAACAAAAACGTTGGACATAATAAATCTTGCATTCAAAACTATCTGGTAATTTTTGTTTGTTTATTTAATTGGTTCTTAAAGATAATATCCATGGATGTCCTTTTAAAATATTGGTCAGCATCTTGCGGTCTTGCAAAGAACTCCAATACCATAATTTAGATCTCTTCAGGGGAATAGCAGATTATGTGTCTACAACTTTTGACATCTGGAATTTGAAACAAGTGAGTAAATTATCAGTTTCAAGTAGTCCTCAACAACTTTAAAGGAGCATATCAATTCATTAAACATTTTAAGTATTTTTTTCTGCTTTATAGCAGTTAATATGTCAATTTCCAATACTAATCTGACTTGAAAAATTATTCATTATTCCTTTCTGGGGTTATTTATTAATATACTATTTAGTGTTTTAATTGTCTTTGTATCTGAAACAAAAATTATATTGTCTGAAGTTTGCTCTCTTTGGTTTTTGGAAGACTATATTGTACATGAGTATTTATCATTGTGTGTTTCTTTTCCTTCCTAGATTTTTAAAAATAAAGATAGGTAGTGTGACAGATTTGATTGTTGATGAATAAAATGTTGTTATTCATAAAATGTTATTATTTATGATCATTTCCTTTTTCATTCTGTGAAAAAGCTTTTAGGAATAATGTTTAATAGAAACATGGATCAGAATTTTTCTCTTTATAATGAAGTAGGTGATGACTGTGGCAAATGTTTGGGTCTGTTTAGAGAGTAAAGTGAATATTGATTTTATTAACTCAGTATTTAAAAATTTTACATTAACCTTGGGAAAAGAATTATTGTGGTAAAGACCCTAGAGGAAGGTTGGAGGTGTCCTGGAAAACTTATTTTTACCATGATACTTCAACCATTTTCAGTTTTAGAAATTATTATAAAATCTAGAAGTTTTTCAGTTACCTTAGAATCTAGGGAGTATCTGGAGTTGGAAGTGGGAGCTATTTGAGATTGTGTTAGTCTCTTTGGGAAACCTCATTTAAAGGTACATTTAAAAGTAATTTTAAGATCTGTAGTATGAAAAGCATGTAGGAAAGAATTTAGTTTTAAATGAAATAGAAGTATGGAAACCATTGTATTGTTCTGGTTCTCAGCTACAAAAAGATTACTTATTAACTTAATATGATTCAAGAATTTCTGTTCCTTTTTTTGTTGTTGTTGCTGGTCATAGCGCTTGAATTTAGGGCTTAGATTTTGTGTTCAAGACTAGCACTCTCCCACTTAAGCCACAGCTGCACTTCCTGTTTTTGGTGTAGATAAGAATCTCATGGTCTTTTCTTTCCTGGCTGACTTTGAATCATGATCCTTAGCTCTCAGACTCCTGAGTAACTAGGATTACAGATAAGAGCCACTGGCGCTAGGGAGATATTTTTTCCCTTTTAGGAAGTATTTTATCACTCAGGACAGTGGTATTACTGTTAATGTTTTTCAGATATAAAGATTGTTAGCAGTTTATTATAACTAAGACATTTTCCTCTTTTTAAGGTCCTTCTTCTCCTTGTTTTATTTGAAAACCTTCACTTTCGACCCATTGAATTGATGGACTTGTTTATGAAGAAAGTTGTAGAGAAACCTGAATCTCTGCACATGAAAAGTATTATATCTGTTCTGTTTGTGTATTCTTCTCTTAATCACATCGACAAAGGCCAGCACAAAGAGTATGTACTTTCTCTTTTACTTGATTATTACATAACATAAAATTATTTATAAATTATGAGCGTAACAAGTTATAACAACTGAATGTACCCGTAGTTATCATCCATGTGAAGAAACTAGACAGTATTTTTCAGTCATTTATGAAATTAAATAGAATTTTACTTTCACTGTTCTTTGTCTTTCTCAAAAAAATTCTCAATGTATGTTCATTCAGTATTCACTTTCCTATCTTATCTCATTAGCTACTAAGTTTGTAGTTTATTTTTTTAATTTGTTGCAAAGTTAAGAAATGTATCTTTAATTTAGTATTAGTTTCCCTTTTATTAAATGATATCTACTCTTCTATAAATTTTTAAATGTCAATGGATTATTAACTCCCTACCCCATTCCAACCATTGTCCTAGTTCTGAGTTTGAGATTATGTAGTATTTGTTCTTCTGTGATTTGTTCATTACTTAGCATCATGTCCTCCATGTTTATCTATTTTCTAGCATATAGCTCTTTTTGAAGGATTAATAATATTCTGTTGAATTTCACTATGTAACCCAGGTCAGCTTTGAACTTAGTCTGTAGTTCAAGATTACCTCAGGGCTGGGAAGGTGGCTCAGAGGTAGAGCGCTTGCCTTGCATGCATGAGGCCCTGGGTTCGATTCCTCAGCACCACATAAGCAGAAAAAAAAAAAGGCCAGAAGTGGCACTGTGGCTCAAGTGGTAGAGTGCTAGCCTTGAGCTGAAGAGCTGAGGGACAGCTCCCAGGCCCAGAGTTCAGGCCCACGACCGGACCCTCCCAAAAAAAAGATTACCTCAGACTCAACCTTCTTCAACCTTCTCACTGCTGAGATTATAGATGTGCACCACTATATCTGGCTTCCCCTCTTTAAAAATATTTATCTGTTTAGAATGATGGACATTTAGGTCATTGAGGACATTTAGGTTATATCCTGACTTTGTGAATAATGCTGCAATGAACATGGAACTATGGATATCTTTAGGAGATCATGCTTATAAATATTTCTAGGTGTAGAATTGTCTCCTTTTAAATTTTTTGAGAAATCCTTATAGCTTTCCTTAGTAGCTATACTAATTTATATTTCTACCAACAGTACACAGACACTTTTATTTCCCCATTCTTTTTTTTAATAAGTTTTTTGTTGTGAAAATACTGTACAGAGGAGTTACAATCACATGAGCAAGGTAATGAGTACATTTCTTGTCAAGGATTGTTGCCTCCTCCTTTGTTTTTCCCCTACCATCCCTTATCTTCCACCTCCACAACTACATTCCCTCCTCCTTCCCCCATCTTGTTTCCCCATTCTAATGTCTTCTTCCTAATCCTTTTAAAAAAAATAGTAGCCATTATAACCTGTGCAAGTTATATCTCATATTTTTATGGGTTTGATTGGCATTTTCCTTATGATTATTGGTAATGAGCATTTTAACATATTCCTGTAAACTATTTGTGTGTCTACTTTGTAGATCATGCTGTATAATATAGACATTTTACTATATACTGAAAACAGCAAAACACTAATGAAAGAATTAAGACAACACTAATGAAAAATAGAAAAGAATGCAAACATTTGTGGGCTAGTTTTCACATCCTTGATTAGATTTATTCTGTGTTTTATTCTTTTTGCTGCTATTATAAATGTGATTTCACAGTTCGTTGGTAGTCTAGATAGAGTTTGACAATTTTGTTGATCTCTTCAAAAAGCCATGTCTTAATTTTGTTAATTTTTTTCCTATTCTCTATTTCATTTATTTCTGTATTTTCTTTTATTTTGGTCAGTCATGGAGCTTGAACTCTGGGCTTGGGCGCTGTCCCTGCGCTCTTCAGCTCAAGGCGAGCACTCTACCGCTTGTGCCACAGCACCACTTCCTCTATTTCATTTATTTCTGTGCTAATCTTTATGATCTTTTTCATTCTGCTAAGTTTGGGCTTAATAATTTCCACAAGTACAATTTTAGATTATTTCTTTGTGATCCCATAATTTTTGATATGTTGTGGTTTTGCTGAGATATTTTCCACTTTGACTTCTTTGGCCCATTAGCTGTTCTGCCAGGCACCTATGGCTCATGCTTGTAATTCTAGCCACTCAAGAGGCTGAGGTCTGAGGATCTTGGTTCAAACCCAGCCCAGGCAGAAAAGTCAGTGAGACTTATCTCCAATTAACTACCAAAAAGCCAGAAGTGGAGCTGTGGCTCAAGTGGTAGAGTGCTAGCCTTGAGCAAAAAAAATCTCAGGGATAGCACCCAGTCAGGGACAGAACCCAGGCCTTACACATACACATGCATGTGTGTTCCATCCCCTCACTCCCATGTACAGTGTTCTATAATTTTCACATTTTTGTGAAATTACCAGCTTTGCTTTTGCTTTCTAGTTTCATTCCATTATGGGCTGAAAGGATAATTGTATAGTTTTTATTTTTCTTGAAATGTTAAGTTGTTTTAAAAAAATTAACATGATCTATTGATAGTCTAGCTTTTGTCATCTGTTTCCTGATTGGATTTATTTGTGTATGTCCTGAAACTCACTGTTTCTTTAAGATAGTTATTTTATATTCTTTGTGAGACAATTAAGTTTTCATTCGTTTGGGGTCAGCTATTTGATAGTTATTCCTTTAATTGTATTATGTGGTCTTGATTGTGTTTAAGTAGTTTTTTGCACTGTTGTCTGCACATTTAAAGGAACAACTGCCTCGCCCTACTTTTATGGACTGGCTTTGACAAGGAAAGACCCTCAGTCAAGTCAGAAAATACAAGGCCCTTTCAGACCTTTCTGTGGATATGTCTTCTCTGATTGTGCTTGCAATTTTTTTTCTTTTTTTTTTTTGGGTAGAGGTGCAGGTCCTGGAGCTTGAACTCAGGGTCTGAGTGCTGTCTCTGAACTTTTGCTAGCACTTGAACCACAGCTCCATTTACAGCTTTTTTTTGGGGGGGGGGGTTAATTGGAGATAAGAGTTCTAATAGGCTTTCCTGCCCAGCCTGACTTTGGACCATAATCCTCAGATCTCAGCCTCCTGAGTAGTTAGGATTACAGGCATGAACCATTAGCACCTGGCTGGATTCCTAATTAGGATTTGGAAATTTCATTTATTTCAGGAGCCCATAAGCTCTTGCTCCCTCTGGTGTCTGTCCTCGGAACTGTAGGCTGGGACATTGGAGATGCACCAGATTCCTTCCTTCTTTCTGGAGTTCTGCTCATCTCCCAGCCACAGAGCTACTCTGTCCACTATAAGCCACCAAGCTCTTTTTCTTTCTTTTTAACTTTTCCTAAGCATCTGAACTGTGCTAGTTGTGTTGGCATGGAGATAGGAGGCAAGATATGAGAGGTCCAAGAAATGGGCATCTCAGATAGTTATGATGTTAAAGGTGTATTCCACTGCACTTCCCTGCTTCTTGGGGTGATACCCATGACTCTGTCTCTTCATCTTTAGTGTCTGCACTAGTTGCAGAAAGTACTTTCCTAAAACTGCCTAGCCGTCTGATCTATGCTGGGTCCATCAGTACCTCATGTGAGGTGAAGCCGAAACCAATTCCTTAGTCTCAGTGAAAGACTGGAATGCTGTGTGCATCCTCTACTCTTTCCCTCCAAGAGAAAAGTCATAGGCCAAGAGTGTCTGTTAGTGTTGAGTGCTGACAGTTTGAGGGAGGGCTTGACATAGGTAAAGTTCTCCTTTTATCTTCCTATGCAGCTGTTTTTGATTTTGCGCATATTTGGATTACTATGACCTTTTTTTATCTTGATTCTGGACTCCTCATGAAGTCCTATTTGGTCTGTAGGTTTTCATCAAATCAGTGTTTCTGTAGAACTAAAAGAGCTGGTCTTTCTATTTGTCTTATTAATGTCACTCTTAGTGACTATTCATTTTGTTCCAAACTACTTTCTGTTCTTTTTATCTTTAACTAGATAAAACATCTTTTTTTTTTGTCAGGGTTTATTAAAAACCAGAAAGAAGAGTATTATTTTAGGTGGATTAAAATCACAGCTTCTAAAGATAGTTTTTCTAGGTTTGAATTCCAGCCCTGCCTTTATTACATACTACATGCTTGACAAGTTATTTATCTATGCAAAGGGTTGTTCACTATTAAAATGGGGATAAATTTGCCTTGAGTCATTTTGAGGATTAAATGAATTACCTATGCCAGACTATGAAAACAATGTCTGTCACAAAGTAGTTGTTAGATTGAAAAAAGGAAATAGCATGGGTTAAAGAGGTCTTAGAGGAAAAAACATTCAGAGGGTGTTAGTGACAAGATTTTCAGGTTGTCTTTTTTGACACAAAATAACTGGCTTCAACTGTCCTATAGTCTTTCCTCTAGATCCAGATTCTAAAGCTATCTATTTGTGTACCTCTGAGGTTCAGTTCATCAATGAAGTCGGGCTAGGCTGCCTACAAAGCACCTGCCTACTGTGCCCACCACTGAAACAGTTTCCTTAGCTTTCTCTGGTGTCTCTGTCAGTGCCAGTGTATCCTAAAATCTGGTGGATACTTGGCCACATAATTGTGTCAATTCATGTGTCTCTATTCTTCATTTAGTAAGCTCTCTGGAATCAAAACCAGGTTCCTTGAACTTAGCACAGGAATTGACAAAAAATGGGCATTTAATAAAGGTTGAAAAATATCTCCTAAATTTATCCTTGCTCTGACCTGGTTTTCTTTCTCTCATTGACCTCTGCACTTTTTAGACAATTACTAGCAAGCTGGTGGTAATGAAAACTCCAGAAATTGTCTCTTAGAGCGTATGGGGTTAGCAAATAAGTGCTCAGGGGTGAGGGAGATTATGGATTCTAAGCAGCTCAAGTGGTAACTGGATCCAGTGAAATCATCATACCCAAAAGAAGCAACAAGAGTTGGGGTATTTAGTAAAATATTAATAGCAGAATTAAATAGTACAGGAGTGGAGGATTATGAATATTATCCTTTTATCTGTCTGTTCTGCTTTTATTGGACCTAGAGGTTCTCAACCAGAGTGATTTTGTCTCCCAATGGGACATTTGGCAGTGCTGTTTTATTGCCACAACTGGAGGACATACAAAGGCTAAGCCTTGTGTGCTGCTATCTACTAGGTGGAGGCCAGAAGTTCTGCTAACACCCCTCACAAAAAGGAATTATCCAGTTCTAAATGTCAGTCATACTGTGATTAGAAAAGTCTATCTACCTCTTAGTCTCCCATTCCATGTCTCTGTGTAGAGGAACAGGGACAGTGGGAGATAGCAGTTAATCAGTCATCCTGAATGTCCACATATACTGTTGTCTGAGTTTGGTACTCTGATGACTATGAAAAAGAAGTTTGTGCTCCTTCTTTTCTAGTTCGATTTAGACGCCATATCTTGTTCTTCCAGAGGGAAGCAGTAAATGGCAGGTACCAGATGATGCTTTATGAAGGAAAGAGTAAGGACAACATTATAAGCAAGAGTGACAAGGTTGAAAAAATAGGCTAACTCCAAGCATTTGGAAAGAGAGTTGACTGGAAGAGATGGATGTGATAGGAACATGTATGTCCAGAAGCTGATTGCCTATAGCAGGGAGAGGGCATGTAAAATCCATAATATTGTCTGTGGCTTGCTATCTGCAGAGGAAAACATTTATCTACTTAACCCATCACCTTTTTTCTTAGTTGTTTTTTTTTAACTTCTTGATCTTTTTTTTTCCTCCAAATCACAGCTAATCCCAGACTGTTTCAGAGATAGAGTCTTTTGGACTTATCTGCCCAGACTAACTTCAAACTGATCCTCCAGGTCTCAACCTCTTTAGTAGGTAGGATTATAGACATGAGCCATCGATATTAAACTTAACTCAGAATTTTGATAGCTACAGAATTTTAATAGATGATACAATTTCAGCAAGAGTGCTGGCTTTATAGAAAATCTTTTATAATTATTAAAAGTCTCTAAAACTGGATGTGGAAGTTAGTGTATACCTGTAATCCTAGCACTTTGAGGCTAGGGTAGGAGGATCACAAGTTTGAGGCCAACTTGATCTACATAGTGAGCTTAAGACAGTGAACCTATAAGTCAGGGCTCTGGAGATTGGCAATACTGTCCCTGTCATTCCTTGCTTCAGAGCTTGCTTACCCAAACACTACTAATTCATAGACTAATTTACTCAACTTCTCTGGGCCTGTTTACTCATTTTCTTATTGGAATAGTAATAATGTCCCATAGTTTTAGTAAGACTTAAACAAGTAAAATTACTAAATAACTTTTAGTGCAAGATATAGCAATAGGCCATCATTAATTGGATATGTACTTATTAGATACTAGCAATTTATCCTGATTTATATGTAGAAACTTATTTATAGACCTGGTTTTCTTATCTCTTTTCTTGGGATTCCTTGAAGACATTAGTTCTATTACACCTACCTAGCTCCTCCATGACCTTGTTTTTGTATTTATGTTTGAAATCTGATTTTTCTTATTATTCCCAAAAGGTTCCTAGAAGGTATGTCCAGTGCTCTGACTGGTTGTCTACACCATATTTCTTCTGAAAACCTACTGAATGCCATGTGTTCATTTTGTATGATGAATTATTTCCCCTTGGCTCCTATTAATCAACTTCTCCAAAAAGAAATCATCGATGAACTGCTGACATCAGGTAGGATGGCAGTGCATAGTAATGACTAAAATAAGACACTGGAGTCTGCAGAACAGATGTTACTGGGGGAAGAGTGGTGAAGGTAAAGTCAGTGCTTCAAACCAACCAACCTACAGAGACCCCAGGAGAGTTCTCATCATAAGAAAGAGACACTTACAGATATAGATATATTAATATTATTTTGAAGATAGAGCATCCATTAAAAAATTATTGTATAGGTGATGTTCCAAGGAGTTACAGTTACATGTCAGGTATTGAGTACATTTCTTTTTGGACATTGTCACCTCTTCCCTCATGAATTTTCTTCCTCCCAACCCCTTTCCCTGTGAAGTTGTATAGTTCATTTTCAACATAGTGTCTAGTGAATATCACTGCTGACTTTGTTAACCCTTTGTTCCACCATTGTGTTATTTTTTAGGTGATCCAGAGAAAAATGTTCTTAGGCTTCATATTTTAGATACTTGTCTGAAACTTGACGATGTTGCTTATCAAAATGCCATAGACCTACCACTGCCACCACCGCCACCATCACCATCGCTGACACATGCAAAGGTTGCCCAGGTGCTAAGTAGCATTCTGGGAGGTGAAGGATACTTTGCAAGAAATGTCCAGTTGCCACATAACTATCACATTGGTATGGGACTTCCTTATTTTATTTATTTCCCTTAAAAAAGAAGTTCAGCAGTAGCTCAAATGGTAGAGCGCTAACCTTGAGCTGAAGAGCTGAGGGACAGTGCTCAGGCCCAAAGTTCAAGCCCCATGACTGACAAAAAAAAAAAAGTTCATTGTAGCAGCTTAGTACCATGTGGTTTTTCCTTGGACCTGGATTGCCAAGGTTTGTATTCTTCCTTTACAAATGACCAGTGATCTGATTTTAGACACAAATACACCTTAATTTCCTTATCTCGAAAATGGCAATAATACTTTGAGACTAATAACTGATAACTAATCTGAGTAAAAATCCACAGACGGGGGCTGGGAAGATGGCTCAGTGGTAGAGTGCTTGCCTTGCATGCATGAGGCCCTGGGTTCGATTCCTCAGCACCACATAAGCAAAAAGAAAAAAGCCAGAAGTGGCTCAAGTGGTAGAGTGTTAGCCTTGAGCTGAAGAGCTGAGGGACAGCACCCAGGCCCAGAGTTCAGGCCCCATGACCGGACCGCCCCCCCCCCCCCAAAAAAAAAAGAATCAAGTAAAAATCCACAGACTAGTGTTTGCCAACTAGTAAGCTCTCAGTATTTTTTTTTTTTTTTTGGCAACTGCCATTATCATTACTAATAGTAGATTTAGACATTTTGATATAGAAAATCATGATGTTTGAAAATTTCATTTCAATTTTTTTCTTTCAGATTTTGAAATCAGAATGGATGCCAACCGGAGCCAAGCATTTTCATTTTCAGAGGCTGACGTTACTTCTACAAATATACAAAGGTTGCTTACATAATACTTTCTTGGCTTTCTGAAATTAAATCTGAAATCTGAAAGACTTCATATCAGATAGCAGTAATAATACCAATGTGTTTGTATAGAGCTTTCAACAAACCAAAGATTTTTCACTCAAAATCTACTGTTTTATGTAAATGTGTTTTTTTAAATTGTTTTCCTTTTGTTTGTTTTGTTTTGTTGGTCATGGAGCTTGAACTCAGGGCCTGGGCACTGTCCCTGAACTCTTTCATCTTTCACTCAAGGCTAGCATTCTACCACTTTGAACCACAGCATCACTTCTGGTTTTCCAGTGGTTAATTGGAGATAAGAGTTTCATGGGGACTTTTCTGCCTAGGCTAGTTTTGTACCACGATCATCAGATCTCAGTATCCTGAGTAGTTAGGATCATAGGCGTGAGCCACTGGTATCCAGTGTAAATGTGTTTATTACAGTTGAATACAAAACTGGAATTGTGTTGCTTATTGAAATAGACATTTTCAAAAAGCTAGATTTTGAAGCTAAACTGGTCATAAAACAATGCTAACATAGTTGAAGCTATCAATGCTTAAACTTCAAACAAGGTAATATTTTAAAGACACAAAGATTTGAGACTTCTACAGACAAACAAATACCAGCTGGTCACTGGAGGCTCCAACTTGTAATCCTAGTTATTCAGGAGGATAAGACCTGGAGGTTTGAAGCCAGCTGAGACAAAAAAGTATGCTAGATTCCATCTCTAATTAGCCAACAAAATACTGTCCTAGAGGCATAGTTCAAGTAGAAAAATGCCAGCTATCAGAAAGCAAGCAGATTGAGATCATAAGGCCTAGAGTTTAAGCATTATGCCAACACACACACACACACACACACACACACACACACACACACACACACACACACACACACACACACGCACGCACGCACGCACGCATGCACGCACGCACACACACACAATATCTAATATCCAACATATAGTTTGCTTTACTTCCTTACTCCAAGACCTTTCAAAAGTAGAGAAACCTTAGCTTTTTCTTTCTTTCTTTTTTTTTTTTTTTTCTGGTCCTAGGGCTTGAACTCAGGGCCTGGGTACTATCCTTTAGCTTTTCCACTCAAGGCTAGTGCTCTACTATTTGAGCCACACTTCTACTTCTGGCTTTTTGGTGGTTAACTGGAGATAAGAGTCTCATAAACTTCCCTGCCATGGCTGGCTTTTAACTACCATGCTCAGATATCAACCTCCTGTGTAGCTAAGATTGCCGGTATAAGCTGTTGGGGACCAGCAGAACCTTAGCACTTCAGTTAAATTGTATTATACGAGGGCAGAGAGTATTGACATTAATCATAAATGGAGTCCTTGACTCATCAGAACCTGTGGAGAAGCACTGTACCATACCTTGAGGAGTTAGGTCATGAGTCATTGCATACCCCCTCTTCAGTCAGCCTTTGTGGAGAGGCTTTTTGGGTCTTAGATGAGTCAGCCTAAGACCTTGTCTAAAGGAATTTATATTCCTTTACCCTCTTGGGCAGTAAACAAATATGACCTAGAGATATAAAATAAATCTTTATCTTCACCTTTCTGTTTGCATAAAGTTTTGTGACTTACTCTTTGTGAATCTTTCTGGCTCTTTCTTTGGCCACTGTTTTCACATGTTTTATTTCCTACCCATCTGTCCTCAAAAAAGACTTCCTTGCTGAACTTGCTGACGTTTTTGTTTTTTGTTTTTGTTTTTTTTTTGGTCGGTCGTGGGGCCTGAACTCTAGGCACTATCCCTCAGCTCTTCAGCTCAGGGCTAGCACTCTACCACTTGAGCCACAGCACCATTTCCGGCTTTTTTTGCTTATATAGTGCCAAGGAATCGAACCCAGGGCCTCATGCATGCAAGGCAAGCACTCTACCACTGAGCCTTCCCTGCCCAAAGATTTTGTTCTTTTTCTTTCTTGGCATACTAAGAACTCTCTGACATAGTAAGAGCTATCATAGTTCTCAGTAGAAAGAACTGACAAGTGAAGAACTTAAGCATTTAATATATATATAATATAGTCATATAATTTCTCTTATAAAATCTAGTGTGTAGAAGACAATGAGGATATAGTATCTTTATAAATTCCTTTTCCATTTTTCTTCCCAATCAACTTATTTCCAAAATTCACACATGAGAAAACATATAACATTCTTTACATTGTTGTTACAGATGTTAGTTTTTCTAGTCGACTTTCTCTTAAGTTTTTAAATGTTGTTCTTTACAATATCTGCAATGTATTTACCATCGTTAGTATTCCCCATTCAGCTTCTAAAGAGTAATTGTATCCAGGTCAGAGATTTGCACAACCAAAGCAACTTTAAAATGGGTGCTTTCCTGTCTGCAAATTTTCCTCCTCACAAATATAGGCATTCTCAACAATGGCTGAAGGATAACTGTATAAAGTATTCAAGATTTTGTTTGCAAGTAGTATGATATGTATAGAGACCCAAGTAACAGAAAGAAAAGAAGGACTAAAACAGGGGCTTTTCAAAAAAGCTCAACTTGGGAATCTCCAAAGAACAGATATGTAGCAAGATTGTAAATGCTCATCTCCCTAATTGTTCTTGTGTTGTGTATGTTTATTTTCAGGGTAGCTGTGCTCTGTGTTCCTAAATCCCTTTATTGTTTGGATTTAAGCCACCCGAGAGGTTTTCTTGCTATGAAAATGCGGCATTTGAATGTAATGGGTTTTCATGTAATCTTGGTAAGAAAAAAATGCAAATGAAGTATTCTTTCATTACTGATGTACATTCCAGTACTTACTGGGAATACCATGATTGAATTTGGTTATTAACACTCTAGGGGAATTGTCAGCTTTATTGGAACAAATACTTTATTTCTGGTTTCCTTTGAAAAGGAACATTGCCAGTATATGACTTGGCTCTGCTCAGCAGATTACTCTCAGATATTGGGGAATTTTACGAATGTTGTTAATGGACAACTTTAATCCATCTTTGATAAGGAAGAATGTAAATAATACTTTTTCCTATTTAATTGAAGTTATATTAAACCATTTCAGTTTCCACACAATCTTGAACCTGGAAAAAAAGGTGTTAATGTTTGTTTTCCTGAGCCAGAATGAGGCTGATGCAGGGTGCAGACCACTTGAATACTCAGAAGAAGATGGTCTTCCTCTTATGGCTCCCTTTGATCTCAAGCACCACAGCTTTCCTTGAACAGCATCTTCTACTCCTAAATATCTCTACCCATAAAAAGAATCATATAAATACATTTATATCTATGGTAATGTTGTGACCAATCTTCCTGCTGTTCACTTGGTCTTATGCATAATCTGAAGTGTAAACACTCAGGTCTTCCATTAATGTACATTAGAATCCAGAGATGGGTCATATGTAGATTACTAAGATTGAAATGACCCCCTTCTCCTAGTGTACAACTAGTGGTATTGTATAGTAAAAAGATCTTTCCAACAAAGTAATTTTTATACCATTTAGACAGTTTTTAAAGTTTTTATAATGTTCACTGTTAGAGTGCTTCTTAATTCTATAGTCAATTCATATAGTCTTATTAGGTTTTGAAAATATGAGTAATTGTAATTTAATTTATTCTTAAAAAGCTGTTGACTTTAATATGGTTGAAGTTACAGCTTTTAAAAGTTATTTCACAAACTATTTTTCTTTTTCTCTGGTTAGGTTAATAATTGGTTGATGGAAAAACTAAAGATGGAAGATGCATCTATGCTTTTGAAGACTAAAATCTATTCAGTTGAAGCCCTACCCACCACTGATGTAAATTTGCAAAGTACATATTAAAAGTCAGTATTTTCATATCAGGAGACACATATATCCAGTAAAAATTAACTTTAATAAAGACTGAAATCAGTGAAATTAACATGGCAGCTCATGATAACAGAACATTAATTTATTTCTCTGTCAAAAGAATTTATGTATTTATTTATTTTGTAGTTTTTGTGCCAGTCCAGAGGCTTGAACTCAGGGCCTGAGTGCTGTCCCTTGAACTTTTCTGCTCAAGTCTACTGTTCTACCACTTGAACTACAATGCTATTTCTGGCTTTATGCTGGCTTATGAGAGATGAGTTTCATAGACTTTCTTTCCTGGGGCTGGCTTTGAATGGTGATCCTCAGATCTCAGCCTCCTGAGTAGCTGGAGTTACAGGAATGAATCACCACTATTGCCTGACAAAAATTATTTTAAGAATAGAAAATGTGGAAGTGGAGTTATGGCGTAAGTGGTAGATACAGTACCAATTTTGCACAAAATAGCTAAGGGATAGAACTTAGACCCTGAGTTTAAGCCCTAGTACCAGCATAAAAAAGGAATAGAAGTGATGTTATTAGCATTTTAGAATATGCTGAAAAATTTTTAGAAAGGTCATTTTTCTAACCACTAATAATCTCCACTCTAAATGTTTAACAAATTTATGAGGTGCAAATTTTACTTTTTTCATCAGTTTCAATGCATAAAAATATGGATTCTTGTTGGGCACCAGTTGCTCACTCCTGTAATCCTAGCTTCTCAAGAGGCTGAGATATGAGAATCAAGGTTCAGTCCAGCCTGGGCAGGAAAGTCCGTGAGACTCTTACTTTAAATTAACTACCAATAAGCTGGAAATGGAGCTGTGTCTCAAGTGAGAGTGCTAGCCTTGAGTATGAAATGCTCAGGGACAGCGCCCAGGCCCTGCGTTCAAGCCTCAGGACTGGCCAAAAAAATGAATAGTCAAGGATTTCCCAGTCTGGTAATAAAAACAATTACAACAGTATAACGGCAGCAGTCAACTTTCATCTACTCACTCAACTGCATTTAGAAAAGGTTAGAACTGGAAGGAGTCCAGTGGTCATTTGGTGTACCCTCCTAGTTTTATGTGGAAGAAAGTTCAAATTCAATCATTCCATTCTTTTCATTGTCTGCTGGAGTAGGTCATGTCCCCAGGGTGCTGGATACTAGTTCCAAATTGGGTGTCATTTAGTTTTGTGTACTTGGCCAAGTGATTTAACCTTTATAAGTTTCCTAAGGAGATGAAAATATTCCATTATTAATGAAACTAAGGTTCATTATTTAATGTTAAGTATATCAGTTTCTTTCCAGTAGCTAGTTATGATTCTTAGTGGAAGGACTGGATAAACTTAGATACTTAAAGCTGCCATTTAGAATAGTAATTTTCTTGAGTTTGAACTGATTAATATGGCACATAAAAGACATTCCTCTCTTACTAGCCTTACTAATATTACCATTCTTCATTGTTTTGTGGCAATGAAAGAAAAGTGGGCTGATTACCATGAAAAATTTTAGTGTACTCTTAAAGACATGCACTTTTAAAGAACAGTATTTTTACCTTTAAAATTAGTAGTTGTTTTTCTTAAAGAATTATAGTACTGATAAGTGAGGCAAGCATTTACATAGGCTGCTGGCAAAGTGTAAATTAATGCAACCTTTCTGGAATGGATTTTTTTCCTTCATTTTTTTTTTTAAATGAAGCTTTAAGTGTAATTGGCATACAACAAATGGCATATAATAAAGATGCACAGTTGGGTAGGTTTTGACATATAAACACCGTACCTCTGGAGACCTCACCACAATCAAGACAACATGTCCAATAACTGAAAGGTTCCTTTCTTTTCATTTTTTTTTTCCCCTTCCCATGAAAGGCTCACCTAGACAAAATGGTTTCCTTAGCTCACTGCAGAGGATTTGGAGTTTCCTTTTCAGGTGGGTAGGAAAAAATATGTTCATTGTATAAGAAGAAATAAACCAGTCAAACCCGAACTAATAAGGAAGATGCTAAATGAATATTGCCTTTGGGTGAAATTTTTAAATAATTTTATTTTCAGAATTGGTGAGATGCTTCATCTGGCTTTCTAGACAATATGTAGTCTGCTAACATGAGTACATGCAATTTTAGATCAAGACCATTAGGTAAGTTCTTCAAATTCTTGGTAGTTCCCATTGACAGAAACTTTGCTCACAAAAGTAGCTGCTAAAACAATTTGAAACTTTTATGTATCAGTCAAACTTCAAAAGTTTCATAACCTAACAGCTCTTTTTCTGTCACTAACAGAATGTGGTAGTGGTTTTTTACACATGCCTAGAATTTTTAAGTATCAAGCATTTCTAGATGACACTCTTAATTTATGAGTGTGTATGTATTGTTATGATAGTGCCTTGGGCATCTCTAAACAACTAGAACTTTACTTAGGACAGATTTGGGGCTCCTGCTGGAGCAGATCCTATGGGGAACTGGTATTTTCAGAGTCACCTGTTTATACTTTGCTAAGTTGATCTAGTAGCTAGAGGACCCTTTGTCCTTGATTCTCAGTGATTCACCAGCAGCAGGCTGCGTATGTAGCTGTACAGGTGTCTGTACATGCACTGGACTTCACCTAACAGCACAGAAAAGCAGGAAAGCCTAGGTTCTTCGCATACTCATTTTCCAGAGGGACCAAGGCGGACAATACAGTCCATCATGCTTGAGCTATCCTCTAGGCAGCCCTAGGTAAGTAGGTTACTGGCCAAATGAATTTTGTCTGCTTAGCCTTTTGGTTACTGAGAAGGCTGAGGAGTTAATCTCTTGACACATCTGTGAGCACATAAGTGGGCTCTCGATGATGGGATCAGAAAAGACTGAAGTTTACATTTCCCAGAATCCATTTCAGCTTGAATGCCAAATGTGAGAGCTTCTTCCGTGCAGATGTTCTTGCTTGAAATTAGGAGGGCCAAGTGAAATGGAGATCAATTGTTTCTACTAGCAATTATGGGATGTTTTGATTTGTCTGGAATAGCAGTAACAGAGGTCCTGGGATGTGGGATCATGGCTGAGGTAATGTGGTTGTGGCACCAGAGATCAGGCAGCATCTTCCCGATTGTCAGCAGAGCCAGTGTCTCCTAAACAGCCAGTTCTGCTATGGTGTTCTGAGAATTGTTCCAGATGTTGGACTAAAGGCTGTTCCTTCAGCTCTTCTAATTGTGTAAGCAATTCTCTGAAGGGCCAGGAGTTAACTTCCAACTGCATTATGTTAAACTTGGTATGATTGATAAAGATGTTACAGATACATGCCTATATAGTTTACAGAGTTTAAAGAAAATCTCTTAAAATACTTTGAATTTTGCTCAGGGTTAGGCACACATACTAAGACTCACTAGGAATGCCCAGCACACCACGTAAGGTCTCCTCAGCAAGTCTTGCCAGGCAGTGGTACAGCTTCTCTGGCAGGTGAGGGGGAAACCAACCCACCTTCCCCACATGTTCACTGTTGCTGTGGCTGGTTCCCTCACAGGCAGTCTGCCACGGAGACCCTTGTTCTCTTGAAGAGGGAAAAGGCTATTTTCCCAATGGTCTTAGGAAATCTGTTTCTTGGTTTTGCTTTAAAAAAACAAACAACCCCAACAACAACAACAACAAAACAGGACAGGAGCAAGATGTAGAATTCATTAGATATATAAATGAAACAATTAACTAGATAGGTAAAACTTTCATTTTGTCTCACCCAAAGTTAGACAAAACTGATGTTGCCATGCTTGGAAACTATTGAAGTGCTTGGGTGTTGCTTAAACTCATTAGCAAATACTCTTCTAGCTTATCAGATGCTGGTCTGGAATTATTACTAGCAGTAAATGAAATTGAGGTTCAATAAGGTTTCACCTGCTGCTGTTGATGCAGCTGTTGAAGTGGGTCCCTTACAATTTGGCCCCCAGGATACGCCTCTGATGTCCTGCTTTTTACTTAGAGCCCAGCCAAGTAAGAGTGGCAGACCCCGATGCAGGCCACTGTTAGAGAGAAAGACCATTCTCCCTCAGTGTTCTAAAAGTGTATGCACTGGGGCCGTTTTACAGAGCATCTCTACATGTCAGGGTGGTTAAAGTAGAACAGCTGTTCAGTGACAACCTCTTATTTTGCTTAGTATTTCTTGAGTGGTCATGGGTAGCTTGCTTACATGCAGCTAGAAACAAAAACACAACATTGACAGTTAATTTTTTTTGAGAATGTATGTGTAAAGTTGTGAATTTACTTGTTTACTTTTAAGAAGTATGTACCTTGTGCCCTTTGAAGTCACAGTATAGGTATTTGTTAGTAGAAAAGCAGGCAATTGGAGAACTTGCAGGTGACAGGATAAGATGATAAACTGAAACCTGACAAGGAGGACATGCGAACCAGTGGCTACAAAAAAAGAATGAGGAAGTATGAAGGGCAAAAGAATGATAAAATAAGGAAAAGTACTAAATCTTTAGCATTATGAACTTATAGGATACTTATAGGTGAGTCTCGTCACCTATCAGTGGTCTTCAAGGACTCCAAGTCTCCCTATTAAACTCAAGGTCAAGCTCTTTAACCTGGAAGACAATCCAAGTTGGCTAAAATGGACTGAATTGCCATCTTCCCTTGGAATGCCTATGCCTTGTTCTTTCTTTCTCTGCCATAATTCTTTGCTAATAAACTTTCCTGTTACCTTACTTAAGTGCTCTGCTTTTCTTGCCAGAAACAAGAATGAAGGTCAACTAAGTTGCCCTAAATTTCTGGTAACAGAAGCTAATTCACATGGAGCTTAGGACCATATTTGCTAGAAGAAACAGCAAATGAACCAAACATGATCTTTCTCAAACACTGAGATTTTGAAATGCTATATATTTTTAGAATATATTTAAAGCATGATAAAACACACATAACCAAGTTTACCATGTTAACCGTGTGTGTGTGTGTGTGTGTGTGTGTGTGTGTGTGTGTGTGTGTGTGTGTGTGTGTGTTCGTGCGCGCGTGTGCACTGCACGCTAGTCCTGAGGTTTGAACTCAAGGCCTGGGGGCTGCCCCTGAGCTTTTGTGCTCAAGGCTCATGCTCTCCCAATTGAGCCAGAGCTCCACTTCTGGCTTTTTGGTGATTAGTTGAGATAAGAGTCTCCCATTTTATTTATGCATTTATCTGTCCACAATTTGAATCTCTGTGTGTCCAGACAATTGTTATTCTGTTGAATGTTCAACTATTCTAATATGTGGTTTCTCATTTGTAGAACATTTTCTTAAAGGTTATCTATTTAGTGAGCTAGCTAACTATTGATCTGTCTGTCATCTATCATCTTTCCTAAGGATGATTGGTTGTGTTTTTTTAGTGATATATATATATTATTATTATTATAGTGTATTTTTTTTCTATATTTCCTTTCACTGTTGAATTTAAATTTTGGATATAGGAAGAAGTCATGTTCAGCAAATCTGGTGAACTGAGCAAGAGATTAACGACAACAGTAATGACCACTTATCAAGTCCTGTTGTGTTCCAGGCACTGCACTAGCATTTCATATCCAGTTCTTACCATAGCCCTGCTTAGTGGTTCATGATAACTACTAATGTTCATTCTATAAACAAGGAATTTATTTTAAGGGGTTGAAAGGGCTTTGCTATTCACCTAGTGATAACTGCAGACAAGGCAGAGTCTTGGATTTGCAATCCAAGTCTTTCTGACCTCAGTGTACAACTATGTGTCAGGCTTTCCAGGTGGTTGCAGTCACTTATATATTCGTGGAATATATATACTCCTGGGTACATTCCAGATGTATTAAATCAAAATCTACAGACAAAGGGTCTGGAAGATTACATTGTACAACATCACTGTGGCTTTGTTTAGCCCATCACCTGCTTCTAAACTCATGAGGTTGTACCAGGCGGCTCAAGGTTGTTCTCTAGGTAGTTCCCACTACTGAGACAATTGTGTTTCATCACTAATTTGGGAATGACAGAATTGATTTCAAGGTGATGTATCAAAAGAACAATAAGTCATTAACATGAACAGCTTTGTTACATAGGCTTAACACAGAAGGATAGAGACAACAATTTCCTATGAAAGGAAAAAGCCCATTCTGGTCTGGAATTCTAGGAAAATCTCTTAACCTCTTTGCACCTTAATTTCTTCATCTGTAAAATCAGGATGCCAGTCCCCAATTTGCAGGACTAGTGCATGTATTAGGAATAATTATCTACACCTTACCTTGTGTAAGCATTGGTGGTTCTTATATTAGTAATTATAGTGTGAATTGTAAATGTGAACCACATCACCCAGCATCAGGCTCTGTATGATGTTTGCTGGTCAGTTTCTAGTAAGATTGGCGCTGAATCTTTTTTTTTTTAAATGGAGAAAAGGAAACTTCAATGGCCTTCTAATGGAGTAGGAGTGGGGGAAACTGCAATATATCCAAAGATGTTTAAAATGGAAATAACAAGAAATGAATAAAAATGTCCCCTAGGTGGTGCTGAATCATCATGAAAGTACAAATGGGACACCTCGTATTTTCAGGGGTCACTTTCTGGTTTGAATTTCAAATGAGAGCCCTGATGGCTCCCTGGGATGTCTGGGAAAAATAGCCAGGCAAAAAGAGTCTTTTTTAGTAGGATCCAGTGCACAATACTCTTGCCTTTTAGGCCCCATCAGGTCTGGGGTTTCGTTTCATTGGAAACAGGAAGCAGGGTCAAGCCAACTTTTATTCATTCCCTGAGCACTGTTGGAACCATGACTTACTTTGACAGATAAAAAGGCATTTTTATGACATCACTGGGGGAGGGGGGGGCGAGGTTGGCCTGGGATAATAGTGTTAGCTCCTTCAGAGCTCAGTACGGAGTTGGAGGTATATGAAAACCTCCTGTAATATTCAAAAATTAAAAACTGCTGCTTATGAATTTCAGGAAGAATAGCCCATCATTGTTTGGTACATAACACTGAGTTTGTCTCGGCAATATCCATCCATTCCAACCTCAATTGCTGGGCAACCTATTTTTCCTTCGGCATCAGAAGTGATAGCATCTGGGAAGTGAATCTGATGAATTCTGTCTGGCAACTAGCATCTTTCTGACTGCCAGATCCTTGGGGAGGAAACTGTGATGCTCTGGAATTGGTTCAGGGCCAGACATACCTGTCCTTGAGGTCTCAGTTAGGGGAGGAGGCTGGCCAAATGCAGAACTTCTGAGACTCCACTTCCTGAGTTGATTTCCATTTTGGCAAAATGTGACTTTGGTTTCCAAGGGAAAGAATTCACATGTATTAAAATGTCTCTGTTGCTGAAGTTGCTTTGTGTCCTCCACTAAAGCCTTCTGCCACCAATCCCCATCTCTCAACACATTTTCAAAAGTGGTGTCTTTGGGAGGTAACCATAGCAACTAAGCTTATTCAGAAATGACTGAATCGAGGCAGTAAAGGGGGAGGTAACCCCATGGTATTTTTTTCATTGGAAACCCACAGGACACGAATCAGACTAACCATTGTACAGTCACTGAGCTACTTAGTAAGACATTTGATTCTCACAACAACCCTATGAGACCATCACCATTATCCTCTTTAATGGTTGAAGGAACTGTAGCACAAAGATTTTCTTGACTTGTCCTTGGCTGTACAGTCCAGTTAGATCTGCAGGGCTCTGGGAAATTAAAGTTCTTTTTCTATATAAACTGTCTTCTACATAAAACTAAGACTCTCCCAATTTCTAAGGAGTAAGAGCAAGTCACAGAAACATGGGAATTGTTGAATGCAGAAGCCAAGCTGTAGATCTTCTGCTCCATCCCACTAACACGTTCCTGTTGGTATGTAGTTTTAGAGCTCCCAAGATTGGCTCATATATTGCTCACAGCTGTCTTGAGATTATTGTTTATATTTATAAATGAGAATATTGGGATACTAAGAGGTTAAGTTACATCTTCCTAGGTCATCAAGTATTATTTTAAAGAATTAGACATCAGATCCAGTTCTATTTTCCTGCTGGCTTCCTAAATATGGTACTTCTAAAAATATGTCATCTATCATTTATGTATCTATTTATCTTGTCTACATTCATCCATCCTTCATTTCAGATGAATTTATGAATGTATAAAGTATCATATATTACATATGGCAAACAAGGTTTTCAGGATTAAGTTTTTAATTCATCAGCAAAGATTCACACATACAGATAATGAGATCATCTTTGGCTTGAATATTGTGGAAATACTATTTATAGGTGTAAACTTTTATATGTGCAAATTCTATATTCTAATGAATCAAACATCCCAACTTATGTTGTATAGATATGAAGTTTATCTGTGTGATTGGCTTAAGACAATGATAGAGAAGGGAGTTAGGTTTAATATTTTTAGTTAAGCCAAAAATAAATAGTTTCAAAAAAGAAATGATCTGCATTCTTTACCAAGCCATCTCTGCCATGCAAGAGGCCCCGTGTATGGAGAAGGATAGGGATCAGAACCCGGTCATAGAGCACATGTCTGCTAAACTGGACTTGTTCACTCAATAGGATAGGGTTATGACTCATGAGGCAACACTAAGAAACATGGATACAGGATTTGAGGACTTGAGGTGGATCCTTGAATGTTGGTGGAACTGAGGTTGAAGATAGGAGTAGGTGGCTAGAGATAGAACCTGAGACTTACCTGGAAAAAAAAAAAAAAAAAAAAAAAAAAAAAAACTTCCCGGAGCTGTCTCTGGTGACAGAACAAAACCAGCAACACCATGAGAGAGCTTCAGGCTTCAAGTTTTTCTGTGGAGAAGGCATGTGTGGCACATGTGCACAATAGTTAGTGTAGATTAAGGGGATGCAGAGAAAGCCAGTATAGTAAACCTGAAACCAGAGGACTTGCTTTCAGAAACTGGAGTCTGTAACAGTTATCTGACAGTGCATCTTCAGGGCTGAGTCAGGATCACTGGTGAACCCCAGAAGTCATAGCGATGGAAAGGGGTAGCTGGGGGTGGGCAGATGATGTTGCTTAAGAACCCACAAAATCCTCTTATGAGAGAAGCATCTGGCAAATTTGCAGTTTACCCACAAAGCCATGCTCACAGAATACAAAGGCACCCATTAATAGGCCTTGTGCTTGTCCCTCTCCACCCTCACCTTGGAGGGATCAGAGGCAGTACAGTGAGTGGGGCAGGAGCAACAGAGGGAAGACAAGGTAGGAAAAGCTACAAAAGGAGACCATTCCCCCCGCTCCCCATTCCACACACACCATCTCCTCCCCTGGCTGCTCATTCCTGAGCTGGGTGGAGGGAAGGAACCTACTATAGGGTGAGAACCTATCACTACAAGAGCTTTTTAAATACTCGAATACTTTAATATTTGAGTATAACCAAACATCCTAGCTGGGTAGAAAAAGGGCTGGCAAAACAAAAACAAAAACAAAAACAATCTATTTCCAGCTGAACTACTGAGCTGGTCCTTTAGTAAGCTGGTTTTCTAGTGAAAGCCTTCCAAAGGCGTGATGCCTTTCTAAATGGTCCCCTGGATTTCCTCTCCTTGCTCAGTTAACCCAGCGAGGCTCACTCTGGACCCACAATTCCTTGTGCTTTTCTAGTTAACATCTGGTAGAGAAAGCATTCCCCACCCCTTTTGGCATTTTCACCTTAAAGGTTATTACCTATGGAGGAGAAAGACTTTTTTCCCCTTAGCTGAAAGTAAGTGCCACAAACGGTAAGTAACTTTGGTGGATCTTCAGGATGAGCCTGGAATGTGAAGGGAGTAGATATTACAATTAGAAAAATTATAGCAGGCAATAAAACCTTTGCTAATACTGTTTGTAATAGCACACATTACATGGTGTGAGGCCCAAGTAAGATATACTCATCTGCAATTATTTATGTTCACTAGGGAAAGACTTTTTTCCCTTGTTTATTGTTTTAATTATGATTAACCAACAGTGTAGTGATAGTGTTATAATGATAACAGCACAAAGAATGGGATAGTTGAGGGGCAAGTACCAGTACAATGCTAACTCTACTGTGAAAGAGTGACAGAGTTCTAGTAGAGTACAGAGATAAGGGGCTCTCTTCTTTATTGTGTGTATGTGTTTGTGCATAAGTGCATATGTCTCCTGGGGGAAGGGGTAGAAATTTATCCTGAATAAGGACAAAATAGGAGCCGTCCAGGTGCTACTTTTCCTTCTACCGTCTGCCTTGTGTTCAAGGTCAGGAGTGCTCAGAGCTCCCAAAGGTATCTCCTTCCTTCTGTCCTTCCCACAAAAGGAGACTTCATCCTTGCCAGAGTTACAGTGATATTTTCTGCTTGTGAAAAATCCATATTTAATTGCTCAGAGCAGTAATGTTTCTGACTCAAAAATTCCAGAGAATTATAGCTTCCCCAAGACTAAGTCATCTCCTTGACTGTAGAACAGGGTTTGCTTCCATGGTTTCTGCCTTGCCTAAGGTTTCTGGACCTGATCTAACAAATAGAAAGTGTGTTTCCTTCACTTAATACAGAAAAGTGTTTTGAGTATTCTTAGTCAAGGCAATTTTTCATCTTTTATATCTAGCTTCAGTATAAACAAATGGTTAGAAGTACCTCAGAGCTAATATTGGTGAATAAAATTGACTAAGTTATACAAAAGAAACAAAAAAATCACATAGTAATTCATAAGTACATTAAAACACCAGAGGGAGGAGTTGGGGAGTTAGGGAAAGGATGGTAAGGGGGAAAAAAAGGAGGGGTAACAATGCTCCATAAATGTACTTATTACCTAATTCATGTAACTGTAACCCCTCTGTACAGTATTTTTACAATAAAAATATATAGAAAAAAACCCCTTAAGTTATACTCTTTTTGTCTAAATACAGGCCTGTTGGTCAGTTTTCTGTTGCTCTGACAACATACCTGAGCTAATCAATACAAAAGGAGAAAAAGATATAGCTCACAGTTTCAGACTTTTGGTTCTTTTTTTTTTATTATTGTGAAAATACTGTACAGAGGAGTTACAATTACATGGGCAAGAAAATGAGTACATTTCTTATCAAGCATTGTAGCCTCCTCCTTTGTTTCCTCTTCCCATCCCTTCCCATCTTCCCCCCTAATCCTCTCCTCCACCAAAGTTGTAAAGTCCGTTTTCGACATAACGACTTGTACATCTCATTGTTGCAATGGGTCCACCTGTATCCCTATTTAAACGATTCGTTTTTTCCCTTCCCCTCCACAAATTATACCGACATCTTGATGTCTTGGCCATGTTGCTTGGGGCTTGCTTCTCCCACGGAGACAAGGAAGCAAGAGAGAAACAGGAAGAGGCAGGTTCACACTACACCCTTTAAAGGCACTACAATGACCTGATAGCCCTCCACTAGTCCCTACCCCTTAAAGTTCTTAAGGGTTTTACTATGGCACCATAGACTGATGACCCGGATTTTATGTGCAGGATTTTGGGGGACATTTCCAAACCACAGCAGTAGGCATAAAACTATAATTTTACCGTAAGGCTCAAAAATTAACTCCAAAGGCAGTTCCACAAACAAAGCATACAAGTATTTTCAACAAGGACAGCACTATGGGAATGAAAACTCGGTGAGTTTCCCAGCTCTGCTATTTGAAGCCCGACTACACAAACCATAACACAAGCCATTGTGTTTTAAGCATTTGACTCAAAGGTTCATTTAATAAAACAATCCAACCTTGAAGAATTATCTTGCCCATTTTACAGATGAAGAGACCCATACTTAGCCTTCCAAACCACATATCTTTGCATAAGGCATTTAGACCTTTAAATCTGATTCCATAGGGGTATTATCATATATTAAATGACTGTAATAAACAGAGAAAATCATTTTCAAACAAATCATATCAATTATCTGATGTGCACATGCTAGAATATGAAAATACTAGTACATTGTACATAGGTAACCTTTTTTGACCATGAAAATTCATTTTGAATTTTCAGTTGTAAGGAGCCAAGGGCAAGAGAGAAAAGACCTCTGGAGTGAGGGCCAAGAGTCCTGGGGTACAGCTACTGTTGTGTCATTTAAATCATCTAGGTCTTGGTTTCTTCTTCCATATAAGAATGAGGATGAGATAGATCTTTTCTTTCTAAGATGTGAATTTCTATCTTTTTACAAGTGCTTAGCACAAGCCCAGATTTCTAATTCTAACCCCATTGCCCCAAACCATACTTTCAGCTCATAGAAGAATGGGCTGTCATCTCAGACTAAGAATACACAGCGCTTTGTAAATCAAATGCAACATCAAGTTGCACTGCAAACAAAAAAGTTTCACACGGTTAGAATGTTGCTGTATGGAATTTAATGAGCTCCATATGCCTGACCTCCGGAAAGAAATGATTTGGGGAACTGTAGCTGGGGAAGAGCCTAAAGGGCATCAGCATCTGGTGTGAGTTACTTGGAGTGAAGGGAATCAACCACATTTTTGTATGACTGCCAAAATAGGAAGGTAGAAACACTCTGAAATCTGTGTGCTCACCTTCTGAGATCTCGCTGACAGATTTCCAGCATTTTCCTCACTCCTTAGGAAATGTGGAGGACAGTGCAGTCCTACTTCCTTCCTGTTGTTTCCTCTAAGCTTCTCATGCCTGTGAAGTCATGAGTTTTTGGTGAGAGCAGCCTTTCCTGAAAGACTTGTCGGTGTTATTGATTGATCCATCTGTACTTGTTTTGGTGGTCTTCTACTCCTACAAGGTCCTGTCTCAACCTTAGATCTGTTAATGCCATTCTTTTCCCTTGGTTCAAAAACTCAGAACTTCTCATTGCTTCTGCATGTACTGTGAAGTTGGGCCTGAACCCATTGTGGAGAATCCTTGGTTATTATTTTATGTACCTGGTATTCTGTATTCCAGCTTCCCAAAGGCACTGGATCTCATCTTTCTCTGCCTTTCCACATGATTTCTCCTCCACAGGATCCCTCCCACCTCTTTTCTACCATACTGATCCTGCCTCAGTGCAGCTGGAATTATACGAACGTGCCTCCTCACTCTACTCTTCCCTTTTGCGATTTATCTTAGCCATATCTCTGTTCCCATAAACTTTAGGTGCAGTTGGGGTTAGTGAGGAGGTTGTACAGACTTCTCTCAATAAACTGAGGAGGCCTTTATGAATTAAAATGTGTCTCATGCTTCCTTTTTTCACCACAGTATAGTACAAGTGGCTCTTAGGGGATGTTTGTTGAGTGAAGAAGTGAGGGAAGGAAGAAAGAAGGAAGCAATGCACAGAAAGTCTTCAGAAGCTAAGCAGTGCCTCAGTCTTTTGAACATTCTCCTTTGTATCTCTCTAATTACTATGTATGCCATAATTTATGTTCATGGAGGTTCATGATGCACTTACATTTCAACAGTAGGAAACAACTAAACGTTCCTCTGACCACAGGAAGTTGCTATGAAACAGGTCAGAAAAGAACACATCAGTGGATTGCTTGTATTCACCAAATGCCATTGCTTCCTGCCCTTGCTCAGCATGTGGGGACAATTGTTTTAGAGATATGCTCTTATAGTCATTTTCAATAGTACAGTACTGTTGGCAAACAGACTCCCCCAAATTAGAAAGGCAGTGATTTAGGCTTTCCTTTTTAAGATAGGATTTAATTCTAATCCTTTTTCTTCTTATCTTTATTTTGATTGATTTCCAAAACTCTGTATCTGACTTATAAATCAGCACCTTTCTTCTTAATTCCACATTCTAAAAACAAAGGATGTCTGTTTTTTTTTTCAAGATTCTATTCTTCATTTTAGAAAAGAATTCAGAATAATAGGTAGTATCAATTGTGTGCACATGCACATGCATGCATGCACGCGTCCAACCTAGCACACAAACTCTGGGGTAATGCTCTATCATTTGAGCTACAGCTCCACTTCCAGCTTTTTTGGTGGTTTATTGGAAAAAAGAGTTTCACAGGTGTTTCTGCCAGGGTTGGCTTCAAATCACGATCCACAGATCACAGCCCAAGTAGTTAGTATTATAGGCGTAAGCTACAGGCACCTGACTGATGGTATTATTATTTTTTAAGACATGAAAGTATTCAAATACATTGTTTCATGTGATTTTTATAACAGACTTGTGAAGTGGACTGGGAAAAAATTAAAATCTATTGCTTACAAGTGACAAAGTCACAGAGCTATAAATGGACATGCTAAGATTTGAAATAATTATGATTGTTGGGTAACCTCTTCCTGTCAATCCCAAGTGTTTATAAATGGAGAGGCACATATGCAATGTAGCACAATATTCTTGGCTACCTTTTCAAGTGTCTAAACTCCCAAGGCATACAATTCATGCTAGGAAGTGCATACTACTAGTTGTTCAAAGAGCTTCTGTGAGTAATTTTCATGCTCATTAGCATCTTTGAGAGCAGATGGGATGGAGAAAGGAAAACAACAAGAATTGACCATTCGTTTGATTAAAGTTTTGATGCAGAATACAACTGAAGGAGAGACAGATTGTGAAATTCTAAGTTTTTAAAACTGGGACTGCCCCCATTTCTCCATTTGCAGAGCAATTCAAGGCCAGATGATGGTGAAGAATTTAGTCATTCCATTTATTTGACTACCTGGATCCTCTTCAGAAAAGGTGAAGGTGATCAAACATGTTAAGAACTCAGGGTAAAAACAACAGACTCTTTAAAATTTAATAAGCCGGGTGCTCCCTGGTTAGCCTGCTCTTGTTAGGATAATGGCATTTGAGGGTTTAAAACATAGCTTCTTTCAAAGTGATGCATGAGTTCCCAAAAATCTTGTTTAACATATTGCTGGAATAATGCATATGAGATGGTTAAAAATGGAAATAGGAAAAAAAAATCCCCAACACCCTTAGAGGAATTTGCAATTCATAAAGTCGCTGCCAATTTTGCATTATAGTTGCCATGGTAACTATGCTAGGCTTCTGCTCAAATGTTTCTCAGAACGGGGAGGAATAGTATATAATAAGCTCTTCAAGTGTAATTTTTTTTTATTGTAGTTGAATTAGTGTGTAATTCTTATGTGAGCATTTTGGAAATCCATGAATGTGCACCCAGTTTATGATTTTGATTTCTTATCTCTGTATGTTTAAGCAATGTTTGAAAAGTGGCTGCTTATCAATGCATGGTAATTAATTATAAAAATAATAACAAAAGCATTATCAACTGTAATTAATTATAAACACAAAAACCAGAAAGAAAAAGAAAAACATTTTGAAGTCAGTTCTAGCAAATTTTCTAGATTCTTATTGATTCAAAGTGCTTTTAGTCAAGCTTTTAGGCTATATTCATGAGTCACCCCTAGCCCTGATATGTTTTTCCTTAGAAGAGCCTTAAGATTGAATAAATGAAGTATTAAACGGAGACAATTGAACCAATTGGACCAAAAAAATACTTTCATTTGACCATTGTAGCAGGGAGCTATTTCAAATGTCAAGTATTGACTTTCTTTTTCTTATTTATTTATTTATTTATTTTGCTGGGCATGGGGTCTGAACTCTGGGCCTGGGCACTGTCCCTCAGCTCTTCAGCTCAAGTGCTCTACTACTTGAGCCACAGCACCACTTCTGACTTTTTCTGCTCATGTGGTGCTGAGGAATCGAACCCAGGGCCTCATGCATACAAGGCAAGCACTCTATCACTAAGCCACCTTCCCAGCCCCTCTTTTTCTTATTTTATTTAACTTCTGAGAACAGTTCACACCAGCACATGGAACAAAGGTTTCTAGGGTTTGTTGTCCCATAGGTTTGAGTAGAAAAGGAGACAGGATTTGAGGTGGAGCACATCTGGATTGATACTCCAGCTCTACATTTTACTAACTAAGGCCTTGGACAAGTCACTGGAATAAGTTTGTTTTCATTGTTATGAAATAGCTAGGCTGAGTCCTTTGTAAAGGAAAGAGATTTATTTTGTGCATAATTTAGGGGACTGAAAGTCTGAAGAGAATATTGGAAACTCCTATAGCTATGGCTGACATGCTAGTAGAAGGACACATGATAAGGAAAGCCCATGTGACAGGAGAAAGGAAGCAGGAGGGCAAGGAGGGACCACGCTCTTTCTTATCAGGATACCAGAGACATTAATCTCTTCCTAGCTCAAAGCAACCATGACCCACACAATCACCTTGTACCAAACCCATACCTCTTAAAGGTTCTACCACATCCCAACATTGACATACTGAGGGTGAAGATTCCAGTACATGAACCTTTGAGGTACATATTCAAACTGTAGTACCACTTAACTTGTGGGGCATGAGTGTGTTCATTGTATAAACCAGATGATTGTACTTTTTTTGGTAGATTTTTATAAGAATGAGAAAAAATAGGACATGAAATGCTTGCCCCAAATTTAACACAGTGTATTTATTCCTTATTTCTTTTGTCATAAATTATTATAGACTAAGTGGTTCAAAACAGCTCAGGATTAGGAGTCCCAATGTGTCTAACTGAGCTAAAATTAAGGGGTGGACAAGTCTGTCTTCTTTTCTGGGATTTTTTTTTTCCTTTTCTAAACTACTTACTTGCATTTCTTGGCTCGTGGCTACCGTTTTCCATGTTCAAAGCAGAGTCTATTTTTCTTAGATCACTTACTTTGACACTGACTTTTCTGCTTCCTTCTACTTTCAAAGATATCTGTAAGCAGACTGTGCTCTCGGGTAATTTCCCTCTTCCACCACCAACTTTTTTGTTTTTGATTTTTTGAGACAGAATTTCACCCAGGCTGGCCTTCTGTATCAGCCTCCTGAATGCTGGGATTACAGGAATGTCCCCTTCTACCGGACTAAAATTCCCCTATTTTAAGGTCAGTTAACTTGAAACTTTAATTCTATCTGCAATTTCATGTCTTTTATTTTTCCATGTAAATTTTGGAAGAAGTTATTCAATCTATATGGAATAACTTGCTGGGATTGTTATTGGGTCTATGTTAAAGGTATAGATAGACATTGTTTTATAGATAATGTTTTCTTCTTATGCATGAATGTAGAATAGTTCCCTATTTCCTTAATTTTTTGATATCTTCATCAAGGTTTTGTAGTTTTTATCCTAAATGTGTACATATTGTATTAGATATATACCCAAGTGTTTATTTTGTGGGTTTCTTTTTGTTGTCATTTCTTTGAGATTCTCTACGTAGATGATCATGTTATCCATGAACAAAGATTGTTATTTTTCTTCTTTTCCAATCATTGTGTCTTGCATCTCTTTGTCTTGCCTCAGTGCAATCCCAGTGACAAATATATGATGTTGAGAGGCAGTGATCCTGTCTTCTTCCTTATCTTAGCAGGAAAGCTTTCAGTTGATTGTATCTGGTTTAGTTCCTTCTTGCTCAGTCATATAATATATTCATGGCTTCTGATGGGCATAGGATATCTGCCACTATACATCCTCAGCACGAATAAAGGATAACATTATAATTTTCTATTGTCATTATTGTTTGTAGTATTAGCAAGACTATATTGAGCTTGCCTTAAAGGAGTCTCAGAAAGTTGCAGAACAGAGAGCATTCATACTCCCACGCTTCCCCAATCACAAGTAGGCCTTCCCTGGAGTGCTTGTTGTCTCTCAGTTGTCTGATAACTTTTAACAGATTTGGGTGGGACCCAATAGTTGAACCCCACATCTGGAGAGCCACCACTGGGTTGAGGTTTCATCTCCCTGGTGTTTTGCTTTAGCGTGCTTTTACTTACAAGAAACTTTTTTTTATTGTGAAAATACTGTACAGAGGGGTTACAATTACATGGGCAAGATAATGAGTACATTTCTTATCAAGCATTGTAGCCTTCTCTGTTTCCCCTTCCCATCCCTTCCCATCCTTCCCCCCCTTGGTCCCCACCCAATCCTCTTCTTAACAAGAAACTTTTATCCACATTAGTATTAGCTTGCAGAAATTGTTTTCTCAAAATGAACTAATTTCTAAAGCTTAATTTCTCTTTCAGGAAGAAAACCTTCAGGGTTAAAATAATGAGTCGGGAGATGACAATGGGGGTTGGTACTATTCTTTCTGGAGATGTCTTCATACTGAAAGGTAAGGTCAGTACAGGTTAACTCTGTAAGACAATAGGACAGGCAGGGCATGCCTGCTCTGTTTCTGCTGGGAACAGAATGGAAGAGAATAATTATGAGGCCTGGGTGTTGATTAGTAAGAAGGAAAACACTCTGACCAGTGTCCCGCCCTGGAATGCAGAGGGAGTCCCTGGGGGCTTCTTTTTGGAGGATTCCCTGTTAGGGATGGTTGGGGTGTGGCTCTGGGTAATGTCCAGCAGATGGCCCGGAGGCCACCCAGTTCCTCTCTTTGACTCAGTGCATTTCCCTTTTCTGCTCTTCACTCTCTTCCCTTTCTTTTTTCTACTCCCCAATTCTCTCCTCTCTTTGGTGAAGTGAGCTCCATTACCTTGGTAGTTGGATACGGGGCAGTCAAGCAACTGAAAATACTTGCTTTCAACTGTGTTTTATCTCCTAAGTGTTAGAGGCTCTATGGATTCACTCAGCATATTGTACTTTGGGGGAGCACTGTCTTAAAATCACCACCACACTTTGATTATTCTATTAAAAGGGCTTATTTCTACGTCTCCTTTTCTTTCACATGTACATGTGCTTACTCTTTTTTCTTTCTTTCCCAGATCTTTTTTTGTCTTTAGATATTCTTATAATTTGAACTGACTTCTACTATTCACATTTTTCTGGGCTAGCTATTTCTACACATTTGATTTAATCAATATTCTACCAAAAAATTACTGATAACTCTTTTATAAGATCAAACAACCACACCTCCAAGCTAATTCCCCTCACCCCCCTTCTTGATTTAACTGAGGAAAATGTGCTTGGATTCCTAATCTTAAGCCTTAGCAAAGACTAGTTTATGATCTCAACATGGGAGTGATTATCTCTTCCTTGAGAAATCTGTTCATAATGAATAAATACAAGACATCTACTTATCTATACTTCTTTTACAGTTTCCCTGCTATGTTTTTTTTATACTGGTCTGCTGCTAATGCATGTATTTCATACTACCTCAGGGAAGGAAGGGCTGTGAAAGAAGAAATTTATGATCTTTGTTGATTTCCACATAACCCAAATTGGAGATACAAGCTATTCTTTCTGTTGCATAAAAGGGGATAAATGTTAGTTACTGATAGCAAGATGAATGGGAAAGAAAAACTGTCTCTTTTACTTGGTAGCAGAAACTGAGACTCTTCAGTATGGACATTCAGTAAATGCAATAGATGAAGGAGAAAATGTAAACCTGGGTAGGAAGTAACCCAAAGAAAGTAACCCAAAAGACCACACGGACAAAAGCCAAGTAGAAGGAAAGATTTATTGCCAGCAGAGCTGACAAGGCCAGCATCTCCCGAGGAAAGGGAGAAAATGGCGCCGTTTGGCTCCTTGGAGGCCCCTTTTATATTGGGGGCCGGAAGTGGGAGGTGCTTCACCTACTGCACAGGCGCTGCCATGGCGGGTGGAGATTAGGCCTGCGAGGTGGGCATTTCCTTAACATCCCCCCCCCTTGGGTTTAATATGTACAGTACTGGGCAGGGAATATGGGCAAAGGTCTCTTCTTCTGGAGCTACTTCCTGCTGAGAAGGGGCGCTGTAAGGGGAAGAGGGGTGCCAGGTACTGTACATGAAGTTGACCAAGGTCATGATGTTATGAAGATGTTACTTGTCCAAAGCAGGGTCCTCTGGTTTCTCGATGGCTAGAGGAAGACCTGGCCCAATCTTTTTTATTCGTAGAGATGGGGGTCCAGTTGGCTCAGATGTGTATGAGGGTCCATCAGGCATTTAACATGCCGGATGTGAATCCAATGTGGACAGCCCTGAACCTGCACGGCTGCGGGAGCAGAGAGAGTTACTGAGTAGGGTCCTTCCCACTTAGCAGAGAGCTTGGTGGAGCTAGGTGCCCGTGGCAGGTACTTTCTTGAAATGTGCACTAGGTCCCCAGTCTTGATGGAATGCTCGGAGAGCCTTAGGTCGTAGGTTCATATTGGTCCACAGACTTCCAGAGAAAAGTGCGCAAGTGCTGAAGGAGAGAGGACAGCTTTGGGGGCAGGCAAAGGGGAGTCCGAGGTCTGAACTAGGGGAGGCAAAGGTGGGTGGCCATACATAACTTCAAAAGGACTTCATGTTAGGGTATTTTTTTTGGCAAGATCCTTAAGCTGAAAAGAGCTGAAGGTAAAAGCTTTAGCCAATCTAGATGCAGGTCAAGGGACAGCTTGGTCAGAGTTTGCTTAAGGAAGTGGTTGGCATGTTCCACCTTTCCCGAGGACTGGGGGCGCTAGGGAATATGGAAAGACCAGGAGATATTTAGAGACATAGCCAATAGCTGGGTCACGGAGGAGGCACATTCCAGTCCATTGCCTGTCTGGATGGAAGCAGGCAGGCCAAAGCCAGGAGTTATTTCCTGTAAGAGATGCTGAGACACAGAGGAGGCCCGTGAAGGTGTCCACAAACACAAACAAGTATCTGTACCTGCAGACGCTTGGCATATGGGTGAAATCAATTTCCAATACTGAATAAAAGGCGACCATCACTGGAATTGTGGAAAGCAGCGTATAGGGGTTGGGCACAACAGGGTGTAGGGGGATAACAGCAGCATTTATAAGGTGGAGGTCGTGTACCAGGTAGAACAAACCATTAGTTTTTGGCTACTGCTAAGATGAGGTTATTATAGGGAGAGATAGTGGGGCGTAGCAGCTCTTTTCTTAGTAAGTCTTTTGTATAATTGGTTGCAGTCCCAGAAGACTGCGGTGAGGGAGGGGGTACTGGGTTTGTGAAGGGAAGCATTGGGGGTCCCTCAGAGAGATATGAATAGGAGGGTGGTGTTTATCAATAGAGGGGTTGTGAGTATCCCATACCTTGGGGTCAGAGTGTGGAAAAGGGAAATCTGAGGGGTGGCTATGTGAGTCTACTAATGCCATTAACAAGGAGATTTCTGAGGAGGCTGAGTCAATATCATGTTGTGCCAATTGGGAGGGGCATAGGGTAATAGAAGCTCCAAATCTGGCCAAGAGATCTCTGCCCAGCAGTGGAACTGGGCAGTGGGGAATAACAAGGAAGGAGTGATAGAAGGTCACTCCTGAAAAAAGACCAATCACAGGGTTTTTTGGGGAGGAGGTTGTAAGGTTTTCCCTCCACCCTGACTATCGAGGTCTCAGTGAGCACCAAATACATAGCAACGTCATCTACCAAAAGCAAGGTCATCCTACCTGCAACCATGATTGTCACCCTGGGCTCCTGCTTGGTGATGGGAGTGGTCAGGGCCAGGAGTCCAGGGCCACTTCAGTCTTCTCCAGTTGCCAGTCCCAGAGTGCCAGGAGGGGGTGATTGGGCCTTAGTGGATGGCCACCATCCCTGAGAGGATGATGGACAGTCCACAGCCCAATGCCCTGAAACTTCACACTTGGGGCATGGTCGAGTTGGCTTACATGGCTGTGGGCAGGCTGGGCCTCTATGGCCTGGCTGGCCACATCGGTAGCAGAGCTTCTTCAGGGGGCAGGTATCTATCCAGTGCCCCTTTTGGCGACAGACATAGCAGGACTCAGATGGACCCCATTGGGAAGGGGTTGGTTGCAAGGTCGGAAGCCGGTAGATTTTGGCTAGCCTCTGGTACTTGAGCTGTTTGGCCTTTTTCTCCCTGCCATGATACACCTCCATAGCCTTACTACTGGGTGTTAGGGGACCCCTGTCTAGTTTTTTAAAATTTATCCCGGATGTCTAGAGCAGATTAATAAAATGAGTCATTAAGCAGTATTGTCCATCCACAGACTCGGGGTCTAGGTTAGTATATTGAAAGAGGGTCTGACTCAGTCTAGCCCAAAAGGCAGACAGATTTTCATGTTTGTCTTATATGACCATGGCCATTTTGTCATAGTTGATGGCTTTGCAGCCCGCCTGTTTGAGATCCTCCATTATACAGGCAATAAACTGGTTTCACCTTTGGCGACCACCCCGGGAATGGTAATCCCAGTGAGGCTGCTGGTCAGGCACTGCCTCAGTCCCAGTTGAGTGACCAGGGGTGGTCCAGTAGGTCTCATCTGCATAGCAGCGGGCCTTTTCCCATCCTGCTGTCCCCCTGGTAAAAGGGTATTCCTTAAGATTACGTATACATCACACCAGGTTACCTCATACGATAGGAATACATGCCACAGCTCCTTGATGTAGGTGGTGGGATTGGCGAAGAAAGATCCCAGGCACCACTGGATCTGTGCTAGGTCATTTAATGAGAATGGCATGTGCACTATGACTATACCATCAACCTCTGCCACCTCATGTAATGGGAGAATGTGGGCTGAGGTAGAACTCTGATCTGTAGCAGGCTCTTGGGCCTGGGTAAGGATGGTACTCAATGTTTCTGTAAGGTGTGCAACAACCTCCAGGGCATCTTTCAGCTAAGACAGCTGGTTCGCAGTGGCCAGGCCAGGCGTGATTCTGTCCTGTGGGTGAGGAGAGGGTGCTGACGGAAGGGGGCCTTGGCCTTGGATGGTGTGGGAGTGGAGGGTGTGGGAACGGTGACCAGAGGGCTGGGGGCTGCCACCTCCAGCAGAAGTCCCACCTCCTCTGGTGCAGTGGGAGGGGCTGTTGCCCCACTTATTTGAAATGGAAGCAACTCATCTACCGGATCTGGAATCGAGTCTGGGCTATAAGCTGGTGGCCTTGTGGCCAGGAGGAGTTGGGCAGGAGAACGTAAGGACTCAGGAAGAAGTTTAGTTTGGAGGAAGGAAAGAAAGAAAGAGAAGGCATCTACATAGCTAGTATCCTTTAACTTGCCTGATTGCCTGCAGAAGTTGGATAGACTTTGTATCATGATCCAGCGTCTCATAAATGAGCCATGTGGACTGATTGTCCAGTGGATATTTGGGTCAGATCTCAGTACAGAAATGTATGAGCTCCCGTGAATCAATGTCGGATTCAACCTTAAGCATTTCTAGATTATTTAGGAGCAAACCCAAGGGGGAGTCCTAAGGAATGTCAGGAATATTAGATTGTGTCCCACCCATGGCAAGTGATCTGGAACCAAAAGCTGCAACGAAGCATCGTGCACAGTGCAATTTGGCTCAAAACATGGGAAACGACAAGTGGGAACTGTCGCCACATTTCTCCACGGTGTCAGCCACAGAGGCCCTCAGAAATGTGACTTAGATACTTCGCAAGTTTTTCTCTGGGGTGGGGGCCCTGAAGCTCCCTGAGAGAGGCACAGGGCCTGCACAGTGAAATCACTTACCTGGAGGGTAGGACTTGATCAGACGTGTAGGAGGCGTTCGTTCAGTAGGTAACCAGCTCGACCGTCTTTTGGGTCTGCCTAGAATTGTGAGTTAGGTTCTGGGGTTGCTGGCAGGACCCTCCCAGTCATTGGAGGGAGTGAATCCACTGAAGAGCCTATCCCTGTACGGGCCACCAAAATGAAGGAGAAAATGTAAACCTGGGTAGGAAGTAACCCAAAAAAAGTAACCCAAAAGACCATGAGGGCAAAAGTCGAGTAGAAAGAAAGATGTATTGCTAGCAGAGCTGACAAGGCCAAGTTCTTAGCAGGAAAGGGAGAAAATGGCGCCGTCTGGCTCCTTGGAGGCCCCTTTTATATCAGGGGCAGAAGTGGGTATCTTACTTACTGTGCAAGTGCTGCCATCCAGAGCAGAGATTAGGCCTGCGAGGCTGGTGTTTTCTTACAATAGAAATTTAAGGGATAGGTTGATATTTAAGTGACTTAAGTTTATATAAGTGTGTGTGTGTGTGTGTGTGTGTGTGTGTGTGTGTGTGTGTGTGTGTGTATGTGTGTGTTTGGGGGCTTCAACTCTGGACTTCTTTTCTCATTTGACCTATATATTCATGGCTGTTGCTCTACCACTTGAGCCTCAGCTCTACTGTCATATTTTTTTTCTGGTTAATTGGAGATAAGAGTTTATCTGTCTGGGCTGGCTTCAAACTTCCATCTTTAGATCTCAGCCTCCTGAGTCACTAACATTATAGGTATGGACCACATGCATGTGGCTAAGATAACTAGTTGAAGATCTAGCTAAAGGTTTAACGTCAAGGACTTTGAATTGAATAACCTCTATCCCTTTTACCTTTCTAGCTCTTTGGGAAATTCATTTTTTCCAGTCTTTTTGATAAACAACTAGAATTTCACTTTTTAATTGTAAAGCACTTAAGTGTCTCCACTGGCTGTCAAATACAAGGAGTGGACCTGTATCAGTAATCATTGTGGTTGATGGTAAGCAATGGGAGTGTGGAAAAGTTGCTGGGTATGGTGGTAGACTTCACTCAGTCCTAGTTCTGCCATTTGCTAGATATGTGGACAAATTTCTTAACCAGGGTGAACATAATTATCATCCACTGTTGAATGTGAAAGGTGATGTTGTCAATGATTATGCCAGTATAAAAAGTATAAATTGGAAGTGTCTGGATCAAGCTGGGATGCATACTTACCATACTCTTTGCAGAATAAGCTCTTTTCTCTATAAGATGCTTACAAGAAACATATCTGAAAAGCAGCCATCTTCTCTGGTGTAGTTGTGATTAAGTGAGATAGTAATGAGTGCTTAGCATGGAGCCTGTAATATCTGGTCTGTGCTAGTTGTGGTTATGCACAGGACACATACATACCTTTTCATGTCTCTCAGGACAGTCATTCCAATCCCTCAGGACCTGAACTCAGGGCTTAAACAGTGTCCTTGACCTTTGTTCTCAAGGTTAGAGTTCTACTCAAGCTACATCTCCACTTCTACCTTTTGGGAGGTTAATCAGAGATAAGGATTTCATGAACTTTCCTTCCAGGGCTGGATTTGAACCATGATCCTAAGATCTCAGCCTCCTAAGTAGCTAGGATTAAAGATGTGACCTCCCATTGCCTGACTCAGATTAACTTTTATTAAATGTATTTCACAGGAATGCTAATTGCTCTTGGGTTTAGAGAAAAGGGACATGGAGGAGGCTCCAATAGTTCAGAGTTTCAGCTTACAGATGTCTCAGTCTAATCCCCAATGGAAAATTTCTCCTTACCATAGTTTTTGGAGTGGAGATTGTCCTGAGAGCTCTAGAAAATTTTGCATGGATTTGCCAAAGGTTAGCTACAGGTCAGGAGGCTTTTAATGTCACTGCTCTCACAATAAGAGCTTGCACTTGAGATCAGAGATACTTTTCTGATGCTTTAACTTGGTTTAGTAAGGAAATAAGACCTGGAGATACTTGAGTGTCCTTAATACACTGTAATAAAAACTAAGCTTAGTTCCACAGGAAATGTATGATAACTAAAGATGGCTTGGAAAGAATTACCCAACTTATCATCAGGGCATGTGTGGTAGGACTAGTAGACTTGTGCTTATTTCTGTTTCAAAAAATGTTGTTGATCTTGTGGAAATCTGTGGATAAATGTTTGGCTGGCATCAAGATATTAGTTGAATTATTAATGACTTGTCTCTGCTGAGAGCTCTGTAAGCTAGATTCATTAATTCATCAAATCAAATCATCTCCTTATCCAATGATCTGTGCGACTGTTCAACAAATATTTATCGAGCCTACTATTATGTGCTAGGTGCAAAAGATTTAAGCAAGAAATAATCTTTACTCATGTGGTAGGTTTGTAAAAATAGCTCTAATTTTCCACCTCTCCAAGTTCTTTGCTCCATAACTTTGTAGTGCTCTTCTATTTTGACTCTGATGACTTACTTAATAACTCTCTTTGGCCAATGAGCTATTAGTAGCTATAAATAAGCAAGTACTTAAAAACACTTGTGAAATCAAGCTTATTTTCATTCTTTTTTTTTTTTTGTCACCATAAGAATATATCTGTGGCCATGCACTAGCTGTTCATGTCTGTAATCCTAGCTACTCAGGAAGATGAAAACTGAAGATCATAGTTCAAAGCCAGGAAAGTCCATGAAATTCTTAATTACCCAAAAGCCAGAAGTGGAGCTGTGGTTCAAGTGGCAGAGTGCTAGTTGTGAGCAAGAAAGGCCAGGGACAGTGTTCAGTCCCCAAGTTTAAGACCAGAACTGGCACTAAAAACAAACCACCACCACAAAAACAACCAAAAAAACAAAATCAACCCCCACCATACAATGTTGTTAGAGACACTTGAAACAAAGAAGAGTTAGTACAGCTTTTCCACCCTATCACTTCCTACATTGGCTGAAAACCAGCTGACTCCCACTACATCAGTTCATCGTTCCATGTATGTCAGATTGATTTAGGAGAAGAGTCAGCAGAGCTACTCAATCAACCATTCTGAAGATGTGAGTTAGAATTGCTTGTGGTCTTTGGCTACTGAAGTGTTGTTGGAACCAGTAATGATACAATTCCAAATACTCTTGACCTCATCTTTCTCCTTAACAAGAATCTCCCATTTTTCTGAGACATATGCTGTGCATCCGCCAACTTGATGTTCTCATACATTCTACCACTTCTTTGGAAGAGTGCA
This sequence comes from Dipodomys merriami, assembly GCF_024711535.1. Taxonomy (NCBI): domain Eukaryota; kingdom Metazoa; phylum Chordata; class Mammalia; order Rodentia; family Heteromyidae; genus Dipodomys; species Dipodomys merriami. Next base: position 26,525,416 of record NW_027202270.1, on the reverse strand, counting down.
ATGGCTGTTTTGAGATACTGTCTCTGGTGGGTTTATGCTACTGCATGACTTGAGATGAAAGCTGCAGAAGTCCTATGCATGTCTGGAGAAGACACTTCATTTTGTTATTTACCATTTATTTGGTTCTTGGGTATGGGTTCTGTATCACATACATTCTGGGCATGAAATCAAATGTAAAGACCTCACATTCTCCTGGAAGACACTTTAAATGGGTAAACAAGCAACCCACAAAAATAGGGAAAGTGCTTTATGAAAGCACAATATGGGAAGTACTAATGTAGAGCTGTGAGCATGGTTTTTAGTTTCCAAGCTAGAGAGAGATGCCTTTTGATGGAAATACTAAAAGAAATGCTAAAATATGATTAAATTATTCATTGATCCTGTAGGTATAAAACAGTTTATTGTTTGTACATCGAAGGCACACAAAACTGTAAATCAGATGCTTGTAGATGGGAACAAAAAGTCCTTCAAAGGTTTGTATTTTAGAAGAGGACACGAGGACACAAATTAATATAGAGTACAAGAAATGAGGTGCTAAAACAGGTTCACAGTATCATTTAACAGTGAATTCCTATGAGGAGAATCATGGAGGGACTTGAGAATGCAGTGGGAGTTAAGATTGATTTTGAAAAGAGTTGGGGAAAAGGAAGCTGAGAGGCACTGTGGAAATGAAGGGAGAGCCTCATAGCTTGGGTTTTCCACTTGGCAGTTCAGTCCATTGGTGTGACACGGGACAGTTCTCTATTCTCACCTCAAAAATGAGTAGAGAGACTAGGCTCTAGTGGCTTGTGCATGTAATCCTAGGTACTCACAAAACTGAGATCTGAGGATCAAGACTGGAAATCAGCTCAGGTAGGAAAGCCTGTAAGACTCTTCTCTCCACCAAAAAAAGCAGAAATGGAGCTGTGGCTCAAGTGGTAGAGTACTAGTCTTAAGCACAAAAGATCAGGGATAGTGTCTCACTGAGTTCTAGCTCCAGGACACACACACGCACACACACACACACAGACATCAGTGATTCTGAATTACCTATACACATAATTCTACCCCTATAACCTGATTAAATTACACATCATGTGCCTAAACTCAGTAACATGGCCAATAATTTTCATTAAGCACATTGTAGGCTGTGTCATTGAGTGACATGTGGAAAGTCTGTTCTTGGAGTGACAGAATCATAAGTCCATGTTCAGGATGGGTGGTGGGCTTTGGAGAGGATTTCTGTGACAGAAGAGAATACATTAAGCAGGCCTGGGTTTGAATGCTGATACTGTCACCAGCAGTGGTACTACATAAGTCACAGTGGCTCTGCCTCTGTGTGCTTCTTTGCCAAATGACCCTTGCCTATTGTCCTGCTTTCTAAGGTAAGGAGCAAATGAGGAGCAGTGTTACCTGTGAACAGCTCAGTGTAGACTGTGTACAGAGGAAGGAGTGAGATGTCTTCATGATCATCCCTCACCATAGACACTAGATGTGTTCCCAAAAGATTGAATGTGATTTGAATTTTTTAATGCCGCCTTCATATTTGAAGTATGCTTCTTTGAAAGTCTCTCTTGTGACTCATTTTTTTTGTGAAACAATTTAGTGTTTTTTAGATTACAAATCAAATTTGTAAAGCATAATTATTGTCAAAATGTTGGGTTATAAAACAAGGCTGAGTATGAGATAAACTGCTAGTTGCTTATCCAGTGTTCACTTATCCCTTCTCTCATTGTTTTTGAATATTTTTTGTCATTGTTGAATTTTTTTGTGTTTTTTTTGTTCATTTGATTTTTGTGTTTTTTTAAACTTAAAAAATCAGCATTAATTAGTTAAGGAGATTTAATTTTGACATGCTCATGTATATGTATAATGTAACTTGTTTTGTTTTATTTTGTATGAAACATGTTCTTGCTTTGTAGTTTAGGCTGACTTGGAACTTGCTATGTAGCCCTGATTTCTTAATCCTTCTACTTCTTTCTCCCAAATGCTGGTGTTATAGGAGTTTGCTTCTGCCCAGCCACTTTTTCTTTCTTTCTAAACAATGTGTTATTATATATACCAGTGTGCTCAACTAAAAAATAGGACATATTGGTTCTTACATTTAGGCATAGCATTGTGCTTTAATCTGAAAATAATATATGAAGCATCAGGATTCAATCCCTTTTAGTCATTCCCTTTTTCTCATCTGGAATGATGACTGAATGTCTAGAGACCCAGAGACCTTTTGCAACTTTGAGAATGCAAATCATATACTAAAGACAGTGGTACTATGTCCCTGATAACTTTCAGTCCTATATACCTTATCTTTAGATTCCTTATTCCAAGGAAACAAACTATTTTGTGTAAGCCTCAATTAGTTCTGGTCTCTGAATAGTACCTTGTTGTAGCTCCTACCTAATGCCCTTCAAGACGTAATGACATAATTACATGCTGTAGATTGAAGAGAGTATCAGAATTGAATATCAGGAAAACCATCATGCTTAAACATATCCCCAAAGTGAATCACTTATGCAAGATTCAATAAGACTAGTTCATCTTGGCAAGGATGTTTGTCAATGAAGTTTATCACACATTCACTTTGGAAGGATACCTTGTCTAATCTTGAAGAACTAGAAAGTCTCATTAAGAAAACCATATGACAATAAAGGAATCCATTAGCTAGGCTAGGGTAAAGCGGGAAGGGAGTTGAGAGGATGTGGGAAAGATAATCACAGGCAGAAGCAATAGTGTTTGAGGCAACATAAACTTGGGCTATTTGGGGCACTGTACATTTTTTGATATTTTATTTAAAAAATTTTAAGTATATATATACATACATATATATGTATATATATGTCAGTCATGGGGCTTGAACTCTGGGTTTGGGCACTATCCCTCAGCTCTTCAACTCAAGGCGAGCACTCTACCACTTGAGCCACAATGCCATTTCTGGTTTTCTAGTGGTTTATCAGAGATAAGAGGCTCACGGACTTTCCTACCTGGGCTGGCTTTGAACCACGATCCTCAGATCTCAGGCTCCTGAGTAGCTGGGATTATAGATGTGAACCACCGGCACCCAGCTAAATATACTGTAAATATACTGTAAATATACTGTACAGAGGGGTTACAGTTACACGAGCAAGGTGATGAGTGCATTTCCTATCCAGCATTGTTAACCCCTCCTTTGTTTTTCCCCTACCATCCCTTTCCTCCCACCTCCCCAACTCCTCCCTCTCCCACCAAAGTTGTAAAGTTCATTTTCAACATAGTGTCTTGTACATCTCATTGCTACAATGGGTCATTCTTATGTCAGTAGAATACAATGTCACAGATAAGCGTGGGGAGTGGGCAGGGGGTAGCAACTGAGCCAGAAACTGAGCGAGGTAGGGAAGCAGGCCATACAGATTTTTCAAAGAACATTTAGGCATTTCACTCTCTTCCATTTTTGAAATACTATTGGAATGGCAAAGAGAAGAAAGAATGCGGTGGCTGCAAACTGGTATAATGTGCTGATGACTTTACTGAGGTTGTGATATCATTATTACAGAAAGTGGACAGAGTCACAAGATAGTACGTTAGAATCAATAGGACTTGTGATTGACTTAATGGGAAGCCTAAGTTTCTGGCTTGGGCTACAAGGCTGAAGAAGAAGCAGGTTTAAACACCTGGATTTACATCATAAAAATGTTCAGTTTTCATACATGGCATACATACTACTACGTATAAGAATCTTAACTAGCTATTTCTTATTTCAAAATTAGTCTGATAGCAATTGGCTTAGTGAAAATTAAATCATATTGATAAGAAAGGTAAGCCATCTGGTTGTTCTCTGACTGGTGGGGATCTATTTCCCTGGGTGTAATGAAGATATAACCTCTGCCACATGAAACTGTTACCTGCTATTATTTATTTCCTGATAAAAAAGGAGCAAATCATGGCTGGACATCTGTGGAAAATGAGTTTCTAATAAAGCTAAGGTAGTTAATGTCTAAATGGGAGTTTCTCCTGTGATGATAAATGTCTATTCTGTTGAAATAGTTTCCATAAAACTCAGTAAGTAAGAGGGTAGAGATATTGTGTAACTGTCAATGAAGCAATAAAGGGCTGTTTGTTTATTAGGTTTATAATCAACAATGAATCCTAACTCCAATGAGAAATGAAAATGTTTTGGTGCACTAATTTAGCAATTAAGGAGCTTCAATTTTGGAAAAAAATTTTTAAACAGTCATTCAATTTAATATTCAGTGGCTAATAGAAAAAAACATGTGGAGGAGGCCACTAGGAAAACAGCAGACAGTTAACATATGTGGGAGTACGGTGCTAATAGCTCAAAGAACAAATAATAGCATAATTCTGATCATTCAATGCATATACAAAGGGCTATTAAAAATCAATGTTCTGTGCAATTTTTTTGCTTATAAAGTCTTTCGCTGTTTGCTGTCTGTATTGTGGGCTGCTAGAAGTGGCATCAGGAGGTCAACCTTTTAACTGCCTGGTTGTCTCCCTCAAATACTTTGAAAAATAATTGACCGCTTTGGTGACATTGAATATTATAGAAACCCATAGGGCCAGTATGCTAAGAATGAGTATGTCACACCATTGTTCTATGTTTCAGAGGATTCCTATAGACTCAGGTTGAATAGGGAATAAAAATGGGATCAAAGGAGGTCTACCACATACAGGCTACTGGGGATCTGCTATATGTTATAGACGCCATTGAGCTCCAGTGGGAAGTACACTCCATCTATGACTATGGGAGATACCAGCAGGGCTTCCTACTTTTTGGAGCCAGTGCTCTGTCAGTCAAGATCAGACTAAGATGCTGCTTCAAAGAGACCTAAATATTCAATGGCTCAAATAAACTAGATCGAGATGAGGATAAGAGGAAATATTAGCAACAACCATTTTCCTTTTCACAGCTATAACCCCCACTGGGCACCAGTGGCTCACACCTATAATCCTAGCTACTCAGGAGGCAGAGATCTGAGGCTCATGGTTGGAGACCCGCCCAGGAAGGAAAGTCCATGAGATTGTTTATCTCTAATTAACTACCAAAAAAAAAAAAAAAAGGCAGAAGTGGAGCTGTGATAGGGATGTTGCTCAGGCCCTGATTTTAAGCCCCAGGACTGGCACACACGTACATAAAAGATATAACTCTATCGATCAAGATGTATCCATAAACTGATTTGTTGGATAGTAACTCCTTTGTACAACTACTTAAAGATAATAAAAATACAAATTGGGGGAAAAAGATGAAATCAAGTATTTGTTCATACACTGGTCAGAAAGTCATCACATGACCTGTTACGAAGCATAGAAAATAGAGCTCAATGTTTTCATGGAAGTGGCTCAAGAGGTAGGGCACCAGCCTTGAGAGAAAAAAAGCCAAGCAAAAACATGAGTCTGAGTTCAAGCCCCAGTATTGGCACAACAAACAATACACAATGTTTCCAGTACTAAAAGGCAAATAGAATAAACAATGTTGTTGGAAGGTATATAGCAACCTCTGCTCCACAGCTTTTTTGTTTGTTTTGTTTTTACTTTCTGTATTTCTCTCTTCCTGAAGTTCTAACATTAGCCTAGCATATACTTCTTACAAATCCAGGAATTTTATGAGGTTAAGAAAAGTCTTTATGGTTCACCTCACATTTTGGAATGAATCGGGTTCATAACTCCCTCCCTCCCTCTCTCCCTCCCTCTCTCCCTCCCTCCCTCCCTCCCTCCCTCCCTCCCTCCCTCCCTCCCTCCCTTCCTTCCTTCCTTCCTTCCTTCCTTCCTTCCTTCCTTCCTTCCTTCCTTCCTTCCTTCCTTCCTTCCTTCCTCCCTTCCTCCCTTCCTTTCTCCCTTCCTCCCTTCCTTCTTTCCTCTTTCTCCACCTGCCCCCCCCTTTTTCTTCTTTCTGCCGTATTGGGACTTAAACTTAGGATCACATACTCTTGATTGGTATTTTTGCCCAATCTACCACTTAAAGCATACCTTTCTTTACTTCCAGCTTTTTTTTCTGGTTAATTGGCAATGAGTCCTTCAGCTTTGTTTGCCTGGGCTGGCTTTGAATCAAGATCCTCAGATCTCAGCCTCCGGTGTAGCCACAGTGCCTGGCCCCATACTTCCATCTTCCTCCAAAGTGAATTTCTTTAAAGGTTGAGGGCACCTGAGGAATACTAGGCTAAGTCCTAAAGAGAAACCTGGGGTAAGCCCAGGAATGTAGAAGGGCCATTGTAAACTCCATGGAACAATAAGAATGTTAGACCATTCTAGTTAAAGACTGAAAGACAGAACACACCATCAAATAAACAGAGGCAAAAAAACACATGTTCTTTAAATGAAGACAATGTATTTTAGCTTAAGTTTATTTTATAGTCCATAGGGGGCCAAGTGGCCCATGAGTCCCATAAGTGGAATTGCTATAATCATCTTCATCATCTTACTTTCCAGAAGGGGGAAAACTTACCAAAGTTTTACATGTACAAGTTGGATTTTCTGAATTTCTGATACATTTAGAAACTATAGTTTCATTCTTCCAAGTCATTACCAACTACGGAAGTAGGGAAAAAGCTTGTAATCAGGGTCATAGCATTGGACTTTTATGGCACTTTCTTTTGGATATTTATCTAGCTTGAAAAGAAACATTATTCGATTTCCATTCCAGCGTGGTTCCAAAGCAAGTTTTTCACTTATTCTTCCATGACACCAAATCTTAATATAAATCAGGAAAAGGATTAGTAGGAAAAGGATAAGATCAGACTAGAACCAGGAGATTTACAATTATAATAAATATTTCAGTGTGGATAGGTGTGAATGGTTTCTAAATATATCCTCCCCACTCTTTTTTTGTAGATCATGGGGCCTGAACTTGGCCTAGCCACTGTCTCTCAGCTCTTTAGCTCAGAGCTAGCGCTCTACTATTTGAGCCACACTTAAGTACCATTTCTGGCTTTTTTTGCTGATGTAGTGCCGAGGAATTGAACCCATGGCCTCATGCATGCAAGGTAAGCACACTACCACTGAGCCACCTTCCCTGCTCTAAATATATCCCTTTTAACTTTTCCCTCCCCCACGGGCCATGTTGTGTACAGATGTTGTGAGTGTTCTTGATCTCCAGCCAAGAGACCTGTTGATGTCTAATACTAAAACCAGACCTTCATTTGGGGAACAGGGCTTTTAGACCAATATGGATGCATTCATCTGCCCACTCCCTCTCATCCTTCTATCATATTGTGTCTCTTCACATTTAATGCTGAGCGATGAGTTCTCACTCTACAATAATAGTCTTATAAAAGGAGTTCATAATAATTATTCTCAGTAATTGAAGTCTTGCATATCCACTCATGTCTGAATGTCTGCTAAAACAAACACAATCTCCTTTTTCCTTCTCTCCTCCTTTCCCTTTCCCTTTTCCTGCTACTTCTTTCCCATTTTCTTTTTTCCTTCTCCTTTCCCCATTTCCTTTTTTCTTCTTTCCTTTTTCGTTCATCTCCTTTTCCCCTTCTCTTTTCCCTTTTTCCTTCTATCCTTTCCCTTTTCTTCTCTTCCTCTTTCTCTTTTCCTTTTTCATTCTTCTTTTGCTCTTCTTCCTTTTTGTTCTTCCTTCTCCTTCTTCTTCATAGTTCTCCATCTGTTCCCCAAAATAACAGAAATGAATTTAAGGTTGCCTACAGAAATAATGTGAAATGTAAAATATAATAAGCATATATAGGTGAAAGGGAAATTGGATTATAAAAAACAAAGAACAGCCAAGGATGAGGTTAATGTTTGGCTGAGGAAGTGATAGAGTTCTAGTTGAAAATGAGGTAGGTTTTGGCCTCGAACCCTGTTTTGAGGAAAGGAGGAAGTGAGATTAGTTGCTAGTGGCCAAAAATATGCTAGTTGCTTAGGAGAAATAGTTCTTCACATTTTATTTACCTGATACCAAACTTTTAACCATTTACTGTTTCTCCATTCTGTAATAGGCTGAAGCAGGAAGATAGAGTAAGATAGAAATTGTAGGCTGGCTATTTTTTGGACATGCTGAGGATGAACCCAGGGTCATATACCTTTCAGTCCTTTGTCTACTTTTTTTTTTGTAACAGGGTCTTGCTAACCTTGCCTGGGCTGGCATCAAACTTGACATACTCTTACTTCTGTCTACCAGATAGATGGAATTATAGGCATAGCCATCACACATGGCAAGATTGAGTTTTTGCTGTACCAGTTGTTTCTTCATCAAACTATCTACTGGAATCATATGGAGGAACTTTCACAAAAACATATCCCTTGCTGGGTGCCAATAGCTCATGTCTGTAATCCTAGCTACCTAGGAGTCTGAGATCTTAGAATTTCAATTCAAAGCAGACAAATCCAAGAGATTGTTATCTCTCTCTCTCTTTTTGGAATATGTTTATTATCTTTAAGTAGTTTTAGAAAGTAGTTGCCATTCAATAAGGTAGTTTGTGGCTGGATTAGTGTCCCCCTTTCAACTGTTTAACCAGCAAAAAGCCAAAAATGAAGGTATAGCTCAGATGGGAGACTTCCAACCTTGAACAGAAAAGTCAAGGGTCTGTACCAGGTACAGACTTCAAGCCCCAGTATTGGCGCGCGCGCACACACACACACACACACACACACACACACAGATTCTAGAGATATATATTGCTGAGCTCCATATAGGACTATTGTGGTTTTGTAGTTATGTATGGACATGAGGAAAAGTAGTGTGTTTTTTTTTCCCCCAAGTGTTTCTGCCATAGCAAGTCAACAACATATATCTGGAAACTATTGACATAGAATATGGTGATCTAGGCAGGGTAACAGGTCATGTTTCCATGAAACAGACATATGTGTAGAAGGTTTATTGGTGGCAATCCTGGAACCAAACTTGTTGAAAGTGAAGGAAAAAGGATATAGCAGAAGAAGAGTCAAGCAGTGAAGCAGCCACAAAAAGACCTGGATCATTCCAAGGATAGGGTTGGATCTAGAATAGCTCTGTGTTTTTGTCTGAATGAAGGAAAAGGAGATGGACTTTATATTTCTTTAGTACCAGTGATTGGACATGGTTTCCTCCTGGAAAAGAAGCATAAACATGGATGGAGTGGCTTTCTTCAGTGGAAAGCAGTCTAGGGAGAGGGACTCAGTTATGACCTGTTGGTTGCCAGTACTCTTTAGCAGCTGGAGGGATGAGAACTTCAAGAACTGAAATGGAGGATCCAGGTAGTCCAGCGCAGCATCCATTTAAGTCCATCCCTCCAATCATTCCGATATCCCTGCTTCGTGTGTGTACTGGGAATCACTTATTTGAGATTCAAGTAGCTTGCTTTTCTTGTGAAAAGCTTAGAAGTGCAAGTTTTAACGGGATGTGCTATTAGCCCTGACTACTGTCACCACTACGGATATTTTATTCATTTAAGCATCTCTGTAGCTTCCTAACGATTGGCTTTTCTTGACAATTACTCTTCCTACTGTCAGCCATGATTTGCAGAAGTTGACAACCCAGAGCTGCCTAGTGATGCTGCTTAGTACCTTTTATTATTTTGTTTACTAAAATGCATTCTGGTTACTCTTGTAGATCGGTATCATCTGGTGGGATTTTCAAGTCTCTGGTATGCACATGATTGATTGATTAATTGCTTTGCTTTTCTAATGCTCCCTTTCCCCACCCCCCCCCCCCCCTACTGGATTTGAACTCAGCATCTCCTGCTTGCTGGACAAGTGTTCTCCCTCTTGAGCCACACACCCAGACTTTTGTTTTTAGGGTTTGTTTGTTCTTGCTCTTGTTTTAGATAGAATCTTGAGCTAACTTTTTTTCTTCCTAGCTCTACTCCTGGGTATCTGGGGGTACCTTATTTTTTTAATGCTTTTGTATATTTCCTTCTCCTATGATGCAACATTTCTCTATTACTTTGCGGGAGCTATTGCTTCCTCTAACCTACTAAGATCTCTCAGATTATCACTGATGGAGTTCTGGCCAAGCTTGAAGTTCTATACTATTTGCAAATTTATACATTCTCCTAATATATCCTGTTAACTTCATCCTATCTCCTTAATCATTAAAATTCTGTCCCATACTTCTCTCTTGGCCCCCGTTAACACATGTTATCTAGATTATCCAGCTTCTTTGGACTTTCCCTTTCTGCCTTGGCATGCCCAGCACATTTAGGCCAAATTGTGTTGTGACTTGAAGCTAGTTACTACTTTAGTGTACAGAAGGTGTTTCTATGTTTTTATGTTGTTTTTCAAGGTCACAGTCCCTCTGTCTTGTAGTTCATCAAGGGGGCACATTCACTATTGTATTTTTTATGTTTACTTTTTTCTGTTACTGTTGTGGAATTTGATACTATCTTATATTAGTTTCTCAATTTGAGTAGTTCTCATAGTCACTACTGCATATCGTAAGGGAGGTATAAGACAGACGTATGAGACAGTATGGACCATTAGTTTTTAAGAGGGAAGAGTGGGACACTTTACAGAGGATTGAAGAGAATCTGAGCACTAAAGACTGCTAAGAGAACCCTAGCTCATGTTTTAAGGGTCCATTCCTTCCTAATCAAGGCTTTAACCTTGGTATAGTAGACCTGCTAGGGTTCTTATTCAGAGTTATGCTAGTCTTATTCTAAGTATAGCTTTTAGTTCTTGATTTTGTCTTGTAGTGGCCAGAGGTGACAGTTGCTTGATCCAGCTGGCTTCAATGTTCATAATAAATTTTTTTTTTGGTCAGCTGTAGGGCTTGAACTCTGGGCCTGGGCTCTGTCCCTGAGCTCTTCAGCTCAAGGCGAGTGCTCTGCCACTTGAGCCACAGCGCCACTTCTGATTTTCTGGTAATTGGCGATAAGAGTCTCACAGACTTTCCTGCCCAGGCTGGCTTTGAACTGCGATCCTCAGATCTCAGCCTCCTGAGTGGCTAGGATTACAAGTGTGAACTACCAGCACCTGGCCACAATAACATTTTAAATGGAGATAAACTGTCCTTGCTAGTTCTGTTTTTTTCTAAATTTCTCAAATACCTTATAAATCTAGTTTCATAATTTGCATATGTTAATTTTTTCTAGTATGTGGTCCCTGTTTGCCGTCAGTGGAAGTGTTTTCTCATCTGGGGATCTGTCTACCATTGATGATAGGGGCCATAGGTGATGCTCATAGGTGATGCACCTTCAAAATCTTGTTTTTGAAACCATTTTTAAAACCACTACAAACATATCGACTATCACACCCTGGTAATCCCTACATGAAACCTCTTTGGAAAGGAAAGGAAGCAAGAATGAGTAGAAAAAGAAATTGAGCTGTGAAGTGTCTGCAATCAAGATCCTGGAAAACCATATTGTTTGGTCTGAGGAGGCTGTGGTTACTGTACATCATCTCAAATTAGAGCAGAACTCCAGCCTTTAGCTCTGTGACCTGTCATTAAATGTGGCCACTTGCAGGGAGAGAATGTGAACTAAGGATAGATGTCTTTAGCTGAGAAAAATATCTGCAGTATGATTTAATTCTGACTTATTGGCTGTCCAGTACCCTCAGGAGCTGGGGGAGAGTGACTCATTTTGGAAAGAAGGAGGTATCTGCATGCCCAAGGTAAAGAAAAAAGAAAGCAGATAACACATGAATTCTGACTCTTTTTTTTGCATTGATATGGATAAATACAATGTCATTGGATTATCTGAGATCAAGACTTAGGATACTGATACAAATTTAAAGAGGTGAGAAAGAAATCATGGGCGATACTTTATAAATTCAGAAATTCCTCTGGATAGCGGTCACCTGTTTAAAAATTTTCTCTTAGTCTAAAAAGCCTACAGTGATTAATTTCAGTCTCCCCAGGTTTCTATCCTGAAAATGCTATGGTTTATCTCCTTAAAGAATAATAGCATCAACAGATGTGTTAGCTGTCTTCCAGGTACACAGATGTAAAGCTATTTCCAGCTTGATCAGTTGTAAATTCCTCCTCTGATTTAATGAAGCTGATTTGGGGACACAGGAGAGAAAAAAGGGAAAACAATTCTTTAAATGCAGTTTCTTCTTGTTATCTGTTGGGGATTGATTCTAGGACCCCTTGTAAATACCAAAATCTGGTCAAAACCTTCTACTATTTGCCTATAAGCTATGGACATTCTCTTGTATATTTTAAATAATCTCTCTAAAGCACTTATAATACTGAATACTATGTAAATATGGAGTGAATGATTGTTATTCTGTGTTGTTTGGGGAATAATGGCAAAAAAATTAGCCTGTATGTATTTGTTAGAGCTGTAACTGAAAAAACAATTATTTCAAAGTTGATTGAATCCATGGACTTGTGATTCATAGATATGGAGGATTGACTGCATAATATAAATTTCAGGATGCATATCAACTACAGAAATTTAAAATTTTGCACACTTACTTGTCTCATTAAGGAGACAATAGAGTATGAGATAATAGTGAATATTATACTAAAATATATATATTTCCATTTCACAGGATTTTATTGGGCATTTTTGTACCCTCCAAAGATTAAATATAATTTACATGATCTTTAAGCACTTGTACAAAGGAGTTGCCATTTAACAAAGCAGTGCAAGAAGGGCTGGGAAGGTGGCTCAGTGGTAGAGTGCTTGCCTTGCATGCCTGAGGCCCTGGGTTCGATTCCTCAGCACCATATAAGCAAAAAGAAAAAAGCCAGAAGTGGTGCTGTGGCACAAGTGGTAGAGCACTAGCCTTGAGCTGAAGAGCTGAGGGACAGCGCCCAGGCCCAGAGTTCAGGCCCCACGACTGGACCCCCCCCCCCAAAAAAAATAACAAAGCCGTGCAAGAAGAGAACATTCTAGGAATAGTGAGGGGAACTTTATTGGAGAGACAATCTTAATGTGTACTCAAAGACAAAAAAAGAAATAGTTGACACACATAATGTATGTTTGTATGATTCTAAAATTTTTCACCTTTAAAACATGTATATTGATTCAGATTGTCTCATCTAGTAGATAAAAATTGCATTTTACTGCTCTGGTCATTATTTTAGCAGAGACTCATAGTGCATTAAATTTGTGGATATCTAATTATTGCTGCAATTACATTATGCTGTTATTTAATTGTTAAAGTGATATTTGTGTATAGATCATGTTAGGGTGTCAAGAGATGTTACTTCAAAGGAAGCTTATTAAAATATCAGTAGAGAAAGTACTGTTTGCATTTTCTTGGTACTTGTTAACACTTGCCAGTTGCTTATTGTTGTGTCCTAATGCCAGCAGAGACAACATCATAGATTTGTAGTTAGCATGGCAGTTGCCTCCAATTTGCAGCAAGGCAACGGAGATAAGGTACTTCCTAGTTAATGCTACATTTTGTGTTTGAGTGGTAGACCAAGATAAGGAGAAATAGTTATTTGATGGAATCACAATATTTTGTTAAACTGTAGAGCATTTTAAAATTACAATTTGTTGTTGCCATTTCTGCTGTTTATAGATTTAACACGAGCCCATGGTAAAAAAAAAAATAAAAAAAAAAACTATTTTAGAAAATTCAGAAAGGATCCCTCAACAACAAATCTTCAAAGAAACAACTGCCCAATAAATAAGTGGGCTACAGACTTAAAGAGAAACTTCTCTGAAGAGGAAAGAAGGATGGCCAATAGACACACGAAGAAATGCTCAACCTCCCTAGCCATAAAAGAAATGCAAATCAAAACAACATTGAGATACCACCTGACTCCAGTTTGAATGGCTAAAATCAAGAACTTTAATAACAACAGATGCTGGAGGGGATGTGGACAGAAGGGAACCTTACTGCATTGTTGATGGGAGTGTAAACTTGTTCAACCACTTTGGAAAGCAGTATGGATGTTCCTCAAAAGACTCCACATAGAGCTCTCCTATGACCCAGCAATTCCACTTTTGGGCATTTACCCAAATGTTCACAAACAAGACCACACTAAAGCTACCAGCACAACTATGTTTATTGCAGCATTATTTACCATAGCTAAGATATGGAACCAACCTAGATGCCCCTCAGTAGATGAATGGATCAAGAAAATGTGGTATATATACACAATGGAATTCTATGCCTCCATCAGAAAAAATGATATTACCCCATTTGTTAGGAAATGGAAAGGCTTGGAAAAAAATTATATTAAGTGAAGTAAGCCAGGCCCAAAGAAACATAGGTCCCATGGTTTCCCTTATTTGCAATAACTAGTATATGTCTGAGGCAAGCAGAAAAGGTCAGATAAGGTGATGTTAGGGAAATGAACCTTAAGATGTGTATTCAAATGTTTTTTTCTTTCATGCGATTTTTTCTAATACTTATATAAGATTATTTCTTTGTTGCTTTGTATGTCCCTCCACCACAGTATAACCCCTGCTTTCACTGTATTTGATGTTGGTATAATTTGTGGAGGGGAAGGGGAAAAACATAGGGATACTGGTGGACCCATTGCAACAATGAGATGTACAAGTCGTTATGTCGAAACCGAACTTTACAACTTTGGTGGGGGAGGGTGGGGAAGACTGGGTGGAGGGGGCGGAGGGAGGATGGGAAGGGATGGGAAGGGGAAACAAAGAAGAGGCTACAATGCTTGATAAGAAATGTACTCATTATCTTGCCCATGTAATTGTAACCCCTCTGTACAGTATTTTCACAATAAAAAAAAAGAAAATTCAGAAAAAGGAAAATCGGGGGTGAATTATTCACCCCAAATTCTTGGTAAAATAGGAATAGCCATGGGTTAATTAAAGATGTCAATATTATGGTGGAAAGCCACATTTCAAATACGCGTGTGCGCACACACACACACACACACACACACACAGACTCAACTCATTTAGAGAATATAATAATAACACTGCTTCTTTCCCTTTCTCCCTCTCTTTCTTCCCTTTCCCTATCTTGTGATAGGGGATATGAAAATCCACTCCCCAAAGCTCATAAAAGGAGGACCAAGAAAGGCTGCTGCACTTGTATATGTGAGGCAGTTATGAGAGCAAAACAAGAAATTCAAGATAATTTCAAAGCTGGTGTCCTCATACTGCCCTGAGAACTATTGTTCTTCCTGAGAAGAAATGCCAGCTATTGGCTCTGACACTTCAAAATTGTTTTAGAGCAGTACTCTCAGTTGTCATAGTTATGATGATGTATAATGTAAAATAAGATTTGTTGATTTAGGAAAACTACATCACATATAAAAACATCCATTTGTAACCATTTGGTCAGGTTATCTTTAAAGGGATTTGATCACATCTACTAAATCTCTCTAAAATAGAATCTTGCTTGTGTTAGTTGTAGGTCTGCTCAATAAATCTTATTGAAAGGAGTTAAGATACAAATGATCAGTGACTGGAGGAGGAACTTTGAGCAATAGACTTGTGCAGTAGATATTAATGGGTTGACATAGAACAAGAACCATGTCCTGCAAGTGAACTGCAGTCTGGAGGCAGATGGTCAGCTGAGTGTCTGTCATTCACCATAACTTTGCCTAAACTAATTACCTAATGCAAGAAACAGATGTCTGGAGAGCCTAATAAAAAGAAATGATATATGCATGACTTTAAAGGTGTAGCCAAAATGATGGCAGCTATTAAAATGCCATAAAAAATGTCCCCAAACAGAAAAAGTGTACATTTAATAGTGTTTTATAATTCTTTAGGAACTCAAAGCACCTTCTTCCCAGTAAGATGCCATATGCATGTTATTTCACCATAAAACAGGGCTATTTATGAATGCTTACTCTGCATAGGTCATTGGGTAACTACTTAAATCATTACTCCTCTGGATTAGATTGTGTTCCCTGTGACCTGTGAACATCAATGCACCTCTGAAGGTTTCCTGTGGTCCAGCAGGATATGGTTGAGTTCTAGTTTGGAAGCTCTGATTTGATCAAAAGAAGTTTATGGGTTGGGATGTAGCTCAGTGACAAAGTACTTGACTAGTAAGTGCAAGTATGGGGGGCAGGGGGAGGAAAGAGAGAGAGACAGAGACAGAGACAGAGACAGATAGACAGAGACAGAGACAGACAGAGACAGAGAAGACAAAGAAACAATACAACTAAAGTTTGTATTTTAATAAATCAAATATTCTAGGTCTTATGTTTTTCATTGTTTTGCCTTTTTTCTTTTAGCATGTCCATTTAGTATACAACAAATCTTATTTATTCTTGTTTGTCTTTTTGTATTATCTTCAAATAATTGTACAAAGCATTGTTTTTCTTTGTGGCCATCATGGAGCTTGAACTCGGAGCCTAGATGCTGTTTCTGAGCTTTTGAGCTCAAGTTTAGTGCTCTACAACTTGAACCAGAGCTTTACTTCGAGTCTGATGGACTTTTCTTCTCAGGCTGGCTTTGAGCTGTGATCCTCAGATCTGATTATCCTGAGTAGCTAAGAATAAAGTCATGAGCCACGGGTATCTGGCCAAAGGGATCTTACTTTGGTTTGGCATGTATATAATGCATCCTGACTAATATTATTCTTTTCATTATTCTCCTCCCTCCTGTCTACCCCACCCCCACCTGTCTCAAGTTTCCTAGCTCCATTTTTACTTATGTACATTGAGTATTATCATTGTATTTTCCTACCATTCCTTTCTTCTTGTGTATTCCTCCTCTGAATTCCTACTCCCTCAAAGTATGTTTCAGCTTCCTAACATTTATTGTCGTAAACTGTTTATTAATTGTTCAAAAGTGTTACTTTATGGAAATACACCCCTGCATAAATCATACTTTAGTCAGTTTGATTATATTGCATATTATATAATATATAATAGGCTATAATATTTAACATATATATATATATACATACACATATGGCTCTGTACATGTATTCATATATCTCATACTTTAACTTCCACATATGAGAGAAAAAAATGTACCTTTTTTCTCTCCGAGCCTGATTCATTTCACTCAACATGTTTTTTCCCCCAGGTCCATTCATTACCCTGCCAATAACTTAATATTATTCTTTCTGATGGATGAATATACATTTTCTCCATCTACTTATGGCCTATAGGGCAGTCAGGGCTATTTCTATCATTTGTCTATTGTGAGTAATGCTGCATTGAACATGGATATACAGGTAACTTTATTGTATCCAGACTTGGAATCTTTTGGATAAACACCCAAGAGTGGTATCTCTGGATCATAGTGTAGTTCTAACTACAGCGACAGCCTACAGTATTGGAGAAGATCTTTGCCAGCTACATATCTGACGAAGGTCTAATTACCAAAATCTACAAGAAGCTCAAAAAACAAAAACCCAAAGAATCAATAACTCAATTAATGAATAAGCAAAGGAGCTAAATAGACACTTCTCAGAAGTACAAATGGCCAAATAAATACAGAAGAAATATTCAACATTCCTGGCTGTAGAGGAAATGCAAATCAAAACAACTTTTTAAGATTTGTCTCACTCCAGTCAGAATAGCTATCATCAAGACTGCAAAGAACAACAAATGCTGACAAGAATTTGGTGTGGGAATGAGGAGAATTAACCCTAATATATGCAAGTCGGACTCTAAACTAGTACAACCAGGATGGAAGGTGGTATGGAGATTCCTCAAAAACACTAAACATAGATCTACCCTATGATTTTGTTTCCTGCTTCTTTTTACTTTTCCTTATTATCAATAAATATGTATAAGCGAAAGGAAAATATAAAGAACAATCTAGTAAATACAGTAAGTACCAATTAAGATTTATAAATGGTGACATTTTGCCAGTTTTTTCCCAGATGTTGGATGGTAGTAGTGGGGAACAGAACACTCCAGGTAAAGTTGAGAAAGAATTTTCCAAGTTCGTTCACCTTCATTCTAAAGGACACCACCTCTTTCGAAGTTGGTGAACATCCTTCCTTTCCATGATTTTGCATTTTGCCTCATTTGTGTGTGTAAACATAATAGAAGTGTCACAGATGGAATCATTACTTTAATACACTAGAGCTTACTTTTCTATTCCAAATTGTTCTCCAACTCCTATCCATATCGATACAAGTGGATTTTATTTCTTACTTTAATCCTATTTGAAATTCCATTGTTTAAAATGTATGAGTGTATGCTTCTTGAACACTTTGTTTCTATTCTCTTTCTACGATCAACAATGTTCCAATAAACATCTTTGTTCCAGGAAATAGAATAACCTCTTCATTTCTTTCATCATTTTGACAGTTTTCCTCCATTTCTCTTAGTCACTGAAGAATTTATTTTTTATTATCTTTATTTGCAAATGCTAAAAACAGTGGGGTAATAGTTACATAAGGCAGGCAAAGAGTACATTTTCTTTTGGACAATGAAGAAGTTATCCAAATATGATTTGTTGTCATTATTCCTTACAAGTATCTTCTTCATCTCTGCTTTATTTTAAAATACTGTGCTCTCTTGTTCCTAGTTAAATTTGCCATTTCCTTTATAATTGGTGCTTTCATTTTGTTAAAAAATCTTTATTAGTGCAGGTAGTAATCTCTGACTTTTAATTAAAAAGTTAAGAGTTTTGTTTTTCACACTTGTACATTTCTTTAAATTCCTTGGAACATTTGAGCCTAATGTAAGGATCTAATTTAATGTTTTTAATCTGCATGGAGGGGAAGGGAAAAAAACCAAATTGTTTAAATAGGGATACAGGTGGACCCATTGCAACAATGAGATGTACAAGAACTTTACAACTTTGCCTGGGGGTGGGGGTGGGGGGCTGGGAAGGTGGCTCAGTGGTAGAGCGCTTGCCTTGCATGCATGAGGCCCTGGGTTTAATTCCTCAGCACCACATAAGCAAAAAGAAAAAAGCCAGATGTAGCGCTATAGCTCAAGTGGTAGAGTCTAGCCTTGAGCTGAAGAGACAGCGCCCAGGCCCAGAGTTCAGGCCCCACGACCGGACCAAAAAAAAAAAAGAAATGTACTTATTACCTTGCCCATGTAATTGTAACCCCTCTGTACGGTATTTTCACAATAAAAATAATTTACCTATTACCAGCTTTGAACATCCCATTTCTCTTAGTGATCCATATAATGTCATATTTCCAGTTCTTTTCATAGGCATCAGTAGATGTTACCAATGCTGCAATATCTGGTCTAGTCTTCCTGGAGACCCCAGGGTTTTACTCTCTAGCTCCTCGCCAGTTTGACAACAAATGGCCAATGGCTAGTCAACAGAAATGATACGGGTCAATTCTGGGGTGAGACTGAAAATGATTCAGTCTTGTAGGTTTCTCCTGCTGTGTCAGCAGGATGAAGAGTGTGTGCTGACATGGCAGAGTTCAAGACTGAATGGGCTGCATTATCATATTACCTCATAATCATAAGTTCTACCATCAGATTCTGTGTGAGCAGAAGGGAAACCAAGTGCTGGCTCACATAGTATTAGGGACTAATGTGTCATTCTAACTTAGCTATAGGTAAGGTATATAGGTGAATGAGTATTCACCTCTTATTCTGGGCTCTCTACTTTCTTCCATTGTATCTCCAAACATTATTGCTATTCCCTCTCCCTCTCCTTCTCCCTCTCCCTCTCCCTCTCTGTCTCCCTCCCTCCCTCCCTCCCTCCCTCCCTCCCTCCCTCTCTCTCTCTCTCTCTCTCCCTCTCTCTCTCTCTCTCTCTCTCTCTCTCTCTCTCTCTCTCTCTCTCTCTCTCTCTCTCTCTCTCTCTCTCTCTCTCTCTCTCTCCTCTCTCTCTCTCTCTCTGTTAGTACTGGTACTTCACAAATTGTGCCACACTTCCACTTCTGGTCTTAAAGTGGTTAGTTGGAGATAAGTCTCATGGACTTTTCTGCCTGGGCTGGTTTGAACCATACTCAAATCTCAGCCTCCTAAGTAGCTAGGATTATAGGTGTGGGCCACCAGTACTTACTTTATACTATCTTAATTATTTTACCTTTGTGTAAAGTCTAGTTTCTAATAGGTCAAATCTCTTTTCTTATCCCTTTGACTTTTTATGTTTCCCAATTAATTTTGAAATCATTATAAAGGTTAATAAAATTGCCATAGAAACTACGACTACAATTTTATTAAAACTGTGCTTTAGTTGAGAAGAAACGATATCTTCATTAACAGAGTATCCTACCTAAAACTTGACAAGTCTCCATTTATTAGATTTAACCATATTAAATTGATATTTTGTAGAGAATGAAAGCCATGGGACCTGTCTGAGGTATCATCTGGAGACAGGAAAAGATCAAGTTGGTTACAGGCCAGCTGAAGAAAGAGTGAAGAAGATTGAAATAATTCTGCTTGTCCCCAAGTCTAATTTCATCAATAAGCTAGAGAGTCAGATGAGTTTGGTCATAGAAGGTTTAGCTTCTTTAATACATGAAAGATCTGTATGTAGGGCTGTGGCTCTCCGGCGGAAATGATTGTTATTTCCCAGGAAACGGGCCGGCATCTGCAAGCATTTTTGGCTGTCACACCTGGAAGGATGGTTCTACTGTTGTCCACTTACTAGAGGCCGACAGTTCTGCTCAACATCTTAGCACATACCCTGAAGCCAATCAAAATGAAGAATGATGTGAGACCAAGAAACTTTGATGTAAAGTGATAAGGAGTAATGACAAGGCCAGGTGCAGTGGCTCACATCTTTAATCCAAGCTACTCAGGAGGCTGAGATCTGAGGATTGCACTCAAAGCCAGCCTGGGCAGAAAAGACTGTGAGACTCTTATCTCCAGTTAACCACCAAAAAGCCAGAGGTAGCTCTGGCCTTGAGCAATGAAAGTTAAAGGACAATACTCAGGCCCCGAGTTCAAGCACCAGGACTAAACACACACACACACACACACACACACACACACACACACACACACACACACACACACACACACACACACACACACACACACACACACACGCACGCACAAATGAGTAACAAGGGCTGGGGGGCATGCTTAAGTGGTATAGCTCCTGCCAATAAGTTTGAGGCCATGAGTTTGACGCCCAGTGATACATAAATGTAACAGCAAAACAATCACCATATCTCACTGTCTAGCTTAAAAAAATAAGTTCCATTTCAATACTGGAGCCACCAATATAGTAATGAATTTCAAGTTTATCATGCCTATATTTTTCTTGATATTTATTTCTGTATGATTATATCCTTTAAAGCATACCATTGAGTTTCACATTTTTACCTTTATAAAGATTGAACATGACTGCATTTTGCTTTTTTACATTGTGTTTCTAGGATCTATCTATGTTGGAATACAAAGCCATAGTGTGCTTGATTGATTCATTTGTACTATTACATTGGATGGTTCCATTGGATGATGAGAACACAGCTTATTTCTCATCATTTAGATTAGGGTTGATCATTTAGATTATTTCCAGTTTTATTCTACTGTGAAAAGATTGCTTTGCACATTCTTGCATGTGTCTTTTGGTATCTATGTAAAAGCTTTATCATATATACTTTAAATTAAAATGCCAGGCCATAGGGTACAGGAATTTTCACTTTTCTGGAAAATGTAGAGGAGTTTCAGTATGTCTCTATCAGTTCTGATGCTGCATTACCCTGCTAATATGTAGGAGTCAGTGACTTCACATTTTCTCTTAATCTGGTTTGGTGTAAATGAGATCTTTGTGCAGTTTCAATTTTTCTTTCTTCAATTTCTAAGATGAGGACCACATTTTACTGATGTTTTGCTCTTTATGATTCGTCTTCAGTGAAGTGTTAGTTTACATTTTGCAGGTTGTGTTTTTTGTTTGTAAGCATTTATAAATATGCTGCATACTCATTTATTATATGAATTGTAAATATCACCTGACAAATATACATAGATTATTTTCAACTATTAAATAATGTCCTCTAATGATCAGGAGTTTTAAATTTTAATGTAGTGCTATTTTATAACACAGTACACAGAAGATTAAGAATCAATTATATTTTGTTTAATAAGTTATATTTACATGATGACATTACTTTATACATACATATAACTACATGTATGAAAGTAAACAACTAAATCTGAAAGGTTTCAGTTTATTGGAGTAAAGTGGATTGAGATAGTTTATGACCTAACTTCAGGCATTTCCTTTTTTTTATTGTCAAAATGATGTAAAGAGGGGGTTCCAGTGGCAAAATGCTCAATAGGAAATGTACTCATTACCTTGATCATGTAACTGTAACCCCTCTGTACAACATTTTTACAATTAAAAACATACAAAAAAGAAATTACAGTTACATAAATAAGGTAATAAGTACATTTCTTGTCAGAGTAGTTATCCCTTCCCTCCTTTTTCTCCGACTTCCCCTTCCTCCATTCCTCCATGTTGTACAGCTCATTTCCAACATATTGTCTTGTGAATATCACTGTTGCATTGGTTCCCCCTTGTCCTTTGTCTCACCATTCTGTTGTTCCTCTTCTCTTCCCTAATTCAGATAAACATATATAATACCAGGGCACCAAAATCAAATACAGTGGCAATGGAGGATATACCATAGGGAGAAGAACATACAAAAGAAACAAGAAATCATATAATACATGAAAAGAAAACAACAAAGAAAAAACTCTTGTGTCCATCTCTTGGAGGTCATTTTGCTTAGCGTCATCCTATATGGTCATATGTATGCAGCTATTGAGCTATTCTGCGCATCTGATAAGATTATTCTAGGCATTTACTATTTATTGTAAATACGGGACACCATGGGACCTATGTTTCTTTGGGTCTGGCTTACTTCACGTAATGTGATTTTTTTCTAAGTCCTTCCATTTCCTTACAGATGTCATTCTTTTTGATGGAAGCATAGAATTCCATTGTTTATATCTACCACATTTTCTTGATCCATTCATCTACTGAGGGGCATCTGGGTTGGTTCCATATCTTACCTATGGTGAATAATGCTGTGATAAACATAGTTGTGCTGGTAGCCTTAGTATGGCCTTGTTTGTAGTCATTTGTGTAAATGCCCAGAAGTGGGATTGCTGGATCACATGGGAGCTCTATGTTTAGTCTTTTGAGGAACCTCCATACTACTTTCCAGAGTGGTTGAACAAGTTTGCACTCCCACCAACAGTACAATAGGATTCCCTTTTGGCCACATCCTCTCCAGCATCTGTTGTTATTAGAGTTCTTGATTATAGCCATTCTAACGGGTGAGGTGGGATCTCAATGTTGTTTTGATTTGCATTTCTTTTATGGCTAGGGAGGTTGAGTCTTTCTTCATGTGTCTACTGGCCATTCTTCTTTCTTCTTCAGAGAAGTTTCTCTGTAAGTCTTTAGCCCACTTATTTATTGAGCAGTTGTTTCTTTGAGGATTTGTTGTTGGGGGATTTAGTCTTTTGAGTTCTAAGTGTATTTTAGATATGAGGTCCTTGTCTGTTGTATGGCTAGTGAAAATCTTCTCCCAATCTGTGCGCTTTCTGCTGATCTTGCTAGCGATGTCTTTTGCCAAGCAGAAGCTCTGCAGTTTAATGCAATCCCCTTTCTCCAAACTTTCTTTGATTTGTCATGTTTCTGGGTCTTTAGTAAGAAAATTTTAGCCTGTACCAAGGAGCCATAGACTTTCTATTCCTTTCTATTTCCTATTCTTTCCTGTAGCCATTTCCTTTTCTATTGGGCTCTTCTCTAATCTTATTTCTAGAAAAAATATGGAAATTATTTTTATTGGCATATTTTAGTACCAGTATCTTTTTTAGAATATCTATGTAATCCATACTTTCTCCACAGACTTTGATGCCTAGAATTCTTAGTGTTTAGAGAATAACCTTTAGGACTTAAGATCACCTGTTAAAAATTGTACACAGACATGAATATTTCTCTTGCAAGAGGTCCACTCTATATGCAAACTTTCCTCTACATTACAGACAGAAGCACTGAGGAATGGGTGAAGGAGGCGATGAGGACACCTTTATCCTAGGATAAATAAAATTCTTTTCCTGTTTTTTTTCTTTTTCTTTTTCTTTTAAAAATGTTTACAGTTGCTCATGCCTTTAATCCTAGCTACTCAAGAGGCTGATATCTAAGGATTGTGGTTCAAAGCCAGCCTGGACAGAAAAGTCTGTGAGACTCTTATCTCCAATTATTTACCAAAAAAGCCCGAAGTGGTAGAGCAACTAATCTTGAGCACAGAAGGTCAGGGACTGCTTCCAGGCTTTAAGTTTAAGCCCCAGGACTGGCACATAAGCAAAACAAAAACAGAAACAAAAACAAAAGCAAAAAATAAGAAAGTGAAACATAGGTCCCATGGTTTCCCTTATTTGTAATATCTAGTATATGTATGAGTCAAGCGGAAAAGGTCAGATAATGTGATGTCAGGAAAATGAACCCTTAGATGTGTATTTTAATGTTTTTTTCTTTCATGCATGTGTTTCTAACGCATTTATAAGATTATCTCTTTGTTGCTTTGTATGTCCCTCCCCCACAGTATAACCCCTGCTTTCACTATATTTGATGTCAGTATAACTTGTGGAGGAGATGGGGAAAAACCAGTTGTTTAAGGATACAGGTGGACCTGTTGCAACAATGAGAAGTACAAGTTGTCATGTCCAAAACTAGCTTTACAACGTCGGTGCAGGGGGGGGTAAGGGGGGGGAAGGAGAAGGATTGGGATTGCGGGGGGAGGGGGGAGGCTGGGAAGGGATGTGAAGGGTAAACAAAGGAGGAGGCTGCAATGCTTGGTAAGAAATGTACGCATTATCCTGCCCACGTAATTGTTAACTCCTCTGTACAGTATGTTCACAAATAAAATAAAATCAAATTAAAAAAAAATAAGAAAGTGTATGTTATTCCTCCAAAGTTTACATTTACCTTCCAGGTAAATGTTTCTGGATGTTCAGCACCCACATAGAGAGTTCATGTACATTTTGACATCAGAGCTACTACTATTGATGTGCTCCATTTCAGAATGCTTATTGCAGATTAACAGGACTGATAAGAGTTATAATATTTCTGTAGGGGAGAATAAAAATAAAAACAGTCATTAATTGAGGTCCAGTTTCTGATGCTATTGTGAAGAATAATAGTTTTTAAGCTTAAATAATAATATCTTGACCATATGTGCCATGAAGGGAAAACTTGACAAAGCTGGATTCTTTGTTAGTCTTTGCGATTAAAACATACCCTAAAAAATTAAAGCATCATCAACTGCTGACAGGCATTAATGGCCCTGGTGCTGACGGGTTAGCTTAGTTCAAGCGTTTCATAGATGATTAAAGTTAATGAGTGAAGTGTAAGCAGGCCTCTACTTAATGAATGTGCTAATTGTTTTTCTTGCTGCAAATATTAGTGCTGCTTTTAACTACAATGTACAGAAGATTAGGAGGCAATTCATTATACTTTGTTTAATGAGTTATATTTATACGATATAATGGCATTGTTAAATTCACACAGTACCCTTTTTAATATTCACAGCACTTTACGAGAGTCTGCTATTTTAAGCTCAAAGCAGTCTTTTGTCAGTTGGGAAGGCAGGAATAGTGTGCCTATTTTAGCCTGGTCGTTAGGAGCCTAGACTCTGACTTCATGCTGCTGGGGCTTGCATCTTGACTCTGCTAGGTACCAGCTGTGTGACCTCAGATAAGTTACTGACCTCTCTGGGCCTCAGTTATATTACTCATAAAGTAGGTAGGTGGTAGTATGTATGCCATGTGATGCTATGAGATTTGGGAACTAACTTTAAAGACTTAAAGCCATGCTTGGCACAGGGCAAGCTTTGTAACTAACCCACATTGCCAGTCACACCCCGACCTCCACCATCAATTCTCTGGACAACATCCAAAATGATCTCTTAAGACGGAGAATCTTTTCATGTCATCTGACTGCTCAAAATACTTTACGTACTGTTCACTGTAAGAGGAATGAAAACCCGATCATTCACCATGCAAGCCTGGCGCCTGCTAATCCTACGTTCATTTTTCTTGCTTGATCCCTGGCTCTTGTGCTCGGGTCACAGTGGTTTCCATTCTGTTCCTTGAACACAGGAGCGCTTTCTGTTCCTTTGGCATCTCTTTTCCAAGCACCTCAGATTCACATGCAAACTCCTGTCAGATTCAAGACCACAGTCTGACTGTGTTCCTCTTAGCTCCACCTGGTCACTGTCACTGCTCTGTTAACAAATGAAGGAGGATTAGTGAACCCCTGGGGCTTATGGCACACTATCATCATTGGCCCTCATTTTAATGTTTTCCTGAGCCCATGTCACACATATCATGCAAAAATAAAGACATATGGTATTTACTTGTACTAACAAATTTGTAGCCATGCTTAAGTCCCTCAGACTCTCCCTGGCTTCTACAGTATCCCCACCACCACATGCTCTCCTAGTCAGTAGCTCTGGGCCAGCCATGGGAATTTCAGATTCACTTAGCCATGGAAGACTTATTTGGGGGAATTGACATTCTAGGTGGACCCAAGGGATGGGAAGGTACAAACATATACTCTAAGCTATTTAAACACACTTTCAGACTGATGCTTGGTTGGCCAGAGAGGACTGCTTATATCCTGTCTCCTCAATGCCCAAGTCGGAGGGAAAATTTTGGAGCTCATATTCCCTGCTTAGAAAACAGCCCACGTCATCTTTTGTGTAGAACAATTCTGCACTGTCTTACCCACTCTGTTGCTCTGGTTGAACCAATTGTTTGAACCAGGAGAAACTTCCAGAATGACCTGAAGGCAATCTGGTCAGTAGCCGCAGCAGCAGCAGCAGATGCTGATCATAGGAGGACCAGATGCATCTGTAGAGAGACATCATGAAACTGCAGGGGCATGAGTGCAGAGTTACAGATTAGAGTCAGGACTCATTGGGAGGCATAGAAGATAAAGGAAAATTACTCAGAGCAGAGTGATACTGCTTGGTGTGGCAGGAGAGGCAGAAACCCTGATGAAGATAGGAATGTTCAGCCTGGTGGAGAGCTGAGAGTCTTCTGATGTTGGGATGAGTTGGTATGAAATGAAACAAAAAGGTGCAGGTCTGCTGCCAGGGTCATCCTCTTCAGGCAAGTAGAGAAGACTGAGTAAGCCCTGGCTGTACAGCCATTCAGAGGTCCTCTGACTTCTACAGGTGTCTGAAAGTTCGACCATCATTCCCTAGTGCAAACTGAGCCCATTACCAAAATGAAGGCTAAGCTAACCACAGCACCCAAGTTAGGAATGCCTTGTTTAGAGGAATTTCTTTACATTCTTAGATGTACAACTCAGAATATTAATGTTACTTAATAGTTTAGGTCAGAATAGGGTCTCATTTTTAGTTGAAGCTTAAGTATAGATGTACCTACACAAAAAAGTAAACATCCTGAGTACCAAAATGTGAGCCAGTAAATTAGTATAGACTAGGGAAATTCCCTCTTAAAACACCAGTCCTAATTTATTGAGTTGCATACTTATAACTTATGTATTTTTCTGTATCTAAAAATTCTAAAAAAATCTATCTATGCTGAGGAGATACACATCACTTCAGTGTTTACTATTAATAGTACTATTTTTAAAATTAATAATTCATAACTTTTAAAAAGCAATCTCAAATCCTTATTATGGTATATTAAGCCCATCTATCTCCTCAGCCTCTCTACAACCCTGATTTTCTTCTTTGTCTCCTAACATGCAGAGATTCTGCTTCATCTGTGTGGAATCACCAGCAATGTGTTGACTGGGTGTGCTGTTTTCTGCTCTGAGAAGCCTCGTTCTGGTCATTCTGGGAAGAGAAAGAAAATCACACAGGTGACAGAGCATTGGTGAGGGAAATAATTCAAAAAGCCAACTGAGCATGCCACTTGTGTTTTTCTTCCAAGGAGCCATAGTAACCTTGTTACAAAACATCAAGATAGTAATCTAGAATTCATCATACACAATGAACTCCCTCATGTCCCTTGTGTGCCATTGCTTCTTCAAGAAACTTTTTAGTAGAGTTGATTAATGAGGTGCCACAGAGGCCTTATTAGTTCATTAAGACTGGAGAGAATTCAAATTGGTCAAGATGTTATTATTGCATGGTAATCGACCAAAATGAGACTGAATTCACTATGCTTCGTTTTGGAATGTCTTGTCAGAATAAACACGAGACAATATTTTATTTTCAAAACATAATGTTTTATACATATTAGTATAAAACACTATGACTCAGAAGTTGTAGTTACAATATCTACATATTATGGCAAAAACTGCTATAAGAACACATGGAGATAGTACAAGCTTCTATGAATCATGATGAGCTTGTGGCGTTGATTCATGTTTCTAGGAATTCAATGGTTGGGAGATGTCTACGAACCTTCCCAATTCATGACACATTGCCTTCTAATCTTTATCAATAATTTCTTGTCTATTCTCATAACATTCAGAGAAATGAAGACCAAATCATTGTTTGGATGATTTAATACAAAAATTGTAACCATCCATAGTGCAAAATACATTGGAACCCAATATACACATGCATATGTATATATGTATATAACAGAAAACTGTCTTGAAAACAATACTTTCTTCTATGCTATATATTCTTGTAATATCTTTTCTTTTCTTTCTTGTTTATCAATGAAAATAGATTTTAGGTGTTACCTACTAAAAAGACTTCATGTTCTATTTGTAACGTGACTATACACTTAAAATTCTCTTTCAGTGAGTATTCTAGGTATTTGTTGATTGGTAACAAGCAATTACTATTTTGTGACTTCATACTTATCGGTCTCTTTTATTTTATCTCATGATTTTATGGGTTGAAAATCTGAACTGTGTTTGGCTGAGTGATTCTGGTGTTCCATGAACCAAGAATGAATAAACATGTTGCAGACTCACTAATCTAAGGCTCCAGATGGCTTCATTCACAGTTTGGGTGCCATATTGGGAAAGCCAGGAGGCTGAGTTCAGATGAAACTGTGGTGTGAATGGCCTTTCCAGACCTGAGGACAGTTAAGCTGACACGATGGCCAAAGACCCCAAAGAAAGTGGAAGCGCTATGCCTATGACTTATTCTTGGAAGTTCCGTTGTATCAGATTCCTGCTTTTCCATTGGTCCAAACAGTTACAGAGCCCACCCCAATTTAAAGAAAGGGCATCTAGTTATCCTCTTTCAATGGAAGCAATACCAAAGGATCTGTGATCATGTTTGAAAACCGTACAAATAGCACTGATGCGTGTTTCTAAGAGCTGGGGATATATCTGTAGACTATCTCCTTTGGTCTAAAATTTATAAACCATAATTTCCTCCCTACTATTTTACTAAACTCAAATGTTTTAACACACTGTTTTTCAAATGATTTGGTTTTAATCCCTACTGAGAAATGCATTTTACATTGCAATTCAGTGTATTTATGAACACCACACACAGAGCCTATATTGAAAATGGTTCGTGAAACAATATTTAACATTTTGTACCTTGTAATCTAGTATTTTCTCTTTAATTCTACTTCTTCATAAGTAAAGCTGGATATAGCATACTAAATGAATGTCATACTCATCAGTGAATTGTGACCCTAAGTGTAATAATACTGTTTTAATAGATTGATCCCTCCCCCCCTTTTTTTTCAATTTCTGCCCAAATTTGCCCTTCTTATACCCTTAGCTACTGGAGATCAAGAAAGCGGTTTTATTATTGTTTCTGCTGTCACTGGAGACATTTAGCGTTTCTTGAGCTATTGAATTGAGTAACAGAAAAAAATGAGTTAAATCTCATCTGTCTCCCTCTGTTCACAACTTCACATTTATCTTCTCTTCTCTTTGACCCTAGTGTCATGGATCAGTGGAACTTGTGTAGAATTTATACATCATGAGATACAACGTTACTGGTAGCTTATTTCTTCTCTTTTATCTGTTCTTCCTTTAAATATCTAGCAGGCAAGATAGAAACTGTAGCAGAAAACTTGTATACAAGGTCATGACTGGGCTGCTGATATTCTGTTCAAAATGCATGGAGGGAGGAATTAGGATTTCTCCCTCCAGTAGGAACTGGGGTGGCCATACAAAGAGAGAGGCATTGGGGCTAGATGGACAACATTAAATGCTTTATTGGTAGACAGACAACATAAACAAAGACTCAGAGGAGAGCTACTTCTGTTGGGGCTCAAAGCCTTTGTGGAATTCCTGTGAGTGCAGAGGACAAAGGGACGTGGGAGAGTAAAGTGAGTAGATCTGCCTAGGAGAAAAGCTGAAGGGCATTCAATCAGAGCCTTGTTCCACATTTAGGCTCTACCCTGGAAGCAAAGGGGAGGTATTTTGTCATATAAACTCATGCTGAAGCAGTTATAAGCAAAAATCAGCACATAAGGCAATAAACTAAGGTGATCCTCTCAAAGTACCTCTTCTAAGCAATCACACTCTATTCCTATTCAGCAAAGGAAGTTAAGAAATGCAGGCACACACTCTTCAGTGTTAAGGTGAAGTAATTAATGTTCATGGTAGCCCGTGACCTGCAGCGGTGATGTAAGCTGCTAGGCTGCATCCCAGGAACACATTGGGGTTCTCCAGATGGGGTGTCAGGATAGTTTGACTCTTTTAGCCATTCTAAGATTAGTAATCTCTGGTCTGACATGACACTTACCTGAGCCTTGGCTTTTCTGAGTGTCAACAAGAAAGTGTGATTGGATCAATGATTTGTAAGAGAGGTTGGCAAGGTTTTTTCCTTTAAAGAGCTAGATCATAAATAGAGTTTACAGGCCATCTACTCTCTGTCACAACTACTCAACTGCCATTGTAGCTTGAGAGCTACTGTTTACAATATAAAATAGAATAGGCATGACTGTGCTTCAATAAAACTTGAGTTATGAGTGTAGAAGTTTATATTTAGAAAATATATAAGAGCATAGTTTTCATATATCATGAAATATTCTTACTTTTTTCCTCCACTGTTAAAAAATGTCAAAGCTGTTGTTTGCCAGTCATACAAAAGGGTCTCTTTTATATAGATTATTTGTCAATATTTATTAAAGAACACTCTAGAGCACCAAAATAAAATAACTTTCCTGATACTCCACCATGTTCAAACAATAAAGGAGAAACTTCTAATCATCAATTCAATCAATATATTGTCACTCAGAGGAATAAGAAGCTATTTTTAAAACAGTACCAATATTGAAAAATTTTAAAGGAAGGTAGACTAAAATAAGTATTTGTAGATGTATGTTCATATAGCATTAGTTACAACAGGTAGAAATAATGTCTACAATAGGTAGAAATAATGTCCATGGATGAATGATCAAATAAAGAAAGTGTGACATAACAAACAATGGAATATTACTCAGCCTTCAAAAGAAATGAAATTCTGATACAGTCTATGGCATGGATAAGCTGGCTGTAAGGGAATCACTATTGAATAAAATTACTTATGTGCAATAACTAGAAGAGTGGAATTCATAGGGACAGAAAGTGGAATGGTTAGGCTAAGGGCTGGAAGAGGATGGAATGGGGAACTGTCTTTCATAGGCGCAATGCTACATTTTTGAAAGATAGAAACATTCTGGAGATGGATGGTGGGGATGGTTATATAGCCGTGTAGAAGTGCTTAATGTGATTAGACTGTGCACTTACAAATGGTTAACAAGGTAACCCATGTATATTTTTAGCAGAACAATGAAAGGATGAGGGAGAGTTAAATGAAGTTGTTAGCCTCACAGGACAAAGAGAAGACTCAAGAATACCTTCACAGCACTCGGACCTAGCATAGTAATCCAGAACTCTGAACACAGAATGACCAGGGAAAGGTTATTGTCTGTCCTTTGAGCATTCTGTGCTAGACATTTTCAACATTGCTTCAGAGAGGCCTCTTGATTGACACATCACAGGACAGGAGGCTGTTTCTAGGAGGTTCATTCTGTCTAGAAATGTATAGGCTGAAGCAAATCACAGTGGTGCTTCCAGAGACTTCTGCTAAACCACCGTGAACGTTGCCTCCTGAAATTTCTGAAGTTGCCTCTTTGTGCATTGAAATCTTCTACCATTTTCTGCATAATCCACGGAGCCTTTGCTCTGTGTGAAGACAAGAGGACTCCGGTATCTGCATTCCCAGAGTTGATCTGGGGATTGGGCCGTAGCGCTGTTAGCTGTTAGTTTATGGCAAGGCAGGAGGGCGGATGCCATGTGCTTGCTGATAACACAGTGGGTCAGGGTGATTGTGTTTTCATGCTCAATTGCATGACAAATCCAGCCTTTTAGCCTACAGAGTCCCACCTCAAACCTTTGTACACCACCACTAAATAATACATATATACGTGTCTCATCTCCCCTACTAGACTGTAAGGGAAGGGCAGGAGCTGAGCCTTGTTAATATTTATATCCTCTGCAAGATTGCGCTGTGCTGGGCTTCCAGCAAGTAGGCACTCAGCAAATATTTGTTGAATGAATGCATAAATGAATGTTAAATCCTCTGCCTGCAGAGTTTCTTTTTGTTTCTAATTTTCCCCTCCATCTGATACACGAGTGTCTTTCCTGTTCCTTTTGCAGATATTGAACATGCCCTCAAATATTCGTGTGTGTGTGTGTGTGTGTGTGTGTGTGTGTGTGTGTTTCTGGCCTGCATTTTCTTATTGCTATTGAAACAGAATGGAGGCCCCAAATGGAAAGCTCCCTGATGACTTTTAGAGGAGTTTTTCTCCTCATTCCTAAGGTGGCTGACTGAGGGAAGAGGGGGATTCTGTGACCAGCCACATGATGATGGATTTTGCCTGATTATTAAAAAGGATCAAAGTTTCCCCATCAGGGTAGATGTTTCACCCTGACATCCCCCTCAGAAGTTAGGGGTTGAGACACAAAGAGAAATAAAGCCATGGAAGCTAGATTGTAGTTGTCTCAGAGAAGAAAGAGAAGAGTGGAAGAATGTAGTCAATACTTCAATGTACATCCTACAAAATTAAGAAGAGGTACGGAAGGGCTGAGGAGGGGAGGGATGGGTGAGAATGTTGGAAGGGGGACATTGCTTAAGATGCATTCTATTCATAAACTGCTTTGTTCAGTGGCAACTCCTTTGTACCACTACTTAAAGATAGCAATAATTTTTAAAAGGTGCATAAAGATGGTTGAAGAAGAGACAGAATTTCTTCTGCTTTCCTTCGGTCCTTTTCCTTCTTCCCTCCTTCCTTCTCATTCTCTTTCTCCTGATATCTATGATTTGTGGCAGGGTCATTGACTCATATGTGTTTCAAGCCAGCCAGTGTTATGAAGACACAAGACAAGAATATATATAAACACACACTCTGCCATGATGTTAATTCTTTTGGACTAAACTAGAGGGAAAAATACAGCAACAGACACTGTCTCAGCCTAGAATTATCTGTAATCCATATACATTGACACATGGTTTCCAGTATGTGTGCTGGGAGCAATTAGAGAGAGGGACTTAGCCTCCTTTCTTGGGAACACTGTGGTATGGTAAGACCCCAGAGCAGGCGCAGAGTCAATAATATGAGGAGCAAAATGATAAAAGGATAATGCAACTGTAACATCTAAACAGACACATTTGGTAATTGTTTCTGTTTATGGAATTTATGCAAAACGCTAAGGAATTTGTGTACTTACCTTTTTTGAATTCTAATTATAATCTACAATACATAGGTGCAGGAAGGCAGTGGAGTGCAGTGGTTTTAGTGCCAGTCTCTGGCATCAGACTACCTAGTCAAAGATGTGGCCTGTCCCTTTTCTCCTACATCAAGATTAAAGAACTTTCCTAGATGTTTAACTGTGTATCCAGCCTCTGCTACCAATAATGTGACTCTGGGCATGGAAACATCTCTCTTAGCTCCCATTCCCTCCATCATAAGACAAGATGGTCACAAAACTTACCTTGTAAGTGAAAATTAAATGAGATTGTGTGAGAATGCCACATAAAATAGTGCTGACATAGAGTCAATAGCTTATGGATATTTTTATGACCCTCAGGTTCATCAGCATCCATTCAATAAATTTATATCAGAGTGAGAATCCAAATTCAAATCTGACTGATCCTAAAGCTCTCAGATCTTAGCCATTTCACTGTGATGGGAGGTCAGAGAAATAAATCATAAATTACTGTAGAATAATATTTCAAAAAGAGAATATCAGAGGGTTTGAAGGATGGGCAACAATTTCTTGAAAAACAAATGAAGACTCTTGGCTTCTATATAGAAAGATCTAGACTTAACCAAGTCTCTCCTCCTGAATCTCTGATATTCTGGTTAGACTCAACTTCCTCTTTTGGGAAGAAGACATGGTAGCTAAAATGTCCATTATGAAAGGTGCACTGAAGGCCAAAAATGCTTTCTTGATCTTTCTCTAATCTCCTATACTGGTTTTCTGAGTTAAGTCATCTTTTTATTCAATTTTAGAGTTTATCTGCTACTATATAGGGGACTTTCAGAGAGAAAATCTGGCATTTTAGCATGTATGTAAATATTTTATTTTAATTGGAAACAGTATTTGTAAATGTGGCAATAGGCACTGCTCCTCTTGGGGAAACAAAATTGCATCAATGTTGAAGGAATTGGGGGAATGTATCTGTATATGTGCCTATCTCTCTATATATTTTCAGTCTCTGTTCCTGTCTATAGAAATAGACTATAGCAGAAGTTTGTGAAGCAAACACTTTTGACACTATAACCTTCAGAAGACCAGGATAGTGAGAAGTTAACTTTTGTAGTTTACTCAATGTCTAAATATATTTTATGTTTCCTCCCCTTAGGTTTGGCAACAATATCTGTCTTTCCTACCTTTTCCTTTTCTATTTTTGGGCTTCATTTGAAGGAAAAAGAACTAGAAATTATCCTAGAAGTGAAATAAGTCAGAGTGAGAAAAACAAATGCTGATGTTCTTGTCATACATAAAAGTGACATCTAAACTTCTTTAAGATGAATGTTAAGCATGTAACACAGAACTGGGTGCTGGGGGCTCATGACTGTAATCCTAAACAGGCCAGGGCCCAATAAATGCTAGTAAAAGTTCTCCTTGGGCAGAAGGGCTTTAAGAATAGTTTTCTCTTGCATCCACCTTTCAGTTGTTTATTAGTGAGATGTTAATCCCTCTACATATTCCTAAACATTCAGAGAAGTCTGTCATACACAGTTTGGGGCTGGGGATTCAGCTAGTTATTTGGATAGTGGGGGAGGGGGGGAAGGTGACCCCTGAAAGCTGGGGACCTTGGGAAATTTAGCCCTCAAAAGAATGTATAGCAGAAGGATGTGTGTGCTTTCTCAGAAAGGTGCTGGTAGCACTATTTCAAGACGTCAGAAAGATCCTTAGCTCTTTTTTACTTTAGCATTCATGTCACATTTGTTATGGTAAGTGTATGGCAAGATTTTTATTGTAAAAATATATGTATATGTATGTATATATCATTATATATAAAGATCTATCTCTCTTTATCATTTTATCTTTGATATGTTCTTTTTTTTTTGGGGGGGGGAAAGGGAAAGTACCAAGCCTTGAACTCATGATCTTGTGCTTGCTGACCTTTTTTTGCTGAGTTGATACTCTAGTAATAGAGCCATGTCCCCAATCCTACTTTATGCTAGTTATTGCTAGCAAATAGTTTTTGCTAGATGGAGTCTCTTGGACTTCTTTTTCGCCTGGGCTGGCTTTGAATCATAATTCTCCAGATTCAGCTTCCTGAGTAGCTAGATACAAATGTGATCCATGGGTGCTGGCTTAGTATTATATATTCTTGATATTATTATTATTTTCTATTATAGAGTTTAATATTTTGAGGAGATACATTATGTTTTTACATACTCAATCTTTAAATTTTTATTGTACTTTCACACAGCTTGTGAGCCAGTTCAGCCCTGGGTTTAATATAGCTAATGGACAAGTGTTCATACAACAAAGTAAGCTTTTTACAGAAGTAAAGCCAATTCCCAGAGGCCTTACCATCTTCTCTGGATAAACCGATATTTAAGTCACACCCATAGATGCTTGACACTCTAATTTTTCAAATGCAATTTCAGAAGACTAATTAAAATAGCATACAAATAATTTTAGTGTAAGATTGTAGGTCTTTATATAAGCCTTTTGATTATCAATGAAGGACCTTGTTTTTTAATTAAAAAAACAAAGAAACAATGCACTCAGTAATTAGTAAATTAAAATCTTCAAAGGAAACCTTACAGCCTGATAAGAGCTCTAATTTTTTAGAGTGTTCTCATGTCAAGAGGCTATTTAAAATACAGGTTTTATAGATACTCTCCTTTTAAGTAGAATTCTCTTAGCTAATCAGATGCTGAGTTGCGTTGCCTTTAATTTTATCTGGCCAAGTTTTCCTCCATCTGTTTTCCCATAATGCTCTCATTCTCTCCTCCAGATGTTTGGCACAGCATCTCAACTTGATGTCTATTTCTTCTTGTTCTCCTTCACCTCATATGAACCTTCCAACTCATAATTCTTTGGAAATAGACACAGGAGCTTTATTTCCAATTACCATCTTTTACTTAAAAGGTTTTATCTCTCAGGTCAGTGCAAGTCAATTTTTGTTCTTTCTCACTAGAATTTCTTAGCTGTGTATGTTTTTTTTTTTTAAATAACCCAGAAATACAGGATAGTTAAGCAACATCCTTGTGTTCACAGAAGCCAGAGATTCAGGAATAGGAATTGAATAGCAAGAATTTTACTTTCAATTCTTTTAAAGCTATTTGATTTACTGAAAGATAGAGCAATTCTATCAGTCACTGTACAGCTACCACTTTGATCAATGCCTCTATTCAATAGAGGGTCAAATACCTGATAGAAAAGAAAAGAATTCTGTGGAACATATGGCAGGAAAGGATCATTTGTGTGTGCCTGCTGAAAAGACAAACGACTCGCCTTCCTGCTCTCTCTTGCTCTCTCGCTGTGCCAGTGATCTCTGCTGCTAGATGGATCAGACAACCTCGTGCTCTGGCTAATCTGCTGCTTTGCAAAGCAAACCAAATGGAAACAAAGGTTTAAGTATCTGGAAACTGAATCACAACTTGACAAAAAAAAATCTACTGGCAGGAAAAAAATATTTCCCTGATAAAAGTGTAGAGCATGTCAAGAAAATTCTTTGCCTGAGGCCACCTGCTGATACTTTATATTTGGAGAAAATGTTATTTTATACCCAGAACTTAGCTAAAACTAAAGTGTTTGACCACATATATCATCATCCTTATGAAGAACTTAGGTAAATTTTCAAGATGCAAAGGAATCTGTAAAATAGAAAAGCTTTCCTCCTGCTATCTGAAGAATAGCTTCTCTTTTTCTATTGTCTTATATCCATTTTTATGTTCCTCTTCTAACTTGCTGTCTCTGAAGAAGTAAAGCTTGGCTGATGCCCCCAAAGAGCAATGATCTCCAGGCCTCGCTGGACCAACCCATCTCCTCTACTAGAAGTTCTTTTCCAAAGGGAATCTGTCATTGGTTTAAAAGAAATGCATCAATCTACTGGGTGAGAAGATGAAGTGCCAAGGATCTACCCATGGGCATGGTTGGAACTGTCCTGCAGGAGACAAATAAGAGTGACTTGTTGCAAAAAAGGAAAGGAGTAGAGAAACAGCAAAGCCAGAGGAATAGGTCCAGGTGATGGCAGAAGGCATCTCAGTCTTGCTGCAGTCCTTCCCTGTGAATTCCATTTATCTTTAGTGAAGTTACTGAGTTGTTTCAAGAATGTAGTGCTATGCAAAAATATCTGTGACCTGTTTCCCATACTGTATCTAGGAGGAGTCTTACCTCCAGCCTTTCCTTTTTCCTTTGTTTCTTTTAAAAACTTGACCCTAGGGGTCCTTTCTCTTTGCCCCTGCCAGTTCAAAGTCTGTCTACTTTGAACTCTGTTGTCCTTCATCTAATATTTCCTAGCATTCTAGCTATTATTGACTTGCTCATCTCTTCTAGCAGATAGTAAACATCCTACAAACATTCACTTTAATATCCTTTATCATACCCAACAAGAGTTTGCAAATACCTTAGTCTGCATAAATATTTAACTGAATAAATTGTCCACTGTTATTTACCAAAACCTTCCGCATTAAGTTCAATTAGGAACATTTAAATTTATTCCACTGAAATCTCACAAATAAGGTGGAATTCCTCTATTAAATATATCTGACTCAAGTTTTCAAGGACTACATTTTAAATAACAAGTCACGTTTGCTTGAGGATTATCACTGCTGGGTCATAATGAGAACTATTTTGACATGAATCAAATCAATAATATGAGATTGCACAGGACTTATTTTGAGCTTCACACTAACAAAGGGAGGAGAGAAAAAAAATCATTGGTAAGGACCTGCCAAACATTGGACAGGCTGCTAATGTAACAAAAAAAGGTGTGTGTGTGTGTGGCGGGGGGGGATTGTTTCTTTTCACAAACACTAAATTATTGGGATAGCCGGTATGCCCTGTTTTATGTTGTTGCCTGTGTTTTTGATTGAAGAGTAAACTTTGTTGATAGCTGGTTAATCATTTGAGCCTTTTGGAAAACTTAATTGAGAGATCATTATTTGCTTTGCTTTCTTCTTCTTCACCTCACCACAGCGTATAAGCAATCACAGAGACACACAATCTCTGCTGGTTATTCACACAGCGTATTCTGAAGCACAGATCCTGGTGGTTAGAACTGCCAGATGTTCTTAGTCTCATACAGCAATCAAGTTCCAACATTGTTCAATTTGAAAGATCAGGAAACCACAGTTCTAATTAAGAATATTCATGAGTTTGTGCCTTGAAAGGTTAGCAATCCTATCATGTGCGAGACTGGACATGATCTTTTGAGCTAAGAGGTGGGGGTAGCAATTTTAAGTAAGCTACTATGGGTATTCTGCAGTGAAACAGAGACATGGAATTAAATGAACTATTTGAACTCTCAGTCGACCTGTCTTAATAGAAATGTAAAGAGCCATTCTACAGTTTCCTTATACTAGCTGCACATTATCCTCTGAAAAGCTTACAAAAGAAAATCATCCAGGCCTAGGTTCCCACCCTCCCACCCTCAGGGGTAGTCTAGATCAAGAAAAAAAAAAAACAGCATTATTGTTGGCATCCTCATTTCTGCACATAAGGAGTCACCCCTAGGCAGTTGCTATGGTAACTGTGAGTGTTTCCTCCATAGACATTATAAATGAGAACTCAGAGCATCTTCTGCTGGACTAGAAACAGGTGCCATGTGTAGCCTGTTCAAAGTAGAGTCAACCAACCAAACTTGACAATGCAGAGAATATCAGGGGTTTCTAACTGTATCCTCAAAGAAATAAAGAAATGAATCTTCATGATGGTACTGTCCTAAAGCAATAAGATTCATAGTTTATGAACCCTTTTCTCTTGAATCTTCTGTGATTGCTGTGATTGAAAAGATGCTAAACACAAGATTTCAACTTAAGTGATGAAAATTTTCTTCCTGTCTTTAACTATAACAACAACCTTTCTATCTGTAAAACTTTCTATATGTAATAAAGGGAACCTTTTGATGGATGAGTTTAGACAGAGGAGTTGGAATAAGCTTGAAGTCTACACCCACCTTCTAATGTACATCCACTGTTTGGAGGCTTCCAAAAGCCTTCTCTTGCATGACTGGTTCTTGGTTTTCCCACTGGAACTCAACTGTCCCTTCTTTAATCCTTGTTCTGACTGTACTTTTATCTTAATCTGGCCTATTGAAACTTTTATTCACTATTGCACAGTGGGTATTTTGGAGATGTGACTGAAATCCATCAAACCCAATGA
Source organism: Dipodomys merriami (assembly GCF_024711535.1). Classification (NCBI taxonomy): domain Eukaryota; kingdom Metazoa; phylum Chordata; class Mammalia; order Rodentia; family Heteromyidae; genus Dipodomys; species Dipodomys merriami. Next base: position 26,485,994 of record NW_027202270.1, on the reverse strand, counting down.
AACTCAATTTTAAGGCTTTATTATTTTTTATAATGACAAATTCCATGGATTTTTGGCTCTTTATCTTCTTTTTTTCTGTGCTTGACGTTTTTAGAATGTAAATCTGGAGACACAAGGAGTAATCTTGTCATCACAGACAGAGCGCATACTTGAAGTCAGTACAATAAAAAGCCGAGCTAACAGATGGTGAGTTATAGTGTAGTGGTGACATAATTTAAACTTCTAGATCCAGCTATGCCTGAAGTTGGCATACTATTTTCAGTTATAGAAATCAATAGAATCCCTTTTTTTGGTCAGTCATATGGCTTGAACTCAGAGCCTGGGTACTGTCCCTGAGCTCTTTTGCTCAAGGCTAGTGCTCTACCACTTTGAGCCACAGCTCTACTTCTGGTTTTCTGATGGTTATGTTAGGGAAATGAACCCTAAGATATTTATTCAAATATTTTTTTTCTTTCATGCGATTGTTTCTAACACATTTATAAGATTATTTCTTTGTATGTCCCTCCCCCACGGTATAACCCCTGCTTTCACTGTATTTGATGTTGTTATAATTTGTGAAGGGGAAGGGAAAAAAACAAATAGTTTAAGTATGGATACAAGTGGACCCATTGCAACAATGAGATGTACAAGTCGTTATGTCGAAAATGAACTTTACAACTTTGGTGAGGGGGGGAGGAGGGTTGGGTGGGGGGGGAGGATGGGATGGGAAGGGGAAACAAAGGAGGAGGCTACAATGCTTGATAAGAAATGTACTCATTATCTTGCCCATAAAATTGTAACCCCTCTGTACAGTATTTTCACAATTAAAAAAAAAAAAAGAATGACGTCCTCAAAAAACCCCCCCCCCAAAAAAAAAAAAAAAAAAACAAGTCTCATAGACTTTCCTGACCCAGCTAGCTTTGAATTACAATCTTCAGATCTCAGTCTCCTGAGTAGCTAGGATTACAGTCATGAGCCACCAACACCAGCATCAATAAAATTCCTTTTAAATTGAACTGGACGTTCTTCCACTTGTATCCAAAAGACCATTAATCCAACTCCTCATTTTGTATACTTAGGAAACTGATGGCAGTCATGGTGATCTGGGTAAATCAGGAGGGCAAGGACCATCTTCTGACCTTCTCAGTTTCAAGGAATTCCAAGATACATCTATGCTTTGGATACTTAAAAAGAAGAGTACTAGCATCTTTGGAATTTCCATTCAACTGGGTTTTTCCTCCTTGCAATAACACTTATCTACATGTAATTCTTTTGTTCTTTTCTCTTCTTTTCTTTTTTTCTTTTTTGTCGGTTGTGGGCTTGAACTCTGGGTTTGGGCACTGTCCTTGTGCTTTTCAGCTCAAGGCGAGCACACTTGAGCCACAGCACTGCTTCCAGTGGTTTATTGGAGGTAAGTCTCACGGACTTTCCTGCCCGGGCTGGCTTTGAACCATGATCCTCAGATCTCAGCCTCCTGAGTAGCTAGGATTACAGGCACCCCGTTCTCTTCATGTAATTCTTGACAGAATTTATTTTCATTGATTCTTTGCTATGTCTTAATTTGCTTGTTTGGCAACTTATATACCTACCAATCAGGTTAATGAGATACCTACAATAACAAAAGTAGCAACCCACTACTCACATGGCTATTTTGACATAGGATAGATCAAATAAACAAGTGGATCTCTTTGTGTGTGTGTGTGTGTGTGTGTGTGTGTGTGTGTGTGTGTGTGTGTGTGTGTGTGTGTGTGTGTGTTGATCCTGGAGCATTTTTGCTCAAGGCTAATGATCTAACATTTGAGCCACAGCTCCACTTCAGGCTTTCTGGTGGTTTATTGAAGATAAGGGTCTCACAGACTTTCTTTCCTGGGCTCACTTTGAACCTTTGATCCTCAGATCTCAGCCTCCCGAGTAGCTAGGATTATAGGTGTGAACCACTAGCTCTCAGCTCTTAATTTTTTTTTAACTATTTCAATAGATTTTATTATGTTTTCCAAAAAATCATTTTCAGTGCATTTTTGTATGGCAGCCTTAGGTTCTGATCAGAGGCAGAAGAGAAGGAGATCTTAAAAGGAAAGAATGTGAAATTAAAGGGGCTCAGTTTAATATTTAGCTAAAAGTTGGGCTTCATAGGCTCTCTTTTTTAGTATGGAGCCAAATTACAAAATGATTTGCTAAGCTCATCAGTTCAGTTTAAGAATTTCATTCTCCATAAATTCTTCCATAATCCTTCATCTATCTAACATAACATTGATATTACATTTCTGCCTCCATGGGACTTTGATTCCCTGTCTGTTTTAATCTTGAGTTTCATGAACATGTATTCCTTTTGCTTACTCTGTGTGCAGGAAGTGGAGGTTCCAGCACAGACTTACTTTCAATTTGAACCAAGTGCTTCCTTTGTGGCTGTGGTCCTGAATCAAGATCGTTAGTTTATTACTACTTTGGCTGAGAAGAGTTTGTAATATATTCAAACTGATTTCAGATTTTGAAAGTTTCCACAAGGGCCATATTTATTTTATTTTTAGCAAGGATTCATTTTCATATAACAGGGTTAAATGCTAGGAAAAAATACAAAAGAGAGAGACATTTCCTGCTTCCCATAGAGGAAATGGCAGTCAAAGGCTCCTCCATGAGGGCCATATTTAATCAAGCAGAATCTCATGGGAGTTTAGACCTCGAAGTGTCATATCTAATGGTTAAATTTTCATGCTCATGTCTTCAATAATCATCCAGAAGTGATATCACGGACTGGCACTCTGAGGCGGTGTGAACTCTGCAAAGTTACAATCTGAAATCTTCTCAGATCTTTTTTTTCTACCCTTCCCATTTGTCTCACATCATCTGGGGTATGGAAAGTGTGAAACTTTTTAGTTTTATATACCTTGAAGAATTCAAACCAACAAGAGAGTGACAAGAATAAGGACATTATAGAGTCTTATGTTATTGGGGTTACATCCATGTTATATAGTTTCTATCCAAGCAGAATAGAGAAGAGAATGCTTTAATCTAGAAAAGGAATGATAGCATGTAGCTATTAACTTTTTGACCTTGGAAAAATATAGAAGAAATCAGGGCAGTTTATTTTTAAAAGTTAGAAAGTAAGAGAATATATCTAAATAGGTTTTGCTGGTGATTTCAATCCTACTTTTCCATTCGAGAGTAGAATATTACCTTAAAACTTTGATATTAATTTACAAAGAGAGAACAATTAACTGTATATCTACTATCTCATTCATCTCACTTATCACAATATCCCTATTAAAGTAGCATGCATATGCAAGTGCATGCATCGGCTCATGTGCGCGCGTGCACACACATAAACACACACACACACACACACACACACACACACACACACAGAGGATTGGCTAATTCCCAAGGTCATGTCATACACATGGCAAGCAGCTGAATGGCTTTGAAGTCCATTGTGTTTGTATTATAGGTTCTGTCCTAACCACTTTGCTATATGGGTCGCCAACCATAGTCTCTACAGCTTGATGACATCTTCATGTATGCTGTGTCGGCTACTGGTCTGTATGCTTTGCATCTGTTATTACAGCTAATTTTCATAATACTGTGAAGACAATATGATGCATTTTTGTTGTTGGAGGTCGTGGGGTTTGAACTCAGAGCCTACACACTGTCCCTGATCTCTTTTGCTCAAGGCTAGTGCTCTACCACTTTGAGTCACAGCTCCATGTCCAGCTTTTTTTTTTTCTGGTGGTTAGTTGGAGATAAGAGTTTCATGGATTTTCCTACATGGATTGGCTTTGAACACAATCCTCAAATCTCAGCTTCCTGAGTAGCGAGAATTATAGGCGTGAACCACCAGTGCCCAGATGAATATTATTCTTTGTATTTTACAGATGAAGAAACATAACTAAGACACTTTTCCAAGGTTATAGAGATCACAGAAGTCAGAGTGATGTTTTAGATACCATTTATACTTTCATCTCATACATGGCCTCCGTGCCAGGTGTCCCAGGAAAGTTGGGTCTGGATGAAAAGAAAATGCACATCGTTCTTCAAAACTATTCAATACTATTCAATACTATTGAATAAACTATCTTTGAGGGTATTGACTTATGCCAAAAAAGAGCAAATGAAGCCAAATTATCAGTTTCTGTGAAATTGGACTTTAATCTCTCCAAAATACCCTTTACATACTCTAGAAAATTCTAGAAGAGTCTTAGAGACTTACTGAACTGAATTTAATACATTTGGTTGCAACTCTAGAAGCATCTACTTCCATGTTGGGACTGGTTAAAAAACAATCATTGGCTTTCTTTTCTGTCTTCTTTCACTCTACGTTCCCCAGGTCTTTCTTAGGAGGAAGAGCTTTGCTTCACCTGCTGCTGCCCTCCAGGCCCACCTACTCATCCCAACCTTTGTGCCCCTTTGCCTTCTTTCTGCTGCTGTGTGGCCCCTCCTATTAGAAGCGTAATCTATTTCTATTTCTAGTTCCATACTGCTCAGCTCTTCCTAAATCTCGGTAACATGGCATTGTCCTTACTCCAAGCACTAAAAGTTGAAAGGTTACCAATGTTCCCCCAAGTACTTTTCTTAATTACTTCCACCAGCTTCTAGTTACAGGGTCAAGTCCAGATTCCTAGAGTAGATTTTATACGTTCTCTAAAGCAATATGGTTTCAAAGTTCTATTCTCCCCTCTCCCTGTGATTATCTTATACAAACAGTGATGCATCAGAAAATTAGTAGCTTTCATGATTCCTGAAAATATATCTTACACTTATTTATTGTTCTTTTATTTTTATTTTTTGAAAAGGTGATGAGCTGTGGGGGGATTATAGTTACATAAGGCAATAAGTACATTTGTTTTTAATCGTTGTTACCCCATCCCTCATTATCTCCCACTTATCCCTTCCTATTCCCCCCGAGTTGTAATGTCAAGTGAGTATCAATGTTGCTGTGGTTCATCCATTGCCCTACTGTTTCTGTGATTACCTTACCCTTCTGCATATCGCATTATCTAATATGCAAATCACAAGGTACAAAAATCTAGAGAAATGAGGAAGAAAAAAAATAAAATTGAGAAAAAAGAACCAACTACATACAGGGTCTAATAGGAACCTCTTGTTTCCCTAAATTGGAGCTTATGGTGATATGCTTCATTATATATAGTCCTATGCACTAAGCAGTTGCGTTATTGAGAACCCCTGTTAAGAATATCATATACATATTCTAGTTCTTAAAAATGAAGGAGATCTTGTGACTTACTTTTCTTAGGGTCTGACTTACTTCACTTACTATAATTTTTTCCAAGTCTTTCTATTTCCTCATGAGTAGAACAATGCTATTCTTTCGGATGGAAGCATAGAATTCCATTGTGTATATGTACCACATTTTCTTTTCTTTTCTTTTCTTTTTTGTCGGTCATGGGGGTTGAACTCTGGGCCAGGTTGCTGTCTCTCAGCTCTTCAGCTCAAGGCTACCACTCTACCACTTGAGCCACAGTGCCACTTCTGACTTTTTTCTGCTTATGTGGTGCTGAGGAATTGAACCCAGGGCCTCATGCATGTGAGGCAAGCACTCTACCACTAAGCCAGCTTCCCAGCTCCTGTACCACATTTTCTGAATCCATTCATCTGCTGAGGGGCATTTGGGTTGGTTCCATATCTTGGCTATGGTAAATAGTGCTACAATGAACATTGTTGTGCTGGTGGCTTTAGTGTGGCCTTGTTTGTGGTCATTTGGGTAAATGCACAAAAGTGGGATTGCTGAGTCATAGGGGAGCTCTATGTTTAGTCTTTTGAGGAACCTCCGCACTGCTTTCCAGAGTGGTTGAACAAGTTTGCATTCCCACCAATAGTGTAGTAGTTCCCTTTTGGCCACATCCCTGCCAGTATCTGTTGTTGTTAAATTTCTTGATTATGGCCATTCTAACTGGTATAAGGTGTAATCTCAATGTTATTTTGATTTGCATTTCTTTTACAGCCAGAGATGTTGAGCAATTCTTCATGTGTCTCTTGGACATTCATATTTCCTCTTCAAAGAGGTCTCTCTTAAGATCTTTAGTCCACTTTTTAATGGTGTGGTTGTTTCTTGGGGTGTTTTTTTGTGGGGGGATTTAATTTCTTGATCAGCAAGTATATTTTAGATATGGGCCCCTTGTCTGTTCTATGGATGGTGAAGATCTTCTCGAGTCTGTGGGGTTTCGATATATTTTGCTAGCTATGTCCTTTGCAGTGCAGAAGCTCTGCAGTTTAATGCAGTCCCATTTATCCAGCCTTTCTTTGATTTGTTGTGTTTCTGAATTTTATTAAGAAAGTTTTGACCTGTTTCAAGGATCCCTAGTGTTTCTTCTATTCCTTCTTGTAATATTTTCAAGGTATCTGCTCTTACCTTGAGGTCTTTGATCTATTTGGAGATGATTCTGGTGCAGGGTGCTATATAGGGGTCTAACTTCAGTTTTCTACACATGTTTAGCCAAATAGACATAGCAGTTTTCTTGGAGGCAGATAAAGGTTGGCTAAGAAAACCAGTAAAAGGAGGACCAAGGACATAGAAATATCAATTAAATTATCCAGGATTTTCCTACAAAAAAAAATCTAAAGCATGAGATCTGAGGATCGAGGTTTGAAGCCAGCCCATGCAAAAAAAACTGCATGACTCTTATCTCAAATTAAGCAGCAAAAAATCTGGAAGTGGAGGTGTGACTTAGTGGTAGAGTGCCAGCTTTGAACAAAAGCTTCATGGGAGAGTGGGCGGCTCTGAGTTCAAGTCCCAGTACAGGCACCAAAAAACCCTCTAGAACAGAGATAGTTTAATTTTAACATACTTTAGCATTCTATTTGTGTATTTTCTAACTAGGAGCGTGTGAACTCTTTGAGTACCACTAATAACGTACAGGACTTTGGGATAGTTTTCTAACACTTTGATCACTTTGCCTAATTTATAAAATGGAGATGCTCACAGTACATAGTATTATTTGGAAAATTAAAAGGAATACTTTACATAAAATGCTTAGTACAAAGAATATATTCTGTAAGTGCTTGTTGGTAAAGTGGCACCATTTCAATGGTTCATATCAAATCAAATGTATCAGTTTCTTAAGGTAACAACATTTAGAACTGTGAGAAGACCATGAAGGACTGATTCATGGATTCCATTAAATCATTAATTAGTAAATAAATGATAATTAAGTTACCAAAGAGGTCTATGGTTAGACCAATGATGAAAGTGTATCCACTTGCCATCTGATTAAAAAAAAAAATCACATCAGAAGAGGTGACCAGGTAACATCCATGGAATGAAAAGCCTAATAATAGATAAGAGAAAATTAGATGATAGTTTTATATCATTAAACTATTAGAAATAATTTCTATTGGAATTTATATTGCATATCAAATATTACCCACACAGTCAGTCCTTTCCTCCATGGATCCAAGACAGAAAGAAAGAAGCACAGCCACAGACAGATTCCTGGGCTTACCCATCTTTCTCTGAAACATGTAATGTCCTAATACAAGTAGACAACTTGTGAAAATCCTGTTCTCTTCTTGTTCTTAGTGTCTGCTGAATCTCCCTGGAACAGTTTTATTGACTGCCAAACAATACTATTCTACATAGTGTCCCACTGTGCTGCTTCTCTTCTGCATTAAATATATCTCCAGCCACTCCTTCCTTCTCTTCCCCTCCCTCAGGGAGGCTGAGTGGCATGTTCTGATGGCATTTGGGAGGATCTGGAATTGATAGACATTGGTTTGCATAGCCTCTGACTTTCACTTCTTGTCTTACAGTGTTCACTATCCACACAAAAATGTTAGCTCTCTCCTGCTGATATATATGTGCATATATGTATATGTGTGTGTGTGTGTATACTATTTAGACATCAGATGGTTTGCCAACAGCCCACCTGAGTCCTGTCAAAATAAGATGAATAATTCTTTATTGAGTGTGATATTAAAAAGACAAGAGTCTGTGTGTACAGATCCGTTTTCTTCCTTAGACTATTAGAAATCACAAAAATGTGCACCAAAGTAAGCCTTGCACCTTTCATTGCAAAGGAAACACTTCCAAATAAAGGCCTGCTACTGAATGGATTGCTCAGTCAAAGGAGAGCCATGGCACATTAAATTCAATAAACCACTCAAGCTTCTGATCGAATATATTATGGGAACACTGTAGGCTACAGTTTAAAAGATTAGCCCAGGAAGAAACAATATACTACTGTATTGGTTTTCTTGGTAGCAGTCTCAGCTTCAGGCACAAGATGATGCTACCTGATAGTTTCCATGGTAACTAGGCAAGTGTTCAGCTGGAGCATTTCCAAACAGGAAAAAAAAATAGAGTATCATACATGAATTTTGGTTTAAAGAGGAAGGGGATAGACAGTACTTAGAAAATGGTAGCATGGGAATCCTCCAATATAGATTCCGCAGTGCAAGGCTTATATGACTTTTAATTTTTAGAAGGCTGTGCTACCCACATTGGTTTATAGGTATCATCCATCGTTGGTATTATTTATAATTTCCAGGGAAAGAGTGGATAAGAGATACATTTGCAATGCTGCGGAGGACTCTATTCTGCTGACATTTTATTTTATTATTTTAAGTTTTTTATTGTAAAAATACTGTACAGAGGGGTTACAGTTACATGAGCAAGGTAATGAGTACCATTTCCTATCCAGCATTGTTGCCTCCTCCTTTGTTTTTCTGCTACCATCCCTTCCCTCCCACCTCCACAACTACAGTCCCCCTCTACGCCTAAATTGTAAAGTCCATTTTTCAGCATAGTGTTTCATACCTCTCATTGTTACAATGGGCCAACCTGTATCCCTATTTAAACATTTTGTTTTTTCGCTTCCCCTCCCCAAATTAAAGAAGTGTATATACAAGATGCAGGGCATGGACATCAAATACAGTAAAAACAGGGATTCTACTGTGGGGGAGGAACATACAAAGCAACAAAAAAGTCACATGATATATTATAAATATGTTAGAAACAATATCAAGAAAGAAAAAAACCACTTGTGTCCCTATCTTAGGGTTGATTTCACTTAAGATCATCTTATCTGGTCATATATACATAGCTTTTGACCTTTTCTGCTTGTCCCAGACATATACTAGTTATTGCAAATAAGGGAAACCATGGAACCTATGTTTCTTTGGCCCTGGCTTACTTCACTTAATATAGTTTTTCCAAGTCTTTCTATTTCCTAACAAATGGGGCAATGCTATTCTTTCTGATGGAGGCATAGAATTCCATTATATATATATATATATATATATATATTTTATATATAATATCCATATATATCCATATATATCATATTTTCTTGATCCATTCATCTACTGAGGGGCATCTGAGTTGGTTCCATATCTTAGCTATGGTAAAATGCTGCAATAAACATAGTTGTGCTGGTAGTTTTAGTATGGTCTTGTTTGTGATCCTTTGGGTAAATGCCCAAAAGTGAGATTGCTGGGTCATAGGGGAGCTCCATTTTATAGCTTACTCTTTTCCTCCAACTGCAGCTGTCTGATGCCTTGCCAAATCTACCAAGTCCTTGTACTCACATTGAATTCTACATATACTCACCTAGTATTGGGGTACCCTGATTTTTTTCTATGCCCTGAACATCAGTTAAAGAATTGATCAGAGGTTTATAGGGGTAGTGGGATTTGGTCAGTGTGTTCATGATCGTCTTATCCTAGCTGATCATTACCCTACAAAATGAGCTTTCTACCTTACTTCTGTCTGCAGCTGCTTTGGCTCACACCAGGATTTCCACCCTTGCAACCCCAGCACCAGTTACTCTCCTCATTTCCAGGTTGGCTGCTGTATATTCTTTTGAGTTTTTAGCTTCTTGATTATCAGCTATTCCCATGGGCCAGATCTAACCTTTCGTTTGACATCCATCCAATGTTGAAATGATGGAAATGACATCCAATCAAGAGATTTCACATAACATTTTGGATTCGGGCAAGTTTATCCTTCTGTTCTTTGTCAGGCTAGTGCTGTGGGTCTGTCCCCTTTACATCAAGATTGTGTTTCCTGAGCTGACTGTATGACCACCATTGCTTACCTTCAAGTTTTTATGACATCTGAAAGGCCTGAGAGGTCTTCTATCCTTGAGGTCATTTCTCTAGATATTGCTACTGTATTTGCTTCCCCCAAGCCTAGGGTTTTTTGTGGGTTTGTGTGTGTGTGTGTGTGTGTGTGTGTGTGTTTTGCCTAGTAAGTGTACAATATAGATTCACACTCAAAGGGCTTATCACCTGTTCTGTGAACACGTTATTACTCATTCAGGCTTTGTTCCTCAAAGGCCATTGTAAATCTGCGTTGCCTGTGTGTTTAATGTTATAACAAGGAAACCTTTGCCGTGAGAGGGAGTTTTTGGTAGTGAAAGTCCCAACAGAGGTATGGCCCCAGCTTCCATCTCTTTGCTTGAAATAAAAGAAAAGGAAAAGTAGGCCAATCTGAGACAGCTAGGCTGCAGGGCTGCTCTTATAACCCATACCCATGTACTAATTCATATATCTGATCAGTAGCTATGAATGTATATGGGTATGCTTCACAGTCAAACACATAGAGCTCAAACCCCTGCCCTGCGACGCTTATAGACCTAAAGAAGCTGCTTAAGAGGTCTTCATACTCAGTTCTAGAGATCAAATCCTGCCAGCGACAAGTCCAAAGAAGGAAAACAGAAGGAATGGAAATGGCCAAAACATTGCAACAAACTGTTTATCACTCCCTATTACACAGCTCAGTGAGGTCTTTTCAATCACTCAATGGCACGCGAAGCCTCAACAGGAAATGAGTACTCTCTGGTATTTTTGGTTGTCATTTTTTGTCTTCTTGGAAGTACTAGGGTTTGAACTCAGGCCTTTGCATTTTGTTAGGTAGGTATTCTACCCCCTGAGCTATACCTCCATCCTGGCCATGAACACTTTTATCTCTTTTCATTGGTAGTTAACTTGATACAGTCTTTTAAAAAGCAGCTCGTCAATAAAGGTGAAAAATTCATATGTAATTTTTTTGATTCACTAATGCAATTCCTAAGACTGATGTTTGGGATGTAAAAATGTGCACACAATTTTAGCTGTAAAAATTTCTGTGGTAGGGTTATTAATAGTAATCATGACAGCATAATATCAAAGCAAATACTTGCAAGATAAAGAAAACAGCATGTGTTGAGCACATCTGATGTGAGGCCTGGGATCTTGGGAAGGAGGCCTGATTGCAAGTGGAGGAAATGGCCAGAGGAAGTTGACAATGCTCAGGCTGACAGAGCTCTAAACAAGCCCAAGCCGAAGGAGCTGAGCTCATTTAGTTATCATACCCCGATTCTGTTGCTCTGGTAGTGAAAAATCCAATCAATGTACAAGTCCCATTCTTGGGAGCTAGTACATTAGTAGATTATGACAAAGCCATGTTGCAGAACGCTATTTGGCCATAAAAAAATCAATGTGGCTGGAGAAACATCCACTTGGAAAGATGATTGAAGTGCATTGCAAAGCTGGTGATTTAGCAATATTTACAGAACCTCCTAATAAACACATGTAAGCACAGAGTCATTCAGAGGTTCAGATAACAAGGTTCAGTTAGGGCCTGTCTCTGTCTGGTAGGATGATTAATTCTTTCTTCCCATTTCCATGTATTATTTTTCTACTTTCAAAAAAATCTGTATTCTTTATATACTAGCTATAATACTTATTGTTTGAAAATACGGCGGCATTAGTGACTTGGTGTTAGCATTTGAAGTCATTACATGGCATTCTCATCTTTTGCTTCTCTGCATTACTATCACTTCCCCTGGGGTGTTATAAAAATCATCCGGGACTGAGAGAAGGCCGACTTGGGTGGCAGGCCCAGCTCATCTATTAATGCATTCAGGATGTGACCCGAGGCAAGTCACTTCAGCGATCTGGGTCTCCGCACAGTGAGATAGCTGGGCGAGCAGAACTCTGAGGCCCTTCCAGCTGAACATACTGTGTATTCCTGGGCATTCATTTTCCCCTTTGGAGTCAGCCGGAGCCATTTCCAGTCTACATGAGAAGGATTTGAGAAGGCAAAAAAAAAATTGGCCTATAAAAAAAGCATGGATAAACACCTGCCTAACCCATTTTAAGAAATAATATCATGACATTTATAAACCACTTTCCAGAGTGCTTATGGATTCTTTCCCTGGAGGCTCAGAGTTTGACTCTAGTTATTGCAGTAATTTACATGCCTGCATTTGGGTGAGGATTTGCAACTGGGAGGGGGTGCTGGGTACTGCTTTCTCTTGCAATGATTGTCAATTCAGTATCTCTTCTTATATTGCTGGTACAAAATGTGTTGAGACCAGTTTCTCTGACACAGAAAATGACCCGGAAAAAAGTAAAGTGGAACTTCATTTCAGCTCCATCTTTCTCTCCGTTAGTATCAATGGACAGATTTCCTTCCTGAAGGCAGCTGGCCTACACTGGAACTGCACTTGGGAATTGCAGCAGTCTCTCATAAGAGCATCTTAGAATAGCTGGACCTACTATTTTAAGAGGGTTCTTTTCTTTTGGCAATAAAACATTCAAATGAGACTTGATATCACCTTTTTCCTACAATATAATCATCAGGGAGTTTTTATCTCTGAATGTGCAATAGAATTCCTAGCTTGATATGTTGTACCTCATGATGAGCAGATAAAGCAAAGCTTCCCAATGCAGACCTAGTGATATTCAGCTACTTATAGAGATCATGAATTGCCAGGTGGTTTTCTCCATGGCACGTGGGAAACAAGAACATGAGATAAAGCAATGCTATTTTATTTTGGGGCATTATCCATGAAGCTATGGAAAGCTAAAGACTAACTTCTGAAAAATGAAATGGAAGTGAATTGATTTCAAATTTGGTTTCAAATTTGGAGCAGGGGGAGTACACTTAAAATTTTTTTTAGTTAGAGCTCATTTCAAATGTATAGCATTTCATTTGTATTTGCAGAAAAAGCAGTACCACTGTAATGAGAATTTCGGTTAAAAGCTTTGTAACAGATCTGAGCACCCAGAATGAGCTATAGAAAAATCAAACTTCCAGTGCTCAGAGGGGCTGCCTGGAACAGATCTTATTTCCCCCATCCACAGCCCAAACCAAGGAAGTGAGGATCTCTGCCACTCACCGACCTACAGAACATGCTGAATGGGTTCTTCTGCTGAACGGGTTCCTTTCTAGATTCTTCCCAACCTACTCTCTAAACTGAGCCAATCTGCTCCCACCTCTTCCCAAACATTCTCTATTTGCTCATGACTCTTTTCCTGCGATGCCCTTTCTAGATCCATATGTCTTCCATAATTCAAAACCCAGGGCCCAAGTGTTCTTTCTACTCCAAGAATAGCCACCATAGACGGCTCAAACCAATGGTACCCAATACGTTCCAATCCCATCAGTATTTCAGCCTTTCAGAGGTTTAGTAAGTTATCCAATTTCTCTGATACATCAATGTATGTATCCTTGTGTTCTGTAGAATTGTACAGGATGAAAGAACTTATATTTCCCACTACACTGTGAGCCAATGATGTTGCACTGATGGCTGAAAGCAGTTGAGACTATTAGGAAGTATTACAAATTACTTCCCATCTATGTGTTGGCTGATAGAAATGTAACAGCATGTATTTGTTTAAGGTGGTAAGGTTGAACTGTGACTTCCCATGTTTGAAACTCACTTAACCATTTGCTCACCTAACCATTGCTGTGTGAGTCTAAGATTCTTCAGCATCTCTATTATCAATGGAGCCAGCAACACAGCACAGACTTATTTGTGCAAATTTAAACTCCATGAAACGTGATTGGAAGAGAACCTATCCAATGGACTATTCAGTAAATGTCAACTGTAATTATCATTACTATTATATTTTAGTGGAAGACAAGTGAACAGAGACACTATGATCACTGCTAACTGAATATGCTTTAGTCAGTTTTAAAACATGTTTGAACATATTTTATGCACTTACGTTTTTTTGAAATTAGACAATTCATTTTATTTATATTCATTCATACACACTACAATTTTTATTGTTATCAAATGTTAACAAATGTGTAATATACCCATGCACCTGTTAATATTTGTATTGTTTCTCTAGTTTATTTTTGGTGAAGGTCTTTTTCTTTTTGAAATCTTTTTTTATTGTTATTATAAAAGTGATATACAGAGGGGTTACTGTTTCATAAGTCAAGTAATGGGTACATTGCTTTTTGGACAATGTCACCCCTTTCTTTGCTCTCTTCCAGTGTTTCCCTTCAATCCATGCTCACAAGTTGTATAGTTCAGTGTTTGAGTACCACTGCTTCATTTGTTCACTCTGTATATATATTTAAAAATAAATACCACTGTACACACATCAAATATAGAACATGAACTACTGTTTTTTGGAGATTTGGGCCTTTTAGGTTTCCACATGAGTTGTAGGTTTGTTTTTCAGTTTCTGTGAAGAATACACTTGGAACTTTAAATCTGTGTGTTGTTTCAAGTAGTATGGACATTTTGACAATCTAGAGTACAAGGTAGTATCTATTTATTTCTATCTCACTTGATTTCTGTTTTTTTGGGGGGGGAGGTTCCAGTCATGGGGCCTGAACTCTGGGCCTGGGCGCTGTCCCTCAGCTCTTCAGCTCAAGGCTAGTGCTCTACCACTTGAGCCACAGCACCACTTCCAGCTTTTTTTCTTTTTGCTTATGTGGTGCTGAGGAATTGAACCCAGGGCCTCATGCATGCAAGGCAAGCGCTCTACCACTGAGCCACCTTCCCAGCCCCCTCACTTGATTTCTTTCATCAACATTTTACAGTTTTCAATATACAGATCTTTCAATTCCTTGATTCATATTATTCCTGATATTTTTTTGCTATTGTAAATGGGACTGTTTTGAAATACTTTTAGTTAGGTTGTTATTTGTGCATAAAAATTCCACTGATATTTGTCTAGTTTGTATTCTAGAACTTTGCTGATTCTATTTATTGGTTCTAATAGTTATTCTGTGGGACTTTTTCTTTTTATGTGTAGCTGTAAAAAGAGATGCCTTCATTTGGATGCCTTCATTTCTTTTTCTAGTCCTATTACTCTTTCTAGTGCTTCAAGTAATACATTGACTAGAAATGGAGAGAGTAGATGTACTGGCATTCTCTTGGATCTTGGATTTAGGAAAAGCTTTGGGCTTTTTCCTACTTTTCTCTGTATCCGAACTGATGAGAGTTTTTATTAACAAAGAATGTTGAACTTTGTCCAATGCTTTTTCCATGTCAGTTGAGATGATTGTCAAGAAGTGAATTTAGAGTTAAATGGCTTGGAACACAGATCCCCATTTGGGCACTAGATGATCGTGATAATGAATAAACAAGTTAACCTATTTGATGAAAAGTTTATGTATTTTAAGTGGAGGTGCTAATATCATGCCTTAATGAGAAATATCTAAAATTAACTGGCAAGGTTGATGGCAGTTAGAAGATTCTCATTAAATTTTAGTTTTCTTTTACTCCTTCTCACAGATAGTCCTGAATATTTTGATCAATCCTTTCTATTCCTCTACCTGGCTGATTAGCAGAGAAGGATCCATTCCAAATGCTATCATTTAGAAAGTTAGACATTTAAATCTTGACTAAATGATCCCTTACTCTGTGACAGTTCTGAGATAATAATACCCTTTAATGAGTGCTGCTTTTATCATCTGGGATTTGATTTGATTCGAATTTCAAATCCCAATGACAGTTTTTAGGGTTGTTCTCAGCAAAAATCCACCACCTGATTATCTGTGAATGACACACCTTTTATCCAACTAAGATAAGTAGCCCCCTTAAGAACTGAGAGTCACCTGAAGTCAGAGAAACTTTTAAATTTCTATCAACAATTAATTTTCTGTAGCCATGTCAAATGTATTGGCGAATCTGCCAGATAAGGGAGATAAGCAACGAGGAGGTGACACAGCAGTCTGCAAAAATGAGCTACGAGAGAGGACCAAGCATGCTTTGAAGGTGAAAAGGTCAAAGATGGAAAGGTGTGTGAAGAGGTAGCTAACCAAGCCTTTCTGGGACTCATATGAGAAAACTCTTGAGTATAAAAACTCCTTAGTTTTCTTCCAATGAATCAACTTGATTGCTCTGTTATACACACCTTGAAATGGTTATTTGTTCTGTGTTTAAAATGGGAAATTGAAGTTTGACAAAGTCATTTGGACGAGTCAGACTCTGATGCAAAGCAATTGGTTCAGAGCTATTAGCACAGCAGATTTCTCGGTCCATTAAGAGTTTGATATAGTAGGTGGCTTCTCCCTGTGATTCTTTCCATTTCAAGCTCCAGACGAACTGCCCTTTCTGGGTCTTTAGTCTGTTTCTCTGATTACTTTTTAAGTGTCTCTCAGGGAAGTTTTTCCTCAATTTGGTGCTCACTGTTCCAAGTCTTTCGCTTCTCTCTCTCTCCCTCTCCCCACCCCGTCTCTCTCTCCTTGCCTTCTAACTGTTAATTTTTATGTATCATCTTTGAGAAACCACATCATCTGGAGACCTTCTCAATTTTCTGTTTTCTACTCTTCACCCGTCTCTTGGCTGTCTATTTCAATTCCTCCTTTATATTCTTGCTGCAATATTTCATGTATTCACTCTTCCTCTAAATGGCTGCCAAGATATGCAGCTGTTTCCTCCTCAGTATTGTGAAGATCTGCCCTCTTTATCTATCAAAAGTTATAAAAAAAAACTTTCCAACCTTAATTCCCAACTAACCATATGGGAAATGATGGAGTCCTTGTTAAATTTCCTGGTCTTTCTTCTCTTGCTTTGTATTTTACCAACTTCTGGTCAGCCTGGGTACAGGCAGGCACCTATACCATTTCCATTGTCTCCAGTCACTAGTGTTTTGTCCAGCCAGCTGCAGTGGGCATGGTCAAAGATAGCATACTAGACTGTGGTGATATCCTTTTTGTTACCAGAGTTCCTGAGAAGTCTTTCTTGGAAAGACTTCCAAGGATGGGATCTAGGAAGAAAACATTCTCTCCCATATTCCTTATTCTTCCTGACCACCACAATAGAAATTCCAACCTCTCTGAGGTAAGAGGAAAACACCTTTTCATTTTCTCTGGCTCTTTGCCACTGAACCAGGAAGGATATTTATCTGTTTGGTATTATATGAACATCAGATGGCCACTAATCTTCTGTTGGATGGAGTCAATATGTGAAAGGCTGAGCGCATTTATGGCTTCATTCACTTTGTCTCTGTTAGTGGAGCCTCTGCATTTAAAGGGGATGAGACAGCCCAGGATCCTTTATGGAGCCAGTGAGATATCTGCTCTGCAGTTTTACAGTCTTGAGTTTGTGGCATCTGAGAGGTGTAAAAAAGATGAAGCTTATATAGTTCCAAGTCAATGCTATGTTCTTCAATATAGTCTCACTAGCCCTAACTGTAATATTTTTAACTCCTATATCTATTCATTATTTTGAGGGAGAATGATTACCATGTCAAATTCCAACTAGATTGTGTGTGTGTGAGAAAGAGAGAGAGAGAGAGAGAGAGAGACAGACAGACAGACAGACAGAGAGACACACACATACACACAGAGAAGACAAGTACATGCGTTGAAACTCAGGGCTTGGGCACTGTCCCTGAGCCTTTTGCTCTAACCTTAACACTCTACCACTTGAGCCCAGCTCCACCTCTGGATTTTTGTTGGTTAAGTGGACTTTCCTGCCTCAGCTGGCTCTGAACCATGGTGATCAGATCTCAGTCTCCTAAGAAGCTAGGATTACAGGTGTGAGCCACTGGTGTCTGGTTAGATCATGTTTTTTATTTTGTGATTATTCAAATTAAATATACATAAATGCCAATAAAACTATAATCATTTGTCTTTCTTTTTTTGGGGGGGGGGTTCGGTCATGGGGCCTGAACTCTGGGCCTGGGCACTATGCCTCAGCTCTTCAGCTCAAGGCTAGCACTCTACCACTTGAGCCACAGCGCCACTTCCAGCTTTTTTTTTTTTTTTTTTTTTTTGCTTATGTGGTGCTGGAGAATTGAACCCAAGGCATAATGCATGCAAGGCAAGTGTTCTACCACTGAGCCACCTTCCCAGCCCAATCATTTGTATTTCTATATTTCACTTTTTCTTCCACATCAATCCTAAGATGTAAAAGTGCTATAGGAGATTTTATGCCCAATGTGAGTCTAGCAACAATTTTATGGGAAGATTGGATTCATGAAATTTAGCCACATTTCTCATCATTGGGAAACAGACACAAGGAGAATGAGAACTCATCACTAGATAATAAGGGAAAACCCCATACCAATCCTG
Organism: Dipodomys merriami; assembly: GCF_024711535.1. Classification (NCBI taxonomy): domain Eukaryota; kingdom Metazoa; phylum Chordata; class Mammalia; order Rodentia; family Heteromyidae; genus Dipodomys; species Dipodomys merriami. The sequence continues at coordinate 26,467,753 of NW_027202270.1, read as the reverse complement.
TATCATTCCAAGTATAGGAGACCAGCCTGTCCCCTTTACTTCCTGTTATGCGCTATAAACACATCAGGTCCTCAGTCAGTATTATTAAAGCCACCATCACTATCCTTAGGCACTTGGTTCCAGGGCACTGTGTTAACACTCAAATCCACATATGCTCTAGTCTTTCATATAACATGGTATAGCATTTGAATATAAACTGGGTCCATCCTCCTACACAGTTCACAGCATGTGTAGATTACCCATAGTACCTAACACAATGTAAATGCTATGTAAATAATTATTGCACTGTATTGTTTAGGGAATAACGACAAGAAAAAGATATGTACCTATTCAGTATAGATAGAATTTTTCCAAGTATTTTTAATCTGTAATTGGTTGACTGTACAAGAAGTTTCAGGTACCCAGGGCCCATTGTCATTCATGATGTATTGGGGGGTTGGCAAGAGATTTTGGGGAAAGAAGTAAATTGAGTAATTCTACAACATAAGGAGAAGAATGTAGAGAATACTTGATATGGTTCTTGAGGAAAGCAATCTTTCATCATAGTCCAAAGATAGATAGACTGATAGACAGATAGATAGACAGATACATACATACATACACTTTTAACTTGTCTGGATTTATTTCTTTAAATTAAGCTGCTTTCTCTCTTTCTATTACTTTCTATTTCATCATCCTGTTCATCCACTCCTGCTTGCCACTAGCTGTTCCTTAGTTTGCATCTAACTGGCTTATTTAAATGCTTCTTTACATCTCATTAGCTAATCTTGTACCTTGGGCAAATCAGTTTTGTTTCTCAACATTAGTTCTCCCAAGTTTAACATCAAACCATTAAATGAAACCTCTAAAATTCTCTTTATTTCAAACCATGAATAGAGTAGATAACTGAGTAGGAAGAGAGTAGAATCTAGGGTCTGCATGCTTTAGCCAGTGAATGTGGCCAACCCTTCTCTATTACCTTGCTCCTATTAACTTATAAAACAGTCTCCTAAGGAAATACTCAAGCTGTACACAAGGCTTTTACATTTTGGTGGCTCACTTATATTACAAATGTGTCCAATAAGTTGAGGGCCTTATGTTACAAATATCATCAGAGATCTTCAAGAAAAATTCACAGTAAGTGAAGAAAACATGAGGCATGAAGACCCTGGACACTTTGAGAGTATTTTTCCATCAGTGGTTTGGTGATTGCTGTGAGGATCCATTTGACTGCAGTTGCTGGTAACGTACGTTGTACAGTTTACATTGGGACTTAGCTCTGAGACCTCTCTTCTTCAAGTTAAAAATAAACTTACATGCTGGCTTTCATTCTTAAAATCAATCGTGTGGATCCCTGGCCATAAAGAGAGGTAGATAGTACTACAGCAGCTCTGCTGACATTTCATGTTCACTGAATTCTCATTCCAACAGCCCTAGCGTGCAGTGGAAGCACCAACAACATGGAAGCAAGGTGGGGGTAGCCAAAGAAGCAGTGCTGTAGAACCACCATGAAGTAGAACCACTATGAAACTCTTGGTGCTTGAGTCCTAACTTTAGCTACCACATTGCCCATGTGAAGCACTGATTAGCTAATAATGCATGTGACCACCCTGAGGACGTTCTAGAGATGTCTTGAATGTTGAGAACTCTCTGAGACTACCTTTCTTGTGGTCAAGAATGAACTTTGATTAGAAATTCATCCACAGATCTATCTCTTGTTCTTTAGTTGCTCAGTTCCGTATGATTTCTGGTCTCCTGAAAGCTGTTTCTCAGGTTTCTTGTCAACTTGTTTCTGGAAGCAGGCTAACAAAACTCAACTGGCTTTTTTTTTTATCATAGTTCTCTGGAAATATGGATCAACTCCCATTAGAAAAGTGAATGACCTTTTAGACACTTGAGTAGACTGAGAAGTGGTATGGGTTAAGGAGCACAAAAGGGAATCTCCTTCCCACCAACATGGGAAATTTCTTCATGGAGACCTCAGGAATTTTAAGATCAGGAGATTTTTTTCAAAGTGAGTCTACTATGCATTGTTAGATTGTAAACATCTCTCTTGATGCAGTAATCATGTTCTTATGGATGAAGCATGATGACCTGTTCTCACTCCCAAACATTATCTATCTTGTCTGTATCACAAAAAGACAAACTCTGGGGCTGGGAAGGTGGTTCAGTGGTAGAGTGCTTGCTTTGCATGCATGAGGCCCTAGGTTCAATTCCTCAGCACCACATAAGCAGAAAAGGCTGGAAGTGGCATTGTGGTTCAAGTGGTAGAGTACAAGCCCTGAGCTGAAGAGCTGAGGGACAGTGCCCAGGCCCAGAGTTCAGGCCCATGATGGACAAAAAAAAAAAGACAAACTCTGGGGTAGGGAGAGAGAGAGAGAGAGACAGAGACAGAGACAGAGACAGAGAGAGACAGAGACAGAGAGACAGAGAGAGAAAGAGAGAGAAAGAGAGATACAGAGAGAGACAGAGACAAAGAGACAGAGAGAGAAAGAGAGACAGAGAGAGACAGAGACAGAGAGACAGAGAGAGAAAGAGAGACAGTAGAATACAGGTACAGTAGAATAAAAACACACTCTCTCTGGCACAGTAGCCAGCACATGGTAAGCATTCACTAAGTGTTGTTTTTTTTTAAATTAAGTAACAATTTGAAAGAAAGACTTCAGTGTTTTATAGAGGTTCTAATAAAGTGCTACACTCTGTAGGGATGGTGTTGGCAGCAGCTATCCACACATAGATGTTTGACTTATCTGCTGTATCTTATATCAAATGGATGGAGACCAGAGCTCCTAGTCAATTCCAGCAGCATTTGCTAAGGGATCACACTTTGAGAAATAAAGCTAGACATTTGGAAAATGCAGAAAACAAAGCAAAACAAATATGTAAACAAACCATAAATTTAAAAACTGGTGCATTGGGGCTGAGGCCTTAAGAGTAGACTAGAAGTGAAATGAAGGCTAAATATCTCCATACCTTGCACTGACTTTTTCCCACTCTTTAGGACCTGCACTTTGTATCTACCCCTAGACAAAATCTATTTCCCCAGAAAGCATTTATACTTCTGGCCTAAATGGCAGGAAAAATTAAAGATAAAAGATTACTTGTCTAAGGTTGTTTACAGTTTTAACAAGGAACAAAACCTTATGCCATAAACCAAAAGAATAAGTCTCTAATTGTGTGATATCAGACTTAGGCATCCAGGGGGGAAATAATGACACTTACAAACCACAGATTCAACCAGTGCAGATACATAGCATGTAGTAGGTGCACAGGCATGTCTTCTGAATCAACAAATTCACAGCAGTTCAGCATCCATCCCAATGAAAATAAAGTACACAAGTTGTATACTCGTGGAAAGTGGGTCCTCTGGAGTCATCCATGAGACTCACTGGAGGAGCTGAACAAATTATGTCATCCCTAGAGAGCTTACTCACTCATGGGGCTTGAATTAAGGGCCGGTGTGCTGTTCCTCAGCTCTTTTGCTCAAGGCTAACACTCTACCACTTTGAGACCCAGCACCCCTTCCGGAGATGAGAGTCTCACAGACTTTCCTGCCCCTGCTAGCTATGATCCAGGATCCTCAGATCTCAGCCTCCTGAGTAGCTAGGATTACAGGTGTGAGCCACCAGTACCCAACTCACTCCTGATTTTTAAAAAATAAAGTATCAGTTAAAACAATGCTACTTAGGCTAAGCTATTTGCTCTATTAGTTTAGAAATAAGTATGGAGAGCTTACTTTGGGTGAGCCATTCCATTGTAAGCTGCTTGGAAATAAAAGAAAATTAGGGAAAGTACGAATTTCTGTGCCCATTTTTTAAACCTTTCTTCACTAAGAAGAAAGATTCTTTCCTATCAAAATGAAGTTATATCTACTTTCTCACTTCTTGAGGACTTCTCTTCAACCTATGCATGCTTCCCCAAAAGGTACTTTGTAACACTGTACAAGAACCTATTGTGGAGGGTCATAATCTTTGTAGAAAGATTGTGGGTGATGTGTTCTGTTGATGAGCATTCATTGTTCAGAGAGGACACCTTCATTCTTTGTGGTCACCCTAATGAGCCACCAAGCTGTGCTGATAGATTAGTAAGTTCATGTCCTGACTCTAGCGGTCCATCAAGGAGGTCCAGATGCTCAGTTTGCTGCTGCCTTTTTCATAGGATTGTGTTTATTTCATTCTTTCCCTGTCTTTTATACATGCCCCCGTGTGACACTTACTGATATCACCATTGCTATGTTTGGGCATGTTTCCAGAGAAACTTGGATTTGCTCTTGCTTTTCCATCCAATAAATTCATCTGTTAAGCATTGGGAGAAGAATGCTGAAAACTCCATCACACGTTGGCAACTAGCACATTTCTTAAGAGAAGAAAAATCTTCAATCTAGTTGGAACCATATTTCTTGTGCTGGAATGCATTTAGGACAAATATATTGCACATTTGGGCATGGACCTTGATTTTTTTCCACATACATCTTTCATGTGTTAGGAACTGATGTTGCACATTTTCTCCCCTGGGGAATCTTCCTTTTCTTAAGGCGTCAAGCTGCCTGCATAGATGAATAAAGAATCTACTACCTTGAATGAATGTGATAATTAGCAAAGGCAAAATATATGTATGCTACATTCAAATGGAAGAAGAGATTAAAATGCTACTTAACTTATGTAGTTTATGTTTACAAAATAAAAAAATAAGGTAAAGTGGCTTATTCTATCTTACTGGTTATTTAGAAATAACAGGTATGCATGCTTTGCTCTCAAGAAGATAAGCAAAAGTTTGTTACAGTTGCATGACAGATATTCCACAGTAATAGTTCTTGTCATACATGAGCCCCCTGGTAGGTTACTTATCTGGTAGGTTACTACCATCAAACAATTCTTAAACCTGGGCAGCCTTGATTACACTTTAGCTTTGCCATATTTCCTTTCACACACTCAAAAGTTCTCAAAATATGACCCATACCTATCAACATCACTGGAAATTTGTTAGAAATGCATGTACTTGGGTACAGCTCAGGCCTAGTGAATAACATATTCTTGGATGGTGCCCAGCAATCTGTATTTTAATAGCCACCCACATGATTCCTGCTACACACCCTAACTAGAAAGGTCTTGTCTCCTAATTTGATAAAGAGGATCAAAGAATTGTTCTTTGGCCCCAGTCCAAACTGGTAAACAAGAAACCACAAATGAGTATCTGAGCCATCTTAATCAGTTAGAGGCACTGCCTTGTTCTTGAAGGTCAGCCACTTGACCAGTTACTGGGAGAACTGCTTCTAAAAGTCAGCTAATCCTTAAACTGCGTAGCCCTAAGTCAAACAGTCCCTAAACACTCTGGCTGCAGAATCTACACGTCCCTGAACTTTGTACTTCCTAAGATTCATTATGACATCTTGTTCAAAGACAAGGAGATTGATAAAATGATTCTTCATTAAGCCATGAATTGAGCTTCTTTGGTTTACAAATATGTAGTTGTGAATTTCACAAAATAATCACTTGTAGATTTTGAGGAAACCAAAGTTTGTATATGGAGAGATTGTATTGGCACTGTTGAAACTTTAGTGATGAGAGCTTTTGAGAGACTTGATAAGCCTTGCCCAAGATAAGAACTATGCTCTAGAAAGAATGTTTATCTTAGGATAAAAATAAAACATAATTATCCATTATTACACATAGTTAAGCACCTAAATTGTCACTTTATAGTAAGTTGTCACCTAATAATAGAGGAGAGAAGAAATGAAAGGCATTTGGATAACATTGGTATTAAAATTTAATTTTCTTCATCAGGAAACTAAGAAATGACAGCCATACAAAGCAGAGAGTAGATTTTTAAAAAATGATGTTAGCTGGGCATGGTGGTGCATGCTTATAATTCTAGCATTCCGATGGTGATCTGGAGTTCAAGCCCATCTTGGAGTCCTTAATAAGACTCTGTCTCTTGAGCAACCAACATAAAAATGTTGTTGCAATAGACATCAGTTAAATTTTAATGCAACTAAAGAAATATTTATTGAGCACATAGTTTGCACTGTTAGATGCTAGAGATAAAGAGATAAAACTCTTGTCTGAAGAGACAGGCTGTAGATAATTTCATGACAATCTGAAAAAGAAATTAATTTTGACAGTGATGATGGTGGTAGGACAGTTTCAAGAGAGAGGGGATGATGGCATGTAGTCTTCTGAGGGATGCATAGACTTTTTTTTTGCACAGATGGATGAAAGAATAGCATACAGAGCAGCATACACGGGCAAGTCCAAGGTGATTGGGAAAACAATGAGTGATTTTAGGAACTGAGGGATGAGGCTGGAAAAAAACTTTAGGCCAGGACATAAAAGGTTTGGAACACCATGATCAGGAGTTAGATTTGTTCTGATATTATCATTTTAGTTTCAATGAGTATAACTCTAAATTACAAGGGACTAAACTTTAGTGTTCTTAATAGTGGTGTCCTAAGAACCAAATTGTGTCCTCTCCTAAATTTAGGTACAGAGGCTTTAACCCCAGTGTATTATTACATTTGGAGAAAGGAAGTAATTAAGTTCAAAGGAGATGATAAGGCAGGAAGGGGAAATCTACTCTGATAGGATTATTACTTTTAAAAGAAGAGACAACAGAGGGGTCCTACCTAGCCTACCATGGGAAGACATAATGAGAAGGCTGCCATCCACAGCCAGGAAGAGAGCTTCACCAGAAACTAAACTCTGCCAGATCCTTGCTCTTAGTCTTCCCAGCCTCCAGAACTGTTAGAAAACAACCATTTGTGGATATTTTGTTATGGCATCCCTAATGGATTAAGGCAGATGATTACTGGCATTTTGGTTGGAACATCCTTTATTAGACAATACACGTAGCAATTCTGATCTCTGGCTATGAAATATTAGTATTTTTAGTATGTCATTATGATAATAAATAAAAGTTCTCGTGTATTTAAGGAATAACAGTACTTATTGCCCCAGGATAAAACACAAAACAAGTTCAAGAGAATATTACCATTAAAATAGGATTTATCATAACTTTTCCTGATCTCTTAGTGATCAGAGGGGAGAATTTACTTATCATGAGTAAGACATGTGCAATGACAATAAATATTAACCTGATACTCTTCCTTAGAATCTACAGGAGTGAGATGGGGTCTTTGCCTTGCTACAAAATGACCAATACCAGTATATAAAACAAACCAAAGCAAAAACACAGACGTATAGTAGTGCACAGTTGTCATTTTGGTACTTCGGAAGGCTGACGCAGGAGCATCATGAAGGTGAAGGCAGCTTGGCTACTAAAGTTCAAAGCAATGTAACTATTAGACTGCTTGCTTAGAATGTACAAGTCCTTGGGTTCAATCATAGTATTGAAAAAAATTAAAAAACAAAACCCAGCACTTTGTATCCTAAGGCAAATAAAAATAAAGGGAAAACAAGAAGAGAACATGGTTTGGTGCTAGTCTTCAAAATAAATGATGCTTTGAGCCTTTTTTGAAATTAATAATGTTGCTATTTAGGCAAAAGGACTCCTTGATTTCTGTAATAATGAAGTGGCGGTGAGGTGGTACACATGGAGGTATAATTATGTCAGGACAGTGTTGTCTGTTTCACCCCCAAAAGACCAACTTTAACCACAGTAACCTTGGGGGTTTTTCCTTAAATACTGGTGGTGTTTTTATTTGAACAGTCCAGTTTTTCTGAACTCCATTTAAAGTCCTACAAGCAAAGATACATTAGGATTTTTCAGCCATACAAAAATGTCATCACACTTCTCTACCATCAACAAGAAGCAAATATTTTCAGATTTATATCACTGTAGGTTATTTTCCCCTCTTCTCAGACTTTATATGCTTCATCAAGCACAAGGATTTTTTTATGTCTGGATTTTCCTGTTCAACATGTTTTGGGGACCCATTCATTGTGATGAGCATGTAGTCGTTCATTTATTTTTATGGCTGAAGAGTATTCCAATAACTAGACATACCTCAAATTGTTTACCTATTCCTCGGCTGAGGGATATATGGGTTATTTTCAGTTTGGGGCTAGCCACAGAATTACGGAGGCACAGGGTAAATCTGTGTTTAACTTTAATTGAAAAACAGTATTTAAAGTTTTTATATGATTTTTATGAACCATTGATGATATATGAGAGTTCTAGGAACTCTAAATCCTTGCCTCTAACTCCTTGCCTCCTACTGTTGGTCTTCTTAAATTTTACCTGTTTCAAGTGTGGTGTGACAATAGTTTGAGTTGGTTATTTCCTTGAGAGCTAATGATATTAAGTATCTTTTCATGTGCCTCGTATCCTTTCATAAAAATTTCAAATCTTTTGTATATTTTTGTTGAGCCACTTGTCTTTATCTTACTTATTTAGAAAAGTTTTTTTATATTTATCGATTTGAATTCTTTTTGTATGTATATATGGTTAGTATTCCTAGTCCCTCAGTCTGTGGGTTGCCATTCATTTTCCTGATGGTATCCTCTGAAGATCAGTTATATCTCATTTTTAATAAAAATTTAACTGATCAATATTTCCTCTTACTGACACTGTCATTTTATGTTCTAAGAAATCTTTTCCTAACCCTAAATCATAAAGGTATTCTTCATGAGTTCTTTTGGAAGTTACATTATTTAGCTTTCACATTGAGATCTATAAATTCAAATGATTTCTTTCAATGTAAAGTAGAGGTCAAGTTTATCCTAGATTGAGTTCCTCATGAAACACATTTGTCTACAGAAAATATGTTAAGGTGCCCTACGAGGAAAAATGTTCGTGAAGGGCAAAGGGAGCAGCATTGAGCAGAGAGAGAAGTTGAGCTATGATGCCACAGGGTCTCAGTTAATCATTTGAGGGGTATGATATTTGAGATGGCCCTTGAACACAGTCACTAATGATACCAGAGAGCTGAGCTTTTTGTGCTTCTTCATTGGCCAGTTTTTAGCAGGGAGAACTTACTGGTTCACCAGGACAATTCTGAGAGAGACTCAGCTGTGAGCGATGAACAGCCACCAACATTCCAGTGTCAGAGAAAATGCATCACAGGGCAAAAGCAGAGGGAGGTAGTGAAAGGGGTAAGGGTAAAGGAGGATAAGAAGAAGAGCATTATAGGACTCATGGTTTCTTATCTTTCTAATTTTCTTCCAAATATTTTTTTCTTATTGAATTGTCTTGGTCAAAAGTCAATTGGGTGAGTCAAGACCACTCCTCTAATGCTGTGTCAGTAATGTATTTGTCTATCTTTATCCTTATCAACCTTTCATGATGATTGTAATTTTATGGTAATTTTGATATTGAGTAGAGTATATCCCCCAAATTACTTAATCTGTTCATTAAAAAATGTTTTAGTTGCTCTCAATCATTAGCATGTCAAGAAAAACCTTTTAGGATACCTTAACATTTCCTTAAAAACAAAACAAAACTGCTGAATTTGTTTGGGATCTTGAATCTGTGGATGAATTCAGAGAAAATTAACATGGTGATAATATTGGATCTTTCATTCAATGAACACCATATATATGTATATATATATATATGTATATATATATATACATATTTATATATATATACATATATATATATATCCTAAATGACTTGTGTTTTCTTTAGTTGTTTTCAGCATTGTTTTGTGACTTCCAGTGTGCAGATCTCATGCATCATGTTTTTAGTGTAATTTCTACCTATTTGCTTTTATTTTTATTTTTTTGCTGTGGCTCAAAGTGGTAAAGTGCTATCCTTGAGCAAAAAAAAAATGCTCAGGGACAGTACACAGGCCCTGAGTTCAAGGCCTACAACCAACAAAAAAAATATTCCAGAGTGCTTGGGAAGGTGGTAAGTTCTGAGTTTCCTCTGTTCCCAGAGGGACCTCGGAAAGGAAATGAAGCTTCCTCACAGACTGCATCATGGGCATGGCCATCTTTAGAATTATAATTCTAATGTCCAGGGAAGGCAAAAGAATTAGAGTTCTCTTCCAGTGATATTTACTATGGCTTCAGAAATAAGAGGAAAACACATCCTGAGAAAAGCTGCCGTCTCTGTATTTCATGGGTCCCTGTGTTGTCTACATTGCTTCCACTTCCAAATTATTTTATAATGCATCCACTTTGTCCACATCCCACCTGCCTGGGTGTCGGAGCCCGGATCCTGCCTCCCAACCTGCACCACTTTCAGTCCTGCCCTTGCTCATAGAGCAGATCCTCAATCCACTGTGTTACTCCTGCTTCAAACCATTCCAAAGATTCCCCCCCTCATTTGCATTTTTTAAAGAGGAAAATACAACTAATTTTAAAAAATTGATTACATTTTTATTTGTTTATTGTTATGATAGGATAATACGGTGGATTTGTAAGTTGATCATGTTTGTTAGCATTACTGGTAGCCTTGATAAGGGTGAAGTGCACAATCATGCATGTGATCACATATTCTGCACCTAGTGACTCTTTCCACTTTCCTCTGTTAGAAAGTGCTAAAAGTATGAATTCTTGCCATTTTTCAGATCACAGAGAAGCAACATACACCATCTTATGATATATAAATCTAACTCTAGATTCCCCCTGCCTGACCTTTCGCATATGGAAGAAGTATTTTTAGTCCTCATTTGCTGCATAGACACTGAATTCTGTCAAATCCTTTTTCTGTGCTTTTTAAGATAATTATATTTTAAAACCCTTTATGATTGAAAACCATTAATTTTTTTAAGTAATCAAATAATGAAATTTCTGGTCTAGAATCTACTCGATCATGCTTTTTATGTATTGCTATATTCCATTTGCTAGTATTTTGTGAAGCATATGTGTATATATATGTATATATGTGTTTACATGGGATTTTTCTATTTCTCTTACAGCATTTTGTAAATTGTACTTTTGAAGGAATTGGTCCAGCTGACTGAATTCATATTGAGAGACAACTCTCCCTGGGTCTACCACATTTTTCATGTGTCTTCTGCGCAGAAATCTCTTCTTTTTGCTCCAGACTATCTTTTCAAGACGTTTGTGTGGCAAGTACTCTTGGAAGACAAAGATAGTGACTCTGACTGGAGCAGAAGGCAAGTTTGTTTGCTGTCCAGGATAATAAAAATGATGTCCCCTCTGAAGCAAAGGTCAGGGAGGTTTGTTTGCAGCTCTTATTGAAGAATGGGATTTCCTAGCCTTGGGATTTTTCAACTCTGACATAAACCAACTGCATGCCCAGAATCCACATGAACTTCTTGTGTTACCTCATGGAACTTGAGAGCTCTAGAAGAACTGACTGACACACCAGGCATGGCTAGTATGCTGTGTCATGACTAATAGAGCGGTTGTCTCTAACCCGGGAGTCTTGTGTTTCATGCGTCCATGAAACTGGCAGGAAAACTTGTAAGCTCACAAACAGGGTGAATCTTTGCAGTTCTTGACAGTTCAAGCCCCTTCAAAGTTCCTGGTAATTGGCAAAAGTTACTGAGAGAGCCCCACCCCCATCATCTTTTATGTGTGTAGATCTGTAGTAAAATTGCTCCCTCTCTTTTTTTCTTCTTTTTGCTGATCCTGGGCCTTGAGCCCCAGCACCTGGGCCTGAACACTGTCCCTGAGCTTCTTTTGCTCAAGGCTAGTGCTCTACCACTTGATCCACAGTGCCACTTTTGGTTTTTGGGTGGATAATTGGAGCTAAGAGTCTCCCGAATTCTCCTGCCCCAGCTGGCTTTGAATTGCAGTCCTCAGATCTCATCCTCCTGAGTAGCTAGGATTACAGGCGTGAACCAGTGGCATCCAGCTTTCTCTTCCTTTTTTGATCAGTTTTTCTAGATAACTATTTTATTTTTTAGTGACAGTATTTGGTCTTACTGACTAAACAAAAATTGCACATATTGTCAATCACCAGTGGCTCACACCTGTAATCCTAGCTACTCAGAGGACTGAGATCTAAGGATTGCAGCTGTAAGTCAGTCCAGAAAGGAAAAATCACAAGACTCTTATCGCCATTAATAAGCTTGAAGTGGAACTGTGCCTCAGATGGTAAAGTGACAGCTTTGAGTGAAAGGCTGAGGGACAAATCTCACTCCCTGAATTTAGCCTAGTACTAGCACACACACACAAATAGCATATATGAACTGTACAAAATAATGAGCATCATTATGACTTCTTCATGAATTTATATAACAATGCTTTGAGTATATGCACCCTTCTGTTTTCCTCTCTTGTTCCCCTTTTTCCTCCTACTGCTCTTCTTCTCCCCAAATAATCCATTTCCCAGAACATATATAGTAACATAATTAATGTTTCTCCTGAGGATATGTGTATATGCGTGTGATATTGCACAGAACTTTGTTTGAGGTATAAGTTTTTTAAAAATAGAATGGCTGGATTCAAGGATATCCACATTTAAAATTTTTATATAATTGTACAAGTTGCCTTCTAAACAGGTTGTATTGTTTATTAATATTGCATAGAAAAAATTTTCAAAGAGTACAAGAAAGAACTTATATTCTCTTTTGAAAATAAGCACTCTCCAAAAATTTCCCTAATGTACAGTAGGTTCAAGGATTTTGAACAAGTCTCAATATGACTCAAGGAATCTTATGGTCTGGTATCTCAGCTGGTTCACACCTAGCTTGAGCGCTTGCTGGCTGTGTGACCTTCACAAAGAAATTTAATCTCCTACACCTTCTATTTCCTTATCTGTGAAAGAGCTTTAGTAGTGTTTATCTTGCAATATCTCTGTGAGAGTAAATAAATTCAACTGCACTACCACTGATTAGACAATAAGTAAATGGCAACTGCTGCTCCTCCCAGCTGCTAGTTGCAGCTCTCAAAACATTCAAGACCTCTGGGTTGGACTTGTTACCATCACAAGTGACGTGTGATGCCCATGTGATAAGCTGCCCCAGTCTGATATAGATAAAGTAGATTTTAAGATCAAGAACAATACCAGTGAAAAAGGGACATTACTTAATGATAAGAGGTTATCACTGATAAGCTGTAATAATCCTCTAATGGACATGCCAAGTCCCATGGACTTTTTTTTTTTCCCAGGCTGGCTTCAAACTGTGATCCTTATATCTCTGCCTCCTGAGTAGTTAAGATTACAGGTGTGAACCACTCTACTGCTGAATTAGCTCTAGAATTGTCCTTGGGAGAAACTCCAAGGACTTTTGGCAAGGTGCCTAGGATACCCTATGCTGAAGACTTGATTGCTATTGGGCTTTTTAGTGAAGAGTAAGGCAGAGGGCCATTACTTACCTTCACTTCTGTGTGCTCATCTCAGTTGTCCAGAAACCAAGAGGAAGATCAGTGGACCTATACAATTAGTAGATGGAGGATATTGGTGTACATAGCCTTAACAGGACTCTACAGTCTAACATGGAACCCTATGCCAGCTGAAGTGGGGCCGATCATGAAGACTACCACTAACTCACCTGGGATCTTCAGGAGCAGCTATGCCAGTAGCTCTCTAGTGGATGATGACATCTCAATGCTGTGCACAGAGAAACTGAGGGTGGCCTGGGGGAAGCAGACCAATAGTGAGGCAGCAGCAGTCAGTAATGAATCAGCTCTTACATAAACATATGGCCCCTTCCACTTTGATAATCCCAGATATATCTGGAGACAGGCGTGGTTGAAGGTTGGTTAGAATAATGTGCAAGATTTTGTGAATGTTTGTAAAGTTGCTAAGTTTGCCTTTTGTTGTTGGTTTTCAGATGGTTCAATTTGGATTTAATCTGGAAGCAGATGAAGCCCGAAAACATTTGAATTGCTTTAATTATTCATATTCTGTTTTTAGTTTAAGGGAATCTTATATATGTTTATTAGTTGGAAGCTGAGTGGGTAAGAAGTACTTGAATATAAGAAATGTAAAGGGACAAAGGAAATAAACAAATTTGTTAAAGTCCTGGTCCCAAAAGAAATGGAGAGAGATGGTAGGAAGATAGGATCTCTTTCTCTTCTAATATAGGAGGAAAGGAACTGGAAGTGAAGTCAAATTTTTTAGTATGGGCAGGACTTCCTCAGGAGGCTGTGTTACCTCCTGAGACCGGGATAAAGTAAGAAAAAAAAAAGAGAGTAGGGTCTTGGAGTAAAGCAAGGAAGGTTTTACCATTTCTTATGGGGAGTGAGTTATAACTACACTATTGCAAAACAATTGCTGAAGAGTGCCAAAGCCCCTTTGAAGTTGAAGACCATAAGTTTGAAGTGGCAAAGTCTTCTCTACACCCGAAAGTGTTAGATTTAGAAACACGGTACTGAATTTTCATGGTATTCAGTGTGCTAATTGTTAGGTATTTAAAAAGAGGTATCCGAGTAAGAACAGCAGCACGCACGTGGTATTCAGGTAAGGGGTAGGTTTATTCAGTAGACCTGCTGGGACCAGGCAAGGTTGGCACTCCACGTGGCTGGGAAAGGCCTGGGAATGAGAGAGAGCTGGGAAAGAGAGGAAAGAGCTAGAAAAGAGCAGAGAGAGAGAGCAGAGAGGAACAGAGAGAGGGCGTCTGGGCCTGGGCTAGGCCTTATCTAGGGTATGGGCAGAGAAAGGTGTGGCCACATCAAATTCAGAGGTGACCTCAGCGGATGCAGATGTGACCTCTTCCAGGTGTCCCAGTTGCCTAGGTAATGCAGGTACTGGGTGGAGACTTTGCTGCAAGGAGAGTGGAGTCTGCTAGCCATGCAGGAGCAGACCTTACACTAATCTTCGCACACTGTGTTCTATATACCCTTTCCTCAACCAATTAAGCTTTATTTTGTAAACAGAGATCGTAGCTCTTTTTAACTATTGCGTTCTTCGGAATCTAACACAGTGTCTTCTATTATGTCTACTGCACAGTGAGTGTTTAATAAATACTGTTTAGACACACATCAGTAATGTGGCAGTTGTCAGATTTCTACCATAGCTCTGAGGATCCAGGGTGGTGTATGAAGGAGGCTAATGCCATAAATGATGTAAGTTGATTATGGGATTTGCAGAGTGGGTCTAACATGGGGTAAAGATATTAAAGATGTTGGCAAAAGCCTTGTTGACAGGAAGCTCTAGGAGGGCTGCGTTGGTTAAGATTCAAAAGGCCTATGTCCAGGTAAGTAGGTTCAGGGTGAGGCCTTGGGAGTGGAGTGCTGAAGTGAAGTACTAAAGTTGAAGCCAGGTTGGAATGTGACCTTGGCAAGTCCAAGTAGTTCCTGGTCTCTAAGTTCTACTTTTCAGTGAATTCCTTGCAATCCAGTGGGACCCTCCCATCACCAAGGGCAAGGAGGGAGAAAAATTTAAATAGAAAGAGATCCTACTTGTAGGATGTTTTTGTAACTGAGAGAAGATAAACAGACTTTAGAACACAGCTCTTAAACTACAATATTGATGCTAAACTTTCTGCAGAAAATCTTGTTTTAAAAAATAGTAGAAATAGCATTTATGTATTGTATGTTAACCTTTGTAATTCCTGTAGCTTTTGGCCACTATTTTTGTATTGGTTTTGCAGTCAGGAATCATACCTAAGTAATCTTTTTGACCTTAGGTCCCGTATATGGGGGTAGAATCTAGCAGGAAACAATCCTAAGTCTTGAGCTCATTAGTTTTGTGGTAATTAGAACCTATTTCCTCTGACATCTCCATCAGTGAAATTTACATGTCTGTTCTAATGGTTTTACCATGGGTTGCTGCAGGTATTTAGACATGCTATTAGCTGAATTAATGTCATTGAAATTCTAGAGATTTCTTACTTGGTTTTCACTTAACCCTTCTATCTATCCTAATGAGACTCTACTGATAGACCACAGTAATACTGAGTGCTACTAAGAAAAATTATGAAAGGCTATGGAATGGACCACAAAATTATAGAGTATCAATGATGATGTGGATATTGTTCTTCCATTAGCTTTGACCTATTTTACAATTCCGTACATGGTAGAAAATGAACAATAGTCCAAATGATTCTTTTTCCATAGAGATACAAATGAATAGTGCTCAGAGGAATGTAGTGAACTAATTTTTTTCTATCTATTTGTAAATTCACTTCCAATTTTCCTGTTGCCTGTTTATCTGTGGTTCTTTGATTTCTCCTTCGAAGTGTTTGTAACATCCTGAGTCTCTCATTAATTGATGCATTAAATAAGATCTTTCATCCATGTCAATTTTATATGAGAGTATTGATTTTACATTTTGAACAAAGATCCTGTCATAGAGTGTAGTTTGAGCTACACCTGACACCAGATTGGAAGCCTGGGAAATATGTTGATTGTTCACACAGGAAACTATGGCAAATGACACACAAAAGAACAGAGTCAGTAAGTAGATTTTATAAAAGACTTCAGGTTGCCATTGGATTTGAGAGAGGAATAAGGTTGGAACAACCAAGAAAGATTCCCAAGAGAAGCTATGCCTTTATTGTTACAATTTCAGAAAACCTGAAGGAGGTGGAGAGGAAATTTGTGTTGGTGTGAGGGGAGAATCCATCAGTAGATAAATTATGCTGGAAATCAGCATGGATCGTTCAGAGATTTACTGTCTGACAAGGCCTGGATAGAATAAAAAAAGAGCAAGAAAGATTACTCATTACTCACTGATTTATTTTGGTGCCAGTACTGGGGCTTGAATTCAGGACCTGGGCACTGTCCCTGAGCTTTTTTGCTCAAGGCTGGCACTCTTCTACCTGAGCAACAGTTCCACTTCCAGCTTCTTGGTAATTAATTGGAAACAAGAGTCACATAGAATTTCCTCCATGAGCTGGCTTCAATCTGTGATCCTTAGGTCTCAGCCTTCTGAGTAGAGAGCATTACAGGCATATGCCACCAGTGCTTAGTTGAGAGATTCAATTTTATTTGATAGCCACAGCATACAACCAATGGGTGCTAGATAGTCTCACACTTGATTACCTACTAGAGTTTAGAGTCCAGAGTCCAGATCTCAGGAAATGGAAACAAACAAACAAAACCTATGATTGGTCTGAGGAAAGGAGCCAGAGAAAATTCCCCAGGTGGTTTTGAAATGTGAACTCCTGAGCTCCAAATTTTACCTGTGCATTGTGGTTTAATCTCCTCCTGATAACCCTGTAAGAAAGAAGTTTTTATCTAATTTATAGATGAGGACACAAAGGGTTAGGAGACTAAAAAAATGATTATAGGGCCTTCAGGGAAGAGTTGGTGAGAAAATACAAAAAACATGAAAGTTGGACTAGGGGTGGCAGTTTGTAGGTCAATTCTTGAACAATTATACATTGTATAATTATAGAAATAGGATTCACTTACATACCAAATGTTTGCCAAGTTACTACTGTGCCAGACTGTTCCAGGAGCTAAGAATTTAGAAGGTTTCTGTTAAAACAAAGTCTCTAGCTTCTTTGTGACAATGAGAGAGTAGACACTTTTACTACCTCAAAGAGCAGATTGAGAGCTGGGGATGAAGTTAAGGGGTAGAACACTTGCCTAGCATACACAAGGTTCTGGGGTTGATCTCCAGTACTGAAAACCAGAAGGAGCTGGAGGGAGCTTTACTGTGAGAGAAGAGTGATAGCAACCTGGTATCCCCTAGGATATTCAGGAAATACTATTCAACAGGACCCACAGAAGAAACAAATGAATCTGAAAGGGAAAAAGTTAAGAATCACCAGGGAAGTCCAAGATCAGAACACTAGTAGACACCATGTCTAACAAATGCTCCACAGATGGCACATTTGTGCTGAGCCCTCACATGGTAAAGAAGTCAACACATTCCTTGAAGCTGTTTTAGAAGGAAACAAATCCCATTCAGGAGGGGTATTCCCATAATGTAATCATCACCCAGACACCTCTACAGTTTGAAAATATTGACTAGGGGAAGGGAAAGACACAGATCATAGCAGATTGATGAAGATCTGTCTGTGACTCAGTTTGCTTTTCTGTAATAGAGTCAGTGAATAGGAAAGTTAAGGGAGAAGATGCGCTCTTCTCACAGGTAATTTTTCCAGGTATAAAAGTAATGTAGGAATCTTGTAAAATCTGTGCAGGCTTCATGTGCTAGGGTGGAATTGAACATTGTGAATGTATTTGCATTGATTAAAATCCATAAGATTTTAGTAGCAGTTACTTTTTTGTGTATAAAATTAATCCTCAATTTATAAAATAAAGTAGGAGTCTCATTTCTCTCCTTTTATAGAAATTATTTTAGAGAGAGTAAATTCACAGGAATAGGAATATATGAATTACATTAGGTTAAGGATTTTTATAGGGAAATTCAGCTACACTGGAAAGTGTTATTACATTATAAACAGAGCGAGCATGAAGTAGATGATATAGAACTGATTTTAGTAGCTAAGATGTAGCTCCTTCCAAACACATGCTGCATCTCAAAAAAATCTGTTTTTCCAACATATAAAAAGCTGAAAGACTCTACGCACTCCTCCCCCTTTTTAGGAAGATACTGTGATGAATTGTACAATAAAGTCTTTCATTGTGAATGCAAAAACAGGTTCACATTTTCTGTTCAGGGAGTTTTGTTTTGCTCTTGTGTGTTATATGGTCTCATGTTGGAATAACCCTGTGTGAAACTATAATCTGCTTAAAGATAATTGTTATTAATGTCAACGATAATTACACCATATATTTTGATGGTTTAAACTCTTCAGATAGCTTTTCCATATAACATGCTCCACAAGTCTCAGTGGGAAGCAAGACAGGTATAATTGTTTTTTTAAACAAAGAAAGACAGGTTAGGTTTGCTCAAAATTGCATGACTAATTAACAAGAACCCATCACTATTGATTTCTAGGATTTTTAAAATATAATCACTTGTATATATTAGTCACATAAAGGAATTTCATTGTGATACTTCAATGCATTCAATGTCCCCCAATCAAATTTCCACCTCTAACACCTCTCTTCATTCTTCTTTCCACCTTTCTTAAAACAATTTCAATATTGTTCTATTTTCGTGTGTATAAAGTACTTTAGCTATATTTCACTCTGCGTCTCTCTCCTCTCACTGATCCTCACCTACAAAAAGGATCTTACGTTCCTGCCACTTATTTTTAAGAACTGGAGTCTGAATATGAGATAAAATATGGCATATTTGAATGTATCAATCTGGCTGCCCTCCTTTAAAAATATTTTATTTCAGAATTAGCATTTATTAATAATATGAGCAGACTTTTTACAACAATTCCATACATGCATATAGTGTATTTGAATAGGTTCTCATATCTATGTCCTATTATTGTTGTTATTATTATGGTTGTCATTTTCACTTTTAATCTAGGTTTCAAAAATAAGTGAGAACATGTGATATTTGCTTTTATGAGCTTAACTTGCTCAACATAATCGTCTTCTAGTTCTATCCATTTTGCTAAAAGTGATGTAATTTCATTTTTCTTTATGGCTGAGTAATATTCCATCACACACACACACACACACACACACACACACACACACACACACACACACACACACACACACACACACACACATGTAGATACCCTTCCTGCATATAGATTTACACTCCTTAGGATATATGTCTAAGTGTGGCATGGTAGGGTTGTAAGGTAGGGCTATTTGGCTTCTTTGGGAACCTCTATACCAATTTTCACAATGGTTGTACTAGTTAATATTCCTCACAACACAATATGTGAGTTCCTATTTTAACTGAATCCTTCCCAGAATTTGTTGTTTGACTATTGTTTGACTATTTGTTCTTTTTTTGACTATTGCTAGTCAAGAAAACAAGCTGGGTTATTCCAACATGAGACCACATAATACAGATTGGGATGAGATGGAATCTTAATGTAGTTATGATTTGCATTTCCTTTATGGCTAAGGATGTTAATCTTTTTTTTCAAGCATTTATTAGTCGTTTGTACAGGTCTGTCTGAGCTTTTATGTTAGTAGTGTTTTATGAAACCAGGTATGTTGGCTTCAGTATATATGTATAAATATATATGTATTTATTTAACTCTCCTGATAGATTGTTTCCTTTATCAATATGAAATAATCTTCTTTGTATCTTCTCACTAATTTTGGTGTGAAGTCTGCTTTATCAGATATGAGCATGGATACTCTGGCTTGCTTTCAAGCTATATGAACTTAGAAAAGACTTTTCTATCCTTTCACTTTAAGCTTCTCTCAGGAAGGTGCATTTCATATGCAACAAATGGATGAGCTTTGTTTTTTGATTTAGTCCACCACTTTGTGTCATTATTGGATAATTGAGACCATTAACATTCAGAGGTATTGTTAAGTGGCACATTGTAATGCCTACCATTTTGTTGTTTTATGGTTTTTGAATCTTCTCTACTCATTTTACAGTCTACTCATTTGATGAGATACATTTTCCTCATTTTTTTCTTGTTAAAGTCTGTTTTCCTTTTGTCTAAAATTCCCTTGAGTATCTTTTATTGTGGCAAATTTGTGATCATTAATGTCTTTACCTTTTGTGTATTATGCAACATCATTGATTTCTTCTTTAATGATCAATGATAGCTTTGTTGGATATAGTAATGTAGGCTGGCAGCCTTTTTTAAAGCTTAACATACATGGTTAGATGCCCTCTTTGATTTTTAAAGTTTCTGTTGAGAAAACTGCTGTTATTTTGATGGGTCTACATTTATAGGTAATTTGGTTCTTCATTCAGTTTTCAATATTCTTTTCTTGTTCTCTATATATATGTTGTAACTATAATATGCCATAGAGAGGTTCTATTCTGGTGTTGTCAGTTTGAAATCCTGATGGCCTCTGAACCTTGATAGATTTCCCATTCTCAAGAATTTTGATGTTTTCTGCTAATTATCTTCGTGAATACCTAAGGTCTTCTAGTTGATTTCTCTGTGTTTTGGTGTAATGGGACAGTGGCAGTGACAATGTGTCATTTCTTACCGCTGGCCTGAAGTATAATTCAGCAATAACAACTTCATCTGCTCACTACCAAACAATAATTTTTTCCAAACAAGATTTTATACATGAAATAAACAACTTTGGCAACATTATTTACACAAACAATCATTTTGTATATGAAAAAGAATGCCATTTCTATATTGTATAGTATGGACTAGGGAAAAATATTTATGTAGGAGTAAAAAGAATTGGATAGTATAAATAATGGAGATTGAGAGAGGAAATGTGGAAAAAGAAAGATGAGAAGGAGGTAAAGTGTATGAGCTGAAGGTATGTAAAATAATGCACAAGACTCCAGTTTAATTATTGTTGAGAAGAATGCTCCACAACAGTCAGGCATTGCCAGGGGATAGAAAATTCAAGAATAGTTTTTTTTTTTTTTAAGGAGGAAGAATAAATTATCAATAAAAACTTTTTAAAAGAGGAGGAAAACCCCCAGCATTTCTTCATGTTCTTCCTTGTCGAGAAGAGTATATACCTCTGAGCTCAGTGGATGTTCTACTCCAGCATCTGCATTTCCCTTATTATGTTTTCTCATGTATCCCCTATGGGCCCCTGTTTGTCCAAGGGAGCCTGCTGTGGCATATCATGACCAGTGAAAGCTCTGGACTGGGGGAAGCAATGGGAGTGAATGGGGTCCTGTGCAATAGCACCGGCTCTTAGGGTCTGGGCTCTGCTGGGTATTTTGTGTGTGGGTGTGTGGCAGTTCCTAGTATGTGAAGTAGCAGTCAGGAGGAAGCTCTGAGCACTGCTAGTGGGTCAGGGAGCACTCTGCTAGATAATATCACTCTTGAATCTGTACAAAATAGCCAGCTTATTTACAATGAGTTCCTCCCCCTTTCTACTTTTTCCTTTATTTTTCTAGTTTTTTTCTCCATCTAGACCTCCTGTTTCATATTTTGTTTACCAGATGAAGGGCAACAACTCTTGTCATTGTTTGTGCACACCTGATTACACGGTGGGTTTGAGAGCTTAAGCAAGACAGCTTACTTATTCTCAAGACCATCCTTTGCCTGTGAATAGTTGGTGACTCAGTGTCATTACCTGAGCACTGAACCAGAGCCAAATAGGAGAGTCTTTGGTCAACTGCTTTGCCAAAGGTCTCTTGTGGCCAGTTGTATTTACCTGTACTTCACAGATTGGGCGGTGTTCTTAGTGCCCAGTGACAGGGAAGTATGCCCAGCAGCTTGCTCACACTGGAGCCAGAGGCCCAGTCAGTAAACGTATTATCTGATGACTAGATTGGATTCAGCTTTGGGGCCTTAGGTCAGGCCACTTTGGGCCATTGTATTTACATCTACATGCTGATCTGGGCAGTCATCTTAGAGATGTAGCTGTTTATAGGCAAATCTGCCTTGCTTACTTGCTCCCACACCTATCTCTTGCCTCAGATGGGAGGGACAGAGTCACTGTTGGCTTTTGTCCAGGCTTACTGACCTGCACTTTGTCCTCCATGCAGTTTTTATTTTATTTGTTGAATAGTACTGATGGCTTTACCCAGAACCAACAAAACAAAAGAAATGACAACAAAATGCTGAAATACAATGGTCAAAGGATGAAGCAGACCAAATTCTGCTTCTCTAGAGTTGTTTTGGACTCCACCTGAACCAAGCTTTTGTTTCTTTTATAGACCAAAGTTCAGAACTTTGGGCTTTTCTCTACTTACAATCTCCCTGCCCTTTTAATGGTACCCTCCATTGGCTTATTAACTTACCTGTTTTTTTCTTAGAGCCATGTACCTGAAATTTCATTTCTGGTTGGTGGACACACAGAAATGTGATACATGACTGCAGTCTGCCATCTTTTAAGGCCTCTGATTTCTAAGACAGTGTTCCACACAGGTCTACCTAATACTGTACTGAGACTCTGACAATAGATGTCAGAACTTCTATTATCTATACTGACTGTGTTGTATATATTCAATAGAAGTGAGAAGCAATAGGGCAACAAACATTGGACAACTATCAAAGAATGGGAGGAAGCCTATTCTAATTGGGATATCTCTCGTTTAAGTACATAAACAATAGACTGAGCCAGAGCTCCAGAAAGATAACCTTTATTGAGTTTTCCAGGTTGAGAATCTTTTTTTTTTTAATTGTGAAAATGCCATATGGAGGGGTTACAATCACATGAGCAAGGTAATGAGTACATTTCTTATCAAGCATTGTTGCCTCCTCCTCCTCCTTTGTTTCCCCTTACCATCCTTTCCCATCTCCACCCTTCCCCTGCCCGCCTCATCCCCCCCCACATCCCCTCCCTCCTGCCAAAGTTGTAAACTTGGTTTTTCAACATAATGTCTTATACATCTCATTGTTGCAATGGGTTCATCTGTATCCCTATTTAAGCAATTTGTTTTTTCTCTTCCCCTCCACCCATTATATCAACATCAAATACAGTGAAAACAGGGGTTACACCACAGGGGAGGGACATACAAAGCAACAAAGAAATATCTTATAAATAGGTTAGAAACAATAGCAAGAAAGAAAAACCATTTGAGTCCTTATCTTGGGGTTCATTTCGCTAACATCAACTTATCTGACCGTTTCTGCTTGTCTCAGACAAATACTAGTTATTGCACATAAGGGAAACCATGGGACCTATGTTTCTTTGTCCTGGCTTACTTCATTTAATATAATTTTTTTCCAAGCCTTTCCATTTCCTAACAAATTGGGCAATGTCATTCTTTCTGATGGAGGCATAGAATTCTATTGTGTATATATACCACATTTTCTTGATCCATTCATCTACTGAAGGGCATCTAGGTTGGTTCCATATCTTAGCTATAGTAAATAATGCTGCAATAAACATAGTCGTGTTGGTAGCTTTAGTATGGTCTTGTTTGTGGTCATTTGGGTAAATGCCCAAAAGTGGGATTGCTGGGTCATAGGGGAGCTCTATGTGGAGTCTTTTGAGGAACCTCCATACTGCTTTCCAAAGTGGTTGAACAAGTTTACACTCCCACCAACAATGCAGTAAGGTTCCCTTCTATCCACATCCCCTCCAGCATCTATTGTTATTAGATTTCTTGATTATAGCCATTTTAACTGGGGTGAGGTGGTATCTCAGTGTTGTCTTGGTTTGCATTTCTTTTATGGCTATGGAGGTTGAACATTTCTTCATGTGTCTATTGGCCATCCTTCTTTCCTCCTCAGAGAAGTTTCTCTGTAAGTCTTTAGCCCACTTATTTATTGAGCAGTTGTTTCTTTGAGGATTTGTTGTTGGAGGATTTAATTTTTTGAATTCCAGGTATATTTTAGATATGAGACCCAGGTTGAGAATCTTGAGTGATGGATTTGAAGAGTTCTCTTTCAAAACTTGTTGGTAGCTGATACTAATATTGTCCAGCTGAGGAAGAGACGGAAATGTGTCCAGTGATTAATGGACCATGTGGCTCCTCAGTTCTATCTCCCTTTCAGGAACAGGTAGGTTTCTAGGGGGCCTATGAGAAACCAAGCTCGTTTCTCAGGAGTATTGGTTCTCTACCTCTCTACTCTTGGCTCTTGAGAGCATGTGCTTATATCCTGCTCATCTTCCTTCCTCCAATGATCTAAGTAGAAGATATTTTAATACCAGGGAAGGAGAAAATGTATCTTTATAAAAATGTTTATCTTTGCTACAAAGTAACTGTGACCTTGGGATGCAATCAGTGAGACAGAAAGCATTTCTGTTCTGTGCCTTACTTTTCTCTTGAAAGCCAACTAGTCTGCTGTCTTACTTGTGTGACTTTCTTGCTTTTTGCCTGTATTCTGAAATGCCTGGCCATGTGGGATTATCCTTGTTGTTTCCAAATCTCAGTTTTGTTTCTGCATCTAATTAGGAAGTCAGGAAGTCCAGAAAGATCCCTTTGACTCAAGATGGATTGTATTCATTCATTTACATTTGTCTTGGAGTTTTGCTGGTCTGTTGGCTAGAATATCTGAGAAGCAGACATCAAAACAGAGTTAGAAATGAAAGAGATTTGGGGAATATAATCCTTGTGAAAAGTACATAGGACAGGAAGCAGATGAAAGCAAGGAAATCCTTCCATCCATGATGTGGATTTGTCAGCTGTAAAAAGAGAAGGGGAAGAAAGGATTGAGTGGTAAGGGCTCAGATGATGGTGCAGTCCAAGAAGATTACTCCAGAATCATCCATCATTGGTTAGTACGACGGTGAGTCCTGTAACCACTTTGTGCTGTCGCCAATTGGGGATGACCAAGTAGTAAATATTCTGGACTAGAATATGAATCAAACTCTGAAGGTAAACCACATAGCCAGAGACTGGCAGCCATTTCTTTCATGAAGGTAGCTCTAAGTTGTGTGTTTACTTAGTTGCCATAGCTTATACAAAGGGAAAAAGATGATCATGGCAAGCTAAGTACCTACCTATATGTGTACATGGCTACAGAAAGCCAGAGGGTCTATGCCATTTATTATGGGCATAGATAAAGAATCATCCATGCATCTATCCATGTATCCATCCATCCATTCATCTAGTCATTAGTCCATTCATCTATTCATTTACTGCTTTAGATGATAGGAACAATCTGTTAAAGCTTCTGCCAGAACAAGACTCTGTTTTTAGTGTTGCCTCAGAAATAAAACCTAGAATTTTTTTCCCTCTTGTACAACTAAGGCCATAATCTCTGAACACCAACAAGACTGTACTCCATTCAATCTTCATACTTAGTTGTGACGATAAATCAATCTATCATCCAAGACCAAGCCCTTAACCACACCTGAATTACTGCTAGTCATCTTGCTTGAATCTTACTAGTACTTTGCTCCACTGGCTGGATTATAATTCATGTTCTAGTCCCTGTGATTCAGTGGTCCAGGCATAAAAGGCACATGGCAAGTGATGAGGTTTATTGCAGTGTCCTTGTGTTCAGGGTCAATGACAGCAACTAAGGAATAGCAAAGGTAGTGAGCTGACTTGGCAGTGTGCCTTTCAATTCTCAAGTCACTGAAGCTGTTTACCTTCAAAATGACCCTGGCCTTTGGTAATAATATTTTATAGCAACCTCATTCCAACTTATGTGGCAACCAGCCATGCAGCTCTGAGTCCAGAGAGATCATGAACGTTGGTTTTAAGCATAGTATGTTGGAGGATAAAGATTGTGGAAATGATAGGGCTTGGAGGTAATTAAAAGAGGTTTGTTTGTTTTGAAACAAACATTTCTCCAATTAGCATTTACTCCTCTTTTTAAATCATCATTCTGTAAGGTCCTTTTGTCTCTTTCATTCTCCTACTTAGTCTACCAAAAAACATGAGTCACCACAATAGGAACAACACAGCTTTTTTTTTTCCCCCCTAGTACAATGTTTATATTTTGGCAAGCTTTCTCGTGTGGCTTTAAGAACCACATGTGTTTTCAGGCATTCTATCAAGTAGTTTAAAGAGCATAAAACTTGCAGTAATATTTTTGGGAGTAAATTTTATTGTTATAGCTTTAAAACACAATCAAATAAAAACAAGAATTCCATTAGTAGTTGAATATCGTAATAATAGAGTTGAGAATAAATTTTACTGTTATAGGAACTATAAAACAGCAACAATAAAAACACTATTATTGTGAGTAGATCGTATTGAGATGACAAACTAGAAAGCTATAAAACACAATGATAAGGAATAATCTAATCACCAGAAAAGATGTGATAATAATTCACCCTTGTTAGTGAGGAGCCCATGGTTCTGGTTCACTGGCCCTAAGTGCTCTGGGTTACTGCCTGTGTGCCATAAGGTTTTAGAAAGATAATCTTTGGCCAGTGGAGTTGGCAGGAGACCACATATTACAGTGCAACTGGACATTGGGATTGATGAAATCCAATTATCAGTGACTCTTATGAGAACCCTGTGCAATAAATGCCAAATGTCTTTATAACACATTAAAAAATTATTTGTGAGTTTCTAACAACAAATTGTATGTATTATTTGACTGTGAGTTTTCATGTTTTTTATTATGTCTTTTTTCATGCTTTTAAGTTTTTATGTTTTTCCATGTTTTTTTTGTTATTTATGTTCTTTTATTTCAGAGTAACTGCATGGAATTACATTTTTTGGTGAAGAAGTGGAATCACATTTATAACCTTGTCTTTTTATTTTGACTGCCTGGGTTATTATTTTGATGCTCCGAGTCCATCTTGTTCCATACCAGTGAATGGGAAATGAGATACCTTCAACTACTAGGTCCCCTTCCCCATCTCTGCAGCTCAGAGCTCCAATGGAACCCTGGCTCCAGAATTAGCACTGCCCAGAACCTCCCTTTCCCCATCCCTCCCTAGTGTGAGGGGAAGAAGGCTCTGGGTGTCGCGTTTTATCCTGTACTCTGAACATCATAATTCAAATTCCAGATTTCTGAGTTAACTCTATCCCCAGGAGATGGTGCACAGTGTAGTGTCCTGCACGGTGCCTTGTTCTCAGATGAGCCTTCCTGACAGTTCCACATTCGCTGTCTCTCACTTCTCTTTCTTTCTGTAACCAACCCCCCCAGTCAGACTTTAATTACTGACCATAGAGCACCAGGAGCCTTCACCTGGCTGGCACTTAGGGATTCGTTTCCATTGGTTTCACTTTTTAATATTTGACCCAATGAGTAACTCCTGCCTTCTTAAAATGCTTTCCTTGTTTTATTCTTGAGGTATAGTTAGGCTCCCTAGAGGCCATGTCTTTGTTTAAATCCTCTACCTGCTCTGCAGTGTTATGTTTGCCTTGGTAAATTAGAACTGTAGCAGTCGGGGCTGGGAAGGTGGCTCAGTGGTAGAGCGCTTGCCTTGCAAGCCTGAGGCCCTGGGTTCGATTCCTCAGCACCATATAAGCAAAAAGAAAAAAGCCGGAAGTGGCGCTGTGGCTCAAGTGGTAGAGCGCTAGCCTTGAGCTGAAGAGCTGAGGGGCAGTACCCAGGCCCAGAGTTCAGGCCCCACAACCGGACCCAAAAAAATAAAAAAATATATAAAAAAAAAAGAACTGTAGCAGTCACTTTGAATTTACTGATCACTGAGATTCAGACATGTCTTTGTTAATTTGTTTTTCCAGTGCTGGTGATTGAACCCAGCTAGGCAAGCACTCTGCCACTGAGCCACATTCCTATCCCTTTGATGGAACCCTTTATGTGAGATCTGGAGGGACATGAGTATGTTTAAGAAGCAGGCGATGTGGTCCATCAGAACAAGAGAGGCATTAACCCCAAATGTTGAGGTGGGAAGGTAGCGTGGAGATTCTGAATGGAAAACAAGAATGGAAGATACCCACTTATGTCCATCAGGCCTGTGTGAAAGGAAGTTTTGGCGGTGTCTATGTACAGATGATAGAGGTTCCTAGAAACACTCCTAAGGGACTTTGTGTCAGGGGAAAATGTTTTTCTGGAGCTGGTAGGGTGGTCAAGAGCTTCCTTTTAGTAGAGAAATGAAAAACCATAATGTTCTCCACTATTTTTTAACGAGGTGTTTGAGGACATGATGAGATTAATGAAGCAATAGCTTCTGTCTATTTCTGCTGAGACATCCCCTGGCTTATCTTATCTTGACTTTGGGAGCCAATATCTTGAAGTAGTCTCAGAGACAACAATTTACCTACCAGCAAGAGAGGCCTAGGGATTCTTAGCATTCTGCAGAAGAAGAAAGCCTTTACTTGGGATCTTTTACTTATTGACTGTGCTGCCCTAGTGTGTGTGTGTGTGTGTGTGTGTGTGTGTGTGTGTGTGTGTGTGTGTGTGTGTGTGTGTGTGTGTGTTGTGTGTGTGTGTGTAATATAATAGGTGAGTGGGAAGTGAGAAGATGGGATGGATTTTTTATGATCTAATGGAAATGCTTTTTTCAAAGTCAGTACATCTGGGTTCTTTCCCCTTCCTATTCATACATGCCACCATGGGCCAAGAATGGTAAAGATCATTGAAGTTTTATTATTGAACACTACCCTTATAATCTTGAAATAAATATGAAAAACATTTCCTAGTCCAAACTAAGACTGGTATTTAATAGATATGTTATATTCTATGATTGGAAAAAGGAAATTATATGAAATTTGCATATCCTTTATTTTCATAGTTTAATTAGTAAATGGCATTACTCTATTAAGAAAAATGTTTAAAATGATCAAATAATTCCACCAAAGATAATTATTGTTAATATTTTTGATAGATAAATAGCTAATTATCTTTTGAGTTCTATTAGAATTTTTCAGTTAATTGCAGCAATTTTCTTATGGCATTCATAATTCATTTAAAACATATTATAATTGCTAATAATATTCTATCATTTAATTAATTTCTACTTTCTTAGTTTTAGAAATAATGCCAGGATGAACAACTACTTAAAAATCCAATTTACGAATCTTTATGTTATTAAAAAAGTAGAATTATTAAATCAGAGGCTAAAATATTTTTAGAATCTTGCTACAAAGTTCACATTTCCCTGTAGAGAGTTTGTGTATCTGTTTATACTTCCAACCACAGTGTATTAAAGCTCTTTCTGTCTGTCAGCTTAACAAGTAAACAATGCCCACTGCTAACTTCCTTTTTTTGTTGATTTATAATAAGGTTAAATATTTTGTCATAGTTATTATTTACTTTATTATTATCTAAATTGCCTTTTGGTGTTATTTACCAAAATTGTTGTTACTCTCTGTTCTTTAGGAATAATAATTTCTCTACATGTCTATGCTCATGTTATGTAAAATATAATAGGAGTGGAATTTACTTGGTTGTATATTTGTGTATAGTTTCCTTATGAAGTATATTTCCCTTGTTCATACTTAACTTATTTTCCCCTCACCCTTCTTTGGTATATTTCATAACGTATGTGTGGTTTCAATTGCTGTTTCCTTTTTTGCTTCATGGTTAAAGTAATTTTACAGGAAACTTGCTCTTGCAGAACCGAGAAAAAACCCACTCTAAGGTTTGTTCCAGTGAATTTATGCCACTTGCGCTGTCCCTTGTCTTTATGAGCAGTATGATTTTAGTTATATAAAGGGAATCCAGGAGCTATGTGATACTGAAAACCTGTTTAGGCATTTCTTTCTTATTTCTCCTATTAGTTTACTTGCTTTCTTGTAGAAGGTGCATTTATCTTCCTTTCTGAGATTCTTCATCCATAAATTACAGACAAAGACTCATATATTTCACAAGAAAAATATGGAAAAAAGATTGCTTTAAAATATCAAGGGCCTTAAATTTTACACATCTTTTTGACTTAGTGTCCTTAATTCTGGAAATCTATACTGAGAAAAGAAAGAAATAAGTCATAGAGATCAAGATGCAAGCTGGGCACTGGTGACTCACACCTGTAATCCTAGCTACTCAGGAGGCTGAGATCTGAGGCTCACAGTTCAAAGTCAGCCAGAGCAAGAAAGTCCATGAGATTCTTATCTACAATTAACCACCAGAAAACCAGAATATGAAGCTGTGGATCATAGTGGTACAGCCCTAGCCTTGAGCAGAAAAGCTCAGGAACAACATCCAGGCCCTAAATTCAAGCCCCAGGACAAAAAAAAAGAAATAAATATCTAGCTTTGCTTATAATATAAATATTATAATATTTTGAAATGACCTAAATGACCCATATTAGTTTATATAGATGTGGTATGTAATATAAGGCAATTGGATATAATTTATCTGTTAGAAAAATACTTAAAAAAATTTAATAGGGTAGGAAAAACTGTAGAATGTGAAATATAATGAAATACTTACAAAAGGAAAAGGAAAAAATCATACCAAAATGGTAATTATATTTTGTTGATGACTGTTTTTCCTTCTGCCAACTATTTCTTCATCTTGGAAAAAAAAGTACATATTCTACAATATGTATGCATAACACTTCTACTTGAAGAACTCCATCACCAGGTTCAATTATGAAGTAACTAGCACAAGGTAGAAGGGCTCAGATGAAGCTATCCATTTGGTGGATTCTCATAACTGCTTTTGAAAGAAATGCTTCAGCTGGGCACCTGTGGCTCACACCTGTAATCCTAGCTACTCAGGAGGCTGAGATCTGGGATCATGGTTCAAAGACAACCGAAGCAGAAAAGTCCATGAGATTCTCATCTCCAATTCATCACCAGAAAACTGGAAGTGGCACTGTGGCTCAAGTGGTAGAACACTTGCTTTGAGCTGAAGAGCTCAGGGACAGCACCCAGGCCCACAGTTCAAGCCCTACAACCATCACCAACAACAACAAAAGAAACTCTTCAAATCTGTACCGGATACTTTTATTTTCACTATGATTTGCTGAAACAAATAACCTTTAAATGATGTAAACCTGTGTAATCCTAGCACTTGGGTGCCTGAGGTATGAGGATCTCAAATTCAAGGCCTGTCTCAACTATATAGTAAAACCTTGTTTCAAAAACTAAAATATCAGTATTTATTTTTATATGACTCTCAACAACTCAAAACATAAGTTAACTCCAAGTTTTGAGACTATTTATTACAAAAACAGAAATTTTGACAATTTAAGAGAGTGGTCTCATACTTCCCTCAGAAGTGTATGTTTATTAAAGTCATTAAGATTTTGCAATATTAAGTTAAATGGCTTGAAAATTTTTGTTCATCTAATCATTCTTCTTAGAATAAAGACCAAGGAAAGAATCAGAAATGAGAATAAAAATTTATGTAAAAAGTTACTTCACACAGAATTATTTACAATGGTTCCCCCTATACACTCCACCCCACCCCCCCAAAAGCAACACTAGCTAACCTAAAAGAAAGTATTTATCCTGGTGCTGGTGGCTCCCACCTGTAAATCCTAGTTACTCAGAAGGCTGAAATCTGAGGATCATGGTTCAAAGCCAGCCAGGGCAGGAAAGTCCGTGAGACTCTTATCTCCAATAAACCACCAGAAAACTGGAAGTGGCACTGTGGCTCAAGTGGTAGAGCACTTGCCTTGAGCTGAAGAGCTGAGGGACAGCACCCAGGCCCAGAGTTCAAGCCCCACAAAGACGTTATGTCAAAAAACGAATTTGGTTGGAGGGTGGGGGGTGGGGTGGGGGGGTGGGGGAGATGGGAAGGGATGGGAAGGGGAAACAAAGGAGGAGGCAACAATGCTTGATAAGAAATGTACTCATTACCTTGCCCATGTACTTGTAACCCCACTGTATGGTATTTTCACAATAAAAAAAGGAAAATATTTAAATAAATGATACTATATGTTAGATTCTTATCTTCAAATATTAATCAGTTATCCAAACTGAGTTTAAAAGAAGTTTTTTGGCTTGACAAAAGGAATAAAATATCAATACCTCTTGTAGAATATAGAATACAAACGAATGAGTATATAATTATATATAAATCAAACTTGCTGTCAATGCATGCATGAATAACAATTCAAAAGATAATATGCCTAAACACAAAGTATCAACACTAGTTAACTCAGGGAGGTGAGATTATTGAGGATTATTCCTTCCTAATCTCTTTTGCCTACTGTTTTCTCCCCTCTCTGTGCTTTCTAAAGTATTCACTTTAATATATGTTAATTTTGGAAGCAACAACATAAAAACTGAAAATATATTATTGCATGGAATTTTCATGGGACTGTTCACTGAGTATTTAAAATACAAATTTGTCTTGATATTCCTTATTTTGCCTCTTTATACATTCCAGTCAAAATTCTATCAGACAGTCTTTGATCTGTAGCATTTATTAATAATGCACCTCAAAGGATCATTTTCTCTGTTAAACATTTTATGAATTTCTGTTCAGAAAGAATACACAAAGTACAATAATCTTTTCATTTACTTGGTGAGATGAGAGCGGTGATAATTTGGGGGATTAACCAGCCTTTTCTTTCCCTGTCTACATGTATTATGCATCACCCAAGAAATGCGTAGAAACTGGGAATAGCCATTCTGAGAATATAATTAAACCCTTCTTCCATTACATTATTGGAATTCGTGAGGTTTAACTACTGTGTTTTAGTTTCATATAAAATCATTAGTACTATTAATATCAATGGCTTTGACTCAAACCCCAGACTGTTCACTTTTTGGAATGTTAGATGGACTCAGTTATTCAATTCAATATCTATCTATCTATCTATCTATCTATCTATCTATCTATCTATCTATCACTTCCTGATATCTATCTTCCTGATACACCGATATGTACATATAAGCACACATGCATATATATATATATATACACACAGAAAAGTATATATATTTATATATCTTCCTAATGTCTATATCTATATTTATCTGTCTATCTGCATATGTATATATTACACACATATGCGCACGCACGCACACACATGCACATATCATAGACCTTAGCTAGGGAAAAGGAAAAGTCAACTGTTAAGATTCTTGAAGGTGTTCAGGTGTCTTTGGTTTATTCACCTCTAGGTAGTGAAATTTCAAGGACATCCCAGCCTGTCTTGAACAAAACTCCATGTTACAAGACCTGATTTTTAGTGTACAATCGGCCCTCTGTAGCTGCAGATGTAGCCAATACAGATTTAGCCAAATTTGGACTTAAAATATCCAGAAATAATTGCCACTGTGTCAAACATGCATTGATTTTTTTCTTGCTGTTATTCCTTAAAAAGTAAAGCATAAAAACTATTTATTTTTCTTTTTGTATCAGTACTGAGGTTTGATCTTGGGGCCTTGCACTCACTTTGTTTCTTTTCCCACAATGCTGGTACTCTACTACTTGAGCCCCACCTCCACTTCTGTTTTTTTTGTTTATTGTTTTTTTTTGCTGGTTAATTGAAGATAGGAATTGCACATACTTCTACCAGGGCTGGCTTCAAGCCCTGATTCTCAGATCTCAACCACCACTGTTTGATAAAAAAAAAAAAAAAAAAATTAGCCGGGCGCTGGTGGCTCACGCCTGTAATCCTAGCTACTCAGGAGGCTGAGATCTGAGGATCGCAGTTCAAAGCCAGCCCGGGCAGGAGAGACCGTGAGACTCCTATCTCCAATAAACCACCAGAAAAACCGGAAGTGGCGCTGTAGCTCAAGTGGTAGAGCGCTCGCCTTGAGCTGAAGAGCTGAGGGACAGCGCCCAAGCCCAGAGTTCAAGCCCCACGACCGACAAAAATAAAATTATGCAGCATTTCTATTCCAACAGATATTATAAGCAATCTAGAAATCATTTAAAACATACAGAAGGATGTCCACAGTTGCATCTAAATATTATATCATTTTCCATGATGGACCTGGACCTCCAAGAGGGTCCAATTACCTTCTAAACTGAGGAGATAATGTGAAGAAAAGCCCAAACCTTTGTTAAACTACATGAAGGAAGAACAGCCACTACTCTTGTTTCTAATGCTAGTGTGAA
Organism: Dipodomys merriami; assembly: GCF_024711535.1. Classification (NCBI taxonomy): domain Eukaryota; kingdom Metazoa; phylum Chordata; class Mammalia; order Rodentia; family Heteromyidae; genus Dipodomys; species Dipodomys merriami. The sequence continues at coordinate 26,433,729 of NW_027202270.1, read as the reverse complement.
AACTCTTCAGTAGACTCCTTTCCTGGCAGGGCTCAACCAACAGAAAAATCAATAGAGCAAATAACAGTTATGGAAGGCAGGAATGATATCTTCTTTATTTGTTTCACTCCCTCTCTTCTTCCCATTCTGAAAAGAGTTAAAGTACTTTTCTAATGATCTTAATACTAATTGTTATTTTCTTATTTGTTCAAATCAAAGGTAGGTAATCAATATTTTTAACTTATTTTATTGCCTAATTAAAAATAGCTTCTGGAGGAGTTCCGGGAAGATGGCGGAGGAGAAGCTGGAATCTGAACAAGCTCTCGCATAGAAAGCAGTTTTAGAGTTCCAGTGAACAGTCCTAAGCCAGAGAATCACACCAAGTGTGCCATCACAGGACAGAGAGTTAGGCCAGAGAGGGGAAGCCAAGACAAGGAGACACATCTGAGCGCCTGCCAGCAGCTGCCGCGGCGGCGGCGGCAGGGTCGCGGCGGAGAACGCAGCCATTGCCATAACTGAGCGCTCACACAGAGAGTCCAGGACGAAAGAGCCAGATGCAGCAGATTCTACTCAAAACCAGCAAGAACCGACAAGGAGCGGACATCTTCATCCTGCAGTGTGCAAACCAGAGACGACCCAGGATCCAAGACTCGACGTGAGTAGAAGCCCGACGTCTTCACTCCTTCTCAGGAAGCAGAGGAGGGAAGGCCACCCCTCCCCCCCCCCCAGCACCGGTGATCTCCATCTTGGATACCAACAAAGCTCAGAGGAGCTGCTAGCTCCAACTCAGGCCTTGGAATAAAACGAGTCATTTAGCAGGTCACAAGAACTTAACGGTGAAGTGACCTGCCAGACTCAGCTCCATCCAGGGAAAAGTCACCCAGCTCAGGCACCAGCCATTGGAGTGGCTTTCCTCACTGGGTAACCAGAGCCAGAGGCTGCCCCTCCCTCTAGCAGCCTCCACAATCAATTGAAAAACAGAAACCCTGAGAAGGGCTCCAGGCTGGGCTCTGTGAGCTTTATCACAAAATAGCCCCAGGGAAAAGCTACTGTTTGTTGAAAGGCCTCAACTCTACCAGAACCTAGCCTCATTCACCCCTCTTTTGTGATTCTCAAAGCAGATCACCCTCCCATTAAACTAACCTGGGAGGGGGATCTCAAAATCTTGGGTAAAGCAGAGCATTTTTCTGCCTGTTCGAACAAACTGACTTAAGAAACCAAGCAAGCCACAGGACCTCAAGCTGACCAGAGACTCCAACAAGAGGCTGGTTACAGACAAAAGGGAGATACAGGATTCTTCCCACCCCTCCCAAAAAAATAAAAAAAAAAAATCAAAGAACTTTTTTTTCTTCTTCTTCTTTTCTTTTTTTTTTTTTTTTTTTTGGTACCTTATATATATAAATTTTTTTTTCCTTTTCTAAAACTTTTATTAATCTTTAATTTTTGCCTTTTTTGAAAAAATAATTGTTTTCCAGTAACTTTTTTTCCCTCTTATAATTTTTATTTTAGGAATTTGTGAATGTACGTTTTCCTTTCTTTTCTTGTCTTCTTTCTCTTTTTCTTTCTTAATTATCTTTTTGTTTTTTGTCTAGCTCTACTGAACTTCTGATCTTTTTTTTTTCTCCCTTTCTTATACTTTTCACCTTTTCCTCTCTTTTGTTCTTCTGTATGTGACTTAACTCTTGTCCTGCACATCCTCAGATAAACCCATAGTTAACTAGTAGACCCTATCCCCCATTGTGTACACACTTAATCCACAAATTTAATACTCAATCCAAAACCTCTGAGACTTAAATTCCTTAATAGCAGTACTACCTCTTTATACCTATATAATATTTTAAGCATTTTTTAAAGTTTTTCACATCTCCTCTATCTCCCTCCTGTTTTCTCAATATATTCACATTCCTCTCTAAATAGATGGTCTTTCAATCTCCACAACTATATTAATTTTTACGTTTCTATTTTTTTTCTGGTCTCTTTTCATTTCCCTTTCCCTTTCTTCTTTTTCTCTCTCTCTCTACTTGCATCCTACCCAACCTATTTCCTGCATTGAGATTAGGACATAGTTAACTCTCCCTGTGCCTCCCCACACCAATCTATTCCTATTTTTTACCCACATCTCTCCCTAACCCTAAAAATTTCTGGTTTTCCAAATTCTTCTCTGCGGTTCGAAGCCCATTAACATATAGTTGTTTGATGTTGAATAGATGTATCTGTTGAATTAGATTGTATCTGTAGACTATTGACTGTATAAATGCAAACGTTGGTTGATGGTGGCCTTAAGATAGTGTTCTAGCACAAAACTGGTGCTATTTTCATCTCAAATGGGCAGAGTAAGCTGGAAAAACACAAGAAAAATGGCAAATCCGGGTATCTCAATTCCCAATCTTGATAATCAGGGGTCAGATCAGATAATGAACAATCCAGAGGAGAGTTCCCAAATAGCTCTACAAACACTGGTGGCAAACATGATAAATGAGAAGTTTGACAACTTACAAAGGACTCTGTATGAGCGTGATAGGGAGAGAGAGGAGGCATCCCAAAAGTTTATACAGGAATATCATAAGCGTGAGGAAGCTACTCAAAAACTGATACAGGATTTGCGTGAACAACTTGAGAATACTCAAAGAGAAAAGGAGGAATGGCGCGAGCAGGCTGAGAACACTCAAAGAGAACTGCAGGAATCCCAGGAACGGGAGGAAAGAGAACTGCAGGAATCCCACAAACGGGAGGAAGCTAATCAAAGTGTAATACAGGAATTGAGAGACCAGGTAGAGAATACACAAAGATCACTAAAGGCATTCATGGAATCCATTAACAAAGAGCTGAAGGAAGTCAGGGAGACCACAAAGGGAATGCTGAATGGAACCCAACAGAAGGAATGGGAGTCCAAAGAAACCATAACCAATCAACTAAGTGATTTGAGAACAAACACTGAACACCAAATTAAGGAAGTAAAGAAATTCATACAAGACCTAAAACAGAGCTTCAACAAAGAACTTGAAGCCATCAAAGCTGACCAATTAGAAGGAAAAGAGATAAAAAACAAAGTAGAGAGTCTTGACAGCAGGTTAGACCATGCAGAAGATCGAATTCAGGGATTGAAGACAGCCTAGATATTATAGAGAAAGAACATACAACCATCCAAGACAAGTCCAAGAAATATGATAGATCTATCCAACACCTGGAAGACACCATCAGAAGGCCTAATCTAAGGATAATGGGTGTAGAGGAGCACCTAGAAGCAGAATTTAATGTTCTAGGAAATTTGTTTAACAGGATCCTAGCAGAGAACTTCCCAAACATACAAAAAGATAGGCCTATTCAGATACAAGAAGCTTTTAGAACCCCAAATAGACCAGACCAGAATAGAACATCCCACCATCACATTATAATCCACACAGGATCAACTCAGACCAAGGAAAAGATCCTTAAAGCTGTCAAGGAGAAAAGGTTAATCACCTATAAAGGGAAACCAATTAGAATCACCTCAGATTTCTCAGCAGAGACAATCAAAGCAAGAAGAGCCTGGAATGATGTATGCCATGCCCTAAAAACAAACAACTATCAACCAAGAATACTGTACCCAGCTAAACTCTCCTTCATAACTGAAGGCCAAATAAAAACCTTCCATAGCAAAGAAAAATTGAAACAATACATCTCCACCAAACCAGCCCTACAAAAGATTCTTAAAGATGTCCTACACATAAAAAACCAACAAGACCGCAACAAAGGCCAAGAAACTGCACCCAAACTGAGAATACAAGAACCATAGGAAGAACACAGTTTTCGCAGCCCCCAAGAAGGTGGATAACATGGCAGGAACTCCCAAATACCTCTCAGTCCTATCTCTTAACGTTAACGGACTGAACTCTCCAATTAAGCGACATAGACTGTCTAGTTGGATTAAAAAACAAGACCCTTCTATCTGCTGCCTGCAGGAGTCACATCTTGCCAGTAAAAACAAACACATTTTCAATGTTAAAGGCTGGAACAAAATCTACCAAGCAAACGGCCCCCATAAACAGGCGGGAGTTGCAATCCTAATATCAGATAAAATAGACTTCAAACTAAAATTCGTGAGAAGAGATAAAGAAGGTGGCTACATACTAATTAAAGGATCTCTCCTTCAGGAGGATATTACAATTCTAAATATCTATTCGCCAAACAATGGAGCACCCAAATTTATCAAAGAAACACTACTTTCCCTCAAATCCCATATAGATCCAAAGACATTAATTGTTGGGGATTTTAACACACCACTCTCCCCACTAGATAGATCAACTTGGCAAAAACTCAACAGAGAAACCGCAGATCTAAACAGCTGTATAGATCAACTAGACTTAACAGACATCTACCGAACATTTCACCCAGCAGCATCAGAATACACATTTTTCTCAGCAGCACATGGAACGTTTTCTAAAATAGACCACATTTTAGGCCACAAAGCAAACTTGTCTAAATTCAGAAACATTGACGTTATACCTTGCATTCTCTCTGACCACAAGGGAATAAAATTAGAACTCAACACCAAAAGCCACCAAAGAAAGTCCGGTAACACATGGAGGCTGAACAACACACTGCTGAATCAAGAGTGGGTCATGGAAGAGATTAGAAAGGAAATTCAAATATTCATGCTATTCAACAAAAATGAACACACAAATTACCAGCTCCTCTGGGACACAGCAAAGGCAGTACTCAGAGGCAAGTTTATAGCTCTGAGCTCCTACATCAACAAATTGGAAAGATCTGAAACTAGCAATTTAATGACACATCTAAACCTCCTTGAAAAAGAGCAGCAAGATAAACCCCAATCCAGTAGAAGGAAAGAAATAATCAAAATTAAATCAGAATTAAATGAATTAGAATCCAAAAAAACTATAGAAAGAATCAACAAAACAAAGAGTTGGTTCTTTGAAAAACTTAACAAAATTGACAGACCCTTAGCAAATCTTATCAGAAAAAGAAGAGAACACACCCAAATTAATAAACTCAGAGATGAGAATGGAAACATCACCACGGAAACAACCAAGATTCAGAACATTATAAGGGAATACTTCTCAAAACTTTATGCTAATAAGTTTGAGAACTTGACAGAAATGGACCTTTTCCTAGCAAATATTGACATGCCAAAACTAAACCAAGATGAGTTAAACCAGCTTAACAGGCCCATATCAAGCATTGAAATAGAAACAGCAATAAGAGACGTACCAGCTAAGAAAAGTCCAGGACCAGATGGTTTTACAGCGGAATTTTACAAGGCCTTCAAAGCAGAGCTCACACCAATACTCCTCCAACTCTTCAATGAAATTGAAAGAGAAAGCTCACTACCGAACACATTCTATGAAGCCATCATAACCCTCATCCCAAAACCAGGCAGGGACTCATCAAAGAAAGAGAACTATAGACCCATTTCTTTGATGAACATTGATGCAAAACTTCTCAACAAAATTTTGGCCAATCGACTTCAACAATTCATCCAAAAAATCATACACCATGATCAAACAGGATTCAGTTCAGGGATGCAAAGCTGGTTCAATATACACAAATCAATTAATATTATTCATCACATCAACAGGAGCAAGAATAAGAACCACATGGTTATCTCAATAGATGCAGAAAAAGCATTCGACAAGGTCCAACACCCCTTTATGATGAAGGCTCTGGAAGAATTCGGAATCCATGGAACATTCCTCAATACAACAAAGGCTGTATATGACAAACCTACAGCCAGCATTATACTCAATGGTGAAAAACTAAAGCCATTTCCTCTTAACTCAGGAACAAGACAAGGATGCCCACTCTCTCCACTTCTCTTCAATCTAGTATTAGAATGCCTAGCTACAGCAATAAGACAAGATGCAGACATAAAGGGGATCCAAATAGGGAAAGAAGAAATAAAACTCTCCCTCTTTGCAGATGACATGATCTTGTATTTAAAGAATCCCATAGACTCCACTCCCAAATTACTCAAGCTGATTCAAAACTTTGGCAAAGTAGCAGGTTATAAAATTAACCCCCCAAAATCAATGGCTTTTGTGTATGCCAACAATGAGAAAAGTGTGGCTGAAATTAGGAAAGCAACTGCATTTGTAATAGCCCCACAAAAAATAAAATACCTAGGAATTAACTAAAGAAGTGAAGGACCTCTATGATGAAAACTTTAAAATCTTAAAAAAGGAAATCAACACAGAACTTAAAAAATGGCAAAACCTCCCATGCTCCTGGATTGGAAAGATTAACATCGTGAAAATGGCAATACTTCCCAAGGCTATCTACAAATTCAACGCAATACCTATCAAAATTCCAACCTCATTCTTCAAGGAAATAGAAGAGGCAATCCAAAAATTCATATGGAACAATAAAAGACCCTGAATAGCAAAAACACTCCTCAATGGAAAGAACACTGCTGGAGGAATATCAATACCAAACTTCAAACTCTACTATAAAGCCATAGTAATCAAAACAGCTTGGTATTGGCATAAGAACAGACCTCAGGACCAATGGAATAGAATTGAAAACCCAGAAATGAACCTACAGACCTATAGCCATCTAATCTTCGATAAGGGACCTAAAACAATAGAATGGAAGAAAGACAACCTCTTCAGTAAATGGTGCTGGCAAAATTGGTTAACTACATGTAGAAAACTTAAGCTAGATCCTTATATATCACCCTGCACCAGAATCAACTCCAAATGGATCAAAGACCTTGAACTCAAAGCAGACACTCTGAAAACATTACAGGATGGAATAGGAGAAACCCTAGGTCTCCTTGGCTCAGGCCGAAATTTTCTGAATAGAGACCCGGAAACACAACAAATCAAAGAAAGGTTGGACAAATGGGATTGCATAAAGTTGCAGAGCTTCTGCAGGGCAAATGACATAGCTAGCAAGATCAATAGAAAGCCCACAGATTGGGAGAAGATCTTTACTAGCCATACAACGGACAAGGGTCTCATATCTTGGAACTCAAAAAATTAACCCCCCCCAACAACAAATCCTCAAAGAAACAACTGCCCAATAAATAAGTGGGCGAAAGACTTAAAGAGAAACTTCTCTGAAGAAGAAAGAAGGATGGCCAATAGACACATGAAGAAATGTTCAACATCCCTAGCCATAAAAGAAATGCAAATCAAAACAACATTGAGATATCACCTCACTCCAGTTAGAACGGCAAAAATCAAGAACTCTAACAACAACAGATGCTGGAGGGGATGTGGACAGAAAGGAACATTACTTCATTGTTGGTGGGAATGTAAACTTGTTCAACCACTTTGGAAAGCAGTATGGAGGTTCCTCAAAAGACTTCACATAGAACTCCCCTATGACCCAGCAATCCCACTTTTGGGCATTTACCCAAATGTTTACAAACAAGACCACACTAAAGCTACCATCACAACTATGTTTATTGCAGCATTATTTACCATAGCTAAGATATGGAACCAACCCAGATGCCCCTCAGTAGATGAATGGATCAAGAAAATGTGGTATATATACACAATGGAATTCTATGCCTCCATCAGAAAGAATGACATTGCCCCATTTGTTAGGAAATGGAAAAACTTGGAAAAAATTATATAAAGTGAAGTAAGCCAGGCCCAAAGAAACATAGGTCCCATGTTTTCCCTTATTTGTAATATCTAGTATATGTATGAGTCAAGCGGAAAAGGTCAGATAATGTGATGTCAGGAAAATGAACCCTTAGATGTGTATTTTAATGTTTTTTTCTTTCATGCATGTGTTTCTAATGCATTTATAAGATTATCTCTTTGTTGCTTTGTATGTCCCTCCCCCACAGTATAACCCCTGCTTTCACTATATTTGATGTCAGTATAACTTGTGGAGGAGATGGGGAAAAACCAGTTGTTTAAGGATACAGGTGGACCTGTTGCAACAATGAGAAGTACAAGTTGTCATGTCCAAAACGAGCTTTACAATATCGGTGGGGGGGGGGAAGAGGGGGAAGGAGAAGGATTGGGATTGGGGGGGAGGGGGGAGGCTGGGAAGGGATGTGAAGGGTAAACAAAGGAGGAGGCTGCAATGCTTGGTAAGAAATGTACGCATTATCCTGCCCACGTAATTGTAATTCCTCTGTACAGTATGTTCACAAATTAAATTAAATTAAATTTAAAAAAAAATAGCTTCCATGCAATGAAGTCTTTAGAAAACAAAAGAGAGCAAACTAATATTTAGTGTAAGGATTGTTGTCTATAAATTGACAACAATTTTAGAACAGTTCTGGTATGTGTACTTGCTAGTACAATGTTATTTTGGGGTATGCTTGACTTTGAAATTCTCTCTTTCCTCACATCAATATTTTAGAGCATCATTTTATTGGTAGTTGATGAAGAATTAGTTATTATTTCCCATACATTGTTGTTTAATAGACAAGTTATTTAGTTTTTCATTTGTTTGGGTCATATTATGATGTTCAACTTCAAGAAGTAAATCATTTCGATTACTATTACTACCAATTATTACTATTTTTTATATAGTAACTTGCGTATATGGCTGCTGGGGAGTTTAGTATATAAATAAAAGCAGAGAGTAAGAGCTTTGACTATTACTAGTGTTATTAGAATATGTATTTTCTGATTAGTTAATAAATGTGCTTTTGAAAATTTATATGTAGATTGAATTTTATGAATTTTAAACACTAGAGAATGTGTGTATTTGTCTTTATAAAAAGATAATATCTTCCACAGAGCAATAGTCTCAAAATATTACTTGTACATATATATATATATATATATATACTTAATAATGAAATTGCTAACTCTGAAGCCCTATTGCTTACTAAAAATACAATGACTGGTAAACTCTAGAGATGAATCCATAAATAAAATGAAGAAATCTTCCTCCTCAACTGTTACAATTTAAATAACATTTGTTTCTTTTAATCTCCTTTGAAAATCCATTTCCATTGGTTTAGGTAATTATTTAAACAATTCTATTTTGTGAGTTTTCATTTGAACAAGCCAAATAGAATAAATTTCCTGAAAGAATATAGCAAAATATTTACAATTTTGAGGACAAATAGATTGGATTTAATTCAAATGAGTAAGTTCAAATACAAATTGCCAAGTTACGTGATTCCGCTTGGTCTCATTTTCCTTATTTATGGAATACAGATAAAAATGCTTCACAGGGTTATAGTGAGAATTAAATTAAAAACTGTGAAATGAATATGTTTTCTTAGGTACTAGCAAATATCTAGTACAGAGGAGACACTAAATAGTACTATAAACTCTTCAATAAAAATGTCATAAGTAGACAGTTGGAACAAGCCTGGATGTATTGAAGGAATTAAATGCATAATTAGCAACCTAAAACAGCACTAGGCCCAGCTGGACTCACTGCTGAATTCTATTAACATGTAAGGAAGCAATTATGCTAATTATTTATAGTACCTTCTCGAAGCTAAAAATAGAGATTATACTTTCGAACCCCTTTTATGATGCCAGCATTATCCTAAAACTAAAGTCAGACTGACTTAACAAGGAAAGAAAATGTAGAGGGGAGTAGCTCTTGACATTAGCAAATTCAACCTAGCTATGTACAGAAAAATTATGCACCTTGACTAGATGGGATTTATCTCAGTTATGTAAGACTAGCTCAACATTCAAAAAATCAAATGTTATCTATCCAACATAGCCACATACTAAAAAAAAAAAAAGGAAAATCATATAGGTTTGTCAATAGAGAGAAAAGGCGTTTGACAGAGCTAGCACTGTTTATAGTATAAAAAGGAAAACATCCTCAACTTTATGAAGAAAAATCCCCAGAAAACTTGCAGCTAGGATCAGTGAGGGATTAAAAGCTTTCATATTTCGAGTATCCAAGACAAGGGTTTCTGCTTTCAAGCTTTTTCAACATTTTTCTTGAAGGCCTAGCTAATGCAGTAAGACAAGAAAATTAAGTAAGTGATAAACAATTTAGGAAGGAAAAAATAAAACTATCCTTCTTTGCAGGTGACATGATTATATGTATACATATATAAAATCTTCCTGTAACTAATAAACAACTAGAGAAAAGTGTCAGAATACAAAAATCAATCTAAGAAATGTATTTCCTATGTATTAGCAATGAATTGGAATTTATTATATTTTAGCAAGAAGGGAAATTTGAATTTTAAAAAATTAGCACATAACATAAATACTTAGGTATGTAACAAAATTTGTACAATATCTGCATGGAGACATTCTAATGAAAGATTTCAGAGTACTAAATAAATGAAGATGGCCTCTTTCCTAGCTGTATCTGTGGGTGCAACGAAATCCCGATCAAAACACTAGTAAGTTACTTTTTGGCTACTCACAATTTGATTCTAAAGTTTTTATTAAACTAGTAAAAGACACAGAATAGATAACACAATATTGAAAGAACAAAGTCAGAGGGCTGACCCATGCTTATTTCAAGGCTTAATAAAGATGCAAACAAAACAGTATGGTATTGGTAGAAGAATGAACACATTCATCAATTTAAAAAGGGGGGAAATTTCAGAAATAGACCTCCATAAATACAGTGAACTGATTTTTGACAAAGAAACAAAGAGAATAAAAGAGAATAAAAATGTGCTTTGCAACCAAGAGTGCTAGTAGCAGATATCCATATCCAAAAGTAAACCACAACATTAAATCAGAAATATATTACACACTTGGTGTCAACTACAAAACTACAAAACCCTAGAAGATATCTTAAGGGAAAGCCTAGGTGACTATATGTGGTGATGACTTTTTAGTACATGAAAGAACTGATAAACTTCATTGAAATTAATACTTTCTACTTTGTGAAAGAATATACCAAAAAATGGGAAGACAAGTGATGAACTGAGATAAAATATTTACCAAAAGCACATATGCTAAAAGGTTGTAACCCAACATACATGTATATGTATATGTATATGTATATGTATATGTATATGTATATGTATATGTGTATGTGTATGTATATGTATATGTATATGTATATATAAACTTTTATAACTCATCAGTTTGTGAATGAGAGAACAACTAAGGTATGGGCAAGATACCTTAACAGATACCTCACAAAGAAGATATAGAGATAGTGAAGAAGTACGTGAAAGAAAAAGATATTTCACATTAAATTAAAGCACTGAGATAGCACTACACACCAATTTACATGGCTCAAACATCACTGACAATATCAAATGCTAATGGGAATATGGAGCACCCAGAACTCTCATTCACTGCTGGTGGGAGTTCAAAACTGGGACTACTATTCTAGACGACAGTTTGCCAGTTTCTTTTTTTTTTATTCTATTTATTTTTTTATTGTGGAAATACTGTACAGAGGGGTTGCAATTACATGGGCAAGATAATGAGTACATTTCTTATCAAGCATTGTAGCCTCCTCTTTTGTTTCCCCTTCCCATCCCTTCCCATTCTCCCCCTTGCCCTCCCACCCAATCCTTCTCCCCCCGCCCCCCGCAGTTTGCTAGTTTCTTACCAAACTAAATCTACTTTTACCATATAATTCAGCAATTACACTCTTTAGTATTTATCCAAATAAACTAAAACATGCCTACACAAAACATGCACATGGATGTTTACAAATATTTTATTCATAATTTCTGAAACTTGGAAGCAAATGATATGTTCTTCAATATGTAAGTAGGTAAACTGCAACACATTAAAAAAAAACTATTGCACAGCACTGGGAAAGAAATGTACTATCAATGTGGGAAATGACATAGAAGAAACTTAATTCCCATTTACAAGTGAAAGAAGCCAATTTTAAAAGGCTATATGCTGTGATTCCCGCTCTATGACATTCTGAAAAAGGTGAAACTATGAGAACAAAAAAAATGGTTACCCAGAGATGGTAAAGGGAGGGATGAATTAACAAAGAGCAGGATTTTTAGAGCACTAAAATTATTTTATATAATACTATAACATATATGTGTCATTTGTCAATCTATAGAATACATACCACCAAAAATGAACCTTAATATAAACTAAGGGCTTGGGTGATGGACAGTAAAGGTTCACTGGTTGTAAGCAATGTACCACTGTATGGAATATCCCTGTGATGGAGGTTTTATGTGTGAGAGGATATGGCTGTAGGGAACTGTCTATACTTTCCACTAAATTTTGTCAGGAACCTAAAAATGCTCTAAATATAATGTTTATAGGAGTCAGGCAATGGTGGCTCACACCTGTAATCCTAGCTACTCAGGAGCTGAGATCTGAGGATTAACATCTTCACTAGCCATACAACAGACAAGGGTCTCATATCTAAAATATACGTGGAACTCAAAAAATTAAATCCCCCAACAACAAATCCTCAAAGAAACAACTGTCTGATAAATAAGTGGGCTAAAGATTTAAAGAGCAACTTCTCTGAAGAGGAAATAAGAATGACCAATAGACACATGAAGAAATGCTCAACTTCTCTAGCCATAAAAGAAATGCAACTCAAAACTACATTGAAGCTTGGTAAGAAATGTATGCATTATCCTGCCCATGTAATTGTAGCCCCTCTGTACAGTATGTTCTCAAATAAAATAAAATAATATTAAAAAAAAACTACATTGAAATACCACCTCACCCCAGTTAGAATGGCTATAATCAAGAACTCTAATAACAACAGATGCTGGAGGGGATGTGGATAGAAGGGAACCCTACTGCATTGTTGGTGGGAATGTAAACTTTTTCAACCACTTTGGAAAGTAGTATGGAGGTTCCTCAAAAGACTCCATAGAAAGCTCCCCTATGACCCAGCAATCCCACTTTTGGGCATTTACCCAAATGACCACAAACAAGACCATACTAAAGCTACCAGCACACCTATGTTTATCGCAGCATTATTTACCATAGGTAAGATATGGAACCAACCCAGATGCCCCTCAGTAGATGAACAGATTGAGAAAATGTGGTATATATATACAATGGAATTCTATGCCACCATCAGAAAGAATGCCACTGCCCCATTTGTTAGGAAATGGAAAGGCTTGGAAAAAATTATATTAAGTGAAGTAAGCCAGCCCAAAGAAACATAGAACCCATGGTTTCCTTTATCTGCTTCTCTAGGACAAGCAGAAAAGGTCAAAAGCTTTGTACATATGACCATATAAGATGATAAGCAAAATGAACCCCAAGAGAGGGACACAAGTGGTTCTTTTCTTTCTTGCTATTGTTTTTAATGCACTTATATTGTACTATGTGATTTTTTTGTTTCTTTTGTATGTTCTTCCCCCATGGTATAACCCCCATTTTCAATGTATTTGATTTTGGTGCCCGGCATCTTGTATATACACTTTTCTAATTTTGGGAGGGGAAGGGAAAAAATGCTTAAATAGGGATACAGGTTGACCCATTGTAATAATGAGATGTACAAGACACTATGTTGAAAATGAACTTTACCACCTGTTGGGGGGAGAGGGAGGGAGGAGTTGGGGAGGTAGGGAGGGATGGGATGGTAGGGGAAAAACAAAGGAGGAAGTTAACAATGCTCGATAGGAAATGTACTCATTACCTTACTCTGTAACTGTAACCCCTCTGTACACTATTTTTACAATAAAAAATGTATTTAAAAAAAAGCTAGCCTGGGGCAGGACAGTTTGTGAAACTGTTATCTCAATTGACCACCAAAAGAAGCTGGAAGTGGAGCTCTGGGCCAAGTGGTAGAATGCTAGCCTTGGTCACAAAAGCTCAAGAGCAGTGCCCAAACTCTGAGTTCAAGTCCCAGGTCATGTGCGCATGCATGCACATACATGCATAGAAATAATAATAATAATAATAGTAGTAATTTTTATGTAAGTTAAAGATAACCACTGTTAAAGATTTGTTCTCACTATCATTTCCATCACAGGCACCAACGTTAGATGCTCTTTAGACTTCCAGGATTTAGATCCCAGTAATACTTACCCTATGGTTCAGTTTCTCTGAAATAGAGATACTGTAATAAGAATATCTATTTCAGAGGTTTAGAGAGAAGTAAATGAGATTTAAATTGCTTAGAACAGAGCATGTCTCATAAAAAGTTTTAGTTCAATACATCTTGACTATTGCTCTTTTTATAGATTTAAAAGTGTTTTTTTTTTTTTTTTACATCTACAGCATCTTATTGAATTGTTCAAACCTGACTGCAGGATCAAAATGATGGTCTCCACTGTATAAAGAAATTGCAACACAGAATGGCTACATGCTCAGGAACTCACAGTAATCCATACAGCCCAGTCTCTTAACACTGGCTTATGCACTTGGAGTACTCTGTGTGCTGCTTAGAGTTACCTTTCCATCTGCCCTCTAACTTTCAGGATGTCCTGGTTTCAACAGTTCTTTTTTGTGTGTCTTATTTTCTTCTCATTTCTGTTTCTTAACACATCATAGACAAGAGGTTGTGAGTCTATGAAGGAACCTGGAGACCTATTTATATAACAAAAACCATTCCATTCCATGGAGGAGGTGAGCAAGAACACATGGGCAGACCTGCTATGCATGGGGAGGAGTTGTTGCTAATTACCCGGGATAGGAGAGGTTCAAAATGTGTATTGAACTGAAAGAATTCCCAAGTATCTCCTCTTTCAGCATTACCACCATCTTAATCTCCTTCACCACCACTGAAACTACAAAATTCTGTGATATGAAATAGACACATTAACAACAAACAGGGAGCAGATAGAATAAGGAAAGCATCCAGCAAGCTTACTAATGTGATCATGAACTGGAATTAACACTTTTGCAGGCTCCAAATTTGAGAATACTCTATAATTAATTATTAGCTCAGAAGTAAAATTTATTCAGAGACAGAAATTGGTGATATGTGAAGCATAGGCTTTTTGATAGACCCTCAGACTCTGAGCTGAATCTACCAAGATGATAACTAACCATCTTATGCTTGGCATATTATTTTTTAAAAAGTAAAATGAGCAACATAATAAAGAGTCCAAAATGTAAACATATAGTTAATATATGTGTACAAATAAAAGGAATGATTATAAGAGAAAATTGAGGTAAGCTATGTTTTAGGAATGGTACTGGAAAGCTTTTGAAAACTAGGTGGAGCTAAAAGGAGAAAATTCCTTAAATATGGTTAGTCCAACAACATATTTCTGCTTATAAACAGCTTAAAGAGGCTTCATCAGCCCAGCTCCCAATGGCTTTTAGCAAATAGTGCTGGTCTAGGACATTTACAAATCTGAAACAGATATGACCACTACAAGCATGGACATTTGCAGTCTCCTCTCTACCACAGATATTCCAGAACTGTCAGCTTAATTCCATTTGCCCTTCTTTGAAGAAGGACGGCATATTTCTTACTGGGAAGGATTGGGATGACTCATGATGGAAGTCTCAGAGAGAGGTGGAATTTACTAGGTGTTGCTGGAGATTGTGGATGTTGATCTAGTCAGTTTCAAGTAGTTTAAGTGAACATTGGAATTCTTTTTTTTTAATATCTTTGATTCTGGAACATTACTTGTTGTACTCTTTGCCACTAGGAGTGAACTCAATGTGTAAAGTCTTTATAGTGCTTATATAGATTTAACCTCAGCCTCTGTAGCTTAAGAGTTGATATCCTTATTCATAGTTGGGAAATAATTTAGGGTATAGGGAGATAATTTGGGAGGGGACATGGGAGGAAGTACATTGTCCTGAGAACAGCCATCAAAGTAACTGGCAGGCAATCAAGAGCAGCAGAAGAAAGGGTCATTGGTGAGTGTCTCCACCAGCATCTTACTTAAACTATAATGGAGTAAGGAAAGAAGCTCTAGGATAATGACAGACTTGTAACTCTGTACAATGGCTTAAAATAATAATTTGGTAATAGAGCATGGATGTTGAGCTTCTCCCTGTACTCAGATCAGCCAAACATCAGATAATCCCAAAATGATTATCAGAGAATGAATTGCCCCTACTTTTTTGCCAACGGTTTGTAAAATGAAGTGTTTTTAGCTTCCTCACATTGGTAAACTCTCTCATAGAGATATCTTTCACTTTTTGGTTACTTAGAATATAATCTTCTTTCACCAGGTAGCAACCTTTTTCTTTTTAGGAGATAAAATCCAGTTCTATGCATGCTAGACAAGAACTCCTCAGAACAAAACTCCTTACTGAACAATTCTTTTACCTCAGATGAAATGGTAATAATGAATCATTTTGAAGAAAACTGAGTTAGTATACTGATCCTTCCCTAATGCATCCTAAAGCATTTGTATTTGAAGGTAAACATATCTAAGAAGATTCATCTTGGGAATCAAAGATGGGTCTGCATCCTGGGTTTGCTTATTGCCAACAGCATTAGGCAAAATTTTAAATGCTGGAAACCCTATTTTTTGTTCATCAGTGTAAGGTGTGAGTACTTTATGGGACTTCTGTATAAAATAGAAGAGTTAGTGTATGCAAATACCTAGCACAGTAAATTTTTGTGCATTACTTATATGAAAGTAATATGAGATATTTTGGGGAGGAATTAAGTCTTTTCAAAAACTAAATATAAAAAATAACCCACAAAGAGTAATTCTCAGAATGTGGTCCACAGACCAAAAGCATCAAAATTAACTAGGAACTTACTAGAAATACAAATTCGTCACTCCATTTCAAACCTAGTTAATTAGAAACTCTCAGGGAGGGGGAAGGAGGAGAAGGACAGTATAACTGGACAATCTCTTGTATCAGGTTCTCCAGGTGGTTTGTAAGCATGAGAAAGTTTGAGAGCCTACTATTATAAAAAATAACAATACTAAAGTAAAAGGAAGTGGCACTGTGACTCAAGTGGTAGAGTGCTATCCTTGAGCTGAAAAGCTGAGAGATAGTGCTCAGGCCCAGAGTTCAAGCCCCATGACTGACAATAAATAAATAAATAAGAAAGTGAGGAAGGGCTGGTGGCTGAGGGTAAAGGTGTGGCATGTAGTCAGTTCTTACAATTTAGATGAAATTTATAGAAAATTAAGAGGGAAAAGATATTTTCCTAGAACCATTCCAAATGTTTCTCTCTGAAATTTCCATATTCTATAAAACTAGAAAGGCAGTTGAAGAATAAGCTCTTTAGAAGCCTGGATTTCTACTGCTTCCAGTTATTAACATAGATGTCTATGTCTGCACTTGGACACCTGTGAGAACACTGGTTTTGGTCTTAGGATATGTTTATAGTCTTAAGCTCCACTCAGATTTATTCCATCTTGTACCTAGTGCATCTGTAAAAATATTTTGTAGGGGCTGGGAAGGTGGCTCAATGGTAGAGTGTTTGTCTTGCATTCATGAGGCTCTGGGTTCCATTCCTTAGCACCACATAAGCAGAAGAAAAGCCAGAAGTGGAGCTATGGCTCTAGTGGTAGTGTGCTAGCCTTGAGCTGAAGAGCTGAGGGACAGCGCTCAGGCCAGAGTTTAAGCCCCATGACCAACAACAACAAAAAAATTGTACCCATGTAAAAGAAGCAAAACCCAGTTTGGGTAAAAGTCAGTGTGACCTCTTAAAATCAAACAACAGGGTCGGGTGCAGGTGGCTCAAGCCTGTAATCCTACCTATTCAGGAGGCTGAGATCTGAGGATCAAAGCCAGCCCGGAGCAGGAAAGTCCATGAGACTCTTATCTCCAATAAACCACCAGAAAACTGGAAGTGGTGCTATGGCTCAAGTGGTAGAGCTCTAGTCTTGAGCTGAAGAGCTGAGGAACAGTGCCCAGGCCCAGAGTTCAAGCCCTATGACCGACAAAAAAAAAAAAATCAAACAGTAGAGATCAATTTTAAAGTGAGGAAGCCTAAGGCCTTCTTAGAGTTGAAGCCCAACGTGGGTGTTTTGTTTATGACATTGTCTCAATTTTCCAGTCAGATTTAATTTTTCTCTGCCACCATCTTCTTATATTTGTGCGTTGCCTCTTATTCAACCAGGATTATATTGATGATTATATACCAACCTTTATCCAACTCACATCAGTTTTAGAAGCATGAAGAGAATAAATGATGTATAAATATTACATTTTTCTATGTGATCTTTCACACAGGGCTAGATATCTCATGTAGTCTTCTTATATACTAAATAGTAGATACTTTATAATGTTTCCAAAGAGTATTCAAAAAAGTATTCATTTATCCTTCCTTCCATCACTCCCCCAAATGCCCTTTCTGGGGCCTCTTTCTGGGACAGCCTTTCTTGCCTTAGATGGGAATTATGGACCTCCCTTGGAGCTTGGATACTAAAACTTATCTTTACCCCCATCTCTACTCAGCATTCTTCCACTTCTAGAAATGTGTGGAGGACCATCTTTGAGATACCTGGGGCAGCTTTTTCCCATTGGTCAGTCCCTTTCTCTTTTATATCCTATCAGCTCTAAAAGAATTACTCTGAGGCTTACTTTGAGTAAGCAGATAATGTCCACAGGCATCGCTAGTTTGCTCATGAACAAAAAGCCAAACCGTCTCCTCCAATTTCCTTTACACAGTTGTATACCTTTGGTTGTATTCTTGGGAGTTGCTACAAGACTAAAAATTACATGCACAAGTTTCACAATGGTAAAACAAAGGATCTACCCCAGATATTCCTAGGAAATATTTTTCATATTCAAGGGCCAATTAACATGGCTAACTCTGATTTATAAAGTCTTAGAATGGTACCTCTCTAAGTTCTTCTGTTATAGTATTGTCTTTGCAGGAAATGCCATTCATCCAATGATAATGGCACAAGTTTTGGCTTGGATTGCAGTTGAAATTTCAATGTATCCTGGTGTGGTAAGTACATGTTCAGTAGATAAATCGATGAACAATTTAAAAAAAGAGCTGAGAAGCCAGGGAAGAAGCGAATTGCTAAATATATAAATTTTTGAAATTTTTGTACAGCTCTTTGTACTTTCTGACCAGCTTTATTCCCTCTAAAGAGATTTTTGACATTATCTGTACAGGAAGAGCCCTCAACACTCAAGTATAGGATTTAAAAGGCTGACTAAACATGAACAAAGTCCACATAGACCAGTGTATATTTGAGTATATTTGAAATCTATCAATTTGTTTAAGAATGCACAGGTTATCATTAAAAAGGGAAAATCGTAGCATTATTTTTGGAGTTTATTTTGCAGAAGGGAGGTGAGCAGAAAGCAAAGCAAACATTTTATTCTCCTTATGGCACTTCTATGTTTCCAAATCTCAATATGCCCAAAGAATTGGAAGGAAATAGAGAAGCAGGAATGGTTAGAACATTGCCATTCTCCAGATGGCAAGGGTTAAAATTTAGACTTGGCAGCTGCATGGTCTTGGAAAATATGTTTCATCTTTTCTGCTTAAGTTTTCTCCTACGTAAAATGTGGATCGCAATAATCCCACCTTATCAGCAGGCCTTCATGAACATTAAATAATATGCCACAAGGAGGAGTCTAGGCACAGACCTAGCATATAAAAGCTGCTCAAGTGATGAGTTTTATTTTTGATAATGAGGAGGTCAAATTGCTTCTGTCTTTGCAAAATAGCTCCAATAGGATATAAGCCAGTAAGACACCGAAGGACAGACCAGGCTCAGTAAGGCTAGCAGAGCCCATCTTAGACACTTGAGAACAGATTCCCAATCATTTGTTTTCCAGTTCATCAAAGGTTTAAGTAGAAGATTACAGAAATTCCATTTCATTCTGCATTCGCCTGAGCCATTCTAAATCCTAACTAACATTAGCCTTCTTGCCTTTCTTGGGTTCCTCATTGAATGAATATCTTCCGAGGTTATCTACATTGACTCATTTAGCTAGGACTCAAACAACTAAACCAAGTCCAGATACCACTCATCCATACCCTGAGTGGGAATTACTCTTCACCCCCAGCCTTTCTGAACTGAGAGCCTGAAGCTTTATTTGTGGTTGCCTGTATTGTCTAGGTATCGGTGCATCCAGAAACTACCAAGACTTAATTTTCTGTGTAACAGGATCAGAATCTGAACCAAGGACTAAAGTTGTCTCCAACATTTTAGAGGACAAGAAGGACATTTTATGATTCCTGACCATATACTTTTATGGTCAACCAATTCTCACACCATATGGCTACCCCAAAAATAAATGATAATAAAAAAACATGAATAACTGGTGAATCTACAACACTAAAGAAAACTCTGTAGGAACTAGGCCTTTTATCTTTAGCTTCCATTTCCTAGACTTCGGCTTTAACCTCTTTTTATTTCCTCCTGTTCATCCTTATTTTCTTTTTCTTGCTTTTGGATCTTGCCAGATGCCTGCTGGGAAGGCTTCAGGTTAAAATGCTGCTTTACCTATGTTAATTAACTACCTGTTCCATAAAATGTCAAGTTGGGAGACATCTTAGGCATTCGGCTACAATATAAATGAGATGATTATGTTAATACTCTTCAGGAATGCACTTTCATTTCTGTAAAATTTCTCTAAGCTCCATTCAGCAATTATGGCTTTTGAACTATGCTTTAAAGAACTTGCCAGCTGTTAGTGGAATATGGCATATCTAAAATAACATGGCTAAATAATATCTGCTCTCTTTTCTGCTAAACACAATGCTCTATTTTCTTCTAAACTCTTCCTCTAGCACTTGCCTAGTGATATTTGTAAGGGGAAGTGGCAGCAAAATGCAAGCTGAGGTAGGGAAATTGTGCTTGGTTTTATCTAGCATTTGTTGCATTCACCCACGTACTGCTAGGCAGAATTGCTAGCAGTTGTGGACTGAGAAAGATAATCCCAATCAAAAGGAGAGTAAAGATATCAAGTATACTTGGTATCTTTATTTTTTAACTGATTTGTTTTCATTTTTAATTGTGGTAAAATGTACCCAACATAAAATTACTGTCTTATCATTGTTGATCATATAGAGAGTTCAGAATATTTAGAATATAGTATAACCAATTGCAACAATAATTCATCTTGCATCGCTGAGGCTTGATACCCATTAAATAACAACTCTCCATTTCTTTCTACCTCCAGCTTAGCAGTCTTTATTCTACTCACTCTTTCTATGAGTTTGACCATCGTAGATACTGCATATAAATGGAGACATACAGTAATTATCTTTTTATGGTAGGCTTATTTCACTTAACATAATGTCCTGTTATTGAACATGTCAGATTTTCCTTAAGGTGAAGGAATACTCCATTGTGCATGTGTATATACATATATATATATATATATATATATATATATATATACATATACATACACACACACACACACACACACACACACACACACACACACACACACACACACACACACATATATATATATATACTGTGCTTTGTTTTTCATTAATCTATCAGGGCTCACAGGTTGCTTCCACTTTTCAGGGATTGTAAATAATACTCCTGTGACTATGAGAGTACAAACAGTTCTTTAAGTCCTTGCTTTCAATGCCTTTGGATCTATCTAGAGATGTATTTGGTGAATCTGACAGCATCTCTAAGTGTGCATTTTGAGAACATACCATATTTGTTTTCCGTAGTGGTTGTACAATTTCATATATGTACCAAAGGTGCACAAGAGTTTGCTTTTCTCTATAGTTTTGCTGGTGTTTGTTATTTGTCATATCTTTTAATTTTAGAGGAAGTTCCTCATTATGCACAAATGCTGGGGTTAATGGGGCTTAGGCTTATCTTTATATTGCAGAGGTCAAGTGATGAACTTCTGTTGTGTCTCCCATTCCTTTCCCACAACAGCATGACCCACAAAACATACAGCCTAGATTTCAAAAGAAAACCAACTATAGATCTTTCTTAGAAGAAGCCCTGCCCCTACTGCAGCAGTCAAAACTTCTACAAATACCCAAGGACCTTTCTTGAAATTATTTCTCTTCACTTGATGTAGAAAATGTTGTAATATGTGATCATCTTATGAGATGTGAAAGTAATTAACATTTGCCTAGATCCTTACAACTTACAAAAGGACTTTTATAGCCACTATCTTATTTGATCTTCATGATAACATTGCAGAGACTGAAACCTTGAGTTAACTCCATTCCCAGGATCCTTATAGACACGAAATGGTGGACCATGGATGGGTCTTTGCACTTTGTAGGCACCTGAATCATGTTACTCCAAATGTCTCTCTGTTCACAAAGATTTGCAATTTTAAGGAACAAGTCATTATCAGTTTAGATTCCTAGTCTACTATGAATTGTTTCATCTGCATTTGTAAGCGCTGGGAGTTCTATTTATTAATTTTTTTTTCTGGTCCTGGGGTCTTGAACTCAGGGCCTGGGCTCTGTCCCTGAACCTCTCTGTGCTCAAGGCTATTTATTGCTCTACCACTTGAGCCACAGTGCCACTGACAGCTTTTTCTGAGTATGTGGTATTGAGGAATTGAACCCAGGACTTCATGCACACAAGACAAGCACTCTACCGCTATGCCACGCTTATAGCCCTCTGAAAGTTCTATTTATTAAATAAATACGTAGAAACAGATATTTCCATAAAGAAGCCTAGAAACCTTATCCCCAGTTTCTGTGGCATTAATTCTACTTTCAACATCCAAGGAAGTCTCTGGCAAAGCCAAATGAAATCTAGAAATACATTATAGACCTTTAAAAGCAAGGAGCACTCCACCAACAGAAAGATCTCCAACGGCAGAAGTCTTCTATCAGCACTTGTACACACCAGCATTTTTCTGGGAACTTCATTCTTTTTTTGGTTCCAGAAAACAGATATGACATGACCATTTTGCAAAGTTTGTATTTAAAAGTTAGAGGGTGTTGTGTTGCTGACTTTCTGTCTAGTTAGAGTCTGGAGGCCAGAGGTTAGAACCAACAGTAAACAGGAGGGATTTAGGGCAATGATAGTACTGAAAGTTAACCCTTAAGATAAATACGTTAGCAATTCCTTGGTATTCCATGTACAGAGACTGGTAAGTTTTTCTATGTCTTCTATTGTCACAAGTGCTAAAGAGTTAATATAAGCATTTTTTCCAAGGCTTTTCCATAATAGAATGTTATGACAATTTTGTTACTGTGTGACAGTGATTTCAGAATAGTGGTGATAATTTTTGCCATGGTGCCCCAAAACACAAAACTAAACTCATTGCCCCAGTGAGATTTCCAGTTCTAACACTATTTGCAACCACCAGAGACCAGTAATTCATCTCTCTACATTGATAAAAGCAAAAAATTAGCATAACTAAAGAATTCTTATATTTTATTTTTATGTTTATTATTTCCATTTCAACTTTTTTTTTTTTGTCAGTTGTGGGACTTGAACTCAAAGGTCTGGGTGTAAATAAGAGCCTCATGGGGATTTTCTGCCCAGGCTGGCTTTGAACCATGATTTTCAGATCTCAGCCTTTTGAGTATCTGGGATTACAGGTGTGAACCACCAGCATCAGTCTTCAACTATTTTCATATCAACCTCTATACTTCATCCCAAGCTTCATTTTTCTATACATGCCAGCACCTTACTCAAAGTTTTTACATATTTTATGCTTTTATGAATACATAATTAAGACCAACAGAAAGAGATTTTGAGCAAACTAAAGGTCTTAGCAATGTATGTCATGCTTGATAGGCAAAGGACTTTTTATCACTCTTACCTGGATGTATGTTTGAGTTGAGGAGAGGGGCTGCAAAGATGGTATAATGTCAAGAGAGAGAGATACATGCAGGCGCTCCATGACAGAGAAACAGAGCTAGAAGGCAGAAATCTGAAAGATTTCTAATTTATCTTCTCAGAAAGGTCCAATCTATACGTTGAGGATCATAGCTCTATATTTCTCAAATACATTTTGTATTCTTATCTCAGAAGTAATTTTTAATGGAAAATCCTTAAAAAATAAAGTCCAAAGGTTCTTTTGTTACCAAAGAGGAGGAGAATGGGAGGAATATTTCCCACATCACAGCCAAGAATTAAGAAAAAAACAACTCTAAGGCATAAACTAAAAGCTGATGTTGGAAAGAAGAAATAATTGCATGGGGTGAGCTGAGTAACTCTGATGAATCATTTAGATGGAAAAAATATACCTCATGGCTAAATTTTCAGGAATCCAGCTATCCCAGATAAAAGGTAGGGCCTCTCTACAGACTAGTTATCATGGAGTTGCATTCCAAGAAACAGAAGAACATCAGTGAATTATAAATAATTAAAAACAATTTATATCTCTAGTAGATGGATCTCAAAGAACTTCAAAAGAGAAAACAGTTGGTAAATCACATCGCTTAATTTCATCACCATAACAGCTTTCAATCCACCCTTCACTCTCATTTCCTTACCAGAATTTTCTTGTCCAGGAATCTTCTTTTTAACTCTCCCCTTCCTTCCTATAATGTTTCATTTTTTCCCCCTACAAATAGCTCTTGTGCTTTTGCCAGTATAAATGATTAAACTAGCTTCATTCCTTGTACTTGTTGAGCATTTCTATCCATTATTTCAGTTCAGAGCAAAACAAACCAGGAATTGAGACAGACTTAGAATCTTCTTTCAGGAAGAGGAGAAAGCAGGTGAATGGCCAAAGATAGAATTCTCAGTAGTGAGTGGAGAGAAGCAAAAGTTTGAAAATGTTTAGTTTCATGTATTTTAAACAGTTTTATCTTTGCCACATGCAGAAAGTTGCAAATGTTTAATGCACAGTGCCCATAACTGCTGCTTCCAACCACCTCCACCTTTTCATCCTTCCTGTGGGTTTCTCTGGGCCTGTCTCCACTCTAGCCAGGTACCACTCTATCACATCTTAGCATTCACCTGAGCAATGCAGAAAGGAGAGATGACATCTAAAACTAAACCCATCACAAGTTGCTAATGCAGAGGGCTGATAAGCTGCCATGTGTAGTCAGTCTGTCCTGGGGCCAAAGCAATGGTGGGTGACAGTAAAGGCAGGAGAAAGGACTTTGGTTATGTTTGTGTAGAGTCTAAGCAGAAGTGGTGGATACTTTGCCTGTTGGCTAGTCTATAGCACTGGGTAGTCCAAAGTGCAAAATACTCAGATTCATCAGAGTCTCAATAATCACAGTGAGTAAACTTGTACTTTGGCTAGTTACTCTAATATCCGGGAAGAGTGTGTAGATGAAACCTTAGAAGTTATCTCCTGAGGTTTTTCCAATGGAGTAAGTAGATATGGTGGATGTCTGTGCCCTCCAACTCTGAAATTCTGTAGGTCTAAGATAGAGATTTATCAAATAACTGTAAGAAAAAAAATAAGAGGAAACTCATAGCAGAAGTATGGACAAAGGACTGCGGGAAATTCTAAGTAGAAGTAGTTTCTCCTAACCTTGGAGTGATTAGGTAAGATCTCATGGAAAGGTTGCATTTGAGAAACTCCTTTGTGGTTGGCCAGAATTCCAAACAGGCAGAGATTAGATGTAGGGGTTCAAGGACAAGGGAATATGGCAGGGGGAGGGGGGGCTCAGGGAAGAAGATAAGAGAGATAGAGGCACAACATGGGGCATGTCTGAGGAGCAGCAGGGAACCTTGAGTTTGATTATAATCTAGAAGAGGTGTGCAGAATCTGGTATTGTAAAGGTGGATTGAGGCCAATTGTAGAAGACCTCGATGTCTACAGTGAGAATTCAACACACAATTGGGGTTACGGGGGTCTTTTCAGCAGGATCATGATCAGAGCTCTACTCATCTGGAAGTCGTGGGATTGATTGGGCCAAAGACTGATGAGAAGAACACTTATTACAAGATGCGACAGACCAGATGATGGGTCCGAAGGGTAAAGATACTAGAAATACAAGTTGATCACTTAGAGAAAAGGACAAAGATGCCTGCAGGATGCCGAGCATGCATGAAACAGCAAAGTCAGACCAGCTTTATTGGTGGGAGGGATAATAAAATTGAATGTTGGTGTGTTTTAGCTAAGGTACTAATGGACTACTGGAGGCTGGAAAGGTAGTCTAGAAGTCTGCAGATAGATCCAGACCCTTGCATTGCCAAATTTATATTTAATACCAAAGTTCTCCCTCCCCTCCCCTGCCCTCCCCTCTCTCTTCCCCTCCTCTTACTTTCCCCTCTCATCTCCTCTCTTCCCCTCTCTTCTCCTCCCTTCTCCTCCCCTCTCCTGTCTCACCCTCTCTCCTTCTTCTCCCCCCTCTCTCTTTATCTCTCCTCTCTGCATTTCCCACCTATAGATTCAAGTTGGACAGAAGGCAGCAAAAACATTGAAAGTAAAGTACAGAACCAATTTTAGAGTTGGATAGGATGAAGATATTTTATCATTTTTTTTCTTTCTTCAATAATATCTAAGGCACAAAGGAAGCCAATGGAGTTTGGGCAGGAAAGGAGCAGAAGAGTTGCTGGGATCCTGTGAGCTGTACAAATCAAAATGGCCAAGGATAAAAGGGAGTCTGTGTAAGTCTAGATTTGTATTCTCTAGAGATAAGGTGTGAGCTCAAAGAAAATACTACTACTACACTGGCTCAGACCAGAACTTCCCCTGGCTTCAGTTATAAAGAGCTGGCAAGTTAGAAGGCACAGGAGTTAACAGGAAGGGCATTGTCCACTAACCTTGGTCAGTTAATTCAATTCCCAGAAGACACATCAGGCCAGGAAGGCAGAACAAGGTGGGGCCTGGAGAAAGAATCTAAAAGAAGAATGTTGTTGAAGCCAGTGCCTCTCCCAGGCCCAGCCACTCCCTCCCTCAGCCTCTAGTGCCCACCTGGATAATATTTGCATAATAATCTTCCCATTAGTAATATTCTTTCTGTTCTATGAGTCTGTTCACCCTTGCCTTGCAATTTAAGGTCATTTTGTTTTTTATTCAGCTGAGAAACTAAACAAATCTCTTCTCCCTGTGACCAGCACAGTGCTAGGGACTATGAGTGAGTGAGGGGCTAAATAAGGAACAATCCTACAGTGTCTCCCTATTAAGAAGCGAGAGAAAACAGCCATCGATGGATGCTAATTCTAAACAGTTTCTTGGTGGTATTGAACTCCCTCAAATAGCTATGGAAATATGTTCTTTCAAAGTTATGCTTTCTACTTCTGCCTTTGTGGTTTTATTTATAGATACCCTGTCAGGGCTTTCAAGAGACTGGGCTGGAGACATCAAGCCCATACACATTTGAGCTGAGGAACAATGATAGTTAAGAGCTTGTTTTGCCTGAAGCTCACATTTCAGCCCCTGTGAGGAGACCATGGAAGCCATGCTCTCCCTCCTAGAAGATGTGCATGCAAAATAAAACACTGGCCATCTAACCATGCCAGGAAGATAACAACTGTGGTCCTGAGCCTGCTGAGTAGCTCTTCATTTCTCTCTAAGTGCTTCCTACCTTGACTTTCTCAACCCCAGTGATGTCAATATGGTGGGAAGAAAGGTGTATGCATTTGTAGAGAAATCAAACTAGGGTAATAAAAATACTTTCTACTCTAATAAGAAAGACTCATGTTTACATTTTAAATATTGGTGTTGCTGTAATTGTTATTATTTTATAAAAGTAGAGTATTCATCAGCTATTGCACCAATAACCCTTCAAACTAAACCCTTCTAAAACTTGTACGTCACAGTCTATAGTGGCAGCAAGGAAATCCTTCAGATCTTGACTATGTTCTATACAAGTCTGTGGTCAGCATCAGGCAATTATTCCATCTTTGTCATGCTGAGTTTTTTAAATAGTCTAGGACACTCTCAGCAGAGAAGACAAGCCATTACTGTGTACCTGATATCTTTAGGTTAAGCCTAAAGAGAAGAAAGAGCACACTGTGGGAAAGTCCCTATATGCCGACACTTTTCAAACCTCTTCTTGACATATTTGCTAACATCTCATTGGCCAAAGGAGTTCACATGGCTGAGCTCAGCTTCAGGGGGTAGGACAAAGGACTATGTGAAGAATGAAAGATTAAGATCATCAATGAAATTATTGCACTTGATAGAGCTAATGTCTCACCTTGAGCTTCATTGGTTTATAGCTTTATAGTTGAGATAGGCCAGTTATGTTGTTATTACTCCATCTAGCTTTTAGCCTTGAGAAGACTGTGGTTTCCATTGGAGCTCTACTGTGCTTCACATCTATGAAAATCCATGCAATAAGACACTTTTAGGGGTACCATTTTTCTTCTGATTAGTGGTCTCAACATTCACTAAGAAAAATGATGTAGAAATAGGGTTTCTTATTATAGATTTTTTTGGTTGGTTGCTTTTGGGGGGGTCAATACTGGGGTTTGAACTCAAGGCTTTGTGTTTCTTAGGAAAGGGCTTCAATGGTGCCTCCCATCCTTTTTACTCTGGTTATTTTTGAGACAAGGTCTTGCATTTTTCCCAGGTGAAACTGAACCATGATCCTCCTATTTATATTCCTACCTGCAGCAGGGATGGCAGCCATATACCCCAAGATGAGATCTTATTAATTTTTTTCCCTAGACTGGCCTACTATTGTTATCCTCCCAATCTAAGTCTCCTACATAGCTGATAAATGATGTGAGCTACTAGCAACCAGCCTGGATTTTTTTTCCTTCATCTAAATTCTTTATAAAGTTTGTTTTTACCTTTGACTGAAGTTCTCCCTTAGTTTTGCATTAATGGGTAAGTAACTGCACTAGCTAGATAAATTAGCCAAGCCTAATGGTGGTTACTGGTTTGGGGTATTTGTTTAATTTTTTTTCCGCTTCTTTATTTAAAATTTTTCTTTGTTTTTTTTTTTTCCTTTTTTCCTTTTTTTTTTTTTTTTTGAGAAACTGCTAGGTACATTTCGCCTGGCTAGGAGGTTACAATGGTGAGTAAGACAGACATTGTCCCTGTCTATTTGTAATTTATATTCCAGAGGGCAAGATTCAGAGTAGCAACCATAAATAATTGGAATGGACACACTGTCTCATACCGGGCAAATCCCAGCTTAGGGCAAACCATACTTGGCAAGAAAACAATAAATAAACTAAACATTGCAGGCTGTGACACATGCTATGAAAGAAATAGAGAGTACAGAGAGAGGTGAGCAAAGACCAGATTGTATGTTTATGGCTACATAAGCATTTAATTGTGCTATCTCACCTATGAAAATTTAAGTGCTCTTAAAGTAGCATCTAAGACTGTCATTTCCTATGTATCTGTAGGTGACACCTTGAAATGGTGCTAAGCACTTGACAGGCTTTGAACAAATGTAGCAATGACTGGCTGACAGGGCATCCCTGGTGTTCAGTCACCCATTTCCAAATTTCCTTGTTGGTCACAGTCACAATACACTTCTCAGTTGTAACCCTTTTATTGCCTTTCTTTGTCCTCTTCATTTCTTCATGTTTTGCTTGCATGTAGCTGATAAGGGTCAGAAAGGAAAATGTCAGGGGCAATGGGGTTTAATGAATCAGAGGACAGCTATTTACATAAAAATGCCAACTGCACAATTGTGGCAGAGCCAGGGAAACTGGGTAGGTTTCAGCAATGGTCAGCCTAGAAAAGAGGAAAACTAGTGTTGCCCCCCAGTGGGGAGAGCCCAGGAGCAAGCAGAGGAGCTGTGCCCAGAGTGTCAGGTCATCCTGGTCTGTTTTAGCTTCTGGGACTAGAATAAAAGAATATGGATCTCTGAGGAGCTATTGACTAGTTTATTTGATATCTTAGGCTAGAGCATGTGGACTAATAAAGTTGGAAGGCAAGCTAGAGAAACATGACCCATCAGCTCAC
Organism: Dipodomys merriami; assembly: GCF_024711535.1. Taxonomy (NCBI): domain Eukaryota; kingdom Metazoa; phylum Chordata; class Mammalia; order Rodentia; family Heteromyidae; genus Dipodomys; species Dipodomys merriami. Next base: position 26,404,267 of record NW_027202270.1, on the reverse strand, counting down.
CAAAAACATCCCACACGTCTAAATTTGATGATATCATCGTTGCTTCATTAAGGGGGTTTCCTTCAGGGCTGTCATACACTATGAGGGCAGATGGTCCTGGGGCCCACACTTCATTTTTGCTGCTTCTAGAAATCTTCTGCTTCCTGTGAAAGGATCTTAAGAACAAGGATAGAAAGATGATGAACAGCTATTCTGGTCGTCCTTCAGGATCTTTTCAGCTTCCTGGTTTAAAAGGATAAATTGTTTTGGAATTTTTCACAGCTAGTGCAACTAATGTCAACCTGTATGGTGCACTTGTTGGATCTATGATTGGATTTTTTAAAGACCAACTTTAAAGGTAAGAAGTTAGCTTGTTACTGTTTCATGCATATTGGTTAAAGGTATGAAACTCCTCGATCAGAGTCAATGCAAATTATATCTCAATAGTACATTAAGCAGCACAAATATCAGCATGTTGACTTTGGTTCCTTTTGCCATCACGTTTCAAGAGCATGATAGAAAGGGCCCTGGTGTCATGCACACGTGAAGAGAATGTGTTATAGGAGAGAAACATTGGGCTTGGGAATGCACTGCTTCTGTGTTTAAGCAGAAAGCAAGCCTGATCTTCATCCCGAAGAAGACATTTCCTTGTTGTTCATGGCTGCTGGCTTGCAGCAAATACAAAACTCTTGGAAATAACCCAGGGAGGAAGTGATCAATACTTCACATTCTTGGCACAGGCAGCAAGGTGTGGAGGAGAAAGAGGGCCATCAAGGACTATCTTCAAACAGGCTTTATATATCAGGTTGAATTATACAAAGTTGCAGTTTTCCTAGATACAAAATTTTTAAATATAATGATTTTACTTGCTCAACCTAATATTATCTCCATGCTAATGAAAGTGTTTCTATAATGCATAGTTTATTATTTTAGGCAGTTTGACTATACTGTATTTTCTGTTACTACTTCTTTCCTTATAGCAAATTCTATCAATACTTTTCCTTCCATAGCTGTCCCACTGAAGAGTCTGGGTCTTTTTGACTTACAGAATTTGGAGTTTAAAATTATATAAATGATAGATTTAGATGTAAGTCAAGCTTCTAGCTCTTTCACAAGTCCAAAACAAGCTACAGTTTTGTTTTGATTATGTATAAATGTGCCTTTTCTTAGATAATGATAATCCTTCTTACATTTCTAAAAAATATATTTGTATCACCCTAGTGATATTTTTATTTTATGTATACAACTTGAATCTGGCATGGATTTATTATGACACTAAGAGAAACCCATTGCCTAATTTTAAGATGGTGATACTAAATACAAAAGAATTGTAAAACACCTAGAATTAATAAGTATTCATTTGTTGTACAAGGTGCTGTGATTGAAATGCTTTATTCCTCTATATTACACTCATAAATATCCTGAGTTATTTATTTGATGCAAAGACTGAACGAGACAGAGCTATTAGGTGACAGGCTTATTGTCACAGCAGTCTTAATAAGTTGTTGACTGGCCTATGGGCAGAAATTTTTGTTGCTAGGTTATCAGGAATTATCTATTGTAAAGATACTATACAGAGGGGTTACAGTTACATGAATAAGGTAATGAGTACGTTTCCTATCAAGCATTATTACCCCCTCCTTTTTTTTCCCCCTACCATTCGTTCCCTCCCCGCCTCCCCAACTCTTCCCACACCATCCCCAAGTTGTAAAGTTTGTTTTCAACTCAGTGTCTTGTACATCTTATTGTTACAATGAGTCAACCTGTATCCTTGTTGGACATCAGAAATTCTTACAGTGGATGCTTTTTGTGCTTTGCCAAAGACCGTTCCAGATTCTTTCAGTATCCCTCTTTATCCGTGAAGTCAGTTTTTACTCCCACAAATCACAGGTGAGCCTCTTCCCAATGGATATTGCATGTGCTTTGCTTGTAGTACAGGAAGTTAGAAATGTGAGGGAGTTACACCCACCACCAAAAGTCCCAGCCCCCATCTGGATGGTAGTTCCTTCAGCAGAAGCCTAGGTCCCTGGCTATAGGAGATGGAACTTAACATTCCAGAGATAGGGAGGGATAAGGTCAAGGTCTTTCTCCAAAGAACTTTCCCAGAGTTTACATCTTTTCATGGCTTCCTTTCTTCCCTCGGCCTGCTTTCTGGCTCCCTTTACCAGTTTATCTTGACAGCACCCCCTTAGTAAGCTACTTGAACATAAATCATCACTTTAAACCCTGCTTCTGGGAAACATGCAACTTATCCCCCTTTGGATATTACCAAAACATTTTTTAACTTCCTGAATAATGCTTAATACAAACGTTGCTGTTGTAAAACAAGCATATATTTATACAGTAATGCAAGGATATGTCTACAGATTATGAATGTTGAATAGACAGGCATATTTCTATGTTGAAGATGTTATTGTAGATCATGAGGTGTCTTGTTCCAGATAAAATTTCTACTTCTAGAAAACAAATGTATTTCAAGTTGGAGGGCTCTTATGGAAGACACAGATTTTTTTTTAAAGATTATTCTTTATGGTCTGGAATATTTTAAATTATTGGTATTATGATAAGATTTTATGAGAAGTTAATAGCCACTTGTTACAGCTTTCTACTGTGCTGTAATCGAGATTGTATAGTCTTCCTTAGATACTCTGAAAAGGGAATTTTATTGAAAAGATTAACTCATTTAAAATAATAAATACGAGAAAATAAATAAAGCTTGAAAGAGCTTTAACAGAGAGTGTGTTAACTCCCACCCCATTGGACCATTCCTCTTTAACAGAGAGTGTGTTAACTCCCACCCCATTGGACCATTCCTCTTTAACAGAGAGTGTGTTAACTCCCACCCCATTGGACCATTCCTCTTTAACAGAGAGTGTGTTAACTCCCACCCCATTGGACCATTCCTCTTTAACAAAGAGTGTGTTAACTCCCACCCCCATTGGACCATTCCTTTCCCATAGAGTTCTCACCATGACTTCACTCACCCCTTGGCTCTTCTTTTTTAACTTGAGGAAATAAGCTAAACTCAATGCTTCCAATAAGGAAAATGGTTAGTATCCTTTTGCTTTACATAGGTGATATAAGGAGACCTATATTAACGGAAGAGGTGGAGTGTAATGGGCCTGAACCACAGAAATCCAGTTGGATTGAAAGAGAATTCTGAGGAGGTTAAAGCAAGTAGTTTGCAATCAGGTAGCTGAAGGTCTTAAATGCCAGATGGGAGTCTAGCTTTGGAGAGGGGTTGAGGTGGTGCGTGTGTTGTGGAAAGGCAGTACATGTGTTGTGCAAAGATGAACTAGAATGAGACAATTGAAGGGGAGAAGGAAGACAAATGAGCTAATTCTTATGCTTTGCACACATAAACTGAATCAGACTGAAGGAGAGTTGATAACCATAGAAATGAAACAAAGAAAGAAACAGAGAAGTTTTAAAAAGTGATGCGGGATACATTTGAATACGAAGACATAAAGAAGGGTTGAAAATATTGGGAGGGTCTGATTCAAAAAATACCAGTGGTTGCTATTAGAAGATTGTGAGAATTTGTCAGCCACCTTTGTTTCATCTCTACCTTTGTTTCATCCAAATGGACTCATGAATCCATCCAGGGAAGCCACCAGAAAAGAAGATGAAAACAAGGAGCCATCTGGTTTCAGACAAGGAAGTAGGACGTACAGAACTGTCACACTGGAGTGTCAGTTGAAAGTTGGTTTTCCTTCTGTAAACTTATGTGTTGCATCACAAGAAGCTTTCGTTTCAATCTCGTATTCCAAATTTCGTTCCATGTGGAAACTGGGTAGAAGCTTTTCAAAAAGCTAAGAACTCTCACCAGCACTAGTTTCCTTTTGCACATACGCTGATGTACCCTATGACATTTGCTTTATAATTAGGTTTGCAAGTCTATCACTTTAAAGGTTGACTATTTTCTCTAAGGCTGTTGCTTAAAAGGTTTGTTTTGCAGCAGAATTCTTATTTCAAATAAAAATTTCACCTTGAGGCAAGGTATATGAATCAGATAAAAACCCAACTGTGCCTGATTTAGGGAAGAGACGTGGACAGTGGGGCTGGGGATGCTCCTTCCCAGCCAATGGCCCTGCAGTCTTGAAGCACTTACTACTCCATGGACCAGTAGCATTGGTTTTTAGCATGGAGCTTGTTAGAAATTCAAATCCTCAGACATTTAGAGCATTAAAAAATCACTAGGAAATTTGATACTCTTGAAAATTTAGATTACACTATTTCAAGGTATAAAAATCACCTGCACGAGTATGGAGGTTCCTCAAAAGACTCCACATAGAGCTCCCCTATGACCCAGCAATCCCACTTTTGGGCATTTACCCAAATGTTTACAAACAAGACCACACTAAAGCTACCAGCACGACTATGTTTATTGCAGCATTATTTACTATAGCTAAGATATGGAACCAACCCAGATGCCCCTCAGTAGATGAATGGATCAAGAAAATGTGGTATATATACACAATGGAATTCTATGCCTCCATCAGAAAGAATGACATTGCACCATTTGTTAGGAAATGGAAAGCCTTGGAAAAAATTATATTAAGTGAAGTAAGCCAGGCCCAAAGAAACATAGGTGCCATGGTTTCCCTTATTTGCAATAATTAGTATATGTCTGAGTCAAGCAGAAAAGGTCAGATAAGTAGTTGATGTTAGGGAAATGAACCCTAAGATATGTATTCAAATTTTTTTCTTTCATGAGATTGTTTCTAACACATTTATAAGATTATTTCTTTGTTGCTTTGTATGTCCCTCTCCCACAGTATAACCCCTGCTTTCACTGTATTTGATGTCGGTATAATTTGTAGAGGGGAAGGGGGAAAACAAATCGTTTAAACAGGGATACAGGTGGACCCATTGCAACAATGAGATGTACAAGTTGTTATGTGGAGAAGGAACTTTACAACTTTGGTGTGGGGGGGGCGGGGAGGGTTGGGTGGGGGGGGACACGGGGAGGATGGGAAGGAATGGAAAGGGGAAACAAAGGAGGAGGCAACAATGCTTGATAAGAAATGTACTCATTATTTTGCCCGTGTAATTGTAACCCCTCTGTACAGTATTTTCACAATAAAAAAAGAAAAGAAAAAAGATCACCTGCAGGGCTGGGAAGGTCGCTCAGTGGTAGAGCGCTTGCCTTGAATGCATGAGGCCCTGGGTTCGATTCCTCAGCACCACATAAGCAGTAAAAGTCAGAAATGGCGCTATGGCTCAAGTGGTAGAGCACTAGCCTTGAGCTGAAGAGCTGAGGGACGGTGCCCAGGCCCAGAGTTCAGGCCCGATGACTGGCCAAAACAAATAAAAAAAAATCACCTGCAACACTGGTTAGGACACAGATTTGATGCCATATCCATAGATTGGTCGAGGACATGAAGTTTCCCACATTTAACAAACTCCTAAGGGATGTTGATACTGTGGGCGCAGAACTCCTGATATATTGAGTTGCAGTGATTTGGTTTTCCAACAGTAGAGAACATCAGACTCACCTGAAAGGTTTGTTCAGATCTGGACTACTGTGGCCCACTTCAGTTTCAGATTCAGTAGAGAGGGCCTAAGAATTTGGATATCTAACAGGTTCCCAGGTGAGCTGAGGCTGTTCCTCCAGGGAGCATGCTGTGGGAAATACTAAACTAGAATATTTGACTGGTAATTAGGAGAAAGTTGTCACTGGGTATGCAGGAATACCTTGATTTATTTTTAATAAAAGAGGATAAAACTCAAGTTAAGTCTCTTTGAACTACATCCTAGGATGTAGTTCAAAATACATACAAGCAAATAAGAAGTTCACATAATGATAAATACTAAGATAAAGACTGGGTGTGTGGATCTAAGAGGAGCCATTATCTTCATCCTTGCTGAGTAGGCATGGGGGTTTAGGAAGCAGTCATTTCATTGCTTTAAAACTTGAACAGCATGTGGAAGAGGTCTGCTTATGATCAATGAGTTGCCTACCTATAACCTACAATCCATGCAAGACACATTCTTTAATTGGTGGTTCTAATAACACCAATGGATTTTTCTATCAACAATGCTTTTGTAATTATAAATAATCCTCAATGAGTTTTATGAGGCAGAATGGGGTAGAATAGGGTGGGAGAGACGGGTTCAGATTCATAAGCATGGCAGGGGAGCAATAGAGAAGAGGATAACTCTGAACTCACATTCCCCCAAGCTGGAGAAGAACAATCTGGAAATACAGCTCAGTCAAGTAATATACCGTATAGACAGGTGTAGTGACACATGCCTGTAATGCCAGCTACATATATATATATATATATATATATATATATATATATATATACATATATGACAGAGGTAGAGAATAACAAGTTCAAGACCAACCCAAGACAAGTTAGTGAGGACCTTGATCAGAAACAAAATAAAAAATAAGAATGCCGGGTGCCAGTGGCTGGCATCTGTAATCCTAGCTACCTAGGAGGCTGAGCTCTAAGGATCATTGTTTGAAGCCAGCCTGGCAGAAAAGTCTGTTAGACTCTTTTATCTCCAATTAATCACTCATAAAATCAAGAAGTTGAGTTGTGGTTCAAGTGGTGGAGTGCTAGCTTTGAGGGAAAATAAAAAAAGAACTAGAGACAGCCCTCAGTTCAAGACTTAGGACTTACACACACACACACACACACACACACACACACACACACACACACACACACACACACACACACACACACACACCCTACAGGGACTAGGGACATATTCTAAGTGATAGAGTACTTGCCTAGCATGTAAGAGGCCTGGAGTTCAGTTCTCCTACGCCTCAAAAACAAACCTGCTGTTGCTGGCTCTTCTCTGGAGACAAACAACTGCCATTCCCAACTACAGGAAGAAATTTTTATTCTTGAAGGAAAGACTTCTTTAGTCCCAGGATTGAGGTATATGCCATCTTCCAAGGACCCACAGGAATAATTGGGTACATGGTTATTGGCTACAAGGGACTGGAACCCCAGACAACCTAGTTTGAGCAGAAGCAGAGGTATGGATGGATTGCTACTTGTTGGTTCATTTAGTGAAAACTTTTAGACAAAGTTCCAGAACAGAAGGACCCATGCATCCCCAAAATGTTTTTAAAGTTTGTGAGTTTCTATATTTAATTTAGCATCTAAATTTTCTCTCTTGGCTTTTATCAAAGCAGGGTCTTACTTTATGGAAACAGGGTGATATGCCCTTGAGCCGCTCTGGGCCTTAATCCCATCCTTGTCACTATTCTGGAGAAAAAGTGCTGCTTTTTTCCAATGAGCTCTTCACAAATCTCAAACTCCATGCTATCAGAATCAACATATTACATTTTCAAAAAGAAAGTGAAATTAATGTATGTCTCAACTATATGCTGGGCGTAATCTAAAATTAGATTCCAAGTCCTCTGAAGAAAAGTCATAGTCTTCTACTCAGATAATACCCTTACACAAATTCTTCAGGTCCATTACTAAGTTTCATGTGAGGGAGAGACACTTTCAAGATATGTCCAAGAGTAAACATTTTAAAGCAAAGTTGCCCAAGTTCAAAGCTCTCCACCAACACTTCAAGGAGAAATCACTGAACCTTTTGGGTCACAACTGCTTCACTAATGCCATAGAAATAACAAAAGGGTTTGCCTTGAACAATTCTAAGTGAGTTAATGTGCTTTGCCTTTCTAGGGTAGTGTCTCTTATGCACCCTGGATTACCTTCCCTAGTCACAGAGTAAGTGCTCAGTATATATTGAGAGCCTAAAACTAACTGGGATTCTTGTTACCACAGCCTCAGCCTCCCATGGGAAATGCTGTGATACAGGCAGAAAAGTCTCATCTCGGAGAAACAGTGAAAAGGACAGTGCTGGACTATTAGCACTGGGCTGCTTACCATCCACCCCTGTGTTGTGTTGCCTTACCTACAGGATTCTGAGGTGGTTGTTAAGAGCCACGTGTTCCCAAGGTTCCCTCTTTTAGTTCCCGATTCCCTAGAGCTCTGGAATTCTGGAATCCATTTAGTTGTCTCCTGGTGGTAACACCGAAGATCATTCGGCCTCTCAATATCGATACTTGCCAGGAAAGGCTGGGTTAGGCCAGGTGGTCGAGTACAGAGAAAGGGATATTCTCAAATAGGCCAGGGGGCCTCTGCATTGTCTGTCTGCTGAATCTCCACACTCCTCTTGAGAACATATTCATTTGTGTCACCAGGAAGAGATGACTTGTCTCCTTCCTCTTGTAAGAACCTTCTATTGTCTTTTTTTCTTGGCTCGCTCACATACACTCTTCTCTTCCATAAGCTGTCTTAAGACTTCTTTCAATGAGATAGGTTTCTGGATCACAGCCATAAAGCACACAGGAATCCATTTAGGAGTAATGAGCAGATCATCAGTAGATCTTTAAATATTAATTAAAGTTAGGGGGGAAAAGAGGCAGAGAAAGTAGGATCATTGTTAGAGATTATCCAAATAAATTGTTTCCGAAAGGAGGAGAAAGGGAGAATGCCATAACCCAGTGGGAAAGTTCTGGATGGCGGGAGAGTTAGTTACCTCTCTTGCAATGACCTCTTCTTCATGTCTTTACTGACTTCTTGCTAAAAGAAGACACTTGAATGACTAATCTTGACAAAGGTCACTATCAACAAAATTATCTCTGGCTGAAACCTGGAATCTTGCTCCAGGTTGAGGGCCAGCATTACAGAAAGTCGATTTTTCGTCCACTGGTGGGAAGGTTCTTGTGTGTTCACTTATATGCTTTTTATCCATTGCCATGGTTATTTTGCTTCAATTCCATTTGTCCTCAGAGGCCCTTTTACAACATTACTCCATTCCCTTCAGCTTGCCTTCCTCTGCGTTGTGAGGCTGCCTTGTCTCTTGTGGCCCCTGAGGGGTTTGGAAGCTGGTGTTTCTGACTCTGCCTTTTCTAAGAGAGTAGTGTCCCAGGTATCTGAAGTTAGGCATGATAATACAAGAGGACGTAACTTCCCAAATTGCTACTTAAAAGTGAATCTGTGTCTGAATACTTTTCAGACATGCAACATAGACTTTCCAGAAGATGAAATGGGCTTTCCTGTGCATTCTCTGTGGCTCTGCTCTCTCTCGTGTCCCATTCTTATTCCCTCATTTCTTACTCACTGATTTCTTTACCCACTCATCTTTATTTGTCTGCACTAATCAAAGTAAAATTTGTTACGTCAGTTTGATATAATACAGTGGATAAAATTTTGAGTTTGAAGCCAGGTAGCATTAGTTCAAAGTACACCTCCACCCTTAAGTTAGCTTGGGTTCTTCTTCTTCACCCTTTCCTAGATCTACTTTATCCTAGGTATACTTCCCCATTCTTTAACTTCAGGCTCATCATGTGAATTTTGTTCTGGCTATGTTTCGATAGGCATGAATGTCTATGTAACTAGTTCTGGGCCTAATGGCCTCTTGTGTTCCATTTTGCATCTTTCATCTCTATAATCAACAGGGAAAGAACATACCCTCAGTGTGCCCACTGGTCCAAGCAGGAGGAAAAGGGCATGGAATAGACACACTGCAGCTCAGTCCAGCATAGGGTAGCCAACCTTCAAGAAACCCATACACTTAAGGCCTTGATAAATGTGTCTGTTGTATGCCTCTGAACGTTTGGATAATTTGTTACACAGCATTATTGCAACAGTACTTGATTGAACTACCTTTTACAATTCCCACTTTGTAAAGGATCATGATAGGTGTGCTTTTCAAAGGGTTTTGGGGAAATGTGAGACCATGCATTTGAAACGCTAAGTACAACACCTAATATACAAGAACCAGGAGTTTATGTTCATTATTCATCTGTCTGTGCTTCACTTTTCCCATCTGCTACATGACAAGAGAAGAGGTTTAAATAGGAGAAACTCCTATTGTATGAATATAGACTTCTATCCATTTCAAGTGAGGCAGCAAGTGACTTCAAAGTTCTGCTGATGTGACTTAGGGAGTAGAGAAGTTACAGAAGACTGCTAATTCTCCTGTAACCATATGGCTTCTGCCAACAGATTAGCCCAGCTTCCCTTTAGGACTTGATGATAAAGATGCAAACCATGAGCCAAAGATAAGAACACTTGGTTAGAAGCCTGGATCCAAAAAGAAAAGATCTTCACACCTGGACTTAATTCTGTTTGTCAGTATTTAGCTGTTATTTAAATGCAGTTCTTGGAATTCATCTCTCACTTTTTTGGTTGCTAGAGGTCTCTTGGAGGCTGTGGTCTCACCATGACATTGTTAGAAAAGGTAGTGTCTGCTCGTGCCACAACGAGAAAGGCTGTATTCCCATATCTTTTTCATGAGGTGTCTCTCTAGGGGTGAAGACAAAGGATATGTCCAAACAGGTGCCAGGGCAGAACCCTGATTTAGCTTTGTTTTCCTGGAACCAGACTGAAGCCAGTTGTTATCAGAGCTCTTCAGATGTGTGCCTCTGAAAACCTGGGACTTTTAAAGGATGAACATTTAACTCTCGTTTCAATATGAGGCTAAGGGAATAAAAGAGAAGTGGAAATTCCCCCTGGCTATTCTTTGTGGGTGCCAAAACCAGAGTTCTGTTCATTTGAAAGATTCCAGTGACCTCTCTCTTTCCTCTCAAGTAACTAGAATGCCCACACTTGCAAAGAAAGTCTAACTGCAAAGGGCATATTTAATTAGATGCTGTTAAGATCAGATTGGTTTTGGGAAGATGGTGCTGGGATTCCATGGATATTTTTAGTTAACAAAAAAAGTGTGTATGCATTTTTCTAAGGAAAGAATATATACATATTCAGGTTTTTGTAATTTTTAAAATGGCCCATAACCACCCTTCCAAAAGACAAAAACAATTCAGAGACACAGTTTCAGCTAAATTAGTGAATTGAAGTAATCAACTCATTAATGGCAATTAGTTCCATTAATAAGAATATTTTATTTGTCTTAATGCAAATAATGATTTTTTTTCAGGGAAAGCTGTTGATAGAGAAATCTGTTCTCCAAATTATCTTTCAGGATGAGGACTCTGATATCTTCTCAAGTGATTTGCTCTTATGGTCTATACCCCACAAGTAACCTGCTCTAATCTATATAGCCGTACCTGACATGCAGTCGCGGTTCTTCAGGTGTTGAGTTGAAACGAAATCTCTTAGGACTTCATTACTTTCTTAAAATAGCTATTTTGATAATCTGCCTGTAAGGTGTAACACGATTCGACAATTGCTATGGGGCAGAGGGCCAATGAACTCGGGGCTGTCTTCACTCCTGAGTCTGCCTCTGCATGTGACTCCTGCTTGATGTCCTCCATCCTTTCCCAGAGATTCCCAAGGACAGGGCTTTCCTGATGTCAAGCACGTATTTCCAGTAAGCAGCATCTGTTACCAGCCTTGGGAGAAAAAGAGAGGAGTCATGATGGCAGGTTTCCACATCAGTGGCCTCCCTGCCCTAGTTACGTGGCTTAAATTAAGATGTCAATGCAACACCTTCTCATTCCTGTTGGGGATTTGGTATTTAAATCTGAAGGGGCCAGAGATTCTGACTCTGTGCATCTAGATCTTTGGCTCTGAAGATAAAAGACCATGCCCAAGTCCTCATGTTCAGATTGGTAGCAATGGACACCTGAGAGCCAGTGTCTTAAGGCACAGAGGGTTTTCCAGGAGGTGGCAGTGCACTCTAAGGCTGGATTTGGGCTGTGCCTGCTTTCTGTATCAACCAAAGAATATTGTAATTGAGACATAACATTATAATGCATTCCAGACCATGCAGCTGCCAGTGTCACCTCAGAATGCTTCTTACCAGTTTCAAAGTCACTGTCACCACGGTAGGGAGATGGAAGTGAGGGGCAGGAGGGGAGAGATGGGAGGGAGCTGCAGGAGACAAATCAGACAGCGACACTTGGCTTGGCTGTGAGTGGAGTTTCAATACCAGAAGCCCAGGAGCTAGCTACCTAATACATATTTACGACGGTTCCTGGGTTCACCTCTGAAGACCAATAAAAGGAAACTGAAGGACTCATGTATTGTCTGCATTTTAATTCCTAGGTTTACAAGAAATCTTTCATTATTGTAATTCAGAGAGAAATAAAGCATCTTTCCCTTTTCAATGAAAGATCTCCTTGTCCAGGGTGAAGAAGGCATCAAATGAATCTCTCCCCTGAAGGGCAGGGCCAGCCCTAGATTCTAGGCAGGGAAGAAAATGGCTGATGAGAGGAGTAGGAGATTCCTGGCAGTGTGAGACATGGCAGAAGCTACATCTTCATGCTGAGTGTATTAGAGGTGGGGCAGCCTGACATTGTAATTCCAGTACCCACCAATGACATCTCAAGACTGCCAAGGGAAAGAAGAATTTGAGGAGGAGGGTAGGCAGTGATGTTTCCCCTGAAAGGTGCTATTCTGGTTTCTCAAGGCGTATTTGCAGGGCTGGATCAGCCTGGTAAGATGGGGACAAGGGTCTCTCTCTGCAATCATGTGTCAGTAGAGCCACAGAATACAAGATGTGTTCATAGCTAGGGAAGTAGGTCTTACTCTATCAGATATAGCCATTTGGGCTTTCCCAGAGATCCTCATGTAGATGAAAGAATGGTGGGATCATCCAGATAAGCTAGGTGTGCAAGGAAAAGAAGCAAGCCTTTAAACATCTTTGAATGTATCCAGAGACAGAGTGTGGTTTCTCTTTATTTCATGTAGAGAATGAGTTGCTGTTTGTCTCCCTGAGCCTTCTCCCCCTGAAACTGAAGCCTCCCATGAACCTCCTCTCATTCCACACTCACACCTCTCAGTCTGCACCTAGAATGCACAGAGTCGTGCTTGTGTGCTTTGCTGATTGCCCTTGAAATACGCTTGTCTTTGCCAGGGCCAAGAAGTACTTTGAAAGGTGGAAATCAAAGCAAAGTAATAATTAATAGAAAAAAGTTAAGCTTGAATGATAGGTAATGTTCTTTACCCAGTCCTTCCTCGCAGTAACTATGCTGCTTTCTGGGCAAATAGGAAGGAATGTGCTTTTTCAGACAGAGATAATACAATTCTCGGAGTGTAAAATTGGACTGTTGAATGGGGGTAGAGGCAGAGGCAGAACATTGGTAATTCAGTGAGGGAAGCAAGAATTGCTGAAACAGGTGGTCATGCTGAGTGGAGATGCAGCAGAAAGCAGGAGCAAAATGAGTACTCTTTGGGGGTAGTGTGAGACATATAATGTTTAGATATCAGAAAAGAATAATGTATAAGAGAAGCGCAGTAAAGACAACAGAGATAATGAAAATGATCTGACTAATCCTCAAAACAGTTATGGAGACGCATCCAGATCCTAGAACCCGGGTAGATCACAGAGGAAATGCACACTATCTGCAACCTACATATTATTAGGAGTCCCAAAAAGAGCAAACAAGGAGGGAGAGAGCTCTTAGACACAAGCCAGCCCTACCAGGATACCAATTAGTAAGAAGAAGGTATGGTCCACCTTCAGGTTTCTCATTTCATTCATCTGTGTTGTCCACTTACGTTTACTTCTTTTGATGTTTATGAATCACTAGTATTAAATTAGCTTCTAAAAATGCCTTTATATGAGCCCTAATTCAAGGAAATTCAACATTTGCCTGATGCTCAAATATTTCCCAGGTAGTTCCCACTGGCCATCTGGCAGGCATGTTATATCATTAGCCACATTTAAACTCATAAATACCAGCCAGAAAGATTGAGGAGGTGGTGCCAGAATGACACAAATTATTCATAGAAAATGGTGACACCATTGTCCAGAAAGGAAACGAAAAAGCACTTCATTCCCCACCAGTGAGTACATGAGACAATGGTATTTCTCTCCATCTCAGAGAAACAGAGAGAAACAGAGAATGAGGCTCAAGAGCCCCAGGTTACCTGGCTTCAGCATAGAGAGCAATCGGGCAGCTTTTGAATGCTTGGAATATCAAGAAAGAGTTAAATTTCATAGGCTAGTGCAGGAAGACTGGTGATGGAAATTGAGATATCTTTAAGCAAGCTATATTACTGACCCAGGTTGCTTTGTGCTTCCTGTTAGTGGTGACATTTGCATTGAGTCAGCTGCCAGTTCTACAAAACAAAACAAAACAAAAAACCCACTTTCTTGCTGAGTTTTAAGCTTAAAAGCAAAGGACTAGGAGAAACATCTGAAATTATCTGGTACAAATTTTAATGATTTTTAGGAGTAGAACTCTTTGCTTAAAAACAATAGTACAAAACAAACATAGATCTTAGTGAAATTTTTAACAGTTAAGAGTTATTTGATTGTAGGCAAGAGAAACCGAACACTAAACTAAAACACAAGGGAAATACCTGGCAAGACATTAGTGTTTCTGTGTGATGGAAGGAAGAAGGTATCATAGGGTTTGGAATATACAGGTAGCAACAATTCAAGTGACAATGAATGAACTCATGCTATTTCTTTTGTCCTTGTAGTGAGGGTTCTAAGTGTAAAAACAGAAGGAGAGGGAGAGGGACAGGAAGAGAGAGATCTGGTAGCAGAAAGCAGGAGCTTGTGTAGGTGGTAGTTAGGACAGCTGAGGTTGCATTCAATATGGAGGAAGTAATTCTCTAAATGGAAACTAGAATGCAATTAGAAAGGAGGAGTGGTTGCTGAGAAGTCAGACACCAAACACACACACACACACACACACACACACACACACACACACACACACACACACACACACACACACACACACACACACACACACACACACACTCCACACACCCCATACACCATATAAAACAGATGAAAGAAATTGAGGAAGGAAAAGGAGGGCGGCCCATAGCCACAATCCTTATTCCTTATATAGGTGTCTGAGACATCTCATGACATCGAATGAAAACCACTCATCTGACTCATCTTTTGGCAATTTGTGTGATGAGATCAACGGGAATTTATTATACCCCTGATTTGTGGGAATGAATCTTATAGTGTTTTTTCACAACTTCCTTCAGGAATTCTTAATGATTGCAGTTATAAATGTAATTATAAGCTGTGAATTGTTACTGTTATCAAAATCCTATTGTGAAAGACATTAGTCTAGGCCCAAATCAATGTGACTTTTCACCCCGGGGCTTGTGATATGATTGTTTTCATCTTTGTAAAGTTAGGTAGGTGTGTGAAGTTAGCAATTGTATGGAAGGGATATGTATCTCCTTCAGGGAGAAGGTGTAACACATAGTAAACATTTGTTCATGCTTTCTATTTGGGTACTTACTAGGATCATGCGCCTTGGTAGCACAATAAAGCTTCCATCTACTTTAGTCAGTGTCTAAGTATGGTAGGACCACTCCTTGGCTGGCTCTGCTGGAGTTACTGAGTTAGGCCACTGTGATTTGGAGACTGCTCATATCTACAGCCTAACCTGGCCTATCCTGATATATCTATTTTTTTTTATTCCAGTCTTGTAGAGAAGGAATATCTGCTCTATTTCCCTTACCCAAAGTCCATAGAATCATGATATGCTATGTTTGGCACAGATCTCAGAAATCATGGACCATATGCTAGGAAGACATTGAGACTCAGTAAATTAAAAAAAATAGTAAAATTAGTATATTAATCCTTAATAGTAACTTCCTACAGTCTCCTAAAGCAGGAATCTACTTGAGTACATCTTTACTCTGGAATTAAACAGATAACCATTCAAATTGAGACACTTCCACTTACACGTAATGAGATCCTAAGTAAGGTCTTCAGGCCTCAGGGCATCCATGTGTAATACAGAAGTAGTTTGTATTATACAAGTAATATTTTTCATGTCTTACCAGATTACTGTGATGGCTTGAGATCTTGCATCTGATATGGAACTTGTCTAAAACACAGAACTTGATGTGTAGGGAGTGTTCAATCAATGGTAGCTATTATTGTCACTAACCTCTTGTCACTTCTTGGACACTCCCAGAGACTATAGGCTTATTACTTAGAGAGCGAACCTATTGTATCACAAAGAACATATTGAATCATTGGCAAATCTTTCTTAGCACAAATCTGTCCCATTTTCTCTCCTAGGCACCTGGTATGCTGTGTTTACTGTCTTATATAACAGCGATCGACCTTATTTCTTCTTCTACATGACAATTTATGGAATATCAAAACATAGTTACTCTGTTCCTCCCCAGCCTTCCCTCTTATTATAGTTTCCCAGTTCATTTCCTCATAAGATTGCATTTCCATACAACCCACACAACCTGTGAGCTATACTCTCAAATCTCTGTTTGTCTTTAGTGTCTGGCAATGAGCAGGTCTACATTCTTTTACTTCCTAAAGTTAGGTTTCTATGGTTTTTAAAGTACAGTGCCTGGAATGGAATATAACAATAGTCTAGAATATGAATAATGCAAAAGGAT
Organism: Dipodomys merriami; assembly: GCF_024711535.1. Taxonomy (NCBI): domain Eukaryota; kingdom Metazoa; phylum Chordata; class Mammalia; order Rodentia; family Heteromyidae; genus Dipodomys; species Dipodomys merriami. Next base: position 26,387,990 of record NW_027202270.1, on the reverse strand, counting down.
TGATCCTGACTACACAGCCTGCTTCCTGCTTGGATTTGGACCCCTTATTCTTTTTTTTTTCTCTCTCTCTCTTTTTTTTTTATTGTAAAAATACTGTACAGAGGGGTTACAATTACATGGGCAAGATAACGAGTATATTTCTTATCAAGCATTGTAGCCTCCTCCTTTGTTTCCCCTTCCCATCCCTTCCCAGCCTCCCCCTGCCTCACCCAATCCTCCCCGCTCCTCCCCTCCCCCCACCAAAGTTGTAAAGTTGGTTTTTGACATAACGACTTGTACATCTCATTGTTGCAACGGGTCCACCTGTATCCCTATTTAAACAATTTGTTTTTCCCCTTCCCCTCCACAAATTATACCGACATCAAATACAGTGAAAGCAGGGGTTATACCGTGGGGGAGGGACATACAAAGCAACAAAGAAATAATCTTATAAATGTGTTAGAAACAATCGCATGAAACAAAAAAAAATATTTGAATACATATCTTAGGGTTCATTTTCCTAACATCACATTATCTGACCTTTCCTGCTTGACTCATACATATACTAGATCTTGCAAATAAGGGAAACCATGGGACCTATGTTTCTTTGGGCCTGGCTTACTTCACTTAATATAATTTTTTTCCAAGCCTTTCCATTTCCTAACAAATGGGGCAATGTCATTCTTTCTGATGGAGGCATAGAATTCCATTGTGTATATATACCACATTTTCTTGATCCATTCATCTACTGAGGGGCATCTGGGTTGGTTCCATATCTTACCTATGGTAAATAATACTGCAATAAACATAGTCGTGCTGGTAGCTTTAGTGTGGTCTTGTTTGTAAACATTTGGGTAAGTGCCCAAAAGTGTGATTGCTGGGTCATAGAGGAGCTCTATGTGGAATCTTCTGAGGAACCTCCATACTGCTTTCCAAAGTGGTTGAACAAATTTACACTTCCACCAACAATGCAGTAAAGTTCCCTTCTGTCCACATCCCTTCCAGCATCTGTTGTTATTGGAGTTCTTGATTTTAGCCATTCTAACTGGGGTGAGGTGGTATCTCAATGTTGTTTTGATTTGCATTTCTTTTATGGCTAGGGAGGTTGAGCATTTTATGTGTCTATTGGCCATCCTTCTTTCCTCTTCAGAGAAGTTTCTCTTTAAGTCTTTAGCCCACTTATTTATTGGGCAGTTGTTTCTTTGAAGATTTGTTGTTGGGGAATTTAATTTTTTGAGTTCCAGGTATATTTTAGATATGAGACCCTTGTCCGATGTATGGCTAGTGAAAATCTTCTCCCAATCCATAGGCTTTCTATTGATATTGCTAGCTATGTCCTTTGCCATGCAGAGCTCTGTAATTTCATGCAATCCCATTTGTCCAACCTTTCTTTGATTTGTTGTGTTTCTGGGTCTCTATTAAGACAATTTTGGCCTGTGCCAAGGAGACTTAGGGTTTCTCCTATTCCATACTGTAATGTTTTCAGAATGTCAGCTTTGACTCCGAGGTCTTTGATCCATTTGGAGTTGATTCTGGTGCAGGATGATAGATAAGGATCTAGCTGTAGTTTTCTACAAGTAGTTAACCAATTTTGCCAGCACCATTTATTGAAGAAGCTGTCTTTCTTCCATTCTATTTTTTAGCTCCCTTATAGAAGATTAGATGACTATAGGTCTATAGGTTCATTTCTGGGTTTTCAATTCTATTCCATTGGTCCTGAGGTCTGTTCTTGTGCCAGTACCAAGCTGTTTTGCTTACTATGGCTTTATAGTAGAGTTTGACATTTGGTATTGATATTCCTCCAGCAGTGTTCTTTCTGTTGAGAATCGTTTTTGCTATTTGGGGTTTGGACCCCTTATTCTTGAGTGTAGCCTGCAATGGGAAAACCTTCCTTAGAAGCCAAGTCTTGTCACAACCAGCTCATGAACTTTTTAGTTAACCAACTGATAAAATTCTTAGATATAACTAGACATTATCATGTCAAATTTCTTTTACCCTATTATTACCAAATATTTACCAAATTATTAACCTAATTAAAGAGTCTTCATTAGGGGGCTGGGAAGGTGGCTCAGTGGTAGAGCACTTGCCTTGCATGCCTGAGGCCCTGGGTTCGATTCCTCAGCACCACATAAGCAAAAAGAAAAAAGCTGGAAGTGGCACTGTGGCTCAAATGGTAGAGCGCTAACCTTGAGCTGAAGAGCTGAGGAACAGCGCCCAGGCCCAGAGTTCAGGCCCCACGACCGGACCCCCCCTAAAGAGTCTTCATTAATCTTATTCAATGTAATTTAATTGTTTGGGGCACTGAATCTACCAAAATATTTCAGTATCCCTGTTCTGTCATCTAGCATATTAACTTACAGTCAAAATGATAACGCCCATCATTAATAACTGGGTTGATGGTCACAATAAAACCCTTTGTGCAAGTATGAGAAAAAGCAACTGGTTTGATGAGGGGAAAGATGGAGATCACCCTCAGGGAAATAGTCATGACACTCTCATTAGTGTGATGGGTGATTATAATGTATCAGGCAATGACCTTTCTTGGAGAACTATGTCTTGACCTTCAAATGGCCTCAGGGACAGGCTTCTGGTATGTGGTTGTACAATCCTACCTGAACCCTTCCCTTATTTTTTGAAACATAACTTCCTTTTTATATTAAGTAACTTTAGCGAGAAATGACTGTGACCCACAAACAATGAGGCCCTACCTAATTCATTTAAGTACTCTGTAATTTTCATAACCCCTTCCTTCATCAAACCCACCTTGAACCCACCTTGATTCACCAAGGTGAATTCCATTCCATCTGTTTGTTCGCTTGTGCTTTGTTTGTTTGTTTCTCCTCTATATCAAGTAGATTCTGATTTAAGTCAGATGCTTCTACAGGCAGAGCCCATGTACAGATTCAGTGACATACTTTATTGAGGAGGTATTTTTTCAAGAAGAAACTATTAGGGAGTGAGCAAATGAAAAGGAAAGGGAAAGAGTCTAACAAGAATGTAAATCCAGATCTAAAGTTGGTCTGAGGCACAGAAAGCTTTAGAGACAAACTATTATCACAGATTGGTCCCAACGTGTGGAAAGGATCTGTACCCCATCCATCAGTGGTTGGCTGAGACAGAGGATACCAGGCAAGGCAGGTCATGGCAGCCAATAGTAAATCCTTGGAGAAGAACAGGGACTTGAATCCACTAGCAGCAAATAGTCCTGGCAGATGGGGAAGGACTAGAACCATGTTCATTACTGTAATTACAAATCCATCTTTCTTGTTGTAACACCCTATTTCAAGGACAGTTCCTATGAAACTTTGTAGGACACAAAGGACCTGAAGAACACTGGTTTCCCTCCTTGCCTTTTGTTGTTAAGTCTATCCTTTTCATATTCTGCAAAATAGCCTAAAATTGGCATAGAGAGTAGGAGCTGCAGATGGAAGGGGCCCGCTGAGTGCCTGGGTGGGTGGTGGTAACCTGTGGTGGTTCTGCACATTGAAGCAGGTGCCTGTGACTTCGCTGCTTGTGTCACTTCCCTCTCTTTCCTGATGACAACTGCCCAGATCGCTCTTGGGAAAACTCCTACTCCCCAAGGAGAGGTACTTTTCAGCTGCAGGAATGAACTCTGATCAACTCAAAATGGACTTCCTTGCTTTGGGGAGGAGCACATGATCCATGATCTATAAAATGACAGAAGGATTTTCTTCACAGGTTTCAGGGGAAAATGTTTCCTTGATCTTATTAAAGACTAAAACTCCCTTTCTCTTCTATCATTTCTTCCTCCTCCTCCCTCTCCTGTTCCTCCTCCTCTTCTTCCTCTTTGTCCTCCTTGCCCTCCTCCTCCTTTTCTTCCCTCTCTTCTTTCTCCTTCTACTTCTCTCTCTCTCTCTCTCCTCTCTCTCTCTCTCTGTGTCTCTGTCTCTGTCTCTCCTCTCCTCTTTTCTCTTCTCCTTCTTCCCCTTCTTCTCTCTCCTGACATTCAGAGATGTGAAATTATTTCTGGAATCTGAGCCTAGGACCAGCCTGAAGAAAACACCTGACACCCCAAGTAGACAAAAGGCTCTCATCTCTATGGAGTCCTTGAGAATACTGTGAGTCTCTGCCTCAGACCACACCTGAAGCCACACACCCAGCAATCCCTTCGTGTGTAACGCAACAAATGCCATTATTTGCTTCAGTCATTTCAAATGGGTTTTTGTGGTGTTTTTTTTTTTTTTTGAAACATAAAATATCCTAAGTGATAGACTGCAAGGAGTGGGAGGGGAAATAGATTACAGCCGGGAATGTCACCACCCACTTGTTTTTGGCAAACTTTCATGTGCAAACCCTCCCTTTGAGTTCCAGAGTTTGTTCACATTTAAAAGCAGGAACAGACGACTCAGCATCCCTGACAACCCCTCATGCAGCATCCTGACCTGGCAGCGAGGCGCCCGCCTACGACTACAGGCATCTGAGTCGAGAATGTGCTTTCAGCTACACTAAACTGTTGCTTTCACAACAGCTTCATTTGGAAAACCTCCAATTGTCGGCAGAGCTTTGTAGAAACATCCCCCTAAAACGAGCAGAAAACGACCTCTTCTGTGGGGGGGGTCTTTCAAAGTTTAGTAATAAAACAATTGATTGAAATCATGTACTCATGTCCTTCTGAAACTCTTTTGGAAATATTCACAGCCCTCGGGATAGCTTGGGAGTCTCACGTGCCGCTTACTACTGTGCCTCATGATGTCCTGGGGCTGATTGGAGAAATGGGCTGGGAGCAAGGGTACACTCTGAGCCATGCAGGAGACACAAGGAATCCTGATTCAGTCCATTTATCTTCATCTTTCTTCCTCTCCACAATCTCTCTAGAGTTATCTCCTGAGAGCTGTGGAATTTGTCTCCGTGTGGAGGTTACAATGCCCCTAGATGATTTTTAAAAAAAAATAATAATCTCAGTTATTATCATGGCTAGATAGCTCTTTGTTTCTTTCCTTCATTTACTGTGCCTAATGCCATCTTTGACCAGATGGAGAATGCAATTAAAATAAATATAATGTAATATAAAAATAAAACAGAACATATTGCTTTTGCAGGGCAATCTGGGCCTAAGATTTTTGTGCAGTGGAAATTACTGGCTAAATAAACCCATCTCCTCATTGACACAAAGCTGAGAAGAGAGATTGGTTACAACAAAAAAGAAAAAGAAATGTGATTATTTTCTAAATCAAGGCCAAGAGAAGTTTTGCCCAAATGGAAAATTATTGAAGTAGAACGGCTTCTTTTTTTTTTCCTTTCTTCTTTTTACATATACATCTAAAAATTCAATAATACCACAATACAGGTATGACAGTGGGTGAAAAGATGGATAAAGAGAACCACCTTTTTGAAGAAGCCTCTGGTTTAGTTGGGAAGAATTCCTGTGCATGAAGGGAAAATGAAATTTCATGGCAGGTGAACTTGAATAAAAAAGTCATTGTAACTATATTCTGACCAAAGCTCTGCTCCCTTGTATTGATGGGGAAGTTATCCTTCCCAAAGATGCCTCCAACACCCAGTGACTGGATAGTAACCACAAACACATCAACCACACTGCCTCAGTAAAAAGACTTTTTTTTTAAATACAAGGAGCACACAGATTCAGATGTGTGAAAATGAGAATTTGTTGGAAGGATCTATCTGTCTCTCACAGAACTCCACAACCCTTGGGCTCTAAAAAAGTAGGAAATAGCAACTGGAAAATCAGTAAAATCCAAGGGAGCTACAGACACTCTTCTATGGCTGTGGGTCATTGATTTCTATTCCTCTCCAATTACCAACTGTGTTTTTCTCTTATTCATAATACCACTTGCCACATGGTGGTTCATTACTGGCCCAGTCCAAAGATCAGGTCATCTTTCAACAACGAGACTCTTACATTAACTAATTACCATCTTAGTTCCAAACTCTCAAAAGAAAGTCTCATTAGCTCAGATTAGGGAGGTCTCCATTTCTGTTCCAATCAGCTATGGGCAGTAAAGGAGCCATTCGTTACAAGAGCTCATCCATGTGTGTGAATGGATAGTGCTCAGAGTAGGGGCTGGGCTGGCACACAAAAATTCCTCCCTGGCAAAAGTGGTTCCAATTCATTACATTCAGCCTTGGCAATTTACTAAATTCTTTCATTTAGGATCATTTCTTTCTTTATGCAAGCCATAAAAGATATCTTTATCCTTATCTTTATGCAATATCTGTTTCCCATTTCTAAAACTCAAGAGCATGATTGATAAAGGTGATCCTCAAATCTACATATTCAGAAAAAAGGCCTACTGATAAGCTTTTCAACTCTTCTCTCTTTAAAACCCACATACCCACATATATGTACACATTGACCCCCCCCCCACACACACACCACAGCATTTCAAAATTAGTAGAGGCAAAGCTATACCTGAAGAATTTTCAATTCCGGATAAGCAGGGAGACTTGGGGAAAGTAAAGAGCCATATTGTGCCTTATTATTTGCCAAAATGAGTATATGAAAGTCATAAAAGGGGAACAAATGATAATGCCATGGAGAAGTTTGATCAAAGAACAGAGTATAGTCATGTTTAGGGATTTTTGTTGATATCACAATTAGTCCTCATCAATTATAGATCCTTTTGTTAATATTTTGAGTGTCCACACAGGGAATTAGAGGAAACAAGTCCTAACATTTTCCAAACAACGATTACATGCAAACCATTTTTTATCATGGAAGGATAATCATTTAATCCATCTATTAGTACCACCAGACAAATATCACTATTTTATTGATGAGGAAATTAAACCCTTGGGAAGATACATGGACAGACACAGTACACTGCCAGTAAACCTATATTTGTCTGTGGATAAAATAACCCATCTTCCCTTCAGTGCTCAGAACTTACCTCCCCATACTGACAGATCTATTAAACTGAGATATGAGGTATTTGAATTGTGGTTGAAGCTCCACAGACAGAATGACAAACTACACAGAAGCCTTAGGTCCTACCTCTGAAATGAGAAAATCTGCCATCTTAGGAAAAATCAGAACCATTTTTTCCATTTATGATAATGAAGAGCTATACATAAAAGTGATTCTGGCTATGGGTGCTATGTCACAGTCCTGAAACAGTGAGGTGTCAAATAGACCTGGAAGTGAGGCTTCCTCAGGACCCTCCTATTTAATTACCTTCTGTTATTAGTCATTAAAGAAGGTATCAATAGAGTAAACTATCTTCTGTTTCCCTTGATGTCCAATCCCTGAAGACAGCTTGGAAATGTCTGTGAAAGTTTGGGTGGCATTGAAGGAAAAAGTTAGCTCTATTTTTAATAACTTGGTATTTTGGCTCATGATTGAGTCATCACTGTTCTCCCACTGCCAGCTCCTACTTCCTGTAGGCATTGCTACTCCCAGCTTCTGCAGCCAAAGCGAGAGTGGGGTCACCTTCTAAGCAGACCCTGATGTCCTGCCCGCTTAAGACACCTGGTGCTGTACAAAGCGCACGATTGCGGAATTTTGAGTCTTGGACTCTGGTCTTGACTCTGCTATCACCAACTTAGTAGCTGGAGATTAGACGCCACCTCTGGTCATCAGCTGGTTTGTCTGTAAATATGAGAGGGATGGAGAAGTATACAGGGTCCTTTTCAATTTGAATGTTCATCACCCTAGGTGAGAAGAGAGAACACTCTTCAAGGTTTACCTGGTGTCTTCAGTCGGGTTTTTCCAAAGCTCTTTGGCACTGAGAACACTAAAAATGTTTCCTTACAGCTTCAATCCCCTCCTCGTTCTGAAGCTAACAGATGTGAGGTCAATGCGGAGAGCTGCAAAGGCAGTGTCGAAAACAGCTGCTGATATTCACTTCCCACATGCTTCACACATTTTATTGTGACATTTTGTGGTTTATTCTTCATGACTTGTGCTCTAAAATGACATGTGCTTTAAGAGGGCTTTTTTTTTTTAATAGAAAAAGATGTGAGCAGAGTCCCTAGGCTACTGAGTCTTGAGAAGACAGGATGGGGCATTTTACAAAAGACTCTGATACTGTTGCTGTCCAGATTATGCCTAAGGAACCAGAGAACACAACCTGGCCAGCACATGGGTCAGAAAATTTCACTTCAGATATTTGAAATTCCAAGTTCACAACTTACTTGCCATTTGATCTTATGCAATGTGTATAATCTCTCTGGCATTCTCATCTTTAAAAATGGAAGATACCATGTATTTCTATGCCATAGGATTGTTAAAGATAAAAATGATACTTATATCAAATGCATCACAGTGTATTTAGTACAGAGCACACATCTGAAATATGGTAGTTTTTTTTATCATTCCTCCAAACACAATCACGCACACACAGAGCCATACACATGGACACATGTACATACACACACAAAACTGAAAAACAACTTTTTTGATTGTAAAATACAAGAGCCAATTTCTCTAAAACATAATGAAGACAACTATGATTTTTTATTTCTTTGAGTATAAAATATGATTTTTTTATTTCTTTGGGTATAAAATTCAAAGCAAGGCCAAACTGAATTTCCAAGGAAGCAATATTGTAGAAACTTTTAAGCAAGAGTGAGGTTTGTTGGCTGAAAGGCATAAACACTTCTTAACCTTGGAATCAAAATGGGAGTGGACAGCATGGCTGGCCTCTGACCACTCATTAATGAACTTCCACCTGCATGAAGACCAGGGTATATTGGTCAAATTTAACTTCATTCCATACCTCTGTCACTTGTGTTATTATTTCTTTTTCTTTTTTGTCAGTCATGGAGCTTTGAACTCTGGGCCTGGCGCTGTCCCTAAGCTCTTCAGCTCAAGGCGAGCGCTCTACCACTTGAGCTACAGTGCCACTTCTGGTTTTCTAGTGGTTTATTTTGGAGATAGGAGTCTCACAGTCTTTCCTGCCGGGTCTGGCTTTGAACCCCGATCCTCAGATCTCAGCCTCCTGAGTAGCTAGGATTATAGGCGTGAGCCACCGGTGTCCGGCCCTACTATTTCTTTTTCTTTGTGAGATATTTGCATCCTCATAAAGAGCTTAGGAAAATTGGGTGCTTTCATATAATCATGATATCACAGGAAATGTGGCTGGGTCATTTTGGATATTGTGGACATGCTTGGCTATGTGTGAGATTTCTGTTTATGTGCTGGAGTTTCACAATACAAGGTGTAATAGAGCTCTGACCAGCAACACAACTGAGCAAAATGAAGTAGCTTGGGTCTGTAGCAGACCAGAAAACACATCTTCATCTAAAGAAAACACTGCTACTCTGCTTTCTGACCACCATTTTATGAAAGAAGTACAAACTCTGGATTTTTACAATAAATTCTTAACTTTTTAATTAATGGATATTCATTTTAAAAAAGAATTACAACACCAAGAAAATCCAAGTCTCATCCACAGTCTTAGCCATATGAAAACACTTAGGAATACTCAGAGCTCAGAATTTATGGATGATTGGTTGGGAGGCAGGGACCACAGTGGTGGCTGTGGCAGACTTCAGCTAATGCATTGTTTTCACCAAACACACTGTGGTTAATGGGAACATTTAGACAGTACAAACAACTTTCAAACTTCTGCTTTCAGACCTAAGGGAATAACTGATACTGGACTTTCCTTCTCACCATCAACAAGCCTACTGATGATTAAATATATAAGAGGTATCTGCTTTCAAATTTTGGTAGTGAAGACTGATCCCAAAGGAAAGGGAAATATGGGGCTGGGAAGGTGGCTCAGTGGTAGAGTGCTTGCCTTGCATGCATGAGACCCTGGGTTCGATTCCTCAACACCACATAAACAAAAAAGAAAAAAGCTAGAAGTGGCGCTGTGGCTCAAGTGGTAGAGCACTAGTCTTGAGCTGAAGAGCTGAGGGACAGAACCAAGGCCCAGAGTTCAGGCCCCACGACCGGACCACCTCCTCCCCCCCCCCAAAAAAAAAATCCCTTAAGCAAAAAAAGAAAATCCCAAAGGAAAGGAAAATATGGTAGGCTTTTTTGCTTAGGGCTTTACACAGTGTAGAAAATTGGATAGGCACTTTTAAATTATTTTTATTTTTATTTTGCTAGCCCTAGGCTTGGACTGAGAGTTTGGGCACTGTCCCTGAGCCTTTCTGTGCTCAAGTCTAAAACTGTACCACTTGAGCCACAGAGACACTTCTGGTTTTTACTGTTTATGTGGTACTGAGGAATTGAACCCAGGGCTTCATGCATGCTAAGCAAGCACTCTACCGCTAAACCACATTCTCAGCCCCAATGTAGGAAATTGGAATGCAGTGGCAGACTTGCTGGGTTGAAGAGGCAGAGAACTGAATTCCAGGATGGGGAAGTATCTAGAATTTACAGGGCAAGATGTCAGAAGAAAAAAAAAAGAGGCTGCCAAAAGAGGTGCTTCAGAAATCTGTGAAGGATTCGTGAAAAGATTCTTGGCTGAAAGTTGGGCTGGACTTTTTCAAGGCAGAATTCAAGGGGACTGGTGGAGGCACAGCTTCTGTGAGACTGAGAGTTGAAAGAGAAATAGGTTGTTATTTGCTACTAAGAGGTGTCTAGCACATCCAGACAGACAGACAGACAGACAGACAGACAGACAGACAGACAGACAGACAGACAGACAGACGGAGAACTTTGTGGGTATTTGGGACATTCAGTTAAGAACCCTAAAAAGCATGCGTCAGAATAAGTATCAGAAACTAGAGAAAGAACGACATCACAAGATTGAGGTCATAACCAAAATAGAAAAACAGACCTGACATAAATAAATAAGTAAATAAGTAAGTAAATAAATACATAAGCCTAATGGTACTTAAAGTCTTCTTTAGTTATTTAACTATTTTAGGGGACAAAACTTAATACTCATTCAAAGAAGATTCATAATTCTAGCCTATGCATTATTTCACTCACCATGTCCATCATACAAAACAAAATTAATAGATATTGGAAGAGGCAAGAAAATGTGACTCATATTCAAGAGCAAAAGCAATAGTAAGCCTAGACAAGACAGAAAACAGAAAAACAACTACTATGAACAAGTTAAGAAGCTTAAAAGAAACTGTGGTCATAATGATTAAATTGATGGAAAATGTCAGCAGGAAACTGAAAACTACATAAAGAATTAATAAAATTTTGCAACTTAAAAATACAATTATCTAAAGTAAAGAAAACGTTTGGACAAGCTTAACAACACGTTGAAGGCTACAAAAGAAGGCAGAAGGAACAAAAAGACATATTCAGATAAATTATCCAATCTGAAAAAAAACAGCAGCTAAAGATAAGCAAGAGTTCAGGACTTACAGGGCAATGTTTGTTAGTATTATCCTCACCTCTGGTCCTCAGCTCCACCCAGACCCCAGCTCCTCCCGGCCCTAGAGTTCCGCCACACAGCTGGCCCCTGGCCCCCCCCTCTCTCTGCCCAAGCAGGCGCTTACCTCCCTTCTGCCCTCACTTCTTCCCACCCAGACCTACCGCCACTTGGATAGGGGCAGATGCCATGTGCTCCCTCTCCCAGGGAGATATGGCACCTCTAATAAACCTTATAATAATCTTTCTCCTGTGCCTGCCTGTCTCCCTGCTATGGTTGTAAAGGAATTCTACAATATTATGTAGTCTAATGTCTTATAATATGTATGTTAAGTGGAAAGTGAAAAGAGAAGGAAAGAATAGGGAATATATATATATATATATATATTATATGTGTGTGTATATACATATATCCATATGTGTATATATATATATATACATATATATGTATATATATGTGTGTTTATATATATATATATAAAACTAATACTGAGAGGCACTCCAATTTGGAGAAATAAACCAATAGATAAATATAATAAATTTGACAAGCTCAAGAAAGACAAATGCCATAGGATCTTGCTTTTTGAAGTGAAATATTAAAAGTAGTTGATGACACAGTAGTTGGGAGCAGAATGGTATTTACCAGAGACTACAGACACTGGGGAAACATAGAGAGCAGAGGGGAGGGATCAACCAATGATTAAAATAGCATTTTTGAGAAAAATAAATTCTGCTGTACAATAGTGTGAAAATAATTAACTATAATGCATTACAAACTCAGAATCATGAAAGGAATTTGAAAATACTCTCCACAAGGAAATGATAAAATTTTACGGTGACAGATATGCTAATTACTGAGTTGATCACTATCCAATATACACATGAATCAAAACATCACATTGTACCTCATAAATATGTACAATTATTGTATGTCAATCAAAATTAATAATTACACCTAAGCACAGCATAGCAAAATACTGAAACCATAGATAAAGAGAAAATCTTAAAAGCAGTGAGAGGAAAAATGAATACATCTTACTTTTAAGAGAACAATAAAGTGAGAAAAAAGGCTATTGCTCACCTGAAACAATTGAGATGAAAAGACAATGGAATGCCATCTTTACTGTGCTCAAAGCATCAGAACAACTCTTAACCCAAGGGCTGTATGCTGAAAGTTTATATGTAAAAAATCTATATGTGATTTATTCTGTATGTGATTTAATTTGTATTCTTTGAAATACAAATGAACTAAAGACTATCAGATCAATGAAAGTGGAGAAGAATTCAGCATATACATGCATTATAGGAAATGATAAAGAGAATTTTTTTCTGAGGCCAGGCAAGTTGGTGAACTGAAAATATTTGCTTCATAAATGAGAAGTATCCACTGACCCAAATCCCAGCAGACTTCTCAGAAAAGGAGAAAGGAAGACAGGAGAAAACTCCAAGGCCTTCGTGGGGACCCAGGAAATGGTGGAGAACCAATCAGAGGGGAACAGTAGCCAATAGTTTGGAACTGGTGCTCTCCCTTCTCTCTGAGAGGTAAGCAGGTAAAACCAGGGATTGCCAAACTCCCACGCAAAACGAAGAACCCAGTCCAGGGACTTGGGAGGCAGGGCTGATTGACTGGACTGAGGCTGGACTACGGGAACTGAGATGGGAGCTGGGACGTCCTGTGTTCCCTCTGTCCTGGGAAGTCGCAGAGAGTCCACCCTCTTGAAAGGGACTCCAGGGCCCTGAAGCAGTCCCGATATGGCAGCACACAGGCCACTTTGCCATAGAACTTAGGTTTAAACCAGTTCTGAGAGGCTTGGGAAAGAAGGGTGAGCTCTAGGTAGCAGGGCAACAAAAGTTTAAGCTTCAGGGAGCCAGAGGTTGAAAACGCCTGCCAGGCTATTCAGAAGGCTCTTGAGGATGCTATTCAGTATGTGATTGGGAACACGGCCATGGAAGGGGCTGGGGTGCTCTAGAAGCCTTGGAGAGGCCTGGAGTATGAGTGGGATGAGCAGCCATACTTGGCATTAGTCAGCACCCAAACCTGGCAACCTTGCCCCTAAGCAGCCTCGAGACTCCCTACTGAGCCAAACAACCCAGGCATCAGCTCTCAGCCCTCAGCCAGTAGCCTGAACTGACATTGCTTCCCCCATGTAAACTCTTCGGTGGGAAACAAAGATTCCACACTGGGTCTAAAACGGCTGCAGCCTGCAGATGTCTCTATATAAATACATAGCGACATATAAGAACACCCCGAAACTTGTAACTGCGGTGTATAAATCTGTTTGTGCCTTTTTTGTTTTGAAAAACAGTTCAATTGTTCTGAGAGTTGTATTTATCTAAGTCTCTGGTTTCTCTCAGCTAGAAATCAGAAAATGGCCATTTACTTTTCAATTCCAACATTCTCACACCCCCATTTAATTTTGGAATTTGCTTCATTTCCGGCCTTTTATCCCAAACTACTGTTACTTGTCTTTTAGTCTTCTCTTTTGAATCATTGTTTCAGTCCCTTCCCATAGCACCTGCCTGCCTAACCCTACCCACCTATATGAGTGAAACTTTCTCTCTTGCCTATCCGTCTCCTTATCCCTTACCCTCCTTCAGTGTCTAATATAAGCTAATACAGCTAACTAATATAAGCTAATACAGCATAAACAAATAAAGATCAGACATAAATCATTAAGTCTGAATAAAGTGATACTGGTTCAAAATTGACATCCGTGAGGGAGAGGAGAATCTAAAATGTTAAATATGGGATCAAACAATTTACTTTTTTTCTTAAAGTCAGTTCCTCCTTTAATAATAAAATGATATTTAATCCTTACTACTTAAGTATATATACTAGACACTGCAGCAAGAGCACAAAAGAGCGGTTAAAATGTGTGACGTTCATACATCTTATGTGAAGAGACAAAATATGAATACTAAGTAGTTTACCAATTAAAGATAAATGCTTTAATCACTGGCAAAGTAGCACTAAAGGTTTGGTTCACAGATAGAAAGTATCAGTATGACCCAATATCCTGCTAAAAATGCAAATTGATTGTGTCTGCTCAGATTTATTTAATCAGAGACTCAAGAAAGAGGCTTGGCCCCACAAAAAATAAAATACCTAGGAGTTAATTAACTAAGTGAAGGATCTCTGTGATGAAAACTTTAAAAACCTGTAAAAGGAAATTAAAACAGAACTGAGGAAGTGGAAAAACCTCCCATGCTTCTGGATTGGGAGGATTAACATTGAGAAAATGGCAGTACTGCCTCTATGTACAAATTCAATGTGACACCCATCAATATCCCAACCTCATTCTTCAAGGAAATAGAAGAAGCAATCCAAAAATTCATATGGAACAATAAAAGACCCCAAATAGCAAAAACAACCCTTAGCAGAAAGAACAGTGCTGGAGGAATATCAATACCAAATTTCAAACTCTACTACAAAGCCATAGTCATCAAAACAGCTTGGTACTGGCACAAGAACAGACCTGAGGTCCAATGGAATAGAACTGAACCCACAGACCTACAGCCACCTAATCTTCAATAAGGGAGCCAAAAAAAAATGGAAGGACAGCTTCTTCAGTAAATGGTGCTGGCAAAATTGATTAATCACCAGTAGAAAACTAAAGCTAGATCCATATATATATATATATATATATATACATATATATATGTTTATATATATACATCCTTATATATCACCCTGCACCAGAATCAACTCCAAAGACCTCAAAGTCAAAGCAGACACAGTGAAAACTTATAGGAAGGAATAGGAGAAACTCTAGGGCTCCTTGGCACAGGCTGAAATTTTCTTAATAAAGACCAGAAACACAACAAATCAAAGAAAGGTTGGACAAATGGGACTGTATGAAACTGCAGAGTTTCTACATGGCAAAAGACATAGCTAGCAAGATCAATAGGAAACCGACAGATTGGAAGAAGATCTTCACTAGTCATACAACGGACAAGGGTCTCATACCTAAAATATACTTATAACTCAAAAGACTAAATACCCCAACAACAAATCCTCAAAGAAACAACTGCCTGATAAATAAGTGGGGTAAAGACTTAAAGAGAAACTTCTCTGAAGAGGAAATAAGAATGGCCAATAGACACATGAAGAAATGCTCAACTACTCTAGCCATGAAAGAAATGCTCATCAAAACAACATTGAGATTCCACCTCATCCCAGTTAGAATGGCTACAATCAAGAAATCTAATAACAACAGATTCTGGATGGGATGTGGACAGAAGGGAACCCTACTGCATTGTTGGTGGGAGTGTAAACTTGTTCAGCCACTTTGGAAAGCAGTATGGAGGTTCCTCAAAAGACTCCACATAGAGCTCCCTATGACCCAGCAATCTCACTTTTGGGCATTTACTCAAAGGATAACAAAGCTATACTAAAGCTACCAGCACAACTCTGTTTATCACAGCATTATTCACCATAGCTAAGACAGGGAAGCAACCCAGATGCCCCTCAGTAGATGAATGGATCAAGAAAATTTGGTGTGTGTGTGTGTGTGTGTGTGTGTGTGCGTGCGTGTGTGTGTGTGTGCGTGTGTGTGTATAATGGAATTCAATGCCTCCATCAGAAAGAATGCCACTTCCCCATTTGTTAGAAAATGGAAAGACTTGGAAAAAATTACATTAAGTGAAGTAAGCCAGGACCAAAGAAACATAGGTCCCATAGTTTCCCTTATTTGCAATAACTAGTATAGGTCTAGGATAATCTTACCAGACAAGCAGAAAAGGTCAAAAGCTGTATATATATGACCATATAAGATGATACTAAGCAAAATCAACCCCAAGATAGGGATACCAGAGGTTTTATATTTGTTGCTGTTATTTTTAATGCACTTATAATGTACTATGTGATTTTTTTGGTTTCTTTTATATGTTCTTCCCCCTGATATAACCCCTGTTTTCACTGGATTTGATTCCGCTGCCCTACATCATTTTTCTAATTTGGGGAGGGGAAGGGAAATAACAAAATGCTGAAACAAGGATACAGGTTGACACACTGTAACAATGAGATGTACAAGACACTATGTTGAAAATGAACTTTATAATTTGGCGGGTCAGGAGGGAGGAGCTGAGGAGGGAAAGGATGGTAGGGGACAAACAAAGGAGGAAGTAACAATGCTGGATAGGAAATGTACTGATTACCTTACTCATGAAACTGTAACCCCTCTGTACAGTATCTTTACAATAAAATATATATATATATATATTGCTGGGTGCTGGTGGCTCACACCTGTAATCCCAGTTACACAGGAGGCTGAGATCTGAGGATCACAATTCAAAGCCAGCCCAGGCAGGAAAGTCCTTGAGACTTTTATCTTCAACAAACCACTCAGAAAACCTGAAGTGGTAATGTGGCTCAAGTGGTAGAGCACTAGCCTTGAGCTGAAGTGCTGAGGGACAGCGCCAGGCCCAGAGTTCAAGCCCCATCACTGACAAAAAATAAATAAAAATAAAAAATATATATGTGTGTATATGTATATGTATATATATGTTTTTTAAATAAAAGAAGAAGCATGCTGACATTTGTTTTAATAAGGATTCAGGTGGTTTGAAAATCACTACCTTAGACTACCAAACAACAAACTAAAAATATTTATAAAAACCTGGTTTTTATAGTTTGTTTTTGTGTCAGTGCCATGTTTTAAAGACAATAGAAAAAGCAATAAAGAATGAGACAAATACTCAACTCATTTTGTGACATCAACATATCCTTGATATGAAAACCTATCAAAGGACATTATTTATATCAAGACAATTATAGATCAATATTGCTAATTACCATGGATGCAAAAAACCTTAATAAAATATTATCAAATTAAATTTAGTGAAATATGAAAAAATGAATTACAAGGGTAAGTGAGGTTGAGCTTAGAAATATAGGGCTTGATTAATATTGAAAAAAGCAATCAAGATAATTCACTATGACAAAAGGAAAAAAAGAATAATTGTATGATAATCTTAATAGAAGTAGCAAAAAATTTGGCATAGTTTATTTGTGATAAAAAAATGTTTTCAGTAGACTAAAACTTAAAGGGAATTTTCTCATCCCAAAGCAGAAGCTATAAAAGCTGAAATGTACCATGATTCTCAAAGGTGAATCACTGGATTTTTTCTCCCCAAAATTAGGCATAATAGAAATTATCACCATTTAAGTTGTACTAGAAGTCTTGGGTATGAAAAATAAAGAGCACAAAAAGTTGAAGGGAAGAAAAGTGAAACTGAGTCTATCTGATAGTGAAGTATAAAATTCTAATTCTATTTCTACATACTATAGCAACAAACAAAACAATGAAAAAGTTAAAGCTAACATTTAAAATGGCATAAAATATTCAAATATTTAAGAATAAGTCTAATGAAAGGTATGTAAGACTTCCATCTACAGGAAAATTAATGAATTCTAAATAAATGGAGACATATACCATGCTCATGGGTTAGAAATACCACTAATGTTAATTGTCAAAATTTCAGTTGGTTTTACTTTGTGAAAATTGACAGAATAAATGATAAAATTATAGGAAACTCAAAGGATATGGAATAGATAAAACAGTTTTGAGAAGTTGGGGTACTTATTATTACCTGCTTTCAAAACTTATTATAAACCTTTAATAATCAACAGTTGGTATCAGGATAGAGTAAAAGGAAAGTAGCACAGAATAGGTTCCCAAAGTGTATACATAAAAAAAAAAAAATCATTTTCAACAAAAGTACAAGGCCATTCAGTAGAGAAGAAGAAATCTCTTCAACAAATGGTGCTGAAAAAAAAAACTAACAGTGTTCTCTCACCATGCACAAAATTAATTTAAAAATATGCCTAGCTGGGTGCCGGTGTTTCATACCTGTAATCCTAGCTACTCAGGGAGCTGAGATCTGAGGATCGTGGTTCAAAGCCAGCCCGGGTAGGAAAAGTCCTTAAGATTCTTACTTCCAATAAACCACCAGAAAACCGGAAATGGTACAGTAACTCAAGTTGTAGAGCGCTAGCCTTGAGCTGAAGGGCGGAGGGTCAGCGCCCAGGCCCACAGTTCAAACCCCACAACTGACATAAAAATATGCCTATCTCTATACTAACAGTCTTTTACATATTTTCTCAAAGAAAATCAAAGAAAATTACTAAATCTTGGGTTTGATAAAGACTTCTTAGATGAGACTCAAAAATTCTATTCATAAACAAGAAAATCTACACAATGAAAACCATTAAATTTAAATTTCTTTCCTTCTCAGAAAATATAATATAGGGCTTATACTTAACCATATTCTTTATTTGTACTCAAGAGTTTATTTGTCCTTCAATTGATTATCCTTTGGTCATTTATTTTGCCATTTATTGATTTATTAACTTATTCAGGACTTAACTGTGTACTAGGTTTTGGCTTTTAGAAAAACTAACTTGCCATCAATTTAATTATGACTAAAGGGAGCATGGAAGGATGAGAAACAGTGTGGTTAATTCAGTTTAGGAGATCAGTGCAGTAATACAGTGGAAAAGTGACTGGGTTACCAACTAAGAGGGCTGATCAGATATTAGGAGCCCAGAGTAAGACACAGTAGAGAGAGGAAATACATAACAGCATTTCTGAGCTCCTGTTGTGACTATAGAAAGGTGCATTGCCTTCCCTTACTCATCTTAAGGTTTACACTGACACTATTAAAACAGAAGAGAGGGTAGCAAGAAGAAGCATAGAAGACTTATTTAACCAAAGTTTTATAGCATAGAATTCTTCAGATTTAAAGACCCCATGATGCAAGAAAAATGAACTACTTTTATGCTGAGGTTCAATGAAGGATGGAGAGCCATGTAGAAAAATGAGTATACAGCAAGAATATGATTAAATGATAATAGACTGAGGGAGGAAATTCAGCAAGGCCTACCTGTTTAGATGCTTTTTGAGCATTTTTCCTTCTGGATACAGAACACCACCTTAGGAATGAGAGCCTTCTGGAAGAAGAAGGAGAAGGAGGAGGAGGAGGAGGAGGAGGAGGAGGAGGAGGAGGAGGAGGAGGAGGAGGAGGAGGAGGAGGAGGAGGAGGAGGAGGAGGAGGAGGAGGAGGAGGAGGAGGAAGAGGAAGAAGAGGAGGAAGAGGAAGAAGAGGAAGAAGAAGAAGGAGAAGAGGAAGGAGAAGAGGAAGGAGAAGAGGAAGGAGAAGAAGAAGGAGAAGAAGAAGGAGAAGAAGAAGGAGAAGAAGAAGGAGAAGAAGAAGGAGAAGAAGGAGAAGAAGAAGAAGAGGAGGAGGAGGAGGAGGAGGAGGAAGAGGAGGAAGAGGAGGAAGAGGAGGGGTGAGATGTCTGGGTCTTATGGCTTGCTTTGAAAAAGGGGAATTCTGGCTTCTAGCATTTTCCTTAGGAAGAGTAATTCCAATTTTATATGACTCTCAGGAGTAAAAGGGTAGGAGACAGGAAATTAGGAGGTAGCCAGAGATTTGACTTCCTCCTACTCCATTCCAGTATCCTTCATTTTTAAAACTTCAGCACGGCAGAGTGCCACACTCTGGAGTGTCCTGTAACAGTATCTCAACACTGTCTTGAAGGAGGAAGCTAAGAGACAGGGTCCATTAATTAGGACAAGATGCACAAGAGGGAATAGATTAAGGCAGGAAAGGGGTACAGGTAATGGGCTGGCACAGATAGTGTTTTGCATAGATTGACTTGGAATGCCTGAAGAAAACCCAGAAGAGGTCAACTAGAGTACAACATCCCAATCACCAAATCCTAATTCTTTTCTCTTGTAAAAACATGTTTGATCCCTGCATATACTTTCTCTTTTTCTAAACTCTCTTCCATCAAATATATTTAGTTCTTCTTTATTACACAGAAATATTTCAAGCTAAGTGTCAACATTTTGACTCGGTTCATAATTGAAAACTAACCTTCCCCAAACTGTAGATGAGGCTCTATTATGAGCCATCACAGGGGGATTTGAAAAGCAGCTGGGATTTGGGGTCAAGCTGAATTTGATTCTAATCCTTGCTCTGCCATTTGAGAACCACATGAATTTGGCTAAATTATTTTACCCATTCCAGCCTCAATATCATCTCCAGCAAAAAAAGGGGTTAAGAGTGCTACGGGGCCCTCCACTAGAGGACCTGAATCTTGGATCCCAACTGGGTTTGATTGTTCACTGTTATCAAGCTTAAGAGGAAATGATATGAAGTATATTAATTGGGGAAATGAATTAATTTACAGTGTGGCTAAAACTGAGGAAATATCTGCCTTCCCTAGAGTAGTGTAGAGCAAAAGCCAAAAGTCTATGGCCAGTGTGTTTCAGGATATCTTCAACTTTAATTTTCAGCATGGGATGGAGAAATAGATTAAAGAGAGGCTAGTGGGGGAGAGGAGAGAAGGGATTTTTAGGAGTGGTGGCATAGCTCTGGTGATAGAGAACTAGTCAGTGAGTGAAAGTGTCAAGTATGGCGTTCAAGTCTGAATCTCAGACTTGAGAAGAGAAGAAAAGAATGGATTTTAAAACTCCTGGTTTCAAGGAGCGTTGTACAAGTCTTAGCTTGCAGAGAGATACCCAGCTCTCAGAAAGATCCTGGGCTATGGTAAACAGTACATAGCCTTCTATTGGTAGCTTGCTTTCCAATGAGGAAATGTCATATTGCAGAGTAAAATCAAGACACATAACAAACTCTGGGCTCTCTTTCCCTCCACATCTCTCTTCAAAGCTCAAGCCTTTCTCTCCAATTTTCATCATCAAAATTAGCTCTCAGGAGAGTATATGACATCAGTCCTTTACCTCTTTGTTAATAAACTTACATCATCTCCAACGTTACCTACCTGCAGGGACTTCACATTCCCAACCTGCTGGGTAGCACCAGAAAGAATGGCTTTATTTCTATTTAAAGGCGCAAGGTGCTGTTTCCTAGGCTGTTGTTTGGCAGGGGTCCATCTTAAAATTCTACCTGTCTATTTCTGAGTTTGTAGTTTCAAGAGAAAGAGAACAATATCTCACCATACCTAGCATCCACAGTTCCAAGTCAGCTCTCCCAAGTTCCCCTCTCTGCCTTTCCCTCATCTAATCACCACCTTGGCTGTGGGGTTTTATTTCAGATTCCAATTATTTTGTTATCAGTAATAGTAATTCTCCATAAGACACAAATAGGGGGAAGGGGAGTATTTGTCTTTTATTTATTACTCTTTAGGCTAAATGACTGCAGGTTAATTAAATTGAAAAGTGTGCCCCCAGGGATAGAGTAGGTCCCTGGTGGTCCAATAAGGTAATAAAACTACGGTGAAACTGGAAGCATTATTGCATGCTGTTTTATTCTCATCAGCAACAGCCTCCAAATACAAATTTAGTTAATTATGGAGTGATTCAGAACAGATTTTCTGGGAATTTAATTATGGAAATGGTCTGTATGGGTACCAAAGTGGCTGTGGGGCAGATGACTTGGAGTTGTCCAAGGGCCAGTGGCCTCATGTCCTGACAGAGCACATTCCCCCAGAAAGTGATGGTCGAACAAAGAATTCTGCTGTGGTTTTAGCAAAGAAAATGTCTATCATGACATCAACTTCTTTTTTAGGGGCGTGAGTATGCATCACCTCATTTTCTTCACCCCTTCAGCCTCCTTTCCATTAATTCCGTAAGTCTTTATAAGCATCTTAGATTTGCCCAAACAATAGGACAGGCATCCTCAGCATTGGAGCAACAAGGAAATCAATAGAAAACTTTAGAGGAGAACAAGAAGAATGGTACGTGGTAATAGCAATTATTCACTGCAAGCAATCTAACCCATTTTTTAATTTAATTTGGAGTGCCATTATTTCAGGATTCTTAATGCTAAGGTCATTTTAATCATGCAAGATCCCATGTCTTATTGAGTTGTGGCAGAGAATTACTTTTTTTTTTCTTTGTGACCCTGAGTTAGCAAGGACACGCTGGGCAAACAGCCAAGGTGCTATGCGTTCAATAATAATAATAATCTATACTTAAAGTTAGTGTGATAGTTATTAGCCATTGGCTAGCCTGTTAGGAAGAGCACCATGCTTCAGACACTAGGGTTTGATTTAGCACTTTCTTTAGTGAATGAGAAACATCATCAAATAAACTGTCTTTCTTGGATGGGAGGAAAGAAGATTTAAAACACAGACTATAGAGCAAAAGCTATGAAGTAACTGAACATACAAAGGAGAGGCAGGTGAGGGGGGCGGCTACCGGGGTTGGGGGGAAAGGGAACGAAAGGAGTCTCATCTTGCCAAGAAGAACAAAAGCTTCTTTCCTGAAGGAAAGGGTTAGGGTGCGTGGTGAAGCAAAGATTTATTTTGCTCATTACCAAAAGGAAAAGAGCTTGGAGCTTCTCTTCCTGGAAAAGAGCAGACAGATACTTTAGACTGCATTCTGTACTCTATTTTCTAATAGTTGTAATTTCTTGAATTCATGTGGTATGCAGGAAAGATCACAAGCCCTTTGAATACATTAACATTATTTATTAAATTATTTATTTATTACCATAAGCAGGAATCATATATTTTCCTCATTGATGAGAAAACAGAAACTTTATGAAGAAATACATAATTTGTCCACAACAAGAGGCAGAGTAGAAAAAAATGTAAATGATTTTACCCAGCCCTTCGCTCTTTATTCTGTATCACCAGGTTCTTTTCAACAGCTCCTAGAAATGTTTTGTTGTTGCTACTATTGGTTTATTTTAATAAAGAATTCAAGCATGGGACTGGGAATGTGGCTTAGTGGTAGAGTGTTTGCCTAGCACGCATGAAGCCCTGGGTTCGATTCCTCAGTACCACATATACAGAAAAAGCCAGATGTGGTGCTATGGCTCAAGTGGTAGAGTGCTAGACTCAAGCAAAAGAAGCTCAGGGACCATACCCAGGCCCTGAGTTCAAGCCCTAGGACTGGCAAAAAAGGGAAAAAAATTAGAGCATGGCTTTCCAAAATACATTTTTTTTTAGGTTCTCAGAAAAATACCCATATATCAACTCATTTACACTCTCCTTTTCAGAATGTTTCAGATGTTGAAGTTCCATTTGAAAGGCACATCTAGTTAAAATGGGTCTTAGAAAGTTTGCTCAGTTGGAAAACAAGATCTCCTGGCTAGTTCTAGCACTGAGTTGTATGGGAATGTAGATGGTTGGCTAACAGACACTGTGTCCATGCTGGGCCAGTTTGTGCTAGAAGTTTCTATCAATACACTGAAATCAGTTTATACTATGACATTAAAAGCCACTTATGTGTTTTCTGACTCTTAAGAAAATACAATTAGTAATTATGACAATTTCACTCAGTAAAACAGCTAAGAATAATTAAAATAGTACTAGCAAAATACTAATTGGTAGAAGGATATAAGCAAGCTGACTTTAAAATAAAACCCTTCTGAAACATGAATTCCTTGAATTTGCCTTATAGGGAAGGAAGACACAAGACAGTAAATAATTCTAGTATCTCAGTAAAATGAGAACATAGTATTGACCTGCAAAAATCATCCCCTGCCACCTGCGATGAGTGGAAGAAAAAAATATTTAAATTCTCATGGGAAAACTATCACCCCTTTCTCCCCACACCGACCTTTCTGTTTGAATATGTGTGCAAGGAAGCCATGTTGGAGAGATGTTTGAGTTATGTTTACTGCATATCCCAAAGCTTGTATATTCTTAGTTTATCCTTAAGCTTTGGAGTTTAAGAGGAGTATTGTCACGCATAGATGAGTACAAGCACATTAGATCAGACAGAATTTCTATAGACCTATTTATTTATTTATTTATTCTTAATGATTTGCAGTGTTGGGCTAACAATGTTGATTATATAATAGGTTAGAAGGGAAGCCCAGAAGGTCAACTTCTTACCATTACAATTGCTATTCTTTATCTCCCCTCTTCAGGGAAATTACTCACATCTTTTCATTCAACCTATAATGACTAAGTCATTTCCTCAAATTATTCTAATAAATCAAATATGCAACAGTTCCAAAGAGTATGCTAAATTTGAGTCATTGGCTTGTTGACATTTGATTTGAGCTTCAATCATGGGCTTGTTAAAAAGCACTTTTGATGTGAAATGTTCCTTAATCTCGATATGCATTTTGGAATGATACACAGTATAGTGGGCAATTATTTATTCTTTTATTGATTACTCAAGTCCATTCTCTGTCTTTTGGTAACAGAATCAAAATTCCCTGTAAGTGAAATGTATCTTCATCCTAGGAATGGATTCTAAAGCCATTTTCCCTTCTCCTAGGTAAATGGCTGAAGCATTATCAGGTCAGTGGGAATCTTCTTCCTTTGTATTTTGAGAGTGGTTCTCACACCCACTTGGCAACAAAGTCTGGTGACATGTATGATTTGTACATTTTTCAACTGAGAATTCTAGGGCAATTGGCTTTCTTTATTTTCCTCCATCAATTCACATTCTCAATGTTTCCTTTTATTCTGTGACCCAGCCATATTTCCCTCCATGCTTTGGAAATTCTTGGTTTGTATATGGTAACCCAAATCCATTTCCTGTTGTTTGCCACTGAGTTCTCTGAAGGGCTGTTTTTCTAATGACACTAAGCTGAGAAGGAAGCAATAATAGCAAAATTAAAATTTAACTGGGCCAGGAATGGAGATGAGTATTTAAAGAGCTCAGGCCTTACTCTAACTGCTTTTTGTGTTAGTTTAAATGTATCTGGCAAAACGTGACAATCGATTCTCTATTAGCTACCAAGTCTTATAAAGAAGAAGCCAATGTCTAACTTTCTCTAGTATTTGGTTTTTAGCATTCTGTACCCTGGATGACAATCTCAGTATCCAAGTCAATTCTAATATTTTAAAAAACACATTAATCATTTAACAAAAAAGTAGGATCAGATTTCCAACTGACATTTCCTATCAGTATCCCTTCAAAGATGACATTGGGAAATTATGAATGAAATATAATTTGAATTCTGCATCAGACCATACCAATACTTTAGCTCTGTGAATTCCAAAACTGTTTCAAAATTAGATATTTCATTAGCTTTAATGTATTTTCTAACCTGATTCAGACTCTAGACTGCATTTCATAATTTGGATTCATACATAATTTAGTCTTCAGGAAATTATTGCATGAATAACAGCTGGGGAAGACCATCCTCTCAGCTCTGCTTAAGAAGAGAGGTTAAAAAAAAACCAGCAGGTGTGTGCAGGCTTTCTTGGAATGTTGCTCAGAAAATTAGATGCTTGAGCCACAGAGTAGATAAAAACGCAGAGGGGTAGGTCCAAAAGGGAACTAATATTCATTGAACATGTACTCTTCACCAAACATTATGCTAGGAATTTATTCTCTCCATTTCTTAAGAGAAAGCAATTCAAGTTAGTTTTGAGATGCTACATCCTTCTGTTCCATACTCATTTATTTGAAATTTACCATATGCCAAAAATTGTGCTAGATATAATAAAGATATAACAAAGGTGACTAAGCTGTCGTAATAAATGGCATTGCCATGAATTAAAACCAAGCTCACGTGTCCCTGAAGCTTAGGTCATAGCTAATATGTCTCTCATGACACATCCCAAGGCCAGGCTTCACCCCTTCCGCCTTGAAAATGAGATCAGGAAATAGAATCCAACAATTCTATAGTGTTTTAGTATTAGAAAATGGATTCAGTGTGTGTGTGTGTGTGTGTGTGTGTGTGTGTGTGTGTATTTGTGTGTGATTATTTTTCAATAATTAAATCTGTCAATCTACCAATAATCAAAAAGAAAATAAAGTAGCAAAGAATTTGATTTACCCATACTTGGTTTAAAAAAAAAATTGGGGCTGGGAAGGTGGCTCAGTAGTAGAGTGCTAGCCTTGTATGCATGAGGCCCTGGGTTCAATTCCTCAGCACCACGTAAGCAAAAAATAGTCAGAAGTGGTGCTGTGGCTCAAGCAGTAGAGTGCTAGTCTTGAGCTGAAGAGCAGAGGGACAGTGCCTTGGCCTAGAGTTCAGGCCTCATGACTGAAAAAATAAAAAATAAAAAATAAAAAGCACAGAAGATATGTAATACAATACCATTGTGTTATCCAGCTTTTAATTACTGTGACAGAGTACCTACGCTAATAGTCTAAAAGAGGAAAAGTTTATTTGGGTTCAAAGTTTTGACCCCATCACTGTGGCCCTGTGGTGCTGTAGAATATTGCAGTGGGAAGATCTTGGCAAACCAAAGCTGGCTGGGAAGGAGGAAGGGAGAGAGCCAAAGAGAGAACACAGAGAAAGAAGAGAAAGACACCGTCCAGAGACAAAACAGACCCTTCAAAGACCCCATGACCTACTTTAATATTTCAAACTCCAACAATTTTCACCGCCTCCTCTACTCAGAGCCACTGATGTTCCAATCACCTTTTAACACTATAGCTTTAGGGACCAACCCATCAACATAAGAATCTTTGGAAGTTAGCCCAAATCTGAATGATGACAATCATCTATAAAAGTGGAAAACAACAAGACACTATGTTAAAAACGAACTTTACAATTTGGGGGGAGGGGGGGAGGGAGGAGTTGGGGAGGTGGGGGTGAAGGGATAGTAGGAGAAAAACAAAGGAGGCAACAACGCTCGATAGGAACTGTACTCATTACCTTAATCATGTAACAATAACCCCTCTGTACAGTATTTTTACAATAAAAATATATATACAAAAATTGAAAATATATGAATATTCCAAAATACATATATCTCAAGAACATTTAGAAGTAGAGAGATACACATAAGAAAGAAACACATCAACATGGCTGGAGGGAAATGGTACAAAAATAAAAATGAATACATAGATAATAGAAAGAAGGAAGGAATGTCCATTGGCTATTATTATAATAGGATTGTGTACTAGTCATTAGAATTTCAGTGCTTTACAAAAGCAAATTTTTATCTCTAACACATCTGTAGGTCACCTGGGAGTTGGCTCATGTAGGCTGAGAACTTGGCTACAAGCCACAAGTGAGGACGAGACTTTCGTATGTTTCTCTCCCCAATTAGACTAGAAGGTTACCTAAGGTATATTCTTGAGAATGGCAGGAACTCAAGTGAATGAACTATTATATACTAATAAAATGACACTAAAACCCTATTGGACAACACAAGTCATATAGTCAAAGCCCAAAGCCAGTCACAGGACAGAAGTACTCCTTTCCACTAAGAGGTTATGACATAGGTATGGAGATATAATATCACTACCGGAGGACCAAGCATGGTGGTGGTACACATCTATAATCCTCGCTACTTGAGAGGTTGATATCAGGAGGACTGAATTTCAAGTCCAGCCTGAGCAAAACAGTTTGTGATACTCCTTCTCAACAAGTAAGCCAAGCATTGTGGTTCACATATGTAATTCCAGCTATGTAGGAGGAAGATCACATTCTGAGGTTAGCCCCTGGCAAAAGCAAACGGTGAGATGATCTCTAAAAATAACAAAAATAAAAGGTTCTGGGGGTGTGGGTCAAGTTGCAGAGTACTTTCCTAGCAATCCCTGAGTTCAAATTTCAGTATGACAGCATCAACAACAAACCTACAGGAAAGTTAACTATTTGGAATCAATAATCTCATCTACAATAATGTTAGGTAAGTAGTTAGGTATGTATATTTTTGTTATATATACACACATATATATATATATTTAGACATGTATTCATTTATAATAAATAAGGAGCCTTGCCCGCACAAATTAGACTACTATAAATCTTAAACTGAGTTAAATTAAGTTTAGAAAATCAAAACAAGAGCTGGGTGCCGGTGGCTCACGGCTGTAATCCTCAGGAGGCTGAGACCTGAAGATCGTGGTTCAAAGCCAGCCTGGGCAGGAAAGTCCGTAAGACTCTTATCTCCAACAAACCACTAGAAAACCAGAAGTGGCACTGTGGCTCAAGTGGTAGAGTACTCGCCTTGAGCTGAAGAGCACAGGGACAGTGCCCAGGCCCAGAGTTCAAGCCCCATGACAGACAAAAAAAAAAAAAAAATCGAAACAAACATCAAACAACACTAGGAAAAGAATGAAGCTGTAGGTAAGTAGTAAATTCAGAGGCAACACTCCTTAATTAGTCATCTCCATGTTTATGAGCAAGAGTACAAATGAATGTATTGCCTTCTTTCTCTATTTGAAACTTGTCAGTATGATGGCCTTTTCTTTTCTTTTGTGCCGGTCCTGGGGCTTGAACTTGGGGCCTGGGCTGCTGTCACTGAACTTTGCATCTCAAAGCTAGTGTTCTACCATTTGCACCACAGTTCCACTTTCAGCATTTTTGTGGTTAATTGGAGACAAAAGTCTCATCGACTTTGCTGCCAGGCTGGCTTCAAACTGTGATTCAGCTCTCAGCCTCCCAAGGAGATAGGATTACAGGCTTGACCACCAGCTTCTTTCACGTTGTCCTTTAAAAAACAAAAAAATGTGTGTGTGTGTGTGTGTGTGTGTGTGTGTGTGTGTGTGTGTGTGTGTGTGTGTGTGTGTGTGTGTGTGTGTGTGTGTGTGTGTGTGTATGTATATCTCAGGCTGGGAAGGTGGCTCAGTGGTAGAGTGCTTGCCTTGCATGCATGAGGCCCTGGGTTCAATTCTTCAGCACCACCTAAGCAGAAAAAGCAGGAAGTAGTGCTGTGGCTCAAGTGGTAGAACATTAACCTTGAAGAGCTGAAGGATAGCTCCCAGGCCCAGAGTTCAGGCCCCACAACCAATATATATATATATATATATATCAAGTGAAACCCACACTAGAGGTATGATGTGCTTCTTTTCTAAGCGTAACCGCAATTTGAAGAAATGTCTAAAGTTTTTAGCTCTAATATAAAGTGACATGAAGTCTATTCTGGCTCTGCTTTATTCTAAAGTCAGTCCTTTGCAACTAGGAGCATAATTAACATACCAGAAGGAAAGTCACACGAGAAATTTACCTGGGAGCTGTTAATGAAAATGTATTAATTTTAAATATTGGTGAATGACAGGACATCTAAATTAACGACTTTCATTTATCCAAAGACAGATTCACAAAGCAGTGGGGAAAGATCTTTGGAAAGCAATGTGGAATTGATACCAAACATATAAGAAACTTTGTAAATAAGCCAAAAAGAAGGTAAGAGAAAAGATGACAGGAAAAAGCCAAAAATGGGCAAAGGACATAAACAGGAAATTGACAAATGAGGAAACTGAAACAGTTATGACAGACATGAATGATAAGCATCTTCATTAGTAATCAGAGAAATGTAAACTTTTTCTTTAAAATGTACTCACCAAATTGGTAAAAACAGGAAACTGCTGGCAGGGATGTTGGAAGTTTCAGCCTCACTTGTGATGAATTCTAAGTTGGTACAAACTTTTTGCCTATCAATCTGGAGAGCACTTAGTGAAATAAAGTATGAGTGTTATAGTGATTTCAGATATACCAGGAAACATGGTCACAGAGGGTAATGGTAGCATTACATATGGTACCAGAAAGTTAGAAGCAATAGGTAGGTATCCACTAAAATATTTAAGTACCATTGTGAGGAAAATGTTCTAGATAGGAGAGTAGAAGATTCTAGATGCTGGTACTAGAATGGTGTGTGGGACTCAGAAAGAGTGTACTGAATTTACATAGACAAAATGCATAGATCTGAAAAGCATGTTAGATTAAAAGGTAAGAAAGAATGAGCTGAGTAGCATATTATCACCTCTAAGATACATAACTGTCACTATACTTTCTTCTAAATAACCATAAACAAACCAAATAAACATATGGAAGGTACACTAGGAAGATCTGAAAAAACACCATGGAGAAGGTTTGTTTCCCTCTTGGGAAACAAAACCCAAAATAAAACCAAAGGGAAACAAAACCCAAAATAAAACCAAAGAGGGCCTTGCAGGAATAATCATGCTCCATGAATTGTCTCAACTCTGTACTGGAGCTGATAATTGAACAGCAGTTGTGTCCTCTTACAGTTCACTGCATTACTTTAAAGAAGTACTGTGATTAGAAAGTTTTCAAATTTTTAAAGAGTCCAGCAACAGTAAGCAGTCAAGAACTGGAGAAAACAAGGTCATTTATAGATTCCCCACCCACCCTCCCGTGCTCCCCCGACCCCCAAACCTTGGCTAATCTTTCATTGATATGCAGAGTGGGACAGTGCTGATCTAGAAGGATATTCTGTTGCACATGAGTGATTGAACAACAGCATTTGTCTAAGTTAAATTGTTTCCTCTTTGTTCTCATTAACTGACCATCATTTGAGGACTAAACACTCTATCAAATAATCCTACATTTCTTACCAAATAGCTGACTGCCAGGAAATGAGCAGGCAGAAAACCTTCCTACATGAGCCAAAGCAAATCTCCCTCAGTCTTCTCTTCAAACAAACGGAGACATTAAGAAGGACATGAACCACATAAGCAAGTAGGAAGTTCAGACTGAGCATCAAAGGTGGCACCTCAAATGATTTTAACGAGTCATCTTCCTGCTCATTACAGGGAACATTAGTGTAATGGGATTACACTTCCCTCTTTATTTGGAACCTGTAAATAGGCTGCTTATTAATAAAGATAAATGGGACTCATTCTTGCAAAATAGTGCTGTGATATGGTTGTCTTCCAAACAGAGCTCAAACACAGGCAAGAGTATCTCATACTCTAGGGTTCTTATTGCATTGAACCCAGGGCCTTGTACATGCCAAGCAAGTGCTCTACTGCTGAGTTAGAAGCCAGTCCTGGGCCCTGGAGGTGAGATGGGGCCCCTTTCCATCTGGCTAGACTGTATTCTTGACTGCTTAATGCACTAGTGCCAGCTCTTTGCCACTAAATATATATTTAGCATATTGGAAGGAAAACAAAAAACAAGGATTTTGCATAGGAGCTAATCTGATAATTATATGGATATCTTGAAAGCCAGACAGTAAGGGATAGCACAAACAGCATAATTAAATAACTTGAATTAGGCAGGAAAACTAGAGGAGAAGAATCTGCCTTTAAGCCTGGATGGTGCACACATTTTATCAAAGAAGAAAGTATGAAAAGTAATTTGACACCAAAGCACATTCACTCTCAGAAGGCTGATTGGAGTTAATGATCTGAAACCTCCCACATTGACCTGTGTTGAATTTCAGAGCACTCAAATTGTGATCCTAACTGCAAATACACAGCAAGGAGTTAACTTCTGACAGACCTCCTTGTCAATTCTTTCAATTCCTGAGGTATAGAAATAAATATGGAATCCCTAAGAATTCTGCAAATACCAATAGAACATTTCATGGTGTCAATGTAGCATTTCCATTTACCAAAGTCTTCTAGGATATTTCTGAAGTCACTCAAATGATGGATCCCAGGAATGGGCCATCATTCCTTCCAGGTCCCAGATGGTGAGGTTGAAGGGTTAAGTGAGGAGGTATCAGATGCTAATCTGGGGTTATCATTCTGTGTCTCTGACTACTCTATACAACAAATAGTTCATTGTAAAACTCATCATATAGCATCTGCTCCTTTTACAACAGGAGAAACTCTCCAGGGCATTGTAGACCTCTTGGGACAAAACGCTTGCCCAGAGAGGTAGCCAGCATATCTTGGACTTCCCATTAAAACATGGGTGTTAGGGGTGTGTGTGTGTGTGTGTGTGTGTGTGTGTGTGTGTGTGTGTGTGTGTGTGTGTGTGTGTGTGTGTGTGTGTGTGTGTGTGTGTGTGTGTGTGTGTGTGTGTGTGTGTTAAACATCATGTTTATTTGGAGCATCTTCTGGAAACCAAGAAGACACCTGGAGAGGAGACCTTGAAATTGGACTTGATTTGATTCTTGTACTTCTCCACTTACTAGCTGAGTGACCTGGCCCTGTTTACCTTATCTGTGAAAGAGAAGAAGTACTAATTGGATAGTGTTCTTCTGTGTGTGGATTCAATTGAGTTTCCTTGCAACCCCACAACACTGCTTCAAGGTCCTCAATGTTCCAGAATTTGATTTGATTTGAAATAACATCTTTGCATATATAATTACATTAAGAAGAAATAAGTAAGATGCTTCTACTCCATTATGACTGATGTCTAATAGAAAGTGAAACTGAGCAAAGGATATAGCTCAGTGAGAAAGGACGTGGGTTTGATCAATAGCACCAATAGTAATGATGACAATGATGATGATGATGATGATGATGACAATGATGATGGTGATGGAGGAAATCAGATACACAAATGATGAGATATAAAGACACGGAGAGAATATCATGTGATGATAGGGACTAAAGGGGCCGAAGAATGCTGAAGACTGCTGGCAGGACACCAAAGGCTAGCAAAGATCCTATCCCTGAAGTTCCAGAGGGAGCAGGGCCCTGCCATAGTCTGGCATTCAAACTTCTAGGGCAGAGCTGATACAATGCATTTCTGTTGTTTTCAGCCACCCAACCACCCAACTAGTGATGCCTTGTTACAGTAGCCCTAAGAAATCAAGGCATTATAAGCACTAAAAGCAATTACCTATATAAACCATATAGCAGCCCTTTAGCCAAGGCAAGTTCTTGTTCTTTAAGAATAGGATTTAGACATCCGCACGCAGACACATCCTGCTAATTTTCTCTCTTGAACTTCACTGTGATCTGCCCATTTGACAGAGGGATCATTGATTGCTGGAGCAGCTTAAATTCTGCAGCTCAGTGAAAGAAATGGTTAAGGCCTCTGGGAATCTCTAGTTAAGACTGAAGACTGAGCCTAAGTTCCAAGGTCTGAACTAAAACAGAGAAAATGCCTGCCTGCAACATAAACTGCTTTTTATTGGCAAGAGAGGTACTTTTTTCCATCCAAAGGGGCACTGAGAGATAGTGTCAGGCCTGGCCTAATCCCTGATCCTAGGTCTCTCCTACGCAGAGCTGGAACCTGCCCATCTCACCTACAGACTCAGCTATGCCCAAGGTTCTGGAAAACAATAGCCATTATATAGAAGGATCTGCTCTGAGAGGTCATCTGACACAAAGGTTGAGAGTAACTCTGGAGCCACATGGGCAAGTTACTCTGTAAGCCTCAGCTTCTCCCTCTGAAAAGTGGACCTGATTACACTGATACTCCACTCACAGGCTTGTTTATAGATTTGTTGAGCTGACTGAGATAAAGCCAAAGTTCATAACTAAAACTATGGGCACCTTACAAATACTTTACATCCCTATTATTCCTCTGCCTGTGATCTCTGGTCCCATCTTTCTAGCAGGGGCAGCTGGCTTCCTAACCAAAGGCATAAAGTTCTTGTCTTGATAGCTTGTCTAATAGTTTCTCTAGAACTTGGGCCAGGATCAAACTTCCTTTGCACTCTTCTCTTTTGTCAGGAGGAAGCCTAGTGTTTGGGGCACCATGACCTTCTCAAAGACACCCTTGATGCTACACTTGTTGGCAGATTCCAATGTTTTGAGCTTTCTACTTAGGATCCTCTGAATAACCACTGTAAGGTCCGCCCTGGGAAGGCCGGGCAGACTCCTGCCTCCTCTTGGTTAAGACTCCGCCCAGTACCTGTGTCACCTAGGCAACTGGCACACCTGGAGGCAGTCTCCTCCCTCTCCTTTGAGGTCACATCCAGGGCCACCCCATATCCGGTGATACCACACCTTCCCTTATCTGGCCTCACCTTCTCCCCACCCCTTTCCCTAGTGAAGGCCACACAAAGCAGCCCTGTGGCCCCTTTCAGCCATGTGCTGTCCACCATGCACAGCGGGGAGCAGCAGTTAGGTAAAACAATAGACTTCTCTTCCTGCTTGTATACTGAGTGGCGTTCTCTTTATCAGCTACCTAATTGAACCCACCTCCAATGATGACATGGTAGGGCTATCACCTATATCAGCCACCCAGAGTGCATCTGCCTCACATTTGACCAGTTGGACT
This sequence comes from Dipodomys merriami, assembly GCF_024711535.1. Classification (NCBI taxonomy): domain Eukaryota; kingdom Metazoa; phylum Chordata; class Mammalia; order Rodentia; family Heteromyidae; genus Dipodomys; species Dipodomys merriami. The sequence goes on along the minus strand of NW_027202270.1, from coordinate 26,353,981 downwards.
GTCCCTGAAAGATCTGGGATGCATGTAAGCACATAATGGCGCACCCTCCTTACTCCAGCTTCTTGCAGTTCAAGTAGCCACATCTTACTGGGACAGGGGATGGTTCCACACCCCACCGAAATGGACTTTGCTCAATTTGACCAGAAAGTCATGAAAACATTACAACTGTATGGGGACTATATGGGTGCTTGACATTACCTGCTTCATGACAAGTCCAACACCCAGAAGGTGTGACCTTCAATTCTAGTGTAAGATTAAGCAGGATAGGACATTAACATCTGGAAGCAAATTTTCCCATTTTGAATTAGTCATCCTTCCTAACTTCAACGGGCAGTATTTTTAAAAAACAACAACAACTTAATGCCTACTTAAGGAGGCAGAGATTGGGGGATCATAGTTCCAGGGCTGCCCAGACAAAAACCTTGTGAGACTTCCGTCCTCATCATCCTAGGCAGAAAGAGGACAAACCTGATTTGAAAACTAGCAAAAGCAAAAATAATGATTGGAGGCATAACACAAGTGATAGAATACCTGCCTAACAAGGATGAAGTCCTGAATTCAAACCTCAGCATCATCTAAGAGGAAAAAAATCATACAGTTTCTGTTCCTGATTTCTCCACAATACAGTATCTATACAGCATAAATCAAACTCCACAAACTACATAACTGATAGGATAGCTGACACAGGGGATATGTTGGGTAGAAGGCTCTGAGACCACGCTTGAAGTCCTAGTCGTGTTTCAAATTCTCCAAATGTACCACACAAATAACAATCAAATCCTCTCAAGAAACTTGAAAAATAAGCTATTAACCCCATGTTATTTATCCATTTTTACAGATAAAGAAATTGAGGCACACAAAAAGTTAAATAACTTGACCAGGATTCAAAAATCTACAATGCTGAGATTTAAACCTAGATAGATTTGGCTCCCTAAGAAATAAAACTTCTCTACTCATTCTTTCTTTCCAGTTCATTTTGGTACTACAGCATGACAGTGTCCAACTAAGCATGCCCCTTCCGAGTGTATTCAGTGACATTTGCTTCAGAGCCACAGCCAGCACACACTACCCTCATTGTCCTCTGTGTCATGAAAAGTCACCAGGGCTCTGGGCTGCAGAGGCCACCAGTTCCTTTCTTATTTCATTAACTAACCTAAAGATGCTGGAATGAGGAAAACACTAGGCCAGAACCGGTTCTGCCAGCCTGCAGCCAGCCTGGTGAGTGGACAGAGAGAGGTACAATGTGGTAGTTCACCTTGGAAGGAGAGAGGCCCTGAAAGGTGAGCTTGGGGAATTCTTTAATGAAAATGACAGTGTTGGAGGAAATTTGGTGCAAAATTTTAAGGAATGTAGTCAGAAAGTTAGTAACCGAACATGTCTCTGTGCCCACCTCAAAAAAAAAAATCAAAGAAAATGGCTTTAGGAAACTGAGCTTCAAATTCTGTTCCTGTTTCCTCCTCATAAATCTACCCCTAAGTAATCTTCAGGGGATTAGAGCAGTTGCTGTCTCCCTGGCAATAACGGGAATTCCAACTACAGGCCAATTAGAACACACCTCGAACTGCCAGTAAAATGTTTCACTGACTTGACTTTATTGGTTTCATAAAACAAGTGAAGGAAATCAGCGAGCCCAAGATCCTGGCCAGCAAGCAAGTCGCTTCATGAAGGGGAGAGGAAGAAGGTGCTGGGGGCTCCTGACTTCTGATCCTTCTTCCAATGTGCTGTTTCTCTAATGCTATCTGCTCAGGAACACCACCAGCTCACAACTCGCACCCGAGCTACAGTTTCTGGGTCCTTGTCTATTTGATCTGTGTCTGGAGAATTCCTTGAATTCTCCCCAGTCAGTTCTGGGGGTGATGTCCTTTTTATACCTAGCTCAGGAATATATCATTTAAGAACTGACAGGATGGACAAACACTTACATATGCAAAGGATTTCCTTCATTCTTTCCCTCCTCCCTATCCTACATTATTCTTCTGGATCAGTGTTTAAGCTGAAGCATAAATTATCCTTGCTCTGACTAACTCCCTACTGCAAGTGTATGTGTGTGTGTGTGTGTGTGTGTGTGTGTGTGTGTGTGTGTGTGTGTGTGTGTGTGTGTGTGTGTGTGTGTGTGTGTGTGTAAATGTATAAATATGCATACCCAGAATGCTTTTTCAGTCTTTCTTTGTTCCTTCTCAAGGCTTCTGTGAGAGAGGAGTTAATAAAATGAACTGTCCCCACCTGGCCTCTCTCCCCCAGGACAAGGATGGACCACTTACTGCATCCCCTCTTCTTGCCAGCCCTTCCTCCCCCAATCAGTGCCATCAATGAAATGAAAGCTGAAGAAGAATGAATGATTTGATTATTTGCTTGACCTTTCCTGGAGCCAGGGAAAGTCTAGATCCACGTGTTTTTCTTGTGGCTCCATTTGTTTTTTTTTTTCAACCTGTCCTGTTTGAGTCTTCCTGTGGCTTGGTTGAATCAGCCTCAGCAAGGCTGGATGTGGTTCAAAGCCAGAGGACCTGGTCCCCTACCATCCACCTGTCCAAATAAGCCTTTATTCTGCATTGTGCTGGTTACAAAAACTATTACTGACAATAAGTAGCTATGCAGAATAACAGAGCATTGTATTTTGCTCAGCTGTTCTGCAAGCACATACATTTGAAAATCCACTTTAGCACTCTGGAAAATATGGCCCTTGACAGTTAAAAGGATTTAACTTGTATAGCCATTTCCCCTTTATTAAGCTGAATTTTCCTTCTTCCAGTTCAAAAGAGTGAAGAGACAGAAAGCTGGTGTTTAAAAAAAACTACTGTTTTCCCCATATTTTTTGACAGTCCTGTTGCTTGATTCAAAATATTTTTACCACACATTTGCTATCTTATATGCATTTCTTGCCTATAAGAATGTTTCATGTATTGTCAATATTGGATCAAAAGCATTAATAAAATGTTGGTAGCTTGGCACTGATGGCTTATGCCTATAATCCTGGCTATTCCAGAGGTTGAGATCTAAGGATCCCAGTTTGAAGCCAGCTGGGCTAGAAAAGCCCATGAGACTGTCATCTCCAATTAACCAATAAAAGCCAGAAGTGGAGGTGTGGCTCAAATGATAGAGCACCCGCCTTCAATGACAAAGCCAAGTGAGAGCTCTGAATTTAAGCCCTAGTACAGACCCCCCAAACAAACAAACAAACAGGCAAATAAATGCATAAATATAAGACACTTAAAAAAAGGGAAAGGTGGCAAGTTATGACTAAAGCACTAGAGAGGTTAGAAAGCCAACTTACCAAAATAGTAGTATCAAAAAAAAATCTGAAAAACAAATTCACCACCGAACAGTTTCTACTGCTCCATTTATTTCAACTAGTGTGGTATTAATAGAACACTTAACAGCAGGGAGTAGGAAAATAAATGTATTCTCACTCACAAGGGAATGACTAAATGACTCACAAATGCAAAAATAAATAAATGGCTCCCTATAAAAATCTGAAACTATATTACCCCAATTGAAACAACTAAGCTTCTTAACTGTAACCTAACATGTTAAATTCAATCAGTTTTATTTGAGGCCATAGATAGATCAAGCGATCAATCTCTATTACCCTAGGCTTTTTTTTTTTCCTATCGTCATAGTGTGATTTTTTTTTCTTCCTATGAGGCATTTCAGTTCATTTCCTTGAGCCTTCTTCAGTTTAATGGCTGATTTTCAGACAAGAAAAAAATTTTCCCTTCCTCTAGAGGAAACAAAAAAAATAGAGCAGTGAAAAAAAAGGAAGCTTAAGAAAGACCTGTCCCAAGATTTAAATCTATGTAATACAGAAAGGGAAGACACCATGAGAGAAAAAGATAACACATAGATAAACACTTTGTATTTCAACTTGTTTCCAGTGTTATGTAAATGTTAACAGGTGCTGCCTCCTGACACTATAAAAAGATCAATTTTTTTGTCTCCTTTATAATTTGTGAACAGGTAGGCCCTGGAGACCTGAATGAGGTCATGCCAATTAACTCACCAGTTCCTGCAATCAGAGTGATAATGACATCCTTAGCAACCATCCTATCTCTATGGCACCAGCCCACTGCTATAAAAACCCTATTCATTTACACTGGTTGTAGGTTGCCCTGGCCAAGGCTGTGATCAAGAAATCCAGACTGAGAACTGACATTAGTGCTCTTCTATCTCACCCAGGGACATGACATCTTCCGTTCTCAAATGAAAAGAAAAAACAAAAAAAACACCACCACCAAAATTTCCACTAACCCCAAAAGCTGAGGGTTGGGCCTTTCCCCAAATCATTACATATCATACAAATCATTAATTGTGTCTTTAGAATCTTCACCCAATTGAGAAAAGTTTGAGAACTTTATCTTTCAACTTTAGTCAGCATGATTTCGCTGTAATACGCGGTGATAAAACTCCTTGTTTTGGACCAATTTATTTGATAGATGTTAACAGTAACTTTGCAGGATAGGAATTTGGTAATTCAAAGGCTGAACAGAGTGTATCAGTTACATGTAAGGCCAAAAGAACTTGAAAAAAGTGTAATCTCCTGGAGACAAACTGAAATATATATATATATATATATATATATATATATATATATATATATACATGTATACATATATACATAGAGAAAGATCAATAATAGTCAATAATACCCAAAAATTATCTTTGGTTTGCAGTTTTACTTGGGACAACATTGATAATATCAAACCTCTTCTATCTGCCCTTCATTCTATTGGATAATTTGGGACAGCCATAAAAATCTAAGACATTTGAGTGCGTCCTTACTGTCAAAAATGTTAAAATATATTTGGAGAGAGAGAACAGACAGACTGAAAAAGAGAAAAAGAGACAGAGGGAGGGAGACACACACAGCTAGTGTGTGTGTGTGTGTGTGTGTGTGTGTGTACGTATGTGAGAGAGAGAGAAAGAGAGAGAGACAGACAGACAGACTGACAGAAAGACAGCCAAAGACAGAGATAGAGACAGAAAAAAACATCCAAACAAAAAAGCTGAGATATAAATAAATCTATGGCGTAGGGTCTTCATGGTCATACACTTGATTAAAAGAAAGAACAGTATAATTAATAAATAATAAAAGAAAAGAAAGAGGGCTAAGCACCAGTGGATCACACCTGTAATCATAGCTACTCAGGAGGGTGAGATCTGAGTATCATGGTTCAAAGCCATCAGGAAAGTCCGTGAAACTCTTATCTCCAATTAACCACAAGAAATCCAGAAGTGGTGCTGTAGTTCAAGTGGCAGAGCACTCGCCTTCAGCTGAAGAGCTGAATAGCTGAGGGACAGTGCCAAGGCTCAGAGTTCAAGCCCCACGACCGACCAAACAAAACAAACACAAACAACAGAAAAGAAAGAGCAAGGAAGTGGTAGGCAGAAAAGAAAGGAGGAACAATCAGTCGTGGGAGCCAGACAGGAGGAGAAAAGTAAAGAGAGTGTGGTTGATATGCAACAGTTCCCTTTCATCACATGTCACACTGACTTGCCTCATCCCACAGGAATCATGCCCTTGTCTAGCATATTTAATGTTGAATATGCTACTCTTCCCTTAGTTTCTTAGTGGCTGTCAGGTTGTAAGATTGATTGTCCTGTGGATCAGCACTTGTGTTTGACTGACCTAGTACAATGGTAGCAATTTTATTACAGTATATTATTTATTGTATTATTTGTTACTGTTGTTGATCTGTTATGGTGTCTAGTTTATGAATTAACCCTACTTGTGGGTTTGTACATGTAGGAGAGATTTGGATATATGGGACCTGGTACTATCTGTGATTTTGGAAAGTATCCTCAGGTAAGGGAGGACACTTTTGCATTTGTTGATTCCCCTGGGTGCAGTTCCCTTTATCCAAATCTTCACATTCCTCAAGCATTTTTATAGCATTTGTAACCTCCTTTGCTCTAAATCAGGGACTCTGTCTACTCTAAAGTAGTGCCAGCACAAGATAGGTTCTCTACAATGTAGAGGCAGGCAGGCAGGCAGGCAGGCAGGCAGGAAGGAAGGCAGGAAGGAAGGCAGGAAGGAAGGAAGGAAAGAAGGAAGGAAGGAAGGAAGGCACAGGCAGGCAGGCAGGAAGGAAGGAAGGAAAGAAGGAAGGAAGGAAGGCAGGAAGGCAGGAAAGAAGGAAGGAAGGAAGGAAGGAAGGAAGGAATGAAGGAAGGAAGGAAGGAAGGAAGGAAGGAAGGAAAAAAGGAAGGAAGGAAGGCAGGAAGGAAGGAAGGAAGGAAGGAAGGAAGGAAGGAAGGAAGGAAGGAAGGAAGGAAGGAAGGCAGGAAGGCAGGGAGGCAGGGAGGAAGGGAGGAAGGGAGGGAGGGAGGGAGGAAGGGAGGGAGGAAGGGAGGGAGGAAGGAGAGAAAGAAAGAGAGAAAGAGAGAAAGAGAGAAGAACAAAGAGTGGAAGACAGGAGGAGCCAAATGGGAAGAGGAAGGAGGAAGGGAAGAGTAAACAGGAGGCGTGAGCTGCAGAGGACAGACCCACACTGGAGGGCCACAGAGCAGCAGAAAGCAGGCAGCACTGAAGTGGAAGCTGTTTTCTCAGACAGATCCTCTAAGCACCTGCGACATGTTGGCAGGACTGACTTCAGAAATGACTTGCAGAGCCAATGTGATCTGTAATGTCAGCATTTATCGTATATTTCTCATTGGATGATATCAATTCTGTTTTCCTAATTGATTCCAGTAACATAGATACCTGAGTGCTATATACAGCTCACTGATTGCTAGGCAAACATTATTGAAGTGTCAATATTTGCTCTTTTTCCTAGCACATCATTGTCAAAAAGATTGCAATTCATTTGAGGATACGTCTCTTATATGTAATGCGTGCAGAGTGGTGATACAAACTAAATGTTCATTTTGACTATTCCTTATCCTTGCTCCGGTAACTGGGATGGCATCATCTACCAGCCAGCATGAATGTTGGTAGGCAACTGCAGAATGCCCTTGCTAGATGCTATTATTGCCAACTGCTACACAGTGCTAGGTTCACCTGTGTTGATGAGCCCTGAGAAGGAGAATCTAGAGTGACAATGTTCTTGATTCTCTTCTTTTACCGCTGTAAATATGGCAGCTTACTTACTTTCATGTCTGACCATTTAGTTTTCAGCATGTGAGATCAACTTGAACCAAACCTGAACCAAAAGTTGTACCATCACTTGGCTCCCTTATTGCAAAGTTTAATCCATACAATCTATGCTGGGACATTTTCTTCATTCGCAGCAAGCAAATGTGTGGTCAATTTGTGTGGTGTGTGTGTGTGTGTGTGTGTGTGTGTGTGTGTGTGTGTGTGTGTGTGTGTGTGTGTGTGTGTGTGTGTGTGTGTGTGTGTGTGTGTGTGTGTGTGTGTGTGTGTTGCTCTAAAGAGAAGGGACTTTAACTTTGTAGAGAGTCAGTGACCACAAGGCTAGGTCTCATTACTCATCTGGAAGGAATTTTTGATATACTTGTCTCCAGGTACAGAGTCATACTCCAGTACTTACTGTCTATGGGGAAAATTCCTTGCTAGTTCATAAATTACTGTGTTCTAGTCTAGCCCTGAGCAATTCCATTTCTCAGATTACTTTCCTCTTCTTCCCACTAGGTAAGAATTTCAGACTTGGAGACAGAACAAATCCTTGTTATTTACACAGGTCTTAGAAAGCATTTTGTGCTGATGACATAAGACCTCATCTTCTTCAATTCCTTGATTGCTAAGATGAAGATAGTAATAGCTGACTTATTCCTTGCAGCCATATAGATGGTAATCTGGGTGCTCCTGAAAATAAAAACAGCCCTACAATGATCTGGAGATATACTATGATGTGATATGCCAGGCAGTAATATTTCTGATTATTCATGCCTAGGCCACCTAGACCTTCAGTTTACTTCTGATTGTGCTTCAGTTAATGGTATTCCCAGTTAGGCAGATGATCATTGTAATTTCTCATAATGAAATGGCTAGGGAGTCCGTACTGTGCTGGGAAGAAAGCCAGAGTCCGGGACTCTGTAAGAAACCAATGTTATGATTTAGAACAAACAGATGAGGCCAAGGTGCTAGTTGCATACTTACCACATGCATCAAATGAGTCTTGACTAGCTGCCTTTGCTTAGACTTAAGACTGAGATGTATATATATATATATATATATATATATATATATATATATATATATGTACATACATACATATACATATATTCAAAGGGACTTCAATCAGCTTGAAAGCAACTTTAAGAAAGCAAAGGCACCTGCATTTTCTCTCCCCTTTTTTACCTTTGATCATACCAAAGAATCACTATTCATGTTTCATGATGGCCAATAGTAGTTTGTTTGGTCAATAACTTACACAACCAGCATGGATAAATAATATTTATTTTGCTGAGTTATATCAATGATGGTGGGTAATAGAGGAGGAAGAGGAGGAGGGGAGGCTGTCTCCCCAATGTATGGAATTGTCAGCTGTTCCCAGTCTTGCATATATTCTTACATATTACACCTCAGATGAAACAAAAATACAATCATCTAACTTCAAAGTTCCATTTCTTTAGACAGTTCAGCAAAAGCCCATGTCTAAATAGCTTCTTCCCTCTATATGAAGCAGTATATTCATTATATCATTCAACATCATCGTTATGAAGTGCTCAGGCTCCTTCAAGGCAGAAACCCACCTCTGTGGAGTCTGGTGACTCTCCATCTGCTTCCTGGACTTCACCGATACCCAGGCTGCTGGCTCCGTTCCGTGAATGAGGGGCACCTAAGGGGCAGAGGAAAAGGGCCTGTGTTTGGTGTTGGTTTACAAAGGTGGTGGGTGTGTGCTCTGTGGTTCAGGCTGCCTCTGATTGTCGCTCCCTGGCTTTTGCCCTCTGGGCTACTACCTTTCCCTCATATTGCTTCAGATCTCCCGGTGGAAGCAGCTTCCTGCGTAGTTAATCTCTGAGCTGTTTTGCCACTTCCGGTGTGGTTTTTCTTCTCCTATCCCACCGGCCCCAGCAGTTCTTGTATGAAATCCCCCCTCCTTCTCATGGAAGTACTTAGACTGAAAACAGGCTCTGATTTCCTGATTTGACCCTACCAGAACCTATCCTGTTCATTTTTGTTGGCTTCAATTGATGCAAACACAGATTATAATCTTTAATCACATTTCAAGGCCTACCATCAGTCATTAAAATTAATAGTAAGAAGCTGAGCACTGGTAACTCATGCCTGTAATCCTCACTAGTCAAGAGGTTGAGATCTGAGGGTCGTGGTTCAAAGCCAGTCTGGGCAGGAAAGACTGTGAGACTCTTCTTCTTTTTTTGGCTTTAAAATTGTTTTTAATGTATATTTTTATTGTCAAGGTTCTGTACAGAGGGGTTACAGTTACATGAGTAAGGTAATGAGTACATTTCCTATCAAGTATTGTTACCCCTCCAATGTTTTTCTCCTACCATCCCTTCCCTCCCCACCTCCCCAACTCCTCCACAGTGAAAACAGGAGTTAAACCATGGGGGAAGAACATACAAAAGAAACAAAAAACATCACATAGCACATTATAGGTACATTAAAACAACAGCAACAAAGACAAAACCTCTTGTGTCTCTATCTTGGGGTTCATTTTGCTTAGCATCATCTTAGATGGTCATATGTACATAGCTTTTGACCTCTTCTGCTTGTCCTAGACATATACTAGTTATTGCAGATAAGGGAAACCATGGGACCTATGTTTCTTTGGGCCTGGCTTACTTCACTTACCTTCAATTAGCCATCAGAAAACCAGAAGTAGTGCTGTCACTCAAAGTGGCAGAGTGCTAGCTTTGAGCACAAAAGCTCTGGGACAGCACTTAGGCCCTCAGTTCAAGCCCTACAACTGACAACAACAACAAAAACAATTAATAGTAAGGGCAAAATACTAATAGTAATACAAGCACTATGCTAAGCAATTTGCTTGCAATGGCTCATCAAATTCTCTCAAAACCTTCTTGTGAAGTCTTACTATTATCAGTCCCATTTTCTAGATGAGGATACTGAGCCAGAGAAATTTGAAGTAAGCAGATCATAGTCCTAGGAATATGAGAATCAACACAGTGCTTTGAAAGGCCATCATTTTAAGCCCTTTGTGTTTAGCCCTGAATCATACTGGCTTTAAAGATTGTGGTGGCATCCCACAAACCATGCTGGGAAACAAGCAGCTCCAGAGAGGAATCATTAAGGATTCTGAGCAGCTCATTTGCAAATAACACTGCCCACTCTTTTACACTAAACTTTTGAGGTTATTCCCACAGTTGAGAGACATTAAAATGGTTATTTTCTATGTCTCAAGGACACAAGAGAAAGAACAAATGCTGAAAGCTGAGGATGACTGTTTATCTCCCTCGGGATACTTGTGAGGGATGAGCAAACCACCTTCTGCTCAGGGAGGCAGGGACTTGGGTACCTGTGATGCCTGCTGGTCTCTGGGTTGCTGAGCTCCCTGCAGGCTGGGGCTGCCAAGCAGCATCAGCAGCCTGGAGAGAAGGTGGAGACTCTGATCTTTCTTACCTAAGGCTGAGAAATTTGCTCTGGGAAAATTAGTAAAATGGAAGGACTAATCCTGAAAGGAGATGGAGAGGTTTCTGCAATCCAAGAGAGATCAAGAGATCATCTAGACCCAAGTTACACCATTTCTGCTGCCTCCCCCATTTCTCTCTGCCCTTTCCATTTTCCCCTAAGCTTTGTTTCTGGACTATTTTGCCTAAGCATTCCTTTCTTGGCCTTTCTCCTTCCATGTCTAAATATGGGAGGTTGGGAACAAGGACCAAATGAGCTAAAAGATTTACCTTTGGGTCCAAATAATAAAAATAAAAACCCAGTTTCAGTTTTCTGAATAATTTTGATAGTATTGGAAGCATGCAGTATAGCTTACAAGAGGGAAAGCTGGGAAGAGAGGGGTTCAGATTCTAACTCTGTGTTAGAACTCTATTTATGGCATGGATCAAGTTCTTGTTCCTCTCAGAGTCTGGTTTTGAGCAAAAGAAATAATAAGCTACCAAGTATGAAGTCCAAAATGGTTACATAGTGTATTAACATGCTACCTTGGTCTATGAGAAACAGACAGAACTCTGAACCTGCAAACTCCCAGATTGCTTAGAAGTGTACAAAACATCTTCAGACCTAGAGTCAAGCATGTGTCCAGAGAGAAAGAAGAATAGTCAATTTCTATTATCTAAGGGTAGCTGGTAAAATTCTCTGCATATGACAAGTGTATGTCTAGGACAAGCAGAAAAGGTCAAAAGCTATGTACATATAACCATATAAGATGATGTTAAATGAAATGAACCCCAAGGTAGGGGCATAAAAGGTTTTATCTTTCTTGCTGTTGTTTTAAATGTACTTATAATGTACTATGTTATTTTTTTGTTTCTTTTTTTTATAGTGAAAATACCTTACAGAGGGGTTACAATTACATGGGCAAGATAATGAGTACATTTCTTATCAAGTATTTTTGCCTCCTCCTTTGTTTCCCCTTCCCATCTCACCCTCCTGCTCCTCCCCTCCAGCCCCCCCCCCCACATTTGTAAAGTTCGTTTTTTGCCATAATGTCTTGTACATCTCATTGTTGCAATGGGTCCACCTGTATTTCTATTTAAATAATTTGTTTTTTCTCTTCCCCTCCACAAAGTATACCAACATCAAATACAGTGAAAACAGGGGTTATACAGTGGAGGAGGGACATGCAAAGCACAAAGAAATATCTTATAAATATGTTAGAAACAATAGCAAGACAGAAAAAACATTTGAGCCCTTATCTTGGGGTTCATTTTGCCTGACATCAACTTATCTGACCATTTCTGCTTGTCTCAGACATATACTGGCTATTGCAAATAAGGGAAACCATGGGACCTATGTTTCTTTGGGCCTGGCTTACTTCACTTAATATAATTTTTTCCAAGTCTTTCCATTTCCTAACAAACGGGGCAATGTCATTTCTTCTGATGGAGGCATAGAATTCCATTCTTTTGTGTGTTCTTACCCCATGGTTTAACTCCTGTTTTCACTGTATTTGATTCCTGTGCCCTGCAGATTGTATATATATTTTCTGATTTGGGGAGAGGAAGGAAAATAACAAAATGCTGAAATAAGGATACAGAATGGCCCATTGTAGCAATGAGATGTACAAGACACTATGTTAAAAATGAACTTTACCACTTTGGGGGAGGGAGGGGTTAAGGAGGTGGGGAGGGAAGGGATGGTAGGGGAATTACTTACTCATGTATTTGTAACCCCTCTGTACAGTATCTTTACAATGAAAATATATATTTAAAAAATTCTCTGCATTTCCTGTTTCCTTAAATTTGTTGCTATTAGCCTTCAATCCCTTCCAAAGATGTAGACAATGAAAATAAATTCAGAATATTAACAGACTGATCAGTTACTGTTTCACGCTAAGCAACATAGATGTTGCTTTCTCAGCTGCCATTTTATTTCATTATTTTATTTTACTTTATTTTTAATTTATTTTTATACTTTTTTGTTGTTGTTGTTGGTCATGAGGCTGGAACTCTGGGCCTGGGCGCTGTCCCTCAGCTCTTCAGCTCAAGGCTAGTGTTCTATCACATGAGCCACAGCACCAGTTCCGGTTTTCTGACTGGTTTATTGGAGATAAGAATCTCACAGACTTTTGGCTTTGAACCATGATCTTCAGATCTCAGCCTCCTGAGTAGCTAGGACTACAGGCATAAGCCACCAGCACCCGGCTCATTTTATAGTTATATTAATTCATTTTGAGTGTGCACAAAATAAGTTTTGAAGAATCAAAAATTACTATTAACTAGGATTAGAGGCATACATGGGCATTGATGGCTCATGCCTGTAATCCTATCTACTCAGAAGGCTGAGATCTGAGGATAGCTGTTTCAAGCCACTCAGGGCAGAAAAGCTCATGAGACTCTTAACTCCAATTACCTACCAAAAGCCAGAAGTAGAGCTGTGGCTCAAGTGGTAGAATGCTAGTCTTGAGCAAAAAGATTCAGAGACAGCATTCAGGCACTGAGTTCAAACCTCAGGACTGGCACCAACAAAATAAAATAAAATCAAAAGATTTGGTAACCATTTGAGCTAAATTTCAGTTTAGATCTACAGCAGATATTACATCTCAGTTTGACAGTATAATGGGGAAAAGAAGAGAAAGATCTTGTTTACTTCCGTCATAAACTGGTGACAGTCCATGTGTGCTAGTACCAAGAAACCACATGTCTGCAACATCTTTTTGCACCCCTAGCCTAGCCATCAAATGCTGCAGTGTTTTAATACTGCAATCATAAGAACAATTGAAAATGCAGGATTTTTGTGAAGAGGGGCATGTGCATGTAAAGAAAACAATGGAGTGAAAAACAAAAAACAGCAAAGCATCCAAAGATCAGTCCTATGAAAGATAAGTGCCTGCAATTTTAATTGTTATTAAAAAAGAAAAATAGCAGATGGAGAAGACAGAAGGCATGTAGCGTGGTTTGAAAGACAAAGGAAAGAGAAAAATGATGTCTTAACACAGAGCGCTTCACCTGAACAGTAATTATCACTGGCATAGTCGGCCCTGATGAGAGGAGGCATGGGCAGATATAAAAGGGATTTTTTTTCATTTTTGCTTGCTAGAGTTTGTGACAATTACTCTGCTCCCTCCAAACACAATCTTTTTCCTTCCTCCAACCCTCACAGCATGAGCACTTAAGAAATAAAAATCCCACTGGGTCCTCAGCAGCCCTCTCTCTCTCTCTCTCTCTCTCTCTCTCTCTCTCTCTCTCTCTCTCTCTCTCTCTCTCTCTCTGACCTTGGTGGTCTGGAATTTAGAGTTTGGAAATAGGAAAAGAAAGGCTTCAGATAAGAAGGAATAGCCTTTCCAGAGTTGAGTGGCCCTCCAACTTCACCTGGAATTAAAACACAATCCCTTGTCACCTAGCTCTATGAGCCTGTCGATCAAAGGCCCAGACAAAAGACCATGTACTCCTTTAAGCCACTTCCAAGCTGCCAGAGTAAATGACTGTTAGCAGGAGTCCAAGGTGAGAGGAAACTCCTGACCCTCAGAAAGGTGGTGCTGACTTTAGGACTGTCTGTAGGGAGCCTGTGTCTTCCTTTACTTAAAACTCTCTTCTCCAGGGAGCAAGAAATCCTATCAGGACTGATTTGTCACACAAGAAAAGCAACAGGCCATAGTTCTACTTTGGAACAGCCCATGGAGATTTAATTTTATAAAACCTGAGCTAGACCTTTCTTTCTCCTTCCCGAAGAACACTTTTCCTCTTTTAAGTTCCAGTATCATAGGGGAAAATGTCACCATCAATGACAAACACTGCGTTCAAATTATGTTTCTAAGGCATATTGTCAGGACATCCACAGGTTGCTTTTTAGAGATGTTAGAATCATGGAGCAATTGGGGATGAGTGTAAAAGTTACAGAAAATACAGGACACTGTGTCTATGCCAAATGGTTTCTGTAAAGATGGTAGTCGATAATGATTCAGAGCCAGAACGGATCATGGAAAGCCTGTAGTAAGAGGTGGTAGCATTTGAAAAAATCAGAACTGGAAAAAATGTAGTAACCATTCAACTTCTTTAAACCATCACCATTTGGAGACTTTTCTTTGAGTGGGTAATATCCTCTGAGCTACTGCCTTTGAACATGTAATCTGGAATGTACTGGACAAACCACCAGATCTCTCCCTTGTTTCCACGGCTATCTAGTGTCCAGCCCTGCTCTCTTGTCATCCAGTCTAGACAGAGAAGCAGAGATATCTACAACTCCAAATGGCTTCTCATGTGGCTCTTCATTAGTTATTAGGGAAAACCCACTCATACAATTTACAAGATCCAACTCCAACTTTCTTTGTGCTGTCTCTCCCCCTTCCTCTCTACACATACTTTCCCCAACCACAAGCCTGGTTATGTCCTCTGCATTTTTCTAGCCTCAACCTAAAGATCATTTCTTCCAGAAACCTAATCTGACCCCTAGACTAGATTCTTCCTGCTCTGTGTCAGTACTGTTCTGCCCCCCCCCCCGGGGGGAGGGGGAGCAGGGGGACATTGGTGTTACTGCAGGCAAGTGAGTCATTATCCCTGCTCTTGTGTAACAACCAGTTTTGATGAGACCAGACATCAAACCAGCAAACAAGTCTATACCTGTCAGATGGATGTATCAGGGATGGTGATGAAAATAAAACAGGAAAAACATGAGGGCAATGAGAGGGTCAGTAAAAAGGGCAGACATGTATACTATTTAAGCAAACTGGTCAGGGAATTGGGGGCCCTTACCATATGTCTTGTCCTGTACCAGGACTCGGGGCCCATCAGCCACTGGTTCTCACTTAATTTCGAAGCTCTTGTGCACTTTTACCCAGAATCTTGCTTCTCTAGCTCTACATACTTCTGAACTCCAAATCCTATGCCGAATGTCCTCAACTTAGGATGTAAATGGTGCTGAGTCCTCTAAAAAGACATCATTATGAGATGCATAATGCAGAGAAGAAACATATCTCACAGTTGTAATGTGATTCATATGGAGCCTGCTCTGGAAAACACACAATTTCTCTTAATTGCAAATTCTCAACGGCCTGGACCTCCACACTGTCATGGAAATACAAATCTATTTTCTGTCCTTAGCGTAGACCCTTAAAGCACATAGCATATGTTAGAGGCTCTTATTAATATTACTGTTAACAACTTTCCCCTGGGGGAATAAACTAGTCACCTCAGAAACAGTTATTACTAATATTAGGGGGGAAATGGGTCATTGATTAACACAGCTGAAACCCAGGACTTTCGCAGTGAGGCTACTTGGAAATAGAAGGTGGGAAAAAGAGGCAAGACAACCTCTGGGCCTGAACTTCCTGTTAATGATGAGCAACAAATCTGTACTTTAATTATTTTGTCAAAGGAAGTAGTATCTTTGACCTTAGCTATCACCTAACAAGACTGGAAAACTCACTTATAGTATAACCTTAAACTTCGGTTCCATTTTTGGATTCTAAGAATTACTACTTTTCATAAATCTTTTCATTGTCTTGTGAGATTTAATTGCATTGCAATCTTACACTAAGGGTTATCAAGTTCAATATAGACAGCAGTATATACACAAATGGTGTGTACCAAGTTGAGGGATTTTGAAACCTTATTTGAACTTTTGGATTTTTTTTTGTTATATTTTTAGATGAATTTCTCTCTTTTTTTGATTTTTAAAAATAGTATAGAAGTCCCTATACATCATGTACCTCTCATGATGGATGAGCATTCTAGGCTGGAGATTCATTAGCTTAAGTGATTCTTAGCTATAGAAGCACATCTGAGACACCGTAAAGGGTAGAATGTCTTGGGAAACAATACCTGTCCCAGCCCAAGATTGTGATTCAGGGTGCCTGTGTAGCTAGGACCTGTGTCTATTCTGAAATGCCCTGGGGTATTCTGGTGCCAAGTTCTGATTAAGATCCACTGATGTGGCCCAGCTCTCTCTTCTGCCTCACCATCTGGGGCTCTTCCCCTGAGTTCACAGCATGCACGTCATTTGCAAACATATGCCCTGACGTGGAGGGCCTGAGGCAGGTGCATTTGTACTCTTTCAATATCAGCATGTGAGACGTTTGTTTCTTGCCATTCTTATTAAATCAGAGCCCTGAAGCAGGACCACGATGTGGTGCCTCCTAAAAGCCATGTGCATTTGGCTTCAGAAACAATCTTTTCTTTAAAAGAGCCATTTCTTGCTCTCCCTCTCTCATGTGGTATCTGGGGTGAGAGGCACAGAAGATCTCTAAACGTGAATCACTGATTCACAGAGAAGCTTGCTCTATGGATGGGACTTTAGTTCCTCCACCAGCGGGCATAGAAAGGTGGTGTCCACGTAGCACAGCAGCCCCTGGCTTGTACACTCAAGGGCCTCTAGGACCTGTGTGCTCCATCCTCAGGTCACTCCTTCTGAAAAGGAGCTGCAGAAAATCAAATAGTCTGCTCTCCCCTCCAGGACACAGAGGACGGCGGTACAGCTGTGCCTCTGATGGATGCTCCAGGAAAAGTGAGCATTTGTTGATGTGCCATGCACTCCTGTGGGAAGATCCAGGCCACAGATGCTCCCCATAAAGGCCCTGTGTCATCTTTGTGCTTCCAGCGGGTCACGGCATATTACCGTTAGTCTTGGTGTCTCCCTCTCAGTGCAGCGGGACAGCCTGTCTCCAGATTACATTCAAATTCTGGACTTACTGTCTACGCATTTGAAACTAAATCATATGCTGACTTCTAAAATCAATGATCTTGCCTTTCTGTTGTTTCATAACTTTATATGTCAGTATATCTTGTTCTCTCTCGCTGGATTGTAGTTTCTTTGAGCAGAGATGTCCACTGAGCATATATGTGTCCCCTTAGCTTAGTACCCAGGGGTCAGGGCAGTGACTTCAGATCAAATGAACAAAACGATTCAGGGTAGTAGTCTAACTCTATTTTCTAATTACTGGTGCATTAATATTGTCACATCCAAATGTTCACAATGCTTAGGCTTGTTTTCAATTGGTAAAAAGAGAAAGAGTAATAAAGTTCATAACATTGAATGTATTTCTATTGTTAAGTTGGTCTTCTGCCAATTAGTGGATCTGGGCATTATTCATGATCAAGGAGTCGTTTGTAGATTAACATTTCTGAAACTTCCCGTATTGTGGAAATGCCAAGGGAAAAGACAGTAATGATAATGGATTGTACATGAGGTGTATGTTTTTGAGATTGTCTTGAGGTCCAAGTTAGGCTTATGTAGATGGTCTATTCGTTGCTAAGGGCCCGAAGACCTAGGCAATCTCAAACCACTGATGTATGTGTAAATCAGCATGATCTGGTATAAACAGAATTACTTGATTTAATCCAGCAATCCTTTAAACAAATAATTTACCTTTAAAATTGATAAAATCGCATTCTTGCCACATTTAGTACATTATTTTGAAATACATATACAATAATAGAATGGCACATTTAAGTTAATATGACAAGAATGCAAACATATATAAATTTCCTGGAAATCTGAAGCATCCTCTAATGGGGGAATTGCATATTATTCTTTATAAGATGCTTTATTTATTTATTCTGTACAATTAATTTTAGAAAAACAAAACATTGAACAACACTAGGAAAAGGATGAAGCCGTAGGCAAGTAGTAAATTCAAAGGCACCATTGCACTTTTTAATTAGTCATCTCCAAGTTTATGAACAAGAGTACAAAAAGAATGTATTACCTTCTTTATTTGAAACTTGTTGTTATAGTGGCCCTCTTTTTGTGTGTGTGCCAATCCTACGGCTTGACCTCAGGACATGGGTGCTGTCCCTGAGCTTTTCTTCTCAAAGCTCTAAGACTCTATCACTTGAGCCACGATTCTACTTTCGACTTTTGTGTGGTTAAGTGGAGATAAGTCTCATGGACTCCTGCCTGGGATGGCTTCAAACTGTGATTCTTAGATTTCAGCCCTTGAGAAGCTAGGATTATAGGAGTGAGCCTCTGGTGCCCTGCACAAGATGCTTTTTCATTTGTGTAACATTTCTATAAACTAACTACTACTATCTTATAGTCAAAGGAGTCTGCCAGTAATAATCTGCAACAATTTTTCCTTCATCTAAGCAAGTAATCTTAAAATTATAGGCATCAAACAAGTATGGCATATTAATGTTACCATACTTTTAAGTTTAAAAAGCATCCTGCAGTCAGGTACCAGTGACTCATGCCTGTAATCCGAGCTACTCAGGAGGCTGAGATCTGAGGATGGAGGTTCAAAGCCAGACAGGCAGTAAAATCTGTGAGACTTATCTCCAATTAACCATCAAAAGACTGGAGATGGAGCTATTGCTCAGGCAATAGGGCACTAGGCCTGAGCAAACAAACTGAGGGGCAGCACTCCGACCCTGAGTTCAAGCCCACATCCATAGGCAAGATCCCAGTTATGTTCACATACATCTCAATTTCTAGAGACAGATACCATCTAGATTGTCTCTAGACAGGGCTCTAAGAGTTAATTTTCTGTGCAGTCATGTAGTATCAGAAGAAAAAAAAACTTTCAGAAAAATCAGGCATTTCGTTTCTTTTCTTGCCCCCCACTAGGAAGCTGTTATTCAGAGTGAGAATTTCCAGACTTACTACCCATTAAGCAGACCGATGAGCAAAATGTTGCCAAACTCAGGAGCAACATGACCCCAGCCACAAGTCTGTGGTTCTTGACTCTCAGTTTCCCAGCGCAGAAAGCTTTCTGTGATGGGCCCTTGTATGGCTGAGCTACTGCATGCCCTGTTTTAAGATTGTCTATGAGGATTAGGATGAGGAAGAGGAGGACTTGCTGAAGAAGCTGTTTGGTAGGAGGACCTAGGAAAGGATCTGAGGAGAAAAACTGGTTTTCTGATCATGGTAGATTAAGGGATGGGAAAAAAATAACAAAATACTTGGAAGCTAAGTTTGCCCCTTATCTTTTTCTGATCCACCAACTACGTCCATTTGGTAAAAGCATGATCATCAGGAAAATTTTACCTGCACTCAGGGCTACAAGATTGAACTTCAATGCTTACAAAGAGAATGTAGGCCCTGAGAGGGATTGCTTGAAAGTATTGGGCACTTTTCTTTTTTTGGCATTTACTTATATTACATTATTTAAATAACCTTAATTGGATGATAACTGGAGTCATTTAAATTTATTTAATGTGTGATTCTTAAAATTCCTAAGTATTGTGCTGAGTATAATCTTATCCCAATTAAATTAACATTCTTACCATTTTTGCTCTCACTAACTTTTCCATAGTTTTCTATTACTAGTATCTGGGATTTTTGGTAGTAGCTCATCGGTAAAGGCCCGTTGTGGTTGCCGGTCTGTTCCATTAATAATTTCTTAGTTAAATGAAGTGGCATCTGTCCCTCCTTATTCGAACTACTTTGTCACTATGGCTCTTTCTAAAGTAATTTTGTTCTGGTCTTCTTTATTTTTGTTCCTGGGTTTATTTTCCTCCCCACAGACAGGCTTAGCTCTTGGTGTCTTTCACAAATGGAGCTGGAATTTCTTCTCTTAGGCTCACCCCACCCACCCCAATCTGTTCTCGCTCCATCTTCTTGGTTTCAGCTCTGTATTCATTTTCCCCTTGTAAAGGTTCCCCTCCCCACTACACCAACACACACATCTCACCCTTTCGGTGGCTCATCCTTTCAACTATCTTGGGTTGAGAACTCTGCTGAGTTCTCATCCCTTACCCTCATCCCCACACACAATCCAGTCATGTTGTTTTCGTTTTGCTATTCCTCTATAAATTTCTCCTTGCTTAAAAACAAAATTGGTGATACTAAGTATTAAACGTGGGGTTTGAGCTTGCTTAGACAAACACTCTACCAATTAAGCCATGCCTCTAGCCCCTTCTACTCTGGTTACTTTCAAGGTAGGGTCTTGCTTTATAGCAGGACCCTCCTGGATGGGAGCCTCCAGTTTGTGCTTCCTCAATGGTTGGGAATGCTAAGCATGAATTATTGTGCCCAACCATTGGTTGAGATGGAGCCTCACAAACTGATGCCTCAGATGGCTTCAAACAGAGATTCCTCAATCTCTGTACTTCCCCTCCCCCAAGTAACAAGGATTACAGTCTTGAACTATAGTTCTCAACATACATTTTTGTTGCTGTTGTTTTGGGTGTCAATCCAAGGGCTTGAACTCAGGGCCTGTGTGCTCTCCCTGAATTTTTTTTTTTCTTTTCTCAAGGCTAGCTTGAGCCACAGCGCCAGTTCTGGCTTTTTGGTGGTTAATTGGAGGTAAGAGAATTACTGACTTTCCTGCCCAGGTTAGCTTTGAACCATGATCCTCAGATTCCCCCTCCTGAGTAGCTAGGATTATAGGCATTAGCCACTATTGTCAGGATTGGCATACATTCTTAATACTATTTATAGGAACATATAGAAACAAAATTAGTGCCTGTGATATCATGGAAGCCATTTGTGATCACAATACTATTGGCATTATGGAGTAACTTCTACTTGCAGGTACCTCTCAGCTATTCATCTCCAAATATCTCTTCCCTAGCTATTTTTCTTGGTAACAATTACTACTCCATACCATATATCACTCCCAGTATGTGTTTCTTAAGTAGTTCATCTTCCAAGTCTACATTCCAGGCTTGAGAATGTTGTTGATTTGAGGTCTTTCCTCTTACTGATACATAAACCAACTGTGAACTTTTTAAAAAAGTTGTTATTGTAAAGGTGATGTACAGAGGGGTTACAGTTACATAAGTCAGGTAATGAGTACGTTTCTTTTTGAATGGTGTCACTTCTTCTGTCATTTTCTCCCAATTTTTCCCTCCCAACTCCTCTCCCCCACAAGTTGTATAGTTCATTTTCAACATAGTATCTAGCAAGTATCACTGCTGCATTTGTTCAACTGTGAACTTTTTAATAAGATCAAGATGGGTCATTTTCTCCCTAGAGATGACCTGCTTTCAGTCTATTGAAAGCATACTCCTTTGCTAATAAACTGCTTTATCACTTTTATTTTAAAAAAGTCTAAAAATTATAATGTTTGACTCAAGAATTTAAGAAGACGGGCTCAGGAGTCAACACTTACTGTATCTGAACTGGCTTATCTATTCCTTAATTGTGTATATAGAAACATAGTTAGAGCTAGAGAAGATCTTAATGAATCTTGTTTTATTAAAGATGGACCAGAAAAGTAGAGGTTTTGGTCTTGGATTAGTCATTCAGTAACAACTAGCCATGTATGGTAATGTAAATTTAAATTGATTAAAAGTAAAAAGCAACATGTCGTGTTTCTTAGTCACACTGGCCACATTTTAAGTGCACAACTCAATGCCTAGTGACTGCCATATTGGACAGCCCAGATGTACACATTTTCATTGCAGTAGAAAGGTCTATTGTACTGTCATAGTTTGGACCCAATAAGTCTGAGGCTCTAGAATCTTGGACTTCGGCAAGCTAAAGATCACAATAATAAAATGATGTTTATCGAGCTGGGAAGTTGGCTCAGTGGTAGAGTGCATGAGGCCCTGCGTTCAATGTTTTTTATGTTTCTTCACGCTTTTATTTATTTACTCATTTTATTGTAAAGGTGCTGTATAGAGGTGTTACAGTTACATGCGGTAATATTTCTTGTCAAACATTGTTACCCACTCCTTCATTTTTCTCCCACTATCCCCCCCCCATTTTTCCCTCTGTGGATTGTGGAGCTTGAATTCAGGGCCTGAGCACTGTCCCTGAGCCTCCTTGTGTTCAAGGCTAGCGCTCTACCACTTGAGCCACAGTACCATTTCATATAGTCAATCTCTAATGAAAGATGTTTCTCAGCTTACAAAGCATTTTTACTTCTTGTCCAGATATGATGGTATAATAGGAGGACATTTAGCCCCTTCAATCACAGAAAAGGAATTCAGCTCAGAAAAATTACGGTATGTCCAAAAACCCAAGTTTTTTAAACTGGGTAATAAACATAAGTCTCCTGCTCTAAATCCTTTAAAACACACCAGGGAGATGGGAGGCTTATTAAAAAACATGCATTAAGAACATTCTAGAAGCCAGGTGTTGTGGCAAGTATTTATAGGTACTAGTTTATGTAACCCTCAACCTGAGAATCAGTCTTAAATGTTTAAATGCCTACTGACCTATTCTTGAAAATCTAATAAAATCTCCAATTTACAACATTTAAAGCAGTATTTCAACAGTCCAGACAAGAAATGGTAGTCTTTTTTCCTTGTCTTTTCTTTTTTTAGTACTGGGGATGAAACCTAGATGTTGCACTTGCTAGGCAAGTGCTTTGCCTCTGAGATACATTCCAACCCTCTGAGCTACATCTCAGCCCTAAGAAATGGTAACTTAGATGATGGTAGAAGGAAATCGTGGTGCTTGGGATAATGTCTTAGAGAACAAGTTCTCTGGTTTTCACATAAGAAATTGGATAGACGATGATTCTTTTAACAATGGGAGTGTTGTTTCACAAGGAAAATCAGAGAAGTGCACCACTCTGCTTAAATCTCTCAGTGGCTTCCCTTTGTTCTTACAGCAACCTCCTCCCTTGCCCTGTAAGAGACTTGTGACCTGGTCACTGATGCCTTTCTTCTACCAAGTATCCTTCTACTCCCTGTTTGAACTTATTCTCTTAATTGTTTTCCTCCCATATTGTCTGGAGACATTCCAACATCAAGAATTCACATAGGAGATTCTCTATATAATGTGCTTCCTTCATTTCTGGTTCTCATTTGAACCTCGAAGGAGGGAGACAGTTGAAAGTCACTCATTCAGACTGTCTCCTCTTCTCGGCCTCATCCTATTCTTTCTCTATGCTGTGGTTCTAAGCCTCAGAGCCGCTGGACATATTGTTCCATGTGCCTGGAATGTCTTTTCTCACTGATGGTTTTATATTCATATTTCAAGACTTCAGCCGAACTTCACTTTATCTATACAACCTTTCTAGGCTGTGTTTTTGGAGCAATGTAATAGACTTCTTGTGTTAAAATTATAATGTTGTGATCAGTTTAGAGATCACTAGATTGGGAGCTTCACAACTGTAGCAACTGTCCAGCATTTTTGGAGCTGTTTTCCTTTTTTTGTGGTTGTGTGTGTGTGTGTGTGTGTGTGTGTGTGTGTGTGTGTGTGTGTGTGTGTGTGTGTCTGTGTGTGTGGGGGGGGTTTGGTTGTGGGGCTTGAACTCTTGAGCTTTTCAGCTCAAGGCTTGGGCTCTACCACTTAAGCCACAGTGCTACTTCCGATTTTCTGTGGTTTATTGGAGATAAGAGTTTCATGGACTTTTCCTGCCTAGGCTGGCTTTGAACCACAATCCCCAGATCTCAGCCTCCTGAGTAGCTAGTACTATAGGCGTGAGCCACCAGTGCTTGGCAACTGTCTTCATCTTGTCTCACTTCAGTAACACTTCCTTTCTGCCAGAACCCATTGGCTATCACAGGATCCACCACAGTACATACATGCTCCTCAGACTGAAGGTGGGCATCTGACTGAAGCTGATGATCGTGTAGAACAGGCAAGAGGCAATTAAGTGAGCCTCTGCTCCATCCTGAACCAATCAGTGACCTTCCTTGGAAATCTCAGAACTGGACACAGACACTCAGTCTCACTGGTTTGGAAGCAATACATTTTTGAGCTGCTGGTAGCCATGTTTTCTGATGCAAGGGCAAAAGACATGGAACTCTGTAGAAATAGAACAATCAAATAAACAAACTGAAGCTAGGTGTTGGTGGCTCATACCTGGAATCCTAACTACTCAGGAGACAGAGAACTGACGATGGTGGTTCAAAGCCAACCTGGTCAGACAAATCTGTGAGACTTTTAACTCCAATAAACTACTCAGAAAAAAATCCAGAAGGAGCCCTGTGGCTCAAGTAGTAGGGTGCTAGCCTTGAGCAAAAAGCAGCTTGGAACAGAGCCCAGGCCCAGAGTTCAAGCCCCAGGACCATCAGGAAAACAACAACAACAACAACAACAAAATAATGAATGGAGAGGGACCAGGTTGAAATGGAAGCTCCTAGGCATTCACACTCCCAGTTCTAATGGTTCTAGAAATTACATTTCACTCCTGAGGCTTCTACAAAGATACTCTAGCATGCCTAGATGAATTATGTATATGCTAAGATCCTTATAATAAATTCCCCTTTGTGCATAGGACACTTCAAGTTGAGTTTCTGTCACCACCAAAAATAAATGAGTAAATATAAATATACAGCTCTAACTAATATAAATTGCCTTGTGCATCTTTGAGTCCCCAATGTTTAACAGTCTTCAGCTCGTTGTATACTCATTAGCTAAATTAGCAAATTAATTATTTCTGTCCCAATTCCTGTGGCATACAATACCAAACAAAAAAAGCCTGATCTTGTAAAAGAAAAAATTACAACAGTGTAGTTATGTTTTAATTTTTAACACTGGGCTATTGGCTTTAATATGAATACAGAGCAAACTTCCAGAATATTGTTAAGTCAACTATAGGCATACACATAAATTAAGTGAAGCATATATTTGGATACACCATCACAGGAGGGTAAAATGTGCTTAATGATGTGCTGGTTAGCACACAGATGAGAAAGAGTAGCAGAAGAGGGATATTTTCTCCTTGGGTCTCCTACTTATGCTTTTCCTGTACTCCAGAGTCCTCATTCAAAAACTAAAAGGGCTAAGGAGCTAGGCTCAGATTGTATGTTTTTCTACCTCAAAGGTTTGTTGTGAATCCTAAATGTGATAAAATAAGGACTTTGGCTAGCTATTAAAACAGTAACTAATGGGGTATAATTTCTGTTACTATCCTGTTACGTCATTAACTGAGTAACTTGGATAATTTTCTCTGCTTTTTATGAGACCAATTGTTTAAATAGATATATCAAATCAAATTAATATAACCAACTTTACTACCCCCCTTTGATTGATGAGAAAAACCAATACAAAGTTCCTTTCAGAAAGGGGAGGGAGGGAATAGGGAGCGACTCTCAATGTTCTTCTGACACTTTCCTGATGCCTTTCCCCTTCCTCAGCGTCTTTTCTTCACCTCACGGTGAGTGCTACTTTTCACGGCAGAAAACATTTGGAATAATTACAGTATGTTAAACTCACCTGACATTTTAGTTCGAAGGGAAATCCAAATCATTGAACAAGCAGGTGCTTGTTCCCAGAATGCCACACTGTAGGCATGCTAGAGAAGGTGAAGGAAAAGACTGAATATTCCACTCAGGTAATCTAAAAAGCACCAGCAAAGACCATCTCTTCATAAAAGGATCTTTGCACAGGAACTGGCAGTCCTCAGTGGGGAAGGGGAAGGGCAGAGGGGAGCAGAGTCCCCCGCCCTTGCATCGAAGGCCAGTTTCCTCAACCTCTACCTCCCCATGATCTCCAAGAATTCTAGGAAATCAGACCTCCAATACGGAAAACAAAACAAAATCTAGCAAAGAAAATGGCAAACATTCCCAGTTGGGCTTTGTTTTCAGAGAACACACGGATTCATTTTCAGAGATGGAGTCGCTGGGGAAAAGGCAGGAAGGAACCTGAGAAATGCATTCTTCAAGTGTGAATGATCGCACCACTGAAGGCTATCTTGGCTCAGCCCAGAGTGAGGGCCACAGCATTGAGGGGTCTCAGGAGAGCAAGCAAAAGAGAGAGGCCCTGTTCCAAGACTCCATTGTCTTTCCTGCTCTGAGTCCTGAAAAGAAACCAACACGCCAAAGATTGGACGTGGGCTTGTGTACAATGGGACACAGTGAGTATAATTTCTCATAAAGTATGATTAGCGTCACATCTAAGAAATCCTTCCCCAAATGATAAAAAGTTCTGATTAAGAACAACACTTACCAAGCATATGACATGGGCCAGGACACACTCATTGTTTCCCTGTATGAATGCTTATATTCTGACGTCTTCATTTAGTTAATAGAGGCTGGCTCTGTAAATATGGTCGATAATTCATCATTAATGTTTGTTTGAGTTTCCTCATTGTTTTTACAATTTCTCCTGGAATATTTTTGGAAGTTATTCCAAATTGAAAGAGGAAGTCCTGTTTAAAAGGCCTGATACAGAAGAGATGGAGACACTGGCCAGCGCCTCTCTCTAGCCATGTCCACATGTCTCTGTAGCTATAGAATCAGAACAGAAAGAACAAGGCCCCCAAAGCAACTAGAATTACAAGGATCGGACTGGATGTTACCTACACTATGCCAGCTCTCACATAAAGAAATGTATATTTGTCTTTACTGCAAGGGAATTGTGAGAATTTTATACCTCTTGTGCATTTTCCAGAAGCTTTCTTAAAAAGTGCTCTTCTATTTTTTTTCCTTCTAAACCATCTGAAGAAGATGTAGCAGAAGTATGGATGAGGAGGAATGGGTTTCTGCTTAAGTTAATGGTTAATAATGTAAGTGCTTGAGTAAGTCATCAACCATCAACATAATGCAACTGGTTTTAGCAAGGGTATGTGGAATATTCTGAACTAGGTAACTCCAAGATGAAAAAGAAGGCTCATGCCCCTTGCTCTGAGGAAGGTCCCCATTGAGCTAACCATCCTATGTGCCCGGCTTATGGCTTATACTAGCTCTGTAAAGATGAACACATGTGCCTTACTTCTACTCCCTCACAAGAGCTGACTCAGTCAATGATGAGCCAATCAAATTCTTTTTCATGAGAAATTGAATTGGAGACCCAGAGACTATGTCAACTTCGGTGGAGAGTCAGGTGATGGAGCCTATCAAAAATGGAACTGAGGGAGATATTTGAGGGTAATGGTGGTAGGAGCTATAATGTGCCATGGAAGGTAAGACAGAGCAAATATACAAAGAATAGCAGAGAGAGAGAGAGAGAGAGAGAGAGAGAGAGACAGAGAGAGGCCTTGATTAGTCTCACGTTCTCACAGAGACTATTTTTTCCCTGGTAGGGTTTCATAAAAATCTCTCAACATCTTTCTTTTAATGCTTTTATCATGGTAAAATTGCAGTACACTTTTGTTCTTTGCAAAGGGATGTTGACTTCTGATTTATAAGAAGGCAATAGAACATAGGATACTTTCTGCTGGTGTTACAAAGAGAATGAGAGTAAGGGAACAAGACAGGTTGCAGAAGCAGGAAAGGGCAGCAGAGATGAGAAGGCATGAGGAAGCCCCACCGGAGTTAGCCTGGGGAGACTGACTGATTGGGGGAAGATGGCTGCCTTCCAGACACCCATTGACTCCCTGCCCAGCCCAGTTGCATTTTCCATTCCTCAGAGCCAATCAGCTGCTCATCACTGCTGCACAGGGAGAGCATCAAAGAGATTTAATAATGGTTGGCAAATGTCAAATTACATTGAATCGAAACCAAATTCCAGACATTTAGAGCTGCATAGTCATTAGCAATCAATTAGCACACTCACTTTTCAGTCAAAGTGTTTTTATACCCTCTTCTTTCCATTACAAGGAAACACAGGCTTTGCCTCTCGTCCTCCCCCCACCCCCAAGCAGAGCAAGGCAGAGCATCGCTCTAGCTTAGTCAGTGGAGGAACAATCGAGTCCCTGTTCTCATGGTGGTTTCGTTTCCCTGTTTTCTCCCCCCCAGCAACACTTTCAGGAGTAGAAGGAAACACTAGACGATATTTGGACATTCCATCTTGCAAACGTGGCTAAAGAAAGAGAAATCAGTTGTTTTCTTCCTTCTCGGAGTAATTAATGTAATGATGTCCCTAACTGTCCACAGCCTTTTCTGTAGCTGGAAAGTAGTGAATCATGTGGTGCATTGAGGAGTAGTGTATATGAACCACACAGGAGAACAATCTATGAACTCACATCACCTCTAATGGCATGTGATTAGGGCTCGCATTCCAGCAGCAGGGCCAGTAAACATTTACCACAAAACAAGACGTTGCTCTATTGATTGCTGCATATTTACATCATCCTTCTTTTTCCAAATCAGCTCAGCTGTATGGTGATTCCTTTCCCTATCCTGGAGTCATCTCTGGGGCCCTTCTGGTCAGAGGGAGGAGATAAGGGAATGTGTATCTGAATGTTTTCAGGAAGAGCTCTCACAATCATTTTGAACATTCCTCTTTGCTCATGCTTTTCCCCTGTGAGGGCTTCCAGAGATGTTATTTTTAGAATAACTTTCTCAGAATACAGAAATGTCCATGTTCTCCAACTGTGACATGTATTCCTTCCTGAAGAGTAGTTGATGAAATCTGGGCATAAAAGTAGGCTTAGTTCCAAATGTTTTGTCAATCAACACACGTGGGTCCTCCAAACTCTCAGTCCTAGGATACTCCTGCTGGGGAGATAAGTTTCAATGGCATAAAAGTGGCAATTAGGAGAGAGGCAAGTTTTAGAAAGAATAAATAGGACTTGACATTGAGAGGGTATCACTGGCTGATTGGAGGTCAGCCTGT
Organism: Dipodomys merriami; assembly: GCF_024711535.1. Classification (NCBI taxonomy): domain Eukaryota; kingdom Metazoa; phylum Chordata; class Mammalia; order Rodentia; family Heteromyidae; genus Dipodomys; species Dipodomys merriami. The sequence continues at coordinate 26,325,159 of NW_027202270.1, read as the reverse complement.
GCTTTTTTTTCCACCTTTCAAGAAGGAGAATCCTTTAGTCTTGGTTCCAGAGTGGCTTCTATCCCTAGGTTAGGACTCTGCCAGAGACTATCTCAGTATAGTACATGAGCTGCGACCAAATTTGAATAAAAGGAGGGAATCAAAATCAACAAAAGGAAATTTGTATCCTCAAAGACTTGTTACCATAGACCTCTATGCTCAAAAAAGCTCCAAGGAAGGCTTATTGCAGCCCACCCCTGAGAGTAGGGGCCTGTAAATTTACCTCTGCATGTCTCTTACTTATCTCCATGCCAATCTGTGCTGAAAAGTGGTGGGTGGTACAGAGGAGGAAGAGAAGAGGAAGAAAGAGAGCCTGGGGCGGATGGGCCCAATGGTACCATTGGACCATACTGTAGAAGGAAGCCCAGTTTCTTTAGGAGGAACCAGTTCCTCATAGTGACTTTTTCAATATGAGGAGGTAGAGAGAAGGGAGAAAGGAAAGTCAGAAAAAGAGGATAAACAGAGAAATTAAGAAACATACACAAATATGAAACAAAACAAGACAAAAAAAAAACCCCACAACAACCCTGCAAGACTGGGAAGAGAAGAAGGTTGAAAATTTCCAGAACCAAAGACCAGTTCTACATTTTGGCTAGCCTTTAATACTGTCATCAGGGACTATGTACTTGAGAGTGAAATGAGATCTTTCTAAGAAAAGATGGAAAATGATTTTTTTAAGTTTGATTTAAAAAAAAATTAACTTAAAAGTTCTGAGTAGCAAATCTTGTGGCGTATGCTTCCTTCTGTGATTCGCCAGAGCATATAAATAATATCAAGCCTTTTTACTTTTTGTAGCTGGGTTTAAAAAAGAAAAAAGAACTTCCATAATCCTAGCTCATGCACTTTTCTGAGCAGTTTGCAGACTTAATCCCAAGAACAAGTACATGGTTGAGCTACAGAAAAGATATCATTGCTTGGGCTCTGATGTTGAGTCCATAAATGATGATCCTTTAAATATACCACTAGTGACTCATCTTTATAAGGGTATTGTTGACATTCTGCTCACAACAAATAGGATGCTGGAAATTGTTGGTTCAAAGAACAGAATCAAGTCCAGCAACTAGTCATATGTAATTGCCATTATTATCTAACAAGAGTGACCAATTTGTGGGAGCAGTTTCCTGTGATAAGTACTGCAGATCCAGGCTCCTGTAGATTCTTCATTGTGATCATGTAGGAGATTTCACAGGCTTCAGCCTCTTTATCAAGTCACTAGGTTGTCCTATGACCACAGTGATGGGCAAAGGATCACCCACTTTCCTGTTTATTGCTCCAAGGCTTCTGTCTTGTTTCTATGTATTTTTCCTTATCCATAATCTCCAGAGCTCATTCTTTTTGCACTTGGAGACCATGAGAAAATATGCAATACAGCCATTCACATTCAGGTACATAGAATAAATAAGGCTTAACTAGTTACCTCTTCTTGGTCAACTGTAGTTCAAAAAGAGGAAAGACTTTAAGCAAATTATACATCTTTACTGGAATATCAAGTATGTCGAAGTTGTTTAGAAAAATACTTGGAAGATTAGTTGTGTTGTATGAATATGAAGGTCTGTTTGCCTAAAGATCCCAGAAACCATGCCATGAAGGTGAATGCATTTTGAAACTGGACATAATATATAGTACAGCATACATTAATTTCCAGGCACTCAGTGATGATTTCAGGGTGTAAATAAAGGAGATGACTTCTTGGTGTGGTCAAAACCTCATGGTCAGAGCATTACCCCAGAATAACATCATGACATAGGCAGAGAATACGCATTTATTTCACTCACAAGCCACAGAGACTACAGATCTCTATGTCCTGAAGTAACTTCCCAGTCATCAAATCAGTCTTTATTAAATTTTCACATGCACTTACTTTTAGATTCAATTTGAAATGTGCTCTAAGGAGCATCATATGGACAAAATAATTAGCTAAAGAGAAATAGTATGGCATAGATTTTTAGACAATGGCACAGAATACTGTTTCTCGAGTACCACCAGGAGTACTTGAGTATCATAATGTAATGTAAAGATGAGTAGTTTATTGAGTTATTCATTTTCATTTATATTTAAAGGGAGAATAGCTGATCAAGTCTGTAGTTCGGGGAATCATTTTGCTTCGGCCAAAGCTAAAACCTGTCTTCATGAGTTTAAAAGTGTATCAATTTAAAGAAAAAAATCTTAAGAAAATAATTAATAATACAAAGATAGCTTAAGACTCTTGGAGGTCACATTCAAGTGGCTCAAGTTTAATGAACACTGCCAGCCAAGAGCAGTAGAGCATTTCTGCATACCAATACCCCTGGGCTGACCCTTGTCCTGTAAAGCACATGCTGTATGACCTTGGGCAAGTTGGAATTCTCTGACCTTAGTTGACTCAAATAATAAGAGACATTGGACAACAACTCCAAGAACCCTTTCAATTCTAGCCTGTGACAATTCTATGTATTTTATGTTACTTTCTGTGATGGAGGTGGGGGAGAACAAAGAGGTAACGTCAGTATTGCCTGCTGTGATGTGAGGTTGGAGGCATGCATGAGCATCAGGCTGCCTCATGGTGTCCCTAAAGGGACAAGGTAGGACACAGATGGCTTGGGAGATAGAGGACATGCAAGGCAGAGCTGCTGCTTGCCATTAGGCCTCAATTGAGTTATCTATCCTCTCAGTCCTTTAAAATTGCTTTAACTGAAATATGATCTATATTCTGTATAACATGATGTTGTTGAAATATTTATGAATGGGGGAATGGCTCAATTATTAATTAGTATACCACTTTTGTGGAGAGACCACTTAAATCTATTCTTTTAGTGATTTTCAAGAATTATAATACAGTGTTATTAACTATGGACAATGTATCATATAATGGGTCTCCTGAACCAATTCCTCCTGCCTAACTGAAATTTGTATCCTTTGGCCACTATTACCCCAAACCATCCCCACCCAGGCCCTGGCAATCACCTTTCTGCTCTCTGCTTCTGTGAGTTCAATATTTAAATGACTTCTCTATATAAACGACATTGTACAGTATTTGTCTTTCTATGCCCCTAGTTTCTCTATTTAAGAGGGTAAATGGTCACAGTCATGAATAATACATATCCAGTGCATGTGGTCTTTATGGACAGCTCAACAGCAGTGCATGGAAATGAAAAAAAAAAGTCTGTGTAATCATAAATCTTGAAATTGCATCCTCTGCTAGCTTTCTTGGTCACCATTATTTCTTGTTTTTTTTTTTTTTTTGTTTTGTTTTGTTTTTTGTTTTTTGTTTTTGGTTCCGGTCGTGGGGCCTGAACTCTGGGCCTGGGCGCTGTCCCTCAGCTCTTCAGCTCAAGGCTAGTGCTCTACCACTTGAGCCACAGCGCCACTTTCCGGCTTTTTTCTTTTTGCTTATGTGGTGCTGAGGAATCGAACCTAGGGCCTCAGGCGTACAAGGCAAGCGCTCTACCACTGAGCCACCTTCCCAGCCCTATTATTTCTTGTTTTAAGGTATACTGTGTAGATACAGCTATATTATGATCAAGTGGAATTTTTAAAAATGGGTTAAATTCAAGCCAGTATTGCTAGATTTAAAAAAAAAAACAGAAAAAATATTTAATACTAAAGAAGAAAGTGTAAATTGGTTCAACATGGATTCAACTAGAACATCATCATACCTATTGGTAACCTCAAAATCTTGTTTCAGTTAAAAGTTTTAACTCTCACTTCTTCTAAACTTACAAGCAGAAGATGGGATAGAAATACTAAATTATTTATCAGCTCAACTGAATTCTGCTTTTTCTGATGCTCCTTTCCAATAGCCTAGCATTCCCAAGTAGACACAGAACCTCAGATGATCTGTCAAAAGTTCACATGCTTTATGCCCCAGGGACACCCAGGTTACACTCTCAGGCTACTGTCTGTTGAATTCCAACTGCAATTACTTTTTTTTTCACTTTGGAATTTCCCAGATTTTGCTTATTTGATCTGTTATTTGACATGGAGATAAATACTGTTAAGTGACTCATAAAACAAAACAACTTCAAAATAAGGTGAACTCCAGAAAGAAAACAGAACTACCCACAAAAAACTGTAGAGTCGTTTAGTGCTGGGTAAGCAATACTCCAGGCCAGAATCATCTCTGAATTGCTATCATATTGCAAAAAGAGGAAAAGGAAGAAGAAGAGGAAGGAGGAGCAGAAAAAGGAAAAGGAGAAAGGAGAGGGAGGAGGAGAGGGAGAAGGAGGAGGGGGAGAAAGAAGAGGGGAAGGAGGAGGAGAAGATGCTCAAAAGGTTATAAAGTGGGTAATGTATCTTTCAATCTATTTTTAGCCAAAATTATGACTCTAAATGAGGAAGCTTCAATCTTGTAGCTTATTTGCTTATGTAAATCATCCCAAGTCTTTTATGCCACATAGATTGTATTTACGACCCTTTCCTTTTGGTTTTTCATCACAGTGCAGGCTGTCAGCTTCTAAAATGTTCTTTCTGATATCCTTTTACCAGTCAGGGAAGTAGAATAACAAGCCTTGTTCTAGGTAATATTACAGAGCTATCTTATTCCTCCTTGCTCTATGTAAATGATTTTGGCTAATTAAATGACTCCCCTGGTAGTGGAGTTACTAAGAGTCAGGGACTCTCAGGCAGATCAGCAGTACCTCTATCTGAGGTGCTGTTTTTCCTCACTAGGTTATGTGGATTCTTGGTCAGCTTCAGCTGCTGTGTCCAGCTCACTTGCAGCGGAGGAGATGTGGCAGCTGATTTTATTTACAGTTTTCAGAAGCATTTCCCTAGGCCCCTGTAGCATCTACCATTTACCAAGCTGAGAACAGCTTTCCCACAAACCCCTCCACTCCTACCTCCACTCCCACTCCCAGTTCAGGAAGCCATGTCAGTGCTTCTACAGCAAAGACACTCCCTGTACCCACCTTTTCTAAGGTGAACAATTGTTGAAAAGTTCCCTGATGGATTCTTGTGATCAAGGTTAGAGCCTTTTCACCATCAGATCTGTTTTGGTAAGTCCAAAGAATGAAAAGAGAGCTTGAATAGTACCATGTCCCTGGGAAAAATGGCCCAGCAAGGGATGCTGGGAGCACACCATGGGTGGGTTCTCCACCTTCCCCTCTGCTCTGCTTTGCTGCTCCTTCCTGGAAGCCATGGGTGGAAGAGGAGATTTTAATAGTAAGCAGTCTTTTCAGTTCTGAGAATTTCCTCTGGCCCTTTAGTCCTTTCTTTTCGTGGTCTTGCAGGCCGCATGTATTTGCATCTAGCTTTTTGTGCTCTGTGGAGTTTCCTGAATTTCTCTGCCACTGGTTACTCATCTCCCCTCTACTCTGTTACCAGCTATCTCCTAATGAAACCCCATCCCATTAACACTTCCCTCCACCCTTTCTCCTTTTCCCTCCTTTACAAACTACTACACATCTTTTCCATCATTTTACATTGGGCTATTTGACATTGACCATCCTAAAGCAAACTACCCCTTCTCTCACCAAATAAACTGCTTTCAATAAGCCTTTCCCAGCCCCCTAAACAAATAACACCCCACCAATCTACCTCATTCTAAAATATTGCTTTTCATAACCTTCAACCATTTGCTCCCTCTCTCTTCTCACAGAGATAAATTGACTTCAGTGTCTGTTATATGGGCACTGAGCTATCTCACTGAAACCATAAAGTGCAAGTACACACACACACACACACACACACACACACAGACACACAAAACCTCCCAAAGAAAAATGACCTAATATCATTTGCTTTTCCTTTTTCCAAGAAAGAAAACTTGTGAAGTATATAAAGACCCGTTTGTTTCTCTTGTACAATTTTCATTCCCCCATGAAATAAGCTAAGGAGAAATACAGTAAGGCTTTCCAAGGCCAAACACATTCTACTGTTTATTACACATATTACATTCTTAAATAAAAATGCGTCACATAACATTTTTTGCATAGATATCTTACAATATACCAATTTAAAAAAGAATTATGAAACAGACCAGTAACAAAAATAAATTTTATCTTCATTAATAATTTTGTAACATTAACATACCACCATCATATAATACAAATAATAGTTTTAAATCTTAAGACTTTTGTACAGCAAAAAAACTTGACAAAGTAATATATTTATATTTATATATATATATAAAAAGCTTAAAAAAAATAAAATGTCAAAAAAAGGCATAACCGAGGGCTATAAGACTGGGTACTTCTGTGATATATTATAAATACCAGAGAAGGCCTGAGAGAATGTGACCGGGGGAGAGGCAGGGGAGGGCGGGAGGGAGCTGAGAGAAGGTCTTTCCAAACACACTTGTTAGACACATCTGGCAAAAAAAAAAAAAAAAAAGGAAAATGTATAGTGCAAAAATAAAATTCTTCAAGCAACTATTAAGAGGAGAATAGAGATTGGAAAGCAAAGTTATGGTGAGTAGGAAATCATGTGATGAGAGCAGGGATGGGGAGAGGGCATCTGGAACGGGGAGAGATAGTGATAAGTGGGAAGGGGAGGCTTCAAAAACAAACATTTATTTTTGCCTCTGTGTTAGCAAGGAAATCTTGGCCGTAATAGGTGTGTTTTGTTTTTCCTCCCTGGAATGAAGCAGAAGTGAAAAATAAGGAAATAAAACTAAGTCTGGGATTGGATAGGAAATGCATGCTGGGAAGCTAAAATATAAAGGTTGAGAACCAGCCAATGAGCCCCAAAGCCTCCAGACAGGACCAGGATTTGCAGAAATTATCCTGCCTCCAGTCTAAAGGCTTAGGATTAAAATGTCCCCTTTCCCCACCCATAGCCCCTCCCCTCAACGTGGAACTAACTCCCCGTGTGTGGTTTTGATATACTGGCAATTGTAAGCATCCATCCCCCCCGCAAAAGATATTAGGCACTGGTGGCTACTCCTCTTAAATGTCAGTAGCCTGTTTTCCTTCTGCGAAGGTACCCTAGGAATATATGCACAGTCCGGTGTGCGCATACATACCACCCTCATTATTCTGATGTGGGTCCTTTTTATGGCAGTAGACAGAAGCTGGAGTCAAAACAATTTACGATTCCAAAGCTCACAGTTGAAAAAAAATTATATAAACAGTCCCCAACCAAGAACGTTATCCACCTTCCCTCGTGACCAGGGAGAGGGAGCCCTGTTTGAGAAGTGTATCTTGTTTGGGATATTTGTGAACTGATGGCCTAGGAGTTCTCTCTCGTTTTTGGAATACCTGTTTCCCGAGGACTTAGACACAAATCCAGAACACCTGAAGAATACAGTACTATATTGGAAGGATGCGCATAAGAAAGTTCATTGTAGCTTTTTTTCCCCTTTGTAGGCTCTATTAGAGGAACCAACAGAGGAGACTGAAGAGTGTTAGAAGGAAGAGAAAACCCTGAAGCCTCAGGCATTCATCATGAGATATCACAGTATTTACAAGCAGTTTGCTTCCTCTGACACATTTCTGTTGTCCTATCTCAACTCTGTCCTAAAATCCTTAAAGAGGAAAAATATGCCATCAAAAGGCATTGATGGGCACAAAGACCAGGCCTCCAGTTCCAAACTGAGATATCACCATGTTTACCGAAACTGAATCCAAACTTCCCCTTCACTCCTGCCACTTGCAAACAAAAACAAAAACAAAACAAAAAACAAAAAAAAAACAAAACAAGGGAAAGCTTCCACAAATAAATTTCAACCAGGTTCTACTTAATAAATTTTGATTTTGTCCATGGTCTGGGTGCAAAATTGTAGCCCCCAAATGCTGGCCCTTCTAAGATTTTTGTTGTTAAGGAAGAAATGAAGAGTCAGATTTTTGTAGCCAAATGGGTTACATCTCTGACTTTCCCTCCTTCTAAAAACAATTCATGCAGAAGAGAAGACAAAAGCACCTCCCATTCTTATTTTAAATTTTATGAAGTGGCTTTCATAGAGGAAATGATCTGGAGTGATCAAAAACAATCACTAGACTTTGTTCTCACAATGTCTCTTTCATTTGACTTTCTCATCAGATGCAGGATGGAAGCTACAGGCAGAAGGCTCTGAACACACTGGATGAGCCACCTGAAAACCCCATATATTTTTTGATACAAATAGACATGGATAATCTGGAAGCTTATCCCAAACTAAAGTTCTTCTAAAAATCTTCTCTGGCTTTATAGAACTTTTAAAAAAAAAAAAAACAACCAAAAACCAAAAAACAAAACCACCTAAGAATCCATTCTGCTCATCATGCAAGAGGTTGACTGTCTTTTACCCTGTTATAATCAGGCAATCAAAGATGTAAAAGGGCACAAGAGGTGCAGGCAAGGAAGAGATGGCATTGAGAGAAAGCGGGTATTTGATGGGCTTCTTGAGGGAACGCACACAGAGAAGGAAATGGTCAGCATGAAGGTCATTGGGGGGAGGTCTCCGATTTTTCACAAAACGCAGCTTTGTCATGTCTCTTTTTCTGGACATAATACTCATCACCACCAGGCATTAAGCTGGACCAGCAAACCAAAAGTGGGGCAGAAGGCCAGTAGCTAGGAGCAGCATTGCAATTTCAGGCTTCCACATCTCTGACTTACAGCCATGTGGTAGGAGAAAGAAGCACACCTTGAAATAAAGAAAACTGTCAGTGGCTTAGAAACACTTCTTCTATATCTCCAACTGTGAACCCTGGAAAAAGTATGCTGGAGAGGACAACTACAAGAAACACCATGCCATGTTTTTCCTGTCAAATTTGGGATCCCCTGGAATGTTAGGAGGTAATGATTTAAATGAGAAAGGAATATATTGTGTTTCCAGTGTCCACTACAGCATTCCTTGAATAACCAGTCCTCTTGGGCACAAAATACACGCTGGGGTCACTTCTTGGAAAATTTGTTCATTCCATAAACTCTTCAGAGTCACCTCTGCCATTTCAGAGATGATGGTGAATTTATCCCAAACTCATTTCCAAATGATTAGGACTGACCCTGCCCCATGCTTAGGACTGGTTACCATTCACAGGTGCCAACCTGGGCTAGAGAAGAATAGTTTCAAAGCCATACACTTAGCACCCACCGAATTCTCAGGCCAATTCTCACAGTCAACAAATGACTCTGAAGCAAGCAAGCACCATCATGGTATCTGCTCTGAGATACATGCACCCTGCTCTGAGAAAGGTCAGGAGCAGATTACAAAGGACCTCACTGATACAAAAGAGAGAGAAATTACCAAACATTTCAGACACTGATGAGGACCATAGGGCCTTTGTTCTGCCACATTCAAATGAGACCACAGATGACAAACGGGAGCAAACAGCAATGATTACTCTTTTTCATTGTGTTTTTTGTTTTGCTTTTTGTTTTTTTTTTTGCTTTTTTAAAATTTTTTTTATCTTTTTTTGTTGCTGTTTTTTTTTTTTTAAACTTTCTTTATAATAGAGCCTTGCATTGGTCAGTTCAAAAATTAAGCATTATAAACCCTTAAGAATAGCATTTTCGAGAGGCAAGAGCAGCTCCAGCCGGGGAGAGAACATTTATAAATCGTGGCAGTCATGGCTCAATGCCATCACTGGTGTGTGCGTGCATTCATGCTGGAGGCTGCTACCAAAAGGAAAAAGAAAAGAATCAACAGAATCTGGGGTGTCTAAAGTTTCATCTAGTGCACTGACTGGAGGTGCTACAGTTTAATACAGCTGAGGTTCAAGGTCCCTCACACATCCTTCATCCAGAAAGGATGCCCCACACATTCAAATTCAAATATAACCCCATGGTACGCCAAGATGGAATGGCCATAAGATGCACTCAAATGCAGAAGAGAACAACAAGATTGTCAGCAAGCAGTGCTCCAGAAATTATTTCTAAGTCATGACTAGTTTTAAATCTTTGGAATAAAACTGATTTTTTCCCTTAATACCCTCCAACTAACATATATATATATATATATATATATATATATATATATAAAATTGCCTCCGGCAAATGGACAGATTTGTTGTGTCTGTGTGTTTGTTTTTTATTTTTTTGTTTTTGTTTTTTTTCATTGTTTTTTTTTTTAATTTTTGGTCTGAATTGAAAAAAGGAAAAAGAAAAATTTCTAAGGGCCAGACCTCAAAATGCCCCAAGTATTCAACTGGCAACTCTAAGTCTGTGATCAGGAGGTTCCTTTACCCTCAGACAAGTAGTTTCAACATTTCAGCGAAAACAAAGGCTGTAGAAAGCTGAGAACCCATATGCCAAGGATCTTGAAGGTTGCTGTCATATAAGTGTTTGTGTTTCTTATGTTATGATTTCCTCTTAAAGACTTCAGTTTTGCATCCCAAATATAGATGGGGTGGCATTTTAACAGTCAATGAGTCAAACAGTCAAAGGAGAGCAGGAGGGGCGCCAGCTGGTATGAAGGAGCAGCAACCATGTGTGGACCAAATGCCATTTTTATTTATTTATTTTTAGACGTGTCTTGAAGGGATGGTCCCAGAATATACAAAATATACAATCTGTCCTAATAACCACCCCGCTTGCTTGCATAGGCCATTTAATGGTCCTAAAGGCAGTCTTTGGAGTTTGAGGCCAGTGCCAGCTAGCTAAGAATGTGGGCAGAGCAAGATCAATATTGGATATGTGTGTCTGGGGGAAGGGGGTGGCAAGTAAGGACCGTAACCCCCTTGGAGACAGCTTGTGGAGTAAATGTGAGGCCTCTGTTGATCCTGGGTACTCTAGATCACAAGTCATGGTGGGCCTAGCCAACACACCCTAGAAATATCACACGAGCAACACCTCTGCCCTTTTCTTAATGGTCAACCCTACATTCATTCCCACAATGGCATTTTGAACTGTGTATTTGAACAAGTGGGTAACATGAGCTCAGTGGGCATGAGAGAGGAGGATAGGGTGATGTTTTGTGAAGCCACTTGACTTGGGAAGCATCCTCAGTTTTCCCTACTCCTGGAAAGAGTGATTATTTTTGGCTTTTTATGACAGGTCCTAACCCAGAGTTAGATTAAATACGCAGCTGCCCTTGGAGACTAGCGACATCTATGGTGTGACTAGGGTAGCAATGACACACAGCGCAGTGGCTGACCACTAGGCGCTGAGGTCACCAGGCCTCAAGGAGGGTGAGAGAACTGTGATGTCCCATCTGATTGGCTGCTTCGAGAGCCAGGTGCTGACAGAGTCCTGGAGAGGTTTAGTCCACGGAGGAAAGATAAAACATTGAAGCTTCCAAATAAGCTTTTCAAGTTTTCATTAGCAAAGAAACCCAACAAACAAAAAAGAGATTAAAAAAGAAAAAAAAATCTAGCACTGGCAATAAGGTGAGGCTCAAGGGATATACTGTGACTTATCATCAAAGACTTTTATTCTCTTGGCCACTTTGCAGTCATGCTAGAAGTTTCCAGAATCCCTAGTGCATATGGTGTGCAAGAGTCAAAAAAAAAGAAAAGAAAAGAAAAGAAAAGAAAACTCCTCCCTTGAGAGTGAAGTCTAGAGAAATGCAGGCCAGAAAGGTGTTTAGGTGGGATTCCAGAGTCTGCCGCCTGTAAGGCCATAAGGCCGTTGGTACTGACTCGAAAGATCTCAATGGTTCCAAGAAGAACCCAAACCAAGCAACAGTTCTGTGAGAAAGTCTGACGCACGAAATAGTAGGACTTTTCACACACAAAGGACAAATAAACCAAGAGTTAATTTTGGCTACCAAACTGCAATTTGGTTTTCTAGGTCATTTTTCCCCCAACTATTTAAAAAGAAACATTAGTGCTACACATATGCAATTGTAAGACGTTGGATTCTCCTATTAAGTTGCACCGAGAAGCAAAATAAGCCCCTCAGATTGCCGTCCACCTGCGGAGACGTCACATCCATTTGCTTTGATTTCCATTGGCAACAGCAGGAAGTAATTCCAAGAGAGCTGAAGTAAGCAGCCGGTCTGCCTTGCTGAGTTCACCAGGCCTCCTTCCTCTTCGCCTTCTACCATCTGGCTAGGGCAAGGCATAAGGAATAGATGTATATAGTTTAAATAGAGTTGAGTGCACGACAGTAGGTGCGTGTGTGCATCTGTGTGTGACAGGGTGTGTGGGTCTGTGTGTGTGCGCGCGTGTGTGTACACAGAGGTTTTAAGTGAGAACTTTCTTCTGCAAGGCAATGGATCCCCCGCCTGAAGTCCAGCCCTCTGCCTCACGGCATTTCCTTCGGACGTTGGCCGACGCCATGACAACTCTGGCCTTTAGGGTTTGTTTTGTTGTTGTTGTTTTTAGATATGTCGCTTCATATGGAGGGCAAGATGGTCAGACCTGGAAAAACACCTAGAACATATAAACAACAACAATAGAATATCAGAGCAGTCCAGGGAAAGAATACTACTAGTTCTATTAACCTCATGGAGAGACAAATGATCAACCTTAACAGAGAGACAGTCTGTGTGAATTGAGAAATGAGCTGCTAGGGAAGTCGGCTAAGGGGTCAGACTGCTTGAATTCAGATCCCAGCACTTTCAAGAGTTGTGTGGCTCATTCACCACTTTGTCCCTTAATTCCTCATCAGTCAAACAGAGATAGTTGTAGTACTGTTCATAGGTTGGCTGTGAGGATTAAATAAGGTGATCTCTGCAAAGCACTCAGAATACTGCCTCATAAATGGGAAGAGGCTAGCCGTTACGGTTGCAATTGTATGAAACGAAGAAGAAACAAATGTGAAAATGCTTTAAACACAAGTGTCATGTTCACATACTGCAAATACAAAAAGGAGAAAAATAATCAGCCTATTTCATCAGCTCGTGGAACAGTGATGTTGCACCACCCAAATTTCAGACCTGAGCTTTACAATGAGAGAGCTTCTTGTGAAGTCTGCAGGCCCATGCATGTGCTCCATATTCAAGTCAAGAAAAAGAAGGCACTGTGCTGGGAGAAGGGTGTTCTGTCTAATATTACCCTCCACAGTGTGTATTTTCATCGTATGTGTGTGTGTGTGTGTGTGTGTGTGTGTGTGTGTGTGTGTGTGTGTGTGTGTGTGTGTGTGTGTGTGTGTGTAAGGAGCTGAGCTATGGCTACATAGCTCAGGGAGGCGCTAGAAGCTAGCTAGAGCAAATCTCTGAGTCTATTCTTTTGGACTAAACAATGACTTGGTACCTAATGTTGTTAACTGAATGATTTACTCAGCAGGAGAACAGTGGTTGTCTTCCTGCCTTTTTCATCTGTGACCAGACACTATTGGGTGGCAATCGTTCTATGTTCTCAGTAGTATCAAAGATGGCCTTCTATGGCCATAGTGACATGCTAAGACACAGTCAAATGACCTATAAAGGGCAATGGAGGAGGCCCAACTGATGGAATTGCTGAAAGAGAAATGTTCTTTGTTTTCCACTGAGACTGCTCAACTACCAAGGTATAAGCCTAGAGCAAATGGTATCCATATTGCCACTATGGGAAGGAGCCTCCTGGAGAGAAAGCCAACAGGCAAAAGGGAATCAGAGCACAGAAAGAGCAAGAAAGAGTCCTGATGACAACATCTGGGAACCTGAAGCCAGCTGAGCCTAGAGGTAAATCAAATTTTCTCTTCTTGCTAGTTACCTGAGCTAATAAACTCTCTGTGATGTTAACACCAGCCTGAGTCAGGATTCTGCACCTTACAACTAATAGTGTGGGTGTTTCCATGTCCCAACAGCTGACGAGCTAAGGTTCTGGCTGGAATCCCAGGAAATGAGCACGTACAACAGTCACGCTTGGCTCTGGCTATGTGTTGTCTCTCTCCATCCCTCTCCTGAAAACTGGCCACTTCCTGACCTATGAGAATGTTCCCAGGCTCCCCTGGACCTGAGACATCCCACCATCTAATACTCTGGCTAGCATGTTCACAGGCTGCTCTGCTTAGGTTAGTGGAGTTTCCTGTTCAGGGCAGGATTTTCCTGTGTGTATTCATTCTTAAAACAAACAAATCCACCTTGCCCTCTGACCCCAACACTCTCCACACCCTCTGTTTGTGTCCATTCCTTAAATAGGTACATGTGCAGGATAGAATCCCAAGGAAATGAAGCTAAACAGGATAGAAGTACAATGAAAAAAAAAAACCCAAAACATATAAAGATGGGGAAATTACAGCAAAAAACAACCCAACCCAATCGCACATTCAATAACAGTAACAATCTCAATTATACCCACTTTAACAGTAACAATCTCAATTATACCCACTTATTTTAGGCCCAAATATGTTATGAGCAAGCTATATGGATTAAATCTTAAGAGTCAGTTCTAAAGGAATTTGATTTAGTATAAAACAGTGCCAAGTTTCTTTGGTACACAGAAAAGGTTATAAAGCCGGCAGGAAATTTAGCATTTAACTTGTATGGCTGAGTGTTGTCTACTGTCTGTTCTCGAATCCTCCTCCTTCTTCCATCCTTTCTTCTCTCTCTTTCCCATTTATTTATTTATTTGTATAATTTATTTATTTTTGCTGGTCCTGGGGCCTGAACTCAGGGTCTGGGTATAGTCCCTGAGCCACTTTATGCTCAAAGCTATCAGTCCATCATTTGAACCACAGCACCACTTCCGGCTTTTTCTTAGTAGTTTATTGAAGATAAGAGTCTCACAGACTTTTCTGCCTGGGCTGGCTTCAAATCGTGATCCTCAGGTCTCAGTGTCCTGAGTAGCTAGGATTACAGGCATGAGCACCAGCACCTAGCTTTCCTTCCCTTTTAATCCCAACTATCTAGAGAAGAAAATTCAGATCCAGATTGGGAAGTTATCATTGTAGGTATTTCTTTGTTTTGTTTTGTTTTGTGTGTGTATATGGGGGGGGTTTGTTTATGGTTCTAGGGCTTGAACTCAAGGCTTACTCAAGGCTGGTGCCCTGCCAAATGAGCCATAGCTCCACTTCCAGGTTTTTGTTAGTTAATTGGAGATAAGGGTTGAACTGCAATATCTTAGCCTCCTGAGAAGCTAGTATTACTGGCACCTGGCTCTTATTTCTTTTTTAAAATAGTCTCACTCACAAAACAACAACAACAAAAAAGATAACATTCTTATCTCCCAGTACTAGATAAGATGTTCATCAGAACATAGCTAAACCATTTCAACCTAGGTAGCCTGACTGTAGAACTACTGTTCTCAGCCATAGTTGTCTGTTAATCTGTGGCGTACAGAGCTGAGTTTATACATTAAAGGAGGTTGTTTTAGGTAGAATAAGGTGCTCTCTACACCAAATATCCACCCATAATCCCCCAACCCTGTGCCTATATTTAGCTGTGCAAAGGAGAGGTTGTGGATGGAACTGATTTACTAATCAGCTGAAGGGAGGTTATCTTGGATTATCTGGGTAGGCCCACCATCATCAGAAGGTCCTTAAAAATGGACGTGGGAATTGAAAGAACACCATACAGATGGGGGCTGGAAAAGTACTGAGCAGCTGTGATGATGGAGGAGTGGGTGATGAGCAGTGAATGTGGGCAGCTGCTCCAAGTTGGACAAGCCAAGGAAAAGACTCTTCCTTTATACCCTCCAGAAAAGAAGCCAGCCTATTGAGACCTTGACTTTAGCCTGGGGAGAACACTGGAGGCATGTTGGACTTTGAAGCCTACGAAATGGCAAGACGACACATTTGTGAAGTACATGAATATGATGCTAATTTGGGGGCACTGGTTACAGTGGTAACTGGAATATTAGAGGGTCAGTGGTCAGGCAGGATTGGGGAGAGAACAAGGCAGAAACCTTGCCTGTCCAAAGGAAAAAGGAATTTGAGCTAGTGAGAAGAAAGCCCTGGCATTGAATGGAATTCCTTTGCTTTCTTTTCTACACCGTTAGAACTTTCAAGAAATAAAGTAACACTCTTGATAGGGAATTTTATGTAAAAGATCCATTCAGTCATTTATGTGTTCAACTTTTACTCTGCCTTTACCAACTGTTGAGTATCTAGCAATATACATTCAAGCTTCTGTTTCCCTTCAATAAATTTTTCAGGAAAAAAATCTCAAATCTTTAAAACAGTGCGAAATATAATTGTACCTCTACTGAATCAAATTAGAATCATCATTTGTTCAAATTTTAGAAAATATATGATGTTCAGGATTAGACAAGGTTCCTCAGTGTTGAGATTTTAATTTCACTTCACACCAGTGATATCCTTAGTCATGATTAATTTCTATTTATTAATTTATACTTAGTGAGTTCCACATAGGAACCATAAAAGGTAGTAGATAAACTCTACATCTAGAAATGCAGAATCGAATTATTTTTAAGGGTAATACAACCCCAGGGGGTGTTTATAATTGTGTAGCAGCCAGATGACCTTAAGCAAGAAGGTCCTTAGAAGGTCCTTAATGACTGAAATGTGTGCATTCCAGAGGACCAGTCAAAGCTCACAGTCATTTCTCTTGCTCATGAATAAGGCACACTGAAAGTCACATGGAGAGTAAGCTAGCAGCAATCCTCTAGGGCTAAAGGGCTAAGATTCTGGCAGGTAGTTTTTAATACATGTAAATGCACTGTCATGAAAATCCAACTGGCCTCCCTCCTCCCAAACTCTTGAGATTTTGGACGCATTACCCGAGTGGCAGTCCCTTTACACTGAACTGTGCTGAGTTAGAAGAATGTATTCTGCACATTGTGTCTAATGGAAGCAGAGCTCTATTCACCACCATCAGCCACCTCACAGTCTATGAGTTTGAAATGACTCAACCCTCTGATAAGTGGTCACTCAGTAAGCTGCATAGTTCAATCTGATGGTAAAGAAATGATACAGTCCTCTCACTATACCCCAAACCTGAAGGGACATAGCCCAGTTTTTTCAGGGGCAGATAAAGCTTCTAAGTGTAATAAGTCAAGTTACAACAAACATATAACACTATCAGGTTATCTCTTTCCAATTCTGATGGAACATGTATACAAAGAAATACTGTTCTTTCTGGTAGGACAAACAACAAAGAAATTAGGTTAATACCTGGCAATGTATGTTTACCACCAGGTTGAAGAGGCAATAGGGAATGGTGGAGAAAGTAGAAAAATAGTCATCTCATGACCATCACAAATGAACAGTGATGGCTATGCAGTTCCAATCAGTGACAGCCATGGGGAATGTGAGCCCACTGTGGCTAGGACTGTTTTTCAGACAAAACCAGAAGTGCATTAAAAAATGTGTGTATGTAATGTTTAACAAGGTGAAATACTAGCTATATAAATAAATAAATACCAAACTACCGTATGGACAAATAAAAGCCTAAATTAGACCTGGCATATACTTAAGGAGAGGGAGATATATCTCATTTAGCTTCTAAATAAGGTAGACTAGTTGCTCAAACTCTAAGAGGCAAGCAGTAGTGCATCTACGTGCAGGGTACTGCTGTGATGCCCTCTGTTTGCAAAGGTGAAAGTCTCCTAAGGAATGCCAGCACCTCGTTCAATCCAGGTCTTCCTTTCTTCTGCTTTGGGGACACTCCAATTCCCCAAAACAGCTCTCAGACCAGTCTATTCTTAGCACATTCACTGCAGTTGAAATGCAAAATTCTGCCTGTTATGAGACACTGATGACACTCTAACTCTCATTTCTGACATCACCAAAAAGGTACTACTGGAATATGCCACAGGACTCTGGTTGACCCCTTCTCCCCCTTTTTCCCACCATGTCCCAGAATTGGCAACGTTCGAACAGCAAATTCTAGCCCCAGAAATCATAGTGTATTTTGATAAAGAACACAAAACAAAACACTAACCAAATTACCCATCACTGGTATCTCCTTCACTGTATTATCTAGTGGGCTTGGATATTTCTCCACGTAAGTCACATCTGTGGGAAGACTGAAGGCTCATAGATGAAAAGCTGGGTAGTTGTACATTCCTCAACCAGTGGATCTGAAGAGAGGAATACCAAGTCTGGCAATTTCCTCCTAAATACATGCTGTCCACTTCCAAGGAAAAATGCTCACATTTTCCCCCCAGTGTAGCCACACCATCCTTCAGAGATGGACAGCTTGTGTGCATGTCTATTGCTGCGACATCATGTCATGACATCATCGTGCCTCATGTCACGACAGCTCACAAACAATGTACCTTCATCTCATGGAGGCAACTGAATGCCCTTGCTCACAGTGAGAAGAGTCATGACCCATAGGTTTCTTAATTAGCCAGAGCAAGTGAAGAGTGTACCAGGGACACTTGAGATGGGAGTCAAAGAAGGATGTCAAATAAGGCGGCACTTTCTACAAAAGACAAGCTGCCGAGTCCTGAATAATCAGGAGGCTTTCTAGGGATCCGGATAGAAACTAAAACAACAGTTGTTCTGCTGGGTAGCAGAACTGAGTTTCAAGGCAGTGGGGAGACAATAGCAGCATGGAGTGTACTTCCCCAGCCCTGGGTGGGAGGTTATCTTTGGGCTCCAGGAGGCATGGAGTCCTTATTTAGTTCTTAGAGGATGAAGATAAGAGGAAAATAGCTTCTTCAGGAAGAAGAAAAAAAGGAGGAAAAACATAATTGCTTCTTTATAAGCATCTTAAAGCAGCGTGGAGCCAACTTGGCCAACCATGAGATTGGGCCATCCCTGGCCTGCTTTCCAAACAAGGGAACTACAGAGGAAGGGCTGGCCAGCGGGAGGCCACGGGCATGGGGACTGGGGGGTGGGCAGGATGCACAAGTGATCACATTTCCTTGCAAGGACAGCCAGGCCCCTGTGGACATCCTGCTCACTCCCTCCTGCCATCCTGAAAGCTGCTGCCCATACCGGGGGAACCCTGAGGCTGTCAGAGGCTTTTATCGTATTAGAAGCATTTTTCTCATCATAACGGAGACCTTTAGTATTGCATTAAAAAGATGGTTAATTTTCTTAAGCTTCCTTTTAAACACAGAAATAGGATTAGAAGGATAACACGCTCAGATGCAAGCCCATTATTTGATTATGTCTAAACCTAATCCTGCCTTCACCTTGGCCTGCAGAGTCTCCATTTTGGGGTTTATTGGTTGATAATGCCAGGGCTGTCAGATTCAATTACTTGGGTAGTATCTGTTGCTACCTGATCCTCCTTCCATATCAAATGCTGAAAGTTTGAAATTGAATCACAACATAGGTTTGTTCTCCAAGTGTTGGCATCTTTTGGACCCCTTTGTCTACCTGCATGGAGGAAAAAATGTTCTAAGGCCTCCAAAGAAAGTTTCATTAGCAAATTCATTTATGATAATGCTTCAGAGCAAAGCTTGCTAGACTAACCTTGCTTCCTTTAAGTAAACTTTATACTTTTCATATCATGAAGGTTCAGAGAAAGCAGTATTGAGAGCAGGTACAGGTGAACATTATCTACTCGATTACTTTTCCTATTAAACTACAATTATTTACTGTATCATCTCTCCAAGGGTAGGAACAACGTCTTGTTGATACCTAGTGACAAATTCAAGGAAACTTCTCAGTAAATGCTTGTAAAACTGAATTTATACCTCAACTACATGGCAAGAAGGCACGCTTTGTCACTGGTCTCCCTAATGGAAAGAGAAAAAGGCATTCCCAGGACCAAGTATCTGTGAGACGGGCTTGTGACAAATCCATGAGCACATGCGCAGAGCAGGCCATCTTCCAACCCGACTTTCCCATCTCTCCCCTTCGGTAAGTCCCCTTACCTGTCGCAGTGGTTGCATTTAAAGGGCTTTGCACCTGTGTGTTTCCTGTAGTGCCTCGTGAGCTCATCACTCCGTGCAAAACGCCACTCACAGCCTTCCCAGGAGCACTTGTAAGGCTTCTCACCTGCAGGAGAGATGGAAGAGCCAAGGTCAGCAACAAACAAACAGCTCACTCCGAATTAGGTTTCTGCTGCCTGGTGGTCAGCCTTGAATAAAAAGGGGCTGCTTCAAGAATTCTGGAAAGACTAGATTTCCTAACAGGGTATGACACTTCTTTGTTTGTAGTATGTCTATGTTGTTTTGTTTTAACCTTCAAATGTTGTTTCACAAGATCTTCAAATGTGGAGCTGTCATTTCAGTTCCCAGAGTCAGAGCATTTCCTTCGACTGGCGAGGGATCAATTTTTATTTATTTTCTATTCCCCTGAGTGATTTGACCCCCCACAGCCCAAGCAGAAAGGAAATGTGCTATTTTCATCTGAACCACAAATGCTTCTAATTCTATTTTTCTCCAGAACCTACAGTAATTTACCATTTCAGGCTTTTTAGTCTCTACTCTCCCCTCCCCTTCTACCACAGACTTTAGCCAGGTAGCTGACTGATAAGAGAAATAGCTTAGAATCACTATTCCTTCCAGTAAATCAGAGTGGATGGGCAGGCAAGACTACAGTTTGAGAGTAAAATAAAAATCGCTTGCAGATTCCTGGAATTTATGGAAAAAGAAAAACTTCACAAAAGTCCTAGTTAGGAAGCCTATAACTTATTGACTACAGCACTTCCTATTAGGGAACACTACCATTTATAACAAAATATTTTAGAAGTCAATTTGTAGAGCGGCTTTCAGCCACAGGGAAGCTGCTGAGAAACATGAAATTTGAGTACTGTATTAAAGTGACCTTTTCATAAGGTAAATACAAATGGAGGAATATGAGGTCTATGTAAGAGAATGTGCAGAACATTCATGGCATTGCCTTAGACTCTGTGTGTGTGTGTGTGTGTGTGTGTGTGTGTGTGTGTGTGTGTGTGTGTATGTGTGTGTGTGTGTGTGTGTGTGTGTGTGTGTGTGTGTGTGTACTGGGTGCTGTGCTGTCGCTTAGCTTTTTTTTTACTCAACGCTGGTGCTCTACCAGTTGAGCTCACCTACTCTTCCAGCTTTTTGGTAGTTAATTGAAGAGTGTCACAGACTTTACTGTCAGAGCTGGTTTTGAATCACAATCCTTAGATCTAGCCTCCTGAGTAGCTGGGATTACAAGTGTAAACTATCATTGCCCAGCTTAGATTTTCTTTTTAAACAAAACAGAACAAAGACTTCAACTCTAACACCAAACATGATAAATATTTACCCTTCCAGCTGTATTGTGAGCTGGTTCTAATTAAGAAAAAGAATCTGTAAAACTCCAGGAAGTCATGAAATTAAGACCCTGCAACTTAAAAGTAGGCCAGAACAGTGGTCAAGAGGTCTACAACTAATCTTCCTAGGCCCAGCTTCTACTTTTAGGCAATAATGTCTAACTCTGGGGAAGGCTGGCTAACCGTGGTCAAGTCAATGAACTTCTCTGCTTGTTTTCTCAGAGAGAGCAACTGTATGTACCTCAAAATGTTTGGGAGGGACAAATCAATATGCATGTAAATTATATTATTGAGTACAACAGTGGATTCATGCCACAGTTGATTCATACCACTGGCAACTATTATAAAGGGGAGAACTCAAAATTTCAGAATACAGAGGTGCCAAAGTACTATGGCTATGCCATTATTTTTCCATTTTTCAATAGCTAAATCTTCACTATGCAGCCCTTAAGAAGACATCACTGTTACTGAACTTGACCTACTTTTTCTTTCCACCTTTCCCTTCCCTTTAAACTTGACTACAAAGCACTCACAATCCTCTATTTGTATCGCCTAGAATCAAACCAAACATGCTTGAAATTTTTATTTCATTAAATCGGTGCCCCAGTGAGCCTCAGCTCTATAAGGCCGATAAAGAAGAGGAATGAGACACACAGGAATTTCTTTTAAAGGGAACCAAGAGGACACGAGGGAGGGCTAGAAGCCCAGGAGGAAATCCATTCATTTTTGGAAGGCAGGGGAAAAAATGTAACACTGAGAAATGTTAAAAGTTCACCTTTTGGTTCCTTCAAACCAAAACCTGTTAAAGAAAAGTTGCTAAGTGCAGGTGTTCCACAAACTTGGGAATCACAGTTGGGACCTTGCTGAAAATTCATTACAGATCCAAGAACTCAGTGTCTTCATCTGTTAAACGGGAACAGGCTTATTAATAAAATCATATTCAAAATCATATGATTTTGAAATAAGTTGTCATGTATAAGACATGTTTCTTGCGCCTGGCACCCAATAGATATTCAAAGAATCCCAATCTGCTTCTCACATCCTCATTGTCTGCAGGGGCTGCTCAAGAGACCTGTGTCATTAGCTGTCAATGGAAACTTCCATAGATCTGAGACTCCAAGGCCGGAGTTACTGTGGTCAGCTTAAATATTTAGAAACACGGAAGCTTTTAAAACTTCAAATGTTTCCTTGATAAACTGATAGAAAATAAAATCTGAAAATCTGATTTCACGTCTATTCAGAATGAATAGGATACTTGAAGGAAGTAAAAGACCCTAGAGACATTGCTGCCATCCTTATTTAATGCCGCTGATCACCTTCCAGGGCTCCTCTGTTCTTCCAAATGGAAATCTGAAACAATAAGTAGGTAAATAAATAGAGAGAGGTACATTTTCAGAAATCTGAAAGTCCTCCACTCCTAAACACACCTTCAGAGCATGTAAGACTGGACTTCTCTGGCCCCATACACTAAATGCAACAAAGCATTCAGGAACTCCCATGATGTTCTGTAGCAATTAGCCCAGGCATCCTTCCATCAAGGGCAGCCCCATTGGGAAGGGCGCAGGAAGGAGATCAAAGTGGCGGTCTCTAAGCGTTTTCTTTTTTTCTTCATTTCAAACTATTTGCTTTTCTTTTGTTGTATTTTTTTAGCTAGGTGCTTTTGACACATAATATCACTTCCCAGAATGTGGGGATACATAATTAACCCCTGACCCACCCCAACTATCCTACCCAGAAATGATTTTCATGCCCTTCTAGTGACTGTCCCCATTGTCAATGGCTAGAGAGAAACCATAGGTAGCTGGATGTGGCCCAGAATCTTATCCTTCAGGCACATAATCATGTGACACCCAGAGGTCAGGTCCCTTTTTGCCCTGGTATTTTAGCCAAGTTATAGTGACTCATCAAACTATCTTTCCCTCTAATCAGTTTATCTTCATGTTACCATTTCAACAAATGCACACTAATAAGAAATTTACAATAAGCAAGCAAGCAAAAAGGAGTCCGGGAGGGGGTTGGGAACCACAGAATCGGGCACATGCCCTCAGACTGAAAGCCTAGGAAGAGGGCCTAATACTATGCTGTCAAATGTCCAGGTCTGCACTCAATTCCCAAGCCAATTTCTACCCAGCAGGCAGGGATTCTTCTTGTTAGTATTTTCAACATGTCCAAGATGGCTTAATGCTAGACCCCAGTACCAAGGGGAAGATTCACTTCTACCAACAGGTGACTAGATTTTCATCCTAACAGCCTCCCTGAATGTGGTTCTACTCACTTCCTAAGAAGTTTGGGTAACTCTCTTTATAAAAGAATTATTTTATGGATAAAAAAATGAAGTATTTTTTTTTTTTTTGGTCATGATGTTCAACAAGAAATGTACTCATTACCTTACTCATGTAACTGTAGCCCCTCTGTACAGCATCTTTACAATAAAATAAAATTTAAAAATAGAGAAAAGAAAGGAACATCTTCCTCCTGTTTCTGTGTGTGTATGAGTATACATGTATGTGCATATTTTGTGAATGTGAAAAAGAGAGAGAGGGGTGAGAGAGAGGCGGGGGAGGGGGAGAGCTAGAGAGGGAGCTGGGCAGTACTAACTTTAGAAAACTTGTTTCCCTGGGGAAACATGCTACCTTAGAGGTGACACTAAGTCTAATTGGGTGTAAATAGATTGACAGCCAGATGAGGGGTCTTAAGGAGAGGTAGGGATGCTTGAGAAACAGCTGACATTTAGCGAGGTTGACTCATGGCAGTAATTCAGCGCTCCCACAAAATGGATCTAAAATGGAGTGTGATCTAAACCAGGGTGGCTTTTTCTTCAGATTCTTACAGTATCAATCTCCTGAAATTATGATCCTCAGATTCCATTGATCAAATAACCATGGCATAAATACATTCTGAGCAGGTGCCTCCAATGTATGTACATATTCATGAGTTATAGAATTTGATTAAAGTCCTAGCATATGATATATTGTGAAACCTACATTCAATAGAGCAGTTAGAAAGAATGAGGGCAAATTAAATATAAATATAAATGGGAATGATACTTTTTCTTTTTTCATTCAAAAGGAGTCT
The DNA here is from genome assembly GCF_024711535.1 of Dipodomys merriami. NCBI lineage: Eukaryota > Metazoa > Chordata > Mammalia > Rodentia > Heteromyidae > Dipodomys > Dipodomys merriami. The sequence goes on along the minus strand of NW_027202270.1, from coordinate 26,301,200 downwards.
AAATAGAAATAGAAGGGGTATTCACTTTTCTTCTCACTAAAAACAATTAGACAATTGTGCTTCTGAGGCCAGTGCCCTAGAAGATAAATAGAAACAACTTTGCTCATAACACCACCTTGGCTGTCCTGGCATCTCCATTCTTTGCCCACAGTCTATTCACCCCACAGCAGGCAGAGAATCCTTTGAGAATGGAAATCATAACATGTGTCTCCCTTTCAGGGAACTTTGCTACATTATGTATCAATATAGCAGGTTTCTTTGACATTCCCTTGGGTTTTGTGCATTTAAAAACATTACTGTGTAAAAGATACCTGAAGGTGCTATACTAGACTACCAAAAACATTCCCAGCACCCCCAAGGAAGATTAAGATGGAATAAAAATGGAAGTGCTACAATGATTTCCTATTACTCTCAGGATACAAGTCACAAACCGACAGGGTACTACACAATGCAGCAATCTGCGGGCCTGGATCCTGATTACTCAGCTCCTATCCTCCCTCCTTTCCTGGAGCCACCATACTGCCTATCTCCTTCACATTCCCCCACCTTTGGGCCTTAGCACTTGCCAATTCCTCTGCCTGGAAGGCTTTTGCTATCTTGTATCATTCTTAGGTCTCTGCCTAAATGCCTCCTTTCTTGGAAAGCCCTACCCTCATCACCTCTATAAACAGCTGGTGGTAGCAGTACATATCTGTAATCTCAGTACTTGGGAAGCTGAGACTGGAGGATCTGGAGTTCATGACTAGCCTGGAGACCCAATCTCCTGAGACCCAATCTCAAATGAAGAAACCAAACCAAACAACCCCCTCCCCCACCCCCAATTTATTACTGAAGATGCAACTGTGTTGTCTGTATGCTTTTTGTCAGGTTCCCATTATACTCTCAGCTTCAGGCAGACATCCATTTGGTTCATGGTGATGCCAATAGGCCTAACATGGTGCCTGCTTCTGCCCTGTCTATCATATCCTGATGTACAAGAAAGGCCAGAGGACACACAGAGGGGCAGGAAAGCCAGCATGATTGCCAATATCTTTACGTCAGTGAATTGAACTGGCACAGTATAGTAATGACGGCTTGGTTGTATAAATGGGACACTCTTCTAAAATGTGGTTCTCTGCAGGGAATGAAGTTCTCCATCCCATCAAAAGTCACTTCCACTTTTCCTCCATCTCTCAGAGTCTCAGGATGATCCTGAAAACTTGCTGATAGGCCCTCAGTCTCCCAATCCACTCTCCTTTGGGATGCGAAGGGCTTTGTTTTATGAAACTCATCCGCAAAGCTTGTGCCTGAAGTTGTGTTGGAGAGCATATCGATGACATGTGAAATGTACTGGGCTGCAACTTGGCCTTTAAGACACAGCATGAAATCCATCTCTTTTAGACTGATGAAGATGTAGCATAGAACAGGAATGTATGGCAGCCTGGCACGCAAGGTTCAAGGGTCCCCTGGAAACAAATATTGTTAATACATATTTTCTACATTTTTTTTTCCTGAGCTGCACAGCTTCGAGTTTCTAATCTAAGTCCTAAAAATACTAGGACTTTGACATGCATAGATATCCATTCAAACTGAGTTTCCTATTTCTTTTTCTTTTCTAAATGTGGTTACAAGACATCTGGGCATGTCAGGTGCTACTCTAGTCAGCCCTTGAATTAAGAATTTGGAAATGATAGGCTACAGCTTAGAAAGAGTGGACATGGAAATACTGACTGAAAAGGAGGAAGAATACTTTGTGATGGTTTCATATTATCCTTAGGTATATCCAGAGAGACTCAGCGAAGACCCATCCGTTGCTCTTATATTACACTCCGCAGCTCTAGAGAATTTAAGCCATCTGGGGAAAGAAGCCATGGTAGAGGGAAAATGTCACTAAGCTTCCTTAACACTGGATATAGTAACCAGTAAACATCGCTCCATTGCTCAGCAATGCCTGCTCAAGCTGTAGGTGCTACAACTTACAAAAAAATCCCAATATCAAGTTATTGACTAGCTCTGCTTGGGAAAATTGCCTGAGTTTCTCTTTGATTCAAGCTGAATCTTAAATATTTTATTTTTTGTTCTCAAGGTTCTTGCCTTAGTTGACTGATGGAAAATTAGAATAAAGCTGCTTTTTTACTTTTCAAAATTTCAAAACCATTCGCAACAGCTCATATAGAAAATAGAACACGTATTCATTAATTTATGCTCATGTTGATTTTTTTCATTCATCTACTACTTGCTCACCTAAGACCTTCTAGAAGGACCTGATCTACTGCAGCCACAGAGCACCAATCACTTTTCAAGACAGACAGACATTTACCCAATTTTCACAATTCATTCGTAAAACAAGTATAATGACTGGCCCTGGGTTAGGATATCTTCCCATTTCCTGGATCATGATCTGTACAATTTGAGAGGGGACTGGGAGGGAAAAACTGGGAGAGGGTGAGTAAAGGCATAACATTGTCCAAAAGGAAATGTATTCTTTGCCTGACTTATGTAACTTTTACCCATATGTTCTTAGCATTTTCAAATAAAAGTTTAAAAAAAATCTATAATCCAAAAGTCAAGCCATATCCTCAGTGAAGTATAGTTCTATTGTAGAATAAGAAGAGATGCAAAAGAGAATTGGACTTAATCCTCCAATTGTCAATGACTACACTGTCCAACACAGTAGACATTAGCTACCTATCTCTGTTAGCACTTGAAATGTGGCCAAAGAACTGAACTTTTAGTTTACTTTTAACTAAAAATTTTAAAATGGAGTCAATGTAACCATAGTTTGTATTCTTGATAGGATTATATTGAATTTGCACCACCGAAATTTTAGCATACGAACTGACATGTCTTTAAGTGTATTGCACTTAATATAAAAAAAAGAACATAAAATGTATCTCAGTAATAATTTTCTCATATTGATTTTATGTTGAAATGATCATATTTTGCATGATTGGTTTAGGTAAAACATAATTAAAATTAATTTAACTCATTTGTTTTTATTTTTATTTACTTAGTTATTTTTTGTATTGCTGGAGAGTGAACGCAGGGCTGCACACATGATAACGAGTGCTCTCCCCGGCCTTTTTGAAGTTTTTAAAGCAGGTTGTTAGAAAACTTTTAAAATTGTGTATGTGGCTTGCATGTATTTTTCTGCTTAGGAAAACACCAGGTTAAAATATATTCTCTCTGTAGAAGCCAAATACATTTTTTCCTCTCCCATCATCACACGAACTTAAGGGTTCACTCTCCCCATAGTTTTCCAGGCATGAAACATTCCCATTTTCTTGAAGTCGTTCTTAGCCATGAGAGGCTAAGGGAGGAAAGATGGGCAGCCCACCCTGTTCCTCACCCCTGTGGACTCACTTCTGTTCCCCCCTTCCTTCTTACTCTCTTCACTCTCACCTTTCTGTCTGCAAGGCAGATAGGAAGTCTCACTGAAAGCAACAGCATCAGTTAAGGTGTAGACTGATAGCTCCCATATCCAACCTTGTATGCCAGAATCATCTGTAGAGTCTGTGCATGGGATCAGAAACCAAAGAAAGTGCAATTTAAGCAAAGACAGAAAGAAGTTAGTGACTGGATGCAGAAAGAAGAAAACTTTGTAAGTAGAGAGAACGACATGTACAAAGGCCCTGGGAGCAGAAGCAGCTTGAAGCATTTAAGAAATGATCATTAAACCAAGGGTTCCAAAAAGTCCTCTGTGATGGCCGCATCCCTCTTCCAAACTTAATGGATGCTTTGCAAACTCTCTGACCAGGGGGCTCATTTCATGAGTTCATGAGCTATGTATGAGTTGTTCTCCCTTTAACTGAAAAGCTCAAGCTCTCTACATAGTAGATGAGGTCAGGCAGTACACACACACACACACACACACACACACACACACACACACACACACACACACACTCACACACTCACACTCACACACACACACACACACACACACACACACACACACGGACCTTAAAAACCTAGAGTAATTTCTCTCTTAAATAGTCCATATCCTAATAGCTACTTTTCTTGGCACAAGTGGTCCCTTGGGATGGACATTCTCATATTCAGCTTGCATCAGAAGCCCCTGAAGGGCTAAGGAAAAGCTGGACTCACCCTGGGAGTGAAGATCCAGTAGGTTGACTCACTAGGGGAGGACCCAAGAATCTGCATTTACAGCAAATTCCTAAAGGATGCCCAGGCAGTCGGAGCAGAGACCACATTTCAACAATTTTCTCTAGTGGAGAAAAATAGACTAGTCATCAAAACACAGGTTACTCTAGATCTGGTTTTATAGCAGTATGGCCTGCAGAGACAGTTACTGTAAAACTTATAGTTCTTAACTGTGTGGGAAAGAAATAAAAATATCTATCTGTATCTATATCTGTCTGTCTATCTATCTATCTATCCATCCATCCATATCTATCCTACTTCTTTTGTAGTTAACAAAGGTTCACTAGAACTTATATATGAAAGGATGGGTCAGTTATAAAGATGCAAATGAACGACAGGTCCTATCATGATGGTAGAGATATCAAAGAGGAATTTCCAAACACCCAAGAATGTGCAGAGTCCTCTGCCACCTGTATGTGTGCAAGGCCTCTACCATGTGACTTAACACCGGAGTCCAGCACACTGAGCCATTTCTGAAGCCAATTCTGCCTTGAACAGGGTAGCTGGGGCAATGTGCAGAACTAAACCCAAAGAACCATGTTTCCATTTTTAACAACTAAACAGTGCGTGCGGGTGTGTGTGTGTGTGTGTGTGTGTGTGTGTGTGTGTGTGTGTGTGTGTGTGTGTGTGTGTGTGTGTGTGTGTGTGTGTGTGTGTTAATCACAGGGCCTGGATACTCTTATTTAGCTTTTTTGCTCAAGGTTAGCGCTCTGTCATGTGTGACACAGCTCCACTTTTGGGATTTTGCTGATTTTAACTGGAGACAAGAATTTACAGACTTGCCTGACCTGGCTGGCCTCAAACTAGGATCATCAGATCTTAACCTTCCAATTAGCTAAGATTATAGGTGTGAACCATCAGCACCCAGCTGAATTGTTTTAAATGTTCATCTGGAGGCAAAACTAGATTCTTGGTAAATTTGCTTCAAATGTTGAAGGAAGATTGGGTTGGTTGTACAATTAGTAAGCAGCCCAGATGTTGCAATAAATTTAGTTGTTGAAAATTCAAAAGCTTTTGCAATGAGGGACCTACAATTCCAAGCATGAGTTTTTAGATACTGGACTATGTTTCCTCTAAGTCAAAGAAGCCATAGAATCCCCCAAGTCAAATTCCTTCTTCATGTAAAAATGTGTGTAGTACTGTATCATTTTCTAGGTGGCTGAACAAAGAAGAATCCATTAGCTCCATAACCCCAACCAAACAAGACAACAAAACAAACCCTACAACTCTTAAAGTGTACTGTATTGTTATTCCCGCCAAATTGTCAATTTATGAATTTGGGTATCAATAGCACTCAAACCCGAAGCTGTACATTTCAAATTAAGCATGATTTTCATATTTATATTTTTCCCTCTGTTCTGGGGCTTCAACTCAGGGCCTCTTGCTTTCACTTTAGCTTTTTCTTTTTTTGGGGGGGGGTCTGACTGTGGAGCCTGAACTCTGGGCCTGGGCGCTGTCCCTCAGCTCTTTAGCTCAAGGCTAGCGCTCTACCACTTGAGCCACAGCACCACTTCCAGATTTTTTCTTTTTGCTTATGTGGTGCTGAGGAATCGAACCCAGGGCCTCATGCATGCAAGGCAAGCGCTCTACCACTGAGCCACCTTCCCAGCCCTCACTTTAGCTTTTTCACTCAGGCTGGTACTCTACAACTTGAGCCAAACTCCATTTCCAGAATTTTTCTGGTTATTCAGAGGTAAATATTTGTTTTCCTAGGCTGGCTCTGAACCTTAATTCTCAGATGTCAGACACCTGAGTAGCTAGGATAAAAGTGTGAATTACCAGTTCCTAGCTACTCTGATTATTTTTGCCTAGGCCAACTAAGACCATGATACTCCCCAAGTTATACTTCTTACTGAAGTTGGGACACTAGGCATGTGCCACCACACTTAACTACTTGGTTGAGATGGGAGTCTCAGAAACTTTTTCCTTGGTTCTGTCTATGATTGTGGTCTCCACCTTCTGAGTAGCTGGGCTTGTAAGTGTGGGCCACTAATGTCTGTCCAGGATAACTATAAAAATATTTTCTTTTGATTTCTATTTTTGACTGCTGTTCAAGTTTATTTTTTAAATTAGATTTTTTCCCTTTTTGTATATTTTTTATTAACTTTAACTAGTTGCACTAAAGGGTTGCCATTCAACAAAATTGGTTTTTTATCCATTTTTTTTGGAGATTAACTCCATCTAAATTCAAAGTTTGATATTACTTGGAAATTCAAATTTATTTTGGTGATTATCAGTTACAGTAAGGTTAAAAGCCAGTTATCCAAACACTTATCTTTTTCCTTTGAAGATGACAACTGCATTGTTTGAACTTATTTGAAAGTAATTTGTAGGTTGTTTTTGCCACTCAGTCCTAAAAGCGTTATTAGGTTCCTACTATTCAATTTAGCATATTTAAGTAGGAATGTGATAATTATAAACTATGAATTTAAAACTTGCTTGGTCAATCTCTTGTTTTGCTCTTAAATGTAAAGATAGTCATAAGGCAACAAACTACAGGTACATGATAATAACCAAACAATTCATTTTTATATCACTTAAAACTTTAAGAATAAAGAAGCTTAGATGCCCCTCAGCGGAAAAATGGATCAAGAAAAAATGTGTTTTATATACACAATGGAATTTTATTCCTCCATTAGCAAGAATGGTATTTTATCATTTGTAAAGAAATGGGAGACTTGGGGAAACAATATGTTATGTGAAGTAAATCATACCCAGAGAGACAAACGATGCTTGTTTCCCCTCATTTGTGAAAGGAGATTTAGATTCCAAACTCATAAATCAATATGGCAGATTCAAGGGATATCTCAAAGCCAAAATCAAAGTTCAGCAAAATAAAACACCAGGAAGCAGGTACTTGAAAGAGGTGGGGTAAAGGGGAAAGTAGTAGTTGAATGAAAAATGATAAGATGGGGGAAATGCAAGTCTGTGAGACTCTTATCTCCAGTTAACCACCAGAAAACCGGAAGTGGTGCTGTGGCTCAACTGGTAGAGCTCTAGCCTTGAGCTGAAGAGCTGAGGGACCACACCAGGCCCAGAGTTCAAGACCCACAACCACCACCACCAACAACAAGAATAATGAGGATAATGAGGGAAGGAATGGGTAGTAGAGGGATGGGTGAGAATGTTGAAAGGGGTAACATTGATCAAGATATATTGTGTTCATAAATGGCTTTGTTAAATGACAACTCCTCTGTACAACTACCTAAAGATAATAATAATAATTAAAAGAATGAAGAAGAAAAAGATTTTACTTTAGCACCAAACGACATGTGGTAAGCATGGTTAATAGGGCAGGCATCATCAAGCTGCTCTGAATACAACCATATTGCTAAAGCAGACATGTATGCCTTGGAGATAAACCAACACAGAAAAGATCCAATGGATTTCTGAGACTGGCGACTCAGTTGTGTAAATCCAATAGGTATAGGGTGGTGTAAGAGCACTGGGCACTTGGGAATCAGGGAAATGTACAGAGGGGGAGACTAAAACAAGGAGTACTGGCTCAGGATCCATAGTAGCCACTAACTGACTATATATCTAATTTATTGCCTTAGGAATGCTGAGGATTTCTTGTTGGCCAACTAAAAGTTGAATGCCATAAGCCTGGATCATTGACAAGATAAAAATTTCCCTGTATGTTATACATAATCTACATGAAAAGAGAAAGGAAAAAAGGTATAAAAACCCCAAATGAGAAGATAATCTAAACATCATCTAAGATCTGCCCTTGGAAGATATAAAATAACTGGCTCTAACTGAGTTTGTTCTGATTATAAGTGCATAAGAACATTAAGTATTATGCCTTGATTTCACAAAGGTAGATGAAGAAGTAGCCTGAATATTTCAATAGTTTATAAGATAAATTTGTCCCAAAATGAGAAAGAGAGGGAAAGTCAGAGAGGGGGTGAGAGGGAGAGAAGGAGAGGAAGAGATAAGTTTTATGAATCTTGAAGAAGCTCTAGTTGGATAATTTACATGCAGATAATGGAAAACAGCTTCCTTTTCCAGATGAGTTGAATAGGTATGGCAACAGTTCCCTAGAAGTTCTTAGAGGCAAAAATCAAATCATGAAAGGTTTAAAACACCATCTACAAAACTCTCTTCCAAGAACATTAAACATTTTTTTTTCAGAGACGAAATTTCCCCATTGGCTAAAGCAACCCAAATATCTACCTTAACCAGGAACAATGTCTAAGGAAACAGTAATTCAAGAAGAAAGAGAATCTTAGTCCATTTAATTTTATTTTATTTATTTATTTATTTTTTGGTCGGTCGTGGGGCTTGAACTCTGGGCCTGGGCGCTGTCCCTTAGCTCTTCAGCTCAAGGCGAGCGCTCTACCACTTGAGCTACAGCGCCACTTCCAGTTTTCTGGTGGTTTATTGGAGATAGGAGTCTCTCCTGCCTGGGCTGGCTTTGAACCGCGATCCTCAGATCTCAGTCTCCTGAGTAGTTAGGATTACAGGCATGAGCCACCAGCGCCCTGCCCATTTTATTAATTTTAAAGCAAAGTCTCAATACCCAAGGTGATCTCTAACTCATGATTCTCCTATCTCAGACTCCCAAGAGCTAAGATTACCAGGCATGTGCCACCGTGCCTGGCAAGAATCTTACTTTCTCGTTTTAGTAATGGTAACATAGGATAAATACTGTTTATATATCACTGCCTATATAGCAAAAGACATTCACAAAACTATGTCAACTAATTGTCTACACATTGTACCTTATGTAAGCCCTCTACTTTCCATCATCTGTAAACATCTCTTCTATTGTCTATTCACCAGGTGTTATCTTCTACATGTCAGCCTCTCCTAAAGTATTTCACCTTTTTTAGAAAATAATAGCTTTCTCTAAGCTTATGCTCTCTGGCTCCTTATCTACTAATTCCCATAGATATTTATCTTTTCATGCCTTGATCTCCTGCACTGCTTTGCTCCCATCCACATTAGATGAAAAGTGCTTTTAAATTGGGACATCTAATACCTGCAATGCAATAAATACTAAGTAAATTTTGAATGGGTGTGCAGGCACTGGGCTAGATGTTTTCTAATTTGCTGCTGAAATCAATAAGAGTCTAGTACAGGCTTGGGCACACTATATGGATATAGGTGTACACACACACACACACACAAACACACACACACCCCTATGACTAACATGCTAATTAATAGATAAATGATCCATCACAAATCGAAAAAGGATGAACAAATACAGCAGTGATACTCACTAGACACTGCTGAAAATGAACTATATACCTTGTAGGGGAGGGGAGATCAGGAGGGGAAAAAAACGGGAAAAAATGAAGGAAGAGGTGACTGTTCAAAATAAGAAATGTACTTATCACCTGACTCATGTAACAGTGGGCCCTCTGCACATCACTTTTACAGTAACAATTAAAAAGATACAAAATGCTTCCAGATTCATAATCTCTAGCATGTATGATCTCCAGAATAGTTCATTCTGTCCATAGTGAGCTGGTCAAGTCCAACACATAAATTTGGGTCTCAGTGAATGACAGGCAAAATCCAGTCTCTCTATTTGACACATTCCATTCCAACATTCTACTAGCCTTCATGGCTGGTTCTAATATGCACGGGCCAATGACTGTGAAGGATGAAAGTGAGAAGGCCAGCCACAACATCACAGAACTTCCAGGTTGGCGAGTGCCAGGCATGCACAGAAACAACACGGGATAAACATGTGTGTACACATCAAGAGAAAGAATCCCCCACAACCTAGCAGAACCATGAGGTAGATGTCTTAGAGGAAATCAGACTCCCTGAATTGAAGGATGTCCAGAACAAGGGTAAGGGGCCTTTCAGGAGAAGGACTGGCACCTAAGGAGGTCCAATGATAAGTCATCATCATGGAGGTAAATGGTAAGTACATGAAGAGCAGCTGCAAGAACGGACAAGGAGGTGGTAACAGTCAAAGGACCAATTCTATCCTCCACTGACAGTCCTGGGAACAGAGTTCTGATATTTCACATCTGTATATTTGGAGCCTGGCACAATGCAGGGCCCTAGTACTTCCAAAAGCCTATCCTCTAGGCAGTGGTTCTGGCAGAGGTGGGCGCTCCTGCCCTCTGCTTATGTAACTTGGTCTGAAAAAGACTTTCCATATTAAACAATCTGTTTGCATACTGTTCACCGGACAATTAAAGTGCAAAGGCCAGACTTCGTCTAAGAATTTCCAGAATTTAGAATGCCAGAGCACTTCTAAACAGCCTCCACTAACCTGGTTGAAAGACCAAACGCATATACTACTGGTCCATTTCCCAATCCTCCTTCAAGTACCTTATACCATCCTCATCACCTTTCCATCTTCTGGGCTGTCTGGCAGTCATCAGGCAGAAAGCAGGATGACCTGAGCCACCCATGGGATCTACATTAACACACACACGCAATCTTCCCAAGCCTGCAAACAATTCAGCATTAACACAGTGACACCCACATTTGGAGAACCCCGTACCTGAGCCTGCCAGATCATCTAACTTCAATAGCCTGCAGTTTTTGGTGCTATTTCCACAACTATGAAACCCTTTTTTCTTTATTCTTTGACTGAAGAATGAAGGCATCCCGGGAAGAAAATGTCAATGAAATGGAACTTTACAATTTAGAGAGAAAGGTCCAAGAAATATTTAATGTGTGGCTAATTTGTGCCCATTATTATCCTAATAATGTAATATTTTTATGAATTGCAAAAAGTATATAACTTTCCACTCAAAACTTATGCTACTCCATGGGAACCTAGTTGTCATGCACTTGTTTTGATTTCTCAATGCACCGAAACTGGAATGTAACAGAAACTTCCCCCTCATCATGTCATACACTTAATTTCCCAGTGCAAGCATTTTATGTTAAGATGTCTGCATGTCTGGCTAAAAAGAAATATTCTTTTTGTGTTGTGTGCCAGTCCTTGGGCTTGAAATCAGGACAGAAGCATTGACCCTGAGCATTTTTGTTCAAGGCTAGATATCTACCACTTGAGCCACAGCTCTCCTTCTAGATTTTTGGTGGCTAATCGGAGGAGACAAGTGTCACAAGGACTTTTCTGTCCAGACTTACATCCTCACTTCTCAACCTCTTGAGTAGCTAGGATTATAGATGTGAGGTACCAGCTAAGAAGCCATTCTTAAGACTAAAAGCATAGAAGCAACTGCCAGTGTAGCCTCAATTCTTTTCTATGGGAAGAGCATAGCTACCTCTTGTTGAGCTCGTGGTGACCCAGAATAAAACTATTTTTCTCAGCTCCTTTGCAGTTGCTTGCTGACATATGACTAAGTTCTGGCTGATGAGATATGAGTAGAAGTGACAAGTGCAATTTCAAGCTGTACTTTTAAAGGCTGGGGCATCCCCTCCCCTTCCCACTTTCAAAATAGCTGCATGTAAACTAGATTCCTGGAAAGCCAGCTTAGCAGCAGCCATCTTGAAATGAAAAGATACAACAAGCACCTATTTCTTAGGAATGGAAATAGGGGAGGGGAACAAAGGGAGAGAGAGAAGGCAGAGCTTCTGACACAGCCATTTAAGAGTCTGCATGTCATATAAGATCTCACGTCTGTAAGCTTCTGTTAGTTTGGGATTCTGACACAAAAGTTTCACTTATGATCTAATGGATTCTAAGGCCAGTCCAGGGTCCAAATGGCTAGTACCTAAAGTATAAAAATCGACTTCATATCTCAGTCTCATTATTGTTCTTTAGGAAGAATGTCAGGGCATCCAGAAGTGGTTTCTTACATGCCAGTAAGGTTTACTGGAACACATACACACACACACACACACACACACACACACACACACACACACACACACACACACACACACACACACACACACATACACACTCCTCCATCAGGAGGCTCAGGTCCTACCCCAGCGCTTACAATTAACTAAGCATACTAGAAATAGTCTCAGCTTCTTCCATAGCAAAAATGGTGAGCTAATCCCCTTTTTGGCACCAGCCTCACAAGCCTATTGAGAAGTGTGAAGAGAGATGATTTGTGTACAAGTGCTTTATCTATTGTAAAGCACTACATAAGAGATGTGCTAATTAAAAGACTCCACACAAATATCCTTCATGCATCATGGCTCATATCAACACTCAGTATCCAATATGCTATCCTGGTGAATGAAGTGTCTACAATCACATGGTTTTAGGCAACATGCTAGCGACCAGTGAGAAACTATAAAGAGATGACAATCACATCATTTAATGATCAGAGATAGTGCCCCCAACTTTAAATCTTGTATTGTGTCATTGTTCAAAAAGCCAAAGGGTTTGGACCAAGAACTACAAACAACATTGCAGGTAATAAAACACCTTCCTTCCTTCCTTCCTTCCTTCCTTCCTTCCTTCCTTCCTTCCTTTTCTTCTTTCTACCTTCCTTCCTTCTCTTTTCTTTCATCCTTTCTTCTCTTTTGTCTCTCTCTCTATCCTCCCCTGTCTTTTCCTTCTTCACTTCCTTTTTGGTGTTTTTCTGACCTATTGGACTTACAGGGTTTTGCTATGTAGCCCAGGGTAGACTAGAACTTGTGGTCCTTCTGACTCTACTTCACAAATGTTGGGATTGGACATGTATACCACCATACTTTGCTTCAATTGGCTTTTTCTATAGAGTGTATGAATGGCCAAGCTGAACTTTCTCTTTATTCTCCTCAAATAGATACTTGTGGATCATGGGAGAAAGGCATAAAATATTATACATAAACCAATTTGACAATAAATGTTTCTCTTAAATAATCATCTGGAGTTATGACTTGTGGCCCAATTTCACCCCTTAGAAGATAAGATTTCTTTACAAATCCTGAGGAACTGGCTGCAAGCTAATATTTATTAAGCATTTACTACATGCTAGATTCTACAGGACACAAAGGTTTTATATATATTCTGTCCTCTAATCCTCTCCAAACTCCCACTAGACACATGGTATTTCCACCCTGTTTCATAGATGAGGAAACTGAGGTCTGGGAATGAAACCATTTATCAATTCAGTGTGTAAGAGGCATCATTCTTTTTTTTTTTTTTTGGGTCCGATCATGGGGCCTGAACTCTGGGCCTGGGCGCTGTCCTTCAGCTCTTCAGCTCAAGGTTAGCGCTCTACCACTTGAGCCACAGAGCCACTTCCGGCTTTTTTTTTCTGCTTATGTGGTGCTGAGGAATCGAACCCAGGGCCTCATGCATGCAAGGCAAGCGCTCTACCACTGAGCCACCTTCCCAGCCCCAGAGGCATCATTCTTTAAGATGGAAAGCTAGGAACTCTCACCTTCACAGTCCTGGGGCTGAACTATTTCAGTGCACCCCAGTAACAGTAGTTGTAACTTTTAAAGTATAAATAAGTGAAGGAATATAACCTCCACAGTCTTGAGACTCAACCTTAGATACCTGTGCTACCTGACACAGCTCTATATAGAAACTCGTCAAGGAAGGCCACTCAACAAGGAAGGCCTCAGACTCCAATGCCAGGAATCCCTGCTGAAGGTAGAGTGAAGATAGAGCTATATGGGGCTACTTCCTCCAACTCCTTAGCAGGGATGAGATTCTCTCTTCCTTTGCCCACAACCTCTCCCATACCTAGCCTAGAAACTAGGCAAAGAGGAGGGTCAGAACAAGTGCCACCGGAAGTGACACAATGCGGTAGAGAACAGGAAGGGGCCAGACGGTGCCAGACTTACACAGCCCATACCATCTACTCTGGAGTTATTAGCATAAATCGCTTCAGAGCACTTAAAATATGAGCAATCTGAATGGAGGTATGTTACAAGTGAACAGTATACACAGGACATCAAAGTCTGCAAAGATGAAGGAAAAACCACAAAGGAAAGAACACAAAAATAGCACATTACTAATGGTCAGTACTGATCACATAATTCAATAATATTTGGTTAAACAAAATATAGTACTAGAATAAATTAATTAATTTAATTGCTTTTTAAATTGTGACGAGCACAAAATTTAAAACTTTATACATAGCTCATTTCATCTTGCTATCAAAAAACACTTGTACAGGCCTTGCTTTAAAATGTGAACTTTATGGGCTAGGTGTGGTGGTACATGCCTATAAACGCAGCTACGGGAAAGGAGGAGGTAGCAGGATTGCAGTCCCAGATCAGCCAGATTAAAAAGTGTGACACTTTTATCTGAAAAACAAAATAAAAAAAGCTAACAGCAAAAGGGCTGGGAGTGGAGGATGGAGGTCATGGCTCAAATGGTAGGTAGAGTATTTGTCTAGCAAGTATAAGACCTTGAGTTCAAGTACCAGAATCATCCTAAGAACAATGGTAAGCACAGGGAGCTTTAAAGAAGAGGCATAACATGATTAGATTTGTGCTTTGAAAACATGGCTCTATATACAATGAATGAGCGAATGAGACGAGATTCTCTAGGAGGTTCTACAACCATCCAGGAGAAAGAGGACAGCAGCTAGAGGGAAGTAAACAAACATAAAGCATGTAGAAAGAAATGCCCAGGCCTCTATGTGGTGGGGATGGATCAAGGCTGTCTGCAGAATCAGGATCTGGATGCCAAGAGCGGATGGGCTGTTCAGCATCTGACCTCCAGTATTTATGGTTCATCAAGCATCCTGGAGTCACAGTAGCCTGTTTGCATGAGATTTCCCTGCACAGGGTTGGAGCAAGATTATATAGATACCCTAGGGATGTTGGAATTAGTGCATGCTGTTCCAAAGTGCTTTCCTTCTCAACAGCTCCCAGAACAAGTACCTCCAATTCTGCCAAGCCAAGAAACACTTTGGAATGTTGCCGGAAATGATGATAGTAATTGACGCTAAGACTAGGAAATAGGTTGAAAGCACAGTAAATGGGACCCCTGGGTGAAAGGGGGTGGGGTCATTGCTCTGGTGGTGGTGCATCTTTCTTGGTTTCCTCCCTAAAGAATTCTAATACGAAATTGCCAGTAAACAGGCCATGGGGTCAGACTAGTGTTAGTGACTGCAGCATACCACTTATTAGGTGGTTACCCCCAGATCCTTCTAGGCTCCTGTTTTCCCATCCCTAAGAGAAGATAGCCCTGCTTGCCTTATATGGAGCCAATAAAAGAATACAGGTAAGAACTACTAGGCTATTCCATGTGCAGAGAACATTCCAGAAATGGGGGCTGTGATTGCTAGGCATTTTTCTTCTCTACCAGCTTTGTCAATCAATACCAGTTCTTCAGAGAGGGCAGTGGGTGTAAATGAACCTCTCTGGCTCTTCTCACCTCTCCCAGGTGAAACATGACAAATCTCACCAAGAGTGAGGCTGGATCTTATAGTGTCCACCACACAGAACCAAACACCCACCCTAGGCTGCCATACCATCAGGGGCCTGTTCCTTCCAAGACAAGCATTACCATGAATAATTAAAGCATAACTCTGCTTATCAAAATAAATGAACAAAGGATGCCTCTGACACAGCAGTACCTGCCCCCTCCTTTGGGGGGAGGGGTGATTCAGGAGACCATTTTCCCCTCTCACTTCAGCTCCTTTCAGTCTGAGCATCTTCAGAGGCCTCCCTATCAATTGGGGTAAATTAGCAAGCTTCTCTTCCACATGGACCAGAGACCATAAATCATAAATATGAGTGTGTGTAAAATTATATAGCATAGGCACAGTGTAATAATAAACACATTTATATTTTATATCGGCTATTTTCTCCACATCCAAGCTGCCTCTTTGCCTGGGCTCCAGAGATCCCCAAGTGCTCCCCGCTGGCTCATGGGCACTGTAGAGTCTCGCATTGTGTGCAGTTTCCCTCTTGCTTGTCACAGACTGCTATCTGAAAATGCCAGCCAGCAATCCTTTGTCCTGTGGCGGTAAGCAGGGAACCACATTGGCTCTAGGCCTTCTGCAGTAGAACACAGACACAAATAAGCAGGTGACCTTTCAAACTGTGTCAAAATAGGCCCTTGACCCAGAGACCTCAAATTTCAGTGGTTTTGCTAAGTTAAATCACCCTTCTGAAAAGACCTATGTTTGTACAATGTCATTGTGTTTACACAAAGATTTAATGCCTCAGTAGAGCAAAAGCTGTTCAGTTCGTTTTAATTATTGCTTTATTCTTCTCACAACAGGTTTTAAAAAATGTGTAGTGGTGAGTTAGTGATCATTGACCCCACGAGCTTTGTGCCGTTCGTCCTTCTAACTTGTGCAAGAACACAGTAGGAAGGTTGCACAAAATGTTCTCCCCGGCTTTGCTCATTCAACTTTCTTTCTTTCTTTCTTTCTTTCTTTCTTTCTTTCTTTTCTTTCTTTCTTTCTTTCTTTCTTTCTTTCTTTCTTTCTTTCTTTCTTTCTTTCTTTCTTTCTTTCTTTCTTTCCTTCTTTCTTTTCTTTCTCTCTCCTCTCTCTTTCTCTCTGTTCTCTTTCTCTCTTTCTTTTTGTAGAAGGAAACCACTGAAAGTCACAGAAAAACTTCAGCTTCTGACAGTGGGAAGGAAGAAATGATATGCAGATGGGTATGCATTCTAAATGCTTAGCAGCGAATGTCAGGCAAGCAAAGGGCTAACATCAAATTGTAATGACTTACTAGGGCTATTTCCTTGGCAGGCAGAATGGGACAGGGAGTAAGTTTGAAAGTACAGAGATGCACAGGATCACCGAATCATACAAAGAAAAAATCCACAGGCCAACCATCTCCCAATACTGTGAGCCCTCAGGGTCACGTATGCTATATACCTCCTAGGAATTTCCCCTTCGATGAGAAAAATGCCTGCTTTTTCTTTGAATCTCTCAAAGACAGAGAAAATACTCACTATTATTTTCTACTGTATGCTTTTCTGACTGAGGATTGTCCATAGCATATGTTGGCAAAACTGTAATCTGAATTTGAGGTCTTTGCTCTTCAGTGGACTTATGAGCTCCTAAATTCACCAGGGGCTCTTTAAAAACTCAGCTCATCTATAACTATCTTCAAAAAGGGGAGCAAAAAGGATCAGCTGGCACAAAACAGAATTATCCTTTATTCCATTTTTATTTACAAAAACAAAGGCACCGAGATAACTTGTTGAAACCCACCTAGAAAAACTCTGACATGAACCCAACAGGAATATACAACTCAGATGCCAAGCTCTAGCCATTTATTGCATCCTTTGTTTCTTTAAGGCTCCTTCATTTGTATTTTTCAGTTTTATAATAGAAGGAGATTGCTAAAATACTCTTTTAAAGGGTCAGAGAAATTTTTCTACTATTTTTTGGCAGAAAACTCTTACAATATACAAACAGTATATTCATAATCATTTCAAAATATTAATACCTTGTTTTTTTTTTACATCTTTCCAAGTTGCTTGCTTTCTTAAATGGGCGGTGGGGCGGGGGGGTGGGGGAGAACAACTAAACTATTCCAAAGTTTGATCAAAATGGCACATACCAATCATCCAATTTTCTTAGCTACTCTGAAGTAATAGTTATTTTAGATAAGTAAGTAATACCTCATACTTAGCAGATGCCTGAGCTAAGAAAGGGTGGAAATTATTAAGACACTTATTTTCCTAAACCCTAAACACAACCAAACTCATTCAGTATCTGTACTGTCAGGCCCTCTAAATAACTCATCTTTACAGGAAAAAACAAAACAAAACAAGTCCATAGTAGCACAAACTCAACTACAGTTCATCAGTGATGACTTTGAGCCTCAGTTCCCTCATCTATAAAGTGGGTATAATGAAAATATTTATCCCATAGGTAAGTGAGGGTTAAGTGATAGCATATGTATGAAATCACTAAGTATGCCCTATAACAAGTGATATTACTGTGTACTTGGCTAATGCAATAAAGTGCAGCCAGCAATTTTTAGTCTTGGTACCCAATCGCTTTCTTACCTTAAAAGCCAGTCTGAATTAGTGATAGCTTACCCCATCTTTGGCAAATGTGCTCTGAGGAAGTGGCTAAATAATAATTGTACCTTTAGGACATCAAGATAAGTATTTTTAATTCCCCATAGGTACTAAGACTAAGGTTCAATAACAATTGTGATCCAAAACATGGCACTCACCATGACCCTACAAGACCCATTCACTAATAACCACCTCTCCAAGTAGCAAGGGATAAGCTGATCTGTGTGAAAGCCACAGATGTCACGTCCTCCCCTCAGCCACATTCACATGGACGAGAGGAATAATGTCAGCAGTATTATCTCCAAACAGCACGGACAATGCCATACAATTATAACAGCATATTGTCCATTGTTGCTGGGGATGGCATGTCTGACAGTGTTATTTTCTATGCATGTGGATGTAGCTAAAAGGGCCAATGCATAATTCACATCTCCTGACAAAATGCAGGCATAAGAGAATGTGTCCATTAGATAACACCACTTAAATCCCTTCACCAGAAATAGCACCTTTCTCCCTAAGAACTCAAAATGCTTCCCGCATTTTCCTCATGGTGTATTACAAACCAGAACAGTAAAGAACAGGAAATGCAATGCAATCCACTAGCAAATAGCAGTGCAATAGACAGTTTTCCCAATAGAAGTTCTATTTTCTGACAGAAACACATCCCTCTTATTTCTGCCCTGAGAGCTAATCTTCTTTTCGATAACAAGGAAACAAGTGTTATAAATTGGGGTGGCTGCTACACAAGAGGACAGGTAGAGAAAGATGATATCACATGGTGAAGTAGATTGTTAGGGCCTGGTCAGCTAGGCCCATTTCCTGGCAAAACGCCTCACTCCTATATACCAGCCTGTCAGCTCATCAGATTCAAGCCCCTGCCTCAGCAAAATCTCAAATTATTACAGGTTGAGGAGCTTTCCACAAAAGGGAAGGAATGGCACTTGTGAATGTTAAATATAGAAAGCTAAGCATTCGGCAGAGTTGGGGTCATTGTCTTCACACTATAAGAGGAAAGACAGCAGATAGCCATATCTTCTAAAGTTTCAACAGAAGTCAATCAGTTAAAATTTCTATTTGGCCAATATTGTGAAAGATCATGAAAATGGAAAGCAAGACCTTGAGGATAGTCTTAAACAATTAAGGGAATATGTTACACGTTGTCCAAAGCAACTCGGAGGGTTGCTCCACCTCAGCAGCATCAACACTTAAGACTGATGATTCTTTGTTACAGGGCTGCTCTGTGCATTGTGGGATATTTGCAGCATCTTGTCCCCATTCACCAGCTGTCAGTAGCACCCCCACTCCCAGATGTGACAATGAAATAAATACAACTCCAGACTGTGCCAACTGTCCCTAGGGGGAAAAAAACCTCCCCAGGTTGAGACCCACTGCATTAAGCAACTAATGACCAGACATTTGAGAAAATGGTTGGACTAAAAGGTTTGCACTCCTATGCAATGGACTCTTCCATTGGGCAGAGGTCCTAGTACCCACCTTGAACCATCAGGTGTTATTCATACTCCTGCTATACCCTCTTTAGTCTCAAAAGGTTTTTAAAGACCAGGGAAGGTATGTGGGAGTGTTCTGGGGAGCAGGTGCCATGGGGTGTGCAGCTGAAGGGCTGTTGGTTAGATATTGGTTATCTAGGTCTGTCCCTATGCACGGCGTGGTACTGGCCCCTTACCAGGAGTACCTCCTGATTCCCACTAAGTGATATTACAAGTTTGCAGCAGCTCTTCTGGGGAGCAAGCTGCCATCAGATTCTTCTTTCCAGATTTGTCAGCTGATTCACCTGATAAAATAGGGAGTAGCTCTGAGTAGCATGAGTATTAGTAAGCCTATTTTCAGAACTTAGGGAAGTCTACAGGTTGACAGAGCCATATTGAATATCTCTTGGGCTTGAACCCCTGTGCTATCATTACTCTAAAATGAGGACAATCCAAATAATATGTAAAGGAAAGGGAGGGCTGGGCAAGACAAACACCCAGTTCTAACTTGGATTTTTAGGCAAATAAGGATAATTATGTTTTAGAAAAATTGTGAGTGAAGGGGTGGCATTGTTCAAAAAGAAATGTACTCTTGAGTCATGTGACCATAACTGCTCTCTGTACCTCACCTTTACAACAACAATAAATAAACAAAAAAGCCAAAAATAAATAAAAACAAGAAAAAGTGTTATTCTGGTAATCTACCATCAACAAAGACTAAACTATCCTAACAATCCAAACTACCTCCCTAAGTCAGAATGTAAAACTTGTCCAGTGGTAAAGGAATATTCTATTCAAACTTGATAGTTTCTTACAAGAAAATGAATAAGGCTGTTATTAGACAAATATTTATGAGTGATTAACAACTGGCCCTCTTACACGGAGCAGAAATATTACCACAGCTGCTCTGTAATTACCCTCTCATAATAAGGTTTTTCTCTTACTCTTTGAATGCTACCAATGGCTGGTCAATTTCCTTAAAAATCTATGGAACACTTCAACATTCTCTTCTCAGACTAGTTTGAGGTCTTCTATAAATATATATTTAAATATATATTAAGCAGTAATGATTCAACAGAGCCTAATCCTATCTTATAATGGTAGGGCTTGTAGCCCAGAATCAAGTTCTTCCTGCTCCACTTTTGAAAGGAGAGAATGGTAAATCTCATTAGTGTGGGTAACTAGCACTAGCCATTAGTGTCAAATAAGAGTTGCCTTTACTAACTATTTCTGGGCATAGTCACACAACATGCTCTGAGTTTCCTAAATAAAACAGCTCCTTCCCAGGGGGGATAAAGTTTTATTTACATAGACTTTCTCAGCCATTTAAAGTAAAATCTCCTTGGAGCATGACTTCACTTCTGAAGAATCTTCCTTCTCACACTTCTAGTGAGAATTTCAATAATGATGAAATGGAAATTTATACTTAAGCAAGAAGATGACAACTATTTGAAAAGTAATTGCACTTTTAAATGTTTTTAAATCACGAAATTGATTTCAGATACACACACACACACACACACACACACACACACACACACACACACACATATGTTTCCCCCACATTTATTCACTTGTGATAAAAGACTAAATTGTATACAACTTGAATTAATTCCACATCAATCTAATGGTATCATCTTCAAGATTGGTCCCAATCTTGTGCTGTGCATATAACAGAAAGTCTGAAGGGGCTAGAAGCTTCCCATTACAACTTCACAGAGAATAAAACAGTAGGGAGAAATCCTGTAATGCTTTTAGTCCATTTTACTTTGTACTTTGTATTGTGTATATCATGAAGAAGTATTACAAAAGAATTTGATCTATTTAAGAGATAAAGAAGTACTGTCCTTAAGACATTAAAGCTGCTGTGTTGTTATTAAGTTAGTCATTTTAACATCTACTAGGTGACCATATTAAATAAGACTGCATAATATTTTGTCAGCTTTTCTCTTAAGAAGATCAAATCTATTATTTATATGGTAAATCTTCAGTGGCTTATTTCTTTTAAACTACATTCATAAGGTAGGTGAAAAAAAGAAAGACTTCAAGAGTCTAATGTGTTTTCATAGCTAAATGATTTAGTTGAGAAAGCAGGACAAGGAGACGCAGGTGCCAGACATTGTGTAGAATTTGCACTTATGCTCCATTAATTGCCAGCATATCTTCCTTCTCTTTTCCTCCCATCCCCCCATTAAATCCCCCCGGAAAACAGCAGAGCAGCAGGCCCAGACTGGTACCCAGCAGCAACACCAGGAGCAGAAGTAGCCAATTACCCTCCAGAATACAAAGGGGGAGGGGGGTGGAAATGATGCAGTTACCTAGCAACCAGAAAGAGCAGAAACAGCTGTGTAGCAGGCCCAGGCTGGTACCCAGGCAGAAACAGGATAGCCAATTAGCACACTGTATTTAATGCTGATGTGGTTTCCTAGTAACAAGCTGTACAAGTCTGTCTGTTGCATTTTTCTCCCCCATCCTCACATTTTCCTCAATCATGCACAGTATTACTATTTGCCCTAATTACTGTTTCTCCACTGCTTCAAGCAACCATTATTTTGTCCCTAGAGAAACTAGAAGAACTTGGGGGGGGGGGGAGGGTGAAACTTCTGTAATGACAGTATTTAGTTTCAAATTCAGTTTAGTATAAGCCTTGAGACACTAAACAACAACAACAACAATAAAGAATGTAAAAACAAAAAAGCCAATGAAACACTGTCTGCCTAAATAACTTTTGATACCTTTTCTACATATGAAAATACACACATGTGAGTGAAACAAAGGATATTTAACAATATATCTATCATTTTGCTAGACACTACATTTACAAATAGGTTAAATCCACTGTGTGCTTGAATTTATCCATATTGATTTTCTGATGCTCTCTCCTGAACACTAGGCACATAAAACATCTTATTACCTATATCAGAGAAGGGAGATATATCTTTTGTTGCTCTTTCTAAGATACTAGTACTAGTTTCAATAGGCTCATGATCAATTGGGAATTCAATATGAGAAGTCAATATTTCAGGTGAAGGATGCTGTGATATTCTATAATGAGATGAGTTCATAATCAAGCAATGAATTCCACTGAGGTGACATTAAACTACATGCGTACAGAAAATGAAGATGGAAAATTTTAACCACGATGATTATACAGGTATACTGAAATATATTCCCTACATCTTCTGTTTCTATATAGTAGATTTTGTACCAGAGCCAATCTTTTTCTTGTGTTCTCTTCATTAGTAAACAGAGTGTATAATTATACATTTGTTAGGACATCAGTAGACTTCGAGGGTCTCCCACCACTAACTTCAACATCAGAACAATCTATATCCTTCCTTTGGACAGACTTTTATGAAAACAGTAAGGGTTCCAAAGGAAATGTCACATACATAACACCTAATTGGGCAATTCTGTACATAGAAGAAAAGGACTTTTTCACCTCAGGATGGCTTCAGCCCCTGTGCTTGCAAACAAAAGGATTGATAGCTTTCATTATCTTTAGCTTATCTAGATGAACAGAAAATACTATCCCATTCCAATGTGTTGGGAAGTTAAATTTTTTTGTATATTTATCTGAGAAGAGTATATAATACTCTGCTGAATTCCATAGATGAAATAGAAATCGTGGGGGTTGGAGATTTTAGCTCAGTGGAAGAGCACTTAGAAGACCCTAAGTTTAGATCTCAGATACACACACACACACACACACACACACACACACACACACACACACACACACACACACACACACACTACATTGTGAATTGAGGCAATGAAAAAGATAGATTCTGAGAGCAGAAACAATAGAAGAAGCCTAAGTATATGTTTTATGTTCTAGTTGAGTCACTTATATTATAAAGTGTTTGAAATTAGAATTACATCTTATTTTGCAAACAAAAATCAAAGCAAACTTAGGAGAATGCAAATAACATTTTTAAGGGAAGAAAAGACAACACAGAAGGATAGCAAAAAAAGGGGGTCTGCCAGAGAGGACAGGTTCAGTGTAAAGCTGGACTTTTGCTTTGTAAGGAAGTGGCAATGGAGTGCACTCAGATCTTTTATTCCATGAAAGCACATGTGGTCCAATTCTAGATCAGTTCCCAACCCACCTACCTCCACAGGTATAAATGGTAAAGGAGAACATAAGGTAAACAGAAATATGGGACAGATTGTGTCTGTAACTGTAGACATTCTTAAATAATATTGCTGTTTTGAGCTCTATTACATAAGCCAATCAGGTGCCTGACTATTGGACCACTGCTGGAGAGGGGAATAATAATTCCAGCCTCAGCTGACTAAATAGTGATAGCACTAAAATTCGACTGTGTTTTGGTTATCTTGAATGGTCTTGCCTTACCTTGGACACATAGTTGGAAAGAAGTCACTCAGAAAATGCAGAAAAGCCAGTGGCGTACAGCCTGGAGTGGGGGATGGTTTCAGCTATTTCCCTAGTGTGTCTCTTACTTGAAAATTCTTGAAATTCTGTAGTCTCCCATAAGTGAGAATTAAGAAAATTACAAGAAATGCATATGCCATATTCTGACTAACAGACGTATAATACAACAATGTGTTGCTACCTGAGCTTTCTGTGAAAGAGGATGAGGAAGGTCACAAAGGCCAGAAGAGAGGAATAAGGAAGGGTATCAAGAGGAGAATATAGAAGGAAGGATTTGAGATTCTGCAAACTGGCTTGCCCAGAACCACCCAGTTTTCTACCATTAGGGTTGAGACAAGTAGAACTTCCCTAGCTGGTAGGGATCAGGCTTTCTTCATTTAGTATCTGCAGGGCATAGCAGAGCCCAGACAGTTCCATTGCCTCATCAGAACTAACTTCCTTACATGAGAAGCTTGTGTCCTGATCCATTACCAAGTTTTCAACTGTAACTTTTACTGTATTCAAACTGAATAAATTTCAAAGACAGACATCAATTTACAAGTATTATCATTATTATTATTATTATTATTATTATTATTATTATTATTATTATTATTATTATTATTATTATTATTATTGTCGGTAGTGGGGCCTGAACTCTGGGCCTGGATGCTGTCCCTCAGCTCTTCAGCTCAAGGCTAGCGCTCTACCACTTGAGCCACAGTGCCACTTCCAGCTTTTTCTGTGTATGTGGTGCCGAGGAATCAAACCCAAGGCCTCATGCATGCAAGGCAAGCACTCTACCACTGAGCCACCTTCCCAGCCCCTACAAGTATTTTTAAAAAATAGTTTAACTTTTTTAAAAAAAGCAAGGATCATTTCCAAGTTACTTTTTAAAAGGATTTTTATAAATGACACACTACTTTCTTCAACTCTAATTGAAACAGAACCATTCTATTATTGTTTTGACTTTAGGTAATATGTAACAATGATTGCCTAGTACCAATAAGTTCTTACAACATCATCTTAGCCTTCCTTCAATCCTTACAAAGCTCTCTTGAACTTTGCTCGAACCTTCCCATCTGTATACACAGGATACCCATGATTGCTATGATTATTAACACTTATTGGAGCAGATACAGCTTCTCACCCTAATCAATGCTATAGTCTCTTTGGAGAACAAGTTCCAAATCTAATGGTGTTATGAAACTACATTTGAGGCTTCTGTATCGAAAAGCTGAGTTCTCATAGATGGTAGAAGGAAGAGTGTCTTGTCTAGTGCTCAAAAACTAACATTTATGATGAAACACTCATTAATTTCATGCTATTTCTTCCTTCTTGGTTCTTATTTTTAACGTACTTATTTACTGTGACTACCAATTATCCATTAAAAGGACATCTGGAATTGCATCCCATGAAACCTGTATTTATTACCATATTACAATGATAAAATTAATGTGCTTATTGTGTATATGCAGAGTTTAAACCACTGTACCAAATGCGTGTTTACATAAATTTATCTTCATAAATGTTAAGAGTGAATTTCTAAGACTTTTCCTGAATCATAAAATTCTCCTAGCAATTATTCTCCACCACCTCACTTTGACATTCCTTTCCAAACTCCTGTCAAGCTCCTGAATATGTTAAACCCCAAGTATCAAACTTGCCCATTACACTCTCCCCACCTTGGAACTATTTAACCCTTCTTTTAGTTTGTGTCCCATAATCGGGCTCTAATGAGTTTCTGCTTTAACACATGGATAAACTTCATTAGCAGCTATGTATGTGAACATCTGAAAGGCCCTTTAATGTCTTAAAATTGCCCCCAATTTCAGTTGCTATTGTATAAACCCACAGAATTCTCATCTATGGTACTGAGGAAGTTGAAAGTGGGTGATAGGCCCCCTACAGTGTGAGTCTGAAGTATTTAATTTTATCCTGCTGTTACACCTGGCTTCTACTTATATAAATTACTGTATTATCTCATTGGCATCACATAAAGGATGAACAGTATCTATAATCACCCTGTGCAGAAAGAGACAAGTGACTTTTAAATTTCTGAATGTTCCAAGTTGCCTCCTACTAGTGGAAACCTTTACTCTCATTTGATGTGCTCCTCCCCTTAGATTTCCTTTTTTTTTTGGTGGTGGGGGTGGGGAGGTTGGTCTTGGGGCTTGAACTCTGGGCCTGGGCACTGTTCCTCAGCTCTTCAGCTCACGGCTAGAGCTCTACCACTTGAGCCACCATGCCACTTCCAGGTTTCTAGTGGTTTATTGGAGGTAAGAGTCTCATGGACTTTCCTGCTTGGTTTGGCTTTGAACCACAGTCCTCAGATCTAGCCTTCTAAGTAGCTAGGATTATAGGTATGAGCCACTGGTGCCAGCCTCCCCTTAGATTTCTTAGAGTAAGTTGCTTTCTTCTCCCTTGATGGTTGCTCATGACACTGATGGACATTTCAAAACCATTGTGTAATGACTGAAGAACAAATACAGAAAATAAGAAGCAAGGTGACCCATTAAATTAGATGCCAACCTAAAGGACAAAAGACATGGGTCAGAATTTAATTTTGCCAATGGGAATTTGCACATCCTAAGGCTATGGCTTTTTTACATTGCTGGTCCACAGTTTCCCTTATATGTGATAATGCTTGTTTGTCTTATTTCATAGAAATGGAGATTAACATCTATCATTTCAGTGTGTAAACTGAGACTATATATTAGCTCTCTCTTTGACCTCACAGTTAAAAAAGGGTAATAGTAATGGCTATAATAACCATAGCTACAGAAACCAGAACAGTGGATAAGCCTGAAAATGGAAGAATTTTGTTTTGTAATTCCTTATTCCTGTCCTTAGTTATCTGGTGAGGCAATATGTTTAAAGACTCTGCTACTTCTTATCTATTTATTCAGTTTTCATTATCTATTCATGAATTATGAGCTGGGAGCATAGTTTAAATGGTCAAACCTCTGCCTAGGAAGCATAAGGCCTTGTGTTCAAACACCACTATCTCAAAAAAAAAGCTTACAAAAAAATATCACCTGACTTTCTGACTTTCTCTTTATTATTAGTTAGCATGAAAGTTAAGAGCAATATTGTTTAGTCCAGGTCCTTCTCAATCACCTATGAACAAGCTGGGAAAATTACTTGGATCTCTCTTTCTCTCTGGGTTGTCTCTTAAATAAGATAGTACTCATACCATTTAAAAGGCTAATATTTGGAAAAGACGTGAAACAATGCCTAGCACATAGTGCGTGATTTAGTAATAGTGGTTGAACAAGTAAAATTAATTGTGTCTCAAATTTTAAAGGAATTTTCATTATGCATATAACATAACCACTTTTGTTTACTTCCTAAATATAACATTTTTGTTTGGCTTTTTTTTTTTTTTAGCAATCTTTTCCTTTCAAAATAAATGATAAATCCTTATTGAACTTAGAGATAGTGTTCTCTCTTGATTCAACCAGCCCTTCCCAAAAGCAGATACAGAATGCTAAGCAAATGGCACACTTGTGTTTACCATTACGTGAAAAGCATCCCATCAGGGCAAAAAGCTACCAGCCCCTGCCTGTCAGATTCCAGCCATTCACCTATAGAAGGAGTGCCTCAAAGAGACCCAGGAGAATATGGCTTCTTCACATTTCTGAGATTTTACTGCTAGCCTTTGTTCTGACTTTACCAAGATGACTCACTCTTAATAATATAAATGTAGCCACATTTTCATATGAATTTCCAAATTAGCAAAGTCTTAGCACAAAGTACCATTTCAATGTCAAGATATTCTTTCTTCTGAGACGTGACCAAGAAGACAGTTGGAAAATAATTCTTTCTCTTCTTTGCATAGAAACTATTTAACATTTTAACAAATTGTGTTTGGCAGGAAATAGGCATAATAAAAAAGAGATTTTTCAAATATTGGAAATGAAGTTTCTCTGCACATCAAAACAGGACTATTTAGCCTGTCTTCCCCCTCTAAAAAAATAGACATATCTATGATCACAGTGGTTGAATTATGGAGAAAGAAAAATATATTACACAAAAGCCACAGAGCAGAATGGGTGTCCTGGCTACCACTGCTGCTTGCATCCAGTGCTATTCCCAATGAAGAGATCACATGTCTACTTTCATATGCCTCCTTTCACTCAGAATCTGCTGCCTCCGAGCATCCTCACTGTCCCCTTTGCAGTCTATACCTTCTACTTCCAGTCTGGTTACCCATCCTTACTCTTTGGTACCCCAACTACCAACTTGAACATCTGCTATTTTTTTTAAAACACCTTATTGCTTAATACAAAACGTTTGACAGATCCAGCAACTTCAAGAAACAAAAGGAAAAAGAGTGCATATCTTTTCTAGCTCAGTAACTTCTGTCTAAAGATTAAATGAATAACATTTTAAAGAAAATTCTCAATGCAAATAAATCATGTCACCCACAATGTATTTGTCTTTATGCAGAGAAGACTCGCACATTTCATTTTTTTATTTCATTTCATTTTTCCAATGGTGTCTCCTTTAGAACATATTTCCATATAAAAGAGATATGGCACATTGCTATATATATACATATATATGTATATATATATATAAAAACTCTAGAGAACAAAATGCCAATATTTTCCCTCTATCTCTGTCTCTCTCTGGGATAGTTTTCTTATTTCCTTTTTTATTTTCTGTCTCCAAATACCTCTCCAACTGAAAGATAAGAAATATTCCATTGAAATAAAGTAAGTCCTATGCTCACACACCTTGCCAGAATCCATCCCAGGCCATTTTTGAAAACTTCAATGCAACATTTGGTCAGCAGCATTCCTCACCCCAGTCCTGCTCTTTGGTACCCCAATTGCCATCACCATATACCTTTGCCCTCCGGCTCTTACAGCCCACTTCCTTTATATGTTTGCATTTAACTTGACTCCATCCTTCATGCTTTTTTCATTATTCTTAGTTCATTCACACCACATAAATTATCACCTTTGTTTTCAGTTCCCCATGTGCCCCATTCACACCAATTCCAAATAAATACTTCTGATTCTCATCCATTTAATCCAAATTAATTCATAGTCTTGCTCCCATCCTCCACTACCACCCCTATATTTACCTCCCCTCTCCTCCATCTCTCTCTCTTCTATGCTTTTGTGTGAGGAAAGGTTTGCAGGGCAAGTGCTTCTGTAGGATGCACTGCAACTGCTTCCTGTACTGTGGAACTCAATATTACTGCCAGCCTCCATGAATTAGCGCCCCCAGGATCCACTTCAGCCTCCACAACTGATGTGCATGAGCACCATCACTACACACCTCGACGGTCAGCCCTTGGGAGTAAGGAAAGAAACTATGCTGATGTTTTGGAGATAAAGGTTGAGTATCCTTAATCTGAAATGCTTAGGACCATTTTGGAATATTTGAAATATCTTGGGGGTGCAACCTAACTCTAAACACAAAATTCCCTTGTATTTCATATATACTTTATAACATACTTCCCTTGAAAGTTGCTTTATACATTTTTGGTGTACTTGTATTTGAACTGTAACTCATCTCATGAGGTCAGCTGTGGAAGTTTCTATAATTTCTCTCAAAAAGTTTCAGATTTAGAAACGTTTTGGATTTGGAGTTTCCATATTAGAGATACTCAGCTTGCACAGAGATACTCAACTCTGGCCAGCTGGCTTATTTCTAGTTGATATAAAACGTTTTCATTCAGCCATCACTATGCAATGTCAACAACAACAGTAATAATGGAAACAACCCCACTACTATTGCTAATTAGTTCTTACTATTTGTTGAATAATTTGCAAACTCAATCTTCAAAACAATCTATGAAGTAGATATAATTGTCCCCATTTTACAGATGAGGATTCTGAGAATCAGAGAAAATAATTTATACAAATCATAAATGTAGGGAGAAATAGAGCCAGACACAAACCCAAGTTGACCTGAGTTAGCCATTCTACAATACAGACTTTTCAGTCATGTGTGGAGCCCCCTTAAGTATATTCTCTATGGGGAGGAGCATTCCCACTTCAAACCACCATAACAAGTGGTTATAGACACTGAGTACCTTAGTAAACAGCACCTTGGTAATCACTCTGAATAGATACTGTTCAAAAATCAAAGCAGCAAATAATGCAGCAATCATACTGTTTACCCTTCTGACATCTCTGTTGGAGAAAAGGGAGGGAGAAAAGAAAATGTTCTGATCACCGCCCCCTCCCCTCAGCCCCCCAAAGAACTTCTGCTTCCCCACAGCTCTCCAGCTTCCATAGGACGCTTCATGTCCATAATCATGAATTCTAAAGCCCTCGACATTGTTGCCTCACCCTGCTTTCCCTGGCTTCCTGTGGGGACAGGAGATGAGTCATGCACTGAGACCTGGGAGCATGGCAGTGTCTTGTCATTACTCAATGACTTTAGGGAGGAATAGAAATAAAAATTACTTTCAGAACAATACCATAGAGGGAAAAGACTTACAATAGTAGGAAGCATTAGTATGGGTGTATGCGGAGTGGAGAAGGTAAGCAAAGATTCTCATAGGAAGCCACAAATGGAACACAGGATTCAAACATTCTATTGGAGACTAGCCCACGAGCAAAACAGAGCCACTGTAGAAACTAAGTTCAGTCAAAGGAGTACACACAGAGGTTGGTATGTAAGGAATCAATGTCAGTGCTCATCATCCCCTAGAAGTAACACTGAGGTTCAAAACAGTGATTTCTTCTAGTTACACATTATGTATTCTTACTTCAGCAGAGTTCTTCAGTGTTGTACAAAAACCTTATATAAACCGTTAGAACATCAGCTCAAAGGGGCCACACTGTCAGAGAGATATAAAAGACAAGGTCTAGGGAAATAAAGGAACACACAGTCACTAAGTCAGTCAGTGGCAGAGTCAGAAGTAGAATCTGGGTTGCTCTGATTTTCTCGCCAATGGTCTTTCTAGTGCACAATTCCTTGGAGACACAGTCCACAGATTCCCCACAAAGCACCAGACACTTCTTCCACCTCATATGCTTATCCGCTTCTCACTGAGAGCGCTCATACTCTGCCACTTATACCTTTGGGGATTTGCAGTATGCAAAAGCCATACAAGTAAGACGCCATTAGTGACCCACTTAAAAACCACCAATCACAGTAATTGCTCTTAGTGGCACTCTTGCAGACCAAAGGAGAGATACCACCCAAAGCTTCAAGCTCAACACAGAGAACAAAGATAGTCTTAATGAAAATACCAATCTCCCTCCTTTCTGCATAAACCCCACTCTTTGAGATGATCCACTGGCCTCCAAAGACCAACATGATTCCTTGGGATCACCTCAGAAGCCGATAGTCACATACACAGACCCTCTCTCCCTGCCAAACATCCTTACCACACACATAGCAATGTAATCACTTTAGCAACTTCTCAGTAACAAGCTCATTAAAAAGCAATTCTGCCATCTCTCTATAAAGCACGCGCCAGAGAACAATGCAAAAGAGGAGATGCCAATTAATTATTGCATGATCACATCTAATGAACTCTGAAACCCTCCTGCTGTTGGGGACTTTGATGGGAAATCAGGGCTGGGTGGGGGGGAGGGTGAGGAGGGACACTCTGGTTACCTGGTTTAGCTGTGGATGCTAACACCAATGTTCCTCACACCTGCAGGGCAATACTCATCAAACAATGGCGTGCGTCTGGGCAGAGAATGGAAGACTATCACCTACCCACATCCGCGAGTCACAGGGCCAGAGACCCCCTTCTGCCATTTCGATTCTCCACTGGGGTTGGCACTGCCAGCCAGGGGCAAACCCAGGACCTGTGGGGGGGGGGTCCCCACCCTGAGGTCCTAGGGGGAGGCCTGATGCGTGCCCTGCCTCCCCACCCAGGTCCTCCTGCCTCTCTACCCACCCTCGGATGGGCCTCGAAGGTGGCTTCTTAGAACCAACAGGAACCCATCCCACCGCGTGAAGAGCAAAAGGAAAGGACAAAGAAACCACGTGCGGTCAACTTGTACCACTACCTGTGTGAGTCCTCTGGTGGGCCTTTAAGTGGGAACTTTTTGTATAAACTTTCCGGCACCCGTTAAACTGACAGCGGTGCACCCTCTTCTTGTTCTCGGGGCACGCCTCGGCCCCGACCCCGCCTTGCTCGCTGTCGCTCTGGGCACTCTTGACTGTCCCCGCTGCTGTCACTGCGGCCGCCGCGGCCACCCCTCCCACCTTGACCGAGCCCAGCGCAGCCTTCTTGGCCACCAGTTTCAACGTCACCGTGCCATCCACGGCCGACAGAGTCTGCGAGGTTTTGACCAGATGGCGGCTGAGCTCCGGGGACGACGGGGGCGTTAATGAGGTCACTGCGTTGAGCTGGGCCTGGTTGACGGCTGTGTAGCTGTCTAAAGAAGAGCTGGTTGGCTGGAGGCTGAGGCAGGTCTCGGAGAGCAACTTGTCCCGAGAGAGCAAGATGTCCACGGCGGAGCTCTTCTCGCAGATGGTGGCCTCCACGGGCAGCAGCAGGGGGTCTAGGCGGCGGAAGCTCTCCTCGATGCACGGAGGAGGAGAGGCACGGAGGAAGCAGTCCAAGTCCTCGCCAAAGGTCTCCGAGATCCGCCTGGGCTCTGTCTGTAGGTAGCGTTCCAATTCAAGGCATGTCTGCAGAGAGGAAGGAAGGAGGGAGAGAAATAACCATCAGAGGCACAGGACACCAGGAAGGGGGCAGGGGAGGGGGATTGGGGGGGGGGGGACAGGCAGAAGGGGAAGGAACAGAGAAGGCTTCCGTGCCTGGTATCTCAAATTCTTGGGCTGAATGGTCTGGCCTTTATTATGGAGGCTCTGAATATGATGGACGCACTCAGCAAGGTGACTTCCACCTACCGCGATCAACGAAGGAAAACTAGAAACGTGGATATAATTATCTCACACCTTCAAGATCCCAGAGAACACCAGATTGGCAAAATCATGATCTCTTATTCTTCAATCCCAATTATCTCTTATTCTTCAATCCTAATTCAGCAGGGAGAATGCTTTGGGCATCAAGTCCTGCCTCAAACAGAGATTCCATGTCAGGAGGGAGTTATTATTCAAAAGAATGCCCATTACTGTACCTGTTAGGCATAAAACAAAACTCCTGTTGCTCACAGTAAAGAATTACAAATATCCCTGTCACATACTATGTGGTAAGGGGCATGGGTCCCATTACTTGATAAAAAAAAAAAATGAGTTCAAAGACAGTTTCTGAGCCCTGCTAAAGATAGGACTTTATATATCCCCATATAAAATTTTCACCTGATAAGGAAATAAAGAAGAACCCAAAAGTTGAATTTCATAGTGCTCATAAATCTTTGTAAGAAGAGAGAAGCACTTTTTATGGTAAAAGTAGATACTTAACTGAGTTTGAATGCTAACGCTCTTCTCACTCAAAAATTCTACCATTCTTGATTCTTGTATAAAACTATGTTGCTAACTTGCACCATCAGCTCAATTTTCTCTGTCTTCTGGGCTTCAACAAAGAAACACTAGTGGCAAATTTTAAACCCTACTAGCTCCAAATTTACTGCCTCAGTAAAGTGTGTATGTTTCCAACCAATGTTCTGATTCTACGCTTTTATTCTGTTAAGAATGTATCTTAATGATATACCTAGCTATGTTCAAGGATTTTATGTTGGTGACATCTCAAAAGACTGGTTTTTCAATCAGAATACTTCTGGTTAAACTCTGTATTACTGAATACGAAAACCAGATTCTTAACTAGGAATCTGCCTTGGGTCTCACAGCTGATTTTTAATGATCGGAACTAATAACTAGTGAATGATTCCAGTCTTCATTCAACACTGACATCACAAATATTCATTGAACTACCGTGCTTAAGGCAAGTAGGCAAGGTGCAGGGTTTCATTGTATGCGTTAGAAGAAGACAGGATAATAGATCCACATAGCTCATGTGCAAAATAAATGACCAGAAGGTAAAAGTGGCATGGATTTACAGAGGAATATGATACCAAATGATCAGCACATTATAAAGTGTGCTGGAAAGTCATTACCGGGGAGTGGGGAATGAACTACCTCCTTCTAATATGGAGGTATTCATCAAGAAAATCTTATTGGAAAAGTAAGCTTGGATTTTGTTTTACTTATTGATTAAATTATAGCTCTGGCTCAGTAAACCAATAGTACTCCAATACTATCTTCTTGGGTCCAGAAATTTGCATTATCCTCATACCTCCCTTTTCTGAATTTCAGTCCCCAAATTTCCCCCTTTATTTTTTTGCATCTTATTACAAGAAATGACCATTTACTCCTCTCCAGTACTGGAGCCCTGGGTCTTAGCTCCAGCCAATTCAACTATAGACTATAAAATCCTATTTATGAAACCTCTCATAAGCTTCTCCTGTTCTTTACCTACCAAGCACATTGCCAGGCACTCAACACATATATAATGTCTGTCAAAAATACAATCAACAGCATACTATTGTGTTGGTCATTTTGGTTCCTCAAAATTCATCTTTTGACATTTATCCTGGTACCCACCCCAGCCTCTGTAACTAGGCAAGCCAAGTTTCCAAATACTGAGAAGATACTTGTCAAGTCTCCCAACTTTCATCTTCTGACTGTCTTCAAATCTGTGATTCTCCAGTGCTTTAAGAATTCACTTTTCTAGGGCTGGGAAGGTGGCTCAGTGGTAGAGCGCTTGCCTTGCATGCCTGAGGCCCTGGGTTCGATTCCTCAGCACCACATAAGCAAAAAGAAAAAAGCCGGAAGTGGCGCTATGGCTCAAATGGTAGAGCGCTAGCCTTGAGCTGAAGAGCTGAGGGACAGCGCCCCAGGCCCAGAGTACAGGCCTCATGACCGGACCCAAAAAAAAAGAATTCACTTTTCTGTGTGTGTGCACCAGTACCTTGCACTTAAATCAAGGACTCATGCTCTCATTCCATTTTCCTCCTCATAGCTGGGGCTCTAACATTTGAATCATATCTCCATCTGGGCTTTATGAAGGTTAATAGGAGACTGAGTCTCACAGACTTTTCTGCAAGGGCTGGCTTTGAAGAATTCTTCATGTTTTAGCTTCTTGAGTAGCTAGGATTATATACATGAGCCACCAGCTTCCAGGAAGAATTTGCTTTTCTATTAGGCTCATTATTTAATAGTTGTTTTCAGTAGAAGAATCCATCGTTACAGGGATAAAGTAAAAAGTGCTGTTTAATTTCTAGGTATCTGGGGGATTTTCTAAATATCTTTCTATTATTCATTTCTAGTTTGATTTCTCTAGGATCAATTAACATACTCTATAAGATATCAATCTTTTTAAAGGTATTGAGGTTTGCAGGCTATCTTGCTGAGGCTGGCAATCTTAGAAAGGACCACTAATAAATGTCTTTGGGAACAGAATCTTAATGCTTCTTCAGCTTTGCCCAAAGAGAAGAACCAGAGATTTGACGTGCGGATATGTTCCAGGGAAAATCAGCTGAATCATGACTTACAGGATGTCCTTGCCTCCCACTAAGAACTAATTCCCACACCCAGTCACCACTGTCTATAGATAGAGTGTTAGTATGTCCTGACCCCTTACATACTTTCCAGCTCAGTGATTTGAAAGCCACTAAGAAATTGATTCTTAGAGGCTCAGATCACTTGATATTCAGAGTTCTGAAGAACAGAAATATTCTAAACACATTCATACACTCTCAGGGGAGGATTACAAAACCATAATCGTCCCAGTATACCCTTGGTTTGCACCCCAGGAGCACATGAGTCATACTTATGATCTAAACATGGAGAAACCTCTGGCATCAAATCTGGACCACTTCATAGAGGCTATAACCTGTAATCCTGACACAGGGCCTTCTTGCATTTGTACTCCACCTGAGACTTAGAGACACATGGGTAGCTATTAGGAAATCACTATGGAATTATTTTTGTCTTGAGAAATCCATTTCTTACAATGGCTAATGGTGAAGCTTAAAGAAGATCTTGTCAACTGGAACCTGGGGTGAGATTTTTCTTTTCCAAGTATCGAGATTGAAATGTTAAGGATGGATACTATTCCCAAGCCAAAGAGAATATATGTCGTCTATGTCGTCTATGTCTTCGCCTTCTCCTTCTCCTTCTCCTTCTTCTCCAACCTGGAGCTTGAACTCTGAGCCTGGGCATTGCCCCTGAACTGTATTGCTCAAGACCAGTGCTCTACCACTTGAGCCACAGCTCTACTTTCAGCTGTTTCTGTCATTAATTGGAGATAAGAGTCTCACAGACTCTCCTGCCTGGGCTGGCTTTGACAGACAATCCTCAGATCTCAGCCTGCTGAGTAGCTAGGATTACAGGCGTGAGCCTCCAGCACCCAGCCATATATGCCATTTTTAAGTAATCATGAGAACTTTCTTAGCTGATGTCTGCAATGTTTAATTTGAAGTTGAGAAAACAGTATTTACTCATAGACTTTAATACATGCATACACTTATTTCATAACTCCATCCACTGAAAGAGGCCACAAGCAAAACTGCCTTGTAACAATGGGCACAAACACAAAGATCTTGGTTTCTAATTGCCATTATCCAGTAAGGGGAGGCAGAAGTCCTTGAAAAACAAAACAAAACAAAATGCCTTTTCAAGAATTGGGGACAGACAGCAATGAGGGCAGATGCCTGTGATCCCAGCTACTGAGGAGGTAGATATAGGAGGCTCATAGTTTAAGGAAAAACATGAAACTTTATACTTAAAAACAAGGCAGGCATAGTGGTCACTTCTATAATCTAAGCTATGTTGTAGAGACAGGTCGGAAAATCATGGTCCAAGGCTAGCCCAAGGAAAAAAGCACAAGACCGTATCTGAAAAATAATCTAAAGCAAAAAAGGCTGGAGGTGTGGCTTGCCTCAAGTGGTAGAACACTTAGCCCAAGGTTATATGTTTGAAGCCCTAGAATGACCCCCCCACACACACCACATACACATACAATGGCAAAAAAAACAAACAAACCCTATAGATAATCCTAGAAGTGTTTATATAAAGAGAGGGCTATGGAAAAAAGACCCGGGTGCCAACTTAAAGAAGCTTTCAATCACAAAATCTGAACAACAAAAATGAATCATGGTATTAATGGACCAGAACCTACAGAATAAAAGAAAATCCAGACTGATATAAATAAATAATTGAATAAAGAAGTGGAAAGGATCAGTTCAGTAAAATTACAATTAATAAACAAATAAGAATCATCAAGGGACACCAAAATCACTGTCAGAACACATAAGAAACAAGATACATGCCTATTCTCAAAGTAACCTATCATCAAGATATTAATTGCAAAGACAAAAATAGTAACTTCTGCAGTGGAGCAGCTCCTATAACAATCCACCTGATCAAAATGAACAGTAGCAGCAATAAGTCATATTGATAACATGGACCTCTACTATGATAGTGCCCAAAGGCAATGAGGATATTGCAACGTTCTTCTATGATTATTCCTGCCAAGGACCACAGACACAATCTAATTGGGGGAAAACATCTGACGAATCCCCTGAATATATGAAATAATCAGTCACTTTTCTTTCCCAGTATTGAGATCATAAAGAGTAAAGCAAATCTGAGAAGCCATCATGGGTTAGAAGAGACAATGTGCTATGACAAATAAAGAAAATGGACCTTGGTCTGGATCCTGGACCAGTAAAAGCACACAGGTTGGAAAAGAATGTATACTTCAAATAGCAGGTATAGATTTATTTAATGAGTCTGTATCAGCAGTATTGGTAGTAACTTCCGGTTGATAGCAATTATACTATGGGTAAGTGGTCAGGGGGCACTAACTGATCATCATCATACGAAGAATAACTCCAGATTCAAAATCTGGATATACAGTTCAAATATTTATTTGTCCACTCACCGGAACTCATTGGAGCAGAGTGACTGCAAATGTGAGTCAGCAGAGATCAGTGTAATGACATAAATCATGCGCATCTGGTGTTTCACCTTAGGGATAGGAAGCGTCCTTCTGCCTAACCTAACAATACAAGTTTAAAGCTTGAGCTACTGGACCAACATTCACCTCTTTAAAACCTTTGACAATGGAAAAGAAAAGTTCTCAGGTGCAAAGTAACTATTTTGTGGGGGTGGAGTAGTACTGGAGTTTGAACTCAGAACCTTATACTTTGCTAGGCAAACACTCTACTATTTGAGCAATGTCCTGAGGACTTTTTGCTTTATTGGTGGTTTTTGGTGGTACTAATGTGTGAACTCAAGACATCACATTTGCTCAGCTGGTCCATACTAGTTGAATCATATCTCTAGTCCTTTTATCTCTGATTCTTTCTTTTTCTTTCTCTTTTTTTTTTTTTCTGGTCATGGGGCTTGAACTCTGGGCCTGGGTGCTGTCCTTCAGCTTTTCAGCTCAAGCTAGTGCTTTACCACTTGAGCCACAGCACCACTTCCAGTTTTCTGGTGGTTTATTAGAGATAAGAGTCTCATGGGAACTTTCCTGCCAGGGCTGGCTTTGAACCTCAATCCTCAGATCTCAGCCTCATGAGTAGCTAGGATTATAGGCATGAGCTCACCTCTGATTATTTCTAAGATAAAGGTATCTAAATTTTTGTCTGAGTTTTTTCAGACTTCTGTCCTCCTATTTATGTTTCCAGCATAGCTGTTCTAGGCTGTTCTGTCAAGGTGAAAGTTTTTTTTACCACTGTTGTTTTGTTTTGTTTGCCAGTTCTGGGGCTTGAAGTCTGAGTGTGGGTGCTATCTCTGAGCTTTTGTGCTTGAGTCTAGTGCACTACCACTTCAGCCATAGCTCCACTTCTGGCTTTTTGGTGGCTAATTGGAGATGAGTCTCACCTACATTTCTGCTCAATCTGGCTTGGAACCTTGATCCTCAGATCTTAGCCTCCTGAGTAGCCAGGTTCAAAGGTGTGAGCCACCAGCATCCAGATTAGCAAAGGTTCTTTGTCTAGGGTGGGTTTGGAACTGCCAACCTCCTAATTTCAGCCTGCCCTGTAGCTGAGATGAAAAGTATGTCCTACAGTGCAGAGCTATTGGTTGAGATGAGTTCTTTCAAACATTTTGTCCCAGTTGGCCTCAAAGTACAATCTTCTCTACTCCCATCTCCCAAGTAACTGGAATTTTACAGTTGGGTACTACTACAGTGCCCATATGCAAAGTGGTTACCTTATCTAGGTATGAGTCCCCAATGAACTTGATGAAAACTGTGATATGTCAACTGTGAAATGTATGGTTTCCCCTTGTCTCCTAATAAATATCATCTGAAATTGATTTTGAAATGATCACCCTGAAAGCTCTTTTAATAGACTCTTCACACTTTTCATAGCCTTTTTACTTGCTGAAACATGCTTATTAAAAGTAATAATCTAAGACCTGGTTAAAAAAAGAAAGATTTCAAACCTATTACTGCCATAGCTACTTCTGATGGGTTTCTGATACAGAACTTGAAAGAGAATGTGGTAATTCAAGCCTTGCAGTACCTAAGTTTATACAAATCTCCTTGAGATGGGAAAGGGCTCAGAAAAATGTTAAGACATTTGGTCATAGAGGGGCATGATGCCAAAGTTACCAAAAGGCTTTCATCCAAACCCCATCCTAGTCTCACCATAAATGACTTAAAATTTGCCATCACGATGCCAACCTCTCCTGCCACTTTTACCATCTCATTTAGGACCCTTCCCTATAGGGTTTCTGCCATGCTACCTATCTCTTCCTCTTTACTGTCTCTCAAGCCCATGTGCTTAAAATGATCTTTGGCCTTCCATCCCCATATCATTCTTTAAAAAATCTATCTCTTATAGGAAGCCTGGTCGACAAAAAACAGAGTAGAGAAAGTGTGCTGATTGCCAAATGTTGAAAGACATTTTACCCCAGACCTGGACAATTAAATATATCTCCAAAATCAATCTAAGAACTGACAGATGTTTAGTTTATTAAGAGATATTAAAAGCAATAAGTGCAGACTCTAGGCTCTCTCTCTCCCTCTTTCCTTTCTTCCCTCCCTCTCTCCCTTCTTCTCTCTTTCCCTTTCTTTATCTCTCCCCCACTCTCTCTCTAATGTAGCGCAAGCTGGCACTCTGTAGGTCCAAGTTGGTCTTGAACTCTTAACCCTCTTGCCTCTACCTCTCAAGTGCTATAACTGCAGGTATGTTACCCTATACCTGATTCTAACATCATCCTTTTGCTGTCATAGTGTTCAGGACATTCTATGTCTTTTAATTTGAATATAAGATAAAAACTTAGGTACAATATTTTTGCCACAACTCAATAACGATGCCACAATGAGTTCTCTGGAGTCTTTGGATCCTGCTAGACTCAAATTGGAGTTAAAAGTAACAGAAATTGAATTTTTCTAATGATTTTTTTTAGAATTGTGGAAATAAGGGCCCTCCTCCTACTGACCTATGTTGTTGGCAATCAATTAATTATTGTGGTCCCTTTTGCTAGTTTCTCCTAGCCTGAGTCATTCTCATCTAAAAGGGCCAAGGAATTAAACCAATCTAAGAAGAGAGAAGTAAAAATATAGAGAAGTACAGCATCCTACTTCTTGAAACTTGTAAAGTCATGTTTCCCCTAACAAAAACCTTGACCTTCCTCTTAACTGAGATGGGACTTTGACCTGATGATGACAATGCTGCTGATAAAGATGATGATGATGATGATGATGATGATGATGTTGATGTTCCTGGTGAGGAAGGGTTGCACTCTGATTCCAAGAAAGAACATTCACCCACGTAATAAAGCAAGCAGGTGAATCGCACTTGGCAGCCCAGGGAAGCCTCTTTCTGCCAATTATTGTGGGTAGTTTGGTCACATGCTGTTAACCAGGTGCCTTGGTCCTCTCCAAGGGCTCTGAAGTACAGAAAGAGGAAGCAGGACCTTTGCTTTCTCCTAGGAAGGTTACAAAGTGCAGCAGCTACTTTATTGGGCTTTGAAATCTCCATACCGATCCCAGAATGGAAATCTAGAGAGACCCAAAACAAGCCACTTATGACTTATGGGAGGAAAATTCAAGTTTCTTTTTTCAAGCCATTTTCTAAAAGATTCATTATTTTTTTCCTTTAACTTTACAGATGTGTGTATGCCACACACTTTTTAGCAAAAAAAAAAAAAAAAGGGGGGGGGGATTCCTCAAACTCTTGAAATCAACTTCAGGATTGCAAAGATTGATACGGATGAGAACTTTATGGCTCTTCTTCTTCAAAGAAAGATATGATGTAATAATTCTGACATCTTTCTGCTTTTAAAAAGTTAGATCAGAGTTGAAAGATAGGAAAGGAAGAACAAAGAATGGCCAGAGTTATTTGGCACCATTTTACTCAGGAAGGAGAAGAGGAGAAAGAAGAGCCATGATTGACTCAATAAGCCAGTGGAAGAATCTCACCACCAGGTGCTTGAATTTCTTATCTTCGTTCTTGGGCTTTGCCATTTTAAAGTAGATTTGAGGAAAAGTATGATCGTATGAAGCACTGGCAAGTTTCAACCTCCTAAGCCTTAGAAAGTGAGTCCTCAGATGATTTTAAGTGAATGTTCGCTTTTTCTTGATTTTCATCACTGACAATGTCAAAGGCAGAAGGTTAGGAAAGAGTGAATTTTGCCTAGAAAGCAGGTAAGGAAGTACTGTATAAGTGAAAAATCTCTTGCTGCATTTTTTAGCTATTAAGTTAAAAAAAACCCACATCAATAGCACACCCCAGAGGTACAATAGCATTACACATTACTGTCAGAATTGCTGAACTCCACAAAATAACCACAGTATTACATCCAATGTAAGATCACATTCCTTTCGACTGTTTCTCACATCAACTGGTTGCTGAAGCTGAAACCAAATAAAACATTTCCCTCTAGTAATTTGTAAATTCTGGGAGACAATGCTGTGCAAATTAATTTAATTCTAAACAAACATGAAAGTTGGGAAATTTCTATCAAAAACCTCTTCAGTGTTTCTCCTCCCTGAATTATTTCTAACATACAAAGAAAAATATTTGTTTGTATATTTTTCCTTGGGGAGACCAAGAGGAAGGAGACAAGATTAAAGGCCTGGGGAGAGGATGGTGTCTTTGAAATTACTTTCCCTGGGTACATGATGCAAAGCAGCCTCAAATACCCCTTTCATCTTCCAAGGATTCCTTAGTTGCAACACATAAAAGAAATCACCAAAACAACCCAAATCCAAATTAAACCTTAAAGTAAGCCTTTTAAAGTCACACAATATGGGCGTATCTAAGAGCTGTAGCCCAAATCTTAGCTTCTTAAAAGTAGCCACTGGGGTCCCCTAAATTTCTACCGACTTGAAAAATGCCATTTCCTTCCTCATAATGTCTGTGTTCCTCAAATTAACACTGTCCACTAAAGACAAGATGGAGACAGACAGAGCTTATGAACATTACCTTTGCAGAGGTTACTTTGCAAACATAATTGATTTGAAGTCTAATTTGTCTGGTTTCTATCCATAATTGCAACTAGCTTTTAGAAGAGCCCCTTGGCCACTAGACTATAACTAAACTCCATCTTTGGAAAGGAAGGGAGATTCCATTGCTCCTATGTAGCAGGATCAAAGAAGATGCTCAGGCCTGCTAATCCCTTATTTTCCTAACAAGACCCCAGTTAGGTGATACGCGCTAGCAAAAAAGCCCACCCCCTGCTTTGTAGCTTGCAAGACCGTTTCTGTAGATGTCTCTACTTCCATCAGTCTATTTCCCTGGACAAAAGAAGTCAATACTCCTACCAAGAGCCAAGTGGCTAGCTCTGAATTGAAAAGAAAACTTAAATAAGAAAAAAACATGGATGAGAAACTGCCATATGAAAACCACCATGGCCATGACAATACCCACCAGTCCTAGCCCAGGAATGAAGGCACTCAGGCCCATCTCTCAAGAGCTGGTTGACTGATGTGGAGAAAGGCTTCCCTTCTGAGAAGCGGTCGCTTCTCAAGAACAAGCTGGGTTTTCAGCTTTGCCATTAATTTTTCCATAAAGAGCCATTTTCTTGACGAGCGCTTGTGTCAGGCAGGGCCTGATGCTTCAGAAACCTGTAATTATTCTTGCCTCCCCACCCCCCACAGCCTCTGCACCTGTGTCAGTTCAAGGCACCAGCTGGCCATGTCTTGCCTCCTGCCTCTTAAGGGAAAGGGGGGAAGGGAGGAGGAGGAGGAATGGCACCATCATTGAAAACCCAAACTCAACAGTACTCGCCTCTTTTTCCAAAATGCAGCAACCAAACAACAAATTTCAACTTGCCAATCTTCTCCCTTCCCCCAACCGGTCTTGCCAAAAGAAACAAATAAACATTAATTGACTAGAGAGCCCTCATTCAAACCAAAATTACTGCAAAACACAGTAACAGGGAAAGGTCTGACAAGGGGTTATTAATCCTGTTTTACAGCCCACTTGTACAACCCCCACACTCACACACACTCGTTTCTATTAACACACACACACACACACACACACACACACACACACACACACACACACACACACACACACACACACACACACACACTCCTCAAATTCCCTGGGCCCCATTACTCTCAGTGGCCAAGATGGGAACATACCGAACCCATGACATCATCTCCCCTTCCTCTCCAGAGTCACTTGCACAGACTGACTCAGGCTACTGGGATTTTTTTTTTAAACAAACTCATTTCATTGACTCCCTCCTAGAACATTGTTATATCCTTTTCAGTTGGGTTAATTAAATACACCCTTCCTGTGCACCCCTATAAAAATATGTATATAAATACAATTATTACTGTGCCTCAAAACACATTTGCACATGTCAACAGTGTTCTCTGTCTCTGTCTCTCTGTCTCTCTCTCTCTCCCTCTTTTTTCCCCACAGCTTAAATTTCCCAAGAACAACATGGTCAAAGCCCAGTGGGGCCCTCCGTGACAGGCACAGTTTAGTGGCTGGTGATCACACAAGACATTTTCAAACCTGAGAGCTTTTAGTGAAGAATGTTAAGGACAAGTAAGGGAACAAGGAAGAGAAATGTT
Organism: Dipodomys merriami; assembly: GCF_024711535.1. Lineage (NCBI taxonomy): Eukaryota > Metazoa > Chordata > Mammalia > Rodentia > Heteromyidae > Dipodomys > Dipodomys merriami. Next base: position 26,257,419 of record NW_027202270.1, on the reverse strand, counting down.
TGTTCTCCTCAGAGAGTTAAAAATCGTAAGAGTAAACTCTAAGCTGCTTTTCTTATGTGGATGGTTTTATTTTCATTTCAGCTTCTTGAAACGGATTTCCCTAAGTACTTAAAAATCTAAATGATCTGCTCATCTGAAGTTCTCTGATGCCCTGTTCAGAGGGACAGATGTGTGGCCTGACTGTCAAACAGGTGGTAAAGGGAAGGGCTTTTGAATAACTTGAAGAAGGCAGGTCTTAGATATTCCTCTGAACAGGAACCTCAGAGCATCTGTTACCTGGCCTAACATGCACATAATCTGAGTTTACAGAGATAGGAAATTCATTTCTAGACTCCCTATGGATACTAGCCTAGCAAAATCTACAGTGTAAACTTCAGTAGGATGCAGGCTCTTTAAAGATATCGATTTCTGGCCTGCCTCAATGAATGAATGAATGAATGAATGAATGAAGCAACTCAATCCAACTGAAAAGTCAACACTGATCACAATCCTGGATAGGCAGGGATCCAAGAGTATGATGAATACCCAAACTGTGTACATATGGTTCCTTACCATTTCTTATATGAAACCTCAGCATCTTAAGTTTTCACTCTAAGTGCTTCAGTTTTTTCAGTGTTTTTCACTTGAGAAAAGTTACAAATGTTTAGTGTGAGGCAGACCAGTCCCTCTCCTCTGCCACTTCCTCTTTCTTCTTCTGGACTCTAGAAAGCACCAATGGACATGTGCTGTTGTTCATTTTTACTGGCGAAAAGAACTCTGACACTCCCATGTAAACTACTGATCCGAAGCAGGGATTTACTTGCTCCCCTGAAAAAATTCTCAAAGATCCCTGATAATCTCTCCATCCCCTGCCACAGTCTCACTTTCTTACCAGGATCAACCAGCCTTTGCATGGTCTACCTTCCTTCCTTCCCCTATCCACACTCATTCCTCACACAGAGACACCAGACTCAAGACTCTCCAAGCCCCAGTATCTGCCTTTCTGCACCCCAGAATGTGGGTACACAGTTCACTGTACACCTGTAGCCTTATAATCTGCTTTCTCAGCTTCACTGTCTTCTACAGAAAACACTGCTATGCTGGTGCTAACATCCCCTACATCCACCATCAACTACCTTGTTTTATTTACTTGCTAGTCCTAGAAAGATCTTAGTTACTTGGTTGCATGTTTATTGTTAATCTTTTCCTACTAGAACAGAAGTTGCAAGAGAATAGAAACTTACTCTTATGTATTAGTGAACTTGCAAGCACCCAGCCCAGTGCTTGGAAAAAGCATCCAAAATACACTAGTTGAATGAATAAATGAACCAATGAAGCCATTACTTAATGCAAGAATTCCAGGGAACACTTGAGCTGTTCTTTCCAGACAGGAAATCTGTCCGAAAACACTGCCTTATTAGGTCAAAGGCTGGATCCTCATTTCTGCTCAGTTCAAGTTTTCACTCACTGATTCACACACATCAAAACAGCAGTGAAACACAGCCTCTCTTCAAAACAAAGAGGTCGGCCCTGACTGCTCACACCTGTACGTTTCTGACAGAGGCAAACACCTGCCTGTTTCTTCTCCACAGTCTATATTGCATCATGTGCTCCAAGTGCCACTAAGATGAACAAAACCCTCCCTCCTCTGCACTTCTCTGACAGGTGCTTATTAACTAGTGTCCTGAGGGAATGCAATAGGCTCAACCCCCTTTCTATCATTTAGCCCCATTTTTATCACATAAAAATGATCTCCCTGAGAAAAAGCAACCCTGACTATTGGTCTCCAAAACACTTACAGCTCACAATTTTGTCCCCAACATTAGCAACCACATGTCCATTAGTCCTTAAATAAAAGGTCATTTAAGGGGATCTACTCAAATCCAGACTTTTCAATAACTCCTATTTTCTGCCATTCTAAATGGCCCCCATTATAGAGAGGAGGTTCTTCAAACTTCTTGTTGTGGATCATGCTGATGTTTTTCTATAAATTCTCAAACATTGAAGCATTTCCTTCCTCACTAGGCCCTTTAAAAATTTTTTACATAAAAAGCCATCTCTACTGAGAGGTGCTATTTATTTCAGGATAATGATCCTGAAATTTCACAGATACAGAACTCTCAAACACTGGAAGTAAGCCAAAATCCAATTAAGAGGGTATGGCATTTGAACCAGGCAAAAGTTGAGGTGAAAATATTGAATAGAAGCTATATAGGATTCCCATGGGGGGGGGAAGGAGGGAGGGAGGGAGAGAATACACTTACATACATGCCACTGACAATAATTGTGTATTCTTACTTCAATGAATTTCCATTGCCTTTCTCAAAATCTGTCATTGTTTCCAGAGTCACAGAGCTGTTCCCTCTCTAACTCATGATGGTAGGCACCAGGAATTCCCCTTGGAAAGATGAAGGTGAATAGAAGAGATGGTTTTCCATCATGTATAGAAAAGTTAAATTGTGTTTGGCCCATTTCTGGACCACATGACAATGTTGCAGATTTCAAATTAACAATTCAATCCAACTTGACAGGGACGACTCAAGTGTTGAGACCCTGAAGTTTAGATTCCAGTCACTCAGGCACCTCACTTAACCTTAGTGGCTTGACTGATCTCAGATGACATGCACTTTCAAGCACACCAGACTCTCATTGAAGAAGAGACACTAATTTGAATCATCACTGCCATCCCCTAACCCCTTTGTTCCTGTCTGAACCAATTTCCATACAGTTTCAAAGAAATCATCGGTCCATGCAAAGGGGAAATCCCTGTGGACCAGAACTACATTAGCAGCATAAGGGAGAAAATCTAATTTCCAATCCAGTTGCTTTGTTGTTTCAACCTCCAAGGAAGGTTGCTACATATGCACAACACAAATTAAGTTTTAAAACATCACCAGGATAAAAATTAATAATAAAAAATACTCTCATGGGGAAAAGGTGGTTCTTGCTACAAATCTCCCTATACAATGAAAGTCAAAACCATCAGATCTCCTGGGTGGTCTAAGTCTTTGAGATCTCAATCATTTCTACATATATTCACGAAAAACATTGCATGGGCCACTGATAGTTTATGGTGAGTTAATTCTTAATTCTTAGTCTAAGGTTGTATCTACATTTTAAAAAAATTGTCAAATTACCTCACTGATAGATCTCTTGGAAATGTATTTTAATGGCCCAAATTAAGGCTACCTTTTCTTTTTTGGCATGATAAGATATACCTATATGATTTCCTAGTATCCCTACTTACTGGAATAAAACTCAGAGCAAAAAAGATAGATATCAGTGTGACTACATCATTAATTAACCTGAACCACATACCGGAACATTACTGCTAATAAAACTCCCCTATAAAAGAAAACATGTTTTCTCTACTGAGAATCCTGGAATGCAAGCCCAGCAGAGCCATCACCTTAATTAAGAAGATAGTTGGATGTTTGTGTCTCTGTCTGCAATTGCTTGAAGTTTGTTCATATTGGACTTATTTTTTTCAATAACTTAAGTTCTTTCTTGCATGTGCTTTCTTTGGGCAAAGAAAATGCAATCCACACTATCAGGATTTGCTAATGAGTGTGTGAATGAAAGGATCACTTGCTGAGGCAGGGGATGCCTTATCTACAGACTTCTTAAAAGCACACTGTGAGCTTTCAACCCACAGTTTACTGAATCAGAGATCTATAAAACCTTCCATTTTCTCAAGAAAAACAGGCTGACAGCAACAGAACAAAACCTTAACTATAGCACAGGTGAAACTAGGACTTTTCCAATGTATCCTTACGAAATGACATAGGCTTTTGTGAAAACAGAATTCTTTTGTGAAAGGCATGAGAAAACACATCAATATTTGTCCTCTAACCTCCAATCTAGGAGTCTACTGCAAGACCATACAGGCAGCCAGGATTAAAACTCCTATTCATAAGAACCCAAGAAAGTGAAGAAAATTGGGGGTTCTATAGTTATGCACCCATGTTAGCAATAAGACAAGAAACAGAACCAAAACTTCTTGGTAACTAACAATTATTTTTTCTAGTTCAACCATGGAACTTCCACTATGGCTCTCAAAGCATCTCAACAAATCATCATCACTCAGTAATTTTGGAGGAATATAGATTCCCGAGTGAGGTTTGAGATCTTCTAAATTAGAAACACCACCAGATCTTGAACTTCATTTTATAAAGTTTTTGGCTATATTTCTCTATGTCATTTCTTCTGGTGAGACTGGGATTAAGTGGCTTTGGTTTTTGGCAACACCCTTTAGTACAAGATTCTTGCGTTGTCTATGTTTATTTAATACTTTGATGAAGCTGTTATTTGTGAAGAGCAAGGGGGAAATCCTAGCACTGGGGAGACAGAGACAGGATTGTTGAGTTCAAGGCCAGCCTGGGCTACACACCTTGAGATTCTGTCTTAACAGACAAGTGGGAATGCAGTTATTTCAACCTGTCACCATAAAGTACATTCACTGAGATGCAAAGAAATACATCTAGCATCATTTTTTTGGGTGTGAACTGAGAAACTGAATATAGGGCACTAAAGTCCTTATTTATTTGAGCAATGGTCTTAGATTTGAAAACTAAAAATTTCTGTACTCTTTACTTTTTAAAGGAGGGATTGGAGCCTGATATCCAACATTACAAAATTTGTCCTAAATTTTAGTATAAATAAAAACACAGAGTTAACTAATCATGCTTCAACATTTTTCCCCTAAAGTGCCCTTCAAAACAGTGGCTCTTGGCTCATTTTCAATCTGAGTATTATCAATCATCCATCTCTTTTGTTTAACAATGAAATAGAAAGCACAGCTAGCAAAATGACACACAAGAAGTAGAAGCATCGGGAAGAGGAGAAATGGGAGCAATGGAAACAGATGAACAACAAACATTTCACTCCACTGGCAAACTCCATCTGCACACAGCTGTCTTTCTCAGTAACATCCCTCAGACCAAGAAGATCCATCCAACCTTGGGAAGAAAATCAACTCAAGAGCAAAATTTAAACATGATCACTTCCTACCTTGAATTTAAACAGTAAGGTTTTTGTTGGGGTTGTTTTTGTTTTGTTTAATTTTGTTTTTAGTGTTGAGAATTGAACCCAGGGCCTTGAACGTACGAGGCCTACCACTTGAGCTACATCTCTAGTCCTTTTGATTTTGTTTTTTAAGACAAAGTCTCATCATTCCCTTTGCTTAGGCACCTCAAATTCACAATCCTTCTGTTTCCCTCTCCTTCATAGCTGGGACTACAGGAATATACCACCACTTTAAACATTAATTTGAAATTGGTTTGCCTATAGTCATCTGGTAGTGACAAAGCAAAAGAAGGAAGACTGCAGATAAAGAAGTTTATCTTGATGGAAGATCATCTGTTAAAGAACTAGGTAATATGGCATGTTTTAAGAAGGAAGCCTGTGCAGTCATGAATACCAAAATCTTTCAACCTTGGGACTTTTTATAAGCATATAAAATCAAAGGCAATGTGAGATCATGGAGAGACAGCAGATCAAAATCAAGAAGACTTTTACCAGCTCCTTTTATGCAATTATGTGTCCTTCCCTAAGTCACCTTCTCTTGGTTCTCTTCACCAACAAATGAAAGATGTTAGTAAAATGGACACAACCTTTTCCTGAGTGTGAATAGAATACATTTCTCATGATGAAATCTTGCTTGTCTAAGGGAAGTAAGGCATGAAGATGATGGTACTTATTTCTCTGAACCCTCTTCCTACAGTGCCATGAATTCAGGTATCTCTACTTCAGCCTCCAGACTGGGATTTCTGCCCAGTCTTCCAGACAAAACCCAATAGAACAAGGGCACTTGATTGTCCTTGAAGTACTGGGCAGACAAATGATATTTCTAGGGATGGTTTCCTTTAGAAGTTAAAACCTTTCCTAATAAATCAACAACCTCAAATATACAGAAAAGTCGGGAGACCAATATATGTTAGTGAACGAAGCAAAATGGAAGTGCAGAGAGTTAGGGACTGTGATAAACTGGATAGCATATACTATCCAAAAGAGAAAGTTGCTTCACAATTTCAGCTCATTGGTACCATATGTGAAATAGAGCCTATTTTGTTAATGGAGCCCCAAACCCAGCGCTTATATGGAATTCCTTGAAATCTTAAAATGCTAATAAATATTTATTAACAGAGTATATCAAATCAGGCATGGTGGTATGCATTTACAATCCCGGCACTAAAGCAGGAGCATCTGTAGGTAGAAATCAGCCTGACTGGTAAGACTCTGTCTCAAAAAATCAAAAGAAAAAAACACAGCAAACAAGGGCCTGCAGATACCAAATTGAGGCTTCTGTTCCAAAAAAGGAAAGGGAAAAGAAAATCCAGAGACATATTTGGTCCCATTTTTTCTTCTCTTTGGACCCAAGTTACTGCAGGAGACAGCTGTAGAACTTTCACTTCCCACTAAGTTTTCCTGTGAAATCCCTTCTGAGGGAAGACCTGTCTGGAGAAATAACTAATGAGCAGGATTTCTTTAATCCTCTGCTCAGTGTCCCTTACCCAGCACTACTGGGCTTAATCCCCCCCCCAAATAAAATCTTGTCCCAAACTAAGAGATCAACAGAGATGGCACTCTGAAATGACAAGGTATATGCTATCTTTAAAAAAAAAAAAAAAAAAAGGAAGAAAAGAAAAAAGAAAAGCACAAATCCACAAGCCTTGAAGTTTTAAACTTCTTTTGGTGAACTTGATGAATAAAATGTAATGACAACACAGAGAAGGAATCAATTCATTCTTTATAGAGATGACAGTGAAGGACATACCTCATAGTTAAACTAAGCACAGTATTTGGCATCGCCAGTAGCTACTCAATTTTAAAATCTATGTAAAATCTATTAAAATCTTTTTTAAAAGAAATCTATCATATTTTATCACATGCTCTACTCGAAGGTGACCAAGGTCAGGTCCAGATGGATATTTTTTTTCCTCCAACAGAATAAGGACTGGGGAGGAAGAATGCCCTGCTAGAATAAACAGGCTGCACCTGTGTGAACCCTGTCCACTTTTCAGGGGCAAGGGACTGTCTCTTTTACTGTTTTGAAATTTGTTCAGCAGGGCTTTCTGAGCTTCCACTTTCTAAGAGACACTTTGCTCTAAGGTGTTATAGTTGTAGGAAGAATAAAGGGATTGAAATAGAAACAATTTACGATAACATGACATCTGTATGCCTAATAACCATGGTGAGTGAAATTGGTGGCAACAAAGAGAAAGAACCAATTTACTCTTTCTGGTGAGTGTACAGTGAAAGACCCATGTAAAGATGTCACACTTGAGCTGACCTTGATAAAGGAAGGAGCTTTTACAAAGTGGATAAAGGACATTCTTGAAAGACAGACCATATGAGCAAGAATATAGAGTCATAGATGACCTACTCTGTTGGGGAGCAGTGAACAGTCAGGGTTTCTGATATATGGGCACAGGTTTTGGAACATCAAGAAATGTACCCTCAGAATTACAAAATTTAATTATGGTGGCTTTTATAATTACATTGCTGTTGCTCTGGGCTTAGCCCCACCAGGGCGCTTACTGAAAGTTAGGGGCTGATTCAAAGTGATAATTCAAAGAAAGATTAAAATGGCCCAGGAGTCATGTCTATATTGCCAAGTAATATTCCTGAGGCTCAACACTAAAAAGTCATTTTGGAAAGCATTTTCTACTCCCAGTGTGAAACACACATATAACAAACAGACCATGAGAGGAGAACAAAAACAACAAAAAGGTAAGAAGTAAATATCAATATTACCCACATAAAGTTTGGGCTACAAACAGACAACAATAATAATAACTTGATCAAGCACATGACTGAATTCAGCCCTGAGTTGGTAGTCAATTCAAGAAGATCATCAATAGATAAGGAATTCTCATTATCAAAAAGCTAGTTCCTCAGAAATCAATAACTTGACCGTGCACATAAGGTTTAAAATAACCAAGAAGGATAAGAAAACATAGAAAGGAAGAACAAGAAGGGAATTAGATGACCTCTCTCCCTACCCAGAAAAAAAAATGTTTTTCTGCTGAAATCCTCATTAGAAATTCTCAAAGGTTTTGCTGGAGAGGGGAGGAAAGGTTGGGGCCAGAGTATGTTTTTCTCCTTCATAACCTCGCTCTGAATGTTTTTCTGGCTTTCTAAGCAAAGAGGAAACCTCACCCATTCCTGTAGACAGGCATTTAAGACCCTATTGTGCAGGCCACTGTTGCTGGGGGCCTACTGCAGCTGCAGGTTGGTGTCCAGCAGGGATCTGGCTATGAATCTGGTCCTACTTGCTCAGATTCAATGCCAGCCAACTAACTAGTGGAGGCTCCCGGGAAGGGCTCACTTATGGATGAAATGTGCAGGCATATTTGACCTTTGCAAACCCAGCCCCAGTCTGAAGCTTCCAGATTGAAAACAAAAGCTTCAGGGCTGGAGAGTGAGTTGGACGAGGCGCACAGCCCTCTGGACCCATCCCCCCACTCACTCCCCTGTGACTGAGAGGCTTGCAAAATCAATAGAGCAGCATTATGAACTCCACAATATCATAAGAGAAGGCTTTGCTCTGGGCCTTGGTGGAGAGAAGGCAGGGGGAGGGGACGGGAGGGTGGCTCGGAGGGAGAGGATGCTTGATTAAAGTCCTCACTCCAGGAGGCAGAGGCTTCACATGTGCAACGGAGGACTCAGTGTTGATAGGCCTTTTAAAAATTAAACTCTTGCTCCTAATCTAAGAGTTGTTACAATAAGAAAACATACAGCAAGACCAACCAAAGCACTGGTAGAAAAAGGCTGTTGTCTGGTAGGTGTCCTACATGTCAATGAAGAAAAACTCATGCTAGGAGCTGACTTTGGCACAAGTTTTAAATGAATTTCACCAACATACTCCTCCATGTGCAGTCATAAACTTTTAAAATACCCCACTGTCTCTAACTTCTCACTCTGCCTTCTTGGGTCATCTGAAAAATACCAAAATGAGCACTTTCAAGTATTTTCACCAGAACAAATCCAGAATCATTGCCAAAGCTGCATGAAGTCAGGACCTCATTTCTGTCCTATGTCTTTTATTTTGCCTAGGACTGCCACCCAGCCATTCTGGTCACTGTCCCCTCCCTTAGGTCATATGACTCAGTTCAAATGCTTTTACTAGCAGGTCAGTATCACCAGCTAATCTCATAAACACTCAATAAACAGGGACTCATTTCATTTTTGCCCTCACATGAAAGTATGTGGTAGTCTCCAGGCACCACCCCTCAGTAGTTCTAGTAACTGTCACCACAAATTTGCTGTCATTATAAATAAACAAAGATACATCTTAATCCTCAAATCTCTCCTCCAATGGTGCAGGTCAAGCAAATGCCTTGTCTCTGTGCAGTGGTGTCCTTCTTCAAATGGCTCTTGGGTTCTGGCTTTTAATTCCAGAGTGAAAGTTCACATGCCCCCTTGCCAGTCATATTCAATTCAACCTGTTGATTGCTGAATAAACATCACTTCTCTCACAATAGTTTTGTTTTGTTTTGTTTTTTTCTTTTCTTTTCTTAGCAGGTACCAAGCCAAGTCAGAATCAAACAAATGCTGCCTACTGTATTCATTGATATTATTCACATCTGTCAACAGGAAACAATGGTAACTTGCTAGTCAGTCCTAGAACAGCATTTAAATGTTGAAATGCTTATCAAATCTATATTCAAAAAATAATTTGCCACTAATATGTCCATAAATCAACTACTGCTTTTATATTGATGGACTTTACTAGAAAGTTCTGTTCAGTAACTTATCATTAGGCCTATCTTTGTGTTACCTGATATAATTTAATATGTACATGGAAAAAAATCATCAATTTTCCTTGTTTATACTGCCCTTATTTTTTCCAGTGGAACATAATATGAATGCATTAAGAAAGAAGTAAAGTTTATGTAAAAATGAACTTTAAACAATAACAATCATCTCTAGCTACCTATAGGAGATTGGTTTTTGGACACACCTGATACACCTTATAGACAACAGTTCTATTGTTGCATATAATTTATTCACATTCTCTTATATACTTTAAACCATCACTAGCCTGTTTATTACACCTGTCACAATGTAGGTGCTATGCAAATATATGTTATGCTGTATTGTTTAGGGAATAATGACAAGGAAAACAGTCTGTGTAGGTTGAATATAAACATTATTTTCTGAATATTTCTGATCTACTGTTGGTAGAATTTGAAGATACAAAAAAAAAATGTGGGAAGTGACCACTTCCTTGATTAGCAAAACACAAACTCTGTCTAGAGCATAAAAGGAAGCTATAAACTTGGAGAGAAACTCATAATTAATAAAATACAAGTATTTGAAGATTACAAGTCTTTCTTGAATGTCCGTTGCTTTGCAGATTCTTTTTGAGTAGTAAAGGTATGGGAGAAAGTTTTAGAAGAACATTTTGGAAGAAGAAATCCCTTGAGAATGTCAGGTGAGACTGTAAGAGTCATTCTTTCCAGCACCCTATTCTGTTCCTTCTAGACCAATGATAACTCACCCTTCCATATTTATTTATTTAGCCCTTTGGTCTACCTCTAGATTTTATGGTCTGTGAACACAGAGAATGTCTGTCTGGCTTACAATGGCATCCTCAGCACCCAGTATAGTGCTTTACACACCGACAGTCTTCAATAAAGAGAGGATGAATAGGAGAAGGGAAGGAGGGGAATTTGGTGAAAGAATTATAGAATGAAAACAAAGAAGTACAGAAGGAAAATGAGTTACAGCTACAATATTAAGTGCTCACTATTCTCTACCCAAGCCCCCCTTGGATTTATTATGAGTGACTGTGAACATTTCCATGTCTTCATCCCTGATGTACATTGGGCTCTCATCTAGCAAGACCAGTCCTTCAAGACCAGGAATAACTGCCCTGATTTAAAGTAACAAAGAACAGCCAGATGGCAAGTGAACAAATAAAAGGCAGGACATAAAGCCTATGCTTTAGAGGCATAGGATTCTTCTGTTCTCATCTCCACTCATGCTACCTTTCCATTAGAGCTACTGGTCTAGCTTCCTAACATTCTCTCCATATTTACTACCAAGTAAGGTTGGGAGAATTCAGGACACACTTCCTAAATCATCCTCTCCCTGTCTTGCTCAGCCACTCTCTGGTTCCTCAAATACCAAAGGACACTATTCTTTGATCTCTTCTGAGCCAAACCAATGTGAGCTGTTACTGCTGCTTCCTTTCTGCTCCCTCCCCTCCCCGAGCTTCACTGGGTATTTTCCTCTACCACCTCTGGGAAACTCTCTTTTCTCTCAGACTTCATTCTCCTTGCAGGACACATTTCCCTTGTCCTATACATTCCCTCAGGAGCCCTCCATTCCCACAAGTAAAATATCTTCCAGGGAGTTCTGGAAGTATAGGTTTCAGACTTCTTCTTATTCCTTTTACTCACTCCAGCCCAAGAAAGGAAAAGGAGGAAAAGGAGGAAAAGGAGGAGGAGGAGGAGGAGGAGCAGGAGGAGGAGGAGGAGCAGGAGGAGGAGGAGGAGGAGGAGGAGGAGGAGGAGGAGGAGGAGGAGGAGGAGGAGGAAGAAAACAAAATGAAGTGCATGGCTCACTCATCTCCCACTCCCTCTGTCCCCCTGAGAGGCTTTACTCTGTCCCCTCCATGAAGGAAACATAATGGGGCCAGGACACAGTAACCTCACTATGCAGCACACACTTGGCCACTTGTGATCAGTCCACAGGCAAGAACGGATTGGGAATGAGTATGTTGGATGAAATTGCACTTGCCTAAATCATTCAACCTGGGATTTGATCTTGCCCTACCTGGTTCCATATCTGTCTTCTCAGTTAGGTCATGGGGAGAGAGAGGACAAGTTCATTTATTGGCCCAACTGAAAGAGCAGCAATTATAATCATAGATAATCATTACTGGTCCAAATTACTGATCTACTTAAGTTAACACAGGACTTTCAGAAAATATAAGCATAAGAAAACATACCTGGTTCCTTATTGTATTTCCTGGATTTTTCTTTACAAATTAAAAGTAATGATCCCACAGGAAGGTCAAAGGCATTTAAGCATGACAAAAAAAGTGATAATCAGCTGGGAAGGTGGCTCAGTGGTACAGTGCTTGCTTTGCAGGCATGAGGCCCTGGGTTTGATTCCCCAGCACCATATAAACAGAAAAGGCAGGAAGTGGCACTGTGGCTCAGGGACAGTGCTCAGGCCTAGAGTTCAAGCCCCATGACCGTCAAAAAAAAAAAAAAGTTATAATCTTTTCTTTTTCACCCAGTACCCTCCTCTAAACTGTCAATAAATGCTTATGTATACATATATTAACATATATACATAATATAATATGTACATCTAATATATATCAGCACATATAATTGGCATTTAATTCTTCTTTTTCCATTTCCCGTTTACATAGAATGTAGTATTTTTTTTAATTTACCAGCTAAAAATCTCAGGTATATGGAAGCCTGGTCAGGGAAGGCCAGGATGCTTCTCTCCTCTCCCTCCTCTTCTTCCATAAAGATTCCACCCCTTTTTCTGTGTATTTCTCCTACTACGTGCATTCCAGTCCCTTACATGAAGTTCCCCGCAAAGGAAGTAAGACTTAGGAAGACTGCTTAAGATGTCATCCTTGCTGGGTGAAGGCTACAGGGCTCTGTATTATTTTTACACTTTCCTGTGAGTCTACATTTCAAAATATAAAGTTCTTTTAAATAAATGAAGTCAATGCTCCGTGAGAAAAGGCACAGTGGAGAAACCCTAACATGAGAGAAGGGGGAATAATTAATTAATGATGGCAAAAGTCTTCCATAATACAGTGTGTTGAATACAAGCAGCACAAGCTCCTGGCTTGTCTGCTTCCACGGTCTCCTGAGGCCAGGCTGGTAACATCAGCCAGTTTTTGAAATGTTCTAGGACACGTTTGATTTTCTTTAAAGACCAAAGCAATGTTTTCCAATAAAGCCAACTATTGTGAACTTGGAATGTTACCATTTCATCTGAAGCATTTTATGTTCTTTTTAATAGTTGAGTGAGGTTTTTTTTTTTTTAATTTTACCCTCTTTTAAAAAATCAAAACTAAACCTTAAAAGTACATAAATATTTAATTTTGCAGAGAAAGGTATGGCTTACTAGATGGAAAGTCTATCCAACTCATGATCTCAAAGCATTTTATGGCCACACTTGCCTGCAAATCACATTGATGGCAAAAACCCAGCCACATACTCAAGTGCTTGTCACATTCCTAACCCCAGAATCAAATTGCTCCTGTGGGAAAGTGAAACAAAGATATGTCTGAAGAAATCCCTATACAAGTGGGTCAAGAGGCCAACATGGGTCCCTCTTCACTTCCATGGTTCCTCCATAAACTGACCTCATGGAAGTCTAGAGCCAAGGCCAGAGACAACTGTGAACTTCAGAGCCCCCACATGATTCAACCTAGAGCCTAGGTGGGCAGACAGAGCAAGAAAACCCTTGGCCACAGCCCTGGATTTTCACTCTGGATGGATTTATGAAGACAGAGCTATTCAACCCCAAAAGTTAGATGAAATAGGTGTCGAGAACCAACCCATGATGGTTTTTTGACATATCCAATATTTTTATTGTGATATTTTTTGAGGACTTGAGATTTTGAAACATCAGATTTTTAGCTTCTCTTGAAAAACCAAACGATCTGTCAACAGCTTTTTACATTCCTTTAGAACAGCATTTCTAAGAGTCAAATGACAGCTACTCCTTTAAATGGTGTCTATACTTACGAGTCCACACTGCTCTCTACTGCCTTACATCCTTCCTGTTCCACTCCTTGACACTGCCAGACTGGCCCCCAGTCGCCATCGTTATGACTCTTCTTCTGACTTTTCCTTTGCTAATATCTAATTGGAAGGCTGGAATGCAGGTGATATGGGGAAATCTTTTATCACCCCACTGTCCTCATCCTATTTTCCATTCTTGAAATTCTGGGTGCCTTTAAAATATTATACATCCAGTCTTTACACATGTTCGCTAATGTCCTTCTTCTTGTTCAAGGCCATAAGAACTAAGGAATGTCTCTTACCACGCAATTCATTGCTGCATTCGTAGCTTCCGTCCTCCCAAGGACTGAAAAAATCTGTCTTTTGTCCAACTGTTACCCATTCTTGTTGATTTCTGAGTCAAAAATAAGAAACTGATGGGTTTCCTTTCCTACCTTGGGTGTCGTTAATAATTTTCTGGAGAGAAAAATTAAAAACACTTTCAAAGCGACACCCTCCCTCAAGCTGTCAGTCTCCCTCTAGGAGGCTCTGCCTTTGTCTTCTAACCTAGCTATCCATTTTTCTAGCTCTATCATGCTGAGGTTCTGCAGGGGTGCCAGACTCCCATCAAGAAGGGGACATTCCCAGGGGTGCCTATATCTGCTCTACTGGAAATGCTGACAATCCTTCAAGAGATTGGCAACAATCCATCCTGGCTTTCTTTTGTGCTCAGGCTTGGCTCAGGCCCGCTGTGGGGTGGTCTATTGTGGACAGAGAACTCACCCTCTTGCCACGTCATTGATGACAGGAAGACATCCAGAGAGCCTCTAGGGACAGAGATCAGATGAATGCTGTGTTCTCCAGTGCTACGGGTAACATCACTGCATAAGAGTGTACTTCGTACTTGACACCTGAGTTGTAAAGTTCTTTTCAGTCGGGCACTTGTCTTACCCAGCAGCAGCATCAATGAAGAGTTCCTGAGGTTTGGGCAACTCAGCAAATATAACCCTCTAAGAGTCCAACCTCCCTTCCTACCATTACTCCAAGGCTGTCTCTAGCTGAGATAGAGTTTACACCCCAGAGAGCCACATGCTTCTCTGTCACTCTATCCCCAGTGTGGAATAACCTGGGGAAGTGGCTCCCGATAAACCCAGGACTTCCTATCCAGGTAAGTCCCCATCTTTTTCTCAGTATGTGACAGAGCACTGTGAATGAGTCAGCCACACACACTTCCACTTTCAGATGCAAAGTGTCCCCAACGCTCTCACTTCCACCCCCAATCCTATACTTTCTTCATCCCTGGGTACCACTGCCACCACAGACACGCGCATTCACGCACACATACGCTATCATCCTTATCTAGAAGTTCTGACATACTATCTTCCACAAACTCATCTTAGTTGCCTCAAAATGTAGTTGAAAGCTAGCATATATATGAGAAATTAGCAAGTTTTATGTCCATTTAGGCAACCAGTAGGACATTTCCAAAGCCCCCTGCTTAAAGCACCAGTCACAGCCCTAAATGAACAGGAAACTCCTAAGTTTCTGCAAAGAAAATAACAGAAATCATAAAAAAGAAGAAAGCCAACAAAAGGTATTAGTTTAAAGCTTAAAGCCAAAGCATCTCCAACCACAGAACAGAGAAGCAGTAACTCTGTATAGCACATGACAGTTTACAAAGCACTTTCACATATCCATGTATTATTTGATTATAACAATCCTATTATTATAATCCCTGCATTCCAGATGGA
Source organism: Dipodomys merriami (assembly GCF_024711535.1). Taxonomy (NCBI): domain Eukaryota; kingdom Metazoa; phylum Chordata; class Mammalia; order Rodentia; family Heteromyidae; genus Dipodomys; species Dipodomys merriami. Next base: position 26,241,980 of record NW_027202270.1, on the reverse strand, counting down.
AAAAGACAGTTTAGTATTTCGCCCTGGTTTATATTTACAAAGTCAAGACTAAACTCCACATTTTCTGAAGCCAAATCCCTTCAATTTCCCACAACACTAGTGACTTCGGTTACATTCCCCCTTCACACATTTTTACCAACGCAGTCTTCCATCTGCACAATCATTTCCCTGCTTTCAGTTTTCACTTACCTTTACAGAATCGCATGTGTTTTATTTTCTTTTATTGTATTTGCTACAAATGTCTATTAAAAGGAGATAACAAAAAAATTAAAGACAATAAAACCTTATTTGAACTTCTAAAGCCTGTCAGAAGCTCAGGGTCTGAAACCAATTCTCGTGAATGAAAAGAATCATAATAATCAGAGGAAAGGGAGGGAGGTAGTAGGAAGGGAAGAATGAGACTTCCTTGAGTTTAGAAGTATGGAAGGAACTAAAAATGAAACGAGACTGTCTTCCAAAGTGATTCTGTGTCATTTAATATGATGCTCACTAAGCCTGAGACCTGCAGCCCACCGTACAGGAAGCCTGGCTGTGAGCCATGCTGCACCATGCATTGTGCTAACATGAAAATGCATGTAAAATACTGAAAGAGGGTCTCACAATTCTTGAGAGTACAATATTGGCTTGGATTGAATGATCCCTAAAGCTCAGGCAGGTTATTTACAAATTGATAAGGACGAGGAATGATTACAATGAAAGGTGGGATGCTCCTAACATTCTAATTCTTGTAAAATCCTGCAGATGTAAAAGCTGGTGAAAAACAAGTAAGCGGGCCCATCCTAGGTCAAAGGACAACTGGTTTGTATTCTGCTTCTGTTTTGCAGGAAAAATTGTCTACCAACATTCTATATCCACTTAATGTTTGTCTTTATTCCCTTTTCTTTCTTCTTTCTTTTTCTCTTCCTTCCTTTCAAGAAACATTTTTCAGGAACATTTTTAATAGATAATTCACACACAAGATAAATGTTTTTACAAACACAGAAAGAGAGAGAAAGAGAAGGTAGAGGGGAGGATAATAACCTTGGGTCTTCATTAGAAATCAGAATTTTTTCAAAAGAAAAATTAATCAGTGATTGGAAAAAAGGAAGAATACCTTACATTCAGCAAGTCAAAGAATGGCTTTTTTTTTGAAGGCAGGAAAATAATGACCCTGAAAAATTCCCATCTGGTCAAGCTAAGTGATATAACCTTAGTCATATAAGGAAGCCAATATAAAAGAATAATTCTCTTAAGCACCCCTAATGTAGACTAGCATCCTGAAAGCATTAGAAAGTGAAGGCCAAGTACCTTACTGGCAGTTCTTGAAAGCCAAAGGTATGAAAACAGCAAAGTACTTGAGTCTCAGAAAAGTACTACACTATAATACCCAACATCACTTCCTCAGTGAAACAAGTCATATAAAACCCATTTCCACAAAAATAAAAATAATAAGCAGTTAAAGTAGTTGTGGAACTCTATGCAATATTCTTCAATGTCAGATTGAGAAAATCCCCCAACTGCTTATGCGTTTTTCACACACACACACACACACACACACACACACACACACACACACACACATACACACACACACACACACACACACACACACACACACACACACACACACAGGTTTTCCCCACCACTGATTGCTGGTGGCAAAAGAAACCATGACAGTGGTGGTCTTTTTTGTTAATGAAGGCTAGCTGATGAAAAAAACCATTTTGGGGGATTTGGTATTGTTCCCTTTTATAATCACTTAGACCAAGAAGAGGCTACATACTCAGGAAACTCAGCTAGTTTCCAAGTTGGAAAATGTTGCAAATACCAATAAAGAATGAGCATGCTCAAGTGCAACTGCTCAGCCCAGGCAGGGGGAGGGATGAGCCAGATGGTCTTTTCCATCCCAGATTTCCATGATCTACAACAGAACCTGGATGACTAGGAAAAAGTGAGATGCAATTTGGAACTTGCTTTATAAAATAGCATGCCAAACAAAGACATTCAACAAGATGGAGAAAGCAAGAAAGAAATGCAAACGGACTGTGGATGAGAGCACTGAGCAAGCAAGCTTCAAATAGTGATGGAGGAGTTAAAAGTTGTCCCGGGGGCAAGTTGTTTTGAAGGGAAAGGTAGCTAGTTGCTAGTCTGGAGGGGTCACAAACACAAATGCATGCGCCATGAGCCAGAAATGCGAAAACAAAGGAAGATAAAAACAGTGGAGATGAGGTTAATTGAGGAGTACATGATAGTGTCTAAAAGCATTTAAGAAGAAAATTGAAATATGCATGCCAGCCAAGTAATACACATCTTCAAGCCTAAAAGCTTCCTGCTTATATCTCTGATAATCTCACTGCTTCTATGTCCCCACAGTATACATTAGGAAATTAAGGAGCAGAGAAATCACTTCAGTGGACAGAAGCACAGAAGGGCTGTCATATGTGGTGGAGGCAAAGTGCTAGGATTGTGTTACATGTTGACATGAAGTTAAATAGGAAAAAAATGCAATAACATGAAAGAGAAAGTCCTCTCTGCATGCTTTCTGATGCAACTATTCTAAGTTCATGCAGTTTGTTTTTTTCAAGAACAAATTAAATTCCTTTCTAGTTAAATATAAAGACATTATATTTAGTATATAATATTTTATATTATAAGAGAAGATACAAGAGGAATATTGTGCCTTTACTAAGAAAATAAAAATGGAAGGAAAAATAAAGAACTAAGTGGTCAGACTAAAACAACAGCAAGAAGCCTTAGAAGTCAGTTAAACTTGCAACAATAGATCTGAGTTAAGACATGGAAAAATTTTAAGCCCATGATTTCCATTTTACAGATAGGAAAAAGGAGACACTTATAGGAGTTGCTTTTGAAAATTCAGTTTGAATTTCATAAAATTCTTTTGTTATGTTGTAGGGCTCATAGTCCCTTCTGGGTACTTGTCAAATAAGAGAAAATCTTTCCCATTCCTGATATTAGTTCATGTACATTAAGAAAATAAACAGTCATAAGAATATTTTAAAAGTGTAATTCCAATGTAATGAGCTATATGAAGCAGTATGAAACCTTCCTAGGGAACCTTTTCCTGGTGTCTATATCTTTAAGAAAATAACAATGTGCAGAAGGAGGGCATGCAGTTTTTATACCAAGCCAGCACCTCTGAAATAAATCTCTCCATAGGTACTGGGATAAACCTTATAAAGGAAGTAATAATCTTTGAGTTTTATAGCAGCATATGCATGGTTCTGGCCCTCCCCCGCAAAAAAACCCTCCCAACATAAGCCTATCAAATGATTGCCTTTCAGAAGCCAATTCACAAACACCCTACTTTTATCACAGAAAGAATGTTCCTCGTGTATGTGAGTGCTTCCATTATGTCTTATTTGAAGGAGGAAAATGAAATAAAATTCCTATCTGAGATATTTATAGATCTCATAAAACCTGATTCACTCTCATAAGCTGCTGTAAGCCCAGTCATCGGGTAAGGCAGAAATGGCAGGTACAGTAACCAGTACTGTATTGTGTTATGTGTACCTAATTTTGACTCATAAAATAAAATAAGATAAAATACAATAAAATAGAATAACTGCATGCTAGAAAGCTTAGTCATCAGCAATAGGTTGGACAAGCAACTGTTAATGATGTTACCCCTAGACCCAATTTATGAGGAAAATATATATCCTTCTAACTACTAGTTACTTAGTGAGAACTTCACCCATATGCAGAGAAAGGAATTCCACGTGCATATACCATGTCTAGCACTCTACCTTCCCATCTCTCATCCATCTTCTCTTAGATGCTCCAGGATCACTAAGACCTCCAAGAGACCATCCACAGTTTTTGAGAAAGAGACTTTTGTACTATTACTAAAAAGGCCCAGGGGTGAGGAAGGAACATTCAAGTGGTTGCTATATTCCAAGACACTGAGTTAGAAAGCCACTTTTACAGGATATAATAACTCTTTCCATGGATGACAAATAGGACTCAAAGACTTTCAGTGACTTTCTCAAGGTTCCAGCTCTGCCTCCACGTAACTCTTGCACTGTAAAACACTGTGACCTTCAGCAGCATCTAGCACAGTCTAGTACATTTACAGATGAGAAAAGCAAAACCCAGAAAGCAGACAGACCAGTGAGCTGCTGAAATCTATATAAGTCCACTGACTGCCAGGCCACAACTTGGCTTCTGCCCTGATGTCTCCTCTCTAACCAGAAGCCATTATAAATATGAACCTTAAAGAGTGTCGGGTAGCTTGCCTAATTTTGGATTCTAGCTCAACCTCTTGCATGTCATATAATTTTAGAAAAGCTAGTGAATAGCAGAAACCTCAATATTTCCATCTATAAAATAGGAATTAGCAAGATAGGTATTTCACAAGGTCACCATGAAGATGAAAGATAAGGATGCATATAAGGAACTCAAGGAGATAACCTTTAGGAAGCATATAGATTAGACATTATTGTGATGCTACATAATGAATGGAAGAACAGCTAAGTGGAAAGAGGAAAGATAAAAGTAGATTCTGCCACACGTTTTACACTAGTTCGTTTTGTAGCCACAGTTAGACAACTTGCTTAATCACCCACTACCCCAATTTTCTCACCTCTGAGTGGGAAATTCTGTAATATCTGCCTGCTCCCTAGTTAACAGGAAGGATGTGTCAGTGTCAGGAGACCACAAGCAAAACACTCGTAGCCCATTATCAAACAATTATCAAAGTGCACCATGGGTGTTTGTCAGAAAAACATGAAAATTCCCATCATAGAACAAATAAGCTCTGAATCCATATTCAAGGAAGGAAGAACCTATTTTCAACATAGGATAAAGCCAAACAATCTTGGTACTTAGAAGCAAAATCAATGACTTGAGTCTGACATTAAGCAAGATCTTCAGTAGAATTCCCCCAGGAGAATCAACTCTGCCCATGAGCTTCCTCTCAGAAGCCCTCCTTCACAGGGCTCCAGGACAAGGCCTATAGTGACAATGTGAACAACCACTAAAACCTCAAAAGGTAGGGTCACACATAGGAAAGGTCTATTTCCACTTCTTTGTATGCTGAGCAAATTTGCTGCTTCTCCAAAAATAGACACCAACACTATGACCATTCCATTAAATTCCTGCTCACTGGGCTCTGGAAGGTGAATGTGAGACGGGTCAAGAGCAGTCAGACACTCCCTTGCAGGAGAATTGCTTCACACTAATTGCCATTTTCACAGCTGGGTTGAGCTTTCCAAAAAGCATCCTTCAACCCTGAGCTCTGAGCTCCTCTCCTGATGGTCTCTCTTGCCAACCATACATACCCCCATCAAAGACAGCTTATAGATGAAAGGATGCCACTACAGGACCTAGAATTTTGCAAACAGCACAGTTTGAAAAAAAGGGGCATTTCTAAGGTTTCTTTGTAAAGATCACCACACGCCCACTGTCATTACCATAGGAGCCAAGCCTTCCATGGATTTGGAGGCTGTCTCCTTGCCTGAATGTGCTCAGCAGTGATTGTTCCACAGTTTATTTTTGTTCCTCTTACTAGAAAGATGATTCCTTTGAAATTCTTTATAAACAGAGCCTACTTCCTTAACAGTGTGGTCAGTAAAAAAAAATTTTTTTAATGGAGAGCTGGTACCTAAAACCTACCTGGCATCATCCAACAGATGTGCATGCACACATACATCTCTTTAAAACTATGGAGCAGTCTGAGTCCATGGAAAATTATGGCTGAGGACCTACTAAGAATTATTGAAAACACCACATGACTGAAGCTTAATGCCTAACACCACAAAGTTTCCAGAAATGTAATTTGACCAGGTTAAGCAAACCTGGAGTGGGTCAGAGGAAATATAAGCCAAAATGGACTGAGTTAGATGTTTTAAGATGAGAGAAAGCAAAATACAGAGCATTTAGGCTGCTGCTGTTGACCAGTGAGCTGTGTGAACACCCGCCATCTCTGCTCTGCTTTGTTAGAAACCTCTGGCATAACTTAGCAAGTTACACAAGAAATTAAATATTCCAATATGAGGAAAAGAAGCCTGCTATAAGCTGTTGTACCATTGACCCTTTACTGGCCAATAGCTCAATGCTTCCATCTACATGTTGGAAGCACCAGGAAGCTATACAAATGCCGATGACTGCCAAAGGGATAATGATCTGCTTGTTCTGCAGTGCAACCACAACTGAGAACCACTACTTACAGTTGTAACATACTGTCCAAATAACTAATAAATCCCTATTGTACACAAGACTCTCCAAAAAGCAAATTATATATTAAAAAGTGATCACCAGCCAGGCACCAGTAGCTCATATCTGTAATCCTAGCTACTCAGTAGCTTGAGATCTGAGGATGAGGGTTTGAAGCCAACCCAGGCAGAAAAATCTCTGAGATTCTTAGATGAACCACCAAAAAGCCCTAAGTGGAACTGTGGTTCAAATGGTAGAGTGCCAGCCTCGAGAAAAAAAAAAAAAAGCTCAGGGTCAACACTCAGGCCCTGAGTTCAAGCTCCAGGACTAGTACCAAAAAAAAAAAAAATAGTGATTAACAAAATCATAGCGAAAGCATCAACTTTTCTTTAACTCCCATAACCTATCTAAAAAGAGAAGAAAAAAAAAGATGGTAGAGGGGAAAAGAGAGAGACAGAGACGGAGACAGAGGGACAGAGAGAAACAACAGTCACTTAGGCTATTCTACAACACTAAAAATATAAGGAAGTAAAAACTTCTGCCAAGAGTGTAGAAATAGTAGCGATTACTGTTAGCTGAGGGTAAGGGAGAGCTTCTTGGAAGATGTGGCAACTATCTGAAGATTAAAGGATGAATAGAAGTTGGGCAAAGAGCAATGAATGAGAGGGAAAGGGGGACAGGACAGAGAAAATGGAGAAGGTCACAGGAAAAACATACATAAAAACCCCTGCAAATAAACCCTCCATTCATTTGGATGGCATTTACTACCCATAAAAGTGGACAGCACTTAACAAACATTATGTAGGCTAAGTTTTTGGACACCTTGCCTCTTAGAATGACTGGCCTCATCCTATGTGTAGAAGGGAGCCTTGAACACCAGAGGCCTAGAGTGGCAGAAAGACAATTTCAGGGAAGTGACAGGATCTACCCAGGGCAACAGCAGAGGGAACAGAAAGTTGAAAGGAGAATGCTGACATTCTACAGAAGCCAAGTCCATGGGACCTTGGACACTGATTTTACATTTTAATTCACAGGATTTTTGAAACTAGAACCTTTTATTTATTTATTTTTTAAATTAGATTCAGGGAAAACAAGAAGCCAAAGATAGCTGGTACACCCAACCTAGATTAAGAGAAGGATGGTCCTGTTATCAAATGAAATAAGGAAGCCAAGAAAAAGAAGAGATCACAGCAGAAATTGAAAAATGTAGACATTGAAACATACTCAGCTGTGGCAATGGTGAAGCAGTCCAAAATGCTTTTACCAACAGTAGCATATCTCAAATTAAACAAAGAAACAAACAAACAAAAAAACCATGAACCTGAAAGGCAAGAAAATACCTACAGTTGAAGATGCAGATGATAGCTTTGAGGAAATAAAGAATCCATAACTATTTGGGAAAGAAATTTCAATTTCTAAGATCTTAGAGGTAAAAGAGGACTGTAAGATGAATTGTAGAGGAGGATTTCCACCATCAGAACTAGCAGAGGTGATGAGGAGTTAGGAAGGACACAGGAGTGATTAGTAGGAAGTGTTGTGCAATTCAGGCCTGCTCCATCTTCCAGGACCCTCTACTAGGCTGGGTTCTTCATCCTGCTCTACTAGAGCATGCAGCATTTTGTTTTGTTCAAATTTATAAACTACTCTACTGCCCAGCCAACCCTCTGAAGAATTTTAACACATGTCAGAAAAGATTTTCATGAACTGGCACATAGATTGCTATTTCAAACAGTTTGGTCAGGGTATCAAAAATAAAGTCATTTCACATTTGCTGCTTTCTACATGAAACCCTAGCTCTACCTTCCATCCAACCCACACTACATACTCCTCCAGGTAACCTCCCTAGTCCCATTCCATTTGTTACTATTCAAATGGTCGTCCTTTAACCAGCTTTTCCTTTAACCAGTATAGTGTTTTCCAATTTAATATACATTATTAAAAGTGGGAAAGGGTCTACTGGCTTACATCTGTAATCCTAGCTACTCAGGAGACTGAGATCTAGGGATCAAGCTTCAAAATCAGCCCAGGCAGGAAAGTCCTTGAGACTCTAATTTCCAATTAACTGCCCAAAAAGTTGGAAGTGGAGCTGTGGCTCAAGTGGTAGAGCCCTAGCCTTGAGCAAAACAAAAGCTCAGGACAGCACCCAGTCCCTGAGTTCAAAATTCAGGATTGGCCCACACACGTACGCTCACACGCATACACACACACACACACACACACACACACACACACACACACACACACATACACACACACAAGTGGGAAAGGGGTTAAATTAAAGAAGTAAGGCATCTCTAAACTATTCATTAGCTTGGTCTAGAATCCAGGCAATTCCAAACTTGCATGTGCCAGTGTTCTTTTTTTAAAATGGGGGTAGGGTTTTCTCTTTGGGGGATAGAGGATAGCAGAGTATGAGGAATGAGTCTAAGCATATTCAAAAGCAGTAATGGGGAGCAAGAGAATTGATTTGGGCATCTGAAAAAAGCCCAGACCTCTATAGGGATCAGTGTTAACATTAAACTGTGTGTCCTTGAAGAATTCAGTGCCTCCTCTGGCTTCAGCAGTCACTTGGTCGAACCCTAGTATTTTAGTGTTCAAAAAAACAAGACCTTTTCAAGAGTTGAAATTCTAAGATGCTCTGTCCCTATTTTTGGTTCAAAGCTGAAGGCCTGACTTTCAATATGACCCTCAGGAAATGTCAATGAATCCATATTCAGAAATAGATATCATTGCATATGGTCCTACATTAATTATTTTAATTACCTCAAATCATTTCCGAATGACACAGACATAGATGCCATTTCCTGGCCATTATGGACATTTGAAGTCACACTTGCTCATCTGCCCTAAAAGTATCCAGCCCCCAATACATCCTTAGCTAAAAGCATGTCCACTATGGAACTCAGTAAATCTCTAATATGTCTTAATTTTTTAAAGTCATAACAATGTGAGCAAATACAGATAAGTAAGGGTTCAGAGCCCATAGAACTTGATCCTTTTTTTCAGTTATGTCCTATTTTTTACTTCATTTTAAACATGCTTTCTCTCCCCACTGCTGGTCAAGTTCCTAGCAGGAATATTCTGCCTCCAATTCACCTTTGCATCACTCAAACACAGTCCTTTGCATGAACAAGAGCATAAGAATGAGACTACTTTCTATATTTTTAATATAAATAAAGAAGATCCCACAAGGTGTCTATCTAGTATCTCAACCAGGAATGGTATTCCTATGAAATCAGAGCCATATATCTCAAGCACACCAACATTAGACTCACACCAAAGGCTACTGGTGACACTCCATTGTAGCATGTGTATATCAAGGATATGAGTCCTCTGACAGATAACAGAAGAGACATACTACATTTAAAAAGACCACTTTCTTAGAATCAGACCAAATATCAAGAGAGGAAATTACAAAGGTTTCAAGGAAATAGAAACAGTTCTGCCAATTAGCAGGAGGAAATATGGACAAAGTAGGGAGGAGCAAGATGATGATAAAAGCTTGTGCGAATGGTAGCAGACTTTGTTTATTTTGGAAAGATTTAAGAAGTAGTGTTTCTCCTGTGGATGTCCTAAAATGGGCATACAGTGAAAGGAGGGAAACTATTTAAGGTGTCAATGTTATATGTCACAATAATGACTATACCATTTAGTAGCTGTAGGGTTTTCTAGTCATTATTAGACTAGGCAGGAGCCAGCAATTTGGGTTTCAATTACCTGTTTATGCTACGTAAACATTTGGTTGATTTGGGAGAACAAAAGGATTTACAGAAGACTAAATCTCTACTCTTCATCCACCTGGCACTGCTCAAGTTGGGAGCTGTCCTAAACTTTCAGCAAATTCCAATTCCAACACAACGTGCTAACTGATGGAGAAAGTGAACCAGAGTCACACAGATGCAGTCTCTGCATTTGCCAGTCATGGTTCCAGCAAGGGTGATTATAAATCCATTACACACTGTTATAAACTGCAAAGATTGGGGCATCTACTAACTGGACAAGTATCAGAACAACTATGCTACTATTATGAGCCAGCCAGCTACTATTATGCTCCTCTGGACTGGCCAGAGTAAACTATTCTTTCCTTAATAGGCACAAAGTGATGAAGAGGACTGCAATGCTTCTACTCAAAAAGCTAAAATATTGGGTTTCTCTGAAGAGAGAAAAATTAGGAGATTCATAAGAGAATGGCTATTAAAAGCTCCATTAAGACCCTCTCTAAACTATTCTCATTTAAGTGGAGAGGGAAATTAGCCCCTATAGGCATTTATATTTAGAATGGGCTGGGAAAGAGGAAGAGCTCACATTTGAACACTTAAGGACTCTAACATGCCCATCCATAAATCATTTCAAGGCAAGGCTGTCATCCTGCATCTTCTGCAATGCCTCTGAAATAGATGGGACCCCCAAAATCTCATTCTCCCCAGGACAGGGAGTAGGGTGTGAAGTCCATGAAGAACAAAGAATCATAGTCATCATTTACCCCTACTAAGAACAGATGTAGTAAATACATATATCTCTTCATTGAAATCTTCACCTACTTTAAATACCCAACTGTAGACAGGTAAAGGGAATGATAATGTTTGAGGGCCCCCCAGATCTGTACAAAGATGTGCCTATTAAAAGAACATAGAAACAAATCTATTGAAAAAGGATGAAGTACGTGACTTCATATGCTTTCATTTTTAAAGCTGCATTTATTTATCTAGTGGTGCATCTTTATACAGAAAAGGCTGGATAACAGGGGCAGGGGAAGTTCTAATTGTTTTAATCTACCTTTTTTCATTTACCAAGACACTATTTCAAATTTATAAAAAAAGAGGTTTACAGAAACTGGAAAACACAAACACACACACACACACACACACACACACACACACACACACACACACACACACACACACACACGAGAAACCAGCTATTTTATCCTTTCAGCATGGTAACCAAGGCTCCTTTGTGTCTACAAAATTCTCAGGGTGGTGCTATTGCCAAGAAATTCTGATTCATGACAAGGTTTTCTACAAATTGGGGATAGTGGCAAACCTGCGGATGGGCAGATCTCACGGTTTGCTTTGTCTTTCTGGCTGAGACAGCACCTGGGTGCTCAGGCCTTAGAGGCAATGCAAAGGCAAGATCATATAGAAGGAAAAGCAACGTGGTTCACTGAGCAAATCCCATCCTAAGTACCACGAGCCTGTTCTTGGAAGGCAACCACTTCTGCAGGTTTCCCCCTAGAGATGCTTCACACCAAAAGCCCTTAAATATAAAACGTCTCAGGGTGCCTGCAACCAAGATGAAATAGCAATGTTATGGGGACACTTTAGTCCTTAGAGTAGCCAACTATGCCATTAGTTTAAAACAATGGGGGAATGGAGGAGGAGGGAAGAAGGTTCTATGATTTATTTATTTGTTTCCAGTAGCAGTGGAAAATTTTCTCCAAGCCAAAGAGAGGCCTGAAACTGACCCTATTTGCCAATTATGAATCAGCATTAACTATGAGCATAATTCCATAAGATTATTTAAGTAAACATGATATGCTCCTCTATGACATGAAGCAAAGTTAAGTCCCAAAGAGACTCAGAGCATCGTGACTCGACCTGAACTCATGAGATAGCAGGCTAGGAAAAATAAATATATAAAAATTCTAAGAGTCTTTGTATAGTCTAGAAAGAAACAGCTAAGAGGATTGTATCAAATCTGCATTTTTTTTGTCTGGTTTTTTTTTCAAGTCAGCATTGAGAGCAAAGAGTCATAACTTCTCTTAATAACAAAAGTCATGAATGGATCTCCCTTTAGCTAGCATCAAATGGTACAATATAATCTATTCCAGCTTGGGTTGTATTCTTGACATTTTCCTTTTTTTTTTTTTTTTGCTCAGATAGCTTTTGGAAAATTTCCTGCAAGTTTCCAAAGAGCTTAAAGCTGGTAGCCTTAAGAGTTGTGTCAGCTGAATTCCATAAAATAATAGACCACATAAGCAGAGTGTAATTTACAGTTATATGACAGGCAGAGATGATATTACTTGGGCCAAGTGCTTAAGTATGCAGTCAGAGTCCAAGGATGAAGAGCTGTTAATGTGGGATGTCCATTTGGGTTTTAAAATTACACCAGCACTGATTTCCGGAGTTGGAGCTATATGTAGCTAAGGCATCGCTGCCTGAAAATCCAATGTCAAAATGATGATCTCCACCACAGGAGGTGGCCCTGTCACAACCAATGACTTTGTCACAAGCTCAGTGACACAGGAAATTATCTCATAGACTAAGTTTGAAATAAAATCCACAAACAATTCATCCTCAATTTTTCGAATACACATGTTTAAGGTTTATCATCCAAGCCACTCTTCTCTAGACACCAAATCAGATTATTGAGATCTTGGTTTTTCACTCATTTCCCGGAGGCCAGGTACATTGTTCATTTTAAGAAGAACATTTAATAATTACTCCTTGTTTGACCTCTAAAATCTGATTATCCCACAGCAGCAGAAGACTTTCTCCAGCCTGGGTTTTCTTGTAGCAACCCTCTTGAGCTATTTTGAGTAAAGAAGTCTCAAAATTTCACCATCTGATGGTTGATTGTGAACCAACAGTTGCGTATAGCCATCATCACTCAGAAGAGGCAAGGGGATGGGGGTGGGGAGAGGAAGGAAGAGATGAAGGCTAAAGGTTTTGAAATCAGTGTGAACTTGGGAGTTTGGGCTACCTTTATATAGAGCAGTTGGAAGGAGAGATTCCGGAGCAAAATCAGAGTGGAATCTTATTTACAAGTGTTTGCTTACAAGTTGTGCTTCAGTCTGAACTATGAGTGTGCCTCTGAAATAATTTGAAAGATCTTAAGGTGAGAGTGATTGGCAATTGGAGAAGATTAAGACAATACATAAGAATGGAGTTCAGAAAGAACATACCTTTGCCTGCAAATAGAAACTAAGCTTGAGATTCCTTGCAGGAAGGGGAGGGGGAAGAGCTTGTGAGGAAACAGCAAAGCTGGCTTGTGAGGAAACAATAGATCTAACACATCCACTAATTGTCAAGCCAATGATGTCTCTGCAGATGTAGAGTTTCTCCAGGATGGTCTAGCTAGATCTAGAAAAGCAGGTTTCCTCTGGAGAAACTGTTCTCCTAAGCAGGCTTTACTACTCTGAAAACTTGAACCAAAACAAAGTTGTGTGATTCATCAGGAGGGAACGTTGTAACAAATAAAGCCAACTTTCTTCCCTCCAACACTGCTTAACAGTCACAAACAAGAGCTGCCTGGGGCAGGCTGACTACATCAACAGATTCCCTTCCCTAACCTGTCTAGACAGTTGTTAATATGCAATGATTGGACACCAGTGCACTGGTGGGCTGATGGTGTGAAATGAAGGCTGTTTAGAAAATGAAATTCTGACAACATTTTGGTTTAATTAGCATGCAAAATAAAAGGAGTCAAAGAGATCCAGTGAGACCCTTCATGAGATACAGTCTTGTGAAGTATGAGGGGAAAGATGCATTGAAGAAATGTTCTGTGCTAAAAATATATGAACTGTGCATGTGTTTAGAAACCTAAGAGTTGAGAGTATTTGCCAGCATCTTGGGACAGGAATGCATGCGTGGACACACAGAGACACCAGAGGCCAATACCTGGAGGAAAACTCGCAGCTTCTAGTCAAAAGAGAACAACAACTAGTAACAATGGCACAGTCAATTGGCTTTGTCACAGGCTCCTTCTACAAAAAAAAAAAAAAAAACAAAAACCCAAAAACAAACAAACAAGAAAACCCCACAAACCCTAAAATCCTCTTCTTACAGCAGCAACTGTTTATATCCCAGCTTCAAGCTGACAAATCCTGCTTTGGATCCTGGCAGAGAAAATTCAGTCTTTCATTAGCCTTAACAAGCTGCTGACACTGAGCAGAGAAGTTACAGGATCAGCCACACACATCCTAGCACAGCCCTCCCCCCGGGCAAGCAGGTTTCTCTAGGACTGACAGAGCAAGTTCACCTTTCTGATGCACAAATCCCAACTGTCTTCCTGGACTTTCCATGGGGAACATCTTAGAGTTTTTAAATATGGAGCCCTTCCTCCCCCGCCCTCCCCCCCCCAACCCATCTTTCCTGCAGAATGTCCCCTTCAGCAGCTCCTAAGCCATACTGGGGAAAACAAAAAACAAAAAAACACTGTTCTCCACAGAAGACCTACTGCTTTCCACTGACCAGCACTTTCTTTATTCCACTTCACAAAGCCCTGTGAACTTGTCCCCAAGCCCCACTTCATCCTAGCTGGGACTCCTAGCCAACTTGGCACCAGTGCCCTTCAGCATCCTTAGGAGTTTCTTAACTAGTCCACCAAGACAAAGTCAGAGGCACAGAAACACACACCACCTTTTGTCCAAAGGTTGGGCTCACAGCAAAGAGATCTCAAAGAAAGAAAAAAAAGGAGGGGAAGGAAAGAAAAAAGAAAAGAAAAGAAACAAGGACAGAAGTAGAGGGTATTTTCTCTCTGGAGGCATTACCCTGGGGAAACCTACAATGCTTTGTCAGCCTGAGATAGATCAGTCCTTGTAGATATCCTCAGAGCATCTTTTGTCACTGGGCTTCTCTCCCTTCTGCCCACCTTGTAATCTCAAAAATCAAGCTCCTATTCTTTATTGATACTCGCTAATTACTCCGCTTTCCCCTTCCCCCAACTGACAGTTCTCAGCACCAGTTGAAATAGATAAACCTGATTTAGGTATCAAGTAGGTAGAACTCGTGCATGTAGGGACGTGGTATCCTGTTAACCATCGCTCTTAAAGCCCCAAACCACCTCTCCACCCGGTTCCTCCGAACCCCAGAAGTTCTCCGGGTCTCTGATAGGGGACAGTGTGTGCGCAAGGATGTGTGTTGGTGACTGAAACGCAGGCAGTTCGGACCGGCTGCTGGGCTCGGCGCACCAAGGGGTTTAGGGGTGGGTGGAAAGGTAAGCGCATAGGACTGTTTCCAAAAACATTTTAAACAACGTACAGCCAGAAAGGGGGAAAAATAGTACTAATAAATAATAATCAAACAAAAAAAATGCAACCCAAAGCCCACACCAACGCAGCCCCTGCGTCTCCGCAGCCACCACACGATTTACACAAGTAATTTAAATCATTCACCTGCTGCCAGGTCTCCTCCAGGGATGGCAAAGCTGAGAAGTAGCCGGTGTCGTGGACAAGTTGTAGCTCCTGGAATATACTATAACTAGCCAACACGTCCATGCTGCTGCAGCCGGGCAAAACGGGAGGACAAACCCTCCCCCGAGCACAGTTGGGTCTGTTTGTTTGTCAGTCTGTCTGGCTCACCCCCCAAGAAGGCAGACATCCAGTGGCCCTTTTGTTTTGTTTTGTTTCAGTCAACTAAAAAGGAAAAAAAAATCAATGCAGGAGAGAGGGAGAAAGATGAGAGAGGAGAGAGCGAGTGGGGAGGATGGAGAGAGACGTCCAGCGTGTACAGTGCAGATGACTGCCAGGAAAAGGGGACTTCACGGGAGTAACAATTCCCTTCCAGGGTAATCACTCCAGCTCGTGGACCAGGAAGGGGGATGCAAACTCACTGACACGAAGCTGCCATCTATTTCTGCAGCGCTGTTCGCTCCTAATGCAATCTTTGCTCTTTATTTTGGGAGGTTGCATTTTTTTTCCCCTCTCCCTCTCGCGATCGCTCCTCTCCCCCACACCCCTTCCCTTCCCTCCCCACCCCCCACCCCATCCTTGCTAGTTTGTAGTCTCCCCACCCCCTCCCTCTTTTCTCCTCCTCCTGCTCTTCCCCCCCCTCCCCTCCCTCCCCAAACTCCCTCCCTCCGCCCGGCTCTGCGCGCAGCCGTGGGATTTCGGAGGAGGGCGTCCATTAGGCCGCGTGTGACCATGTAAGGTAAACAGGGGGCTCATGAAGTCACTGAGGACCAATAGGGAGCTCAGACCGGGCCCAGGGGCGGGGCCTGGCCCCAGCGGCAGGCTCGGATTGGCGCGCCGCGGATCTCCCTGCTGCCTTACAAGGCGGTGCGAGGCGAGCTATTTTTAGAGGGCTATATAAGGGGGCCGAGCCGGCGGCCTGGCGGCCGGGGAGCGCCAGCGCCGGGGAGGGCCGCGGCCGCACTCGCGCCCGGCTCCCGGGACGCCCGGACGGCAGATCTCGGGCCGAGCGCCGGCCTCCGACCCCGGCTTTGGTGCCTGGTGGGAGCCCGCGTCCTTCGGAGGGGAGGGGGCCGCGCGTCGCCGTCGTGGCGCGGACGCGGCCGGTCAGGAGGTGAAAGGTCCCAAATGCTGGGTGAGGATGCCTCCTAGAGGAGGGATCCCGAGGACCGCGGTGCGCAGCAGCCATCCGAGAGGAAGTGGCTCTGTGCAGCTCCCTGCCTTCCTAGGCACGGGGGTGGGGGTGCGGGGGGGCAGTGCAAGAGGACCCCACGTGTCACCAAGCGAACCCCAAAGGGTAGCAAAAGCCCTCTCACGAAACCACCACCACTTCCCCTTCCCCGACTGCCGTGGTCTCGAAAAGCAGCGCCAGAGGAAGAAGCGCCTGACAATGGCAGAGAACAAAGGGGAGCGGCGTGGAGAGACCGTGTGCGCCCGCCCCCGGCGCTGCGCGCAGCCCACGCCCCGCCCCCGGCGCGCGTGCGCGTGCGCACACGGACCATCCCCGCCCCCCGCCCTGCGAGGTCCTCTGACACCCCCACCCCCACCTCACCAACCAGAGACCCCAGGGGAGTTGGACTCCTGCGAGAGTTCAATAACAGCAGATCTGCCCTGAGCATGCGCTAAAGAAATAGGGGGGACTCTGCCCCTTGCTGGGGGGGGGGTCCCTCTAATGTGAGGCTTCACCATGTGGCTCCCTGCGAGGGTGTGCAGAGCTGCTGTTGTGGGAAGAAGAACTCGCTTGTTTTCAGGAGCTGTGGAGAGATGTCTTCCTATACAGTGCACACGAGTTGTCCAATGGTTTGCTTGACCCTAAGTAGTTAGTGTGGTTGAAGCTTGTCCAAAAGGCTTTGAAAGCTGAACTTCTACTTTGGGGATGATTGCTGAATTCAGTAGTTAAAACTTCCTCCTGCCTTTAATGGAAGAAACATCCACCCGAGTCCCCCTCGGCACCTGGCACCTCTCTCCCCTCTCTCGAATTTATGTGGCTCTCCTTACCACAGTGTTTGCAAGATTATTTGATAGAGCAAGTCCCAATTGGAATTACATTTTTCTCGTGGATTGAGGAAGGGCTGGCCTATTTGTCAGTTAGTGACTGGAATTCTGTTGGGTTAATTTACAGCATTCATTGTATAATGGGTAAATTTGCTCTAAATGTAGAGGCCTAGGGTGTGCAGGGGTGGTGCCACTTAACCGGATGCATAACTTTAAGCCAAATTGTTGGGTCAGACAGAGCCTCTGCCTACCCATCTCCGAAACACAAATGTTGGGAGAAGAAAAAAAAAAGTGTCAGCTCACTTAGCCTAGTGTCTGTCATGACTGAGTACTCAATGTTAGCATGCATTGTCTCCTGACTAACAAAGCAAACTAAATGATATATAACTAATGGGTCCCAAGGCAACAGGCTGAAATCTTGAAGATGGAGGGAAGGTAGAATCCCCTTGCTAATTTGTTAAAAGATCTCATCTTCTCCATCCTTCTTTCTCCCTGTGCTAGCTGGTTGCTTGGGTAGAATGCCATTGAAGATGTGTTCATGAGAACGTGCATACAGAAAGCAGGAAGTAAGGAAGACCACAGCACATCATTTAGTATTTGAACTCAGGGATTTAAAGTTTTGTATGTGTGTCATACTATTTTTTTTAACAAACTATAATGATATCCTAACTATACCTAAACTTAACATACCTACTAACACATGAATTTGAAATTTTCATAGATAGCATTTACACAGAGCACTTATTGCATTACATGAAATATCTCATTTAATCTTCAGGACCACCCCAAGACAGATATTTCATTGATGAAAATATACAAGCTTAGAAATATTTAGTCGGTCCAGGTCACAGAACTAGAAAGTGGGCAGACAGGGGTTCAAATCTAGGAACATTTGACGTCTAAGACTGTGCCCTAGGCTTGGCTGTTTGCATAGAAAAAGGTGATTTTTTTTTTTAAAGTCAAGAGTGTTTATAAAAAATTACTTGGATAGGTTTGGAGCTTACTATTGAGGTTTTCTTCATGTAACTATCAGGCATCCAAACTGCAAAAGAACTCAACCAAAATTGTGCAATGTAAATCCAACAAATCACATTCTGAGCTTTTTTTATAAAGCATTATAAAATGCTTAAGAATTCATTCTAAGAGATTTATGCACCAAGTGTTCCAAGAGGCACATTCTTATTATTGGTTATATTTAGCTATTATTTAATATCCTAGAGACCCAATATTCAAATTGTAAAACCCATGCAAAGTATCCATATATATCAAATAATCAACAATAAGATCACATAAAATACATGCACACACATTTGTCGGTGTGTATGCCAGTCCTGGGGCTTGAAATCAGGGTCTGAGTGCAATCCCTGAGCTGCTTTTGTTCAAGGCTAGTGCTCTACCACTCCAGCCTCAGTGCCACTTCGTGCCTTTTCTGAGTATTTATTGGAGATCAGAGTATATAGGACTTTACTGTGCTGACTGGCTTCAATCCTCAGATCTCATCCTCCTGAGTAGCTAGGATTATAGGCATGTGAGCCACCAGTGCTCAGCAAATGAGCATATTTTAATAAAATAGTGAACATTCAAATGTAAATAGATACAATCAAAATATCAGATTTTAAATAAGCTTTTTATTGTAAAAATATTGTACAGAGGGATTACAATTACATGAGCAAGGTAATGAGTACATTTCCTATCAAGCATTGTTGCCTCCTCCTTTGTTTTTCCCCTACCATCCCTCCCACCACAACAACTATAATCCACAACCCCACCTCCACCCCCCCACCCTCCCCGCCCAGCCTAAATACTGTCTTGTGCGTCTCATTGCTACAATGGGTCAACCTGCATTCCTATTTAAACATTTTGTTTTTTCCCTTCCCCTCCCCAAATTATACCAACATCAATATAGTGAAAACAGGGGTTATACCATGGGGAAGAACATACAAAGCAACAGCAACAAAAAATCACATGGTGCATTATAAATACATTAGAAACAATAGCAAGAAAGAAAAAACCACTTGTGTCCCTATCATGGGTTTCATTTGCTTAACATCATCTTATCTGGTCATATGTACATAGCTTTTGACCTTTTCTGCTTGTCCCGACATATACTAGTTATTGCAAATAAGGGATACCATGGGTCCTATGTTTCTTTGGGCCTGCATTACTTCACTTAATATAATTTTTTCCAAGTCTTTCCATTTCCTAATAAATGGGGTGGTGTCATTCTTACTAGTGGAGGCATAGAATTAATATATACTGCCCATTTTCTTGATCCATTCATCTACTGAGGGGCATCTGGGTTGGTTCCATATCCTAGCTATGGTAAATAATGCTGCAATAAACATAGTTGTGCTGGTGGTAGCTTTAGTATGGTCTTGTTTGTGATCATTCAGGTAAATGCCTAAAAGTGGAATTACTGGGTCATAGGGGAGCTGTGGTTGAACAAGTTTACATTTCTATCAACAATTATGTAGGGTTCCCTTTTGGCCACATCCCCTCCAGCATCTGTTATTATTAGAGTTCTTGATTATAGCCATTTAATCTGGGTGAGGTAGTATCTCAATGTTGTTTTGATTTGCATTTCTTTTATGGCTAGAGAAGTTGAGCATTTCTTCATATGTCTATTGGCGTTCTTATTTCCTCTTCAGAGAAGTTTCTCTTTAAGTCTTTAGCCCACTTATTTATTGCATAGTTGTTTCTTTGAGGATTTGTTGTTGGAGGATTTAATTTTTTGAGTTCCAAGTATATTTTAGAGCTGAGACCCTTGTCCTTTGTATGGCTAGTGAAGATCTTCTCCCAATCCGTGGGCTTTCTATTGATCTTGCTAGCTATGTCCTTTGCCATGCAGAAGCTCTGTAGCTTCATGCAGTCTCATTTGTCCAACCTTTCTTTGATTTGTTGTGTTTCTGGTTCTCTATTAAGAAAATTTCGGCCTGTGCCAAGGAGACCTAGTGTTTTTCCTATTCTGTCCTATAATGTTTTCAGGGTGTCTGCTTTGACTCCGAGGTTTTTGATCCATTTTGAGTTGAAAATATCAGATTTTTACCAGAAGAAAAGTCTGATTTCATTTTTATAGGAAGGCCTTACTTTCCTAGTATGATTAGTCCTAGTAAAGACCCCTCAAAAAAATCTACTAGAAACAAGAACCAAATTTGAGCAATTGATGAGAAAAACATTTTTATGGAACTTTATTTGAAAACAAAACTCATTGTTATTTAAAAAAACATTTACCCTATACTAAACAAAATGTGTACATTTGTTTGTTTTAATGGTTCTGGACTTGAACTCAAGCCTAAGGTGTTTTTCCTGAGCTTTTTCAGCTCAAGGATAGTGCTCTGCCACTTGAGCCATTGCTCCACTTTTGGCTTTCTCGTAGTTAATTAAAGATAAGAGACTCATGGACTTTCCTGCCTGGGCTGACTTTGAACCTTGATCCTCAGATCAAATAAGATTACAGGTGTCAGTCACCACTACTGGGCCTCTACATTTATGATCTAATTACAACTACATGTTAATTGCAAAACAAATAATAAGAATTATTATTAGCTTAATTTTGACTACAAAATGCAAAGCACTTATCAAGAGCTCTATAGGTGATAGCTATTTTGAACTGAAACGTATTGGGTGAGCTACAGAAGCAAGAACACCTCTTTGACCATTCCTTGGCACTGGCCCCTCCATAATCTTCTGAGGTGTGTCTTAGAAACTAGAATTCTCATCCAAAATGAGCTTTTAAAAAAAAAGAACTTTAGGAAGTGGCGCTGTGGCTCAAGTGGTAGAGCGCTCCCTTGAGCTGAAGATCTGGGGGACAGCGCCCAGACCCAGAGTTCAAGTCCCATGACTGACAAAACAACAACAACAGCAAATTCAAAACAAAACAAAACAAAAACAAAAAAAACAAAACTTTTCTGCCTCCCACCTTCATCACTGAAAATCCTCAGGTAATAGGTTTTCTGTCCCCTACCTACAGGCCAAGAAAAATCTGAAATACTAGGCCTCATTTCCCCCCAGTTTCCTACCATTAGATTACATTTCCTTCCTCCATTCCAGTCATACTTTTATACAACTGTCCATTCTTCACCAAACCCAACCATTAAATTATTTTTCCCCACATCTATGGATCTGCATTGCAGAGGGTTGTCAAGACACATAATATTTGGATTAAATAAGTTGTTTGTGATTTTTCTCTTTTCTGTTTCTGTTTCTTTTATTTTTTTGTTGGCCGTGAGGCGTGGGCACTGTCCCTCAGCTCTTTAGCTCAAGGCTAGTGCTCTACCACTTGAGCCACAGCACCACTTTCTGATTTTTCTCTTATAAAACCGCTTTTTTATTATTAGAATACATCAAGAAACTTGCAACTTCTCTACATACCTTATAACACACTTTATTTCACATTTGACTTTTATGTCATTATCAAAAAGAGGGTCATTTTCTAAAAATGTTAGAAGTCTTTGGCAATTTTCCCCAGATTCTCAGTTATTTCATATCTGAGTATTCTTTCCTGAAGTGATCATCTTATCACCTTCCTGTTGATTTCCCCTTCATTTAGTAGAGCCAGTGGTTTTACTAACCTTACTTACATTGACCTTAGAAATTGACCAAGATTTGCAGTTTCACTTTGCTGAGGAACTATAAGGGCATCCTGTTGTGTTTGTGCCACTGGGGGAGGGGAGAAGCATGTTATTTGAAGGGATGTCTGAATGGAAGACTAACTTATAAGTGAATCCTAGTATTTGTAAATACTCTCCATGCATAGAAAGGCCAGGGTGCGACCCATTAATAGATACAATTTATATGCATTAATAACTATAATACATATTTTTAGAAAGCAAAACAAGTACTTACATATATTTGAATCGTTTGCTCTTTTTACAATCTTCCTATAATAGAGAAAAGATGTAGGAAGAACACTTTAGTTGTTTCATGGAAAACGAGTGTCAGAAAGGTAGAAGAATGAACAAAGTCACAGGGTTTGAACTTGAAAGAATGTGTGTGTGTGGTGCTTGAGAGTTGTTTCAAGATTGAGAAAACACATATTGGCAGCTTCATCAGGTCACTGATGTCCACCCTAAAATATTTCTAACGAATTAACATCTCCATTTTAATTCTATGCTCACTTTCTGCTCATTAATTTCAGTACTTTTTATGCCTGTAAGGAAAGAATGTGTTGATTATACCCACAGGAACCTGGTCACTATAACAATACAAATTGTTATTGTCACTACAAAGACATTTTAGTTATCTGTATATCCTTGTGAGTTTAGTCAGTGTGGTTCTGACTTGCAAGTGGGTTCGATTTTGAGATACTGACATGGTGAGGATTCTGGACATGATAGACTTAACAAAAATCTGGTCTTGGTTTAATTAAGCAAGAGTTCAGAGAAAGTAACCTGCTGATCTTTTCCAGGAAACATCCTGAAGAACCATGTCATTAACTTTTCAGAATTCTGTGAGTTACAGTTTAACAACTTTACTTTTGAATAAAATGTCAAAGCAAACCCCAGATGTTGAATCTTGCATTGTAGTGAATGATATGAAATAGGTAAAAGGGAGAATGGTACATTGCTGGTGATGGGTATGTGGCTAGGAAGACAATTTGCTTTTTCCCATTAACTCAAATTATTATTGCATAAAAAAATACACTTACTGTAACGATAAAGGTAAGAAATGCAAGAATTCCACAAAATTCCACTGTCAAGAATGTTCTGCCCAGACCTGATGATACTGGACATTTAATGCTACTGTGACTTGTGTTACATGACCCCTGTGAAAACTGATATTTGTAATCACTTTGTTAGCTTAAGGTGTCAGCTCTTAGAAAAGCTAATGAATAAAATCGTCATTGAAAGTCAATCAGACATCCAGCAAATATTACATGAAACAGTCAAATTGAACATACATTATGCAAAGCACATAGGCTGAAAATAACACAGACACAGACAACACCAATGTTAGAAACTACTACTACTACGTCTTAGAAATTAGAAAAAGCATTAGAAGCATATAGTCGGCTTTTATCATTGTTTTCTTTTACCTTTTTTTTTTTTTTTTTTGGTCCAAGACCAGGGCTCAAACTCAATCTGACACTTCAACTCATTAGCTGATACTCTACAACCTGAGCTACCCCTTCCACCTCAGACCTACTGTTTTCATTTGTGACATTATTTCCAGGAGATATACAGTTCCTCCAGTAATGGGGACACTGCAGTAGGCACAGAGCTAAGTCTCCATAATTGAGCCTAGTTGACCAATTTTCCCCATCAAAGGACAAAAGTGCCATAGCTATTAATGGAATTTCTAGACAAGGATTTTAAGGGGAAAAAGAACAGTAGGAAATTAAAAAATATTTCTTTTAATTAATAGGGTGAGTTTTATCATATAATGGTAGAAATGCCAAAACAGTTGTAAAACTAATAAGAACATAAGTTGCTAATATCTTAAGGGTTAGCACAGTTTGATATATATGTATTATGTTTCATTCTGAGTATTGTGACATGTTGAATGAAACAGTGTTCCTATTAATATATTAAATATCAGTGTGACTGTTTCATCAGAATATAATCATTTTTCTTTTAAATGTGCCATTTCCAAAGGGTTTGGTAGGCAGTTAATGGGAGTCAACAGCAGAATGCATGTAAGATTTTGTAATGGAAATCAATGGGAGGATAACATTGATTTGATAGAAAGTCTCTGTACTGCAAACGTTGCTGACAGTAGTCATTTCTTTAAGTGAGGGATACCTATTCCACAAGTGCCCAATGATGAGTTTTTATGTATATGATAGATCTGGGTAATTTGGAAGATTAATAACATCAGCAGCAGTTTTTTGCTGACTCGTCACTCATTTGAATTCCAATGAATTTTCTTTATCAGGAGGATGCTTATTTGAGTGGTTAAAAAAGTCCGCTGAGTCACAATTTTTAGTACTGGTTACTGTTCACTTTAGGAAGAAGCTACTACTCTAACCCTCTACTTGGGCAGTCCAAATGGGGAAATAGTGGTTCACTGCTTGAAGAATGTTCACAATCCTCTCCTGACTCATCTCTTCCTACTGCTTTCTAACACTGAGATTGCTCTATGTAAATGGGGTCGTGTTTTATACAGGGGGGTCTCATTCTGGCTTCTCTCAAAATGAACATCCTGGATGACATACTGTTTGCTTGCTCTGCTTCCATGTTGATCATTTGGGAAGCCAGGGAAATCCCATCTGATAAAGACCAAAAGGCAGTATAACTCTAGCGTATGGTCCCAATATGGAAAATTCTACTAAACTGTCCTTATGCTACAAATTACTATATTCTTTGCTTTTCTGTAATACTGATTCTCAATCTTTGAAGAGTGTGCTTGTGTTTATCTGCCATTTGAATTCTGAAAACATAGTTGTATTCTGAAAACATAGAATCTTTCATAGATGTTTTCTGTTTAAAAAACAATTATCATCATGTCAATTGTGGGGCATGAGCTTTTCTGCTCAAGGCTAGTGTTCTACCACTTTGAGCCACAGCTTCATTTCTGGTTTTAAGGTGGTTAATTGGAGATAACATGCCCTGGTTGGCTTCAAACTGTGATCCTCAGATCTAAGCCTCCTGAGTAGCTAGGATTACTGGCATGAACTACCAGCACCTGGCTTCATTATTTTTACAATTTTTTAATGAAATTTAAAAATAATATTATTCTTGTTCTAGTTTGGACATTGAAGTGCTTATGCCTGCTGCTGTCAAGTTGGTCCAGATAGGAAGAAATGCTCTCATGTCTAACAATGTCAAATGTGCTTAAAAGAGAGTAAAAGTTCTAAACCTTCTAGCAGTATCTTTATACAATGACTCAGTTACCCATAGTTCAATAACTGTAGATTTAACCAACTATGAAAAAGATATATACTGTCCCTTCAAAGGGAAAAAAATCCTACATGTCCTAGTTTGCCATTATTTTTTAAATTATACAATATAATGATCACTGATACTACGTATTATAAGTAACCTTGAGATGATTTCAAGTACATTAGGAGTAGGTGCCTAGATTTGATACCAATACTATGCCATGTTATATAGAAGGACTTGGTTATGTGAGAATATCCGTATTCACAAGGGTCCTAGGACCAATTCACCAAGGATCCTGAGGGATGACTGTGATTAAAGACATACATTGTCAAGTATATCACTTTACAAAGTGCTATTTTTTCAGAGAGGGTCTGATATTGTAGTTCAGGCTAGTCTCAGATTGCTATATAGACCCAGGCTAGTCTAAAACTCATGGTCTCCTGTCTTCTACCTCTGAGGCCACTGGGATTACAGGTATACACCACTACCATACCTGAGTTGTTTCAAAATAGGGTTATGTCAGCTTTCGGTTACTGTCACAAAACAACGGAGAAAAGTCAAATTTATTGGCTTGTAATTGCCAAAGTTTCGGTCCATATTCACTTAGCCCCATCCCTTTGGGCCTGTGGTAGCACAGTACAACATAGAAGGAGCATAAGGAAGAAGAAGACTGTTTACCTCATGGCAGCTAGAAAAGTAAAGAGAAAGAAACCAACAGGAGAGCCCTGGATACCAATACTCCTTTCAGGGGCATGTCTACAATGATCTAACTTCCTTCCACTAGGTCTGACCTCCTAAAAGTTCCACTGCTTCCCAGTAGCTCCACAGACAGAGCATGAAGCCTTGAGCCATGGACTTTTGGAAGAAATTTAGGACGCAAACAATAGTGCCAGCCTGTCATCAAACAATCATTCATGCCTTTTTACAACAGATTATATAATTTTTAATATTGTCACATTTCACAAAGGAATGTAATAGCAAATCTTACTGGGAACTAATATAGCATCAGCAAAAGGAAAAGAGGAGAGGAAGAATTTGTCAACTGCAAGTTTCTTCCAGATTGTCTGGAGGTAAACTATGTCATGATACTAAATGACCTTTAAAGATCACTTAGAATAGAAAAAGATTTATTTTAGTAGCTTTAACGTGAGTATTTAGTATCATTGAATTTCCCCTCTCTGTCTTGTCTTTACCATAGCAACCTTCTAATCTGTGACTTCATCTTCCAAGTGGACTGATTTACATGAGATTGCCCTTGGTAAACAGATGATATCAATTCCTTTTATTTATTTTCATATTTATTGTCTTCTATCACCAGAGAGGAAGTATGAATAAGTACAATAAAAACACAGGAACTATAATACAAAAATAACTATAACTTATTCATATTAAATAAAAGACATAAGTCAAGCATGAAAGGATAATGGAAGAAGAAATAAAAGAAGACATCCATTATCATTCTAGATGTATCTTCCATCAAATACTGATTAAGCCACGTTGTCATTTGTAAATTAGAACCCTGTACATTTGCTTTGTGAATCAATGTCCCTAGAGCATAAGATCCTACCGCTATGAATTCTATGAATTCAATTTTTTAAACTGGGAAAAATGTACATTTTCAGTTCTAATAGGCCCACCACCCAGATATTCTCATTTAAAGCCATATAATTTCATTTGTTCAGTAACTATGGACAGCCCACGCTGTCAGGCTTTAGGCTAGGGACTATATCTACAAGGATAAAATGATATATGATGCTTGCCCTTCCAGAACTGATGTCCTAATGAAAGAGAGATTTACATGAAAAGTAATGAGAGTAACACAGCAGAGTACATTATTGGGGCACTCTTATCTTTGTAAACCCAACCAAAATGCTCTTATCTTTGTAAAAGCAACCAAAATGCAGGGGAAAACATATACGAACATAAGCATTCATGAGCTGACAAGGTAATAATGAATTACTGGACCAAAGTAAGATTCAACATGGCTTCTGACAGAAGGCACCCTTAAGTTTCATATTCCCAGAAATAGCTAAGAGAAAGCTTTAACAATACACTTAAGTGTGTTTCTGAGCACTTTCTCTGAGAACCAATAGAAAATTTGGACAAAATACAAAAAATGCATGGTGAGGATATGTAAAAGTAACAATGTAGCATGAAATCACCAAACTCAAGTCCTGAAAAGAAAGCAATCACAGAGAAGCTCAGGAATCAACATGAGTAACTAAAGGCATGCTAATGATGGAAGCTGAGCAGAAAACAGTATAGGATCAATCAGCAAATGTGAAGAGGTGTCAGCAACTTGCAAAGGCTAGGGCATTGGGCATAGTGTTACATATGTGTAATACCAGCACTGGGGAGGTGGAAACAAGATTTGTGTGGTCCATCACAGCCTGCATTACATAAGTAGGCTCTTTCTCAATAAAAGGCTGAAGATATAACTTAGTGGTAGAGTGCTTGCCTAGCGTATGCAAGGCCATAGGTTTCATCTCCAACACTGAAAATTAAAAGAGGTTGTGAGAATGCTGGGGCCATAAATATTAGATTTCAGAAACTGCTACACATTCAGGGTAGAAGAGCAGAGAGAAGAAATAGGCAATCTGTTATAAGGAAGGACTTTGAGATACCACAGTCCTTGATTGGAGGAAGATTCTTATTCATGTCTGAGATGACAGCTACTTGGTTTTTAACTTCATCGCATGGGGCATGGTCTTTCTTCTGTAGTGTCCCCCTCAACCCAAATATATCTCTTTTCCTTTCATGTATAAACCCTTAAAACCTATAAAGGCCAGTATTAAATCTTTCCTAAGTCTTCTCTTCTTTGGACTAAACAATCCTGATCATTCAAATAATCCCCTTTAAAACATGTACTTAATCTCTTTTAATGTTTTGGGTTGACTGGATATGCTTATTTTCAATGGCCTGCTGTGCAGAATATTTACTGGAATTCTAAGTGTGGTTGAACTAGTTTAGTGGCAGAACTGGACTGCACTTTCTAACACTGTATTTCCATAAAGGCAACCTAAATCTAATTTCGTCATAGTTGCACTCATATTAACTTATATTAAACTTACAATCAGCTAAAAACCTGTAAGTCATTTTTCACATGTGCTGCTATAAAAACTTCTTTCAACTTTACCTGTTATTTTGCCCAGAACAAGATTTTTATGAGTCCTTTTTAAACTTCATCTTTTTACATTTGATTTAAGTTTCCTTTCTGTCAGAAGTCCTTTTAGACTCTTGGTTTTATAGGCTAATACATTAGTACCCATCTCAATTCCATATGACCTAGGCCTGCAGAAAGAATATTAGTACTTTGTAGCTAATGTGTGTGAAATTTGCCTTGTATCAGGCCCTGTTCTAAGTGCATTACATGTAGCAGTTTGTGTCCATAATGATACTCTATATTACCTGTCAATCCTACATGCATTGTACATATGTTTAAAAAACAAAGGCACTGAGAGATTAGCTAACTCTCTTCTGCACAGCTCCTAAGGGATAAAACTAGGTGAGCTAAATCCAAAGTTCACATTCTTAGATGCTTCCCTGCACTTTGCCATATTGGATTTCTTAGAATATTGCACATAGACAACACTAGCAGGTAACCCTTTCCCTAATCTTATTAACCTGTCCATAAAGATACTATGGAAAATCTATTAACTATGTCCCTTAGATGGACTGTGTTCACAGTCCCTCTTTATCTTTGAAGTTGGGATCATGTGCTGTTTGGCCTGACTCAAACTTCAGGCATAGATGCTGACTTCTGGAGATTGTAACTTCCCTTTCTGAACCATACTTGCCATCTAGCTTAGTAATTAATTCTAGAATTGGTTTAAGAAATGACATAAAAATATAATATTGACCCTGGAAGGAATTTTTTGGTGGGACTCCAAGTATGCGGTTTTATAAGAATACAAATGGAACTGAGAAAAGCAGGATATTGGCCATAAGTATATTTCCCAGGCACTCCTTACATTTAACTTTAACCATTTTTAAAGCATTGCTTACTCTGTTCTGAGGTCTTCCAGACAAGTCTACCCCATTTGTTTATAATTGTCCACAGTTGTGCATTGCCTCACCTGATTTTCCCCCCCTATGTTTCTTAGAAGCCGAATTTGTTGAGATTAGATTTCTCACATTTTTTGTGCTCAGGAGGGTTGTTCCCTAAGTCAGTCATCAGAAGTTCCGTTTTGAAAACTTCCTGTCCCACTTAGGTTAGCTTCCTGTCAGAAGTGTATACCTGTCAGCTCCACGTGTGGTCCTCACACTCCCGACAAACACTGACTACACCTCAGAGCTTGTGGGAGACACAGAATGGCAGCCCCCTCCCCCCAGACCTGCTGAGATAAAATATGCTCAGGACCCACTTTTTCCTGATCTTTCCATAAATGGCTTCTTAAAGCCCAGAATTCATCCTTTCTGTCCACACCCACTTGCTCTGCTCCTGTTTACTCTGAGGAAAGGGAGTTGTTTCCTATGATATGACTTCCACTTTATCAAATCTTACCCAGTCATACTGGGATTAGGAGTGAAAGATCAAGAGGACCAAGGATTTAAACCAACAACAAGAACCACTGACTATGTATAGCTTATGTGAAAAAGAAAAAAAATTAAACCCATATGGTTGGGTTTTCTATCACACATTCTGAATATATTACCATTCTCAATCAAACAAACCCTGATTTTATCAAATAATACCGATCAACTCAGAGTGAAGGTTCTAGTTATTATTAGGTTATCATTACAAATGATTTGGACTGAGGTTGGGAGGGGTTGAGTCAATTGAATACTGAAAGTACACACATCTTAGAAATAATGTCTAAGAGAAATATCTATGTGGGGACCATCTACCAACTGCCATCCAACTCCCTTTGGGGGCGTCTTCTTAGAGGTACTGGTGTCTTCCAGGACCCAATGTGGTCCCTGAGAAACCAGGTAAAACAAAAACAAAGGCCCTGCTTGCTCTTCCTAACATCTTTACTAATCCTGGTGTGAAAGAGAATGAGGCTATAACTTGTAGACATTTTAGCAAGTCTTTACTTGAACTTTGATGGCCAAAAATGAGATCATCTCTGCAGTTAAACCTTATAGTCTGCCATGTACCTCTGCTCCCTTTCACATGTTAGGTCCTGTAGTGATCTCCTGGAGTTCTTTGGGAAGTTGAAGCAATCTGACAACTGTAATTGTTATAACTCCAGATGCTGAGTTTGAAAGAAAGTGTTGGACTGGGGGCAAGGTCCTCTTCCCCCATACTTCACCCCCCTCCCCACCATGAGCTAGACACATGTTCTCCCAGCAGGTCCAGTATAGGGTAGAGCAGGAGAGTCACCTAGAACATCAATTTGATGGAAGTGCTAACTCTCAGCATTGTGTAAGCACAGACTTGTAGGACCTGAGGTTCAGGGCCCCCTAAGTGTCTTTCCAGTGTTCTTTTGTTCCTTCACTTCTGCCTCCCAGTGAAAATCATCTCTCATGAGCACTAACCCTCCCCCTTCCCCCCCTCCCCCGCATTCATCTCAGGGCCTACTTCTTGGCCCTAACCTGGGTGATTGTGTGTGTGTGTGTGTGTGTGTGTGTGTGTGTGTGTGTGTGTGTGTGTGTGTTTAGTAATTTCAGTTGAATGTCCATACTTTTCACTAGAATTCTAATAATGATACAGTCACAGAATGTGACTTCAAATAAAAATATTGCTTGCTCTTTATATAACACACACACACACACACACACACACTCAACAAGATAGAAATTCTCCTTTGTTCTCTGATGTAAAAAAATGCAAAATCAAATGTGAAGTATTTCCTTTATACCTGGGCATTTAAGCGTTTACAATGATAGTGCTAAATAAATGAGTATATAGGCTTGAATTACTGTACTCAAACTGGATAATTACATCACATATACAATGTGTAAAACTCACCAAGAAATCCTATAACCAAGATATTCATTACCTACTTCTTATATGAGACCAGGAGAGATGAAATGCCCGGCCCCAGGCCCCTCAGGAAAGAGGCTCTTACTAACTAATGAGATTCTACAGACCCACCTACACTCCAACATGAAAAAGTCTGTCTTATTCTAGGTCTGCTTACTCTTAAAGCCTCAGAGTTACTACTTTCTCTTTGCTATGCTTTTGTGTCTGTTAACTTCCTCAATCACCACGAATTCTACCTCTCTATCTTCCAGTCAGATTTTTCTCATTTGTCAAAGATATTATTGTTTGCTTTTGTGGTTACTCTTTTCCACTCAGGAAAAAAAAAATCATTGAGTTTGAGAGTAGATCAGTGTGTCAAGTTTTCTCAAAATATTCTTGAAAGCCATTTTCTGACAGAAATGTCTAGAGGGCAGAGCTAAACGGGGCCACCAGGTAAGAAAGCAGGACGGCGACGCACACTTAGGAGGCATGGGGAGGGAGAAAATGGAAAGAAAAAAATCTTATTAGGTTTTGTAGGTCAGGGAAATCCTTCCTAGCCTGGATTTCTAAACCTTCTGAATTTTAATTGAAAGTATTTCCCCGGGGTATTTACTTTAACATGACTATGCACTCTCAAAAAACCTTCACTATCCATATTAGAAAAATATTGCAAATTCCAGGAAGATGATTTTGCATTAGAAGGAAGAATTTGGTGATGTGCCCTTTCTTTGTTGGACAATCTTAATGAATTTTCTGGCAACCAAAATGCTACCAGATTTTGATTCTGCACCTCTACCAGGACAAATAGAGTTCTACAGGGTATGATACATGACAAAATCACCATTAATTCCTAAAGAAATAAGCAATATTTATTTAAAGATGATGACCAGCATCACTAGAAAATGTCCTCAAATTAGATAGCAATAGATTGGTTTTTAACATATCTGGGGGCTATTGTTAGAAATGTATGAAAGATAATGAACAAAATTTGAAGTAATTCTTATTTCCAATTTGACTGCCAATGCAAAATAAAAGTGTTAACTTTATATAGTACACACACACACACACACACACACACACACACACACGCACACACACACTCAAAAAGATAGATGCTTAGCAGGTCACTGGTGGTTCACACATAACAATCCTAGTATTCAGGAGGCTGAAATCTGAGGATCAAAGCCACTCTAGACAAACAAATCCAAGAGATTCTTACCTCCCAATAACCAGCAAAAAAAAAAAATAAATAAAGCCAGAAGTGGATGTGTGGATCAAGTAGTAGAACTCTAGCCATGAGCAAAAAAGTTGAGCAAGAGCATAAGGCCCAGACTTCAAAGCCCAGTATCAAGATAGAAATTTTCAATTATTTTGTGGTAAAAAAAAAGAATACAGCCAACCATAAGGGGCTCTTGCGTTCAATCCAGCTACTCAGGCAACTGAGAGCTGTAGGATCATCATTCAAAGACATGTAAATTTTTCCCCAATCTAGAAATTACTCCATTTTCTTCTTTCTGCACATAGATGTATTACTACTTTTGTTACAACTATAGCAATCATTGTTGGAAATAATGATTATAATGATTACTAACCCAATATATATATTGAATCTCTTCATCTTTATTGTGTTCCTATAAAATGTCTTTTACTTGTCATTTTAATATACAGCTATAAAAATCAGGGCATTATAAAGCAAGATGAAGTGAGGTCAAATAGTCATGAACATTGGTCCTGTAACCCACTCCCAATACTGGGATAATTAGCTCTCTTAGAGAGAAAATGGAATTGGCAATAGATAAGGAGGAATTTTTGATTGGAAGAGTGATTCAGCATTAGAATGTGTTTCCAAATTAGTGTTCTAGTTCTCCAATTGCTTTTAAACATTGTACAGAGGTCTGGATACATCAGATGGTTTCAAGGCTGACTAACCTGAGCCCAGCCATTTATTGGACAATCTTTTAAGGACTCTTGTGATGCTCTAAGTGGTCGTTCTATGACTGCTTCCTCCACTTACATTTCCACAGCTCTTTTCTTAAAGAGAATAATTTCAGCCCCACCTGGGAAACATACTTTCCTCCAGTATTTCAGAGGCTGCCTAGGCTCGCTGCAGTGTCCCCACTTGGCACCCTGTTCCTGTTGTAGAGTTAGAGGGAACGTTTTCCTAGGCCTCTGGGACTCCAAGCTAGAAGCAGGACTTATTCAGCACACAGGAAGGATCCACCACCCAGGACAGCAGTGTTCCTTCTTTCAGTTTCCACTTCCTGTTTACATTCTATGCCACAAGGTCCCAAGGATCTCTGCGGGCACAGGAGGCTCAGAGACAACAGTAGATGGACATGGCCATGTCCTCAACTGTCAACATTTACAAGACAACAGGATTTGACCCAGCATAAAATAAGAAAGTAGCTAGAGGTAGAGAGGGAAACAAAACCATCCACTTAAAGCACTCTACAAAAACATTCACCTCCCATCTCAGCCATAGACCATATAAGTAACACGAATCAAACTACTGTGTAGGGAACCTGGGTTCTAATTCTAGCCTAAGCACTCTTTTGCCATAATGTTTGCAATTCAACCTATCTTTTTCTTGGTAATGGCTGTATCTCGGGTGCAAGTTTCCAGCTTTGTTTATTTGTTTATCAGAGTGAGTGATTGGTTTTGGGTCGTCTAGCAGGTGATGCAATTCCTTGGTAATGTCTCAATTTTCCTCTACTCACAGCCAATAGACTTCAGGATGGAGATGACTCCTCAGCTTCAGATGTGATGCATGCAAATTCCTCCTGATCCATCAGAAGTTCCTATTTCCCTGAATGAGTGGAATTCTGGAGTGAGAAATCAATCAGAATGAATCTCAGGACTTTGCTGGAAGCTACCTGAAGAGACTTGCATGAGCTCCATTAATTTGAGGTTGAGCATTGTCAGGCTGGTAGCCTAAAGTTACTGAGCAATACCACACAGAGCCTAAGAATGAGGTAGCCCAGAGGAAGCAAAGAAGCAGGAATGGATCTAGCAGGCTTGTTGAGTGTAGCATATTCTCCTTCTAGTTCTTGTGTCAGTAACCATTGCATTAGGTTTTCTGTGATGCTGTTTAGAGGGCTCCAGGATCAATCATCTTTGGGATTTATAATGTCATGGGATGTCATAGTTTGTAACAATTCTGTTAGGCTCAGGGATTTGGGCTGATTGGTTGATGTTTTGGCTACCCATAGTTGTGAGTATAAAGCTTTAGGAAACAGATCTTTAATAGGAATATGAACTAATTGTGGATACATTGATTTTTAAAATTTCTTTGATTTTTCCTTTTGAACATCTTTAGGTTGAATCTGTGTAGCTGATAGATTTGTTTTGTTTGTTTAGGACTATTTTAGTTAATCTATGATCTATTTATCCTGCATCTGACCAAATATATATATCCTCTGAACCATTTCATAAACAGCTGTTTTCTGTTTACTTTCTAGGGAGAAAAGTGCTTGATCAGCCGAGGAAAATACTGCAAATGTTAGCAAGAGAATCTTGTGTGGCTGCTTAGCTAACCAATTGTATTTTGACCTTCTTTATATTCTAAAGAGCTCAACTCCATTTCCCATCAGGTGGGATTGAGTCAAAAGGAAAATAAATGAAATTATGTCAATATAGAAATCAAACTTTTTCTATGTAAAGGAAACCTTCGAGTGCAATTAACACTTGTACTGATTATCTTATAACGGTAACTGAAAAACTAATATACCCAATTTTCTTCTTTCTCCTTCCTTCATTGCTGAATAGTCTCAGGAAACACTCCATTCCTGATTTTGGAATATAGCCAACTCTGGCATGGAAAGCAACAAATTTTCTTCAATAGCTACACAATAAAGCATTTCACAATAGAGTATAAAGACAGTTTAGGTCAAAGAAAGCTACTATCCAGTGTAAATTTAGCTATGACTTAGCTAGAATACTGGTGAGATGATATGGCACTCATCACCTTGGGAATGCCCCTGTTTATGGGTTGAATTCTATTTCACTCCCATTCAGAATCTTTTTTTTCCCCCAGAATCTTTAAAGAGGTAACCAGGCTGCAGTAAGGTCATGAACAAGGCCTTCATCCAATATAACCATGACCAGATCAAAAGAGGAGACCAGGACATAAACACAGAGGAAAGACAAGATAAAGACCCAAGAGAAGATCGGCATCTGCCAGTCAAAAGAGGTTGTGAAGAAGCCAACTCTGCTGATGCCTTAAATTTGGACTTTAGCCTCTTGAACAGTGAGAAATGGTTTTTGTGTCAAATCATACAACCTGTGGTACTTGGTGTGGCACCCCTAGAAAAGTACTACAACCATAGATGTGAGCACATACAGCTCTTCTGTCTGGATTTTTTATCTTGCTGGGTCTTCGAATCTGGAAACTCAAGATATATCCGGCAGCTCTGTCTACATCTGCCCCTGTCAGCTAATCAGCTTCCCATTCCTGAGTTTATCTCAAGCCATTGTTGGATTTAGTTAGCTTTAAGTCTATGCACAACATATTACAATCTAAATTAGTCCCAACAGTAAATAGCTACAGAGCTATGTTTCTTTCAATGCATGCAAATACACTTTCTGAGTTAATAACTAATAAATATTCTAATAAGTGTCCTAATGGCCAACAAGAGGCAAATTCTTAGAAAGCCAAGATATTTTTGTAAACAAGCTTCATGGGAGAAATTTAGAGATCATTTATGTTATTCCCCTTCAGAGAAGAATAAGACACAAGAATTTAATATAAATTTGTCAGATAGAGGCCTGCCTCTCCTAGATATTATTTTTTAACCTTTTATCTACGTTCAGAACAACTGCTTGGGAGAATTCACACAAACATGAGTTAAACATGAGAAATGGAGACAATTAACATAGGAACTAAAGTAAGTACAGTAAAATGCCTTTATCTAAATCCCATTCTCCCACCTTAAAGCATAATGCTTGTGGGGTTTTTGCCCTTTGGGACAATGGTAAAAAGAGAGGAAAGAGGAGTCTTAGTTTACAATTAGAGAGCAAGTCCCTGACTATGCTGCACTGTTTATGTGGTCTAAGGCTTTAAGTCTTGACTAGGCATTCCTCCCTCTAAGGGAATTTTAAGTATGCATCCTCAAAGTATATCTTTCTTTCATTTTTTTGCAAACGATATCTTTAGAGTATAGCACAAATGCAATATGTCCCTTATAAAGCATTAACCAAAAAAGAGATTTTGTAAGGACATTAAAATTCCGTTTTTCTCATAGATTATCTGTGTTCTCCACATGCATAATCTTTGTGCATAATCTGCTAAGTACCGAGCAGGTCTAAAGAGTGAGAGGAAGAACCCTGAGCTCCTCTGAATACAGCTAATTGATCATCCTGCATTTCTCTGATTTTAAAAAGGAGGTAATTGGGGCTGGGAAGGTGGCTCAGTGGTAGAGCGCTTGCCTTGCATGCATGAGGCCCTGGGTTCGATTCCTCAGCACCACAAAAGCAAAAAGAAAAAAGCCAGAAGTGGCGCTGTGGCTCAAGTGGTAGAGCGCTAGCCTTGAGCTGAAGAGCTAAGGGACACCGCCCAGGCCCAGAATTCAGGCCCCATGACCAGACTCCCCCCCCACCAATAAAATAAAATAAAATAAATAAAAAGAAGGTAATTTTGTGTGTGCAAAGAATCATGTGCTCCGCACTGCTTTTACTCAGGGCCACACATTACCTGCATCTCACACAAAAGCACAAACACATGGACTTTTTATCTTTTCTTTTGACTTGGCAGACTCTTAAGTCCATAGTACCATTGGCCCAAAGACTCAAGTTTGACTGGAATTATACTCCCAGGTACAGTCTTACAGGACACTTAACATAATGGTAGAGAAATAAACAGTGGTACCAATGAGTTCAGCATTAAGCTTTTTGGTCTCTGTTCCTCTTTATTAGTGACAATAAAAAACAGAAGAAACTATGACAAGGATCTTCTCCCTTGTGACACATATTTAGGACCAAATACTTATTTTAAGCTCAGTTTAGGCTATTTTTCTTCACTTCGATTCATTTTCCTTTGTATTAAATTTGTGTTAACTAAAATTAATTCTTATTATTTAAAATAGTAAATGGAAGTGCTAAGGAGACAGGTCAAATGGTAGAGCATTTATCTAGCAAGCATAGCTCCTGAGCTCAAATACCAGAACTACCTAAAAACTTCCCTATAGGAGTAAGTTTAATATTATCCAGTATAAGAATAGTTTTATTTGAGCAATCAATATTCATGATTTCAGGATTGGAGTATTTAGTGCACTTCCTGTTTGCTTACTTTGTTGTTTTTTCTTTTTTCACTTCTGAACTGCTTGTTATATATACATACACTATAAACTTATATACCTATAATATATGTAATTATATATACATATAATATATACACATATAATATATATGTATAGACATATAATATATATTTTGTATAGAAAGCTAGTGATGCTAAAAAAAACTAGAAGGTGTTTGACCAACTATAGAATCAACAATTAAAATATATTTTAAAAATTTATCTATGTAACACTTGAATTTTGGAAGGGACAAAGAAAGAATGTATTGAATCTTTCTGATCACCATAACACAACTAATTAGCAATAACACCAAAAGGATCAATAAATTGAGCTTCAAAGTGTAAAAGACATTAAACTAACAATGACTTCAAAGAATTCACCAGGTGCAGTGGCTCACATCTGTAATACTAACTACTTAGGAAGCTGAGTTATGAGGGTCACAGTTCAAAGCCAGCTGGGGTAGGAAAATCTGTGAGGTTCTTATCTCCAATTAATCGCCAAAAAGGTGGAAATGGAGCTGTTGTTCAAATAGTAGAGGATTAGCCTTGAGCATAAAAGATCAGGGACAGCATCCAGACTCTGAGTTCAAGCCCCAGGACTAGCACACACACACAAAATTCATTAAGTTATAATTCACTAAATTACCTCATGCTAGATGAGTTGTTATGACTTTTGTCAATAATCTTTCAACCAAGTAAAGTTGTAAGGAAAAGAGGAGCAATTACACTTTCAAACATTTATGATCTATGGCCAGTTCATTTTTACATCATGTGTAAAAGCAATACTAAAATTGTGGAATTTGTAACTTCTAAACGACAATCACATACTGAAAGGAAATGGTGACCATTTCTAAAAATATCTACCTTTAACTTGTTAGTCTTTTATCAAAACTGTAAATTATTGATGGAATATGACAGAGTGAGTTTTAGGCAGTAAGCTCACATCTATCAAATCTAAGTTCAGGCCTATGGTAAGGTTTAAACTTCATGCAAACTCTTCCATGGTCAAATATAGTATCAAGGCTCTTAATTATTTACTCCATGGAGATGGGGTGGAATGATTATAAATCATCAGAATCAGATGTGAGGAAATGTGGAAATTCAAAGCAGGACTTTTTAGGCATAAGAATTATACATCAGAGTGTTTTAGAACCAAGTGTATCTTCTACGCTAATGTAGAGAAATATTCATCTTATTTGAAAAATGAGAACCAGATATGTAAATGTACATTTGTTTAATCTCAATAACAGTATCAACATTAAATTACCAATTAGACAGTTGTGACACAAAAATTAAAGGGTTTAAGTAATAATAACAACAATAACAATAATAGAAGTGTAGGGTGTATCAATCAATGATGAATTAGCTTGTTTTAAAGCCATTATATGGAGGGGAGCTAATAAAATTACATTGACATTATATACTTGTATTTGCACAAGAACCACAACAATCCAATCAAATTAAGTGTGGAAGAATGCACTAAAATACTGGGTACCTGAAGATGATCAACAGAGCTTCCTTAAACATCTAACTGTAATAATTAGGAGAACACTGTTTGATTTGCTCATAAAACTCATTATTTCTTATTCTATTTCTGGGATTCATTTATCTCACTTACCTGTGACCTGTTTAGTATGGATCTGGGTCACTTTTAAATTAAAGAGCATGTATTTTGGGTTAATGAGAAGTATACATGCATACACACACACACACACACACACACACACACACACACACGGCTATAACTAAAAAGCAGTCATTCCTTAAGTCAAACACACATACATGTGAGCAGAGCCCTACAGGATGGAAGGTTTAGCCAGGCTTGCTAATGCCTATGGGATCACACAGGCAACATAAGTGAATAGTCACCATTTCTATGGGAAGCAATTACTACCAGTCACTGATTTCTTGCCATGAGTTAATAAAACACAGAAAATCCAGATTTTTAAAATATGGATATTTTGAATATGTGACTTTGGGATATATCAATTCAAAATTTTAAAAATGTTATACATAAACTACCAAAAATATGTCTATGATTTATCATTTGCTTAACTCAATATAAGATCCATGATTTTCAATTCAAGATGTTTAGGGGGGTGGGGGAAGGCGGTGATTCTGTTTATAGTCTTTATTCAGAATTTGCAAATCCAGTCTGCTGTGCTCCCAAACATGTGTTCAGGGTATGAAGTAGACTGTCTATGATTTGTAAGTAAGGAGTTTAGAGTAGTAGAACATAAATGGCATGTGATTCTCACAGCCATTTCAGCCAGCCCATGAGTGTTTTGTGTCATACACTGATGGCCACCCGATGCAAAATACATTAGCTCAGCTCAGGGCAGCAAACCACAGAGGAATGCAGGGCTGGCCTGTTCATGATGTTCTGTTTTAGAAGCGATCATTTGTACAGTTTTCTTCCATCTTTGTGCATTTTGGCTTTGTCTCCACAATCTGTA
Source organism: Dipodomys merriami (assembly GCF_024711535.1). Taxonomy (NCBI): domain Eukaryota; kingdom Metazoa; phylum Chordata; class Mammalia; order Rodentia; family Heteromyidae; genus Dipodomys; species Dipodomys merriami. The sequence continues at coordinate 26,202,229 of NW_027202270.1, read as the reverse complement.
GTCATAATCTGTTAAGGCCTTCAATACAATATCCTTTTTTAAATCAAGCAAGGTAGCTTGTTTAGCATATTCAGTAGGAAATTCAAATAATTTCAGTTTCTAAACTACCAGGATTTAATTGAAATTGCTGTTTTTATCGATGCTCTAGTTCTGTTGTGTCAGTGCTAGTCTCCTTTCCACACCGCCCCAACCCTTCGATCCCCGCCCACCCCAAACACTGTGATTTTTTTTGGTGTGGGCCTTTTTCAGACATGGGTTTTTTTATATTTAGATTTCATTGGTTTTTCTTTCTGAAACACATATAACATACTATGCACAAAATGTTGTCATAGGTGTAGTATTTCGATGTATCTGTTCACTAATTATTCATTACTTTCCTTAAGGCAACATTTAAGTATATGTGATTCAGTTTTGGCTAAGCCCAGAAAGGGAGGTGAAGATGTTAAAGTAATGACAAGGATCAAGATGCATTGTACATATAAACTGCATGGTTAAATGACAACACAAAATTCTGAAATTAAGGTAAGTAAAGGAAGGAGTGTGTTGAGAGGCGTGGGGAGCATGTTAAAAAGGGTGGCCTGGATCAAGTGTTCATAAACTGCTTTGGTGATTGGCAAGTCCTTATACAACTACTTAACAATACTAAAAAATATTTTTAAAATGTCCCCATAACCTAATCCATTCAGCAGCCACACACAGATTGGAAACCATGTTAGGCAGCCTGCCAGAAACAGAAGATGAAGAAGACAGCCGTGACCCTTTCGTGGCTAAGCAACCAAATCATGTACATTTAACAATCAATACCATGAAGTATTACCTGCTCTGGACTTCCTTATCTAGGTCCAGGGCACATTCTAGTCCATCACGGCCAAAGCCAAAGGAGTGAGAAGGATCATCCTGTCACTGGGCTCCCTGCTTGTGGTTTGGCGAGGGAAGAGACGAGTTCTACCAAACTACATGCCTGCCACCACCAAAGGCAAACATAAGTTATCAGGTGGTCTTTGTTGCCGACTTACTCTAACCTTACTCTTAATTCTCGCCTGTGTGACCTTTGCCCTATGAACTCAAGACTTGGTGGAAATGTAGTCTTTCTGGGACTTGAACCTCAGTTTTCCCTGCAAGTGTTTAGCTTACATTGTTCCTCTGCTCATGGCTCCCGATTTTTGACCTCAGCCCAAGCAGGTATCTTCCCTTCTTGGCCTTGCAGAGCCAATATCTGACTACGTATCTGACTCTCCACAAGGGGTGGTGAGAATGAGTGGATATTGAGCTCCCTTCTGGTCATGTCTCTTCCCTTCCATAATTCCTTCTGGACACTCTGTAGAGACAACTGTTCCATAGAAATGTAGCATCTTCCTATGTAACTACTTCCTTGGCTTTCTCTCTTCATGTCTGAGTGTTCTTCTACTCACTCTGCAAGAATGGTTCATACCCATATATTCAGATAAATACAGATGTCACCTCATTAGGGATTCCTCCATGAACACTCTGTTATTTCCTCTCCTAGCTTGCTGTAATTTATCTCCATCCTGAAGATCCACATTATTTCGCCACCACACACCTGTACTGGCTCACAATATATATAATTTGAATGGACAGCTACTTATAGCAGCATTGTTAGGAATGACATAATAGTAGTATTAAGTTAATGTACTAACACTATAATATACAAAGACAGGTGAAGTCTTGACAAGAGGTTTAAGAACCATTATAAATTTAGTTCTTAAGAACAGCCCTAAATCCAAACTGTCCATTTAAAGTATTTTGGAGAAGAATCCAGCCATTATTTGCTAGCTGCCTTGTAGGCTTCAGAACACTATTGTACTCTGGGTGCTCTCAGAGGGTTGAAACAGGGCAGGAACGGGGCTGAACAAATAGAAAAATCTCTCCAGTCCCTAAGAATGTGTAATCTCATTGAGGAACATAATCTGAACATAGACTATCTACAGTATGATTAGATGAACAGGATCCATATAGACAGAAATGTGAACGGTGGAGGGCAGTTTAAAAATGGGGGGAAAGAGGATTGAACCATTACAGAAAGATGGATTTGCACCAGTGTTTTTCATGGCACGGCTCAGACGAGAGAAGTGACTGGGGCTTTTAAATATTGAAATATTTTACAAAAAGCACAGAAGTAGAGAATGGATTTGCTTAAGGAGGTAGAAAAAAGAATAGAACAATTGAGAGAGGGTTTCAAGTGTGGTAAGGGACATTGGTCTTAGAGTAAAGAATTTTGACTTAAATGCAAGCAATAGGTGAGAGTTTTGTTTGATTTTTGGCAGTATTAGGGATTGAACTCGTCCTTACACTTGACAGACAAGTGTTCCACAATTTAAGCGATGTCTCCATTCCTTTTCCCTTTATTTTTCATACAGGATCTTGTGCTTTTTGCTGGGGCTGGCCTGGGACTGCATTTTTCCTCCCTCCAAACTTCCACCTAGATAGGATTACAGGCATGCATCATCATTCCCAGACAAAACAGGAATTGCTGATGATGTTTTTGTGCTTGAGGACAAATGAATCATTAGCTGTTTTTAGAATTAATTGAACAAAAAAGAGATTGGACTTGGAAGAACCAGGTAGCAAGCTTTTGCTGACTATCTACCATCTATCTATATCCATCATTGATCTATTTATCATGATTTCTCTACCTATCTATGTTCCTGTGTATCAACTGACAAAAAGAACCCAAATGACCAGGGAATTATTGGAAAAGTGAAGTATGTATTAAAGGGATAGTGTTAGGGATTTCAGAATGAAGAGAAACTTTGTTCATCCATATCATCACTCCATCTTCAGCATGGAGACTTAAGCTAATCAGCCTCCCAGCATGAGCTGCCATGCAGATCAACCTTCAGAGATATGTCACCAGGATAAAAAAATTCCATAAAGAATGTAGCCAGGTGCTGGTGGCTCATACCTATAATCCTAACTACTCAGGAGACTGAGATTTGAGGATTGCTGTTCAAAGCCAGCTTGGGCAGGAAAATCTGTGAGACTCAAGAGAGGTAGAGCATTAGCCTTGAACAAAAGAGCTCAGGGGCAGTCCTAGACCCTGAATTCAAGCCCCATGACCAACAACAACAACAAAAAGAAATTCCATAATGAATTATCATATAAAGAAATTTCATAAAGAATGTATCATTGACCACAGGAGCCCGGGTGATCTGAGGTCACTAGCTTCTCCTCCAGGAAGCCAGACAAAGATGGTTCAGAGGACAAGTGTTTATATGTTCACTAAAGATCTCAGGCTGGGGCTGGTAATATGGATTAGTGGTAGAGTGCTTGTGTAGCATGCATGAAACCCTGGGTTCGATTCCTCAGTTCCATATAAACAGAAAAAAGCCTGAAGTGATGCTGTGGCTCAAGTGGTGGAGTGCTAGCCTTGAGCCAAAGAAGCTCAGAGACAGTATCCAGGTTTATTACAGGCAAAAAAAAAATCTCAGGCTGTCAACTAATCTGAAATAAGTCAGAACTCAGTTCAGAAGGGTATAACACAAAACTAAGCACATACCAATTTATATCCATGTGCAAATCATACAAATGACTTAGCACAAGTGAAATGAACCCTAAGATATGGACACAAGAGGTTGGTCTTTTGTTGTTATTGTTTTAAATGCACTATGTGATTCTTTTTTTGTTGTTTCCTTTGTATATTCTTCCCCCTATGGTATATCCCCTGTCACTGTGCTGGATTTTGGTTCCCTGCATCTTGTATATACCCATAGGACAGTATATTGGAAACAAACTTTACAACTTCAGGTAGAGGGGTGGGGTAGGGTAGAGAGGAGTGGGTGGGGAGGAGTGAGGTGAGGGAGGGATAGTGGGACAACAACAAGGGAAGAGATTGAGAAGTAATGTACTCATTGCTTTATTCATGTAACTGTAATCCCTCTGTACAGCATCTTTACAATAAAATAAAACAAAGAATTAAAAAACAACAACAAATGACCTAGCAAGTGGAGATCTGATGCTGTATTTTTCTGCTTTGGACTTGTGCAAAGTTTATAACTCAGTAAAACATTACCAATGCTCATTTTTTATTCGACCTCTAATCCAAACTCCAATTCATCCAGAAAACCTTCTACAGTTACCCCTAAACTTGATCTTTTTCTAGGCCCAATAATCCAAATGCTATACAATAGTCCTGATGATCTGTAGGTTCACTTTTCAGAGTTTCTGTTATCCATGAAAACCATGATCTAAAAATAGTATTTATCTTGACTCTTTCAAGAGAGAGACTCACAAACATGTTATTATATATTGTAAGTTGTTTTCTTTTTTTAATGTTCAAAATATCATACTGTAATTTATTTATAAATTAAACTTTAGAATAGGTATGTATATATGTGTAGAAAAAAACACAGCATTTAAAGCGTTTGGTCCTCAGTATGGTTTCTAGCATCTGTTTGGGATTTAATTCCTTGTAGATAAGAGGCAGTTACAGCTACTTCAAGACAAAAAATGACTCACAAAGTTTAGAACTTTATAATATCAATATACTAGACTATAAAAGGAATTGCTATTTATTCTATTTAAGGCTCATTTTTATAGTGCATAACAACATCCAGCAGTCACTCATCTCTTAAAGAACATAGCATTTGCACTAAGGGGCATGGCTACATACAAATTTGCACTCCTTGTTATTTATTTTATAACTATATTCTTCAGTCATTCTGTAAGTGTCTCCATCTATTATATCATAAATTCCCTGAAGGTAAAATCTAATGTGTCAACTTTTTTGTTTCTTCCTGTATCTCCCCCTGCTACTTCTAGGTACACAGTGGTCATTCAATAAATGCCCTTTCCATCAGATCAAGTTGTTAAGTTAGAAGATAAGTCAGGTTTATAGTCAGGTCTAAATCTTTCATGACTGGAGAAGAAAAGAAATGGGCAGACATTTCAGCCTGAAAATGGCATGGGAAATTTGTTTTTTCTCTGTAACAATTCGAGTAGATGATATTGGATTTACCATGTAGCAGGGATCATGGAAGCACAATATAAAACCCAGATGACAGTATGAAATGTATATTGTGTGTATTCACAAAATTCCACAGAATCAATCACCATCCCTTTGACCGAGTTAATATGAACTCCAGTGGCAGTAACCCACAGACCTCTAATAGAATTCACCGATGGGAAATAGTAACAGTTCCCATGGAGGCATTACCTTCACTGCCAAATGTGATCTATGGATGACAGCCTTCCAGAAAACACATTGACACAATAGGCTGTAATGGCTCAGATGGGGCCTTTATGTGATCTCGAGCTAGTGATCCGCAGACAATGTCTCACTGGGAGGTTTCTCAATTGCCTTCTTCAAAGCTTTCCTTCATGCTCTCAGGGTCTGTCCAGGTACTTTCCCAACTTCAGGTTGTCTGCCTCTGCTCTAAGACTATGGAAACTTGCCTTAAGGCTTTTCCATTACCCTAATGAGCCACTGTAAAACCAACAAGAAGATGAAGAATAGTACATAGGAAGATTTCATCTGATCTGCAGTGATAGAGGTAGTATGTTTGTGTTTGCTGAGGAGGTGTAGTTAAATGCCAGCAGCTACATTTAGCCTTTTTTCCCCCTTATCAAGTCCCATGAAACGTTTGAAGGCTAAGATTTCGCATGCCTAAAGAAGCCTGGAGACACCTGGGCTGGTGTTGGTCAATCAGTACTTGACAAACATACTAATTGTGCAAGGCATGGAAGGTGCAGGAGAGTAATATTTTCTGCTCTCAAAGCATTTCTGATTGGGTTCAAAAAAGGTAAAACTGACCCATTTAGCCATTGTGGACTAAATTTGTAAGTTGATATATTCTCTGCTCTGAACTATTTGATGATTACACATTCAAAACTGCCTATAGACGTTATTTGTTTTCCTTTAACGACACAAATGGACATGTGATATGGCACCAGTCAGTTACAAAGACAAGCAGCACCTACTATTAGAAAAAAACTAGATTTGCCAGTGGATGCTGAGAAGACTGGACTCTTACATTCTTATGGCAAGTGCAGGACACATGGGAAGGAGAATTAAGGAAAGGGGAGAGATAGATTAATAATATCTACTAACAACTACCATACCCCAGATGCTTGGTTGGTTGCCTCATTTGACCTTATTGACATCCCTAGGAGATAGGTAGAGATTATCATCATCATTTTATATAGGAAGAAGTAACAGAGGGAGCATATGTCTTTTTCCAGGTCACAAAACCAGAAAATGAAAGAGTCAGGTCACAAGTAGAGATCTATCAACATGTGACAGTCAACACTTTCTCCTCCAACATCTTAACTCCCTGTCACCTTCTACCATCCTGTTCCAAGTGTGTGGATGACAACTATCCCTTCTACCCTTCCATGTGAGCAGTCTTCTTCAATATGGCACATGACCTAGGGTTAGATGGGAAAAGAAAGAAATCAACAAGACTTAGGTTGTAGAATTGAGTCAAGAAATATGTCCTTGGAAGTGGCGCTGTGGCTCAAGTGGTACAGCACTCACCTTGAGCTGAAGAGTGCAAGGACAGCGCCCAAGACCAGAGTTCAAGCCCCACGACTGACAAAAAAAAAAAAAGAAAGAAAAGAAAAAGAAATATGTCCTGCCAATTCACAAAGCTAAGGCCAGGACTGGTGTTGGGCCAGGATACCTTAGCCAACAGCCAGCATGCATCCTTAATCAGTGAGAAAGCCACTTAAATGTGGTATATTTTTAAATGCCACCCCCATAATATTCTTCCTGAGCCTCTAGAATTGGAGACAGTGATTATTTGGATTTTGAGAGGAATAATATAAATCTGAATGAAACTCTAAGGCCAAAGGAAAACATGAATAACAATCCCTGAGAGAAGTTTTATACTGAGAAAAAAAAAACTGTTAATCATTCATGCTCTCTCTCTCTCCATATATATATATATATATATATATATATATATATATATATACATATATATATAAAATCTAAGTTTATAACAAAAGCAAACTGTCCAGTTTATAAGATACATAATTGTAAAGATTTGGTTAAAACTTATAATGTAGTTGAATTAGACTTTATTTGTTGTATATTTATTTAAAACATAAAACTATCCTATATATTCCTTCATCTCCAATATCTAGCTCCTAAAGATAACCATCTCAACAAATAGTGCATATGTAGTTTTCTCTATCCATGAAGAAACATGAAATATACTTAAAATGTGTTTGCCTTACAAAAATTAAGTCAGTTAAACTATGGTGAAGCTTATGTTTTACTCCCAATGTGTCAAGAAAATCTTTTCTTGTCAATATATAGAGATATACTTTGTTCATTTTAATGGTTCTCTTTAATGATATTGTATGTACTGCAACTTCAAGTCTTATTGACATCAATTTATATTGGTTTTGATATTTTGATACATTACTGTTACAATGAACATCCATGTGCATTTTACATACTTTCACGAATATTTTAGTTAAATGCCTAATCTTCTAAATACTGTGGTCTCTGTCTAGCACATTAATGTCTGGTATTCTGTGCTTGCCTTATAGAAACACACACATGTATTTATCATTGCTCTATATAATCTTCTGACGTCTCATTTGCCAAGGTGGTATGTTCGTATTAAAATACTATCTTTGGCACAGTTCTTGAGTAGCCATAACCTCCAAATATAACATCACACTGAAAGTTATGTAATTCACTCTCAGTCACAGTGGATGGGCCCCCACCGCGGTGAAAATCAAGCACTATCCCAGCAGGTTTCAAAACACTGTCAAAACTCAGAATAGTAACTCAGTGAGGACTGGAATAAACAGAGAAATGTTCCTGAAAGAGCAGGAAATTTTAGCTGTGCCTTGAAACATAAAGATTTGGATAGGCTGAAAGAAAAAGGAGCCAACAATGTGAACCCAAGGAGTCAGGGCCATGGACAGGGAAGATATGGTCTGAGCTGGATGGGAAGCGCACTGTGAGAAAGAAGTGTTTGTTTGTTTGTTTGTTTTGTTTTTTAATTATGAAAATACCATACAGAAAGGTTACAATTACATGGGCAAGGTAATGAGTACATTTCTTATCAAGCATTGTTGCCTCCTCCTTTGTTTCCCCTTCCCATCCCTTCCCATCTCCCATCCCCACAACACCCCCCCCCCCCCGGCCAAAGTTGGAAAGTTCATTTTTTGACATAACTACTTGTACATCTCATTGTTGCAATGGGTCCGCCTGTATCCCTAGTTAAATGATTTGTTTTTTCCCTTTGCCTCCACAAATTGTACCAACATCAAATACAATGAAAGCAGGGGTTATACCGTGGAGGAGGGACATACAAAGCAACGAAGAAATCATCTTATAAATATGTTAGAAACAATCGCAAGAAAGAAAAAACATTTGACTGGGAAGGGGAAACAAAGTAGGAGGTTACAATGCTTAATGGGAAATGTACTCATTATCTTGCCCATCTAATTGTAACCCCTCTGTACAATATTTTCACAATAAAAAAGAAAAAAAAGAAAAAAACATTTGAATACTTATCTTGGGGTTCATTTCACCTAACATCAACTTATCTGACCTTTTCTGCTTGTCTCAGACATATCAACTCCAAATGGATCAAAGACCTCGGAGTCAAAGCAGACACTCTGAACATTACAGGATGGAATAGGAGAAACCCTAGGTCTCCTTGGCACAGGCTGAAATTTTCTTAATAGAGGTCCCAGAAACACAACAAATCAAAGAAAGGCTGGACAAATGGGATTGCATGAAATTGCAGAGCTTCTGCATGGCAAAGGACATAGCTAGCAAGATCAATAGAAAGCCCACGGATTGGGAGAAGATCTTCACTAGCCATACAACGGACAAGGGTCTCATATCTAAAATATACTTGGAACTCGAAAAATTAAATCCCCCAACAACAAATACTCAAAGAAACACCTGCCCAATAAATAAGTGGGCTAAAGACTTAAAGAGAAACTTTTCTGAAGAGGAAATAAGAATGGCCAATAGACACATGAAGAAATGCTCAACCTTTCTAGCCATAAAAGAAATGCAAATCAAAACAACATTGAGATACCACCACACCCCAGTTAGAATGGCTATAATCAATAACCCTAATAACAACAGATGCTGGAGGGGATGTGGCCAGAAGGGAACCTTACTGCCTTGTTGGTGGGAGTGTAAACTTGTTCAAACACTTTGGAAAATAGTATGGAGGTTCCTCAAAAGACTCCACAAAGAGCTCCCCTATGACCCAGCAATCCCACTTTTGGGTATTTACCCAAATGATCACAAACAAGACCATATTAAAGCTACCAGCACAACTATGTTTATTGCAGCATTATTTACCATAGCTGAGAAATGAAGCCAACCCAAATGCCCCTCAGTAGATGAATGGATCAAGAAAATGTGGTATATATACACAATGGAATTCTATGCCTCCATCAGAAAGAATGACATTGCCCCATTTGTTAGGAAATGGAAAGACTTGGAAAAAATTATATTAAGTGAAGTAAGCCAGGCCCAAAGAACATAGGTCCCCTGGTTTCCCTTATTTGAAAGAAGTGTTCTGAAGAAAGGGATAGGAGAGACAAAATGAGACTTTATGATAAAAGTTTTGAAACAGTCCAGGAAGTCTAAATACAATGCGTAGGAACTATAGACCAATGGACAATTAGGGAGAGGAGTTAGCAAAGCTGGCAGCTATACAAAGTAGTGTACACCTACAAATAAAGTGGTATTATCAATTGAGACATTCCATAGAGTGTGGTCCACAGCTGTTTACTGAGAATCTATTCTGCATCAAGCTTTGTGTTGCATACTTGATTACATCTTATTCAGTCCTCCACAGAACAATCTTTTGAGTCTACCTGATAACTAATTGGTGAGTTATGTAGACTGAGATTATCTAGTTTATATATTTCAGAGACAGAACCTTGTGCAACACTGAGAACCAGAGCTGAAGTGCAGATCTGCATTACAAACATTACAGAGAGAACATTCTATATGAACTCAGAGCTTCAAATTGAAGATGTGCCCTCTTCCTCCCACTGTGTCTATCCTTCTGTGGAAACTTATAGAAAAGCCAATCCCTAAACATCTAACAAGTTCAAGCCACCAAGACCTTGGGAAGTAAAATGAACTAAATTTGAATCATGGCTTTGCCAACTCAATTACTTTGCATGATGTCAACTAACTTCTAGAGACCTCACCTCATTCCCAATAAGGTAAAGTATATGATACCACAGAGCCCTTCTTGCTTCTAAGTTGCACAGTGCTCTGATTGTTTATAATTCCTACTTGGTCCCAAGAATTGGATCATAACTTCTTATGATTCATATATATTTATTAATTCAATCACTTATATAGAAATTATTTCTTGGCTGAGCTTATTTTTTAGTGTATCCTTTGTTCTGGAGTATGATTTATGTCTTAGCCCATTTATCTTTACCCCAGCCCTTAAGTATTTTTCATAAGAATTAGGCACAATGAGATAAGTCATTTGCTTACGATTACCTAGCTATGTAGCAGAATTGGGATTTAAGCCTAGATCATATTCAGAGGGCTAATTCAATTCTAATGCTGAGCTTGAGGATCATCACTCTTCCTCTCAGGAAGTCTCCCATTGCCTGTGAGCCTTTAGGACTTGGCCACCACTGAAATGAAAGCCTTTATGAGAGGTTATATAAGTCTGCAGTTTGTACTTTGGAATTCTATTTGAATCTCAGTTTTATCACAGGTGAGTGACCTTAATTTCTCTGAAATCTTTCTCATTTATAATGTAGGGATAAAATAATGTGTGTCACAAGGGCTGTCCTGGACCATGAAGACAACGTGGAGTTACTAATGTTTAAAACCTGGACGCTGATGGCTCACACCTGTAATCCTAGCTACTCAGGAACCTGATATCCGAGGCTTGTGATTCAAAGCCAGTCTAGGCAGAAAAGTCCATGAGTTCATCTCTAGTTAACTACTCCCAAAAGCCACAAATGAGTATGTTGCTTATGTGGTAGAATGCCAGCCTTGAATGAAAAAAAAAAAAGCTCAAGCAAGAGCATGAGACACTGAATTCAAGTCCCAGTACTAGTACAAAAAAATTTTTGAGTAGTTGGGATTTTGTGAAGTATTTATTGGAAACAAACATACTTTGACTACAACCATCTGATCATCTACTTTGAAGAAGTCTCTAGAGTGTATGGCATGCTAATTCAGAATGGTAGGCATTTAAACATTAGAGTGCATTTTCACAGAAGAGTGAGTTCTTGGTTACCTATGTTCTCTATAAACAATTGCTAGGAAAAGGAATAGACAATTACCAAGCAAACCCCATGGAGTTTTAGAACTATTTAAACTGAGGGAAAGAGAAGTTTCCTCTCGAATGGTAGCATGCTGAATATTAAAATGTCTTCTGTTCCATTTACCATTCATCGGGTGTGTAATGAACTCCAACACCTCAGGATCATTGTGCTGGCACCAGAACAGCCCCATAAGGGAGATAAACAGGACTATTTTGTACTTCAATTGATTCCTGGAACACTTGCTAGATAAGACCATTATTTATGTTTTCCTGATGGCTAACCCAAATGGAGAGCCTCTAATAGTATGGATAAACTACACAATAAGTTTGCAGTAGTGAACAGAGTAGTAAATAGTTTGTTTTAAAAAAAAATGGGGTGGCTGGGAATGCAGCTTAGTAGTAGAGTTCTGCCTAGCATACATGAAGCCCTGGGTTCAATTCCTCAGTACCACATACACAGAAAAAGCCAGAAGTGGCCTTATGACTCAAGTGGTAGAGTGCTAGCCTTGAACAAAAGAAGCTCAGGGTCAGTGCCAGGCCCTGAGTTGAAGCCTGACAACTGGTGAGAAAAAAGAAGAAGAAGAAAAACGAAAGGAAGGAAGGAAAGAAGAAAGGCATGCACCCATATCTGTCAATACTAAAATTCTTTCTGTTCCATTTAACTGTGCCTATATAAGTAACAAATATTGAGGCTCATAGACTTGTAATCTCAGAACATGACAAAGATGCATCTAAACTGACAGGACAAAAGGCACACTCAGAATTCTTAATACTATAATAATACAGTACAAGGCAGAATCTAAATTGGTAGCATGGCTAACTTATTTGTTTTGCTGGCTTTTAGTGTGTGTGTGTGTGTGTGTGTGTGTGTGTGTGTGTGTGTGTGTGTGCGTGTGTGTGTATGTCTGTGTGTCTGCGTGTGTGTATGTGTACGCGTGTGCGCATGCGCATGCGCAATGCGCATGTGCTTGTCCTGGGGCTTGAACTCAGGGCCTCAGCTATGTCCTTGAGCATTTTATGTTCAAGGCTAGCTCTCTGCTACTTGAGCTCCACTTCTGGCTTTCTTCTAGTAGTTAATTGGAGATAAGAGCCTCACAGACCTTTCTGCCCAGGCTGGCTTCTAACCATGATCCTTAGATCTCAGCCTTCTGAGTAGCTAGGATTACAGACATGAGCCACCAGCACCTGGCTTGTATTGCTGACTTTTTAGTAGGGAGGAGACCCTTGTCTTCTATAAGACACTGAGGTGTATTAGGGGAAAATTCTGATTTATAGCTATTGCTGACAAAACACCAAGCCCCAGTGAATCAAAGCAATTGGTAGCCTTGCTTCAGATCCCATCTCTCATCAAGTTGCTCCAACAACTGCTGAAAATCATTTGGTCTATCTGATCATTCCTGTGCCACCCTGAGGATCAGTGCTGGCCAGCAGGCCATGTCCTGAGGTTTCCAGTCTTTTCATTGACTTTGTCTACTCCTCAGGTCACCAGGAGGAAAGAAGGTCAGCAGGCCTCGTTTTTTTGTTTGCTCTCTTTCTTAGAGTGTGTCTTTTAGAGAACTTACTGCTCAGGGTCTTCTACATTCCTCGCAGCATCTTCACTCCACACGTTACATACTTTTCTAGTCCTGTAGCCCCAGGAGAGGAAATCCATCTATCATGCTATTGCTCAGGAGCCTGCCCTTCCCCAGATGCACAGGGCAATACAAATACTAGGCTCCAGCTCTCAGCTAAGCGAGTATCTTTAGGGCAAGAAAAAGCATTCAGAGAGGGCAGTTCAGGTAGGGGCACAGGAGACTCTGGGGATCATTTTCAATAAGGAATGAATATCCCCAAGAGGACTTTCCTCCCTTCAGAAACAGTGGTAAGGCACCAGAGAATATTGCCCATAATACACCACTCAGGACTCAGGACTGCTGAAACGCCAGCCTCCAGAGGATCCTGTTGGTAGAACAGGACTTGAATATGAGCAGATTCTCTCATAGCCTCCAAAGCCCATGCCTCACCATTGCAACTGTTTACTAAAGCGGACTCCCAAGCCCACAGATTAGGGTTTAAGTCCTTATTTCCTCACCCACTCACTAGGGGAAGTTATTTCAGAAAACGGCTCAATTTTTGTATCTGTAAAATTGGGAATAAAAATACTACATGTAGCCAGTGCCAGTAGTTCTAGCTACTCAGGAGGGTGAGATCTGAGGATCTCGGTTCAAAGCCAGCCAGGCAGGAAAGTCCATGAGACTCTTATCTCCAATAAACTACTCAGAAAAAGCCATAAGTGGTGCTGTAACACAAGTGGTACAGTGTTAACCTTGAGCGAAAGAAGTTCAGGGACAGCCCCAGGACTGGCAACACAGCCCCAGGACTGGCAACACACACACACACACACACACACAGACACACACAGACACACACAGACACAGACACACAGACACAGACACACACACACACACACACACACACACACACACACACACACAAGCAAACAAAAGCCTGTATGTACGTACCCTTGGGTAAATATGAAACTCCAATTACAGGGGCTGGGAAGGTGGCTCAGTGGTAGACGCTTGCCTTGCAGGCATGAGGCCCTGGGTTCAATTCCTTAGCACCACATAAGCAAAAAGAAAAAAAAAGCCGGAAGTGGTGCTGTGGCTCAAGTGGTAGAGCGCTCGCCTTGAGCTGAAGAGCTGAGGGACAGCGCCCAGGCCCAGCCCAGGCCCAGAATTCAGGCCCCACGACCAGACCCCCCCCTTAAAAAAAAAGAAACTCAAATTATATAATGTATAACATGGAATCTGGTAGATATTAAGAGCTCAATAAATTTGTTCAAGGCACCATATATATCCATTATTTCTGATCTTTAAGTCACCCTTTAAAATAAATAGTGTTAGCTCCTTGCACAGAGAATACAGTGCAGGCTCAAGACAAATTAAATAATTAAAGTATGGCTACGTGACAGAAGCAGACCTTTTGTACCCAGAGCTTGGGCACTTTGTTCTAGTCCATTCTGCCTCAGAGCCACTTTGGCTTCATACAAGCTACTACCCTGCCCCAAATGTTAAAGCAATTCTGTATCAGTTCCCCCTACAGTGTTGAGCTCAAAGGAAAGAAAATAGCAGGGTCCATGGAATAGAAAAGGATACGTATGTGTACAAAATGCCCCTCACCATAGAAATCATTCACCCTGTCAGGCAGGGTTTTAACAGGAAACAAGGTAGTTTTACGTTCCAAAGTGCTCACTCTTGCATCTCATAACCAAAGCAGAAGAGCCACAGATTTTTTTTTATTGGCCCATAACCTTTTAGTTGTATGAGTTTGGCATGAAGTGACAGCTGTTAACACAGCGGGGCACCGCTTGGCATTCCGGTGATGGCTATATTAGTGCCACCACAGCGCCCAGGCCTGCCATAAGCCTTTTGCGAATCAAAGTGCCACTAATTTTCCCCTTATAAAAACCAGGCTGCGCTTTTCAATTTATATTGTTCTGCCACGCAGCAGCAAGATCATGAATTTTAAGTGCCTACTGAGATTTGATCCTATAACCACATGATGGGCCCAATGCCACCATGAAGTAAGTGGACAGTATTTGTACAGGAAAATCTGATTTCAGCCAACTCCGCGCACTGGAGATACATTCCGTTAAGAATTCTCATTACACATGAATTCTCCCTCTCCCCCTGCACTTTCTTCGACTTCTCTATACATTATATAAATCTTATCTTACACCACTCAGAATACGACTAAAATATGAATCTTACTGCCTTCCATAGATGTAGGTAACACAAGGCAAAGAGAGTAGGGATAAGATCGAAGAGAAAAAGAGGCTGGTGTAGATTGTGACTTCATTAATAATTCATTATTCCACCATCTTCTTCTTACTTGCTTTTTGAACAGGTATTCCTACAGTTCTCCTAAGTATTCCACTTTGAAACATGAAGGCTGAATTCTTGGACTTGCCCTCACATTGCTGCTCATACTTAGTCAGTAGTTCTATAGACATTTCTTCCATACCATCTCTCACTCCAACTTTCATCTCTACCCTTACTAGCATCCTCTGCAGAGAGGTCTTTATATTCTCACAACTGTGTTATTGCCATCATCAGTATGTTTGGGCAAGGTGTTACAAATTCAGCTCTAGATATAAGCAAACCTGGGTTCAGATTCTGAACTATACCCTGGCTAGCTGCAGGACCTTAGCTAAGTGATTTAATATCTACAAACAGAATAGAGATAACAATAAATCATCCCTCCCTGGGATGGTACACAATCAAGATAGTACACACCAAGAGTCCACATTATTTTTCAGCTATGTTGTAACATCAGTTTCTTCCCTCTTTGCTCTATATACCTCTTTCAATTTTCTCCTACTAAAAGAAAGTAATAATGAAGACATCTTCTGTTTCAAAACCCAAACAAGCTATCAGATAAACACCAAAAACTTTTGCTTCTTGTTCAAGGTATTTTATTATCAGACCTCAAGATACTTTCTACCACAGCTCCTTGTTTCTCACTGCACTACCACAAAACACATTTTCATCATATCATTACTCTCTCAATGGTCATACATTTTCCTCTTCACCTCCATCCTGTCTCCATCACCCAAAAACACACAGATTTTAAGGTCTATTTCAAGCATCCTTTAAAAATAGCTTCTTGCTACTTCAACCTAAAACTACTTTCCCTTCTCCACTAAACCTCATAGTCTGTATCTATTTCCTGTGTTATTTATGGTACAAATCAACATTCCTCCAAGCTTGAGCTTTTTTCATGGATTTGTGTCCTATTTTTGTAATTAAATGTAGATATCTTTTGATTCTAAGCCAAGGGACTACTTTACAGATAAAACTGTAGGAACAGGAAGCGGGAAGTAGGGAGGACAAAAGAAGGGAGGACATTGGCCAAGAAGCATCATTTATGAAACTGTGACTCCTTTGTATAACTACTTAGTAACAACAATAGTTTAAAAGCTGCCGTAGAACAAAGTCTTTTGACTCTTCATTAACTTGTTCCTTTTGGATGCAGTCCTTTATGTTTACACCTTACATGACATCTATATTGATAAATTTGGGGTTGAAGGTGCTTTGAAATAATGTGAGTTTGGACCCAGAAAGATGTGAGAAAACCAGTGTCCCAAACTCTGGCTTTACAATTGCTGACATGAAGCCAATAGGGCTTTGTTTTCAGGAAGAAGCTCTTATTCAATGTGATTTTCCCCAGATATTTAAGACAGGAAATAGGAAAAGGATTAAGGTCATATGTCAAAAGATACATGGGGGAGACAAAAAGGAGCTACATCCACCCCACCGCTAACGGATCCAGAAGTGGGAGCCCCATCTCAGAACATATCCATGGGCTCCCATAGTATTACTGCTTCTGATCATAAAAGTCAGGACAGAATTAGATTGTTCATGTTGAGCCATTTTGGATACAATGAATTGTGATGAAGGAGAAATAAAGAAGGGACAGTGTATGAATGGATTCTATTTCATAGGAGATGAGTCATCTCCACAATCTATGTCCTTTCATTCTTACCCAACAAATCATGGTTTTGCCAGCCAAACTGAACAAAAATATTTATCAGGATTCATATGACAAGTAGAAAGTCAAGTGCCTCATACTAAGAGACCACTAATGTTTGAGTTCAGAATACCAGATGTGAGCAAACTTAAAAGAAGAATCCCAGCAGGTCAGTGCAGGAAACTGGAGGAGGTGAGAGGCCTTTCAGAAAATGTGACATACAAAGGGACAATACGAGAGTGTCCCTGAGTTATATAGATGCAACAAATCAAGAGCCAATATCACAACCAAGAACAAGAAGCAAAATGAAAGGCACAGGGTTGGTATCATCCTCATCAACATCATCATCATCATCATCATCATCCTCATCATCCTCATCAACATCATCATCATCATCATCATCATCATCATCATCATCATCATCATCATCATTCCCCCCTCTCTGAACCCCTTACCCTACTATGTTTTGAAATTCAGAATTTTAATATTTTGAATATATTAATTATTTCTCTGAAGAGGAAATAAAAATGGCCAATAGACACATGAAGAAATGCTCGACTTTTCTGGCAATAAAAGAAATGTAAATCAAAACAACATTGATATTCTACCTCACCCCAGTTAGAATGGCTATAATCAAGAACTAACGACAGATGCTGGAGGGGATGTGGCCAAAAGGGAACCCTACTGCATTGTTGGTGGTGTAAACTTGTTCAACCACTTTGGAAAGAAGTATGGAGGTTCCTCAAAAGACTCCACATAGAGCTCCCCTATGACCCAGCAATCTCACTTTTGGAAGGGAAATAACAAAATGCTTAAATAAGGATACAAGTTGACCCATTGTAACAATGAGATGTACAAGGCACTATATTGAAAATGAACTTTGCAACTTGGGATGGAGGGGAGGAGTCGGGGAGGTATGGAGGGAAGGGATGGTAAGGGAAAAAACAAACAAGGGGTAACAATGTTTCATAGGAAATGTACTCATTAGCTTACTCATGTAACTGTAACCCTTCCGTACAGTATCTTTACAATAAAAAATATATCCAAAAAAACAAGGCCATACTAAAACTACCAGCACAACTATGTTTATCACAGCATTATTCACCATAACTAAGATATGGAACCAACCCAGATGCCCCTCAGTAGATGAATGGATCAAGAAAATGTGGTATATATATATATATGATATATATATATATATATCACATATATATATAGACTTCATATATATATATATATATATATATATATATATATATATATATATATATATATGAAGTCTATGCCTCCGCCAGTAAGAATGGTACCACCCCATTTGTTAGGAACTGGAAAGACTTGGAAAAAATTACATTAAATGAAATAAACCAGGCCCAAAGAAATATAGATCCCATGCTTTCCCTTATTTGCAATAACTAGTATATGTTTAGGACAAGCAGAAAAGGTCAAAAGCTATGTACATATGACCATATAAGATGATACTAAGTGAAATGAGCCCAAGAAAGGGACATAAGAGGTTTGTTGCTGTTGTTTTTAATGTACTGTGTGATTTTTTTTGTTTCTTTTGTATGTGCTTCCCCCATGGTATAACCCCTATTTCCACTGTATTTGATTCCAGTGCCCTGCAGCTTGTATATATATTTTTCTAATTTGGGGAGAGGAAAGGCAATAACAAAAAGCTGAAACAAGAATACAGGTTGACCCATTGTAACAATGAGATGTACAAGACACTATGTTGAAAATGAACTTTACAACTTTGGGGGTGGGGAGGGAGGAGTTGGGGAGGGAAAGGATGGTAGGGGAAAGACAAAGGAGGAGGTAACAATGCTCAATAGAAAATGTACTCATTACCTCACTCATGTAACTGTAACCCCTCTGTACAGTATCTTTATAATAAAATATATATTAATATTAATTATATTGACTTTATTGACCTAATATTCCTAGAGTAAATTGCACAAGGTGAAATTAGTGTTAGTAAAGAGCCTCATGTCAGCCCAGGTCAAGCTTTGCCACCCAATGAGTTTTCATACCAATTTCTCAACAAAATAACTGATTTTTACAGTTCTGGGCACTCAGAATTACCAGTGAGACATCATAAAATGTCAGGTGCTATGTGAGGACCTCCACACATCTGCTGGATTGAGGTTTAAGTATTGGTCAGCATCTCTATAAATGAAGAACCTGAGACCCCAAAAGGTTACCAACCTTTTCCCAGTCACCTGATAACTCAAATATAACTCTTAAATCACAGCTGGAGGAGGTGTAGGATTTGGATCCAGGAATCCTGTTCTTGGACATGTTGAGAACCACACTTCAAGGCCATGTGATAATTTCTCAGATTTCCAAGAAAACTTTATCTTGACACAGATCTAACTGAACTGGTGTCTATATTCATCTCCTATTGCTGAATTAGTGGTGCTGCCATTGGCTTTTGGCTGACTTTTGGCATTCGAAAATTCTTCCTCAGTGACTTTGAGTTGCATTGGTGTAAACAGAGTCTATTATCCTAATACTGATCACACTAGAGACTCAATTTTCTTCTGGTGACCAACTTAGGGAGTATTTCTAAGGTTATTTTAAACATTAGTTTGATTCCATAGCATCACCAGTGACTGTTTGGTCCTGTGAGAGCTGCAAGAAAGAATACTGTTTAAAAATTTTTTTTAAATGGCACAAACAAAAAGAAAAAGAGATCATGTAGTCCTTTCTTTGGTCCACAGTTTATATTTATATATACCTATTATGGAAATCCAGTCAGACAACGCACGCTTTCTAACCATGTTAAGGACCATCTTTAACATGTGTCATCATTCCAGATGTTGGTGCTTTCATCTTTCATCTGATCCTCACGTCCTACTGAAGCCACTGCTATGGTAAGGAGTTCCAAATTAGAAGCTCTGTGGGACAGTCAGATCGGTGGCCTCAAGCACCTTCAGTGGTGTCTCTCATTTGATCACTCCATTGTGATGATCAAATCCGCTTGAGAACATATGAGGAGGAGTAGGAGAGGAGTTAGAGAGGAAATGAAATCCACCCACCTTCTCTCTTGTGCCTACTTTCCTGAGGCTCAAAATTATTTTATTGATAAAGTCACTTCTGCAACCAAGCATCATTGAGAACAATTTAAAAAGCCGCGATCCCCTGATGTTTATCATCCAGAAGCATCTCTAAGCTCCATAGTACCCAATTTCCCTTTACCTCTCTCAAGTAAATGATTCATTCAAGGATATATATATATATATATATATATATATATATATATATATATATATATATATATATTCTTTTGGTTTGTTTTTCCCAAGTGTTGGTTTTTTAGGGCTTGTATAGTTAAGCCATTTTCTACATAGTTTTCCCTTTGGACTTGACTGTTCAGAAAAATAAGTTGATTTGTCATAGTTGAGCCTGCTAAAATGCAGTTTGTAGATAGTATGTTTAGGCTGGAGGAAGTAGGGACAGTCCTGTAGCTCATGTGTGTGAGCATTTCAGTTGACTCCTATTGATACTAATGAGGTTGATCTGGAAATAGATGTTTTTATATAGAGAATTTCCTGCCTGCTGTATTGTAGATCATCCATTGTGTAATGTGATCAACTTATACTATAATAATGACACTTATACATCACACTTTGAAGATGCTTTTTATTGACTTAATGTGAATATTATTGCTATCGTTTATTACAGAGAAGTATCTGGTAGTAATTGAAATACAATATGGTATCATTAATCATCCTGAATACAAAATGTTAACTTTAAACTGGTCACACTGAATTAAATGCTCCTCTAACCATAACACAATTTGATTTTCAAGTCTGTAAAAAGCCGGCTGTTTAGGATTGAGTGTGACTAGCACTTAGAACACATTTCTGAATTGGATTTCACAAGAGTTTGCTTTAACTATTGTAAACTATATTGTTTCATTGGCTAGATGTTCCCCTTCCATTTTGTACTTACTAGATGAAATGATTGAAGTCATTCTCATACAAAGTGCCTCTCCTCTCTGTACTGACCTTAAGAATTATTTAAGTCATTGATATTTTCAGCGTTTAACTTACTAGAATTTTAAGTTAAAAAATGGTACTTTCAGACAAAAAAAAATACTGAAAATTAGATGTGGAGGGATGATTACAGATCTCTGCCCACATGTAATTCTGTTGCTCACTGTCCTCAAAACCCCATTTTGTTGCTAAGTAGTAACTTAGATTTAGGGTTTTTAAAAAATGTGTGTGGGGCCTGAATTCAGGGCCTAGATAAACACTGTCCCTTAGCTTTTACACTCAAAACTACTGCTCTACCACAGCTCCACTTCTAGATTTTTTTGGTGGTTAATGGGAAATAAATTTCAAGTTTTTTCTTGCTGGGGCTGACTTCATACCAGGATCCTCAGATCTCAGCCTCCTGAGTAGCAAAGATTACAGGTGCTGATGTCATTGGGTGCCTATCATGAGATTTGGTTTTATAGGCTAAAATATTAGGTGAGGGAGGTATCTCATATTTCTTTTTTACACAACAGAATGTGATTAATAACAGAAATTGTTTAAAATTTGCACACTACAGGCATACATAGGAAAATTTTCCTTCTTCTATTTGAGCTGAGCAATACATAAAGCAAGAGTTGTATGGCTTTGGATAACATACTAACTGTAATGGAAAATTTAAGTCCATCTTTACCCTGCCTTTTATATCAGAAACTATTTCTTCAGCATATGCCCGTTTATCTACATTATTAAATAGTTAAACTTTAAGAAGCTGCTTTCTTTATCCTAGTCATTTATAAAAATAACTCACTGGGTGGTATTTTCATCTATGAAAAATTTATACCATAATTCCATTTTTAGAAGTCATTTTTAATTATAAAAGTAATGTATGCTCATAATAGATTGTCCACAAAATACAAAGAGGAAATTAAGTCACTTGCGTTGCCTGGAGGCGATACTTTCGGAAGCCTTTGTAGCCATTTCAAATGATTCAGAGAAGCGTTAGAACACATATGGAAGACCCTCTCCTTTTCTATTCATTGGACATCAACTGACCAGCAATGTAGGACCCTCATGGTGTTAGGTAACACCATGATTGTGTGCCATCTCAAATTGGGCTTTTGTCAGTGGTGTATTTCTCTTCTTAGGCACATTTATTTTTGACCATTTTCAAGGAGATTAAAATGAAAATGTATGTGGGGTCCCAGAAGGTAGTCTGCTTTGAAAAGCTGTTTACTTGCCTTAGGCCTGGTTTGGGAGGCTAGAGGTTAAGCATGAGTCATGAGAAAGCCCCATGGGCTGTCCATTCAGACACGCTCAATACTCTTTCATCTCTCTCTGTTTTTGTTGACACCAGCTGTGTCTACCGTAATCCTCCCTGTGAGTTTACATCCTTTTCCTTAATAATCTATAAGCATATCCTAGAAAAGGGGCCATGTGCTAACTACAAAGTGATGGTGGGGGAGCAGGTGATGCAAAGAAAAGACAAAGAAAAAAGAATCACAATGGGTAATAAATCCTTATTAATACAATGTCAGAGACCCCAACAACATATTTGACAGAACTTGATTTGACTGACTCAGAGTCACAGTGGAAGGTATGGTTCTTAAGCATTATCCAATACCTAAAGCGAAGAGATGCTATATTTCGTACAAAACTCTCAACAACACTTCCCACATCTTTTTTTATAAGTGTACTAGATGACAAATATATTTCATGATTTGGAAGCTTTTAAGAATCAGAAGTTTTAACTATAGTATAATGGATTATACAGAGTGCTGTGCTTAGTACATATGTTTCCAACAAATAGCACCGTGTAAGATGTTCTGTTTTAATGATCTATTTTCCAAAACATAAATGTGGAGGTGAAATGGGGCCTTAAGGGGTTTAAAGATGCTTTGGTGTGTGAAGAGAGGAATTCAGGTAACAGAAGGAAAATAAGTGCATCATGGTCCAATTTCTTGGTCTAAAGGAATATGGCAATGCATTGACAAGATAAGAAGAGGGTTTAAAAGGAAAAATAAAACAAAAAACACAGACAACAAGGGTACTGGAAATACACCAGGATGGGCCATTATTTGAAAAAAGTCCAATTAGGAATACACTACTTGTTTAACATCTGTGTGGGTACATTCATGGATGGATAATGCCTAATTGTGACTCCACCTGGGGAAGACAGCAGGTTGGAACCTTGTGTTGAGGTTTGAAGAGAAAGCACTGCTGACCCCGAGAAGAGAAAACCTGAGGGCAACAAAAGCATCAAAGCCAGACACTACCCTAGCAACATCTAGGGAATTTTCAGCATATTGTTACTTCATTTCTCCTGTAATGGAGAAAAAATGCTTTAAGAGAAACCACAAAGTTGAGATGGGGTGGGAAAAAAAGAAGGCCAGGATGCCTCCCAGTAATACAGGAGCCCAGGTCGGGTGTGGGGTGTGATGGGTAAGGCGGAGGAGCTGAGGGCACGGCAGTTACCCCTGGCAACAGCCATTCCCACAACAGCTGTCAAACAGTGACTTAAATGGATGACCTAAGTGCTGGGATTGTTTTTATTTGCTTGGTTTTTTTTTAACCCTGATGTATGGCTTTGAACACTTTGGGACTCACTTTTTTTGTTGTTTGGAAGAAACAAGCTGACATACATTTTAGGTTCAGAAGGAACCTTTTCTTAAATACCCAAGAGAAACAACTCCACGAACAGCAAAGGGCTGCTAAATGTATCATTCTTAAAAGCCCAAGTCTCAAAATTTAGTACATGCCTTGTATAACAACTCTTATTCTAATTAATGCTTTGGGCTAGGTTTAAGAAACTGTGCTAGAAACACTATTGCTCCCTTCCTAATAAAAACCTAAAGTTAGACAACCTAGTTTTGAACCTTAATTCATCCACCATTTATAAAATTTAAAGCAACCATAGATCCATCCCTATGCCTCTGCTCACACTTCTACAAAACGAAGAGTAATAATAGGACCTACCTAAGTAGCTGTGCAGTGAGAAAGGAAGGTGTTAGTGCAAGTGAAGAACTTAGTGCAAGTGAAGAACTTAGTGCCTGCACGGCTCATGGTTAGTGTCCAGGACAAGTCAGCTGGCCATTCTTACCCTGTCTTAGTAAATGCAAAATGCTATTAATCGTATGATAATCATTTTATGCTTCACTAAAAAGAAAAATGCCAACATACTATCACACAATGTTTTCCCATATTTTTCTCATGTTATACTTTTGCAAAAGTATAACATGCACCAAACAGCTATGTGTTTTTTTAGATCAAAGACCACTTGAGCATATTTAGGGGAATACAAGTTAAATAATGCAATGTATGTCTAGAACTATTTAGCAACAGGGCTCCACTCTCTTGAGTTCCTTTTTGAGTTAGCAAAGCAAACTCTGCACCAAGACCACCAGAGAACACTGCTGAGGACTCACAACTGGATTATTAAACTTGCTGAGCAGAAGAAAGCAGCACCTTGACAGAGGTGTGTGTGTGTGTGTGTGTGTGTGTGTGTGTGTGTGTGTGTGTGTGTGTGTGTGTGTGTGTGTTGGGGGACGGGGTGCTTGTCACAGAGTGGTCTAGAGCAGACTTAGTAAGTGAAGGCTGGGCAGGGACAGGTCAGAATCTGTAATGAGAAGAGACTTTGCAAGTCAGTGGTCTTGTCTTGAAACATATGAAGCTGATGTCAAAACTCTTTAAATTGAATTTGCTATGCATGTCATGGTTCACACAGTTTATCTGCTTTGCAAGTCTACTCTATCCTGGCAGCTTGTGGTTTCTGCTTTTGTGCTGGCCCATTGTCATCAACATCACATTTTCCCACCCAACCCCAAGATCTGTGCTAGCAGAAGTGTTGGTGACACAGTGTATCTATTACTTCCAGATTTCTTTTGCACTAATTGACTTCCATTCTGGAAGTTTCTATGCCCATGTGTAGTTCTGTCAGTTACATTATAAGTGCAGTCTGGATGATCATGGTTTCAATATTGTTTCCTGATATCAGAATTGATAAAATGTGAAGAAAAAAACTGGTGCAACCTGGAATCAAGGAAATACAGCAACAGTCTCAAGAAAATAAAATCTAATTCTCATCTAAAGAATAGGACAAATTGTGTGTTTAAACTCTGATAAGAGAACCAGAGAATTAGTCAACTCTTAGAAGTGAGTGGAGAGGTGTATCATACCAATACTGAGCAACACACAAATATTTATTTACTTGTAAACAGGCTATTATAAACCCTAAATTGAAAATGGGAAAGACTTTGTTGGTTCGACCCTTACAATTTTTTCATTTATTTTACTTTCTTAACTTAATAATTCACTGCTTTTTCAAGTCTTTGCCTACAAGACAGGTATCTGGTCTCTGACAGAATAATCTGAACCACATAAACAGTAATCATCTGAGGGTATAACCTTTGGATTGCTATACTATGGGATAAAACCAGAAAAGACAAAGAAACTCAAAGGTACTCTTTTTGAAATATACCTTTATTTATCATTGATGTGTAGTAATAATACATATTTATTCAAAGAGACATTTAAACTTTTATTTTCAATTGACAGCTCCCAAGAAAGTAAGTCTAGGAACAAGCAATCCATCAGCACCCTGACCTTTGTACTCACTGATTTACAAGATACGCTGAGTGTGTATGAGTGTGTGTGCACATTCATGTCTTGGGTGAAGGTGCAGAAGAGAAAACTGGAAATCCATTTATATTGTCAATATTATTCTTTCTCCTGAATTATTACCCCAAATGTCAGGCTTGCAGATCAGAGCTATAGCACCTTTTGACTGGAAAGGGTCAAAGAAGAAACTGTGTATTACCAGGCAGGACAGCCCTACCAGCCCATACAGTGCGCAGATGCTGGAGTTCCAGCCCCTCCTTGGCTTGATTGTAATTCAAACTAAAATACACTAAGTCAAAAAATAAGTTTTGATTTCTCCATTGTTGTGACTCCTCCATGATTATTTTTGATTCTGTTTTTGTGAAATTAAAATATCTTCCCCCTCCCCTGTTTTGTTTTGTTTTTAAACAAAAGAAATGTGAGTACCCTTGAAACACTAATGTCCTAGCATATGCTTTATTGGACCACTGGGTGATCCTCACTGGGTGTATCTCAATTTGCTTCTGGATCAGGAAATGCTTTTGGCTTTGGGCTGTGAAGAATGGAGACACTGGAATAACATTGAGTTTTTTGGTGTGTGTGTGTGCGTGTGTTGGCTTATGAAGAAAATCCCTCCCTTACCCCTTTCCTAACCCAGTGTTAAATGGGTTGTTTCTCAAAGCACAATTCAGATTTTCTTTACTGCAGATTATTCACACTGTTGGGGTTCTTTATGTGAAATTATCCTGGGGAAACCTTTGTGTTTGAAGCACAAAATGATATGAAAATTCAAGTTAGAAAAAAAATTTTTTAAGGCTAACCTAAAAGCTGAAGGCGGATGTTGGAAACAAAAATCATTCCTTGAACTCTCCAGGAGTTGATCAAAGAGACAGCCATGAATTGCAACAAAGGCAGAGATCTACCCTGCCCTGAAAGCCAGCCAGAAACACTGGAAATGTTTCATTATTTATTTCATTAATTCGGTGATAGCAATCTCTACTGACAAGATTTGCAAATCTAATCATTTATTAATGAAACATGTCTGGTGGATTGTGCCCAAGATCTTTCTTAGGTCCCAGACTCTGTATGACCCCAGCCCTTTGCTAACAATTGCATTATTTTCTTGCCACATGGGAAACTGGATTTTCTGGGATCTTTACCAGATCTCTGTCTGTCTGTCTGTCTGTCTGTCTGTATCTCTCATCCCTTCTCTTCCTCTCTTTTCTTTCTTTTGTTCTCCTCTCCTTTCTTTCTTCTCTTGCCTTGCTTTCTTCTCTTAGTCTCCTTCCTCTTCTCATTTCTCTCTCTCTCTCTCTCTCTCTCTCTCTCTCTCTCTCTCTCTCTCTCTCTCCCCCCCCCCTTCTTCTTTCCTGCCCCCTCCCCATATTCCAAGATGGCTTTCAGTCACAGCCCTGTTCCAAGGACAAGCAATGATGGCCATTTTCCACAACACATATAACAAACATGGCTTCTTCAGTCCATAGAGAACATTCTCAGAGAATCCCAACACGGTACAAGACAGGAAGGAATCATTTAAGCTATATTTACGTTGCCATTACTCACCCTCATGCAGATAAGGTTAACCTGACTCTTGACTAAGACATTGATTTTTCCTGGAAATTTCTCTGTGGTTACAGATATTTCCAAAATCTCCGCCTGTTTCCTTGGCGACCGTCTAAGCTTTATTCCCTATGAACCAAAGTGGCCTGATTCATTCAGTAAACAGCGATGCAGCAGCCACCCAACCTACAGGCTTCCTAAAGATTTCCTGGAAAGGGTTCCCTGCCCTCAGCTGTTACACAGCCTCTGTTGTTGATAGAATTACACAGTGCATGGCTAAATAATATAATAATAAAAATCTCATAACTATGTGTGTGGAGAACTGAGGCATTTATGGAGATAATGAAATGCAGAAATGAAAACCCCTCAGCAAAGCCC
The DNA here is from genome assembly GCF_024711535.1 of Dipodomys merriami. Lineage (NCBI taxonomy): Eukaryota > Metazoa > Chordata > Mammalia > Rodentia > Heteromyidae > Dipodomys > Dipodomys merriami. The sequence continues at coordinate 26,174,958 of NW_027202270.1, read as the reverse complement.
CTTTAGATGTGCCTAAGCTCTGTTCATTAATCTGTGATAATTAGACTTATCTACAGAGGTTAACAGCAGTGGCACATGGTAATTAAGCATTCCATCTTTACCAGAGGGATCAAAAATGCTTCTTGGGTCCCACTTGTCCAGTCTTCAGGACATGTTATGTTTATTTTACAGCTCAGGTTCCCTGTAGGACAAAGAAGTTATATTTGATATTCCTATGACCCAATAATACTTTCTACAATGAGAAGCAACAATATATTTCCGTGGTAAACAACATTGTGACCTAGGGCTACAATAATCACATCTATCGCCGACTGACTCTGTGACCTTGGCCAAGTTACTGAAGCCTTTTACTTCATTTTGCCCATCTGTAAAGGAGATGATACATTCTTTTGAGCAAGTGCCTCAATAACTTATCAATAGTGATGATCAAAATAGCAGCTCCATTCAACAGTTACAATATGCCATGGTCTAGTCTAAGTCCCTTATGTGTACCTATTAGCTCTCATCCTACAGGTGAGGAAATCAGAGCATGAAAGATTTACCACCTTGGCCAAAACCACACTCTCGAAGCAAGGATCTAATTCGCATGGAGACAGCCAACTCTCTTGAAGAGCAAACTTCCAAAAAAGTGGACATACTTTCATTGTTTCTCTTCTTTCCTCCAGGATGATAGCGATATTTATGCCTTGGAACAACTTTATCCTTGGCAATAGTCACCTGGGTTTAGGGTAAGTACAGTGGTATAATCCTATGGATGAGTGAATTAATAAAGTACTAGAAAATACAGAATGAGATGATCCATTTCTCTACATTGGTAACTATACTAAATGAAGTAATATATATCACTGGGTGCATAGTAAGTGCTCAATAAACAGTGACTATTCCTGATGTGTAAGTGTAAAAGGGATGATAAAAGGTAGACTCTCTTTTTCACTTTGCACATGCATACGAATAGGAATATACACTATCCCCTCTTATCCACCAGGGATATTTTCTAAGACCTTTGGTGGATGTCTGCAATGAGTGGTACTGAATATATAACTATGCTTTCTCCTATTCATATGTACAAAATGGCATAGACTTTCTGCACACAGGGATGATTCGCATCCCTGTGAGGCAGAGCAGAGTTGTGAAACACTTTGTCATGCTTCTCAAAGCTTGGAAATTGTTTTCTTTCTGGAGTGTGTGTGTGTGTGTGTGTGTGTGTGTGTGTGTGTGTGTGTGTGTGTGTGTGTGTGTGTGTGTGTGTGTGTGTGTGTGTGTTTGGTACAGGATTAAAACTCAAGGCCTCACAATTCCTAATCTTGACAGTCAGGCTAGCACTCTATGAGACACACTTTTTGCTGATTATTTTGAAGTTGGAGTCTCAAGGATTTTTTGGTCCTAGCTGGCTTTCAACTCTGATTCGCCAGATCTCACTCTTCTACATACTTGGAGTAAAATCATGAGCCACCAGCACCCAGCAATTCTTTCTATTTTTCAGTTGTGGTTAACCCCAGGTAACTGAAACCTTAGGAAGCAAAACTATAGGCAAAGAGGAACTACTGCATTCCAGATTACAGTTACCCCTAAATTCCTTTATATATAATAGAGTTTTGAGCCATTTCAGCAAAAATAAGTAGCTAGGTATTTTGAAATTAAAAAGAAGAGGAAGAAAAAAGGAAAAGTAAGAAGGAAAGAAAGAAAAATAAGGAGACAGAAGGAGGGAGGGAGGGAGGGATGAAAGGAAGGAGGGCAGAACAAAGCGAGGGAGGGAGGAATAGAGCTTGAAATGTCACCTCAGTTTCCAGTCCTCAGCTCCTGGAAACCTAAATTTAAAAGTCTTGAGGGTTTCAGGGAGAAGAGGTCTTGCCTATATTTTGAGCCCCAGCCAAGGTAATTTTTAACCAGAATCCCAGCATGCCTCACCTAGGTGTCCCCGCATGCTGGAAGTGAAGCCATGCTCCTGTTTCATCTAATCTAGGGTAAGAGTCTCAGCCAAGAAAGGAAAGGCCCATGTCTAAGCTAAGCTGATTTTCCACACTCAGCTGTGACCTTCATTAGCAGTTCTGAACTCCTCTCTTCTTATGAGCAGGCAAACGTGCAGCACGGCACCTACTTCTCTCCATCTTCCTTTTACCATTATTTTTGGAAGTAATGACAGTGATGGGGCTATGGAAAGTCAATTATTGACACTTTCTATAAAGAAAGGAAATCCATGGCAGCCCAGGAAAGGCTGTTCTGATGAGTGATCTGGGAAGTTCCATCAGGCCCCATTGTTGGGGAGGGCAAAAATCATCCCCCTGATTTGTGTGGCTGATGAGACCATAAGGAGATCTCCAACAGACTGCTGGTTGACTCATACCTCACTTTTGTCAGTTCTGAGCTGCATTTGTACACAGTAAGATCAACCTTCAGCCCGTGGCATGCTGACACTGTGTTATATAAAACAACAACACAACCTTGGTTGCTTTAGGTTTTTACGAGAGGTTTCTAAAGTGGGCTAAATGGAAGTAGTTTGGGTATGGTGACGGGTATAGTTCCACTCACACACTGAAAGGAGACACAGATTTTACCAAACAATTGTTCAAGAATAGCACTCATGACAGGAATAGCTCCTGCCTCACTTGCTACTTTCAAGAGATCAGTAGGAGCACAGTTCAAGGTCAGGGAAGGAAAAATGGAAAAAAGTTCTATGATCCCATCCCAACCAATAAAAATAAGACTTGGTGGTTTGTGCCTGCCATCCAACTATGTGAGAAGGGTAAATAGGAGGATCATGGTCCAGGTTAGCCTGAGCCAGACCCTATTCCAAAAGGAGAGGGATGTAGCTCATGTGGGAAGGGTGCCTGCCTAGCAAATACAAGTTTTAGTTCCAACCCTACTACCACCAAAGGAACACTCTTATACCATCATTCCATGGGATTCAACCAATGTGTAGGTTTGTTGAACAAACCTATAGGAAGCCATTGGTTTGGATTGAGCCCCTGCATGAGATCCAACAGATCAAATCGAAGTAGTCACTCAAGATGGCATTCTGCAAGCCCAAACCAAGCTGTTTATCTAGTGTTTCAAAAAATCAGGGGAGAGACAGCCAAATCTCCAAACAGGCTGGTTTTTTGACTAGCAGGATCAGGAAGTCCCCTCTGCTTTATGATTTTACAAGGAAAGCAACTTTGAAATGACTACCTTGGCTCTCTGTGTTTGCTTTTCTTAGTTCTCAGACTACAAAGCCAACCTCATCTGCTCAGCCCATCAATCACACTCATCTGGCTTATAGAGGTAGGTGCTGTCCCATTCTAAGATTGCAAAGAAAAGCCAATTAAGATCTTTCAATTCAATTTGTTGTTATTTAGTCTTTTGACCAACTCAATGTAGTGGATGTTTTAAAAACATATATAGCAAGGCACTCAGGAGGCTGAGATCTGAGGTTCAAAGCCAGCCTGGGCAGGAAAATACATGAGGCTCTTATCTCCAATTAACCACCAGAAAACTGGAAGTGGTGCTATACCTCAAGATGGTAGAATGTTCGCCTTGAGCTCAAGGACAGTGCCCAGGCCCTGAGTTCAAGCCCCATGACCAACAAAAAAGCAACAAATAATAAATGTATAAATCTTAAGTTGAGATTTCCATGTTTCTTTCCTCAATTGAACCAGACAGAATATTAACTCCCACCTTTACCTGCTCCACCAACTCTTCTCATGTAACCACCTTTTAACTTAAAGACTCCTTTTTTTCCCCCCCAGTTTATGAGATGTAAAATCAGAGATCTTCCAACACTTGAGCCTCCCACAGATCCAGTTGGAAGCAAGATGATGAAAGTAATTGTGTCTTGGGTTTGAATTAAGAGAAACTAAGCTGGAACGACAAAGATTGAAAGAGATAGAAAAAGATTCCTCTTGTTAAAGTAAATTAATTAGTTGGATTTATATGAGGAGACAGAAGGGAAGAAGCCAGGCTGTGCCCCATATTAATAACTCTCTTGGGAGAAGCCAGATTGGATTGAAAGCAAGACAAGGAGGGAGGGGCCACTCTGCTATCTTGGAAGGGGGAGGGGCGGGGGGGGGTGCTTGGTTTTCCTCTCCTTGCACTCTATTACCCCTACAGACAAAAACACACATCCTCATTCTGACATGAAAATGATGTCATCTTTCTTTTTGACTCACCAACCAGACTACATTAATCCCCTGCAGCGTGAGGGCCAGCAGGAGGCTGCTTAAGGGACTTGGGGCCTGTGAATAAATGATGACCCAGTGGTTAGGGGCGGCAGCCTAGATACATTCAGGATGCATTAAAGCAATTAGCTGGGAGAGGAGTGAGAGCACAATTTCCAATCCCCTAGCAGGACAAGGCCATGCCTGGAATAGGGTGAGAAGCTCCACAGCCTAGAGCTGGAAAGAGCCATTAGCAAAATGGCTGCCCAGGAAAAGAGTGTCAAGAGTTACCCTTTTGGCCTTGTCTCATATTAGTGCATTTAGTGGGATTTCAGGATCATAGGAACCATGAAATGGAGTCTTCTATAAATTGGTGTACTAGAACCAGCCTTGTCCTAGATGATTACCATTATGGTTGGCAAACTAGTATCCTCCTGGTTGAATCTGGCCCTTTTTGCTTGGCCAGACCATTGACTTTAAGCCAACACTTAAAAAAAAAAAAGAAGACATTTTCCTAAAACATGTGTTTTTAGACTGTCCTGAAAACCCAGAAGACTTGGAAATACTGAGCTGGTATTCCTGTGTGCAGCTGATATTTAGAGATAAGTATCAACTTTCATCTTGAATCAGCCATATGCTGTCCAGTTTGCCACAGCCCCCACCCATCCCTCTTAACTTATTCCATTCCCACTTCACTCATTTCCTTTCCCTCATATTGACCTGGGCCCCTGTTTTGAGCATTTGAGTCTGTGATCTCTATTGTAGACAGCTTTTGAGTTAGGTTCAGGCAGAAATGCAAATTTGATTCTGGAGCTGCCAAGCACATTTTGCACATGGGTACTTCTCCATGACTGCTTCTGAAAGGTTTCCCTCTAGCTTTGCATGGGGATCTTGGGGGCAAATAGGACCACAGCTTTGGGGGAGACTGCTACTTTCACAGATGTAGAGGTGTTTCAACCTGGTCAGGAATGCTGGCCATGGAGTAACCAGGAGAACAAAACGATGTTGAACAAGATTTGACATTGAGCATTATTGTTCCCCATCAGAAGAAGAACAGCCAAGAATGTCAGAAGCTAAACAAAAATGCCAGCCACAGCAGCCAGAGATCCAGAAAATGCTTGGCACACTTTGTGATAGGCATTTCACAGCGTGACGAGATGTGGGAGAGAGCCCTTAACATTCAAGGACAGCTTAGCCAAGGGCTAAGGTGCTGCTTCCTCTGAATGGGCCCTAGGCTTTCCCTCCTGCTCCCTGATTCTTCAGACCATAAAGGTTTGTCCTCATTTTCTGTGTTTGTGTAGATCAATTTCCAGTCAGAAATGTCTTATGATTTAAAAAAAAAAAAAGAGCACTGATGATTTAAGAAAACCAAATCACTCATCTTCTATGAACTTCCTCCTCCTTCTCACTCTTCCCCCAAACTTTTAGATGCTTTTCTCACTTCTTGCTCTCCAGCTCTCTTCTTCCCAATCACTTAGCCCAAATGGGATTGAAGTGCTAAGTGGCCATTCCCGCCCACCTCTCAGCTATGCCACAGTTGGGGGATTTCTAAAAGGCAGCCCTCAGCCTGTGCCGAGCCCTGTGTTAGCAATCCTATTGCCTCCAACTAAAGGACAAAGCCTGTGTTCAATAAATGGTTAGAAAACCTGTAAAACTCCTGTGGCCCCTAAGCCATCACAACCGACTGCAGTAAAAAGTACCTGGTACGGGGTCAGGAGATGAATAATTCAAACTCGCCTCACATGCTGAATTAACCTTGACTTATTTCATGCTTCCCCACCCCCATCACGCTGACTTTTGCTTCTCTCTGGGCTTGAGTTGGCTGCGGTTATTCAAGTGTGCATTTTAATCCCTCCTGGAGACTTCTTCTGCTCTATTTGGATCAGAGAACATGAGAGCAATTGGATAAGTACGTGCTCATTGCCCTACGGGAAGGGGTGTCATGGGGAGGCTGGGGTGACAGCTGCTTGGGCTATCTGCCACACCCAGGTAAAATGATCACCAAATATCCTTCCACTATTATTGACAACTAGAGGCTAAAGGAATTTAGGCTTGAGAAAATGTCCCTGTTGTTATTTTTAGAATGCTCATTTTTCTCTTTAAAGCGTCTTTTGCCCCCTCAACTTCCTCATTCACATTACTACCAACAGCAATATCTACCTCCTTCATCTCAACAAGATAATAAAAAGTCCTGTGGTGGTTTTTTTTTGCAGTGGGTAAACATAGTTAGAATATTCAATGTATATATGTGAAAATAGAGCCAGGTAATTTGAGGGGATGAGTGGGGTTAGGAGAGATGGAGAAGAATAATGGAAGGGGTGACTTTGATCAAGATGCACTCACAAATTGACATGTTGAATTAAAACATCTTTGTACTATTATATATTATATATGTGTGTGTGTATATGTGTGTGTATATATATATATGTATATATGTATATATATGTGTGTGTATATATATATATCCTCCTTTTGGACTTGGCTTTCAGAAGTCAGGCAGAGTTGGCCCTCCTGTCTGCTTTAAAGTTACCCCAGATCCCATAGCAGGATTCTCTGCTGAGCACAAAGCCACACAGGGAAGCAGGATCTAAGATATATGAAAGCCTAACTTGCACAAGTTGAGCTCACAGGCCCTTCTCCCTAGTGAACTTGCAAGTAGAATGAAGCCAGTCTGGAGACAGCTGTGCAGGACTGGCTAAGAGGAGGACGTAAACCTGTCTGTGTTCCCACTGTGGATTTCTTGGTTGTGTCAAGAAATAAATACTTCATGTCTGAAGGGGATGTCATTGAAGATGACATTGAGACCAAAGGAAATCTAGGATTTGCCTTGAGACCTACTTTCACTGGTATAGAAAAGCTAATTTCTAGAAAAATACTCTAGGCTGTCCAAGAGAATTTCCTACCGTGACAGGCATGTTCTATATCTATACTGTACAATGAGAGAGTCACTGAACACCTGACTTGTGGTGGTGATTTCACTGAAGAAATGACTTCTAAAGCTTATTTAATTTTTATTAATTTAAATTCAAATAGCCACGTGTGGCTATTTGTGCCAGACAAGATGAGAAAAATCACCAGAGGGATCCAATTCTCTGCCACAGCTTTTTTTTCTTTTTTGAACTAGTCCTAAATATATCGAACTCCAGACACTTCTTCCAGAAATTTGATCCCATGTTATCACCCATGAAGGAAGGAAACAGATATTGGATCAAGTTTCTTATGAGTGCCAGGCCTAGGAGAAACATTTTTGATCTACACTTCATGTATGTCTGGTTGAAGCTTTACAACTCTGCTATCCACAATATTGTCATCATTTTACACCTGAAGAATATGAAAGTGACAAGTTTTGGTGAATAGCTAGAAGAACTGGAATTTGAGCCTTTCCATTATAAATAAGTGACATCATCCATTTCAGAGACAGGGAAAACAAGCCATGAGTCACAAGGTCTGGAGGTAAGTGGTAGGTGGGCTTGGGCTACAAGCTTTTCTCAGGCCTAAGTGTAGTTGAAAGCATTCAGTGTAGGAACAGCCAATGAATGCTACATCTTGGTATCAATAATGTAGTGGGCAGGTCTGAAATGATCAGTTCAAAGTCTTTCTTGTTGCTACTGAAGGATGTTTGAGACATGCAAGAAGGAAAAAGGAAAAGATTAGTGTGAGACAAAAACAGTGTCCGGAAGAAGGAACTCAGTGATATTTCCAAAATGAAATAGCAGAGTTGAGAAAACACCCTTCCTCTGAAATCATCAATGGCCAGGAGAATTACCAAGGTCTAGGTGAGTCTGGCACCGCTGGGCACAGTTCTAAGCAGGAGGCTGATGAGGAGAGAGTATGTCCCTGATGGTGTTGTAATTAGAGCCTTCTCTGGAAAGGGGAGGGAGAGTTGTCTCAAATCCCAGCTCTGCAAATGCAGCTGGTAGCTGGGAAGCTGCCCGCCTGGCCTTCTCTCCAGAGACAGTCTCAGCTGCTCTTGTCGTCTAGAATCATCACTCGGTTTAGTTTCCCAGGGTAGGGGCACTAGGGGGAGGGGCGGATGGCAGAGAGAGAATGTGGAAGGGGCAGTGACAGTCAGGCGGGCTGCTTTCACAGCGTGTGTCTGCCCCTGCCCAGGCAGCCGACTGCAGTTACTCCCTGGTCCCTTGCTGGCTGTTCACTTTCTACACCAATGGGCTTGGAGGTGACAAGTTCAATTCCCAGTTCTGTCAAACCTGCATTTTTCTTCCCTGACCTACTTTTCCCACTCTGCGGTGTTGGAACAATGCCTTGCTCTGTTCCCTGTTTAGACTCATCTTTTGCCTGTGCTGGTGCACAAGCCCGGGCTTTTGCCAGGATTTTTTGCCTTGAATCCCTGACAAGTGTTGATGGGGAAAGAAAAAAGAAAGAGGAGGTGGGAGGGGGAAGCCCTCACTCTAAAATAGAGTCCAGCTCTCTCCCTCAGATGCCCAGGCTGGAGTAAAAGCTTGTCTATCAATAAGGCGTGGGGGATGGATCAAAACAGGCACTTCTCTATTCAGGACCTCTCCTCCCCAGCCACCTCTCACCCCCCCCCCCTCAGGTCTCTAAGCACAGTGAGAAGCAAGTCAGGCAATGCCAGGATCCCTCTTAACTCATGGCATCAAAAAACTGCTGCTACTACATTTCCAGGCTCCAAAGGAGGCATCATCCAGACTGCTCTTAAACACACTCCCAAGGTTCCCCCTGAATCTTGAGTGTGCTTTCCCCCTAAGGGAACAAGGCCAGACCTTCGCAACGGCTCCAGTGAGCTTTGTATCATCTCAGGGTCTGAGTCCAACAAGATATTTCTCATGTTCATGACCATGGAGATTATGCAGAGAGCAGAGTGACCAGGTGGCCAAACAATAGACACACACAAAGATTCCTTCTGATCGGTAGAACAAATGTAAGCTGTGCAAATAAATGCATGACGTATCAGACATAGAAAATGGCAAGTGGTACAGAAGAATGATAAAGTCACAGCCTACACTTATCCATAGGTTGCTGTGTGCCACCATTTTTCTACTTGTCAGAAAACCCTCAGAGAAAGGTCCTGCCATAGTCCGTAAATGCTGAGGCCCAGGGCCAGGCATGGCTTAAAAGGCTCTGCCTAGGATCTGCACCCACCGTCTCTCCAGAGCCTAAGTGTGGACTACCCATAATGCCACCTTCCCATGCTCACCCTCTCCCCTTCTCATCACACATGCAAAGGATGACTTGGTGGCTGAGTCCTCTGTGGACTCTGCAGCCCTTCCTCCCAAGGTGACCTTGACCAGCATATTCCCCCACTTAAACTTGAAGCAGCCCACGTCTCTAGAATACCCACCTAGCTGCTCCCTAAGTTTCCCCTTCCAGAAATATCTGACCACTCAGTTCTCAAATGACGCTGTATGGCCAACTGCCTATGTGGGGAACACAGCCAGGGGCATCCCTGAGCTCATGCTCTTCTAGACTCTTCTCACCCAGAATACACATGTAATGTTTTGCTCAGGGAAGCATAAGAGGAAATGGGCTGGAGTATGGGGGGAGATTTTTTTTCTCAGATTAAAGGAGAGGAGCTTTTTGGTTGTATCTGCCCACCCTTCCCTCCCCCCACCCCCCACCCCGCAATCCTGCTGCTGTGTAGCTGGAACATCGATCTTCAAACTACAAGGGAAGTAATCTTTGACCTATGAAGCATAAAAATCTGCAAAAAAAATATAAAAAGTCCTGAGAACTTGTCTATTTGTTGATGTCATTGAGCTGCTGTCCCAACCTTGGAACTACTGACGTCCTGATTTAACAGCAACAACAAAAAGTCATCTGTATGATTAGTGTGTTGGTATAACAGAAGCCCCTAGTTGACTAAACTGCCTACAATCAGCCCTCCAGAAAAGCAGCAGAATGACTGCTTACTCTTAATGTCTGTCATCACTGCCTCAACCTTTTCTCACCCCTTGCTCCTCTAATTCTTTCTCGAAGATGTCCCAGGAAAGACAACGTAGCCAGCCTAACCAATCTCCCTCATTTCCCAACCCAAGTCATCACTCTTCTTTCTGAGTAAAACCTCCTGACTGATCTTTATCTAGGGGCTTTCCTTTTAAATGTCACCTTGTAGGAGAGAAATCCCTTCATACTCAGCCTGAGTGGCGCTCAACCAGTGGGCTCTGTCCTACACATGGTTTAGCTCCTTCATGGGATTTACCGCTTTATAGACATGTCTTAGTTGTTTATGTAATGTTGCCCTAAACTGAACAATTTTTCAGTCTTACCCAGAACTTTTCCTGCCTTGTAGCAAAGGCCCAGGCATTTGTGGGCCTCAAAGTCACCTGCAGAGTTTCTTTGGGACTTGCAGTGGGTCCTCGTCCTCCTCTTGTTCTCCTCTTAGCTCTCTTCCTTCATCTCCTCCTCCTGTTCCCTCAGATTTTGGCTGATGCCCTTCACGTCTCATTGAGCTATTTTCCAAATTGTGAATCACTGCCCGTAGGCAGTAGGTGAAATCCCAGTTTTCTCATCTCCAGTGAGGTCTGGTTTTTAGAAATCTTTCTAAATGGGGATGCTGTTGGTGGAAGGACAACAGGAGGGGTTTCTTTTTCTGCTCTTTTACACTATATATACATATACCATTATGGTGGGCATTTTTGGTCTTTCAGACAGTTTCATCTCTGCTTAAATATGCTCCTTCCCCAAACCTCTTTAAAAACAAATAAAACATTTTTTAAAAAATCAAATAAATGATTCACAGAGGACCTGCTAGCTGCCTGTCTGATCAGCTGAAGGTAATGACTGTAACAGGAGGGCCTGAGAAAAACAGATGGTTGGATTTTTTTTCTTGGTACCAGGTTTTAAATGCAGGGCCCTGCGCTTACTTGGCTGTGTGGCTTGAATGGCACTCTATCACTTGTGCTATGCCACCATGCCTGCTTTTTGCTGCTTATATATTTTGGAGACATAGTCGCATAGACTTTTTTTTTTTTTTGCCAGAATTGGCTTTGAACTATCATCCCCTGGATTTCAGCCTTCTGAGTAAGTATGATTACTACCTGCTAGGTAGTAGATCGGCATGAGCCATGACACTCAAGCTGTACCACAGGTTTTGGAGAATCAGCACCTTCCCTCCCTTCCAGCCTTCCCAACCACTCAAGAAACATCCTGGGGAGATGGGTATAGAATTGTTTTAAACCCCAGTATTCCTTTTCATTGGTTTACCAAGCAAGATTATTGTGTTTGCCTTCCTTCCAAAGAAGATAACTTGGAGTCAGTTCAAGAGCTTTGGGCAAAGGAGAAAAGGGCTCTCCTGCTACTCTGCAATGGTGACCAGAAGCAATGTGAGACTGGGTACCAGACACACTTTTCTAGAACAATCTGGGACCTTCCAGCTACAATGAAGACATCTGCAGGTTTGCTCGTCCAGAACACAGTTGCACCTCTACTGCAATTTGGATCTTCCTGTTTGTCCATCAGTCAAGAGTTGCACCTTCATCTAGTCAGAGAAACGAAGCAGCCCCCAGTGGGCTTGATCACATTCTCACGGGAAGTTCAATCTTGAACAGACAAAGGGAAAAGCAAAGACAATTCAAATACTATACTTCCCTAAAGAGACTGCTTGGTACGTTCTACGAGGTTAACTCTCTGGTTTCAGTCTCGGTGATACTTGGTTTTCAGCTTTGGTTTGTCATAAGTGCCTACAACAAGGTCTCTAATCAATTTCCTTTTCCCTTGTGAGCTGACAGATGATAGCTATAACTTCCAATAAGAATAGCCTAAGTTATAGCATTTTTAAAGAATGAAGTTCAGAGCTTCACACCTGCTCCCACCACTGAGGCTCAGAACGTGTTTATGTCACACATCCTTAATGAACTCTGAAATTACCGTGAAAATGCCCAAATAATTGCCTCTCCACCCTCAAACAAAATCTGGAGAATTTCTCTCTCTGGTCTGCCATATAATTCTCAAGTAGACAACACAAACGACAGTCACAGAGGCTAGAGGGAAAAGACTGTTAGAAAAAAAAAAGGCTATAAAGCCATGAATGAGATACAAGAAACCACGCTTCCAGCACCTGACTCACGTGATTACTGTGGGTCAGCCATCAATATGTAGATAGAAGGAAAATAATTGGCATAAGCTCCTTGAAATTTCTGCCTAGAGCCTCCCCAAGGAGGCCTTGGGGAAATTCAGATAGCATTTGAACAGCCAGGGTTTCGTAATGAGAACTGACATTCGAATGTGTCGTACAAAAGACGCTTCCCTCCTGGAACCATGAAAAGTACTTTAATCAGCCAAAAGTTGCTACTATTTAAAAAAAAAAAAAGAGGGGGGAGGAGGATTAAAAAAAAAGAAGAACCCCTGCATTTATTGTCTCTCTGCTGTTGCTAGGCCCAGCTCCCACCAAATGTAAGCCCCTTTGGCATCCTCCGTGCCTACCTCATTAATGCCATTTGCTCACTACTCTGCCAGAAAACCCAGCTGATTCGCGGGAAGCCCTGAGCGGAGGGTTGCCTGGGTTTCCAGTTGCTCATGCACACAATTCGCACCCCATGTGTTAGGAGCTCCCTCCTTCCCTCCAATCACTCAGAGAGCCTGGGAAGTGGGAAATCAACTTGGAATTGTCTCTGGCTCCTTCCTGACCAGCCAAACTCCAGGGTGCCAGTAGAATATTTATTAGTTGTAAACTCAAAACAACTATCAAAACAGAAAGATGAAAGGTTAAAACCACAAGAGACATCCACTGAGAGTGAACAACCTTTGAGATCGGAAAAGGTAAGCTGAGAAAGTATTCCAACTCCTCTTGCAGAAGCTAAAGATAAAAACTAGGCATGTTTTATGCCCAAGGCAAAATAAAAAAAAAATTAAAAATTGAGCAGGTACCATTCTGAGAGACATGCTGTAGGGTGAACACTGCTAGGCCGCACATACCCTCTGTCATCCTCTCTGGAGTCCAGATTACTTCCTGACATGCTGTGTTTTCTTTTGTCATCTTGCTTCTAGCTGAAGCAAATACCCTGCTTCTAATTATTGTGGGTAGCAGTGTCATTCACAGGCGTTATTTTCAAGACAATAATCATAGAAAGCCTTAGTGCGGCATCAGATCCCAAGGACTCAGGGTAACTATGCAGACTCCTTTGTACGAATGGCCAAATATATCCTTTAACACATTGGTTGAATCTAAGAAACAAAAAAAAAAAGAAAGAAAAAGAAAAAACCTGGATTCTAGGTAGTGAATATATAGTGAGTCCCTGAGGGCATCATGCATTACTTACTGCTCCAGGTGAAGAAGTAAGGCCTGGCCCCTTGTTCAGACTAGGATATTTCTAAAAATCCATTTGAGGCTCAGAGGGCCCTGTAGGTAATAGCAGAAAAATATTGTGCTACTCTGCCATTCAACCTCTTCTTTGCTCAAAGCAAACTTCCTAGCAACCAACTTTCCTTCCTGCCTTCCTTCTCTCCCTCCCTTCCTCCCTTCCTTACTCTCTTCCTCCCTCCCTCCATTCCTCCCTCTCTTTGTCTCTCTGTCTCTTTCTCACACTGTCTCCCCTCTCTCCTGTGTGTGTCTCTGTCTTTCCTAGGGCTGGTATTAAAGCCAGGACCTCCTATATGCTGAGCTAAGAAAGCATTCTAGAGCAAAGCTATGTCCCCAGCTCCCTGTTTTATTTACCCCCTCTCTTAACAATGTGGACACTCAGAACACTGTCCAGTAAACTCATGGCATTAAAACTTACATCATCTGAAGTAGACTGAAGAGGTCTTGAAACCCAACTTTCTACCCAGTCACTGTAGAACCTACTCTGTGATGTCCTTGGAGAGAATCATATAGCCTTCCTTTGAACTTTCCCAGGGTTTAGGGTTTCTACATTCTCATAGGAATTAAGAGAAGCAGTATCACTTTACTGACATGGAAGTCTATAAGACGATAAACACGGGGCCAGGAAGAAAAAACAGATTCTTGGCAAAAAATATGGTAAGTAAAGGTATAAAGGTGTGCTGGTCCAGTAATGATTATCTAAACACTAGCAGAGGAAAGTCATCAAATGGCACCCTAGTGCTACAGCTGTACGTTGAAACGTGATTTCCAATGCAACAATCCTAAAAGGTGAAACCTTTAGAAAGTGCTGCTTCATAAATGAAATTAGTGTCCTTATAAAAGATATTCAAGAGAGTTGTTTGCCCTTCTACCATCTGAGGATGTAGCAAACAAAAATCAAGTAGTAAGCAGACAATGAGTTTTATCAGACATCAAATCTGGTAGCACCCTGATCCTAGATTTCCCAACCTCAAGAACTATAAACAATAAATTTCTACTTTTTAATGAATTATTCAGTCTAAGGTTAGTTTTATAATCGCGGGATGGACTAAAATATTGAGCATCCTTTTCCCTATAAAATCAAGCTAATGAAGGAATATAGTAAGCCAACCTGCGAAACAGTAGTGTAGAAACAACACAGGGAATTTATGATAAAAGGCTGAGGAAATGGGCAAGAAAAAAGGAGCTGAGAATACAAGGACTCTACAGAGAGAACTGTTAAATAAGCATCATGCCTCTGGCTTATCTCCTTTGCACACTGGGCTCCCAGAGGCTTCCAACAGAGCTCGGCATAGTGCAGACTGATAGACAGAGAGTTTGCCTGGTCACCTATCTAGCATGACAGAGAAGTTGAAGAGAGGCTCTAAAACATGGAGTCAGCCAATTTTAAATAGTCAGTCCAGATGCCATTTTTCAGTCTCTTACAGTCATGGTCATTAAAATGTTTAAATAACGGCCTCAACTACCCTGGACAATACCAGGATGGAGAATGAGAGATTTGAGGATGGAATACTATTCTTCTAAGATTGTCCAGATGTAATATCCCAGGTATTTACACACAATCAGACTCTAGTATCTAAAGATAGTTTCCT
This sequence comes from Dipodomys merriami, assembly GCF_024711535.1. NCBI lineage: Eukaryota > Metazoa > Chordata > Mammalia > Rodentia > Heteromyidae > Dipodomys > Dipodomys merriami. Next base: position 26,159,956 of record NW_027202270.1, on the reverse strand, counting down.
TATTCTTTTTTTTAAAAAAATAAATGGCTGTATAGCACCAGAAGCACTTTTTTTTTAGGGGGGGTGGGGCTTGAACTCTGGGCCTGGGTGCTATCTCTAAACTCTTCAGCTCAAGGCTAGTGCTCCACCACTTGAGCCACAGTGGTGACACTCCGAAGTTTTTCTGTTTATGTGGTGCTGAGGAATTGAACCCAGGGCCTCATGCTTACGAGGCAAGCACTCTACCACTGAGCCACTTTCCCAGCCTAGTTTCCTTATTCTTAAAGGAAAGTAGATCACAAACAGCTAACGAATACTTAGATTGTACCAGTCAGTGCCAGGAAAGCTCACCCAGAAAGGTCCCAAAGAAATCAAGGGAATTTTTTTTTCTTTTAGACCTTGAAGACTCTGATTTTTAGGACCCTTCATCTGTGGCTGCTCAGATAATTTTCATTACTGAACAAGTCAATATGTCTGAAAGAGCAGGAATACAGGAACCAAATAAGCAATCCATGCACCACGAGCTGGAAACCAATAGTAACACCCACTACCACTGAAGAAAAAAGAAAGTGGAAACTAAACATGGGGGTGAGGAATTTACCTCTGTTTCCAAAGTATCTAAAAAAGGTTCTGCTTGATCAATGCCACATACTGTCCTGATCTGTTCGTGGATGCTGTGGTCCGAGTTGAGGGTTGGGGCTCATCCTGACACTAAGTAAAGAAAAGAGAAGGGATGAAGAAAACAAATGAAAAATAAAAACCAAATGGGTATTTTTCTGATGGCATCACTCAACATTGTTAAAAACGATGCAAGATTTTTTAAAGTGGAAAAATCTAGTCTTTAAGCCACTTGCTTTACAGGAAACAAAAAAGAATGAAGTTCAAGAGTAATTACATGAGATCTTATCTTAGCTTGAGCTGCTGTAACAAATTCTCATAGACTTACTGAATGAAACCACCAACATTTATTTCTCACAGTTCTAGAAGCTGGGAAGTCTGAAATCCACTGACCATTGGCAGACCCTGTATCTGGTAAGGATCTTCTTCCTTATTCACAGAGGGCTGTCTTCTTTGCATATCCTCAGATACGTCTCTTCTTTAAGGTCACTAATCCAACTCATAATTACCTCCCAAAGACTACAAGTTCTACCATCCTTTTGGAGATTATGATTTTTCCAAATGAATTTGTGTGGGCATATCATGCAGTTCATAATACACCGAGTTCATGTCTAGGTATTACTTTAGAAGTTGAGAGGATTGGACTATATTGCACCTTCCATTTTGACTTTCATCCCTAATTGGTTAAATAATCCCTGAGACTATTTTTGTGTTGGCTTCTTCTTCCCTTAAAACCACTGCTGAATCTCCTCAAAGTCCACACTCACTTATTAAATGAGTGCTAAGAACACAATGCATACCTAGTTTTATTTTAGGTGCTGCAGAGAATGGAGAGAGAAGCAAGAAGCTTATACTCTGAAGGAACGACATGAGAAGCGTTAGTTAGTCAAGAGTATCAAATGCAATTGAGCTCCTGTTGTTGAAGTTAATTTTTTTCATGTAACTTAAATCATCTTATTCCCTTACATAGTAATGATTATACAAAAAGATCTTGGGCTTTCTTAGAAATTAAACTCAAAGACTTATGGGTTTGGCTATATAGCTAACATGCATCAAATATGTATATTATTGTCACAATACTAAAAGTACTACTGCTAAAATTCTTAGCAGAAGGACAAGTGGACTCAATTTCTTCCTCTGTTTTCTGTCTCAAGCCACTCCATTCTGTCTCCTAAACCACTCTGAGCTCTCCTCTCTCTTCAGAGTTTATGAGACTTCCATTAGGGGTTGCTAATCATTTCGTGTGAGTATCTCTTGTGTCTTCAATTGTGGGATGAGCTATTTGAGGAGAGGCACCAAGTCTAATGATCCAGAGGGCCAAGGGAGGTGACAGGTACACAGTAGGTTCTAATTAAACAGCTGAATGAATAATTGATTGTTTGGTTCACTGGCATGATACTGCTTAGCTTCAGGGCTCAAAACAGAGATAATGAGCTCCAACTCATTATTTGACCCCTGACCACCAGCCATGCCTGCATCCCCTGGAGTAGCAGAGATGCCTCTATTTTGTTTCCCCTAAGAAACTACATCACCTCCTATAGCAAGTGTCGTGAAGAGACCTAAAGATAACATGAAGGTGGTGTTAGCAGTCACAGCAAACCACATCAGAAAAAGCAAAATATAAAGTAAAGTAATTCACTATGGAAAGGAGAATGGATGACAATTTAAGAAAACTAATAAAATACAGTTTATTATATTCTCTGAAGAAGAGAATTTCTTGTGTACTATTTACCTCCACTTGTAGCAAGAAAAAGTATCTACCATGTTATGCAGCTGATAATCAAACAAAGCAATTTCCATAAGAAATTCCTACACAGAGTTTTGCTAGTTAAGATTTTAATCCCAGCACTTCAAAGGAAGAACAACAGTCATTGGGTCTTTGTATGTTTTATAAATAATCCTCTAAGCACAAGAAAGAGCTTAATCTGCTATCTAACATCTGTCTAGGGTATGTGATTCCCAGACTTGTGTGTCTAACCAACCCAGCCCAGCTCCTCCACATGGCAGACTCTATCTGGTCTATCCAAGTATGTAGTAAATGATTGGAGATGGTTAGAACAATCACTCTCGACCACTATTTATATAATCTCCACATGACTGGATTCTCATCTTACCTTGGCATCCATTGTAGTCTGCTGCATCTCCAATCTTTCTCAGGCCATCCTCTTCAAACTCTTGGTGTACAAGGTCTCCCTTGTGTCCTTCATGAGACATACCCTATGGTTCATATCTTGATTGAGCCAACCCAGCCAGCAAATAGTAATGAATGTCCTTATGAAGACTGACTTGGATTGGAATCACCAGCCACATGCTCATTGCCTACCGATGAAACTAGGTAGGGTACAATGTCCCATTACCATCATCATTGATGTTAGCTGATGACTGGGGACTGAGGGGCCCTTGAGAGAACATGTGATTTTTATGTACTGGCCAAGCTATCCATCCACAAACAGAATCATCATCTGATAAATGGAGAGGGAAGGAAGAAAGATCAGACCTCAAGTACAGTTGTGAAGGATGACAGGGTTTTGAGAGAGACAATCACAGCAGTGGAAAACTGACTGGCATGTGGATATATTTTGGAGAAAAGAAGCAGGCTTGGAGGGAAAACCTGAAAACTTGGATGAACTTGAAGAGATATGAATACCAACTGTAATATGGCCTTATTTGTGTTCTTCTCCTGGATTAGCTTGGGGATCATCAGAGTCCATAGTACTCAAGTCCCATTTTAAGAGTAATATGAAAGCTGTGCATGGTGGTGCATACCTATAACCCTATCTCTCATGAGTCTGAGCAGGAAGATCTCAATTTTGAGGCCCACTAGAACTATATACAGAGAACACAGCTCAAAAGAAAAAAAAGAGTGAGAGAGAGATGAGAAATCTGACCTACCAGGCCAGTCTTGCTTTTCTGTCTCTGCCCTAATACACTTTTCCATGCAGAAAAGTCAGAGGCAGTTTGTCACCAGCATGTCCACACTGGCTCTTTACCATCATGAATCATGGAGGCCATCTGCTATGCACAGCCTTTCCTGGCCCCAGCAAAGTAAGAAGTCATGACTGTATACACACACTCAACCTGAGCCTTGTCATCTGATCTACACTAATGCTGTCATTACTGTACTTGAGGTGCATCCAGCTCACGAGGATGATAAGTGGCCCTTACCATAATGATGGATTTGCATTTCTAATCATCCCCTACGTGCCTCTACTCTGTTCCCTCCCCTCCAATCATACGAGTCATTTCCTGTGGTGAAGTTGGGCAGGTCCCAAGGTTTAGGGTGGAAAGACATGAGTCATGAAGAATCATCTCTGGGAATTCTCAGTCTCTCCTGCTTCAATCTCACCTTCTGAACAGCTCAGTGTGTTCCCACTCACCACCACTATTACCCCCGACCCCAGTCCACATTTATGACCGGGGCCTTTAGGAATGTGTCTGTAAAAATCTAGACAAGTGTAAATGTAAGGAAAGAGTCATCGATTTTCTCCCCCTTTCTGTGCTGGGTTGCAAGAGAGTTCTGAAGGCTGTTTGTCATACAACCAGCAGCATAGACAGAGACCTGAGTCCCTACTGCTGATACATTGAAATCTGTCTTAGATCCGGTTCTCTCTGAGTAGTATTGAGAGGAATTAGGGTCCTGCTGGGAATATCATGTCGCTATGGCCTAGGAGTATGTTTAAAACAGATGAAATTTAGACAGAATTTAAATGTTTTATGCAAGGGAGGTAGGTTGTTCTATGAAATGGTTGGGATAGGAAACAGCTCGTGATGGCAGAGGCCTCTCACCTGATCTAAGTATTTGGCAAGCTGAATGGCTATGTCTACTCTTACCAGATTGAAATCAATATGTTCGAGTCAAACACATTCGCCTGCCTATGAGTGTGAAGAGAGAACTTCTTCAAACTGAACTGACAGCTGGGAAGAGAAGAGAATTGGACGGGAAACCAAGATGCCGTAGCCCTTTCCACACTGTGTGGAGCCATGAAGATGTGGTTGAATCACCACAGACTTAGCTTTGAAATTGTGTGAGTCTATGGAAAACTTTAGATAACCTAGGTGTCATGGATAACTGCTAAATACGCAGCACAGCATATTTAAAGTTGCCCATTGCAACATACCTATGGGAAGAAAAGCGCCACCCTTTAGCCTTGGATTTCTCAGGATTGGGCTAAGTTGTAAGCTGTGGGCACTAAAAGTAGCCCTGGTGTGTGCTGCCTTTGGAGATAAGTGTCTAAAGGCATTAACACCTGCATTGGGCCCTACCCGGTCTGTCCTCCTATGTGGTTGTACAGTGGCTCCATGCAGTGAGGGAAGATAAAGAAGGACTGAGGATGTCGTGGGTCCCAGATGAGCCTGCGTGTTTCTATCTGCAGTGTAGCAAGCGGCCGTGCACCCTACACCTCAGGCAGCCCAGGACATGCTGAACCTGTGGCTAACCCCATTCTTATGGACTGAGGAATAGGTACTGTAGGGCCTCGTGCATGCTTTCTATGCTTTTGTCTGTAAATGAAGAATGACCCCAACAATTGTCACCCTTCATTGGTAGACTGATTCCAGTAACACTCCCCAAATCCATTTACCTTTCCTTGTTGCTACAACTTTACAATATGACTTTGTATTCTCTCCATTGGAGAATTTATTCCGCCCCCTGCCTCCTTAAATCTGCACTGACCTTGAACTCACTTTAACCAACAGAATACAATGCAAATGATGGGTCTAATCTTTGACCTCAATAGACATTGAGCACTTCTGCTCTCTCTCTCCATGACTACCACATGTCACCCAGCAGATAGACAAATGCTTAACATATGAGTGACACCTTTCTAGCCCAAGCAACTCTCAGCCAGCCCATGAGATAACCACAGGGGTCTGTGTGAGCCTAACCAAGATCAACCAGAGCCCAGGGCTATAGAACTGCTGATTCTGACTTGTAAACAATGATGCATGCTTGTTCTTTTAGGACACTAAATTTGGGGATGATTTGTTATGTGGCAATTGCCGGCTGATACTTTCTTATTGAAGGGGAAGGCATTATGCATAGGGGAAGGTATACTCCTACCAGGTTAATATATTACCTTCTAGACATTTGCACACTCAATTATTTCACAGATGTTAACTGAACTCCTACTATGTAGCTGGCCCTCTTCCAGGCTCTGTGGATATAATGTTCCTGATGTTTTAGAGATCACATACATTCACACAAGAACATGCATGTTTATATGTATGCACGCGCGTGCACACACACACACACACACACACACACACACACACACACACACACACACACATAGTAAAGCTCCCTTAAAGGGTGTGTGTGATAAAGAGGAACCTTGTGGTTATTTTAGATTTGATGTCCAGGGAAGCTTTACTGAAGGAAGTTTCACTGAGAACTGAATGTCAGTATAGAGAGAATTACATAAAGATGAGGAAAGCATATCTATGCAGAGGGAATAGCAAATGCAAAGGCCCTGGGGCTGGAATGTGGTATCTCTGAGTAAGAGGACTATCTCCAACACCAAATAAAAGCATGAGAAAGGCAAAGGACAGAGCATACTCGAGAGTCAATAATTTGTGTTTTATGCTAAATTCACCAAATTCTTTAAAAAAAAAAAAAAGAAGAGAGTAACAAATTTGTGTAGCTGTTGCATGGATTCCCCTATTGATGGGCATGGAATTAAGGAGAAAAAGAGACACTACACCACTAAATATGCTCCTATAACATTCCACATTGATCCCGGGTAGTTGGGGCAGATACAAAGAAGAGTAGCTCCTGGGTCTGAAGAACTGAAACAAAAGAGACTGGGAGAGCAGTTCTGGGCTGGATCTTTAAGGTTGCAATGTCTGCTAGGACAAAGTAAGGTCTCATGTGTAAAGAGCAACAGAAAGCCGGCATTCTGGGATGAGGTCTACACCAGAGAAATAAGTGGCACACAGATGACATAAGCCTTGCACGAGGATTTCACCAGAGACAACTATAAGGCAGGAATCCAGGACAGAGACCTGGGACACTTTGGCATTTATGGGTTGAGGCAATAATGGAGACCAAGAAGGAACTTCCCTAAGCTTGAGAAGCAAGAAAGTAGATACACGTGGCATTGTAGAAACCGAGAGCAGGATGAGCAGGAACGAGGCTGTGGCTAAGTCTCCTGAAATTCATGACAGAAATGAGGGACCAGAATCTTCCTGCCACCACTGAATCCGAAAAGCATGCAAATGCTATTTGCCTTCCTCAGGCAATCGTGACTCACAGCAGAAGATGGAGTGTGAAATGCTCTTCAGGACTGTCTGGCCTTTTTGGTTTCTACCCCATCTGGACTCCTCTTAATCCATTCTCCTTTGGGTTCAGTTACTCGTCAAATACCATGGTTCTCCATCGGCCTAGAAATATAATAACCCATCTGAATTTCATGGCAGTATAAGCTCCATGAGGAAAAAAATGAAATTCGTCTTTATTCATGCACCCTACCTCCTAGGGGAGTCTCTAGCCCAGAGAAATTCTTACAAACACTGGGCACACAAAGAAAGGGCAAATCCCATTTTACCTCCGCTATCCATGGGCTTTTCCTGTCACCAGGCTGTCACAGGCAGACTTACATCCCCTTGTGGATGATTCAAAGCATTCTCTCAATGTTCTCTACCCCAAAGCTTCTCTGAATGAAGGTCCTGTCTTGCTATTCAGCTTTTCTAGGGTGGGATAGTACTAACATGGACAGCTCACCTGTCCCACTGCTGACTCCTGGATACAGCCCTCCTACCTGTGGCTTGTGTCATCTGTATGTTTTAAGCTAGCCATTCCTTTGTGTGCACCTGAGCAGCTCATCTCCTGGGATGCCTCCTTTAAGATCTGTGTTGGAGGGGCTGGGAAGGTGGCTCAGTGGTAGAGTGCTTGCCTTGCATGCATGAGGCCCTGGGTTTGATTCCTCAGCACCACATAAGCAAAAAGAAAAAAGCTAGACGTGGCACTGTGGCTCAAGTGGTAGAGCACTAGCCTTGAGCTGAAGAGCTAAGGGACAGCGCCTAGGCCCAGAGTTAAGGCCCCACGACCAGACCCCCCCCCCAAAAAAAAGATCTGTGTTGGTGCTTATGGTCTTGGAATTTCCCAGCTGTTTTGTATTCAAGTCACACATCTGCGAGGTGCATATGGCTGGATGATCGGATGAGTTGTGTCAACTTCACCCAAAGCCTTGTTTGTCTAAAAGTCACGGTCATAGCACCCAGTGATATCTAGGGAGGTGCATGTGGCTTTGTGATCCCAAAAAGGCAATTCTTGAGGCTGAAATTCTGTCATTGATGCTTATATGTGAATCAAAATCAAAGTTTTCCAGGAGTGCACTGAGACCCTCTCAAAGGAAGATGTTCCAAATAGACCTGGAGTCTTGCTAATGTGGGCACAGTTGTGTTTTCTGGGACGCCATTAGGTGTGAGGCAGCAGAATATTGAAATTTTAACCTCATTTGACCTGAGCAACAACTCATCCTTTAATTTGTTTGTCTGTTTTCTAATTTTTAAGGCTATGGACATAATTCTGAACTTAACACTAACAATTCTGCTGCCACCCTCTACTGTAAAGAACTCATATTTGCTTGACCTGTGAAAGGAAATTATCACAGAAGCGAAATCAGATTTTAGCTCAAGTCAAGACACATATTAAATCTGATGCTTCACAGCTGAACAGGGCTCCCCCCGGTTCCCTACCCTCCCCCCCCCAGTTCCTGAACAGGCTTCTCAGAACTATGTGCAGACAGACGCTTAATAAATGCTTTTGATGAAGGTCCCTCTTTCTTAAAAGGAAATTAGATTGTTCTGACAATATCTCCTCATCACTAAACTGTTGCTTATTATCCAGCAGCCTGTGATCCTCTCAGTGTTTGCAAATTGATTGCTTAATGTTTTACATTCCTCTATGTCCACATTTCCAGGCTGAGCAGCCTCCTGTATCACAGCCACTGTAGGTGATGCATTTGTCCTTTGCTGGTCTTTTGATTTTATTAGTGTATACATGTATTAATTTTGCTTCAGAATAATTCATTCACACACACATATACACACATACAAATTGCAGAGCAATTCATTTGCACATATCATTTTTATTCATAAGTTTCTTGAGTTCTATATTCACTCACTTGTGCATTTATTTTATTATTGTTGGTCATGGGGCTTGATCTCAGGGCCTGGGGACTTTCCCTGAGCTTTTTGTTGTTGTTGTTGTTGTTGTTGTTGGTCGTGGGGCCTGAACTCTGGGCTTGGGCACTGTGCCTCAGCTCTTCAGCTCAAGGCTAGCACTCTTATCACTTGAGCCACAGTACCACTTCTGGCTATTTCTGCTTTTGTGGTGCTGAGGAATTGAACCCAGAGCCTCATGCATGCAAGGCAAGCACTCTACCACTGAGCCACCTTCCCAGCCCTCCCTGAGCTTTTTTGCTCAAGGCTAGAGCTCTACCACTTTGAATCACAGCTCCACTTACAGTTTTCTGGTAGTTAATTGGAGATAAGAGTCTCACGGACTTTCTTGCTCAGGCTAGTTTTGAACCACAATACTCAGATCTCAGCCTCCTGAGTAGCTAGGATTATAGGCATGAGCCACCAGCACCCAGCGACTTGTGTATTTATTGATACCAAACATGTATAGAAGAGCTCCGTAATACCTGAGGACACACTGGCTAGTGAAACAGAACCTGTTCATTTTCTTATGGAGTTTGCCATGGACTGATTGTAATTTCAGATCATAGTTAGGACTGTAGATAAAACAAACAGGTACTATGATAGAGAATAAATGAGAAGGCTACTCTGACTAGGAAAAGGTTAAGATGTGAATGAAAAACAGAAGAGGACTGAGTGGAGGCAGAGGGAAATGGCAATGCAAAGGCCCTGGAATGAACATGCATCTTCCTGGGCTTAACGGAAAGCAAAGGGAAATGGACTTAGGGAAAGGGTTAGGGTAAGAAAAGTGACCATATTGGCAGGTGCTTTATGAGAGTGTTCATACATGTCAGTTTGCCAAGGCTTAGAACTTAGCCATTATGGACAGGGTCTCTTTCACTCTCAAATGTGTCCTGGTTTGCCTGGTTTACGGTCATGATGTTTAAAAGGATGGCCATATATCATGTCAATCAGTGGGGATTTTATAATATGTGAGAAGGGAAATCGTTGAAGGGTATTAAGCCAGGGCATGGCAGCGTGAATTTATGCTTTCCACTTGTTCTACCTGCAGGTGTGAAAGTGAAGAGAGCTGGAGGAAGGAAGAGGATCACAGGTGCATCCTTCCCCAGGCATCACCGAAGGAAGCAGCCGTGCCTCAGAAGATGTCCGAGACTGGGCCAGTACACGCATATCCCGATGGGTGAGTACAGGTGGTACAAAGCTGCATCTCCCTTCCTGAAGTCAGGGGGACATTCCAGCACCTTAATGTCTTTGTGTGTGTGTGTGTGTGTGTGTGTGTGTGTGTGTGTGTGTGTGTGTGTGTGTGTGTGTGTGTGTGTGTGTTAGGGGGAATGGCTGCTAGGACCTCCACTACAGCTCATCATAGTTTCCCATCTTTATACTCTACAAGAGTTGTCCCTCGGACACCACACACATCATCATCATCATCATCATCATCATCATCATCATCATCATCATCATCATCATCTGCATAAAGATATCTATTGCAGGGCTGGTAACTGGGGTACCTGGTCTCTAATCTTGCCATGGTAGTACAACCTTCCATTAAAATGTATCTTTGATGTTATTTTCCTGGCATCTCCAAATCTAATCAAGAGGTGGAGTGTTTTCTTAATACTATTCTGCTGGAAATAAAGGAACTTTTTCTACTGTCATTCATGTCCTTTGTAAACTGAATCCCCTGGCTTGCTTTGACCTAGATTTTTTTTTATCCACAAATGGTTGTATTGGTTCACAATCCTGGTTCTCTGTAGGATGGCTGCCTTCCTGCTTTTTATTGTATCCTAAATAATTATTTCAGACTGACTTGGTGAAACAACAGCTCTTCTTTAATTTTGATTTACTATTTTCTTTGATTTACTATTGCCTAAATTTAGTTTCTTCTTTTTTTGGGGGGAGGGGAACTTTATTTCTTTAGTGAATGATAAACATTCCATAAATCTCCTTTTTATTTCCTTTTTAGTGACATTTATTCTTAGTATTTCTATATAGTAATTTGAAATTTATTGAAATAAATGACAATAAGACTTCATTCTTTATAGTTCATTATACTCAAGAATGTAATATACTAGAGATTAAATTATGCTTTTTCCCAAACCTAACATAGTCAACAAAAGACTGGGGTAGGGCCATTAAAGGAAGGAATGGGTAATCTTTTCAAATTAACACTTTGAGTCTTCACACTCCCTCAAAGGCATAAGGAGACTGAGTGTGCATGGAGATATGGAAGTGGAAATCAGAAAAGGGTTGGGGATTTCCACACACTTCCAGCCCTGGGCCTGAGTCTCTTGTTTGGTTTCCAGCCATCTAGCCATAGTAAGTTTCATCTCCACCACTGTGGATAGTGAAGGACACACAGAAGAAGGGACAGAGCATTTCCACGGGCCTACATACTTCTATCCTCTTTGTTCATTCATCCAACAAATATATCCTGAGCACCTACCATGGTACTATGTCCAGGAAGCACTACACTAGACCTAGAGCACCCCGAGCACTGCTCATGTTTCCTGCTAAAGTTTAGATCTTGAATGTCCCCCAAAGATCCAGGTGTTAAAGACTTGATCCCTATGTGGTAGTAGTGGAAGCAACCTTTAAGCAGTTGGTCTATTGAGGGGACTTCAAGTCACTGGGAATGTGTCCTTAAAGTGGATAGTGGGACCCCAGCCCTCTCCTTACACACCTGAATCTCCTGCTATGAGAGGAGAGATTTTATTCTGCCTCGTGTTCTTGCCAGGAGCTCCTCACCAAAGGCTCAAGAGCAATGGCACCTAGAACCTCCAAAACTTTGAACCAAAATCAGCCTGTTCCCTTCATAGGTGGATCATCCAGGCATTTGTTCCGGTACCAGAAAACTGATTAACTTTTCCCTTTCTGCCCCCAGCCCTGATCTGCAACACGATTCTTCTCCCGAATCTCACAGCATTATAATACAAGTATTATAAATATAAATATTCCTCTCCACCTTTGGCAACTTTCTTTTATTAAAATTCAAAATTTCTTCCATTTCAGATCACCGACCCAAACATGCCTTGTACTCTGGAAGTGATTTCATTTAATTTTTCATACAATAGGAAAGTTAAGTAATTAAAAAATTAAATTAGAAAACCAAACAAACAGTACTTTTCTTGCATGATTAAAACTAAATACTGTTGTAAATACTTTTCAGTGACCTGCAGACAGTCTTTCTGAAACACTGGATATCTACATGCATGCTGTCCCAGCTATGGTTATAGTTTGCAGAGACCAGTTAGAGCCTCAAATAACACTATTGGCTTCATTTCGTTATTTAGTCTCTCAAGGTTACAATTTCCTATAAACGGTGATAATACCTACCGTAAGAAATGCCATGAAGATCAAAAGAATCCTGGTAGTAAAGCCTTGAATCGTGTCTAACACATAGAATGCATTCTAAGTTCCTTTCACTTTTCTTATCCAAGAATCTACTCTCTCCACAGTGTTTTCCTCTCCCTCCCTTCCTATATTCCCTACTAATTCACTCCCACTCTCCCTCCATTTTCTTCCTTCCTTTCTTCCTTCTTTTTTCCTTTGTTCTTTCCTTAGTTCCTTCCTTCCTTCCTTTCTTCTCTCCTTTTTTCTTCACTAGTAAGCACTCATTAAAGCTCAAATTGTGCAAAGCTCTCTTTCATGCTCTGAATGTATACATGAACAAACAGAACAATGAACCTAGTATTAAGCAGGTTCTATCTAGCAGGAAGAAAAGGCAATGAATAAACAAAAAGCAGGCAATGATAAGTGATGAAAGATAGGACAGGGAACAAATGCAGGTGGGGGAGGCTACTTGATGGAAAAGAAGGAAAGCAAAGTTGGAGCTGAAACTTAAACGATAAGAAGTTAAGCCAAATGAACACCTGAAAGAAGAGTTTTCTAGAAAGAGGGCACAGCTAGTAAGAGCTCTAAGATTATGTAGGTATGGGCTTGGTTGAGCCAAGCATTTATTGATGGGCATTTGGGTAAGAGTAAGAGGTGCATCTTATTCTTGGTACACTAAGGAGACTTTTCAGAATTAGAAGCACTATTAGGAAGGAGCTTCTTTGTGTAACAAAAGTCTAGGAAGGGAAAGTATTCAGACAGCTCTTAGAATCATCCTTGTGGCTGTTCCTGGGAGCCTAGATTGAAATGGCAGTGATAAGAATGGAAAGGGAGAAAGTAGTAAGTATTTCTGAGGAGATAAAGCTGGATTGAGTGTAGGAGATAGACAAGGAAACAAATGGGTTTGAAGAGCATTGCTAGGATCTGACGAGCTATGGCGTGATGAAGGTGACTTAATTGAATAACACAGAGAAAATGTGGTTGAAGGAATACATTAGGAACCCAGCAGAGGGTCCTAAGGAAGTAACAAATAACAAAACCCAGTACGTAATCAAACTTAAAAGACAATTAAGCAGAGAGAATATGATCTTATAATTTTATAGCCATTGAACTTACTACACAAATATTCCATTATCAGCAAACCAACTCTGCCAACCTGGAAGCCCCCAAAACCACCTCTCAGTACTAACCTCTCACCTAAGTCAGAGTAATGGGTGGAAGACTGTGCTCCACTTCTTCAAAACAAGACATGCTACAGGCTTGCCCCCTAGTCCAAAGGAATGTGCCTTTTTTGGAGATAGGATCTTTACAGAGGTTATCAAGTTAGAATGAAGCACTCAGGGTAATCTAAGAAGACTGAGGTCCTTAGACAAAGAGGAAACTTAGAGACTCTCCCAGGAGAATGTCATGTGAAAATGAAGGCAGAGAGAAGTGTGATCGAGTAGAAACCAAGGAATTGCAAGTATTAGCAGCAAACCACTGGAAACTAGAAGAGAGTCATGGAGCAGGTTTGGCAGCATTCAGAAAGAACCAGATTTGCTAACACCTGGATCTTAGATTTCTAGCCTCCAAACTGAAGGTAGTACCCTAGACATTGTGAACTTTGTCGTCAAAACTTGGAAAAATAAATCAATAAACAACAAAACCAACAAAATTCATGGGCTGAGCAGCTGCTAGATAGGGGATGGGCTATAGCGCTCCACTTTTGCTAAGAAATGGGGAAAAGATGGCTGGAAACATTGGGAAATGAATGAGACAGAATACAGTACATCTGAGAAAAGTTACATTGGAGTGCATGGAGTGCACAGAAGCATGGATAATAGCATCCTACAAAGGAAAGAATTAACCAATTGACATCCAGCCCAAGAAATATGGAAGGAGTAAAAGGAAAGCTATCAATCTGTTTTCTCCGTGTTAGCAATCACTTATTTGTCAACATATACACTTTGAAAGGTTTCTCTTTCACTCTTCCTCAAAAGGCACACACTTGGCTTCTCTTTTGTCCTACATTTATAACATTCAAAAGAAAGTATGGAAGCCAATCGCTGGTGGCTCCCACCTGTAATCCCAGCTACTCAGGAGGCTGAGAGCTGAGGATTTTGGCCAGAAAGTCTATGAGATTTTAGCTCCAATTAATCACCAAAAAACCAGAAGTGGCTCAAAGTGACAGTAAGTAAGCCAGAGCCTATCTCAAAAATAAGCTGGATATTGTGGTCACATGTATGATTGAGTTAGAAGGAGTGAGGTTTGTGGCCAGCACAAGTAATGTTAGCTCTTGACTTTATCAATAGTACTACAAAATTACGGAAAATTTTCCCCAGTTGATTTATAGTTAATCTGAGTTCTATTTTAAGGAGCAGGTACCCACAAATGTGCTTCGTTTAGATGATGGCGGGGCATGTTTTCAGGGTCTGTGGGATGTTTATTACAAGAATATTAGTAATAAAAATAGGCCAGGCGTTAGCTGGGCTGTGGTGGCTCATATTTGTAATGTTGGCTACTCAGGAGGCTAAGATTCAGAGGGTCATAATTTGAAGACAGCAAGGGCAGAAAAGTCCATAAGACTCTATCTAAAACAAAAAAACGAGCAGCAAAAACCAGGTCAGAGGCATGACTCAAGTGATAGAACACCAGCTGAGTGAGCAAAAAGCCCAGAGTTCAAACGGACAAAACATATGTACACACAATACATATACACATACACATACACACATATGTATATACATATTGTATCATGAACTCTTACAAATGCTTTAACATGTACTAATACCCCTATGAAGCTGACAATATGTTCATTCTTATTTTACAGAGAAAGAAATTCAGGCCCAGAGAATTGAAATGCTTTGCCCCAGGTTCAGAGCTACTAAATGATGAGGCAGGATTTGAACCAATGGCTGGATCCAAGGAATGCTTCTCTAAGTATGCTACAGCACATCAACGAAAGCAGATAATGTATTCATCCTTCAGCCTGTATCCATTTTCCTGCTCTCCACTCATCTTCCTTTTCTTCTCCCCTTCTCCTCTCCATCAGCATTTTAGTCTTCTTATCTGTTTTGGCTACTAACTGGCTTGCTTTTATTTTATGGTCTGTGTAGATTCTACTTACTCTTAGTTTCTACTCCCCCACCCTATTCTCTGCCTGAACAGGATCCATCATGACTATTCCAGCCTCCCCAGATTCCTCCTAAGAATTCCAGTGGAAAAAAGGCCTATTGGTTGAGTCCATGAACAGCCCACACCAGTCCAATAAGTTGTAGCTAAAAGGTTTTGGTCCGGGAAGCTGCTAAAAATGACACCGCGTAAGCACTGTAGCACCTTTGGCTTTCTCAGAAAAACTATCTGCTGATCAATTCCATCCCAGATAAGCCTGTCAATCAAATCCCCACCCTCCTGTGGCCTGTCCCTGAGCCTACAGTGTCCCTGCAATTGCAATGCTCATGAGTGCCGTGTGTCTCCGTGTGATGGTGATAGCTGATTGTGAGTGAATAAATGAGAATCTTGCCTGGCTCCTTCAAGAGCAGATAAATGGGCAAGAGTTTCCAGGCATATCAGATCTGAGGGGAACCCAGGATTGGAAGCAGGCAGGAGATGGAGTACCATGCCGTTACTTGCTGAAATGCAGCTGGCGGCTGCCTCTTCGATAAACCAGAGTCCTCAATCTGTGTTGGAGTAAAAGCTAAAAACAAAACAACAACAACAACAAACAGGATGAAAAGCTGCCTGGGTAAAGAGACAAAAGGAATGTGGCCTTAGCAAGAGGATGCTAATTTGAACTGTAAAGAAAATCCAGATTTCTCTGGGAGAAAATGGAAGAGAGATTAAGCTTCAAGGATGTTGGGTTTATGGAGCCAGACTAAAACAACCTATGTCAAATATGCGAAGTTTATATCAGGTTTCTGTAGTTGATGAACCATGAAGTAGGCAATACAGATATGCATTTGCTCACCTGAATATATGAAGGTATTTAAAGAGCAAATATCCACATATCCATACATTAATTTCACAAGCTGACTCTATTCCAAAAACAGAACTTAAATCATGCCTTGCTATGTTTTCACATAATCTCTTAATGGATCTGAGCAGATTTGCTATGGCGCTGGGAAGGAGTTAGTACCTTTGTTCAATTCCAACCTTTCACATTTTGCAAGATTACTGGGACTTCCTTCTAGAAACTTTATTCTCTCCTTTGATATTCTGGATTGACTGAAAATAAGGTCGGGTTTTTTTTTATATACTTAAGAGGATAAAAATAATTCTACATTAAAAATAGAATTACAACAGGCACACAGACATTTGAAATGCAGGGTAACCAGAATCTTCTATTTTTATAGATTATCCATCTTCACTATGATCAGAAACACCACGACATGATCCTGCCACTATAGCAGAATCTATGGACCTACTCTAGCATGTTGAAAATTAACCTTGTCAACTTTTGAAAAAGTAATCCTCTTCATATATGCTGTTATAGCAAAGGATTCCCCTCTTCCATGCTGCAGGTCCACAATGGAAGTGGGTTGTTGTTATGGCAACAGAATACAAGACAGAGAACAGAGGAGGGGGAGGTCTCTATGCCCAAAGCCATAGTGGCAAGAAAACCCTTGGCCTCCCAGTGGTGGCACCAAGGAGAAGCAACTTGCCATGACTTCACTCTGCCAGATGCCATGCTATTGACATAGGGTTCCCCTTAGCTGTGGGCTTTCTTTTTCTTTTCTTTTCTTTTTTTAAATAACTCTGGGTAATTCAAAGGAAAATAATTTACTTAAGCATACATAGCCAAACTTAATGAAACAGTTTTCTCCTGGAAGACACTAGTATTAGAAACTTTCTCTGACATCTAGTATGTAGAAGTTAGTTAAATAGTATATAGCCAGGTGCCAGTGGCTGACTCTTCCTAGCTACTCTGGTGGCTGAGATCTGAGGGTCAAGGTTCAAAGCCAGCCTATGCAGGAAAGTCCTTAAGACTTTTATCTCTAATTAACCACCAAAAGCTAGAACTAGAGCTGTGGCTCAAGTGGTAGAGTACTAGCCTTGAACAAAATAGCTCAGGGACAGTACTGAAGCCCCTCAAACTCCAGGACCAATTCACACACACACACACACACACACACACACACACACACACACACACACACACACACACACACACACACACACACACACACACACGTATAGCATTTGCTATGGATTGATTCTCATCTTGAAGCAGATATTGCTCAAGATTCTAAGCTGACAAGACAAAGTTCTCTCTCCTTGAAGACAGTAAAAGGGTGCATGCCATGTGACTCATATCTACAGGATAAATAAGGAACTCTGAGCTCTCCTAGGCTTGTTTTTAGTCTGCTTGCCTTGAGATCTATTTTACTGGCAGAGAAGACAGCATGAGCAAAGACTTCAAGGTAAAAATTTCAGCCTATGTACAGGAATTATGAGGAATTCCCTGCTATAGAACAAGAATCTGGGAGGTTAGGGATGTGCGAGCCAAGGTGTTGGCAGGTACCTCCTCTGCAATGCTTGGTCTGTAGTTTTGGGGCAGTGGAGGCACCACAAAACTGACTGTCTGGACGGACTCTTAGCAACAGTGGATAGGTTCACTTAACAGATAGAGTAGAGAGGATCATATCCATAGCTGCTTCAGACTTCCAGGTAAAAATCAGTAAAAACCTGAATCCAAGTAGAATAACAGAAATGAAAGCTGAAGACAGAGTCAGGAAACAGTGAGTAGAGTCAAATAGTATCTCGGTAGGAGTTACTCCTCAATCTTTTTTCCCCACCTTACTGTCTAAACCAACTTTAACACTAAGAAAAACTTGGGAATGAAGAATAAGCACCTGACATAGCACAGAGCATGCAGTACATAGCAAACACACACACACACACACACACACACACACACACACACACACACACAACTATTTAAGATCACAGCCACTTTAGACCCCTCCTGTCAGACAAGTATATACGTTTCTTAAATTCTACTCCAGCACACTGTTACCTATCATTAGGGGTCTTGGGGAAGGGTCAAAAACAAGAAGATTTTTAGAAAGATTGGGAACAAGTTATCAATGCTAACTCAGATGGGCAGGCAAATCAAAACTGATAAAGTCTCATAGTTGAGATAGGATCATTTTTCTGTGGCTCTGCTGGTTTCACCGTGAATATTAAGTTTTAGGACAGTGGCAAAGGGAGTTAGCTTCTTTTCAGTGGTAGGAAACGAGACTAAAGCCTAGAGAGAGGAAATGACATATCAGAGTGAGGACGATCTTGAAGCCAGAGGCTGGCTTGTTTAGTGACTCTTCCTGGTTTCATCTTAAGGCATACTAATGAAGTCATGGCCTTTAACACAGCCTGTCCAGATCTCCTTTAAAAGGAGGAAGTAAAGACCTGAGTAATTTTCCAGATAATTTCCTTAAAAGAAAAAAAAAATAAAGCAACCTCACTTTCCTCTAAATTGTTTATAATTGATGAATTCAGGAAGTCACGCTGCTTTTAATGAGATCCCAAACCCAAATTCCTCTTATTTAATGTTTGTTTTGAGATTTGCATTTGCCTAAAGTCTTTTAGTAATTCTGGTGGCAAGAAAGGTTTTTTCCTAAATTGTGAGAATGCCCTCAAAACACTTCTTCATGCAGCTAAGGAGTGGGTACCTCTTGGTGCCTGGGTGGCTGGCATCAATGCCTTCCCTAATTGGACACCCAACTCTCCTTCAGTGCTGGAACAGAGGTGGAGGGAAAGTCTATACGCAAGTTGAGCATTGTGTTCCTTGCTGTTTTCCTTGGTGAATATGTGCGTGGTCACCATTTACTCGTTTTGCCCTGAGTAGGTCTGTAACAGCTTTGCTTGTGTTATTGCATTCATATGGAATAAAGCATTCGTATGGAAAAACAGGACTTAGGCTAATAAGTGGAAGAAATGATTTGTTTCGATTCTTGCTGAGGGTCAGGCTTGGACTCAGCTAATTATGTGTATTTATTTTCATGATGGAGAAATCAAGCTAGCAGTGATGGAAGAAGGAAATGACTTTGTCATCTGCTTTTTTTTTTCATATTTCCTAAGCACACGTGCCATTTCTTTGTGTGCCGCTAGTCCCTGTATCTGCCACACTGCTTTTGTCTTTCCCCTGCAAAGCCCCCCTCCCTTACTCCTTTCTTCTCGCGTCTCTCAAGATAGCTCCTCACATCTCTTGGGGTAGCGAGTTGCCCGCCTCTGGATGCCTTAGTTCGGTGAAAAACCCTAGATTACAATGTGGTCCACAGGTAGCAACTCTGCTGAAAAGCAAGAGCCCTATCCTGCAGTTATTTCCGAGTCAGACTCAAGTCAATAGCTGGACACAACAGTTAGCTTCTTGCTTGGGATTCACAGACAAAAGCTCAGACCATGAGCCTAGGCAGCTCTTTTGGGTAGACATGGAGGTGGGGTGGGATGGGGTGCGGGGCTGTCTTGCTGCTCTAGGCAGCTGGGGGGGGGGGCGGGGAACCATGAACAAAAGCTGCTAGCCAGGCCCCAGTGGTCCCCAGCTGGAACACACTCACCAGCCCCACACAGCCCAGCAGCAGGCACCTGGCATGGAAGTCCTTCCTTCCCTTCTGGAGTCACTCATGCCCCCGAAGGAAGGGCCCCTTTCTGAGACATCACATGAAGACATATGATTAGACATAATTCCCCAAAATGTACTGTGCAGCCGGCAGACTCCTTCCCAATCATTGTCTCTTAAGTGGTTAAGGCAGGAGGAGGGGAGTGCGGGGAGGAGGGAGAAGGAGCGGGAGGAAAGCAGAGGCTCCCGCAGTCTTTGTTTCTCTCCCATCTGGCTGCCAGCCAGAGGCAAAGATCGAAGAGACCTATCCTTTGTCCACTGATCTGACAGTCATCCGGAGTTACCACTGGGCAAAATCAAAGTAGAAGGCATTCGCATGTACAGTTCCACCTCTCACACAGGACTGAGAAATCTAAGTCCCCCTGTGCTGAAAGGTGGTAGGATTTGGCCACTGTGTTGACCTGTTTTCAAGGTCAGAAGAAACTTAGGAGTTCCAATTTCTCCACTGGCTTTGGTGATGGTTAGCATCCTCCTTGCTGGCTGTGGGAATCCAAAAACATGTGCCTTGTGGCTTTAAAAGGAAGAGAGCCTTTCCCCGCTATATCTGTATCAAGACTGGTTAGGCTTTTAGCATGTAAAGTTCCAGGCCATAAATAATTCAATGGGTTTGAAGAAGATTTTCTTCATTGTCCATCTAGCCCTGCGTACAACATCCTCTCTTCCTTTCTGGGCTTCTAACAAACATTAATTGAATCAAGTGGCAGGCGACTGGGCTGGCTGCTGACTCATGCCAGACACAGCCCTTGTGGACTCACAGAGCTCAGCCATCTCATTTGGAAATGAACAATGAGGAAGTCCAGCCCTGAGCTGATCACTTTTCTCCTGTTTCCCTTTCTTTCCTCCATTTGTTTTTTGAGTCTCCCACCACCCCAGTTCTTTACAAATGGATCCCTTGCAACACACGAGGGGCATTCTCCTGGCAGCCTTCTGCATTCATCTGTGCTGAGAGCACATTGTCCAGCCTCATAACTGTCCCTGAGCCTGTCCCTGGGCACTTCCCTCAGACAGGGAGGCCTGAGTATGGCAGGGGAGGGAAGAGGGGAAATTGACCACTGACAGGAGGGCAAGTCAGGCAGAGGTGACCTTAGTTGTCCAAGCTGTGCCCACTTTCATGTCAGAGAGGTGGGCTGGGAAACCCAACAGCACTAACAAGTGTGGAAAAGCAGTGAGCACAGGGGCTCTCTCCCGAGGACAGCTGAGGATGGAGGGTGGAGGGAAGGAAGGGACCTTCCTGTTAGCAAGGCAGCTTCAGGGGACTTAGGGCAACGGATGGAGAAGATGATGCATCAAGAAATGCTCTGATAAAGAAAGGACCAGGGGATCTGAAAATGTTTGTGGTAAACCCAGGTAGTCTCTTGGCCTGTCTCCTTTCACCTCCTACTCTTTCATTTTAGCTATAAATATTTATCTCATAAGGAAGCATTTGCCCTCCTCACCCCAGAGGAATTCCTTTAAAACTTTTCCTACCATGATCCTCTAAACATTTGCTAAGCACTTGTGTACAGGGTCCTCTGTGAGGAAATAGTTTACCCTCTTATCTCCAAATGCTTTGGGAAGCACTTACTGCACCCAGAGCACCAGCCTGCCCATCATTTTGTTTGCATTCTCTTCCTAACCTCCCAGAAAGAACACAGAGCTGGCAGCATTAGATCTACTCTACGAAGAGGCTAAGTACCGGGAAAGGGCTGGTAGATGGCAATCCAAGCTGAGTCTACTTCCAACCATACCTCCTCTCCTGAGGGGAGTGGAAAGGGGTACCTTGTACCTTGCAGGGTTAACTGCTTAGACATTAGGTTTATGGTTTATTACCATAAATGGAACAACAAAGAATCAGAACTTCTGGAAGGGGCTGACTGATCCCATACTCTTCCTTTGATCTTGAATTGTCAATGAACTATTTTATATTTAACTGTATTCCCCCTCCACACACACACACACACACACACACCTCCTTTATTCCCAACACATTGGATCGCAAAATGGATCCTGGCTAGGCACTCCAGGGAATTCTTGTGTCTCCATTAGACCAAGAAGTTGGTGATAAGCACAGGTTGTCTTTTTTCAATTCTTTTTTAAAAATTGCAGTATTATTGTTGTCATTTTTAAGTAGTTGTACAAAGAAATTACATTCAACAAATCAGTTTATGAAGACAATGCATCTTGGTTGATACCACCCCTTTCATCATTCTCCTTTCCAACCCAATCCCTCACCTCAATTTTCTTAATTTCCAAGACATACGCTGAATATGATGCTCTCCTTCTCCCCCGCTCTTCCTCTCTTCAGTCATTAGTTGTAATGCCGTTCTCAGATGCCTCCAGTAAGACATTTCTGCTGTGGCCATTCTGAAGGAATGGCAACCCTGTGTAGATTCCTTTGGGTTCTTTTGTGTGAGTGTGTGTGTGTGTGTGTGCGTGTACATGTGTGCACACATGTCTATACACACTGTGTATCTGCATTGTTTCTTGCCCCCTTCGAAGGAATTTTTTTTTCTACACATACTCAATGGCAAAAGCACAAAAGTGCAGAAGCCCAGGAACTATGAAAATGTACGTCAGCATCCTACAGAAAGCCCAGAAAGGAGAGCATACAAGAAGCCTTTCTCCCTGAGCCTCCTTAGTCATGGCGTAAATATTCTGTACTTTATCCTTCTGATTTATGGGTGTGCAACTTGGGGGTCGCTGGGGCATGGCAGGGAAGGAATCAGCCCTCTGTGAGGGAGGCCTCCTTGCTCAGCACGGAGCATTCTAATGGCCCTGAGTTTCACTGCCAAGAATGGAAGGCGTGGTTCACTTTGTCCTTATTTGACCAGAAGGCAAGGCATGGAATGCTGCCCCAGTGCCTGGGCTGTAAACTCCTGAGGGGTTATAAAGAAGCACTCTGCCTGGTATGGTTTCTTGGCTAAATGTTTGCACAGTAACTCAAATAAGGCAGCCCACATAAGTCAGGAGGGAGAAATAACCTCAAGAAGAGGGGGTTGGGAAGCAGCTTGAGCTTCTCGGGGCTTAGAGATGGTACTTTACCCAGAGACGCTCAGCAGAGCCTCCAGGGACAGACGGCCAGCCCTCCCCCTACGCTGCACCACCTGCCAGAGCCATTTGCAAAGCAGCTTGTAAGAGCAGCTAAGGGAACGAGCCACTTGTCCATCCTCCGTGCAGGAGGACAATAAGAACTTTAAACACTGCTGAGAAGGGCAATAAAAAGACATTAAATATTGTATCTATTTTAAACACTCAACAAGGTTATATAGAAACTGAGGACCTAAGGCCCAGAAATAAGATTGGCTCAGCAAGGTTAGACCCAGTAGGGACAGGGAAAGATACCAGTTATTTAATTCTGGTGTTAAGGGAGGTCTGATCAGCTGGTTACCAGATCTGTCTTTGCCTAGAGAGATGGCGTGTCACGCAGCTGGTGGCCAGAGGTTATTAAGCTGACATGGCAGGCTTCATTTTCTGTTCAGGGCAATACAGAGCAAGCTTGTTCCTCAGCTGTATACAACCCTTCAAGGATCTGAAATAAAAGTATATCATTCCATAAAAAGTACCGAAGTTCCTAGCCCACAGGGACTGGGGACTGGTTTAGGATTGGCTCCGAACCCCTTCACCACAGTGGCTTCCAAAATCCTCAGGCGCTCCAATCCCTCACAGGAAATGACATTATATTTGCAGTGACATTGTGAAGCATGTATCTTCCTGCACGCCTTAACTCGTCTCTAGAATATTTATAATCCCTAACTCAATGTCAGCACTTCTAAAATACTTATGCATACACTCCATTGTTTGGGGGAATAATGATAAGAAAAAAATCTGTACATGTTTAGTATAGATGCTGTATTTCCCTCCCCCCAATATTTTCCATTTTCAGTTGGTTTAACAAACCGTAGAAGCAGAACCCATAAACATGGAGGGCTGGTTATATGTGAATAAGTGAATGAATTGCTTCATTCATAATGAAGCACAACGCCCCCTCCCATGTGTTCTCCAAACTGAATTTGTCTCCCTCTGATCCTGCTTAATGATTATATTCATCCAAAGTTTATTTTCTCAGTTATGGCAGCTAGATAAGTTCAAAGTCAAGGTGCCAGCAGGGTAAAGGCTTGTAGATGATGGATTTTTTCTGATGTCTTCTTATGGCCTCTATTCTGTGTCAGTATTCATCCTAATCTCTTGTGGGATACCAGCCAGGGTGGATTACAATCCACCTGTATGACCTCATTTGATCTTAATCACCTCTTTAAGGGCCTTAATTCTCAAAGCAGTCACAACCTTGGGTCCAGGGGGCTAGGATATCAACATATGAATCTGAAGAGGACACAGTTCAGCCATAATAATGATTTTATGCATGGATATTAGGACCAAGTATATTACACTCTGTCCACATAAACTTTTTGGCAAACAGAGGAAGACACAGCTCTCTCTAACTACTGACTACAGGCTCCACTATCTCCCCTTAAAAGGTGAAAATAAATATGACTCCATTTTTTCAGACAAAAAAATGGTGACAGAAAAAACAGTGTTTTAGCATTAACTTTCCAGGTGCTCATGCCATCGGTGCAGGAGGAAGACACAGAAAGAATAAGTATTCTTGCTCTTTATTTGTCCATCCCTGCCACTAGATCCCTGGTTTTGGTAACCTGTCCCTTTGCACAAAGGTAACTTCTGCTAGCTGCCTTGCCATCAGCTCTCCATTTGGTAACAGAGTGAACCTCCCCATGTTTTGAACATAGACTGAGAGGTTCAATATTTGACACCTAAGTTCAGGAGAAACTCCAGCTGGGAATTTGGTTCCTGGCTCACCTACGATGTTCTTCTTCCACTAAGATAGCTGGATCCATCTAGATACCATTGTACCAGACAAAAGTCATTTGTAGCAATGAGCAGGGTCTCTTCCTAATTCCTAAAGCATTTGACTATTTCACTGAGAACTTACCCCTGTGCAGAACATCTCCACTATCCAGCTAGCTCCACTCATGCCCACCCAAGGACAGCAATGCTGAGACCTCTTTGTTGGCCTTTGACTTCTTGATGATAGAATAGTTAAGTGAATAGAGTTGAGAAAGAACATGACATGTGTGATGCTTTTATTTATTTTTTGCAGTTGTGGGGTTTGAACTCAGGGCCTGGGTGCTGTTCCTGAGCTCTTCTGCTCAAGGCCAATGGCTCTACCACTTCAAGCCACAGCACCACTTCCAGTTTTTCAGTGGTTAATTGGAGATAAGAGTCTCACAGGGACTCTTCTGCCTAGGCTGGCTTCAAACTGCAATCCTTAGATCTCAGCCTCCTGAGTAGCTAGTATTACAGGGGTGAGCCACCAATGCTTGGCTTGTGGTGCTTTTTGGGGAAAACAAACAAACAAAAAAAACATTTGGAATCCTCTGACCGTGTTGTGTGTCTTTTTGTTGTTTGAAATTCAACTCTGAATGCAGCATACTAGTAACAGGACAAATTTGGCATTTTAATCCATATGTCCATTTGAATCCAAGAGCTACATATTGCTTAGGTTCTTAGAAGAAGAGCATCTTCTGGCAAATTAAGTCAGAGGTAGATAATTATGCTGATATATACAAGAGCAGACAAGGGAAATTAATAGCAAGAATGGGATGAGGAAATATTTTCCATTTATCTTCTTCCTATCTCATAGTTCAAATTTACATTTCTAGAGACTTAAAAATGCTATAATAAGAATTCTTAATTGGGAAAGATTCAAAGGCAGAGTGAATGAATACTATTTGTTTATCCACTGTACGCAGGGCATAGAATGGTATCTTGAGTGACAGATATGTAAATCTTTGTTCTCCAGGATCACATCATCAGATTGAAGAGATGGACATACACACAAAACTGTAATTAACAATACAAAGCAGGAAACGCTGATCAGTTCCAACAGAGCACGACAGATATGCCATCTATTGGGTTTCAAAGCAGGGTGGGGCAGGTCTTCCTTTTGACTGAGGGGTCTCAGAGGGATGATATTTGAGCTTGGATTAAGGTCTTGGACTCAGTCCTAAAAGCAGTGTGGGTTTGCTGAAGGCGGTAGAGTAAGTGAATAATATCACACCAAAGCTAGAGTGTTGGAGCTGAATACATTGGCAGGAGACATGAGGTACCCTATACCAGATAGGAAGCCAGGCTGGGAATCAGGCTCTCAGGATGTGGCCATGGCTTTGGCCCAGCCACTAGTCACTCTGCACCTGAGCTGAGAGATGGCAGGCATGAGAGAAGGAAGAGACGATTGAAGCAGAAGCTAGGAAGAATAAATGAGACTCAATGACCGTGAAGAATAGAAGATGGAGATCAGGGTCCAGCTGAAATAAGAGCTCTTGCCTAACCAGATCTCAGTTTCTCTCTCTTTGCTCCATCCTCTAGAGACAACATAATCACCCGGCACCCCAGGCTTTCTCATGGGAGTCTGGGGTCATTCCAAGAATGTAGTCCTGCCCTCTGAACAGAAAGAAAGAATGTTCAGGGCACATAAATTACTTATGCAGGAGTAGTTGTCAAACAAAAAGTCCCAGAACTCTCTCTGGCTTTGTTAATCCCTTTGATAGCAACACAAAACCAGACTTCCATTGAGATTGTACATAAATGGACACAGTCTGATCAGGACTCGGATTTTTCAGACCTTAGATCATATGCCTTTGTCCCCTTTGGGGTGTTTTATTGTGTTTCGTTTTGTTTTGTGCCAGTACTGGAACTCAAACTCAGAGCCCTGCTCTCTCACTTGGCTTTTTCGCTCAAGGCAATCTTTCTACCACTTGAATCATTCCTCTACTTTTATCTTTTTGCTGGGTCTCTGGAGATAAGAGTGTCACAGACATTTTGGCCTGGGCTGGCTTTGAACTGTGATCCTCAGATCCCAGCCTCCTTTGTAAATACAATTACAGGTATGAGCCACTAGTGCCTGTTTCCTTTGGGGTTTTGTAGGTTTCTGTTTGTCTTCTGCTGTTTGCCTTTACAAAGTCTATGACATCCACTCTTTGATTAGTTTTTATTGTGGAAAGGATTCTGGAAAGGAAGAACATAGATGTCCTACTCTGCTGTGAGCTGACCAGGTGACCTTTGTCAGGCTCCAAACCTCTCTGGGCTTGAGTCCTTTTCAAGCCACTTGGTAATGGTCCTTCCAGCTTTAACATTCTGACTCTTAAGATTCCTATTGTGATTCTAAAGCTCTAGTAAGTTTAAGCATCCTTCTTATGATATACTTCCCATTCAGTCAATCCTCTATCTCTAACAAATGCTGTGGCCCACGAACATCAGATATTCCGCCATTTCCAAGTTCACTGACAAACTAAACAGAGCACTGAGCAAAATTCCATATGTTGGAAAACAGGTAGATATGAATTGATAGTAGTATGAATGGCAATAGGTGTTGTCTTTCTCTGCAGGGCCAAGGAGAACATTGGGAAGAGTGGAGAAGGTGTGGGAATATGTTAGGAAGTAAGGTCGCTATTAGACATGTTGAACTGGGGCAAATGGAAGAGACTCAAAAAGAAATGTCCAGTGACTGAGCGATTCCAGGCCAGAGTGGGGCCTCTCAAATGTGAATTAGCATGAAAATAGCCAAATGACTGGTGGGTAAAGATAAGGATCAGAGCTAGAGAGAAAATACCTGGAGACATTCTGATGGAGAGAGTGACATAATGGCAAAGTTGAAATTGGGGACCAAGTGATATGCTTGGGGAGTGGGGACAAAGCAAGGTAGGAACCTTCTAGATGTAAATTTAACCAGTCAACCATGTCTTGGGAGGAAGAGAAGAAGGAAGAAAAGCAAAAGCTATTCAAGGGCAAAGGAGAAAACTGATGAGAACAATTTTCCTTCAATTGCTGCCCAGGCTGGGTTCTTTACATACATCATGGAGTAGCAAACTTTGAGGGCAGGTATTAAGAAATGAAAAGAGAAGACCATCTAGGAGAGGTGACCTTGGGTTTGTATAATGGAACAATGTGCTCATCATCCAAGTAATGGGTAAAAGAGGGTTCGTGAAGCCAAGTTCAGATCAAGCCATCCCCAACAGGATAGATTCCGAATGTTTGCATTAGGGTCTTTAACAGACACTCTAATATCCTGCATTACAACCCTTTTCTGACTTCAGGCACACTGACACCACCCACCCTAGGCCTGTTTCTATAGTTCTCTTTGCCTTCATAGATGCCTTTCAAGGACATCTATGAAGCTATAGATGATTAACACATGGAAAATTCAGATTGACAGAGGATATAATGACCTTTCTCCCCAGGCTCCAATCACTAAGAGCCAGGGGACTGATAGCACAGCCCCTCACTGTTCGACTACATCAGATCTCATTGTAGCTGTATGTTGACCTTTCCACCTTTCCTCCCTCTCAGTCCCCTACCTCCTCACTCTTGCTTTCTGGGGTCACCTCTGTAATAAATAGTCTGCCTTTAGTCCCTCTATGAGACTGACTTCATGAGAACCCAGACCAAGAGAGCCTCAGTAGAGGCTGCGGGTAAACCAAGAAATGCTGGCAGAGGCACATCTCCTTTAAAGCCCCCAAATGCTAAATAAATGGAACAGATCCCTGCTCTTGTCTGTAATGGCCAGTGCTTGAGCTGTGTACCGTGGGGCAGATAGAGATGCTGTTCTGGAGAGGACCCAAAAGCACTTGGCCATAAATCCTGCTCAGCAGGGTGAACATGCAGTGCTTGTTCTAAGGACTTCACATTGCAAACACAAACAGCAGCATGAGCCCCATCCACACCATAACAGAATGACCTTTCCCTTTTGGAAGGTCACCTTCCCAGGTTTCTAGGAGCCTGCAGCAGTATCAAGCCCAGGAAGGTATGTTTTGTTTCAGTGTTTGACTCATCTCCCCAGTGGTTTAAAAAAAAAAAAAAGTGAATTTAGATGTGAAGTTTCACTACAGAAGATGTCTATAGCACAGTGTTTATTAACTTCCTTTATTCCATTCTACTTCTGGTCAGAAGGCTGAGGCATTTGAGTCCTCAATTCCAGCACCAACTTAAGGGCATCGAAACCAGAAGAGAAAACTAAAACAAAAGTCATAGCCTGTGTTCCAGACCCTTCAGCACCACCCCGTCGTGGAAAGCTCCCAGCTGCCCCTCCCCTCTTTATTGTCCAGACAGACCACCCTGTTGCTCAGGCTCTACTCTTCCTCAGAGGCTTTCCTGTTCTACTTCTCTCTCTTCAAGCACCAGTATTGGCTGCCACTGCAGATGTCTTTCTCTCCCACTTGCAAACCAACCATCAGCCATTGTTTGACCTACAACCCTCTTGGCAGTTAAAATTTTGTTAAGTATTTAGGAAATTGTTTTACTATCTTCATAAAGTGATTCTTAAGTCTTCATTCAGCTAGCTTGCTCCTTTTAGACAAGAACTAGCCTTTACCTTTATATATTCACAGGATCAGTTAAGGATTTTTCTTAAAGAAAATAAGAGAGAGTAACATTCTTTCTGCATTATTCACATACAGACTTTAGCCCCAGCCTGGATTTGATACATTGCCACTATTTCATTTAACCGTCACAATGACAAACACATCCTTTACCATCTGTAAAGGTTGTCAAGTTAACATTAAAGGGAAATAAAGTTAAACTTGGGGCTCAACAATGATGTTTCTTTGTCACCTCTATCTCATTTAAAGCTATGGATATGATTGCTGCCTTACAGGAAAAATGATCTGAAAGCCAGAAATCTTCACCTAAATATCCCTTCTGAGATTTTTTTTCTCCCTTTAATCTAGTTCAATGATTTTTAAATTTCAGTGCGAACAGAAATTAGAATGCAGGAATTGTGCTTTATCGATGGTGCCAGGGCTCTTTAAGAATGATTCTGAGCTTATACCATGTTCACATCAGGTGTTGATTATAGAACCTAAAAATATCCTTCTTAAAATGTAACTTTTCTGTTTGGAAAGATTACTTCAACATGAATTCTATCAGCAGAAGAGAACTTCTAAATGGTAAAAATTTTAAATTATAACCCTCCCCTTTGGTATGCGTAGCCCAGAAAAAGAACTCAGCCCTCAGGCTAAGTTGAAAGCTCCCTTAACCCCCAGGTTGCCCCTAAGTAGCTTCGCTGTGTTATAATGTAGAGCAAGAGGTGGAGAGCAAGGAGTTTGAAGGTGAATCAGTTGGACTGCAAAAATCCAATACCATCCATTTCATCTCCCATTTTCAAAGCAGAGATCTCCTTGGGCCCCATCATGTGTCCGGAATTCCCCAGCTTTCTTTCGGGGCCTGTTTCATCCAGTGCTGCTTATACCTCTGCCCAGGTTCATGGTAAGTGGTCTGTTTCTGTCAATGACTTTTTCATCTCTGTCAGGGAAAGGCCCATTAGACAAATCCAATGGGACAAGTTCAGAGAGTTTGTCAGTTCCCGTCACTTTCAGGTCTGGCTGTGCAGTGGAGCACGGACTTGAAACAGACTTGTCAAGACAGGCAGCCTCTTCTGGAAGGAGTTTCTCTCAATAGAAGGAAACACGTGAGGGTGAAAAACATCCAGATACCAGCACTTTGGCCCGGGGGGTGGGGGGGGAGGACGGAAAAGAGCTGTTGGTGAATTAAATAAACTATGTCGGAGTCTCATGACCCACAAAAGAACTGAAGAGACAATGATACTCTTCAATAGTATTTGGAGAGCCCAGTAAGGCTTGATACAGATTAGGAAGCTATAATTTCTTATAAATTGTTTCTTATATTAGGCAATTTTTATTTCTAATAATAATGTTTATTATTTCTAATTTTCAATTATTTCTAATAATAAAAAATAGTTTCTTCTTACTGTCATTTTTGGGCTGGAGGTACAGCCCAAATGGCAGTGCATCAGCCAAGCTAGCAAAGTGACATAACTACAAGGCCCTGAGTTCAAACCCTGGTAACAATAACAACAACAACAACAACAACAACAACATCTCTTTAATAGAACAATGAAACCTGAAAAAAATTGCTTTTCAGAGCCAGGCGCAGGATAAAGGAGAGTGAAGGAGGGATGTACACATTGGACACATAGGTGGAAATGTTACCAAGGGGTAACATTTTTTTTATTAGCATACCTTAGTTGTACCAAGGTACAACTTGGTACAACTAAGGTATGCTAATAAAAAAAAGCAAAAAAGATTTTCAATTTGTTGATAATCAGTAGCTATCAATAAGAGAAGTAGAGGACGATGTCTTATGCCTATTTCACTGAGAAAGTGGTAGAAAACATTTACATTTTCCCATAGTGAAGTTCACACCCATTCCCAACCTCTTCCACTCCCTTGTCCTCCCTTCTTAGCCAGCAAAGTATCTTGGCTTCCATCTAAGGTCAAACCCAGCTCAGCTCCTTTGGAATCCTCCCCTGTGCCTTGTGAATACACATGCTCCTGGACCATCGGATGTATTTTTAATTCCTCCTCACCTGGTCATTCCTTTCAGCTTATAAACATGCTATAATAGCTCTATTAACGTGTGTTATAAGTGTCTTTTTTCCCCTCGTTAATAACAGGGTTTTATTGTATAGCTCAGGCTGACCTGGATTTAGCAATTTAACCTGAGCTGGTATGGAACTCAAGATCCTCCTTTGTGGTAGAATTATTGGTCTAGCTTTTAAAAAAAATCTTGGAGCCTGATGCTGGTAGCTCATGCCTGTAATCTTAGCTACTCAGGAGGCTCAGATCTGAGGATTGAGGTTCAAAGCCAGCCCAGGTAGGAAAGTCTGTGAGACTCATCTCCAGTTAGCCACCAGAAAACTGGAAGTGGTGCTGTGGCTCAAGTGGTAGAGCACTCACCTTGAGCTGAAGAGCTCAGGGACAGTGCCCGGGCCCAGAGTTCAAGCCCTAACCAACAAAAAAATAAAATAAAATAAAATAATATAAGAATCTTGGAACTCTAAATTTCCTTTCAGTTGTCATTCAATTTTATGCTTCTTTTTTTAAAGCAAAGTTTCTTTTGGACTTCCTCTTTTCATTCTTATGGAACAACTTATAAAGTAGACAAAGCCATCCAAGTCAGCAATGACCTCTGCATAATCAAAACCAAAGTCAATACACTGTTTTGTTCCAACTGGTTACTCCATATTAAAATATCTCTACTTTTGCTTACTTATTATCTGCCCTTACCCATACTAGACGCAGTTTTCATGAGAGAATAGAAAAGTTGTACTCTTTACCAAGTTTCTCAAACTCTAAGATAACTATATGCCAGTATATGTTAATTACTCAATGGATACTTGCTGAAATGAATGACTCAATCTGCCAATTAATAACCATTAAGGATTATATCATGGATGTGACTCAGCTTATACCTGTGAACTAGTAAGGAGTAAGAATCATAATTTCTTTGAAACAGGTCAGTGTCATTTATTTAGCTTTGTTATTTTATAGCCTTCCAGACAGTGATGCTGTCTGTTCTCAGAAATGGAGTGATGAGGCAAGGAAAGAGAAGCCAATACTTATTGAATGTCTTCTGCCCAAAGAGTACTGGATTAGCCAACCTTACATACATCATCTTGCCCGCTCCTCACAGCAATCACAGATGACTCTGACTACCTCCGGTTTTCAGGTAAGGACACCGAGGACAAAATAAAGTGAATTCTCTTGCCCATATTTACTTAAACATGAGATCATCATGAATGAAGAAGCCATGTTGTTTTCTACCTCCATTGAGCTGAATATTAAATGCTATGAATTCACAGAAAATTAAAAGAACAAGGCTGGTACAGATAAATGTAAGTTAGAATTTTCCAAGGTAAAATACATATTATTTTTAAATTTTTTTGATATTATTTTTATTGCCAAAAGCCATTAAGATAGCAATGGAACTTGATGTGATTTTATTGTTTATTTTCTTTTCTGGATATGCTTACTCTCACAAGAAGCTTAGAAGCCTGATTTGTAGAATATATATATATATATCGTTGTAGAGTGGCCATCTGGCTAAAGGAGCCAGATGAAATAGAAGCACGCACAGTTACATTTGAACTGCAAAGGAAAGACAAATAATGTTTTTAGCATCAGTATATCTCACTATAGCATCACCATATTTACTCTAAATAAAAATATTGTTCAACTAAAATTCAAATTTAGCTATGCCTCTGCATTTTTACTTGCTAAATCTGGCAACCCTACATCTAGCCAAGAGCTCTGACACCATTCCAGTACTGGTCGCCTCACTCTGCCAGACAGGTTTTGTGGAGGAGGAAAAGACAAAAGCAAAGGATGAGAGAACTCTGAAGAACCCTGAAAAGATAAGAGCCAAATGACCACTGCCTTGCTTTCCATGGGGAAGATGCTGCTTTATTTCCAGACCTCACTCCCTCCATTCAAGCCTGCCGGCCTTCTCGGCAGCTCAGAAAGGAACCACTGTGGATAAATCCCTTACATTCCCTGGCCTGTTTTCCCATCTGCAGAGCCGCAGTTGTTGGAAAGAAAGCAGATGATGTGGTCTGACTGATCTCCATAAGTACAGTGTTTTCTTGGGACACTTCTGAAGCTTTAAATCAGAAGCCCAAATGATTAGAAAAAGAAGCCATGTGGAGGTAGAGAGGAAAACGGAGAGGAAGGGGGGGGGTGAGTGCAGATAAGATGAAGGAGATGGAGCCAGCTGGGACAAGGCATATGAAATGTTTAACGGGGACACAGGACTCCATACTGACCTGCTTTATTTTTCCTCAACAAAAATAAAAGAAACCAGATTTAGAGTAAAGTAGAAACTTGATAACTGGGGCAAAAGCAAGACTAATCTATAAATCACACTCCCTGAAGTGGGTTGAAATGGTGTCTCAAAGACTTGAAATGCAAGCTATGTGTGGAAGAAAATGTAGAGTTGGCATGAAAACAGCATGGGTTTGTAATCGAATTAAAATGGTAAGAACATTGACTTTGCTAAGTTGGTATTTAATAAAACGGATATATGGGACTAAGGCATGATATGAACTGAACTGTGTTACCCTCAAATTTTTATGTTGAAGCCTTGTACAACCACATGAAGAATAGAGGGATTCTAATACAATTGGATGGTGGCTTTATAAGAAGAGAAAAATCTCTCCTCTCTCTTCCCTCTTTATTTTTCTTCCCCTCTCTTCCTCTCTCTCTTTTCCTCTCTCTCTTCTTTCTCCCTCTCTTTCTGGCTCCCAAACCACACACCTAGAAACAGCCAGGTAAACACATAGGAAGGATACAGATATACGTAAGTCAAGTTATCACCAGAATCTGACTCTATCAGCACCCCAATCTTAGCCCTCTCTCCTCCAGTGCTGTGATTAACCTAAGTCTTTGTGTAGCCACCTAGTCTATGGTATTTTGTTATAGTATCTCAAGCTTACTAACTGGGCCAGTAAGAAATTAAATTCCTTAATTAATTAAATCAATTTTGGTACTTAAAAGAAAAATGAAGTCCACATGAGAACAGACACAACCTAGCAACTGGTAGAATAAATAGCCAGAATGGAACCCTCTTTCCCCACTTTTGAGGCATCCTTGGGTTTATCAAGGCCCTGAGCAAAAGGAATTGATGATAGGCACTCAGGCACCCCACTTGTAGCCCACAAATTGAATTAGTCAAGGCAATGAGACAGCACTCTCAGAATATTTAGTGCTAGTTGAAGAGATTTAGATTCTAACTTAAAAATCCAGAGACCTCTTGTCCAAGATTCTTTTTTTCAATGAACCTTATTAGGGAATGGGACTTCCTACTCACAAAGACAGACAGTACTCAGGGACAGATGTCTAGAAAATCCAAGCATTGTAAGGCTGATTTTGAAAGGAGTTGAGTAAGTAACTGTTGCAATATTGAATGAGTAGAGGGAAAGTGGGATGGAGGGAGGAAGAGAGAGAAGAATGGAGGGAGGGAGGGAGTAAGGGAGGGAGGAATAGATGGATGGATGGGATAGTGATTGTTACAAATGTTCACAGAAGTCATGAAGTGCCAGCCTCTGAACATGTGGATCTCTTTGGTCGCAGGCATTAACCATTTTCTGGCAAATCAAGAATTCCCTGTGAATGGCTCCTTTACTCTGAGCACTAAGAAACATGAACAATAACTTAATTGCATTTAATTTTCCAAGGGCCAGCCTCTTGAACTGGGATGTTGATAATTTTATTAGCTTTGGCAAATACTTTCTGAGTTCTGTCCTGTACTGCATGTCATTCATTACTAGAGACTTGATTCACTCATTCATTTATTCAACAAATATTGTTAGTTGGGCATGCTAGAACATATCTGTAATTCCAGCACTCATGAAGCTGAAGCAAGAGAATCATAAGTTCAAGGCTAACCTGGGCTACACAGTGAGATCCTGTCTCAAATGAAATAAAACAAAATTTATTAAGTGCTTATTATATGCCAGGCACTGATCAACATTCTAGAGACATGTTAAAAATTAATCATGAAGTAACTGCTGCTGAGAAGAGACAGAAGGCAAGCCAACAAAAAGAAAACATAGTACATCAGTGGTAAGTGCTATGGAAACAGGAGAGAGGGATGGAACAAGGCAGAGGTGAAGGTATATAATGTAAATGTGCAATCAGGAAAGACTCTGCAGAAGAGTGATCTTTGAGCCTAGATCCCAAGAAACTGGAGAGGTGACTTGTGCAGCTATCTGGGAAAGAAAATTTCAGCCTAAAAGAAGTGGAAGGTGCTATGGGAGCAGTGGGTGGACCATCGCCTCAGGATGGAGGGATGAAGAAGAGATAGTGACAGGGAAGAGTGGCTGAGTGATCCCTAGAGTGACAGGTCCTAGTAAGGACTTTGGCTTTCACCATGATCCACTGAGGGACTGACATGAACAAACAGGCCTGACAGTTAGACTTAGTCTATGGGAAATGAGGATAGCAAGGGCTTCTGGGAGAAGCTTAACTAGGAAACCAGTGAACAGGTCACTTGATGATCTACCTAAGAGATGATGATGGATTAAATGGAATGTGAGCTATAGCACTGGTAAGAACACCAGACTTTCAGTATATTTGGGAAGTAGAGTAGATAGGGTTTGTTGATGCTAGCTTGGGTAGGAGGACTAACTGAGGAGATTCCCCTTCCTAAACACTCCCCGCTGCAGCACTGCCATCGCTGTATGCTGTCTTCTGCTAAGGCCTCAGTCTCTATGTGCACCAACAGTCTCTCTCTGGGACCCCAGCTACTATGATTTAGATTGATGATCCCTCCATTCTGACTCCTTCACTCCCTAGTCTAAGCCCAATCCAGGGCCTGTCCTATCTCCTTCCATTTCCGGCTCTCCCCACCTGCACTTAGGTTCCCATGGAATGGAAACTGAAAAAATACTGGAAGAAGAACAAAGGTTTTACATCAATGAAAGTGAGTCTGAGTGGGGAAGAGTAAACCAAAGCCAGGGTAACTGTTAAGTAAAAGTATTAGACTATGCATGGTTGAGCTAAGATGATCAGAACACCAGGAAAAGACATTGAAAAGCAGACATTCCAATTAAATACAATGTATACTGTTGCCACTTGAGAACAAGAATAAGAAATCTAAAAACAGCCATTCTTACAAATCATTAGCCTTAGGCATGATTCTTTAAACAACAAAGGGAAGAAGAAGAGGGAAAGAATGAAGGAACAAAAAAATAGAGATTGATCCTTCTCCATTAGCTATTTTATAGAGGTTAACAGTGGATTATTATTCTACACTGTTTACCTAACTTTCTAAAAAGAATCCAAGCCATTTGCCCCTGGATATTACCTTATGATACAAATCAGGACTTTTTAAAGTAGCAATTAAAAAGCTATCCTTGCAGATAGTAAGATTGCACATACTATATCTATTTTGTAGGATTAAAAAAGGTACACCGTGTAAATACTTTCCAACACAGTGGATGCAATAGATTCTGACTTCCTGCTTTTAGGATTCATGATCATGATTTCCAGACATTCAGAAATGCTGGGGGCTCTATGTACACGTGCTATTGTTTCAAAGAATCTAATATTACAATGCTCACATGTGGAAATTTTCCACTGACTTAGTTTTACTAACACAAACCACCAAAGACTCAATGATTGTGTTAGGAAAATTTCAAGGCATACTCCTAGCCTCCTTGTGGAATATATTACAAGATGTGATGAAGTAGTTTGTTTTCTACGTCTTGTTATGTTTTTATTCCTCTCACAAATGCAATGGAAACCATCACAAATTAAATAGATTCCTCAAGGTTCTGAAGGGGTTCTCCTGCTGTTTTTATTTATTTATTTTTTTGGACAGTCAGCAGTAGTGATACAACTGAGGTTAAAGAACCAAACTCCAACAGCCTTCATGTTAGGAGAGGCGTAAGAGTGTAAGCACCGAGGGCCTGACCCCGGAGAGTGAGTGACCCGAGAAGGTGAGTGACGTCAGCCCCTTCTCCATTTCTTCCTATGTTGACCATTCTTGATCTAAACATGCTTTGGGACCAGAAGTACTTCAGATTTCAGAACTTTATTTATTTGGATTTTGGATTAGGAGATCTTTGTATAAATGTGACCAGTTGCCTAACTCTTTTTAATGTGAAAATCCCAAATACAAAACGTTCTGAAATTCAAAACTTTTTTTTTTGAGCATCGTATGTCAGCACTCAAAACATTTTCAACTTTGAATTAGGGATATTGAACCTATGTTTGTCTCTCCAGTGTTTCTGAATGCCCAGATCCCTTGAACTTGCCCATTTTCCTTCTCTAATCTTAAAGATAAGAATACTCTGTTGAAACAGCTGCAGTGATGATGGACCATCCCACTATATCCCTGTATCCCTGGTGATTATCTCTTGCTAGATACATGTAGTTAGAGTCACTATTAACTATAATAGTGGGCACTGAGCCTCTTATTTTTTTTAATTTAAAATGTTATTTTATTTTATTTGAGAACATACTGTACAGAGGAGTTACAATTACATGGGCAGGATAATGCATACATTTCTTACCAAGCATTGCAGCCTCCTCCTTTGTTTACCCTTCACCTCCCTGAGCCTTTTATTTTTGAACTTGAGGAACTGAGGACTTGGAACTCAGAACTCTGACACCAAGGCCAGCGTACCCACTAGTGATGTAAATGTAGCGGGTCTGCATAGGGCCCATGAGAGTCATAACATGGTCATAATGTGATCTCTGTCCACTCACCTCCCTGTTCCTCCCTTCTGCTGATGCATCTGATTCAGAAGCTCCAGGAGCAGGTGAGGTGGCTCTGTCACTTCCCCCTCCTTTGCTGTTGTCACCATCTATCCAGCTCGATTTTTGACCTTTATCCTAGCTGATCAAAGACATAGCAATCAGCTCTGGGGATGCTCCCA
Organism: Dipodomys merriami; assembly: GCF_024711535.1. Classification (NCBI taxonomy): domain Eukaryota; kingdom Metazoa; phylum Chordata; class Mammalia; order Rodentia; family Heteromyidae; genus Dipodomys; species Dipodomys merriami. Next base: position 26,122,046 of record NW_027202270.1, on the reverse strand, counting down.
CCCTTACCCCTTATCTAGGATATGACCCTGAATAAGGCTTTTAGCTGAAAGGCTGGCTCTAGGACTATGTTTGTGCCAGAAGGAAAATATGAATATCACATGGCTTGTTCAAACCTGGAGTGTCATCATTGTGGCCACAGGAATTAAGCAGCTTCACAGTCTACCTCTGGCCAGAAATTGTAACTAAAGCCAGAAGTGACAAGCCCCAGTGAACAAATTAATGAGAAACCTTGAGCATTTCAGATATAGCCAACACAGTTAGCTTGAGCGGACAAATCTTTTGGTTAGAAATTACATTTTGATGGATAGCTTAGAAAATTTGTATTGAATATGTACATGCAATTACCATAATTTAAGTGGAATAAATCCATTGTTTGTATCTGAAAGTTGAGTCTCAGTCTATCACAAAGGGATTTTTTACTAGTCAAGTGTTTGTTTTAGCAGTCTTATAACTTTGAAACCATAAATATTTGTTATGGTAGACTATATGTTAATGTTTGTTATAGAAATTTGTTACTAAGTATTTTAGTTTACGGTTAAAAAAAAACTAAAGTGTTCATTAGTCCTAGTCTGTCATAGATGCTTGATATAAAGTATCAATGTATTGTTCTATGTCTAATCTACTCAACTGCCATAAAAGGGCTGAATGCTATCTCTGAAATTAAGAACTTAGCTAAAGGCATCCCTGCTCATAAAAATTTGTTTTACAAGTATAATTAAAGCAGTGATAATGAAGTAGCTTTTAAACACAGTGCGAACTTGTTTACCACATCAGTAACAAGATTCCAGACAGTATACTGCTCCCAGTTCAGAAAATGATGTCTACGCTCAGTTTTTTAAAAAGCAGATAGGCAAGTGGAAGAAGAAAAATTATTCCAAGGGTAATTAATGACTAAAATGAGAATAAGGGCTTGCAGAACTGTACATATTTTGCATCTACTAAATGCTCAACAAAAGTATACTAAGTCTGATTTGCATCAACTAAAGTCCCATTATACTAAACTTAGTCTATTGCTAGAGCAGAAGTGACAGACAATGATCAAGACACTGGAGTATCCTTAAAGTTATCCAATCCATCTATGGCTTTAAAAATCCCTTTTTTATCCTCCATAGGAAGCTCAAAAAGGAAGCCAACTGTCTAAGAGCTCCTAAGAGAAGAGGTTTTCATCATGAGAGGAACAACTGAAGCTGGGGCTGTTTATAGCTGAGGCTTCCACAATCTGCACACAAATTGTTCACAAAGTACTTCCTTGAAGGGGTAGCTGGATTCTGGGCCTACGTCAGAGGTGTGTAAATTTGGAGAAGGCTGATCGACAGCCTAAGGTATTTCAACTTTGAGTTGGATATGGTTTTTCTCCTAAAGTTTCATGTGTTGGAAACGGTCTACGGTGTCCAGTGTTGGGAAGTGGTAGGGACTTAGTGGGAGGTCCCTGCGTCATGACTGTCAACTGAAGGGTTAATGCAATCCTATGAAGTGAGATGGGTCTCACGGGAGAAAATTAGCTCCTATAAGCTGGGTCTTCCTTCCTCTCTTGGATCCTGTGACACAGAATGTACCCTGTCAGGAGATGTGGCTATAATGATGTGGCCTCTTCCATGTGCCACTTCCTTTTCTACTTCTGTGTCATGTTATAACAAAACCAAAAGAACCATCTCCAAAAGGCTTGTGCCTTCTAACCACCAGTACTGCATAGCAAATAAACTTCCCCCCGCCCTGCAGAGAATTCAGCCTTAAGTATTTTATTCTAAACACATACAACAGATTAAGACCAGCAGCATATTGTTTCTTCTCTAACTCATATCACATCTTTTTACTCTGAACACTTTCCCAGACCCATTGCCTGATTTAAAATCTTGTGCTACCTCCATGATTGATTCTTTCCCTGTCCTTCACTGACAATTATGGGTTCACAGACATTCCTTATACCTTTCCTACTCTTAATTTACATACCTACAATGTGGGCCCAGAGCTCTGCCCAGCTTTCCCTTCAAGGAAGTGCTTGGTATGGAGAGTGTAGACAGTCAGCTCCTCCAGCCATCAGTTACTCAGGATCTTCCCCAACTTCAAAGACTACCTGAGGCCACACTTCTCACAAACAGCCTACCCAGGATTGAGGGAGATGCCTGTTGGGTTTGAGGCTGCTGGACCACATCCCCTCCCACACTCTTGGCCAGATTGGCCAAGGCCTTTTGGAACTACTATCATGGTTCAGCATCTACCCAGCCCAGCTGTGTTTCCTCTCCTTCTCAGATGTGATTTGATAAGCATCTTACTATGGAAACTTCAGCTCAGCTTCCCCTCTACAGAGACCAGTGGTGGTGGCAGTTTCTTAGTTCAGTCTTTTCCTGAGCTTAGCACCACATGGTCAATCTGATCAACAAATCCAGGTGGAAAAAGGGGTGCCTAAAAGCTCGTTAGACTATTTCTGTGGTCCTCCGTATTTAGCAAGTGGAGTGGAGCCATTGAAGCTGCTATGGTAGGCCACAGGGTTGTGGAGAGATGGAATTAAACAGAACCAATAAATCAGCGCTTCTCACTCCACAGTCATCAGAATCCCCTAGGGGCATTTGAAAAATACAAGTCTCACAGCCTCACACCACTGATTCATTTTCAACACTGTGAGAATCATTCAGAGGACTCATAGATGCTGGGCAGAGAACCACTGGACTCATAGGGTCTCAGGACTTTCCAGTCTCTACAGTTTCAGGTGCAATGTAAACATTTAAAACAGGGTCCTTACAATCCAAGGTTAGAGAAGCAGTTCTGACCTTTATGCTAATGGAGAGACTTATGCTGTAATTACATATCCTCTCTTCCAAAAATCAAACAATGAAACTACAGATGTGCTAAGCCCATGTTGAATTCCTAGCTCTTCCTAATGCTCCTTCTCTATTGCCAAACATCATGGGAACCAGCCCTCAAGTTCCCCAAAAGCTAACTATGGAGCCTTGTAACTTCCAAGGTCACCTCCCCGAGGAATGTGAGAACTCCTGTCTGGGTTTGTCAATATCAAAATGTTTATATTAAAAAGTCATAATTGAAGCTGGACATCAGTGGCTTACCTCTATAATTCTAGAGGAGGCTGAGATCTGACGGTCAAGGTTCAAAGCTAGCCTGGGCTTACTGTTAATTAATCACAGAAAAAGTTAGAAGTGGCATTGTGGCTCAAGTGGTAGAGTACTAGCCTTGAGTTCAAGCCCTAGGACTGGCAAAAAAAAGTCATAATCAGGCATAGTGGCATACACTTGTCATCCCAACACTGGTGAAGATCTCAATCAAATTCAAAGCTAATCTGGACTACTAAACTGCATAGCAAGCTCTGAGCCAGCCTTGGCAGAATAATGAGACCCTGGCTCCAAAGTTACGCTATTTAGGTCATATTCTGCCCTTTGGTGGCAGATAGAAACAGACAGATAGACAGATAGACAAATTCTCCAAACACTAGATTACCCTGACTTTCGTATCTTGATTTTCTGTATCTTATTAACAATTTTTTTAAAGGCACAATTTGTAGGTATTTCTCAAATGTATATGTGTGTTCCCAAATTTATTTCCAACTTCATAATACATGAAAAATAAGTAATACTGTATTTCCTATCATTATTTGTAAAAGGATTATCATTTTTTAGGTTGTCTATGTATAGACCATCTATTGTTGGTTCTCTTAGGTTTTGGTTTTGGGGTTTGTTTTTTGTTTTTCTTTTTTGCCATAATTAGGGTTTGAATTCATGCTTTCTAAGCAGGCATTCTACCACTTGAGCCACATACCCAGCCCTTTCTCTTCAGTTTACTTTTTAAACAGATTCTTATTGGTTTTTCCTAGAATGTGATCCTTCCAACTGGTATTATAGGCATGTACCACCACAGGTAGCCTCCTTAGGTGTCCCTTTGAATACTTGATGTTGAACAGTATTTGTTTTGCAGTACTGGGGCATGCTAGACAAACACTTTACCATTTGAACGCTTACCCTCAGCCCTTTTATCTCTATTTTTGTTTCATAGGTAGTCATGATAACTTTTCCTAAGCTAGTCTCAAACTTTTAATCCAGTCTTTGCCTCTTGAATAGCTAGGATTACAGAAATGTACTTTTTTACCTGGCTAGAAGACTTAGGAATTGTGATCATGGAGAGGAATGATGAAAAAGGCAAGAGAAAATTTCACAAGGTTGTTCTCTAATAATCTTGGCTTCTAAGATTTCTGTAAGATCAAGAGGCTGAGATGTGAGGATCCTGCTTTAAAACTAGCCTGAATAGACAAATCTGTGAGACTTTTATCTGAAACTGAAGGTGTAGTTCAAGTGATAGAGCATTAGACTGCAACAAAAAAGCTAAGCAAGAGTGTGAGGCTCTCAGTTCAAGTTGCAGTATCAGCACATGCAAATGCCTGCATGTCTACAAGATTACTACAAGAAACTGTATTTAGTTTTAAGTATATTTTAGATACGAGACCCTTGTCTGTTGTATGGCTAGTAAAGACCTTCTCCCAATCTGTGGGCTTTCTGTTGATCTTGCTAGATATGTCCTTTGCCTTGCAGAAGCTCTGCAGATTCATGCAATGTTTCTTTGATTTGTTGTGCTTCTGGGTCTCTATTAAGAAAATTTTGTCCTGTGCCAAGGAGACCTAGAGTTTCTCCTATTCCTTCCTATAATGTTTTCAGGGAGTCTGCTTTTATTTCGAGGTCTTTGATCCATTTGGAGTTGATTCTGGTGCAGGGTGATATATATGGATCTAGCTTTAGTTTTCTACAGGTGATTAACCAATTTTGCCAGCACCATTTACTGAAAAGGCTGTCTTTCTTCCATTCTATTTCTTTAGCTCCCCAGTCAAAGATTAGGTGGCTCTAGGTATGTGGGTTCATTTCTGGGTTTTCAGTCCTATTCCATTGGTCCTCAGGTGTGTTCTTCTGCCGATACCAAGTTGTTTTTATTACTATGGCTTTGTAGTAGAGTTTAAAAGTTGGTATTGATATTCCTCCAGCGCTGTTCTTTCTACTAAGGATTGTTTTTGCTATTCAGGGTTTTTTATTGTTCTATATGAATTTTTGGATTACTTCTTCTTTTTTTAAAAAATAAGTTTTTTATTGTGAAAATACTGTACATGAGCAAGGTAATGAGTACATTTCTTATCAAGCATTGTGGCCTCTTCCTTTGTTTTTCCCCTTGCATCCCTTCCATCCCACCTCCATAATTATACTCCTCCCACCCCCCACCTAAATTGTAAAGTTCATTTTTCAACATAGTGTCTTCTACATCTCATTGTTGCAATGGGTCAACCTGTATCCCTATTTAAACATTTTGTTTTTTCCCTTCCCCTCCTCAAATTATACCAACATCAAATACAGTGAAAACAGGGGTTATACCTTGGGGTAGGGACCTACAAAGCAACAAAAAATAATCACATGGTACCTTATAAATATGTTAGAAACAATAGCAAGAAAGAAAAAAACCACTTGTGTCCCTATCTTAGGGTTCATTTCACTTAACTTCATCTTATCTGGTCATAAGTATATAGCTTGTGACATTTTCTACTTGTCCCAGACATATACTAGTTATTGCAAATAAGAGAAACCATGGGACCTATGTTTCTTTGGGCCTGGCTTACTTCACTTAAGGTTGGGATATTGATAGATATTGCACTGAATTTGTAGATAGCCTTTAGCAGTATTGCCATCTTCATGATGTTAATCCTCCCAATCCAGGAGCATGGGAGGTTTTTCTACTTGCTTAGTTCTGCTTTAAAACAACAACAAATCCTCAAAGAAACAACTGCCCAATTAATAAATGGGTTAAAGACTTAAAGTGAGACTTATCTGAAGAGGAAGTAAGAATGGCCAATAGACACATGAAGAAATGCTCAATTTCTCTAGCCATAAAAGTAATGCAAATCAAGACAACATTGAGATTCCACCTCACCCCATTCAGAATGGCTATAATCAAGAAATCTAGCAACAACAGATGTTGGAGGGGATGTGGCCAAAAGGGAATTCTACTGCATTTGTGGGAATGTAAACTTGTTCAACCACTTTGGAAAACAGTATGGAAGTTCCTCCAAAGACTCCACATAGAGCTCCCCTATGACCCAGCAATCTCACTTTTGAGCATTTACCCAAATGATTACAAAAAAGGTCATACCAGAGTTACCAGCACAACCATGTTTATCGCAGTATTATTTACCATAGCTAAGATATGGAACCAACCCCAATGCCCCTCAGTAGATGAATGGATCAAGAAAATGTGATATGTGTGTGTGTATGTGTGTATGTATGTATGTATATATGTATGCGCGTGTGTGTATATATATATGTATATATGTATATATATATATATATATATATATATATATATATATAATGGAATTCTATGCCTCTATCAGAAAGAATGACATCCCCTCATTTGTTAGGAAATGGAAAGACTTAGAAAAAAATTTATTAAGTGAAGTAAGCCAGGCCCAAAGAAACATAGGTCCCATGGTTTCCCTTGTTTTCAATGACTAGTACTTGTCCACAACAAGCAGAGAAGGTCAAAGGCTATATACATATGACAATATGAGATGATGTTAACCGAAATGTACTCCAAGACAGGGACACAAGGGTTTTTTTTTCTTGCTATTGTTTTTAATGTCCTTATAATGCACTATATGATTCTTTTGTTTCTTTTGTAAGTTCTTCCCCCACTGTATTTGATTCCGGTGTTCTACATCTTGTATATACATTTTTGTAATTTGGGGATGGGAAGGGGTATAGCAGAATGCTGAAGTGGGAATGCAGGTTGACCTATTATGACAATGAGATATGCAGGACACTATGTTGAAAATGAACTTTACAATGTCAGGGGTGGGTGGGGGAGGGAGGAGGTGGGGAGGTAGGAAGGGAAATGATGGGGGGAAAATCAAAGGAGGAGGTAACTGCTCAATAGGAAATGTACTCATTACCTTACCCATGTAACTGTAACCCCTCTGTACAGTATCTTTTATATATATATATATATATATATATATATATATATATATATATATGAAACTGGATTTATTCCATAGTTACTGACTAGGTCAATATATCTTGTCTGTAGCAAGTGTGGTAGGGTCCTTGGATATGATGAATTTATCCATTAAAAACTGACTGAATTAACTGTTTGAGGGTTTTGACAACAAAAGATTGGTCAGACATTTGTACATTTTCCTTCCTAGTTATTGGCAGTAGTCTTCAAATACGTCTTAACCTACTTTCTTGCTTCAACAAGTATAATATCCTGAACCTAGCTGATTATTTCTTTACAAGTTTAAAAACTTAAGATCCTCAGGGTCATAATTTGAACATCAATCTCATCATACATGACATTAATATAGAAAGTGTCTCCAGTGCATTCTGCCTTATAGTAGGCTATAAACTTATTAAAGGCAAGGACTACATTAAAACTGTCATTCTGTCAGATATAAGGTCTGTGATATTCAATGAGAATGTCTAATGCTTGATTTCCTTACTTACAAGTAGGTAGAGATAGCCTAACTTTTGATGTTGGAAGTTCTGTGGATAGAGTGAGTGTCTCATGGGAACACTAAGTGTTCAGTGACTGGTCCATTTCCTTCTCCTCTGAATTTTCTTCCTGAATCAAATGTAGGTGAGTGTGGGAGACAAGAATGAATTGATCTTATACCACAACATGGAAGGGAAAAAAAACAATGAAGCCTAGCAAAATAACTTGCCTTGTAAGTTGCATCTCTCACCAGAAAGTGAGTAGCACAGAGAATTCCAGCATACTGAAATCCCGTATTATTTGTTTCCCATTAGTATTTGGGCAGAGTTTCAGGAAGGCAAGTTAGCAACATGTATCACACTTCCTTTGCCTGAGAAATCCCACTCTAGTAATTTATCTTAAGGAAAGTTAAGAATGAAACAAGACTGAAGGAACAAGGGAATTCACTGAATGGTTCTTTAGGATATTAAAATATGAGATCCAACATAAAAACTTATTGGTATGAGATTGGTAAAATATTTTTCTATCATCCATAAAGCAAAAACATTATGAAAAGTATTAGAAATTAGTGTGGCTTCTTATTTATAGTTTCATAATATGTCAATTGTTGTGAATAAAAATTATAAAACATTAACATATTGTACACAATATTTAAAAAACACATATATGTTTTTGACAAAGTGGAATGAATATATGTATAAATATATATAGACATATATATAGACATACACATATGTATAGAAATATGTCTTGAAAATCCAGAAAAAATCTAAAATTCTTATATGTCTATCTACAAATATGAATACGGATTTTTTCTTTCTAGTATCTTTTCATTTGACCTGAATTATTTGACAAAATATACAAATTATTTCTTTCTTTTGGGGGCAGGAGGCATGGTTTTGAACTCAGAATCTCACATTCACTGGGCAGAAGCTCTACCACTTGAGACATACCCCTATTTTTAAAATTTTACTTTCCAGATAAGTTCTCTCATTTTTGCTTAGGCTCACCTTGAACCATAATCCTATTGTGCTTCCCAACTAGATAGGAATAGAGGCATAGTTTACTATATTACTGGCTTATTTGTTGAAATTGGATCTAGCAATTTCTTTTGGCTCCATACTCCCAACCTTTACCTCCTGAGTAATGAGGACCATACACATGTATTGCAGCTACGCCTGATCCATGCATTATTTCTATAATCAAAAATAGGAAAGCAACTTTTATTTTAAAAACTAAAAGATTTCAATGCAGAAGGGCTAACTGATCATTCTACACTAAGAAATCGTGAAAAATTCAACTGTCTATGGGCCTTGTCTTACTCATCATCAAATAAAGAGAGAAGTCTTGTTATTGCTATTCACAGCCTGAAGGCTAGATTTCCCTGCCTTGGCACAATAGCTACTTGAGCTAGCTGGTTCTTTTTTTGTGGGACATTGCCCCATGCATTGTAAGATGTTAGCCACAACCCTGGACTCTACCCACTAGGTGCCAGTTACACACATTGTCCATCACCCTGAGTTATAACATCCAAAATATATCTCCAGACACTGCCAAGTGGCCCCTGGGGGACCAAATTGCTTCAATTGAGAATGACTGCTCTAAAGAAACTGTTGGCGGGCTGGGAAGGTGGCTCAGTGGTAGAGCGCTTGCCTTGCATGCATGAGGCCCTGGGTTCGATTCCTCAGCACCACATAAGCAAAAAGAAAAAAGCCGGAAGTGGCGCTGTGGCTCAAGTGGTAGAGCGCTCGCCTTGAGCTGAAGAGCTGAGGGACAGTGGCCAGGCCCAGAGTTCAGGCCCCACAACTGGACCAAAAAAAAAAAAAGAAACTGTTGGCTAAAATTAAACCCCATGGTTGCCACACACCGGGTGCTTCAACTTCCGTATACTCACATTTGCTCATCAACAGAAGGACCGCATAACCCTTAAAGACATCTTTTCATCCTGAAATTTAGAATGTTATGGGCTTACAGAAAATCAGTTGAGCCACAGAGAAAGTGGTTGGTTCAGAGTCACACAGAAAGAACAGACAGAAATGTACCTAGGTCTCCATTAATCTGTGGAGCAACTACTAGGTGTCTCCTTTTTCCCAGGCATGGTTATAGGCACTGAGAAATACTAACCATCAAGACAATGGCATTCTGGATTCCATAGAGCTCATCCTTCATGAATGGAAACAAACCATATTTGTGTAGGCTAGTAAATACGGGCATCTGAGAGAAGAACAAGGGATGCAGAGTAGGTTTCAGTCACTGGGATTGAGTTGGGGAAGTAAGTAGCATTGGATGGTTTAGGAAGACTCCACAGCAGGTGATATCTGAACTAAGACTAAGATGTGAATGATAAAGAACTGGATGGGAAGGAAGGGAGGAATCAGAAGAAGATCATGTGCTTAGCATATGTGAGAACATGGATTTCCAACAGAGAGCAAGCGAGCGAGCGAGCGAGCGAGCGAGAGAGAGAGAGAGAGAGAGAGAGAGAGAGAGAGAGAGAGAGAGAGAGAGAGGAGCCTAGCATCCTCCAAAGGTCAATGGGAAAAATGTCCCAGGTGCAAGAGAGTCCAGGTGACAGCAGTGAGATAGAGAAGAGACAGCTTGGGACTGGGTTAATGAGCATCTAATAGTGGCTTGAATACCATACCAAAGGACCCCATGCCAAATGATACAAGCAGCAGCAAAAGGAGCAGGTACACAGAAATAATAATGTCTGATCTTTCCATGGCAAAGTGATTATGGTGGAAATGAGATCCAGAAGAAGTCCCCGTATCATAGCCTTCCTCCATAATTGAAAAATAATTGTGCTTGTGGAGATTCTGGGAACAAATTCCTCTCTCCTCACCCTCCACCCCCCCAGTGCCTTTCTGTCTCCACTTAATACTAGGAAGGGCTTGCCAAGAAGATGTCTACTGAATTGCTAAAACCATAAATTGAGGAGATAATCCTTTTCAGGGTTGGTAGGCTCAGGGTGAATGGGTTTGGTAGATAAAATGATAACTAGATTGAGTTGACAATTTGCTTTAGTAAAATGCCGAGCTGGTAAATAATTTAAAAATAGCCTGTCATTCAATTGCAGTGTGTCCTTTAAGAATTTGTAATCAATGCAAAACAGACATAAGCTTCTAACCCCATGAAAGCAACCATAGACCTAAACAAAAAGCTGTGATATGATCAGTGAGTGTGTGCAGTAGTTTACTAAGCAGAGTGACTTGTAAGACAACCCCAGAGTCCATGTAACTCAGGAATTAGCCATTGCAACAATATATATTGTTGAGGCACATGACTTCTTTGGCTGTTTGTACCCTAGGGCACTGAGAAGCTGAGGTTTCACTCTGCTCATCAGAAACATTCCACACATATAAACTCTATATTTTGGCTGCACATGGACTATCTGTTAATTTTTTTGCCAGAAACTCAGCATCACAGAGAAAAAAGAGAGGAAGGAAAAGTGGGGGGGGGGTGCAAAACGTAACCACTGTCTGACATTAGGATTTGAGTCACCTTGAAAAGATGAATGGAAGAACCAGGAAGTACGCCCCCAGAATATGGAAGCAAAGGGTCTCTCCTGATTCCCACAACTACCACTAATCTAATTCAGTCCCCTTTCTCCCTGACATCCATGTTAGCGGGGGTAGAAGGGAAGAAGGAAGATACAGCAATGTGACATTCTCAGTTGCCCCTTTTCCCAGCTCACTGATTTGTCCCAGGCTACAAAGGACAGTGTGAGTGGCATTCTTTGTGTGTTTCAGCACTGCCAATGCTGCCACTGCTGGGGCACCGTGCCCATGGCTACCTCTCATCCAGCTGAACTTGTTATCAAAGAAGACCAAGCATTGTCTTGGCTCACAGGACTGGGAGATGCAGCTCTGAATTCTCAAGGTCAAGAGCAGATCTGTTCCTCTAGGTTAGGGATGGTCCTGCTCAAAGCTTTCTTTTTTTCCTCTTTTCAACACTGACGGATTAGAAAGACATCTTTCTAAAGTGCCAAAATGGTTTGGGAAATAAAGCAACACAATTAGAGAATGAGGACTCCCTAAGTATTGAAATGAATTTAGCTAATTTGTTTGTTTTAAATGAATTGATTATCATCAATAATCAAAACATTGAAGCATTGATTTTATCCCTTAGATCTTTGATGCTAACTAATGTGCAAAGCTGTTAATCCTGGATAGATTTAAAGATAATAGATAATGATGCATTATTCATAAATGCTGTACAGCAGGATATCCAGTGCACAACTGTTCATCTCTAGCCGTATCATTTTCATATTCATCTGCTATTAGTTTACTTAAACCAGATTGCCAGAAATATTTAGCATGTTAATTTTTAACATCAATCTTTACAAGAGAACAGCAGCTCCTCCCTCCAATACGATGCAACCATGGGGTGTGCATGAGCATGCTGCTGCCTGACCTCCACCCCAGCCCGATTTACACCTAACCATATTCACAAGGACATGTGAACATGTGGCTTGGCTCTGGTATTGACTGTCAAATGGTTTCCAGGCTGCCTTTGTCCCAAGGTCAATCAGACTCAAGTTCCATTCGTTTTGTTTTTTTTTTTTTCTTCATGGAGGAAGATTTCTTTGTTGGTAAGCTTATTTCAATTCCTTTGCAGATATTGAACAAAATCTGCTCAGGCTGCAGCCTCCTGGGGCCTTTTACTCAGAGCTAAATATAAATAAATGTCCATCTAGGACAGCTTTTGATGAAACATGAAAGATCATCCTGGTTATACAGCTTCTACATTCTCTAGATTCTCTATGAAAAACCCACGCAACTAGAAGAACCTTAGCCGCAGAAGGGAATAAATTTGTAAATTGCTGCCTTTAGACCTCCTGGGACTTAATGGCACAGGACGAAGAAGCAGCTGATCATGGCAAAGGCAGCAAGATAAATAAAATGAACTACCAAATCTGCGTCCCTTAAATCCCACCTGCTAACTCCCTCTGATGTTCGGTACAGGGGGGATCACATTGTGTTTCACTGAGAATCAAGAAGCATTGCTCCTTTAATCAGGAAAAGAAAACTCCGTTCCCCACACAGAAAGAGATGCAGCCAAGGCTTTCTTGCCCTGGCCCCCAACTCCTCCCTCTCTTGTCCTCCCCTCAGCCCACACACCTTCTCTACTTTGGTCACGTGTACATAAACAAACCAATTCAGGCCAGCCAACAGCTATTGCTATACTGACTATAGTTAGTATTTATGTTTGTACCCCCCATCATCCCCTGAGAACCAGGAATGCAGCCTCTAAAAAATGAATTAAGCTGGGTACCAGGGGCTCATATCTGTAATCCTAGCTACTCAGGAGGCTGAGATTTGAGGATCATGGTTTGAAGACAGCGTGAGCAGCAAAGTCTGTGAGACTATCTCCAACTAACCACCAAAAAGCCAGAAGTAGAGCTCAAGTCTTGGTACAGTGCTAGATTTGAGCATAAAAGCTCAAGGACAGCACCCAGGCACAGAGTTCAATCCCAGGACTGGAACCAAAAAGAAAACAAAATTGGGTTATGATGGATCAGCTTAGATAAGCAAAAAATGAAAACAAGGAAGCTGAGCGCTGGTGGTTTGGGTTTGTAATCTAGCTCCTCAGGAGGCTGAGATCTGAGGATTACTGTTCAAAGCCAGCCCAGGCAGGAAAATCCATGAGACTCTTATTTCCAATTAACCACTAAAAAGCTGGAAGTGGAGCTATGCCTCACGTGGTAGAGTGCTAGCCTTGAGCAAAAGAGCTCAGGGATAGCACTTAGGCCCTGAGCAAGCCCCAAGACTTGCAAGAGAGAGAAAGAAAGGGGAGGGCTGAGGCAGAAATTTTGCAAACTGGGGGATGGGGTAACAGCTAATCTTCATCGGGCCCCATGCTAATGCGTTGCCATTTCACTGCATATTCAGAATAACCCCTCATGATGGGTGAAACCACAGCCCCGTTCTCAAAATGAGTGAGGAAGAAATCGCCAACCCTGTTGCTCTGGGAAAATACAACATGTAGTCCAGAAGGGGTATGGGACCACTGCTCCTGCTGGGCAGTGACAGCGATCAGCTGACTGCAGTCATGATTTAGGGCCAGTCATTCATGACCATGCTGAAAGTGTGCTTCCAGTTGCATGTGTATTCTCTGAGCCAATTGTCCAGAGGGAATCGTCAAAATGCACATGGGCATCTTATTGCTCCATGTATATAGCAATATCGCCATATACACTTTCTGAGAAGTTGAATGGGAGCAAATACTGACCAGCTATTTTATTCTTAATTTGCACCTAATGACAACCTTTCACTGGAAGCCAAGTGAAATTCCTATTGTACTGCATAGGAAGAAAATCATTAAGCTTTTCTCTGTGTCGCTGTTACTTCTAAGAAGAAAAAAGAACTCTTACAAAACGGATTCTGTGGTTGGCACGTAAGACCATGAGTTTGCTCATTAAATTGTGATATTTTTGATACTCGTTATTTTTTTTAACACACGAATCTTTCCACTGTGCCTGGACAACTGAACAGTTCATAGACAACCACAGCCCTTATGCAAAAGGAATTTTCATTCCAAAATCGAAAAAGTAGAATACACGCAGGCAAAATCCATACTCCACAAATGGAATAAAAGACCTGTAGGAGACAGCAAGAAGGGTTGGCACAATTCACACTGGAGAGAAAAAAAATGACGTGTCACTCAATTATGATAAAATCTCCAATGCTTTAATCTGAAGAGTTCTCTAATGAGAAGGTGTGTCAACCCTGGTTTCATGTCGCTACGAGGTCATAATCAGAGACAGAGGGGGCTTGGAATATACATGAACAATTACCTGATGACACCACAGGAAAAAATGGCCATCATCATCCATTGAGATTTTTCTGTCCAAATAATACAAGAGTAGTTCCTTGACCCAAACAAAAATACACTCTCATGGGGCTGAATGAGAATGGCTCACTCCTATAATCCCATCTACGTAGGAGACAGACTTCAGAGGATCACTGTTTAAGGCTAACACAAGCAAAAGCAAATTAGTGATACTCTTAAAGAAAAAGGTGAGCCTGGTTGTTTATACGTGTAATCCTGGCTACTCAGGAGGTGTTAGAAAGGAGGTCATACTCTGAGATTAGCCTATGCAAAAAGCACAAACCCTATCTGAAAAAATAAAATCAAGAAGGGTTGGAGGTGTGGTTCAGGTAGAAAGAGGTATGTCTCGCATATCTACTGATATGACCTCTCCTTCACTTTCTTTTCTTGTTTTAAAATTTTGTTTTATTGTAAAGATGCTGTACAGAGGGGTTACAGTTACATGAGCAAAGCAATGAGTACATTTCTTGTCTAGCATTGTTACCCCTTCCCTTGTTGTTGACTGTGTATAGCAAGGAGGACAGCTGGGTGAGAGAGTCAACATGCACTGCGTGAAGGAAGCAGGGAGACAGACCAGAAATAAAGCAAGGTAATTAGTCCTTACCATTCCCCTCTCCCCCACGGAGGCCTCTGCCTCTCCCCCAGCAGGCCCTTCCCTCACTAAATCACCACACAAGGCATGTGCTGACAACACGGAAGACTTTTCCATAAATTTGAGTTTAAACGGGAGAATACTAGATGTTAAATCATTAAATTAAATCATTCTTTACAAGACATTTTTACAATTTCAAGCCATTTCTCCCAACTAGAGCAGCATAGTAAGTTAATTACTGCATTAGGAGTTCATTGGTGACTCGTGTAAACAGTGTTTTACTCAGAACAAATACACATGGCTATGCGCCCCATGGTTGCTCATATATTTGAATCCACTGGAAAGTACTTGCTGTTATAGAGAAAAATACATTGTCCCTTCATTGCTGGCCTCATCGTATCCTGGAAAGAGTTATGGCTTGTCTTCCTCGCACAGGTGATTCATCATGGTGGCTTTGCCCTGCTGGGTAACTTTGCAGAAGTGGAACTTCATCAGGGGAGATAGTAATTTATCTAGTAAAATCAACTCTTTTTTTGTTGTTAGTTTTGAAGTTTGAACTCAAGGCCTTGCACTTGCTCAGCTTGCTTGTTAGTATTCTACCATTTAAGCCACGTCTCCAAGCCTATTTTTCTTTGCTGCTTATTTTGAAGACTTTTCCAGACTGGTTTTGAATGGTAATTTTTCAGATCTCAGCCTCCTAATTAGCTAAGATTGTATAGGTGGAAGACACTGGCATCTGGCTTCAATCCCAATATTTTAAATTACAGATAGATAGATAGATAGATAGATAGATAGATAGATAGATAGATAGATGATAGATAGATAAATAATAGATGAGAGAAAATTATGAAGAAAAAGGTGCCATTCTTTTCTTCCCTAAAAACTGAAACTCTGAAAGATAAAAATCCCTTAGCAGACCGCCGGGCGCTGGTGGCTCACGCCTGTAATCCTAGCTACTCAGGAGGCTGAGATCTGAGGATCGTGGTTCAAAGCCAGCCGGGGCAGGAGAGACCATGAGACTCCTATCTCCAATAAACCACCAGAAAACCGGAAGTGGCGCTGTAGCTCAAGTGGTAGAGCGCTAGCCTTGAGCTGAAGAGCTGAGGGACAGCGCCCAGGCCCAGAGTTCAAGCCCCACGGCCGACCAAAAAAAAAAAAAAAAAAAAAAATCCCTTAGCAGACCAATATACAACAGTGTTGTACACATTATACTCAGTCCTGATTGTCTGATAAGCATCAGCTTTCTTTTGTAAATAAATGCTTTGTCTAAAAAAAATGCAAGATAGTTCCAAGTAAACTGGATATATTTTTAGTAAAAAAAAAAAAAAAGGACAAAAACAAAAACAACTTCCCTATATCACCCAGCTAAAAGTATGCCCCACTAGGAATAATCTCAATAGATTTTGCTTGTGATTTAGATTTTCCCAAATACACACACATTTAATGCACTCTTAAAGCCTCAAGACATCCACATATCCACATATGCAAAACAGACTTTACTAAGAAACATATCTACAAGTTGTGCAGAATCATGTTTTTCCAAACCCAAACTTGGCCTAATTGATTTGATTAGCTCAAGTATAGTCATGGAACAACGACTCTATTTGAAATTACTATATTTGAAAGCAGGCCTGATAGTAAACATGGATATTCTCTGGTTGCTATATCTGCAGAGAATAATGTCACATATATCCACACAGGGTTGTTTTGTCATATGATGGTCCCCACAAGGTAGAGATTCTTCAAAAGAAGGCTAAAGCAAACATCTAGCCCAATGTCCATTTATAATAGAGTAGATCAACTGGGTTGCCTAGGTACCAGGGCAGGCTCAGCACAGGGCTGTGCTGTGACATGATGAATGTCATAATCTCAACAGTGAGCAAAAGGAGCAGCATGTCACTTCCTTCTCCATATGGTTTAAAAAGAAACAAAGCCATGTATCAGGCTTGCTCCTATAATCCTACCTACTAGGGAAACTGAGAGCTGAGAATCTTGGTTCAAAACCAGACTGGGGAGAAAAGTCTGTGAAACTCTTATCTCCAGAAAAAAGCTGAGAATCTTGGTTCAAAACCAGACTGGGGAGAAAAGTCTGTGAAACTCTTATCTCCAGAAAAAAGCCAGAAGTGGAGCTGTGGCTGAAGTGGTAGAGCACTAGCCTTGAGCAAAAGAGCTTAGGGACAGTAGCCAGGCCCTGAGTTCAGGCCCTAGGACTGGCACTAAATTAATTAATAATGGAGCACAAACATCTATGGATGTGGCAGTCAGCACAGTGGTCCCCTTTAGAGGAGGGAGCTAGTGAATAAAAGGGGTACAGGAGCCTTTAGGGATCCTATTATTTCCATCTCCTCATCAATAAATGAACAAAGACTGCTTACACAGTCTGGTCTCACTTGCTAATAATTGATCTGGCTATATAATTATATGAATTTTCAAGTTGTAAGTTATACTTCAATACAAAACTTACTTAAACAAAAATTTACAAAGTGGCCAGGCACTGGTGGCTTATGTCTGTAATACTAGCTACTCAAGAGGCTGAGATCCAAGGAACACAGACTGAAGCCAACCTGGGCAGGAATGTCCATGAGACTCTTATCCTCAATTAACCACAAAAAGCTGGAAGTGGAGCTTTGGCCCAAGTGGCAGAGCTCTAACCCTCAGCACAAAGCTCAGAAACAGCGCCCAGACCCAGAGTTCAAGCCCTAGGACTGACAAGAAAAAAAAAAAGTAAGGCAACTAAGATACATAGCTCCCTTCCAAGTGCAGGTCACCCTGAGTATAATGTCCAAGCTCTCCTTTGTGCCCCATGCAGGGGCACAGAGTCTCCATATATGTTAGAGGAGACACTCTTTAACAGACATTTACCTTCCTAAGAATTCCCAGATGTCGGTGATAAATAAAACTTATTCTAAAGGAAGGGGAAAGCCCATGGTCTCTGTGAGGCAGACAACCTCTAGTGTGTGTTCGCTATTTCAGCTCTAAACCAACCATGTAAACCCAGGAGTTCCAGAGGGGCTGTCCATGGTTCTAGTTTGATGAATTATTTGCTAGAAAGGTGGATAGACTTGCTCCCTAGAAGAGATTGTGTTGTTTTTGACAAAACAACCTAGTGGAAAATTCCCAGAACCATCCCTGGGCTGCCTCTAAGCATCACCTAGCTTTGAAAGGACTCAGTGCAAGTAGTTCCACAGATCTCCTCACAGAACTAAGAAAGGGAAACTTTTATTCCACCTGCAGTTTCTTCAAGAAACTGCAGCAAAGTGAATGGACCTTGGCATAATTCCATTGGGAGATGTAAGGCTCTGCTGGCCACCAAGGCCAGGACTCTATTGCAGTGCAAAACTACCCAGGGAAGCAACACAGGGGAGCAAACAAATGGGGAAACAGAGATCAGTGCTAAAACTGAGATGATGGGCTGAATGCAGGATGAATGCTATCAACCAGAAAAGGCAATAATATACCCTGTCACCTAGTAGGAACAAGAAGAACTTGACCATGCCTAACTGTGGTACCCCTGAGCCTTCGTAACCTTAAGTAAAGCATCTGGCCTTCCTGAGAAGCGGGAATGTAATGCTTCCTCAGAATGGAGGCAAGGAAGGTAGTAAGAGAATTCAGTCTGCCTCGCTGGGCATGTATCTATTCTGTTCCCATGAGAAATGTTTTCATCCAGCCTGGTCACTCGCTGTAACCACAGCCCTGGGGTCTCTGGAATACAGCTTAATAATCTTCAGTTCTTTGCACTATTCCCTTCAGATAATCATTTAGCTTCTCTGGATTATAATTCTTGTTATAATTAACTCTCCAAGCTAAAGCGTCCTTCCTTCCTTCCTTTCTTCCTTCCTTCCTTCCTTTCATTCTTCCGCTTTTCTTCCTTCTCTCCCTTTCTTCCTCCTTTTCTTCCTTCTTTCCTTTTTTTTTCATTGTTCACTTGCTTGTTTTATATTTTGCTTTAATTATTTCTCAGATAGGGTCTCATTTTACACCCTCATCAGGCATGGACCTTCATGGGGTGACAAGTGTATGCCACTGTGCCCAGTAATTAGGTGAGATAGGAGCCATGTTAACTTGTTGCCTGGGCTGGCCCCAAACTACTATCTTCCAGTTCTCTACCTCCTGAGTAACGATGATTTCAGGCATTAGTCACCATGCCTGGCCTTGCACTACAAAATCTTGGCTGACTTGCCCTTATCATTCTTCATGTACTCAGAGGAGCAGGATAAAAGCTGACTATTGGTTTGAGCAAACACAAACAAGTGACTCTGAATGTTAAGGCTAGCCTCGCCTGCTAGGCCTCCCTTCCCCTCATAGGCCAAGACCATCTCAGGCATGGCCATTGAGTCTTGCTTTTGCCGGGGATGGGGTCAGGCATTCCCATCTCCAGAGTCAAGGGAGGGGGGGAGCGGGTCACTTAATATCCTGGCATTTAAAAATAGTCACCTTTAGCTTCTACCTTGGCTCCTTCTGAGGTTTGACCCTCTGGTATTTTCCTCTTCCTTCATTTGAAAAAAATGCTTCATAAATTAGTGTGGGGTAGAGGGAAAATGCAATGAAGAAAAATAGTCACAATATTCAGCCTATATATGTGAAAAAGAGCGTAGGAAACTTGATATTACTCAGGGGAAAGGGTAGGAAAGATGGGGGAGAATGAGGAAAGGGTTGATTCTAATCACGATCTACTGGACACATAAATGTACATGTTAAACTGTAACCCATTGTACAATCATTTGAAGATTTAATGTTTTTCAATCCAGATCTGGAATTTACAAATATGGACAAATAAAGATTTTAAGGGTGTGCTCACTAATAAGTCATGACAGACTTTGCTGTAGACTGTCATTACTTTGAGGAGTAAGGGAAAGCTATTTACAATCTAGAAAGAACATACTTCATTCTAAAGTGGCAAACGTTAGAGCTCACAGAAGGCCAATGAGGAATAATGAGAAAGCATTGCTGAGATTATAATTTATGTTAAGAGGAAAGTGTAATTTGCTTTCACCCCCCAAGGGCAATTTACATTCACATTTTAAGGAACATATCTGGGGGTGAACTAGCCACACCTGTAGGTCAAGGCCCTCCAGCACTTCCAACAAGGCCAACCCAGTGTCGAGGACACGCAGGCTTCCTTTAGTCAAGCATATAATCACATATTTCCAGATGAGAGGCACAAAAATGATTAAAGCTTTGGGAAATTGGATCCATAGAGAGAGACTAATGGAACCAGAGTCCCATATCTTGGAGAAGAAAGGACTGGGAGAGGAAAGGCTCTCAGGCCTCCTGTGCGTGAAGAAATGCATGCAACCAGTGATTCTGAGAATTAACTGCAGGCTAAAAAGTAAGATGTCAGAGAAAAATCAGATAGACTCTACTTATACCTAAAAAGATTTTTAAATCTTTGAGTTAAGCTTTAAGGATCCTTGAAAGCATCCCTAATATGGAAGAGATCTTGGGGGTCTACCTAGAAACTTTGGAGCAGAGTTGCTTTTAGCTTCCTTTCTGGGCTAGTTTGTTTGGCAGTGGAAAGAAGGTCAGGAGGAGGCCTCTCAGAAGTATAATTTGTGACCTTAGCCACCATTAAGCTTAACAAGATGACAGCAGTCTGATCAGAAATAGCAACCTTCACAGTGCTTCGTCAATTACCATCCAAATATTGTCATAGGTCTACATCATTTCCCCACACAACGGGGCAGCCTTGAACTATTAGCCCCATAAAATAAGTTCCTTTGTATGACTTTTCTGTTTCTGTAAATGATATCACCTTTATTCAGCCACCCAGGAATGACATCCTAGTCATCTGAGACTCATCTGTCTCCCCCGCTCTTCTGGCCTTCTGTCAACAAAACCCGTTGAGTCTTCCTTTGTCTCATCTGTCTCCACCTTCCCATTGCCAGGGCAAAAATCCTAGTTGATGTCATCACGATCATACATTAATCCTTGTGAAAAAACAAACCAACCAACAAACTGATGAGATCCTTTAACTCCTCTCTCCTAAATTCAAGTTCTTTTTCAGTGTATCTTAAAGGGTAAAATTGACCTCAAAAAAAAAAAAGTATGCTCAGTTCTAACAACTCCCAGGTCTCTCTCATATGTCTGTCTAAGAATATCTAGGATTGGCATGTAGGAATCTCACTTTTTAAACAAGCTCTTCTCATGTTATGCTTGCATACACCAAAGTTTTTTGAAGACTTTCTCTATCAAAGTACAGTAAGATGATTCATTTACTCATCCAATAACATATGCCAGGAGCAGTTCCTCTTGCCATTCCATTTATTTGAAAAGTCTAAGTATATTCATCAGTAGTACAAAAGAGAAATAAAATGTGATGTATGAGACAATCCACGGGCTCCTATAAAGCAATAACAAGAGCCCACTATTGTTATCTCCAACAACATAGACAACAGAACGACAAAAATGGGGAAAAGGAACTAGTCATGAAAAAGTATACACCTTGTGAGTCTATTCGTATGAAATTTAAAAACAAGCTATTATATGCTGATAGAGCTGATGATTGTGCCTCTTTCTAGGGGATAATACTGACTGGGTAGAGGCACATTCTGGACTTTTTAATTCAGATATATTTGAATGTGTATATACATGCATAAGAAAAACAAATTGAGGCAGGGTGCCGGTGGCTCACGCCTGTAATCCTAGATATTCAGGAGGCTGAGATCTGAGGATTGCAGTTCAAAGCAGGAAAGTCCCTGAGACTCTTATCTCCAATGAACCACCAGAAAACTGGAAGTGGCACTGTGGCTCAAGTGGTAGAGTGCTAGCTTTGAGCTGAAGAGCTGAGGGACAGCACCCAAGCCCAGAGTTCAAGCCCCACAACAACTGCTTGTGTGTGATTTTATGAATAGAACTCTGGATTCTTACTCTCCTTGTCTTCTTCCCTTGTAATCATACTCAACCCGTCAGAATCCTAATGCTTCCTACTGTAAATTGTAACCAGTCTTAGATGTTCAAGTGTTTCCTCGGGGCTTTTTTTCTCCTCACCATTTGTGAGATGAAAAGATATGGGAAGTCCTAACTCCTGGTTCCCTATTTGGAAGTAAGGTCTTTGCAAATATAACCAAAGTTCAGGTGATAGTATATTAGTGTGCACCTAAACTCAATGCTACTCTCTTTATAAGGCCTTATAAGAAGATGCAAAACATCCAGAGAAAAACACCATGTGAATATGGACACAGACTTGAATGGTGGTTTATAAGCCAAGGATAGCCAGCCACCGCCAGAAGCAGGGGAAGCCTTCGGATGGGACCTTCATTTGGGAGACACTTCTAGCCTCCCAAACTGTGAAAGAATACATTTGTGTTGTTTAATACTTTGTAGAAAACCAATATAATACTCCTACCCATCGTCACCTCTCTTATTTCTTGTTTTCTATAGTTCCCAAATTCTAAACAGATCCTTTGGTACCTTCAGTGCCTCATGGTATTAATAATGTCTTTACAGAGTCCCTCCCATGGTGATAGGACTGACCTATGGTACAAATAGGATGTCAGGAAAATGCTGCAGTCTTTCTAAAGAGAAGACATAAAAGATGTGGCCATTTCTGCCTTGCTCTCCCAGGCCATTTACTCAGGAGCAAACCAAGTATGATGTTCCTAGGCCTGGAAGTTCATCTGGTATGGAACTAAGGCTGCCTGCCAGTAGCTGTGATAAACTCGCCATTTATGTGAGTCAACTACAACCCCAGCCCAGCTTATGGGGGACAGAGGTCCTGGCTGTGATCTTGATATTGCAGCCTTGCAAGAGATCTCGAACCAGAACCACCCAGTAAGTCACCCTTGGAATCCAGACTCACAAACTAGGTGAGGTCATAAAGACCTATTGTTTTAACACATTAGGTTATGAGGTAATTTTTCTGTAACAATAAATAAATGATACAATCTCTATTATCATATGCTACCTTGTATAAATGATACAACTTTCTATTACCATATCCTGCCTCATATTTCTTGACTTTTCTTTAAAAAAAGACCTTGACTTCTCAAGTAGATTATTATATATAGGTTTATAGATCTATAGATGATATATAGATATATAACTATATCAAAATAGCTTGAAGTCAGTGGTTATTTCTGGTGTCTGCATCCTCAACCATGCTTAGTCATTTGTTATACACATGCAACATTCCTTCTGAACATGTGTTAATAAATGAACAAGCAGAGGGTACGCCATTAGATCAGGCTTCAGAATACTGTGTTGAAAAAGCAGGCCCGTTAAGGATCAGATTTATGGAAACTTGTCTCATAGCCAAACATTCCAGAAACACTACATTTGAAGCCATTCTTCTTTCCCTCCTACCCATTTCCCTGCCTCTCTGGTGTTGTTGGCTTCTGAAAATGTAGGTCACCTCCAGTGGCATGACCCAATTAGGAGATGTAATTTAACAGGGAAAAAAAATAAAAGAAATCCTTGGAGATGGCAGATTTGAAACAAAGAAAAGTAGTTCTTTCATTTTATGTTTTTGGCAATTGCTTCTCTACTAGATTTATCCTCTCTTCAGCCCCAAGCTACACAATTTGTAAAGCACAAAGAAGCAAGGTAGATGGGCATTCAAGAGCAGCTGGAGATGATGAATTTATAATGATCACAGAAGAGAGAAGAGTAAAGTTTACTTCACTAAAGTGGCTCTGTGGGGCTGCTACTTGGCAGCCCAGTGGGTGAGACTTCGGAGGAAATGCTGTTGATGCTGACACAAAGTACTGTACCCTCAGTGGATGAGAAGAGACCGCATGGCTCATGCAATCCAACCTCTCAGGAAATGCCGTGACACCTGTTGTGCTTGTCACATAATAAAACCCCACACACAGAGCACTGAGACAATGCGGGGTTTTCCTTCCCACATTTAGCACTCGTATTTTAGAAAAGAAGAAAAGGGTAAGCAAGCTGAATGAATTTTAAAGGCTCATTTCGAAATTAATTTCCAGAAGATGCTACTAGGCCAGGTTGGATTCAGTCCATCCCCCTCACCTCTTCCTCTCAGAGGCATGATGCTTGTTTGGTTCCTGTAAAATGCTTAAGTGCTTTCTGAATCACCCCAGAAACACTTAACTACACTGATCATCACTGAATGCATTATTAATTCTTTCTTTGAAAATTGATATTCCATGTTTATCATGAGACCACTCCATTTATCACCCAACAAAACCCAAAACCCTCTGAAATGCATCACTTGCTTGGTGGTTGATGAAAACTGTAGATTATTCCCATTTTACAGAGGGACAACAGGTCTTAGTAACAAACCTACAATCAGGTAATAAAAGATGAAGCCAAGAAGCAAACTCAAGCAATTTGACTATAGAAACTGGACTCATAGTTTCTTACATGATTTGAAATATAAATCTACATTCTTCACCTGCTTGAGTTCAGTAGGAATTTGCTGGGGAGGAAGCTCATCTATTTCTCTATTACAAGTAACCTCCTTGTTACAGGGGTGGGCCCTGGTCATTTTTAGCCTTTTTTTCCCCCAGCACAGCACAGGTTCCTGTACCAACAGGCACCCTGTGATGTACCTGGCCTAATGACCATATTCTAACAGAAATCTGCACCCTAGAATTAAGGAATACTATTTCCAGCATGACAGCATGAGGAGTTCTGCAGACCTAACTTCAGTGAAACTCTGGAAAATTATTTTTGAAAGCAATAATTTGGATCTCTAGAAAGAGCTCTAAAGAAATGGCATAGACCAAATGGAGACACATTGATTCATGAAAAATCTACTGAAACTCAGTAAGTAATAGCAAGTGGTACTTGAACAAAACCCTCTCTTACCCAGGTTAGCAAAGTGGTGGCTCTACTCTAAACTGCTCCAGGCAAGAACACAGGGCTCCTACTCCCTGTGCTTTCCTGGGAAGAGAAGGACATCTAAATGTCTCATTTCCCTAGCTGCTTATTATTGAGGCTGAATTCTAAGTGAGTGGGTGTGGACAAGACATAACGATTTTTGTTGTCTTCCTTGCCACTGCTCACATGTTTGGGAATGCTGCTGCTTGCAAAGTTGGAGTTCCATGCCAAGAGAGGCAAGCTCAGGATACCAGGGGCTGCCACCTCCTCTGTTCACCATGCACTCAGCAACTGTCACCCAAAGAGAAACACACCATTGTTGCCGCCCAGAGCACCATACTATGCAGTACAGGTTCTACCAAAGTGGGGAAGCAGACCCTAGAACAGGGAGTTCCAAAAGCTTCCCATAGGAACTGACTTCATTTGAGTTCAAGTTTAAAAATGCTTTCATAAACAGTGGAATATTGGGGTTATGGTGCAGCTATTTTCATGCTCAAGGTCCAGAGTTAAATCCCCTAACATGGAAAAAGAAACAAAAGTAGTACAAGTCATAGGATATGGAAGTTGGAATAGTATTGCAGTTGAAGAAAAAGGTTTAAGACCAAACGGCAAACACTTGACTTTTCAACTTTGTTTTCAAAGGAACCCAAAATAGCTGTGAAGCAATTTATGCCCAGGATGTTGTGGTAACACTGGTGCAACCAATTGGTCTGGTAATATATTGAGTTTATCAGATGAGGGTAGTCGAGGAAAGATTTTTAAAAATCAAGAAAACCCAGTCACAGTCTCCCAGGATAACCATGGTCAGATCCCTGATGTATTTTAGAGTAGCAATGTAAGACAACAGGATGAGTTAGAGAGATTGGATTTCACTGAAACTACTCAACTCAGAGTCGCTGCAACATATCACACAAAATGTACAGTTTCTGATTGAAAGTAAAAAACAGTCAACGAAATAGCAAAGTGTGATTCAGTAGAAAAAAAGCATACAGAATAATATTTATCAAAATGAACAAGAAACGGAAGCAAGAGGTTTTTTTCTTTTTTGCTGTTTTTGTTTTTGTTTTTTGTTTTTTGCTTTGTTTGTATATATGTCCATGAGTGAATGGGGAGGCACAGAAATAGAGGAACAAAGGGAAAACAAATGCAGCAATGGTACTCACTGGACACCATGTTGAAAATGAACTATACAACTTGTGGGTGGGATGGGAGGGAAAGACTGGGAGAGAGTGAGGGAAGGAGTGACATCCTCCAAAAGAGAATGTACTCTTGGCCTAACTTATGAACTGTAACCCTTCTGTTTGGGGTTTGTTTGTTTGTTTTGGTCAGTTGTGGGGCTTGAACTCTGGGCTTGGGCGCTATCCCTCAGCTCTTCAGCTCTTCAGTGCTCTACCACTTGAGCCACAGTGCTACTTCCGGTTTTATAGTGGTTTATTGGAGGTAAGAGTCTCACGGACTTTCCTGCCTGGGCTGGCTTTGAACCATGATCCTCAGATCTCAGCCTCCTAAGTAGCTGAGATTACAGGCGTGAGCCACCAACAACCCTTCTGTTTAATAGATCTTTTTAATAAAAAAATAAAGTTTATTAAAAGCAGCAAAAATTAAGTACAAGATATCAGATGTCAAAGTAGCATCTACAAATATGCTCAAAAAGCTAAAGTAAACCATTAAAGAAATACAAGTAGGTATTGTGATATTGTTACATCAAATAGGCAATATTAATAAAGAGAAATGCATATTGACAAACCAAGTGGGAATTCTGGAGTTGATATGTATAATATCTGTAATAAAAAGTTTATTAGAAAGGGGTTTGACAGTAGATTCGAAAATAGCAATACAACAGCAGGAAAACATAAAAAAATATAAATTGGTAGTCTGTGTAATATGAAAAACAGAGGGGGAAATTTTAAAAAAAAAAGTGAGCAGATGCTCAGAGAAACATGGAACATTATTAAGTTTATCAACAGATGTATAATGGAAATTTCATTTAAAAAAGCACAAAGTATTTGAAAAATAATGCAAGTGTATACAAATGTATTAACTGAAATATGCTAGACTCAAGGGAAATCTCAAGTAGTGCAATTCCTTAGAAAGCCGAGACCTGTTTGGCAAAATAAAACATCAGGAAGTGGGTACTCAAAAGTGTTGGAGTGGGGTCAAGGGGAAAGGAGTAGATGGATAAAAATAAGAAAAGCAAGAGAATGCAGTCAAGAATCCAATGTAGAGCCTACAAAATTAAAAAGAGTAAGGGAAGGGGTACGTAGGGGAAGAATGGTTTGTTGAGCAAGATGCATGCTATTTATAAACTGCTTTGTTAAATGACAACTTCTTTGTACAACTATTTAACAAAATAAAAACAAAAATGATTGATAAATACTGATCTAGAAAATCCAGTGAATTTCAAGGAGGTTATAAACCCAGAGAAATCCACACATTGTTTTTTTTTTTTTTAAAGTTAAAAGCTGAAGTCCGAGTAATCTTGAAAACAGAAAAAAACATAACAAAACCCATAGCATTTATAAAGACATGCCAATACAGCTGAATTCTCAGTAACAAAAAGGAAAAAAGACAGAGGCCAGAAGACAGTGGGACAATTTTCAAAATATTTAAATAACCAGAAAGTCTATGTTAGCAAAGCTAGCTTTAAAAAAAATTAAGACAAGCTGGGCAACAGTGGTTTACAAAGCTAATCCTAACTCCTCAGGAGGCTGAGATCTAGAGGCCAGCTTGGGCAGAAAAGTTCAATAGACTCTACCTCCAAAATAACCAGTAAAATTGAAGGTGGGAGGTATAGCACAAATGGTAGAGCTCAGACTGGCCAGGGGCAAGTTGCTGCTCAGAGTTCAAACTTCAGTACTAACCAAATAAATTTTAAAATGTTAAACAGAATTAAAAATAAAGGCACTCGTGGCCTGGGAAAGTGGCTCAGTGGTAGAGTGCTTGTCTTGCATGCATGAGGCCTTGGGTTTGATTCCTCAGCACCACATAAGCAAAAAAAGCTGGAAGTGTCATTGTGGCTCAAGTGGTAGAGCCCTAGGTTGAATTGAAGAGCCGAGGGACAGCGCCAGGCCCAGAATTCAGGCCCCATAACTGTCAAAAAAAAAAAAAAGGTCCTCACAAAATAAGCAAAAATTAAGAGAATGACAAGTAATACTGAGGAAGTTTTTCAGGCTGACAGCAGGTGACTACAGACAATAATTGAGATCTTCCCTAGGAAATAACAGCATTGGTAAGCGCAATTCCATAAATATAGACATTATAATTCTTTTCTTCTTGTCCTTTCCTCTTTTAACTGACTTAAAAACACAATTGTATCAAACAATATGTTTATAATGTACTGTTGGGCCTACCATATATAGAAAACGAATATATTTGCCAATAATAGCACAAAGGAGGTAGATGTAGAAAAAACATATTAGGATAAGAAATGACTCCAGATGGTTAGTGGAACCCACAGGAACAAATGAAGAGAACCAGAAATGATAAATGAGAAGACTAACATGTCAAAAGCCACAACCACTTATTTGTTCTCCTTCCTTCTGTCAGTTCTTTAACAGACAAAAACACACGTTTTCTCTCTCTCGTATGTGAATCTTTGACCCAAAAGGCAACCTCCTGTATAATCACACATTGAAGCATATGCTTATATACACGATTTCATTAACTGAAGTATAGTGTATTCAGGACTGAATCTCCACGGAGTAAACCTTTTGGACAATTAACAGACAGTTTGACAAAATGAATCTCAGGATGTTGAATTGGTACTGAATGAGGTGGGAGCTAGTAGAGGGGAGATGGATGAATTAAAAAGGGAACAGAGTGAAAATACAGCAAGACTATTCAATGCACATATGTGATACAGGAAGTGGGAAATGTGAACTGAGTCTGGGGAAGGGAACAGATGGAATGGGGAATGATGGAAGGGGTGTCTCTAGTCATTCTTTATCAGAGTACACATTAAATTGTAACGCCCTTGTAGAACCTTTTGAAATTCAGAAAGATATTAAATTTTTAAAAGGATATAAATTATATAAAGTGATAGTGAATATATTAATATCTTATTGGGCTGTAACATTTATAGATGCAATTTGTATATTAATATAAATAATACCAAAAAGAAGGAAGAAAGGAATATTAATTACGTAGGAGTAACACTTCTGTATTTCACTGAAATTAACATCTTATTAATTTAAAGTCACTTCTGATAAATTAATATGTATATGATCGTTAGAGAAACTACTAAAGCAATAACTAAAACTAAAAATATAATACAGAAATTTGGATACATTTTTATCAAAACTCATAAAACTATATCACAATGAATGATTATTATTATAAAATGCAGACTTTAGATCATGCTATCAATATTGGTTTATAAGGTATAACAAATATATTCCAGTAATGTAAAATATTTATTAATAATAGAAAATGTGGTGGTAAATGATGGTTATATAGGAACTCTTTGTATTTCATGGAAATTTTTTTATAAGCAGAAAACTGGTCTAAATAAATGTCATCTACTAGAAAAAAAAAAAAAAAGAAAGAAAGGCCTTGAAATCCCTAACCAGTGATTATTTTGTAATTGTCACAGAATTTAAGTGGCACCATAGAAAATAATCACTAAAGCAAATGAAAGCAGCAAAGAATGAATAGAGGCATAAAAATGTTATGGAACTTGAAACAAAGGATGTGCAACATGTATGTGTCACAAATCAGCCATATATGTCACAAATGACACACATGTCAAAATTGACACTGATGCCACAAATACACGTGTGTCCAAATTGATGCATGCTATGTACACACATATATGCCACATGTGTCATACATGTCATATCACCAGTCATTTTTACATATATGCCATTCCTGACCTGGTCGCCATTTTTTAAATGCACACCTCATTTTGGCATGCATGTTGATTTGTCATGGGCGTTGCTTGCCGTTCACATCAATTTTAGCATACCTACTATTTGTGCCATGCATGTGAACTTTACACACATGTCATTTATGACATGCATGTTGGGTTTGGCATGCATGCAGATTTTAGCATGTGGGCGATTTGTGATATGTATATCATTTTGCATTGTGTTATATGTGACATGCATGTCAATTTTGGTGTGCACATCATTCCTGACACAAATCATTTGGGGCATAAGTGTCAATTTTGGCATGCATGTTGATTTTGGCATATGTCATTTATGGCACACATGTATGCCAAACACACATGGTGATCTTCACGTGTCATTTGTAACATGCATGTCAATTTTTGGCATGCATATCAATTTTGGCATGTGTGTCATTTGTGATATGTGTACCGATTTTGCCAAGTGTGTTGATTTTGTCGTGAAGTATATGATAGAACATGCATGCACAGCATGTGTGATAGGCTTCACATATATGATATGTATGACATAGGTGTGATATGTGCTGCATTCGTAACATGTAAGTGTCATGTCACAAATGACACATATGCTGAAATCAACATGGATGTCAAAACCAACATGCATGTCACAAGAGGCAATGATGGCACACATCTGAATTGATACATGCAACATGTATGCCACATGTGTCATGCATTTCATATTACCATTTTTGACATGTATGCCACTCCTGATCTGGAAGCCATTTTTACATTCATGCCTCATTTTGACATGCATGTTACCTTGACATTCATGTCACTCATGCCACACAAGTAAAAATTGAGTCATTTCTGACACTTGTGTAGATCTGAACATGTGTGTTGATTTTCACATATGTCATTTGTGAAATGTATATCAGTTTTGAAATCTGTTTCATTTGTGACATGACTCATGACACACATGTCAACACTGACACACATAAAAATGTGCATCTATTTTGTCTGGTGTATCACTATGACATACATGTCAATTTCAATCTGTGTGTTGATTTTGGTATGTGTGTCTCTTGTGATATGTGTGTTGGTTTTGACATCTGTGCTACCTGTGACATGAGGATGAGGTTTGCTGTGCATGTCTATTTTGCCATGCTTGTTAATTTTGCCATGTGTCATTTTGATGTGTCTGTTTGACATGTATGTCAATTTGACATGTGAGATTGTGGCATA
Source organism: Dipodomys merriami (assembly GCF_024711535.1). Classification (NCBI taxonomy): domain Eukaryota; kingdom Metazoa; phylum Chordata; class Mammalia; order Rodentia; family Heteromyidae; genus Dipodomys; species Dipodomys merriami. Next base: position 26,091,284 of record NW_027202270.1, on the reverse strand, counting down.
TATGGCATGTGTGGGATGTGTGGCAATGTGACACGTGTGACATTTGTGGCATATGTGACTTGAGTGGCACATGTGGTATGTATGACGAACGTGGCATGTGTGTTATATGTATGTGACATGTGTGACATATATGGTATGTTGTGTGGTGCATCTGACACAGGTACATGTATGTCCTATGTGGCACATATGGCTTGTGTGGTATATGAGTGACATGCATGGCATGTGTCATATGTATTGCATGTGTCCTGTATATGTCATGTATCTTTTGTGTATGGCTTATTAACTTCAATAAATTAAAAGTGTAATTAAATCAAAGGCTGTCATAATGAGTGAATATACAATGTCCTCTCATTGTGTGCTATCTGTAGAAAACCCACTTTAGATTCCAAGATGAAAATACATTGAGAGTAAAATGATGGGCAAAATATCATGAAACAGTTCCACAGAAAAAATTGGCATGGCTACAGCCTTAGCAGATAAATTGGACTTTAAAATGAAATAATGTGACTAGAGACAGAGAAGGATATTTTGTAGATAAAAAGATCAAGTCAGGCGCTAGTGGCTCATGCGTGTAATCCTAGCTACTCAGGAGGCTGAGACCTGAGATTGCGGTTCAAAGACAGCCTGGGCAGGAAAATCAGTGAGACTCTTATCTCCAATGAACCACCAGAAAACAGGAAGTGGCGATGTGGCTCAAGTGGTAGAGCGCTAGCCTTGAGCTGAAGAGCTGAGGGACAGCTCCCAGGCCCAGAGTTCAAGCCACACAACTGACAAAAAAAAAAAAAAAAAAAAAAAAAAAAAAGATCAATCCATCAGGAATATTTAACAATTGTTGATATAAATACACTTAACAATAGAACACCAAAATACATGGGAGTAAACTGATAGACACTGAAGGAGAAATAAGTAATTCAACAATAAGTAGATAGGAAATAAAACCCACACCCTGGATGAAAATCTAGACAGATGACCAACAAGAAAATAAAAGACAACACTATAAATAAAGTAGACTAAACATATTTATGCATCATTTCACCCAACAACCAAAAAAATACTATTCTTTCAAGCACTTAAGGGTGTGAATTGAATCAAAAAAAGTATTTTTGAAAGCGCAACAACAGTGTATAAAATACCTACCAGTACTACCCTAAAATTTCAATGATATCAAAACCAGAAAAGTCTGATAAACTTTCACAAATCAGCGGAGAATAAGAACACATAATGACTAAATGCAATGTGGTATCTGGGATTGATTCTAAAACAGGAAAGAAACATTTGGAGAAACCTACCTAAAATCCATAGGAAGGACAGAATCTAGTCAATATAATATTAATGCTGATTATTTGTGACAAAAGTACATCAGCAATGTAAGATGTTATCAATAGGAGAGAAAGAAGAGGATCAGAAACTCTATTAACTTTGCAACTTTTGTGTAAACTTATTATTATTATAATTATTATTATTATTATTTTGTTGGCAGTGGGGGCTGAACTCTAGACCTGGGCACTGTCCCTCAGCTCTTTAACTCAAGGCTAGCGCTCTACCACTTGAGCCATAGCGCCACTTCCAGCTTTTTCTGCTTATATGGTGCTGAGGATTCATGCATGCAAGGCAAGCACTCTACCACTGAGTCACCTTCCCAGCCCTTATTATTATTATTATTTTATGTGACACAGGTTCTCCCTAGGAGCCCAGAATGGCCTCAAACGTATAATCCTCCTGCCTCAGAGATTATAGGTATAAGCCACCCTACCCAACCCCAAAACTATTTTTAATGTATATTTAGATGTTTAAAAATAAAAATCTTTACCCTCAACCAATGTTTTTCATATCTTTTATTTTTTATTATCTTTAAGTAGCTGTACAAAGGAGTTGCAGTTTATGAATATAGTGAATCTTGGTCAGTGTCACCTCCTTCAACATTCTTATTCTCTTCGACCTACCCTGGCCCTTACTTTTCTTAATTTTGTGGTAAATACAACGAATTCTTGACTGTTTTTGCCACACTAGCTTCTCCCCTTCATTGGTCTACCTCTCTCACCTTGGTCCTACCCCCACCTCTTGCAATTACCTATTTTCTACTGTTAATTCTGTCAGGGTTTTGACCTAGTCTTCCTAAAAAATTATATTATTTGAGCTCTCCATAGAGTCTATTGTAATCCATTAATTCATTTGTAACCACTTGCATACCACCCAATGTGTTTACTTATATCTATGTCTTTTCTTTTTTTTTTTTTTTGTCAGTTGTGGGGCTTGAACTCTGGGTCTGGATGCTGTCCCTCAGCTCTTCAGCTCAAGGCGAGCGCTCTAACACTTGAGCCACAGCGCCACTTCCAGTTTTCTAGTGGTTTATTGGAGATAAGAGTCTCACTGACTTTCCTGCCCAGGCTGGCTTTGAACCGTGATCCTCAGGTCTCAGCCTCCTGAGTAGCTAGGATTACATGTGTGAGCCACCGGCACCTGGCCATGTCTTTTATTTTTAAGAGTTAACATTAGATGACTAATTTGTCCCTGAGTCTTCTTTGTGGAATGAGCAGTGAAAGATAATCAGAGGCAAACACTGCTGGAAAAGACAGGGAGAGGAGGAATCACGATCAAACTTTGAAAGGATAAGGGTGGAAGGGACTGGTGGCAGATGTCCTGGTGGCCAAAGTTGAGCCTTGCCTGCAAATCCTTCGGAGGGCAGGGAAGAAACAACTTGAAGAAACAGGCGCACCCAGTGGTCTGATGAAGGGGATGCTGGGGTGAAGTTGGTTGCTCAGAAGGCATCTGTACAGGAAGGAGCCAAAGGATTCCTCAAGGAACAAAGTACAGGAGCCCCAATGCCCACTCTGGGGCATAGAGGTAATCACTTTTTTCTCCAAACCAGACAATTCCTTCACATTGTCCACTCCTCACAAATCACAAAGAAGTATAGGTCCTTTCCTTCTCCTAGTTTGTGCTAGACTAGTGTCCTACAGGGCATGTAGATTCGGTGAAATGTTGTTTTAGGACACAGCCTTACAGGAATAGCTTATAAACAGCCGCCAAAACAAGCAAATGTTCAGGATGTAGGACTCTCATAAAAATAGCAAGATGAGAACTGATCAGAATATATAGAAAGGAAATCACTTAACAGACATTTATTGGACAGTTACTACAAATCATGCCCTAAGTCAAAGACGGACTGAAAGACAAATGCACTCTCTGCTGTGCCCTAAGGAATTCACAGTCAAGGTGAGTCTGCAAGTGATGAAAGGGGGTAAAGGAGGCAGTGGGCAGGAAAAGAGGACTTAAAAACAAGGAAAAAGAAAAGGGAACACAATACAATGTCAAAAGGCTAATAGCAGAGATCTATACTAATCTCTTGTTCCTAAGCAGAAGCTTAGGTCAAATAAAAACCTGCCCAAGAGAGACATGAACACTGATGGTTCACATCTGTAATCCTAGCTATCCAGAAAGCTGAGATCTAAGGATCACAGTTCTAGCCTGGGCAGGAAAGTCTATGAGACTATTTTCAATTAACCAAGCAAAAAAACTGGAAGTAGAGTTGTGGGTAAAATTGTCCAGTGCCAGTCTTCAGTGAAAAAAATCTAAGGCAGTACACTAAAGCCCTGAGTTCAAGCATCATTACCAGACCCCTGCCCTCCCCCCACTCCCAAATCTGCCCAAGGGAGGATTGGTATAAAGGAGACATGAGAAGCAATAATCTGTAGCCATTCCCTGTGTGCCTATCTAAGCATGCTGAAAACTAGACATGTGTTATGTCATTGAATTACATCACTCCACGGGGAGGTTCAATTTTAATCTTCACTTCTCAGATTGTTAAATTACAGTTGAAGCAGGGTAGGTGACTTGTCCAAGGACTCAGATAAGAAGTATTAGAGTTCAGGAACTTTTCTTTTCCAGATCCACATACTTAAAGGTCTACAAAATTCCTCCTGGATAAAAAAGCAAGAGCTAAAACAAACAGGTTGTTCCCTTCCTGTTAAAATGAAACTTTGCACAAGGATGAAAGACATGAAAAAGCAAACCAGTATCTAAGGCCATCCTTCTAAACAAGGCCAATCTCAGCCCAGGAAGGAAAATGGAAACAGGAGGAAAAAAGAAATGGTAAGTGCCCATTTCCCACACTGCAGGAGCCCCTGCTGTTCTGTTAGGGGACGGAGGAAGGGACCTTCCTTTTGCTTTAGCCCTTCTCAAGCCGAGTGAGTCAGGGTAACAAATTCACAGCAGAGAGAATTGATATGTACCTCATAGAGCCATCATCCCTATGGAACACCATATGCACCACACTAGAGCACATTTTTATATGAATTGGGGTACAGAGCGTTAGTGAGAAGGATGGGAGAAAATGATGTTGAATAAAAAGTTGGAGCAATTTACTTGCCAGAGCTGGGGGATGTTCCTGGAGCAGAGGCCTTCTTAGCTATGTCATTACATGGTTCTTTCTGTTAGGGACATAAGCGAGAGCTGTAATATAAGACTGAATGCATTTGCTTAGTATGTAGAAACAGGTCCATTTATAGTAATGTGTGGAAATGTCATAGCATATATTTCTGATGCTAAAAACTACTGTAACCAAAGTAAAGTACCTAAGGATCATTCTTAAAGCTTTCACACACCCAGGCATTGGATGACAATTGGATTCTTTTCCACCCACACAGTCAACTTCCATACCCCAAATCTCTCCACTTGATCTCGTCTCTATTTAAGATCAAAATTGGACCCCTTACTTATCACTTTTGCCTGTTGCTAGTATTCAATAAATCTGCATGTATAAATTTTAAGGAATTATATATGGAGTGTGAATCTCCTTGTATAGATGGCACCTACTTGAAGAATCTTTTTATAAATTCATGCTTTCTTACATTGCTAATAACTGGAGGATTTTTTTTTTCTTAAATGCCTCCATAGTATATTCATTATGATCTCTGAGTCAGGAAAGCAAGGCAGACATTACTCAAGCTTGCATGTTGCAGAAATATTACACTGCACCCATCAAAGTGGGATGTAGAATTGGGTACCACCAGGAAGATGTTATCTGGGGTGGAGTTATCCCATGGGTGGTAATTAATACCTATCCTTCTCATCCTACCCATGGATGCTATCCTTCCTCCAATCATCAGTGCTGATGTCAACCTCAGTAGGAAACATATATGATGTTAGGGGCCAGAGAGCAAACTAGATACACAATTTCTCTGACTCGCTTCTTTTACTTTGAAGAGTCTGAAACCAAACTTTTAAGTTTACTTGAGATTGTGGAGCTTCATTTCACTAGTTTGGTAAGCATTTCCAGTCTCATCAACATTTTCAAACTTGAGCTCACTTTTGGAGTGTTTACTGAGGATATGATTTGTTGCAATAATTTCTTCTCCTCCTTGGGCTACCCGAGGAAGGACATGGAGTACTGTTGCCCAGAGAGAATTAGAGGGTGTTAGGCCTGTCTGACTTCCTGTCAGACAGGAAGTCTATACAACTCGGAAGTCTTTTCCAGAAAAATAGTGCTAAACTACAAATATAAAGGTAGATATATAAATAATATACTTAGAATGAAAAAAATGATACCTTGCCCATGTAATTGTAACCCCTCTGTATGGTATTTTCACAATTAAAAAAATGAAAAAATGAAAGATTTTTAATGAGCAGACATAATGTACATTATAAATATAGAAAAACAATATATTTTTGAGTCAACTTCTGACACACCTCTATACTTGTTCACTGTCCAGTTGGCTTCACTGTTCTATAATTCTTTGACAGTGATTTTTTTTCTATCTGTAGGAGAAATAGAAGGATAATTCTCTTTCCCCTAGCACAGTTGGCCAAAATTTGCTTTTTTTTTATTAATAATTTGGTTGCAGAACTCATTAGAAGCACTGTCATACAAACCAGAAGGATGACTGTCCAACTCTCATTCCCTCTTGCTTTTTAATTATGCTCCAAGAACATAAGGCCTTATGAGTGTGTATTTTTATTCAAACAGAGCCTACTTAGCTCTCTTCCTGGGATCTGTCCTCCCAAGGACAAACTGTGTGTCCAATGTGAGCAGCCCTCAGCCAACCTCAGAGTCATGGATATAGCCCTCTGCATAAAGGAAAGTCCACAAAGATCACATTCCAGGAGGCTTGCAGCTCATCCATCCACATCCACAGTCACCACGAAGTGCTGATAAAGACTTTTTTTATCCTGGACCCCAACCTAATCTGGGAGTTAACTCCACTCACCAAAAGTACAGTTCAGCAAAATCTCAGCATGGCAGTTTGACAGAGGAAGTAGTTAATGTGCAAAAGTTGGAAATGTATATGGCTGTCATCACAGTGAACTCACCCCAGATAATAGTAACAACAAGCATCTTGTGTTGATCCTCCTGAGCTACCATTGCTTCACCTTGGCAGCTCCCTGATGCCAGGTGGCCATCAATATTCCCAGGTGGCAGAAGTTTCTCACAATCTGACCCTTCTGCAGTTTCTTCCTGCTCCTTTTTCTTCTCTTCTCTCTTCTTCTCTTCTCTTCTCTTCTCTCTCCTCCTCTTCCCCTTCTCTCTCTTTCTCTCTCTCTGAGTCTCATCTTTCAAGATCCTCCTGCCTCTGCTTTCCTCTCCCCCTCCTCCCCCTCTCCTCTTCCCCCCTCTCCTCCCCCTTCTCTTCCTCCTCCTCCTCCTCCTCCCCCTCCTCCTCCTCCTCCTCCCCCTCCTCCTCCCCCTCCTCCTCCTCCTCCCCCTCCCCCTCCCCCTCCCCCTCCTTCTCCTTCTTCTTCTTCTTCTTCTTCTTCTTCTTCTTCTTCTTCTTCTTCTTCTTCTTCTTCTTCTTCTTCTTCTTCTTCTTCTTCTTCTTCTTCTTCTTCTTCTTCTCTTCTTTCTGCTTCTCTGTCTGTCTGTCTCCCCACACACACCCAATCTCAGACCCTCCCATCTCTCCTCCAGAATGCTGGGAGTACAGGTATGCACAACTTATAACACAGTGAGCTGGACACTGGGGCTCCTGACTGTAATCCTAGCTACTCAGGAGCCTGAGGTCTGAGGGTCATAGTTCCAAACTAGCCCATGTAGGGAAGCCCATGTGAGTCTCATCTCCAGTTATCCACCTGAAAACTGGAAGCAGAGCTGTGGCTCAAAGTGGTAGAACACTAGGCTTAATTTAAAAAAAAAAAAAAAAAAAAAAAAAAAAAGCTCAAGGACAGCGCCCAGACCCCATGACAAAAACAAAAAACAAAACAAAACAGAAAACAGAAAACAACAACAACAACAACCAGTAACACAGCGGTATTAATCCTAGACCCCTCAACAACCCAAGACACATATCAGGTTGACCCACCCACCCCAGCTATGCACTAGAGGTGAAATTTCCATTTTCATCATGTATTATGCATTAAAGCAAAGTTCAAAGGGAGTAAATATGGGTTGTCCAGCCTAAAAGAAAGACCCTGTAAGACGAAACGGATCGTTTAGGGCTATTTCCATGCACCCCAAACTGATTTCTACAGCAGCACCCGCTCTTCTTACTCTCTATCCTAGCTCTGCCTCTAGTCCTTTGGTCCTACTCTCTTTGGACTCACCTACTCTCTTTGCTCACCTTGAGCTCAGCCACCTGCACAGGAGGACAAACGAGTCCTCCTATACAACCCCAGGGAGGCCCCAGGCTAACCAGCAAGATGGGCCATGGCTTTCTCCAGAGTCTCCCTCTAGGGCTTGCAGCCTCTCCACTCTGCAGGGTTCTCAGGCTCTGATTCTGCATTCTTGATACCAGAAAGATCCCCTGGGTTCAAGGATGTGTCTCTAAACAGGACAAATTCCTAAGCAAAGATTCAAAGTGGACAGGGCTTAATAAAATGTTTAATAGATATAGATTGGAAGAAAAACCTCTAGGCATTTTCAAATAAGGCACTACATTTAATCCCCAGAGCTTCCTTGTAATGGGAAGAATCGAAGAAACTCAGTGTACTAGGGTCAGAATGACTGGGGATGGGGGGTTAGAGATTAAGAGGAAGCTGGTTGGTTTATGGTAAAGCTCAAAGGATAAGGGGAAAGGAAAAGGACTGTCTTGCTTGGAGAGAGAGAGAGAGAGAGAGAGAGAGAGAGAGAGAGAGAGAGAGAGAGAGAGAGAGAGAGAGAGCATGCATTGGGGAGGTACTGTTCCCATTATCTCATTTCATATTCCCTGCACTGAGGGACAGCCAAGTTGGGGGGGAGGGGCATCTAGAAGGAGAAGGACAAATTTAAAAGGAAAGATTTACGAGGCCGTGAAGATGTTTCTCCCAGACTCCTGAGTGCAGAAGTATGACTTATTTATTTTATTTTCATTTGTAACCAAAACGTTCTCTGGACTCCCATTGGCCCCAGCAGAGAAGGGAGAGAGGGCTGGCCTGTCAGGCGTTGATCACCGGGCCAACAGGAGACGGTGTGGCGTGATGCTGACGCAGCCCACTGACAAGCCAGGGAGAAGCCCAGGGGAGCAGCTCCGAGCAGAGCTGCCAGAGCCAGGCAGGTAGCAAGCTGACAGCTGGGGAATTGCAGGAAACTGGTGGGGGTAGGGGCTGGTGAACCAGTTGGGCTGGAGAGAGGTGCCACTTTGGGATGCACTCTCCTTGGAGTCTTCTCTATGTCGCCAGCTTCATCAGCCTCTCCGCTGTTGACCTGTCTTCTCCCTCCCCCACCACATCGTTAGTCACAGAAAGAAACTGATCGAGAAGAGAGGTGAATGTATATTAAAAACATGAAAACCTCTCTCAGTGGTCAGCTGCCTGATGGACAGTGGCTGACCACTGTCTACTGAGTGAAGATGATCAAAGCTATCAATAGGAACATAGGCTCTGGAGGACAGGCTGGGGGTGAAGGAGGTGACTATGCTGGGTCACGATTGGCCTGCTGGTGTTATAAAAGCTCAAGGGACATAAATTAGACCTCTAGGATGGCCTGGTCCCTCCCCGAAGAGAGGAGTGCTTGAGACCCCCAGCTGGAGTTCTCTTTTTATCAAAATAGAAGCGAGGGGGGGCGGCAGAAAGGTGGTTCAGTGCTTGCCTTGCATGCATGAGGCCCTGGGTTCAATTCCTCAGCACCACATAAGCAGAAAAAGCCAGAAGTGGTGCTGTGGCCTAAGTGGTAGAGTGCTAGCCTTGAGCTGAAGAGCTGAGGGACAGCGCCCAGGCCCAGAGTTCAGGCCCCATAACAGACAAAAAAAAAAAATAGAAGCAGAAAGGAAAAGGAGAGCAGAGCGTTGAGCCTCATTCTCAATCCTCTAGATCAGGGACCCCAATATTTGTAGTGTTATGTTCATTTATTGAGGAACAAAGAATTGGTCACAGAGGTCTCATTTGGAAAAATCCGTCATCATTCAACATAAAAACAAAACCAAAAAGCACTCCTCAGATTGCTTACCCATCATGCCCTGCTACTTGTCTGGATGATGTTCAGAGCCCTGAGAAGCTGTCACTGATCTCTCCTCATGACACTGCACAGGGGCACGCAGGACTTTCAGTGTGTGAAGCAGCATCACAATGGTCACTTCTTAATGACTGACAGCTGGAGCACTCAGATTCACTTGATGGGCTGGTGATCTTCAGCCGTCCAAGGTCACCTCTTTTTGTGGTCCTGATGATCCATGAGTCATGGTCCTGCTACTGCCCTACGTGACTGAGAAGTTCTATCGTTCCCAGTGTACACATGGAACAGCAAAAAAAGCCCTCTTCAGGGGACGTGATCCCACAACTCTATCTTCTTATCTTTTTTCAGGAAAGAGAATCAGATGCTATCCTCTCATTCTATGATGGTCTCACATCATGAAGCTAGACCTCTTGATCACAGAGTAGAAGCCAGAGAGCTTAACATGTAGTCTATTCTGTCATCTCCTTGTTACAGAAGTATTTAGGTCTGAGCGTCACAGACCCTGAGTTTTTTATTTAATTATAATTACTATTTAGCAATCAGTTTAATTATATCAAACATCTGCTTAAAAATCCTCCCATGGCTGGCTCCCTATTACCTTGTAATAAAATCAGAACCCCTTACCGTGGTATTCAAGACCTTATATGGCCTGCCTTATGCCCTTCTCACTGACCCCATTTTACAGTGCTGTCCCTCTGTCCTACTCCTCCCCAACCTCACTCTCTTTTGCTTTGTGTTTACACTTCTCATTGCAACCTGCAGATCTTCTGCCTTACTGTGTCCTTAAAGTGCCTGCCAACCATTTGGCCCTCAACAACAAATGCTATGCTATTGAATGGATAAATACAATACAGGAGAATAGTGAAACATTACCGTTCCTCTCCTCAAACAAAACTACACTGTCCTACATATATATATATATTTTATATATACATACATAGACACCATGGAGAAGACAAGAATCTTTCATAGGTGTTTAATTGATTCATTTAGCAGATATTGGTCAATAGCTATGTTGCTTCATTAGATGCATGTATGGTATTGATTTACAGTGTTTAGAGATTCCATAAGTTCTAACCTATTGTGGTGTGGGCTCAAATATCACTTCTTCAGAAATGCTTTCTCTGATTATAAGTACATCTTCCCTTGCCCTTCCTCCATGTTTAAACACATAATTTGACTGTTGCCTTCATAGATTTACCACTGCATGAATTTTCCTTATGTATTTATTTATGTTCCATGTAGCTCCCTAATTAGAATTTATTGCATGAAAGCAGTACTGTTGTCTGCCAGTCAGCACCAACACATAGAACTGGGCCTGGCCTACAGAAAGTACTTGAGAAATGTCCACTAAGTGAATGAATGTAATCTCAAGCAAGTAAGTAAACTAAATCCTGCCTTCCTCAATGTTGGTGATGACTTGAAATTAAATATATACATACATATATATGTACATATATATATGACTCATGCTGGTGTTTCCATAGACTGGATAATCCCAGGATATTAAGATGAGGCAAAGGAAGAAGAAAGAATAAGAAAAGAGGGGCTGGAGCTGTGGCTTCAGTGACAAAGTACCTGCTTAGCAAATAAGATACCTTGAGTTCAAACAACAGTATTACCAAATAAAATTTACTTTTAAAAAAGAAATGAAGAGGTAAATTGCCACATTGCCACCCATTGCCTGTGTGAAGACACAGAGGGACCTGAGTCATTTTTCATGATTCTCCACTGGATCACATGGGACTTCCAGTAAGGGGAAACTCTACCTTGAGGTTGTCTATCAAGGAGGCCTGAACATTGGTCAGTATTCATCCAGTGGAGAGCCAGCACCCCATGCACATTTAGCAGCCTCATCTTGACCACCTCTCTCCTAGGCCATTGGAGCCACTAAGGGAATCATATTCTATGCCCTCCAATGTGGCGCTTCTGTGTCCAAGTCTGAAAGTGGCTAGAAGTGCCCACCTCCAGGCTGAGGCAGACTGAGCACAAGTGGTGAGACTCTGCAGCCCCTCTGGAAGTCCTTGCCATCTGGAAGTAGCAGCAGAGAATCCAGGTAAGAGGCAAGTAAACAAGACTCACCTGAGGATGGGAGAATCCAGCAAAGATGGGAGGTTACACCTAAGAGATTTCTTTTATAGTATGAGAATACAATATGAAAACTCTAAAGCCATGTATGGTGGAAAGAGATATTGTCTGATTTTTTTGGTCAATATTAAACTCAGAGCCTCATTTTATCTCTGTTGGTGCTCTACCACTTGAACCATGCCTCCAGCCCAACATTTTGCTGATCATTTTACAGATGGAGTCTCATGAACATTTCTCCCCAAGCTTGCCTAGAATTATGATCCCCTAGATCTCAGCCTTCTGAATAGCTAGGATTATATGCATGAGCCATCAGGATCCAGGTGCTCTTTGTTGTTTTTTAATTCAAGCATCTTTCCACCTCAGTCTCTGCATTTGTGTCTCACAAGCTTTCAACTAGACTGTGCAATGCAAAGGAGTCTTCCTTGTTTCCAGTTATTGCTCAAACATCACCTCTTTGAAATAAGCTACTTCACATCTAAAAATCCTTCTATCCAAAACAGAAAAAGTCAGAAGTAGCACTGTGCCTCAAGTGGTAGAGCACTTGCCTTGAGCTGAAGAGCTCAGGGACAGTGCCTGGACCCAGAGTTCAAGCCCCACAACCGAGAAAAAAAAAGGGAAACAAAACAGAAAAGCTAAGTATGCTTTGCTAAAGGGGGGGGGAGTTCTCTTGTTATGTTTAGTTTATTTTCTTGGAGAAAGCAGCAAACATGTACAATCCCTATGAAAGATTCTTGTGAAGTTAACCTCTTGTTTCCCAGCCAGCCTTTCATCACTCCTGTTCTATAGCATTGACTTTCTTGAGTGCATTCTTATACAGTCTAGGCAGTCATCAATTTTCACACACCTCCAACCTGCCATTAAACATTATTACCACAGAGACCCCATAATGGCCAAAACAGAGAGAGTTCCTACCCCAAAGCTGCTGTCTGCAATCATGTAACTTGCTGACATGGGGCCCTCTTTAGAGATCTAAATGACATTCAGCCTGAGTTGGGAGTCAATCTGATTTGAGGAGCCTAAAGTGTGTCTGGTATTTGCTGACACATGCACAAATGTACACTTTTATACACACATACACATCATATATATAATACTCACACATCATATATATAATTAAACATGTGACTAAATATGTCAGTTTGGTGGGGGGGGGGGGTAAAAAAACTGCAGCAAATCATAGAACCAAAATATGCCTAAGTTCAAATCCCTTAGCCCTATAGTAAACCAGTTGATATATTAGAAATTTGGCTTAACTCTTTGTGGAAAATGGGGATACTGATCATATCTACCTCATGGGTTTGTTGTGACTGAACAATGCCAAGCATGTTGTTTTCTTCACCTGAGGAGACTCATAATGCTCAGTAAACAGAAGAGTCTCCTTCCCATTCAAATTGGAGGAAGATATCATAGCTTTCCATCAGGCCTTCTGCTTTCACTAGTTCAACCATTTTAAAACCACAAGAAGAAAGAACGAAAGAGAGAGAAAAAGAGAGAAAGAAAGAAAGGAAGAAAGAAAGAGAGAAAAAGAAAGAAAGAAAGAAAGAAAGAAAGAAAGAAAGGAAGGAAGGAAGGAAGGAAGGAAGGAAGGAAGGAAGGAAGGAAGGAAGGAAGGAAGAAGGAAGGAAGAAAGGAAGGAAAAAGAAAGGAAGGAAGGAAGGAAGAAATGGAGAGAAAGAGAGAAAGAAAGACAAGGAACACGGAAAAGAGCTCAAATTAAAACTACATAGCTAAAGGGAATCTCATACTGGGAACAGCATTTTATGTCACTTTGTTATACACTGTGTTCTTAAATGTGGTAGTGTCAATTGATTTAAGTATTTTATTGAATGATTTTACTGTTCTTCTGCCCAGAGGCTTTTTAAGGCAAAGACCAATTTTTTTAAATAAAATAGATGAATGTAGAGTTGTTGCACTTGAAATAACAGCAGTGCAAGTGGTAGGCCTAGAAATTCCACATGGGCTGTTCAACTATTTGCCTAATAGCTGGCAGGTTTCCTTAAAAAGGTAAGAGAGAGGGTTGGGAATGTGGCTTAGTGGTAGATTGCTTGCCTAGCAAGCATGAAGCCCTGGCTTCGATTCCTCAGTACCACATAAACAGAAAAGGCTAGAAGTGGCACTGTGGCTCAAGTGGTAGAGTGCTAGCCTTGAGCAAAAAGCAGCTCAGAGACAGGGCCCAGGCCCTGAGTTCAAGCCCCAAGACTGAAAAATAAAAGTTAGGAGAGAAATCACGGGGACTGGGGAGTGGTTGAACTTCACTGACCCTGTCTTAAACATTTTACATGCTGTCAACCAGGCCCAGGGTAATACTACCAGGACCTGGCCATGTGGGAATTGCCAATCCACTGAGAGTCATAGTCTGACCTCAACTATTTCTCAAGTCCCTTTGACATCTGCTTGAGTGTCCCTTGCCAAAATAGAATAATGGACAATGAGTCATCACTTTGAATATTTCTGCAAACCATTGTCTGCAATTATATTGCATACTACAAATCACCTTGATTATAGTACAAAACTGCTCTCAACTGCCCAAAATATAAACTGATTCTTTCTTACAGAGCACTGAAGTTAAAGAAACTTAAAAATTCAGCATTATTAATAGGAGAGCATCCAAACCATATGTAGTCCCTGGTGTGCTACATATGTACAACATTACATGTGAAGAACTCTTAACAAGAACACACACACACCGAAGCTAGCCTAGGGAGGGGGGGAGTTGAATAAGACCACAAGAAAGTACTGACAAATATCCAGATAAGCAAGGGTCTACAAAATAACTGGCCTACTCTCATCTAATAGTGTGATATGTAGGGGGGGGGGCGAAACTGAGAAGTGGTGCGATCTATGTCACATTAAAAGAGATTAGAAGCACCAAATGCAATGTATGAACTTGAAATAATCCTGGTTGAGGAAATAAAACATATAAAAATGCTTTGGGAATAATTGGGGAACTTAGAATGTAATTATCAGCTAATACTCAAGCAATTCTGTTAACGCAGCTAGAGGTGATTATACTGAAGAATGTTCTTAGCTACGAAGATGCATACACCCAAATGATTAGCAAAATATTAACAATTGTTAACTTGAAAAAGTTAGTGCAATCATTTCAACAATTTTGTATGTTTGAGGTGTTTGTAATAAAGGTGTTTTGAAATGTTGATTTTCCTGTGACAACTTCTGAAATGATTAACAGTTTAGGTGCTTAGAACTCACACTTCTACCTCATTGGGACAAAGGAAAAGTACTTTTTTTTTTCTTGCCGGGACTGGGTGCTGTGAGCAACTTTTGCTAGCACTCTACCACTGGAGCCACATCACTACTTCTGGCTTTTTCTGTGATTAGTTGGAGATAAGAATCTCGTGAACTTTCCTGCTTGGGCTAGCTTTGAACTGCTATCCTCAGATCTCAGCCTCCTGAGTTGTTAGGATTACAGACATGAGTCACAGGTGCCTGGCAAAGGGTACATCTTAAACCCTTGTATCTGTGTTGCCCTCTGGCATTGCAGGCTCTCTCTGCACTCATGTCAAAGGAAATAATTGATCATTATTCTTCCCATCTAGTATTTTATGAACAAACAGATAAGGTCTCAATATTTCATGTATGAAATATATCAGCTTCATTATTTCCTCACCTCCCATAATCAAATGTCATGTTTCCATACCCTTCTGCAATGTAAGCTGCTGAGTCCTAGACTTGTGAGAACAGAGGTCATCTTCCTGTGTTTCTCAGAAGATTAGTTTCTAAATCTGAGATGATAGGATTTCTTGGCACAGTAATTGACAAAGAAAAATATATCATGGAACCAAATACATAGTTTAATCATGTGGTGCAGGGGACACTCATTTGATTGATGAAATACAGAGTGGCCAGGATTTGTTTAGATTGGCAAAGTCAGCATTGTTTGGAGTTTCTGAGCCTTATGCTAGTCAGAATCTTTAGTTACTGTCGCAATCACAAATATATTAGGCCGCCTGTAGTGTTATCCTTTTATTATGCCTCTCCCTGGGTGCTGTCACTAGAATCTAGCACAAGCGTATGTGAAGTTTCTCTTAGTTAAGGATCACCTAGGACTAAAACACAAGATCAGAACAACTGACTGTTGTGAATTGGTTCCGTTTGGAGATTTTTACTTCTCTGGAAAAACACTTCAGTCAGCCAAATTCTATGAAAAAATCTACTAGCAAAATGAATTTGCCCATTGTAAGACATCAACATATCATCTCATCTAGACCTCTGCTCCCAAGACATCTCACGGAAGGTATTTTATTATTGCTTTTAAAATCTAATAAAGAAAGCAGTATATATTCATCCCATGCACGTTCTCATTCTTTCTTTCATATATATAGATATGTATTTTTTTTTAAATCAGGATTCCAGTTTCATAGAAGTTACACTTCTATGAGAGTAGAAGTAGCTTAGTGATCAACAAAGAACAATCAACAATGGGGTGGAGAGGGACTTACTTTAGATATTGTTGCCCAGAGAGATAAAGAGATGCTGTTGGAATTGAGACCATTGACCAGTCAGCCAGGTAAAGACCTGAGCAAGGGCCCTCCGGACACAAGAACCAGTGGATGCAATAAGTCCAGGGACGGGCACAAGCCTGATGAGTTGTTGGAAGGTAAGCCTGAGTGGCTGAAGCTTGATCTGCAACAAAGTGCAGTGGCATAGAGGTCTTGGTGAGGAGACTGGTCTCTCTTGTAATGGTAATGAACAGAGTTGGAAGCCACAGATCTGGAGCATGGCATGAGAAGACTTCCAATCGTGAAAAAAAGGCCTCTCCAGCTGATGTGGAAGATTAAGGAATTCTCTCCAGCGCGTTCAGATTCCTCCTGCTGCAATTAGAACATATTCTCTCTCTTCATGGTGAACAGATGTTACTTGATGCTTGTATTAGTTCAAATGCCTAAGGAAGCATCCGATGGCTATATCAAGAGCACCAGAACACTCGGATGAATATAGGAAGAAGGCCAGGGTGATGATCACCAACTTAAATTGCAATCAGAGGCCACAGGCAAAGTTAAATAACAGTCATGTCAGTTATGCCAGAACCTCCCGAAGGGCCTTACATTCTCATTAGTCCTCAAACCTCATCTCCCCCGCCCCTCAAGTAAGCTGGGGCATCAGAAGTGTTGCTTTCTTGGAAAACCGTATTCATGATAAGGCATAATGATGATGTAAAAGGATTAGAATACAATGGGTTTCTGGTGGACTCTCATACAAGGAAAACAACAATTGACCTGAAATAATTTGAGGTCTCTGGAAATTGACTGGAGGGCAAATGAAGAAACAGTCCTACAGAATATTCTACCACATTCCATAACAACAGCAAGTCCATGGCATCTTAGTCACGGCCTCCTCCTCTGTCCCCACTCTACCTTCCTGTTACAGAAACTGAATCCTGAGACTAAGCAGCTAAGAAGACAGAGTCTTTCTCTCCCACTGTGTGCAATCTGGGTCGGGGGCTTCACCTTGAGCACTGTGCATTAGAGACACTGCTCATTCCCCTCTCCTTCAGCTTAGTGTTGCAGGAGCCTCTCTCTATTCTTGACAGCTGTGGGCTGGAGAATGGTGCTCCCTTCCCCTATTGTACACCACCTGTAGCTCACTGAGATTACTAGGTTCCAGATTGCTCTTGTCCTATAGGCATGCTCACAGGACAGCTTCCCAGGTTGGAAAGCAATCCAAGAAAAACGAATGATAGAGGGATGGCCCTGCTCCTCCCTCCTAGTGCCTCTTGGCAGAGCTGGAGTACAATTGCTAGCTCCACAGTGGCACAGGGGCCCTGCCACAGAGTGAAGTGACTCTAACAAAAATTCTGCAACTCCGCCCAAAGGAGCTGATGATAAAGCACTGAGAGTGGAGAGTTCCATGCCAACGTCGGGGGCTGAGGGGGGACGTGGAAAACAAGGGAGATCTAGAAAGTAACTTGAAGAAGCTGGTAGCAATCTAGAAATGTCTCCTGGGATGAAAGTCAACCCAGGGTGGGATCCTCCTTGACCCAGGGGTGTAAACACAGCCTCTGAACAAACACCAATACAAACTATTAGCTATCTTGGCCCAAGGGTAAGGCCTAGAAGCCAAGCATGAAAATAAAATCAGACGTCTCAGGAAAACTATAAGATGATGGGTATGCCCAAGGCTGAGTCCTCCTGGGAGCAATCAGAGAAAGAACCTGCAAGCCAGGGGTCCTTGACTGAACTTGAGCACAAAACAACGAATTCCCTGACAGCACCCTCAAGGCCACCAAAAAGAAAGAAAGCAAAAAGAAATGGGTTCTCTTGGAGAAATTAATGATTCTAAGAATCAGACAGGAAATATGCAAGACAAGCCTGGAGCACCTTATAGTGCCAGAACATAAGAAAGTATTTCTTTAATGTAAAACATAAAACCTAACTGGTTGAGAGTAGTTGAGGGCAACTAAATACAGCTTTTAACCAATAAATAGCTTATGCAGATCCTGAACCAGAGAGAGGTCACCCAAAGTAGGAAGCTAGGAACAAAACAAAGGTCAAAAATTCTAAGCGTCAGGATCTGCAAACTGCACCCTGAGAGGGAAATAGACCAGGCAAGAGCTATTAAGGCATCCAACAAACAAATAGCAAAGTAAACAACAGCTGCCAACCATTCCTGGAAGGAGAGGAGAGAAAGGAATAAGTATGGAGAGTAGCTCTGATATATTCTCAAAATACCTGGTTTCAACAACAACAAAAGTGAGGACTTGCAAAGACACCATAATATTGAGCACATGTGGCTTCTTGGGTTTTTTTCTTTCTTTTCTTTTCTTTTCTTTTTTCTTTTTGTCAGTCATGGAGCTTGAACTCTGGGCTTGGGCGTTGTCCCTGAGCTCTTCAGCTCATGGGGAACACTCTACCACTTGAGCCACAGCACTACTTCCAGTTTTCTGGTGGTTAATTGGAGCTAAGAGTCTCACAGACTTTGCTGCCCAGGCTGGCTTTGAACTGCAATCCTCAGATCTCAGCCTGCTGAGTGGCTAGGATTACAGGCATGAGACACCAGGGCCCATCCCAAATCTTGGTTTCTAATACTGTTCTCCAAAACAATGAAATGGGTTCTCTAAGAGAAAGAAATGATTCTAGGAATGAGGCAGGAAATATGCAAGATGGGCCTAACGCATCTTTAAGTGCCACATTTGAAGAAGTACTAGCAAACTCCTTTGTTGCTAAGTGTGTGTTATAGGAGACAGGAACTGATTCAAAGAGCTCTCAACAACCAAAAGTGAAGGAAGAGTTAGAGAGCAAAATAAATTAGAAGTACATTATCATCCCACAGTATAAAATAAATATCCATGAGCCCGTATCAATGATGATTAAATTAATAACTGATGGAGAAAAGACAACTCTCCTGGTGGGAGCAATTGAAAGAATTTATTGCTGTGTTCTGTCCATGAGGGTATACCATTAATCCCACTCCTTAAGCAAGGACTTGCTTCCATGTATCATATACACATTCTAATATATGTAAGGAGTAGGGGAGAATTTAATGATGTGAAATCTAACAAACACTATCTCGGCCAAGATCAAGGTAAGACCAATTGGATGGAGGTGTTATCTATCCTTCATATGATGTGATGGAAATGGCATTTGACTTCTGTGCCTTCCTCTAAACCTCTGTAACACCAATCTGACAGGAGAAAACACAAGCAAATTCTAACAGGAGAGTATTCTACAAGTTACTTGACCCATTTTCCTTGATCTTGAAACTATCAAGGTCAGGAATAGCAGGAAATGTCTGAGAATCTATCTTCTAAAAGGAGCCTAAAAAACATGCAAACTAAACATAATATATCACTATTGGGGTTATGTAGCAACAAACATGAGGCCAAAACTAATAAAGCCTGGAGTATCTACTCAAAAGAATTGAAAGCGAGGACTCAAAACAAGTATTTGTCCACCCAGGTTCACAGCAGCATTATTTCCAATAGTCAAAACACAGAAACAATTCAAATGTCCATTGATGGCTGAACGGATAAACAAAATGTGGTACATGCATACAGCCAAAAATTACTCACCTTTAAGAGGGAGAAATCCTGATCCATGCTACAACATGGATGAACTCTGAAAACATTATATTGAGGGAAATAAGACAGATACAAAAAGACAAATTCAATATTGCAAGATTCTACTTATATAAAATACCTAAAACGACAAATTCATAGAGATAGAAAATAGAATGGTAATTGGCAAGCACTGGGCTGAAGGAAAGATGGTGACTTTGTAATTAGTGGGTACAGAGTTTCAATTTAAGAAGAAAGTTTCAGCAATAGATAGTGGTGATGGTTGCACAGCAGGTTAATGTTCCAATGATATTTGACCTCACAGTTCATATAGTTAGAATAGTAAATGTTATATATGTATATCTTGTAATTTTTTAAAACTCTCTTATTAGAGGTAGACAGAATATGCCTACAAATCTGTAGGTAAACACACTGAGTGGGATGCAAGCAGTTCTAAATAAATTAATTGAATTATAATAGATGCTATGGAGAGCTCAAATAGTACAATTTTTTGGAAAGACCAACAAAATAGAACCAAGAAATGGGTACTGGTGGGGGGGGGGTAGTAAGGCAAGATGGATAGACAATGAAGGGGAGAAGTGGGGAGAATAATCAGTCAATAAATCATTATCTATACAAACAGATTAAGAAATGTAAGAAAAAAGGTGGGTCGAAGGGGGATGAGATTGTTGAAAGTGGTGACACAGATCAAGATGTATTGTAGTTATATACTGCTTTGTTAAATGATATCTCCCTTGTACAACTATTTAAAGATAATAAAAATAAACAGGAAGAAATAAAAATACAATAACTAAGGAAGTATGAATGACTATAGAATTAAGTAAACAATAATGAGCCAATATTAATTTTATTATTGTGGCAAATGTATTATACTAATGCTATATGTTAACATTGGGAAAAATGGGATCATACTATATGGGAACTCTGCTCTCTCATTTTCTGTAAATATAGAAATGTTTTTCATTTTTTATTAGTTATACATGGGGGAAATTTCATTGTTACATCTCCATATTTGTTTACACTGTATTCCTATCAATTTCACCCCATTACATTATCTTTAAGGCAAAGACCTTTTTTTTAACAAAAGAAAGTACCTGGGCACTGGTGACTCACACCTGTAAACCTAGCTATTCAGAAGGCTAAGATTTGAGAATAGTGGGTCAAAGCCAGCTTAGGCAAAAAAAAGTCCATGAGACTCATATCCAATTAACCACTAGAAAACCAGAAGTGGCACTATGGCACAAACTGGTAGAGCACTAGCCTTGAGCAAATGAGCTCAGAGACAGTGCCCAGGCCTTGAGTTCATGCCCTACCACTGACAAAAAAGAAAGAAAGGAAAGGAAAACTTTGGATTACAGGAGACATGTGATATACAGAATGATAATAATATAGATCTTACCACATCAATGATAAATGACTACGATTAAACAAACCATTTGGTTGTTAGTTTTAATTTAAAAGCAAAACACAGCTATTATTGGAGATATATTCTACACTGAAAGACACATATAGATTAAAAGTGCCCTTAGATGGAAAACACCTATAGAGAACAGGTACAGAAAGAGTAACCCACAGAGCTGGAGAGGCTACACTTATTTCAGACACAAACAATGATGTGATCATCCTGCTTGCTGCCTCCCTTGTCAGGTGTTCCCCAGCCCCACAGGTTGGATCCCCACAGAAAATCTGGTTCAAATGTCAAGATCCATGTCACTTCACCTCCACCAATGGGTGGGAGAAAGTTTACTGCTTATGGAACAAGGTGTTCAGCTAGCCTCCAAAATAAATTGAGAAAGTGGGTCCTCGTGTTGTTCTCATGGCGCTGAGCCTAAAGCAACACCAGAGCTCCCGTGCAGTCTTGAAGTAGAGATTCATTGGCTCCTGTTAAAAGAACCTCAGAGGTGTGTCTACAAGGAAGCCAGGAAAGTTATCAGAAGACAAAGTGTGAGTCTGAACAGTCCTGTCTGGAACCTCTATTCTTGAAGAGTGAGAAATCAAAGTTCACAATAGAGGAGAGTTAGTTAGGGTAGGGAGGAAGGAGAAAGCCCACTACTTGCCCTGCTCTGTCTGCCCAGCCAGGCTGGGTCCCAGCTGCCATCCTCAAGTTGTGTGACCTACGGCAAGATAGCATCTAGGCTCCGGTGAAAGAAAGCAGGCATGTACACAGTCACGTGCTACATAATCACAGTTCAGTCACTAATGAACTATGCATATAATGATGGTCCCATAAGATTATGACAAAGCCCCCAAACTTTCTAATACCAAGTGTCATCGCAGCCATTCAACACTGTAGACAGAGGCATTACTCATGAATTTGTGATCATTTGTTGAACAAATCTACTATGCTGCCAGTACACACAATCAGATACAGCATTTAACACATACTCCTGAAAATAAATAGCTATGATTCTGGTTCATGTATTTAATACACTATACTTCTCATCATTATTTTAGAGTATACCTCTACTTAGAAAATTTTTTACTGCAACATAGTAGTTTCATGTTAGACCGGTAGACATCTCATGGTGACCATGTCATGTGTTGATGACAGCAAGGAGCTATGTCAATGTTTTCTCTCATACATGGAAGGTGATCTAAAATACACCAGGAAATGAGAAATTATACATTCACATTAGGCATTCACACACAGTAAGACCAAAGGAGGATACTCTTAAGGGAAGAACACAATGGTACAATGCCTATGTCCCACGTTGCTGGAATTAGAGGCATGCACGGCCATATTTCACCTGCAAATAAATTCTTGATAAAGTTGCACAGTGGATCTAGGGATATTTGTTGCTTTGTTTTCCATGTGAGTTTGTTCATTAATCTTTTAAGAAACAAATACAATTTTCAGGTTTAACTATTTTTTTACTACTTTTATTTGCATAGATTAACAGTATAAGGCAATTAATTGGACTAATTCCATAGATGCATACAATGTACTATGAGCAAATTAATTTGTTTTATTGTTTTTTTACCCATTTTAACACTTGAACTAGCACTCTGTGTTTGATATCAAGGGGACCTTTATACGGAAAACTAATCTTAATTTTTTTTCTCCTACAACATTCTAGAATCACAGCATCTCGCCATGATTTTTCTTTGTTGGTGCCAATCCTTGGGCTTGAACTCAGAGCCTAGGTGGTGTCCCTGAGCATTTTTGCTCAAAGCTAGCACTCTACCACTTGAACCACAGCTCCACTTCCAGTTTTTTGGTTGTTAAATGAAGATAAGAGTCTCTCATACTCTCCCGCCCAGGATGACCTGAACAACAATCCTCAGATCTCAGCCTCTTCTGTAGCTAGGTTACAGGTGTGAGCCACCCACTGGCACCCACCTCATGATTTTAACATATTCATAAAGTTTAATAATAGCTAAATCCTACCAAATCAAGTTAAAGTGGCATATTGTTGTTCACCATTTATTGTCTGGAAATGGTTATGTGTGGTTTGACAGCCATGAGCAATTTCTTTTGTTCAGCATTGACTGTGTTTTCAATCATTGGGTACAATTACAGTTGCTAGGAATAAACAAGACCCATGTTTTTGTGGCATTTATAGTACAGAGAAAAAAAACAAATAGTAAACAAGAATTTACCAAAGTAAACAAAACAATGTCAGGGCAATATCCAGCAAGGTAATGAGATAGCAGGATAGTTTGCATTTGCAACATTCCCAGCAAGGCCCGTGTGTTTAAGACAGTGTGACACTTTGGGAAATGCTGGACACCTTAAAGAGGCGGGACCTTGTTGGAGGGTTTAGGATATTGGAGATTTGCTTTCCAAGGGGATTGTGGGACACTTTCCAGCCAACATGAGTTGAGCAGCTCCACTCACATTCAACCACACGCTTCCCACAAGCCACAAGCCCAAAACAACAAGGTCAACCAACCAGGGACAGAAGCCTGTGAAGCCGTGAGCCAAGATAAACACTTTTTTCTTTATAAGCAGATTGTCTCAAGTACTTGTTACAGTAACAGAAAGCTGGCTAACAAAGATGGAAGATGATTTTTTTTTTTTTTTTTTTGTCGGTCGTGGGGCTTGAACTCTGGGCCTGGGCGCTGTCCCTCAGCTCTTCAGCTCAAGGCGAGCACTCTACCACTTGAGCTACAGCGCCACTTCCGGTTTTCTGGTGGTTTATCGGAGATAGGAGTCTCACAGTCTTTCCTGCCCGGGCTGGCTTTGAACCGTGATCCTCAGATCTCAGCCTCCTGAGTAGCTAGGATTACAGGCGTGAGCCAGAAGATGATTGTTAAGGAGCCAGAACCTCGGTAACCTGAGGAAAATGAACATGGTAACATCTGAGGACCGAGTATTGCAGGTAGTACTGCTTGCTGAGCCAATAGCTAACATGCTATCGATATCCAACACTGCATCTCACAGTTTGACTCAGGAAATAGGTGTTAAACAAAATTTCCTTTCCCCGTAGCATAGTGCTTAAAATATATGTATAATTCAAAGTCAGCAAGCACTTTATATGCATATACCTCACATATGCTAAAATTGCCCCATTGATGTTTAAGGAAAGAATTATGCTGGTCTTTGCACATAGTATTATAATTTGTCTTTCATCTTGTATGTCATTGATCTTAGGTGAATTTAATGTATAATTTGATAAAGGGGTTTTATGAATGCCCATTCTTCTTTCTGTACAGGAATCATGTTTTAATTAACTTTCTTCTTCAACTTTCTTGGCAAAATGTGACCTGTAGAGGAAAGGAACCATAGTAGTATCTTATTTGTGTTTAAACTAGTCATATTTTGTCACCTGAATCATCATTATTATTATTACTATTTTGCAGTTGTTCAAGAAAAATTCAAATGATTTAACAGAGAAAATGGCGAGCATTAAGAGGCTAGGAATGGTATATAACAATTCTAGTAACGACACCTAATATACTGTGAGTTTACTATATGTTAAGTATCATAGCAAATGCTGATATATCTTATTTATATCTCACAATACTATGTAGTAGGCATTATTCTTGAAATTTTGCAAATGAAGAAATTGAGGTCTAGAAAGTCTAACTACTTCATCTATATAGTTCTAGAAATTGGACTCAAGTAACTGAACTTCATATTTGCATAGCAAAAATCTGTTGTACCTCTATAACCATTCCATACTGCTTAGAGGAAAGTGAAGTGTGAAATTAAGGGAATGTCAAGGAAATTGAAAACAAAGGAGGTGACCTGAGTGAAGAGGGAGTGGGTTAAGAGGAAGGATTTAAGCACCTCTTGCTCCGAACTTGTCCTGGCCCCAGAGCAGTGAACGATTAGTAGGGGATGGGACTAGATAGATGTTAAGGGGGGGATATCAAAGGATCTTAAGGGTTCTACCAAGAACTCTGGCTTCTCCTCTGAATTAGACTGAAGCTCAGAGAGTATGCTGAGGAGAGAAACAGTATGATCTAATTTAAGCATTAAACTCTAACTGTAGATTGATAGTAAGTTGTAGGAGGTTGAGGGCAAGTTTAGGTAGACAAGTTAGAAAACTGAGTTACCCTTGCAATTATCCAGGAAATCGGCAATAGTAATTAGGACCATGTGGCTATAAAATAGTGAAAAATAGTTTATCTCTGGCTAGGCTTGAGAAGTAGAGATGATATCATTTTCTGAGGGATCCTATGTGGGATGAGGGAGGAAGAAAGAAGTCAGGATGATGAAGCATTTACCCTAGGTCACATTATCAGAGATCTGACATAAAAGTGACTGGATTTAAAATTTTAAAAACTCTGAATGATCCTGGTAATAGCATTCCCTGCAAAGACGTAGGGTGGAAGTACGGGTGAACTTAACTGAGTAATAAATGAAAGATAAGGAAATTGAAGTAATGAGTATAAATGATACAGCTAGCATACTCTAGGTCAAGGAAAATAAATATGTATATATTAAGATGGAATAGAAACAAGTATGTTTATGGGCTGAGAACAAGAACAAATAGCAAGAAAAAAAAGTGATTTTAGAAGACTAGGAACAGGGAAGAGTGATTAATGGAGTCGATTTCCTGAAAAGCCAGAAGCCAGCATTACTGTAGCCCAAAGCACAAGTGGAACTGCTAGGTCTTGGCAAAGAGGAACTTGGGAGGGAAAGCGGAAGGCAGGCTGTCAGATGGAAACCAAGAATCTGAGAGCTCCTGCCTGAGTCCTGCAATTTGAAAGTAAATATCACAAACACATGGGTGTTCAGTGAAAATGGTGAGCACATTTCATATTCTCTTGGGAAAAAGAAGCAGAAGACCATGGGCTCCAATGAGGACCCAGCAAAAGGCCAGAGGTTATAAATATGTGGCTGAACCAACTCAAATAGTTATGTGAAATAGACTTGAGTAACAGCAAACTGTGTATAGAATTCAGACTGAGTAAGACAACAGGCCTCTGCCTTGTTTCTATGAACTGATCTGAATAGATTCACCTAATGGTGTTCTTCTAAAGCATGCTTTACAGTGACAATGACACAATTCTAAATACTTGGGAAGGAATGATGGCCATACTTTAGCCTATTGCTAAAATAGGCTTATGTTCATTTCAAGTTGATTTCACTGAAGACCACCAAAATCCTCTGCCATTCCAAACAGTATTCTCATTGCAACATGCAGTTTGTCTGGTAGTAATGCAGTTCACACATTTACAAAAACTGTCCATCCCACCTCATTTTATGTTTTGTAAAAACCAATATCATTTGATCTTTACCTGAAACATAAATCTGAAAATAAAACTATTTCATTCTTTTTTTTCCAGTTCTTGAAATTGGTCCAGCTTACCTTTAAGTCCTTCCATTTAAGACAAAGATAATTAAATATAACAGAAAACTGCTTTATCATTGCAGTCATATTAATTTATTTTTTCCACTGGGCAATGGGCTTAGCAACTTGCACATTAACACTTCTATTAAGATTATATTAATATCATAAATATGTAAAAAGTAAACCACTTTGAAAGTTCAAAATAATAGCAATAACCTTTCCCTCCTATAAAAAGTCTTTTCATCTCAAAATCTCAATGTACTTTCCTAGCTGGCAGCATGTCTTGACCAACCACTTTCCAAAGGACCAGTTAAAATTCTGCCTTCTTTGATGCAATGGCTTAAAAAACTAATGAGGCTGGGTACCAATGGCTCACATCTATGTACCTAGCTAATCAGGAGACTGAGATCTGGGAATTGTGGTTCAAAGCCAGCCAGAGCAGAAAAGTCTGTGAAACTCTCATCTCCAATTAATTACCAAAAAGCCAGAAGTGGAGCTGTGGCTCGATTGGTAGAGCACCTGCCTTGAGGAAAAAAAAGAAAAGCTAAGGGACAGCACCCAGGTTCTGAGTTCCAGTCACTAATAAGTAAGTAAATAAATAATGCCTAATATTATCATGGTTTTAATGCTTAATATCTCCTATGGCAGCATTTAATCTTTCAGAGGAGAGACCCCAAGTGAATGCCTCCCTCCTTGCTGCGATTCTTCAGCCATCGCTGAAGATAGGAGGTTGTAGCACTGGCCAGCGCCAACACTTATGACATAGACAAAGAGATACATGCTAGCAATGAATCAGGGCCCTTGAAACAAGAGTCCATGACTAAGGCTCCCTGAGGAACCCAGACACAGCTTGGCTAACAGCAGCTAGATGACCTTCATCCCAGAACAAAGCGCAGGTGAGCAAGGAGCCATAACACTAGGGAGAAGGCAGGCTTGATGCACATGGTTCCCAGTACTTGGACAGTGCCCTCTTGAGTTGCAACCATACCATTCCAGAAACACAAACTGACCTTGGTCAGGGCCATACATGCAAACTATGGGACCTAGGGGGCTTCCCTTGATCCTCTGATCCTCTATTTCTTTATCTCTAAAAATGAGGACATTTCATTACCATGTCAGGAAGAATCTCTCCTCCTCCAATACTCCATGAAATAGTCATTATTTCCTGTTCCTTGGAGAGACATAAAATGTCTTCGGAAGGCATTAAGGGAATTGTTCTCCAGAAGAGGACTGTAGATTCTCCAAAGTCTGAAAATTGCTCCAGCATGGTTTAGTACTACTTCTCCTTTCATTTGAAACAAGGACCCAGCATACAAGATAGAGAGGAGAGGAAGCCCTTACCAACCAATCTTAGGTACTGCACGTGACCATGACAGGTGCTTTCAAAACATGTGAACACGTTGGGGCATGGGAGATGGACAATTCTCTAACTACTGCCAGCTTCCTGGAAATGCCTTACATGGGGGATCTGTTGCCACAGGGCTAACACTCCCCATCACTTCTCTGATATATTATCCTTTAAAGTGGTTCCTCACCCCCCCACCCCCGCCACCTCCCCGTCATCATGTCCCAGGAAGTCATTTACTAAAGAAGTTCAAAAATCCATAAATATGTCAGTCTCATTTGTCACTAGAGGAAGACGTGACATAGAAAAATAACCTTTCCAAGCTTGGAGCAACCTGATCTAAACTAAAGGATACTTTAAAAGAAGGAAAAGAACATTGGGGGAAAGGGAAGCAAGGAAGAGCAGAGGAGAGATCAGCAGATGTTCAGACTCAAGCAGTGTCTATTTTACACAAATGTTTCCTCTGACTATGTGAAAGGAGGAAGGAGACAATCTCGAACTTTTTTCCTTTCAATTGATGCCACTGGACTCCAAGTTTTATCTACTATGGATAGTGTCTGAGGTCTTCAGAGGGAAGAACAAAACTCATTGAGTTACTGGAGAGAGCTGAGGATAGCTACATTAAGCTAAGTCAAGCTGTAAGTCCATTACAGTTCAAGGTTTACGAGAAAGAGATACTACTTTGGTTTACCCAAACCAGTACCATCCTTACAATGACAGCACCCTATTTTGTTCTGCAGCTGCTTTCTGGCGTTCTTTGAAAACTGAAGCAGAAGACAAAACCCAGACACATCACAACAATAGATGAGGCATCAAAACACTACAAGCTCAAGAAGAAGCAGGGGTCTGAACAGGGTAGTTTTTGATAGGAACAGAGACAGCCATGGAAGAGGTAGGAGGGGTAAAAATTAGAAGGAAGTTGATTCTATTTCCAGGGAAAAAAGGAAATTGCTTAGTTAAATATTAAACCCATATCAGGGCAGAACTAGACCCACCAGCTCAATACTGCTCTTTATTGTTCCGCAAGCTTTTTTTGACATAGGTATTTTCCATTTTCAGTTTGCATATTAACTCTGTATCTAAGACTAACATTTGTGAAACCAAACAGACCAAGGGATTATATTGGCTCTACAAAGACTTCACTCCCCCAAGGCACTGCAAGTATGATTTATAATATATATATATATATATATATATATATATCCTTTTCATAGACACTTTCAGGAGCACAGTTATTATTTTTAAAAAGTGAATACTCTGTTCTCAGACATAAAAAAGCTACCCAGAGCATATAATATAGTGTTCAAAGAAATTGCACATTCATGAAGAAAATGACTTTACATAAAAAACTTTAGTGTTTGTGGATTAGGTTTTTACCTAAAACTGTATTATTTGCAATTGTGTTCATCCCACAGATGTTGACATATAAACTATCTTACTCTTTATAAATCAAGTCAACAACTCTTACATGACTTTTATGTGCCCCAAATTGCACAGGCTCTGAGAGAAGTATTCAGGCAGGATATGAATAATGCACAGCCACTTCTGTGGAGGGACTCAACAGTATCACTCCACGTATCTCAGTTTCTTTTTGAAAGACAGTTTTATTAGCATCTATTAGTTGTACAATGGGGTTTTGTTTGGATATTTCAATACATACCCACACTGATTAAATCCACCCTCTCACTCCCTCTTATCCTCTGCCTTTCTTAAAACAACTTCAACCATGGGGTTCTTTCAATTATCAATGGATTGTCTTTAACTTCAAACAATCCAGGTGACCCATAGTAAAAATTTCCTGAGTTGTTACCAATGGGATGACCAACTGTCCAGGTTTGCCCAAAACTGAGGGAATTCCTGGAACGTGAGATTTTTGAGTAGTAAACTCAAGAAGGATTCAGCCAAGACTGGGTAAGTTGGACTCCCTGGTGACTTGAGGGAGATGAAATCAATAAATCATATCAGTGTGAGAAACCCAAGCTTGTTCTCCCCACCCTCTGTGTCTTTCTCTCTGGTCTTTCTGTGTCCTGCGACTTTCTTACTCTCTTTGGCTACTTGTATGGCACAATGGACCAAGAACCAGACTATTTTTTCCAGGTCTAAGTTCTAGCTCTGCCATGGCTTTTTTGTTGTTGTTGTTTGTGGGGCTTGAACTCTGGGCCTGGGCACTGTACCTGTTTTCTGGTGGCTCATTGGAGGTAAGAGTCTCACAGCTGGCTTTGATCCACAATCCTCAGATCTCAGCCCCCTGAGTAGCTAGGATTACAGGCATGAGCCACCAGCACTGGGCTGACTTTTTTTTTTATCTTGATCAACTGATTAAGCTCTCTATCCTCTTCCCTTATTTGTGAAGTGTTGAAAACTTGAGGTTGTGATGACTGAAGTGTTCACCACAGGGCTGGAAATGTATGTCATGCTTGATAAATGTTTAGCATTAGTGTCTCCAGAACCATCCATTACAACACTCAATTTCCAGTACTCCAGTTCTAGTAAGACTGACACCCAGCTACACCATGGATCAATGAGATTAAATATAATCCATTCATAGCCACCTGTGATCAGTCCTTTATCCTCTTGTTAGGATTAAACCAAGAAATGGGTATATCTAAAGCAACTGCCTGTTCACCCCGAGTATATTCAATCTTTCTTATGTAACCTTTCAACCAAGCATTTTGCATTATTCTTCACATAGACATCACATATACTCACATCCAACCATACTATATCAATACATACTACATAAATACACTATATAAACACACACATATACCACATAAAGACACATACATAATCATACTATGTAAATACACACACACACATACACACACACACACACACACACACACACAGGTTATTATACTGTTGAGCTGAGAGAATGAGAAAAGCCAAATAAGCATTTCTTCTTTGTTTCTTGACTATTTACGAAATATAGGGAAAATGCTGTAGCATTAAAAAGGGGAATTACAGAACCAGTGGGTGGATGAGAGAGGAAGTCCAAGGAAGAAGATGTGCAGAAAGAAAGGAATTTTATTTTTATTTTTCTCCTTGGTTTCCCTCCCACACACACAAAGTTCCTGCGAAAATCAAGTAGAAAGTCCCCAAAGTACAGTGTGTGACCTCCTACTAATTTCCCTGGGGAGTCCCGTATCAGAGAACCTTTAACCTCCAGAATCAAGGGGAAGCTGAACAAGGTAAATTCCTAAACAGAGGGCACAGGGGAGTGACTTAAAAGACCCATGTCAGGGCTGGACAGTTTTCCAGGAGGGTTCCCTCTTCCTGTCCTCACAGCCACAAATATGAGCAAGGGGAGTAGAGATTGTTGGTACTTTCCTTTGACTCTCAGCTTCCTGTGTTTGAAATGAAGGAATCAGACGTTTTCTGTGGCTACTCTTGTCTGGGATTCTTTCCTCAAGAGGTGTTCTTGCATTTGTGAAGACTGCCAGGAAACAGTGTGAGTCATGGCTTCTGAGCAGACAGTATTCAGCTTTAGAAATTCCCAGAGATATGACTTGTTTATAGGAAAGGAAGCAGAGCTATTCTGAGCTGCCTGGGGAAGAGGAAAACACTGTTCATTTTTTAAAATACTGTGTGGAAAGGTCATACAAGCGGCCAGGCTAACAGCGAAAACCTGGTAGAGATACTGATGTTAAGCTATTCATTTGTCTGCACGTTAGCAAATATTTTGGGGGCCTGACATTCTAAAACTATAAGTCCTATGACTTTAAAATTCCCCCGCCAGTCTTCAGTTCAAAAGCATAAACAGGTTCCAAGCAGGAGTCAAAGGAGTGAGGGAGAGGAGGCACACACAGAATATGCTTCCTTTGACAACGTTGTAACATCAAGTTTTGGGAGCAGGCCAGTGATTTTAATTCCTATATTCAATACTGACTCCTCTAATGTCTCCTCCATCATATACTCAACTTTGATGTCAATGGCCATTACCTAAAAGGATTATTCAAAGCCACCAACACTGGAGAAAATGCCCAAGGAGAGAAACTCATAGGATTCCAATCACTACATATGCTTCTGCATTGGTTTACCTTCTTGTGCATGAAATTCAGCCCTGACCTGTTCAAACTCATAAAGGCACTGTGACAGCTAACCGAGGATGTTGACTTTCAAGGAGAAAACAATCCACTGAGTACTCACTGATTCAACAATAATTAGCCTGAGTGATAATTTCATAGATACCACACCTGACAAAATCAACAACTGCACCTAATTATAAAGTAAACGTTTCATTGATATAAAAGGATGCCTCCTTAATGTGATAAAGGCATGCTTGACTTAGTAAAGATTGGACTTAATGAGTAAATATTCCAAGCAGAATCAGATAGAAAAAAAAAAGTCTCTTGGAATCATTATCACTTTAGATTCTTTGGCTAATAAATACATTGTAGAGTGAAAGAGATAAATGATGGTAACTAAGACACTAAAGTACTAGAAAATCACACCAGTACACATCTGGAATAACCAAAACAAGAAACTTTTCTTCATTAATAATCATAAATTGGCTTTAAATAAGATATACTTTAAAAAAAAAATTAAGAAGACGCCGGGCTCGGTGGCTCATGCCTGTAATCAAAGCTACTCAGGAGGCTGAGATATGAGGATCGAGGTTCAAAGCCAGCCCAGGCACGTGACTCTTATCTCCAATAAACCACCAGAAAACCGGAAGAGGCGCTGTGGCTCAAGTAGTAGGGTGCTCGCCTTGAGCTGAAGAGCTGAGGGACAGGACCCAGGCCCAGAGTTCAAGCCCCATGACTGACAAAAATAAATAAATAAATAAAATTAAGAATACTCAGATAATTTAATGAAAAAGACAAGCTAATCATAGCTGCATATACTGTTACACAGCAAGAAAACAAAGAAGGTACATTTTGAGAGGTAGAAGTGGGAATCTTCATTGGACCTCCTGTCACAAAGGCCGGTAGCCCCTCAACTGCGCTTAACACTGTCAAAAAAAAAAAAAAAAACCAAAACTGAGCCATGAGAGCTGGAGAGGAAAGGAAGAGCAGAAAAACAATGTCAACAAACCAGGTCAGCTCCCATGGGAGCTGAAGTGGGACATCATGTTGACTGGAGGAGAGCCAGGAGACAGGACAAGAGCAGACAGGAGACAGGTGGCATGGCTGACATTCTGCACCTGAGCTGGTCCTGGCCTAAATAGGGTCAAGTCATGGGGCAGGGTCACCGGGAGCATGAGAGTTCATGACCCAAGATTGGCAGGTCCAGTAACCACCCCTGCCTCTAGGAATTCAGGCATACCCATTACCTGGGAGGTGGGACTTCCCTACCTCCACCATGAAGACAGGAGGGTACCAGTTAAATCCAATACGCTATCATCCACCATGTGGCCAAGATGGCACTGGTTAGATTCAGCATCCCTACTTCAACATAGTAATAAATAAGTAGCAAGTGTAAAACATCTACAAATTTAATAAGACACGTATTAAAAAAAATTTTTTTTTTAAAAAAACCTTTATTGGGGGCTGGGAAGGTGGCTCAGTGGTAGAGCACTTGCCTTGCATTCATGAGGCCCTGGGTTCGATTCCTCAGCACCACATAAGCAAAAAGAAAAAGGCTGGAAGTGGCGCTGTGGCTCAAGTGGTAGAGTGCTAGCCTTGAGCTGAAGAGCTGAGGGACAGCACCCAGGCCCAGAGTTCAGGCCCCACAACCGGACCCAAAACAAAACAAAACAAAAACCTTTATTGAGCTGGATGCTGGTGGCTCACCAACTATAATCCTAGCTAATCAGATCTAAGGATCTGAGGATCATGGTTCAAAGCCAACCCAGGCAAGAAAGTCCGTGAAACTCTTATCTCCAATAAACCATCAGAAAACCAGAGTGGTGCTGTGGCTCATGTGGTTGAGTGCTAGCCTTGAGCTAAAGAGCTGAGGGACAGTGCCACAGCCCAGAGTTTAAGCCTCATAACTAACAAAAAACAAACAAACAAATAAGAAAACACCTTTATGATAAATACCATGTTAATAATGAAAACAGAGTTGCATTTTTATTAGCTGGAAAATTTCAGCATGAAAGTGGAAAAACTTCTGAAACTATTCAAATAATTCCAAAGATACAACAGAGCTTTTCTTGGAAGTCATTAGACGCAGCCTTAACTAATTGCCAGGCTTGGTGCTTATCTTATAACTAAGATTCAAAATTGTAAGCAGGAAGAACTAGCAAACAAAAATATTCCTAGAGCTCATGCTTATCAGGTGTCAAAGCCTATTATAAAAGCCGAAATTGTGAGCTCGATGTAAATGTAAAATACAAAGGAAAAGAAAACAATCGAATGCCCTGTTATACATATCTGTCACATTTTATAGATGGCTTTGGGAGTTTACAATGCAATCCACCTGCACTACCTTTTCTGCTTCTGAATGATGCTCTGAAACATGCGCTCTTCTTTGTTTTTATGTAGAAAAAATAATACCCAGAATTCCAATGACTCGCCTAACATCATAAAAATAAGCAAACCCAAACAGATCCTAAATTTTCTGACTTCACATACCAGGCCTCTTTCCACTCTATTGTTCTCACAAAACAACAGTGAATAGATTTTTTTTTAAATGCTGAAATTTTGGGAAAAATATGTAGAGATGCCCTTTATACCACATAGCCCTGCTTATAAGACAAACAAAAACCTACACGTGTTTACAAAATATCAATATTGAAAAGTGAATTACAGAAACCCTGGGAAAGAGAGATATGTAATAAAGAGACATGATACTGAACTAATATTTGACCGTCCCTCACCAGGTTCACTACCAAGTGGGAGCGTTAGTATTCACCACTCAGTCTCTCTCTTTCCATCTTCATGTACTCCAAATGAACTTCTCATTACTACTAAGACAATTGCAAAGAGCAATTGAAACCTGGATGTAAATTACCTATTAAAAGTGTATCAAGGGCTGGGAAGGTGGCTCAGTGGTAGGGTGCTTGCCTTGCATGCCTAAGGCCCTGGGTTCGATTCCTCAGCACCACATAAACAAAAAGAAAAAAGTTGGAAGTGGTGCTGCAGCTCAAGTAGAGAGAGCTAGCCTTGAGCTGAAGAGCTGAGGGACAGCGCCCAGGCCCAGAGTGCAGGTCCCATGACCAGACCCCAAAAAAAACAAAAAACAAAAAGTGTATCAAATCTGTTTCTGGGGAAGGATAGGATGATCTTAGAATAAACAATTAGGAACATGTATGCTAGGTTAGCCCTAGCAGATGAGCAGAATAACTCAATAGCTGTGTACATATGACCATATAAGATGATACTAAGTGAAATGAACTCCAAGACATAGAAACAAGAAGCTTTTCTTTGTTGTTGTTTTTAATGTACTATGTGGTTTCTTTTTCATTTGTGTTTTTTTCCTATGGTTTATCCCCTGTTGTCACTATATTTGATTTTGGTACCCTGGGTATTGTATATACATTTATCTGGATTAGGGAAGAGAAGGGGAACAACAAAATGGTGAGACAAAGGACAAGGGGAGAACCAATACAACAGTGATACTCACAAGACAGTATGTTGGAAATGATCTGTACAACTTGGTGGGGGGGAATTGGAGGGGGAAGGAGAAAAATGAGGGAAGGGGTAACAAGTTCGACAAGAAATGTACTCACTACCTTATGTGTGTAACTGTAACCTCTCTGTACATCACCTTGACAATAAAATTAAATTAGAAAAAAGAGTAAAAACAAACTTTAAAAAGACAAGGAGCTCCTCAGGAGGCTGAGATATGAGAATCACAGCTTGGTTCAAAGCCAGCCTGGACCGGAAAGTCTTTGAGATTCTTATCTCTAATTAACCAGCAAAAAGAAGTAGAAGAATGCTAAAAAGCTAAATAAGGGTCAGAGGCCAGGCCCTGAGTTCAAGGCCCATTAACAGAATACAGAGAGAGAGAAAGAGAGAGAGAGAGAGAGAGAGAGAGAGAGAGAGAGAGAGAGAGAGAGAGAGAGAGAGAGAGACATCGAACCACACATGCAAAGACAAGAAGGAAAAGGAGCAGGAGCAGGCAACTAATAATTTCTGCTGCATAGTATTTGGGCAACTACTCAACCCTGACACTAGAAACAAAGCAACCACAATGAACATGAATAATAGTCTTAAAAGAATGAACACTGGCCATGCTCTAATGAAACCTTATTTCTATTCAAAGGCAACAGGAAGACTCTGATGACTGCCATATTGGGTGATCCAAATACAATGTCCCATACGATTATCCAAAGTACTCTTTAAATAAGAAAACAGAGGTTGCTCAACTTGGCCATTTGGTAGAAATACAAACACAGGTATTCCCCTCAGAATGTAACAGAGTTAAAACCAGCATTCGGTTCTTGAGACTGCCAAACTTGAAGCATATGCTCTTTTTATTGCATAGTCTTCTGGGACGAGGCGATGTTAGCTGGATTTTGTGACATCTCTATAAATAAAATAGAACGCTACACAGGTTGACTCTAATGAAACAAATATGTTATATTGACCCAGGGCAGGATTCTGTGGGAGAATTCCACAAGGCAGAGAGCTATGGACTTACTCCTTTCCACCATACTGGCCTGTCTCCTCCCCTTCCTGATTTCTGATTTTTCCCTCTTTACAAAGAGAATAGTGGAGTTATAGAAGGAAATAGCATATTGGGGTGGGGGAAATGCAAGCAAACTGGTTGACTGTTTATAAAAAAAAAAAAGCAGAAAATCTCCAAAACTCAAAGTGATCTAGAATAACTCACTGAGATTCTTTTTTTTAATTGTATTTTTATTTTCTTTAAGAAGCTGTACACATGAGTTACCACTCAAAAAATCAGTTTATAAGTACAATCCATCTTGATCAGTGTCACTCATTTCACCATTCTTCCCCAACCTCCCCCTCAATTTTTTTAGTTTCACGGGCTATTACTCATGATACTCACAAGACAATATGTTGGAAATGAACTGTAGAACTTGTGTGTTAAGTTCAGGAAACTCTTTGTATAGAATGGCAATATCTTTCATCATTTGCACCTTTTTTTCTTTTCTTTTTGGTTTTTGTTTAGACTTTTTGGATGTCTGACTAATAACATAGAGAAAAACAAAGCCTTCTGTGTAAAGTTCATTAGAGAACTGAGAGAAGTATGCCATTAAATGACATGGTCTCATGGCCACCTGATACCTACGACCTCAGGTGAGGCTCAGTTCTTTGCATTTTTCTTTCGGAAGGAATGTCCCCATCTTTATGGTTAACACATCACTGTTGATGGACTGGCACTATTAAGCTTATGCTCTGACAACCACATCGACAAGAGACTGGAATATATGACATGGAAAGGTGAAAGGACAGTCACTAAGGGGAGTAAATGAGCTTTTAAATGAGCCTGACACCATCCAGCTAGTTTTTATATTGCCTCTTGTGAAAAAATCTTGAAATATTGGTACATTGCTATAAGTTATTTCTTCCTGTTGGTACATAGCGGCCTAATACTATTTGATCTTGTAGAGTGTTATCTAGGACTCTAAACTTGTTTTACTTTAAGCTCAATGGCATTTCATCAACAGTGAACACAACATGAGTAGCTAAACTTCACATCAGTTCTATGTCATGAGGCTCCTAGGATGCCATTGCTTCCTTTTGGTTTGAGTAGATACCTCATTGGCCTTCTCTACTTTGGATAATTTCTGAGTTGGTCCAGTTTTGCTCTCTTTTTTTGCTATATTTTCAGTCTATACTTATTTATCTCAAGATTATTTCTTGTCTGTGAATGTGAACTTATTGATTTCATCTGCCTGTTTCTCTTCCATCCTACTCTGGGTAGGATGGAAGGTAGATGTGACAGCCACTAAGAATGTCTTCCATCCCTGTTCATCGCTTCTCTGGGCATAGAGAGCTAGGCTCAAGTATGGCAGGGTTCCTGTCCAACCCTCAGCAAATTCTCCCAATAAAGGCCCCAGTCCCTTGTGATATATGGAATTTGATCGTGTTTTCTGGGAAGTCAGAAACTATTTTTGGTCCTAATCTCAATTCAGCTATTGACATTCTCATCTTTTCTATTTAAAGCCACAAAATTGACTGCTTATTTTCTAGTTGTAGTTTAATTTTGTTTTGTTTTAAGTTCTTTGCGTTGGTTTCTACCCAATCAATTGGATCGGCCGTACATTTAATCTGATTCTGTCATGGAGACAGCCAAAGCCCCAGTGAGTTTTCAATCACCTGTGAGTGAATTTAGCCTGTGTGTAAACTTGGCCCACTTTTCAACAGCTCCGTGACAGCTCTCTCTCATCAGTAATTTGAAAAGAAAATACTCCACCTAATTCACAGCCCCACTGAAAGAAGTATATAACAACATAATAACTCTGCAATGTACTTTGTGATTGGCAATATACATTAACTTAACAAAACAATAAACATATATTTTCCGAGATGATAAGCACTACATTTCTTGGGTGCTCTGTGGCTTACATCACTGTTTGTGTTGTTAAGAATTTATCCATCAGAGCAACTGCATTCATTAATGAGGATATAACATATATATATGTTCTATACATATATATATAGTACATGTGTGTACATGAACATATATGTTCTGTATACAACATATATACACTAAACAGGGCTCTGGGTTACAATGTGATCAATTTTCTCAAAATAAACACACTTCTGTGTCCAACTCAAATGAAGACACAGAATATCTCCAGCACCCCAGAAGGCAACTCCCTAGGTGACCCCTTCCTGGCCCATTTTCTTCCCCAAACTCACAGCCCTAACCTCTGACACTATAAATATTCCTTTTGCTTTTGCTTGCTTTTGTAACTATTTGCATGGGACTATATTATTCTATAATACTGGAACAGGCCTTCCTGAAACTGAACTGAGCTCACCACTCTTAAAGCAGTTTATCTTTTCTATGCTGACTTGGAGAAAGAGATCTAGAGGAGGAAGGGGAAAAATAAAAGAACCACGTAATTTGTCATCCAAACTGGGACAACTTTGAGGAGAGGGAGAGAATATTCTATTTGTAATGACACTGTGGTGGAAGTCCTGAACAGGGACCGTTCCTCGCAAACCAGGACATCTGGTCACCCTGGTGAGAAGGCAGCAGGGACACACCGGCAGGCAGGCAAAATCTGTTTTCAAGGCCCTGAAATAGAATCCACTTATGTTACCTGTGTTATATTCAGGACTAGAATCCAGAGGAAACCATTTCCAGGAAATGTAACCACTGGCAAAACTCAAATTAAAAATATTTACTCAGGTACCGCAATGGCACAAAGAGGACTTGAGCACTATCTCTATCTATGAGGAACTCATGGCAATGAGACATGTTTGCAAATGAACCACAATGTGGTTCTCAATGGACATCCATGAAGTACCAGATGACTTCCCAAGATATATGCGATGTGTTTTATGGATTCCAAGGGAGAAGAACTTGTATCTCTTGGGAGACATAGAAAAGTATTCTGGGGAAGGTCACATTTAGGATAGTCTAGATTCTACTTCAATGATTCTCAGTCTACAGGGTTTTTTGTTGTTGTTGTTGTTGTAAAGGTGATGTATAGAGGGGTTACAAAGGTCAGGTAATAAGTACATTTCTTTTTTAATAGTGTCACACCCTCCCTCATATTCTCCTAGTTTTTCTCCTCCCAAGCCCCCCCCATTCCACAAGTTGTATAGTTCATTTTCAACATAGTGTCTAGTGAGTATCGCTATCAAATTAGTTTACTCTTTGTCCTACCATTTCTGTGCTTTCCCTTCCCCTCTCCAAATTGGATAAACTTACATGTAAGACAAAGGGTACAGAAATCAAAAATGAAAAAAAACAACTTTTGTTTCCATTTATTGGTGTGCAGCATCGTTTACCATAGCTAAGATATGGAACCAACCCAGATGCCCCTCAGTAGATGAATGGATCAAGAAAACGTGATATATATACACAATATGCTTCCATCAAAATGACATTGCCCCATTTGTAAGGAAATGAGAAGACTTGGAAAAAATTGTATTAAGCAAAGTAAGCCAGACCCAAAGAAACATAAGCTGCATGGTTTCCCTCATTTGTAATAATTAGAATGTGCCTATAAATCTACAAACCCGAGGGATAGTAAAAGACAAGTAATTACACTCGGACATGATTAATTAAACAGGACTCTAAACATGCACACAATGTGACCAAAGGAAGATATTCTTAGGGGAGGATCACAAGGGCTCAATAGCTATGTGCATATGATCATATAAAATGATGCTTACCTGGGGAGCTTTTCAAGCTCCCTATACTCAGGTAGTACCACCAGACTCATGAAAACAGGACCTCTGAGAATGGGACACAGATGTTTTTAAAAGCTCTACCAAGTAACTCCAGTGAATAGGCAAGATTGAGAAACATGAATGTATGCATTAGCAGGCAGGAAGGACCGGGCAGAGAAAAGAGCATGGAGTAAAGAGCTGAGTTAGAATATTCCGTCTTTGCTAGGTTCCCAGAGAGGCATCCATTGAAAATTGAATACAGAGGAAAGCCAGAAGGGCAAAAATAATTTAACCCCCTTCGGAAAAAATTAATTAATTATGAAACCATTTGCTAAGGCCAATAACTGGGATGGATGGAGAAAAGATGTAGTGAACATCGAGGGAACTCACAGTAGTGATAAATCCATCATAAATCACACATGTCACCTGATAATGTCTGTTCCTCACATTAGCATCACATTAAGCTGCTATTAGTGATCTCAAGAAACAGTGAAAGCAGCTTCCTGGTTAGCACTAGCAGCAGAGAGAGAGTTAACAAGCTGCTAGCCTTCCACTGGCACCTTTAAGAACCTGAGGTCCATTTGTAAAGGATGCTTAAAGGCCCCAAACCTTGACCTATCAAGCTCATGCTGAGGGAGTTTGAGGGGACTGGAATTAATCACAGCAGGGACACAATTTTCAGATCAATACTAGCCAATTAGAAGACTCCCTGCTGAAGAGTTCCCTTGGAATGTCAGATGACCTTTGCCCTTGACTTTTTGTGGGGGCAGATGTTTCTTTATCTTATCTACTGATAAGGATGCTGTTGAGGGGAGTAGCTCATTTCACATCATGCCAACCCCTGCTAGGGCATCTTGAGGCTGAGCTATTTGAGCTCTTAAGCATGAGCCAGTTGCCAGTAGAGGCTAAAGGAAGATGGGGTTGGAAATTAGATCAGTAATTAATTCACAGCCATGGAGCTACTTGTTTTTGTGAACAGCCCTAACCTTTCAAGTCACCATCTATAACCAGAAAGTTAGGGAACTATCTCTGCAGTGAATTCACTGTTGTGTGGCTCTGCTTCCCTCCTACCTCTGCTACATGTCAGGAGAAAATGGATTCTGAAGCCTGGCCTAGTTGCTACCACTTTGTCTCACAATCTGGCTGGCTCTGGAACTAAACTAGATTAGGAGGCTGGGTCCAGGATTCTCTTTCTCCTTGCACTTGCATGGTAACTATTTGCTCATATTGTTTGCTATCCTTTGGCCAACACAGTCAGCCCTTCACATCTTTAGCCAATACATTCCAGGGTCCTCTTGGGTATCAAAATCTGCAGATGTTCAAGAAGCTGAGGGAAACCCAGCAAAGCCTGTTGTTCTAATACTTCTTGGCCTTTCTGCCTAGCTATCTGTATAGTATAATGCAGGACCCTCTGGAAAGAGCATCTTACCACCTATTTGCACACAAGGTGGGTCCTTTATGACCAATGCTTCACACAAGGTGATGTTCCATCAGGGTCCTTACCA
Source organism: Dipodomys merriami (assembly GCF_024711535.1). Classification (NCBI taxonomy): domain Eukaryota; kingdom Metazoa; phylum Chordata; class Mammalia; order Rodentia; family Heteromyidae; genus Dipodomys; species Dipodomys merriami. The sequence continues at coordinate 26,050,001 of NW_027202270.1, read as the reverse complement.
TGGGCTCCTCCCAAATGCATTTACTTCAAAGTAGTTTCAAAGTGTTCACCACCTTTATAGACAAAGAATGATACTAATAATCCACTTACAATGTGTACAAAGAAGCACATACAGATCAAAAAACAATGAACACATTAGAGAAAATGTCATATTCTAATGTAAACATGGTAGGCAATTATATAAGTATATATTTTATCTTTATTATGTATTTATACTTATTTTTGGTATTTGGATATAAAACTGACTAGCAACCCATCCCTTAAGAGATCATATTAAATGAAGTAAGCCAGACCCAAAGAAACATAGGCTCTATGGTTTCCCTCATTTGCAATGATTAATATAAGCTAAGTTACTCCTGACAGAGAACCATAATAGCTCGAGAGCTATGAACATATGACCGTATGCCAAGACGTGGAAACAAAGGGTCTTTTGCTTTTTAGTTGTCAACCTTGGTGTAGCCAATGTACTGTATCTAGATCTTTTATTTTATTTCATTTTTCTTTTTCCATTGGTTTTTATCCCTGGGAATCTCTGTCTTTGATTCTGGTACCCTCCATCTTGTATATGCATTTATCTGATTGGGGGAAAGGAAATAACAAAATGCTGAAAGAAGCACAAAAGATGACCCATTGCAACCCATTGATACTCACTGGACATTATATTGGAAATTAACTTTACAACTTCATGGGGCGGGGGAAGGGAGAGTGAGGGGAGGGCAGGGATAGTGGGAGAACAACAATGGAGTGGGTAACAATGTTCAACAAGAAGTGTACCTTATTCCTGTAAATGTAACCCCTCTATACAGCAGAGAACATTAAGCTTGGTGTGGGTGGCTTATGCCTGTAATCCTAGCTACTCAGGAGGTAAAGATCTGAGATTGCAATTCTAAGTCAGCACAGGCAGGAAAGTGCATGAAACTCATCATCTCCAATTAACCATCAAAAAACCCGAAATGGAGATGTGACTCAAGTGGTAAAGCACTAGCCTTCAGCCAAAAATAAACCAAAAATGACAGCACCCAGTCCCTGAGTTCAAGTTCCACAACTGGCAAGAGAAAGAGAGATAGATACATAGAGAACATTAAATACTATTAGAAAGATAAGCAAAGAATAAGACTGCCACATGTGTATTTCCAACATAACCATCAAAGCTAATCATCTGCCTTGGAAGCCAATAGCCTGTGTACTATCACAGGCTACATGGATTGATTGGATAATAAGGATGAGTAACTTTCCCTAAAAGCTTCCCAAGTGCTCATTACTCTGCAGAGTGTTTGGTAGAGTCTGTGTTTCATGAAACTCAGAAACTAAGTGGCCTATCCACCATAACCTGGTTGGTAAGAGGTCAAGCTGATATGCAAACCCAAGCTACCTAACTTCACACACACACACACACACACACACACACACACACACACACACACACACACCACCATTACCACCACCACCACCACCACCATCACCATCATCATCATCATCATCATCATCATCATCATCACCATCACTCCAGGGATGATCCTGATGTTCTCACTAGTGAAACAAGAAAAACACTACTTAGGACAAAATAGTGAGTGTATTCACACTAGTGTCTCATGATGAGACAAGCAGTGTGGCACCCATGTTCACTTCCTAGGCAGAAAGCTCTAGTTTAGAACAGTTAGAATCAGCAGTAGGAAAGAAACTGGTAAGAATCCCATTGAATCCCACAGGTGGATCCACTGTTTGGGGTAGAAGTCACGTCACCCAGATACACGATAGCTACTGCTATGCAGAATTCTAGCAGTCGGGTTCTGAGGAAGCTACAGTCCCTGGCCCCACCTACCCACTGTCAGCTGGACTATGAGTGAATAGCCTCACCCACACATGAAAGGTCTCAGGTGATAGGGGAAAAGATGAACCTGGAGCTTCAGTGGGAAGCTTTTCTCTTCTACAGATTGGAAATAGGACTTGGGACAATGAATAATAAATGTAAAGTACCAGATGCAGTACTTAGCATGTATGAAATCCACGACACAGGCCAATTGTTATTCTGTAGCCTTGGATCCCAGAGTCTCAGTAACAAAGTTTAGTTATATGTCTTTAAAAAAAAAAATCTCTGGGGCTGGGGGTTTAGCCCAGCGGAAGGGCGCCTGGCGCGCCCAAGGCCCTGGGTTGGGTTCTCAGCCCTAGTTTAAAAAAAAAAAAAAAAGGAAGGGAGGTGAAGGGTAAACAAAGGAGGAGGCTGCAATGCTTGGTAAGAAATGTATGCATTATCCTGCCAATGTAATTGTAACCCCTCTGTACAGTATGTTCTCAAATAAAATAAAATTAAATTAAAAAAAAATCTCTGGTTTGACTTGAGTACTAGGGAAAGGAGAAGCTTCCATAATGTAGTCTGAGAGTGGTAGTTGCCAGTTCTTTCTGCCCTTGAAGAGGTAACATGGGGGGAGGTGGGGGGAGTGAAATCATTCAATAGCAACTTGTATTGCTATGATCGACTTGGTGATCATAGACTAAACTAAATGAAATGTCTACATGTCATTATTTCAAAACATGTTTAATCTTAGCCTTGTAATTCAGGTCTCAAGTCCCTTCAACAATATCATTGGCAGAGACAATGTATAGTGGCTCAAACCTTGGGGGAATGTAGTTTGAGACCAGAACAAGCAAAAAGTTAGTGAGATGAGTTCCCATCTCCACAAATAAGAACAGTCTGGTAGAGTATGTCTATAGTTGTAGCTGTGCAAAAGGCAGAATTACAATGTGAGGCCAACTCCACATGAAAACACAAGGCCCTATTTGAAAAATAACTACAGCAAAAAAGGGCCAGAGTGATATAATACCTGCCTGTCGAGTGTGAGGCCCTGAGTTCAAACCCTCGTGTCAGGGGGAAAAAAAAATCTTGTTTTGACATTATAGGTACAAAAGAGTTATTTTTTAGGAAAGATGCTTTTAAGCTGAAACATCCTTTTCAATATATACTCTGTATTAAGTTGCATTTCAGAGGTTATTTGGATTTTAATCTGTGTTTTTTAGAAAGCTCACTTGATACTTTTGGACTTCAGACTCTTTTCCTCTGCTCTTTCTTATATTCTTTTCTTCTTTCCTCCTCATATCTTTTTTTTTTTTTTTTTTTTTTTTAAATTGTATTTTATTTTATTTGAGAACATATTGTACAGAGGGGCTACAATTACATGGGCAGAATAATGCATACATTTCTTACCAAGCATTGCAGCCTCCTCCTTTGTTTACCCTTCACTTCCCTTCCCTGCCTCCCCCCTCCCCCCACCCAATTTTACCCCCCTCCCCCCACCCAATTATACCCCCCTCCCCCCCCACACCGACATTGTAAAGCAGGTCCCATGGTCTCCCTTATTTGCAATATCTAGTATAGGTATGAGTCAAGCGGAAAAGGCCAGATAATGTGATGTTAGGAAAATGAACCCTTAAATATGTATTTTAATGTTTTCGTTTCTTTCATGCATGTGTTTCTAATGCATTTATAAGATTATTTCTTTGTTGCTTTGTATGTCCCTCCCCCACAGTGTAACCCCCGCTTTCACTATATTTGATGTCAGTATATCATGTGGAGGAGATGGGGACAAACAAGTCGTTTAAGGATTCAGGTGGACCTGTTGCAACAATGAGAAGTACAAAATGTCATGTTCCGGGAAGATGGCGGAGGAGAAGCTGGAATCTGAACAAGCTCTCGCATAGAGATTAGAAAGGAAATTCCTCCTCATATCTTTATCTGTGTTCAAAAACAAACTTTTAAGTCCTGTAAGAAGAAGTTGTAACAACTTCTGGGTTTGCACAGTACCACTCAAGCTCTTCAGGTTACCCTGTGTTCTATTTATTTCAGGTACATTTTTAAAGGTAATAATAAATTAAAATGCGGCCTTTAGAATTCTTATATGAAGCAATAGCAAGAAAAGAAGATAGGTGTTTAAAAATACAGCATAGAGAAAAGCAAGTAAGACTTGAAAGCCTGATTTAATTTTAATTATTTCTTTCCATCTACTGGATTGGGGCAGGAAATAGAAAGACTTGGAAAAAATTATATTAAGTGAAGTAAGCCAGGCCCAAAGAAACATAGGTCCCATGGTTTCCCTTCTTTGCAATAACTAGTATATGTCTGAGTCAAGCAGAAAAGGTCAGATAAGTTGATGTTAGGTGAAATGAACCCCCCAAGATAAGTATTCAAATGTTTTTTCTTTCCTGCGATTTTTTTCTAACATATTTATATGATGATTTCTTTGTTGTTTTGTATGTCCCTCCCCCACGGTATAACCCCTGCTTTCATTGTATTTGATGTTGGTATAATTTGTGGAGGGCAAGGGAGAAAACAAACCGTTTAAATAGAGATACAGGTGGACCCATTGCAACAATGAGATGTACAAGTCGTCATGTCGAAAAAACGAACTTTACAACTTTGGCTGGGGGTGGGGGGGAGATGGGAAGGGATGGGAAGGGGAAACAAAAGAGGAGGCAACAATGTTTGATAAGAAATGTACTCATTACCTTGCCCATTGTAATTGTAACCCCTCTGTACGGTATTTTCACAATAAAAAAAAAGACTTGAAAGCCACAGAAAAATCCTAAAATGGAGTGGAGTGTATAAGGGTATAATATGCATATGTATGATGCTTATGTGTACATTATTGTTCTTATGTAGTATACATGTGATTTAAGCAAGCAAATGTTGAATACAAAAACAATAAAAGAAAGCAAGAAGAGAGGTAGTTGAGTTTGAAGCCCTTTTATAAGCAAAGATTGGAAGGAAAGGAAGAAGATTGCAAAGGAAAGGAAGAAGAGAATGGAAAGGCTCCAATCTTGGCAGACACCTGGTCTCCATATTGTTGTCTGGGCTCTTTGTTCTTAGCTACCAAGATGGTGTGGAGATGGTTTCCATATCTCTTCCTTCTCTCTTCTTTTTCCTTCTCTTTCTCTTCTTCCCCCTTTCTTTCTCCTCATGCCCACTTTGTTTTCAAATTCAGTTTGAGGTAGTGGATTCTTTCCTCTACGCCTAATTTGCTGACAGTCAAATAAGAATGATCCATGCCTTATAACTCATTCTGGTATCAAAGTTGCCTATTGTACCAGCCTAAAACCTGCCCCCAGAGTGGTTTCCATCTTTCAGAGAACACAGGAGCCAAGTCAAAGCAGAGACAGGATGAGTTCAACTACCACATATATTCAAGGGGAAATGGCTTCTGGGAGAAGTAATGTGTTGGCTTAAATTCACTATTAAATATAAATGACTAATGTCAGATCTTCTGCTGAAGTAGAAATTGATGGAGGAGAATAGAGATAGGAAAAGGTGTTGGGCCCTTTAAGAAGGATGCTTTCAGCAGAGGGGAGAAAATCATGCAGAATAAAAGCTAGTACACTCAAGGCCACTTTACCTTGAACTTGATCTACCCTTCCATGTCAGGGATACATGAAAGTATCTGACTCTATTCATTCAAATCAGGCAGAAATAACACCTCCACCAGAAAAAAAAGGGGGTGGGCATTTACAGAATTTCACAGAATGGCAGGTAATTGCAGTCTAGCCAGCCTCACTCTGGGCATTATCTGAAGTGAACTTGAACAGTAAGCTCTTCTCTAGAGAAGCTGTTTCTACAAACCATATGGTTGTATAGAGAAGTTATGGATAGCTTTCAACATCCTTAGAAGCTTCTCTCCTATTGCCTGAGAAGTCCACAGGTTCATCACTGTCAGTGTCTCTGTCTGTCTGTCTGTCTCTGTCTCTGTCTCTCTGTCTGCCTCTCTCTCTCTCTCTCTCTCTCTCTCTCTCTCTCTCTCTCTCTCTCTCTCTCTCTCTCTCTCTCTCTCTCTCTCTCTCTCTCTCTCTCTCTCATACAGCTTAGGTTTGGGTCTAAAATTTGAGAACTACAAAGGTTTCCTACCATATATTTCCTCTATGAATGTCAATCATCTGCTCTGGTGGTTATAGAAATAATAATATCTCATGAACACCAAGAAATAGAAACAAGAGGCTTTTTATTTTATCTTTCATGATTTTTGTTTTGTTTTGTTTTTGTTTTCCCCCTTTGTTGCTGTTTTTTATTTCTGTACTTTTTGTCTTGTATGTAAATTTATCTGTTTTGGAGAGGAAGTATAGCAATAGTGGGACAGAGGGTGAACTAATTCAGAGTGATACTCACTATGTTGAAAATGAACTACACAGCTTGTGGGGGAGGAGTTGGAGAGGGAAAAATTGGGGGGGGGGGGAACAAGGGAAGAGGTGCCACTGTTTAAAAACAAATGTACTCTTTACCTGACTTATGTAACTCTAACCCCTATGTACATCACCTTTACAATAAAAATAAATTTTAAACAATAATACCTCTATTGAGGGAGTGCTTATTGTGCATTTGCCAGTTCACTCATGAGCCAAGCAATCCTCTAGCCAGCTCAACTATTATTCTTATTTTCCAAATGGTAACACGGAGACTCAGTGAATCTGAACTACTAATGAGTAGAGACTCCACTGGATATGAACCCAGGAAGTAGAACTTCAGAAGCCTCTAAGTTTTACCACCACACTACAGTGCCCCTATATGGATCTAAATCTTGAAGAATGTCACCACATGAATCACAGTACAGCGAAAGCTCCTTGCTTTAGCTGCTGTCCAGATTTACTCAAGTTCATATTCCTTTTTAGGGTCTGGCCTAGAGGGAAACTCCCCAAATATTTGGAAGTGCAGAAGTCCCTAGTTACAATGTGTCTTCCTGCATCTGCCCACTATAGGATCTGGGGTCGGGGCTACAGTGCCATAGGAAGTTGCACTAAGCAAACTGCAGTCTCCCTTGCAAAACAATAGGAGTTCCTTTCTTCATGTCAAGACTTTACACTGACTTGAGCCTTTAACATCTACTTTGTGCTAAGATGCTTTGATCCAGTGGTTCTTAATAAGTTGTACTTATCCCACTGGAATCAGATGCCTCTCTCTTTCAATGTTTCTTTCTCTCTTTTTCTCTCTCTCCATCTTACTCTCTCCCTCTCTTTTACACAAGCCTTCCATCTGCCCCCTTCTTAATTCAAATTATGACTATCCTAGGTACAGCTCCCAAACAGGCTAGCTGGCCCAACACTATTTACCTGAGCCTACATTTTTCCTTCTTAAAAAGAACCAAACTTGAACAAGAAACTGGAGTTCCCTTTCCCAACCTCCCCCAAATCCTCACCCTTGCAGGCTGCTCTGACTACACACCTACCCCGTGACCTGTATCTACATCACAAGAAAAACTTGATTGTTATTCAGTTGGTTTCTCTTGGTGATGATTCTTGTAAAAGTGACCAGAACCCCTGTAGGTAATTTCAAATATGTCTGGGTTTAATTGAACACAATGCATTTTGTAGAAATATTCACAACAAAGCCATTTCTCCACCACTCATCTCTATGGACCAAAGACTGCTTATTTCAGAAGCCTCTGGATGCCTGAGGAATATTTGTCTCATTATCCCCATTATTTTCTCCTCCAGGGAACTGTCCCTAATAAACTTTGCTATGTCTCTTCTCCTGGCTAGCTTTAATATGAGCCAGGGGAAAGATTTCAGAAAAGCATGAGTTCGTTTCTGCCAGGGCTTGCAAAATTGTCTTTTACAGCAGATGCATCTGTTAGTAATGATGGAGACAATCTGTGCGGCATAAGACAACTTGTTGAGAGATGAGTCTAAAAGACCTTCTTCCAAGAAATGTTTAACCTCTTAGTACCTTTGACTGATAGTAAGATCCTGAATCTAATGTCTCCAGCGGACTACAAGGGGCCTTCTCATTTGGCATGGTCATTTTAACAAAACACTGCATTGGGGAGCAAGAGGCCCTTGTGAATTTTGGGAGCCCCAAGGCTGTCAGTATTTCCTGAACTGGTACTTCAGCTTCAAGTACTATTTCCTCTTGGGGAGGCACAAGGTGACTGAAGTTAACAACGGTTCTCTTTAAAGGAACTGGAATCCCTTTAAAGGAATTAGAATCCCAATTCTCTACATTACCAAGAAAGTTTGCAAGTCTAAAACCAAATGCTCAAGAAGCAGAGAGCACCAGAAGAAAAATCCCTAAATTAGTCCCCTAACCCACTTGTCTTATTAGCATTTTTCCTCAGTCTGGAAATGAAATAGTCTTCTGCCAGAGATTTAGAGTAGTGTGGGTATGGACAACCAGGCCCAATGGGCCGAGCCAAAGCTAGAATCATCTCTGGGAGTCCAATTTCCCTTAAAGCTTATTTGCCAATGCATCAGCTGAGGCTAACCTGCTGGAGCAAGGATTGTCGACACCGAGACAGATAAGGCCATATGCCAGGAAGACAAGAAGCCCCAGGAAAAACATGGCTCAATGTCCTAGAATGTCCAAAAGAGTGAAAATGTCATGATTTTATTTTTCGAGTACTACAAGCCAGAGAACAACTAAAACCTGGAGTAAAATGCAAAATTCGTGGTCTTTATGAAAGTTGAAGCAACCCCATCTCAGATCTCGGTGGTCCCAATGTTTTTCTCTACTACGAGGAGCATTTTATATAAGCTGTGCTAATATACCTCTTTGAGAAAGGCGTGCTAATATACCTCTCCCAAAGCTATTAACATGTTTTTCATAAGACACTCGAGAGAGGAATAGATTGAGCAAAGAGTAAAACAAAACAGTTCTTGTAGGAGGCTTTCACATACCTCAATTATACAGAAATAGACTCTGACATTGTCAGTAGGGCTAGTAATGTCCAATCTCACACAACCCCAGTCAAAGCTAGGCAATGAGTAGAACTAGTAAACCCAAAGGAACAAACTGAATCTCTCTCATTGTAGCCCCCAGTTCATGCATCCACTCCAGCCATGTGAAAAAAAGCTCTGAATTTGTCCCTCGCGAGCATGGAGCAGCAGAACTCCTAGCTTACTCAACATGAGTTCCTTTCCACCTCCCTAATAGCATAGGCCCTGCTGGACCCAAGAAAGAAGGGTAAGCTTAAGTTTGTTCTCTTGGGAAATATTTCTATTGACTATTATTGACCCCCTCTAGCCCAGCTGAGGATAATTTGGATGACACAGACCTATTATTGGTCAATAGACAAGAGGTCTTTGAAGAAAAACTTAGTGGAAATTAGAGAAGTGAATGACTTGAAGATTCATGGCTGTTTCCATTCTCTCTTTGTAGCCCTCAGAGTCTGATTTGTCCAATCTGCTTCTCTCTCCTCTCTCTCTCTCTCTCTCTCTCTCTCTCTCTCTCTCTCTCTCTCTCTCTCTCTCTCTCTCTCTCCCCTCTCTCTCTGTCTCTCTGTCTCTCTCTCTCCCCCCTCTCTCTCTTTCTATTTCTGATTCTTATATTTTTTGGGGGGGGTCCGGTCGTGGGCCTGAACTCTGGGCCTGGGCGCTGTCCCTCAGCTCTTCAGCTCAAGGCTAGTGCTCTACCACTTGAGCCACAGTGCCACTTCTGGCTTTTTATTTCTGCTTATGTGGTGCTGAGGAATCGAACCCAGGGCCTCATGCATGCAAGGCAAGCGTTGTACCACTGAGCCACCTTCCCAACCCCTTCTGATTCTTATTTTTTTTCCTTCTGTGGACTTTCCATTTTCCCTCCTTCTATCTTCCTCTTCTACTGCTATTCCCTTTATCTGATGTGAAAAATGGTAGCACTTGCTAACAAGCCTGAGGATATAAGCATCACAATATGTAATTAAAATACGTACGTGACAACCTTAGTACATTGCTTGGAGTTTTGTTGCATACTTATTAATATGTCTGTAATTTAATTTGAAATACTTCAACTTATTCTGTGAGATATTCTGCAGATGGTAGTTTAGGCTTCTTCTCCAGGGGCAATCAGCTGCCTTAATGGAAAACCCAGACTCCTGGGGTGCTCAGTTAGCACTGTATCAGGAAAAACACCCAGAAGCAGCTACTCCAAATGCTTGTTTTCTCCATCTCAATCAGCTGTATCTAATTAGCACAGTGAATTTTAAACATATTAAATGTGAGTATTTATTAAATAAATTCATGGCTTTTAATTGGCATATTATGGGATTTTCATGTGCTTATACTACTTTTCAAATATCTTATTTGATAGCAATGGAATCCAAAGTTCAAAGGCTTTGTTGGTTAAAAAAATAATAATTAGGTGTACTCATGATATTTAGATTGGCTAAAATATTTAAGAGACTTACCCAAACTTGCTTGAATAGGGCATAGGAATCTAGCTAGGCCTATAGCATAACTCTTCTGAGATTAAGCTTAGCGATCTGTAAATGGTCCCAGGTCCAGCCATTAGCCAGGAGAATTTCTGGTTCCTTAAACTGTAGAAGAGCATACTCCTGTCTGTGTTATCTCCACATCTGCCTCAAGTGAACCATTCACGCAAGTGGGGATCAACACAGCAAAAAGAATAGAGACCTGGGATGTCATCATGCTTGTGGAGCAGATTGCCTAAGCTATTCTGCATCTGTTTATATGACTGTTTAATGAATGTTCACACCAGGGAGAGGGCGACTTGCTTTTATCACAACTTAGGAAGGTTGTAGGAGGCAGCTAATGCCCACTCACCTCCAATCTCTTTAAAGACTCCTAGGTGCTATCAAAAGGACTTTGCACATTGTGCATTAAAAATAGGCTTAGGCCTAGGCCTGGGAATGTGTCTTTGGGGTACAGTTATTGTCTTGCATGCACAAACCCCTGGGTTTGATTCTTCAGTACCACATAAACAGGAGAAAAAAAAAAGATGGACATGGTGCTTTGGCTTAAGTGATAGAGCCCTACTCTTGAGCAAAAAGAAGCTCAGGGACGGTGCCCAGACCCTGAGTTTAAGCCCCAGGACTGGCAGAAAGGCTTAAGTCAGATCATAACAATAACATATAGAAAAAAAAAAAAGACAAAGGTAGCTTTGTTTCTTATTTCTGCTGTCCCCAGAGCACTCACAAGAAACACCAAAAAGAGCTATTCTCTTAGCACCATGTTTTCAAAATTCATCCTTGTTGTGGACAGTAATTGTATGCTTATCCATTTAAGGAATAACCAGACTGTTTTCTAAAATGGCTGTGCCATTTTACATTCCTAAAGCAGTAAATGAAGGTTCTAGCTTCTCTATATTTTTACTAAGATTAGTTATCTGCCTGTCTTTTTTCTTAATTATTGGGGGTATGAAGTAGTATCACATTTTGGCTTTATTTGCCTTGTCCAATGGCTAATGATGTAAAGGAACTTTTCTTGTGTACATTGTTCTATTATGTATCTATTTTGGAGGAATTCCTAACCAAATATTTTGCTCATTTTAAGATCTGAAGATCTATTATTGTTCCATATATCTTATATCTGTTCTTATATCTGTATGTTACAAATATAAGACTCTTATTTGAAATGATATGGAATTTTTTTTCTGCCTTTCAGTCTTTTTCATTTACTTGTATCCTCTGAGGATAGTTAGAGAAGTTCAATTTATCTATTGTTTCTCTTGTTGTTTGTGTGGTGAGTATTATAGTAAAGAATTTATTGCTATATCTAAGATCACAAAGATTCATCTCTATGATTTCTTCTAAGAGTTTTATAGTTTTAGCTTTTAAATTTAGTTCTTTTGGAAATTAGGTCAAAATTCAGCTGATTTTGAGTGCTGAGTATGGTGTAAGTTAGGGCTCTACCTTTATTCTTTTGCATGTGGCTATATAGTCATTCCAGAACCATTTATCCTTTCTCCATTTAACAAGTTTGGTGTTTCTGTTGAAAATACTGACTATAGATACATGGCTTTATTTCTGGCCTTACAACTTTTTTTCCCCATCGTGCAGTATATCTTTGATCTGTACAAACTGTCTTTATTACTACTACTTTGTAGTAAGTTTTGAGTTGGCAAATAGAAGTCCTCCAACTTTCCTCCTCTTTTTAAGACTGTTTAGGTTATTCGGGGTCCTTGGCATTCCTGTCTTAATTTCAACTCCTTTTTGTTTCAAAAAAGAAAACTAATCTAGTGTTGTTGGGTTGTAACATCTATAAGTAGCTTCTGATTTTGCCTTCTATAGATTCAAAGGAAACCAATCTAAAATTTTATAGCTCTGTATTTCAATGTAGTAGGAATTTCCTTTAAAAACTAAGCTTATCAAAGACAAGATATTCTTAAAATGTCTTTGTGCACTATTCATCCTCTCACTTTTCTTAATGAGAGATCCTTTAAACCTATCCAGTGTGGGAATTGCTTGCTCAGAATGCTCACAGATATTGTCACCTCTTCTTTCATAGCAACCTTGGAGAGGTTGTCACTAGTTTATCAGAGAAGTGGAGGCAATGAACAAGAATTCATCTGATACCAATTTAACAGTCTGAACAGAAAAATAATTTTCACAAAAAATGCTCTCTGAAACCCCTCTTATTTAAAATTCTCGACCCAAGCATCATCTAATAAGTCATTACTTCCTTCCTTCACCCCCACTGTGCAACGCAATGGTCTCAAGAACTCACATAAGACCCCCTTCAAAAGAGTTCACCAAGAGGCAAGGAAATGGTGTTAAAAGCAGTGGAATCCCACAGAGAAAGGAGAAGAGAGCATGGAAAACAAGATAAGCAGATAAGCAAGTAACCAATAGGAAACGCAAATGGGAGATGAAGAGGGGAAAAGGAAAGAGAAGCTGAGAAAGGGAGAGAGAAGCATATGGCAGGTATCAATTATTTACCATTTACGTACAATAAAAAAATGCACTTTAACTACAGGAAGAGCACCAAATCCACTCACTAGCCATTTAAAAGCATATGGAAATAAAACATAGGCATTTAAAGGGTTGTAATAAATGTGTAATGCTCTTTGTAATGCCCCTGAAAGAATACAAGTGTTAAGCCTTGATAAATTACACTTAAAAGTAAGTGTAACATAAAAATGAAATTAGGAATACAAATAACCTCACACTTAGGGTTTAAAAAAAATCTCCTTCAAACAGTTAATTAGAAAAGCCTCTAAGGAGCATAACTTTTCTTCTCCCATATTTCTCTTTCCTTAACACGAAAGTCCAGACATAACAGGAGCATATAAATAAATGGAACGAAGATGCAGAAGAAAAGGTCTACATTATGTCCTCTGCCCTGGAAAAAGGAGAGAAAGAGGGGTAAAAGAAGAAAAAGACAAACAAACAAAAAGAATAAATGGGCGCTGTCAGAACTGTTCCCATCACTTAGTGGAGAACTGGATGAAACCCTTTAAGCAAGGGTCACAAAAAATATGTGGCTGGTCACAACTATGTGCATTGCAGCATTATTCATCATAGCTAAGATATAGTACCAACCCGGATGCCCCTCAGTAGATGAGAGGATCAAGAAAATGTGATTTTATATATATATATATATATATATATGGTGGAATTCTATGCCTCTATCAGAAAGAATAACACTGCCCCATTGGTTAGGAACTGGAAATACTTGGAAAAAAATGTATCAAGTAAAGTAAGAAACTTAGGTCCCATGGTTTCCCTTATTTGCAATGACTAGTAAACATCTAGGATAATCTTACCAGACAAGCAGAAAAAGTCAAAAGCTATGTATATATGACCATATAAGATGATGCTAAGTAAAATGAACCCCAAGATAGGGACACAAGAGGTTTTTTTGCTTTGTTGCTGTTGTTTTTAATGTACTATGTAATTTTTTTGGTTTTTTTTTTTTTTTTTTGTATATTCTTCCCCCACGGTATAACCCCTGTTTTCACTGTATTTGATTCTGGTGCCCTGTATCTTGTATATATATTTTTCTAATTTGGGGAGGGAAAGGAAATAACAAAATGCTGAAATAAGGATACCAGTTAATCCATTGTAATAGTGAGACATAGAGACACTAAGTTGAAAATCAACTTTACAGCTTTGGGAGGGGGAGGAAGAATTGGGGAGGGTGGGAAGGAAAGGATAGTCCGGGGAAAAACAAAGGAGGGGGTAACAATGCTGGATAGGAAATGGACTCATTACCTTCCTCATGTAACTGTAACCCCTCTGTACAGTATCTTTACAATAAAATTTTTAAAATATGTGACTGGTTTCAAGGGTTCTGTTCCTCAAGTGTGCATTTTAATAGTTTCAATGTTCTCTTCAAAATGTACTAGCTAATCAGAATTATTATGACCACACGCCCATTCTCTGTGATAATATGGTCATGTTTCTAATAAATCAGGCCTAGTATGTTCCAACCATTAAAGAGTGAATGGAGGGGCTGGGAAGGTGGCTCAGTGGTAGAGTGCTTTCCTTGCATGCATGAGGCCCTGGGTTGGATTCCTCAGTAACACATAAGTGGGAAAAGCCAGAAGTGGAGCTGTGGCCCAAGTAGTAAAGCGCTAGACTTGAGCTGAAGAGCTGAGGGGCAGTGCCTAGGCCCAGAGTTCAGGCCCCACAACTGACCAAAAAATTTAAAAAGTGAATGAAAAGGAGTTTTGCTCCAAGAAGACTGTGGCTATTAGATCCTAGATTTAAGCAGCAGAGGTAGGATGTCACTGTTGGCATATGTTGCATTGCAAAAAAAGAAAAATCCTTGGGAAAGTTTTACATCAACAAGAGTCCGGTTAGCAATCAATGAGTTGCATACTCTTTGTCACCCTTTCCAATTAGTGCCCACATCTCTTAGGTATCTGCCACACAGCACATGTACCTATATAACTTGGTAAATGTTACAACTTGGGTTCCCCAGGCAGCCCACTTTGAGACAGAGATCAGTGTGCTGAATATTTTTAGGAAGATCTTGGAATTCAACATCTGGAGAGAGGAAAAAGGAGAGGAAGAACAAAATTGGGAAGAGAGAGAAGCCAGACCTTTGGGAAGTTCTAAAACTGGACTGACTTCTCAAAGCTATCCCAATTGAGGTGAGAGGACCAGGCTTTTCCACCCCTTCACTAGCCAGTCTCTGGCACAGCTGCCCAAAGAAAGAGACAGGGCTGGGCACTGGTGGTTCATGAGCGTAATTCTAGCTACTCAGGAGGCTAAGATCTGAGGATCACAGGTCAAAACCAGCCTAGGCAGGAAAGTCTGTGAGTATTTTATCTCCAATTAACCACCAAAAAAACTGGGAGTGGAGCTGTGGCTAAAGAGACCGAGTGTTATCCTTTAACACAAAAACTCAAATGACTGCACTGAGGCCCTGAGTTCAAACCCCAGGACAGGCACAAAAAGAAGAGAGGAGAGGAGAGGAGAGGAGAGAAGGAAGGAAGGAAGGAAGGAAGGAAGGAAGGAAGGAAGGAAGGAAGGAAGGAAGGAAGGAAGGAAGGAAGGAAGGAAGGAAGGAAGGAAGGAAGGAATAGAAATAGGATGAAGAAGGAAGTGAAAAGGGACCTCAGAAAGGCATTATCACAGCTAATCTGAGACAACTCACTGATGACTGAGGGTTGTCTGACTACAACACCTCTGATAACACCTCCTGAAAAAAAATATTTGAGTCCATATTCTGCTGCTATAACAAAACACCTGAGACTGGGTAACTTATAAAGAAAAACCTTTGACTCACAATTCTAGAGGCTGAAAGAATGAGTTTGAGCACCCCCATCTGACAAGAATCTCATGCTCCACCATAATATGGGCAGAAAAGCAGAAGGGCAAGCGGGCATGTGCAGAAGAGACAGCAGAACAGGTGAACTCTCTTTAGAATAACGATGCGCATAAGAAAAGCATTAGTTCCTCTTAACCTAATCACCTTTTAAAGGCTTCACCTCCCAAAACTGCCGCCATGGCAATTAAATGCTCACCAAAGTATCTGAGTAGACAGATCATGTCCAAACCATTGCAAGAATCTAAGCAGTCTATATCCATGCCCTTCACAGGGAACAAGCAGGTTAGGCCTTTTAGGTTCGGTATTCATTCAGGCAACTCATACCGCCTCATTTCTGTGGGCATGGCACTAATCTACAATTCCAGCTACATCTTCAGGCTCAGACCAGAAGATTTTGTACCCATTGCTGTGTCCCAGTTTTCTCTGAGACAGTACAGTATGAAGAGCTTGCCTGGCCATTTCTTCTCACTGACAACTGCAAGAATTCAAATGGTTAGAATATGTTACAAACAAGTCCTCCAGTATTTAACAGAAGGCAAAAAAGGCATCTTGAGGTAACAGCAGGCTACTTTACCATGTAATATAGCCGAATTGCTAAGGAGAAATATACTGGAACTTCAGTCTCTCTCTCTCTCTCTCTCTCTCTCTCTCTCTCTCTCTCTCTCTCTCTCTCTCTCTCTCTCTCTCTCTCTCTCTCTCTCCTGATTTCTCCCTGTCTTTGCAGGTATTACTGCAGGGCAAGATGTCGTCCATAAATGATAGTCTGACCCTATTTTCTAAATTTCATTAAAACCCTGTATTCTTCGTCTTTATCTGAAAATTTCCTCTTTCAACTCTTCCAAAGACACTCCTGGGTCTGTCTTATTACCCAATAAGTAACCTGCTACTGTGCACGCCGACTGTAATCAAGCCTGTGCTGCAGTTCTAACAATGCACCTAAGTGTGCCACAGACTTCCACAGTTCACCCTGTTGTGTCATTTCACTTAATTAATAAGCAGAACAAAAGATTTGAGAAAAGGAGGAAATTTGATTACGCAGCGTTGTAATGGCCCACAAGGCTACTATAAAGACAGAGTGGGGTCTACCTCCCCTGAAAATCTCCATTTGCTCCACGATGGTAGAGTGGAAATGGCAGCTTGACTCCTCCCAACCCCCAGGTGACCTTTAGCTGCATCTCTCAGTAATACCAAACCATTAGTCATGCCTGGGTCAGTGATGTGTCAATAATGGAATAATTATCGAAGGCAGCTTTGAAAGGAAGAACAGCAGCCTGGATTCAGACCTAGCTCAACCCAAACCGGCACCACGGTTTGTTGAATAAATGAGTCGATGTCGAATAAATGGCCCCTTTACATCTGGGGACCTAAAGACTACAGATTCCATTAATCCCGGGTTTATTTGTAGCAGCTAAATACCTCTTTAGAACAATGAGTGGCATGGCTTTTACTCCTGCTGACTGCATCCCACCCTTCCTGAGCAGAAGAAATTTACTGTAGTTAATGGCTCTGGCATTTTAAAAGGAAGTCAGTCAGCAGGGCTATTCAGAACACCTGTGTATTTGCAGAATGTTAGGCGCAGAGAAGATACAGGCTTGAGGTTCTCAAATTAGGGAGGTGTCACACTCTGCCAAGTCTCTTATAGCAAGGTATCAAGAAGAGAAATGAGGAGCATTCAGAGAGGCAATAATGGCTCCATAGGTTAAAGCCAGTGACACATGAAACAAACAGGCACACAGGGTGAGGCAACATGAAGATGGAGCCACGCAGCACAGGCGAGACCTTCACAGAACCCTTCCAAGCCCTCCCGAGGGAGAAAGCCTATGCTGACAACTTAGTCTTGGATCTGTCTTGGCTTCCAGATCTGAGATAACTTTCTGTGGTGTAAGCCAGTACGTGTGTGTGTGTGCGTGCGTGCGTGCGTGCGTGCGTGTGTGTGTGTGTGTGTGTGTGTGTGTGTGTGTGTGTGTGTTATGGCAGCCTTAGCAAAGTCACATGCAGCCAGCAGGCCCAAGTAGAAATCGTGGGCAACTTACTTAAACTCTACTAGCCTCTATTTCTTTAAAACTAGGACAAAAATGGCTGAGAATGTGGCTTGGTGGTAGAGTGCTTGCCTAGCATGCATAAAACCTGGGGTTCGATTCCTCAGTACCATATAAACAGAAAAAGGCAGAAGGGGTGCTGTGGCTCAAGTAGTAGAGTGATAGCCTTTAGCAAAAGAAACTCAGGGACAGTGCACAGGCCCTGAGGTCAAGCCCCAGGACTGGCAAAAAAAAAAAAAAGCTAGGACAAGAATACAGTTTATCTACTTCACAAATTTATTATGGGCTTCAAGAGTTCCCATATATAAAAGTACTTTTGAAATTCTAACATAGTCCAGTAAAGGAGAGAGAGCCTAGGCCCAAAAATGCTCAATAGCAGTTTTAACACTGTCACAGTCTTCTTGAAAGCAAAAGTTCAGTTCCCATAATGCTCTAAGTATTTCCTGTAAGTTCATTATCACTAGAATAAATCCTATGTCACTCACATCCAGTTGTCCAAAAGAGCTGCATGAAAAAGGAAAACCGTCAATGAACAAATGCCTTTTATAGGCAATTCCCTGCTAGTATACATCCTTACTGTGATTTGATGAAAACAGCACTTCCTGTGGTCTTTCTCCAATCCATCAAAAAAAAATCTTATAACCCTAGTTGAATTGTAACATTAGAGAAATTTCAATAGAAAAGTACTCTACCAAAATACTTGACCAGTCCCTCTTAAAAACCAGAAATTCAGGGTCATCAAAAATAAGAAAATCTTGAAAAACTGCCACAACCAACAGGAAGCCAAGGAGAGGAGAGGTTTCAATATAATGTCACATCCTGGATAGAATTCTTGAACAAGAACTAGGGAAATTGGAATACCTATGGACTTTAGTTAACAATAATGTATCAAAACTGGCTCATTAACTACAACAAATATGCCATGCTATCATAAGGTGTTAATAATGAGAGAAACTGAGTGTGGTGGCAGATATCTGTAATCCAGGCAATGAACACAAAGTTTAAGAATGGTAGCATCCTGGGGAGGGGACAAAGTGGATGTGTGTAGCAAGGTTCTAGGCCTTACATTGGGTGAGTTTTATATAACTTACATAGACATAATATATTCTTTGGTATGTATCCAATAAAATACGTATTTTTTTAAAGATAATAAAAACCCTGGTTATAGTATATCCAATCAGGTTCAGGCAGACAAGGAAACCAACTTCAGCTTAAAGAGAAAAGAAATTTATTAGTTAGCAAGATTTTGGGTGGCTCAGAGAATAGCCAGAAGGATAAGACATCCAGGCTATGGCTCAGCCAAGAATTCAAGCAGCAGAGCTGGTCCTACAATGACACCATCAAACACAGACACTAGAGCTTACATCTCCCAAGCGCCCAAGAGAGCCAGGTCCCCTCTCAGAACTGAAGGAGAGGACAGTGGCTGCCACCACAGGTCCTCATGGCTCCTGCGTCCTCACACTTCACCCTCTAGCTTATTTTCAAGTAGCCAATCTGCCAACCCATTAGTCCTGCCTACGAATTGGGAGTAGCTTCTTGTCTCAGGCTTTCTCTATCCAGATACAGTCATCAGTCAGATGCAGAAAACACTTTCACACCTGGAATTGATGGAGGGCCCTAAGAGGGGGCTATAGTGACCTAACTAAAGCTTCACACCATCAGAACAACTGCTATCCCATATCTGATGCGGTTAGGGACACCCAAGCCCTATTAACAGTTGTTAAACCTTAATGTTCATATACTGTTTAGCTTTGGGATAATTATATGCTGAAGTAATTGTTTTGTTGCAGATACAGAACTAGTATACACACCTCGTGATGGAGTGGGATATACTCTGAATACAAGAAATGTTTCCACCTCAGTTATTCTGGAAAGAATTTCATCTTCTGCTCTTGAATAGTCAAGTGTTTAAGGAAGGATAACTGTCAACTTTCAACTATAAACCATTTTCTATTCTATTCTATTGTCTTCCAAAATATCTTCAGACCAAAGGGAACAAAGCCCACTACCAAAATATATGTTAGGTCATATTCAAGGGTCATATAATAAGGCACTGAAAAAAATGTTTTGACACATTTTTCACATCACCATTTTTCTTCTTATCCTCAGCGGTTTATTTGAATTTTAGAAAAAAAATGAGACCAAGAATAGAACTGGGACCCTTTTTGTTCTATTACTTCTGAATCAAGAAGACCTTACTCGTCACCTCTTTTGTAATTTCTTTCTCTTTCTTTAAACTAAGAAATTTGTCACTCATGCTGTTTCTCTGACAATCAATTCATTGATCTTCACCATTCTACTCTAGTAATATTTGAAATGCAAATGAGGTCACAGGTCTCCTTTCCATTAAAAAAGGGTCATTCAGAAAGAGTAAAATTGTGCAGTTCTATAAATCCTCCATCTTTCTAATATGTATACATATCAATCTTTTTTCCTTTAATTTTCTTTTTTATCAAAGCAGAAAGTAAACTGCTGGCAAAGGCATATAGTGGTTAATCTTCCAAAACACAAGAAATCATTATATTGGAAGACTCTTTATTCATTTGACCGAAACCCCTCAATTTCTTAGACACTCAACATCAGCAGTATTAGCAAGTCTCTTTGTATCTATCATCTACTTCATGCATCATTCATATAAAAGGTGACCCAGGTCCCATTAGTTGACTAGATGATCTGAATCTTCTAGGTTACTAAGATAAGTCATTTCTAGTGGTCCTTCTTTTAAAGTTAATGGAATAGAACAGAATACATGCTACTTAAAAGAACACCCTGCTGGGAATGTCTCACTAAGCTAAGGCTAATTCTTTTCAGTATTTCATCCTTCTTTCTCACCCTTATTCTTGCTTTCATTGTGAAGGACTGTATTTCTGAATTTATTTCAGATCCAGAAGTATAGAAGATCAATGTCAAGGCCCCAGCTGGGACTTCACATACATGAATTGGAATTCATATCTGCCCTCTGGTGCAAGGCCTATTTCCCTGAAAGTGGTGCCTTTCTCCACCAGGCCTTGGTTAAGCCCATGAGAGCAACAGTCCAGTTGCTCAAAGGAAGCCATGTTGATCAAAGCCTCAAAGTTGAAGGCCTTCCCTGTAACACCCTATAGATCTGAGAGATTGCTCACCTCCTTATTTGCCATGAAACTGTCACTAATCTCAAGTATAATTAGGCCTTAAAATGTGTGTGTGTGTGTGTGTGTGTGTGTGTGTGTGTGTGTGTGTGTGTGTGTGTGTGTGTGTGTGTGTGTGTGTGTGTGTGTGAGTTTTGGGAGATTTAAGAAGGGAATCACTATCAAGTTCAAAAATCTTTCAACAGAACCCAGTAAAGTTCAGTGAACAGTTCAAATTCTGAAATTAACAGAGACTTTAATGGTTGTCCACTGCCTACCTTCCTACCATCATCCCCCACTTGGACATTTTATTTCTCCCATCCCAAGTTGCTTGGCATTTTCCATGAATGCTTCTGCATTCATGATGCCTAAGATGATTACAGCCTTCCGCCATCCTGCTAACGCTTCTTCATCTTCCAATGTCACTTATTTGCCAGGCATCTTTGTGGAATGCTGACTGACCCTGTTCTAGATATTTCTGCTTTGCTTTTACTTGTCTGTGCCTACCTTTTGGGATTTGTCATTCAAATTCATTTACCTGTCTACTATGCCCATTCAGAGCATCTAATCTTTCACTCATAAATTCTTGCCAACCCAAATCTAAGAGTCAAAGTGATGGCTGTTGGATCCACCTAGAATCTAAGGTGAACCAGGCCAATCTGACCAAGAATTATCTATATGAATTAAGTATCTCTTATCAAAAGTGCATGCATGCAGAAATGTTTCTAATTTGGGACTTTTGTCTGATTTTGGAATACTTGCATGCACATAATAAGATACCTTGGAAACAGGTCCTGAGTTGAAAGATGAAAAAAATATGCATGTTTCACATACACCTCATATTCATAGCCTTAAAATAAGTTTATACATTATTTGTATTTTGCCTACTCTTTGACTGTGACCTGCCACATGAAGTCAGGTATGGCATTTTCTACTAGCGGTACCAAATTGGTACTCAAAATGCGAAGCCCTGCAGACTTTGAAGCATTTCTCATTTCAGATATTTGAATCAGAAATGCTCAACTGTAACTTCAATAAAAAAAATTCCCCAATTAATTAAGGAATTTGTCATTATTCACTTAAATTATTTATATGTAAAAGGCATTTTAATGGCTTCATATATTTCAGGGGAACTTCTAACATACTTTTTTTTTGCCAGTACCAAAATTTGAATTCAAGGTTTAAACTAGTACTCATTTAGTTTGTTTGCTTGACTAGTTCTCTACCATTTGTTCCATGCCTCTCCCACAGCTTTTTGCTTATTATTTTAGAAACAGAGTCTCTTGGACTTTTTTGTACAAGCTGGCTTCAAACTGAAACACTACAGATCCCAACCTCCTAGCTGATCAGCCCACCACCAACATACTTCCTTTTTAGTCATATATTAATTATACAGGAGGAGGAATTTCATCAGGACATTTTCGTGCATGTTTGTAATATATTCCAATAATCTTACCCCTCCAACATACATTCTATAAATCACAACTAAAGCTCTAATAAGCTGTCTTTAGCTACTGTTTCAAATGATGCAAAACCATCACCCTGCTGAGGAATTATTTCAGTGTCCATGCTTCATGCTTAAATGGCTTTCTTATGTCTCTAAATATACAGACATACAAGACCTGACTTCCAGCCCATTCTATATTCATAGCCTATTAGACCGCTTAACTAGTTTCCTGCTGTAGTAGTCAAAACACAGATACAGACATAAAAAACATACACACCAAACACCTTTAAAAGATCAACTAAAAGAGAGCCTGTGTGATTTTCCTAAGATATGTAATGGACAGATTTAGGGAATAGTCAGCTAGTTCTGGTAGTTGAAATGACATTATCAGAATCTATAGTTTATAGATCTCTTCATTCCTAACACAGCCTCATTCCCAAAGAGGTACATGTATTTCTGGTGAGAAGCATAGACATAGCAGACCATTTCGGGACCCCAGTCCTATTTCCTCAGCCTACCTCAAGTTTCAGCTGGAGGTGGGGTAGACAGTACCTAACTAAGGCATTAAAGTCCAGTTCAGCCTCCATGGTACCATCCACATTTCTGCCTTGACCAGCAGCACTCTCCAGCCTACAAAGTTGTATTTGCTGTTGCCTATTGAACAGAAATGTCTAAGCTGGAAGTGCAAAGCTGCTCACTCTCTTGTAAAAGAGGGCAGAGTTGGTCAGCAAATGTCCCCTCCTCAACACAATTCTCACATGCCATCTTTAAGGTCCATCAGAAAGTCCCAGGGACATTCAGCCCAGTTTGTCTACAGTGTAAACAGCCCAAGAACACTTTCATTTGCTTTTTCTTCCATCTTTGTCTTGATCTCCACACCCCCACTTCTGTTTCCTGAGACTATTGCCAAAAATTAATTACTTATGCATACACCTTAGTTTCAGAGAAAGCCAAACAAAGTTAATAGGCATCTGTTATTATTTATATCATCTGAGCCTTGAAGGCAATGGGATTACATGAGAAATCTCTCCCTCCATCTGACAGGGACATCATAGCCAAGTTACAACTCCCTATGTAGAACCACTATTGCATAGTGTTTATATACATAGAAAAGCAGGGGTCAAGTTTGCTGCCCTCAGCTTTTTCTTGAGATAATGAATGATAAGTAAGCCTTGGGTCATGCACACTTTTATTCAACATCCTATGTCACCTCCAATCTACCTACTCCTCCTTGTCCCTACCCCACACTCAAGCTGGCACCGTGCCCACCTGTCAAAATGTCAGCTATTCTTCACTGTGCCCTTGGCCTCAGAGTTCTTGATGTGCTAGGAAAGGTAAGAGCAGAAGACAAGCTTTAGAAAAAAACAAGGGTGGGATTACATTTGCCTGTATGTCCTCAAGTATTTTCTCTCCAGCACACCAAAAGCCTTCTGACCAGACACAAAGTAAGTATTCAATAAACATGTGCAGATTGATAAGTGAGAAAATTCCATTTTAAGTGTATTTCACTCCATTCAATATGAAAATGATTATTCCTTTTCTCTTTATGAAGTTTCTCTAAAGTAACTGAATATTGATAAAGTTGTTTTTTTTAACAATGCCAAATATCAGGAGATCTATAGGACAATGTTTCTATCTATAATAGTACAGACATTTACAGTCAGAATTCACACTTGCAATAATATTTGTAATGCTTTTTAACTTAGACTTTTTATATGGTGCTATTCTAGATGCTTCTTAATATTTTTATCATAAAATTGGACTGATGAGAAAGGAAGACTGGTTTAGACCTAGTGGTATTTAGGATAGATTACAGAGTAGAGTGAAATGTCTTAATATCAGCAGACTTTAGAATTTTCATAATAGTTCAGAAATGACAAATGATGGCGACAGTAAAATTGGAAACGGAGAATGAGTTAAAAAACATTCTACAGACAAAGGCAGGAAGATGCTGGTTAGACAGTTGCTATGGGGAGAGAATTTCAGCATATGAAAGTGTGCAAATGTGAAAATGAGTGAAGATTCCCTAATGAGCCTAGAGAAGGAACTAGGGTGGGAGGTATTCTGATGAGCTAATTTTACCCTTAATCAGTTTGGAGTTATGGAAAAAGTCAAGTTGGCATTGCCCATTAGACATTTGAGAATGGGCAGATAACATTCAGAAATCATGAGCAGAGATTCAGATTTAGATATTTCAACTCAATTGGCATTGGCAAATCCTATTTTGTCCAAATCCTGAGTCCTGTTTATGTGATTATAGCCCCTCAAAAGAAGTTTCCTTTAGGCTATCTTTTTCTTACTTTCCCGAATGGACTTTGTATTTCCATAATCTAGAAAAGGTACAAAATTCAAGTAGAGCTGGTATTCTCTTTTTTAAAAACACTGTGC
The DNA here is from genome assembly GCF_024711535.1 of Dipodomys merriami. Taxonomy (NCBI): domain Eukaryota; kingdom Metazoa; phylum Chordata; class Mammalia; order Rodentia; family Heteromyidae; genus Dipodomys; species Dipodomys merriami. Next base: position 26,025,556 of record NW_027202270.1, on the reverse strand, counting down.
CTATTCACTTACCAACTTTTCATCTCTTGTTTGCTAAAGGTTCACAGTCCCCACCAAGTCACATTAGCACACTTACCCATTTCATGCACGATCATCTGTATTCCAGCTTGAAGCTGTTTGTTCAGTTGGGTCAATAGGTATTTATTGAGCATATAATATGGCCCAAGAAGTGTGCTCACACAGAGGGAATGAAGATGATTAACATGTAACATCTTCCCTGAGGAGCTATGAGTCTTAAGAAGACATCAGCAAGGGGCTGGGAAGGTGGCTCAGTGGTAGAATGATTGCCTTGCATGCATGAGGCCATGGGTTCGATTCCTCAGCACCACATAAGCAAAAAAAGGCAGAAGTGGTGCTGTGGCTCAAGTGGTAGAGCGCTAACCTTGAGCTGAAGAGCTGAGGGCCTGTGCCCAGGGCCAGAATTCAGGCCCTATGACCGACAAAAGAAAAAAAAGAAGAAGACATCAGCAAGTTAGGTAAGAGCAGTTAGGAGATAAAGAAGAAGACAGCTGTCTGGCTTAAAGTGCTCAAAGACAGCTGATGGAAAAAACACACCTAGAACAGCATGTAGAAATTTTTCAGGTGGGGAAAAGGAGAAGAAGCAGGGTCTTCCAAACAGAAGTGAGGCTGTGTGGGGGTTGCAGGGGTTAGGAACCAGTTGGTTCATTAAAGGAACTAAGGAAGGCTCAGTTAGAGGTTAGTTGACCCAGAGAAAGGGGCTGTAGAATATCACATAAAGTCACGTCAGAAATTCATCTTGGCCAAAGAAGAATGGATCCAGGAACCAGAAAAAAAGTGTCTAGAAGGTATGGCTTAAGAACAACTATCAGGGGGCTGGGAAAGTGGCTCAGTGGTAGAGTGCTTGCCTTGCATGCATGAGGCCCTGGGTTCGATTCCTCAGCACCACATAAGCGGAAAAAGCCTGAAGGGGCACTGTGGTTCAAGTGGTAGAGCACTAGCCTTGAGCTAAAGAGCTGAGGGACAATGCCCAAGCCCAGACTTCAGGCTTCAGGACTGGCAAAAAAAAAAAAAAGAACAATCAGAGAGAGCAGTCCTTATCTAATGGGGTATTTGAGTGTCAGGGTAACCAACCATGTACAACTAAGGCCAATGACCAGTAAATTTTACATCTCTTAATGTGGTTTAAGCTTAGATCATTAAAGCCTATTCCTTTTGTTTGTCTGTTTTTGTGCCTACTGGCACAAACTGGAACTTGAACTTAGGACCTCATGCTATGGTTCAGTTGCTTAGCTGGCATTCTACCACTTGAGCCATGCCTCTAGTCTCACTTTTTTCTGGTTAATTGGAAACAGTCTCACAGACTTTTCTGCCTAGAATAACTAGGCAGAAACTAGGATTACAGGCATAAGTCTTCAGTGCCTGGCTGTTAAAGCTTGTTTCTAATTACTAAAGTGTGTGTGTGTGTGTGTGTGTGTGTGTGTGTGTGTGTGTGTGTGTGTGTGTGTGTGTGTGTGTGTGTGTGTGTGTGTGTGTGTGTGTGTGTGTGTGTGTGTGTGTGTGTACTCTGGCAACAGGCCCTACCATCAGACTCAGATCCTACAATGAAGATCACTATGAGCTTCTTATTCATCTAAACTGCTTTCCCTCTCTCAAAATTTCTTCAGTTTTCATGCTATGTCCCCTATACCATTAGACTCATTATATATTAGGATAATTTATCCATAAATAACAAAAACCTATTCAGAAATGTTGAGTTTATCCTAGGGGCAGGGGAGTATCTTACAGAAACTCAAAGCAGAAATACATCTTGACTGCAAAAGACTGGATCATAGGACCAAAAACAGCATCCGGGAAGCATTCTCCATCTCTTATCTCTGCTTCAATATGTGTGCTGTAGAGTGCAAAGAATAATACTAAACAGACATATTCTGCTTCTTCAGAGTGAAATGCCCACTACCCAGCAAGGAAGTATTCCAAGTTCCTGCTTCCAATAACAATTATTTCTTTGTCATTCTCAATTTCAAATCTCCAGGGAAGGGAATCAGCCTGGATTAGGGAAATAGCCTTGAACCAATTCATCTGACAACCAATTCATCTGGGCCAGTGAGGAGGTTCATCCTGAGCTGGGAAAACTCTCTACAGAGTTATTCACAGTAGGTAACAACCCTAACATCACCATCACCTAAGCAACTAATTCAGGGAGTAGTCTCCAAAATATCCCTACCCCCACCACACAACCACACGCTGACAATATCCATACTCAGCTGTTGAGCCTATACTCTTATCATTGCATCTTATCAATGACCTTCTCATCCTTCTATGATGGAGCCACCTAATCCAGGTGATGTGGGGGTTAGAACATCATGTAAAACTTTTGTTTATCTACCCATAAGTTCCACCATTCCCAAAGTATGATAACTCTCAACAATAGCCCGTGGGGTGGATTTATTTTTATAATACTCTACAAGCCATCCCCACTCCACACAGTTGTCTACTGACTGGTTTGTGTATTTATCCAAACCATGTTCTCTCTTTTGCCCAATTTCATGGTAGCAATCTCAATTACCAACGGACAGTGTAGCATGATGACATGATTATAATATACGTACAATTCAGTTAGCATGGTACTGTGCAAAACAAGAACTGCCTGCATTCTGATTTGATTAACGGATGGACTAATAGGCAAAACACGATCCCACATAGACGTGCATCGGCTATTCTGAATTCTGTCATTCTGTTCAACTCCCTTCTCAAGTCTCCCTTTTACAGAATCAGAAATTAAAGAGACTGGTGGGTGGTAGGGCCGGAAGGTTTCTCAGGCTACTTTCCTTGCTCACTTATCCTGTCAATTTTCATTGTTACTCTTTTATTGTCATCAAGTTTATGAGAGAAAAAGATGGCATCATATTAAGGCATAATTAGGATAATAAACGGGAGCTGTGGTTTGTTTTTGGACTGAATCCAATTGGGTAGCACACATAATCACCTCTAGCTGACTGCTTGATGATTGTGACTTTGACAAAGTGGCATTATTTACTGCTAATGGAGGAGATGATGATTTATTACTAATTACTCTCTTTTTCAACAATTTTTATATTATGTTAAATGAAGGATTATAGTAGGGTAATAAATATTCTCTAGAGGAAAAATGTCTGGCAGCAGAGTTCATGAGACTGTACCCGGAGGAGAAGATCCATTTTAATACTCAGGACCAGACTTCAGAGAAACCCAAACTAAATAATCCATCACTGACCTCTCTCCCATCTCTCCGATGAGCTCTTTTTTCCTTCCTTCAGGAATCTCCACTCTAGTGCTTCAAGCCACGTCACCTACCGACCATCAGTTTCATTCTTTTTTCCTCCTGAAAAGATACTGGGGAAAGAACTTCAGCCAGTAGCATATCCTAGGTCAGTATGGGTTTCCAGAAACTCCTGAGGATGAGGGGAAAAAAGAAAACATTAACCTTTCTAAGTGGGAACTGAAGATGCTTTTAAGTATCATGAGTATGAAGAGTGTACAGAGAAAGAGTCTAGTGACAGAGGGGACAAAAGGTAAATGTGGAGTCCTGAATCTTACAAATAAGGGTGTGACCCTTGGGACAAGATGGGGATGCACTAACAAGTTAATCACATCTCTTTTGGAAGAGGAACAGATGCAGACTTGGGTGGCTCTAATTGGTAGTGTTGGACTTGAGCTGATGTGAGAAGAGAAAGTTCTCAAATCCTGGCACAAAATGCAGAATGACATAGATAGAGTAGAAGATAGAGTGGAAGGCTAGGAGAAGGAATGAGAGATTAAGGAAATCTGAGCAAAAGATAGATTGAAAGCTCCTTGAGGTGTACAAAAAGGAGATACCTTTTAAAACTTCTTTATAATCTCTACAATGCCTAGAACAGTTGTCCAGAGCAGAGAATGCTCTGAAACAGTGTATTGATTGAGTTTTGGCTGCTGGATTAAAGGAGAGAGAGCCAACACTCACCACATGCAAATCAATTAATGATTTTTTTTTTGGCCAGTCCTAGGGCTTGAACTCAGGACTTGGGTGCTACCCATTAGCTTTCTCAAGGTTAGTGCTCTACCACTTGAGCCCCAGCTCTACCTCTGGATTTTTGGTACCTAATTGGAATGAGAGTCTCACAGACTTTACTGCCTAAGCTGGTTTTGAACCATGATCCTAATATCTTAGCCTCCTGAAATTAGGATTACAGGCATGAGCCATGAGTGCCTGGTTCAAATGAGTAATTTTTTTTTAAGATTTACAGACCAGATTTGTAAAAGATGCTATCTCTTACTATCAGGAAGTGCAATATCATCAAGTTAAGCTAAATTATTATTTTCTTCCTGTTTCACTAGTGGTTTTCATTGCAAGCTAAAATTCCATATACTTTATAATTAGCACACACAGCAGTATCTGAATTTAATGTGTACTCTTGATCAAATTTTATTGTTGAGTAAGTTGCTCTTGGGGTTAGCTTACAGTATTGTTCTTACTAAACTTGTAGACCTCTTATTAGAAAATGTGGTTTCTTTTCACATTTTTTAATATTATATATTTCTTTCATTTGAATCCTATATTCAGACTGCCAAAAATATAAATTGCTTCATTGATATAAATAAATTTAACAATGTTTTACATTTTCTGGAATATTTATGTGTAATCACTGAGCTGACAGCCAAAGGTACCAACCATCTCTACCCTAAAACTCTTGGGGTCCACCCAGACATATATGTACCTCTCAGTAAATGCAACATTGGATTCTTGCCATCACCTCCATGCTAAACAAATCTTAAGCAGTGATTTGTGAATTAAGTCTTAAAGGATGAGTAGAAATTAACAAGGCAGAGAAGAGAGTGTAAGACAATTGATGGGGGGGGGGGGACAGAAGATAGACCATATGAGGTGGATGCTAAAAATTTTCTTAGTCAAATTTTAACCAATAGGCAACTTGTGGCTCTAACTGTACTTCTAAGGAAGTACAGTTATTCCTTAGTATTCATGTCCCTCAAACCACCGGGAATCTCCAACAGCACAAAAATCCACTTATTCTCAAATCCCTTCTATTAAATGGTGTATTTCCATATAACTGATGTGCATCCTCCTATTTATTTTAAATTATCTCTAGTGTATTTATAATACCTAACACAGTGCTCTGTAAATAGTTGTTAGGCTGTGTTGTTTGGGGAAAATGACAAGAAAAATGTCTGCACATGTTCAGTACAGGCACAATTTTCAAATAAATATTTTCATCCCTCGGGAGTAGAATCCACAGATGTAGAACTAACAGATAAGATATGGAGAGCCAACTGTAATATGATTTTATCTGTATTTTAGAAAACACACTGACACAGTGCAGAAGATAGATCTAAAAGAAAAGAGAACTAAAGAGAGCAGCTGGGAGTTATCCTGGTAAGAAAGTAAGAGGTAAGTTACCCAGAAAAGAATGAACAGTCTCTAGGGATAATTCCTCAGACTTATCATGACTTATAACTCATTAAATATATGAGCATGAAAGAAAGAGAGGACCTCAACATTTTAAATTTTACCCTGAATGTGTTTGAGAAATTTTGTGAGGAAAGCATTGTATATATTTTTTAATGGAATTTCACCTTAGGCTTTGTCTTCTAAAGAACTTTCATCTAAATGGAAGAAACAAGTATTTGTACCAGAAAGGAAGAAAAATGAACATCCTTTGAGCACTTACTAAGTGCTAGATTTAGTCTAAGCACTCATATTTAGCCTAAGCACTCATATTTAGCCTTCGTAAAAGTCCTGCAGTATAGATATTATGTCATTTTTGCACACCGAGAAGCTGTTATAGAGACAAAAAATGAAGACTACTCAAGCAGGCCTCAAGGTCATTCGGCTAGTAAATGGCAGACCCTAAAATGTCAAATCAGGCTTTGGGGTTTTGAAATAAGTATATTTCTTTTCTTCCCTCCTATAGTTACCCCATGAAGGATTGAGTTCTGCCTTGTTCCCTAGGGTAAAGCAAAGTACCAGGTGTGTGCTCACATGCTTATCTGCAGACAGGTCATTCTGACCTTGTCCCTAGGAGACAACAGCCCCCACACCCCAGGTGGAGCATTCCACTGTGAGCCTCATCAAGGACATGCCCTTGGCCTCCAAGAGACCATAACCTATTCTTTATTTTCTGCTTCCTTGTTAAACTCCATGTAAGCCCACCCCAAAATCCAGTCCCTGGCACAACCTCCAATCCTATGGGAAGGTCTGTGGCCCTCTCTGATTCTCAATAATACACAGCCCTCACCTGTTGACCATCAAGTTAGACCTATTCCTTTCCCGTTCTCCTCCATTTTCCCAAACCCAGGCTGCCTGGGTAAAAGATGGAGAGAAGCAAGCCCTTCACCCCATAGTACAGTAAACAAAACCTTCATAAAGTCTATATTCCTATCAGTAATTTCATAGTTAAGAATCCAAAAGAGAAGCCGGGCGCTGGTGGCTCATGCCTGTAATCCTAGCTACTCAGGAGGCTGAGATCTGAGGATCGAGGTTCAAAGCCAGCCCGGGCAAGAAAGACCGTGAGATTCCTATCTCCAATAAATCACCAGAAAACCGGAAGTGGCGCTGTAGCTCAAGTGGTAGAGCGCTGGCCTTGAGCTGAAGAGCTGAGGGACAGCGCCCAGGCCCAGAGTTCAAGACCCACAACCGACAAAAAAAAAAAAAAAAAGAATCCAAAAGAGATTTGAATTTTTACCTGAAAGTAAAAGACAAGAAGAAGTAAGTAAGCCAGTCTAGCATTCTGAGGAGGATACACAGAACTCTTGATGCCTCCGCTTCTATTGGCAGCATTAAAACTGGCTGAGGAACTGGCCATCAAAATTTTTGTGTTGTTTCATTTGTATCCTCAATAGCATTATTAGTACCAGTAAGAATTACTTACAAAGTATATCATATTGTAATGCAGATTCACATTTAGTTTTAAAAAATGCCAAGAAGTATCAGCACATATTTTTGAATTTACAAGAAAAGGTTTCTAACAAGATATGACTGAGTTGATTAGTTGATTCATTAGTTGATTCATATCCTACTCTGCTTTATGGTTCTATTAAAGAATATGACAGACCATGTGATTTATAAGAATGGAATTTCTTATAAATTCTAATACATATATTAGCTCACAGTTCTCAAGGCTGCAATTCTAATGCACAGGAAGATTTCATGTCTGCTGAGGATTTGGTCTTTTTTAAAAAAATAAGTTTTTTATTGTGAAAATACTGTACACAGGGGTTACAATTACATGAACAAGGTAATGAGTATATTTCTTATCACGCATTGTTGCCTCCTCCTTTGTTTTTCCCCTACCATCCCTGCCCTCCCATCTTCACAACTACACTCTCCCCCCCTCACCACCACCACCAAAATTGTAGTTTGTTTTTGGACATAGCATCTTGTACATCTCATTGCTGCAATAGGTCAACCTGTATCCCTTTACTTTCAGGATAGTACCTTTAATTCTTCAAGAGAAGAGAATACTATTTTTCATGTAGCAGAAGAAAGAAGGGATGAGCCCACTCCTAAAGCCCTTTTATTGAATCAGTAATCCATTTGTGAGGAAAGAGCTCTCATTACTTAAATCCTCCTATTAGGCCTCACCTCCAACATTTGGTGATTAAGTTTCCAACATGGAAGTGTCAAACCTTAATAGTTGGTTGGATTAAGGTATCCTTCTAACTTCTTCCAAGATGATAAATGGGGTACAAAAATATTTAATACAGATAAGATGGTTGCTTTTACGGGCTTCATAATTCAATTTAGCAGAAATTTTACTGTCATTAGTAGTTGTACAATGGAGCTGCCATTAAGCAAAGCTGTTTATGAATACAGTGCATCTTGATCTATGTCAACCTTTTCCACATTCTCACCCACCCTCCCAACCTAATTCTTCCCTTATTTTTCTTAATGTATTGCATTCTTGACTGTATCTCCCCTTCTCTTCTTTACTCATCTACCGCACTCCCCTGATTTCTACCCCCTCCCCTCTGCAAGAACCTATTTCCTGGTGCCTAATTTGTTGGGCTTTGACTTTGCCTTTCTAAGAAATTATACTAGTTGAGTTCTTCCTTGAGTTCTTCAGTTAGTACATTTGTAACCACATGCAGAATTAAATCTTAGTGACTGAAAATGTGGGGTAGTGCCAAACTTCCCACTCAACTCTTTTTATGGATATTGAATACCTAGGACTAAAATATTCTATCCATTTATTCAAAAAACATGTATTAATAACATATATGTGCTAACTATGTTCTGTATGCTGGAAGTACCTATGGCAGTAAGCAAGCTAATCAGAAAAGGAGCTTCATTATACAGGTGAAAGAATGAGGTGAAGAGTAAACAAGAACTCAGAAAACCAGTACAGATAATTCCAGAGAGTTGATTCATGCTGACTGCTCAACCAAAAAAGAAGCCAACATGGAGAATACTAAATTGAAATAGCCAACATTCTCATGCTATTTTAATCTATTTAATTCCTATTTCTTTTAATCATATACTTTGAATTTGGTGAAAATAGATATGATATTAGAATAAGAAAAGAATAAACAACTGGGCTTTCCAAGTGCTTTGTTTTACCTTTTATGAACAATGTAGAGGAATCTAAAATAGAAATTAATGAAATACATGAACTTATACTTTACTTTTCATTAGAGAACCATGAGAACTTCAGTGCCATAAATAGTTTTGTATTATGACAGTATTTGAGACTGCTGATGTCGCCAATGCTAAAACTAAAGTTGAGAACACGGAGTTATATATCCCAATATTCAGTGACACTCCTGAAAGACACACTAATAAGTGGCCAATACTAGTTCTGGAGTTTTATCCCTACATGTACAACTTGGAGGTATAAAAGAGAGAAGATTGTTTAGAGAAACTTAAGGAAGTAGTTTTTCCAGTCCCTGCCCCATGAACAGGAAATGAAGGTGTCCTGTTCCACTATCCCATATAAAGCCTTCAACAAGGGACTGTACCACAACCTTTTGTACCCAGGAAGACCAACATCTTAGCCTATGACAGAATTATCTCAGGGAACTGGGCAAGAAAGAGTTCATGGGGAAAACTGGACTGGCTTCCAAGTTAATAAATATCATTGCTGCAAAAACAAAGCTGGAAGGACAAAACTTCCTGAGCCATGTGCATGCCAGGGAAGCCATCTTGAAAACCCCTGCCTGCAGTGCATAAGAAACATAGTAAGAAAAATGAGTGTAATATAGGGCCACAGCAAACACATGAAAGAGGGCTACAAGAGATTAGCCAGAAAATATACTACTCTTTGCAGATCAATTCCCTGAGTGTGGGTGTGGGTGGTGAGGAGGATCTTCAATTACCCACAAAACATGTCTCAAAGAAATCCAGCACTGAGACATCTGCCACACGAAGAACACTGACACTCAACTACATGAGTACCAGCCAAGTGAGAAACTCTGCCGCCATCTACCTCTCCTCTATCATTGCCAATACAATTCAGTAAGAGTCCAGAAACAGCCTACTGAATGACACACCTGCAGTGGTACAGCAAAGAAGAGATGAGAAGGAAAACAGGCCAAACTCTACTGCCTGAGGGATCATGTCTTGTCTGAGCAATGCAGGAGGAAGGAGCACATTGGAGAAGAAGCTTCCATTAGATGGAACATTAAGGTTTTTTGTTTATATTAGATTGAGCTATATTAGATTAGTTAATAATCGAAAATAGCCACGCTCTGGTGGCCCACGCCTGTAATCCTAGCTACTCAGGAGCCTGAGATCTGAGGATCCCAGTTCAAAGTCAGCCCAGGCAAGAAAGTCCATGAGACTCTTATCTCCAATAAACCACTAGAAAACTAGAAATGGCGCTGTGGCTCAAGTGATAGAGTGCTTGCCTTGAGCTGAATGCTGAGGAACAGTGCCCAAGCCCAGAGTTTCAAGCCTCACAACTTACCAAATAAATTTTAAAAAATTGAAAATGAACCTGTTTGCTAATACTTTGTATGTGTCTGAATAGCTTTGAAAATTACCCAAATTGTCACCAACAAGGCAAAGAAGGGAAACATGATTAAGTATGATAAAGAACAGTTGGAAAAGAAAAATGACAGCTATATCTTGGTCTAGCCCTATCAAATCTATCACCTTAATAAGCCAGTGAGAGTTAAAATGATGAAAAAGCCACCAAAATGCTGAGTTAATCACAAAGATTACACCACCTCACCTGTCCAAGATTCCTTTATGTCTACTCTAGTTTCAACATATCTGTAACCAGGTGAAATGAGCTTATAAGAGACCAGGGACTAGTTTCTAAACAATTTACATATTGATTAGAAAAAGAATAAATTAAGGAAAAATTTAAGGGAAACCAACCAAACTAATACAAAATGAAGCTGAGACCAGGAAGCTAATGTTATAAGAGGAGCGTATTTATTAGTTATCTTCAATGTGCTAAGTGGTATTTAGAGGCATAAGGAGTCATAGATATGGCTCCTATTCTTAGAACCAGCTGGATAAAATAAATCCATGCTGAAAGGAAAAAAGACACAGTAGAAAAAAAGAATAAGCAAAGTAAGTAGAATCAAATGCTATATTGAGGTTTAGAGGATGTAGCTCTGTATTGAAATGTACTCACATGAAATAGAAGCATGGTGAATAGATTTGTATGACAAAAGAGGAAACAGACCATCCAGAAAGACAGAGGATTTTGAAAATGTTTTCCTGATGCAGATTACAAAGCTTGAGCAGAGATGATCCACAGTAGTCAATAGAGATTTCCATTATACAGACATCTGTTGGTAGTCTCATTATGGGAAAATCAAACACCCAAGAAATAGTGAAAAACCCTTGCTGAGAATTTTGCTCCTGGGAAGGATATCATTTGGAAATAGTTAATAGGGATAGGTTTTTCTCCTTAGTCAGAAAAAGAAAAATCAAATGACCGTCATAACCTGTCATGTGGTTTCAGGTGATAGGTTTCAGTGATAGGACTTCTAAATACTGGAGGAAATGAGTGGTCTAAAACTACATTAATGCAATAAGACTGAAAGGTAACTCTGAGAAACTATGAAGAATATAGGTGGCAAAAGGAATTATCTGAGTTCAAATTGGACCAGGATGAAGATCTCTTTTTGATATTTTTCTCTCTGAACTTAAACAAGCCCTTTGTTCTCTACAGTGACACATGGCCTTGGTTTTAGGTTTACTGATAAGTCCGTCATTTGATCTGAGTTTCCTTGTGAATCAGCACTGACATTCCAGGAAGATATGCCAAGGTACATATGGATGGGTTTGGTGATACTGTGTCTCCCTGAGGACAGAAGCCTTTCAGCCTTATTCACAGATGTTAATGTGAGTCATGCATACTAACCTACTTAACCTACCCTTTGCAGACAGTGAATTTGGTGTCTATGAATATGGGACATCACGAGGAGTTCTTCTGTGATATGTACATGCTGAAGCACTTGAAAGAGAGAAAGAGAACACTCTGAACATTGGAAGAGGCTGTTCAGGTCAGGGTTTTTTTTTCCTTCAGTAAGTGCACATTAAGTTATGCTGACCCAGATATTCCAATTTTGACTATTTTCCACATGCACTAGAAAATCCTGATCTCAGCAAGCATGTGGGCCCGGCGAGCTGGGAGGATTAACCTGCGGTCCTATCAGGATTCTTCATCATTTTAACGTGGCTTTTGCTGGAGTAGCAAGGCTGCACTATTCTCTCACTTGGGGAGTCATTTCTGTTAGTTCTTCCACATACAACAGATGGAAGAGAGGCCCTGATTTGGTATAAGGCCATCTCATACTTAATTTTTTTTCTTAATCTGAAGTATTCAGTTATTAAAGTATTTTTTGTTGTTGTTGCACATTTCAAGGAGATAGGGTTGAGATCTAAAACACAGTTCTAGGTCTGATGATTTCCTGAAGAAAAAAACATTGTCCCTAAGCAAAACCACTTAATCTCTTCTTTGACCACAAGATATAAGCTGTAGATTATAATGGACTAACGGTTCAAACCAAAATTATAACTTCTGATTGAGCAGTATGGCTTGGCCGCTGAAACACCACTGTAAAAAGCCCTGAAGAATGTGGAACCCAAGATGGTAGCTATTGTTTGTGAAAGCAGCGTAACTTCTGTGTTTAACTCTTTATTAACTAACTTCATCATCCAAATCTTATAATCAAAGCACAATCAAGGCAATCAAGAAGGTATTACCAGAATCAGGAAGCAACAAATAAACTCTAAGGCACAAAAGGCAGCATTTGTTGATTCATTCCAGAAATGTTTATAAGCACATGCCACCTGCCAAATGCTGGGGAAAGAGCAGGAAGTTAGGCCTGGTGTACACCAATGAGATGGTATCTCGTGTCTCTAGGACCAATATGCACCATGTCAACTTCAGAAAGGTGTCAGTGTCACCTGTATAATCTTGTAGCATTAACCTTGAGTGACCTCAAGTGATGTAAAAACTCACATGAAGCACTTAAAATTATTTGGAGGTAAGTAACAGTAAGCTCAACTCAAACTGCACCAATAGTAAATTTAATGAACCATCTCACATAGTGAAAATTTCAGAAGTTATATAAACTTTGGAAATCACTTGATGAAGACTCCAGCTCCCATGTTTGCTGCCCTTTTGACTTTTCCTTTCTCTATGTGCCAGTTTTATTTTCAAGCTGGCTTCCTTCTTAATGACAAAATGAAAGCTACAGCTCAGAATTCATATTCCCATAACAAGTCACCCATAAAAATGGGAGAAAACTTCCCAAGCAGTGACCGAATTCTAAGGTCCTCGCCTACCTTAGCTAGTAAAAAAAAGAAAAAGAAAACAGATTTTACTGAGTGACTTAGGTCAATCACAGTCCATGCCTGAATCTAGAAGTGAAGGTCAACCCTACCAACCTCATGGCTGCTCTTCCCACAGATAAAAAATGCTGAAGGAGAACCATGATAACAAACCTAAACCCTCATCTTGGCTATACAAAATTAGAAACACAAGATTTACCAAACATTTCTCTTTTCTTATGCCAGTTCTGGGCTTTGAAATCAGGGCCTGGGTGTTGTCCCTGGAATTCTTTTTCTCAAGGCTAGCACTGTACCACTTGAACCACAGCACCACTTCCAGCTTTTTCTGATTAGTTTATTGGTGATGTGAATCTCACAGACTTTTCTGCCCAGGCTGGCTTCAAACCACAATCCTCAAATCTCAACCTCCTGAGTAGCTAGAATTATAGATGTGAGCCACTAGCACCTGGTTTAAACACTTCTAGGCAGAGTCCTAGTGAGTTTCAGAAGGTACATACTCAACTTTGTTCACAAAAATCTGAAAATATGCCAACAGCTAAATAAAAAATATTTCTCAGTAACATTTCCTTAGGCAGTCTATAAAGGTACAAGTTTCTATTTCTGCTCCTGAGAACTGTGGAGGGTTTTCCCACAGCTCCTTCTAAATGAACTCCTCATTCATAAGCCCCAATATATTAACAAAGTGATCTTGAAAACTTAGCCACAAATGAGTGGCCCAAGCAAGAATCCTTGATCCAAAACCAGCAACCACTTGCTTCGTTTATAAAGTGGCCTAATATAAGAGCTCAGTATAACAGGAATTCTCTACCCTGAATGGTAACTAATTGAGCCTGTCGGATCCTCTTAGGGAATTTGAATGTAAGGCCTCTGTCAAAGTGAAGAGCTTTAACCTTCTTTGCAAGCTAACAATTTATCCTGCCACACTTTAATGGATGCTAGCAGAAGATGCAATAGTCTTGGTTAACAACAAAGGACTTATTACAACACTGTAAGTATCCACTTCATATTTATCTCTGTTTCCCTCGCCCTCCATCCCACTAAGACCCAAAGAGGTGACAGAAAACATCAGGTGATATAGTAGTAAGACTTTGTTTGCCAGAACAGCATAACCTGAAGGAGAAAGAATTTATTTTGGTTCATAGTTCCAGGACTTTTAGCCCACAATTGTCTGGTTCCATTTGCTGTGGACCTGAGGCAAAGCTGAACATCTTGGCCATGAGCTTCTGGTAGAGCAGGGCAGTTTGCTTCATGGTCGACAGAGAGCAGAAAGGGATAGAGGAAGAGATTCAGTTTCCAAAATTCCCTTCCAGCTAGGTTTTACCTCCTAAAGTTTCCACCAGCTCCCAAAATGGTACCACCAGTCAAAAAGCAAGTCTTGAACAATGGGTCTTTGGATGACATTGCCATTTTAAGCCATAACAAGCACCATACCTAAAGAATCTCAAACCTAAGATTGTTTTAAACCTGTCCTATCTCTGCCCCTAGAATTTTTTTATTTTAATTTTTGCTCAGGGCCTGGGCACTGACCCTGAGCTTCTTTTGCTCAAGGCTAGCACTCTGCCACTGGAGCCACACTGTGCCACTTCCAGCTTTTTTGCTTTTGTTTTTGTTGTTGTTGTTGTTGTTGGTTTTAATATGGTACTGAGGAATCGAACCCAGGGCTTCATGTATGCTAGGCAGGGACTTTACCACTAAGCTACATTTGCAGCTGCCCTAGATATTTTTATACAAAGCAACAAACATAGGTTTGTTGCACTCTGGAAGGTGGTATCATCATTTTCTTACAATATGCAATATCATCATTATCATCTGTCCACTATACAAATATTTATAAAAAGGGACTCTAGACCAAACTTCTCAATACCTCTGAGAATAAAATGTACAAAAATGTAGGAGATCCAAGAAGAGTTGCTACAACAGCATATAATAGAAAACTATAGAAACCCATGGCTGCAGAGAACAGATAGAAAATGCTAATACAAATCAGTAAAAAAAAATACAAGAAAATGAGAATGAGAGTTATTTACAGCAGAAGTAAAAACAAGCAAAACATGACACAAGTAGTCATGCTGATGGAACTGAGGTAATATTTCTAAACATGAGCAAGACTTACGTGCACTTACCAAAATAGATCATGTAGTATTTATAAAGAAGTGATCTAGCCGGGCGCTGGTGGCTCACGCCTGTAATCCTAGCTACTCAGGAGGCTGAGATCTGAGGATCGCGGTTCAAAGCCAGCCCGGGCAGGAGAGACCGTGAGACTCCTATCTCCAATAAACCACCAGAAAACCGGAAGTGGCGCTGTAGCTCAAGTGGTAGAGCGCTCGCCTTGAGCTGAAGAGCTAAGGGACAACGCCCAGGCCCAGAGTTCAAGCCCCACGGCCGACAAAAAAAAAAAAAAAAAAAAAAAAGAAGTGATCTGTGAATATGAGAGTGTTATTGAGAATGGAAATTTCTCACATTGTTCACTGATCCTGTAACCATAGTCAAGGAAATCAAGCTGCAGTCTGGATATACTAGGCTTAGGAGATTTGTAGATTTGCATAATGTAGACATAGACTAAATACTGGACTGATATACCTGAGAGAGCAGAGCATGGGGGAACCATCTCTATCACAGGAACCATTTATGTTAAAGAAATTGATTTTGCAGTATTCTTAGCTTCTTGCATTTTATCCGTTACTTTGTATCTACATCCAACCTTTTCCAGATAAGAAATATTTACTGTCTTTTGTCAGATATATTAATTTCCAGGTAATGTTTTGATATATCAGTCAACACAAGAATTATCACAAAGAGGAATCATATTTATTTTAGACACCCAGGCTCTGTTTCCAAAGTGTCTAGTTATGGTTAGTTTATTACATCCTAAGAAAACAAACAAATAAAACCTCACAAATATCTCATTTTTTTACATTAAGTGTACAATCAAAGCAGGCCTTTTAAGTTGTTACTACCTCTTATTTATATTACATTAAGCAGTTTATTCACTCCTAAAACAACAACAATTAAAAAAAATCCTCCTGCTCATTGATAATTAGATGGTTTGCTTCATTTGGACTTCCTCCAACAATCTTCTGTTCAGATGCAGCTCTTTATAATTAATTATCCTCTTGCTGAACAACTGAAAACTGAAGTCTGACCAAAGTACATCTCATCCCACACAGATGTCCTAGTTACTCCACAAAAGGTTAATTAATCATAAGAGGTGCTTTGGAGCAGGAGGCACTGGAAGAAATTCAGACCTAGTTTCTGGCAACACAGAAAAAACTACCATCATGCCCCTTGTTATTGAGCTCACACTGAGAGAATCTTTCAATGGAACAAAAACCCCAACTGCACAAAATAGCTGGTGGATATAATATCATGCCTCAGATAATGGAGCATGCATGCCACTTCCCAGCCACTGATGATTCAGAATCACAGCCTGCCTGTGAGGGAAGGTCAACATTGTTTGTCCTCATTTAGCAGAGGTGCCTGGAACTCCCACATCACAACAATGGCAGAAGTAGTTTTCATTGTTCCTTCTCTCTTTGGCTGGGTGCCGAGTCCTTAGATGAATGAACCCTCGTCACCAGTCAGTCTATACAGTCCTCCAAATATATCTTGTAACTTTCATATCATGTAGTTTTAGTCATGCAAATCTCCACACAGTCCTAGAACAGCCTTGCCTTTTCCCACTATCTAGCCAAAGCCTATTATTCAGTTCAAATAACTCCCCTCATAAACCTGCATCTAGAACATTCAACTCACAGGATTCAGGAGCAGCTGTGTACATTAGAAGGAACATTGCCCTAGAAAACAGGAAAGAGATGCAATTTTGGCTTCATTAAATGTATAGCTTCGAGCTAGGTGCTTAACCCCTGCCAGCCTCAGCTCAATACAATGGGAAGAAGAACAATTACTTCATAGGCTGTACAATAGTGATTACATGGAATAAGGATATGAATATGTTTGTCATTTTGTTGCTGATCAGCACATATTTCTCTGATTACGGAATAATTAAGCATTCTTGTGTTGTAGTTTCCTTTCTTCATTTTTCTCTCTTCAACAAAAGACATGACAGAAAAGATCACTTGGTAGTTCTGGAGCTAGTAATTATTATCAACATATCCATCTTTAAGAAAATAGTGTGGTGGCTCCATTCTTTTCAGTAACATGTGCATCATAAATTATGTGCTTCAAAGATATTTTCTCACCATGAGCAAGAAATTTGGGAGAGAGTACATACACAAGAAAAAGAGATCAGGACACTGAGACTAAGAATTCTAAGTCCATCATGTCTAAGCTTTGGGAGACTTGATTATAGTCCCAGAAGTAGCTGTGAGTGGAGCAGGGAAATGCCTACCACATGGATCACACCGCCTGACGTGGCTTCCAGGAGATAAACCTGATTCTCGCCACCTTCACCCAGGCGAGGTTCTCTCTCTGCTACTGACATCCTCTCCTAGCCTTTAAGAGAGGTTTTCTACGACTCTCCTTAAGAATCAAGAAATCTAGTGATGGAAGGAAAGTGATACGCTGATGAAAGCCCTAAGTTGCCCCATCATCTCTCATAAATGGTTAACATGGCTTCTCTCTTCAGCAGACTCTACACTTCTGAAAACCAAAGATCAGTTGTGCCTTCTATTTTCCTCAAGACCTCACCCTGTGCTCAGTGTATACGTGGAAGACCTCTTCATTTTCCCACGTTCACTAGATGAGCCACTTTTCTCTTATTCAGTGTGTGGTATGTGTGCACGTGTGTGTGCAAGTGTGTATACATGTGTGCATTCATACATGTGTGCTCTGCTCCTGGGGCTTAAACTCAGGGCCTTGGTATTGTCCCTGAGCTTCTTTTGCTCAAGGCTAGCATTCTACCCCTTGAGCCACAGATGCATATTTTGGGCTAGTTTATTGGATATGAGTCTCGGGTACTTTCCTTCCTGGACTGGCTTTGAACCATGATCCTCAAATCTTAGCTAGGAATATACTGGTGAGTCACAAGCACCTGGCTTCTTGTTCACTTTTAGCCAGGATTTAATTCATATTAAAGTGACTTCCAAGTCAACATTGAGGACTGGAGATAGTTGATACTTTCTCCTTGTTGAATGAGTCACTCTATCTCTTTTGGAAATGCCATTGAAAGAGAGAATTAATAAACCTTGGGGTGACAAATACTAAACATACAGCAAGAATTGGACATTTGGCAATGTTTTGGGAGCAAAACATATAACCTTTCTTTCATGTCTAAGATTCTGTAAGAAAAGGTAGCAACTCTAGTTCACAGGGGCATAAAGGGAGTCACGCTGCCTCTCGTCTACCATGTTTAAAGAGTTCTTATTTGGAAGTCAGTCTTGAACTGAGAATATATGGAAGATTTTCTTCCTATTCAAGATATAAACCTGTAAAAAAAAAAACATATTGACAGATATAAATAACAAGTGATCATTCGAAGCACCTTTATTCAAAAACCCAAATCTCTTTTCAGCATGATTGTGCCCAATCTTTAGCAATAACAAGGTATTTCTAGAAATCATTATTTTTTTATTTCTTAAGATGCCAAAACTGAATCAGCAAAGTCAAATATCAAGTTCAGCCAAACAGAATTGGAACCCAGTTCTGTCCTTGTTATATATGTAATTATGATAATTATTATCATTCAATGGTATTTCTGATGTTGACAGCCCACTGTGCAGAATTCAGCTAGCCCTTGACAGGCAGCCAATAGTGAGGGAGACAATGTTTAATAAAAAATAATCCTGAGACCACACAGCACTCCCAGCTTTGAAATTCTAAAAATAAATCCCAAATTTATTCATGGAAATCTATCACAGAACCCAGATACAAAATTATTTCCATGGCCATTCCAATAAACATCAAAAAGGGTTTGCCAACTTCTATTTGGACAACTGAACTACAAGGAGGAGTTTTTGGTTTTTTTAGTGAATAATCCTTATCTATCCTCATACAAGGCTAATAAGCAGGTTATTACCAGGTTCTAAAAACATGTTCAATTTTAAGTCTTCTGAAACTCTTTTGATTGTATTTACCCAGTTTCTCCATGAAGCCCTGAAAGACTTTCCCAGTGCTCTAATTTAGAGTCAACAACATACATGCAGATATAATAATAGCCAAATAAAGACATACAGCGCTAGATGGACAGCTCAGCTGTTTCACCAACTAGGTTGTTAAACTGTTCATGGTTCCTAACTTCAGCTTATGTCTTCTTGTATATATTAGTTAGTTTGGGCTGCCATAACAAAATAATCACAGATTTGACATCTTGATGGACAGAAACGTATTTTTACCATTGCAGAGGTTAAAAGCCCCACGTCAAGGTATTAGCAGGTTTGCTTTCTCCTAAGATCTCCTTCTCTTGTACACATTGTCTTGTAGACATTGTCTTCCTGACATATCCCTCCTGCCATCTTTCCTGTGTGGGCACATGCCTATGCCCTAATCTCTTGATAAGGAAACCGGTCATGTTGAATTAGAGTCCACTCTTTTGACCTCATATTACCTCTCTGAGGGTAAAGACTTCAACATATTCACTTTGGTGGAGCTATACTTCAGCACCTACTACTGTATTTCCTAGATAGATAGCTACTATTTTTGCTCATAGAAAGACTACCATAAATGCATGTTTTTTTGATGACTCAATGTAAATATACAAGCAATTCTGAATGGACAGGAAAGGAATGGTGAGCTTGTAAATCATCCCCTATCCCTGTTCTTCTTTTTTTTATTGTGAAAATACCGTACAGAGGGGTTACAATTACATGGGCAAGATAATGAGTACATTTCTTATCAAGCATTGTTGCTTCCTCCTTTGTTTCCACTTCCTACGATTGTTTAAAACAGCTCTTCTTCCTAAGTCTGTGTAAAAGTATATATACTGGTACCACACACAAGGACTGCAAGGACTCTGTATTTCCTAGGGCTACCAACAGTGATGAAATCTCCAAAGCAGGCTAGCCAGGCAAGCAGAGGAACAAGAGAAAAGACATTACTGTGCTAATGTAGAAACACATTGCCACAGACCACAGTACACTGTATTTGTTGGGAGAGGTGGTGGGGGGTTCCTCCATTAAGTTAAAATGATCTAATTGGAGCACCGTTTGACATCCAAGAAACCTATGTTGAACTTCTAACACTGCCTCTTACCAGGTGCATAAATTCAAGCACATCACTAACTCTCTTCAATCCAGGCCTTCATTGTAAAATAGATGGATAGCAGCTTTGTTATGAGAATTAAATATGCCAGTTCACTCAAAGTACACTGGTATTAATTGGGCTTTCAGTTAATGTTAGTTTCTTTTCCTTTCTGACTTCCTTCTCTACCAAGGCATAGTTTCTCCATATAAGCACAGGCTGTATACATCATTTAATGACCCTACTTCTCTCTGTCACAACATATCTTAACTTGAAAAAACATACAAACCCTCCTGGTCATACAAAGTTTGACTTTGAAATTTATAGCTTTGACCTCTAAGATAGATTAAAATACTAAAATGACAATTAATGCATGGGTATCACCCCAAATCTCTCTCTCCAATGCCCAGAGAAGCCAACTCTGTCTCTCTTGTCTCTGTGTGTGTGTGTATGTGTGTGTGTGTGAGAGAGAGAGAGAGACAGAAAGAGAGAGAGAGAGGAAAGAGAGAGAAAAAGTGAGATTGAAGAGAGAGAGAGAGAGAGAGAGAGAGAGAGAGAGAGAGAGAGAGAGAGAGTGGTGTGTGTTAGGGAGCAGGTTTCAAAGAGGAGTTTTCATTTGCTGCTGTCTGGCTATTCAGTCCCCACTGTAAGAATTAAATTATCCCCAGAGGTCATAGACAAGTCAAGTCAGCTATTTTATTTAAAGGAACAAGATCCAAGCTAAAGTCCCAAACTGATTGCTGAGGAAAGAAGAAATTGTTGAAGAGGCTGTACAATCACAGGGAGGGGTGAGGGGGAGAGGAAGGCTCCTGCTGCCCAATTAGTTCTCAAGACGAAATGCAAATGACACATCCATTTGTTCTGTAATTTATCAGTAAGCCAACTTGCTAGGTGCTTGCTAAGTCTTTGTGTTCCACTATGTGGAGCCAGCATTGGGAAGGACGGGAAGGAAGTGAAAGAGGCAGCAGTCAGACTTCCTTTGCTTCTTAGTTTGTCTGCATCCTGGCAGGAACCCCTGGACTTGGTTAAGCGCATACTCCGTTTGTTAGACAAAGGGAGTCAATGCTGCTCCAGGTGCCTGTGCATGGCACACTTTGAAGCAATAGTTGGAAAGCATTTCCACAATTACCTTTCTGTTTACAATAGAAATAAAAGAGCCAGCAAAGTTTGTATAATATCCCTTCAAAGAAGTCTCAACGGGAGCTTTGAGGAGCCTGGACAAAGAGGGTATGTATATGCAAAAAATGCTACCCAAAAAGGTTTTCATAAATGCAAAAATATTCAAGATCTTTACAACCTACCCATGATGTATCCTGGGTTTCCTTTTTCATATTCTGCAATTTCATTTTCTTGATTAAGCTATGTTCTGCTAAGTTGGTTTGGTCTAATGCCCATCACGTATGAAAACACATATACAGGCACATTCAACAAAACTGAAAAATCTTTTTAGGAATAAAATCTGGGCTATCGTAGTGATCAGGCATCTGAGGAGAATCTGGAATTTCCACTACCTCCCTTCTGGAACATGCCATTTTGGCACACATAGGGTCATTCCCTGACAAAAGAAAGCAGAGCTCAGCAACTGTTTGATCAGAAGTCACAATCATTAATTTCTAAGAAAGCTAACCCATCCTAGTATCTGACAGCACAATACATTCAGACCACGCAGATGAGCAGAACACATTAACACACACACACACACACACACACACACACACACACACACACACTACAATTCCACTCTGTCAGCTTCAAACCTTTCCTGCCTGGCTCTGGGGGAAGACACACTAAACATTTTAACCCATATTTGCATATTCTGTTCTCAGAATAATCTAATTAGAACAAGTCTTACTTGTCATTCTTTGAAACATTGTCCAGAAAAAAAAAAATCCATTTGAAGAGAGTGAGTAAGGAAGAAGGCTAGGAGTAGATGCTGAGGTTAAATGAACACTTGCTTTAACCTAAATTAAAGACAGCAAAAGCAATACTGGGAGTTCATAGTCATATCTAAGCCACAATCAGAGCTTCATGTTAAGTGATAAGGATGAACCAGACATGCTAAGCTCCGGTCTCACTGGATTTACAAAGCAGTGACAGAAAGAGACAAGTCTAAGACAAAAAGGTCAATCTGAAAGCAGAATAGTGATTACTAGAAATGGAGAAAAGTACAAGAGCAGAGGTGAAGGAGAGTTGGATATGATCAATGCTATATGTAGTATGGAAATGTCACACTGAGCCCCTTTATTATACACAATGGGTAGAGTTTGAAAAAATCATGATTGTGGCTTTTAAAGTCATTTGTTATCTGACCCATGCTTAGTCATGATAAAAAGACAGAGTTCTTTAAGCCAGAGTAATATGATCAGATCTTCTGTTTACAAAAAGCCCTTCACCTACAGGACAGAGAACAGTAATTAATAGCAAGGAGACCAGTTAGAAGGTAATTTGCAGTATTCCATGGGAGAGATGGCATGGCTGACTCAAGCAATGCCAAAGTGTGAACAGATTCAAGAGATGGAAGTAGTAGAGTCACTTCCTACTTTCACATATGTGAATATGAATGATGTTCAGTGGGGGGGGGAGGCAGGCAAATGAGACATTTGGTCCAATTTTCTTCTAATTATCATGCTATACTGTTTTCTCTTAAAGAATCACTGTTCTTATCCATCTTCAATGAAATCTTGGTAATTAAAATAAATAGGGGATCTAGCATTTATACTGAACCCAGAAAAACCACACATTCTCCTACTCAATACAAATGGCTTCTTTAGAAACCGACCACAGCCACGATTTCACTCCTGGCATTTGTTCATCATTCCACTTTCTCGAAGTGAGTGAGTGAGCAAATGACAATCAATGTTCCCAATAAAAGTTTAGGAGATAATTACAGTGCCGGGAAGTGCAGTCATTACAATAGTCATGCTGAGTTTGTTGTGATGCTACTAATCAGACCAAGTTTTCTGTCGCATGTAAATTGCAGGTACTTTTACTCTGGTAGGAATCTCTATTAATAGATAATATCATTATGCTAATAGCTACTTAAAGTATAATTTAAGAATTTCAAGTGATCTAAGCTAGATATTTTAAAACACCATAATAACCTAACAGATATGAGCTAAAAAAAATCACATTTAAGGGAATTATTTTTAAAGACAGACACCTGCAATTTACCAATAAAAAATAGATACCTACACTACTTGGGGGCTGAGTGATTAAATAGATGCTTGATTTTCATTTGCTCAACAAAACAGAGATTTCAAAATGTTTCATTATCTGAGCTCTGGTTTACTATTAATCCATGATTGTTTACATATACCGCATCATTTTAGATATATAATTTTAGATATGTAAATGATGGTGTACAGATCATTCAATAAATAGAATTTGTTGAACATTACTTGACATGCACACAGTGCTACTGACCACTGTGTTAGCCCTGTGGACCCCCAAAAGAAGAAGAGGACATGTTTACAGACTAAAAAGGCAATGAAAGAACAAATAAGTGTGATAATGAATTGTGTGCCCTGCAAAGAACTAGAAGATACTGTAAAACTTTTAAGGCAACCTAAAACTTTCAAGACAACATAAGAGGTTGTTTTGATTTTAGGTGAATTTAGCTGAAAGCCAAAAGTATGGCAGATAAACTCAATAATTTAGGAAATAATCCAGGAACAGAAGAATGGGTCAGTGAGGACAAGAGAGCCTGGTGTGACCTAGGAGCCCAAAACTGCAACTCAAGGCCCCTTAGGATAGGGACAGGAGACTGTGGAGGGATCCACATGCACTGTAAGGCTACTGAGGCCAGGAAGAAGCACAGAGACATTGCCTTTGACCAGTTCTTCAGAAGAAGAGACTATGGGCTAGCATGCCACTTTTGTATTTAGTGTGTTCAAGGTATAGTAACCAAGTTGTTCAAACCATGACATAGAGCCATTACTTTTCTATTAGGATACACAAAAATGATTCTTCTTTAAAAATTAGAAATATCTCCTACTACGGGCTGAAAATTTGTGTTCCTTTTCCCAAATTCAAATAATAAAGCCCTAATTCAATGTGATAATATTCAGAGGTGAGCTTTGGGAGATAACCAGGTTTAGTGAAATCATGAAGGAAGGGACTGCACACTAGGAACAGTGCCCTTAGAAGAATGAGACCTCAAAGCTTTCGCTTCCCACCGTGTGAGCTTATAGTAAAAAGACAACCATCTTTTCAAGCCAAGAAGGCCCATTCATGGGGACAGATGCCTTTCCTCTACTCTTTGTACCCCCGAACATAAATACACATATAATAATGGAGAGTCTCATACTTACAGAGGGCTTGGTGAGTGTTGGCTTGAAAATTCAGTTAATTACTTAGAAAAACATGTGAAAGGAAGAGGCTTATCCAATGAACTCTGGCTTCAGAATGTTAAATTAAAATCAAGGCTCCAAGAAGAAAGAGGTGGTGGCAAGGGATTAAAAGGAGTAACAGAGGGCTGGGAAGGTGGCTGAGTGGTAAAGTGCTTGCCTTGCATGCATGAGGACCTGGGTTCGATTCCTCAGCCCCACATAAGCAGAAAAAAACCAGAAGTGGTACTGTGGCTCAAGTGATAGAGCACTAGCCTTGACCTGAAGAGCTGAGGGATAGTGCCCAGGCCCAGAGTTCAGGCAGCATGACCAACAAAAAAAAAAAGAAAGAAAGAAAGAAAAAAGAGTAACAGAGGAGTAGGAGAGAAGGTAGAAGTGGAAGAACACCAGGAGGAAACAAAGGAAACCCCATGAGAAATCCCTGTAGAACAAAGTAGTAAATTGTCAACGGCACTAAGGAACTCTGTGTCTGATGGCCCAGAACATCAAGTTCTGCAGAATATTCCAGAAACAAGTGCCTGGCAAAAGAACCACAAAAGACTTTCCTGTTTGAATCTAAGCTTTTCAGCTCTGTCAGGAAGTAGTATTCTGTTTACAAACCATCACATTTCTGCCACAGATACACAGCCCCTGGGTCTCTCAAAAACTGTTCTACTATTGAAGTGAACATACTTCCCATCGGACAGTTTTCAAATACCTGAAGATCCACTCAATCAGAGCAGCACATGGCCATACATATTTAGGGATTTTAATCTTTCTACATAAATCACTCCCTCTTGCTACTTAATCATGTGTGACAACTTGCAGTGACTGCATCTTGTGCTCTGATTTCCCTGAAAGGTCTTGCAAGCTAAGCAGGGTTAAGCTGAGTCAGTAACTTAGATAAAAGGCACAAGAACCACACAGGAAATGCACAGAATGAGCCAACAGACATCAAGTCTCTCTGGACCTTGGTTTTTCACTGCCCGGAAGTTGGGCTCTCTCTGTGGTTCCGGAGTTGTACTGTTTTCTGAATGAGGTCAGACTTTCAGTCATCATACATGCCCTCCTTGCCTAACTCAGAAGTTAAACAGAGACTTCAAGCGGCCCTTTCAGTTTTCATATGCTTGTACTCACAATTTCTATGACACAGATTGCCTTCACCAGAGTCCTATCAGAACCTCTCATGCTAGCATGACAGATGGACTTTGAATCAAACTAAGAAGAATCCTTAGACTTTAATAATATATTCCCAGGCCATAACTGCTGAAAATAAGGCAATGTTGTAGTCCTTCATGATTCTATTAACACTAGTAATCTTAACTTCCTAATATTAACCAGGTCCTGTTGATAGTGATCTCAGCTCTCCAAAGAAAGTCAAAACTCTGATCGTGATGTTAAGGTCCATATAATTCTGTGTGTTTGCTCCATCTATTGACATAGACAATAAAAAAAATTAATTCTTGAAATAAAAAAGTAACATTCACCTGAATGCTTCATCTTAATACTCTCCAAAGCACTTTTCCGCTAGTAAATCATTTTAAACTTTATAATAATCCTACAAGGTAGATGAGAAACCAGAACTCAGAGAAAGTAAGGGACTTGCCCTAGGTCATACAGATAGCAAGAGACAACACTGGGATTTGAACCCAGATATTCCAGAGCCTTCTACTGTTCTAGACTTTCTGGTGTTACTGGAGTTTCCTTCTCTGAAAGAAAATTAATAGCATAGCAACACTTAGAAGGAAATAAAATAAAGTGGTTCAGGACCTTTATTAAAAATAAAACCATTGGCTCTTCTTAGAAACCTGGAAGGAACAGAAGGCAATGAGGATGATTCACATTGGGGAGAGATAAACATTTACTGTCTCTGGTCCAGGGGTCTACTTCACAATGTGGGAGAGACAGTAGATTAATGCCAACGAACACTGAATTTCATCGGTGAATAGAGAGTGATTAAAGTAATCATCCTTAATAGGAAGTCCTTAACAAACAGGCAAAAGATCAGGTAGCTTGATTTATTGGCTGAGCTTCTTGTCTGGCCAATAACTGTCACCAACTTCCCCTGTAAGGAATGGTGTAGATGTTCAGGAATGCCAAAAAAATAATTGAGGACACTGATCTGGGAAGCAATAGAATGTGAGAAATTGGTGAGATTGTAGGGTTAGTTTAAAAAGAAAAACTAGGAGGCTGGGAAGGTGGCTTAGTGGTAGAGTGATTGCCTAGCATGCATGAAGCCCTGGGTTCAATTCCTCAGTACCATATAAGCAGAAAAATCTGGAAGTGGTACTGTGGCTCAAGTGGTAGAGTGCTAGCCTAGAGCAAAATGAAGCTCAAGGACAGTGCCGAAGAAGAAAGAAAGAAAGAAAGAAAGAAAGAAAGAAAGAAAGAAAGAAAGAAAGAAAGAAAGAAAGAAAGAAAGAAAGAAAGAAAGAAAGAAAGAAAGACCAGAGCTTTCTTCTACTTATATTAGAAAACAAGATGAAGTGCACACACAAGATTGCTTTAGCAGCTGGGCAACAATGCTTCAAACCTGTAATCCTAGCTACTTAGGAGGCTGAGATCTGAGGATTGTGTTTCAAAGCCAGGCTTGGCAGGAAAGTCCATGAAACTCTTAGCTTCAATTAACCCCCCAAAACCAGAAGTGCTGCCATGGCTTAAAGTGGTAGAGTGTTAGTTTGAGCAAAAAGCTCAGGGTCAGTGCCTAGGCTCTGAGTTCAAGCTCCCATGGCTGACAAAAGAAAAAAAATTGTTCTAGCAAGAAAGGAGCTAGAAAGATAATCCTAGCTCATTTTAGATAGGGCTCACTTTCTCAGCCAATTAGAAGTCCTCTGCCAAAGCTGTTAATCATAGAGGGGTCAAGTTGGAATTGTGGTATAAGACCTTGGCATATCCAAACAAGTTATTGCTATGAACTCTTCTTCAAGTAAATTCTTCTATTGCTCAGCAGTTCTCGGGGCCCTTTCTGAGCTTGTACTGGCTTTGTAGTGAACTCATTTGCCTTGATTTTATCATATTTATCCAGCAATGTGTAGATGCACAGGAATACAAGCAAATAAAATGACCAGGTCCTCTGCTCAATACTGGAGCCTGCTTGTAAACCGATGGCTGCTCCTATGTGTTTAAATTATCCAGTTTCTTCTAAAAAGGAGATGTTTAAGGTTTGATTATCCACATAATACAAAGCTAAGTAGCACTACACTGATAATCAAGGGTGTAGCAACCTTTGGTGCCTCTTGTTAGTTGGTGCCCTTGATAAGTTACTCAACCTGTCTGACTCAATTTATTTTATTTAAAAGAACATACTAATTAAACTTACTTCATAAGGCAAGAATTAAAGAAAACATATAAAGCACTTAGCCCAAGGATGGAGACATATTAAGTGGTCAATAAAAAATGCTAACCTCTTGTAAGGACTTCACTGATACTTTTTAGTTGCTCTGTGTCTATATTGAAGCACAGCTTCCAAGGTACTCATGTGTACATACAAATTCAAGTGAGAGTCTAGACTCTCCAGCTATCAATGAGGGCTTCAAATTGCCCAGCTGTAGTGACTAGTTCTTGTTTTCAAATAGAAGCAAAGTGGCGGTGTAATGGACTATGAGCTCCCAGGAAAAGTAGCCAACTCTCTCAATAAGTCCTTGACCTTTCCTGCTTTCTATGTTAGCCTTTCTCTCATAAAGCAAGCCAGACCACAAGTCTAGCCAGAGAGTCGATATTAAATTAAAGCTAGAATTTTAAAACATTGCCCAGGTCTTTCTCAACAACTACAATTATCTTTACACATGAGAGTTTTCTGTATGTACCCCAAAAGAATTGCAGCATAGAACTAGTATTGTTAATCCTTCTTCCAAATCTCTACAGCCTATTCAGCATCATTTCTTTTTATATTCTCCCAGGTGTAAGTAATACTTGTTGCCTGGGATTGGGTCTTTATTCTGCATAACAAAAGATGTTCAGGAAAATGTGATTAGATTACTAATGCATTATACACTTACATATGGTTAAATAGCTACATTCTCAACTCCCTAAGAACTTCCCTTTCCTTAAAAAGAAAAGGATTATTTTTTTCTTTTTTCCTGGAAAAAAAAAAAAGAAGCAGAAAGATTCAGAAGTCTAAGAACTCAGAGCATCCATGGTGTTCCTTTCTCTGAATTCTCAGGTTGATTTCTGTTTTCTCCCAGACTATGTCTCTAAGTTGTTGCGCATGTTACTCTGTCTTTCCTCTTGTAGGCAAGGATATTTTTGCCTCTCTCATAGTACCTAAATAGCAGTGGTACAGTTTAAAAAATAAAAACTTTTTATCAACTGATTAATTAAAAAATGCTTTTTAATTGATTTATGTGGACTAGAGAACTATGCAGACAAGTGAATAATGAACCCAGTTAAATGTAAGACATTATGAGATAGTCAGGACTGCTGTTTAAGCAAGGAACCAGAATTCCTGCCATGCAATAGTGTAAGCTCTAGATCATTAAATGCTCCAATTTTTAGACATATAGATCTGTAATATCAAATGTCTCAGTTTTTACATGATGGTAACTAATTGACAAAACTATTATAGTCAATGTAGGCTATGTTCAAACCAGAACCAAAGTTCCTTAAGAAAAATTCCTTAAGAAACTATGGCAATTATCTGAATTCTCCTTCATCTTCTTTACACTAAATAGTCTACTTTGTGTTTTATAATAGTGTTTCTGAGGCCAGGTCATTTATAATAAAAAGATATTTGTTGGCTTGCAGTTATAGAAGCCAGGGAGTTCAATATCAAGGTTCTGGACTCTAGTGAGTCCATTCTTGCTGTATAATACCATGACAGAAGGCATAACATGGTCAGAGAGGGAGGGAGATAAGGAGGAAACAAGAAGGAGGAAATCAGCTCCCAAGATGATGGCAGTAATCTATTCAGGAGGTCAGATCATTCAGGACATAATCATCTCTTCAGGTCCCACCTTCCAGTACATGGCAATTACTTTCCAACATGAATTTTGGGGTGGAGAAGCATTCAAATCAGAGGCCACCTTCAAAGAGTAGAACACAAACTGCAACTTGTCCTCTATTGCGAGTCACAGATAGGTTAGCTCTCATTAGCTGAGTCAATTAAATGATACAAACCACACAAGTCCTCTGATTGTATTGTACAAAACTGAAATAAGGTTAATTGTAGAAATAATGTAGAAATGCTGTAACAAACCTTTTTAAAGGTTTGAATGATTTCATGATCCTATCATAACCCCAACAGAGCTTATCTAAAGAAACGACATGGATAATTAAGGGTCATGCTTCCAATGTCAGCTGATTGTCTGCAATGGGAGATGCAAGAAGGTAGAAGGAATATTCTATTCTCCTCATCAGCTCCAAGTTAATTTGCATATAGTGAAGATCCTTGCTTCCCTATGAAGCAATAAACCCCTGGCCCAGGGAGAAAGGAATATTTAACCCACTAATGGGTTTATATTCTTATCATAATTTGTACATTTTCTTTTAGAACAACATTCTCTTTCCTCTATCTCTTGATACTCAGTCCTTTTTGTAAAATAAAATTCTCTGAAGATGGATCTTGTGTCATATCATCATTTCCATCCACCATACCAGGAATAATACTTTCATACAGATTCAACAAATATTTTTATTGAATTAATTAATGATCAAATGATTAAACCCAATCCATTCTTCTAATGGTCTTGTTTTATGCTAATGCTGGGTGAGGCAAATCAAAAGCAAGGAGGACAAAGATCAGCATCTTAAAATGCAAAATGCAGTGCTTTTTTTTTTTTTAGGATACTTTAGAGAATTGCATGGTAATTTATCTAATCCACCCTGTCAGTGAGACTCTGAAGACACAATCTCTGCCTCCCTGCTAAGAAGTGAACCTAAACAATTAATTGCACTATTAAATAAACACTTTATGTTCCCTTGAAAACCTTTAACGAGAACCTCAGTGTCTGAGAGAGAAAGTTGCTGAGACATCAGAACCATGAAAGAGACATTAAATTTCCTTCTGCCTGCAGCCCTGCCTGTGCCTCATCCCTGCAAAGTTCAGGGTCTTTAACATGACACTGAACTTGACAGAGAAATTACAGGTCCTTGAGTACCTATCTGCATTGCAACAGATGTCAGCCTCATGTTTAGAGGGAAATTGAATTACAGATGGAAGGAGCTGGAGAGTTGAGAGCATCTGTTAGGCGAATCTGGATTCAAGGTAATACATTTGAAAAAATAAGTCTCCTCAACTTCCAAATGAATTAAAATTGTCCATGTTTGCACTGCCATTCTTTCCTCCCTCCTCACCTCTCCCCTTGCCCCTAAGAAAGAGCAAGGAGAGGTTGAAGTTCTCAAGGTGAGGGAAAGGAGTAGAAAACTTTTCAGAGAACAATGTGTCCTTTGTGGAATATCAATTAAAATGTTAGAATATGTTGGTATAATTTGTGGAGGGGAAGGGAAAAAACAAATCGTTTAAATAGGGATACAGGTGGACCCATTACAACAATGAGATGTACAAGACATTATGTCGAAAAACGACTCTACAACTTTGGCGGGGGGGGGGGGGGGGGGGGGGGGGAGGGGAGGGGGGAAGGGGGAGATGATGGGAAGGGATCAGAAGGGGAAACAAAGGAGGAGGCAACAATGCTTGATAAGAAATGTACTCATTACCTTGCTTATGTAATTGTAACCCCTCTGTACAGTATTTTCACAATTAAAAAAAGTTAGAATACTTTAAAATCTCTTCTCAAATAATACCAATATCTGCATTCTAATAAAAAATAAATAAAATCCCTGTTGTCTGATGACCTATGATGCTTGGTCAGCATAAAAACCTAAAAGTTACTTGTGTCTTTTGATGTCATTATCTATTTTGTTTTAGCTAATGTGAGAAAAGGTGCATTCAATTCAGGTAGTTATTATTTCATCCAACAATAAGTTGCTCTTTCAGCCAAAGGTTCTCAGAGGATAGTTTATGGCCTAAAATAAAATTATTTCCGACAAACATGGGCCTTACACTAGACATAGGACATGACTCAGACCTTCTCAATTGTGGTCTAACCATGGCTCAACTCACACTTAACAGAATCAGGTACAATAATGTACCCTGTAGCCAATAGTGGTAATGAGAAAAAGCACACACTCATTTGCCACAGGTTATAAACAGGTCCACCAACACACCAGCTGCTGTACCTTCAGTCATCTGCAGTCTGATCTCCATTGTGGAAGACAGATGATTTAAAGACTCAAATCCATCAGACAGTGATCATCTGTGATTTCTTAGTGTCTTCTGTCTCCCTAAACAGCAACTCCTGCCTGGAACTGTGCTTATGTGCCCTTAAACAACAATAGAACTTTAGCCTCCAGAATCCACTACCACTACCAGCCACCACCATGAGCTTTGATTAATTAGCACCTTTATAAATTAGTTGCCAACCAGCATCCCTCTGTGCTACTCTAAACATAGTTTCCATATGAACAGATGCTCAACACTGACCCAAGGTGGGCAAAGGTGATGGAAGAAAACTAGAAGGCTTTCTCTGAAGCAGAAAGCAATTAAGCAAGGATAAATTCTACTGTTGGGAACAGGATAGTTAGAAAACTTAAGGTGGCTGTTTAAATACGGTTGGGCAAAGAACTCCTTAAATGACCTCATGGAGATCATTGAAAGCTAGAACTGAGTTCAATTATCCATTAAAATGTAATTTATGCCTTCTTTTACAGGACTCTTGAAGAGCTTTTGTCATTAATCCCTTGAGCGGACTGTCCCCTTGGGAGGGAAATTTCCCTGCACAAAGGAGCTGGAAAGTAGGACTCCTGGATGTGGGTGGGTGCCCTGTGATGCTTTCCTACCATCTCCACTCCGAACATGATAAATACAATGGCTTGTGCACATCTGGCTGAAACCGGGAGTGTCTGTAACCACATCTGGAGCCTGGTGTTATTTCATCTCTAATTTAATAGCTGGCTTCCCAGTTCTGAAACTGACAAAAGACTTGAGAACAGAAATATGAAAGGATGATCACTAAACTTTGTTGGCTTCCAAGTACTCCTTCTTGCAGGAGGGAAATTTATATCCCAGTCCATTGAAGATACTACTGCTCAAGTGACAGTCATAACTCAATAATAGTGCTCAGAAGATCTTCCAAAGGTTGACATTCTTACTGGTGTTCCTTTACCCTGTGGCTTGGGTCAAACCTGTACTATAGAAATTTTCCCTTTAGGCCATCAGCTAAAGGTCATCAGTTCATCCAGAGAAGCAAAGGAACAAACAAACCTCAGTACTATTTCCAAATTTCTTTTTAATTTCTTTGTCTTCATTCACTTCATTCACCCTATTGAGCTTCTCATACCATTGCACATTCCCAAATCATCTTTTATTCCATCTACTTCCTTTCTCAATTTTTATTTTTGATTGAGTCTTCATTGCTGTTTTTGTTAGCATTTTTCTTATAGTCACTAAGGTATTCTATAACTATTTCTTATAAAATAAGTATAGAAGTATTTCTTATAGAATATTTTATAATCTTTTTCTCCTTCTTATCTCCTTCTGAATAATATTACCTGTTAGCCAGTCTTTATCTTCTTTACATAGAAACCCTTGGTTTTAGGCTTCTTGTTCTCTGGGCTTACAATTTGCTTTCTTAATATTTGCACAAAGCTTAATTGGCCAAGGAAATTCACTATAAAATTTAAGTCTCTCTTTATCTTTGAAATCAATTCTTTTTGTTGAAGAGCCAATAACATGGTTTAAACTCAGTTCCTTGAGATCTCATTACACGGGTGACTTTATTAAGTCAAAATATTATCAAAATAAACTTTGAAAGTATAAAGTAAGAGAATATGTATCTACTTGCTGTGGGATAATCTTAAATAAGTGGCCTTACCCATGTATTGGCAGGTGATTCAAAGAGTAATTATTTGACCAGAGAAATAGCTGAAAAATAGGAGATATTACCTGACAAGATGAAGCTCCTAAGGCATTATATTTCCATTGGGGATGTATATTTATATGTATATGCTTATTTCCTACCACGGACAAGTGTGAAGCAATGGGGCCAAAGGCCTTCCTGATTGCTGTGGGTCCAGGCAAGGAGGGAGACACACAGCTACAGTATTAGGGAACAGAACTCAGTCCAGAAGAAATAAGGGCAAGGTTAAAAGTGTGCCAAGCTCTGAATAATCTGTATCTAAAAATAGGGGTGGGTGTGGTTTTGATTGCTCCACATCCCTTCTCAGAGGCGGAAGGCGACCTGATGGTGGCTCACCACGGATCACGACTTACCACATTACATCTATCTGAAGAAACTGCGAGCCACCTCTGCCAACCACACAAGGGGCTGACGAGTCCTGAAAAGGGGCTTCTCAGTACAGGTGTGAGACGTGAACAGGAAGCCCTTGGCCTCGATGGGAATGGAGGGAGGCGGATGGGGCGGCCCGGGCTGCAATCCATCCACCTGAGCTGCGGGGTTACAAACACGTCGGCAACCCGCACGCGTGGCGCGTGACCGACCACACTGAGAGGTGCGTGGTCCCCTCGGGTCACCCTTCCAACGCACACCAACCCCTCCCACCGCATTCCCAGCAATCCACTTCCGACCACCTTTTTATGGCTCCACAACGCAGTTTTTCCTCGAATTTTATGGCATTTCATTAAAGCCGCCAGAAGGTGATACTGCCCCTTTTTCTAGGAGTGAAATAAATTCAAGTTTTATCGCTTCTGGAAATGCCGGAGCAGCTGTCAGGACATTTGATAGATTTTCTCAATTACAGGACTTGTGGAGCATTTTATACTTACATCTGCACGGAAGCCCAATATGGTAGATGCGCATCCTGACTCCCTCTCTTTTATCCTGTGCATCTTTTTCTGTTTAATGACCAATTTGTTATTCCCCCCCTCTTTATTTCTTCGTATCTCTTCTTTTTCTGCATTTTTGTCTTCCTTTTTGCCGTTTAGTTTGGAGAATGATGCATTTCTCGTCCGAATGAGCAGTCTTGGTAGGAGAGGAGGAGGAAGAAAAAAGAAAGACCTAATCAGTATCTTTAGAAGAAGGAAAAAAGATTAAAATTTAAAAGCAAATCAACTTTTCCATAGGGGAATTTGCTATTGAGGTGAGGTACACTTTGCAAAGGTAGCATTTATTACTGTGACAGGACATGCGCTGCGCTTTTTCCTAATGGGACTGAGGCTTTGAATTGTGTCACTTTTTATCCTAATAAGGCTGTTCATTGGTGTTTCCCTTCATTATCAAAACAGAGAATATCAACTTTCAGTGACAACTTCGTGGATTATTCAGACTTGCAGAACCATGGCCTTAATGGATGTTAAATAAATTTTAAAAAGGCTCATGTGTAACACAGACCACAGCAGAGGGGCTGTGCCAATGATGGAGTGTTCACTGCTTTTACACGTAGCATCTTGTGAACATGCAGAAACCTCAGGAAGCAAATGGATGATCCAAATGTCTCTATTTTCATAAAAATGTTTTTCTTTCCAAAAATAATTTATAAACTTAGGAGCACCTTCTCTGACATTTCCAAGTCTGACTATCCCAGCAATCCTGGAGGGTGAGCAAGAGGAGAATAATTAACCACAGATGAAAAATGAAGAAACTGAGGCTTGCAAAGGAGGTGGAGGGCTTTGCCCAAGGTCAAAGAGGACTCATCTCCAATCTGGTTCTTGTAATTCCAGCTCCATTGTTTTACACTTCTTGTTGATCCTCCATACAAACTGAATGGGGACTGGTTAACTTGTGACTCTCTCTCTACACAGAACACTTTAATCACAGGTGTGATTCAAAATATCTCAAAATATGCTCATACCCACTCTGAAACTTCTCCTAAATCATTATTTATACCATTACCCTGTTTAACTTTTTAAAGTCCAAATCACATGCTAAAGTTTTATTCCTTTTTAATTATTCCCCCATTTATTGTTTGGATTATCTAATGCTATGTAACTATGAAACGCGCTATGTAATCCATCCCAAAACATTGTGATTTTAAAAACAAACACAATTATTTCTAATCTATGAATTATTTGAGCAGTACCCAGTGGTTTTTCCTGCAAACATGGGATAGCCAAAGTCTATAGGGTGGACTCTATCATGACTGTATTTAGCTTAGAGTTTCTTGGGGTTGAAACTTTCACGATGGACCCTCATTTTCTTCACACTTTCTTCATGTGGACTTCAGCATTCAGCTACCAGGTTCAAGCACTTTATAGCATAGTAGCTGGCTGGTTGTAAACAATAGGTGCACTGCAAGAGCTAAAGTTTAAACATGAGAGAATTTTCCCGGCTTTTGTTTCACCCATCCTGATACCCAATCTGGCTATTAAAATTATGTATAAGTGTTATAATGGGCCAAGAATATAACAAAATACTGCAATATTTAGAGAAAACTACTATTTCCATATCAACTTTGTGAAAAAAAGAAACTTTGTATTATTTACCTGGCAAGTAATAGAAGCTTAATAAAAATGTGTTAAATAAATGGATAAATGAAGGAACTAAAGCCTATGAATGCCGAATTTATTCACATTATTGCTGCTTTTTTTTTTTTTGGTCAGTCATGGGGCTTGAACTCTGGGCTTGAGCACTATCCCTGCACTCTGCAGCTCAAGGCAAGCACTCTACCACTTGAGCCACAATGGTACTTCCAATTTATTGGAGATAAGAGTCTCACGGACTTTCCTGCCCAGGCTGGCTTTGAACTGCGATCCTCAGACCTCAGCCTCCTGAGTAGCTAGGATTACAGGTGTAAGCCACCAGCACCAGGCTTTATTGCTTTTTTTTAAATAAAAATAATTGCGGGGGGAGGGTGATCATAACTTGTAATGTTATGAACTTTTATTCCCATTCCTGAAATTCTACATAAATTGAATCATGCAGTATATTCTCTTCCATGTCCAGCCTCTTCTTACCATTGTGTTTGTAAAAAACTAATCTTTGGTGTTATAAATGAACCTGTAGTTTTTCATTCCTGTTTCTGTATTGTATTCCATAATAAGAATATACTATCAAGCATGTATCTACCATACTGTTGATGAATATATGTGTTGTTTCCAAGTTAACACTAATCTGAGCAGTGCTGTTATGCACATTTATTTAAAGATTGGTGGAGTATACCTTTCTCTTGGATATGTCACATAAGACTGGAATAGTTGAATAAGAAGCAAATGCTCAGCTTTAGAAGATACTCCCATTTTAACAATAGAGTTGTAGTGTATGCTGTACCAGTAACACTGAGGTTCATGGGGCTTCATAGCCTCAAAATACTTTACCTTAGCCAGGTGCCAGTAGCTCACGCCTGTAATGCTAACTACTCAGGAGGCTGAGATACGAGGATCGCAGTTCAAAGCCAGCCCCGGCAGGGATGTCCATAAGACTCTTATCTCCAATTTATCACCAGGAAACTGGAAGTGGCATTGTGGCTCAAGTGGTAGAGCACTTGCGTTGAGCTGAAGAGCTCAGGGACAGTGCTCAGGCCCAGAGTTCAAGACCGACAAAAACAAAAACAAAACAAAACAACTTTACCCTTTTCTTTTTACCATTCTGAAGGTGGACAGAAAAACTGCATCTTTTTTTTTTTAATTTGCTTGTCACTGGTAATTGATAAAGGGATTGTTTGTTTTTATTTGTTTTACTATTGCTATTACCAAACACGCAGTAGCTTTTAAGATTGTGTGTATGTATGTGTGTGCGCGTGTATAAAATTCCTTCAGTCTCCCATTTAGGAGGATACATATGTTATGTGTTAAAAATCCATGTGTTAAAGACACATAACACTATTGGAAGGTGGAAACTGTAAAAATTCAGGCCTAGTGAGATGACCATATGTCACTTATAGGAATCCTTGAAAACCACTGTGTCTCCTTTGCTTCCCAGCTCTTTGGGTACTCTTCATGTGCTGCTTCACCTCAGGCCCAAGCCATGGAGCCACTCAGTTATGAACTGGGAACTCCAGAACCATGAACCCATTATAGAGTAACTTTTTCTCAGGTATTTCATTATAGCAATGTGGAGTTGACTAATTGATTGCATAATAGGACCCATTCAAATAACTCAGGAAAGCTTCTGCTATCCACATTTTTAAGTTTAAGTACGTCTTTTATTATGCAAAGAAATATTCAGTCCTTCAACATATATTGTTAATAGTCACAAATTCTGGAAAGTGAATGTATTTTTGCAGCAGTGTTTTATCAGTATATATGTGGGGATAATTTGTATGTCCTTTTTTGTCAAGGGTTTGCTTAAGGCTTTTGTCCATTTTTCTATTGAGTAGCTGACATTTGTCTTATTGATTTATGAGCACTTCTTTATTATTCTCAATATAAATTCCTTGTCAGATATGTATTTCACAAGTTTTTTCCTCATTCTTTGGCTTGACTATACCCTCTTCTAATTATGCCTAGTTTAATTTACCTCACTTTTTAGTAGATTAATAAGTAGATTCAAAGACGCTTAATGACTTTTCCATATACGTAAGTATACAATTACTTCTACTCAAATTTGTATCTGTGTTGCTAAAGTTTATTAGTAGGAGACTGTGTTTCTGTAGTAGAATAAAACCACAAGATATTTCTAAATGTTTCCTTTAGTATTGGGAATCTTTATGTTTATTTGTTTTTGTATGTGCCACTATTGGGACTGGAACCAAATTCTTGCTCATTTTTTTCTCCTCACAGTTGGCACTCTACTATTTGAGGCATGCCTCCAATTCCAGCTTTTTGCTGGATAATTGATGAATCATATTTGTCTACCTAGTCTGGCTTCAAACCATAATCTTGAGATCTCAACATCCTGGTAGCTAGGACTACAGGTATGAACCACCAGCATTTAGTTAGATATTTTATTTTTAAAAAATAATAAAATAATAGGGACTTGGAAAGTGGCTCAGTGGTAGAGTGTTTGCCTTGCATGCATGAGGTTCCATTCCTCAGCCCCACATAAGCAGAGAAATCTGGAAGTGGTACTGTGGCTCAAGTGGTAGAGCACTATCCTTGAGCTGAAAAGCTGAGGGAGAATGCCCAGGCCCAGAGTTCAGGCCCCATGACCGACAAAATAAAATAATAATAATAATAATAATAATAATAATAATAATAATAATAAAGAGCATACATGCACATGCATGCATCAGTCCTGGGGCTGGCGCTCAGGGCCTGGTTGCTGTCCCTGCGCTTTTGATTCTAGTTAGTGCTCTACCACTTGAGCTACAGCTCCACTTCTGGCTTTTTTTCTTTTTTGGTAGTTAACTGAAGGTAAGTATCTTATGGGCTGGCTTTGAACCATGGTCCTCAGATCTCAGATTCCTGAGTAGCCAGAATTATATAAGCCATTGGCACCCAACAATAAATTTTGAATTCAATAATTTTTTTTGGTTGGCTGTGGGGCTTGAACTCTGGGCCTGGGCGCTGTCCCTCAGCTCTTCAGCTCAAGGCTAGCGCTTTACCATTTGAGCCTCAGAGCCACTTCTGGCTTTTTCTGCTTATGTGGTGCTGAGGAATGAAACCCAGGGCCTCATGCATGCAAGGAAAGCACTCTACCACTAAGCCACATTCACAGCCCCATAAATTCAATAAATTTTTAACACTTGATTTCCAAAATTTTAGCTGGCCTATTTGCAGAAATTAACTGGACCTAAAATACATATGGAAATTCCAGAGAGTCATCATGGCCAAAACAATTTTGAAAGAGAAATCCAGAGGACTAAGATTCTTACTTCTCACTTTTACCAAAAAGATATATTGAAAAAAACACTGTAACCCCTTTGTACAATACCTTGACAATAATTTTTAATGTATACTTTACCTGACTTATATAACTGTAACTTCTCTGTACATCATCTATATACTAACATTAACTTTTTAAGAAAAAAAGACAATATGATAGAGGCATAAGGCATATCAGTTTAAATAAAGCTACATATCCTGGTCAATTCATTTTCAACAAAATACAAAGACTGTTTGGGCCCTTTCAATGAGAAAAGAATAATCATTCATAAATGCTGCGAGACAACTAGAGAGCCTCATGGAAAGGAATCGTTAGGTACCTAATTCACACCATATAACAAAAACCTCTGAGTGAATGACAGGTCTACATTTAAGACCTAACACTATAAAACAAGAAAGTATAACTATCAGTCTTCATGACCTAGGACTAGGCAATGATTTCTTAAATATGACCCTAAAAGCAAAAGCAACCAAACAACAACAACAACAACAAAAAACAATAATGAGTTGGGCTTCATCATTTTAAATATTTGTACTTGAAGAAAGAAAAAAAAAGAAAAAGAGCCCACAGCTGCCCACAGGAGAAAATATTGCATGCATACAATTACAGGTGAAAGTATTTATAAGCATTGTTTGTCTTAGTTCCTATGCTCTTACAAACTTATTTTATTCTCTTTAAATAGTTGTACAAAGGGATTGAGCTTACAAGAAAGAAAGATCTCCTATAACTCAATAGTAAAAAGACAGATTGGGTCAGTTTTTGTGGTGGTTGTTGTTATTGGTTGTGGGGCCTGAACTCTGGACCTGGGCACTGTCCCTCAGCTCTTCAGCTCAAGGCTAGCGCTCTACCACTTGAGCCACAGCACCATTTCCAGCTTTTTCTGCTTATGTGGTGCTGAGGAATCGAACCCAGGGTCTCATGCATGCAATAGAAGCACTCTACCACTGAGCCACCTTCCCAGCCCGAATAAAGTCTTTTACATGGTACAACATTGATACGACTTAAAAACTCGCTAAATGAAAAAGATCAGTCACAAAAGACCACATATAAATCGTTTTATATACATGAAATGTCCAGAAGAGATAAATTTATAGAGACAGAAAGCAGACCAGATTATTTGTTGCCTAAGGTTGCAATGTTTACAGAGAGAGAAATAGGAAGTGACTGCCACTGTGTATGGAATTTTTGTTGAGGTGGTTAAAATGCTTTTAAACTAATGGTGAGACTACAAAACTCTAAGTATGCATATACACCACACACACACACACACACACACACACACACACACACACACACACACACACACACACACACACACACAGAAACCAGCACATATACTTTAAATAGGTAAATTATATATACATGAATAAAGATTTTTAAACGTCTTACTGTTTTTTTATCTAAACGAATCCTTCACTGTTCATTGGGAATAATGTTTTATAAATACCAGCCCCATAATATTAGCTTTTCATAAACCTTGAATAATCCTGAAGGAATTCAAATATACTCTGGGCATTTGATCTGTTTTAGAGAATATTAATCTTCCTTATGGATACCCTATGGTATAGTAGAAAGAACGAGGGACTTGGAGGTTTGAGACTTAATATCTGGATATTTTGAGCAAGTCATTTAACTTTCCTGAACCCTTGTTTAAAAAAAAATAAGAAATTAAAATGCCTCACAAATAAACAAAATTACATAAATTTATTTTCTAAATAGTAAAGAAAGTGTTTAGTATCAAGATCATAACTCCTCCTAGGGCTGTTACTTTCATATTGACTCTGTGACTTTGGGGATATTACTTATCATCTCTGAGCTTCTTTTCATTATTGATAAAGTCCACGAAGTCTGAGGGTTATTGTAAAGATCAAGTCTTTCTTTCAAACCTACATAGCCCCTGGCTTATGGAAGAAATGATTGTATTTGCCAGTTCTAGAGTTCCTCCTTTCTTCCTCAATGCTGATGCTCTACCACTTGTGCCAGGCCAATACTCTGGCATTTTTTGCTGGTTAGTTGGAAATGGAGAACACAGACTTTTCTGTCTGATCTGGCTCCTCTAGGGCTCAGCCTCCTGGGTAGCTAGGATAATAGTCATGAGCCACTGGAGCTAAGCAGAGAAAAAGCAATTATTAATACTAGCAATAGTAATACTGGAAAATAATGGCTAAAACGTGCTAACAAAGTATTAAAATTCAGAATTACAAATAGGATACCATTAACCCATCAACTTACCATCAATTTCACTATCATTAGGAGAAAAGCATCAAGCATCTGGTGTTCAGCTCAGAAGGAAGCATGAATTAGAGGCAGGAAATAGAGAACACACTTTTCTTTTTTAATATATATTTTTTATTGCAAAGATCATGTACAGAAGGGTTACAGTTACATGAGTAAGGTAAAGAGTACATTTCCTATCAAGCATTATTACCCCTTCTTTTGTTTTTCCCCTACCATCCTCTCCTTCCCCTCCTCCCAACTCCCCCGCCCCATAAATTGTAAAGTTCTTCTTCAATGTAGTGTCTTGTACATCTCATTGTTACAACGGGTCAACCTAGTGTATCCTTATTTCAGCGTTTTGATGTTTCCCTTCCCCTCCCCAAATGTGTTCACAGAAAAGTTTAGCTTCTAATATTTCTATTTTTATTGTTTTCCCTTTACTGCCCCCTTAATGATACCTAGTATTTATTAAATGCCAGCTATATAGGCACATGATTCCCTCAACAACATTAATATGGGAAAGTGGACAAATACATTCTTCTTTTTTGGGGGGGAGGGGCGGTCCGGTCATGGGGCCTGAACTCTGGGCCTGGGCACTGTCCCTCAGCTCTTCAGCTCAAGGCTAGCACTCTACCACTTGAGCCACTTCTGGCTTTTTTCTTTTTGTTTATGTGGTGCTGAGGAATCAAACCCAGGGCCTCATGCATGCAAGGCAAGCGCTCTACCACTGAGCCACCTTCCCAGCCCCAACACATTTTTCTTTATGGTTCTACAGTAAGCCCTGTTTAAGTCACATTCTGTTTGTTTGAAATTTATAGTTGTGGCCGGCCATTGTCAGATATAAAATATTTATCTTGGAAATGAATAATGTAAACATAATTTGATAATAGGCATTTATGAAAACTCATTATACTTTTTGAAAATGTAACTTGTCTCTACAGCTATGGTTTTACTTACTAAGTTTCATGGTAACTACCCATGCATGTATCTCCTCTCCTAGGCAGAGCCTTTGTCCTTAAAGAGCTCACAACTTCCTTGTTTTTGTATTTCTAGTGCCTACTGAAGGCCTGGCACAGCATATGCATCCATTCAATAAATATTTATCAAAGACTTGCTGTTTCAAAGGACTATACTCTGAGCATTTCTGAATCCACTTACTTGAAAGAGGCTAGCAAGCACATCAAAAAAATATGCGTTTTCATTTGCTTTTTAAAAACAACTTTATTAGGAAAGTTTTGCTGACTTTATTCCAGCTCTATTTCTGTAAGTTATTAAATACCACATCTGTGCTTCTTTACAATATGTAGGATAATTTAGATTTTTTTCACTAATTCAGTCCTTTTCACAAATTAATCTGAACTAGTTAAGCCTCCCCATGCTAAACCAGTATTTGTGTTTTCAATTTGCATTTTACATATGCATACTCTTAGATCCAGACTTCTCAGACCCAATAAATCTACCACTGGCTTGGTCATTCTGATGCAAGAAAGTGTGTAAGTTGGAAGAAATTTAAATAAACTATGGGTTATATTTGCTTTAAAACTAACGTTAGCACTAATTTTACATGAACGGTACACAGATGTTTGTTAAGCAATCTTCTGCATGCCCTATACATTTTTAAGTTTCTCAAAACTGGAAAGGAGAAAGAAACATTAGAATGAAGGCTTGGAGGATGATGAGTGAGGAGTTGTTATGGACCACAATTAGGAGGATGGGATAGTGGACAGGAAAAGCCCTGGATGAAAATGAAACCAGTGAAAAATGTGGTGCTGGGCTGGGAAGGTGGCTCAGTGGTAGAGCGCTTGCCTTGCATGCCTGAGGCCCTGGGTTCGAGTCCTCAGCACCACATAAGCAGAAAAAGCCGGAGGTGGCACTGTGGCTCAAGTGGTTGAGTGCTCGCCTTGAAGAGCTGAGGGACAGCACCTAGGCCCCACGACCCACAACTGGCAAAAAAAAAAAAAAAAAAGAGGTGTGGTGCCATACAGGTAACATGGAACTCAT
Organism: Dipodomys merriami; assembly: GCF_024711535.1. NCBI lineage: Eukaryota > Metazoa > Chordata > Mammalia > Rodentia > Heteromyidae > Dipodomys > Dipodomys merriami. The sequence goes on along the minus strand of NW_027202270.1, from coordinate 25,982,417 downwards.
CTTTTAACTACTTGGTGTTATTCTGCATTTGAGTACCAGATCTGTTGTTGCTTCTTCTGGTGCCTGTGAAATATCCAGAAATCACCTTAAATTCAATCTTAATTACATCCTCCTTAAAGAACAGGCAAGGTTCATAGTGATGGACTACATGCATCATGCTAGAATCCAGATTTTCCATAACCTTATTTATATCTGTATCTTCTTAAGCTGCTCTGACAATAGCTCAGTGTGTTAAAACACACACACACACACACACACACACACACACACACACACAAATTTCTATAATATTCAGAGCAATAACAAGATAAGAAAAAGAGGGGCAATTAGCTTTATTCTGCAAACAAGAGTGCATTATTCTTGTCTTGTCAGGCAAAGGTTACCTGTGTTCATAAATTTTATCCAACCCACAGACTAATTTAACTATATTAAATAATTTCTTCAATTCACAATTCTGCTTTTTGCCAATCTTCTCATTATTTCTTATTTTTTACAATAAGCACTAAAAAATCACATCTTATTACCAATTCAACATCTCTCTAAATGATATATCCCTCAGCCCAATCCTTACCCACCCAACATCAAAAAACTATATCCTCCTGTCTTTCATACCATAAAAATCTCTGTTTAATGAAGAGTAGTTAATTTTTGATCAGCAATGTGGGGATTGTAGTATTTTTACAACACTGGCAATATTACAAAAACAGAGAAGCAATATTTTATTTGTCAGTGTGGGTTGGTGGGGAGAGCTTCAGATTGAAAGTCTGAAGATCTAAGAGACAGTGTGGCTATGCAATCTTGGGCAGTTCCTTTATCTCTCTGAGTGTTGGGCTTACCATTTGTTTTGAGACATCCTTGACCTTCCCAGATTATTTTGAGGCTCAAGTCAAAAAGGCAAAACTATTCATAAGTTGCAAAGTTATATAAATATAGAATGTTATCCTTTAAATTAGTATAAACACATTGGAAGATGCAGCTTCTTTTCCACAGCATGTGGTTGTACATTCCTATCCTATTTGTCCCTATCTTTATCTTTTGTTCCCATGTAAATCCTCCTGCTGCTGTTGGTGGTGGTCTTTGTTTTTGCTATGAGTTATTGATTTTGTAGCTTTCTTCTATAAGGAGAAGTGACAAGTTTCATAGGCAGAAATTAATCTCCATACATGCACTCATTGCATCATCTTACTGCACTAAGGGAGACAGCCGACAGAACCTTAAACCTGTTTTTAAAGACCTCAGTGATATATGAACATTCATTTCCAAGCGCTCCCACTAGAGTCATTCTAATCTGGGGAGCTCTAGGGACTGTTTGAACGTGGTCTATATGAAGTCGTTTCTCAGGCACTTCTTCTCAATGTCATGTAGCCAACAGGCTGAATCAACCACATGCAGTAATGAAAACATCCTGTATTTATAGCAGTATTTCTCCAAGGAACATCCTTCAGCAGAAATGCCCGAAAGAGCTTTAAGAATTGAAGGACATATTTCAGACATGTCTAACCTGTCTCCAAACCCCCATAAAAATGGTCAGGATACCAAATTGTGCCTTTCCCCGCCTTGTGCTATAAAATAAAATGGGAGAGTTGTTTGGCTTTATGGCTTTCCATGTCATTGTGTCTTTTTGCTATTACATGGGTGTAAAAAATAAATAAATAAAAATAAGCTATATTAAGCATTATGCCATGTTACCACCTCACCAAGCAGCGAATATACCTTCAACGATGAATTTTGCTTTATCTTAAGGAACTTTCTGAAACATCAGACTGTACAAAATAGTCTATATTTATTTAACTTTTAGATTTTTCACCTCCCATCCCATTCCTCCCAGGACAAAATTTGTAGCATCTAAAAGTATAAGAATAATAATAATGATGATGATGGTGATGAATAAGGAGGATTACTAACAAACCAAACCTAAATTTTCTCTAAGTAAAGAAGAGCTTAACTAAAAGTGCTTTAGGATACTTGAAACACATAAACAGAGAACATACTGAGCAGTTAATTATTCATAATACAAGATATATATTTTTCAAAAGCTTTTCCATGGATAATTTTTATTCAAAGTTACCTAAGAGCAGAAAGTTTCCTAAGACTTCCAAGACAAGGAGTTATTTCATCATTTCTTAGGTGACTAGTGGGAAAAGAGAAACATCCCTGACCACCCCACCCCCCAAAACAAGAAGCTCATCTGTCAATGGCAAACATAACAGGCCTGTACTTCAGAAAGTCAAGTAAAATATCACACCCAACCTGGAGCTTGACGAAAGCAGAATCAATCCATTGCCCAAAGATCATGGCCCACGGCTGGTAGGAACCTAAATGATGGGATTTGCAACCATTTTCTTTGCTTTCCTAACAAGAAGAAGACCATTCCTTTACAGTTCTGGAAATGCACATTTAAAGTGAGAAAGCCAGTGGAGATAAGGGAGTGTTCTTGATCATAACAGCATGAAGTCATGGCATCTATGGTGTGGCAGATACTAGAAAGATATGACCTACCCTGTCTCATTGCAGTGTGGCAATAAGACTGTATTTGTCAATTCTCCACTACATTTGTCCCTTCCCACCCTCACCTATGAGCTGGCTTCCACGTACTTACTCAAAGTGAGGTTACAAGAAGCAGTCCATAGAAGCAAGTTTGTCCTATGATGCCCTGCTCTGAAGACTCTAGAATACCAATGCCTAAACAATGGAGGACTTTTGTGAGGATTTACCATTTATCCCAATGAGCCAACACCATCACAGATGGAGACAGGAACAACAGTTCCATCAACTTTGGTCAGGGACCCACTGTCAGGAAAATAATACCAGGATACACAATATGTAGATCACAGAGGTAAGAAAAAAAGAAAGAAAAAAAAGTCTGCTTGGATACCCATTAAAGACCGAGACACTGTATCTAAATACAACTTAATGAGAAAGTTTTGTACATAACAAAACTGATCTTTCCTGCAACTTACAAGCTCCAAAAGAAGAAAATAAGAAAATGAAGTCCAGAGAAGTAACTTGCTTAAGAATATATAGCTAACAAGTAGCAGAATCAAGATTCCAGCACAGGGCCTCCTGATGCCAGGCCTACATCCTTGTCACCACCCACCACACTGTTTGCTGGTGACAGCTCTCCTGCCACATTTTCTCTATCTTACTAATATACATGTGCTGTACAAAAATTCAATGTTCTTCATTCCCTTTAAACAGCTATTCATAGTGATAGTGTGCTTATCCACCATATTTCCAGGTACATCAAAGTATTTGAAATAACTTCCTCCACTATTCATTACACATTTATTCAATGCAGAGCTCCTGAGTTCCTAAGCCAGGCATTGTGCTGGGTGCTTAAGAAAGTCACAGTCCACTGGAAGGGATCACATTAAAATGAAAATAAGTGCTTGGTTTCCCATGGTACAGTAAGGCGTAACCAAGAGATTAGAGCTTGCTTATTGAGCTGCAATCCAAAACTACATTATTGGGCTATAATTTCCTATTTGATTGACAAGAAAGGACTGAGTAACTGGCCCAAGGTCAAGCAGCTAGTCAGTGGCAGTTCATTTCACTTACTTTATTGTCTCCAACATAGCGTGTTTTCATGATTCACCCCCCCCTCTTAATAGCCTTATGTAATGTTCAAAACATATTTTATGTTTTACAGACATTTTAAAAATTTAAAGCCAAAGAAGCAAAGCATCAAATGCTAGTGTTGGGTTGGATCACATTTTGGCTGCCAGCTTTGAGGACAGCAGAGCGCCTACAAGGTTTGGCTTTTCCCCAAGCATGTTTCCAGGCTGTGGAAGCAGTTAATTCTGCCCTAAATGCTTGCTATGTCCTCGTCTCCTCAGTAGCCCTCTATCCAGGCTGAGACTTAATTGGTTTGGGTTGGGTAATTCATAGTGCCTCATTAGGGCATCAAAACACATACTAGGCTCTCTAGTAATTTTCTTCCCTGAAAGAACATTGATTGGCTCCTTCATTGGGAAAAGAATTAGCTAGAGGACTCTTGGGTTTACACAAAGAGATTAAGACCACAATGGATAATTTCAAAGTGTATTGTACTATCAGATTTCTTTGAGCCTATCTGCCCATCAAAACTCTCTTTTCTTACTAAAACTTCTTGCATACCTTGCCTACTCAATAGCAAATCACTACTAGTTACCTTATAGAAATGCTATAAAAATCTTTGCATTTTAAGTTTTTTACTTGCTAGTCTGTCCCATTTTGTTTTTGTTTTTGTTTTTTCTGGAATGCATTTTGTTAATGTACTGATAGGAAAAGCACCAAAAAGATGGCTTTTCTGTTGATTCTGATTTTTAATGACTATATCTCCCACTCTCACTGTATCAAATTTAGTCTGTGGCACACTATCTGTGAATACCAACAGTTTCTGTTTAAATTCATTCTTTGGCTGCAAGAGAGAAATCAGTTCTCTGTCAAGGTAGGAGGAATTACTGGAATGTTGATGTCTCTGGAAAGCAGACCTGTAATGACAGAGGAGATTTGGTAGCTGAATATCTCAGCTTCCTTGCCTCTCGGTTGAGATAACTCTAAAGTACATTTTAAACTCTCCCACAATTCCTAGTCAGAATAACTGAAGATGGCTCAATAATGTATACTTTACTAGCCTCTTGTCTTTCCTTCGCACATTTCCTTACTCTACCAGGATTTCTTTTTTTCTTAACTTTTATTGGCAAGGTGATGTACAGAAGGGTTACAGTTATACATGTAGTGAGTACATTTCTTGTCAAACTTGTGACCCCCCTCCCTCATTTTTCTCCCATTTTCCCTCCCCCATCCTCCCCTCAAGTTGTACAGTTCATTTTCAACCTATTGTCTAGTGAGTATCTCTGTTGTATTCATTCACCCTTTGTTCTCTGTTTCACCATTTGTTTTTCACCCTCCCTTCCCTAATTAAGATTAACGTATATACAATACCGAGGGTACCAAAATCAAATACAGTGACAACAGGATAAACAATAGTGAGAACACACACACACACACACACACACACACACACACACACACACACACAAGAAATCACATGGTTTATTAGAAACAACAACAAAGAAAAAGCTCTTGTTTCCATATCTTGGAGTTCATTTCTCTTAGCATCATCTTATATGATCATATGTATATAGCTATTGAGTTATTCTGCTCATCTGCTAGCACTATCCTAGACATATACTAACTATTATAAATGAGGTAAACCATTGGAGCTATGTTTCTCTGGGTCTGACTTACTTCACTTAATATGATTTTTTTCCAAGTCTTTCCATTTCCTTATGAATGGGGCAATGTTGTTCTTTCTGATGGAAGCATAGAATTCCATTGTGTATATATACCACATTTCTTGATCCATTCATCTACTGAGGGTCATCTGGGCTATGGTTAATAATGCTGCAGTAAATATGGTTGTGCTGGTAGCTTTAGTATGGCTTGTTTGTGGTCATTTGGATAAATGCCCAGAAGTGGGATTGCTCTACCAGAGTTTCTTAATACCTTCTACATTCCTTGCCTACACTCAAAGTTTTCTGAAGTCTTTATTATAGAATGAAGGGGGTGTGAATGAAGGAGGGCAATGGAAAAGAAATATCAAAATTAATTAGAATAAATTAAATGATTGCTTTTCTTAGTTTCCAAAAAAAAATCAAAACAGAGACTTGCTGTATTTTTGCTATTGTATCCTGGTATGTCATACTGGTATGTAATACTGGTATGTCATCGGGGAGAAGTTATGGCAAAATTTCAAAAAGCCACCCACAAATATAGCTTTCCAAATAGTAGCCTGCTTTTTTGATACAGCCAAGACATCTAATTCCTATAAGACCTGTTTAGTCCTGTCTCAAGATAATATTCTTGAGCTTGACTACTGCAAAACAAATTAAAAGTTATTTCCTTCTCTCCAACAAAATATAATAGACATATTGCTACTGGCAGTCTATCGGAAGCTGACCTGCTGGCTTTCTTTCTTATCATTGGTTTTCGTCTAAATCTGATATGATCCCTAGCATCCGCATGGACAAAATTGTGAATGGGACCTACCCATGGGATTATGGATTCTGCATCCTCCAGGAGTGTCCCATAATGCCCCTGTCAGTTGGTTTTGCCTTTGGGCATCTAATTTAACTGACAAATCTGAGGAATCACATGGAGGCAACCACCTCCCCAGTGACTTCACAGATGGGAGCCCTGCAGTGAGTAAGTTATTCCAGCAAGTTTGATGTTGAACATCCTCCTGACAGGTCTGCTTATTTCTTAATGGCATAAAACAAGTCACAAGTCTCCCTTGACTTAATAAATACCAGGGCCCCCTTTCTGGCTTTTTTTAATGGATGTCCTAAAGGCATCTGATTATGGCATTTTACATTTGGCAGAAGCTTATCAGCAACAATTTTTTTCTAATTAGCCTTGGAAGCTTCCACCTTAAATGTACAGGGTTAAATATTCCAACAAAAAATTAGCCAACTCTATGGACCTGAACTTTTGGGAGCGAATGGAGGTAAAGAGGGCATTCATACTGCCTGAGTACATGGAGGCACATTTCACAAAACAACTTAGTTGCAAATTTAACCAGAAATCAAATCATGTCTTGGCATAATGCCTAGCAGGCATTATATAGTTGCTAGTTTCAATCACAAGAACAATTACTTCAAGTTATGGTGCAGACCAGTTTTAAAAGTCCTCGGGCCAGCAAAGTCTTGCCAGGATGCTGCAAATATCAGTACATGAAAGAAATGCAATACTTTATACTTTCAGCCTTTATTAATATTTTGTCAGTTAATTTGGCAACAGGCACAGAGCCCTGGCACTGTTCCAAACACCATGTGTACAGTGCCCAGAGAGTGCAAATGAATGAAAAAGACATGACCTGAAGGCTGATGTCTACATGAAGAGCCAGATCACATTGACTAAAATGTCCAAAACCGAAGAGAAATACAGAATTCTGTAGAAAGATGAGATAACAAATACAAAGCACTCTGTTCCATACTAAGGACATTTGCAGTAACTATTAACTAAGGACTAGTTTTATGACCTTATTAGAAAGTTTAAATTTATAATTGCATGAATACAGAGAAGGAACAAACTCCAGATGGAGAGAAATGGATTCTATTTTTTTCTTTACTTATTTTTCTTGGCATATATTAGTTATACAGGGGATATCTCATTGTGACATTTCCACTCATGTATATAATATATTCCAATCAATCAAGGGATGAGAGTTTTGAGTCACATTATGAAGGTTTAGAGAATCAGGTTGAAGCAAAGAGACAATGGAGCCCACTGCCATCCGGGAGAGTTGCTTAAGTCATAATAGAGTGGCAGAAGTAGGTCAATTTCATGCAAGAGCAGCAGGTCTGGCCAATCTTGAACAGAGACTCCATCAAAGAGAGTTTAAAATAAAAGCTTATCTAGATGGGAAGGTGGGCATTCATCTGAGAGGCTAAGCCGAGAGCTTAGCTTTGACAGAGTCAGAAAAAAAAAAAAAAGGATGTACAGGGGGAATGCAGGGTGGAGGTGGGGGAAGTTGCATCTTAGGAAGGATAGCGACATAATTTGCAGGAACCAGGATGAAGTCAATACACAGGATCCTGTGTTCAAAAATTATTAAGAAAAGGCAGACAAGATTACAATGCATATCCTACAAACTTAAGAAGCAAGAGGGAAGGGGTAGATAGGGGAGGGATGGGTGAGAATGTTGAAAGGGATGACATTGGTCAAGATGTTGTAGTCACAAACTGCTTTGTTCAACAGCAACTCCTTTGTACAACTTAAAGACAATAATCAGGACAGTGACAAGAGAGCATTTCACCATGTTTGGGACTGTTCTGAGCACAAGACCTTACCTTGTGGAAATGCACAGGTCATACATTCATGAAGCCAGTCCTGTTTCTGCATTGCAATGGAGAGCATGATTCCTGTGGACTGTGATACTGACATCTGCTTAGGAGATGCATTGAGAAAGCAAAATACTGAAGATGAAGAGAACCATGAGGTAATTCTTCAGTGTAACTTGCCATGAAACATCCCAGAGAAATATCTGGAGGAAGTCAACAATAAATACAATGTAAGACATAAAGGAGAAAGAGGGTTTGTTAATCAGGAGGAGGAAAAAATGGAAACTACAGTAAGGATTCATTGAAGTGACCAACTCATTCTATTAGCTGATGGTATTATTCCCTCTGCAATATGTGCTGACTGATGTCCCAGCACACTGCATGCCAGTACCAGATGGAAGCTCCAGAAGGACAAAGGTTTTTGTCAATCTTATTCATTTCTATATACACAATTCCAAACCAGTGTCTGGCATATAGTAGTCACTAAATAAATAATGAGTGCATGCATGCATGCATCAGTAGATTCAAGATTCCCAGTGACTCCCCACCCATGAACTGTTTGTTATTACCTCAAGCCTGCCACTTTTCCAAGACTGTTCATGCGAGTTGCATGTTTTTGTAATCATATAATTTAATTAATTATAGAAGCTTTTGCAATGTGATTATAAAGAGGCTTGTTTTAAAAATAAAAAAAAAACGTGGTTGAATCCTTGGACTAATTGGAATACTTGGGAAGTGTTACCAACTAAATGTGGGAAAGAGACTATAAAGAAGAGGGCAAAATAGATAAAATTCTAGAATTCCCCGAATTGCTTTCAAAATGTCTTTTAAGTTCTCCATCTACTTTAAACAGTCTAGAAATGAGCACTGTAGCAGGATATGGATGTGCTTCATGTAGGAAGGCAAGTACAGACTTCATGTCGTAGAGCCATGCATAAACAAGCAGTCACAACCCTATCTCAAAAGACAGATGAAGGACTATCATTCATATGACAGAGCACATTCATCATTTTTATATAATTTTTGCTACAACTGAACATTTTAATGAAGTGATGTAGATCTGATTGCATCAGATAAAAACAAATTAAAATAAATTGAGTAAATAAATGAACACATAAACCAACTTAAGGAAAACAAAGCAAAAAGACACATAAATTAGGCCCTGAACTAATTATAATTGTGTACTTTATAATTATAGGCATAGATGATATATAGTCATATTTATAGTTTATATACCTCATTTTTATGTGGGCTTAAAAACTTATATTAACTAATTTATTTGTAGTCTTATCCTGGGAAATTCCTTCTGGGTGGCAAGCTATTTGGGAGATGAATGTCAATCAGAATGATGTTTAGGGAGCAGAGAGTAAAACTTGCTTGTAAAGAGTTATTATGTGAATTCTAGAAAAGCCCAGTGAAATACCCTCAAACTGAGGGTACTACCCGTCTGAGCAGATAGTGAAGTTCCTAAATTCAGTGCCCTTGTGTTACCAAAAATAATAGTTACTCTGGAACAGAGAGAGAGATGAGAAGAAGATTGATAAACCCTTGGTGATGGGCAGGATGGCCGCCAAAGAATTCCAATGCCTCATCCATTGGACCAGTGAGTATCACTTTGCATGTCAAAATGTACCTTGCAGATGTAATTAGGATTATGGAACTAGATTATCCAGCTGGGTCTAATTTAATCAGCATGAACTCTCAGAAGCAGTGAATTATATTTGCTTTTAAATGCCTAGGATGGGGTTCAGGTCATCTGATGCAAATACAAGATACCTTGGTATTTGAAAAAATAAAAATAAAAAACTTCAGCAAGAAGAAGGTAATTCTCATGATTTCCTAAACTCATCTTCCATGAAATAAGCCATAAAACCTAACTGAAGTAGATTCAGTACATTCCAGATGTGCAACCCTATGCTCAAGAAAAGGAGTGCCCACATCTTTGAAGACACATGAACACAGGAAAGAGGCTGAACAAGCCATGGATTGAACAGTATATTCAGAAAGGAAATCTTCCTAAACTGGGTATAGTGGTGCATGATGATAGTTATTTGCAAAGTGAAGGCAAGGTAAACTGCCTTAGCCTAGGAATTCCAGACCAACTTAGGCAACATGCTAAGAAAAAGAATTAAAGGAGAAGGAGTGGCACTGTGGCTCAATGTGGTAAAGCACTAGCCTTCAGCAAAAGAGCTCAGGGACAGCGCCCAGGCTCTGAGTTCAAGCCCCACATGGACAAAAAACAAAACAAAAAAAAAAGAATTAAAGGAGAAGAAAAGAGCAAACTTCCCTGTGCCTTCCTCTTTTCTACATTTCAACCTTGAGCATTTATTTCAGATATATATGTAATAAATACATATATATAGTATACTATCTACATTATATAGTGAAGATTGATTGACTGATAGAATACTTGATTTCTGTGGAACTTTGAAAGAAGCTTTTATAAAGCTGACCATACTAAGTAACAGCACTGCAGGAACTCTGGTCCAAGCAGTAGCCAGCAGGATAGGGAAGTGTGAGCATCAGTGCATCCCTAGTAGAGAGCTTCTCTTTCATCCCTGTTTTGACTTTGCCATGTTTTCACCCTCTATATCACTCTATGGCTGTTCATGTCCTACGTTTCCACCATAACAGAAAAAGTGGCTCTGTGTCCTGCATCCTTGTCTAGCACCTGGAGAGTTCTTCCCTGATGGAAATCCTAATGTAGTTGATTTTCCTCCAAATCTGTGTAAAACATATTATACTCCTTTGATCAAAATTATGCAAAGAAGCAGATGTTTACTTTTCATTATACCTTACAAAGAGCAGTTGGTGTTTGTATGACCTATCTAGTGTTTCACTGTCCTTGTCCTTAGAATTCTATTCGGAGGGAAGGGATGATTACACATGCACTCCTGCGGTTTTGTTTGGTATCACATTATTTTCCTTGATTGAAGCTAAACATATAAATATTATACTTTGGTTTTCTATTTCTTCTATAACAAGTTACTACAAACTTAAAAGTTGAAAATAATGTTCATTTATTTATTGTGTCCCAACATCCACAGATCAAGAATCTGGACAGAGTATGGCTCAATTCTCTCTTTTTTTTTTTTTTCTGCTCCAGGTCCCAGAAGAACAAAGCAAGGTGTTGGCAGAGCTATGTTCCAATTTTGAAAGCTCTGGGGAAGAATTTGCTTGGAAGTTCATTCAGGTTGTTGGCAAGATTCCTTTTTGCACTTGTAGGACTGAGGTCTCTGTTTTTGCCAACTCTCAGCCGAGTGATGGATGCCCTTAGTTCTCTAAGACCTCTCTTCATAATTTGCAAGTGACACCCTCTATCTAAAACAAGCCACCACATTTCAAACACTTCTCTCCCATTTCCTTGCCTGATGCCTATTCTATTGTCTCCTTCTGACTACCAGGAGAGATATCTGCTCTGAAGGACAGTTGTGATTAGATTGGCTTAGTTGAATAATCAAGTTCCATAACCTTAATTACATCTGCAAGGTATGTTTCCACATGCAAAGTAATGTGCATACTGGTTCCAGAGAGAAAGGCTTGTACCTCTTTGGGGGCCGTCTTGCCCATCACAAAGCATTATCAATCTTCTTCTCATCACTCTCTCTGCTCCAGAGCAACTAATACTTTGAGTAGTACAAGGACACTGAATTTGGGAACTCCATTATCTGCTCATTAGAGTAGAACTCTCCATTGTGAAATATTTCATTGAGCTTTTACGGCGTTTACATATAACATCCTCCCAAAGCAAATTTTACTCTGTTCACTAAGAAACACTTTAATTAAAACTCAACTCCCAAGCAACTTTGACATCACAAAGGGTCTTCCTCACACTGCAGATGTAAATAATTGGGCTGAAACAAATTTAAAAATAAATAAAACAAGTGGGGCACGGGTGACCTCAAACTTGTAATTTTGGCCAGGCAGGAGGCTAAGATCTAGAGGATCTCAGTTCTAGAATAACCTATACAAAAAAAGTCTGCAAGACTTCATCTCCAAAATAATCATCAAAAGGCTGGGCTGGAGGTATGCTTCAAGTGTTAACAGGCCAGCCAAGTAAACAAGCCAGCCAAATCAGCAAGCAAACAAGTGTGTATGACAGTACCACCAAAAATATTATGTAATATGTACATGTGTGCCTATATAAATATACTTTTGTCCATTTGTGCTGCTATAACAAAATATGTGAGTACTGGGTAGCTTATTAATAATAAGAGTGTATTTCTGTGGTTCTGGAGGCTAGGAGGGCCAATATCAAGACTGCCTGGCATTTGCTTTCTGGTAAGGGCCTCCTTGGCCCACCCTTCCGTGTCAGAGGCAAAAGGCCAAAAATAAAAAAGAGCTTAGCTAATTCCTGGCAGCTCTTTTATGAGATACTAATCTATTCCTAAGGACAGAGTCCTCAAGAGCTAATTTCCTCAAAAAGGCCTCTTTGTTGTGTTAAGCTTAAGTCCAAAAAAAAATGGGGAGGGGGGACACAAACACTCAAATCATACCAGTTAACTTAAAAAGATGGTAAAAAATAATATAAAGATAAAAATTATTCCTATGTATTCAAATTAGATGTATATTAAAATGATAGAATTTTGATGTGCATTGATGTCAGCTGCATTTGGTAATGGGTTCAGTAAATAAAACAAAGATCTTGACCAGAAATACTTAGACTGTCCTTGTCTCCTGGTGTCTTTATGGGGTGGGGGGGGGGAGTTTAGTAAGGTGAGCCTCTGAAAGGCTAAGTCAGTAGGTCTGCCCTGGGAAGGCATGGCAGACTCCTCCCTCCTCTGCTAAGTAAGTCTCCAGGATGTGATCTCAGACGGGGTGGGGAAGGAAGGTGACTGCCTCCAGGTGTGCCAGGTGTGCCAGTTACCTAGGTGACACAGGTACTGGGCAGAGACTTGGCAGAGACCATACAACATCCTCATTATGGTTCCTTGTCCCACGAAATCAGCATTAAAGATAAATATTGGACAATAATTTTATATAGATGCTTATAATTTTATGTAGTATGCCAGGAGAGTGAGTTAGAAGCCCAAGATGAGAAACAACACTGGTCATGAATTGGTAGAGTGGGGAGAGGAGAAATAAGCCACTATGAGGGGTGTCACTTACCTAGCCTACCTGCATCGCCAGCTTGACTGAATGGCTAATGAGATTCACTTTGCATCTCAAAAATTCTGAGACATTCTTTACGAATGGATTTCACAGAGATAAATAAAAATAGGAAACCATATGCATATATGTATGCATATCCATGTATATACATATACTGTGTGTGTGCATACTTAAATAGGAACTTTGTGGGCATGGGCAGGTACATCCCATGCCAGCTCTATCCAGTGGGATAGTCCAGGAGTCATAGCCCTGCCCCTTTTGGGAGATTTGCTATGTTTTTTGGACAATAAATATGACTCTTTTTGTCACAGCTAAATTTCTAAAATAGGTGTTCTGCATCTACTGAGCCATCACCTTGCATCAAAACTCTTAAAAAAAATACTTTTAATTACTATGTTCCTTCTGGAAAATTACACTTTTTTGGGGGGGTCCAGTCGTGGGGCCTGAACTCTGGGCCTGGGCGCTGTCCCTCAGCTCTTCAGCTCAAGGCTAGTGCTCTACCACTTTGAGCCACAACGCCACTTCTGGCTTTTTTCTTTTTGCTTATGTGGTGCTGAGGAATCGAACCCAGGGCCTCAGGCATGCAAGGCAAGCGCTCCTACTACTAAGCCACCTTCCCAGCCCCAAATTACACTTTTACTACTTTACTATTTTCCTGTTTTCCTTTTTACTTTTTCTGAACTTATTTTGTTTACTGTTATTATTACCATATCACTTTTCTCATACTGCTAGAATTTATATATTTTTCCATAGCTTCTTAAATCTACAGTTTAGGAGGAGAATCAAGAAGTAAAAGAAATCAAGAGCTACTTAAACTCCAGTTTCAACTGGACCATGATATATTATGGAATAGGTCAGTTGCCTTGGACTTTCATAAAATCATGTTTTTCATTAAATTCCCCTCCAACTTTTTCATAATCTAAGAATCCCAGCCTGGTGTTGATAGTTTCTGACCCCAAATCAACAAACTAAAATGCTGTGTGTTGAGATGGAAAGTGCCCTAGATCAAATGCCAAAAACTGTGAGATTTAGGACCAACTCTGGAGCTAACCAGCTATGTGACCTTGAATAAGTCACTGTTTCTCAAAACTGTTGTTCCCTCACATCCTCAGTGCACAGTTCATGAAGTTCTGCCTAGGATTTCTTCCAGATTAACATTCTTTCATTCACCATGGTTCCCTTTCTTCTTGTAATACACTATATGTTACAACATAGTTCCTAATTCTTATGAAGTAGACTAAGTTTTAATTACTACTTCTTTCTAAATGTAAATTACCACTCATGAGCTATATACCACCAAATCAAATACTATGTACAATTTCTAAAGCAATTTTGTTGAATTTATTTGGCGTATGATTCAGCAAATTAGGTATTTAACACAGCATTGTGAAAGTAAACCTTAGTTTTAAAATCTAGCAAATAAAAGCAGGTTCTGAGAAATTAGTTAAGATTGGCTGAGGCCCATCATAGATGAGAATAAAGGGATTTGAAACACACCATTTGTCTAAGAACTAGGCAGATAATCTGGAACAAGAGGGCAGGAGGTAGGAAATTGGAGGGGAAATTAAAGATGCACTGTTCTCTAGTTGTTTGATTTTTTTTCATGCTGCTGAGTTTTGAGGTTACGGTATGTAACCAGAATATGAAACATCATGAGATAGGAGGAAGAGAATTCATTTAATATTATTTTAGTTGTAGAATTATAACTAGGTGTAAAGCAAAGAAAGTAGTTATCTATTATTCATGCCTTCTGAATAGACATTTCCTGTCTGTGAACACAAAGCATGATTAGAATTCACTTGCTGAAATGCAGAGATGCTCGGAGAGAACATTTCATTTTCATTTGATCTGACCTTGTGTATGATAATGGAGTCTCTTTAAAATACTGATGCTTGCCTGTTCTCCTTAGAGTGTACCTCTGAGAATTATTCCTATCCCTGACCTCATAGGTGGAGAAATTAACCTCAGAGTGTTTTTAGTGACTTGTCCAAGGTCATTCCATCATCTTTTTAGGCAATCCTGAACAGGGCTGGCACAAAACCTCTCAAGTTTGTTATCTATTAATCCATATGTGATTTCCTATATGAAGAACTTTTCTTACATCTGCACATGCTCACCAAAGAATATCAGACTGGCCAGAAATTAACACCCATCCTTATTTATTCCAAATGTCTCTGGCTGCTGAGTGAACCTGCAAATGGGTTAAAGACAGTTTCTCAGCATGGTAATAGAAAAATAAATAAATTTTCTGGCAAGATACATTGTATCAGACATAGATATAGTGGACATAGATGGGCCAGGTATAGATGAACCTCATGTTACACAGCTAAATCAACTACCTGTCTCTTAACCAAGACCTTCATCTGAGCCAAAGCATAAAACCCCAAACTGCAAAGAATTTCAATAAGCTGAGATGATTTGGTTTTTCTTCATCTGTTCCCCCCTCCCAACTAAATTATGGATTAAATCAACGTTAAAATTCATATGATTTTGCAATAAATAATGTCTTTTCATTTTCTAAAAACCATTAAATCAACATATAATCTCATTTAATTGATATGTCACCCAGCACAAGCCCTCCAAAAATTCATAAATACATTAATAGATTCGTGAATGGATAAAGGGACAGATGACAAGAGTGAAGGAGAGGAAGGGGCTGGGATGGATGAATGAATTCCCTTTTCTGAACTATATCTATTGGCTCTAACCTCTGAGACTACATATTATACTTCTCCCCCTAAATACCCCCTTGCTAAAATCCTGGAATGATTAAGAAGTGAACTTAACAAATTTTCTCTGATGAACCTTTTATCATTTCACAAGAATGAGAAGTCTGATATAAAGTAGTAAAACAAAAACAAACAAGCCTATAATTTGGAGTAGCAGCTCCAGGGACAATAACAAGGTTTCCAATCTCCAAGATCATAATTAAGAGTGTAAAGAATTAGAAAGGAGTTCAGGAAGGAGTGCTTAAACCTTTTTGTAAATTTAAAAACAAGTAATGATCTCTATTGCTGTTCTCCAGGTTTATTCAAATTTGGACAATTAGGACAATTAAACATAAAACAGAGACAGTTCTATAGAGGGAGCTACAACAAAGCAGAATAATTGCTTGTAGGGCTATCAAATTTACATAAAAAAAGATTAAAAAGCTGATTTACATTTTAAAAACAAGATCAAGCAATATCTAAAATAGATAACACAACCCGCTGAGAAAAGCTCTTTTCATCAATAAAAGAGTAGCAAAGGTGGTTATACATAACAAAACTAATCTTCTATTTTGCTTTAATCACCTAAAACCACTTTAACTGTTTATTTGGGGAGTGTTAATGTAAAAAAAAAAAAAAAGAAAGTTGCAAGTAAAAATGTCTAATTCCAGGTTGCAATAGCACATGAGCATTATCAAGACCACATTCACTGTTCTCAATTTACAAGATCTTTCTTGTCTTGGAGATCAAAATTTTCACAAATAGTAAGCCCACCCATCCTAGAACTTGAAAATTGGCCATATAATTGAAATAACAGATGTCTCCAAAATAGAGGTTCTGTTTATTACAACAATACAAATAGCTGGTTATAAAGTTTTGTTTTTCTTTTCTACTAATAGGGAAAGAGAAAGAACGTAATTACCTGAATTTTCTTCAATATGTGCTGGAGAAAGGGAAAAAGAAATCACAGAACTCTGGTACCAGAGGCAAGTTGACAAGGGAAAAACTTTGAAATTTATTTAGCAAGACTTATGTGCTGCAGAACCTTTCGTAAAGAAAACAGTATGTAAGGAAATGGGTTAATCACAAGTGGTTCACTGAAAGGGTTAGTGAAGGATAAAAAGTCATTGTAAGTACATAAGACAAAAGGGTAGGAAGTAAGAGAATTAAAACTGGGGAAAATTTAGCAAGGCCTGTTCATTCAGATTCATGTCAGCATTTCTCCACCTTTGAAAATAAGAGTACTTTTTTTCTTCATCTATCACATGAAGATCTGACTTACCTTAGGAGAGAAAAGAGAAGTTAGGATGTCCTATTTGCACACAATGATATTTGTCAAATTTCTCCTGCTTAGGACATTCCATATAGCAAGGCACCATACTTGGGAGTAGCATTTTTGGGACCCTGTCAGGCCATCATCAGATCTTTTGTCAATATTCATTATTCAATCAAACTTCTGAGGATACTTATTCATTAATAAAGTATATTCATGAGTTGAGCCTAAAATATCTTTTAACTTAAAGAGAGCTTAAAATTGGGGGATTAATTTTGCTGTTTACACATATTTTCATCCTTAAAGCTTCTTATTGAATTATCCTGGAAGTTGAGAAGAATACTGTAATTATCCCAGCCAAAAGTTTGGATAGATTAAGAGAGATAGTTTCAGGTAGAGGAGCAGTCCAAGGACACAACAGGACTGTCCAACAATCATCTCCAAACAACAATTCCAAATGTTGATACCCATGCACAACTTCACTTAAACAAAGAAATCAAGGTGAGAAATCATAGTACTTGTCCATAGTATAATAATAAGAAAGAGGCATTGAGGAAGGAAGGAATATTTGATATATTAGTGTTACCCATCTCCCAACCCTAAACTCCATAGTGTGTATACACTGAAGAGATTCTGTCCTCAAGTTTTTCTGATCAAGGCTAGCTTTCTACCACTTTGAGCCACAGCTCCATTCCTGGTTTTGGGTGGTGTATTAGAGATAAGAATCTCATAGACTAAAGCTACCACACTAAAGCTACCAGCACAACTATGTTTACTGCAGCATTACTTACCATAGCTAAGATATGGAACCAACCCAGATGCCCCTCAGTAGATGAATGGATCAAGAAAATGTGGTATATATACACAATGGAATTCTATGCCTCCATCAGAAAGAATGACATTGCCCCATTTGTTAGGAAATGGAAAAACTTGGAAAAAATTATATTAAGTGAAGTAAGCCAGGCCCAAAGAAACATAGGTCCCATGGCTTCCCTTATTTGTAATATCTAGTAGATGTATGAGTCAAGCGGAAAAGGTCAGATAATGTGATATCAGGAAAATGAAACCTTAGATGTGTATTTTAATGTTTTTTTCTTTCATGCATGTGTTTCTAACGCATTTATAAGATTATCTCTTTGTTGCTTTGTATGTCCCTCCCCCACAGTATAACCCCTGCTTTCACTATATTTGATATCAGTATAACTGGTGGAGGAGATGGGGAAAAACCAGTTGTTTAAGGATACAGGTGGACCTGTTGCAACAATGAGAAGTACAAGTTGTCATGTCCAAAACGAGCTTTACAACGTCGGTGGGGGGGGGGGGGCGGAAGGAGAAGGATTGGGATGGGGGGGAGGGGGGAGGCTGGGAAGGGATGTGAAGGGTAAACAAAGGAGGAGGCTGCAATGCTTGGTAAGAAATGTACGCATTATCCTGCCCACGTAATTGTAACTCCTCTGTACAGTATGTTCACAAATAAAATAAAATAAAATTTAAAAAAAAAAAAAAAAGAATCTCATAGACTTTCCTGCCTGGGCTGGTTTTGAACTATGACCCTCAGATCTCAGTCTCCTGAATAGCTAGGATTACATGCATGAGTCAGCAGCACCCAGTGTTTTTGTCTTTTTTTTTTAATGATAACCATTCTCATTAGGGTGTAATGGAATCTCACTATAATTTTGATTTTCATTTCTTTTTATGGCTATGAATGTGAGCATTGTTTCAAGTATTTATCAGCCATTTATACTTCTAAAAACTATCTGTTCAATTTATTTTGCCCTATTATTAGATTATCTGTTCTTCTGAGGTTTTTGAGTTCTTTATATTCTATGTATTCTGATAAATAGCTGGCAAAGGTTCTTTTCTGTAAGGTGTCTTTTAATTCTGGTGATTGTTTTCCTTCATGATCAAAAGCTTTTTACTTGTGGTGGTTTTGGGGTGTAAACTCAGGGCCTGGGTACTGTCTCTGAGCTTTTGTGCTCATGGCTAGTGCTTTACCACTTAAGCCACAGCTCTGCTCCCAGCTTTTTGGCAGTTAATGAGAGATATGAGTCTTACAACTTTTCTGCCCAGCCTGGCTTCGAACTATGATCCTCCTATTTCAGCCCCCTAAGTAGTTAAGATTACAGGTATGAACCACTGACACTTGGCTTCAAAAGCTTTTTAATTTGATGCAATCTCATTTGTCAATTCTTTTTTTTTTTGGGGGGGGGTCCAGTCATGGGGCCTGAACTCCGGGCCTGGGCGCTGTCCCTCAGGTCTTCAGCTCAAGGCTAGCACTCTACCACTCGAGCCACAGCGCCACTTCTGGCTTTTTGTCTTTTTGCTTATGTGGTGCTGAGGAATCGAACCCAGGGCCTCATGCATGCAAGGCAAGCGCTCTACCACTGAGCCACCTTCCCAGCGCCTCATTTGTCAATTCTTACTCTTATTTCCTGACCTATTAGACTCCTATCCAGTATGTTGTTCTGTGCCTATATCTTAAAGTGTTTTTCTGTGATAGTTTCAAAGTTTTGAGTACCTTACTTTAGCATTATTGATCCATTTTGAAGTGATTTTTGTGTAAATTATAGAAGTCTGCTTTTGGTCTTCTATGTAGATATTCAATCCTGCTAATATAATTTGTTAAACTGGCTGTCTTTCTCCAATGTGTGTTTTTGGAACCTTTGTCAAAACTCAGCTGGCTGCCACTGTGTGGGCTTATTTCTGGGTCATGTATTTCATTGATCTACAGTCTACTTTTGCTCTAGTACCATGATATTTTATTACAATGATTTTGTAATATAATATTAAGTCTGGTATTTTAATGCCTCTAGCATTGCTCCTTTTGCTCATGATTGTTTTGTCTATTCAGGTCTTTTATGTTTCCATATATGTTAGGATTGATATTTCTATTTCTGTGGTGAATGGCATAAGAATTTAATAAAGATTAACGTTGAATATGTAAATTTCTTTAAATAGTATAGGCATTTTCACAATATGGGGCCAATCATCAAACAGGAGAGATCATTCCATCTTCTATTGTCATCTTCAATTTCCTTCTTCAGTATTTTATAGTTTTCATTGTAGCATTTCATTTCTCCTTAGTTAAGATTATTCTGAGATATTTTGAGGCTATTGTGAATGGAATTGTTCTCCTGATTTCTTTCTCAGCATGTAAGCTATTGATATACAGAAAAACTAATGGTTTTTGTATGTTGGTTTTGTGTCCTTTTACTTTGAAAGTGTTTATCAGGCATAACAGTTTTTTGGTGAGGTCTTTAAAGTATAGGAACATATCTGCACATTGGGATAAATTGACTTCTTACTTTCATATGTGTATCCCTGCTATTTCTTTGTCTTTTCTTATTGCTCTGGCTAACAATACAACACTACTGAATGAGAATAGAGTGAGTAAACATTCTTCACTTCAGAGAAAATGGTTCAATTTTTCTCCAAATTGACTACAGGATTGACACATATAGTCTTTATTATGTTGAAGCACATTCCTTCTAGTCCTACTTTCTTCAGAGATTTTATTATAAAGGGATGTTAAATTTCACTAAAAGGTATTTTTGCATTTATTGAGATGGTCATGTGATTTTCGTTCTTATTCTATTTATGCACTGTATTATATCTGTTGATTTGTGTGTGTTGAACCATCTTTGCATGCTTGAAACAAGACTGACTTATTATGGTATGTAATATTTTAATGTGCTTTTTAATTCAATTCACTAGTATTTTATTGAGAATTTTTGTGACTATATTTACTGAGGAAATTTATCTGTAGTTTTCTTACTTTTATCATGCCCTTACATACTTTGGTATCAGAGAAATATACTGGCTTCATAGAATGAATTTGGTACCATGCTTTCCTTTTTCTATTTTACAGAAGAGTTTAAAAAGCAGTAGAATGAGGTCTTCTGTAAGTATCTGGTAGGATTTAGCAGTAAATATATGCAGTCCTGCGTTTTCTTTGTTGTGTGACACCTTATCACTGTTTCAATTGCATTGTTCATTATAGATCAGCTTAAGTATCTTATATCCTTGCAATCTGCTTTTGGTAAGTGATATGCATTTGGAATTTATCCATTTCTTCTAGACTTCTAAGTTTATTGGACTAGTAATTTTTCAAACGAGTCCCTGATCATTCTCAGAATTGCCTTGGTATTTCTTGTAGATATCTCCTTTTTCATCTCCATTTTAAAAAAATCTCTTCCTTCTGGCTAGTTTGACTAAGGGGTTGTCAATCTTGTGTTGTTTTTAAAGAACCAATTCTTAGTTTCATTGTTTTCTTATATAATTCTTTTAATTTTCATTTTATTAATTTTTTCCATGATCTTAATTATTTCTTCCCATCTACTACAGTCACTTAGCTTATTCTTGGCTGTTTTTTAGAGCTTAATGTATATCATTACATTATTTTATTATCACTCTTTTTTTTAATGTAGGTACTCATAATGACAAACTCCTCTTTATATATCCTTTGCTGAATACTGAAGGTTCTGGTAACTTGTATTTTCATTTTCATTAGATTCTAGGAATTTTTTGATTTCCTCTCTAATTTCTTTGATTACACATTTATCACCAAAAGTGTATTTTTCAGTTTCCATGTATTTTTTTATTTTCTGTACTTTCTCTACCTACCCATTTCTAGCTTTATTCCATTGCATTCTGATTTTTATAAATAGGAGATTATATGAATATTCTAGTATTTGTTAGGAATTGTTTTATATCCAAAAATATGACCTATTTTGGAGCAAGTTCTGTAGGGTTCCGAGCAAAATGTACATTCTGTGGGATCTATAGTATCACTTAATTCTGAAGTGTGTTGATTTGGGGACAGAGGGAATCTGGATAACACATCTACTAGTGACTGTTGTATTGAAGTCACCCTTTATTATTATGTAGGGGGTCTATCTGTGCCTTTATATCCAGTAGTGTTTTTTTTTTATAAAATTAGGTATGCTAAAACTTGGCACATATATGTTTAAAACCATTATATCATCTTGATGCATGATTCCCTTTAGCATAATGAAGTGCTTTTGTTTCCTTTGACTAATTTTGGTTTGAAGTCTGCTTTATCAGATATGGTAAAGATAAAGATCCCTTTTTTTCCTCTTGTGCCAGTCCTGGGGTTTGAACTCAGGAACTAGGTACTATCACTGAGCTTTTTTTTGTTTTTGTTTTCTTGCCCACTGCTGGTACTCTACTACTTGAGCCACATTCCACTCCAGCTTTTTTGGTAGTTAATTAGAGATGAGAGTCTCATGTATAGTCCTGTCTGGGCAGGCTTCAAGTCATGATCCTCAGATCTCAGCCTCCTAAGCCCTAGAGTACAGGTGTGTGCCCCCAGCGCCTGACTAGTCTACATCTTTTGATTGGGAATTGCAACAACATTGAAACTTATTGTTGAAAGCTATATATGGGAGCCTATCATCTATCATTTTGTTACTTTTATAATGTTTGATTCTTTCCTAATCCTTAACATTTACTTATCTATTCATCTAATAAGACTTAATCTTTCCAGGGCTGGGAAGGTGGCTCAGTGGTAGAGCGCTTGCCTTGCATGCCTGAGACCCTGGGTTCAATTCCCCAGCACCACATAAGCAAAAAGAAAAAAAGCTGGAAGTGGCGCTGTGGCTCAAGTGGTAGAGTGGTAGCCTTGAGCTGAAAAGCTGAGGGACAGCGCCCAGGCCCAGAGTTCAGGCCCCACAACTGGACCCCCAACCCCCCCCCAAAAAAAGACTTACTCTTTCCAATAGCTGTGTTTATTTTCCTTTTTGTATGTAGGGTTACTTTAAGTGTCTTCTACAGTGCTGGCTTGGAGGTCATGAATTCCTTTATTTTTTATTTATCATGAGAAGTTTTTATTTCTCCTTCCATTGAGAAGGACAGTTCTTCTGAATAAAAGTAATCTAGGTTTAGGTATCTGGTAGCACTATAACATCTACAAGAAACAGGCAAGTATGGAGCACAACCTGTCCAGAAGTTCAGCACAGGCTTATGATTACATAAAGCCAGACTATGATGAAGTCTGGAATAATCACCAAAGTACAGACAATGATCCATAATCGATGGTACAAGAACAATCAGTAAAACATGGGATCACCAAATAGACAAAGAGAGCTACCAATAGCTGACTCTAAGATGTTAAAGAAACATAAACTATCAAATTATTCAAAATGGTTTAAGGAAACTCGATAAACAAGAAACAAACAAACTAGAAATTTAACAGATTGAAATTGGTTCCAGATCCAAACTCCAGGGGTCTTGCCTGTCAGGTTCATCCACCCCCAACACACCAAATAAAAATAAGAGAAATGGTGAGTAGATAAAAGAAGTTTCTTACAAATCATGGGTATTTCATGGAAAGAGGCAAAGTGAGCATTCGATCTACCTTTGGGGTACGGACATGAGCTTTAGATTTAAATAGAGAATGACTTTGGGGGTGATAGGTATGCATAATTATTCACCAGTCTTAGACAATGAATGCCCTGGTTGATTATTATCTCAGTCTTAGTTTTGAGGTTGGTTCTGGAGAAGTTATTACTATCATCACTTGAAGGGAACAATTTGGTTGGAAGAAGTCAGTCATTATTGCTAGGTGGATAGTCTGTCCTGTGAAGACTCTGCTGTTGTTTTCCCTGGGGGATGTTTCCTCTGTCCCTCATTGTAAAAATGTTTTCTTTCCGTCCTATCTTTCCAAGGTGGCTACAAGGTAAATGAATCAGAGTGAAGACAGTTACAAAATGGAGAACAGAGATGCTAAGTTTTTCTCCTGCTTTTAGTTAATTTATGGGAGTCAATGCTTTTCAGCAAAAACAGTTTCTAAGTACCCATTACAAAATCATTTAAACTAAATAGAAATTTTGAAAATCACAATGAACAAAATGTAAAAGCTGTAATAGGAAGCATCAGTTGTAGAATTTATCAAGCAGAAGAAAATTATTTCAGAACTCAAAGACAGGTCACTTAAAAATATATAGACAGCAAAGGAAAATAATAAAAAGGGATAAAGAAAGCTTTCAGGATTTATGGGAAACATCAAAAGAGCAAATATATAAGCCACTGTTGTACAAGTGGGAGTAGAGATAGCAAAAAGGAGAACTCTTTCCAAACCTGGGGAATGATATAAATATCCAGATACAGAACAGATAAAGGAATCAACTCAAAGAAGTCTACTCCATATGTATTATAAACAAACTGTCAGAGAGGAGTGACAAAGAATTGGTATTGAAAGCAAGAAAAAAGAAGTAAATCACATGTAAAGGAATTCTAACATGCCTGGCAGCCGACTTCGCAGCAGAAATCTTACAGACCAGGAGACAGTGGAATGATACAGTCAATGTACTGAAGAAAAACAACTGTCAACCAAGAACACTGTACTCAACAAAGCTGTCCCTTGAAAATGAAGAAGAGATACAGGCTTTCCTGGGCAAACAAAAGCTCAGGATCTCATTACTGCCAGACCTGTCTTACAAGAAATGATAAGAGGAGTTCTTCACATTGAAAGGAAAGGACACAAAATCTGAAAATGTAAAGATCACTGCTAAAAGTAAGTATACACATTTGGAATACTCAATTAATGAAATGGATGTGTAAATTGCTTGTCTTTAGGAGAAAGGTTAAAAGCCATAACTAGTAAAATAAAAATGTCCAGTAATTTGTTGGAGATATGCAATGTAAATAAACATAAATTGTGACATTAAAATTCAGAATGTGGAGTAAGAGTTGAGCTAAAGGTTAGCTTTACAGTTTTGTTTGAAATCAGAGTTAAGTAACTATCAGCTTTAAATAATCTATTATAACTTTAAGATGTGCTTTGTAGCCCTCAGAGTAATAACCACACAGCAAAAACTTGTAATTGATATGCCCAAAACAAAAAACAAGAAATCAGAAATACTACTAGAGAAACTCACTGTGCACAAAGGCAAAAACAAAGGCAGAAATAGACAAATGGGATTCCATAAAACTGAGAAGTTTTTTTCACAGCAAAAGAAACAACTAGAAGCAACCAGCAGAGTAAAGAAGCAATCTACCAATAGACAAAAATATTTGCAAACTACAAATATTTATATTAATTTCTCAAATGTATAAAAAACTTAGACAATTCATTAGAAAGTAAACAATCCTTGCAAAAGACCTGAACAGACATCTTTCAAAAGATATACAGAGCTGGGCACTGTGGTATGTGCATTTTATCCCAGCTGTGCAGAAAGCATAAATAGGAGGATCAGGCCAGGGAGGACAGGCCAGCTAGGACAAAAAGTAAGACTCTGTTCAAAAAATAATGAAAACCAAAAGGACTTGAGCATGGCCCAAGTGTTAAGAGTGCCTGCCTAGCAAGGCCCTAAATTCAAACATATATATATATATATATATATATATATATATATATATATGATGTCATACAAATGGTCAATAGTTTCTTTTAATGGTCAATATACTAATCATCAGAGAGAGGCAAATCAAAATCTCAAAACTACATTGAAATGACACCTCACACTTTTTTAAATGTTTATCAAAAAGATAAAGGACAAGTAGTATAAGTATATGGAGAAAAAGGAACCTTTATATTCCCTCTAACTCTGTTAGTGAAAATGTAAATCAGTACAGCTATTATACAAAATAATGGAAATTCCTCAAAGGGTCAGAATTGTGATCCAACAATCCCACGACTGTGTATATATCCAAAGGAAAAACAAAATAGTATGTTTAAGAAATCCTTGCATTTCTACATTAATTGGAGTACTATGCACAAAAGCCAAGATATAGGTCTGTCTATTAAATGGATGGATGGATAAACAAAGTATGTGCAAACACACACACATGCAAACACACACACACATAGTGGAGAACTATTCTTCCGTAAAAAGAACAATAGAGAGGTAGCTGAAGACACTGTATCATGAAATAAACCAAGCAAAAGAAACAAATACCTCATGATCTCATTCCTACACTGAGTCTATGAAAACTGATCTTAAAGAAGAGTCAAATAGTAGTCATTACCAGATACAAGGATGGCTAGGAAAAGATGCTAGGAAAAGATGATCATAGTATTATATAAAAAATATTAGCTGGGCACTGGTGGCTCATGCCTGTAATCCTAGCTACTCAGGAGGCTGAGATCTGAGGATCGTGGTTCAAAGCCAGCCAGGGCAGGAAAGTCTGTGAGACTCTTATCTCCAATAAACCACTAGAAAACCGGTAATGGCACTGTGACTCAAGCGGTAGAGCGCTCGCCTTGAGCTGAAGAGCACAGGGACAGTGTCCAAACCCAGAGTTCAAGCCCCATGACCAACAAAAAAAGAAAAGAAAAGAAATATTTAGGAAATGCAAATAATTATCATATGTATGTGAAATCATCAAGGGAATGCAATTAATCATCTTAGTTTGAGAAATATTGTTTAAAACTATCCAGAATGATAAAGATATAAATACAGAAACTATGAGTAATTGCCAGGGGTTGGGGGTGCTGTTGGCAGGAAAAGGATAGTTGGTCTGAGGAGAGAAACGGAGAATGACTACTGATGTTTGTAGAGTTTAATGTGAGGTGATGAAAATGTTCTAACATTGATTGCACAACATTGGACTGGCTGCTCTAAATGAGAGAACTGTATGATACATCTCCACAAAGTGGTGTTAAAGGGAAAAAGCCAGAAATTTCTATTTCATTTCACTTACCAGAAGCAACTTGATACAGATAATACTAATATACCTTACTATATAACAAATCCAAGTCAAACAAGAAAAACTAAAAAACAAATCCAGCTTGGAATAAGCAAGAAGGTGTATTTGATTTTGAACTGTTTCACAAATTCTTGTGATACCTGTTTATACTCTTCCCTGGCAACAATGGCTTACATTCTTCACATGAATGTTTCTTTTTCTTCGTCCTCTGTTTGTTGTTTTCTTTTTTCAGTACTGGGGTTTAAACTGAGAGTATCATGCTTTCTATGCAGATATTCGACTGCTTGAACCACACTTTTAGCCCTTCCACACTGGTTATTTTGAGATAGTGTCTCACTTCTTGCCTGGGCCAGCCTGGACCACAATCTTCCTGTTTTGCTTTCCTGTCACAGTTTACATGACATGAACACGTAATCATGCCCAGTTATTTCTGTTGAGATAGGGGTCTTATGACCTTTTTGGCTTCGACTGGTCTGTAACTGTGATAACCCTGATCTTTACCTCTTGAAAACCTAGGATTACAGTTGTGAAACTCTGGCACACAGCTATATGGAATTTTGTTTGTTTCCAGATCTGAATCAGGATTTTATCATGGTGCATTCAGCCTCTATGAGGGTCAGGATTTTTTTTTCAGACTAGTATTTTTGTTTTTAATGCAATGATATTTTACAAAATTCAGATGTTGTACAATTTTAAGAGAACCTGCATTTATGTTTTAGAATAAGCTAGCATTGCATATGAATGTCTTCTACATGAAATAATTATAATGATATCTGTGAGTCAAAAAGTATTTGTATGAGTTAGAAAATTTCATATATTGGGGCTGGGAAGGTGGCTCAGTGGTAGAGCGCTTGCCTTGCATATATGAGGCCCTGGGTTCGATTCCTCAGCACCACATAAGCAAAAAGAAAAAAGCCAGAAGTGGCGCTGTGGCTCAAGTGGTGGAGCGTTGGCCTTGAGCTGAAGAGCTGAGGGACAGCGTCCAGGCCCAGAGTTCAGGCCCCACGACCGGACCCCCCCCAAAAAAAAGAAAGAAAGAAAATTTCATATATTATCTTGCCAGGCTCAGCTTCATTTGTGTCTTATCAAACCAATCTTAGCCAGGCACCAGTGGCTCATGCTTGTAATCCTAGCTACTCAGGAGGCTTATATCTGAGGATCAAAGTTTGAAGCCAACCTGGACAGGAAAGTCAGTTAGACTCTTACCTACCAGAAAACCAGAAGTAGCACTGTGGCTCAAAGTGGTAGAGTACTAACTTTGAGAGGAAAAAACTCAGGCACAGTGCTCAGGCCTCAAGTTCAAGCCCTATAACTGACAAAAATAAAAATAAATCCTCTTTATCCATCTGTTTAAATTATAAACCAGAAAAGTGATCCCACATAATATTAATCCCCCCAAAATATAAAAAATGCTAAGGAAATTGTACTATGGCCTATCCAGAATTGTGATCCCAAACACATTAAGTTCCCTAGAAACTCAAAGTATTATATGCTGCATATGTCTATAAATTTATAACTGCCTACCTCTGATTCATTTAAAGTGAAACTATCACAGAAGATAGAAAAAATATAAATGTAAAGCATGCTGTCAACCTTCACACATACAAAGCAAAACAAGAAGATAACAAAATCTCATAAAATAATAGGATTCTCAAACTTTCAACTTGTCCTAATATTTGTGGTTGTACTAATGTATCTCCCTCCATGGGAATAATGCTAAAACATTTCCTAGAGATGAGAACAGACTGGGATTGAATCCAAGAGAAAAAAAAAATGAAATGAAACTAGAGTATACTTTCAGATTTGCCATTAATGTTCTCTAGGACTTCGGGTCAGGGACTTCTCTTGAGTGTCTTATCTTACCTAGGGGCAAAAGGGGTAACTTTTGATGTCTTTTCTGTCAAATTCTAAGAAAAAATGAAACAATGAACCAGAAACTGAAAGTCACTCTGAATCCACTCAAGCCCATTGCCATTGTTGTTATTACAGTAAAATAAAGCACACTGTAGCTCCAAATATAACCTTTTCCACTGAACATGTAGTACAACTACTAGGAGAGAATGGAATGGAATAGAAGGAGGGAGAGAACAAACGCTCATCTTCATTAAGTAGCCATGTGAACTGCAATCTAGTCAGCAGTCATATGACTAGATGGAATACTATTTTAATATCCCCAGTATGCTAATGTGCATGCATAATATATAAAAGATAAGGTCTGTGCTTGAAAAAAGTATTCAATGAAAAGTGAGGACAAGGCAAAAGCATCCACCATAACAAGATAAAAACACATAAGAAATCCTATTCACTGCACCAAAGGAGGTAGAAGAGAAGGAGAAAAGGAGGAAGGGGGGAGGTGGAAAAGAGTGAGGAATGGGAGAAAGAAAAGGGAAAATGAAATGTTACAAGCAAGAACAATCTCACAGACATACCAGTCAGTGAAGGAAGGAAAACACAAACATGCTTTCATTTCTATGAAGTCTAAGAGTACATGTAACACATTAGAAGTCATAGTAGTAATTACCTTTTACAGGTGAGCAGATAGCAGTAGACTGAAAAAGTGCATGGGGTGCTTGAAATGTCCCCGATCTTGATGCTGGTGATAGTTTCCCAAACAAATGACAATGTAAAAATGTAGTCATACTGTACATTTTATGCATGTTGCACCACAAAATTAAAAAATAATTTGTCAGGGCAGAAAAGTGTGATCCATTTCCTGACCCCTCAATAAGGGTCAGAGCCAGAACTCCTCGCATAAGACAGGTTAATAAGAGAAAGCATAATGTGTATGTAATCTAAGTTCTTTTACATGGCATGACAGCCTTCAAAAATGAATACGACTGTCCATTTTTATTCTTAGGCTTTTGAAGAACAGATAGCTATGTAGAAATGTCATTGGATCAAAAAATGTAATATTAATTGACTGTAGGACCCCTGTGTCTAGATTCTTCCTGGCCTCTCTGCAGTATTTGTCCTGCCTGCATATGAGACAGAACCTCTTCAAATGAGGGTATTCAAGGGAGGAAAAAGAAGGGAGGTATGACCTTCTTACATGTCCTATCTTTATGGCTTGCTTGGGGAAAGAATATTTCCCATGTGTATGACTTACCATGAGGAAGAATTCTGGTGTCCATGACTAGCGTCAGCGGAAATAGGAAGCAAGAGACAGGAGGTCAGGAAGACCTTGCTTTTAGAAGAAACTTTCCAATCTCCTTCAGTGCAGTGTACTCTGTACACCAATGTTCTGTGCTTCAGATATTGTGCACTGAACTCCAACAGACTGAACATGGCTATTTGAAACTATGATCAATGGAAGTCAGACATATGAAAATAGAGAGGGACAAGGTCTCTTGAGGAATATTACAAGAGGGCAGCTTCAGAATAACAAAGAATTCTGACCAATGTGGAAGAGAGGAGACATTCTCTTCAAAGAAATAGCAAGAGGTACTCCTTTATGATGAAGGTTCTGGAAAAATTAGGAA
Organism: Dipodomys merriami; assembly: GCF_024711535.1. NCBI lineage: Eukaryota > Metazoa > Chordata > Mammalia > Rodentia > Heteromyidae > Dipodomys > Dipodomys merriami. The sequence continues at coordinate 25,952,350 of NW_027202270.1, read as the reverse complement.
TCCATGGAACATTCCTCAATACAATAAAGGCTGTATATGACAAACCTACAGCCAGCATTATACTTAATGGTGAAAAACTAAAGCCATTTCCTCTTAACTCAGGAATGAGACAAGGATGTCCACTCTCTCCACTTCTCTTCAATCTAGTATTAGAATGCCTAGCTACAACAGTAAGACAAGATACAAACATAAAGGGAATCCAAATAGGAAAGAAGTAAAACTCTCCCTCTTTGCACATGACATGATCTTGTAATTAAAGAATCCCACAGACTCCACTCCCAAATTACTCAAGCTGATTCAAAACTTTGGAAAAGTAGCAGGGTATAAAATTAACCCTCATTTCTGTATACCAACAATGAGAAAAGTGTGGCTGAAATTAGGAAAGCAACTCCATTCATAATAGCCCCACAAAAAATAAAACACCTAGGAATTAACTTAACCAAAGAAGTGAAGGACCTCTATGATAAAAACTTTAAAAACTTGAAAAAGGAAATCAAAACAGAGCTTAGAAATTGGCAAAAAAAAAAAAAAAAAAAAAACAACTCCCATGCTCCTGGATTGGAAAGATCAACATCATGAAAATGGCAATACTTCCCAAGGCTATCTACAAATTCAATGCGATACCTATCAATATTCCAACCTCATTCTTCAAGGAAATAAAAGAGGCAACCCCAAAATTCATATGGAGCAATAAAAGACCCCGAATAGCAAAAACAATCCTCAACAGAAAGAACAGTGCTGGAAGAATATCAATACCAAATTTCAAACTCTACTACAAAGCCATAGTAATCAAAACAGCTTGGTACTGGCACAAGAACAGACCTCAAGACCAATGGACTAGAATTGAAAATCTTGCCCATGTAATTGTAACCCCTCTGTACAGTATTTTCACAATTAAAAAAAATTTAAAAATAAAAAAATAGCAAGAAGTTCCCAGGTAGTCTATTTCTAAGTCATCAAAAAAAAAAAAAAAATGCCATGAACTGTTAGGTGCTACTGGCTCATGCCTGTATTCCTAGCTATTCAGGAAGCTGAGATCTGATGATTGCAGTTCAAAGCCAGCCCAGACAAGAAAGCTCATGAGACTCTTAACTCCAAGTAAGCACCCCAAAAAACCAAAAGTGAAGCTATGGCTCAAGTGGTAGAGTGCTAGCCTTGTGCAAAAAAACCTGAGGGAAGCACCCAAGCCCTGACTTCAAGCCCCAGGACCAGCACACACACACACACACACACACACACACACACACACACACACACACACACACACATACACACACACACACACACACACACACACACACACACACACACACACGAACAAAAACCTCATCCAGGAGCTGGTGGCTTACTCCTATAATCTTAGCTACACAGGAGGCTGAGATCTGAGGGTCTAGGTTTGAAGCCAACCTGGGCAGAAAAGTCCATGAGACTCTTATCTCCATGAACTACTCAGCAAAAGCTGGAAGTAGTGCCTTGGGTCAAGTGGTAGGGCACTAGCTTGAACAAAAAGAAGCTCAAAGACAGTGGACAGATGCTGAGTTTAAGTCCCAGCACCAGCAAAGGAAAAAAAAATACTCTCAGCATGCAAATATTTTCTATGCCATAGAATCTGGGCATTATATATAAGCTATTATATGACTGTGTCAGGTCAAAATATTCAGTCTTTCCACAACTAAAAGACAGAACTCAAACAACCATTTATATTCACTGATTCCTCTGATGCAGTTATCAAAGTGGCATCTATTTATTCCAAGAGCATCTGAGAAGCAGCAATAGGCAAATCAACTGTATGCAGAACAACACCACCTGCCTCTGCCTGCTTCCTACTCTTCTACAGTCCGGGAGAGAGAAGAAACAGAGCCCGAGACAGAGATTCAGCCACATATGCATGATCTAGGGGAATTTACTCATGAGAGAAAGGAGGATGTAAGGAGGTGAGAAGCAGTCTGAGATAGAGGAGAGGATCCAAAATGGATGAAGGGAGATGACTGAACAAGTGAACCCTTAAAGTAAAGAGCTCTGCTTTTTGGTGGTAATGACCACTTGCAAGGAGGTTCCTATTGGCCCAGGGCAATTCTTGGATAAAGGGAAGCTGGGTAATGTCAGCGGCCGATCTTTGAAATACCAGGTTGGTAAAAGGATCCAAGCTTAGCAATGTCCACCACACCAGTTAGTTAAACACTGGATGCATCTGTAAAAGAGCAGTACACAATGCTATGTCGAAAACCAAACTTTACAACTTGGGGCGGGGGGAGTGTAGTCGTGGAGATGGGAGGGCAGGGATGGTAAGGGAAAAACAAAGGAGGAGGCAACAATGCCTTGCTCATGTAATTGTAACCCCCCTGTACCGTATTTTCTCAATAAAAATCTTATTAATAAAAAAAAAAGCAGTTCATGCTGGCAATCAGCCAAGTCAGCTCCTCTAAACACAATCCTGGTGATTTCCACAGCTAACATCTTTAAAAATATTTTATTTGCTTACAAAAGAAACCTCATTTTCCCACCCAGGACACAGATTCATTTCTGTGATACCTCATATCTTTTGCATTTCGCAACAACAGCAAAACAAAGTCATATCAGTAGATCATGCCAAGGGGCTCAAGTTTGCCTTCAGAAATGAATTTCCTTCAGATCCTAGGAATTGAGGAATAAGAGAGAAATACAGTGAAAGTTGGGGAGGAGAATAGAAAGTATCTTCTTTCAAGCCATAAATCATAGAAATTGAATTAGATCATCTCAAATTGAGGGACAAAAAGCCAGTTATAGATCCATTTCATGACACTGGCTGACATGAATTCCATTTGTGACTCACTGAGCAACATTACTTATTCTGAGTGCTTTCTCTGACAACACAAGCACTTTACATGAAGACATGTGTAACACTACAGGAAGCAAAAGGAGAGAGCAAACTCCAACAATTTACCTAGAAAGCTAACTCTGAACATGAGTATGTGCATTTCTGAGTCTGCTCTCAGTTTCTCTTATACATCCTGCTTTTTTTTTTTTTTGGCATGGCTCCTAATGTCTAGCTTCCTCTTCTCTTTCCAGACACAATCAGCACAATCAAATAAGTTTTATCTTAACAATAGGGACTAGATCAAAACTGGAAGGCTAAGTATTTAGTAACTAGATGAGTCCTGGATCCAGACAAGGTCATGAGGAGACCTCAATGGAGAGTTTATTTTTGAGTAAGGATAGGGTTAATAAGAAACCAAAAAGGATGGGAAAGGGCAATGGGCTTTTATCAGCAAACTCTGCCTGAGTAGATGAGAAGTCAGGAAGAAGGGCAACAATAACACACAGAGAGGGGCTGACACTTCAGAGCTGTGGCCCCCCAAGGGAGAATTGCATCCCTTGGTAAAGCAAGTGGGATGAATAAATTTCCCAAGCAACCGCTCTTCTGACCACCTATCACTGTCACTCTTGTCTGGACCCATTCCAAAGCCAAGAAACCAAGATCTGCCCAAAACATCTGCACAGGGCACAGAGCAGGTAGAGAAAAGAAGAGAGAAGATCTAAGGTAACAAACAGAGCAACCCTAGCATATCATAGGCTAAAAAGGCATGCCATTGCTGTTTCTGTAAGCAGGCTGGCAGTGGTAATTCTAAAACACACCTTTGAATTATTCCTTCTAAGAAATTCTTCATGTATGATTGTTAATAACAAACTGCCTTATGTCAGGCACTAGACAAGATACTTTACCATTCATTGTGTTTGTTACTGGGGTTTCATAATTACTCTATGTTGTGGATGAATTAGTTTCACCAGGCAAATGATCAACTGTGGGCTCAGAGGGAGCTAAGTAACTGATTTAAGGTCACCCAAGCGAGGACAAGAAAGAGGTATACTATACACCAGGTTCTGATCTCTCTGTCTTTTCTGTCCTGCTTTTCTGTAACAAAGATGCTACCATTGTTCAAAACACCATAGAAGTTTTGATCATATTCAAAATACTTGTGGGAGTTTTACTCTTCCTCTCCCCTTCCCCCCCAAAGATTAGTTGCATTTCTTTATAGTCACACATTTTCACCAAAACAACAAAATGATGGTGATGATTCATCTCTACCACATTCACCAGATGTAAGGCCAGATGATGTTTGACTATTTCTAAAAGTCAAATTAAATTCACCCTTAGAGAACTAAGGATATTAAAAAAGAAGTTTGGAAAGATAACTCCATAAAAGAAGTCGCAAAAAAAAATAGCATCTGTAATTTGGACACTGGTTCAGAAAGGGATGATGTGAAGATCAAGCATGGTTTTCCCACAGAATAACCCCAGGTCTCCAAAAAGAGGCCTGCTGCTCATTTATAAGAGCTGGCAAACTTGAAACAATTGAAATGTCCAAAAATAGGACAATGAGTACATACACATGTTTGCATATTACCTTCTCCACCCCACTCTCATCAGAAAACAGCCAATGAGCTGGCAGGCTGGTTTTTCCATTCTGTCTACTCTGCATAGCTCATATTAAATCCTTACTAGCTATCTATTAAATGAATGATGGAATGAATGAATGAATAAAATCCTTCTCCCTTCCTAGCATGTAATCTTTGTGTAAACATTACCTATCTTTTGGTGCGTTGATAAAGAACTGGCAACTATGAACACAAATGTACTATGCCCTTACATATGAGACCAGCAAATCATCTACAGAATTATCTGTGGGAAAGTAAAATAAATAACCCCCTCATTCTCTGATCTTCCATGCCCCACCCCCACACCAACTTCACCTTCTCTTTCTCTCTCTCAAATAAATGTCAAACAATTGTCGGGGTTCCTTTGGCAGACATCAAGCATCTTTTTCTTGCAAGGCTATCCAAAAAATAATGAGTATTATTATATCTCCTTCACAGCCATGTAATTGACTAATACTAAAAGTACTAAGAGAGATGGCGTTTAGCTGGTTCACATCTAAAATTTAGACAATCAACCATGAATGCCTCAGGCTGATCACATGCTGAGAAAAGCAATAATAATAAGTCTGGCCAGATTTCCCTGCCAACTGGAAAGCCCAGGTTTGGGAGCAGATGTGCTGTGGAGGTGATACATTTGGTTTTCAGTGGGGAGGGTCTGCAGGTCTCATCTGTCTTCTGCACCCCTACTGGTCAGCTCCACACTCAGCACTCTCCTGCCAGCTGCTTAAGGACCTGCTCTTGTGTGAGGCATGGAGACATGGGAGAAAGACGTGTACCCTAAGAAAGAGACAGCCCCCAAACATTCAGTGACCTAGTGGTACTGCCAGCTTCCCTTTTTCATGTGGTGTCAACTCTTCCCTTTCCTGCAGCCAAAATTGGTGGAATTGTTAGGTGATTACCATCTTCTCTGCACTGAAGTCTGCTCCTGCATATAGAATCAGCCTGCAGATCTCTTGTCGGCTGGAAGCCACAGATGACCAACTGCAAAATCAATAGGCTCTGTCCCTGCCACAGGAGGGAGATCCCAAGCTTATCTGCGGCATCATGATAAGTACCTATTTGCCTGACATCTCCTCAATCAATAACATTGTTATTGTTTGCATTATCTGACTATAAGTTTCATCAATAATATACCTAGCTAATGGGTAACATGAGCCAGGATTGCATTTCAATGTGGGGTATATATATATAAGTTTAACTCTCTCTGTGCCAATAGGATGACTCACTAAGTGACCCTCACCAGACCTTAGCTGAGTTTTATCAAATCCTGCTAAGATATGGGTTGTCTTGAGACAAGGAAATTAATGTTGCCCAGGTCTAAACCAAATTGAATAAGTCCTGTCTCTCTTTGCCATTACTTTTATTAGGTTTTCACAAAGATAGGCAGATGGTTGTGTGTGTGTGTGTGTGTGTGTGTGTGTGTGTGTGTGTGTGTTTCCTTTAATGCAACTTGAGAGAATAGACTTGCTAGTGGGTAGATGGAGATGCACAATGCAAATGGTATTAGCTGCTACAAAATGTGTATGAAAGTAAAGAGGTTGTGAACTCCTATATCTGATTAACCTGATTATGTATGTATGTGTGTGTGTATGTATGTATGTATGTGTGTGTGTATGTATATATGTACACCAAGTAGAAATGAACATTCTGAAGGTGAAACAGAGCAACTCTATGCACTATCAGAAGTACTCTGGCCACTGTCTCATAAGTGACAAGCACATGGCTTAGCGCAGAGAGATGGCGCCATCTGTCCTCTCACCCTTTGGGGAATGGCATGGGGCTTTTTCTTGTACTAGTTTATATCCAAGCAGTTATGGCAAGAAAGAGAAAGAAAAGAGAAGAAAAGAGAGAGAGAGAAAAAGAGAGAAGGAAAGAAGAAAGGCAAAAACGTATGTAGGCAGGAAGGCAGGCAGGCAGGAAGGCAGGAAGGCAGGAAGGAAGGAAGGAAGGACGGAAGGCAGGAAGGAAGGAAGGCCACAGTCATAACAGTGTACAGTACAGTTTTCTTGTCACATTACAAACACTCACTGGTTTCTCCAACTTTAATGGCAATTCCAGTACTGAGGGAATAAACAGATTTCTCTATGAGCCTAGTAGGACCATCAAAAGCTTCATCATTGTATCTTTTGCTACCTTTTCCCTTTTCTTTATTTTTTTTGATTGGCTCTAATAAGTTGTTCATATAATGGGGTATAAATATACAGATCACAGAAAGAGTTGGATTATTTGGTTTGTTTGGATATATAAATTAACTTTAAATGTTTGCTATACAATTTTCAGATGGCCAACTGCTGTTTTCTAGTTCCTGAACAAACAGAACCCCAAAATCAGCCTTAAGAGCAAGTCTAGTCTGGTCTCTTAATTGTTACAACTGAAGTAAGTAAGATCCAAAGAAGTGAATGATTGCCCTGGTGTTGGCTTAGCAGTCCCAGCCTCCAGATCCCCTGCCTTCCTGCTGGCTTCCCACTTCACTGTCCTTGTGTCTCCACATCTGATGGTGCACCTGCTCATTACTTTGCAGTTTACCAGAGAGGGCACAGTGATGACAAGGGGCCACAATTAGGGGGGAATAAACACTCGACCACTATCACCAACCCTAACCTCATCTTTCAGCCCTTCTTGGTGATTTGTAACAGAGAAGAAAAGAACTGTCACAAAACTATAAACTGCCACAGAGAAGGCATAGATTTCTTTTAAAGGAGGGAAGTTTGTGCCTAACCACCTACCTCCAGAGAGAAATGAAGAAATGGCTCCCTCGAAGCTCTCCCTTCCTCCTCCCTGAAGGGTAACCTAAAGTCCTAACAAGAATTTAATCTAGATAACAAATACAAATGGGCTAAATGGAGTTGAAATGGATGTATCATGGGAAATAAGGTATCATGGAAAATTATGAATGAAGAATAAGTAGGATCAATAGATTACAAAGGAGAAGGATGGATTCTGAGACACTGACTCCTTTGTTCCATGTGATGCCTCTCATGTCCAGACCCCTGGGCTGGCCATGCAGTTACGACCTATGTTCCAGCACATCTACAGACTGGCTAGATGAATCCAAGTTATTTCTTCGGCTTTCTTGTCTTCTACTTCATCAAGATCCCAGCCTCCAGGGTCTGATTTCACACAGATGTTCTGATCCCTTCCTGACACATGATCCTACCTTAAATTGGGGATCCAGAAGGTCATCAGAGGCAGCACATGCCCTGTGGTCACACTAGTTGGGTGCACACCCTTGTGTTTCAGCTAGCTCATTCCTTCTGGGTGGCCATATTTGCCTTTGTTGGAAACACCACTAGACTAATGTCCTGTCCAAAATCTCAAAGGCTAACTTAGTGGCCTCATTCATGAAATGAGAGGTGGTCCTTGAGAACAAATAACAGGAACCTTTAGAAGGAACTCTTAAAGTTTGTCTTTTGTGCCGTATCTGACACATCCGCAATAGGGCCTCTCTGGTTGTCTTTGTCTGATTCTTGTACACAAAATTAAATCGGAAGAACAGAGCCCTGTCTGTATGTCTCTATTTGGGATTCCTTGCTTCATAATCTGGCAAGGAAACTGTCTTCTTTGGATATATTTTTGTTAGTCCTACTAACATATTTCCAAGTACTCTAGCAGCCAAGTTAGGAGAACCAGGTCAAGTCTAGGAGGGAGAGGGGTGTTTTTCCTTCCTGTGACCTCAGGATGGATTTAATTAAGCATCTCCTGCAGCCCAGATCTATAGTCTGCAAAGTGTTCTGGAAGAGGCCCTTCCATGTGCTCTGCTTTTCAATGAGCCAAAATAAAATCCGTTCAACTGAAACACCATTCTGAGAGTCTGCTGCCACCATGAGAGCAATTGTAACAAGCACACTCCAAGCATCTAAGTACAGGGACCTAGACTCAGGAGCCCTGGCTCCTTTTTGTAACTTAGTACCCTTAAATTCTCTCTGTGTTCCCAGGGGTAAAGTTTTCTCCTTGTGGGGGGAAGATACCCTTTTGAATCTTGTTTCCTAAATCTGATCGTTTTTCCTAGATTGAAAACAGAGATAAGAAAAAGCTTCACACATCGGAGATGGAAGGAGGAAGTGAAGGGATAAAGAGAGAAAGGGTGTCACAGTAGAATTGTCCCCAGTGGCTTTCTGAACTCCCATCAGGACACAGCTGTCTTCCCTAGTTTGACAGTCCTGACCTCACAACCTGCCACTGAAGAATGAACAAAAAACAAATTTCCCATAGGACATGCTCCCTCCCAGCCTTTCCAGGGTTTCAACCTCAAGATGAAATCTGACAAAAGAAACAAATTAGATTAAACTGCACCGCTAAGGGCCTTGGATTGCTCAGATAAAAGAATCTGCAGAGAGTTGTTAGGACTGAGAGCAATCATCTTCTGCAACTTGAAGAAAGGCAGCAAGGCGGGGGGTGGGCAGTGCGGGTGAGGGGGGACACCACAGATGTCTTCCCTCCCACAGCTGTTGTGTGGGCCACTGTGCAGTCTTAATTCTCTGATGATGCTCAGGAAGTGATGGTGGAAGATGGAAGGACTTGGTAAGGAACTACAACCCAAGTGCTCAGGGGTCAGGCACATAACCTAGGTAGAAGAAACTGAATCAATGGGGATTTTTATATAAATTGTCTGTGTCTTCAAATGTCCATACCTCATTGATTAGAAAAATAATGCACCCCCCCCCAACTGTTCCTGAAATGTTTACTGAGCACTTTCTATATACCAGGCACTTTGGAAATCCATTGTAAACTCTTCCAGGTAAACGCTGTTACTACCTGCTAACCACCCAAGGGAAGCAGCAAGTCTCTAAGTGGCAGAAACCACACCTGCCTACAGCTGAGAGCTAACTGCTTTGGGCAGGACCTTCCTGTACATGTTTTTATCCACTAGACCTCTTAAGAGCTTTTTGTAAGTGCAGTACAGAAACTGAGCCTTGCTAGAATGAACTAATGTGGCCGAGATCATAAACAACAAAACTACATGCTGATTAGTAGCATCTAGTGCCTGTAATAATCACTAATCAGGATACGAGGATCAAAGTTCAAAGCCAGCTCATGTAGAAAAGCCTGTGAGACTTTTCATCTCCAATTAACCAGCAAAAAGCCAGAAATGGAAGTATGGCTCAAGTGGTAGAGCCTTGAGCAAAAATCCAAGCAAGGGTGAGTCCCTGAGTTCATATAGAGTCAGTACTGGAAAAAAAATAGAAATTTAATATAGAATATGAAGAAGCTATGCTGAAAAAGAAAGAAATATAAGGAGAAACAAAGATGCATGCCAGTGATAAATGACAATTTTTCTTGTTCTAATGACTATACACAGACAAAAAGATTAAAATATCTTATTGGAAAAAATGTGAATTTAAGTATAAATTATGCTGGTTCAATTATTTTCAATTTGTTTGAACCCAAATCGTGTTTGAGCCCTTTAAAAAAAAATTCCCGTAAGGTTTAAATTCAGATGCAATTCCATTATTTGTGTAGCCTATGCTGCCCTCTGATGGTTAAGGTCTTAATAGCATGATTTTGTTTAAAATTATCATGTATAACTGCTCTTTGGTTTTCCAAAGTACATGGCTGAATAATGCATCAACTTAGCATTACATATATGCATAAAATAAATATAATACCATTTGCATATTTTATGCCCTGAGTTACAAGATTTGTCTTGTTCCATTTTTATGTATTTTACAGGATATTAGAAGAAATGAATTGAAAATAAATCATGGTACCACCGGGCTCCTGAGCTTCCAGAATCCAATTTCTCAGGAAACAAACCTTTTTTTAAAAATTATGACCCTAAACATAGAAGAACTCTAATCTGACCCAAAAGGATTCTGTATCTTCCATGATACAGAAAAGCATTTGTTGATGCTTGATAAGAAATGTACTCATTATCTTGCCCATGTAATTGTAACCCCTCTGTACAGTATTTTCACAATAAAAATAAAATAAAATAAAGTGTTTGTTGTATTTTGTATAAACGAGATCGGTTCATAAGTATGTTTTAAGTCATCAAGTATGGTTTGTGATTGTGAATAGAAAATCGTCTTCTGGTTTCCTACAGTGACAGATTACCTACCAGTATGTCTCCAACGCACAGCAGTTTGCTTTGGCCTGAGTAACAGCTCTCAGAGCTGCTAACTTTGCAGTGCCCGGCCACCTCCCATGAGAGGGGGACTTGCATGACAGTAGCCCTGGAGAGAGGAAAACCCTCTTCCAGAAACAAGGTTGGGGACTTCTTTGCATGTGGAAAGAAAACCAGTCCCCTTCAGGTCCCTCTTGAGGATTATTCGCAAGTAAACAGGAAACTCTACTTACCAGACCAACCAAAGACGAGACTCTAAATTCCAAAATATTTGGAACCAAAAGTTAAATACTACAAGAGTAGTTTAAATACTCCAAGAGGCACAGTTTACTTGCAAATATAAGAATGTCCTGCACAGTCCTTTCTTTGTTGTTCTTAATTCAAACTGTTTTACCGAGAAATCCAGCTCAGAGTTTATCAGTAAAAATGTGAGAATTTGACAGAACTGGCTGATTTTTTTTTTCATAAGAGCTGAGGAGTGACTATAGCTTTAACCCAGCTCCTTTCACTAATTGTCTCTATTGTCTGTGCCTGGTAGGCCTTTAAGTTAATTCCTTTGGCTTTATCTCTGAAAATTGTGATGTACATGTTTATTTTTCACCAGCCATGGAGCTCAGCAAATTTAAATGCCTCCAGAGCAAAGTTTACAAGCACTAATTCTGATTTATCTTTTTTCATTCCCCATTTTCTCCCTTCACTGTTACAACTTCTCATCAGGTTTGTAAGCATTATTTAAATTACAAATTATCTCTAAAGCACCCAAAGTTTCCATAAAGAAGGTTTATACATATATATATATATATATATATATATATATAACTATTTAAAACAATTAAAATAGAGGATAACAGAAAGCCCTTTGAATTAGCAAGCAGAAAACCTGTGATCTTATTCAACCCTATGCCTTTGATAAATTCTGTGCCATAAAGCAATCCTCTTAAACCCTCTTTGTTTTTTAACGCTCCATCATTAAAAAGTAATAACACTTATTCCTCTTGCCTCCCTGGGATTTTGAAAAGTAACAGTGAATCAGAGGACATATGCTAATTATTCCAAGTCCACCAAAGAGATGTATTCTCTGAAGACTAAGATAACATTACTGTGGTGCAGCATTAGAGAGAAAACAAATATTAAAATGCTATTCAAAGTGGGTCTGATAGGAAAAGAAGCTCTCCTAATATGAGCACATAGTTTGGAAATTGTATATTAAATGGTAAAAGTAGTTCTGTTTCCATCTAGATTCAAGATGATAAGCCTCCATAACTTTGTGCCTATTTGTTATTTGTGTGATTGTGATAAAAATTTTATACTAAATTATAATTTTGAATAAGACAATGTAGGAGAAATGGAATAAAACTAAAAATAATTTAATACACATGAATAATCACTGATTGCAACCATTTCTAAAATATCTGTATGTTGACATTAACTGGGGCTTCAGGATAGGCTACTCTGAATATTTTAAGTGGAAAGCGTAAGGTCTGCTCCTGGATGGCAAGCAGACTTCACCATCCTCGCAGCAAAGTCTCCGCCCAGTACCTGTGTAACCTAGGCAACTGGCACAACTGGAAGAGGTCACATCTGCATCAGCTGAGGTCATATCTGGATTAGATGTGGTCACACCTTTCCAGCCCCTGCCCTAGATAAGGCCTAGCCCAGGGCCAGACACTCTCTTTCCCAGGCCTTTTCCCAGCTGCATGGAGTGCCTACATGGTCTGGTGCCAGCCAAAAGGATGAATAAACCTACCTCTTTCTTGAATACCAATGTGCGTGGTGTGGTTCTTACTCGGCAACCTCTCTTTAAAACCTAACCGAATTTGCAAAGATGGAGGCAGCAGTTTTTCGTTTCTGAAGCAGGTCATATAACCTAGGTGTACCTAGAGGGAAGAAAAATCTTTTATTTCTGAAGATACAGGGCCACAGTGTTATACGGAAATTCAAGGACAACATACAGAGAAGCCATATTTTGAGAGGTTGAATTGGGAGTCTTTATTACAAAGACTGCAACTGCGGGCAGACACATATCCCCCTAAAACTTGCAGCCTCGAATTACTTAATACCGTTAGAAAAACTGAGCCCTGAGGCTGGCAGAGTAAAGAAAGAGCAGAAAACCAATCTCAACAAACCAAATCAACTCTAATGGAAAGTTGAAGCAGCAAGGCCATGGTGACCTGAGGCAATCAGGAGACAGGAGGCATGGTGCAATGGTGGCAGGGGTGGTAGGGCCTAAATAGGGTCATGGTCAAGGAGCAATATTCAGAATACACAGAAGACCCGGCGCGGGTACCAAACTAGCCCTGGTTTCTTAGCATCAGATCCCACCAATCACTTTTCTTCAGGAATCTTCATCAAACAGCATAAAAACATTCAGATTTACCCGTTTCTTTGTGGGTCTTAATTTTCCTACAGAGGACTTTATGCCACATACTACTTATATGAAATGATGAATGTTTATTCTTAATGTCTTTTGTTATAGTTACCTCAGCCATGATGAGTGAGTTAGAAACACAAAACGTAAAAGATCCTCAGAAACCCTCCTATAATGCAAGCTTCCAGACAAGTCAAAGAAACATTTCCTTAGCTTTCTGTACCTTCCTTTTCCTGGTATTCATCTGTTCAGCATCAGTTCGGCAGACTGGCCCAAGTACGGTGGGGAGTTTACCTGGTCTCTCCCTCTCTTTACCTATGTGGTAGGTGGGACCTCTGCCTGAGTTGCTGGGGTCACAATCCTCTGGCCACTCTGCTCTCTGCAGAGAAGCTGACACTGTGCTCTGAGACTAACAACGGCTGTGAACCAATGATTCTCAACGGGGGGCTGATCGCAACTCCCAGGGGCATTTGGCCGTTCTGAATACTTTTTCTTTCATGCTGGAGGAGGGGTACCACTAATATCCTGTAATGGTACACAACAATCCCTTGCCATACAGAAGTGCTGGGTTAAGCCTTACTTCAGTGAAGAATGTTCTAAGTTCCCATATCTCAAGTGCAACAAAGGTCTGTCTGAAGTCACAAAGATGAAGCTCCCGTGAATGGGGGATGGAGGGACCTAACAGACTTAAATTACCTGTCAACTGGGTATTTTTTTTTAACGTACTAGTTCTTATAACAGATATTGCTTGCTGTCAAGGGAGATCATTTCTTCTTTAAATCCCATGCATTTGAGCTCTGTGATGGTTTTAAAAAAAATCAGGAAAAGAGTCATGAAGAGCTGAGTTTGTCACTGTTTACATTTCTCTCTACACAGTAGGAGGAGAGAAAATGAGCTAAATGCTTTGCTAGAATAAAATAAAACTCACATTCATAGCATCAAACATGCTGACAAGACATCTCAGAGACTAAACACTCTCAACAAGAGATGTGGAAGCTCAAGGGAATATAAATACTTTTTGAGATTTTTTTTAAATCTTAATAAAAATTTATTCAAAATAAAGTATCCAAAAAGGATAGTACTCATTGCCTGGCTTATGAATTGGGAACCCCTCTGCACAACGCCTTAAGAATAACAATAAGATTATATTTAAAAATAAAATAAATGTATTCAAAAGAAAGTATCCTCGAGCTGAGGGGTGAAATCCAGGTGGCAGAATTAGCAAGTGCAAGGTCAAATATGTACATATCCTTAACAAAGAAGGCCAACTCTACATAAGAATGTTTTTGTTGAGCTGAGCACTGATAGCTCACACCTGTAATTCTAGCTACTCAAGTGGGCTGAGAACTGAGGATCATGGATAGAGCTGGACCAGGCAGGAAAGTCCTTGAGAACCTACCAAAAAAGCCAGACAAAAAGCTGTGGACAGCACCTAAGCTCTGAGTTCAAGCCCCAGGAGCAGCACAAAAGAAGAAGAAGAAAGAAGAAGAAGAAAGAAGGAAAGAAGAAGAAGGAAGAAGAAGAAGAAGAAGAAGAAGAAGAAGAAGAAGAAGAAGAAGAAGAAGAAGAAGTAGAAGAAGAAGAAGAAGAAGAAGAAGAAGAAGAAGAAGAAGAAGAAGAAGAAGAATGAAGAAGAATGAAGAAGAAGAAGATGAAGAAGAAGAAGAAGAGAAGAAGAAGAAGGAGAGAAGAGAAGAAGAAGAAGAAGAATGAAGAAGAAGTAATGAAGAAGAGAAGAAGAAGAAGAGAAGAAGAAGAAGAAGAAGAAGAAGAAGAAGAAGAATGAAGAGGAGGAAGAAGAAGAAGAGAAGAAGAAGAAGAAGAAGAAGAAGAAGAAGAAGAAGAAGAAGAAGAAGAAGAAGAAGAAGAAGGAAGAAGAAGAAGAAGAAAAGAAAGAAGAAGAAGAAGAGGAAGAAGAAGAAGGAAGAAGAGAGGAAGAAGAAGCAGAAGAAGAAGAAGAAGAAGAAAGATGAAGAAGAAGAAGAAGAGAAGAAGAGAGAAGAAGAAGAAGAAGAGAAGAAGAAGAAGAAGAAGAAGAAGAAGGAAGAAGAAGAAGAAGAAGAAGAAGAAGAAGAAGAAGAAGAAGAGAGAATGTTTTTTTGTTTTGTTTGTTTTGTTTTGGTTCGGTCTTGGGGCCTGAACTCTGGGCCTGGGCGCTGTCCCTCAGCTCTTCAGCTCAAGGCTAGGGCTCTACCACTTGAGCCACAGTGCCACTTCCAGCTTTTTTCTTTTTGGTGCTGAGGAATTGAACCCAGGGTCTCAGGCATGCAAGGCAAGCGCTCTACCACTGAGCCACCTTCCCAGCCCCAAGGAAGGGAATGTTTTTGTTGTTAGTTTTTGTTCTTTTCATTGTTGTTGTTGTGGGACAAAAAAGGAACACAGGAACAGAGAAAGAAAGGGTGAACAGATGTAGTCATTGTATTCAATATACATTAAGTAAAAAATGAACTATGCAACTTGTGGGCAGGGATGGGAGGGGGTAGGTGGAGGAAAGCAAAGGAAGGGGTGATATTGTCCAAGAAGCATTTTACTTATTACCTGACTTATGAAATGGTAACCTCTTTGTGCAACTCCCTAATAATAATGCTTTTAAAAGGGGAAAGAAAATAAAATAAAATTTACTCAAAACAATGTATCCTTGAGAGCTAGGGGGTGATGGTCAAGTAATAGAGTACCTACCTAGCAAGCACTAGAAAAAATTTGTATATATCCTTAACAAAAGAAGGTCAACTCTATATAATAATTTCTAAAACATTCTCATTGAAGTAGAACAAAAACAATAATCTATATTTAGACACAAATGCAATATTTTCCTAATGTCTCCAATTAGGCAAACAAAGAGAATTAAAAGGCATTTTCATATTTGTTTGTTTGGAGTATGGCTTTATTTTTGTTTGCAAATAGAATAAAATAGGATTTTATAGGCCAAGGAATTATTCAAGATTTTAAAAAATTAAATTAGCAAGTCGCTCTTTGGGGTGGGAATTTTTACTTAGGTTTTAAAATCTTATTAATGCTCTAACTAGAGATAAGCTTTGGAAAAAAGAACTGAAACGTGAGTGAGAGAAGACACGTGGTGCCTTTGCCTTGACTGTCTTTGAGCAGAATCCTTGACATTCATTATTAATATGTTATGTTCATAAGAGACATTAAAATCAAAAATCATCTGCTTGATTATTCCTTCTTTGACCCATAGGTCACAGAGCATCCTATTTATAATTCTGCTTCAGGAAGAAATTTAAGAAGGGGAAACAAAATAGCCTCACTGCTCCATTAATTAGCAAGCTGAATTGGGCCTCTGAACCCCTGACCTGACTCTTTGGATTTAGTGTAGCAGAAAGTGGGAACTGAGCATTTAGGAGAGGTCTGGGTAAAATGTTGTCCCAAGTATATGGTACTAGCTCATGTGTAGTTGAGAAAGTACGCGAGAAACAAATAAATATAAAGATGCAGTGAAAGCCTAATAAAATCCATTTCAAACCGCTGCAGGGTATAATCAAGAGCCCTGAGGAAAGTCCAAACTGAGACATGCATGACAGCTGAAATTAACAACACTTCTAGCAAGCCCCATTGCTTTGCCGTGATTGGCACCTACCTCAAAGGTCCATCCCATTCTCAGCATAGATCCACTGGGCTCCTATTCCCGATCACCAAAGCCATCCCCTTGGTCCCCTTGGGGGTTCCTCCTGGGCTAGAGATAGATGTCAAAGTAGACATGGGCAGAATAAGTGTTTAAAGACAAGGAAAAGACGATAACCAAAGCGCTGATGGGCACATGTGTAGTAAAAAGCCTGGACTTCTAGATTGCCTTGCTTTTTAATAAACAACTTGAAAATACCACATAATAGTAGCTACCTTTATGGAGGGCTTCCTGTAGGTCAAGTTCTTTCTATTCACTTGTCATGTTTGAAATTATTAGTTTTCGTGCCAGCCACTGTAGTGTGTGCAATCACCACCCCACTTGGCAGACAGAGAGACTGAGATACTTAACCTTGATTACCCCAACAGTAAACAACAGATCTGAAAGAGGAACTGAAAAGCCTATGCCTGCTTCTTACATGTACTCTCACCCATGAAAATGCTTATGCTGGATGGCCAGGGTTATGGGCTGCGTTTTATAGAGAGAAAATGAGAAGTAGAAATTTTATAACCAATACATAATCATGTTGCAATGAGAACTCAAGTGTCTGTTGCTATCCCAAGGGTTTTCAACATTACTGGTTATAAATGACCAAACTGATTAACCAAGTGATTTAGCCAAATAATTTGAAACATTCCTGGAACCAACTCCAGTTTCATAGAAACATCAATAGTACAAAAGAAAACCAGAACTTAGTCATGGGGGCACACATCTTTGATCCCAGTACTCAGGAGGAATGCGAGTTCAGGGCTACCCTGGGCTCCATATTGAGACTATGTTGTCCAAAATATTCAAATCAGAAAGAGAAGAAGAAAGGAAGGGAAGGGACGGGAAAGGAAGGGGGAAGAAGTAGCTTACATATGTGTATAAAATGGCAACAATAATTTACAGAAAGAAATATATATTTCATTTGGAAATGTCCTAGTATGTATGTAAATATCTTAGTAGAATACTTGATAATTACTAATAAGATGAATCGGCCCCTCAACCAAAGTACTCCTCAGGTGCAACTGGAAATAGAAAGTCATAAGAAAAATAGACTAATCATAACATCCAATTAATGGCAAATAGGACAAAAGTAAATACATTTAAAATCAAGAACAAAAGTGTTTCTCTCCTTCTTCCTTGTCAAAGGAACTTAATTTCACTTGGAGTGGCAAAGCACATGCTCCTCCCCTCCCTTAGAATCCCTTAAGGTAGGGGCATAAAGAATGGTACTAGCATCAGCATTGACTGACTCTATGGAAGCAGACCCATAGGGTGGACTCCCAGGAAAGCTTAATGAGAAGGTGTCATCTCTTCAGGCCTCTTTTTTTTTTTAATTGCGAAAATACTATACAGAGGGGTTACAATTACATGGGCAAGGTAATGAGTACATTTCTTATCAAGCCTTCTTGCCTCCTCCTTTGTTTCCCCTTCCCATCCCTTCCCACTTTCCCACCATACCCCCACCCTCACTCCCCCCTTCCCCACCTACTACCACTCCCCCACCTCTGGCCAAAGTTGTAAAGTTCATTTTTTCAGACATAACATCTTGTACATCTCATTGCTGCAATGGGTCCACCTGTATCCCTATTTAAACAATTTGTTTTTTCTCTTCCCCTCCACAAAGTATACCAACATCAAATACAGTGAAAACAGGGGTTATACCATGGGGGAGGGACATACACAGCAACAAAGAAATCATCTTATAAATATGTTAGAAACAATCGCAAGAAAGAAAAAACATTTGAGTCCTTATCATGGGGTTCATTTCGCCTAACATCAACTTATCTGACTGTTTCTGCTTGTCTCAGACATATACTAGTAATTGCAAATAAGGGAAACCATTGGACCTAAGTTTCTTTGGGCCTGACGTACTTCACTTAATACAATTTTGTCCAAGCCTTTCCATTTCCTAACAAATGGGACAATGTCATTCTTTCTGATGGAGGCATAGAATTCCATTGTGTATATATACCACATTTTCTTGATCCATTCATCTACTGAGGGGCATCTGGGTTGGTTCCATATCTTAGCTATAGTAAACAATGCTGCAATAAACATAGTTGTGCTGATAGCTTTAGTATGGTCATGTTTGTGATCATTTGGGTAAGTGCCCAAAAGTGGGATTGCTGGGTCAAGGGGGAGCTCTATGTGGAGCCTTTTGAGGAACCTCCATACTACTTTCCAAAGTGGTTGAAAAAGTTTACACTCCCACCAACAATGTAGTAAGGTTCCCTTCTGTCCACATCCCCTCCAGCATCTGTTGTTATTACAGTTCTTGATTATAGCCATTCTAACTAGGGTAAGGTGGTATCTCAATGTTGTTTTGATTTGCATTTCTTTTATGGTTAGGGAGGTTGAACATTTCTTCCTGTGTCTATTAGCCATCCTTTCCTCTTCAGAGAAGTTTCTCTTTAAGTCTTTAGCCCACTTATTTATTGGGCAGGTGTTTCTTTGAGGATTTGTTGTTGGGGGATTTAATTTTTTGAGTTCCTAGCATATTTTAGATATGAGACCCTTGTCCGTTGTATGGCTAGTGAAGATCTTCTCCCAATCCGTAGGCTTCCTATTGATCTTGCTAGCTATGTCCTTTACCATGCAGAAGCTCTGCAGCTTCATGCAATCCCATTTGTCCAACCTTTCTTTGATTTATTGTGTTTCTGGGTCTCTATTAAGAAAATTTCGGTCAGGCCTCTTTTTTACTTTCATAGCTCATCCTTTTCTTTTTTTTTTCCCCCTTACCTAGAGCATAAACACAAGGCTTGTCAGCCAAGCTGACTGTTGAGAAGCAGGAAGGAGCCCAGATCCTCAATGAAGTCCTCAGATACTAGAACTTGTTCTGGGCTACTTCATATAAGCCCTCGCCAGAGCCTGTTCTGTTTTCCATGCAGCTGAACATAATCCCAACCACTGATACTATTGCCTCCTCACCTATGCCTGGTTTTCAGAAGCTCATTATCTAATTCTGTATAGAAATAAAAGAAAATAGGGATAAAAATAACTAAGAGATACAATGAAACATCACTAACTGTACATTATGCAATTTTTATAGGTTTGATATTTTTAGAAATTATTTGGAAGAAAAAAATAGATTTGCTAAAAATAGTGGTTGCTATAATATATTTTTCCCCTGCAAGGTCCCATCTGTTTCTTCTTTACACCTTCTTTTGATCCAATCACCGTT
This sequence comes from Dipodomys merriami, assembly GCF_024711535.1. Lineage (NCBI taxonomy): Eukaryota > Metazoa > Chordata > Mammalia > Rodentia > Heteromyidae > Dipodomys > Dipodomys merriami. The sequence continues at coordinate 25,932,693 of NW_027202270.1, read as the reverse complement.
TGTGTTATTTTCCTCTTCAAGTTTATCTAATATGAGGGCCTTGAATAAACTCCCATTAGACTTTTCCAGTTGGTTTTAATGACTTGTTCTTGTTCCACAATTAAATTCTACCATGGCTTCTTGGATGTTCCACAGAATGTTGGGTTTAAAACACTATGTAGTTTAGTCTTAGACTGGAAATATTTATCACTCTTAAGTCCACAACTGTTCCACTAAAAAGTTTTCATTTGACTTTCAAGGAGGTTCTTGAACTGACTTCTCCCCTCCAAATGTTCAAGAAATCAACTTGCGCTGGATGTTGGTGGCACACGCCTATAATCCTAGCTACTCAGGAGGCTGAGATCTGAGGATCACTGTTCAAAGCCAGCCCAGGCAGGAAAGTCCATGAGACTCTTATCTCCAATAAGCCACTCAGAAAACCAGAAGTGGCAAAGTGGTAGAGCGCTCACATTGAGCTGAAGAGCTGAGGGATAATGCCCAGGCCCAGAGTTCAAGCCCCACAACCGACAAAAAAAGCAAAAATCAAAAAACAAAAAAACAAAACTTGCTCTTTCAGATGTTCAAATAGTATCCTCCTTATATTAGCTCCACAGAATTGTATAGCTAACCTTATATTCAGATGCACAAGCAAATGTGTTTAAAACAATATCAGTATTTCTTAGAATTTTAAATATTTTTAATTTTACTGAATTGCCTCACAAAGCTGACATGGCAAGTTGCCATCTCTTAAATATACATTCCCAGTCATATGTCCCATGTTTAGAACACCAACCCACATTGTTTATCTCCTGATTATGGAAAGCAGAGTTGGTTGGCGATCAAGCATAATCAGAATAACTGCCTTAATTACCCCCAAAGCACTCTCCATCTTTGATTTGAGGATCTAACTTTTAACTTGGTCATAGGAAAAAATACTGTAACATAAACTTAGTAAATGAAAAAACAAATTTTAAAGAAACACTTCTTTGGCATTTATTCAAGTTCAACAAACTCATAAATAACTAGGAGATGAAGTTTTAGGCTGACGAATTGCTGCATAGCATGGGAAATTTATTTTCTAAGATAGTCTCTGGCTTTCAGATGCCTGAATTACATACATCTCTTAAATATAAATGACTCTACCAGCTGGTTGGTTCCAAATACTCCCCTTTCCTCTCCACTGCCAATACAGGAATTTTTTTCCTTCCTCCTTTTTCTTTCTCTTTCCCAGCTATAATGCTTGTGTTATTGAGGGACAAATCTGTAGGATCAGCAGAAAAGGACACAAAGGAATACGTGAGAGAAGAAGAAAGACTGAACAGTCATTGCCCATTTCTTCTTTCCCTCTGTCCCTGGGCTAAGGGGACCCACCTTATTATAGTTCGTCATGATCTGGCTCTTATGTGTCTTTTTTTGATGTCTTATCTAAAAAACTGACTAATTTTTAGGACTCCTGCCCAGTTTAGTTTGAGCATCAGCCCAGTGTGGGTTTGGCTCCTTCCTGACCTCACAAGCTGAGCACTCTTCTCACTGTACTCTTTCCAAATTTAACACCTTCCTCTCTACACAGGGAGCAATTTCAGAATGTTGTTATTAATCTGTATCTTTGGGGCTTAGCAGCCCCCAAAGTGTCCACAACTAAAATGGCTTAAAAAATAGTAGAATTTGAAAATTATCTAGTGTAACAATAATGCATGATCCCAGCACTTCTCCAAGTCCCTCATCCCGTAGATCCTACGCAGACCCTTACCCCATCTTCCCTGCTCTAGAAGTGACTAGAGTGAAGAAGGAAGATGATACTCATTAACTGGCTTTGCTGGAACAGAAATGAAGCTGCTTTGGTCTCTTTGTCATCTAAAGTTCCACTTATCAACTATATGTACCTTTGTCTCTAAATGGAAAAAGAAATGGCAGAGTATCACTGAGGAGGACCAGACTTCTAGTAAGTATGTGGGGCCTTTAACAGAACAGGTAATAACAGATCATTGCAGGCAACATTTCAACAGTTCTTTCTGTCAAGATTCTATCATAAATAGATTGCACCTATGGTCAGCACTCTGAGGTACTGTGTTCTCCGTCAACTTGAACTCACAACATGCTTTCTTTACTCTTTAACAACTCATGCAACAGAATGTAACCAGGTATTGATGCTGGTATTCTGATATTTTATATACCTTTATCTGAATTAGGAAAGGGAAGAGGAACAACAGAATGGTGAGACAAAGGACAAGAGGGGAATCAATGCAATATGTTGGAAATGATCTGTACATCTTGTGGGGGGAGGGAAAGTAGGAGAAAAGGGAGGGAGGGGGTAACAAATTTGACAAGAAATGTACTTATTACCTTACTTATGTAACTATAACCCCTCTGTACATCATCTTGACAACAAAAAAAGAAGAAAAAATAATAAAAATAAGTTTGACTAGAGCTGGGGATATAGCTCAGTGGTAGAGCACCTACCTTGCATCTACAAGGCACTGAGTTCAATCCCCAGCACTGAAAATAATAATGCAATTATCCAGACATGGTGGCTCATGCTAGTATACAATAAATAGATTAATGTAAGCTAGACAAGAAATATTTCCAAATGGGAGCACTTTGGATAAAATGATAAGCAGGATTTTTTTCTGCATCTTATTGTTGTTAAAAACTTCTACTATAACTTAAAATATATGTTTAATCAGCAAGACCCATTTACAATAAATGTCAGAACCAACATATATTGGAGACTCTTAATTTTTTTACATTTTTGCCTTTCCTTTTCCCGAGTGCTCAGATACCAAAGAGAGTGAATGAGGGGAGGAGAGTTAACTCTTGTGTGTTGGGTAAGGAAACTGGGGGTGGGAACATCTTGGCACCAGCTTTCCAATCTCCAGCAGTCCCATCTTACTGCACAGGGACAGAGCTGCTGCTCTGTCACGTGTCAGATGTAGCAGCATAGCCTCAGACCTTGCTTCCCACCAAATCCAAAAGTCCCACCTATAAGGAAATGCCAGTGTCACCAGAAAGTGTGGTGACTCCAAGAGGTTGCATGGTACATTTTCTAAGTGGACCAAAGAGATTTGGGTCAGAAACAGTACATCAGTAGAACAGGAAATAAAAGGATGTTGACTGATAAACAGTGAGGGATGACTCTAAAAGCTACATGAGGATCAAGAGTTGTTCCAACTCAAAGTCTGAGCTGGCAGGTTTGGTGTCCAAAATCTCCTGGCTCCAAATTCCTAGGCTATCTACCCACAGAAACACAAATTGAAGGCTTTCCAGCCAAATGAGGATCCTAGCTAACCTTGATTGGCTCAGAATGTGACAATCACCAGCCTAGTCCATTTTGTGTTGCTATAACAAACCACTTGAGACTGAGTGATCTATAAAGAACAGTTTATTTGGCTCATGAGTCTAGAGACTGGTAATTCCAAGATGGAAGGTATATTATCTGGTGAGGGACTCCTCGCTGTTTTATAACATAGCTGAAGCATCACTCAGAGACAGACAGTTATAAACTTGTAAGTAACACACTCACAAAGTAACTAACCCATACCCACAATGACAACAGCATTAATCCATCCATGAAGGTAGAGAAGTCCTGACCTAATCCCCTCTTAAAGTTTCCACCTTAATGCAACAAGGTTACTCTGGGGATTGGGAGGTTCTCTTTGAAACTTTCCAAATGAAAGAAGACAGATAGTAGTAATGAATTTTTTGCAGTGTCTCCCATACACAAATTATGACACATCTGCTCCCATGTACATTGACTCACAGAAACCCTGGTATATAAATACTACTTCAAGTAGTTCATTTTGTGGATGTGGAAAAGGAGGACACCAAGATGGCTGAGTTAGGATTTGAACCCATGCTATTCAGCTCTAGACCAAATGCCTGATCACTAGGCTGTCTAGTATCCCTCCATAAGGTATTTAGTTGTTGTTTTTGGTTTTGGGTTTTTTTGCCAGTCCTGGGTCTTGAACTCAGGGCACTGAGTTTTTTTTTGCTCAAAACTAGCATTCATTCTACCACTTGAGCCACAGTGCCACTTCTGGCTTTTTTGTTTATATGGTACTGAGGAAATGAACCCAGAGTTTCATGCATGCTAGGTAAGCATTCCCAGCCCAGGTATTTTGTTTTAATGGGAGATTAATCTGATGATACAGTGGGTGAGTTGAAAGGAAAAAAAGAGAGATCCATATTAGGAAATCCACTTGGGACGTGATGGTGATAGTTTTAGGCACCTACAAAACATTTTGTTTCTTCCTGTTTCCTCATCACGTGATTTTATCCATTCCTATAGACCTATGCTAAATCCAGACTCTATTGTTTTTTCCCTTTTGCCTTTGTTCCCTCTACTCTCTCCATTGTGCTATCAGAGGATCTTTGAAAGGGAAAATCTGATAATCACCTTTCAGATTAATCTTCCATGCTCTTGGGTCACAAGGTTTTTCATCAGCCAGTTCTTATTTTCTTATCCAGCTCTGTGTCTAGACACTTGTGTTCTTCCATTTTCTTTCTCATTTTGTTGTTGTTGTTGTTGTTGGTTATGGGTCTGGAACTCAGGGCCTGGGCTCTGTCCCTGAGCTTTTTCAGCTCAAGGCTAGTTCTCTACCACATTGAGCCACAGCTTTACTTGCAGTTCTAGTGGTTAATTGGAGATAAAAGTCTGATGGACTTTTTTGTCCAGACTGGCTTCAAACCATCATCCTCAGATTTCAGCCTCCTGAGTAGCTAGGCAAGAGCCACCAGCACCCAGCTCTCTTCTCTTCCCTGGTGAATGTCAGAATTACCTGATGTCAAAAATGGGGGTGGGGGATTGGGAGATCTTCACTAGCCATACAACGGACAAGGGTCTCATATCTAAAATATGCTAGGAACTCAAAAAATTAAACCCCCCAACAACAAATTCTCAAAGAAACAACTGCCCAATAAATAAGTGGGCTAAAGACTTAAAGAGAAACTTCTCTGAAGAGGAAAGGATGGCTAATAGACACAGGAAGAAATGTTCAACCTCCCTAGCCATAAAAGAAATGCAAATCAAAACAACATTGAGATACCACCTTACCCCACTTAGAATGGCTATAATCAAGAACTGTAATAACAACAGATGCTGGAGGGGATGTGGACAGAAGGGAACCTTACTACATTGTTGGTGGGAGTGTAAACTTGTTCAACCACTTTGGAAAGTAGTATGGAGGTTCCTCAAAAGACTCCACATAGAGCTCCCCTTTGACCCAGCAATCCCACTTTTGGGCATTTACCTGAATGATCACAAACAAGACCATACTAAAGCTACCAGCACGACTATGTTTATTGCAGCATTACTTACCATAGCTAAGATATGGAACCAACCCAGATGCCCCTCAGTAGATGAATGGATCAAGAAAATGTGGTATATATACACAATGGAATTCTATGCCTCCATCAGAAAGAATGACATTGTCCCATTTGTTAGGAAATGGAAAGGCTTGGACAAAATTGTATTAAGTGAAGTAAGCCAGGCCCAAAGAAACTTAGGTCCAATGGTTTCCCTTATTTGCAATTACTAGTATATGTCTGAGACAAGCAGTAACAGTCAGATAAGTTGTTAGGCGAAATGAACCCCATGATAAGGACTTAAATGTTTTTTCTTTCTTGCGATTGTTTCTAACATATTTATAAGATGATTTCTTTGTTGCTTTGTATGTCCCTCCCCCCATGGTATAACCCCTGTTTTCACTGTATTTGATGTTGGTATACTTGGTGGAGGAGAAGGGAAAAAACAAATTGTTTAAATAGGGATACAGGTGGACCCCATTGCAGCAATGAGATGTACAAGACTGTTATGTCTGAAAAAATGAACTTTACAACTTTGGCCAGAGGTGGGGGAGTGGTGGTAGGTGGGGAAGGGGGAGTGGGGGTGGGGGTATGGTGGGAAAGTGGGAAGGGATGGGAAGGGGAAACAAAGGAGGAGGCAAGAAGGCTTGATAAGAAATGTACTCATTACCTTGCCCATGTAATTGCAACCCCTCTGTACGGTATTTTTACAATAAAAAAAAAACACTGAAGGGAAAAAATAAACAAAGATGACACTAAGATCACTGTCAATCTGTCAAAAAAAAATGGGGGTGGGAGTCAGGGCAGAGGCAAGCAGTGGAGCCTTTGTCCAAATTTTTTAAAGTTCTATGTCTGATGGTACAGTGCACAGACAGGGCTAAGAACCACTACTTCCTAGGCACTGCTTCCTGAACAGACTCTACTCTCTGGAGAGCTTAATCCCTTCTCCTCTTGGAGCCTTTGTGCATTCCATTGTTTCAGCTTAGAGTACCATTTCCCTCATTCTGTTTCATCTGTTTGGTTCCTATACAAGCTTCAGATCTTTAATGCCTAAAAAGTTGTCCATAGTAGGTTCTCCTTAATCCTAGAACCTGTGAATGTATTTCTTAACATGGCAAAGAGGACTTCATGGTGTTCAAGTTAAGGCTGTAGAGCTAAATAAAATGTCCTGGATTGTCCAGGGGGAGCCCAAATGCAATAGCATTGGGAGAAAGAAGATATAAGGACAGAAGCAAAGGTCACAGAGGTAATGTATGCTACTATCTTTGAAGTTAGGAGTCAGAAGCCAAGCATTGCTATTTCCAGAAAGCAGAAAAGGGCAGATCATCTTCTAGGGTTTCCAAAGAAAGCATGCCTCTGCCAACAATCTTGACTTTAGCCCTATGAGATTCATTTTAGACTTCTGACCTACAGAACTGTCAGGTAATAAGTCAGTACTATTAATTCATTTAATTAATTTTAATTAATTAATTGCCCCCAAAGAAACTAATAGATGGCCTATCTGAGAAGATTTTCCTGACCATTTCTTACCCAATGTTTATTCTTCAAACTTAGAAAAACATAACTTCAAGTATAAATTTTAAATTATGCTTTAATTATATTTAAGTGCTTATAGAGTTTTACCTTTCAACATGTCAGTGTATAATGCATCTTGATCAATATCACCCCTTTCATCATTCTCTCCTATCCCTCACAACCCTGTCCACTTCCACACACTTTGGTATTAGTTTTCTCTGCTTTGACTTCCCTAAATGAAAAAAAAATAAGTACTTCCCTTACTGGATTCATAGGAAGCCGAAGTAATTAAATGAGTTAATTTATACCAAGTATTTAAAATAGTGCCTTTTATATAGTAAGTGCCCAACAACTATTAGCTGTTATTGTTACCCCATCAGAGCCTACGCATCACACCATTGTGGTTACTGAATAAAGTGGGTGGGAACAGACATGAAGAGATGGATCTGATTTGTAGGTTCTGATGATCATAATTCTTCCTTATGGGCTTGATCCAGAGGAAAGGGCACTGTCTTCACATGCCATCATTCTTTATTAAAGACATTTAGTTCAGGATTTCCCACTTAGTCTTGCCCTTAAGGATGGTCTGTTTCCTCCATCCTGCACATCCTGTTGACTTCCTCCCAGCTCTATGGGGTCCCGGTGACATTGACTAGCTATAGCTCCAAGATCTCAGCTATAGTGCTGGAAATTCAGATCTTCTCAATGGAAAGGGAGAGAGCAGATGATTCAAAAATGAGATAGTCGGCTCAGAGAATGATTAAGAGAAGAAATCTGGAGGATGGGAAGGCCATGGCTGGGGTGGCTTCCTTCACCGATTGTACAACCATGGCACTGTTCCAACTGTCCCATGCCTCTGGTTATCCTTCTACAAATGGGGTCAGCCCAGTGCCCACTTTCCAAGAGTGTTAGGAAGATTAAAACAAGATGATCCTTAGGCACTTAGCACTGTACTCTATCACCCATAGACAGCACTGTCTGAAAGTCTCTGGCAACAATTTGAGCAGGAATGAGAATAAAAGATATAATCTCTAACAGTGATATAGAGCAAGGCTCTCTATATTCTTAAACATGGCTAAAGACCTCAACGAGCCTTTGTTTTTTTATGCCTGCTATGTCTAGTGATAGCTATACTAGAAGTAAAACAAATATTTTAAAATACCAAGTCATAAAAAGAAAACAATAAAAATGTTAACATGTCTTTCAAAAATAGAAATTAGCTAGCTTTCAAAACAAGGATAATTCAACTGGCATTATGTTTTGCAAATCTATCTTAATAGAATATAGCTAGCTCCTTATATTGGCTTCACATTCATCCTGATATAGTATCACAGGTCAAAGAGCCTCTGGAAACTTTCACAGCACACTTAGGAAAGAATGAAAATAAAAAGGCAAATAACATCTTGGTATTATTATGAAACAGTTTTGAGCACAGTGACCTGAAAAAAGTCTCAGAGATCTATAGACTAAAATGATAGAAATTGTTAAGACCTGTAAAATTATCTTTTAAAAAAAAATCAGTGTAGAAAGGTCATAAGAAAAATGAGATTACATATTACTTCCACTATGATAGGGAGAAAAGTAGACAACTCAAGTGATTCTGAGACTGTGAGATGTTGAGAGCTCTCAGCCTCTGCTAGTGGGAATATAATATTGTTCAATTGTTTCATTAGGTATTGCCAGATTTATCTCTAGAGATAAGATGTCCACATTCATCATCCACCTATTTAACCCCGTAGGAGTATTAAGAAACTAATTATGATACCACATAATTGAGCACCAAAATTAAACACTGTAACAAATAGTAGTACAGTATTGCAATGAATAATAACATATATTCACATAGTAGATTGTTATAGTTGAAAGTGAATTAACTAAGTCCCAGCTACTGAGGAAGCTGAGGTGGGAGCCTGGGAAGTTGAGAACATCCTAGGCAGTATTATCACCCAGTATTAAAAAAAAAAAAAAAAATAGGAGCCATGGGAATAAATCTTGAAAGTAATGATGAGCAAGTAGAGAACAGGAATTCCATACACCATATATGTAAAGCCAGCCCAGGAAGGAAAGTCTAAAGCCAGCCCAGGAAGGAAAGTCCATCAGACTCTTATCTCCAATAAGCCACCAGAAAACAAGAAGTAGAGCTGTGGCTCAAGTGGTAGGACACTCGTCTTGAGCTGAAGAGCTGAGGGACAGAGCTCAAGCCCCATGACCAACAACAACAACAACAAAAAAACTAAAACAAAAAAACAGGAAATTATTTTCAAGGCTTTCCTTGGGTCATTAAACCAAACCATTGTTATAGATTACAAAGTGACAAGAGTAAGTTTTGTGAATTAATTGGACAAAGTATATTTCAGTAGCCATCTCTATAGGAAAGCAAAGTCTTGTCCAAGCAGGACTTCATAAAACATATGTTCTCTCCTTGACTCACATCCTTCTAGTTTGGGGTTTGGTTTTTTTGTTTATTTTTTTTCAGATTTCTTGGGGTGTATTAATAAATACTAGTTTATTGTGTATCAACATACACAATTTGATAAATACCGTGTTCTTTTACCTATAAAGCATTTTATATTGAGCATTTATATCAAAGCACTTAAAATTAACTTGTGTTTTCCTTTTTTACTAGCATCTGTTAGTTGTACAGAGTTTTATCATGACACAACCATATATGATTACAGTGTCACCAGATTCACTTCCATCATCCTCTTTCCTCCCTACTCCTCCCTTCTTAAAGCCATTTCAATGTTTCACTGTTCTCTTTTCATACATGTCTATAAAGTATTTCATTAGTATTTTCCCTCTCTTGTCTTCTTCTCCCTCCCTCCACCTACTAGTACTACAGGACCTGACATTCCTGACATTTTTTTAAGGTGAGTATAACTAATTCAAACAGATTTCACCAGGGTATTTCAAAGATGTATCTATTACATTAATCAGATTAATTCTACATTACTCTTTGTCCTCCTCCTAATCCTTACTACTCAAGTTTTCAGTATGTTTCCTTTTTAAAAATTTAAGTTTAGAGGGGGGACCAAGATGGCGACGGGGCAGTAGGGAAACGCCACAGCTCTCTCCAACCAAAAAGAGAGTTCGAGTTCCAACGCTTAATCTCCCCAAGAGACCGACAACAACAAAAAGACGAACACTCAGAGAAAAACCAGAGGCGGAGAATAACAAAAAAGAAAGAGGAAAAGAATTTCAAAACAGAGAAAAGCGAAGACCCCTCCCCCAACCTTTACTGGCCGCGCGGCAGCGCGCCAAGCCGCCGGCCAGCCGGCCCGGCGGGGGCTGTGGGAGCCCCAGAGAAACAGCAGAGACACAGGGGGCCACTTTCAGAACATCTGGTACTGGTTTGCAGAACAGCAGATCACCAGGAACAGAGAAACCTACCAGCCGGGAGTCTCCACGAGGATCCCACCCCCACCCCTCACTCTCCACCCGAGCAGAGAGGTTCCATCCCGCCAAAGCGGCTCGGCGCGACAAAGGGTCCTGTCTGCAGACCACCCGCCCGCCCGATCACGATCGCAACAACCCGGCGGGGTCACTTGGGCCCCAGAGGTACCGAGAAGAAGCTGCCTGAGCGTGGACACTCTTGACCCAACAGCTTCGACAGAGGCAGAGACAGAAAAGAATCACACAGAGCCACCACCGCCCAACCCAGCCCGGATTGCAACAACAACTGACGACCTACACCACACAGAAACAACCAGCTCCAGGGTGAGTACCCCACAGGGGAAGTGTATCCCTCAAGGGAGACCAGAGCTGGAGGGAATCCCCAGACCCTGACCTAGACTCCCTACCCCAGCACCCGGACCACAGGACCCACTAAAACTGGGAACTGTTTGAGAGCTCCACCAGCCCGTGGAGCACACTCAGCTGGCCAGGCTAGAGCAAGAGCACCCCTGGAAGGGAGCTTAAATGCCCAAGCCAGGAACAGCGCCCCTGGGTCAAGACTACCAACAGTAGAAGAAATTTGAACTGTGTCCCCCAGGCTGTATAACCTATACACATCAGCACAGGCCTAACAAGCGCGCTCCAGGCTGGGGCCGGAACCAAGCCCGGGGATCCGGCACCTGAACAACACAACCAACTCCTCCCAATTGAAGTAAAAAGCTGAGCATACGCCTCAACAGAGGGGAGAAAACCAGGAAACAACACTCCCCCGGGAAGCACGCCTGTGACAACAAAAGACCTGGAGGCCCAGGACAAGAGAAGCCCAAACCCCACCAAAACTCCACCCATATACCCTAGACTGGGAATTGGGCAACACAGGCTGCCAGCACCTGATAGTAAGCAGGAGCTCAGACTGTTAAGGCGGCTCAGCAATAGAGTGATAGTCTTGGATGTATGAGGCCCTGGATCTGATTCCTCAGCATCACAAAAGCAAAAAGGGTCAGAAGTGGTGCTGTGGCTCAAACGGTAGGGTGCCAGCCTTGAGCTGAAAAGCTGAGGGACAGCACCCAAACCTAGAGTTCAAGCCCACAACCAGCCCCAAACAAATAAACAAAAACACATCAGGAGCCCATAGCAGACTCCAGCATTTGGGAGAGTGCATCCAGAGCATCTGTTCTTCACAAGAGCACCCGTAGGAGCAAACACAAGCAGTCTAGGCTGCTCAACCCTTCCAAAGGCGGGAACTGTCAGCAATCTACAGCAGAGAGCTGAGAATCCTAAGTAAGTCAGAATAGCAGCTGGAAATAGGCTCCCAACAGAACCCAGATCAGGCACAGACTCTCTCTACCAATACAGAATCAGCAACCAAGCAAAGACAGACACACCAAAACAAAATTGAAGAGCAGTCTCCTGAACCTCCATGCGAAAATCACAGAGAAAAATCACAAGGTTTACTACCACCCAGGACAGCAAGCTCACCTCAAAAGCCAGCAGCCACACAGGGGAGAGCCCCAGTGGGAGCAAAGCAGGAATGGAAGACAAAGGCTACTTCCAAGGGTTGCTGGAGGCAATGACTCAAGAAATAAAGCGAGAAATTTATCAGAAATTGAAAGAGCACAAGGATGAACTATCCAAAGAGATACAGGGTATCAAACAAGAGATGCATGCAAAAATAGAAGCTGCACAAACCTCAATAAGAAGTGAGATAAACGCCAAATTAGAGGTAATACATACCTCATTGAGAGGTGAGATCAGTACTCTGAGAACCAACATTGAATCCATAAAGGGATCCATTTCCTCCATGCAAACCACAATAGAAGCCACTGTCAACAGAGTGAATGAAATGGAAGGTCGAGTGTCAGATACAGAAGACAGAATACACCAACTGGACCAAAAAGTGACAGATATGGAAAAATTACTCAAATTAAACCAAAGGGATATTCAAGAGCAAGCAGATAATGCTAAAAAATTTAACCTTCGCATAATTGGAGTGGACGAAGGTGAGGAATTCCAGAGCAAGGGAATGCACCACCTATTTAACAATATAATCAAGGAAAATTTTCCCCACCTCAAAAACGACCATCTTAACTACATCACAAAAGCTTATCGAACACCCAACAAGCAAGACCCCAGGAGAAACACTTCTAGACACATTATAGTAAAAATGATAGATCTGAATAATAAGGAAACAATCCTGCATGCAGCAAAAATGAAGAAGGAGCTATACTACAATGGGAAAAAAATAAGAATTACTGCAGATCTCTCCACACAAACAATGAATGCAAGAAAAGCCTGGGAAAGCACCATACGAGCCCTGAGAGCCAATAACTGCCAACCCAGACTGATCTACCCGGCAAAGCTAGCATTCACATTTGATGGAGAACTGAAAACTTTTAATAGCAAAGAAAAACTAAATGAATACATAAACATTAAGCCAGCATTACAAAGAATTCTAAGAGGGGGGACACAACCTGAAGAAAGCAGCCAGGAACTGGGGCCTGCCCCAAACAGGCATTACTCAAAGTCTAACTGAGCAAGCACAGGAGGAAAGGAAAAAAGAAAAACTTAGGAAAACGGAATGGCAGGGACAACAATGCATCTCTCTATACTTTCTCTTAATATAAATGGGCTGAATTCGCCAATTAAAAGAAAACGAACTGAGGACTGGATAAGAAAACAAGACCCATCCATCTGTTGCCTTCAGGAGACCCACCTCTCAGCCAAACATACAAACAAACTCAGAGTGAAGGGGTGGAAAAGGATCTACCAATCAAACGCCCCCAGTAAGAAAGCAGGTGTAGCTATCCTGATATCTGACAAAATAAACTTTTCATTAAAATCAGTACAGAAAGACAAGGACGGACACTACATATTAATAAAGGGAACAATCCAAGAGGAGGATATAACCATCATCAACTTATATGCCCCAAATATTGGTGCACCCAGATATGTCAAACAAATGCTCTCAAACTTACAGAATAAAATAGATCCCAATACGATAATACTAGGAGACTTTAACACACCACTCTCACCAAAGGACAGGTCTACCAACCAGAGGATTGGCAAAGAAGCTACCGAATTAAGAGAGGCCATACTTCAAGCGGAATTAACTGACATCTACCGAGTATTTCACCCTAAAACAACACAGTACACATTCTTCTCAGCAGCTCACGGAACTTTCTCCAAAATAGACCATATCATAGTTCATGCAAGGAACTTAAGCAAATACAAAGGGATCGACATAATCCCCTGTATCCTATCTGACCACAGTGGAATCAAGCTAGCTCTCAATAACAAAGCATACCGCAGAAATTTCTCCAATACATGGAAATTGAACAGCACACTCCTTAACAATGCCTGGATAACAGAAGAGATCAGAGAAGAAATAAAGCACTTCCTACAACTCAATGAAAATGAAAACACCTCACAAAGAAACTTGTGGGACACAGCAAAAGCAGTCCTGAGGGGCAAATTTATTGCCCTCAGTGCCCACATCAAGAGAATGGAGACAGACCAAGTAAATAACCTCATGTTGCAATTAAAACAGCTAGAAAAACAGGAAAAAATGGAACCTAAAGCTACTAGAAGAAGCCAGATAACCAAATTAAAAGCAGAGATTAACCAATTAGAAAATCAGAAAACCATAACCAAAATAAACCAAACAAAAAGCTGGTTCTTTGAAAAAATAAACAAAATTGATGGCCCATTGGCTAGATTAATTAAAAAAAGAAGAGAGGAAACCCATATTAATAGGATTAGGGATGCCACGGGAAACATCACCACACGTACCCAAGATATCCAAACAATTCTAACAGACTACTTTCAAAAGCTATACTCTCTAAAGGAAGAAAATCGGGCAGAAATGGATGCATTTTTAGAGAAATACAAGTTGCCCAAACTGAGCAAAGAAGAAGTTAACCAATTAAATAAGCCAATATCCTATAATGAGATACAGGAAGCTATCAAAAGTCTTCCAACAAAAAAAAGCCCAGGACCAGATGGATTCACAGCAGAATTCTATAAGACCTTTAAACAAGAACTAATACCCATACTCCTCAAGCTCTTCAGAGAAACAGAGAAGGAAGGAGCTATCCCAAACTCATTCTACGAAGCCAATATCACACTCATCCCCAAACCAGGCAAAGACCCAACCAAAAAGGAGAATTACAGGCCAATCTCCTTGATGAACACAGATGCAAAGATCCTTAACAAGATTCTAGCTAACAGAATCCAGAAACACATAAAAAAAATAATTCACTATGACCAGGTAGGCTTCATCCCAGAGACACAGGGATGGTTTAACATACGTAAGTCAATAAATGTAATCCAACATATCAACAGAGCCAAGGTCAAGAATCACATGATTATCGCTACAGATGCAGAAAAGGCCTTTGACAAAATTCAACATTCATTCATGCTAAAAGCTCTGGAGAAAATAGGAATAGAAGGAACATTTCTAAAAACAATAAAAGCCATTTATGACAGACCAATAGCCAATATTATACTTAATGGGGAAAAGCTACAACCAATTCTCCTAAAATCAGGAACAAGGCAAGGATGCCCACTGTCTCCACTCCTCTTCAATATAGTCCTAGAACCCTTAGCCAGGGCAATAAGGCAAGAAAAAGATATTAAAGGGATCCTCATAGGAAAAGAAGAAGTTAAACTATCCCTTTTTGCAGACGACATGATACTATACCTCCACGATCCCAAAAACTCCATCCCCAAACTCTTAGAAATCATAAATCACTTTGGCAAAATAGCAGGATACAAAATAAACCCACAAAAATCAGTTGCCTTCCTATACACTGATAATGTACAGGAAGAGAGGGAAATAAAGGGAGCAACCCCATTCACAATAACCTCCCGAAAAATAAAATATTTAGGAATTAACCTAACCAAAGATGTAAAAGAACTATTTAATGAGAACTATAAAAAGTTAAAGAAAGAAATTGCAGAAGACACTAGGAAATGGAAAGACCTCCCATGCTCCTGGATAGGCCGACTTAATATAGTAAAGATGGTAATACTTCCAAAACTAATATACAAATTCAACGCAATTCCTATTAAAATCCCAATGACGTACATCACTGAAATACAGAAAACAGTCCAAAAATTCATATGGAACAATAAAAGACCTAGAATAGCCAAAACAATTCTAGGGGATAAAGACAATATGGGAGGGCTATCCATGCCGAACTTCAAACTCTACTACAGAGCTATAATAACAAAGACAGCATGGTACTGGCACAAAAACAGACCCGAAGACCAATGGAACAGAATAGAAGATCCAGAAATAAATCCACAGGCCTACAGCCAGCTGATATTCGACAAAGGAGCCAAAGACATACAATGGAAGAAACACAGCCTCTTCAACCGCTGGTGCTGGGAAAACTGGGCAGCCACATGCAGAAAACTAAAAGTGGACCCCAGCCTATCACCATGCACCAACATCAACTCAAAATGGATTAAAGACCTTAACATTAAACCTGAATCTCTGAAACTACTGCAGGACAGAGTAGGAGAGACACTTGAACTAATAGGCACAGGAAGGAACTTCCTGAACAGAGTCCCAGGGTCACAACAAATTGGAGAGAGACTCGACAAATGGGACTACCTTAAAATAAAAAGCTTCTGCACAGATAAAGCTATCGCAACCAAGCTAGAAAGACAACCAACTAATTGGGAAAAAATATTTACCAGCAATATATCAGACAAGGGGTTAACATCCTGTATATACAGGGAACTCAAGAAACTAATCCCTCCCAAACCCAACACACCAATTACTAAATGGGCAAGGGAACTAAAGAGGGACTTCTCAAATGAAGAAATAAAAATGGCAAAGAAACACATGAGGAAATGTTCATCATCCCTGGTGGTGAAGGAAATGCAAATAAAGACAACCCTGAGATACCACCTTACCCCAGTCAGAATGTCCCACATCCACAAATCAGCCAACGACAAATGCTGGAGGGGATGTGGAGAACGAGGAACGCTATTACACTGCTGGTGGGAATGTACACTCATACAACCACTTTGGAAAGCAGTCTGGAGGGTCCTTAGAAAGCTAAAGATTGACCTCCCTTACGACCCAGTCATACCACTTCTAGGCATCTACCCTGAACAACAGGAACCAATATACAAGGACACGTGCACCTCCATGTTTATTGCAGCACTGTTCGCAATAGCTAGGATATGGAAACAACCTAGATGCCCCACCACAGATGAATGGATCCAAAAATTGTGGTATCTATACACAATGGAATATTATGCAGCCATTAGAAATGACAAAATAATGGCATTTGCAGGGAAATGGATGGAGCTAGAAGGAATCATGTTGAGCGAGGTAAGCCAAGAACGAAGAGACAAACAGTACATGGTCTCCCTGATAAGTGGATGATGAATCCAAAATGTTAGGTGATATGACAAAACTAACAGGACTTAAGAAACAAAGAACTCCCACTCATCTGGTTGAACCACTACTAAATATCCCCATGCTGCTGATCACATATATGGTATATAACATATGAGCACCGTTATATATTACAGACTGTGATAGACAATTTGCTCCAGGAAAGTTAGAATGAACTTGTGACTTTAAATGAGCATCATTATTCCACAATACTGTGAATTTCCGGAAATTAAGTAATCACTTAATCACGATCAAAAAAAAAAAAAAAAAAAAAAAAGAACCTTGGGGAAGGGAGGGAGGGAGGGGATGGTAGGGGGAAAACAATGGAGGGGGTAACAATGTTCAAGAGGAAGTGGAAGTGTACTCATTACCTCACTCATGTAACTGTAACCCTCTGTATAGTATCTCTACAATAAAAAAAATTAAAAAAAAAAAAATTTAAGTTTATTGTCAAGGTGATGTACAGAGGGGTTACAGTTACATATGGAAGGTAGTGAGTACATTTCTTTCAAACTTGTTACCTCTTCCCTCATTTTTCTCCTACTTTCCCTTACCCCAAGTTGTACAGCTCATTTCCAACCTATTGTCTTAGGAGTATTGCTGTTCTACTGGTTTACCCTTTGTCCTTTGTCTCACCATTTTGTTGTTCCCCTTCCCTTCCCTAATTCAGATATACATATATGCAATACCCAGGGTACCAAAATCAAATACAGTGACAACAGGGATAAACCATAGAGGAAAAAAAAAGAAATCACATAGCACATTAAAAACAACAACAACATAGAAGAACTTCTTGTTCCCATATCTTGGAGTTCATTTCGCTTAGCATCATCTTACATGGTCATATGTACACAGCTATTGAGCTATTCTACTCATCTTCTAGGACTATTCTAGACATATACTAATTATTAAAAATGAGGGAAACCACGGTACCTATGTCTCTTTGGGTCTGCCTTACTTTTCAGTGAGTTTATGTTATCTTGCTATACAGATATACTGTATTTTAATATTCGTCAGCCTCTAACAGTCTTTTCCTCTAATCTCTTCCTCTAGTTCTCTCAAACAGTTCTACAATTATAAATATTGTCTCTATATATGTATATGTGATCCTTTATATGTATATGATTATCTTTTAGGTCTAGCTTCTACATATGAAGAAAATACACACAATCTGTATTTTTCTGAACACCACCAAGATTTCATCTCACACCAGTCTGAATGGCTATCACCAAAACACAAACCACAACAACAAATACTGGCAAGGTTGTGGAAGAAAAGGAACCCTTTTAGGCTGTTGGTGAGAATGTAGACTATGGTGCCCAGAATGGAAAACAGTATGGAAGTTCAGAAATTATGGAAGTGATACAGTGATTCCATTCTTAGACACCTGTCTGAAGAAACATAAGTCAGGGCACAACAGAAGCACTATTTACACTCATGTTTATTTCAGCACTGTTCACAAGCTATGGAGGTAGCACCAACACCCTACAAATGATGAATGGGTCAAGAAAAGAAAGGAAAGGGTTCCTATCTCTTCAATCCACTTTCTTTTATATAATAACCACATGTGTACAAGAATATGGACCATATTTTCCTCAGCTCAGCCCCTTTCTTCAAGCAGAGCGTCCTTATTTCATTTCCTAGACTCATGTATTTCCTACTTCAGAAACAGAATCCTGGGTTACAATGCAAATGCTCACAATAGACAAGGTAATTGATTGAAGCAGACTGTCTAGCAATGCCTATGAAGCACCTGTGGAAGGCAAGGACATGGAAAAACTAAAGCCTTCCCTCGGCCAGGGGATAGTCACTCTTCAGATCTTCTCAGCTTCTCAAGGAAAATATGGATCTGCCTTTGCTCAACAATCTAAGTTTCAGGTGAAATTTCACTCCCATGATTCCATTACACCAAACAACATTACACTTGACCACACTCTCTTTTAGAGACTAGCAAGAGAGAATAAGTTGCTAACCTGGAAGAAGCAAGTTGTTCTACTATGAACGTTCATGAGAATGCAGGGACTTCAGGTAGCCTATAGTTGCAGTTGCTGAGGAGCTCAATACCATTACCTCAGGAACTGAATTGTGCTAGCATGATACATAGAGAGCTAGCTGCCTGAGACTGGAAGAGAACCCCAAATTCCAGAATGGGATCTAGTTCAGCCTGCCTTTTGACTGCAGTGTTCTGAGGTCTTGAGTTGAGAACCCAAAGAAAGCCACATCCAGACTCCTGACTCAAGGAAACCGTGATGACCAATGTGGGTCTTCAGTTGGGATCATTTCAATGAAGCAAGAAGGCCTAGGCCTTCCCGTGTCAGATTGTGCATTAAGTTGCCTCTCCTATCTGCCATCAATATCTCTTCCCTAACTGCTTTAATCTCAACATCCTGTCAAGAGAGAAGTTCATTTACTATTGATGGCATACACTCCTTTCTTAGGAATTATTGGCTTATGTAAGACAGGCCATAGAGAGGTACTGACTCATAAGAATGATTGATTCACAATAATGAAATTTCAGAGAAAAATGTAGAAAAGTAAAAATGATCCATTGCCTGAAGATCATCCTGCTGGCCTCAAGTTATACCATCTTTACCTGAGAATGAGTTCAACCAAACCAAAAACACTGTGAGCAGCAAGACTAGAGTCAAAATAGGAGTGCTATGTCCTGCATCAACACTGTTTAGAAAATCTTATTGCAGAAAGATTCCATTGTCTTCTTTGAAAAACAGGGTAAGATCTCCTCTAATCTCCCTGACTGACTTGCTGTGAGGTTCATGCCATTATGGTATATGGGAAAGCACTCTGCAAGTGAAAGAGATATGCACATAGTTTGAAGCATTAAGAAATCATTGGAGACATAATGGTATACATTTCCACTGCAACTTTGTAGCTTTAGTCCTGACCTTACCCATCTGCTGGCAGGTTTATTTATCCCTCATCTCCCAGTTTTCCCATAGAGCCTGACATACACTTTTCTTAGTTTCCCAGAGGCTGTCAAAGGCCAAGGAGGGACTGACACCATGATCCTCACACATCACAGCAGCCTGATTAACAGACGAAGAAGAAACACCTGAAGGCCATACAGATGTCTAGGGAGTCCCCAGTCATCGATCAAAAACAACTCCATCAAATATTCCAGGCTCCAAAGCAAAAAAAAGAAAAAAGAAATCACTCTTAGGAAGAATAGGAGCACCAGATCCTTCAAACCTATGTAGACAGGTCTAGAAGACAGTCTCATCCAGCAGGGCTCCACTGTGTCCACATCCACATATCCAGCCGCAGAAACAACCAACCACTTTCCTCTGATGTTTCTATGGGTTATGAAACTCTTCACACAGTTTTATTGCATTGAAATGGATGAGAAAGCATGGGGAGGAAGGGAAAACAAAAGCAGTTCTCCTTGTGTTACAGCAAACATGAAAAAGTTGCACAAGAAAAAATAAGCCCTTCCTTAAAGCCAGAGGTTGAAGGCAAGGATGACATGACTAACTGAGGGAGGGAAGCTAACTCATTTCTCAAATAAACTTCTACATTTAATAATATTATTAATAACAATAATAAAATAATAGTAATACTAAAAGAATCATAACAACACTAAATATTTACTGAGTTTACTACACGCCTGGTTCTTTATACATTTTCTCCCTCAATCCCCACAACAAGCCCCAAAGGAAGGTATTATTACTGTTCCTACTTAACAGATGAAGAAGCCAAAGCTGGGCAAATTATTTATGCAAGTTCATGAAACTAGCAAATGATAGACATTCTCAGAGCTGCTGTTCCACAAAACACATCCATCCTTCATGCTATAGAGTTTCTTGGAACACAGTCTGCAAGTGACCTAATTATAAGCAAAAAAAGAAAAAAGGAAGAAGAGCGCAAAGTAAGGAAGATCAAAAAGTAGGAATGGGGTGGGGGGAAGAGGAAGAAAAGAGAATATAGAAGACAAGAAAAATCATGAACTATGTGTAAAATTCAGCATAGGAAAATAAAATCTACAGAAGAAAACCAAATCAAGTTTAATATAAAAACAAAGGAATCTAGACATTAAAAATAAAAAGGCCAAAAAATGGATTGTATATTGGAATTCTTGATTTCAGAATTTAACCCTAAGTTCAGGAAATAATAGCAATGCTTATGGTATACAGGAAAGAATAGAAAACATGGTAGCAGACAACTTTAGTTTGAATAATATTTTTACAATATCAATGAACAAAATAGCAGTTTTACAATTTTTGGTTTTCATAGTAATTATAATTTATATGACATCTCCCTGAAGCACACTGTTTCTAAAATGATCTGGTTCAATTTTTCTGACAGATTCACCATAATTATCCCCATTCCTACATAAAAAATCTGAAGATGAGGGAGGATGAGTTGCTCGAAAACACACAGATAGTAAGAGGCAGAACTGTTCATCAACCCAGCTCAGAGACTCCTCTTAAACCTCTTCAGTCTCAAATACTTTCATTATCATCAACACCACCAACTGCCACAACCTAAGAGGAAATGCAATTTACATATTTATTGAACAATTTACATAGAGTACCACTTTTAATCCCACCCATTCCTCTGAATTAGTAATTAATGTTAGTCCCATTTTACTGAAGAAGAAACTAAGGCTCAATTTGAGTGGTAGTTGAGATATGAACTTAGGCAAGCTGACTCCATCTATTTAACTTTTGCATGGTTCAATGTTCAGAAATATGGCTCACTTTAAAATACTCCTATAGAAATGGGATAGAACTAACGTTTAGATAAATGTCAATAAGTGGCTTGGTCTGTTACATCCTCAATTCTAGTTAAAGATAATTTAGTGCAGTGACATGTCAGTTTTTGTTTCATTTTTACTTTCTCATTTTGACAGAAATATGCTATAATGAGTTCATTCTGATAAATCACATTAGTCTTTGGGAAATGGAAATTACAAAAAGCTAATGCTTAGTCTTCCTTTCTAATGTAATAGTAAATGAGAGATTAAGAGAAATATTCTAAACAGAAAACAATAAAGGAGGTACTGAAAACCCTTTTCTTCTACAAGTATTGAGCTTCTGTGCACAGTATTTATAAACTGCATTCAACAACACATTAAAACATCATCTACCATGACCAAGTTGTCTTCTTTTCAGAGACACAGGATGGTCCAACATATGCAAATAAATTAATGTAATACAGCACATAAGCAGGAAACAAAAATCAGTCATCTCAGTGATGTAGAAAAAGTCATTGACATAATCCCACATCTCTTTATCATAAAAGGCCTGATGAAACTAGAAATAAAAGCAACATACCTCAACATAATAAAGGCTATATAAAACATACTAATAGCCAACATCATCCTAAATAAGGAAAAGCTGAAACCATCTTTTCTAAAGATATGAATGAGAGTAGGGTGTCCATCTCCTCATTTTTATTCACTAGAATGCTAGAATTCTTAACCAGAGTAAGGAGACAAGAGAATAAAATAAAAGGGATACAATAGGAAAGGAAGAAGTCACATTATGCCTATATAAAGATGGTTGTTCTTATACTTCAGGGATCCCATTGACTTCACCAAAAATTCTTCTTAGATCTGATAAACTGTTCAGAGAAGTAGAAGGATATAAACCAAAATTTAAAATCCATAGCTTTTCTATATACCAGTAATGAACAAGCTCAGAAAACCAGGAAATCAATCCCATTCACAGGAGTCTCAAAACAATTAAATATCTAGAAACAAACCTAACTAAAGAGGAAAAAGTCCTCTATAATGAAAACAAAAAAGTTAAAGAAAGAAGACACTCATAGATGAAAAGACCTCCCATGTTCATTGAGCAGAATTGGCTATAGTACTAATTCTAATTCTACAAATTTAATGCAATTTTCACCAAAATTCCATTGTTATTCTGCATATAAATAAAAAACAATCTTAAAATCCATTTTAAAGTGTATAATTTCCCAAATAGACAAAGAAATACTGGGTAAGTATATTCTAGTACCTGACTTCAAATTATACTATAGAGTTACAGTAACAAAATCAGCATGGTACTGGAATAAAACAGGCATATAAATTACTGGAATGGAATATAAGATACAGAAATAAACCACTCATTTGATTTAGGTCAAAGGCACCAAAAATCAATGCTGGAGAGAAGACAGCTTCTTCAACAAATAGTGTTGTAAAAACTAGATATCCATATGAGGTAGACTGAAAACAAAACCTTATCTCTTACCCAGCACAAAAATCAATTCCAAAAGGATCAAAAATCCAAACATAAGACAAAATGAGAAGAGTGTGGCTGAAATTAGGAAAACAACTTCTTTTGTAATTGCCCCACAAAAAATTAAATACCTAGAAGTTAACTAAAGAAGTGAAGGAGGAGGAGACAATGCTTGATAAGAAATGTACTCATTACCTTGCTCAGGTAACTGTAACCCCTCCCCTGTACAGTATTCTCACAATAAAAAACTTATTTTAAAAAAAGTGAAGGACCTCTACGATGTAAACTTTAAAAAACTGAAAAAGGAAATCAAAGCAGAACTTAGGAAGTGGAAAAACCTCCCATGCCCCTGGCTTGGAAGGATCAATATCGTGAAAATGGCAAATCTTCCAAACGCTATCTACAAATTCAATGCGATACCTATCAATATTCCAACTTCATTCTTCAATGAAATAGAAGAAGCAATCCAAAACTTCATATGGAACAATAAAAGACCCCAAATAGCAAAAACAATCCTTAACAGAAAGAACAGTGCTAGAGGAATTTCAATACCAAATTTCAAATTCTACTACAAAGCCACAGTAATCAAAACAGCTTGGTACTGGCACAAGAACACACCTGAGGACCAATGGAATAGAACTGAAAACCCAGAAATGAACCCATAGACCTATAACCACCTAATTTAAAAAAATACAATGGAAGAAAGATAGCCTCTTCAGTAAATGGTGCTGGCAAAATTGGTTAATCACCTGTAAAAAACTAAAGCTAGATCCTTATATCTCACCCTGCACCAGAATCAACTCCAAATGGATCAAAGACCTTGGAGTCAAAGCAGACACACTGAAAACATTACAGGACAGAATAGGAGAAACCCTAGGTCTCCTTGGCACAGACAAAATTTTCTTAATAGAGACCCAGAAACACAACAAATCAAAGAAAGGTTGGACAAATGAGATTGCATGAAGTTGCAGAGCTTGTGCATGGCAAAGGACATAGCTAGCAAGATCAATAGAAAGCCCACGGATTGGGAGAAGCTCTTCACTAGTCATACAATGGACAAGGGTCTCATATCTAAAATATACTTGGAACTCAAAAAATTAAATCCCCCAAAAACAAATCCTCAAAGAAATACCTGCCCAATAAATAAGTGGGCTAAAGATTTAAAGAAAAACTTCTCTGAAGAGGAAATAAGAATGGCCAATAGACACATGAAGAAATGCTCAACCTCCCTAGCCATAAAAGAAATGTAAATCAAAACAACATTGAGATACCACCACACCCCAGTTAGAATGGCTATAACCAAGAACTCTAGTAACAACAGATGCTGGAGGGGATGTGGCCAGAAGGGAACCCTATTGCATATTGTTGGTGGGAATGTAAACTTGTTCAACCACTTTGGAAAGCAATATGGAGATTCCCCAAAAGACTCCACATAGAGCTTCCCCTATGACCCAGCAATCTCACGTTTGGCATTTACCCAAACGATCACATACAAGGCCATACTAAGGCTACCAGCACAACTTTGTTTATCAAAGCATTATTTACCATAGCTAAGATATGGAATCAACCCAGATGCCCCTCAGTAAATGAATGGATCAAGAAAATGTGATATATATATATATATATATATATCACACATATGTATATATTGTATAAATGTATATATATGTATACACACACACACACACACACACACACACACACACAATGTAATTCTATGCCTCCATCAGAAAAATTGATATTACCCCATTTGTTAGGAAATGGAAAGACTTGGAAAAAATTATATTAAATGAAGTAAGTCAAGCCCAAAGAAACATAGGTCCTATGGTTTCCCTTATTTGCAATAACTAGTACATGTGTGACAAGCAGAAAAGGCCAAAAGCTATGTACATATGACCATATAAGATGATGTTAAGCGAAATGAACTCCAAGATAGGGACACAAATATCTTTTTTCTTTCTCGCTATTGTTTCTAACGTATTTATAATGTACCATGTGATTTTGTTGTTGCTTTGTATGTTCCTCCCCCACAGTAAAACCCGTTTTCACTGTATTCAATGTCAGTGCCCTGCATCATGTATATACACTTCTCTAATTTGGGGAGGGGAAGGGAAAAACAAAATGCTGAAATAAGGATACAGGTTGACCCATTGTAACAATGAGATGTACAAAACACTATGTTGAAAATGAAATGTACAAAACAATGAAATGAAAAAAAACAGTATGCTGAAAATGAACTTTGGCAGGGCAGGGGGTGGGGAGTTGTGGAGGTGGGAGGGAAGGGATGGTAGGGGTAAAACAAAGGAGGAAGCAAAAATGCTCAATAGGAAAGGTACTCATTACCTTGCTCATGTAACTGTAACCCCTCTGTACAGCATTTTTACAATAAAAAACATACAAAAACTAAAATTGATGGAGAAAAACACAGAGAAAGATACAAGCATGGGGTAATGCTTTCTTCATTGAACATCAATTACTCAGAAAACAAAAGTAAGAATAAAAAAAAATTAGGTTACACCAAATTAAAAAGCTAGTACTCAGCAAAGGCAGCAATTGCCAAAATCAAAATAAATCTATAGAATGGGAGAATATTTTTGTCAGGCTTTGAATGAAAGATTAGTACATATTTAAAGAGCCACCCCCCAAATTAAATACCAAAAGAGTAATTCAGTTAAGAAATGCTTTAATTAATTAAACAGATAAAAAATTTCAAAGAGAGGTTTGACTGACTAGTAAATGAAATACTCAGTATCTGTATCTAAAATGGAAATACAAATCAAATTATCATTAAAATTTCCTATCACCCCAATTAGAATAACAATTATGAAAAGAAACAACTGCTGATGAGGATACTGGGAGAAAAGGACAATTACACAATGTTGTTGAGAATTTAATGTAGCCACTACAGAAAACAGTATCAAAGTTCCTCATAAAAAGAAAAATCAAATTACCATATGGTTCTGCTATACTACTTCTGTATACATATCCAAAGGAATGTAACTTAGCATACAACAGATTCCTCCACACTCACATTTACAGTGACACTATTTGCCATATCCAAACTATGAAATCAGCCTAGGTGCATGTCAATTGTGCATGAGAAAAATGTGATATATATACCTATTGCAGTATTATTCACCCATACATAAGAATGAAATTTTGTCATTTTCAGGAAAATGGATGGAACTGGACATCCTGATGTTAAATGCAATAAGTCAGTTAAACGTTGGCAGCTCATGCCTGTTATCCTAGCTACTCAGGAGGATGAAATCTGAGGATTTTGACCCAAAGCCTGTCTAGGCAGGCATATCTGAAAGGCTCTTATCTCTAAGTAACCTGCAAAAAAAATTGGAAATGGAGTTGTGACTCAAGTGGTAGAAGCCTTGAGCAAAAGAGTCAAATGAGAGTGCCCAGTCCCTGAGTTCAATCCCCAGAACTGGCACAAAAGAAAAGGAAGAGAAAGGGAGGGGTAGAGAAGGGAGGGGAGGGGAAGGAAACAAAGAGTGGGTATAAGTGGTAGAGGGAAGGTGAAAAGAGGGGTGAAAGAGGAATGAGTATGATCAAAGTATTTTATACACATGTATGAAAATAGATCAGTGAACCTACCAAAATGATTTAAAGGTGACTGAAGAGTGGTGACTGAATGTATGTACCTTCAGCACAATGAAATCCCCTTGTGTAACTAATCTATGCCAATAAAAATGTAAATAAATGGATAACACTTTCAATGAAACATATGTATTCATTTTTATTACATCTGTAAAAAAAATTACTACTGATTTAATGGCTTAAAACAATCCAAACTTATCATCCTACAGCTCAGGAATTAAAAGTTTGAGCTATCTTGAAGGTGTCAGTAGAGCTGCATAGGAGATAGTTAATTCTCTTGCCTTTTCCAGTCTCCAGAGGCTGCTGCATTCCTTGGCTCAGGATCCTACCCATGGCACTGGTTCTCACAATGCCATTTAGCTGTTTCTAACTCTTTTGCTTTCACCTCATTTAAGTTCCCAGGATAGTTTCCTACTTTAAGGCCGACAAGATAAACAACTTTAATTCGATCTGTAATCATATCATCCCCTGGTTAGGGATTTGAAGGATTTGGACATGGACATTTGGGGGCCATTATTATGACTGCCACAGCACATTAGCCAAAAGTAACAAACAAGATGAAATGACAACTAATGGGCACTTTAATAGTAGTAATAAGACTATAGATATATAAGTTATTGGTACAGTAGAGTACAAGATTCTGGAACAAAGCAAAAGCATTCCCTATTTACTACTATTAGCTAATTTCAACCAGAGGAAGAAAAGGAGGAGGAGGAGGAGGAGGGGGAAGAGAGAGCAATGTCCATTTAGCTAGTGCTACTACTGGGCTATTACTGTTTACTAATAGCAAAACAAAACAAGCAAGAAATAAGTGACACATCTATATGTGGGCGAAAAAAAGTTTCCAAATTCCTGTCTTCCTTCCTAGCTCACATCTAACCTTCCCTAAAATTCCTAAGAGTGTGGATGACAGTAATATCATTTGCATCTTCAGCTGAAATCATCCCTCTGCAAGAAATGATAGTGATTGCAAAAGTATACTCCCTGGACGGTGCCCTGTGCCCTGACTCAGAGTAGGAGGCTAGCAGACAACGGCCGCTCCTACGGAACACAAATGGCCCAGAAGCTGTTTCCTGTGCGCCCTCCCCACAACCCCAGCCATCTTGCTAGAGGAAATTTCTTGGCTAAAATCTCCATAGAAAATGGCTGTTTGGGGACTGAAGTCCCGTAAAGCTTTTGGAATAAACTTTTATCCCCCATTATTTTAAACTTACTACTGGTAAACCTCTCTAAAACATATTACCCAGAAAGAACAATCATCTTGAATCAATACTGCACGGAAAGATATAATAGCCTAAAATAAATTATTCATTCCCCCATCTCTTAAAGAGTACTACAGGCAGTGTGAGCTGTTCTTTCTGGCTGTGAGGACCTTTAGTTATTGTACTGTTCTGCCAAATGAGAGGCTCCAATGTCCAGCATGTTTTGTGCTCTTCTTAGATGGTTGCTGCTCTGCTTTGTTGGTCTTTGCCTCCTGTTTCTGTTTGTGGTCACTTTCTGATTTTGGTTTTGTCAGTGCTGAGCAACTTCCTTCCCTTTTCTCATTGCTGTGGAAATAGTAACTAGGATACCAATCTATTTAGAATGTTAAGTAAAATGAAGTTAAAATGGGATCCTAATAAAGGTCTTTCTTAGAAGTGAATTGTATGAGATTTAAGACAAAGCCAGGGTGAGACAACACAAGATTGATAGTTCCTTCTGGATGCCTGATTGTCTGTCATCTATTTGGCTCTTTTTATGTCTTTCTAATTTTGTTCTGAATGGGTTATATGCCAAGTCTTGACATAGGATAAAATCAGTGTCCTCAGAACTGGAATCAAAACCCTCACCAAAACCATGTCTTTGTCAATGCTTATGGCAACCTGATATAAAACCAGAACTGTAGCATAAAATGCCTGCTATTAACAGGAGACTCGGCAACATGTAGCCCATCTGTAGAGATACCACACAGCTACGGATTGTGTATACTACATATATGTGTGTATACTATATGTATATAATATAAATGTGTGTATATACCTTTCACAAGGCCTCTTAGAAGGTCCAATCATGGCCTAGAGTCAGTCACCCCCATCATTATCAGTAATGCACTCCCAGTTAGCTTCCCCTATAGTAGCAGCCTGCATCCTACTTCTCTGCACACAAGACTTGCCTGAGACTTCACTTTTGAGAGCAGCTAGGTTAAGAAACACATTGTCAAATCATAACATGGTATTTGGACATGCCTTATCCATTGCAACCATGGGAACAAGACCTAGAAAACTAGAGAAATGGATCCAAAAGGCTGGTATCAGTGGGCCACAAACTCTGTCTATAAACATCTTGATCTGTGATGACAACAAACTCTTAGTATTAAAGTCACTCCTGGTTGAATATTTCAATTGCTTGAAGTCAAAAGTACTTTAGATGATACACAAGCTTATCAAAGTCTTTGGGAATATTTAATTTAGAAGTGAAGGCAAAGGGACCAGCCTTTAGTATGTGGAAACTCATGGCTGTGAGCCAGGCAGCTTTTAGTAACCATATTTACAGCTTGTGGAGGAGTATGCCGATCTCATAGAAGCAGAGACAAGAGAACAGAGTCGGCCCTGTGGTTCAAATGTTTTTTTGTGTGTGTGTGAATTCCTCTTTTTGCTTCAGATATATCACACAAGGTTTCTGTTTTGTGCAGAAGAAAATCCCAACTACTAACTGAAGTATGGGCAATTCTTCAATTCTCATTTTTCCTGTCCTCTATCCTTTCTCCTCTCCTCTGTTCTCTTCCGTCCCCTCTCCCCTTCTCCCCTTCACTCCCTTCTCTTCCCTTTCTTTCCCCTATCTCCTTTCTTCTTCTCTCCATTTCTCTTTACCTTCTTCCTTTTGTGTTCACTTGTAGTGCATTTCACCATGATATCTTCATACACATATATAATGTACTTTGATTATATTCAACCCCTTCCTCCATCCTACTGATCCACTTCCTATTCCCAAATAATCCATTCCAAATAGATACCATTGCCTAGAGAAAAGAAAGGGAACTAAGAATACAACTTTTACTTTTTTAAGCATATATTAATTGTATAAAAGTATCTTGCTGTGCTATTTTTATATATGCATTTAATATACTCAAATCATATTTACCCCATTTACTATTGTTTTCTTGTTTCACAGACAATTCCCTTTTCTTTTTTTATAATTTTGAATTTCATTATATTTTTATACATGCCTATAATGTACATAGATGATATTCACTCCCCTCCCACCTCCACCCCTTCTGCTGCATTTTCCACAAAAGAAAATCTCCCTTTTAAATTCATGTCATTTTTTTTCTAGGTCTGGATTGCACATATGAGTAAAATCGTGTGATAGTTGTCTTTCCAAGTCTGGCTTATTTTTTTTAATATCATGATCTCTAGTTCCAATCATTTTCCTATAGTAGCATAATTATGTTCTCATTTATGGCTGAATAAAACTCTATTTATGTGTATATACTTATCTCATATGTGTATATACTTATCTCAACTTGGATATTGTGATAGTGCTGCTATAAACATGAATATGCAAGTATCTCTACTAAATGATGACCTACATTCCTTCAGGCATGTAACTAGAAGTGGTATAGCAGGATCATATGGTAGATCTGTTTTTAGTTTTTTGAGGAACTTCCATACTGAAGAAAGTATGTGCCTATATATGAGTGTACATTTGTCTAAGCATAGTAGAAAATCTAAATGATCAACAGGAGTGATTTCTGGGAGAGTTAGGAAAGAGAAAGGTAAAAAGATTGATAGATAGATAGATAGATAGATAGATAGATAGATAGATAGATAGATAGATAGAAGATAGATTACATATATAGATATATACATAGAAGATACAGATAATAAGAGATATATAGACATACAGAAACATAGATATATATCACTTGTACTCTAACCTTTCAGTGTTTAACTTGTTGTAAACAGCTTGTATCATTTTATTGTTTTGAGAGACTGAACAACTACAAAAGCTATGAGATAGTAAATGTGTTGTTTTATGCTAAGTTTCAGCCATAGAGCAGTAGAAAACTAATATACACAGGAATCATTACAAACTTGACACTCACTGATTGCAAACCTCCTATAGAGAGTTGCAAATCCCAATGGCTGCAAAACCAGTGACAGTGCCAAGAAGAGACCAATGTTGGGGGTTGTATCCAATTGGCCTGTAACAGTCCCCCTCCCCCCAACTTACAAGTTCCTCAGAAATCCAACCCAAATAAGTACACAATCGAACTGAAATAACAACACCAGAAACAGCATGCTTGTCAACAAATGCAGCTTGCAGCAAGGCAAGCACATCCACTCACTCTTGTCTAGTCTAGTACATTTCTAGATAGAAAAGTCTGGAGCTGCTCCAGGTTGGAAAGTCTGTGAGAAAAGCCTAAGTGCTAAAGAAGGTAGGAAGTATGCTGACCAACCTAAGCACATAGGCTGGTGGGAGGGAGCCAATGCCAAAGAGCATAGAGTTAT
Source organism: Dipodomys merriami (assembly GCF_024711535.1). Classification (NCBI taxonomy): domain Eukaryota; kingdom Metazoa; phylum Chordata; class Mammalia; order Rodentia; family Heteromyidae; genus Dipodomys; species Dipodomys merriami. The sequence goes on along the minus strand of NW_027202270.1, from coordinate 25,901,794 downwards.
GGAAAATCAATACATGTAGTGGCTTAACCATAGGCTCTCTTGGTAGATGGATCAATGCATGTAATTGTAAAGACATGACATTCTTGAGATACAAGATGATTTTGGCAAGTAGAGTGCAGAGAGCTTAAAGGAAAGCAGTTGTCAGTTCTGAGCAATGCCAGCAGGACCCCAAATGACAGATGGAAGGTACCAGGAGCAGAATCCAAAGGAAAGGACTAGGAAAATCCCCTAGGATGCTAGAAACATGGGAAGCAGCATTGAAATAGGTGAGATTCTGAATTTGGGTCAAAGCTACATGGTACACTGGCTTATGTGCCATGTGTCATATTATATATTACATATATTATATATTATATATATTTCACTTAATTGTCCCAAAAGCCCCATGAAGAGGACCTTTTCATTTCTTTTCCTGAGATGAAGAAACTAAGGTAAACAAAAAGATACATGATTTGTTCCAAGTCATGTCACTTGTATATCAGTCAGCTGTGGCTGCCATAACAGAACACCACAGATGGGTGGCTTAGGCAACAGAAGTCTATTTCCTCACAGTTTTGGGACTCAACATTAAGATCAAGGTGCCAGTGGAATTAGTTTCTGGTGCGGTCTCTCTTCCTGGCTCACAGAGGGCTACCATCTTGCCATGTCCTCAAATGGCCTCTTCATTGTGTGCTCATGAGAAAAGAGACACTTCTGGATTCTCTTCCTCTTCTTATAAGGACATTCAGTCCCATCAGATTAGTGCCCTATCCTGATGATGTCAAGTTACCATATTACTTCCTTTAATGGCCTAGTTTTCAAATACAGTTGTGTTGTGGGGTTAAGGATTCAACATACAAAATTTTATTTAATTTTAAAACAAATTTTGAGTTAATATACATTTGTAACATGAGGGGCCTTCATTGAGGTATTTTCATACATACACACTTGGAACAAGCTTTTCCTCTCTGTCATATTCCATCCCCATCCTCCATTCTTCAAACAGCACTTGGTGGCTTTCATTATGCTGTATTTGTGTGTGTGTGTGTGTGTGTGTGTGTGTGTGTGTGTGTGTGTGCGTGTGTGTGTGTGTTTAGCATTTTTTTATTCTCTTCACCCCTCAGTATTTGAAATAAACAATTTTGTCTGTAACAGCTAGTAAAAAGCAAGTATATCTTTCTTGTATGTTTATTTTAATTCAAACTTTCCTGAGCTCTATTTTAACCACTATAGCTTAGTAAATTTTCAATCAATGCACATGTACATGTGACCCAGTCTACTACTCTCTGCCAGATCGTATGATGTAGGAAGTCTTGCTACTGGTAGGTTTCATGGCAGCCAAGAGTCATGCCAGAATAGAAAGCATGAGGTTCACACTAAGCAAAGTTTGGTCTTGGGCTCTCTTCTCAACACACAAAACTATCTGGAATTCCTGTCTGGATCTGGTGCTCTGCTCTGAACTCCAGGATACCCAGAGTATTTCCCTCTCTTCCTTCTCAAGGCAGTATCTACATATCTCCAGCTCCCAACAGACAGATAACACAGTAGTTTTCCACCAGATGACCCAGCATCTCCTCCTCTTTCGTAAAAACACACTTATACTCTGTAGACATCATGTTTAACAGTAGTAGTGGCTTCTTTCTGCTCTCTCTATAGCTTGGCAATCTCAGCATCCATTGTTTGGCACTTTGGCTCTTCTACCTCCTAAACAACTTGTTCCTGAATCAAATATTCAATATAGTTTCTGTCTTCCTGGTTATACTTTTCTAGTATAGTGACATACTCCCTACTTGTTATGACTGACTTAGAAAGTGAAGCAATTTTCAAGGCAAATAAGTGAAGCCTATGTACAGAGGCTAAAAGCTGAAGAACTCACAGAGCTTTCCCCCAGAAAATATGAGATTATATCTATATTTCTTCACCACAGGCTGGCATCTTGTTGATACATCTCATTATCAGATTAACACATTCCTCTGATTCACTCATTCCCTCTGACTCACCTGTTTTTCAGGTGGACCTCTGAAATCTGACAAGTCTAGAAATGCTTTTAACGCCTGTCTCTACCCGCCCCCCTCCCCCAACTATTGTTATGACAGTCAGCTACTAATTGGATTTATCTTTTCAAAAATACACTTGTCTCCTGCCACGCCACATACACTTGGTTGAAACTTTTGGAATAAAAGGTTCTGGATAGAAGTGGAGCCTGACATAGACTCAAGCCCCAGGCATCCCCCAGGAGTTGGTGGAGAACTGGATTCCCTAAAAAAGACAATCTGGTCAGACTTAACCCATTGTTCTCTGAGAAAGAGACATTCCAGTGTGACTGCTGCTCACCACAGTGACCCAGGGCCCAGTGGCAGGATGCCTGCCCTGTGCCCTGACAAGTCCCACCTGGGAGAGCGTCTGTCCTGCCTCCAGGCCAATTCAGGCCTGCCATTGTATACAACAACTCTTGTTTTCTCCTCTAACAAGCAGCTCAGTATCCAACCACCAAGGGAACCCAGTCCGAGAGGCACAATGGAGAGGAAGCTGCCGAAGCAAGCGTTTGGAAAGGAGCAGAGATCACAGCAGGCAAAGCAGCCATGAAGATGTGTCTGCAAGGAGTCCTTAGCTGGGTTTAGCAAAGAGAGGTCAGCGCAGGTGGGTGGAGCACTTTCATAAAGCTGCCTGTGGTGGATAGATGGCTTTTGATTTGACCTCGACAACAGAATAAGGGACTGCAAGTTCAATGAATAGTCTCTGGCCAGAGAAACAAGGTCAAACACTTAAGTTTCTTCATTTCCAGTGGTTCCTGGTATTTCCAGCTGAGTGGACATCTTTCTGTGACCAGTGGGTGCCACGCCACCTTCTGCAGAGTCTGCGTGAGAGATCGCGTTGGACAAAGAGCTTCAAGGAAGCATGCCCTCAGGAAGGGGGTGTTAGTTCAAGGCTTCCCATACACTTGGCTGCACCTTTATAGCCTCTACCTTTATTCTTACTATATTCTTCTTGGCTGTACATTCGTTGTCTTTATTCTCGTTTTGGCTATTTTTCCATTGATCCGTGAACAGAGCATGTTGTATTTTTCCAGTCCAATAGAGATGGCTTCTCTAAGTAATAAAGACTAAGGCCAAAGATTAAATGTGGGCAATCCCCCAATCAATCTATCATCTGATGTAACGTTGCCTCCAAAAACTCCTACAACTTCACAAGCGGTTTTACAGCTCACAAATAGTAAATATAAAGACTTAAAATTTCTAGATATGTCTAACAGACAAAATCAATGAACTAAACTAAGTTAAAAAGAGTTATCCCAGTAGTTTAGAGAGTTCTAAAAAGAAGGGACCTCTGATTATAAAAGAAAAAGAAAGATTCTCCTAACAGTTATGATTAAGTTTAGTCCAACTTACATTATAGGGAATAGATGGTGTTTTCACACAAAATATAAAGTTAGTGACATATTTCCTAAACCAACCAAGAACCATTTCCTTATACAGGAGCTTATAAAGATAAAATTAGTTGGATAAAATTAAAAAGAGTATAATGTAAGTACAGCCCTGTCTTAGGTTTGTTAATTATTAAACATAAAAAAGGCTGAATAGATGACGTATTTTATTAAACAATATGCTAGACTTGTTTCGCACCACTTAGCTTAAACAGTTGGTGGGATAGTCATTAATTTTCATGTAATTCATCAATGCTTTGCCTTTAAAAAATTGATTACGTGCTTAAATAAACAAAGAATCTATGTCACAATCACACACTGTATAAAAATGTTAATTCTCCTCAATAAAGATACACTCAGATACAACTCTTTTGAGTCTGTGTCTGTTTGTCACTTCGCCGACTCCTTTGCCCACCTATCCCGAGATCCCTGTCCCGTCGGTCCCAGTGCTCCGGCCGAGCTGGTCCGTCGCAGTCTCCATATGATATGGTTTGGGGAAAGGAGTGACAAAGAGTATGAACCCTGAGGGGCTCCTCAGAGATCTTGGCAGACAGCCAGGGAAGGGGAAGCACAGGCTGGGACTTACTTTGCTGAATGACTGGGCTAGCTTTGAAATCCATATTAAGTAGATCTCCAGGTCTGCTGCAGAAGACCCTCCAGCTATACTTTGGTTACACAAGTAAGTCTTGCCTTCCAAATGCCTTTGGCTTTGGGAGGGAGTACCAGAAGGCTCACAACACTGGTTGGCCCATTGCCCTGCATGCCAGGATCTCTCCAGAATCACTAGTGATGAGTCAAATTTCCTTTCCTCAGCTCACACTATGGAAGCAATGGGCTGTGGGCCTGCCCTGATCTTAGGAATAGAAGTCCCGCTGTCAGGGGCTAAAAGGAAACCACCTAGAGTTCCCACCTCTCCTGAACTCTATGTGATAAATCACTTCAGCTGCAGAACCGTCACGAAAGGACCTGGCAGTGAAGGGGAGAAATGTACCCTAAAAAAGAAAGAATCCTGTTAGTCACAGAGCTTTGTGTCTAAACCACAGAGCCGGGCTCTTACTTTCTGTGAGAATAATAAAATCACAGTCTCTCACTGTATCAGCTCCTCAAACAAAAGCAACTTCCTAGAATATAACCATTTGGGGGCTTTGAATTGGATTTAATTTTCACTGGGGGAAAGCATGAATTAGAAAGAGAGGCTGGGTATTCTTAAGAAAGTCAAGGAAGTAAATAAGCTTGCTATTCAAGCCAGAGAAACCAGGCTGTGAGACAGTTCTACCCTGTGGTCTATTTGACACCTGGTGAATAAACAGCACTGTTTCTGCCCAAGTAGGAATTTTCCCACAGTGGACCAGCAAACTGCAGAAGTCCAGCTGAGTGCCAGGACAGCATTTTAAACCTTGGAAAATAGGGTAAGAAGCAAGCACTAGAAGAGATATTTCATTCCAAAGCAAAAATCACAAAAATGTAAAGTTAAAGGAGAAGGGGGCCAGATACCCATTTTAGGAATAAAGAAACATTTTTGTGGAAAACCATTTTAGGAAAAAAAATCCTAAGTAGAGCAAGACTATCATATAAGCTATCATAGGAACAAGTCTTGCAGATAATTCTGATGCATTCTATATTCTGAAAACCATTGTATTATAGCAATGAAACTGCTAACTATGAGCTGGTATATAAAGCAACCTAGAGAAAGACTAGGGAAGAAGTAAGCATAAATGGAAAATGGGGAGTCCTTTATCCATTTTCATCTTCATGGTGGCAAGAATTCAAACATGTTGACTCCAAAATCTGTCTTTGGTTATTTTTAAGTCCATGTAGTAGTCTAATGTTTCCTAAGCAGCAGGCTGCCTAAGATCAGAAAACAGGCTTAGTCCCGCTACCTTCACATTCTTCACCCCACTACCTCACACACCTATTCAGTATCCCTTCCTCCAAAGACATCAGGGACTCTTAGAATTCTCCCAGAGAACAGTGTTTCTCTAAATCATTCATATTACACTGCTGCTTACTTCCTGTCGTTTGCTTCCCAGAAGTATTTGCATCATTAGAATCCAGTGAAAGTGATCAATGCTCCAAATAGTGAATCACTCCTAGTTCTGAATAAACTATATAGATTTGAGGTAATGATAATAATGTAATCAATGTAGGCCTGTTAATGATCATATATGTCCCATGTTAACGTAAGATGTTAACAATAGGGAAACTATAAATCAAGTAAAACAGGAGGGTATATAAGAACTCTCTGTTTAAATGATCATTTTTCTATAAATCTAACACTGTTCCTAAAATAGTCTATCACCAAAAAAAGAAAGCGAGAGCATAATATAATTAACTCATATATATTAATTTTTATAAAGACTATGATAGGCACTGTGATTAGTCCTAACATACATTAAGTTCTGTTTTCCCAAGTTCTGGAGGCTAACACTAAGCATGTTAATCTGGATCTAAAGTTACTGGATTCAGTCATTTAAGTGATGTATATTGTTTACTGTGTGCCAGCAAAGGACTGAATTTCAGTAATATATGAGTAAGTCAAAATTTGAAAGTAAAGGGGGGCTCTGCACAACCCATTGAAATATAAAGGTCATAAACATTTCCAAGAATGTACAATTCTAAAATGTGTTTCATGGGGCTGGGAAGGTGGCTCAGTGGTAGAGCGCTTGCCTTGCATGCATAAGGCCCTGGTTCGATTCCTCAGCACCATATAAGAAAAAAGAAAAAAGCCGGAAGTGGCGCTGTGGCTCAAGTGGTAGAGAGGTAGCCTTGAGCTGAAGAGCTGAGGGACAGTGCCCAGGCCCAGAGTTCAGGCCCCACGACCAGACCCCCCCCCAAAAAATGTGTTTTATTTGCATGTTGACAACATATACAATCCTTGAGCAGCTAAAAACAACTGAGTTTGACACCTAATTTCCAATAATATTTACATAGGAAGTTAGCAGATGGTGCTGATTGTTAAGCACATATAAATATACATCTAAAGTTCAAAAGCTTATTCAGAATGAGTCTATGTCTCATTCCAAGTGCCACTATAAGAAAGGCTTTATCCCTGAATTATATCCATAGTCTATATTAAAAGAACACAGTCCACTGAGAAAAATAACTATTATTGTGGCAAACATAACCTTAATATTTTCATTACTTGCTACACTGTTGGCCATGAGAATAACCTTAGCTGGTGATGCTGAAATTCCTGCCAAGGCAATTTAACCATTAAATATTATTTCATCATTCAACATGGTATATTCAGCTGGGTGCCGGTGGCTCACACCTGTAATCCTAGCTATTCAAGAGGCTGAGATCTGAGGATCACAGTTCAAAGCCAGCCCAGGCAGGAAAGTCCGTGAGACTCCTATCTCTAAGGGGTGCCACAGCACCACGTCCAGTGGCTCAAGTGGTAGAGAGCTAGCCTTGAGCTGAAGAGCTGAGGGACAGTGCCCAGGCCCAGAGTTCAAGCCCCACAACCACAAAAACAAAAAACAAAAAACATGGTATATTCAAACAGAAATTGTCTCTGTCAAAGAAAAATTGAAAAAAATTTTAAAAATTTAACACATGGGTAACACTCTGAATTATTGAGTAATTATAATTATAGCTCACAGGGTAGTCTCCCATCTATATACCCACCTAAAACAGGGGCAATGGGCGGAATGTTCATGGTCCCCTAAAATTCCTATGCTGAAACCCTAATCCCCAATGTGATGGCATTAAAAGGTGGGGCCTTTGGAAGGTAACAAGGACATAAAGGGTGGGGTCTTCAAGAATGAGACATGCCCTTATAAGATACCCCAGAGAACCTTCTAGATACTTCCTGAAGTATAATAATACAGATTGTAGAAGGCAGTCTCTCCCAGAAGCAAGATTTGGAATGCCTTGATCTTAGACTTCACATAGCCTCAGAACTCTTGAAAAGTATTGATTGTTTAGGTTGTCCAGTTTATGGTATTTGTTTTAGTAGCCTAAGCTGAGTAAGACATTTGAGTATTTACATCTATGATTTTATTGCTTCTTCACTGATCTCACCCTATCTACTATTCTTTTGTTTTTTTGGAATCATTAGCTTTATTTGTCACTCTTTATATACATTGGTCCACTTTCACATGAAAAGTACAAATCATCCATTTTCACTTAATATTTCATAGAATGTAGTTGTACCACAAACCATAGAAACTTCACACAGGGAAAGTTACTGAAATCACAATATTTTATATTCATGCTTCAAGATATTCCTTAAAAATCTGGCTTCATATAGGCTCATTACAACCTATCTACTATTCTTAAAAGAGATGGGAATAGGGCTGGGAAGTTAACCCAGTGATAGAGTGCTTGCCTCACATGCATGAGACTCTGTGTTCGATTCCTCAGCACCACATAAGCAGAAAAAAAAAGCCAGAAGTGGTGCTCTGGCTCAAGTGGTAGGGTGTTAGCCTTGAGCTGAAGAGCTGAGGGACAGCACCCAGGCTGAGTTCAGACCCTATGACTGACAGAGAGAGAGAGAGAGAGAGAGAGAGAGAGAGAGAGAACCAAACAAGCCAACAAACAAGAACACAAGCTCAGCTGAACTCCTTTAGTCTTCCTTAACCTGCTTTGAGGATCATCTCTACATGCACCCATTACAATTGTGCTCATCTCAGTCATAGGATTTATCACAAATTTAGTGCAACTAAAGTATTAAATAAACATCTATGAAGCACTGTTCCAGGTATCAGAAATCATCACTGGGCAAACCAAAGATACCAATTCTTCTGAAAAAAGACTGATACTAAGCAATAAATATAAGTATATACGTGCATAAAGCTATTAAAAATAATACTGTCAGTGCTTTGAAAAGAAAAACCATGTAGAGTACATTAGAAGAGATAAAGTAGACTGTACAAGGAAAGGCATAGAGAAGGCTTCAGTGACTACGTGAGGTCTGAGTAAAGTCAAGAAGAAACTGATGCACTTAACTCTGCAAGTCCTAGAGGAGAAAGATTTCAAGGAGTGGAACAAGCTAGAGCAAAGATAATCTGGCAGGTATATGCCTTGCAAGATTGAGAAACAGTTAATAGGCTGGTGAATCTGGAATAAAGTGAACCAAAAATGAGGAAGAGGAGAAAACGAAGTAGGGAGCACCAATTTTGTAGGTCCCCTGGCCCATTGCAAACACTAGCTTTTACTCTAAGCAAAAGGGGGAGTAATAGGGTTTGGATTGGAGGAGAACCTGATCTGACTGAGTGCTATATTTTGTTCCAACCAATACTTGAGAATGGAATCATAGTCTAGCCCAGACAAAAGCAGAAAAACCTGTTAAGAGGTAACTATAAGTAAGAGATGATGATGCCGCTGGCCAGAATAGTTGCAGCCGAGGTGGGCAAATTCTAGATTTACAGCTCTGATGGGTTGAATGGTATAAGAGACACAGAAGAATCAAAAGATAACTTCAAAGATTTTGTCATAGCATCTGCCACAGTATAATCTTCATGAACTGAGCAGGGAAAAGGAAGCATTGGGTTAAGATACAGAGAACAGGGATTCAGGAAAGACTATAAATGTGTTTGTTGTCTGAAAACCTTCCACTGATACCATTTGGTAAGAATGAAACAAGTAGAGAGAAAGCACCAGTGGACTGAAAAAAAAAAAAACTTGAAATTCTTCAAAAGAATACATTTTAGATACTCTGCACTAGACAACAGCACTTTGATGTCTCAAGAAAATAAACACAGAAATCAATATCACTAAGCTGAAAAATGATCCAGAAGAATTAAACTCTGAACATGAAAAGTTCTAAAACTCTTGCAATGATTTGCCTACATGTGCCTTTTTAGATATGGTATAAAAATATTATACATATCTACAGATACATACATATACACATCTATACATATACACATATAATTACTGGAAATTCCTTTTTCTTTTTTTCTTTTTCTTTTTTGATTAGTCGTGGGGCTTGAAAATTGGGCCTGGGCTCTGTCCCTGAGCTCTTCAGCTCAAGGCTAACACTCTACCACTTGAGCCACAGTGCCACTTCTGGTTTTCTGGTGCTTTATTAGAGATAAGAGTCTCACAGACTTTTCCTACCCAGGCTGGCTTTGAACTGCGATCCTGAGATCTCAGCCTCCTGAGTAGCTAGGATTACAGGTATGAGCCAACAGATACTATATATATATATTTTTTGGTGGGGGGGAGTCCGGTCATGAGGCCTGAACTCTGGGCCTGGGCGCTGTCCCTCAGCTCTTTTAGCTCAAGGCTAGCGCTCTACCACTTGAGCCACAGCGCCACTTCCGGCTTTTTTCTTTTTGCTTATGTGGTGCTGGGGAATCGAACCCAGGGCCTCATGCATTCAAGGCAAGTACTCTACCACTGAGCCACCTCCCCAGCCCCCAGATACTATATATTTTAATTAATGAACTTAATTTAATTACTGAGATAAGATGATAGTAGTATCCAGTATCACTGATTACATGCAATGGCAGGGGCAATGCTATGCAATATATACAGATCTTTTTGTAACACCTTCACAACAGTCCTATGGCATAGTTACCTTTTTTTCCTCCTCATAGAGAAAACTCAAACCAGTGAAGAAAACCTTACATATTTTCTGTATGTCACATATAACCCGTGTGCCTAAAAAAAAAAAAAAAAGTCATCAGGCCAGGTGCTGGTGGCTCACCCCTGTAATCCTAGCTATTCAAGAGGCTGAGATCTGAGGATTGTGGTTCAAAGCCAGCCCAGACAGGAAAGTCTTGAGAATCTTATCTTCCCTAAACTACCAAAACAGCCCAAAGTGGAGTTGTGGCTCAAGTGGTAGAGTATAGCCTTAAGCAAAAGTTTGGCTCAGGGACAGCATCCAGGCTGAGTTCAAGCTCCAAGATTGGCAAACATAGACACACACACACACACACGGGCACACACACATGCACACACACATGCATACACACACACATTCATCAGTTATTCATTAATACAGCTATATTTCAGAGATAATTCAAGTTTAATTCTAGAATACATACTATGGTCTATTAATTCTGCAATAGCATGGTATCTTAAAAAATTTAAGTACCTTAATTTAAAAATACTTTACTGGAAGTGGTGCTATGGCTCAAATGCTAGATCGCTAGCCTAGCACTAGAGGTGAGGGACAGCGCCCAGGCCCAAGAGTTCAAGCCCCAAAACCAACAACAAAAATAAATAAATAAATAATGCCTTATTGCTGTTAAAGATCATTTCAGGGATTGGTAAGTCTTTAGTAATAATCTTTTTGTTGGTGAAGGGTCTTCCTGGGTTATTAAGGGCTGATGATTAATCAGGTAGTTGCAAGTGAAGATTGAGATGGTTGTGGTATTTTCTTGAAATAAAACAATAAAGTCTGTCACTTTGATTGACTCTTCCTTTCACAAAATACTTCTGCATAATATATAATATTGTTGGATAGTATTTTACTCATATAGCACTTCTTTCAAAAGTGGAGTCAAGCCAGTGTCAGTGGCTCACACCTATAATCCTAGCTACTCATGAGGCTGAGATCTGAGGATCAAAGTTCAAAGCCAGCCCGGGCAGGAAAGATCATGAAACTCCCATCTCCAACTAACTACCAGAAAATTGGAAGTGGATTGAATACACATATAATGTCCACTGGCATTTTTATTCTTTTATAAGAGATAAAGTAATAAATTGGCTTTTATTTTCTTATTCATGTACTACGAAGAGTAATAAAATATATTGTATTCAATCAAGAAGGGAATCTGTGGCCATACACACTTTTTAAAAAAAATTTCTTGTACTTGAAAGCACTTTATTGTTTTACAGATGCAAGCTGTATTTCCCTTATTATAATAAAAAAGAGACACAATATTGTTTTATTTTTATCTTAGATTTTGACATTTATTAACTCACCACATTGACATTTAAAAGGTTACCAAAAATAATAAGGGAAATACAGCTTGCATCTGCTTTCAAGTACAAGAAATTTTTTTAAAAAAGTGTGTATGGCCACAGATTCCCTTCTTGATTGAATACACGTATAATGCCCACTGGCATTTTTATTCTGTTATAAGAGATAAAGTAATAAATTGGCTTTTATTTTCTTATTCATGTACTATGAAGAGTAATAAAATATAGCAAACTGGTTCAGTTCTCATTGTTATATAAACTTTGAATGAAAAAGCATGCATACTATAAAATGAACTTAATTAAATTTAAGGTTAAATGTTTAGCCTAGGCCCTACTCCTCTTAAAAAGTGAACTTGCATAACAACTATTGATATTTCAACCACCTTCACTGAATCACATATATGATAAACAGCACGTGTAAATAAATCTCTTCTAGAATGTTTTGTATTTACATTGCCCAGATCCATCAAAGGACTCACTATCAACTGAAGTTATTACATTGTGAAGTGTATTTCTTAAAAAATAATATTTGAAAGTCCAAATTGATACATAGCTACACTGTGTTGTGTTAGCAGACAATAAACGATATTAATCTCTCTGTAAATCTCCATCAATGCTCTTGGACAAACAAGTACATCATCAATTAGCAGTAATATTAATCTTTTTTTCCTTTTCCCGAAGCAGCCGGTCTCAACAGTAAGCTTAAAATATTTAGTAAGCCATGTTGTACACAGATGTGCTGTCATCACAGTTTGTTTTCCATTTATAGAGCACAAGCAGAGGAGATTTACCGTCATTCTTAAGGGCCTAGGATTTTTGAAATGGTAAGCACTGGCTTCAACTAATGCAGTCACCAGCTGCAATAGCCCCTAACAAGAGAATTGTCTTTGGAAGCTTTGAAGCCTCTCTGGCTATGAAAAGTCCTAGATGGCATCTTCTTCCAACAGAGGCTGTTTCATTGTCTTCACTGTAAGTCAGTATTTCCTGCAGCCAACTCATCAGTTACTTGCGCCAGGTCTTCTGCATAACTCCTGCAGCCTCGCCAGCAGCCCTTGCTGCCTCATCTTGCAGCATCTCTGCTTGCTTCAATTGTTCTTCTGCAGCTCCCTTCCTCCCTCTGCTTTTATAGAACTGAAGAGAGTTAGGACCTTATCTGTATTAGGCTTTGGCTAAAGCAATGTTTTAACTGGTTTGATCTAACCAGACCACTAAACCCTTCTCCCTATCAGCAATATGTCTGGCTTGATTTCTCATCTGCATTTTAGAGTAGCAGTTTTAATTCCATTAAGAATTTTTCCACTGTGACTAACAAGTATGAAGTCCTGAGATCAATCCCCAGTACCACCAAATAATTAGATAGATAGATAGATAGACAGACAGACAGACAGACAGACAGATATTTTCCTTTGTATTCCCAACTTGGCTTTTTTTTTTGGGGGGGGGGTCCAGTCATGGGGCCTGAACTCTGGGCCTGGGCACTGTCCCTCAGCTCTTCAGCTCAAGGCTAGCGCTCTACCACTTGAGCCACATCGCCACTTCCGGCTTTTTTCTTTTTTGCTTATGTGTTGCTGAGGAATCGAACCCAGGGCCTCATGCATGCAAGGCAAGCGCTCTACCACTGAGCCAACTTCCCAGGCCCCAACTTGGCTATTTTGCACAAAAGGCTGTTAGTCTTTTTTCTTACTTTTTTATTTCTCGGAGACCAGGAATTAAACTCAGTGTCTGACACTTTCACTCACTGGCTGACACTCTGCTACCTGAGCCATGCCTCCAATCCCTCTGATCCTTACTTTTGACATGCCCCTTCTCACTAAGTTAATCATTTCTAGCTTTTTATTTAAAGTGAGAAACTATTCTCCCTTTCACTAGAACACTTCCCAGCCAATGCAGGATTGTTAATTGATCAAATTTCGCACTGCTGAGTCTCAAGTACAGGAGATAGGAACAAATGGCTGGTGGAAAGTCAAAGCAAAATATTAAGTTGGCCATATGTACAAGGTTCATGGTGTCCCAAACAACTATAGTTACCTTAAAAGATCACTATTTATGGATAACACATATAAAGTCAAAACAGACATATGAAAGTCAAAATTATAACATAGAAACAATAGTAAAGTTTGACTTATTGTGAGAATTATCAAAATGTGACCCAGAGAATGAAGTGAGCACTCATTGTTGAAAACATGGTACCAACAGACTTGCTCTATAGGGTTGCCACAGATGTGTAGTTGGTTAAAAAATAAATGAGGGGCTGGGAAGGTGGCTCAGTGGTAGAGTGCTTGCCTTGCATGCATGAGGCCCTGGGTTCGATTCCTCAGCACCACATAAGCAAAAAGAAAAAAGCCAGAAGTGGCGCTGTGGCTCAAGTGGTATAGCACTAGCCTTGAGCTGAAGAGCTGAGGGACAGCGCCTAGGCCCAGAGTTCAAGCCCCATGACCGGACCCAAAAAAAAATTAAAAAAAAAAAATAAATAAATGACATATCTTTTAAAAAGAAAAACCCACAACATCTGCAAATACAATTAAGTGAAGCACAATAAAATGAGGGGCTGTCTTATAATTCCTCACCTTTAAAAGGATTTCTGAAAACAAAATCTTTAGCACAGGTTTTCCAGGCCTGCTCCATCAGTGACCTTAAGAATAGCTACAGACTGCTCCAAGTGAAACCTCTGTTCCTAGTCATTTGTGTCCTGTGGTTTTGGTTTCTTCTGCGCAGGTCAGACATGAGTAAAACTTCGTTCCTGGCCTAGAGGCACTTACATACAGCCTAATGGGTTAGACAATTAAATGAATTCATAACACATCACAGAGGGCCTGCCTCTTTGGTACAGCAAGCTCTGACATGGACAACTCAGGGCAAGCCCTAAAAGAAAAAAAAAAGTATGTTTTAAACTGCTATTGCTTCATCATATATAATGATAATTCCAGTAAGCAAGCCTGGCTATAGCAACCCAGAGAGTGTTTCAGTCATAGCCCTTTACATCTTATATCATGTAGGCCACAAAAGCATATGGTATTTGTTTAATCTTGGACTAGAGATGATAGACTAGGTTATATAAAAGTTCTGAAAATGATTCATTTCCAGCTTCCTAGAAAAAATACAAGAAACTCTGGCACACAGTTTCAAAAACATTCTACTGGTTCAGCTCAAATCACACTAATAAAATCTACTTAGCACTGTGCCTAGAATAGATATGAGACAGTAACATTTACAGAGTATTAGACAGTAACATTTAGACAGTAGTATGTGTAGGTTCCATCCGTGGATCTCCCCAGGGTCATTGTATTAAACGAAGAATAGGATAAAAAGAATAGCCCATCCTAGAAAAGCACAGTCTACTTAGACTGTAAAGTTTGATTGATGAACTGTACTGTTTAAAACAGAAACTATACTGTTAAAAGTTAGGCCTCTGAGTTTTTCATATTCTAGCAAATTCATTACTTGAGAATATATGTGCCCATTATTACTATCTCAGAAATGTAAATATATCAGTTCTAACAAATGGATTAAAATAGAAGGAAGTTTTCTTTTGTCTAATCTACAGATGCAAAACATGTTACATAACATTAGCTAGTATAGTGCAGACACAGTCATGTATGAGTCCTGTTGGCAAAAATGGCTATTTCCCGGAAAAGGCAATATTGTTCTGAGTGCCACGCACACAAACACATACACTAAACCACTGTCATTTTTACAAGCCATTTAAAAAGTTTATCCAGTAGCAGAACATGAGCACTCAGTTTAACAGTATTGGATTCCTCACTACAGAAAATCTATACAGAAAAGGGACTAGGAGTCATGACATTCTATTTTTTTTTTTTTTTTGTCGTGGGGCTTGAACTCTGGGCCTGGGTACTGTCCTTGTGCTCTTCAGCTCAAAGCGAGTGCTCTACTGCTTGAGCCACAGCACCATTTCTGGTTTTCTAGCTGTTTATTGGAGATAAGAGTCTCACGAACTTTCCTGCCCGGGCTGGCTTTGAACTGAGATCCTCAGATCTCAGCCTCCTGAGTAGCTAGGATTACAGGCGTGAGCCACCGGCGCCCGGCTGACATTCTATTTTTTTAAGGATCTTATTCTCATCTACTGCTTAGGGATGTATATAAAATGAAAGACTTATTCTTGGCCTGGAGATGTAGTTATACAGCATGGTGCCTATAGTTAATGATAATGTATCACAACACTCTTGAAAATTGCTGAGTAAATCTCAAGAATGAATAGGTTGGGATAAAAATTTTCATTGTTTAGACTGAATCATGTCACCATATAGGCAGATACCAATGATTTTTGGCCAATTATAATTTCATAAAACTGGCTTTAGGGATCCTGAAAAGAGATATAGTATTTCATAACCATATTGTCAAAGGAAATAAACTAAAATTTTCCAACAACAAATAAAACTTCCTTTCCCCCTCCCTATCATCCTTATACACAAAAACAAATAAACCTCTTTTCTAAATCCTTGCAAAGAAAAGGGAGTGGGGCAAAGGATTAATTCTTGGTAGAAATTTCTTCTGAAATACACAGAGCCTCTCTCCTTGTTCCAACTTTGGTTGCAATTGGTGGGAATGTGGAAAAGAAAACTTGAGAACCACTGATTAAGTAGCTGAATACACATACCCAGATAGAATTAGAGGAAACACAGAAAATCCTACTTTCTAAACTATGTTAGAATAGCTTTTCAGTAGGCAGAGTTGGTATGCTGCTTCTAGAATAGTTTGGAACACTGGATCCTGTACCAGACTTTAGGTCATACTGATACCTGTTAGGGCATGAGTGGGCTGTGCTTTGTTTTCCAATGTTACCAAGACAACGTTCATGTCTAAACTAAAATCAACACAAAACAGTTTTATTAAGATGTGAAGTTCAGTATTAAAACTGGTAGAATTACTGACCATTTTATACTTTGTATTCATATATAAAAAGAAATGTCTTCTTAAGGAAAAGTATTCTTTGGTACTTCTGAAATACAGTTGAAGATAAATTATAGCTTGCTTTTATCAGAATAAAGTACAAGTTTTTTAAATTTTATTTTATTGTAAAGATGCTGTATAGAGGGGTTACAGTTACATGAGTAAGGTAATGAGTTAAAGTACAAGTTTTTAAGCTCCCAAAGATATTTAATGTGTATGTTTCCTTTGTTTTCTTTTAATAAGCACCTGGTAGCATGGGTATTACTTATGCTAGGAAAGAAGCAAAAACTGAATGAACTAGTTAAAAAAGTAAGAGCATGCCTATCATTGTTTGTATCATTGTATTATTTCTACTAGCCTTGGATGCATGACTATCAACATTTGTATAAGAATGGTACAGAAATTGGGCACTGGAGGCTGAGATCTGAGGATTGCGGTTCAAAGCCAGCCCAGGCAGGAATGTCTGTGAGACTCTTATCTCCTATTAACTATCAGGAAACCAGAAGTGGAGCTGTGACTCAAAGTGGTAGAGTGCTAGCCTTGAGCAAAAGAGCTCAGGGACAGTGCCCAAACCAAGTTTAAACACCATGACCGACCAAAAGAAAAACAAAAGAACAGTAGAGTAAGAAACACAGGATTCAGAACAAGATTACAAAATAAGTTAGCTTGTTATCCTTGCAAAGTTCAAAGTCTTTATTTTCTCAGAGTTGATAATGCTATTATTCCATTGCTCCTAAAAAGAAAAATGGCCATTTTATTTGGCTTCTTTCCAGGTGCTTTATAGGAGGGGAATGGTAAGAGGAAGACAAGTATGTTGTAAGCAATAGGGGGCTGGGAAGGTGGCTCAGTGGTAGAGCGCTTGCCTTGCATGTATGAGGTCCTAGGTTCGATTCCTCAGCACCATATAAGCAGAAAAAAAGCCGGAAGTGGCGCTGTGGCTCAAGTGGTAGAGTGCTAGCCTTGAGCGTAAGAGCTGAGGGACAGCGCCCATGCCCAGAGTTCAGGCCCACGACCGGATCCCCCCCCCCAAAAAAAAACACACACACAAACAATTATATTAGGACAAGGAGTGCTGACTTCAATGTGCTTCTGTTCTGTCTACATAATTTCTCATGGATGTAACAGAGTAAGGATAGTCAGAAAGTGTACAGTTGTCCATTTACTCATTGCTCTACCACAATAAATCTCAAAGATTTTTACCCAAAAGCCTTATACTACAAACAAATGTTTCCAAAATTCTCTATAATAAAGGTCCAAATTTTTAAAATTTCCAATCATCCACAGACCAATTCTTATGAAATACAGTAAAAGGAAAACTTTTCAGAAAAGCAAAAACCTCAAAAGCAAAGAATACTATGCCTAAGTCCCAAAATTTATAGGGGTTTATTTTTTCAGATACAGTCTTGGCATACAATCCAAGGTGACTGCAAACTCATGATCCCCCTGCCTTAAGCTTTGTAAGTGCTGGAATTACAGGTGTTTACTACCATACCTGGCCAAAAATTGTATTATTTATTTTGCCAGGCACTGGTGGCTGACTCCTGTAATTCTACTCAGGTGGCTGAGAGCTGAGAGCAGTTCAAAGCCACCTCAGGCAGGGAAGATCAGATTCTTTGCTCCAATAAACTTCTAAAAAAGCTGAAGTAGAGCTGTAGCTCAAGTGTTAGAACACTAGCTTTGAGTGTAAGAAGCTCAAGGGCAGCACCTAGGCCCTGAGTTCAAGCTCCAGGACCAAACCCTGTATTATTTATTTCAACAAATAGAAAGCATCCTATCAAATTAGTACAATGATGACAGTTGAGAAGTGCTATCATAGCCACACACAGGCACACAAGCCCCTTACAGAAGCATCCTACACCCTAACCTAGAACTAAGTTTCTAGCCTTTAAAAAGTTTAAATCTGCACTAGATTATTTCATTCATTTAAAAATTTTTATTTCACATAAAACAAAAAAGCAGGTGAAAAAGCAGTCTTACACTCCAAGCCTTACAATCTTCTAGTGACCACCAGAGGGGTACCCATCTAACAACCAAAATGATCAGAAGAGCAAGAAATCGGAGTTCTGACTATTGTGGAGGTCATAGGAACCTCTCAAACCCAAGTCTTTTCAGAGCATGTTGCATAAATGTCCTGGGTATTCCTTTTGTTGTCTTCTATACAGGCTTGTCTTTGAGACTGTATTATTCTTTTCAAAGCATCTGCTGTTCCTGCATTACCATAGATTATATTGTCTCATCCTATAGATATTAGGCTTGCCCATGACTTACGGTGTGCCACCCCAAGATGTATTTCCCATCTCTACCTAGTAAAACTCACAAATGACAATGTGATTTGCTATGTCCATTGATGTATCAATACTTGTTAGACGCATAAGAGATATATCAGACAATCTCTTTCCTTTTAATCACAAGACTAACAATGTCCCAGGCAAAGCAGACTATTAGTCTGGGTTCCACCATGAAGATGACAAAGAGGAGAATGAGAACCTTCACATGACGGACCTATTGGGTAAGAAATAAACCTCTGGCCAGGCACCAGTGGCTCACGTCTGTAATCCTAGCTACTCAAGAAGCTGAGATCTGAGGATTACAGTTTAAAATCAGCCCAGGCAGCAAACTCTTTGAGACTGGTAGAGTGCTAGCCTTGAGCAAAAGAGCTCAGGGACAGCACCCAGTCCCAGAGTTCAAGCCAAAGGAAGTTAGGAAGGAAGAAAGGAAAGAAGGAAGGAAGGGAGGGAGGAATAGAGAATGAGGGAGAGAAGGCAAGGGAAGGGAAGGAAGAAAAGAAACAAACCTGTTTGTTACCTCATCATAGCCTAAGCTGACAGCTTTATCCATTTCATGGATCTTCTTTCTCAGTTTTTCTTCCTTGCTTTGGTACTATGTACCATCTAACAGTTTCCTGAGAAAGTGTTTTAGATAAGCAGAAACATGGTTATCTGAAAATAACAGAATGTTGTATTTGAAAGAATTTTAGAATTAGAGAGTAATGGCTATTGTCTTCCACCTTTTGATGTTGCTTCTGAACAATGAAAGCCAGGGAACACTTTTTTCCCAGTCCTTTGACTGTGATCCTTTATCTTCACCTACTGTTTTTTGTTTTGTTTTGTTTTGTTTTTCTTTCTGTAACTGGTATTGTAAAATTTTGACATGGGTCCTTTTGTCTTTCAAATCTAGGCAAACATCCTTTAGTTTTTCTCTCAGAAGCCATTTATGTAGTCCTTTAGTTTTGAAAAAGAATTTGGTTGTATCAAACATATATGCTCATGGTTGAGCATTCACCACAAAGATGAATGCTTTCAGCTGGTTCTTTCAAATTGACCACAATTTCTCTCTAAATAATGTTTTAGTGGCAATTTGTTAATTCTGTTCTAGGAATTATTTGTTGACTTTTTTAGGGGAGGGGAGGAGTCCTGGAGTTCCAACTAGGCTTGGGCAATGTCCCTGAGCTCTGCTTAGCTCAAGGCTACTGATCTACCACATTGAATCACAGTGTCACTTCCAGTTTTTGAGTGGTTTACTGGAGATAAGACTTTTATAGACTTTCTTGTCCAAGCTGGCTTCAAACCATGATCCTCAGATCTCAGCCTCTTGAGTAGCTAG
Source organism: Dipodomys merriami (assembly GCF_024711535.1). NCBI lineage: Eukaryota > Metazoa > Chordata > Mammalia > Rodentia > Heteromyidae > Dipodomys > Dipodomys merriami. The sequence goes on along the minus strand of NW_027202270.1, from coordinate 25,882,002 downwards.
GATTACAGGTGTGAGCTACCAACACCTGGCTCAACTTTTTATTATGAAAATGAGGAACTATTCTTTTCCCTCTATGGATAATTATCATATACATGCACCTTAGACTGTATATCAGTATATTCATCAGCCCAACAAATCAGTGTTCACATTATAAACATGACTGTGTTTCCTCCCCTTGCATTTTTTTGCTCTCTCTAGAATTAAGTGAATTGTGTTTTGCTTTTTCATTTATTTCAGCTTCCTAAGCACATATCACTAATTCCATATTCTCTTCTGGTGTTCATATCTTAAAACACTCATATACACATCAATTTGGTTGCTTAAGAGTTAGACAGTTCAGCTTAAAGCTGAACAATTTTTTAAATGTATGCTAGTCCCTGATTGTTCACTCATACTTAAGAATAAGTAATTAAAATGACAGAGTGAAGCTCTTTGTAAATAAATGGGACTTGGCAAGTAGACGCTTCATTGAGGGTAACTGGATAGTGAACACATGTTTACATTAGAGGACCCACACACAGAGGTCTTACTCCAGCATTTCTCAAGACAAGAAGAGAGAACATTATTTAGTTAACTTTCAAATAGGCAAATGCTCTGCAGACCTTCATCTGTACTCTCCTCTTGGGTTCTCAAAAAGAGAGGAAGAGGCACTTCCTTCAACAAGCACTTAAGTACAGGCTTCTACTCTGCCAAGACAGTTACCTTTTCTCCATTCGCTTTCCATCTTCAAACATGTAATTCTCTCAACTGCTGTTGTCTCCTTTCCTTTTCTTTTTTTCCTTTGTGGGAGTAGTATTATTTTCTAATTGCCACTGTAACATATTACCACAGACTTAATGACTTAAAACATCAGAAATTTATTTTAATTTTGTAATAATGCAGTCTAAAATCCATCTCTGTGTGCTAAAGTTAAGGTGTTGGCGGGAAATTCTTGGACTGTTTCTTTCCCTTTTTCAGCACTAGTGGCTGCCTGCATTCCTTGGCTTATATCCACATCTTCATCTTCAAATCCAGCAGCAGAGCAAAATCCATCTAGTTCTATTTGACTCTACCTCTCTATTTCTAATGATCACAACTCTTTTTCTCTGCTTATGGAGTTCATTGTGAGTACATTGGCCCGTCCAAATAATCTAGGATAATGTCCCCAGTTCAAACTTAATCACGTCTGCATAAATCTTTTTTCCAGGTGATAGGACCCAAGAGTTATGACGTGGATATCTTTGGGAATGTCATTGCTTTTCCTTAACATGGTATTTATACTTCCCTTTGTTGGTACAGGGAATTGAACTGAAGGCCAAGCAAGCTACAACTTGTGTGATATCCCCAGTCAAGTTCTTCTCCTATTCCTTTATTGTGGGGTGTTAGGAAACGATAGAGCAAAAAGCATATGCTTACTTTGATCAAACCTTGAAAAGTATATTTCACGGTTTCAACCTCTCACATCTATTTCTACTGTAATAATAGCATAGAGTCGGGCTCTGGTGGCTCACATCTGTTATTCTACCTACTCAGGAGGCTGAAATCTGAGGATCATGGTTCAAAGTCAGCCCAGGTAGGAAAGCTTGTAAGACTCTCATCTCCAGTTAATTGCCAGAAAACTGAACTGGAAGTGGCTGTGAGAACTGAAAGTGCTGTGGCTGAAAATGATAGAGTACTAGCTTTATGTAAAAAAGTTCAGGTACAGTGCTCAGACCCTGAGTTCAAGCCCCACAACAGGGGTGGGAGGGTGGGAACACTGCCTAGAAATGATCACTGGAATAGCCAAATCTCAATTAGGTCCTCTAGCCATAACAGACCCTAGATTCATTTGTGAAAGAAGCTGTCAGAACAAAAGTGAAGGAAAATGAATAATAGTGAGAAAAGAAGAGGTGAGGAAAATGTTTTTTAATTTCTGTTTTTGTCAGTCATGGAGCTTGAACTCTGGGCCTGGGCACTTTTCCTATGCTCTTCAGCTCAAGGAGAGCGCTTTACCACTTGAACCACAGAGCCACTTCCAGTTTTCTGAGTAGCTAGGATTAAAGGTGCGAGCCACCAGCACCTGGCAGGAAAGTGTTTTTAAAGGAAGAATACATAATAGCCATGAAATACATGTTACTTAGTAATACAGGTGATACCTATGGGCCAGCAGACAAGTATCAGAGATGAGAAGACGAAGGTAACACAGTATAGGAGAAAAGAAAACTAAATTTAGAACTAGAATTCTAAATTCCAATTCTCAAAGATATAGTATGATCTTGTATAAGTTCATTAGGTATCTTGTTTATATAACTATGGAATCTGAATCCTTGATAAGTTATTGCAGTTCATATATAAAACAAGCTAGTAAGACACATCACATAACAGTTGAATGTTGGTTGATTCTGATGAAGAAAGAGGCACTAACTGCAAACTGACATACAGCATTTGAGTGAGACCATAACATGAACACTCAATAGTTTGGAAGGCAGACCAGAAGAAAAGATCTTTTCTATTTCTGCAGAAATAGACTAGCCTGGCTACAAGCAAATACATTTTAATATATGGACTTGATCACATATGTTCTCCAGAAATGCCACTCTTATTCATTCAAACCAATTTTGAGAGGTTATTGTAGACAACTAGACATACAATAAGAAGTGTGAGAAGTGCTTTGATGAAAACAGAGTTCAGACATTAAACCACAATAGGACATAAAGTGTTGGCCTGGTGGTGTAGGTGGGGGAAGGGAGGTTGGAACTCAGAGTCAACAATGGCACTCTTGGAGCTCAGAGAAGAACAGTAGCTTGTAAAGCCTGAGGAGTGGGGCATGGAGTGTTTGGAAGTGTGCTTCCGGGAATCTACTTCTTTGGGAAGTAGCTAACCTGATTTTTGTACTACACATGAAAACAATACCCAATAATGCCAGAAGGAAGTATCTGGGTTACTATGGCACTACAGAATGCTGAAATTACACTGCAGAACTTACAACTACTTTGTTTTCTTTTCAAGGCAAAGCCCCTACCCCCCCTCCTTCATTCTACAGAGCCAGTGGAGCACAGCAGTGGAGAGTACAGACTCCGTAGCCAGACTGCAAGACTGCCATTACTAGCTCTAAGATCTCTGAAACACATCCTCTCCAGCTTCAGCTTACTTGGCTGTAAAATGTTCCTAACATTAATATTGTCCTTTTTGAGTTATTATGAGGATTTAATTAGTTAATACACTGAGAAGTGTAGGGCAATGTCTGGCACAAAGTAAGCATTCAATAAATCTTTACTTGTTACCATTATTGTTTTTAATTGCCAACCATGGGCCTTTTGCAATTTCTGGGAAGGATAATAGGCCATTTGACTTTGTCTGCGGAACTGTTTTCCATCACAGGGACAATGGAGAGGCATTTGGTAAGGTACAGAACCTCCCTAATCACTTCTTCAATTCTGACTCTGAGATGTGGAAGACCAAGGAGCTTCAAAGGGGACCTCATCTCTTTCATGCTACAGTGAAACCAAAATAGAAATGACAAAATGCAATCATGTAGAAATCAAACCCACAAGAGGATAATACCTTGGTGGAGCCTCTCTGAGTTAGGTTGCAGTACAGAAACCCAATCTTTATTGGTGTGATCAATCTGAGCAAACCAAATGCTCAGATGATTAAATCTACACTCAACAAACACTTGAATACCAGGCATTTTCTCAATAATACAGCAGGAACAAAAGAGACAAAATAACCCTGCTCTGGAAGGTACAAAAATCACAATTAATGAATTTATATACAGAATACCAGTCATAGGAGCTATGTAGAAAAAAAAAAAAGTAAAGAAAGGGAAAGAAAAGGCTAACAGAGGCAAAGAATATAAAACACATACATATGTCGATGTACATGTATAAGTATGTATCAGTCCATTTTCTTCCTTAAGATTGGCACTCTACCACTTGAGCCACACTTCTAGCTTTTTGGTGGATAATTGAAGATAAAAATATCATGGATTCCCTGCCTATGCAGGCTTCAAATCTTCATCTCCAAATCTCCACCTCCTGAGTACGTGTAAGGGAAAAGAGGATTGATGGCAATTTGGACTTCACTGATGGCTGGAATATGAATCAGTGGTGGAAGAGAAGGGAAAAAGAGGGAAGAGAAGGGAAGAGGAGGGGAAAGGAGAAGAGGGAAGAGTTCTGAGTTGGGTTTAGCAATCTATGGAGTTGCCGTTAACTGAGGTAAAAGTTATAGGTCGAAACAATTTCTGCAAAGAAATGGGGGCAAGGGAAATTTTTGAATAAGATAAAATGGAAAGGTCAACTAACCATCCAAGTAGAGATGCTGAAGTATCTGAATATCCAAGTCTGAAGTATTGAATACTAGGGAATTGTGAGCCTATTTGTATGTAAAGCTATAAGATTGAATGAGAGCATTAAAGAGAGAACAGAAACAGAAGAAAAGCAGTCCAGTCCAAAGACAGAGTCCCAGGAGAGTCCAATATTAAGATACCAATAGCAATACTGACAAGAGTACAGGGCTAAAACCAAGGGGGGGGGGCATAATCCAGTCCACGAAGGGAGGGATTCAGGGAAGGTCAACTGTGTCAGATGCTGCTGATAGGTCAAGTGAGACAGAGAACTGAAGACTAGCCATTGCATTCAGAAACCTGAAGAGTAGTTTGGGTGAAATGCTGAACACTAGGACTAGTTGGAGTAGAAGACAGGAAGAAAGGGGGAAATTCTCTTTCAAGGACATTTATTGTAAGAGAAAAAAGTTGTACCATAGCTGTTGGAGGTGTGGGGGTTGTGTGTGATTCTTAAAAAAAAAAAAAAAAACAACATCAAGACATAATATATTAATTTATATAGGGAATATGGTAAACAACTGGAATAGTTATGGCTAAGTAAATGTTTATTTTCTACAGTCAAATTAGAACACATGATTTCTTACTGAATGGGCATTAGATAACACACAATCTTGCACTGGTTTCAACTATAGAGAGCTGCAAGCATCATTATACTGTAGAGGAAGTACTGAGTGGACCATATGCTTGCATCAGCTGGGCAGAGCACACTCCTTTGACTAGTACTGGAGCAACAGTAATAATCCATCTATTCTTACACTTAAGAAGCTTTATTGATGACCAGTTACTAAGGATACAAATTTAACATAACAAATTTTGCCTTTATGAAGCACATAGTTGAATAGTATATAGACAAATGAATAATTACAATGTTATAAATGTTAAAAGAAGTACATGTACATACAGGGAGCAACAATGAGTAAGTAGTTTATTCAGTAGTGGAGATGTTTGGATCATTTATAGGTTTTGTCATTACAATTATAATAGATTTCATTTGAATTCTCATGCAAATTATATGTTGATAGCTGTTATATTAAACATTATATATGTCTCATTTTAATTGAAAGACTAACCAAGAAAATAAGACTAATAACAAGCAAGTTGTAAGTTTATTCAAAATATAAAGATTGAGCACTTATTATGTCAGGGTATAGTTTCAAAAATACTAATTCTTAGAATTCATATTTCTTAGAACTTATTTTCTTAGAACTCATAAACATACGAAATATTAGTGTGTCTGAAGTATGTACCATAGAGAAAGGGCTTGATGAGGTCAGGGGATTTCAGAAGTGGGTGTATATCAGGGTTCAGATACAAATCTAGCTGCAATTTTAAATCAAAGTTTCAATGGGAATTTCAAGTCTTCTTGTTGAGGAGATTTGAAGGAGATAAAACAATTAGCTGCTCCCTTTTATTTGGGAAATGAGCACTAGTACTAAGGCAGAAATGAATCTGTTATGCAGGAAGGGAAGATGTAGTGGCATTCTTGAGATGCTAATGCAGAAATCCAGGTAAGAGATGATGGTACAGTAGACCTGGCTCAACTTGTGATGGTAGGAAGTATTCTGATTGGACATATGTTCTGAAGATACCAGTACATTACTGATGCAATAGATGTAGGCTCTTAGAACAGCCCAAAAATTTTAACATGAGAAATTTTAACATAAGAAAGGCTGCAGATGTACAAGTGAGAGGGATAGCTAGTTCTATCTTGGACAAACTGAGTTTGAGGTCAAGTAAACCCCTTGGTCTTGCTTGTCTCTGGGGGCTAGGCAACCATCCAATTGCCATTGGCCAAATAACCTCAGCCAGTAGTCACGCTAATGGAGTTTTGGCTCATGTCCAGGCCACACATCTTACAAGAGTCCTCCATTTGACTGAATCTTGATTCTTCCGAACTCATTGCTTTCCTCCACTCTTATCTTCCTAGGTTTCTCCTACACTAATAAAAACATACAGCTTTGGACTGGGTTCTACTTTTTGGGAGAATACAAACTAAGGCAAAAACAAGTGGATATGTGGGTAGATAGCGGTTTAAATGAGTCTGAAGTTTGGAAGAGCAATTTGGGGAGATGTAATTTTCAATGCTGTCAGCAAGGCATAGTATTTACAATCATGAGATTGGATGAGAACACAAAAGACAAAGCAAAAAGACTTAAATGTCTCCAAGTGGAAAAGTTGAAGATTTTAGCACCTTTGAGAGCAGAGGTAGTCTGTTTATATCCACAGTTTCTAGAAAAATACAAGGCACAAAGCTGGTGTTCAATAGATACTTTTGGAATAAGTGAAACAGTTTGAGAAGGCTTTGGAGTTAGGTAAGAAAAGTCATATGGGGTGATGAACTAGGATAGGCAGGGTTCACGGAACTTGAAGCCTGTGATGGTGAAAATTAGGTTCAACAGCAGAAGTGGGAGAGCAAAATAACAGAAAAAGGAAGCCGTGGTTAGAGAAAAGCTCTTGAACACCACTTTCTACTTGAAACCTTCTATAACCATCCTGTAGGACTTTTCCCCTTTGTGGGCCTATTGGATGATGCTCATGTATCTTTTACAGTGTCAAATTAGGTTCATGTGCTCACTTCTAGTTTCAGATCCATTTTTTCTCCCTAATACTGACTATATTATCCAACTAGGAAACCTAATTTCAATTAAAATGGAAGTGGCTTCCAAATCCTAAAGATACAAATTGGATGCTGAAAGTTCAACATTGCCAATGGATTACAAATATGCCAGAGCAGAATATATGAAATTGGGAAAATGAATTTCAAATCTGGATTATAATCTCAAGGGTTTAGCACATTAACCTGCACTTGAATAAATAACTAAATGAATGAACAGGTGAAGTCATTAGTACAGAGGGCTCTAGAGCAGATATCAAGGACACATGACTTAATAACTGCAAGAGTACCAGTGGCCTGATAGTATGGTACAAGGGATTAGCAGAAACAAGCTTGCAGTTAGAAACCATGTAAGATTAGCATCACCTGAGAGGTGAAGAAATAAAGTCTAAATAGTCAGTTTGAATACAAGGAAAGAAATTTTAAAAAAGAAATTACAGAAAATGCAAAACCCTAATTTTGTGGGCAATAAACATAGGCTATAGGTAGATAATCCCAAAATGATATTATCCTGTTTAGGGTCAAGTTAAGAGAAAGAGCAGGAAGATGAACTCAGTTTTGAAAATGAATTTGACATAAAGGTGAGATTCCAAAGTGAAACTAGTAATAGGCAACTTAAAAAAAAATTAACACTTTTAGCTGGGCGCCAGTGGCTCATGCCTGTAATCCTAGTAACTCAGGAGGCTGAGATCTGAGGATCAAGGTTCAAAGCAAGTGAGAGCAGGAAAGTCCGTGAGACTCCAATAAACCACTAGAAAACCGGAAGTGGCACTGTGGCTCAAGAGGTAGAGCACTCACCTTGAGCTGAAGAGTGCAGGGGACAGCGCCCAGGCCCAGAGTTCAAGCCCCACGACCGACAAAAAAAAAAAAATTAACACATTTCATGGTGTTAAGTGTACTTTGCAGTTCTTAGCTCATCAACTTAACTTTGATAGGTGTTATTTCTTTCATCTTTGCTTTACAGATGGGGAAACTGAGGCACAGGAGTAAATCATTTGCCCTAAGTCATTAGCTAATAAGCAACTGAGCTAGTGCAATGATCTAAAATGTCTGTGCTCTACAACTCAAATAGTGAAATCCCAACTCCGGATCTGATATGAGAAGGTGTGGGGCTGGGAAGGTGGCTCAGTGGTAGAGCGCTTGCCTTGCATGCTCAAGGCCCTGGGTTCGATTCCTCAGCACCACATAAGCAAAAAAAAAAAAAGCCGGAAGTGGCGCTGTGGCTCAAGTGGTAGAGCGCTAGCCTTGAGCTGAAGACCTGAGGGACAGCGCCCAGGCCCAGAGTTCAGGCCCCACGACCGGACCCAAAAAAAAAAAAAAAGAAAAGGTGTGGTTTTTTAAAGGTAGGGGTTATGAGGGTAGAGCCCTTATGAATAAGATTAGTAACCTTAAAAAAAAAAAAGGAACATCAAAGAACCCTTGTCATTTTCAGAAATCTATGAGGGACCAAAAAAAAAAAAAAAAAAAAATTGCTACCCACAACCCAGAAGAGTGCCCTCAGCAGAACCAGAGGATCCTGGCAGCCTCATCTCCAACTTCCAGATTCCAGATTTGTAAGAATAAACTTGGTATTTTAAAAGTTACCAAGTCTCTTGTATTTTATTGTAACAGTCCAAAATACTAACAGAACCAGTATTAGAACTCAAAAGTGTTGACACTTAGCTTAGGACAAAAATTAATTATTCTATCAATATTTAGTGAGAACTATGTGTCTAGATATTATAATTTTGTTAGGGATGGGAAAGGAGAAGAAAAGCAGGCAGTAAACAAGAAAGATATGGGCCTTTCCTTCAGACATAAGAAAACTAAACAATTATGACAAATGGGTAAAGAACGTGATAAATTATACTTTGTAGGAACCAGGGAGATAAAGGGAATGGCATGTGCTAATGCTGGAGGTGACAGCCTGCAGTTGAGGAAAAGGGAGAGGAGACCCTGGAAAAAATAGACTAAAATATGGCTCTAGTACAGAGAATTAGGACAGTTAGAGAGGCTGGAAAAGACAAGTGCAGATAAGGCAATCTAGGCAACAGCTTAGGCAGTAAGTTCAGTAAGCAAAGGAAAGCCACTGAAGGAATTTAAGAAGGGAGGTGACATGATTAACTTGTATTCTGAAGGTTCCTCTGACAGTAGTGTGGTAAATGGAATGGAATTAAAGCGGGAGCAGTTTTACAGGATGCTCTTGGTGGCTACTGCAGGACTTCAAGTAAGTGATGAAGGCGGGTTAGCCTAGAGTGGGAAGAAACAATTGCACGGGAACCGAGAAAGACACAACTTCTCAGAACATAATCTATGTGATTCTGATGTGTCCTGGAAGAGTGCTAGGTTTTTCTAGCTTGCCCTAAGTAGATGCTAGGAGCTAAAAAGAAATCTTTGGAGGGAATATAATACACAGGCTTGTTTTGATATGTAAAATGAAAAATGTTACAAAGTGTAGCAAAGACTGTCGGGAAAGATGAACCTAGAGTTCAACAGCAAGGCCTGAGCTACAGTTTGGAGTCTTTGCCAGAGGTATTCGAAGCTGCTGGAAGAGGAAAGAGTGTATGGTGGGCCTCAAAGAAGAGGATCCGAGCTCAGCTCAGCAGATTCCCATAGGGGAGTCGACGGGGAAGCCGTCAATGAACCGAGGTAAGAGGAAAACTCACTCAAGAGCAGAAGGGAGACTCTATTTGGAGACCGGTGTCAAGCGCTGAGATGAGGTCTTCTAAAATGGGGATTGCCATGTACTGACAAACATGAAGCTCACTTGTGACAATCCTCAGTCCTAGCAGGTAGGAGAACTGGAGCAGCAGAATGGGAAAAGAATACTCGTGAGATAAGGGCCGGTAGGCGTTGACCAAGAGTTAAGGAGGTGAGAAATAGCGACTATCTGGAAGAAATGACAGCCGTGAGTCAGGCAGAGAAAGCAGGCAGGGAAGTCGGTACCGACGGAACTGGAAGGGCGACTCTCCGGTGTGTCACCGCAGCCACTGAGGGGCGGAGTCAGAAGGGACAAAGAATCACAAAACTTGCCCGGGGACAGAACCTGAGGGTTCAACTAAAATAAATAAATAAATGAAACCGAGCCCCGGCGGCTGGCCCCGGGTGACCGACCCGAAAGCGTGCGAGTCCCCGGAAGTCACACCCTCCGGGAGCCGCAGGCCGCAGCTGCACCGGGCAGCCGGGACAGACGCGCAACCCACCCGGGATGGCCCCCGGAGGAGGGCGGCAAGGTGGGGGCACGCATCTCGCGTGGGGAAGAGCTGCGTCCGGAAGGACGCGGGTCGTGAGAGGGTCCGGATCGGCCGAGGTACCCCTGGGCCTCGGCTGCCAGCGGTGTCGCGAGTTCTGGGCCAGCCGCAGGCAGGGAGCTGTGTCTGGAGAACACCCCTCCCGCCCCGCCGGCTCCCGCACTCCGGCCGGGTCCCAGCCCGCGAGGCGCGGCTCCCGCGTCCCCACCGCGTTCGAAAGTTCCCGGGCGCGCGGCGGCGGCCCCGGGGCCCGAGGCCGCCGCCCTAGCGCCCGCCGCCTTCCGCCGCTTTCCCCCCCGCGGGGCCCGCCTCGCGCGGGAAACAGGAGTTTCCACGATAGCCCTCGACACCCGGGGAGTCCCGACCTGGCCACACGCAAACCCCGCGGCCTCCACACTTCCGCCGCCCGGTTTGAAAGCGTCCGAAACCCCTCGGCGAAGTCCGGCTCGTTTTCTCCCGGAACCCGTCCCCAACCTCCCCGGCTGGCCCGCCTCACCGCGATTCCCCCTTCCGCCGCGTCCGGAGAAGGCCGAAGGCCTTCGGCCCCTTCCGCCGGCGGCGCGGGGCGGGGCGGCGCGGGCCGCTCCGGGCCGGGCTCGGCTGTTTCCGTGCGCGGCCGCTGCGCACTCGGCGCTGGGCGGCGCTGGCTGGCTCCCTGGCTGCGGCTCCTCAGTCGGCGGCGGCGGCTGCTGCCTGTGGCCCGGGCGGCTGGGAGAAGCGGAGTGTTGGTGAGTGACGCGGCGGAGGTGTAGTTTGACGCGGTGTGTTACGTGGGGGAGAGAATAAAACTCCAGCGAGATCCGGGCCGCGAACGAAAGCAGTGACGGAGGAGCTTGTACCACCGGTAAGAGGAGCAGGAGGAGGAGGCAGGAGCCGGAGAGAGCCGGGGGGACGGAGGGGGGCCGGGGAGGCGCCGGACACCCGCGCCCGGGGCCTTCCCCTCGCAGGAGGGGCCGCGGTAAAGATGGAGCCTCCGCCCGAGCCCCACAACCTCGCCGCCGCTCGCCGCGAACAAAGGATAATGGCGGCGGACTGGAGCCAGCGGCGGCCGGGCGGCAGCGACTCTGCCTGCAGCCAGCGGCGGCGCTCATGGCGGGGGGCGGCGGGCGGCGGGCTCGGGTGGGAGACGGCGACCGGGGGTGTGTGTGTGCGGGCGGGCGGGCGGGCGGGCGGGAGGCCGGCCTCGGCGAGCTGGCGCCCGCGTTCCCGTCGCCGCCGCCGCCGCCGCCGCCGGCCGGGCCAGGTCGGGCCGGGCCGGGCGCGGAGCCGGAGCCAGAGCCCGAGCCGCCCCGGGGGAGGCCGCCCTCCCGCCCGCTCGCCCGCCCGCGTCCCCCGCTCGCCGCCGACCCCGCTGTCCGCTCCGCTCGGCCCTGCCTGGCCGGGCCCGGCTGTGCGCCCGGGCTGCCGCCGCCCGGGTGCCCGTGGGGGGGTGGGGGTGGAGGAAGAAGGCGACAGTTGAGGGCAGAGGAGGTGAAGGTGCCGGCTGCCATCCCGGGCGCCGCCGGGCTCGCGGTGCCGGCGGGGCGAGGGGACGGGCGGCGAGGGTCCGACCCCCCCCCCCGCGTTCTCTTTGTGTAATAAAGTTCGAAACTCAAGGTTTGCTCTCGTGCTGTATTTTATTCTCGCCCCTTTCCCCCCGCTCTCACCACCTTTGGCCGAGGATGCTGGTGGCTGCCCTGTGCTGCTGATTTTCGTGCTTTACAAGGGAGTTTTGGATTCCCCCTTCCTTCCTCCCATCCCGTTTTTTTTTTTAAAGTGAGTAGTCATGGAAGTGTGATGTTTTGTTTTTGGTTTTTTTTTTTTTTTGCAAGGAAAGGAATACTAAGAAAAACATTTTGCAATAACTTTGAAAAGAGACCGTGGGGATCTGGTGGCGGGGAAGCTGGTGTTTGCACACAGTTTCGGTTTTAACCTTTCAGCAAGGTTAGTAATCGCATCGCAGGCCATCCTTTTGAACCCCCCCCGCAGAAATGGTTAGTCGAAAATGCTTGGCTTTTTGCATCCGTTTTTCTTTTTTGTTTTTATCTTTTTTGGGGGGGGGCAGAGGCGTTTGAGTCATCTGCACCCCCCATTCCCCCCCAAACACACACAGACACACACAACCCTACTTACTCCCCCCAACACTTTCCACGTACTTTTGTCTGAACTTTAATGAAGGATTGATTTAATTCTAATTCTTAAAATAGGCATTAAAAGTACCCATTGTTTGTCTCGAGTGCAGTAGCTAATCTCAGTCTGAGATTGATGACAATTTAAGCCGCAAGACTTTTTTCTTTGCCTATTGGGGGGAGGCGGGAGAGGTGGCCAAAAAAATTCCTTGACACATGGCTTTAAAAGACATGTTTAAAGGACCTGCAGTATGACCTATTTAAATTTGTCAAACTCTCGCAAGACGTTAACCTTTCCTTCTGGCCTGTTTGCTTTAGATCTGTCTTCTTGAGCATAAGGTACTTTTGGTTGCCATCTATTAAAATCTTGTACGTGTAACTGCTCATTTCCTAATGTAAAGCACCAAATGAATATTTGAAAGAAAAAGTTACTGCAGTTGATGCATGGAAGGCTTCTAGGTAGGAATAAATATTGACTTAATAGAAACAGTGTCTTCTGATTTCTGTATCCACGTCGCTTTTCCAAAACCTCCTTTGCTGCATTGCTAGTTTTTTAAGGACAGCATTAGAATTTGTCATTGCCAAGAAAATTCAGACAAATACAAGGAGTTTTTCCACAAAGAATGATTTTATTTACAAATACAAAAGAAGTTATAGGATTGATGGTGGTAAAACTACTGCTTTTCCTATAAAAACAATTTTCTGTAAACAAAAAAAGTACACTTTTTTTTAACCTTGGTCTACAAGAATGATTCTGTGAGTTTTAAAAATATTTTCTGATGTGTTATTCAGCCCCGGCCAAAGATCTTTTCAGGTTTATTTTACTTGCAGATTTGTAATTTGTGGTTCTATGCAATTTTAGATGAAACTTTGCAAACTTTTTTATTCATATTTTTTATTAGGTCTGAATAGTTAATAAGTTTTTGTTCTTACAGAAATAGCTTTACTTTTTATCTCTTGTTTTAAGATACTTGGTTTTGTTTAAGTACAGTATAGTTAGAGAAAACCAAGTATGCATTTTCCACTTCATCTTATTTTAAAACGTCTTTAAGAGACAATCATTTATTTAAAAAATGCTTACAATGTATGAATGAAATTTCTCTACTTCTAACTATCTTAGAAAACTAGAAGCTTGGCTGTAGTCAGACTATGATAGTCTTGAGAGACATCTTTTTTGATGTATAACTTCTGGTGGTATCTTTACTTTGAATGGTTAAAGCTCATTCAAGAATGTAGCAGGTGTCAGAGGATGGTAAAATGCAGAATATTTTTTTCTTACCCATTCTGAACTCATCTCTGCTGCAGGATCACTTGAGACAAGTTTAAGTGCTACTAAGGAATTTTTTGACCGAAGGGAAATTTCTTAATCTCAGACTCAGTTTCCTTATCTGTAATATTAAATAACAGCGTTTAAGTTGTGAGGTAAAGTACTATCCTTAAGCTAGGTCTTTAATTATAGCTGTCATAGCTTCATTTTAACTTCCTACTTGTGGAAACTGATGCAAGTTTATTAACTTCTCCATACTATCTTTAATACTTACTGTATTTAATACACTGGGCCAGAAGATGCCAAAAATCCAAAATTGAGCATCACCATCTTCACTTTAAAGAAACTTGGGAAATCGGTGATTAAATAAGGCAAAAGACATAAACCTTGAAATAAAAGAGTATATATGTTTTGCATCTTCAGTTTTATTCTTTGGAAAAGACAATTCAGATAGTCTATAATTTTAAATAAATATATGATATAAAATGCTGTGAATTTTCTCTATCCGTTACCCAAATGTTGCCCAATTACTATTTGCCATTTCATATGCAAACGTGTATATGCATTGCCTCTAAAGAGGCAATTTACAAATTGTAGCATGTTGTACCTGCAATCCTAAATCTTGTTCCTTCCCCAACTGCTATCTCCTTCTGCACCCACATCCCAACCATTTACTATGGACACATAAACCTCTGTACATATATTACTTGTATGAATTAACCATTTAGTGAGCTAATTTTACTTTTACATCAAATATGACCTTTTAAACTTTGTCATGCCTTTAAACAAAAGAGATTTCATTTGAATGTAAAATACCGTTTGTGACAGGAAGTTGGTATTTGAACTGCCTTATTTCCTTTTTAGCTCCGGTTTAAAAGATTGAGTAAAATGATCAAGATGAGGGAAACTTAAGATTTAACTCACAAAGTGGATTTAGTCTGTTTAACTTTTGGAGATTCTTACAGTCACTGAACATTCTGCTTCCTTCAAATATTTTGGCCAAAAAGCTTCTGAAGTTTGAGCTCTTAATGGAAAAGGGCATTTAATTTAGTCCTGTTTTTGTTTTATAAGCAGACAACTGAGCTGTTTGTAACTTAGTAGTAGAGTACCTGGCTAGCAAAGTGTAAGGTTTGATTACGCAGCACTGCAAAAGAATATATATAATATATGTGCATGCACACGCACATTTCAACTCAAGCACAAAACTAATTGCAGTATTGTTTCCTTTGGGGCTGTTAAAAAATAGCAATGAGCCCTAGTACATTTTTAATTGCTGTGTTTATCTTTAAAATACAGTTGCTATGGGTTGTCTAAGCGAAACTAAGAAAGTAACAAATACACATACCATACATCTTTCAAAAATGATTAAAGCTGTTATGATATACTTTGGTTTTCTTTTAAATTGAGAAGTTAATGTTGTGACTATATGCTTGTTTTCATGTGTATTTACTATTTAATACTTACTATTTTAATGCAGTTTTTCTATTAAAATTTTGAAGTTTTAGTGTAAATGACATAAAACATTAATATAAGCTGCTTTTATCTGTTAAATAATAAAGATGTGCACAAGTATGCATCTTTACTAATTACAGAAGCAGGAATGGGGTAGATACTTGAAACCTGTAAAGGCAGGGGCTTGGAATGTGGCTGAGTGGTAGAGTGCTTGCCTCGCATGCATGAGGCCCAGGGTTCAATTCTTTGGTACCAGATAAACAAAAAATAAAATGATTCAAAAGAAATAAGCCTCTAAAGGCAGGCTACCAGAAAGTTGATTGGTTCATAAATCACCTCTGTGGATTTAAAAATCATTGAACTAAAGAAACAAACATAATATGAAAATGGCTGTTTATTAATGTATTCTAGGCCAATTTGATAATGAATTAATAAAATTATATGTGCTAACTTGATCATTCTATAAACCAACCCTAGTCAGCTTCCTGAAATTGAAATATAATTGAAGTTAGGCACCACTTTTATGCCTTTAAATTTAGGTTTGGGGCTAAAACTCATAAAACTAGCCAATTAGTTTTTCTTCTCATCCAGAACATAATAATGCTTCTTAAGATGTGCGCACTTGTCTCTAGTTTTTTGTTTGTTAATTTTGCATCCTTAGTTTGACCCAAAAAGTCCATGTAAGGATAGATTTTATTCTATTTTTGGCCAGTCTTGCTAGGTTATCTATAAGAAATCGTCTTTCCATATTACAGAGTTTATCCCAACAGAAAAATAACCTATAATTTTATACATACCCAGAGGTGAAAGATTCCTAAAAGTAAGTACTTAATCAGTTCTTACTGCTAGTTTCACAAATCTGAATTTTCAACCACACAAACCAAAAGAAAAAGCAATAGTTGAGTTGATGGTGCAGCTTAGTGGTAGAGTATTTGTCTATCTTGCACAGGCTTTGGGTTAGATCCCTAGCACTTCAAAAAGCAAAAACATTAGCAATCCTTGATAAACTTTTAGATGCCAATGTTGCTTTTTCTCAGAACTGAAGTAAGATAATTAAGGGCTTACCATAAAATGACACTGGCTGTGTGATCAGAGCTGGGAAAACACTTAGGTTCTTCACCCCTCCGACTGTAAGATTAATCTAGGATTTCTAATTAACCTTAAAAGGAGGTTTGGAAAGGAGGAAGTTTCTCCTTTTCTGAAAGGAGAAAATAATGGCTTTGGGTTGAAGAGTTAATTTTTTTTTTAACTTCAGTTGAGATAAAATAGCTCAGTGATGACCTTGGTGTAGGAGTAGAGGATGGGTTTGAAAGTTAACATCAGAAGTAATTAAAAGTGTCTTTTCCAAGCCAGGTTGCTTGGCTCACATCTTTAATTGTAGCTGCTCAGAAGGCTGAGATCAGAAGGATCAAGGCCATTCCAGGCAAAAAGCATGTGTGGCCACCCTCAACTTACCCAGTTGCTGGCTGGATTCAGTGGAATGCACTTTTCACCTCAGCTAGGCAGGAAGCTGAGATTTGGAGGATTGAGGGTTGAGGCCAGCCATGAAGGCGCAAAAAATTGGTGAGATTCTTATCTCTACATAAAATTGGTGTGACTATCTCTACATAAGAAGCTGGACATGATGTATACCTTTAATCCCAGCTCTGTAGGAAGTTATGTATTGCAGTCCAGGTACATGCAGAAAGAGACCTTATCTCAAAATAATGAGTACAGAGAAGGGCATGGCTAAGTGCTCTAGAGCCACCTGCCTACCAGGCATGAGACCCTAAGTTCAGACCCAAGTATGCCCATAAAGCAGAAAAGTATTTTTTCCAAAGATGAATAGATCTTTGAAACTAAGAAATCTTTAACTCCATTCCTAATGAGCTGGTTATCTACATTTGAATATTTGCTTGCAATTATATAACAATATAGGTGTAACTAAAAATGCTTTTTTAAAAAAAAACTGCAACCTATGTTCAATAAAAACATAGCTAAATTTTTTAGAGTGTTATCCCTACATAGTTGGCAGAGGCTCACAAGTATCTTTTTGTCATCACTGAAGTGAAAACTACTGATTATTCTGAAGTACCCTTAAAGGGGAATCACTTTCTTGTATCAGTATAAACGTATTAATCATAGCTATGATTAGTAATGCTATTAACAATGTTTTTATATATCACTCATTGAATGCTTTTTAAAAAAATTATTTTTGGCCACCCATCAGCAACTTGCAGTTGGTGGAATAATCACAAGAAAATGAGAATAATACCTAAATATAGGTGAAGATTGTTTTAGTTGCTATAAAAAATTAGCCTGAGTATATGACTTCTATCATCAAATAATCTATGCATATTGATAATAAAAATGACACAAGTGGAGAATATCAATTCTTATTGCTGCCTTGAAGAGTTTTTGAGTTTAAAAGAGAAGGGGGCTTAGGGAAGGAAAGTTGTGGGAAAGCAAAATAGAATAAGTAGCAGTAAAGTATATTCTAGGCAGTGAAATGATACAGGAATTAACAAACATACCTGTTAGATTAACTACAGATCCACATTATAAGGAACCTGTGAAGCGGGAAGTTTTAACTTTAATATATTGGCCTAACACTAATATTTCCTGAAGTCTAGTACATTGCTATTTTTTTAAATGGGCATTCATAGATTTTTGTCATCACTTTACTAAAATATAACTCACATCATACAATCTGCCAATTTGGTGTTTATAGTTAAGTGAATTTTAGTGTGTCCACAAACTAGGACATTTTCATCATCTCCCCCAAAACCCACATCTCTTACATATATATATATATATATATATATATATATATATATGTATCTTCTCATCTCCTACTTTTTTGCTTCTGTAGATTTATGGACATTGCATATAAATTGCTCAGTGTGGTAAGCTTCTTAGCATAATGCATTCAAGATTAACCCATACTGTAGTGTGTATTAGTATTTATTTTGTTTTTGCCAAATAATAGTTTTCATATAAGTCCAACATTTTATTTATTAGTTCGTGGATATTTGGGCTTTGTGAGTATTTAATGACACTTATGGGCACATATTTTCATTTCTCCTGGGTATGTTTCTAGAAGTGATGTATGCAGGTTATATGTTGTTTTAACCATTTGAGGAAGTTTTCCAAAACTGCTGCATCGTCTTACATTCATACCAGCAGTGCATGAAGATTCTAATTTCTTCACATTCTGACTAGCACTTAATATTATCTTACGTTTTTCATTGTATCCGTCCTAATGGATATAAAGAGATATCTTGGGGGCTGGGAAGGTAGCCCAGCGGTAGAGTGCATGCCTTGCAAGCATGAGGCCTTGGGTTCGATTCCTCAGTACCACATAAACAGAAAAAGCCGGAAGTGGCGCTGTGGCTCCAGTGGTAGAGCACTAGCCTTGAGCTGAATAGCTGAGGGACAGCGCCCAGGCCTAGAGTTCAGGCCCCATGACCGGCAAAAAAAAAAAAAAAAAAAAAAGATATCTTGCTGTGGTTCTGATTTTCATTTTCCCAATAATATCAAGCATGTTTTCATGTGCTAATTGTCTCTGTCATCTTTGAGAGGTATTTGTTCAAATTCTTTGCCTGTTTTTCTTTTGAGTTCTCTGTTGTTTAATTGCAATGATTCTTAATTCTGGATACAAGTCCCTTATAAGCTATGACTTCAAAAAAATTTTTCCCAATCTACAGATTATCATTTCACTTTCTTGCTCGTATCCTTGAGGTACACACATTTTTAATTTTTATGATTTCTGGTTCACCCGTTGTGTCTCTTGTTGCCTGTGTCTTTGGTGTCACATTGTATACATCATAAATTCTTATTTAATTATTAAAAACATTTATAAGTATTTCTTCAAAAGCCCAATCAACAATACCATTATTTAATGCAAAATAACTGGAGCAACCAATGTATATTTGGAATTATACTCCACTTCCATATTCCTTGTGTTTTGGAGTGACTGGTGAAAAGAAGCAAACACACATTTTTTTTAATGGCAGTATTTTTAATTGGCTATACCTACATTTCAAAGTATTATGAGAGAACTTATGATGTAAGTGTGGTATAGTATATTACTCATAAACTACTGTGTTTGGGAAATTTCACATTTGTAAACCGATTCCTGATGGGACTAGCAACTCCTTCATTTTTTACAAATGACTAAACTTGGCTCTGAAGAATTAAAATGGTGTACTTGCTATTTAGAGCCCTTATAGTAAGGCTTTATTCTTATATAATATTCTTTAAGAACTTTCTCACTTCTTCCTCTCCCCACCCTCACCCCCCATCCTAAGGCTGGAACTCAGCCTGAGTACTGTCCATGAGCTTCTTTTGTTCAAGGCTAGTACTCTACTACTTGAGCCATAGCCCAGCCTCACTTTTTTGGAAGTTTTTTAGAGGTAAGAGTCTCATGGACTTTAGCCCAGCCTAGCCTGGCTTTGAACCTTGATCCTTAGATCTCAGCCTCCTTAGAAGCTAGAATTACAGCAATAAGCACCAGCACCTGGCTTAAAATCCCTGTTTTATTAATGGCTACCAAACTTTTTATTCTTAAGCAATAGTAGTTTTGATTTATAAGTAGCTCACTTGGAGAAAATATTCTAAGGACATGGAAAAGTATATTGATTCCATTAGGCTATTAATCAGATCTGTATCAGAAAGATTTCCATAAGTGACCAACTTGCTGCATTGTTTCCATAATTCATAGTATTTCTATCATGTCGTTTCAATTTGTTAGTATTAAATAGTGTTTGTTTGGCCGGTCACCAGTGGCTTGTGCCTGTAATCCTCTCTTTAGGAAGCTGTGACCTGAAAATCTCAGTTTGAAGTCAGCATGGACAGAAAAGTCTATGAGAATCTTATAGTCAGTTAACTACCCCCTCCCCCCCCCAAAAAAAAAGCTGAATTGAGCTATGCCTTAAGTGGTAGAGTGGTAGCCTTGAGCAAAAAAGCCCAGGGTCAGTGCCCTGGCCTTGAGTCCAAGCCCCCACAACCAGACAACCAGCACCCCCCCCCCAAAAAAAAAGCTTGTTTGGATGGAATTTTTGGTACATTGTACATAAGGAATACTTTGCACTTGTTAAGCTCTTTCATGTTTAATATGTATTTCATCTTACTAGATTCTAAGCTGTCTGAGAGAAAGATTCTTGTTTGCTTTACAAACAGTACTGTCCTCATAGTTTTCAGCAGCTCTAAGAGGCACAGAACATTTCTTTAAGGAAATGAGTGATTTGCTATTAGAAAGTCAAATTTGAAAGCTTTACAAGTAATCTTCCTTTAGAAGCTTGCAGATTAAATGGAACAGATGTAATATATTTGAGTCAGTTAAAAGTTACTACTGTAATTTTTTGTTTCTTTATGTAGAAACAAAGTTTTGGGTTTTCACTGTAGTCGTGCTTTACCATTAGGGCTATGTCTCCAGCCTTTTTTTGTTGTTGTTGTCGGTTGTGGCGTTTGAACTCTGGGCCTGGGCACTGTCCCTCAGCTCTTCAGCTCAAGGCTAGCACTCTGCCACTTGAGCTACAGCCCCACTTCCGGGTTTCTGGTGGTTTATTGGAGATGAGTCTCACAGACTTTCCTGCCCGGACTGGCTTTGAACTGTGATCCTCAGATATCAGCCTCCTGATATCCTGAGTAGCTAGGATTACAGGCATGAGCCACCAGTGCCCAGCTATTCCATTTTGTTTTTGTTTTTGAGATTCCTTTTCCATAGTTTAAAAATATTTTGTACTGGGCTGGGAAGGTGGCTCAGTGGTAGAGCGCTTGCCTTGCATGCATGAGGCCCTGGGTTCGATTCCTCAGCACCACATAAGCAAAAAAGAAAAAAAGCCAGAAGTGGCGCTGTGGCTCAAGTGGTAGAGCGCTAGCCTTGAGCTGAAGAGCTGAGGGATAGGGCCCAGGCCCAGAGTTCAGGCCCCACAACCAGACCCCCCCAAAAAATATATTTTGTACTGCCAAGCACCAATGGCTCAGGCCTGTAATCCTAGTTACTAAGGAGGCTGAGATCTGAGGATTGCAGTTTAAAGCCAGCCCTGGCAGGAAAGTTGGTCACACTCTTATTTCCAATTAATCTCCCCAAGTAGTAGAGGGCTAACCGTGAGCAAAAAAATTAAAAATCTCAGGGACAGCACCCAAGCTCTGCATTCAAGCCTCAGGACTGGCACACACACGTGCACAAACACAAAATTGTTCCTTGAGTTTCATTAATTTTTGATGTTTTACTAATATAGTACTTCCCTCCTCTGAGACATAAGAATAGAATGAAATTATGTTAGTCAAAATGACCTTTCCAGAAATCAATAACACAGTGATAAATAAACATCTGCCTGAAAGGCTAGACTTAATACTAATTCTTTCAAGATTAAAAATACCTAAACTTGAAGTGAGTCTATTTATGAAAACTGCATAATTGTATGTATGATACCACAATAGTGAATTCATGCTATTATGTTTGCCCCAACCAAATATACAGTCTTAATAGGGAACTCTAATACAAAACAAAACAAGCTGCATAAAATCTAAGCTATTGTCTGAATATCATTTATCAGTTTCAGTAAATAAACCATGCCAATTTTAAAATATAGCCTGATATATCTTTGTTACTTTTAAGTTCTTGTGCTTTTGCCTTTGTTGCTTGACTACTAAGCACCATAATAAAAACAAGTTTGTGCCGGGCGCCGGTGGCTCATGCCTGTAATCCTAGCTATACTCAGGAGGCTGTGATCTGAGGATCACAGTTCAAACCAGCCGGAGCAGGAAAGTCCGTGAGACTCCTATCTCCAATAAACCACTAGAAACCTGGAAGTGGGGCTGTGGCTCAGGCGGTAGAGCACTTGCCTTGAGCTGAAGAGTTGAGGGACAGCGCTCAAGCCCAGAGTTGAAGCCCTACAACCTACCAAAAACAAAAAGTTTGCATATTTTCTTAGTCTATAGGTTTCAAGTACCCAAAGAATTCTTCACTTTTTTTTTTTGGTTGGGCATGGGGCCTGAACTCTGGGCCTAGGCACCTTCCGAACTCAGCTCTTCAGCTCAAGGCAAGCGCCTACCACTTGAGACACAGCACCATTTCCAGCTTTTTCTGCTTATATGGTGCTAAGGAATGCATGTAAGGCAAGCACTCTACCACTGAGCTATCTTCCCAGCCCAGAATTCTTCAGTTTTTGCAGTATTGAAGATTATGTGGTATAGCCTGAAATCTTGCAAATTCCTTACAAATCTCTTAATGTCTCTCTCATTCTCTGTGAAGTCAGAAAAGTAAAATCATAATTCCTGACTGACTTTTACATGTGCTGCCTCACTTCAGGAAAACCGGATTTACACCAATTTGTAAAAATTCAAAAATGCATTTTAAAATTGAGCCCAAAACAACTATTAGAGTGGCTAATTTTAGTTCATAAACTTCACAAAAAAATAACCTTATACGTTCTTTTCCCATAACCACTAAGGTTTTAAGTAAGTGGAATTAGAAGCTTATGAATTTTTTAGCTCTGAGACTAACTTTTTGGGAGTCCTTAGAATTTCAGCATTGAGGTAGTTTATGAAGCAGTACTTAAGTTTGAAGGCAGTTTCACTCTCTAGTAAGATAAATATTGCTTTTATAGAGGTATGTAAGAGACATATAATCCTACTTATCTTTGGAAATTGGCTTTAAAATCAATGTACAGCCGGGTGCTGGTGTCTTATGCCTGTAATCCTAGCTGCTGAGGAGGCTGAGGTAAGAGGATCAGGTTCACAGCCATCTGGGGCTGGAAAGTCCATGAGACTCTTACTTTATTAACCACCAGAAAGCTTCAAGTAGTTGTGGCTCAAGTGGTTGAACACTAGCCTTGAGCAAAAAAGCTGAAGGATAGAGCCCAGGTTCAAACCCCAGGACTGGCACCAAAACATAAAACAAAAAATCCATTGTAGTAGAACATATAGACATTTTTTTAATTGAGTCATTTATTTGAAAGGTTCAACGTCTTAAAAAGCTGGGAACAAGCCGGGCGCTGGTGGCTCACGCCTGTAATCCTAGCTACTCAGGAGGCTGAGATCTGAGGATTGCGGTTCAAAGCCAGCCCGGGCAGGAGAGACCATGAGACTCCTATCTCGAATAAACCACCAGAAAACCGGAAGTGGCGCTGTAGCTCAAGTGGTAGAGCGCACGCCTTGAGCTGAAGAGCTGAGGGACAGCCCCCAGGCCCAGAGTTCAAGCCCCACGACCGACAAAAAAAAAAAAAAAGCTGTGAACATAGCATTAGGTGGGTGTTGGAAAGAGGAATAGGAAGAGATGGGATAAAAATGTTACCACATAAGATACTTGCATAGTCATGGTTGCTGTTTTGCTATGCAACACTGTCTCTTGAGCCCAGACACATGAAAGCCTGTTTCACAGCTATTAGTACTCTTACCTGAAAGGAAACAAGGCAAGTAAATTTTGCCATTCCTTTTAGAAACAGGGAACAAATGCCTTGATTTGAGAATGTTCAAAGCCTTTCTTGTTGAAATTTCATGCGGTGTTTACATCAGTCATATAACATTTTTCTCTGTTAAGTACTTTTTTTGGGGGGGAGGGGTGCTGGGCACCGTGAGCCCTTCAGCTCAAGGCTAGCGCTCTACCACTTGAGCCATAGCGCCACTTCTAGGTACTGAGGAATCGAACCCAGGTCCTCAGGCATGCAAGACAAGCACTCTACCACTGAGACACCTTCCCAGCCCCTGTTAAGTACTTCTTTTAAGAACTTTAATAAAATGTGCTTCTTTTTAAAGACAAACTTTTAAAAGATGACATTGAGCCTGGCGCTGGTGGCTCACACCTGTAATCCTCGCTACTCAGGAGGCTGAGATCTGAGGATCGCGGTTCAAAGCCAGCCCGGGCAGGAAAGACTCCTATCTCCAATAAACCACCAGAAAACCGGAAGTGGCGCTGTAGCCCAAGTGGTAGAGCACTCGCCTTGAGCTGAAGAGCTGAAGGACAGCGCCCAGGCCCAGAGTTCAAGCCCCACGACCGACAAAAAAAAAAAAAAAAGATGACATTGATTTCTCTGAGTTAAATCCAGCAAACTAGTGGTTTATTAAATAACTGAAAACTTAATTTCACTATATGCTGTTCTCTTTTAGTTGTGCTGGTGGTACAATTATACTGATACTTAATATCACTGCTAATAGAATTTATGAAAATACATAAATAAGTTTTTTGTCATTAAATATTTGCCATCAAATTCAAATTAACTTCATATTTATTGTAACTTGTTTTGCCTTCTAATATCTAAACTAGAAGCTGACATACTGAATTGTTCTATTTAATGATGAAAGACCTGAGTAGGAACATCAAGAAAACTTTCCAAAAACTCAGAAGTTACTTAGCTTGGTAGTTTATTTTAGTTGACCATATTGACTGCTCTGTCTCACTCATAATTAAACTTATTTTGTTAAAATAAAATCAGTATAATCTAAAGTTTATAGGTTGACAGTCAATAGTTTTGATTTCGTGCGCGTGTGCGCACGTGTGTGTGTGCGCACGTGTGTGTGTGTGTGTGTGTGTGTGTGTGTGTGTGTGTGTGTGTGTGTGTGTGTGTCAATATACAGCGTTTGAATGTTACTTTTTCCCAACTGTATTAAACATCCTTAGACCATTATTGACATCAGGAACTTGGAGCACTGCTAATTTTCAGTATTAATTACATCTCTTGAGTTTTGCTAGATTGGACACACAAAAAAGATGAATGCCAAATCTCAGGGTTAACAGAAAGAATTGTAAGGGGTGGGATAGGGGGTGGGGTAAAAGGAGAATTAGGCAATACAACATGGTTATTGATTTTTAGAAAACTAAAGTCTTTTGTATAGCAGCTGGTTATATTTTTTTGGTTGGTCATGGGGCTTCAACTCAGGGCTGGGCACTGTCCCTGAACTCTTTCCCTCAAGACTAGCACTGTACCACTTAGAGCCACTTCAGGTTTTCTGGTGGTTGATTGGAGACATGGTACTTATGGATTTCGTGCCTGGGCCGGCCATGATCCTCAGATCCCGGCCTCCTAAGTAGCTAGGATTATAGGCATGAGGCACCAGCACCAGGCCTGAAATTTTTCTGATTAGTTGATAACAATTTAGAAAATCAAAAGGTTGAAAGTATAAAAGATAAAAGGATATATTAACACTGCTTTTAAGTATTTGGCCTGGAAACTAAAAACAGGTACAAATTAACTATAGTGATTATTAATGAATTGCATGGTAGTGTCTGTGGGTATACTTCCGCAGAATATTTTTAGTTAATATGTATGTAGCAACAAAATAGTCACTGAGTTTTTGAATGATGTACCCAAGTATGCCTTTTGCTACAGTTACCTTGGTAACTAGACTTCTGCTTTCCTTACATTTCCTTAAATGTGATTTCCTTAAATTCCTGGAATTTTGTATTGGTGAGGATTCAGGAGGACTAATATCCTGTCATGTAAGGAAAGAATTTTTTTTTTCAATTTCTAATTGAGGTTATTCCCATTTTTAAAAGCCTGGAATACATTTCATTAAGTAAGTATGATGTATTCTTCAGTTAAAATTCAGTTATTTCTTTGCATATTTACCTTTCATCCTAAACAGAATTTTGTCAGAGATTTAGCAGACTAAAAATGTTAATTAGGTTGTATAGAAGATAAATTTTTCATAAACGTAACAACTAGACTGTTGATGGGGGTACATCAAAGTCAGAGTATTTTAGGGTATAGAACAAATGAAGATATGCAATCTTTTGCATAGTGATAGTTAGCAAAAGTGCTATCTGGGCTTTCTTTGGGCTTTAGTTTGTACTTTGATCAAAGATTGTGTTAAACATAGGGATAATGGCACTAGAATTTGCCCTGATTCAGTTCCTTTATAGATGTTTGGTAGATTTTTACTACTATTTACTACTAAATTAGAAAAATAAAAAGCCACCAACATCTTCCTGAGCTTTTTTCTACACACTTCTCACCATCCCATTTGTTAATACTTGTTTACTCTCTACACTGCAATGTATGTATGTTCTATAAAGACTATTTCCAGTAGCTTAAACAATGCTGATCTACACTAACTATTCAGTATTTACATTAAAGTTGTGTTAAAGCACTTTAATCATATATTGTTGTTGATAAAATTGATAAAATTTAAGACTTTACTGTTGGTAAGATGGGTTAATAAAATGGATTATTTAGTTGTGGTTAAATATCCCTTGATTTATTTCTATATAAAATAAAAGCAAAGAACATTTCATTTTAAAAAAAACAATAATTTACATTAAGCAATATCTTTTTCTTTGTTCCTGGGCTTGAATTCCACGCTTAAACTCGCTCAACTTGCTTGCTTACTCACAGCTGGCATTTTATGTTACTTAAGCCAAGCCTATAGCCCAGTGTTTTTGCTATTGGATTTGAGATGAAGTCTCTCAGACTTTTATGTTCAGACTAGCTTTGAATTACTATCCTTTGGATCTCCTGAGTAGCTACAGTAACAGATATTAGCCACCAGCACCCAGCTAATACCATTCTATGGTGCCTTTTGCTTTACAGTAATCCTTTTATGTGTTACTGGCTTCTTTTCCTTCATTTCTGTACAAAGTTAGATACCAGGTACTGACTTTGTACATTTCTCTAAAGGCCTATATAGCTCAAGCCTTTGCTTATAGACTTTTTCTTACCAGAAAAAGTACTCTTCTGCAAAGTTATTAATACTGTATTCATTTCTTATGCCTCTTTGAATTCTCCTAATCTCCTGACTTATGAGAGCACTCATTTGACACTTTATTGTTTACCTAAAGTAAATCTTCAGCTTTTTAGTATTTGCCATTATCTTTACTAGGGATAGGGCACAAAAGAGATACACCCTTTACTTTTGGGAAACATCATTAGATGAAAGGGAAAAACTGCCTTATTCTCTGAAGATTTAGAAACTACATAGTAACTATCACTAGAACAATATAAGTAAGAAATGACAATTACCATGTGCAATGGAGTCTTGCCAGACGCTGGTGGCTCACACCTGTAATCCTAGCTCCTTAGGAGGCTGAGAGGTGAGGATCATGGTTCAAAGCCAGCCCAAAAGCCAGCCCAGGCAGAAAAGTATGTGGAACTTTTGTTTCCAATTAACCATCAAAAAAACAGAAGTAATGCTGTGGTTCAAAGTGGTAGAGTGCTAGCCCTGAGCAAAAAGAGCTCAGGGACAACTCCTAGGCCCTAAGTTCAATCTCCACTATTGGGGGGCAGGGAGAGGGGAGGAGGAGAAGACTTTTCATTAAAAATAATGTTTAAAGTTCTCTCAAATTGTATTTTCATGATTATGTATACATGTAGTGTGTGTATGGTAAGGAATTTATATCCTTTATTATGAAATACTTTCTTTACCATATTTTTATTATGTGGCCTTTGTAATCATGTATTTTCATAACATCTTTTGTGGTCTGAGTTCCTAGAATCAGAGGATTTAAAATTGGAAGAGACCTTTTAAGCCATCCCTATTGTTTTTCAGAAGAGAAAATTGAAAAACAAAATGTCCAATAACCACTTGGTGATGTCATTTGGTGACAAATCCAGCTTTCCACAAAGTATTAGGCCCTTTCCCCCAACTACCTACACAGATTAGTTGTTTAATACTACTGAATCACTTTCACTTTTTTAAAAAACATTTTCCATATTATGAAGTAGAATTGGGGCTGGGAAGGTGGCTCAGTGGCAGAGCACTTGCCTTGTATGCCTGAGGCCCTGGGTTCGATTCCTCAGCACCACAAAAGAAAAAAGAAAAAAGCGGGAAGTGGCGCTGTGACTCAAGTGGTAGAATGCTAGCCTTGAGCTGAAGAGCTGAGGGACAGTGCCTAAGCCCAGAGTTCAGGCCCCACGACCAGACCCAAAAAAAAAAAAAAAAAGAAGTAGAATTTTGAAAGCCAGTATAGCAGAATGATATGTTTTTTAATTGATTTTTATTGTTTTTCTTGAGCATGCTATTATTTGAAATTAGTTGTAAAATCACAGTATTCAAATACTAATCTTACTTTAATATTTAGAGGTAAGTGCCCAAATCTTAAATATCCCAAAAGAATTCTGAATTCTGAAAAAACAAAATTTCAAAGCATTAAAGTGATTTCCTACATGCTTGGGGTTTTTTTTTTGTTTTTTGTTTTTGTTTTTTGGTCGGGTGTGGGCTTGAACTCTGGGCCTGGGCGCTGTCTCTCAGCTCTTCAGCTCAAGGTTAGTGCTCTACCACTTGAGCCACAGCGCCACTTCCAGTTTTCTGAGTGGTTTATTGAGATAAGAGTCTCACAGACTTTCCTACCGGGGTTGGCTTTGAACTATGATCCTCAGATCTCAGCCTCCTGAGTAGATAGGATTACAGGCGTGAGCTACCAGCTCCTGGCTAGATGCATTTTTTCCTAACATTTTAGACTTCGTATTTTTACAACATTCAGAGTTTATATGTATATATATATATATATATATATATATATATATATATATATGATTTTTAAAATTTATTCCTTTTTTTTAACATTCCCTTAAAAGCCTGCATTATTTAGTGAACAGCAAAATCTTGAGAGAATTTCAGGAAATATAAGTATTGGCTCTAATAATTAAATCTGTGACTGGATATGACCCTGCTATCTAGATTTTAAGTAGGGCTGGAATGTGGCTTAGTGGTAGAGTGCTAGCCTTGAACAAAAGAAGCTCAGGGACAGTGCCCAGACCCTGAGTTCAAGCCTCAGGATTGGCATACACACACAAAAAAGATAGAAACTGTTTTGTTGTTTTCTGCTACATTTGATATTCTTAAATTTGTTAGTTTAAAAGGGCAACAGTAAATTATCTCAAGTGATAATAACCAAAGTTAATAAGACAAATTTTCTAAAGCGAATTTTTTTTAATTTGGAAATATAAACAGTTTAGACAAAACTTAAGCAAAATGTTAACTTCATTTAAAAAAATTTGTCAGTGGGTATGTTAAAATCACTATTGAAGTATAGTATTAGTCCATATTTTTAAATGTTAGGTATGACTTCTAGTATTGTAATTTCTTTTAAATTAAACAAGTAATCATTTTTATAATATATATTTTTATTGTAAAGATACTGTACAGAGGGGTTACAGTTACATGTGTAAGGTAATGAGTCCGTTTCCTATTGAGCATTGTTGCCCCCTCCTTTGTTTTTCCCCTACTGTCCCTTCTCTCCCTACCTCCCCAACCCCTCCCCCCCCCAGTCGTTAAGTTCATTTTCAACATAGCATCTTGTTACAATGGGTCAATCTGTATCCTTATTTCAGCATTTTATTTCCCTTCCCCCTTCCCAAATTAGAAAAATGTATATACAAGATGCAGGCCACTGGAATCAAATACAGTGAAAACGGGTTATACCATGGGGGAAGAACATACAAAAGAAAATATCACATAGTACATTATAAGTACACTTAAAAAAATAGCAAAAAAGATAAAACCTTGTGTCCCTATCTTGGGGTTCACTTCGCTTAGCATCATCTTGTATGGTCATATGTACATAGTTTTGACCTTCTCTGCTTGTCCTAGACATATACTAGTTATTGCAAATAAGGGAAACCATTTTAAATCCATTTGCAGAGGAAATAAAACATCAATCAGTACTAAAGTATGTAGAGTTACATGGGTGAAAGTCATCATCCTTTGACATGTCCAAATCCTGTTCCTCTTTAGAGTTATCATCTAAGTATAATGTCTAATTCCCAAACCTTTTCCATTCATACCTTTACAGCCATGTATTTTACTTTAAATAAAAAGCATGAGATTGTTTTATTTTAAACATTCTTTTTTACTGATGTTATTTCTTGGATAGTCCTCCTAATGTTCTTTATTGTACTAGATTTTTGTAAACTAGTCAGTAATAAAAGTTTCTTAGTATTAGTTGTTTTGTATTTAGAGTGTTTCAGTATTGTGACAGTTATTTTTCCCAGAATCTTGGGACTTTATGAATAAGCTAAATAATGATGTTAAGTATGTTCACCATTTACTTTGTTTATGATTCTGGTATTTATTTCTGAAGTATTCATTTCCTCAGATATTTTCACTTCTGTTTTTAACTGTTGTAAAATTTTTGTGAAAGTAAGATGTATATAATATATTATGTTGTATGTAATGACCCCCATAAGGATCAGTGTCAATATTGATGAGCAATTTCAGAGTTTTAAAATAAATACCATATATTCTGGAAAAACAATTGAATTTTTGTGTTTTTCATGTAATAACTATAGATATTCCTTCATAATAAATTCAGTTTTTCCTGGTAATATGTTGGGCCCTGAATAATAAGAATAGTACACTATAAGTTCCCTTTTAAAAAATCTTTTAGGCAAGATTACTTCCCTAGAAAATCTTATAACCTCCACATAACTGTTGCTGTTAGGGACTGCTCACCACTTCCTTTTGCTGCCATGCAGTACCAGGTCACCCAACATATAATACTAAGCTCTTAGCAAAACAGAGTTCAAAAAGTAACAAAGATTGTTCTAACTCATCCAGAATATTACAATTAAATATTTTGAAAAGTATTGTATTTCCCTTGATGATGTGTAGTGTGTTACTATATACTGTACAGACTGAGATGTCCAAATGCCACAACTTTTTTCATTATTTGGGGCCCCTAATTTGGCTCTGTGGTCATTTAGTCCACCTTTCTATCTTAATATCTCACAAATTGGACTCTTGAAACTTGGGCTTATTTTGTCCTACTTCCAATAATCAGTAACTTATAATTTCTTTGTTTCAAAATATCTTAGTGGGGAATATGAAACCAATATTTCACCTATATGAAACCATATTGGCACATTCTATACTTGGTTGATAAAGTTTAGAAAAATCACAATTTTTGCTGCCACTGCTCCTCACTTGTTAGTACTGGGAATTAGTGGGAAAGAAGAATCCCTTTTGTTTCCAGATGTAATAATAACCCATTTGGAAATTTTAGCCAAAGGGAAAGAGGTTTTGTTTTGTTTTAGTAAGTTTGGTAATAAGTCAACAACATTGTATTTAACTAGATACCTAAGTGCATATCCTACCTAACCACAACATAAACCTATATATAACTTGAAATTTGCCTTTCAAGTCAGAAAAATACAAAGCACTGTAGTGCTTGTAACACTCTTCCATATGATTATAGGTAACTAAATGACCATGGAATCTGGAGCAGAGAACCAGCAGAGTGGAGATGCAGCTGTAACAGAAGCTGAAAACCAACAAATGACAGTTCAAGCCCAGCCACAGATTGCCACATTAGCCCAGGTATAAACATATGAAGAGATCCCAAGCTGTGTCTCTTCCAAGAGGAATATGTTTCCAAGAAAAATTAGGATTACAGAGGGATACAGAATGAGTGGAAATATTCCTAGGTTATCAAACTCTTTTAGTCTGTGTTTAGAAATAGTAGTATTTAGTAACATAGTGAATATCATTAAATACTAATATAGTACTTGTAGTTACATGATCCAGAAATAATTACACTTTTACCTGTTAAATTGGTTCTCAAGCAAGGGGATAGAACTTTGACTATACTTTGTTCATATAGATTAGTTTTGGGACACATAATTTAAAGTGCTAAATTTACAGTTTACACTAAAAAATAAGTATTTGCATTTAAATGCAAGAATAAGTTTTGCTTGTATATGCTAAATGTAGTTTTGATTTATTATTTTAAACATCCTATTTTTTAAGAATATATGTTCTGAATCTTCTTGTTCTCACATATTTTTCTCTTATTAAGAACTTTATCTGAATATAAATGAAAAGATGGTTAATATAAAAACAAATAGGAAATATAAAACTACTTGGTAAAATGTAATATTTCCTCTTTAAGATGAATACCCCAAAGATTATTTAATCCTAGAAGAATCTGTGTTATATCTAGCTACAGTTTCTCCAAGAGGTTAAGAGTTTCTGGGGAAATCACTGAGCAAGAACGAGTTGGGGAATAGTCAGGGTAGAAGTCTAGCTGAGGAAGTGGTGCTGTGGCTCAAGCGGTAGAGCGCTCGCCTTGAGCTGAAGAGCACAGGGACAGTGCCCAGGCCCAGAGTTCAAGCCCCACGACCGACCAAAAAAAAGTCTAGCTGAGCTCAAATATGGACCAGATACTGATATCCCAGCCAGAATATAGTCAGAAGGAGTGGATTGCTCTGTTTTCTCCCATTAACACTTCTGTTACCAGTCCTCTTATAAAAGAAAGCTAAATACATTTAGAGATAAGTGAATATACACCGTTATGTCAGGAGTTAGGAGTTACTCATATGGGTTCAAGACAACAAATAAGAATCTGAATTCACCCTTGGATAAAAAGATAACAGTGGTAATAGGCAGCTAGGTGATAACAATACTCAAGACATACCTCTGTTTGATCACAATATTATGTCACAGTATGCTATATAGCCATCCTGGAAATTCCTTTTACCTAATGATATTTTCTTGTTGACTTTGTATTCTTGATGCAGAAAAGCGTATAGATGGAATAGTTTTTTTGTTTGTTTGTTTAAGAATGTTTAACTAGGGTAAAGAATTCTTGGTAAAGGATTTTTTGTCATAAATTTTGAAAGCGTTGTTCCACAACCAATTTTTAAAGTTCAAATTCCTTATTTTGTATCTGTGGTGTCTTATAAAAATCTTTCATCACAGTACTTCAAAACTTTGATACTATGGGCATGGCAAATTGGATTGGTTTTCTGTGTTTATTCAAAAGTCTTTTTATAGTGGAAACATATCTTCAGTTCTGGAAAACACTTTCCTTTCCTTTCATTTCTCTGTAGGAACCTTGTAATCCAAATGTTATTTATATCTGTAGATCTGTTTTTCTCATTTCCTCATCTATTCTTTCCTGCTTTTCATTTTTTGCTCTCACTTTCTACAAGTTATCCTTGACATATTCTAGTCCATTTTTTGAATTTTTTATTTCTGCTATCATGTTTTTAAGAGTTCCACTTATTTTCTGAATAGTCCCTTTAGGTTTTAATAATATCCTGTGTTTCACAAAGAAATGCTTGTATTTTGTGTCTGAGAATATTAGACTATTTCAACTTTCTTCTCATGTAGATTTTTTTCATGTCTCCCTGACCCATTTTCATTTGATTGTCATCTTTCATGTTAGAGACTTTTCTCAAATATTTGGTGATTTGTGATTGTCTCTATAGGGTTAAAATGGGGAGAGAGTGTAACTCAGTAATAGTATCCTCACTCCTCAGCAATCAATCAATGTAAGGGACTAAGAAGATACATTTGGAAGCTGTAAGTATGTTTGGTTATGAACCCTGAGCATCACTGTAGGGTGATTGTGGTGGTGCTACTGTCACTATCTCTTAGATCTTGCAATTGATATGGTAGCCCATAACTTTCACTAAAGCCCTGCTTACAAGGATAAAGCCTCGGAGCCAAATGAAAGAAGAGGGCTAGAGCCACCTGTAGTATTTTCTGATATGAGGCAGTTAAGAAACCCTTGCTCCAAAGTAAATTTCTGTTTTTCTGTGAGTGAGGTGGACTGTTCTATAGGGAATGGAGAAAGGATTCAGATGCTTTTTAAAGAGCTTTCAACCACCCTCTCTTTTCACTCTGCCTCCTAGAGGTGGTATAAATCCTGGGCCTCTTGATTTTAATGGTTCAAATCAGTCTTTTCCTGCCTGAAGCTCATGAGTTGGCCTTCTGAATTCTTTCCAGTTCATTACCATTCATTCATCTGCTTTCCAGCCTCCAAAATTCTATTTTTATCACTTTTCCATTCTCCTGTATTTGTGTAATTATGCCTATAAAAATGAAATTGATTTTGTGAGGTTTAATTGAGGATTAAATTAGGAACAAAATTGATATGCACATGCTCACCTTACTTTATCAGACAGCATACTAGTATTGAAACCTTAACAGTGGCATGCAATAATTAAATGTGAATTTTTAGGAAAGCCAGTAGGTACCTCATTCATAAATTTTCAATTCCTTTTATTCTCTAGTAAAGTGTTTTGTTTTTCTTTACTTACTCATCAGAGTCCCTTAAATATATCAGACGTTTT
Source organism: Dipodomys merriami (assembly GCF_024711535.1). Taxonomy (NCBI): domain Eukaryota; kingdom Metazoa; phylum Chordata; class Mammalia; order Rodentia; family Heteromyidae; genus Dipodomys; species Dipodomys merriami. The sequence continues at coordinate 25,848,033 of NW_027202270.1, read as the reverse complement.
TGGCTTAATTGCCTATCATTCTGATTTTGATTACTTCTTAATGTCCATAGCTAAAGACTAGGAAAATACAATAAAATTTCCAGACAAACTCAAGATGGTGGTAATTTGGTCAATGAGTAGGGAAAAAGAAACCTTTAGTCTTTAGAGTTAAAGAAAATGTCAGTATAAGTATGATGCTTTACTTTTACAGTTTGAAGAAGACTATGAGCATATAAAGTTTATTACAGTTGTCATGCAAATTTGAACACCTAGGTATCTAATAATAGGGGAATTATTAAATTATGTACTTTTATAGCCATTATACAGCCATTAAAACCATGAAATAATACTATTAATAGTATGGAAACTATAATAAAGTTAAAGATAAAATGGCCATGGTAATGTATTGTAAAAAATTGTGTGTCCCTTTGTGGTTTGAAAAACAACTAGATGGGCTGATGGTATGGTTCAATTGATAGAGTTCTTTTCTAGCAAGTACATGACCCTGAGTTCAAACCTTAGTATGGTCCCAAACAAAACAACAAAACCTAGATAAGCTACAACAAAAATGTAATAAGGACTCGTGATTGTGGTAGATCTACAAAGAATTTTTAAAAATTATTTTCTACTTGTGTTATCTCTACTTTATAAACTTTAAGGGGAAGTATCCTCTGTTCCTCTTAGATTCTGAATTTGCACACAGGTACCCTCTGGCTCCATTGCAGGTAGTTTTGAGAACTAGTTAAAACTAAATAAGACTTAAAGAAGCCAGACAGTATGTGATTAATAAGGGAGGGTTTGGAAGGCTTTCTAACTATCCAGAGATAGAAACTCCTGGTTTTAATCTGTGTGCAAAAGACTACACTCAGTAAGATCTTTGCCTCAGATTCCAGAGTAAAATGTTTAAGTGCATGCTTGAATATATCTGTAAATTCAAGTCATCCACTATAACTCCAACCACTCAAAACGTTATCCTTAACATTTTCTATTTCAGTTAATCAAGTAATTTATCCATTTTTTCTCATTTTGATTCCTCTCTTCCCTTCTTCAGCTAATCATTCATAAAATTTGTTCTGCCTTCACATTTTCATAAAGTCACTTTTGTAATCCCCATACCTACACACTACTAGTCCATTTATGGCTATCATCATCTTACCATAACTGTTGCATAGGGGTTTTTCATGCTATCTCCACCTCCAGTTTTTCTCCCCACATTATATATGTCTATCATGTTACCACTAAAGTGGTCTACCTGAAATGCAAACTCAACAAGAAATTCAGGAGTTTAAAGTCCTTAATGGTTTCCTCAGTACTCTCAAGGTAAAAGTTCTTGAATGTGATATACTCACGTGTTTTTATGGTGAGTTTATTTGATCCCTTCCCACTTCTGTTTCTGTGTCTTTCTTACTTTCCAATCATACAGTAACAAACTTACGTGTTCTAGTACTACTGAACTACTTCTGAATAGTACTGAACTATTTCTCTATACTATGTATAATCTATACTATTTCTCTTTGCCATTGTCAGTATTATCATCTCTGCCTCAAGTTTTTTGCCTCTCCTTTTCCCAAGTCATAAGAAGAAGAAACCTAACATATTCTTCAAATGTATATTCTTGTAGCCTCTTCTGTGCTTGGGTTGAGTTGGGTAGTTGTCTGCAGTATGTCCTCTTTATACAACTACTAATAAGATTTTTTAAATCACTAAAATAATGTCCATTTTCCTACTAGCAAACCTCATCAATACATTTGAATTACATTTACTCATTTTCCCATTTCTTCATGCATGCATGCAAATAATTTATGATTAGGGGTCCATATTTTTCTTATTTTGGTGGGGTTTGTTCAAACATTGTTCCTGGCAAAAAGGTCTTGATAACTGTTTACCAAATGAGCAAATAGAATGCTTACCTGAATGTAATGGAGTATAGGAAAAATAATTGCCACCTCATTAACATGTATGACATAAGAGCCCTTAAAATTTGGATAGTAACTCATTAAAGTTGCCTTCTTTCTGCTTCAGGAAACAGTGGGTTTCTCTTATTCTTTCAGCTCTGCCCCTTTGAACATTCAAAATGAAAAGATCTTAAAACCCAGCTGTTACCAGTTTTACAATTTTTGAGGATGGGAGGAATTGAATTTTTTTCACTTTAATTTATATTAATACTTAATAATTAATGAGGAAGAATACTTGTAATTAAGATAGAGGAAATGAAGCTGGAAACTGTAAGATGTAACTTAGTAACTAATTATTCCCTAAGTTTAAGAGCAATCAAGATTTTAGAACATGGCTTATTTGGACACATATTCTTAACACTTTTATGTTTCTTCAAGGCCAGCATATCTGTTGACCTTACATAAATTACTCTTTGAACAGTTATTTTTTACTTTAAAGTGAAGCTAGTCCTTATTACTCAATCTTTAATTTCTTTAAAGAACAAAATAAGAAATCAAATATAAAAATAGGAAAATGTAAAGCATCATTCTATATTTTCAATACAATAATAAAACATATTTGGGATTTGTTAGGGAGGGGAGGCAGTTATATCAAGAATATTAAATATAATCATTTTTTTGAATTAATGAAAAGCTTACCTAGCAGAAAATTCACCAATTTGCTTTTACAAAGTTACTTCATATTGAACCTGAGTAGTCAAGGTATCTGTGATGGTAATTTTTTTTTCCATGTTCAACACCATAGGTATCAATGCCAGCAGCTCATGCAACATCATCTGCTCCCACTGTAACTTTAGTACAGCTGCCCAATGGGCAGACAGTTCAAGTCCATGGAGTTATTCAGGCGGCCCAGCCATCAGTTATTCAGTCTCCACAAGTCCAGACAGTTCAGGTATGTGTGAAAAATTATGCATATACATTTGTAATTTATGTATAGTTACTTATTTTCGTTAGTTGTTATTAAAATATTTACTTCAGAGAATTTTACTTCATAGAAAAGGAATATGTTTCATCTGTATTATGATCGTATATATAGGGGTATACACATCCAACAACACACATAAAGATAATGACTTTTCCTAAGCTACAGAAGATGGAATTCATTTGAAGAGTTAAGTAAATGAAAGTGGAAATGTTTGGGAGAGACTAAAAGGCACCAATGTACTTCAGCTAAGGAAAATTCAGATACAAAAATAGAATTTTTATAATTCTTTTCTAAACCTGCTTTTGACTGGAAAACACTTGATAAGCAATGAATTAACTTTACCTGAACGTATTTGATATTGACTTGTAGGGCTTTCCAGTATATAGTTTTTATAGTATATAGTTTTGAAATAATAATATATTCAGAAGGTACATCTTAGGTCATTGACTATACTATATGTGTTATTCTTTGGAAAGTTTGTTCCTTTCATTTGGATCCAAAAGGCATAAAGGTACACTAAACCTCTGAAGGCAACTACACAACTGAAGGGAACCAAGAACATACAGATCTTTGCAACTGAGCTTATTGAGAGAGGGATGAGGGAAAGAGAGAGAGTAGGCCATAACCTCAGCTATTCTATTTCATATTTTTTGCTTCACAGTCTTCCAATAAGGACTTAAAAAGGCTTTTCTCTGGAACTCAGGTGAGTCTTAGGTCCTAGATTTGAAGAGAACCTTTAGTAGAAAGGAAGGTGAGAAATTATTCTTTGTCTTTGCCCTACTCTATCAACATGAAATTTCAAGATCTGAATAAAAGCCTTAGAGGTCTTTTAGGTCTAGGCCGAACTTGTTACCACCCAGCCCTTGATATATTGCTTAATTCCCCATTATAACATTTTATCTCCAAATGATAGTCCAATGTTTACTTGATCAGTTTCAGAGAAAGTGACTGCCTCGCTCTAGAAGTGTTCTGTTTAGAATAAAGGATGACTGCTAAAATATTGTTTCCAGAGCTAGAATATATCATTCTAACTTTTTGTTTTGTTTTGTTTTGTCGGTCATGGGGCTTGAACTCTGGGCTTGAGCGCTGTGTCTGTGCTCTTCAGCTCAAGGTGAGCACTCTATCACTTGAGCCACGCTCAAGGCACTCAAGGCGAGCACTCTATCACTTGAGCCACAGTGCCACTTCAGGGTTTCTAGTGGTTTAGGAGATAAGTCTCACGGCCTTTCCTGCCCGGGCTGGCTTTGAACTGTGATCCTCAGATCTCAGCCTCCCGAGTAGCTAGGATTACAGGCGTGAGCCACCGGCGCCTGGCTCATTCTAACTTTTTTTTACTTGGCAGTTGCACTTTTGCCTCAGAAACTAGAAAGTCTTATTCCTTTTCTGTCAAATTGCTTCCTCTTCCTCATACTCTGTTTAAGAAAATCTGCAGACTCAACAAAGTCCTAGTTTTCTTCAGTCTTTTATAATAGGTTATACCTTTGATTCTTCTTTGCCATCCTAATTGCCTTTTTCTGGGTGAGAAATAATGTTTTCTTTCAGTATGATAGCCAAAAATGATAGATCTCTGTAGAGGGGAGATGTGTTTCCTTTGTCCTATAAGCATTCTATTAATGTTATCAAAGGATATGTGAAGATGTTGTTAGCTAGTATCGATTTATTGAACTGTTGATCTCCTCTGCTTCATTTAGTCCTTGTGCTTTGGCTTGGGAAAGACAGTGTTTTCATGTGAAATCAAGTTGGGTAAATTTCCAGAAGCTCTTGGAATGGATTTTGTTAACAAGTAGTTGATAGTGTTACCAAATTAAAAGCCAAGAATTTCTATGGCCTCATAATCACTCAGAAGTAGTTCTTTGCCTTACTTAGTTTTTTATCTCATTGAAGGCTACCTTACTGTTTTCCATGTTCTCACATTCTCTTCTTGATCATAGTGGAAAGATCTTGACCTGCCAGGGAGGAGACCTAGATTCTGACCTATTTGGATAGTAATAAGTCAGATGCTCTTGGGCATGTCAACCTTTAATTTATATTTTACTTAAAGACATAGATTTTCTTCCATTAAAAAAAAAGTTACATAGTCTATGGAGATTACAATGGGAGAATAATAATGTTCATTATTTATTATGTTCATATTTTGGAACATAATTTTGATGTAATTACTTTATAGAAATACATATTTATCTTTAAAAAACAGATTTTCCATTAAGATAATTTATGCTTATAATTTACAACATGTAAGTTTCCAGAAGAAAAGTTAGACTTCTTAAAGCCTTAATTCTATAAATAGATACAAATATACATGTGGACTTTTTTCTTTTATAAAGGGCCTAAGCTGTACAGAATCTACTAAACTTTTACTAGTCACTTTAGCTGGCTAACAGTGACTCATATTAATAGATAGGAAGTAGTTTACAGCAGAAGATGTGATCAACAAGGTGTGGAATTGTTCCTCAAACTTCTACATAGAAGAACATTAAGCCGGGCGCTGGTGGCTCACGCCTATAATCCTAGCTACTCAGGAGGCTGAGATCTGAGGATCACAGTTCAAAGCCAGCCCAGGCAGGAGAGACCGTGAGACTCCTATCTCCAATAAACCACCAGAAAACCGGAAGTGGCGCTGTACTCAAGTGGTAGAGTGCTCACCTTGAGCTGAAGAGCTGAGGGACAGCACCCAGGCCCAGAGTTCAAGCCCCACGACCGACCAAAAAGAAAAAAAGAAGAACATTATTATTATATAACAAGGCTTCAAATACACAAAGTACATTTTCATGATGGGAGAATTAAGATACTCCTGTTTATATATTGCAATCTAAAAATAAGAAACTAAGCTGTACTTATTTCATGTACAGCATGGCTTTGGTGCTCTAACATTGTTACATACGTATGTTCTCAAAGATAATGTGAAAATCCTTATAAAAATGTTGAGGATTACACAGTATTTAGGGGTTGAGGGTGCCATCCTCATTTTATTAGTTGTGGCCACATTTTAATACAATGTAGTTAAAATGTACCAGACAGGTGATTTATAGATAATATTACTTTGAATTATTACATTTCATCTCTACAACAAATGCTTATTGATCACATGCTATGTACCAGTCATTGTTCTAGGTGCTATCAAAGACAGCAGTGAACAAACCATACATCTATTTCTCTTGAAGATCACATTGAGTGAAGAGAGACAGACTATGAAAAAAATAAAATATGTCAGGTGAGGATAAGTGCTGAAGAGATTAATAAAACAGGGGTAAAGGGTAGAGAAAGGTGCAAAGGGAAAAGTGCTTATTTTATATAAGATGATTGGGGAAATGATGAGCAGAGACCAGAAGGCAGGTGTGCCAAGTAGATAGTGAAAGCTATCAAGGTTTGGAAATGAGGATGATTGGGATTCTGTGATATAAGGAAATAGCAGGGTGTTGATAGAATAGAATAAACAAGCAGAGTGATTGGAGATGAGATTTTATTTTGTTTTGCTGCCAGTATCGTGCCTTAATCGCATCTTGTATTCACTGGGCTTGCTTGCCCACTACTGGTGGTCTACTACTTGAGCCATACCTCCAACTCTGCTTTTTCCTGTTTAATTGGGGATGGAATTTCAAGGGTTTTCTGCCAGGACTGGCACTGAAAGGTCTTCTGGGTCTCAGCTTCTTGAGTAATTAAAATTACATGTTTGAGCCTCTGGCAGCAGCTGAAGATGAGCCTTCTGGTGCTTTGTAATATGATGGGGATAGCAGTAAAAACCTTGTATGACACACAGACTCTGTAATTATACTACAGTAAAATATTTAACAGTTTCCTAACTTCACGGTGTTTATTGTTTAACATATAGGCACATTTCTGACCTTAATGATGCCTGGGAAGCAAGGACTTGGAAGATGTATTTTACCTAACAGATATTTGAAAAAAGAAATTCATTTGAACTATCCCATTTCAGAAAAAGTACTATTTTAACTACAAATGAGAGTATTGTTTCTTGAAAAAAAACATATGCTTTGGAGAGAAAATTTGGCAACAAATTTGAAAATGTTTTCATATTTTCCTCCCTCTAGGGGTAATGTACGTTTGTCTTCCCAAAAGTATTGAGAGAGAGAGAGAGAGAGAGAGAGAGAGAGAGAGAGAGAGAGAGAGAGTGTGTGTGTGTGTGTGTGTGTGTGTGTGTGTGTGTGTGTGTGTGTGTGTGTGTGTGTGTGTGTGTGTGTGTGTGTGTGTGTGTGTGTGTGTGTGTACACTTAGGCTTAAACTCTTTCATTCTCATTTGGCTTTTTTACTTTGGCTTTTTTACTTATAGCTGGTGGTATTTATCACTTGAACCAAGCCTTCTCTTCTGGCTTTTTCTAGTTGGAGATGAGAGTCTTATGGATATGTTTGTTGAAGTTGGTTTTAAACCTTAGTTTTCAAGTCTCAAGCCACCTGAGTAACTAAGATTATAAGCAAGAGTCAGTAGCCCACAGCTATGCCTCAGAATTTTTAAAAAGCTTCCATACTGTTTGGAAGTCTAAGTTTCAGTAGGTATTGAATTTATTGGTTAAAAAGTGTGAAACTGGCCAGGCACCGGTGGCTCACACCTGTAATCCTACCTACCCAGGAGGCTGAGATCTGAGGATCACGGTTCAAAACAAAAAAAAACAAAAACAAATTATATCAACTACAGGTAGCTCACATCTGTAATCCAGGATTACAGATGGATCACCAAGACCAATGGGTAAAAAAGTCTGTGAGACTGCTCCAAAATAACCAGCGAAAAGCAGGGCTGGAGGCATAGCTTAATTGGTAGAGCACCAGCAGAGCAATTAAACAAGTGCAAGGCCTTGGGTTCAAATCCCAGTACCACCAAACATTCATACATATATACACATACACCTGTACACACATATACATGTACATACACATGAAATTGTAAGGCCTTTCTACCAGCATGCAGTAACCAACTTAGACTAGGGAGTAAGAACCTAAATCTCAACATCAGTTTTCATAGTTGTGATTCTGTAGTTGGTAGCTGAAAATCAACTGATTGTTTTACTTTGTAAGTTCAACCTACATATTGAGGGTTGTCTTTTTCATAACTAACAGTTATTAAATCACATTTCCTAAACCTAAGCCTAGACCCATATCACTTTAAAAGACAATAAATGACTTTTTAGTGAAGCATATTTAGTCACATCAGTTTATTAGCAAAAAGTTACATAATTTATCTTTAGGAAATTAGAATTAGTATTTATACTTAACCTATCTTAAAGAACTCTTGATGAGCAACAAATTAAATAACACTTAAAATGTACAATTAAGTTGGGTGCCAGTGACTCACATATGTAATTGTCGCTACTCAGGCTGAGATCTGAAGATTGCAGTTCAAAGCTAGATCAACCCAGACAGTCTATGAGACTCCAATCTTCAATTAACAATGAAAAAGCCAGAAATGGAGCTGTGGCTCAAGTGTTAGAATGCAAACCTTGATTGGAAAAAAAGCTCAGGGACAGTACTCCGGCCCTGAATTCAAGCCCCAGGACCATCACAAGCACACGCACACGCACACACACACACACACACACACACACACACACACACACACACACATACACATACACACACACACATACAACAAATAAGAAGTATATATGCCTATGTGAAATTATACATAACCCTGAATTCAAGCCCCAGGACCATCACAAGCACACACACACACACACACACACACACTACAAATAAGAAGTATATATGCCTATGTGAAATTATACATAAATATACATAAACATATATACATATACTGGTAGATTTGCAGATCAAGAGCTTGAAGATCAACATCCTAGGCTCTTGCTAAGGTTCCTTGATCCAGTGAGTAAAAACTATCTAAGCCATGAGTTTCAACTTACCCATATAAAGTACTTAAGCTTCAGAGGATAGTTTTAAAAACATTTAGGAATATTATATCATTACTTTGATTTATTTTTTAGTCATTATATAGAATTATTATATGGGACCTCCAACAGTAAATGAAAGGAGCTTTTTTTTCTTATGGATTTAAACAATAAAGTTATAAAATACAGATCTTATTATTTATATGCATGGGTACGTGCATGTGTACAAGTATGCATGCATATGCTATGCTGGGGCTTGAATTCCGGCCCTTGTCTCTTTCAAGGTTAGCACTCTCCCACTTAAGCCAGCCTCCACTTCTGGCTTTGTGCTGATTAATTGGAATAAGGTCTCAGATTTGGGCTGTGTTCAAACAAGATCCTCAGATCTCAGCCTCTTGAGTAGCAGAGATTGTAGACATGAGCCACGAGACATGAGACATGAGCATGTAGACATGCCTAGCCTTTAGTCTAATTATTTATGTCGACAAATAATGAGGATAGCAGTACATATAAAATACATTTGAGGATCTTTATTGCCACTAGATCTTCTATTTATAAAATAGATATAATTCTAGTAGCACCCATTGGTAACTGGTGTTACATACACTTATGTGAGTACATAGCAACTGACACAGAGTAATCTGTGAATTCTCATTTCTGTTAAGCCACATGGAACCTTTATTCACTTACATTCATTATCTGTGAATCTAAGAATGCTTACCAAAAACACATAGTTCTTCACCTGGAATGTTGGCTTAAAAATAACTGTAGAGGCTAGGTTCTGGTGGCTCATACCTGTAATCCTAGCTACTCAGGAAGCTGAGATTTTAGGATTGCAGTTCAAAGCCAGCCCAGTAAGGAAAGTGAAATTCTTAACTCCAGTTAGCTGCTTAAAAAGCCAGAAGTGGAGCTGTGTCTCCAAGTGGCAAAGTGCTAGCCTTACGCAAAGAAAAAAAACAAAAACAAAAAAACAGTGACAGTGCCCAAGCTGAGTTCAGGCTCCAAGACCTGCCAATCAAAATAAAACTGCAGAATGCTAACTTATTAATATGTCTATATATAAAAGTGAACTTCTTACTAACTTGCCTAAAACAACTGTCTAGAATGTGGTGGGGCAGCTCTGATCTTAATTGTGCACTTGTAAATTTAGAAATATTTGCAGAATAATTAAAAGAAAGTACTTACATAGTCACTGCATAGATTTAGGACCATATTCTTGGTCATTTGTTCTTTTTTAATGCTAAACCCCATTTTAGTTGGCAATTTTGTTCTAAAAAAATCGGAGGAAAAAACTGACAATACTAATGCATTCAGGATAGGTTAAACGGAGTTCTGAATTTAAAGACAAATGTTTCAGGGCAAATGTTTTAATTTTCTCTGACTTCATCTTAATTCATACTTAATGTAGCTTAAGAAAAGGGGTGCAGAGTGACTAGTTGCCTAAGTGGTTGTCTCCCATTTAAAACTGAAGCATATAAATGGTTTATATATAATCATTCGTATTTGACTTTCTTGAGTTTCATAAAATTTGATGGGAACTAAATTTAGTTGCCAAGATAAAAGTTCTTCTTTATTTTCAGATTTCAACTATTGCAGAAAGCGAAGATTCACAGGAATCAGTGGATAGTGTAACTGATTCTCAAAAACGAAGGGAAATTCTTTCAAGGAGGCCTTCCTACAGGTAAGGAGTTTTAATAGCTAAAATAAAAATATATATGGCGGGGCTGGGAAGGTGGCTCAGTGGTAGAGCGCTTGCCTTGCATGCCTGAGGCCCTGGGTTCAATTCCCCAGCACCACATAAGCAAAAAGAAAAAAGCCGGAAGTGGAGCTATGGCTCAAGTGGTAGAGTGCTAGCCTTGAGCTGAAGAGCTGAGGGACAGCGCCCAGGCCCAGAGTTCAGGCCCCACGACCGGACCCAAAAAAAAAAAAAAAAAATATGGGGACAGGAGAAAAAAACTAAGAAAGTGAAGGAATGGGTGACATTGTCCAAAAAGGAATATACTCATTATTTGACTTATGTAACTAACCCCTCTGTATCACCTTCATAATAACAATTTAAAATTTTAAAAAAGCAGCTTAAAAGAAAAAGAATTTTAAATGTACAAGAAGCCTTTGATAGTAGTAGATACAGATATCAGAAAAAGAACAAGCTTTTCAAACCTAATAGATTTTTTTCCTGTATTTCTTAAGTTACTTCTCTAAAATAAATTGAAGCTTGTCGTACAGAATGAGACCACTTCTTACTGAAGTTCTGGATAAAAACACTTTTTTATTGTTAAAATATTTGGAACAAATCTGATAGGTTATACCATTTTCTAGTTATATATTAGTTCAGAGTCTGAGTATTTATCTACTCATGTTTACATATCATTTTTTATACCATGCTACTTAGCAAATTATGATTTATATTAATTTAGTAGTTGTTTTTGAGTGGTGCTTTCTTCTCATGCTCTAGTACTAAGGACACCTTTCTGTAGTTTGTCTTCAGCTGTGGAGGTTGCCTACATCCTGAATCGCATCCAGGATGCTAAAGCCATTTATTTTTCACAGAAGTTAGCTCATATTAACTATATCCAGGCAAGGTAATTGCACAAATTTTGATTAATTTACTTCAGAGCTTAACTCCGTACTAAGAGGAGTAGAGGAAACACTAGAACTTATTGGCATAAGCAGGAACTTTCTGTGTAGACTTCCAAGGATTCAGCAAATTGGAGACAGAATTGTCAAATGGGATTACATCATGTTAAAAAAGTTTCTGCAAGGGCTGGGAAGGTGGCTCAGTGGTAGAGCGCTTGCCTTGCATGCATGAGGCCCTGGGTTCTATTCCTCAGCACCACATAAGCAAAAAGAAGAAAGCTGGAAGTGGCGCTGTGGCTCAAGTGATAGAGTGCTAGCCTTGAGCTGATGAGCTGAGGCCCAGAGTTCAGGCCCCACGAGTGGACTCCCCACCCCCAAAAAAAAAAGTTTCTGCAAAACAGGGCATTGGTGGCTCACTCCTGTAATCCCTAACTATTCAGGAGGTTGAAAAATGATCTGAGGATCACATTTTGAAGACAGTCAGGGTAGGAAAGGTGTGAGACTCTTAGCTGCAATTAACCACCAAAAAAAAGAAAAAAAAAAAAAAAAAGCCAGAAGTGGAGACATGGCTCAATTAATCAAATGCTAGACTTGAGCAAAAACACTTAGGAACAGTGCCCAGACCTTGATTTCAAGCCCCAGGAACAGGACAAAAAAAAGTTTCTTCACAGTAAAGGACATGGTTACTAAGCTAAAAAAACAGAAGAAGATCTTTATCTGATAAGTGTCTAATATCATGAATATACAAAGAGCTCAAGAAACTAAATTTTCAAATAATAATTCAATTAATAAATGGTCAAAGGACCTAAATAGAGACTTATCAGAAGAAGTAAACCTGGTCAGTAGATACATAAATCCTTCATCTCATAAAAGCTATATAAATCAAAACAACACTGAGATTCTAATCACATTTTGGATATTTATCCAAAAGATTACAAGTCAGGATACAGTAAAGACATTTGCACACTCATGATCACTGCTGTACTATTCACCATAGCCAAGTGAGAGAAACAGCCCAGATGCCCTCCAGTGGACAAATGGATTAAGAAACAATCGCATGAAAGAAAAAACATTTGAATACTTATCTTGGGGTTCATTTCACCTAACATCAAGTTATCTGAACATTTCTGCTTGTCTCAGACATATACTAGTTATTGCAAATAAGGGAAACCATGGGACCTATGTTTCTTTGGGCCTGGCTTACTTCACTTAATACAATTTTTTCCAAGTCTTTCCATTTCCTAACAAATGGGGCAATGTCATTCTTTCTGATGGAAGCATAGAATTCCATTGTGTATATATACCACATTTTCATGATCCATTTGTCTACTGAGGGGCATCTGGGTTGGTTCCGTATCTTACCTATGGTAAATAATGCTGCAATAAACATAGTTGTGCTGGTAGCTTTAGTATGGTCATGTTTGTGATCATTTGGGTAAATGCCCAAAAGTGGGATTGCTGGGTCATAGGGGAGCTCTCTATGGAGTCTTTTGAGGAACCTCCATACTACTTTCCAAAGTGGTTGAACAAGTTTACACTCCCACCAACAATGCAGTAAAGTTCCCTTGTTTTTTCTTTCATGCAATTGTTTCTAACATATTTATAAGATGATTTCTTTGTTGCTTTGTATGTCCCTCCCCCACGGTATAACCCCTGCTTTCACTGTATATGATGTTGGTATAATTTGTGGAGGGGAAGGACAAAAACAAATCGTTTAAATAGGGATTCAGGTGGACCCATTGCAACAATGAAATGTCAAGTCATTTTATCGAAAATCGAACTTTGCAACACTGGCCTGGAGGGTTGGGGGAGGGTGGGTGGGAGTTGGGAAGGGATGGGAAGGGGAAACAAAGGAGGAGGCAACAATGCTTGATTAAAAAATGTATTCATTATCTTGCCCATGTAATTGTAACCCCTCTGTACAGTATTTTCACAATTAAAAAAAATAAATTTTAAATATAAAAAAGAAATAAAGAAATATGCACAAGGTAATGGAAATTGAAAAAAAATGGATTAAGAAAATATGGGAGGGAGGGATGGGATGAGTATGTAGTTAGGTAGACAGAATGGAATTTTAACTATATCAAAAAAAAACATAGCTAAAAAAAATAAAATAAAAATAAAAAAATAAAATAAAATAAAACATATAGGGTGTCATGCATATATACACAAACATATAACTAAACTATATACAGGGAAGGATTCCAGTGGTATTATTACTTTGAACAATAGAATGAATACCTGGAAGCTGGAATGTTGTGAGAGTTAGGGCATGAGGTCAAGGGGAGGAAGCTAGACACATGGACAGAAGAAGTTTAATGCAGTCATATTCAGTGTATATATGTGAAAATGGAACTAAGTAAATTGAGGGTAGGTGGGAAAGATGAGGAGAATGATGAAAGGAGTGAGTGATGTTGTACCCACAAACTGATACTGACATTAAATAGTACTTAAAAATAAAAAGGTTAATTTCAGAGTCTTACAGTTATGTTTCTTTTCCTCATTAGCCTAAAAAAACTATTTCATGTGTTTTTTAGTTGTTTGTTTGTTTTGCCAGTTATGGGCCTTGACACAGGGCCTGAGCAGTGTCCCTGAGCTTTTTCTCTCAAGTTCATGCTCTACCGTTTGAACCACAGCTCCAGTTCCAATTTTCTGATGGTTAATTGGGATAACTGTCTCATGGACTTTCCTGCCCACACTGGCTTTGAACCGTTATCCTCAGATCTCAGCATGGCCACCAGCGCCTGGCTATATTCATATTTTTTTTTAAGGAATGGTGATCTCACAAAAACACATAACATATTTACTGCTAAGCTTAATAAGATTTAGCTTCACAAATTAACAATTCTGAATTTCTATCAACAAATGATTTTTGAGGCCTTAAGAAATTTTATGTTAGTAGTGCCCTCATAATTTTGTTTTAGATATAATTAGTATTAGGAGTTTTTGTTTGTTTTTTTTTTGTCAGTTGTGGGGCTTGAACTCAGGGCCTAGGCACTGTCCCTGAGCCTCTTGGTAGATTTTAACTTTGAAATATAGCTGATGTTAGTATGTAACATCTTTGAGGCTAAAGCTTTGTATTGAAAAAAATTCTTTTTTTTTTTTTTTAAATTTAAATTTTATTTTATTTTATTTGAGAGCATACTGTACAGAGGGGTTACAATTACATTGGCAGGATAATGCATACATTTCTTACCAAGCATTGCAGCCTCCTCCTTTGTTTACCCTTCACCTCCCTTCCCAGCCTCCCCCCTCCCCCCCACCCAATCATACCCCCTGAAAAAAATTCTTAACCTTATTTGACTTATAGTCTAAAACCTAGAAACAGTCATTTAATAATGATAAATTAATAATTAACAAGTTAATAATTACAAGTTAAAATGATATTTAATAGTCAAATGAAAAGTATCATGAGACCAGATGTGTTGAGAATACTATTCCTGCTCTTGTAATCCAACTTTCTTATTGGGTATCATTTTAATTTTATGAATTCTTATAACCTAGCCTCCATATTTTGATTATAGCCAAGTGCTTAACATGCAAGGCTGAAGCTAAAAACACTAACTGATGATCCATCAATTAGAGATAAATTTTAATTGAAACATTCTTATCTCTGTAGCATTTTATATCCAGAGGAAATCCTTGAAAAGTGCAGTTTAGCTAAAAAATGTAGAAGCTGTGCATATTAAATTTACAAATGACAGGTTTATAAGTTCCTCAAGATGTAAGAGGATAAAAACTTTGAAAGATCATAGCAGCCAAAGACAGTAGGATGAAACAAGAATGGTTGTGTAAAATTTTCAAAATTGATCATGAAATGAAACTACATATTCAACATTAAATTAAGAATATATATATATATATATTTTTTTTTGGGGGGGTCCGGTTGTGGGGCCTGAACTCTGGGCCTGGGCGCTGTCCCTCAGCTCTTCAGCTCAAGGCTAGCGCTCTACCACTTGAGCCACAGTGCCACTTCCGGCTTTTTTTTGCTTATGTGGTGCTGAGGAATCGAATCCAGGGCCTCATGCATGCAAGGCAAGCACTCTACCACTGGGCCACCTTCCCAGCCCCTAAATTAAGAATATTTTAAAGAAGATTACATTCTTTAAGTTATTACTAATATGGTGTGGCTGCCTCCCTGTCCCCTCCTGCCAATATTCTGTAAGACTACTGAAGTGAGAAACATAGTGTCTAGTTTAAAGGAGGGAATTTATCTTATTGATGAGTCCACAGTCTAGTATATACATTAAGAGAAAGTGACCTGTATCCAGGAAGATTTAGCCTGGTGGTATAACAATAATTTGAAAAACTTGAGAGCATTAAAAAAGGCTTCTTGCTTCATGTTTCAGTTGTCATACAAAAGAGAACTAGGTAGATTAGTTTCCAGATCTAAAGAGGTAGCTTTTAAAACTTTTTCTTTCATAATCCATGGAAAGAAACATATCTCCCTTTTATAGTTTTCTATAAGCATACAAATACATGTATATAGAGCTGAATGTATATTAGAGGCTGAAGCATTTAAGTTTCAGGCCAGCCAGGGCTAAAAAGCAAGACCTTGTATTTAAGAAAAAAGAAATACTCATAATCAACATGTCTTTTTTTTCTTTCTAGACCTTGTATTTGACATTCTTCATTCTTTGAGTTTATTTTTATGATTCATATATTTTAAACTTATATACTAAGCATTAGCAGCTTTATTAACTTAGCCAATAATTGGGGCTTGAACTCTGGGCCTGAGCACTGTCCCTCAGCTCTTTAGCTCAAGGTGCATGCTCTACCACTTGAGCCACAGCACCACTTCTGGTTTTCTAATGGTTTATTGGAGATAAGAGTCCCACGGACTTTCCTGCCTGGGCTGGCTTTGAACCATGATCCTCAGATTTCAGCCTCCTGAGTAGCTAGGATTACAGGCGTGAGCCACTGGCACCCAGCCTTAGCCAGTAATTTTTACCTTTAGTTTAATTAATATAGTTCTTTATTTTTCTAGGAAAATTTTGAATGACCTATCTTCTGATGCACCAGGAGTACCAAGGATTGAAGAAGAAAAGTCTGAAGAGGAGACTTCAGCCCCTGCCATCACCACTGTAACGGTGCCAACTCCAATTTACCAAACTAGCAGTGGACAGTATAGTGAGTAAACATAAGTGTCATGTCTTTTCTCAGTCTTTTTTTTTTCCTTCTTTTCATTTATTAGGCTTGAACTCAGGGCCCAGGTGCTGTCCCTGATCTCTCTTGTTCAAGGTTAGTGCTCTACCCTTTGAGCCACAGCACCACTTCCGGTTTTCTGGTGGTTAATTGGAGATAAGAATCTCATGGACTTTCCTGCCTGGGCTGTCTTCAAACTGTGATCCTCAGATCTCAGCCTCCAGAGTAGCTAGCATTACTGGTGTAAGCCACTGGAGCCCAGCTTCTTTTCTCTGTCATACTGCCATTATTATATTTCCTTTACTGTCAGTATACAGAAGTCTTTAATAGAAATAGTTTTTTCAGATTACTCAATATGTAAGCCCTTTGTATCTATTTTTTGTTTTGTGTAAAACACAAAGTCAATAGCTTTGTGACTACAAAATGAAACTATAGATCTTAATCATCATGTGATACTAAGAGAAAATGTAGGTTTTCAGATAGGGGAAAATTTGTTTTATTTTGTTTAAGCCTCAAAAATGCTCCCATTTGTTCATTTATTTTTAATGATTTGTTTTACCTCCTTAAAAGTGTTTAAAAGAATTCATATTTCATAATACTTTGAGAAGGAGTGGCTTGGTTGCAGTCTTATTAAAGCACATTTAAATATTCTTTTCATATACAAGGTAGCTTATATTGAATTATAGCATAACTTGAAGGATTACTAAAATTAACAGAATATTCTACTGTTTGGCTACAGACACAAAAAGTTTCACTTGCACAGTTGTTTATTTCTATTTCATGGTATCTGTCTACATTTATGTCTGTCTTACCTCTTTTTGTTTGTTGGTTTTTATCCAATACCAGCATTTGAACTCAGGGCCTCATGCTCACTCAGCTTGTTTGCCCATGGCTGGTGCTCTGCCCCTTGAGTCATCCCTCCAGCCTTACTTTTTTCTGGCTAATTGGAGACCATCTCAACAAATAGCTAATACTAGCTTCTGATTATGTGGCACTGAGGAATCAACCTAGGGCTTCATGCATGCTAGGCAAGTGCTTTAGCATTAAGCCACATTCACAGCCCCTAATACTGGCTTCTGAGTAGCTAGTATTACAGGTGTGAGCTACCAGTATCTAGTTAAAGATGGGGTTTTTTTCCTCCTCCTCTTTTTCTCCTCCTTCTCCTCCTCCTCTTCTTCTTCTTTTTCTTCTTCTGCTGCTGCTTCTGCTTCTTCTTCCTTCTTATCCTTCCTTCTTCTCCTTCTCTTCCTCCTCCTCTTCTTCCTCCTGTTCCTCCCCCTCCTTCTCTTCTTCCTTCTTCCTCCTCCTTCTTCCTCCTCCTTCCTCCTCCTCCTCCATCTCCTCCTCCACTCTCCTCCTCCTCCTCCTCCTCCTTCTTCTTCTTTCTTTTCTCTTCTCTTCTTTTTTCTCCCTTCTCTCTTCTTTCTTCCCTGCGGGAAATGGGGTTTAAACTTGGAAGACTCTACCAGAATTTGCCTTCTGGGCCTTCCACTTGGCCTAAAAGTATTTTCATAAAATACTTTTGAAACCTGCTGTTTGATTTGTGTGAATAAATGATACTTCCTTTATTTCTCTTCATATGTGATGCCCAAGTTACTCGTTTTTAGTTCTAGCCCATTGTAGCTTTGCCTGCCTGCACTTTACATCCAACTGTATTAAAAACAGATTCCCAAGTAGCAAATGTTTAGCTCTCCCAAAGCTGGAACTTTTGACAGTATGTTGAAAGAAAGCTTTTTTTTTTTTTTTTTCAAACCAAGTTACTCATTTACTATTTGAGCTCTGTGGACTTAGTTATCTTTTTTCCTTCTTAAATATTCTGTTGGACAGGATAAATAGATGACATCTTTAAGCCCGTGCATTTTAAATTTTATGATTGCTTCTTACCCAGATAATTCAAGGATGTCTCTTTTACATTAATAGATGAACTTAGTTTCTCCCTATTTCAGCATACTAAGATATACAATATCTTCCTGTTAGTAACATACAATATGAACCTGTTAGTAACAGGTTTACTATTCAGATTCAAGATTGAATAGTTTGGGTTTTTACAATGCCTTTTTTTATTCAATGCCTTTATCCATTTTCCTCTCTGTGTATATACACATCATTTTGATGGAACTGACTTATTAACATTTTCTTGACTAAGCACTGTAGTGAACACTCAAATATATAACATTATTTCTTGTCAAATGAACATATGGTTGTCAAAATTAATAATATTTATAAGCTCTCTTCCCTTTTCAAAGTTTTTCCATATACATGACCTGTTTAAATATTTATAACAATGAACCAAATATTATTAGCATTACAGAAGCTAGAACAAAATCAAGTAAGGATTTAGTGATAGAATTTGGTCTATAATTCATACTTATATGTAGCTTTTTTTTCACTTGAATTTACTGCTGTGTAGCCAAAAAGAAAATGGTTTGTTAAATACAGTAGAATTTATTAACTCTGTATAAAGTTTGATTCTGTTTGCTTACTCTTTAATCTTACAGAATCTGACCCTAATTCTTTTTTTTTTAATTTAATTTAATTTTATTTGTGAACATACTGTACAGAGGGGTTACAATTACATGGGCAGAATAATGCATACATTTCTTACCAAGCATTGCACCCTTCTCCTTTGGTTTACCCTTCACATCCCTTCCCAGCCTCCCCCCTCCCCCCCAATCCCAATCCTTCTCCTTCCCCCCCCTTCCCCGCTCTCCCCCCACCCCCACCCCTACCCCCCCCCCCCCCCGCACCGACATTGTAAAGCTCGTTTTGGACATGACCACTTGTACTTCTCATTGTGGCAACACTGACCGTAATTCTTAAATACTGTTCTTCCCCTTTGTCTAAGATTAGCTAAAATGAACGAATTATATATGCTAGTATACAAATTTTCACAATATCAACTTGTTATGCTAGCCAAATAGTAACCTTTAACTCTCCTTATTTATTAAACACAATAGATAATTTTCCATGTCCCAAAAACTCCTAGCTTCTTGATAATTGATTCCCAAATTCCTTTCTAATATAGTAGCATACACAAGTCAGACATGTTTATCTTATTTTTGCCTTTTTTTTTTAAACTTTCTCTTAGTTAAAATCCATTTGAATTTTATATTCCTTCTCTTTCTGGAATACTTGACCTCAGTATGGCTTGGAAAGATTGAACCACATTTCTCAATGCTTTTTGTCATCTAAATAAAATAATTTATGGTTTTAATGAATAGCAAGTGTAGATAGTGATTTTTTTACAAAAGATCCTATAAGAAAATATATGTATCAGAAAGTACAGGACTTTTTTTTTAAGCTCATGTCATTGAACATACTTAGTAAGCTACATCCTAAGATTTATTTACCTATCTATTGAGATTAAGAGGGTTTTTTTTTTTTTGGGGGGTGGGGGGTCCAGTCAGGGGGCCTGAACTCTGGGCCTGGGCACTGTCCCTCAGCTCTTCAGCTCAAGGCTAGCGCTCTACCAGTTGAGCCACAACACCACTTCCGGCTTTTTTCTTTTTTGCTTATGTGGTGCTGAGGAATCAAACCCAGGACCTCATGCATGCAAGGCAAACGCTCTACCACTGAGCCACCTTCCCAGCCCCTCTATTGAGATTAAGTCTTACTGTCTTGCCTCTATTATCTTGCTCAGACAATCCTCCCAACTCAGCTTCCTGAGTACCTCAGACTACAAACACAATTACTACACCTAGCTAATTAAGTACACATTTGATATAGTCAATGATTGCTAAAGGAGTTGGAAAATAGAATTATCTGGTAATAAGCTATATTAATTGCAATTTCAAACAATGATTTTTTTTTTCTGCCTGTTCTGGGTCTTGAATTCAGGGCCTGGGTACTGTCCCTAAGCCTCTCTGTGTTAAGGCTAGCACTCTACCACTTAAGCCACAGCACCACTTCCGGCCTTTTCTGTTTATGTGGTACTGAGGAATCGAACCTAGGGCTTCATGCATGCTAGGCAAGCACTCTACCACTAAGCCACATTCCCAGCCCAAACATTTTTTTTTATTTATTTTTTATTTTTTTTGGGTCCGGTTGTGGGTCCTGAGCTCTGGGCCTGGGCCCTGTCCCTCAGCTCTTCAGCTCAAGGCTAGCGCTCTACCACTTGAGCCACAGTGCCACTTCTGGCTTTTTTTTCTGCTTATGTGGTGCTGAGGAATCGAACCCAGGGCCTCATGCATGTGAGGCAAGCACTCTACCACTGAGCCACCTTCCCAGCCCCCAAACAATTTTTTTAGTGCTTGTTCCCACTACTCTACTGAGTGCATTAGACTAAAGAAGAAAAAAAATCACATTTCCTACCTTAAAGAAATTTATTAGGACAGAATATTAGATAATGTATAAGTAATAGGTTATGTCGCTAATACTGGAATAAAGAAAAATACGGACCACAAAGTAGGGCCTCCTCAGAAACAAGTAAAGTCAAAAAGAATTTGACATTATATAAGTAGTCATGTAGTTCGTAGAACACATTTCTGTCCTAAAAATAGGATATGGTTTTCCTAAGTAGAAAATTACTGACTACATCAAACATTTCTTGGTGCTACTATTTGCTATTATAATTTATCCTTTGTCTTGCACATTGTTTTACATTGAACTAAATATATTTTAAAAGTCTTATATGGTGTTAAATAAACATGTAACTATACAATCCATTGGGTTTTAGTTGCCATTACCCAGGGAGGAGCAATACAACTGGCTAACAATGGTACCGATGGGGTGCAGGGTCTGCAAACACTAACCATGACGAATGCAGCCGCCACTCAGCCGGGTACAACCATTCTACAATATGCACAGACCACTGATGGACAGCAGATTTTGGTGCCCAGCAACCAAGTTGTTGTTCAGGGTAAGAAAATTCAGAATTCACAAATATGATAAATTCTTTGAAAGATTAAAATTTTGTAAATTGAAAAAAGTAAGTACCATTAAATATAATTAATGTCTCCTCACTATTTATTTAGATATATATTTAATGAAGAAAGAGATATTTTCCATGAAATCTACTGTTACTCCAATTGGACCAAAATGTCATGGCATAAAAACAACTATTTTCAATTTTAAAAATATAGTATGTATCGTTAACACATTTAGTCTTTGAGGACTTGAGGAGGGGTAGATTATTTTAAAAATAGTAAGTTAGGAAAATGGATTCTTGATCTGACTGCCTGGGGTCTGCTGTGTGATCCTCAGAAAGACCCAACCTTTCTAGGCCTAGGTCTTTCTTCTATGTTTGGATTTTGCTTTCTGGTTTTTCAAATTTATTCTAAAGAAATTTAAATACTTTTTTCTAAGATCACTACTTATTTCAAGTGAAAAAAACTATATTCCAAAAGAATACAGTATACAGGACTGTTGGGCTTTGGAGAGAAAGTAGTAGTAGATAAATGCTTGAATTATAGAAATAGCTTTTTTTCAGGATTCTGTAAGTAGGACTTCACCAGGGGTTTTTGTTGTTGTTGAATTTATTTGAATACTTCAAGATTAATTTATGCCAGATTAAAATATTACAGATGGAAGAACTAATAAATTTGTTTCTAAAAAATATTTACAGATATATTTATAGGTACTGGTGGCCCATGCCTGTAATCCTAGCTACTCAGGAGGCTGAGATTTGAGGATCAGTGTTCATAGCCAGCTCAGGCAAATAAGTCTGTGAGACTCTTTAATTAACCACCAGAAAACTGAAAGTAGAGCTGTGGCTCAAAGTGGTAGAGCGGTATCCTTGAGTTAAAAAAGCTCAGGGACAATGCCTAGGCTCTGAGTTCAAGTCCTACAACTAACAACAACAAAAAATTTTTACAGAAGTAACAGTGCATTTAGCCCTATGTTAGGTAATGATATCTGTACCATTCACCTTGAATAATTATTTTAGAATGATCCTAAAACACCAACCTGTCACAATTTATTAAATGGCCCTAATGTATTTACAGAATATATTCTGATAAACAAATGGTATTTGAAAGAAATATTTTGATTATTAATGGGAGTAAAACACCTTTTCACTTTACATGCAGGTACTCAAAAATTGTAAAGCAGGATGTCAGTGAATTTGAATTCTGAACGTCAGTTTGAAGATGGTAACATGTTTAGTATATAAATCTTTTCCACTCAAACTACACAAGTTAATTGATATTGATATCTGATGTAGATAATTTTATGAAGATCTTCAAATTCTCTCAATGTTAGGTTTCTTATTGGGAGAGCGTTTCATAAAGGAGTTTTTGGAAGCAGTTTGACAAGTAGGTTGTTTAGTTAGAAAAATACAATTTGAATTTAGCTATTATCATTTACATTTAACAATATGTTTTCAGATAATATAATTAGCTTCACTTTCTCATACTTTCAGTTTTGTTTGAATTAGAAATTTATAATAGTTGACCATAATGCTTTATTTTCTCTTCCATTTTGCTATTTTATGAAAAATCATGGTCGTTTTTATGTCGTGGCAAGAGTCTACTTGAAATTTTTTAATATGAATTTACCAATATCAAAGGAAGACACTGAGGATTATACTCTATCTAGGAAGATCATCCAAGCTGTGCCCTACTTCCCTTTTAGACTTAAGGTTGGTAAGCATGTTAACCACAGAATAGACCTGCATTCCAATAGGGATAAATGAGACCCAGCAGACATAGGTTAAGACATCTTTCACACAATTATCTATACTAATAAATACAGTAAATTGGGATTTATTTCTCAGTAATGACAGAGTTGATCATTATTTCAACATTTTAGCCATAATCATCTGCTCCTTATCACATCCCTTCGAATCCAAAAAGTGTGTTTAAAGTGATGATTGATACACAGTTAAATCAAGTTATAGAGTTTCTGTCTTACACCTTGTTCACTGTTCTTCTTTACAGCTGCCTCCGGAGATGTACAGACATACCAGATTCGCACAGCACCAACTAGTACCATTGCACCTGGAGTTGTTATGGCATCTTCCCCAGCACTTCCTACACAGCCCGCTGAAGAAGCAGCACGAAAGAGAGAGGTTCGTCTAATGAAGAACAGGTATGTATACTCCATTTATTTAGACCATTGTAGGTCAATTCTTCCAAGTGTGCCTTTGTAACTACTGATAATAGGATCTTTGAATTGAATTTTTTCCAATAGAAATGATCACCCTGAAACTTTCTCATTTATAAAATGAAATTGTGGGCTAGTCTTTTAATTATGAAGTAATTTTCTTAGGTGTGTTAATATTAAATGTTAAATTTACCTTAAATTTATCTGTAATAAATAAATGTATAATGCCACTTTATGTTTTAATATTTTCATTATTCAGAATGATAATTTAACACCAAAAGATTCCTTGAAAGTACATTAATAAGAATACCATATTTAGTAACAAAATTTTAAAATAGATATAGTTCTCAACAATGAAATTGGAGAGGTTGCTTGGTTACTGTTAAGATAGAGTCTCACTTTTTGCTTGAGCCATCCTGGATCCTAGTCCTCTTATTTATGCTGTATCTGGGATTACAGGTGTGTACCATCATGTCAGTTCTTTTCTGTTCAGATGACAGAATCTTACGACTTTTTGCCCAGGCTAGCCTGACCATGATCCTCCTGATCTCAGTTTTCACTGCCATGATAGGCACATACCATCCAGCTATTTGGGCCTTAAGAACGTATTTATCTGGGCTACTCTCAAACCATGATCCCTAAGTCTACCTTCCAAGTAGCTAGAATTACTTGTGTGCCACTGATATCTGGTCCAATGAAAGTTTTACCTATCAAAATGAAATACAGCTATAATCATGGATACTCAGAAGGCTAAGATCTGAGGATCACGGTTCAAAGCCACGGCAGTCAGCAAAGTCCATGAGATTCTTATCTCCAATTAACCACCAGAAAGCTGGAAATGGCACTTTGGCTCAAAGTGGTAGAGCACTAGCCTTAGAGCAAAAAGAGCTCAGGGACAGTGCCCAGGCCCTGAGTTCAAGCCCCACAGCTGACCAAAAAATAGGAAGTTTAAAATCATTCTCAGGAAGTAACTTCGTTGCCATAAGTAGTTAGCCTGTTTAAAACAGGGCAAACGAAACTTACTAAATATTTAAGATTTGACTATGGCAATGACTGAGACAAAAAAGTGAAAATAAAGATGTATGATGATATAAAAAATTAGAAATCAGTTCATCCCAAGAATCTTCAAATACTGCAATAGAGTGAAAGAAACAAAAACTGAACTTGAAAGATCTAGCTTCAAGTCTTAGCTCTCCCACTTAAAATGTTGTTCTAATGGTCAAGTAAGATTATACCCCTGAAAACATTTTGTACCTATGAATGCTCTGTTAGTTTCTTGTTTAAGCAACTTTGTGTTTCAGCTGATCTATCTCTTTGTACCTAAAATAATTTCTTAGCTGTCACAATGCTGATAAATTATATCTAAGCTATGAGAAATGGTATAGCCATTCTGAGATATTAGGGAGAAACTTGGAAAGAAACCCAGCAGCTTTTATTTTATCTTGTGCTCCAAATACCTTTCTTTAAGTAAATAAATTCCAGCACCAAATGGAAATGTAAAAGGTACGTTCAAATTTAATGTAAGAAAATTAATTATAAGAAAAATGCCTAACCCTTTTAATATAAAATATCTCAAGCAAATATTGGGTATAAAACTTTTAAAACAACAGCACGTACTAGTACAAACAAACAGTTCTAAGTAGATATAACGGGACAGTCAGAAAATAAATTCTTTTGATTATAAAAACAGAAACAACTGAGCACTGGTGGCTTATTCCTGTAATCCTAGCTACTCAGGAGGCTGAGGTCTGAGGATTGCAGTTCAAAGCCAGCCTGGGCAGAAAAGTCCCTGTGAGACTCTTATCCCCAATTAACCACCAGAAAACCAAAAGTGGAGCTGTAGCTCAAAGTGGTAGAGCACTAGCCTTGAGTAAAAGAACTCAAGGACAGTACCCAAGCCCTGAGTTCAAGCCCACAATGAATAAAATAAACAAATAAATAAATACAACAAAATTACTCAGAGTATATCTCTGTATTTCACTCCTGTGGAACAAGAGTTTTCCCTTTGCTCTTTTGTGAAAAATTAATATATCATACTTATGTGAGTCTGTTTCTGGGCCAACAGTCACTGATCTGTGTGTCTTTCAGTAATGTTATGCTATCTAACATCATAGTAAATCACAGCATCATAGTAAATCTTGAATTTGACAGTGTGAATCCTCCTCTCGTGTACAGTATTGTTTTGCATTCTCATATGATTTTTTAATTAGCTTGTTAATGTCTATAGAACGAGCTTTGATTAGGATTGGGTTGACTCTCTACATCAAGTATAGAATTGATATTCTTAATTTGATATATTGTTTAATTTGATAGATTTATACCAAAATAATTCTGGCTCTTTGGTTCTTGTTTTAGGGGTGGTACTAAAATTCCTAAGCAGCTCATTGCTAGTCTATAAAAATAACATTAGCTTCTCTGAGGATACAGGAAAAAAATTAAGTTCAGTGTCTCCTATACTATCACTCTAAATACATCTGTAACAAACACAAATAAGCAATCAGTGCTGTAGGAAACACCAGCTGGGTGTCTTGTAATTCAGAAACAATTCTGACAGATGTTAGATCCCACAGGTTTAGGGTTTGGTCCCACTAGGCCACTCTTGCCTTTTACTTGCCAATTGCAAGCCCCAGGTTATTTTGCCTTTTTGCTCACTGAGCTGCTATTAATCGTTTTCATG
The DNA here is from genome assembly GCF_024711535.1 of Dipodomys merriami. Taxonomy (NCBI): domain Eukaryota; kingdom Metazoa; phylum Chordata; class Mammalia; order Rodentia; family Heteromyidae; genus Dipodomys; species Dipodomys merriami. Next base: position 25,821,879 of record NW_027202270.1, on the reverse strand, counting down.
ACTTCATTTCTATTAATTTGACAAAACAGCTGTTAGTACAGAAACACTTGTATTTACTATTAATCATAAAGGATATTTTAGCAGCTGTAAACAGCTAAGTGAGGAGCAGGGGCAAGTCCGACTTTGTCTGCAGTTAGCCTGTGCCACCCTCCTGGCTTACAGGTGTGTTGTTTCACACTCTCCTGGAAGCCTCCGTGAATACAGCTATATAGTTCTTCCAAACCAGTTTCATGAATTTTTTTTTTTGGGGGGGGGTCGTGGGGCTTGAACCCTGAGCCTGGACGCTGTCCCTGTGCTTTTCAGCTCAAGGCCAGCTCTCTACCGCTTGAGCCACAGCACCACTTCGTTTTCTAGTGGTTTATTGGAGATAAGAGTCTCACAGAGTTTCCTGCCCAGGCTGGCTTTGAACCGTGATCCTCAGATCTCAGCCTTCTGAGTAGCTAGGATTACAGGCGTGAGCCACTGGCACCCAACTCAGTTTCATGAATTTTTATGGTAGCTTAATTACCTAGACATGATTCATTAAATCCTTATTTATTGGACTTCAGCCTTTGTCCCTTCCTGTGATTGGTTGGAAGTTCCAAGTGAACCACACCAAATCATGCCTTGGTCCTTCTGAGGGCTAGTCTTCCTCTTATTGCTATCTAGGGACTTCCAGCCATCGCTCAATGCATTAATATTAAAAAAGACTGCCCTGGGTCCAATTCCTCAGCACCACATAAGCAGAAAAGGCCAGAAGTGGTGCTGTGGCTCAAGTGGTAGGACACTAGCCTTGAGCTGAAGAGCTGAGGGACAGTGCCCAGGCCCAGAGTTCAGTCCCATGACTGACCAAAAGAAGAAAAAAATATATATTTTTTTATTTATATATATATATATTTATATATATTTATGTATATATATATATATATTACAAAAAGACAACATTTTGAAGATTCCTAGTAGTTTAGGAATTTTATGTCAGAAGGAACACCAAAAATACATACTAATGTTTCTTAGGAAGAACCACTTCCTAAGCTAAAGTCAGGATGTCAGCAGGACTTTATTTCTTTTTGGAAGTGGCGCTGTGGCTCAAGAGGTAGAGCGCTCGCCTGGAGCTGAAGAGCTGAGGGACAGCGACCAGGTCCAGAGCTCAAGCCCCACGACCGACCAAAATAAAAAAATAGGACATAATATTTCTTTTTGGAGTTTCTAGAGAAGAATTTACTTCCTTGCCCTTTCCAGCTTCTAGATGAACCCAGCATTTTTTGGTTAATGATCCATTTTCAAAGTCAGCATCGTTGGCATTTCTCTGTTTTTCTTCCATAGCAATATCGCTTTCTGCCTCCCAATTTTAAGAGCTCTTGTGCTTAGTCTAAACTCTCTCAAAGTAATCTAAAATAATTTTCCTATTTTAAGATTAGCTCCCTATCAAGCTTAATTTCCCTAAGCCACATCAGGTCTCAGAGGTGAGTCATTTTGGGGTGATTACAAATATTTAGAAGTTGTAGCCTCTTAGTAAATGCTGTTAACAGATCTTTGGTTCCTAGTTTCTTGTCTCTCCCACTCAGCTGCTCTTCTTCAATGTCTACCACAGTAGATACTGGGGCCTCTTTGCAGTCCAAGTGCCTTATCAGGTTCATGGAGCCATAGCCTGTAAAAGCACACAATTACTATTGTTTTCAGAGGTTGTGCATTGACCTACCAACTTACATACTCTGGCCCTCATCAGTTTTCACCTACTGTACTTAAAATTGTAAGGAGTTATTTTTATTATTCTGTAGCTGGCATACAGCTGTACTCCAGTGAGGATAGATTTTTATCTCCTCCTTCCATTTATCTCCTATGGTAATCCTCTCTATCAGTATGATAGGGTAAGAGCAATATTCTTTCAGACTCTCCATATGTTGTCGCAGAAGCCAGACCAAGGCACATATTTTTAAGTTAACATGATGCATGCCAGTGAAGAGTGAAAAGACTTGTACAAATTTGTTGATTGGTTAGTTTTTGGGACAGTCTCACCTTGTAACCTAAGCTGTCTTAGTGCAATTTTCTATGTAATCCATGCCAGCCTCAAACTTTCAATCCTCCTGCCTCTGCCTCCTATGTCCTGGGGTTATAGGTGTGCTACACATACAAAGCTAAGACTTACAGATTTGAAGACCAAAGAGAAAAGGAAGATTGTATAGAATTAAAAATACAGTAAAAAGAAAGAGTTTGAAACACACTTTGTAAAAGAATTTTTTCTGAAAATATTCATATAGCTTGGTACTGGGGGCTTCTAACTCTAATCCTCCTAAGTACTCAGGAGGCTACGGTCTGGAGGCTCATGGTTTGAAACCAGCCCAGGCAGAAAACTTCTCAAGGAGGTCTGGGAAGGTGGCTCAGTGGTAGAGCCCTTGCCTTGCATGCCTGAGGCCCTGGGTTCAATTCCTCAGCACCACATAAGCACAAAGAAAAAAGCCAGAAGTGGCGCTGTGGCTCAAGTGGTAGAGTGCTAGCCTTGAGCCGAAGAGCTGAGGGACAGCGCCCAGGCCCAGAGTTCAGGCCCCACGACCGGACCAAAAAAAAAGAAAGAAAAAGAAAACTTCTCAAGGCTCTTATTTCCAAAACAACCAGCAGAAGGATGAGCTGGAGAACATGCAAGCTGATCAAGTACATGGCCCTAGGACAAACACTGCAACAGGCATACATAAAAAAGTAGTCACTTTCAGAATCTATAGGTCATCTGTTTGCACTGGAATCATAGAATCGTATTTTTCTTGTAGTAGAAGTTATTTTAATCTTTACATGTAAATTCCCACTTCAGTCGCTGATACGGCGGGTGGGGGGCATCCTTTTAATTCTCTTTAGTCTTAAAGTGTATTTACATAGGAATTTTTAGAAGCTGTTAAGAGGAAGTCTTCAAGCTACAAGTTCTTACAAAACATTCATTTGAGGTTTATTTGAATTTTGTATTAGGATATTTATATTAATATTTAAATGTTTAGACTTTATCATTTAAAATTGTTGGTTTAGAATGGCTCTATGTCTATTCCTTAATTTTGTATATACCTCAATTCAAACCTAACTTATATCTTAATTTGAGACGTGTTGATGAGTACTTTTTATTTCTCTTTTTATTTGTAAACAAGAAAAAAAAAGCAAGCTGGACACCGGTGGCTCACTCCTGTAATTCTAGCTAATCAGAAGGCTGAGATCTGAGGATCCCAGTTCAAAGCCCAGGCACAAAAGTATTACAGAACCAAATTAAGTTTAGAATGTGTTCTATGAAATTCCTCTTTGGAGATCCTCAGTTTACAATAGTACATTCAAAAGATCCAAGAATTCTTGCATTAAAGAAGCTAGTTAATTGTTTTAGCCCAATGTTTGAGGAACATACATTTAAAATATTCATAATACTATTTGTAATGGAACAATCTTAGAAGATACTAACCTGTCTATCATATTAATGTAACTTTGAAAACATGTAGTCACAGTGCTCACATGGTCGATTCTACTTGCAGATTATAAATTCTTGGGTAATAAAGAGGAAAAGGGAAAGAAATAAGATTGATCAACCTTGGCAGAATTTAAACTTTTGTAAATGCATGATTAGTTGTAAATGGCTATGTTTTATATAGGCTTAGACTCTACTTTCAACTGAGCCATAAGGAATCTACCTTGTTCTATTCCCTGTGCTAGTGGCTGAAGATATTCAAAAAAAAAAAAAAAAAAAAAAAACAAGCTGAGGTGCTAGTAGCTCACGACTGTTATCCTCACTTCTCAGGAGGTTGAGATCTGAAGATCATGGTTGAAACCAGCCCAGTCAGAAAAGTCCTTGAGACCCTTATCTCTAATAAACTACTTAGAAAAAGCCAGAAGTTGTGTTGTGGTTCAAATGGTAGAGCGCTAGCCTTGAGAGAGAAGCTCAGGGTCAGTGTCCAGGCCCTGCATTCAAGTTCCAGGACCACACACACACAAAAAAAAGAACCATAATGTAGGGCATTTAACCACATAGATTTTTTTTAAGTTTATATTACAGTTTTCAGCTTGCCAAAAATGATCTTTTATTAAGTTTTTAACTTGTTAAATTTTTAAATAATGTTACTTCTTTTAAATTGTGGTAAAACATACAACATACAACATAACATAAAATGTAATATCCTAACTATTTTTTAGTTCAATAGTAAAGTATGGTCACAGTTGTAACACTCAGTTTTATAAGATGAAGATCTCATACCCATTAAACCATACCCATCCCCTCCTCAAGCTGTGAGTAGCTATACTTCTATACTTCTATGCTTTATTACTTTAGATAGTAGAACTGTAGTTTTTGTCTTTGTGGGACTAGCTTATTTCACTTAATGTCTTCAAGGTTTATCCATATTATAGTATATGTCAGGATTTCCTTCCTTTGAAGACTGAATAACAGATATTACATTCTATGTATGTATGTCATTTCCTTCACCGATGACACTTAAGTACTTCTATCCTTTAGCTTTTGTACAGCTGTGTACACAGTATATATATAATATATATATTATATATATACATATATATGTATATAATATATATCACTAAATCAGTTCTTTTGTTAAGTAATGAGATTAATAATTATATAGCTAATTCTATTAGTAATTTCTTAATAAACATTCCATTTTGTTTTCTATAGCAGCCATACCATTTTACATTCCCAGAAACAGTTCAAAAATGTTCCAATTTCTTAACATCCTTATCAGTATTTTCTGGTGATGGTGGAAGTTGGTTTTGAAATAGATACCCTAAGATTGTAATGTGATGTCTTACAGTTTTTATTTGCATCTCCCTAATAATTAGTAATGTTGAATATCTTTTCATATGCTCATTGGCTATTTGTGTATTTTCTTCTTGTTCTTTTTTTTCCCAGTTTGTCATAGGACTTGAACTCAGGGGCCTAAGCTCTGTCCTTGAGCTTTTTTTGCTCAAGTCTCACAGACTTATCTGACTGGGCTGGCTTTGAACCATGATCTTCAGATCTCAGCCTCCTGAGTAGCTAGGATTACAGATGTGAGCCAACAGCACCCGACTATTTGTGTATTTTTACTAGAGAAATATCTAGGTAACTCCTATGCCATTCAGTATGGATACTTTGTTGATTAATTAAAACTCTTTTTTTTTTTTTTTTTGGGTCCAGTTGTGGGGCCTGAACTCTGGGCCTGGGCGCTGTCCCTCAGCTCTTCGCTCAAGGCTAGCGCTCTACCACTTGAGCCACAGCGCCACTTCTGGCTTTTTTCTTTTTGCTTATGTGATGCTGAGGAATCTAACCTAGGGCCTCAGGCATGCAAGGCAAGTGCTCTACCACTGAGCCACCTTCCCAGCCCCTTATTAAAATTCTTTATATGTTCTGGATATTAACCCCTCATCCAATACGATTTTACTTCTCTTGTTCTGAAGATTGCCTATTTGTTATTTATTATATGCTGGTGTCCATTTCAGTCTCCTGTTTAGGTTAACCTTACCTAATCCATCTTTAGGAACCTTTGCCCCTCCCCCCATTTTCTTAAAAAAGTTCTGTAACTTTAGGTTTTATATTTTTTATATTTATATTACATTTAATTTTTACATGTCCCAAGAGCATTTATTTATTGAAGAGGCAGTTGTGTTAGATTTTTTTAAATGTTCTACAATAATGAGTTTGCAAGTTTTTTTTATTGTTGAAGGATTTTTTTCCCCCACTTAAATTTGTCCTATTGATATAGATAGAACATTTTAGTGAATAGTATAAAGACTAGTGGTAACAGAGTGAATATCTATTTGCATGTTTGTTTGGCTCAAGTTTTTGTAGTATATTAAAATTAAATTCAATTATGTATATCTGTTCCAATGCCTAATATATAGAAAATATATACTAATATGTACTAAAATATTCCTTTGACTAATTTCTATTCCAAAAGAAATGAGATAGAGATTACTTACATAATTTTTGCTGTCCTTTTTATTCATAGGGAAGCAGCACGAGAGTGTCGTAGAAAGAAGAAAGAATATGTGAAATGTTTAGAAAACAGAGTAGCAGTGCTTGAAAACCAAAACAAGACACTGATTGAGGAGCTAAAAGCACTTAAGGACCTTTACTGCCACAAATCAGATTAATTTGGGATTTAAATTTTCACCTGTTCAGGTGGCAAGTGGACTGGATTGGCCACAACCAGAAAGACAAAATAAACATTTTATTTTCTAAACATTTCTTTTTTTTCTATGCGCAAAACTGCCTGAAGCAACTACAGAATTTCCTTCATTTGTGCTTTTGCATTAAACTGTGAATGTTTCAACACCTGCCTCCACTTCTCCCCTCAAGAAATTTTCAGCACCAGGAATCATGAAAAGACTTCTGCTTTCCAATGCCCACCCTCCTCAAGAAGTAATAATTTGTTTACTTGTAAATTGTTGGGGGAAATGATGAAAATGAAATCTTTTTTAAAAAATGATTTCAAGGTTTGTGCTGAGCTCCTTGATTGCCTTAGGGACAGAGTTACCCCAGTCTCTTGAGCTGAAGTAATGTGTGGCCGCATGCATAAAGTAAGTAAGGTGCAATGAAGAAATGTTGATTGCCAAATTGACATGTTTTCACTTTTTGTGAATTATGTAGAATTGTTCAGACATACCCTTTAAACAAATTTTAATATGGCATTGAAAAAATTAAGAATGAATTTGAAGAACTTCCTATGTATGTTTTTTTCAGTACTGAAACTTTCCTTGGTTCTTAAAAACCTGTATTAACCACAGCTCTTCCATAGGACAGTTGTTGCTTCTTACTTCAGTTCTGTATGTGTTCAGTATTTTTGAATACATTAAAAGAAGTAACCAACTGAATGAAAAAGCATGGTATTTGAATTTTAAATTAAATTGAAGTAAAGATGCAAAGCTTATTTTAGTTAGTACTAAATCTTAGTAAAAGGATGCCGACTAGGAAATGAACCCTTGAGTTACACAACAAGATTTTTAAATAAAAATTTTTTTCCTTGCCTTCAAAATTATTTATATTGTCACTCATTTACTTTAAAAAATACTTCTAATTAACTATTGTCCTTTGCACTTACATTGTGCCACCAACAAGAAACGTCTTCAAGATGTAAAATAAAGCAAAATCATATATTTATTTGCTATAGTAAAATACTGGATTTTAAATCTTTTCCATATTAGCATATTTTAATCAGAGAATCTCTAATGAATCTTTTAAATAAAGTATATAAGCCTATGGTTCTAAAAAATACAGCATTAGGTGTGCATAAAGAAAGTAATTTCACCACACATATTTGAATGTCTACTGTACTTCAGTTGTCGTTATTGCAAAACATTTTTGCCTTTTTTCTAAAAATTAGGGTAGTTAAATGCTTTAGCTTTCCAATATGATTCCATAGAGCCTTGCTATTTGTTACCTGTTTTAATTGCTGAATATAAGAACCTGCATATGTGTGCATCTTTGTTTCTAATAACATTTTAATTAGTTGCTCATTATATTCACTAAGCTTGATAAATCTAAATGTTATCCTTTAAAAGAAAACCAAGGTGGATTTTTTAAATTGGAGATGGCATAATATGACATTAAATTTCCACATTGAAGAAGGAAGTTTATTTTTTAAAAGTCAAGAAATTCAATAAGAAATGTTTTATAGTCATGGGTTAAGGAAATTAAGTTTGCTTATCATAACAAACCATACAGAGTGAGTTATTGGGTTTATTTTTTAAAGTAAGTTTAAATTAATATTTATAAATGTTATATTTTTGTTTGTAACAGACCATTGTCTTTTTTCAAGGATGAACAGAGTTTATGAAGGAGCATCATTCTAAGAATTGAGTGATGTAGTCTTTATATTTGGACAGTTCACCAGATTCTCAAGAAGGCTTTCAAACAACTGTAAAGTTTGATGTTTGTCCTGCTGAGCAAGTGGAGAAAGTGATAGCATAAGTATTGCTTGTTACCAGGATAGCTATGTCATTTCTAAACTTGGTTCTACACAAACCAAGTAAAAGGATATCTGTTTCAAAATCTGGACTTATTTCACATTGAATCAAAATGTCAGCTGTCAATGTTTTAAGTGAAAAATTGCTTGTATATAGCAATTTATGATCTCTAAAGCTGTGTTATTGTTGTGGGGTTTTTTTTCCCAAAAGTTGAGGCTTTCTACTTAATTAGGAAGGTTGTATCTTTTAGTCCCTGATAAATCAAGGCAATCACATTTCTATTAGCTGAATGGATTTCTAAGTTACAAAGACTTGGTCCTTTATACCTTCAGGATGACTGCACTGGTTTGAAGTCAGTTACTTAACAGTAAGGTGACAAATGTATGATGTTGCTCAATCTGCTTTAGGCCTTTGGAGAGACTTGAAGATTTCAGTTTATACAGATAGAAATCAAGCAGCATTTGTCCAGGTTTTTTGTGGGGTTTTTTTTTTAATGTGAGAGATAGAAGAAATATGTTTGTTTTTAAGCTTATTACTTGGAGAATCTTTATTTTTAAAATGACATTTTAAATCTTGCAGCCAAGAAATTATGGCCACATTGTAAGTAAGGTTTTCTCTTCCTATTGGCCAAAAGGGAATAAAAATGTCATCATAGGAATCTGTATATATGCTACTGATTTGCCTAGAAAATAATAAGTTTGATATTGCTCATTTTGCAAATATAGGGCCATGTGGCACTTTTATCTATAGGACAGATTAACTAATAAAAATGAAGTGGGGAGGGGTTTATTTTTGATATATTTCTCTGAGTTTTCAAGCTCTGATAGTGTTTAACTGAAAAGTGGCTTAGAAAGGGCTAGGTTCAATGTGTTCACATTATTAAAAATTTGATGAGATATAAGTTCATTCTTTTTCAAACTCAAGTACCATATTGGCAACTGTAATTTTGTCATAGGTGCTCTGTTTGTTTAGATTCTCTTGGGAGTGGGGTTGGGGAAACGGCATTTGTATAATATATGTGTACATATATACATACATACAGTATATAATCTAAAGCTCTGAGAGCTCCTAAGTCAGGAATGCTGAGTACTATAGTATATTGAGGTCAGATGAAATTTTACATTTTTGTGTGTTCTATTGCATCCCTTCTGCTAGTTTCAATGACTGCATTTCTCCATCACTCATGATTGATTTATAGCTCTAAATTTTTCCAAGCATTTTTATTAGTTTACTTGGATGCTTTTAAATACTTTACTAGTCATTTGAAAACTTCCCCACTCCCACCAAAATATTTGGGTTTTCTGCTTTGTCTCTGGCAGCTACAATACTGGTAAGAACATTTTGAAGACAGCTTTTTAAAAGAACCACTGATTTTTCAAAAATCATCCAGGGGAGGAACTTTTGGTGTTTGATTTGCGCAGGGATTTATCAGGCAATGTGTTTTGAGGTAGGCCCGCAGCAGTGCTAGTGTCCAGAAGCACAATACCAGTCAGGCAGGCTTTCCAATCAATAGTCATCTGGCTGAAGTTTTATCTCTGCCTCTCAGGACTGCTCCTTACTATCTTCTTGACCATTTGGGTGGAATCATACAAAGGCTTAGAGCTTGGAAACAAGTTTGTATAAACCAGAATGCTTTTACTTACTTGTAGTGACTTCAGTCTAGATGTATTCTTTTTGGCTTAATTTTTAATTGAGTGTTCAGTTACAGTCATCTATTAACATAAATTGGTTGCTTACCAAAGACTGCTTCATTTTGCAGGAATAAAGGCTAATGTAATTAGAAACAGTGGTTACATGCCTTTTCAATGATTTTGAGGAGAGTTTATTTTGTTGCATTTGTAATGCTGAAAACTATTGGTATATTATTTCCCGTTACCTAATACAAAAGTTGTATATTTATTTGGATTTTATTTACATGAATATTTGTAAATGTTTGGTGTAACTTGCACTTTTAAAAATGACCTAGTGTGGGTCTTAGCAACTTATCAAGTCCCCTAACCAATTCATTGACTTTTTGGTCTTTTTTTTTCTCTTCAGATATGACTTTTTTTAATAGAAGCTTTTTGTTGATTTATATATATTAGCACCTAAAAGCTAGCCTTTCAACTGTTGATAGGATTATAGGCTTATGCCCGTATTCTTATCTGCTTGGGGAACTGAATGCTTACACCTCAAAGCCAACCCACCAAGGCAGGATAGTTCCTGAGAACCCTTATCAATCAATGGCTAGGCTTGATGACAAATGCAGGATCAGTCCAGGTATGCAACCAGGCAGGAAGCAAAATAACCAGCATATAAATGGGGCTGAAGGTATGGCTCAATGATAAAGCGCCTGATAGCAAACTCAATGTCAAGTTCAAACCCCAGAACATCCCCTCTTCCACCCTATCCCCTTTTCAAAAAGCTTTTTTTTTAAAAAAAAAAAAAATCTAGATAATAGATTTGACTAGCCCAGATAATCAGAAGATGGACTCAAACTTTTATCATGAATGACTCAACAAAAAAAGTAACTCAAAGTATCAATCCTTATTTCAAATGAAACTTTATCCTCACCACAGTAATAGTATTCCAAATAATTACTAATCTTTCCACAGTAGTAAGATTTTAAAAGCATATAGCTATTATCATCATGGGAGACTACATATAATAATCGTTTTTTACTAAATTCATTTTATATTGGCTTTATTACATCAAAGCGATGAAGTTTGGTTATAGATGAGGACGTATGCTTTAGAAAGCCTATAAGTGAAGAATTGTGATATGTTTGTTCACTCAGTAGTTGTACAAAGCACAACCAGAACCTTTTGTTGGACGGCTCACATCTTGATTACTTGTTAATAATGTTGACTTTTTTTTTTAAGTTGACTACATAAGTCACTGTATGTACTAGGAACTGGTTTTCCTGACTTTCTAGAACCAATGGCTAAGAAAAGGCAAATCCTTGAGGGGTTGAACCTATCAGGAAATTGAGTCAGTATGGAAGAATTTCAAACAAATCAAACAGGGTGCTGAAGTTCCATCTGTCTCATCTCCTACGATATGTTCTTATTGATGAGTGAATGTAGCTTAAGCCTTTGTATGCATCCTCAGGGGGCAAACTTCAAAGAGGGACCAGATAACATTCTAACGGAGGAATTATATTTCAGGTGTTTTAGCTTGAAACTTATTTTTTAAAAAAAGAAAAATAAAAAAAAAATAGAACAAAGCCTGTAAAGCAAGTTGACAATTAAAAAAACAAAAAAACAAAAAAAAAACCAGGCAGAGTTGTTTAGCACAGAGAGGAAAATAATGACCGGTCCACATTCTGGCACTGTGGGTGCAGGTCCCAGCTAAGTAAAACATGCATTTTAAATTATCCTCACCAGCAAGTAAAAGGAAATGAACAATCTACAAGAAATGGCTTGAGAAAAGTCAAGCAAATTAAAATTTTACCTACTTTCCAGGCATTGTTTAATACTTGGCTATAGAAGCATGGCATTTCTAAGCTTCCGTGTGATGAGCATCTTGGAGATGGTCAGAGTCAACCTGAGATGGGTAAAAATTGTTAGAGGAGGAAGAAAATCCCTGCAGGGAATAATTTGATGTTAGTTGGCCACATGAAATGATCAAGAATTGTGTTTGGGAGGTTTTATTTTCTTATGTTTTAAAATTGAATTGGTAAATGCTTTATAGACATATTTTTATCCAGGTGCCACTCCAATGTGTATGTAATAAAAATTATTTATATTGAAAGTGGGAAATAATTTTTCAGCATTTTACTGTGAGTATAGATTATTAGGGATGACAAAGAGCCCTGGTTAGCAGTTTCCCTTGTAAAGTTGTCCTTGACTGATTTATAACAGAGTAGTTATAGTCTTCCCTCACCCACCCACTCCCCCCCCCCCCCAGCAAAAAGAATTGTTTCTAACCAGATGTGTCACTTGAAACTTCTTAGCAACAAAATAACCAGGGGAGTTCCTCCAAAGGTGTTTGGCTTTTGAATTTTTCCTTGAGGTCAGGGGTTAAGAATGCCTCCCCCAAAACTATCAGCACAAAACAGGGTATCAATTTTTTTAACTCTGATATTTCTGTTAGAGTTGAATATTAAATAAGTAACTATAATGAAGGAAATACATTTCTAATAAAATTCCCTACATTCTAGAAACGTCCCTGTTTTGATCTTTTTTTTTTAACCAAAAACTTTCTGTGCTTTATGTGTAAAGGAAGAAAATGTACTGGGTTACAATGCATTTTATGAACACCATGTACATATATTAGCTGCTTTGTGTTCAGGATGGTAGCGATTGCTTTGTATATTGAAGTGATCCTTGTGAATTTGTGATATATTGTCATAAAGTGCTTTTTCTTACTGTAATCTTTGTGGTATCAACTGTCATAATGCCCTTTTTACACAAACATTTATGTGCAGTCACATAAACATTGCTTTTAAAAACACTGTAAGTCTCTTTTTTGGGGATGGGCTCTCCTTATCTTGCTTCTTGCTAGTATTGTTAAGCCATATTTTCTTGTTTATTTCTTTTGTTAGGTGAGCAAAAGCATATTGACTATATCCCAAGCTTGTGTTGCACAGCAGTCGAAAATTGCAATTCAAGCAACAAGAACCTATCTTTAGTTACTTAATTTTAGTAACCTCCTAATTTTTAGTACAAGACTTTTCAGTAAGAAAGAACAGTGCCTACTTGAAGATGGGAAGACACTGTTAAACCAGTGAAGACCCATTAGCTGTCTGTATTATCTGATAAAATGGAAGGGACTCCAAGGGCTGGTTGTGTACTCTGACAATCTGAGCACTCGAGGCGAAAGGATGAAAATGTAGTGCCAAGCTGGGATGCACACGGAACCCGTGGGAGGGAGGGAGCAATTCATAAATTTTGCTTAAATTCTAAGAATAAAGCATTCCTTTACTATTCTGAAATAAGTTTTAAGCAGTCATATTTGTTCTCAAATCTGTTTTTTTCTGTAACTGCCCAGATGTGTTTATTAAGCCTTTATTGAAAGAATTTTATGGATCTCCCTTTCCTTTGGGGTAGTATCAGTTTCATGGACAACAAACCAGGACTGTGCTGGACATGGGGGAACCTGTGGTCTCTACTGGCCAGCCACATTCATAGGCCTGGAGCTCCAGGAGAATCAGCATATCTTTGCTGTCAGACAAATTTATTGAGAACGTACTTGGCACTAGGGGGACAAAAATCTCTCAACTTTTTTTATTATGAAGGTGAAAACAGCGGGATTAGTTACATAAGTCAGGTTATGAGAACATTTCCTTGTGGACAATCATACCTTCCCTAACTCACAAGAACTTGACATCCAAGAGTATATTTTTATATAATGTTAAGTTCTCATCGCTGAATTCTAGACTCATATTTTACCACTCTGACTGCAAAAACACATCCCAAACATAACTTCCAATTTCTCACTGTGTTCCTTCAGCTGGCTTTTTCCATCTTGTAAATGGCACCATTGTTAACTAAATTATTTATAGAAGCCCAGAAAAGCAACTGCCTTAATCAGTTCCTCCCTTGCTCATTGCTGTTCATTTCCTCCACATCTTCATGAAAGGGAAGGGTAATTTTCAAGGATGTGCATGGTACTTCTGCTCTTTGAGGTACAGTTGACAAATTATTACTATTTCTTGGAATACTGGGCTGCATCTGCAATCCTTTTTGCTTTCGTTATTTTTTGGAGATTATCTTGTTTGCCTAAGTAGACCTATACTACTGTCCTATTTACACTAACCCAAGCAAAACTGGGATAACAAGTATGCACCATCACACCCAAATGTTGGTTGAGATGTATCTCACTAACTTCACTAGTCTAACAAACCATGATCCTCCTATCTCTGCCTCCCAGGTGGCTGGGACTACAGCTAAACTTGTTTTTAAAGTGAATGATTCAGTGGTGAAGTCCCATCTATCCGAACCCCAAATATTTTTTTGGGAGGGGGGTCCGGTCATGGGGCCTGAACTCTGGGCCTGGTCGTTGTCCCTCAGCTCAAGGCTAGTGCTCTACCACTTGAGCCACAGCACCACTTCCGGCTTTTTTTTCTTTTTGTTTATGTGGTGCTGAGGAATTGGACCCAGGGCCTCATGCATGCAAGGCAAGGGCTCTATCTACCACTGAGCCACCTTCCCAGCCCCCAAACCCCAAATATTTTCATTGTTCTTAAACCTTGAATCCTTTTAAAGTTAATTCCTCACTGCTTCTTCCCGCTAAAACCATCAATCTGCTTTCTGTTTCTCGATGTTTCAAATAATCATACCATGTTGTATGGCTTTTGTCTGACTTCACATGTTTTGAGGCTCACACACAAGTACTCAGTCTTCATTCCTATGCTCACTACAGTGACTTACCTCGAACTTAAAAGTGCTATTTCTCTCTGAGGGTTCTGGGGAACAAACCAATTGTGACCAAGTTTCCTTTAATGAAGTACAGCAATTAGGATCTGGGGATGTCTGGCAGAATGCTTGCCTCACATGCATAAGGCCCTGGCCTTGATCCCAGCACCGCCACATGTATACCAATTAAATTGTACCAATTGTTGGAGGCAAATGAATCATAAAATTAATTTTAGCAGGGCACCAGTGGCTCACGCCTGTAATTCTAGCTAACTCAGGAGGCTGAGATTGAGGATCCCAGTCAATCTATGAGACTTATCTCCAATAAACTACCAGAAAACCAGAAGTGGTGCTGTGGCTCAAGTGGTAGGGCCACTAGCCTTGAGCTGAAGAGCTCTGGCAGTGCTCAGGCACAGAGTTTAAGCCCCATGGCTGACTATTTTATTCTTTATTTTTACTGAGAGCATACTCTATCATTTTAATGTATCCAAGGATCTGTTTCTCAGGGAAATACCATGGACAAGAAGATAGACAATTCAAGAAGGGCAGTCATCTATAAAGGAATCTCTAAGATAAATATTCAAGACTGTTATTCCACACACACACACCCACAAAGTAGTATTCTGGACTAGAATTCTGTCCTTATGTAGAAGAAACATTCTGCTAGGAAGTCTGGTATATAGGCGGTTTGGATAGTTCATGATCGAAGAAGGCAAGACGCTTTTAGAGGTAATCTGAGAAAGTACCAGTACTCTTTCTAGTGGAATTCTATGTATGGTGGTATGGTAGATTTTAACATCTCGGGGGCAATATTTGATACCAGTGGGGAGAAGTTACTTCTGCATACAGGATTACATGACTCGAAAGCACTGTGAGAGTCGAGCTTAGTAAAATGGGCTGGACTAGCTATTTTTAACAAGAACAAAAGATACTCACTTAAAATATACATTTATAGGATGAATTAGTACTTTTGACATAAGTTTTAAAAAAAAATGATGTGCTATTCAGATCCCTTGTTCATTCCCCTCCTCTTGGGGCTGGTGACTCGCCTGTGTCCTCCAGATAGGTTTGATACCCACTGGGGACTCAAAATGGCCATACTGCAGAGGCCCTCCCAGCCCTCTCTCCCGACAGGATCCCAGCCTGATTCTCTCTCCCTCTCCCTGTCAATCCTGGGAACATTCCCATTTAAACTTTCTGCACCTTAATCCTCATCTCGGCCTATTTCCTATGGGAATCTGACCTGCAATAACATCCCAAACTGGAAGCCAATAAAAGGTCATTGTCACTTAGACAACGTGTTCTTGATGATTTACTTTTGTGCGTGTTCTATTTGTAGAACAAAAGCAGGGGGGGAAAACATCTTTTTAATTCTTAGTCAATATGGTATAAAAATGAAATATATAACCCAGTAGCTTCTACACTTAATATCTAGGTGAGTCACTGAATCCCCACCTTCACCCCACCCCACTAAAATAGACCTAACTTCCAGAGTTGAAGATGTTCAAATGAAGGAACTGAACAACTGATATATCATTTTTAATAACAGCTCAATGAGACTGGGTTTTCATTACAATGCCAGTGAAGTTTTCATTTGAATTGTTTTCCAAGATCATCCATGTTTATGGTACAATACTGGCACTTTGCCGTAAGTATGGACACTTCCAGTTCATGTGCATTGACCATAGTTGTATTAAACAAGTACATCACAGAATGCTCACAACTTTCAGTTCACTTTTATTAAACTATTTGCAACATAGAAAATAACATCACTGGATATTCTCACATCCAGAATATTTACTAAAAGGTTAAAAAAATGTCATTAATATTCAGCAAAACAAATCTCTCTCATACCAAATACCATAATGGGATTACAGGACTCCTGTGGGCTAGATAGATTTGTTTAATCTGCTATGTAAAAGTTCATACATGACCACATTCATACAATCTACCAAAGATAATCACAAAGCAATGTAGCAATCATCTAGTCCAAAGACTCTCTGGCTGGGGATGTAGCTCAGTGGTAGAGTGCCTGCCTAGAGCAAGGAACACCCTAGGTTCCATACCCCAGAACCAAAAAAGACAAAAGTGATTAATGCCCTCTCAAGGGCATGTCTCTTTCATTATTTGGTTAAGATACACTGCCTGTGGAAAGCAACAGTGGAAGAGGAAGGAGCACTGGGCCTTCTGAAGCTTGAGCTTGCTACTGTGCATACTGGCACTGATGAGCGATTGTAGACAGAATAAGGGAGGAACTTAACATGGGGGAACTAACCCCTTACAAAGGTATGAAATTAAGGAAAAGCTATGTACAAATGTACAAAACAAATGTACAAAACGGCAAAAGGGAAGGGGAAAACCATAGCTGTGGACTTACAGACACCTTACTCTACTCCAAGAATTTAGGTGCTTTCAAATCTAAAATTTTAGTTTTATTCATTCCTTTGTTTATATGGCTAAACCTGAAATTCAGCCAAAAAGCATAATGTGAGACTAGAACCCTCACATCCTATTAGAAAAAAACAAAAACAAGTGTTTGAGGCTTAAAAAAGGCAAAAGATTTCAACAGCACTAAGTCAGGAAATACATGTTAAATCTCAATTTTCAGAAAACTGGAAAACTGGAATACAAATACCATCTCAGAATGTGTTTAAAGTAAGTTATATGACTTAACCTTACCAATGCAAGTCACTAGTTTAAAGACAGCTGCATACCAGCCCCTCATTACATCTCGATGAACACCAAGAGGGACCAACACAGGATAAAAAATTAAAATTAACAAAAACAAAAAACAGGAAGTGGCACTATGGCTCAAAGTGGTAGAGCACTAGGCTTGAGCAAAAGAGCTCAACTGACCAAAAAAAAAAAAAAATCCCCATATTTCATTTTCATTTAATGTGAATCCAATTCCAGAGTGAGTAAAATATCACTGAAAGTGACGGCATAGAACAAGCACTGCCTTGTTCTGAAATGGGGTTACATGGCCAGCATCAGTGGCCCATGCCTACAATCCTAACTACTCAGGAGGTTGAGATCTGAGGACCACAGTTCAAACGCATCCTGGGCAGAAAAATCCCCAAGACTCTTTTCTCCAATTAACCAGCAAAAATCCCAAAGTAGAAGTGTGGCCCAAGTGGTAGAGCACCATCAATGAGTGAAAAAGCTAAGCAAAAGAGTGAGGCTTTGAATTTAAGCCATAGTACTGGAACATAAAAGAAAAAATAAGTGAGTATGAGGCCAAGTGTAGTGACGCTCACCTGCAATCTTAACTAAACAGGAGGATCGCTATCTAACGCTAACCCTGAGCAAAAACCCTAAGACCCTATCTGAAAAATAACAAAAGCCATAAAGGGCTAGAGGAATAGCTAAGTGGTAAAGTACTGCCTAGCAAGTGTAAATCATTTCAAACCCCAATCCTGCCAGAAACAAACAATAAAAACTTGTCCACATGGTTTGTCCCTTGAGTAGCTTTGGACAGAGACTAGTGCAGGAAGCTATTTCATTAGAGTCTAAGACACACTCTTTGACAACATTCTTACAGAGTACAGCCACCTATAAGTCCTCCTTTTGGTTTCTCTTCTGTGCTTTGTAAATATATATGTCTTTTTCAGAATCATAGTGAACCTTACTTACAGTAAATTGCCTCTCCAGCATTGCTAAGAAGTTATTATCCCGTTCATAGCGGATTCGGCAAGCTAAAAGAATCACCGAGTGATTGCTACAGAGATATTCCAGTGTATGAAGAAGATCTGTGAATGTTTCTTCTAAATATATGATATCAGCTCCAAGTATCAGGTCAAATTCTCCAGGTGAGAAACTCCCCAGATTCTGGCCCCAGGTCAGCTCCTTAACAACTGCTTTGGTTCGGATATGGGGAGGTAAGTTGGCTTGAACATTTGATTTAAGAAACTCTAAGGCTACTTTTCGATCGGTGATAGTCACATGAGCACCTACAATGGGGGATAAAGAAAAGGTAATGGACATATCAATGCAAGTCCTGCAGGGAGAGAGGGGGTCAGGTTAAACACCGAGTGCATGTGAATATTCCACCTGATAGCAGGGCCCTCTGTGGAGCTCACCATGTCCCAGCAGTGGCTGGCAGGCAGTGACTTCTGCACTGGCTCTCGGCAAAAGGAGCCCTGGCATCTGCCTCTATGACAGTCCAGCTGTTTGCTGAAGTTGTACTCACAAATTAGTCTCCAACTGACCCAGGCTGAGGCTTCTGAACTGGGCACCCACCCTTTACCCATTAGGTAAAACAGAATTCAAGAATGAAAAATTCTGTTAGCAGAATATAATTACTGAGCAGATACCAAAAAAGGGGAAACAGCTTTGTAGCTTTAAAACAGAATCACAGTTCAGAACCTAAGGAATGCCACAACCTGTCCCCTAGGCTGTTTTGAACCAGCCAACTTATGTGGGTTTATGGAATATACATATTATATATGTAATATATATAATATATATAATTTCTTCTGAATTACTATATAGTTTTCAGGTAAGTTTGTTTGTTTAAGTTTCTACATTCAGTACTGAACAATTAATGAAGTCATATTTTATTAACCTGTTTCTTATAGGTTGGTGACTATTATCTGTTTTTCTTTTTGCTAGTACTGGGATTTGACATCAGGGCCTTGCACTTGACTTTCTTGCTCACAGATGGTGTTCTACCACCACTGCCAGCCTGGCTTTTTGCTGGCTTTTTAGAGATAGAGTGTTGCAGACTCTTCTGTTCAGGCTGGCTTCAAACCACTATCTTCCAGGTTTCAGCCTCCTAGGTAGCTAGGATTATAGGCTTGAGCCACCACCAGCAATATCTAATTTTGAACCAATATGCATGAAGAAACTGACCTGTAGTTACTCTGAAGATAAAGAAACCATGTAAGATCAGACCTAATATACTCATGCATAAAATATAATCCTATTAGGCCCAAGAAATTCAAATTTATCTTTCATTCTTTCATAAAAGTTTTTCTCTATTGGATATGGTGAATGACTATATCTCAACACTTGGAAGGATAAAGCGGCAAGACAGAGAGTTCAAGGCCAGCCTGGGCTACCATAAATTTTGAAGCCAGCTAAAGCAACATAGTAAGACACTCTCAAAAGGACACTCTACCTCCATACACCAAAACAAAACAACAGTATTTTCAATTATTTGCATTTGTTTTTAGTCTCTACTTTCCCACAAGATTCTGGAACAGCTTCAGTCAGCACCATTCCACCGGCAGCTTATACCCTTATCTTGACATGTAAGATTATGACAGTATGCCACGGAGTCTGTGATACAGCTGAAACACTCAAGCTGTCAGAGCACTCAACCCTGGACCCACCGCTCTGACCACTGCCAGACAATGTGCTACTACCCAATAAGCGGAAATAAATGAGAGATTCTACTTCTTCCGTCAATGAAAATTACAGACAACCTTTCTAAGTGTGGCTAAGAACTTTTATCTCTGGATTTCACAGTCCACAGAGCACTCTGCTGGCAATACTGGAGTGACCCATCTTGCAACCATTACCTGAGCATTCATTCTAATGCCCCTCTGCATGATTTCAGAGGTCATTTAACTTCCCAGGTATTTCAGAAGTCTGAACAGGATCTTAATGTCAGATGACCATTCCCTATAAACTCACTGGTTCTACTGGAGGCCACCATCAATCAGAGGATGAAAAACTTAGCCCCATAGAACTGACATTTAGGGCTGGGAAGGTGGCTCAGTGGTAGAGTGCTTGCCTTGCATGCATGAGGCTCTGAGTTCGATTCCTCAGCACCACATAAGCAAAAAGAAAAAAGCCGGAAGTGGCGCTGTGGCTCAAGTGGTAGAGCCCTAGCCTTGAGCTGAAGAGCTGAGGGACAGCGCCCAGGCCCAGAGTTCAGACCCCACGACTGACCAAAAAAAAAAAAAGAACTGACATTCAAACAAGGACATAGCAACAAAAATGTTAATGTTGTTTCCGTTTGTTTTGTTCTGAACACCGGATTTTCACATGGATGGAGCCCAGGGTAGCTTCAAACTTGAGCTGCTCCTGCCATGCCTCCCAAGTGCTCCGATGACAGGCATGAATACCTGACAGGATGTTTTTTAAAAGAAGAATATCCAGAATGTTAGTTGATGATCCAAGCTAGATTTAAGAAAATAGAGCAGGAAAGAGAAGCATGAAACATCCAGAGGTAAGCAGGCTGGTGTAAAGGATCAAGGAGACAGGTGACTGGGTAAAGACGTAACAGCATAACCATATGCATGTCCATATTCCCTAATTCCAACCCAACCTACAAAATCTTGTTTTGAAGTAACTCAAAGGCTAGGGAGATTTTCAAGTTGAGAAGCAGAACCATTTTCATATGCCATCCACATTCCATTAGTTTGTGGCCTTAGGCAGTTACTTTACTCTCTGCTAATCCTCCATTTCACTACTTGAAAAGAACTTTTAAGTAGCTCAGATCTACTTACCAAATGAGGGTTACTATGAGAATGCGAGACTGTCAATCTACAGCCTAATTGTTAATATGCATAGAACATGATATGGCTCACTTGGGGAGAATAAGAGGTTTTTGTGGCTCCTGAAATGCCTGTAACACAATGTGATGGGTTCAAAATACTCGGGGAATCGAGGGCCTTAACACCAATGTGGTCAGAGTACCAGCAAGGCTGGTTATTAGCCTGGAAGGTGGTCTCAAAAGAAAGCTCTGAGGGCCCACTCCAGAACCTCTGAATCAGAAACTACACTGTTAATGAGAGCCCAGATGGCAATATTAGGAAGCCTCTTAAAAGATCTTAAAAGCTTGTCTAGCCAGGTGCTGGTGGCTCACACCTGTAGCTACTCAGGAGGCTGAGGTATGACGATTTCTGTTGGAAGCCAGCCTGCACAGCAAAGTCCATGAGTCTTTTATCTCCAATAAGCTTCTCAGAAAAAGCCAGAAGTGGCACTGTGGCTCAATTGGTGGAGCACTTGCCTTGAGCAAAAAGCTCAGGGACAGCACGGCAGCCTTGCGTTCAAGCCCCAGAGCTGGCAAAAAATTAGTCTACACTTCTCACTGGATACCTCGAACTGTCTTGAGTCAGAAGTTGTAGGAAGAACTTAACAGAAAATAATAAAAATAGTAAGATTTTAAAATGCTCTAGATTAGCCAGAGATGATGCTTCCATACCAGTGCTGCATGTCTGTAATCCTACTTGGGAGGCTGAGATACAAAGATCATGAATTCTAGGTATCCTAGCCAACATGGTGACACACTCTCTAAAAGACCTCAATTAATGGTTTTATAACAAACTAAAAAATAACAAAAGTTAATGACTATAATCAAAGCACTTGAAAAGCTGAAGCTGGAGGGTCATATATTCCAGACCAGCCAATGCTGGAGGGAGGGAAGGAAGGAAGGAAGGAAGGAAGGAAAGAAGGAAGGAAGGAAGGAAGGAAGGAAGGAAGGAAGGAAGGAAGGAAGGAAGGAAGAAAGGAAGGAAGGAGGGAGGGAGGAAGGAAGGAGGGAGGGAAGGAGGGAGGGAGGAAAAGAAAGAGGGAGGGAGGAAAAGAAAGAGGAAGGGAGGGAGGAAAAGAGGGAGGAGAAGAAGGGAGGGAGGGGAGGAGGGGAAGAAGGGAGGGAGGGGCGGGGAACAAAAGGAGGGAGGGGAAGGGAAGAGGAGAGGGGCTGGGAAGGGGCAGGGGAGGGGGAAGAAAAGGGGAGGGAGGAAGGGAATGAAGGAAGGAAGAAAAAAAGAAAAATATATTAGTTCAGATTTATAGACTGTTAATTTTTTTTTTTTGGGGGGGGGTCTGTCATGGGGCCTGAACTCTGGGCCTGGGCGCTGTCCCTCAGCTCTTCAGCTCAAGGCTAGCGCTCTACCCCTTGAGCCACAGCGCCACTTCCGGCTTTTTTCTTTCTGCTTATGTGGTGCTGAGGAATTGAACCCAGGGCCTCATGCATGCAAGGCAAGCGGTCTGCCACTGAGCCACCTTCCCAGCCCTTAATATATAATTTTATTTACATAATTTTTTGTGACAGGGTTTCACTATGCGCCTCAGGCTGACCTCAAATTCATGATCCTCCTTTTCCAGTTTTCCAAGTACTAAGATTATAGGCATGTACCACCATACTTGGATTATTAATAAAATGTTTTAAAATAAGATGACACAGATTTTAGAGGAGCTGATCCTACCCAGAAGAGGAAAGCCAGCAGTTTCCTCGGCAATTAATGAAGGAAAAGGCATTGCCTCACCAACTTAAATCCAACTACCCCGTAAGCACTTTAGACTAAAGGAATTTACAGATGGGCTTATATTCTTGAAATCAAAGCAACTTTAAGATTATAATATCAGCATTATAGAATTAAAGGGAACAAGGCAATCTCCCAGGAGAAGGATAAATTACAGGTCGAGAGAAAAAGAGAAGAAACTAGCCACAGGAGTTAAAAGCACCACAATTGGCCCACAACCTGAAAGCACAAAGGGAATTAACCAGGTGAGGGGGAAATTACAAATGGGTTGTGCTAACAAGATCAGATGCACCTTTCAATGAGGTTAGCCAGCACATCACACTCACCCAGCAGGGCAGCCACTATGCCCACCAGCCCTGTGCCAGCACCCAGCTCCACGGCAGAGCAGCCCCTGAGCTCCACTGTGCCCATCTCCAGATATGTAGAAAGAACGATGGCCTGCATCAAAACACAGTTGTAATTATGATCCACATGAGCAAGTGCTTCAAGGCTGCAGAGTATCTGAAGGCCCAGGTGCTGGCAGAGACAACACCCGTGCCCCTCCTCTTGGGTGAGCTGGGAGTCCCAGCTTACTGACAGTAACTTAGCTACAGTCTTGCCACTGGGAGGAAATCTAGAGCAAACACAGACACAGGGGAAGAAAAGCCCCACAAAGGGGAGGGAGATAGGAACCCCACAAGCTTTGGTGGGGCTCGCTGAATGGCGAAGTTTAATGTTTACTATGTCACAGCACTTTTACACTGAAGTTTGCTAAAGCATTCCAATAGAATTGACGTGAACAATCTCTGTGACTGTTTAAGGTAATGTCCAATGCCTCAGCCTAGTCAAGTCAGCAAAGCCACACCTTCCTTCACCTAAAGGGAAAGAGCAGCACTATGCCCAAGGCTCCCTGAACTCTGTCACTGACCATCACTGACCCAGAGACCCATGGCATCTGTTTTGGGACATTAATAGTAAGTTTGCCAAAGTTTTGGAACTTGATGCATGAAGTAGTAGTAGTATTTGCTTACAATTATGTTTAAAAGGTTGTGCTTTTGTAATTTTTACTATAATTTGTCGGGATACGCAGTAGGAATATAATTGGCAATTGCTTGTTTTGCTGAGTTTTCTTAGTCTTGTTCTTCACTATCTTTCTCACTTGCTACGGGAGTAGTTTTCATGTCATTTTAGATTGCATTCATATAAGTGGTTATGTCATGCCAGAACATACTAGTTTTTTTTTGTTTTGTCTTGTTTTTTGTTGTTTTCTTGTCAGTTGTGGGGCTTCAATGAGGGGCCTGCATGCTCCCCTTGAGCAGTTTTGCTCAAGGTTAGCGCTCTACCACTTGGAGCCACAGCACCACTTCCAGTTTTCTGATGGTTAACTGGAGATAAGAGTCTCAGGGGCTTTCCTGCCCACAGAACTTCAATCCTCAGATCTCAGCCTCCTGAGTAGCTAGGATTACAGGCATGAGTCATCAGCACACAGATCATAGTAGTATTTTTATTCCTATTTTCCAGACGCCTAACCGTGTTAAAATTGTGTTTATTCTGATCCTATAATCCACTTGTTTCAGGACTCATCCTCCCCAATCCTAACGCGGTGCTTGGGGCTGAGGGCTTGAGCCACCTTCACCAATCAGAGGCAGAAAACAAATAATTGTACAACCTATTCACAACTCTGGAAAATTTAAAAGAAAACCCATGGCATTTCTTTGGGCTGTAGTCACTTTACATATCTTTTGCACCAGCACATTTAAAAGACTTAATGAGGGGCTGGGAAGGTGGCTCAGTGGTAGAGCGCTTGCCTTGCATGCATGAGGCCCTGGGTTCGATTCCTCAGCACCTAAACACATAAGCAAAAAGAAAAAAGCCGGAAGTGGTGCTGTGGTTCAAGTGGTAGAGCGCTAGCCTTGAGCTGAAGAGCTGAGGGACAGCGCCCAGGCCCAGAGTTCAGGCCCCACGACCCTACCCAAATAAAAAGACTTAATGAAGGTCTAAACTAGACAAGGTTCAAGCTTACCTGTCAATCATGTGGGTAATTAATTACTGCAAGCCATTTCACTATCTTTTGCTTTGAGTGACTCCCCTTTAAAATGCTAAGTATGTGGTTGGATAAACAGAGTGACTGATAGGGTTTAGGGGATGATGAAAATTAAAATCGAGGCAGTAAAGAATTAGTGTACTTAGAATATTCTTTTTTTTTTTTTGTCGGTCATAGGGCTTTAACTCTGGGCCTGGGCCCTGTCCCAAAGCTTTTCAGCTCTAAGCTAACACTCTACTACTTGAGCCACTGTACCACTTCGAGTCTCATGGCCTTTCCTGCCTGGGCTGGCTTTGAACCACGATCCTCACATCTCAGCCTCCTGAGTAGCTAAGTGTGAGCCACCGGCATCCGACTTCAAATATTCTTTTAAAACCCACTAAAAAGTCCTTAAAACTCTCATCTCCAATTACCTGCCCCACCCCTCCCCAAAAAAGCCAGAACTGGAGCTGTGGCTCAGGTGATAGACCGCTAGCAGAAAAGCTCAGGGATAGTGTTCCAGGCCCTGAGTTCAAGCCCTAGGACCGGCACACATACACACACACACACACACACAATCAAATGTGTGTGCTTTACATCAGTGAAATACATGGAATAAGAATTCTATCTCAGTAATGCTGGGGCTTAGAGCTGTGCACGTTCTCAGAGGTTCTCTGAGCCGACTTACCGCATCCCACACCACAGCCGCCACTCCCAGGTGTCTCCAGTCCTGCCGGATCTGGATCGTGCGCTTTGCAAAGGAGAAAGTGGCAAGAGGCTTGTGGAATTTCTGGAGCCCCATTCCTGACTCCTCGTAAGGTACCAGGGCCATTGTGGGGGGGGGGGGGGAGGCAGGAGTCCAGTCCTCTGGCGAGACCTGTGCAAAAGAATCCCGTGTGACGCTCCAGCCAGGAATTGCATCCTAGGTTAAATAATTCCCCTTCAAATAATCTGGCAGGTTTGCAAGTTGGAAAGCATAAATGGGTTGAGGCCGGGGCTGGTGGATCACATCTGTAATCCCAGCTTTTTAGGAGGCTGAAATCTGAGGACGATAAAAACCTCAGAGGATTTATCTCCAATTAACCAGCAGAAAGGCAGAAAGGTTCAAGTCCTAGATTCGGCGAGGAAGGGGAGGGGAGGGGAGGGGAGGGGGGTCGGTCTTAAGTCCCTCAGCCCGGCTATCCACCCCCCCGCCCCGCCCCAGTCTCCTGGGAAATGAAACTTGGCTCTGAATTATGGGTGTCTAGGGGCTAAAACACTTAGAACGTTGCGGCTCCGGCGCGGGTTCGGAGCTGCACGCCCCCAGACACCCCCATGCGCGGGCGGGAGGCTCCCGGACCGCCGGGCCGCGGCCGAGGGTCGGGCCCGGGCCTTGCGGTGGGGGTCCGCTCCCCCCCCACCCCGCCCCAACAGCCGCGTTCGGCGCGGACCGCCGTGGGGCCCAGCCTGCGGGCGCCCCACCCGCCTCCTCCTGACCCGGGCTCGGTGGACGAAGCCCCGCGTCCCGGAGGCTGGGAGTCGGCACGGCCTCCGGGAGGCTCCGGAGGGCGGCGCGCCGCGGGGCGTGCGGGGCTCGCCGGCCTCCGGAAGGGCCGATCCGTGCGGGGCCGCGGCGCTCCGGGATCCCGGTCCGGGGCGGGGGTGGCGAGTGAGGAGGCCGGTCCACAGGGTCCCTGGAGGCGCCCGCGGGAGACCGGACCGCCGGCAGCCTTCGGGACGCCCGGAGCCCCGGCGCCGCCACGCGGTCCCCGCCCGGCTGGGGGCGGACGCAGCCCGGGGCGGGACCCGCGCTTCCGGTGCCGGGGGGAAGCCGGGGAGATCCCAGCGCCCCGGGGGCCCGGGACGGGCGCGGAGGTCCGGCGACACCCACCGGGGAGCCCCGAGCCCGGCACCGGTGCTTCTCGCCGCCTTCGGCTCGGGCCTTCCGCCGCTGGGCGGTGGCGCGGCGTCTGCGCGGTCACCCGGGGGTCCCGGCCGCGCGTCGGCCGATCGGAGGAGCCGGGGGCAGACCGCAGCTAAGGCCCGGACGGGGCGCGGACGCGTGGCTCCCGGGCAGCGAGTGCTTGTGGCTGGCTGGGGAGGGGGGGCCTTGAACTCAGGACCTGGGCGCTGTCCCTGAGCTTTCTTTCATCAAGGCTAGCGCTTGAGCCACAGCTCCACGTCTGGCTTCTGGGTGGTTCACTGGAGATGAGAGTCCCACCGACTCTTCCTGCCTGGGCTGGCTTCGAACCACGATCTTTCAGATCTCGGCTGAGTAGCTCGGATTACAGGCGTGCGCCACCAGCGCCCAATCAGGCTCGGGTTCTTCCTTGGGCCGGGCGGAAACGCTGGGCAGGGAGACTGCCCTTGCCCCGTGTTCCTCCTCCTCCTCCAGGCACCTTAGCGCCAGCCAGAGCAAACCCCCGACCCTGCCCGGTGTCTGGGTGTCTGGGTGTGGGTGGGCAGAGCCTCGGCTCTGGGAGCCCGGCGCCCCGGCCTCGGGTCTCGCCCCTCGCGGCCTGCAGGGGGCGTGCCGCCTCTCCAGACTTCTTCCACTGCCCGCAGGAGCTGGAGCTGAGCTGAGCTTTGGGGACCTGCAGGAAGGGCTTTCTTCTTTATGTATTCTTATATGTATGTGTGTGGGGAGGGGGGGGGGTCTTCTTTCCTTCTCCTGTGTCTCTCTTCGGGTCTCCTACTCTGATTGCCTCTGTGTTTCTCTACCCTTCGACCTTTACTTTTCCTAGTTTAATTTTTTTCCCCTAATAGCTGGGTGCAGTGGCTCACATCTGTAATACCAGCTACTAGGGAGGCTCAGACTTGGGAGAACTGTGATTACAAGGCCAGCCCAAGCAAAAAAGAAAAAAAGAAAAAGTTGCAAGACCCCCATCTCAGCCAATAACTGGATGTAGTGGTTCCCACCTTACCAGCTACCAAGGATGTTAAACCTGAGGATCGTGGGTCTAATTAGGCCCAAGCATAAACAGAGACCCTATTGGAAAAATAAAACAAAAAGGGCTGAGACTCAGCCTGAGTTAAAACCCCAGTATAGCCCAAAACAAGCAAATACACTCTCCTTCCCATTAGGGGACATGCTGTTTACTCTGAGTTGATCCCTGCATGTGTTAAAATAAATATTATACTGCACTCCATATGGACAGTTATTACAGGTTAGTCCAAAGAAGAGGAAAATCTTCCTGGTCATTGTTTTCTTTCTCCTAACCCTTTCCTTTGGGGAACTACCACTAGTCTCAACCATATGTATGAGATTTGGAGGCCAGAGAAATCCTGGGAACGCTGGGCACTGGTGGTTCTTACCTGTAATCCTAGCTACTCAGGAGGCTGAGATCTAAGGATCTCGGTTAAAAGGCAGCCTGGGCAGGAAAGTCCAAGAAACCACCAGAATACCTGAAGTGGTACTGTGGCTCAAGTAGAGCTCTTGCCTTGAGCTGAAGAGCTGAGGGACAGCGCCCAGGCCCAGAATTCAAGCCCCATGACCGACCAAAAAAGAAGAAAAAGAAATCCTGGAAACGTAAATCCCGTCTCTCACTCGCTTACCAAGATGTAATTACTACATCTTGGCAGACCCCAGGGCCTTTACCCCTTTCCCCATCCTTTCTTCAGAAACCATAGATGCGGAGGTATAGGTGTGTGACTCTGTGTGTGTGTATCTAAACCTGTTCTTAAACACCTCACTCTCTGCAGCACCTTCCTTAGGACATTTGCCTAAAAATACAGTTTATTTGAAAAGTTGTTCACTTTTTCTCAATGACAAATCATTTAGCCCTCCCAGTGTTGTGATTGGCACTAACTGCCTATATTATTCACACACATCTATCTATATATGTATGTATATGTGTATGTATAGATATGTACATGTACATATATGTGTACACACATGTCAGTTCATGTAATTTCCATAGCAGTATTGACATTAAAGCTCTGTGGGTATCTGAAAATAAAATTGTAATCCTTGAAAATTTTTACTCCCTTCCAAGGGGTGGATGACACCTCACCTTATTGAGGTTACACTTGGCCATTGAACTTTCTCTGGCCAACAGAACATGGGTGAAGAGACCCTGGCCAGCGGTGGCAGGACCAATGGGTGCCCAGCACACGTGGGCCACAGCTTTCCCACTGCTCAGCACCACACAAGACAGGCTAGGGAGGTCTTTAGTACCAGGTCCCCAATAACTTCACAGGAACTATGTGCATGAAAGAAACTATTGTCACCACTGAGCTTCGGGGTTGTTACAGTCTTTCTCAAAGCTGGAAGAACACAGATATAAACAAATCAGGTTTCAAAGACAAGGTAAAATGTTCTACTGTGGATGTGAAGCTGTTCCATACCAAAAGTAGGTACTCTTCCTTTTGAACATCTGCCTAGCTAGCTCATGAGGATATCTTTTGTTGCCTTCCATCTGGGTGCCCAGATGAAGTGGTCCTTCACTAACATACTCAGCGAAAATATCCCTCTTTGCATCATTGGAGATCCCAAAATGCACTTTAATTATAACATATAGAACTGTGCTTTTCCCCACTTGAAAAATAGGTTGGGCTCCCTTGTCCAACCCTCCCCTGGACCCTAAGAATCAAAAGGAATACAAGGTTAGGCAGCTCCTAGGCTCTGGAACACCTTCAGATTCCTCCATACTCAGTCCCTACGGGAAGCAGCATTTGAGGTGGGTTCAAACACAAATAAGTAGTGCCAGAAGCCTGTAGATGACTATGAAGGAGTGGAGGCCCTAAAATGTGAGGCCTCAGGGAGAGAGCTAATTGCTCTTTACCGACCTGGGGAGATGGGGGTGAGCAGCAGGGGAAGGCGGTGCTGGTGGGGCTTTCTCTGTGCTCTCCAGAGAGGAGAACAATGGTAGTGGCTCCTCTCCCCAGGGAAGCTCTTCAACCAGGGAAGATGAAATCACAGGAGAAGAGCCTGGAGGTCATTAATTTGCCCAGATGAACTTTGTCACAAGCTATATAGCCTATTCTGACGATCTCCTTGAGGCAAATTGCATTACATCAGAGACTGTGCAGAACAAGGCACATTTCCTCCTTACCTTCCCATAACCACCTCCCCTCCCCCACCAGAAAGCTCCACATCCCCATTGCCTTCTGGAGCCAGGTTGTTAAGCAAAGTTCCAGATCTCACTGGCTTGGGGGTAGGAAGAGGGGGGGGCACCAAGAGGGGAAGGGTAGGGTATTTTTTCTTTCCGTGACTTCTGCATATAATATAAATTTGTGTGCCTTTTTTCCCCTGTGAATCTCTCAGTTGTCAGTTTATTTTAGAGTTAATTATGAAACCTTCTGAGAATAAAGTCTTCTCCCTCCACAACACCTTTTCACTTTTATCTGCATGACTAAAATTCCTTCCCCATCATATGACACCTCATCAGAGAACAGTGGTAGAAGGACACATTCATTTGTCCTTGCTGTTTTCTGGACCTAATCCATATTGCAGATCACAGTGGAAGCATGTACTCTGGTACAACTTGATCTGTTCCTCCTCACCTGTTCTATTCACCAGGGCAGATACACAAACCCAGGATGGATCAGTAATTCTCTCTGCAGAACAAGAACTCAGAGTGGCCATGGGACATCCAGTTTCCATTTTTCCTGGTACAAGTTCCCTTTGACTCATTCTCAAGAAGAGCCCCACTTCTGGAGCCTTAAGTTCTGGATCAACTCCCAGAGCTCTGCAATGCACCTGTTTTCCTCCACTTTCAAGGTACAGCCTGACAAACCCATCACAGCTTGGAACTATCCTGAGTTGAAAAGGCATTGCATATGCTAGCCTAACAAATGTCATGGTGTAATCGTCCAGAACACTATAGAGGATCAGTTGTTGGACCTTGTGATTGTACAGCTGATAGGAAGCTGCTACTGTCTGTCCAACCCGGCATCCCGAGGGAGATTCAGACGCACAGATCTCCAACCTGGGAAAAGCTCCAAACGCAAAATTCAAAATTCTATTTCCACAGAATGCATATCATTTTGCCCTATTGAAAAGTTGAGCCATCATAAAATGCACACTGGATTAGTGCTGAAGGTTTAGATCTTGATTATCCTCATCTCGAGAATAAAAATATATGATTAAATGAGTAAGCAAGGACAGTAACAACCTGAGGTTAAAGTGAGTTATCTGTTTAGAGCTACTCCTAACACACTATAATTTACCTAACACTGTAGAATTGTCTGTGAGGGGGATGGGCTAACCTGGCCTCAGCTCTGGAAGAGGCACAAGTCTCAGATGTGGCCAATGAGCACATTCCTCCCATATGGCCATCCCGTTGATAAGTGAACAGGAGACCAGAGCTAGGCTTGACCAGAGTCCATCCTGAGGCCTTCTGGGAGTCTTTGAGGCCAAGCCTGTTGGAGAAGGATGAGAGGTGCTGTTGATTATGTAGTTCCAAGAAGACAGAACTAGTACAGAATGTAGCCAGCAAGGCATAGTAAGGGAAAAGATGCCCTGGATGGAGACCTTTGACCACCTGAATCCAGCTGGCCTAGAATTTTTCTGTTACATGAACCATTCAATTCTCTAATTAGCTTAAGCCTTTTGAGTGGCTGGCACTTCCTCCTTCCCCCCAGAAGAAAACCGATCCAAATACACTGGGTCTAAGAGATCCTTTGAACAAAGATATAGTCACGCCTGAATGGAGCTGTCTTCAAAGTGCTACATGAACAGAGAGAGGAGCCAGTCTATATGGACGGAAGCCTGTAGCAGCCAGGGGTGGAGCTGTCAGACTCTTGTCCTGAGCCCTTCCTGGCTGCACCTGGACTCTTGGGCTCCTGGGATACTGGAGTAATGTGATAAATTTCCCTTTCTTGCTTGCTTAAGCTGACTTGAGTGCCTGACACATACAACCAGAGTTCAATGAACAATAGGGGGTTTGTTCACTTTTAGGAATAATGTAGACTGAATGTAAACATTCTACAAGTCTCTGGTACATGATTTGGTTGATGCTAGCTGGCCATAGTATTTACCCTAACACCCTGATCTTAAATGGACAGATGTGTATTGAAAGATATCCAGCTCCTCACCATGCTCACTAGTAATGAATGATAAGCATTAGCACCAAGCACCATAAACATTGGTCAGATGGAGACATGCTCTTGGGCTTCATCTTTCTGTCCATCGTCCCCACTCCCTGCCTCTAGAATCAAAGGCCCAGTACAGAAAAGGATCCCTCCCCAACTTGTTCTGTTACCTAAAGATTCTTAAAATACTTGTTTTTCTCTCTGCCATCTTGTCTTTTCCTCCCAGAATACCCATGGTTTTAGGAGTAATCTAGGCTTTCTTCTAGCTCTGGGTTCTTGCTTGGTCCTCTCTCTACAGTCTGTCTTCTGCCTTCTGCATCCTACCAAGACTTTCTGTTAGAGCGATGTCTGACCAATACCAGGTCTTTCCCCTACAGCACTGGTCCATCTGGCTGTGTGGATTTCATCCTGGGACATAAAGAGCACAATCCCTGGTCTCTGGCGCTGTATCTCTGCTTTGTCCTCCACTCTGCCTCTAGGTTTCTTGCAGGCTTGCTGTTGCTTCTCAGAAAGGTTGGTTTTAATATTTCCGGTCTTCTTGCCTACTAGCCATCTTACTGGGCTTTCAAGATCAACTTTTTTCAAAGATACTCCCTGAAAGCAAGCCAAGTTCCCCACACAACGGCCATAGAAGCACGGTGGAAAATATAGGGAACCTAAGATTTCAGAACTTGAACTCAAGCCCCACTTCTGCAATGCTCTAGCCAGATGATTTTGATGAGTTACTAACATTCCTTTGGCTTCAATTTCTTGATTGTAATGTGGCAGTGTTAATAACAGCTGCATCATGGTCTGTGTAAAGGCTCATTGCACACCACAGCACATAATGGCTGATAACCTAGTCATCCACAAGCATTAAGAGAACAAGTTTGGAATTGAAAAATGGGATTGAACCCCTGACCAGTGAATTCACATTTCTGTCTTTCAGCATTTTCCCAGTAAACAGGATTTATAACCAGAGAGTCATACCGAACCCCTTCTTCTCTTTCAGTGCCATATATTTTATCTGTTTAGATACTACTCATGTCATTAATCCTGGGTGTTGGCAGTGCCCTCTGCCTTCCATGAGAATCTTCAAAGACCTTACCCTGCCCAGCCACCCCCAGAGAAAGAGGCCATAGTTTCTCTCGGTTCTACATTTACCATACCATCGTCCATGGCGAGGGCTTGCAGTCTGTCTCAGACTGAAGACCCTGTGGCTTGTGTCATTTGCCAGCCTATGGGTTTTCTTGTCTGATTTATTTATTTATTTATTTTCGGGTAGTGGGGCTTTAACTCAGGGACTCTGCTTATTTGGCAGATCCTTGTTACTTGAACTATCTCCTCAGCCCTGTTTGTCTGACTTTTATATTACTTCACAAGTAGCAGAGTCCTTTTTTCTCCCAGAGTCCTTCTTTTCTCCCCGGAGGGAAACCCCAGTATTTGTAGATTTACCACCTAGACTAACTAACATCAACAGCCAGGAGGCAGCTTTCCTGGTGACTGGGAGGGTGTGTCCTCAGGTGAGTGGGGCATCCTTGGGCTCCTGTTACTCATCCACCATTCTGTCCCCCTTCTGAAAACCCACTGACATCACGTCACCTGCCCCCGATATTTATAGCTATGCATCTCAGGACTCCCCGTGGCCTACAAGTTTTTATTTTATTCTTATGTTCTGCTTGTTATAGTATTTGAAGTAATGTCTTCTTACTGTGTTTTTAAGATTCCCAGTGATCTCACTCCAAAACTAAACCATTCAAAGAGCCTTGGGACCCAGACAAAAGTATAAGTTGAGTTTGTTCAAGTGATCAGTCATTCATGGTGGCCTCTCCTCGCACAGCTGTGATGCAGTAGACAAGATAGTAGAACCAGCAGGGCTCCAACCCAGAGTGTCATTTCTTAATTCTCAGGACTGCTGTAACAAAGAATTACCTCAATCTTCACATGGATATCTTCTCCCTGTGTATTTTCCCCCTACAAGGATTTGTGTCACTGACACAAGATATCTTCACAGAATGAGAGATAGGGGTCAAGTTTCAGTCTTCTGAAAGTAGATAAACCATTTTCCCAGCACAAAAGGCTTGTCTTTTTCCAGTGTGTATGTCTGAGGAGCCATTGTTGAAAATTAGATGGCTGTAGTTATATGGTTTTATTCTTGAGCCTTTTACAGAAGTCCTTCAATCTTCTGGTCTCTTTTTGTGTCAGTACCCTGCTGTTTTTGTTACTATGGCTCTGTAATATAATTTGAAGTCCAGCATTCTGTTTTTAACTCAGGATTGCTTCCATATGAATTTTTGCATTAATTTTTTTCTATTTCTGGGAAGAATAACATTGAAACTTTGATGAGTATTGCATTGAATCTGGAGGTTTTAGTATGGTAATTTTAATGACATTAATTCTGTCAATTGATGAGCTAGGTAAGTCTTTCCATCTTCTGTTGTCTTAAATTTCTTTCTTCAAGGTATTATAGTTTTTATTGTAGAGGTCTTTTTGTTTTCTTGGTTGCTACCAGATATTTTATTGTCTTTGAGGGTATTGTGAATGGAATTATTTTCCTAATTTCTTTCTCAGCCTGTTCATTATTGGTATATAGAAAAACCACTAATATTTGAATGTTGATTTTATATCCTGGTACACTTCTATAAGTGTTTGTTAGATTTTGTTTTTTTATAAAGGTAAAGGAGGTTTTATTTGATCATTTAGTATGTCAAACCAAGAGTATTCAATATCTTCCTCATGGTCATCACAATATTTTTCCAAGGGGCTTTTGAAACCTCAAAGAAAATATGGTAAATATGGTGACATTTAGCCATTATGTAAACAAGTAGCCATTATATAAACACTTAGCCATTATTTAAACAAGAAAGGAAGGTAGAAGGAAGGAAAGGAAGAAGGAAGGAAGAAAGGAAGGAAGAAAAAAAGGAAAAAATGAAGGAAGGAACAGAAGCCATCATCTACTACTGGGTTAAATCAGCTGGAATAAAAAGCATGAAAAGCAAAGACAAGAGAATAAAAATGCAAGGGACAGAAAGGGAATCCAAGATAGGCTTGAGAGGAAAGATGCTAAATTCAGGAAAACAGAAAAGGACCCAAGCTCAAATTGGTGACCAACCAAGAGTCTGGTGGCTGAGCTATAATCATCACTGGCCTTGTCTGGTCAGCAGCCAGGCTTCCAGAAAAGAAGGAGAATTATATGGCAGGCGTTTGTAGAAGGGCTTTCTTATCCTGCTTGGTCATGAAGCCACTGGCAAACAAAGCTATTGCTTTAAGGTCATGTTACTCAGTATTTCTCTAAGAGAGCAACAATTTGAAATTCCTTACTGGGAAGTATTTTTTTTTTTTTTTGAAGAGCATATGGAGACCCAAAGAGGGGCTAAATATAAACTGGTATTTACAGAACTGAATCAGGAGCAAAGAAAATTTGAACAGAAAGAGCTGGATAGAGAAGCTTTCTCTCAAGACAGGATTTTTATTGGGCGTGGGTATGTGTTTTGCCGTGCATATGAATTTCTAGAACACTAGAGTTACCTATAATTAAAAACTGAAAATCAAAACGTCATCTTCTGATGCCCAGAATAATTCTGATGCCAGCCAGTCTCATTACATAAATACCGGAGGCCATATTCACCAAGTTTTTGGTTATAATCTCCCCTGCCTTTCTTCTGAAGCTTTAGATTCTAGAGTTCTAATAAAATATTCAATCACATAAATTAGCCTGAAATGGGATTAGGAGGGCTTCGAATCCAATCTTGTTTGAGTTTGAGGCTGTTTGGGGTTTAAGACTAATGGACACTCCCTTTTTGAGGACTTAGTTCAGCTTCAGAGATAACACTAGCAATAAGAACATTACTGCTTTATAATGAAGACTAAGTGGCCTGTAGGAGTGCTGTTGGCCAACGGCCCCTATTTACTGATTATGCAAGTCAGACCCAAGTATCTGACAATCAAAAAGAAATATCTTTTATCCTGCCATTATTTGTTCACAGTTATGCCATCTGGCTCACATAACCAGAAGAAAATTTGGCATCCATATTCAACTAGAATGACCGACAGTTTGATTCTTAAAACATCTTATTTTCCCTTTGCCCTTGGCAAAGAGATGTCAAAGTCTAAGTACTTTTTGTGTAAGACAAATGACTTCGGGGGCGGGGGGGGGGGGGGGAAGCAGGGAGCAGCATTTGGCAGGAGGGGAGGGAAAGCAGCACTTTTTTCAGTAATCCCTTGAAATAAATTTGGAAGATTATTTTGGTGTTATCAGGCAGCTCAAATGATGTTTCTATAGTGTAGCTCATTTCCATTTTCCTCCCATATATCAATGAATATTTATTCGACTTGTCTATTACTTCCATACTAAGATTTCAAATACAGGGCACACCCTAGCTAGGCTGGGGCTCTGCAGCTAAGCCATCACTCCAACAAACCCATTTTTCACTGGTTCTTTTCAGGATATGGTTCTGATTCTTGCCTTAGGGCACATCTGAGTAGCCATCCGACCCATCTACTTCAGGTTTCACCTAGGGGATCCTGGGCATATGCCAAAGTGTGCGTGTGTGTGTGTGTGTGTGTGTGTGTGTGTGTGTGTGTGTGTGTGTGTGTGTGTGTGTGTGTGTGTGTGTGTGTGTGTGTGTCCTGGGGCTTGAACTCAGGGCCCAGGCACTGGTCCCTGAGCTTTCTTTCCACTCAAGGCTAGCACTATATCAATTGAGCCACAGCTCCACTTCCAGCTTTATGGTGGTAATTGGAGATAAGAGTCTTATGGACTTTTCTGCCTGGGCAGGCTTTGAACCACAATCCTCAGATCTCAACCTCCTGGTTTTCTAAGATTACAGGTATGAGCCACTGGTGCCCAGTTCCAATTTTCCTCTCTTTGAGATTGAGACTTGCAGTCTTTTCTGTTGGGCTGGCCTCAATCCTCCTGTACTCAGACTCCCAATAGCTTGAGATGTCATGTGTTAAAACGGGGTTGCATGAACTTTTCTGCCTGGACATACCTAGATCCACAATTCTCCCATTCTCAGCCTCTAAATAGCTAAGGTTATAGGTGTGAGCCACCAGCACCTGGAGAATCGAATAAATACTTCTTGACTCCCTGCTACAAGGAATGAAAAAAACTCAAGCCCTAAAAAGATAGCAAGTTCTTTCAGCCAGGGAGAGGGCTCTGCCTCTGTGAGATATAAAACATTACAGTGGCTTAACCCAATGAATTGATTTCACTCCCATAGTAGCATAATTACGATATGCCAAAAGGCAAGTGTCTTTCAGATGCTAATCTAGTGGCTACAGGAAGTAGCATTTGAGATGGTCCTTGATTGACTGACGGAACTGCCAGACCGGCATAATAGGAAGGACATTCCAAATCGTCATCAGCACCGATAAAGATGGCATATGGCAGTGGAGAGGGAATGCTGAATGCCGAGTACCTACTTTTTCTGGAACAAAGCTTTGCACTGGGAGCCATCAGGCTTCTGGGACTGTTGTGGACCAGACTCTCTAGGGCCCCAATGTCAGGACAAAGAGTTTGAGTTCTGTTCTTCTATCATTGTGATTGTCATGCATTTTTACTTGGAAACTTTGGGAACAATGACAGCATTGATTGTTGACAAGTAGCCGTCACAGAACAGAAAACACATTCAGCGTGAAGGGATTTCATTTTTCAGATGGCAACACTAATGACAGCATCACGTTGCATTCCCAGGCTGAAATAGATTCCAGACTTTCACACTTGATCCGCTATGTCTGGATGTTTATGAAACCCAACCCAGACCTTTCCACTTCACCCAAGCAACGCATCTCCCAGGATTCTCTCACACAGTCCTCCCGAGATGCCAGAAGTAGCCTTACACTCTGACCTCACATGCCAGCTGTGCTACCACTCTGGTAGAGGAGGAACTCCCTCAGGGCTATGGGCTCTAAATGCTGAGCCCCCCAACACACACACACACACACACACACACACACACACACCACCGATGTGCTGCTTCCCTTGGCTTCCAACAGTATGTTCACCAATATTAAGAACAACCATGATGTGTGATTCATTCTCGAAAGCTAACTGGTATAAATATTTATTTAAAAAATGTCAAGTTTGACCAGTGCCAGTGCCTCACACCTGTGATCCTAGTTACTCAGTTGGAAGAGATTAGAGGATTTCTTATTCGAAGCCAGCCTGGCCAGAAAAGTCCTCTGGAAACTCCACCTCCAAAATAACCTGGCAAGAGCTAGGTTGGAGATGTGGCTCAAGTAGTAGAGCACCAACCGAACATGCTTGAGTCCCTGAGTTCAAGACTTAGTACTCCCAAAAAACAAAGACAAAAAAGACAAATTCTCTGTAACATTTTTTTTTTTGCTTGGATGGTTTTTCTGTAACATTTTTGAGTAGTGGAAATAGTTGGGTTTTGTTTTGTTTTGTTCTGTTCTGTTTTTTTTTAAAATCATAATCCATGAAAATTTTGTCTCATTGGGGGAAAAATAAAAACATTTAAAAATGTAGTCACAAAATAAAAACCACCAATTACTTCATCGTCATTGACTTGGTGGGGATTGGAGGGTGTTTCTGTTCTGTCCAGGAACAGATATGTCATTCACACTGGTGACACAGGTACACTAAACTCTAGATGCATGTGATTGAATTGTTTTGTAGAAAACTTACTCCCTTACTCTGATTTAAATTAGACTTTTTATCCTCTTTTGTTTTTAATTTTTTGTTAATCTTTTTATTTTTGTATGTGTTTTGGTCTACTCTACCACTTTGAGCCACAGCACCACTCCCAGTTTTCTGGTGGGTAGTTGTAGATACGAGGCTCACAAACTTTTCCTGCCTGGGCTGGCTTTGAACCGCTATCCTGAGATCTCAACCTCCTGAGTAGCTAGGATTACAGGTGTGAGCCTCCAGCACCCAGCTTTAATTTTTTGTTAACCTTATAGTGAAAAACATTTGTAAGTGTGAACTTATAAAAATTACCTGTAGGCTGGGAAGGTGGCACAGTGGTAGAGTGCTTGCCTTGCATGCATGAGGCCCTGGGTTCAATTCCTCAGCACCACGTAAGCAGAAAAAGCCAGAAGTGGAGCTGTGGCTCAAGTGGTAGAGTGCTAGCCTTGAGCTAAAGAGCTGAGGGACAGCACCCAGGCCCTGAGTTCAAGACCCACGACTGACAAAAAAAATATTGCCTATAAAAATATTGTCTCTATAATTGTCTCTGAAGCAAATAAGAATTGCTATATAATATTAGGAGCTCTATATAATTAAATTATAGTTTATAGCACACCTACTTATACTCTTTTTAACAAAATGTTTTATTGTTATTATAAAGGTGATGTACAAAGGGGTTTAAACCAGGTAAAAGTTGATTAAATGTAGTTGGTCTTGTACTGGTACTGGGGCTTGAACTCAAGGCTTGTGCTCTCTCAG
Source organism: Dipodomys merriami (assembly GCF_024711535.1). Lineage (NCBI taxonomy): Eukaryota > Metazoa > Chordata > Mammalia > Rodentia > Heteromyidae > Dipodomys > Dipodomys merriami. The sequence goes on along the minus strand of NW_027202270.1, from coordinate 25,783,023 downwards.
GGCTGGTACTCTATCACTTGAACCACAACTCCACTTCAGGCTTTTTGATGGCTAATTGGAAATAAGAGTCTCTCAGATTTATCTACCCAATCTGGCTTCAAACCACAATCCCTAGATCTCGGCCTCCTTAGCAGCTAGTATTATAAGCCTGAACCACCAGTGTCTGGTAATTACATATAGTTTTGAATGAATGTGTTATGTTAAATGGAATAAAAGGAAGAGGAAAGGCAGAGCCTCAAGTAAAACCTCCATAACAGAGATGAAGACAACCTCTCTTTACCATCTATCCATTCACTTGTAATCCTACCATGTTTCAAAAAAGGAAAAAGATTGAATACATTGCACAGGGCAAAACACTCCCACTCACAATCAGAATTTCTTAAATAGGCTCCCTTGGTGTACTTGGAAATCACAGCTCACTGGATGTTTGTTTAGCTTTAGAATTAGAGATGGGTCTAGGGGAGGCCTGAATGAAAAAATACCTCGCAGCCAGGTCAAGTTCTATGACCCTGAGCAAAGCACCAGCAGCTCAGGGTGTCAGGACAGAGAAGTCCAGTACTGCTTCCCCTCCCTCCCTCCCTCCCTCCTTCCTTCCTTCCTTCCTTCCTTCCTTCCGTCCTTCCTTCCTTTATTTAATAATACACATCAAATGGCAGACCCCATGTGAGGTTTGGAATTTGAAAATTATTATATTGGCTCTGACCTGAAGGGGTTTGTGTCTGGCAGGGTTGGGAATGTAGATAACAAAAATCACCAGCCCACGTGTTCTGCTCCACCCCCTGGGTAAACTGATGATCCTGAGGGAGAAGGCTGTAACCCGGTGGAGCTGTGTAGCAGAACCCAGAGCTTCAGAGCTAAGGAATGTTTCCCAGATGTAACTCTTTCCAGGTAAAGTTCCTTGCTGACAGAAGTAGGTTTTCCCTGACAGTCCACAGTGCTGAGGGAAGGGAGGGAATCCTCCCATCAGGACCCCCGTGTGGAGGTGGAAACTGCATTTTCTCCTTAAAGGAACCTCAAGAACCCCATTTTGCTAGAAAGAAGACTAAATGGGAAGCAGGAACCTCAAGAACCCCATTTTGCTAGAAAGAAGACTAAATGGGAAGCAAGACGTGAGACCAGAGCAAGAAGGGTCATTCCCGGGAGCGAATGACCCTGGGGGACATGCCCCTCACCTGCGCTGTAGCAGCACCTCTGAGGGCAGGGATTCGCAGGCGATGGGGAAGCAGACTAGAGCCCAGAGACCATATAAAGCACCGGGAGAGTCCAGGCTGGCGTGGGTAGGACAGGCCCAGAGAGAACCAGGACGGAGATGTGGCAATACTCCTGAATGCGGGAGTGGCTGGAAGCCTCTATCATTTCCCCTGAAGGATATAATCGCAAACCCCGCCTCATGGGCAGTTCTGAGCTTAGGCCTGTGCCACCTCCTACTGATACTGCTCTAGACACACAAAGGCCACACTGTCAAGGATTCACAGCAACTGGCTTGTAATTGTGACTCCAGGAAAGGGTGCTCTGCCTCCCTCCCCCCTGGTTTTTTGTCTCTGCCTCTGTCTCTCTTTTTCTGTCTCACTTTTTGTCTTTGTGTCTTTCTGAAATCACATTGATTCCCTTGGATATGTCATTTATATTCAAAGTTGAAGTTGCAATTCCTCTAAACCAACTAGAGAGACCCAATTTGGGGACTAATTTCAGAAAATCATTAGCTTTCTCTTTCTCTTTTCCTTATGTCCATTCTATGGAACTTTCTACTAATGCTGTCATTCTCTAGAAGCCTAGCAATGGTGACTCTTGACTCTGCACATTTGAGAAATATCACAGGCGTAAATGCTTTCCTTCATACAAATGCATGAACACGTGACTCCTGAAGGTTATGTCACCATAAGTGAGTGACAAGGATGGGTCACACTGAAATTCAGGTACTGGGGATGTGCTTCGGTATGAATATTTGTGTCCCTTCCAACATTTCATGCTCTAATTAGTCATTCTTTTTTTTTTTTGGGGGGGGGGTCCGGTCATGGGGCCTGAACTCTGGGCCTGGGCACTATCCCTCAGCTCTTCAGCTCAAGGCTAGCGCTCTACCACTTGAGCCACAGTGCCACTTCCAGCTTTTTTTCTTTTTGCTTATGTGGTGCTGAGGAATCGAACCCAGGGCCTCAGGTATGCAAGGCAAGTGCTCTACCACTGAGCCACCTTCCCAGCCCTCTAATTGGTCATTCTAAGGCAGTCTTCTAGAGGTGATTAAGTCAGAAGGTTGGAAACCTCATGATAAAGATTTAAATGCCTTAAGGTTTGATTTAGAGACAGGAGGGAAAAACAAAGAGAGCAAGGGTAGGGATAACATCATCCCAATTGTATATAAGTCTGTATAACACCTTCACAATAACAATAAAAAAATTTTATTTGTTTTTGTTTGTTTGTTTGTTTTTGGTCCAGTCGTGGGGCCTGAACTCTGGGCCTGGGCGCTGTCCCTCAGCTCTTCAGCTCAAGGCTAGCGCTCTACCACTTGAGCCACAGCACCACTTCTGGCTTTTTTCTTTTTGCTTATGTGGTGCTGAGGAATCGAACCCAGGGCCTCGAGCATGCAAGGCAAGCGCTCTACCACTGAGTCACTATCGCAGCCCACAATAAAAAAATTTTTAAAGTGAGATGAAAAGATTTTTTTTTTGCCAGTCCTGGGGGTTGAACTCAGAGCCTGGGCACTGTCCCTGAGCTTCTTTTTGCTTGAAGCTAGCACTCTGCTACTTGAGCCACTGCACCACTTCTGGCTTTTTCTGTTTATGTGGTACTGAGGAATTGAACCCAGGGCTTCATGCATGCTAGGCAAGCACTCTACCACAAAGCCACATTCTCAGCCCTGAAATGAAAAGATTTGATGAATGGATTACTCCCTTTTTCTCTTTCACCCTCTGTCATGGGAAGACAGCGTTTCCTTTCACAGAGGATTGGGTAGTTTAGGGGCCATCCTGGAAGCAGAGATGGCCCTCATCAGCCAATCACATAAGAACTGTAAGAAATAATGTTGTTTTTGTGGTACTAGGACTTCAACTTAGGACATAGTGCTCACTCTGCATTTTTGCTCACAGTAGTGCTTTGCCGCCTGAACCGTGCCTCCAGTCTGGATTTGTGCTAGTTACTTAGAGACAGAATCTCAGGCATATATTCCCTCAGGTTAGCCTCCAAGCTGGATCCCTCAGATCTCAGCCTCCTAAGTAGCTAGGATCGTGGGCATGAGCCACCAGCATCCAGCTAAATTTTTGTTCTTTATGTAAATTTTTATTCTTTATGTAAATTACCCAGTTGTTCTAGTAACAAAAATGGACCAAAACAGAGCTGGAGGGGATATATTCTGGTGATAAAGTCTCAAGTATACTGTGTTCTCAGCACAAGAAATTTTGACTCATCCAAATGATTGTTTTTCTGTCCTTGGCAGGTAGGATTATTTGTAAAATGTCATCATTGCCAGTCTTCACAGATTGTCAAAGGCCGTAATTATTCCCTTTAAAGTAAATTATGAACCACCTCTAGTAAACTAAGATCATTAATATCACCTTAAATATTAAGATTAATAATGTTACTAATATTGTTATTATCCTTTGTTATTTCATTTTCTGCTTGCAAGAAGAAGATTTTATAACTGCCGGCTTCTGTTTTCTGCTACTTTGTTAGAAGCTGGTTTTATACTTAATTGTTAAATTTATCCAAAGGGAATTTTTGTGTGTGTATAATGTAAGTTATTTTCAATATTGCTGGCTTGAAGAAATACATTCTGAAGGGGTTTTCTTTTCCTACAAAGCCGATAATTTGCATGTTTTGTAAACTGCTTAGCAAGGCATAAATGTGAGGTAATTGAAGCGAAAGAAAAAGATTTTTCAGTTTGTCACTCCCTTAGAAAATGTTTGATACATGATAGTGACATTCCCAATTTATCATTAAAGGTATTTTTGGATCAATGCCAGGAAGACTTCCCTTCCTAACAGATAAATGCATCATGAGAAAATTTAGTCCACTTTTTAAAAAACTACCAAGTATGCATAAATGTCTGTGTTAGTTACTATGGTACAAATTATATTCAGTAGAAGTTTCATGCTGAGAAAAACCACAGAGTGCATAAGATGAGTATACCCACTGTGATTATTCTCTTCAACAGCTAGAAAATAACTACTTAGCAAGATTATGCATGAGAGTAATTGCTGTTTAATGGAGAAAAATGGGAAAATAATTACAAGAGTGAAGAAGATATTTCCTAACCATCTGCCATTTAAAAATAAGAAGCAAAAAAGCAAACAGTATTTTTTTTTCAGGAAGATTTGGAAATGGTGCTAAGGGGCAATGTTACCATGGTGTATGCTCAAAGAAATCAGACCATGGAAAGGGTCTGCACCCCAAAGTAGGTTTTACTCTCAACGCTCAATTACTTTTGTCTCATTACATTGCTACACAACCAAATGAAATGTGTGGGTTTTTCCCCACCAGTGGGAGAAAAGATGACTATAGAGAACCTCTGAGTTTCCTGTTTTCTTCATGCACTGGAGAAAAATATAAGTAAGCTAGTAAAGTACCACATTGTTATGGGCTTTATTTCAGATGACATCTGACTGACCTTCTTCTCCGCTGAAGGAGAGATTCTCAAGTCTGTAGAGATTTGCCTCTGTGAGTTCTCCAGCCCTGCCTTGGAGAAGCTGGTGGCAGGCATGCGGGGGGAGGAACAGCACTGCAAATTATTCAGGGTGATAGCTTTGCTGGAGTTCCACAAAATTGGAGCCAATAACTAGACCACACAGTAACTCAAGGCATGTTGGGAGGCAGCACGTGATTAAGGGTGCACCCAGGAGCAGTCTCTCTTGCCTCTGAATTTCCCATATTGCACCTGCCCCATTCCCTCTGATGGGACCTGCTATTTCCACCACCTTTTAATCCCAACCAAGAGATTGAACACTCAAGGGAAAATCCATGACCAATTCCTACTAAATATATATCAGAAAATACATTTTGGGTGTGAAGAGGATGAGAGGAATGTAGGTTCATGTGAAGAATCTCACTTTAGACCAAAGTAGATGTTAAGCAAAGCAATAGTGCCTCAAGCAGACTTTGTGGTTTATGTCTATAGTGCTCACTCACCATTTTGTAGTTGGAGGACTGCCACTCTCCCGTGTATATCCTTATGGAATCATCCTAGAGGTGGCCTGACCTTGCCAGCAAACACAGTCACACTGTCATGGAGGTGGAACTGAGGCACAACCAGGACAGAACTACTAGTTACTACCCAGTGGTAGCCTAACCCCAGGAATAATGGTGCTTATCCATTTAATCTGCCATCTTTGTCAGAGTAAAGATGGCTACCCATTCTTTGTCACCTCTCACATCAAAAGATGGAGTAGTGTTTTAACTTCCCTGATCAATAGAGTACAGTAGATATGAGTGTGACTATGTTAATTTCTATACCTGCATCTTAATAGACTGGAAACTTTCACTTGTCTCTTGGAAGATTCTTTCTTGGAGCCTGAGTCACAAGTTAAGTCCAACTTCCCCAAAGCCACCTGTCGGGAGCCAAAAGTTGAGTCTCTCAACATAATAGGCTTGACTATCTCACTGGAACATCGTGAGGCTGAGTTTATAGAATCCGACCCTCATCCTGCCCTAAGCAAACATCCTGCAACTGCTAAAGACCACCCTTTCCCCCTGCCCTAAGTAAACATCCTGCACTGCTACGGCCAATGAAAAAGCTTCCTTATTCCAAGCATATAAATACCCCTGTGTGAAAAATAAAAATTTGCAGCTTGATCAGAACCCTTTGTCTTGCTGTCATTCTTTGTGTCTCTTGTCCCTTCATTCCTTCTAGCTTAGGTTCACTGCCCTCGTTGACGTCCTGCGGGTCGGGACAGCCACCATTCCATGAGAACATTCAAGCTGCCATATTGGTCTTTTGGGGAGGTCTTTGGAGAAAAAGATGCCCACCTACCACCTTGGTGGTGGTAGAACCATCCTGTTTCATATGTCTAACCTATGAGTGGAAAATGTCTTCATGTGACTGTAGTCTCCACTGTCATCTGAGTCAACTGTATGAGTTATACCAATAAAACCTTCTCAGATGAAATCATCATCTCTCCAAACCATGAGAGATAATAAGTTGTCTTAATCACTAAGTTTTGAAGTAGTGTGGCTACACAGCTTCTTATCAAAAAAGTATGTTGCTATAATTTCAGAAATATAGTAGAATGAAAATTATAAATAGTTTATGTATGTAATCTGTATGATGTTAGGACTTACTTTGTTACCTAATATATCAATTTTTAGGATTGCTTCATGAGTTTGGGGAAAGAATAAATGTACAGTCTCTGTTTAGCAGTTTCAGGATTTTCCTATATCCCTGTTTAGGTGATGCTTGCTCATTTTACTTTTGCAGTATTTTATACTCTTCCAAAGGATTTTTGTTTCTTGGATTTAATAGTTACTGAAAAAGATGTTAAGCATCTTATGATTTTGGATTTCTATCTTTTTCATTCTGTCAGGTTTTGCCTTCTATGTTTTAGAACTATGTTGTTAATTACATCATATTTATGATTAAACATGACTCAGCCCTCCCTTTATTATTATTATACACCACCACACTTATTATGTAAGCTTTTTGTTGTTTCACACTATATTTTTCCCAGTATCAATAACTGCTATGATGTCTTTCATTTGGTATTCTTCCATTTTTATTACTGCCAGATAGCTCTCTTGTATTCTTCCAGACGCATTCTCTCCAATCCTTCATTTTAATCAGCAAGTGCTCTTAGCAGAAGAACACAAAGGTGCAATGGGTACCTGCTTCTGATCATATAAAATAATATTTATCGAAATGAACTGCAGGAAATGAAGCATGCGTTTTTTTCTTTGTTGTTGTTTTCCTTCTGTCTTGTTTGTTCACTTACCTATCTTTGGAAGGGTAAGAGGGTGGGCACAGAAATGGAGGCATAAAAGGGGTACTAATGTAGCAGTGATACTCACTAAACAGCATAGTGAAAATGAACTATGCAACTATGGGTGGGGATGGGAGGGAAAAACTGAGAGAGCAAAGAAAGGAGTAACATTGTCCAAAAAGAAATGTATTCATTAGCTGACTTATATAACTATAACCCCTCTGTACATCACCTTTTATAACAATTGAAAAAATAAATTCAAAATCATATGGCTTTGTTTTAGGTGAAAATCTAAACACAATACAGCATTCAGTGGTTTTCTTGTTGGCTGTACATTAAAAAATCACCTAGGAAGCTTTAGAAATGCCATCTCTATGCATTCAGAAAAATAAAATTGGACTTTCTGGAGTGCTGAGAAAGAGTATTTTCCTATTGTATTAAAGAAAACACATAGCAACATTTGCCATTCTAACCATTCTTACGTGTATAGTTCAGTAGCATTAGGTATGTTCACATCATGAGAACACAATGTGTTCACATTGTGATCTATCTGATTTGTCAATCCGTGCTCTTATTTCCTGAGCAATTGGAACCCTTTTTAGAGCTTCAAATCCCTATGTCTTCAACCATTTTCTCTGTTTACCTATAACAATATTTAAAGTTTCAGGTTCACATTAAAATATTTGATCTACCTTGAAATTTTATACCTGTGTGAAATAAGGATCTAGTTTCTGTCTTTTGCATGTGAACATCCAGTTTTCCCAGCACCTATTGTTGAAGAGGCTATTTTTTTCTCTAACATACATTTTTTGGTGCCTTTGTCAAAAATCAAATGGTTGTATCTATTTCAGCTTATGTCTGGATCATCTATTGTGCTCTGTTGCTCTACATGTCTGTTTTTCTTCTAATACCATGCTGGTTTTCTAATGATAGCTCTGCAGTGTAATTTTCAGTCTAGTACTGTGTTACATACCTTTTGCACTTTTTATGCAGGATTGTTTTGGCTATTTCTGGTCATTTATGCTTCAATGTGAATTTAGGACTGATTTTTTTTTCTGTTCTGAAAAGAATAACATTAGGATCTGATGGGGACTGCCCTGAGTCTGTAGATTGCTTTTGGTAGTGTGACCATTTTCACAATGCTAATTCTGCCAATTCTCGAGCACAGGAGGTCTTTCCATTTTCTTTCATTTCTTTCTTAAAGGTTTTATAATTTTTATTTAGAGGGAAGTCTTTCACATGTTTGGTTAGATTTATTCATAGGTATTTGAATTTTTTGAGATTATTGTGAGTGAGATTATCTTCTTGATTTCTCTTCCTGTGTTGGTATATAAAAAAGCTACTGATTTTCATATCCTGATTTTATATCCTGCTACTAGGCCAAAGATGTTCATCAGATCTGAGATTTTTGGTGGAATTTTTGGGATCTTTAAAGTATAGGATCCTATAATATGAGGCTCTAGACCTGATTTTCTCATTTCTTTTTACATCTTATTACCCTATGGTTTTAAGCAGCATGTTGCCAAAGCCTGCATAGAAGTCTTAATATTCAAGTTCATATCTATGCTGAAATAATGTTTGTTTTAAGCTCTCTTTGTACAATTATAAAGAATAGCAAAAAACAAAACAACAGAACAGGCAAACCAGGGTCAGAGTTCAGGGCCTGTAGAATTTGATTCTGTCTCACAAATGAGGGTAAGAAGAAACCAAAAGCAGTGAAGTGGAAAGTTAAGAAACCATTCTTGGAATAAAAGTAATTCCAGTAGCTGCGTGGGAGCATTCAGTCTTTCCTCTCCATCCATGACTTACTGCAAGTCATAATCTTCCTTTTTATAGGACTGTAAGTCATAATTTTCATCTTGTAGGTCTCCTGCTTTCCATAATTGTAATTATTGTTTTTATACTGCTGGGGATCAAACCCAGGACCTCATGAATGCTTGGCAAGCACTGTCTTACTAGGCTGGCCACTTTGCCCTTGTTTTTTTGAGACAGGGTCTGTGTAGTTACAGCTCATCTCAAACTTGACTTAGCCTTCTGAGTGATGGGGTTACAGGAAGGCATCACTATGCCTAACCCTTTCCCCTAGTGTTGAAACAATTATTTATAGTGTACTGTACAATTTTATGTTGTTAGTGCTTCCCCTGTTGTCTAGAATTTCCATGCAGTTTTTGATTTTGTTGTTCATAGTGTGTTTAGAGGTATGAATATACTTCTTTTGTTCTGAAATAATTTCTTGCCTTTTTCAAAAAAAAAAAGTCATGAGTATATTTTTTTTATTGTGAAAATACCGTACAGAGGGGTTACAATTACATGGGCAAGATAATGAGTACATTTCTTATCAAGGTGAGTATATTTTATCTAGTGAACTATGCAATGACTTTAGTCTTCATTTCTGATTACAGAAGCAGTTAACTCTTACAGGAAATTAACCAAATCACTAAGGAAGGGGGAAATTCGGTGGAAGACAGTGGAATGACAGCTTTATGGTTGCCTTTTGTGTGAAGTTGTAACTAGAAATATGGGGATTTTAACAGAAAAATGAGGGCAGAAAAAGAAGATAGAAGGACTTTGCAGGAGAGCCTTCCCCAACAATCACGGAAATAAAACTCCCACATGGTTCTTAGGTAGCTGTGTATGTGGAGTAGGAATGGTTGCAGGAAAAGCTGGGCTGAGATTTTGCAGCTCTTGATTGTTAGGCTCAGGACTTTGCCATTTATTCTTCAGGAAATGAAAGTCCTGAGTTTTACGTTTGTCCTTCAAATCCCAACTTCCGGAGCACACAAAATTCCTGGGAAGCTCTTTTTTATACTACAGCACAGAGAAGTACAATGTTATATTCGAGAATCACTATTTGTTCATTTCCTGTAAGACAAGTTTGAATATAAAATGGGAGGAAAAGCCTTGTATTGAAGTTCCTTCCTGATTTTTTTCCCCAAGGGAAGGGGAAAGTTACATATTTATCCACCACAAATGAACACAACAAAAATCAACATCTATACCCACACTCTAAGAAACAGCACTTTGACTTTAAAGCACAGAAGTTTTTCATTGTTACAAAAGCAAGTTTATAATCTGTAAAGATTCTTTGTAATATTATCTAAAACTTGAGGAGTCTAGTGTAGGTTCTTTGCTCAGCAAGTTGAAAGGCCTTTTATAAAAATCCCTTGGGTTTAGTTTTTCTTGGTCTAAGGCCCATCTATCAGCAGTGGTGAGTCAGAAGGGATGCTTGAAATAGTTCTTGTGAAGTTATCTGTGTTCATGACTTTTTGTCCAGGGATAGTCAAGATTGACTTTGTGTGTGTGTGTGTGTGTGTGTGTGTGTGTGTGTGTGTGTGTGTGTGTGTGTGTGTGTGTGTGTGTGTGTGCAAGTACATGTGTGCACACACATGTGCACCATTCCTGGGGCTTGCATTCAGGGTCTGTTCACTGTCCTTGAGCTTTTTTTGCTCAAGACTAGCGCTCTACCACTTGAACCACAGCTCTACTTCCAGCTTTTTCGTAGTTAATTGGAGATAAGAGTCTCATGGTCTTACCTGCCAGAAACCATGATCCTCAGATATCAGCCTCTAGCTGGGATTACAAAACAGTTTCTTAATCATCAAATTCATTTTACCAAAACCTAGCAAAGCCTACTCATACTGAAATGTTTGTCAGATTATAGGAAAGATTTCATCCCATCTGTCAAAAATGTGACTCAAAATGGGTAGCATTTTGTGATGTGTGTGCTGACATAAACTTCAGGCCTGTAGTTAGAATCGTGAGAGCAGAAGTGACCCAGCAGTTTCCAGATTCCTTTCTTTCACTAGGAAGAACAACTCAATGAATGCTACTCACCAATGGGGAAAATGTCCTAGTGATACATCTTTCCAAACAGTAAATGTAAAAGCAAAAACATCGATTTTCTATGGGCTAGAAAAATGGAAGGATGCACAAAATAGAAGTGCCCATCTCACTAGGGGTGTGATAAGAGGAATACAGTCCCGATCTCTAAGCTCCCTCTCCAAAAAGCCTGTTTCGCTGGCCAGCGGAGGAAGGCCACAGCTGGTGAAGAGTTCCTTATCAGGGGACAACAGGGGCCTTCTCTTGCCTCACTTCTATCCCATCACCCTAAGGCTCTGGTGGCTGGAAGGAAGAATGGTGCTCTTACGCTGCCCGAGTGCTTGGCACAGGTGCTCTTAAGGTCCCTGAAGCCTCTGTTGGCTGTCCACATGGATGTGTCCAAGAGAGCCTGAGAAATCGGACAGGCAGGTTCAAAACACACTGTCACTAAAGATGATCACTGACAGTGGCTCAAAATGAAGAAAAATAAATCCCTTGATGATGACATGTCTTTGCAGGACTTTGGGGGCTTCTACCACAAAATACCATCGGCTGGGTGTGTTATAGACCACAGAAACGTATTTCCTCCCATTTCTGAAGTTGGAGAGTCCAAGAGCAAGGTGCCGGAAGATTTGACCCTCTTTGCCTCATGCACAGCACTTTCTTCCTGAACGCGCATGCTGCAAGTGGAAAGCAGCTGTTCCTGGCCTCTTTTGATATTATTCAGAAGCATTCTGACTCATAAAAATCCCAACTCCTAGAAATGTCACACTTTGGAGTGTGGGGAGGTGAAGTGAACAAATACTCAGAGCAGAGAAAGGAGCATTCCTGCTGAAGTAAGGAAACAGAGGAGGCTCTAAGAACTGGTACTTTCTGGACTTTTAAATCTTTTTCATTTTTTGCTATATACTTCCCCTCGGTTGCTCTCCAAGCCTGGATTAGAAAGTAGCACAAGTTAGCCAATTACAGTGGCTCATCCTTATGATCTTAGCTCCTTATAAGTGGAGATCAGGGAATCGTAAAGTCAGCCCAGACACAAAAATTTGCAAAAGTCCAACTCAATCAATGGTTGGGAGTTGTGGCATATCACCCCCAAGCTACAAGGAGAAGCACAATGGCTGGGTACAGTGGCATACACTTGCCATCCCTGTAACAAAAGGATATACAAATTGGAGGAACACAGTCCAGGCTGGTCTTGGGGAAAGTGAGGCCTTGTCTCGAAAATTAACAATGCAAAGAGTCTGATAAACTGGCTCAAGTAGTGGAGTGCCTGCTTAGCAAGCATGAGACCCTGAGTTCAAACATCAATAATGTGAGCACATGTGCGTGCACGCGCGCGCGCGCGCACACACACACACACACACACACACACATACACACATTTCGTAAGTCATGGCTCTCCATTTGCTTATAATGCATTCATTTAACCTATATGACAGTGCCTACAATACATAATGAGCATATGAGCATAAAGCAGAGCACTCACAAATGAAGGATATGCCTATTGTATGCAATAGAATCTCAAGGCTATCTCTGGCCTGTGTAGCCTGGGAGACTTTAGCAAGGACATGGGACTGGTGAACTGGGCAGAATTTAGACTAGAGGATGAGGTGTTAAGGAAGTACAGAGCGGTGAGTAAGGGATCCAGTATAACTTATGTTAGAAAGGGAGGCTCCAGCCAGATTGGGGAGTAACTGGGAGGTTAAAATTTTCAGGAGGAACTTCCCTGAAACAAGGTAGATTCAGGGAAGAATACAAACAGTAATCATATAGAAAGGCCAAATCATACTTCAACAAAATAAACACCAGTAAATGGGTAATTGAAAAGGCTGGGGTGGGGTCAAGGGGAGAGGGGTAAACAAAGGAAGAGAAGAAGAGGGGGAAATGTAGTCAAAAATCCAATGTATAGGGGCTGGGAAGATGGCTCAGTGGTAGAATGCTTGCCTTGCATTCATGAGGCCCTGGGTTCAATTCCTCAGCACCACATAAACAGGAAAAGCCAGAAGTGGTGCTGGGAAGCCAGAAGTGGCATTGTGGCTTAAGTGGTAGAGTGCTAACCTTGAGCTGAAGAGTTAAAGACAGTGCCCAGGCCCAGAGTTCAAGCCCCAGGACTGGCAAAAAAAAAAAAAATCAGTGTATATTCTGCAACTCTAAGAAGAATGAGGAAAGAGATAGGTTGTGAGAGATGGGTGAAACTGATTAAGATACACGGTATTCATAAACAGCTTTGTTGAATGGTAACTCCTTTGTACAACGACTTAAAGAATGTGTGTGTGTGTGTGTGTGTGTGTGTGTGTGTATCTGGGGGAAAAAAAGGCTTAATAGACAAAATACTACTGCCCTTTTCCAAAGTTGCTAATGTTCGAATCCCCAGACATACCACTCTGCATGACAAAGAGACTTTACAGATGTGATTCAAAATCAGAGGATCATGAAATAGAGAAGACCATTATGGATTATCTGAAAAGGCCCTAAATCTAACAAGTATCCTCATAAAAGATGCACAGAGGAAAAAAAGAGGAAATCTATAAAGACAGAGGCAGAGATTGGGGCTCTACAGCCATAAGCCAAGGAATATCTGGGGTAAGCAGAAGCTGAGAGAAATGAGAATCATACCCTGCAGCCTGCAGCCATCTTGATATCAGAACTCTGCTTTCCAGAGCTCTGAGATAGTACATTTCTGTTCTTTTGTGACAAGTTTGTAGAAGTCCTGGAAATGTTATCCCTTTGTGTTCCATTTGTGCCCAGGCATTCCCTCTCTGTCTCTGGTGCAGGGAAAGCCTGAACTCAGCACCCCACACACCTCCCTCTGTGCAGTTGCCTTCCTTATACAGTTGTCAGGCCAAATACAGGATGCTGAGGAAGACACCGATCTCAGATAAACCTCAAGTACAATATGTAAGATTTGGGACCCATTTATACTAAAAATTATTTATTGTTTATCTAAAATTCAAATTTAAATGAGTGCCATACTTTGCTGGCATTTTTCCCCTAACCTGGCATCTTAGTCAGCTGTCTGCCCTTATGACAGAAATCCTCAAACTGGGTCATTTATGTAAACAAGAGAGTGATAAGCCCAGCCCTAATAGCACACACCTGTAATCCTACCTATTCAGAAGGCAGAGATCTGATTGATCATCATGATTTGAAGCCAGCCCAGGCAGGAAAGTCTGTGAGACTCTTATCTCTACTAAATTAAAAAAAAATCTGGAAGTGGAGCTGTGGCTAAGGTGGTAGAGTCCTAGCCTTGAGCAAAAGAAGCTCAGGAACAGTACCTGAGCCCTGAGTTTAAGCTTTAGGACCCACACCAAAACAAATTAATTTTTCAGCATGATGGAGGCTGTGACACCCAATGTTAAGATGGGAATATCTGTCTTTTTCCTGTGTTATAATTTTGCCCAAAGCATCATATGGCAAGCATGTGGCATTCCCATCTTTTCCTCTTCTTATAAAACCACCAGTCTCAGCATAGGGTCCCAGCCCCATAACTACATCTCACCTTAAGTACCTCCCAAAATTCCTGTCTCCAAATACTATCAACATATGAAGTTGGGGATTAAATGTCTGACACAGAACTTGGGGACACCTTCAAGCCATAGCAACTTTCTAATCCTATCTCCTCACCTACTTAGGTGGAAACCTCCACCCTAACGATGTTCAGCTACCTTTCAGTGAAGATGACCTCTTCCCTTACTAGGGTCCTGACACTCAAGCCCTTTGAGTGTCCAGCCCTTTGAGGTCTGCTCTCCTTAGACTCCTGGGTCTTATGCTATACCTTCATGGCTCCACCCTTTCCCCATCCCACCAAAGGGAGTGAAAGTCTCACTTGGTCCTACAAATGGCTTTATCCCAACTTGTTCAGGAAGAGAGGAGAAAGGAAGAGGAATGCCTAGTAGAGGGAGTGGAAAATTATAAATCTTAAATTGATTCATTTTTAGGTTCAAGACTTGAACTCAGTACCTGATGCTTTTACTCATTGGCTGGCACTCTACCAACTGAACCATGCCACCAACCCTGTTGATTTTTGTATTCTCCTTACAATATGAGAAGAAATGGCCTATACTGAAATTGATCAGTCATTAAATGGAAAATACATTGTTTGAGGTTTCCCTTGGAATAGTGAGATTAGAAAGCTTCTAATGTTAGCTTATGTCTGTAATCCTAGCTACTCAGGAGGCTGATCATGGTTCAAAGCCAGCCTGGGCAGAAAAGTCCGTGAGACTCTTATCTCCAATAAACCACTAGAAAACCAGAAGTGATGCTGTGGCTCAAGTGGTAGAGTGCTCGCCTTGAGCTGAGGAGCTGAGGGCCCAGAGTTCAAGCCCCATGACCTACAAAAAAAAGAAAGAAAGAAAGAAAGCTTCTAATGTTAAGAGAAATACCATTTGAGATATGTCCAGTGTTCTATCTTCTCATCTCATTCATATATTTATATATATGTATATATATATGTATATATATATGTATATATGTATGTATATATATATATATATATATAGAGAGAGAGAGAGAGAGAGAGAGAGAGAGGAGGGGGAGGGAGACAGTATCTACTCAGGATTTTTAAATTAGAATCTAGAAAAAGAATCACTAAGTGCCAAATTCCAAGCTTCCCACCTTTTCTCACAACAGTCATTCTTCTCTCAAAGTTAAGGGAAAATATTTTAAATCAGGGTCAAAATATTTGCTAAGTATATCAAATAAATTGATACCCCCAACTCAAATTCCTTTTCTTTTCCTGCCAGGCTCCATTGCTTCCCTCTTTAAATCTGTCACAGATTGTCCTTACCAACACTGCTACATGCCTGCCACCTTTCCGGGTCATTACTATGGAGAACCACTTCCAAAATGTTCTCTCTGGACTGATGCTCAGTCACTTTTTCTGGGCAGAGGACAGAGAGTGGGCTGAGGGCCAGATCTCTGTCCTGTCTGTCCATCTTCTCTTGCCAACACAGTCATTTCCATCATTATACCGACTTGATTCTCATGGCTCCTTCCTATCTGCCTGCTGCTTCTTAGTTCTCAGCCTTGATGTGTAATCCTAGACAGATCCTGCTTGTCAGGGCTGAAGCAATATGAAGAGACGTCACGGCCTTTGGATCACCTAGTTTGCCCTTTTGATTTAATCTGGATGACTTTTTATAAAGTTATAGAACAAAAACAAAAATGCAAACAGAGTTGAGGGCTATAATAAATAACCAAATTAGAAACTCTAATTTAGGGACATTGCTCAATTTCCTGAGTGCTGTCTAATTATATATTTTAATTTACTCTCTAAACAATTATGATCATAAACTGAAGTGCCATGGTTAGGGGGCACATTTCTGGCCAAATAAATCACAAAGTCAAGTCAGCCAGTCAAGGGATAATATGCCCTTTGCAGTTTTTATGGTCCTATGAAGCAATAAATGACACGGGCTAATATGCAACGAAGCTGTTATCAGAGTGTGGGAAAAAAGTCTCACATATTAGTGCTTGCATTATTGCTACATCAACCTGACACATACAGATGCCTTTTGCATGATTGACCATTTTCCCATCAGAGGCAAGGTACAAAGTAATGTTTGTCTTTCCAAAGATTTGTCACAGTCAATTCCTACCATTCCTGCATGAATCATTGTGGTTTGCCTGTTATAATTTAGAAGATTAAGGCCAATGGTCAACATAAGCCAAAATGAGAAATGTGCAGCTGGCTCATGAGAAAGCCCATGCAGATTCATTTCAGGAATAGAGGGGAGATTTATGGTGGTCAGACAGTGGTGTGTGTGAGAACTGACATCGTGGCAGAGCTGAGACATAAAGAATTGGAATAGGAGGGTGAGACTCATCGGTTGAGCTAAGAAAGAGCTGCTAAATCAAAATCATGGCTGCAGAAGGGAAATCTAGAAAGGCTTCAGATCAGTGCTAACTGAACTTCCCCATGTTCACCCGGTAGACAGGCTTGGGTTCTGTGGTACATTGGGCAGCAGCCTTGGCTTCAGCACTGGGCAGTTTCTGCATTGAAATGAATGGAGTAATAAAAATATCTCGCTCTCCTTTCTTTAGAAGATTCTTCTCAAGTCAGTGACAACAAGCACTTATAAACTTCTTTGCAGTATTCTGCAGAGCAAAAAACGAAGTGTCTGGTTTTTTTTAAAGGTAATTTTATTTTATTTAATTAATTAATTTTTTTTTTTTGGTCGGTTGTGGGGCTTGAACTCTGGGCCTGGGCGCTGTCCCTCAGATCTCCAGCTCAAGGCGAGCACTCTACCACTTGAGCTATAGCGCCATTTCCGGTTTTCTGGTGGTTTATTGGAGATAGGAGTCTCAGAGTCTCTCCTGCCCGGGCTGGCTTTGAACCGCGATCCTCAGATCTCAGCCTCCTGAGTAGCTAGGATTACAGGCGTGAGCCACCAGCGCCCGGCTTTTAAAGGTAATTTTAAACCAGCTGTGGTAATATACTCCTGTAATCCCAGACCTTGAGAAGCAGAGATAGAAGGAGCATTATTATTAGTATTATTAGTGAAAACCTGTCTTTAATAAAAATAACTGTAATAATAATGACGGCAAAAACAACAGCAACACTTTTTTAACTTTAATCACATAATAGAAGAAAACTTTTTAGGTGATTTAGATAAAAATCAGAACATAGTAGCCCTTCTCCCCCTTAAAATTTTACTCCCAGGGACTGGGAAGGTGGCTCAGTGGTAGAGTGCTTGCCTTGCATGCATGAGGCCCTGGGTTCAATTCCTCAACACCACATCCGCAGAAAAGGAAGTGGGGCTGTGGCTCAAGTGGTAGAGCGCTAGCCTTGAGCTGAAGAGCTGAGGGACAGCGCCCACGCCGAGTTCAGGCCCCACAACTGACAAAAATAAATAAATAAAAATAATTTTAAAAATCACTACCAATATGGAGAAAATGGACACAAATCCTGGACTACTCAGGAGCAAGAGTAATCATTTGCGGGGAGGATTGGATGGGGGGGCGGGGGGAGCCTGGGAAGGGATGGGAAGGGGAAACAAAGGAGGAGGTACAATGCTTGATAAGAAATGTACTCATTATCTTGCCCATGTAATTGTAACCCCTCTGTACAGTATTTTCACAATAAAAAATAAATAAAAATTAAAAAAAAAAAGAGTAATCACTTGCATGAAAAAAAGGCCCAAGATGAAGGAGACCCCAGGAAAATAGATTTCACTTCTGCCTTATTGAGGTGTCCCACAGGCTCCAGACTGGATCTGTGATGAGGGAAGAAGCCTGATCATTTGCCTATTTTTGTAACCGGGAAACTACAGCACATTCTTCACGAATTATGTTTCATTCACGTGGAAGGGCACTTGGGAATTAATCCTGAGGAAAAGGTTGAGAACCCTGTAGAAAGTAGATCTAGTTTTCATCTGACCATTAGGAAGCACTGTGTTTGCAGAATAAATGTACCAGTGATTTGAGGTTGAGTGTTTTTAAATGGTGGCTAAGAAGATCATGAGTACATCCGGGTTAATGCCTTAGATCATAAGCACAGCCCAGAGTAACTCCTTGGACTTTTTGCCTGCCTCAACACGAATGAAAGAAGATATTGTGAGATAAGACAGGCTCACAGTGTCTGCAGGAGACCTTCCAATTTATTTTAAAAGCTGAACAATTGGAAAACATGGACACTCTGTCATGAATGACTGGCCTCTTTTAGTGTGCCTCAAATGAACAGCAACACACCAGCTGTGCCTCCAGAGTCTGAGACGCTCTCATCTAGAAAGCTCCTTGAGGCTCTGAAATGCAGTGAAGGAAACATTTCGCACTCCAAAGTACAAGAGTTCCACAGGACTTTTCCCACTACAAGCAATAACATTTCTGTGCAGAGTATAATAACATTAGAAAGCATGCAGCTTTAGGAAATGCCTAGAAAACAAGCCACATGGGAACCTTTATTGCTTCTCTCTTTGTGAAACCTGCTCAGGCTGGCCTCGAACTCCTGCACTCAAGCAATCCTCCTGGAACTATAGGCATATATCACCATTCTTGGCTTATTTTTATTTTTAGTTGTGGTTGAAAGCAATGCATATTTAACTTACCATCTTAACAGTTTAATAGCATGTCTAGATAGAGAAACTTGATTTTTTTCCTACTCCATTTCCATATTTTTGGAATTTGTATCAAGTAATACGTAATATTTTGAAAGTTAGACAAAGTTAAAAGCTAGAAAATGTTCTATGGAAAAAAAATCAAATATCTTAAAATTAGTGAGAAGTATTTATAATCTAAGCTGACTCTCTCAGATGTTTCCTTCCAGTTTCATTTTTCTGTGCAATGTTTCTTTATAGAGCTGAAGCATAATTTAGTGAACCTTTTATTCTATAAATGTAGCTTTATATCATAAGCATTTTCCAGGCCCTTAAAACTTACCATAGATATAGTTTAAAGGTTGGTATAATATTTCCTCCAGGATGTAGCATTTATCTCATATCTCTCATTATTGTTCATTGGGATTATTTCCATTTCATTATTCTGGTAACTCTGCAATAAGTACTGTGCATGACACTGTTTTGTGAGCTGGATTATGTCCTTAGGCTATATTTACAATTTCTTAAAGTCAAGGTACAATCTTCAATCTTTACAATTCATATGTATTCACATTTTAATTTTAGTGCAATTAAGCTAAATTTACTCAGTGTCCACTACATACAAGGCAACTTTTCCTTATACATTGAGTGTGGTTTTCTTTTTCTCTCATTACGTAAGTCTTCATATGTAATGGGAGAAAATTTGGTATTGTCAGACTGTGTGTATGTGTGTGTGTGTATATGTATATGTGTGCACATGCAATATAAAAGAGCAAGCTATAGAAAATTTAGCTACCATTTATGTTTAACTTACAAGATCCAAGAAAGTTCAATTTGAAGAACTTCTGAGAGCACTTAAAAACTTCACAAACTAAGTATATTAGATAGGTTCAAGGGCACTGGAGTGCTAGTTTATTTCACTTTATCAACACACTATGTCTACATTAAACTAGGAAGAGGAACCAGTGACCTTTCCAGGCTTGCGTTCTATTATCAATCTGGATTTAATGGTAACTTTGGTAGCTATATCTGAAAACTATTATTGGTTTATCAAGATGTCTAACCAACCAAAACAGATACCTAACCCAGCATCTATACAAATTCTAGTTCTTCATTCCATTTTTCAATTAAATAAAAACAACACCAACCCTGTCATCAAATAAGCCAAACATATATCACAGCAAACATTTTCCTGAAGACTCAGATTTTAAAAAAATGAAATTAAGTTGAGCATGTCACAAGACCAATGCTGCTTTCTTGTTTGCTGTATGAAGAGACAAATTTCTGAAGAAAGAATGAGGAATAGTAATCATGTCAGTAGTTTGGGAAAATGAAGCACCATTTCTCAAGGAAAGATGTTTGCACAGTATACCAGGCTAGGCTGGCATCAAATTTTTGAAAAGTTTATTGTCAAAAGCTGAGGTTCTGAAAGAAATTTAAGGAAATCAAAATGACTGCAATTTAAAACCTAAGTAATTCCTTAAACAATGCTCAATGGTGAGGAAGAGGAAACTTGAAATGAATAACAGGAAAAACCTCAAGCTGGTTTTTACTTTGCGAAACAGAGTTTTTCTTAAGCTTCTACTGTTTGCCTGTCACTTGAGGCTTTTCAAAGTATTAGCCTGAGCAAAGCACTAAAAAAAAAAAAATACAAGAAACCTAGAGGATAGATTCTGACCAAGATTCTTCCAGTCTGGGAAGGCCAATGAAGAGTCAGATTTGCTGTAACCCAGGCTGATGTGTGCCTTCCAAGGGTAGTTTCCTGAGCATGGTTGCTTTCTCAGCTCATTCTTCACCTCCTTTCTGAAGCCAGCACCCTGGAAGTTTTGCAAGATAAAGAGAATACAATGTGTGGCACCCTGAATGGGTATGATATCTTTCACAGCCTGATTAATCGAGTTTTGTCTTTCCATGTTCTTTCCCTTGGAGTCTGCCCGGTTAGAAGCCATATCAGCCTTTTCTGGGCAGTAAAGCAGAAAGACTATGAATTTGCAATCCATCAAGGTCAGGTTTGGTATCCCAATCCTAAATTTTTAGGAAGTGCCACTTAAAAAAAATTGCAAAGCAAGTTTACTTGTTAGGTGCAAAGGTGATGGTATTGATTTAGTATTTCATCTGTCAGATATGTCTACTAAATCAGAGCCCCTGATGGAGAAGTAATCCAATTACAGGCAGCATGAAGATCATTTGGTACAGTGCCTCGAGCACAAAAGTCTCAGAGAGAACATTAGCTAGTGTTGAACAATTATTTAGCAAGAAAAATCTGAGCTGGGAGCTCAGATTTGAGTGTATTGATTCTATTACTTTTAGTCAATGTCACTTCAACTCTACCTCTACTTCCCTAACCCTGGAACGGAACTAATGAGAGCACTGCTCTGTAGGAAATTGTGAAAAATAAACAATTAATATGCATATAACATGAAGAATCTGGTACATAGTGACTTCCCGATAAATTCTTGGCCCTTAGGATCACGAGGGCCTGAATTAGCAAATTATCCAAGACAATCATAAAAGTACTGAGTAAAGTATTTTGTTTGTTTGCCTGTTGTGCTCTGGTACTGGAGGTTGGACCTAGGTGCCTGGGTGCTTCCCCTTAACTTTTTCTACTCAGGCTGGCACTCTACCACTTGAACCACAGATATACTTCTGGCTTTCTGGGGGTTACATGGAGATAAGAGTCTCGTGGACTTTCTGCTCCAGGCGGGCTTCCACCTTTGATCCTTAATCAGATCTCAGCCTCCTGAGTAGCTAGGGTTACAATCAGTAGCCACCAGCACCTAACTTACCAGCAAAGTACATCTATCCAGTTCTCCAAATTAGATCTTACTTCAGTGAATTACTAGGCATCTTAGATCTTACTTCATTCTTACTAGGAATATTAATATTCCTACTATTCGTATTCCATTACGCTGATTAGGTGCCACTGACGTAGCACAGAGGTAGAATCTGTTTAGTCTGCATGAGCCTCAGAATTTAACGTCTAGCACTATAAAAAAGTGAAACTATGAGGAATAATTCTACAGTAGATAATAGATTTCTACACTTCTTATAATGATTTAATATTGGTAATTATTCGCTGTATCATTGGTAAAATAAAAAGCCTTTTTATATGTGGCTGATAGAAAATGTGAATTTAAAAGATTTATACTATCATAATTAAAGAAAATACAGTTTTATTAGCCTTTTTGGAAACACCTTACCTTGCTACATTCTAACTTGTAGTTCAGATTTTCTGAGCTCTCTCTGTTTTGTCACATGAGATATATTTATTTCCTTCAGAGTACTTTGAGTCAGTCTCCTGGCATTCAACTAAATTGAATGCCAGGATTTTGGAACAGTGTCCGTAGACATGAATATATTTGGCATCACTGGGGAATTTAAAATTACATGAAGATGGTGTCAGGGTCCCTCAACCTCCAAATGACCATATTACTACAGTAGACACGTTGCTAAAATGCTCTATTCGTGCCATTCTCTGCTATACCTGGGGGAGGTTAGTTTCTGGTTTGCACGGTAGTTACAAAGATTAAACTGTATAGTTTTGCAAACATTCTTGATAAGGTTCACTGGGATTGCTTAAGAAAATAAACCTAATTTTCTAGAAAGGTATTCAGTGAGACATATGTAAATTTTCACTCAACTTTGATCTGATTCTGAAATGACTCTGTGAGCAAAAAAAAAAATCTATTTCTCTGCACTTTGTCCCAGAGACACATCTGACTGTTTATGCCCAACATGGAAGATACAGATTTACACTAAGGATTTTTGTTTGGGTTTTGTCCAGAGATCACTAGTCTAGAAAATTCCATAGTGGCTGGACAACCAAAACAAAAATCTAAGAATTTAGAAACCAAGTAGGCTTGGAAGAGCATTTATGGTTCTGAGTCTTCTGCAAGATTTCCTTCCTCTACGAAGTAACATGAGGAGGCTGTCAGTGCTGAATTGCCAGACTTTGTCACCTTGCCTGGGTTTCATGTTTTAATAGGACCTGTCAGAGGTCAAGAGAGGCAGTGTTCACTTCCATATCAAACAAAAACCCAAAAGAGGAGAAAGACATGCCAAACTAGAGTTACAAAATCTGTGGTCTATTTTAAATGCCAATATGGAACAAGAAAACAATTGTAGCACACATTCACTTCAATATAATTATGCCATTCCTGAGCTGATTAAGAGAGTTAGCAGGAAAGCTATTAAAAATATTGGCTCAGAGTTCACTATAGACGAGGCTTAGTGATGAGGTGGAGGGTTCAAGCTGTCTGCTGCTGTCTTTTTTCTTTAAACTTGCCAGTATTTCTCTGTAACTGTAGGGATGATTTGGGAGTGCCTGAGACTCTTTGTGACCCCAGGTCCATGCTCCAGGAATGCTCTTGTTATCCCAGGATGTTGCAGTTTCTATGGAGATGGGGATGTCCAGTTTGTATAGAGCAATACTGTTCGTCTTTTTAGTGTCAATTTCCTTCTATAACCAAGGGATTATATTTCCCCAAGAGCCTGAGCTGAATTGGCACACTCACCAATGGTGGCCATTGTTTCTTAATATTCATATGACTTGGGCTGGGAAGGTGGCTCAGTGGTAGAGTGCTTGCCTTGCATGCATGAGGCCCTGGGTTTGATTCCTCAGCACCACATAAGCAGAAAAAGCCAGAAGTAGTGCTGTGGCTCAAGGGGTAGAGCGCTAGCCTTGAGCTAAAGAGCTGAGGGACAGCGCCCAGGCCCAGAGTTCAGGCCCCACGACCGACAAAAAATAAAAAATAAAATGAAATAAATTTGTATGACCAAGCCTGCTCCTTATTTTCAATGCATAAAGTCAAAAGCAGCCTGGAGCAGAAAGAGAAAGATATGCTTTACATAGGCCTGGGATAAGAGGATATGGACACTGAACTAAAAAAGAAACAATAGGTACCTACAGTATCCTAAAGGCAGTCTGTCACTGATGTGGGCTTTTCTTCCTAGGAGAGGACCCCTTAGTAATGTAGGAGTCTGGAGACTATCAAAGACTCCTGAAAGAAGCACAATAGTCAAAGTTGGATCCAACCTGGGCTGACTTATTTCCCAGATAGCCTTCACCTCTGACTTGACAGTAGTGTTCAAGCAAGGTGGTATACTTTGGACTTTGTTCCTAACCTGACCGATGGACATGGTCATTCCAGGAATTTGGTTTGCAAATCTCAGTAGTGCCTTCCATTTGTCTATTTCCTAAGGTAAGCCAGGAATAATGAAGGAGGTGGAGAAAGAGAACCAAAGGGGAGGACCTGGAATCTTACAGGTAGCAGTTTGTGAACCAGAGAGACCAAAGGATTGGGAGGCTGGATACAAGACCAAGGGAGATGGGATGGATAGATGGGAGGCAGGGACCAATTGGCCTCAAAATGGGGGAAGAGAAGCCCCATGGAATGACCCCGTGGAGAAGGACTCATAAAGGATCTGAGTCCTTTATAATCATGGCTTGTCCAGTTTCTTAGGCTGGGGAGTCGAATGGTCCAGTGGGATGATGTGAATATAAAGAGGGCTTAGGACTGGGGGCCAGTGTCCTGTCCGTCCAGACCTTTGAGATGCACTATTAGAGACTTTTTGATACATCTAGTCTTCAGCTTCATAGAAGGACCTCTGTAAAATATTCCAGGGGCAGGGATTCTCCCTCCAGCAGCTTCCCCCTCCTTCTAGAACATACTATAAACACTTCTCAAGTCCCTCAGACCTGAGGACCTAGCATACCTAGCATAACCTAACTCTCCCCTTTGACTCCATCTCCTCCATTACCAGCCCAGACACCTGGCCTCTGGCTTTCTTCTAAAGCAAGCTATCAAGCTCTGCTTTTTCTGTCTGTTCCCTAAATACCCACCGGGCCTGCACCCTCTCACTTCGTTCAAGACTCTTTCTCCATGTCTTGAGAGAGGATCACAGACTTTGAGGGAGAAGGGGCTATAGCTCACTATAAAGATACCAATTCTATTGGATTCAGGTCCTCAATGGCACTTCCTAGATTTCTAGTGTCAGGTGAATCTGCCACTTACCCTAATTTCTGATTTCTGGGGTAATAATGGTACTCTTACGACATAAAATGCCTTAGTCTCAGTTTAAAGTTTTTGTTTTTATAGCAATGATTTGGAAATGTCAGGACACCAAGAGTCATAGATCTTTAATTTGGTTATCTCCTCTCTCCTGCTCAAGAGCAAAACAACATCCAGCCACCACTCACATTGCTTTCTGGGCACAGGCGTGGACTAGGCACTCAAGACTCATCAAATGTGGGGTGTACCTTGAAAACTCAGCAATAAAGACCAACAAGAATTTAACACGTTTTAAAAAGTAAAGGTTATATAAAACGTATAATGAACAGTTACTAATCATTTTAAAGACCAGTATAACTGCTTTTTGCTTTACTTCAAGCTCCATTTCAGCTCTAAAAAGCACTGCTTTCAGCCAATAGCCTGAAGGTAAGAGATCATCAATTACCCAAACCATCATTAATTACTTCTTAATTATAAAAATTGCCTATATAATCTTGAACCTCAGAATATTGAAGCCCCTCTTAAGATGCCAGGTATATTTTTGTTTGTTTCTTTTCCTATAAAAGACATCTATCACTTTGCTAGCTAAGCATAGCTTCCATATATCATTGAAGACTCGCGGCAGGGGTGTGTGTATATGTGTGTGTGTGTGTGTGTGTGTGTGTGTGTGTGTGTGTGTGTGTGTGTGTGCGTGCAGATTTCTTCCCATTCTTTTATAGCAACATAAAATGCCAGCAAAGCATGATTTCTACCCAAACAAGCAATAAGTAGAATTTGCAGATGTTGCAGACTCCTCCCCTGATACCTCTAGGGAAGGGCATACAGACTATGGAAGACCTTGCTTTGAAATCAGGTAATAGCAAACAGCATATTCTTCCCACTAACTTTCCAAGATAAAGAACAACCTTTATGCAATGGAGTTAAGCATGTTGCTGCTCAGGTTTCCCTGAGCATTTTTCATATTACCATATCCTGGGATTTTTGAAGATATTTGTCTAGCTCTGTGTAAAATATTTCACTGTATACACCCACATGGCAATGTTGATCACATTTCAAATCTCATTTTATGCAATGCTTTCCTTTTACATGGGACTCCTTATATGCTGAAACTATAGAGTCTAAGTCACTGTTAGCATAATAACTAGAAAAAAAATGTTCTGTTCTTACTATGTAAATTTTAGGAAATCTCTTACTCTTCTCCGCCTAATTTAATGTGCAAGACATCATGTGCAAAATATTTCTGAATGCACCTGCAAAAATCCATGTTATTTCTAGCTACTGGAGAAAAAACAACAAAGGTCAGGAGAGAAAAAAAGTTTATTTGGATACCAAGCCACAAATAACAAGATTAAGATTTGGTGACAGTAATTTTAGCATAACCCAATGTAAAATCTTGATCTGGATGAATTTAAACAAGAAGAAATTGGTTTTGGTTTGTTTTCTTTATTCGGTGAGAAGGAAGGTAGCAGATGGCTAACAAATTGAGTATGAGATCGGACAAGTTGAGAACTAGTAGAAAGGGAGGTAAATAAATGAAAAGGGGAACAAGGGACAAATACAGCGAGAATACTCAATGTACACCTGTGTTGAAGGAAGTGAGAAATGTGAAACGAGTCTGAGGAAAGGGATAAACAGATAAGGACTAGATAAGAAAATGATGGAAGGGATGAGTCTGATCAAGAAGCACTGGACACTTAAATGAACAAGTTACATTGTAAGTCCCTTGTAGAATCTTTTTTTTTTTTTTTTTTTTTTTACCGGTTGTGGGGCCTGAACTCTGGGCCTGGGCGCTGTCCCTCAGCTCTTCAGCTCAAGGCTAGTGCTCTACCACTTGAGCTACAGTGCCACTTCCAGCTTTTTCTGCTTATGTGGTGCTGAGGAATCAAACCCAGGGCCTCGTGCATGCAAGGCAAGCACTCTACCACTGGCTACCTTCCCAGCCCTCTTGGACAATCTTTTGAAGCTCACAGATTTTAAATTTTTTAAAAAAGGAAGTAGTCAGCTATAGCTCCTCTTTCTCTCCCACGGTTTTAGATTGACCTGTCTACTGGAAAACTGAGACCCACTGGGATCATATAACACATAACTGTGTTATCTAAGGAGTCTGACTATTCTGACACCATTATGCTGTGAGCAATGTCCAACAAATCCGAAATGTTTCAAATTTTGCAAAACCAGGTACCTGATTTATAAGTGAAAAAACCATCATGGTATAATGGTACATGCTTATAATGCCAGATGTTTGGGAGGCTGAGACAGAAGGATTGCAAATTTGAGGTAAGCCTCAAAACAACAATAACCAAAACACAAACCATCAGAAGAATCTATGGTGAACATTCCAGCTTCAGAGATGTGACATGAGTCAAGGAACCTAGTTACAGCTAGACCTGACCTCCAGACACATGGTACTAACTAAGCCATTTTGGCCATATCCAGTTGCTTAAATGACTCATTCTAGCTTCAGTCAGCCTGGAGCAGTGTTGAACAGTTCTCAGTCCCCTGACTCATTTCCTGACCCCCAAGTGATAAGCATAATAAAATTTATGGTTGTTAAAAAAATGAAATGCTACAGGGGAACAGAAACTAGAAGTGGAGACAGAATACTGAGGAAATAAGGAATAGTAAACAGTTCTCAATTGTTGGTACTGTCCATTCAACTTTTTCATTTATCAGTTCATTTAAAAATGTATTGAGACTGCTAAAACCAGATAGTACATTTAATGTTGAGGATACACAAAAATGATTGGTTAAGTTCTGTCCTCAAGGAATGTTTTAGGTTCCTTACAGGTGTCAGACAGTTAAGCAATTATAATAGGATACAATGTTGCTTTATAATTAAAAGATTTTGAAGAAGAAATTGACAGCATGCCAGAGGTAGAATCTCCGCCTTGGAAATATCAGAGAAACCTTGCACAAGAAGTTCTTCTCTGAACAAGCCCAGAAGGACTAGTACAGGTTGACCAGATGATCAAGCTGGAGGAGCTACTAGGGTCCCCATTTGGGATTATGGCTTCAAAGAACAGGGCTGACCTGGTTTGGACTCTCAGGCTTTGATTGCTCCTACAGACCTATGTCTTTCTCTGCCACTTCTGATTGCATAACCAATTTTTTTTAAAATGGGTTCTCTCTGTTTTGTCCATGTGAGGTCCACAACTGAGAAGCACTAGCTCAGTGGGGGGCGGGTGGGTGATGCAGCCTCATTCAGCCTGAGCACCCTAAAATAGCCAGAGGAGTCTAGGCCACAACCCAAGGAAGATACAACCCAAGTTCTTGCATTTCTTTGTTGCTGTTGTTTTTTTATATAAGTTGTGCTGTTGGGCTAGTCATCATGGCATGTGCCTGTAATACCAGCTTTCCAGGAAGCAGAGGTTGGAATATTGTTGTCCGAGGCTGACAAGAGATGGTAGCTAAAATAAGCTAAAATGGAAAGAGCTCAGAGAGTAGAGTACTGGCCTAGCAAGTCCAAAAGCTCTGAGTTCAAATCCTAGAATGGCCCCAAATTAAAAGTATGCTGATGCTGGTGAGTCATATCTGTAATCATTCTAGTTACTTGGGAGGCTGAGAGCAGGAGGCTGGCAGTCGAGGCCAATCAGAGCTTTAAAGCTCTTTAGACCCCCTATTAACTCATAGTTGGGCACAGTGGTACACTTAGTCATCCCAAGCCATGAGGGAGGAGGCTGAGACTGGAAGACCTCAGTTCCCTGAACAGAAAAGATGTGTTAGCATGCTCCTGCAATCCCAGCAACCACACAAAACTTAACATAGGGAGATGGAAGGCTTAGGTGCATACATCATTAGGAAGTAGGAAGCTATCCTAAAATTACTAATTGTAAGAAAAAAAGGAGGGCGGGCTGAAGATATGGGTCAAGTGGTAGTGTCTTCGCCTAATTAGTTTGAGGCCCTAAGTTCAAACCCCAGTACTACAAAAATAAAATAAAATTTAAATAAATCAATACGTGATTGTTATACCAATGTGTCTGTTCAGATAAGTTTCCTGGCTTCTATCTTCATCCAGATTCTGCTCCTAAGTCCTAAATTAGGTACCAATCAGGGAGAACTCCATGCTATGGGGATAAAAAGTATTATGAGGAAAGAGTCACACCCTCAAATCCATGAGCTTTATATCTAGCCTAACACCTGGTTAAAAAGATCTCTTCAAACTCTTCCCTGCTGTCAAGTTTAATGAGACTCCTCCTCATCCTCCTCCAGCATTGTCTTTTTCTGTTGTCAGCTTGATTTGAGGAGGCTGCTGTCAGAAAGGCTGCTAGAAGAAACCTGAGGGAACATATTGTTAAATCATTACCAGAAGAAAAAAAAACTGGATCTATTGTAAGAGAGCCCTGGCCAAGTAAGGCAAAAACTTGGACAAGGACTCCTTTTTAAAAGAGAAGTTAAACTGGGCAGTGGTGGCTCATGTCTGTAATCCTAGCTACTTAGGAGACAGATCTGAAAATTGTGGTTCAAAGCCATCCTGGGCAGGAAAGTCCTTGAGACTCTTATCTCCAATTAACTACCAAAAAGTTGTAAGTGGAGCCATGGCTCAAGTGGTTGAGCTCTAGCCTTAAAGAAAAAAACCTCAGTCAGGGACAGCACCCAGGCCTGGAGTTCAAGCCTCAGGATTGGCACACAGACACAGATACACACAGACACACACAGACAAAGACACAGACACAGGCAGACACAGACACAGACACAGACACACACTGTTACTGCATCTTAGAAGTACCATACAACTCAAACAAGCTGAAACAGTGAAGCATATAAATGATGAAGGAAGGTGGGGGGGTGGATAACAATTGGGATAATTAATTTATACTTTGCTTGGCCCCCAGGTGGATTTCACAGTACATTTATTTCCTGGGCAAGTGTAGGGGGGAGGGTATTGTAGTGTAGGTGGTGCAGACTGCATGCACCCAAGTCCTTAAAGATGTGGGTACAGCTGATGTCTTTAGTAAGCTGTGAGCCTGAAGACCTTTTCTTTTTCTTCTTCTTCTTCTTCTTTTTTTTTTTAATGGTGCCAATACTGGAGCTCAACTCAGGGAGAGGTGCTCTTCCTTAGCTTTTTCCTTCAAGGCTAATGTTCTACCACTTGAGCCACCCCCTCTACTTCTGGCTTTTTACTAGATAACTTGCTAGATAAATAAGAGTCTCACAGACTTTTCTTTCTCAGGCTGGTTTCAAATCATGATCCTCAGATCTTAGCCTCCTGAGTAGCTATGATGACAGCCATGAACCACCAGTGCCTAGACTACCCCCACCCTTTTACCCCAACTTGGAGGTGATCTGAGGTGGTGCTAAACAGTAGGGCTATTAAGATTTTATATTTTTTCTATGAGACCAGAAGCAAATATACGTTATAGGATGGAGAAAAGCAAAGGACCCAGGAACGCAAAAGGAAGCTCTAAATTTCCCTTAAAACTGTTGCTCTTCCCAGAGCTTATCCCATAACATATCCTGGTGCTAAGAAATTTGAAGCAAGAGCTAGCCTGATCCCGTAGGTGTTATCTTCCATGATGGTATAGCAACAGTAATATTCTTTGTGCTTTTTTCCCCCAAAACATCATTTCAAATAAATTTGTATTATCGTCATCACTGACATACATTACTTACACAAGGTATATAATCCCAGTCATGTGACTGCCATAAATTCTTGTATCTAAGCCAGTTTCATTTGAGTTTTAAGTCTCTCTCCATTTTTTCTGTCCTCTTAAGAGATCATTACAACCTTGTGTAGGTTTTAGTATATGCTTGCAAAGGGCTATGCAATTTTATTTTATTTTTTGGTCCAGTCATGAGGCCTGAACTCTGGGCCTGGGCACTGTCCCTCAGCTCTTCAGCTCAAGGCTAGCGCTCTACACTTGAGCCACAGCGCCACTTCCGTTTTTTTTTTGTTTTTTGTTTTTTGGTTTTTTTTTGCTTATGTGGTACTGAGGAAGCGAACCCAGGGCCTCATGCATGCAAACTGAGCCACCTTCCCAGACCAGCTATGCAATTTTATTATGATCATTCTTGCTTTAACATGAAACCTTCCTAATCTTAGAGATTATGAAATAAAATGTTAGTTCCTTTCCAATATCCAGTTGTCCCTTCAGTGTTTGTCATCTGTGTTGAGCCTCCTTCAAAGCTTGGGTAAGGCCATATCACTAAGCTTTAAACTAAGCTTAGTAATATCTGTGCGTAAAATGAAATCTCCCTTTCCTCTACCCTGCTATCTGGAATGAAGATACAATAGCTGGAAGTCAGTAGCCATCGTGGGCCATGAAGGTGAGAGTGATGGACAACAGAGTCCTGCAGGGAGGGGAGGGGAGAAAAGAAAATAAAAATAAAGGGAGAAGGTTGGGTAGAAAAGAGGAGGTATCTCTAGCACCCAGCCACTATATGGCTAAATATGCTCAGCTATTGAATGAATATTGACTGAAAGGATAAATGAATGTGTTTATGTCCATAAAAACAAAGTCTTGGGCTGGGAAGGTGGCTCAGTAGTAGAGTGCTTGCCTTGCATGCATGAGGCCCTGGTTTCGATTCTTCAGCACCACATAAGCAGAAAAAGCCAGACGTGGTGCTGTGGCTTAAGTGGTAGAGCGCTAGCCTTGAGCTAAAGAGCTGAGGGACAGTGCCTGGGCCCAGAGTTCAGGCCCCATGACTGACCAAAAAAAAAAAAAAAAAAAAAAAAACCACCACAGTCTTAGTTTCTTTCACCAAGACAAGCTCTTGTTTAATTCCACCATATAATCCCTATTTGTTTTCCTTTTCTTTCCTTGTTTTTCCACTATCATAGAGCAAAAGGAATTTTTTTTCTTTAAATCTTCCCGATGTTCCTTTCAAATACATCATTTTCAAATCTTTCTCATAGCATTTCCCAATATCTTTCTGCTTAACAGATTTTACATTGTTTAACTTTCAGGGTCATGCATACCTATATTTGTGTATATGTCTATCGTTTATTGCAGACACTACTATGTAACTTGATCTTAGATATAACCTCAAGTCTACAGAAACCATCTAAAATGGTGCCTGACATTCTTAGGGCTTCAGACAATATTATTATTATGGAATGCAATCACTAGAGTCTGAGGATTTAACTAGATATTGATTACTGAACCTGAACTCCACATAACACTCTCCATTCCACTGTGGTGTCCCATGTTTTAATATATTATCTATTTTTTGTCCACAAGCCTTACTTGCCTTTTAAACAGAATTAAAAATTAATCATCCCTGCTTCCTTGCTTTTGAAGTGTCCTTTCCTTCCTATTAAAAGGTGAGCGTTCCCTCTGGTCCTTTTTGTGGTCTCTTATATGGCTAACGGGTCTGCAGAAGTTCATACAAGGCATTTTACCTATCATTTTCCTCTTTATTTCTTTTAACTCTTCTTTAAAAGTCCTTGCTATTTCTTAATAGTCCTTGCTATTTTGGAGGAAATAAGTCCAATCTCACTGTTGTAATAAACTTGTTTGTATATGAGTTCTTTGGGCTTTTCTCAAATTTATCTTTAATTCAGTCACATCTGAGAGATAGTGCAGCATATCTCTATAGCTGTGGGTTCAGTATAGACAGAATTGCATCTGTACTGAACATAAGCATTTTCTTGACTGTACACAAAAGACAATACAGTGTTGCATCTATTTAGATTAGGTATTAGAGGGTATTGGGGGCTGCTGGCTCATGCCTGTAATCATAGCTACTGAGGAAGCTACTGAATTCAGTTACTATCTATGTGCAATTTTAACTACTGTTTTTGTTTAACAATTTCATTTTACACCAGATAACTGTTTTGGAAAATGCCATAGAGTCCAAGTTGTTCCATGAAAGTAATCACTAAAACAAGTGTAATATTCTTACCATGTGAGTTACTTTCCCCACCACCCATTTTTTTTTTAGTATGTGTGCTCTTTTTGAAAGCACTAGGATGCTATAGCATCTTTTTGAAAGCACTAGGATAGCACTAGGATGCTATAAAATGGATTTAGACAACAGAGGTTTATATCCAACTCTGAAAACTCAATTTCTAGAGTAGAGTTTAAAAACTTTGATTCCCAAACCTATTCCTCTTCCTTCATTTTCTGAGTGGGAGGCACTGCTACTTACTTGGTCTCCCAAATCAGAACCATAGTCACTACTGCTGCCTTTAGTCTGAACCCTCTCTCTTTTCCTGGGTGACTGTGATCTCTTAACTGGTCATCTTTCCTTGCATCCCTCATCATTGTGCAGTGTATGTCATAGTTAGTTCTCAACTCCTCAATGGCTGGTTTCACTAATTTCAGCATCTCCTTTGGGGTCAGACAGTGCTCAACTTGAATCCTAGGATCAAGCATGGTCCAACAATGTGACCTCATTCTAAATCTTCGCTTTCTCATGTGCCAGACGCACAGAGGGTTGGTTGGAACTGTTTCACACTCACAGTGCCGAAACTAGATGAAGGTTGATTCAAGAGAAGTCAACTTAAAGTCTACATGAAAAGATTGTTCTTCCTAACAAAAACAAAAGCAAACAAGCAAAATTCACTAATGTCTAGGCATTCACATACAGTGAGACCAAGGAGGAGACTTTTAGGGGAGGAATACAATAATCATATAAAATAGTATTTATTGAAATGAACTCCAGGAAATAGATATGAGTTTTTTTCTTTTCTTTTTGTCTTATTGTTTATTTATCTATCAGGAGAGGTAAATGGAGGAACAAACGGGTGGACAAATGTAGCAGTGGTACCCCGTAGATACTATGTTGAAAATAAATTATACAACTTGTGGGCAGGAACAAGAGGGAAAAACAGAGTGAGATTGTCCAAAAAGAAATGTACTCATTACCAACTTATAAAACGGTAATCCCTCTGGTAGGGATAGAACATAGTTAATAATAAATAAAAGCAAAATCCACTAACATTCTGTCACTTTATTTTCAAATAATAAGGATAAGGTGCTTTGGCCAATCTAGACTGCTGGGAATTCAGACTAGACTGACTGTACTCTCCAGTCATGTGATGCTTGAATCGTTACCTAACTTCTGCATTTCAAAAAGTTCTTCCCTCTGTAAAATATGTAAGATGTCAGATGGGATTGCTCTCTGTGTGTGTGTGTGTGTGTGTGTGTGTGTGTGTGTGTGTGTGTGTGTGTGTGTGTGTGTGTGTGTGTGTTTGTGCCCGGGCGTGCCAGTCCTGGGGTTCGAAGTCAGGGCCTAGGCAATGTCCCCTGAGCTTTTGTACTCAAGGGCTGGCTCTACCACTTTGAGCCATTTCTGGTTTTGTTGTTTTGTTGTGTTTTTGTGGTTAATTGGAGATAAGAGTCTCATGGATTTCCCTTTTCGGGCTGGCTTTGAACCAGGATCTTCAGATCTCAGTCTACTGAGTAGCTAGGATAACAGGCTTGAACCAGAAATGTCTGGCTGACATTGCTTTTGAAAGTTAAATAATTACCTCTCTTGGAAAACTATCAGGCATATAGTGCTTGCTAAGTGTTGTGTCTTCATCAATTTAGGACCCTTCATTTTCTTTTTCTTTTTTTTTTTTTTTCCAGTTTCACAGCAGAAAATGGCACTTTCTGCCTTGTTAAGAGGGGACATCTGCAGTCATTATAGTCAATGTACATTATGTAAACATTGAACTACATAACTTGAGGGTAGGGATGGAAGGGGGAAAGATGGGGAGAACGATGAAAGGGGTGACTGACATCCAGATGCATTGTGCTCATCACCTGAGTAAAGGAATTGAACCTCCTTTGTACAACTACCCGTCTGTGTATGTGTGTGTTTAAACAGGGAAATATGGAAATCCTTTGCCACTGGAAGAAAAAATAGAAACGAGAAAAAGGAGCCGTTGACTCGGTGTGTTGAAGTCGAGGTGGGAACAGTTTGATCTCTACCTTTACAGAAGGGGAAGTGGAGAGGTGAGCCAGGTGACGTGTCCCCGAGTCCTGAGGGCGCTCCCAGCCCCAGGGATGGCACGATCGGATTACAGGGGAAAATTTAACCCTGGTAAGGCAGGCGTGTTCGGTTATTTGGATTATTTGAAGACGAACGACACCACCGGTCCACAGACGGCGTGTAACAAAGTTCAACGAGGAAATCAAAGCTGTCCGACTAGGAGACTCCGCGCTGCTGACATCTGCAGGAACTTTCCACCGAGCCCCGGCGCTGGGGTAGCCTGGAACCCGCGCACGCGCTCCGGCGCCGGCCGCGGGCCGGGAAAGCTACGCTCAGCGGACGATGAATGGAAACTCGAGTGCCGGACACCAGGACCAGAAGGCGGGACGGGGCGGGGCATTGTGAGTCACGTGCCGGGGCGATGGGCGGGCTCGCGGAAAGAACTCCGGCTGTGATTGGTTCTCGGAAACCCAGGTGACCGCAGGACGCGTTCCGGTTAGCGGCTCTTAGTCCGGAGGCGGCGGCGGAAGGAGGAGGAGCTCCAGCCGCGCTCTCGGCCGGCAGTGGCTGCGGCTCGTAGCGTTGCTTGGGTCCCCACCCCTTTTAAATAAGCCGGGCTGGTCGCCGCCCTCGCAGACTAGTCGGCTCGGGGGAGGCGGCTGCGGCGTGTCGTCGGGGGTGCGGCCGAGGCCGGAGCCCTGCCCCGGGCCGGGCGGCGGGGCGGGCGCGCGAGCGGCGGGCGAGGCCGCGGCGGCAGGCGCCGCGCTGCCCCGGCACAGCCCCGGGGCTGTCCGCGTCGACCGCGCCATTGTTGGGGGAGGGGGCGGCGGCGGAGCGCGGCGGAGTCGGGGGCGGGCGAAGGCGCCGCCGGCGGCGGCGGGAGGAGCGGGGGCGCCCCATGGGGAACACGCTGACCTGTTGCGTGTCCCCCAATGCCAGCCCCAAGCTGGGCCGGCGCGCGGGGCCGGCGGACGCGGACTATGAGTCTGAGCTCTGCGAGGCGGCGGCGGGGGACGCGGTGGCGGTAGCACCGGCGCCCGCGGCCGCGGAGCCCGCCGACTTGGATTTTGGAGCCGGCGAGGGCCACCACCTGCAGCACATCAGCGACCGGGAGATGCCCGAAGGTGAGGAGGTGGCCTCTGCCACCGTCGGCCTGCGCTGCCCGCCGGGGTCCGGCTACCCGGAGACCTCGCCCCGCGGCCCCGTGCTGCCCGGTGGCCGGCTTGGCCGGGGCTGGGTAACGGGTGTGGCGGGGGGGGGGGGGCGGGGGTGAAGGCTAACTCGGGCGCAGGTCCGTTCCCCGGCCACGTCGGGCCAGCTTCTTCCCGAGCCTGGAGCACCCTCTTGTCGTTCCCCCCAGCCCCGCCGCCGGAGACCCGCCAGCCCCGCGCCCCTGCCCATTCCGAGCTTTCCGCATCATCTCGTGGGACTTGATCAAGACTTTTCCATTGGTATATCCGTCCCTCCCACCCCCCGGCTCCCCCCCCCCTTTTTTTTCTTTTCCCAAAGACAACTAACTCACACACCCCAGCCTCGGCGTCTCCATCCCCTTGCCCTGCCCCTGCCTGCCCACAGGGTACCCTAAGTGAAGGAGCCAGGTAAGAGCGGGATGAGTCTCTTTCCCAACCTGGCTGATCTTCCAGCAGTTCAGATCCAAACGTGGGAGACTTTGGTCTTTAAATTCAAGCCGAGGTGGCCATAGGAATTTATGGGATATTCTTTAAGTAGACTCTTTTAAGTCGCCTTTCTTCCTCCCAACTAAAACATGAACACCGAAGGGGAGAAGTTGGGGAGGGGGAGGTCGGAGAAGCGTTAAAAAGACATGTGGAAAGTGTCAAATGTGACTGGCAGAGCGGCAGAAAAGTTTTGTTTATAAACCAAAGGAGTTTACCCCCACCGAGTTGTTTAAAATTTCCACTTAGAGAGATGACATGTCCAGCACTACTTGGGTCACTGAGCAAACTTTATCTCTCCGGTTATAAAGGAGAGAGGTAAGATGTTGGTCAGATGATTCAATGGAGATCAGAACATGAACTTAGGCTTTAATTCGTAATGTAAAGGGTTGAGAGTTAAAATGCCAGCCCCTGCCAGAGCTTGCCTCCTTTCCTCCCATTGCTCCCTTCCTTCCTTACCCTTTCTGCCCCCAGAGCTCTGTTTTGCACTAAGAATGTTGAAGTAAAGTTCTTCACTCTAAACCGCTGGAGGGTGAAATGGGAGGGAGGCGAGCAGCAAAAGTTTTTTTTTTTTTCCTTAGAATTTTGGAAACCTAAAGCTACTAAAGTAAGAAAAAAAATACTGGGTAGTGACGTGGTTTTTGAAGGGAAGGCCTTTGAAATATGAAACACTAGCATAAAAATGTTAAAACCCTCTTAGCCTGTGCTGCAGGCCGTTTCAATACGGTAGAGGAAATATCGTAGAGTTCTTACATTTAAACTTTTCTAGGGCTTTTAGTGTTGTTGTTTTTTTGTGTGTGAAAATACTGTACAGAGGGGTTACAATTACATGGGCAAGGTAATGAGTACGTTTCTTATCAAGCATTGTTGCCTCCTCCTTTGTTTCCCCTTCCCATCTCCCCCCACTCCAGCCCCTGGGTTTTTTTTTTTTTTTAATTGTGAAAATACCATACAGAGGGGTGACAGTAAGGTAATGAGTACATTTCTTATCAAGCATTGTTGCCTCCTCCTCTGTTGACTTAGTGTTGCTGTTAGAATAATTAAACTTCGTTTAAGAGGTCAAAAATTTTGGAAGAGTGAATATGAATTACATGTACCTTTAAATACAATATATATATGTGAGAGGTATATATGTATATATGTACGGCATCTATTTGTGAAAACATCCTTTCTGTAGTTAGTAGGTACTGTTGGATGAGAGTCCCAATAGGATCTTACTGTAATTTTTTAGGATTACAACACACTTTCATGTGCATCACATTTGGCCTAATACACAGGAAGGCTATGTCTGTTCTCCATGTATTTTTCTGATGAAAAGACCAGACTTGAAGCTGCAGAACAGCTTCTGAATGGAAGAATGAGATTCTAAACATCAAGGTGGTTGATATGCCACACTCTGAAGTCTTAAGAAAACGTTCCAGAATGCATCTTACATTTTATCTCAAAGTAGATTTCTTTTGTCCTGAGAACTTAAGTCTCATCCTAATTAATTCCATTTCAACTTTATTTACCAACTTACACAACATTTACCTCTCTAATGTCTGTACATGCATTTAGATGGAAAAGAATAGGTCTGACCTAAGCTTACTGGTCAAGTAAATGGGTTTATTCTGGTAATCATGAATTGAAGTTGAGACAAAGAAACATTGAATTGAATATGAATTGAAGCGGGACAAAGGAAAATTAGGAGAAACTGGAAGAGAGAAGAATAGGAAGCAGAGAACTGGGGTAAAAGAGTCTTTAGCACATTAAATAATTTTCAGTTTAAATTTAATTTTAACATTTTTAGGGAGTGAGATGTTCATGTATGAAGAGTTAGGTTTTCTCTATTGAGTGATAGGAGAAACCTCAGTTTCAGACTATTATTTCAGCTCTTATTTTAGATCTCTGTTGAATAATTGAATTATTTTGCTTTTCTTCTGAAACATTTGAGAATATTTCCAAGTCATTTCAGAGACATGCCTAAGAAACCTAGTAAGATTCAGATACACTCAAAAGTATTTTCTACTGTGCCTTTATTTCACAGTATATGTGATATTACTGCTAGTAATACCAATTACAAGATATTAAGGGAAAGAAATAGCAGTAAGATAAAAAAAAAAAAAACCAACAAAAACTGAGCAATGGATCTTTTCTCTTTCCTGCAGCTTGTTCCTCCCTCCCTGCTTCCCTCCATCCCTCTCTCTTGTCTCCCTCTGTCTCTTTCATTCTTTTTTTCTTTCTTTCCTTCTGTCCGGCTG
Organism: Dipodomys merriami; assembly: GCF_024711535.1. Taxonomy (NCBI): domain Eukaryota; kingdom Metazoa; phylum Chordata; class Mammalia; order Rodentia; family Heteromyidae; genus Dipodomys; species Dipodomys merriami. The sequence goes on along the minus strand of NW_027202270.1, from coordinate 25,744,487 downwards.
TCTGGCCTAGGGCTTGCACTCAGGGCCTCGATGCTGTCCCTGAGCCTTTTTGCTCAAGGCTAGTACTCTACCACTTATGCCGTAGCTCCACTTCGTGCTTTTTTGGTGGTTTGTAGTTAAGAAGCTTACAGACTTTCCTGTGTAGGCTGGCTTCAGACTGCAATCCTCAGATCTCAGCCTTCTTAGAAAGGATTTACAGGAGGGAGCCACCAGTGCCTGGCTCCAGTAGCTACTTTAAACAGTTATATACACAGACATATTCATATGACTGTGTATAACTATCAAAATATTTCATTAAAGATTCAGAAAGGGCAAAAACATTCGCATTCAAAATACTCATCCTAACTTGTAGTGTGATGTTGATTTTTCTGAACCTTTTATATGCATATAGGTATACTATTTTGCTTATTTTTGTAAAAATGAGATTATTCTCTACATGTTGTTTTGTAACTTAAAGCAGTGAAGTAAGTTTCTGTACAGTAGTGGTACCTAGAGAGCAGTCCAGGATGCTTCCTGCATCAGTATATGCAGCTGTACCTCATGTCTTTTGATAGTTTATTGTACCATCAAATGGAGTATTTTTACCTGTCTTTTTTTTTAAGCCCCATCTTTTAGTAAAGTCATAAGCCAAGAAATGTTTGATTTGGGGGTACACACACACACACACACACACACATAACATTTTCTATTATCAATACATTGTGCCTACTATGGTCTATTTTGTTTTATGACAAAGTGAGTCATTTTGTAATTGAGATATTTTAGTATTAAATGTTTTAGCCAAATTGCAGGTAACATTGACTTTTAGTAATTAGAATTCATCTTTAGTCTTTAGTTCTGAATAGCTTCCATTCTTAGATCTGTAAGTAATGGTCTTACTTATCTGACAGATCAAGAAATAGCATTAGAAGAAGTCTTAGAAGATAAGAAAAAACTGGGAAAAACTTAACTAGTCTTGAGTGCAGTGTGTTTCTTGAGCACTTGTGAGTTGCCAAGTAATTCCAGATGGGAACAAGTCAGTTCCTGTCCTAATCTTGGTCTTCATACTCTGGAGGTTGTTAGTGTTGACAGTATATGAACAATCAAGAAAATAGTGTGAAGGAGTTAAAATAGAGTAATATTAGGGGTCATGAACACCCCATGCTGTCCTCCTTAAGTGATATGTGAACGGTCTTAAAAAAGTGAGAAGCAGTGTGGGATGAGAGAGGTTTCTAAGCAGAGGGACAGCTCCCTTTGGAGTTCATTATATTGAAACAGTCTTGGTTCTGGCAAAGGACAGAAGGAACACAAAGATGGCTGTGCAGTGTGTGTGTCAGAGGAAGATGGATGGTAGGTAAAGGTCTTTGTGTACCTAGAGGAACTTGACAAAGAATTTGGAGTGTATTGTAATGGGAAAACGCTGGAGAATTATAGGCAAGGAATATATTTCTCTTTGTAGTCTCTATACTCTGATAAGAGTCAAGTATGGAAGTAGGGTGACTAACTAGGAGGCTGGTACAGTAGTTAAGGGAAGAACCAGTGGCCTGAACAACAACAACAAAAAGCATTAGTTAAGGACTCAATAGGCTGACTTAAAGAAATCAAGAAACTCAAAAACTAGGTAACAATGACATGAATAAATGACATGAATAAAAGGAATGTGTAAATGATCTTTTTTTTGTAATCTTTAAACATACCTTCACACACACAAAAAAAAGGCCAGTGTGTCAATGCTGGTGCTTGAATTCATGGCCTGAGTGCTGTCCTGTAGTTCTGTCCACCCAAGGCTAGCACTCTACTACTTGAGCCACAGCTTCACTTGTGGCTTTTTGTTGGTTAATTGGAGATGAGAATAACATGGACTTTCCTGCCTATACTGTTTCTGCCTGAATTTATAGGCATGAGCCACTGGTGCTCAGTTGCACTTTCTTTTCTATTGGAAGAAAATCCAAATCTGTATTCTTGGTAAGGTAATATGGGAGTTTATTATTGGTAGACTACAAAATGATTTCACCCTGTAGAGGAATTTGGCAGTCTCCTAACATGGCAAATGAATTTAGTCCAGAAATACTACTTAAAGGAATTTATCCAAAATGTAAACCTTGACCAATATGAAACAATATGTGCAATGTTTTTGTTGTATCTTCAGTAATCAAACACTGACAATGACTCAAATGTCTAGTAAAGGACTAGCAAAATAAACTGGTATATCTACATGGATTGTGTGTGTCTATGGAACTGTAAAAAAATGAGGAAAATTTTTTTTTCACTGCTAGGGAGTCTTGTACTGCTACATAGATAAAAGCAAGGGGGAGAATTGATCTATGTGAAAGAAAATAAGGGAAATGTTTGCTTACTCCCTCACCCCTGTGTTTGTGTGTGTGTGTGTGTGTGTGTGTGTGTGTGTGTGTGTGTGTGTGTGTGTGTGTGTGTGTGTCACTGGAAGGAATTCTTGATTGTGTGTGTGTGTGTGTGTATGTATGTATCACTGGAAGGAATTCTTGATTGTGTGTGTGTGTGTGTGTGTGTGTGTGTGTGTGTGTGTGTGTGTGTGTGTATGTATCACTGGAAGGAATTCTTGATAATCTTGTGTATGTATGTGCTTTACTGTTTAGTGAGTAGCCAATACATGTATTGCCTAAGATACTGTTTTGGTATGGGTTTTCCAATGAAATACAGAATGTTCTTTTTCTTGCTTTTAGTTTGTAAACATTTTGTCATTTATGATATATTAATCTTACATTTCATTTGATTCCTAGTGTTCAGTACAGGAATTATATATGTTTTGCATATGAGAAGATGTACTCTATCAAGTATAACTTGAATTTTCCAAGACTTTGAAAAACAATGCTTTGTTGATTTGGAATGTACATTCATCATTCTGTAGAAGCAGAGTTTATATAGAATGTGGCTCATTGGCTTTTTGGTGCTACGTATCTCACCTATTTTTCAGCATATTAAAGTCATTAAGTTTTAAGGATAAAACGGTAACATTGGATAATGTGCAGTAAAATGAAGTCAGTAAACTTAAACCTAGAAATGTTCTTTAAGCCTAAGAAACTGAGAAACATAAAGGAACAACAGTGTAGCACTATACATTTAATCAGGAAAATGATCCAGTTGTTCCGTCTGTTTCCTAAGGAGATATAAAGAGAACTATTTAAAAATACATTCTTCATTTTCCTCATACTATAAGAAAAAAAATTTAAGTGCCTAAATCCCTAACAACTAGAGTATTAGCTAAGGATTAGAATAATCCTTATAATAATGCTCTATACCATTATGTATTTGTTAAACAGTAAATATGCTACAGTGGAGTAGAGAGGACCTTTTCTGTACAAAATAGAAAATAAACAGTATACTGATAAAAAGGTTTTTGCCTTCTTGTGTTCTGTTACATTTTTTAATGTGCTAGGGATCAAGCCCAGGGCCTTCTACATACAATACTTTACCTTTAGCCCCAGGCCAAGTTACATAGGGGAAATGAAATAAAAGTAATGATTGTGCATATATTGATAATTTTAAAACAAGGCATTATTTTAACTTTTGCACATTTCTGGTTATGGTAACATTGTTAAAGGAGCATGTGACTTTTAGTGATCAGTACTGCTGACTGACTAGGTCTCTTAGAGTGGAGAGGTCTTTCAAAATAAAAGTGTATGTAACTAAAATAGATATGTATATAAATCACAGAGGAGGTCATTTGGTATGACTAGACCTAGAAATTAAATGATCTTAGAAACTATTTCAGCTCTCCCTTCTATTCATCACTCTTGAAAAAGGCTTTTTTCTCATAGTGGCAAAGCAAACCCTGGGGGTTCCTGATTGGCTAGGCAGTGTTTCTAGAATGAAGCTCACTTTCCTCTCTGGTTTGGGAAGTCTTCACAAAGAGAATTGTTACTGAATGGCCTGCCCTGAGGCTGGGGCCTACCTACCCTCAGACCTTGGGAAGAAGAATGAGGGCCCGGTGTCACTTGATAATTTCCTTTTCTGAATTTTTTCATTGCTTTTATACCAGCCTTCTTGAGCTTTGTGTTTAGATACACAGTGAAAGTCTAGGGTGTGTGTGTGTGTGTGTGTGTGTGTGTGTGTGTGTGTGTGTGTGTGTGTGTGTGTGTGTGTGTGTGTGTGTGTGTGTGTGTGTGTGTGTGTGTGTGTGTGTGTGTGTGTGTGTGTGTGTGTGTGTTCTGAGTGAAAGTCTAGGGTGTGTGTGTGTGTGTGTGTGTGTGTGTGTGTGTGTGTGTGTGTGTGTGTGTGTGTTCTGATACTTAATTTTCCTGGACTTCCACTGAAATTTTTGTATTTAACTTTATTAAGAGCTTTGTGTTTAGATACACAGTGAAAGTCTAGGGTGTGTGTGTGTGTGTGTGTGTGTGTGTGTGTGTGTGTGTGTGTGTGTGTGTGTGTGTGTGTGTGTGTGTGTGTGTGTTCTGATACTTAATTTTCCTGGACTTCCACTGAAATTTTTGTATTTAACTTTATTAAGAGCTAGGTACGATTACACGATTACATGTATTGCTGTGAATTTTAACAGCAAAATAATTCTATATTAAATTTTAAATTCTCGTAATCCCTTCAGAAGCTTTAGGGAAAGGGTGTCTGTGGAAGTGTCTGTGACTTTTGTGCATGTGATTGTGTTTTCCATACAGCAGATTTGGTCTCCATATCTACTTTAAAATGTAAAAAAAAAAAAACCCATTTTTTGTGTGAGTCTTTTCCATAGGAATACTTTCTTCAGCAGGGTGCACACCTGTCATTTCAGCATTCAGGAGGCTATAGCAGAAGGACCATGAGTTGAGAGCCAGCCTGAGCTACATAGTTCAAGGCCAACTTGAGCTACATAGCAAAGACCTTTTCTCAAAATCAAGAATAAATAATAAATTGGACAAAATAAATGATTCAGATTTGCTTAGAACCAAAAAGTTCTATATGGTATGCCTGTAAGATTGTACCCATATTACTTAGAGGGTCGGATTCTAAGTAGGTAAGTTTGTGAAATTCTGTTACATAGTGGTCACTAGTTAGAGCAGTTTTTATTTTGTTTGAGATGTCCCTGTGTAGTCAAGTCTAGCCTTGAAGTTGCTAATAGCCCATGGTCGTCTCAAACTCATGATCCTCTGCCTTGTCCTTTCTCAAATGTCAAGATGTACAGATGTAAGCCACCGCATTGGGCCCAGCTAATTAGTTTGTAATGTATCAGCATATAAGAGCCAAGGATATCATTTATTGTGATTTGGGCAATTTTGCCTTACCATTATTCCATGTGGATCTCGGTCCAGTGTTATAAGAGTGGTTAAATAGCTTGAGATGAACATTGCTAAGGAAGGTCATGAGAAAGATAGTTTTCCCTGCCCTCTCATGACAACTTCTCATATCCCACACAATGGCAAAGTAAGGATTATGGAAGTTTAAGAATGCCTTGCTTGTAGTATTGATTAGATTATTCTGCCTTGCTTCCAATGTATAAAAAATTGTGGGGAACAATGGAAATTGAGGCCCAAAGTTTCTACCATGAAGTTATATAGATTAGGGCATTGAATATCTTTTCAAATCTGCCATGATAAATAGGTCCCAAATAAATCCATAGCTGAGTTTACCTGTTAAATTAGAATTAATCATATGGTAGTATATAAGGAATATTTGTTTTAGTTTTAGTGTACTTGATATATAGAGCTGGTATCCATTTTATAGTTATTGGCCAAGAAGTATTCCTGAAATAATCTAGTAGTAATAATTCTAGTAATATTATCACAGAGGAGAATGCTGTATTTCTATTAGATATGTAGGAGGGAGATAGTGTGTAGATGATTCAGCTAAACATTTCATTGAAGTTTAAAAATTAGGTTAAAAATCAGTCTAATACGTAGCCATAGATTTTACAATTCCTTGGTAGAATTTTTATATTGTTTCCCTAATAGCCAGGCACTAGTGGATCACATTTATAATCTTAGCTACTCAGGAGGCTGAGATCTAAGCATCAGGGTTCCAAAACCAGCACAGACAGGAAAGTCCATGAGATTCTTATCTCCAGTTAACCATCAAAAAGCCATAGAGAAGCTGTGGCTAATGTGGTAGCATGCTAGCCTAGAGCAAAAAAGCTATAAGCATGCACATACACACATACTTAAAAACCTTTCTCTAATGTGTAGCCATTTTGTAAACCATGTACTTTTCTACTTATCTAATTAATGATCACATCTTTTTCTCTTCCCCTATAGATTTAGCTTTGGAATCAAACCCTTCTGACCACCCAAGGGCAAGCACAATTTTCCTCAGCAAATCTCAAACGGATGGTAAGACAGTATCTTTCCTCATGAAGAAAAGGACTGAAAATTGTGGTCTATTACAGAAATTATTAGTTTAAATTTGTCATTGTTCATTGGTTTAAAATTTCCTACTTCTTACTGTGTTCACATAACTTTTGATATGGTGGTACCCTTCCTCTATCATTCTTTTAGTGAGAACATGGGCTTTCTATCTCTTGTATCAATACAGTTGACCACATCATTTAGAAGTAGTGATGGATTTATTTCTACTGCATTCTGTACTATTTTACTCCTGTCCATTTATTCCACAGAGCATGTTTTAAATATGAAAAGATTCAGGTTGCAGGTTTCCCTTTGTACAAATCAAAAGTAGTTTATCTTTAATTGACATGTTACAAGTGCTTTAACCAAACGAGCCTGTATCACATCCAAATTTGTACTACTCAGAACTTTTTTTTTTCTGATACCAGGATATCAGTAAGGCCTTGTATTTGGTTGGCTTGCATGGCTAGTACTCTGCCATTTGAGCCATGCCTCTAGCCCTGCCTTTTGCTACTTATTTTGGAGAATGCAGTCTTGAAGACTTTTCTGCCTTGGCTAGCTTCTAACTCCAGTGCTTTGGATCTCAGCCTCCTGAGGAGTTAGGACATGAGCTACAAGTGCTTGGCACTTGTTTTCAGGGCTGGGAATGTGGCTTAGTGGTAGAATGCTTGCCTAGCACTGGGTTTGATTTCTCAGTACCACATAAACAGAAAAAGCCAGAAATGGCACTGTGGCTCAAGTGGTAGAGCGCTAGCCTTGAGCACAGAGAGACTGAGGGACAGTGCCTAGGCCCTGAGTTCAAGCCCCAGGACTGGCACACACAAAAAAATTTCATCCTAATAGTACTCAGAGTGAACTTGTCCTATGGTTTTCCTGTTCAGACTAGTATAACTTTCCTCTTTCATCCTGGTTTCAGGATAAGAACCAGAATTGTAGGATTTTTCTGCACCCTTATTTTACATTTTTTTTCTTCCTGGGTCATCCCTCCTACATAACTAAGATGATAACATTTGATACAAAACAAAAATATCAAAGGTTCAATCATGTTTGCAATAATGCAACACACTAACAAGTGGGGTTTCTAACTTGCTTTTTAATAATTTGTATTTTGTCTTTCCTGAGCAGTCATTTGTAGCTGTATTACTCTTTTCAAGAGTTGTGGGCTTCTCATATGTCATATGTAAAATTTGAGGAAGCCCTAAAAGAAGGATGGGTACCTATAGCAGAGCAGTCCAAGAGGGACTGGAGGAGATGGTGGGGGAACAAAGTGAGACCTAGTTCTTTTTGGGTTGAGACCCAGTTTTTCTGTAACATGTTTTCAGTAACCACGTTTGGCAGATTAGGAATAGGAGAGCTGGGTTCTTCTAGGCTTAGAGCTGTTAGCAGTTAGGGCCTGCCGAAAGCAATAAGTTGGAGAAAATTCTATTTAAATGTGTAAAAAGTAAACTGTTTCCTCATTAGTCAAATTTCCCACCTACCCCTATTGGATTTGCCCTTTTCTTTTTTGTATATGGAGCGTCTCATTTGTACCTAACAGATTATTTGTTATGTAAAAAAGTAACACTAACTTTTTAAATTTTTACTTTGTGGAGCACATCTTGATGATTTATTATTTATACTTTATATTTTTATTTTTATTTTATTTATATTTTATTTTATTTATATTTATATTTTTAAAAAATAGAATTAATTTTACCTCATTTTGTATGTTAGTAATTCATTAGATAGTAAGTGGCTATTTTTAATTTTTTTGTGGCATTTGTATCAATTGATCAGTTAATTTTTTTTATTCTTAGTGCGTGAAAAGAGGAAGAGCAACCATTTAAACCATGTAAGTAAAAACTTGAAAAGTTAAATTAATAGTTTAAATTAAAAATATGTCTACCGTGATTTCTACAGAATAGGATAGAGCCTAATATTGTTAGCATGGACCTCTTTTTGTGGATTTTCTAAATCATTTCTATTTTCTCAAGTATTAAATTTACTCAGGCAATTCTTTAACTTAGTTCTGTCCATTTTAAAGGATTTTAAATATTTTGTTAACATATAGTATAAAGAGTTTCCTGAAGATTTCTTGCTTTAATTTTTAGTCCTTTAAATCAAATTACCTACTGTTAGTTAGGAGGCTGGTGATTTCTTTGTCATAGGATGTGAAAAGTTAGTTTCCTCCTTCCACTGTGGTGCTATTTCCCCTTGACTTCTTCCACATGGATCACAGTTTGTGTTAAATCACTAATGTGTCTTTATATTATGACAATACAAATATATGTGACCTTCTGAATCATAGTACGCACTGTGCCCCTGATAGTCCCTTAATTCTTTCTATTAAGTGTTTCTGAAAATGGAGCACTTCATCTACCCTGTATAATGCCCCCATTTCCTCAAACAGCCAATTGCAGTAAGTAGCAATCCCTGGCTGGTCTCCTTGTTTTCATGTTCTTTTCTGGGGTTTTTATTTTGTAGAATTAGTTTCCTATTTTTACTTGCTTGTTTTCTAACAGCTACTTTTTTCTTAACCCAAAATGTTGTAACATTTGTCACATGTCTATCAACAATATTTTCTGTCTACTGAAACACATCTGTTCATTTTTTCTTTCTGAAGGCAGCCCTTTTGCCATGCTACTCTAGTACAGATGGATTTTTCTTAAGCCTGCTCTCTGCCTGCTTTTCTGGAATATCTCAGAATTATCTGAGCTCTCACATAACTGTTCTTATTTGGATTCTCCATGTTCTAGATTCTGTGTTCCTCTTGGACTTTTATTCTTTTGCTGGAGTTCCTGTCTTTTCTTGGGAAGGACACATGTATGTTTTGGGAAATCTGGGGGGTTGGAGGTGTGCCTCAAAGACAGAGCATTAACCAGTGAGCGAAAGCATCAGGTACCAAGTTCAAGTTCTGGTCTCAGACCAAAAAAAAAAAGAAATGAAAAGAGAAAAGAAAGAAAAGAATTAGAATAGAGATCTAGCTTGTTGGAAAGCTCCGCCTATTGATAAAAGTAGAATTCTAGGTTGAAATTAGTCTTGACAGTCCTTGAGTTTTCTCTGTTGTCTTCCCTCTTCTCTTAGTACTGCTCTTACATCTGTTGCCATTATGTGATACATAGGCGAACTTTTACTCATTTTGTTAGTCCACCCCCCTCTGGAAGCTTTTAGTACCTTCTATCCTGGGTCTGCAGGATTTCAATATATGTTTGGTTTGTTGTGGAGTCTATAAAACTATTTCTTCTAGAGAATTTTCTTTCTTTGATATTTTATGTTGTTCAGATTGCAAATCTCTTAGAACAGTGTATTTGCACTGGAACCCAATACCTATTTTCCCTCAGAGAGAATATCCTTAACTTTATACTTTCTAACCCTTCTATTGAAAAAAAAATTTTTTAAGCTTTCCTTTGCTTCTGAAATTTAGCACGCCATGAATTCCTTTTCCCATTGTTTTGACCTGTCCTTGGAAATTTCTCTCAGATGAGTGGTGGTCCTTGGCTTTCTCTTTGTTAGCAAAGCTTGTTAACTCACAGATCTTACTGGGAGGATTTAGGGGCCAAGTTAGCTTCTTATTCATAGGAACTTGGTATTTTTTTGTGGAGCAGTGAAATTTCTTTTTTTTTTTTTTGTCGGCCGTGGGGCTTGAACTCTGGGCCTGGGCGCTGTCCCTCAGCTCTTCAGCTCAAGGCGAGCGCTCTACCACTTGAGCTACAGCGCCACTTCCGTGAAATTTCTTTAGAGAAGATTCTCCCAATTTTCTGCCTAGGAATTATAAGCATGTTTGTAGAAGCTTGCTTTCCAGAAGTTGGGAAAGAGAAGCAATTCTACCTTTCACTTACAGTTCCTTTTCTTATTTTCCAGGTTTTAGCCCTCTTCTAAGCCTGGTATATCTCTAAGCCCCAAAATTGTCAGGTATAGTTTCTCTACAGAAGAGCTACCTAGACTTCCCCCCGCCCCCCCACCCCCGGCCTTGGGCTTTGAACTCAGGGCCTGGACACTGTTCCTGAGCCTCTTTGTGTTCAAGGCTAGTACTCTACCAAGTGAGCCACTGCGCCACTTTGGGCTTTTTCTGAGTACTTTATTGGAGATGAGAGTCTCATGGCTTTGATTGTGATTCTCAGTTCTCAGCCTCCTGAGTAGCTAGGATTACAGGAGTGAGCTTACCAGCACCTGGCTAGACTTCTTTTAAGATGAACAGGTGGGCTTTGGGGCTCTGACTGCAAATACCCGATTGACTTTGGCTTTTGTTCCACATTTCCCCCCTGCCCTCGAGATGTTGTCTGCTTTCTTCTTGGCCTAGTCACTCTCCATAGGTATCAGAACTGTGGTTCTGTTGTTCTGACAGTTACCACCATTCCTTTATCTATTTCTCATCTTTCAACTGTTAAAAACAATATGGGAATCTTGTTTCTGGGTCTCCTATAAAACCTTTATTTGTGCCTTTAGTTGTTGAGATTTCAAGAGGGAAAGGAAATTTAGAAAATTTAGAGTCTGAATTCAAAGTGTAAACCTCAGTTTAAATTTAATATACTTAATGATGCTAATCCAAACTTCTAAAAGTTATGCCTGTAATGAGCATGAAGTATGCATACATGAAAGGCCTTGTTTTAAGGATTCTATTCACACCATGTGTTCTGCAAATTGTTCCATTACCATGCAACATAGGTGAAAGTTTCTGTAAGTGCTAAAAAATTTAAGGTAACTAAAAGCCATTTTCAAAAACATTTCACACATATATAACATCCAAAACTTTTGTCTTATAGAAAATGAGAGAGGGCCAGGGCATAGGGATTCACATCTGCTACTTGGCAAAGATCAAGACCAATTGCAGTTTGACGTTAGGACAAGAAAAAGTTAGCAATACCCCCTTTCAGTAAATAAGCCAGCTGTATGGTAAATGTATGTAATTCCCAACCATGTAATAGCTTAATAGGAGTATTTTTCCCAACAGAATGCAAAAAGTCTATATAAAAAAATAACCACCACAAAAAAAAGGCTCAATATGTAGAGTGCCTACTGAGTATGAGGCTCTGAGTTCAAACTCAGTACCAACAAAAATAAAAGAATTTCACTTTTACTTTTAAAATTTATTTAAGTATGTGTACAGAGGGGTTGCCAGCTAACAAAGCATCTCAATCAATCTCACCCAGCCCTCCCCTCCCCCTTTCTTTCTTTTTTTTTTTTTTTTTTTGGGGTCCGGTTGTGGGGCCTGAACTCTGGGCTTGGGCCGCTGTCCCTCAGCTCTTCAGCTCAAGGCTAGCACTCTACCACTTGAGCCACAGCACCACTTCCGGCTTTTTTCTTTTTGCTTATGTGGTGCTGAGGAATCGAACCCAGGGCCTCATGCTTGCAAGGCAAGCACTCTACCACTGAGCCACCTTCCCAGCCCCCCCCCTTTCTTAATTTAGTAGGCTGTACATTGAATTCTTGACTGCACTCTCCCCGTATTCCTCTCTTCATTTGTCTATCCCTCTCCCTTTGACCCCCATCTCACCCCTTGCAAGTACCTCTTTCCTGGTACTTACTTTTTTTGGCCTTGACTTTGCCTGTCCAAAGAATTATGCTATTTGAGTTCTCCCTTGAAAGTACCATATTAATACATTTAATAGCATATTAATACATTTAATATTGATACATTTAATCAGTTTATGTTATTAATGAGTTAAAGAGACAGGCACAAGGGGAAAGGCTAGTAGGTATGGATGGAATTTCAACAGGTACTTGACTCTTGATAAAAGTTTGAGTTATGACTTACTATTATTTTTAGTCTTTACCATGTGACTTCAAGTCTACCAAGTACCTCTTTCCTGGAAAAAAATTCTGTACTCTGTTATTTGTGCTGACTCAATGAAGATAAATGTTATTCTTTGTTTCTATTTTAGAATCTACTTGTCAGTAGTATTTTACTGTTTGATTTTTCTTTTTAACATTTACATTTTTTATCCTTAATGTATGTCAGTATAGATTGTTGAGTGTAAAGCCAGCAACGGAAAGGCTTTCGCCACACTGACCAAGTGATCTAAGGTTTCAGACAGGTCAAAGGAAAGTTAGCCACTAAAGTCTAGACTTAGAAACAACTCTTCTACCTTCTAGATTCAAGCCTAAAAAGCTTGAATAGCCGGAAAATGAGTACTGTGTTTCTGCCATGTATTCACAGAAGAGACTTTTTGTGTCAGTTTTTCTGGCCACCTTAAAAAATAAGGGAGACAAGGAGCAATAAGTAGCACAAATGTCTGTTTCTTTGGAAAGAATAATTCCTCTGTCTTGAGTAAGTTGAACTAATAGGAAAGTATTTCTTGGGCTCCATGTAGCCAATAAGCTACAGATCTGCCAAATGAGGTGTAGGGCTATACAAACTACATCTCACTAAAAATGTATTTTAGCAATAATATTTTCAGACAAGCCAGCATGCATTCATAATAGCAAAAGTAAAGGAAAATAGGAGAAAATGTCACCTAAAATATTGATCACTGAATCTATATTTTGACTCTCTTCTCCCTTGTTCTTTTTTGTCAGAATTGATTTTTGTTCTGGTATGGTGTATGCAATATTCTTACCCCATAATACAGGTTGAACATTCCTAGTATGGAAATCCAAAGTGCTCCAAAATCTAAAACTTTTTTGAATGCCAACATAATGCCTGAGTTCATATGACAGGTCTTAGTAAAGATGTAAGCAAACTAAAAGTACTGTTTAAAATTACCCTCAGACTACATATGTATAAGGCAAATATGAAGCATAAATGCACGTGTGTTTAGACTTGGGTCCCATCTTCAAGATCAGACATATTGTATACAGCATTCTAGATCTTTCCACAGAATAAAAGTTACGTTCCTAATCAATTTGGATTTGTAATACTCACTCTGTAATAGTGACCTCAAAAAGATTTTTTTATGTAGAAGTATTTGAATGAATGAGTTTTCATTTTCCATGTTGTATTTTTTGAGTCTCTAAAGGTATACACATTAACTTAATTGATGCAAAGAGTGGACTTCATGGAATAGCTTAAGAAGTAAGACTTTTAAATGCAGTTAAAACATTTCTAGCTTGAAAGAGAATTCATTCTTTCAAATAGTTATCCTTTTCAAAATAGAACATCTGGAACTTTGAAGGAATAAGTAGCTTTGCAGTGAAAACATCTGAAGTGAGCAGAACACTTCTATATGTTAAATGGTTATTCTGACTTAGGAGATACAGTCTTTAAATGCTGTACATTTTCAACTAGGTCTTCTGCCTGCTCCATCTTTCATCTGTTTGTGGGAGTTACTTAATGGGCCAGAGTGACAGTATGACAGAATCTTTGTATTATAGAAGGAAGGAAGGCTCATCTGAATTATTTTTTAAAGAACATTAAAATAGTTGGTATCCTGTGGTTTAAAGAATGTTGTTGTCAGTTGTTAACCATTCAGTGATGAGATTGATTATTGGCCTGATCTGAAAGGAAGAGAATTCTCTTAACATATTCTAGGCAGTCTCGACATTTGATACTGCTATATTCTTGCACTCTTTGCAAAGAAATGGATACTTCTAAAGTGTTTTAAAGATAGGTTATTCTTCAGAGCTTTGGCTCATTGTTCATCTCTCCAGTAGGACTGCAGATAATTTTTCATTAATGTCTATCTGTAGTGAGATTCATGTTCTAAATTAATTGATTCCCCCTACCACTTCACCAGGTTACTGAAAATGAACCCAGGACTTGTTAATGCTCCACCACTGAGCTATCTTCCTAGCTTCGTAATTGATTGATTTGCCAAACACTTATTGAACTCCCCATTGGTACTCAGAAACCAGAGTCTTCCCCTCTCTGGAGAAATTTACTTTCTTACAAGGGGGAGGGACATCCTACAAGCAGTTGATACCTTTTAACAAATGGTCAATTGGAGAATGAGTGCAGGAAGTGTTTTCTGGTGTGGCTGCTAGCAAAGGTAAAACAGAAGGGAGATGGCATCAAGCTTTTTAGACAAGAAGAAAAGGGCATTCTGGCAGAGAGCAGCATGAGTGAGGCAGGAAGTGCCAGGATGTATGCCAAATAAACAACTTAGAGAATAAAATGAGTAAAGCATGAAATATTTGGCTGAGGCTTTTTAGTGATGAAATGATAGTATACTTAAACCTGAAATGAAAGTTAAAATTCCAGAGTAGTCTATCTTCTGTTTTAGAAATTGAGAGAATTTTAAACAGTAATTTTGTGCTTTACATAGGGTACAGACCTAGAAGGACAGCCCACTGGCTTGTTAGCGATTGAGTAGCATTGGCACATAATGCCTCTGACTCTGGAATATTTGCTTCACCACACTAAGACATTTAGTATGTGTATTATTAGGCTTTTAATTACTCCAATAATATGCATGTATGACAATATTCTGTTAGGCATTACACTTTACAATTGTTACTAAGTAGAAGAAATAGAAAATTACAGCTTTTTTTTTATTATGAGAAAAACACTGAAGTCTTATTTTTAAATTTTTTGTAATAGTTATAAAGGAAATTTATAATAGATGCTTGTCAGGTTTGGTTCTAGGTACACCAAAGCAGCTTTTATAACCTATTCCTCAGACATCATCTATGGAAGTTAAGTGCCTCCAGCAGGTTTGCTGTAGAACCACACATGAAATTACACTCAAGTAGTTGATGGAGAATAAGAAATATCGTGATGCTTTGTCATTTGACATTTTATCCAAGGAAAAATACCACATTTTATAGGTTTAACTTACTGTGACATTTTCTTCTATTTCCCTTCCCCTTCAGGTATCTCCAGGGCAGCTCACTAAAAAGTATAGCTCATGCTCAACAATATTTCTAGATGACAGCACAGTCAGCCAGCCTAATCTTAGAACCACAATAAAATGGTGAGTACAACTAGGTTGCTGAGGGCTGAGTGACAGACCCCCTTCTGTTAAAAGCATCCCAACCATTATTGATAATGTCAGCCATCTGGTTGTCCTCCTCAGTGCTCAGTTCAAGAGAGTGGGGTCAATTACATATTGATTTTTAAAGATCTAAATGTGAATTCTCAATTTTTATTTTAATCCCAGACTGCATGGGCAAAGCCAGTTAGTAAAGAAAGAATCCCAGGAAGAGCATACTAGTTTATTGTTGTATTTATGTTGTTGAGACACTATTGAGCATAATGAGAGAAAGAGGTACTTTTTATTGGATATTTGTAGATAAATTAGTTTTGTATGCATTACAGGCTTACTACTTTGGAAACAAACCTATTCTGAGAAGGAACAGTTTTTCCTCTACTGGCCCCCAAGGGCACCCACTTTGAATCTTCTCCTGTGTACCTTAGCAGTCTCACAGGTCACAGGTGGAGACACACTTTCACTATCCTCTAAAATGAGTCTGGTGACTTACTACAGTGAAAAAAAACAACAACAAACAAGGGTATATAGCTTTTCAACCACACAGGGAACATTATTAATGTCTCTTTCTAATTATAAGTTGGCCCTCAGAGCTCAGTCTGGGAGATGCTTCATTAATGTTAACACCCTATCTGTAATTTCACTATTTACTCAAAAAATGTAATCAGCTTATAAACTTAATTTTGTTTCTAATACATTGGCTTTTTAATTCATTTAGCTAGTAAATTATCAGTAACATACTTTAATTCAAAACTGCAAATATTGCACTCATAATGTAACTTCTTCTATTTGTAATAGTAGTTGAGAACAAATCGTCTTTCAACAAAAACTGAGTTCTGGCTCTCAAAAAGGCTGAGATTGGACATTAGTGAATGATCATTGTACATTTAGCCAAGCCATAGATCCATGAGTGAACAAGAGCCCTCAGGTTTATTCAAATGTAAAAGATGCTCTGTTTCAGTATATTTTCCAGTGTATAGTTTTAAAGAGTAACCTTAGTTTCACATCTGTAATCTTAGCTACTCAAGAGGCCAAGATTAGAGATAGGAGGCCAGCCCAGGCAAAAAAGTTGGGCAGAATGCCATATGTCTGTCATCTCAGCTGCATAGTAAGCATAAACAGGATAAAGGTCCAGGCTGGCCTATCAAAATAAAAGGGCAGTGGGTGTGGGTTAGTTGTAGAGCCACCTGCCTGGCAAGTGTTGAGGCCCCAGTGTAAATCCCAATACTGCCCCCCCTCAAAGAGTAACCTTTGTTTAAACATGTTTTGTTTGTTTATATTTGCCCCCAACTTAGTCTGATTTTTAGAAATCTGCTTGAAGAGTAGGTTTTAGTTTGTGTTCATTGTTTTAAAAATCAGCACGCTCAGTACTGGTGAAATAAAGGCTTACCAAGAAAAACAATAGGGCAAATTGTTTTTAAAAAATGTTTATTGTAGTGAAGTAGTACATTTCTTTCAATATGATGGATTAATCTCATCAGAACAGAATCCTTTGTTTCAAAATGTATGTCTGCAAGCACATTCATTTTCCCACCTCTACTTTACTCTCTGTAGGCACTCACAAAAGCAATAAATGATTCTGATCTTACCCTTCATCATTTCCAAACCTTGCTGCACCTTGAAATCACCTGGAAACTTCAAAAACAATGCAGACACCCATAGTCATGCCCAGTGTCAGTGAATCCAAATGTCTCAATCCATATTGAAGTTAGGCAGTATTAAAGCTCTTCAGGTGATTGCAGTGTGCAGCTGTTTGGGAGCCACTGCTTAATAAGAGTATAGAGGATCTGCTTATATTTGGTTGGGACCTTGAACAAATCAGTGTTAAGCCTAGGTTCCCTTATCTTTAGAATGGGTTGGTAGGTAGGTAAACTGTCCTGTCACATATGGCTTGGTGGTCCTTTTGGGCATATGTGGATATAAAACAAGCACTATAGAAGTATCCATCTTTGATGCCAATAATGCAATGTAAAATTTAAACATTAGATTTTAAATACTGTATATACCTACTGTCCAAATTCAGATTTGCCTTCCCTCATTTATTTTGTGCTTCATTTTAGACAGTAAGTGCAAAGTGAAATAACCCCTCTCTACCCTGATGCACACTGTCTGTAGTAACTTAGAATTAAAGGAACATAACATTTTGGATTGTGTGCATTAATATTTCACTTCAACTAATTTAGAAATAGCCACCATTAATATCCTACATAATATTGTGCTGTGTGGTTAGCACTGTTTATTTTAGGGTAGCTATACTGTCACTTTTGTGGGCACCTATAGTTACTAATAAGTTTTCTGCTAATAACCATGCAAAATAATTTTAAACGCTATTATTTCATATGTAGTACTCTCATTATTTACTTTTAGGGAAATAATGGAAAACAGTTGGTAAATGGATAGTGAACTGAACCAGTTGAAATACAGGACCTAACAAAAACTTAAAAACAAAAATCTATAGTTTGGCTTAAGTATATGTACAAGTAACTATAACTGGATGAAGGGCTCTGTGAGTAGAAGGGACAGATGAAATATATAATAATTTATATATACAACATCAGTGGAAACGTGTTCTGATAGCACATTGCCTAGCATTTGGATTCTGCTATATATGCTAAAAGCCAAAAAGTACTAAACAAAGGGAAAAGTGCCTGTTTTGGTACTGTTGTGAGCTGAGGATTTCAGGGCTACTGGGGAGGTCATCACTCCCACTCCTAGTCCCTTCTCCTCCTCCCCCCAAAAATGTCTTTAGGCCTAAAGCATGATAAAATTTACAATTTTTTTTTTTCCTTCCACAGTGTGACCTTAGCAATATATTACCACATAAAGAACAGGTAAGCAATTTAAAAAGTTGTTGTATTCCAGCTAATTGCTTTGCATGGTAATAAGTACAATATTAGGATAAGACTGTAGACATTAGAATCTGTAGACTGCTTTAATTACAGTATTGAAGCAAATCATTTTGGCTTTCTGATGTTCTTCAGACTTTTTGAAGAACTTATACATTACTGAATATCATAAAGAGCATTTCTATAGATTTTGTTGCTAGTTACTGTTCAGAAAGTAAGCCAGGCGCCAGGGGCTCATGCCTGGAATCCTAACTACTAAGGAGGCTGAGATCTGAGGATCGTGGTTCAAAGCCAGCCTGGGCAGGAAAGTCCATGAGACTCTTATCTCCAGTAAATCACCAGAAAACTGGAAGTTGCACTATGGATCAAGTGGTAGAGCACTAGCCTTGAACTGAAGAGCTGAGGGATAGCACCCCAGGCCAAGAGTTCAAGCCCCACGGCTGACAAAAAAAAAAAAAAAAAACTAAAACAATTTTTTAAAAACTGTATATGTAGGGCTGGGAAGGTGGCTCAGTGGTAGAGCACTTGCATGCCTGAGGCCCTGGGTTCGATTCCTCAACACCACATAAGCAAAAAGAAAAAAGCCATAAGTGGCATGGATATGTATAAAACTGTATATGTATAATAAATAGTATGTTACTACAGGGTTTCACAGCCTTGATACTATTAATACTTTGAGCTAATCTTTTTGTGAGGCAGCTTGTGCTTGTAGGATGTTTAACAGCATCTCTTTCAGATAATTGTAAATATTCCTTAATACTCCACTAAAATACCTCAAGGGTTTCAATAAAATTTCACTCTCAGTGACCTTGTTATGTTAGTACTCATTGATTTATCTTGTACAATGAATGGTCATTTGGAAAATAATGTTTTACACTTCTTTATAATATAAAAAGCTCACTTTTGTTATTATCACTGCCAGTTTACCAAAGTCTTTAAATATTCAGAAGTTATGCTGGGCACCAGTGGTTCACACCTGCAATCCTGGCTACTCAGGAGG
Organism: Dipodomys merriami; assembly: GCF_024711535.1. Classification (NCBI taxonomy): domain Eukaryota; kingdom Metazoa; phylum Chordata; class Mammalia; order Rodentia; family Heteromyidae; genus Dipodomys; species Dipodomys merriami. Next base: position 25,725,511 of record NW_027202270.1, on the reverse strand, counting down.
CTGAGATCTGAGGATGGTGGTTCAAAGCCAGCCTGGGCAGAAAAGTCTGTGAGATACTTATCTCTAGTAAACCACCAGAAAACCGGAAGTGGTGTTCAAGTGCTAGAATGTTCACCTTGAGCTGAAAAGCTTAGGGACAGCTCCCAGGCCCAGAGTTCAAGCCCCACAACTAACAAAAATAAATAAATAAATACATAATTGAGAAGCGGTCAGATACATAGCACAAGACTCAGGTTTTCCAAAAATCTTGGACTTTAAAAAGCCTAGCAACTTGAACTGTATCATGACCTTTCTCAAATTTGCCCCATTTTACCCATTTGTCAGAATATTTATACTTTAAAATAAACATGGTATTCTCAGACAAACAGCTTGTTGAGCTCAGAATTAAATCACAGTGCTTTTCCTTAAGTTATACTTCAGGACACACAAGTCCTGCTTGTGAACTTTCCAGTTCCTCATTTGGAATATTAAGTAGTTTTTAACTACTTTGAAGATATGCTTAAGTGAAGCAGGCTTTTTTTCATAGCAAATGACACTGGTGAATGGACTGACATATTGGTACCACAGCCTTGATTCATGCTGAGAAATCAAGCATTTTACCACTTTTGCTTTTATACAGTCATTACAAATGTTCCAACAGTACAAATGTAGGTGATATCTTTATATTCTTATAAGAGCAGCCTTGCGGGCTGGGAAGGTGGCTTAGTGGTAGAGTGTTTGCCTTGCATGCATGAGGCCCTGGGTTCCATTCCTTAGCACCACATAAGCAGAAAAAAACAGAAGTGGTGCTGTGGCTCGAGTGGTGTAGAGCACTAGCCTTGAGCTGAGGAGATGAGGGACAGCGCCCAGGCCCAGAGTTCAGACCCCACAACGGACAAAAAAAAATAAGAACAGCCTTGCCCTTGTGGACTTGCCCAGGGGACTACTGAGATGCCCTGATCAGAGAGAACCCCTGGAATAAATGAGCACAATAATGAAGATGAGCTTATAAATGAAGACTAGTCTCCCCACGCGCCTCCCCCCCCTGTTTTATGTCAGTCGTAGGACTAGTGCTCTACTACTTGAGAACAGGACCACTTCAAGCTTTTTCTGAGATAAGAGTCCCACAGGCTTTCCTGCCCTGGCTGGCTTTGAACCACAATCCTCAGATCTCAACCTACTGAGTAGGAAGAATTACAGGCATGAGCCACTGGCTCCCAGCTAAAACTAGTTCTTATTTGTTTTTTTGTCGGTTTTAGGGCTTGAACTCTGGGCTTGGGCACTGTCCCTCAGCTCCTCAGCTCAAGGCTAGTGTTCTACCACTTGAGACACATGACCACTTGCAGTTTTTTAGTGGTTAATTGGAGATAAGAGTCTCATGGTCATTGCTGCCTGGGCTGGCTTTGAACTGTGATCCTCAGATATCAGCCTGCTGAATAACTAGGATTATAAGCGTGAGCCACTGGCGCCTGACAAGATTAGTCTCTTTTAAAGTAAAAAGACAGCTAAGTTTTTAACTCAAACTAGAAGAAATAAGAAATATATGATAAAAATATAATAGAATTGAGGGAAGAAACTATGGGAAAATGTCAAACTTCATTCATGACAGTTCTAAAGTCTTGATTACTTGCCACTATCATTTTACATGAAATGTGTGCAGAAATGTGTGTGGTGTATTAGCACTGCTTTTTTTGGAAAGTTGCTCCTTATGGGTAACTTTAGATAGTCATCATAGAAAAGACACAAAACTTGATGTGCTGAATAGAGAAGTTTTAAGGCCAGAATCCCAGAGAATTTGTAAGCTGTTTGCTTTGGTCAAAATTAAGCTTCTCTTTTCAACACTTTCTCTATCTAAGCAGATATTTTTACTAAAATACTAACACTTCCTGTGTTACTTTTTAAATGTACATTTTTATTTTATAGAGATGCAAATAGATCCCTGGATATTTTTGATGAGAGATCACATCCACTCACAGTAAGTAGGCACTCTCTTTCTTTCTTTTTTTTTTAGGGGGGGGGGGGGGGGACTCCAGTCGTGGGGCCTGAACTCTGGGCCTGGGCGCTGTCCCTCAGCTCTTCAGCTCAAGGCTAGCGCTCTACCACTTGAGCCACAGCGCCACTTCTGGCTTTTTTTCTTTTTGCTTATGTGGTGCTGAGGAATCGAACCCAGGGCCTCATGCATGCAAGGCAAGCGCTCTACCACTGAGCCACCTTCCCAGCCCATAGGCACTCTCTTTCAAGTGTTACTTTTCTCTTGTCAAGTTACGTTTATTTCATAGTGATTTGCATCTACATTTATTATTGAAGAAAAGTTACTCCAGCTTGAAATCTTTCCTTTTTCAAGTTGTATCTAGTCATCTTAGGAGAGAGGTGATGTATCAGAACTGTAATAGACTTAAGAAATGACTTTTGACTCTTGTTTAGTGAACAAAGGTGAGTAAAATGTACTATCCAAATAACAGAAAATAGCTTTTCAAAATATAATTTTGTTTGTTTGTTTTTCCTGTCGATCTCGGTACCTGAACTCTGGGCCTGGGTGCTGTCCCTCAGCTCTTCAGCTCAAGGCTAGCATTCTGCCACTTGAGCCATAGTGCCATTTTGGCTTTCTCTGGTTATGCGGTGCTGAGGAATCGAACCCAGGGCCTCATGCATGCATGGCAGGCACTCTACCACTGAGCCACCTTCCCAGCCCTTCAAAATATAATTTTAAAGCACCAAACAATACAAATATTTGTAAATCCAACAACTATACACTATATATGGTGTAGTACCTACCTGTAATCCCAATACCTAGGTCAAGTTGGGAGAATGGCCCAAAACCAAGACATCAATAAGTAAATAAAAGAGTTATTTTTTTCAGGCACATAGCAGCCAATTTCAGATGCTCACCAGCCACATGTGGCTGATGATTACTGAATTGTACCGTGTAGCCCAAGGACCTGCCGCTACTGGAAACTAAAAATGTTTTTTCAACACTTATTACAGTGGAGTATCATATCTGATCACTAAAACTTCTCAGCCTAAAAATAGAGTTAGATAGGATTTTATGGAGAGAATGGGAACTTAAAATGTTTTGGACTTGTGCCTGCATTTTTTTTTCTTTGTGCCAGTACAAGGGCTTGAATTAAGGGGTTTGAACAATTTCTCAGCGTTTTTTCCTCCCACAGCTGATGCTCTACCACTTGAGCCACTACTCCCTTTCTGCCTTTTTGCTAGGTAATTGAAGAAAAGAGTCTTGCAATAATGCCACGGACTGGTGGCTCATGCCTGTAAACCCAGCTACTCAGGAACCTGAGATCTGAGGATTGTAGTTCAAAGCCAGTTCAGGCAGGAAAGGCCATGAGACTCTTACCTTCAAAAAACTACTCAGAAAAAACTAGCAGTAATGCTGTGGCTCAAGTGGTTGAGGTCTAGCTTTGAGCAAAAGAAGCTTAGGGATATTACCCAGGCCCTGAGTTCAAGCCCCAGGATTGGTGGGCACATATGTGCATGTGTGTACACACACGTGCGCGCGCGCACACACACACACACAGACGAGTCTTACCTCCTGAGTACCTAGGACTAGAGGTATGAACTGCCACTCAGGGCCTCTGACATGCCTGCATTTTTTTTTTTTTTTTTTGTCTGTCATGGGGGCTAAACTGGGCCTGGGAGCTGTCCCTCAGCTCTTCAGCTCAAGGCTAGCGCTCTACCACTTGAGCCACAGTGCCATGTGGTGCTGAGGAATTGAACCCAGGTCCTCATGCATATGCAAGGCAAGCACTCTACCACTGAGCCACCTTCCCAGACTCATGCCTGCATTTTTAAAATAAATGATGTGGCAGGCATATTGAATAATTGTGGTACAGTCATGTATTGCTTAACAACAATGAAAAGTGCATTCTGAGACGTGCATTCTGCATCTAAAATGTCATACTGCAAACATGTTAAGAGTACACAAACTAAGATGACTATAGTGTGATCAGAATACTATACTGTTAGGTATATGGTCTGTTATTGACTGAAATGTCATGTCCTAATGCACAATATAACTGTAAGAGCCACTCTTTTTATATTTAAAAGACAAAAGCATATCACCCAATTGAAATTATCCTTAAGGAACAAGTGGGCACAAAGTGAAAACTACTATTTTCAATGGATTTACTTAATATTGCATTTTGTTTTCTTTCAGCGAGAGAAGGTTCCAGAGGAATACTTTAAACATGACCCTGAACACAAATTTATTTACAGATTTGTTCGTACTCTTTTTAGTGCTGCACAGCTAACAGCTGAATGTGCAATAGTAACTTTGGTAAGATATTTCTTATTAATTGTCTTTACAGATTGGTCTTGTTCACAGAGTAGTATGTATAGTAGGTTCCTATAGTTGTGAGAAAAGTGGTTTCCTGAAATTATCATCAGAAACTAATTGCTGTTAAAGGCAGTTGGAGAGATTTCTACTCCATCTGCATGTAAACACGTGTATATGAATAGCATACACAGACAGGTCGTCCTGATGGGAGAGGGTTTAGGAGCAAATAACAAAACCTTGTAGACCACAGAGACATATTGCATGTTAGGTCTAAACCATATTCTAGACTGTCTTCCCCAGGCAATTCTGATGTGTGTGTCCTGATAGAGAATTATTGCCCTACATTCTCTGATCTTTAGATGATAGGTGTTAATCCATCCCTGCTCTCCTCTTGTGTCTTCCCCTAATTACTTAAGATTACTATATCAGGAGTTCTTAGAAAGGTTTTGTTAACCTGCTAAGCTATAGCTGTGTCCTTTATGTCATTTCCATACAGAATTCTTAGAGTGATTGAGATTTCCCTCTAGCAAATTTGTGGTGGAAAGTAAATGTCATGGCCTTGAGAGAAAATGACCTTTTTTATCAGTGCCTATCCTCTAGCATTTGTACTTGTGTTCTTTGTCCTTGAATGGAATGCCCTAGTGGGCACTTCCATGTGTAGAGGTAGGTAATGCGGGGAGGAGAGCTGGACTGGAAGATAAGTTCACATAGACAGAATAAGCTGATGTTCCTGTGAGAGAGCAGAGTGGTGACGTGTGATCATTTGAGTATATGAAACATAAGCCAGAGATACACATTTTTAAGGAAATATACAAAAAAAGAAAGTGGGCAGAAAGTCTTCTAGATCAGCCTTTAAGGGACAGCTCTCCAGAGAGCAGCTAGAGCATAAGGAGAACCAGAAAGAAGAAAAAAAGGGGGAGTTAAAATAGAGAAATTAAGATGAGAAGGTGTGGTCCCATGCTGTGTGTTGCCAGGGGGCCCACACACATACTCTCTGGTAGCTGCTCTACAGCATTGAGGCAGATGAGAGAGGAGGTTGAACAAAGTTCTTGTCCTGGGGCTGGGAAGGTGGCTCAGTGGTAGAGCGCTTGCCTTGCATGCATGAGGCCCTGGGTTCGATTCCTCAGCACCACATAAGCAAAAAGAAAAAAAAAGCCGAAAGTGGTGCTGTGGCTCAAGTGGTAGAGCGCTATCCTTGAGCTGAAGAGCTGAGGGACAGTGCCCAGGCCTAGAGTTCAGGCCCCACGACCACAAAAACAAAAAACTAAGTTCTTGCCCTTTATTAGCTTGCATTCTGGTTAGGAGAACAATGAGCATTTCTTCAGGTATTTGCATAGTCCAGGTAGTAGCAAATGCTGAGAAGATAGAACAGAGTAAAGGGCTGAAGAGTGACTAGAGAGAGAGAGCTTTCTGTTTGTGTTCGTTTGGTTTTTTTGTTTTTTGTTTTTTTTTGGGGTCCGGTCGTGGGGCCTGAACTCTGGGCCTGGGTGCTGTCCCTCAGCTCTTCAGCTCAAGGCTAGCGCTCTACCACTTGAGCCACAGCGCCACTTCCGGCTTTTTTCTTTTTTTGCTTATGTGGTGCTGAGGAATCGAACCCAGGGCCTCAGGCATGCAAGGCAAGCGCTCTACCACTGAGCCATCTTCCCAGCCCCGAGAGCCTTCTGTTTTGGATAGAATGATCTGGAAGACCCTCCGATGACATTTGAACAGTCAACCTGATTGAAGTGAGGAAGCCAAGAAACCTAGATGTTAGGGGCTGTAAGACGTGCTAAGACTGAAAAGCAAGGATGTGTTTCTCAGGCTCAGTCAGTGATGACCATGGATGAACATGGAGATAAAGTTACAATGGTAGCTAACTGTTCAGGGCCTCATAGCTTAGGGGGAAAGTTAAGTACCAGGTTGGTGAGTAATTTTGAGCAAGGAATAAAGTGATGATCATTTGAGTCTTAACTGTTTTGGGGGGAGAGTCGACTATAATTGAGGGTGAGAGGAAGGGCAGAGAGGAGGGGGAGAGTTAGGAGACCACACAGTGATTCAGACAAGCAGTAAGTTCAGGAATAGAAAGCAGTCAAATTACCAATGAAGGTAGCAGTGTCAGGTGTTGCTAACAGACTGACCCCAACAATTGGGCAAGTTTGCAATATTAGGGAGGAGTGGCAAGTTGGAATGAAGACCTCTGGTTTATCAGGGAGGGAAGCATCAGTGAGCTTGGCGATAGTAGTGTCAGTAAAGTGATAGCCACCGAAGGGGCAGATGAAAAGTGGGTTAAGGAAAGAACAGGAGGTGGGAGCTGGCAATTACAGTGAGCAAGGAGGAAGCCTTCGAGGAGGTGTGGGGAACAATATGAACAGGCACACTGGAGGAACTGTGGCAGAGCAGGAGAAAGCCTTCAGAAGGAGTTCATCATGAGAACATGTTGAGCATAGTGGGCTGGGGTCCTCTGCACTAGAAGAGATGCTTGCAGAGGGAAGGAAACCTCCTCCACTCATACGAGAGGACGCATGGTAACAGCTGTGATCCACACATAACAAGCTTATCAGTAAAGAAGTGAGCTCTCTATTTCTGTAAAGAAGAGAGTTGTACCTGGTGGGAAAGGCTTATTCTTCAGATAATTGAAAGTGAGTTTGGGAAGGGAAGAGAATCTCATTAAGAATGTATAAATCTATTTTTGAAAACAATTTGGAGGACGTTGCAAAAAGCTGTCAGTCTGATAACCTACAGACAAAATATACTTTATAGAGTGGTTCTTTTTCTTTTTTCCTTCAATACAAAGAGTTCAAGTGGCACATACAGCCTAGGTCTTCATATTTGTGAGCTTTGCAGCTGTGAGTTCTACCAACTGTAGATTGAAAGTCTGCAGATAAGAGATAAGATTCCTTTTCTCATCATTCCCTAAACAGTGTGACTGTTTGCATAGAGCTTACATTATATTTGGTATTGTACTTAGAGATTATTTAGAGTATACAAGGTGGTGAATATAGGTTATATGCCAACATTGTGCCATTTTATATAAGGAATGTGAGCATCTGCAAGTTTTACTAACCAGACTTGATCCTAGAACCAATTTCACATGGATGCTGAGGGATGACAGTATGCTCTTGTGCAGAGTACACTTTGAGTAACAACAAATCACAGCTTCTTCCATAATCTTTATCATGTTAAGCTTTAGCCAGTTCTTTTTAAGAGAGATGATTGATAGATAGATAGATAGATAGATAGATAGATAGATAGATAGATAGATAGATAGATAGATAGATAGATAGAAGTTATGAGACCATCTCACAAACTTCTTGGCTTGTTTTTGAGTCCCAGGAATACAGAGACTGACAGCTCTGCTAGCACCTTAAAGCCAACAGAATTAACTAACATGAGCTAACATGAACTCTCATGAAGTGATAGTAGAGGCTGTCCCTTTGTACCCGTGTCGTGCTGCTCTGCTCAGCAGCCACTGGGAGGCTCTGTTGTCCACCAGATGTCATTGGAACTAGCACCACACACTGAGTTAGTCATTGTAAAAAGGAAAAGATCCACTTGTGCTCACTGTGACTTGGGCTTTACATATTCAAGCAAAATCAATGTAAAACTGCCAGCCAGGAAATGGTACATTGCACACGGGAGGAATTCAGAGTTTATTCAACAACTTTAATCTACATTGGGCCTTTTATGAGTGAGAAGGTGATAATGGTGCTGTTCTTCAGGATTGCCTGTCATTCCTGTGACCAAAATTGGGCTGGAAATTTACTGGGCGGAGTAGACAAAAGAGGTGTCTGACTTACAACTGTAATCTAGCGTTGGCCAAGTCTCTGTAGAACTAAAAATAATAAAAGGCACCTTCTAGTTAAACACAGAAGAAATCTATCATTCGTAACAGTTCTTAACACAGCACTTAAAGTGAACTAAAATCAAAGACCAGTGCTCTACTTTTGCAGGTTTACTTAGAAAGGCTTTTAACTTATGCTGAGATCGACATTTGTCCCACTAACTGGAAAAGAATTGTTTTGGGAGCCATTCTTCTTGCCTCCAAGGTTTGGGACGATCAGGCTGTATGGAATGTGGACTACTGCCAGATCCTCAAGGACATTACAGTTGAGGACATGTGAGTTGTAAGGTTTTGGTGAACTTTCTAACCATTTTTCCAGTTATTTGATTTGCTCCCATAGAGTTTACATTTTAAGAAGTATTTAAAAGTTACATCACATAGATAATGGAAATAGGAATAAAACTTACGTCCTTTTTGTCCAGCCACGTAACAATATTTTCCATCATCAATTGGTAGGCCTCATTGTGCTACTATAATCTATTGGATAAGTTGAAAATCTGTTTTCAGTGGTTTGGGCCAGACCTATTACTGGAACAACATAGAATAGTACATATTTTTATAGCTTTTTCAAGGCTGTTTCTTCCCATCTCCCGAGGGGCACATGTCTGGCTTTTGAAATAACTCTGGCCACTGTTAAGGCCTTAGGGTTTCTGGAATTTTGAAAGGTATAGCTTTAACCTGAGTCATACTTTTTATATTTATTTTTGCTGGTCTTTTCCCTCCTTTTTTTCTGAGCATCTGTTATAGAAACTGAGATAAAAGAGTAAAGGTTTCAGATGTGTGTTCCTATCTCCTCCCCATAAAGTGTTGTATGCCTTCAGAGTAATGTGTGTGTAGCGATTGGTGTGAAGGTCTAGGGAGCTCCAGGATTCACCTCAGGCAATCTTGAGAAGCATTGCCGGGGCTTCACCTAGAACTCATCACATTCAACCCTCAGCCAGCCACACCATCACTATTTGTGTCCTGGGTAACCACAAGAATGCAGGGAGATGGTCACTAGGGCTTCACAGTGGCCACTCTGACTACAGGGCCCTGAAGTTGGTAGGATGAACTTAGGGAGATATTTCCAACAGATTCTCAGTGTCTGCCTGACCATGAACATGTCTTTGTGCTGGTGGTATTGTTGATTATATTGAGTGTCATAGGAAGATCTCATTTACTTTGTTTATTGCTCTAGATAAGATAATCCCTTAGACTGGCAAGAGTGACTCACTCCTGTAATCCTAGCTACTCAGGAGGCTGAAATCCGAGGATCATGGTTCAAAGCCAGCCTGGGCAGTAAAATCCTTGAGATTCTTATCTCCAATTAACTACTAGAAAACAAGTAGTGCTGTTGCTCAAAGTGATAGAGCACTAGTCTTGATTGAAAAAGCTCAGGGATAACACCTAGGCCCTGAGTTCAAGCCTCACAACTGACAAAAAGAAAAAAGACAATCACTCAGAATTATCAACTGTATTTACTCTAACATTACAGTTATTGGTAATAGTTGAAGTAGTTTTTGGTAAAAATGATCACTTTGATTTGATAATAATGTAAACTGAGTGGCTGTGGTGGTATTGCCACCAGCCATTTGAGCAAAGGATGTGACAGTGGAATCTGAAACAAATGGAAGCACTTTTGGAAGTTGCAGGAGCTAAAGTAACCTTAATCACTATTGTCTTCAGGCTGCAAAGTAGTCCTTGAAAAAAATTTGCAGTTAGGAACACTAGCTCTGCCAGGATGTTAGCTGAAATTCTCCAAAAACATGCAACTAAGCTGCCGGGGGGTGCTAGTTCTCTTTGTAAGATCTGAGAAGATGCAGGGAAATGTGTCTTTCCACAAATGTGAGCTCCAGGGGCAGTGGTGGCAAAGGCGAGCTGTGACACCATTTCTTACCATGCTTTCTGTGTATGAACAGAGAAACACCAGGAGCCATGTTCCTAACAGGCGGCTTTTGTTTATGATCTTTGGAAATTGAAAGCATTACAACAAAGTGTTTAATATACATTTGTCTTGTCCCCCTGCTGCTAGCTATTTGTAATGGGCTCATTTTGAGTCAGATATTTCCTAAAACTTTCTACCATCTAAGTCTTGCTAGAATATATTTCCCTTCAAAGGAACAAGGTAAATTGAGCAGCTGCTTTTCAGAAAATTTGCTGGGCCTGTAAATGGTAAGCTATTCAACCATTAAAACAACAACAACAAAACCCCTGAAAAAGGTGCATATTCTGTAGGCATCATGCTTTTCTTCAGTGATTAAACCTCTTATCAATAGACATGTTAATCTCATGAAGTACTGTATGTCTACATAGTTAAAATGTATTAGGGAAGCAAATACAAAAGGGATAGTGAAGTACATTTATCCCTGTAGTAAATTAAGTCCTGATTAGCTGATTATCAAAACATTATCTGATTTACATTTCTATAGGTGTACTGCCATATGAACAGGAAATTAATTTTGGAAGTAGGCGGTTTGATTTTAATTTCAGCAAATGAAAAAGACCATAGCTCTGCTGATATTCTGTCTGTTCTCCACACAGAACATCAAGCATTGTTCGATGTAATCAGTGAAGAAAATATTAAAACTTTTAAACCAAATATGTTGTAAAATTGGCTTCTTACATGTGTTCCAAGTATCTATCATTTTATACAGTTTCTGCAGAGATTACTGTGGCAGAGGTCAGGTTTATTCTAGCTTTATATTTCTTGGCGTACACCTCGTGCAAATAGTTGTTTGTATGGTCGTGTAGCAGCAGACTGCTCAGGGCCTTCCCCTTCCCCCTGAGTTCCACTTGCCCCTATGTGTGCACATTCTCTTCTGGCCAGGGATGGTATTTCAGTGTTTCATTCCCAGTAGAGAAACAGTTTTTAAGTCCGGTGCTCTACCAGAGGTCATATCCTAAAGTGGGTTTAGTGTGGCGAAGATATCTGTCTTTGATCTTTCTGCCTTCCACAGATTTAAAATGAGTATCTTGCCTGTCACAGTGACAATTTCTCACCTTAGTAATATTAAGGTGTGCAGAAACTTGCATTATGCCCTTTGACATACCCTCATGGGCTGGGATGGGGAAGGATTTCCTTTCCCTTCCAGTGTGGCTTATTTATTTATTTATTTGTTTGAGATGAATCCTTGTTGCCTCAAGAGTTTCCCCCTCAGAGATAATAGCGTGGCTCTCGATGGATCCATTTGTTGCCGTGGTGATGTGCCCACTCCTTTTGTTGGCGCTTCTCTACTTCAATAAGCCCCTTCCTGTTATCAGCCTGGTGAAAATGTCTGCAAGTTCTTCAGAGCTAATAAACAGCATACATCATTCCTTTCATCTGCTCACTATAGTGGGGCCTTGTGAGTGAGCGTGGAGTATGAATCGTACAGCTGCACTAATGGAACTCTGAAGAATGAGCCCCCGAGTCAGCAGCATGAGTGCATGAGAGGGCCGTAACCTTTTCCCCTCAGCCCAACTAGAGTGCTGGGATGCAGAGAGAACCACAAATAGCTGTACCTTGTTTGAACATTAGTGTATTAATCCAGCTGGGTAGCCTTTATTTGTTTCAAAACAAAATTTAGAGCCATCTTAGCAGCTTAGAAGGATATTTTTGAAGATAGCCCAGTTGACTAAAATTGTCCTGTATTGGTTTTGTTGTGTTCCTCCTCCCCCAGGAATGAGATGGAAAGGCATTTCTTGGAGCTACTCCAGTTCAATATTAATGTTCCTGCCAGTGTTTATGCCAAATACTACTTTGACCTTCGCTCCTTAGCAGATGACAACAACCTGAACTTTCTCTTTTCTCCTCTCAGCAAAGAAAGAGCACAGAACTTAGAGGTAAAGCTGTTCATTCACTAAGTGGGTTTTCTGTGAACCACCAAAACCACCATTTGTGTCCAAATCTTACTGAGTAGTGATTAGGAAAATGGAAAGCTTTACAGTTAACACACTGAAGAGCTTATTGACCCTTTGGCATTATACTTTTTTAGTCTTTTATGATTTATATCAGAATCCACATTTTTTAAAAATTATAGATGGATCTTATCTCCTGTGATCCTAATTCAAGATATTTTATCAAATTTAGTATCAAATTTAATCTGTTCTTCGTGGTTCCTTTGGAATCTCTACCTTTCCACACAATCATATATAAATAATTTCTTGCTGTTGTATCCCTAATAATATCTGCATACATAATTCACTTACTACTCTTGACTGCTTTTTACTCAGTTGGTAAAATTATGTTGGTGTGTAGATATCACAGTTCAACTTTTTAAGTTTATTAGGCAACACATTAATGGCTGAGAAGACCTATCATTAAGATTTATATAATGTGTGTTTGTGTTTGAAATACTGAATGTAGAAAAACATAGGTTTATGAAAGTGATGTTACATGGAGCAAAGTAATATTTATGGCTTATGACATACTTTAAAATGGGCTTTCTGTGACATGCTGGTGGAACTTTAGAGTAATGTTTTCTACCATAATTAACTTGTAAGTAAAGTAGCACCTTATGATGCTTTGGTCATTAGTTCCCTGTCTTTCCCTCTACTACAGCACATGCCTACTTCACTGAAATTTGTTTAGAGTTTATAATATCTAATGAAGGTTGTATAGAATTTGAATAGATGAGTAAGCACTGACTGCTTCACACAGGTATATGGGTGTTGTCAAAGGAACAGTCACTCAGGCAACCTGATGATATTGCTGTTAGGAGCCTATCATGATACCTTTGACATCTTTGGGAAGTTAATTTTTACGTAACGTCATAAAACTCTCATTTCCCAATAATTATAACCCTTAAATGATGTTACCTTAGTGAACTGGCAGGAAAGAACAACTCAGAAGAACCTAACACTTATAAGGCTCAAAGTTATGACTTAACATCAGTGGTATTCTTTTGTTTTGCCTTTAACATTGGAATATTTTTTTAAAAAAAAATTCTACCTGTGTTTTCTGTTTGATTGACTTTCTAGGCCATTTCAAGATTATGTGAAGACAAATACAAAGACTTATGTAAAGCTGCTATGAGGAGGTCTTTCAGCGCTGACAATTTCATTGGTATTCAGCGCTCTAATGCCATACTCTCTTAAGATGGAGAAATGACTGGTGGTAACATCATGCACTCCTCATCTACAAAGACTGGAGAAATATCACCTCTCCTGCTCGAAACCAGCAAAGTTTGTGTTCTCACCGAAAGGAGAGACCTCAAATTCAAGACATGAACAATACACTTGCACTTGCTAGGGAAGAATGGGACCTTGTCAAAGCAACAATACACAATTACTGTCCTCTTTAATGTAAACAGAGTTACAAAAACCACTCCAAAGCAAAGCTCCAAACCCACACACAGTTATTTGCTTACTGTGTAGGCTAATAGCTGTGAACTTTGTGAGGTTTTTTTAAAATTAGTAGTTTAAATTTTTAGACTCTAAAAACACTAACCACATAACATTCATTTTTTAAATTGTTTCTGCTCCTCTCCCCCATATTGCTGCAAATGCCTTCAGAATTGATGCAGTATTACCATTTCAACATAGGACACACACACACATACCTGCCGGTATCCATCTAGGCTGGGAATCATCGATGGGTCTAGCACATACATGCTAGGCAAGTTCTCAACCACTGAGCCCAGCCCCAAACATAGGACTTTGAACACCCATGAAACCACTTAGGAGAAGATTGTAGCATTGTTTGGTATTGAAGACTCTTCCTACTGTACCATTAAAGCTGCTAGTCATTATTGGCAATCAATTTAAACCAAAAAGCTGCTGGATAACACTTGCCATTCATATTCTTTGCGAGCACTACTTACTACCATTTTGGCATGATTGGGGTCATAAAAAAAAAAACGCTTCTGTTGGGTCTACAGTGTATTTTTTGTGAATTATTAATGGTGCTTCTTATTTTCTGATAAGTTTCCTCTTATTTGTTGAAGTGTATTAAAGGATATTTTCATAATGCCAACCAACATAGTTGTCCAGTGACAGCAGTTGTGCCGAAAGCTGTGGCGCAGTCTGACGCTTCGGCTCCCGTGCTGGGGTTCTGCAGGCACCGTAGGAGGGTAAAAGCTGCAACGTGAACAAAACATCATTTCCAAGTTTCAATTTTGCAAATACCTTCTAGAGCCACTTGAAGATGGCAGACATTTGTGTGAAATAAATTAAGGCCTAAGATTCCAAATTTGCAAAACCAAAGTCATGTGACTTAACTTCCAAATGATGTTTTCTAAGTGTGTAGCGTACTTTCAGCAGCCATCAAAGCTCAGAATTCCATTCAGGTTTTTGGGCTACTTTGTGTGTCTGTAGAAGCACCTGCCTGTTTTGAAAATAGTTCTTTATAGGATGACTCCATATGCTTTGGTCACCTAAACCTCTTTCCTCTAGATTTAGAGGAAATGTAGTAAGTGAAAAGGAGTTGGACCCCTATAGCGGCAAGTGAATGAAGTTTTTTGTTGTTGTTGTTGTTTTGTTTTGTTTTTAATCTCTGTGTTAACCTGACTCTGGGTCCCATTCAAGTCCTTTTTAAGAGGGAACTTAAAGGGACCTTAAGTACCCCTTACTTTAAAGGGCAAGGAATAATTTTAGATTGACCAAAGTGCCGCTTAAATTTGAAATAGTGAAGAAAAACAGTTTTCTCAACTATGTGAAATCTGTCTTCTCAAGTGTAATCTAAGGAATCTTGCCTGTAAACCAAGCCTTTCTGGCCAAGAATACTTTTCTCTCAGTACAGCAGTGCTTCACAGGGTATTGAATGCTACAGATTCCATCATTTTAAAGGACAGCCACAAATGATCACTAATGACGTGTGAAATATTACAATCTACCACCTCAAAAAAAATAACCATTGTTTATGGAGTTCAGAGCTTGGAGATTCAAGTATTGATTGCAGTTTTATTTTGAAAAGAATACTACAACTTAATGTGGTTTTTCTTTCTCATGTTTATATTAAAAGAAAAGCTAATAAATTCTATTTTAATTAAAATACGGCTAGCGTGTTTTTAACATGATTCACATAGCATTACATCTCTCCAAAACTTAAATGTCCCAATAGGTTTTAACTGACTATGAAAGCAACTTTGATCATGCCTCTGGTTAAGGTGTAATAATTGATTTCTTTTGCTTTAGCACTTTTCCACCCAAAGATAATTAGTACTCAAAATCACTGTCTGGAAACAGTACTTAGTAGCATAGTGCCTTAGATGGCACTATGATGTTCATTATTATTCCTGAGAGGAAGAAACATACATTGGAAGATAAAATTAGGTAAAGTATACCAAAAGAAAAGAATGACAGGAGCAGAAAGAAGTAGGGGAAATTGGGGCCACAAGCTACAAGATTTGACTTACATCTGTGTTCAAGTTTATAATTCAATTAAAAATATACTGTAAACTTTATAAAGAGCCAAGTTACTCAGCCATAGCAGTACTTTTTCAGTACCTAACATCAGATTTTTTCAATGACCAACTCGTCTGTTCTTGATAAATTTTATTGCTGACTAGGATAAATGAACTAAATTTATAAGATAATCTGTACCCTATAACTTGCAAAATGCTAAATGAATGGCCAAAGTTTTAGAAAGTTAAAAAGATTTGGGAGAGGGGCACTGGACAGGAATCTGACTAAGAACAAGCTGGCAGAATTATCACTAAGAATTGTTCTCTTGGCCTAACACTGGAGCAATACAATCTACTAACTAGGCAACTAGGTCCCCAAGTTGGGAATATAAATGCCATAGCAAGTGGGTACGTTCTCTGGCAAATGTTATTGAGGGCATAGAAATGCAAGTTACTAGTTGGTGGTAACCTGTCATTTTCCCACGGTCAGTAACTTGGAAAAAAATAGGTTTAAAATGGAATGTCTATCTGGACACATGGATTTTAAGTTTTGGGTTTTGGAGGGATTTGTTTGGGCTGAATTTTACTCATTAGATTTCTCAAATTTTAGCTGGCATATTGTGAACTGAACTTCATGGTTTTCATTACAAAGGAAAAACAATGAGCTGCAATGTTTGAAGCCACTGAAACTGTATTTGCAGGTCAAAAAGTGGTTGGTTGTCAGTAATTCCATGTGATTTATCCTGACACAAAAACTTGGGGCTGAATGCTTGTGGTTAAGGAGAAATTTTTTTCTGGCTTGTCCTTTGTAGCTCTGTATGTCCGAGTTACTGAAATCTTAACAGAACTGACTCCTTGGTTTTACAGCAGTTCAACAGCCCAACTTGCTTTAGTTTTCTGTTTAAGTACAATATTTCTTGTTTCAAACAAGCCAAAGCCAACATCAATTAGACAACAGTCTTCATTCTGTATTCAGGGTAGGAAATGTTTTGGAAAACTAGGTACAGCATTCAGGCTAGCAAAAACCTTTCATCACCCAAGTCTCTTCTCACAATGTCTAAAATGACTGACTGGCCTAACTGTGCCCTCATCTGGAAGCTACATATATTTTTTTAAGTACTACTTGGAAAAGCTCTTGATGGCTGGCAGAGATGTATTTCCAGTAAAGTGCTAGTTTCTATGAAGAATCTGGGTTGTACTTAGCATCCATCAACAAGTGGAGCATAAGATTACCTGAAGCCTATCTAACTGCCAGCCACTTAACAACCTGGATGGCTTGACATGGTGCCTGCAAACAACAGAAAAGATCTAGAAGCCCTGCAATAAGACCTGTTCCCCCAGTACACAGGAGCAATCTGTTTGGTTTCTAAGGCAATTTCCACTGAACTACTTTAAATGGATTTGACAAATCAGAGACCAGGTACTTAGGAATCCCATCACGTGATTTAGGATCTCCGGTGCGGGAAGAACAGCCAAATCAGTGATACTGTATAGAAACTAAGAAACCCTAAATCCAAAGAAAAATTTTACCTCAAGAGCAGAGTAAGTGAGATTTGTAAGTCCAAATTGCCTAACTTTATTACTATTTTGAAGGGTTTGAATGTGGCTGGGGAAATTGATAGTTCCCAAAGGATCCTCAAACACCCGGAATATTTGGTGTAGTGGCTCAGGTCTAAACTTTGCTTACTTGGGAGACAGAGATAGGAGGATTAAGGTCTGAGGCCAGCCTGGGAAGAGGAAGTTACAGTACATCATAACGGTTGGGCGTGGTGGAATGTGCCTGTCATTCCAATGACTTGGTGAGCTCTTAATAGGATTGCTGTGCAGGCCGGCCCAGGCTTAAAGGAAGACCCTATCTGGGAAACAGCCAAAAGAGTGCTGTTAAAGTAGTTTAAGTAGTAGATCATCTGCTTAGCAGGTGTGAGACCTGAGTTCAAATCCAGAGCTACTCAAAAGACAATCTTGAAGGATACCCAAAATTTCCAGCTACCCTTTCTTTTAAAAAAAAGAAAAAAGTTCCATCAGCCAGGTGCTGGTGGTTCAGGCCTGTAATCCTAGCTACTCAGGAGGCTGAGACCTGAGTGAGGGTCACAGTTCGAAGCCAGCCTCAGCACAAAAGTCTCCATGAAGCTCTTATCTCCAATTAACCACTCAAAAACCAGACGTGAAGCTATGGCTCAGAGTAGTCTGTAGAGCCTTGAGCAAGAGGTCAGGACAGTGCCCAATCCCTGAGTTCAAGCCCCACAACCCAAAAAGTTTCATCATACCTTTCTGAAAGCCTCTGCCTGAGGCCCCAAAATGTTGGCTGCTCAGTGTAAGAACTGACTTCAGTATGCCAATTCCTGGGCCTCAGTTCCACCGCCGACCATCTCTGCCTCCCCTCGCACCCTTCAGCGAGTGTCCAACATGACAAGGCTTGGTTACTTGATTCGCATCCAAAGCGTTAGCACAATTGGAAGGAAATGCAGGTGTTCTGTGGCTCACAGGCTGGCCGGCCCCGTGGAATTCCCTTTGCTGTTGGAACCCATCTGTATTCTCTAAAGCGCTGTTTCCCAACTCACTGTCCTTGGCACCTACCCTCACTTGCCCACATTGGGTAGAGAACTGAGCAGCCTCCTTCCAAAAGCTAGTATTCTTTCTGGCTTTTGCTGCTGCTTTTTTTTTTTTTTTTTTAAAAGATAACTCTTATCTAATAGAAGTGACTATTCTTTTTTCTTTTTTTGCCAGTGCTAGGGCTTGAACTCTGGGCCTGGACATTGTCCCAGAGTTGCTTTTGCTCCAGGTTAGCACTTGACCACTTGAGCCACAGCGCCACTTCCAGCTTTTTCGGTTTATGTGGTACTAAGGAATCAAACCCAGGGCTTCATGCATGCTAGGTAGGCACTTTACCACTAAGCTGCTTTCCCAGCCCTCCATTTCTTAAAAAAAGAAAATCAACCTACATCCATCTCCCTTAACAGAAATTTGTTCCCTTCTGCTTTTAAATTGCTACCTTCCTTTTTTTAAGGCCTAGACTGAGACTCAAAACTTTTTTTGATTTTTGCTTTTTCTCATTGGCTAGTGCTCTACCAACTGAGCCATGCCTCCAGTGCACCATCTGCTTCTTAAAAGCTTGAAAGTACCTGAAGCACAAAAGTCTCTCTAAATGCAATAGTACTCTGGACTGGATCCCCAAACAGTTCAAAACAAACCTAGTGGTCTACAGTTAACAGCAATGTTCCAACACTAACTTCGGAGCTGTGTCATGTGTTGATGTTGGCCTTAGGGGAAATAGATAAAGGACACACAAGAACCGAATTGCTTTTGCAGCTTTCTTAAATGTTAAAATAATTTTAGATTTAAAAAATTACATTTGTCTAAAGCTCAGTTCCAGAGACTGAGGCCTTAGGATTAGGCAGACTCAAGTTTAAAAGCTTTCCACTCCCTTTAAAAGTCTTTCCATTCCATGCCCACACAGCTGTTGCATCCTTGATTTGCTTACCTGAATGTGGTAAAGATGTGTAATACTATCATTACCTCTTCACAGATGAGAAAGACGAACTTCTAGGATGTTATCTGTCCAAGACAACTCACAAACCATAGAGCTAGGATTTGAATCTCTAGTCAGTCTGGCTCTGCAATCTCCATTCATCACCATTCTGCCTCAACCTAGTTTCCATCATGACAAACTAAAGTGCTGTGTAACTAAATCTTTACAAGAAGCATGACTGCCAATATTACCATTCTCGGTCCACCCTTCTCCAACCTTCAAAGGTTGCTCTGCTCCAGTTTGTGACTGCCCTTTCCTCCTTTTTCCACTGGGTGAAAATGAGCCAGGAAAAAGCAAGGGAGAGCTGTGCCAACTAGAGAGTCTTATGCACAGAAAGCCGGGCTGGTCTTCAATCAGGATCCTGCTCAACTACCATGTTCTGCCTGTGCTCCCAGCTGCTTAAACTTACGTGCTTGCCTAATAAAGTCCATAGCACTCAAGCTGACATTGAACTACATGCTCATGCTGTTACCTCTTGGTGCCTCCACATTTACAACTCATTATTCATGTTTTCCACCTACTTTCCTGCAATGTCTCAGAACATTGCTGGTGAACACTGACATGCACCAGACATTAACTAGAGGCATTGGAGGCTAATCTGCATTTTGCCACTGGTAGAAGGTGATTGCAGTAGTAGTCAGGGATCCATTCAACTTGTTCTCTTTCCTCTGTACTCAAGTTGCATTTAGTACCCAGTTATGAATCCCACTGCTGGGTGATAAAGTTTTAAGAGTTCATGCTCTCCCAACACACAGGACACCCAGAACACACACTATTGCCACTCAAAACAGGCACAGTGTATATACATGGATAGTTTATAAAATACAACATGACCAGGCCCCATCTCTGTTTCACTTCTTCATGTGAATAATGAAACTCTGAATCAGCAGGAGAAACCCAGGAAATATATTCAAGTAAAACATGTTTTCATTATTTGTTTGGGGTGACTGAATTTGCTTGGTTTTGCTAAAGAATGTTGCTGCTTGTACATTTGAAAAACTTCATTACCATGTTAGAATTCACATAACCATATAGCAGTGTGCTTCTCCATAGATGCAAGGAGAAAGAGACTTCTACACCATCTTTTTATTTTCTTCATCATTGCTTTAATGCATTTTTAAAAAGTTATCTACATTAATTGGGAACAAAGAAACAAAAATAGACATTTCTTTGTTTTTCATAAATAACTAATCTTCATATCTGATAAAAATCTCAAACCAGTTTGTTACCTTCCCACAAATAGAATACATACAAATAATTTTTTTCTAAAATAAGGTCAGCAAGTTGAGTGTCTTGAGACTAACAGGACCACATACAATTGCTGCTCCACTGACTTCCAGCAACAGAACAAGCTCTCATCAAGATGCTCTGGGTTTCCTTTTGTTATTGTTATGAACTCAGAATTACAATAATCATTTTCCAGTAATCATCTACAGATTCAAGTTGATTGTCTACAAAGGAAATATTGCTGGCTTTGACTTGTGAGTTCTAGATTTGGCATGACAGTGACTACGTGGACAGAATAGGCACTATACATGTATGGAAATCAGAAAAAGTACTAAATGCCCTGGGCTCCATCTACTGACTCGGTATGTGCCTCATTTGGCTCAGTATGAACTCACCTGCACCAAACCCGTATCAAAAGTCACTAAATCTCTCATATATATATAATATATATAATATATATATTAATTATATACATACCCACAAAACATACATACTATATGTACAATTTGTAACAACATGCTGTGATAGTGTCCTAAAAGAATGTACCACAGATAGACATTATCCTGGCTGAAATAAATGCTGAAATTGTCATCAAGCTGCTAAAAGCTTCTGAGAGTTTTGAGTCAGGTTAGTTACTTACATCCTGCATACCCGTCATCCTTCTTTCATGCCTTGGTAGGTATTTTTGTGTTTTTTTTGTTTTGTTTTTGTTTTTCAAATCCATGCTTCCCAACTCAGGCATATTTCTTCCCTAGGATTACTTGATTGGACTTTGGAGACAAGAAAGGGCATGCATGCAGAGGGAGCAGGCAATTCTTAGCCACCGTACCTCACACCTGCCTAGATTTGTGATGTGCTCTATCCTGCTTGCCACATTTGGTGTTAGAAAGCACTTATTCAAAGCTTTGTCCCGCCTACTCCCCCTGGGTCTTTCTGTGGAGCACAAAAGTGAAAGCAGCTTTCTTCAGCAGGGGTAGCAGTTCATTAAAATATACAACTGCGCTTCCTAGCTCTAGGGATCCCATTCTGTACTGGAGAGCACAGGTCACAAATGCTGTTATTAAGGTTCTGTGTGTGATCCATGGGTTTTCTCCTGGCAGCCGATGTCAAGATTAGTGTTGCCCTGGCCCGGGAGGGAACAGCCTAATGAATACCAACTTTCCAACAGTGCTGTCGGCACATTATTTAAGCTGGTACATGCGCACAATGACACACAACACATACACATAAGGGCCTGGTCACTGGCAAAAGTCTTGGAAAATATGACAAAGGTTTGTAAGAATAAACCAATAAGGCACCAAGAAAAATGGTTTCCAGCCAATTTAGACAACTTCAAATGGGAGGAGGGAAAAGAATATGAACTTTAAAAACTTCCTACAATCTGGCTGATTCACTGAGATCCCATTGGTTCCTTTACACAGTCTTCTAGCCTATTCCCTAACCCAGGATGTGAGATTCTGATTAAAGTCAACAGTGAGGGGAGGAGGACAGCCCAAAAATTGTATATCTGGGATAAAATTGGGTACCACACCCCCGCCCCAACTTTGGGGAAAAGGTGGGGGTTATGAAGAGGTTGCTGAACTACTCCACAAGCCTTTATTTTGGGCTTTCATACCAAAAATGTAAAGCTGAGGAAAAGAAGTAAAAATAGGATGTGGCTATGAAGAGATTCAGTGTCTCTCTCTTGGGAAAGGGAGGGGAGGAAATGGTACAAGTTAAGGAAGCAGGTGGCTTTTACCTTCAACTCTTGTAGGGAATGAGGAGGGGGGGCATGAGGAGCAGGGATAAGAACAGACACAAAATCAAGTGCCAAATATTTCCTACATTGTCTCCCCTTGACTTAGCATCTTTGTTATAATTTCTGTACAGTAAACGAATCATTCTTACTTCAATGTGGCATGTTGCTAAAATGAAAAAGAAAATAATTTGAAAGAAGGAAAGACTTTTTATCTCCTTCACCCTACGTGTCTCAACTGCACTGCACAACATGCCTGGATTCCTCCAGAAAGAGAGGAGAACCCAAATTAGGCAAATGATTGACACCATATATTCTGGGAAGACACAGTAAATGAAGGAAGAGATCAAGGTGATCAGAAAGGGTCTTCCTTCATTTGAAAAAACAGGAGAGAAACTGGTGCTCGGACTGCGGTTCTACTGCAAGGTACCTGAATGAAGAGAGGTATAATAAAGTTCTTTAGCTATATGTGCTGAGTTTTGTCAAAGCTACTGACATTTTAATTTGGGTTCAGTTAAGTATGTAAGGGCAGTGCATTGCTCTTATTATAAATGTGGACAGCCATTGAGTGACCTTAAAACTATAGATCTAAGTGTTTCTCCACCAGCTAAGTATTTAAAGTCCCCATTTGTCTACTCAATACCTGTGACATAAAACTGACCTAGACTTAAATTTTACTTTTCCAACTTCCATTCAAATGAAGCAGAAATGCTTAGATTCCAGTTCTTTTCCTAAGTAACTTCCTATTGTAACTTCCTCTATCTTGTCCCCAGTCCAGGCCACTGATGTTTGCTGGCCCATGGGAGGCCACCCCCTTCTCAGTAATGGCCTCACTCTTCATAAGTGAATGCTTAAACAGATTAGGAAAGCAAACAGAAGTGTGTGAAAGTGTGTGTGTGTCCCCAGTGTGTGCTTGTGGGGGGAGGGGCACAAAAAGGAGGCTTTCCTCTTGGGATAGAGTTACATTGATCCATCCTTGCGAGTTTCCAGAAGCATGTTATGGGTCTTGTTTGTCTTGCTGTAGTGCTGTAGTGCTAGAACTGTATGCTGCTTCCACCAGGCTAAAAATTAGCCCAGAGTCAGGGACACTTGTTTTCCCTCCTTGAGACTAATGTTTGGCCACAGGTAGCCAGGCGCCCTCCCCCAGTCCCAGCACTTCATTCGAGGGTGGGTGTGGTTTCTAATCACAGCTCTCCAGGAGAGGAGGAAAACGAAAAGCAAAAGGACTGTTTAACATGATAAAGGAGGGGGGTTGTGGGGGCAGATAAGAGAAGTGGTGGAAATTTTCTTTAATTGCTGGGAGCTTCTACTTTTGAGTCCCTTGAAAAGGAAGCCCACCTTCGGTGAGGTACTCTAAATCCTTCCAGAGAAGTAACTGGGTTTATGGTCAAGAAAACTGTAGCACAAGTTCTTAAAAAAAAAATTTAATAAGGGATGACTGGAACTTATTAAAAGCCTCCCACCCCTCTCCAGCACAAAGCTCACCATCTCGGTCTTCTATACTTCAGATCAACCAATTATCATCACTTAAGTTTCTCACTATGAGAAATGTTTATGCCCCACACCCTAGATGCCTCCTATATTCTACCTCCGTTAGGAATGCAAATGATTAACATACCGTGGATTTGAATCTAGGCTTACCCAACCAAGTAAAGGAAGCACATAAAATCAGAGAGCTCCTTTAGCTCGTCTCTTGGGGAGGCCTTAAGCACGGGAGGGCAGGGGGTGATACCCGGAACAGGAAGCTGCCATAAAGGAAATTGGACAGTTTTAAGCAGGGGTAGGAAAAAAAATTGAAAAACACACTCCACACCGTCTCACTCACAGCAGCCCAAACTCTGTTCACATTTTTTTTTAAAAAGACACATGTATAGGAAATAGATTTTCCCAATTTAGATCACGCAGTTCAAAGAAACCTGAACCAAGTGTAACCTCATCGCAATGTCAACTTGAGGATTTGGTAAAGCCCCCAAAGCAAAGGTAAATTTTGTTGCCAAAAATGCAACAGAGTTTTTTTTTTTTCAAAAAAAATTAAAATACATATAAATTAAAACCAGAGTTCCTCTAAAGAAGGTAGCAAAGGAACGCAAACTAGAACACACAAGACTGAGCTGAGCCCCTTTGAGAAGAACCGGGTCAGGTCCACCCTGGAAAAGGGCCCCTTCCCCCTCCCCCTGCCCCTCCCCCTTCTCGCCCTCTCTCCCTCTCCCTCTCTCCCCCTCTCCCCCCCCCCAGGAGGGGACATCAGCACCAAGAAGGTAAACGGAAGTGACCTTCGCCAAGCTACCCAACAAAACAACCCCCCCCCTCCACTCCCAGCACGGGTGCAGGGGCGCGGGGGGGGGGGGGGGGGGGTCGGGCCTCCGCCTCGGCCTCCTCCTCCTTCTCCTCCTAGACGTGCGACAGGGACACCTGCTTGTGGTACGCGGCGGCGGGGCCCGGCGGCCCGGTCCTGCCAGTGAGCGCGGCGCTGGCCTCCGCGTAGTCCCCGGAGGCCATGGCGCCGCCGCTCTTGTGGCCCCGCCGCGGGCGGCAGCAGCAGCGGCTGGTAAAGCGCCGCCAAGACTCCACGGTCTTGCCAGACCAGATCCAGACGCCCGACGTGATGCCCACGACCAGGCACATGAAGTACTTGAGCATGAGCACCCAGTACTCGGGTTTGGCGCGCGGCTGGCCCGCGTCGGAGCCCGGGCACGCGCAGGTGAGGGCCGCCTCCCAGCTCTCCCGGTAGTGCTGTTCGTACAGGTAACAGGCCACCACGATGCTGGCGGGCACCGTGTAGAGCAGCGTGAAGATGCCGATGCGGATCATGAGCTTCTCCAGCTTGTCCGTCTTCGTGCCACCCTGCTTGATGACGCTCCGGATGCGGAAGAGAGACACGAAGCCCGCCAAGAGGAAGAGCGTGCCCACCAGCAGGTAGAGCACCAGCGGGCCCAGCACGAAGCCACGCAGCGAGTTCAGGTTCTGGTTGCCCACGTAGCAGATGCCGGCCACCGGGTCCCCGTCCACGGAGCTCAGAGCCAGCGCCGTGATGGACTTGACGCTGGGGATGAGCCAGGCGGCCAGGTGGAAGTACTGCGCGTAGCCCGCGATGGCCTCGTTGCCCCACTTCATGCCGGCCGCCAAGAACCAGGTGAGCGACAGGATGACCCACCAGATGGAGCTGGCCATGCCGAAGAAGTACACCAGCAGGAAGACGACGGTGCACAGCGCCGGGCCCGTGGTCTCGTAGTGGATGTGGCTGTGCTCCCGGCTGCAGGCGACGCTGGCGTGGCCCACGACCAGGCGCACGAGGAACCCCAGGGACACGCACAGGTAGCAGGCCGACAGGAAGATGATGGGGCGCTCGGGGTAGCGGAAGCGTTCCATGTCGATGAGGAAGGTGGCCACCGTGGTGGCGGTGGAGATGAAGCACAGAACGGACCACAGGCCGATCCAGAAGGTGGCGAACGTGCGCTCGTCCGGGCTGAAGGACGGCTGGTAGCAGGGCACCGCGCAGTTGGGCACCTGGCCCGTCCACACCTTGTTGTAGAGCGGGTGCGACTCCTTCAGGATGGGCACGAAGGGCTCCCGGCACGTGCACACCGAGGGGCCTCCGCTGGCGCACTCGCCCCCGGAGGACGGGGCGCCCGGGGCGCCCGGGAGGGTGGGCTTGGCCGGGAAGGACCTGGGGGGCGCCGTGGTGGCCTCGCTGCGGTTGTAATCCATGCACAGGACCTCGGCGTCGCGGCCCAGCACGGGGAGGCGGTCACAGCTCATGCGCTCGGGCCAGGCGAAGCCGTACTGGCGCATGAGCGGCGAGCAGCCGGCCTTGGCGCGCTCGCACACCGAGCGGCAGGGCGGCAGCGGCTTGTGGTAGTCCGGCAGGCAGATGGGCGTGTACATGGAGCACAGGAAGAAGCGCAGGTCGGGCGAGCAATGGATCTCCACCAGCGGCCAGAACTGGTGCACTTCCAGGCCGGCTTCGTCCTGCGTGTCGTGGTTGAACTGGTTGGGCATGTGCGTCAGGTTGTAGCCAATGCCCCGGCACATGGGCACCGTGATTTCCTGGCACACTGGGGCCTTGGAGGCGGCCGCCGCCCGACCCGCCAGCTGTGTCAGGAGCAGCAGCAGCAGCGAAGGCGGCGCGCACGGGTCAGGCCGAGCCATCGCCCCCCTCCCTCCCCTCGTCTCGAGCAGCCCGCGAGGGGCCGACACAGGCCGAGGAATCCGGGACCCGGGCTGTCCTCTCCGCACACTTGGGTGTCGACGCCGGGGCTGGCAACCTGTTGGTTTCTTTTTCTCTTAAAGAAATCCGTCCAGCGCTAAACTGCTCTCGGGAAGGCGCTGCCTCCACTCGGGTCCTCCGGAGGGGGGGGAAGAGACTGGCGAGGGCTCCGATCCCGAGCGAAGGAGTCTTTTTAACAAGACAAAATCGGGGAGACAAATCACAACCACCCCTCGCAGAGGGGAGAGTCAACAGCCTGGTCCCCGCCAGGAGTTTCCAATCTCTCCGGGAACCTCTCTCTTCTCTTCCCCTTTCCCCGCGGGACCCGGACTTCTGACTCCCCACACCCTCCTTCCCAGGACGGGCCCTCGGGGCTGCGTCTCCGGACTGGGCGCTCTGCCCCGGGAAAGGGGCCGAGGCAGCGGGCGGGCGCGGGCTCTCACCTCTGCGGGTCCCGCTGGGGGACAGAGGTCCGCAGCCAACCTGGATCGTCCGTCCTCCGAGCCACCCGGCTCCGAAACGCCACTCCGAGGCGGGCCGGCGCTGGGAAAGTTTAGCACAAGGCCGGGTACGGGTGGCGGCGACACATGGCAGCAGGTGGGGGCGTCTCAGGGAGCAGGGCGCCCCCGGAATGCGATCGGCGTAGGCCGGTCACTCGCCTTCTCTTCCTCCGGATCGCCCCGCATGATCCGGGCGGAGCGGGGCAGGGGCAGGCCGGGCGTTCCACCCGGGATCGGGAGCAGAACGAAGAGCGAGCGCGCCTTGGCAGCACCTGAGCGGGAGAAAGGCGAGGCGCGGCGGCCCGGGGACCCCGCTGCCTTACAGCACCGCGAGCCGCCGGCGCTGGCCCGGCCGGGACTGCATGGTGAGCGCCCGCCGCCGCGTCCCGCCCGCCGCTCGCCCGCTCCCCTGCAGGGGGCTCCGCGCTCCGGCGGACTCCGGGGGGCGGTGGCGGCGCTCTCCGGACGCACCCGGCTCGGCTCCTCCCCCCGCCCCGCGCTGGCGCACCCTCTCGCCCACCTCCTTGGGGCACCGAGCTGCGGGCGGCGGCGGCTGAGTCTCGGCCGCAGGCTGACTGCCCTCTCCCGCCGCGCCCGGGTCACCTGCCTCTAATGCCCGCCGGGAGGCCCCGCCCCCGGCCCGCCCCCCTCGGGCCCGGGCTCCTGTTGCGGGCCGCCCCACCAAGCTCTCCTTGGGTCCCCGCCCACTGCCCCGCGGGCTCCGCCAGTCCCCCCCCCCGCCCCTTCGCGCCCTGTGGCCCCGCCCGGGGCGGGCAACGGTAGAGCGTTGACCAATAGTGGGCCTGGAAACGATGGGGGCGGGGAGAATGCTAATCACCTCTGCCTTGAGAACCCGGGCGGGAAACCCGAGCTGGAAGTCCCTCCGGAGTTGTCGGCGGGCGCTCGCCGCACCGAGCGGGCTCCCGCGCCCGTGAAGGTGCAAGCTTCTGGAGCTCTGCTTTCACAGTTTCCACCAGGTCTCTCCTCTCCGCGAGCTCGGCTTCTTTGCAGAGCCCGGCGCTTGTGTGGAAGAACTGCCTCAAGAAGTACTGTTCGCTGTGACACCTGTCTCTAGTCTGCGCTGTCGTGGGTTGGGTGAAAGAAAACCCAACGCTTCAGGAGCCCCTACCGCGTTGTTCGTTTGCCTCTCACTATAGACTTGGAATCCTGGCAGTTCTAGGGCGCGGCTTGGCACGGTGACCCGGGCAGCACCTGGCCATCTCGTGCACCGCCCCATGCTGGAACCCAGGGAGCTGGGCAGTGGCATGCACCATCATCTTACCCATCCCGCTCCCCACGCCCTGGCTGTTTTCCAGCTTCGATCGTATACATCGCCTAGAAACATCTCACTGTTGGGACCTGAAAGCCCTTTTCTGACCTGGGAAGATGTCAGTCCTTTTCTGTCGAGGTTTGTGATGATGAAGTCGCAAACTCTCGGCTCTGGGTTCTGTACTGGGCAGGGAGCCGGACCCCCGGGGCTGCTCACCACTAAGCTGCGCCCGGGAGCTTCCTGGGAGGCGAGGGGTGCAGGCTGGGGGCTCGGAGGAAGCCCCGGGCCCGGGGAAGACCTGCGGGGCGCCACGACCCCCGGGACGCGCAGGGGCGCTCTCCAAATGGGTTGTTAGGCTGCAAGTTTTAAATGTCCAACGCGTTCTAATTAGGTTGGAAGACTGAGGTGTTTCGCATACTTGAAATTCATTCACACGCCTAGGAAGAGAGTTTACATAGTACCCCTCTCCCCCAACCTTTTCTCTCGCTGGAGGGGGAAAAATAGCGAAACAGGCAGAGGGCCTGGGGGACACTTGAAGGACTCAGGACTGCTCTCGGTGGCTCAGATAGGCAGCGAATTGTTGCCGATCTTTTCTGTCCCATTTGTAAAGGCTGGGAGAGCAGAAGAGCCATCTCCCTCTTCTGTTATAAGCTCAGCCTCATCACTAATCGCTCCACAGACATTGTAACTATGAATAAACATGGGAAAATGTACACTGCATCTTTCAGTCTCTGGAATCCTACAGGTGTTCATATTTTATCTCCTTACTTAGAATGAATTACTTGGCACTTTGTGTCTACACACCCCATTCCCACCTTACAAGTAGTGAGAGTTGAAAGACGATGACTCTGCCATCTGAAAGAAAGGGAACCCTCCATGGAAAGTATGCACAGGCTGTGAACATGCCAGCAAGGACTGTCTCCGTCTGTGCCCTTGTGCAACGGTGGAATTGGGGAGGACAAGTGTTGGCTAATAATAAAAATTATTTGAACTTGGAGAATGTTAACCACGCGCACTGGAATTTAGCCAGAATACTTATGTTCTTTCACTTGGTTCTGACTCTAACTCTGTTATCTAATGGTTGCAGACCTGTCTCTACTTAATCATTAGCCAAATGCTTACTTTTTGCCTGGAGATCCCTAATAATAACAGTAACAATAGAAGAAAATACAGTTAGTTGAGTATAGTGGTTCATGCTTGCAATCCCATACTGAGAAAGGGAGGCAGGAAGACCTCAAGTTTGAGGCCAGCTTGATCTACCTAGTGAGACAGCATCAAAGAAAGAGAGAGAGAAAAATAGAGAGGAAGACAAAAAGAAAGAAGGATGGAAAGAAAGGCAAGGAAAGAAGGAAGAAAAAGAAAGAGCAAAATATTGTCAAAATAGACGACTTTCATTCCTGCTTTTTTCCCACATATTACTTCAATTTAAAGGTGGTTTTAACTGGAAGTATGGTTCAAGTGGTAGTGCCATCCAAACAAACAGAGTATCTCAGTACCACCAAAATGTGAATCAATCAATCAATCAATCATGAGTGTGGTTTAAGGCAGCTGCATTGGGATGCAGGGCTTCTGTGGTCTCCACAGGAGCTAAACTTCCTTGTAATTTTCTCTTATTGGAAGAACTTGAAGAAGGACAAAAAGGAGCATGCGATGGTGCAGTTAGCTGGGGCCTTGATGATAATGAAGATATGACACTTACAAGGTGGACAGGCATGATTATTGGGCCACCAAAGACAAATTATGAAAGCAGAACACATAGCCTAAAAGTAGAATGTGGGCCAAAATATCCAGAAGCTCCTCCATCAGTTAGATTTGTAACAAAAATTAATATAAATGAAATAAACAATTCCAGTGGAATGGTGGATGCATGGAGCATACCAGTGTTAGCAAAGTTGCAAAATTCATATAGTATCGAAGTTGTACTTCATGAGCTAAGACATTTAATGATGTCCAAGGAAAATATGAAGCTTCCACAGCCACAGAAGGACAAACATATAATAACTAATTTTAGTGAACCTTAAATTAGTCTTAAATCAACCATCTACTCATATTAATGTCTTGATTAAATATCACAGTGCAAAATACTTACACATTAAGTTAGAGAATTTCAGCTGGTAAATATGACCTGGACACTCGTAAGAGCATATTTAATATATGCACACCCATTATGTTTTCAGATAACAGGAGGAAAAATGCAGCAGAATTTTTCTTTCTCTTGTTAAGGCGCTGTCATTTAAACATGAGCCTGGAGTACTCGAATCAGAACTCAGGTTTTCAAGGTGAAGGCATGGCAAGAAGAGTCCAGTTGCGGTGGACAGTGAGTGTGCTTCCAAAACACAAAATCTCCAGAAGGAAAAGCTGAAGTGGCATGCTTCATCCATCCCACTTAGTGAAAAAGCTGCAGTTGAAATTGGGTCAAGTAGCAGGTACAGTGAATATTGTCAAAAATTGTGTTAATTTTTTAAACAGTGTGGGTGCTGACTACTAGTAGTATCTAAAATATATTCAGGATTGTTTTTGATATCTGTATTTATAATAAAAAGATGTTGGGGGGGTCAGTGAATTTCTGTTAAAAGCTGTTCCTGTGTGATACACGTAACAGACTTGACAAATATTTGTTTTCGGTCTTTGTTTAAAAAACCATGCATTTATGTTTAAGTCAACAAAAAATAATTAATGTAGTTTGAGATGCTTTCTATTTAATATATGTTACCCAGAATGCTAAATAACTCATTAACATTAACTCACTTAATCCTTGCATCAGATAAAGATACTGGCACCAAAATAGCTTGCTTGAAGTTATTCCATTTATGGAAAGGGTAGAAACTCAAATTTTTTTCTTTTATCTTTTTAAAATTAGGATCTACTAGTTGTAAATAAGGGTGTAATTTTGAAAACATATCTGTATTTGCTTATCATACACCCTGTACAGATTCATTGTCCTGTTTGATCTCCTTTCCTCCTTCTGAAATAATTCTCAACAGGTTTCACTGTTCTATTTTCAAATATGTATATTAAACATTTCAAGCATATTAGCCCTCTTTTACCCTCTCCCTTTGCCCTCCCCTCCTACCAGTACCCCTGCTAGGATCTGTGATACACTCTTGTCATTCATTTTTTTGGGGGGGGGGTCTGGTTGTGGGCCTAAACTCTGGGCCTGGGTGCTGTCCCTCAGCTCTTCAGCTCAAGGCTAGAGCTCTACCACTTGAGCCACAGCGCCACTTCCGGCTTTTTTCTTTTTGTTGAGGAATCGAACCCAGGGCCTGATGCATGCAAGGCAAGCGCTCTACCACTGAGCCACCTTCCCAGCCCTTGTCATTCATTTTTATTTTAGGCTTATGTTGATCTTTCAAAGACATTTCACTGTAGTATTTCACACAACTATCAATTATTATCTCTATCCCTTTCTTCAGTCTCCTATTATTGAAGTTTTCAGTGGGTTTCCAGATACTATTAGGATACATACGCAATGCATTTTTAATAGTCTCTCTCTTCTTTTCCCTGTTCCCCCTAGTGTCCTCAAAGTCACAATTACAAACATGTTTTCTCTATATATGTATTTATGATCCTGTGTGTATTTATGTATATGCTTGTTTTTAGGTCTAGCTTCCATGTGAGAAAATATTTGGTCCTTGTTCTTCTGACACTGGTATATTTTGCTTAACATGATCCATTTATCTGTAAGAAAACCCCCGTATTTTCACTTTTCTTTATGGAAGAATAATAATCCATTGTGTATGTATACCCCATTTTTTTCCCAATCAATCTCTGGGCTGTTTGCAGAGCTTGATGATTGTGAATAGTGCTACGGTGAACATGAGCATTCAAGTGCCTCTATTATACTCTGACTTACATTCCTTTGGATATATGCCCACGATGGTATCTCTGGATCATGTGGTACTTCTATTTTTAGTGATTGCACTAGTTTACATTCCCACCAACAGTGCATCCTCACCAGCATTTGTTGTTGTTTGTGTTCTTGACGATAGCCATTCTGATTGGAGTAGTTGAAACCTCAAAGTCAAAATGTATCCTGAGTGTTGTCATTATTCAGCAAAGTAGAAAACACTAAATGTTTTAAAGATACAACTGTTCTGTGTGTGTATGTGATGATGCCAGGGATCGAACCCAGAGCCTTGTACATCCTAGGCAAACAGTCTTAACAATGAGCAATATCCCAGGTACAAGTTTTAAGCTCTTAAAATATCAGCAAGCATCTTCCTGGGTTAACTCACTCACCTATTCTTATACTGATCCAGCCAGTAAGCTAGTCAAAAAACATGGAATTTCTTCCTTGAAGACACTAATGCTATACTATTTCTACAAGGTCAAACTCAAAATTAAATTTACATTATTATTCTGGTATGTTTAATCATTGAAAGTCTAGAGGATAATGCTAAATGTTCTATTTGAAAAGTGACATTCAATAAGTTTCAAAATACTGGTTTGGGATTTTTCTCATTGGGGAATAATTACAGTGTTTTTCTTCTCTCTCTCTCTCTCTCTCTCTCTCTCTCTCTCTCTCCTTCCCCCACTCACAGCACTGAGTTTTGATCTAAGGCCCTTGCACTCACTCAGCTTGCTCATTATGCTTGTGCTCTGCCATTTGAGCTACACCTTCCTCCTCAGCATTTTTATTCTTACTAGATTTATGTTGTTTATACATGCACTGTTCTCAATGCTATAGAAATGGATGAAAAGGCAGTATTTAACAGATTGATGTTTGAGCTTGGAATGGTACATGAAAGACAGACACCTTCAATAATCATTTGTGAAATACATAAGTGCGTAATCAACAGCAGAGGTTAACTTTCTTCAACTTCACAACTGGCATTGACTTGTTGAATGTAGTATGCCATATGAACTGTATTTCTGAAGTTGACTATACTACGTAAAATAGAGCAGGCATCTGAGTTTGACTTTGACTTTTACCTATATATCTTAAGGCACATCATCCAACAACTCCTTGTCTGTAAAAGGGAACTAGAAGTCATTATCTACCTCACAGAACTAGTGTCAGAAGTAAATTAACTTCTATAGAAAAGCATTCAAATCATGTCTAGCACCTGAGGAATCTGCCCAGAGCTCAGCTATTAGTACTTTCTTGTAGGGTTTGTTCTATTGTCCTATTTCCCCAGTTTTCTTTTGCACATTACTTTGACAATGGAAAGAAATGAAGAACTCTTTTTTTCAGAGGTGCTTTATTTCTCTGCACACTCCCAGCTCTCATAAGCTATTTTGCCACATAGTACTAAATTGAATGCCAAAGCATGGATCATTTTACCGGCCCAGGAGAAATTTTGCTTCTCAGGTGCACACCCCTTGACATCAGCAGTCACACATGTGCAGGCACCAAACAGAGCTCCACCAGCCGGCCTGAACTCCAGCTCCTCATCTATCCTACAGCATCTCTTTGCATTCGTTCCATCAGATCTGAACTTCATTGACAAAATAAGACACTAACCAGAGAATTAACACCATGAGCCACTTTTCCAGGTTGATAATGAGAATGTCTTTTTTACATTATAAGTGGAATAATTCCATGATAATCTTCAGTCCTCTTCCCTCTTACACGATGGTAAGAGATTATAACAAAGTAAAAGCAGCTTTCTTTTGCTCCCCAAGGTAGTGGAGAACTAATCTTTCCCATCTTGATCAACGGGGCTCTCAGTCGCACTTTATAATCACCTGGGGAGCTTTAAGAACAAGAGAGTGTTGGCTCCTATTAAATTGGGATTTATGGTTGAGGGGCCTACGTATTGTTTCAAGGTTTCTTTTATTTGCTTATTTGTTTTGTTGCTGTTTTGTTTTCAACTCTGCAGATGATTTTAATTTTCATCTAGAGCTAAGAACCACTGAAAAAGACAGTTGGGTGCCCATTCAGTACAGCCCCAAACTTGAACCTCACTGGATTTTCTGCTTAAAAAAAAAAAAAAAGGATTAAAGTGGAACACCTCAAGAGAAGGAATGGGGAAGTGCATTCTAGCCTAATTGCATCTGAGTTTGTTTAGGCTGAAGGGAAAATTCTGTAAAGCAACAGAATTATAGTAAAATACATTGGCAGCGACGTTAACCACAATACCTGCCCTGGGTGAGATATGGAGCCCTTTCTATATCCTGACTGTGCTAGGCATTTTGTATATAGATGAAGAAGCCGTGATTCAGGCAAGCTGAGTAACTTAGGTTTCCCTCACTGCAAAGCCTATATCAATTGTGGGCTTTGCTGTGCGCCCACCAGCAACCATTCAAGTACTGGATTCCAAGAAACATAAACTGATAAATTTTGAGAAAATCAATTTCTTTCATTTGTTGCCATTCTGGTCTGGAGATTGGTTAGCATTTTCAGCTCTGGTATGGTCTCTTGTATGTAGAGGTGAAAGTGTGGGAAATCTGAAGGGTCTGCATTCATGTAGAATCCACTATAAATGCAGTACAACTGTTCTTTGACTTTTCTAGACTAGGCATGCAAAGGGAGGCTCTGTGAACTACATTTTAGAATCTTCTAGAGGGTTCTGTGGTGGTGGTTATTGTCTGTTTTTGTTTTTGTTTTTCTTGGCAAGACTGGGGATTCTACTCAGAGCCTCATCCTTGTTAGGCAAGTACTCTACCACTTGAGCCATGCCCCCTATCCTTGCTTTTGGCTTGTTTCCCTCCCCCCCCCATAAAGTCTCTCATTTTTGCCTGGGCCAGCAATAATCCTGTCTTTGCCTCCCAAGTACTTGAGATTATAGACATGTGCCATCAACCCCAACCAGATCCTTGTGGTTCTTGATAAAGGAGAACTTTAGTTCATTAAACATAGACTTGACCGCAAGGCCCTATCAACAGTAGTTCAAAACAAAAGCAAAAACATTGACTCTGCACCTGCTATGAACTGGTGCCAGAGGCCCAGAAGGGGAAGGCATAAGTGACAGAGCAGGGCATCAGAGCACCAGAGAAGTGCATTTAACCCAATCTGGTGGCCCAGGCTGTCCTGAAAGGCTGAGTATGAGTTGAGTGATCCACTGAGGCTTAGAATAGGGAAGAGAAGATTTAGTGTTTCAAAGAAAAAAAGGTTTAGTACTAAGAATCAAGCAGGGACTTTACAGGAAGTTCAAGGGT
Source organism: Dipodomys merriami (assembly GCF_024711535.1). Taxonomy (NCBI): domain Eukaryota; kingdom Metazoa; phylum Chordata; class Mammalia; order Rodentia; family Heteromyidae; genus Dipodomys; species Dipodomys merriami. Next base: position 25,690,551 of record NW_027202270.1, on the reverse strand, counting down.
CCACTGCAGTTGACATGATACAAAAATCATGATAATGGCATTGCTGCCACACTGCCTTCCACACCAACAGAGTAGATGGCTCGACATCTAGAAGAGACACCAAGTCCAGCAGCATGAACTATCTTTAACATTTATTTTCTAGCCTAGCTTGTCAGCAGCAACAACAACCACAACAATATCAGAAACATCAGATTAATAATAAGGGTGGCTTCTGCCTTGCAACTGCCTGCCAAATCTCATGTGAAAGCACCTGATTGACAGAGTATGGACAGCTGCACAACCTAGCTGCAAGGGAGTCTGGAAAGCATAATTTTGAGATTTCCAATCAATTCAACGAGATTGCTAAAAAGAAAGATAGAATGGAAGTCAGGAGAGCCTCTCCTCAATGTGTACTACAAAGTAAAGACTTCATAGACAGAGGAACTAGCCCATGCAAGGGGGTAGGGTACAATCAGGAGAAAACATGGCTCCAATGACAGACACATTAGGATTGCTAGGCAATCACAGTAATAGAAGTGCTGGAAAAGAGCTTTTACCTGAAAATGCACTCATATCTAAGCAAAGTATTTTTTGTTAATTATATTCATGTGTACATCCTACACATAACACCCCTTTACTAATACTGTGTTTGATTTATTGAACTGACTGATAATGCAGAGGACAAAGAAGATGAGCATGGCACAAGAAAATAAACAGAAGGGTTTGGTAATATTTATCCACAAAGCAGCAGGGCCTACCTTAGTTTTATGTTGTTATATAAAAAAAGTAGAAACCATTCTAGGCATTTCAAGAAGAAAAATATATACTACTAAGAACCACCTTTTTTGGGGGGTACTGGGGACCAAGCCTAGGGCCTTATAAATGTCAGAAAAATGCTCTGCCATTGAGCTACAACTACAATCCGAAAGAAAGAAAGAAAGAAAGAAAGAAAGAAAGAAAGAAAGAAAGAAAGAAAGAAAGAAAGAAAGAAAGAAAGAAAGAAAGAAAGAAAGAAAGAAAGAAAGGAAGGAAGGAAGAAAGGAAGGAAGGAAGGAAGGAAGGAAGGAAGAAAGGAAGGAAGGAAGAAAGGAAGGAAGAAAGAAAGGAAGGAAGAAAGGAAGACAGACATTTGTTACAATTTGTTAACAAGGCTGGAAAGTCAATGTCAAGTTATCTTCTGATGAGAACTTTCTTGCTGCTTCATCTCATGACAGAGGCAGAAAGAAGAGAGAGAGAGAGAGAGAGAGAGAGAGAGAGAGAGGAAAAATAGCGCAAGCTTAGCTCTTATAGCCTAATCACCTCTTCAAAGTCTCATCTCTTAATCAAACAATTAGATATGAATTTGGAGGGGCAAACACACTAACCAAGAGAAATCCCTAAACATCTTCAGGCTTGGTGTCACAAATGCCATTGATTACTACTCGAGTCTCCTTTTATTTCTCCTTCCTGAAAGAACACAAGTTGACTTTTAGATACCTTTAGATTTCTGCATAGTCATGATCTTCAGGGAAGGCAGAAGTTCTGGTTTAAGGTCCCAGAAGTAACACATGCCTGGCCCAACTGATCATGTGCTCGCCTTCTTGGCAGCCTTGATGTTACACATGAGTATGAGACACAATTCTGGCCCAGGAGGAAGAGGATCAATATGAAGCAAGTCTATCAAGAGGCTTATGGGAAAAATTTTACTCAAAACAGGAAATAATCCTCTCAATAAGTTTTGTTTTATTTTCATGAGATACCTGCTCCAATGGAACCTGTGACAGGAGAGCCAAGCTGGCACACTGAAGAATGACTACAAGGCTGACCGCCTCCAGACTTCGTGTCATATGCTACAATCTATTGTTTCCCTTTCAAGCCAACAAAATCAGCAATTTCTGTCACTTGCAACCAAAAGCCTTCTAACTTCTATGCCCAGACTGTATACTAGAAATGGGACTGTGCTTGCTTAGCTAATGGAACTCTCTGGAGGAAATTTAAGAACAGAAATTTATTCTCCTTTTTTTCTCCCTCTCTTTTTTTTTTTTTTAGGCAGAAAAACTTATTCATCCTTTAAAATCATTAAGACTCATTTAAATGTCACTTCTGTCAAGCTGAGTTATGTGTTACCGTCTGTACTTTCCACTGCCCTTCCTCTAGTAACAGAATTTTTATTCATCTACTTTTTCCACCAACGTTTATTGGTTGAATTTTATTGGTATGTTTGGTACTCCTTTAGCACAGGGGATGGAGCAAGCAACTAGTCAGCTGTATAGAGATTTCAGTTATTGAGAACAGAAATTGAATGAAGATTTTAACTATAATCACTCATGAAAGGTTCATACGGCAGGATTAAAAAAGGGGGACAATATGACTATCTTGATTTATGTTACAGTATTGGGATTATTCTTCTGAAAGCACCCCATGGAGGAGGGAGGCCCCGAGTCCCTAGATCCTTTTCTCTTGATCCTAATGAGCTTGTGATAGTTTTGAGTACCAGAATGTGCTGGAAGCAATGCAGTAGAAATACATGAGAAGGTCACAGACTCACCGTGGGGCTTTGACCTGGTTCTCTTGGATCAGCTGCCTCCTACCCCACCCATTTCCATCTCCTCTTCTTTTCTATTTTTGCTGGTCCTGGAGCTTGAACTCTGGGCCTACATGCTGTCTGGGGCTTCTTTTGCTCAAGGCTAGCACTATACCGCTCAAACCACAGTGTCCCTTCTGGCTTTTTGCTGAATAGTTAATTGGTGATAAGAGTCTCACAGACTTTCCTGCACCAGCTGGCTTTGAACCATGATCTTCAGATCTCAGCTTCTGGAGTAGCTAGGATTACAGACATAAGCCACTATTTCCTCTACTTCTTTAAGGTCAGCACCTCATGCTTACTAAGCAAGTACTCTACCATTTGAGCCATACTTCCAGCTCTTTTTGCTTTCATTTTTTTAATTGTGTGTGTATAAGTGTGCATGCGTGCACACACATGTGTGTGGGCCACCTGTGCCAGAACTAGGGCTTGAACTCAGGGCCTTGTGCTTTCATTCAGCTTTTTTGCTTAGGGCTGACATACTACCACTTGAGGTACAACTTCCATCTTTTTGCTGCTGCTTCATTGAATATAAGAGTCTCACAGATTTGGGCTGGGAAGGTGGCTCAGTGGTAGAGTGCTTGCCTTGCATGCATGAGGCCCTGGGTTCGATTCCTTAGCACCACATAAGCAAAAAGAAAAATCCAGAAGTGGCACTGTGGCTCAAGTGGTAGAACACTAGCCTTGAGCTGAAGAACTGAGGGACAGCGCCCAGGCCCAGAGTTCAGGCCCCACGACCGGTCCCCCCCACCCCAAAAAAGAGAGTCTCACAGATTTGTCTGCCAGGCTGATGCCACACCTTGGCCCTCAGATCTCAGCCTGCTGAGTAGTTAATATTAGGTGTGAGCCATCAGTGCTTGATGCTATAGTTTCTTTTTCACATAGGATCTCAGACTTTGGCCAGGGAGTGCCTGTCCCCAGAGTAACTGGAACCAAGACATGCACCATTCTGCCTGGCCTGGAACACTGTCTTCTTGCGATGCTCCTGCTTGGAACCCAGCTGACAGTCCCAGCTGAGTGAGCTTTCTGGTCATGCAGGACGGCTTTCTCATACATGGGTAGCAAGCAGAGTTTCTGATCCATTCAATCCCCTCCTCAACTCACCTCAATTGGATAAGTCCTCCCAACAAAGATCCTGGATACCAGGGTGCAGAGATCAGTGCCCTCCTGTGCCCTCTCCAAATCCCTGTCCCATGAGGTGGATGAGAGGAAGGCAGGGTTGTTGTTTGACACCACTAGCTTGGAACATTTCATGACAGTCGCTGTAATTGGCACACCCCAAATGTGCCGTCCTATGAAGCCTCAGATGGTCGCAGAGACCTCTTTTTTTTTTTTTTTTTCTTTTTACCTCACTCAGTTGGTGATCAACTTCTGCACTGAAGCTTGGGAACTTTCATCCACCCCACTTTCATCCTATTCAATCTCCCTGTTGATGATATGCATGTGGAAATGTCTAATCTTTTAAAACACAAATCTTCACCATTGATCTTCATATCCTGCTGCCATGAGTTCCCAGGTCAATTGTGTGCAGTGGGGGAAAAATGAAAGGCCCTCCTTTCATCCATTTTCAACACGCGTCTTTTTTTTTTTTTTATCTCATCTTGTCCTCTTGTTCTTCCCCAAGTAAAACCATTGCCATTTTGTGGGGACCTAGACACAGAGAACTGAGGTGAGATAATTTTCTTTTGAGTTGATCACCCAAAAGGCCTTGGGCACACTAAGGCCATGGAGCAGTGGGTTTTAGCTGGCGACTTAAAGGTGATGGCCCACTCGGTTCTAATTAGTCACAACTTTAGTCCTACACTTTTCAAAAAATAGTCCCTAAATCCTGCAAGAGGCAATTGTCTTGTAAGGCTGGGAAACAGAGCACAATGGAGTGAGGAGAATACTGGGGACAAGGAGAGGAGCAATGTGGATTCAAGTTTCTGCCTGGGGGGGCCAGCTATGTGTATTTAGGTACAAGCTTTAGCCCCTCTGGGCCTCTGTGTGTGTTGGGAAGGGGCGGCGTACCAATACTAGGGCTTGAACTCAGGGCCTGGGCACTGTTCCTTAGCGTTTTGGCTCAATACTGGCACTCTACCACTTGAACCAGTCCCACATGTGGCTTTTTGCTAGCTTAATGGAGATCAGAGTGCCTGGCCTGGTTTTGAGTGGTGATTCGCGGATCTCAGTCTTCTGAATATCTAGGGTTATAGGCATGAACCACCAGTGCCCAGCTGGGCTTGAACCAGTGTCCTGTAGTAACCTTTGACCTCTAACGTTTTGTAAATTCTATCTAGCAATCTTTTACAAACATCTGCCTTATGAATGCCTGGGAAGTGTCTGTACCATAAGCAATGGGACTACAGAGAGCAACAAAAGTAAGTTGCCTGTTTCCCAAAACAAATTCCCAAGCAGGATTCAACTGCCAAACAGATTCCCCCATGGCTATGGAGGGCAATTGGCATCTTGAGTCTCAGCTTCCCTGGGCTTCAACCCTGTCTTCCCCTCTCTCTTGTTTTTGTGAGCTTGCCTAGATTTCACAGTTGACTTGCTAGAAGGATGTGCTGGGGCAAGTTTGTACGAAGTGACAAGAATCAGCAGGTGGGGGTGACAGCTTTTGCTGCATGCTCAGCTCATGAAGCAAAAGAGAAGATTGTCCCGGAGGGCAATGCCCAGCAACTGGTCACACGCATCTGAAGTAATTCGAACTCTTTCCCACTCACTACTGGGGCTGAGGGAAAGCCTTCTGGCTCTCGTTCAGCCTACATTCTTCTCGCTTGCTTTCTGTCCTGTCAACTATTCCTTTGACAGTATGATCCTTAGAACTTTCTAGAATCTAACCCACATCTTTTTTTCCTGTACTGCTACTTAGGCTTGATCTCAGAGCCAGAGTGCTGTCCCTTAACTTTTTCACTCAAGGATGGTACACTACCACTTGAGTTACAGCTCTACTTCCAGCTTTTTGCTGGTTCTAAAAGTCTCATGGACTTTTCTGCCCAGGCTTGTCTTAAACTAGGATCCTTAGGTCTTGGCCTCTTGAGTAATTAGGATTAAAGACATGAGACACAGATGTCTATCTCTTACCTACATCTTTAGCTCTGCAATTCTGCTTTCTCTTATACAATGTTTCCTTTCTCAATTCCTTTTGTTTTTATGGTACCAAGATGTGAACACAAGGACTCACTAGGCAGAAGTTCAAGCACTCAAACCACACCCACCGCCCTTTTTTGCTTTAGTTATTTTTTTAGATTAATATTATTGCTTGTGCTGACCTCAAACATCAGTGATCCCAATCTCTGCCTCCCAAGCAAGTGGTATTACAGGAGTGAGCCACCACACTGGTTCCTACTTCCCAGTTCTCAGTGCTAAAACCACTCATCATCTCTGACCTTGGTCCTGACACATTCACTACTTTTGAAAGGCTGCTATGTATTGGGAGCATTCATTATTTATTACTGGTAGATTGGCAAACTCTCTCAATAGTAATGTGTAGTGTAACACAGCTCCACAGAAACATATTTGCAAGATTCAAGAAACCCCTAAAGTCCTTATATAGGGTATGAAACAGACAAAATTTCAAGTAACAAGTGGGAGAAAAAAAGCAGAAAAATAATCTATTTGGGTGACCTCACACATCCACTCTCCATCTCTGTGACACCAGATCAGGAAGGTTTGCAGAGAGAACAGCAGCAATTGTGACAGATACTGGCTCTAGTTAAAATAAGTCACAAATTAGCTGGGTGTCAGTGGCTCATACCTGTAATCCTAGGTACTGAGGAGGCTGAGATCTAATGATCAAAGTTCAGAGCTAGCTTGTGGCACTCTTATCTCCGATTGACCAGTAAAACAAACAAACAAACAAACAAACAAAAACCCAGTGGAGGCCAGGCGCTGGTGGCTCACGCCTATAATCCTAGCTACTCAGGAGTTGAGATCTGAGGATTGCAGTTCAAAGCCAGCCCGAGCAGGAAAATCTATGAGACTCATCTCCAATTAACCACCAGAAAACTAGAAGTAGCACTGTAGCTAAGTGGTAGAATTCTCACCTTGAGCTGAAGGGCTGAGGGATAGTGCCCAGGTCCAGAGTTCAAGCCCCACAGCTGACCAAAGAAAAAAGCCAGTGGAGCTGTGGCTCAAGTGGTAGAGCGCCAGTCTTAAGTGAAAATGGCAAGGGGCAGTGCCCAGGCCCTGAGTTCGAGTCCCAGTACCAGTACATGCAGGTATGCGTGTACACACACACACACACACACACACACACAGAATGTAACAACTGTGACTTGTTTCTCAAGGTAGTGCCATCCCCAATGGGTCCCTGTGTCGTCAACACTGCCTGGTTGTTGCTAAATAAAGGAAATCTGTGTGCCAACCTCATCTAGCCACAGAAGGACTTTGAGGGCCCATGGCTTCCAAAACGCTTTTGCCTGTATTTGGCTAGGCTGTCCCCATTGCCTGTTGCCCAGAAACACCCTGCAACGCTCGTTTCCTGTTTAACTAAATGCTGTGTGTAACTGGCCCAACTGATACCCTTTCTGATAGTGGATACAAGTCCTTTGTCAGATATGTGTTTTACAAATATTTTCTTACAGTTGTGATGTGTCTTTTCACACTTTTTTTCCCCCAATATTGGAGGTTGAACTGCGGGCCTTGTGCTTACTCAGCTGGTACTCTACCACTTAAGCTACACCTCCAGGCTGGCTTGTTTGCTGGTTCATTGAAATGGGAATCTCGTAGCCTTTTTGGCCTGAGCTGGCTTTGAACTAGAATCCTCCAGATCTCAGTTTCCTGAATTGGCTCAGAGAAGTGAGCCAATGACACCTAACTCTTAATAAGGAGCAGTTTGAAACATCTTGAAGTGGTGTTGTTGTTTTAAAGTGACTGCTGGTGCTCTGTCAATCTGAACCAGACATCTCAAGATCTTTCCCACCCCTGGGTCAGTGTGCTGATGACACAGGCCATGCATTGCCTACTTCTTCCTGTGAAACAGCAGCTTCATCCAGTGTGAGCTTTTGGAGGGGAAGGATTTAGGTTAAGCTTAGAGATAAATCATTGCTTGCCAATTCTTGATTATTGATTAGATAAGGGATTGCTTTTTGCTAGTAATGTATTTTCTCCTTGTTGATTTGTCTCTTCATCCTTAAGTTTTTCCAACAGAATCAGTCAACTGATTGTTATAAAGTATTCCTGCTTTTAAGGCAGGAACAGAGACAATCTTGTGTGTGTGTGTGTGTGTGTGTGTGTGTGTGTGTGTGCGTGTATGTGTGTGTGCATGTGTGTGTGTATGCATGCACACAGCTACTGGGACTTGAACTAGGGTCCTGACACTGTCTCTTAGCTTTAAGGCTAGTAGTTTGCCACTGAGCCACAGCTCCACTTCTGGCTTGTTGTTGGCTAATTGGAGGTAAGAGTTTCAACCAACTTTTCTGCTCAGGTTGGCTTTGAACCACAATCCTCAAATCTTGGCCTCCTGAATAGCTAAGATCACAGGCATGAGCCACTGGAACGTGGCTTCTGCATTTTTCTAAAAGGAAAGTTCTTTGATTCTGACTTAAGTGGAAAACCTCAAATTGGTCATGAGATATGCAAGGAACGATAACAAAGTTATACTAGTATGTGGACATTTCGGAGGTCACATGTCCAGGACCTCCTGCTGACTTAATAGTTTGTAATTGTGTTGTGAAGCTTTCGTTAGATCATCTCTATAAATGCTAATTTTGGATCTAAGTAGATTTTAGGGTCCTTTAAATGAGGACTCAATGATATTCACCTCCCAGCCCAGAATATTCTATATAATGAACAATAGCTTATTGAGTTGTTTAAAAAAAAATCCTTTACCTACTAATCATTGCTGTTGTTTGAATATAAAGTTTGAATATAAAGTATACCACAGAAAGCTCATGTGTGGAAGGCTTGGTTGCAGATGTTAGCTGGGGCCAGAGGCAGGCTTCTGGGAAGTGATTGCATCATGAGGACTCTACCTTCATCAACAGATTAATACAAAATTTGAGTTGACTATGGGAGGTGGTAGAACCGCAGTTCTACTAGATAGGACTAGTTTGGAGGAAGTAGGTCACTGGAAGCCATTCCTGGGAGGGAAGAGACAGACAGACAGACAGACAGACTAGAGAGAGAGTAACTAAGAATGTTTGAGGTCTTGAATTCAAACCCTGGTACTAATGCGTGCACGTGCGCGTGCGCACGCACACACACACCCACACACACACACACACAATCTCTCTCTCTCTCTCTCTCTCTCTCTATTTATATATCTATCCATCTATTTATCCATCTACCTCCACCATGAGGAGAGCAGCCTCTATCACATGCCTCTCCCATGATGATTTTCTACCTTGCCTTAGGTCTAGAAACAACAGAACAGTCAACCATGGATTGAAACCTCTGACAACATGGACCAAAATGAAATCTTGTCTCCCTTCAAATTTTTTTTCTTCAATAAAGACTGAGTTGGACATTTAAAAAAAAATTTTTTTTTCTTGCAGATATTTATCACAGTGACAAAAAAAGCAAACACCAAAACCGCTGAGTTGTTTTTTTTTTTTTTTTTTTTTGGTCGGCCGTGGGGCTTAAACTCTGGGCCTGGGCGCTGTCCCTCAGCTCTTCAGCTCAAGGCTAGCGCTCTACCACTTGAGCCACAGCACCACTTCCGGCTTTTTTCTTTTTGCTTATGTAGTGCTGAGGAATCGAACCCAGGGCCTCATGCATGCAAGGCAAGCGCTCTACCACTGAGCCACCTTCCCAGCCCAGTGCCTTACCACTCCCCCCCCCCCCCCCCCCCCCCCCCCCCCCCCCCGGTCATGGGGCCTGAACTCTGGGTCTGGGCACTGTCCCTCAGCTCTTCAGCTCAAGGCTAGCGCTCTACCACTTGAGCCATAGAACAACTTCCGGCTTTTTTCTTTTTGCTTATGTGGTGCTGGGGAATCGAACCCAGGGCCTCAGGCATGCAAGGCAAGCGCTCTACCACTGAGCCACCTTCCCAGCCCACCGCTGAGTTCTTGAGAGAACTATCATCTTATTTATAAAAAGGATTCAAGGAAATGAAAAGAGTTGAGGGAGATCACCCCATTTCCTGAAATGCTGAAACATAGGACCAAAAAGCAAGAAGAAAGACATATGGATGTTCAGTAGAGGAAGGATCTGTACTGGGCAGAATTCTTTGTCATTTCCAGAAGAGGAAAAGAAGTGCAGAGAATGTTCCCTGAAGGTGGGCGGTGTTGAAGGCTTGGTCCCCAAAGTAGCACTATTGGGAGATGATGGAACCTATAGAGAAAGGGGCTAGTGAGATATCCACTGGTCACTTAGGGGTACCTTTGAACAAGAGTATGGGATCCTGGCCTGTTCCTCTTTATCTCTTGCTTCTTAGCCATGAGGGGTATGGTTTTGCTCTACCAAGAACTCCCATCTATCTTGTTATCTTACCTCAGGACCAAAGACCAACAAAACTGTTGATCAAAACACACTTTTCTCTTTATAAGTTAATATTCTCAGGTATTTTGTTATAGTGATGGACAGCTGACTAACAACATGAAGGAAAGTGAGGAATACTTGTAGAAAATAAGATGAAGATTCAAGAAGCATATGTATTAACCTATTTTTTTTTGATGCTACAGAAGCACTTGAGGCTGGGTTTCATATAAAGAAGAGAGACTGATTTAGCTTCCAGGACTGGAAGATCAAGAGTCTGGTGCCTATGTCTGCTTGCCTGTGGTGGAGGCCATATGCGGGTGATGTCATAATGGTAGGCGTGAATGCAGAAGATACTTGCAGGTCTTGTGGAAGGGGTGTAGGTGTGAACAAAGAACCAAGAGCACTCAGTGAATGTTCCAGCCTTGCTTCTAACTAGCTGCCTCCAGGAGGGAGAATGCACTCCCATGGGAAATGTATTCACCTTCGACAAGGCCCAGCCTCTTAAAGATCGCAGCACAGTAGGAACAAACTTGCAACCTGTGAATGTCCGAGGAGCAAACCCCATCCAAACCACAGGAGCAAGAAGGCAGGGACTTTTGTGACTCTAGTATATTCTTGGAGTCTTGGGAGAGGTTAGCAGAAAGAAGGGCCAGGAAGATGTATGGTCCTTAAGGGATGCAACACTGAGCTGGTTGATTTAAGCTCTCCCATGGAGACATTTCAGATGCCAAATAAAAGGACAGCCACAAAAAAGAAAGTTCTAGGAATAGAAAGTAATTTGCCATAGAAACTAAAACCCATGCTTCTACGATCTACTACCAGAGGCTGAGTGGTAGGAACAACAGTCATAAAAATGTACAAACATTGCCTAGTAGCCCTAGGCAGGCAGAATGACTTCTTTTAGGCCCTTTTAAATAGGGAGCATTGTATCACAATAGCTCATTCATGAAGTCCTGAATATTTGGAAGGAACATCCAGTCCATCTCAAAGTAAGGCTGGATTCCTAGTAACTGTGACGTCACCTCCATGATTAGCTGAGTCTCTTAACCAAGTGAGCAGCAGTGCCAGAAACAGATACTGAGCCTGGACTTCTATCTTTGTCCAGAGTTCTAACCCCTCTATGTTGCCAAGAGACATTTGTACCTTGGACGTGCCTAAACAAATCCCAGGCAGGTACCATCAGCTCCTAGCTGCTACCAGCTTTGTCTGGTCAGCCTGGAGGCCAGTTGTGGGACTGAAGCCTGCCATGACAGAGGAAGGTTTTCTGCAGCGTTCAACCTTGGTTGCACATTGCAATTACTCGGGGAGTTTCACCAAAAGGTTGATGCCAGGTTCCCACCCCTAAAGATTTTGATTTAATTGGTCTTCGGTGCCACTTCAACATAGGGATTTGTGTGTAACTTTTTATGGAAGTATATTATACATGTAGAAACGTGCATGCACTATAAGTATGCATCTCAATGAAGTCTTCCAAACCCAAGTTTCCCCTATAATCACCAGCCAGCTCAAGAAGCAGAATCTCACTAGCATCCCAGAAGCATGAATTGTGTTTGTTTTAGTTACCCCACTATGTGCACATGTGCACACAAACACACGCACATGCATGCACACACTCACACACTCTCTTCTGACTTCTAACAGCATAGAAACTATAGGCATAGTTTTCACAGTTATACTAAGATAACGCCATATGCTATAAAGTTAACTAAGTGTGCATATTAATAGCTTAGAGTACATTTGCAATTTTATATCATAATCATCAATAATCTACTTAGTTTTTGTTTTGTGTATGTGTGTGCTTGTCCTAGGATTACACTCAAGCAAAGCCTGAGCACTGTTCCTTACTTAGCTTTTTCATTCAAGGCTGGAGCTACCATGTGAGCTACACTTTTACTTCTGGCTTTTTGCTGGTTAACTGGAGATAAGAATCTAATGGACTTTCTTGGCTTTGAATTGGGAGCCTCTTGAGTAGCTAGGATTACAGGCTTAAGCTACCAGCACCAGCATAACACCACTTTTAGAGCAAGAAACCTTGGGAATAACAGCAAGTATATCTGTTCTCTTAGTTCCAAATAATCTATCAATCCGTTAATCTACAATTCCACTAATCCACAGGTCCATTCATTTGCAGTTCTATTCATCTGAAGTTCCATTTATCTGTTGTCTCTGTATATAGACTTACTCACTCTGAGTATCTCACACAAATTGGATTACATTAAGTGTGGTCTTTTGTGACTGTCTTCTTTCACTTAGCATAATGTTTATGAGCTTTTATCCAAGTTAGCATGCTTCCATGGCATAGGGATTTTTTTTTAAGCTTCTCAATTCTCATGTGAGCCCTAGATTGAGAATCATCCTCTTCCTAGTTGAAGGCAAGGAAGTTAGATGAACTAAGCCAAATACAAGTAAACCAAAATAAAATGAGTAAGAGCAAACCAAGCTATCTTCACGCCTCCAGCCAGGCTTCTGACTCTCCTGTTGTGCCCACAATCTAGCTTTACATCAGCAAGCCAGCAGGTTGAAAAAGGGTTGTTGTTTTAAGCAAGATTATTCATTTATAAACTTTTATCTCATTCATTCCTTAGAAAAAGGATGCCTGCTATCCACAGAGTTGACATACTGGTGTTACAGATAATAATGAAAACACAGATGGAGAGATTTTTCTGTACCAAGCCTTTCTGTAAAATCCTCCTGAATTATCTCATTCAATCCTCACAGCACCCAATAATAATAGGTTTTCTTATTTTCTCCATTTTACAGATGAGGAAACATAGGCATGAGCGATGAAGTAACTCGCCAAAGGGCACATAGTAACTGGCAACATTTAACTTGTATTCTATTTGCTGTAACTCCATTGTGGTTTTATGTTAAATGTTGGTGCCAACTCACCTTGGCTGTTAAACATTTGGACAAAGATAAATGCCACAATGATTTCATTCTTTCAATATACGAGGTAATAAGCTGGGATAAGAAGTCCAGAAAAATCACAGAATCACCAATGTGTGCTGGTTTGGAGGTAATCATGTAGTTTTGCCTGCTTATTTTATAGATGGGGAAAATTGGTGAAAAAAAGGAAAATTATGGGAGTAAACTAAATAAGAAACAATTAGAGCAAATCCAAAGAATCATGGGGGAAATCCAGGTGTTGCCAGCACTGGGCAACTCTGGGTTCTAGTCTATTTCCTCTCACCCTGACCCCCAGGTATGTAGCCTTGGCTAGTGTGATTTTGTACCTAACCACTTGTGGCTGATATTAGCATTTCACACTCACAGCACATTCTCATATTGTGAGCTCAAAATCTGTACCAGGTACATAACTGACAATCATAAAGTATCTGCACTGGAATTGGGTTCCCTCAAGTTTCCCTGAATTTTAGTTCATTTAGATTTCATGTCATATGAGATCCATCTCCCAGCATATTTATCCTGGCAAATGGAAGTGGTGTGAAAGAAATCCCTGAATTCTCATAGAAAACTTAGTAGTACATGTATAAGCTTCTGTACATGTATAAGGCAAATCTGATCTCAGAAAATGTAAGGCTGTGGCTTCCCTATATTTCTCTTTTAAAACACTTTGCACATATCTTTATCAATGTCATCATCATTATCATCACCATCATCATCATCACTATCACCATCATCACCATCATCATCATCACTATCACCATCATCACCATCATCATGATGCAATATTTGGGATTGAACCTAGGGCGTGGTGCACATGCTGGGCAAAAGCTCTATACTACATTGTCAGCCCCCCTGAGATATTTTACTTTCCTAGAATTGTTAAAACCCATTTTCTTCTAGCTTAGCTCTCTCACCTCCTCAGCTACCCACACCCCCTCCTCATGATTGTTCAGTTATTTCGTTTGACACTCCCTCTGAGCCAGAGTATCTGGTCTGTTGCTTTCTTTCTTTCTTTCTTTCTTTTTCTTTTTTTTCAGAGCCATTTTTACCCAGTATAAATTACACCCTCAATTACTTTTCTCTCACTAGAGCAGTGAATCACATTCTAAGAAGCTGTTAGGGTGGGGGCAGCTACTTAGGGAGCCAAAGGCGGGTGCCGGCTTGTCCAGATCCCTCTCTATTTACCCTCTGAGGCAGACTGAAGTACTGCCTTTGAGTTGAAGTCATCAGCCAGGGAAGTGCTTTCCATGCCTGTTCCTGTGGCACGTGTGTGTGTGTGTGGGGGGTGCGCGCGCACGCGCGTGCACATGCGTGTGTGTGAATCCAAAGGGCCTACTATCCGAAGGCTGTAGGGTTTTGCATTGGTATCCCCAGTCTTCTATATCAGTGCCCCTGCCATGTGGCTTTGCTGTTTTGTCCACCAAGAGATGAGGCTATTCTGATATTCTTGACCCATTGATTTTGAAAGGGATCTGCTTCAGCCAATAGGACTTTAGCAGATGTAATACAAGCAGAAACTTGAAAACATGCTGATTGGCCTTTCTCTTATGTCTGTCTCTGTCTGGGCCAATCCGCTGGTTTTGTGAATAGGGGGTTGTGACAAGAGCTATGTGGACTGCCCAAGGAAGCTGTCCCAGCCTAACCCAGCCTAAAGCAAAGCCAGTCAAGACCAGCAGCGCTGCTGGCCAACCTTCATGTGGACTGCAGACGTAGGAGTTGCAGGAGGATATGATGGTGATTTGCAGCCTGACTTTTGAGACTGTTAACTGCTCACCAAACTGTGATGATTTCATGTCCTCTGAGACTATTGTGAGGATTATAAGAACTGCTAGAAACAAAAGCGTTTTGCAGATGTCCAGCTGCAGTGGCTTGGAGAGTGAACTGAGTAGGATCTGGACTGGGCCCCTGAAGACCTGACTTCAAATCCAACCCCACCCTCTACTTCATCGAACTTTCTGGATGTTATCCTAAAACTATAGAGCTGGCATGCAGCTTCAAAATGTTAAGTGTGAGAAGATGTTAGAGAACATAAATGAGTCCTAGACTTTGTAGAAGGGCTGTGGAAGGAATGGGGAAGGCATGAGAGAGCTCAGAGGGTATTTTATTCAGGCAAATATGTTACAAATATTACAATGGTATTAAATATTATATCCAAATAAGTGGGGCAGATCTATAAAATTGTGAATTGTGTGATTTTTTTTTTTTGTGGGTAGTGCGGCTTGAACTCTGGGCCTGGGTGCTGTCCCTCAGCTCTTCAGTTCAAGGCTAGTACTCTACTACTTAAGCCACAGCACCACTTCTGTTTTTCATGGTTAATTGGAGATAAGAGTCTCATGGACTTTCTTGCCCTGGTTTGCTTTGAACCTCGATCCTCAGATCTCAGCCTCCCAGGTAGCTAGGATTACAGGCGTCAGCCACCGGCACCCAGCTGAATTGTGTGATTTTTAAAAGAAGTTTGACAAGCTGAAAGGAAGACTTGGAAGCCAGATATAAAAAAAGTTTACTTTTTTCCAGAGATTAAAGCTGCTGATCGGAAAGTGTGGAATACATGAATACAGACAGAAGAATGATGATCCTGAAGATTGCTTATAGATGGCACTTCACTGACAGCTCCTTACTTGGAATAAAGCAAAGTTGGGGATGATTACCAAGTGTTTGGTCAGGAGAGGTAAGAGACCAGACTAGTAGATAGATACATGCTTAAGCTCCCTCATTTTTTTTTTTTGTTGTTGGTTGTGGGGCTTGAACTCTGGGTCTGGGCACTGTCCCTAAGCTCTTCGGTTAAGGCTAGTGCTTTACTACTTGAGCTACAGCGCCACTTCTTTTTCTGTTTATGTGGTATTGAAGAATCAAACCCAGGGCCTCATGCATGCAAGGCAAGCACTCTACCACTGAGCTACCTTCCCAGCTCATCCCTCATTAAGTATAGCCTTTCTTGGTCATTTATGATTTGACTGTGGACAGAGACATCTATATTATGAACAAGTGGTTGAGTTATTATTTGTTCACTCATTGTGTTTTGATTCCATTCTGTATTCTAGGACCTGCTTTGGGTGCTAGAGATGAAACAACAAAAAAAAGCCATGAACCTGGAGTTGGCTACAAACATGGGCTAGATGGATTTTTCACATAGCGTCATGCATGTCAAAATATATTGCATTAGCACTGGTGACTCATGCCTGTAATCCTAGCTATTCAGGAGGCTAAGATCTGAAGATTGAGGTTCAAAGCTGGGCTGGGCAGGAAAGTCTGTGAGACTCTTATCTTCAATTAACCATTAGAAAACAGGAAATGGCACTGTGGCTCACATGGTAGAGCACTTCTTTGAGCTGAAGAGCTCAGGGACAGCGCCAAGGCTGAATTCAAGCCCCATAACTGAAAAAAAAAAAAGAAAAAAGAAAAAAATACATTGCATTAGAGTGTTTTTTTGAAGGAGAAAATTATAGCTCAGAGCGATGAAGTGACGTGTCCAAAGTCACACAGATTGTAGCAGAGAAAGAAAATAATTAGGCTTGACACTCAAATCTCCTTTGTTTCTACAGAACTATGCAAAATCCTCATTGTATTAACAGTGTCATCTTTACACATGGTAGAGGTGCATCCCTGCAACACAATGGAGTGAAGGGGCCTGGATTTGGGTTCTTGTTGCATGGTGAGGCTATGTGACCTGTACATGGAAGGATCAAGTTCTCAGTGTTTAAAGCTGTATGTACAAGATTTTTTTTTTTTGAGACAGAATCTCCTACATAGATCAGGCTGATTTGGAACTTGTTACATAGACCAGGCTGGACTTGAACACAAAGTCCTCTTGCCTAAACCTTTGAAGCATTAGGATTACAGATATACGTCACCATACCCCACTATATAAAGCTTTTTTTTTTCTTGAACAGGCACAAAGCCTCAATATACAAAAATAAGGAAATGATTTAATCAAGTATATTTTTTCTGCTCAACAGAACACATTGAAAATAAAAAACAGAATAACTTCTCTCTCATACTTTACAAAGTGAGAGCATAAATGGTCCTCCCTCCTCAAGAAGGACAACCTGAAAATATGTTCTGAAAGTATAGATGACTATACCTTTTGTTCTAGGAGGTTTACCTAAAGAACTTACTCTATAGAACTATTCACAAGTAAACAAAGTAGTCAGATTAGCTGAGTTATGTTGCTGTTGTTGTTTGGGTTTTTTTCCCCCTAGTAAAAGGTTGCTATAATGCAAAAGATTGGCCACCATAGGGAATAATTCTGGTACATTCTGTGTAGGGAAGCAGGGAAGGTTGGAGGGAGAGAGGGGAGAATGTGAGGGAGGAAGGTCGAAGCTCTTTAAATACTCATAGGACATTTCCATGATTGCTTGTCACGTAATGGTGGTGAGGAGAATGCTCACAGATGACAGGTATCTAGGAGTCTAGAAAGAGAATATCACCATGGCCTGGCTTCTTGATCAGAGTTAGTGCGTTTCTTCTTCATTAACCTGTGTCAGCTCCTGCTGATATCATATGAACGGTGCTCAGGAATGTTTCATAGAATTCCAAATGATAGGAGAGAAGGCCACTTTCGTACCTAGTGACCTCTAATACAGCAAGCTCACCATATTTGCACACAGTTTTCACCTAGTCAAGTGCCATCAAAGCTAAGTAATCCATTAATTAATGAATATTAAATACTTCTCTACATTTTATTAGCATCAATTAGTTGTCCAAGGGATTTCATTTTAATATGTTCATTTATGATACGATGTGCCTTGATCAGACTCCCTCCCTACGTTACTCTCCCTCACCTCTCATCCCCCATCTCAGAAAGAAATTTTTTAAAAAATCCAATTTGCATCACCCAATTCAGTTGTTACAGAGAAGCTGTTGGTCAGTCCACTTTGTCATTTGTTGTGTTTAAATCCTTGTGTGGTCTGTGCAGTGTTTATTCTGCCCTTAATTTTGTGAAGATATGCTACCCAAAAGCCAATGGTACCAAAAAAGCAAGATAAAAGTGAATGTGCTCCATTGCGGTAATAAAGTGAAAGGCAGCATATCTCTAACAGAAGTTGGCAGCACTATGGGAAAAATAAATCAAGCATCTGCAGTACAGCATTAAACCCTGCAGCCTTAGTATTCTCATGGTTTTTCCTCAAGAGCAGTCTCTTTGGAAGCATATACCTGCAAATACTGAGGTTCTAAGGAACACAAAATGACTGGCTGGGTATGGTGGGACATGCATGTAATCTCAGAGATTACATCAAAGACTGAGATCTGGAAGATCACAATTGTAAGCCTGCCTGAACAAAAAAGTTTACAAGACCTCATCTCAACAGAAAAATCTAGGTATGGTGGCATGTCATCCCAGCTACAGTGGGAAGCCTAATAGGAGGACCACAGTCCATGCTGGTTTGGGAGGAAAATTGAGACCACATCTCAAAAATAATCAAGAGCAAATAGGGATGGAGGCATGGCAGTAGTGACAGAGAACCTGCCTAGTAAGCAGGAGGTTCTGAATTCAAACCGCAGTACCACCAAAAAGTAAAAACTTACAAAAGAGAAATAGCAATAGAAACAGTTACATGATTCGAAAATGAGGGTAGAAATCATCTTGTGTGGGGATGAGACAGAAATCTGAGGGACAGGAGTCTGCATGAAAATTTCACTTATTGTAGAAAAGAATTAAAACAAGACACCCGCAGGAGCCAGCCCATGCCTGCCAACCAGGCGAGTGTCTTAGCAGGCTAGGGGCCAAAAGGACCACTTTAGCTGGAGACTCCGAAGATGGGCTTAGTGACTCTGTGATAAGATGAGAATGGAAGACGAGGAAATACTGGAGGACCTTGAATCTTGTTACGTGTGAAGAGCCAGAGGCAATGTACCATATGCATACACCATGTGTATGTGGGGGTATAATCCCGCTGTCCTAGGAGACCATTTAGGAGACTCCTGGACCATGACAGAAACCCCATGACAGGGAAGAGGCGATAAGATCCAAGCTGGATCAGGACTGCAAAAGTAAAAAAAAGAGAGGCAGACACTGTTCTTTCCCGGCCGGCCTCCCCTGCCTGGACATGACTATGACATTCTACAACACGCGATTACCTCCCCTGGCAAGTCATAATTACCATGACAATCATTATCTTCATTTTACAGGTGAATATTGCTGTTGGTTGTGCAAGATGGTAAGAGATTTCACACTCACTTGTACTTTGTCCCAACACTGTTACAGACTGAGAACTGATGAGCCTGGTTGGGGGTGTGGCTCAGTGGTCACACATGCTTAGCGTGTGTGAGACTTTCCCCCCATGCAGATGGGTGCCAGGTCCTCCAACCTCATCCAAAGATGCATTGGACCACTGTGTGCCAATGACACATGGGGAACAGAAATCTACTTAATGAAAGCACACATTAATGGGTAAAAGTATATCTGTTTAAATTTATCTTTTGTGTGTGGATGTGTGAACACACGTGTGTGTGTGTGTGTGTATGTGTGTGCACGCACACGCTGGCACTGGACCTTAGGCTTGGGGCCTGGGCACTGTCCCTTAGCTTTTTCACTCAAGGCTGGCACTCTGCCATTTGAGCCCCGTCTCGCTTCTGGCTTTTTGGTGGTTAATTCGAGACAAGAGTCTCATAGCCATTCCTGCCTGAGTTGGCTTTGAACTGCAACCCTCTAGACTTCAGCTTCTTGAGCAGTTAGGATTATTAGTGTGAGCCACTGGTATCCAAGAGAAGTATATCTAAGTTATTTTCCTAATATTCATTCAGAACTTATGTTTCACTGAAAATGAGTTACTAACATGCAGCTTAAAAAAACAATAACAATAACAAAAAACAAGTAGATTATAAATGTTAAGCCAGAAAAACAAGCCTCAAAGTATCCTCATGATATTATGTGCACTATTTCTGCAAAAGGCATGATTTATACAGACTTACAGTTTAAATCTGTCCTCTGGAAGTGGGATGAGGGAATGTGGAGAAGGAGGGAGAGGTAAAGTGGCTTTCTGCTTCTTCAGGAGTTTGTGGGCAGATTATACTCACTAGGAAATGAATTGTAAAAAGCATTTAGTATATCCCAGAGAAGATCAGCTTCTACCTTGCCTTACTTGGGCCTCAGACTACTCTGGGTAAGCAGAAAGAAATGCAATTTAGGAAAATACAGAGTCACTCAACACTATGTTGAAAATGAACTATACAACTGTGAGCAGGGATGAGAGAGAGCTGGGAGAGAGCAAAGGAAGCGGTGACATTGTCCAAAAAGAAATGTACTCATTACCTGATTTACAAAACTGTAACTTAGCTGTGCATCACCCTTATAAAAATAATTTTAAAAAATTGAATAATGAAAAAGATCACAGACAGGGAAAGCGACAGGAAGGTCTTCCTCAGGCTATGAACTCATTCTCCAGGCTAGCAGTCCAGTGTTATCTAGTGGGCCTTCAGAGTTTGGACTAGCTTAGTTGAGCAAGTTAGGTAATGTCCACAGGCTTCCATTTCTTCAACTGTAAAATGAGGGTGCTATGATTAAATGAGGCAATACTTAAGTAATTAAATTTAATTAAAAAGCATCACAGTTGATGCTCTGTATCTGCAGGCTCTGCATCCTCAGGTTTTACCAAATGTGGATCCAAATATTTTTAAATGTTTTTAGGTTGGGCACTGATGGCTCACACCTGTAATCCTAGCTATTCAGAAGGCTGAAATCTGAAGATCACAGTTTGAAGCCAGCCAGGGCAGCTAAGTCCATGAGACTCTTATCTCCCATAAACTACCCAGAAAAAGCTGGATGTGGCACTGTGGCTCAAGTGATAGAGAGTTAGCCTTGAGCAAAATAAGCTCACACACAGTGCCCAGACCCTGAGTTCAAGTTCCATGACTGGCACAATTTTTTGAAAAATTTTGAATGTAAGGTTTACATGCAGACCTTTTTCTTGTTATCACTAACTAATACAAAATAACAACTACTTGCAGAGAACTGACATTGTATTAGGTAATTACATGTCATCTAGAGATGATTTATAGTACATGGGAGGTGGTTGGGTATGTAGCTCAAGTGGTTGAATATCTATTTTACAAGTGCAAGGCCCTGAGTTCAATCCCCAGTAGTATCATGCAAAAAAAGTATATGGGAGGATACACATATGTTATATGCAATTACAAGTACTACATCATATGAGACTTGAGCATCTTCACATTCTAATAGCTATGGGAGTCCTGGTGCTGATCTGCCTCTCATTCTGAGGGACACCTATAGCTTTGGACTGTTTTGTTTTATTTATTTATTATTTATTTATTTATTCATTGCATTATTTGGCTGCAACTGAAGGCTTTATGCTTCCTAGACAGGTACTGTACCACTTGAGCCACACTGCCAGCCCTTTTTGTGTTGGTTATTTTTTAGATAAGGGTTGACTTTTTGTCTGGGCCAGCCTAGACCATGATCTTCCTATTTATACTTCCACAGTAGAGAGATGTCAGTCATGCACCACCTCACCCAGCTTTTCCATTAAGATGGGGTCACATAAACTTCTTTGCTTACGCTAGCATTGATCTCAGCCTCATGAGTAGCTAGGATTACAAGTGGGAGATGCTGGTGTCTGGCATAATTGCACTTTTACACTGTGGTTAACACTAAATTCTCTCTCTCTCTCTTTTCCTTTGTCAGTCGTGGAGCTTGAACTCTGGGCCTGGGCGCTGTCCCTCAGCTCTTCAGCTGAAGGCTAGCACTCTACCACTTGAGCAACAGCACCACTTCCAGTTTTCTGAGTGGTTTATTGGAGGTAAGTCTCATGGACTTTTCCTGTCCAGGCTGGCTTTGAACTGCAGCCCTCAGATCTCAGCCTTCTGAGTAGTTAGGATTACAGGCATGAGCCATCGGTGCCCGACTAAATTCTCTTAAATGTTAAGTCCCTTAATTGTTTTTCTTCCCTGGTGACTTGAATACTGGTTTCTTCTAGGGGAGGGGGTATCTAACACTTAATTTTAACCTTTAAAGGTAATCATAATGATGATGATGATGATGAAGATAGATAGATAGATAGATAGATAGATAGATAGATAGATAGATAGATAGATATTCATGGATAGCCTATTCTGTAGATTTTTCTGGAATAGTGGTTGGGACACACTGAGACCCATTTCCTGTGAAGAGCTAAATTGGATTTTTGGCCTCATGATTATATAACACCTGTTACAATCACTCACTTGACTTTGACTTTATGGCAGGAAAGTAGTGTTAAAGGATAAAAGAGTTCACCATCCTTGTTAAAGATGGAAGACAGGCTTTATTGGCATATATACATATATATGTGTGTGTGTGTGTATGTATATATATGTGTGTATATATATGTGTGTATATATGTATATATATGTGTGTGTATGTATATATATGAGTGTGTGTATATATATGTGTGTGTATATATATATATGAATAGGGATCACTGCCAGAGGGTCTTGCAGTAGGAGAGAGAGATTGGGCTTAATTTCACCAGCAAGGAGACAGGGGATTTATAGCTAAGGAACAGAGTAGGGGGTGGGGTCAGTGGGTGGGAAATTACTAAGGTAACATCGGAGTAAGAGGGTCTTTTGTTAGATGGATCAACAAAATTCTGACTGAAAGTAAGCCAAGGTGACCCAATACTTAGGCTATTAGAGGGAAAGATTCTCACTAAACTGACTTGGCAGGGTTCTTGCTCAAACAGGATTCTAGAAGGCCAGAGAAGGAAGCCCAAGGTCAGCCCAATGGAGCACAGGACACAGAGGAGATGACTCAAGTTTGGTCAAAGCAGAGAATCTTTGTCAGCAGCCACAGATGACACCTAAATGAATGTGCGGGGCTGGCTTCCAATAATACTTCTGTATAAAAGCAAGATTAGCACATTGGTCGCTGAGCTTCCTGGCAGGCAAAGGGAAAAATAAAAACCCATTGAATTTCAAAAAGAGAAAAAGAACAAGATTCAGCCTGATTTGCCCCTGTGGGCTCTGACTCTAGAACCATCCAACAGAAACATTTGGAAGCCACATATATAATTTTATATTTTACATTTTCTTAGTGTTATACTGAAAAAAGAGTTTAAAATAGAGATCGATTTCAATATACTTGATTTAACCCTAGATCCAAAATAGTATCATTTTAACATGTAATTTAACAAATTGTTGAAATATTTTACATTCTTATATTTGTACTGTCTTCAAAATCGATCTCACTAGCCACATTTCAAACATTCAACAGCTTAGCTAGAGAATTTAGAAGGTCTTTGATTATGTATACTTATATTTTTTGTGTATATTTAAAATGGAAGTTACATAATACTGAGTGCTAGTGCTCACTCCTATAACCTTAGTTACTCTAGAGGCTGAGACCTGAGGATCACAGTTCAAAGCCATCGTAGGCCAAAAAAAAAGTTTGTATGATTCTTGCCTCCAATTAATCATCAAAAAGCTGGAAGATGGGGTATGCATCAAGTGATAGAGCAGCCAGCCTTAAATGAAAAGCAAAATGAGAATATAAGACGCTGAATTCAAGCACCAATACCAGCACTTAAAAAAAATGGTATAATATACATTTTAACTGAATAATTTTTCTGAAAAATGTTATTATTCCACAAAGACTAACCCTTTTGGGGAGTAGTTGTAGAGCTTTATTATTTAGATTATAATCAATTTACTTTAGGTTCACCAGTTCCCTATGAGTGCACATCTGAATTACTCCTCTTTGGGACTGTTAGTTTAAGATAATGGAGTGAGTCTCCTTTTACATATAAATTTTGGTGCCTGTGTGAGTAGATCTTCAGAATAAATTCTTGTAAGTTGAAAATGCATTTAACTTTGTTGGTGGTGGTGATGGTGGTGTGGGGCTTGAACTTGGGGCTGGGTGCTATCCCTGAGCCTCTTTGTGCTCAAGACTAATGCTCTACCACTTGAGCCACAGTACTACTTCAGGTTTTTGCTTTGTTAATTGGAGATAAGAATCATGCAGAGACTTTCCTGCCCAGGCTGGCTTTGAACTATAATCCTCATAGCTCAGCCTCCAGAGTAGCTAAGATTATAGGTGTGAGCCATCAGTGCCAGCCTCATTTAACTTTTTAATATCTATTACCAAGCTAGAAAGCTGGAATTCTGTCTTGTTCTATTTGTATCTCCAGTGTGTTGGAACTCCATCCATAATTGTTAAATGAATAGCTGGATAAACATCTCCCAACAAGAGGGGTGTTAGGATAAAGAAAGAAATTAGTAAAATGGAATACAATAGGAACCTTTAATGGCACATAGAGAAGATGTCAATGAAAACTCAAATTAGGTAATGAAAGTTGATTATTTAACATTCAGTTAAGCAATTCCTAGAACATCTCAACTCTATTCCTTTCAAAAAGCCTCCAGGCCTTGGGTCTCAGGCAATGGCCCTCTGTGTTTCATAGTGAAATGTTCTCTATATTCAAAAGCTAGGGTGAGTCTCCGTCTGCCCTGTGGTAAGCAGGGAAAGGGATAGTTGAAGGTTTTGCCATCCCTGGGGGCACTGGGAAAGCCTATCTCTGCAGACGCTCAGTATGATGGGAGTCCAGCCCAGGCTGGGCTCTGTCTCTGGCCACTACTCTTCTGGGATGAGAGGAGGCATCCTTCCAGACAGGCCACCTTGTCCCTACCCATCATGGCCAGGGAGGTTCCCAGGCACTTCTTCAGTGTCCAAGCACATGGAGCTATAACAGCTTGAATCTATCTTGAGATCATCCTCTCCCCATCTGCTCAGGTTATGACCAATACCTCTGGCCACACTCATGACCCTGCCTGATCCTGCCAGCTAACCTTGACCTTGTCCAGTCCACCCATTCCACAACGCAAGCCTAAAACCTAGCTTTTCTACAACTTCCTGGAAAGCTACAGTCTGCCTTCATCATCTTTTCAGATAATGCTATAATGCCTGCATTTAATAAATATTAGTTCAATAGAACAGAGCAATGACAAGATTTTCAGTTTGCCATCTGATACTTTCTGTATAGAATAATTCATTGGAAAAATATAGCATTAATCAAATGCCAGCTGTATGCCAATCACTGTGTCAGGTGACCAAAACAGTCAGCTCTCCCCTGCCCCACAGTCCATGGATTTTCTTTCTTTCTTTCTCTTTCTTTCTTTCTTTCTTTCTTTCTTTCTTTCTTTCTTTCTTTCTTTCTTTCTTTCTTTCTTTCTTTCTTTCTTTCTTTCTTTCTTTCTTTCTTTCTTTCTTTCTTTCTTTCTTTCTTTCTTGCCATGAGGCCTGAACTCTGGGCCTGGGTGCTGTCCCTCAGCTCTTTAGCTCAAGGCTAGCGCCCTACCACTTGAGCCACAGCGCCACTTCCAGCTTTTTCTGCTTATGTGGTGCTGAGGAATTGAACCCAAGGCCTCATGCATGCAAGGCAAGCACTCGACCACTGAGCCACCTTCCCAGCCATGGATTTTTTTCTGTCCATATCAAATACTTCCT
The DNA here is from genome assembly GCF_024711535.1 of Dipodomys merriami. Lineage (NCBI taxonomy): Eukaryota > Metazoa > Chordata > Mammalia > Rodentia > Heteromyidae > Dipodomys > Dipodomys merriami. Next base: position 25,665,262 of record NW_027202270.1, on the reverse strand, counting down.
TAAATTCATTTCACAGTTTATTCAAACAACTACTGGTCACTGTATCCTTTTTTTTTTGATACCAAATATTTATTGGAAGTATCCATTACATTCCAGCTTTATATTAAATATATAATCTTTAATTTAGTATGCACAGAATCCTCCAAGGAAGCTGTGGTCCCATTTTATACACAGGGCACGTGAGACTAGGCATTTACATATGCTCACTGATGTGTGGGGTCTGAATTTCACCTCAGACCCGTATTACTTAGAATCCATAACCCATTCACCTAGAGCTCTATTATCTGGCAAGGGACTGCTTGATCTGTCAGGGAGGGGCTATGCAATGGCATAAACACTTGGAGCCGATAAGAAATTACTGTGTGTGTGAGCATGTGCATGTGTGCACGTGTGTGTGTGATTGTGTGCTATTCCATTTGGAAATACAGTGAGAGTGAAGACTGGAAGAGACAAAAGTAGCTGCTTACAGAGGTCCTTCAAGTATTTTGTCTATGTGCTAGTCCTGGGGCTTGAACAAGAAACCTTGCTCTCTCATTTTGTTCTCTCTCTCAAGGCTCCATCACTTGAGCCACATCTCCACTTCTAGTGTTTTATTGGTTAGTTGGAAATAGAGTCTCACAGACTTTTCTGCCTGGACTGGCATCCAACGCTGAGCCTCAGATCTCAGCCTCCTGAGTAAGCAGGATTACAGATGTGAGCATCAGCACCTGCTTCATTTTTATTTTGGGGGATTCCTGGGGCTTGAACTCAGGGCCTAAGCTCTGCCCCTGAGCCTCTCTGTGCTTAAGGCTAGCACTGTACTACTTGAGTGCCACTTCTGGCTTTTTCTGAATGGTTTATTGGAGAGAAGAGTCTGGAGGACTTTTCTGCCCGAGCTGGCTTTCAACTGCTATCCTCAGATCTCAGCCTCTGGAGTAGGGAGGATTACAGGCGTGAGCCACCAGAGCCTGGCTTCATTTTTATTTTTTGAAATGAAATGAAAGTAAGTGGCTGTATTGTTCTTTGGTGTTGCCCCAAGGGCACTCTACGGCATTCATAAAGGAGCTCTACCCAGCTCTATGCAGGCCTTACCTTCAGAGTCTCTGTCTTCTCCTGCAGCTACACTTGTCAGGCTGCTAACCCAGCTCTGCCTTCTCCCCGCAACCCCTCCCCCACCCCCACCCCCCAGGCTATGCTTTTGTGAGCAAAGAACCAAAACAGTAGTAAGTCATTTTGACAAAATAAGAGCTAATAGATCCAAGCAAAATTACTGTAACCAGAGCCACAGATACTCCTCTGACATGGAGGTGACAAATTTGTAAAATCATTATACTCAGATATCTCTTTTTCTCCCCTTCTTTGAAATTCTACTTTGAGCCAGGTATTTGCTATCCTGAAAATGTTATTAAAAAAAAAAAAAAACCTACCAGAGGCAGGGACACAGGGAGAAAATAGTCCTGCCTACATAGAAAGGGGAAGGACCTATTGGAAGGTCTTAGGATTACGAAGCTCATATTGGAAGTGGAAGCAGGAAAATCTAACATTGGAAATAATGACTGTAGCATTAGGTCATCTGGGCAATGTAGCCTTCCTGTACTGGCCTAAAAAATGTGGCCTCAGCCTCTTTTCTCCCTGCTGGAAGTCACAAGAACAGTCCCTTTCTTCCTTCAATGTTCAGTGGCCCCCATACTGTGTACGGGGCACTTGAAGAAACACAAAGTGAATGTCTGGCACTCCTGATGGCTAGCTGTTCACAGGCAGGAGGAATTATAGAGCAACGTAAATGGTGACCACTGCCTTATGTGGCATCCTCACAACGCCTCGGCTAGGCTGCTCCCGGCTGAGATCCAGGGCTCAAATTCCACCCCAAGCCTTCTTTCTATAAGCACTGATGGGTGCCGTCCTTTGCACTTTGACACAGCACATTCGGATTCTACCTGCACCTAGTTCATTCTACCTGGGCACTTAGATGGCACTGACTTGTGGCATCTGGACTGGGGTTTCCTGAGCTCTCGATTATGAAGGAAAGAACAGGTGCAAAACGCAGGAAATTCGTTTTGATCATGTGAGCTGGAAATGAAGTAGCGGGCTTTCTGGATCCAGAATGGTGATTTGTTTGTTCTAGCACGTTCCTAAAACCCTGACAGATGGGTTGTACACTCGATGCTGCCCAGTACCACATTTCCTCATCTTCAAAGTCTAGAGCAATATATCTGCTCATGGGTTCACTCCATTCTTGGAGCATCTACTGGGCCATTTCCACTCCCTCTCGCCATCTCTTTGGCATCATTGTTCCTCTTTTGCAGGAAACTGGAGGCCTGCATGACCTAACTTGCACAAGACAAAGCTGCTATGGGAGCCTGGGTTAAGGTGAGACCTCCAGCATCATGGTCTGGGTAGCTTTTGTTTTAAAATGTTGCCTTTTCTTTGTCCAGCTTTTATTTTTTCCCCCCAAGTTTTCTTTGCCTTCATTTCATTCTGGCAGTGGATTGTGAGGTCCTGAGTAATAGAATAAATAGAACAGTCTACATTAATTCAGCAATTGCACTTTTAGAGAGTTGCCTCAGAGAGAGAAAATATGTGACCTCAAAAAAGACTTGGACTGGGGCTGGGAAGGTGGCTCAGTGGTAGAGCACTTGCCTTGCATGCATGAGGCCCTGGGTTCGATTCCCCAGCACTACATAAGCAAAAAGAAAAAAGCCGGAGTAGCGTTGTGGCTCCAGTGGTAGAGCGCTAGCCTTGAGCTGAAGAGCTGAGGGACAGCGCCCAGGCCCAGAGTTCAGGCCCCACAACTGGCAAAAAAAAAAAAAAAAAAGGAAAGAAACAAAAGTAACTAACACAGTCACTCAATAAAAAGGAATAAATTACTGATGAATGTGATCAGACAGTAGAATCTCAAGATACTATACAGAGTGAAAGAAGCCAGAGAGGAGAGTGAACCTAGGTAAGAGTCTGTTGCTGTAAGTTCTGGAATGGGAAAAACTAGAAATCACACTGGTGTTTGCAAGGACAGAGGGACAGAAAAGAAATAGGAAGAAGAAGGATTAATTAGAAAGGAGAAGAGGGAACTATTTGGATGCGCATGCGCACAATAGCGCACGCACGCACACACACACACACACACACACACACACACACACACACACACACACACACACACACACACACACACACACACACACACACACACACACACACACACACACACACACACACACACAGAGTCAGGGTACTGGGGCCCTGAATTCAGGGCCTGGACACTCCTTTTGCTCAAGGCTAGCATTCCAGCTCCATCGCTCCACTTCTGGCTTTTTTTTTTTGGTAGTTTACTGGCAATAAGAGCCTTACAGTCTTTCCTGTCCAGGGGCTAGCTTCAAACCATGAACCTCAGATGTCAGCCTCCTGAGTAGTTAGGATTACAGGCATGAGCCACTGGTGCCTGGCTTGGAGTTCTATGTTTTGAAAATGCTCCATATCTTGAGAGGAGGTTGGGCTACATAGGTATATGAATTTTTTTTATAATTGCCCACATAAGAATTGCCACTTAAGATCTGTACACTTCAATACTGTAAGTTATACCTACATTTAAAGGAGAAGAATAAAGGTAGTACATAGCTATTGTAAAACCCGTGAAGAAGTGAACAAAATTGTTATTGCTGTCCATATCCAAATTTCCTGCCGCTGAGTGAATGTCTATCCAGTTTTCATGCAGTAACCTGCCGGAGATGCTTTCTAGCTATTTGCACACATCCTTCCCCATAGAACTTCCCAGTATGTCACCTGCTCCTGGACAACACACAGCACTGAAGGCTAAAAATGGCTGATGTTAGTCTCAGCACTTTTAGCCTCATTGCTTTCCTATTCTTTTGTTAAGTATTGATTGTTTTTCTGTGTTTTAGAATACTTAGAAAGATTTTGTGCATGTCACAATGGTTAAAAAAAAAAAGAATGCTACAGTGGCATAGTGTTTTTCTTTATGGTTTATATTTAAGGGAACCAAACTCCACTACCCCATCTTTTCCTGGCCATATTGTTTACATACGGTTTAAGCTCCAGCTGTTTTCTATATTAGCTGTGCCAAACACTTGCTTCCCCCCCCCGTTTTGAGCTTCCCTGAGGCATGTGGAACCCCAGCTGGTAATCTTCCAGAATGGGGACCCCTCTTCTGAAAGTCTGGACTTCTTTATGCTATCTTTGATGTCTATCAAACAAGAATATACATGAATGCAGGTTCTGATGGCTTATGCCTGTAACCTGAGCTACTCAGGAGACTGAGATCTGAGTATCACAATTCAAAGCCAGCCTGAACAGAAAAGTACATAAGACTCTCATCTCCACTTAACCAGCAAAAAACTGGAACTAGAGGTATGTTCAAGTGGTGAGTGCCAGCCTGGAGCAAAAATGCTAAGCAAGGTCATGAGTTCAAGCCCCAATACTAGTGTGTGTATACATGTGCACACACACAGAGAAATAAGAATAAGAAAAGAAATAAATGGCAAGAAAGAGCTACTATTAAGAGTAATACCTGTGAATGGCCTTGCATACTATTAACTACAACAGTACCTGCATGCATTAAAGTATTATTAAAATAATAGTAGCTATTATGTATTATGTACTTGTTATGTAACTTGCCCCACAGTGTGGACACCACTCTTACTTGTGCTAAATAGATGAGGAAACTGAGGCACAGGGAAATTAAGTCATTTCCCAAGTTCACACTTTTAAGCAGTAAGAGCCAAGAATTCAGAGTCTGACAGGCACAAAGGATTTAATATTGCTCAACCTGCCACTTACATTTACTTTGTAAACAATTGTGCTTGAATATTCTCCAAGCCCTAGATGAAACTTCAGGGCCTTCCAGGAATCTGAGACCACCAGGAGGGAGCCACCTGCTATTTGGGAAGGTAAGTATTTTGCATTCAGTCTGGGGTGGAGTAATAACTCATTGGCTGGCATGGGACCTCACTAAATACTTCCCATTCTTTGAGTATCTCTCAAACCTCTGAGCTCCTAATGGCTTGAGTTTGCCTAGTTCCCAGACCTACTTGCCAAGTGTCCCTAGAGGCTGGAGGGGCTAACTGTTGAGAACCTGTTTGCAGACCATTAGAAACAATTATCACCTTGCGGAGAAACCTGATCTACCTCAAAAGAAGGGTCCTGATTTGAGCAAACAGCTTAAGTGGCCTCTGAGTAAAGTGTGGGGGTGGGGTAATCTGCCTAGCTTGCATTTTTCTGGGGCAGCTGGAATTCACATGGTGACCCAGCCAGGCCCAGAGGCCAATTTCTGGGCCTGGGAAAGCTCCCATCCTCTGGCTGCTCTTCCCTGTAATATGAAGATGGTTGCCCTGTAGGTAACCATTTAACACCAGCCCTTACCTGGATTAAGCCTGGCCCAGCCAAGGAGAACAAGTACCTTTCTGTTCCATGTCTGCTTGAACAAGTGCATTGACTGAAGCTTTACCATGAACTTAGAATACACAGTCTTTGAATTTGCGTCACTTAATATTACTAGTACTGTGCTTTGTATTTCACAGGTGAAGATGAACAGACTTGGAGATAGCAATGTGCAGTGGCCACACCTGATTGTTGATCTTTTAACAGCTGCAGCTGGAGGTGAGGAAAAAGATCCAGGTTTTTTTTTGTTTTTTTTTTTTTTTTTTTTTTTTTTTTTTATCTTTTTGCTTATGTGGTGCTGAGGAATCGAACCCAGGGCCTCAGGCATGCAAGGCAAGTGCTGTATCACTGAGCCACCTTCCCAGCCCAGATCCAGTTTTTTTTGAAGCTGTAAATTAATCTACTCTTTTGGTGATAATAATTTCAAATAGCACATGAATTATAACCTAGATCCTATAGACATTCTCTCTCTCTCTCTCTCTCTCTCTCTCTCTCTCTCTCTCTCTCTCTCTCTCTCTCTTTCTCTCTTTCTCTCTCTCAGTATATATGTGTGTGTGCCAATACTTGGGCTTGAACTCAGGACCTGAACATTGTCCCTTATCTTTTTTGTTCAGGCTGGTGTTCTACCACTTGAACCATACCTCCAGGTAGTTAATTGGAGGTAAGAATCTCAAACTGGGCTGGGAAGGTGGCTCAGTGATACAGCACTTGCCTTGCATGCATGAGGCCCTGGGTTCGATTCCTCAGCACCACATAAGCAAAAAGAAAAAAGCCAGAAGTGGTGCTGTGGCTCAAGTGGTAGAGCACTAGCCTTGAGCTGAAGAGCTGAGGGACAGCGCCCAGGCCCAGAGTTCAGGTCCCATGACTGGAACCCCCCCCCAAAAAAGAAGAATCTCAAACTTTTCTACTTGAACTGGCTTTAAATTACAGTCCTCAGATCTCAGCCTCTTCAGTAGCTAGGATTACAGGCGTGAGCCACCACTACCCAGAAAGTTTTCTTTTTTTCTGCCACTTGGATCATTTTATGTACAAGAAGAGATTTGCATGCACAGTCTGCTGGGCTTGTTATGGCACAGACAGACCACTGTTCTCACCATTGAAATTGCCTCCATATGCATCTCCTGATCCTTATGTCAGTTCACAAGTCCTGAAAGAAGAAACAACTTACCTTGAAAATGGAATCTTCTCTTGTTCTCAGTTTTTGACAAATGATCATTAATCAATACTATTTACTGGTATTGATTGACTATGATCCTGGCTCCATAGAACTTGGAAAGAACAACTGACCTTACTGGGAGTCTCTTAAAAATGTTGGAGAAAGTCAGGTGCCGGTGACTTTTGCCTGTAATCCTAGCTATGTAAGGTGGCTGAGATCTGAGAATCACGGTTCAAAGCTAGCCTGGACAGAGAAGTCCATGAGATTCCAATCAACCAGCAAAAAGCTGAAAATGGAGCTATGGCTCAAGGAGTAGAGTGCTAACCTTGAGCAAAACAAAACAAAACAAAACAAAACAAAACTCAGGGACATTTCCCAGGGCCAGAGTTCAAACCCCAGGACTGGCAAAGGCAATACATTATTTGGAGCAGGGAAAGGGGAAGAGAAAAGGCATGTAGATTAGTCTTACTGCACCTTGGTAACCATAATAGAAACATTTGTTCCCCAGCAGGTATTTCCCTTCTGCTTTCTCATTTCACAGGCAAGACCGAGCAGTGCATAGCAGGAACATTCCACACTAAGGTTGACAGCTAGTGTATTCGTAGACAAGTTGCTGGTATTAATCAAAGACTCTGTCCCTCCTGCATGGACAATCATTCCCCACAAAGGATGCTCTAAGTCTCCCAATTTGCAAAGAAGTCTTTCTGAAACATCAGGAGTGTGAGCAAACTGCCACATCCCACATGGAAAGCATCGCAGGAGGTTATTTACAGCTAATACTGTGTATCCCAGAGTGATATTTCAGTCACTGGCCTGCAGATATGAGGGTGGTCTTTCGAGATTATATCATTCAATGACATCATAGCTGCCTTAGTGTGAGTGCATGCTATGATTTCATGTAGTGATGAAACTGCGCTGTTTTGCTCACGCTATGACTCCATCATTAGGTGACACAGGATTGTAATTAAAATGAAATCAAAGTAAACATTCAGCACCTCAGTTGCATTTGCTCCATTTCTAGAGCTTAATAGCACTAGCTACTAGTGGCTACCAAGCTATAAGATACTGCTGTCATTCTAGAATATTCTAATGGACAACGTTCCTTAGGAAGACTTCTTAGTACAGGCTTCCCAACTGGTCCCAGACAGTGGGAAGCTGTGTCGTGGCCTTGAGTGTAGCAACTGAAGCTACTGTGAGTCACAAAAAACTGTACATGAAACATAGATGTGGTCGCTGGAGTGAAAGACTAATGCTGTCTTTCAATAAGTGTTTATTTCTTCAGTATACTACCTGGTTCAGTGTCATAACAAGCCTTAGATACCCTGGTACAGTACTGTGCAAGACAAGTTCTTCCCCTTTAGAGATCAAGAGTGTTAAGTGAAGGCAGGAAATAAGAAAGAATAAGCTGTACAAAGCCTGAGTGAACTCTGGCCAAGGCAATACCTTATTTGGAGCAGGGAATGAGGGAAGCTTCTCAAGGATACATAAGCAAAGTTTTATAGGGTGATTGGAACTTTGCAAATAGGCAAGTGGGTAGAAGGATGTTGAAAATGGAGCTACCAAAAGCTTTGGAGAACTCTAGGCTGGCTGGGGAATGTGAAGGGAGAGTGACCATCAATTTTGCAAGGTATAAAGAAGACAAATGGTGAGGGTCTGCATAACTCTCTCATCCCAGGAGAAAGGCTGAATGAAGTAGGCGCAAGTTACAAACTGGCTGCATTGGGCCAGGTGTTTCTCTAATTCCTTCCTTCGTTCCTTCCTTCCTTCCTTCTTTCCTTCCTTCCTTCCTTCCTTCCTTCCTTCCTTCCTTCCTTCCTTCCTTCCTTCCTTCCTTCCTTCCTTCCTTCTTCTTTCCCTCCTTCCTTCCTTTCTTTTATTCTTTCTCTTATTCTTTCTTCCTTTCTCTCTCTTCCTTCCTTCCTTCCTTCCTTCCTTCCTTCCTTCCTTCCTTCCTTCCTTCCTTTCTTCTTTCTTCTTTCTTAGGGCATTTTCCCTAAGCCTTTTTGCTTGAGGCTAGCACTCTATCACTCGAGTCAATTCTAGCTTCATACTACAATCCTCAGCGCTCATCCTTTTGAGGAGCTAGTATTACAAGAGTGAACCACTGGCTCTAGCTTCCAATTTTTTTCTTTAAAAGGCAACACCTGACTACCCCTGTTTGACAAGTCTGTGTTGGTGAGGAGACTCTGTACTTTCCAGAAAGTGGAGGATTGGTAGGGGGCCGGGCAGATGGAGAGTGAGAGGAAGAATAAAGTGGGTGTCTACCAGCCCAGACAACTTTATAGAATATTTGTTCCATGGAACATTCCCTGTACGGTGAGCTCTAAGGAGCAAGGAACACTCTGATTGTTGTATTGATGGGGAGGAGGAAGACAGAGGAAGAATGCTAGGAGGGTGGTGATGCTGTAGCAGCAGGGGAACCTGGGCCAGTCCAGACACTATGGGTTTACATACAAAGCCTACTTCCTCCAGTGGACCACACAGTTCTACTGGGATGTTAGTTTCATAATCAGGAAGCATGCTCCTGACCGCCCCCCACCCCCATCACCTGTGGACTCTGGATGGGAGGTCTGGGCCTCTGGGGGCCATCTTCTGGGCTGCAAAAAGGACCAGGCTGCTTGAAAGGTACTTGAAACACATAACACATTGACTCTAAAATGCACAAATATGTCACATTCTTACAGGAAAAAAAAAACTCCTCTATAATTAGTTACAAGCTTTAGACAATAAAATCCAATTTACCTGTCAAAGAGAAAGGCTGAGTTGTCCCCATCTCAGATTGCTGGGGGGAGGTGGCTGGCAGGTTGCCTTTCCTCCTTCACCCCCTGCCTTTCCTTCCCATCCTCTTTATTGGTGAAGACAGGGGGGAAAAAAGTTGGAAAAAAAATCCTCTAAAGACACAGTATTTCTAAGCACAATCACACCACTAATTACTGTTAAGCTCAAGTCCTTTTTGTGTTCACAGCGAGACGTGAGTATGTAGCAACCACTCAGGTCTTTTCATGAGTGAGGGCCAACTCCTGAAGAGCAGATATTTTTTCTTCATCTTTTCTTTCAATATTTGTTTGCCTTGACTTTATTTTCCTTCATTTCCATCTTCACTTTTTTTTTCTGCTTGTATTTTTGTGCTCTTCCTCTCCTCGCCATTTTCTTCCCCCCTCACTTTTTTTTTTTCTTCTGCTTTTTTTCTGATAGCATTTTTCTTCTGGAGTTGTGTGTTTTAAGTCTCTAAATGAAACTTGACTGCCCCCATGGCCGGGTGGAGAAGCACAAAGGCGTGCCGTTCCACTGGCTACAGTAACGCCATTGTGTGCCCTAACAATGCACTAATTGGTGGTGACAATTGTGGAGTTGAGGAGGAAAAGGGGCCCCCCTCTTTTCCAATCAGGGAGCCATGGAAATAAAAGGAGAGGAGGCAGAGGAGGAGGAGGAGGGGAGGCCCAGGTTCCTGCTGGAGAGAGGAAAAGATGCACCGAGGGGGCACAGCACTCCATGCAAGGCTTTCTAAACCCATAAGCAAAACCAAGGAGGAAAGAATTAGTTTGTAAAATGTATATCCAGAGAGTTGTTGCTGCCGTCTGCTCTGGGCCCTGGCGGCAGGGTGGGGAGGAGGCCAAGACAAGGGTGTGCACCACTCCTCTGGGACAACTCTGCATAGAGGGAAACCGGGGAGCCTCTAACAGGGTAAGGCTGGAGAATCAGAGCACCCTGAGAGCCCTGGGTGATAGCTGAAAGCTGAGGTGTTGAGACATGGGCGTATTATCTACATTTTATCTACCTTTCTGAAGGACAAGGAAAGAGGAAGAGGTTTTGTCATTCAGTTCAGGGACAGTGTGCAGTCAGGATGTGCAGTAGAATGTGGAAAGCTCTGGAGACCTTTAAAATGATCCTAAACAGGGCGTAGGCAAGGTAGCAAAGACAAATGGCAGCCTGAGGAGCTTTAGGGGCTCTAAGAGCTGGGTAGAGAATGCCTGAGAATTCCAGAAGTTTACCTGAAACTCCCAGGAGACTCAGACTCAGACACACCAAGTTCTAGCCTTTTTTTTTTTTTTTTGCCAGTCCTGGGGCTTGAACTCAGGGCCTAGACACTGACGCTGAGCTTCTTTTGCTCAAGGCTAGCACTGCTACCACTTGAGCCACAGTGCCACTTCTGGCTTTTTCTGTGTAAGAGGAATCGAACCTAGGCTTTCCCGCATGCTAGGCAAGCACTCTACCATTAGCCACATTCCCAGCCCGATCGCCACCTTTCTTTTATACATAATGACTCAACCTCCCAGAACAACCCCAAATGTGGCCCCCAGAGAGGTGTTCCCATGCCCCGGACATTACCCAGACCCTCTCATACTGTCCTTCTCCACCCTTAAAAAGAGGACGTAGACTCCAGTGAGTCAGGCTGACACTACATTCATGCCTGTGAGCATGAGTTCATTTAAATCTCACAGTATCCCTATGGCTTGATTACTGCCGTGATTCCTCACAGCAAAGACATATGGGGAACCTGAGGATTCTTGACAGCCTTCAGAGCTTAATTAAGTCTCCTAAGCCTGGAAGTAGAGGTACCAGGAATATAATACAGAGTGTCAGAGTTCGTTTCAGCTTCCGAAAGAAGCTCGCTTGGGGCCATGGTGCAGGAATGTTGCTCTGTGGGAGTCTGGGGTGGCTTCTCTCTGGTCCACTCTAGTCTTCCAGGCTGGCTCCATGCTGTCTTTATATGTCAATATCTAACACAGTACTAGGCACACAGAATGCTCCTTCCATGGGAAAATGGGAAGGGACACTGAGTTGGGGCAGTCGGGGACAGCCAAACTACTGGCGGAACAATTCTAGTGCATGGGTGGGCGTGCTGGTCAGACTGTCCACACTGTGACAGAATATTCCCTGACAGAATACCTGCAGAGAACCATGTGAAAGGAAGAAAGATTTATTCTGGCTCATGGTTTTAGTGGTCTCAGTCCATGCTTCCTTGTCCCCATCATTTTGCATTTGTGATAAGTCAGCTCATCATCATCATCCTTATTATAGTGGAGCAGAGTTGCTTACTTCAGGGCAGACAGGAAGGAGAAGGTGGGGGGGGAGAGGCAGGGAAAGGAGAGAGAGAGGAGAGAGGAGGGAGGAGAAAGGAGGGAGGGAGGGAGAGAGAAAGGGAGGAGAGAGGGGGTGTGCCTGCAGAAACAGGCTTCCTCCTTCTTCCTCTTTTGTTTTATGTAGACCCCAGCCTATTTAGTGACCACCCACATTCAGGGAAGGTCTCTCCACCTCCTTAATCTTCTCTGGTTACGTCTTAATGGACATACCCAAAAAGTGTGCTCTCCTGGGTGCTTCTCAGTCCAATTAAGTTGAGAATCAAGGTTAGACATCACACTGGAGCCAATTCAGCCTGCATGGCAATCGTCTGTGTGTGGATGAGCTATTAAAACACAGATCCCTGGGCCCCACTCTGAGTGCCAGGGATGGTTGGTCTAGACGAGACCTGAGTATGTGCATTTCAACACATTTCCATCTGACATCCATGCTGCTGGTCCAGGCACCACAGTTTAAGAACTATGGAGTGTACAGATCACAGGAATGTGAAGGAATTCCAGTCCTCTCATTATCTCTGTCTTTGTGTGACCCAAGATCATGATTTTATTAAGAGGACATTAAAGTTTAAAAGTTTTAACCATAATGATAGATAATCTTAGGCCCTTGAGTGTTTTAAGTAACAATCAAATAGTCATTTATCTCTGATGGAAGGGAAAAGTAAAACAGACTAGTTATGCACTGAAGCACACTGCAAAGAATGACATCTTCAAAAAAATATCTGGACAGATTCTTTTATTTGGGAGGATCTTCTTGGAGGATCCTTCTGTCTGTCTGAGATGCTTGTATCTTATATTTCACGAATATCCAGTACTTTAGATCAACATCCTCAGCCAGTGGAGAAAGTAAATGAAGAGCACTTGCAGGTCTTGGGGGGAGTGGTGGGGGCGGGGGGGGGGGGAGCGCTGGGAACAGGCGGAAGTGGAGGAATCTGCAATGAGGACCAGGGTGTTGGCTCAAGACCTAATGGGAACAGACGCCTTTGCACCCTGTGTTTCTTTTCTATGCAACTCTGTGGGGTTCCCTCATGTTTCTTCAGCAGATTGTTTGAAGCGAGTCAAGTTACTTAGCACCCTTAGTAAGTCACTGTCTTCCTGTAGGTGAGGTCGTAGCCAAAGAAGCCCCTGGTCTGTAGAGAAAGTTTTCAGAGTTCTCAGCACATTCTGGTTCAGCTTAATGAATGTGGTGGTAGGAACAGAGGAGCCGGGGGGAAGGTTGTGCACAGGCCTGGATGCAACTGGTAATGCACACACAGGTAGAAGCACAGGAAAGCGGTTAGGTCAGAAACTTGCTGTAGTTAAAGCCAAAACCCATTTGTTACATGCTTGAGAGAATTTAAGGAATGAAAAAAAAAAAAAGTCAAGCTTTCCAGAACTCAAGGCAGTTTCCAGGGAGCAGGAACTACTGGATGACCCCTGTTTCAGGGGTGTCATCCAGTGTGCAGGGCTGGCTTCCCAGGATTCATATTCCTGCTGGCCAAGTGGAGGCTGGGCTCCCACCCTAAAGGGAGGGGACTTTGATTGACAGGTCACCCGGACTACCTGGAAAGGAAACTACAAGGAATGCCCTTGAAGGAAAAGAAAGAGCCTTTTCCTTCTAAAGGGAAGCACGGGGCACTAGGGAGGCACCACAGCCCTGTACCATCTCCAAGTGCAATACATCATTTTCTTATTTTCTTTTTTTCTTTTTTTTGGTCCGGTCATGGGGCCTGAACTCTGGGCCTGCGCTGTCCCTCAGCTCTTCAGCTCAAGGCTAGCGCTCTACCACTTTGAGCCACAGCGCCACTTCCGGCTTTTTTCTTTTTGCTTATGTGGTGCTGAGGAATTGAACCCAGGGCCTCATGCATGCAAGGCAAGCGCTCTACCACTGCGCCACCTTCCCAGCCCCCATCATTTTCTTATTTTCATCTCTTAAAAATATTTATTATTCAGGGCTGGGAAGGTGGCTCAGTGGTAGAGTGCTTGCCTTGCATGCATGAGGCCCTGGGTTTGATTCCTCAGCACCACATAAGCAAAAAGAAAAAAGCCGGAAGTGGCGCTGTGGCTCAAGTGGTAGTGCACTAGCCTTGAGGTAAAGAGCTGGAGGACAGCGCCCAAGCCCAGAGTTCAGGCCCCATGTCCGGACCAAAAAAAAAAAAATTTATTATTCAGTCGGGCACCTGTGGCTCACGCCTGTAATTGTACTCAGGAGGCTGAGATCTGAGGATTGCGGTTCAAAGCCAGCCCAAGGCAGAAAAAAGTCTGTGAGATTCTTGTCTCCAATTAACCAACAGAAAACTGGAAATGGTGATGTGGCTCAAGTGGTAGAGCGCTTGCCTTGAACTGAAGAGCTCAGGGACAGCGCCCAGACCCAGAGTTCAGGATCCAAGACTGACAAAAAAATGGATTATTCAAATATCAAAAGATATTTTTGAACCAATTAGACAAATATGATTTGGAACTGAGGTGACACCAAGGTGTTGCTATTAATTTTCCTAAGTGTGTAATGACATTGTAATTATCTTAAAAATATTCTTTAGATATACAGAGGCATGTGGGGATCAAACACTATTATATCTGGAATTTGTTTTGTAGTATTTCCTCCCAAAAGAAGTGTGTGGCAGGGGTGAGCAGCAGTGGTAGAGCACTAGCCTGGCATACAAAGTGCCAAGTATGCAGCTGGGTGTAGGTATCTCATGTTTGTAAGCCTCGCTCTTCAGGAGGCTGAGATTAGAGGATCTTAGTTCAAAGCCAGTCCAGGCAGAAAATCCATGGATCTCTAATAACCAGCAAAATGATTTCCAATAACCAGCAAAATGCTGGACTGGGAACATGGCTTAAGTTGTAACACATTAGCTGTGAACAAGCAAGCTAAATGTGTGAAGCCCTGAGTTCAAGCCATAATACTGGCATAAATTTTTTTTTTAAAGAGGAGTTCCAGGTTTGCAATAAAAAAAAGTAAAAATAAAAATGAAGATCTTCATTAAAAATGTTCTTTGACTAACAGCACGTTATCTGATTGTTTGGGTGCCCTGGGAAGTAGTTTAGGGCTAACTTTGGTAAGACTTAGTTTTCAGAACTCCTCTTTTCTCTGGCTATATGCTGGCACACATTCATCCATGTAGTAGCACTTGGCACAATCTTTTCACTGGCACCTGGCCTTTGTTCTCCCCTATACCTTGTCATGGACTTGGGTGTGTTTGAGTGGGAGCTGTCTTTTGGGCATCTGGCTTTTTTGACTGCCCTCAGCAACTTCCTAATTGGCCTCACTTATGGGTAGCAGTGAGGAAGCCATTTAAAGAGGTCAACCTGGTTTAGAATTCAAACTCACTCTGTGCCTCTGCACTTAGAATTTATTTATTTCCTCTGCAAAATGCTTGAATCTGAAGAGAAAAACACTGCTATCTGGGCTTGGGTGTGTGCGATCCTAATGGAGAAAAATCGGGTTTATTTTCATAACAGCATGTACTTCTGATCTCCTTGGAGCCTGACATTATTAAGAGTGTGTCACCACAATGCAGCATGAATCTAAGGCAATTTGGATGTCCTTGGGCCCAGAATTAATATGTGCTTTGTATAGTCTTGTAATTTGGGAGGCAATTTTCCATAACACAGGGAGAGATGTTCCTTTATACATTTGAGCTAATTTAGCTCAATGTTCATTTGGAAAAATTACTGTGCTAATAGCAGCTCTTCAGCCTCAGGACAACAGACCATATTGGAAGAGTCTGGACAAAGGCTGGAGGAATTTTCCTCAGACCAACAGAATAGCTGCTTAGGGCTGTGTGGTAGGGTCTGAAATATTGTATGAACTCATGAACTCAAGCTGATTTGCTTAAAACCAATAGCTCTTAAGGAGGAATATGCAATAAAAGTAGAGGAGTAATGAATTTCCCTGTTGTCCAGGTAAATTGGATGTCAGTGTACACAAATTAGAATTTCTATCTGCTCAGCTGTGGGAACCGTTTGTTCCTCTAGCTGGACTTTTCTAGGCTATGAGGGAAGAGATGCAAATGAGGGAGAAGGAACTATATTTTTCTGTTGGGTATATTTTGCCCGGTGTTTTGGCTATTATGCATCACAGACCTTTGCTAGTCTGAAGGAGAAATGCTTTACCTTAATCAAAATCTCATACAAAAATAAAAGTAAATTTAAAATATTTCCCTCTCAACCAGGAATGTGGTCTGTACTGCTTTAGAAGCGGTTCTGGAGAAGGCACTGGTAGTCCCAAGTTCATTCCCAAGTTCATGGCCCTTCGCACCTGTGTCCTACAGTGATTTACCCTCAAGCTGCTGCTGTTGTCTGGAGCCCTATGGGTAAGAAGCATCTTTGCCAAGAGTCCCTGAACTCTTGGTGGAAGTGCTCCACCAGTGAGACTTCATAAAGGGGGGAGATAGAAAGAACTCCCATCTTGCTATATTTCCTTTTGCCTGTAACTGGCAATTGAGGTAAAACAACAACAACAAACAAACAAAAAAACATCAGTTGCAACCAGTGCCTGGATTTCAAATGTTTTGTCTTAAAACCTGCTGCTTCTCTTGGAATTCAGAAAATTCTAGATATGGATGGAATTTTTTTGACATTTTCTGGGCAAAAAGCACCCTCTCCAATTTTCTATTTTCAACACTACCCTCCGGAGTGATGCTCATGATCATTTCGTAGGATGACCGCTGTGCAGTCTCTGCACACAGGTGTATGAGGATCAACCACAGCAGAAGAAATAAGGGCCAGCATAGCAACTGGCATTTCCAGTCACCATCTCTCTGGAGATGGTATATACAGGATACACAGACGCTGGCCACACCCTGCGAGGATATAAAGGGAGGGTAAAGGTAAGGTTTTATGAAAATGATTGCAGCCTGTGGGCAGCAAGTTCCAAAGTACCAGCTGTGTGTGCCAGGAAAAAGGAGGCAGCTCACACCCATCAGACCCTCCACAAGCTACTGACCCTGCCTCACCGTGGGCAGCCAACATGCTAAGTTAATATTTACTATGTGTTACAAGGAGACTATGTTTTTTATTGCTTGGTTTTGTTTCGTGGGGGTATTGTGGTTTGAA
Source organism: Dipodomys merriami (assembly GCF_024711535.1). Lineage (NCBI taxonomy): Eukaryota > Metazoa > Chordata > Mammalia > Rodentia > Heteromyidae > Dipodomys > Dipodomys merriami. The sequence continues at coordinate 25,648,618 of NW_027202270.1, read as the reverse complement.
ATCAGCATTGGGCAAGCACTGTACCACTTGAGCCTCATGCCTAGGCCACTGGCTTTAGTTACTGTGTTGGATACAGTCTCATGTTTTGCTTCAGCTGGTCTTCAAGCACCATCCTCCTACTTATAGCTCTTCTGTATCAAAGATCACAGGTGTAGGCCACCATGTCCTGTTTATTGGTTAAGATGGTGTCTCACTAATTTTTACTAGAGCTGTTTTTGAACTGTTATCCTCCTGATCTCCTTTGGAGCTGCTGGAATTACAGGCATGAGCCACCGTGCCTGACCAGCTAGTTGTTCTTAACTTTTAGGATACATTTGGAATCTATGTTTGTGTGTGTGTGTGTGTGAGAGAGAGAGAGAGAGAGAGAGAGAGAGAGAGAGAGAGAGAGAGAGAGAGAGAGAGAGAGAGAGAGAGAGAGAGAGAGAGAGAGAGAGAGAGAGAGAGAGCGCGAGCACTTGAGACCCAAAGCCCTGCATTTGCTAGCCAAGTGCTTTATCACTGAATTATGTCCCCAGCCCACAGCTTAAGAAAATACATCCAGAAAGGTTTTGATCCAATTTCTATGACAAAAACTGACATTCTGCATTTATAGTTGGGTTTCTAATGTGGAAACCTCTGATTTAAGCCATGTTCTTAAGCCATCATCAAAAGCTGAAACAAGAAAACAATTATTGGAGATTCAATTGGCCATCTTTTGAGGATGGGGAGAGCTGAACAAGACAGTGTCCTGGTCCGCCCGGTGTCATGGCTGCGTATCTTCTCTTTGACGGCGCCTGAAGCTTCCCAATAATCCAGCCACTCTAGTTTATGATGACTAAGCTGTCCTGTGAATCTGTTGCAGCTGGGCTCTGACTAGATTGTGTGTCCAGTGTGTCACAGTGAAACATTAACCCGTTTCCTTTTGTGGTGGATTAGGGGCAGGTTTCCTGGGAGGATGAAGTGCAGTTATTCCTGGGAAGGAGGGAACGTGGGCTGATCTCCTTCAAGGTGGGGTAGAAGAGGCAGGGTGTGTGTGACCGAGTTTGGGGTGTGTCTTAGGAAATAAGGCTCAGGGTTCACCCTTGGTAAATGTTTACCAGAAGCACCTCTTCTAATCTCTTTTCAATGTCCTTCTTTGTGAAGGTGAATTTAAATGCTGTGTCTGAAAGGTTCCAAGGGGGTAGTGGTTGCAATGGTGGAGGGCCAAGCACCCTTCCAGGCAGGAGGTAGCTGCATCATTTCCAGTCACTTCTTGGTGGCCAGGAGCACAGATTTCTCACTGTGTTCTCCTTCCTCCTTCCCAAAGATGGTCTTCAGGAATGCTCAGTGCCTCTCTGCCTAGTGCTCACTTGTTACCTAATTTGCAGAGTGCAGAGGAGGGTAGATGAAAAGGGGCAAGGCTGGGGCAGAGCTGTAGTGGGACATGCAGCCCATATGCATCAATTATTTTGTCTCAGAACTGAACAAAGTCACGTGTTGATGCATCAAATATGATCAAGATATAACATGGGCATCTTTTTTAAGGAGATTTTTGTTGTAGTTGGTCTTGGGGCTTGAACTCAGGGCCTGGGCGCTGTCATTGAGCGCTTTCGTGCAAGGCTGGCACTCTACCACTTTGAGCCACAGCATCCCTTCTGGTTTTTGGGTGGTTAATTGGAGATAAAAGTCTCACAGGCTTTTTTCTGCCTGGGTTGGCTTTGAACTGTGATCCTCAGACCTCAGCCTCCTGAGTAGCTAGGATTACAAGTATGAGCCACCGGTGCCTGGATTTTTTAAAAAAATGAGTTTTATATTTTTCACAAACATGGGAGAGCTCATGAGAATGCCATAGGTTGATACATATTTAGAAAAAAAACCCATCTGTAAGTTTTTTGTTTTTAATTTATTTTTGTACCAGTAGTGGGGCTTGAATTTAGGGCCTGAGTGCTATCCCTTAGCTTTTTAATTCAAGGCTGGCTACTTGAGTCACAGTACCACTTCCAGCTTTTTTGGTTAATTGGAGATAAGAGTCTCATGTACTTTCTTGCCTGGGCTGGCTTCAGTCTGTGATCCTCAGCTCTCAGCCTCCTGAGTGTAACTAGAATTACAAGTATGAGGCACAAGTGCCCTACTCCATCCGTGAGACTGATATTAAAAGAAGTTTAAAATATTAGTAAGTAGCTTACTTTCAACAAACTTCTGATCTTGATTCCGATTTAACATTTGCTCAATTTGGACTTTCACTCTCATCTTAAAATAGTATTTTCATGAAGAGCAGGTGCTTTCTCCATTGTTTATTGAGAGATAACTTTATACATTAGGAATGGGTACTCTTAAATTATGTGACAGATGACCATAAAAACTAGATGTCCTGTCAAGAGCACAACTTCAATTTTATATGAGTACAGTGACTAACACTTTAAAAAACCATGAACACAAAAATATGGGTGTTATGCCAAACAAAATGCCATAAAATAACAGGAAAAGAGGTATATATGTCAACACATTAGCTATTACAAATAGCTGAAGATGGAGAAATTAAGTGCCCAAATCCAAGCTTTTAGTCCATTCTAAGAAAATAAGAACACAAATAAGAAAAAAAAAAACCAAACAAACATAGATCGGATCAGGAGACTTTAGAACCAGTTAGATAAAAATTCTTCACATCACCATGTTCATGCTTGGCATTTGTGATCTATCCTGTGACTGACCAGTCCTTAGTGACAGATTTTCCTTTAATCTTCCATGGTAGGCTGATTCTCAGTAAAAGTCTGGGAATTGACCAAAGCCAGAATACAGGTCGTTAGCAGCAGAGGTTAATATGGATGCTGAGTGGACAATTCACTCCGTACAAAGGGACATTTTCAGCAGTATTTACCCGAGTCTTCCCTCTTCCCATCTGGAAAACAAGTGGTAATACAAAAAGAAAATTGTTCTGCAGTACAGGAAAAGAAAATGCTTGTGTTTGTGTTATGTGTGAACCTGAAGAAAGGCTAAGTTCATAGTCTACATATTCAATTCTAGGTAGCAATTTTTATCCCCCCTCCCCCCTCCTGCCAATGGCCTTGGTGGCACCATGACATTCCCCTGAGTTTGGCTAATGAAGGCAAGTCAGCAAACAAAAGGAGTGACTAAGAACAACATAAAGCAAAGTTAAAACATTATATGGTCGTGTCTTGCATTTTCTGGTAAAAGCACGCAGGGCACTAAGAAGCCAGTATCTGCAACTCTAGTAACATTTCCAACATGAATTCCTTTACTAAAGGAGTTAAGGCACCAGATTAAGCAAAGGTGGAAGATCTGGTGGGCATCCTGGAGTCTGCAGGCTCCAGTGCACCGGTATGAAAAGTAGCTAGCAGAAAGTAGAGGTGTCCATATTGAATGGAGTCCTGCAGGCTGGAAGTGGTCATGGGAGACTAGAAGCGCTACTATAAGGCACATCTACAGAGAAGGGAAACATGGGAATGTCAGTGCACAGAGAGAGCCATAGCTGTGCTCTTCACTAGGCACAGGAGCTGTTACAGGTGTCTCCGTCTCCTAACCTGGGCAACCGCTGGCCTCACACAAGAAGTCTGCAATGAGATGAGCAGCCAGTGGTGTCTCTTTCCACAGGAAGGAACCAAACAGGAACAGAATTGGTCACCTTTCCTCATACCTTCCAGCACTTCGTGGGGAAAGAGTCACTTACTGAGATTATTTGGCACTCATCCTAAGTAAAACTTCTGAGAAGGGGGCTTGGCTTGGGAAAGAGGGTATTCTACCACTTTCTGACTTTTACACTAACCTGGGGCTTATTTCAGCCATGCACCCAATAAAAGATAGAGGAGAAAGGCAGAAATTTTTGAATCCAATGAAATGAGAATGGACAGATGTTAAGAAGACCGCTGGGTGCTGAGACTTAGCTGTCAAAACACGGCCAGTATGACGGAGATTGGCATTAGCCTAGTGAGATTAAACAGAGAGAGAGCGCTTGCTCATCCATCCCTGGTTGTACTCTGTGGGGCTCAGGAGACTTGTTCAAGGAGCCAGATAGTCAAATCTCCTAACATACACAATATTGCACCAAGGAAGGGGAAACGGATTTGCTTCCAGTCATGCCAAGGAGGTGTGTTTATCCCAGAACATGAAACAAAGGAAGGAGAAAAAGAGAAAAGAATTAAATGGGGAGAAAGTGTATACATCTCTACTTACTATGAGAAGTTAAAAAAGAAAAGAAATAAAGTAAAAATGTCAGTGTTGAAGCCAGGCAGTAGTAGGGTAAAGCAGTGAAGATTTATTTTGTGATCTAGTGATTTCCATACGGTGCAGTGGATGGATGGGAAGGCGCATTCTGCACATGTGTGAGCAGCAGCAGTGTTCTACTATGAAGTAGGAGCAGGAGCAGGGTGTATCTCTTCCTTGGCTAGTGCACATCTCTGTGGGAAGTGGTCAACGTGTATGCGTATGGGATCACATCCCCTCTCCTCCCCCCTAAGAGTTTGTATATGGCCTTTTTTTTCTTTGACCACTGGGTAGAGAACTAAACTGCAGGTTTGGGAGCCAAACCTCTCTGAGGAGGCATGAGAAGAAACTAGCAGGTATCCACATTGTTGTGTATTCGCATCTGATACAAACAAATAGAGGCCTGGCACAGGCCCTATCCCAGGCGTGTCCCAACTGAGCAAAGATCACATTCGGCATCTAGAGTGACATAAACACCTTCACCTGAAAAAATCATGGCACAGGCCCACTTCAGGAGTCTGGAAGATACCACTGTGATGGAATGCATGAATCCCACACTAGCCCTACGCTCTTTGCGATGAGGTAATGTAGAAGAATCAAGAGGTGATGACCCCCTCAGAAGACAACACTACAGACACAGGAGTGGCAGAAGGGGCCCAGGAGCATTTATGGGCGTTTTCACATCAAGACGCTTTCAATCTTGGACAGTGCAGCTCTGGAATGAACAGCCCAGATTCCAGGTGACGGCCGCCCAAGTTCTTTGTGGCCTTCCTGCCACAGTGCAAACTGAGGTCTGTTTTTGGAACTAGCTTTTTAACCATGTCAGCATCTCACCCCGGTTGGTCTCTCCCATGAGTTCCTGGTACTAGCAGAGGGATTTCCTCAAGGATACACCCCCCCCACCCCCCGCCAGATGATGGGCCTTTGGGTGGAAAGTGGTTCCTTGGATTCAGAGGCCAGTTTCAGGAGACGATTGGCTTTAGTCTATCATGCTTCATACGTGCAAGATATTTACTGTTGGATGAAAAATGGGGCCCAAGGCAAAGTATTAGCTTGGCTCTAAGGAGGTGGAAACCTACAGACTTGCTTTTATTTAAACAGTTTCTAAGCAATAGAACAATTACCTAACATCGCACCAAGTAATTTGTTAGTCTTGGAAACAGTAAGGGTGTTCATATACTCTACGGCTTTCTGGGCTGAAAAGCAGTTTTAAAGTTCATGGCAGACCCAACTTGTAGGCTGGCTCTGCCCTGTCCTGTCAGATTTTGGTGGTGGTGGCAGAGAAGGTTGTAGGCCCCTGGTTGGCATGGACCAGCCTGTCAGGGATGTATAAAAGAAGAGAAAACAGAAACAACAGGGACACAGTTCATTCCTGGTAATGATGGTGACAGCACATTTATTTTTTTCCCTTTTGAAAATAAGCAGAAAGCAATGTGGATGGAAAGTTCTCAGGAGCTCCCAGCAACTACTAATAGTTAACAGGGTCCTCTAAATAGGCAGTGGGGAAAAGAAAGGTTTTCGTACATTAGGGACCTAAAATTTCACCTCGACTCTCTGTATGTCTAGCTGTGGATGCCCCTGAGTTGGGACAGGCAATAGTATGGGTGGAGCAAACATGCTAGCAGAGGGGAGACCGTTCTGCACTCAGGTCTCCAAATCAGAATGACCTGCTGACAGTTGGAATCACAGATACATTAATTATAGCGAAGGCAGAAGTAAGCTATAGTGACAGGGAGCTGGAGGTGGAGGGAGAAGGCACTTTGCCATGGGAGCACATCTGTTTTATAATAAGCAGGTCTAAAATCCTCTTGTGAGAGATCATGTTCAACTGTCTACTCTGAAGCTGGCAACTACAAATACTGTATCTCACGAAAGGGAGGAGAAAGGAGACAATCAAAATTCGTTTGCCCATTTACGAAGTGAGTGAGACTTTCCATGCTTTTGCCTCTGTGTGTGTGTGTGTGTGTGTGTGTGCGCGCGTGTGTGTAAGATGGAGGGAGATGTCAACCTGCTTTTCTATGAGTAAAAGGCCCCATAAAGCATTTCATGACTAGTTCCTGGCCTTCTAACATGTTTCATACCTTGGTTATAGCTACTAGAAAGAGGAAACAAATGCATATGTGATGCTGAACTATTAAGCTGAAATGTGTAGTTTGGGGCCAAAGGAAATGGTGTGGGTCGAGAGATGAAATGCTTACATCTAACCATACTAAACTCGAATTGAAATGTCACTAAATGGGCAGAAGTGTCATGAGGTGGCCTTCGGAAGGGGCAAAATGTGGGCCTGGGTGTAACATGATAATTCCCCAGATGCCAACAGCTATGGAACTGGGAAAGCACATGGGCATGGATGACAGCTGTCCAGTGCATCTTCTTGTAAAGTCTGCAGGGAAGTGCTTTGTCAGAAGCATATCTCCCTGTGCTGGAAGGAATGGGAGCCATGAGGTTTCCAAAGTCTCCATCCCTGACACCTCGGCTCTCCTAGGGGACTGGATGAAGGGGATGAGCTGGGGGTGGAGGGGGGGCGGGGAAAGGGAGGGACAGGACACTGCCAAATAGCAAAGCAATTCATGTGTTTCTTATTCCTATTGTAGTGCTTATTTTAGCAGTATATGTGTGGAGCTACTCATTTCAACAATATTAGATTTAACTCATATTTTAAACTTTGTATATTCTTTAAATACAGTTGGCATTTAAAAAATGCTACTTTAATATTTTAAATAATTAAAAACATGAGAAGCCATGTGTTATATGCACCTATAATCCCGACATTTGGGAAGCTGAGGCAGGAGGATCGAGTTTGCGGCCAGCCTGGACTACAAAGCAAGACTCTGTCTCAAAAAACAAAATGAAATCAACAAAAAAGTGAAAGCAAATTAAAGGTAAAAATGAAAGCACAGTAGAGAACAATGGGAAATAAAGCATTTGAAGTGGCTGGGTTGGTCAGAATTGTCTATACAGACCTATGAAGACACAAAAGATGGTCTCTCCCAACATGTGTACCACATACAGTATCTACCAGTCTACACACTGATGTATTGAAAAACAATCCTTGGACATGTCCTCTAGCCAGTATCATGAAAACACCATACATGTCACCCATTACACCCCGGGAAAATCATTCTTAAAGAGCCACATTGCCTGGCAAATATGGTAGAGTCACATCATTAGGTGGGTGTGGGCATTCGCCCAAGCCAGCACACCAACACCATGCAGTTATTGGTTGCAGAAGTCTCTTCTTTTCTCAGGAAAACACTTCCTGGGATTAACTTGAAAACCAGACCAGCTCTCCTCCTAAGTTAGGGGTATATGCTTTCTGTCGGCAGGAGCTTGTGCTCCTGGCTTCTTGCCAAATAGCTCGGCTTCAGCGATCCCCAACTCTGCCAGGGACAGGGGGTCCTGGAAGGATCTGGGAGCATTCCTGTGTTCCACAGATTTCCTAAAATGATGATTGCTTTAGTTCCTTCAGCCCTCTATGAGGGCTAAAAATAAATAACACAGAAATAGCCTGCAGCTCTCTGTTGCTTGGTGCAAATGCTTCCTCTAGAATCTTGTGTAATAAAATGGTCCTGAGAGAAAGAGAGACCAAGTGAGAGAGAGAAAGAGGGAGGGAGGGAAGAGAGGTGTCCAAAACGGGAAAGCCATGTGTGTAAACCACATTTTGCTGGGATCAGGCAGCTGAAATTCATGGCCAAATGTAATTCATTTATGGGCAGGCTCTTGGCCACTGAAGTTCTATGGACCTGTTAGACAGCTATTCATACGGAACACATATATAGGATGTAGAGATATGAATAGATATAAATAAATAAACGTATCTATCTACGTCTAGCTGGAGAGGAGACACTCCTTTTAACAGGGTGCAAGCGGCCACTGAGAAGCCCCTTGGCTGGTCATTGCAGGAGGCTGGGAGGGTGAGCGGCCACAGAGTCAGGTGTTTTGGTAGGACAGCTCAAACATGGTGCATGCCTCCTCCAGGCTCTCATCCACGTTGAGCCGCCGCCAGAAGGACTTCTGCTTCTTCTGCAGCTCCCGGCGCACGCACCGTGGGCAGGGCACAGACTTTTCTTTGCACTCAGAATGGAAGACGGCCCCACAGCTTTCACACCTGCAAAAGGTAACCAGTGATGTGATGAAGCAGAAGAAGAGCAGTTCACCCTGACAGAGGTCCTGGGGCACTTATTCTGGACATCCCTGCCTGAGGGAAGAGGAGCCACTTGGAAACATGGGCTGTTTCTCTATCCAAAATGCTCAAGGTTGAATTTCATTTGAAAGACATTTCCTCTCCCCTTACCCCTCCCCCCATTGGAGCCAGCCTGGGGAAAGGCATAAGGTTGCTGCTGGGGGAGAGGAGGGAGCAGGGACCCCTGTGCTCCCTGATTCTGAGGGCCTGGCTGAGGCTCTACTCTCCAGAGAGAGAGAAATGGCAGTGACTCCACAGTGAAGTGATGGAAAATGGGGTGAATGGCTTCCCCACTTGCTGGCCCCCCCCCCCACCAGCAGCAAGCCCAGCGCCATGTCTGTGAACACAGCTTCCCATCCACTTAACACCAGCTCTGCGGCGCTCTGTGAACTCACTGCCTTTATTTGACAGTTTGAGACGGTACAATGACACATTTTCATTCTCCAAATGACATCCTGGGAGCCTATTACTCTTTGTGAGCTTTCAAAAATTAGGAAAACCCTCCCGGCTTTAAATGCCTACCGTTACAACCTAAGTGGGAACAAGCGAGCAGGAGAGGCTGGGGAAGGAAACATTTCGCTCCACGACAGGACAAGTATTCTAATTTATAGAGGAGACATTCCAGGTGGATGACTAGTTTGTTGTCTGGCCTGGTGGGAGTATGCACAGGAGTGTGTCTAGCTTGTTTTCACGGCAAAGTTTTTCAATAATGACTAACAAGCTCAACCACAGCTGCTCCCGTGGGTGGCCTGATGGTGTGGACCCTGTTCACATCTTTCACATGAGTGACAGGTGACTTTTACTTGGTCCTAGGAGCCCAGAGAACTGTTACGTTTCCTTGTTCAGCCAACAACATCCAGAGATGGTTGAGTCCTGGCTTTTTTTTCTTTCTGTTTGTCACATGGCTTGAACTCAGGGCCTGGGCACTGTCCCAGAGCTGGCACTCTACCACTTGGAGCCATAGTGCAACTTCTGGGTTTCTAGTGGAGATAAAAGTCTTACTGAGTTTCCTACCCAGGCGGCTTTGAACTCCAATCCTCAGATCTCAGCCTCCTGAGTAGGTAGGATTATATGCACGAGCTACTGGTGCCTTGGATTGGCTTTCTAAGAGGGCTATCCCTAGGGCTTGGCCTCAGGTACTGTGGACTCTTCCTATAGTACTTCTAGCTTCCGTCCTAGGTTGAGGGTGTCTTGGGTCACCATTTCCTAGCCTGTTGCCAACTTGTCCCTGGCATCAGTATTCTGAAGGTTTGCCCAACGGAGGCTCTTCTACTCGCCCTCATGTCCTTGGAGGGGAAACCATAACTTACTAGGAAGAGGGTCCATCTGATGAGCTAGCAGGCAGGGGCTTCACTGCCCCTTCCCCATACCCCCTTCCCCCCCAGCACAGCTCAGGGGCCAAGGGAAATATAGTGGTGGTTAGGTCAGTGGAAAAGGAACTTCAAATTGCTTCCCAGCTAGCTTCCTGCTATTGGTTGGACTATGTCGCCTTGGAGCTCCAGTGTGGAACCCCCAGTGTGTGGAGACAGGATGTGTAGGTGGCACAGCGTGCTGGGGAAGGGCACGGGGATTGTGCCCTCAGTTCTGTCCCATGTCCCGCGTCCCACCCCACAGGAGGGACACTGACAGGAAGTGGTCACCAGAACCAATCCTTCTAGCGCCCTTGCAATGAAATGTGCAGCCTTGAGAACCAGTCTGGTTGTGGGTGCAGAGACAGCGCAGACTAAACAATGCCCTTGGGCTGGCTGTGTCCGCCTCTGCACCCACCGCGCTGGGCTTGCTGGGAGTCACGATGTCAAGTGACATCACCAGTGGAGGGTTCGGCAAGCTGTGCCCCTCTGGCTACCTGCTGCTCTTCTCTGGCAATGTGGAGGCCTTGCCCTCCCCCCCCCCCCCCCCCCCCAGCCCAGCCAACTCATTCACTAGCTTCCAAGAGCTAATGCTTGTCTCCAGGGACACAGAGTTGAAGATCGGGTGGCGAGTGGAGCTTGGGGCTCCTGGCAACTCTCACCAAGGCTGCTCTGGAGCGGCAGGCACACGGCTGGCCACCTGGGCGAGCACACACACACCCTCCTGCAGGAAGACAGGGCTTTGAGTCTGATACTGGAGCCAGGTCACACATTCCCCTGTGTGGGCTGAGCAGCCCTGGGGAGGTGACTGCCTTGGTGGGGCTGTTTGACTTGTTGTAACAGGCTGCTTCCCTCGGCCTTTCTGCTCACTGGGCCTCTCCCCCAGGGACTCTGATATCCAACTCCACCACATGCTGGGCATGGCAGGGTCACCTCTTCTCTCTCCTCCCCTGCCTTTCTCGTCCCCGCTGCCAGTGGAGATGAAGGTCAGACAGGGGTCTCGGTGCCTCCAGTCTGGGCCAGTGTCCCCTGACCCCAGTGGCTTTGGCTTTGTCCCCACCTGGCCATATCCAGGTATCCTGTCACTGAAGTGACACTAATGATAACATTATCAAATAAATGTTCTCCTTTCTGCCCCCTTGACCCAGCAGGGTTGGTCAAGGAGTTATAGAGCTAGGGATGTTGCCCCAGGGCAGTGATTGATAAAGAGAAAACACACAGGGTTCCTTCCAGCCACTCCCTTATCTCTGCTGATACTAGGCCTCAGTCTGGGAAGAGATTGAGTCTTATCGAATATTCTTGGTGCAACAAACACCCTTGGAGTAAAGGAGGGACCTGGCGCACCTGCTTTTACTGGCCAAAGGTCAGTAACTGAAAAAAGTCATGAGATTTAAAAAAAATCATGATTTCAAAATAGAACCAAATGTTATTTTCTAACAATTTGTAACCAGCAGGCATCTTTTCAATGTTAGTATGGGGATACATGGGTCAATGGCCTTCCAAAGGCAGACAATCTCTGGTTAATCCATCCCCTAGCCCAGATTTTCTCCTTAACAGTAAAGAATAAAGGCAGGAAAAAGTAGAAAAAAGAACTGTTCTCTTATATAAAAGAAATAAAGCTCTGTAATATAATGCAAGAGAAGTATAGCCTTTACATTACATTAAAAAAAAAAAAAAAAGGTAGCTGGGTGCCTGTGGATCATGCCTGTAATCCTAGCTACTCAGGAGGCTGAGATCTGAGGATTATGGTTGGAAGCCAGCCTGGGCAGGAAAGTCCGTGAGACTCTCATCTCCAATAAACAACTCCGAAAATTGGAAGTGGCACACTGGCTCAAGTGGCAGAGCGCTAACCTTGAGCTGAAGAGCTGAGGGACACCATTCAGGCTCAGAGTTCAAGTCCCATTAAGGCTCAGAGTTCAAGCCCCATGACCATGATCTCTCTGAGATCAGGACTTTAGTAAGCAGGTTTTTTTTTTTTTTCACTTGAAAAAGATTCATTGGCTTCCAAGTATTTGGTGAGTTTCTTAACTATATTTGACTTTATTTAAAAATGTGTTTTAACACACACAACCTAAAAAATGCATCTTTCATATCAGGCAAATTTACCAATGTAATCACTGCTGACTGAAAATTCCAACAAGCAAGGTTGTTGAGAGATGGCCTTCTTGTGCTTTACCATGAGATGTCAAGGGAGAGTCAGTGTCTTCATGTAGTCACTCAGTCCGTGAGGCCAGGCCCACTGCTCTCTAGCTGTTGCTGTGTGCCACGGGAAACAGACACGTATGTCCTCTGCGTGGAAGGTCGCAGAGGATGCAACTGCTGAGACACATTTGCTACTGACCAAAGACAACTGATGGGGTTCCGTACCTATTCTTGCACATATATATGCCTCCTTTAACCCAGGAGTTGCCCTAAACATTACCGATCCATTGGATGGGTTTTCTTTGATATGAAGGTCATCCTGTGCACACTCTGGGCTCCACACCTAGGTGCCAGAGACTCCTTCCCACCCCCTCAGTTGTGACAACCATAAAATGTTTCTACACACTGTCAAATGCCACAGGGAGGATGAAATCATCCCCCCCCCTTAAGGGCCACTGGCCTAATCTGTCCAGAAAAGGCATCACAGAGGGTGTGCTCAGGAATTAAACAGCACCTTTCCTCCTGCATTTGAACATATCAGTTTCTGATCTGTATTTTTACCAATCCAGTGCAGTATACTTACTCATATAATTTTCCAAAAAACAGCTTTAATGTGATCATTAATAATAGCTGGAATTCACTCATATTAACTTTCTAATGTTTCTTGGAGTTAATTTAGAACATCGTTTTAAGGAGTCAAGGGGCTAGAGATGTAGCTCAGTGGTACAGTGGCACAAACATAACCAAGTCCTGGGCTTGATCACCAGCATTGCCCTCATGTACCCTGGAAAAAGAGTTGAGGGCCGGGAGTGGTTGCATACACCTATAATCTCAGGATTCTGTGAGGCTGAGGCAAGAAGGTCACGAATTTGAAGCTGGCCTATGTAACACTGTGAGTTCCTGTCTCAAAAAAAGGAAATCAATACAACAGCTTTGTGCATTGCTCAGTAACTAGTCAGCTTTCTACCAAACTTGTCTTTTTTTTTGTTGGGTCTTGGACTCAGTGCCTGGGATTTTTTTTTTTTTGCCAGTCCTGGGACTTGAACTCAGGGCCTGAACACTGTCCTTGAGCTTCTTTTGCTCAAGGATAGCACTCTACCAACTTGAACCACAGCACCACGTCCAGCTTTTTCTGTTTATGTGGTACTGAGGAATCGAACCCAGGGTTTCATGCATCCTAGGCAAGCACTGTACCACTAAACCACATTCCCAGTTCCAAGGCCTGAGATTTTGCTCAAGGCTAGCACTCTACCACTTTGAGCCACAGTTTTACTTCTGGTCTTCTGGTGGTTTATTGGAGATAAGAGTCTTATGGCTTTCCTGCTGGGGCTGGCTTTGAACTGCAATCCTCAAATCTCAGCCTCCTGAGTAGCTAGGATTACAGGAATGAGCCACTGTGCCTGGCTTTACTTTGTATGACTGTACAATTCTACCCCAAAGCCTCCTCCAAGGCCAGCACTCAGTTACTTGCCCAGACTCTGGGCAGTTTCTCTATGGCATCTTCTGCAACTTCATGACCCACCCAGGCCAGGCAGCAAGTCAATCAAAAGCAAATGCTTTGGTACCTTTAGGATTTGGTGACTTCTGCAATGGAAGACAGACCAGGAAGACATTCAGGAGGCTGAATGTAAATGTACAGCCGAGAGCTGTGCTGGAGAGAGTAGCCAGTTTTTAGCCCAGGTTGGTCATGGTGTCACAGGCACTTTGGGAAAATTACTTATCAGTAAGCCTAATCCTCTATGGAAGTAAGCAAGGTTGGGGTTCTTCCAACTTGCAGATTTGGGGTTGGATAGAAAAAGCTACTCTGGGTTGTAGCTTCTCTTCAAAATTGCTTGTTCCAAGCTCTGTGGAGCAAGCTATGAATTAGCACAGACAGCTTCTGAGACGCGAGGGAAGTGATGCGAGGGAACGCCAGCGCCGGACAGTACTGAAAGTGTGAGTAGGGAGGTGAGGCAGGAGTCCTGCTCGCATGGATGCTCTAGATCAACACTATCTGGAGAGATCACGAACTGGTCTCTCTCAAGATACAGTCAGAGGAACACTTCTACCATTTCAGTCCAACATAAATCTCATTTTGTATCCTAATAAGAACATCATGGAATGAGACTATACATGTTAGGAACAGTCTTGAATGTAACAATTAGCATACTGGTTCATAACAAGTGAAAGAGAAGTTCACAATTCACTATCTAGAATGCTTAAGAGTCTATTACCAAGACATCTAACAGACTGATGGTCACTGAGTTCCTATGATTGGTCACTGAAGCCAAGAAAAGGAATCTACTGTGAAGTAGAACTGCTACGTATGTGCAGGGGAAAAAGTCTGCCTCTCAAATACGATGGCAAAGAAGCAAGAATTCCTAATTGCAGACAGTTTCCTGTTCTGGAATGCTGATGATGTGAGACCAATTAGAGACAGGCTCCGTGGCTTTATGTGTATCCTTCCACGGTGGTCACAGGAAACTGCTCAAGGCCCCAGTTCCAAGGGGAGGTCACTGGAATGCTTCTGCTCTGTGCCTGTTGGGTTTTCCTCCTGCTGCGCTTTTATTCTTGGCTCAGGCAGTGGCCTGAGATATTCCACTCGGATTGAAGTTCAGGCTTCACTTTGGTTGGATCTCTTACAGGCAAAAGGATAGGCCTGCAGAGCAGGGCAGATCTTTGGCTGATTTCCACACTGCTGAACCCACAGGAATAGGGTGGGGTGCAGGAGTAAGTGTCAGTTACCAGGCATGCGAGTGTGGTTTTGTGGATGGCTACTATGTAAGGCACCCCATAAGGCCACTAGCTATTACTGGTTTTTCCAAGAAACCAAGATGATTACCTAAATCCCTTAGCTAAGGGAGGCAGTTATCAGTTTGGTTGGTGTTTGAGCATGGCACTTGTAAGTAAATGAACATAAGTAAACAATCTGTCATTTCCTTAAATAGGCAATTGGCCAGTGTGCGTACACCCAATGTGTATACTTATCTACATGTACATGAGGTTTCTTCAGAGAAGGTATTTAGAACCCCTTGTTATTGAAGCTTTTAAGGTAAAGATAAATTAAGAACGATTTAAACAAATAAGACTTAGTAGAGTCATTCTTTCAGGGGGAGGAGGAAGATTTTAATAATGAAAAGTTAATACAATTTCAGTAAGAAACTCATTATGATTGGGTGCTGACAACTGGAGAAGAGGGTCCAAGTTGTGTAGCAGCTGCCTGCAGACCACCTCAGCTGTCTGGCCAGAAATCTAGCCTTCAAAGACTCCTTCGCTTTGTTTGCTGTGTGAGGACCCAGCCAGAAGCAGGTAAAATGGGAGGAAGAAAACAATGGGGTAGGAAATCTTGGATTATAAGTCCAGGAGCTTTGCAGAGGGGAAATATAGACGTTTTGGCCTATCACATTAGGGACTGCTCATATTTATCACCAGCGCCTCCCCTTCCCTTTCTTTTGGCTGAGCATGAGGAAATAGGGGGACTACAGATGTATGCATAGGTTTGATTTGGCCTGTTTGAGACTGGAAAAGATCCGTATTTCAGACTAAATGTCTGGTAAATTTAGGAGCCATGTGATAGTTTGCAAAGCTACTGCAGCAGCCTTGAATGGAATACAGTAAGATAAAAAAAATAAGAGATTTCAATTAGGCAATATCTATCTGGCTCTTCATCTCTCTGTTTGTATACAAAGTATCTTTTTAAATCCTTGCAACAACAGCTGTCTGAGCTAGGTATTGTTAAGTCTGTCAGTAAGTTCTTAAATCTGTCAGTAAATTAGCAGAATCTATACAAAATAATGAGTAGCAGCTTATCTGGTCCCAGAGTGAGTTAATGAGTGTACGACTTTGGACTTGATTCCAATCTTGTGATCTGAAATCAGACCCTCTTTCTATGCCACAGTCCTTAAGTTATTCAGCACATATCGAAAGACCTGCTAAATCCCAAATCTGGGAAGTGGTATGTCCTGCCATGATCTTTTTATCTGCCCTTTAAGCCTGAGTTAATTAAGGAGTAGTTTCCTCAGCTTGCATCCAACAAAGCATCTGGCTTTCATAGGTCTTGGACTTTGAGTCTGTAAACCAAGCTCAGCTAATACCTTTGACAAAAGCATTACTTAAAATCTGGATTCAAAATAGAAAGCAAACAGGCACTAATTAATTCATTTGTTAATTTCGCTACCCCACTGTGGACATTAAGACACTGTCATTGGTGCAAACGCTTAGTAAGGCTTTCTGCTAATCTTCAGATAGTGGCAGAACTTCTGCCATACTCTGGCATGGGATCAAACTGGAGGAGCTATTACCTGATTGCAGAGAATTTTGGGGAGGGAAAAACTGGTATTTCTGATTCAGCTGAGCATTTAAGGTTCATCTTACTATAATTCTCAGAAAACAAATGCCCACCTTTTCTTGGGATTACTTCAGGAAATTTATTGAAAGATTTAAACACTTCCTACCACTGATGGAAAAGCTAGAACACAGTGTAATTATTGCCACTGAGGACTGTATCGAAAGCAATGGTTTTGTTAAACTTCCTAAAGTGGTTCAAGAGCCAACAAGTCTAAGGGACATTTAGAAATGCCTTGCTAAGTCTAAGATGATGGCAGTCGAATATGAGAATATTAATAATCTTAGTTTATATATGCACTTCTTCCATTGATTCACCAGTCTTTGTTTTTAAATGTCAAACTAAAAATTCAACAGTCGTGTTTTTAAGGCAAACCTTTTCAAAAGAAATAATAGTTTAGGGCTGGGAAGGTAGCTCAGTGGTAGAGTGCTTGCCTTGCATGCATGAGGTCCTGGGTTTGATTCCTCAGCACCACATAATCAGAAAAAGCCAGAAGTAGCACTGAGCTGAAGAGCTCAGGGACAGTGCCCAGGCCCAGAGTTCAGGCCACACAACTGGCAAAAAAAGAGAAATAATAGTTTAGAATACATACAATAACTTACCTAAGACTGACTGAGACTCACTTGCTTAACATACTGAAGTTCCTCAAAGTGCTACAACACTTAATAGAGCCACACACATGCACACGCATGCATGCGCGTGTACACACACACACATACACAAAGCACAAAAGTTTACAGGCAAAGGTGTTAGAAAATGTAAAAAAAAAACTAGAAAATAAGACAATCTAACGTGATTATTTCTTATGAGTATTATTGGTTACTGATATAAATTTAAAGAAAGAAATTTAAAAAAAAACTAGTAAACAGGGTGCTGGTGACTCATGCCTATAATCGTAGCTACTCAGGAGGTTGAGATCTGAGGAGTGAGGTTAGAAGCCAGCCGAGGCAAGAAAGTTCATGATGCACTTATCTCCAATTAACCAGCAAAAAGGTGGAGTAAAGCGGTAGCTCAAGAAATACAGTGCTAGCTTTGAGAGAGAAAAAAAAAAAAGCTCAGGACAACACCCACGCTCTGAGTTCAAGCCCCAAGACTGTCTCTCCCCATCCGCCAACAAACAAAATACTGTAGATTAATCCCCAAATTTTTTCTCATGTCACCAAGACAATTCTCTTAGCAAGATGGCACTTGATAACTTACTGCAAGTTGATTCATTCTAGGCCTGTGAAGTTCAGCAAGGGAATCTTTAGAGCCATGGCTGTGCTAACCAATGACTAAGTAAGCTTGCTCGCTCGCTTGCTTGCTTGCTTCCTCCTTCCTTCCCTCCCTTCCTCCCATCTTTCTTTCCTTCCTTCCTTCCTTCCTTCCTTCCTTCCTTCCTTCCTTCCTTCCTTCCTTCCTTCCTTCCTCTCTTTCTTTGTCCTGGGGCTTGAACTCGGGGCTTGGGTGCTATTCCTCAGCTCTTCAGCTCAAGGCTAGCGTTTTACCACTTGAGCCACAGTGCCACTTCCGGTTTTCTAGTAGTTTATTGGAGATCAGAGTCTCACGGTCTCTCCTGCCCGGGCTGGCTTTGAACCGCGATCCTCAGATCTCAGCCTCCTGAGTAGCTAGGATTACAGGCGTGAGCCACTGGCATCTGGCTAAGCTTGCTTTCTTTCATGTTCTCTGGTTGGTGTTCTAAGCAAGATCTGCAGGTTCCAGTGTAGGAAAACTGAAGTGAGGAACCTTCCAGTGCACTGAGGCTGGAAGAAAGAGGCTGAAGTAAGTCTCCTTTTTCTCCTCCCTCCCCCACTAGGCCCTTCTGTTCCACAGAGCTGGGGAAGAGGAAAGTCACCTTTCTTTCTGGAAGCTGTCACATTCCCATCATTTCCTAGTCCCTAAAAGTTGGAGTTCCTTTTAGGCCCTGGGACTTGCTCCCTTCCCCTACCTCCTCTTCCTTGCTGTCAAAGAACACTTGCTTGACTATTTCAGTTCTAAATGTTGAAGACTTTCTTTCATTGATGCAAGCTTTCCTGCCAAAGCTCTGAAATTTCCTTTATTTCTCTACCACCAAGGATTCTAGATTTCTAGCGGGGCGGGGGCGGGGGGGGGGGGGGGAGAAGGAGGACTTTCTATTAAAAGGATTTCTAGCCGGGCGCTGCAGAAAAAAAATTGGAAGTGCACTGTAGCTCAAGTGGTAGAGTGCTAGACTTGGGCTGAAGAGCTGAGGGACAGCACCCAGGCCCAGAGTTCAAGCCCCACGACTGACCAAAAAAAAAAAAAAAAGGATTTCTAAGGAGAAAAAAACTCCCAACATACCTAGATTCTCTTCTTAAGAAACAGGTTTACAATACTTCATCCTTTCATTCTGAAGGCCATACAGGATCTTCCAATTTAAGTTAAAGTTGTTCACATTAGTTAGTGACTTCCAGCATTTTCCAGGGCAGCCTTTGAAATAACCTCTGGTTCATTAGTTGCAAGTGTGTTTATTGTTATTGGTTGTATAAAAGGACAAATTTCACATTCCTTCCTTTTTAAAAATTTTAGCTGTATTGTTTGAATTAAGAGCCTTGAGCTTGCTCAATCGGCTTGCTTGCCCTGCCAGAATTCTACCATTTGAACCAAGCCTCTGGCCTTGCTTTTATGCTGGTAATTTTGGAGCTGGAGTCCCTCAGACTTGGCTCAGAGTGGACTGGCTTTAAATGATGATCCTTGGGATCTAAACCTCCTGAGCAACAAGGATAGGCATGAGCCACTGGTGCCCAGCTTACATTACTTCTTTTTAATGCTAACTTTTTATATTTTTCATCAAAAGACTGTTAAATTTTGCCCATTAACTGTGGGAACAACCACCACCACCAACCACAGTAGAAGTGAGACTAGGTGAGGGTTTTAGAGCCTTTTACTCCGTGATAGTTTGAGGCTCTCCTAAGTTTCAGGGCTAATGTTCCAGCAATAGGGTAAGGCCAAAAGCTCCCTAAACCGTTACTTAGCCACCAGTCTTACCCATGTAGTGTTGAGTAGGGCTCAGGCCTCCATGAGGATAGCAGTCATGGGCAGGTGAATGCTCAGTTTCCAGCTTTCTAGAAGTTCTTTGATCTGGTATGATCTAGGCAAACAGTAACTTCTGTTCAGAGTGTAAGCAGAGAAATCCTTCACCTTTATCCCTATTTTAAGAATTTCAAGAGTATCAGAAATTGGACAGTTGATCGTAAATGGTAGTTGTAGTTTTTTTGTGGATGGTGCCCGATGCAGCACTGCTGAGTACTTTAGTATTTAGAACCCTGAGAGTATGATAATATGTATTAGATGCTAAGGCTATGATAATATGTATCAGAGGCTGACATTAAGTTAAGAAAGATTTTTTTTTTTGCCAGTCCTGGGGCTTGAACTCAGGGCCTGAGCTTCTTTTTTGCTCAAGGCTAGCACTCTACCACTTGAGCCACAGTGCTACTTCTGGCTTTTTCTGTTTATGTAGTGCTAAGGACTTGAAACCAGGGCTTTGTGCATGCTAGGCAAGCGCTCTACTTCTAAGTCATATTCCCAGCCCCAAGAAAGAATTCTTAAAGGCAATTGCCAGGACCTATTATCACTGGAACTCTCACAATTAGTTATATAGAAAAAAAATCTCAAAATATCAAAAACATATACTGACAAAATCATGATACTGTTGTACCATCAGTAATTTTCAAGCACAAAAAAGTTCATTTCAGAACATACTCTGTTCAGTCTGAAAGCCAACAGTTTTTGTGTACAAAGGTAAATATTCCTTCTCTTCCCTATTGTGTATTCAGGTTATTTTATTTACAGTCCCATGGGGAAGAAGAAAGTCTACAGTAGAAAAAAATGGCCTAAAAGATATTTGGAAAATTATCTGAATCGTTTAGCAAAGCTGAAACTTTTAACGTCATTTCTTTCCTGACATTAAAGTCATCACTGGCGTAGCAAATCACATCTGTCCCTAATAAGACAAGGTCAGCTATCATCCAATAAAGTCACACATCTTGGTGATGTCTATTAAGATAACAATTTCTCTAAAATCAGTTTAAAAACCATTTGAGTTATATGTTAATAAGCACAGATTTGCAAAATTCTTCATTCATTCTTGAATTATTTAGTGAGTAGTCACAACAGAAGATTCTAGATGGAGCCATGAGCAAAACAGAAAAGTCCATTTCTTCATGAAGTTTAATAGCCTTTGAAAATGGTGGACTGGATCAGTGTTTGAAGCATAACTGGTCAATAGCACCGAAAACATCATGACAAATCCAAAATGCTAAGCTGTGGAATTGAAGCAAAGTCCTTCCACCTTTGGTCAATAGGAGCCTGGGGCGCCATACACCTGGCACTACGCCTAGAGGAGGGGGCTCGTCAAAGGTCACACAGTAGTTAGCAGCAGAGTTAAGAATGGTGCTTGCTTTTCTCTATTCCTTCTCCAGTGATCTTTCCATCAACTAGGCTGTCTCTATTTGTTAAACTGCAATGGTTTTAGAACCAGCTGTATTTTTTTCTCCTGAAAGTACATATCAGTAAATAGTTATAAGTTAAACGTGATTACTGTTTGAATCAGATACACTGTGGTAACAAGCAAGATATAAAATTATATTCCAGTTGCACAGATGTACAACTATGTGTAGAAAAAGAATACATTATTTGGGTATGGTGGATATACTTGTAATACCAACAGCTGGGAGGCTGAGGCAAGAGGATCTTGAATTTGAGGCCATCCTAGCTAAATACTGAGATCTAGTCTCAAAAAAAATATGGAAAGGTTCCTTTTTAAATACTTCTGTATATAGAAATATAAAAATTAAAGTTTTCTATTGGGAACATGTACTAATTTTGTGTTGGAATAGCACTTAAAGATGAACATTTTTCCCTCTCTAAACAATAAAAAAGTAAGTTCTCTGGAATGCTTAAAGACCAGACTGCACAATGTTAACCTAACTGGAAGCTTGTCTGAGAGGAGACAGCAACCATCTATTCAAGTGACCAAATGGCCTCAAAGCACAATGGTGACCTTACCAGCTAGGACTGTGTTTGTAAGGCACCATATTTATCAAGTGGCTTAATGGAATAAAGGGTCAGGTCAGTCCTGTGGGTTTACAACAAGTCTCATCTGACATTCCAAAACACTTGACATGTGACTACAGGAGCCATCAGGACAAGGTAAAATGTTATTTACCAAGTTACTCTTTGATCAAGTTAAAAAAAAAAAAACCTGAAAAGCTTTGCACTTTGCTAATGAGTTTTTTTTTTTTCTCAAGGAAAACTTTCAGTGACAAATACATACACTCAAGAGTGACCAAGGTGAGCAGAATCGGTACATCTTCTCCCTGCTTCTGCCACTCACAGGACATAGGAGTTTTGTTTCTTCCTGGACTTTTCTAGACAGACTCCATAGTCCCTTCTGTGCCTATAAGGTAATGATTTGAAATCGCAAGCATAAGTCTCTTCTTTGCTGTCAGTGTGAGAAAACCACCAGGAAAATTCCTCAACCTGGGCCTCATGCCTGCAATCTGAACTATTCAGGAGGATGAGATCTAAGGCTCAAGCTTCAAAGCTAGCTGGAGCAGGAGAGTCCAGAAGAGAGACTCTGTCACCAATTAGGCCACCGAAAATCAGAAATAGAGCTGTGGCTCAAGAGTGCTAAGACTTAAATGAAAAGCTAAGAGGCAGTACCTAGGCCCCAAGTTCAAGTCCCACTACTGGAATGAAGAAAGAAGGAAATAAACTCCTCAAAATACTCCTCTTCAATCCCAGAAACAGAACAAAACAATAAGCAGATGCAATCAAGTGGTTGCCCAGAAAAGACACCTATGAAGAGGAGTCCAGATTTCCTTTTGCTTTGTCTGAGATCCCACACCTCATTACAATACTCAGAGAGTGGCTGCTTCCCAAGGAAAGCCACAGAAAGGAAGTATCATTAAAATAGTATATACATTGGGGGAAGTTTCTCCCTCCCTTAAGACTGACCTAGCCAAGGCTGCTGTCCTGTATTGTTGAACAGGATGTAACAAGACTGCCAACCACAGCCCACAAACCTGCTAATTAGGTGCACTGACAGTGTTTGCTTTGGAACCATTTACCAACAAAGGAATGTGTCAGGCTGATTAGTAAGAAAAGGGTATGTAATGTACATGCACTGGAGTCCAGATGAGGACATAATCCAGGTATTCAGTCTGTTTGTGCAAGGACTCACAAAAATGAAGGCTGAACAAATAGGAAGCCACAGTGAAAGTCTAGCTTGAAGGGAGGTCTTTTCTCTCTCAAGTTTGATTTCACCCCTTCCCCCCAATTCTGACCAAACACTTAACCTAAAACTCTCTTTGGAGAAGGATAAATTAGAGTTGGCTCCCTGGAAAAATGGAGGAGCTTTGTCAGGTTGCTTGTAAAGGCACAGAAGTCATTGATAACTTGAAGTAAAACCCTCTCTACAGGCAGCTGTGGGGGGTAGGGGGTGTCTCGGCCACATACTGTGCTTACATACACAAAGGGAACCAGCAATATAAAACAACTCTAAACAGGCCCTTTGAGTTGTGCTGAGAAAAACCATCATCTCTCCATCTCCAACATTTTATATAATAATTCAGGTTCATTCTTTCTAAACAAACATTAATAAGGTTTGACAATTAGGTATTTGAAGCTTCAAGGAACATACAGAAGAGCTAAGTTCAAGAACAATGTCTGTGCCCCAAGAAGTTTAGGTACTCAGGGCCTTGGTGGTAAGGACTGCCATGGAATGTGACATGACAGAGAGCAATTCAGAAGGTCAAGTGTGTTGGGAGAACTCTCTTTAGGACAAACTGGATATTGCTGGAGTTTGGTCAGAGAGATGTGAACAATGTGGCTGACACTAAGTTCTGGGAGGTCCTTGTCCTGGAAGGTTACCTGACAAAACATTTAAAATGTGCAGAAGAGGATGATCTCTATTAGAAACTCATCTGCTATGGACTTTTCCAGCAGGCCAATGTTCGTTCTCAAGACTGACGTGGGAAAAGTTCTTGGAATGTGTGAAGACGAGATGTGTTTGATGAGTATATTATCTGCTAAGAGTTTGACATTAATGAGTTCAAGGTCCTAGAAACTATCTTTATTTCTTAGAGAGTAACAGGTCAAGATCAACTATGTATAGACACAGTGAAACTGGCAAAGTGCTTGATCTGCATTTTTCAAGCGTGGTGTTTTAAAAACAATGAGCCCTTTTAGAAGAGTAACCTCTGAGCTGACAATGCCCAGTACCACACAGGAAGAACACCTCACTGCCAAGAGAATGTTGCCAACTGGAGGAGGCTGAAGATCCTGCCAGAAAAAGACCTTAAATGGCAGATCAGTTGCTTCAACCTCATCTGCACAGCTGTAGTGTTACTTCACACTTTGACTATGCTCTTCTATCTGTGGGAGTATTTTAAATTCCCTTAAGTAATTAGGTAATTTAAAAGGCTTTGTCAATGTATGTATCATTGTATGTTCTTTGTCAACATACATACACTTGGATGAACTAAACAAACAATAAGCATTTATGGAATGCAAACTTACAGGAGGCCACCAAACTTAATGGTAAGTGATTCTTTTTAGGGAACGTTCGCATCTGAATGCAGCCCAAATCCCTTGGAAGTGTATGGGGTCTTCAAATATTAATCTTTTCAATTTTGCATATGAAAAAAAATCAACAAAGCCAAGTGGATCAGGACAGAAAGGTGAACTCATTTTTTTTTTTTATTACTGACTGAAATGCATGCTTTTTGTTTTTCTTCTTTTTTGGGGGTGGGGGTGGGGGGCGTGGGTCCCGTCGTGGGGCCTGAACTCTGGGCATGGGCGCTGTCCCTCAGCTCTTCAGCTCAAGGTTAGCGCTCTACCACTTAAGCCACAGCGCCACTTCCGGCTTTTTTCTTTTTGCTTATGTGGTGCTGAGGAATTGAACCCAGGGCCTCATGCATGCAAGGCAAGCACTCTACTACTGAACCACCTGCCCAGCCCTCCTTTTTGTTTTTGAGATAGTATCTTGATATACAGCCTAAGCTGGCCTTGAACTCTTGATCATCCTTTCTTAGTCTTAAGCCTTCCCAGTGCTGAGATTAACACTGGGCTTGAACGTTTTTTTCCTTTTTCTTTTTTTGGTGCCAGGAACTGGGGCTTGAACTCAGGGCCTGGGTGCTGTCCCTGAGCTTTTTTGCTTAAGGCTGGTGCTCTACCATTTGAGCCACACCTCTATTTCTGGCTTTTTTGGTAGTTGTTAACTGGAGATAAGAATCTTACAAACTTTCCTGCTCTGGCTGGCTTCAAATTGTAATTCTCAAATCTCAACCTCCTAAGTAGCTAGGATTACAGGTATGAATTACCTGGCCCCACCTGAGTGGTTTTTAAGATGAAGTGTTACGTATGGGATATTTCAATATTCAAAAAATGATATTTCTATAGAACTGTTGCAAGCAGGGTGGTCCCCTTAGCATCACTAGGGGAAGATTAGTAATGTGTACAACTGTCAGAAAGAAAATTGCAGAGGAGACAATTTAAGGATTTAAAGAACAATCTAAGTCATAACCACTGAGGATTTATGTGCTTTCTTTGCTTGTATTTTCATTGTCTTCCTTAAGTCTTAGATCACCATTAGCCTAATCTTCTGATTTACATTTATCAAAAGTTAGAGCTCTTATTTCTATTTTCCGGGAGGGGCAAGGGCTGTCATTTCTACTTGTTTAGGATGTGGGATTTTTGCCATTGTTTCCAAAGAATGTTGATCTTTCCTAAAGCTGTGCTTTCCTTGTAGGCCTCTAGGGGGTAAATACTGGATTAGGCTTAGGCAAAGCAGTCTTGCAAATCAGGATCTTCCTATTGTATTTAAAACTTTGCAATTTGGATGTTGGGGCTTTCTTATTTAGGTTAAAGAGACACAGGTGTGTAATTTGTGTTTGAGAAGAAAGAATTTCTCACGGTAAAACCGTCAACACTGTCTTCTGAACGGAGGGGAGCTTGGAGGGGAGCTTGGTATGGTGCAACACACTGGGGTTAAATTTAGGATCCAGTTTTCCCAGCCAGCCTCAGTGCCTGGGGGATGTAGGAGAAGTGGGAGCTTGGCTGTGGTTCCAGTCACAATAGTCTTCCATCCACTTATCAAAAGAAAGCACGTCTTTCCCACTGCAGTCTAACCTTTACCTCACAGTACCAAGAGCAAATGCTTTAAGGGAGCAAAGAAAGGGAATATTCTTTAAAATTCAAAATCCTTTAAGTAGGGAGGCTTCTTCTGCAAAGGCAGATGTTTTCAAATTAATCTGAGGGGTAGACTGCTGAGTGATTTGAAGATGACATATGAGGAAGCGATGTATAAGGAAGAAAGCATGGATTTTGGAGGCATTTGGCTTTGTATTTGGGTTCAAGTTCTGGCCTTATCTCCTGGGGCAAGTTAACTGCCTAGGTTAACTGAACCTAGGTTTCCTCATTATTAATCTCTTTAAATGGAGAATTTGCTTAGAAGACTAGCAGAAGAATTAAATGAAGAGGTATGTACATGGCTGGCACTCATGAAAACTGTAGCCCTATTCCCTGTAATCCCAGCACAATCTGTGTGCATCAGAAATGTGGCCTAAAAACTGACATTAGGAACATGTTTTGAAATTACATACTCATGAAGCTTCCTCCTGCACAATGATTAACTTAACAAGGAAAAGGAAGTCTAAGTTGACCAGTGCATGGTATAAGGTCATAATCCAATAAGCACTATGAGTTAGAGCCAACAATGAGGTACCTAGACCAGGGCTTTAGAGCCGAGCACCCTATGCTCACTAGAAGCTTTGGAACTTTCTCTTCCTCATTTACATTGCTCATCACTCTTATGGATGTTGGAGCCGTTCTTGGAGCTCCAGGCCCACTGAACTCTCCTGTCTGCTGTCACAGACAGAATAGTCCAGTAAATCCCTGTGCATCTATATCTAGCTTCCACAACTATCCCTTTGTAACAATCTCTTTCACCTACCTCCATTCTTCTACCCCATCATTAGACTATTCTGAGACAAATCTCATACATTATGTTACTTCACCCAGAAAAATTTTGGTTATGTAGATGTTAGAATTTATCCACTATTCAAATTTATTTTTATTTATCACATTTATTTGATATACCTTAATGGACATGCTTTAAAACAACCGCTTCATGTTTCTAAGTAAAGGTTCCCTTTAATTAATTTCTTACTAATGTTTCCTTTTGCGGTCTCCCTACAGCCTTGTATCCACTGCTTCCTGCAGTTAACTGAAAACTGAACACCAAGAGGAAGTTCAATGGGTTCCTTAAAAGTACTTTCAACCTAGAATTTCAGGACAGCTGATTAAAGCTGCTTCTGGCTCACACATCTTGGCAAGCTAGCAGAAGTGCATCTGATGAAGGAAAGATTCTGTCTAAATAGCTACCTCTTCTCTCTTCCTGCCTAAAGACCCCTATGGGTATGCAGATATTAGTGAGAACCCAGTTCCTTTAACTGTGGCCACAGCTACCTTTTAAGAGTGATTTTCATCCTTCTTAGTCATAATCACGCTAAGTTTTTGAAGGCATAGAATCTGGAATCTAAACAAACCAGCTGGGCCAATGGCTCATGCCTACATTCCTAGCTACTCAGAAGGCTGAGATCTGAGTATTGCAGTGCAAAGGTAGCACAAGCAGGAAAGACTGTGAGACTCTAATCTCGAATTAAGCACCAAAAAGTTGGAAATGGAGCTGTGGCTCAAGTGGTAGGGTGCTAGCTTTGAGTGGAAAAGCAAAGAGACAGTCAGTGTCCCGGCCCTGAGTTTATGTCAGGACCGGAATAAAAAACAAAACAAAACAAAACAAAACAAAAAGCCCAAACTGATTATGTTGTACAGGCAGAAAAACACCTCTGTCCCAGTCAAAGACAAGTCTTTAAAAAGGTTTGTGAAACCCATGCTCAGATCTTAGATTCTAGTGCCATTCTCCAGTAAGGGAAACCAGGGCTTGTTAGACAGATGGCTGTGCCTTGGACATACAGAGAAGGAATACATAGAATGAGCCTGGAGCACTTAGTAATGCAGAAATAAGAAACTGCTCAACTGACTGCAAACCAACACCTTCCCCTCCCCCAAACAAGAAAAACTCTTCCAAGAAAAATCCCGGATGGCGGAGGCCTGAGCTAACTGAGAGCTTGAATGGCCAAAGCTAGAATGACCACTTAGATCTGGATTAGCCAAAGTCTGAACAATAAAGTAGTAGGGTATAATGTCCGAGTCTGCACTGTTTAGAATAAACAACTGAAGAATAATGGGAAGGAGGAGATAAAACCTTTAATATAGAAGGACCCCAAATAATTTGGGGCAAGCTGTACTCCCAAGGGAAAGGAACATAGCTTTCCAGTTTTTAACTGTGGGC
Organism: Dipodomys merriami; assembly: GCF_024711535.1. Classification (NCBI taxonomy): domain Eukaryota; kingdom Metazoa; phylum Chordata; class Mammalia; order Rodentia; family Heteromyidae; genus Dipodomys; species Dipodomys merriami. The sequence goes on along the minus strand of NW_027202270.1, from coordinate 25,621,088 downwards.
TGCACATAGTGACCACCTTCCAGAGAGCACATCTGGAGAGGAAGAAGGGGAACTGTGAGGTGGAGGAGCCCAGCAAAACACTACAGTAATACGTCATATTGTTAGTATGCATTTGTGATATGAAATGATTAAAAAGGCCCTTCATCTTGATCTTCTTCCTCCCTAGCCATATAGATTCATTTCAATCTTAGGAAAAATACCAAGCATACACCAAAAGAGGGATCCCATAAAACACTTTGCGAGGACTCCTAAAAAGTATCAAGATAATAAAACACAAGTAAAGTCATGTGGCAACTACATGTCAGAGTATCCTGGAACATAAAAAGGGTAAAAACTACAGAAATCTAAAAACAAGAACAGAGAACAAAACTATGGGATTTAATAATCAATCAATATTGGTTAGTTAATTATATAAGATGTTAATAGGGAAGTTGAGTGTGTTGAATATGAGAATTCTCTAGAATAACTTTGCAAGTTTTTTGTCAACCTAAAATTGTCAATCTAATACTACCTTAGAATCAACTAGTTATAAACATTAAAATAAAATATTAGGACTTTAATTTTTGTAGTTGAAGATTCACAAATTGAACAGATAGAATTCATTGTCATTTATTTGTCACAATCAATAGACCAATATTAATATGACATTATTAACTAAAGTCTACAATTTAAATTGAGGTTCATTCTGTGTTGTACAATTCTGTGGTCCTGACAAATATACCATGTGATATGTATATAATTATAGTATTAGATAGATACTCTACAGAATATACAAGATAGTTATTGACTTCATCTTAAAATCAGTGTTTCATATAGTCATCTGTCCTCAGTCCTAGAATCCTTGAGAACGAGTGATATTTTCACTAACTGTACTATCTAGAAGGTCATAAAATTGGAATCATATGGTATGCTGCCTTTGCCAAATGCTTTTTCTCATTTAGCAATGTGAATTTAGGTTTTGCCCATGATTTTTCTGTGGTCTGAGAGCTTATTTCTTCTACTGTAGGATAGTATTTCATCATATGGATACACACCATAGTTTGTTTGCCCATGTACCTAATGAAGGATATCTTGGCTGCTTCCAGTTTTGGCAATTATGAATGAGGCATCTATAAATATCAAGTATATATTTTTATATGGTCATAAGTTGTCAATTTATGTTCTTAAAAAGCATTCTGTTTAACCTCCAAATATTCTGGGGTTTTCCAGAGAGCATCCTCTGCATGATTTCTATTCTTTCAAACTTGTTCAGCTATGTTTTATAGACTAGAATGTGGTATTTCTTGGTAAATGATCCACATGAGCTTGAGTGGAGTATGTGCTCTGATGGCTCTGATAAAGCACTGTATAGATGTTAGTTTCATGTGCCATTCATGGTACCATTCAGGGGAACTGGCTGCTTACTGATTTCTAACTGCTGTGTCAGTCAGGTATGGATACTGGGATGCTAAGGTCTTGAAGAATCATAGTGGACTTGTCTATTGCTCCCAGAGGCTCTGCCAGTATATTATGACTCTGTTCATATACGTATAAGATGTTAAAGCCTCTTTGGAGACTTGTTCCTTTTATCTCTTATCTTTTTTTTTCTTTTTCTTTTTGGGGTCTGGTCATGGGGCCTGAACTCTGGGCGTAGGCGTTGTCCTGAGCTCTTCAGCTCAAGGCTAGCGCTCTACCACTTGAGCCACAGAGCCACTTCTGGCTTTTTTTTTCTTTTTTCCTTATGTGGTGCTGAGGAATCGAACCCAGGGCCTCATGCATGCAAGGCAGGCGCTTTACCACTGAGCCACCTTCCCAGCCCTACTTTTATCTTTTTGTGAAAGATTATTATTTCTTTAAATACTCAACAAAATTCACAGGTTAAGTCATCTAGACTCTCTGTGGGAGGCTTTAAAACAGTAGTTCAAGTTTTTAAATTAATTAATATTTTTAACTTAGTGTAGGTGTGTTCAAATTTCTATTTCTTCTTGAGTCAGTTTTGATAATTTTTCTTTCTAGAAACTTGTTCATCTAAGTTGTGTGATTTGTTGGCATAAGATTTTAAATAGCTTTCATAATTCTTTCAATTTCTCTGCCTTCCCATTTCTGCTTTTGATAGTTTGTATTTTTCTCTTATTTTCTGGGTCAAGTTAGCTAAAATATGTTAATTTTGTTGATTTCTTTAAAAAATATTGGTTTTTCTGTTTTCTATTTCATTGATACCTGAACTCTTTTGGCCTCCTGCCTTCTGTTTGTTTTGGATTAAGTAGGCTCTTTTTTTTTTTTAAACCACTTTAATTTTAATTTTTATTGTTATTATAAAAGTGATGTACAGAGGGTTAAGAGTTACCTAGGTCAAATCATGAGTACATTTCTTTTTAGATAATGTTACCCCTTCCCTTACTCTCTCCTAATTTTTCCCTCTCATCCTCACCCACAGGTTGTTTAATTCATTTTCAACATAGTGTCTAGTAATAAGTACCACTGCTACATTTGTTTACCCTTTGTCCCTCCATTTCTGTGTTCCTCCTCCGGACCCTCCCAAATATAGATAAATGAACAAACAAGACAAAAAGAAAAGAAAAAAAATCAGTAACAGAGAAAAAAAAACTTCTTGTTTCCATTTCCTGGAGTTCATTTTGATAAATATTATTTTATATGAACAGAGGCATACAGGCACTGCACCTTTGTTTTAGTATAGGCTCTTCTTTACCTAGTTTTAAAAATTTTATTTTGTTCCATACTGGTGATTGAATTTGTGCTCTACTATTTGAGTTATTCCCCCAGCTCTTTTGTTTTTAGTTTAGTTTTTCTTCTAGATAAGGTCTTGTGCTTTTGCCTGGGCTGGCCTCAGTCTGAAATCCTCCCATCTCTGCCCACTGAGTAGCTAGGATTATAGGTATGCACCACCATGCTCAATGTCATCTAGTTTCTTGAGGTGGAATTTTAAGTTACTGATCTGAGATTTTTTTTTCTGGACATAGGCATTTATAGCTCTAAATGTCATTCTTAGCACTACTTTTGCTATATTCCATATATTTTGATACTCTATTTTCATCCATTTCAAATTATTTCAGAAGTTTCCTTGTGGTTTCTTCTTTAACCCATGACATGTTTAAAAGTATACTTTTTAATTTCTGCTTATTTTAGGGTTTCCCAGATTTTTTACTGTGGCTCTTTAATCTTCTGTGTTAGACAACCATACTTGGTACACTTTCAGTCTTTTAAGTTTACTGACATTTGTTCTGTGGCCCAAAATATAACTTATTCAGTTGGAAGCATTTTACAATTTTAATTTTTATTACAACATAACTCACATATCCTAAAATTCTCCCTTTTAAAGTAGATTTTTAGTGTAGTCACCAGATTATACAACCATCACCACAATTTAATTCCAGAACATTTTGTCATCAAATACAACCCTGTACTCATCAGAATTACCCCCTTTCCCTCTTCTCCAGCCCCAAGGGTCTCTATGTATTCACTGCTTTTAGACATTTCATATGTATCTAGCTTTTTTATTTTTGCCAGTCCTGGGGCTTGAACTCAAGAGCCTGGGCACTGTCCCTGAGCTTCTTTTACTTAAGGCTAGAGCTCTACCACTTGAGCCACAGCACCATGTGTGTGTGTGTGTGTGTGTGTGTGTGTGTGTGTGTGTGTGTGTGTGTGTGTGTGTGTGTGTGTGTGTGTGTGTGTGTGTGTGTGTGTGTGTGTGTGTGTGTGTGTGTGTGTGTGTGTGTGTGTGTGTGTGTGTGTGTGTGTGTGTGTGTGTAAGGCTAGAGCTCTACCACTTGAGCCACAGCACCAGGTGTGTGTGTGTGTGTGTGTGTGTGTGTGTGTTACTGAGGAATCGAACCCAGGGCTTCATGCAGGCTAGGCAAGCACTCTACCACTGAGCCATATTCCCAGCCCCTGTATCTAGCTTCTTTCAATTAACAGTCATGTTATTTTGGGGGTTATTCCATGTTGTGGCATGTAAATTTCTTTTTTTAGGCTAAATAATATTTTGTTGTTTGAATATGTTACATTTTGTTTAATCATTCATTAGTTAGAAGACATTTTGATTGTCTCTATTTTGTAGATATTAAAAGTATTGCTTGGGCTGGGAAGGTGGCTCAGTGGTAGAGTGCTTGCCTTGCATGCATGAGGCCCTGGGTTCGATTCCTCAGCACCACATAAGCAAAAAAGAAAAAAGCCGGAAGTGGTGCTGTGGCTCAAGTGGTAGAGCGCTAGCCTTGAGCTGAAGAGCTGAGGGACAGCGCCCAGGCCCAGAGTTCAGGCCCCATGACCGGATCCCCCCCAAAAATAAAAATAAAAATAAAAGTATTGCTGCCGGGTGATATTAAAAGTATTGCTGCCAGGCACTGGTGGCTCACGCCTGTAATCCTAGCTATTCAGGAGGCTGAGATCTGAGGATCATGGTTCAAAGCCCGTGAGACTCCTATCTCCAATAAACCACTAGAAAATCGGAAGTGGCACTGTGGCTCAAGCGGTAGAGCACTTGCTTTGAGCTGAAGAGTGCAGGGACAGCACCCAAGCCCAGAGTTCAAGCCCCATGACTGACCAAAAAAAAAAAAAATCTATATCTATCTATCAAATAAAAATATTGCTGCTGTCAACATTTATGTACAAGTTTTTGTGTGGTCCACATTTTTAAAAGGTATCTAAACATAAGCTATGAGCTAAGTACCTATATTCAGAAAACTGGAGCTGGACTGTGTGTGTGTGTGTGTGTGTGTGTGTGTGTGTGTGTGTGTGTGTATGCACACGCATGTGTCTATGTATGTATGCATGTATGTATCTGTCTTTCTGGAAGTGGGGCTAAAACAAGTTTCTAAATGTTTACAAATAGTCTTTGGGCTTAAAAAGAGGCCAAAAGGGCTGAGTCAAGTCTTACCATCTTAGCTCTACCTGACATGTTTCAACTTTCCCTGGCCATGTGTCGTACCTTCCATTCTGAACCCACAGTATAAATGAGCCCTGCAGGGTAGAAATGAGCTAGCGCATTCATGGCTAAAGAGGCTGTGTGAGCAAGCACACGCACGCACGCGCACACATACACACACAGAGTGTATATATCCATTATGCTCTGGGGATGAAAGGAAAAGTGGTATGTATTATTTTATGATTTAAGAATAGCAACAGTAAAAAACCTGGATTGTGTATTAGTGGAAGAAAAGTCATCCATCAATGAAGATGTTGATGCCCTCATATTAATTTTGGTTAGAAAACTAATCCCACATAAACTCCCACTTTTCTCTCCTTTGGGTCCTAAAACTTTCATCACCTTAGTGCAGCTACTCTGCGGACAAGAGCCTGTGGTGAGCAGGCAGCTGTCCACCAGGGGCCTCTAGTCTTCCTTGCAGTTGATCCAGTGTTGGCATTCCTCTGAGAAGGCAATTTCCCACTTGTTGCCTGTCACTTGGCTCTGAAAAGCCAGGCAGGGTTGGTTCTTCCTCCCGGATCTTCATTCTATCACAGGATCTCAAATACCCTCTTACCTGCTAAGGCAGAGTTAGGCAATTTTTTTGTTTTGGTCTCATTCTGGACAAAGGCAGGAGAATAAGGATTAGAAATAAATATAGAAAATCAAAGGGTGAAAAGCTCTCAGAACAAGGAAAATCTGATCCAGTGTAAGAGACAGAGATATAGTACTTGACTAAAAAGTTGGCCTCATATGGCCAAATGAAACCCAGGTGTTCTTTTGTAAGATAAGATATATTCTGTACCTGCTTGTTGATATGTCCTCAAAAGGATAAAGGATCTCTCCATTGTTACAGATTTCGCAGATGAATCCCTTCTGGCTACAAAGACTGCAGCTGTACACGTGTGCGGTGGCGAATTTAATGACCTTGCCCAAGAATGGAGCCAGCTTTCCCTCTATCACCTGGAGAAGGAGAAATGGGACAGACAAGCACAATCGTTGAGAGCAGAAGTACTGCAAATGTGGGAAAGGAAAGGAATTCCTTCCCTTTACACAACAGGAAAACCTCTAATTATAATTTCTCAGCAACTCCAAGGAAGAAAAGACAGTGTTTTTCCTCCAAAAGAACTCTGGTTTAACCACTGGCAGCTGGAAAAGGAAGATGCCACCAAAATTTCTTTTGCATTCTTCTCTTTGTAGTATGGCACAGGGGACTGAGGATAACTAATGGACACTACTCAAAGAGATCAACTAGCTGGGTGTCAGGGGTTCATGCCTGTAATCCTAATTTATTCAGGAGCCTGAGATCTGAGGATTGTGGTTTGAGTAGGCAAATCTGTGACTCTTATCTCCAATTAATCATAGAAAAAACCAGAAGTGGAACTATGGTTGAAGTAGTAGAGCTTAGTCTTGAGCAAAAGGAGCTCAGGGATAGCAACCCAGGCTCAGAGCCCCAGGACTGGCAAAAAACAACAAACAAAAACAACAACAAACATATAAACAAACAAAAAAACAACAAAAAGACCAACCAAACAAAAAGAGACCAACTTCACAGTTAGGGTGTGGAATAAGAGTAGCCTGTCAGGTTCATAAAGCAGACTGAAAATGTGTAGCGGAAACAGCATAGATGTTTATGTGACAAATTGATGATACTTCTCTGTTGAATCAATGAATGATTGTCCATCCTCTCCACCAAGAATATACAGAAAATGTGAAAAAATGATTTTTTATTTTTTTAAATGCTAGGTAAGTATAATAATTAAAGAAGATGCAATCTGGCAGTTTGAGCACCACTTTCAGGGTTTAATTTTTAAAGATTTCTTAGTGTTTCTAAAAAGAAACAAAATGAAGAGATTTTACATTTAAAAAATTCAGATTTTTGGCTTCTTTTGAAAAAAAACCAGACAAACTAGCAAAACTAGTCTAAATTCCAACACGATGATCGTGACCCTGAGTAGAGGCTACATGCTCCTGATAAAACTCATGCTGGCCACATGACACTGCCCCCACCACGTAGGCTCTTACCTGCCTCCCACTGGGGCTTTATCTGCGGGCCCGCATACATACACTGGTTTGGAACTCACGGTCATTCCTACACTTAACTAGCATTTATGGGCCCCAAAGACTTTTATACTTCACATGCTACTAAAGTAAAGACTGCTGTTACTTCTCTGTCATTAATACATAAACATATACATGCTGCCTTTGATGTAAGAAAAATGCATGACTACAAGAAAAGTAACTATGCCATTTTAGAAAGAGGCTATATTGAAGATAGAAACTAGGGTGGTTTTGAAACACCAGGAGCAAGACCATGATCCTTTAGAACTCTGATAACAGTGCTTCATTCTGGAGAGAAGGAGTCAGTAGTTTAAGAAAGTGTATATTAGCCGGGCACCGGTGGCTCACGCCTGTAATCCTAGCTACTCAGGAGGCTGAGATCTGAGGATCGCAGTTCAAAGCCAGCCACGGCAGGGAAGTCCATGAAACTCTTATCTCCAATAAACTACCAGAAAACCGGAAGTGGCCCTGTAGCTCAAGTGGCAGAGCGCTTGCCTTGAGCTGAAGAGCTGAGGGACAGCGCCCAGGCCAGAGTTCAAGGCCCAGGACCACCACCACCACCACCAACAACAACAACAAAAAGAAAAAAAGAAAGTGTATATTGTCTTTAAGTTTTCCATTTTTTATTTACGTTAGTTGTACAAAGGAGTTTCACTGTGATGCACACAATGTATCCTGATCATACTACCCTCTTGCTCCTCCTATTCTCACTTAATTTTCTTAAAACAATTCCAATAGGTTTCTTTATTTTCATACTCATTTGGTGTATAACATACTGTATCTACACCTTCTCCCTTTGCTGTCCTGCCTCCAGCTGGTACCTAGTCCTAAATAGAACTTGTTTCATATTCATATCACTCATTTTTTTTCTTAGTCAGTCATGGGGCTTGAACTCTGGGCCTGAACACTGTCCCTCAGCTCTTCAGCTTAAGGCTAGCGCTCTACCACTTGAGCTACAGTACCACGTCCTCATCCCTCATTTTTAAGGACCAGATTCCATGTATAAGAAAGAAGATGTAATGTTTGTCTTTAAGTCTGGCTTATTTTGCTTTACATTATGATCTCTAGTTCTATCCATTTTCTTGCCAAAACATAATTTTATTCTTCTTTGTCAGTTGCGGGGCTTGAACTCAGGGCCTGGACGCTGTCCCTGAGCTCTTCAGCTCAAGGCTAGCACTCTACCACTTTGAGCCACAGCACCACTTTCCTGCCCTGGATTGCTTCAAAACGTGATCCTCAGATCTCAGCCTCCTGAGTAGCTAGGATTACAGGCATGAGCAACTAGAGCCCAGCTCCCTACTTCTGGTTTTTTACTGTAGGTTCTTTTCTGTCATACAGATTTTCCATAGTGTTTGCATCAATTTACATTTTCTGCAACAGTATATAACAGTTCCCTTTGCCCCACATTCTTGTGGATTTTTGCTTTCTTTTTTTTTATTTTTTATTGTGAAAATACTGTACAGAGGGGTTACAATTACATGGGGCAAGATAATGAGTACATTTCTTATCAAGCATTGTAGCCTCCTCTTTTGTTTCCCCTTCCCATCCCTTCCCAGCCTCCCCCCCCCACCAAAGTTATAAAGTTCGTTTTTCCACATAATGACTTTCTCATTGTTGCAATGGATCCGCCTGTATCCCTATTTAAACCATTTGTTTTTTCCCCCTTCCCCTCCACAAATTATACCAACCTCAAATACAGTGAAAGCAGGGGTTATACCATGGGGGAGGGACATACAAAGCAACCAAGAAATAATCTTATAAATGTGTTAGAAACAATCACCTGGAAGAAAAAAACATTTGAATATATATCTTAGGGTTCATTTCCCTAACATCAATTTATCTGTTAACCTTTTTATTTTTGAGTCAGCATACATTTATGAGGGGGTTTCATTGTGATAGTTTTATGGATGCAAGCAGTGTACTGTATAATGTATTTTAAAATTATTATGCATATTTCCCTGTGCCAAAATGCAGAAAGTAAGCAGAAAAATAAATTTTTCCTTTATAAAGTAAGTAGAAATTTTTTTTTGAGCCAGGCAAGTGTGTATTCCACTATTCTTCAATTCACTTTCTGCTCTGTAAGCTTTAGAAAGCTATAGGTAGCTTTACTATCATTTCTGTTCTCTGAGGTACCATAAACTCTGAAAACGCAGCAAAACATGCTCCCAATACCAATACAGCATACACTCTCCAAGAAATAACCACTGCCAAATCATATACCCAACCACTAGCGAACACTTCCCAGTGTGTCACAGGGTTATTTCTAAACTGTGGGAACAATCCTTCCATTGAGTTTAGATTTCCTCACTTTTCTCCAAAGAGCCAAAGTCAGTGACTCATAAAAGGGGATTGCAGAGTTTAGAACATCCTGGAAACTAGGTGAGTAAAGAGGCTGAGAAGAATTGAGGAATGACCTTTAGATCCTAGAACAATTTTCATGTAGCACCTGAAAAAGCGGATTGAACATCTTGTTCATAAAGCTTTTTCTCTACCTGGACAATTTTACTGTGAAATTATGACAGCTCATTTTACCAACTTTACACTGCTAGCAATGTATTATTTCTATTTAGGGACTTTCATAAACTTTTTGAAAATTAATTTGGGGATTGCTATCTTTGTAATATTTAGTTTGCCTATCAAAAAACATAATATATATCTCTATTTTTAAAAAATTAAATATTCATTTATTATTGCCTAGTAAATTTGTTTTTTTCCTTTCTGTTCCATTTATTGTTTGGGCTATTTCTTTCTTTTTTTTTTTTTGTCAGTCATGAAGCTTGAACTCAGGTCCTGGGCACTGTCCTTGAGCTTCTTTTTGCTCAAGGCTAGCACTCTTACCACTTGAGCCATAGCGTCATTTCCGGCTTTTTCTGTTTATGTGGTACTGAGGAACTGAACCCAGGGCTTCATATATGCTAGGCAAGTACTCTACCACTAAGGTGCATTTCTAGTCCCCAAAAGGAGAGAAGGACTTTTTTTTTGATTGTAAAGATACTGTACAGAGGGGTTACAGTTACATGAGTAATGAGTACATTTCTTATTGAGCATTGTAACCCCCTCCTTTGTTTTTTCCCCTATATCCCTTCCCTCCCTACCTCCCCAACTCCTCCCCCTCCCCCAAGTTGTAAAGTTTGTTTTCAACATAGTATCTTATATGTCTCATTCTTACAATGGGTCAACTTGTATCCTTGTTTCAGCATTTTGTTGAACTTTTTTTTGTGTGTTGTTGTGGGGTTTGAACTCTTGGCCTGGGCACTGTCCCTGAGCACTTCAAAGGCTCAAGGCTAGCGTTCTACCACTTGAGCCACAACTCTACTCCCTGTTTAGGCTATTTCAAGGTTAAAGTAAGTGTGTGTGTGTGTGTGTGTGTGTGTGTGTGTGTGTGTGTGTGTGTGTGTGTGTGTGTGTGTGTGTGTGTGTGTGTGTGTGTGCGTGCATGCATGCACATGCATGCTGCTAGAAGGGCTTGACTCAGTGCTGGGTGCTTTTTTGTTCAAGACTAGCACTCTATAACTTGAGCCAAAGCTCCACTTCTGGCTTTTTTGGTAGCTAATTGGAGATAAGAGTCTCATAGACTTTCCTGCCTGGGCTGGCTTCAAACTATGATCCTTAAATCTCAACCCTATCAATAGCTAGGATTATAGGTGTGAGCCACTGGTGCCCAGTGAAGTTTAAGTTTTTGAGTAAATATTTTTATTAGCTATTACTGGGATATTAGAATACATTGACATTTGTATACATATTACATGGGACCATATTACTGAATTGTCATTAATGCTAATCATCTTTAGGTGGTTTGGGCTTTTTCCTCAAAGCACTAAAACGGGTTCCCTTCCTTCTAATGATCTACCTCTTGTTTGTGGGTGAATTTCCCTGTATACAGTATGGCAACTCTCACTGCTCCCCTTTATCCTGGTCATTTCCTCTATGGAGAGTTTTACTTTGTTTCTTAACAACTGATTACATTTCACACAAGCTTTGTGGCTCAGATTTGTTCTGGAAAGCCATCTTTCGTTATTTGAGCTGCCACAAACTTAATGTGCTTCTCCCTAGATAATTACATTCACATCAGAAAATATACAGCTTAGGGCTGTTTTGTACTCTTCACTATTGTTTAATACGTGATTGCTTTGCTTATTGTGTAGTAAACAACTGTTTACTGAGAATATATAGATGATAATGTTTTGACCATTCTTTACTACAAACACAGAAATTTTATATGAGGCAAACTAAGAGAATCCAAATTGCTTGAGAGTCAAGAGTGAGTTTCATACTTGTTTTAAATATTCCCTTGCTGTCAGGCACCTGTGTCTTTGCTTAGTGACTAAGGACACTTTCCTGTCTTTTCCTTAGCTGGCAGCAGTGATATCTTGGCACCATTCTGGTGTCACAAACCCTGTAAATCATCCTGCTGTGTGACAGAGAGGAACATAAAGAGTGCATGGGCCTGGTAGAAGTTCAATCTTTCAGGGACCCCTTATGTTCTTTATAACTGATCGCTTGCTCTTCTCATTCATCAGTGTACATTTGTGGCCATGTTTCAAGTGGCTGAAGAGGCTGGAATTGTTTTCTTCCAGAAAAGTGAGGTAATATTTTTACATTTATTTTAGATATAAACGTTCCTTTAATAGTATAGGGAGGAAAACTTTATGGTAATAAATTTTCAGGGGAAAAGAAAAAAATTACTTAGCAGGTTTAACTTCTGGCCTTGGACACAACTACCAGCACCACTGGGAACAGTATAGCTCTTCCAGCCTCAGGCCCAAAGGTTCTGTCACTATGAAAAGTGGGTTCCAGGTATCCTGAGGGAAGGAGCATGTTGAATACACAGCACAGTGTCTGAGTAAACGCAAATGATCAATAAATCAGTTTCTTATTGATTTATCTTAAACAGAAATTTTCAATAACTTTTTAGGGTTCATGTCTCCTTTCAAACACTTGAGATTTTTAGTAAGGGTAACAAAAGTAGGTATGAAGTTTACATGTCAATTTTCTTTTTAAAGACCTCTGATTGTCCTGTTTGGATAAGATCAATAGAAGGTAAAAAATACATTTCCCCCAATATTGCTGTGAACAAGAGGACAGAGCTTAGACAAGCATATTTACTTTCTCTAAGGCAAACTGCAATGGGGAGACACTTAGCACATCTCAAACTTGATTTTCGGGCTGGAAAGGTGGCTCAGTGGTAGAGTGCTTGCCTTGCATGCATGAGGCAGCACCACATAAGGAGAAAAAGCTGGAAGTGGTGCTGTGGCTCAAGTGGTAGAGTGCTAGCCTTGAGCTGAAGAGCTGAGGGACAGCGCCCAGGCCCAGAATTCTGGCCCCAGGACTGGCAAAACAAAACCAAAAAACCAACCCCCCCCCAAAAAAAAACCAAACAAACCTCGATTTGAGTCACTCACCTAAGATAATATCTTAGCAACATGTGGAAATTGTCTTTCTTTTTCCTATCTGTATTAATCATACGTTCCTCATAGAAACCCAGCAGAAGTCAGAAGGACACTGCATCTTTAGCATTAAGGTGGGCTTGTGGTTTTAATAACCAGGTGATCAGCTGGATCTATCACAAGGGATGGTGAAACAGATTTCTGGTAGGAGGCTTAGTTACGTCTCCATTTATTTCCCAAGTGCCTGTCTACGTGCACAGAATCACGATAATGCAATTAGCAGAAAACATACGCAGCTGTTTCCTCAGCTCTCTGGCCCCTGCAATCAACCTCATCCACCTTCTCCTTGTATCAAACAGCTCTATCTCCTTGAGAAAAAGCAGACATACAAAATGCACTGAGAGTTCGTTTCTATATTCCATTAGACCTTATTTCTTGTGTATGAGGAAAGGTACACATGTGACCATTTTAGAAATACACTGACTGGGTATTATTGATCATGTAAAATCATGTAATTTTATTGGCCAAAATGTGGCAAACCAAAATGTAGCATCATGCTGCTATCTTCTTCAAAAGTTTGCCCTCAAGGCTGAGGATGTGAGTCAGCAGTAGAGCACGCATGTAGCATAGACAAAGAGTTTTTCTCTTTTTAAAACACATTTTCAGGTTGGGTATTTGGTGGCTCACACTTATAATCTTAGCTACTTAGAAGGTTTAAAGCCAGCGGTGGGCAGGAAAGTCCATTAAACTCTTATCTCCAATTAACCACAAAAAGCTGGAGGGGAATCTGTGGGTTAAGTGGTAGTACACTAACCTTGAGTGAAAAAGCCAAAGGATAGCACTCAGGCCCTGAGTTCAAGCCCCAGTACCAGCAAAAACAAAACTAAGCAAAATTTAAAAAAAACCAAATCCACTCATTTTCAGTCATTTCAAGTACATACAGAACCGAAGAGACTGTCAGAAGCAACTTTCTATGATCCAGCCAGCTTAGAAATATACCAAACTTGCTTGCCCATCCAGAGTGAAGGCAGCCCACAAAAGCTCCTGGTTGAACTTCCAGATCAGGGATACACACATTCTTCTTCTATTCTAGTCAAGATGGTTAGCATTGGAATTTGAGGCCTATGGGTTTCTTGCAGACTAAGATAACAGACTTTATTTGATTTACTTTCTTGCAGACCAATCAAAAATTACAATTAAGTTAAAAAATAACCTTGTGCTGCCTTCTCCAAACCACAGTTTCAGAAACAGCTGCTTATTACTCATGTGTGGCACCAGGAAATTGCAGTGTCATGTTCAAGGCCTGCAGCCCATAGAGAGCTGTGGGACTGGGAAAAGGGCGCCCATGAGTCTTTTCTGTTGATTTACCTTCTCTCTCTTGGCACTACCACTGAGTTCAAAATTTCCAGGAGAAGGGAAAAGAACACTTGTAACTTGGGCCAAAAACAAAAAAAACCCCAAAACCCGAAAGAAAAGGCTTTCATCAAATTTCTTTATTCATTTATTTCTTGTCTAATGGACTACCATTTAAAAACAAGCATACCTCAGCCGCTATGTAACATCAAGATTCTGAACAATGATTGGGAATATGTGGTGAAGAGGGTTGCTGCCCATGCCAGAGTCTCCTTTTCAAGAAGTCTAACCAAAAGACCCAGTTCATGTTGAACAAAGCCACCTGCCACTAAGCAGAAACAAGTTGGCTCAGTGAAATGAAAGAATCAAAACTATCATATATGTCAGTGTAGTAGTGCATACTTGTAATCTAGTCACTCAGGAGGCAGTGATGGGGAGGGCCGTTATTTGAGGCCAGCCTGAGCAAAAAGTTCATGAGACACCCCCCTCACCCCCCAACTCATCAATAGTTGGGTGTGGTAAAGAGCATCTGTCATCCTAGCTAGTATGACAGATGTGGGAAGTTGACATCATTGGAAGAAATGGGGTTCCTGGTCAGCCTGAGAAAAAAGTTCCTAAGACCTCCATCTCAATGGAAAAAGCTGGATACTGTAGTATATACTTGTAATCTTTGCTACAATGGGAACTGTAAATAGGGGGATTGTGGTCCCTACTGGCTCAGACACAAAATGTAACCTTACTTAAAAATAAAGGGCTGGAGTTTTGGCTCAAGGTGGCTCTGTTGCAAGTGTGAACAGTTCAAACCCTAGTACTGACAGATACAAAAATGAGAAAACTAAGAAACTAAAAAACTAAAAACCAAAAAAAAAAAAAAAACAACTAAAAAAATGAGAAAACTGTCACATGTAAAATAATTTTCAATGGAATTCAGTTTGCATTTGTTTGGCAAGACTATCATGAAAGGTCATATTTTGTCTCTGTGTGCCTTTTTTTCTCGGTATTAATATGTGGTTAGAACAAAGATTAATGACCTAGGACAGGTGATTCCATAGGAAGCTGGGAACAAGGAGTCTGTGGAAGCAGGATGTGGTGGAGCGTGCCAGTGACCCCAGCATTTTGGAAGACTGAGGCAGGAGGAGAGCAAGTTCCTAGCCAACCTGGATGCCTGGAGAGACTCTTATCCCTAAAAACAAAGCAATCAACAATAGCAATAAAAACAGAGCCAAACAAAAATGAGACTATGGATTCTGCTAAAGTTTGAAAACTTTAACACATAGTAAAAACACTCTGTGAATCTTTAGTGTGAAGTTTACTGATAAATCCTTAGAAATACCAAAAGTTGGCTAAAACTCCATCGGCCGCCCTCCTAGCTCCTCACTGAGGCTTAGGGGTGAGATGTTGGTACATAAACACAAGACCTTTCCTCTAATTAACTGTTCCCTCCCCTCCCCTGTCCATTATGGGACTACTCAACACTTTAGGTTTTGGCTAATCACATACCTGGCTGAGAGAAGATTATCATGTCACCAATTAGCTCTTATCTGACTCTCTCCCAAAGGTGGCAATTTCTACCAGGACTTTGGAAACCACATGATAACGAAATGTGGTTTAATGTCCCTGGATACCTTTGGGAGTGGTCAGAATCACTATTATCATGTTACATTTTGCTTCCTGCTACATATTTGAGTGATAGGAATTAAAGATAAAGGAATTTCAGTTTCAATTTCCTTCAATGGCTAAAATGGTAATGATAACTGCAGAAAGCAAATTTCCTAGTCAGGAAATGTATACATCTGTACACCACCTTTACAGTAACAGTAAAGAAATTTTTTTTTTTTTGGGTCCGGTCGTGGGGCCTGAACTCTGGGCCTGGGCGCTGTCCCTCAGCTCTTCAGCTCAAGGCTAGCACTCTACCATTTGAGCCACAGCGCCACTTCCGGCTTTTTTCTTATGTGGTGCTGAGGAATCGAACCCAGGGCCTTGAGCATGCAAGGCAAGCGCTCTACCACTGAGCCACCTTCCCAGCCCAGTAACAGTAAAGAAATTTTAAAAATGATAGTCATGACAGAATTTGGTAATAGCTAGTGTGGTTTCAATTTTTCAATTTTAAGTTTAAAAAAGAAAACACACGGGGAGCACCTATTTCAGATAAAGTACTTGGAATGACTGTTGAGCCACACCTCCATGGAACCTTAAAGAATTGGCGAAGAATAAAGACAGTAATGTATTTCAATACTGCAAGCCCCAAATGGGCCACACAGTATGAGGAAAATGCACTACACATGGGGAAGCAGGTTAAGAAATTTAGAACTAAAACAGTTCCAGAAAATTCTCCAGGAAGGTCAGTAAAATTTTTGCCTCTGATTTCAATCTCTACAATTCATTTTCGGTTTAATTACATATTTTAGTTACAACTAGTAACGAGAAAAAGCCCCAATCACTCTTTGTAACTCAGCTTCTAAAAAAACACAAAACACAAAACTATGGCCCAGAGAGTGGATAAGAGTCCTTTAAACCCAGTGGCCAGGGACAGACTCCCTTTTTAAGCAGTCTTCAGGATGAGGGCTGAGCCTGAGGGTATGTGGGCTCAAAATACAGCCCCAGGCTTAGAAGCTGTGCTGAAGTTCTAGGGTCACCAAGAGCCTCTGACCCACCATGTAAAGCAGCATTATCCAAAACCATCTCTGCCTCTGCCTGGAAGCAGCATATGAAATCTAGGTGAGCTAGGCTTATCCACACAGTTTTGTTCCGAATTGGCTCTGCCTTTAGTTTATGGAAAGATAACCCCAAAATTTTATCTTAAATAGTGACACCTTATGTAGTTTTATGGATATGGAGATCATGTCTTTTTGTTGAACGAGTAGGAATCAGAAGGTAACATAAAATTTTGTAACAAGAATGAATTTGCCATCAACTTAAACTCTAGTCTATCTACCAGGACTAGAGAAGTAACTGTATTAAAAGGAGACACAACTAAAGTTGCTACCAAAGAAAAGCAAAGCAACTCTTGTGTTCAAGTGCATGGGGAAAAGTGGCACAATATGGCTTTTCAGAGAGGACTTAAGGGAAGGTCCATATGACACATCCTAACAGATTACCTTTTTTTTTGTGGTTGTGGGGCTTGAACTCTGGGCCTGGGCACTGTCCCTCTGCTCTTCAGCTCAAGGCTAGAGCTCCACCACTTGAGCAATAGGGCCACTTCCGGTTTTCTGAGTGGTTTACTGGAGATAAGCATCCCACTGACTTTCCTGTCCCGGCTGGTTTTGAACCACAATCCTCAGATCTCAGCCTCCTGAGTAGCTAGGATTACAGGCGTGAATCAGTGATGCCCAGCCTAACAGATTACTTTTAATGGGAGAGAGAAACAGAAGAAAAACAAAAGCAAACCCAAGTATATAAGGGAATGAACCTTGAGTCAAGAGAGTCATGCAGACTGAAAGTAAAGAAGAGAAGAAAGGAAGGATGGGAGCAGAAAATGAGAGCAAGGGGCAAAAGGTTGAAGAAACACAGGAAAGGGATTCTGATACTCACACACAGAGAAAAAAGGATGCAGTGGGTGAGATCTGAAATGGGAGCTAAAAATCTTGGTGTCTTGTTTCCAGGGAAGTCCTCCATAAACCATATGACCTTTTTTTTCAGTCAAGAACTTCCATGCCTCAGTTTCCTTGTCTACCAATTGGAGAGATCGTGCTAAGTTACTCAAGTCAAATGATCAATAACGATCCTTTTTCAATTTGAAGATCCTATGATTTTGTGATTAACCATTAGGGAAAACATCAAAAGAAGCTTGTTGAATAGCTCCAGGAATGTAGAAAAGAAATATCTGGAGAGATAGATAAAAGGTGAGTTTAACCAGACTAATTAGAAGATACCCCAGGAAATTTCCAACAGAAGTGAAATAATGTCACCAGCTTTTATTCTCCTGCTTGCTGTGTGCCATTCAAAGAGGGAAGTGAAAGGCCTTGTGGGAATCATATCCTCACAGGTGTGCAACCAGAGCTCTGTCTGCCTCTGCAAATCCTTCCTTTCACCAATGCATTTCAATAGTCAATGTTTAGATAGCACTTCGCAGATGAAAAGTACCACATAAGCACTCAACATTATTATAACTTAACAGCTTTTATGGGACTAGCAATGCTTGAGGTTAAATGAGAAGCTCAAGTAAGTTCCCAGCTAGGAGGCTGTGTGATCTAATAAATTGTTGGGTCACTGATGAAGAAAAAGAAAACCAGTGCATAAAGTGAAATAGGTGCTCTCCATTAGCTTGCATACCATTGTCTAAGACTCTGCTTATATTTATTCTTTGCCCCAAGGTGTCAACCAGAAGGAGACACCATTCACAACACAGCCATCATTGCTATTCTATACATCTTGTCTTTCTCCAGCAGTAACTGGTGTCTGTGTGGTTGGGCAGGTGTACATTCGTATATCTAGGATATGGATTCAAAACATGAGGATTTAGGATATTATAAAGTGGGGGCAAGTAAATTCATTGGCAAACAATGGGGAAAAATAAAGCTCATCCCTAACTCATCTCAAAAATGTAATTTCTGATAAACCAAGGATATTAAAAAAAAAAAAAGAAGTCAGGTGCCAGTGGCTTATGCCTGTTATTCTAGCTATTCAGGAGGTTGAGATCTGAGGATCATGGCTGGATCCCCAGCCAGGGGAAGAAATTCTATGAGACTCAAATTTCCAATTAAGCATAAAAAAAGCCAGAAGTGCCAGGAGCTGGTGGCTCATGCCTGTATTCCTAGCTACTCAGGAGGCTGAGATCTGAGGATCATGGTTCAAAGTCAGCAGGTAAAGTCCGTGAGAATATCTCCAATTAACCACCAGAAAACTAGAAGTGGCGTTATGGCTCAAGTAGTAGAGTGCTTGCCTTGAGTTGAAGAGCTCAGGGACGGTGCCTAGGGCCAGAGTTCAAGCCACATGACTGACAAAAAAAAAAAGGCCAGAAGTAGAGCTGTGGATCAAGTGGTAGAGTGCCAGCAGTTAGCAGATAAGTTAAGGGACAGTGCCCACAGACAGTGCCCAGGCCCCGAGTTCAAGCCCTAGGACTGGGAAGCATGTGTATACACACACACATACACAGAAACACACACATAAGCACAGAAACACACACACACAAATAAAAATAAAAAAATTCATAAAAGTATTCTTTAAACTTTAAAAAAAGTATTAAAGAATATGGGAAAAAAGTATTTTTTAAGTATTTTATAACTTCAATGATAAGTCTGAAGTATTTTAAAACTTCAATGATAGTCTGAATATGTAAAATAAAAATAGTACAATACAAAATATCACTTAAAATGACAAAAAAGTGGGAAAATATTTCCCATTTGTATGAAAAAGAGACAATTTCTTTACTATATAAAGAGCCTTTCCAAATGAATAAGATAATGACCAACAATATAATTAACATACAAGTTAAAAAACTCACAAAATAAAAAATGATCAATAACAATACAAAAACATGCTCATTTCCATTGGAAAACAATGCAAATTAGAACAACAATGCAAAGTTGTTTTCAGACTGGCTAGAATGTAAAATATTGATATAGAAAATTAACAAAGGTGCAGGAAAATAGAATCTCTCCAGACACTGGATAGAAATAAGATGGGTTCCACATTTTCAAAAAGAAAGCATTGTTCACCAAATTTAAGAGCAGGCACTCTTTGACCCAGTCATCTACATTTAGTGAACTTCTACCACACACACAAGTACACAGGGAAAGGTGGTGGGTGTTCCCAACAGTCGAGGGCCTGACAACAAAGCAAAACATACACACAAAAAACTAAAAAACTGGCACAGGTTAACAATAACTTAGGCTTAAATGATCTAATTTAACTTACCTAATTCACCAGGCAGCCAATTAAAAGAATGAGATAAACCTTTATGTACTCTAATGTGTATAATCTGCCAAGTGTCTACAGAATACTGTTAGGTAGAAAAGGCAAGCTATAGCACAGCAGTATACTTTGGCCCCATTAAAATGTTTTGGGCATTTGTAAGTGAGCAACTGTCTACAAAAACAGACTGGAAATATTTAGCAAAAGCTACTTCTGAAGACAGGGATGTAAGAGAGAAGACATTAACAATACATTTCTGTGTGGGTACTGGTGGATCATGCCTATAATCCTAGCTACTCAGGATGCTGAGATCTGAGGGCTGCAGTTCAAAGCCAGCTCAGACAGAAGAGTCTATGAGCTTCTTTTCTTCAATTAACCAGCAAAATGCTTGAAGTAGAGGTATGGCTCAAGTAGTAGAGCATCAGCCTTGAGAAAAACACCAAGCAAGAGTGAAAGGCTCTTAGGTAAGCCCCAATACTGGCACAAATAAATAAAGTTTTCCAGGGTTGAGAATGTAAGCTCAATGACAGAGCACTTGTCTAGCCCCAAGTTCTAACCTCAACATGGCATGTGTCCCATGTATGCATGTGCGTGAGCACACACACACATACACACACACACACACACACACACACACACAAATTTTGTATTCCTTAATTTTTGAATAAGATCTTAAAGACTGGTTTTGTACTGCCTCTGTTTTCATTTGTTTCTAATAACATGTTTCTTTTGACAATTTCTCCTATTGGTGAACTTGTGACTATATCAGACTTGAAGCTTGCTTGTGTCCAACAAGATGTGTCCAAAATGCTCAGCTTAGAATGCTTTTCTAAGCTGAGGAGTTTTTCAGGCTGCCTATTCAATTAGAATAATTTAAACCGTCAACAGCCGTATCTAATACAAGGTGACTTAACTTGTTTACATAATTACCACTTAATTCTAGACATTAAATCTTATCTCTTTAAATGCCAGAATGGGAATTAGCAAGTAAGCAACCAGTTAGGATGCATGTCTTGTTTTCTAAGAATTTGCTGAAATGTTTAAAAATTGTCTTCCAGCTAAGACCAGCTTGGAGTGGCAGGGTCTCTTCCTTTCTCACCTATTTGAGATGACCCACTCAAGCTTTTACTGGCTTAGACACACAACTCCATCCAGATCACCTGGTTGGAGTGGCAAGTGATATTAAGTTTCAGAAAGTAGTTTTGTAAAGAACAGCTTTAAAAGGAAACAGTACTGCTTTAGAATTTTTAAATTAATTTCCCATCTATTCAGAGGTTATAATACTTTCAGATTATATAAGATCTTGTAGATTGAAATTACCCAATTAACATATTTTATTACTTAGTTTGATGTCAATCCAAGAAAAAGTCAATGTACTCACTGTCTTGCCCTAAAGAAAGAAATGAAAACCAGTTTTACAACAGGAGAACTTTCAAAGATAAGACTAAACATAGAGTTTCCCTATGACCCAGCAATCCTACTCTTGAGCATTTATTCAAATGACCACAAAACAGGCTGCATTAAAGCCACTAGCACAACCATGTTCATTACAGTATTGTTTACCATTGCTAAGATATGGAATCAACCCAGATGCCCCTCAACAGATGAATGGATCAAGAAAATGTGGCATATATACACAATGGAATTCTATGCTTCATCAGAAAAAATGACATTGCTCTATTTGTAAGAAAATGGAAAGATAGCTGGGCACTGGTGGCTCACACCTGTAATCCTATCTACTCAGGAGGCTGAGATCTGAGGATCGCTATTCAAAGTCAGCGTGTGTAGGAAAAGTCCGTGAGACTCTTATCTCCAATAAACCATCAGAAATCCAGAAGTGGAGCTGTGGCTCAAGTGGTAGAGTGATGGCCTTGAACTGAAGAGCTGAGGGACAGAACTCAGGCCCAGAGTTCAAGCCCCATGACTGACAAAAAAGAAAAAGAAAAAAGAAAAAGAAAATAGGAAGATTTGACAAAAAATTAAACTAAGGGAAGTAAGCCAGACCCAAAGAAACAAGGCTGCCTGGTTTTCCTCATTTGTAATAATTAGAATGTGCCTATAAAATCTACAAGTAAACCGAATGGATAGTAAATTACACCTGGACATGATTAATTAAACAGCACTCTAACCATTCACACAGTGTGACCAAAGGAGAATATTCTTAGGCGAGGATCACAAGAGCTCAATAACTATGTGCATATCACTGTATAAAATGCTTATCAAAAAGAAATAGGAATAAGAGGGTTTTTTTGTTTTGTTTTGGGGTCCAGTTGTGGGGCCTGAACTCTGGGCCTGGGCGCTGTCCCTCAGCTCTTCAGCTCAGGGCTAGCGCGCTACCACTTGAGCCACAGCGCCACTTCCGGCTTTTTGCTTATGTGGTGCTGAGGAATCGAACCCAGGGCCTCAGGCATTCAAGGCAAGCGCTCTACCACTGAGCCACCTTCCCAGCCCAAGAGGGTTTTTTTATTGTAGTGTTTGCAGTTCTTTTTGTTTTTTTTTTCTTTCCTTTTTTCTTTGGTTTGTTCCCTTTTGTCACTGTATTTGATTTCTGTACCCTTCATCTTGAATACAAGTCTATCTGATTTGGGGAAAAAAGGGGAAGCACAGAAACAGTGGGACAAACGGTAAGCCAATTCAGCAATGATATTCACTAGACACTATGTTGGAAACGAACTATACAACTTGAAGAAGGGAGATGGGAGGAGAAACACTGGGAGAGAACGAGGGAGGGGGTGACACTGTTCAAAAGGAAATGTCCTCATTACTGATTTAATGTAACTGTAACCTCTCTGTGTATCACCTTTACAATAAATTAAAAGTAAGTAAAAATCCATATGACATTCATTTTTGAGTATCATCCCATCTGAAACATGTTCAGAGACTGCTAAATTTAAATAGAAAAAGGTCCCCAAAAAGGAAGCCAGTAACAGGCAATGTTTGACACTTAATTCCAATTAACTAGCAAAAAGCATGGAATGAATGTGTGGTTCCAGTGGTAGAGTACCAGCCTTGAGAGAAAAAGGCTCGGAGTTCAAGAGCTCTGACTGAGTTCAAGTCCCCCACTCCAGAGAGAGAAAGAGAGAGAAAGAGAAAGAGAGAGAGTACATACACATATTTACGCACATACATATATGTATATATGGACAATATGCATATACATATATGAACATATACATATATATGAATTCTAATAATAAAGTGTACATACCTTTTTCTCTCTCCCTCCTTCTCTCTCCCTCTCCCCATCCCCCCTCTCTCTTTTGTTGGTCATGGATATTGAACTCTGGGCCTGGGCACTATCCCTCAGCTCTTCAGCACAAGGCAAGCACTCTACCATTTGAGCCAAAGTGCCACTTCCAGCTTTCTGGTGGTTTATTGGAGATAAGAGTCTCACGGACTTTTCCTACCTGGGATGGCTTTGAACTGCGATCCTCAGATCGCAGCCTCCTGAATAGCTAGGATTACAGGTATGAGCCACCGGCACCTGGCTTCTCTTTCTTTTGCAATGCTGTGGATTGAATTTAGGGCTTTATACATGCAAGCTTTACCCCTAACCCAAGTGCAGAAATCTTTCACTCAGTGAATTTTAAGACATACATGTGCAGTACTGGTAACTGAACACAGGGCCTTGCACACACTAAGCAAGCATGCTATCACTGTGCTATAATCCCATGGAAAACATGCATGTGAAAAATTCCTGCCATTTTCAGACTCCAGTGCCAATTACTCCAACCCCTTCCCTATGCCATTACCAAAAGGATCTTATAAAATACAGGTTTGACCAAATGATAATAATGACATCAGAAATAGTCACTTCATCCCCATAGCAGTGATAGCCTAAGCTTTTCTAAGCTTAGATGTCTTAAGCTTTTCACTCTTTATCTCCTTCAAGATAACGAACAAACACTCGGACATTGGCAGACACACTGTGAGGATGAAGTAAATAATAACTATTATTACCATTATCCGCAAACATCCTAAAAGGTCAGTGTTTTTGCATCATATGTCTATAGTCACTCTGTTTGGAAGTGTAGAGAAGGGAGCTGGACTACCAGGGCTCAAGTTCTAATAACAGGGCCTTACTGGAGTTGGCACTGAGGAAGTCTCCTCTGCCCTCCAGGATGAAGTTTTCACTCCTTAACATGTCCCACATGCTGTTCTCTCCTTGCCTGCTCATACCCTATGTCAGGATCAGAGTAACTATCATTTATCACATGCATTCTAGGTGCTTTCTCTATTTCCAATTCTTACTGCAACTTTGCAAAATGAACATTATTAAGCTAGTTATATAGATAAGTAAACTGCAATTTCCATTCTTCCACAATTTCCTCAAGTCACATCCTCAAGTGGCACCTCATTCTAAGGCATGTGTGACTTTGGTCCCCAGTTTGCCCTCTTTTGCTCTAAAGCTATTCATAATTCTAAACAGATTGCTTATAAGGAGAAATGGCTTTTGTCCCTTTTCTACGTTAGACCTTGGTAAACATATTCAACTTTTGCTTTCAAAAAGTCAAAACTGAGTTATTTCTTGAAACACTCCTACCACAGGCCCTGGATCCCAACATTTAAATTGCAACCTTGTCCAAACAAAATGGCAAGTCTCTGCACAGATTGAGTTATGATTTAATGAAGTCTCTGCCAGTTAAGCACCACAGGCACTTTAGAAGGACTTCTAGGGAATGTGTGATTCACAAACTCTTAGGACACATACAATTTCTGGGTGATGAGCCAGTCAGCTCTCTAAGGCTGAGGACAACAGAGGGTAAATTTTGTGGGCAACCAGAAAGGCCATAACCAGCAATTTTTTAATTGATACAGGAAAACAGTACTCATAAGAATAGTTAACATTCTTGTTGATTATGTAGAATTTAAAAATTCAGACACTTTAACACTGGGTACAAGTTCAGCTCCTTCTGTACCTCACAAGAGGATATTAATGTGCAATCTGTGACAGAAAGTGGCTGTCCCTCTAAATGCTTTCAGACAACTTTTGGCAACTTAGTTGAAACCATTCAATCTTATTTAAGATTATAAAACAAGTTAATTCTTTAATTTATTAGTTTTACAAAATTAGAACCATTTTTATGTTTAAAATCCCACATTAAAAATTCTTGTTGTTTAAGAAGAAGAGAAAAACAGTTCAACTCGGAGTATGTGTCATTATAATTAAAATAATTTAAAAAGTAGATTTGGAGCTGGGGCTCATGCCTGTAATTATAGCTATTCAGGAGGTTCAGACCTGAAGGACAGTAGTCTGGAGCCAGCATGGGCAGGAAAGTCTGTGAGACACTATCTCCAAAACAACCAGCAAGAAGCCAAGCTGGACATGTGGCTCAAGTGGTAGAGTGCCAACCAAGCTGGCATGAGGTCCTGATGCAAACCCTAGTATTGGCCAAAACTAGAAAAGGAAAAATTGGGTTGATACAGTGACTCCAAAGTTGACCTAAAAGATTATAAGGTCATTCATAGTAAGATGATTTTTTAAAAAACAAGAGTATAAGGATGTATTTATATTACTAAATATCAAACTATAGTATTTAAATAATTGATACTATGGAAATTGCTATTGAGGAATTAAATGACTGCTCAGAAACACATTTAATTGGATTACGGTGAATATGACCATGACTGATCAAAGTTAGTATGGAAAGAATGGATTACTGAAAAACAGGTCTGAAGTGATTTAACCATTTTGATAAAAAGTCAAGTTATAGCCTCATTTTTTATACAAAAAAGTAAAATAAAAAAGTAGAAATTTATTGATTTATTAAACATACAAAAATATACTTTTTTTTCCAGTGCTGAACGCAGAGTCTCACTCAGGTTAGGCAAGCAGTCTACCCCACTGAGCTACATCCTCAGCCCTACAATAACCAGGAAGGTGCAAGTGATGATTTCTCTGAGTCTAGGAGAGGGACTTAGTAGCCACAGAAGACACTACACAAAGGGGAAATAAATAGGTCTGAATACATACAAAAGTCAAGGGCAAACAACAAAAACGGAGGGAAAAATCACACATAAGGCAGCTTTATATACATAAACTAACTGAAGAAACAGATTGCTCTCCAATAGGTATAAGATGTGATTTTAAATATCATTTAAAATAGAACTTGGGGCTTGAATCCACCAGGGCTTAGGTGGGGTACCTGAGATACTCTACCACTTTGGCTTTTTGGTGTTTAGTTGAAGGAGTCTCACATTATCTTGCCCAAGCTGGCTTTGAACCATGACCCTCAGATCTCAGCCTTCTTAAGTAGCCAGGATTACAGACTTGAACCACTGGCACTTGGCCACAACTTTTAATAAAGTGAACTGAGGCTAAGAAGATGCTTTGAAGTTCTGTCCTATTCTTTGACAGCCTGCAGTATGGGGGTACTCTCACCACCAAGGAGTCTTCTGTCTCTGAATTACTTTTCTCCAGTTATGCTTCCCTTTCTTCTATTCTTTCCAGTGTAAATTACAGGGCCGATTGGCCTAGCGAGGGACCTTAGTGCATGGCAGAAGCCATCCGGGGCTATTCTGGCCTACTCATTTTCTTTCCTTGGTCTCCTCTTTTTGCTTTCCTCTTGCCTATGCTCAGGCTTGCTAACATGCTCTGAGAACATAGCTGGCTCCAAGTCCTGTTTTAGCAAAACAACACAGGGCATCCTGGGGTTAACTCTGGGCTTGGCCTTTCACAGTTCTGTGATTAAATTGCATTTTTCAGTGGTTGTGCCTTTAAACTCAAACCCCTTAAAAAAGAAATTTAAGGAGAGCAAAACATAGGAAACAGTGCCAAATGTCAATAACATATTTCAGTCATTTGGGGAATGGGTAGCTTTAGAAACCACAAATTCCCACTTATGCAAGGGCTACTTGAGCTTTTCCCTTTATTGCTTAGTGACAGAATTCTGGCTCTTAGAACATGGTTAGAGTTGCTCTCTTGGTTTCTTTCTTTCTGAAACAGTTATAAAATACCTGGGTTATCACAATGGGGGTCAGCTAATCCTATAGTTTGGATCAAATAACATAAATCATTTTCCATTGCTGATATTGATCATTTAGACTAAAAGCCAAACCTAAGTCCACATCTTGGTATCTGCTACACAAGCCCAGCAAATGCAGTCACGCTGCATCATACATCTAAACATGGGAGGCCATATGTCTATGACTTCTCTATCAGTGGGCAAAGCATTGGTGCCATATGCTGGGCTGTGTTCTTTCTCTTCTTGTTTATTGTCAGTTGTGGGGCTTGAACTCAAGGCCTGGGCATAGTTTCTGAGCTCTTTTGCTTAAGGCTAGTGCTCTATCACTTTGAGCCACAGTTCTACTGGTTGTCTGGTGGTTAATTAGACGTAAGAGTCTCAGGGCCTTTCCTGCCCAGGCTGACCTGAAACTGCAATCCTCAGATCTCAGCCTTCAAGTAGCTAGGAGTGAGCCATCAGCACCTGGCTCTCTATCTTCTTTCCTAAAGAAAAATGAATGAAAGGGGAAGATGAGATGCCAGTTTTGCTTTATGAGTTGTGCTTTCCAAGACCATGGCTGCACACAGAAAATGGAAAGAATTCTAGAGAGCTCTTCCTGTGGCCTTAGATCTAGTCCACTATACAGGACTAATTATCAGCATCAGAGTCCCATGGTAAGATTCTTCATTGGCCCCTACCAGCAGAACTGGATTAAGGGATCTTGAGACAACCCCAACATAAACACTATAAAGTGTATTAATTGATCAAAGAGTAATCAGAAGCAAGGTCCCAGTAAGCTCAGGTTTCCAAACATACTATATTACTGGCAAATGTGAACTAGTTTCACTTGAAGATGAGTAGAAAAGTTTTTTAGTGAGTACTGAACACTTTGGTGGAAAACATTGTAAGATGTAAACAGCAACCAAAAGCCAAGGAAGTAGCCCAGGAATGAGGTAGCTGAGTTAGAAGTTGTCAACTAAGATGGATACAAGTGACTGATTTAACTACATAGGTTGAAATGGAGTAATGTAGTAAAAGCACAACAACAAAAACAAAAACTAGGGAAATTCAGAACTATAGAAAACTTGAGAAAATATCCTCAACAAAACACTAGCAAATTGAGTCCAATAGCATAAAAAAAAAAAAGAATTATACAGGAACACCAAATAAGATTTATCCCAGGAATGCAAGGTTAGTTTAACATCTGAAAACTCAAATAATGTAATAGGCCTTTAAATAAAATGAAGAACAAAAACCATGTAATCATGTCAACTGATGT
The DNA here is from genome assembly GCF_024711535.1 of Dipodomys merriami. Lineage (NCBI taxonomy): Eukaryota > Metazoa > Chordata > Mammalia > Rodentia > Heteromyidae > Dipodomys > Dipodomys merriami. The sequence continues at coordinate 25,593,311 of NW_027202270.1, read as the reverse complement.
AGAAAAAAACCTTTGACAAAAGCTAACACTTTGCTGTGGTTAAGAAAACCTAACAAATTAGGAGTAGAAAGGATCTTCCTCAACCTGACAGAAAACATGTACAAAAAACTCAGTCAATGTACCTAATGGTAAGACCAAATAGTATACTCCTGAGATAAGAAACCAGACCATTTGCTCTCACCACATAGCTAAAACTGTACTGGAAGTTCTAGTCAGGGAAATCAGGAAAGAAAAAGAAACAACAAATTTCAGACTGGAAAGGAAAGGAAAAGTGTAAAACTATCTCTAGTTTCAGATGACAAAATCTGGTACAGAAAAGTCAGAGGGAGGGGCTGGGACGGTGGCTCAGTAGTAGAGGGCTTGCCTTGCATGCCTGAGGCCCTGGGTTCGATTCCCCAGCACCACATAAGCAAAAAGAAAAAAGCTGGAAGTGGCACTATGGCTTAAGTGGTAGAGCTCTAGCCTTGAGCTGAAGAGCTGAGGGACAGCGCCCAGGCCCAGAGTTCAGGCCCCATGACCGTACCCTCCCCCCCCCAAAAAAAGAAAAGTCAGAGGGATTTTGCTTTCATGAATGTCAGAAAAAAAACTTTCAAATATAAGTTTTTTTAAAAACAACATCCATGAATGATGCTCTTACTCAAAGAGCCTAAATGACTATACTACTCAGTTTAGTTCTTAAAAAAATTTATTAAGAACCCAAATAAGTTAAAAGAGTGGCATTACTATAAGACATAAAATATTCTAATTTTCAACATATATACATTGTGTGTATGTGTGTGTGTGTGTGTGTGTGTGTGTGTGTGGTCAGTTTATTTTCCTCTTCTTACTAAATAGACTATCATTTCAATATTTATTAAAATATGTTTTGAAAGCAACAGCATGACTAAGCACTGGTGGCTCATGCCTGTAATCCTAGCTACTGAGATTTGAGGACCGAGTTTCAAAGCCAGCCAGGGCAAGAAAGGCTGTGACACATTTCCACAATTAACCAACAAAACTGCCAGAAGTTGAGCTGTAGCTCAAGTAGTACAGTTCTAGCCTTGAACAAAATAGCTCAGAGAGAGTCCAGGCTTTGAGTTCAAGTCCCAGGACTGGCATATGCATATGTGCAAGCACCCCAATCCCCTCACAATAACAATGTGCAATATGCCAAGTTACTAGCCTGGCTGGGTACTCAACACAGTTCATCTGGCCTTGCCTCCTGCAGGTACTTTGGGTCATGTCAGCTCTCATGAAAACATGACATTTGCCTAATATTCCTGTTGCAGGTCTCCCTGGCCTACATCATTTTAAAAGACTCCAGGTGGACACAGGATTTAGGGTCAGACTAGAAACAAGCCATCACCATGTGCTGTTGACAATGAGGTCCTTAGACAAAAGGGATAAGAAACTGCACAAGAGAAATCTCAGACTTTCTCTTCCTCCTCCTCCTCTCAGGATCTTACACTTGCTAGGCAAACATTTTACCACTTAACTATACTCACAGCCCTTTTCTGAGTTTTTGAAATTTGCTTCTTGTTCCTCCTGAACAGGAACAATTTAAGCCTCCTGCTCTCCCTTTTGCACATTACTAGCATCTTCCAATGGCTTCTTTCGAAACCAGTTATAAAATTCCACTTAAAAGAATATGTTTGTCAATGGAAAAAATGCAGGAGTCAAGATGTAGAAATTGCAAGATTTTGGCTCATTTGTCCTTCCTCCTAAGTTCTCCTGAGTACAAGAGTCTATAGCAGTTAAGGTTCAACAAAGACAGAAACAAAACAACTAAACAATGACTGTTTAAGTACTTCTTAACTGTAGTCTGAACTTCTTGTTTTGAAAGTGAATAGTTAAAAAAAAAATCTAAGCAAGTGCAGTCAGCCCTTCATATCTGTGGAACCCCATCCATGGAGCAAATCAACTGCAGCTTAAAAATATTTTCTCTGTACTGAATCTGACAGAGATTCTTCTTACTATCATTATCTAGAGAATATAGAGCAAACTGTTTACATTATATTAGGCAATGTAAGTAATCTAGGGATGATTTAAAGTAGAAAGCCATGTAGGCTTTATGCAAATATCCTTGCATTTTACATAAGGAATCTGAGTAGTTTAGATTTGTGTATGTAAGGGGAAGTCTTAGAACCAGCCTCCCCTGGACCCTGGGTAGTTATACTGTATAAAGTGCTCTACCGGATTGATTGCCATAATTAGCTATTTCATATATTTCAAAATACCACTTAAAGGTATTTTGCTAGTAATTAGAGTTGTTATCCTGATAGAAAACCTATAAGCCTAGTAGGGAACAGACTTAAAAACGTATTATAAGCAGGAACTCTTTCATAATTTCCCTGAAGAAAGTGCTCAAATGCACTTCAGAAAGAAAGCTTGTTCTGAGTCCATATCACCTTTCTGAAATACTCAAGACTGTCAGGAAACTGGAAGGAATTACACTGTAAGTACAGGGTGAAGGAGCAGGGGTACTCACTAGGAGGAATTACACTGTAAGTACAGGGTAAAGGAGCAGGAGTACTCACCAGGAGAAATTACAGTGTAAGTACAGTATGATAAGCAGAGATACTCACTGGGAGGAATTTTATTGTAAGTTGCCAAAGCAAGAATATTCAAATTTTGTGTTTTCTAAATCAATAGTGCTTTTTTTTTAGTTTCTAATTTTTAATTTTGTCACCAAAAGATTCTAAGACCAAAACCAATCTGTTATTTTCTAACACCATTACTTCAGAAAAAAGAAGGGGATTTTAAAATCCAAACAGTAGAAATGCAGTGATTTCAGAAATACTTTAAACTGTATTCCCAAACCCATTCAGAGAAGTCGAGAATCTCTGTGATAAAAACACAGGCGGCCGGGCGCTGGTGGCTCACGCCTGTAATCCTAGCTACTCAGGAGGCTGAGATCTGAGGATCGCGGTTCAAAGCCAGCCCGGGCAGGAGAGACCGTGAGACTCCTATCTCCAATAAACCACCAGAAAACCGGAAGTGGCGCTGTAGCTCAAGTGGTAGAGCACTCGCCTTGAGCTGAAGAGCTGAGGGACAGCGCCCAGGCCCAGAGTTCAAGCCCCACGACCGACAAAAAAAAAAAAAAAAAAAAAAAAACACAGGCGAATGAGGCACAATTTACGGAATCAAAACTCTGTTTCCAGATAGCACAGTTGATTCATCTCTCTTGACAAGGGAGATGAGCAGGTGGTAAGGGATCAAGTCATACCAGCACCAGAAAAACAAAACAAAACATTTGGTTTGCCTGAATCTAAAAAACAGAGAAAACTGAAAGGAGTGATTTTTTCATTATGAAATTCTATGCATTTTAAACTGGGCCCATGCAGTGCCTAGCATCTTTTATCTGTACTACTGAAAGCTGTCTAGGTTGACACTGCATAGAATGAGCGGTATCTTTGCTTAGTAATTAAGAGTACTATTCAAAATATCCTTCCTGAGTTCAAATTCTGTCTGTTGCATGTCCCAGGTGGTAACCTGGATCTAGGTTTTCAGCTAAGAAAGAGGATAACAGTGGCACCCTTTTTATAGGTTGGCTGTGAGGACTAAGTGAGTGATGGATATAAAGCTCTCACAAGAAGAATCAGCACAGATGAACATCTCAAAAACGTTAGTTTTTTTTTATTATTATTTCACACTTTTGGAAGCACCACAGTATGATACTGATGTAGGCATATGTTAAATTGTATCAGGTATATACCAGTACAACAACATACTTCTGATTTCTTTTTCTTTTTCCTTTTTTTTTTTTGTGGGTCATGGGGCTTGAACTCTGGGCCCAGGCAGCTCAAGGCTTGCGTTCTACCACTTAAGCCACAGCACCACTTCCAACAACACACTTCTGGAAAGAACATTAGCTAGAGAATAAGAATGACAATCATTTTGCTAAGCTACATGAAAATGAAGAACTTATTATACTGCATCCAAGGCCAATTATTCTTTATTTTCCTTTCATGCCTCATTTACCTGGCTAACAACAAGTCTGACTGATGTATTTTTGCGTGCATTGGAAACAAAAATGTCATACAGAGAAAAGCTTTCAGGGTCTTAACTATAAGTTACTACTTAGCTAAACAAGGCTGTCCAAGTATACTAGCTTTTTATTTATGAAATCAATGTCTCATCTATTTGGAGTAAACAACAGAGTTAACTTGGGATTTAATCCTCAGAGTGGCTACACATGTTATACTTTAATTCATATTATGAAATGCAGTAAGGGAGTACTTAGTCATCAATAAATCATTGAATAAAATGCAAACATCAAAAAGGAGAAGTTCTAGGGGGCTCCTAAGATGGATTAGTTGGCCTTGAACAAGAAAGACATATATTAGCATATCCTAAGCTGTTGCCTTTCATGTATCTTATCCCTTTTGTCCCTGGAACTATATTTAGTACAGAGAGAACAACAGAGCGGCCAGAGCAGTCAAATAGAAAGAGAGGGTATTAATTTAGTAAGACTTGGTCAAGGTTAGGTCAAAAGATAGAGGGCAAATACATATTTGGCTTATTAATCTACAAGATAAGTTCATATCGGGAATTACAGCACTTGATAGACCTTCTGGTGGGCCTAAATTATAAAGGATCTAAATTCTAAAAATATCCATCTTCCTCCATTTTCTTCCATTTCTACCATGTTTTCTGGCATTTTTTTAAAAAAAATTAACTCCCCTTCTTCTGTTCACTTGTAGCTATTTCTTCAAGATGAGTACTTGACCTCAACTCTTCCTTTTGCTGTCATGATCCACTATAGCCTGTCTTCTGTCTCTCATAGACATCTTCACTATTAAGCTGCTTCTTAGTTACCATCCTCACTGTGCTCTTTCTGGTGGGTTCCTTGATGTTTCTGTGGCATTGTGCATAAAACATGAAGTTGTCTTCCATTGTAAGTGCTAGTGCTACCTCTTCTTCCTCTCCTACTACGCTTTCTTAAAAATTCCTTTGTTGTATCTGTATTACATCTATAAGCAACAAATGTTGCAGTCCTGAAGTAATTACCTTCCACAAATTCCCCACGTACCTTCCCTTTCCCTTGTGTCTTTTCTTCTTAAACAGGCTTCTCAGCTTAGCTTGAGCAGGTTAGGAAACTGGATGGAGCAGATTAAGCTCAGGTATAATGCTTCACACTCCTTTTCCCCATTCGTTACTGTGCTTGCACCTAGTTTGGGTAACCTAAGAAAAGCAAGTAGCTTGGAATAGAAGTCCATAAACTTAATAGTAGTGGTTCTAGCTTTTAGTAAATTCTGTACTCTACCTTCTATGTTCTGGGATAAATTAATGTTTTCAGGTCTGTCCAATTACTAAATAATCTAAATAGGTAATGTATGAAAGCACAGAGCACCCTACCAATGTCACTTTCAAAATACAGAGATGAATCACCACATACTTATTCATGAGGAACTTGTAGTATGCTGAGAATTGTTCTAAGTGCTGGGAATAGGAAGCGAGCCATTCCATGGGGTCCTGCTATTGTGGAACCATGATTTCCTACTCAAAGGCCAAGGAAAATGACTGCAGTTGACATTGGTCAAAAAAACCAGGTTAAAATCATCCTATATAGGAGGAGGGCCCAATTCAGGGCCAGGCTCCTATGTTAACAAACACTCCACCTCCCTGAACTAGGACACACATTTAAGAGTAGTCAGGAGGTTTACAAACCCCTTTCCCCCGAAAACAACCCGAACCCAACCCAAAAGATAATGGGAATCATCTGTTCTGCTCTCAAGTGCAAACCTATAATTTATGGAAAGATGGGAAAAAGAAAGTCCCTTAGGAGGCCTAGCTTAGTTCTGTGGTCAAAATTCAACTGTACTCAAAGCTCCGACTGGAAGAAGTGGGGGTGGAAAGGAGCAAGAAGCCACAGGAAAAATAACATGTCTTGAGGAGGGCCGATTCTCTTTTCTCCTGGGTTCCAAACTTGTTCCTGAGCCAAGCTGCCTCCTTCCCCTCCCGTGCCCTTTCCTATTCCCAGGTTATTACTTTTCTTCTTGTTTTTTTACTCATCTCTGTATGTATTTGCAAGCTGATCATAGTACTCAAACATCTTACCATGAGATGAAGCATAAACTACAGGGTATCCTAGGTGATAGGCAGTTATCATCAAGGGAGAATATGCATAAATAAAATGGAGTTAACAAAAATTTTCAGATTTTGGAAATATCATTTTCCTGAATGCATGACTGTATGCAATAGATATTTACACATATATTTGTACACACATATAACAAAATAACTACTAAAATATACAAACAGAAATGTTCATTATTTAAGAGTATAATGTTCTAAGCAATATTACCACCCGCATCAATTTCTGATTCTGAATTTCAGCTAACAGGCTAGTTTCATACTATCTTCTTTTCTTTTTTTCTTTCTCTTCTTCTTTTTCTTTCCCTCAAGAGAAGAAAAGAGATTAAACCTAGGGCCTTGTACATGCTAGGCAGCACTCTACCACTAAACTACACTCCTAGCTTTTTTTTTTTTTTTTTGAGATAAGAGTCATACTGGCCTCAGGCTGGCCTCAGGTATATTCCCTGAGCCTCTCGAGTGTTGGAATTAAAGGCATGTGCTACCATACCTCACCCATATTTATTTTTTTCTATTTCCATTGGGCTATAGACACTTGTCTTCATAATACTGCTTGTAAATGGTATGAGCACCACAGCAAATCAACTACTTTCATTACATTTCTTTAAATGCCAGCAGTGATTTCTGCTGGAAAAAAAAACAACCCATTTTTATTACATTTAATTATTTACTCTGATACTTCAATAAAATTTCAATATTTATCTCATTAGTTTCCTTATCAGTCATGTGAGGTAAATGATTACTCACACTGGAGATAGAGAAACTGAAAAGACTGGTAGTAGTAGTGGACCTGGAATTTCAAGTACAAGTAGTCCACATGGAGCATCCCTTTGTAGCATTTCAAATGACTTCAAGGACGGCTGTCCTTGCTATTGCTGGATGGTTTTCACTGCTGGTCAAAATGAGAAAGTGAGAGGAAGAATCTGAGGTCATAGCCTCATTACAGCTTTATTAGACAGGTGAACCTCATTAATGTTCTAGAAAGGAACATCCACTGGAGCATTCACTATTCACTGAACATTCTTCTATGTACTTGCTCAGGGTCACGTAACAGGTACAAGACCAAGTCAAGACATCCCAGGCTAGCTGGCTCCAGACCCCATGTCCATGTCCTCAGTTCTTATGCTAAAGTCTTTCAGAGGGCATGCTGATGCTAACCCCCACACCAGGGCTATTTAAAGATCCATGTGAACTCAGGACCAAGCAGCCCTAAAGACAAAAAAGCATAAATGCTAGAGAGAGAGATCATCGGTTCACAAATGCTCACAAAAGAATAGTCTCCTGTGAGTTCACTTTTTCCTGTCTTCCTTTTCCTAGATCTGATTGATTCATCTACTCCATACTTTCCAAGCACTTTGTTTTGCCAAAAACCTGTTCTCAGTTAGCAGGATGGATAAGATAAAGACTTACATTCGAGATGGAGTTTTTCATTTGTAGATTATTTTTTACCTAAAAACGGAGTAATTGTAGTGACATTTTATTTGGAGAAGGCATATGGAGTCTTAACAAGAATCACTAGTTGTAACTTTTTTGGGAGGAGAGCGGGTGCTGGTAATGGAGCTTGAACTCAGGGCCTGAGCTCTGTCCCTTAGGTTTTTCACTTAAGGCTGGTGGTATACAATTTGAGCCACAGCTCCACTTCTGGCTTTTTGGTGGTTAATTGGAGATAAAAGTCTCATGGACTTTCTTGCCTGGGCTGGCTCTGAATGGTGACCCTCAGATCTTGGCCTACTGAGTAGCTAGGATTACAGCATGAGCTACAGGCACCTCGCGGCCCCATCCTCTTGTACTCCTAGTCTGGAAACAGAGGGATCTGCTGCTGCTGGGAGGCCTCCTCTAGGCCCTGGGTCTGAGGGGCAAGTGTCCTCTCCTCTACGACTCTGCTCTCAGGTCAGAGGCTTTTTCAGCTCACACCCACCTAGACCATGTGTCTTGTCTTCACAGACTTGAACTCCCCACTTCATAGTGTATAATACCAAGCAGGTAACAAACATAGAAGGTTATAAAATAAAGTCTGCAAGTCAAGGAGTGCTGGTACTTTCCTGAGGTATTTATAGCTGTATGTTTGTGGGGTTTTTTTTTTGCCTTTTTTTTTTTTTTTGGTGGTTGGGGGGGGGATGCAGTTTCTTTTTTTTTCTTATTCTAATGAACATAGATAACATCATAAAGTTGTCCATTCCAACTATTTTTAAATGTGTGTCATCCTCATTTTTGGTTGGTTACCTTGCACTGATGACTTTTCTAAATACTACTACTTTTCTATGATGATTTCCTGACTAATAGAAATGCAGTTCCAACAATAAGGTGGGTCTCGCAACTTGCAAGGCTGACCATGTTCTTTTCTCATAAAGACTTCACCTTTTCTTCCAGCCTGAGGTAACGTCAGCCCTGTGGTCTCCCTCCCTCTCCACCCTGAACAGATTCTGAAGTCTGCAGTTTCTGCGCCTCTCTCATCGTAGGCAGCTGAATCAACGGCTCTCTCCACCCCTTCATTATCCCGTTCCATCCACACACTGCCATCAGTGGGGTGGAGACTTATAGCTTAAAGTGTGTGGAAGAAAAACCCAGAAGCGAGAAACTAGAATAACTTGCTCCTGCTAACAAAACAAACCAGAAAACTCAGTAGGGGCCAAGTCCCCATCGTTGCTGAATTCCAAATCCTTCCTTATCCCAAGGAGACAGACTGCCTGCCTCTCTATTCTAAGCTCAGGCAATGTGGCTTAAGCAAACTCATAGGAGGAATTAAAACCTCAAGATCCATTTTCAGCTTTCCCTAGCCATCCCTCTGCCTTTTCTTCCTTCCTCTGTCTTGCCCCAGCAAACGCGAAAGCCGCCAAAGACCATTATATGTCTCATTTTGAGAGCACCAGGAAGTTGAAGGGGCTGACTCCTGGATGAATCTTTGGTCCCAGGGAGACATAGAGAGCAACAGCCAGCTGGGGGTGGGGTTGGGGGAAATGGTTATCTCTGTGTCATATTAATCTTAGATTTGCTTAATATCCTGGCCAACTTATGCCACAAGTATTTTGGCCCTTTTTGCTAGCCCAAGGCTTTTTGTGGCCGAAATATACCATGGCGGCTGCTGCTTGACTTGGTGTGCCAGCAAGCATCTGGGCCAAAGCCAAGTAACACCCTTCCTTCTTCGGGTTTTGGGGTAGCAGAGGAGGGTGGTTGACTCCTTTCGTGACCACTGACTAAGAGCTGAGTGGTCACCAATTTGGTAAATTATACACACACCTAAAATGTCAGCTGTATCAGAGATTTGCTCTCTGTTCCTCCAGAAGGAAACCTTTAGGCTGATGGCTGAGGAGTCTCAGGGCCCTAAGTAGCAAACAAACAGTCGCCAATCAGTGTGTATGCCAATGACCCCACTCCCACCCCAGGAAGGGATGGGAATTAAAACTAGCCACAGTCATGAATGCACCTAGAGGTGACAAGAGGGAGGACATCAACACCAGTATTATACATACAATGTGCGAACCTTCAAATTTTGAAAAATAAAATAATAAACAAACAACAATCACCATAAAATCCCCAGGTAAATAAAATCCCCCAGGCAATCCCTTCAGATAACAATATTGCTGTGGACCATCTAGCTGCCCTGTTCTAGAATCTTGACATTTTATATGAACACATGGTCATTGGCATGTACAGGATGAAAATCTTTTGACCACTACAACACTGGTTAAATTCACCTGTAAGTTATTTTAGGGGCTATAGACTATTTGGAGGAGCTGGGCAGGAAGTGAGGCCTGACCCAAAGGATCACAATATGTACAAGAGAATCTCTCTAGGCACCGAGTTGTTTGCCATGAGTGGTACTGGTGACAGGTGCATTTCCCTAGTTCTCTTTCCCTCTTTTCCCTGTTACTCATTCCTTCCTTCTACTCAAGCAAGACTTAGTGAAGCTTCAGCATGGTAGAAGGGCTTTGGTTTACTGCTACCAATATCTTGGTAATACCTTCCCTCTATGAAAAGAGAATGCTGGGGCTGGAAGGAGTCTCATGGAGTGGTTCGGAATTTGTTGTTGTTGTTGTTGTTGTTATTATTGTTTTGGTGGTAGTGGGGTTTGAACTCAGTCCTAGCACTTGCTAGGTAGGTACCTTAGCACTTGAGGCATATTCCCAGACTTTGTTCTTTTATGTTTAGAATTCTGAAACATTTCACATACAGTTCAAAACAAAAACAGGGGATGGGCTGGAGCAGGACAGCTTGGGTTTGAATCCTAGCTCTCCCATTTTAGCAGGATCACTTTGAGCAAGTTAATCTCACTGGTGAAATGTGGATAGTAAGAGTGCTTATTTCAGAGGGTTGTTGGAAGGATTGAGATAATCCATGCAGATATAGAACAAAGAGGGTCTGGCCTAAAGTTGGCATACTATAATAAAAGTAACACTTCATGGGCATATAATAAAGAGAAGTTATTATTAATCTATTTAGTACAACCTTCTCATTTTACGAAGATTTTAAGCACCAGAGATGTCGTGTGACTTAGAAAAGGATAAACTGTCATTGCCATCCTGGGTCATGGGCTTTGGGACTGTCTGTTCTTCTCCCATCCTGGCTAAGGGCTAGGAAAAGGGTGAAATTGTACTTAGCAACTCAGGATTGGAGGTTGTAGACTGAGAACACCCGTTTTTCCTAATTCTTGTCTCCAGCAGGCTCTGAAGATGAAACACAACTCAGTAGGCAAATCAGTAGTTTTACTACCTGCAATTGCCTTGCCTACTTTCTCTCTGTCCCTGACCCCTTCTCCAGCCAAGAATCCTTGCACAGTCTCCACCCCCGAATGCCCTTACTCTTCAGCTCTAAGCCTTCCCTGACAGCATCACATTCCCTTAGTGCCCCTTAAAGCACAGGTTCTTCATGGCCCTTGGTCTGAGCTGTAACAGATTCTTTCTTCAGTCAGCCCAAAGGCAAATTCCACTCCTATTCATCAGCTAACCTGACTACTGCTGCCGGACTCAGTAGAAACCCACTAGATAACACATCATTCTGCAGATTGTTAGTGGCCAATCTTTGTATGCTAGACAGTATTTTAATAGCCACTGGGTTGAATGTGAGACAATTCGCCTATGAGGAGTATGTAGTCAGACTATGTACGGCAGTGGCCCCATAAGATTTCATCCCCTGGTGGTGTCCTAGCCATCTTCGTTTGTGCAGAATCCTCTCTAATGTTTACATGAGAAAAAATGGCACATTAATCGGACTATTTCTTCCTTGTTAAATGAAACTGGGTGGATATTATGTAAACTAGTATGTCTAGTACACAATACTTGATATTGACAATACATATGTTGCTAATTTATATGGATTTTTATATAATACTTTCATTAGAACGTCTTCCTTTTACTTAGAAGAGAGATTTACCAAGGCACAGTAAAGCAGTTGTTTCACACATTCCGCATCTTCTGATGGCATCAAGGAGCTACATCCAGGGCAGAACAACCTAACTGCTCAACAATGCACTTTTCAAAACTTAATCTAGAATTGAGTGATACAAGATTGCACATTCAACTGGCTTATGTAAGCAGTCCCTCAAACCATACTTAGTTAAAACTGCTATGTTGAAACAGTTGATACAAAACGTTGAAGCAGCTGATATAAACCATTGAAACAGTTGGCCCTTGGCAGATGGAAAGCTTGCCATTTGTCACTTAAAATTGAAGGTGCCAGCTAAGAGTTGATGGCTCACACCTGTAATGCTAGCCACTCAGAAGGCTGAGCTCTGAGGATGGCAGTTCAAAGCCAGACCACGCAGGAAAGTTTGTGAGACCCTTATCTCCAATAAACTACCAAAAATAAAAAATAAAAAGCCAGAAATGGAGCTGTGGCTCAAGTGGTAGAGTGCTAGCCTTGAGCAAAAACCTCAGGACTGGCCTGAGTTCAAGCACCAGAACCAGCCAAACGCCCACAAAATTCTGAAGTTGATGTGTTCACACTCAAATCTGGCTCATCCAGGGTTCCTTGTTACATCTGGGAAGCCCCAGAAAGTGAGGATTTAGCTCCCACAATTAAACCACTTATTGAGGATCATAACATTGTGAAACCAGTGCTCTAGAGCTAGAAGAGGCTCTAAAGAGTCAACCTTGTCACCATAAAAATAACAGATAGATGTATGTACCTGGGAACAGACATCATATAATTCTAAGCTCATGTGGTGGTCTAAGTGGGATATGTTATATGAAGCTGTCAGGTAAAGATATATACCTTTAACAAGGGTGAACAGGGTTCAAAATAATCCCTATGAGGGTTAAGTAAAAAATTATATTAAATGAAGTAAGCCAGGCCCAAAGAAACATAGGTCCCATGGTTTCCCTTATTTGCAATAACTAGTTTATGTCTGAGTCAAACAGAAAAAGTCAGATAAGTTGATGTTAGGGAAATGTACCCTAAGATATGTATTCAAATGTTTTTTTCTTTCATGTGATTGTTTCTAACACATTTAGAAGATTATTTCTTGGTTGCTTTGTATGTCCCTCCCCCATGGTATAACCCCTGCTTTCACTGTATTTGATGTTGTTATAATTTGTGGAGGGGAAGGGAAAAAACAAATCTTTTAAATAGGGATGCAGGTGGACCCATTGCAACAATGAGACGTACAAGTCCTTATGTGGAAAACTAACTTTACAACTTTGGTAGGGTGGGGGGGAGGAGGGTTGGGTGGGGGGGGGGAGGGTTGGGTGGGGGGAGGGTTGGGTGGGGGGGAGGGTTGGGGGGGTTGGGTGAAGGATGGGATGGGAAGGAGAAACAAAGGAGGAGGCTACAATGCTTGATAAGAAATGTACTCATTATCTTGCCCATGTAATTGTAACCCCTCTGTACAGTATTTTCACAATAAAAAAAAAAAGAAAAACAAATAAAGGACACATGGTAGATTAAAAAACAAAACAAAACATTAAAGCCAGGCATTGGTGGCTCACGCCTGTAATCCTAGCTACTCAGGAGGCTGAGACCTGAGGATTGTGTTTTGAATCCAGCCGGGGCAGGAAAGTCCATGAGACTTTGATCTCCAGTAAACTATTCAGAAAAGGCCGGAAGTGAAGCTATGGCTAGCCTGAGCACAAAGAGGCCCAGGGACCGCACCTAGGCCTTGAGTTCAAGCCCCAGGACTGGAAACAAAATGAAACAAACAAGAAACAGCTAAAAACCAACCATTAAAAAGAAAGAAACTTTTAAGCTTTTATGAAGTGATGACAGAGTGATAGAGATGAGGATATTTTCCAAGGTACGCTGCACTTCCACTTCTCACCAAGACTTAATGGAACACATGCATTCAGGGAGATGCGTGGAATTCAAGCACAATTCAGCAGCAGTTAATTCTAAGAGCAAAGGCCCTTCAGTCCTGCTCCTTTCCACCTCAGTGTTAGGGGAAGCTAGAAAGCCAATTACTCTCCCAGCAGGGCAGCTCCCTCACTGCTGGGAAGAATGTTCTGCAAATTCTCTGTGCACTTTACAAGCTGGGAAAACTGTAATTGCAAGTGGGGAGAACAGGGCTTCTTTTTGTTTTTGCCAACATCTCAGGCTGGCAAGAAGCAGTACAGACTCAGTGGTTTTCCTTAGAGCACAAAAAAGTGTGTACTATAGGGTTCTACCAAACTTACAGAAACTTGGCGCCTGGTTAAATGAAAAGGTACCCGGGCACAGTTATCTTGTGCCTCTGCCAGGATATGCCAATGGACCTCATTGTTTCTGTGGGCATCCTTGAGACCAACAGGTGTGGAAGGTGTTCACCCTTTTCAATAAACCCAAATTCACCATTCCCACAAACTGAGAGTGCTCTCTGCAAGAGAGGAGGTAAGGAGCTGAGGACAGCTCCCAACACACTCTGGCAAAGCCTAACAGACAGCACCTCTCCCCTAAATCTGGGGAAGATGCAATTCCAGGGCCACTTCCCAGGGCTCCATGAGGGAGGTGTGGTCCAGAATCACCCTGGAGGCAGGAAGGGTCCACCCAGGCTTTTCTGTTTGTCTCTCCATCTGTGAAGCTGCAGCCTCAGGACGTTCCTATGGCCTACATTCCCTGCCACATCGGATGGACAGAACTAGAAGACAGTAAGAACTGCTTCTGTAGTCTCCTGGGGACCTAATGCCCATAGATAGATAGGTGCCTTGGTGATGCTACAGAACCCCTCAGAAAGCCATGTACTCTTCCAATAACTGCCAGCAGTTGTGCCACTAGCAAAACTTCATCCCCTACGCCAGTTCTTGCATATCTGGCAAGTTGAAAGTGTTCTACCTGGACTAACCTGAAGTACCCTTTTGGGATAGAGATGAAGTGCTTGAGGCATCAGAAGTGACTTGCCCAAGGGTTACCCAGGGCACTGGGTGTGTGGGCAAGGAGCCCCAAAGTTCTAGCATGCAGGCACTGCAGTGGCTAGTCCCTCCATGGTACCCAGTATGATGTATTATCAACCTTTTGGAGACCTTTGCTCTAGGTAGAAACTTCAGTACATGTTGGCCTCACACTGGTGTGCTGTTCTCCTAAAAGTTTTTGACAGCCATCTTAAGTTTGATTTCTATTTAATTTTCTACCTCACAGAGCAATGCCAGGAGAGGGAGCTGCTGATATCTTTCAAATATGATTTATTAACCAACGGCCTCAGGAACTGTAGGCTTCTTTGCTGCTACCTGACCCTTGTCTTCAGCCTTCCTAATGTTTGCGTTGTTGCCCTGACCTTGCAAAGTGACCTGGAATGGCTGGTCTGCTTCCTTGTGTGTGTCTACTTCCAGGGCCTAGCTGTCAGCTTGGGCAAGTCTGTCAATTAGTATCTCAAGAGTTTGGGATGGGGTCTGCAAGCCCATTGATGAACACAATCTAACCCTAACCTCCAAATTCCTTCTCGTAATTGAGCATTCATTAGTTTGACGGAACAAAAGCAGGCATTCTCTATTATAAAGCAGAGGTCAAAACCAGTGGCTGTGTTTTGTTTGGCCTGCAGAGTGTTTAAATATTGAGAAATTTCACATAAAAAATACGGATTTCCGGCTTCTCTTGGGGAAATGGGCAAGGCAAAGGACTCTGGGGCCACTGAGTAATGCCGCCCTCTTTGGGGGAGATGCTCTGGGGTTTCCTGTCTCAACCTGAATCATCACCTCGGGCCTGCTTCAGACATTGAGGTCACTCTGTCCGTCTCTGCAGAATCTCATCTAAAGTTATATTTCTCTTTCAAAATGTAGGATGTGTTAAGGATGGGGCCAGGAGAGAAAAACTGGGAGAGAGCAAGGGAAAGAGTGACAAAGTCCACAAAGAGATGTACTCACGACCTGACATTAACTGTAACCCCTCTGTACATCACTTTTATAATAACAATAAAAAAGTAAACATTTAAAAAAAATGTAGGATGTGTTGGCTCGGCTGCTACACGGCAGCACAGAACTGGGGAAGAATGTGCTCTGAGAGAGCACTCCTGCCCTCTGCTACCAACGAGCTGTTTGTCACTTTCTTCCTGTGTGAATGAATATATAAATGACTCAGGAAGAGAGTAAATTTCTGACTGATCAGAAACCTGCTAGAAAAGCTCAGACTGACAAATACTTTAACAGCATGACTGCTCCATGTACCTCTTTTCTGTTTGTCATGTGACAAACAACTTCCCACTCTCACAACTGATCCCTAAGCTGGCTTAAAGTCAGAGCAAATATCACTAGGATTAAATGGGAATTTAAGATTAAAAACGGAATAGCAATGGGAAAAGCTGTCCCTGTCAGCTTTGGAAAGACAGGGGTTCAACTGTTGAAAAAGCTGCCAGTTCCAAGTGTAGATAGGACTGCAGTCCACTGCCACAGGCAGACATGCATGGTGTCTGTCAGCTCAGACACACTTGCTAATACTGGCCTGTAG
Organism: Dipodomys merriami; assembly: GCF_024711535.1. Lineage (NCBI taxonomy): Eukaryota > Metazoa > Chordata > Mammalia > Rodentia > Heteromyidae > Dipodomys > Dipodomys merriami. The sequence continues at coordinate 25,577,393 of NW_027202270.1, read as the reverse complement.
GATGATCACATGCCCTGACTCCTTATTTGCTCCTACTGTCAAGTGAATGAACATTGCAAAGTGTCAGAGACTTTCTTAGTCCTTAACATCTGACTTGAAAAGGCCTTGCTATCCCTCTGGTCCATGAAGAACAACTGCAAATGTAGTGGGTCGCTGGCAAGAGGATCTCAGGGGTAAATCCTACTGGATATCACTAGATTGAGCAGAATGATGTGAAGCTTCTAACTAGAAGCTCTTGGTCCACAGTAGAGTGAGAGTTTGGTTGTGTGAGTAAAGCTTCATTGGTCCTTTGCTGAGAAGTAAGCCCACACAATTTCAGGACTAGCATGATTCCTGGCACAACGTATGTGCACAATCCATATTTTCCAGGTGATTGAATGAATATGGAGAACAGGCTCAGCCAGCCATTTGATGACACCAGTTGGGCTCATGTTTCAGGTGCACAAGTGGGATGGAAAGATTAAAACCTCTACTCTTTGCAGCTCTAGGCCCGTGGTGGAATCTTTCAGTTGAGCGAAGTACAGTGACATCATCATATTCATTCTATGAATGTTTTGTTGAGACAATTTATCCATATAATCTTGAAGTATGCAGACAGAATGTTCTTTAGAAATGATAAAGTCAGTGTGAAAATTTTCTCCTGCTGTCATCTCATCATGCCTTAGGTCACTGAAAGTTTTGATACTACCAAACCTTAAAAAGTCTTCTTGGCTCATATCTATAGGCTCCACATCTTACTGTATAAGCACAGCCTCTAGGAAGCTTTTTCTGACAGCCATATAACTGGGTGTTTTGATTACTATTGCTGCAAAACAAATTACCTCAAATCTAGTGGTACAGAACAATCATTTCACTATGCTTACAGATTCCACAGGTCAGTTCAGGCAGGACATGGCAGAGATGGCTTGTCTCTGTTCCAAACTACCTAGAGTCTCATCTGCATCTTGGCTAAAAAAAGACTTGAAGCCTAGGAGCTGGAGTCATTTGGAGGGGTCTTCCTCATGTGTCTGGTGGTAAATGATAGGTGCCAGCGATAGCTTAGCTGGCCTGTGAGCTGTGATGGATATTTACATAGCAACACTGCCAAGGTCATAGGCCCACCCAGACCTGGTGAAAGGAATAAAGCTCCACCTTTTGCTGGGAGGTATCAAAACCACAGTGTAGAAAAGGCATATGGAATGGGAGATACTTTTCAGCTATCATTGCAAAATAGAGCCTGCCATAGTGGGTTAGGTGTGTTTTCCAAGCATCCAGTGTCCAATGCTACTGTCTAAAATGAAATTTAAAAAACTCTTTCATTTGCCTCTGTGAGCTCTCAGCCAGGAAAGAAACAGACCAACCTATTGCTGCCTCTTCCTTCTTCCCAGTGTAGTATCTGGTTCACAGGAGGCATGCAACATATATTGGTTAAATTAAGCTGAATAGAAAGAACTAAAAGGACCTCTGGGGTTGCTCTCATGGTGACAAGTGGTGGCAGAAAGAAGTTTTACTAAGGACAGTAAAACGTGAGAGGAAAACACCAAACTACTTTGCTGGAGCACCTAGCCCTCCCCTGAGTGTCTCATACATGTGTTCTGATGCCTCCCAGGCTACGGTTAGAAAGTGCTACAAGAAATATGCCTGGTTTCCTCCTATTTCCTTTTTCCCGTGTTTCTTGAAAATATTGTTTTTCTGGTTCCCTTTCTATTTCTGTGTCCTAAGCATGACGAATCTGAGATTAGCCAATAGGCTACCTGTTTTTCCTTATACACACGCACACATTGGGTACGGCTGAAAGAACAGCCTGGGCTCGGGGAGCGCCGCTGCCCTCAGTCTGAATTCAGCAGAAGCTGCGCAGTTCTGTCAGTTGGCTAGCTTTTCTAAGTCTTGGTATTTTTGTCCATCATGGAGGTATTCTTCAATGACAGGCCTGTTTGCTGTACAAAGTTGTCTGAGAATATAATAAAGCCGTCCGCAGATACGAGATGCTATTATTACAAGATGAGGTAGCTTTAAAATATGTTCATATACTCTTTGAAATGCTTTTGTTTGAAAAGTAGAGCCTAATTTTTCTCTTCTTGAGTGTAGATTCCAACATTCAAACATCCAACAAGCAAACAAACAAACAACAACAACAAAATAGGTCTGAAAATGTTGCAGCCCAAAGACCTCTGGTCTGGCCTCACCTTGGCACCTGGTTGTACTTGTTCTTCTTACTCCCCCCTGTCCCCACAACATGGGAAATAGCCTGGGAGTTGAGCTTGAGCAGGAGCGGCTCAGCATCTACTCCGGAGACACCTGCTCCCCCAAGAAGCACGGCTTTCCATCTGCTGCTGCCAACCAGTTGATCCTTCAAAGAATAACACTCTTTTCCTTTCCTCTACCCAAGAAAGGCCTTTAAGAGAAACATGCATATTCCATTCCGTCCCCCTCCCTCCCTACCCCCAGAATTCGCTTACTTAAAAGGCACAATTAGTTCCCCAAATAACGTATGGTCTTATTTCCAAGCTCATTAATTGGTTGGAACAACCCTGGCTAAAGCAGCTAACAGAGACTTAGTGATGTTTTAATGGAGGCTCATTCCCGCCTCACTCTCGAGTGCGTGCAGGGGTTTCTGAAGGCAGAGCCGGCTTCAGCAGACATAGGCCTGGGGCAGGGAACAACACAGGCGAACTGTCATGCTTTGTTTTTCTGCTTGTTAAATCTGAATGCTCCTAATTAGTCATCCAGGCTGCTAACGCCTGGGTGGACAAAGCGGAGGGATCCGCTGCTGAGAGGCTATGAATACAAGTTCCTTGGGCTCCTGAGGCTTGGGGACTGGTGACTTGGTTGTGGGCACTGAGGCGCTGTGCTCCTGTGGGCTGTGGATTCAAAGATGTCAACCAGTGTGTGAATAAAGGTCATCACCTGTTAGTGCTTTGGTGAAAGGGCAGCTGCACTGGGTGCCCACTTAGGCCTGGCCTTTGTCTGCTGACTCTGTGAAGTGTACCCACAGAGAATGACATTCTCTGATTCTCTGTCCGTGTGCTAGACAGGCCAGGCAAAGAACTCACATAGCACCCTTGAAGAAGACTTCAAGGATAGTCTTGAAAGGCTTTGTATATTACTGTTTGGTGATCTTACTCACGAACTACAACACATTAGGAACCACATTTGCATTATTTCTGCAAAAGTCAGTTGTGACAAACATTTATGTCACACAATTCCTAATCTCCATGCTCACAGGAACCAGGAAAACCCTCAGTGAAAAGATAGCTGTTCAAGAACATTTAATGGTGTTGAAAAATTTGTCACATTAGTCAGGCATGGTAATACATATCTGTAATCCCAGCACTCATGAGGGTAAAGCAGGAGAATTGTGAATTCAAGTCCAGGCTGAGCTACATAGTGAGACCCTGTCTGAACAACAACAAAAGTTCAGAACATTAAACAATTTACCATTATTCTAACATTTAAAAGCTGATTTTTCAAGCTGTTCTTTTAACAGGTGAACATCTAGTTTTGTTTTGTTTAGGGGCTAATGTTAAATCACTATGTTTTCTTGTTTTTGGAGGGAGAGCACTAATGAGTTCAGAATAGTATATACATATGGATGCATCATCCCTCTACCCCATGATGGTTTGGACATTTACATGCTGTATGAGTTATGTCAGTTCCTTGCTTTGGGTTGAAATAAGTAGCTGGGACCAGTCCAGGCAACTCTAGAGGGCACAGTGTGTTTGTCTACTACTCTCTCTTTTCAGGAATCTCTAGTACTATGGGTCCTCCCCTTTGACACCCTTCCCACTTCCCAACTTTACTCCATATTCAAGACTTTTCTATCATTTTTTTCATTGAAACTAATCTGCTCAAATGTCTCTGTCCTAAAATACCATGCTATATTTTTAACTTATTAGTAAGAAAAATGAATTTGTGCCAAAGTAATCATTGATTCTTCTTGGGCCTTAACCTGAGGTTAGTTCAGACATTTTAGGGTCCAGGGAAGGTAAGTAGTAGGCAAACAGCTCCTAAGATTATCTCACAAGAGGTGTGTAGGTGTGTGTGTGTGGGGGTGAGATAGTGGGTAGTGGGAGGGGCTGCTCTAAGCAACTGACTCCCATGGGACTGAGCAGTAGCCCTTTTCCAGAACCATGTACAAATAGAATCATTCAATGCCTGACTTACACATGTCTTAAAGCCAGGTAACATCAGAAGAGTTAGTCACTAAAAAGTGTTTTAGGTTTTGTAACAAGAGCACAGGCGGTCAGAATTTAGAAGCCCCATATGACCTTTTCTTTTAACAAGTAGAAGGAACTTAGTAAGAATTTTATCATTTACACAGTATAAGGAATAGCATTGTAAACCAGGCTTCTGGTTTTCTCTATGAGAACACCTAAGAAATTTTGAACAGTAATATACCTACTAATGTAGGCTGCGGGTAAAACTTGGAACCACTTATTTTTGTCTTTATCATTGTTAAAAAGAGCCAAGAGGACAGTAGTAAAGGCATCTTCATCATGTCTCACTAGGGAAAAGGGAAAGCCTGGCTTTGAGGGGGCAGGACTAATCCTGTGATCTCATTCATGTATCTTTTAAGTGCAGTGCTAGCCAAAGCTTTCCCGTGGATTTTCACACTGGATAGAATGAAAATAATAAAATTCAGATCCTGTTCTCCCTCCTCTTCTTAAAGTTCAAACCCAGAAAGAAGCTGTCCCATTAAAAATAGTCACTAATACATGTCCATCTGTTTATAGCTACTTTAGAAGTGTCTGCTCATCTTTTATAAGGAACTGCTTTGTCGGTTAAAAAGAATAAAGAAAACTTACCATGCACATTCACCTCCCAAAGCATATTGTTTATAAATGTTCTTTTGGGGAAAAAATTAATAGAATGTTCTCTTGATTTCCACTGAAAGTGTATGAACTGAACAGGTGGGGTTGTTTTGGGACAAAATCTTTTTTACTGAACAAAAATGTATCTAGAATCTCAAACTTAAGAAATGAATGAAGCTTGTATATCCCAGAATTCCTAGGGTTTAGAGAGGCTCTGTCCTCCTAAGCTGTTCTTTCTTTTGCCCTGGCACTAGGCCAGAGGGGCCCCTGGCTCTATCGTACCTAACCACTAAATCCTGACGGCCGATTAGTTATGTAATGACTATATGCTGGTCAACTACTACCTTTTCAATGTGCATGCTACTAATACTTAGAGAACAACTTAAATGCAGGTAAAATAGACAACTGAGCACTTAGCACCAGTACAATTTTTGCCAATAACTGGCTCTCATCAACGAGTGTCTGGTGACAGTGTGCTGGGAACTGTAGCTCCTATAGCAAACAGAAAGTCTCCTTTGACGGCCTTTGCTACTTATTTTCTCATGTCCAAGTGCACAAAGACAGAAAGCATGTAAAGAAGTGATAAGTAAAAATAAGAAGGGGGGATTGTTTTGAAGATAACAAAAGATGCATCGAGGTAGTTTGAAATCTTCCAATTGTTGACTGGGTATATCTGCTAAAACTTTAGAGTTTATTATTTATAAACACAAACCCAGAGAAAAGAAGTTGCTTGTTCCCGTCCCCTCCCATCCCTCCCTCCCCCCTCCTTCCTTCTTTTTTCTCTGCCTTCCTTCCTTCCTTCTTTCTTTGACTATGGGGCTTGAACTCAGGGCCTGGGCATTGTCCCTGAGATCTTTTTGTTCAAGGCTAGTGCTCTACCAGTTTGAGCCACAGCAACACTTCTGGTTTTTGGGTGGTTAACTGGAGATAATAATCTCACCAACTTTCTTACCCAGGTTGGCTTTGAACGGTGATCCTTAGATCTCAGGTTCCTGAGTAGCTAGGATTATAGGCATGATCCACTAGTGCCTTGCTAGAAGTTGCATTTTAAAATTATTTGGTATTAGAATCTTTCCAGCAACTCTTAATCTTATTAGTGCTTGAATACTATATTATTTTAGAATTATGTATAGATTATAAATATCTCTTTACTGTGTTTCTCTTTTTGTATTTTAAATAAAAGATACTGGAAAAATTAAATTCCTATAAGAGCAATCTGTAGAAAGTCATCTGTACATTCAGGAAGAATATCATGCTACTGTAGTTCAGAATTTGTAACACTTCAATAACCTGGTTTAATTTCTCTTCCTTTCATCTGCAAAATATGGACACCAAAATTCCTCTTCTATAGTTATAAAACAGAATAGTCTGCTTTAACTGAAGCCTTTAGGAATGAGAAGTGGAATCTCACAAGGAAAAGTAATTTACTAGCAAACTATAGCAGCCGGAGAGAGACTAAGATGGTACAGGTCACATGGGGTTGGTGGCCGAGCTGGTTAGGAAGAGGAAGAGTTCTATGAGCTTGATATGCTCTTTCACAATAGTATTTTTAATAGTATTTTTTTTCTTTCTCCTTGTGTCCTTTCCTATGTTTCAGAAACAGCTGACCTAGAAAACATGCTCTCATTTATATGGAGACCAAAGGCAGATGGGGCAGAGGGGTAGGGAGGGGGTGCTCTTTAGAGCTGATAACCAAGATATCGTCAGATCAAAAGCAAAAATCTAATTTAACCCACCTCAGGCAGAAATAATAATTGAATTAAACTTCCTCTAAATATGATAAGTTTGGGGCTCTGAAAGCCAGGCACAAAGAACCAGGTTAGAGTGAGCAGCTAAGTAAATGGATGCATTGAGCTCTAGCCACCCCGCACACAGGGAGTTTGATAAGCTGTTGATTGCCTCTATCACTTTACTACCTAGGCTGGAAACTGATTAAGCTGCTTATGGGGCTTTGGGGGCTAATGGCCTAGCCCACCAAGAGCACCATGGCCACTAACTCAAGTAAGCTGCATGGTATGTGTGGTCAGATTATTACAAGGGGGAAAGAAAGAAAGAAAAAAAGACAGCAGGGAAAGCTTTAAAAAGCAGGCTTTATTATTCCAATTGGATGCACTACTTTGATACCCTAAAAAGAATATGGGATTACTCGATTCTTTCTCTTCATCTGATATTAGCACTCCTTAGAATATTCACTTTAGAGCCCATCCATCTATTTCAGACTACATGTATAAAAATGTTTGCTACCTTTAAGCAGACCTCTCAAGTGATGAGCTGGGCCCTGAACTACTATGCTGACAGACAGCTAGAAAACAGACAGATGTATAGCAGATACTTTAACTCATATTTTTCTTGTTGAATGCTACTGAGTAATTAAAATACAGCCCCTTGCACCCTAGCCAGCAGCTCTCTGCTTTTCTGGGCAGGGCTGAAGGAGCTGGAGGAAAGTAAGTTGTGCAAATAGTTTTCAACTTGACACACAGGAGGAAATCAGACTTCTCCAACTAAATGCTGTAAAATACATTTTCCATTTAAAATAACTGTCCTATCTCCAGAGGGAAAAGAACACAAAAGTCTTAATTTAAAATAATATATTTTTTAAAAAATACACACAAGAAGCCTTGAAAAGTAATTTAAAGTCTGAAAAATGACAGGAAGACAATGGACAGTTTTTAAGATGACCTCATTTCTTCTGGCTAAAACAACTAGGAAGAAGACAAGAGGCCCGAATCCCAGCCGTTAGAGATCTTGGAAAGTTGTCACAATTATTTTTGTAATTGGCTCTTAAAAGAAGCATGGCCTATTTAGAAAGGAAAGTAATGCATTCATTTAGTGTCTAGCAGCTTCTTAGGGAGTTGTTGATTTAAATGATTAACCAAAGCTCCACATACCAGAACTTAGGACAGAACACACAAAACTTTGATTTCCTCCAGGGACTAACCTAGTCAATCATTAAAAGTGCAAGTACTAATAAAAGCATAAAAAGATGATTTTTGACTCTCAGATGCTCTGTTGTGTTTTATTAAATGTTTAAAAGTTATTAAACTATTTGGCTTGTTCAGATGGCTTAATATATTCACTGACTTTCACAACTTTTTTTTCTTCTCATTTAAGATTGAAATACAATTCAGATTCTGTAAAATTCACCCTTTTATTTTAATTCATCTCTCTCTCTCTCTCTCTCTCTCTCTCTCTCTCTCTCTCTCTTTCTCTCTCTCTCTCGGCAGTATTGGGGTTTGAACTCAGCTTTGCACTTGCTAAGCAAGCACTCTACCACATGAGACATACCTCTGGTGCATTCTGCTTTATTTTTCAGAAAGGGTATTACATTTTGCCAGGACCAAGATCTGTCTCCTGTTAGCTGAGATTGCAAGCATGTACCACTATGTCCAACTTGAGTTTTGCGATAGAGTCTTGCTAAATTATTTTGCCTGGGTTGGCCTTGAATTTTGATTTTCATGTCTCCACCTCCCATTTAACTGAGATTATTATAAGCACATGCTACTTTACGACTCAGAAGTTATCTTTTCCAAGTAAACAACTGGCTAGGTGCTGTAGCTCATGTCTGTAATTCTAGCTACTCAGGAGGTTGAAATCTGAGGATCTCAGTTCAAAGCCATCTGGGACAGGAAAGTCCTTGAGACTCTTATCTCCAACTAGCCACCAGAAAACCAGAAGTGGTGTTGTGGCTCAAAGTGGTAGAGTGCTAGCCTTGAGTGAAAAAGCTCAGGGACAGTGCCCAGGCCCCGAGTTCAAGCCCCGTGACTGACTAAATAAAAATAAGTAAGTAAATAAGCAATCCATTGAATTTTAGTATTGTCACAAAGTTGTATAACAATCATCACACCCTAATTCCAGAAAACTTTCATGAGCCCCCAAAGTAATCCCTTTCCAGTCACAACTGGTCCCTCCTTATTCCTTCACTTTCCTCAGATCCTGACAACCACTAAGCTATTTTCTGCCACTGTGAAGTTACCTATTCTGGACATTTTGTTTAAATACAATCTAGGTATACACACTCTTTTCTATTTGTCCTTCTTCACTAAGCATGATGGTTTTAAGGTTCCCACATGTTAGACATGTGTCAATACCTTATTCCTATTATGGCTGGCCCAAGTTTTATTGTATGGCTAAATAACCTTTCATTTATCTACTCATCATTTGGGTTATTTTTACTCTTTTGTTTATTGTTTGGTTTTGGGACAGGGTCTCACTATGCTGTCCAGGCTGGCTTTGAACTCTGGATTTTTCTGCCTCTGACACTTTGGCCCTGTTTTCATACACCTTTTCGTGTGGACACATGTTTTTAATTCTCTTGGGTTTATACTTGGAAGGGGAATCACTGGGCCATGAAGATCTATGTTTAACTTTCTGAAGAAGTGGGAAAAGCACTGCATCTTTCCATCAGAAAATAATTAATCAAGATTGTGATGAAAACTTACCACAATCCTGGTAGGGTTTGGTACCAAGACCATGACCAAAGCCCTCCCTGGGAAGAAAACACAAGTGGAATGGCCCCTCAGCACCTACCTGCTGCAAGTCAGCCAGGGAGTACAGGTGAATCTGCTGAAGGAGGTATTCTCTGGGGAAAATTCTGAAAACAAGGGCAGACACACAAGTGAACTGTGGGGTTACAAAACACATTTTCTGCAGTCTCATTCAAGAATTCCTTTCCTCAGCCCTCCCACTTTTCTACCACTACTCCTACTTCCAAACCCTCTGAGAAACTTGTAATACTATCTTTTTCTCAGCTATTTTTCTAACACAAATACCAGAATAGAATCCAGAAATTGATTTTTCACTTCTAACATAATCTAATTTATGTACATATATGTTTATATACATATTGGAATATGTGTGTATTAATTACTATATAGTGGTCCAAGGCTGAAGACCAGAGTATCTGGTTTCTTATGGTAGCTGTGTCCTTAATAAGCTGTATGAACTTGGGCAAGTCCCAAACCCATCTGGCTTCAGCTTCAACACTGTATAACAAGGGTGACTGAATTTGATCTCTCTAAACATCTTTTTAGTTGGAATACTGAATACCTAAGTTAATGGATTTTGGAATTGAAAAGCATTGCAGTGAAAACCTGTATATTTGTCTTTGTATGTTTGGATTTCATTATGGGGGCCAGTGGTATTGAATGTCACAGTAATGATCTATCCTCTTAAATGCATAGCTATGGGAATTTTTAGAACCCAGGAACAGATGGAAATAATGGTACAAAATATTCTCTGTTTCGAATCCTAGATGAAGTCCAGTATCTTTGGTTGCTGTTAGCTTACAGCATCTGGATAGATGACAGTTAATAGATAGGAAAAAAAAATCACTATGGGAGTGGAGTAGACTGAGGCTGGATGGTAAGAAAACCCACACATAAAAGCCAAACCCAAAACAAACCTCATGGTGCTAGCATGGTACCTCATGGTACCACATGTTACATATGTGGTGCTATGTAGCTGTCTTAAAAGAAACTACTAGTTTATTTAGCTAACATTTATGACTGTACTGTGCCTCCTATTAGGTAGGCAATCGTCAATAAGACAGTCCCAGTATCTGAGTTCAAAAAAGCATAAAGTCAAATGACAGAAAGACACATAAACAAACTGATAATTGTAATGTCAATGTGAAAATAGAAAACTTAAGCATAGGGAACATAATTTTGAAATGTAGATCCTAAGCCTGGCTATCTTATAATCAATCACTTGGGAAAAATGTAGAAAATGACAGGGATATAGATGTGGTAGAGCCCAGAAGTCACTGTTAAGCAAAAAATAAAACAAAAACTTTCTGAATGACTGGGATAATCAAGGTATAGAACTCCCTGGCCTAATATCTAATTGGTGGGCAAATTCATTATTCAGTTTTTCAATTAAGGTTGCATTAGTCATCAAATCCGAGAGTTAAACTTCTTCATCCTTCATCTATTCAATAATGATTAAGCACATTCTATGTTACAGATATTATACCAAACCACTGAGAAAAGTATATTGAATCAGACAAAGACCTTATTCTATAAAGAACTGGGATTCATGCATTCTAATTTGGAGCTATGAAGAATTCTGTTGAAAAACAGGGCTTCATCCACAGGAATGGGAATAGACTAAGTGACAAGGGCATTATATTCTAGAAAATAGAATATAGTTCCTGAGATTGGGCTCTCTTCAGCTCTAATAGTTCGAAGATGCATCTTCAGAAATTATAGCTCAACTCCAGTGAAGCTAGGTGAGGTATGGGGAAAATGTGCAATTCCCTCATGTAGTTTTAGTTCCCCTGCAATAATGCTCCCTGTTGTGGAATGATCCTTAAAAGGATCAAAAGATATGATTAATCTCCACTTTCAATAAACATCTCTCTCTCTCTCTCTCTCTCTCTCTCTCTCTCTCTCTCTCTCTCTCTCACACACACACACACACACACACACACACAGAGGCATGATTGACCAAGAGACTATTCCTCATGTCACTGTACATTGCTAAGCTCTAGTGACAATGAGAAGTGCCCAGCTTGAACTTGACACTGGACATATATCACTTCACTCAGTTCTCATAACAGTCTTGCACTTTAATTTAGGCTCTATTTTATATAAGAAGACATGTATTGAGAGGCAAAGACTAACGTGCTAGGGTCAAAAAATCTGGGATTCAAAGGTCTGTGCTCTTTATAACTTGTGATTGGAGATAGAAAAAAGGAGGGAAGTAAGTGTGAGTTGATCATCTAATGTGGTTATAGCATGAAGATATTGTCTAGGCCAATAGCAATACAGAACCAACTGTGTGTGTGTGTGTGTGTGTGTGTGTGTGTGTGTGTGTGTGTGTGTGTGTGTGTGTGTGTGTGTGTGTGTGTGTGTGTGTGTGTGTGTGTGTGTGTGTGTGTGTGTGTGTGTGTGTGTGTGTGTGTGTGTGTGTGTGTGTATGTGTGTGTTGTTTCGGCCTCTTCTTTTCTCTCTCCCTCCTTCCTTCTCCTTCTCTCTGTTCCTCTCTCTTTGTTTTTTATTTGAGATCAGGAGGTGAAAATGAGCCAGTGTCACTTCTGACATCAGCATAAAAAGCTAGCTGAGCTATGGATGTGGACAGAATGCACCAAGGAAAAAGAAAACTGAAGAAGCAGGCAGGGCATTGTCAGAGTAGACTATTTACCTTGTTTATGTCACTAGAGCTATCTAAAAGTACATTTTAGTGCTCTGAAATTTTTCTCATGTTTGAAAAACTAAGTTTTGAAAATAACTAGGACTTTTACATGGACTTCCTGTCTCAATTTCCTCCTTATATGTAAAGTACTGATATACTTATACTCTGATGTTTATGTCTTACATAACCACAGAGCATTGGTCAAGATTTAGCAATGGACTACTATGTTAGCTAATAAACTTTAGTCAGATTTCATTAGTTGTTTCCTTTTCCTGTTACAGGATTCAATTTAGTATATGATACTGTGTTTACAGATCATTGTTTTATTGTTGGGGTTGAATATATTTAAGTATTTCTGAGGCGATTCTTAAGCCACCTTAAGACTCAGCATGGAGAAAAACTAGGACATAGTTTTTTTCATGGTACATGGTACAATACTCTGATGTGGAAGAAGATGGTATTTGGGAGTGGTTGAAAGGAAGGAATAATCTTTTGGAAAAGTACTTGCTTAATAATGAACTTCCTTAAATAAAGTAAAATAAGAGCAATGTGGCAATAGTGCTAAGGAACACATACATAGTAAATCAAGTAACTGGACTGGAAAGTGATTTCAAGATTAGCTCCTACTTCTGTGGTTTATAGGAACACAGGTCATCTGGAGACAGAGTCAGAAGGAAGGTGACTAAAATGATCTTTAACAGGGACAAATGCAGGGTAGAAGATCAGCCATGTTTTGCTATTTATATTTCTCTCTGATCTAAAATCCTGAAAATTTCTATAATTTGAAGTAGCTCGGACACAAGAATTATTTACAAATTCACAAACCAAGTCTTGCTGGCATACCCCACTGGATAACTAGCATACTCAGTCATCTGGCCAAACCTACTGTATGTTTGCCTAAATGTATGCATGAGGTACTAGAGATAAGTACTTTAGTGAACATAAATAATGAGCAGCAAAGAGAATTTCTAGTTGCTCCTTACTGGGTCCTCCTACTTCCAAGCATAGCTCATTATTCTCAAAACCACTAACAACTTTGGCTACGGTCATCTCACGTACTCCTTCAACACTGTTTGTACAGCTAAAATTAGCTATGTATTTGTTTAGCTATACTGCTAAGTGTGTAAATTTATCTCACATGTTTATTTTCCCTCTCCCTTTAGACGAGATGATAAGCCTTTCCCAAAGCACTTTGTCTATTTCCTTTATCACTTTCAGTGTCTAAAATGCTGTAATTTACATGAAACCAGTCATGACAGACACAAAGCACTGGAAAATGCAATATATGCAGAAAAGACACAGGACTTGAGCTTATTGTGTCCGGAGAAGATATTATATCCAGAAGATTTAGTTGTGGCCATTAAAAATACTGATTTTTAAGAGAGATAACGCCAATCAGCTCCCCTTCTCCTGGGAGGAAGCTGTGGCATAAAAATACTGATGTCAAATGGGAGAATAAATTTCCTGAGAGAGACAACTGGGAGGTATTAAAATGTATCTCTTGTACCAATGCTTTTTTAATGTACATAAAAGAAGAAAGAGATTTTTCTGCAGGTATTTCCAGGTAGGGTTATGCTCTTCTGCTTAGAGGAGGTAAGATTTCCCTGGCAGGGCCAGATAAGGGCTCACTGCCGCTAGTTCCTCTTTCCCTAAAGGTGGACTGAATTGGCAGCATATTCCCTGAATATCTCCTTAGGCAGACTAACCACTGGGGAATGACAGGGCAAATAAGGACATAAAAGCCAAGCTCAGGATGTGGCAAGATTTCATCTGGGTAATGCCCAGGGCTTTTTCCTGCTGTGGCTTAAGTCCTACAAGCTGGCCCATCACACAAGAGGCCTTGAGAAAATAGACTGAAGAAGCAGGGATTCCTTGGAATTGTGGAAACCTAGATATCCAAGGCCTGCTCAGGTAGCTCTTGCCTGGGGCAGATCTGATCAAAAGAAGATGGAGACAAAGTCACTACAGGTCTTTTTTTTTCCCCCAGTTGCAGAGCTTTAACTCCAGGCCTGGACACTGTCCCTTTGTTCTCAAGTCAAGCACTCTACCACTTGAGCCACAGAGCCACTCCTGGGTTTTGAGTGGTTCATTGGGATAAGAGTCTCACAGGGACTTTTCTGCCTAGGCTGGCTTCAAACCGCGATCCTCAGATCTCAGCCTCCTGAGTAGCTAGTATGACAGGTGTGAGACCCTGGTGCTGGGCTCACTACACATTTTTTGCTGGTGGAGCCATTCATGTGTGGGAAGCAAAGTTAGATATTCCTTGAAAACAGTCACATCAGCATTAATTTTTTAATGCATTCAATAAAGAATGGGTAATCATTTACATTCTTTTTCAAAAAAAATTCTTATGGTCATGTCATTTCTCATGAATGAGTACAAACCTCTATAACTTGTCACTATAGCTAAGAGCCTAAAATAAGAATTTAAAATCAGCACACATTTCATTGTGATAAGTAGATCCTGTTAGGAAATATGCTGGGCTCTGGAAACTTGGAAAAATAAGTTTTTTAAATGTATAAACATATATGCAGAGTGAGGGAAGATGTCAGGATACTTCAGAAATGGCCTCCAAGAACTGACAAGTCACCAATGGAAAGAAGAGGATGGACAGCATTCGGGTGTAGAGAGCAGCTGGGGTAGGAGGTCTGAGGCCAGAGAAAGTACAGTGTTTGTGGGAGACTTGCTTCTAGGGAAGGAGCACAATGTTCACACTTTGGGGGGGGGGCACATCATAGAATATGAGCTTAGAACATCAGGTTGCAGCCAATCAAAGGGGTCTTGAGGGCCAAACTAAGTCTGCCCTCTAAAACATGAAGTAACACAGAAGTGACTCAAGCAGGAAAATGACTCAGTAGTTTCATGACACTAAAAACAACACAAGGGGACAGAAGGAGAGACTGAGGGAGTTCTATTTTTCCTTTTATTTTAGAGAATTAGGTGAGTAATGAAGAAGGCCTAAATACAACTAAAGGGGCTGTCCAACTAAAGATTGGAGAAATGGCCCTGTGAGCAGACAGTGAAGCTGGGAGGAAGCCTGGCTTATTTTGTTTTCTCTCTAGGTCAAATAGGTGAACTGCAGTTCCATTTTCTGACCTAGGAATAAGAAAGAGGAGTTGTTTTGTTGGGAGAAAGTATAGCTTGGTGTTGGGGGAAGAGTTCTGGTATCATCTGATATCATCCAACTGGAGTTACCTGAATCCAGTCACTGAGTCCAGGCAGGAGATCTCAGGATGGGTGAGTAAGAGATGGCCAGGGAGAGCACACCAAAGAAAAGAGAAAAGACTGAACCTGGGCAAAGTGCAAATAGTCAAGAAGCAATGCAGGGGCAAGACAGGGAGAAGGACAAGCAGAAGAGCTGAACTAGGGAGGCCAAAGAGAGAATTTCAAGGAGGAAGGAGGTGGGGTCAATGACATTAAAGGCAGTAGGGAGGTCAAATAATAAAAGCAAGTGTCTGTACGATTTGATAAACAAGAATTCATCAGTAACTTCAGATGGAGTGGTTCCAAGGGAAAGAGGGAAGCTAGAATGTAGAGGGGTGAGAACTGTGGGCTACTCTTTTAAGAAGTTAACTTTAAAGGAAAGTACAGAAATTGGGCCATGGTTAAAGAAGGATATAGAACTAAGAAAAGGTTCCTTTTTTTTTTTAAAGATGGAAGAGATTTGGAAGACTTGGAAGAGACATATTTATATGCTAAAGTAAAGAATCTAGTACAGAAACAGGAGCTAAAGACAGAGAAGTATGGAGAATTAGCAGAGACTGGCCTGGAAAGCCTACAGGAAGTGGGATGTGAACCCAGCCGGAAGCTCTTTCAAATAACATGCTTGCAAACACATATACACACTATTTTCTTAATGAAAAGCTTCATGCCCTTATGAAAATATTATATGAACTGGGTTCTAATGTCTCATGCCTGTAATCCTATCTACTCAGGAGGCTGAGTACTGAGAAATGTGGCTTGAAGCCAGCTGGGGAAGGAAAGTCTGTGAGACCTTTATCTCCAACAAACTACTCAGAAAAAGGTGGAAGTGGCACTGTAGCTCAAGTGATAGATAGCCATGAGTACAAAGAGGCTCAGAGCTAGCACCCAGGCGAGTTCAAGCCCCAGGACCAGCAAAAAAAAAAAAAAAAAAAAAAAAGGAGGATAAAGAGGAAGAGGTGGAGGAGGAGGAGGAGGAGGGGGAAGAGGAGGAAGAAGAAGGAAAATGTTATATGAAAGGCCATTATTAATTTCTCTAATGTAACCCTCAAACTTTACCATATCAGGATTCCTAAACTGCAAACAAATTGAAGGTTATCTGACCTAGCAGTCTGTTGGTAAACAGAATCCCTGCGGCAAAAGGTCACTGTCTTCTGTTTTCTGATGAGGCTGCCATACTTAGGCTTTCGGTGCATCAAGAGTGACCTCGCAGCACCACAATGCTATTAGTCATCAGGGCTGGCACACTGCTACAGCGAGCAGGCAACCACATGTGCAGTCTTGCTCATGCCAGGACAAGTTCATCTGGTCAGTCCAGGACAAAAGAGATAAGGAGAGTCAACTCTGCATTTGTCTTATCCATCAAAGGAAATGACATCACTGCAGGTGATAGTACCATGTTCCCTTGTACCAAAGAAAATGAAAAAAAACCCACTGAAGACTCCTGAAAATCCACTAGCACTATCATATCCATAGTCAATGTTTTCTATTTCATCATCTTTAGAACTGCCTGACACACTAGGCAGGTAACATCGGCTTCATTTATAGATTGCTCTAATGAAAAAGGTGAGAAAAGAGGAAAACTGAAAAGGAAAAAGGTCATGTATGATGCAGAGATCTTATATTAGCTGGTGCTCAGGGTTAAACATTCAGAGATAATTGCCTGTGAAATCAAAGGCAGCAGTCCTAACAAAAAAGCAAGGGAAGCCTCATTCTATTTTGTTCCATGACATTAAGTCAAATAAATTAAGGCTTGTGTAACTTGACGAATTTCTGAGGACTTTATTTCAGCTCCCATCAAACCTTGATGCTCATGAGAGAAAAGGAACTGTGTCAGGCTCTGAAGAAAGCAGAGTCTGTAAGAGTTTCATATGCTTAGTAATACATATTACCATCTTCATGAAGCTCTGTTCTTAAAGATGCACAATGGACACTTAAAGATTTAAAAGATTAAAATGTAAAAAGAAAAAAATGGTTTACCATGGAAATAGCTTAGCTTAGAAAGGCTTTAAAGACTCACAACTCTCATGCACATAAAATCAAAATGGTAACATAACACCAAATGTAAACTTTCAGAATTTTATTCTAAATGATAAGGATCCTAAAGAAGAATATGGCTCCAGGTAAAAGCATAATTTGCAAAGGGAAGCCATTTATTCACACAGTACGACTGTTTTTCAGGAGTATGTGCTCCAGGGTGGGTAATTTGTACGGAGTTTAGCGAGCCTTGGCATCTTTCCTTTGAGGGCACACCCACCCACACCGAAATCAGCAAAAAGCACTAGGAAACATCCCCAGGGAGATGCAATTTGGTGTTCGTGATCTGAGCTGCAAACTCTTCCTGAAATAGTTACATTAGGCTGGATGTGGACAGGACTCATATGTCCAGCAATGTTCCCAGCTAATGGAAAAACAATTTTAAATCAAAGGCAGATATTTCGATAGCAACCCACGTGGAAGAAATAAGCTTCAATCATTTCTCTAGATACCTCATTTTGCTAATCTCATTGGTCCAAAAAGTGGTAAGATTGCATCAGATATTATATCTTGGCAGATAGTTATAGGAAATAAGGGTCTTTTTTTACCGGCCATTCAGAAATTGTGTTTAAGTTTCTTAGCAACAATCTGAAGCCTGGAGTAGCAATGCTTGGGAAGTAATTTTGGCTGTGATTATTCTGATGTCTGATTATAAAAGCGACAGATTATATCACAGCTGTCAATATATTCTTGCTCAAATTCTTAAGGCATTTTTTAAAACAGGGGAGAATATAGTTCTTTTTCCTACAATGAGGTGGGGTTTTTGTCTCAGAAAATGATTTTTGATCATTTACATATATATATTTCATTTAGCCTCAAAAATTTTTTTTCAGTAGAGACATACATGTACATAGCTTAGCAAATTAATACAGATCTTACCATAGATTCTCTCACAAAGTTTATTAATATGTATAATACTGAATAGCATTGTCTGTTGCAGATAGTCTAAGTGCTTCCCTTTAGAATACTGATTCTGCTATGAGTGTTATTAGATGTTTATTATTAGATGATTATACTGAATAAAACTCTTTGCTAAGATCAGTGATCTGTAGGTATGCTCAACCTCAAAATACTACTTTTCACTCAGTGATTCATGATGCTTTAGACAAATATTTAGTGACATAAAAAGATGTCTAACCATACTAAGCAAAATGACTAGTTAAAAATGTAAAGAGCTGGGCACTGGTGGTTCATGTCTTTAATTTTAGCTCTTTAGGAGGCTGAGAACTAAAGATCTTGGTTCAAAGCCAGCCTGGAGAGACAAAATAAGAGACGCTTATCTTTAATCAACCAGAAAAAGCCAGAAGTGGAGGTATGACTCAAGTGGTAAAGTGCCAGCCTTGAACAAAAATAGGTAAGCAAAGGTGTGAGGCCTGAGTTGAAGCTGTATTACTGGTGTACACGCGTACACGTACATGTACACACACACACACACACACACACACACACACACACACACACACACACACACACACACACACACACACACACACACACACACACACACACACCCCACTATGTACAGAATGAAACCATTTTAAGTATTTGCAGTGTAAGAGGTTTGAAAGGATTGAAAGTGGTAGGATAAAGAACAACTTCCTTATTTTTATTTTCTATGCTAAGTCGTATCTTTTGTAAGCAGGCAGAATCTTGGTATTTCATTCATTGATTTATCAACTTCATATTAGGTACTATTTTAGGCACTGGGGATAAAAAACTATGACTTGGGGGCTGGGAAGGTGGCTCAGTGGTAGAGCACTTGCCTTGCATGCTCGAGGCCCTGGGTTCGATTCCTCAGCACCACATAAGAAAAAAGCCAGGAGTGGCGCTGTGGCTCAAGTGGTAGAGCGCTAGCCTTGAGCTGAAGAGCTGAGGGACAGCACCCAGGCCCAGAGTTCCGGCCCCACGACCGGACTCAAAAAAGAAAGAAAGAAAGAAAGAAAAAAACCCCAAACCCAAAACCCAACCAAAAAAACAAAACAAAACAAAAATGAAAAAAAAACTAAAAAAAAAACCTATGACCTGTAAAACTTACATCTCCTGGGAGGAACAAATCATAACTTCCATACAGAGGGGATGACAGGGAAGCCTTGGATGTGCAGTGAGGGAGGAATGGAAGACAAGTCAGTATAGGGCCTTGGCTTTTACTGGAGTGAAAGGTGAGGCTATTTAAGCATGATGTGACATAATCTAATTTACACATTAAGGGTAGCTGCAGTCTTAAGAACAGACTGAAGGAGGCCTAAGGTAGAGTAGAGAGACAGTTACTGTAACCACTGGAAATGATGACAGCTTAGACCTCAGCAGTAGCAGTGCAAAGGTGATGAGTGCATATAATTTGAAACTGAAGCTGACAGGGTTTGCTGAGAAGGTGGTTCTGGATGTATGAGGTGCCATTAAGTGAAATGGGAAGACTGTGGGGGAGAGGAACCTACAATGGTAGGGGGTATAGGGATATCTGGAGCTCCATTTTGGATACAATAAGTTTGAGATGTTACTTGACATCCAAAGCCCATTATAATATTTGGACTAGCCTTTACTTCCAGAGAGGTTACTTAAAAGATGATCTCTCCCCAGAAAAAAAAAATCCTGGACAACAAGGAAGGAGTGAGAAAGAAATCTTGGTTAATCAAGTGACATTTACATGGACTAGCATATGAGTTCAGCAAGTTGTTAAATTTTGCTTGAATAAAGAAGAAGCAAGAAAAGTCTGATGGAACAGGTGCTTATATACATAGACACACATTTTTTCTGGTACTCATCAGGATATTTATAATATATATTATTCAATATTTATGACAGAAAGTTCTTATTGCTCAGTAAAATTTGTATTTTAGTAGGAACTTATGCTAAATAATATCAAATAAAGCCGGGTGCCGGTGGCTCACGCCTGTAATCCTAGCTACTCAGGAGGCTGAGATTTGAGGATCACGGTTCAAAGCCAGCCCAAGCAGGAACATCCGTGAGATTCTTATCTCCAATAAACCACTGGAAAACTGGAAGTGGCGCTGTGGCTCAAGCAGTAGAGCGTTTGCCTTGAGCTGAAGAGCACAGGGACAGTGCCCAGGCCCAGAGTTCAAGCCCCACGACCAATAATAATAATAATAATAATAATAATAATAATAATAATAATAATAATAATAATAATAATAATATCAAATACAATGAGAGACAGGAAAAGATGGTTTTGAAAGCCAAAGGATCATTTTCACAGTTCTCTTGAGACTCCCAGTCAAGCTATTACATGGCTTCAGAATGATATAAGCCAAAGACGAAGTTGGTCAAACACACAGGTCTGAGAACGGACCTGTGTCTGCTCTAAGCAACAAAGGGAAACATATTCTATGGTGCTTATTGTCCTCAACTGGTGTTGAAGAAAAACTAGCTTTAGTTTCTGTCATACAGAACTTGGGATTTACCTGCCACACCAAGTCCCCAAATCACACTTTCAATGACAGGGAATGAGAAATACTAGGCAACCATATAAATTTCTTTGGACTAGATGATTTCATTATCCAGTAGAGAAAAATGGGGCTTAAACTGGGGTTTCTGAATAGCACCAAGCAGGCATCAGTCTGGGTGATGTGTTTAGTGGTCCAAGAAAAAATGAAGGAAAAAAAATGAGTTTTTATAGACTGTTTGCTTTTTTTTTTTTTTGGCGGGGGGGGGGGGAGATAATTGGAGATGAGTCTCATAATTTTTCTATCAGGGTGGGCTTTGAATTATGATCCTTAGATCTCAGCCTCCTGAGTAGCTAGGATTATAGGTGTGAGCCACCAGCACCCAGCTCAACTACTTGATTTAAAAAAGCTGCTTTGGCCAGGTGCTGGTAGCACATACCTGTACTCCCAGCAATTCAGGAGGGTGAGATCTGAGGATCAAATGTTGAAGCCAGCCCAGGCAGGAAAGTTCATGAGACTGTTGTCTTCAATTAATTAGCAAAATGTCAGAAGTAGGGAGGAAGGAAGGAAGAAGGAAGGAAGGAAGGAAGGAAGGAAGGAAGGAAGGAAGGAAGGAAGGAAGAAAAGAAAGGACAAAGGGAGGGAAGGAAGGAGGGAGGGAGGGAGGGAAAGAAAGAGAACAAAAAGCTTTTTTGGCTGGGTACCAGTGGCTCACACTTGTAACCTTAGGTACTTGGGAGGTGGAGATTGGGAAGATTATGTTTCCATGTCAGCCTAGACAAAAACTTCATCAAACACCGAAAAAGCTGGCAGATGGGGTACAAATGTGTCATCTTAGCTACTGTAAGAAGTGTAAATAAGAGGATCACAGTCTAAACCAGTGATGGCAAAAATTGAGACCCTATCTCAAGAAATAAACAGAGCAAAAAGAACTAGAGGTATGACTCAAATGGTAGAGTTTCTGCCTAGCAAGTAAGAAATTGAGTCTAACTTAGTATTGGGGGAGGAAAAAAAAAGGCTGTTTAATTTCTATGGTGTTTTTTTTTCTAAAAATAGTACTATGTTCTTATAAGAAATGATGGTGGCCACGCGCCGGTGGCTCACGCCTGTAATTCTAACTGCTCAGGAGGCTGAGACTGAGGATTGCGGTGCAAAGCCAGCCCAGGCAGGAAAGTCCGTGAAACTCTTATCTCTAATAAACCACCAGAAAACCGGAAGTGGCGCTGTAGCTCAAGTGGTAGAGTGCTAGCCTTGAGCTGAAGAGCTGAGGGACAGCGCCCAGGCCCAGAGTTCAGGCCCCACGACCGACAAAAAAAAAAAAAAAAGAAATGATGGTGAGTAATGGAAAAAATGTTTTGTTTGTCTATTTAGTCTAAGGATATACAGAAAGCCAACATATAGGTCCTGCCATGTTTTTATGTTTACAGGCCTGCCAAAGGGAATGGCCAGGCAAATGGCCAGGCTCTCCATGACTGGTTCAGCCTGCATTGAGCACAGGCACCATGTGTCGGAACCCCATCTCCCAACTCCTCTCTTTTGGCCACCTTCACCATTTGCTTTTCTTCACAGTCTCTTAACTGACCTCAATCAAGGATTCAGGATTTACAGTGGTCCTTCTCTGAAATCACCAACAGCAGGTGGACTGGGGAAGCAGCAGCGATGTAAGCATTATTAAACCTGGCTTCAGATGGATTCTGCTGCTTACCAGCCTTGTCAGCTTGGACAAGACACCGACCATCTCATGGTCAAAATTCTTGTCTTTTGAAGTATTACCTGCCCTATCTACCTATTAAGAGTTGCAAGAAAGAATAAACGGTGTATTTCTAGGAACATTCCCTTTAATTCATAAAAACAATAATTATCTTCCACTAACCACTGTACAAATACAATTTTTAACGTAATTATTAATAAGTTTTGTAGCATGTATGTATGGTCTTCTACTTTAGGTTATTAGGAAGTCTAAGCAATCTTTGCCTAAGGATCTTCCCAAGGATGGAGGGGTGGCTCAGTTGGCATAGCACTAGCCAATGAGCAACAGCATCTGGTACTGAATTTGATTCCCTACCTCAGACCAAAAAAAGAAAAAAGAAAGAAAACCAGCAAGAAAGGACATATACAGGAGGACTTGAACAGCTGTCAAATGGGTAGTTCAAATGGTCGTTGCTAGAAGAGACCACAGAAGAGATCAGGCACTGAGGACTGGTGGGGAAGAGGCAATACTTAAAAACAAGAGTGGTCTAGTCAAGCAGAGGAGAAGCATCAAATAAAAATCCCAAATGAGTATGTCACTTGGGTTGGGGTGGGGTGGTATGGCCCACTGTACTGTGGGATACAGTAGAAGATTCTGGGCAGTGAAGTGTCCGTACAAAGGTACCGTGTAAAGATAAAGTCAGAGTCAGGTCTGAGACACCCTACAGTGTTACCATCTATGCTTGTAGGTAGCTAAAATGACCACTGTCCTTATGAAACCCATTTATGTTAGTATGGTTTTCAGATGGGCTGAAGCGGGGAGCCATGGGAGGTAAGATTCCCAGGTAGGAAATCATAGAAAGAAAGTGTTAAGAATACAAACTGGGGTGAGGACAGCATGAATGAAGATTAAGGGAAGATGTGAATTGCTCTTAGTAATCCTTTAACCAAAGCTATTGGACAATGTCAAGGTTCAAACTATGAAAAACAAAGAGAATGATGTGATGATTAACTGAGATTAACTGTGAATATCTTTTTCAGAGAAAAACAATGACTTTTGTTCAACACTTCAAAGGATATGTCCAGTAGGCAGCTAGAGATAACAACTTTGTGATGATCTCTTTCTAGCCATGGTAGACTCACAGAGGGTTCGTGACTCTCCCTGCAGATGATGTCTTCTAACATGCATGAAGTAGCGGCTACACTGGTGCCTATCTGGGCTGGAGGAGCATGCAGAATGGAAGCTGAATGTTGGAATTTGGAATACAGGAATGTCATTCGAGTGTTAGGGGGTTAGAGAGAGATATGAGAGCAGCAAGTGTGCAGAGAAGGGGAAGGCCCAGAGAGGTTGCAGTGCAAAAAAGGGCAAAAGCAAGAGATGCCCAGGAAAAGGAGGGCCAACAGCCTGGAAGTAAAGGAAACAGGGGCCTGAGGAAGTCATAGTGTCAGTGAAGAGTGTAATCCACAGTCAAGATTGCAAGAGGTCAGGTAAGTAGTGAGGGCAAAGGGGAAATGGAAACTTTTTCTAAGGATTTCAAGGAATGCCTGTATCACTACTGGAGGATCAGAGTCCACATCTGTAGAATGCTGCACATGCTACACAGAAAGTCCAGGCACAGCCCTAAGTCCCAGGCTCTTTGATGCCTCTGGTCATCTTTTTACTTTCTTTTTGCTTCTTCCCTACTCACCTCCTGATTCCTCTTGAATTTCAATACTTAAAATAAAAACTATGGCAACTAACATAAGTGAGTATATACATGCTATGTATACTTGCTCCATGAAGTCGGAAAGTTACTTCTATTTGCAGGGGAGATAACAGATTTGAAAGCTGTTGGAGGTAAGCTCTGAGCTTGGGAAAGTCTAGCTGTAGGGACTACAATAAACCACCTCCACTGTCGCCCATTTAACTCCTCTTCTTGGACTTGGTAACTCAGCTGTAATTTTTTGCTGTGGTGACCAGGGATCACTTTTATTTAGTAGGATGCTGCCCTAGTCTCTCAAATGCTGGTGGTACATGTTGAAATAGCCTAGTCCCATCTTCCAAGGAACTTCAAAGTTGGCCTGCTATCATTTCATCTAGTTCTGTAAGCTTCTTCATGTTTGTCTTTTCAGAGAAACAAATTTAAGATTTTTGCCATCTTTTGGCATAGCCCTCCCATCTGAAATAAAAACTATGACTTCAGTGCCTAGACGTACTATTCTTATTGAATTACATGTATCTAGGGTTAAAACATCAAAGGCTAATTGGCTCTGGTACCACCATAGATAAATAAATGGGGTGGGATTAAAAACCAGGGCAGCCATGTATTACGTGCCAAGCAACTGAGTTTGGGAGATGCCAGGAAAGTAGAGGCTATGACAAAGCGGTGAGTCTCCATATTTAAGGCTAATGGCGGCTCCAGAATGAGGGAAGCCCTGGGTAATCCGAGCTTCCCATTTCTCCAGAGAAAACAGAAGGCTTTGTTTTGTGTGTGCATAAAAGCTCATGGTTGTTTAAATGTTAGCAACTATTTCATCATCTCTAAGCTTGGTAGGGGCCAGGCCCACAAGGCCAAACAAACATGTCCATCAGCCAGATTTGGCCTTGAGGTAAATACACAACCTCTTATTTATGCTGAGCATAGAGCAACTCTTACCAGCAACTCTTAGCACCTCCCTCATGGCTGCTGATCCGGATGTGTCTTGCTTGACACTGCCAAGAATGCCAAGATTTCCCAGAGTTCTCCATG
This sequence comes from Dipodomys merriami, assembly GCF_024711535.1. Taxonomy (NCBI): domain Eukaryota; kingdom Metazoa; phylum Chordata; class Mammalia; order Rodentia; family Heteromyidae; genus Dipodomys; species Dipodomys merriami. The sequence goes on along the minus strand of NW_027202270.1, from coordinate 25,552,415 downwards.
CACCCTCAAGTGTGGATGTGGTAAATAATTCTTCTCATGAAAAGTTAACTAGGCCTTGAACTAATTCGGCAGGGTCACCATCTGGGAGTCCTCAGGAACAGTGAGCTGTCAGCACTGTAAACATTTTAGGCTTCATGGAGGACACTGACTTTTTCTAAACTAATCACCCCTGCCAGTCAAGGTTTTGCAGTATGGGTTCAAGAACAAGGCGTCCACTTAACAATAATAACAAAAACAGTGGAGGATGAAAACTGGACAGTCATAGTAATAATGAAAGGCCTAAAAGCAACCTGTGACTACCCTAATAAGGTGACGACCAAAGTTGGCTCCCTGGCGGTCGAGTGCCAATACAATTAATCAGTCTGTTTTTAGTTTTCTTGGGACAGCAATATTAACAGTTTGCTTTATTCTGTTTATATGGTGCTGACAGGGCTTCAGCATGTTGGGCCTACTTGCTAGAGATTAATGGCTACTTTTACACTGAGGCAAAACCCAGGCAGGGAGAGAATGCCTTTTACGACTAGATAAGAACTGAATTCTCTTGCCTTTTTTTTTTTTTCCTGTTCCCCCACTGGCCATCAACTCCTCCTTCAGTCTCTATAAGGAACACGGCTTACTTCCTTCCCCACTTTAGGTGCTACCTGCTAAGATGAAACAAAAGGGAATTTTCTATATGGACTGGATAGCTTCTCATCTCTAAAGGTATTTTTGGCTCTTTTCGCTTTTAAAGATCCTCTTCCATACAGAAGTGAAAGAAACAGGTATGAGGTGGCCTCTGGTAATAATTCCCTTTGTGTGTGTCACCATCTACAGATACAGAAGAAGACAGAGTAGATAGTAACTATAGACTGCTACAGGAAGTATGGTCACCTCAGAAAAATATTTTAATTATTCCACTAAATAGGCTTATTTCAACATAGGTCAAAAAGATTTGACCTCCCATACAAAAAGAAGGCTTTAGGACTGCAATTTATTACTAGTACATTGGAAAATAAATTATTTCCAAACATTCCTTTGGGGGGGGGGTTGAGGGTGGGAGGAGGGTTAAGTCTAACTATGTAGCCTAGGCTATCTTTGAACTCACAACTTGAGCCTCGTAAGCACTAGAATTAAAGGCATGTGCCATCATTCCCAGTCCCCAGTATATGTTAACAGTCTCTAAGTATAGGGAACCTAAGACACAAAAATTAAAAGCAAACAAATGACCAAACACCTCAATGTGCCTCCTTTAAGGTTCTATAGAAATTAGCCTCTCACTGGGAGATGGCTCAATCCATTTTATAAAACAACCACATAGATATACATTATATAGCAGCTGCATCCTTGGGCCAGCTACCCCCCACCCCAACTCCTTTGCTCACTGTCCTCCCCCCATAGTAGCTGGAGAACAGAACTAATTCCAGGAGAGAGGACATCAGAGGATAGTGGAAAATTCTTTAAAAGATTATTATTTATTAAAGCAAACTGTCACATAGATATTGCAATATTTAAGTGGCATTTTTTTGAGACAGAGTCTTGTTATGTAGCCTGGGCTGGCCTCCAACTCACGATCCTCCTGCCTCTGCCTCCTGAGTATAGACAATATAAGTATGAGCCATCATGCTGAGTTAGAACATTTTATCAGATATTATCAAAGATTTTTTTTGGGGGGGGGTCTGGTCATGGGGCCTGAACTCTGGGCCTAGGCGCTGTCCCTTAGCTCTTCAGCATAAAGCTAGCGCTCTACCACTTGAGCCACAGCGCCATTTCCGGATTTTTTCTTTTTGCTTATGTGGTCCTGAGGAATCGAGCCCAGGGCCTCATGCATGCAAGGCAAGTGATCTACCACTGAGCTACCTTCCCAGCCCCTATCAAGGATTTTTTTTTGGGGGGGGAGAGGGGGTCTGGTCGTGGGGCCTGAACTCTGGGCCTGGGCACTGTCCCTCAGCTCTTCAGCTCAAGGCTAGCACTCTAACACTTGAGCCACAGCACCACTTCTGGCTTTTTTTTTCTTTTTGCTTATGTGCTGCTGAGGAATTGAACCCAGGGCCTCAGGCATGCAAGGCAAGCGCTCTACCACTGAGCCACCTTCCCAGCCCCCTATCAAGGATTTTTGAAGTGAGCTGTAAGTACAGTTTAGGATAAGTAGTATTAATGAGAGTAGTAGTATTTACTGAGTGCTAACTATGTAAAGCAATATTTTAAATAGCTTGCCTATATAAATCCATTTAATTGTCACAACAGAATGCACTACAGTAAGAGCTGAACAATAGTTTTTGCTTGAAGTACAGAGTTTTGAAAGAGTGAGTCAACATACTGGGCTATATTTAGGCAGACTTTTGAATTCCGTTTTTGTACTTCAATCATTTATTTAATGTACAGGTTAGATCAGAGAAGTAAAAGTAGCATCAGATGAGATTACTTAGAAGGATACTGCATGGGAGATGATTTAAGAGTTATTTCAGAAACAGAATGGATCACATCTTTTTAATCAATTTGATCCTTATTTCTTTCATTTGCTTATTCAAAACTATTCTGGAGGGTGACAAATAGGGAAGTCAGAACAAGAAGAAACTGAAGATGTCTTCTTCCTCAAGTCAGGCAAGAATGCTACTAGTCATATTTCCAGTGATACTCAACATCTCTCTCTCTCCTTTTATTCCCTGCCTCTCTCCAACTATCCATCCAATACTTTATGCTAGGTATTACTTTATATAATGGTCATGAACAAGTCTAGGATGAAAAATGAAGGAAGAAGAAAAAATGATTGTCTCTGTTCTCGTAGCTTTGGGAGTGTCTTTTTTCTGAAACTTCCATTTCTTTCCTGGTGGTCTAGCCATAAGGCATAATATAGGGTGGTAAACCACTAGACTGTTGGAAGAGAGTAGGGATTCTTACTCATCCATACGAGAAAAGGACCTTCTATTTAATTTCTAAATGTGTACCCTGATTTAGCATATTTTAACCAAAGCAAAACATTATACCAGAAAGGTATCTGATATGATTCCAATGTGTAGCGTTCCATATCATTTACAAGTATAGGCACAAGAAAAACAAACTCTGAGCAAAGCCAAGATGTGCTGAAAATAACCGAACAAACATACTCTGAACTAAAAATCTTGTATCTAATTTAGCTGGCAAATTAGTTTGAGAAATAATAATTCTCTCACCTTAAAAAAACAAAAAAATCAGTAAGCCTAGAACTTTTACAATTAAAATCTGCCTAGATTTTATAAGAATAAATCCTGGCCACTTTCTGGTGCTTTCTGAAAAACAAATTGATAATAGAATGACTACCACTGAGAAATATTTTACTCTGTGGAAGCTGCCTTTTCATGATTATTTTATGAGACCTTGTCTAGATATTATACTTCCTTCACTATCTACATTTAGTTCTTTAAAAATGCCGTCTTCAGATGCCTGGGGTTATGTCAGTTTCTTTGGATCTAATTAGATCTCAAATTGCAAACTCTATCATTTTAATGCTTTCCAAAAGGTTCCTATGCAGGTAGGCTTACTTCCAAAAATCCATTTAACATGGCTAATGCATGCTGCTGATCTTTACTATTAAAATGGATTAAAGAAAATCAAAAGGTATTTTTAGGGACTTATGCACACTATCAACAATTATTTCAAGTATAAGCTAGTTTGTATATGCCAAGGGTGAGAATTTAAATGCTCATAAAATCTAACCATAAAAGAAGGAATTTTATGAGAGCAAGCACAGTTGAACTTCAGCTTTATTTTATGGATCTGAACCTGGTTTGGACTTGTGTTTTCTATGAACTCAGAGCTGATTTGCTTGGGAAGAGCAGGCTGTACCACAGCCACTGTAAGGTGAGGGCAGAATTGTGGCCAGCACATTTTCATTCCAGAGCATTTACCAAGTTGGCTACATGTTTCTGAGTGGGCAGGAAGGCTTGTTTCCCATTGAAGATGCATTTTAAGCTATGAAATATATTTCAAAGGCTCTCTGTACTGGTGATAAATGAACATTGAAGCAAGAAAGTATAAAACACTACATAAGTGAACAACAAAGACATCCCCAGGATTATGATCTCAAATTAACATGTTGCAAAGAGATGGCTTTCAGATCCTCTGCACTCCATCTCTAGGTTGAAAGCCGTACGTTGTGCTGAGAGATTATTTTCATTGTGCTTGGCTCACCAAATTGCAGCTTTTGGAGGAGAAAGTTAAAGAGGGGGTCCAGAGGGAGGCAGTGGTGGAGGTGGAGGGAGATCCCAGAATTATAGAGGCCTGACATGGAGATCATCTAACCACCCTCCCAGAGCAGGAAGGAAAAATAAATTGGAAGCCTCTGACATTTATAAGTCTTTCTCACCTGCGGCGCAGATCCTCTGCCACTGCTGCCCGGCAGCTGAACAAATAGGCCCGGAGTGATTTCAGCCGCTGCCGAAGCCGCACCACTGCAGCCAAAGGCTCGGCATGGAGGTACAGTATGGGGTTCTCTTGCTGGATGTCGATTAGTGGCTCTTCATACACGTACTCCAGAAACTCTTTGGCCTGCTTGGACACCTGCAAAACAGGCCTTGGCAATCATTTCTGGTGAACCATCCAGCTTTCTACACCTGTTCAAACTAGGAACCACAGCTTAATAACAAAGTAACATTATTTTCTGAACACACCTAAATGAAAGAGCCATAGCTGAACTAAATATAAATATTAGCTTTCCTTTGTCTTTTCCAGAAACTCAGATGGACAAACTTGGAAGGAATTCACTAACTGTGTATCTGGATCATGGTAGTGATTATATGAACCCATGTATGTGACAGAATGACACCAAATGATACTAACCCATAACACCAATGTCAATTTTATGGGTTTAAAAAATTATATTTTACTTAGTTATATACGTAACCATCCCCGGAGAGCTCAGGGACAGTGTTCAGGCCCAGAGTTCAAGCCCTATGACTGACAAAAAGAAAGAAAAAAGAAAAAAAATAGAAAACTGAAAACCCATTATGTTTCACACTCTAGACTAAGTGCTTATGAAAGAAGAAAAAGAAGATATAGCTCCTACCCTCAAGGACTCACTACATCACTGTTTAGTTTTGTTTTTGTTTTTTGTTGTTGTTTTTTTTTTGGTTGGTCGTGGGGCCTGAACTCTGGGCCTAGGCGCTGTCCCTCAGCTCTTCAGCTCAAGGCTAGCGCTCTACCACTTGAGCCACAGAGCCACTTCCAGCTTTTTTCTTTTTGCTTATGTGGTGCTGAGGAATCGAACCCAAGGCCTCATGCCTGCAAGGCAAGCGCTCTACCACTGAGCCACCTTCCCTTCCCTATTAAAAAAATTGTTTTAAGAAAATTCCATCAGCTTGTCAGCTGCTACACAGTGACAGATGAGACTCATTGGTAGCTTAAAGGAAGGAGAAACAGGCTTTCCTAAGCAGGGACAACCTGGCAAATGAGGTGATGATGGATCTGGGTCTAGAGAGAAAGGCAGAAATTCCCTTGTGCGTAGGTAAGAGAGAGAGGAGTACAAAAGGCTGCACAACCATGAAAATTGTCCATACATTCATGACAGTATTAGATACATGGCTACTGCACACTGATTACAAACACCCATTTTTTATACACACACATAAAATTCAATATTATCTTCTTATATCATATAACGCATATCAAAGTTTATATTTCTTATAGGAATGTAAAAAAGGCGTCATTTAATTTTTTAATTGTTATTATTAAGGAGGTGTACAAAGGGTTGAGGCATACAGGCATAGGTACAAGCTAGACACTGTACCAGGCATTAGGGCTCCCCAGGTACCTCATAGTTCAGTGTGCAAAGACAGAATTGAGTTAAATATTTTATTTATCATGTTTAAATATTTGTTGTATTTAAATTATCTTCAATGAAGAAAAAAAGGTGTTCTGGGAAATGAAGTACAATTCACTTAAAACGGTTGCTAAAAAAAAATGATGTATTGTACAATTCAATTAGTCTTTCTGGGTCTGTGGAGCAGTGTTTACACTGACTCAGGGCCCTGCTGAATTAGGTTAACAATGCTACCTTTTAGTAGGTGAACAGGACAAAGGGCACTGGCCAGTCTCCCGCGCCTTAAAAGGCTTCTCTCTTCAGGTGGTACTTAAGCCCCAAAGCAAAAAGAATCTTTTACAGAGACAGTAAAAGCTGGGAGACAAATGGAAAGCAGCTACTGACAGCAGTATTCATAAACTGAAATGACAGAAAACAAAAACAGAGCTTGTTTCAATAAGGCAAAGGCACTCCTTGCAAGTTATTAACTAGCAGTGAGCATGTGGAGCCCGCCCTCAATGCTGCTGCCGGCCCGTGAACAAGTCCTTGCCATGTCTAGCCATTTTTGGAAATAAGGCTGAACACATGCCCTAATTTTTTTAGAGTTAACCAACCACTAAGACCTATGGAGAAATTTTTTTGAAAGAATTCAAAATGTGGCATGATATGCTCTTTTTTTTTTCAAAACAGATCATTTATATTTAAAAAATTCGAAATGACCCTTTAGTCTCCATTCTGGCATAAAGGTTTCACTCTTTTTTAATTTTTACTTTTTTTTTTTTTGGTTGGTCGTGGGGCTTGAACTGTGGGCTTGGGCACTGTCCCTGTGCTCTTCAGCTCAAGGCGAGCGCTCTACCACTTGAGCCACAGCGCCACTTCCAAAGGTTTCACTCTTAAACTTAATTTTTATTAAAAAGCCATTACAATTTTTTTCTCAGTTACTTAGGGAAGGAAGCCAATGATAGTCTTAGGTGATGAAATTTACAGGACTCTTTTTCATTAATATAAATATTACATGAGCTATATGTGAGTGTGAAATAAGTTCCAACTAAGAGCTAAGAGCTAAGAGCTACTGTCCTACTTCTTGCCAATTGAATCATGAAAAATATGAAATGCCTGAGTGCTGTCTCTGATGTGAAGAACAACTCAGTTCACAAGTCAGGTGCAGACAAAGGAGATCTTTAAAAAAAAAAAAATGATGTGGACTGGCTCTCTTTTCTATATTCTTGTAACAGTCACATCAGAATCCGTTTTATAGGGTCAGTGGTTCACTTTTCAAACCCATTGGCCTGTTAGTATTTTACTAAATAATATTTACTATTTCATAGTGCTGTTCATATTATTTGTGTTAGCACATCTCTTCCAACTTTTAGCTCTCAGATAGAATCATTGAGGCCAAAGGAACAAGATGCTGTGCTGGTGGTTGTGTGTCTGAATGTGAATGAATTCTGTCTTCACACCCCTGTCTGTAGTCTGTGATTCAAGAGGCAAGAAGAAAGGAGTCTAGGTGGAAATAAGTCTCCCCACCACCTAATATTCACAACGAGTTGGAGAAAAAAACACAAATGCTTTTCAATTAACTCCAAGCTAATAATAGTTAAACCTGCTATTTACACATATATGTTTATCAACAAATACATGATTTGAACATCAAGTATGGTCACTGCAAATCTGAATGTAACATGTTTTCTTTCTTTCTTTTTGTTTTGTTCTGATATTGGGGTTTGAACTGAGGGCCTGGATGTGGTTCCTTAACGTTTTTGCTCAAGGATGGTGCTTTGCCACTTGCATAAAAGCTCCACTTCTGGCTTTTCAATGGTTAATTGGAGATAAGAGTCCTTCCTGCCCAGGCTGGCTTTGAATGGTGATCCTCAGGTCTCAGCCTTCAGAGTAGCTATTATAGGCCACTGGTGCCCCACTGTATTTTCATACAATTACATTTTAAAAGCAAAGTTCCTAGATAGTGTGCAGGTCTGTGCAAATTCAGAGAGAGAGGTTCTAGAATGTGTTCTTGTATGCTCCCCCACCAATAAACAGCCCTGGGTATCCACAGACAGCAATTTTGAGATGATGTAGTGGTAATGATGACTTTTTATTAGAAGGGGAAAAAGTTTCAGAATAAGACATAAGAAAACAATCTCAGAACAAGACCAGAGATAATATAGCTTTAACAGTTCCCAGTCTATATTCCAAGGAATACTAGTTCTACAAAGAAGATGTTACGAGATGCCATACAGTGCTTTATTTTCTTGGTGATTCAAAGTACAATATTTGGGCAGATTAAAACTCTGTCACTGGGCTGGGAAGGTGGCTCAGTGGTAGAGTGCTTGCCTTACATGCATGAGGCCCTGGGTTCGATTCCTCAGCACCACATAAGCAGGGGAAAAAAAGCCGGAAGTGGCACTGTGGCTCAAGTGGTATAGTGCTAGCCTTGAGCTGAAGAGCTGAGGGACAGCACCCAGGCTGTCCCTCGACCAACCAAAAAAAAAAAAAAAAAAAAAAAGGACTGTCACATCGGACTAAACAGAACTTGTTTAGACCAGGTACTTCCCAAATCGATTTGACTACAAACAGGGCAGCTGTTTACTGTTCTGCAGGGGAACAGGAGGGAAAACCAACTGGAGACAGGGGTATCCTTCGCTATCTTCATTCCCTTCTCTCATAGCACTTACAGGTGATCCTCAAAGATATCCTGGCCATGGCCTTCCCACAACCCTACAAACAGGTACAGAACAGGTGACTGCTTCATGAAATCCACTTTGAGGAACACGGAATTGACCCATTATCTATATTTAATAGGAGAAGATAAATAATTTGATGGTCTTGCTATATAGCCCTAACCTGACCTCAAACTTGTAATATTCTTGTCTTTACTACTCAAATGTTGGGATTGTAAACATGTGCCACCCCACTCAGCTCTAAATGCAAAGAACTCAAGTGATTTATTTATGGTCATTTCAGGGGCAGAACTAAAACCAGAATGCAGACTTGTTTTCAAATGACTCTACCATAATCTATCAGCACATTACTCTAAAAAAGATGGTCCCTTCTCCTTCTCCATCCTTCCTCACAAACAGAAAGCCAATAGGCTGCAAATGAAGCTAACATAATACAATTAGGCAATACATTGTCCGGAAGTCTTCCACTAGATTTGTCCCCCCATGGGGCTTGAACTCAGGGCCTAGGTGCTGTTCCTGAGCTTTCTCTCAAAGCCAGTGCTCTGCCACTGAGCCACAGCTCCACTTACGGCCTTTTCGGAGTAGTTTATTGGAGATAAAGAGTCTCAAGGACTTTCTTGCCCAGCCTGGCTTCAAACTGCGATCCTCAGATCTCAGCCTCCTCAGTAGCTAGGATTACAGGTGTGAGTCACCAGCCCCTGAGAACTATTGCTCTTTAATATTTTTTTTATTGTAAAGATACTGTACAAAGGGGTTACAGTTACATGAGCAAGGTAATGAGTCCATTTCCTATCGCACATTGTTGTACTCTCCTTTATATTTCCCCTACGATCCCTTTCCTCTCCACCCCCCCAACTCCTCCCTCCCCTCTGCTCTTTTTTATATGAAAGACTCACATATAATATATTTGACAACCCTGGAAGAAGAGAAAGTGATGTGGTTGCCTATGGGAAGATGAATGGGAGAGAGGATAATTATCTATTGTATGCATGCTTTATGACACCTTCTCAATCTTGAAATTTGTGAAAGAATATTATAGTCTAAAAAGAGAAGAGAATAAAAGCATAGCAGTGTATATATAAGCACTGCAAGTGATTTAAGGGAAATCAGCCTCTCTTACCACATTAAACTCTGACATTTTCTATCACAAAACAATTATTCACATTTATAACTATAACTCTGAGAAAGTAAAATGGTTCATTTCCAAATATATGTTTTTAAAAGAGATTGTGTGACAATTAAAATTTATAAAATTACAAGACTAACAGAATCCCATGAATGAAAACCTGGAAAATAAAAATTGGGAGAGGAGTAAAAATATCAACCATAATTTTGCCACAGTAAAATGATCATGTATTTCTTCTGGCATATATAACATGCCCTTTCACTATTTATTCGGCGTTCCATTGTTTAAATCATAAAGTCTTCATAAAATCAGTCTCCAATCCCACTTCTTGGTCCTATTAAAACAAGCACTGGAGCTAATGGAGGAGGCATGATATTTAATTACAATTTGTTCTCAACCTTTTCAAATGAGTTTGATAAGTGCCTTCCCATCAGCGAGCTTTTCTGCAGCTCTGCAAGGGCAATAGAGCTTTGCCTTGAATGTCTCTCAAGATGTAGAGATAGGAAATGGTTTATGTAACACGGAAAACCCCTAAATAGATGGAATGTGAATATTCAAGTTAGGACAGAAAAACATTTTGAAAAAGTACAACCCTGGGGACCTATTTAAAGAAGAATCAAGCTGTTTGAGTTCCTTACTACCTCTTTGTTATGGCTGATGTTTTTGAGTAGCAGGTAGGGAAAGTTACCTTCAAAGAGACTTTCATTAGAGAATGGCTACAGAATTTGAGGAGAGGTGCTTCTTCATCTTGGAACTCAATTCAATCTGGAGAATATACACCAGAAAATGACTGAAATCCTGCTTTAAAAAATAATTAGGGTTATTAATACTCCAGAGGGCAGACAAGGAAATGCTTAAGATGATGAATTTCACTCTGTTCTGTGAAACCATTTTTTCATTCTTTTAAATGGATAGTTGAGCCAGTCACGTACTTGCTATTAAGGACAGCAGGCATATCCAACAGAACAATGTCTGGTTTTAGAAACTGATAGATCCAAATTGATCCTCACAATTAAGAACATTAAGTTAAATCCTGATGTCTGAGCAAAGACAGACAGATACTGGATAAATGAAATAAGTTACTTAGTACCAGTGAAAGATGATCCAGATAAAATCAGCCAGCTATGTTCTTGCATTAAAATCTTCTCTGGTCCACTGAGAACGTGGGAAGGAGTGGTCTGACCAGGAGATTTTTTTCTCATGCATGGATGAAGTGAATGTACCTAATAAATAGTCCAATTAGCTATCTATTCTCTCAAAATGCAATCTATTTACTTGAGTGACCACCACAACAGCACAGCCTATTTTTAAAGAGGATCACAAGTATCAATGTTGGTATACAGATGGTTTTTGTGGCCTTCAGAGCTCACTAAAAACAGACCTGGATATCCTCCTCCTTGTTCCTGCCTTCAGAAGTTATGCCTGCCTTTTTCATCTCCTCAGTCAGTGCTACTTTTTCTGCTTTTGCTCCACTAGCCAATGTGTATTCTTCGGGAAGTTACTACTAGCCTTCTTTTTCATGGATCACACAGCTGGGACCACTGCACTCACCTGTTATCTATGCTCATGCTCACTCCAAGCATACTAACCTAAAGCAAACTCAACCAGCCCTTTCCCCTTTTAAGTACAATTCCACTTAATACATGCATAGCAAATACATTTATACTTCCTATTCAGAATTCGAAGTCCAAGATGAAGAGGAAAGCTGTCTGGTAGAGTTCAGAGAAGAATTAGGAGAGGAAATGAGGTTTAAGCCATGTTCTAGGATTTCCTGGTATGGCTGAGGGCAAGAGGAAGCCAGGAGGTACTGACCTGGATGCAGGGACTAGAGATCACAAAAAGTCTCACAGACTAGTCAAGGATTAAGCTGCCCTAACTGAGCTTTTATGTGCCTAACACTGTGCTAAATGCTTTCAGTGATTCATTTACTTGGGCTAACAGCAAGCTAACAAAGTAGGTACATTATCATCTCCATGATAAAGGTGAAGAAAGTAGGACCAGAAAATGGTGAAACACCCATCCAAAGCAAACATCTGGAAGAGATGAGAATCAAGGGCAAGAAGTACCAGTAGGGGACGACTGACTCCCTCCTCATGGTTGTGCTGAGGCTGGGGGAGAGGGCAGAGGGAGAAGGGGTTTGATGGAGAGTGAATCCCAACACTGAAAGCAAGCCGCAAGACATGAGAGGGCAGAAGTAACTACAGGGATGCACACAGGTAGGCAATGTGCATGGGATGAGGAGAGGCTTTTGGTAAGTCTGAGAAAGTCAAAGCTTTCATTCTTTGAGTCACTCACACATTTCTGCGTACCTATGTGTCATGAACTGTCCTAAGACACATTCTCTGTACTCAAGAAGCTCACTTTAACAGAGAAAACAAACCAGCAACCAGTTATTATATACATGTGATAATGGTGGAAATAATAACCTCAGTGCTTATCACAGTCATTGGTTAAGTGCTTCTATTATCCCAACCCACACAACTCTTTATCAGATAAATGTATACATTACCAAGGGAACAAATGCTTAGCTAGCATGCATGGGCCCTGTTAAATGCTTTGCATGCTGTAGCCCTTTAACGAGCTGTAGTCCTATGATGTATTACTAGGCTCATTTTAGAGGAACCTAAAATAAAGAGATTAAATAATCTCCCCAGGTTGCATAATCAATAAGTGACAAAGCCAAGACTTGAACCCAAGCAGTCTAGGCTCATTCTACAGATTAGGAAGCTGAGACCCAGAGGAAGTTGGAGCAATTTCCCCCAATTAATCAATCACCTAATAAAAGGCTACTACATATTTTGGACAAATGTCCATTTAACTCAAAGCTCCTGCTATTAACTCCTAAGAAAGTGTAAATCTTGAAACCCATGCGAGGGGAATCAGTAATGCAGCAAATATGGAGGATGGAGAGCAAAAGAGAAGCTCAGGCTCTGGAAGAATGAGCAGGGATTACACAGATAGATAAAACCTTCTGGATCTTGGGTGGCAGGATGATTGCTAAGCAGGACAAAGTGATCTTCTTTTTCCTAAGTTAGGAGGAAAAGCAGTAAGGAAAGGTACGATATAGACAGATTTTGAGATGCTTACATTCATATCTCATAAATGCAATTTTCTCCTTGCAGTAGGAGGCAAGGTTAGTTCCAAGAAGAACTGGGATGAGGCATCTTACAGTATTGAAGACTGAACCCAAGGTCTCTTATTTGCTAGGCAAACTCTCTACCAATTGAGCCACACACCCAGGGGTAGACTCTGAGACTGCCAACATCTTGAAGACAGAGAAGATGTGAATGATAATTGGGTAGAAGAGAGAAGCCCAAGGTCCCCTGTCATAAAGAAAAAAGGCCAGCTGGGTATGTGGTAAACACCTGTATCCCAGGAATCTGGAGGCTGGGGCAGGAGGATTATGAATCTGAGGCCAATCTGCACTGCTAGCAAGACTCTGTATCAAAAAACAGAAAGGAAGAAGGGAGAAAGGAAAGAAGATGGAAGGAAGGAGGGAGGGAAAGAAAGTAGGGAGAAAGGAAGGAAGGGAAGAAAAAGAAAAGAAGGAAGGGAAGTAGGGAAGAAGGGAGGGTGAAAGGGGAAGAAAGGAAGGAAAAAAAGAAAGGATAGAAAAAGGGAGGAAGGGGGCTGGGAAGGTGGCTCAGTGGTAGAGTGCTTGCCTTGCATGCCTGAGGCCCTGGGTTCGATTCCTCAGTACCACATAAGCAAAAAGAAAAAAGCCGGAAGTGGCGCTGTGGCTCAAGTGGTAGAGTGCTAGCCTTGAGCTGAAGAGCTAAGGGGCAGTGCCCAGGCCCAGAGTTCAGGCCCCACGATCGGACCCCTCCCCCCCCCCAAAAAAAAAGAAAGAAAGAAAAAAGAAAAAGGAAAAGGGAGGAAAGAAGGAAGCGAAGGGAAGGGACAAAAGCCAATTGGGCTCCTCACAATTTTCAACTTTCATTTGACTCTAGATAGATGACAATCCTCTTCCCTACCTGCTTGCTCCTAGGCAATATTGTCACATTGAAAGTAAGTAAGTATCAAACATCTATTAGCAAGAAGGCACAAAAAACAGAGCCTGTTTTTGTATGAAGCACTTGCATAGAAGGGTTACTCAAGCAGATGTCACAGTGTCTTGGCAGAAGTAGAGGCTACTCATCAGGTGACAGAATTATGCTATCTGACTCGTGGCAAGACATGAATCCTAAACCTAGAACACCACTCTAGTGGAGATAGTGATTCTGGGATTTGCCAACTTTTACTACCTTGTGAAATGCTGTATGATATAGCCACCCAAGTCACATCTTGAAGTCTTCTAGGTTGAAACTAAAGTAGAGATATCTATAGGATAACTAAAACTATATACCTGGATTTCCATAGCAAAACCAGAACTGAATGGAAAAGAAAAATTACCAGCATAAACGAAATGAACCCCAAGATAGGGACACAAGAGGTTTTATCTTTGTTGCTGTTCTTTCTAATGTACTTATAATATACTATGTGATTTTTTTTTATTTCTTTGTATGTTTTTCCCCATGGTATAATCCCTGTTGTCACTGTATTTGATTCCAGTGTCCTGCATCTGGTATATACATTTTGGGAGGGGAAGGGAAATAACAAAATGCTGAAATAAGGACACAGGTTGACCCACTGTAACAATGAGATATACAGGACACTACGCTGAAAAAGAACTTTTCAACTTTGATGGGGTGGGGGTGGGGGAATGGTAGGGGAAAAACAAAGGAGGGTTTAACAATATTTGATAGGAAATGGTCTCATTACCTTGCTCATGTAATTGTAACCCCTCTGTACAATATCTTTACAATAAAATATATATATATTAAGAAAAAAATTACAAGTGTATAAATCCCAGCATTTAAAAGCCACAGAGGGAGGGAGATGACCTAATAAAAGGATAAAGTGGGAAAACAAAATCAAAGAACAAATTCTAAGGAGCCCTAAGATTAGAGTTGCAGGCAAAGAATAAAGAATCCAAACAAGTGCTTGAGAAAGTTGAAAGGAGAACAAAGCCAAGATACAAGAATTCAGAGTATATATGATCCAGTAGTCAAATACCATGTTCCACATAAATCTAGTAGAAGCAGCTGCCATGGATCAACCAGATTTGGAAAAATCATAATAGAAAAGAGAAGAGTTGGGACCATGAACACAGGCAGAAGGAAGGAGCCTTCTATGAGAGGAGCAATGTCTCTTCTATGGCTGGAAGGAGAACAGTGAGGATGGGTATGGTTGTACCAAAGTTTGTAGGTGGACTGAAAAAATTATCCCGTTCATCCTAATCATTCTATTTTTCCTGGGAAGTGGAAGGTAAATGGGTATTTAATAACTTCAAGATCACAGGTACTAGCTGAGAGCTGGTAGTTCACGACTGTAATCCTAGCTACTCAGGAGGCTGAGATCTAAGGATAGCAGTTTGAAGCCAGCCCAGGCAGTAAAGTCCATTTAACCACCAGAAATCTTATCTCCAATTAACCACCAGAAATCTGGAAGCGGTGGCTCAAAGTGGTAGGGCACTACAGCTCAGAGACAGTGCTTAGGCCCTGAGTTCAAGCCCTATGACAGAAAGAAAGAGAGGGGATGAAGGGAAGGAAGGAAGGAAGGAAGGAAGGAAGGAAGGAAGGAAGGAAGGAAGGAAGGAAGGAAGGAAGGAAGGAAGGAAGAAAAGATCGATCGATCACAGATGCTGAAGTAAAAGAATCTGATCAAAGTACTGATGTGAATAGAAGAGGATTCCTATACTCTGGCAACAACACATCCACATGCCCACATCTGTACACTGACTTTTCTTTTACTTCCTGCTCCAAGCAGTAGACAACCCCTCCTATTATCTACACAACTCCATCTTCACTGTTTCAACTATATCCACCTAGCAATTCTCCTTTCTCTCCTGGATAGTTAGTCTCAGCATAAAACACATGCTATTGTTTTGTTTTATTTTGTTTTGTTTGTTCACCACTTACAAAAAAAACAAAACTAAGTTGACCCCACTTCTATTGGAGTTACTCCCCACCTCTCTCCTCTTTAGAGTAAAACTTCTCAAAAGAGTGGCCTATCCTTGTCTTTTATTTCTCTCTTCCTATTCTATGTTGAACCCACTCCAATCAGACCTTTGCTCTCACCACTCCATTCAAACTGCTCTCATTAAGGTCACTAATTACCTCCACATTACTAAAGCCAATCGTCAATTCTCAATGCTCATCTTATTTGACCTATCAGCATCTGTCACAATTCGTCTGGCAACACTTTCTTCACAAGGCTTGTCGACAGCCTGGAATCCTTCTACCTTACTGCTCACCCCTTACTGGCCTTTGCTGTTGCTTCTTGTTTCCCTACCCTTTTATGTTGGGGTGCCCCAGCCTATCTTGGGTCTTATTCTTTTCCTCTGTTGATTTGTACTTTAGAGTGACCAAACCTGCTATTTGTACTTGTGTCTCCTCTGTGGGTGTTGGCAGTTGATTTGCAGAAGTATTAGCATATACCTGTGCTTCTCTCTTGCCCCCTTCTTCAATAAACACCAGTCCAAATGAAAGCTGGAGGATGGCTAGACACACTTTTTCTTCTCTGGGTTTCTCCCATGGTTTAAGTTCCAGGGGTTTAGTGTACCTGAAGACTGACCTTCACACCAGAAGGAGTCATACACAACATAGCAAATACATTGGATCACATAAGCCTTTTCCACAGATCATGGTCCTGCTTGTGCATTTATTATTTTCCCATTTTCATCCTTTCATAGATTATGATGTTGGAAATGAGAGCTAATAAAAATAAGAAAGATATCTCTATCAGAATTCTATCTTAGCCCTTACAGTTAATTATCAAGGACTAGAAGTAACAACTGCTAGACATACCTTTTTAAATTAGTAAATTAATAATAACCATAGTTAAGAAGCCTTTAAATTGTTAGCTATAGAAGGACCAGATAAAATCAGGTAGCTTTTATGAGAATACCTAATCAAATTTGTTTCCAATTGTTTCATCATCTCTAAAATCTACCTGACAAGATAAGAGCATCTAAATTGTTATAATGAACGAATACAGTGTTGACACCCACCTTATATTTTGAAGTATCCCAGTTGTGGACTATGCGTGCTGGGATGAGAAAGCTGTCATCTACGTGGCAGCTGCTGCAGTAGTACCACCCACTGTAATTGCACACCTTGGCTTTCCCATTGGAAAGGCCGATGGACCGCTGGCATCCTATGCAAGAAAGAAGAAAGAATCTATGATTGCTATTATACTCTGAGCACCACAGAACAAGGCTGTGCAACTCTCAAGTTTAATGAAAGTCTATAACAGAAAGAATCCACAGAGAACAGATGTACACATATGTTCCTTCTAGCCTTGACAGTCTCCACCCATCACTTCCTGAGGAATTGCTGTTAGTATCACCTATTTGGTACCCTGTTTCTGGTCTCTTCGATTCTATCCCTTCTACAGACAGCTACCAGAGATATGTTTCTCTACAACTTTTTTTCCCTCCATTCTTTCTTTTTTTTTTCCTTTTCTTTCTTTTCTGCTCAGGACGTATTGCACTAGACATTTTGTTGGAAGCTTTTTATATAGGTTCTTTGTTTAATTCACCTAATAACTCTATATCAAGAAAAGAAGACTGGACATTATGGTGCATACATGTAATCCCAGAGGCTGAGACTGGAGGATCTGATGGGTTCAAGCCCAGCCTGGGTATGAAGTGAGATTCTGTCTCAAAACATAAAAATAAATAAATATGTTGTCTGATAGAATGATTCTAAAATCTGATATGTAGTTTTCCTTGGCTCACAAAAATTAATGAAAGAAATTTGGCTTTGGACTGGCCTCATTCCACCCCTCCAACTTCCCTCCCAATACTTTGCAGTAGGACTATAATCTCTAATTCCAGTTAGAGAACTTGCCAGATGAACAGTGTTCATCCCTCCCCCACTTTGCACATTGCAGAGTACATTATTTCTCTGCTCTCCACTTCAGCAACATTTTCCCATTACTCAAGAACACTTACAGCTTGTTGCTGCAAATGACTGCTAATGCTCTTTTCATATTCCAGGCAGTGCATGATTCTGTGAGCTCTGTCCTGACGCAATAAACACTAGACACTATGCTGAAAATGAACTACATAACTTGTGGGTGGGGATGGGAGGGGAAAACTGGAAGAGAGAGAGGAAAAAAAAGAAATGTACTCTTTACCTGACTTATTTAACTACAACCCCTCTGCATATCACTTTTATAACAACAATAAAAGTTGTATGGTTTTTAAAAGAATATACAAAGTCAGGCACCAGTGGTTCATGCCTTTAATCCTAGCTGCTCAGGAAGCTGAGATCTGAGGATCACAGTTCAAACCTAGCCTGGGCAAGAAAGTCTGTGAGACTCTTATCCCCAATAAACTACCACAAATGCCAGGTGGAGCTGTGGCTCAAGTGGTAGAGTGCTAGCCTTGAGCAAAAGGGATAGCACTCAAGCCCTGAATTCAAGTCTCAGGACTGGAAAAAAAAATATATGTATACACACACACACACACACACACACACACTCTCTCTCTCTCTCTCTCTCTCTCTCTCTCTCTCTCTCTCTCTCTCTCTCTCTCTCTCTCTCTCTCTCTCTCTCTCTCTCTCTCTCTATTCTGACCTTTGTAACCTATAACCTTTCATTCTAGAAATCCTTCCATGCAACATTTTTCATGGTTGGGTGCCAGAACTAGATCAATCAAATGTATCTGACACTAGTCATGTTGTAGGCATGAAAGTGGATTTTTCTTTCAACAACAGTAATGAGGATGATGATGTAATGATCATTGCTGTGTCCCACTATCACTAAATAGTGCCCAAATACATTTATTGAACTACTAACCTAAGAAGATACTGATTTGCATGCACTCCATGAATAAAAATATCACAAAACCCAACAGAATTCCATCATAAATAAAAAGGCATTAGTAACCAAGCAGTTTCATAGTGCCTCTTTCACAAAGAAAATTAGATCATGTGTTTTTACATAGAGAAGGTATTAAAAAAATAGTAAGTCGAAGAAGACTAAAACAAGCTGAATTTTACAGAAGAGACGACTCACAAGCCCAGGGGTGTGAATGTGTGCCCACCTATTCCATCACCCGCTGGACCAGTGATGTTGCACTTTTAGGGGCTTTGCTATTCAGCAACATTATAAACTTCTCAGATATATTTTTTATCCTCAGCTCTTACAAAGTTTACACACAAGAGACCATAATGTTTAAGTTGAAAGAGTGATAAACTATTATTTGGTGCATAGATACAGACCTACAGACATTTCAATTTCCCATAGCTATTCCATATTTGATTTTTTTTAACCTGATCACCTGTTTCTTGTGGCAGCCAACTTTCATCACTATCCCTGTTAAACTCTTAAGCATGTGCTCATGTATGAACTGGAAATTGTGCTCAGTGGAAGCTGACATCTCCTAGATGCTGGGATATTGTTTCCAAAAATGAGTAGTCAGACTGCACAGAATTCAATCCTCTCTAATTGCTTGGACCTTGCAGAAATTCAGGATCATCATTATATTTCAAATTCTTACCATAGAGCACTGAAAAAAAATCTGGATATTTTAGCTTTTTGTTTGTGTCAACTTAAGAAGTAATAAACATCAGTAAGCATTTGCTGGATATTTAATTCATATATTTGTAAGTACTACTTAGCTTATCCATCTGTAACTTCAATGTCTGTAATAATTTTGTGCAACTAAATCAACATTAAAATATCTGCATATACATTTTAAGAAACCATATAGCCTAAACATGTTTATGTTGGCTGGGTACACCTGCCCAAAGCTAGGGATTCAACCACATGAGCTCATGAAGTAAGTTAAACAGTCTCATGATTTTGTACAGATCTCTGGGCTCATAAAAGAGAAGAATAAGAGACTGTGGATGAAATTCATTCAGATTTTAGTTTAGGCAAACACAGTAGAAAAAAAATATGTAAAACTAGCTAAAACAATAGAATGGAAGAAAGACAGCCTCTTCAGTAAATGGTGCTGGCAAAATTGGTTAACTACATGTAGAAAACTAAAGCTAGATCCTTATATATCACCCTGCACCAGAATCAACTCCAAATGGATCAAAGACCTTGAACTCAAAGCAGACACTCTGAAAACATTACAGGATGGAATAGGAGAAACCCTAGGTCTCCTTGGCTCAGGTCGAAATTTTCTGAATAGAGACCCGGAAGCACAACAAATCAAAGAAAGGTTGGACAAATGGGATTGCATAAGATTGCAGAGCTTCTGCAGGGCAAATGACATAGCTGGCAAGATCAATAGAAAGCCCACCGATTGGGAGAAGATCTTTACTAGCCATACAACGGACAAGGGTCTCATATCTAAAATATACTTGGAACTCAAAAAATTAAACCACCCAACAACAAATCCTCAAAGAAACAACTGCCCAATAAGTAAGTGGGCGAAAGACTTAAAGAGAAGCTTCTCTGAAGAAGAAAGAAGGATGGCCAATAGACACATGAAGAAATGTTCAACATCCCTAGCCATAAAAGAAATGCAAATCAAAACAACATTGAGATATCACCTCACTCCAGTTAGAACAGCAAAAATCAAGAACTCTAACAACAACAGATGCTGGAGGGGATGTGGACAGAAAGGAACCTTACTTCATTGTTGGTGGGAATGTAAACTTGTTCAACCACTTTGGAAAGCAGTATGGAGGTTCCTCAAAAGACTTCACATAGATCTCCCCTATGATCCAGCAATCCCACTTTTGGGCATTTACCCAAATGTTTACAAACAAGACCACACTAAAGCTACCAGCACAACTATGTTTATTGCAGCATTATTTACCATAGCTAAGATATGGAACCAACCCAGATGCCCCTCAGTAGATGAATGGATCAAGAAAATGTGGTATATATACACAATGGAATTCTATGCCTCCATCAGAAAGAATGACATTGCCCCATTTGTTAGGAAATGGAAAGGTTTGGAAAAAATTATATTAAGTGAAGTAAGCCAGGCCCAAAGAAGCATAGGTCCCATGGTTTCCCTTATTTGCAATATCTAGTATAGGTATGAGTCAAGCGGAAAAGGTCAGATAATGTGATATTAGGAAAATGAACCCTTAAATATGTATTTTAATGTTTTCGTTTCTTTCATGCATGTGTTTCTAACGCATTTATAAGATTATTTCTTTGTTGCTTTGTATGTCCCTCCCCCACAGTGTAACCCCCGCTTTCACTATATTTGATGTCAGTATAACATGTGGAGGAGATGGGGACAAACACGTCGTTTAAGGATTCAGGTGGACCTGTTGCAACAATGACAAGTACAAAATGTCATGTCAAAACCAGCTTTACAATGTCGGTGTGGGGGGGGAGGGGGGTATAATTGGGTGGGGGGAGGGGGGTAAAATTGGGTGGGGGGAGGGGGGAGGCGGGGAAGGGAAGTGAAGGGTAAACAAAGGAGGAGGCTGCAATGCTTGGTAAGAAATGTATGCATTATCCTGCCCATGTAATTGTAGCCCCTCTGTACAGTATGTTCTCAAATAAAATAAAATACAATTAAAAAAAAAAAGATTAAACAATGCTTGATAGGAATGTACTCATTACCTAACTGTAACCCCTTTGTACTGTATATTTACAATAAAAATATATATTAAAAAAATATGTAAAACTATGTCTAGTAGCTAGGTAACTTAACAATCATACTGTACTGAAACTATGCTGTCCAACCTTCAGTGCTGAAATCATCCAGACGTAGCTTTGAACCTATACGCACTCTAAGAGCTACTTTGAACATGTGATATACCAACAGTCTGAGTCCTACAGCCAGGAAACCTAAACCTGCTATTACTACCCAGGGCACACTATATGCCTGAGCCAAAATAAAAGGATTAGCTTTAATTGGTGGGTTTCCAAATTCACTGAGCATCAGAATGTAAAATGTGAATCCTTCCTAAGATAAGTTTGGTAGAGTAGGGATAGAGAACAGGAATTCACATTTCTTCTCCTTCTCCTTTCCTCCTTCTCTTCTTTCTTCTTCTCCTCCTCCTCCTTCTCCTTCTCCCCTTCCTTCTCCTCTTCTCCCCCTCCCTCTTCCCCCTTCTTCCCCCCCTTCCTTCTTCTTCTTTCTCTCCTTTTTTTTTTGGTAGTCACAGGACTTGAACTCAGGGCCTGACACTGTCCTTGGGCATTTCTGCTCAAGACTAGCATACTACCACTTTGAGCCACAGCTCCACTCCCGGTTTTCAGGTGGTTAATTAGAGGTTAGAGTCTCTCAGACTTTCCTGCCCAGAGTGACTTTGAACTTCGATCCTCAGATTTCAGCCTCCTGAGTAGCTAGGATTACAGGCGTGAGCCACCAGCACCCAGCTAAGAATTCACATTTCTAATGAGCATCATTTACCAGGGCCCCACTGGGAGGTCTGATGGATAAGGTTTCTCTAAGCTCTAAAAGCCTGACTCAGTTCAACCAAAGTATAAATGACTGCAGACTGCAGTCAAAGAAAAGCTCTTGATTCATCACATAGTTTACTTTCTAGGCTTTGAACAAAAACAATTCAAGTTTTTAGTCAGTTTCTAAAAACTGGCTGTGTAGACCTGGGATTATCTTACCAGTATTTTCGCAGAGCGTTCTTACCTCCATTGGAAAGTATCCTATTCAACTTAGAAATACTTAAAATGTACACCCTGAAATCCAATGTATTTGTCTTTGAAAAAGCATAAGATGGTTGGGAAAGAAGATTAGATGCTAGTGGTCTGATGAAGATTCATTTATTTTAAGAAGTATCTGTTCTTGCAATTAACTGCAACATTTCCTTCAGTGTCATACTAGCAAATCATGGTCTAAGAATGTCAGACACAATTCTTCTTTAAGATTCACAATCTGGGATTTTACTTTATCAGTTAGGCTCTCAGCAGGGAAAAAAATGTGTTTTCTTAATAATGACTGTTAAAAAGTACATTTTTTGAAGGGTGCCAAAACTGGACTCTTAAGCAAGACATTATGGAAAGAAAAATAGAGCTACAGAGTAGAGACAAAAAATAATTAATTGAAATAACTAATTAGGGCTTATTTACACATATTTTTATGTACTTTCAAACAGATTTTTCAACAGTGTTTCTAAGTTAAAGGGCATTAGGAGAAAGAAACACTCCACATGTTAGATCAAAGCAAATACATTCTTCCCAGTCTCTTTTTGAAACTTTTCAGTGTATTCAATTCATAAGAACAAAAAACTATCTCACAAGAGAACCCACTGGCCTTTTTTTTTTTTATTGCTTCTCACCCCACTTCAAACCTTTAATGAACACATGCTCTGAAGAGCTTAGCTTCTCCTCTGATATACTTCTGGGAACAAATGTCACCATTTAACTGAAATCTTATTTGCGGCATGTACAGTTTATTTCCCAAATGGTCTTTCACTAAGATACCCAAAAGAATCTGTTGCTGGGATTGAAGCAGAAATCCTGGCATGATTCTCCACACAAGCACAATCTTTCTTCTGACAAGTGCACCTAGTTAGCTAGTTTGGCTGCAGTGTGTTGTTATTGAGGCTGAGATTTTGAACAGGAGCCAACCGCCATCTCTCCACTTCTTGGCCACCAACTCCAGTCACCTCCCCTGACCAGTGGAAGCAGCCCATGAACATCAGAGGGAGGTGAGGTAATAAGGACTTAGGCTGGGCCCAGGTGAAGCTCTTGTACCCAGGAAAGCATGCATATACTACTTTTTAAGTGCCATCACTTAAAAAGTGCCATCAGCTACCATACTCTTTCCATCTTTAAAAGTAAGCTTTTATCTAATTTAGCAAAGCAAAGCCAGTGCTTTGTATATAGAACAACAGGCACAAATAAACACAAAGAAGAGTAGGAAAAGAGTGAGATAACACATTTTTCTTTGCTCTGTAAAAGTAAAAAAGGAAAATCCTAGCCAGGCATGGTGTGCATGCTTGTAATCCCAACACTCAGGAGGATCAACATAGTGAGATCTTTTCTAGAAAGAAAAATAAGAGTGAAAAAAAAGAAAGAGAGGGAGGGAGGGAAGGAAGAAAGGAGGGAGGAAAGGAAGCAAGGAAGGAGGGAGGGAAGGAGGGAAGGAAGGAAGGAAGGAAGGAAGGAAGGAAGGAAGGAAGGAAGGAAGGAGGGAGGGAGGGAGGGAGGGAAGGAAGAAAGACAAGAAAGGAAGAAAACAAGTAAGGAAGGAAAAAAGAAAGAAGGGGAAGGAAAAAAGGAAGGGGAGGAAAAAAGAATAGAACGAGTGGGCAGAGGAAGAGAGGGAGGGAAGGAGAGAAGGAAGGAGGGAGACAAAAAGAGTAAAAAGCAAGTTAGGAAAAAGAGAGGGTGGAAGTGAAGAGAAGGAAATGGAAGGGAAAGAAGGAAGGAAAGGAAAAAAGGAGGGGGAAGGAGTAAAGAGAGGAAAGGAAGAAAGAAAGGAGGGAAGGGAGAGAGGGAGAGAGAAAAGAATGACAAGAATAGGAGGGGAAAACTAATTTAGCTTCCCTAGCTTACTGTCTCGTATCCCATTGCCTCATTAAATGTAGCTAATATGTATCTGAATATATACTTTCTAAAATAAAGCATTACATTTGATTTAATTGAAAATTCTGTTTATCCAGAAAACTAGGTAGTTTTGTTGTTTGTTTTGGTTTTTTTGTTATTGTAGGTTGTGGAGCCTAAACTCTGGGCCTGGGCACTGTCCCTCAACTCTTCAGCTCAAGGCTAGTGCTCTACTACTTGAGCCACAGCACCACTTCTGGCTTTTTCTGCTTATGTGGTACGGAGGGCATCAGCACCCAGGGCCTCGAGCATGCAAGGCAAGCACTGTACTACTGAGCCACTTTCCCAGTCTGTAGGTAGTATTGGAACAAAGGATCACTTGACATAAAGCATTAGTGGTGTGTGTGTGCGTGCGTGCGTGCGTGCGTGTTCGTGTGTGTGTGTGTGTGTGTGTGTGTGTGTGTGTGTGTGTGTGTGTGTGTAAAATGGGGTTTGAACTCAGGGCCTTGCCCTTACTACCACTTGAATTATCTGTGGACCCACAACAATTTTTTCAATGCAGCTTTGATGTCTATTAAAGGAAGTGGAAGGAAAATTAACTGGGGCCCAGATGTACACACTCCACAGCTGGAAGGTACTGAGCTGACTTGTAAGAGACCGCTCATTCGTGTGTGATCTCAGTTAACAAGATGGAAATGAGGCTGGGGGATTCTCTTAACTATAGTTCGAAGCTATCCCAGTCAGGAAAGTCCATGAGACTCTTATCTCCAACCAACCACCAGAAAACTAGAAGGAGCATTGTGGATCGAAGTGGTAGAGTGCTAGCCTTGGGACAGTGCCTGGGCCCTGAGTTCAAGCCCCACGACTGACAAAAAAAAAAAAAAAAATCAACTGTGTACCATCTGTAATTGCTAAGATGAAGAATATGGCATATACTGATAGACCTTTTGTTGAAATTACACAGAGCTAACTTTATATTTCAACAATTCAGACTTTTTTCCTTAAGGTATAAGGTCCCTTGTTAGCAAGTTTTCTGCCCAGAGGATGAAAACATCCTAGTTAGGAGAGAACACACATGCCCAGATCCAATCTTGAGAGGAACTCACTCCCTGGCTAGCTTGAAAGCCCTACGGAAATTCACTTGTGTTCAGAAAAGAATTCATTTTGGATGGGCCTCATTTTATGTTCACCTACAAATTTTATAGCAGTGAGAGATTACATATGGGAAGTTGTCACTCCCCACTGGCTGAAACTTTGACTCATAAAGCTCGGCTGCACAGTCTAAGGGCTGACACACAATCAAACGCATAAATCATACTCGGAAGGAAAACTGTTCCTACTGTGATGACACACATTTAGGTTAACTTGAGCTGGCACTTGTAGAATGGACTGCAGCTGCTGCTGGCACAACTAGGCCCTTATGAATGCAACAGAAATAAATAACTTCTCTGGGACAAAATGGATGTATCTTTCAACATAGCAATGTGGCAAAATTTATGTTGTGAAGGATTAGCTCAGTGCCCAGATGCAGTGAAAGTTCAATGCCCATCCTACTGGAGAGACAGATGCCATCTCTGGAGCAAAAATCATGTGTTGTTTGATGTTACTAGCAGGACTGAAGCAAACCAGGCAGATTGTGGTTGGAAAAATTCAGTCTGAATACTAATTGGCTTAATCATACAAGCTGTTAGGTGGGGTTTTTGTTTTGTCAGTGAATATCTCAATAGCTAAGTTAGCGTGGACTTGTTGGGTCTAGATTATTTTAATAGTGCTAAGGGTATAATAGTTAACTAAGCGCTGAAGTGAAAATCACATGTCAGGTAATTACTGCTGCTCAAAAATAGACATTTGCTAAATTCTACAATGTTTGTCTAATCTCGTGGAATGTTACTATTAAGATTATAAATTGTGTGAGCTAAATTAATAAATACCAAGTAGATTCCAACTCGTGTTGAGAAGTGTCACGATTTATTGGTCTTGCAGGTAAGCCATGATTGAGAACCTAAAGTCAATATTTAGCCAAAATTTATCTTGAAAGGCAATAAATCTTGATTTTTGCTAAGGCAAGTAAGTAAATATGTGCACCACTCTCCAGATTCTGACTGCTTTTCCGTCAATTAAATTTGTACCCTGAGTAGTAAATGCAATGTTCTGTGACAGATTTTCACTGCCAATGATATGATTTGAGTTGTTCAGTTATTTTTGTTTTCTTAATAAGATACTTCAGTAAGTTTATGCACTGAACAATGAAATATTTTAAATACAGCTTCTAATATATTTAATCAATCTAAATGCAGTATATTTGCTATCCCTGTTTTTCTCTTAACAGCTCATAACTAGTTCTTTTCCCAAAGACTTTCAGATAATGGTGATCAATTTAAAAACTGAAATTACCAACAGTTAATAGATAAATACAGAGTACTTGCTACCTGCCTTGCACTCTTACAAGCACCTTACATAAGTATATGTAGGTATATGTAAGTATATGTGTCCATTTAATTTTCATATCAATTATATGAAGTAGGTATGAATCCCACTGTCAGATGAAGAAACTGAGGCAGAGAAATAAAAGCAATTTTGTCCAAAGTGGCACATTAGGGAAAAGGCCTAACAGAAGTGGCTGGTATGGTATTTATTATGAAGGTGAATTTCCATGTAGCTATCTTTGTGGAAGGTTGTTTTTTTTTTTTTTTTTTAATCATCTCCTTGTGGATGGTAAAATGAAAAGGACAAAAAATCTGAAATAATTTATACAAACATACATAATACATAATTCAGCTAATTGGTGAACTTAGGCTAGAATCTAGTAAGTCTGGCATTCCCTCTGAATATCCTTAGTGATAGGGGCACGAGTACAAATCCATGAGATTGAAAGCAAGCAGAAGATAATAAAAGATGAGCAAAGGAGGAAGAAATCATAACCAATCATGGAGATGGAGGGAGGCTGTGCAGACATAGGGACAATTGAGCTAGACCTTAAACAAAAAGAGATTTTAGAAGAACAAAAGTCAAGAAAGGCTCAAAGCAGAAAAATGAGAGTATGTTTGGAAAAAAAAAACATAACTATTCTAATTGTCTGAGGCTTACTGTATGTAAGCAGAGAAGTGGTGGGAAAAGATCTTGGAGTAATAAAGCAAAACTAAACCCCGAAACTGCTAAATGGTTAGAGTAAGATAGAGGAACCATGGCAATCTCAGCTTAGAAAGGATTAATTAGTAAGAAAAAAACTGGGAGAGGAGAGACCCGATTGATAAGTTATGACAACAATCTGAGTTGATTAGGCAGTAAGCTGGGGAACAGGAAGCAGGGTCAGGAGAAGCTCAGTGTCAACATGCAAGCTATTTGCAAGTACCTAATGTGAGAGTATTAAAAAGGGGACTGTCAAAGATGCCCATGATATTGTGAGCCTATAGCCATTCATCATGTGAGCTCTGTGAGTCAAAGGGAAAAGCAAATAGGAATAAATGCTGCTTGCTTGTGGTTTTAAGAAGAAAAAAAAAAGGAGAAAAATGTGAGCTACCAGGTCAACTAATGCCTTAAATCTCAGCTGATTCAAGAATATTAATTACCCTTTATTAAATCAGATATGGCTGATATATCTGGTATGGGATGATGGCTGTTTCAGGTCCTGTTTCTATAACCTACTATTTTCACCTCAATCTAGCATGAAGATGCTGCAGTCTTATGTATAAAAGATCACATGGTATGAAATCATCAACATATATTAATATTTTACAAAGAAGGGAGGGAAAGCTGAGTAAAGAAAGAAGTGGAAGTAAGAAGCTTTGTTTCTTGATATCCCAGTGATATTTAACCAAGGCATATTTGTCCCAACAGGAAACACTGAGGTGACTGCAGATACTCTGAGTTGTCTCAAAAGGGAGGATGGGGAATGCTATTAGCACCTAGTGGACAAAGACCAGGGATACTGCTAACCATCCACAACCAAAAGTTATCTGGTCCCAAATGTTTAAAAGCACTGTTGAAAACCCCTGTGACAGGGGTAAAACGAAATCCACAGACTAACCCTATTAATCACTCTCTGCCAGTGTGGCTGTCTCATGATGAGGGGGAAGAAAAACCTTTTCACCAGCTCTACTTTCTTAATGGAATAAAATGATTCATGCTGCTCCGTTAGTTTAAAGAAGTGCCATGAAAGACAGACCCTGTCCACACAGCACTGCTATCTTCTAGACAACCTGCTGGCAGCACCAGCTCCAAGCTTGGAGCTCTTTTCTTCCCAAATTAATCCTCTTGGTGAAATCACTTGCCCACCAAGAACTCTTACATGAAAAACAAGTGCAGAAACAAAAGGGCTCGGCTACGCTGATTGCTTCTGACATAAAAGCTGCTGGCAATGGGAATAATGCTCCTTCTATCTGTTCTATCTTAAGTATGGGGGTACCAGGTCTCCTTCTATGTTTCCCTACATCCCAGACAGAGAAGGGAGGTCAACCTCACTCCCCTTGCAAAAAGGCAAATGCTAGGATGTGCTACTGGCAACTTGCAGCTGACAGCTTTGGGGAACCTTATTGGGGGTCTTAGTAAGGAAACTGTCTTTTGGGAATGTTCCTCTGAAACTAGTACTGAGCTCAATTAGAGGCTAAGACAAAAAGGAAAATTAGGAACACTAATGCTGCTGCAATTTAAACAGTTTTATTTTGTTCATCACGGATTGTCTGATATTGAATTTGTTTTTGTTTCTCTCTCTCTCTCTCTCTCTCTCTCTCTCTCTCTCTCTCTCTCTCTCTCTCTCTCTCTCTCTCTCTCTCTCTCTCGTGGGCTGGGGTATTGAACTTAGGGTCTGAGTGCTGCCCCTGAGGTTCCCCATCTCTTCCCTCTCCCCACCCCTTCCAGGGCTAGCACTCTACCACTTGAGCCACAGCTCCATTTCCTTCAATTTGATTTTTTTTTTCCGTTGTGGGGCTTGAACTCTGGGCCTGGGCTCTGTCCCTCAGCTCTTCAGCTCAAGATTAGTGCTCTACCACTTGAGCCAGCGCCACTTCTGGCTTTTTCTGCTTATGTGGTGCTGAGGAATCGAACCCAGGGCCTCTTGCATGTGAGGCAAGCACTCTACCACTGAGACACCTTCCCAGCCCCTTCAATTTGATTTTTAAGATACTTAGAGCACAAAAGTTCAGAAACAGTGCCCAGGCACTGAGTTCAAGCTCAAGGACCAGGATTTGGGTTTGGGGGTGGGGGGGGTTGTTGTTGTTGTTCCTCTTAATTCTGTGTCTGAAACAAGTGCCTTGTTCATCTTATCCTAGACCCCAACCTTGGTCTACATACTGCTGTCTTACAGATAATCCAGTTGATGCTACAATTACATCCTTTCTTCTCTGATTTTCTCAGGTACTTAACATTACAGAAAAACATCATTTGACTCCCCTCTATGATTCTTCAGTTACATCTCTACTATGATTGCTTGGAAACGCCAACAACCTCCCATTGGCTTAAAAGTTGTGATTTTCTTTTTGTTTTACCTAGAAGACAACCTGTCTCTCATCACTGTTTCTGGGAGTTGTGTTTTCTTCTGGCTTGGATTTAGAACTCTCTTCTTACATTCCAGCCAGTCACTAGATTACAACTGTGTCCCACTGGGGTCCCCTCTGACTTCTCTTTCCTATCACTAGCCATTCTTAACACCTCTCCTCTTTCCTTGTATTTTACAAATGTCTTGTCCCTTTGAAATGTACAGTATCTTTAAAACACAATCTTTCCTCTTCTTTGCTAAAACCTTTGAAAAAATCCTGGCAGCATCTCTTAAGAGTAATGTCTACTTGAGCTATTTTAGTAATGACAACAATTTGATAAAATTAAAGTCGTGAGAGTGAGTCCAAGCAGTACTAGGAACAGTCAAAGTGAAAAAGATTACTTTCATCAGCTTCCTGTAAATCTACACTTGAATTTCATTTTCATCCCAGACCACATTCTTTATGTCCTGTGAGATCTAGAGACTGCCTTGGATTACTTTTTTCCTTTATTCTTTTGTCTTATGCCTTCTAAGTTTTTTTTTTTTTCAATCTCTAAAAACATCTGTTTGTGACCATATCTGAGGCTAATCTTTAAACTAAATATTTGGTATTTGAACACAGGCTGCTTGCATCAGGTTATTTACATATGGTAGGTCAGACACACAAAAAAGCCTGTGAGGAGGAACTATTCTTCTATAGTCTTCACATTGCCATTTGAAAGAATTTTCCTATAGATAATATTCCTCAGTTCTCTCCCCATCTCTCCCCAGCCTTCTTCACAGATGGAGAAATGAGGTATCTAACTGCTGAGTTTAGAAGGACCTAGGCCTTCTCAGCTTGGCCTCAGGAAGAACAGTCTGCTATACTGAAAGGAATTACCTTTGTCATACTAGCTATGGTCAGGTGATTAATTTAGGGGCATATTATATATAATATTGTATTATATAATAAAGAACATGATCTCTCAGCAACATATATGATATTTTCATCTCTGCCTTCTTATTCCCTGAGAGATGAAAGAAGAAATAATAATATTTATTAATCCTGTAATACTATTTAAAGATGACAGCTCAGCCAGCCAGCCATCAATAATAGTAATGGGTAAGAAAGAGAGAGGTATTCAAACATGCCTGGTAGCTGGTGAAGATAACCGAGAGATAAGGATCAAGTTGGACAGTCAGGCTCAAGTGGCATCTTCAGGCATCTTTTATTCAAGTTAAAACTCGTCTTCCTAACAGGGGATGAGAAACATTTCCCAAAGGTGTCAGACCACAAAAGATCACTCTTTAAGTGATCACTTGGGGAACCCTCCCCAAACTTTCTGGGTAAAGAGAGCAATGATGTACAATACCGCTGAATTAAGATACATCTGCCTGCCACTTCAGGTTCAGGCAATGTTTTATAACATCTGAACTGCACATCGCCAAGGCAGTTTAATCTTCCTTCAAGATACAGTGATGAAGATGCTGACCCGCAAGACTAGAAAGGCTGGCTTGAGGTTGTATAATAAATCAGTAGCAGTGCTTCAAACACAAGAGCAGTTCTTGTGCTTCTAATTTATGATTATCCCACTGAGTCTGGATGCCTCCTGGCTGGCTACCCCATCATGTGTGTTCTAGGAAGAACATCTTTTCTGATGAAGATATAGAAAAGGACAAAGACTTTCAAACTATTCCTCCAAATAGGAGGCACAAGCCTCATAATTTGAAAGGGTAGTGATTTTCAACAACGCTTTTTAGTTTTAGCTTTATGACTTACCTACTTTTTTCCCCCCCAATACTACGATTCAGGGTCTCATGCTTGATAGGTGTTACTAAAGCCATGCCCCAGCCCTTTTTTGGTGTTATTCTTCAGGTATGAGCTTGCATTTTTTGCCAGGGAACAGCCTCGAACTACAATCGTCTTAGCTACGGCTTGCCCCATAGCTGAGATGACACATGCACGCTGTCACACTCAGCTTACCTGCTGAGATGGGGTCTTGCCACCTTTTTTTGCCTGGGCTGGCTCAAATCACAATCCCCTCAACCACTGCTTCCTGAGTAGCTGTGATTAAAGGTGATTTATTTACCTTATATATAAAAAAAGATACAACCTTTGGTATATACCTATCTAAAATGTGACGTTCCGTCTTATTGGAAAAAAAGATCCACATCAAGCCCACATCTTAGGTTTTGGAATCCTAGTTCCCTCTTGAAGTGGTAGATAGTATACATGAGATTTTTTTTCAGCTAAAGTAATACATAATTAAATGCACTGGATATTTATGTACACCAATAAGAACATATCCTATCTATTTTGAAGCAAGATTTGAGGGTAGGATCTGGATTGGAGTGGGGGATTACAAAGTCACTGGTTGCCGACCCCCCTCCCTGAGCTGAGTAGGAGAGTTTCAGTAGGATGGACAGCACAGAGCTGGCCCATTTCTCCTCTGCTTCTGAAGATGCTTGGTCCCAGGGCACCCAGGAAGATACCACCAGAAACCTCTCTCCCCAGGTTAGTCATTGTTGGACTCTGCAACCCGGAAGCTGACTGGAAATGAGGGAATAGGTAAATGAGTTGAATCCTCCTCACTTTTTAAAAGGTAGCCACATACATCATTCATCCCCTTTTAGCCAGGTGCTATTTTGTCTGAAGAAATGGTCCATTTGATGTCCTGTGTATAATAACTGGTCTAGTCATTGCTTTCTAGCTTATGGTAAGCAACTTCTAAACCCCTTGGAATTTCCTGAGATGGTATAAATGTCTTTGTTATTCATGAGTCCTTTAGATCATACCTGCATTTATGTTAATGGTGACGTTCAGTGGGCCACTCAATTGCTCTAGGATGAAGTAGTGACCAGGCAGAACATAATGGGGGGGCTGAAGATTAAGCTTGATTAAATGGTCAATGAGTCAATCGATCACACTACATAATGGAATTCCAATAAAAATTCTGGACACTGAAACTCAGAGGAGCTTCCTTGTGATGAACTCAGCCATGTGATGAGAAGATGATGTCCTCTGTCTCCAGGAGAACAAACAGAAACTGCATTTGGGGCCCTCTTACTCGTTGTCCTTCAGATTCTTTTTGGCTGTTCCTGATTTGTATTCTTTACAATAGAACTTTAATTGTAAGGATAATGTTTTCCTGTGTTCTGTGAGTTGTTGTAGCAAATTATCAAAATTATCAAACAGGAGGGGGTTGTAGGAATCCTTGAATTTGTAGCCAGAGTGACTGTAAATCTGCAGCTAGGATCTGAAGTGGGCACAATCTTGTGAAGAGCTATGTCCAGGGCTATGCTAACTTAGGGACAGAACTGAGCTGCAGAACATCAATTGTGGTTGAGATAGAATATATGCCCTTATGTCAAATAAACTTTGATAATGCAGTTCCTAAGAGTAAGAATGCTAAAGTCCCTTGAGAGAAAGTATTATGGTCAAGTGAATCTGGAAATGTTGTATACTTAGTCCTCACATTAACATCATTAAGGCTCTAAATGTTATGTAGTCAAAAGTTGAAAAAAAATCCCAGGAACCTCAAAGATCGTAACAGGTTTACCAAAATTAAGTTTTGGGACCCTACATCAATTAATGATTTTAAATAATCTCAACAATTGAGTAGAGGTTATGTTAATTTTATCTGCAGCTGCTTCCAACCTAAGTGCTTAGAAAAGAGGTTGAAAAAAAAATTCAATAGGGGAATGGAGAGGAAGCAGTCAAGACCAAAGGAAATCAGAATTGTTCACTATTCACCTACTAGGTCGAGAGCTAGGAAGATGGCAATGTACAGAGCTAACACAAACCATATCATATAACAGTGGCAGTCAAACAAAAGACACATATATGTAGTAAATAATTACACAAATGACATACGATTTCAATTACAACCAGCATTAGAGGAAGGGATAAAGAAGAGATTTAATAGGTCCTAAGTTGATCTGAGGAGTTAAAGAAAGCTGTTCTTGAGAAAGCAGAATCTAAGCAGTGACCTGAAGGAGGCTGGAGTAGTGGTGGGCGCATCAGTGCCCCAGGGACAGGCAGCTGCACGTGGGATGGCTCTGAGGTGGGGGAAGTAAGCAGGAGATGTATTTTAGGCACAGACTGAAGAAACCAGTGTGACTGGAACTTGGTGTGTGTGGGGGTGGGGGGTGGGGAGTAGCAAAAGGACAAGCATTGGAAACCGATCAGCAAAGCAGGGTTCTGTAAGGGTGCTGGGCAAAGAAGTGAGATGCCATGGAAACTTGTAAAAAAAGAGGATTACTGGGGTCAATATGGATTATAACAAAATCCCATCCACTGCGCTGTGATATTGGGAAAGGTCAGAATGAAAGCAGGAAGGCTGGTTAGTAGGCCATGTGTTTATCTAGATGAAAGATGACCTAGCTGGTTGAAAAAGATGAGGGAGGGAAAGGCTGCCTCAAACTCTAAGTATGTTTACCACATATAAGATAAAACTTCAGCACAATATTAGAATGTATTAAACAGGAACTAAGAATGTATGTAAAAGATGTGGATTACCCCCTTGCTTTCTTTATTTCACCAGTAAGTAGAACCCTAGTCAAATATCATTGAAATTTCTAAAATGTAAGGAACACATGAAAAGAGCAGAGTAATACCTCAATGGTTAAAATGTTTAACATATATGTTAAGCATTGGTTAAATGTTTAAAGGGAATGGTTAAATGTTTAAAGAAATGGTTAAAGAGAATGAGCTTATATAACCTAGTGAAGTATGACTTGATTCATCTATTAAGAACAATCTGGGGCTGGGATGTAGCTCAGTGGCAAAGCGCTTGCCTAGCAAGTGCAACGTCCTGGGTTCGATCCCCAGTACCAAAAAAGAAAAGACAAAAAAAAGAACAATCTGTAGGTTATGCCAGTATCTTCTCAAACATGGTATGTACTCAAATTAACTGTAAACCTTGTTATGAGAATCTCAGATTCTGGCTTCAATGAGTTATGGGAAGAGTCCAACCATCACTCTTTATGTCACACTCATGCTTGTGATATAAGTAGTACTTAAACCATTTCCATGATCCCAGGGTAGACACACTGGTGTGCAAAATAGTGAGATGCAAAGGCATAGGTCCACAAGGGTAGAAGAGGGTGGAGTCATGGAAAACATTCCATTCTACCTGGAATATTAGAGTGGAGGTAGTCAAGAAAATATTGGACAGCTAGGTGCCGGTGGCTCATGCCTGTAATCCTAGCTACTCAGGAGACTGAGATCTGAGGATCGCAGTTCAAAACCAGCCCAGGCAGGAAAGTCTGTGAGACTCTTATCTCCAATAAACCACCAGAAAACCAGAAGTAGTGCTGTGGCTCAAATGGTAGAATGCTTGCCTTGAGCTAAAGAGCCCAGGTCCAGAGTTCAAGCCCTACAACCGACAAAAGAAAGAAAAAGAAAAGAAAGGAAAGGAAAATATTGGGCGAATGTCTTTACAAGTGTAAAGGATTTCTCATACCCAGAAGTCTTCAACAAATACAATACAGACTATATCTAGAACCCTAACCAATGTATTCATACACTGACTGTTATTCCCGAGTTCAAGGTTCACTGCTTTGTAAGCCTGTTCCATTTTTCATCTGGTACAAGGGGAGTTTTGTGTTCCTTGTTTTTTTATTAGTGTGATTTAGTTAAAGCATTTTAGCAATAACATATTTCAAGTATAAAGACTATAAGCAGTCATATTTCCAACCATAAAATTAACTTTTATGTTACATACCTCAATTTCTAGGACTGCATGTGGCCTGTGTTTACTCAATGAACAACTAAATGAAAATATTAATGAAAAAAGCAATTTCTGAATTGTTAATTTCCTTGAGAGGTATTTTAAAATAGCAAGTTTTTCATTTAAATATATTCCACTCAGGTTTTAGAACAATGCATTTTAGAAAGCTTCTCAAGTAGTTCTTTCTCTTAGGGTCCATGAAAAACTTAGTTTTCAAGGAACTTAGCTAGAAATTAAGGAGGACCTTGACCAACCCCACGTCTCCATCCTAAAACCACACCCAGTCCAATTTATCTCCCAGTGAACGGTCAGTAAATAGAAACTTTTAACTCCATGTGGAGTCCAATAGTATATTAACATTTTCTTTAGAAGTTGAGCCAGAAATGAACATGTGATGAGAACAATGTTAACCAAAAAAGAAGCTACAAAAGGGAGAACTTTCCAGACCAAAGTATAGCAACAAAGACTGAGAGAAATGAACGGCTTAAAAAAAGAGAGCACAGCTATGGCCTATGAAGTGGAGGAAGGTCTATCAAAAGACCCATATCTTCTGAAATTCAAAATGATTTTATTCTTCTGAAACATATCAAAGGGGAACATGTGACTTCTATGATGAGAATCCAGGAATAAATCAAAAAGGCAAATTTATATCCTATAAAATCAAACAGCCTCCTTATATAAAGTGATCAAATCTCTTTGAATTTTAGGATGTGAAATAGTTTAAATACAAATTATATAACATTCTTCTTCTGTAGATTTATATTACTATTGCAGTATATAGTCATATTCTTCTTGTACATTTATTTTTATTTAAAATTATTTCCAGGATCTAGAAACTTAAGACTGCGAACAGAATAAAAAGTAATTTATACAGTGACAGACATCAGAGTCAGGGAAAGAATTTCCAACTCCTGTCTTCTTAGTCAATTGATATTTCTACTAGTTTAAGCTCTCTTCCCCAAAGAAAAATGGTATTCCTTATTAGATGAGATTTAAATCAAGGACAATAATCTCATTTTTTTCTAACCTTCTATAGATGGTCAAAGAGTCAAAGAATGAGGGATAAAAGAGACCTTACAAGCAAGGCCATTCCCTCTAAAAATGCCAGACAGAATCGGTAGGGCTGGAAACCTAGTCAAGGACCTTCAAATTCAATTGTGTATTACAGTCACGTTTATTTGTCTAGGGTCCAGTTCTTTGTGTTCTGTGAAGACATGTAATAGGATTATCTTGTTCTCTATCAAGCACTGTGCTCTCTGCACTTAGTAGGGCTTCAATAAACCTGTGTGGAAGGGTTAAATGCATCTCCCTATCTTGCAGACTAGAAATTCTGTATCAGACATGCTAAGTAAGCACTGTCTTGAAAATTCCAGGTTTTCTAGTTTTAATAAGCCACACCTCTTGTTATTACTACTCTTTTTCATCCATAGCCATGGGAAAGCCAATCCACTGTGAGCATTTCTTATCTTGATCCAAAGGAATTATTCAGAGTACACCTTTTTTCTCTCTCTCTCTGTGGAAACAACACTTTCACCCTTCCTGGCCTAAGTTATATTTGCATGCTATGGTTTTTAGTCCTTCACTACCTTATCACACATCAACAGATGTGGATGTTTATTCTTAAAAAGGGGCAACCATAACTGAATTTCTAGATGTGGTCTGGCCAGGCAGAGCACAGTAGGATATTATCTCTTTCTTCTGGATCTGTTTTCTGAATGCTTTTGATGGGGTCACCGCAGCGCAAACACTGGCTTCCCAGTTAGATCATCTGTGTGCCCACAGGCACTGCTACTAGGCCAAGTTTCCTCTGCCTTCCATCTTTGAAGTTAATTTTCTGAATATGAGTACAGGACTATTTATCATTCTGAACCTCATCTTGTTTGTTTTGGTCCATTCCTCTGGCTTGCAGTTCAGTATCACAATTCTATCATTCTACATATTATTTATTCAACCTAGTTTTGGGCTATGTGTAATTTTGACATTCCCCCCATCCCAGGTAATTGTTGTAGGTGACAAATATTAATGGTAGCTACTCCTTATATAGCAAATACTATGTGCCAGGTACTGCATAAGCTTTGAAACTCCATTTGTTTGCACTGCAAACTAATAAGGCAGATGTGATTATTTTGTCACATCCAAGCTGGTCCAGGGTCACACAGCTAGTGAGCAGCAGATCTGGAAGGACTCTAGTCTTTGGCCTTAATTACTAAACTATGTTGTTTCTCATTATTATTGTGTACTTTTACTGACAATCTCTTGGGCTGACAGAGAACTATTAGCCAACAATCCTTGGATAAAACTGCCAATCATTTACTAAGCCATGTAACTATAAACTCTGATACCCAAATTTCTCTGTCCCCTGAGGATTTTGCCAAATGTTCTTTTAAACTCTTACGCACTACATAGCATAAACCTGACCCAGTCGTCTAGTATCTCTCATTTGCCTTTGTGCAAACCCAACCAGACTATAAGTTGTAGGGTCCAAAGCACAGCTTCTATTCTCTTATGTCTTCCATAGCATCTACCATATAATGAGCACACAACAAAAATTCGTTTTGTTTTTGATCAATGGTAATAAAAGCCAAGGAAGGGCTGGGAAGGTGGCTCAGTGGTAGAGTGCTTGCCTTGCATGCCTGAGGCCCTGGGTTCGATTCCTCAACACCACATAAGCAAAAAGAAAAACAAGCCGGAAGTGGCTCTGTGGCTCAAGTGGTAGAGCGCCAGCCTTGAGCTGAAGAGCTGAGGGACAGCGCCCAGGCCCAGAGTTCAGGCCCCACGACCGGACCCAAAAAAAAAAAAAAAGCCAAGGAAATTTTCTCTGAGTGTAATTCTGTGAGAAATACAGGGGCAATATTTAAAATGGGGCAAAAGTAGTAAACCTGTTTAGCTTTAAAGTTCTATGTAACAGGAATTCCTTAATATAAGCAGAGACAAGGATGTAATGGTCTCTAAGCCAGCTTTGACCCTTGGTCACCTAGTTCCATTCTCCTACCCACCAGCCTTTTGGAGATGATTCTGCATGTATTTGAAGAGCACAATCTGTACCTCATTCCTCTTGCATAGTCCAAGGTTCCTGGCAGAACATGTGTGCAGTACCCAGGGTGGAGGGTGTGGGGGGTATTGAAACAGCAATGCTCCACTACAACTCCCCTGAAGAGATTTTACTATGAGCAATACATTCCGGTGGTCACAGTCAAGGTTGGGGAACTAAAATTTAGTTTTTAGTGCACGCACGGGCACATGCGAGTGCACATGCATACACACATACAGACACACACAAAACCTAGTGATTTCTCCTAATGGAGGTAGCAATCCAAAACACTTGATAACAAAATGATTTATAGTATGAGAAAGCAACAACAGATTAAAACTTTCTCATCTGTCTAAACTTGTTTACATGCTTTATGGCTGAGTTTTTCTTCACCTTTTCCTTTTCCAATGGGTTACCTGCCTACTTCCTAAATCAAATATAGATAGACAGACAGACAGACAGACAGACAGACAGACAGACAGATAGATAGATAGATAGGATAGATCTATCTATATTTATATCTATATCTATATCTTCCCCTTGTTACTATTCCCACCAAATGGGGAACTAATTTGAAAGTAGAAGATACAAGAGAAAACTGATTTATGTTTCCATCTTCATTTACTTAGAAGACCTGACTCTCTTAGGGGCTTCCTAATTTATCTCATAGGAATGAAAACAAACTTTGGCTACCCTAGAACTTCTTATATTTTTCCAAAAACACAATACAAAACTGCCCATCTTGACACTAAGTAAGCAATAACTTTCCTTAAGTAGCTTCACACACATAATCAACTCCCAAATTCAA
Organism: Dipodomys merriami; assembly: GCF_024711535.1. Lineage (NCBI taxonomy): Eukaryota > Metazoa > Chordata > Mammalia > Rodentia > Heteromyidae > Dipodomys > Dipodomys merriami. The sequence continues at coordinate 25,513,361 of NW_027202270.1, read as the reverse complement.
ATTTTCTGTTTCTCCACAATTGTTACTCTGCATGAAGGCCAATAAGTAACTAAGTTGACCCCACATAAAAATATTGCTTACTTCCAGACTGGTAGCTTCTTAATGAATAATGAACCACCCCATACTTTCTATCAGGGATGCTTGTATTGCTAGGGTAAAGATATCCCTTATGTCTCAAAGATGTTGTAAAACGGCCTTTGCCAGAAATATACCCTCATTTATCACATGAAATGCCAAGTGGTATTAACAAGGTCGATACTGTTTGTTTAATATATTTTGCTTTCCTGGGGGTTTGAAATGATTTGTTTTTGCAGCTGTAACAGAGTTAAATTAGGGATTTATCTTCAGCTTAGTGAGTTGAGCATATATAACCAAGGGCTATTAATTATCTGCTGCAGGCCTCTGGTCATCTTCCCACAACTTACAGCATCCATGGGGTATGGAGTTATACCACTTGCAGCCAGATTTGATCCTCAAATAATCAATCTGGCTTCTCAGGAACTAAGGGGAGACTAAACATTTCCAGGGTTACTTTGCTGTTCCACAACTCCCCTTCTTCCAACACACAACTACTGTTGGTGTTTGGATTGCTTTTTAAGTGCAGCAAGGAATTTAAGAGAAAATCTTGTGCAAAGACTAGTTTCAGATAACAATTCCCACGCATGAAAACTAAAAGCCATTTTTCTGGCCTTAAAATGCTAGTAATCAGCTGCTTCCCCCTTTCTTCTCTTTCACACTGCTGCTCTGCCTTGCATGGAGAAAGGGGAAAAAATTTGTCAAAGCCTACACTTCACTTTTACTTCCCCACTACCTGTTTATGAGTGTCAGGGGGGTGGAGAGAAGCCAAAGAAAATAATGCAGGATAATGCAGGAGAGAAAAGGGAGACAGAATGGGTAGGATGGAGCAAAGAAAAACCACACACACACACACACACACACACACACACACACACACACACACACACACACACACACACACACACACACACACACACACACACACACACACACACACACACACACACACACACACACACACTCTCTCTCTCTCTCTCTCTCACTCACGAGGGGAGTATCCCCCCCCCTCCCATTCCCGATCCCAGGTCCTAACAACATACCCCTTTATCAGAGGCTCATTGTCAATCAATTAGCCCAGGCAGCAGGGGTCTGTGAGGTGGGGGCCCCCGGGAAAACAATGGGCTGCCCTGTTGTATTACTATTTAATCACTTTTGCTAAATAAATAGAACAGCCCTGAGGTGCTGTCATGTCAAGGGAATTTATAACAACAACAAAAAAAACTTTATTTTTCATTGGTCATTACTTTTTCCCTTCAGGACAAGAGAGGGTTATTACTGTAGCCTTAAGTTCCATCTTTGTGTTTCTTGCCTTTGATTCCCACTCGGACCCTGCCACTTTCTGGCACTAATTTGTCAGGCTGAACAAAGAGGGGATTTGTACCTCCTGTAAGGTCTCAATTAGGAATGGCTTCTGCTGTATTATGTGCCATTCAGAAAAGACACAATGCTGGTAATTACAGGAATTTGCACTAAATGGCTGAAGAATTCACAGCAAACCCCCCCCCCATTTTACCCCTCCCCCAAGTGCTAGAGGGGAAGAAAAGGGAAAGCAAAAGTTCTTAATGCCAGCAAAAAGTAATTACCAACAGCAGTCCCAAGAGGTTAAACAGCAGCCAAAGAGTAAAACCATCAGAACTGACCATTGAAAATGGTATAGGGGGATCTCTGAGATCCACCCCTATAGGGGGTGGGAGTGGGGGTAGGGGGATTCCTTCCCTTCCATTTATTTCAGTTCATACTCAAGCACATGGCCCCACAGTGAGCCATCCAATTTCATGTCCTGATTACAACACAGGCACACAAGGGACAGTTTCAAAGGTAGCTTTGCATCGCCTCACACCTATAAACAAAGCCCTAGCCTTTTTATTATAATATACTCAACTGCCAGGTTTCTTGATTGCTGGGAAATTACAGGGAAAGTGTGTGTCTGTGTGTGTGTGTGTGTGTGTGTGTGTGTGTTGCAGTGCCAAGAAAACAGTGTATCTGTTAAAACCATGTATCTGGGAAATTACAGGGAAAGTGTGTGTGTGTGTGTGTGTGTGTGTGTGTGTGTGTGTGTGTGTGTGTGTGTGTGTGTGTGTGTGTGTGTGTGTGTGTGTGTGTGTGTGTGTGTGTGTGTGTGTGTGTGTGTGTGTGTGTGTGTGTGTGTGTGTGTGTGTGTGTGTGTGTGTGTGTGTGTGTGTTGCAGTGCCAAGAAAACAGTGTATCTGTTAAAACCATGTATCTGTTAAATCCAGATAGGTACACATGTCAAATTCCTCAAGAAAATAGGGCTGCTGCCTGAAAAGCTAATTTATACAGCATTTCAAATAACCTAATTCAGAACCACTTTCAGGTACATACAAAGTTAGTAAATATTTTAGTAAGCAGCATAATCATTTGTTTTAAGCATTAATATTTTAACATCACCGATTTTCTATTCCCAAACATAATTCTAACTTCTAAACAGGACTTTCACTAAAGTACTACGGAGGTGTGCCCTCAAAAGCTGTACTGTTCACAGCACCCCAGTGAGCAGGGTTTCAGTACCATTCCTAGCAGGTGCTTCTCCCCCTTTGTGACAAACATTAAGTTCCACCTTATCAACTGCCTAGTAGTTTTTTTTTTTTAATTTTAGTTTTAGGTAGTTGTGTGTGTATATGTGTGTTGTTGTTGTTGTTGAGACAGTCTCACTACAGAGCCAAGGCTGGACTAAATTCACAGTTCTCCTGCCTCTAATCTCCTGAGTCTGAGATCTGGACATGCACCACCACCACAGTTGGTTGGCCTTGTTTTCAATAGGCCCAAAATAATTGAAGATCACAATCATACACTTCTACCTGGCACCACCTCCCACCGTTCTCTAATTTGAAATGTGAGCTTCACCTTTGCAGCTCCTGTCACAGCTGCCATCTGACAGTTACTGATAAAATTATTTGATAAGCAACTTCGTGTCTTCCTAAGGCTCCAAGTGTCAAGGGGATAGATAGAGACCACATCTAATTTCCCAAAATGCTGACTCATGACTCTAGGCATATCCAAATTTCTGAATGAATAACAGAATTCAATTTTCAAATTTCAGGACTAAGAAAGTATAAAGAAAGGCCCAAGAAGGCAGGTAAAACCATGTAAGTTCCAGAAACACAGACCACAGTAGCAGGGACTTCTTAAGCATAACAGCCACAGAGAGAAAGCCATGGAACAATCACACATAAGCCCAAGCATATGTTAAAGTATATGCAGTTACATATCAGTATATATTTTCAAAACCATAACTTCAGCCACTTTTTAATACTCATGGGCCATTTTCTCTGCAGGAGCGCTTTAAATTTTAAAAGATATAGAAAACTCTTCCCTTACACAAAGAATTTAGTGAAAGAAGGCCAACTATACTATTTCACAGATTTAAAAGCCAGCATTTGTGGCTTCCCTGAATAGCAACTGAATGACATCATAATAAAGAACTACTCTTCTACTTTTAACATTTATTCATCCAAGATATTTAAAGGGGGAGAGAGACTAACCAAACATAAAAGCTTCTATCTAAAGATTACATTCTATCCATGAAATACTATAAATTTATTCTTATTAAAATAGTATTAAAATCTCAAATTTACTAAAAGCAATGTCCTGGAATTGTTGTTGTTATTGACATTTTGTGAGGTAAACACGCTTTGCAAGCAGCTTCCTCACTGTGTATTTTATGGGGATACCAAGTTAAGACAATATAGGTACAAAAGGTAGGCAGCTGGTTTAAATCAACAGTGTTTGTGAGAAGAATAGATCAATTTTAACTTTCCATCTGCTATAATAATTTCTGATATAATGAACAGTCTCTTGAGTAATTTAAAAAACATTCAGAGGTTTGCTTTAAGAAGTTTTTTGCCTTTTTCTTTTGAGACTCTGCCCCCTACAGGAAAAGAAGTATTTCTACCTGAGACAGAAAACCAGTATTTCAGATGTGAAAAGCAAGCCAGTAAGTAGCATGGAACAACTGAACACTCTATGATGGAAGAGAGAACTGTTAAATGAAATAAGTTTGGTTTTGTTTGGAATATGTCACACTTACACGAATTAGTAATCTCTCCACCCACCTCAGAAACTTCCCTGGGCCCCAGTAGTGTTCCAAGCAAAAACTATTAAACACTGAATACAGCAAATGGATTTCAGATCTGAAACCCATAATCTCCTGGTTCCCTTCTATTTCCCTCCAATCAGTCACATTTAGTGAGCTCCAAATTTAGACAGCAAAAGGAGGTATTCTAGCACACGGAACCTAAAGCAGCTTCCAGAACATTCTATTCCTGCCCAATATCTAATCCTTTCCTCTTCTTTTTTTCCTTAGTTTTCTTCTCTCTAGCTCTTATTGCCTCTGACTTTTTCCTATTTTCATTTCATCAATTACTGGATGCCATGGGCTTGCTCTACCTGCCACTTCTCCCTTCAAGTGTTAAGAAAGATCACTTCAATGTAGTACAGAACATGGGCAATGCACACTCTTCAACAAACTTCTCAGACTGGGGCAAACTAGGTGACAATGCTGTGTAGCACCTAAGATTTCTTCACTTATTTTCTATGAAGTATCTTAATTTAAATAACTCAGGACTTGAGGACTAAGCTGAGCTATTCTGCTCTACTCCAATAACACAACAGATCTGTTGACCCAATCAGCAATATAATACCACAAAGTATATAATAATTAAAGATTGTCCAGAGTAAGCACTTAGTTACTGTTGAATGCTGGTTTGTCAGACACACTTATAATCTAGTATGGCTTCTTAAGTGGCTCTCGGTTTTGCACCTCCCCAATCCCTCTACCCCATAGTCACTGGAACCCTCTAGACAAACCAAAGATGACCCACTTAATCACTCTCACCCTCTCAGGAGATTAGTTTTCAACCAAAAAGACCATGATCACAACAAACTTAGACTTACACCATGGATTTTCATTTTGTCATCACATCTAGCTTTTTTTCAATGCAGAAGAACAAAATTTAAAATTTGAAGCCAAGAACGGTGGCTCATGCCTATAATCCTAGCTACTTAAGATGCTGAGATGTAAGAAATGCAGTTCTAAGCCAGCCACGGCCAATGTATCTAAGAGACTCTTACTTCAACTAACAAGCAAAAGCCAGAAGAGGAAGGATGATGACTCAAGTGGTATAGCAACAAACTGAACAAAACAGCTAAGCAAGAGCTCAAGTTCAAGCTCTAGTATTAGTGCCAAAATTTTTTTTTAAATCATGGGGCTTTTTGTTCAGATTTAATTAACATACCTAAGTATAATCTACATGAATTAAAACCTTGTCAGACTTCAGATTACTTTGATAATATATTTATTTCTACAATTTGTGGCAGTTAGTGACAGGAAAGCAATTTTGATTAGTTTTTTTCCTCTTTGGGTAGGAAGGATGGAGGTGTGGAGAGAAGCTGCAATATTCATATTGACCTTGAGCTCCACTTTGTGTCTCACATTTATGCAGCAGTACCAGAAGCCCAGGGCTTCTCCTGGATGAGGCAAACACAGAATCTTGTGACTCAGGAGTCATCTGATGAATAATCATCTGCCCTGCTTTTAGCCAACTACACATCTTCTGTCAAGACAGACTTTCTGGAGTCTACCTTAACAGGATTTGACAAGGTCATGATCAATGACAGTTACTGACTATGGACATTTGCTTTGCCTAAGGTGAGTTAGCTTTGAGCTAACTCCTGAGCTAATTTGTGACATCCATACTCACAGTAACCTTTAAAGGCAGAAGAAATGGAATCACAGATGACCCAGAAATCCTAAGTGCTCATCTGGAAAGCCTTCGTCCATGTCATTTTGATTCAGTGGGACATCATACACAACTGCTTCTATTTACTTTGCCAATATGGCATGAGGATTGATAAGATTTTTTTTTTTTGGTCAGTGTGGGGCTTGAACTCAGGCCTGGCACTGTCCCTGAGCTCTTTTACTCAAGGCTAGCACTTTACCACTTTGAGCCACAGCTTTCTGGTGGTTAATTGGAGGTAAGAGTCTCATGGGACTTTCCATATGAGCTGGCATCAAACCACATCCTCAGATCTCAACCTCCTGAGTAGCTAGGATTACATGCAAGAGCCACTAGTGCCTGGCTTAAGATAGGTGTATATATATATATAGATAGATATCTATCTATCTATCTATAGATAGATAGATATCTATACCTTCTTCAAATAAAAATGCTTTTTACAAATAATATGCTTTTTTAAAACAGATGCATTTTCATCTATGATTGCCTTATTGAGGGTGTTTTAATAATGAACTGCAATTATGAGGTTCAGGATTGCTCTTCAGGCTGAACATACCTGCACATTTGAAACTCTGAGCAGTGAGTCCTCGTTCCAAAGACAAAGTCGTCAGGATGCTTAGGAAGCTGGTGGTCACAGACTGACGTTTGTTCTTCCTGAGCTCATGTCCACCCGTCGTATCCTTGGGTTTGTTCCTCAGTGTGACTTGCAGATTTTGCTCTGAATTCCTGGCTACATTGGCGGCTGTCTTCAGAGCCTCCATCCATTCCTGAGCCCTCTGTCGGGTCTCAGCTCGAAGGCGGAGGACATCTTGGGGGAAAATGACTTGAAAGCAAGAGTCACAGCCATCCAGATTGTCTATCTGGACAGCCAGGCACACATCCACATTGTAGCTTAGCAGTGGGTCTTCATCTAACTTGCCGGGATAAAAAGCCATGAGATAGGCCTTGCTCAGTACAAATGTAAATGCCTTCCAGTTGTTCTGGACAGTTAGTCTATAGAGTGTCCCTGATTTGAGGATATTTTGGTACTGTTTGGGGCTATCCAAGACAGGGGAGGAGGGCAGCAACTCACTGGATTTCTTCTGTAAACAATGGTTCTGTGTACAATCAACATGACCAACTGCTGGTGAATTTGCCAGCTCATCCTGTCGTCCCATATAACCAGGCACAATGGCATGTACAACTTCCCAAAGCTTCTGCCCCCAGTCTAAAGCCTCCCACGGCGATGCTGCCTTTATCTGTAGCTGTGTGTTGTCATACAGAACAGTATCCACCACTGTGGCCTCAAGATTTCCCAACAGAGATATGTTCTGGAAGTGTGAAAGCTGGAATGTGGCATACAGGTTCTGATTCCCGCTGCTGTCGAGGTTGTAAAAGTGTAAGTTGTATGGTGAGAGTTCTGCGTAACAGCTCTGCCAGTAACTGTCATGGTCCTTTCTAATCTCCAGATAACCCTTCTTCAAAATGTTTGGGAATGTCTGCTTACGTTCTAGAAAGATAAAAAAAAAATGAAGCAAGTTATTAATTTGTTAGGAGAGGATAGGTGCCTGAAACCAAAGAGATCAGGGGTTGACATCTTTCTGGTAAAACTAAACAGAAGTAAAATCTCAGGATGATACCTAATGGCAAGATGCAACTGGAGGAAATATTCTCATCTAAAAACTGAACAAGTGTGAAAGTAAGCACGGAGTGAGCAAAGGCCGTATGAAACACTGAAGTCTGGGCAGAAACAAAATGCTGGAATAATAGTAACTAGCCATGCCCTATGTGTCTAAGGTCCTGTCACACTGCTAGGATTCCTTGCTTTCTAGGTGAAGTATCAAAACATGAGAGAGAATGCTCCCTCTATCACATGACACAATGGTATAATTTTCTGATGATTCTTGTGTCATTCCTCAGGTTGGTGAAGCCAAAAAGAGCAGTGAGGGATAAAGTATGAAATGTGCTCCTGGAATGTCATGATTGCCAGTTCATGGGCCTTCTGTCTAGTAACCATCTCTAGGCTTACCCTCACTAGCTAACTTGGCAGGTCTCAGATAGCAGCTTTCTCTCAGCCTGAATGTGCTCATGATCTTCCCTTAACTTACGATGCTCCTTCCTCCTGCTTCAGCCAAGTTCCCTGCAGAAAGGGAATCAAGACTCTCCTGTTCCTCCCCATCTCACTGTACATGTCACCTGGGTCAGGATTGTGTATCACCATGACATTCTGCCTCTATCACAGGCTATACTACAATACTTCATTTAAATGTCCAAGCAAGTAAGATAAAATTCAGAACATTTTGTAAAGATCTATCTTCCTACTGCATAGGTAAGCTCTCTTTTCATGTTTATATCACATGTAAGTACAATGCCTAGTACACAGCAGGAATTTAATAAGTACTTGTTAAATTAGAAATAAAATTTTTAGCATAATGCCATGCACAGAGTAGATAAAATTCTTTCTCTTCCTCTTGGCTTCACAAGTCTATCTAGTCATGTCATCTTTAATCCATGATAAGCTACACTCATTACTAGTTTAGTACTTTAACAAAAGGGGACTGTTGCTTCCTGATATTCTCATTCTCTTCCCTCCTTCTCCCCCCACCCCCACCTTTTGGTCATGGGGCTTGAACTCTGGGCCTGGGCACTGTAGACTAGTGTTCTACCACTTGAACCACAGTGCCACTTCCAGTTTTCTGGTGGTTTAATGGACATGAAAGTCTCACAGACTTTCCTGCCTGGGCTGGCTTTGAACTGCAATCCTCAGATCTCAGCCTCCTGAGTAGCTAGGATTACAGGCATGAGCTACTGATGCCCAGCAATTTTCTTTCCTTCCTTCCTTCCTTCCTTCCTTCCTTCCTTCCTTCTTTCTTTCTTTCTTTCTTTCTTTCTTTCTTTCTTTCTTTCTTTCTTTCTTTCTTTCTTTCTTTCTTTCTTTCTTTCTTTCTTTCTTTCTTTCTTTCTTTCTTTCTCTTTCTTTCTTTTTGAGAGACAGAGTCTCACTAAGTAACCCTGGCTGGAACTCTCAGTCCTCCTGTGTGCTTGGATTTCAGGCATGTGCATCACCATACCCAACTTCCTGAGACTTTTATCAGACATGAAAATGGCATCTTATATCAGCACAAATAGAGATCCTTGCTGGTAGAGACTTTAATTTCTGGGATGTTTCTCAATCTCTTTGGTGACACATATTGAAGCTGGTCATAAACTAATTGAATCATTCCCTTAAGAACACAGATCATGATCACAGAGGGTATGAGTAATATTCTCCATTTGAAAATAGCACACCAAAAGACAAAAGGAGAGAAATGAGGCAGAGAAAGGCCTATTTCACCTGCTTATACATTGCTGGCCCTGAATTCATTAGTATTTCTGTGGCAACTCAAAAGCCATTAATTTCTTGCAACCCACACTAATCCCTTTGTAAAAAGAGATAATGGATACCCCTTCTCAGATTATGTTTCTCTTCTGACAATGGAGAAAGGAAGGCAGTACTGTTAGAGACACCGCTCCCGCTTCGCCCCTCTCATTTTCACCAGCGCTGGTGAGAGTTCAGCCTCCTTCATAATGAGACACACAGCCATGGGTCCCTCTGTCCCTGTTCCCCCCTGTGATCCAGCTGCTGAGCTACAAATCTGAGTAAAATTAAAACCACCTCTCTTGATTTTATTATTTCCTTACTTACTTCCCTAAGAGCTTGTTATAGCCGTTACCACAAATTAGAAGTTCAACTTTAATCAATCCCCAAACCAGTAGCAAAGCTTACCTCTCTAATCTCTAGCAATTGTGACTTTCTATTCTGGTTTACTTTTCTTATTATTTTTTGCTACTAACATGTCTTTAGAAGCTCTATAAATCTTAACTTTTATTAAACTGCCACAATTCAAAGTGTTGTTTTCCCAGGCCATAGCAATTAACCCCAGGGATGCTCTTTCAAAGCACTCAGATTCACAAATGCTGTCCAAAAAAGAAGAAAAAATGATAATAATATCATCTCAATGTTAACTAATGTAAGTAATTCAGACAGGAACACTGGTAAGGTTTTTACCGCCTCCCCAGCCAAAAAGGAAAAAAAAAGGGAAGCATGACCAAAATAAATAATTATTCTTATTAATTTCATCCTAAAACCAGGAGAGAGAAGTTCTTCACTTACAAAAAAACAAAAACAAAAACCAGCCTCAAAGTCTCCACTTACCCACTGGCTTCCAATCTGGCTAGTATGAGGATGTGATTCATTCATCCAGGATCCCCTATTCTTCCCTGTCCACCTCAACCTTACACTCCCCAGTGCAGTGTGAAGCCAATAATTGCTACTGACCAAGAGGAAAAAGGGAATTTTCCCTGTCTGGTACCTGACTCATTTCTGTATTGCCAATCCACCAGAGTTCCTCTTTTTTGTTGCCTCTAATCCATTCTCAGGGTGATCTCCTTCATCAAAGTCTAGTGTTCCTCCCTCTTCACCATTTCATACACTGTTACCAGGCTAAGCTTTCTGGGTCTCTCGTGGCCTTTCCATGGCCTTCTTCAGGCCAAAACTCTTTACAGGCTCCAGGAAGCTACACAGTAAAGTCCACATTGTTTTTTGTTTTTTTAAAAATATTGTATAACTTCACTTCTTTTTTGGGGGGGGTCCGGTCGTGGGGCCTGAACTCTGGGCCTGGGCACTGTCCCTCAGCTCTTCAGCTCAAGGCTAGCACTCTACCACTTGAGCCACAGTGCCACTTCCGGCTTTTTTCTTTTTGCTTATGTGGTGCTGAGGAATCTAACCCAGGGCCTCAGGCATGTAAGGCAAGCGCTCTACCACTGAGCCACCTTCCCAGCCCAAGTCCACATTGTTTTAAAAGCACAAAGGTAATGGAAACTCTTAACGTGCTTAATTATGATGTAGTTGTGGTGATGACTCCAAAAGGAGGTTTTTTACACAGAAATAAAATGATTTGTTCAAGATTAAATGGGAAACCACAATGTCTTTTGGTAGCATCAAGACAACCCTTTAAATTGGCTTTTCTTCACTTAAAGCCAATGCCAGTTACAAGTACTCAATTGCTACATCTCCTAACTTCTAGAGTCCAACTCTACAGTGCTATTTGGTTCAGCCTCACCTCCTGACCCAAATGTCACCAACACCACACTGGAGCCTAGAACACAGGAAAATGTAGTTAAGACTTCCTCAGTGACACAAAGCTCCCTAAGAATTTCCCAGCTCCTTGCCAACAAACTCCTCTGAAAATTATTCATTAAGTTACAATCTTGGGAATTTTCAGACACTACTCTAATCACTGACTCCAATTCTAGGGGGCTCTTGGACTTCATTGCTTACACTTGGCCCCATTTAAAGCTCCAGTACTCTGGCTTAGAGTCATAGACCCTTGGCATTGTCTGAAGCAGACAGAGGGAAACTTTTATCAACAGCTACTGACTACCTTGAACTCTGTGTTAGGAAAACACTAAGACCACATCTGTGCTCAATAGAAAACAGCACTGTGGGGCTGGGAACGTGGCTCAGTGGTAGAGCACTTGCCTTGCATGCATGAGGCCCTGGGTTAGATTCCTCAGCACCACATAAGCAAAAACAAAAAAGCCGGAAGTGGCGCTGTGACTCAAGTGGTAGAGCACTGGCCTTGAGCTAAAGAGCTGAGAGACAGCACTCAGGCTCAGAGTTCAGGCCCCACGACCAGACCAAAAAAAAAAAAAAGCAAGAAAAAAAAGAAAAGAAAACAGCACTGTGTTGTTGGTAAGGTAGACATGGATATTACATATGCCCACTAGTTTTAGGATGTATTAAAACAGCTCCTTACTCTTTTGACTCCAGATATCAATTTTCTCTTCCACAGTAGTAACATCCTAAGTCTTTTAAGACTTTTCATGGTGAAGTATGTATCAGCTCCAACTTGTATTCCTCCATTCATTCCACAGGCATTTTTTTCACTCCATCTTAAGGAGTGCCCCCAATTATGAAACCTTCCACCTCATCCCTTACTGTACCTTCCTAGGTTTACTAAACTCTTTCCTTTTCAAGATTTCGTAGTCAATAATTAAAACTTGTTTCCTCTTCCCTGATTTAATGACAATTCTGGATCACTACCATCACCTATATTCTTTATTTAAACCAACCTTTTTAAACAAGATACATAGTAATATCCAGGCAAATACAGATTCATATTGCTCACTTTCTACCCTATCTTTAATTCTGATAGTCCATCCTTTGTTTATTTTAAAAGATCCTGGATACATTGAAGAATTTTACCATACCATCTTCACTTCCCTCAATTACCTAATTCTCCCACTTCTTTCTCTGAACACTACAGAAAGCTTCTCTATTTTTACTATACTTTGCTATATTTCGATATTACACCAACTGATTCCCTATAGAAGAACCATACAAATGGTAGTTCAGGTCACACAGTTGCTGGGGCCAATCAGCCTAGGTTCAAATCTCAAATCTTCACAAGCTCTAGGATCCTGGGCATATTGCCTAACCTGACTCTCTACTTCCTTCTCTTTAAATAATGGATCAAAAATGTGAGATATGTGTGTGTGTGTGTGTGTGTGTGTGTGTGCATGTGCACATGCACGCACACACACACACACACACACACACACACACACACACAATGGAATTTACCCATCCATCAGAAAGAATGACATTGTATCATTTGTAAAAAAAATGGAAAGACTTGAAAAAATTATAGTAAGTGAAGTAAGTCAGATGCAGAGAGAGACAAAGGATCCATATTTTCCCTTATAGAAGCTAGATTTAGCTTACAAACTCATGAATAAATACATTGGGTGGTATGCAAATAGTATAATTCCTTAGAAAGGTAAAATCAAAGTTCAGCAAAGTTCAGAGTCAAGGGGGAAAGGACTGACCAATGAAGAGAGGGAAAATGCAGATAAGAATCCAATGTATATACTACAAAATAAGACAAGTGAGGGAAGGGCTCAGTGGGTGAGGGATTGGTAAGAATGTTGGTGACATTGATCAAGATATAGTGTATTCATAAGCTGCTTTGTTAAATGGTAAATCCTGTGTACAACTACTTAAAGATAATAACAAAAATAAATTAAACTAATAAAAAATAAAGAGGGGTTAAGTAGTAGCACCTACCTCATTGTACTAATGTGTGAAAGAATATATCTTAAGAATGGCTTTTAGATGTGGTATATATACATATAATGGAATTCTATGCCTCCATCAGAAAGAATGACATTGACCCATTTGTTAGTAAATGGAAAGACTTGGAAAAAATTATATTAAGTAAGCCAGGCCCAAAGAAACATAGGTCCCATGGTTTACCTTATTTACAATAACTAGTACATGTTTAGGACAAGCAGACTATATACATATGACCATATAAGATGATATTAAGCAAAATGAACCCCAAGATAGGACACAAATATCTTTTTTCTTTCTTGCTATTGTTTCTAATGTATTTATAATATACCATGTGATTTTTTTTGTTGCTTTGTAAGTTCCTCCCCCATGATATAACTCATGTTTTCACTGTATTTGATACCAGTGCCCTGCATTTTGTACATACACTTCTCTAATTTGGGGAGGGGAAGGGAAAAAATAAAATGGTTAAATAAGGATACAGGTCGTCCCACGGTAACAATGAGATGTACAAAACACTATGCTGAAAACAAACTTTACAACTTCGGCCTGGAAGGGGTAGGGGCGTAGTTGAGGAGGTAGGAGGGAAGGGGTGGTAGGGGGAAAATAAAGGAGGTGGCAACAATGCTCAATAGGAAATGTACTCATTACCCTGCTCATGTAACTGTAACCCCTCTGTACAGCATTTTATAATAAAAAATGTACATAAAAATGGCTTTTAGAGGGCGGCACTGGTGGTTCATGCCTGTAATCCTAGCTACTCAAGAGGCCAAAAACTGAGGCTCACAGGTCAAAGTCAGACTGGACAGGAAAATTCATGAGACTCATCTCCAATTAACCCCCAGAAAATTGGAAGTGGAGCCATGGCTCAAAGTGGTAAAGTGCTAGCCCTGAGCAAAAAGCTTAAGGACAGTGCTCAGACCCTGACTTCAAGTCTCATGACCTGGAACAAAAAAAAAAGAAAGAATGGTCTTAGAATGATGTCTCCCGGAGCTCCAGTCGCGCAATCGGTTAGCGCGCGGTACTTATAAGAAAGATGTCTCCCTCCATGTAAGTGTTCCATAGATGTAGCCTATGTTTAATTATTTGTTAGGTACATGAAAAAGATAAGAAGCTAATGGCCTGTCTGTGCCACTCCAAATTTAACAGATTTAGAAAGAGGTTTCAGGAAACAAAATTATTTGATCAAGGTCATGATACAAAATGGGTGGAATCAAGAGTTCAGATTAGTAAATCTCAGGACTTTCAGTCAAGTTCAATCTGTTTTATTTGTGGCGCAGGGAATAAATCCCAAATATCCTTGATTGAGTTTGAAATGCAAGTTACATGGCATCCCTGGAACTGGGCTTAGCTGGAATCAGAGTACCATCACATACGAGCTGAATGGAGGGGGTTAGCGCTGTCTCAGTTTCCTCGTTTGTAGGGTCAGGACAATATCACCTGTCATGTTAAACTTACTGTGACTATTAAATAAGACAGTGAATGAAAACTTTTTTTTTGTTAGTCAGTCATAGAACTTGAACTCAGGGTCTGGGTGCTGTTCCTCAGCTCTTTTGATCAAGGCTAGAACTCTACCACTTTGAGCCACAGCTCCACTTCCTGTAGTTAATTGGAAATAAGAGTTTCATGGGACTTTCCTTGCCCAGGTTGGACAACAATCCTCAGATCTCAGCCTCCTGAGTAGCTAGGGATTATAGGCATGAGCCAGGAGTGCCTAGCAAATGAAAACTTCTTAATGCAGGGCTGGATAAAAGGTTAAATTTCATTAAATGAGCTGGGTACCAGTTGCTCAACACCTATAACCCTAGCTACTTCAGGAGACTGAGATCTGAAGATCAAAGTTCAAACCTAGTCAAGGCAGACAAACCTGTGAAAGTCTTATCTCCAATTAAGCAGTAAAAAGTTGGAGATGGAGGTATGACTCAAGTGGTAGAACATCGCCTTGAGTTAGAGAGTGTGAGGCCCTGAGATCAAGCCTCAGTACTGGCACAATAAAAAAAGAAAAAAAAGTGAAAGTTTCATCAAATAATAGCTCTTATTTAAAAGTACTAATAACAAAATTTCATTCAACTTGACACAAGCTATAGGTAAATACAAAGGATACAGAAATAGTTTCCATTTAAAAAAAAAAAAAAACCTATTCTGTCCTGATTTTCTAAGCACAAAATTCAGAATTCAACCTTCTATATGCTCACACATGGTACAGTACAGCTTCTACAATATGGTTTACAACTTCAAAGGGCTTCCAGTCTACAGTGTGAGTTGGATATGAATTATAATGACAACAGAATAAAATGGGTTTAGGACCTGGCAACAGTGGCTCACACTTGTAATCCTAGCTACTCAAGAGACTGAGATCTGAGGATCACAGTTCAAAGCCAGCTCAGGCAGGAAAGTTTCTGATATTCTTATCTTTAATTAGCCACCAAAAAACTAGAAGTAGAGCTGTAGCTCAAGTGATAGAATGTTAAATTGAGAAAAAAGAAAAAAGGCTCAGGGACAGTAACCAGGCCCTGAGTTCAATCCCCAGGACTGGCACTCAAAAAAAAAAAAAAAATGTGTTTGGGAAACAAAGTAAAAGAAAAATAGATATTGAGAAAAAAAACTAGCAAAGTTTCAGAGAGACTTTACATTTGATCTGATTTTTGTAAAGATTGAAGTGCATTTATGGAAACTGAAAGGGGATCGAAGCATGAGCAAAGCTCAGACCCTATAGAACACATGGCAAAATCAAAATTGGCAAAAAGATGGGGATGGAAGAAAGTCTGGGCACTAAGGCTAGAAAGCTACCTGAAGGCTTTATAAACTTTACAGTAGAATTATAAGTGATGGGGAACCATGGTTCATTTATAAGAACAAAGCAATACAAAAAGTTTTGTGTTTTCAGAAGATAAATCCAGCAGTTTTCAAAATTTACAACCATAGTTTTACTAGCCAAAAACAAAATAAAATACATTAAGAGAACAACTACACACACATACATACACAAAAAAAATCAGACACTTGATTTTCAATTTCCTTAGGGGGAATCAGAATGTGGGCAGCCAATGAAGCACATTCGCTTTCCAAATGGCTGCCATAGGTCCACATTTAATAATGCAAACAATTTTGGAAACTATATGAACATATAAAATCAACTTGCTATGACCTATTCTAGCAATATCTTTGTACTTACTGATCTTGCTGAAAGGTGAATCATCAATTCAGGAAGAGACGATGTCCTGGTGACCTCACTTATTCTAAGCCCATAGGAATATCCCCAGCTCTGCTGGCTCCAGGGCTTTTGAGAAACACCATAATTGAAAAAGCAGTCCTTGTAGCGTAAGTCTTTGATTTGGTTGTGGTTGTGAAAGATTGGGAGGAGGGGGGAGGAGAGAGGGATGGAACCAAAACAGAGTAACATAAAACCCAGGATAATGAAACTATACTGCCATTTTTTTTAGCCTTAAAGAAAATCACAGCCTGAGACCTTCTCCTAAAGTAATTAGAACAAGAAAATGCATGCATAAGAACAGTATCAGGTCACCAGAGTAAAACTCAGGGAAATAAAAGCCCAGCTGACCACTGCCCTTGTTAAGCAGATGACAATGTGAACATAGTCAGGGAGGGAAAAGTGAGATTCTGGCAGTTTGTTGAATTTCACAACTCTCCTGCTGATATAAAATATTTCCTTTAAAAATTTTTACTTAAAAATTGCCACTGCAGTCCATCCAGAAGTAGAGTTACAAAGAACACAGAATCTTTCAGAGTTAAATAATTTCAATCATACCTATGTTTTGGTTATGATCTTTCATTATCAATTTGACTACACTAATTAGCTCCCACCCAACAGCATATATAATGCTCATAAGAACTTGAGAACTTGAGGTGAGTACTATTATTATCCCACATTTTATGCCAAAAAAAAAAAAACCAACAAAAAGAGTTGGTTATTCCAAGCCAGTTGAAGCAATAGATGCAAAGATACTGCCTAATGAAGACCTTTGGACTTGCTGCTGTGGGAGAACTTGTTGCTATGGGAAGAGATGGTACAGGATAGAAGAGGAAGTGTCAGGCAAAGAGAGGAGCCACTTGCAGTAAATCTTCATTAACAGAGAGTTCTGAAAAGGAGCTAGGACAAAAAGTGAGTATCAACTGGACAATATATGATTATACAGAAATAAAGCCAACAAATAAAAGAATAACAGGGCTAGACACAAATCCAAGTTGACCTCCTCAAAAGAAACTTTTAACTAAATTTTACTTCTTCTGAGGAAATAAAGTTGCCTTGCTAAAGACAAGTTAACTCCTGTTAACCCTTAGAACTGTGGGCAGGAAAGATGAGAAAATTAGAGATCATATGGGGGCACTGAATTTGAGATATCAGAGGAATACTCCAATAGAGACATTCACTAAAGAGTTCAATATGTGAATCTTCAGCTCTGGCCTGGCTGCTAATCTGCCAGATCCTCATTCCCACTGCGGGTCCAGATACTACACTGCCTCCCCCTGCTTCTGGTATATTTCTCAGGAGAAACAATGAGACTTTCATCAGTGTAGATGACTAATTTTATAGATGTGTGTGTGTGTTGGTGGGGGGGAAGGGAGTGTTTAACTGGGGCTTGAGGACCTGGCCTGGGTGCTGTCCTTGAACATTTTTATTCAAGATCAGTACTCTACCATTTGAGCCACAACACTACTTCTGACTTTTGGTGGTTAATTAGAGGTAAGAGTCTCATGGACTTTCTTGCCCAGCATTTAACTGCACTCCTCAGATCTTAGCCTGCTGAGTGAGGAGTGAGACACCAAGCTTGGCTATTTTGAAGGTTTTAAAGCAAACTACTTGGAAATATGATTGGACTAACACACACCTGGACATTGACATGCCTCTTTTCAAATGTTTATAATATTAGTCATCAGAGTACATGATCAGTCAAAAATCTAGAATGCTTCTCCACTCTCCACCCAATAACAAATGGCAATTGTTAGCCCCTGCCTTTCACCAGGTAATAAAAGCATGACTTACCTTGCCTGCTCACCAGAGCTTTCCAGAAAGAAAAGACGTTAGAAAATTAATCTTACTTTTACCAATTCCTGTTAGAATGTATACCTCATAGATGACCAACTTACAAATGCCATTGTTACAGGTTAACTTTCAAAAGTGCCACTTACTGCTGATATTTCAATGCAAATTAATATTCAAACTGTTTAAAAATTGAGGGTTAAAGATTAATCATCACAGTTTGTCAAATACTCAAGAGAGAAGTTCAGGACTTAGAATACCTAAGGAAGGCTTAGTTCAATCTGAACAAGGTGAAAAAGTAAAGTTGGAAGTATGACGTCCTCTTCACTTGGGTTGTGTTAAGGAATTAGAATGGTTATGGTGGGTTAGTGACAAAATTCTATGTGAATTCTAAGAAAGCAAAAAACCTACTAAAGTTATTTACTAATCAGTCCAATCGCTCAAAATCAAAGATATCACTAATCCAGGTACAGGATTCACAGCACTTTGTCTATCCTATAATATCTACTCAGTGACCACCTCCTTGCTTTAGCATATTCTCTTCCTTTTGCTCCTACAATCACATTCTTTGACTAGATGTTCAAGGCCCATACTTGGAAGACTGGTGAGCATCTAGAGGATAAGTCAAGAAATGCCAATTTGATTTGTCTGGTAAGAAAAAGAATTCTGAATGGATGAATTTGCACTGTGTATAAACTATGGCACCTCACTGGTAAAAACACTGCATTTCCTTAATAAACCATATCCTTGCCTCAGCCATGCTTACAAACTAATTTATTAAAATCTTAAATATAAACCAGGCATTACTGGCTCGCTGTAATCCTAGCTACTCAGGAGGCTGAGATCTGAGGAAAGCCAGCCCAGGCAGAAAAGGCCAAGAGACTCTTACCTCCAATTAGTCACCAGAAAACTGGAAGTGGAGCTGTGGCTCAAAATGGTAGAGCTCCAGCCTTGAGTGAAAAAGCTCAGGGACAGCACTCAGGCCTTGAGTTCAAGCCCCACGACTGACAAAAAAAAAAAAAAAAAAAAAAAAAGTTAAATATATCAACAGATGCCCAAGCAATATAGAGAAATGGAAGTAATTCTAAAAACAGCATTAAAGTATAAAAATTTGAAAAATACTAGTTAATTGTGGAGAAGCCATTTAAATTTAGAATTGAGCAGGGTAATAAAGAATCATCAATAATAAAAAAAATTGATAGCCTATATAAAATGTTGTTATATTGAAGGAAAATGCTAAGCAAATGAAAGATGGTTTGTCATGTGTCACAAAAGAGAAATCCATATGTGACTTCATGAGTTTTACACATCCATGTGCATAAATATATATAAAAATGCAAGGTAAGATGACATTCAGGTCCTATACCTGAGGTCATTAACCATCATCTCCAGTCTTTTACAAACACTATTTGCCATGAGATTCTTTCACGCACAAAAACATGCTTATTTTCCTCTGCACATCCATCTCCTCACTGCCCTTCCATTTTTTTTTTGTAGTGTTAAGGATTGAACCCAGGACCCTGCACATAACAGGCAAGATCTCTATCTTTGAGTTACACTCTCAGCCCCTTCTCCTCACCTGTTATACCATAATTCTGTCTTCTTCCCTGACCTTTTCTAAATTTTAGTATCTTTCAAGGACAGCTCTTGCAAGCTCTTCCTGACCAGCCCGGCCTACCACAACTCACTTGTATACATAGTAAAACAAAATCCATCACAAGCATTTCAATTAACCAGTTTCAATTACTGAGTTAATTTCCTGAATCTTCATTAGTGTCTGATCCCCACAGTAGATGAGAAGTTATGGGGGACTGAGTGTGTTTTTAAATCCCTCAGCCAACCTTTACTATGATCCAGTAAACATCTACTGATATGAATAAGCAGTATCACACAACGTTCAGAGGAAAATACTACTGTAAATACAAGAACATTCTAATATACATGATTAGAGAGAGAGAATTAACCAATTGTCTTTTCTTTAAACATCTTTTAAGAAGATAATAAAATGGGTGAGTTGGGGCAAGGTAAATTATCAAAGTAAAATATTATAAAATACTGGAAAATACATTATTTACAAATATCATGCCATTCTATCCAGATGGGGATACGGGAAAGTAACATTCTCCTGAGGTAGGTGTCAGACAAAAGAGAAATCAATAATTATCTGATAGAAATAACAAACAAAAACATACCTGTATTTCCTTGGGCATCTTCTACCTTATTTGGGGAGGGCAACCGAAAAGATGGCCTGGTGAAATGAGAGCCCTGAAGAGATGAGTGCTGCTGCTGCTGCTGCTGCTGCTGCTGCTGCTGCTGCTGCTGCTGCTGCTGCAGAGGCATGGAGCTGAGGACAAGGCGCCAGTCCACATGGGTAACATCTGACCTGGATCTAGCATGTCCTGGCTTGAAAGTTGAGGTCTCATCCAATAAGTCATTCACAGAACGAGGTCTGTCCCTCCGGCGCTGACAGATATTGAAAAAATTAAAAGTTGATGCTTCTTTTTGTTCCATCCAGGAAAGATTATCTGGGGCTGTTCCTCTCTGGACCATAAACTGTTCTTTGGCAGGGAAGACATTCTGCGCTTTGGTTTCTAAGAGCCTGCTTTTGCAGTGGTCCCAAATCATGCTTCCCTTGCCCAGGGAGGCAGCATTTCTCACAGCACCATTATCTGTTAGGTTATTGAATACCTCATGTCCCACCAGTTCAGGGACTTCCTGAATTCCACAGATCTCTGCCTGCTGCACAGCCTTTTCTAGCTTACTATCGAAAGTACTAAAAAAATCCTCAGTAACCTCCAAGGCTGGGCTGATATCATCGACTTCCAGAGCTTCCATGTCGCAGGTTCAAAGAGGAGGAAGCCACCTAAGCTGGTCCAGAAAAGGGCTTCATGAACTTTCACCCAACAAAAATGGGTGCTTCCACCATAGAGCTATGGAAATGCCTGGAAGGAAATGCCTGGAAGGAACCTTCACTCAGCTGTTTAGATCAGGCCAAGAGTGATGGGTGTTTTCCTGGTCACTGAAAATATTTGCTGGCGAACAGAGGTAAGGGGAGATCAGTGTTCCTCTGAGCTAGCTTATTCTTCAGTGAGATCCCCAGGTAGAGCTTGTCACAGCAATGCCATGCCAATCCTTGATTTCCTGAAAGAAAATAGACAGGACAATACTGACACACATTCATCGTATCGTACAGTACACACATCTGCTCATGATTTACAGCTCTTCCATAGCTGCCACACACAGGGAGATGTAACATCTATGCAGAAGTCCTATTGTCAAGGATACACGCCATTCCCCCTTTGTATTAGAACTTCCATGGAGCAGGGGAAATAAGGGCAACAGCTTTTGCTCACACAGAGAAGTCTTTGAGAGCATTTGTGAAAAGAATGCCCTAGCAAAATCTCTGATCTGTTCACTAGACTCCAACTCTCTCTTAAAATAATGACTGTTCATGTCACCTTCTAGTAAGGCTTAGTGTGGTCACATTATTAAAATAATAGCACACATCTTTGCCTTGAACTCTTGATCTCTTACTCTGCTTCTTTTTTCACATAAACTTTTCATTTTAGAACAGTTTTAGATCTGAAGAATAAACCCCACACCCGTTTACCTTTCTGTAACATTCTACATGAGCATGGCACATTGGCAATAATAAATGAACCAATACTGATATATTATTAATTAAATGACATACTTTACTGAGATTTTCTCACAATTTCCTAATACCTTTCCTTTTGCTCCAAAATCCTATACAGGATACCATGTCTGTCTGTCTGTCATGTCTGTCTAGCCTTTTCATGTCTGTGATAGTTTCTCAAACTTCATTTGGATGATCTGGACAGTTCTGAGGAACACAGGTCAGGTATTTCATAGATGGCCCTCATGCAAGCTATGTTTTGGGAAGAAATATCACTTGAGAGAAGTGCCATTCTCATCATTATATCCCAGTGAATACTATAACACAACTTACATGTTAAACAGGATCACATAGCTTGAGGTACCTTTCTCTTAAGCATTTACTACCTTCAAACATACCACTTAATTTTCTTACTTTCCAAATCTGTAATGTTTCTCTCTTCCTGCTACAATATAAGCTCTATCAGTCCAGGAATTTGTGCATATTATGCTACTAAAATATCCAATAGTGTGCATGTACACACACGTGTGCATGCACGTGTACACACATGTACACACAGAGGCAATAAACAGATTCATGTTGAATAAAGGTTTTATTCTTCCTTTGTGTGACATTCATCGTCCTTCATGACCTTCCCACTTCTCCACTACTGTAGCACTTTTCTACTCCTCCAAGCTTGTCCGAGCCATGGAACCTTTCCTACTTGCTCAGGCAGTATTTGCTTAGAGCACCCTGGGTTTGCTCCACTGGATGGAAACAATCAGCCCATCTTGAGATCACACTCTAAGCTCTGAGCTACCTGACAACAGTCACTGTGCCTTACTTACCCTCCTATAAAAAAATCTGTTTTCATACTTCTGGGCTCCATCTTCCAACCTTAGCCCTTCTGAAATTTCATCTTTTCCCTGGTCCCTAATGCCTCAAATAGTTCAGTCTCAGTAACTGAGTATCTCTTATCAGCTGGCCTCATTTAGCTTTTTTTTTTTTTTTTGTCAGTCGTGGGGCTTGAACTCTGGGCCTGAGTGCTGTCCCTCAGCTCTTCAGCTCAAGCCGAGCGCTCTACCACTTGAGCTACAGCACCACTTCCTCATTTAGCTTTTAATTAACTAATAATATACTATAATAAGAAATAATAACAAATGCTCACAGGTCAAAATACGAAGTGTTCTTTCCTCTGACAAAGCAAACTTCAGTGTGTGGGTGCAATGCGGTGTAGCTCAGCACAAAGTTGGAAATCAGTAGCTAATTAGATCCGTGTTCTAAATCTGGCTCAACCACACACTTGTTGGGTGGCCTCTGGCAAATCATTTAACCTCTGGATGCCTTACACAGCTACCTGTAGCCAATAAAGCTGCTAATACCAAATTGCTTTGCATGTGGATCATTCTAGGTAGCTGTACCAACATGCCTTTAAAAATGTAAATTGCTATGTAATTATGGAGCACTCCACTGGACCTCACCCACTCAACCTCCCTGGAAAGACTGGCCACCCAACAAAGGCAAAGTCAGCAACTAAGTACTTAGAATACACTACTTGTCTACCACACTTAGTGACCTACAGATACTGTATCTTATATTTCCATAGATGTCCTTTCTGTAAGAGGAGGTATGTCTCCTTAATATAGGTAGAGAAATTGAGGTCCTTTTGTCTATTTGGTGATAACAGCACTAGCCCAAAGAATCCCATGCCTGTATCAAGGTGTGAGAATGGTATATTGCTATTTACTGACATGGAAACCATCTGTTTCTGTAGGCAAAGCTAATTAACAGGCTGACTACAGCAGGTCCCACACAGAAGTGGAAGCAGATATGAGTAATCATACGAGGCTGGCCAACAGAGATAGATGCCTGTGCTAAGCAGGACGACAAAAGTGCTGACTTACCTGTTGTCAGAATTTAATGAATGCTGAAAGAATCTAAGACCACATACTTTTAGAAACAGCCAGACTGGAAAGAAAAATGTAATGCCAAAGACAACTAAGATAACTGCCTCTTTCAATCCATTTTCAAAAATGGGAACCAAGGATTGTCAGTATTCATGGTTCCCACATTTCTTTACTCTGGTTAAGGCTGTGGCTGGCTGAGAATTTTCTGAGTTACATCACTGAATCCACAGGAAGGGCAAGTGGATCATGAGCAAGGGAAGTTAGGCCTCCCATCAAGATAGTTGGAGATAAAGATGGAGGCAGGGACCAGCTCTAACTGGAGAGGGAGAGGGGCAGGAGGAGGGAGGGGGCGGTGATGTAGCAAGTACTCATCTGACCTGAGGACTCCAGTCCCTTCATGGCCAGGGACCAAGTGTGTGTTCCCCAGGCTCCATAGGGATGCAATCATAAATAAACTTACATGCTCACACTCTAAGGCTGGGGAACCAGACCAGGAGCACACCCTAAGAGGGAGGAGGCAAGGGACCCTCAGATAGCATCCCATCTCCTCCTTTTACAAGGACTCCATTTTCTAGCTTCTTTCTCTGTATATTTCACTTTCAAATAAACTTAAATCTGTCTGCTTTAAAATTAAAAAAAATTTAATCAGCAAAGAAACTGGACATAAACCCTCTATGATTTTAATGAAGCTATGATTTTTATGATGCTTTGTCAGGATGGCAGAGTAAAATACATGGAGTACAGATATGCCTCAAGTGCAAGATCATGAAAGTGCACCCAGTGAAGCAGTGGCAAGAGCTCAAGGGGCTTTAGATGTGTTACGTGGATGCTATTCTCATTTGACAAATGAGGAAACTGAGGCTTAACAATATCAAGGAACTCGACTGAGATCACATACCTACACTGGCCTTTCAGCTACTTTAGAGTAGTCATTTTGCCCTAGCCTATTTTCATAACTCTCACTGGGCCTAAAACTGTGGTTAAAACACAATAGTACTCACTAACTACCTATGAAATAAGGAACTGAATAAAGACCATATTTTCAAAGCACTGACATTTGCATGTACATAAATCACTCTAGTTGTCTAGTAGTACATTTTAATTCTTTTTATTTTATCTTTATTTGTACAAGAGTTATCATTCAACAAAGTAAATACACACATACAATGAAGCTTGATGGATGTCCCCTCTTGAATTAAAAACTTTAGTTCAGTAAAATGTGACCTGTGTTCTAAAACATGTTGATTCAACTTTTTAAACTTTTTCTTAATAAAGAAAGCTTACCTTTTTAAACACAGTAAATGTCAAGTAGCATATCTCTCAGTCAGACCTTTTGTAAAAACAAAAGCATTTACACAGAACTTAGAAATTATTTTGTGACCTCTGCAACTTGGCTGGTCTCAAGCTCTTAGATTTACAACTCTTTCTAAACTGAGTAATGAACTATTCCCTTTGAAACACCTCAATCTAAAGCATTTTTCAGCACAGTTCTGTATTTATTATTTTCCACCTGAAAAATCTTTGAGACATTTGATGCTCTAAGATGTTTTCCCAGAAATGAAGCTAAATATAAGTATGGCACTTCAAATCTCAGATGGATACAGAAGGCCACAATGTTATTACCTACCACCTATGTCCAACACTAGATAGCCAAGTCACTGCTTCTAGATGGGAAGCCAATTTTTATAAAACCACCAGAGTTCCAATAATGTCCTGCTCTTAGAAACAAGGTCAAAGAACACAAATTTCAATTATTACAAGTCTCTAAAAACACAGATTTGATAATTTTCCATCTCTCTTTGCCTCCATGACAGAGAATGATAACTAAAAACATTTTTTAAAAAAAAGATGGGGCACTGGTGGCTCAAGCCTGTAATCCTAGCTACTTAGGAGGCTGAGATCTGAGGATAACAGTTCAAAGCCAGCCCAGGTAGGGAAGTCTGTGAGACTCTTATCTCCAATTAACCACCAAAAATCCAAAAATGGAACTGTGGCTCAAGTTGTAGAGTGTTAGCCTTGAGTAAAAAAAAAGGTCAGGGACATCAGCCAGGCACTGAGTTCAAGCCCCAAGACCAGTGTGTGTATACACCCCCCCCCACCCACACACCCACACACCCACACCCCCCCCCACACACACAAAATACAAAAAACAGTAAGCACTGTCTTCATCCTTAGACTGGTGAAGGTGAAAACTTCCATCTAGAAGTCAGTCTTTAACTGCCAACAGGAAATGAGTGGCTAGATATATGTAGCTTAGCCACAGACAAGTTAATTGGCATGGGCTGACTAGCGAAAGACGGCAACAAGAACATACCAACAGGACCACCACTGAGATGCAGATAGGCAAGGTACCCCAAAGGAGCAAGGGAAGTAGCTTCAGATCAATTCATATAAAAGTCTGATTCTTCTCCTTTAACCAGAAAAAAATGAGAGCTATGTTTCCCAAACAAATGCAAGGTGTTGTTTCCTTTACTTTTCTCATATAACTTCTCAAATTGAGTTCACCAATGAGAAAATCATTTGGCTTTACTGATAATATTAATTTTTCACATGCATGGTTTACAGTATGTTTTACGAAGTGTTTGGTGGGCTTTTTAATAAATATTTGTAGTAATCTCAAAAGAAAGATGTGAGTAAAGTAATAGGACTATTTTGAAGATGATGAAAGAGATACCAAAATGACTCATCCATTGTCAGGTGAAGGTCCCAGGGGGAAGTAAAAGAAGTTCCTGAAATCCCTGTCTAATTACTGAGTCCAATGGGCCACCCAAGTTCAATTACCTTTTAAATCACCTTAAATCTCACAGGCGCCCTGATGTTAGGAAAACAATACACAAAAAGTAAGTAGGTTGAATCCAAGCCATGAGCTACTCAGACTGAGTGTGGAGTTTGTGCTGTTAAGACAAAGATGTAGCCACAGGAAGAACACAAATCCGGAAAGGGCTCATGCCCGGCACTGCTTCTAAACTGAATGATATTCAGAAAGTCAGGCTAACTAAGAACCTCTGCGCTTTCCTTCTCTATAAAACAGAAATCCTGTGAGTCTGTGTTCCTATCTGCCCAAAAGTGTGCAGAAGCACAAATGTAGATAATGCATGCAAAAGTTCTTTGCAAAATCAGCACAATATTATTTCTATTAAAGCCAACCGATTCCTAACTACACAATGATTTGTACTCAACAAATATTGACAAAGTATTTGCAATACTCAAACTACTACTTTAAATGGCAGGGTTACAAAACTTAGGTCCTTCTTTAAAGTATTAAATAGCTGATGGGAAACAGACATAAAACATGTATTAAAACACAAAACAAATGCAAACAGAAATGCTTTAACATAAGTATACAAAAGGTGATATGAGACCACAAATAAGGACTTATTATTAATCAAGAGACAAGGGTGCTAAGTAACAGAACACAATTAAATGACAATGATATATATGCACAAAGAAAAGAAATGTATGAAGACGGTAACAATGCTTGATAGGAAATGCACTAATTACCTTACTCATTTAATAGTAAGCTCTCTGTACAGTATCTTTACAATAAAAAAAAAGAAATATATGAACAGAAACAATCATATTGATGTGGAAAGCATACTGATTTTGGACTGCAGCTCTCAACCTACTACAGCTGGAAAATTCCAACAAGGGTGGGCTGGTTCCAAGGCAGGGCTGCAAAGGCTTTCACTAGTTGCTCAAGGACTGATTCTATGAGCCTTTACTGGGTGACCAGCGTGTCATAAGAAATGAATAACACACTTCCTAGTCATTGTTACTCCCAATGTCCTTGCAACTGATGGCAGAAGAGAGAATACTTAGAATTTCAAATCTTCAAAACAACCATCAGCTTATACAGGAGCAACAACCACAAAACTGGTTCCAATGGGCACCCAGAGTGACGTAATCAGAAGTAATTTTTTTTTTCTTCTTTCTCTGTTATACTTGAATCAGAAAGTAAGGGTCAGACTTCATTAAATCCAATGAGTACTAGACCAATGATCAGGGCTACGCATGGTGGTGACTCACCTCTGGCTTAAAGAACTTGCAAACCCATGCTTTTATCAGAATCACTTCAGACCTATCACTTGCAATAGGCGGCAGTCATAACTCCTTTCCCTTTCTGACTGGATCTGTGGCAATGACTTTGGTTACTTATCAGCCTCTGACCAATTTAGTCCAGAAGCCAGAAAGGCAAACAAAAACAGACAAAACATTGTCTTTGACCTCAAAGATAAATGGAAGATAAGGCAGATAAGAACCAGTCTTCGTAATTTAACTGTGTACCACATGAAGGCCAGAAAAAAAAAAAAAATATCTGGCATCTTACATAATAGCAAAAAGTTTAAAACCTCTGAAAGTTAAGAACAGCAGGCCATATATTTTCGTCCTCCAAATCTGGGCTTAAATTTCCTTTGTTATAAACCACTAACATTAAAGTGAAATAAATTTTTACAAATGAATTCTGCTATGTGTGCTCATTTAGAATTGAAATCTAGGGTTCTGTTTGATTTTCAGTTCTTTGATTGATTTGCTCTGACATTCGCATGGTAGGTTTATGATAGTTAGTACTCAAACAGCTATCCTTGATGAGGGACCACTAACTACCTCTGTACTAAACTCAGAGCCCTCCTTCGATATCAATGGATCCAAGTGAAAGATAGAATGAAGTACTTAATATAGTTAAAAACAAAATTAAAAAACAAAATTAAGATTGATCTTATAACTCCTAAGCTGAACCAAGAATAAAGAATAGGTAATATTTATTTAGTAGTTGCTAAAGGGCAGACATTATATAAACTCTTTACCTATATCATGTTGTTAAATTCCCCCACCAACAACAAATCTATGAAAGAGTTATCAGTATCACTTTACAGACCAAAAAAGTTGAGATGTGAAGAGATAAGGTAACTTGTCTAATATAATATGGCCAATGAGGGGAGACATAAAGGCACATGCAATTACATATGTCAATTCAAAGCAAATTGATTATCCTGAGATAGATAATATGCTAACACTTTCTACACACCATGCTCCAAATTTGTCAGACAACAGCAACTTTATTTTTAAACTTTTCTGTTCCTTAATCCCATGATCCACGGAGTTGATAAATCTTGTACTTACACACATGAAAATAGCTGATACTTCTCACACACACACACACACACACACACACACACACACATCTCTCTCTCTCTCTCTAATTGTTCTCTGTCACTGCACCACTAAGGGAATAGGAGTTGAGAAGTACCTGAACAAATTAAGTAAAGCGTTTTTCTTGAATTAAATAGCTGACCTCAATTTTTTTGTGTGTGACCTTGGACACATTACTTGGAATGCTTGCAAGGGTACAATAACTGGAACTTCATTTAGGTCCAACAAATGCTTGTGTAAATATTTACATTATTCTCATTGCACAGGCATTTTACTAATGCTTCCCTAATACATCATTTTTCATTTAGCCAGTAAATAGAAACACTTGTAAAAAGTGTTTGCTTAAAAGAATGTGCAAATGCTTCTGTCAAAAGAATTAAAAGAAATATTTTCAAGTTGGATGTTACTATAGATAAGTCAAACATTTTAACTATTTAACGATTAAGACAAATCAAACAAACAGATAATTCAAAGGTATTTTAACCATCAAGGCAGATCAAACAAACTGCCTCCATCTATCTTGCCTTATTTGGGGGGAACACATATTAATACATGAAGTTCAAAAAAAGTAACTAAAGTTAACCTGCTACAGGATGATATGTTAAGCATTCACACTACCATACTACAATGAAAATACAGATGACATATACAGCCTTTAGGGAAAGACAACTACTACCAGACCACAAGATCTGAAATTAGAAGACTTGTGTCTTCTACGTACCACCTGTGGCCTACGTACCACTACCAGGAGTGTGGATGTAGGCAAGTCACTGGAACCTAAATTTCAGTTACTTTGTCTGCACTGTAAAGCAATATCACTATCTGCCTTACTTTCACTTGCACTTTTGGAGTGCAAGTCAAATGACACAATGTGGTGCTCTGTGAACTCTAAAGTGGGGTGTAGGATGCCCATGACTGTTTGGTACCTACACATGCTTTTTGATCTCCTCCTTTTTTGTTGTTGTTGTTGGTTGTAGGGCTTGAACTCTAGGCTTGGGCTCTGTCTCTGTGCTCTTCAGCTCAAGGCAAGTGCTCTACCACTTGAGCCACAGCCCCACTTCTGGTTTCCTAGTGCTTTTTATTGGAGATAAGAGTCTAACAGATTTTCCTGCCCAGGCTGGCTTTGAACTGTGATCCTCAGATCTCAGCCTAGGATTACAGGCATGAGCCACTAGTACCCAGCAAATCTCCTCCTATTTTAAGCCAACAAAATGGTGGAGACAGTGACGACAGTGATCAGTTTAGAAAGCTCTGGGGATAAGGTTTTAATTTACTCAAAGGTTCATTTCTACGCTGTTCAAGGACCTTCTGGAGGTCGTGGTCTTGGAATGGAAGAATTCAGTGCAAGCACTGCATGACTTAAAAGGAAGGAATAGCTCTTTTGACCATATATAAAACCTGTTTTGCCTCCCAAGCTCTGCTACAGTTATTATATATACATTTTTCCTCCTTTTTAAGTTTCTGTGGAAACTGACCCTCTATTATTTTCAGAACCTACTTCACCATCCGTTCACTCTACCCCCAGAAGCAGTCTGGTCATGCCCTGGCCCACACTTTACCACTTTCATCAGTCTGATCCTCTTCAGATCCATTTATCAAACTGCAACCCAAATAGACATTTGTTCTAAAACTAAAACCACACTGACTTCTGGATAAAACATACATTCTTTGCTACTACCTTGGAAGAGCTCATGGCCACCTAACTTCCTGGGATACCTCTTGAATCTCCCTCTCTAGCCTGACCACATGACCCCACTGTCTCCAGACATAAAGAATTTACAAAAATGAGAATTCTCCCTGTTTCTGAACTCTCATATCCTCTGCCTGGAACATGTCCTTCTACCACCATCATCTTTATCCCCTTTACCAGCACCATCTCATCCTTAAGCTTAAAAAGTAGCTAATTCTAGCTAATTCTAGATGCTAATGCTAGCATCTCCCACTTGTAATCCTAACTACTCAGGAGACTAAGATCTAAGGATTGTTTTGAAGCCAGTCCATGAAGAAAAGTCCATGAAACTCTTATCTCCAGTTAACCACCAAAAAAATCCAGAAGTGAATCTCTGGCTCCTGTAATACAGCACACTAGCCGTGAACCAAAAAAAAAAAAAAAAAAAAAAAAAAATCTCAAGGATTGTGCTCAGGCCCTGAATTCAAGCCCCAAACCCAGAACTAGTGCTCGCGCGTGTGCACACACCCACACACCCACACACATACACACACAGACACACACACACAGACACACACACACAGACACACACACACAGACACACACACACACACACACAGACACACACACACACACACACACACACACACACACACACACACACACACACACACACACACACACACACACACACACACACACACACACACCACAAAGTGGCTAATCTGATTCTGCTTTCAAGTCCAAGCTGCATCTAATCTAAGGGATCACTTCTTTGACCTCCCAAGTCCATTTTGAATGTCTTTTTAGACTCATAATACCCTGATTTTCTCCATTGTAATGCTTCCTTCAACGCATGCCATTTGATAAGGACCTAGCCATTTGTTTTTCTCCCAAGCAGACCATGATGTTCATGAAGGCAAGGTCTGTGGCCAACTCCAAGTACAGTATGCTCAATCCTTACTAGTTGAATCAAGAATGAATGGATACCTCAACGTGAAAGAGAATCTGTTCTGGAAAAGTCTTAATTGCTGATCAAGTGGATCAAGAACAGAGAAGCAGAGATCATTTAGCTAATTTCCTGAAATATTAAAGTTCCAGGTTACATTTCTGATGTTTTTAGCCTATTCTGTTCCTCCCTGGAAATAGAAAACTATTTTCTAACCTATACCTGTTCTATGACTGGAAATCACAATATATAATCCCATTACAGATCACAAAGTGAAGTGAATATTTACTAATTTCCCAATTAGTTAAATCCAGGTAAACTGGATAACACAATAAAGGGACAGAATTCACTCATACTGAATTATAAATTGGTTACACTATTCAAAGTAACTGGATAAGTAGATTTCTACCAAACATAACTATCATATATAATTGGAAAGTCCAAACCAAAATGTAAGCCTGACATTTCTTTTTATTGGGGGGAGCGTACTAGAGCTTGAACTCATTCTTCCTTACATTTTTCACTCAAGGATAGCCCTCTACCACTTGAGCCACACTTCTACCCTGACATGTCAGTGAATGGCCTCTGTCTTTTGACTTTGGTTTTTGTTCATAACCTATACCATCACCAGGATTAACTACACTCATGGAACAAATGATGTGTTTACCTATGGTCAGGAGGAAGGTGAATTACATGGGCTTTTTAGTGTTCTTATAACCCACAGCAGCTAATGAAATAAGAGCAGTTTATGGACTTTATTAATGGTGGTCATTTTTGTCACTCTATTCACTATTGAGGTCTCCAGATTCTTCCGCTTGCCCCACAACCTAGAAAATGGTTCAATTCTTTATTAAGTGAATACCAAATCTACTTAAAAGAGAAAAAAGGAAAGAAAAAGGCTTGCTAGATATTTCTCCAGATCTTTTCTTTTAAGGGGTTAACAATCTCCATAGAGCAAACCAGCATTTTGCTAGCAGACAGACAGACAGGAATGACCAAGGAAGGGAAAAACACAACAAGGACTTTTAATGAGAAAGAGAAAGAGAGAGAGAGAGAGAGAGAGAGAGAGAGAGAGAGAGAGAGAGAGAGAGAGAGAGAGAGAGAGAGAGAGAGAGAGAGAGTGTCAGACAGACCACCAGTCAGCAGCCAAGGTGGAAACAGTTTCTGTGCTTCTCCAAGGGTATGCTAGCATAGGGCAAAGTGAAAACAGAAAGGTGAACCAAAGAGAAAATACAAAAAGCAGCAGCTTAGCTGGTGCTCCTGGAAATTGTCAGGAAATAGGGAATCATAAAAACTATGCCCAAATGATTTAAACTTGTCCAGGTTCCTATTCAGATCATGTCTTCTGAAACAGTAATTAAAGTAACTTCCATCTATCTGCCTGCTTCTTAAATATATAAATGAATGACCTGAGTTCAAGTCTTCTGACTTGTGAACGCTGAATATTTTTAATACAGATGTTACTGGCCTAGGGCCATGGGCCTTCCCTAGTCCTAATCTACAAAGCTCTTTTGTTCTTCCTTTTTGGGAAAATGGCTACATATTCCTTAATTCTTTGTTTTCTATTTGTATAAATAAACTGATTCTATAACCTAAAGCCTAAATCCAATCAATCATCTATGAGAAAACAAGGACTCTCTCAGCCAGCCAAGATGAGTTATGATTCTAGCAAGTGGGGAGTTTGAAGCAGGAGGATCAGAGTTCCAGGTCTGGTTGGCAAGACCATGTGAGAGAAAGGAGAGAGAGAGAAAGAGAAAGAAAGAGAGAGAGAGAGAGAATATCAGACAGATGAGAAGTCAGACAGACCATCAGTTGTGGCGGGGAGAGAAGGAGATACAGAGGAAGAGGGAGCAGGAGACAGAGAGAATCAGACAGACAGGGATGAACAGGGAGGGAAAAGAAGACAAGGACTTTTAATGAAAATCCAACCACATGCCTTCTATCACTTCTCAATGATACTCAGTGATGTTCCATCTAGAAAGGTTCACTGATATGCCAGACATAGGTGGCTCACACTTGTAATCCTAGCTACTCATGTGGCTGAGATTCAAAGATTGTGGTTTGATGCCAGCCAGGGCAGAAATGTCCCTGAGACTCTTACCTCCAATTAACCAAGAGAAAATTGGAAGTGGCACTGTGGCTCCAAGTAGTAGAGTACTAGCTTTGAGCAAAAGAACTCATGGAGAGCACCCAGGCCCTGAGTTCAAGCCCCTTTTTTAAAAAGAGAGGGAGTCATTGATTACAATACTAAAAAACACTAGCTATCTTTATTTTCAATCTTTCCAATAATACTTGTTTTCCATTTCAATTATTTTCTTTAAAAAATATATCTGCTATCCATTTATGAATTTTATGTTTTGGATTCACAGTATTCCCCACAATACAGAGAGCTTTTGAAGTGCTTATGTACTTTTTGTTAAACATTAAGAAGAATAAATGGCAAAATAAATAATAATTAATCACATTCTAATGGCAGGAAAAGCAGTGCCCTACTTTGGCCCTTATAGCTCTTTTTCTACGTGGACCTATTTTTAAAGCATAATTGGGATTCAGTCTGTATAGTTCTCCATTGCATTTCCCCTCCACTTGACAAAAACTGGCAATACCCTTCCACACAAATATCCTTTTTAATGTTTTGGTAACACTGGGATCTTTTAATGGTACCATATTTTAACTGTTCCCTATTACTGAGCATTTAGTGCCAGTACTTGTATAAATAAAGCCATAGTAAGCATCTTTAAACACTAACTTTTAACATATTTCTCATAAGTTCTTTTGGATGGATTCCTAGAAGGATTTCTGGATAAACAAGAGCATTACTGAGGCCTTCTAGAAAAGTTTGGACAACTGTACTCCCTTGTAGCAGTTGAGAGTATCAGTACCACTGCATACTAGCTGACATGGAGAGTTAGAACTTTCTGAAATCTGTTAGTTTTAGAGATAGAAAATTAATACGTTGCTATTGTTTCAATTTTAATTCCTGATTTATAAAAAGAATACATTTCTTGTCAGTGATGGGGCTTGAACTCTGGGCCTGGGCACTGTCCCTCAGCTCTTCAGCTCAAAGCAAGTACTCTACCACTGAGCCACCTTCCCATCCTAAAAGAATACATTTTTATATACTGATTAGCCATTCAATTTTCTATGGATAGTGTGCTTTACTTTCTGTCATTGTAATAAAATATCTGAGATAATATACTTATAAAGAAAAAAGGCTGCTTTTGGCTCACAGTTAGGGAGGTCTGAATCTATGAATGATTGGTCCCATTATATTTAGGATGCTGGCAAGACAGTATATAATGTTTGGAATGCATAGAGAAGCAAAATCACTTCCATCATGAGCTGGGGAGAAAAGAAAAAAAAGAACAAGGAAGGATCCAAAGTCCCACCATCCCCTTTAAAGGTATTTCCCCAATGATTTAAAAAAGCCTCCCACCAGGTTCCACCCCTTAAAAGCTTTACCCAAAAACTCCATCCTGAGAGACAAACTTTTACCATAGAAGCCCTTTGGGGGATATTCAAGATCCAAACTTTAACATACAGTCTATTCACTTCTTTTCCCCATTTTCCTGCTGAAGTCTGTATTTGTTTTCTAGCGCTGCATAACAAATTCCCACAAACTGAGTAGTTTCAAACAACATCTATTTATTATCTCACAGTTATGAAGGTCAAAAGTCTGGATGGGCTAGTGGGTTTTCACCTAAGATATCTCTTATAAGGCTACAATCAAGTTGTTGGCCAGGCTGGGCTGGACTCTGATCTAAAAACTCTGGTATAGAATCCTGTTTCAAGCTTTCTTGTATTGTTAGCATAATGTCAGAACCCATCTCCTGGTGGCCTTAGGTCTGAGCTTCCCATTTCTATCCTGGTTATAAGCCGATGGCTTCAATAATTTTAGGCCTCTTGAATTCCTTACATCTGTCTAAATTCCTTCTCAACTGTATCTTCCATATTTAACTCAGCAATAATATACTGACCTTTCCAATCCTTTAAATCTCTTTTCCCAGCCAGAGAAAGATCTTTGTTTATGGGTAACTGTGATTAGATTAGATTCACCCACATAATCTCATCATTTTAAATTCAAGTCTTCCATATTAGATACAACGTAACATAATCAAGGAAGTGTTATCTTATGTACCAGTTCCAGGTATCAAGGTTCTTCCAGTCCTAGAGGTAAAACATTTTGAGAATTGTGCCTGCTCAGAATCTTCCCAATCATTTCTTATCTATTTGTGTTTTTTTATGACAAATCGCAATTACAAAGTCAGGTGTGGTGATACATTCCTGTCACGCAAACAGTAGCTGAGGGGTGAGTATTGTGAATTCAAGGGCCTAGGCCAGTGAGATCTTGCCTCAAAAAACAAAACAAAACAAAACAAAACGCAAGCAGGGACCAGTGGCTCATGCCTGTAATCCTAGCTACTCAGGAGGCTGAGATCTGAGGATCACTGTTCAAAGCCAGACCAGGCAGGAAAGTCTGTGAGACTCTTATCTCCAATTAACCACCAGAAAACCGGAAGCGGGGCTGTGGCTCAAGTGGTAGAGTGCCAGCCTTGAGCTGAAGAGCTCAGGGACAGCTCCCAGGCCTAGAGTTCAAGACCCACCACCAACAAAAAAAAAAATCCCAACTGCATGAATCTACAGAAAATTTAACTTTCTTGATACTGCTGCATTTTTTTCTTTTTCTTTTTCTTTTTTTTGCCAGTCCTGGAGCTTGAACTCAGGGTCTGGCTCTGTCCCTGAGTCTCTCTGTGCTCAGGGCTAGCAACTCTACCACTTTAGCCACAGTGCCACTTCCAGCCTTTTCTGTTTATGAGGAATCGAATCCAGGGCTTCATGCATACTAGGCAAGCACTCTACCACTAAGCTACATTCCCAGCCATTGCTGCATTTTTCATAATGACAAAGACAGCTGTGGATGGAGCTGCTGCGTGTTAGGATTGTGAACAGATCGCTTTGTTATTTTATTTTAATTGTAGTAAAAAAAATGTAAAATTTACCATCCTAAGCATCTCTTTGGTTAAGTATACTTACATTCTTAAGGACCAATTTCTAGAACTCTTCAACTTACAAATCTGAAACTCTATAGCATTCCCTCTCTCTCCCTAAGTTTTGGTGATCGTTCTACTTTTCAACACTAGTACGTTTTTATTTTGTTATTTATTAACAAATATGTATATAGTAATTCCTATAGACTAATCATAGTCATTTAATCCTCCCAAACCCCCTAAGAGATCAGCACAGCTATTATTCCCATTCTACAGATTAGAAACAGCAAAACAAAGAGAATTGTCCAAGATTGCACAATTAGGAAATGACCAAGAAGGAACTTAAAACTTCTTGCTTGAAACATGACATTGCAAAAATATTTACTGTTAAAACAAACTCATCAAGTGTTAATATTTCTTAGCATGTGTTTTTTTTTAAAAAACTTCTCTATTGGCTGGGAAGGTGGCTCAGTGGTAGAGCGCTTGCCTTGCATGCAGGAGGCCCTGGGTTCGATTCCTCAGCACCACATAAGCAAAAAAGAAAAAAGCTGGAAGTGACGCTGTGGCTCAAGTGGTAGAGCACTTGAGCTGAAGAGCTGAGGGACAGCGCCCAGGCCCAGAGTTCAGGCCCCACGACTGGACCCAAAAAAAAAAAAAAACAACTTCTCTATGTGTAACATATTCTAATATTTGTCTAACTAAAAGACTACCTGACCAAAGTGGCTCACTTAAGTCCTGGGGCTTGAACTCAGGGCCTAAGCAATGTCAGTTTGATGATTTTTAATCAGTTTGGGGGCTTGAATGCTGGGCTTGGGTCTTTTCACAAAGCTAAAAGTCTACAACTTGAGTTACAGCTCCACTCCTTGCTTCTGGGAGATTAACTGGAGATAAGAGTATCATGGACTTACCTGCTGGGGCTAGTTTTGAACTCTGAACCTCAGATCTCAACCTCCTGAGGAGCTAGAATTACAGGCATGACCCATCAGCAACCGGCCTCTACTGATCCATTTAAAGACTATATTAGTGTCTTTTTTGTTAAGTCATTTTCTTGAAGTTAACAAAACAGAACTTAATATTTTATTTTAGCTATGCCAGTTGTAATTTATATGTGGCAGATTACAATGAAATACTTTATGAATACATATTACAAATCACTGTAATTACTAAAATACTATTTGTGTGTGCCAGTACTGGAGCTTGAACTCAGGGCCAAGGCACCTCTCCCTTAGCTTTTTCCCTCAAAGCTGGCACTCTCCGTTTGAAGAACTGGACTTTCAGCTTTCTGCTGGTTAACTGGCCATGTAAGTCTCATGGATTTTCCTGCTAGGGCTGGCTTTGAACTGTGATCCTCAGTTCTCACCTCCTGAATGACTAGGATTACATAAGTCAGCACTGGTGTCCAACAATTATTTAAATTAAAAACAAACAACGGGGGGGGGGGAACCCTTAGGTGTTTTCTCTAGCTTCTTTCAAGAAGGAAAAAAGGAGGGGGGGGGAACACTAAGGAAGTTTACAACTGCTTTGCTCAACCTCCATTTAACCTGGTAAATTAAAATTTACCAAGCTTTGCCAGTGATTCATACAGACCAGTCCTGATGAGCTACCTCATCTACCTCAGTAGATTTTTTTTTTAATTTAAACAGTTGGGTGTGATCTCTTTTATGCTGATTTCTTTTTTTAGCTTAGTAATCCTTTCATAGACCAACACAGACTTCTCATCAGCCTTGGGGTGTTCTTTACTATACATTCTGAATGGCCAGCGTGGACAGAAAGAACCACCGGGCTGTTTCTCCCGGAGCCCCGGGCGGGCTGAGGGCTGAGGTTTGCCTTCGGTGACCCCCAGTGCCCAACTGGGCATCGCCTGGGTCAGCTCCCCTCTCCCCCCGAGTCCTTCACAGACACGAGCGGACAAGGGGCCGTGCAAGCTCCCCGGACCCGCGCGGTCCTCGGCGAGGCGGGGCGGTCTCCGGCACGAAATGACAAACCCCAAACCACAACGCCAATGGTGCCGGGAGGAAACCGCACCATCACCGCCGCCCCCCGGGGCCCCGCGCCCGCACCCGGCCTCCTCCCGTCCCGCCCCGCCGCCCGCCGCCCCGAGGCCCGCCATGCTCACCCGGGGGCTCGTCCTTCCCCGGCGGGCCCGCAGCGCGGGGTCGGCGGCCCCGCCTTGGCAGCCGCCCGCCGCCCGGTGACAGCGCGGCCGCCGCGACCTCCCTCCCGCCGGCTCTGTTTACAAGCGGCTGCGCCCGGTCCTGCGCTTAAATGCTTCCCCCCGGCACCCCGGCGGCCAGACCCGGACGCCCAAGGTTCCGGGCCGGGAAGGCGGGAATCTCCTCTCCAGGCCCGCGGGGCCCGGCTCGGCCCGGCCGGCTTCCCGGCGTCTGTGTTTTCTCACGTTGTAAACGCCGTGGCGCGTGCCGCAGCGTCGCCTGCTGCTCCTTCCAGCACTTGGAATGGTGTCTCAGGATCCGGCCAGCTTTCAGCGGCTTTCTCGTCCGTAAGAACTCGAGTTCTTGCTTGGGCGAGTGATCCTAGCGGCTCTGGAGGCTGAGCCCCGAGCACACAGTGTAGGCCCGGAGGCCCCGCGTCTGTGAGACGCCCATCACCCATCGACTACCGGAAGAGAAGAGAAAAGGCTGTCGTGGAGCCGTGGCTCAGGTGGCGCAGCTCCAGGCCCAGCGTTCAAGCCCCAGCACCGGCACAAAAAGAAAAACAAATTCTTTCCAAAAGTACGACGGTGGGACTATGAGAACCTGGAGATGGCTTCTCATTTAGGGTCTGAAGTTGTGGCAGGGCATGGTTTTAAGGGTAGATCTTCCAACCAGGTAGCAGGTTCCCAATAAAACAAACTTTGGTGTGTGTGTGTGTGTGTGTGTGTGTGTGTGTGTGTGTGTGTGTGTGTGTGTGTGTGTGTGTGTGTGTGTGTGTGTGTGTGTGTGTGTGTGTGTGTGTGTGTGTGTGTGTGTGTGTCGTGTGTGTGTGTGTCTGACCAGGCTTCTAGACTGCCAATTCATACACTTTTTCTCTTTTTTTTTTTTCAGTACTGGGTTTTGAACTCAGGGGCCCTCTCACACATGCTAGGCTGGTATGATACTTCTGAGCCATGTCTTTAGCCTTCACTGGTTATTTTTAAGATGGGGTCTATATTACCACCCCTTGCTCGTTGAACACCTGAGCTGCAATCCACTTACTTAGGGCTTTTGTTCTTTGCTGAGATCACAGGTTCATGTCATAGCATCCTAACTTCCCTCCTGGAGAGTTTTGTAGACTTTTCTCCTCTTGCTGTCCTGGATCCTTGACCCTTCTGCTCTTAACCTCCCAAACAGCTAGGATTACAGTTATGAGCCATAGGTGCTAGCTTTCAGATTTTTTTGAAAGTACCACTTCTACAAAGTAATTTTCAGCCACAAAAGATAGTCAATGATTCACCACCACCACTATGATTATCACCTCATTCATATCTCCCACCACAACGTTCACCACCGACAACCATCACTACAATATCTACCACTCTCAGATTCACTATAATCATCACCACCACATCAACCACCACTAACAACTACCACCACATCCACCACTACCACATCTATTACCACCACATTCACATCCACCAGAAACCACCACCAAATATACTACTACCATTACCACCACCACATCCACCACCATCTTGATCACCACCTCATTCACATCTCCTATGACCACATCCACCACCATCATCACCACCACATTCACAACCACCAACAGGAACCACCATCACCAAATCTACCACCATCACTATCATCACATCTACCACTAACAACAGCCATCATTACCACATCTACCATCACCACCACCACCATCAACTGTCACATTGGCCACCAGTGCTTACTAAAGTTCCTTAAACCCAAGAGGCCAAGAATATATAATGAGTTTACAAAAAAAATCCTCAACCAGGAAGTTTGAACATGGCCAGTTAATAAACATACTCTACAGAATTTCATTGTCCTCTACATATGGTTTATGACTGCTGTTGACCAGGAACTCTATTGAGAGATTACTAGTCAAGAGAATTCCCTAGGAAGTCATAACTGTCTTGATGTAGAACAGAACCTGTTAATATGATGTCTTTTCAACTTCCTTCTGGGGAAACTTTAATAAAGCTAAGTGATCTGCAACGTTTAGGTAAACTTTAAGAGTATTAAAAGTTGTTGGCATGCCCCAGAAAAGCACACTTTGAAAGAGAGTTTAGCATGCCGGGGAAGCCCTTGGAAGGGAGGCAGGGAATCTGGCAGAGGAAAAAAAACTATAGCCTTAATGCCTAATATAGCCTATAGCTCTATGCCAACAGTGGCCTCAGCTAATCTCCTCAGTGACCTGAGAGAGTGTGTCTCAGGGGCTTCAAAGTAATTCTGAACGGGGTCTAGAATAGTGTTGTACTGCTAAATTATCTCTGAAAATTTTAGAGCGATTGATTAATGTTCACCAATTTCTAAGGTGTAAATCTCTTTACCATGTTTAATTTCAAAGTCTAGCTGTGATGTCACAAAGCACAGAGTTGGAGGTGTGCAGAGGAAGGCCTCAAGAATCAGTAGAAGCGGGCTGGGAAGGTGGCTCAGTGGTAGAGCGCTTGCCTTGCATGCATGAGGCCCTGGGTTCGATTCCTCAGCACCACATAAGCAAAAAAGAAAAAAGCCGGAAGTGGCGCTGTGGCTCAAGTGGTAGCGCGCTAGCCTTGAGCTGAAGAGCTGAGGGACAGGGCCCAGGCCCAGAGTTCAGGCCCCATGACCGGACCCAAAAAAAAAAAAAAAAAAAAAATCAGTAGAAGCATCCTGAGATGGCCAGGACTCTGTAGTTCCACACCAGCATATTGGATGTGGGCTTCTCTGAAAGGTGACATGGCGCTGGGCAAAGCAACTGTCTACAGTTGACTCATCTTTGAAGGGGATGACCCCTGAGGGCAATCTACTTCCCGTACTACTTGATGGGGCAGCAAGCCCTGTTTACTGGGGAAGATTCTTGACATATATCACAGAGCCAGTCACCTGTCCACTAAGCTGTCAATCAAGAGTCTAGTTATCTTCCACTTTCAGATGATCATATGGGGAGATTTCTAGCAATCAGAAACAGTAAATATCTAGGAAGTAATTATGGTAAGGAGACTCAACTAGTTCAGAAAAACAGACTTGCTCTGCTCTGATAGGCCTCTAAAAGAGTAAAGATTTGAGCCTGACTTGAAGAATGAATAGAACTAAGGCAGAAAAGCAGAGATTGAATAGTAGTGGCATTACAGGGAAACTCACAAAAAATGACATTATTTCTCTTCATCTCATTTTCCCATGGAGTAAATGCGGGTGATGATGATAGTAATATCATAATAGAAATAATTTTCTCTGTAAAATGTAAAAACTGTATTAATTCACATTTAGAATTTATAATGGTGCTTAGTAATATTCATCTACTAAGAAATGACCTTTTTGAGCCAGTGCTAGGGCTTGAACTCAGGACCTTGCTCTTTTGCTTGGATTTCTCACTCAAGACTGGCACTCTACCATTTGAACCATAC
Source organism: Dipodomys merriami (assembly GCF_024711535.1). Taxonomy (NCBI): domain Eukaryota; kingdom Metazoa; phylum Chordata; class Mammalia; order Rodentia; family Heteromyidae; genus Dipodomys; species Dipodomys merriami. Next base: position 25,471,607 of record NW_027202270.1, on the reverse strand, counting down.
TTCAATTTTTGGCTTCTTGATAATTTACTGGAGATAAGAGTCTCATGGACTTCTCTGCCTAGGCTAGCTTTGAACTGCGATTCTCAGCCTCCTTGGAAAAATAACATTATTGAATCAAAAAAAAAAAAGATGAAAAGACAGTACACTACAGAAGAGTGCAAAAAATAAAATAATAACAGAATATTAACTTTCTAGAAATTAAGAACTCTTCTCTCTTTCCACAAAATATCTTACCAAGAATAAACTTTTGGATTGGCTGGTCCTGGTAGTATTAGTTATAACAAAACTTGACATGTGCTTAGAATTAAATTGCCAACAAAGTTTCAAAAAGCAAAGGTTTGGGCTGGGAATGTGGCTTAGTGATAAAATGCTTGCCTAGCATACATGAAGTCCTGAGTTGGATTCCTCAGTACCACATAAACAGAAAAAGCCAAAAGTGGAGCTTTGGCTTAAATGGTAGAGTGCTACCATTGAGCAAAAGAAGCTCAGGCCCTGAGCTTCTTTTCCAGAATGGATCCTCAATGGCAGACAAAGCAAAGTAAGAAAACAGAGAGATGCCTTCAGATGCCTGCTCTGCACTCTAGGGACCCACATATAACATGAACATCTTAGTCGCCTTGCCTTAATGTCGTCTGCAGCTTTCCAGCTATATAGTCCCTGCCCAGGTCCTAAGAAGACGGCCTTAATCCATCTTATGCTGCTATAACAAAATACCCAAGATGAAGTAATTAATAAACAGAGGGTATTTAGTTCGTAGTTCTGCAGGCTGGATAGTCCATGAGCACAATACCAGCATGTGTGAAGGGCCTTCTAGCTGTGTGGTGTTTCACATGTGAGACAGGGTACCATACTAACTTGGGTCTCTTACAAAGCCATTAATGGCTCTTCTTACAGACCTGCTTACATGACTTCACCTCATCAAAACTACCCCCTAAAGACTCCACTCTCAAATAGCATAACAGATGAATGCTGGTATTATATTTCCAACATATGGGTTTTGAGGGGAAGTATTCAGACTATAGCAGGAACAGACTGACAGGAGGATAACCCCTGAGTAAGAGGCTTGTATAGCCCTCAGACTTGGGGGTTAGGGAAGTCTGAGACCCTCAATACTTAGCCTAGAAGGAGGAGATTTCAGAAGGTGACCTGGTTGGCCAGGAATAGAATCAGCCAGAATGCCTCAGGCCTGAAGCATTGGACACAGGTCAGTGGCTCAGATGCTTGAGTCTAAGAAGGGTACTTGGAAATTGTATAGAGGATCCCCTCTTTTTTTCTTTTTGGTTGGTTGTGGGGCTTGAACTTGGGGCCTGGGTGTTAATCCCTGAGCCTGTTTGCTCAAGGTTAGCAGTTTGCCACTTGAGCCATAGCACTACTCTTAGTTTTCTGGTGGTTAATTGGAGATAAGAGTGTCGTAGACTTTCCAGCCTGAGCTGGCTTCAAACCGCAATCCTCAGATCTCAGCCTCCTGAGTAGCTAAGATTACAGGCATGAGCCACCAGCAGCCAGCTAGGATCAGCTCTCTTAATGAAATACTCTTGTCTTTATTGTATATGAAACTGTGGTAAGGTAAATATGTTAAAAGAGAGGCTGTGCAGGGGCTGGGAATGTGGTTTAGTGGTAGAGTACTTGCCTAGCATGCATGAAGCCTTAGGTTCAATTCCTTATATAAACAGAAAAGGCCAAAAGTGGTGCTGTAGATCGAGTGGTAGAGTGCTAGCCTTGAGCATAGAGATGCTCAGGGATAGAGCCCAGGGCCTGAGTTCAAGCCCCAGTAACAGCGAGAGAGAGAGAAGAGAGAGAGAGAGAGAGAGAGAGAGAGAGAGAGAGAGAGAGAGAGAGAGAGAGAGAGAGAGAGAGAGAGAGAGGCTGTGCTGTTTTAGAAAAAAAAAGCACTGGATTAGGAATCAGGACTGCTGAAGTATTATCCTAACTGAAACATGTCTAGAATTAGAAATTATAATAATCATACCTTTCTTTTCAGTCAGTATGGGACTTGAACTCAGGGCTTTGAACTCTCATTTGAAGTTTATAGTTTATACTCATAGCTGGTACTCTACTACTTAAGTCATTCTTTCCCTTTCATGTTTTTGTCCTGTTTAATTATGGATAAGATTTATGTTCTGATTAGTTTCAAACTGTGATTCTCAGATCTCAGCCTCCTGAGTAGCAAGGATTACAGGCATGAGTCATCAATGCCTTGCTGATTATACTTCTTGTTATTTATATTGCTAAGCAAGATGATGTACCATAGCAAGATCTAATAAGAAATTTATATTTGTATTGTTGAAGACTTCTATTCCAGAATGCTATTTTATTGGATTTTCAAGGTTTGTTTAAAGGGCTTTTATAGCTGTTTTAGTTTTCAAAATCTAATCCAAGGTCCAGTCCTATCCTAAAGAGCCTAATATCTGTTTCCATTCTCATATGATCTAAAAATCTTCCCCCAGCACTACCTGAAGATCCATGTAAGCTTTTCATTATTATCCAGTTCTTTTTACCAGGTTTGGAATCATAGACACTAAAGGATCCAATGCCCAAACACCAAGCTCAATTCCTCCTACATGATTTTTTATTACAAGCATTTTTGATGATTTATTATGAAAATAAAAGTTGTTTCCCAGTATATAGGGTGTTAATAATGTATGTATAAGAAGCTAACCTCACCAAGCACTGGTGTGTCAAGCCTGAAATCTTAGCTGACTCAAGGGCTGAGATCTAATGGTTACAGTTTGCAGTCAGCCTGGTCAGGAAAGTCTATGAGACTCTTTATTTCCAATTAACCAACAAAAAGCTGGAAGTAGAGCCTTGAGTGAAAAAGCAAAGAAACAATACTCAGGCTCTGAGTTCAAGCCCCAGTACACACACACACACACACACACACACACCACCACCACCACCACCACCACCACCACCACCACTGCACCACCACTACATTCTACAGAGAAATGTGTAGTGCATTTGAAGACATCTCGTGCCATTTTCTAGAAGGACAGGTTATCGAGTGATAACCTGACAGATACTGAGGTGTGTTGAATTTCCAGGATGGGTAGGTGTGCAAAGATCAGGGTTTAAACCCACACAAGCTCAGCTTCTCTCTGTGTGTCTGTATCTGTCTCTGTCTGTCCATTGCTCCCTCCCTCCCTCCTTTCTGCCTGCCCTCCCTCCCTTGGCACACCAAGACCCACACAGAGCTTTGCTATTCTTCAGCTAATGGGATTGGCACCGCTTAAAGCAGACTGCTAGGTCATTGTCTACGACCACAGCAAGAGAAACATTATTTAAAGACCATTCAGACCCTAAAAGAAGCAGCAGAGCAGAGTAATTATGGGAGACTCTCCATTAACTGGGGCATCTTTGCTTTTTGTCTGAGTTGGTTTAATAAGGCCCGCTAATGGGACTGTGGGGGAGGGAGGACGCTAATGGCTCTAAAACAGCCCCTTCTCGTCCCCTTTGTTGAAGCACTGTCTTTACAGACACTGTGGGGAAAGCCAGAAGTTACCATACTGCGAAATGACCTTCAAGAAAACTTAGGAGGGACCCCTGCTGCTTAGGGGCTCCATTTTTTTTCAAAATTAGGAAACATCTTTGTCTCGCTCACTTCTTTTATCCTAAGGCTACAGCCCCCAAGTTCCTCTTAGGGTCCAAGCCTTTTGGTTTCTTGTGACTTTGTCATTGGACACAGCAGCACTCTGTGGTGACAGAGAGAATGACATTCTTGGAGAATGTCTTTAACTTGCTCATTCTACTATTCTCTAAAAAAAATTACCGATCCAGTTATTCTTTTTATTTCCCCTTATGTACCAATCCTGGGGCTTGAACTTAGGGCCTGAGAGCTGTCCCTAAGCTTTTTTGCTCAAGATTAGGCTCTACTATTTGAGCCACAGCTCTACTTCCAGCTTTTTGCTGGTTAATTGGAGGATAGAGTCGGTGGACTTTCTTACCAGGACTGACTTTGAACCATGATACTCAGATCTCAATCTCCTGAGTAGCCAGGAGTACAAGTGTGAACCAGCAGTGCCCCACACCAGTTATTCCTTTTAAAATGCAAAGCTTGAAACCCACTAGACACTATGTTGGAAATGAACTATACAGCTTTGAGGGGAGGGAAAACCTGGGAGAGAATGAGAGAGGGGGGTGACACTATTCAAAAGGAAATGTACTCATTACCTGAATCATGTAACTGTAACCCTTCTGTATAACACCTTTACAATAAAATTTAAAATAAAAAATAAAATGCAAAAGCTGTCTGGTTGTGGAGTTGCACACCTGTTACCCAGCAGAAGCAGAATATTAGTTTGAGCTGTGTAACTGATATACTGCCTCAAAAAAGGAAAAGAAGGAAGGAAGGGATGGAGGGAGGGAGGGAGGGAGGAAGGAAGGAAGGAAGGAAGGAAGGAAGAAAGGAAGGAAGGAAGGAAGGAAAGAAGGAAGGAAGGGAGGGAGGGAGGAAGGCAGGGAGGGAGGAAGGAAGGAAGGGAGGAAGGAAGGAAGATCATCTTAAGGCTGGGATGTATCTTTTTAAATTTTTTTATTGTTATTATAAAAGTGATGTACAGAGGCTGGGAAGGTGGCTCAGTGGTAGAGCGCTTGCCTTGCATGCCTGAGGTCCTGGGTTCGATTCCTCAGCACCACATAAGCAAAGAGAAAAAAGCCGGAAGTGGCACTGTGGCTCAAGTGGTAGAGCGCTAGCCTTGAGCTGAAGAGCTGAGGGACAGCGCCCAGGCCCAGAGTTCAGGCCCCACGACCGTACCCCCCAAAAACAAAACAAAACAAAACAAAAGTGATGTACAGAGGGATTATGGTTTTATAAGTCAGGTAATGAGTATGTTTCTTTTTGGACAATGTCACCCCAACCCCAACCTCCCAGTTTTTCCCTCCCATCCTGACCCCCAAGTTGTATAGTTCATTTTCAAAGTAATGTCTAGTGAGTACTACAGCTGCATTTGTTCACCCTTTGTCCCTCCATTTCTGTGCCCCACCCCTTACTCTCCCAGAGACAGATAAATGAACAAACAAGACAAAAAGAAAACAAAAACAGCAACAAAGGAAAAAAACCTCTTGTTTTCATTTCCTGGAGTTCATCTCGATAAATATTATTTTATATGACAAGATTGGGGTCTATCTTGATGATAGAGATAGAGCACTCGTCTGACATGTGCAAGGAGCTGGATTCCATCTTAGCACCACAGACAAAACAACACTGAAAGTTAACCAAGCACTTACATTTCAAACTTGGTCTGGCCTACTCCGTTCAAACTGCTACTTCCCTTCATTTCCCTTGCCTCAACTCTGCAGCAGTCCTCTAAGCATCTCCTCGCGATATAATCAGCCTCCCCATCCATTCTCCTACATCAAGCAGAGCAAGTCTTTCCAAACAGAAACCGAAATAAGCATTCCAGAGGCTTCCTGTTTACGTGATTTCTTAATGCCAACCATAAGACCCACAAATCATCTGCTTCTTTCTTCCTCTCTGGCAGCATCTTGTACCAAGCTCCCCTTGACTGTTTGCTACAATTACTGCAGACTTCTTTTTTAGAACTATAAACTTATTATAATCCCTTCTGCCACCAGACTCTTGCACATCTTGCTGTATAGAATGCTCTGTGGCCTGGTAGCATTCTCAGCTCAGTAGTCAGACCTTCAGGAAAGTCTTCTCTTACTGCCTTCTTTAGGGCTAATGACTTCTATTTTAAATGTTTATACTTCTTGATGCTTTTATATTAATAATTACCTTTCTCTGAGATTATAAGCATTATAATAATGATAATCTCCAAAAACAGTAATTATGGTGGTTTTAGCCTACTATTATAGCCTCATCACTCAAACAATGTTTGCGATGTTTGATCAATATTTGTGGTGTTGTAGAGATTTATTCAAAGTGTTATACCCCACTCGTCCATGTTTCATGTCAGGTTGCTCTGATTAATGTATTTGAGGACAACCTTTATCCCACTTACCCCATATCAACGTAGAGAACCAGGACTCCTCCATGTGGGGTTAAGGAGTGTTGTAGTTTTGAGTAGACAATTAGAAGCACATTCTTATTCCCTCCGTGGGTGCACCTTTCCACAGTACATAAACACAAAGTAGGAGGGTTTTTGACTCTACCTGGGTGCTATCCTTGAGCAAGTTTGCTCAAAGCTAGTGCTCTACCACTGGTTTTCTGGTTTTCTGGTGCTTAATTGGAGATAAGAATCTCATGGACTTTCCTGCCCAGGCTGGCTTTAAACCATGATCTTCAGATCTCAGGCTCCTGAATAGGTAGGATTACAGGCATGGGCCACCAGCTAGTAAGAAATTTTCATGATGTCTCCGGTCTTCTCAAGAACCAGAAAATGAGGCAGAGCACCATCTATACACAGCTGAGAGACAAGGATTAATGTTCCTGGGCATTCTAGACATACATGTAGAGATGGATTTGTGGGATTCTTCCCATTGTCTGTGGTTCCTGGGAACTGGAATTTTCTCCATGGGTTGGAGAGAGTTCAGTAGGTAGAGAGTAACATGGTGAATGGGCTCTGTTGTGCTGGGCTGTCCTGGAGACATGGCAACCTAGCCAGCCTGCCCAAGCCAGCTGAGTGCTTAGTTGCTCACACTGAGTAGGACAGGAGTTTGTATAGGGACTGAGACCAAGTAATTCATCACATCTTTTAAAAAAGTAAAGCTAGAGGTCAAGTGTCGGTGGCTCACACCTATAATCCTAACTACTCAGGAGGATGAGATCTGAGGATCACAGTTCAAAGCCAGCTTGGACAGAAAAGTCTGTGAGATTCTTATTTCCAATTAACCACCCCAAATCTAAAAGTGGGGCTGTGGCTTAAGTGGTAGAGGACTAGCCTTGATCACAAAAACTCAAGGACAGTACCCAAAGCCCTGAATTCAAGCTCTAGGACCAGCAATATCTATATCTGTATCTCCATACACAGTACATGTGTATCTATATATGAATAATAATAATAAAGATAAAATAATAATAATCAAGAAAAATAATAAATAATATAAGTAAACAACAGCAATAAGAAAGAAAGAAAGAAAGCTAAAAAGAAAGATAGAAAGAAAGAAAAATAGAAACTGGGCACAGATGACTCAGGCCTGTAACCCTACTTGCTCAGATAGAAGGAATGAAGCGAATCACAGTTCAAGGCCAGCTCAGGCAAAAAGTTCATGAGACCTTTTCAACAAACAGTTGTTTATGGTAGTATGTACCTGCCAGCTCAGCTACACAGGAAGCTGAGGATCATGGTACCAGGTCAGTCTGGGCAAACGTGTGCAAAATGCCATCTGAACCAAGAACAGCTGGGTATAGTGGTTCATACCTGTCATCCCAGCTCTCACAGGAAGAATGAATAATAAGAATGGTGCAGGCTGGATTGTGCAAAAAACCAAGATCAGATCTTAACAACAAAAAAACAAAAGCAAAAAAGGGCTGAGGCATGGCTCAAGCAGCAGAGCACCTGCCTAGCAAGTAGGAATCTAAATGCAAGCCCCAGTAACCACCAATACATAAATAAAGACATAAAACTGGGCATCCATCTCAAGCTCACATTTCATGCTTAGCGGGGCCACCTAGATAGCTGGCTCTATCATAATCAACCTGCACCAGCCCATCTGAATTCCACCAGTTTAGGAATGTTCTCTATTTGCAGCTTTGCCATCTCATTCATTTCACAATGCAGCCTCTCTCTCATTCTTTTTCATTTCCTTATAGCATTTCCTTATAATATATCATTATAAAGTGATGCAATGATTCACAAGGTACTATAATTTGTAACTGCTAATGCTTAGTCTGGAAAGAATTTGTGATGAGGAATTTTTAGACTATAGTAGTAAAGATGATGTGCTCTGTAGTATGCACAAACTTTGGAAGATAAGCTAGAGTGAAGGCCTGGGTATATATAAACTATTTATTTATTTATTTATTTATTCATTGTTGGTTGTTGGGCCTGAACTCTGGGCCTGGGCACTGTCCCTCAGCTCTTCAGCTCAAGGCTAGCGCTCCACCACCTGAACCACAGCAGCACTTCTAACTTGTTCTGCTTATGTGGGGCTGAGGAATCCAACCCTGGACCTCATGCATACAAAGCAAGCACTCTACCATTGAGCCACTTTCTCAGCCCTGTATGACCTATTAAATTAAAGATAGTTTTAGCTTTGTATATCTGTACCTATACTTATATCTACATGTACATCTAATCTATATTTGACCTATATTTTCATGCATATAGCTATTGTATGTTGATAACTATATCTAAATCTCTACATCTTTATATATTTCCATAACTATATCTCTTCATATAACAATGTCAAACTACCAAAATACCTGTTATGATTTATCACTTCTGCCTCCCTTTGTTCATGGCTGAACAATATTTTATTCTTCCCATTAAGAAAGAAAACTACCATAGCTGATGGTCTTCCTTCTTAATGCTGTAGGCAAAGATGGAAACCATAAACTTTAAAAGAAAAGAAAAAAAAAGAGGAAAAGATGGGGGAAGAAGAGGAAGCTAAAGACTTTTTTTAAAGAGACAATTTCCCTCATCATTTATACTTTAAAGTATAATTTAAATTGCATTTATTCTCTAAATAGCACAAAACCCTGTTAAAGCATTCAGTCTCTAACATGTCCAAAAAGCATGCCAATTCTATTTGTAAGTAGCAGAATGCATGTTTAAGGTAAAATCTTTGCCAACTTCTTTAACTTTTAAATAATTGTTCTTAAACGATTTCTGTTCAATAATACACGATGAAGGACTAGGAAAAATCTCTCCTTCATTTTTGTTTTCAGCAGCTTTGGCCAGTAGATTATGTCATAGATGGGCAAAACAGGAAGTCTAAATGTGCAGGTAGATATGTGCAAGCGATTCAATTGCTACTAACCTTACTTCACTAGAAGTTTCTGTACATAAAATTGAGCTCTTACCATGACTTATTCTTAGCTCCTTGTCAAAACTACTTCCATATTATCCAACATGATAGGCCAGGAAGATAAAAATAGATTAAGCATTCATACTTAGCCTTTTCCTAGCTCTTAATTTCGAAGTTTCCTTGACTGAATAATACAATCAAGGCTTGTTTTCCTGCTATTTTTCTCCTTCTAAATATTTGGATAACACACCAGGGGGACTAAATGGGTAGTTTGAATCTGCCATGAAGACGGCCAATCTGTAAAGAAAAGCTAAGAGAACCGGGAGTCCAAATGGACTCAGAGCACCTGGAAATTACACCTGGTGTCCAGCAACCTTCTGTGTGCCTTTGTTGCTCACAGCATTTTCTGGCAGCAGGCTTTCAAGAGTACCTTTATTTCACTGATTACTAAATTAGTGTTGGATTTAATGAGAGAGATCTGTCCTTTTATTTGTGCCTTTTTTCCTTCTTCTTCTTCTTACTTAAAAAAAAAAGAAAAAGAAAAAGGATCAGCATCACAAAAGCTTTGTACATTTCTAGTTTGCTTTTGATGATGTGACCATTTGCTCCCATCTATCTCCATGGTAATAAGCTGCCTCCACCCCCACTTTGCCAACCCTCGGGATGAGGAGGCTTCAGGAGTGGAGAAGAGTTGCATGCTAAAATAATGCAGAGAAGCAAATTGGTCTCTGTAAATAGGCCCCCATCTTCAAAGCCTTTGAGTTTTCTTCCAAATGTTATCCATTTTTTTCCTCTTCACTTGAAAATTGGTATATTGGACATAAAATATTTGAAAGTAAGAAGAAATTTGCATCCCAGCAGTCACATGGCAGCCAGTCTCCATCTGCTAAAATAAGGATTTTTAAATTGCAAGAGGTCTCAAAGGCTTCATCTGGTTTCAAGATGTTTAGTGTAAAACAGAGGAAACTGAGGCTTAGTTTATTGTGTCATGTTTCATCATAACTAGGTGCTGGGGTGTATGCCTCCTAGCAAGGTGTTCTTTCCTGTCTTATTAATATTTCAATAATAGTTATTATATTAGGAACAATAGCTATTATATTAGAAACAATACCTATTACTGACAATTAAAGAGACAACACACAAGGCATGTTATAAAACGTTAACTAATTATTATGTTGATGATAGGCAACATTTCATCAAAACCTTAACGTGTTTGCAAGTCTTGTCTTTTAACCTCAAAAAAAATCATGTTTTGAAGAATATACTCGGAAATGTCAATATTTCTAAACAACAATTTCTATATATATATTTATATGCAGAAGATATATGTGTATTTATCTATACATACATATAAATATTAACAATTATAGTCTCCAAATAGTGGTTGTAGTTTATTATAATGTACTTCTTAGAAGTAATTTTCTGTATTTTTAAATTCTCTATATAATACTTATATCCTTTTTTTTTTTTTTTGGTTAGTCATGGGGCTTGAACTCTGGAACTGAACACTGTCCCTCAGCTTTTCAGCTCAAGGATAGCACTCTACCACTTGAGCCACTGCTCCACTTCCCATTTTACTAGAGACAAGAGACTCACAGACTTTCCTTCCCTGGGCTGGCTTTGAACCACAATCCTCATATCTCGGCCTCCTAAGTAGCTAGGATTACAGGTGTGAGCCACCAGCACCTGGCTATATTCATTTTTGTAGAAGAAAAGTCATTTATTTATTTATTTTTTCTTTCAGGACTGTCCTCATGCTTTTGGCACAGAATCATCCACATGAAGAACAACCCTGTTTCCTAAAAGCTGGGGTTTATTATTAGCTCACCACTGGATTGCACCAGCCAACTGAAAACTGATCAGGTGCAGTGGCGGGTGGTTAGAAGTCATTTATTTTTTGCAATTTTTCCATTTGATAGTTAAAATGTACTGTTCTTTTCCCACTAAATGCAAAATAGTCCATGATTTAAAATAGCTCTGCATATTTTGCCCTGCTCTCTGCTCTGATCCGGCATTGGGGGCTGGGATGACTGTGACCCCTCCTCATTCAGGAAGTGTCAGGGATTGTCACTTCGCCAGGAAAGAATCGATTGCTTCTGAGCCCTTCTTACCTGAATACCTCAAAGCACTTCATAGCTCTTAACTCATTGAAAGTCTCATTAAGGTGCATGTTTGGTTGTAAAGACTTTTCACTTTTCATAGTTCTACAAATAAATGATCACTGGCAGCTAAGAAATGATGAGGAACTCTGGAACAAAGTGGGGTCTGAGAACAATTGCAAGGCCACAGCATGACACACGATGCAAGTTCCTGGCACCGGATATTGTCAAGATTCCCATTCAGAGACAACACCTGCTTATATCTTGTGGCATGTGCCCACCAGTGACCGGGGCACTGCGCTCCCAAAACATGGGCCTGAACAGAGCCAGATGCAAGTTGTAAGTTCATTTCTACTCCTAACTACCAAGCATAGCAAACAACTTGGTGTAACTTCCAAATGTTTTTCCCCTGTTTGATTACAGTGGAACCAACTAGATCTTAACAGCTTTTCATCTCAACAATAATATTGATGGAATCCCTTTTATACAAGGCTTATATTTGAGAAGTGATTGTTTACTGTAATAGCTTATCCACCTGGCTTTAATATTTTCCTGGTAACAAGTCTAGGTGGAGATGAGAAATAAATAAAAACAAAGCACACCTTATAGTGGGACATGAAAAAATTACTAGAAAATGACCAAGTATCTCGACTAAGATGTCTAAAAGACATATCCAGGTCTTTGTTCTGTAACTCATTCTCCAGGCATTAGACATATCCAGGTCTTTGTTCTGTAACTCATTCTCCAGGCATTAGTTTTTCTTGAAGTATGGTACTAGGAGTTACCTAGTTGCTTGAGTCCAAATCCATAGAACCACCCTTTGGCTCTTCTCTTCATTTCACTCTCCAATTCAGCCCTTCTGAAGTATCTCCTTATTCTCCTGCCTTTCTATTCTTTTCCACTGTATAGCAGATCCATGGTCTGTCAGTCATCTCTCACTTGAACAAGACAATGACTCCTAAACTTAATCACCTGTGTTACTCTACCCTTACTACTGACTCTTTTCTCCACGGCAGCCAGGTGGAATAAAGAGTCTTGTTAACCAGCCTCTAAGATAATTTACATTTTTTCACACTTTCATTAACAATAACCTCATAGTTTTTCCCTGATAAAGTGTCCCAGAGTCCATCATATAGAGGCTCTTAGATATTTGGTATAGCAGTATCCGTACTTACATGTGCCAGGGGACTGAAAGAAAAGGTAAAAGAGTTGTCTACCTCATATCAGCTAACATAGCTTACATATTTAGTGACAGTGCATTTTTCTGCAGTGAGTAGTTTAATTGTAAGCTTTTTTTGGTGATTCCAAAATTTGCACCATAACTAGTGCTTCAACAGCTCATAAAATAGCCTTTAAGTCACCTGATAGCTTTCTTACAATTTCCTCACATTCCCCATCCCATCACTGGCCTTCATTCAGTGGTCATTAAATTATTTTTATTATGGTTGAGGACATTACATTTTTGGGGGAGTCATTTTTAAGTGTTCATTTAAAACTGCTTTACAGTTACAAATAATAATATGAGCCTTCCTTCCTTCCTTCCTTCCTTCCTTCCTTCCTTCCTTCCTTTCTTTTCTTCTTTACCAAGGAGAACCTTACTGGAGAAAAATTAACCAGTTTTAGGATTTTTCTTATTCTAATAATTGCCAGAAAAACAGAGATCATATAAATGGCTCTAGCTCTACTACCTGAATTAGAAGAAATGTTTTCAAACCTCTTAGAGTCAAAATTGGCATTGAGTTTACTACTGCTGTTAGGTTTTTGGTGTGTGTGTGTGTGTGTGTGTGTGTGTGTGTGTGTGTGTGTGTGTTTAATGTTTCACCTTGTGTGTTTGAGTAAAACACTTTTGCTACATTCAGTCAGGTGATGTCACATTCCTGCTGAAAAACTGCAGAGCCATCTCCAGGAAGATTGTTAGACTGTATTTCTTACAGAAAGAATTATAATGTTTCCTTTGGAATTTAATTGATTTTTCTCCCCTAGGGATTCAGCAAAGTATCCATTTCTGGAGACATTTTGGGAAGGCATTTCTGCCACAGCACACTGCACTGTAACAAGTGCGTTGAATCAGACAGATTAGGTCTCTGCTTTTGGAGGAGCACAAATATAAATGGTGAAGGTATTCCGGGGAATGAAATGTCACTGAAGAAAACAGGATGATGTGTCTGGGCTTAGTATTACATATTTTATTTAATGTTGGATCTGGCGAGCATGAACAACAGCGGCTGAATGAAATAGAAGCCTGTCTTTTTCACACCCACTGTGCCTTCCTATTCTGATCCATCCTTCTTCTGGTCTTCACTGCCATCTTTGCATCTAAGTTCTTCCAGGTATCCTTGTTGTCATCTCTGCATTGCAGATGTTAGGAGACAGTAACAGAAACAAGAACTGTGTCCATAGGAAGAAGTCTGACTGTTTCCACTTATATCCTTCTAGCCAAACCTATGGCTACATCCAGCTGCTATCCAAGCAGGAAAAAGGAGACAGGATACAGAGTGGTCAGGTAAAGATCAGGGCTCTGTTTTGCACGTTGAAAGGGCAGACAAGAGCAAGTGATGTAGGAAGTCTTTCTCCAGGGAGCAACAATTAACCAGGAACTTGAATGACAAGCAGAATGTTTTAGCCAAGGGAAATGGCAAATACTAAGTGTTTGGTGATTTCATGGAAATTGGTTCAGTGAGCCAATTCTGTGAGTAAAGAGGAGACAAGAGGGAGATAGGTAACAGCTGGGCATGCAGACCTTTGACCATCATGGAAAGAGCACTGTTTTCACTTCTTAAAAAAATAGATTTTTTTAAAAAGAACAATTATACTGGAAATTAAACTAAAAAGAAGAAAGTTGTATGTCTTAAATGCTTCTAGAGTGCTTGAGATATAGTAGATGATAAAGAAGTTTATCAGAAATTCCTTGATTTAAATCCTGATTTCATCCCTGGTCGTTTAACAGAATGTGACAAATGATCGATTGTTCTCACTTCTGTTTGTCTATGGACAACGGGTAAAATTACATTGATCATAACTGCTTGAATGAGAAACAGATGCTGTGGTATGCCAGACACACAAGGAACATATTCTCCCACACTATAAAGGAGAAAGGATGCTTGGCTAAGCAAACTTTGTCTGAGGTCTCTTGACCAGATTAGGAATCACCACAGATGCCTGTCTTTGATCGCCCTCTGGTGGACTAGTTGGACCTAATGTTTTAAAGCTCTGACTTTTTTTTTTTTTTTTTTTTAAGAATCCTTTTCCTTCCAGTCTACTATTCATCCCTTGAAGTTTGGGCTCCCTGCTCTCCCTCTTCACATGTATCTGTGGCCATATGGTGTAATACTCTGTGCGAAGAAGGGACTCATTTGCCTTCACTTTTCCTGAAACTATTCTTCAATAAATACGAGGCACTGAGTGAAGAGCTGGATATCAAAGCTTTTGGTATTTGTTCACTTCAGCTAATGACAAGCAAGAAAGGGAAAACGCAAATGGAATGCATCTGTGCTCAAGTTTTTCTTAATGCAATTTATGCTACCTAATTTTAAAGGTCCTTTTATTGCAGTATAATATATGTACAGAAAAATACACACATTGTAGCATGTCTGCAGCTCAATAATTTTTAAGATCTGGAAGCATCCATGAAACCAGTACACAGATCAAGACATAAAACATTCCGGAAATTTGGAACCATACCCATTACTCTTTCTGTTCTTCACTCTACTCAAATGTACCCTAGTTCTAACTTGAATAGCATAGATTCCTTTTGTCTGTGTTTACGTTTTGTAAAACTGGAATCAAACAGTATGTTTCCCTTTTGTAACTGGCTTCCCCCCGTGTTATATGTGCGTTTCATCTATTAATGTTTTACCTTTTGAAATAGAGACCTAACGATACAGCTAGACTTGAGTGTTTAACTATGAAGTAAAAATGGCAAAAAAAAAAAAGACATAATCTAATGGTGACCAATGAGGGGACCATTAGACTGTTTGTTCAGATTCTTCTCTGTGATCTTTCCTCTTTGAAGATAAGGACACTAGTCACCTCTCACCTGATGGTGTAGTTGACCTGCTCTTAACTACAGAAGAAACATTACAGGATTCCAGTCAGCCTCGTGGCAAACTTCAGTTCTATTATGGAGGG
Source organism: Dipodomys merriami (assembly GCF_024711535.1). NCBI lineage: Eukaryota > Metazoa > Chordata > Mammalia > Rodentia > Heteromyidae > Dipodomys > Dipodomys merriami. The sequence goes on along the minus strand of NW_027202270.1, from coordinate 25,456,515 downwards.
ACTGTGGAAGTCAGCAAGTTACTGGCTCATAGTAAATGCTTAGTAAATATTTACTGGATTAATGATTAATATTGTTACTCACTACTATGCAAGTATATTTGAATTGCTGTGTGTGTGTATGTGTGTGCCAATACTGGTGCTTGAACTCAGGGCCAGGATGCTGTCCCTTAGCTTTTTTTTTCATTCATGGTTGGTGGTCTACCACTTGAGCCATACCTCCACTTTCAGCCTTTTGCTGATTAATTGGAGATAAGAGTCTCATTGTAGCTGAGTAGCTAATGTTAGGCATAGTTACCAGTGCACAGCAAATATTTTTGAGTTATATAAATGCCAATTATTAGTACTAAAGTTGTTCTAAAAGGACTCATTTTTTCATATTTTCTAAAAGATTGTATACAGAGGCTTTGGACTTCAGCAATATCACCTCTGTATGATATTTGTTCAAAATTCTATCATCCTTTCTTTTGGTTGCTTTATTTGTTAATTTGTTTATTGGTTTGCTTTACCTTAGTTTACTTTTTTTTGTGCCAGTCCTGAGGCTTGAACATTGCCGGGGCACTGTCCCTGAACTTTTGTGTTCAAGCTATCACTCTACCACTTGAGCCATAGCTTCATTTCTGGCTTTCTGGTGACTAATTGAGTATAAGGGTCTCATAGACTTTTCTGCACTAGTTGGCTTCAAACTGTGATCCCCAGATCTCAGCTTCCTGAGTAGCTAGGATTACAGGTATGAGCCACTGGTACCTGGCTTGGCTTTGCTTTTAAGACAGGTTCTTTCTATGTAGCCCAAGCTGCTATCAAACTTACACTTCTCCTGCCTCCACTTCCTAAGTGCTAGAATTACAGGCATGTGCCACCTTGTCTGTCTGAACATGTTTGTTCATTTCTGTAACACTAGAAACTTAGGCTGCTATTAAAATACAATTGTCCTGTATTGTAATTATTCTGCATAGTATTATAGTTTTCCCTGACTTGCTAAAATGTGGCCACTGCACAGTGCTGGGCACATAGGAGACCTTCAAGAAACACTTACTGAATGAATCCATAGTAATTTGATAATATCGTAGGCTTTGGTGTCCTTAATACTTAACATGCATACAGTACTTGAGCCATAGATTTTAAATTAGTATTTGTTGATATTTCTAGACCAAGTAGTTTAATTACTCCAGACTTCAATGGAGAAATTCATGAAATCAAGGCTTATTTTTAAGCTTGCTCAGCATCACTTATTGCTAGCTAATCACTAGTTGCTAAAATAGGAAAGGAAGAGAGTATGTTCACTTCCTGTGTATAGAGACTTCCCATAGCTCCTCCACCAACATACTGTGCTGAGGGGTAGTTGAGGAATCCTTGTGTGGTGGGTGAGGGGGTTGAAGTGGCAAGCCCCTCAGCGACCAGGGCGTGGATATCATTCCCTTCTAGCTCTAGCAGAACAATATACAGCCTGATGCTTTAAGCTGCACTGTGACCCCATTGGCTGAGTGTAGCTAAGGGGGAAGGCCTTTATGGGAGAATGAGCACTGACATTTATTTGCACACTGATCTCTGTCATGCTGAGTACCCACAGGCTGGCTACATCTTTCTGAAGACGACAGGTCTTGTCAGGGTAACTAAGATTTCTGGATTCCAAAAGCCACTTTCCCCTACCCTTCAGGCTGGGGATGGGGGCAGGGTGGGGGGTAGAAAGGGGTAAGAGAATCTTCTTTAGTAGATCCAGGGTTTGGTATTATCTCTTTTTGTTTTCACCCTGCCCATATCATTATAAACAGGCTCTCTATTGAAATATTCTCAACGAATCCATCTCTTTCTTCCTGTGTTGACTGCTTCAGAAATATGAGAAAAAGTGTGAATACGGGTTTATCTCATTTGTCACACTCAAAAAATAACTTAGGATTTGATTGTGGAAGGCCATGATAGAAATGATCATGGTACAAAGTCTTTCCTTAGAAGGCAACACAGGGTAGTCTCAAGAATAGCAAGAGCAGATGTAATTATAAAAATAGCTGTCATATCACCAAGGGCTAGCCATAGTTAGGCACTGCCCCAAGTACTGTATAGGCGTTAATTCCATTAATCATCATGGCAGTCCTATGGTAAAAATACTTTTAATATCTCCTTCCAGCAGATGGGAAACGGAAGTACAATTTGTCAAACATGCTCAAGGTCAGACAGTAAGTGGAAGGTTCGGGTTCAGCCAGGGTGTTACCCAAACCTTTACCCTGTCATCGGGGCCTTGAATGTCCCCTTTTGTGGTTCTGATCAGTGTCAACTACTGCCTGCACTCTGTGAGAACAAAAGCATGTTCTCAGCCAGATGCCAGTGGCTCATGCCTGTAATTCTACTACTCAGGAAACTGAGATCTGAGGATCATGGTTTAAAGCCAGCCCAGGCAGAAAATTCCAGGAGACTCTTGTCTCTAATTAACCAGCAAAAGGCTCGAAGTGGAAGTGTGGCACAAGTGGTAGAATATCGGCCTTGAGTAAAAAAGCAAATGTTACCTAAGAGCTCGAGGCCCTAAGTTCAAGTTCCAGTATCAGCCCCACACCCAAAAAGTGTCTTTTTCTACTCACTGTCTTCATATCTCAGTAACCCATTTATTTCTGCCTGAGTTTTCACAAAGAAACTATTTTGGTTGCCATCAACAAAAACACTCTATCAATTCCATTCATTGTGTATTTTATAGATCCTAAATCTTCCTTGTCATACTTGTGATATTGGACATGGACTACTCTCTCTCCATCATGAAACTCTTTCCTTCCTTCTGAGGAGAAAAGTTCCTGGGAATCTTTTAGTATTTCAGATGTCATTCTTCGGCTGTCTTTTATAGAGAGTTGGTTTCTAGTCCTTTCTGTTCCTGTTAGCATTCTCCAAGTTTCTTCCCTAAGCCCCCTTCTCTTCTCATTCTTTGTATGACCTCATTCTCTGCATGGCTCCAACTGCTACAAATACAAAAATGGCTCAAAGGAAAGTAAATAGAAACAAATATGAGGAATTCAACATGTGTAGAGACAGTATGAGCATGTTCAATATCCTGATTCTGCCTGAGTCACTCTTGTGGAAGAACACTGTTGAATCTGGAAATTTTAATACAAAAGCTGTTGACTTCAAGTTGCCTATAGAGTATGCCTAACAGAGCAAGAAGAAAATGAGCATTTGGTAGATGAAGACTTGTGTTTAAGAAGGATCAAGATGAAAAAGCTGTTGGATTAAATGGCCTGTGCAGCTGGACATAGGAAATGGGAGTCTAATGGACACCTAATTAGAGTTCCTACATTCTGAGGTTCCTGTCTTCTGTGCTTCTTTATAGCAATGCATATTCCACAAAACCAAAGATCCCATTTCTGCAGCTTGGCTCAGTGGTAGTACTACTTTTTGCTTAAATCTTATGTGCCAGTCCCTTGTCTGCAGAACAGAAGCCTGAATATCCCCAGCTTATGTGTTTAGCTTCAAGTTTTCATTATCTATCCCCTTGTACCCTGTGCTCCATTGACACTATACTGCTGCTTTCCTCCTCCTCCTCCTCCTCCTCCTCCTCCTCCTCCTCCTCCTCCTCTTCCTCCTCCTCCTCCTCCTCCTCCTCCTCCTCCTCCTCCTCCTTCTTTTCTTCTTCTTCTTTTCTTCTTCTTCTTCTTCTTCTTCTTCTTCTTCTTCTTCTTCTTCTTCTTCTTCTTCTTCTTCTTCTTCTTCTTCTTCTTCTTCTTCTTCTTCTTCTTCTTCTTCTTCTTCTTCTTCTTCTTTCTTCTTCTTCTTCCTACTGCTGCTGCTGCTGCTGATTGAGGATTGAAGCCAGTTTAGGCACGAAAGTCTGTGAGACTCTTTATTGCCAATAAACTGCCCCAAAGCCAGAAGTGGAGCTGTGGCTCAAGTGGTATAGTGCTAGCCTTGAGCAAAAGAAGCTCAGAGACAGTGCCCAGGCTCTGAGTTCAAGATTCACACACACACACAGACACACACACACACACACACACACACACACACACACACACACACACACACACACACACACACACACACACACACACACACACACAAATTCTTCTCTTCATTATGCTCTGCTTCCAGTTCACTAGATGGCAAACTTTCCCTGCCTACCCCTCCCTCCTCCTTTTCATTTTGGATGAGATTATAGCCTATCCATAAACTCCCACTAGAAATGTCATGGTCTAGGAGAAGTGTAGATCTCCTCCGTTTCCCCCATGACCATCTCTTACATCAAGTGTCTTCTTATCTGAGTATTAAATATTCTGAAGCATGATTTTGGATCTGAGAATCAAAGTTATACAAAAAGATAAGCCTAGAGAAATGTCACTCCCTCCTCATCCAAGATGCTCTACCTCATTTCCTCTTTTTTTCACATCTTCCCCATTTTCCTTCTACTTATAATGACATTTACAGAGTAATTAGGAGCAAAGTGAAGCTGATCAAGGTACATAGTGTATACATTGGGTACATCTAAATAAAGTCCCCTTGAACAACCAATTGATGCTAATGAAAACTGTAGGGCAGGGGAGAATAAGGTTACCATGGTTCTCGTGTCACCTGCAGGGCCAGTCCCAGCTCTGTAATGTAGTGATTATTGATGCTCCCTAGCTGGAGACCAGGAGCACAGCTGCTGGACTAAGTTGAGTTTGACACTATTTGCAATAAAGGACACCTGGAGCATATCAGGGACGTGTTAGGGGCAGCCGTTATAGGGTCTGGTCTTGTGTTAGGGAGGGTCAGAGAGAAGATACAACTTTATGATCTTATCTGGCAGTTTGGAGGAATGAAGTGGGGCCAAAGCCATTACTGGAGGAAAAATAGTAGCCCTTTATTCCTTAGTTGGGATTTGTAGATGGCTGATCACCTTGGTCATTAACACAGTATCTTCTAGTGCTCAAACATGGTTAAGAACTGGGTTTTATTTGTCTTGCTCCTTAATGTTGGTACTCTAGACAATGGTTTATGTTCAACAGGTAAACAGAACAACCTAGCTACAAATGCCAGGATAGCTCCTAAATGGGAACTTTCCAGGTAGCCAAGGCACATACCCTATAGAGATCATCTGCTAGAGCAGGCAATAGACCAGGGAGAGACGGTGACGGTGGTTTTTAGGATACTCCTGGCCAACAACAATGAACAAGGACTGTGTCCATCTTGTCTTTGTACTGGGCACCAGTCAAGACATTTCTTCCCTGCAATGACCTTACACCAGTCCTACCTCTGGCTGAAATATTCGCTCATTCCCATTCCTTATATTACATTTTCAAAGCATAGCTTCAGCACTACCTGCTTGCTGAGCTGGTTGTGAAAAAATATTGAACTACTTCTACGTTGATTGGCAAATTGCCTTTGTCCTGAGTCTTGGTGTATACTCGTCACCACTTTAGGTCTCCATTCAATCTCAGGACCTCAACTTGGCTTGCACCTGGTTAGGCTGTGCCTTTAATATATTGGTTCTTAAATTGCATTCTTGTCTCTTCCCTTGCTCCTACTGAGATTTCTTCTTCTTCTTCTTTTGATTATATATCAGTTTTGAGTGTCTGTCTCTCTTAGTTGGTGATGGTCGTGTCTACATGATATCCATTTTCTGAGGGTTTGGAACAAAACCTGGTGCATAGGAAGACTTAACTATCAAATTTGTTTCTTGACCTCTAGCCACTTAGTATCGAGCAATTTGGTTTGATGAGAAAGGTATGAAATTTTACTGTACTTGTTTTAGTTTTTCCTAGCATTATTTTCATAATATAATTAATAATGACGCACCAGGCACCAGTGGTTCACGCCTATAATCTTGGCTACTTAGGAGGCTGTGATATGAGGATTGCAGATATAAGCCAGCCAAAGCAAAAAAAGTCTGTGAGATTCTTATTGTCAATTAATCACAAAAAAAGCTAGAAGTGGCTCTCTGGTTCAAGTGGTAGAGTGCTAGCCTTGAGCAAAAAGGAGCTCAGGAACAGTACCCAGGCCCAGAGTTCAAGCGCTAGAACCAGCAAAACAAACAAAAAAATAAATAATTGCCAAAAATAGAGAGTAGGTATTTTAGTCCATTTTTTGTCACTATAATAGAAAGTTTCTAAGACTGGGTCAATACAAAGAAAATAATCTTATTTAGCTCACAGTTTGGAAGGCTGAAAATTCAAGACTAGCCTAGAAGAAGAAGGCAAGTTCCAAACAGTAGTCTGCTTTATTCATGGGTCCTTGAAGGTTTTTAAGATCTGAGTCTATTTTCAGGGTCTCTTTACAGTTGTACCAGTACCATGGATTTTCTGGAATGTGAAACAAAGCCCAAAGGGGAAGAGAACATGAGCCAGATTTGTGAGCTCTGTCAGCAATTCTTAATTCCCATGTTCAAGACCAGTATCTGGGACTACTGGTTCAGTCAGAAAGATAAATGTAACTGGAGGAGCTACTCAAAGCAGCCCGGAAATGCACAGCTTAGGTGTCTTAAAGGGTCTTAAAGATTGTGACTTTCAAATGTGAGGACAGTAATGGAATACTGATGGCTGCCATTTTCTCTGGATGCACTTAGTCTGATTTGAGGTGTTTTAAGACAAATGGAAAGAGGATGTCAGTACGTGTGTGTATGTATATGTATGCACACACATACACACATACATATATAGAGAGAGACAAAAAACAGGATGTCAGTCAACAAATTTAGCATGAATGTCTTTTTGTCCTTAAGAAAACTGATCAAGAGTTCTACACAAAGTATTCACATGCAATGATAAGAAACCATAGAAGGTATAGCAAAGTAAATAAGAGTTGCTTGAAGGAGAGAGGAAATACCTGGAGCAGGATGTGGGGTCTATTTCACTCATTAACTCAGTTTCATAAGTAAGATGTGGATGGGTTGGATATTGACAGCTGGCACAAATGGTGGGTTTCCCATTTGAAATAGTCACACGTACTTTGGTGAACCCCACAAATGTCATGTCTCTCAGGAAATGCTAATGAGGTGTCGCAAAGCCCTCAAATGTGTCTTTCTGAATAAGACTTCCATTTACTTAATAAGCACCTGCCTAAATGATAAGCTTGCCCTGTGTACACCAAATAGCTCAAAGGTGCTAAATTATCTCTTCTTTTTGTGATTTGGGAAAGGCTTTTAAACCACACTGATTTTCTCTGGCAAGCACCAGGTGGCACTCTTCTACAGATGAAATCCAAGTTTCATATAGATAGAAGAAGGGGAAAAAAAGATATTTTAAAGAGTTGGAACTTAAGGGATTTTTATCCTTTTGGATTCTGAGTGACACAAAAAACATTTAACATTGTATTTTTTATTTACTTCTACCTTACAGCATCATTCTTATTTTTTATGGGGTAGTAGAAGAAAGAAAGACCCTATGCTTAGGACTGCTGCTGCTGCTGCTTCTCCTTCCTTCCCCTCCTCTACCCCCTCTTCCCCCCACCCCCTCCCCCTCCTCCTCCTTCTTGTTCTTCTTCCAATAGGGCTGTTTTCTGTTATGAGTTAGTTTGATGGCCTTTATGACATTTTTTATGGTTCTTTATATTTAAAGGTATATTGTTTTGTGCAAATGTCTGTATCTGAATTTTTTATCTAAGATCAGAGATCAATATCTTTTGTTTCAATAAATGTGAGATACAAGTAATATATTAAAAGACATATATCATAATTAGTGGAAGCTTTTAGTTTTATGAAAGAAAAGAAACAAGGAAAAAATGGGAAGAACCATAAATCAATAAAGAGAGATATGAGATGTAGGGTACAGAACAAAGATGGATTCATGATACATGAATGGAAAGTTGGCTTTTTTTTTTTTTTTTGATTGGTTGTGGGGCCTGAACTCTGGACCTGGGCGCTGTCCCTCAGCTCTTCAGCTCAAGGGTAGCATTCTACCATTTGAACCACAGCACCACTTCCAGCTTTTTCTGCTTATGTGGTGCTAAGGAATCAAACCCAGTGCATTCAAGGCAAGCACTCTACCACTGAGCTACCTTCCTAGCCCTGCAAGTTGGCTGTTTACAGTTGGCTTGTTAGGATGAAAAACAGTGCTGGATACTGTGGCTCATGACTATAATTCTCGCTACTCAGGAGGGTAAGATCTGAGGATCATGGTTCAAAGCCAACCTGGGCAGGAAAAGTCCATGAAACTCTTATCTCCAATATACTACTCAGAAGTGGTGCTGTGGCTCAAGTGGTAGAGTGCTAGCATTGAGAAAAAGAATCACAGGGACAATAACTATGCCCTCAGTTCAAGCCACATGCTTGGCACCTAATAAAAAAGTAACAAAAGTAGAGTAATTTGTGTCAGACCTTCCAAAAGGAAATAAAGCTGAGAGGGATTATGGAGAAAGGTTCTTATGTATGGCTACTGACATTAAAGCCCTTCTAGGCTCTTCTGACAGAAGGCAATCTATAATACTTTTGGCAGAGGCCTATTATTTAAAACAGATCACAACAACAACACAACATAAAAATATTACAATTTTCACTGACTGAAGCCATGTTGTTTCTTTAATATTCCATATTCATGGAGATATTTAAAGATTATTTATTTCTTTTCAAGTTATTAATCAAATGTCTCCTAACTTTGATTGCTGACTGTACTCTGCTTTATAGTTGTACTTCTACTATTAGATTTCAACAAGAACTCTTGACTAATGTACATGAACTCATACAACTTATTCCTTTGTCATATACTAGTTTGTCCCCAGCCAAGAAACCCACAGAGACAGATTGACTGACACTGACCAATGTTCCAACACAAGGGAAGAATAATAAAGAACCTGTTATTTCTTAAAAAACAAAAACAAAAACAAACAAACATGGACTCCTTACGTGGACCCACAAATTAAGTAAAACAGGAATTAAAACCTGACATCAAAACCAAAATAACAAAAGAAATAATCAACCCTTTAGGGTTTGGAGGCATGGCTCAGTTGGTAGAGCACTCAGATACTGAGCTAGAGTCTTAGTCTCAGCCCTAAAAAACAAATAACAAAATCTGACATCCTGAATCTTGCATGTCTCCTGTGCTCTGAATCCTATAGCCACTGTGGGTACCAGGAATGACAATATCTTTATGTCAAAGGACATAAGCTACCCCAAGGAACAGCAGAGTCTCCTGTGGACATACCACCCTCTGAATGAGAATAATTACCAGAAGGATAAGGTTGCACCCTGGCACAGGAGTCGGCAGCTCCTGGGAACCAGATGGCTCCTCTCAAGTGATGCTGGTGAACCCCTTATAGAACCAGGGCTCAGGTGATCATCAATCAAGCTGTGTATTGCCTGCAATATTCCTCCTGATAATTACTTTGTCCTCTCATCCAAATTCTTTCTCTACTTAAACCTAAAGCTTATGTTAGTACCTAAAGTCTGCACGTAACTGATGCATGACTAAATCTGCTACTTAAAGATAATAAAATATAAAAATGAACCATTAGATATGTATTTAAATATTTTTTCTTTCATGCATTTGTTTCTAATGCATTTATAAGATTATCTCTTTGTTGTTTTGTATGTCCCTCCCCCACAATATAACCCCTGCTTTCACTATATTTGATGTCGGTATAATTTGTGGAGGAGAAGGGGGAAAACAAGTCGTTTAAGGATACTGGCGGACCTGTTGCAACAATGAGAAGTACAAGTTGTCATGTTGAAAACGAACTTTACAACTTTGGTGGGGGGAGGGAGTATTGGGTGAGGGGGCGGGGGGGGGGGGAGGCTGGGAAGGGATGTGAAGGGTAAACAAAGGAGGAGGCTGCAATGCTTGATAAGAAATGTACTCACTATCTTGCCCATGTAATTGTAACCCCTCTGTACAGTATGTTCACAGTAAAAAAAATAATAAAATATAAATATAAGATATATATAAGATAACAAATATATAAGATAATAAAATATAAATATATATCCTTTCTCTGGCTTCATCTCGATTCCCCTCCTGGATTGTTAATATTAGGGTGAGTGACCGGACCTGCCATATTGGAATCCCTAGGATTGAGCCTCTCACTTTGAACTCTGGCTCAGTCATGGAGAAGCTCCCGCATCCAGCAGTACAGGAGGAAGCTACCGAACTGATTGCCAAACTTTCAGAGCAAACGTGCTCTGATTCATGGAGAACTCAAGATACTCAATCTCGTATTAGATAAAGTTGACCACATCACCGTGATTGCTTTCAGCTTCCTATCCAGATGTTGAATGGTATTAAGAAAGAGTGTGGGCAGAGAAATATGTTAAAAGCATTAGAGATTTCTTTGTGACATACTTTGGCTGTGAAGCAGCTTTAACCACCCTTTAGTGACACCAGAAGAAGATTCTGGCAGCAGTTACGCAAAGGAAATGCAGGCAGACAATGAACTGCTATATTCAGTAGGTCTTGATGATAAAGAATATGGAGAGAAGGGTGGGATCTGGTTTCTTATCCTCTGATGAAGAGACCACAGGGAAAGCAAAGGTTTGTAGGTCAGAAATTCCTAGTGAACAGAACTCTGTAGTTGCTCTGTAGGTGGCTATGGCTGTAGCTCATCTAGGAACCTTGAACAAAGAAAGGAAGACAGTGTATCAGAGGAGACTGCTGAACACACAATCTAAAAAGCAGTAGATTCATTGCAGCTGTAGAAAAAAATGAAAGGGCAGGGTTTGGAAAACAATTCTGTGAATGGGTTTTCTGAGAAGAGAACCAAAACTGACTGTGATATGAGATGCTCAGGAAGGTCAAGAAGAAATCCCTGACAGCTCTGGAGAGTATGAAGATGGGCCCTCTTGTCTGATTATCATCAAGCAAAGGATTCAGAGATGAAGAACAGCTGAGAAGTGTTCATCATACACAACAAGAACTCAGTGTTACTTCAGCAGGTGGTGTAAGTGATCAACAATTCCTCCAACTTGGTGAAATAGAAGGTGAAATGTCAGCTGACAAAACAGCAAAGAATCAGCTGTCAGACATCGATTACAGAAAGGAGAAGCAAGTATATTTACTAAGCAATGGAGAGAAAATATGAAACATTACATTATGTTTGGAGGCAGCCAGCATTGACAGAGAGTAATAAAGTTTAACCTGTTAGGTATTTCTGTTACTATAAATTCTGTTTCCAGTGACTTTTGGTCTTTGAAGGCCATGCATAGATATACAAATAAATCATTTATCTATTAAAATATACTCCACGGGAGATTGCCATGTACAGCATGGGTATCAATGATCTACACTAGCATTCCTTAGCCTAGATTTTCTTCTCTTTTCCTTCCTTCCTTCCTTCCCCTTCCTTCCTTCCTTCCTTCCTTCCCTCCTTCCTTCCTTCCCTCCTTCCTTCCTTCCTTCCTTCCCTCCTTCCTTCCTTCCCTCCTTCTTTCCTTCCTTCCTTCCCTCCCTTCCTCCCTTCTTCCTTCCTTGCTTCCCTCCCTCCCTCCCTTCTTCCTTCATTTTTCTCCTCCTCCTCCTCCTCTTCTTCCTCTTCCTCTTCTTCTTCTTCTTCTTCTTCTTCTTCTTCTTCTTCTTCTTCTTCTTCTTCTTCTTCTTCTTCTTCTTCCTCCTCCTCCTCCTCCTCCTCCTCCTCCTCCTCCTCCTCCTCCTCCTCCTCCTCCTCCTCCTCCTCTTCTCCTTCTCCTTCTCCTTCTCCTTCTCCTTCTCCTTCTCCTTCTCCTTCTTCTTCTTCTTCTTCTTCTTCTTCTTCTTCTTCTTCTTCTTCTTCTTCTTCTTCTTCTTCTTCTTCTTCTTCTCCTTCTCCTTCCTCTTCTTCCTCTTCTTCCTCCCCCTCCCCTCCTCCCCCTCCCCTCCTCCCCCTCCCCTCCCCCTCCTCCCCCTCCTCCCCCTCCTCCCCCTCCTCCCCCTCCCCCTCCTCTCCCTCCTCTCCCTCTCCTCTTCCTCCTCCTCCTCCTCCTCCTCCTCCTCCTCCTCCTCCTCCTCCTCCTCCTCCTCCTCCTCCTCCTCCTCCTCCTCCTCCTTCTTCTTCTTTTCGTATGTGTGCTGGTACTGGGGTTTGAACTCAGGGCCTGGGAGTGTTTTTGCTCAGATCTGATGCTCTACCACTTAAGCCTTAAGCCACAGCTATGCTTATGTATTTTTTGCTGGTTAATTGGAGATAGGAGTCTCATGGACTTTCCTGCCCAGGCTGGCTTCAAACCACAATCCTCAGATCTCAGGTTTGAGCCACCAGGGCCTATCTTACCTAGGTTTTCTTAAAGTTGCAGGTGTACAGGATTGTCTAGCAATGGTGTTAAAGTATAGATTCTGATTCAGCAGGGCTGGGTACACCCTGCATTTTGGACCACACTCAGGGCATGTTCTGTGACTGCTCTTGGCTGCCCTAACTAAGCAGGGAGTTGGCTGCACATCTAGGTTTTGTTGCTATACACCGAAGATTTAAAGTCTAAATCAATCTCTCTCTTTTCTCTCTGTCTCTGTCTCTCTCTGTCCCTCTGTCTCTGTCTCTGTTTCTCTTTCTCCCCCTCTCTCTCTCTTCATAATTCTAAACAGCATTGCATAGATATCATGGTATTTTTCTGTATTCATTACAATTTTCAAAATTTCTTTGATGAATCAGTGTGTAGTACTTTTTACTTTAATGGGTAAAAAAATATTAAAAATGAAGCCGGGCGCTGGTGGCTCACGCCTGCAATCCTAGCTACTCAGGAGGCTGAGATCTGAGGATCGCGGTTCAAAGCCAGCTCGGGCAGGAGAGACCGTGAGACTCCTATCTCCAATAAACCACCAGAAAACCGGAAGTGGTGCTGTAGCTCAAGTGGTAGAGTGCTTGCCTTGAGCTGAAGAGCTGAGGGACAGTGCCCAGGTCCAGAGTTCAAGCCCCATGACCGACCAAAAAATAAATAAATAAATAAATAAAAAATGATGTGAAACAACACTTTTATTCCACTTCTTGATTATATTGGTATTGTTCCTGGTGTCTTTGATGTTTCTAGGCTTAGCTTAAAAAATAGCTAAAAAGTCATTACTATTTTTTAAATAGTTTATTTATTTGTAATTTTTTTTGCCTTGAGTCAGGCACGGTGGCTCAAGCCTATAATCCTAGCTACTTAGGCTAGAGATGGGGGAATGCAGCTCAAGGCCAATCTGGGCAAAAACAGTCAAGAGATTCCATCTAGGCCAATTGATGGGTGCCTGTCATGCCAGATGCTGGGGAAGTACAAGGGCTGAGCTAGGTGGCACATCCCTGTCATCTCCAAATTGCAAGTTTGCACCAATAGAAGGACTGTTGTCTAGGCTATCCTAGGCATGAAGTGAGACCCTCTCTCAAAAATAATCTATGTGGGGCTGGGAAGGTGGCTAGAGGGGTAGAGTGCTTGCCTTGCATGCATGAGGCCCTGAGTTTGATTCCACAATACCACATAAGCAGAAAAAGCTGGAAGTGGCGCTATGGCTCAAGTGGTCGAGTGTTCACCTTGAGCTGAATAGCTGAGGGACAGAACCCAGGCCCAGAATTCAGGCCCCATGACCAACCAAAAAAAAAAAAAAATCTATGTGGAGAGGGCTGTCAGGGTAGCTCAAGGAAAGAACACAGCCCAGGGAGAACAAGACCCTCCCTGCATTGTCTAAATAAACAAATAAAATGAATATTTCATTACATAAAATATATAAAACTATATATTCTATATACTTCTTTATATGTAATATGTAATCTAATATAATATGTATAATAATATATAACAGTAATATATTAATATAATATATAATTATAGTTATAATTAATTTTATAATTATGTTAAATTATATAAAGTTATATATAATTTTATTATATTAAGCCATTGAACTTTGTTCCTTTCCCAATCATTTATTCTCTTTTTAAAATTAGCATGTATTAATTATTAAAATAATAGTGTGCCAGGCACCTGTGACTCACTCCTGTTATCCGAGCTACTCAGAAAGTGGAGATCTGAGGATCATGGTTCAAAGCCAGTTCAGGCAGGAAGGTCCACGAGAATCTTATTTCCAATTAACCAGGAAAAAGGTGCAAGTAGAGCTGTAGCTCAAGTGGTAGAGCTCTAGCCTTGAGCAAAAATGCTCAAGGACAGTGTCCAGGCCCTGAGGTCAAGCCCAGGACCAGAACAAACAATGATAATAATAGGTTTCATTATATTTTCATATACATATATAATATACTTGGATTATATTTGCTCATCTATTACTCTGTATTGTTCCTTTTTCCCCATCCAGATGCTCCTCTTCCTCCTCTAAAATAGTATTTTCCTAGTTTCCTATTTGTCTTTTTTCAAGCTAGATTTTTGCATTTGAGTGAAAATGTGATATTTGTCCATTGGTTACACAGCCCTTCCTGATCCATACATTCTTCTTTACCTTCTCCTTAAAGCCTTAAGGCCCTGGGTACCCACCTTTCTAAAGATTTGCAAGCATACAGCTACTATATATGCCTTGTTTATTTGCTTATTTTTGGTATCTTGTGACAGGGTCTGAGGATGTAGTCCAGACTGACCTGGAACTTGCTATTATTCTTTCTCTGCCTCCAATATGCTGGGATTACAGGTGTAAGTTACTATGCCTGACAATAATAAATGGATAAATAAGATTTGTTTATTCATAGGCAATGTCTCCACTCTTCTTTTAACTTTTTTATTGTTATTATAAAGGTGATGTACAAAGGGGTTACAGTTACATAAGTCAGGTAGAAAATACCTTTCTTTTGGACAGTCTCACCCCTTTCCTCTTTCCCGGTTTTTCCCTCCTATCCCCACCTACAAGTTGTATAGTCCGTTTTCAACTTAGTATCTATTGTTTTCTTTAGAGTTCTGATCTCTTTGTTATATAGCCTATTATGTTGCTGTGAGGACTCTGAATTGTCTTCTTTCCTATGAGATGGTAGACATTTACCAGATCAATTTTGGAGCAGTATTTTTGATAATTGGGTATATTTCTTTGATCCTGGGAACAACTGAGTCCTTGATTGTGGTTGTGGGTGTTGTTTTTCGAATGCCTCGGATTCATGCCTAGACATCTCCATCCCTGCACCTACAGCCCTTTACACAAACTGGCATCTAGTCTGCCATTGGGGTAATTATTGTACCAATTATGTTGGGTCTTCTGCAACACTGCCATTAGATGTGTGTGTGTGTGTGTGTGTGTGTGTGTGTGTGTGTGTGTGTGTGTGTATACACTCTTGAACGTGCAAAGGATCCTGTTCTACTCAATGTTGTTTTCCAGCATTGAGCACAATAACTATTTAAAATGACCATTTGCATCTTTCTGGATGTAATTCTGTATTATAAAAACGGATTTAGAAACTGTGATTCTCAAATTTCATCTGCATAACAGTTACCTGGGAGTGAGGCCTTGGAGTCAGTATTTTCATCGGTATTCTATGGGATTCTGATGCAAGTGATTTCCCACGCACTACTGATACTTTGAAAAGCATTCATTTATGAGGTCCAAACAATTAGCAAAACATACTTAGGTTACAAATGCTTATATGCATAAACTACTTCATGCCTGGAACCAGTGGAAGAGAATCACAATTAGTAACTCCTTCAATTCACATTTAATGTACGTGTGGTGAAGATTAATAGCCTTCATTTTTAACAGATCAAGAAAATGAGAGGGGAAAAAAAAAAAAAACTGAGGCACTCTAGCAATGCTAGAGATTTGCCCCATGACTATTAACCAGTAAGTGGACAAGACCAGACATTCGGGCTACAGAGGCTGAATTCCTAACTGCTTACTCTAGACCACCCTTTCCACGGGGATGTGTAAGAAGGGGGCCGAAAGGAACAGAGGACTCCACGGGTGCATGAAACACACAAGGCATATTTTATTAGCTGCCAGATGGAGAAGAGGGAAGGGGGAAGAGCTTCAATAGAAATCCATGACTCTGCGCAGAGAGCCCACCCTGGCATTCATGGCGCCCCAGTCGTGGTAGCGCCTGTACTCCCCGGGCCTCAGCAGGTACTGGCGGCCCCGGTAGTTGGGCATCTCGTAGAGGATCCAGTAGCCCTCCAGCACGTGGAAGGAGTGGAAGTCACCGAAGTGGAAGCGGTCCTGGAGAGAGGAGCAGTCCTCCGTGATCTCTACCATCTGGCCTCGGTGGTCCTCCCGCTCGTAGATGCGGATCCTGTGGGAGCTGGCCTGCGCCGGCCAGCGCGGGAGGGCGCGGCGTCAGCACGCAGGCCTCCCCCGCCCGCGCCGCGCGCCCGGGACCCCGGCGTCCGGGGCTCCCACGCAGGCCTCCCCCGCCCGCGCCGCGCGCCCGGGACCCCGGCGTCCGGGGCTCCCACGCAGGCCTCCCCCGCCCGCGCCGCCCGGGGACCCCGGCGTCCGGGGCTCTTCCCTCCCCCGAGAGGCCCCGGGACCCCGGCCGCGCGGGCCGTGCGCCGTGAGGCAGGAGCGCGCCCCACCGTCCCTCCCGCACCCCGTCTACACCGGCCCCGCTCGGCACCGCTCCTGCGCTGCCCTGGCGGTGCCTTTCATAGCCCGAGGGCTGCGGGGAAGCTCGAACCCGAGTCGGACGCTTCCAGTCAAGCGCCGCCCACCCGGCCCGCCGCTCCCGTCGGGGGTGCGCGGCCCGGCGGACGCCCCAGGCTCCAGAGCCTTTGCTCTGCAGGGCGGACGCTCACGGTGACCCCGTCGGAGGGGCGGGCCCGGCTCCTAGGCTTCCCTGTCCCCTCTTCCGCGGGGTCGGGCGCTGCGAGGGGACTCGCGGGTGTGGGGCTGGGTCGGTGTCGCCGCGGCCTGCGCGCGCGGAGCGGCCCTCACAGCAGCCCGCCGGGCTCTGGGGCGCAGCCACGGCCCAGCCCGGCCTGGGCTCGCAGGTCAGGACTCGAGGCCGGGCGGCTGCTCCGGGCTGAACTTCTCATGTCAGGGCTGGAGGTTTCTGATCCCAGCGCAGCTCGGTGCAGGGCCGCTGCGGGCGCTGGGGAGCCCGGGGAACCAGCCCGGAGACGCCCCGATCTCCATAACAATGGTCAGTGCTGGGGGAGACCGGCCCGGGCCGGCCGGTGTCAGGTAACCCCCTTTCACCCCTCACGACTGCGGGGAGTCCTCACCGTTCTCCTGAGCCCCGTGGGGCAGGTGACCCCGGGAAGGGCAGTGTGGCCCAAGCTGCCTCTGGCCCAGGGACAGCCAGCAGCCGTCCGTCCGTCCGTCCGTCCCGGGGCCCGGACACTGGGCACAGCACCAGGGGACGGGATTTAACCAAGTCAGTTTAAACGAGCCACGAAGAGCTCGGCCCCTCCTGGCCTTTTCCAGGGAGAAGAAACCTTGGGGATGGCCGCGAGGCCCTTGGACGTGCCTGGGGACCCTGGAGGGACCGGGGAAGGGGACTCACGTAGGGGATGAGGCGGCAGGAGCGGATGGAGTCGCTGAGGCCCATCCACTGCTGGTAGTCGGGGTAGTCGCCCCGCCGCAGGAAGTACTGGCAGCCCTGGTAGTTGGGCTGCTCATAGAGCATCCAGCAGCCGCTGTCCACGCGCACCGAGTTGCAGCGGCTGAAGTAGGGCTGCAGGTTGGAGTGGTCGCTGCTGCACTCGTAGTGGCGGCCCTGGAAGCCGCGGTCCTCGTAGAAGGTGATCTGCAAGGCGAGGCCAGGCCGGGGCTCAGAGGCCTGGGCTGCGGGGGGCTCTGCCCGGGGCCCGGTGGGCAGCAGGGTCCCCTCCCGGCCGGGCGCCCTCTGGACTCACCTTGCCCATGGCTGGTGGAGGCGGCTGTGAGGTTGAGCTGTGTGTGTCCGCAGCGCAGCGTGGCCGTCTATATAGCAGGAGGGCTGCTGCGTTGGCAGGAACAGCACAAAAGGGGCCCTCGGGGGAGCAAGGGCACTTTTCTCTCTCTTTTCTATAGAATGACCATGGGGTGTGTGGGGCGTGGGGGTGCTAATTGTATGTTTTCTCTTAGATGCTCCAGAGCTTTCGAAGTGATGACCTGGTGAAATGGTCACTTGATACCACTGGGGCCTGTAAATGAAGCCTATTCGAGAACATTGGAATAGAACAAAATCTGCTTAACCAGTTGACCATGGGGATTGAATGCTTTGGCTACTTTATAAAATTTTCAAAATAATGCCCACTGGAGTCACAAGAATGAGTAGGAACAGAATGTAAGGGCAGAATAGGCTGCAGCTGGAGTTGGTTAGGTTAGAGGGCATTTTCTGCAAGTGAAATATGAGACAAGGACATGAATTTGTCTTCTCCAGGGGGTAGGATTTTTCCCTAAGAAAACTTCTCTGTGTTCTGTGTATGTCCCTAGCACAGAGGATCTGATAACTGAGGGAGCTGAGTGGCAGAAAGGGAGACCCCAGGAAGTCCAGATCACCCACGTGTCCTCAGTCTAGGCTCTAGGGCTTTTCTGGACAACAACACTGGGTCTCCACTACACAGGCAAGGAAACCCTTCTAGAATTCACTGGGGGACCCATGGCTGTTATTATATAGTTAATTTTCTTCAACTAGTGGTTTTTCCAAGAAAGGCCTTGCCTTAGTTGATTCTAGCTGTGAACCAATGCATAATAGCTGCTAAATATAGCACATTTTGAATGTCTTTATTTTATAGAAGTTCTGTCTGTTTCAACCTGAGACAAAACCCTTGCTGCTTGCTGTCCAGGGGAGGCCCTCCTTTCAAAACTGCAGTCTGTCTTCCTGTCCCCAAGACTTCCAGCAGCTCTAGGACTTCGGCTGTCTTCAGAGCAAGGTTTCTCCACCTGGGAGAACTCTGCTGACAATTGGGGTGGAAACATTCCCAGCCTGCATTCCTCTCTCCCAGTAGCAACTAAAAGGATCTCCAAGACACATGAAAAGGAAACAAAACTTCCTTCCCCTTAACTTTGAGACCCATGCCTTCCTCTTCTGGATATAAGGATACAAACTTGAGCACCCCTTCACATTCCTATGATATATATATATATATATATATATATATATATATATATATATACATACATATATATGTATATATATAATTTTTCCTGAATAAATTTCGTTGGATCCACAGAAGTTTAATAAGCTTAAGTCACACATTGTTATTTAAAAAATTATGACTTTTGGGCTGGGAAGATGGCTCAGTGGTAGAGCGCTTGTCTTGCATGCCTGAGGCCCTGGGTTCGATTCCTCAGCACCACATAAGCAAAAAGAAAAAAGCCAGAAGTGGCGCTGTGGCTCAAGTGGTAGAGTGCTAGCCTTGAGCTGAAGAGCTGAGGGACAGTGCCCAGGCCCAGAGTTCAGGCCCCACGACCGGACCCAAAAAAAAAAAATTATGACTTTTGCTGAGTCTGTTGATATATGCCCAGAATCCCACTTATTCAAGAGGTGGAGATAGGAGGACTGAAGTCCAAGACTGGCCCAGGCAAAAGTTTGAGACTCTGTCTGCACAATAACTGAAGCATAAAGGGCTGGAGAGGTGGCTCAAGTGGTAGAGTGCTTACCAGGCAAGCATTCTGCCGGTACTACCAAATATTATACATACATACATACATACATACATACATGTATGTAGGTATATACATATATATGTGTGTGTGTATATACCTACACACATATACATGTATTTGAAAGTATAAAGAAGTAGAAAGGAGAAAAATTTAAATCACTGACTTTTATAAAAATATACTTGTAATATGTAATCACTTTTTCTTCTTGATTTTTATGCATTTCATATAATCATTCCATCTCCGAGAATGCCCCAAAAGAAATAGTTAAACATAGAACTAGGAACGTGGCTTGGTGGTAGAGTGTTTGCCTAGCTTGCACGAAGCCCTGAGTTCGATTCCTCAGTACCACATAAACAGAAAAAATGGTGCTGTGGCTCAAGTGGTAGAGTGCTAGCCTTGAGCAAAAGAAGCTCAGAGACAGTGCCCAGGCCTTGGGTTCCAATTCTAGGACTGGCAAAAACAAACAGTTAAAGGTACATACAAAGATTATGCATAATAGTAGTTTATTAGCATTGGGGTGTGTGTATGTGTATGTGCACACACACACACACTCTAGTACTGGGGCTTGAACCCAAGGCCTCAGTGTTCTCACTCAGCCTTTGTTTCTTATTGCCGGTGAGCAACCACTTGAGCCACAGCTCCAGGACAGCTTTTTTAATTTTTGCTGGTTAATTAGAAATAGAATCTCTGTGATTTTCCTTCCTGAGCTAAATTTAAACTCAGATCTCAGCCTCTTGATTGGTAGATTTACAGCTATGAACCACAGGAGCCCTGAAGAATATTTTTTATAATATTAGAAAATTAGATACAAATGAAGTATCCAAAATAGAACATAATTAAGTAAAATATAAACCATTTGTTTGATGAGATTCTATGCAGTTCCCCCAAACCATGCTTTCTGAGAAGTTAAGAATATAGAAAATAACCACTGTACTTTAAAAGAAAGTCTGTTATACATTAAAAGTATGAAATATTTCTGAGAGAAATTAAGGATACAAAGAGGAGTATCATGCTCATGGATTAGATGATTTTTATATAGTTAAGACATAAGAACTACCTAAAACAGTGTAGAGAGTCAATGATATCTATGCAGAAACAGGAAAAAATACACTCACAAATTTACATGACATCTCAAAGGGCTCAAATAAGCCAAAAGAGTCTTGAAAAAGGACTCCTATTTCCTGATATCAAAATTTATTACAAAGCTATGGTAATCTGAATAGTGTGATGCTGATATAAACCTAGATACAGAGAACAATTACATAGCAAATGAAAAAATAAAATCTTGCATTTATTGCTAAATGAATTTGGACAGGACAATATCATTCATTGGAGAAAACAATGTTAAAATATGTTGTTACAAGGACAAATACTGTAAGATTCTTTTTATTTGAGGTAGATAGAATAATGTGATACAGAGAGACAGAAGGTGGAATGGTAGTTTCCAGGAACTGTAAGGGCAGTGAAGATGGGGAGGAGCTTTGTTCAGTGGGTGCAGAGCTGAGGTTTGCGATGAGCCATTTGAAGATAAATAAAGGGTAATGCCACATTTTAAGCATTATGAAAATACACACAATCAAAATCACATAAACCTAAATTGTTAATTATGTATATTCTTATAGAAAGTAGAACTAAGGGCAATTTTTCATTATTTCTTTTATAGTTTTTCTTTATGTTTCAGCATTTTGAGGAGCAACTATAAAAATAGATTTCTGAGTGTGTTTTTTTTTTCTTGGTCCTGGGGCTTGAACTCAAGGCCTGGCTCAAGACTGGCACTCTACCACTTGGGCCATAGCTCCACTTTCTAGTAATTAATTGGAGATAAGAGTCTCATAGATTTTGCTGCCCAAATTCGCTTTGAACTGTGAACTCTGATCTCAGTCTTCCAAGTAGCTAGGATTATAGGTATGAGCTTGGGAGTGCTTTGCATTTTAAATTTACGGTTGAAATTCTGTTGCCTTTCTTTAAAAATTTAATGATGCTTGAGGGGAAAATGTACTACACATACTTTTTTTTTCTGCTGGGGATTGAATTCAAGGTCTTGCACTTGGGTAGGAAAGTTCTCTAATACTTAAGCCCTGCCCCAAATCATCAATACAGTTTTGATTATTTCAGTGAACATTACATCAAACATTTTTCAGGTTACCACTTCATAAATAATTCTTGGGTAAAAACCAAGATTTAAGCACCACATTTGCTTATTCCTATAGTACTGGAAAATTGGCAATTTCCATTTGTTTCATTATTATAACATCTGAATGAATAATTTGTGCATAACATTTTTCCATGTTTAGAATTTGTTTCTAAATTCCTGGTAGTGGATCAAACATTTGATTACATTTTCTCCTCCGCTGCTCTTACACCTTTATCAGTCAGGATTAATGAAATATATGTTTGCCAATAATTGGTACCACCCCCTCTCCCCCTGAAAAGGTGAACTGCAGGAATTGTTAGGGAATTATAACATGTCAAGAACAAAATTGCTTGTGGTTGCTTTCCTTTAATTAATATAATTGGCATCTTGAAATGTTTTTCCGTTGATACCTTTCTCTCCTTTGATATCCATTCTTTATCTCTTTTTGCATCCTTCATTCTGATTTCCTTTTTGTGTCAAAGCTTATACTTGACACAGTAATATTTTGAGGTCCTCCTTAGTCCTGGAAATTTCTAACCTGGGCACAATTTATTCTAGGCCAAGATAGCTCTTAGTGCTTTCTATTACTCAGCATTTTTTTGGAAGTAGACTCAGATGTAGCCCACAGCTACTTCCTGGTTGCTAGGGTTACCGACTTCAGGATTATGCTAGGTATGGCAGAGGAGAAGTCAAAGAAGACCTGGGTCTTGATGATATTGTTGACCTGCTGAATTGACCATGCTTTGATCCTATGCTCTCCCCAGACTTCCCATTACCTGAAATAACTGGTGTCCCTATTGTTTGTCCAAGTAATATAGACTTGTTTGCTACTTTTAGTCTAAAGCAGCCTAACTATCTCAGATTGAGTTTGGGCTATAGGATTAGGGTAAATTCTAACCTGGCTGTGGAGGAATAGAAGAGACGCAGCTCAATAGGTAGAGAGTGAGGAGGGGTAATCCAGTAAAGAAAACAATGTGAGCAAGGGCGAGGAAATGTGGAATAATTTTACAGGCCTCAATGAGCTGAGATGATGGACAGTTGGTATCAGACTAATAGGGAACTGGATCATGTGGGCCAGGCTTTCTTTCAAAGGAATTGTAAGTTTTCTTATGTGATATAGTCACATAAGATATATATAATGATATAGTCAGATCACTTTTTAAGTCATTCTTCCTTTCTAGTAATGAGAGTGCAGGTAACACAGAACAAAAGGTAAGGAATAAAAGAGGCAAGAAAAGAGCTACGAAGTAAGTGAACATAGAGTCCTACTTACATATAGTTTAATACAAAGTAGCTGACACACACACGTATATTGTATATGTATAAGGCCATACAAATATTAGAATCTGATTTGTTGCATGTGCTTATATAGAGAGACAGAATGAAACTTGGTTGTTTTTAATGACTCTGTGGTAAGAATCTATAAACTAGTGCTATCATGATTTTGACAAGCATCTTCCTGATGCATAATGGAAAATCAGTTCTTTCTGAGCTGTGGTTCTGGAACCTGCTGCCACCTTTATTGTTGTCCTTGTGACAATACAATTTGACTCTATCTTGCATAGAATGATCCTCAGGTCGATGCTAAACACCTTATCATCTTAAGATTATATTGTTATATAATGGCTACTTTAGCTTTCCCTCCACTTACCTTTCAAAGGCCAGAACAGTTCGTGTGGCCACATCACCAGGAAGGGAGTCCGACAAATTTGTGAGCTCAAGTTTGCATAGGGTTTTAGGAGATTTAGACAATTTCTGAAGACCTTTCTGGTTTAGAACCTCTGGTCTCAAAATTGTATCACACTGTCTGAACTTTGGCTTTCAGAGCTTCATTCAGAGAAAACTGAACAGACATAATAATTTAGTTGGAAGCAATAAGTAGCCTGAAAGCCAAATAAGATTTTTTATTGAGGAAGTGCTTTGTAAGTGGGAAAGTTCACTTCATACACAGGGTACTTTTAGTGAGAATTGATTTGGTTATCCAGGGGTCACACATTTTGGTTTTTACATGCATTGTGTAGGTGATGGGCACCTGTGATACTGGCACTTGGGATGGTGAGGCAGGGAGATCTAGAATTCAAGGCCAGCCTGGGCTGTCTATCTAATGAAATAACCACTAACTGGTGAAACAAAAGGGGAAAAAAACCACAGAAGTAAATCAGTGCCAGGAACACACAGAAAGTACTTTATTAGCTTCCAAATTGAGAAACGATGCAGGACAACATATTTTAATAGAAATCCATGACTCTCCTCAAAGAGCCCACCCTGGCATTCATGGCTCCCCAATCGTGGTAGCGCCTGTATTCTCCCGGCCTCAGCAGGTACTGGCGGCCCCGGTAGTTGGGCATCTCATAGAGGACCCAGCAGCCCTCCAATACATTGAGGGAGTGGATGTCATTGAAGTGGAAGCGTTCCTGGAGAGAAGGGCAGTCCTCAGTGAACTCCATCATCTGGCCTCTGTAATCTTCCCTCTCGTAGATCCTGATTCTGTGAGATCCAGCCTGGTAGGTTGGTCCACGAACAGGAACAGAAAGGGGGTGAGAAACAACCATGAAATGAAATGATTCTAACAGAGCACCCATCTTAACTGCAGTTCAGTGTGGTGGTAGAGGCTTGTTTAGTCCATTTTCAAATGTGAAGAAATGACTTAGTGCTGAATACTTACAAACTCCTCATTCTTGAGAGCAGAGTTTCAGGACCTTTCCAAGATCATAAAGTGTGAGTGAAAGACCCCTGGAGTGGGGGTGGGGTGGGGTGGGGTTGGGAAGGGATGGGGGTGGGGGGAATGAAATCTCACATCTTAATATATTCAGATATTGCCAAAGACTAAGAACTTCCTAACCTCAGAGATTCAGACGTTCACAACTAATTATTTTTGCCATTTTGAGAAAACGTCTTTCTCTCAAAATAAATATACTAAAACATGCTAAAAATGTGTTGTATATTAGAATATAAAACATGAAACAGAATATAAAATACAAACCATCTCAAGTCTCAGACAGTGAATGTTCAGTCAGTAACTGACAATGAGGAAAAGCAAAAAACAAAACAAAACACTAAATCCAAGGACTTTTTTTTGCTTAAACGGTAGCCTTTAAAGGTGTGTATGAAATACACATGACACATGCCAAATATCTATGAGGCTGTACTTAAAGGGGAAGTACTTTTATTCTTATATGACCAGAGGACACTCAAAATAAGCAAAAGGTGGCAGAGGATTGCAAACGCATGATCTTGTAGGCTCCCTGGCCGCCAAGCCACCAGGGCCCCAGTATTCCTCTCCTAGGTATCAGTGGGTTTTCTATAATCCCATTCTAAGTGATTCCAAGACCCCGACCTAGGCTGTCAACGCTTTCCCACGCCACGAGGACTGGTTGATTAGCCTCTGGGTAGCACTTGGCTTCTGTGGAGGGAACAACCCCCACACACCCCACAAAATGGAAGGAATCCATGCCAGCTCTCCTTGGATCTTTTCATCTCCTTCTCAGAAATTCTGACCGGTCATCCCTAGCCTACACTGTTGAACCTTTACTGGCCACTATGCTGACAGGGTCCCGTGGGGCCTCGGTGGGGACGGGAGATGTAGACTCACGTCTGGGATGAGGCGGCAGGAGCGGATGGAGTCGCTGAGGCCCATCCACTGCTGGTAGTCGGGGTAGTCGCCCCGCCGCAGGAAGTACTGGCAGCCCTGGTAGTTGGGCTGCTCATAGAGCATCCAGCAGCCGCTGTCCACGCGCACCGAGTTGCAGCGGCTGAAGTAGGGCTGCAGGTTGGAGTGGTCGCTGCTGCACTCGTAGTGGCGGCCCTGGAAGCCGCGGTCCTCGTAGAAGGTGATCTGCAAGGCGAGGCCAGGCCGGGGCTCAGAGGCCTGGGCTGCGGGGGGCTCTGCCCGGGGCCCGGTGGGCAGCAGGGTCCCCTCCCGGCCGGGCGCCCTCTGGACTCACCTTGCCCATGGCTGGTGGAGGCGGCTGTGAGGTTGAGCTGTGTGTGTCCGCAGCGCAGCGCGGCCGTCTATATAGCAGGAGGGCTGCTGCGTTGGCAGGAACAGCACAAAAGGGGCCCTCGGGGGAGCAAGGGCCTGTTCATGTCTTTTTTTTTTTTTTTCCTCCCTCTTTGCTGTCATAGTCCACGAGACTCATTGTGGGTTTTGGTGCCATTCTTTCTGGAATATTCGTGCTGCTATCACTGGCTGATGCAGTGGAGATTGTTTGGGAAAAACAAAAGTAGTTTGGGACATTGTCTATTTAATAATAGAAGTAGAGCTTCAGCCGTTTCATGTAGCCATCCACCCTTTTCATTTGTATAGTTGGGGAAAACACAGTAGTTCTAAGTGGAGGTGGGGGCGGGGAGACAAACCCCTAGAATCTTAATATAATAAACATAGAATAATCTGTAAGGCCTGACTGTTATACCCATGTGCTGCAACTTGAATATTGATTGTTACAGGAAAGGAATGAATTTAACTGGATGTTGAAAACTTGAAATTACTCCTTTGGGAGAGCCTCAGGATTTTAGAATATAGAAAGTACAATGCTCCCCCCTCCCCTTCCACCGGGGTAAGTTTGCAGAATTTCAAGCTTTTAGTACAGCCAAAAACAGTGGGTGCTGGTTGTCAGTATTGGTTCTGATTTCATTCTAGTCCTCTCTGGAAGTTGAGAATTAAACAACTTATCTTAGCTAGTTGTGCTTCTGGGATTCCAAAATTGTTTCAAGATGTTTACTCTTAGAAAGAAGAACTAAAGGAAAATGTCTGCGCTTGAAATGAGCAAATAAGGAAAATGAATCCATTTAAAACATGAAAATTAGATTCATGCTTTGTTTATTGTAGCATGAACAGAAATTCCTAAGAAACACTTCTGGCAGGATCTTTGTTCTCTGGTGATCAAGAGCAAACAAGGCCTTTCACTCAGAGGAAATGAATCGTAGAATACAAAGGAGAGCTATGGCAGGAATGGGGTAGAGAGAGGAAGGAATAAATGTCTAAAGGCCCGCAGTCTAGGAAGACTTTAAAATGTTTTTATTGGTCTGGACAGCAGTTTGATGGACTGGAAAGAGCGCTGGAGTGGAAGGGGACCTAGTGTCTATCCTGTCACGTTCAAAGAATTCCTCACAATTCTATGTCGACCCATGGAAGGGCTTCATTCTGACAAATCTGTCCAAGTGGAACCCCAACTATGTGCGCTATGATTATTTTACTTCTTGTTTTCTGGCTTCTGATTTTCTGCATGTGTGTAGACATGGATGACAAAGCTACTTCTGTTCAGATAATGGAAAATAAGCAGTCAGACTATAACTAATGAAAATCATCACTTGGGGCTGGGAGAGGTGTGGTTCAAGTGATAGAAACAGATCTGAACATTACACAATAAACAATTTCTTTTTCTTATTATTTTTGGAGTGCAGGAATTTGAACTTAAGGCCTTGTGCTCGCTAGGCAGTGCTTTACTAATTGAGCCATACCTCCAACCCCTTTCCTTTTTTTCTCCCAACCCCTTTTTGTGTTGGTTGTTTTTTTTTTTTTTTTTTTGTCAGTCGTGGGGCTTGAACTCTGGGCCTGGGCGCTGTCCCTCAGCTCTTCAGCTCAAGGCGAGCGCTCTACCACTTGAGCTACAGCGCCACTTCCGGTTTTCTGGTGGTTTATTGGAGATAGGAGTCTCACGGTCTCTCCTGCCCGGGCTGGCTTTGAACCGCGATCCTCAGATCTCAGCCTCCTGAGTAGCTAGGATTACAGGCGTGAGCCACCAGCGCCCAGCTTGTGTTGGTTGTTTTTGAGGTAGGGTCTTCCTGTACCACATTGGCCCGGGCTCTGATCCTCCTACTGTACGTCTCCTTATTCCTGGGGATGACAGGCATTGCATGGTATCTGGCCAGTGTTTGAGATGGAGTCTTGTGAACTTATATGCCTGGGTTGACCAGGAATCACAATTCCCAGATCTCTACCTCCTAAGTAGTTAGAGATTCCAGGCTTGAGCCATCTAACTAGGCTAAAAAACAAAAACTATATAAATATATGTGTTCATATACATATATTCCATCATCATTTTAATTAAAAATTTAAAATAAGAAAAAATGAATTGGATAGTCTGGGGGTGTGGCTCAACTGGTAGAAAGACTTCCTGCAAGAGCACACCTCTGAGTTCACACCCCAGTGTGGCTATAAATAAATAAATAAAATAAGATTACAATGTTATTTTTCTCAGAGTTGTCTCTGAAGCTAGTGTTTTGTGGGATGAGTATGGAGGGATGAAAATAGTAAAATGTGAGAAAGAAGTGGAATCCAGAGCCTCAGAGAGCATGGACAGTATGGCTCAGGAAATAAACAAGTAGGGGCCTGGGTGTAGTGAGTCATGCCTATAATCCCAGTACTTGGGAAGCTGAGACAGGAGAAATGCAAGTTTGAGGCCAACCTGGCTACATACATAGTTCGAGGTCAGTTTATACAGTTTAGTAAGACCTTGTCTCAAGCAAGCAAACAAACAAAACATTGAGGAGATAGTAGGGCCATCTTTGTGACCACTACCTCTGTTGACAAGAGCTTATAACTGAAATGAAGGCTCTATCTGGAGACTAACTGGATTACAAGTGTGAGCCACTGGTGCCATGCTTTGAACTCTTCACCATGGGGACCATCACTGGCAGAAGGACACACTCTTGTCTAGTCCAGGATGTGACCTCTTCTAAATATTCAGGGAGCTTTCAACTGAAGTGGTGGTCAAAGGGGTTGGTTCTGGTTAGGGTTTTGCTAGGTGCATACTTAATCATTTGGGTAGTGTAAATGCCGGTGTATACAATGAAGCATATAAAAATATCATTTTCCTTATTTCCTGGAACTCAAAGCATTTTGTGAAACTTAATCTCATTCTACTGGAATAGAGAAAAAATTTTATGTCAATTCATTGTCAAGGTTTCTTTGTACGCATTTCCAGACTCCATGGTGAAGATTCTGTATGAGTGTATGGTGTTGTGGAGTTGCATGGGGGGAGAGAAGATGCCCAGGAATTACCATGATATCCATGTTAATGGTTCTTCCATCAGTTTGAAACTGAGAGCTAGCTACTTGGGGCTGCGAATCTGGAGCTGTCTGTCCTTTGGTTTGATCATTTTTGCAATGCTTTGGATTGGTTCATATCTTTCAATTAGCCACATCTCCAGTATTCTTTTTGTCTTCAAGAAAGTTGTTTCACTTGCTTACATCCCTTTCCCAGCACTTGTTTGCATTTCCAAACAAGAATTTTCAAATTCTGCTTGGTTTTTGTCCATAAAGAAAACTATACATGAGGTAAAAGTGTCCAAGTATTCTTTTTTAGCTGAAGCATGCTTCATTAGGAACTCTGTGGGGCTTTTGTGTGTGTGTGTGTGTGTGTGTGTGTGTGTGTGTGTGTGTGTGTGTGTGAAAATGTCCCTTTCTTCTATAAAATAAGAATAGATTATGCTGAGTTGTGTGTGTGTGTCCTGGTCTTAGGGCTTGAATTCAGGGCCAGGATACTGTCCTTGTAATTTTTTGCTCAACGCTGGTACTCTACCACTGGAGCCACAGATCTACTTCCAGCTTTCTGGTGGTTAATGGGAGATAAGAGTTTCATGGACTTTCCTGCCCTGGCTCGTTTTAAACTGTGATCTTTGGATTGTAACCCCTTGAGTAACTAGGATTACAAAGGAGCGAGCTACCAGTTCTCTGCAAGTTTTTATGTTTTAAATGTGTTTCCTTATTAAAACGAAAATTGGCAATATTAAGCTTGTTCCCTTTTTAAGAAAATTGGTCTAGGAAATGTTAAATGTTGAGAACCACTTGATTTAAAGAATGTGTTCCCTATATTAGGAATGACAGATGTAAGGATGTTAGAAAGGCTTGGATTGTGAGAATGTGGGTGCTATTTAATTGGATGAAACATCAGATTTTAAACATCTTTTTATTTAACAGTTTTATTGTTATTACAAAGGTGATTAGAAAGTCAAGTAAAGAGTACATTTCTTTATGGACAATATCACCTCTTCCATCTTGACATTTCCACGCACATGTACAATGTATCCTATCATCCTCAACCCCTCCATCACTCTTCATTATTATCCTACCCTTCTCAAATAATTTCAAGTGGTTTCATTGCTGTATTTTCATATATACATATAAGTATGTAGACCATCTTCACCTTCATTCACCCTCTCCATTGTCCTTCCCCAACAGAACCTATTTTATTCCTATTTTATTTTAAACCAAGGGGTTTTACCATGGTGTCTTACATGTGTATATATTACATTTCAATCATAAAACTTCTTATATTGCTCTTTCCCCATTCCCACTCCTTTTGTTAACAGCTTTCAATGTGATTTCTTTTTTCTTTTTTCTTCTCCCTCCCTCCTTCCTTCCTTCCTTCTTTCCTCCCTCCCTCCCTTCTTTCCTTCCTTCCTTCCTTCCTTCCTTCCATCCTTCTTTCCTTCCTTCCTTCTTTCCTTCCTCTTTCTTCCCCCTTTCTCTCTCTCTTTTTTTTTTGTGTGCCAGCATTGGGGCCTTTCATTCTTGTTCAGCCAACAATCTACCACTTAAGCTACACTTCCAATCTGACATTTTGCTGATTAATTGGAGATAGAATCTTTCCTACCTTTCTGTCCCAGCTGGCTTCAAATTTTGATCCTCTAGGTCTTAGTTTGAGCAGTAGCTAGGATTACAGGTTTGAGCCATCCGCACCTGGCTTTTCATTGAGATTTCTTATCTATCTTTATACATAAACACAATACCACACCCCTTACTGTCATCCCTCTGAACAATCCACAGTTATAGTCAAGTTTGATGCTTACAAATACACACTAACAAACACTACACATACATATATACACATATACATACATGCATGTTTTAAAAGTCTAGCTTCCACAAGTGAGCAAAGACTTGTGGTATTTGAATTTACAAACTTGGCTTACAAACTCAGCATAATGAACTCCAGCTTTAACCACTTTTCTGAAAAATGCCAAAACTTAATTATTTCATTTTGTATGGCTGAGTAATACTCAATAGTATATATGTATCATATTTTCTTTATCCATTCATTGATTTCTGGGCTTCTTGGCTCATTTAACTGTTAGACTATCATGAAGAATGCTGCAATAAACAGGCATGCAGGTGCCTTTCTTGTATGCTGATTTATCCTTCAGGTATAGGCCCAAGAGTAGTTTGGCACAATGTAGGTTTAGTGGGCATGTCTGCTTTTAGTTTTGTGAATTACTTCCATGTTAAATTCCATTGTCATTGTGCTAGCTTACAGTCATACCAGCAGTGGATGAAGGTTTTTCCTTGTGTCCTTATTAGCATTTGGTGAGATATTTCAAGTTAAAAGCAAGTTAGCTTTCTACTGATCAAAAAAAAAGATGTTCAATTAAAGGCTTTTCCCCCTCTCTTCCTTTTCCCCTTTCTCCACCTTAATTTGCAATATTTTGCTTATAAGTAAGCAAATTTTACTTCACCTCAAAGGCTCTAGAAATTTTGAGCCCATTATTATTATTATTATTATTATTATTAGTGAAAGGGCTTTTTGTGTTTGTGGTACATTATATGAAGCAAATTTACTTATTTATTTATTCATTTATTTATTTTGTCAGTCAGGCGCTTGAACTCTGGGCCTAGGTGCTGTCCTTCAGCTCTTCAGCTCAAGGCAAGTGCTCTACCACTTAAGCCAAGTGCCAATTCTGTTTTTTTGAGTGATTTATTGGAGGTAAGAGTTTCACAGACTTTCCTGCCCAGACTTTCTTTGAACCGAGATCCTCAGATCTCAGCCTCCTGAGGAGCTAGGATTACAGGCGTGAGCCACCAGCGCCAGGCACAAGTTTATTTTAAATAATGATGTATGTAATGTGTTACTATGTTTGTACCAGCTGTGTGCATGTGCAGTTGGGTAGTCACTGTACATTTGGGCCTGGGTAGGACTAAGTCACAATCTTTAACTTTGTACAAAGCCATTACAATAGCCGGTGGCAGTCCTGGCCTTAGTTATATAACATTGTGCTGACGGGCAAACAAACTAGAGATCCTTATATAGTCCAGTTAGGCTGTTTGCCAGGTTGGATTTACCTTCACCATTCAGTGGACTTTGCCTCTTTTGGTCAGAAGGAAACTTCTAGAATATTGTTCCTCAACACCCAGAGTCAATGTCTTCTTTCTCATTTCTCCCCTTTTACTTCTCACCCTCTCCCATGTCTCTAGTTTTGCCTTGGCTCTTCTTTCTTAGGCAGGTATATGATCACTCAATCTCAGCTTCTGAGAAGTTCTGGGATAGAACTCTTCCCTCTCCCCTACTTACCCCCTCAGCTTTAAAGGGGATATATTTATAAGTGGATTGATTTGCACCCAATGAAAGAAAAACAGAAGTCGAGGTTTGCCAACAATACAGACTAAGTACTTTATTAGGTTCCAAAATGAGAAAATGGTAGTTTTAACCTATTTTAGTATAAATCCATCACCCTCCTCAAAGAGCCCGCCTTCGCGTCCACTGCGCCCCAGTCGTGGTAGCGCCTGTACTCCTGGGGCCTCAGCAGGTACTGGCGGCCCCGGTAGTTGGGCATCTCGTAGAGGATCCAGCAGCCCTCCAGCACGTGGAGCGAGCGCACCTCACTGAGGTGGAAGCGGTCCTGGATGCAGGAGCAGTCCTCGTTCAGCTCCATCATGAGGCCCTTGTGGTCTTCTCTCTCGTACAGCCGCATCCTGTGGGAGCTGGTCTGCTCGGCCCGGGAAAGAAAGACCAGAACAGCGCATGAGCCCCTCTCACGATCCCATCCCATCAAACAAAAGCAGACCAACTAGACAGGCTGGGGCGGGAGGGCATTGATGCAAACGTCCCAGACTCCTTGAGAATGCTGAGTGCTCCTCTCGGATCTGTGTTCTAGTGCTTAGCAATCATGAGCACCTCATTTCCTGTTTCTTACCCAGGAGGTTCGAATTAGAGTTTGAATCCCTCAAAAGCTCAGATATCTTGAATTTTAATTGCCTGTGCTCATTTAAGCTTAGTCTTTTTCTGTGGGGGGGTAGATAAAAATAATTGATTTTTTTTACTAGTATTCTTGTGGTTATTTCTTAGTAAGAAAATTATTTCATGTAAATAAAAATACATAATATCAATAACAATTATAATATATTATATATTTCTATATTAATATAACATATATCTATAATAATATTAGACTATTATAACATAATATACCTATGTATCTATATAATATGTTATATGGATATATCTAAATTATATATTATATATTATGATCTATCTCTATATATTTATTTTACATTTCTAAATAGGTGTAAATTTATATGTATATGTAAATTGATCACTAAAGAAGGGATTTATTTTATTTTACTTTGAAGAATGTGGCCATATAGCCCTCAAATTCCTATCCTTCCACTTCAATCTCTGGAGTAGTTGGGATCACAGATATGAGCAACCTGGCTTGGCAAAAGGTGGATTTTTAAAAATCATGTAATGTAATGTAAAGTTGGTTTCAATAACGACCTGCAATGAGAATTCAACCGATCTTCTGAATTTAGGAAGTTTTCCAAAGTTAAACACTACCTTTAAATAATTTATAGCAATTGTTTTAGTGTCTCTTTGCCCACAGGCAAAACTAACTCATTCATTAGTAGTTTCTTTAGATGAAAATTAATCTGTTGAAAATACTGGTCAGTTTCTCATTTTCAAGCTTTGTTTTATGCTACATTATAATATTATATGGGTACAATCAAACAACTTCTGATTGGCCTAATGATGACCAAAATAAAAAATAAAAATGACACTAATAAAGTGAATTCTTCCGTGTGTGTGTGTGTGTGTGTGTGTGTGTGTGTGTGTGTGTGTGTGTGTGTTGCCAGTACTGGAGCTTGAACTCAGCCCAGATTTTGTCCCTTTTTACTCGTTTGGTGCTCTCCCATTTGAAGCACAGCTGTTCTTCTAGCTTTTTGGTGGTTCATTGGAGAAATAGAGTCTCAAGGTCTCTTATTCTTTCCTGGGGCTGGCTTTGATCCACTCTCCTCAATCTCAGCCTCCTGAGTTGCTAGGGTTACAGGCGTGAGCCACTGGCACAAGTTTTTGTTTCCCTGATCGTTTCTATGCCTTTCATGTTTGCATTTACAGGCGTTTTGAAGGGGGAACGTCTTTCTGTCCAGCCCACATCCCTAACACAGAAAGGGTGCAAAGAAAGCACAGGCTCGGAGGGCGTGCGGGACTCACCTGGGGAAGGAGGCGGCAGGAGCGGATGGAGTCGCTGAAGCCCATCCACTGCTGGTAGTCCGGGTAGTCGCCCCGCCGCAGGAAGTACTGGTAGCCCTGGTAGTTGGGGCGCTCATAGAGCATCCAGCAGCCGCTGTCCACGCGGATGGAGTTGCAGCGGCTGAAGTAGGTCTGCAGGTTGGGGCAGTCGGTGCTGCACTCGTAGCAGCGGCCCTGGAAGCCGCGGTCCTCGTAGAAGGTGATCTGCAAGGGAAGCACAATTGCCCATGAGAGTATCTGCTCCCGGGAGGCTTGCAGAAAGTCTTCTCCTTCCCCCTGGTTGTCTGCTCACCTTCCCCATGGCTGATGGACACGAACGGTGTGAGATCCGAGCGGTGGAGCGGGCAGGCCGCCCCAGGCCTATATAGCAGGGCCGCTGCTGCGTTGGCAAGAACAGCACAAAAGGGGCCCGCGGGGGTGAGTAAGGGGATTTATTTTATGGATCTCTTTTACACGCCGCATTCAGTGGCAGCGATTGTAGATTTGCAGTCGGTCTCTGGTATATTCCAACGCTGCCCTTCCTCTATGTGCTGCTCTGTGTTGTTTTATTCGGATTCTCAGTGTTTTCTAAATTTATCAGCACATCAGTCTGAACTTTTGACCTGAAATTCATGTCTCTACGTTAGGATTCCATTATACTGCGTGGATTCTGTCTGGGGAGGGGGAGGGGTAGGGGGAGGAGGAGGGGGAGCAGAGACCTGGGCCTTTACTGAAGTACTGAAGTACCTCCAGAATTCTAGAAGGTTAGGTCAGACAGAATGCCCAAGGAGCCCTGACTAATGCACCTTGGGTGACAAAAATCGAACTTACTCTTGCCTGTTTTTCTTTTTTCTGTACAGGTTTTGACAATCCAGCATAGGACACAAATCTATATTCTGATTGTGGCTACTTTTGACTCTGTCCACTCCATGCTGACAGACGCACCAGTCGCTTCCTCTTTGGTAGGTGAGCTGTTTGTAACTCAGATCAGCCTCTTTCTCAGTCAGGGACACAAGTCTGTGAAGTGCATTGTTTTCTGGATTGCTTTCCTGTTTCCAAGAGCAGAGGAGGCCTTAGAGTTTCCTGGGCAAGGGTTGGAGCTTAGGACTCATGCTGCCTAAACTCAGGCCTATGAGCAGGCAAATCACAAATCTTTAGCTCCTAAAAAACAAATACTGTTGTACTGCTTGAACTCAGGGCCTGAGCACTGTGCCTTAGCTTTTTTGCTCAAGGCTGGCATTTACCACTTGAACCACCTCCATTTTCCACTTTTTGCTAGATATTTAGAAACAAGAGTCACAGATTTGTCTGCCTGGGCTGGCTTTGAAGCACAATCCTCAGGTCTCAGCCTCCTGAGAAATAGGATTATAGTCAGCCTGCGTTACCATGTGGAGTAATTCAAGGAAGGGAGGATGGGAGGAAAAAAGGGAATAAAGAAAGGAGAAAGAGAGGAAGGAAGAAGAGACGGGAGGGAGAGAAGGAGGAAAAGAAGGAAGAAAGAAGAGTAGCTGGGAAGGAGAGAGGGAGGGAAGAGGAGCAGGGAGGGAGAGAAGGAGGGAGGAAGAGATGAAGGAAAAGTGGGCTAGCTTCTGACATACAGAAAAATGTCCTATTTCTAGCTAGGACATGCTATTATTCCCCTACTAAATATAAACAATCTGGAGTATACAGCTTCGGAGACTGAGAAACTAAGGCCATTTTACCATTTTGTCTAAGATAGGCAAAACTAAGGTTGATATGCCCTCTGCAAAGTACTATAGACTTCTCTTAGCTAAAATGATGAACTG
The DNA here is from genome assembly GCF_024711535.1 of Dipodomys merriami. Classification (NCBI taxonomy): domain Eukaryota; kingdom Metazoa; phylum Chordata; class Mammalia; order Rodentia; family Heteromyidae; genus Dipodomys; species Dipodomys merriami. Next base: position 25,421,042 of record NW_027202270.1, on the reverse strand, counting down.
TTATCTTCTGAGCTGCTGGAACTTAAACTCAGGGCCTCATACATACTAGTTAAGCATTCTACCACTGAGCTACACTCCCAGCCCTAATAGAGATTACAACTTCAGTCTTCATCCTGTTTTTCACAGATATCAATGATAAAATTAACGCCACTTTCTGACAAATCTAAAATAAAGGAAACCTCTGCTTTTTTTAGATTCTTCCTCAACCAAGGTGAAAATTCTACAAGGAGCTTTTTCTGTTCAGAAGAACTGGAATTTGAACTCAAGGTTTGGTGCTTGTTAGGCAGTTGCTCTACCACTTGAACCATGCCAGCATCCCACCACTAAGTTGTTTTTAACACAATCTAACAGAAAAATATCATCTTCTTCATGCTGGGGGGTTCTTCCTAGTTGTAATAATTCATAAACTTAGCTAGTTTAAAGAGACACATGTTCCTGGATGTCTTAAATGAAACATTAACATAAATTAATGGGATTATGTACATAATGCGGTCAGCACATACCTACTTCACACAAGCTCTGGTAATACTGGTGACAGATACTAGCAGTAGTGACATTATCAAGGGTGACTCTAGCTTGCTCATCTCTCTTAAAGGCATTTGATCTCTCTCTTTTTTTAATCTTAGGTCGGAGACCGGGACTAGAACTCAGTACCTGAAGCCACTTTTACTTGCTGGCTAACTGAGACATGCCTCCAACCCCTTATTTGGTCTCCTCAAAGATCTTGAATAGTTTATCCTGAATAGTTTATGTTGCCATTTTGTGGTTTAAAGAACAGCTACAACTTAGACTTGCATAGACATTAGAAATGATCTAGTGATGATTCAAACTCTAGTATGCATAAAAATCACCATGCCTTTAAAAAATACAAATTTCCATTTCCTACCCTCTCCCAGATCTTATGTCATTAGATCAAACTCCTAGCATCTTTATTTTTAACCAGTACCAAATAGTTCTTGAAACAAACTTTGAAAATGCATTTTTGTACATTTTTATTGTAAAAATGTTGTACAGAAGGGTTACAGTTACATGAGCAAGGTAATGAGAATATTTCCTATTGAGCATTGTTGCCTCCTCCTTTGTTTTCCCCCTACCATCCCTTTCCTTCCACCTCTACAACTACACTCCCCCTCTCCCCCCCTCCCTGCCTAAATTGTAAAGTTCGTTTTTCAACATAGAGTCTTATACATCTCATTGTTACAATGGGTCAACCTATATCCTTATATTTAACCATTTTGTTTTTTCCCTTCCCCTCCCTGAATTAGAGAAGTGAATATACAAGATGCAGGGCACCGACATTAAATACAGTGAAAATAGGGGTTATACCATGGGAGAGGAACATACAAAGCAACAGAAAAATCACATGGTTCATTATAAATACATTAGAAACAATAGCAAGAAAGTAAAAAGGTATTTTAAAATGCATTTCTAGAGTCATCCTTCTGTCTGTCTGCCTGTCTGTCACTGACATAGAATCTGTGTAACCTAAACAAGCCTATAATTAGTGATCTTCCCAGTTTTCCAAATGTTGAGATTACAGATGTGTATTATTGGTGCCTAGTCCATTCCGTCATTTTTGATAGGGAAATTGTGTGTTTTAGCTATCTTCAGATAAAGCCTTATTAGCCACTGTACGAAGATTCTTCTTTCTTTCTTTCTTTCTTTCTTTTTTTTTTTTTTTTTTTTTTTTTTGCCAGTGCTGGGGCTTGAACTCAAGGCCTGGGCACTGTCCCTGAGCTGCTTTTGCTCAAGACTAGCACTCTACCAGGTGAGCCACAGGACCACGTTCGGCTTTTTCTGTGTATGTGGTGTTGAGGAATTGAACCCAGGGCCTCCTGCAAGTGAGGCAAGTGATCCACCACTGAGCCACCTTCCCAGCCTGAAGATTCTTTTTAATCTATATTCAGGAGCACTCTCTGCTAGTCCCTGTTCTGCAAATCTCATAGGGACACCATAGAACCAAGGCAGACATACCAGTATTTAAATGCAAATGCTGACAAGATTGGAAAAGCAACCAAGGGTCAGAGTTCACATTACTGAATATTAGTTTTACCTCAGAATGACACATGCTCTTGAGCTTCTACTTCTTTTGAGATCTTCCTTCTCTTCCCAGTCTCCTGCCATAAGCCCACTGTCTTATAGGCTGTCTCATGCTATCTCAGTAGGACTTTCAGATGCTTCCCCATTCTGCCAGGCTGGCCTTTCTCCACATTGTAAGACTGGGAATGCATCACGTCTATGTACATTGCTTGGAACACTTTACTAACTTCCTTTGCTGTTGAGATCAAGTACTGATTCCTTCCATGGCACAATCACATTGTTCTGTTTGTGGCCAAACTATCCAATCACTCTGAACATTGTTGCCCAAATGTGTGATGGTATCTTCACATCACTCTTTTTCAATGATCTTTCCTTTCTATTTAGTTAGTTAGTTAGTTAGTTAGTTAGTTTGTTGGTTGTGGTGCCTGAACTCTGGGCCTGGGCACTGTTCCTTAGCTCTTCAGCTCAAGGCTTGTGCTCTACCACTTGAGCCACAGTGCCACTTCCAGCTTTTTCTGCTTATGTGGTGCTGAGGAATCGAACCCAGGGCCTCATGCATGCAAGGCAAGCACTCTACCACTGAGCCACCTTCCCAGCCCTTTTCTTTTTTTTTAATATTTCATTTTATTGTAAAAATACTGTACAGAGGAGTTACAGTTACATAAATAAGGTAATGAGTACATTTTCTATTGAGATATTGTTACCTCCTCCTTTGTTTTTCCCCTACCATCCCTTCCCTCCCCACATCCCCAACTCCTCCCACCCCCCACTCCCCACCCCCCATGACCTTTCTTGCTAGGCATCAATTCTCTGTTTTTCACTAGGAGAAAATTTTCCCCTTCTTCAAGATTCAACTGAAGCCTAAATTTCTCTGTAAAGACTTTCTAGAACCTCTCCTAATCTTGTGGCCTTAATTTATTACTATTTCCTTGGTTCCCCAAGCTCCATGTTTGTATCACTGTAATGGTAACTGTCACTCATCTAATGATTAGATATCAGTCCCTTGAAATAGAGATGGAGAGTACTATGAGGGCGGGGCTATTCCATATTTATCTTGGTGTTCCTACAAAGGACCCAATAGCTTGACATATAAAGGTGACTCAAAAACCATTTAGGGATTGAGTGAATGTCGTTCTCTGTCTGAAGTTCACTGTGATAGTCATCTGTAAAGCAGCTTATACAGGCATAAAAATTTGTGTCAAAGCTCAGTATGTTCAACTTTTAGTACATAAGATGATATTGTCCTACCCTTGCTTGATTTCATGGGCACTTATAATGGTGGAGAGAAGTAAGAAAAAGGAGAGAAAGCAGGTATGTTATGTTTTCTTCAAAGACCTTAACTTTGTAGCAATTTCAACTGTCTAACTTTTATGTGTTCTGAAAGAACAAATTAATATTCCAACAGCAGTAGCCAATCCCAGAGTTTTGTTAATGTCTGAGGCCAAGTAAGTTGATTTTATCATCTGACTTCCTGCATCTTAGCAAGTAATGCAGTACTTGTAGTTTTGCTTGGTTAAATGCAAAGTAGCCATTTGAGTAATGACCATGTAGACCAAAAAGACCCAAAGACAGAGACAGCCTAAAGGCCTAGCTGCTGACAGTATTCCTCTTGAAATGATCAGATGGTGAGTGTGTGTGTGTGTGTGTGTGTGTGTGTGTGTGTGTGTGTGTGTGCATGTGTGTATAGTTTGTTTACACAGCAAGTGGTTATGACTGTCATTTGTGCTTTGATTAACCTATAAAGGAGAAAAGTTGAACTCCATTGGTCTGGATGGGAGAGTAAAGGATTATGTGCTTAATCAGAACCTAACACTATTATGGGCAGGGCAAGAAACCTGGAGAAAGAGCTCATAAAGCAAACTGTTTAGGGGTATAATAATAGCAGTTCTTGGGCTGGGAAGGTGGCTCAGTGGTAGAGCTCTTGCCTTGCATGCCTGAGGCCCTGGGTTCGATTCCTCAGCACCACATAAGGAAAAAGCTGGAAGTGGCGCTGCGGCTCAAGTGGTAGAGCGCTAGCCTTGAGCTGAAGACCTGAGGGACAGTACCCAGGCCCAGGGTACAGGCCCCATGACCGGACCCCCCCCCCAAAAAAAATAGCAGTTCTTTGAACTTCTTTTTTTTTTTAAATTCTGTTTCTTTGTACTTTTTTATTCAATAACTTTTATTCCAGTGTCTTTGGGACTTTTATAAGATTAAATAGGCAAGAAGATACCTTAGATTCAAAGGGAAAAAAATTCAGGACTTGGTTGAGAATGTGGCTTAGTGGTAGAGTGCTTGCCTAGCATGCATGAAGCCCTGGGTTCAACTCATCAGTACCACATACACAGAAAGTGACACTGTGGCACTGTGGCTCAACTGGTAGGGTTCTAGCCTTGAGCAAAAGAAGTTTAGGGACAGTGCTCAGGCCCTGAGTTCAAGCCCCAGGACTGGCAAAACAAAACAAAACAAAAAACAGGGCTTAGTGTTACAAACTTTGATCACAAGAAACAGGGTATTTAGAGTGTGGAGTATAAGCTGACAATGGGACAGTCTCAAACTCTTGGTTCCTCCAAATGGGGAAAGAGTGGGATTCTGTAGGTATCTCTTCCATTCTACTTCCAAGATTGTAGCATTTGTGTTAAAGAGAGAGGAGGGAGGCACCAAGAAAAGAGGAGAAAATAAAAGATGAAAGACAGCATTTATCATCACGAGAATGGCACCTATAGACCACCTAAAGCAGGGCCATCTAAGATAGACTTTTGTGTTGTTATTTTGTAGTACTGGAGATTGAACCCAAGGTCTTGTGCATAATAGCCAAGTGCTCTACCACAAAACTGTATCTCTCCAGTCCCAGAGGCCAGCTCACATTGGATTTGATATCAGTGCACTGTTAGGATGTAAACTTGTACCTGTGTTCCATACATCAATGCTGTAGATGAGAGAAGGGTGAAGAGTTTAGAGGAAAAGGAGTCTGTCACTGTCAGCCTCTGGGAGTTAGCACTTGTGGAAGGATGAGATAGATGACTTACCTAGTTAGGAGGGAAGAGGACAGAGTAGAGAGACTGGGAAAACCACAGGCCACTCCTTTCTCCAGAATTACAAGAGACACTGAGTTATGTTTAGGTTGGAAAGACTGGATACACAAAATTCCCATCGATGTGAGACAGGACGGGAGGTTTACTTGACTCTCAAAGGATGGGATACTTCTAGTGAATTCTGACTTAAAGATGAACTTCATGAGAAACAGCCTTACAACCATACTTAATGACTGAAGGATGTTTTCACAGATGTGTGTTTAGAACCCCCTTTAATAGGACCCACAAAAAACTTTCCAGTTTTAATCCTAAGGGTAGCTAGGTGGGTTTAAGTTGTCTTCTAGACTCTTGAACTGACCTTGTTTCCTTCTCTGACTTGGTTGCTGGATCCCAGAAAGGTTGATTTACAGCTATGTAGTGCCTTCCAGCATTCAACTTGGATTTGAACTTTCTTCTTGATTCCATGTTATGTCTTACTTTTGGCATTTTTCTCTGACTCAGCTTCCTTGTACACTTTTCTCCTTTTCTGCCCTATTTTATTTTATTGATTTTACTGTTCTTAATTGATTCCATGGACGAATTAAATAGTATGTACTTACCATGCACATCATGGTGTTTTAAAGTATAGAAACATGATAGAATGACTAATTAAGACATTAATTTTTTCACATAATTATTTTTTGTGCTTAGACACTTTATAACTATCCTATTTGTGAGTTCCAGCCTTTGTCCACGAGTACCTATATCTCTCAACAAACATAGTAGCTGATAATCACCATTTTACTCTCTACTTTTCTGAGCTCAAATTGTTTTTCAGGTTCCACATGGGTGAGCTCATACAGCAATAGATTTTCTGGTCTTACCTACTCCACTTAATGTAAAAGTCTTCATGTTCACCACATTGCTTTTAATAATAAGATCTCTCTTTGGTATGGCTGAGTTATAATCTATTACTTATAAGTACCATTGATTCCATCTTCTGGCTATTGTAAAAATAACCCACTGCATTAAAAATAGCAGTGGAGATATCTCTTTTACATATTGAATTTAATTTTCTTTGGCTATATAATTAGTTTCTTTCACTTATTTTGAATTTACTATACCATAGATTTCATTAGCCACCATAATCTTTTAAAAAAAATGGAGGGAGGCAAAATATAGAATCCCCTAAGCTTCTCCAGAAAATTTAGATTCTTATTTTTCATTTATTATTTTTATATATGTCATACTGTATTACTATTAAAATGATATGAGGCTGAGTTTCCTCAGGGGCAAGTAGTCTTGGTAAATGCCCTGAAATCTTCACAAAGGTCATAAAGAGACAGTGTATATTTGACTGGAAATCTCAGAGGAATGATATACTATAAATTGACAAGGGAAAAAAAGTGATAAGGACTATTGTACCATAGATCAGGTCAAATTGCTTGTTTATAAAGCTTGCCTTTTCTCCACAGCTGAAACTGATCAAGGCAGAGAATAACAACAACCTGAAGGGACAAATTGAGGTGTTTTTGTCAGTACTAAGCCATTACATAAAGACTATTCTCCTGAGACGACTATAGATAGAGTCGGTCTAATTGAATTGAACTTTTCTTTAACTCTACATGTTTTTAGTTATTAGAAGTGTACTGGAATCTGATGCTGATGGTTCATGTCTGTAATCTTAGCTACTAAGGAAGCTGATTTCTGAAGATCTTGATTCAAAGCCAGCCCAGGCAGACAAATCAGAGACTATTGTTTCCAATTTACCAGCAAAATCCCAGGAATGGAGTTATGGCTCAAGTGGTAGAGCACCAGCCTTGAGCCAAAAAAGCTAAGGGAGAATTTGAGGCCTTGATTTAGGACCTAGTACACTCCCTCTCTGTCTCTCTGTCTCTCTGTCTCTTTGTCTCTCTGTCTGTCTCTCTCTCTCTCCCTTCTTCCCCATCTCCCTCTCTCTCCCTTGCCCCTCTCTCTCTCACACACACATAGTGCTAGAAATAATATTTTGTGCATTATTTGTCTTGTAAGAGGTTGTTTCCCATCCTGAAAACATGTTATTATGTTTGGCTTAATGCCATCATTGCTTATGAATGCTTAACAGATTGAAAGAAAAACACAACTCTCGTAGTGCCAGAAACACAAGCTACAGATTTTATTGGACTCTAAGGGAGAAAAGTGGGGAATGTAAATATTTTAATAAAAATCCATGACTCTTCTAAAAGAACCAACTTTGGCATTCGTAGCCCCCCAGTCAAGGTATCTCCTGTACTCCCCGGGCCTCAGCAGATACTGCCTTCCCCTGTAGCTGGGCATCTCGTACAGAATCCAGCTGCCCTCCAGCACATTGAGGGAGTGGATTTCATTGAAGTGGAAGCGGTCCTGGAGAGAGATACAGTCCTCTGTGATCTCTGACATTTGTCCTCTGAACTCATCTCTCTCGTAGATCCTCATTCTGTAAGTGCCCGAATGCTAGGGTGGCAGACAAAAGAGGAAAAATAAATGAACTAAAATGGAGAGAAACCAAAATTCTAGCTCCTGTACCTCCACAGCCACCCCTACTGGGAAATCTTTGAGTCCAAATTTGCACAGGCACATGGTACAGTTCAGGAGTCTTTCTCACCCCCACTAGCCCAACTCTAAGAAATCTCCAGACTTATTGGCAGAACTAGGAACAGAACCCAGTAACTCTTCAGCCTCTATCCGTTAGCCGATGATCTCTGGGAATTAAAATTTGCTAAAAATAAAGATTATCATATCATTTCAAGTGCTTGTTGTTTGAAATCCTACCACTCAAAGGAGATAAATGATAGAGTCTTTGTTCAGGCAAGTATAATTTTATATATATCTGATTAAAAAAGTATCCACATTAGCTATTTTCTGTAAGAAGATACAGTTGCTTTTACGTAGACTAAGTTTGAGAATTAAACTCTTGTGACAAATAGGATGATACAGTTCCCTTATCTGTTTTGAAAACCTCAGATTTAGTTCAAAGCTGAACCCTCTGACTCTCAGCTTCTGCTGTGTCTCTTGCTCTCAACTGCTCCATCTCCCTCTACAGCAAAATCACCTTCAATAAACTCAGTTTTGATGTTACTAGATCCCATGCCCCTCGCCCCCAGTCCACTCTCCTGGGAATTCCAGACTCACTTCCCAGAAAGTACTGAATCCCAAAATTTAGCTTGGGATCTGGCCTTGTGCTTTATACCACTAAACTGAACTAATATATACTGACCTTTATATTGGAATAGAAACCAGAATACAGGGCCAGAACCATCAAGTGGACGAGTAAAGCCAAAAGTACCAGTGTCTGCCATCAACTAAACGGTCCTAGATTCTCTTTATGCAAATGTGATACATTGGCTTTCTGGTTTGCTAGAGCTTGGAAGAAACAGAAATTATCTCTCTCTCTCTCTCTTTTTTAAAGTAAATTCAGTCTCTTTTATATCCTACTTCACCCCACCCCCCACCCCTTAATCATTCCCTAGTCTTCTCGTCTTTATTTTATTTAAAAATGTAAAATCTGGGAACATGATTGAAAAAAAGATATATACCCACATGAGACTTGGTGAGGAATGGCTCCAGCAGGCACTCTTCTGAACTGCATGAGCTAGGTATGGCTTCTTCCTGCTCTCTAGTTGGAACTCTTTGGTTTAAGGTAAGTAACTCTTTGGACTAACGCAATTTGCAGAGACTGATCACAAAGACAGAGTCACACTCACTTGCGGAATCAGGCGGCAGGAGCGGATGGAGTCGCTGAGGCCCATCCACTGCTGGTAGTCCGGGTAGTCGCCCCGCCGCAGGAAGTACTGGTGGCCCTGGTAGTTGGGGCGCTCGTAGAGCATCCAGCAGCCGCTGTCCACGCGGATGGAGTTGCAGCGGCTGAAGTAGGTCTGCAGGTTGGGGCAGTCGGTGCTGCACTCGTAGCAGCGGCCCTGGAAGCTCCGGTCCTCGTAGAAGGTGATCTGCAATGGGAAGACATAAAGCAGGCGAGATTTCCCACCCCCCACCCCCCTCACCTGCTGAGGATGCTCCAACAGGGCAAAAGCTGGACATCAGGTACCCAGGATTTACCTTTCCCATTTTGGAGAGAGGAAGCAGGAGCTGTTCCCTGTGCTGTGTGGCACTGGGGGACCATCGCGGTATATATACAGCCCTGACTGCTGCCTCCACAGGAAATCACACAAAAGGGCCCATTCCAGAGAGTAAGGGGATTTGCATGGCCCGCCCTCTCCCCTCCCTCTCTCTGGTCGCTGGGGTTGGCTGAATGGTTGGTTTCCTCTCATTCTTTCTGGTAGGTTCGTGTTGCTTTGATTCACTAAAGCTGTTGTTGCCACCAAAGTGGAAAAAAAAAGAAAAAGAAAAAAAAAGAAAAAAGAAAAAGGTCTCTACTCTTTTAGTCGAGCAAAAGGGTGAGCGAAACTCAATCCCTATGCATTTATTTTATAGCTTACTCTGCTTAATCAACTTTTCCAAGGTAATCAAACTTGGCCCTGTAGTCTGCTTTTGTTGTTGTTGTTGTTTTGAAAGAAATGTTTTTAAAATCTGAATTGAAATAGTAAGGAATCTTAAGGAAAATGTAGCAAAAGAAGTAATCTATGACAGTGCTTTTAAAAAACATGGTGTTTAGATCAAAGTCAAGATTCCACAATTATCTCTGTTAATTGGGGATATTTGAATAGCATCATTCCTCCACTGGGCTCCTGAAGAGTACAGGTATGGCCTTCCTCCATTTTCTTATCTTGGGTAAGGTGCTGGCTGGATTCTTTCTGCTACTGGTGGCTGGTCAGCCTGCCTGTCTTCAAATGATCTTTCCTTTGTTAAAATTATCTATTATTTCTTTTTTACTTTTAATATTTTATTTTTATTATCTATTATTTCTTTTTATTATCTATTATGTATGATTTTATTTATCTATTAAAACGCTGCTAGCCAAGCACCGGTGGTTCATGCCTGTAATCCTAGCTACACAGGAGGCGGAGATCTGAGGATCACAGTTCAAAGTCAGCCAGGGCAGGAAAGTCTGTGAGACTCTTATCTCCCGTAAACCACCAGAAAACCAGAAGTGGTGCTGTGGCTCAAGTGGTAAGGAGCTAGCCTTGAGCCTTGAGCTGAGGGACAGTGCCAGGCCCAGAGTTCAAACCCCACAACCGACCAAAAAAACCCAAAAAACAAAAAACAAAAACCTTGCTCCCTTGATGAGAGTAATTTGAGGATTGTAAGGAGCGATGCAGAAATTCTTCAGGTTCACACTACCCATGTTTTCAGACTTGAGGTGGAGTGTGGGTCTCATGGTATAGTACAGGAGCCCCTGATGTTCTGGAGTCAATTTCAAAGAGTTTTAACTAACAAGACAATTTTCAAAAATGATACCAGGAGGGTTTTTTTTTCTGTCTTTTTTACTCTTATTCTTTCACAAATATAAACTGGCATTTCCCAGTGGCACCATAGGTACATTTTTTTAAAAGCAATTCTATTCTTTGCAGTTTTGGAAGTATAGCACTATTTATTTAGCATGTAATGTGTGTGTTGACCAATACTCTTAAGCTCAAGACAGGCAAACCTGTACCTACAATATGTATTGACTTCAATAAGGATGTCATTGTCTCTTTCAAGGTGAAAGGGGTCCAAGGATGAAACCTACCATCAAATAGCTGGATGGGGCTTTACTGGGGCTCACACTAGTCTATCTGCTGGTAACCAGAAATTTTTAGAGGGGTAGTAGCTTGTTAAGAAGGAGGAAGTCCATAACCCTCAAGTTTGCTCTCAGAAAATAATACTTTCTATAAACTTCTTATGCTAGAACTAGGGTGGCTGATGTCAGGCCAAAACATTCTGTCTACTTGATGGCTAAACAACCCTTCCATGGGCCTACAGTAGTCAGTAATGTGGGATACAATCATCTTCATTCTTTCTGCCTATTCCCATCTCTCCACACACATACACATGCTTCTACTCCAGTCATTCTTTTTTTGGGGGGTCTGGTCGTGGGGCCTGAACTCTGGGCCTGGGCGCTGTCCCTCAGCTCTTCAGTTCAAGGCTAGCGCTCTACCACTTGAGCCATAGCGCCACTTCCGGATTATTTTTTCTTTTTGCTTATGTGGTGCTGGGAATCGAACCCAGGGCCTCAGGCATGCAAGGCAAGCGCTCTACCACTGAGCCACTTTCCCAGCCCTACTCCAGTCATTCTTATTCCTAATCGGACAGTTTTTTCCTTCTCTGGCCTTGGACCGGCCAGCCAACCCTCTTAACATCTATTCGTTACGTCTATATGTGTCCTGACCTTAGATTACTTTTTGTTCTACACAAAGTAAATAACAGGTGCATGTTCTTAAGGTTGCCTCCTGGGAGGATTTTCCTCACTGCTGTTTTCAGAGCCACTCCCTACTAAGGTACCATCACGCAGTAGCATACCACTGAGGGCTTGTACCCACTTAATGGAACCAACTCATCAGGGAACTAAACTCACCTGCCTCTTTCCTCCTTTGTCAGCTGGCCACAGGTGTCCCCTCCTGCACTCTCTCCCTACATCAGTTGTTAAGTGTGCATTGATAGTTATCTCAAGCAATGGTAGTAGACTCGCTGACCCTGTAGGTAACTTAGAGCTAGCATAATCACCAGTCAAGGGGACTAGGACTATGTGTCACTGGTTGCCCAGTAATTAAATGTGGGCTGCCACTGTGAAACAGTGTCCCTTTAAAGAGGAAAATTCCTTGAGTCAGACTCAGTTTTCAGCTGTTAGCATCAGGGAAAAAGTGTCTCAGTCCTGAGTGAGAGTCTGGGCAGATCATAATAGTGCCCTCTCTAAAAACAAAATAAGAATTGATCACAATACAACACCTCCCCCTGCCCCCCCACCCCGAGATAATGAGAGCTGACATTTTGGTGTTTATCTTTCAGGGTTTTGTGTATTGAAAATCCATTTAGGGTTGTATTATTTAGACTATGTAGTATACTCTTGTTTTCATCTAAATCATTTTTTTTTTTTCTTGGCAATCATGGGGCCTGAACTCTGGGCCTGGGCGCTGTCCCTCAGCTCTTCAGCTCAAGACTAGCACTCTACCACTTGAGTCACAGTGCCACTTCTACCTTTTTTTCCCTGTTTATGTGATGCTGAGGAATCGAACCCAGGGCCTCATACATGTGAGGCAAGCACTCTACCACTGAGCCAACTTCCTAGTCCAAAATCATCTTTTAAATAATGCTAATCAAGATAATAATATTTTAGTTATTTTGTTATTTTGGGGTGAAGAAAAATTGAATGAAAAAAACTCATTAAGTAGAGAAGGGCTCACAGTGGGAGGGGGACAAGAGAGAATGATGGGATGTGTGAATGTAATCACAGAATGTTTTATGCGTGTCTGAAAATGTCACTCCAAAGCCCACCAATGGCAGTATGCAGATTGTTCAAAGAGAGCCCTGGAAACAGATAGGAGCCATTGCAAGGGGGTTTTGCCCTGAACAACAGAAATTGGATTCAATTCCAATTCCAACATGTGCAAGTGGACATCTTGAACTGAAGAGCATACACCAGAGAGTCAGTGGGTAAAACATTACTAAGAGGAAATGTCAGAGATATAGGGTTTCTGGCTAATGTCAGGCTAAGGTCATTAGCATAATCAAACACTCCATTGCCTTATCAGAGTTCTTGTTCAAACTGGGTTCTATAAGACAGAGAGGGAAGCCTGAGTTTAGACATTACCAGGCAGGGAACTGAGAGGTGTCTGATTCAAGTTTTAGTCAAAGGAGAGTCTTTATCAATATTTTAATAAATTTTAAAGATGGCATTAAGTTATAAATTGATAATACGTTTGTGTTTCTGTGCTTACTACCTAGGTGTCTCCACCTTTTCTTGTGGTTTGGGGATTAAATGTGGTCAATAGATAATTTCACATACAATATTGGAACATTTTAATTATTTCTTTTTGTGCCAGTTTTGGGGCTTGACCTCAAGGTCTAGTCACTATCCTTGATCCTTTTTGCTTAAGACCTCTTAAGCCCCACCCACCTCCACTTCTGGCTTTTTTGTTGTTGTTTTTTGATAGTTAATTGGAGTTAAGAGTCTCATATACTTTCCTTTCTGGGCTGGCTTCAGACCATGAGCCTCAGATCTCAGCCTCTTGAGCAGCTAGGTTTATAGGCATGAGCCACTGGAGCCTAGCTTGGAACACATTAACAATAATTGATCATTTTTGTTTGATCATTTTGATCAAATGATGGCTATGTATATAGTCAAATGATGACTCTGTGTGTGTGCGTGTGTATGATCTTTAACAAGGTTCCAAAGAGAGAATTGTACAGCTGGAGTGGAAGGAGTTGCTGGAATCCAGACACTGCTGGTGGTTGGTGTAGCTGCCTCAGCCTCGTGGTTGGTGTAGCTGCCTCAGCCTAGAGCATCCATCAAGAATAGGATATGGAGGTGAATGGTACTTTCAGGATCTGGCTTGGGGGAGGACCCAATCAAATTTCTGTAGTTGAGTAGGAGCACAGGTAGAAGTGGTCTCTGCTGCACTCACAGGGGCTAATTTCAAGGGAGCTTGTGATATGCAGGGAGGTCCTCCCTGGACGTCAGTGGGAGTTCATGACAAGCCCCTCCTCTGCACTACCTCACTACCGGTGTCTGAGTCAGCGTGGAAAAGCCAGTTTTGTTCATCTGCTGTAGCACAGGCTTAGAAAGGTGTGTGCTTGCTTATGTATGTGCGTCCATGCTCCTGTGATTTCAGCTTGATTTGACTAATGGTGGAATCTCTTCCTTTTTCTCATTTCCCTATCAAAAATATAAGTGTGTGTGTGTGTGTGTGTGTGTGTGTGTGTGTGTGTGTGTGTGTGTGTGTATGTGTGTGTGTATTTTATCTCCATTACAATAGAGCTAGGTATTCTTCCTGATAAAATGCTCAGAGTTTGAAATGGTGTGGAGAATGAAAATCAATATATTAAGAACAAATCAAGAGAAATGTCTTCTCTCACTGTTTTGCTGCACTTCTATGGTTAAGTGAGGGAAACAGTGGGAGTAGAGAAAATTCATTCTGAAAAGTGAGTATATTTGTTTTAAATTTTGGCAGCCCATAGGCACTAAATAGAGAGTTTTCCCCCTCCCCTTCCTTTTTGCCTCTTAAATTCAGGGTGTTTGTGATGGTCTTCACCTATGGAAGTAAGTCATTCCTTAAGACTGGAATACCCCATCTCCCCCTTTCCCCTGAAGCTTACCACCTCCCACTGAGACCCTTTGGGCTATCTCTTCTTAGAACCAGTCCAGTAGTGGCTTTCCCTCCTCTGAGCTTTATCACCTCAAGGGCTCTCAATTCATATTCACTACTGTCTTTCTCATAAACATTCTCCTTTCCTGGTCTCCCTCTCTCCAATGAAGTCATAAGCTCAAGGATAAAGTTTCTACCCTTTGAATTACTTCTCAATTAATTATGTGGATAAACACAGCTCTGGCTGGGCACTGGTGGCACATGCCTTATAATCTTAGCTACTCAGGAGGCTGAGATCTGAGGATCCAGGTTCTAAATCAGCAGCGCAGGAAAGTCCATGAGATTCTTAACTCCAGTTAATCACAGAAAAAGACAGAGATAGTGCTGTGGCTCAAGTGGTAGAGCACTAGCTTTGAGCAAAAGGAGCTTAGGGACAGCACCTGGGCTCAGACTGGAAAAAACCAAAACCCAAATAAAAAACAAACAGAGCTCCAGAAACTTATGAGACACGCCGCTTAACTTTTCCTATTTAAACAGAACATGTATGTTATTATTTATCCCAACTAAAAGTATAATTTATCCTGTATGTTCCTTCAGCAGAAAGGAATCTTGCTCAAAAGGAAGAAAGACATTTTTAGAAACAGCTTTCTTGAGATATAATTCACTGTCTATGTCAAGTTTCTGTAGCTGAGTAGGTTTACAGTTTATTCACAGTGCTGTGTTCACAGATGTGTATACCAGTCACCGTAATTTGGAACCTGTTTGTTACCATTAATAAAGTCTGTACTCTTTTTTTTTTTTTGTCAGTCCTGGGGCTTGAACTCTGGGCCTGGGCACTGTCCCTTTGCTCTTCAGCTCTAGCTAGCCTTCTACACTTGAGCCATAGCACCACTTCTGGTTCTCTGGTGGTTAGCTGGAGATAAGAGTCTCATGGACTTTCCTGCCCCAGCTAGCTTTGAACTATGATCCTCAGATCTCAGCCTCCTGAGTAGCTAGGAAACAGGCCTGAGCCACCAGCACCCAGCAAGTCTGGACTCTTTACTAATCACTCACTTTTATTCACTCATTCCCCCAGCTGTGAGCAACCACAAATCTCTTTGCTATCTCTATAACTTTGCTTGTTCTGAGTAGTTCATATATTATATGATCTTATGCGACTGGACTAATTTCCTTCATGTTTTTAAGGATCATTCATATGTGCTGATCATTCATATCAGCCAAATAATAGGCCATTGTTTGTATATATCACATTTTGTTTATCCAATAACCCATTGACAATTAGACCTTTGGACTGTTTTTTTACCTTTTGGCTGTTTTGTGTATAAGGTTTTGTTTGAACATAGATTTTCAATTTCTTTGATTCTATTCATAGGATGGAATTGCTTAATTAAAGCTATGAAGGTATATGAATGTGGCTGGGAATGTGGCTTAGTGGTTGAGTGCTTGCCTAGCATGCACAAAGCCCTGGGTTCGATTCCTCAGCACCACATAAATAGAAAAATCTGGAAGTGGGGCTGTGGCTCAGGTGGTAGAGTGCTAGCCTTGAGCTAAAAGAAGCTCAGGGGTCAGTGCCCTGGCCCTGAGTTCCAGCCTCAGGACTGGAAAAACAAAAACAAAAACAAACAAAAGATATATGTATGTTTTCTTTATAATTTGGGCTCTTAAATTTAGTTCTAGCCTTATACAGAATTAATTTTTTGTATGTGATACGAATTAGAGGTCCAGTTTATTTTTTCATTTTTCCCGCTTTTCTTTCTTTGCATCTGGGTATTTCATTTTCCCAGTACTATTTGTTGAAAAGACTATTTTTTCCCAACATCTTTGTCAAAACTCAGTTGGATATAGATATATAGGTTTACTTCTGGCTTCTCTATTATATTCCATTCATCCATGTTGTCTTTATGTTACACCTCACTGTTTTGATTACCATTTTCCATTAAAAAGTCTATTATAAAACAACCAGTAGGGCTAGGCATAGTGACCTACTGTAATCCTAATTAGCTGCTCAAGAGGTACGGATCAAGAGGATCATGGTTCAAGGATGGCTTTCAAAAGACCCCTTCTCAATCCATAGCTGTGTGTGGTGGCAGGTATTTGCCATCCCAGCTGTGTGGGAAAATGTAAGTAGAATGATTTTGGTCTGAGGCTAGCTCAGCCCCTATCAAGATCCTACTCCAAAAAAACAAAACAGAACAACAAGAACAAAAAAAACTAAAGAAAAAAGAGTTGTGGGCATGCTCAAATGGTAGAGCACTTGCCTAGCAAGGTGAGGCCTTGAAGTCAAACCCTAGTACTGAAAAAAAAAAAGGCATTTGGGATAGGCATTATTTTTATTTAAGTAAATGTAGAGAAGATACTAACTTTCTGGGAGGGCAACTGTACTAGAGTGCAAATAAATTCCAGAGATATGTATAATAGCAAATATGAATAACTTATTCCATGCAGTTGAGCCTCTGATGGCTGAGAATTGATTTAAAAAAAAAATCACACTGGGGTTCAAAATAAAGATGTTCAAATTATGATGATAAATTTCAGGGAACACTGAGGTATACTAATTTCTTACATTTACATTCATATACCGATTTAAAGGCAACAGAATGTGGTCTCTTCCCATCTTTTTCATCATACTTATCCTGGAATTTAGTAACGTGGGAATTTGTCATCACTAGTAGTTTTCAGTAAGGTAATTTAAACAACGATAGTAAGAACTGATTTGTGGGGGCATTGGTGGCTCACACCTATAATCCTATCTACTCTGGAGGCTGAGATCTGAGGATAGCCTTTCAAAGCCAGCCTGAGTATGAAAGTCCATGAGACTTTTATTTCCAATTAACCATTAAAAATCTGGAAGTAGAGCTGTGCTTCAAATGGTAGAGAGCACGAAGCTCCAGGGATAGCACCTAAGCCCCAAGTTTAAACCCTAGGACCAGCACAAATTAAAAAGAAAAAAGAAAAAATAATGAATTCATTTGCTCCGAGATAAACTAGAAAGTAGGATAACCAACATTCCTAATTTCTCTGCAGCTTTTGAGAGCTTCTGGGATGCATTATTTTTTCTGCTAAAACGGGAGAGTCTCAGGAAAAGTAGGCTAACTGGGTTGCTCTAGAGTTGTTAACAGAGGCAAGGTAAAATATTAGGCTATTTAACTCTTAGCCCTTTTCCAAGTGAGGATGATCTAAATCAAGCAGGCCATTTCTACTTTGGAAAATTCTGCTTAAAACACGCTCTTCTTGTATCCTTTCTCAAACCAATCTAACTGAGACATCAGCTACTCTCACCCCATCCTCAGTCTTCCCTTGTCTTTGGTGTTGAAACCACAGTGAGCTTTATGTTTTCCCTTTCCCTGGGGTCCTTTCCTCTCTCTTGTAGACCAAAGGTCTCTGTAAATACTGTGTCCTGATCAACAGGAAGGAAGTGGATATTCCAAATAATGTCAGGGTCAGATAAGTTGCTGGGATCACTACCTATTGGAAATCAGTTAGTACTTAAAGATAAGCAAGAGCCACTTAGTGCCAGGCACACAGGTTTTAAGTTTATTGCATCTTGATGTGGATTGTAACAAGAGAAGCAGGACCTAGTACACGTCGATGACTCGTCTCAGAGAGCCAACTTTGGCATCCATGGCACCCCAGTCGTGGTAGCGCCTGTAGTCTCCAGGTCTGAGCAGGTACTGGCGGCCCCGGTAGTTGGGCATCTCATAGAGGATCCAGCAGCCCTCCAGAACGTGGAGGGAGTAGATCTCATTGAGACGGAAGCGATCGTGGATGCAGGAGCAGTCCTCTGTGAGCTCAGACACAAGGCCGCGGTAGTCATCTCTCTCATACAACCTTATCCTGTGAGAGCTGGTCTGTTGGGATGAGAAGAAGAAAAGTCATGGCGTAGATGCTTAGTGTCAGCCAAAGAGATGCGATCAGGCTGTCTCTTCGTGAAGCATGGTCTTTGGTCCCTCCTGTGAAGCATGTGTCTTCCCTAATCCCACTACTTACCTTGTTGTTTTTACAGATTAGAAAGTGTATTAAAATAAAGCTGACCTGACCAGTGAACTAGAGATCTTGCAGAAGAAATGAACATTGAAATGCAGGGAATAAAGGCATTTCCTTTGTAAGTAACCAGCTGTCACAACCCTGGGTAATGAGTCTGCAGAAGAGATTTAAAGTCCCTCTCCATTATGACAGCATGTAACTGCATCCTATCCACTGTTTTGTTTTTTTAAAGTCATTCCTTGCATTCTTGATCTACAATGGCTCATATTAGCTCCAGGTCTATCTTGTCTTTCAAAGAACATTTTTCCAAGCCATTTAAACCATTTTCATTTCTTGCCCTCAAAGAAAGGATCTATTTTTTTATTTATATCTCCATGCATCTTCAAATTTTCCTTGCCTGCATCTGGTTTCAATTCTTGAATCTCCTTGACAAGCCACATAATTTGTGTCATCAGACTGTATCAACACGTGCTCCATACGACTGAAAAGCTCTTTGGTGTGGGCTGTGTCCATGAAATACTATTTATCTTTCTCTGCTCCTTGTAAGAAACTAGTTGGTAATCACTCCTTGGAAAAACAAAGTCACAAGAGATGTAGCATGCTGTTCTATGCTAGTGTACAGGAGAGTCTAGTAAAGAAAATCACCAATATAGGCAGAATGCCTTCTCATTCATTGTCCTTCCAGGTTCTGGTAAGTTTTTATTTAAAAAGAATTACCTTTGACTTATTTTTGGCAAGGAAGGAGATTTTTGGTTAGCAATTAGGGATCTCCTAGATGTTACCTTGTTTTATTTAGTTAATTTCTTATTCAAATCTGTGTATCTTGACTGTGCACAGTATTTCTAAGTAGGTACCATGTATGTTAAACAATGGTTAATATATTATTACCTTGTATGGTTATCATGTTATGGTGAGAGTTAAGTTTAGCATGCCCTCTCAGCATTTTAAAAGAATATGATATGTGATCATTAGCTGTAGTCAACATCTAAAATATAGCTCTTGAACTATCTAATTGTAAATTATTTGACCACCATCTCTGCCAACCTTCCTGTCCAGCTGCTCCAGACTTTAGTCATCACCGCTCTTCTCTCTGTTCTGTTAAACCAATGTTTATACGCTTCTGCAAATAAGCCTAGTCATGTGGCATTTACCTTTCAACCCTCCAGGATGCTCTACAACTTTGCAAATGACAAGATTTAACTTATGTGTCCCTATCCTTGCTGAGAACAGCAATAGGAAGCAACTAGCAAGCAGGGTTTGACGGTCCCTGATCACCGATGCTATGACTTCCTTCAGTGAAGGTGAAGCCAGACTCACGTAAGGGATTGAGCGGCAGGAGCGGATGGAGTCGCTGAAGCCCATCCACTGCTGGTAGTCGGGGTAGTCGCCCCGCCGCAGGAAGTACTGGTAGCCCTGGTAGTTGGGGCGCTCATAGAGCATCCAGCAGCCGCTGTCCACGCGGATGGAGTTGCAGCGGCTGAAGTAGGTCTGCAGGTTGGGGCAGTCGGTGCTGCACTCGTAGCAGCGGCCCTGGAAGCCGCGGTCCTCGTAGAAGGTGATCTGCAATGTAAAACATTGGTGACAGCAGATGGTCAGCTTGAAGGTGCACCCCCCACCAGACCCAACACCCAGCAGGCACGAATGGCACCTCTGTTGGCTCACCTTTCCCATAGCTGTTGACAGCGAGTGGTCAGTGTCCAGTGTGATGGGGACAGGAGTAGCAGCGGGTATATATAGCAGGATGGTTGCTGTGCTGGCAAGAACCACACAAAAGGGACCTGGGGGTCATGCGTAAGGGGATTTCTGTGTTCTCACTCTCGCTCTCTCTTTTTCATTTGGGATCATGGGGCTGGGGGCTCTCATTCTTTCTGGCATTTTCGACGTGTCCTCCCTCCGCTCCAGTGAAAGGAATTAATGTCAGCAGAGCCATTATGACCTTGGAGACAAAGGGCGCCTTTCCCATCCTATGCAGCTCTCTGGAAATACATTACATGGCCAGCATTTTGCAATGTTTTGCCTATAGAAACTGCTGAGGTGGAGCTCGGGGAGTTGCATCTGCAGGAGCACATGAGGATCATAAATTCCAGAAGGTTCTGAAGAACAAGAGGGGCAGCAGAAAGTCTCAAGCAACTCTTCAGGTAGAATGACACATGCATTTCTTTAGCAGTACAATAGGGTTCTGGTTTTGGTTTTTGTGGTTGTTTTTTTTTTAAGCCTGCACATGTTTAGGATAAAAAGATGAGAACTGTGTACATTAAAATGTCAATGATGAGTGTTAATGGATGGCAAGATTAGAATTCCTCCTTTTGTTTTTACTTCTTTTTGCTTTTTTAATTTCTTTAATTTTCTATTATAAATACGGTTTGCAATTCCATAGTAAAATTAATTTTTTAATTATTTTTAAAATATATGAGTTTGAGATGATGGTAAAAATATTTTTTGGAAATAGATATATTTCCAAGTGTTTACATAGTAAACTCTTCATTTGAAAATAAACATTTGAACTGGAGGTCTAGCTCCAACTATGAACCCAGCAAGCATAAGGCCTTGAGTTCAAACTTCAGTAATATCAATAAATAAATAGACAGATAGATCATCCAAGAGTAGGAGACACTTATAAAATAGGAAAATGTACAGAATCCTTTCACTCCCCTCCCATGGCCACCCTTCATCCAGAATTGCCTTTTAATTTTATAACTAGTGTTACAATTTGCCTGGTGTTTTCCTCATCAAAGTTACTGAGTCCAGTGACTACTTGAAAAGCTTTTCCCATTGCTGTCTGCTACTGATTGTGAGCCCTATCAGCTATGTAGAGGTAGAAAATGATCCAAACTTCAGATTGTCTTTTGTCATTCCATGCCTTCATATGTGTGAAGATGAAATCAAACTCCTTTGTGCTTCTGTCCCATGGAGGGAATCTAAAAAGATATCTAACTACAGCTAGCAATACATTCACAATGCTGTTTCTGAAAACACTCAGCCACACTTACAACAACTGTGTGGATAGTAAGAGGAGAGGTAGCAAAAGGCAGCAAGACAAACTATCCTCTTCTAACTAGCAGAACTGGACAAAAGAAAACTGGGTGTAGTCACAGGGTAGAGCCCTGGCAGTATGTACAGGAACTACAAGTCACTTGCCCTTGCCTCTGCCTCCATCCTAATGCTGCAAGTCTCCCAGCAAATCTCAGGAACAACTGAGATTAGGCTCAGTGTAGAAATGGCCACTGTGGTCTCTTCAGCCACAACTCCACATGGAAATACACCACCATTTTCTGCAGCAGTCAATAAACCCAGATGTGTTTTTGCACACACTAATGCAACTGTTCTGCAGGAGGGAAGACAGTTTGGAATACCCAAACTTGAAGAAGGATACTGTGCTGAAGTTCACTTGATCATTGTCATTACAAACATTAACAGGCTAAGCCATGCCTAATCAGTATTTTGGGAAGCTATCAAAACAACAGAACATTTTCTTTTCCTATTAGCCATTATAGTCCACTGAGAGAAAGCTTGTACCCATTTTTCTTTTAATGCTTTATTGAAATGATTTTATTTTATTTTTCCATTTAGGAACATAATAAAAGAAATCAATCGCGGATTATTTTTTATTTTGGATTAAAACTCTGCAACACTGCCTCCTCTTCCCCTGCTGCTCAACATTCAATGCTAAACACTTGTAAAATGGATATAAAGCCAGCTGCCTGCTTGGACACAGAAATATCATATGCTTTCTGAATTCTCTAAGTTTTCCAGTCACAATGAAGCAGCATAAGTTATATTTTTTCTCTTTGACAGAACAGAGTTGTGCCATATACTTATAAGAGAAGAAAGCTCAATATTAAAAACAGCATCCAATACAATTTGCATCAAAAGCTAAGTGTAAAGTAAAGCATGCTGTCAGGGCTGCCGTTTTGAGATGCTTTTTAAAAAATCTCCTCCCAGAGGCCCTGTTAATGATGGACCACGATTCAAATCCAAGTTCTAAGTGACCTGCAAAATGAAAAGATAATTTTGGTATCAAGCACATCAATATAGTGTGCACATCAAATAAACGCTAGCTTTCAATTGATAGGAAGTGAAAGGCAAATATCAGATACTAAGTGACAAAGATGGACTCAAATGTAGATTAAGAAAAGTATTTCCAAAAAAAAAAGTATTTCCATGAAACTATTTTGATAGAGTGGGAAATTTAATTATATTTCTCAACTGAATGGAATAGATAATCCCTCTCTCTAGATCTTGTATAGAATGGAAAATGCTGAAAGGGGATATTATTGGGTCAATTGCCAAATTGACCCCAACTGCAACATTGGTGGAGGATGAGAAAAAAGTACCAATGTGCTTGGTGCCATTGGCTCATGACTGTATTCCTAGCTACTTAGGAGGCTGACATCTGAGGACTGCGGTTTGAAGTCAGCCTGGACAGGAAAGTCTGTGAGACTCCTATAGTCAAGTCACCACCAAAATGCCAGAAGTAGAGTGTGGCTCTGGTGGGAGAGTGTAAGCCGTAAGTGAAAAAGCTGCAGGACAGCTTCTAGACCCTGAGGTCCAGCCCCAGTACTGGCAAACAAACAACAGAAAACTTACCAATGTAAGATACTTTGAAGCTGATAATGTAAGGTGGTTATTTTGGTTATTTAAGAGAATGACTTTGTTCTTAGAAAATAAAATTGAAGTTTATGGGGGTTGAATGACACAATGTGTGTCGCTAATGACTCTGAAAATATCACAGACTGATATCTGTACAAGAAGAGAGAAAGATAAGGGATAAAATGATGAAGTATAGAACAAAACATTAACAATAACGATCTGGGTAAAAGAACTGTGTGGATTCCTTGTTCTGTTTATACAGCTTTTCTCTAAGCTTGAAATCATTTTCAAAAACAAAAAGCTAAGTTTGCCTGGTACCAGTGTCTCATGCTTATTATCCAAGCTACTCAGGAGAGTGAGATCTGAGGATCACGTTCGAAGCCAGCCAGGGCAAGAAAGTCTGTGAGATTCTTATCTTCAATTAGCCACAAAAAAAGCCAGAAGTGAACTGTGGCTCAGGTGGTGGAGCATCAGTCTTGGGAAACAAAGCTCTAGGACAGCACCCAGCCCCTGAGTACAAGCCCTGGGACAGACATGTGCACGTATACACACGCAGATAAGTTCTATTAATGCTACCCAAAGTTAGTTCTTTTTCAGCAACTTCCAAGTTAAAGGTTATGTTTGTATCATATTATTGTAGTATGTATCGATTTGAATCTATACTCTCTTTGCCTTCTCTCTGTCCTGTTTCCTTCCATGGTAGTGTGGGTAGAGTGTTGATGAAGGGAGAAGTTGTCTTATTGCTGGCCATGACTTTAGCACTTCTCTGAGCCTTTACACATACTTTAACTCATTTGCTTCTTGTAAAAACCCTATGAGGTAAGGAATATTATCATTTTTTTTTTACAGACGACAAACTTAAGCATAACAGATTAAGTGACTCACCCAAATTGGGGGAGGGGGAGAGCCAAGATAAGACAATACTTTATTCAGAATTTTGTATTTGCTTCCAGCCCACCTGATTTCTTCATTAAAATAAGAGAAAGGACTATTTTTTTCTTAAGTCTAGGAGGTCTTTTGGAAAACAGTTTAAAATATTTAAATATTCCATATTTAAATATTCAATACATATTTAAATATATTGACATTAGTAGCTCATTTATTAATCCAAATGGGTATGAGAAACATCATTTTCTAAGAAAGTGTTGAGATGGGACTATTACTAGGAAAGGTATGTGGGGTGTCAAGGCTACGTGGAAGAGCTCTAAGATAGCTTGCTTTCTGAATCTTGGCCAAGGTCACGGCCAAGACAATGTCTTGGCAACAAGACAGCGTCTCCCTTTATCACCACTCTGGAAACTACAGGGCAAAAAGGAATATAAACCTCCTTATCGGAACCAACAGGAAAACAGCCAGTTAACTTGGGCATGAGTTTTCAGCTACTGAAAAATTAATCATGGCTAATATCTATTTAGGGTTTACTCTGGGCCAAGCACCATTCAAGCCTTTGAACACTCATCTGCCCAGTGTAGGAGGTAGATAGCATTGTTCTGCCCATGTAAGGGTATAGAGGAAGGAGGGCTAAGGCCCAGAGAAGTTAAGGAGCCTGTCCAAAGCCAGACATCCGGTAAGCACAGGTTCTAGATTCCACCTCGGAGCTTCTCTAAAGATGACATAAAGGTAAGTTCTGACAAAGTATCTGTTATCAAGTTGGCCAGTGTAAATACAGATGTTCAAACTTACTTTGTTCTTTGGTAGTAAGCGTGAGAAGTTTTTTGATAATTTCCATCCTGTGTTAGGTATTTCCTTTGCAGAATGGCTGGTGATGTTTTTATTCGTTGTTCTCCTTCTTAACTTGACGCCTGTAGATACAGGCAGTAACATAGCTGGATACAAAACTTTAAAAATGCTGGGAGCCAGTAAAACTAGCTACTCAGAAAGCTGAGATGTAAGGTTTCAGATTTGAAGTAATTTGGGGCACACAGATTCTTGAGACTCTTCTCTCCAATTAGCCAGCCAAAAGCTAGAGGTGTGGGTATGGCTCAAATAGTAGAACACCAGCCTTGAGCAAAAAAGCCAAGTAAGAGCTCAAGGCCTTGAGTTCAAGGCCCAGTTCCAGGACACACACACACACACACACACACACACACACACACACACACATACACACTTTTTTTTTAAGGTGGCCTACCATATGGAAGTGGAGGTGTAGCTCAAGTGGTAGAGTACTAGCCTTGAGCACAAAAGTTAAGGTACACTGTTGTCCTGTCCCTGAGTTCAGTACCAAGTACCAGCACACACAAAGAAATGTTTTTGGAAGTGGAGATATGGCTCAAGTGGTAGAACACCAGCCTTAAGTGAAAAAATTAAGCAAGAGTGTGAGGCCCTGAGTTAAGCCCTCATTACACACACACACACACACACACACACACACACACACACACACACACACACACACACAAATGTGCCCACCCACAATTTTAGGTCTTCCCCCCTAGACTGCTTTGCTCTCTCACAAAAGGGTCTGATTTTGGTAATGGGGGAAGGATTTCCGGTCAGCAAAGCTCCTAGTTCTTTCAATTCCACCAGGTGGAAATCTAGTTGGCATTACGACGTTGGCCTTTTCCCATGTTCCCACCTCCCGATTTACTTCAGTTCCTCTGTGCAGGTGGAGCGGATGGGCTTACTCTGTTTCCGGGAGTATTCTGCTGCAGTGGGGGCCGTCAGCATGGCAAAGGGGTGCAAGGAACGGAACAAGGGAGCCCGGGGAGCCTGAAAGCAAAACAGTCCTGCTGATAGTTTGTATGGTTAACACCTGCCTCTTACCACCTGTTTAACCAACCCAGAGTTCCTAGACTTTACCAAATGGCCCATAGATGCAACCTGTGAAACCGTGAACTTGAACGGTGACGGTGAACTTGACACCCTGCCTTTGCTCTTGTCCTTCGTTCCTATTTCATACTTTTTCTGGGTAAGCTACTTCCTCCCTTTCTGCCTGAAGTTGCCTGCTTTTCCTCTGTGATGTGGCTCAAATATCCTCTTTCTGGAGAAACTTTCCCTGCCCCTGCTTCCCCTAGTCTCTTCCCAACCTCATGACTGATTTTCCCTGTAGCCAAGCATGGAGTCACACAGAACAAGATCACGAGTGTGGTTTGTCATCGCACAGCAGTATATCAGACGGTCTTTAAGGCTAAGATTGTCTCTGCCCTTTCAGATTGCATTTAGTGAGACCTGCCGGGAGGCCAGGCCCTGACTTCCTGTTTCTCTGGGGCTGAGTCAGGAGAGAGAAGCCTTGAGCTAAATACAAGATAACCAGGGTAGTTACACCTGGGGAGATCAGCTATGCTTTCCCCATTCAGAAAGAAAGCCAGGGTGAGGCTGAGGCTGAAGGGACCAGGAGGGTTGGGGAACGAGACACAGATCAAATGGCTCCCTGATGATCCATGTTCACAGCTGCTCATTGCTGTTGCTTTCTGGGTGCCCTGAGAAGCCTAAAATATTATTAAGCATTGGTGTGACAAGGTCTGACAGGCTTTTGAATAGGATCTCTCTGGAGCTAGAGGGCAGTTCAGGGTAGTGCACTTGTCTAGCATGCAAGATGTCCTGGGAAGGAAGGAAGAAAGGAAGGAAGAAATGGAGGGAAGGAGGGAAAATGTGGTTAGAAATGACAAGATTTAAAAAAGAAATAAAAGCAGCCAATCAAAACAACAACAACAAAAAGATGTCCTGGGAGCCACCCTCAGCATTGCAAAATTAATTAATTTAAGAAAAAAGGAAGCTGGATATTGGTGGCTCCTAACTCATCCTGGCTGCTCAGAAGGCCAAGATTTTAGGATTGAGGTTCATAGCTGGACTGAGCAGACAAGTCTCTGAGACCTTTGTCTCCAATGAACCATCCAGAAAGAAGCCTGAAGTTTAGAGGTGGCTCAAGTAGTGCAATGCCAACCTTGAGCAAAAAAGCCAAGTAACAGCACAAAGCCTTGAGCTCCCATCCCAGTACCAGCACAAAAAATAGGAAGGTAGGAAGGAAGGAAGGAAGGAAGGAAAGGAAAGGAAAGGAAAGAAGGAAGGAAGAAAGGAAGGAGGGAAGAAGAAGGGAGAGAGGGAGGGAGGGAGGGAAGAAGGAAGGAAGGAGAGAAGGAAGGAGAGAGGGAGGGAGGGAGGGAGGGAGAGAAGGAGGAAGAAAGGAAGGAAGGAAGGAAGGAAAGAAGGAAGGAAGGAAGGAAGGAAAGAAGGGGAGGAAGGAAGGAAAGAAAATCTCTTTGCCTGTTATGGGGGAATAGATTGGAGAATGGAAGCAAGGAGACCAGTTAGTTTAACATTTTAGCCCCAGAGCCTTACCAGAGGGCCTAGCACATAGTAGCCCCAGATGTTCTTGACTAGTTTGATAATTACCATTTTAGTCAAGACATTACTGGTTAACGTCATTGATTTTAGTACCAAACTGTATTTAACACAAGCCCCACCATTTATAATATGTGTGACCTTAGGTGTGTTACATAGCTTCTCTGTGCCTGTTTTTTTTATGTGATATTAATAATACTGGTGACCCTTCATGGGGTCATAGTAAGGCGTAAAGATTGAACAAAAATAAAGTGTTTTGAATAGTACCTGGCACATCATACAATCCTGAATATTAGCTTTCACAATGATGATGGTGATAATTACTTTTTGTATTTCTTATCATCACCATCATTTCTAACCTTCCAAAGGAGTTCTGTGGCAGATCTGAAGGCTGATGGCTCATGCCTGTCATCCTTTACCTACTCAGGAAGCTGAGATCTGGGGGCTCATAATTTGAGGCAAGCTCTGGTAGAAATGTCTGAGAGATACTATTTCCAAAAGAACCAGCAAAAAACAGGACTGGAGGTATGGCTCAAGTGGTAGAGCTCAAACCAAGCAGGCAAGCCAGAGCAAATGAAGTCCTGAGTTCAAGCCCTGGCATAGCCAAAAAGAAAAAAAAAGTAATCAGCGGTTTCATGGTCACCATTCCTGCACAGGATCATGCTCATCTACCAGAGAAAGGTTGAATGACTTGCTGACATAAAACTAATTAAAACCAGGGAATATAAATTCTCTCTCTCTCTCTCTCTCTCTCTCTCTCTCTCTCTCTGTCTCTGTCTCTGTCTCTGTCTCTCTCTGTCTCTGTCTCTGTCTCTGTCTCTCTCTCTCTCTCTCTCTCTCTCTTTCATTCTCTCTCTCCTCCCAGGAAGAAAAGCTTGCCAGACTCCAGCTTCATAAAGGGAAGCTGGATGTGGTGATGTACAATTGTGAGCCCAGGAAAGATGAGAGGCTTATAAGTAGGGAGGTACTCAAGAGACAATTTGTGTCAGAAACAGCTCATACCTGCAGCCCTAGCCACTCAGGAGGCTAAGCTCCAAAGATTAAGGCTCAAAGCCAGCCAGGGCAAGAAAGTCAACAAAACTATCTCCAATTAACCACCTCTCCCCATCCCCAGAAAGCCAGAAGTAGAACTGTGACTCAAGTCATAGAATGCCAGCCTTGAGCAAAAAAGCTAAGGGACAGTGCCCAGGTCCTGAGTTCAAGCACCAGCACTGTCACAATCAATCAATCAATCAATCAATAAAAGTAGGCCCCTCTTCTTAGCATAAAACCCCTTTCAGAGGTCTGTATAATCCAGTCAGGGTCAATATCCTCTAAGAAGAGAAATTCCTTGGCAGACTGTTATTATAAGGGAGAGAGGGAGGAACACAGATTACTGCAAGGAAAACAGGCTGCTGTCTGGAATGGAGGTGGGATTGGAAATAATAATACTAATATGGAAGGCTCCGCATGGCCCCATCATGTGCTTGACATGCATGCTCTGAAAAGAACAGTCTGGTGTGGCTGGGTTAAGTATACACATGCCTATTTGTGCATGCGTATTTGTTTACTTTATGACAAATTGGGGATCAGAGACACTGAATAACTTATCAGAGGCCACACAGCTAGCAAGACGTGGGCCAGTGTGTTTGCCTTTGAAATCATGCTTTGGGCTTTGGGTGTTGAATAGGATGGATGCACAGGGCGGTCCTAGAACCTGGGGTGCACGTTAGAAAGCCAGAAGGAAGGCAGAGGCCCTTGTCCTTCTCTCTCCAGGGCTTTGTTTCTCCTCCTTCTTTCTGATGATCTCCACCTCCCTTTGCTCCATCAAATGGAGCTGAGGAGGTTTATTGTTTGTTTTGGTGGCACGGAGATTTGAATTCAGGGCTTTGTGCTTGCTAGGTAAGTATTGTACAACTTGAGCCACACCCATAACCCTTGATTTGTTTTTCAAATGGGTCTGGTCTTTATACCTGGGCCAGCCTGAACTGAGATCCTCCTATTTGTGCTTCTTGTGTAGCCAAGAGGATAGCCATGGTTGAGACAGAATCACATGCAGTTTCCGCCCTTCCCCCCTCCGGCCCCCCCCCCCCCCCCCCCCGCTGGTCTCAGCCTCTGAAGTAGCGAGATGGTTTCTTGGTTGTTGTTGGTTGTTGTTTGTGGTACCGGATTTTGAACTCAGGGCCTCCCACTTGCTAGCCCAGTGCTCTACCACTTGAGTAATGCCACTAGCACTTTCCCAAAGAATATTTTGATCACTTGCTTTATTGGCTAAAGGAAAATATATGCCTTTTTTTCCAGTTTCAATTTAGTAGGATATTTTCTATTTATCTGAAGGTAATTGTAAATAGCCCTTACTTATGTAAAGGTTATAGTTGATTTAAAATGTTTTTCTTTTATTGTAAAGATGCTGTACAGAGGGGTTACAGTCACATGAGTAAGGCAATGAGAACGTTTCTTGTGGAACATTGTTACCTCCTCCTTTGTTATTCTCCCACTATCCCTTCCCTTCCCACCTCCCTCACTCCTCCCCACCACCAGAAGTTGTAAAGTTCATTTCCAACATAGCATCTTGTGGGTATCATTGTAGCAATGAGTCATCCTGTGTCCTTGTTTCAGTATTTTGTTATTCCCCTTCCTCTCCCCAAATTAGATAAATGTATATACAAGATGTAGGGTACCAAAATCTATTATAGTGACAACAGGGGAATATACCATAGGGGGAATAACATGCAAAAGAAACAAAAAAAAATCACATAGTACATTAAAAACAACAACAACGAAGAAAGACCTCTTGTGTCATATTTTGGGGTTCATTTCGCTTAGCATCATCTTATATGGCCATATGTCCATAGCTTTTAAGCTTTTCTGCTCATCTGATAAACTTATCCTAGATGTATACTAGTTATTGCAAATGAGGAAAACCATGGGACCTATATTTCTTTGGGTCTGGCTTACTTCACTTAGTATGATTTTTTCCAAGTCTTTCCATTTCCTAACAAATGGAGTCCTGGGTACAAAAAAGCACAGCTGGAGATCAGGAGGGACTCTGAGGCTGTGATATCTTTCTACCACCTGGTGGCAGCAAATAATCTTGATGAAAACTGGAGTGTGAGTCCAGTTCCCACACTGTATGTATCACTTGGACATTCCAGTTGCTGGAAATTCTCCATAATCTGATTAGTATTCAACAGGGCTTCAAGCCTTTACTTGGGAAGGATTTTAGCTGTTGTTTAGATGACATTTTATCCAAAGGAACAGAAGGTCATTTCAGATATACAGCAATTAGACTTTTGTAGTATCTTTTTTTTTTAAACCAACTCTGTCCCCTATTTAAAACCATTACCCCCTAAAAAAAAATTATATGTCACCCCAAAAGACTATAATTTGAAAGTTTAATTTGAGAAATGCTACACTTCCACTGAGAGGTCCTGCCAGTTCTTTCTTTAGCATGTGGAAAAAGACTAGGAGAAAAGGGATAGAGGGCAGCTACAAGAGATAGGGGAGGGGGGGCACAGTGGCAATTCTTGAGGCAGGGAGGAGGAGCTTGTGGGTTTCCATAGAGAGCCTCAGATGCATATATTGCTTCCTCAACTCTTTCCCTTCATGATGACTCCTTATCCAGAGAGGACAAAGTTTACATCTGGTTAATAGTACACACAGATGCTTAATTAGCTATTTAATCTTTTTGATATTTAGAGCAGTGGCTATCAACTAAATGTGATTTTGTCTGTCAGGGAAATCTGGAGACATTTTTTATTGTCACAGCTGGAGAAAGTGTACCTGCATCTGACAGGTACAGGCCAGGGAGGCAGGTGAACGTCCCACTGATAGTCCTCAACTCCAATCCCAAGACTCTCTATACATGTCAAAGATAATTATCTGGAACAAATGTAAAAATTCCAATATACTGGGAGAGAGTGAGGAAAGGGGTAATAGTGACATTGTCCAAATAGATGTACTCATTACCTGACTTATGTAACTGTAACCTTTCTATATATCACCTTTATAATAACAATTTAAAATATTTTTTAAAAATCCCAATACAGAGGAACATAGAAATCAGATAACCAGCCCTTGAGTACCAGAGCCTTAATTATCACTATCATTCTGAAGTTACATGCACTAAACACTAGGGCTTCATTGCTATTCCCTCATTGCCCATAATCCCACCTATTTCTCAGCTTTTACAAATGAACCAGACACTCACCCAGGATTACTGTGCTGTAACCATGCTATCCTCCACTAAAGTGTATGTGTACTCAAGGAATACAGTGTAGATTTTTGTATAGAACTGTTATTTCATAATGGATGCCCGAAAATACAGCATTATAAATGTATAAATTTAATAATCTCTCTCAAAATCCCTTACCTTGGTAGTACCAGAATCAGCCCCATAGATTTTAAAGACTTCTTCAATTGGAACACTGTTCTGTTAAACAACAACGACAGTATATTGTCATATCACAACTTTTCTCTTATTGTAAAACAAAGCTCTCATAGTTCCAGTTCTAATACTGTGTGCCATAGCATGGGCAGTGAGGTAATGTGTGTGTGTGTGTGTGTGTGTGTGTGTGTGTGTGTGTGTGTGTGTGTGTGTGTGTGTGTGTGTATTGGGGCTTGAACTCAGGACTTAGGCACTGTTCCTGAGTTTTTATGTTCAAGGCTAGCACTAGAGCCACAGCTCCATGTCCAACTTTTTGGTAGTTAACTGGAGACAGAGTCTCATGGACTTTCCTGCCTGGGTTGGCTTAGAACCACAATCCTCAGATCTCAGCCTCCTGAGTTGTGAGGATTGTACAGGCATGAACCACCTGTACCCAGCTTCTTCTTTTTTTGTCTTAAAAATGAGATGTTTGTTATGAGTAAATACCAAACATTTAGAAGCATTGGTTGGAAAAATACCATAAATATTCATGAATATAAAAATGCATACAGTAGACGTGATCCATCCATCCATCCATCCAAATAGTGTTCCTTACCATTAAGATTCCAGCATAGGATGACAAAATCATTGCTTCTCGTTCTCTGCGGTTTGGATATATGGGTCTGCCATGAAACGGCATATTCCTAAGGGGGAATATAAATAAGAATGGTGGATTTAGTCTTGTTTACAGTCCTGGGGATTGAACCCAGGGCCTTGTTCTTGCTAGGCAAGCATTCTACCATCTGAGCCATACTCCAACCTTTTTTTTGATACCACTGATTTATAACATTGAAGTGTTGACTCTTTGCTAGTAAAACACTTACTTTGGATGTGTATGTGTGTGTGTGTGTGTGTGTGTGTGTGTGTTTTCAGTACCAGTTTGAATTCAGTGCTTGCTAAGCAGGCACTCTAACGGTTGGGCCATTCCTCTAGTCTTATTTTGCATCGGTTATTTTCAAGATAGGGTTTTCTTGTTTAGTTCAGCCTGGACACCCTCTCTTTGTCACCTGGAGGATAGGTACATGCCACCAAGTCTAGCCACTAAGACAGAATCTTCTTGATTTTGTGTATATTTTGTGTGTGTGTGTGTGTGTATGTATGTGCATGTGCACACACATCAGTACTGGGACTTACATTCAGGGCCTGGTTACTATCCTTTGGCTTTTTTTTTTTTGTTCAATCACTCTACCACTTGAACCACAGCTCCATTTCTGGTTTTATGCTGATTAATTGAGGATGAGAGTCTCAGACTTTTCTTCCCTGGGGTTGGCTTTGAAAAATGATCTCCAGATCTTAGCCTCTTAAGTAGCTAGGATTATTGGCATGAGCCACTGGTGTTCAGCTCTCTTGAATTTTTTTTTTGGGGGGGGGGGGTCTGGTCTTGGGGCCTGAACTCTGGGCCTGGGTGCTGTCCCTCAGCTCTTCAGCTCAAGGCTAGCGCTCTACCACTTGAGCCACAGCACTACTTCTGGCTTTTTTTTTCTGCTTATGTGGTGCTGAGGAATCGAACTCAGGGCCTCATGCATGCAAGGCAGGCGCTCTACCACTGAGCCACCTTCCCAGCCCCTCTCTTGAATTTTTATACTAGAACATTTTTAAGCCCTGGCTAGCCTCAAAACTTGATTCCCAATATCCAAACCCCGCAACTACCTAGGATTTCAGGCTTCACCATGAAGCCTGGCCATAATTTTCACTCTTCCAGTAATGGTGATAGACTTGTCCTGTTTCCTCTTGCCTATGCAGCTAGCAAACGTTAGCCCACTGGCCACTGTGGTGGAGGTTTATGGCTTTGCTAACCAGGACCCTCACTCTATCGTGTGGCAATTTCCTGGCCCTAAGGTAAGCCTCTGTATTTCTGGGGGAGGCTAAAAACATGATTCCAAGAATGGAAAGCACACTGAAGACTAAATGAGCCAGTGTGTTCCATCCCAGACAAGCCTGGGCAAATGAAACCACTGAGACACAATTCTGTGTTTTCATTAGATTCCTCCTCCCCTGTACTCAATGCTATAATAACGTGATATAAAATTAAGAATGGTGTCTACTCAGAGAAAACAGAAGCAAATGGTAGGTGTTGGTGACATCAGCTGAGGTTTGACTTATACTATGTCAAACACAGACCTAGCCACAGACTTTTCAGATAGAGGCAATTAAATTGGCCTGTTTTATTTAATTGTTTGTTTGCTTTGCTTACTTGCTTGCTTAAGGTTATTCAAACTGGATTTTCTGGTTCTTACAATCAAACCCTAATTGGAATTTTCATCCAGGAACAGATGTGGAGTTGGAGACCACAGAACAGAGGAATAACTGACTTTTGGAATAGGCCATGGGTTCCTGGCCTCAGCAGTTCCCTGTTTTGACCAATTGAGTCAGTCTTCCTGGCTACTACATGGGAGAAAAAGAATAATCTTGGTAAAGAAAATTATTCCCTCATTCAAACATCTCAGCTCAGGTATCTGCCGCTTCATGTTCCAGAAATTGTGCTTGATAGACTCAGGAGAGACTGCAGTTTTTAACCACTGTGAAAAAGACACAAACACATTGGTGACTCCCTCAAGTTGACAATGTGTGGTTTCCTAAGGTTTCTAGGTGAAGGGAATATTCACCCTGGAAGTGTTTCCTACTTATGGCAGAAGCTGCTGGAGAGGGATGGAATTTCTTCCATCATACATCCAGAGTCACACATTAAAGAGAAAAGCAACAAATGTATTTCAACTTACCTGGCCTCCCGTTCCAGCCAAGTTAAGTCTTCTGAGTGACCCAGCCATTGCAGAGCGACACTGATGGCCAAGTCATAGTGTGCCTGGAAGGAGGGAACAGAGACAGAAGAACGGGTTTAGCCAGTGCCCAAAGGACACCCTGGACTCAATGACAATGGTCTTGCTAAGACTGTCCTATTTTATCATGTCCAAAATGAGCAAGATCATTTCCTAAATTTAATGTCCTGATGGTTTGCCATAAATACTTAAGGATCCACAAGCATTGAAGGTAGCTTCCCCTAGAACAGTCATTGGTTTTGTGTGGGCCAGGAAAGAAAGAATAGATGAATGGAAAGCATATTAAACTGGCAACTGGGAAATCTGGGCTCCTATCTAGGAATTGTCAACAACTTGTTTCATATTCTTGGATGAGTGATTGATGCCCTCTGGGCATTCTCTCCCCCCCCCCCCCAATGGCATTGAGGGACGAAGTTTCAGAGATTCTGTACAGTGCTAGGACGGTGCTTCTGGAATGCAGGTGGGGTGATGTGGGAATTTGATGTGTCTATTTGGGGAGGTTGGGCCAATTCTATGAGCTTCTCTTGGAGCTCATACTTGAAGAATGGGAGTTTCTATAGACGGAGAAGGAAATCCTGGGTGCAAGGACCAGCATGAGCAAGGGCCAGAGGTAGAAATGATTAAGTGATCAAATATAATGCTGAGAGCCAGCTGGAGCAATCATTCCTAATGTGATCTTTTCTTGGTAATTTCCAAGAGATTTTATTTAATAAGTATATTTACCATGTGCCTATCAAAATATATTCCTTCCTGCTTCCCTATCCCAGTAAGAGGAAGGTTTGATTTGGCTTTGGCTTTTAGGGTTCTAAGTTTCTAACAACTCTAAGTGATAGAATTATTTCTTCCCAGATGCAAGGAAAATGAAATATAAACCAAAACAAATTAAAAAAAAATAAGGGAAGCTGGAGTCAGCCTGAGATTCAATCCAGAATGTCAAAGCCAAATCCCCAAATGGTAGGTAGCTCCTCTGTATATCACTTTACTAATAACAATAAAAAAGTAAAAAACAAAACAAAACAACCCAAATCCCAGTCCCGTCCCTGACCTCCTCAATTAAACAGCACTATAATCAAGTTCATTAAAGTATGAAAAGCATAGCATTGATCTACTTAATTTCTGTTTAATGTGTGTATAGAGTGAGGCTTAGCTTCAAACTGAGCTCCAAGCAAGTACTAGAAGTCAGAGAGCCTCCCCCCCCCCCCCCCTCTCATCCTCAGGGCCTGGGCACTGTCCTTGAGCTTCCTTTTGCTCAAGGCTAGCACTCTACCACTGGAGCCACAGAGCCATTTCTGGCTTTTTCTGTTTATGTGGTACTGAGGAATTGAACCTGGAGCTTCATGTATGCTAGGCAAACACTCTACCACTAAGCCACATTCCCAGCCCTGAATTTCATCTTTCTGCAATTGCTTCCTTAATTCCTGTGAAGTGAGCTAACAGAGCCTAACATGAACCTGGGATTTCAACATGAACAATACAACAAATGAAGGATTATGCATTGCTTTGCTTTTTCCCCACTAATGTTAATGACAAGGAAATGATTGTGTTTTAGAAGTACCTGAAAGGTAATTTCAGCGGAAAGGGGATATTTTGTGGAGGTGTTTTGTTGTTGTTGTTGTTGTTGTTGTTGTTGTTGTTTTGTCGGTCGTGGGGCTTGAACTCTGGGCCTAGGCACTGTCCCTCAGCTCTTCAGCTCAAGGCCAGCGCTCTACCACTTGAGCTACAGCGCCACTTCTGGTTTTCTGGTGGTTTATTGGAGATAGGAGTCTCACGGTCTCTCCCGGGCTGGCTTTGAACCGTGATCCTCAGATCTCAGCCTCCTGAGTAGCTAGGATTACAGGCGTGAGCCACCAGCGCCCGGCTTGTTGTTGTTTTTGTTGGTGCTGGGGTTTGAATCTGAACTAAGGGGATTGTACTTGATGGGTTCAGCCCTCTACATTTGTCACAGCCTTTTCTTTAGTTGTGTTTTAGATAAAATTTTGCTTTTTGTCCAGGCCTGCCTGGACTACAATCCTATTTTATGCCTCTCTCCACAGACAGGATGACAGGTAAGCACTAGCAGCCCAGATTTTTCTGTTGAGATGAAGTCTTATAAATTTTTCTGCTCAAGCTGGGCTGAAACTTTAATCTTTCTTACCTTGACTCCTCAAGTAACCACTATAAATCACCATACTCAGCTTTGATTTTTTTTTATTATCATGAATGTAACATTTTTGCCCTCATTTGGGTTTTAATTTTTCTTCCCTAAAAGGACTTTTGTATTCTCATTGGCTTTTTATTCAATGAGTCAAAATAACCATACAAACTTAGAATGAGAAGATGAGTAAGAGGACAAGTGTGTGTGTGTGTGTGTGTGTGTGTGTGTGTGTGTGTGTAATAGTAGCCTGGCTTATTGTACACATTTAAAACACATTACACAATTCAGCATCAGCATGCCTTTCTTTACCATATCATCTAGAATGGAGAGTTGCCTTCTTCCTTTTGGGTCAAATTCATTTTCCCGAAGTCTGATGCCAATATAATCTCCCCTTAAAAGCAAGAGAGCAGCATTGAACCTTTGTGGGTGAGACAGGGGCTCAATCTGCCCAGCTTCCTTCCCAAACCCTCCCTCCCAGCACAAAATACAACAGCTGTCACCCCATAGTCTGGTGGCTATGTTAATGTTCAGTTTTGGTTTACAGGAAACTTGTGATGAACCGCTAACCATACTTAAATCACATTTTATCTAAAAGTTTAAACCTATCATTCAGATAGAATCTGCAGGAAAGCAGGATTCACCAGAGGATTTCAGCAAGACTAAGATTGATCCTAGTCTTAATCCTATTTAAAATAAAGATTCACTTGCTGCCCATTGTACATTCAGGAGGAATACCAAAGCTGATAAATTCTAGACACAGATAATGTTTTAGAGATGCATTCTTTTCCTTAAGGCCTTTTCATATTAGCCTATAGATACCCTTAAAAGAGTCATGCATAAAACCTTAGTAATTCTGTTAGCATGTCTCTATCAGATCCTCTTCTAACAGTGATGTTAATAACAGAAGAGAGAGTAACTGTGTATGAAGAAATGATTCTAGAGTCTCTGAGGTTGAGGCTGATCCTGGAAAATCACCCATGTAATATGAGGCTAGTTGTGTAACTGTTCCTCACACTAGGGCTGGCTGCTATGTGAAGATTAGGTTTGTTTCTGGCTTCTAACCCCCACCCTTTTTTTCCTTTTGTATGTGTATGTTCCTGTATTGGGGTCTGAACTCAGGACTTGGGCACTTCATTCAAGGCTGGCTTTCTACCACGTGAACCACACCTCTACTTCTAGCTTTTCTACTGGCTAATTGGAGATAAGAGTCTCACATATTTTTCTGTCTGGGCTAGCTTCAAACCATGATACTCAGATCTCAGCCTCCTGAGTAGGCATGATTATAGGCAGCAACCACCAGCACCTAGCTCAAAAGCTTTCTTTTAAGATAGATAAAACTTTTTGAATTTGTTGTTGTTGTTGTTGATCATGGGGCTTGAACTCTGGGCTTGGACACTGTCTGTGAGCTCTTCAGCTCAATGCAAGCACTCTACCACTTGAGCCACAGTGCCACTTTGGGCTTTCTGGTAGTTAACTGGATATAAGAGTCTCATGGACTTTCTTGCCTGGGCTGATTTTGAACTATGATTCTCAGATCTCAGTCTCCTGAGCCACTAGGATTATAGGCATGAGCCACTGGCGCTCAGCCAAACTTTTTGAATTTTTATTGTGATATTCCAGAGCACTTTAAATCAGCCAAAATGTAGTCTTTGGCTATATACAAGTGTACTTTCAGTTTCAAAATTATAATTCTTTAGATGAGATAAGAAGAGAAGTTGGCAATCCTGATTATGGTTTGTTCTTTAGTATTATTATGACCTCCATACATATACGTAAACATGTGAATTCATACATGGCTTGCTCCAGTCAGAGAAAGGGCATTTTTTTGGGTGGGGGGTCTGTGATAATACTTTTGATAGCCAAGATATTATTATAACTGAGACTTATAGAATAGAATTTATCTTCTCTTCTATAGGAAACTTGGTATATTAGTTGCATGCTAAGAAAAAGAAGATAAGTTAGCTGAGAAGACTGACAGCAAGAGAGACTCATTGTAATTTAAATACTAGGCTCTTCTAAGAATCTCTGCACGTCTTCTACTTGTGAGGTTGGAATCAATGGCACATTCTGTCCCCACCTGCTAACTGGGCGGTGGCTCCAGACTTAGAATTGGGAACCTCACAGGCCAAAGCAAAGGCAACCTCCCCGGAGATTCAGCTCCCTGCCTCCCGTCATTGTGAGGCCCCACTTGCAGAGGCCAAACCATCTGCCTTTCTCCTATTCTGAATAAATACATTCTCCCTTAGCTTTGTACCTACTGGCCAATCTCCAGACCATCTCTGAAAACCTACCAAATGCCAAGTACCATACATGAAAGTCATTCCGGATAATACTCACAGCAGCTTTCTCACTTCCTTCTTTAGGAGCTTTCTTTCCATGTCTGAAGGCTGCCTCCTCTGAGCCAGGTGTCCGCAGCTTACACTGCACCTGATATCCTTCAGGAAGACCCTGCCTCCCAGGAGCAGCCTAGAAGCCACAGCAGCAAATCAGAAAGAACTTGCATTAGGGATGCTGTTGCTCCAAATACCCGTCACGGAGTGTGAAGTTGTGGAAGGGAACCAAGAGTACACAGAGTTGAGGTCTCTTATCCAGCAGGTACAAGATAAGAAAGGGGCTCAGAGGCTAGAGCACTGTACCTGTGTCTACCTGGAATTGTTTACTCCTTCCTAGCATGAACTTATCTTCACAAGAATCTGACATGTAAAACAGATATGACTCACGTTATCATGGATCAGGAATTTGAGTGGAATAGATCAGGAATGATGGTGATCTGAATAGGTTAGAGGTTTCCAGTGTGCATTC
The DNA here is from genome assembly GCF_024711535.1 of Dipodomys merriami. NCBI lineage: Eukaryota > Metazoa > Chordata > Mammalia > Rodentia > Heteromyidae > Dipodomys > Dipodomys merriami. Next base: position 25,381,836 of record NW_027202270.1, on the reverse strand, counting down.
AACTCTAGCACGTCTGCCCTGGCAGGAGAGCTGATGATGGAGTTTTCTATACAATCACCCATAACTCCTTTCCCCATGGCCAGGAAGTCCTTGAAAGCCCCATGAAAGGTGATCTTGGCAAATATGTCTTTGATTTCCATTCCAACATTGAATCAGAAACTGAAGACCAGACAACAGGGTCAAAAGAGGCCTGAAGTCACAAAAAGGCATTTAGAAAGAGAGATGATCATTATCAAAGGGAGTAGTCAGGGAGAGTTATTAACAGCAATCAACTGTATCAGGATTGTTCAAGTGCATTGTGATGGTTCCTTTTATGGATCAACTTGGATGCACTGCTATGAACAGATATTTGACCAAATATTCTTCTAGATGTTTCTGTGAAATTAACATTTAAATTGATGGCCTTTGAGTACAGTTGATTGGCCTACATAATGTGTATGACCCTTACAGAATCAGTTAAAAATTTGAAAGAACCAAGATTGGCCTCTTTTTTTTCTCTTTTGGTGGCACTGGAGTTTGAACTTAGGGCCAAGCAACTGCTCTACCACATAAATCACTTCATCAGCCCCGCTCTCTAACAAAAAAGAATTAAGCAAAAAGACAATCTTTGAATTCTATTTGCATCTCTTTCCTGGATCTCTGGCCTGCTAATCACTCTCTTAAGAGTTTAGATGGGGCTGGGAAGGTGGCTCAGTGGTAGAGCACTTGCCTTGCATGCAGGAGGCCCTGGGTTCGATTCTTCAGCACCACATAAGTAGTAAAAAAAAAAAAAAAAAAAAAAAAGCCAGAAGTGGCGCTGTGGTTCAAGTGGTAGAGTGCTAGCCTTGAGCTGAAGAGCTGAGTGACAGCACCCAGGCCCAGAGTTCAAGCCCCACGACCGGACCGCCCCCCCTCTGCAAAAAAAAGAGTTTAGAGAGGCCAAGACCCCATTATCAGGGGAGCCAGTGCCAAATCTCTGTCTTTCTCTCACTGGCTCTCTCTCCCTTTTCTCTCTCCCTCTCTCCACATGCATGTATGTATATAGTGTAAACTACAGATAGCTCAGTGCTCTCTCTCTCTCTCTCTCTCTCTCTCTCTCTCTCTCTCTCTCTCTCTCACACACACACACACACACACAAACAGAACACATCTCACATCTGGTTGGTTTTAATTCTCTGGAAAACTTTCACTAAGCATAGACACAACAGAAGTGTTAACAGTCATTGGTTCTGGGATCAAAAGTCCCTGGATGTTCATTAAATTATCCTCTGTATGTTTTTTAATTTGTGTGTTGGTTTTTCAGTCACCACTTTAAAGATGGCTGGGACAAAACTTTTTTTTTTTTTTTTACTATTGTGGTATGTAAACGCTAAGGTTTATTTGAGTAAATTCTTCAGAAATAAGCAAAGAGCAAACAGGATGCCACTGATACAATTGAATCCTTCCCTGAGTTGGCTTAATTACTTTGGATCATTCTGGCTGCTACTCCATCTGCTTCAGCCTTTGGGGAATGCTAGGCTGTGGGTAAGGAGAAGGAGGAAAGGAAATAGAGTAAAGATAGCACCATTCTCCCTGTTGTCAAGTCAACTGAGAGGAAGCCGCAAGCCAGCAGGTGGCTGTGTGGCTGGGGAAGGAAAACTGTAGGCCCTGGGAAGCCAGAGACCAGGATGTAACCTCCACTCTGGCACTGATTGCTGTAGGCAGGCCCAGATACTTGCTCATTTGCACCCAAGTCTCAAGTGTTCCCTAAAACTGATAGCCTGATTAACATCATCCCAAACACCTTTCACCCTAACATTCTATCACTCCATAAAGGCTGGCACGTATTAAAATTCTTCTAATTGAATAATTCAGAAAAACATTTGTGTATAGGATATTTTTGTCCTAGGTTCCATTACCTTTAAAATCTGAAAAGTGGAAGATTTAGCATTTGCCTTAACCTGTTCTTGTAATTCTGAGCAAGGTCTTTGAAATTCAGATTTAGAGAGCGTAACATTTACAGCTTGTGCTTCTCCCTGCTTCCTCTTAGCCCATCAAACCCATTCAACATAGCATCATATTCAAAGGCTTAAATATTAAACTCACGAATATCTCTCCCATCTTTCCAATCCCAAACTACTAGGCTGGAGGTCCAAAGACCCTGCCAACTAGCGCCCACTGTGACAGTGGGAAGGGAATTGGTCTGTTTTCTGTTCTTTCTCTGTAAAACAAGAACTAAATGACTGGAGAGGTTCTTTGTAACTGCAGAATTCATTGGTTAACATGTAGTTGGCAGCTTTTCCTTCTTAAAAGAGACTACTCTTTTCCACACAAAAGACAGCCGGTCAGGTATCAATGCTTCAGGCTTGAAAGCCCACTCACCCCCCCTCCCCCGCAGGCCCCCAATCCACAGCTCCCATATGCTCGAGGAATTCCATGCACCAGGAATATCTGCACACAGCACGCAGACCCCCCCGCACATCCCTGCAATGGTGACACAGCTCCTCCACAAATGGTGACACAGCTCTCCCCTCCGTGTTATTATTACGTGTCCCCGCTCTTAGCAAATCCCCCTTGGAGAATTTCACTCACTGAGACTGCTGGTTGGTGGGAGCTTTTGTTCTTTTTCTGCTTCTGGAGATGGAGGCTGAACCTGCTTCAGCAAAATCACAGCTTGGACTGGCCACTCACAGACAACTGGAAAGCCAAAGAGCACCCCCCCCCTCCCCACGCCCCCTCCTGGTTGCTAGGAAGTGGTGATTGGTTGAAAATAAGGTTTTAAAAATACTCCTTATAAACCTCCACCCACACACCCTGTAAGGGTGGGGGAGGGGGTGTCATGCATTTGAGACAGGATTGTGATCCTGACCTGCAGCTCAGGTATCTTTTTACCCAGTTGACTTAGGTGTCCCAAGCTAAATGATTAATCAGAAAATTGAGATGAAGTCACTTCCCTATGGTTGTTGGTGTCTTGTTTTGTTTTGTTTTAATACTGTGTGGCTGCAGATGTAGGTGTCTGCTGACTGGCCAGGTTATTGCTGGAGAAACTGGTGAATGTCCAGCTCCCCCATACTTTGGGTCCCCAGAGAAGCCTTTAGAATAATGATGCTGAGTGGTAACTATGGACACACAGCAGGGAAAACCCTGAGCCATCACCCAGTGCAAACCATCAGCACCTCTCTCCTGTTCAGTGGTCCCTGTGCTCACACACTGACTCCTTGTTGGCTTCCTGACAGCCTTCTGGGGCTTCCTGTTGTTCTCAGAACAAGGCTTTGGCTGATCATGCCTGTAAGTTCTTCTTCCACACCCATTGACAGAGGCTGAGCCCATTATTCTTAATTTTCTTGGGCTGGCTGCTTGTTACTACAGCTCATAAGCCTCACTTCTACTCTTCTCTTTTCATTATGTAGGGGAGGAAAAATAGCTTTTCCTCAAATAATACTAGAATTGAGGCTGAGGACTCTCTTAACAATGAACAGATGAACAGGAAAAAAAATCACATTTATTTGCTACAAGTGTTACATGACATGGGAACCTTTTTGCAATGAAATGAACAGACAGGCAACTGTGTGTTTTTATGCTCAGTTTGGATAGAGACTGGACAGTTATTGTGAAATAGAATTACACAAGAGAATGTGATCTCATGGTAGTAAACTGGCCTTGACGAGGCTTGATTGCTCAAAGGCTTCTCTGAGTCTCTGTATGCTTCTCCTGGATCAAGGAAAATACCTCTCACAGAGTTCTTACGATTGGCTTCATGGGAAGGTCAGAAAGGCATTGGTTTTTATGGCCTGTTTCAGGGGAGATAGGAGAGAGAAAGTGCATTGATTGCGTTCTGAATTGCCAAGATGCCACTCTTCAAAGGCTTCATATCACATACAACTTTATATATAACTTTATATATATCATATACAACTATATATAGATATATTTATATCTTTAAGTGCTTTCTTCTTCATCTTTCATTAGCAGGGCTGCAGCCATGAACCCGGTTTTGGTGCAGAGGAGTCTTTTCTACAACCGCAGGGTGATATTTTCAGCATTTGTGTTTGTTGGTGAGGAGGGCACTGAGTGGATGTAGATGGGGTAGCAAGCACAAGGTTTTCACATTTAAAAATAAAAGATGAAATTCAGTAAAGTTTTCTGGGAACACAAAGGACCAGACCTTCTCAGGGAGCAGTGGTAATGCTGGCCTTCCTCTAGGACTTAGGCATGCCTGGGCACCTTGGGGCAAGTCTGGAAGACGAGAAATGTAGGATTATCTGGATTCCATTTGCACCAGTGGGTCTGAACATTGCCCATGGCTTAGACTCACCTAAGGAACTTTGAAAACTCCCCAGATAATTAAGTCAGAATCTCTGAGGAGGAGATTAAGTCATCCCTAACCTTTACATTTATCAAGGGGGCGGGGCGGGGCTCTTACACGGAACATGTAAGAAGGTGACAACCACTGATGTGAGTGTACTGGGGGACATCCTAAGTGATACTCCATTGGTGCAGTTTTCCTAGGTGTCACTTGATGGAAAATTTTCCTCACTTTCTAAAAGATGCCCAAGGGAGAGAGAATCACTTTTTCCCCTCTGGTCATGGTCATAGTAGATAATATGTCCAGCAATGTGCTAGCTAACTTATTTCCAGTATAAAAAAGAAGCTACACTGTAAATAAAGGCACAGTGCTTTTTATGTTTAAGTTCTTATTTGTGAAAAGGCCTTTCTTCCTTTCTCTCTCTTTCTCCTTCTCACTTTCTCTCACTCTTTCTTTCTTTTTTCCTCCATCTTTCCCTCCCTCCCACCCTCCCTCCCTTCCTTCCTTCTCTCTCTCTCTGTCTCTCTGTCTCTCTGTCTCTCTCTGAACTTGAACTCAGGTTCTGGGCATTGTCCCTGAGCATTTTTTTTGCTCAAGGCTAAGCTTTACCACTTTGAACCACGGCTTTACTTCTGGTTTTCTGGTGGTTAACTGGAGGTAAGAGTCGAAGGGCGGGAAACACCTTCGAAACTAGGATTACAGGTGTGAGCTACCAGCGCCTGGCTATAAAGTCCTTATTTTTTAAAACCACTTCTAATTGGAGATGTGATGATAACTTAAATCAAAGATGTTCAAAAATGATACGTTCTTCTAAATCCAGCCTGAAAATTCATGTTGGGGGGTCTTTGGGAGAGAGGGGCTATAATAAAAGTGTGAACAAAAAAATCCAGAAAGTGTGTTTTCTTGGTGATTGTTGAATCAGCTTCTTTAGGTGGAGGGATCTCTGAAACAAAGGATTTACTGAGCCTTCTACAAAAAGACCCCTTTCAAGGATAAGTTCCAGCAGCAAGCTAGACAGTAGTTGGAAAAATGTCTGCCAGACCAGTAAGTCAAGAGCAATTTGTTTATATAAACAACTCAAGGCAGAGTTGTTTATATAAAACCTAAATAGGTTATAGGTAAGAGGGGCTGGTTAGGATGGTGTGGGGGAATTCTGAGGATAAGAGGACTGTCATTAAAGGAAGAATTCGATGCTTTGTTGTGTGGTTGTTATTGTAAAGGTGATGTACAGAGGAGTCACAGTTACATGTCAGGTAATAAGTACATTTCTTTTTGAACAGTGTTACCCCCTCCCTCATTTTCTCCGTTTTTCCATCCTGACCCCTTCCCCCCAAGAAACATAGTTTGTTTCCAACATAGTATCTATGAAGTAGCACTGCTGAATTAGTTCACCCTTTGTCCCACCATTTCTGTGCTTCCTCTTCCTCTCTACAAATCAGATAAACTTATATACAAGACAGAGGGTACAGAAGTTCAAAAAAACAGTGACAAAAGGAAAAAAACAAGAGAAAGAACTGCAAGCAGTTGCTTCATTTTTTGGAGTTCATTTCAATAATCATTATTTTATATGACCATATTCACATAGCTCTTGAGCCTTTGTGATCCTGTCTTAAGAATATCCTCCTTCGGTCACACTGTGTGAATGTTTGGAGTCCCGTTTCATTTGTCATGTCCAAGTGTAATTTTTCTGTCTTTTACTATCCATTGGGTTTACTTGGAGATTTATAGGCATATTCTAATGATTAGAAATGAGGGAAAACATGCAGCCTATGTTTCTTTGGATCTGGCTTACTTTGCTTAAGTAATTTTTTCCAAGTCTTTTCCATTTCCTTACAAATAGGGCCATGCCACTCTTTCTGATGGAAGCACAGAATTCCACTGTGGATATGTACCCCATTTTTTGGTCTACTTCTTCACTGGATTGTTCATCTGCGTTGATTCCACAGCCTTTATTTTTTGAGACAAGGCGTCACTATGGAGCCCAGGCTGGCCTTATCATTTTCTGCCTCAACCTCCAGAGGACTGGGATTACAGATGTGTATCACTACACCCAGCTTATAAGATGTACACATTAGGGGCTGGGAAGGTGGCTCAGTGGTAGAGCGCTTGCCTTGCATGCCTGAGGCCCTGGGTTCGATTCCTCAGCACCACATAAGCAAAAAGGAAAAAGCCAGAAGTGGTGCTGTGGCTCAAGTGGTAGAGTGCTAGCCTTGAGATGAAGAGCTGAGGGACAGTGCCCAGGCCCAGAGTTCAGGTCCCATGACTGGACCTCCCCCCAAAAAAAAGGTAAAAAAAAAAAGATGTACACATTATTAAAACATGGAAGGTAAAAATTATACATTTTAAATACCAATAATTAGATAGTTAGATCTCCTAACTGAGATTCCAGGTATCTTTGTGTTTGCAAACATACTTTAGAAAGTATAACGTGAAACATATTCCTGAGACTATTAAAGTTTGTTTTTCATGTATATATTTTCTTATCCCTTCTGATATTCTTCTTTGGCAGCTTATAGTGTCATAGCTGAATAAGTTCTCATTGGGATAAATTATAAATAAATGGCCATTTGTCCTAAGATATTTGATATTGTCCTAAGAGAAGTGGGGCTGGGAAGGTGGCTCAGTGGTAGAGGGCTTGCCTTGCATGCCTTGCATGCATTAGGCCCTGAGCACCATATAAACAGAAAAAGCTGGAAGTGTTGCTGTGGCTCAAGTGTAGAACGCTAGCCTTGAGCTGAAGAGCTGAGGGACAGCACCCAGGCACAGAGTTTAAGCCCCATGACAGACAAAAAAAAAAAAAGAAAAAGAAAAAGAAAATGAAGATGAGTGAAATGCTTGAGTTAATTTATGAAATCTTTATTTCATACACAGGAATTCTCAAGAGCAAACCCGACCTCAGAAAGCTCCTTTCTAAGCTATCCTCCAGTAAGGACACATCCCACCAACATGGTAGAATGAAAGAAAACAGTTATAAAAATGCATGGAACCTCATTGCTATATAGAAAAAGACAAGACTGATGCTCACTGCTAGAAGTCAAGGCAGTGCTTACCAAATTTTTGTGATTAGGGTAATAAGTGGAAGAGGCTACAAATAGGATTTCCAGGGCTATGATCTCTGCCTGGCACAAGCATATGTACAGGTTACAAAGTTTCTTTGGTGTGCATGTATTCTATTTCAAACAAAACTTTTAGAAAAGGAGAGAAGTGTTAGGAGTAGTAATGGATCCATCTTAATGTGTTGGGATGAACATTTAGACACACACTTTAATTTTTAATATTTTAAAAATAGTTATTTTAAAGGTGATGTACATAGGGGCACAAGTAAAGAGTGCATTTCTTTTGGACAATGTCACCTGACACACAACCTTTTCTAATTTGTTTTGATTATTAAAAAAAAAATCTGGGGCTAGGAAGGTGGCTCAGTGGTAGAGCGCTTGCCTTGCATGCCTGAGGCCCTGGGTTCGATTCCTCAGTACCACATAAGCAAAAAGAAAAAAGCCGGAAGTGGCACTGTGGCTCAAGTGGTAGAGTACTAGCCTTGAGCTGAAGAGCTGAGGGACAGTGCCCAGGCCCAGAGTTCAGGCCCCACGACCAGACCAAAAAAAAAAAAAAAAAAATCTGTTCTGACCTCATCCCTACAGTCATGACTAGAAATACAGTCAAATCGATGCTGAACTTTTAACTGCAGGAATAAAAGCATTCTGTTTTACTTTCCTGGTGCCTCTTAAAAAAGTTCTTTCTGTATTGCTCTTGGAGAGCAGACATTTTCATTGTTCTTGCTGCCCCCCCCAAATAGTTTTGTTTGTCAGATAGGCACACTCAGCTGCTCATATGTTACATGATAGTCCACAAAAGGGCCACACAGAGGAATAGAGAACTAGTGGGAAATAACTTGAGACTCTCTACAGGGAATTCTTGTGTGTCTACTCAAATCTGTGCAGAATGTGCTTAACTGATACACTCTTAGTGACAACTGTCAGGACATTATTTATGTATTTAATTTGACTCATGCTATGAGTTGAGGTCCATTTGCTCTGTTCAAAAATGGATTACCATTAAAGTCACCTTCTGAGAAGCATTACAATTCTTGAACTATTACAAAAAATAATTACAACTAACTTCTCTAATTTGATACCTATTTTAATATATTCGTCCAAATGGCCATTATTCATTGTTATAGCCTTGTTTATATACACACACAAAAACACACATACATACAAACACAGCACATGCAAATTAGGGAACACATCCCTCTCAATATCTGTCTGACAAATTTTCAAGTCTCTTCCACTAGCTTTTCCATGATGAACCAGGCCCCTCTGGGAAGGCCTGTGTAGTGCACAGTACTACTGTGGTAAGGTGAATACGTTTACCTCAGTAAGAGTGAAGTGTTAGCATGTCCACCTGGCTGGGAGTCCCTCAGTGCCAGCTTGGACGGTCATCATATTTTCAGTTTCTTTGCTTGGATTCTGTTTCTGTTTCTCAATGGCTCCAAGCACGAGCAAAGAGTAAAAGTAGACTTCATTTACCAGCAACTAATATCCCAACTACATGTAGAGCATGTAAAATAGAAATGCTGCTGTGGCCACTTACAGCTGGGTGACTGAGGTTGCTTCACCTTTCTGTACTTTACTTTCCTATGGTGAAAAGAGGAGCTTAATGATTCCTACATTATGAAGCTGTATAACACATCAAAAAGTACTTATTAAATGTCACTTGTTAAATGTCACAAAACCTTATCATCTGTTCAGTGCATTTCCAGAAATTCACCTTGCTTTTTCTTTGCAATTGATAGTTGCTAAATTTTTTATGTATTAAAGTTCCACAACTTATCTCTCAATCTTTGTTGTCTCCTCTTTAAACAGTTATCTTGAATTTGGGGAAAAGAGGGTAGAATAAGTATAAGTTGGTCAATTTTTGCCAATAAATAAATAAAATAATAAAATAAATTAAATAAATTAATAAAATAAATTAAAAGCCACAGTAGGGAGAGGAAGTTTTGATAAGCCTTAAAACCAGGAAATGATATCTAGGTAACTTCATAAACATTGAGCAATGGTTCTTAGAGACAGTAGAGCTTGGCCTAGATGAAAGTATCTATAATTAACCTTAACACACTGTGCTCAGTTAATTAAAAGGCTGATGAATAACAGGACTATCAAAGGATCTGAGCAATAAAATAACTAAGAGTGACCTTCATGTTCTCATAGCTTTTTAGATTATCTACTATTCTGGTCAATTGAATCATCCCATCTCCCTTGAATATTCATAGTCTGAAATCAAGACGATTCTTACAATGCAATCTACAATAAAATTGTCACACAACACTTTTATCAAGCAACCAACGTAGCTTTCCTCCTTGTTGCTATTTTGTCCTGCAGGACCCTCTACTCAGATGAAAATGACTAGTATAATGAGTAGTTGTGTACAGAATGTTCAAGCAGAGGGCACACTTCCTTCTCCAGCTCTACAGAACAGTTAGTGGCCTTAATCTAAGAAGTACAGAGTCAGGAAGGAAAATAATTTAGATTTGCTTCTTCATTTTAGTCAATCAGTCACTAGTCACTTCCCTTCCCCACTCTACCCAGATCTAGGTTGTTAGTTGTAAGGGTAATTTCGAATTCAGAAATAGAAGACTTCTTAGAGGGGCTTAGTATGATTTGAGTGTGTATGGCTTTATCAGACTGGAGATATAATTTATAATAGTATTTCAACACTCACAGCAAGCAATATTCTTACCCAGATACATTTTGTTTGAAGTTGTCAATTTATTTGAGACAACACATAAATGGCAATTAATAAAATTGCTTCCATCATGAGTGTTGTTTTGCTCCTATGAGCATTCTATAAATCTTTGCATCCACTCTGATGGAGAGAGTTCATTATTTATGTTGATATTAAACCTATTGATACTTATTCTCAGCATATTTTCTATATATTCTTTTGCAAATGGAAAAATAAACTGTATGTTCTGTCAAATTTATTATATATATACATGTATATAGCCATTCAACCGATTTCAGCTTTATTTCTCAGTTTTTAATGAAGCCTTATCTTGTTTGTCCCCTACTCAGCATTAGTGAGGTATAATCAATAAATAAAAAGTATATATTTAAGTAAATAGAATATAGAACATGAATCTAGCTAACTACAGGATTACTTAAGAGGAGAAAGAAAAGGGGAAGAGTAAAAGAAAAGATAGAAGGTGAATAATTTTGAAGCACATTGCAAGTATATGTAAAAACTGTGCAAAGAACCTCCATGAAAGCTGTTGATCAAGAGGGAAGCAATGAAAGAGAACGAGCTCTATCATGATGGATACCAGCAGAAGGGGATTGGGCTAACACAGAAGATGAAAAAGAAGGGGTATTATGAAGTAGATCGTATGTATGAAAACTAACAGTGAAACATGTTGAAATTGTGCTAGAGAGAAGGGGAGAGTAATAGAGGGTGAGTTTGGTTGGCCTAAGTTATAAACATGCATAGAACTATAAGTTCATAAGTAATATAACAATGTTGTATGTTGTATATATCTAGGAATTTATCCAGTTCTTCCAGACATTCTAATTTCTTGACGCATAGTTGTTCATAGTACCCCCTATGACCCTTTGTTATCATATCTCACGTCTTTCCTTTTCTTTGATTTTGCTACTGCTGGGGGTTAAACTCAGGGCCTAGGCACTGTCCTTGAGCTTCTTTTGCTCAAGGCTAGAACTCTACCACTGAAGCCACAGCTCTACTTCTGGCTTTTTCTGTTTATGTGGTACAGAGGAATGAAACCCAGGGCTTCATGCATGCTAGGCAAGCACTCTACCACTAAGCCACATTCCCAGCCCAACCTTTTCTTTCATCTATAATCTTGTTCTAGTCTTTCATGTTTTCTTTAACTAAAGCTTTGTCAAATTTGTTTATCTATTCAGAAAACCAGCTCTTAGTTTCACCATCTTTTCTCTTTTTTGGTGTTGTTCAATTTCACTCACCTTGTCTCTGACATTTGTTATCTCTTTCTGTTAACTTTGACTTTATTCTTTCTCAAGTTTCCTTTAAGACAGATCTTTTGACTTGTAGCCACTTATCACTATAAAATTCCCTTTTTAAATTAACTGTTCGATATATTCTGTAGGTATATTAGAATACTCTTCTTGTTCTTTACCAGAGTTGGAGAAGGCTAGTTCCTCCACAAACCCTTGTATTGGAGCTCGGAAAACTCCACTTGGCTCTTCCAGCTATGCTGTGTGGTTTTATTCTCCCATGTCTATGATAGTTCCCCTTACCCTCATCTCTTCCAATTTTCCCACTTCCACCATCATCATTCAGGTGTGGCTTTGGGTTCAAGCTACTTACTACTTACTAGCTTCTAGAGACTAAATAGTAACTTTAACCCAATCCCATGGACAGGTCTTCCAGCAACCACCTCTCTCAGGTGTAGAGAAATTCTACCTCACACATACCCTGGCTCATTCCTCTTTACAGCCTATAAGGCATTGCTATCTGCTGCTTTTGGTGACTTACTTATTAGGATGGTTTTTATTCTGTTTGTTGGCTTCTGTATTAAGCAGTCTTCTCTCTCCAAAGCTTTAGGAGACCCATGGCACAGGGAAATATGAGGACCTTTGTGATTGTACTGTGTTCACTATTAACCTCTCTTCCCTTTTTGTTGGGTTCATGAGCCAGCCTCAAATATTTCACTTGTTCCAGCAAAGATGCCATTATGATAGATTTCTTATATGAGAATTGCTGAATCAAAGGATGAGTGCATTTCAGTGATTACAGAAGCTGTTAGAATGGTTGTATTGATTCACTCTTTGCCTAGCAGCAAGGGCAGCTATTAGAGCCTGATTTTCCTTTACAAAATGGGGAGTCACCAAGATTTTGCATGAGTAGCCAAGGTGCTATTTTGGCTAAATTCTTTGTGTGCATTTTATCTTTCTGCTATTGAAAATTCCACAACTCCTGGGTTGTGAGTTTAGATCCAGTAGGAGATGTCTTTGTGGATCCTGAGTAAGCATTTTCTCTTTTTAAAATTTAATTTTTATTGTTATTATAAAGATGATATACAAGGAATTATAATTACATAAGTCAGATAAAGAGTACATTTCTTTTTGGACAATTTATCCTCTTTCCTCACTTTAAAGGATTAATTCCTAGAGACTTGGTTCTAAGGAAGTAGATGGCAAGTATGTATGGCATGCATACCAAGTCTGGATTTTGAAATAAACTGAAACATGGAACATGGAAGACATAAGTGCTTGGAAAATATTGTCATTTTAACATTTTTGAAGGGGAGGAGTTTAGAGTTCTCACTAGGTTGCCACATGACCTGGGTAAGAACCAAATAGTCCTTATCAAATCGAAATCTGCTTCCTTGTCTGGGGAAAAAAAAGACTATTAAATGAACATTTCCCATGAAAAAACTGTGATCTTAAGTTAGGTAATTTGTTTGTGGTTATATAAGTGACTGTTAAGATTGATTGAAATCCTGTTTCTCTGACAAAAAGAATAAGGACGGGGAAGTAAGCATTTTCTTTCATGTCTGTGGGATTGCTTTCCTTATGCTATGCTCTGTTGATACTTTCAAGGCACATTTTCTTGCTTCAGCAGGAATTTGTGTTTATCTAAAAAGATATATAACTTGCCATTTCATTGATCTTGTCTAATATTTTTCTAGTGCTACTTCATATGTCTCATTTCTGATGCTTATTGCTTCTTTCTGCTAACTTTTGGCTTAGTTTATTCTTCTGTCTGTCAGGTCTTCACCAGACAATGTCTCTGAAGTCAACTTGATTTCTATAAGTATAAGAAATGATTCTTTTATTTTATGTTGGCTGTCCATCCTGTGATAATTTTGTTAATGTAGCCCTGAAGAGACTAAGAGGTAGTGAGGATTCAGGAAGAAGATAAAAAGTATTTGTTTCCAGTTGTGGACTGAGCTCTAACTGTCTGACCTGAATAGTGCTAGGGAAACTCTTTCATTCCTCATTAAAAGCAGAAACTTAAACCACTTTTTAACACTAAAAAAAATTCCCACTGCCTTTCCCAAAGGAAATTACAATGAATAGCTTCCTTATAGTTCAGTGTTTGAACAATGAGGAATAAACCAATAGCAAGTATTCAGTCACTGCTAAATTTCCCGAATTATGCTGTGCTCTTTATCTGTATGAGAAAACCAGCTCTCAATTTCGTAGAACTCTCCATGGCTTTCTTGAGTTGTGGAATTAAAATGGCGTTGTGTTTATGACACTTTAGGATATTCAATGGTGGGTAACTGTCTGAAGTGGAGAAAATGCTATGGAAAATGAACTTGTCGGCTCTATAGTATATTACATTACAGTCTGATGGTGCCATAGTGTAAATATTTGTGTTTATATAGCCTCACTCCCCTCTCACCCCCAATTCATATGAGGAAGTGGGGCTTCTGGGAGATTGTTGGAGAACAGAACTTTCATTAATAGATTGCTGTCCTTATAAAATAGTACTTTCCACTATGTGAGGACAGCTGGAAAATGCCATCTATGCATCAGAGAAAGAGTCTTCACCAGACACAGAATCTGCTAATAATTGTATTTTTTACTTCCAAGTCTGAATGGGAAAAGAAATTTTTGTTGCTTGCTAGCTTCTGTGTCTGTGGTGTTTTGTTAGACCAGCCTAACCAGACTTAGACATCTGATAATAAGGACAGAGAAGGAAACTAACAGGTATTTGGAATTTTAGAGATATTTTAGACAGAGGTAAAAGTGCGAAGCAGTAATGTAAGAAAATTAGCAGATAATATCATCTTAGGGAGCTCTTGTTGCTGCTGTGTGTCCTTATTTCTAATTTCCATAGCAACTCTATTTAAGAATGCAACTTCTTCTTTTTTTTTTGAAACTCAAGGCATTGAGTTTCTTTGTGCTCAAGGCTAGTGCTCTACAACTTGAACCAGAGTACCACTTCTGGCTTTTATGGGGTAGTTTATTGGGGAAAATAGTCTCATGCATTTCCGGCTAGGGCTGGCTTTGAATTGTGATCCTCAGATCTCAAGTTCCTGAATATTGGATTACAGATGTATGCCACTGGCGCCCAGCTGCAACTTCTTTTTAAATGCAGGCTGGAACTTAAAAGTCTGCATGCCATGCCCAGAGCCTCATGACTAATAAGTAATTGTGCAGGATTTAAACCTATATTTACATTGCTTCAAAATGTTTTCTGTTCTCATGGTAGTGTACTTTTCACCAGCTAAATTGGAATTAGACACAAGCAACACATTTATTTAGTATAAATATGTCCTAAATATCTCATGCGGTCATACTCATTTTGTTTCTCTGAAGTTCAAATTTCACTGAATGCCCTGCATTTTTTAAATAGAACAAGTAAATTTGACCAGTAAAATGTTTTTCTTTTATCATTTGAAAGGAGAGAATGTTGTGTTTGACTCTTGAAGTTGAGGCCTTTTTGATTGCCATATGAACTAACTTTAACCCTGTCCCCCAGAAGATTGTTTTCTTTCAACTAAAACCTTGATATTGCTAAGAAACCCATCTACTGATGATTTACTAAGCACTGCCATTTGAAAGTTTTTGCAGAAACCAGTCAAATGTCAGACTAAATTCTGAATTATTTCATTCATCATTCTGAAAAATGCTGAGCATTTTGCAAGAATTCCTGGAAATATGTAATGATGGCAATGTTGACATCAGTTTGTAGCTGTCCACATGATTATTTATAAGCTCATTGAAACGCTGTTTTGAAATTGCAACTTTTAATCTCTATGTGAGTCAGCTTTGTACTACTATTATGAACTACCTGACACAGGCTATTTGTATAACAAGAATATTTACTTAATTCACAGTGTGAGAAGTTTAAAGTACAAGACTTTAAAGGCCATTGATCTGGCCTTTGGTGAGAGTGGCAGATAATGTCATGATGTGTGTGTGTGTGTGTGTGTGTGTGTAACAGTTCATATCACCAACCAGACAGAGACCAAGGTCCCACAGTCCCCTATGAAGGCATATGCACCCAATAACCTAAGGATTTAGTACTAGGTCCCTCCCTCCCAAAATTTCCCTGCACCTTCCAATAGTGGCGGGCTGTAACTAAGACTAGAATTACCTTGGAGGTCACTGATACCACATACATAGCAGTCACATTATTTAATTTTTTGGCTTATAGCTGCTTTATTTTATTTTATTTTTGCTCTTTCATGCTTCTTTTCTGAATAAAGTATGTAGGAAAGTGACGTTCTCAGTTGCCATCCCTTTAACATATTGGAAATGATTTCTTGGCAATCTACACGATTCTTTAGAGGCTTCTTTAAGCCCTTGAGTTGAAATAACCATCATTTCTCCCCATCATTCTCTTCAGACTATGACCAACTGATTTTTGTTTTAATATCTACTCCTCTGTTTGAATCAATGCTCCACAAGAAAGGCGACTCTATCAGTCTTGTTTATTTCTGTTTCTGTAAAACTAGAATGGCCTGCTATGTAGTATGTTCTTGAAAGATCTTTGTTGAAAGAATGAATGACTAGTATCTCATTGTCCATTGATAATTAACTTTTTTCTTTGTTGGTCGTGGGGCAGTCTGAGCCTGGGCACTGTCCCTCAGCTCTTCAGCTCAAGGCTAGCGCTCTACCACATGAGCCACAGCGCCACTTCCGGCTTTTTCTGCTTATGTGGTGCTGAGGAATTGAACCCAGGGCCTCATGCATGCAAGGTAAGCACTCTACCACTGAGCCACCTTCCCAGCCCCTTATTGACTGTCATATGTTTTTCTTCCAAACAGACTTTAATTACTTCTTCAAACATTTCTCTCCAATCTCATCTGAAAATACATTGAATTTTTACATTTGTGAAAACTTGATACATTTTAGTAGACTCCATCTCTACATCTCTCCATTGAATTAAACAAAAATCTTCTCTTATGCCTCCAAGTTAAAAAGATAACTCTTAATTTTTAGTCATAAAACGGTTAGCACTAAATGACTTGCGGTAGCTTTAATCTAAAAAAGATGAATACATTTCAGACTGGAAGTCTTAAGTTGTAGGTGCTTATTGCACTAGTCCCAGAGGTGTAGCTTTGAGGTGAAGCCCAGAGGTGACCAGAGGGCAGACTGCTTCATTTAGAACCAGGGATTTGGAGGCATGGCTGGAGGAAGCCACAGCGATGTTTGAATACATTTCAGTTTATCAATATCTTCTTCAAGAAGAAATGAAGTATTAGTGACAAGGTTTGTTCGTATAGCTGTAGTTTTGAGATAGACTCTTGCTATGTAGACAGCATTAGCCTTGAGCACTTGAAGCTCAAGATGTGAATTGCCACAGCGAGGTGGCCTTTTTACATATTTTGCTTTATTATTTTTAAGGGTTTTTGTTGTTGTTGTTGTTTTATTTTTCAATGTACTGGGGTTTGAACTCAGGGCCCTGCACTTGCTAGGCAGGTCTACTACTGAGCTACTCTGCCAGTCCTTGTTTTATTGTAATAACCTGCTCTGCACTGATATAATATATATATATATATATATATATATTTTTTTTTTTTTTGTAGGTCATGGGTCTTGAACTCTGGCGCTGTCCCTCAGCTCTTCAGCTCAAGACTAGCATTCTAGCACTTCAGCCACAGCACCACTTCTGGCTTTTTCTGCTTATTTGGTGCTGAGGAATAGAACCCAGGGCCTCATGCATGCAAGGTAAGCACTTTACCACTGAGCCACCTTCCTAGCCCTGATATAAATATTGATATTGACTATAAAAACATTTATGTGTTTCAATGTTAAGAACTGCTCCAAAAACTTTAAGTAGCATGTGGCCTTTGTTATCTTTCAGATATCTGAAAAATGGGCCAATTTTTAGATTTCTGATTTCCACATTTATATTTTTTAGCATATTTCACTAAATCACAGTATCTAGATATAGTGGCTATATGGTTGGAAAATGAAAGACTTTATTAAATGATATTTTTCAACACAGGACTTGGCCATCAATAAACAATAATTTTATGAACATAGGGTCTAATTTTTAAGTGTCTGTAGTTGCTTAAACTAAGATTTCTATGTAACAATAAATACTATCACAGCCTATTCATGCCTCAATGATTTCTTTTTTTTTTTTTTTCAATGATTTCTTTTACAATTTATGCTACATTCTAAACCACAAGCTGCACTGGGCATTTCCTTGAAAGCGAGAATCTATAAAGAGTATCATTCAGAGAGAGATGATAAATACCCTAGTATAAATCTCGTTATCATGGCATTTAGAATAAAGGAATTATTTTAACCAGTATAACATAGTAGTACTGTACAGATTAATCTGAGGGAAAATTCAAATAATTTAGTGAAAATAACTTTTCTCTAGCTTTGCTTGTTATCTCTCATTGCTTAAATTTGAATGAAATATTGTCTAACTTACTATTGTCTTGATTAAAAGCAATCTAAAATTTTTTTTTACTTTTATTATTAAGTTGTACAGAGTGATTACCATTTCACAATTTAGGTAATGTGTACATTTCTCTTTTGGACAATGTCACCCCAAATTAACTTTTTACTTTTTTTTTTTGCCAGTTCTGGGGCTTGAATTCAGGGCCTGGACATTGTCCCTGAGCCTCTCTGTGCTCAAGGCTAGCACTCTACCACTTGAGCCACAGCGCCACTTCCGGCTTTTCCTGTTTATGTGGTGCTGAGGAATCGAACCCAGGGCTTCATGCATTGCTAGGCAAGCACTCTACCACTGAGCCAAATTGCCAGCCCTCGAGCCACATTCCTAGCCCCCAAATCAACTTTTTGATTATCCTTTTTTAAATTTATTTTATTTTATTTATTTATTTTATTATTGTTTTTGGGGTCCGGTCGTGGGGACTGAACTCTGGGCCTGGGTGCTGTCCCTCAGCTCTTCAGCTCAAGGCTAGTGCTCTACCACTTAAGCCACAGTGCCACTTCTGGCTTATTTCTTTTTTGCTTATGTGGTGCTGAGGAATCGAACCCAGGGCTTCAGGCATGCAAGGCAAGTGCTCTACCACTGAGCCACCTTCCCAGCCCTTGATTATCCTTTTTGATCAGGAATTATTCTCATCTCTGACCAGGTTTTGACTCAAGAGTGAAAGGCGGGAAGAGGAGGGAGAGGTGGTTCTGTAGATTTTTTTTTTAATTTAATTTTATTTTATTTGTGAACATACTGTACAGAGTGGTTACAATTACATGGGCAGGATAATGCATACATTTCTTACCAAGCATTGCAGCCTCCTCCTTTGTTTACCCTTCACATCCCTTCCCAGCCTCCCCCCTCCCCCCCAATCCCCTTACCCCCCACTGTAGATTTTTTTAAGGTACTATTTATTTGTCTTTTGAGGAGAGAAACAGATGCAGCTTTGCAGTGAACACAGGCCCTTGTGTTCTCTTCCTAGCCCACCCTTACCACCAAGCAGTGCTCAACTGAGTGCTGCTTATTCAACGCACACAAGTAGCCTGTAGGGAAAAAGACACCATGCTTATGAAGTAATCACTTGAACCTTTCAGATAGGCAAGTAGCTTAGCTTCTCTGTGCTTCATTTTTTTAATCTGTAAATTGAACATAATAAGTATACAAAGTTGATATTGGCTAATCTTTTAGGACATGATTAAATGCTAGCAAAACCAATTTTGCTTACCAGGCAGGAGTTGTTTGGAAGAGACAATTCTGCTGGATTCCTTGTGCTGGCGGAGCTTGCTTCTGTATAGACATTAGACAGACTTTTTTGCAGCTTTTATGATTGCTCAGTTTAAAGAAACCATCAATCCAGAAGTTGATGGAAGATGAAAACCACTACAGAGCTGGGCACCAGTGGTTCACATCTGTGATCTTGGCTACTAAAGAAGCTGATATTTAAGAATCATGGTTTGAAGCCAGCAGGAAACTCCATGAGACTTGTATTTCCAATTTAACTAGCAAAAGCTGGAAGTAGAATTTTGGCTCAAATGGTAGAATGCCAGCTTTGGGCAAAAAAGCTACGGGAGAGTTCCCAGAACTTGAGTTTAAGCCCCAGTTCCCACAGAATAAACAAGCAAATAAAGGAAAATGAAAATCACTACGAAGACAAGTGGGAGAATGGAACCTTAGTATTTTTCTAGATGCTTAAGTGTGGCACCAAAATTTACTCAGTCCCTCAAGCTTTGAGATTTTGGGATCTTCTTTGGTTCTTAACTCTGTCTCAACTCCTCCATCCTGTTCCAAA
The DNA here is from genome assembly GCF_024711535.1 of Dipodomys merriami. Classification (NCBI taxonomy): domain Eukaryota; kingdom Metazoa; phylum Chordata; class Mammalia; order Rodentia; family Heteromyidae; genus Dipodomys; species Dipodomys merriami. The sequence continues at coordinate 25,362,391 of NW_027202270.1, read as the reverse complement.
TTCTGGGGGCTGGGGTTTTGTTTCTCCCAGCTGTGTTTTTCATGTTAGCCCATTTTCATCATGATGGATGTAGTTTTGGTCCTCTTTTCCTTGAATGATGACAAGAATTCTCTCACTGGTCCTGGGGTTATGCATGTGGCCCATCCATTTCTAGCCACATGTCCACTAAACTTTTGTTAAAGAAAAAAAATTGCTTCAAGATCCCTGGTGAAGTGTGTAAAGAGGACTTTCTTCAGCACCGTCTTGTTAGGTTTAGGGACCACTGCCATCAGTGGGGAGAGAGAATTGGGGTCAATTTCAAGTACAAGTGGAAATTCATAGCCAAGCGGCAGGTTGGGGGTAAGATCAGTGGATAGAAAACTACTGAGGGGAAGTATCAGTGGTTCACAGCATTCTTGCTAAACTGAACTAGAGGACTCTTGCTGAAGGCACAGCAATGTGATCAGAGCAGGGGAGGTGAAGGAAACTGAGGAAGTTTAGGGAGGAAGGATTCTTGCTAAACTGATTTACCAGGTTCCTGCCAAACCTGGATTTTACAAGACTATGCCTATACGGGCCTAAGTTCAGTCAAAGAATCTTTTTTATCTTGTCCATGAAATGCCCTCCACACTGCTGTTAGAGCAAGTTTTCCAAAATGGTCAGTCTAATGAAATTCCTTTTGTGTACTTACTTCGCAGTGTCCTACTTGACAGAGGGCATTCATTTGCCTAACAGGTTAAAGTTGGTGTATTGTCATCCTCAAAAGGACACGTGCAGGGCTGGGAAAGTGGCTCAGTGGTAGAGCGCTTGCCTTGCATGCTTGAGGCCCTGGGTTTGATTCCTCAGCACCACATAAGCAGAAAAAAAAAAAGCCGGAAGTGGCTCTGTTGCTCAAGTAGTAGAGCGCTATCCTTGAGCTGAAGAGCTGAAGGACAGCGCCCAGGCCCAGAGTTCAGGCCCCACGACCGAACCCCCCCACCCCCACCCAAAAAAAAAGACCTGTGCAAATTTTAACCTCTGCTACCCATGAACTTGACTTCTTTGGTAAAAGGATGCTTGTAGATGGAATTAGGGAACAGGTCTCTAGATGAAATCATCCTGGATTAATAGGCTGGCCCTATGGCTGATGACAAGTGTCTTCCTAAGAATGAAGAAACACAGACAGGGAAGAGAAAGACCCAGAAGCATTTCTTCAGGTAGAGAACATTCAATCCCGGCCTTTAAGCTTCTGGAGGTGCTAACAATCTTTGGCTTTCAATGTTTGTAGACACATCACGCCTGTCACTCAAAGAAAGTAGACACATTCTGGATGGTGTTCCTTTTAGCTGAATAATTGGCCAAGCAGAAGACAGAACCCTTTGGGAAGCTAGAAGTGTGGTTCCAACTTCAGAGAGTGTAGAGATCTTCCTAAGTGGGAAACATTTTTCTGAGTACCTCCAGAAAATAGGAAGTTGGGATACTGGAAGAATTAAATATGAATTACTGCTTTTTTTTTTAACTTCTAAACTGCTCACCTAAATTTTTCTTACTATGATTTTTTTCCTCCAGTGAATATGTAGGATTTAAATTTTGCCTTTCTTTTTTAGCTCCAAATTCTTCCAACTTAGAATTAATGCTGTGTATTTAAGATATTCATATAACTTTTCTTTGATGTAGCTTGCAGTGATTTTGTTCCCATTGTGGTAAGAAGGTAGGATGTTGAGAGTTGTAAGTCTGCTTATGTATACTTGCAGAGTTTGTCACTCTGAGAATATTGAGTCTGAATCCCATCTTTACGATCTCCCCTCAGTGGCAGATCAGACAGCAGTTCTACCTTCTTACAGAGTTCACAGTGGCACTACTTCAGCAAGCTGGGGTAGGGGATTGTATCATCCCTCCTCCCTTTAAATCTAGGCAAGCCTGAGATTTCAGCCTATGTGAAACTGTGATTTCCACAGTCAGGTCTCCAAGGTGATAGGAGGAATATTACTCAGCAATAAACGGCACTGTCAATATATGCATAATTGGCTACATCTCCAGAGCTTTGGGAGTAGTGAACAATGACTATCACCTATTTTTCCATTTTTATGACATTGATGAAATGATGAAACAATAGAGAGAAAGAAGAGATTAATGCTGCCAGCAGACAGGGTGTTAGGGCTGATTGTGACTACTAAGGGATGGCCCAAGGGAATTGTTTTGTGGGACACACACACACACACACACACACACACACACACACAGAGAGGTGCACGTAAAAACTGGCCAAGGAGATGAATCTGTAGCCTAGATAACCATAATGTGCAAATATCAGTTTTCTGGATCTAATAATGTTTTACAGGGATTGAAGCGCTTAGCACTGTGGAAGTAGTGCAGGGTTCATTGGACTCCATGACTGTATTGGTAACATATAATTAATTCAAAATAAAAATATTTGAAAGCCATGCACCAGTGGCTCACACCTATAATCCTAGCTACTCCTGAGGCTGAGATCTGAGGATCAAAGCCAGCCTGGGCAGGAAAGTCTGTGAAACTCTAATCTCCAACTGCCAGAAAAGCAGAAGTGGCACTGTAGCTCAAGTGGTAGAGCACTTGCCTTGAGCTGAAGAGCTGAGGGACAGAGCACAGGGCCAGAGTTTAAGCCCCATGACTGACAAAAAAAAAAGTATTTGAAGTCAATAAAACTTTCTGCCTATCATCTTGGATGCTTGGATTTGGAGCCTGTGGCTGCAATGTTATGAGGACATGCAGGCCACATAGAAAAGCCATGGAGGAGGTTTTAGATGATACTCAAAGAAAGAAACCATCAAGGTGACTGAAGTCACAGCCCATCTAACTGCATCTCAGTGGAAGATGCTGAGCTTCACTAAACGAGGATCTCCCAGCTGAGTCCAGCCAGCCTCAGAGCCATGGAGGGGCGGGGAGGGGTAACAAGAAGCCATTCTTGTTGTTGAGATAAGCCATCAAAGTTTGACATCATTTTATAAAGGCATTATAGATGAGCAGATTAGCACTAAAGTCACTCTGTGACTTAGTTTTCACAAGCTTATTGCAAGCATAAGCAAGTATAAGACAAGAATTCAGGGCAGCAGTCTATATGAGGTTGACAAATAGTAGCTAGAGTTATTATAGTATCTCCAAAAGAAAGATGGAGATTCACCCACATAGCTCAAATGACACCCAATGACTTTTTGCCTATTAGCCCCAGAGACTGAGACTGAAGCCAAAAGAATTTGGCAATCCAATGGCTTTTATTTTGGGCATATCCTTACATGACCTCTATCTCTTGGTTGGCTAGTTTGATAAACATCTTCTAAATATAACTGATGGTTCTATTAAGTTGTCTCCTTTTCCTCATCCCTGGAGGTTGTACCCTTGCTCTTTTTTTATGGGCCAGTGCCTAAAAAGCAAAAGGGATTTATGGGTGATGATCTCTCCCCTGGGGTCAAAGGCCGGTCTTTCAATGTTGCTTGAACAATACTGGAACTAATTTGCAAGCCCATTCTTGTACCTCACAGCACTATAAAGACTTTACTATTTTTTATCCAATTTAAGCAGAGTGTACAAAATCAAGGTATTTTTAAGGTTTCCTTTTTTAAAAAACAAACAAACAAACAAACTACATCATCTATGCAAGCACTCTACCACTTGCGCCATGCCTCCTGTTACTAGTTCATCTATAAAAAGGTAATTTTGTCTCCTGAATTCTTACCATACTCATAATCCTGAAAGCTGAGTTACTGTCTGTGTCTCTGTGGATTTCAGGGGACAGGAAGAGCAGGCAGAAGGGAAGGCAGAATTGAAGAGACAGAGTTTGGAATCCTGAGATCACCCTTAGGAGGTCTGAGTTTTCCTCACGGGCTAAGCTATGCCTGGTCAGAAAGCAGGAAGGAGCTTTTCACTCACAGTGCTGACTGTGGCTGCCAGGACAGGCATTCCATGTTGTTTCAAAATGCTGCATTTGGAGAAGGATCTAGAACTTCAGACTTTGGAAACTGCCACATCATTATTTCTTAGTTTCTGGTCCTTGCTCCTGATCTTTGAAGTTTACCTTGGAATCTGGATTTGACTGACTGATTTTGACTGACTCAGCCAAGTCAGTTTTGTCTGAGAAACTTAACCTGTAGCCAGAAGAAAAGGAGAGAGGAGACTGATATGTGAGACAGGCGCAATTCTGGGCAACACAAAGGACAGGCACACGAGCACACACGTCCTTGGCCGAGGGAAGATTTATTTAATCTGCTTCTCCAAGTCATCGCAATGCAGACAATAAACTGGACTCAGTTATGCAACAGAATACTCTTGATGTATTTGTAATTAGCGGCCTCTATCATTAAAGTTTTCATATCAAAAGTAATTTGATGTAAAGTAGTTAGAAATTTGAATGTGAATCTACCCCGGAGAGTCTGAGGAAAACCAGGGCAGATTTCTTAGCAGCTGTAGAATCACCAATCCTGATATCACCAATGTCCCTGCTTCATGAGATGTTATAGGAGACCTTGTTATTCTGATGGCCCAACCACTGGGAGGTGGTGTGTGTGTGTGTGTGTGTGTGTGTGTGTGTGTGTGTGTGTGTGTGTGTGTGTGCGCGCGCGCGCGCTGTTCCTTGGACTAACTCAGGCCTGAGTTTTTCATTTAGCTTTTTCTCTCAAAGCTGGTACTCTATCACTTGAGCTACAGTTCTACATCCAGCTTTTTGGTGGTTAATTGGGGATCAGAGTTTCACAGACTTTTGCCCAGGCTGGCTTCAAACCTTGATCCTCGTATCTCAGCCTCCTGAGTAGCAAGGATTACAGGTATGAGCAACAGGCACCCAGCTACAAGAGCTCTTAAAGAATGAACTGTACAACTTATGGAGGAGTGGGGTCAGAAGGGGAAAAACTGAAAGAAAATGAGGGAAGGTGACATTATTCAACAAGAAATATACTCATTATCTGACTTTATGTCACTCTAACCCCTCTATACCTCACCTTTAGAATAAAAATAAATGAAAATGAATTATTGTGACCCCAAACCCAGTTGAAATATTTGAAGAAATGAGATAAAAGAAGTTGAAAACAATAACCTGGAAAAGTGGACTTCAGAGAGAGTCTTCTATAAACAAAAACTTGGTGATGTCAGTAAGAGGCAGTAAATGATTGGTAAGGATATTTTGTGTGTTAGGTTGTTCGAATTACTTCCCAGTAGTTACCATCACTCTCTTTTAAATGGTGGATACTATTCAATCCAGACTACATACATTAACCACATCTAGTGGTTTTACCTAAACCTTTCCATAATTCTCAAAATTTACATTTCATAAGAATCTCATGAGGATCTTGTTAAAAGAGAATGATTCAATAGGTAGAGCCCAGGAATTTGTATCTGAATACCTTACAGGATGCTTCCAGCTGAGTTATCAAATAAAGTACTCTACCCATCCAATGTAAGCATATATGGAGCCCTGGATCATGTTTTAAGTCAGTCTAGATTCATGGAGAATATGGTAGCTTGGCCTTTGTTCTGCTACTTTCTGACTGACCCTGAGCAAGTAATTTCTATTCTGTAGTTCTTCATTTCCTCTGCTGTAAATCTCAGTGATGGATTATGTTGGGAATTAAATGAAAATAGGAGGATTCTAAATTCTAGTTAGCCAGAGCTAGTCAGCTCCTGTGTGTGTGCAAGAGAGAAAAATAGAGAGGGAGACACAGAGAGAGAAAGAATGAGAGAGAGAGAAAGAGAGAAAAAGAAAGACAGAAGAAGGAGAAGAAGGAGGAGAAGAAAGGAGGAGAGGAACAGGGAGGGAATGAATGGAAGTGGAGAGAAAGGAGGGGAGAGAAGGATGAAGGGAAGAGGGAGGAGGGGAGGAGGAAGAGGAGAGTAGAAATCCCTATGAAGTATCACATTACGGAGCAAAGATTCAGTTCCCTCAAACTTCACCCCAATTAGAAACTGAAGAGTGGCTACATTGCTTCTCTAAAAAATTGTGTTCCTGGGGCTGGGAAGGTGGCTCAGTGGTAGAGCGCTTGCCTTGCATGCATGAGGCCCTGGGTTCAATTCCTCAGCACCACATAAGCAAAAAGAAAAAAAGCCAGAAGTGGCGCTGTGGCTCAAGTGGTAGAGCACTAGCCTTGAGCTGAAGAGCTGAGGGACAGTGCCCAGGCCCAGAGTTCAAGCCTCACAACTGGACCCCCCCAAAAAAAAAAAATAAATAAATTATGTTCTCCTGACAAATGACTGGATTCTCTAAACTTTAGAAATGATCTCTTGACAAGCTTGTACTTTGAACCTGGTTTAAGGTTAACCTTATTTACTGAAAACTATCTGTCCAGAAAACCACTTACTTTCTAGTGCTACAGATGGTCAATATAAATGTGAAGGTCACTTAATTTTGCCTAGCCCTAACTGGCATAACTTCACTTACATATTCCAACTACTCTCTGTCTAGTGGTTGTCACTCTGTCACCATTTTAGGGTTTGGTAAGGCTTTCCTTTATTCTTCTCTTTTCTTCATATTTTCTTCCTATACTTTCCCTCTCTCCCACTGTTATGAACAATTTCTCATAAGATGTATAAGATTAGATTAAGAAAACTATCCTAGGACATTAATATTTCTATAGGTTTATACAAATTAGATGAAGAAAATAATTTCAAGACACTTTACACTTGAATGAGCAATAGAACTGGATTTTCTATGATCAATGGATGAAAATTATGAAACAGTGGATTTATATTAGTTTTGCAAAAGTAGCCTGTATAAGGTGTGTATGGGCCGTTAACTGCTGATCTAGAGTGATGCATAACTTTGCAAGTCCCTCTTTGTTTTGGGCAACATAGGCCTCACTGGGGCAGGAGCCAAGTCTAACTTACAGGTGTGCCCATTGGCTGAACCCCTCCTGGGCAAAATGTATTCTTGAATGAATGCATAGTTTAAATAGAAATTGAATTTCTCATAGAAGCTTTTTCGGGTGTTTATAAGCAGCCTGTATTTTGTATTTTCGCTGATGATGGTTTTACTTCATTCAAGGTAATTCCTAATCATAGGTGGCAAAAGGGTATCAATCTAGAAGGTGAGAATGTGTTAAGTTTCAGACAAATAAGTAAAGTCACACTACTACTGTGGTACCTTCTGAAAACAGTGTCAGGTGTGTACTTCTTATCCAATGCCTTCTTGATATGGGCCTTAATGTCCTTTCCTAGATTTATCCAACATCTGAGTAGTGCAGTCTAGCCAGTCCTGTGGTAGCATTTCTGATGTGCACACTATTTTTTTTTTGGTAGTACTAAGATTTGAATTCAGGGCCTCCCACTTGCTAGGCAGGTGCTATACGGGTATGCCATGCCTTCAGCCCTGTTTTTCACTGGTTACTTTTGAGATAGGGTCTTACATTTTTCTTGTGCCTGGACTGCATTCTGCTTTTTTGTTTTCCTGGGATGAGAAGCATGTGGCACCACACCCAGTTTTCCTCCACTGAGGCAGAGTCGTGAAGATTGTTCTGCCCAGGTTGGGAGCTCCTCCTCCCAATCTCAGCTTCTCATATGGTTTAGGATGGCAGAGGCATGCCAACACACCCAGCCTGTGGGTGGACAAGGAAGCTTCATGAACTTTTCTACCCAGGTTGGCCTTGAACCATGACCCTCCGATTGTCAGCCTCCCAAGTAGTTACAAATGTGAGCCACTGGCACCCAGTCATATTTTTATTATGTCCATACATAATCATTATAGAGCAGGGGCTGGTGACTGCTCTAATTCTCTTTGGGAGGTGCTCTCTTCTATTATGTATTTGTTTGTTTGATTTTGTCAGTTGTGGGGCTTAAACTCAGGGCCTACGCACTGTCCTTGAGCCTCTTTGTGCTCAGGCCTAGTGTTCTAACCACTTGATCCACAGTGCCACTTCTGGTTTTCTGGTGGTTAATTGGAGATGAGTCTTACCAACTTTCCTGCCTGGGTTGGCTTCGACCCATCATCTCTTCTTTTTTACTTTTAAGACAATTAAATCTAACTGCTGAGTAGATAATGAGGAAGCTAACATGTTCTCATTTCAAAGACACAGTGGGTTATAAATCCTTCCTCATGACTCTGAGTCAGGGAGCCTGTGGAGCAGTATTTCTCCAGTACTTCTCCAATGATTGCCTAAAGGAAGTAGAGCGTATTAACTGTGTGGCATTAATACTTTGGAACCCTATAAACTCATCACAGCTGTGACAAAGGCCAAGGATTAAATCATCCCAAATACAGATAAAACTATTGTTATCTTGCCATAGCTTTCGGATATTTGAAGAACGTGTTTATGAAAAATGAGAGCAAAGTTCACTCCAAATTAATTCTGAAGGCATTCTTTTCATAATAGTGAAGAACCACACTAACATAATGGAACAAACACAATGACTCAGAACTCAAGCTGTCTGATACTCAGAACTGGTGCAGTTGGAGTACCTGTAGGTCTAAATACTGGCTTCCAGAGGCTGTGGGCCCTATGGAATTGATTTCCTAAGAAAGGATCAGGATTAGAGGACATAATCAGATTTGTGTGTTGGAGTAAACTGGGTTCAAGGACATAAGTGAGGAAAATACTACTCCTATCAAGATGGAAAAACCACACTGAAAACTTTGGCTGGTAGCCACATTGTAAGTCTTCATGGAATAGTACAAAGGCATGGTAACTTACAGGAATAAACCAGTCAGCAGTATCAGGCTATCTCAAGCAACAAAACCAGAAACATGGCCAAAGCAAACATAAACATGTAATTCTGGCAAAAAGAGTAACTGCAAATGGTTAATAGGGAAAAGTTCAAGTAGGTGAGACTAGCTTGGAAAATTAAAATAAAAAAATGCAGAGTGCAAGTCATTGCAGGCTTTTGGAGTCAAAATCTTGTGGGAAATGAACGTAAGATTCTTGAAGCAGGAGAGAATTAAGAAAAGAATTTGAAATGGGTAAAAATTTAGCACCTTAACAGGGTGCTGGTGGCTCATGCTTGTAATCCTAGCTATTCAGGAGGCTGAGATCTGAGGATCACGGTTCAAAGCCAGCCCAGACAGGAAAGTCTGTGAGACTCTTATCTCCAATAAACCACTCAGAAAACCAGAAGTGGTGAAGTGGCTCAGAGCGCTAGCCTTGAGCTGAAGAGCTGAGGGACAGCATTCAGGCCCAGAGTTCAAGCCCCATGACTGACAAAATAAATAAATAAAAATATAAAAATAATAAAAATAAATAAAAAATTAGTGCCTTGAAAGTGTGATTCAGTTAGACTATGTTTTGAAACTTAGGCTCTGAATGTCTAAATAATATGTAAACATTAATTACAGATAAAACAAAGCCTCAGTCAGGCACTGGTGGCTCATTGCTATAATCCTAGCTACTCAAGAGGCTGAGACCTGAGCGTCCCTCTTCAAAGCCAGTAGGGGCAGAAAAGTCCCTGAGTCTCTTATCTCCAATTAACCACCAGAAAACTGGAAGTAGCACTCTGGCTCAAAATGGTAGAGAGCTAGCATTGAGTGTAAAAGCTCAGGGACAGCATCCAGGCCCTGAGTTCAAGCCCCATGACTGACAAAAACCAAACCAAACCAAAACAACAACAACAACAAACAAAAAAACAACTCAAAGCTTGGCCAACTAGGAAACAGTAATTCTCATACAGAAAATTGAACAAAAGTTGCTGACAGGTAGAGTCATGGCTTCTTCATGTTGAGGAAATGAAAGTCCAGAAAGCCAGTTACTTCTTGTAATTCTTAATGCACAGTACAGTTGAAATTTACTGGAATATTCCAATTGAGCAATAGAATATCTTTCCTTTTTCCTTTTTGTGTGTGTGATAATACAAGGGCTTGAACTTGAGGCCTGGGATCTGTTCCTGAGCTTTTCCACTCAAACCATCTTTACCACTTCTGGCTCTTTGGTGCTTAATTGGAACTGAGTTTCATGAACTTTCCTGAGCTGGCTTTGAACTGTGATCATGAAATCTTACCTTTGAGTAGCTAAGATTACAAATGTGAGCCATTGGTTCCTGGCTCAGAATAGCTTTTTATTTTTATTTATTTTTGTGGGTGTGGGGCTTGAACTCAAGGCTGGGGTTTTGTCCCTGAGCTTTATCTCTCAAGGCTAGTGCTCTACCACTTGAGCCCCAGGGCCACTTCTGGTTTTCTGGTCTCACAAACTTTCCTTCCCCGGGTGGCTTTGAATGGCAATCCTCAGATCTCAGTCTCCTGAGTAGCAAGGATCACAGGCATGTGCCACCTGTGCCAGGCTAGAATATCTTCTTAAGCAGTAGTTTTCTAGCTTATTTGTGGTAAGGATAAGATAAATGTGATGAATCATGTTATTCTATCTAAGGCACAGCAAAAGGGGGAAAAAAAGGCTTTATTACAGGAGGTAAAAACACATCAGAAGAAAGGTTCTTGGCTCTCTGCCTGGAGAATGTGGCCTTGTGCTGTTGGCCTAAGGGAATTCAGAATGTTTCCAAATATAGTTAAAACTTTTTTTTCTTTTTACTGTTAAAACATACATACTGTTAAAACATATTTTATATAAAATAAATATACCTGAACAAATTTTTACAAGGCACTTTTAATTATGACCCTTGTAAAGAATGGCACTCTGCCAACTGCCCTGCAGCTCTTCAGTGCCTGTCCAATTATCATCTTTGCCCCACTGATTATGACCTAACTGTGTATCCTATAGACTATCATTTAGTTTCAATTGTATGATTTCAAGATCCCTTATCTGCAAAGCATCAGTGACTCTAGCACTCTAGTTAGTACCTTTGTTTGCTTGTAAACAGACTTGTCTTTTAGTGGTGGTAGTAAGGTTTTCTGTAAATCTCCAGTCTCTGGAGAGCCCATGTTGAAAAAATGTGGGCTTCCTGCGAGGTTTTCTGTTGAGTGATTGGCAGAGGTGAGTGTCAGGTCCCAAGACTCAGTGGCTGAGCCTTTGCCTAGCATGCACAAGAGCCTGGGCTCATCCCATTAAGGAAGCAGGGCTTACACACATTTCAAGGTACTGTCTAGGAATCTGGGAATGTAAACTTTTTTTTTTTTTTCGTTGGTCGTGGGGCTTAAACTCTGGGCCTGGGCGCTGTCCCTCAGCTCTTCAGCTCAAGGTGAGTGCTCTACCGCCTGAGTCACAGCCCCACTTGAGCCACAGCGCCACTTTGCTTTTGTTTCTATGTGGTGCTGAGGAATTGAACTCAGGGCCTCATGCATGCAACACAAGCACTCTACCATGGAGCCACCTTCCCAGGCCCTGGGAATGTAAACTTTAGTCACCGACACTCTACAGGCATCTGCAAAGGCTCAATAATAATAGTATCCAGGGACTCAAAGTGTTTGTTAAGATGCTTTTGGACTTTTGTTTTATGGACTTTTTTTTTGCCAAGCATATACAATCTTTTCTTTGTCTTCTACCATGCAATCCTATTCTTTGCCAGTATTCAATAGTAGTTTCCTATGTAAGAATTTTACCATTTTGTAACAAATCTGCATTGCTTTCCCATTTTTCCTGCCTTCTTCAGAACCCAGACTTGGAGCTATATAGCTTTATGAATTTGCTTCCTGAATTGCAGTTACTATGATCTCCAAATAAAGTACTTTTACAGTTTCTGGTTTTGAAGAGACTTGACAGATAAATGTGCAATCCTGGACTGGATCCTTGAGAAAAAGTGTACAAACTGTAAAAAAAAAATTGGCACCACAGTGTCAAATTGACTCAAATTTCAAATACTGAAATTTGCACCTTAACTTCCTTTATTATTTTTTTCAGCACTGGGGTTTGAACTCAGCTTCCATACTTGAATCATGTCCCTGCCCCTTTTACTTTGGTGTATTTTTCAGGAAGGTCTGACTGCTTTTGTCAAGGGACAGGCCTCAACCCACTACCTCCTGTTTCCGCCTCACACAAAGCTGGGACTACAAGCATAAACTATGATGCCCAGATTGCTTTTGCCTGTCTGTGCTAGACTTGAACCAGTCCTCTTCTCTCACTCAGTCTTCCACATAGCTGGGATTACAGATGTGAGCCACTAAGGCGGAATTCCCTAATTTTGGTCACTGTAGTTATATGAGAATTCCTCATTTCTTTTTTTGGGTGAGGGACTGAGGGAAGCCTACATACCAAAACATTTAGGAAAAAGTGAGACAAATGTGCTGGGTACTGGTGGCTCACATCTGTCATCCTAGCTACCCAAGAGGCTGAGATCTGATGATCATGGTTTGAAGCCAGCCTACGCAGGAAAGCCTGAGACATTTTTTTTTTTTTTTTTTTTTTTTTTTTTGCTGGTCATGGGGCCTGAACCCTAGGCCTGGCCGCTGTCCCTCAGCTCTTCAGCTCAAGGCTAGCGCTCTACCACTTGAGCCACAGCACCACTTCCGGCTTTTTCTGCTTATGTGGTGCTGAGGAATCGAACCCAGGGCCTCCTCATGCATGCGAGTTAAGCACTCTACCACTGAGCCACCTTCCCAGCCCCAAAGCCTGAGACTTTTATCTCCAATTAATCACAGAAAAAGTTGTTAGTGGAGCTGTGGCTAAAGTGGTAGAGCAAAAAGAACTCACAGAGAGCACTCAGGCCCAGAGTTAAAGCCCCAGGACTGGTAAAGAAAAAGTCTCAAGTTACTCTAAAGTAGTCAAGGAGAAAAAATTGTGTGTGTGTGTGTATGTGTGTGTGTATGGAGAGAGAGTGTGGGGGGGGACAGAGAGGAAAAAAGAGCCAGAGAAGGGGAAGGGGGGAGGGGGACAAGGAATTAGCATAGCCTGTGGCTCAGGCCTGTAATCCTAGCTTCTTAGGAGGCTGAGATCTGAGGGCCATAGTTCAAAGCCAACCTGGGCAGCAAAGTCTATGATACTCTTACCTCTGATGATCCATCAAAGTGGTAAGTGAAGCTGTGGTAGTGTTAGCCTCAAGCAGAAAAGTTCAGGGACAGTGCCCAGGCCCTGAGTTCAAGCCCCTGTACTAGCACCACCACCAACAAAAAAACCCCGGAATTAACAGTCTGGAAGTTACATTGTCCCTAATATTAAGACTGTGAAATGAAAATGTCTACCAGTAGAGATGATAAACAAAGTCTTCATTAAAATTTTCTATTTGCTTAGGGGAAATTTTATATTAGTTTCAGGGAAATTTTTATTAAATATTTAAATGATAAAAAGGAGCTCACTGCTCAGTGTCTTAGAGGCCTGGGATTCCAATTGTGGAGACTAAACTTTAAATATTTTCATTACAAATTCTTTCTAAGACATATCTGTGAAATTGGAACTTTCCTCTCCCTCTCCTCTGTCTCTCTGTCTCTCTGTCTCTCTGGCCTCCTGGGGCCATCAACATGTTTTTGCTAAAGGCAGTCATTTTCCAGGTCAATAAGGCTGACCCTCTGGCTGTTACAAGATAAACCATTAGCCTGCAGCTGTGTTGGCCTGCATTTGTGCATCTGCTGGCTCATTTAGAACCTGTTCTTGGCTAGTCACTGACATTGTCTGTCACCCCAGAATGCTTGAGAGGTCAGGGGGGACTTTAAATCACCTACTCTAATGCCATCATGTTGCTTCACATGTTTTCTTCCACCCAAATCTGACACATGCAGGTATAGTGAGAAAAGCCCACCTCAGCCAAAGAATTCCCAAGGAATTCTGCGGATTGGCCCCAAATGGATTTGGCAGTCTTGGTTAAAAGTAGCTCTCACTGCCTGTTTCCTTCTCATCATGCAGCGATAGTGAAAACAAGCCATCACAAGTGAATTAAAATCATCTCAATGGAAGGGGAAATGGGTGTTCTTGCTGTGTGTGTATGTGGGTTTGTATATGTGATGTGTGCGTCAGTACCATGGCTTAACCTCAGGGCCTTGTACTCTCAGCTTGTTTGCTTGGTATTCTCACCACTTGAACCATTCACCAATCCTGGTTTTTTGCTAGCTAATTAGAGATGGAGTCTCATGGACTTTTCTGCCTGTGCTGGCTTCAAAACTCAATCTTCAGGTCTCAGCCTTCCGTGTAGGTAGAATTGTAGGTGTGAGCCACTGGCACCCTGCCTGGGATATGGATGTTCTAATGGAGATGTTACTAATCAAAAGTCTTAACACGGGTAATACGTTTAGATGACAGAAGGAGAAACCAAATACGTTTCATTTGACAATTAAAAAAAGGTGTTTGGATCTCCCTGGGTTGCCCAGACTGGGTAAAAATATAAGACCATCACAAAGGGCTAGGGGATGTAGTTCAAGTGTAGAGTGTCTATGCAAGGCCCTGAGTTCAAATGTCAATATTGCCAAAAACAAATTCAAATTCAAGCAAATAAAAAATACCTCCAACAGACAGCTACTTCAACTCAAGTCATTTTGAGGTGTGTGTAAAAGCTTGTAGAGCCTTCTCCATCAAGATGCTGGGATGCTACCAGCCTTTATCTAAATGGGAGCCACACATATGGGAAGCAACTGACTTGTTCTCATCTCCACTTAACCTGCAAGCAAGAACCATTCAAGCAACTTCTTTACCTTGAGGTCCAACCCACCCATTCTCTTCACTGCTTCTGCTGCATCTTTATTGCTTCCCACCTAAGGCACTGCAGCAGCCTCCCTCAGGGCCCTCCTCCCTCGGCTCTGCCCATCACTTTACTCCTCAGCACTCCTTTCCAAAAGCTGTTGAGTACTAGCTTTAGAAGAGAAAATATGACCAAGTCTATTCTTTCTTAAGTCTTCATTGGCTCCCTATTAGCTTGCAAGGTAATGCCTACACTCCCCAGCATGTATACAGATTGACTACAGTATTCTACAATTATTCCTATAGTTCTCTTTTGTCGTCCTCATTCCTCGCTGTGTGGGACACTTCCCTCTGTCTGTATACTTATTCATTTCTTCCAGAGTAAACATCTTGTGAGTAGAGACTGTTTTTCAAGTCAAATTCCTATGGCTAGGATGCAGCCCGTGTGTGGCATGTAAACATACACAATAAATAGAAAGTCTAGAAAGTAATTAACACTTAATTTTAATTAACATTAACAGTTCAAACAAAAACAGGACTAGAATAGTGTTTAATACCAACCTCAGGAAATCACATTTATGTAAGAGAAAACGGGCCAGCAGAAGTCCGAAAAAAAGGGTACAGCTTACATTATTGCACATCAATGAAATATGTTGTTGAGGGTAGCATCATACTCCGGGGCCAGGCTAGATCAGACCAGAGGAGGAAGACAAAGACAGAGCGCAAACCTCCAGGTGGTGTTTATCCTGGATTCTGAACTCTCTCAAAGATATACAGCAGAATAGACATATTTGGTAAGTTCTTTACAAAATGACTACTGTGTCTCCA
Organism: Dipodomys merriami; assembly: GCF_024711535.1. NCBI lineage: Eukaryota > Metazoa > Chordata > Mammalia > Rodentia > Heteromyidae > Dipodomys > Dipodomys merriami. The sequence goes on along the minus strand of NW_027202270.1, from coordinate 25,347,167 downwards.
CCACATGTTAGGTACACCATTTCTGTACTTCATTCAGAACACATGCAAGTTCAAAGTACAACCCTACTTCCCATAACAACACCTGAACACCAAACCCCTAGGGCCCTCAGTCATGGAGCAGAGGTACACAGAAGGAATTATTCTCATACAATACTGGGGTAATCAATATTCTTCATTTTGGTCATTTATATCTGAACATGAAAAAAAAAGTGACAGTGAATATGAATGAGTACTAAAGGAATTCCTGGGCTGCTACCAGAAAATAAAATACAATTTATTCAAAAGCTTCCTGCCACATATACAAAGGTGGCAAAAACTATGTAAATAAGAAAAAAAATGACTATAAACATATAGAAAAGATCAACTGTCTTCTAAACAAATTACAAAACTGATTTCAATTTTACCCTTGAGTGTTATAAAAAAAAATGTAAACCTGTGGATCTAGTTATTACCAAAAACTCTTGCCTTAAACCCAAAGAATGACCTTAAAGTTTGGCCTGTGCTAGTTTTATCTTCAAGTTGTCTCCAAGTTTGTCCATGAAGTCGAATGTATTCAAGTAGTCAGAACGCTGCACACTAACAGGGAGAAAAGAGAAAAGAAGGAAATTTAGTTTGTCTAATCAGACAGGCTGAGAAGGAGGGAAAATTCTAGAAATGATACTTAAAGTAATAGTTTACTAATATATAGGAGAAAACTGATTTATGTTAACAAGCCACAAATCTATCCAGAATACTATGCTCAAGGCTGAGCAGGCTGGGTAGCTCATGCTGATAGTCATTCATACACAGAAAGCTTCTTGCCAAGTGGCTTTGAGTTTCAGTTCTAACTAATGCTGACTGAAATTGTCCAACTTCTTCATTCTTGGAACAAAACCTACTTCGGGTAATAGGTAAGCCTTTACCCATATTCCCACATACTGCCATTCATCCTGAAAACAAGGATCTAACAAATGAGCTATAAGGATATTGATGAGAACATTTCAAGCACTATAGTTTGTTGGAAATTTAAGTTATGAAATATGTAATGACGGGTTCAGACACAGTATTAGTGGTCAATTTCAGTAGATTCTTTCTGCTTCCTACTCTTCCTTCCTTTTTAGTGTTGGTTATTGGGGCTTACACTTAGGGCTCTGAGCTCTCCTTTAGCTTTTTGCTAAAGTAGAGGTTGGTGCTCTACTACTTGAGCCACATCTCCGCTTCCAGCCTTCAGCTGGTTAAAAGTCTCCTAGATTTGCCTGCCTGGACTGGCTTCTAACTGTGATTTTCAGATCTCAGCCTCGTGAGAAGCTAGGATTATAGGTGTGAGCCACTGGTGCTTAGTCTTACTAGATTTTCTTGAGGTAACATAGTCCCAAAGTTGGACTTTGAGGAAGAAGTCTGCAGCTAATCCAGCTCATCTACTAGTTACCTAGTCCTCCTGTCTTCATAAAAACCCTGGACAAAGACAAGCACTGGTGGCTTATGCCTGCAATCCTAGCTACTCAGGACGCGGATATCTGAGGATTGTAGTTCTTAGCCAGCTTGGGCAAGGAAAGTACGTGAGACTCTTATCTCCAATTAACCTCCAGAAAAATGGAAGTGGCACTGTGGTTCAAATGGTAGAACTCTCACCATGGGCTGAAGAGCTCAGGGACAGCTTCCAGGCCCAGAGTTCAACCCCCACAACTGGCAGAAAAAAAAAAAAAAGCAAAAAACAAAAAACAGGGTTTTTTGTAAGTGAGGATACTTAAGGAAGGGACAACATCAACTGGACATCTTACTTGTGTGGCTTACTATTCTCATTTGTAAATTAAAGAAAGTAATACTGTTAGAATACCCTAGTCTGAGTTCTCTTTGTTTCTAATTATCTATCATTTTCTTTTAAAAATCAAACAGATGAAGGCTGGGAAGGTGGCCCAGTGGTAGAGAGCTTGCCTTGCATGCCAGAGGCCCTGGGTTCTATTCCTCAGCACCACATAAGCAGAAAGAAAAAAGCCGGAAGTGGCGCTGTGGCTCAAGTGGTAGAGCGCTAGCCTTGAGCTGAAGAGCTGAGGGACAGCGCCCAGGCCCAAAGTTCAGGCCCACGACTGGACCCCCCCCCCAAAAAAAATCAAACAGATGAAATCAGAGGTTGCCATATTAAGGTCCTACCCCTGGACCAAAGAAGTTTGATTGGTATGCTGTGTATCCATGCATTTCTGTACTGTCCATCTTTGCTTCCCTCTACAATGGCTGATGCAGAGATGGGTAGTTGCAAAATGACAACACATCAAAAATAGACCACAAAGCCCAAAAATGTTTTTTGTCTATCTGACAATATACAGATATTACTGCAGATCCCAGAAGATAATGGGCAGCAATTCAAATAATTCCAAAAGGCACTGGTGCTTTGAGCCCGGTGAAGATAAATCAGAGTCTGACCACTGCGGTCAGCTTGGTTATCCTTACTTGGGTAAACCTTTGATGCAAGCAGCCAAGTCCTTGGTCATGAAGCCAGCCTCAATGGTCTCAATGCAGACTTCTTCCAGAGCCTTTGCAAAGACAGCAAGCTCCGTGTTGTTATCAAGCTTCGCTCTGTGGGCTAGCCCTCTGGTCCAGGCAAAAATGGAAGCTAAGAAAGAAAAACAAAGGAGGAAAGAAAAGCAAGCCAATGCAATCATTATATTCAATGTACAATATGTAAGAATTGAACTATGTGACTTGAGGGTAGGGATGGGAGGGAAAGACGGGGAAAATGATGGAAGGGGTGACACGCATGGACTCCCTGCACTCATAGTCTGACATGCAATTCTAACTTCTTTGTACAAATTTTTAACAATATTATTAAAGATCAAAAATAAATAAATTAAAGGAAAAAAAACCCAAGTCTGGATTTCAATCTTCCTACTTAGGAGGATTCCCAAATGTCTTACTTTTTCCAGAAACAAAAAGTTATTGTGTTTTTAAATGCGAGTGGATTACATTACTCTATCCATATTAGCTAGAAATGTTAAGTTCGATATAGTTTATCAAATAGAAAATTTTAAGAACACATTTTAATGGTGTAATACTACTGCTTGAAACTTAAAGTACTTACTAATTAGGAAAAGGTCTATTTGTTTATCTTTTGCCCACACTGGTCTCCTCTTTCTAGGCTATAATCTTTGTTTGTTGTGCCAGTCCTGGGGCTTGAGTTCAGACCTAGACGCTGTTCCTGAACTTGGTAACCCACTCCCATTAAGGCTAGTGCTATACCACTTGAGTCACATCCCTACCTTTGGCTTTTGGTAGTTTATTAGAGGTTAAGAGTCTCATGGACTGTCCCTGCCCAGGCTGGCTCAGATCTTAGTCTCCTCGGTAGTTAGGATCACATGAGTGAGCCAGAGGTACCCGTGTATAATCCCTTTCTAAAGTACTATTCTAGAAAGAAGGATTTATCCACTTGGCTTATAAATTTGTAGCCTGCACCAAGTGAACTGGTGACTACACAGGAAAATGCTTGTTGATTATACTTCTCTCTGTGACATACATACTTTCACAAAATAGAAACCCCCTCATTGCCTATTTTAATGATATCAAAAGACTCTTTGTAATGGAAGGAATCACAAAACACTGAAGAGCTAAAGATGTGTCTGAATTCCTCTGGAGGTTTTCTCTGGAAAAGACTCTGGTCAGAAACTAGCAAAATAGATGGCATCTTACCAATGGGGTTGGTGGACGTCTCCTGTCCTTTCTGGTGCATGCGATAGTGACGGGTCACAGTCCCGTGGGCAGCCTCTGCTTCCACAGTCTTGCCATCCGGACAAATTAGCACACTGGTCATCATGCCAAGAGAGCCATAACCTGGAAGTGGCAGAGCAGGAAGCATTGGGTCCAATTGCATGAGGAGTGCTGGTCTCCAAGAGCTAAGACTGAGTCAAATCTGGAGAAGGCTTTGTAACTATGACCATACCGAGTCATTGATCATTCTTCTGCCTTTCAGGAAGCAGAGCAAGGTCACTGCTCCAGGTCTCAGATCAAAAGACCTAGAAAGGATGCACCATTTCCTCACTTATCTCAGAGGAACCTGGTCAGTGTGTACTCTACCCTAATTCTGTCACTTCATGGCTACTGTGACTCAACTTTTCTATCTGTAAAATGGGAATAAAAGCACCTTGTTTGTGTTGTGAGACTGGAGGAAAATATATTCTTGAATATATGAAAATATTATAGAAAATATATTTTCTATTATTAATTACTACAAAGAAAGCTCAATGTTATTGTTATTCTGAAGTACACATGCTTGAGCAAGAGCTCAAGCTCATTCTTGCTAGATCAAGAGCTCAATATGTTACTTTTAAAAAAATATTTTGTGCTGGTCTAGGATGTGAACTCAGGTTCTAGGTACTATCCATGAACTTTTTTTTTTTTGGGTCCGGTCATGGGTCTGGACTCTGGGCCTGGGTGCTGTCCCTCAGCTCTTTAGCTCAAGGCTAGTACTCTACCACTTGAGCCACAGCGCCACTTCCGGCTTTTTTCTTTTTGCTCATGTGGTGCTGAGGAATCGAACCTAGAGCCTCAGGCATGCAAGGCAAGCGCTCTACCACTGAGCCACCTTCCCAGCCCCCATGAACTTTTTTTGCTCAAGACTAGTGCTATGCCACTAAAGTCACAGCTCAGAGCCTAGCTTTTGGCTGATCAATTGGAGATAAGAGTACCACAGACTTTCCTGTCTTTCCTACCTGGGCTAGCTTCAAACTGTGATACTTGAATATCAGCCTGTTGAGCATCTAGGATTACAGGTGTAAGCCACTGCCACTGAGCTTGTTCTTGTTAATCTTATGAGCAGATGCTCTGCTTTCTGGGGAAATAGAAATTAAAGAGTCCCCCTTGGTTCACCCAATGGCTCACACTCATAATCTTAGCTACTCAGGATGCTGAGATTTAAGGAAGATGGTTTTGAAGCCAGTCCAGGAAGAAACGTCTATATAACTCTTATCTCCAATTAACCAGCAAAAAGCTAGAAGTAGAGTGCAAGTGTCAGTGCTCCAGCCTTGAGTCAAAAAGCCAAGGAAGATTGTGAGGCCTTGATTTCAATTCTCAGAACTAGCACAAACACATACAAAAAGAATATTTTCCTGCCTTCAGGCTAGACTCGCTGTAATGGGATGAAAAGGCAGATACAAACAGGCTGGGTTGGATTTAAGAACATCCCACTTGATTTTCCTGTTCTTAGGACCTTTAAGAAAATAATTCTCGCTGGGTGCTAGTGGCTCACTCCGGTAATCCTAGCTACTCAGGAGGCTGAGATCTGAGGATCACAGTTCAAAGCCAGCCCGGGCAGGAAAGTCTGTGAGACTCTTACCTCCAATAAACCAGTAAAAAAACCCAGAAGTGGTGAAGTGGCTCAAGTGGTAAAGCGCTCACCTTGAGCTGAAGAGCGCAGGGACAGTGCCCAAGCAAAGAGTTCAAGTCCCATGACTGACAAAAAAAAAAAAAAGAAAATTCTCTTCTGTGTTTTCTATTTCAGAGCACCATATTCCAGCTTAAGGCCATGCAACTTCTTTTTTTCTTTTCTGTAACTTTTTGTTCAAATTGAAAGAACATTTTTCTAATTTTTACTATTTGCCATGACCACTTGGGAGGCTAATAATATAAACTTATAATTATCTATAAATTTTTTTTCTGGTTTGAGAGTAAGTGGATTATTTCTTTAAAAATCTTTTGGGTCATCTGTGAGTGCAATTGAGGAATCAGGCTGTACTTCCTGGCCTGCATGAGAGAATTAGCTCTCTCCACTGTGTGCATCATGCTCTACCTCACCACAGCCTAAAAGCAGCTATGCATGGACAGAAACTTCTAAAACCATAAGCCAGAATAAATTCTTCCTCTTTTAAGTTGCTAACTCAAGTATGTGGTCACAGCCATCCAAAATGTGACAAACATTAAGAACTCATTATTTTGGATTTTGGTAAGTAAAGGTATAGAATGGGTAAAAAAGTGATCTGTGTGGGATTAGTAACTCCTATTTCACTCTGTTGACTTGGGGCTTCATAGACACTCAAAAGTTACATTGATTAGAGGTTCAGGACCATGACATTTAACACAGGACACCATGTGCTAGCAACATTAGGACACTCGCCGGTACTACTATCAAAACAGTGATAAGTGAAATGCTGTGACTCTCAAGTAGTTTACATCTCTAGAGAAGAATGAGGGACAGGATAGCTCTGCTGCCTTGAGATCACTTCATTGCAGGCTCTGCCGTAAAGGGTCTTCAGTAAGTCCTTTATCAGGGCTTGCTGTGCTTCAGGACTCTTAATCACAAACTGCTTTCAATTTGCATAACTTGACGTGAAATACTTCTCTACATACCCTTCTCTATCACCAGGAGGATACTTGAAAACAATGTATTTGAGCTTCTTACACATAACCTCCAGCATGTGTCTATTCCTCCTTCCTGATTTGTCCTGATTTGCGAGGTAAACTTTTGCTAAACTTAAATAAGTAAATAATATAAAAACAGAAGAATAGTACAATATAGCTGAGTGGTAAAATGCAGACCCTATGGTTTTATCCCAAGTACCAAACCAAACCTCCCCAAACAAAGAATGACTTTGAGTCCCTTCTCCAGAACTCTGATGAAAAAGAATAGCTTTCCTTATCCACCATGTAGACATCATAAAGCGTTCCTTCCTCTGTCCATTCAGTACAAATGATTGTAAAGAAGGAACAGTGGTAATTCATGTATCTGATATAAAGTTACCTTTAACTGGGTGAGTCTACTGATTTTCAGAGTGATTAGGAATGTTTGAGTTTCATAAGGGAAAAAGCGGTATGGTCTGAGGAAAAGTAAACATAATTAAAGCTAACACAAACATTCATCTGGGCAGATCCAAGTTTACACAGTGACCCCATGGACAATTCAAGCTGAAGAGCAATTTGGTACTGAGGAATTTGGGGAAAGGAGAAATTCTGTTGACTTAGCCTTTATCCCTGGCACATAGCCCGCAGTTCTTTGCTCAATTCTTTCATGTTAGAAGTGCCTTCAAAGCTGGCAGAAAGAGCATGATTAAATCATGTGGCAAGATGAATGAACCCTTAGAGGCACTTCCCTTTGACCAAACAGGCACCTCACTTTACTCTTCCCTGCCTGAATACCTTGGTTTCTTTACATTCTCAACAGGGAAAATGAGGGCAGGGAGATTGAGTAATTAGCAGATAAGGTACTAGGCTTCTTGGTGGAGGCTTTAAAACTTCAAGTGGAGGAAAGAAACAACAACTTGAGATCTAAGCTGGAGTCAGGAGTGTCAGCACTGTTACTTTCTGTATGACACTGAATAAAGTCACTTCCCTAGTCTGAGCTTCATTTCCTTATCTGTCACATGAGATGAAGAGCCTGAGTGTCTCACAGTGTTAACATTTCATGATTTTATAACTAAGGGCTATAAAATCCTCATTCTCAAACTGGAGAATTATTGTGGAATGACCTTATTGCTACTGGACTCTGGTGCCTCTCTTGGTCCTCTGACTGCTTACCTTGGGCCACGGAGTCAGACTGTACATCACCATCATAGTTTTTACAGGCCCAGATGAAACCTCCCTCTGATTTCATAGCTTGGGCCACCATGTCATCAATGAGCCTATGCTCATACCATATATTCTGGGCCTCAAATTTGGACTTGTATTGCCTAAAAACAAGAGAAAATGAGAACAGCTAAAAAGTATATTTTTGTTAGGACATCATCTACTTTCCCCAAAGGGTGTGGGGAAGAAAGCAGTAGTTTTAGTAGAAACATCATAAGCTTGGGAATTTAGCAGACTCAAATTCTTGCCCAATCGTCTTTTGGCCATCTGTAAGCCAGATTTCTTCTGCCTTATGGACAAGGTGTGAAAAATGAGTGCCCAGCACAGATTCTCATAAAAAGCCCATCCACACCCTGACCTAAACACTGGCATTTAATCAGGGGCTTGGTCTTCTTAAATTTAAATAACAGAAAAGTAGATCTTTTAGTCATAACAATGGTCTTTAGAAAGCAAGAGAACAGGATGGGAAAATCAGAGCTTTCTATGACTCATCTGGATTTCATTTCATTTGTTTTATTTTATTCATTTTGTTTTTATTTGTTTTATTTTTCTATATTGCAGGTTGAATTCAGGGCCTGGTGATTGTTATGCAAGGGCTGGACTACCTGAATCATGCTTCAAGTCCATTAACAGGATTTTTTATTCAAACTTTAATTCTGGTTCTACAAAACAGTAACAACAACAACAAAAAACTAATAATGTGGGGCCTGCATTTACGAACATGTTTACTTCCTAGAAACAACTCAGAGTGGTTGTGCTTCACTACTAAATTTCAGATTTGTCCTTATTTAACTTACAGGGCTAATGGTAACTTTCACTCAATCTGTCTCAGAATTGAAGGGATGTAAATACACCATAAGTGCCAGTTTACTTGAAAAAAAAGAAAAAGGACAAGAAGGAAAAGGAATGAAAGAGCTGTAGTTACTTGTCATAGATCTCCTGAAAGATGTCTTTAAAGCGCCCGTCGTATTTCTTCAGAATAGTGTTTTTGGTGCTCAGGTACAAAGGCCAGCCCTTTGACAGAGCCATCTGGAAGGAACTGTGTGCAAAGTCTTCAATGGATTTATCTTGATTGTACATCCCCATGGCAACACCGCCACACTCTGCAGAGGGGAAAGCAACAGAAGGAAAAAAAAAGAGAAAGGTATATGTAGTATAGTTACAAGGCTAAAATAATTTCTAACAACCAAAGGACCAAACTCATGGCTATCCAAAATAGCCATGACTTTAACAGTCCCAGACAGGCTTCCAAGCTAAACAGACCATGAGTTCCTGAGGCACAGCATGGGACAATGTCAGTTCTTGGAAAAGCAAGAGAAAGTTATTAAAAGGCAATGAAGAAAGAAAAACACTAGTCTTTAGAATCCTGAAGATACTGAAATATCAAAAACTACTACTGTGAATCAGAAGTATGTTGAAGAATGAACAAATAATTATTTATCTGTCTCAGACATTATTATTATTTTTTGGTTAACAGGTATTTTAAACTTAGGGGTGCACTCAATTCTCAGTCATGAAGAAAGATACACATTTCAAAAAGTTAATGAATATTCTCCTAATTTCCTCTAGATACTGACCAGGCCTACCATAATTGGTGGAAGCAATTATGTTATAGGGGATTACTAGTGTTTCTTAATTGAACTCCATTATTACTAAAAGTTAGAACTTGAACTCATTCCAATGCCCCAGGTTAACTTGGCTCAGAAAGTGAAAAGCACTGAAACCTATTGAACTAGATTCTACTAAAATGGTATTTTTGACAGAACACTGGGCTTTTCACTTAAGTGATGAATGTTTTCATACTCTGGGAGATTTGTCCAAATCATCCTTTGAAGCAGCTTGGAGAAATAAGTTAAAAAAGTCAGAATTTTACTCGCAAAGGAAAAATTCTGAGGACAAGGGGAAACTTTTAGCAAATAAACAAAACAATTCCCAAATATAAACTCTTACTAGAGCACAGGAAATTTGGGGCTATTAACATTTATACAACTATGAGAACATATTCCTACCTAATTATCTCGTCTTTGTCTATATACACTTCCAGTGAAGTGGCTACTTTCTTTTTATTTTTCTTTCTACCTTTGCTCAAGTCATGGTGAAGCACTGAAGCAAAGTACTTTTTTTTTTTTTTTAAGTTTTGGGTTCTGCAGAAATGTGGTAGATTCAGTTGTATTTTCTGGCAGTTACCTAGCTAACTTAAAAAAAACAACAACAAATTAGTAATAATGTTGCCTAAATAACTTTTCTTCCAAAGGAGCTGGGTACTGGAGGTTCATTACTAATACTCCTGGCTATCTGGGAGGATGAAAAAAGGAGAATTGTGGTTCCAGGCCAGCCTGGAAGTTCACCAAAACCCCTTCTTAACTCACAGTTGTGTACTAGCTTACGTTTGCTGTACCAAAGGAGTGGGGCTAAGACTGGGAGGATTGCAGTACCAGGGCAGAGCTGTAAGAAGGGAAGCTGCATGTGGTGGCACAGGGACAAGAGGAAGCCTAAATTAGGTGGGCTCAGGTGCCCACCTGGATGAGAAGCCAGACTGTATCCTAAATATAAACAGTGAAAAACAGGGCTGAAGGCATAGCTTAGTGGCATCATGCCAGCCACGCAGGCTGAGTTCAAATCTTCAGTATCACAAACAACATCAACATCATCAACAACAACAACAAGAAGTAGCTTATGATGAACTTATACATACCTTCAAAGTTATGGACCAAATATGTCACCTTTTGAGTTCCATCATTTGGCGTGTAGGTTATCTCTACTTTTCCAGGTCCAGGAACAACAAAATCAGTTGCTCTATACTATATAGGGAAGGAAAAATGAGTCAGGAAAAGAAAAATAATCTACCAGGAATGATAAGGGCACAAAACAAAAGAGAATATAGATTCATGAGATGGAGAGGTCTTGAGATATTTTTTAATTAGTGACAGTACCCGTTAAATATCAGTATTTATTAGCTGCCTATGATATATAGGACAGTTTTATGAGTGCAGACTGCTTTCTCCTAGGAAGCTTACAATGTAATAGACAAACATAAGTGAGACATACCAAAAGAGCTTTCAATATCACCGGGGAGCTATACATACTCCTCCATCACCAAAATATGCTAAAGCTTTAGGGTGACGGAGACAGAAGATGAAAGCCTGGAGTAAGGGAAGCCTTCCTGGGAAAGGTTGATAATATTTGATGCAGTGGTGAAGATGATTGTAGAGAGCTGATGCTTTGTCCTTACTATGTATCTATCAGATGCTTTAGATGCTCACCTCATTTGATTCTTAGATCTTATGAGGAAAGAAGTATAAGGCAGGGGAAATAATGGTCCCAGGGTCAAGGCTTGAGATCTGGTTCTACATATATTTTTAGGGCTCAATCTGACCATGGATCGTCACAGTGACAAACACTAGGCCACATGTAGCAGTCTTTCTCCAAGCACATGTGATAGGATGATGGCCCTAGGGCAAGGGCAGTTGAAGGAATGCCATCTCCTTCACCAGCCTGAGCACTCCAGTGAAGAAAAAGGCCTGGGAAATCCTAGGCATTCACAAGTCACTGCTGCACTGGACCTCCTTCAGGGACCTGAATTACTTAATGACTTGAAGTCAGGTACCAGCAAGAGCCCCGCTACACCTGTTGGTTTACACTAATACAAGAACTGGTGAAAGAGCAGTCAAGATAACAAAAACAATTAAATACCTAGTCTACGTCTGACTAATGGAGTCCTTCATTCTGAGTGGCAATTTGTTTCTCATTTGTACATTCTGTCTATGTACATTCAGACAGCAAACCAACCTGATATTTGAGATTTTCAATCTGGATTTAAACAACAAGAATGTTCATTCTTCTAAATGACCAATGCCATAATTTAACCAAAAAAAAAGGACTGAGTTAACTCATAAAAATGTATACAGGGTAGTGTTCCCTAGATATGGATGTTTGTATTCCTGCTATCTCTGTTCACTTGTCTGTGTCTCTCGAAAGTATCTGTGAAGGACAGGCCAGGATGAAGGGATAGCTTGAGCTACAGAGTAAAACAAAGTTGGCTGATCCCTGGAGTACTGATTGGGTAACCTTATCCCCAGGGATAGAGACATTACTCTGGCCACACTGTTCTCAGGGATGAATACATGGAAGTCTCTGGATATCATCATTATGGATTCCTGTTTCTCCACTTCTTTTAAGCTATAGTTTTCTGCAAAAATCTAAAACCTCAGTTTCAGATTTCAAGTTTCAACACAGAATTTAGAATTTGTGTAGCTGGCAATTTCGTTACTAACTATAGCAATAAGCTTACTTGTGCAGAAGGACAAAAACATTTGTTTCTCAAGCTGAACAGAATGCTTTAACATTGCTTTTAGGTACTAAGTTTTCCCTCATCCATATTCAGGTTTAATAAAATCCTTGGTGGTTCTCAGCCCATTAGAATCTCAGTACATTAGAATCACTTTAGAAAACCTGAGCCCTGGCAGAATTCAGATTTCAGTCACTGTAGGGTAGGACTCAGATATTGGAATTAAAACAAAGAAACAAATAAATAAATAAAAGCAAAAAACGAAAACCACCAAAAGACTCATGAGTGAATACTATTATACAGCTGTTGTTTAAAATCATTGATTTGGTTGGCTATATGAAATTATCAACAGGAAAACAGAATGATAATATAACATAAGAAAAGGATAAAGAACACATTTGAAAAAAATTCATAAGTAGCTGGATGCTAGTGGCTCACACCTGAAAATCTAGCTAAGCAAGAGGCTGAGATCTGAAGTATAGAGGCTCCAAGTGAGTGTGGGCAGAAGTTTTTGCAGTTTTATTTCCAATTAACCAGCAAAATGTTGGGCTGGAGGCTCAACATTTAGAGCTCAACATTTACGGCTCAACAAATAGAGCCGTAGCTCTAAACTAGAAGCTGAAAGTATGAAACCCGGACTTCAAGCCCTTATGCAGCCATACACACATAAAAAAAAAAATCCTTGGGCTGGGAAGTTGGCCCAGTGGTAGAGCGCTTGCCTTGCATGCCTAAGGCCCTGGGTTCGATTCCTTAGCACCACATAAGCAAAAAGAAAAAAGCCGGAAGTGGCGCTGTGGCTCAAGTGGTAGAGCGCTAGCCTTGAGCTGAAGAGCTGAGGGACAGCGCCCAGGCCCAGAGTTCAGGCCCCACAACCGGACCCCCCAAAAAAAAAATCCTTAATGCTGAGATGTGTGCATATAAAAGTTTATCTATATTTTCCTTTTCTTAAAAGGATGTCAATATACTGTTATACATAAATCTCTGTATTTCTCAGTCTTGTACTTTGCTTATTAGGCACAGATACTCAAAGGTAAAATATATAGGATAGAGTGGTCGCAACAACAAAAAATAAAAATCAACAGAACCCAGGAAAAGAATAAAACACATAATCAGACTGTTTGGGGCCTGGTAAAAGAATATACCCCAAATGACTTACTTGGTCCCCATATGCATGACGACCAATGATGATGGGTTTTACCCATCCGCTCACAAGCCGAGGGATATTTTTGCAGATAATAGCTTCCCTGAAGACAGTGCCACCCAGGATATTCCGGATGGTGCCATTTGGTGATTTCCACATTTGTTTCAGCTTGAACTCCTCTACTCTCTTCTCATCAGGGGTGATAGTAGCACACTTGATGCCAACATTGTACTTCTTTATGGCTTCTGCAGCATCCTTGGTCACTTGGTCATTGGTAGCATCGCGGTTCTCTATGCCTAAGTCATAGCTGGGGAGGGGAAAAAGTAGAAGCGTGGCTTTTCAAACAAGCTGGTAAGATTATAACCTGTGAGAAGAGTGATGGTAGGCAGCTTGCTTGTAGAAAGGTCCTAAGGACCTTTAGTAATAATGCACTGCAACTAGAGAAGATGGCTGCCAATTAGGAAAACAAAACAAAACAAAACCAAAAAACAAAGAGAAACAGAAGGCTGGGCTAGGCCTATTCACTATAGTGGAAAACTTCCTTTTAGGAAACTTCATGGAAACCAATTGTGCCAAATTATCTTCTGTTTTTCACAGACAGAAGCAGTAAAAGCACAAATCTTTGGTCCAGTTTTCCATATAAGTAGCCTACAAATTACATAAGTACCACTTCATTTTTCCTGCTGTAAGTACTGTGCTCTAAAAAAAAAAAAAGAGAGGGGCTGGGAAGTTGGCTCAGTGGTAGAGCGCTTGCCTTGCATGCCTGAGGCCCTGGGTTAGATTCCTCAGCACCACATAAGCAAAAAGAAAAAAGCCGGAAGTGGCGCTGTGGCTCAAGTGGTAGAGCACTAGCCTTGAGCTGAAGAGCCGAGGGACAGTGCTCAGGCCCAGAGTTCAGGTCCCACAACTGGACCAAAAAAAAAAAAAAAAAAAAAAGAGATGGAAGGATTAAAGAAGAGTGTGTGTGTGTGTGTGTGTGTGTTGGCATTAAAGTAGTCAGAGGACAGTTAATGTTCAAAGAGCTAACAATTCTTTCATTACTGTGCTAGTTATAAGTTGAACCTTCCTTTAAATCTTGGGGAAGTCTGTGTTCTGGAATGAAGCCTACAGTTTACTGGGTAATGGAATCCACCTCAACGATCGTGAGCACACTAGAGAAATTTAACTAAATACACATTAGTACCTATACTGCCTAATGATTGCCTGTTGCTCATGGAGCAAAGGAAAATATTGTAAAGCTTCATCTAAAGTATGTAATACTTGGTTGAAAGGGGTAAAAACTAAATAATGTAATGATTTATTTTGTTGCCAGGATGTTAAAATGCTTCGATTTCCAACAACTGCTAAACTATTAAGCCTCTAGATTTTCCTTTTAGTTTTTTTTGCAACTTTCTTTCTTTAGATATCCCAACTGCTAATGCAAGCATAGAAATAAAAATCACGCTGTATTTCCAAATAAAATTTTCTAACTGCTTCAACCTTAGATAATTCATGTGAATCTAATAAAACCATATACCCTCTTGTCTTCTTGTCTAGGAAAGTTGGATATCTAATCCCAATTCCATAGTAAATGTGGTAAGCAGTTTTCATGTGGTTGGAACTATTTCTCATCAGAAGAATCTACCAGCAAATTACTAGGTTATTTTCCCTTTTCTCCTTAGTATTTCTAAAAAATGTGAAAGAATAAATGGCCTACATTATGGTATAGTCAACAACAGCAACAACAATGAACCAAACCACCATCCCTTCCAGGAAACTCTCCAAAGAAAATCCCAAACTAACTATTCTTCTACTCTTCAAAAGTATTTGTTAGTCATAACAGTGATTTTGGAACAACTTCAGTCTGTAGTCAGTGACTTTTTCCTCCTAAGCATAGAGGTTCTCGATCTCTCCCTTTTTAGTGTCAGTCCTGGGGCTTTAATTTAGGGCCTGGGTGCTGTCTCTGAGCTTTTGTGCTCAAGGCTACCGCTCTACCATTTGAGCCATGGCTCCTTTTCTGGCTTTTTTTGTGATTAATTGGAGGTAAGAGACTTACAGACCTCTCTGCCCCAGTTGGCTCTGAACTGAAGTCCTCAGATCTGAGCCTCCTGAGTAGCTAATATTACAGGGGTGAGCTACCCTGATGTAGCTAGGCTGAAGAGGCTCTAGCATTTTTTGCAGTTATTATATCGGACCCTATGAAATGTTATCAATCCACCTATTGTCATACAAAGTTCTAAAACAGGAGAGTTTTAAATTGTTTCTTTATCCACTTGGGAGCTTTTTTAGTGCTTCCTTCTCTATATGTTGGGTTGACTTTTAATACAGACATTATCAGTGACTTAGAGTCAAAACAATTGAAAGGGCATTTATGGAAATGCTATCCAAATGCCTACACTCTACCAAGTAACAGTCCTCAGACCACATTCTGCCCAATTCTAGGTCAAGGCAAACACACTTAAGAGTTGCCAATATTTTGTCTGAGATATGTTGTTCAACACAATACCATTCCAATCCTTTAAAAATTCTGTCTTTATCTAGTTTAAATGTACAAAGAAGCTTTCCTATGTTATTGATGAAAAACTTGGGGAAAGAATGAGAGGAAGACCATACTTTCACATGCATTTGTCCTCACACACTGTAAATTCAGGGCAAAAATGGACACAGATGATTGAAGGGAACTGCTGATGAGGATTGGTCAAGGAAGTGACTGCAAGGATTCTTTGTGTGCTGCTGCTGTATGAAGAATGCCTGAACGAACTTTACAACTTTGGTTGGGGGTGTGGGGGGAGGCTGGGAAGGGATGTGAAGGGTAAATAAAGGAGGAGGCTGCAATGCTTGATAAGAAATGTACTCATTATCTTGCCCATGTAATTGTAACCCCTCTGTACAGTATGTTCACAAAAAAATAAAAAAAAGAAAGAAAAAGAAAAATGCCTGAAAGATTTCCACTGACTAAGTACAGTGATAAATGATACAGTGTGGAAGGACATAATTGTGCTCCCTCCGATTAGCTTACTGTTCTTAGATCTCTTATTTTTTTCCCTCCCACAAATAATATATTGGCTACTCCTGGCCACTGATTTATTAGAAATAAAACCTTTGCAGGAAGCAGAAAATTAGACCTGATATTCACTTTGTTTTCCTTAGAATGCTTGAGTTCTAAATGATAGATCCAGGTTTTCCAGTGATATGTTAAAAAAGAAAATTCAACAGAATTTGGACTTAAAAAAAAATAACCTTTACTTATACAATATAACTACAGCTACGTAAAATAGCTAGCTAAAACATTGAAATAATTTAGATCATGCTTTCTGAATTTGTAGCTATATGGTAGGGTAATGCATTTACCTATGCAGATCCAGTTCCACATAGGGAAAAATAAGTTTTTCTTTAATCAATTCCCAAATGATTCGAGTCATTTCATCTCCTTGCATCTCTACCACAGAACCACCGTGAATTTTTTTGGACATTTTCACTTCAATAAACCTAAAAGAGATACACATAAAAAATTAATCTTTCAATCTTTTAAAAAATCATTTTTCATTATAAAGTATAAACAATTAAATATAAATAAAACAAATAATTTGGTGACTACTAAAAGAACAATTTATAGTAGCCTAGTGGTATAATATGCTAGTTACAACATTTACCATTAGAATCAAACACCTTCTTGTATATCACTGTGTGATGTCTGAATCATCTCTATAAGATAAGCAAACCTACAAGATGTGTATTATTTAAGAGAAAGTAAGCTTGGAAAAGGCCAACTGGCTAAACACAGGGGAGCCAGACACTGTAACACACCCTTAATAATGCAACCAACATTTTCAATTATTGTCTTATGAAATTATTATATCCATCATATCACGTTAGTCGAATGCTTCTACTCAATTCGTTATTTTATTGTGCTCCCAGGATGAGCAGAATGAGAAGTGGTATCATTTACTTTCTTTTAAGAAGTCTGTTTTGGGGCTGGGAACATGCTTCAGTGGTAAACTACCTGCATAGCAAGTCCAGACCCTGAGTTCAAACTCCAGTTTGAAAGAGGAGGAGGAAGAGGAGGAGGAGGAGGATGGTGATAATTTGCCTGTGGCTACTTTGGCCAGGCACAGTGGTTTACACCTGGGTAGCCAGCACTCCAGAGGCAGAGGGCAAAGGCAGGAGAATCAAGAGTTTGAGAGGCAATTAGGCTATACAGCAAGAACCTGTCTCAAAAACAAGGCAGGGTTGGTGGTGGTGGTGCTCCAATAAAACACTCAGAAAACCAGAAGTAGTGCTGTGGCTCAAGTGGTAGAGTGCTCGCCTTGAGTTGAAGACCTGAGGAAAAGCGCCCAGGGCCAGAGTTCAAGCCCCACAACTGACAAAAAACCAAATATTAGATAAGAAGCCCAAAACATTCTCTCTTGAAAAGTTGAGTTAAAATAATTTGGCCTTTAAATTTAAAAAATAGAATTATTGATAGACAGTAACCTTCAGGATATGTTTCCAACTCTCAGGCCCATTTTCCCTTCTCAAATTTGCAATTCCAGTATTCTTATTAGTTTTGAGGAAATACCCTAGATCATTACTGGAGAATTTTCTAAAATTCAACTAGAATAAAAGAAATGAACAAACTAATGTGGATCAATCAATTATTTCCATCAGTTATTCTAAGAATAACTTTTACTACAGCTTAAAGTAGATGGTTCAGGCATGCTTAATGCCACAATCACATCTGACCTTTATTTAAACAAAACATAGTAAAAAAAGAAAAGAGACAGCAAACTTATCTCGGTTTTAGTACTACATTTTCAGGGCCATAGTATTATGCAACAGGTATGACTTAGCTGTTTTCCCTTTATGGCAAATACAATTATCAAAAGAACAGAGTCTAGTGAAAAGGTCATGTGTATTTTTTATTTCCTTCTCAGTGAATGCAAATATATTCTTTGGAATAATTTTTCAATATTTCATAATACATAACCAACTTCTTAGGTTTTACTCACTTTATGCGTTCATTGTTTTAGCACCTTAAAATGAAAAAGTGCTTCTTTATTAATATAACTATATAAGGCATTACTGTATTTATTCTGGATTTGATTTCCACAGGTGGGGCTTTAGGTCCCTTTAGTGCTTCAGATTTTGTTTCCATCCAACCCCCCAACTCCTCAAGGAAGGAGAGTTTGAAACACAACCAGCCACCAGCTCATTAGTTTAGATTGAAGGCAGCTGAATTCCAACCTCCTGACATGTTGTGAAATTCCAGAAAATAAACCTGTGAGTAATAATACACAGTAGTCTAAGGAAAAAAAAAACACACACACACACACAGCCCTACCCTTTGCCCTATCTAATTTTTCAATCCCAAGCTTTTTAGCCAATTTTGTTTTTAGCTGAGCTCAAAATATTCTGTTACAGAGAAGGCAACGGCCTCAGAAAAGAAGGAAGCAGTTACAATCTTGTTGGAAATATCCCTGAATATCCCACACCAATTAACCATGGTAAAGCCACATCAAAGAATGCAAGGAAGAGGGGAAATGGATAATTCTTACCTTCACAGTGAACTGATTTCTAGTTTGTGAGTCCTCTCAATCTTGAGGTCTCAACTGAATGCAGTTTTACTTCTGCAAACAAAACAAAATATTAAGTCTTAACAAACAACAGACTCTGGCTGGGCAGATTTGGTTAATTTTAATAGCATGTAGATAGCCCAGTTTATCTGGTTTAAAGTACAGTGTTGAGTGTATCCAGAGGGGCAAAGGGTTGTTTTAGATCCGTAGGCACCTTGCAAATAAAGGTCAAAGGGAGTACAAGCATCTTCTGTGCACCCTCGGGTCACGGGGTCGGTTAGCCGGTACTGGGGTTTTCAAGTCCTTCCGTGACAAGGCAAAGTCTGTAAACATCTTGCTAGCCATTGTGCAGGAGATAAGCAAGGAAGCTGGCTGGGTTCCGCCTACCAGATTTCCATGCCCTTCCTCTATGTGGTGCCCAGACCTCCCAACTCCAAATCGGGGTGTGTGTGTCTCCCAGCGCCCCTCCCACAGGGCACCCCCGGGTTCCCTTGCAATTATTCCAAGTTCGAAGTTAGAGCTCTCCCCGCCCCCCTCCCCGCCAACCCGGGCTCCTCCGCTAGTCTCACCCAGGTCCGGGCCTACCGAGTTCTCCGTACACGCCCCAGTCCCGGCTTACACCAGTCTCAGCACCCTGCCCTCCACCGTCAGGCGGTTCCTTCCCCCAACAGCCGAGACAGCGAACTAGGCTTCCCTGGACCCCCCGCAGCTGGCTTTCCTCCCTCAGCTGCAGATCTGGTCTACTTCTCAATGCATTCAACTCCCTCGACGCCCGATTCCCCCTCCCGTGCACCCGAGCCGCTGACACCAGCCGAGCACCCCAGCACCCCCTTCCCCTGCTTTCCCCGTGCCATGCCCAACACCTGGACTGGTGCCTTCTCCGCACCCAGGCCTTCCTACCCCAGATTTGGGCTTTCTTCCTTTCCCCCCATTTTGGCCTTCTCTGGAATTGAAGGGCCCCGCCCCCCAATAGCTCGGGGTGGTCGCCCCTCCGAGCCGTAGATTACCTGCAGAAAGGGAGCTGAAGAGCAGGTGTGTGGGGAGTTATACGGCTGCTCTCCCTCTCAAAATGCTGCACAACGCTCGCCACCCGGCCCCCGGCAGCCGCCCAGGTTCAGGCTACAACTCTGCACGAACCCCAGGACTGCAGGGCGGGTCAGGCTGTTCCTCTTCCCCGGCTTTTGTCCCCTCCCAAGCCCCACCTCCTCAGCCCACCTCCCTAAGCCCCGCCCTCTACTCCCCTCCAATCCCCGCACGCCGACTCCTCTGGGGGGCGCCCGGACCCGGGCGTGGGGGCGGGGCCCGCGGTGCAGCCGGGGCAGCGCTCTAGGTGGGGGAAGGGGCTGCCACGCCGCCGCCGGAATTCCGCGGGACTCCGGCAGCCCAAGACCGACAATGCCACCTGCAGGCCGGGAGAGGGGCGCGCAGGACGCCGCGGCCTGGGCTTTGGACAGATCCAGAGCACCCCGCAGTGAGTCTGCAGCGGGGAACTGGACCAGGGCGGGTCCTTTCCTGGTGCTTTTGAATGTGGACTGGAGTGAGTCTTTAAAAGAAGAATGCTCCCAGTCTTCTTTGGGTTTTTTTAGGTACTGCTGGGACACTAAGGGTGGAACTCATACACGGCGGGAGAGCCACAGGTGGATGACAACGCCACCACCTGTGACTAGCTCTTTAGCCTTCGGTATATTCATTATTTTCCTGAAATAAATCTTTTTGCCATTTGCTTTAGAAGATAGTGAAGGGGATCAGTATCTGTGTTTAGTGAAGTTGGACTGGAGGTGTAAAGTCAGGTTGTGTGTGTGTGTGTGTGCGCGCGCACACACACACACCCTTGCACGCTTGCTTGCTTGCACCTGGAGTTTGAACTTAGGGCCTAGGTTCTGTCCCTGGGCTTTTTTTTTTTTTTTTTTTTCCCTCAAGGCTAGTGTTCTATCACTCAAGCCACAGCTCCACATCCAGCTTTTCAGTGCTTACCTGGAGATAAGAGTCTCACAGACTTTCTGGCCTGGGCTGGCTTGGAACTGCCATCCTCAGATTTTAGCCTCCTGATTAGGAGCCCTAAAATTAGTTTTCAAAAATTATGTCTAGTACTGCATTCTAACACTACTCTGAAATTGTTTCTTTTCTTTTATGCACACACTCCTAATAGTGATACTTCTCATACAACCATAAAGTTATATAGGCAAACTGACTAGAAACAAACTACTATAAAACAATATTTTACAATTTAGAACACCAATTAAATTTTATAACTGATGTTTGGCTAAAACTAAGTTACTGCTTGAAATATTTAGATGAATCTCACTGCTTATAAGACTACTAGAAGAAATCACAGTGGGGGAAAAGTTCTGTGACTTTGGCCTTGGTAAAGAGTTTTGGTCTGACTCCCCAAAAGAGATTTATGAGATTATATCAAAACTAAAAGCTCAGCCAGGCGCAGGTGGCTCCTGTCTGTAATACTAGCACTCAGGAGGTTGAGATCTGAGGATCGTGGTTTGAAGCCAGCTGGGGCAGGAAAACTGGGAAGACTATTAACTGCAATAATCTACTCAGAAAACTGAAAGTGGCACTGTAGCTCAAATGGTAGAGCACTAGCCTTGAGCAAAGAAGCTAAGTAACAGCACCCAGGGACCAAGACTGACAACCCCCCCCCCAAAAAAAAAACTCTTTCAAAACCAAAGAAACAACCAACAGAAGAATAGACAAACTTATGGAATGGAAGAAAATATTTGCAGACCTTATATCTGATAAGCCACTATTATCTAAAATACATAAGCAATTTGAACAACTCAAAAGCTGGAGAACAAATTAAACCCAATTATAAAAAGGGCAAAGGGTATGAATAGAAAACTGGCCTAGGAACAAGTCGTTTAAATAAGGATACAGGTGGACCCGTGATACAGGTGGACCCGTTGCAACAATGAGAAGTACAAGTTGTCATGTCAAAAACGAACTTTACAACTTTGGTGGTGGGGGGGGAAGGATTGGGTGGGGGGGGTAGGGGGAGGCTGGGAAGGGATGGGAAGGGGAAACAAAGGAGGAGGCTACAATGCTTGATAAGAAAATGTACTCATTATCTTGCCCATGTAATTGTAACCCCTCTGTACAGTATTTTCACAATAAAAAATAAATAAAAATAAAAAAAAAAGAAAACTGGCCTAGGGGTATATGGGAAAATGACAAACATTGCTATCAGAGAAATATAAATTAAAACAATGCTAGATATCATCTTCAGTTACGATGCCTATAATTAAAAAGACAAAAGGTAACTCCTATTGGAGAGGATGTGGAGACAATGGAAGCACTGCAAGTGGCTGGTGGGAATGTAAACTAGCACAGATATTATGCTAAAAACTATAGAGGGTACTTAAAACAATGAAAACTAGAACTACTCTATGATTTGGAAGTCTTACTTTTTGGTACATATACAAAGAAAGGAAATCAGTAAGCCAGAGACATATGAACCTCCTATGTTGTTCATTGCAGCATGATTCATAATAGCCAAGATATTAAAATCAATCTGGGTGTCTGTCAAATGAGAGAATAGGTAAAGGATAATGTATATATGTGCCACAGAATACCATTCAGCCTCAAAAAAGAAACTTGAGATAGGGGCAAACCTCAAGTGACAGTTTGCACAGCAAGTCCAAGGACCTGGATTCTATCCCCAGTATGTTAACCAACAAACAAAACAATACAAAAGAAGGAAATCTTATCATTTGTGACAACATACATGAGTCTGGAGGACATGATGTTAAAATAATCCAGGCACAGAAATCCATTTATATGGCATGACTTGTTATATGGATCTATTAAAAGGTGAACTCACACCTGTAATCCTAGTTACTCAGGAGGCTGAGATCTGAGGAATGGGGTAGTTGAAGCCAGCCTGAGTGGAAAAGTCTGTGTGACTCCATCTCCAAAATAACCATCAAAAAGCCAGGCTGAAGGTGTAGTGCAAGTATTGAACATCAGCTGAGCAAGCAAGCTGACCAAGCAATCCAAACAAGTGTGAGGCTCTGGGTATGGGTGCTTAAAAAAAAGAGGATCAAAGAATGTAAAAATGTATAGTGGCAGAAGTGAATTATAACATCCTGAAAGATAAACACAAGTCCATGCTGATACTAATCAATAGAAAATCAAGAGAGAGAAAAGCTACTTGTTTTCAGTAAAATGTAACTAAGACATATAGAAGATAAGTAAAGTTCCATAGTACTATATACACTATAAATACTATGCTTTACTTACACCCAACTTGGCAAGAATCAAATGAATGCTCAGATGCAAGTTTGAGGGAAATTTTTTTTAAAGAATCTCTGTAGATAAAATGCATCTGGAGTGCATTTTGTATGTCTAGTATGAAGTGAGTACCTAAACAGACTTCTTACCTAAAATAATTTTCTATCTCTTTTCCACAGAAATGCAACTGTTAGCTAATATCGCTGTGGGACTGGGAACGTGTGGAGGTCACTGACTTTGTCATGTTCACAGTTTTATCCCTAGCACAGCACCTACTAACTGACACATTGCTGGTCCAATGAATGACCCACTGTGTCTGTTGACTGCCGTTTCTTTTTACCATACATCAAGTCTCTCTCTCTCTTTCTTTCCCTCCCCCCTCTCCCTCTCTTTCGGGTCTGGATTATCTATTCTGTTCATATGATCAGTTGGTTTTCAAATATTAACGTCTGGTATGTTAACTTGAGTTTTCTTTTTAGCCTCCTCCTTCTCTTCCCCGCCCCTCAAGCAGAGGCTTGAGCATGAGCACATTTATGGTATTGGTAAAAGATTGGTAAAGGGTTGGTAAAAGATATCCAGCAACGATATAGGAGAGGGTAGATGGTGCCAGACAGGCCAGGGCCCCATTCAGGTAAATGTTGTGGTGGGGGTAGTTAGGTTAAAGGCTACATCCAAAGCAATCTGGGCTTATTTTTCACTAAGAATGACAGTTTGAGATACTGTGGGTCAGAGAGAGGGAAGGAGAGAAGATTGGCACGGAGCAGAAGTGAAGAACCCAGAGGAAGCTCAATACAGACACTACCATGGCTCAACAGGATTTGCAGTTACCAAACTGCAGGGTTCAGTGGTATTTTCCCAGTAGCTGAAAAGACCAATTCGAGGAAAACACTTGAGGAAAAGAATCCACGGATTCGAATTCAGAATAGCACCTCTCTTATTCCCCCCAACCCCCTTGCCTTCTTGCCCTTTCCCTGATCCTGGGCATGCTCCCTTGGACAAACCTCAGGATTTCTATCAGCAGGTCTAAGCGTACTTTCTACACTCTTGGCTGCACAGAGCTAGCGGGCCATGCTAGCCAGATGGAGCAAGTCGGGTCCTGGTAACTTTATTTGCATCCGTACTTGCAGCACAAAACCCGCACCAGAAGCTTTACGGAGAGCCATAAACACCTACTCAGGGCAGGACCGCTGCCACTCACTTGCATCAAGCGCTTTGTTTTACTTAGTTTCCCCAGAAGAGTTCGTAAGAGTCGAGTACTGATATTATTGGTCCATGCTGCACACCAGAGGTCTGAGACGGACAGAAATGAGCCGTCTGTCTCAGGTCACTAGGGCCCGAGTCTGGCCGGTCTGAATCCGCGTCTTAACCCCGGCGCCGTGGGCGCGGTAACCTAGGGAGAGTGCCCACGGTGTCGAACACATACGGTAACTGCAGGCCAGCCAGCACGCGTCTGCTGTCCCGGGGACCACGCACCCATCCGGTGACCCGCACGCGTGACGCTCACGCGCACTGTGGCCGCAGCGTCCTCGGGGAAGGCGGAGACGGCCGCGTTCCACCCGAGCAGTCGAGGACGATCCTCTCTGGGCTCGATTCCTTCGACCTGAGCATCTGATCGGAACGTCGCGCGGCTGAAGGAGGAGGGGGCGGAGCCCACTCGGGGAATGGTTGGGGATTGGTGGGAAGGAGGAGCGAGGGGGCGGAGCCTCGCGGGCGGGCCGGCGGGGGTGGCTAGCGAGAAGCCGCAGCTACCCCGTAAGCAGCTTCGCTTCCAGGCGCAACCGCCGGGGTTTGCTTTCGCTGCGCTCCGGGGCGGGCTCCGTGCACCGGAGTTGGGGGGGAAGCGGTTGGCTGCGGGAGGGAGGCCGGCGACGCCGGGAGGGAGGCGCGGGGATCAGGGAGCGGGCCTGGAGCTGGTAGTGGGAGGAAGGCCAGCTTCGCAGAGCCCGGGCTGGAGCGGGAGGAGAGGTGAGGTGAGGCGGGAGCCGGGGTTCCACCGGCCGGGGCCCGAGGCCGCTGCGGCCGAGGCCGGGTCTCCGGGCCAGGGAGGCCGGGTCTGCGGCGAGCTGCCGCCGCTGGTTCCCGGGCTGCGCCCGATCTGGTGGATGGGGCCGGGTGGGGCGCTCCTGGAAGAGGTCCCCTGGAAGCCCGGTCCCCGGTGCCCGAACTTACCGGGAGGGTGGGTGCGTCCTCTCCGGGGCGGACGAGCCGGGGCGGGGTCGGAGGTGAACCGAAGTTCACCAGTTTCCCTCTTCAGAGCTGGCCCCGGTCGTGGTGAACCCGTTTCCTTGTATTTGTGTTTGATGCTCCAGTGGCTTACGCGTTACCCCTTTGTTAATCGTGTTCCTCGCAAAGAGGAGAGGGGAACGTGGGGGTGCACCGGGAATTGGGCGTCTTTTTTGGGGGGGGTAGAGAGGGGTGTACAGGGTCTTAAACTCAAAGATAGGCTCGGTGTTGACATTGTGTGCACACCGCGTTCATCCCTGGGTGCGTGGTGTGCGCAGCGTGGTCATCCAGGGTGTTTAATCCCCAGTGCATCCCGTGGTGTACAATTGCTACGATATTGGTGGTAGAGGGAGTCTCACCTGGCACATCCAACTCTTCTTTGGGTTTATCCGAAGCTTGTTTGTGGGCACTCCCTGAGTTCCACTTTGGGTCAGAGACATTGTTAGTTTTTGTTTTTGTTTTCTTTTTCTTGTAGGTAGATTGGCCCTTCTGAGAGCCGAGACTATTTTCCTGTGTGTGTGTGTGGGGGGGGGGGGCGAATTTTACTTTCTGGGAAGAGTTACAGAAATCACGTTTCTGTTTTTTTTCCTTGAGATGTTATGATGGTTATAATTGAACCACAGCACCAACGCTTCCTTGATGGAGACTAGCGTTACTAAATATTCAGATGATTATATACCTTAGAAAAATGTCCTAAAAATTACTAGGCCGATGTTTGGATGTTGACCTAACCCTTGATATTGGCTGGTAAAGAATCAACTTATTTTCTGTGCTTGATGTCTGTTTAGTCTTTGGCCTTACCAAGATAGTGTAGTAAGTCTGTGTATACCATACTAGCCTTGAAAAGAGGTGTGATACATCAAGAAAATTGGTCAGGAATCAAGAATTGGCTAGGTAGGTTAATACTTGTAATTACCTGTTAGTAAACAGTTTTAGTTCATATAGTAAGTACTTAAGATGTCAAAAAATGGGAGTTTCAGTGTAATTTATTTAGAATACTGTTGTCATGATAATTAAGAGGTTAACTATATGCTTGCATTTATGTTTCAGCGACTATATTTACTATGTGTTTTCATGTTTTTGGTAGTACTAGAGATCATTTTCATGGTAATTTCATATCTTCAAAGCCTGATCAAGTTTTGTGTCAAAATGTCCTTTACAAGTAATTCAGAGACATTTTAGGCAGATGCTAAGTCTATTTCTTATGTTACTTTTGTGGAAGAAGAATGTAGGCTGTGTTCCCAGGCTTGGGTTTGTTATTGCCAGGATATTCTCCTTTCTCTCCAGTGCTCTTTAAGCAAAAACAAAACAAAAAGCCCCTTTTGAGTTATACTTTCTCAATCACCATCTGGTTTCCTACATCCCTTCATGCTGGGATGTAGATTTCATGGCACTTTACAAGGATTGGTGACTACTTTCTCCTGTAGAAGATGATACTAGAAACCTTTCTTCCTTCTCTCCCTTCTTCTTTCCTTCCTCCTGTTTCTCCATCCCTCTTCCTTCCTCTTCTTCTTTTCCTCTTTTTTCTTCATCCCTTTCAATACATTTTTATGGCCAAAATCCTATTCAAGTCAGTGTTCTCACTTCTGCTCCAATTTGTTAATTAAAGTATCAATCTAGAAAGTCTTATGTTTTAAAGAATGTAGATAGCCTAGAATTGAAAGTCTGCGAAGAGCTACAAAACCAATCTCAGTCTAAAGAACTTTGTGGCATGATTTGGGGTCTAGTTCTAGCCATCTCTGTCTCCCCACTCCTTCCCAAGAAGGGTTCTGTGCACCTTGATTTCTTCAGAGGTAAAATAAAGTTACAAGACTTTCTGTATGCACTTTCCAGGATTATTGCAAAAATAAAATAAGCTGTATAAAGGATTTTGAGGGAGAAAACATTTTATGAGTCTGATATCTTCTCTGTAAAGGGCAGATTAGATTACAAAATGCAACCTCCATCTTAACTGGAGTTACAATTAATTCTTCTTAAAGTATAAATCTGTGGGTCAAGAAATAAACCTTAGTGATTTTCTGATAGGATAATTTACCGTTTCCAACTAAATTTTTTTTAGTTATTTAGGGAAACAAAATCTTTGAAGATCTTTATTTTAATTTAGTTTTTGAAGTTAGATTTAAAGGGGAGAAAAGCCCAAGATCATGTGCCCAGGAGAAAAAAGATAATACAGGACAGTTTATTGAGTTGAATACTAGTTACAGGAATGCCTTGAGCTATTTGTTGAAGTAAGAGAGAAATGTCATTAAAGAGCTTGGCCCAGTTGCTCACTCCTGTCATCTTAGCTTCTTGGGAAGGGAGATATGGAAGACTAGTTTGAAGACAGTCCAGGCAAAAACTGGGGTCCCTACCTTGAAAGATAACAACCAAAAGAGAGAAAGGTATTATGGTTCATGTGAGTCCCTGAATTCAAATCTAACTGCTAAAAAAGGTGACTCTTCTTTTAGATGTATAAAAGGGAAGAGTTGAACAAGGCTGAAGAATTTATATGCTTGTATAAAACCAGTTTTTTCCTGTAACTTTAAAAAGTTATGCTTTTTAAAATGTATGTCTAATTCACATTTATGCCTTACCTGTGATTTTTTTTAAAATTAGCTTAAGATGTTAAATAATTGACTAGTAATTAAAGTTGGCTACAAAACCATAGTTAGGTGTTGAGACACTCTTCCTTTTGAGGTAGCCCTCATTTGGATATGGCCTTACCATATTATTTATTCTGTTTTTTTTAGATAAGAATTTCTACACAGATCTTCCATGTAGTGGCTTGTTGTTTGGAATCCTTTTTGGTTTCTGAGGAAGTTAGATGTTTTGTTTCTTTTTTTTTTTCCAGACTCATGAAATGGCCACAGATGATAATTCTTCCCCAGCCCTGGACTCTGCTAATGATTTGCCTCGGTCTCCTACTAGTCCCTCTCGTCTCACACACTTTAAACCTTTGACTCCTGATCAGGATGAACCACCTTTTAAGTCAGCATATAGTTCTTTTGTAAATCTTTTTCGATTTAACAAAGGTAAGACTAATTCTTAAAGATCAGAAAACTTACAGTTTTTATTCCTTGGGATTTCCTGATTTAACTTTCCTGCTGTGTCTTTGCAAGAAAGTGAAATATTAACAATAAGTTGCCAGGTCTTTCTGTATAAGAAGGAAAAGCTAGATTTTTTTTTTACTATAATCTCATTATTTGTGTGAATTGAAGCTAAAATATTAAAAGGAGGTTCCTTTTTAAAGAGAAAGTAGGTTTTTTTTTTGTTTTTCATTATGTGCTTCAACTTTAAATTCACATAATGGACTTAGTTTTTTTGAATGTTAAAGGGTAAAAGATTTTATTCAAAAGAACAAAATTAAAAGGAACAATACATGAAAGTAAAGGTTTACACTTTTTGAAAATGGGAAAATTTTAGTAGGTCTCTTGTGACTTACATCCATTCATGTATACGTGATACCAAATGAAACAATACTAATGAATTTTCCTTAAAAAAATACGTTTTTGTTAGCTAGAGGTAGTTCTGAGTAGCTTGGTTTATAGGTATCTAAGCTACTCAGAAGGCTGAGATCTGAGAAGCCAGCAGGAATGTCTTGAGAGACTCTATTTCCAATGAACTACCAAAAAGCCAGTACTAATCTTTGTCAGATTAAAGTGTGATACTATTAGATGAAAAGATGTATTATATTGGCAGTAGTAGGGTTTGAACTCCAGGACTCACACTTTCTAGATGGATGCTTTACTACTTGAACCATTTCACCAGCCCTTTTGATTTTGTTATTTTTCAAGTACGGTCTCACATTTTTTTGTTTGGGTCAGCCTGCACTGTGATCTTCCTACTCAATCCCTCCCATGTAGCTAGGAAGAGAAGCGATTTCCTCCATGCCTACTTTGCTCTTCTATTGAGATGGAGGTTTGGATAACTTTTTTGCTTGGGCTGGCCACAAACTGCAACCTTTCCTATTTCTGCTTCCTAAATAGGTCGTAGCAAGCCCAGTATCTTGAATTCAAACCCTAATCCTGGCACCAAAAAAAAAAAAAAAAAAAAGCTTTCTTAAGCAATAATTAGGAAATGCTTAGAAAGTCCTTGTTATTTGGGGGCAGTGTGAATAGTGTAAGGGATCTTTCACATAAGCAGATTTAAAAAATACCCCAGGCTTGCTGAGCATTGGTGGTTCACACTTCTAATTGTAGCTACTCAGGAGGCTGAGATCTGTGCATCGTGATTCAAAACCAGTCTGGGCAGGAAAGTTCATGAGACCCTTATCTCCAGTTAATCAGCACAAAGCTAGAAGTAGAGCTAGGCCTCAAAGTGTAGTGTACTAGCCTTGAGCAAAAAGCTCAAGGACCACACCCAGGCTGTGATTTCCACCCCATGATTGGTGCTACATGTGTGTGAACACCTGCAAGCGCACGCACCCCCCCTTGTCCCCCACAAAAGTCCAAATGACAAAACCCAGGCTTTGTGTGGAGCTGATGTTTTTTCTCCTTTATATGTTCAAATTTAACCCAAAACACAAATTGTGTAGTTACTTATTAGTAATTGTTTGCCATTGTTTCAGTTTGTTTTTAAAACTTAGAGTAGACCCCTGGTGTTTTCAGATTATGGTGTCTAAGAGTCTTAAGAGTCTACTACCATTAAGGAAAGATTTCAAAAGCTCAGAATGCATAGAGTACAGTTCTGTATGGTGGGGGCTTGATTTATTTTTCTAGATAGACTTGCTGCCTTGTTACTTAATTGGGTATATTCACTTTTATCTTGCTTTTGGGGGACACCATTGCTTTTTGGGAGATACAGTTTTACAAAATTAAGGGCTAGAAAATACTCAGCAGATCACAAACAATTTAAACACAGGACTGGCTGAACTTCTCTGAATCAACTCACCCACATAATATAGGCATGGAAATTTACATTAAAAATTCAATTTATTAATTTGTTTGACTGTGCTGGTCAGAACTGCCTGTAGCAAATTGATGAATTAAGGTGGGCTCACTATACATACATAGTCTAAAAATTTTCTCCGCCACCTCTTCTTTGCTCAACTCTGAGTCTTAATTTTGCAAATAACACCAGCCTTTTCCTTGCTGCAGAGAGAGGAGAAGGGGGCCAAGGAGAGCAGCAGTCTCCAAGTGGAAGTTGGTCCAGCCCTCAACTCCCTTCCAGGGCACAGTCTGTGAGGTCACCTGTACCTTACAAAAAGCAGCTGAATGAGGAACTTCAGCATCGCTCATCAGTATTAGGTAAAACATAGTGTTTTATTTCACTTAGGTATTTACGTAGTTTCTCACATTGTTTTTTGCATTTAACTTTTTGTTTATTGAAATAGTCAAGTACTCTTCAGAATAAATAAAATTTTTACCCTAGGTAGTGGAAAAATTGACACTTAAAATTTTTTTAAAACATGTCATTAAACTTTGCTAGGCAAGACACAGATCTCTTGATTGTTTGTTCATTAATTACTTGCTTGGGTTTCAGCAGAAAACAGTTTGCAGCATCCCCAGGAGAATTCAGGTTAGTTTCAACTTTGTGAATGAATTCTGCATCTGTTCTTGGGATGCTAGTGAAATGTGGTGTGCATGCCTCTGGCTGCAGAACTCTTGTCAACTCCATTAGTGGGCTGCATTTGCTCTTGGCCTCTGTCCTTGTTGGGGTGCAAACTGTCAATGTGGCTGAATAAGCTGAGCTCCCTTTGTCTGCTTGTGCTCTCCATCTTGGTCTACTAATAATCATCTCATTCATTTTCATGCTCTTCTCATGAGTGTGGGCTGGGGATCAATGTCTGAGTTCAGAGGCTAGATGAAGTTTTATTTCGGTTAGATTGTTATACTCTGTGTAGAATGGTTTACTCAGCTCAAGATGATAGAAAGACAGTGAAAGAGTAACAGAAGGGAAAGGAAAATCAGGGGAAAGGAGAATCAGGTGTTTCTGAACTCCAGCTCCTGTCTGGTCTGGCCAATCTTTCCTATGAGGGCCTTCAGGGAAATACAGGTATAAAAAATGGTGATTGGCAGAAGGGTATTTTATTACTTGTTGAGACTTGGTGTACTGGAAGAAAAGGAGAAACCAAGCAAAAGAGGAATTTTGCTAAAGGACTGGGGCAGTGCATGTGCCAGTTGGCTAAAAGAGCAGCGAGATGGGTAGATGGATGTGGAGAGTGTGAGGGAGACAGAAGGAGACAGGAAGGAGGAGGAGGAGGAAAATAGGAAGGGACGGGGGGTGAGGGTGACAGAACGAGAGTGAGAGAGAGAGAACCAGAAGAGAGAGTGAACTCTCCTTTTAGTCCAGTTTAACCCCACTGTAACCTTTAACCTCAGCAGACTCTGTTCAGCTCTTAAACCTAATTCATGGTCAATACTAAGTTTTGTTTAGGAAGCTCTTTGAGCTGAATTAAGAATTATTATTTTTTTTTAACAGAATTTCACCTACTGCTTTGACTTTTCTGAGTTTTGAGTTAGTTTTTCAAATACTATCATGCTTTCCTTTGTTCTACAGAGGGAAGAAGAGGGGGCCAAAGAGAGCACCATCTCTTTCTTTCGCATAGAATTTCTTCAAATGTTAACATGGAGGAGTCAGACTAGAATCTAATCTTTTAATGGTTGTAAGGTGGCATCTTGCCAAACTCTGTCTTCGGTGCTTTGCTCTAGTTGAATTTAAGTATTTCCTGGATGAGCTTGGAGTCTCCGCCTGCCGTTCCCCCATTCCTTTCTATCTATCCTGTCCACTTGATTCTGCTTTGGAAGCATTTGAGCCTCATAAGCTTGTATCTTTTCCCACTAAAGACTGATTGGGAGCTTTCTAACCTTAGGAAAGTTTTCTAGTATCCATTTAGCTTTCTTACCCATTTTGAAGGAGAAGTAGCTAACCAAGGTTATTTGTCTCCGGGAAGAAACTAGACCAGATTTGTTTCATATCTACTGTATTTTCATTCTTGGATGGATTTTATTCTTGATTGCAAGGAAGGATCTTGTTCATCCTTTTCCAGTGGATGATTCTTTTAAGACTTTTCTCTGTTCCTCAGTATTAAAAGTAAGGGGCTTCACAATTCATTATCACCTGCAAAAGGGAGTACTGCTTTTTTGAGTCTTGGCTATATCTGTTTATTTTTTGTAAATCATAGAGAGTTGCTTTATTATTTGAGACTGAAGAAACATTGAATCATTCTAATACTTAAATATGACTAACAAAATATCTAGTCTATATGCTGAAATTAAGATACAACTATAGAAAGGTAAAAGTTTTCCAAGTTTTCTAAAATAGGTACAGTTTAGAGGTAGTAATTATTTGAGTAAATATGATTCTTGATAAACTTGGGAATAGGTATTAACCTTTCATTTTTTTTTTTTTTTGTAATTCTTTCTTTCCCACTCTTCCAAAACAAAGCCACTTAATACAAGTCTTGGAAATGGTGAGTTGAGGCAGATTCAGGATGGGATATTTTCTATTTTATAGTATTATGTGCAGGGATACCTCTGAGACTCTCCAGTAGATGCCTAAAGTCACAGATAGTATCAAGCTCTAGTTTATAATACCTTTGATAAAGTTTAATTTGTGCATTAGGCACAGTAAAAGATTATCAATAACCAATAGCAAGAATAAGTAACTACAACAATATAACAAAAGTTATCTGAATATAGTCTTTCTCTTGGAAGAATCAAAACAAATGCTAATATTTTTGTTCTGCAGTTGATGAGGGTGTTGAAAGTTTGGAAAGCAAAACTGCAGATAAGTAGGGGCTACTTACCTGTACCACAGGTTATGTGGAGCCGGGAATAGATAGAAATTTGAAGTGTAATTTTGGTCTCTTTAGATAAAAATTATTATTTCCTTACTTTTAAGGAAATAATAGGTAGCAGTTTGGTTGGCATATCCCACTTAAGCCACAAAACTGGAATTTGAGCTTTTAAAAAATATTGATAGTTTTAGTTTTTTATTGCTATTTCAGGCATAACAGACCCCTTTCAGTTTGGAGCAGCACGGTTGAGGAGGTGAAAAGAGCTGTAGGAATAGTTTTAGCACTCCTCTGGTTAACTTGGTTGAGATCAAAGGGTATAATAAATCATTAATGAATTTGGCCCTCGAAGTGATGCTTCCACCCTAGGCCTCAAAACCATCAATCATCTCAGACAGTTCTTGTCTTAAGTATCCCTTACTTGTTTGTGAAAAAGTGCTTTAAATGATAATAAGAAGCACTTTCAATAACCTCTTAGCATTTTATTCTCAATCCCTTTCACTGTCTGGGAGAACATCAGTAAGGCTAGCAATAAGGACACTATCACGTATGTACAATGTTTTATAAAGACACTAGAACTGTTAATAAGATTGGTTTTAAAAATTCGGCTAGATACAAGAAGGAAACCGGAACCTACCTTTGGAGGTCATGATCCTCGTACAGCTGTTCAGCTTCGAAGCCTCAGCACAGTATTAAAACGTCTCAAGGAAATCATGGAGGGGAAAAGCCAGGTAGGCACTGTTTGTCTAGAGGCTTTGGGAGATTCCTTATTAAGCTCTTTGGGGGCTACTCACTGAAAATGGCTTAATGACTCTTGAAGGAAAGTTTATTGCCCATTGGCTGGGAATATGTCCTTCAATTTTTTTTCCTTCAAGGTTGTCATTTTTGCCTTTTGTGTTTCATTTGTTCCTTAGAATTAGCTCATTATTTTCTGTAAAAGAAACCTAAGATTTCATTTGCCATTGTAACTTTGCCATAGATAGTCACTGTTTTGAAAATTTCTTCACATATTTTGTTGTTATAGGATAGTGACCTGAAGCAATACTGGATGCCAGATAGCCAATGTAAAGAGTGCTATGACTGCAGTGAAAAATTTACAACCTTTAGGCGCAGACACCACTGCCGTCTCTGTGGGCAGATTTTCTGCAGTCGTTGCTGTAACCAAGAAATCCCTGGGAAATTTATGGGCTATACAGGTAATGTATTTTACTGACAGTATTACAGTTTTTATGGATTGTGATCATAAAATCAGTATAATGTAGGACCAGTGTTAATCCAGTTTTTATTTTGAGTTTTATACATAAGAAGGGAAGCTGCATGCACTTGTGGCTCACGCCTGTAATCCTAGCCACTCAGGAAACTGAGATCTGAAGATCCTGCTTCCAGGCCAGCCCAGGCAGGAAAGTTTGTGAGACTCTTATTTGCAATTAACCACCAGAAAACCAGAAGTGGCGCTGTGACTCAAAAGTGGTAAAGCGCTAGCCTTGAGCTGAAGAGCTGAGCGACAGAGCCCAGGCCCAGAGTTCAGGCCCCACGACTGGACCCCCCCCCCCCCAAAAAAAAAAAGTATACTAGTATCATAAGATACTATCAAAAATTATAGGAGCATTAGACATTATTAGACAAGGTAGATAGAACATTAATTTTTATTACTATTAAGAGTTTGTTTACAAAGATCTTTTACTCATTCTTTCATAAGGAAGATAAAATATTCTTAAAAATTTAAGTTATTATTAAGATAGATAAAGGTAAACAGTGTTGTGTGGTTTCAAATAATGATTTAAGAACGCAAAGTTGGTAGAAATTACCTAAGTGAACTTTTTCTTGAAAGGCAGGATCTTGCTATTTAGCCTAGTATATGGAACTCTTTGTAGCCCATGCTGGCCTCAAACTTGGCAATGCTCCTACCACAACCCTCCTGAGTGCTGGGAATATAGGCATGTATCACCATAGTTTATAAAAATTTTTTAAAAATAATTTTTAAATTTTATTTTTTTCTGGTTCTGTACTTAAAACCTAGGTTATGCATGCTAGGCAAATACTGTACCACTGATACATATCTCCAACTCCCTCCCCGCAGAACACTATTAATATCCCTTTCATGTTGTTTTTATTATTGTACAGATCTTTTGCCCTTACTTTTTTCTTTCTTTTTTAATCTAAATTGTTAAAAAGTTTAGAATCCCTTTAGAATCCCATTATCTTTGACCCAGATTATAACTTTAGGTTTTTTGTTTTTGTTTTTGTTTTTTTTTTGGTCAGTCATGGGGCCTGAACTCTGGGTCTGGGCACTGTCCCTCAGCTCTTGAGCTCAAGGCTAGCACTCTACCACTTGAGCACTTGAGCCACAGCATCACTTCTGGTGCTTTCTGCTTATGGTGCTGAGGAATTGAACCCAGGGCCTCATGCATGCTAGGCAAGCACTCTACCACTGAGCCAGCTTCCCAGCCCACTTTTTAACCTTTAGTTTTCCCCATATGTTGCATTGCCTTTTCATACTCTATAGTCAGTGTTCTTTTTAAAATGCTAATTTAATCATATGATGGTATTACCCTGCTTAATAATTTTTTTTTTTTTTTTTGGTGCTGATCCTGAGGCTTGAACTCAGGGCCTGGGCACTGTCCCTGAACTTTCATGCTCAAGGATAGTGTTTTACTACTTGAGCCAAAGCTCTACTTATGGCTTTTTGGTAATTAATCAGAGATAAGAGTTTCATAGAGTTTTCTGCCACTGGCTTTGAATCTCAGTCTTCAGATCTCAGCCTCCTGAGTTGCTAGGATTTTAGGCATGAGCCTGGCTCCAAGTATGATTTATTGTGGAAAAAAGTAGAAAAAAAGCTACTAATATCTTAAGAGTTCTGTTTTACTGCTTGAGCTACAATATTTAATCTAGAATTTGCTTATAGGGCCCATGCGAGTAAATTTGGCTTCATCTAATTTTATCCTCTTGGAGTACAACCCATATCCTCTTGGTCTTACTTTGTACTTTTTTTTTTTAAAGGATCTGCTAGAACTTAATAATAAAGGCAGGGAAGGGCTTAAAACAACAGCAGTTTGTTGTGTCATATTTCTGGAGGCCAAATATCTGAAAGGAGTTGGCAGAGTTGATTCCTTTTGAAGACTGTGCTGGAAAATTCATCCCACACTTCTGTCCTGGCTTTTGGTGGTTGCTGGCAAGGCTCATTGTTCTATGGCTTGTAGACAGATCCGCTACTATAACTCTATGTTTCTATTTCGCATTTTCCTCTCTTTGTGTTTGTGTTTCAGTTTGAAATTATTGGTTTGCTTTTCAACATTTCACTGAGACTGTATGGTGTAAGGGTTTTGTATAATTTATTTGTTTTCTTGAGATGCTGGGCCTTTTGCTTGGTACAAATGTTTTAGCAACTGTGCCACATCTCCAGCTAAGTTTTACAGTTGCTGACCTTGGAATTTGAGTCTCTGAGATTGTCATTTTCTTTCCTTTGTGTACTGTAGTTAGGAGCAGCAAGCTAATTATATAATTGATAAACAAAAAGATTGTAAGATATTAAGTATATGTTTGCCCTGAACCTCATTTCTTCTAAGTATTTGATTTGGAGTACATAGGGTTTATTTCTTCACAACACCATAACTTAGTAATATTGTCCCCACTACTGGAATTCACCATTAGTGCTTTTACATCTAATCAAATGAGAAAACCAATTCCAGAAACCTGTGAGCCAATGCAGAAACCCTAAGGTTATATTACATTAAAACTTTTCTTAGTACCAAGATCTCTACTAGTCAGGATTCTTCAAAGAAACAACTAATAGGGTCCACAGTGTGTGAGTGTATATGTAAGTGTGTATGGAGAGAGAGATCGAGAGGAGATTTCACCGGTACTTTTTTTTCTTTTTGCTAGTCGTGAAGCTTGAACTCAGGGCCTTGGCACTGTCCTTGAGCCCTTTCACTCAGGGCTAGTGCTCTACCACTTCCAGTTTTTGAGTGGTTAATTGGAGATAAGAGTCCAATGGAGACTTTTCTGCCAAGGCTGCCATTGAACTGTGATCCTCAAATAGCCTTTTGAGTAGCTAGGATTACATGTGTGAGCCACTGCCTATCTGTTCACCTGTATTTTAAGGATCTGGCTGGCAAGTCTGAAATTCTCAGGTAATTTGGATACTTTGATGAATTTGCCATAGTAAAACTATAGTAGTCAAACTATTACAAACTCACTTCTTTAAAATGCCTTGTTTGTTAGTTTTTGTTTGAAAATATTTCCCTGATATTAGTTTCTTATTAACTCAAAGATTTAAATATTTTGTTAAGTAATATATTACTACTACCTTTTAATTATTATTTTTTCTTTTTTTTCCTAGGGGACCTTCGAGCTTGTACATATTGTAGAAAAATAGCTTTAAGTTATGCACATTCTACAGATAGTAACTCCATTGGGGAAGACCTGAATGCTCTTTCTGATTCTGCTTGTTCTGTCTCTGTACTTGATCCAAATGAGCCCCGAACACCTGTTGGCAGTAGAAAAGCCAGCCGGAACATATTCTTAGAGGATGATTTAGCCTGGCAAAGGTACTCTTACTTGGATATAATTTTACTTAAATTGGAAAAGAACTAATAGTGACTTTTGAGTGTTTGGGGCTAACATTTTTTTTGAATTGGTTCCTGAAAATTCACATTTACTCCTTTTTTTTAAACAAATATTTATGGATAGTAATGATACTAATTAATTAGAATGTTACATTCTTGAGAGGAAACTTTAGCTTTCTTATTGTTCTGTTGTTGACATCAAAACAAGTGCTTTTGGGAGTGTCTGGTATTGATAAAACTTGATTACGGGCTGGGAAGGTGGCTCGTGGTAGAGTGCTTGCCTTGCATGCATGAGGCCTTGGGTTCGATTCCTCAGTACCACATAAGCAGAAAAAGCCAGAAATGGTGCTATGGCTCGAGTGGTAGAGCACTAGCCTTGAGCTGAAGAGCTGAGGGACAGTGCCCAGGCCCAGAGTTCAGGCCCTATGACCGGCCAAAACAAACAACAACAAAAAAAACTTGATTAGATAATGGAAGTCATTGAGATTAGTAATTCCTAAAGTAGTCTTCTTTGAGAAGGCTACTGCCTGTAATATGTGTATTCATATTTCCAAATCAAATTGCATTATTTTCCTTCCAAAGGGATATTTTATGTCTTTCTATATATGTAAATACTTTTCTGTAGTGGATGGTAATGGAAGGTGCTACTAACTTTTTCATGGAAGTTACTTAAAATTGTTTAATTAGAATCCTTGGTTCATCAATTTCTGGTTGTTTTACTTAATTTAGCTAAGTAATTTTCTTAAGCATAATACCAAATCTGGCCATGTCAAAGAGCTTAGACTTTTCTAATGAGATATTTTCTCAGTTATCTCTTCAAAAAGTGAGGAATTAGTATATTATATAACCACACAGAAGTAAAAAATAATTACAACTATATTCAACAAGTATAAATCTCAACATACCATAGAATAGAAAAGAAAGCGCCTAGTCAAATGTCAGTTAAGAATCCTTTTA
Source organism: Dipodomys merriami (assembly GCF_024711535.1). Taxonomy (NCBI): domain Eukaryota; kingdom Metazoa; phylum Chordata; class Mammalia; order Rodentia; family Heteromyidae; genus Dipodomys; species Dipodomys merriami. Next base: position 25,308,985 of record NW_027202270.1, on the reverse strand, counting down.
CATAAAGTTCAGAAATATAAAATGAATATCTTCTTTTGCAGAGAAAGATAATGATGAACATGAAATTTGCAATAGTGGTTTTATTGAGAATAGAAAGAGAAGTAGGACTAGACAGAACACAATTACTACAAAAAAAAATCACTGATCAAGCCAGGAGCCAGTGGCTCAAGCATGTAATCCTGATTACTCTGGAGGCTGAGATCTGAGGATCGCAGTTCAAAGCCAGCTGGGCAGGAAAGTCCTTGAGACTCTTATCTCCAACTAGCCACTAAAAAACTGGAAGTGGAGTTGGGGCTAAATGTAGTAGAGCCCTAGCCTTAAGCAAAATTGCTTAAGGACTGTGCCCAGGCCACAAATGACAAAAAGAAAAAGAAATTCATTGGTCAGGTACTTTTTTTTTTTTTTTTGCTTATGTGGTGCTGAGGAATCAAACCCAGGGCCTCAGGCATGCAAGGAGCTACCTCCCCAGTCTGTGGTCAGGTACTTTTTAAAGTTGCTTGATAGATCTGTTGATGTTTATATCATGATTCTTTTTTTCTTTTGTGGTGGTCCTGGGGCTTGAGGGCCTGATAACTGTCCATTGTTCCAGAGTTTGTTTGTTTGTTTGTTTGTTGGTTGGTTGGTCTTGGGGCTTAAACTCAGGCTTGGACTCTGTACTCAAGGCTAGTGCTCTACCACTTGAGCCTCAATACCATTTTCTGACTTACTCTGAGTGGTTTATTGTAGATGAGAGTCTCCTGGAGTTTCCTGCCTGGGCTAGCTTTGAACTGTTATACTCAGATCTCAGCCTCCTGAGTAGCGAGGATTATAGGTGTGAGCCACCAGTGCCTGGCTTCCTGAGCTTTTTTGCTTAAGGCTAATATTTTCCTGCTTTAGCCACAGCTCTACTTCTGGACTTGTGGTAATTAATTGGAGGAAAGACTCTCACAGACTTTCTTGCCTGGGCTGGCTTTGAACTGTTGTACTCAGATCTCTGCCTCCTGAGTAGCTAGGGTTACAGATGTGAGCCCCTGGTTTAGGCTTATTATGATTCTTGTACTAGATAGATAGATAGATACTTAACTTAAAGAACTGGTTCTGTGTTTTATTAAACAATACAAAATACGAATTCTTCAGATTTTGCTTGTTTTAGTTAAGCCATTCGTAGTTGCAAATGGTCCATTTGCGAACCCAGCATTGGCAAGTGTGATTTAATAAAATAAATCAAGTATGAGAACTTGAGAGATGTAAGATACCTGAGAGATCTAAGAGAGAGGTCAGAAGTAGAATAATAGTTCAAGGCTCTGCACTAATTGTTTAGTATTCTTTTTTAGTCTTCTTTTATTAGTTACCATATCTCTAGTAGGCACTTTTATTTTTTTATTGGAGTGCTTGGGCTCAGAAAGATAACTAATGAACCCCAGATCATATAGAAGGGCAGCCTACACTTGGACCTAGTGTTGTGGTGCTGGTGTTCAAATGTGTTGTGGTAACTGATATTAATATTTTGAAACTCATAGGTCTCCCTTGAATCAATTCTATCTTGTATGTGTGATATTGGAAGGATTTTTATAAATTACCTATTAGACTAATTTTTTTACTTAATCCACATTTCATACACTTTAATCCTTTACCATTTTTTTTTTGGCATATGATATACTTAGAGAAAAACCATGCCCAGTTTCTACCTTAATTAAAGGAAGAAAAAAAATGCCCAGATTCTCACTATGACAGGGAAATCATTTATGGCTTTTAAATGTTAAACAGCTGGGTGCTGGTAGTTCACTCTTATAAAGCCTGTAAGTCTACTTGTTTAAGAGGCTAAGATCTGAAGATTTGAAAATCAGGGGTCAAAGCAAGTCTCCAGTTAGCTAGCAAAAAAAGTTGGACTGGAGGCAAAGCCTGGTGGAATGCCAGATGTGATTGAGAGAGCCTACTAAGCGTGTGAGACCCAAAGTTTTAAGTTTTACTGGCACAGAAAAAAATAATGCTAAAGAACATCACTGAAATTAGATTTGCCCTCTGTTGTCCCAAATTACCTCAGTATTTTCTTATTTTCCTTTTAGTTTGATTCATCCAGACACCTCAAATACTGCTCTCTCCACAAGACTTGTTTCTGTTCAAGAGGATGCGGGAAAATCTCCTGCTCGAAACAGGTGAATTGTCAAATAAAAATCATGCATCTTGTGTCTGATTTTGTTTGTTTTCTTAATAGTGAGAACAAACATAATAAAAATGAGATTGCTTGTCATACAATTTCTTAGGTAGAAGCTAGAGTAAGCCATCATTTCCTTTTCACTGAGCTCTTTTCATTTTTATTCTCTCACTTAAAAAGTTTTGTATCTTGTAATTTTTGTTTTGAAAAATGTCCAACTTGCAAAATAGTTATAATAATAGGAAAATAAATGTTAATGTATTCTTCATTGAGATTTTACTGATTTACATTTTGCCTGTTTTATTACTTTTTATATAATATACAATTTTTGTCAACCATTTGAAAATCAGTAGTGGATACCATTATTTTGTTTGTGTTTTTAGTTAATAGTTTGTAGTTTTAGGTTTACTTTGGCTTTTCTCAATGATACGCATTTGTTTCTTGAATGCCTTGGTAACTTACTTTTAAGTGCTATTCTGAATAGTATTCCATTTTTTAGATGCAACATGGTTTATTCATCTGTTGAAGGGCATCTTGGTTGCTTCTAAGTTTCAGCAATTATACGACTGTTGTTAACATCTGTGTATGGGTTTCTGTGTTTGGGCAAATACCAAGGAGCATGAAAGCTGGATCATGTGGGCAAAGTAGACTTAATTTCACAAGACTTTACTAAACTTGCTGTCAATGTGAGGCATTCTGATGTCCTACCAGTTGACCCACACACACTTACAGTCCTACTCTGGTTATTTTTGAGAGAGACTTCTCACTTTTTGTTTACATGGTCCTGTACTATGATCATTCTGTTTTTATCTTTCCTGCTGTAGCTATGATGATAGGTATGATGTAGCTATGATCCTGTAGCACCATCACATCTAGCTATTGATTGAGATAGGATCTCTAGAACTTTTTACCTGAGCTGATACTCTTTATTTCTTCTTTCCCAGTAGCTATAACATGAGCCGGCAGCATCCAACCTGAATTGTTTTAAAAGGCACATTTTGGATGCTCTGTGAGTAGCATAGTAAATCCAGGCAAGAAAACTGATTTAGATTAGAATAGGAGAAATGGTGGTAGTGGAGGGGATCAAATGAAAAATGGTCAGATGCTAGATAGATTTTGTACAGATAATCAGTTATACAATAGAGACATCAAAAGTGACTCTGTTTCGAGCCTGAGAAGTTGAAAGAATGGAATTGGCTTTATTGACATGTTGACATGTATTAGACATGTATTAGATGTCAAGAATTTAGAGGAAAAGTGCAGGCTTAAGATACAAACTTCGATGTTGTCATCATGTGAATGGCATTTAATTGTGGTAATAAATCTGCATGGACATCATCAAAACAGTGAGTGATAAGAGTAAATGGGATTGAGATTGAGTTTGGGAAGTGAAGAAGAATCAGAAGAGGACTGAAATGTAGAGACCAGTGAGATGAGAGGAAAACTAGGAAGAGGATTTTTATTAGCAGTGAAGTAAAGAAGGGCTTAAAGGAGAGAGGAGGTATACCGCTCATGTTTTAAATAAGATGAGGAAAAACTAAGTATTGGATTTAAAATAATATTGGTGGCTGGGCACAGTGACTCACTGCTGTAAACTCAGCTACTTGGGAGTAGAGACTTGGAGGATTACAGTGTGAGATCAGCCTGGGCCCACAAGGAGATAGTCTCAACAAACAAGTTGGGCATGGAGGTATGTAGCTATAATCCCAGCTATATGTGAGGCTTAGTTAGGAGGATTTTTGTCTGAGTTTGGATAAAGTAAAAACATAAGATATGACCTGAAAAGCATTCTAAAGCATGGAGTGCTGAAGTTGTGACTCAAGTTGTAGTTGCTTGCTTGCCTACCGAGCATAAGGCCCTGAATTCAAACCTCAGTACTACAATAATACAGTAACATTGATCACAATAATAGACAATTTCAGTGTGTTGTAGAATAATTGGAGATGGGGTTTTTGCTATCAAAGGAAGGAGGAAAAGTACAGCAAGGGGAAGTGGAGTTAAAGACTTTTGAAATGTAAGACCAGTGATGGCGTTCCTGTTGGCATGTGCACAATTGTAGAATTATCTCCAATTTATAATGAATCTCCAGGTGTTTCAAATTAATGCTAAGATGGATGTAAGTTTTGAGACAGATATAATTTGCTTGATGAGTGCTACTTTAAACATAATTTTAATTATCATCCTTGCCACAACATATTTATTAGTGCTTTGACAGCAAAATTAATGACTTTGTTTTTATTGCCACTATGCTAGAATATTTGTAGGGATGATTGTTAGATAAGTAGAATGCATGAATTAGTGCAGCCATCAGAAAAGAGATTTAAATTAATTGAATAAAACATAGTAGTCTTTGATTAAAGGAATAAATGCTAAAACATAGCTGATTGCTTTAAAAAATTGCCTTGATATCAGTGGTCTCCCATTAACTGCTAATAATTAATGTGCTAAATTTTGGATTATTTCTTACTTTAAAATGTTTTTATAAATACTAGAGAAAATTTTTTTAGGGGGTGGGTGGTCCTGGGGCTTGAACTCAGGGCCTCGGTGCTGTTCTTGAACCTCTTTGTGCTCAAGGCTAGGGCTCTACCATTTGAACAGCATTGCCACTTCCAGCTTTTTCTGAGTAGTTTATTGGAGCTAAAAGTCTCACAGACTTTTCTGCCCGGGCTGGCTTTGAGCCTTTATCCTCAAATTTCAGCCTCTTGAATACCTGGGATTAGAGGAGTGAGCCACCGACGCCAGGTTTGAGAGAGGATTTTTTTTTAATCCAGACAATTTTGAGTTGTAGTCCTTATATTTATAAACTGAGATACTCTACACAAATTAATATCTGATTAATTATTCTCTGATTCTTGATTTCTTTATAAAATAGAGCTGGTAATTATTTCTTCATAGAATTCTATAAGGCTTAAATGAGGGTATATATTTCTTTTACCCTGATGAATGTGTTATGTAGTGTCTAATACCCCAATGAATGTATTAAGTGATACCAGGACATAGATGTTGCTGCTTTTAATTACTTACAAAGAAATTAAGATTGCCTGTCTGCTTGTCTGACTTCCTTCCTTCCCTCCCTCCCTCCCTCCCTCCCTCCCTCCCTCCCTCCCTCCCTCCCTCCTTTTTCTAGGGTTTGAACTCAGGACCTTGTGTTAGTAGGCAGTTCTCTACCACTTGGAGTCCGTGTCTCCAGCCCTTTTTGCTCTGGTTACTTTTTGAGATAGAGTATCAGTTTTTTTTTTTCTTTTTTCTTACCTGGACCAGCCTGGAACAGGATCATTTGATTTATGCTTCCAAAGGCAGTTAGAGTGATAGATGAATACAAACCACATCCATTTTCTGTTGAGATGGAGATCTCACTAACTTTTTTCTCAGGCTAGCCTGAAATCAAGATCCTCCTAATCTCTGCCCTTGAGTAGCTAGAATTAAGTACATATAGGTGTTTGGCAAGTTATCTTTTTATTTTTAGGTAGTTAACTCATTTTCTAGTTAATTTTTTCCAAAGTAGAAGCTTACTTGATGCTGTTGGTAGTTTATGTTTAAGTCATTTGTACAGTAAATTTGCTAAGGCAAAATTGAAGACATTTAAGTACATGAGAGGAAACTAATTTCCATTATTTTAATTTTACTAATTAGGCCAAAATATAATATTTGAGGGCAGTATTTTAAATATATCTACTAATGGGAAAAAATGGATTCTTGGGCTTCATTTAGTTGGAGTTCAGAATTAGTGTTCTCAGGCTGGGCACAGGTGGCTCATGCCTGTAATCCTGGCTACACAGGAGGCTATCAGAATTTGAAGCCAGCCTGGGCAGAAAAGTCTGTAACTCTTACCTCTAATTAACCAGCAAAAAGCCAGGAGTGGAGCTGTGGCTCAGGTAGCACAATCTTTGAATGAAAAGAGCTAAGGGAGAGCACCCCCTACCCCCCCCCCCAACAAATTAGTGTTGTCCGTTATTAAATTGATTGCAAGATAGTTATCTATAGAAATGATTCTTAGTTCTTAGACTGTACATAAACAGGAAATTGGCTGCAATTGGCCTGTAAGTTGTAGTTTGTATTTTTTTTTGTCCTCCTCTCCTCTCCTCTCCTCTCCTCTCCTCTCCTCTCCTCTCCTCTCCTCTCCTCTCCTCTCCCCTCCCCTCCCCTCCCCTCCCCTCCCCTCCCCTCCCCTCCCCTCCCCTCCCCTCCCCTCCCCTCCCCTCCCCTCCCCTCCCCTCCCCTCCTCTCCTCTCTCCTCTCTCCTCTCTCCTCTCCTCTCCTCTCCTCTCCTCTCCTCTCCTCTCCTCTCCTCTCCTCTCCTCTCCTCTCCCCTCCCCTCCTCTCCCCTCCCCTCCCCTCCTCTCCCCTCCTCTCCCCTCCTCTCCCCTCCTCTCCCCTCCTCTCCCCTCCTCTCCCCTCCTCTCCCCTCCCCTCCCCTCCTCTCCCCTCCCCTCCCCTCCCCTCCCCTCCTCTCCCCTCCCCTCCCCTCCCCTCCCCTCCCCTCCCCTCCCCTCCCCTCTTCTCCCCTCCTCTCCCCTCCCCTACTCTCCTCTCCTCTCCTCTCCTCTCCTCTCCCTCTACTCTCCTCTCCTCTCCCTCTCCTCTCCCTCTACTCTCCTCTCCTCCCTCCCCGCCTCTTTTTCCCTCTCCTTCTCCCAATCCTCTTTTCTTCTACCAGGGCTTTAACTCAAGGCCTTTGACTTGTTTTCTTGGTTGGCATTCTATCACTTGAGCCACTCTTCTAGCCTTTTAGCTTTGTCAATTTTTAAAAAAACCAATATTTGTAGCAAGAGTTTATATTAAAAAAATCCAATATTTGTAGCAAGAGTTTGTATCTATTTCTTTTGAAATATTACCAGTATATGAATTATATGGTTGTTTTCTTGTAATCTTTCTGTAGCAACTTTTTAAAAAACTTGTTTACAAATATAGACTCACTAGAAGTTGCAAATGTAGTGCAGAGAGATCTAGCTGTCTTCTTCCTTGTTTTCCAAAGCAGTAATACAGATAACTATTGTAACATTGGCAAGGAGTATTTACTTAAATACGAATTTCCACTGTAACTATTTACTAGTAAAGAATTTATAACTGTGATTTTTACTTTTTGTTTTTATTTCCAGATCAGCCAGCATTACTAACCTGTCACTGGATCGATCTGGTTCTCCTATGGTACCCTCATATGAGACATCTGTTAGTCCCCAGGCTAACCGAACATATGTTCGGACAGAGACCACAGAGGATGAACGCAAAATTCTTCTGGTACCAATCTAGTATTTATGACCTATATTAATTTTGAAAATAAAGTTACTACTTCATTGGTTTCTCTCCTTTCTTTTTTCCCTCCCTTTGACTCTTCCCTTCCCTTCTCTTCCCTTCCCTTTTCTTCCCTTCCCTTCCCTTCCCCATTCCCTGTCTGTCTGTCTCTTTCTCTCTCTCTTTGTTAAGGAAACATAAATGAAATAGTTGGGCATGAAGGCACATGCATATAATCTCAGCACTTTTAAGTAAGGCAGGAGACTGTAATTTTAAGATTATCTTTGGGCTACATGTAAGACTGGAAGGAAGAGAAGAGGGGGAGGAATCTAGGGAAAGAGGAAGGGAGAAGGGAAAAGAAGAAAGGGAAAGGAGGAGGGGAATGGGAGAAGTGGGAAGAGGAGAGGGGAGAGAAAAAGGGGAGAAGAGAGGAAAAGAAAAAAGAAAGGAAGGAAGGAAACAGAAATAAGTAGCTTTTTTTTTTAACTAGGAGTACGAGAAGTTGATCAGGTGTTCTAGTCGCACTCATTGCATTAATATTTTCTTTATGCTTTCATTTGGCAAGCTCATTAGTTGTTTGTATAATAAGAGAGCTTAACTTTTAGTTGGGTCTCAGCTTAAGCTTTGAAATACATTTCTTACACACATGGAACACTCAGACATTTAATTCCTTGTTTATGTGAGAAAATCAGTTAAATTCTTCAGTGTTATTTGTGTAAATTAGTGTGTCCTATCCTAAGAGTGACTCACAGAATTGGAAAACATTGCTTCTGATTTCACACTTATAATTCAAAGACTTAAACCAGGTCATTGAGAAGGTCCTTAATTGTAGAAGAAGTAATAACAGCAGAAATGAGTGTCAAATAAAATAACTATATGCCATACAGATTAATCATTAATACTGAGGGAGACAGGAATGGAACAGGGGATGGAACAGGGGATGGAACAGAAAAGTGAATCTTTTTTTAAGTGTAAGAGAAGATAGATGGCATTTCAAGCATACATAGCATTTTTCATGGAGTGACATAGATTTTATTAGTTGGAAGAGGTTAAGTCTATTGGCAATGAAAATGGAAAGTTTTTGAGACTACCTAGTAGAAGGCAAAGAATTAAGTCTTTCCTTACAAGTTTTGATTTGAGCCTGTAGTTGCCTAACAACACTGAAGTTTTTTTTGAAATGAAAATAATTCATGGGAGGTTTTTATTTTATTTTTTAAATGGACATATTGGGTATAGTTGGGTGTAGATAAGAATAGAGACTGGTAAAGTGAAGGTTCCTAGCAGTGTTTATCTTAGATTAGTAAGATTGACAGTTGCCTCCTACATCTCCGAACTAGACCATTTTGCATTTAACTTAGAGACTGATAATATGTGTCATTGACTGGAAAAGAAAGTACTTGTGGTAATTGGTTTTCCATAGAAGAAAATGGTGCTTGGAATTACACAAATTGAGTTCAAGCTATTCTGTGTATATGTCCTTTGTATTCAATCATCTAACTTAGCTACCATAAAGAAATGCCTTTCAAATTCCTTTTATGCATCTCAGAATCACAAAAAAGTATCTGGAGATGTGTATAACATCTTTCTGAGGGGTAACTATTTGCTCATAATGTGATTACAGGACAGTGTTCAGTTAAAGGATCTGTGGAAAAAAATCTGTCATCACAGTAGTGGAATGGAGTTTCAGGATCATCGCTACTGGCTGCGTACACATCCTAACTGCATAGTAGGGAAGGAGTTAGTCAACTGGCTAATCCGAAATGGACATATAGCCACAAGGTATTGTGATCTCAAGAAAGAGGTCTTGAAATTATTTTGTAATTTGTTTGTAATGAACATATATGTTTGAAAACATAAAGGTAACATATCTTTGTGAGTCAGAGTTTTATGTGTTTGATGATTTGGGGACCTAACTATTTAATCGCCTTATACTTGGTTTTAATTGTTAAGAGAATAGTTTCAAGAAGCCAAATTGGGGTCACAATTTACCGTATTCAAAGAAGTACACAGAACCCAGTAGTAAAGCAAGATAGAATGTAGATAGAAGATGCCTGCTTCTGTTCTCTAATCTAGACATGACCGACTATGTTGAGAATTGGGTGATAAGGCATGCTTGAAGCCCTGGTAGTCTCACAAATAATTTGTAACAAAAAGGGAGTAGCAACAGGGTTTGCTTCCTTTTTAAGTCAACATATCCTCTATTTTCTCTACTTGTAGATGAATGACTTCTCTTGGGAAATAACAAGTAGCTAAAGAAAAAAAAACAGACAAAAAAACTTTTAAGCTTTACCAATTTTGACTATATCTTCTTTTAGCTTTGAGCCTTTAGTGAAATTATTCAGTCACTTTGAAACCTGAACAACTTAGTTTCATATTTAGGGAAATACTTGGTACTGTGAATAAGCTGTGTGCATGAAATGGTTAAGTGCTCTAAATTGTAACATATGTTGAATGTCTTATTTTGTTCATATATTTATATATACTGTATATACATATTTATAACATTTAGTCTTCTCATTAAGACTGTAAGCTCTTTGAGTGTAGGAGCCATGCTAATTTCAACATTTTGCACCTCTGCTGAGGAAAGGGGTATTGTGTACTCAATGAATGCATGTTGGGATTAAAATCGCCAATAGGGTTTCCTATTACTATGGTACCTTGAAGAGTTTTTCAATTTGCTTCACATCTCTCTTGTTTTGTTTCTTACCTACCCAAGGATCATTTGAAATTCCAATGGTTAGGACTGAAAAGAAATTAGATAGTGTCTTATTGTATACTTATAAAACTATTCAGATTGATTTTTAAAACATTTCATTTGTTTTATTCAGGGCACAAGCTATAGCAATTGGACAAGCAATGGTTGATGGTCGTTGGTTGGATTGTGTTAGTCATCATGACCAGCTTTTTAGGGATGAGTATGCATTGTACAGGCCTCTGCAGGTAATTATCAGTGTTTATTCCTAATGTAACAAACTTGTTTGAACTTCTTCATCAGTAAGAATAAAAAGTAGTTGAGTTATCCAAAGATACTTTTTTCTAGAATGCTTTTTCCTGTTGTTAGAAGATAAAACTTTTTTTTTCTTTTGCAATGCTTGGGATCAAGCCAAGCGCCTTGCACATGCTAAGCAACTGTTCTGTTACCAAGCTTTATCTACATTCCCAACCCAGTTCTGAGGTTACCTCCTACCCTCCACCACTCCTTTCTTTGTCCTTTTTCCCTTTCCCCCTCATCTCTCCTATTCCCCACAGTTGACTATACCACTTAAGCCACATGTTTGGTTAATTGGAGTTCTGTCTGGGCTGGTCACACCTCAATCCTTAGATCTCAGCCTCCTGAGTAGCTAGGATTACAGATGTGAGCCATCAGTGCCCAATTGTCTTTTTCTTTTTAAATGTATTTAGTAATGAAATCCTCTGATTAGGATTAAATGCTTTATTTGATAATGTTTTTTGTGGTATTACAGTTATTTGCCATTTAATTGTCATAATTTTCAGCTATATCAAGTATTTTTAGAGCTAAGAAAATGAAATTATGATTGATAAGGTGATTGAAAAATTTAATGTTAACTATGGGAATAGATTTTGAGTATCAATGGTAAAATAATGATTAACCTTTAATTTTAGGGAAATGGAAATTACTTAAATGTAGGACTTAAAAAATGATATGCTCTTTTACTCTTGAGTATGTATAAAAAATACTGCGTGCGTGTGTGCGTGCATGCGTGCATGTGTGTGCATGCGTGTGTGTGTGTGTGTGTGTGTGTGTGTGTGTGTGTGTGTGTGCTTGTGTATAGTTTTGTGAACTAGAATTGGAAACTCGGGAAGAACAGTTTGGTGTAATAAAAAAAAAATCTGTATATTTCCGGATAAATTTTAGAATTGGGAGAGGGTTAAAATAAACTCTTTACTATCTTCCTTCAGTATTAAAAGATTAATCTGTAAAAAATGTATACCAAAGAAATATTTTATTTATAATGTGCTACGTAAGTGTTCTCATTAAAGAAAAAATATTTTTTAGAATTATCAGTATAATGCTGTTGTATAGATTAGTTTTTGTTAATTTTTAGCATTACTGAGGTTTGAATTTAAGGCCTGTGTTTACACTCTGCTATTTTTACCATATTCTCAGCCTTTTTTGCTGTGTGTGTGCGTGTGTGTGTGTGTGTGTGTGTGTGTGTGTGTGTGTGTGTGTGTGTGTGTGTGTGTGTGTGTGTGTGTGTGTGTGTGTGTGTTAGAACATAAGACCTATACTCTCACTTGGCTTTTTCACTTGAAACTGATATTCTACCCCTCGAGCCACAGCTCCACTTCAATTTTTTTGGTGGTTAATTGGGGACTTTTCTGTCCTGTTGACTTTGAACAACAGTCCTTAGATAATAGCCTCTTGAGTAGCTAGGATTACAAGCTAAAACTACCAGTGCCTGGCTTGCTTTAGACAACAATTTTTGAGAGAAGTCTTTGTTGTTTTACCGAGGGCTGATTGCACCACCATTCTCCTACCTCCAGTCTTCTTTTTACCTGGAATTAGAGGCATATACTACCTCACCTAGCTTATTTGTTGAGAAAAGGGTCTTGCTCAGTTTTTCCTTGGGTTGGCCTTAAACTGAGGACCTCCTATCTCTGCTCACATATTACTGTTATTTTAAAATATCAATATATTCTGTTGTTAGATTTGTAGAAATGTTGCCTTACACTTTATTTGTAATGTGACACCTTCAACATTGAAGATCAATTGCTTGATGCTGCTGTGATCCTTTCAGAGTACAGAATTTTCTGAGACGCCTTCTCCAGACAGTGACTCAGTGAACTCTGTGGAAGGACATTCTGAGCCATCCTGGTTTAAAGACATAAAATTTGATGACAGCGACACAGAACAGATAGCTGAAGAAGGTGATGATAATTTGGCTAGTGAGTTTGACTTTTTTTTTTTTAACATTTTAGTTTTGTGGACCATTACTGTGGATCATTACTGTGTTTGTATGATAAAATAATGTCTTGTTTAGTTGAATTACATTTTGTGATTTATGGCTTTCACTAAATGTAAACGATCTTGATAACAATCCTTGTCTTAGATACAGTATTTTCTAAAGAAACCAACTTGGTAGGTGCCTGATGTTTCCAGATTTTACCATAGTCTGTAGTTTGCAGCAGCTTAAAAATAACTCTGAGCTAATCATATCGCAGCAGACAACTTTCTCACCTCTTTACTATGATACCAGACTTTCTCTCTGCAGAACCTCCAATACATTTCTTCATTAAAATTTTGATTTTTATATTTAATTTGCTCAATTTCATTAAGTCTATACAGAGATACATGAAAATACTGTATCCATTTTGGTATTGCACATTGGGCTTGTATATTAAAAATCCATTTTTCTCCTTTCCTCCAATACCCTGATGAAACCCATTTTTACTCCCCTCCTCTCCCTATATTTCTTTCCCCTTCCCAACATTAAAAGATTCTGCCAGTCCTAGCAAGCGCACCTCAGTCAGCAGTTTCCAGTCCACAGTGGACAGTGACTCAGCCGCTTCTATCAGCCTGAACGTGGAGCTGGACAACGTGAACTTCCATATCAAGAAGCCCTCCAAGTACCCACATGTGCCCCCTCACCCTGCTGACCAAAAAGGTAGGAGGTAGTCACCATTTGGAATCCAAACAGGCTGGAGAGCTGGGCCATAGGATCTGTGGCAGCCTGTCCTGCTGGCTTCCTCTGTCCCATATAGCCAAGGGGATTTGGACTGGGTTTTAGTCTACCCCTTCTCATTTTCCCAGCACTTCCTCCCCCACACCTTTTTTTTTTTGTTGTCGGTTGATTCCTTGTATTTCTTTTCCTCCCTCAGTACCACCAGACCCAGTTTAAAGCTTGTAGTCTTTACAGTGAACTACAGTTGACTGCTCTTCCCATAATGTGCAACTTCCAAGGTGGCATTTCTTTGCATTCATAACATGGATGTTCTGCTCTATTCTTTTCTCTTTCTCCATTTAACATTTTAAAGCCTACTTGCCTGTGCTATTTTGCAGTAACAGTATTTCTCTAAGCTTGTTCAGATGCTTGAGCTTAGATTGGGGGAAAATTATTCCCACATTTCAGAGTGTCTTCCCACAACAATTTAAAAAACCTATTGTGTATATTTAAAAACGATTCTGTAATTAATAAAAAATGAATTATTCTTAGAGATCTTACATGTTACTCCACTGACTCATAGATAATAATGGTACATTTAAAATCACTTAGTGTAAAATGTAAAACAAGGTAACTATTTCTAACACCTAACATATTAGTAAAAAAATAAAAGACCTTTTTAAAAAATGGATGATTGCTACATGCAATTAGGAGCCAATTTATAGTCCAAATATGACGTTAGGTGAAGGTAAATAAAACATGAGCACATAGATAAATAATAATGGAAGTTCATTTTGTCATAATAACTGAAAGAATATTATAAAGATCTTGAGGTCATGATTTCTCTGGAGTTTGAGTATTAAATATTTAACCCTCTAAGTTGAATTGTCTCTTCATTTAGATCTGAAATGCCTTTCTGATTCTTTGCTACTATTTTTCGTTAAAAAAAGATTTTGAATTAAAAACTCTACATTAAAATAATTCAAAACCTATTTACATTTTCTCAGCAATTTTTTCATATCAGTGTAAGTTTTCATCAAAATATGGTAAAAGACCATGTTAAGAATTACAATACAAAAAAAGAATTATAATACAAAGGTGTATCTTACTTAAAAGTAAGAAACTTAGAATCTAGGAAGAGATCTGATTTTCAGTAAGCCATAAGTAAGATACATATCAGGCACACATCTTTGTAGGAATCCTAAAAACAGAAATTGAAAAATGATGGAGAACATTTGGGTGAGTATGAAGGACAAGGAAGTACATCTGACACTTGTTGACAGTTGACTGTTATCTGATTACAAGGAGGATGTTATAATGTCTAATGTCTTTTAATATGAATGTACAGATAGTGAGGTATTGTATATCATGGCAGAAAACAATCTGTTCTTTGGACATTCCTTTGACAGTTTCATTTTGCTGAAGGCAGAGTGAAAAATACACTTGTGACTTGCTAATGATTTTCACCTTTTAGAAAAGTTAAGATTAAGTTTTGAAAATCTTGAATAAGTGATGTCAGAATTCATAATGGCAAAAGATAGACTGTTGAATATAGGTCCCACATTTATTTTAGGAAGCTTGCTTTAAGGTACTGATAGAGGAATGAAACAGCAGGCTTCAGTAATGACATTATTATAGGAAGAACAAATTGAGTACACTCATATATCCCTCTCCTTTCCTCTAGGCAATGAAAGCAAGCACCAAAACAAATGAAATCTGAAATTAAAAAAAAAAAGAACAAATTACATCTCTAGAGAAAATGAGAGGTGAAGCATATGTAGTAGAAATTGAAAAACCTGTTTTTTTAAAACCTCTCTGATTTTAAACCTTTAAAAAGATTGCAAAAGTTGGGAGCAGACACCTAAAGATGATGATGAGTCTGAAAGAGGTGCCAGCACTTGTAAGAAAAATGACAGGATAGCAGAAGTCCAGAATGCATTAAAGGTTGGAGAAAATGCTAAGGATTTCTGAGAACAGATTCAAATTACCATAGAAAGGAAAATTAAGGCAAATTATTTATGGAAATTGATTTTTTTTGTCAAGATGAAACATATCAGGAAAGAATATACATCTAAGAGAAAAATGAAGTAAATCAAAGTGTGTGAAGAGATATAGAGAATACCTGGTTATGTGAGTCTATTACGTCTATTACTAGGTTTAGGCAAGTAATATGCCAGATTATTGAATTTGGGTCTGTGATCATGGAGTTGGGGTTTGGTATCTTTGAAGAATTATGTGAAGTTGAGAGTGTCTTAGATAACTTTAGTGATGTATGTGTTAAAATTTTTTTAAAAGGTAGCTTTTTGTGGCATTGGAAGGTGACAAAATTGTAGAACATTTCATGAACAGTGCATACTGTGATGTCTAGAAAAGGATTAGTGGTGACTGCACCTATACTGGTTAACTGAAATAAAGAATTTTCCAATAACCATTTCTGTCTTAAGGTAATAGGTTAGTGGAGCAGGAAAATACGTTTTTTCCTTACGTTGATGAGCATTTGATGGTTCTCAATAGCTTTGTCAACAGAAGTGACCATTTTGTACTTGAAATATATTAAAACAATAAAGGAGATTGTCATTATTTCTTAAAAGCACAGGTTCTAGAGTTAGTATGAGCTCTTTAAAAACTGTAAATTGAGCCTGGTGTCCGTGGCTTATACTTATAATCTTAGCTAGTCAGGAGGCTGAAATCTGTAGAATCTGAGCATTCTTAATGCAATAATTTATCTCCAAAAAAATGAACAGTTTGCTAGAGCTGATAAAGATTTGAACTTCAAACAGACCATTTTGTCATAACTTTAAATTGATATTGTTTTTTAAAAGTACTTCACATCTGAGTGCTCATGCTTGTAATCCTAGCTACTGAAGAGGATAGGATCTGAGTCTCTTATTCAAAGCCAGTTCCAGCAGACAAATCTGTGAGACTTTTATCTCCAGTTAACCAGCACAAGTAGTAGAGCAGCAACTGTGCAAAAAGGCCAACTGATAGTTAAGAGGACTGGAGTTCAGATTCCAGTACTGGTATAAAAACAAAAAATTATAAATTGATAAATTATTTTTATGGGACACAAAGTGTTATGACATATATACAATGGAATGTTTAAGCTAGTTAATATACCTGTTACCTCAAATATTTACCATTTCTTTATGGTAACCTTTGAAATCTGATTTCTTATTAGTTCTGGAATATTTAACACCCTATTATTATCAACTGCAGTCGTCATGATTTATAATAGAACTAAAAAAAAACCCCCCAAAACAAAAAAAACCTTATTTCTGGCTATTTCACTGAAACTTGCTCCTTATTCCCTAGCTTGTAGCAATCATACAAAGCTACAAACTTTTTTTTTTTTTTTTAATGAAAAGCCACATAGAATATAGTGTGTTTGGTGAGTGAAAGAGCTCAGCAGTTCCACTACTAAGTCTTAACACACGGACCTGTAGCTCATGTTAATGTTTATGCCATATATCTAAGGATCAGGTCCAGTCTAACATCAGGAAGAAACAGCAGCTCCTTAGTTAAGTGATAGAGAAGTGTTTTTTTGTGGGGAGGGGTCTTGGGTATATTCAATATTGCTGAGCACTTTTTTTCCCCTCCAGCACTTTTTAAAAAAGGTCTGTACTTCCAGTGTTTTCCAGATCCACAAATCATTAAATTTACTAAGTCATTATGATCTAGAAAGAATGGCTTGAATAAATAAAAATTTAAATACTTTATTTTCTTAAGTAATAGGCTAAGAACAAGGCTTTAAAAATGTTTACTATTAATATTCTGGGGGAAACCATTCTGAGTTATTCATCTGATTGATAAAACTTCCCTTCCTCTTGCTTGAATGCAGTGATGTTTCTTTAGCAATGGTCTGATGTCTAGAATGAGAGCCCAATTTGAAGTTTTTTTGTTCAGTTCAATCTGAATAGAGGGTGAGGCTGCCAGGATCCTGAGACACTTGAAAATGTTGCTAAATTAAGATTAAAGGGCTTTGTGACTTTAACTAAATATCACTATCTTACTATACTGTGAAAATGTGAAATATAATCAATCACAATAAAAATTGCTATAAAAAAGATTAAAGGGCTTACATGTTGAAAGTGGGGAAATGAAGGCTTTCTGTTTATTGCCTATAAGTATCTAAAGAGTCCCCAAAAGAAATTGTATTTATTTTGTTTCTGGCTAAAGGAAAAGTTAGGCCCAGTAGTTAGGAGTTGTGATGTCACTGTGCGTTGATATGTCCAGGCACTGACACATGCCTAGATGTATACCTGTCAGGATTATAGAACAGATATCGCATTGGATGAGAGGCTAGGTGGACTTAGTGTCTTCTAAAGTTCCTTTTGATTCCAAGTATTTGAAATGGAAAATCTTGATTTAGAACAAAAAGTTATATTAGAGAAAATTCCAGCATTAGACAGGAGGTAATTATAAGGTGGACCTGTGGTCATCTGCTACCTTGATAGTCTATAATTTGAGGACTTTAAAGATTCCTTAAGGCACAATTCTTTCTCACTGTTTTTTCTTTTTCTTTTTGTGCTAGTTTGGGGCTTGAAGTCAGGGCCTGGCTGCTGTCCCTGAACTTCTTTCACTCAAGACTAGCACTATACCACTTGAAAACAGATCCACTTCTAGCTTTTTGGTGGTTAGTTGGAGATAAAATTCTCACTAATTTTATTGCCCAGGCTGGCTTCAAATCATGATTCTCAGATCTCAGCCTCCTGAGTAGCTACGATTATAGGCATGAGTCATAGGCCTTACGAGGCTTTAGTGTACTAAAAATTATTCTTTATCCCTTTCTCTTACAAGGTTGAAATATAATAAAATGTTTTGCTCTGAATTGTAGAGAAGATGAACATGGACTACCAGGAAGTAAAAGTTTTCATTCCTGTTAAATAAATACAAATGGGAATAGCTGTCTTTTATTTTTTTGAAATGAAAGATAATACCTACTAAATATTTTCTTATGGCTTAGCCTATTTTTTTTTTTATAATTTATTAAGAAATTTTTTTTTTTTGTCGGTTGTGGGGCTTGAACTCTGGGCCTGGGCGCTGTCCCTCAGCTCTTCAGTACAAGGCTAGTGCTCTACCACTTGAGCCACAGCGCCACTTCTGTTTTTCTAGTGGTTTACTGGAGATAAGAGTCTTACAGACTTTCTTGCCTGGGCTGGATTTGAACTGTGATCCTCAGATCTCAGCCTCCTGAGTAGCTAGGATTATAGGCGTGAGCCACCAGCACCTGGCGCCTATACTTTTTATGGCTGAGGAAATTTAGATTTACGAAATTTGTTTTGCTTGTGGTTTTTTCCAAAAAGCAAACTGCTTAGCCAGATACTGGTGGCTTGTTGAGAGGGGGATAGAAGTTGGAGGCCAGCCCATGCCAAAAAACTTGCAAAATCTCTTATAACTGAGGGTAAGCATGGTAGCATATGCATATTATCCTAGTTATTACAGGAATCTTAAGGTAGGAGGATTGTAGCTCATGTCTACACTCAGGCAGGAAGCAAAACTCTATCAAAAAAATAACAAGCACAAAAGGGCTGGAGGTGTGGCTGTACTAATAGCAGAGTACCTGTTTAGTAAGCCCGAGGCCCTGAGTTAAAACCCTAGTATCCTTCACCTCCCGAATAAATGGTGTTCATAATTTTCTCTTGTTTTTAGAAATTTCTTAAGGGAAGTGTGATCTTTAGTTCATTTTTCACTATTGGACTTGGAGGTTTGTACAATTAAAATATATTTTGTTATATGTTGCAAGCAGGGTTCTGAACCATTGTTGGAAAGTTGGACAAGTAGAAAGTTGGACAAGTAGTACTTAGAAAGTGAAAAGCCTGTAGATCTAATTTTCTCTATGTAGGAAAAAAACTGGATAGAAGAGCAGTTTAAATATACAATGAAGAAACAGTTGCTTAGGTCCAGAGTATGTGGCCCAGGACATTTGTCCTATGTTCTCCAAAATTCATCATCGTTAAAGGAAAAAGGTAGGAGGTCTTGTGGATTAGAAAACAAAGAGACAACCAAATTGACATATATGAACTTCACCAAGTTTGATGGAAGAGAAAAGCTATTAAAGACATTTAACGGTTGAATAAATTTTAATTTCTGATATTAAGATGTCAGTTTTTTAAGGATGTAAATGGTATTGTGCTGTAAAGAAGGATGTCCTTATTTTTTAAAACTGAATGATGAAGTATTAGGGGTAAAGTGTTTTAAAGTTAGTCAGGAAATAGTGTAGAGAGAACAGATGTAGTAAATCCTTAACAGTTATTGAATCTAGATAGACAATACAATATATTGAATCTAGGTAGAAATATATGTTTGAAAATTTTTTTCTTGTGTATGTTTGAAAGTTTTTTCCTAATGTATTAAGGAAAAACAAATTCTGTAATCTAAGTTTTCGTGGAAGAAGTAATGCTTGTATAAAATAATACTTAGTTGAACTACATTTTTTGAGGCAAGTGTAGAAATAAGGCATAGTATCTGTCTTATATGCATACTTGGTTGTTTATGTTGTATTTTTGACATGATGCACTTGCACTTTTGAAATATTTTCTCTGCTTTTGAGAGATGAGTGTATTGGCTTACAGTGAATACATTGGATTTTAAGTCCCATTTGTTTATAAATGAACTTGGAAAAAAGTTTATCTTGAAGGAGTTAAATTATATTGTGGTCACCTGTCATCCCAGCAATTGAGAGAGTAAGACAGAAAGATCAAGAAACTTGGAAACTAGACTACCTGGTGAGGCTTTCTTTAAAAAAAAAATAAAAAAAGTGTTGTGGTTTTATTTGCATAGTAGAAAGAACCAGGACTCCATTTAAGTTATGTTGGCTCATCTACCAAAAGAAAAGTTTAAAGAGGAAGTAAAGAGGAAGTTTCACTTGTAAGAAAATCATTTAAATTTTTGAAAGCAGGAGTATATTCAGTAAACTGTTCCAAAACTTTTTGGCAGTATTTGGTTAGAATTCAAAACTTTAAAACATGATCTTTTTCTTTTAGTGTTACTTTTATATGAATTTGTTTTGTAACTCATGTTCTGTGAAACTAAAAACATTTTACATTGTTTTCTAAGGTGACTTTTCTATGAACTACTTTGTATGTAGACAGTCATATATTTGTTAAACTGTGTAGTTGTACAGTAGAATGGGCTAGTCATTACTAAAAATTT
Source organism: Dipodomys merriami (assembly GCF_024711535.1). Lineage (NCBI taxonomy): Eukaryota > Metazoa > Chordata > Mammalia > Rodentia > Heteromyidae > Dipodomys > Dipodomys merriami. The sequence continues at coordinate 25,288,843 of NW_027202270.1, read as the reverse complement.
GAGTTTTCATAAACTTTTTCAGCTTTGATAACTGAACACTTCTCATTCGGGAAAATGTTCTATTATAGATGAGCTAACATTTGAATTAAGGCAAACTATTTAAGGGTTCTGTTAAATTATTCAAGTCTATTAAGGTTAGCAGGAAATGTATACAAGTATGAAGAAGTTTCTTCAGTTTACTGCATAGTTATAGGTTTAGTATGAGTAATAGACTGCTGGATGTGGGTGTGTTCTCTATAATTAGTTTGGCATATTGTAGTCATATGTCTTTTTTTTTTTTTTTTCCTTCCTCCTATCTGTTCTCTCCTTGCTTTGCAGAGTATTTGATTTCTGACACTGGAGGACAACAGCTCTCAATAAGTGATGCCTTCATCAAAGGTAATTTTGTGAATGGCTGTGTATGTATGGGATTGTCTCTTTTGTTCTTGAGTGTATACTTAGGTCCTAATGCATTGATTCCAACAGAGGAAGGGCTGAAAGTATGTTTGTTTTAATGTCACATGAAAGTAATTTTGAAGATGTTTAATGACTTGTGATAACGTTGAAAGATAATATAAACTTGGACTTGGTTTGAGAGAAGAATATTTCTGATTTGAAAAGTAATTGTAAAAGTTTTTTAAAAGAATTTGAATTTTATGGTATAAAATAGCTTATACTTTCTTTACCATGACTGTAATAGTAAGTACTGATAGGTACATATCATCAAGGATTGGCAAGTTTGTCAAAAAGCTCACAGGAAGATATTCAGCTACTTGAGGGCGCAACTTATATTTGTATAGTTAGACAGAGAAGTAGCAGAGGGATAAAGAAATAACTCTGCTATTCAACTTCTTTGGGACAAAGGGGTATAGAAGAATATAGGCTTTTAAAAAATCCCTTCTTATTTTGTTTATTATGGAGTAAAGATATTCTAGTTAATACACAGCTGCCACAGTTTAGTCCTCAAATAAAGGGATAAGAGGGTCCTTTTTGGCTTTCGGTTAAGGATAAAAGAGAGAAGGTAGCGCACGGTAAACTGGGGAGGCCAGTTGCAGCTGATCTCATAACTTGGCAGTCTTTCTAGTTTACTTCCAAATATCTGGTTCAACTGGAAGTTTACAGACTGGCTGTTTATGTAATTGGAATGTACTAGTCATAAATGTCATACTCAGACGCACTTGCTTTTAATATGGTTGTTTGCTGAATTAGTGGAAATTTTGTTTCTTGATTGGTTTGCTTTAAAAGGATAATGGTAAGCATTTTGCAGACATTTCCCACCTCTTTTCAGTTATTTACTCTTCCTATTCAGTAATAATAGCGTTCAATAATAATGTGACTGAAAAATAGTTTAGTGAGCATTGTAATTGTTTAATGAACATCATTTTTGCAAAGCATTTGTTTATTGTTTTATCTTGATCTATTTTTACTCAACTGAAAAATGTAAAGATTTTACAAAATTTGATATAAATTGCTTGTGTGTGTATGTGTGTGTGTGGGTATTAAATCCATAGCTTTGTACATAATTATGTAATTGCTCTATCATTGAGCTATACCTCAAGCTGCTGTATTTTAAATGTGAGTATGTATGTACATATGTATTTATGTATTATATATTTTTATGCATTTAGGTATTACATTTTTATGTAACTTATATAATTTATGTATTATGTGTTATTGCCATTTTATAGCAATAAATAATAAGTTTTTAAATTCTAAGCATATGAGTAGATGACATAGAAGAATATGATAATGAAGTAATGACTTCTTATCCTATACTTAGAATCCTTATTTAATCGTCGAGTAGAAGAAAAATCCAAAGAACTGCCTTTCACACCTTTGGGCTGGCATCATAACAACCTGGAGCTTCTAAGAGAGGAAAATGGGGAAAAACAAGCAATGGAGAGATTGCTGTAAGATAATGAGCTTTTAGTTTATTTATTTACTTAGGTGCTAGTACTAGGGGTTGAATTTAGGGCCTGACATTGTCCCTGAGGTTTTTTTTTGTTTTTTTTTTTTTTTTGCTCAAGGCTAAAACTCTACCACTTGAGCCACAGCTCTACTTTTGGCTTTATGGTGGTTAATTGAAGATAAGAGTTCATGAAGGGCTGGGAAGGTGGCTCAGTGGTAGAGTGCTTGCCTTGCATGCTTGAGTCCCTGGGTTCGATTCCTCAGCACCACATAAGCAAAAAAGAAAAAAGCCGGAAGAGTTCATGGATTTCTAGCCCTGACCAATTTGAATCACAATCTTCAGATTACAGGTGTGAGCTACTGCTGCTTGGCTGGCAATGAACTTTTTCATTTTAATTTTTATATCTTTAGTATTTTATGCTTATACACAATTCTTTCTTTTTATAAAGTCAAAAGTACTGTACCTACTAAGGAGATATATTTCTTATAAAAAGGGCCTAAACGACTTGTTTCCATTTAAATTTACATGTCAAAATTTCACTTGAGTAAATTAAAGGGAATATCTGATAGTCATGGATCTCATTTATGTGTAAAACTAAGATAAAAATGTATTGAAAGAATAAAATTGATCTATAGCCATTGAAATGCTTGTTTTCTTTGCAGATTGCTTGTTTCATTTGTAGAATTACTATATTAACTATGCAACTTTCTTGTAATGTTTTTGTAGTTCAGCCAATCATAACCACATGATGGCACTACTCCAGCAGTTGCTCCATAATGAGTCATTGTCATCATCTTGGAGGGACATCATTGTGTCACTCGTCTGCCAGGTTGTGCAAACAGTTCGACCTGATGTTAAGCACCAGGACGATGATATGGATATACGTCAGTTTGTTCACATCAAAAAGGTAAGTTCTGTTATATTTTTCTAATGCTAGGAGCTGATGATAATTGGTAATTTGTCCTTTATATTAATCTTGAGTCCTTGTCTTGAGTTTAGCTAGGTGATCAGTAGAGGGTTTTGCTGTCTACTTAGCAAAGTACATGTAGGGATTAGTGGGGGGGCCACTCATAGGAAGTGAGAGTTGGACTGAAGGCATAAGTTGGGTAGAGATTACTGAGAATCCAAATAAATATAGTTTCTTCCTTTGTTACTTCCTCTTTTTGACACATCTGTTATGAGAAAGCCTGTTCTTACAGTTCACTGTCACTATTCTGTGGAAAAGTGATGGGTAATTGCTTTAATTATATGGTAGTAGAGTATTGCATGCATTTTTTTTTTTTTTTGCCTAAGATATTTAACTTAAATAATTGCAGATTCAATTGCTGTAGGAACCAATTTTGTTAGTATTTTAGAGTATGATAAATCACATTAGAGAATATGTGAGGAGCCTATTTTTTCTGCCAAGGGCCATTTGGAAACTTCACTCATGGGTCATACAAAATTACTAACTTAGAAATTAGCTTGCTATATTTGACCAGGTGTTTGATTAACTCACTCCTAATGTGATGGCTAGAACTGCTTGTTTTTGGTGAGGTGTGTGATGTTTGCTAACACTGATGTTTATGTTGCTATGAAAAAAGCTCCTATATTTACTGAATTGTAAGTCCCACCTGCTATGGACTTGGCAGTGACAGACCAAATATTTTCAAAGGCTCATAGGTCCCCATTAGCTGGACATTCCTCAGCCCTCCATTTAGTGAGAAAGGTGTAAAAAAAACAGGCAGTCACGCTGGGTTGCCATTAATGATGGGTTGAAAGGAAGAACTATGTTCTGGAACATTTTGTCCTTAATCTTTTAAAATGTTAAGATATAATAATATCCATCTATGATTTAAGACTCTATCACTGAATTTTATTATTTTCTTGATTGCTCCATTAGATCCCAGGTGGAAAGAAATTTGATTCTGTGGTTGTCAGTGGCTTTGTTTGTACCAAGAACATCGCACATAAAAAGGTAATATGATTCAGATCAACAGTGAAATTCTTCAAAATATGACTGGGTGAGCAGCTAATACATTGGGATTTTTTTGTGTGTGTGTGCCGGTATTGTGGCTTGAACTCAGGGCCTTGGCACAACCTTTAGCTTTTTTGTTCAAGGCTAGCATTCTGTCACTTGTGTCATATTCTGTCACTTGCACATTTTTTGTGGTTAATTGGAGAAAAATGTCACAGACTTTCTTGCCCTGGCTGGCTTTGATCCACAGGATTCTCAGATCTCAGACTCCTGAGTAGCTAGGATTACACTTAGGAGCCACTGGTACCTGGCAACTTTTTAATCATGGTAGTAAAAAGTAGAATGGACATAATAGGGCAACTAGTAGGAGGTTTGTGGAGGGTCTCCAGAGCTGTGGACAAATAGATTGAAATTTTGGTAACGGGAATTCACCAGATGATATCATTTCAAAGAGATAGGGTTTCTGTAATAGATAGGAATCTTTCAAAAAGCTTAGTATTGGAAAACTGGACTTTCTTGTAGGGTGAACTATAGAGCTATCTATCACTGTTATCCTTCTCTTCTGCTGTATCTCTGCTCTCTGTCTTGAGGCTTCTTCCTAGCATTAGAACAAAATGGGGTTAGGTTACATTGGATATTAAAAAATTTTCTAATCTTAAGAGCTCTGTTTTCCACTACAGGTCTTTTTTTTTTTTTTCTGTGCATTTCTTTTTTTTTTCCCCCCTCACTGTTTTTTTTTTTTATTGTGAAAATACCATACAGAGGGGTTACAATTACATGGGAAAGATAATGAGTACATTTCTTATCAAGCATTGTTGCCTCCTCCTTTGTTTCCCCTTCCCATCTCTTCCCATCCCACCCCCACCCATCCAATCCTTCCCCCCCACCCCACCAAAGTTGTAAAGTTCATTTTTTGACATAACGACTTGTATATCTCATTGTTGCAATAGATCTACCTGTATCCCTATTTAAACGATTTGTTTTTTCTCTTCCCCTCCACAAATAATATCAACATCAAATACAGTGAAAGCATGGGTTATACCGTGGGGGAGGGACATACAAATCAACAAAGAAATAATCTTATAAATAAATATGTTAGAAACAATCCCAGGAAAGAAAAAAACATTTGAATACTTACCTTTCACTATAGATCTTTACTGGAGATTGAACTCAGAATTCTCACTTGAGCCACACCCCCAGCTCTGTTTATATTTGTTTTTGAGATAGGGTCTTGTTAACTTGGTTCTAGATGACTTCCTACCTCCAGGTCCCAATTAGCTTAGATTATAAGTATGAGCCACTTTGCCTGACTCCTCTAAGCATCTTAAACTATGTTATGAAGGCTTCTGATTCTTAAAGTGCAGTTTATACCAAGATCATTTGTGAACCCAATAAATGTGTGGATCCCTAAACTCATCTAGAAATTATCATTCCGTAGATATAGAAGAATAAGAGTATGGAAAAGATAAAGAGAGAAAGAGTGGTACAGCATTTAATGTGGACAGGCATTTCACATATTTCCAATGTCATTTGTCGGTTCTCATATTTTCAGAAGCCATTGATCCACATCCATGTTTGTAGACCTTGGTATGCTTCAGAATCACTAGAAGGAATTTTAAGAAACCTAGATATACTCTGTCCTCATCTCTGGAGACACTGATTTTGGTATAGCAAAAGCTGAGGCAAATTCTAGCCTGAGCAATTAGATGACTGGACTGTAGTCCCATAGTCTGTTTCATTCTTGTAAGTGTAAACTAACACAGTTAGTTGTCCTTTGGTTTCCATGGGTGATTGGTCCTAAGGTCCCTTGGGGATCTGAGGATGCTCAAGCACTTTATATAAAATGGTATGGCATTCAAATATGAACACTTTCCTATATAGTTTAAATTGTCTATAGATTAGCTATTCTACAAGTTAAATGGCATGCAAATAGTTTTTATGATGATTTGGGAATGATGATAGGAAGAAATTATCTGATCATATTTTGTAAGAGCCAGTATTCTTCTGTCCGATATTTTCTGTCTGCAGTAGATTGAATCCCTAGATTGAGTTCACAGATAGGGAAATTGTGATATAGAGGGCTAACTGTAAGGGAAATTGTGATATAGAGGGCTAACTGTAAGGCATTTAGCCTTCAGAAAAATTTTAATGATCATAAATAAAAGTATGTTTTATTATAAAACAATATTTTATTGCATTGATCCAAAATCATTTGGCATCTTCATATATAGTATTACTAAAACAATATTGTCTTTTACAAGTAGTATTTAAATCCAAATTAAGTTATGGTTATTGAATTAAGAGGTATATATGTTACATTCTCCCACGAGTTGAAGAAAATCATAGGTGGGTGTGGAAGAAACATATACATGAATTACTGTTTTTTCCCACTAATCATATTTAGCGATAGTCTTTAATTTGCTGTTGTCAAGAGTCCTAAATATAGATTCCTATTTAGTCTCTGTTCTCAGAACTGTTTGCCAGTTCATAGTCTGTGAGTTTGGTCAGTTTGAAACTTTGATTATAGGATTCAAGCTATTCTGTCTTTAGCTTTATTTGTATGGTTGGAGGGTATTCTATTCTTTAGAAATGCTTTAAGGTTTTCTTTTTTAACTTCATGTTACCCAATTTAGCTTGCTTGATTAACGATTCTATTACTGGTTCTATTCTAAACTGGTTCTATTAAAAATATGCTTAGAGGAGGCATTTTTAAATTTTTTACCCCATTTAATTTTTTTTTTTTTGTCTGAGACTGAGACTTGAACTCAGTATATGACACTTCCATTCATTGGCAAGTATCCTACCAGCTGAGTCATGCCTCCAATCCCCTTCTTTTGAATTTTAGAAAAATTGAAATTGTGAAATAGATTGCCTATAAGATTTTACCCCAACCCATGTCATAACATCTCTTCTTACAATAATAGAAATAACTTTAAAAAATGGTTATGTGTATAGAGGTTAAGCTAGTAATAAGAAAGCGTCAGTTTTTGAAGCATTTTGTACTAATCTGAAAAGCAAATTTATTTACTTTGAAAACTGAAAAGAGGCTAGCCCAAAAGAACCTAAAGGGAGTGTAATTACACTAATATAGTGAAGTTAGTCAAGTACTTTTTTTTCTTGTGCTACTGGAGCTTGAACTTAGGGATTGTACTTTTGCTCAGCTTTTCACTCATGATTGATACTCTGCCCCTTCAGTCATACCTCCGGTTCCAGTTTTTGATGGTTAATTAGAGATAAGAGTCTCTTGGATTTGTTTGTTTGGGCTAGCTTCAAACCTCTGTCTTCAGATCCCAACCTCATCCCACCTGATGAGCTACTGGTGCCTGGTTGTGAAGTACTTTAAATTAGGAATTATGAACAGTACAAATTTAAAGTTATGATTGAAAGTCGTCTATGAAGTATAAACCTTTAATAGCTTTAGCAAACTGCTTTTTTTTTTGGTAGATGAATTCTTGTATTAAGAATCCCCAGATTCTTCTGTTGAAGTGTTCCATTGAGTATCTCTACAGAGAAGAAACTAAATTTACTTGCATTGGTCCTATTGTGCTTCAGGTAAGAACTTATTAATGAAAGTAATAATTTGGGAGAATGTTTGTCTACTATGATGTTTGCCATCCCTTAGTATTTAAAAAGGAAACTTGTTACACACCATGATTTATTTTAAAGTGCACTTTTATGTATTTCACTTTAGAATTAGTCTACCAAAATCTCTGTCATACATTAAGGTTACAAAGTGTGTAAAGGAACACATAACTGGCAATATATAGAAGGAAAAAGTAAAACTGTAAATTCTGGTTTGTTTCTCTTTCTTGTTTGGGCCATTGATTCACTGGCCAAATTTCTTCAACTTTTCAGATCCCAAGTAGAATCTCTAGTTTTAATACGGTATGACTATATTCACTTCTGGAACATCAGTAAACTTGCATGTAGTTGACAGGTAGAGGAATAATACCAGATAGAAATTGCATTGGTTTCTTTGTAGTTTTTTTTTTTTTTTTTTCCTAAGCAAGGATTTTTGGAATAGCTGGAGTAAGATTGTAGCTCTCATCTGGAAAAGAAAACATCCTTGGATCATCTCCAATGCAAATCTTTCCATTGGTGTTTTAAAAAGTTTGAAGTGTGTGTCTTCTTGCTGGACTTGCTCCCCAGGGAGGCATACTCCCCAGCCTAGAATTTCATCTCTGCTATACTGTTGCATTTGTTTTTGTGCACTTTAATTTCCCACAGGACAGTTTCTATCCATGCTGAACTGTGTGCCAGTGTTGTCCAAATTCTTTGATAACTCACCTAATTATTTTGTTAGTGCCATTGATGTGAATTTGGTTGGTTTTTAAGTGTTCTGACTCAAGCCCTATCTCCCATAGGTCATTTGAAACAGGAAGTTTTCAGAAATGTAAATACTGTATTGTAGGGAAACATACCCAGTTCCAGAAATAGGAAACTGGGAAAACTTTTGAAAATTTATAAGTACTCAAATTGTTTGAAGGAACAATCACTTTTGTACTGAATTCATAGATATGAATAAGTAAAACTGAGTTGTGGTATTATTTAATGAGGTCGGTTACCTGGAAGCTTCTTGTATAATTTGACTATGTTGATCAGCAAAAATAAAGGGTTTTGATTAGATTTATATCAGTTTTTTCTTGCTCTGATTTGCTATTTTTAATAGAGAACTTATGAGGAATAAGGAGAAACATACTTATTCTTGTATAGGGAACTTAAGATATTTTAATGCTGAGTCTTTTGTTTCTGGTGCTGGGGATTGAACCCAAGGCTTGACACTTGCCCCTCATGAGTTCTACCACCATCCCAGCCCATGTGCAGGGTTAGATAACAATTGGGTTGATAGTTTGATGCATCCTGGTTGTGGAGAAATTAAAATATGTAAAATTAATGTGTATAATAAAATATGTATGTCTTGGATTTGGTGAAATAGGCTAGTTGTAATCTACAGATATTATTTATGAAAGTTATACTTCAGCACTGGGTGCTAGTGGTTCACACCTGTAATCCTAGTTACTTTGGAGACTGAGATCTGAGGATTGAGATTCATAGCCAGACTGGAAAAGAAAAATCTGTGAGACCCTTATCTCTAGTTAGCCACCAAAAAGCTAGAGGTGGAGCTGTGGCCTAAGTGGTAGAGCACTAGCCTGGAGCCCAGTGACAGTACCCAGTCCCTGAGTTCAAGCACACACACACACATATACACACACACAATTATACCTTAATTTATGTATTATGACTCCATTCTTGCAACAGGTTAATAAACTTAAGTCTTTTTATGTTAAAGAGGAATGTTTTGGTTTGGGACAAATATGTATTGAAACATGATTTCAGGGCTTAGTGTTGCCCATGTGTAATTCAAGCTACCAGGGATGTGGAGATGGGAGAATTATAGTTCAAGGCTGGCCCTGGGGAAAGTGTGAGACTGTCTTAGATAATAATAAACTAAAGCAGAAAGAGTTGGTGGGTGTGGCTCATGGAAGAGTACTTGTCTATCAGGTTGTGACTGACTTTATTATGTCTTCACAAGGCTGATTACATTAGATCTCTTGGTCTGCTCTGATCCACTGTGCTCATTGGCCTACCTCCTAACACTTAACTGGCTAGACTCAGAATAGACATCCTTATAAACACATTGATTCATATATAGCCATAGTTGAATGGAGTTGAAACAGAGGACAGTTATTGCCAGTCTGGTACCCAAGGCAGAAAATTTTTGTTTCAGACATGGTCTTGTTGTATAAATCAGGCTAGTCTTAAACTTGAGATCTTTGGGCCTCAAGTGCTAGGATTATAGGCATTTGCCATCATGTCTGGCTTAGAAATTTAATTATACTTAATTGGAGCTGCAGAAATAAAAAAATTAAGTATTATTAAGTTATAATTTAGTGAACAGTGTAGGAACTTCCTTTTCAGGAAAAAAAATCCCTCCATATTGCCAATAAAGGCAGAATTGGAAAATGTAAAATTTGTTTGGAGATAGGGTCACACTGTGTAGCCCAGGCTGGCCTAAAACTTATGACTAAGTTAGGAGCCTGTCAGTGCCCCAGCTATACTCTAGGAGTGCACCATCATGCCCACTGGAAATAGTTTCTATCAGTAAAACAAAGAAAGGGTAGAAGAAGTGTACTTCATAGAAAGTACATTACTTTTTGTAATGTTTTTGTACTTTTTATAATATAATGTTTTGTGCAGTGAATAAACCCATACATTCTCTTTTAAAAATTGTTATTGGAAAGGTGATGTACAGAGAGGTTATAGTTGCATAAAGCAGGTAATTAGTAATTTCTTTTTTTGGGGGGGGGGGGGGGAGTCATGGTGCCTGAACTCTGGGCCTGGGCGCTGTCCCTCAGCTCTTCAGCTCAAGGCTTATGCTCTACCACTTAAACCATAGTGCCACTGCCGGCTTTTTCTGCTTATATGATGCTGAGGAATTGAACCCGGGGCCTCATGGATGCAAGGCAAGCACTCTACCACTGAGCCACCTTCCCAGCCCAGTACATTTCTTTTTGAACAGTGTTACTTCTTTTGTTTCCTCCCAGTTTTTCTCTCCTGACCACTCCCCTTACCAGTTGTATAGCTCATTTTCAACATAGTGTCTAGTGAGTATCACTGCTGCATTTTTTTAGCCCTTTGTCCCATCATTCCTGTGTTCTCCCTTACCCTCCCAAAGACAGATAAACTTACATATAAGACAAAAGGTACAGAAAACAAAAACTGGCAAAGGAGGAAAAGAAGACCAAAAAGCAAAACACCAAAAAACCTCTTGGTGAGGGACTGGGAAGGTGGCTCAGTGGTAGAGTGCTTGCCTTGCATGTATGAAGCCCTAGGTTCAATTCCTCAGCACCACCTAAACAGAAAAAGCCAGAAGTGGTGCTGTGGCTCAAGTGGTAGAGTGCTAGCCTTGAGCTGAAGAGCTGAGGGACAGCACCCAGGCCTAGAGTTCAGGTCCCACAACCGACAAAAAACAAAAAGACAAAAAAACAAACAAAAACCTCTTGGTGACTGTGAACATTAATATAGTCTTGCTTAGAAAACACTTTGGGGGCTGGGAAGGTGGCTCAGTGGTAGAGTGCTTGCCTTGCATACATGAGGCCCTGGGTTTAATGCCTCAGTACCATAAAAAAAGCTGGAAGTGGCACTGGGGCTCAGTGGTAGGGCACTAGCCTTGAGCTGAAGACCTGAGGGACAGCACCCAGCCCAGAGTTCAGCCCCCACCACCAAAAAAACCCCAAAACCAACAAAAAACACTGGGTACACAGAATAGAAGTTACAAATAGGCTCACTTTTTATTGTCTCCTTTGTGGAGCCCAGAAGTTAAGGAAATGAAAGTTAAGGAATGGTGTCATCCTCATTGTGTTATATTATTTAGTCTTTGGTTTGAAATGAACTCTTTGTGATGAAATTATGAAGCATTGTATTCTATCTTTAGCTATAGCTATCCTGGGTAAAACAATATGATCTATTGGGAGATTGGAATTAGAAAGTAGCTGAAGTACATTTTCTGGAGAGTTATTTTTCCTGATAGCCAGAAAAAGATATATCCTAGTTGGTTTCAGAATTAAGAAGGCATTAAAAACGCTTAGAAATTGTTTTCATTGTGAAGGTTATAAAGTTAGGTTTTGTTGCTCTTCTGGTTTAAAAGAAAATAAAGAAATCTCAGAGGTTGGCATTGTATTATAGGTTATTATGAATTAAAAATATAAGAAGTCTTTTTAGTATAATAAGTATTTAGAATGATGATTGAAATTCTTGGTGTATTTGAATTTATTTGGTTATAGACTTATTTATGGATGAAAAAAATTAGATGTGATATTAATCTTCAAACTATCTTGTTATTTTCTTTTTTGTTGTTGTTTTGAGACTGAGACACGATCTAGGTTCCTGATGGTTTATTCATTTACTGGCATTCTACCATCTGAGCCATGCTTCTAGCCCCGCCCCAGTCATAGTATTTTAATATGTCCAGATCCTGAATCATACTAGATATAATATTTCTGATTTGTCTAACTCAGGAAAGAGAATTTTTGAAGAATTATGTTCAACGAATCGTTGATGTTCGACCTACATTGGTTCTAGTTGAGAAAACAGTGTCTCGAATCGCCCAGGATATGTTATTGGAACATGGCATTACTCTGGTCATTAATGTAAAGTCAGTAAGTGTTCTTATTTTTCTATTTTTATATTACTTTTTAAAAATTACAGCGTTTAAATTTGTATTCACATATGGTAGATATGCAAGAATATTTCTTTGCTGCATCATATTCATTGAAAATGAGACAGAAAGCATGGTAGCTATTTCATCATTAAGATTTGAGAATCTCACATGGGAAGGAAGTGTGGTTATTTTTTATTTTTATTTTTATTTTTTTGGGTCTGGTCGTGAGGCCTGAACTCTGGGCCTGGGTGCTGTCCCTCAGCTCTTCAGCTCAAGGCTAGTGCTCTACCACTTGAGCCACAGCACTATTTCCGGCTTTTTTCTTTTTGCTTATGTGGTGCTGAGGAATTGAACCCAGGGCCTCAGGCATGCAAGGCAAGTGCTCTACCACTGAGCTACCTTCCCAGCCCCAAGTGTGGTTATTTTTGTTACACTTATTATAGGTATCTGTAATGCCAACCGTGGTGTGGAATTACTTAATGAGTATGTATTTGTTGGTTCTTACTTGTGTTGGGGAATGATATGAGCAGAAATGTTCTTTTCCTTGAAAAGCTTTCCTGCAGAATGCAGGAAAATTCTCAGGCTACAGTTTGTTTCTTTGTCAGTCTGGAGCGAAAAGTTTTTGTTAAAATTATTAAAATTTTGGAAGTTTATTGGGAGGGTTTTTAATTTTCCTGTTACTTTTTCAAGTTCATGTGGTTTTTAATCATATCCAATTTTGTAATGTAATGTTTTTCGATTGTAGCAAGTTTTAGAACGAATCAGCCGGATGACACAAGGTGATTTAGTGATGTCCATGGACCAGCTACTCACGAAACCACAACTGGGTACTTGTCACAAATTTTATATGCAGATATTTCAGCTGCCTAATGGTGAGTCATCCTTAGCAAAAATTCATTTGATAATGGGGATCTGAAGAAATAAATTACTTTCTAATACACATTGCAGTACTACAGTACTTAGGAAATATCTATTAGCCACGGTGAAGAGAGGATAAGTATCTGTGGTCTTATTCCCACAAGGGCTTTTTCTTATGTAGATGTTAATATTGTGAATTAATTCTGACTGTACTTCGGGGTTGTCATCTAAGCCTCTTAATTTTTTGTTTGTTTCTTTGTAGAACAAACCAAAACGCTGATGTTTTTTGAGGGCTGTCCCCAGCACCTGGGCTGTACAGTTAAGCTCAGAGGAGGTTCTGATTATGAGTTGGCTCGAGTTAAAGAGATCCTAATATTTATGATATGTGTAGCTTATCATTCTCAACTCGAAATCTCCTTCCTCATGGATGAATTTGCTATGCCTCCTACATTAATGCAGAGCCCTTCATTCCATTCTCTTATTGAGGGACAAGGGGATGAGGAGGCCACACAGGAGCAGTGTAGTGGAAGCTCCCTCCCCCGGGATCCTGACTGCTTTCCTGACTCTGTGTCCTCTGATGATAGCAATTTTCTGGAATCAAGGATTACCTTTGAGAAGAGTGAGCAAGAAAATAAAAGTGTTCCACAGGCTGTTAATTCTTTGAAGCACCAAGAATATGCCACAGCTACTTGCCCAGCAGGAATCCCCTGTGCTCTCTTTCAATCAGTACCTGAATCATTATTGCCCCTCCACGTGGACCAACAGGACACTGTAGTCAGTGAACAACCAGAGACTTTGCGTCCAACAGATGATCAACAGGATCCCAAAAGCCAGATGAGAGCCTTTCGAGACCCTCTACAGGATGACACTGGATTGTATGTTACTGAGCAAGTCACCTCCTGTGAAGATAACCGGAAGACTTATTCTTTGGCCTTTAAACAGGAATTAAAAGATGTGATCCTCTGTATCTCCCCTGTTATAACATTCCGGGAACCTTTTCTTTTAACTGAAAAGGGGATGAGGTGCTCTACTCGAGACTATTTTCCAGAGCAGATTTATTGGTCTCCTCTTCTCAATAAAGAGGTCAAAGAAATGGAGAGCAGGAGGAAGAAACAGCTGCTTAGGGATCTCTCTGGACTTCAGGGTATGAATGGAAGTGTCCAGGCCAAGTCTATTCAAGTCTTGCCCTCTCATGAGCTACTGAGCACCAGGATAGCTGAGCATCTGGGTGATAGCCAGAGTTTGGGTAGAATGCTGGCTGATTATAGAGCCAGAGGAGGAAGAATTCAGTCAAAACATTCAGACCCTTTTGCTCACTCAAAGGATGCATCAGGTACTGCAAGTTGCAAATCAGGAAACAAAACTGAGGGTGATGAAGAGAGAGGGTTCATTCCAGGTGATGCATTGTGGTCAACAAAGGTAAGCCAGGCAACTTTTGGGTGCTCTTATAAATTTAGAATGTTTTGGAAAAACTGCTATGGCAGGGTTGAAATATATTAGTATGATAAAGTGCATGCCAGTTTATTAAACATTGTCTTCTCCTGTGCTCTCTGTCCTATTCCTACTTTTATCTCTAGCCCTATCCCAATCTTATTCTAGCTCTTAGCTCCTTCCCTACCTTAAGCTATCCTATTCTACCCTACCTTACCTTACCCTACCCGACTCTGGCCTACACTACCCTACCTTGCCCACCCATGAATCTCCTAGCTTCTAATGTAAAGTAGGATCATGAAGTAAGTGGGCTTTGGGATTCTTATAATAAACAAAGAACCCTGATGTAAGGGGAAGTGTGCTTATAAATTCTGTCAGCATGGCTTAGATGTGCTGATGCATCCTTGATTTTTTTTCCCCCTCTTGAGACAGCATCTTGTTTCAAAACCTAGGCTGGTCTGGAACTTGGGATCCTCTTGCCTCAACTTCCCAAGTGCTGGGATTACAGTTGTGCACCACCATACCTGTTTGGTTCTTTTGTTGGTAGCAATGGGAGCCATAGAAGCTTGTAGGAAATAGATATGTTTTGAAAAAAATGTTAAATTCATTTATTTTTTTAACATGACACACTTTACATTATTTAACCAGTAGCCTTTTTTTTTATAGAAAGGTAATTCTTAGGTAAATAAAAGGTATGAGTAATTTAAAAAGATTTGTTTATGGACACATTGATAATGACAGTAATAAAGCTAACAAAATCTTTAGGTGAGGTGAAGTAATCCTTTAATAAGACAAAAAGACATGCAGTTTCACTGGTAGTCATGGAGGTAATCAATAGGGGCACTGCTAATTTTTTTACTTGTTAACTTGTTCTTGTAAGATAATTTAATGAGATTTTTATAAAAATAATGAGTATTTAAGAAAGCAATCTTTTTAGGCTTTTTTGTGTGTATTTTTATTTTATTTATTTTTGCTGTGCTGGGGGTTGAACCCAGGGCCTTAAGTATGCTAGGCAAGCATTCTTTCACTGAGCTACAATCCCAGCCTGTCCTTTTGTATTTTTAACTTTAAGCTAAGGTTTTGAGATCATCCTTCCCAAGAGACCCAATGTCCTGTCTGTCTGTCTGTTTTTCTCTTCTTTCTTTCTTTCTTTCTTTCTTTCTTTCTTTCTTTCTTTCTTTCTTTCTTTCTTTCTTTCTTTCTTTCTTTCTCTTTCTTTCTCTCTTTCTCTCTTTCTCTATTTCTCTCTTTTTCTCTCTTTCTCTTCCTTCCTTCCTTCTTTCCTTCCTTTCTTTTTTTCTTTCCTTCCTTTCTTTTTTTTTTTTTTTTTTGGTGCTGGTACTGGGGTTTGAACTTAAGGCCTCACTTGATTGGCTTTTATACTCAAGATTGGCAGCTCCACTTCTAGTTTCTTATAGTTTTAAATCTTCACCAGAATGCCTGTAGTTACGATAGGAAGCTTTATTACTACAGAGAAACGTATTTCATGTTAGAAGCATGTATGGTATGGGAGTGCGTATTCAATTCCAGTTGCTTATATGTTCCTTCTTCAGGTGGATTGTCTGAATCCTGCTAACCACCAGAGGCTGTGTGTGCTCTTCAGCAGCTCATCTGCCCAATCCAGCAATGCTCCCAGTGCCTGTGTCAGTCCTTGGTAGGATCCTTTTTTCCCTACATCATTGCACTTAGGAACAAAATTCCAATGGCTTCTAAAAAAAAGAAAAAAAAGGAATCAAAAGGACTTACAAATTGTGAAGTAAATATAAAGGTTGTCTTTGGTTAGAAGTGAATGAGAGTATGTTAGGTACAAGTAAAAAATAATGAGATATAGAAGAGAAGTTCTACTTATAAAAGTGAGACAATTGACAGAAGTTAGGTTTTGAAAAACAAAAACAAAAATTGTATTTAGTTCATTATTTCTACAACTTACAACCAGTTTATGTTGATAACATGCAGGTTTTCCTTCAGGCATCATTTTTCAAAGATAGTCATTTTTTTTTTTTTTTTTGGGTCGGGTCATGGGGCCTGAACTCTGGGCCTGGGCGCTGTCCCTCAGCTCTTCAGCTCAAGGCTAGCGCTCTACCACTTGAGCCACAGCGCCACTTCTGGCTTTTTTCTTTTTGCTTATATGGTGCTGAGGAATCGAACCCAGGGCCTCTGGCATGCAAGGCATGCGCTCTACCACTGAGCCACCTTCCCAGCCCAAAGATAGTCATTTTTGCTTCACTATTTTTGTGTTAGGGATTGAACTTGAGACTTAGCGCATGTTAGCCATGCACTCTGCTACTGAGCTGTATTATGCCCCCCTCAACCTTAATAGGTTTTACTTTAAGACTTAGTTTCAGGTAAATTAATAGAAACAATATATTTTATAAAGTTACAATATTTCAAACAATAGCCAAAAAATTTCATGTAGTCTTATATAGCT
This sequence comes from Dipodomys merriami, assembly GCF_024711535.1. NCBI lineage: Eukaryota > Metazoa > Chordata > Mammalia > Rodentia > Heteromyidae > Dipodomys > Dipodomys merriami. The sequence continues at coordinate 25,272,120 of NW_027202270.1, read as the reverse complement.
TTGTATTTCATAGTTTACCTTCAGTTGAAAAAGTAATATGGAGGGGTTTAGGATGTAGCTCAGTTGTTTGTACTTAGTAAGTCTGAAGCTGTGGGTGTAATCATTAGCACCACACACACAAGCAAGCACTGTAGAAGCTCACAGTACTTTTGTTGTACTATTGCCAAGAGAAAATACTTACAGCGGTAAGATCAACAATTCTTCTAGAAGAGTAAAGCTCCAACAGGTATACTTCAGACTTGGGAATGTGGAAATTTATAAGAATTTTCTCCTCAGGACAATACTTGCATAAGATGTGACTTTCAATATGGCCAAACTCTCTTATTTGTGGGCATTTATAAATTAGACATAAAGTTAAGAATTGGCTTTTTCGTTAGAATAAGAACTGTTGTTCTCCATGCTTAATAAAGGTAGGGATTAGGTAGCAGGAGACAGAGCCCTCTTTTATGTTGACAGGGATTCAAGTTTTGTAAAGAAAACTTTTGTCTCTTCCTAATACATGTAAGGTTTACTCAATCAGTCTTATGGTTTATGCATCTTCATTACTTTTATAAGATTCTAATGGACCAGGAGAGATACATATAATAGGGCTAGTCTAAACTTGTTGGATAGGATGCAGTGAAACCTATTCTATTGCAGCAATAAACACTACCTGATTTAACACTTCATTGTTAAATCAATACTACCTGCTTTAATACTTCATTTAATAATCAGAATATGTAGACTCTTGAAGTGTTTACTTTGTCATAATTCTTTCTACAACTGATGTCTTATTTTAGGATTGTAACAATGGAATTTTATGGAAAGAATGATCTTACATTAGGAATATTTTTAGAACGATATTGTTTCAGGTAAGAGCTAAATTCCACCTTATGCTTTATTTGCCCATGTTTGTTGTGTTTGTGTGCTGGTAATAGAGCTTGAACTCAGGGCCTCTCTCTTGCTCAGCTTTTTTACTCATGACTAAAGCTTTATCACTTGAGCCATGCCTTCAGTTCCATCCATTACACTTTTTTGTGTGCTGGTCCTAGGGCTTGAACTCAGGCTCTGGGCAGTGTCCTTTAGCTTCTATTGCTCAAGGCTACCCCTATAGTATTTGAGCCACAGCTCCACCTCTTGTTTTTTTTTTTTTTTTTTGGTGACTAATTGGAGGTAAGAGAATAATTGGAGGTAAGAGTCTCATAGACTTTCCTGACTGAGCTGACTTTGAACCTTGGTCCTTAGATCTCAGCCTCTCAGTAGCTAGGATTACAGACATGAGCTACTATTACCCATTTTTGAAGTCCAGAATTTTAAGCAGAATCGTAGAAGAGTGAGTATAAAGTACTTTGTGTGCCTCACTTTCAAATCAGATCATAGAAATTCATACAGAATCTATTTCATGTTCAGACCGGGATATCTTGTAACAGTAAGTTCCTATATAATTGCCTATCTAATTACTCTAGTATACCTAAGACTTCTTCAGGATGTCTGTTTTTACAGTGATTCAAATGCAAAATAAGGAAAGTACTGGACCTCAGTTTAAGTTTTAGCACTGTTACACACTCTTAGAAAAATATAGCTTGAGATGTTGAGGTGTCATGTAAGAATAAGGACATCAACTCAAAAAGAACAGAGATGCTGAGATACCTTGACAATGGTTCTGCGTTTCTCTGTTTGTCACAGGCCTTCTTATCAGTGCCCTAGCATGTTCTGTGATACCCCTATGGTGCATCACATTCGGCGTTTTGTCCATGGCCAAGGCTGCGTGCAGATAATCCTAAAGGAGTTGGATTCCCCAGTACCTGGATACCAGCATACAATTCTCACATATTCTTGGTGCAGAATCTGTAAACAGGTAAATATACTCTGTTACTGTAATTTTCATATGACATACTTTTATTTGTATAGTTCTGTTTTGGGGGTAGGGAGTAAGTGGTCTATACCACTTTGCAATTTATTGTTATTGGGCCCTTTAAAAAGTTTTCCTGTACTATATGTTCAATCTAATATGTGCCTTTTGAAGATTATATTTTAGGAATATATCAGTCATTAAATGAAAATACTGAGGCCTTGTTCAGAAAATACATTGAGATTGTATCTTGATAATTCTGAATTATATTTATTCATTGAGCAGACATTTAGAACCACCTATGTGCCAGGTATTGTGCTTGGCCCTAGGGATGAAAAGAGAATAATAAATAACTTCTGATTTCTAGGGCAGCAGACACTTATAAAGTAAGAAAAGTTACAACATAGATGACCAAATAAAAATACTTAATGGTAGATTTCTTTAAGCCACAGTAATGGAAGAAAATGGGCAAAGACAAAGGAATTTAATACAGATGGCCAACAAATATGCAGATGAATTGTACTAACTAGGAATCAAAGTAAAAATGAAACCCAGTATCAGTTAGGAAAATGTCTTCCTCTTTTTTCTTCTTTTTCTTTTTTTAAAGATACCATATTTCAGCCAGGTGACTATGGCTCATGCCTATAATTCTAACTATTAGGAGGCTGAGATTGGAGGCTCATGGTCCAGAGCTAGCCAGGGCAGGAAAGTCCATGAAATTCTCATCTCCAATTAATCACCAGAAAGCCTGAAATGAACTGTGGCTCAAGTGGTAGAGTGTTAGCCTTGAGGAAAAAAGCTCAGAGATAGTGCCTAGGCTCTGAGTTCAAGCCCCAGGTACACACACACACACACACACACACACACACACACACACACACACACACACACACACACACACACACACACACACACACACACACACACACACACACACACACACACACACACACACACACACACACACACACACACACACACACACACACACACACACACACACACACACACACACACGGCTCTGAGTTCAAGCCCCAGGTACACACACACAATTTGTATTTCATGAAGCCAACCAGAACAAATAGTTTATGAGACCCTATTTCAACCAGTTCTTGGATTCATGAGAGGGGTGTGATCAAAGTTCTAGGTCCCACTGAACAAAATACTTCTCAAGACCCCATCTCAACAAGAAAAGCTGGATATGGTGGCATGAACCTATCATCCCAGCCACTGCAGGAAGTGTAAATAGGAGAATCATGGACCAGGCAAAAAACAAGACCCTATCTCTAACCAAGCAAAAAGGGTCATGGCTCATTTGGTAGAGTGCTTGCCTGGAAAACACAGATCCCTGAGTTCAAACCCCAGTGATGACAGGAAAAGAAAATAAGTTATATTTCAAAGATTTGTAATTAATTCCTAGGATTAGTAAGAAAGTAGGGAAAATGCTGTTCTCATGTATTGTTGTTGTTTGTGTCAGTACAGTTTTTGAGAAGTGAATATGGTAAAAGTATCCAAGACCATTAACCCAATGCCTTTTGATGAAATGATTTCTACCTTTATTAATTCTAAGGAAATAATTTTGGCTATTTCTAAGTACTTGTAGGCAAGGATGTTCATGGAGGATAGTTCAAACAGAAAATCTTGTCTCTGGCACATCAGATGTGTGCTCCCTATAGGAGAGGATAATCTGAGGCCATTTAAAAAATTGTAAAAAGAATATTCACATAGGAAAACATGATACATTGCTAAGTAGATAAAGAACTTATGAAGTTAATTACAAAAAAGTGTTTTTAAACAAATACACTGGCCTTTATCTATGTATTTACACATGGAAAGAGTGCAAACATGTAGTCATTGCTCTCTTTCTTCAATGACCTTTAAAGGGTTTGTTTTTTTTCCCCTGGTTTTCTTCAGCCAGAATATTTTGTTTATATTAGAAAATGCACTTAAGAAGATACTTTCTTATAGTATATCAATCATTTTTTCCTGAACTCCAGGTGACACCAGTTTTTGCTCTATCCAATGAATCCTGGTCTATGTCATTTGCAAAGTACCTGGAACTTAGGTTTTATGGGCACCAGTATACACGGAGAGCCAATGCTGAGCCCTGTGGTCACTCTATCCACCATGATTATCACCAGTATTTCTCTTATAACCAAATGGTGGCATCATTCAGGTAAGAAGTCAAAGGGTTGTTATATATTATACATTCTTTGAAGGCTTTTTAACAGTTCCTTATTACTAGATTGAATCTGTGAGTGAATCTGTGTCATTCCCTATTTTCACCCTCGCAAATATGCAGGGCCAGATCAGACTCTGCTAATAGCTTTAGTACTAATTACTCCTTCCCTAAGAAACAAGAAAGGATCATTATCCTTACTTACAAACTTTATAGATGTCATACATGAGGATAATGATACTGTATTTCATTTACTTATCAAGCTAGTAGGAGATAGATTCATGATTTGAACCATGGTCAATTTTCTACTCCTGGTCTTTTAATGATTGTTTTGACATCTGAAAGTGTCACAGTTTTGGATAAGGTACTAATTAGCATAAAGGTAATAAGTTACTCTGGTAAAGATAGAATTCTCTGTTCAAAGGGTAGCCACTATTATGGTGCTAAATAATTTGTGAATGTCTCTGCCTTGAGAACAGATTGAGACTCTGACACTTCATCACTCCCAGCCCTGCCACTGTCTTTCACTATGATGATTGTAGTAGTCTCAGGTTGTCTTACCCCTACTGTAGCTGATGCTCATTGCAACAATCAGATGATCTTGTTAAAGGAAATTAGGCTTAGTTTACTCCTCCAAAGGATATATGTTTTGCCCTGAGTGAAAACCAAAATCCTTTTACTGGTGTGTAAGCTCCTGTATGCTCTGGCTGCCCAAGGCCTCTCTGTTCTTAGCTCTTACTATGGTTCCCTTGTTCATTCTGGTGTAGCCTCCCTGGCTTTCTGGCTGGGCCTCAGCTATGTCATAGGTTCTGCCTGTGAGCCTTGGGCCTGATCTTTCTTTCATGAGGTACATTTCCCCCAGATATTTGCCTGCTGTGTACCTACTTCCTGTGAGTGTTGGTTCAGATTTTACCTGCTCTAACAACCTTCTTATGCTCTTCTTTCTTTCTTTATTCTTCCATAGCACTCTTACATGTCTTAAATATTGTATATTTTATTACCAAACTTTGTCACTTCTGAATTATGTGAGCTGGAATTTTTGGAAGTTTCTGGCCATAATACACCCTCAGGAAACATTTGTTAATTAGAGCTTATTACTTTTTTTACATAAGAACTTTAACCAATAAAACTTCGTTGGATCAGATCATTTACTAGTTTATACCTCATGTGAAAAGGACATGAAGACTCATGATCTGGGGAGGTAGTGAACACTTATGACTAAGCTAATTATAAAGAGGCCTCTCTTTCCTCATACATAGAGAAGGTTTATAGTAAAGTCATTTTTGTTTTCCCAACAGGTAAGAATAGCCTCAAAAGGGTAAATGATGGTATCACAGTATAGCTATAAAGCAACGAGAAAAGTTTTCCACAATTGGGGATTTTTTTTTGTTTTTTTTTTGTTTTTAACTTGTCCTGGCCCTTGAACTCTGGGGTTGGGTGCTGTCCCTGAGCTCCTTTTTTGCAAGGGTAGCACTCTACCACTTGAGCCACAGCATCACTTCCGGCTTTTTCTGTGATTAATTGGAGATAAGAGTCTCACAAACTTTGCTGGCTTCACACTGTGATCCTCAGATCTCAGCCTCCTAAGTAACTAGTATTATAAGCGTGAGTCATCAGCACCTGGCTTGGGGGAGATTTTTATAATGATTAATAGTTATCTTCTATATCTTTGTTTTAAAATGTCATTTTATAGACGGTTTATTTTCTCTAATGCTGCATTAGGATCTAATCGACCATCTGAATATGATTCAAGGTATTGAAATATTTATTATTTTTCTGTTATTTGTATTTTCAACTCACAGTTATTCTCCCATTCGGCTTCTGGAAGTATGTGTTCCACTCCCCAAAATATTCATTAAACGTCAGGCTCCATTAAAAGTGTCCCTTCTTCAGGATCTCAAGGACTTCTTTCAGAAGTAAGTTTCAGTTTCTTCAACCATCCAGTTTTGTTTAATAATGTCTACAATTTATAGCGTTTTTTTTTGTGAGAGGTTTCTTTTTTTTTATTGTGAAAATACTGTACAGAGGGGTTACAATTACATGAGCAAGATAATGAGTACATTTCTTATCAAGCATTGTAGCCTCCTCCTTTGTTTCCCCTTCCCATCCCTTCCCAGCCTCCCCCCGGCCCCCCACCTACTCCTCCCCTCCCCCCCACCAAAGTTGTAAAGTTTGTTTTCGACATAACGAGTTGTACATCTCATTGTTGGAATGGGTCTACCTGCTGTTTTAAATGATCAAGTTTAACATTCTTTGAAAACGTAAATAGCTTTATTTTTCTAATGGTATATTATATGCTGGCTGTGAAAAGAGAAAAAATGTAAATAATACAGAAATGTATTGAAAAATAAATTCTCAGTCATACAAATAAATTATAATCTTGAAGTATATCCTTTTAGGTCTTTTTTTTCTCAACAAAATTATATGTGATTTTTTAAAAATTAGAACTTTCAGTTTATATTTGTATATAACATTTTTCCCTTATTTATGTGAGACATAAAATTTTTTTTGCCTCCTTTAAAGTTAATAATGTTCTTTCCTTTCATTTAAAGAGTTGCACAGGTATATCTAGCTGTTGATGAAAGACTTGCATCTTTGAAAACTGATACATTTAGCAAAACAAGAGAGGAAAAAATGGAAGATATCTTTGCACAAAAAGAGGTAACTCATTGCTTTGATTAAAAAACCCAACTGATTTAATTTATTAGAATGTCTTTAACTGTGTGTCTGTATAGGACCTCTGTGTGCCAAATTTGTATCTGTTACCTTCTAGATGGAAGAAGGTGAGTTCAAGAACTGGATTGAGAAGATGCAAGCAAGGCTTATGTCTTCCTCTGTAGATACCCCTCAGCAACTGCAATCCATCTTTGAGTCACTCATTGCCAAGAAACAAAGCCTCTGTGAAGTGTTACAAGCTTGGAATAACAGGTACTACTTTACAATCTTTTGTCAACATCTGACATGATATTTTAAAATTTAAAGTTTTGATTATAGTTACATTTATTCTCGAGTTTTTTTTGGGGGGGGGGAGTTCTTATCCCCTTTTTCTTCATTCTTTAAAAGCCAATCTGTTAGGGCTGGGAAGGTGGCTCAGTGGTAGAGCGCTTGCCTTGCATGCATGAGGCCCTGGGTTCAATTCCTCAGCACCATATAAGCAAAAAGAAAAAACCGAGAAGTGGCGCTGTGGCTCAAGTGGTAGAGCGCTAGCCTTGAGCTGAAGAGCTGAGGGACAGCACCCAGACCCAGAGTTCAGGTCCCACGTCCGGACTCCCCCGCCCCCCCCCCCCCCAAAAAAAAGCCAATCTGTTAATCATACATTTATGTGTTTTTGTTGTTGTTAGTCATGGGGCTTGAACTCTGGGCCTGGGTGCTGTCTCTCAGGTCTTTAGCTCAAGGATAGCATTCTACCACTTGAGCCATAGTACCACTTCCAGTTTTCTGGTGATTTTGGAGATAAGAGTTTCATGGACTTTCTTGCTTGGGCTGGCTTTGAACTGCAATCCTCAGATCTCAGTCTCCTGAGTAGCTAGGATTACAGGTGTGAGCCACTGGTGCCTCACTTTAATTGTCCATTTATGAAGATACAAAAACCAAAGTTGGAAATAGCTTACTTGACACATTTGAATCATTAGTGTTAGTATGCTATTAGTAATAATTGGCTTTAGGTTAGAAAGTTCAAATATATTGCTATAGAGACACACATATAAACACACATCTCTTTTTTCTTTTTTTTTTCTGTCCTGGGCCTTGAATTCTGGGCCTGGGTGCTGTCCTTAAGCTCCTTTTGCTCAAGGCTAGCACTCTACTACTTGAGCTACAACACTACTTCTGGCTTTTTCTGTGATTAATTGGAGATAAGAGTCTTACAGACTTTCCTGAGCAGGTTGGCTTTGAACCATGATCTTCAGATCTCAGCCTCCTGAGTAGCTAGGATTAGAGGTGTAAGCCACCAGCTTTCAGCTTTCTATTAGAAATTTTTAAGAAATATTTTTCCTTATAGTAATTTGCTATTCTTATACAAATACAGTATAGTTATATTAGCAAGTACTTTTGATTATTTGATATGACAGAACTTAGTTCAGGTTAAACAACTTTAAAATATAATTCAAATTCAGAATATTAGAACTAAAATTGTATTTTTCTTTTACCTTTGGCTATAGGTTGCAGGACCTTTTCCAACAGGAAAAAGGCAGAAAGCGGCCTTCAGTTCCTCCAAGTCCTGGAAGACTGAGACAAGGGGAAGAAAGCAAGGTAATATGTAGTCTTTTGTGTGGTTCTTCATCAACAAAAATACAATTAATTCTATTTACTACTGCTAAGAAGTGGTCATTGAATATGTTTTAATATTAAGTATGGGTTTTCATCTTAAAGTATGTTTCAAGTTATATGTGTCTGGATTTCTTTAACAAAATGTATTACAAATAATTTTTTAAAAATATTTGTAAATTATCTACTAACATTACTAAGGTAATGTTAATAATGACAGCAAGATATACAAAGAAAAATATGTATATGCTCAGAGTAGTAGGGTTTTTATTTTTTTACTCCAGTTTTGTGTGTTCTTTCTCTGTGCCTAAACGAAAAGTTCTTAATGTTTCTGAACTGAGCACATTCTACTCATTAACCTAATTGACATTTTCTAACTATTAGTTTTCTCTTGCTTAGCATTCAAAAATATTTAAATTTTTTCGTACTTTTTATGGTTGAGTACTGTCTTCAGAATCTCACAAATTTCAGATCAACAGTTATAGCTAGGCCATTTGTCTTTTTTTTTTTTGTATATATTTTATTGTAAAAATATTGTACAGAGGGGTTACAGGTACATGAGTAAGGTAATGAGTACATTTCCTATCGAGCATTGTTACCTCCGCCTTTGTTTTTCCCCTACCATCCCTTCCCTCTCCACCTTCCCAACTTCTCCACCCCCCCCACCCCAAGATGTAAAGTTCGTTTTCAACATAGTGTCCTGTAGATCTCATTGTTACAATGGGTCAACCTGTATCCTTATTTCAGCATTTTGCCATTTGTCTTTTTTGAGGCCCTTCTTCCAAACTCATTCAGATTGTTGGCAGAATTCAGTTCCTAATAGTGATAAGGCTGAGCTGTTCTATTGATGGTTATTGACTAGAGACCATTCTTAAAATCTTGGCACTGCCGGCATTCTTATTTTAAAACCTCAACAACAATTGCCCCTTTTTGCATCAGATTACTTACTTTCTCCATCTCTGATTTATATACTCAGATTTAAGAGCTTATGATTATGTTAGACCTATATATACTTCTATTTTAACTATATTTGTGAGATTCCTTCATATCAACCAGTACCTAAATTGGTACTTGATGGAGGGAGGGGTGTGTGTACCAGGGGCTGGCAATGTTGACTTCTGTTCTGGTGGAACTCTGACTGGATATTTGTAATGTCATTAAAGTCTTTCCTGGACTTACGATGTCTTTTATAGTGTTTCATTGAATTACTTGGTAACATCATAGAAACTTTGTGAGGAATTTACATAGATTATCTTTATTGAACAAGAACTTAATCATTTTGGGTATTTTTCTATAAAAATTATGTTAGTGTTTTATTTCCTTCTGCAGAGACTTTGCCTTATCTCTTAGATAACTGTGTAGGAATCACCATTTCCCTAAAGTTTAGAAGAGGGTAAGAATAAGGTTATTGAAGATCATCTGTATGTTAGTATCAGTCAACCAGTCCAGGGCTGTTAATGATTATCACAGACTCTTCATGGTCTTTTTCTTTCCCTCTGAAGATACTGAATGATAGCTAATAATGGAAATTCTTTAGATTATAATAAGTAGACAGAATTAAAAGTATTAACATCACTCAGTAGTTAGTCATCTTTTTTTGTTTTTTGTTTTTAATATATTTTTTATTGTAAAGATACTGTACAGAGGGGTTACAGTTACATGAGTAAGGTAATGAGTACATTACCTATGGAGTATTGTTACCCCTCCCTTGTTTTCCCCTACCATCCTTTCCTCCCCATCTCCCCAACTCCTCCCTCCCCCCCAAAGTTGTAAAGTTCATTTTAACGTTGTGTCTTATATATCTCATTGTTATAATGGGCCAACCTGTATCCTTATTTTAGCATTTTTTTATTTCCTTCCCCTCCCCAAATTATAAAAATAGATAAAAATTACAAGATGTAGGGTAACGGAATCAAATACAGTGAAAACAGGGGTTATACCATGGGGGAAGAACATATAAAAAATTTAAAAAATCACATAGTACATTGTAAGTACATTAAAAACAACAGCAACAAAGATAAAACCTCTTGTATCCCTATCTTGGGGTTTATTTCACTTAGCATCATCTTATATGGTCATAAGTACATAGCTTTTGACCTCTTCTGCTTGTTCCAGACATATACTAGTTATTGCAAATAAGGGAAACCATGGGACCTATGTTTCTTTGGGCCTGGCTTACTTCTAGTCATCTTTTTGAAAGATTGAAAATTGATTTAAAATTCTGTTGCACTGGCTTTATATTTATTCATATCACAGTTTCTGCCCTTGTAGATTGGGTGTCCTTCCATGCTCCTTCCCTTCTTCCCCCTTCGCCCCCGCTCTCCTCTCATCATCCCTTGTGTCTTTCCTTCTCTTTCTGCTTCATTCCTCAGGGTCTGGGCTGTGTAGCCAAGTATGGTCTCACACTTGTGACATTCCTGCTTTAGCCTCTCAAATAGTAGGATTATAAGCCACCATACCTGGCTGGAGTGGACATTTTTCTAGGTTATAAGGCATTCAGTTGTGAAAAAAAAAATCACAGCTCTTATAGTAATGATCCATTGTCTACTGAGAAAGAAGCTGATAGGAATCATGGGATCCCATGGTAATGATTATTACCAGGTATAAAAAGTCTATGAAATGCTATGTTGAAAAAACTTTGCAGTTTAGGTGAGGAGGGTATGGGAGGGGGGAATGTAGTTGAGGAGGTGGGAGGGAAGGGATGGTTGGGGAAAAACAAAGGAGGAGGCAACAATGCTTGATAAGAAATGTACTCATTACTTTGCTCATGTGATTGTAACCCCTCTGTACAGTACTTTCAGAACTTGTTAATAAAGTCAGGGCTGGGAAGGTGGCTCAGTGGTAGAGTGCTTGGCTTGCATGCATGAGACCCTGGGTTCGATTCCTCAGCACCAGATAAGCAGAAAAAGCCAGAAGTGGCGCTGTGGCTCAAGTGGTAGAGTGCTCGCCTTGAGCTGAAGAGCTGAAGGACAGCCCCCAGGCCCAGAGTTCAAGCCCCACGACTGACAAAAAAAATAAAAAATAAAAAAATAAGTCTATGAAGAACAACCCAAAGGAGAGAGTAAGTTTTGCTAAGGGAGTAGATGCTGGTTTTGAGTTAACAAACTAAGACTATCGTGTCGCATATTGTAAGAAGCTAGGTACCCAGAGAGTTCTCTCTGATTTGATTAATTAGTAATATAAAAAATGACAATTAAATTGTATGTGTGGCTGATAGTTATTGTAGAAATATGTTATCTGTACATAATAGGAATAGAGATGGTTCAGGAGATAATAAAAAGAATTCTAGGCTTAATGGACAATCCTTATATTTCTAATAGTTTCAATGCCAAGAAGTAAACTACTGTTTAGAACAATATTCACAAAGTGTGATTCTTCAGGCTTCAAATACAGTTCTACAAGTTTTCTCTTTATTAACTGTGTATCTGTATGAAGTCAGCATTTTAACCTCAACATACTAAATACAGAAGTCAGATAGGGATCTAGCAATTTTCTAGTTAGATAGACAAAGAAGATATTTATAAAATGCTAAAGCAATGATATTCTGTCATTATTTTTTTATTTTTGAAAAATAGGTATATTTAATCAGTATTATACTCATGTTTATATATAATGAATTCATTTTTAAATGAGTTACTACATTAAAAAGTTCTAGGTTTAATTTCTAAGAAACTAAAAGCTATTGGAATTGATTAGTAGACTTTCTAACTTTTGAATATTAACAGGTCCTGAGATTAACAAAAAAAAACAAACCTTAAGATTCACTGGCTTAGACAAAACAAAAATGTGATTTTAATATTTCTTTAAAGCAGAATATGTATTTCTCTATAGATAAGTGCAATGGACACATCTCCACGGAATATTTCTCCAGGACTTCAAAATGGAGAAAAAGGTTGGACATTGAATCTTAGTGTCAACTTGCTATTGTATTTAAAGAAATTTCTTAATATATCAAGTGTTTATCAATTTTCCTAATATTTAAAGATCATATTTTGAGCATTTTCTTCCTGGTGCAGTTGTTCCTAGACATAGACATCATTTTTTTTGTAGTTCTTATCAGCCTATCCTATAGCTTATTGTAAGAATATACATTAGGATATAGAAATATGTAAAATATGGATAGATGTACTGTTAAGGAAAAAAAGAAACAGAAAAGAAAATGGAAATTTTATTTTTGTTTTGCTTATTTCTAAGTCATTCTAAGTTGTACTGTTGAACATCTTAGAACATAATTTCTATTTGTAATGTCATTAAAGTCTTTTCTGGACTTAAGATATCTTTTATAGTGTTTCATTGAATTACTTGGTAACATCATAGAAACTTTGTGAGGAATTCACATAGATTACCTTTATTGAACAAGAACTTAATCATTTTGGGTATTTTTCTATAAAAATTATAAGTTAGTGTTTTATTCCTTTCTGCAGAATCAGCATACAATTTTTCCCAGTGTCGTAATTTTAGTTACTATTAAATTGAATGATTGTTAGATAGACTTTTTGGTATAGTAGAAAGAAAATATTAGATAGAATCAGAATTGGTTGACATTTCTAGATTTGATTGTGTTTTAGTCATACAGCCTTTCTGGATTTTTATGTGTTTTTCTATGACTTGACCAACACAACCTAAATAATTTTTAAAATAAATTTCTGTATTTTAGGAAATAGAAATGTGTTTTAACATTAAAAATATTAGTAACAGCTAAGACTTAATGTTTTTAAAATAACTCTTTAAATTGTGTTTTCTATAGAGGATCGCTTCTTGACTACCCTGTCCAGTCAGAGTTCCACCAGTTCTACCCATCTCCATTTGCCTTCTCCACCAGAAGTCCTGGCTGAGCAGTCTGTAGGAGGACCTTCTGAACTTGACACAGCCAGTGGTTCTGAAGGTACAGCAGTTTAGATCATACCATACCTCATTCCCTCATGGATGCTACCTGATTGAATCATTGCTTGTAGGACCTTCTCTGTTTCAGAGAAGGTAAAAATGTAAGGGCAAAGACCTGCTCCTTGGAATCAATGCAGTGTATGTTTCACTATCACTTTCTGTTTGATCCGCTAAGAATCATTTTTTTTTCCTGTCAGAAATTTAAGATGTAATTGTTAATGGGATGTGTGTATATCAGCCCCAAAGGAAAAGAAGTACTAAAATTGACACTTTTACTTTTTATTCTTCCTGAAATGTCAGTATATAAATAGAGTATTCTTTACTTTAGATGTGTTTGATGGACATTTGTTGGGATCCACAGACAGCCAAGTAAAGGAAAAGTCCACCATGAAAGCCATCTTTGCAAATTTGCTTCCAGGAAATAGCTATAATCCTATTCCATTTCCTTTGTAAGTATTATTAAAAAAAGTAATGGCTAATTGGATGTTTATGTTTTCTTTAAAAAAAAAACAGATTAAACTTTACTTTTCCTTTTTTATATTTAAAAGTCTTTGAATGAAATAAATCTTATTTCCATTTCCATTAGTAATGGACTTTTCAGGGAAAAGTGAGAATTAGTCTAATATGTTCTAAAATATAAATATTTCCACTTTTTTAAAAATTGTGACAATACTGTACAAAGGGGCTACAATTATATGGGCAAGGTAATGAGTACATTTCTTATGAAGCATTGTTGCCTTCTCCTTTATTTCCCCTTCCCATTCCTTTCTACCTTCCCTCCCCCGCCCCGCCCTGCCAAAGTTGTAAAGTTCGTTTTTCAACATAACAACTTGTACATCTCATTGTTGCAATGGGTCCACCTGAATCCCTATTTAAACGATTTGTTTTTTCCCTTCCCCTCCACAAATTATATCAACATCAAATACCGTGGGGGAGGGACATACAAAGCAACAAAGAAATCATCTTATAAATCTGTTAGAAACAATAGCAAGAAAGAAAAAAAACATTTGAGTCCTTATCTTGGGGTTCACTTTGCCTAACATCAACTTATCTGACCGTTTCTGCTTGTCTCAGACATATACTAGTTATTGCAAATAAAGGAAAACATGGGACCTATGTTTTTTTTTTTTTGTCCGGTCGTGGGGCCTGAACTCTGGGCCTGGGCACTGTCCCTCAGCTCTTCAGCTCAAGGCTAGCACTCTACCACTTGAGCCACAGCACCACTTCCGGCTTTTTTTTTCTTTTTGCTTATGTGGTGCTGAGGAATTGAACCCAGGGCCTCACGCATGCAAGGCAAGTGCTTTACCACTGAGCCACCTTCCCAGCCCGGGACCTATGTTTCTTTGGGCCTGGCTTACTTCACTTAATATAATTTTTTCCAAGCCTTTCCATTTCCTAACAAATGGGGCAATGTCATTCTTTCTGATGGAGGCATAGAATTCCATTGTGTATATATACCACATTTTTTTTTTCCATTCATAAAACTTTTATTCCACTTACGTGAACTTAATACATGTTTTCTTAACAATTATTCTTGAATTGTTCATGAAAATTTCCTAAAGCATTAAACAAAGCTAGCCATCATCTCAGGTTATTTCCCTGTTAACTGTTTTCACAGCCACATGCATGTTAGGCAAGTTTCAAAAAAGAAAAAAAAAATCACAAAAGCAAAAAAAAAAAAAATCTAAAAAAAAGTTAAATACATGGGGGCTTTTTGTTTACTGCTGTGCTTGATATACATGAATAATGAATACCAAGCAGTTCATTTTTACTGCATCTTTACTTTTACATTTGTTCTTATATACCACATTTTCTTGATCCATTCATCTACTGAGGGGAATCTAGGTTGGTTCTATATCTTAGCTATGGTAAATAATGCTGCATAAACATAGTTGTGCTGGTAGCTTTAGTATGGTCTTGTTTGTGATCATTTGGGTAAATGCCCAAAAGTGGGATTGCTGGGTCATAGGGGAGCTCTATGTGGAGTCTTATGTTTTCTTATAACTAAAAAACTCCCTAGATTTATTACTTACATATTTTGCTATATTTTCCTCTACAAATAGGTATTTATTGATTTCTAAATTTCATATAATATGTCATTTGACACAATTTACTGACATGTAATCATTATCATATATGAATAGAAGAAAGCATTAAATAATGTTGCATAGTGTGTGTATATATATATGTATATTTGTGAATTCGTATATATGATGTACTGCTACATCTGTTGGTCTTATAGTCTTAAAAATGCATTGCTAGTTATAAGGGGATAATTCAAGTATATAATCCACTGGAATTGTGTTCCTGTTCTAGCAGTAATGATGAGTTATAATAACCTACATAGGTTTTTACGTGAACATTTTTTTGTGTTGGGCTCACTGGAAATGAGAAGGAATGTAGGAGTAGAAATCAGGGGAACAAAATTTGATTTAAAATGGAGTCACCATTGAGTTCTATGTTATAACAGTAGAGCAACTTTGTTATGTCTAATAGTAGGTTTTCTTCACAATTCCTAAAATACTTTTCTTTTCAAATTTTATAATAGAAAAATATTGTACATTTAGAGTTTTTTTTTATTTAGAGTTATTTTTGAGACTCATATGGCTAAAGTCTTGACAATAAAGAAAGCTTTGTTGGGAGTGACTAGGCCAGAGCCTGATTTGAAACCTACTTCTGGTGTTTTCCCACTGCCTTCAGAAGTTTTTCGTGCTATCTTCTCAGTATCTTCATATATTTTGGCTTACTTGTTTTCTCATTTGGCCTTTTCACTCACTGCTGGTAGTCTGCCACATAAGCCACACCTCTAGTTCCAGCTTTTTGCTAATTAATTGGAAATAAGGGTCTCTTGGGTTTGTCTGTTCAGGCTGGCTTTGAACTGCAATTCTCAGATCTCAGCCTCGGCTTGGATTATAAGCATGAATCACTAAACGTATTCTTATTGTGTGTTATTTAGTTAATATCACTGTCCTGAGATTTACTGGTAATTAATTTTAATTAATTTACTGGTGTTAATGCATTTATATTTGGTTTTCTTCTGATATTATTTTTAGTTATTTAATTGATTTTTTTAAAAAATTTGAACAGTGATCCAGATAAACACTATTTAATGTATGAGCATGAACGGGTACCCATCGCAGTCTGTGAGAAAGAACCCAGCTCCATCATTGCATTTGCTCTCAGGTATTAGTCATGAGACTTATTGTCATATGGTTATATCTATGTATTTTATGTTGGGGATCTTTCACATAAAGGATGATGATTAAATATAAGCAAAACTTTATCCTTTAGGCATGATAGTCTTATTCTCTTCAAACCTCAAAATCTCTACCCAAATAATGATGTACAGCTAGCATGACTTTTAAGCAAGTTTCTTATAACTAAGTTGATTAGACAGATTGTTTACTAATCCTTATCTCTAACCATTCTCTCTGTTTTAATTATGTTTGTATCTTATATCCCTTACTTTGTTTCTTGGAATATGCCTACCTTATGTCATCTGAGAATGATTTTTTTCCTGCATTCTATAGATACTAAGCCAAAGTTTCCTATTTAGGAAACATTTCTTTGCCTTATTCTGTAGACTTGTTTGACTTTTAATTTACATAATTTATCATGTATCTCAAAGAAGTATCAAATTTTAGAAATGTTTATATAATATGTTAAAAACCCCAGCTTCTTAGACATAGAAGTTATCTTAGAGTTCGTTGAACTTAGTTTAAGTAGAGTCAAAAGTATTGAGTTAAGTTTTTTCCTAAGATGAGGGATTAAAATGAACATTTTTCTTTTCAGATATTGGCCAAAATATATCTATCCAACAAACATTAGAATGTGGTATTGAACTTACAGGGATAAACAAGTTGTATACAGCTTCCTTTATGGATTTACAATTTACTGTTTGGATAATAGAAATTATTTTCCTTTATTAGAGTCCAGAAGCTATTATTTTATCCTTGCATTTTTATCTTTTATGAAGCCAATATTAGCTTCTTACCATGTAACTCATTAATAGATGAAAAGTATCAAATGAAAACTTTTTTTTTTTTACTGTTGGGAAGCAAGTATCTAGTTAGGTCATTTCCCTTAAGTGTCTTAGAAAAATAATGCACTGTACCATTTGTTTCTTGTTCTATGAAATTTGTTTTATCTATCATGACCTTAAGGCTGCTCTCTAAAAGGCTTTATTTGGGGGGCAGTCATAGAATATGAAAAAGCTTTTTCTTTTTTTTGGGGGGGGGTCCATTCGTGGGGCCTGAAATCTGGGCCTGAGCTCTTCAGCTCAAGGCTAGCACTCTACCACTTGAGCCACAGCGCTACTTCCGGCTTTTTTTTTTTTTTTTTGCTTATGTGGTGCTGAGGAATAGAACCCAGGGCCTCAGGCATGCAAGGCAAGCGTTCTACCACTGAGCTACCTTCCCAGCCCCTGAAAAAGCTTTTTCTTAAAATTTAGTATTGTTAAGTAGAAAAGCGCTCTTAAGTTCCTTACTCTATTGTGGTAAAGGTAAATTTTCATGCTTCATATTTTTAACTTGCCAGAAGCCTGAAGTTATTCACTCTATTAGTAACTAGATTTTTTTTTTTCATTCTTTCTCTGGTTCTGAGGTCTAACTCAGGGCCTTGAACATGCTAGATGAGCATTCTACTAGATGTTTACATCCTTAGGGCTTGTAACTTGGCATTTTTGATCATTGTTAAGGTTATTGATCCTCCTTTATCAAAAGTCTTTTTTTATTTGATTCTCTGTGAAGATACTGGCTTTCTTCATAGAACTTCTGCTTGATCACTTTTGTTAGGTAACCTAGATGTATTTGTTTAAGGATGGATTTGTTTAATGTTTCTGTAGAATTAAACTTATTCTAAAGCTTGTGATATATTTTTAATGAAGAGGCTAACATTTAACCTTTTTCAATCTATTTCTACCCAAAGTTGTAAAGAATACCGAAATGCCTTAGAAGAATTGTCTAAAGCAACTCTGTGGAACAATGCTGAAGAAGGGCTTCCAACAAATAGGTGATTCATGATTGACTAAAGTCTATCTTAATTTAGCTGTCTCATCATTTTTATATCTTTTTGTTTTTGTTATAACATATGATCAGTTTGGTCCAGATAATGGCATTTATTTTAACCAGTAATCAAGACAATAAAATTTAAGTATGACAAGTCTTTAGTCTCTTACTTTTGCCAATTGACGTACATATTACAAGTTTAAACTTATATCACTTTTGAAAAGAAAGACAGTAAGTTATTATTTTTATTTAAAATTAGAAAATTAATGCAATTAATATACTGCTGCATGGCTTTATAATTTTAGGTGTCTGTGAATTTTCTATAGTAACTAAAAATCCTAATACTTTAAAAGCGCTCAAAAGAGTTAGTTTAGATATTCAGTATTTTAGAATGAAGTGGTTAAAGGCTCATTACTAAACTAGATTTTTCCAACTGTACTAAATTGACAAAATAAAAGTTAATATGGATAATTTGGGGAAAATAAAAATTGATACTTTTATAATTGACTTGTGGGTACTTACATAATTCTAATGGCAGTGGGGGAATATTACAAAGATGCTTTTGTGCATCTTGCATTCATCTTTATAATTATAGTATTTTACTTTCCAGTAGATATTTTAAGACTTTTTCTTCCATGTTATAATTTATATTTATCTAAGTTATAAATCAGAGAATTTATATTGTGGGAGGGATTAGTTGAGGGGTAGATTCGTGCAGGAATTAGTATACTTGCTATTTCGTGTCTGAATAGTTTAAAATCAATCTTCCCTTTGCTTTTCATTTTAGTGTTTTAGATAGCAGACCAAAGAGTAGCAGCCCTATTAGATTACCTGAAATGAGTGGAGGACAGACAAATCGTACAGCAGAAGCAGAACCACAACCAAGTAAGTTTACAAATGTATAAATACTTTATTTCTTTTATTTATGATTATGAATGTCATTCATTAAATGAATTTAAACATATTTGAATATTCATTTTCCATATGTTTTACCTTTCATCTTTTTTACCTTAAGTATAGGTTCAAATTATTGAATTTTAAATTCCTAAAAGCTATTTAATGTATGCAAAAGAAGGAGGAATCTGTTTTCTTTTTATTTTTTGGGGGGGTCCAGTCGTGGGGCCTGAATTCTGGGGCTGGGTGCTATCCCTCAGCTCTTCAGCTCAAGGCTAACTCTCTATCACTTGAGCCAGAGCACCACTTCCGGCTTTTTTCTTTTTGCTTATGTGGTGCTGAGGAATCGAACCCGGGGCCTCATGTATGCAAGGCAAGCACTCTACCACTGAGCCACCTTCCCAGCCCCAGGAATCTGTTTTTTGAGAACTTAAAGTTTAGAACATTATATGATAGCATATAATCTATAACTTGATTATATCTCTTAGCCTATGAAATGTAATTGCAACTTACATGTTCAATTTTATAGTATTATTGGCACTATCAAAGTAAATTGTTACATATTACCTCCTTTATTTTCCACTATAACCACATAAGGATTATTTGACATAACTCCATTGCAGAAAGTTAAGAATTAGACTAACTTGCCTTTGATTTATTGCATCAAATCAAAGACTAGATAAGTGGAATTGCAGCAAACTGAATCTGCATGGCAAAGGACATAGCTAGCAAGATAAATAGAAAACCTACAGAATGGGAGAAGATCTTTCCTAGATATGCATCAGACAAAGGCCTCATATCTAAAATATACTTAGAGCTCAAAAAATTAAACCCTTCCAAAAACAAATCCTCAAAGAAACAACAACCCAATTAATAAATAGGCTAAAGACTTAAAGAGAAACTTCTCAGAAGAAGAAGCAAGAATGGCCAATAAACACGTGAAGAGATGTTGCCATAAAAGAAATGCAAATTAAAACATTGAGATTCTACTTCACCCTAGTTAGAATTGGCCATTATAAAGAAAACTAGTAACAGATGCTGGTGGGAATGTGGCCAAAGGGAAATGCTACACTGTTTGTGGGAATGTAAACTTGTAAACTTGTTCAGTCACTCCAGAAAGCAGTATGGAGGTTCCTCAAAAGACTAAACATAGAGCTTCCCTATGACCCACCAATCCTACTCCTGGGCAGTTATCCAGTTGACCACAAACCAGGCCACACTAAAGCCACTAGCATAACCATGTTCACTGCAGCATTGTTTATCATAACCAAGATATGGAATCAACCCAGAAGCCCTTCAGTGGATGAATGGATCAAGAAAATATGGTACGTACACACACACACTCACACACACAATGGAATACTACGCTTCCATCAGAAAGAATGATATTGCCCCATTCGTAAGGAAATAGAAAGACTTTGAAAAATTATATTAAGCCAGACCCAAAGAAACATAGGTTGCATGGTTTCCCTCATTTGTAGTAATTAGGATGTGTCTATAAATCTATAAATAAACACAGTGGATGGTAAAAGGCAAAAAATTATACTTGCACATGACAAATTAAACACAATGAGAGCAAAGGAGGATAATTGTTAGGTGAGGATTACAAAGGCTCATAGCTATATGCAGTAAAAATCATATAAAATGAACTCCAAGAACTAGAAACAAGAGGTTTTTTTCATTTTACTTGTGTTTATTTCTTGTTTTGTTTTTTGTTTTCCCCTTTTGTCACTGTTTTTGATTTCTTTACCTTTTGTCTTGTATGTAAGTTTATCTGTTTTGGGGAGGGTAAAGGGAAGCACAGAGTGGTGGGACAAAGGGTGAACTAATTCAGCAGTAATACTCACTAGACAGTGTGTTGAAAGTGAACTATACACCTTGTTGGGGAGAGGAGGTCAGAAGGGAAAAAACTGTGAGAAAGCAAGGGAAAAGGTGACAAAGTAGATTAACTTGCCTAACATTAGACTTTAGTTGTAGAAGTGGAATTTGAACTTGGATCTTCTTACCTATTTATCAGCAATGAATTTGGCTACCCAGGTAACTCAGTTCAACAAACAGTTCAACCCCATTCATAATATAAGAAGTCTGATTCATAATTTAGATAAATATGGGTTTCAACATGGAATAAAAAGACTTGAAATACCTCCTGGCCATAGGAAAAGGTAAAATGCTGTACTATAAAAGTACATGGAAAATGTTCAAAAATGTTGGCTTTATAATAGTTCCCCCACCATCATTAGGAGTACCTCAGTATGGCCTTAAACAAGTGATGAATTTTCTAAAATAACTTCCTGGCGGTGGGCAATTCTTGGCATTTGTTAAACTGCACAGTATTTTTTTTTTTTTTTTTTTTGGGTCCGGTCGTGGGGCCTGAACTCTGGGCCTGGGCACTGTCCCTCAGCTCTTCAGCTCAAGGCTAGTGCTCTACCACTTGAGCCACAGCGCCACTTCCGGCTTTTTTCTTTTTGCTTATGTGGTGCTGAGGAATCAAACCCAGGGCCTCATGCATGCAAGGCAAGCACTCTACCACTGAGCCACCTTCCCAGCCCTGCACAGTATTCTTATAGCAAGATATAGTGGATAGTTTCTCTTTGATTATCTTAAGTTTTCCTCATAGATAAAAATATTCTGATTTTATTTACATTTGAGACAGAGAGCAGGAGAGAAGGGTACAAGGTGCACCTGTTATCTTGTATTATGCGACTATATTATCTTTGCCTCCTTCAGTCTAGTGGTCAGAAGTGAGTCCTACAGGCACCTGTACCTGTATAAGAGATCATACCCTGGTACAAGCCATGATCTATTTCTTTGGCCTCTACACATAGCTCCCCCTACAAAAAACTTTTTCTTGCAAGAATCCACATTGGAGATTATGAACTATATTTTCTGAGGATACCAACAAGATAATAATGATGAATTTACAGTATTAGAATCAACACTACTAACATGATTGAAACTAAAGACTAGAAATAAAACTAAATGGCAAAAAAAATCAATACATAACTTAAAAAAATAAGGGAGGGAAGAGCTGGGTTGAGAGGGGTGAGTGAGAATGTTGACAGGGGAGACATTGATCAGGATGCACTATATTCATAAATGCTGTGGTGAATGTTAACTCCTTCGTAAAACTACTTAAAAACAATCAAAATATCACTTTAAAAAAAGAAAAAAGAAAACTAAAGAACAAACTTTCCTAAATTCTTGGACATCCGGTAGTGTTCAATTTTGAAAGATGCTATATGCAAAAGGTTTTCCTGTTAAAATACAGGAACACAAGATAAAAAATGTTAATTTATTAAAATTTAGCTTTTGAAATAGTTTTGTGTTTACTTTTTAACTATATTAAATATTATCAAAATTAACTTACCCTTGCTCATGGTATGGTTGAAAAACATTTTTGAAGAGCCTTCTGGGACATTTCTCACATTGTGATATTCAGCTAGCTGAGCCCTACTCTCCTAGTTCTGATAATAAGGGCACTTAACTACCTAAAAACAACATCTGTAACAGCATATGGGATAATCTGTGCAAATAAAAATATTTCTGTAACTCTGATTTACTAGTGGTAACTGCTAACAAAGTTGAAATTTTTTATTTTTTATTACAACAACCTGTACTTAAAATTAATGTTACTTCTTATTTTCAGCAAAAAAGGCTTCTGGAATGTTGTCTTTCTTCAGAGGGACAGCGGGGAAAAGCCCTGATCTGTCTTCACAGAAGAGAGAGACCTTACGTGGAGCAGATAGTGCTTACTACCAGGTTGGGCAGACGGGCAAGGAGGGCATGGAAAATCAAGGCATTGAGCCCCAAGGTTTGTTAAGTAGACCAAATGTACTTATTCTCCGTTTTAATTTTAATTGTTAGTTTCAGTTCTTTCTTATGGGCATCACTAGATCTTGTTGCTGAAGGTAGAGCTTTCCCTGTGTTCTCACTTGTCAGTATGGTGGGTAGCAATGCCATAACGTGATGCTTGGAGAGTCCATCTGGTTTCAGATGTTATTTTCACTTACTGTGGTAGAACCAGAAATCCTTGGTTGCCATGCTTATAAAGAGGCAAAAACAGAGTCTTCTCAGCTTAACTGAGGGCTAAATGGCATTCTGCATGTAAATCATCTGTCTTGTTATGTAACTTACAATATATACTCAAGTTTTTTCCATTTCACTCTTTCTCCTATGTTTTCTTCCTTTTCTGATCTCTGGAAGACTGGCTATTTATATCCACATTTATTTTAAAATGAATCTACCATAAACACAGTGGATTTAGCAGTAGGTTTGCCAGAAAGACCAGTAAAATAAAAATAAAAACACTAATTAAGACTAATGAGCTAGGGAAACATCATTCCATATACCTGGGAAAACCTGATCATATACTTTTTAGAGAAGCCATGGAGCTAGGCACTGGTAGCTTGTGCTTATATTCCTTATATCTCAGGAAACTGAGATTCAGAGAACTGTGGTTCAGAATCAGCCTGGGCAGAAAAGTCTTGGAGACCCCCATCTCCAAAACAACCAGCAAAAAGGATGGAGATGTGATTCAAGTGGTAGAGCACCAGCAAGTAATCACAAGACCCTGAGTTCAAGCTCCAGCACTGCAAAAACAAAAACAAAAAAGGCTAGGAAATTCTTACTGTAAGAGCTGAGTTACTGTATTGTTACCATAGGAATCACTTAAATGTCAGAAAAAGTATTCAACCCAAATTCTCTTTTCATTTCTCTTTTTTTAACACATTGAGTGATCATAAAATCATATACATTTTAATTGTAATCATCTGAATACAGTGATTATATGGTAGTAACTTAACTCAATTTTTTTTTTCTATAATGGGGCTTAGGGGAGCTTGTATTTGCTTGCTCATAGCTGGCACTTTACTATTTGAGCCATCTCTTCAGACCTACCTAGTTAATTGCAGATGGTATCTCTCAGCTTTCTTGGCTAGCATTGAACTTTAATCTTTATGCCTCAGGCTCCCAAGTACCTAGGATTCCAGACATGAGCTACTGGTGCCTGGCCTAACTCAAATCTTTTTATAGTTGACTTGCAAATTTGTGTTACTGTATCCGGGAAAAGAAAGGACAATTTAATCTAAAATTTTACTTTTATTCCTGATATTAAATCTTTAGATGAAATAGATGGAGGAGATACACAAAAGAAACAACTCACAAATCCTCATGTAGAACTTCGTAAGTATGCAATAATATATTGTCTGTGTGGGGAAAGTGACCATAACTGAGCAAATTCCATTATGTGAGATTTTTAGATTTGTACTCGATTAATATCCTGCCCTTTCTTCTTGCTTTTGGTTTGTTCATGAGTGTGAGATGTAATTTTGCTTTGTAGCCTAGTTTGGCCTATAACTCATGGTGCTCCTACCTCAGTCTCTCAAGTGGTGGGATTATAGGTACCCATCATGCCTATCGAATATTTCAGAAATGTATATTAAATCTATGTTGAAATAGGTTTAATTAATCTATAAATTTCATTTGGAATATGTATCATTTAATCTATAAATTTCATTATAATTCAGAAATTCTACTTTTAAGTTTTAATTTTTAAGTATTTTTTAACTAGGTCATTGAGAGCCACTAAGATTCACAGACAGTAAGATGCTTATTAAGAATTTCACCTAGGCGCTGGTGGCTCACGCCTTTAATCCTAGCTACTCAGGAGGCTGAGATTTGAGGATCAAGGTTCAAAGCCAGCCTGGACAGGAAAGTCTGTGAGACCAGAAGTGGTACTGTGGCCCAAGTGGTAGAGTGCTTGCCTTGAGCTGAGCTGCTTAGGCTTAGCTGCTCCCAGGCCCAGATTTCAAACCCCATGACTAACAACAACAACAACAACAAATTGGTATAAAATAATAATAGCCAGTGTGAAATTAGAACTTTTAATTATTTTGAAAATAAGTAATAGTGAGTAGATAATGTTCTCTAATCACTCTGAAGATCACTTTATCCAAATTGTGCTATATGAGGATTTAGACTTCACCTAAAAGACACTGGTCACAGAAAAACCTAAATGGTGGCATTCAGTGTTTGGTGGAATAGACAGACATTTTCCGACTTATTAAAAGAGTTTTTTTTTTAACTTTTCTATGTAGAGTTTTCTGATGCTAATGCCAAGTTTTACTGCCGTCTGTACTATGCGGGAGAGTTCCATAAGATGCGTGAAGTGATTCTGGGCAGCAGTGAGGAAGACTTTATCCGCTCCCTGTCCCACTCCTCCCCCTGGCAGGCTCGAGGGGGCAAATCGGGAGCTGCCTTCTATGCCACGGAAGGTAAGTCTTTTTTTTTTTAATCATTTACTGGTTAGTATTGTCCATTTTTTTCCCCCTTGAGATTATTTACACATTACTTGAACTGATAAACTACAGTATTGACTGTTACAACATTTTCTAGCTATATTTCTATTTGTGAGAAGATATGATATTTCTTTAAAAGATAAGCACATACATTTTTGTAATGAGACTCAGACAATGAAGTCATTATTAAACTGTCTAGTTCTGAGTTCTCTAAATGTAGATAGAAATAGAACTTGTACAAAACTCAAATGAACTGATGAGAGAACAATATGGGAATATTTACAGAATATTATGACCATTTATATTTATTATTCTCTCTGTCCACAGAAAGCAAAATTATTTAAGAAATTACAAGAATTTTGCTACCTGAAAAGAACTTTCATAAATCTGACTTACTGGATTGTTAGCAGCGAAGTGGATGAAATTTTACTTGATAGTGCAAAAATTTAAATGATCTGATAATGAAATTGACTGTGGTACTATCAAAAGTAGAAGCTAGCGGATCCCTTCTAGCTTTTCAAAAGAAAACTGTGTTCTCATAAAAAATTCCATTGTGACAGCAAAAAATACTCCTTAAAAACAAAAGCAAGCAGATAATTTGGGATCTCTAGGATTATTTATTGTAGTTGAAAATATATATTATGTCTTAGTGTACATGAACTTTCTGCCTTTATAGATGATAGATTCATTTTGAAGCAAATGCCTCGTCTGGAAGTCCAGTCTTTCCTCGACTTTGCACCACACTACTTCAATTATATTACAAATGCTGTGCAACAAAAGGTAGAAATCTTAACTCTTGGTGTATACTGAAAGTTTACTTGTCTTTTTTACATCTTGAAGGTTAGTCCTCTTGACAGTTTTCCTGTGATAAGAGCAGAGCATACTTAGATCTCTCTATGCTATTGAGGTATACAATAGAATGCAGAGATTTCAAACTTTATTTCTTTTGTCCTTGCCACTGAGGCATCAAATGACTTCAAGCAAGTTCCTTTTAATTGGCATGTATATTAAAATATTAAAACTAGATGAAATTAGTTGTACATATAGTAATTTGTCATTTGTTGAGAATTGATGAGAAAGAGTTGTGTCTACTTGTCATTGAGCACTGAACTTGCAGTTATAAAGAAGTTAATAGTTTTGTTTACTTTTCTAATTATGTTTTATTACATGTTTATTAAGGGGAAATTACATGTTGTAGTAAAGGTTTTGAGTTTAAATAACTATGAACGATCATCTTCTGGAGAATTGAAAGATCTACTATTTTTATTGGCATTGCTGGTACACTAATTTGTGAGATCTCAGGGTGAGATTTCTTTCAAAGTCCTCTTGTTATATGAATAAAAAATCATGTTTGGATATTACATGAATAATGCAGCCATTGATATTAAATTACAAATAATCCTTATGGTTAAAGTGTTAGCTTTCATCTTTGTTTTTTGTTTTTGAATAGAGGCCTACTGCTCTGGCCAAAATTCTTGGAGTTTACAGAATTGGTTATAAGAACTCTCAGAACAACACTGAGAAGAAGTTAGACCTCCTTGTCATGGAAAATCTTTTCTATGGGAGAAAGATGGCTCAGGTAAGATACTGTACTATGTGAAGCACTTTGTATTTCTGGTTCTTAAATACAATGAATCCAATTACTACCCTATTTTATGGTAAATAATTTAGTTTTGGTTAATAATACATGTAACTTTTAAACTTACTGAAAAACAGTCTAAAGAAAAATTATTTATGACCTGTTTCTTAAATTTACATTTCCAATATTTTAGAGTCACAGAATTGGTAGACTAAGAAAGCAGATCTACATTTGCCATGTCAGTTTTAAAATGAATTAGCTGAGTCCCAGAGATTGGGTACCTTATCAAAGTCACTTTGTTGCTTTTAGATTTCAGGTTTGTCTAGAGCTACAGCAATGCTCTTCAAAGAGCTGGTCCTCACACTGTTTCCTGTCTGAAGATAAAGAGCTCGTGCCTGACTATAACTCAATTGTTGCTTTCTTCATTTTGCATATTTTTGTATAAGAAGAGTCTGAGCTCAAGTAAACTAGGTGCTTAGTAACATTCTGGCTCCTCAGCATCATCATTAGTCAGGAGCAGCCAAGCA
Organism: Dipodomys merriami; assembly: GCF_024711535.1. NCBI lineage: Eukaryota > Metazoa > Chordata > Mammalia > Rodentia > Heteromyidae > Dipodomys > Dipodomys merriami. The sequence goes on along the minus strand of NW_027202270.1, from coordinate 25,244,658 downwards.
GCACTGGTCTGCAAAATGTTGTGCAGACCTTCACCTTTGAGTACATTGTTTTTCCTGCCACGTGAATATTCCTATTCATAGCTGTTGCTTCTGCATTGCCATAAGTAATTGCACGGGGGGTTTGGTGTAAAAATTTTAATTTTCTGAGATTATTTGCATCTCTTGCTTTTTACTGCTTTATGATCAGGTTTTTTTTTGGAGTTTCTTGTGACGTTTCTTAAATGGAACAGATTATTGCCAAATTGTTTAAGTAACTCAGTACCTGAGAATTTCATATGATACAATCATATCACTCTGTCTTTTATGTGTAAGAAAATATTGCCATGCATTTAATGATTTAAATTATAAAAGTTATAATTAAATTTTGTAAAGAAATTTAATAATAGAGACTACAAGGAGTGTTTTTGCCTTTTTGGTTTAATTTAGTTAAGCACTGTAACATTGCACATAAGTGACAAATAATTTTTTTTCTGTTAGGTTTTTGATTTGAAGGGTTCACTTAGGAATCGAAATGTAAAAATGGACACTGGGAAAGAGAGTTGTGATGTGGTCCTGCTGGATGAAAATCTCCTAAAGATGGTTCGGGACAACCCTCTGTATATTCGTTCTCATTCTAAAGCTGTACTGAGAACTTCCATCCACAGTGACTCTCATTTCCTTTCCAGCCACCTCATTATAGATTATTCTTTGCTGGTTGGGCGAGATGATACAAACAATGAGCTGGTAGTTGGAATTATAGGTAAGTCAATAGCAATACTCATAACACACTGTTGAAGCTGGAATAAATCATAAGAATTTTTTGAACTTGGACCTATTAGTAGCTTAGTATATTTCCACAAACTTTCATTTTAGATTTCAAAAGTAATGCTTTTTCACTCTAGTCCATTGTATCCATTTTCCTTATTTCTATTTCCATTAACTACATTAAATGTGAAGATATTTAATATGAAGATTTCTAAAAAATTACTTTAAAAAAAGGCCCTGGTTTATTGTTCTAAGGATTAAACAGATTGATGTGGGGGAAAACACAGAGTAGCAGTGGGCATAGTGTCAGCACTTAATAAAGTTCATTCTCATAGAAGTAATAATAATAGTCATGGATATTTTTATATGCCTGTGTTTATTTACAAAACCGGTGCTTATTTTGCGTGTTTCCTCCCCCTCTTAGATTATATTAGAACATTTACATGGGACAAAAAGCTTGAGATGGTTGTGAAATCAACAGGAATTTTAGGTGGACAAGGTGAGCAAGTGTTGTTTTCTTTACTCTTCAAGCTAACTCCTATGTTTTCCTTTTCAGTTATGACTTAAAAAGTAGTTGCTGATTTTTTTAAGTTAAAAATTATGTGGTTATTTTATAATTTCCAAAATAACTAGATGACAGGAATTATGTAAGTGGGAAAATACTGAGTTTAAATTTGTTTTAAAATCCTAGGGGTTTTCAAATAAGGGTTTTTATTTAAAGCCAGAGATTCTGAATAAGAGCTAATTGTTGATTAACACTAGTTATCTTGAAGTTCTTAAAGTGCTGCTAGGCTAAGTTGTGCACCTAGATATCTCTCATCTCTAGATGAGAGCTCAAATCTTGAAGAAGAAACTGCCCTCAGGAAGGGGCCTGCCCTATGCCTGGTGGCACAGCACTGTAGCCCTACCTCCTTTCTCAGTCTGTTCTGGCATATGGCACTTTTATGTAAAAAGCATAGGTGATTGGCAGTTGTCCAGTCAATTATAAATGTATAACAACTTCTTTTCCCTTTGTCTTTCATAATCTTAGGTAAAATGCCCACTGTAGTCTCTCCAGAGTTGTATCGGACTAGGTTTTGTGAAGCAATGGACAAGTATTTCCTCATGGTACCAGACCACTGGACAGGGTTGGATCTGAATTGCTAAAATCTAACACATCATTTGAAATAGACTGTGAAGGAAGGGAGACCAGAACAAGAACTAAAAATGTTTTGTTTCTTCATCACGTTCACCTTTGGATACAAAGACCTTTCAGTGTCATGAGTCTTTAGACTGTTTATAACAGAAGGGTACAAACTCCATTAATTTGCTCTTTGTTTTTTGATGCCTTCGAATTAAACTGTCCATAGATTTGGAAGCTGTCTGACATATTCACACTTAAGCTAAATCCAGATCCATCTCAAATGGCAAAGATTAGAGACCAGAAGATACGATGAAAACCTGAGTTCTTGTAATTTGCTAACTGAATTGTTTGAAGAAGCAGACACTATCTTAAATAGGTTGTGACTGTCCCTGTAACTCTCACATTTCACACATTCTTTACCTAGAAAGCATTTGTAGCACTGTTGAATTTGGTGTATGTTTCATATCTAATAATTTAATGTTATCTATTATTAGGAGTTCTGAAATCTTAAAAAAATAACTGTTTCATTTGTTAATGTGATGTTAAACAGGATAGCTCTGTTTTTTATTGAGAAATTTGGCCTAAGTTGAGAATCCTGCCATGTTCTGAATGTCCCAGCTTCAAGTGTATGTGGTATATTAAAATTCTATCTTCTCAGTAGGTGATGAAAATTACACTATTAATTTTTACCCCCTTTATGTTGGAGTAATTCTTAAAAGCTTATTTTGTGTAATTAATATGTTAAATGCACTTATCTGCAAGTGCTCAGTTTTTAGGTTTCTGTTTTTTCTCTCTCATTTTCAGGGAAACCTAATAAATGAGTCTAGAATTACTGAATCCCTAAAGGATTTTAATTAATAAAGCATTTTTTAATGTAAAAAAAAAATCAGTTAGACCCAATTCAGGAAATTGGGTGAGAAAGAAGCACTTAGTTGCTTCTAACCATAGTAAGTATCTTTCAACACAACCAGCAATTTAAGTGGTGGCTAGAGTTACAAAAGTCTATTCTGTGGATATAACTGCTTTTTAATTTTCTGTACATTGACCTGACTCTGCTATTCAGAAATTTCAATATATAAAGTTATTCTTAGTAAGGAACTTCTTTTTTTTGGGGGGGGGTCGGGTCATGGGGCCTAAACTTTAGGCCTGGGGGCTGTCCCTCAGCTCTTTAGCTCAAGGCTAGTGCTCTACCACTTGAGCCACAGTGCCACTTCCGGCTTTTTTCTTTTTGCTTATGTGGTGCTGAGGAATCGAACCCAGGGCCTCATGCATGCAAGGCAAAGCACTATACCACTGAGCCACCTTCCCAGCCCCAGTAAGGCACTTCTTGCTTAATGGCTTCCTTCCTTCCTTCCTTCCTTCCTTCCCTCCTTCCCTCTTTCCCTCCTTCTGTGTGTGTTGGTCCTAGAATTTTGAACTCAGGGCCCTGAACTTTTTTTGCTCAAGGCTTGCACTTTACCACTTGAGCCACAGCTCCACTTCCTGCTTTTTGGTGGTTAATTGGAGAAAAAAGTCTCACAGACTTTCTTGCCCCTGCTGACTCTGAACTGCAGGCCTCAAATCTTAGCCTCTTGAGTAACTAGGATTACAGGCAAGAGCCACTAGCGCCTGGCAATAGCCAGCAATTTGTTTGTTTTAAAAAAAGTGATCAGAAGTACTGGACTTTGAGGAAATACTGTAAGCCACAATATTTTCTCTTGGCTTCTTTTTGTAGCAAGGATAATTTGGAGATTTGTAAAGGTTTAAGGATTCCACTGTTTTTAGACTTCCTAAAAGAGCATATTAGTAGTCACAGAAAAAAAAAAAAAGAAAGCTGAATGTATCCAGTTTCAGATTATATAAAAGTACATGATGTAGGAACATCTTGGAAAGTTTGCTTTAGAGAATGAAGGCAGTGGTTTGGCATTTGGTGCTTATTAAAAACATGGTTAATTTTGAACTCAGAAGCAAGTTGACCAAGGGCTTATGGCAGATCTGACAAGAAGCCCCTTACTGTTTTTAAACTTGTGTGTGTGCCTTTGAAGATATGTAAAACACTGATGATTTTAGTTTTGCTATCAGTAACACGTGAAACAGTTACACAGAGGTGAAAGATGGATGGAACATGGCTAGCTTTTCATGATTTTGTGTCAGACTGGAGATGCCAATATTGTTTTGCCTTTGGTCATTTTGTAGGGTTACTTATCCTGTAGAGTTAGGAAGGTGTCTTCCCCTATCTGTAGTAGGGTTGTTTCTTTGTTTTCATTCCAGAACCATGTGCATAGCTGAAATGTTCCATAAAAATAGCTCTTGATGATAACATAGCATGCCAGGTTTCATTTCCTTGCCCATGACTTCGAAAACACTGCAGCCTATGGTAATTTCATGGTTAAACATTTTGAAGCAAGAGTTACTGCTTTAACTATCTTCTGGGCCTGTGTTATGAAGGGGAAACTCACAATTCAACTGTGTCTTCTGTGTGGCACAACACATTCTTGGCCCCCAGCTGCTTGTTTAGACCATGATATCAGACATAAGGTGCTTGGAGACTGCTGCTCAGTTTAAGCACTGAATGGTTTTCCTCTTTTGAACTCCTTTTCAGTGCCTAGAGAATATTAATGCTGAAAAGTTGGGAATGAGGAAAAAAAATCTGTGCTTAAAAATCCTTATAATACAAGATGAATCCTGAAAATAATTGATAGTAGCATGAGAAAACTATGCCAACATATCGCTTTATATGAAAATCTTATTTATAAATGTGAAGCTTTTTGATGCCATCAAAACTTAACAAAAATATAGAAATGGTTTACCTTTTCTTATTCCAGCCTAAGGAAAATAAAAGAGTAGACAAAGCTATTGCAAGCCCTTTTTTGTAGTCTCTTGAGAACTTTATACATATTCAAACTTTCCTACAGAAAGATGTGTAAGTTTTTCCTTGAGATTCAGGAGTGGTTTTCTAGCTTTGGCTTTTATTGAGTATTATAAATGGTTGGGTTGGTCATATTGTATCAGCTTTTATGATAGCCTTGTAACTGTCAGCTTTTTGGCATTTTGCCCAATAGCAGGGCGCTTGTTTCAAACTGCCAAGGAAAATAATCTACCTGTAGAAAGTAGGGTGCGCTTGGAGAGTGAACCAATTGTAAATGAGCCAGATGGGGAAACTGAGGAGGTCATCTTTTTTCCTGAAGTGTTGACACACTGACTTACGCAGTATTCAGCCATCTAGTGCAATGCCTTTTTGTGTTTGTCTTTGTAACACGGGTGCAGTGTATTATAGAAAAAAATGAAGATTACAATCATAAGCAGTTTTATTAATACTGCTGTGTTAGTTTTGTAAAAATGTACATTATGTCTTTTGACAGATTGAATTTTAAACTAGAGAAATAACATTGTAAATCATAATAGTCTCTTAATTTAATATGACAAACTTCCATTAACAATATTAAAAGTACTTAATGTATTATAATGTATATATGTCTCTACTTTGTTCTAGTTGTTTTATATGATTGATGTATTATTTAAAAGATAACTACCTTGACCTTTTAGAGACTTGTACTTGTAAATAAAGAGGACTTAACAGTAAGCTGGAATTTGCTTATTCTACTTAAGTTTGAATCTGCTTGAGGGAATTAGCCAAAGGAGAAGGAGTTGGTTGCACAAGCCTCGTCCCTAAGCCTGCCCATGTTGGGCACTGTCCCCTCTCTGCTTTTCCTGGTGCCACAGTTTATTTTGGCTGACAACGTGTATGGCTGTATTGGTTTTCTCATTCTTCCTGTGTTTTGCACTTTCCTGAGAAAGCACTCACTTCACTTCCTTGAAGCCCTTTTCTACGAAAGATTGGTGGAATTGAGTGAATGGGACTATCAACTCTCAGTTTCTCTTGTGCGCTTGGAAGCAACTGTCACCATGCTCCTCCAGGGCAGCACTGTCCCGTGGTTGCCAGTCTGAAGTGATGAGGCTTACTTTTACCTGGATTCATGAGGACAAAGGTGAGAATGGTTGGCTTGAGGGGCTGGAATTCACAGCTGGTGGCTGTGCCATGCAGGGAGTTGGGCAAGGTCACCAACTGACAAAATTCCCATCTTCATCAATTTTATGTTATAATTCCATAGTACTAAGCATATTCATATCTCTAGGACTTACTTATTTTGCAAAACGAAGCAGTCCCTCTTTCCCCATATCCCCATTCCAGGTAACTACCATCTGATGTGGTATTAAAAATTCAGCTACTTAATATACCTCATATGGATGAAATCATATAGCTAGTATCTTATGACTTGCTCATTTCACTTAGCGTAATTCCTAAAGGTTCATCCATGTTGTAGAACGTGGCGTTCTTTTACTGATTGACTTGGACCAAGGAAATCACTTTAAAGCAGAAATAAATCACTTGCTTTTAGAGAATCTGGAGTCACTAAGGTTATTTAAAAAAATCCTTCAATAAGTTGTACAACGGGGTTTCAGTTCAACATCAGTTTGTGAGTGCAGTGTACTTTGATCAATGTCGCCCTTTCCAGCATTCTCCACGTCTCTTCACCCACCTATCCCCTCAGTTTACATGGTTCCATTTTCACATGTGTACATTGAATATTGTGACTGCATTTACCTACCACCTTACCTCTCTCCATTGGTGTGAGCACTTTCCCCTTGACCTCACACACCCCGCCCCCTATTGCCTCTACAATACACGTCCTGGATTCCTGGTATTCATTTTGTTAAACTGTAAGTTTTTCAAAGGAGTAACACCATTGGAATTGCCACCTGCACATATCGTAGTTTGTCAACATAAACAGTATCCCCACTTCTCAGAGTAAATGAGGTGTGGCAGCGCCGGTGCCCTGAGCCGCTTCCCCGTCACTTCCCATCTGTCCATAGCAGTACCCTGAAGTTTCTAACAAATCAAAACCAATCAAGTTGAATGGACTTTGAAAGATAAATAAGTGAGTTTCTTCATCATTCAAAAAGGAAAAGCATTCTGCTAAATGTTTTTCTCCCCCTAAATGCTAAATGCTTTTATTAGTATTTTGCTAAAAGGATTGTTTAGAATCTAACAATACGTTCCTGGATTTTTTTTTTTTTCACATACTAAATACCATACCACTGAGTTTAGACTGTTGTCAAAACAACCATTAGAGTGACTTGTGTGTTTTTTTTTAAAGTAAAATGGATAGAAATAATGAAACTTTATGAAAATTAAGTAATATAAACTTAAAAACTTATAATGAGGCGGTAGAGCCTGAAATAGTTTTTTAAAAAATCTTGTAATTAGGAAAATGGAGATCAGAAAACTTGAGCTGTATTTAAGAGAAACTTTGATGCCATATCTGTCTTAAATGAAGTTCTTAATTTAATAAGTTAAAATCAAATCAACTAAAATTTCAGAAAAAATCCCTTTAGTGAGAATTTTGGAAGTCTATAATTGTAAATCAGTGTATAATTTAGGCAGAACTACTGTGAAAGCATGCTTCAAACAAGATTCTCTGTGCTTTGAACACAGAGGGAGAAACTAATGTTTCATGAAAATATAACATTTTCATCTTTTAAAGACTAGATTTAGCTTATTTAAATTTGTCACAGGTAATTTGGGATTCATGATTTTTCCATTTAAAATGTGCAAAGCAGAAATTCTTGAAGGAGTTCTAGAAAATTAGTTCACTAACAAGAATTGGTAGTGCACTGCTTTCTCTTTTAACATTTTCAGCAGCTTTAATTTTCCTTCTCAGGATATCTGCTGCAATTACTTGCCTGTTTCTTTGATAAATCTTTTGCAATATTTCCTGTGAATGTTTTGGTGGTGCAGACTGAAAATCTGAATTGCTGTCTATGTGGATTTTGTGAATGCACATAAATCATTGTATCATTAAACAATTGTTTCTGAAATCATGTAAAATGTATAGAAATATAAGCTATCTTATTCTATTTTACTTTTGGTAGTACTCAGGTTTGAACTCTAGGCCTGATGCTTACTTGGCATAAGCCTTACCACTTGAGCCACATCTCCAGTGCCCTTACCCCTTTGCTTGTAGCTACTTTCAAGGTAGGATCTTGCATTTTTGCCTAGTGTTGGCTTCCGACTTGGCCTCCTAAATAGCTAGACTACAGATACTAGCCACCATGTCTTGCTTTTCTGTTGAGATGGGGTATGTGTGTGGGTCTCCATAACCTTTTCACCTTAAACTGCCATCCTTATAATCAACCTCTGTCTCCTGTAAGTGGTATTATAGCCACTGTGTCTGCTCCCCGTTCCCCCCGAAAATCAATCAGGGAACTGGGCTTAAATTGCTGGAAGCGGTATCTCTGGACCCTCATGAAGACTGACTACCTCAGATAGTAGATGTAGGTTGGCTTCTTGTGCCTAGTCAGCATTGCTAAACCTTTTGTTCCTGTTTTGATTACTAAGGGGACTTGAGTGAATGTTTCAGTAGTGTGACTAGAGGTTAAAAACATGACCTTTGGGCCTCAGTAGATCAGTCCCTTGACTATGGGTCTCCCAGTCTCCAAAGCTGTGAGCCAGATACACCTTTATCCCTCACAAACTACTGTCTGTTTCTCAGTTACAGCAACAGAAAATGACTGACAGATACATTATTATTGGTATGTATTATATGCATATATACTTGGAATCGAGTGGCTATATAAGTGAGGATCTAGCTGCTAAAAATGTAAGAAATTAATCTCAATGTTTTCATCTACTGAATTTTTAAGATTTTTTGTGTGTGTGTGAACTGAAAGTAAAAAGCCATGAAACCGAATAGTAATCTTTTAATTAGCTGTCTTGAATTCAGCCCTGGTTTTAATTCGCTGCTTACTACATTGAAAAACTCTAAAATTGCCAGAATATGTGTGATAGAAAAAAATTTTACTTGATAAAATTTACTTTTTTTTTGTGTCGGTTATGGGGGCTGAACTCTGGGCCTGAGCACTGTCCCTCAGCGCTTCAGCTCAAGGATAGCACTCTACCACTTGAGCCACAGTGTCACTTCTGGCTTTTTCTGCTTATGTGGTGCTGAGGAATGGAACCCAGGGCCTCATGCATGTGAGGCAAGCATTCTACCACTGAGCCACCTTCCCAGCCCATAAATTTACCTTTAAAACATTGCCTTCTCTTGTATAGTTTGTAGCAAGGTGCCCATATACACTCTCCCTGCTTGGATGTTTAGAGGAAGAATTTTCAGGGAGTGGGTAAATTGCACGGAAATGGGCTTGCAGTGGTGAGTATTGGCCACTAGAGGGCACAGAAGCATTAGATTCCAAGATGTGCAAATTCCAGAGCACTAAAAGCCTTTGAGAGACCTTTGGGCCTAGGGGATCCTAGTCCCCACAATCTTTACTTAAACCTCTTCTTGTTACATCTCAGACATTTTAGTTTTCATTAAGTTAGCAATACTAGTTTAATATAGTCTGTTCAGAAATGTAATGTTTTTCAAATGAAAATAGCATTGAAAGCTTTTTATTTGAAAATATCACATACCACACATACTTCATAAATTTGCTGTCCAGATGCCAGTAAAATAATAGAGTCAAGCCTGGTAGTAAAAGGAGTTGCTATTATGTGTAGGAAAAGTCCCATCTGAAAGATATTGCTTTCAATAAGATTTAATGGAAGGGTCTCTTATTAAAATTATTTCCCACATTCCCAATTCAAAGAATTACAGTCCTACATTTAGAATAAGCCAGGGAAAAATTTAAAAGAATGCACAGTTATTCCTTAGTTACCTCAAGAGATTATTTACAGGATCCTTTCTTCTCCACAGATATTGAAAGCTACAGATGCCAAAATCTCATATATATATATATATATATATATCTTCTCCAATACTGTAAATTAACTCTAGACAACTGATAATATATAAATGCCATGCAGTTTTTTCTTTTAGCAAATTATGACAAAATGCCTGTACCTATTAAACAAACACAAATTATTATTAGTGGTAGTAGTAGTTGGTTGTGGACTTGAACTCAGGGCTTGGGTACTGTCTCTGACCTTCTTTGTGCTCAAGGCTAGTGCTGTACCACTTGAGCCACAGCATTACTTCTGGTTTTTGAGTATTTTATTGGAGATAAGGATCTCATGGGGACTTTCCTGCTTGGGCTGGCTTCAAATCACCATCCTCATATCTCAGCCTCTTGAGTAGCTAGGATTACAGGCATGAGTCACTGGCACCAGGCCCACAAATTATTTTTAATCCTTTTTGGTTTGTGGTTGCTTGAATCTTTGGATGTGAAGTCTGCAAACACAGAGGGCTCACTGTGCTGCCATTTTGGATGGTTCTTTCTCTGACCCTGAGTAGTGTCCTCACTGTGGTCATTTGAACATGAAAAGGCCCCCATAGGGTTGAAGCTGAAGTCTTGGTCCTCACCTGGTGGTGCCAGAAACACTAGGAGGTGGAGCCTTGTTGAAAGAATAAGGTCGTGGGGGTGGGGGGTCTCTGAGGGGCATCTTGTCTCTGGTGCCTGGTGTGCTGCTTCCTGCCCACCATGAGATGAGCAACCTCTACCACAGCCTCCTGCCTACCTGATACTTCTGCCTTATGTCAGGCCCAAAGCAATGGGCAAAACAAACCCTTTCTCCCGTTCAGTCATTTCTCTCAGGAGTTTATCACAGCAACTGAAAACAGACTTGCACAGTCTCTTTTATGGTTAGAGCTCTTCTGGCTACCCGAACCATATCCTCAGCAAGTCTGAGGTCTCTATGTGTGGCTCTCACCTCTCTGAAACTCTGTCTTAAGAACCTGAACTTCCCAATCTGCCTGATCTTCCTGACTCTCATAATGACTCCTCAGCCCAGAGAGTAGAAGAAGTTCCTCCTTTATTGCACTCTCTGTATCAACTAGAAACTTTCTAGGATTAGTCTGGGACAAACAGGGCTCAACTTCTTTGAAGATTACTTACCCTTACTGGATGCTCTCTGCTGTCTTAAAAACTTAAAAGTTTTCTCAATGGCTTCAGGTAGAAGGGACTGTCAGGTACCTATTGCCCTAACTCCACCAAAAGCAGAAGGAATGGGATTTTATTAAGAGTATATCTAAATGTTTTATTAAAATATATTAAAAATTGGATATATTTTCTCTATTGAAGTAAAAGTTCGTCATGACATTTTGTGTGTGTGTGTTTGCCTGTCTTGAACTCAGGGCCTTTAACTCTCACATAGCTCTGCCATTTGAGTCAGGCCTCCAGCCTGGCATTTTGTTGGTTAATTGAAGATGGAGACTGCCCAGTCTGGCTTTGAACTGTAATCCTTCATATCTAGGATTATGGATATGACCCACTGGTGCCTCACTATTCATGACTTTTTCAAAACAATTTAAAAGAATCTACTTTTTTCTAACTGAAATCCTACTTTCTGTAACAAATCAGAAGAGATAATCAATAGTCAATATGTAGAAATATACCTTGAGGCGCTATCTGATGGTTGTGACTGTGTACATGGAGCACATTGTCACCTCACACAACGCATTTGTCAGCACACAACCTGGAGTTGCTGCCATCTTTGCCGCCAGCTGCACAGTGCTCAGGAACTTCCGGTTTCAATAACTGCTTTTCTTTCCTTCTTGGCTTTTTCACTGCTTGTCAGCCAGTATTGTTAGGTGCATCTAGATTTCTCCATGTATTTGATTGGGATTTCAAGGATGCATGTACCACCTCACTTTGGAGAAGATCAGTTAGCTTCTACTCTGCAGAATCTTGAGGGTCATCACTCACTTTCAGAATATTGCCACAACACGGCGTTCCTTAGGCTAATGCAAGCTATAAGGAAGAGTACAATGTAGTGGTCTAAAAATACTTCCTCTAGGACCATCTGTTCTGACGTATATATTGTTGGTTTATGCTTTCCATGTTCTCGACTTCAAGCATTAGCTGTATGTCAGAGGACTGCTTTTTTTCTTCTCTGTGTACAATGTCCGAACACTGTGCAATCTTAGAGGACAGAACAAGCCAGATGAGCCTCAAGGAAATCCAAGCTGATTGGTTATGATGGGAGATGGAGATGGGTTACTCACAACTACCTGAGTGGCAAATAAATGCATGGAATCTACCATCTGACACATCCTATTTGCTGCAGGAATGGACATTTTTCTGCTATTTTCCATGGATGTGCTCTAGAAAGTTGCTAAGGATTACTTGGTGATTGGGCATTTCCCTTAGAATTCAACCCATGATTTTTGCTTCATGTTGCATTCAGCAACATTTCTATAGAAACAGATTTTCATTTCTCTTGGACAAATACAGAGGAGTAGAATTACTACAGCATATGTTAAGTTGGTTTTTAGCCATAACAGGCTTTGTACCCAACATAGCTCTACCATACTCAGTCTTAAGAAAAGAGAGAGAGAAAAAAAATATACTAGCTATTTTGGCAAACTATATTTACAAAGAGAATCTAATCATAGCTTTCCCAGTCCATCAGTGTAGGAATTACCTAGGAAATACATAGAAGGTGAGGGTAGAAAACTTAGCTTGGAAAGTTTTGCCTCAGCTTTTCCATCCACCTTATTCCAGAATCGCTGCTCTCCTACTTCTTACAAACAGATAGATTCCTTGGCTGCCAGGTTCTTAGTTAGTGACTGATTTATCAGACACAAGAAGGACCCAAGCTATCCCAGAAAAGTTTTGGTATTACCTTGTACCTCTGGATTTCTGGATGGCAATACCAGTCATCCCAGCTGCCAACTCAACTTGGGGTTTATTAACTTAGCATTAAATAGCACAGTGCATCATTCTCCAAGATTCACTCCACACTGTCTGGGTTCATGAAACTGGACCTTCAGCATTGATTTCCCTCCTAGGTCCTGTGCCCTGTCTTCCCACTGCTTGTCCTTTGGGTTCTGACTTAGCATTTTCATTATTATCATTCTGTTCTAAGACCTGCACCTGTACACTGATCTGTTTACTCTTCTATCTTATCTTCATGGGCAGTTGTAGGCTTGAACCCAATACTTCATTTCTATACCAGGCTAAAACATATTGTACTTGTAGGGAAGCAGACAGATACTATAAAATCTAAATATTTTTCTTTCTTTTTAGGTATAATTTTTTTCTTTTCTGGTGTAATTTGGATTTACAGTAACAATAATTTTTCTTTCGTTATTTACACTGATTATATACTGGGGCAGAGATTTGTTAAAGAATATGGATGTGAGCCAGGCGCTGGTAATTCATACCAGTAATCCTAGCTACTCAGGAGCAGAGAGCTGAGGATTGTGGTTTAAAGCCAGCCAGGACTCTTACCTTCAAATAATCACAGAAAAAGCCTGATGTTGTGGCTCAACTGGTAGAGCACTAGCTTTGAGCAAAAGAATCTCAGAGATAGCACCCAGGCCTTGAGTTCAAGCTCTAATATCAGCACAAAAGGAAAAAAAAGAGCATGGATGTGAAATAAGGTGTGCCTGATATATGGCTGCTCAGGTGCTCACTGGTTGTTTTAGTGCAGAAACTTCAGGAAATGATACAACAGCCAAGGAGACTCTAAAACACTATAGAAAATGAAAGGCGTTCCTTAATTTTTTCTGAAAGAGTTGTTGCAAAAGGTAGAAATGCCATATGTTTAACTAAGATTCTCATGAAACATGCACTGTTTAGTGACAACTCTGAAGACTAAAATTGGATTTATTCTGTAGTGTATACATCTGCGAAAAACTTGGCTAGTTTTAGCTTCTCTGATTAGATTTCTCCTGGCCTGTAAATGATCCTGGGAAATAATCTAGAAATGCATTTCAATGAATAATATGTAAGGTACATATTGCTTGTTAATAGTTAAACTCAATGTATGAGTGTGAGAGGTGGCATTGGTTCACAATGCAAGCAGTTTAATATCACTTCTCTGCTAAGAAGACAGAGTTCAGTCCTGGCAGCATAGTGAATCTATAGATCTATTGCATCTATAGACACTCCACAGAAGATCTCCATGCTGCGGAGTGTCTTCTTGCCATGATGAAGGGGCAATCTAGAAGGAGAAAGGCAGGGACTGGTTCTCGGAAGGAGTGGAACAAAAGTCAGGCTTTTTGCTCTAGATACAACACTTCAAATAGAAGCGAGGAATAGTGGGCAAATGCTTTCACAAAATTTGGAGGAGGAGACATCCACATGCAAAAAGCAAAACTCAAACAGGAGAGCACGTGCCTAGACCGTAGCACACACAAAACAAGTGCAGTAGCAGTGTACAAAAGTGGGTGTTCATGGTAGGTTGAACTGGTGAGAACAGGTTTCTTCGTGAAGGTGGAGATTGATCAGGCCTTGAAGGATTTCTGTGGTAAGAGAGAGAGAGAACACACATTATATCAAAAAGAATGGAAAGCCAGGAGGGTAGGTCAAGTCTGTAATTCTAGCTAATTGGGGACTGGAATTGAGAGGTGATCAGAACAGTTCCTGAGACCAGTGGCTGGGTGTAGTGTCATGTGCTTGTCATCTAGGGTCTTGGGGAAGGAAAAATAATCCAGATTGGCCTGGGCATAAAGATCCTTCATACAGACAGCCTACCATAGGAGGCGTGGGTTCTAATCCCAATCTCTCTCTCTCTCTCTTTCTGTCTCTCTCAATCACACACACACACACACACACACACACACACACACACACACACACATACACACACGCACACACACACACACCAAGACATGATGCACTGTGTTTGAAATCAGTAGGAGTAAAGCATGATAGTATGGAGGATCATGCTATCCAGTTGCAGAAGGTAATGAGAGGCTCCGGAGATTTAGATCTGAAGGGAAACATAATGAAAACCCTTTTCAGTCTCATTGTGGTGTACAGGATGGTAAAGAGTGCAGAAATCCTTACCATCATATTACCTTTCCCACAAGGAATGATTCCACTCAAGACTTTCACTTTGCCACTTGAGCCATACCTCCACTTTCAACCTTAGGGCTCAGATCTCAGACTCCTGAGTAGCTAGGATAACATGAGCCACCAGAGCCTAGCTCACATACATTTTCTTTTTCTTTTGCAAAAATGAGAAAGTGAACTGTCATTTAAATTACAAACATTGTCATGTCCCTTGTTGCAGTGAAACTTTAGATGTTAACTTCCTAAGGAGAGATGATAGTTATGTACATATAACAGTCCCTTGCTAGTGTTTAGGACTGGAATTAAAAAAAGCCTAAGCAAAAAATAGCAAAAATACTTGAAAAACACTCACCATTCTCTAAGTACATAAATAAAAGCCCGTGCTTTAAAAAAAAAGTGGAAGAATTCTATATTTGCACTTGTTATTTTCCAAGTTACATTTGCTACTGGAGAGCAGGTACTATAATACTCTGCGTAATAGTTTTCTTTAAAATCTACTGGGAAATTATCTGTTCCAAGAAATTGTGTACTTTAATTTAATTGTACTTGTGCTATGATTATTTTAAAAACAGCCTTTTGAGTAAAGAATATGAACTGATCATTTAAAAAGCAAGCAGTGAAAATGGCTAATAAGAGCATTTAAAAAAGCTTTCCTCTGTTTGAAAGAGATGCAAATTAAAATAATGAGATACCTCTTTTGCCTCTCAAATGACTACTTTTTAAATTGTTATGTAAATTTTATGGATCTGGGTAGCAACTCTGTAGGCCTTGCTGCCACTTGAGGGAAAGGTGTTCCTACACGTTGACTGAGGCATAAAGGGTAAGGTAGAGGACTTTGCTGGGTGGAGATCTGTGGTCTAGGGAAAGTCTATCCTGAGGTACCAGCAATGCAATAGGAGGGAGGGTGCTGCCACATATGTCCTGGGCCGTGGTCTTTTTGGCAGTGGTCTAGTCTCTGATTTCATGGGAAAGTACTTGTGAAGACCATACCCAAATAAAATACCTAAGAGATTAAAAATAACAAGCCAAGTGCTGGTGGCTCATGCCTGTAATCCTAGCTCCTCAAGAGGCTGAGATCTGAGGATCTTGGTTCAAAGCAAGCCTGGCCAGGAAAGTCCATTAGATTTTTATCTCCAATGACCTACCAGAAAACTGGAAGTGGTGCTGTGGCTCAAGAGGTAGAGTGCTTGCCTTGAATTGAAGAGCTCAGGTAGAGCGCTCAGGCCCAGAGTTCAAGCCCCATGGCTGACCAAAACAAAACAAAACAAAAAACCCAAAGCAAAACAACAACAAAATCTTAGAAAACTTTCTCCCTAATTTCTACCTAGCACGTCATCAAATGAAGAAAAAAAATCTAACTAAAGATATATGTGTGTGTGTGTGCATGGATGTGTGTGTGTTTGTGAGTATAGCCACTACTAGGGATTGAACTCAAAGTCTCTTGAACTCTGAGTCTTACGTTTCTCTCATGGCTGGCACTCTACCACGTGAGCTATGCCTCCAGTTCCAGGTTTTTGCGAGTTACTTGGTTGGTAATCCTCAGATCTTAGCCTCCTGATTAACTATGATTGTAGGTGTGCATCTGCCTTTCAAACAAATACTTTCTTGTGAAATGAAGCAGCCCTGCCCACCCGAAACACCCATGAAGCGACAGCCCACCTCTCCCAACGCAGAGTGGGGCCTCTGCAGTGATCTCCACCATATTACTTTAAAGAGCTAGGTTACTTCCCTCGCTTTTAATTTTCCTAGCTCTTCAGATGCAGAAACTGAGTATATGAATCATTAAATGTTTAATTTGCTGCAGCTAGGTGTCCCAGGAAAACAACATTTTAAGAGATCCGTTGTCGTAAAAGACAAAAATCTATTTAGGAACGGGTCTACATGTTCTTATTCAGAGAAAGTCAGATTTAGACTTATGTTTATCATTTCACTCAAGTTCTTAGTGTGTGCATGTAACCTACATTGTTATGCACACATAACTATGGAACATTTGTGTTGTAGATGGATGTAGATACAGATACACACATGGGTTGGTATAGGTTGATGTAGATGTAGTGCTGAGGTAGGTACATTATGCTGGCATAATTGCATCTGTATTATTATTATTATTATTACAACTATTAGTATTATTATTTTGCCAGTTCTGGGGCTCTAATTCTGGGCCTGGGCTCTGTCCCTGAGTTTCTTTTTGTTCAAGACTAGCGCTCTACCACTTTGAGCCACAGCTCTACTTCTGGCTTTTTCCCTGATTAAGTCAAGATAAACATCTCAGGGGCTTTTCTGATGCAGCTGGCTTTCAACCACCATCCTCCGATCTCTGAGTACCTAGTATTATGTGCGTGAGCCATGGGTACTGGCTTATGTTTCTTATATATACTTATACATAAGTAAGTTAATAGATATGAAACTTTTGGCACAATGCACTCTGCATATTGTGGTCAATTGGGAATGGGCACGAGTGTGTGAAAGAGAGAGAGCATTATTAAGTAGCCAGCTAAGTTTAAATGTAAATTTATCACTTGTGCTTTCTCTTTCTGAAAATCCATTTTTACTTTTTAACTTTTTTTTGGTGGTAATAGAGTTCTAAACTTGGGGTCTTGTTTAAGTCCTACCTCCAGCTCTTTTTTGCTTTCATTATTATTCTAACATGGTCCTGTTGTCTTTGCCTTACCAGATCACAATCTTTCTCTTTATGGCTCCCACTTACCTGGGATCACAGGTGTGTACCACCATACCTGGCTTGTTTTATTGAGTTAGAGTCTTGCTAACTCTTCACCTGACTGGCGTTAAGGTGTGAACCTCCTGACCTGTGTCTCTCCGATAGCTAGGATTGCAGATAAGAAACAGTATGCCTGGCCCTATTTTTCACCATTTGAACTTCCACATAGAAAGGGTCCACAATTCAGACAAACGTTCTCTGTTTGAGATCTGGATTCTTATTTGCATGTTATCATCACGATTGAAAGGATCCATCACATCCATCGCAGGGGACCACGCAGAGGCAGGCAGGCACAGGAGAAAGATTATTACAAAGTTTATTAGAGGAGCCATATTTCTTTCAGAGAGAGAGCACATGGCAGCCTCCACTATTTAGATAGCAGCAGGGTTTGGGGGTAGGAAGTGAGATAGATGGGAATTCAGGTGGGTCTGGGTGGAGAGAGGGAGGGGCCAGCTGTATGGCAGGAACTCCAGGGCAGGGAGAAGCTCAGGCCAGCTGTATGGCAGGAACTCCAGGGCAGGGAGAAGCTCAGGTTTGGGTGGAGCTGAGGACCAAAGGTGGGCGTAGTGCTTACAACGATCATCTCATAATCTTATATATATGGTAATTTGTATTTTTTAACATTTTAATATGTGATATAAAGTTTGATATTAAAATGTTTTTCAAAAACATTCTATGAGAAGTATATTTTTATTTCACAGATTAAAACTTTAGGGTAGAGTTCAACATGGTAGTGTTGAAGCTTAGGTAAACAGTCTATTTCCAAATGTACAGTTGGGAATCTGCGTCAAATGAACTGACATTAAATCCATTGAATAGACAGTTTTTATTATTACTTTGTGTGTGTGTGTGTGTGTGTGTGTGTGTGTGTGTGTGTGTGTGTGTGTGTGTGTGTTTTGGTCCTGGGGCTTGAACTCAGGGCCTATCCCTGAAGATATTTTGCTCAGAGATAGTGCTCTACTATTCGAACCATACCTCCACTTCTGGCTTTTTTGAGTTTAATTGGAAATTCGAGGTTCCCAGACGTTCCTGCCTGGGCTGGCTTCTTATCCCCATCCTCAGATCTCAGCCTCCTGAGTAGCTAGGCTTATAGGTGTGAGCCACCAACACGTAGCTATTATTACTTTCTCATTTGTTTAATCTACAAATGTATCAGGAGTTACAATATCCATTTAGGTGTCCAGTGCATCTCGGTTAGGGTCATCCCTTCCATCATTTTCCCTCTCCCTCCAACCCACCCCTCCGCCCACCAGTCACACCAACCTTTCCATGTCTCTGTCCCTTTCTCGTATATACACTGAGTATCATGACTGTATTCATCTGCTGGTCCCTTTTGCCCATTTCACCTATATCAATACTTCTCCATTCAAAATATGTTTAATCTTCCTGATATCCATTTTGTTAACTGCCTGTTAATTGTTTAAGGGGTCTACAAAGTGGAGTTTTACTTCTGAATATATGACAGTCAGTTTGGTCATGAATACGTGCATATCACTTACAACAAAATCGTGACTCCTGAAAACTTCCCCCATGTGTGTACTCACTGTCCCTACCAGCCTGGTCCTGGGAGCTTCTGACTGTTGCTTTACAATTCTTTTAGG
Organism: Dipodomys merriami; assembly: GCF_024711535.1. NCBI lineage: Eukaryota > Metazoa > Chordata > Mammalia > Rodentia > Heteromyidae > Dipodomys > Dipodomys merriami. Next base: position 25,225,694 of record NW_027202270.1, on the reverse strand, counting down.
AGAAGTTCCTAGGGCTTCAGAAATAACAATTCAACTACATTAAAATTTAATCCTCCCTTTAAAAAACATAGCTCTGATCATTTTCCATTATGAAAGTAATTGTGAAAGTAATTGGGTCAAAATCACATTGGGTGATTTCAGTTCTGAGTTTTCATCGCACTAGGCTAGTCAAGATGTCACAATCTCTTAGGACCTTCTTCTCTGCAGGGTGAGGATTGCATCTATCTCAACTCCGATGACCTTAGCCAAACACCACAATTGCATCATCCTGGCAACCCCTGTATATAAGTACCCCTCTTGTGTCTTTGGAAAGAGCAGGAAACTGGTGTTCTTGAGCTAAAAATCTTATTCTAGAATCACATGATTCTGGCTGTGATAGAATCTGTTTGCACAGAGGGCTATCCTGTTCAAAGACAGTTATAGTAGGGTGTTGGTGGTTCACATCTGTAATCCTAGGTACTTGAGAGGCAGACATCCAGGGAATGGAGTTTTGAGGCTGGTTCAGACATAAACATGTAACTTCATGTCAATTAATATGTGCATGTGAAGTATGCCTGTCTTCCCAGCTCTTGTGGCTGGGGGTGTGGGAGGGTGTGGCGGGGAGGACTGAATTCAGCCAGATTGCAGCTCAGGTTAGTCAGAAATATATCAGAGACTTGATTGGGAAAATAATGTAGGCATAAGGAGCTGGAGGCATGCCTTAAATAGTAGAGTTCCTGCTTTGTAAGTGTAGGGCCCTGAATTCAGTCCCCAGTACAAGAAAAATAAAATGGCATGGGTACAGAGTCATGAATACAGAAGCCTGGGTGGAGTCATGAATTAACTAGCAATAGGTTAAGAGTGCTCCCTTCACTGCATCCACCTCACATTTTCAATCAGGTCTCACCAGTTATAACATTCCATGCCACCCTTTAACATTACAATCAGATCGCTTTGTTGTTTTTACTCTTGTTAAGTTACTTAGGAACAGATGTTGAAATAAGAACCAAAACTGGTCTCTGGTACCTCATACTCATAATTTTACTCACTCAGGAAGCTGATATCTGGAAGATGGAAGTGTGAGGTCAGATGAGGCAGAAAAGTTGACTAGATTCCATCTCTAAAACCACCACCACGGCTGGAGGCATGCCTCAAGTGGTATAGCACCAAACTAGCAAGTTGGAGATCCTGAGTTCAAACCCCAATCACTCAAAGGGGGAAAATATATTGTAAGGTAGGAATAGAATATTATAAGTAGAAATAAACAAATACAATTTTAGAAGGAAACTGTCAAAGGCCATAGTCAAACTATTAGTGATGAGACATGCCAGTTCACTTCTTATAACTCTAGATTCCTATTTTTCATATTTGGTATATTTCTACTGCCAGAATTTCAAAGGCATGTGTTGGCTGGCATCTTTACCAGGTGAGAAAGCTAACTCAGGATCTTACTCAGAATTCATGAATGCAAGCAACAGATATCTTTATAAGTCTACACTTCTTGGACCATAATGAAACTGTTCATGAATATGCACCTACATCTTCATTAGCTTTAAGAGATCCTGATTAATAACAGTGTGCTCTTGCTGTGAAGATGCTTTCATTGTATAAGAATGTAATTCAAAGGGAATATTCATTCAAAATATTAGAAAGACTAAATTTCTAATAATTCACCATTACTTTGAGCATTAGGAATATGCTATACTTTATAAAATGGCACATTAAAAGCAAACCTGCACACACACACACACACACACACACACACACACACACACACACACACACACACACATACACACACACCCCTATTAGAAAAAAAATCAGATTCTCTACAGTCCTTGGAGTGCTCCTGCATACTGTTTCATTAAAATTCTTCTTTTTCATTATTTTTAGCTCTTGACAATTGTTGTATTTAATTAGCTCAATCAACTGTGGATTACTGCCAGTTATATTTGCAGAAATCATGGCACTTGATTAACCCTCATAAAAGCCAAAAGATAACAGAAGCACCGGAGGACTGATAATTAAATGCATCTTTTAATTTCTAGCTTATAAATGGAATTTAGCTCCTGTTAGTTTAAAGGCTCTTGTGGCTGTGTAGGCTCCTGGAGGAACTGTCCCCTGCTGACACTGCATGCAAATGACTTCTCCAGGGAAGGTGGCTTTTAGCTAAGCTTCTAAAATGTGTGCCAAACCATTGAAGGGCCCAACTTTAAGACTCTTGAAGGAAGATTTCTTGTTCCTTTTTCAATGTGTTTTTTTAGTTGGTATTTATTTATTTAATTTTTGGTGCCTGTATCGTGGCTCAAAGGCCTGGATGTTGTCCCTTAGCCTTTTCTGCTCAGGGCTAGTGCTCTACCACTTGAGCCACAGCTTCACTACTGACTTTTTGCTGGTTAATTGGAGGTAAGAATCTTACTGCTTTTCCTGTCCGGGTGGCTTTAAACTGATATCCTCAGATCTCAGCTTCTTTAGGAGTTAAGATTCTTGGCAGGAGCCATTAGTGCCTGGCTTAAAAAAATAACTGAAGTTTTGTCATTGCCAAGAAAGGAATTTTTCACATAGTTCGTGTTTAGGATGTATTTGTTGGACAGATGAGCAAATTGCTATTACCACCACTGATGGGAGAGGATTCATGTTTTCCTGGGTCTTCATATATCACATAGCAGAGTATATTATTATATATTATTACATATATTATATACAATGAAGAGTAATAACACCTGGGACTTGCCAGTAGAAAGAAATTTATTCACTCAGGCTAAAATAAAATCAAATGATAGGAAATTAAGTCTTCAGCTCTTAATATTCTCTCTGCCAAAAGATTACATTTTATCTTAGACATGCCATTAAAAATTATTAGCTACTTTTTCTCTCTGAATGAAAAAAACAATCCCAGAACAGATATTCCTCTTTATTTTTTTTCTGTATCTCATGCATTTTTGAAAACAATTTACTTTTTGTTATTATAAAGGTGATGCACAGAGGGCATACAATTACAGGTAATGAGTACATTTCCTTTCATACAGCATCTTCTGTTCCCTTACCTTCTCCAGTTCCTCTCTCCTGTCTCCACCCACCAGTTGTATAAGTCACTTTCATCAATGTCCAGTGAGTTCCACTGGTGCACTTTTTTACCCTTTTTCCCCTCGAGTTCTCTATCTTCCTCCCACCCTCCTGAAGATATGCATCAGAATACACCTTACATTAAAAAAAGAAGACAGAATCCTCAAAAAAATAAACATTTAAAAAAGGGAGGAGTGAATGAAAACAAAAAAAAAAATCCCAGAACAGATATTTCTCATTATCTGCAAAGAAATGCTCTTTGAATTTTCTGTGAGTCCATGGCCCATTATTCTCTCCGTGGATGTGATGCCAGTCCTGCTATGGAATTAAAGCTCATATCTCATGGGAGAGAAGCACCCATCCATTCCCTGTTGGTAAAGTAAGTGTACTGACTTGCTGGTATTCTGACTCACTAGCATTCTGGTGTGAAATGTTGACTTTTGTAGCAATTGTCACCGATACTGCATGCAGTGCCAGGTAGTGATTTAGTGAGGGAGTTAGATGATGATTTCGCAAAGGAGTTAGATGAGTCTGCAGGTCCTATAGTAAAATCCACAGAGATTCTGTTCTCCGGTCAGAATGAACAGCTTCTTTCGAGGTATCATATCCTTGTTCAGAGAGGTACTTTAGGCCCTGTGTAGGGAATGTTATAGGAGTGCTCCATTAAACAATTTAAATCTATTATTCTCTTCCCAAAAGTTGTTGTATTACTAATTTATCACCTTGATTTTATGTTATTTGATGTTTATGTGAGTTTTCTTGGGGCAATATGAGACTATTCCACATAGCTTCCTGAAACAGCCCTTTTCTCTCATGCAGTGCGATGCCTTTTGCTTTTTCTTATATGTCATCTGAAGGGTAATTGATCAAAGTGAGTAATTTTAATGGAGGAACCTTTTCTTCTTATTTCATTGAGTAACTGTTTGCATAATCATTATGCATCTCACTTCCATCCCTGCCATGTTTTTTTTTTTTTTTGGGTCCGGTTGTGGGGCCTGAACTCTGGGCCTGGGCGCTGTCCCTCAGCTCTTCAGCTCAAGGCTAGCGCTCTACCACTTGAGCCACAGCGCCACTTCCGGCTTTTTCCTTTTTGCTTCTGTAGTGCTGAGGAATCGAACCCAGGGCCTCATGCATGCAAGGCAAGCGCTCTACTACTGAGCCACCTTCCCAGCCCGCCCCTGCCATGTTTTGACAAGTTATATCACCCCATAAATCTGCAAATGTTATTTTAAATACCTGTTTGTTTTAAAGTGCTGTTTATTTAAAATAAAATATTGAGTAGATATTTACTATCTATAATCTTTTTATTCTTTTTATTTTGTCAGTTGTGAGGCTTGAACTCTAGGTCTGGGCGCTGTCCCTCAGTTCTTCAGCTCAAGGCTAGAGTTCTACCACTTGAGCCACAGTGCCACTTTCGGCAATTTCTGTTCATGTAGTGCTGAGGAATTAAACCCAGGGCCTCACGCATGCGAGGCAAGCACTCTACCACTAAGCCACCTTCCCAGCCCTCTTTTAATTCTTAGTAAACACCATTGGTATGCTTACTGGGAAATCTCGTCGTTAGCATGAATACAGGCGAGGGTTGTTAGTTAGCTCAGCAGACCTGACTTACTCAAACACTGCACACTCCTAAGAAAGGCTAGCCTTCCGGACAGGCTTCCAGCTAAGCACCTGCTTCTAGACGCTGGGCTTTCAGTCTGGCATACTGCACACGGTAAGAATGTTTCCGTGTGTGTGCAGCTTTGAGCGGTGCTCTACTAGTTATTTTCTGCTGTAAACAACGGGGTCTATGGCGATGCATGTTTTTGTTTGGGGTGAGCAGGCAGGCCATCAGAGGCTAAGTACTAACACCTGTGGACAGAAAGACCCTGGTGAGCTTCCTGAGTTGGCAACAGTTTGCACAGGTGGTCGTGCATAGCGACTGGGAGAATGATGCGCATCTAGGCGATTCCATCAGAACAAATCACCGGAAGCTTGCATCTGTCTTCTCCTGTATTTCATTTCCTATCATTTTATCTATATCCTTTTAATGTCCTGAATCATAACCACAGGTTAACAGCTTCTGAATCCTCCAGCAAATCACCGGGCCTTAAGGCACTGGTCCTGAGGACTCCAAACACAGCATGTTCACAGAGAGATTTAGTTGATGTTCCCCTTTCTCCCTGTGTGCAAGCCTGCTGCTCACCTTTTCCATATATTTACAAATATCTACAATACCCCACCAGTCCTATATATTTGGACCCACCCTCTCCTTGGACTTTGACCTTCATTACTAGCCCTGTGGAAATAAAACTTCCTCTTTTCCTCAACAGATTTCCAGTTATAGCACTGGGAAAATCCTAAAATCCATGACACTCCTTTTTACCATTTGCCTTGTTTTGTTTTTGCAGGTAATGCTGCTGTACTACTTAATAAGTATTATAGTACAGTGCTTCTCTGTTGAGAGGCGAGGGGAATATTTGTTTATTTGAAAACAAAATGAAACATGAATTGTAAATTGTAATGTTCCCTTTCCTCAAAATGTAAGTGATAGGAGTGACTTTAGTACATTTTCTTCCTTTATTCTGCCTGGCTATAATATCCACACTGCTGTATTAAATTAGGCATTGATACCTGTCTTTGGGATTTTGTACAATGAAAGAATGTCTCTTTGCTCTTCAGAAAAGTATTATTGTATTTCCAGGAGTGCAGGAGTTGTTTACATTATTCATTAGAACACTCTTTTTTTTATTTTTAGTTGTCTAGCATTGTTGCCCAGATAACTAAGATTTACTCAGAGTAAATAGTATTAGTGGTGATTTTGGCATTTAATTTGTTATATTATCCATAACTTTTTAGAAAAATCCCAATAGATTTATTTTAACCTAGGGGTAAAATCAGACAATTAGTAATTTATCTAAATGGTTTGAAAAGTAGATCAGCAATAGTATAATATATAACTTGCAAAGAATAACTTTGATTTTGAAAGCATATTTCTATGTTCTTGAAATCTGTGTATATTTAACAAACCAAGATGCTCTTTTATCAAAAGATATTTGATGGGCAGACAAGTATTTACCCAGAAGCATTTGTATCTTTTGAACATTTTTGTACAAGAATGGAAGTGTTATTTTCAAAAACAAAACTCGTTTCATATCTATTGTCTATCTATATGCAACAATTGTTGACCTCATATTTCCAAAATAAAAACTAACTTTATAAAATAAAAAAGTCAATAGACTTGCTTTACAAGATTATTCCTTAATTGTGCACCACATAAGAAGTAGGTATATAAAAAAAGAAGCAGGTATGTAATACAATGAGCCATGTTTTGCTGGGTTGGTTGTATGCATAGATACTTTGAGGAGGTGACATTCTCATGCACACTGAGGTGTATAATAGAATGAGCCACGGTTAGCTATGTTAGTTGTATGCATAGATGCTTTGAGGAGGCCACCCATATTCTCATACACACTTAGTCTCAACTTCCACTTTTATCTGAACTCTTCCTAAATCTATCTGGAACACTTATATTAGACCTATTCTCTAATTTCACATTTTCCTCTGTCTCTAAATTCACCTCTACTTCTATCTCTATGTTCAGATTGAGGAGATTTAAGATTAAAGGGGAAGGGGGGAGAATGCAGGCAAGAATTCATTGTATAAACCACAGAATTGAGACATATAAGGGCAGGGGTGGGCTAAAGGAGGGGTGAAGATGTTGAGCTGGTGATGCAGATCCAAGTGCATTGTACACACAAACTGCTTTGTTAAAAGGCAAAAAATTCAATACATAACCTAAAACTAAGATATGTAAGGGAAAAGGTAGGTTGAGAGGGATGGATGAAAATGTTGAAAGGGGTGGCATTGATCAAGATATGTGCTTGCCAGGTGCTGGTGGCTCATGCCTGTAATTGTAGAAGGCTGACCTCTAAGCACTGTGGTTCAAAGCCAGCCTGGGCAGAAAAGGCTGTGAGACTCCTGTCTCCAATTAACTACCTAAAAAATAGAAGCAAAGCTGTGGCTCAAAGTTATAGAGCACTAGCCATTAGTGAAAAATCTCAGGAACAGCACCCAGGTCCTAAGTTCAAGTCCTATGACTGAAAAAAATAAGTATGCACTGTATTCCTAAACTGCTTTGGTGAATGGCAACTCCTTTGTACAACTACTTAAGGATATTAAAAAATCAAATAATTTATGTATTATATATAAAAGGAAATTGTCCCCTATAGAAACAACTTTTCTCGCAACAGTATCTATTCCAATAACACCCATATAAGTCTCAGTCTTTCAATCTCTAAGACTTGCAACCAGATTTTTGTTTTGTTTTGTTTCCCTTTAAAGTTCAGTCATTCTTTTTACCTTCCAATGACAAATCAGACCAGCCCTGTTAATCTTTCTTTTTTAAGATCTCTCTCAACCCAGAATAGGGTCATTTTCTTTTTTGGTGGCCAGCATAGAGCCTAATTTGCTGTATTACAAGTTGTTCTCTTAGGTCCTCTGTTCTAGAAGAGCAAGCATTTCCCTACAGAAACATTTTCATGTCACAACTTCCTAACGATGTCTAATGATCTGTTATGCTATTCTAGGGACTCACAGCGTTTTCTTCTTCTCTGCACTTTCATTCTTACCAACCGCATAATTTTCTTCATTTCTTTTCTTCCTTTTTTTTTTTTTTTTTGTGCTGGACCTGGGACATGAACTCAGGGCCTGTGCACTTTATTTTTTTTCTCTGTCAGTCAGGAGTCTTGAACTCTGGGCCTGGGCGCCATCCCTGAGCTCTTTAGCTCAAGATAAGCACTCTACCACTTGAGCCATAACGCCACTTCTGGTTTCTGAGTGGTTTATTGGAGGCAAGAGTCTCATGGACTTTTGTGCCCAGGCCAGCTTTGAACCGTGATTCTCAGATTTCAGCCTCCTGAGTAGGATTACAGGCATGAGCCACCGGAGCCCAGCACCTGTGCACAACTCTTGAGCTTGTATTGGCTCAAGGCTAGTGCCCTACCCCTTTGAGCCCCCAGTGCCATTTCTGGCTTTCTGGTAGTTATTGGAGATAAGAGTTTCAGAGCTGGCTTTGAACTGAGATCCTCAGATCTCAGCCTCCTGAGTAGCTAGGATTACAGGCATAAGCTACCTAGCTTGATTTTGTATATTATAGAACATACCAGGTTTTTTGGTGAGCTCATACAATTCATACAATGTTCTCTCATTTTGAATATCATCTAAGAAGCTTTGCCAATCCTTCTCTTAGCCTAGAAGCACCTCCCCTCATTATATAGCTCTTTTTACCATACATTACTTTGCCTATGTTGATGGTTTGCTTTATTATATAAATTCTTTACATCAAAGCCAGTCTTTCTTTCCTTTCCTTCCTTCCCTCTTTTTCTTTTCTTTTCCTTTCTTTCTTTCTTTCTTTCTTTCTTTCTTTCTTTCTTTCTTTCTTTCTTTCTTTCTTTCTTTCTTTCTTTCTTTCTTTCTTTCCCTCCCTCCCTCCCTCTCTTTCTTTCTTTCTTTCCTCTCTCTCTCTGTTTGTTTTTTCTTTCTTCTGATTCTGGGGCTTGAACTCAAGGCCTGGTGCTCTCATTTGCTTTTTTTCTGCTTAAGGCTGTCACTCCAGCACTTGAGCCATACTTCCAACCCAGAGTTTTCTTCCTGGGCTGGCTTTGAACCATGATCTTCAGATCTCAGTTTCTTGAGTAGCTAGAATTTCAGGCATGAACCACCAGCACCTGGCCAATGTACTATTTCTTTATTTTAAAATCAGTATGTACTTCATGCAGTGATCTTTGGTGTCTATAAAGTATAAACTGTCCACAACAAATCACGTCTAAGTCTTAAATTATCTTTTGTTAGGCTTCTTTAGTCAAGGTTTAGTTGCTATTTCTGTATGATATGCTACACCCAAACTTAATGGGTTAAAGTAAGCATAAGCCATTTACTGAGCTCAGAAATCCATAATTTGAACAGGGCCAATGCTGAATTTGTCATCAGCAGAGGCAGCTCAAGTTGGCCTCCATAGATGTGGTTCACTCATCTGGCTGTTGTCTGGAATATCAGTGGGTGGAGCCATGAGATTCTTAGTTGCCTCCATTGGTCTTTTTTTTTTTTCTTTTCTGGAGACTTCCTCACAGCACAGTGGTGAAATTCCCATAGTGAATATGAGTTCTGGGACTTAGAAGTGGAAACTGCAAGTTTCTTTTTAAAACTTTTTTTTTATTGTTACTATTAAGGAGCTGTGCAAAGGAGTCATAATTCCGTACGTCAGGTAATGAGAAGCGTGCATCTTGGACAATGTCACCCTTTCCTTCACTTTTCCCCGTTTCTCTTCTCCTGTCCCTGCCTATAAGTTGTATCATTCATTTTTTACATAATATATTGAATAACATGACTACGTTTGCTCACCTTTCCTCCCTCCATTCCTGTGCCTTCCTTTTGCTCCCCACCAAGAAGAAGACAAAAAGAACAAGAACTAAAACAACAACACTAACACTAACAACAAAAAACACCTCTGCTCCCATTTCCTAGAATTTGTTTTAGTAATTAGATTTTAGATATTTCCATGCTTCATGCCTTTGGGTTACTCCCCTAAGCATATCTTCCTCTAGTCTGTTTGTTTGTGTGCAAATGCATAGAGTCCTATATGAGTTGTCATGTCCAGTTTTAGGGAAGATGCAAGTTTTTAAAGGCCAGTGCTAACTTCTACTGTCTTCTATGGGTCAAGCATTTCCAGAGCCCAGAATCATAGGGAAGAGACCTAGGACTTCGCATCTCTCAGTGAGATGTGTGTGTCAAAGAATTTTGGGTACATAATTTAAAGCCTTTTCTGATAGAGAGTGTAAGAAGGCACAGAGAGCTAAAGTTGGGATGGCTTTCTAGGACAGAGAATGTTATTATCTAATTATTAAAAACAAATGTAAAACATTTACCATTTAACAAATTAGGGAAAATAGGGGTTTGAAGGAGAGGAAATGGGATGTTAGCAAGCACATAAGTTGTCCAACCTTTCAATTTTCTTGAGGCGTTATCTTCACAGACGCATTTCCTTTCATCTTCAGTAGAGAAAAAAATTAAGACTTGCATTACTACTTTGTATTACTTTTTCTTAATCTACAAATGAATTCCTCAGTATTTTATAATAGGCTTTGCTGTTAGTAATTATGAATTAAATGTGTTAGAATAGCATATATGAAAATATTGTATATGAACACTGTGAGGTAAGAAGTTAGGGTGTTTGCTTTTCTTTCTGAAGTGTGTGTGTGCCAATCCTGAACTCGGGGCTCTCCCTGAATGTTTTTGCTTAAGGCTGGAGATGAGAGTTTCATGAACTTTCCTACCTGGGCTGGCTTTGAACCATGATCCTCATTCTCAGCCTCCTGAGTAGCTAGGTTTACAGGCATGAGCCATGGATACCCGGCTTTATTGTTTGTATTCTTGATGATGGACATTCTAACTGGTGTGAGGTAGACTCTCAATGTTATTTTGATGTGAATTTCTTTTGTGGTCAGATATGTTGAACATTTATTTATTGGCCATTTTACTTCTTTGGAAAAACGTTTGTTTAGTTCTCTTGTTCATTTATTAATTGAGTTACTCAAGGTTTGGAGGTTTAGTTTCTTCAGCTACTTGTGTATTCTAGGGATTAGTCCTTGATCAGACATTTAACTATCAAAGCTCTCTCATTCTGAGGCTTTTTAGTTTATACTATATCCTTCACTGTTCAGAAGCTTTTTATCTTGATGTAATCCCACTTGCTAATTCTCTCTCCTTTTTGCTGAGCCCCTGGAATTTTACCCAGTCTAGCTTTTTGTTGGTTAATTGGAAACAGAGCCTCCTGAGCTTTTCTGCCAGCACTGGCTTTGGACCTTGATCCTTCACCTCTCAGCCTCCTGAGTAACTAGGATTATAGGCATGAGTCACAGCTGTCCAGCTTGCATATCAGTTTGGAGTCTACACAGAGTCCCTCACCTTATGGAGTGTGTTTTCCCTTCTGATGCACTCTAGCCAATTTTGCCTTCAACTGGCCATGATTTTCTCTGCTCTTTATTATCTGCCTTCTTCCTGAGTTCCAGCAAGAAAACTGTCAGGATTGAGCTTTGGGGTCTAATTTCTTACACATTTCTAGAAGAAATATTCAGATACTCAAAGGCACCTTGTCAGTTATTTGATAGTTGTCCTTGACATCTGGGTTTTGATGAATGGAGCTGGGGTTAAGAGGGGAAGAGGCCGTGTTCACTCGGCTGCAAACCCTGCCTTAAGTCCTAAACCATTCCTAGAAGAGCAGCCTTATAGGAACTGAAGCTGTGCTTTTTGAGGGGTCAGCAAACTTTTATCCTCTACTTCCTTTCAAAAAACCTTCTCCACTAATATCAATTCTTTAGAAAAGGATGCTGTGTTAACTGGGGTGAGCCGATGTTCCCCCAAAGAGGCCACTTTTGTATTAAAGGGCTTCCAGACTGCCTGAATTGCACGGCTTGGAGCACTGTGACCTTGCTGTAGATGAAAAGATAAAGGTAGTATTTATTGGCCTCTATATCTGACCTAACTTTCTCTCTCTCTCTCTATCTATATATCTCTATCTCTATATCTCTATCTCTATATCTATCTATATCTAAATCTATATCTATATATTTGGTGACTCCTGAGTAAAATATGTGTGCTAACCCTGACAATCTTCTGGCTCCCATCAACCTCAAAGCTGGTGATTTCTACAGGAACTTTCCCTACTTTATTAAAGAGGATGTGTGAATCTTGTGGAAGATTTTCCAGCCTCTTTAGGCCATCTACTTGGTGACCCTTCCCCCCCCCCCTCAACTTGCTTTCTTTGGGGATTATCAAAGTTTATGTAATCCTTCATGGAAGATCAGGCCTTGACCTTGGACTTGACCTTGGACTTCCTAGAACTGTGAGAAATATTTCTTCTTGTTGTTTATATAGGTCACCCAGCCTATAGCATTTTGGTATAGCATCTGGAGCCAGGACTGTGCCTTTCTTATTTTCTTCATTTACAATGGCAGAGATTAGATGAAAAGAGGCCATCCTGTAATTTGCTCTGGAAGTAATGGAACCAGAAGGTCAAACCCAGGCTATCCAGCTTCAGAGTGTACACAACCTCATGTACCCCCCCCCCCCCCAGATAAGAATAGATTTAAGAAAGTAATACAACCAGCATATACATGTATAGTCAATCTTTCAATAATTAAGGGTAAAACAATAAGATGTCATTTTCATTAAATTTTCAGGTTCCTGAAAGCAAGAGTGTAGGGTAGAGTGTAGTCATCAAGACTATTAATGAATTTTTTAATTCAATTTTGCTGATCCCGAGGCTTGAACTCAGGGCACGGGCACTATCCCTGAACTTTCTTGCTCAAGACTAGTGCTCTACTGCTTGAACCACAGCTTTACTTTTGGATTTTTGGTAGCTAATTGGAGATTAAGAGTCTCACAGACTTGCCGGTCCTGGCTGGCTTCCAATCATGATCCTCAGATCTCAGCCTCCTGACTAGCTAGGATTACAGGTGTGAGCCACCTGAATCTGTCTTGAGTTCACTTCTTAAATGGTCACAACAAGCTTTCTATTTAAACCTACTTTCCAAAAAACCCCCAACCAACCAACCAACCAGACAAACCAAAACCAAAACCCTTCAATTGCTATTTTAACTATCTATCAAAGGCTATATCCAGTGTTTTCCATAAAACTCCAAGTTCAAAGGGAAGCATTAGATTCAGAGAACAGGAACGCACACTCTCACACACAAAGAACAGTCACAGCAAAACCAGAACGTTGCCAGAAATAATTGGACAATGTTTTGGGCTGTGATTTTTTTTTTCCTCCAAGGATTGAATCCCTTTCTCATCAGAATCAAGTTTTTTCCTCTCCCTCTCTGTCTCTGTCTCTGTCTCTGTCTGCCTGCCTGCCTGCCTGCCTGCCTGCCTGCCTGCCTGTCTGTCTGTCTGTCTCTGTCTGTCTGTCTGTCTGTCTGTCTGTCTGTCTGTCTGTCTGTCTCTCTCTCTCTCTCTCTCTCTCTCTCTCTCTCTCTCTCTCACACACACACACACACACACACACACACACGAGTGGTTAGGAGAAAATGACAGAGACCTTGAAACGTCTGTAGACACCTGGGAAACCTGTCCAGTCTCCTGGGGCAGTGGCTCTGGGTGCATCCCGGGCAGCAGGAAACCTTGGGCCCACTCCAGGAGGACGCGGGGCGCCCCTAGAGACCACACGGGGACCGGGTGCAGGGAAGCAGAGACCCTGGCGGCATTGGCTCTGGATCGGTTGTCGCGGGTTTCGGGGGCGGGGTGCGGGATAGGATGGGGACTGCCTTCGAGCGAGTCCGGAGCGCGCCTCGCCTCCGCGGTGCGCAGGAGCCGCCCCTTCCCACCTCCACCTCCCGCGGCCGCGGCGCGGAGCTGCAGTCAACACCGGGACGCGAGCCGCTCTCCTTGGAAGCCTGGACCCTCGGAGAGCCGCAGCCCCCAGCCCCGCAGGACCGAGGTGCGGGGGCCCCGCCGGCCACACCCGCGCCATCTCCATCGCTCTCTGGGTCGCTCCCCGCCACAAGTTTGTCCGGCGCCAGCCAAGTTGGTGAGCGTGGGAGCTCCTCCCGAGCTCAGGACGACCAGCCCCGCTTTGCACCCCCGGCCCCTCCGCAGCATGGCCTGGCCCGAGGCGTCCCCCGGTATCTGGGGGTGGCTCATTCTCCGCAGCTGTCTCCTCGCAGGAGCCCAGGTAAGAGCTGGTCCCGTCGCACCTGCCTCCAGTCTTAGCCTGGCCGGGGAGAAGGCGCATGGACGCGCGCGCGCACACTCACACACACTCACACACACTCACACACACTCACACACAAACACACACACTCACACACAAACACACACACTCACACACACTCACACACACACACACCCACTCACCCACTCACACACACACAACACACACATTCACTACACACACACTCACACACAAACACACACTCACACACACTCAGACATAACACACACTCACACACAGTCTCTCTCACACACACACTCACACACACTCACACACACTCACACTCACACACACACACACACACACACACACACACACACACACACACACGCCCTGGCAGGGCGACAGTGGTTCTCTAAAGGTATGCTTTGGACGGGTGATGGCCTAGGGACCAGCATCTTGTCACCAGCACCCGGTTTGGAACAACTGAGTTTGGAACCCAGAACGCGCAGCTGGATGGCGAAGGAACTTGGCTTTTGTTGATGTTTGTTTTAAATGATCTCCAAGGGACTTTTTGTTTTTGTGTTTGTTTTGGTCTGTTGGCAATTTATCATTTGCCTTTGGGTGTTTAAACCTATAGTACTGAAGTGTCATTATTAGACCGACTGACCGGCGGTCTCTGATTGAGAATCGTGTATCACAAGAGCAAACACGTAGAATGTAAACATGGTAATATTTAAAAAATGAGTGATGATTGCCATTTTCCTACTACTAATACTATTTAGGGATTTTTTTAGGCGATCTTTTTTTCCCCCAAAGGGAACCCCTTTCATGAGCAAAGAACAAATTATCCAAACCTTTTTGAGTGAAATGAAATGTAAGGTTTTAGAGTTAGCTTTGTAGAGGATCTAGGAAGAGAAGTGTTGAGCGGGAGTGTTCTGCCCTGTGAAGAGCGAAGTGAATTGAAGCGGACTAGAAGTTATTTCTCTTAGATTCGGTAGAGGGCGCACGTTGATCGTCAAATGAACACTTTAAAACTGTCTGGGCTGGTACTATCTTATACTTAAACGATGTTCTTGAATGATCAGTTTAAATTTTAATTATTCGAAAAACTTGTCATAGTCGTGACCACATAAATCAAACACTTAGAAGGGAGTTTTAGGAAACACACGTCCTGAGGAATACTGCACTGTAACATCACCAGGATGTCTCATGTAGACGTGTGTTACTTGAAACAGTCTGTAGTCTAAGCAATTGACGTATCTGCGCATTCTCTTAACTTCAGTTTTCTCATCTTCAATAGAGTCATGCTAGACTATAATTTTTTAATTCTGCAACCCATGGCTTATTACTTTAAGTTATGATTATAATTTATTTGAAATTTTATGACTAAGAGAGTGATAGACACTATATATATATTTGGGCACTTTTTACTAAAAGTGTTAGTTATTGGTTTTGCTAGCTCAACTATGAGACAAGATATGAAAAATAATCTATCTCAATTTATTTTAATATTTAATTAATGATGAATATATTCTTAGCTATACATGTATATTTATAAAATCTAATATATTGATAGACCACCAGAGGAAACCCATTCAAGCAGAAATGAGCTTGCATAGAACGAATGTTTCATAGTCAGCAAATATTGGATTGGATCATGAAATAGATGATGGACCAATGCTCATCAGTTATTTTGGAGATCTCGTTTTTTTTTTTTTTTTTGGCAAAAATGCACAGTTGGTGTTTGAATGCCTCAAACCACGCATTCGTACACTGGATGTCATTACAGAGGCCAGCACTGCATTTCCTGGTGGGGAGGAGGACCTCTGCGTCAGCATTTAGCTTTTGCTTTACTTGCCAGTGAATCTTCCTGGTCACAGCCTTTGTGATGGAGTTAGGGGTGCAGAGCATCTCCTGGTGGAGGGGGAAGAGTAATGTCTGTGGAGAATGAGGATGTAGAATTGCTCACAGAGAGCCTCAGACCAGAAAGCAAATTGGATGTTTTTACCAACTGAATGGAGAGGTTGGGGACAAAATTTACCTAGCAGAGAAGCTCCAAGCCATGTTAAAAAAAATCAAGTTCTGATCCCTGTGTGCAGATAGACACTCGAAAGGTTTGCAGCCACGAGCTATGAGCTAACTGCACTTTTGACCAATGCACAGCTGGTTCCTGTTAGAAGCTCTATTCCTCTTAGGCTGCCTGCACCACAGAGTTATCAAGAAACAACATCTGTTTTGTTGCAATTGGGAGTAGGATGGTCTTTACATCTGCTGCACTGACTACAGTGTGTGGCACTCCGTGTGTGCTGGGAAATGAATATAAATGATCACCACAACCGAAAGGGCTCCCAGAAGCTCATGACACTAAGTGGAAGTATGTCAAGTCTGTACAGTGCCAGGTGTGAGCAGATACAAGTGGGCGGATTTTCACCTGAGTGGAATCTTAACACTGCCCTGGGTAGTCTAGTGCCAGGGAGTGGGAGGTTTGGCTTGGGAATCCTAAAGCTACATTCACATTCTTCCACCGGTAATCCCCACCTCCAAAACACAAACCTGGTGCTCTCTACTCTCCTATAGGGAGGAAGAACTATACTAGCCTTCTAGTATGAAGACTTACAATCTACTATAAAATCAAATGTTTCTCAGTGGGTGGAACAAAATGATAATATAGGATCCTATTCATTTACCAAGTGTCAAATAATGTGCAAACCACACACACACACACACACACACACACACAATTCTCTTATTTAACTTTTGATTGTCATAGTAATTTTATGAGGTACTACTTCCTAACACATTTTCTAATTTCTAGTTTCTAATACATGAGAAAATTGGAAGAAGAGAAGTTAGGTAATAGATTCAGTTTACATGCCTGACAGTAGAATGTCCATGATTTATACTCTAGGTTTTCCCTAGCCTCCCCTTCCTACCTTCTTATTGATTGTGGGGCTCAGCTGGGCACTGATTATGTGTACCTCTGTCACTGCACTACTCACCTCTGGGACTCTCTTCCACAGACGTTCTCTATAGGTCTGTAATGATCTTTCCAGACATTCTGTCATGGAATTGGGAACAATCACAGAGTGCTTGTGAGAGGCTATTGCTTATTAATAAAAAAGCAATAAACATATATACACAGGCCAGTATGATGAAATGATGACAGGATGAATGATGACTGAGAAACAAGGAGATACATGATACAATACCACTTACATACATTGAAACAATGCACCTACACATTCAGATAAAACATATACATACATTCACCTGTGAATATTGTACATGGGGACAGGACAGTAGGAATAGGGGATAGGAATAAAAAAAAGAGGATAATACATCCAACCAATCAAATCTGCCTGTTCTCTGAACTTCCAATATGTGTGTTAGTTGGAAATTGTGTTAATAGATTGAACTACGGATATGTAGTGGTAAACACATGGCTAGTTGTAGCATGTGGCAGCTTCTCCACAGTCAGGCAAGCCAGGATGCTGCCAGGACACGACCCTTAGCAAAATCAAACAGATCTAAAACCTAACTGTTGATTAGATGTCTATTGTATTCATCCCCAGGAGCACTATTCTAGCTAAAGACCAGATCGTTGGTTTTTTTCTCTTTCTTTCCTGTTGACAGCTGGGACTGCTTCCATTTATCTTCCAATTATAAGAAAGCCCTGTGTCCCAGAGTGGGTGGACTTCTCCTTGGCTGCACTAATTGTAGTCAGCCCCCACAGCCCAGAGACAGGGAGATGGAAGGAAGCCAGACTTGGCCTTTTCTTGGCAGTGTACACCGAATAGGTTTCTTTCACCCAGAACTTACTTGATGGTTTGTGAACACAAATAAGAACACTTCTAAACCAACATGTATTCATTCTACTTATTGTCCTGTCTTTAGCTTCCGTCATCTGTGGCATGTATTAGAACACATACAGGCCCTTTCTTTCTCTTCTGCTTTCTTTTTGTCTTTTCTCTTGGCTGTTTATATTTTTTTCCCCAGTGGCTATGTAATTTTAGGTAGCCTGCTTCATCTTTCCCATATTCTCCACTGTAAAATGGAGGTAGTAATAGCAGTTACTCATAGAATGCAAGAAAGTAAAATTAAATTAAAATAAAATTGATAGTAAAATAGACAAGCAAAAGACAAGGTTTTTGGTATTAAAGTATCAGTTCTTTTCTCATTTTCTCCTAGCATATTAGTCAAATGCTTTTTTTTTTTTTTTTTTTTGTCGGTTATGGGGCTTGAACTCAGGACCTGGGCGCTGTCCCTGAGCTCTTTTGCTCAAGGCCAGTGTTCTACTGCTTTGAGCCACAGCACTACTTCTGGATATTTTTGAGTGGTTAGTTGGAGATAAAGAGTCTCATGGGGACATTTTTGCCCAGGTTGGCTTTGAACCTCAATCCCCAGATCTCAGCCTCCTGAGTAGCTAGGATTACAGGTGTGAGGTACCAGTGCTTGGCTTAGTCAAATCCTTTTAAATAAAATGATTATTGGAACTGGGATAGGTGAGTCATGCCTATAATCCTAGTTATATGGGAGATGGAAATTGGGAGGATCTCAGTTTGAAGCCAGTCCAATCAGAAAAGCAGTGAGACTTCATCTTAATAGAAAAATCTAGGCAAGTTGATGTGGACCTAACATTCAGCTACAATAAGAAATAGGTGGATTGAGCCAGGGTGTTGGTGGCTCATACCTGCAATCTCAGCTACTCAGGAGGCTGAGATCTGAAGATTGTGGTTCAAAGCCAGCCCAGGCAGGAAAGTCTGCAAGACTCTTATCCCTGATTAACTACCAAAAAACCAGAAGTGGAACTGTGGCTCAAACTGGTTGAGTGCTGGCCTTGTGCAGAAGAGCTCAGGGACAGCACCTGGGCTCTGAGTTCAAACCCCATGACCACTACCACCAATAATTTAAAATGGGTGGATTGAACTCCAGGCATGCATGTAGGTCCAAGCAAGAAGTGAGACCCTATCTCAAAAATACAAGCCCCTAAGAGAGCCAGAGGCATGGCTCATCAGTAGAGAGCCTGGCAAGCAGGTGTGCGCCTTTTCTTTCAGAACCCATTTTTCTGACAGCAGTTGAACATTTTATTCATGGCATGTGTTAATATGAATATTTGACTAGCATCCATCTCCCTCTTTCATTCTGAAGACAGAGCAATGAAGTCAGCGATACTGGCAGCAGTCTTTATCATCACTGGAGTGACCTTACAGAAAGGAGATGGCAATAACCTGAGCGATACAAGAGACTTTTAGAAGGCGTGTTAATTGGAAAGAAAGGAGAGCTTAGGGAGGACTTGGTGAGTTACAGTTTTAGATAACAGTGTGACATATCTAGTAGATTGGCTGCATATTTGGTTATGCAAGGAAAGGTCTTCATCATCATTACTGTGCAGAGAATCCCTTAGTCCACATGTATAAGTGATATTCTCAACAAGAATAGAATGAAAAGAAAGGGCTAGCCAAATGGCTTAAAAGGGGCGATTCTATCTAACAAACCATGTGAAGCTCTCTGATAATTAGCAACATGCCTTTAAGGGGTAGAATCTCCATAATTTTTTTTTTTTTGTCGGTCATGGGGTTTGAACTCTGGGCCTGAATGCTGTCCTTCAGCTCTTCAGCTCAAGGCTAGCACTCTACCACTTGAACTATAGCACCACTTCCAGTTTTCTGGTGGTTAATTGGAGATAAGAGTTTCACGGACTTTCCTGCCTGGGCTGGCTTTGAACCGTGATCCTCAGATCTCAGCCTCCTGAGTAGCTAGGATTACAGGCATGAGCCACCAGCACCTGGTTCTCTCCATAAATGTTTGAATAGGTGAAACAATACTTATTTCATTCCAAGAAAATTTATCTTTTGTTAATCTCATGGCAAACTCAAGTCTTTAATCAGTTATCCATCCCAGCTCATTAGATTTAAAAATTCTTTTCTTTTTTTCTGTTTAAACTCTAAATTTTATTGTTAAGGTGAAGGGTTGTAAAGGAGAAGTTACAGTTACATAAGTCAGGTAATGAGTACATTTCTTTCTTTTTTGTTTTGTTTTATATATGTTTTTATGTACCAATGGTGGTACCAGGGAATTATAATGTAGTATGACCATTTATGTGTCCAGTTCATCATGATCAGAATCATCCCTTCCCTCATTCTCCCTCTCCCTTCATGATACCTCTTCCCCTATGAGTCACATCAAGGTTTTCACTTCCTTTATTATGTACGTACATTTACCCACTTCCCTTTTCCACTAGCCTCCCTCTCATTCAGAGCACATTTCAGTTTCCTGATAATCACTTTGTTAAACTGTCTGTTAATTGTTCAAAAGGTTTGCACTACAGAATTTCACGCCTACATATACTGTACTCTAGTCATCTTGTGTTTGTGGGTGTGTGTGTATATATGCCTGTACATGTATACATGGGAGGTTATATTTGGGGCTTATGATTCATATATGATAGAAAATATGCAACCTTTGTCTTTCTAAGTCTGACTTATTACTTTTTCCAGGTCCATCCATTTCCTTGTAAGTGACATAATTTTATTCCTTGTATTGATTTTTTGGGATTCACTTTTTCTTGCTTTTCTAAGAGGCACACCATTATTTTATTTATTTACTATTGTATTCTTGATCTTTCTTTACTGTATTCTGTGTGTTCTTGTAGGTTTTACTTTCAGTTTCATTCCAGGAATTTTTAATCTCTGTTTTTTTTCAATGATTCATTAACATTTCAAAAGTGCATGTTGTACTGGGTGCTGGTGGCTCATGCCTGTGAACCCTAGCTACTCAGGAGGCAGAGATCTGAGAATTGTGGTTCAAAGCCAGTCTGGAGAAGAAAGTCTATGAGACTCTCAGCTCCAATAAACTTCCAAAAGGTCAGAAGTGGAGTTGTGGCTCAAGTGGTAGAATACTAGTCTTGAGCAAAAAAGCTTAGGGACAGAGCCCAGGCCCTGAACTCAAGCCCCCCAGTTTGGCACTCAAATAAAAACAACACCCAAAAAGAAACCCAGACCCAAAGTGCAAGTTGTATAAGTTCATGTGTATTTTTCTGTAGTTTCTCTTCCATTGTAATTTGATAAGATAGAAGCAATTATTTCATGTTTTTGGTTGAGATTTGTTTTATGGAAGAAGAGCTGATGTTTGCTTCATGAGTCTGTTGCTTTGTAATAGTGGTATCATCATAAGCAGGAAGAACTCTCTCAGATTCAACATGAAGGAGCAGGAAATAACATCAAAATATGTATCACCAGCCCTCAATATAAAACTCCTAGCACACTTAAGTCCTTCTTTGTCTCACCCATAAGCAACCACTTTTATCATTCCCTAGTGGCTGCTGCTTCCTGTACATCCCATAAGTATCACGTAGCCCTCCATAAAGCTGGTAGCACAGATTTGAACAGCTGACGGAGTGAAGGGGGTAGGAAATGCACCAATAACTGCAATCCATCCCCACTTTATTTCACACTATAAACTTCTTCAGGGAGCTGGTCCTTCAACAGCAGAGATAAGTTTTTCAGAAAAAAGTGTTATTTAGGGAAGAAAGAAATTCTGATTACTCCAACAAGCTCCCTTTTCAAAGAAGAGCAGCTGACAGATTGAGTGTATTGTACAGAGTCTTGAGGGGAGCTGGGAGGAGAGGTCTGGTAGGGTAGGTAGCCTCTGCACAAGCCTAGAGGATGTGGTGGGGTTGGCATGTTACCTACCATGTGCTCAGAGGTCTGTCTGTCCATAGGGTAAAAAATGGCACATTGGTGTGCTCTGGTTAAAATAATTCCTGGTGAGGACAAGGAGTCCCTGAAGAGAATACTTTTTTTTCTTTTGTTTTGGTGTATGTATGGGGCTTCAGCACAGGGCCAGGAACTGTCTCTTAGTGTTCTGCTCAAGGCTGGTTTTCATCTGAGCCCTACCTCCACTTCTGGTATTTTGTTTTGTTTTGTTGCTGGTTTATTGGAGATAAAAGTCTCACAGCCTTTTCTGCCTAGGCTAGCTTCAAATCAGGATTCTCAGATCTCAGCCTCCTGAGTAGCTAGCATTTCAGGTGTGAACTACTGGTGCCCTACAGGGACTGTATTTTAAGACATGATGGAAATGATAAAAGTGAATGAGAGATGTTGTCCAAGAATGACGTTGGAAAAAAAAAAAGAAGTATATATAGAGAGCGGGGCAGGGAAGGAGCAAGTAAAGGAGGGAGGGAGGAAAGGAGAAAGGAAGGAAGGGAGGAAGGATAGGAGGAAAGAAGGAAGGATCGAAGGAAGAAGTCTCTTAAGTGGTTGCTTTGGAAAGTTCTAGTGGGGGAATGGAGAGGAAGATCAGATGACGGAGGAGACAGATTTTATTCTTGCCTGCTTCATGCAACTTAGCTAGCTTCCCCCAATGAGAGTTGTTTCCTGCTTTAGGGCTCTTCAGGTTCTGACTCTTAGCTAGACTGAGACTTTTCTGCTTAGACTAGCTATGAAATTTCAGGTGTCAGCTTCCTGAGTAGTTAGTATTACAAGTGTGAGTCACTGGTGCCTAATCAGAATGCTTTTCCTAAATCAATGCAGTTTATGAATTTATGTTCACCTGAAAGAAAGATATGAGCAATATCACTATGAGTATTTAATTTTTCTTACATTAACAGTTGATCTCTATTATTAAGACAAGGGGGTTTTCAATAAAATGCACATTACCAGATTAATGCTTTCCCTTAGCGTACATTGGAATGCAAACATGTGATTTCAATTAATTAATAATCAGTTATCAAGGGCAAATCACTAACATCTGTTTTCTAAACACCATATTCTGTTTTGGATGCAATTATTGCTTTTTGGGTAATAGACATTGAATAGGAAAGTGGCTTTTCTTTTTAAAGTACACTAGCATTTTAATATCACTTTGTGGTAAGGAATACTCGTCTGCACAACAAAGGAAGCAGAAAAAGCAGCATAAAGACTTTGTGCTCCCGTGGGAAAGCACAGATTTGCACATTCTAGTCAAACTTACTCCTCGCCGAACTGGTCACATTTTTTTTTAGAATAAAATATTCTTAGAAACTGTTATTAATAAGATAGGTATGTTTTTTGAAATGTAAAAAGGTACATATGTGGAACAGGAAACAAAAATACGTAGAGTTCAAGTGAAACTGGTATAAGGGTCAGATTTCAAATGTTCACATTTGATCATTGAAGTGTCAAATTCTTGGAATCAGACTTAGAGTTCTGAAGCTTGGTTAGCGCTTACCCTGTGTTTCCTAGGATTAACTGGAAAACCAAGGGGGAAAGAGAGCTTGAATAGTACCTGATTGTTGCTGAAGAATGGAGGGGGCAGAGGAACTTTCCTGTCCTGCCCACTCAGGTAATTCCTTTGCCTTTGACCTGTGAGGATCTATGACTCACTTAGTGCAGCTACTAGGACCCAATAGCTAAAATCCTGGTTGATGCAATAGTTTAAAAACTATTGAAATAAATATGAGCATTGAACTATGAACATAATCAAGAAATCACCAAAAATATATATCTGACTATTCTGACTATTCAATATTGAGCTGAACTTCACACAGTATTTTTATTAGAAAATAATGGCCTCACAAAAAAACCTTACAGTCTATCATAATTTTTGAATAGTTCTACACTTCAGGTTGAACCTGATAGAATTTGCTCTCTGCCATTATCTCACACTTCCAAATATCTTAGTTCTCACACTCATTAAAATAACTTGAGAATTACCAGGAGTCACTATGAAATACAAGGAATTCCAGTCTGTTCTTGTTTTCTGGGTTTGGTGGGGTTAAAGCATCTATATTTCCATAGATATCAGATTCCTGAGGTCAAGCACCATGTTTTGAACAAACAATTGAATATAAACGTATTTCATTGAAATAAAACTTTCTAAGAAGAGAATTTACTTTCTTGATATTGGTAGTATCAAAGCCAAATTTAGGTAATTTTATCCAACAAGCACTGATCATTCACTTGTTATAAGTTAGACACATACTCCAGGTTGTGAATGGGTGTCAAGACAGGTAGTGAAAAATATCCAGGGAGAGAAGCATGTGGGATGGGTCTTATTAAATGCCTCTATTCCTTTGGTATTTATGTTAATAGTCTTCTTTTTAATTTTTTATTGTATATATATTATTGTAAAGATACTGTACAGAGGGTTTACAGTTACATGAGTAAGGTAATGAGTACGTTTCCTATCGAGCACTGTTAGCCCCTCCTTTGTTTTTCCCCTACCCTCCATTCCTTCCCTACCTCCCCAACACTTCCTTCCCACTCCCAAGTTATAAAGTTCTTTTTCAACATAGTGTCTTGACATCTCATTGTTACAATGGGTCATCCTGTTCAGCATTTTGTTATTTCCCTTCTCCTCCCCAAATTATAAAAATGTATATACAAGATGCAGGGAACCGGAATCAAATACAGTGAATACAGAGGTTATACCATGGGCGAAGAACATATAAAAGAAACATATAAATCACATAGTACATTATAAATACACTAAAAACAGTAGTGACAAAGATAAAACCTCTTGTGTCCCTATCTTGGGGTTCACTTTGCTTAGCATCATCTTTTTTTTTTTTTTTGGGTCCAGTTGTGGGGCCTGAACTCTGGGCCTGGGCGCTGTCCTTCAGCTCTTCAGCTCAAGGCTAGCACTCTACCACTTGAGCCACAGCGCCACTTCTGGCTTTTTTTCTTTTTGCTTATGTGGTGCTGAGGAATTGAACCCAGGGCCTTAGGCATGCAAGGCAAGCACTCTACCACTGAGCCAACTTCCCAGCCCCTAGCATCATCTTATATAGTCATATGTACATAGCTTTTGACCTTTTCTGCTTGTCTAATAAGGTTATCCTAGACATATTCTAGTTATTGCAAATAAAGGAAACCATGGGACCTGGCTTACTTCACTTAATATAATATTTTTTTCCAAGTCTTTCCATTTCCTAATATATGTGGCGATGTTATTCTTTCTGATGGAGGCATAGAATTCCATTGTATCTCTCTCTCTCTCTCTTTCTCTCTCTCTCTCTCTCTCTCTCTCTCCATATATATATATATGTATATGTATATGTATATATATATATATACCACATTTTTTGACAATGCTTTGAGAAGTCAGTTTAGTTAAGGAAAGTTCAAATTACTGAGACAGTATGATTCTGCACGTGTCTTGTGGGAATTCTGAATGTGTGTGTGTGTGTGTGTGTGTGTATGTGTGTCTCAGTATTAAAACAAAAAGGATCACTCAGAGTAGCTTACTTAGTTCATAGATGGGCAAACCAAAGCCCAGAGATGTTGAATATTTTGTTCGGATTTTATTGGTAATGTTTTGGTAGGTAGAGCTACATATTGGGAGACAATAGTTGTCTCTAATTAGTCAAATTTGTTAAAAAGTCCTCACATTTTTTTCTTAAGGCTTATCAGGTAAATTTAACTTATCCTATAATACTGAATTTTGGGTCTGATAAGACTATCCCAGATGGCTTACTATCAAAGCTCACTTTTAAGAATATTAGAAAATAAAGTAATAAAAACTTGGGTGGTAGCTTTAAAAAAAAGATGATGTCAATGTTAGTGTTTTGTCTATTTCTACAGCTGGACTCAGATGGCACTGTTACTATAGAGGAGCAGATTGTTCTGGTGATGAAGGCGAAGGTTCAATGTGAGCTCAACATCACAGCTCAGCGCCAGGAAGGAGGTAAAGATGCTGAAGAAACTTGCTCCTACCCAAGTCCTCACAGAGATTACAAGCTTCTCTCCCTACACAGTGCCAGGGAGATAGAGACTCATCAGTCATGTCCTGTTTTAATGAAAGATATAAGCACAGCAATGCTTTCCCCCTCTCTCCGCATGTCTCTTTTTGTGTGGATTTAATAGTTTACTTTTTTGTCATCATTTATATTTTTCTTTTAATTTTATGTTATTGTAAAGATGCCGTACAGAGGGGTTACAGTTACACGAGTAAGGTAATGAGTGTGTTTCTTGTTGAGCATTGTTACCCCCTCCTTTGTTATTCTCCCACTATCCTTTTTCTCCCACACCTCCCTCACTCCTTCTTCAGTCCCGAAGTTGTAAAGTTCATTTCCAACATAGTGTCTTGTGTCGTTGCAATGGGTCATCCTGTGTCCTTATTTCAGCATTTTGTTATTCTCCTTCCCCACCCCAAATTAGATAAATGGATATAAAAGATGCAGGGTACTAAAATCAAGTACAGTGACAACAGGGGACATACCGTAGGGGGAAGAACATACAAACAAAACAAAAACATCACATAGTACATTAAAACAACAACAACAAAGAAAGACTTCTTGTGTCCATATCTTGGGGTTCATTTAGCTTAGCATCATGTTATATGATCATATGTACATAGCTTTTGAGCTCTGCTCATCTAATAAAATTATCCTAGACTTATACTAATTATTGCAAATGAGGAAAACCATGGGACCTATATTTCTTCACTTCACTTAATATGATTTTTTCCAAGTTGCTGTCATTCTTTCTGATGGAAGCATATAATTCATATGTGTGTGTATATCTATATCTATATCTATATATATCACATTTTCTTGATCCATTCATCATTTGGGTTGGTTTCATGATGTGGTGATAAACATAGTTGTGCTGATAGCTTTAGTATGGTCTTGTTTGTGATTGTTTGGGTAAGAGCCCAAAAGTGGGATTTCTGGGTTTTAGGGGAGCTTTCTGTGGAGTCTTTTGAGGAAACTTCATATTGCTTTCCAGAGTGGTTGAACAAGTTTACACTCCCACCAACAATGCAGTAGCATTCCCTTCTGTCCACATCCCCTCCAGCATCTGTTGTTATTAGGGTTTTTGATTATAACCATTCTAACTGGGTGATGTGGAATCTCAATGTTGTTTTTATTTGCATTTCTTTTATGGCTACATACAAGAGGTTTTTGATTTGTACCTTTTGTATGTAAGTTTATCTGATTTGGGAGAGTAAAGGGAAGAACAGAAAAGGTAGGTCAAAGGGTGAACCAATCCAGCAGTGAAACCCACTAAACACTATGTTGGAAATGAATTATACAGCTAGCAGGGAGGGAAGTCAGGAGGGAAAAACCAAACCTGAAGGAGGGGGTGAGACTGTTCAAAAGGAAATGTACTCATGACCTGACTTATGTAACTGTACCTCCTCTGTTCATCACTTTTCCAAAAAAATTTTAAAATAATGTAAAAGAAATTAAACATGAAAGAATAAATTAGCTGGATGTATAAACTTATGCAACATCTAGAGTTTGTGATATCTGAATCCAGTGCAACATTTTTTTTTTTGTGGATGAATGAACAGTAAAAGGGAAACACGTTCTTTAGGATAGAATTAAATACGATCAAATTCTAGCCTATCTTTCAATGAAAATGATGTTTAATATATGTAAATTGGTCCAAATTTTCCACTTAAAATTGTAAAAACTGGGATAATATTGAATTTACTGGCTAGTTTTAAAAAAATTCATTATTAAATGCTCTTAAAATTGAGAGACCTATTTAGGAGTGAACTGGTATATTGCCTGTCTTTTATTTTAAAATAAAATAAAATAAATACTTTAAGATATTGTAAATAGGGGGCTGGGAAGGTGGCTCAGGGGTAGAGTGCTTGCCTTGCATGCCTGAGGCCCTGGGTTCGATTCCTCAGCACCACATAAGCAAAAAAGAAAAAAAAGCCAGAAGTGGCACTGTGGCTCAAGTGGTAGAGTGCTAGCCTTGAGTTGAAGAGCTGAGGGACAGCACCCAGGCCAAGAGTTCAGGCCTCACAATTGGAACCCCCGCCCCCCCAAAAAAAGAAATCTAATTTGGCTGGGAAGGTGGCTCAGTGGTAGAGCGCTTGCCTTGCATGCCTGAGGCCCTGGGTTCGATTCCTCAGCACCACATAAGCAAAAAGAAAAAAGCCAGAAGTGGCGCTGTGGCTCAAGTGGTAGAGTGCTAGCCTTGAGCTGAAGAGCTGAGGGACAGTGCCCAGGCCCAGAGTTCAGGCCCCATGACCGGACCCAAAAAAAAAAAAAGATATTGTAAATAGCACTGTCAATTTTGAGCATGAAATATTGTTTTATTGCTGAAAAAATTAAAAAATATTTTTATTATTTTGAAGTAGTTGTACAAATGAGTTGCCATTTAACAAAGCAGCCTATGAATTGGGTGCATCTGGATCAGTTTCACTCCTTTCAACATTCTCACTCATTGCTCACAACCCACCCCTTTCCTCACTTTTCTTAATTTAGTAGGATATGTATTGAATTTTTTTGCATTTTAATAAAGCATTGTGTATACAATGCGTTTTGATCTGTGTCACCTCCTTCAGCATTTTCTCCTTCTTTGACCCACCTCTTCCTTTGTTTTCCTTTTTTTTATTGTGAGAATACTGTACAGAGGAGTTAGAATTAATTTTTTTGGTATATGTAATGAATTCTTGTTTGAATTCTCCCCTCCTTTTCCCTTTCATTTGCTTACCCTTTCCCCCGGGCCCGTTTTCTAGTACTTACTTGTTGAGCTTTGACTTATTCTTTTTAAAGAATTACACTATTTGAGCTCTAAGAACTTAAAAATTTTCCCAATGTTAATGAGAGAAATATGAGTACCTAGTTTATAAAAATATTCAAGTATTTAAAAACAAAAACTAAAAATTTATTTATCCTGCATCTAGTTCTAGGTATGCTTATATCTTGTTCTGCATAACTGAAGAGCTGAAAGAAGAAAAAACCAGATTCTTGAATTTTTGGATTGTTCTGTGTAAATATCATGGTTGAACAAGCTTCAGTAATAATTAATGTTCCTGGCACATTCGAAGGATTGCAGAGTTATAATTAATGGTGTTAATTTATAAAGGGGAGAGTGATGAATCATTAGGCAATTAATTAGTTTCTTGCCAAATAAGGAAAGTATTTACTCACAGGATTATCAAGGCGACTATAGTAATTAAGAGCCCTGTAGTTTCTGTCTGAGGTCATGGCTTTTCAATCTTTTCAACCCTCTGTGAATATTTGTCATTCTTGTTGTCAAAGAGCCGCCAGAGAAAGGAACATGACATACAAAAATTTCACTTCAGGATTAATTTTCTGAACTTTGAGAGATATATTTGTGCATGTACACATGGCGGGGGTGTGTGTGACATTGTGTAGACAAATGCCCCTTTTGGAGCATGAGGAAAAAATCATTTTCATAGCAGCTTCAAAACTAATTATAGAACTAATTGACCTTTGGATTTTACAGTTTTAGGAAGACCTTATCCCATTATATGACAACTCTTGCTGCCAACAATACATATATTGCAACATACATTGTAGAGGGCCAACTAGACAGGAAAACAGACATGTGTGTGAGTCCAATTCACATGGAGGGTGGGCTACAATGCATTGTGAGCTGGCGCCCCAGCTTAAAGAAAGCTGCTGGCAGTGGACAGGCATCTCCATTGCACATGCCCCACGAACCGCCCCCCCCCCCCCCCCCGGGTTCTATGGCCCAGACAACATGTGTATTGCATGTGTTGCAAGACACCCTGTTTCTGGGAGGGAATAGAATAGAGTTTGGTCTGGCCTAGCCAGTTTCCTTGCTTATCTCAAAATGTTACATTCTCAACACATTTTCTTGTGAATCTTGAGAACGACCAAGCAAAAAGGGTGGGGACAAGTGGGTGGTTCCATTGCCACATAGAGAAGATCTGCAGAGGAATAACAAGAGTTCTCTTAGCTCACATGATCACAGTTATGTTGGCAACAACTGACTAAGAGGGTGCCCTAGAGGCTATCAGAGACTCGAGGGCCTCCGTTCATCTTGGTAGGGCTGGAGTTCATTGGGACTTTGAGATGAATGATAGACTCCCCAAATTTATTGACATTATTGGCAAAAAGATACATCTGCATTTTGTACCTGTTTTGTGTGTCAGGTTCTTTGGCAGCAGTTCTTATAGTAGTTACTTCCTGATGGAGCTACTGTTGTGAGACTTGAGAGAGCTGTAACATAGTTGCTCAGTGGTTTCCAATGTGCTGTAAATGTGGATTGCTGTAACTGCTATTGCTAGCATATTAGAATAATTGGGATATATTAACTTGCTTTATTTGTGTGCTTTTGTTGGTACTGGGGTTTGGATACGGTGCTCTGTGCTTGCCAGGCTGGCCTTCTACCACATGAGCCATACTTTCTAAAGCTTTGCTTTACAAAATTAAAACATTCAAATCACTGCTAGAAGTATGGCTCGTGTGGTAGAGCCACATGGGTCTTTCTTCAGAGACCCATTCAGGCTGATGAATTTTGAAATACTCGCCTCCAATCTATGCCATTTTAGTTTCAAACAGTTATGGTGGTTTTACTTTTTTTTGGCCATTCGTCTGAAATGTATTTTGAATACCTTTATTCTCTACTTTTCTCTATTGTTTTCTCATTGTTCTTATTTTCTTTTTTCCTCATCAGAAGGTAATTGCTTTCCTGAGTGGGATGGACTCATCTGCTGGCCCAGAGGGACGGTGGGGAAAATGTCTGCGGTGCCATGTCCTCCTTACATTTATGACTTCAATCATAAAGGTATTGAATTTTACTTAAATTGAAATGGAAAGTTTGCGATATTCCTTCCTTTCTTTCTTCCCTTTTTCATTTTTTATTTTTGTGATAGATTCCAGTGGAACTGAGCTACCTCGGCCTCTTTTTATGTCTTACAGGAGTTGCTTTACGACATTGTACTCCCAATGGAACATGGGATTTTATGCATAGCTCAAATAAAACATGGGCTAATTATTCAGACTGCTTTCTGCAGCCAGATATCAATGTAGGCAAGGTAATGATATTTTTCATGTTTGTGAATCCCTACAGGGAAGCAGGATGATGATTCTATGTAGTTTTTGATTGCTAACCATTAATGCCTTTGCTGTATGATGCAAAGATCATAATAGATAAAGCAATGATAGACTTTTTCAGATGCCTGTGAAATATACTGGTGATATTTTCCTTAGTTCAGAGATACCTGGCTAAGAGACCTACATATATGCTTATAAAAATAACATTTTGTATTTATTTCAAGTTATTAATAGTTTACATTATCTTATTATACATTATGTATAAACCCAAATAGATTCAATTTTAGTGATCTGTGAGTGACTAAATTATCTATATTCTTGCATGGTTTTATCATTTGGAAGAAGCCCTTCCACTTTCTAAGATTTACCAGTAGATAATTTCATTAGTACACGATAGATTAGAATTGTAGAATTAAAGAAGAGCAAGGGGCATCATATGAGTTTTCTGGCACAGTACCTTTATTTCACAGAGGTGAATCAATTGAGAATTAGAAGTGGATGGTCCAAGTGACCAAGTGACATTGCTGGCTCAAAGCAGAGTCTGGAGCAAAGCCCTGATGTCCTAACTGCTCATAAGTGGTGTTTGTAATATAGTGATCATATGTATACTTTAAAAGCTACAACAGGTACTGTTAAGTTCTTTTTTAGATAGTTAAAAAGTTCTGTTGAAATTTATATCACATGGACCTGATAAGTAAAAGTGTGTGGTAATATGTACATGTAATAATGCTGGCGGGATCAGAGGGAAACTAGGAGGAGGACACAGAAACAGCGGGAAACGGGAAAACATATAACAGTGGGACCCATCAGCTGCACTGGTCATTGATCAAAACGAACTAAATAACTCAATGGTAGCAATGGGAGGGAGGGTATAAGTGGGAAAGAGGAAACAGCTGACACTAAGCAAAAGGAAAGAAATGTACATATCACCCGATGTGGAAGAAATAACTGTATTGTCAAAGCTCAAGAACTCATAAACTTTATAGACCACGATAAAGACAATTTGCCCCATGAAGGTTAGAGTGTGTTTGTGACTTTAAATTTCACAATACTGTGAAATTTATGTAATCACTTAATCACAATAAGAAAATTGTTAAAAAAATTAACATGAAAAAAATAATGCTGGAGGAAGCAGGATGCTGGTGACTCATGCCTATAATCCTAGCTATTCAGGAGGCTGAGATCTGAGGATCCCAGTTCAAAGCCAGCCTGGGCAGGAAAGTCCTTGAAACTGTTATATCCAATAAACCACCCCAAAACCAGAAGTGGCGCTGTGGCTCAAGTGGTAGAGCACTTACCTTGAGCTGAGGAGCTGAGGGACAGCACCCAAGCCGAGTTCAAGCCCCATGATTGGCACCCCCCCCAAAAAAAAAGAAGAAAGAAAATAATAATGCTGGAGAGAAAATGGTAATTTGGTAAATAAATAATTTATATGAAAACCCTGAAGACAGTTCATTACACAGAGACTTTCCCCAAATTAGACATTTTTTTAAATTTTATTTTTTTGTAAAGATGCTGTACAGAGGGGTTACAGTTAACTAGTAAGGCAATGAGTACATTTCTTTCGAGGACTGTTACCCCTTGTTCTCTTGGGAGAACAAGACATTTTTTTCCTATACCTACTGATTTTTGGAGAAAGTAGGAAAAAGAACAGTAGGGGTAGAAGTGTTTGTGTATAAATAGAACTTTCATAACATCTTTGAGGAAGTGCTACCACTTGAATGAGCTCTGTGGTAATTTGTTGAAAGACCTTTAGTTTTGTATTTCAAGGCTGGAAGTTTTTAGGTAAAAGTTGTCAATAAGACGAGATGGTTATATATTTTATGTTACAACTGATGCCAACATTGAGTTAATAGAAAATCCTTCACACTGATTTTAGTCTCCTTGACAGCAAGAAACATTCATTGGTCATAGAAGTCATGTTTTAATTCAAAGCCTACAAAATGATTTGAGTTACTCTGAAAAAAAAAGATGAATAAACTTTCGCTGATATTTAGTTAATTATGTAGTAATCTTTATTTGTGCATTGCATGATGACACATGCTAAGTTTTGAAAGGGTCATTATATTAAATCATGTGTATAGAACCCAAACTTTATAAGCATTCCTAGTAATTGCTATGCAAATAACTAACAATGGTTGATAAAACCTAAGACATGCAGTATTTTATATCAAAATGATTCAAACTGTGAAGAATTTTGTTAGCATAAATTAATTTAGCTCCATGAAAAATATGGAGTATTTTCTTTTGTTTATGACTGTTAAGAAGTAATTTGAGAAGACTTAGGGAAAGCAAATGTCTTCTAATAAGAGAACTAGATGTTCCCTGAAGTGTTGATATACTGTAGGATAAAATATTGCTTATTTATGAGACATAAATGATTAATGGTTGAAATAAAATTATTTATTATAAGAAGTAAGAAGCTAAAAAAGCATGTATTGGGGACAAATGCCATTTTATATATATATATATATATATATATATATATATAAAACATCTTTACTGGGGAAATAAGATTAAGATATTTTTATGTAATTATAATTTTTTTCTTTCAACAATTTCTATATCATTGGCTTGGCAAAATGGAGTGATTATTTTAGATAAGAAGAAAGGAAGGAGCTGTAATGATAGGACACAAGTTTATTATATTCCCTAGAATATAGTATATAAAAGTAACAAAATACGAATAAATTACTCAAGGAAATGAAAAACTTGCACATTGAAAACAGTATGTTCATAAAAGAGTGGGAAGGACTAAGTAAGTGGCAAGAGATAAAGTGTCCCTGGATAGAAAGAAATATTGTTGAAATGTCCATATGACCGAAAGTGACTTACAGATTCAAGTAGTCCCTGTACAAATGCCAATGATAGAAATAGAAGAAATAGCTCTACTATTTGAATGAAACCCCAAGAGATCTTGAATTCTAAGATGTCCAAGAACATTCTAGAAGAATATGAGGTATGTGAACAGCAACAGAAATGGGAGGGGTGGATATGTAGAGGTGGGTGATGGGCAGCTTTTTAACTAGCAAAGGACACAAATGAACTTAGTTTGTCAAAACTGTTAAACTGCTCATATCAGATCTATACATGTGAATTACAGCTCAAAAAAGCTAAAGAGAATCAGAAATATTATGCTCAGAAGGACATTTTCTTTCTTTTTTTTCTTTCTTCTTTTTTTAATTGTGAAAATACCATATAGAGGGGTTACAATTACATGGGCAAGGTAATGAGTACATTTCTTATCAAGCATTGTTGTCTGCTTTGTTTTCCCCTTCCCATCCCTTCCCATCCCCCCTCCCTATACCCCCTCCCCATCCCCCCTACCCCATCCCCCTATCCGCCAACCGCCCCCACCCCGCGCCAAAGTTGTAAAGTTAGTTTTTCAACATAACGTCTTGTACATCTCATTGTTGCAGGGTCCACCTGTATCCCTATTTAAACAATTTGTTTTTTCCCTTCCCCTCCCCAAATTATACCAACATCAAATACAATGAAAACAGGGGTTATACCATGGGGGAAGGACATACAAAGCCACAAAGAAATATCTTATAAATATGTTAGAAGCAATCGCAAGAAAGAAAAAAAAACATTTGAGTCCTTATCTTGGGGTTCATTTCGCTTAACATCAATTTATCTGACCATTTCTGCTTGTCTCAGACATATACTAGTAATTGCAAATAAGGGAAACCATGGGACCTATTTTCTTTGGGCCTGGCTTACTTCACTTAATATAATTTTTTTCCAAGTCTTTCCATTTCCTAACAAATAGATCAATGTCATTCTTTCTGATGGAGGCATAGAATTCCATTGTGTATATATACCACATTTTCTTGACCCATTTATCTACTGAGGGGCATCTGGGTTGGTTCCATATCTTAGGTAAAGACTTACAGAGAAACTTCTCTGAAGAGGAAAGAAGGATGGCCAATAGACACATGAAGAAATGCTCAGCCTCTCTAGCCATAAAAGAAAGGCAAATCAAAATAACATTGAGATTCCACCTCACCCCAGTTAGAATGACTATCATCAAGAACTCTAATAACAACAGATGCTGGAGGGAATATGGCCAAAAGGGAACCCTACTGCATTGTTGGTGGGAATGTAAACTTGTTCAACCACTTTGGAAAGCAGTATGGAGGTTCCTCAAAAGACTCCACATAGAGCTCCCCTATCACCCAGCAATCCCACTTTTGGGCGTTTACCCAAGTGATCACAAACAAGACCATACTAAAGCTACCAGCACAACTATGTTTATTGCAGCATTATTTACCGTAGCTAAGATATGGAACCAACCCAGATGCCCCTCAGTAGATGAATGGATCAAGAAAATGTGGTATTTATACACAATGGATTTCTTTTTTTTTTTAAACCATTGTCCTGGTGAAAATATTCCTATGATATATGTGACTGCCTCTTTCACTTCAGCAAGAATTCTTCGAGAGCCTCTATATCTTATACACCATTGGCTACTCCATTTCCTTTGGCTCCCTGGCTGTGGCTATTCTCACCATTGGTTATTTCAGGTGAGTGACTCCTGTGCACCTTCTCCAGGAAGGGACATGTCCTGATTCCAATGCTTGGAAGACATAGAGGTTGCATAATCAAAATCCCTAGTGATTTTCTCCAACACAGGATATTGATTAAAACTTATTGTTATTATTTTATTTAAAATGTGTTTTTCAGTGACAAATTCAGTATTTTTTTTGTGGCTGATTCCTTAGAAAGCATCCAGGCAGTATGAAACATCTGAGCCAATGCATCTGTATTTCAATATATTTATTTGAAAAGTAATGCAACATAGGGATTAAAACAACAACCTTTCATTCATGATATAAAGACTTGTTTTACTGAACTCAGGGCCTGAGTGCTGCGTCTGTACTTAAGGCTAGTGTTCTGCTACTTG
This sequence comes from Dipodomys merriami, assembly GCF_024711535.1. Lineage (NCBI taxonomy): Eukaryota > Metazoa > Chordata > Mammalia > Rodentia > Heteromyidae > Dipodomys > Dipodomys merriami. Next base: position 25,190,282 of record NW_027202270.1, on the reverse strand, counting down.
GGCCACAGCTTTACTTCCAGCCTTTCTGGTGGTTAATTGGAGATAAGAGTTTCACAGACTTTACTGCCAAGTCTTGCTTCCAACCATGATCCTCAGAGTAGTTAGGATTACAGGTGTGAGCCACTGGCATCTGGCTTGTTTTACTTGGACAAATGATTTTGGCGCCATTGGACAAAATTTGTTCCAAATGATTTGATCTTGACTGACTTTGGAGTGTGAGTTGACCCAGTATAAACTTATTTCCAACTCCATTAATATAATCTAAACACAAATTTTGAGCTTCAACCTAGAGATCTCTCAGAGTACCTCTTGAAGTTGTATTATAGTCTCATGATGCTTGTAGTTAGTTTGTGATTCCAATAGTTTACAAAAGAAGTAGTGCACTGTGTGAGAAGTGCTATAAAATATGCATAGTAATTTGAGAAAACGGACGGGGACTTCTAGACAAAGAAAGGAAATATGAAGTGACACCTGCATATAAATAGGATGTGGTTAGGAAAAGGCATGGGGAAAAGTTTTCCTAATAAGATCAAGGAAAGCCATGGAGTATTTGAAGATTTAGATTTATGACAGGCACTTTTGACTAAGCACAGTCAAAAGAAGCAATAAAATATCAAAAAAAATGCAAACTCTGAAGTTTTAAATTGCTGCACACATGGTGCCCAGCTTGGTTGCTACCGAGGAGCTTTTGGCCTGGTTTGGATCTCTGTTGTGTTTAATCATTGTGGGAGCTGCTAAGTCTTTCCTTGTCCTGATTTTGTGAGAATCTGGCTCCCCCAAAACAAATGGTATCCCCAAAGCAAGGTAAAGTGAATGTGTTTTTAAGTGACAAAGTGAAAGTTTTAGATTGGTTAAAAGTTAGAAGTCTTTAGTGGAAGTGAGCCCTTGGTAAAGGAAAAGTGAATCAAGGATCTGTCTTTGAAAGCAAGAAACTTCCCAGAACTCATTCCATTATACCAAGCACAGTTGATTGTTTAGGATAATAGACAAATCTGCCAGGAAAAGAAAAGTAACTAAAATTTCAAGAGGATACAATTGTCTTAGTAATAATTCTTCCTCTTACATAATAAGTTACTGCAGCACTTAACTATAGATTCTTTGCTATTGCTATGCAGTTACTTTCTGTACAGTTGATAGAATCTATAGCTAAAGGCAATATAAAAATTCCAGATCTTTTGCTTTACAAACCAAATCAGTTTTTATTAGGATAATAGTATCAAACCTCTGGGAAATCAAAATGTATACTCTAACAGTAATACATACAGTAGATAATTTCCATGTAAATATAATATCTTATCTAGCTATATATTGCTTTCTTATGGAGATATTCCCAGTGAAGAATCAATAAATGAGGAGGACCATCTGGGCATAATTATGTTTCATAACAAATTAATAATGTAATAATTTCTAACAATTTTGCTGATTCTCATTTGAACTTCCCCCACTATACAAAGTACACAAACATTGGGGAATTAATATCCAGAATTATCTTTGGTGAGCCAGTGATTTGAAGGGGACCTGAGAAGGGATTTCGATATTTGGAAAATGTTCTGTCCTTAGTCAGTATTGTGATTATGTAAATACATTCACCTGGTAACATTCATGTATGGTTTTGTCCATTTTTCTTCTGTGTCTGCTACACATTATAAAAAGTATACAGTATCAGTCAAAACACACACGGAGTCTAGTTAGTATCACTTGAATAATACGTATCTTTAAGGAAGAGTATACAAACTATAAAATCAGAGAAAATAAATTATACATATAAAAATTTATTATGCAAATTATAAAATAATAGAAAATATTTGGATTCGAAGTGTTCAATTACTTCTTTAGGCTTGAGTGTTTTGTTCTTCTGGAAGAAAGATCACACATTCATGTATTTAATATACAGGAAAGTTGTACGTTTAAGTTCTGAGCTTTCTAACAACCCCTTTGGTCATGTTCTGTAATATAACCTTGTTATTAAAAAAAATAAACTTTGGGAGGAGGTGGTATTTCTAGAGTTAGTCGTACTGGATCTACCCCTCACTTAAGTATGCTTCCTTGCTCTCAAATATTATAGGAAATAAAATTGTTAATATACTACCAGGGTATTTTACTTGTAATTATGCAGAATATATTAAAACATACGAGGAAGAAAAATAGTTAATATGCGGCCAGAACATTTTATTTTTAACTATACAGAATGTACTAAAGACATGGAATTTCCAGTTTTAATAATGTTTACCTCCTTTTTATATGGTTCTCCCTTAAGTAACTTATCCCTTTAATATATAGTATCATGCAACACTTCAGTATAATAGAGCACAGTGCTTCAGGGATGGATACATGTGCTGGCAGACCAAGATACTTTTGACTCCTTTTTTTTTGGTCTGGTCATGGGGCCTGAACTATGGGCCTGGGCGCCTTCCCTCAGCTCTTCAGCTCAAGGCTAGCGCTCTACCACTTGAGCCACAGCACCACTTCCGGCTTTTTTCTTTTTGCTTATGTGGTGCTGAGGAATCGAACCCAGGGCCTCATGCATGCAAGGCAAGCGCTCTACCACTGAGCCACCTTCCCAGCCCCCCAAGATACTTTTGAAAACTTGTTTTTGGTACATTTGAAGCTAATCTTCAAAAAGTTGTAGTTCAGTTTTAGGTCCCAGATGTTTTTATTGGATACATAATAATAGAACTCTGCCTTTGAGCTTACCATAATTTTTTGTTTTTTCTTTCATGAGGAGCAGTTTGGGTTCATTGAGGAATTTCATTTCCCCATCTCTAATTTTATCCAACTGTAAATAGTAAATATCTTCTCTGCACAGACGGTTGCATTGTACTAGAAACTACATCCATCTGCACTTGTTTGTGTCTTTCATGCTGAGAGCTGTAAGCATCTTTGTCAAGGACAGAGTGGCTCAGGCTCACTTGGGAGTGGAGGAGCTGCAGTCCTTGGTGATGCAGAGTGACCTACAGAATCCCATGGGAGCTCCTGCTGTGGACAAGTCACAGTATGTAAGTGTTCCCACCTTTTCTCTCACTGCTGATTTGAGTGACATTACAAGTAAGCAAAACCTCACCGTTGGCAACATATTTGTTAACTTGATTAGAGTTGGAGCTGACTGGACTGGATGTTTATTTCTGGGTTTCTGCCCTCTGATGTCTAACTATTCATTTTAGGTGACTAAAAATACTTGGGGGGTTTTCCTCAAAAATATTCTGGATTGAAAACTACAAAAAACCCATATGATTGAGATGGTATTTGTAAACAGACCATAGCAACCCCCATGTGATACTGTTTTCATCAGCAAACCCAAAAGCTTAGAAATGAAAACACCTACAATATTTAATTTCTTGGTGATGCACTCAAAATTTTTGAATCTAAAGTTCTGTGACACTTCATTCTGTTCTTCAAAATGGACCAGTATTAGTTAACATCAGTCAGTTAATCCGATCTTTGGAATAGTGTATCTGAAAATTAGTTACAGTGGACTGATAAAATGCCTAACCTCTTGTGTGTCCTTCTGCCTTTCCCTCTGACTTTGTAATCTCTCCTCGGCCTGTTTACAACCTGGCCTTGGGACTCATTTTACCCAGAAGCATAAAGTAGAAGAGGGAATATACCAGGCAAGGCAAACCTCTATGAATGAGCCCAAACTTAGCCCAGATCAGCAGAACTATCATCTGATGCATAGATCCATATATTAAATGTTTTATATTTTAACTTTTTAACTTTTGAGGCAGTTTGATTTGTTACAATAATACCATGAAAAAGCCCGGAATGGAATAAATTTATAATAGAAATACGGGTTTTTTTTCTTATATGTCCTATTCTTTTATTTAGTTTTATGATTATGTATATGTCTAGACATTAGCTTTTATATATATATATATATATATATATATATATATATATATATATATATATATATATGGTCTAAATAGTTGTACAAATGAGTTGTCATTTAACATAGCAGTTTATGAGCACAATATATCTTGATCAATGTCACCACTTCCGTATCTCTTCTCTACCCGCCTCTTCCCTCACTCTTCTTAATTGAATACAACATACATTGTATTCTTGATTGCCTTCTTCCCCTCTTCTCCTTTTTTTCCATCTCTTTTCCTTTGACCCCACCCCTGCCTCTTTTGAGGACCTATTTGCTGGTGCTTTCTTATGCTGAACTTTGATTTTTGCTTTTCTAAGGTATTACACTGTTTGATATCTCCTTTGAAGCTATCATATTTCAGTGAATATATTTATATACACTTGCATGCCACCCAGTGTATTTACTTATGAGTTACAAGGTAACTCCATCCTTTGTCTCTCTAAGCCTTTAATAGTTGTATGAAGTGGTTTCAATTCCATGTGTCAGATCATGAGTACGATAAGTCTTACTATCATATATACTTCGATAAACAATTATGAAGACAGTGAATTCTTGGGTAACTTCTACAAACTTTTTTTTTTTAAATAGAATTAAATCAGTAGTCTTTAAGAATGTTGTGCTACCTTGGTTCTGGTGTATTCCAACTTTCTTGGCTTTCTTACATACAGGAGACATATAGACTACCAAAAAGAAGCCAAAGAACTGTTTTATAGTTGTCTTGGGTTGGTCTCCAGTCCAAGGGAAGACTTCTAATATGATACCATTCTGGTTTCTCTGTAACAGATTGGGTGCAAGATTGCTGTGGTGATGTTTATTTACTTCTTGGCTACGAACTATTATTGGATCCTGGTGGAAGGTCTCTACCTGCATAACTTAATCTTTGTATCTTTCTTTTCTGACACCAAATACTTGTGGGGCTTCATCCTGATCGGCTGGGGTAAGGCACTGTGTCTTCTTTGAAACTGCTTGTGGATTTGAAGACTTTCCCCTGTGTCCACTGATCATATTCCTGAAGATCCCATTTTTATCATGTCGTGTTTTTCATTGTTCTATTTTGAAATGAAAATCATTTCCTTTTCCTTTTGATGATACTGGAGATTGAACTCAGGGCCACATGGTCACTAGGCAGGCCTATTATTCCTGCTGCCACACCTTCAGCCAAAAGATAGATTTTATAATCTTTCTAGCAACAAACATTTCAAGCTTAATTTCTTATCATTGTTCTTAGGCTACATATGTGTGTATATATATATATATATATATATATATATATATATATAAACTTTTAGTAATTATTTTTTGAAATTTTTATTGTAAAGGTGATGTACAGAGGGGTTACTGTTACATAAGTCAGGTTTTGAGTACATTTGTTTTTGAAGGGTTCCCTCGTTTTCTTCCAGTATTTTCCCTCTCGAACCCTGTCTTCCACAAGTTGCATAATTCATTTTCAACAGTGTCCAATGAGTATCACTGTTCACCCTTTGTCCCACCATTTCTGTGCTTCGCCTTTCCCTCCCCAACTCAGATATAAGACAAAAGTTACAGCATCAAAAACACCAACTAAATGGGAAAAATAGAAAAAAAACAAAAACAAAAACTACAAAAAGCAAAATAAAAAACCTCTTGTTTCCATGTCTTGAATTTCATTTCGATAAGCATCATTTTATATGATCATATGCCCATAGCTATTGAACCTTTCTGATTCTCTTCTTAGGCTAGATAGATTATTGCAAGGATCCTGTGGGAGAAATTCAAGCAAATGCATCTAAGTCATCCACATTTGAACTGCTAAGTCAGTGTTCTGCTTCATCTACAGTTTCTTCCTTGAAATTTTGATTTTGAGTTTCTAAGCTACAATGATACACCTTGGATTCATACTTCTAGATCATATGGCAAGAATAGCAGAAAGAAACGTAGAGCACCATTAATGCCCAAAGAAATATAGGTCCCATGGTTTCCCTTATTTGCAATAACTAGTATATGTCTGGGACAAGCAGAAAAGGTCAGATAAGACAATGTTAAGTGAAATGAACCCCAAGAAAGGGACACAAGTGTTTTTAATGTATTTATAAGATATTACGTGATTTTTTGTTGCTTTCACTATATTTTTTGTTGTTTTCACTATATTTGGTGTTGGTATAATTTGGGGAGGGGGAGGGGAAAAACAAATTGTTTAAATAGGGATACAGGTGGACCCATTGCAACAATGAGATGTACAAGATGCTATGTCGAAAAACGAACTTTACAATTTAGGCCAGGGGTGGGATGGTGGGGGTAGGGAGAAGGGAGTATAGTTGAGAAGGTGGGAAGGAAGGGATGGTAGGGGAAAATCAAAGGAGGAGCCAATAATGCTGGATAAAAAATGTACTCATTACCTTGCTCATGTAACTGTAACCCCTCTGTACAGTATTTTCACAATAAAAACTTATTTAAAAAATACAAAAAACAAAGGAAAAGGTGGCACTGTTCAAAAAGAAATGTACTCATTACCTGATTTATGCAACTATAAGCTTTCTTTACTTCACTTTTACAATTAAAAAAAACAATGACTACAAACTACCATGCTTTTTAGAAGGTGATCATTCAAGTCACCTTTAGCAGGGTTATTTTTGAAAAAGAAGGCAGTCAGTTCACATTTCAAAAATAACAAATCAGTACTGGGTTATTCTATTAGGCAAAACTCATGACAACAGAAAGGTGTTGTTTGCATAGCAACAAGTAAAGGGAACCAAGAATGTAGAGAAGACCAATTACAAATCCCAGTTAATTATTTTAATATTCAAACTACAAGATGACCAATACAGAAAAGGAGTTATCAAAATGGCTCAAGACTAAATTTGAAATATTTTTTCCTCTATTCTAATCAAAAGCTTTTCTGCCTGAATATTGTCTCAACACTTGAAAGCTTGAAATACCCTGCTAATTAATTAATAACCTTTAGGATGACAAAGACTTCTTATACTGTAACACCTCATTTATTATGAAATAGTGGTTGTGAATTAAGTCTTATTTCTGAAGCCAGCTCTTCTGTTTACTTTGTGAATCTCTACATCATTGGCTATGCAAGCACTAAGTTATTTTTTTTCTAACTGATGCAGACATCCTCACCAACTCCTTATTTAGACTATGCAGGCCAATCCAGTCTATCTTTCTACTCCTTCCTTTGATGGTGGTAGTGGGGTTTAAACTCAGGGTCTTGAACTGGATAAGCAGGTGCTTTAACATTTGAGCCATGCCTACAACCTTATTTGCTCTGGTTATTTTTTCTCTGGAATAAGATCTCACAACCTTATTTGCTCTGTTTATCTTTTCTCTGGAACGAGATCTCACTTTGCCCAGGCTGACCTGGGTCCTAATCTTCTTATTTATGCTATCTATCAGAACTAAGATGACAAGCTCACCAGTTGTCAACAGCTTTTTCTGTTGAAATTGGGGTCTTGTGAACTTAAAAAAATTGTTAAGACTGGCCAGAAACTTGATCCTCTTGATCTCAGCCTCCAAAGTAGCTAGAATTATAAGACATGAACCATATAGTTCCTAGCCTAGCCTGTCTTCTTAATTAAAGTTAGGACTCTGTCATATTAAAAGCTAGAAAAGTTATTTTCAAATCTTTATATATATATATATATATATATATTTATTGTAAAGATACTGCACAGAGGCCTTACAGTTACATGAGCAAGGTAATGAGTGCATTTCCTATCGAGCATTGTTATACTCTCCTTTAGTCAAGGTTCCCAGTAAGCATTTCAAACCTCTCCTTACAACTTTTTTAAATTTATAAACAAAAAGTTTGGCATAGTGATTGTAACTGCAATAGGAAAGTATCATTATTAAAATATTCCTGAAGCCACAGCTATCATTTAATAAATAATATACCCAAATCTCTTTGCTCAATAGTTTGTTGATTTCTTAATTTGATACTGAAAGTTACTATTTTACTTCTCCAAATGTATTCTCCAAGTCCTCATAAACATTTTGGCTGTTTTGTAGGGTCCTTTGCTAGCATATTTCATAGTGAATCTAATTTTGTGCTTTCTTTCAATGATATCATTTATTGACTTCATTAATGAAAAAAAACTTGGTTGATTTCTTTATTGCTCATTTGGGCCTGAATGTTAACAGCTGTAAACTTTTTTTTAGCTAGAAATCTGTTACATTATAGAGATATTGAATTATATTTCACTGATTTTGGTGATTCTTAACCACAAATTGGAAGGAAAATTATTTGAAGAGGAATGGATGCCATTTCTGATTTTCACTGAAATTGAAAGTGAATATTTAAAGTGGTATTTTTACCTTTTTTATCACAGAAGAATTTTAGAGGAGTAAAGGCAAGAAATAGTGACTATTTTTTCCCTGTTAACCAAATACATATTCTTTCTCTATCCTAGCATAGGGAACTTTGCTATTGGTTCTATTTTATCCCTTCATGCTCCTAACCTTTTCTGTATTTCACAAGTCTCAGTATTGTTATTCATCCTTATTGAATGGGTGTTTAACCTGGAATCTGTATGGAGAAAGGAATTTTATTAAGTGATGGTGCCTGATATAATTATCATCTAAATAATAATGTCAACTCAAACATGATTAATTGATGTTATTTAGCACATTGTTCAGGAAGTTGCCTGATAAGAAGATTGTTCAGGCATCAGGTGATAGGGATCAGAAAATAACAAACTATAAGCATTGATCAAAAATTCAAGCACTTAAAGGAAGCCAGGACAACAAAGCAGCAAACAGAACCATGTCAAGCCTTTGCTAACCACACTATGAGAAATAGCGATGCCCATTATCACCATGAGACAGTAGCATTTGCATCACTTGTTTTTTTCTAAGACAAGCATTAATTACAATTGAAATTCTTTTATTTTTTAATTTTGTCTTTCTCACCACAGTATACATTATAAGAAATCAGGAGCATGGTCAGTTTGCTTATTGTGGCTTTGGAGATCAGAATAACCCTTGACATATAAATGAATATTTAGTAAGACCTTGATGAAAGAACCAACGGTTGGATGGATGGATGAAAGGATCAGTTAACAACAAGATAGGTAGAAAAGTTATGCAAACTGGACCTCAAAAAAATCACTTGAAGCTGGGCTCCAGTGGCTCACGCCTGTAATCCTCAGGAGGCTGAGATCTAAGGATTGTAGTTCAAAGCTAGCCTGGGCAGGAAAGTCTGTGAGACTCACATCTCCAATTAACCACCAGAAAACTGAAAGTGGTGCTGTGGCTCAAGAAGTAGAGAGTGTGCCTGAGCTAAAGAACTCAAGGACAGCACAAAGGCCCAGAGTTCAAACCCTATGACTGAAAAAAGAAATCACTGGAATTACACAGGCCTATTTCAACAAAAAATTTATAAAAAGTAGAATTCAATCCATCTTTTTTTAAAGAAAAAAACTACATACAAACAATAAATTAAATTGAAATATAACATCCTAACATTAGTCAAATAGAGTAGCGTGGTGACCAAAGAGACCAAAGAGGCCACAGCTCAACTTATTTTCAACTTTTCCTAAAATCTTTGTTCATCTGAGTACATTCATATGTATGAGCATAGGGGAAAATACTTCATCTTAAATGAAATATTTATGTCTGAGAACTTTTCTGGTTACAGGGTTTCCAGCAGCATTTGTGGTGGCCTGGGCTGTGGCACGAGCAACTCTGGCTGATGCGAGGTGAGTAGAAAATCAAGGAAGTCAATAGGCAGCCCCAGGTTTTCTGCAGAGTCAAGAGTCCACATTGGCTATTCTTCTTGGTTCCATTGTTTTCTAAGGATATCATATGGAAAGTAACCTGGATGCAGTAATGGCCTCCAGTCCATCCTACAGGCCATAGAACAGATAAGTCCATGGTTTATGAAGTCAATTGAAAACATAATATGAGAAGAAAAGGGAGAGATGGGCTAGGGGTATACTCAGAATATAGTGTGCGCAGGTGGAAGGACCACACTATTTCCTCTCCCTCAGTAACACTGACCATCCCTCTGATGGTGTAGTTATGAAGACCAGAGATAAAAAGATGAGGTTGCAACAAGGGGCTCCATGGGCCGAAGGCACCCTGGGCCAATGACACACTTGCTGTTTCAGAGGGACATAGGGGTAAGGAAACTGGCCAGAGCTGTACCTTCCCAGCTTGCCTGGTGAGTAGCTCTGATTTATTTTCAATTCTTGGGCAGAGGACAAATGAGGGTAAGTTTGACCACTTAGCTGAATTAATACTTCAACTATATTGACTACTCTTTGTCTGTCAGGGGTATTTTGTGTCTCTTGTCTGTTTAGAATATCATGAATGTTTCATGCCCACCCATCTCATTGTGTGTGCGCTACCAATAATCACTTAACTATATTTGATAACCTGTAGGTTTTACCCATCCTATTTGTTTTCTTGGAATATTAAAAAACACACCCTAACCTCTGCATTAAATGTGAAAGCTTTATGTACTTCATGATAGCAGTTCTCTTTTTGCTCATTCCTTGGGAGCCTCTTTAAGTTTTGAGCCAATGCTTCTCTGGAATTTGCTTTAGAAATTTGGGCTAGAGGGGCTGGGACGGTGGCTCAGTGGTAGAGTGCTTGCCTTGCATCCATGAGGCCCTGGGTTCTTTTCCTCAACACCACACAAGCAGAAAAAGCTGGACGTGGAGCTGTGGTTCAAGTGGTAGAGCGCTAAAAGAGCTCGGGACAGTTCTCAGGCCCCAGAGTTCAGGCCCCACAAGCAACAGAAAAAAAAAGAAAAGAAAGATATCTGGGCTCAAGTTGTGGCCAGCCTAGCAAGTGTGAGTCCCAGAGTTGAACTAACTAGAAAAAAAAGTAAAGAGAAGAGAATTATGCTATGAACTGAAAAGGAACATCACACAGATCAAGCACTCATCTCTGTGGAGAACCTGCGCCTCTCCTTGCAATGCTTCCTTGTCTTTACGTGCAACCTTCCATGCGTTGCCTCAGAACGTCTCATTCACCAGCTCCTCTCAGTTTTCAATCTGACTTTGCTTAGCAGTTTTATTTGCTGTTACCCTTGTATGCTATTTGGATTTGTTAGCAATTCCATTGGGTTAATGTTGTCTGTACTTTTGTCATTACTTCTGTGTTTGTAATGATGTTGGAAATCTCAAAGAAAACTTGTAAGATTTATTGGATTTCTACTGGAAGGGGGCTGAGTCAGTAAACCATCATTACTAATTAATGATACAACAATGATCTTCTGAGATGTATAACTGTGTGCTAGATTCAGAGTTTGAGAAGACATAACACCTAAGGCATTTTCTGATTCAATCTCCTATTTTAGAGATAAATAAAATGGGACCCAAGGACATTAGGGCATATTCTCAAAGCTTACTTGGAGCCTAACTTTGACTCACTTATGTATTTAATGCAACATATTCTAGGCTCTAAGCATAGGAAAGAAAGCAAGTATAGACGTAATGCATTTTGAATTAAATTTATTTTCTGAATTATGAAATTTTCTTTAAAAATATAAACTCAATTATTATTAACAATCACAAGTATTTTATTGAAAACAAAATCTAAGGAATATAAGCATATCATTTTTGAGAAAAAGAATCCATGGAACACAAAACATGTTGAAAAAATATAACTGTTAGTAAATAATGCGCTAACACAGTTGCACTAATGCAAAAAGAAGTTAGATATAAGTTAGAATATGTGATTCCTCTGTGCAACAAATTTCACTCTTACTTTGCTCAGATAAAATTTAGACCTTTAGAGTTCTCTACAGTGGAACGAAGAGCTAAGTTTATATTTGTTGTGCAACTAAGATTGAATTGCATTACTGATTATATGGCATGATTTCAAAATTCCCTAGTTCAATTTCTCATGAAGTTCAGTGCTTTATGTTTCTTGGATAGAATATGATCTACATACTGTGCCATATCACAAGGTAGAGGTGAAGAGAGCTATGTTCATGCATGTCACGGAGTGGGTGGGATTTATATCAAAGACTTGTATTTGAGACTAAGCTTCTGACATGGCCTTACATTTTCTCCACATCTTTGGCAGAGATAAGCAGATTAGAGTCAGTTTCAATGATATCTGAATTCTACTAGAATATAAAAGAAGTCACTTCTAGTTCTAAAATCTATGAAAAGTGTTATTTGTGTACCAGAGGGTAAGATAACTTGAGTAATGGAAGTTGGATAAATAAAATTATGAGTGTTTTTACTCACTCTTTTTTATTTACAAAAGTAACATTTTTCAAGACCCTTGTTACTTCTTACTTGTGTCATGCAAAGGAGACAGTGGATGGCAGTGAATGGTGAAAACACACAACTTCCTTCCTGTGTCTTTGTATTAACATGCCAAAAGGAAGATAGGATATGAAATGGGAAGGACCTGAAAAGATGGTCTCTAACATTCCTAGGACTCATATAGGCTCCCAGGGCTATGCCCTTCCTGCCTTGTATATTTTTACTAAGTGTGAATTATAGAGAGATTGCTATGCTGCGTCAGTAGTAAGCACTGGATTTCTCTGGCAGGACTGTACATGTGTCTAAGCTCAGTGTGGGAAGTTCTGTTTCTAGTAAGACCACTGTGCTGGGTCTCATTTAGAACTGCATCCCTCTATTGTTCAAATCACCTTAAAAATTTGAACAGAGGATGCTTTCTGTGTCATGTGTGATCTGAAGTAGAGACACTGAAATAAGATTCCTGGCATTTTCTTTAAAGTGGCTGGTTGCCTCACTTGTGAAAGAGCAGATTTGAAACTTTGACACCAGAAACCATTGAAGGCAAGTTTTTCATGCCTTTGGAGGTAGCTGATTTGACCTACTTCCAAATAGAAGTATTATGTAGAGTTAGACCTGTATAATTGAATCTCCACTGTGAGGAAACACCATGGGGAAATGTCACCGAGGTAAAGAAAGAAGACTGCGGAGATATTATCAAATGTCAAAAATGGGAATGAAAATTTATGGAATATAAACCCCGGTAGCTAGCAAATGAATGTTCATTTTATATTCACATGATAAATCTCCCACTTTCCTTATGGAAGGAAACCTTTTAGGGTAATATGATCTATGTTCTGCATAGCTCAGTAATGATGTCATTTATCTTTCTTGTCTAGTTGAATCATGTGAAAAATAGATGCTCGCACACAATGCTAAGAAATGCTCAATTATGTTCAAGTATGAAGACATGACATTCGTTGGCTATAAGGGAACGTGTGGTCAGTTGGGCAGGAGCACAATTATACTTTGGCCCAGGGACTGGTTAATTTCCATGGTGCACCCTCACAATGCAAAGTGAGTGACTGACCACTCTTTGTACCCATATGGAAAGAAGTAAATATAATATACCTTTAAAAGGAAAAAGAAAGCTTCATAAGAGAATATGCATTATTTTTTCTATGAAACTTACTTTGCATTTAATTGATTTCCATTCAATCCAGCAAGTATTTATTGACTTCCCAAGTGTTATATACCACGCTGGGCACTTGTAGGACCTTATAACCCAAGGCCAGTAATGATCTTCACATCCTAAGTGGAATCAGAAAATAAATATAACAAGTAGGTGAATTAGGGTTGGAGGTCTAGCTTGAGTGGGAGAGTGCTAGATTAACAAATGGGTAAAATATGTGCAAATTTTATTAATTACTGTTAAAATAATCTTTTTAAAATTACAAACAAAATCATGGGTCCTGAGAAATATAAAGAACGCTTGTGATTTTTTATTTTAATTAATTAATTAATTAATTGATTGATTTTGTTAGTTGTGGGGCTTGAACTCTGGGCCTGGGCACTGTCCCTTAGCTCTTCAGCTCAAGGCAAGTGCTCTACCACTTGAGCCATAGCTCCACTTCCTTTTGAAGACTTTTTAAGCCTCTTATTTAATGAGGGAAACTAGTAAGATACTATGGTTTGTTCAAAGGAGAAATGGAAGAACCATATGGTTTTATTCAGGGAAGTTAATACTGAAAAGTTACAAGTGAAACTAACTGTTAGTATTCATAGAACACAAACCAATTACATTCTAGTGAAGAGGGTTCATTTTTAGGACTAAATCAAATACGTTTGTTCAGTTTTTTGTTGTGTTAATATAGGTAAGAATAAATGTAAAGTTACACTTGAACTTAATAGTAATATTGTTGTAACCACTAAAAGAACTTTATGAAGGAATTTTTGATGATTATATCTTATTTCAATGCTAATAAAAGCAAAGTAACAATGTTACCACTTTTAGAAGACTCTGTGTGTGTGTGTGTGTGTATGGGTGTGTGTGTGTATTTCACCTTTGGTCACTATAAAAGTAATTACTCAACATTTGTAACAATTTACTTACCTGAAGGTTGTATTATAGTTTGGAAATAGGACCCATTATGCGTGTTTTCACGAGTTTGGATGTTTAAAGTTAAGATATTTGTACCTATTTGTTTCTTTTTCCCTTTAAAAATAGTTTTATTATCTTTAAGTAGTTGCACAAAGGAGTCACTATTCAACAAATCAATTTATGAATGCCATGCATCTTGGTCAATGTTACCTCTTTCATCATTCTATTTATTTCTTATTGAGAAGTTGGCTAGGGTTTCCAGTAAAAGTTAAAAATTCTGCTTAATTTCCATTATCTTTTTGCTTTATATTTTTTAGCCAAATCTATTCACGAAAGTTTTTTTTTATGTGTATGTATCTTAGGTGCTGGGAACTTAGTGCTGGAGACAGGTGGATTTATCAAGCCCCAATCTTAGCAGCTATTGGGGTAAGTTTGAGAGTCCATATGGTTGAAAGGATGAATAATTAAATGTCTATTAAAACTCTAAGGAAAATTGTCTGTCTCTTTACTGTATAATAAATTTAAGACTCCCTCATGTATACTTTAGCTGTTGGAAGGATTGAGATTGGGGTCTAGATCTTTGAGGCTGACACTGAGACACATGTAGACATCACAGGTGCTTTCTTAGTCACGTAGCATTTGAGGACATCTCTGAGACTTCAAAATATGCCATTTGCATATGTAGGGAATTAGATAGCCCTAAATCACTACCTCCTCCTTTACCCATTACATTTCCACTTTAAGGTGCTAACTAACTAGTCATAAGTGGGGGGTAATGTGATGGGTAATGTGAATTGCAGGATGGACAAATTGCTGAGGAGGAAGTATGAATTGCCTGAAGGTTTCATTTGGTGTGTTTTTCCCCATGGAGTTAAGTATATTCCATATGGAGAGATACCTTGAAAAATTTCATCTAATGGATAATAGTAATGTCACAGAACCTTAGGTGTCTGTAATCTGACCGTTGAATACAGCATCTGTGCTGCAGAGGAAAGCAAAGTTGTACTATCAGGTCTAACAGAATTCACAAATATTAAGGCTTTATAGCATCAGTTTTTCTGTAGAAATTATTTTGAAAGAACAATTAATAATTACTTGTTAATTTAGCTGAAGAACTTATACCAGTTTGTGTTTTCCTGGTGCTCACATAGGTAATACTTGACTATATGCATCTTAAAAATAGGACTGTTCTCCCAATACTAAATGTTAAGCCATTAGGAAGCAATTTCACAGCCTGATCATTAATTGGTTTGTTGATTTTCTTTGTTCTCCATTCTCATGTCTTCCTTGTTTTTTGGACAACATATCACTCATTCTGCCAGCCTCTTGACACACTGGGCCCACATGAGCTACTGATAATAGGACAGAGATTTTTTAGGATCTTCCAGAGAATCCGATAACAGTTTTCTATACCTCTAAGAAAGTTGTCCAATGAACAATAGAAGAGAGCAAAAGTAATCTTATAGGTCCATTGGTGTCAATGTTTAGAGAGGAAAATAAAATAACACAGAGTTTAGTTATATCCTTGCTAAATCATACTGTTATCAAATTGTACCCATTTCCCTATGTCTGAGGAGAAGGTAAAAATGGGTTGAGGATAAAGGAAGGAATGACTAAAATCCAGGAACATACTATTGTGATTTTTTAAAGTAAATACAATGCTGCTATAACTTACTAGTAAGTAATCTCAGAGCTGCAACTATGTTGCTGAGAATACATCAGCGAGTTTAAAGGTAAGAATTCACTTCATAAAGTAGGGGTTTGGGTCTACAATTCTAACTTTATTTTTATTCAATGGAACCCTGTTTTTATCTATCCTGGTTAGGCTCTAAGTTTCTTTCTATGTTCTCCTCTAGACATTCCTTCTTCTCTATCTTACTATTGATATTTTAGGGGGACACCCTGTGTTTTACTACTTTTTGAGTCTGTAGTGCCCTGAATTGATGGGTAATTGGATAAACAGTGCTTCTAAATTTAACTACATTTTAATACAGTGGTAAAGTTTGGGTTTTCACTCGATAAAAAAGTAGGACCTATTAAAAGCTAAGAGACCCTTACAATTTATTAGATATTAAAGCCGGTCACTGGTGGCTCATACTCCTAGCCATTGAAGAGGCTAAGATCTGAGAATCACAGTTCAAGGCCAGCTTGAACAGAAAAGTATATGAGAATTATATTCCCACATTAACCATAAAAAGCCAAAAGTAGAAGTGTGGTAGAGCAGCAGGTTTTTTTGGGGGGGGGGTTGGGGGAATGTTTTTGTTATCTCTAAGTAGTTGTACAATGGAGTTGTCATTAAAGAAAGCAGTGTGTCTTGATCAATGTCACCCCTTTTAACATTCTGACCCATCCCTCCCAACACACTTCTACCTTCACTTTGATTAATTCTTAGGTTCTGTATTTTTTGCCATTTAACAAAGCAGTTTATGAGTACAATGCATCTTATCTGTGTCATCACTTCAACATTTTCATCCCCCTTTGACCCAACCCTTCTCTTATATTTCTCAATTCTGTAATATATACAATGAATTCTTACCTGCGTTCTCCTCTCTTCCCCCTTCACTCTTCTTCCCCTCTCCCCCTCTCTTGCAAGCACCCATTTCCTGATACTTACTTTGTTGGGTTTTGACTTAGTCTTTCTAAATAATTATACTATTTTTTGGGGGTGGTGGTCTGGTCATGGGGCCTGAACTCTGGGCCTGGGCACTGTCCCTCAGCTCTTCAGCTCAAGGCTACCACTTGAGCCACAGCGCCACTTCTGGCTTTTTTCTTTTTGCTTATGTGGTGCTGAGGAATCGAACCCAGGGCCTCATGCATGTAAGGCAAGAGCTCTACCACTGAGCCACCTTCCCAGCCCCAGAGTTATACTATTTGAGCTCTCTGTCGAGTCTATTGCACATTAGTTAATTCATTTGCAACTCCTGACTTACCACCCAGTGTGTCTACTTGTAGATTTATAAGAACATTCTATCTACCACAAAGGAGGGAAGCCCCACATCCTGTTTTCCTGGATCTGGCTTATTTCACTTAATACAATTTTTTTTTCACTTCTTTCCATTTCCTTATGAATGGTACAATGTCATTCTTTCTGATGGGTGAGTACAATTCCATTGTGTGTGTGTGTGTGTGTGTGTGTGTGTGTGTGTTTGTGTACCACATTTCTTGGTCTATTCATCTATTAAGGGACATCTGAGTTGATTTCATATCTTGGCTATGGTAAGCAATCCTGTAATGAACATGGTTGTCCTGGTGGCTTTAGTGTAGCCTTGTTTGTATAGAGTGGCAGTTTTGAGTGACAAAAAACTAAGGGAGGGGGACCTAGCCCTGTATTCAAGCCCTTACCAGCACAAATTAAAACAAAGGTCAGTGAAAGCTTTGTTGTTTGTTGAAAGATCTAAGTCACTTATATCACCAACATGAATGGAAGTTTATTTGCAGAGGTTTCTGAATTGTAATGGGAAACAGTAGTGAGATGATGAAGGACTAGCTACACAGTCTGCTGTTGGTAGAGGAGCACCACTAATTATGGTTTACTCAATAGGTTTGATTAAAAAAACCTGAGTGGAATGGCAGTTTTCTTCTTCTTGAACTAAAATTATGAGATCTTCATAGCAGGAATTCTTAGATGCATGTCCAATATGATATAGTCCATTTGATTTCACAAATGGACAAAGAGATTCATGAACACAATTCTGTTTCAGTATTAGAATTTTGGGGTTATCACCATTCCCTGGTGTCAGGCACTCATAGAATGTCAGAACTTGACTTGAAATCAATATCCCACTCATTTTTATTGATAACTGAGAGAAGGCTGAGGTCTGAAAGAGAAACTGAACAATGTAAGTGGAAGCCTAAGGGCGAAAAAAGTAGAATTGTAAAGAAAAGCTGTTTGTAATAAAATGAGGAAAATAGCTTGAGAGACAAGAAGTTAAGCTCAAGCAAAGATAGTTCCCAGGAGAGAAATTGGGCCATGGAAGTAGAAAGTGGAAAAGTCTTTGTGGATAATAGCACTGCTATTTCCTATCCAGTCATTAAGATTGCCCCCAGTGGGTAGTGGCTCAGAGGCTCACCTAGCAGCACATACAGAATTCCTGGAGATCCCAGAGTCAGAAGAAATGGTGAGCCCAAGTCAATGTGTTTTAAAATCTGGATTCCAAGAACAGTAATTATTTTACTTAGAATTAGAAAAACCTTTGTTTTATAAGCTAACTTGGCATTTAGAAAATGAAAAGTGTTTTGAAGTGTATTGGCAGAAGCTGGGGACTCACAATAAATAGAAAATCATGAGCAAAGACAGCAGTGATTAGTGAGACAGATTCATTCATTCATCCATTCATTCTAGAGAATTGACACGAGTCTAACCTGAGATTTTGGACAACTTTATCAGGATGGAAGCAGCAGGCAGGCCATGGGTGGCACTCATATGCTGCCCTCAAGATCTGAGACTTAATCATGCAGGAGGTGGCAGCCACGGATTTCCACAGTGGTGAGTGATGGAATCAGATTTCTCCCTCAAAGAGGCCCAAGGCCTGGTTGAAGTTGGGCAGTGGTGCAATTAGGTAGCAGTGGTGTCTGCTGGGTGAAATCACAGTGACCCTGAGGACATGACTGAATTAGAAGACAAAAGAAGACTGTGAACTGGGGATTGGTATCTTGTGCACTTGGGATTCATCTTCCTCATTTGCATAACTGGCTCCTGTGCCTCCTTAGCCGTCAGCTTTGTGCAGTTGACTTCTTTTAGTTCTGTGAGCATGCTCAGTTCTTTCCCATCTCAGGCCTTTTGTCTCTACTGGTTTATCTGCCTGACCTCCTGCTTGTCACCTACGGTCCACTCTTCCTGCAGTCCCCAGCTTGAAGCTGACCTTCTCCAGTGAGCCTTTTCTTCACCTTACAGACTTGAGTGTTAGTAGTTTTATGATAGTCCTAGGTCTGCCCTTCTGTCGAAGCAGATAGCTGGAATTTTATATGCAGGCTGGTTTTGGCCATGTGTTTAAACTTAAGGTTCACTTTTGTCATCTGAGCAATGGAGATAATAGTATAGGACACATGAGTTAATTATTGGACTGCATTAGAAATAGTGGCTGACATATAGTACAATGAGAGATTTTTATGATACTGGTTGACATCTTTAATTCTCTAGTGGCTTCACATTATAATCAAATTCAACTTGCTTATGTAGATGAATAGCAGCATGGTTTTAGCCTGCCTCTCCAGCTTTACTGTCTTCTTCTTTTTATTGTCAAGGTGATGTACAGAGGGGTTAGCATTACATAAGTAATGAGTACATTTCTTGTTAAGCTGTTACACCTTCCTTCAATTTTCTCCTACTTTCCCTCCCCGTAAGCCCCCCAAGTTGTACAGACCATTTCCAACATATTGTCTTGTGTATATCGCTGTTGCATTGGTTTCCTCCTTGTCCTTTGTCTCGCCATTCTGTCATTCCCCTTCCCTCCCCTAATTCAGATAAACATGTAAAATAATAATAGCAAGGTACCAAAATCAAATACAGTGACAGAAGGTGATATACCATAGGAGGAAGAACACACAAAAGAAACAAGAAATCACATAGTACATTAAAAACAACAACAACAAAGAAAAACCTCTTGTGTCCATGTCTTGGAGTTCATTTCGCTTAGCATCATCGTATATGGTCATATGTAAGCTATTGAACCATTTTGCTCATCTGCTAAAATTATCCTAGACATATACTAATTATTGCAAATAAGGGAAACCATGGAATCTATGTTTTTTTTTTGGATCTTGCTTACTTCACTTAATATGATTTTCCCCAAATCTTTCCATTTCCTTACAAATGGGGATGGTACTATAATTAGAACTCAAAAAATTAAATTCCCCCCAAACAAATCTTCAAATAAACAACTGCCCCATTAATAAGTGTGCTAAAGACTTAAAGAGAGACTTCTCTAAAGAGGAAATAAGGATGGCCAATAGAAATGCTCAACCTCTCTGGCCATAAAAGTAATGCAAATCAAAACAACATTGAGATACCACTTCGCCCCAGTTAGAATGGCTATAATCAATAAATGTAATAACAACAGACGCTGGAGGGGATGTGGCCAAAAGGGAACACTACTGTACTGTTGGTGGGAGTGTAAACTTTTTCCACCACTCTGGAAAGCAGTATGGAGGTTCCTCAAAAGACTCCCATAGAGCTCCCTTATGACCCAGCAATCCCACTTCTGGGAATTTACCCGAATGATCACAAACAAGGCCATACTAAAGCTACCAGCACAACTGTTTATCACAGCATTATTTACCATAGCTAAGATATGGAACCAACCCAGATGCCCCTCAGTAGATGAATGGATCAAGAAATGTGATAATGGAATTCTTTGTCTTCATCAGAAAGAATGACAACCCCCCATTTGTAAGGAAATATGATGAGAGTTTTAACTATTATTGTTTTATTTTTTTGTGTACGTGTTTTAGTAACTTGTTCATAACCCAAGCAGAGTCTCTTCTCACATCTTATCACAAAAATGTTCTCTTTCTTAAAAATTGCTATCATATATTAACTGCATTAAAGAGATTTTATTGTGACATTTAAGTGCATGTGTATAATGTATTTTGATCAAATTCATTCCATCTCTATGACTCTTAACCTTTTCCCCTCCTTTCCCAAATGTTTCTATAATGTGATGAATTTGTCAGTCTTGGGCAGCAGTAATGTCAACGCTTGTGCCTTGTGTATCTGGAAGTGACTCTTAAGACTTGAAACGTCTCTAAGGGACTGGGGTTTCTTCTCAGTGGATTGTGTGATGTTGAGAGGAGAAGAGTTCAGTTATGCCAGGGTCTGGCTTGTCTGATTAGCTAAGGTCTGCCCCTCGACACAGAGTGAAACACTTAAGGTGGTTTATGCTTTCGTGGGACAAAAGGCAAATGTATCAGTCAATTTTATGAGCATAGACTGTGGGTTGGTTTGTGTTTGTTAGAATCCCATTCATTAATCTTTCAAATTGTTGCCTGTGTTTTGGGGAGTCAGAGTAAAAGAAAATCAGTGCCAAGAAGAGTCATGAAATTTGTCCACTGTTTTCCTCTAATTGTCTTATAATTTTAGGTCTTTCATTACATCTTTAGTCAGTTGTGAGTTGATTTCATAGATGGTGTTGGGTGAAGGTCCAATTTCACTCTTCTTCACTGCAAATATACAGTTTCTCCAATAGTATTAATGCAAGAGATTGTTCTTTTCTCATTGTGTGTTATTGACTCTTTTCTTGACCATACAAAATGCATGGATATTACTTCTGGGCTCCCTATTCTGTTTTATTGGTCCATTTTATGGCAGTACCCTACTATTTTGATTATTATAGCTTTGTGATATATTTGAAATCAGGTAGCATGGTGCATACAGCTTCGTTTTTCTTGCTCCAGATTGCTTTGGATGTATTTGCAGTGTTTTGTGGCTTCAAATAAATCTTAGGACTATTTTTTTAATTTATTTTTTTATTGTGAAAATACCGTACAGAGGGGTTACAATTACATGGGCAAGGTAATGAGTACATTTCTTATCAAGCATTGTTGCCTCCTCCTTCGTTTCCCCTTACCATCCCTTCCCAACTCCCCCCCCCCCCCCGCTCCCATGCCAAAGTTGTAAAGTTCATTTTCCACATAACATCTTGTACATCTCATTGTTGCAATGGGTCCACCTGTATCCACTATTTAAACAATTTGTTTTTTCCCTTCCCCTCCACAAATTATACCAACATCAAATACAGTGAAAACAGGGGTTTCTACTTGTGTTAAAAATAGTTGAGATTTGGGTAGGAATTGTCTTGAATCTATCCATTTCTTTGGTAGATGGGACATTTTTAATAAATGATTTCTTCCAATCTATAAACATGATTCTTCACCTGTGCTTTAAATTTTTGTTATCTTTAAGTAGTTGACAAATGTCTTTGTTAATTTCCTTCATCAGTATTTTATAATTTTCAGTGTGCAAATCTTTTTGTCCTTGCTTAATTTGATTCCTAAATGTCTTTTTTGGTTGTTATTGTAAATTGAAATTCCTTTTCTGGGAAGTTTATTCTATGCACAATTTTCTTGAGTATTTCAGTAGAGTTTGCCATCTGTCTGGGGGAAGCAGGTGATCATTCTACACCTTTGAAGACTTTACATTAATGACAGGATCATTGTTGTCCTATCACTTTGCTCTTTGATAGTTTTGAAAGCTTAACAAAGATCACTTTGCTATGTAGATTATCTAGCATTTCTTTGTTATGATGGTGGGAATAGGCTCTGGCTAGCTTTCTGCTGCTGAGGAAATGAAATTAAACAAAACCATCTCCTAACAGTAATTCTCAGAAGAAGTAGAGAAAGAAAACATTACTAATACCTAATTATTAGACCAGAAGGAGATGTGCATTATAGGCAATCTACATTCATCCTAACTTTATCTGGGAATTGGGCTTAATGCTTATGTTAGCTAATTACCTTTAGGTGAAGTAAAAGGAACCCCAGTGGTTTATGGCAGAAGGTAGTTTTGTAACTGGAAGATAATTAGGCCCTTACCTTTCCATAAAACCCTGGGGAAACATTGTCACCCTTGAAGTAATCCTCCTCCTCCTCCTCTTCCTCCTTTCTGCCAGGACCTGGGTGCTTTCTCTCAAGGTGTTAAGCCACAGTGACATTTCTGGCTTTAGGTAGTTAATTGGAGATAAGAGTCTCACCCACTTTCCTGTCACAGATGGCTTTGAACCATGATCCTTAGATCTCAGTCTTCTTGGTAGCTAGAATTACAGGTGTGAGCCACTGATACCCTGCTTTGTAGTGTTCACTTCAAAGAGATGATTCCAGATTTTTGAGAAAGACATTCCTGGCTCATAAAGCTGATAAAGGGCCTATCTCATTTACAAAAAAAGCTTTATATGTATTCCAAAGAGATAGGAAAGTATTCAGAAGTTTTCTCAGGAAAATGCCAAACAAAAGAAGGGAGATTTTTTTTTCAGTTTTCTAGAGGGAGCATAAAGCCTCTGATTTTTCATTTGTATTTGTCCTTTTATTATTTTCTAAGCAGTAGCTGAAGTCTTGGGACTTAATCTAAACATAAAACTGGGTTGCAGGGATTTCTAGAAAAACTCTCCTATATATTTTCCTCTTGGCATTTCAGAGTCTTAGCAGATTTTAGGATCATGAAGCCTACATCCAACAGCTCGCTGTAGGAGTCAGCATGTAATAGGAGTTTTATGCTGTAAGCCCAATTCAGGGCTGTGTGTGTGTGTGTGTGTGTGTGTGTGTGTGTGTGTGTGTGTGTGTGTGTGTGTGTGTGTGTGTGTGTGTGTGTGTGTGTGTGTGTGTGTGTGTGTGTGTGTGTGTGTGTGTGTGTGTGTGTGTGTGTGTGATTTCTGGCCCATCAGATCTGGGCACTCAACCAAATATAACCAAACAGAAAGATAACTAATAATGAAGGGCAGAGAAAGGAGATGAATTATGTGGCCGGCACTCCACAGGAAGAGGTGAGGTAAGCATTTCTTCTCATCGTTTGGGTTCACACAGGACGTTTAGGTTTAAGTAGAGGAAGAATTGGGGCAGGAGAGTGAGATGTACATAATTATTAAAGAGTCCTAGGAAGACTGTGGCCTGATTGTTTTATTTTCATCTCAGTTCTGTGAGGGGCTTCAGAGGGGTCACGATTGTTGCCATCATTTGCTTCCCATGAGATGGGTGGCCACTCCTACTGCAGTCTGCAAACTTATCCCTAAAGGTATTGTAGGGGATGGTCTGTCTTTCATCTCTGTGTCTGTTGATGCTCTATCTTGTCCAATAAACTTGAAGGCTTATGTGAATAAGAACCATATTTTGGGGTGGGGCATGTAGATCAGTGTTATTGCACTGGTCTAACATACACAAAGTCCTGAGATCCATCCTCACTGCTGAGGAACAAACAATAACCAAGCTTTTTCACTAAACTTCTATATTCTTAGTTCCCAGCAAGATTTGCTTTGGCATATCATGACTACTTGATCAAAAGTTTTTGTAAGAAGCCACATTCTGCATACAAAGTAGATGTCCTAGGGAATTAGGAACAGGAGCATGAAGTAAGTAAACTTTCAGAACTTCTCAGTCCACCTTAGGTAACCTTTCTGTTTTCTAGAGGAGGTGAGTATAGATAAAGGTCACACAACTCGTGTGGCAAAACAAAGATGCAACCTGAACTTTTTGACCATATTCTTTCCATGTCAAACAGCTTCTTAAATTTATGGGTAGAAATGTTTCCATTTGTATGGCTACATTTTTCTTTAAAAATGTTGACTTAGCCAGGCACTGGTGGCCCATGCCTGTAATCCACGCCTGTAATCTCAGGAAGCAGAGATGGAGGATCATAGTAAAAAGCCAGCCTGGGCAGGAAAGTCTATGAAATTCTTAACTCCAATTAACCACCAGAAAACTGGAAGTGGTGCTGTGGCTCAAGTGGTAAGTTCTAGCCTTGAGCAGAAGAGCTGAGAGATAGAGCCCAGAGTTCAACCAACAAACACAAACAACAAAAAATGTTGACTTTAAGATACATGCTATTTTTAAGCTCTGTATTTTCATGTGGTGTGCTCTTACCAAAATAGATCTCCATGTGTACCATCACCAAATTATTTGTCCATAATTTTAAACACAAATTGGATCCCTTACTCACTTCTGGCTTTGGGTATTATTATAACTTAGATACTACTGATTGGATGTGTGACATCAGAGTAAAATCTGTGGTGAGTATTTTGAAATGATATATGAGCCAGATTAAACTTAGGAGAGTTACAGGCCTTATGAGCAGTCATATCACTACCTATCTATCTATCTATCTATCTATCTATCTATCTATCTATCTATCTATCTATCTATCTATCTATCTATCTATCTATCCATGGACACACACAGCTTGGTACAAATGTAGGAGAAACCATTTGATTTCAGAATTTTGGAAACTAAAACTGTAGCATTGCTGCTTCCTGTGTTTTGCTGATATCTGCTAAGTTTATGCTTAAGCTAAGCATTCATTGAAAAATTATAAATTTGTCATGAAGATAATATCTCCAAATGAAACAATTTGTTCTTCACCTGCACCATCTTGATGTTGCTGAGGACGATTTAAAAATTCTTCTCTGTAACTTCACACTAAAGAGGACTGTTTCCTGATGCACAGAGAGCATGGAGCGACAGTGTGATCCTGAGCCTTGCAGAGCAGCCCTGGGGGAAGCGGAGATGCCCCCTCCACCCAGGGACAAATGATGTACCTGGCAGGCAGAAAGGTCTAGAACTAGAGACAAAGCAATCATTAATGGATTCAGCAAGTCCTTACCAAGCGAGTGTTGGACAGGTCTGTACTAAGGGTCTGTAACAGCTCAAAAGAATTAAAACTGATATAAAAGAAATGCAGAATGGGAATATATGCATTTATATGCATACACATATACACCTATGTATATATACACACAAAACAATTCTAACTATGCAAATATATGTATAATGTAATATATATAACACCTATTATATATTATGTATGTTATATACACACACAACCCCCTACAATTCTAACTATGAGATTATATTGCAGGATGAGGGGGAGGAGGAAGCGAATAAGAATAATTTTGTGATATAGTTCAGCTATGTATGAAAATCGCAAAAAGAACCTCAGTGAAAGCTCTCAATCAATAAGAGCTTAAAGGAATGGAGTCAGAGAAGGCAATAAAGAAGGTTATTCCAAGCAAAACATGACACATGCCCACGTGAAATACGGTAGTGAAACCTCCTGATGCAATTAATACACACTAAAAAGTCTCCAGGATGCTATGAAAGTAAATAGGCTTGAGTGTGGGGAGCTTCAGAGGAGGGAAGGCTAATGAATAGAGTAAATGAGAATGAAACGTGTTTAATATAGTTTACTTGCATGTTTGAAAATAGAATAATGCAATTATTTAAAGAAGAGGAATACAGCAAGGGAGGGTGCTAGATGGGGGTGTCAATCAAGATATACTGTTTATATGTGTGAAAATGTCACAGTGAACCCCCCCCCCTTACAACTAAGGTATGCTAATAAAAAGAAAGCAAACAGATCTGTCTTAAGGCATTTATGAGATGGCTACTTTAAAGTTAAGAATGAGGAGGATAAAGCTCCAAACTCTCATCTGGACAGTTTTGCAAAGGAAACATCTAGTAGGTGAGATCAGAACTATGAAAGGCCAATACAGATGAATCATGGTCTTGAACCATGGGCAAAGAGTAGAGATGGATTTTACTTCGCAGTATGTGTCAAGGTGGAAATGGATGAGCCACATTGTCCATGGCTGGATGAAAGCACATCTCCAGAAAATACTGGAGATTAGACTATACAGCTGAGTGAGCATGGAATCCATGCAAAAGTATGTTGAAGTTTTCCTTAAAATTATAGTGAAACATGAAGATATTTAAGTCTGAGGTAGGCACTAATGATTCACCCCACAATCCTAGCTACTCTGGAGGACTGTGGTTCAAATTCACTAGCTGGGAAAGGAAACTCTGTAAGACTCCATTTTCAATTAATCAGAGGCCTGGCTCAAGTGGTACGGTGCAAAGGGTAAGTAAGAAAGCTGAGCTATAGTCAAGGCCCTGAATTCAAGCATTCATACTAGGACCAAAAACAAATAGAAAAGTCTGAAGGCACTCTGCTGGATGGATTAGGTGAACTTGTTTGGAGGAGCGAAGGTCTGCTTAAGAGAGATGCAGATTACTTATTACTGTAAAAAAAAGTTACAGTCCTAACAGATTAACTTTGTCATCAATTACGGTATTTGAAAGTCCTTAGAGACACTATTCACAAAGATTCCCAGGAATTAGGTGGAAATAAACACCCACCCCTGCAAACTGCTGGGAAGATGTAAGGGAGATGCATGCTGCAGAAGATGGTGATGGTGGTCCATGGTTTTTGCTGTTCGGTGGGAATCAATCCTACACGTTCAATTCATTCAATCTATCTCTTGGTTAGAGATGACAGAAAGTCTCAATTTACTTCCCTGTACAATGTGTTGATTCATCTTAGATGAATTAAAATGTGAATGTGTAATAAGGAGAACTGAATTTAAAGGGATCCAAGGAAAAGTAAAACATTGCCACCAGTAAAAAATGTAAACATGGGCCTAAGTTCATGACATATCTTACCTGATGGAAGAAAAAACATTTTTTTTTGGTTCCAGAATAATCTTTCCTATAGTAGATACAACAAATCCATGTTCATAGAAGAAATAAAATGGGATACCTAAAACTCTGTTTTGGAACTCTCAGCTGCCGTTAAAGAACTAAAAGCTAACACTGGAAATCAGGGCCAGTCACTCATGCAGATATTTAAATTTATATGTGTGTTTTTGTAGAGAGAGACAGTAGTTCATTTTCAGATAACTCCTCAAAAATAAGCTGTAGAATTTTAAAAAAAGTTCAAATTGGGAAGCATTTGGAGGATATTTTTCCTGATGTTAATTTGCAATGTTATTGTAGAGATTTTGACCTTTAAATAACCCTTTAGAGACATGATGGAGCTTATAGATGGCGGTGATTGTTAGGAAAATAGAGGTCATTAGTGCTTATTTCTTTTCCAGTCTTCATTTGTTGGCATATATTTGTGTGTTTTAGATTTTTATCTCTTGACTCTTGTGTATCTAAGCTAAGAACTGATGTTGGTGGTTAACAGTTTGTAGTATTCGTCATGGGCTTGTTCATCATCTGACTCATGAGCTAGTTTCATGACTAACAAAATAGTGACTGGAGAAATCTGTGTATTGTTCAGTGCATTGAATACACAGCTTTAGATTTGCAGGATTTTGCCTTGCAAATGTTTTGCCTCACACATCTGACCAAGAGTATCACAGAGTATTTTGGCAGTAGAATAAGATGGTATTTTCCACAAAGCCTTTAGGAAAAGACTAAGTGATAAGCTTAAAAAATATCCAATTGTTATGCTGTTTGTAAAATACAAAAGGAAACAAACAAATAAGGCACAAACTCCTAACTGCTGTGAAGTCAATGATTCATTTCCTCAGTTGTTACTGAAAAAGGCCCCAAACAGGGATGACTATCTAACAAAGTAAATTTTCAAAGATAGGAAAAAAGTTAATCTTCAATGTTGGATAGAATTGCAAAATACCAAATTAATTTTTATTTGAGGAAATTTTCCCTTCCAGAATATTTTCTTTCCTAAACATGTCTGCACTTCAGATAAAATTCAAGCTCTACCATTTACATAGATGTGACCCTAAATTACAAGTTGAATTCCAGCTGTATCTGTCATATAGATAATCAAATTATACCACTGATATTAATTAGGTTATTGCCTAAAAGTTAAAAGGTTAGTAATTCAGATCAAGATGCATATACACAAAGTAAATATAATTGAAAAAGAAGCCAAATACATGAAGTGAATGGATGGGATATATTCAAAAGGCCTCAGAAAGGAACTATTATACAGAATCTCTCTCTCTACTGCTCTGATTTTGAAGAAGACAGGTAATACAGTAAAGGGGGAGAGGAAGAACCACACAAAACCATATTGCTGCCATCGACTGGGATATAGCCAAATGGAGCTATTGGAGAACCTAGTAGTTCTTCCTATCTAGGCACAGGATGCTGAGGGGAAGTTCTGTCCCTAGAGACGCTGGAGAGAATCTGCCCAGTGCAGGCTCCCCTGATAAAGAAGCTTGAGTTGCCTAAATATACTCATATTTTTTCCTGAGCTTTTGCTCAAGGCTAGCACTCCACCAATTGAGTCACAGCTCCACTTCTGGCTTTTCCATGGTTAATTAAACATAAGAGTCTCATGAACTTTACTGCCCTGGCTGGCTTTGAAGCACAATTCTCAGATCTCAGCTTCATGAGGAGCTAGGATCACAGACATGAACCCACTGGTGCTTGGCTATTTATCCATCTTTTAAAGCAGCAAGTTCTCTCAATCTTGGTTTTTCTTAAATCTTTCTGTAAAATATTTGTTATTCTTTAAACTATTAAACTGCTGATTAGCTTTCAGCCAAATTTCTGGGTGTTTTTCCATATTTATCTATGATATACTATCCAGAGGGAAGAGTCCTTGGTTGGGGCACTTGGTTGGGGTGCTCAATGTTGGCTCATCTGGTGCCAGGTATAAGTCCTCCTTTTCAAGGATTAGACATGACAGATGACTGTTATTCTGATAGCTTTTCCAGCTTCAATCCCTTCCACTCAAATTACGGACTTTGGAGATGGGGAAGGGGGAAGTAACGTTTCAATCTGTACAATATATGCATGTGAGAACTGCCTCAGTGAAACTCTTTTGAAAAATTAATATATACTTAAACACAATGAGTGAAAATAATACAAAATAGATCTTGTTTGAGGAGTGAGTGGTGGTGGGGGGTAAGGCCAATAGAGAGAATGAGTATGGTTAAAATACTTTCAGTACATGTGTGAAAGTTAAGTAATTGAGCCTGTTGAGATTGGCTTGGGAAGAGAGGGGATAAAGGAGAGCAATGGAGAAATGAACATACTCAAGGTGCATTGTGTATTTATATGGACTTAACCAGCATGAAAACTCCTTGTACAATGAATTGATGCTAATAAAATCGTAGGAAAAAATCTTACCATTCAGTCCTTTGCAGAGTAGTTATAAGCCTTTCTCCATTTTTTAACCCCATCTCTATTGAATTGCCAAGGTCTGCAGTATTAAGCAAAGAGAAAATAAGGAAATAATTTGTCTATTCAGAAACTAGCATCCATGCGATAGATAAACAACCTCAGACCTTATTGTAAATAAAAGTTATGTCTGTGAGCAGGATGTTATAGTGGGTGAAGACTGAAATTCACAATTCTTATGTTTTGCATCTTTTGGGCTTACTGAAGAGAAGATATGAGATTAGGCTTAAGTATTCATGATAAAAAGCTACTGAGACTTGGTCCGAATTCCAGCCAATATCTGATGAATGGATAGCACAAGTCAAATCAGTTAATCTCTTTGAACTTTACTTTTGCATCTTCAATAAATGAATATGATTTGTATTAAGTGAGGCTTACAATGAGAAACTATTCAAGAATCGGCAGCTTTGATTCACCTGGGAGCATCTTGATTCTTCAGCTCAATCCTTGGGTTCTTGTAGGAAGCTGTGAAATCAACCAGAGATGCATCCAAGGAAGTTGGGAGGAGGCTGGTAGTAAGCAGGGCAGTAATTTAGGGTTGATGTAAATAATCAACTGTATCTGGGACCCAATAACCCCAATCCTCCAATTTTCAGAAATGTTTTAGAACTCCCCAAGCCAAGCTGTCTTCAAGGAATGGAGCCCCTCTTTCATTGGCCCAGTGACTGCCTGTGGCCAGCTATATAGACCCATCATTCCCAAGTAGCAGCCAACTGCCTGAATGAAGACACTCAGGGGTTCAGATTACATCTTCTTAGGACTCCTGACATTCATGCTTTCTTCTTGCTCTTGGTTATGTTGGATCTCATCAAAGATCCTTGGACATAAAAGGGCTTTTTTTTTCCCAATCAATTTCTACCTTCTTTTTTAAAAGGCAGGATGAGATTTTTTTCTAGTGGTTCTTTCATCCATAACATTTGGAATTCAATTTAATTTTCTACTTGGTTAGCTTTCCTTATATACTATCTTTCTTTTTAGTTTTTTTTTTCTTTTTTTCCCTTTAAACCTTAACATGTCTCCCAAGATGTCTCATATATCACAGGAAAGACAGTATCCCTAGAACAACTATTACTCATGCCTCAAATACAGAGAGAGAGGTATTATTTCTTTTTAAAAAGGGCAGTCTCATTTATATAATTCTTATTTTTTTAATCTTACAGTCTGCTATGGAGCTTCATCCAAACTTCATTTTGGAAACAAATTATATTATTTTCTGTATTTCTGGTTTCCAGTCTGTTGAAATTTTTTGATTATTTTGTTTGTTTTGCAAAGAGCAAATCAAGAACCAGTAACCTTCCACACAAAACCTGTGAGCATCTGATCATATAAAATAATATTTATCAAAGTGAACACCAGGAAATAGAAGCAAGAGGTGTTTTCCTTTGTTGCCATTTTGTTTTCTTTTCCATTGGCTTTGTTTTTTTTTTTAATTTTTTTTGTCTCTGAAGGGTAAGGGGGGAGGCACAGAAATGGAGGGACAAAAGGTGAACAAATGCCGCAGTGGTACTCACTAGACACTATGTTGAAAATGAACTATAGAACTTGTGGGTGGGGGTGAGAAGGGAAACTGGGAGAGAGTAGGGAAGGAGTAACATTGTTTGAAAAGAAATGTACTGTTTATCTGACTTGTATAATTGTACCATCACCTTTACAATAATAATAATGTATAAAAATTAGCAGCTTTCTTTATTCATATTTATTGGAGACTTTGAATACCATTTGTTAAATTTCTGTGACCATCTTGAAGACCAATTCAGTAATTGTTTATAATATTATTTTCTCTTGCAGATGAATTTTATTCTCTTTCTGAATACAGTTAGAGTTCTAGCTACCAAAATTTGGGAGACCAATGCAGTTGGACATGACATGAGAAAGCAATACAGGTAATTCAAGAGCAGCCGTCCCATGAAAGGGGACATCTTAGTCATTATTCAGAGAACAAGTATCAGTTCATCACAAAATATCTTTAAGAGATTCAATTTATGAATGTATATCTTTTATTGGTTCAATTACATTAATTATTAGAAAAAGTAGGAGCTGGGAAGGTGACTCAGTGGTAAAGCGCTTGCCTTGCATGCATAAGGCCCTGGGTTTGATTCCTCAGCACCACATAAGTAAAAGGAAGAAAAAAAGCCGGAAGTGGCGCTGTGGCTCAAGTGGTAGAGTATGCTAGCCTTGAGCTGAAGAGCTGAGGGACAGTGCCCAGGCCCAGAGTTCAGGCACCTTGACCGGACCCCCCCAAAAAAAGAAAAAGTATAAAACCAACATGTAAATAGCTTTAAACTTTCCTAATGTGCTTAAATTCTAACTACACTGTATCCCTTCTTATCAGGTTGGTATTTTTCAATAAATTATATGAACTCCAAGAAAATCTCTTGGTGATGAACTTAGAAAATTTTATATATACTCATTATGTCATACTGAAAACAAGAAAGTGGATTCGTTGTATTGTGCCTAAGAGCTTACAGCAGGTGGACTGCTATACTGATATAGCTTTTCTCGTGTTACATTCCATCAGTGAAGTGTGAGACCAAAGGATGACAGAACACAAAAAGATATAGTCTCTCATTCTTCTTCATAAAGTAAGACTACTTTTTTCTCTAGCTGTGAACGTTAGCTGATTTATTTCTATATTTCTAAATGACACAAATGTTCTATTCTTTGCAAAATGTTATCCACAAGATTTGAGAAACTTAGCAGAAAACAACTACTGACATCTCAAAACAGAAAATAGGTACTATTTAGAGTTCACCTGTGGGAGGATTGTATTTCATAAAAATTGAAGAGAGTAAGTTACCAAGAATTTTAATGAGCCATTGCTCCGAAGTCAGAACAACTTAAAAATTAAAAAAAATATTGTAAAGGTGATGTACAGAGGGGTTAAAGGTACACATTCAGATATTGAGTACATCTCCTTTTGAACATTAACACCCCCTCTGTCATTCTCTCTCATTTCCCCCCTCCCAACATCCCTCCCCCTCAAGTTGGATAGTTCATTTCCAACATAGTGTCTAGTGAGTATCACTGCTGACTTGGTTCACCCTTTGTCCCAGACTTTCTGTGCTTCCCTTGACCCTCCTCAAAAGAGATAAACTTATATATAAGACAAATGATACAGAAATACAAAAAAAGTGACAAAAGGGGATGAACCATAGAAAAAAAGAAGGAAACTAAAAGAAATGCTAACAGTATAATAAAGAAACCTCTTGTAGAACAACTTTTTAATAATATAGTAGCTACAAGTTCTTAAAGTTTTAAGTTGTTGATTCAAATAAGCCATGAAAATATTTTTTCTAAATTAAGCATATCTTTTATTTATAGCTGAAACACATTTTGTATTATTAATGCTATCCATAAAACATAGTAGAGAATGGTTTTCTTACTTGAGCTAACACTGGGGAAAGTATTTGTCAACCACTTAGAAATTCAATTAAGTATTCAGTTTCCTTGCTCTTCGGTCAATTTCTGAGAACTTCTGATCAAACCTTCCTTTTTAAGTAGATATAAGAAAATATAATTTATCTTGGTGCTACTCCTACCATTAAGGTTGAGAAGTTAAATTTATATTTACTTATTTTTGTGCCTTTAAACTTTTATTTCATTATTATCTTTGTGTAACAAGTGTTTAAATATTCTTGCTAGACTATTTAGATAGTGGCATCTAAAGCAGTAATTAGGTGGGTGCAGGTGGCTCACATCTGTAATCCTAGCTACTCAGGAGGTTAACTAACATAGATCTGAGGATTACAGCTCCAAGTGAGCCCAGGCAGGAAAGGCCCTGAGATGCTTAACCAGTTAACCACTAGAAAACTGGATGTGGCCCATGGCTCAATGTAGTAGAGTGTTAACTCTGAACAAAAAAAGAGCTCAGGGACAGCACCTAGGCCCTGAGTTCAAGCCCCATAATTGAAGAGAGCAACAACAGCAGTAATTAAGCATATTTTCATGAGTAATAATCTGAAAAACTGAAAATATTTTTTAGAGCTCTGATTGTCTTTTTATGTGAGCATATACATAAAAATAGAAAAAGACTTTTGAAAAGTTCTCAAAATCTCTCAGTTGATATATTGGATTAAAACATAATTGAATGACATCAATCACTCCAAACATAATTTCATATAGAGATGACTGTAGATTTCATGCAGTTTGTAAAAATAGTATAGAGAGAACCCACATATTTTTCAGCTAGTTTTCCCTAAAGGTAATATATTAAATATTGGGTAGTCAGCTATTTTCAAACCACATTGATAGTAAGATAATTAATCTATCAGACTTAACAAAATTTTTGTTTACAAAGTAACAAACAAAAGTTTGTTTACAAAGTAAAAAAAGGGTTCAGGATTAGAAATATGTAAGGGCTATAAGAATAAAAAATTCAATGTGAAAGAACATTTTAACATTTTAGGTAACTTGGCTTTCCATTATTGTTAAACAAAAATATTTAATGTTTGTTATTTTTAGAATAAATCCCACTTGTACTTACTATATAGTACATAGTAAAGAGAACAGCTCTTACGATGGCATCACCACTAACTATAATTTTAAGTGAACACTTTCTTTCTCTGTCCCTCTGTTATCACTTGGAAATGTGATAATAATAGCTATCTCATATGGTTTTCAAAGTAAAATGATACAGCCAGTAACAGGATCATGATGATGATTGGTCATTTGTTTCATTTGCTGAGACCAAGGCCCCAAATTGACTTCTTTGTATTCTTCTCATGGGATTGACTTTGGACACACATGATCCATTCCCATATTTCTAGCAAGCCAGAACACTGTCCGTTATAATATTCCTGGATCATCTCAGGAGATGCCTGGGATTTCTTCCAGTATCCAGCTGTAAAGATGGACCAGATGGACCCTGAGGAACATCAGTGCTGAGGATTCATGTGTTCCCACAGTTACACAAATGGACAGACAATGACTTGCGTGTCATACTTGGCATTTGTCCCTACTTTAACCCATTCACTGTCATTGCTGGATCACTTATAAATGAGCTTGTGCAGCACACTTGAAATATTTTACTTAACTACAATCAATGAAGGAGGGAGCAAAAATTAAAGCTAGTTAAAAACGAACTTAACCTACAGTCAGATAATAAATGCGAAATGAATTTATAAGTGGATAAAAGCTAGCAAAACTCATCAGTGTATACTGGACTGCCATTAGTGGCATTCTTTTTGTTGTTGTTGTTGGTGGTGGTCATGGGGCTTGAACTCTGGGCTTGGGCGCTGTCCCTGAGCTTTTCAGCTCAAGGAGAGCATTCTACCACTTGAGCCACAGCACCACTTCTGGTTTTCTAGTGGTTTATTGGAGATAAGAGTCTCATGAATGTTCCTGCCCGGGCTGGCTTTGAACCACAATCCTCAGATCTCAGCCTCCTGAGTAGCTAGGATTATAGGCATGAGCCACTGGCACCCGGCTTGCCATTAGTGGCCTTCTATAGGATACAGTTTGTATTTCTGGGGACAGTAATGACATACCATGGTACATTGATTTCTAAGATGTCTCTCAAGATTACTAGCCCATGGCTTGCTTGTATAATCTTCCCCCCTAATTTCTCACTTTGAGTATAGGCAAGATCTATTGGACTAGTTTATAGTATATTGTAAAAGGCATGGTCTAGTTCCTCCTATAGCATATTGCAATGTTATGTAGACCCTCTCTTGAGCCTGAGAATTCTCCTGCTGGCTTTAATTAAGTCATCTTTTGTATGGTGGAGGGCTGATGGACAGTTTGTAGGAACTATGGCAGAGTTGATGGTCAGCAGAAAGCCTTACAACTGCAAGGGATGGAGATGTTCTAGGAATTCATATGAGTTTATAAGAGAAACCTGAGGTTTGGATGAAAACTCAACCCTACACCTTTATTTCAAGCATGTAAGGCCCTGCCAGAAAGAACCAATTATGCTGTGCTTGGATTTCTGGCATTTTTTGAAATTTTAGAGCAAACATATAGCATTATTTCAAGCCAGAAAATTTTATAGTCATTTGTTATACAATAGTAGAGAAAGGAATACAGTTATGATGTTTTCTACATATTAACTTTTTTTGGCGGGGGGGGGGGGTCCGGTCGTGGGGCCTGAACTCTGGGCCTGGGCACTGTCCCTCAGCTCTTCAGCTCAAGGCTAGCGCTCTGCCACTTGAGCCACAGCGCCACTTCTGGCTTTTTTCTTTTTGCTTATGTGGTGCTGAGGAATCAAGCCCAGGGCCTCATGCATGCAAGGCAAGCGCTCTACCACTGAACCACCTTCCCAGCCCCTCTACATATTAACTTTTATCTGTACCAAACTATAAGAGGATTTAGTCATAGAGATAAACCTAGAATTAACTAATTAATTAATGAAGATTTAATTAATGGGTTATCTAATGAATTTCATTGAAGAATGCAATTTTTCCTTAGTCTGCATTGAACCAAATTGTGTCTAAACTCTTGCATTTGTGAACATTTCACAGTTTACTGTTTTTCTTTCTTTCTTTCTTTTGTTTTAATTTTTGTCTCTAGGCATACTCAGTAGGAGAAGTCAAAATTAGCTCAATTTGGATAGCAATCACCAGGGGGATTTACCCTTTAAGACAGAGCATATAATTTTCCTTGTAGAGTGATGTTAGACAAGACTTCTAAGACTGAAAGTCCAGTAATGTCATCCTCCTGTATCTGATTAAACTGAATTCAAACACCATGAAGGTCTACAAAGTGTCCCACCAGTCTTCAATTCATGGGAAGCGAGGACTGCTCAGTTGAGATTTAAGGGGAAGACAAGCACCACTAAGCATTAGTCAGCTCAGAGAAACCCATTACTTGCCAGGTATGCTGTCTCAAATGAAGGGCTCAGTGAGGAACTCTAAAATTAAATGGACTATAAGTAAGGCAAAATATGTGGTATAAAGCTAGTAGCAGAGGTTAAAGTAGCCCACTGGCTACAGAGAACGCTCTGACAGGTAAATGGAGCTGAGCTACAAGGCACGGATGGTCCTGTGACAAATGAGAGTTAAGACTGGCAACACAGAAGGAAGTATAGCAAATGTGCAACTCCGGACATTGAAATTAGCCCTTCCAATATGGTTTTGTGGGATTCTCTAGCTTCTGTACTTGTTGGAAAGAAGGATAAGATGTCAAGTCTATGTATGAGAACAATGGTTCCTAGTGAAACCCTAAAACAATATAGCTTGTGTTCATATGGACTGCTGAACTTTGTTTTCTTATTTCGGAGATCAGAAAACTGAATTGCTATCACAGAGGTCATGAAATTGAGAATCTGAATCCAGGTTTTCTTAGTCTTAGTGTAGTGTGACCCAAGTAGCTTATTTACAAGAAGAAAAATCAATAAAGAAAGGAGTTAGGGGAAAGACTGGTGAGAATGGAAGAATGTTGAATTGTTTGAGCTTACTAGGGTGAAAATGACTCAAAGAGGAAAAATCAAATTTGAGAAATAAGACAGAAGCCACACATGGAAATTTCTTGGACAAAAATGTAATTAAAACAGTATTAACCAGCAATCAGCAAGGTATGTACTTGGGTGTGCTGGTTACTTACTGTTATAAGATGAAGCACCACCGAGTTAGTGGCTTAAAAACAACATGCTAGCTATTTCAGTTACAGTAGGTCAAGAATTTGGGTGTGGGTCCTCAGCTTCAGGGTATAACAAGATTACAATCGAGAAGCCAGTTGGGGCTATGGTCTCATGTGATGGCTGGATGGTGGGAGATTGTACCTCTGAGCACATGTGACTGTTAGCAGATTCAGGTACTTGTTGGCTAATGATCAGATGACACTTGATTCTTACCACATGGACCACTCAAAAGACCAGTTCATACAACATGGCAGTTTGCTTCCCCAAAGAAGTTAGAATCTTACACACCACAAACCACAGAAGCAACATGTTGCCATCTTTGCCAATATCTTTGGTTAGAAGCCAGTCCTCCTTCCTGCCTACCCTCAGGAAGAAAACAACAAGGGCACAGATAGCCAAACGTGAGGATCTTGGGGGGACATTTAGAATAAGAAATAAACATGTCTGAATTAGTCAGAGCTCTCCAAAGAGCCAGAACCAATAAGCCACATTAATACAGATGCATATTCATGTACAAGTGGATAGACAGACAGACAGACAGACAGACAGACAGACAGACAGACAGACAGACAGACAGACAGATAGATAGATAGATAGATAGATAGATAGATAGATAGATAGATAGATAGATAGATAGATAGATAGATAGAGGTAGATAGATACAGGTAATATGATGAGAGGTTTACTAGGGAAATTAGCTCATGTGATCTGGAGCTGAGAAGTCATGTATATAGTAAGTCTCCTGCAAGCCCAGCACCAGAACATGGTGCCGTTTGAGTCCAAAATTCTTAGAAACATGGAGACAAAGTGGTGCATCACCCAGTCCAGTGCAAAGGCCCCAAATTAAAGGACTATTGGTGCAAGTCTCAGAGTCCAGTGGATGGAGAAGATGGAACCTGATTCTCAAAGGGCAGAAGAGTGTTCTAGCTGTGGAAGGTATATGAAAATGTATATGAAAGGCTAACAGAGAGAAATAATGTCAATCGAAGCACCTAGGTTGAAAACAATAAACCTCAGGCTTTCTTGAGCTCTAAATTACTTGAGAGAGAATATATACCATTTGGTCAAAAGGCAGGAGGAAATGATCATATGTAAATCATAAGAAAAATATATAGTGTATTATCTTTCCCAGGTAATTGTAACCCCTCTGTACGGTATTTGCACAGTAAAAAAAGAAAAATATATAGTGTCTCCAGGAATAATCGACTTCTCAGGAGAACTCAACAAGCCAAATGCTCCCTGTCACAGTGAAGGCAATTCCCATGGGTGGAGGAAATGCTTCTCTAAAACTCAGGAAAATAAACAAAAATTAACAATTTTTTTTTTACAAAGAGTATTCTATAATCAAGAGAAATGTAAATAGCATTAGGGATATTTAATGTAAATAGCATTAGGGATATTATGAGAGGTGAGAATTAACCATCTGATTTCATATAAGAGTGATAAGGAGGTGAGGAAAGAGAACACACACACACACACACACACACACACACACACACACACACACACACACACACACACTGACTTCCAGAAGTGGTAAGATCTGAAGAGTGGGTTCACAGTCAGCTCTTGTGAACCTCTTGAGCTTGCTGCATCTCCTGAACCATGTTCTAGGTTGGTGAATTGACAGGACTTTGGCTTCTCTCTTTCAGGAAGCTTGCGAAATCAACACTGGTCCTGGTCCTGGTGTTTGGCGTGCATTACATCGTATTCATCTGCCAGCCCCACTCCTTCACTGGGCTCTGGTGGGAGATCCGCATGCACTGTGAGCTCTTCTTCAACTCCTTTCAGGTGAGCAGGGAAACCTTGTTATATGGTTCTCATAGTCTCCTTTAGTGCTCCTGTGCATCCTCTTTCTTGGCCCCTCTGTCTGGCTTAGATGCACCTGTGGTTTGCAAGTCTGACATGACAGTATTCTGTGGCACTTTTACTTTTTCTTCCTGGAGGTCAGGCTAAATGTTTTGGAACTCTTCAGGAACGGCTCTGGAGGTGTTTGTCCCGTCAACAAGTCTGGGCTGCAAGATAAGACTGTGATTGTTGTTAAAATATGGAATTTCTGCAGAGCAAAGGACTCTGCTTTTGTGTATGGAAAATAAGTGAAAGCAGAACATGAATATAGGGAGGAGGGGAAAAAGGGAAAGGGAGAATAAAAGGAAGAAAAGGTTGCTGTCCTCCATTTTATCTCGTTTGAAACAGGAGCATCATCTTCTCTTCCTGAGTCCCTTTACGTTGTTCCCCTAAAGGATTTTTTTTGTTGGTCATGGGGCCTGAACTCTGGGTCTGGGTGCTGTTCCTCAGCTCTTCAGCTCAAGGCTAGTGCTCTACAACTTGAGCCAAGCACCACTTCCAGCTTTTTCTGTTTATGTGTGCTGAGGAATTGAACCCAGGGCCTCATGCACGCAAGGCAAGCACTTTAAGCATATGATTTAACCATGTTACTTACTTACCAAAAATATCCAAAGGTTTCCTTACACTAAGAACAAAATTCAAACACCAGTTCCTGGCA
Source organism: Dipodomys merriami (assembly GCF_024711535.1). NCBI lineage: Eukaryota > Metazoa > Chordata > Mammalia > Rodentia > Heteromyidae > Dipodomys > Dipodomys merriami. Next base: position 25,150,412 of record NW_027202270.1, on the reverse strand, counting down.
GATACAGCCCTGTGTGACATGGAGCCTGCCTGCCATTCATCTGATCTCATATTACATTTCCTTTTGTATTTTTAAAAATTGTATTATAAAGATGCTGTACAGAAGGGTTACAGTTACAAGAGTAAGCAATGAGTACATTACTTGTCGATCATTGTTATTACCCCTTCCCTTCCTTGTTATTGCCCCACTATTCTGTACCTTAGCATGTTCAGCCCCCAGAATGCTCCACCACTCCACATTTGCATTTCCTCAAGGGGCCCCCACTTACTGCTCTCTGGAAGTATCTCTTCTCTCCTTCACAAAACTGGCTTTTTGTTCTTGTCACTCAAACCAGCTGAAATGTCACTCCCTTAGAGAGGTCTTTGTTGAGTTCTTCACTGAATATATGCACCCCAGCGTTCTCCGTAACAATGTTTATTTTACTAGCATAACCCTTATCACCTCGTTTTTCTCATATGGCTCTTTCTTTGTATTTTATCCATGTCGCTTTGCTACTAGAACTGTTTTGTTTACATCAGTACATCCCTGTCTCATGTTGAGCAGCTCTTAACACACCATTGAGCTTAACAGATATTTTTGAGTGAATGAAAAGACTTCTTTGTGTTCTTGCCATAATACTCTACGCCTGGAGTTTTTAGCATTCACCACATATAAACATACTTTGCCAAGCAGGGGATGGGTATTTATGTGATCTTCGAGTGTGGCAATAGAAAAGTGTAGTATAATAGAAATCAGTTCTGTGTGTAAGGGCATAAAATACTCCAATTGCATTTGCTAGCTTGGTTCAGCTAACAATATGGAAACAATTCTAATGTAAATGTAAGGATGTGGAAACAGTAGGGGACAATCATTTGTATAATTATCTGAAGGAATCATTAGAACAGAGGTTCAACTTTTGCAGTTTGATATTAGACACTTCAATGCCATGAGCTTCATGAGTTGTCAGTAAGCTAAGTATCTTTTTTTTTTATTCTACAGGGTTTCTTTGTGTCTATCATTTACTGCTACTGCAATGGAGAGGTATGTCTGAAGGAACTCAGGACATAGGATGGTGCTAACTCCAAATATGTTTGTATTTAGTCCGTTTTGTCTTGCTATCAGAGCACACTTAAGACTTGACCATTAATGAAGAACAAAGGCTCATTTCTTGCAACTCTACAAGCTGATAAATCAAAGGTCAAGGCGCCTTAATCTGACAAGGACATTTTTGCTGCATCATTCCATGGCAGAATGCAAAAGGCAAGAGGGCTTAATGGCAGAGAGAGCAAGAGATCAAGCGATCACACTTATAGACTCAAGTCTGTAAGACTCAGTGGGTTTTAGTCAGGCATGATGGCAGAGCCCTCAGACCTAAACCGCTCTAAACACCTTCCTTGGGAATAAAATTTTTTTAGCATAGGACCTGGGAGGGGACACTTTAAAACCACAGTAATTTGTAATTGGTCCTTGCAGGGTCACCTTACTCTCTTTAGAACATTTCCAGTTTGTATAAGAAAGAACAGTTAGGAGAAGGGAAATACTTTAACCACAGTTATTTTGAAAGTGTAAGCATTGATGTAAATAAGCTAATGTCTTCCTCTTCCAGCACTTTTGTCAATCCAGTTGGCAATTGCCAAGTTTAAAAACAGCTCACTCTACTAGAGACTGATACTTGCATGGACGCTGGGCTATGTATTCCACTCAATGGCAGAATTCACATTCCCTTTTAAATTCCATAGAAAACTCAAAAGTATGTTTTCCTCAACAAATCCAATAAACAGTTTTGATAATTCTAAAGGTAAAAACTGGTTAGGAGATAGTTTATTTAAGAGTTGTACAGAGGGAATTAACCCTGTTGGATGACACATTTTATCTGTAAGCTTTAACAAATCCTGCTGTTGAGTGAGTTGCCATCATTTCTGTCTCTCAAAATTTCAATTTGCAGAAATTTTCATAAGTGCAAAGATACTTGTGATTGCTATATGTGTCTAATTACACTGAAGGGATCACATTGTGGAACGGTAAAGCCAGTCTTCCCAGAAAAAAAAAGCTTAAATAACAATTCATCAATTCCCTGATTTACTTTGTATTGTTTTTACCGTGTTTTGCAGGAAAGGTAAGTAAGTAGGTCTCTTTATTTATATTTATTTATTTATTATTTGTAAGTAGTTGTATGAAGGGATTTCAGTTCAACATGCCAGTTTATGAGTATAATTTATCTGAATCAACGTCACTCCTCTTCATTATTCCCTCCCATCTCGCTCAATTCAACTCATCTCCTTGACTTACCGGGTTTCATTTTCACATACGAATATTGAATGCTGTGATTGCATTCACCAACCTCTTTTTGCTCCATTGGTGTGTCTCCCTCCCCTTAACTGCATCTCTCTGCCAACAGCACATTTTCTAGCTTCCTATAAAGTCTAGTGATTATTGTTGGCCCAGGTGGACAGATAGGAGTTTGTTTTCAGGTGCTATTAACATACCAGGTTTTGAGTGCTTCCCTTGTACTAGTTACTTGGAAGTAACAATAGGATCAAATCCTCAGTGGTAGCAATGGAATCAAAAGTCCCATTCCATTAAGAGTGTAGTTCATGGGCTAAGTTTGTGGCTCAAGTACTAGATCACTTGCTTAGCATGCTTGAGGACACAGATTCAATTCCCAGTACTGCTAATTAAACAGACAAACAAAAACCCAGGGAAGTTTGGACCTTGTTTCTCCCAAGCAGACTCAGAGAGAGAAAAACTTTCTCTTGTCACTGCAACTCAATGAAATGGCTCTCAGGCCTTTATAAGAAAAGCTTCTGTGCTGCCAGAACTACATATTTATAATTCTGAGTCCACCATAGTAAATATTTTAAGAAAGCAGGTTGGGGAACTCTTATCCAAAGTGATGGCTTAAACAATCAGCCAGACTTTCAAGAGGTTGGGGGCAGCATATGAGGGCATAACTTTCTACTGCTGTTTAAAGCTCTGGGAGAGTTTGTTCAGGTATCTGTATTATGCAAAGTTCTGTGGTCCTCTTTCCATTATTTACCTCTTATTTCTCTTCCAACCAAAATTGTTTTCCCCCGTCCCAAGGCTGATATTTGTATTTACTTCTATGTAAATACCGTGTAAAGTACAAGGGACTTGTCCCTTTACTTTCCAAGCTACTCTCCATCTCCAGAATGGTTGCTTATTCCAAAAGTGAGGCAGAGAAGAAAACGATCTCTACATGTCTAAAGTCTCTGCTCCACAGAGGGGACTTCAGTTAGTATCAATAAAATCAAGGCAAACACCCTTGTAACAAACGTCCTGGACCTCCCTTATTGTTTCTGATGTAGAACACATTTCTTGTGGTTTAGGTTCAAGGTGAGGTGAAGAAGATGTGGAGTCGATGGAACCTATCCATCAACTGGAAAAGGACGCCATCCTGCGGCGGCCAGAGGTATGGCTCAGTACTCACTACCGTGACTCACAGCAGCATTAGCCAGTCGCACATGGGGGCTAGCACTCGCATGGTGCTCATCTCTGGCAAGCAGGCCAAGACTGCCAGCAGACTGCCTGAGAGCCATATGACTTTGCCTGGCTATGTCTGGAGTGGTTCGGATCAGGACTGCTCACCACTCTCCATCCAGGAGATGAAGGAGGGTGAGGGGAGGCAGGGAGGTGATATTCCAGTGGAAGCGTCTTCCAGGCCTTTGGAATTTATCCTGGACTCTGAAAGTTGCAAAAGAGAAGCAGAGGATGCCATCTGAGTCAACACTTCTGACATCAATGGTCTGGTGATTCTGCTTGTACAGGGAATGGTTGGCTGGCATTCCTCGGTTTGAGCCTGAAAAAAAATCAGAGTGAAAAGGTTATTCAACTGTTTCCAGTTTCCATGAATTGTCTTCTGCGACTACTCTAAGACACGAAAGGGAAAGTATCAGAGGAAAAATGTACTGCTTTATTTTGACATCACACTCTTTTCTGAATTGATGGTGGTTCATTTTGCTTTGTGGTGGTGTTTTTTTTTTAATTGTTACTTTTGGGTAGATAAAAATTGCTTGGCTCTAAATAGCAGCCTAAATATGACACAGACAATTTTGTGCTATTTTTCTTTTATGAAATAAGTGCTCCTTTTCTCCTTCTGTACTTTAATCTTAAACTTTAATGTACTTCTGTCATTGTACCCATTCATCTGAGCACAGGAGCAATGAAGATCTGAAAAATGTATATGGAAACATAAGAGCACAAAGAGCAAGTACACATTGGAAAAGTAGTTGACTGGGCATTAGTACAATGATAAATATATGATATCTATGTTTGACTCTTTCTGGGAAAAGAGGAAGTTGCTTATAAAAGAGTACTTCTTATAGACCTCTTTCTGAATATTCCCTTTGTGATGGTTAAACCTCAGCTCTTTGTGATGTGTGAGATGTCAAAGGTTCTCAATTGGCGAGCTTATATCTACAAATGGATTGTTTGTGTTCATTTATACCGAAACAAAATTACACTCTATATAATATTTTTCTCTGCAGATGACATGTGGGATAAATTAAAAGTTTGCTTTTAAAATGCAGTTTTTGAATTATTTCTAAAAATTTCATTTTAGAGGCTCACATTCTTATTTTTCTTTTTATTGAAAAGGTGATGAGCGGGGGTTACAGTTACATAAGTAAGGTAATAAGTACATTTGTTTTTAATCATTGTTACCCCATCCCTCTTTACCTCCCACTTACCCCTCTTTATTCCCCTCCCCTCCAGATTGTAATGCTCATACCCAATATAGTGTCAAGTGAGTATCAATGTTACTATGGTTCATCCGTTGTCCTGCTGTTTCTGTGATTCCCTTTCCTGTCCACATATTGCACTGTCTATTGTGCAAAACATGAGGTCCAAAAACCTAACACAAACGAAGAAAGAAAAAAAATAGGGAAAAGAATGAATTATACACAGGATCTAATGAGAACCTCTTATTTCCATAAGTTGGAGTTCATGTTAATATACTTCATTATATATAGTCCTTTGCACTGAGCACTTGGGTCATTGAGATCCCCTGTTAAGAATATCATATATATATTCTAGTTCTTACAAATGAGGGAGATAGGGTGACCTACTTTTCTCTGGGTCTGGCTTACTCAATATAAATTTTTCCAAGTCTTTCCATTTCCTTATGAATGGAACAATATTATTCTTCCTGATGAAAGCATAGAATTCCATTGTGTATAGGTACCACATTTTCTTGATGGCTCACATTATTGTTGAGAACAAATCAAATTTTCCTTCCACAAATCCACAACTAAGTGTATGTACAACTCTTATACTTTCCTGAACTTCAAATTTCAGTGTGTTGCAGATATGAAAACATTTACTGAGTACAGTGTGAAAAGGGATAGTTAGAATAGATACCCTTTGGTAATATGGGAAATGCCAAGTTCCTACTTCCTAAGCTATCTGAATTCTAAGTCTACTTAGAACTTGCACTATTTCTTTATATTAATAGGTATGAATACAGCCATCAGATTGACTAAGTTTCCTTCAATGTTACTCACTTATTAATTCAATAAACACGTACTTAGAACTTATGATGTGACAGAACTGGTTCTGTGTGCTGAAGTTCCAGTAAAGAACAAGGCACAATCCATTCCCTCAAGGAACAAAGAATCACATATTTGCTATGACTCTTTATGCATTTAAATACACACATACTTTCTTTTTTTAGTTTTCATGATGTTTGAACCCAATAGGAAAACTAGGAAACTATCATTTTCCAATGCATTGTTTTTCTCAGGTAAAATTCTGGGCAATTATGAAGGATTGACTGATCTAGTTCCAAAATTTCAAGCTGTTAGCCAGTGAATTAATTTTACTTTATATTTTATTTGCTTAGCCATAGGGTTTGAAAAGATGATATTTTAGAATTTCAGTGATATATAAATTCCATGGATTATGAAAATACCATCAAAATCCCATCATTCTTCACTGAGACAGAGAAAACAATCCCAAAATTCATATGGAATCACAAAAGGCCTTGAATCACAAAACCAATCCTGAGCAGAAAAAGTAGTGCTGGAAGTAAAATAATACCAAACTTCAAACTCCCCTACAGAGCTATAGTAATGAAAACAGTTTTGCACTGGCACAAAACAGGCCTGAACACCAATGGTACAGAATACATACACAGCAATATATACACAGAAATAAATACACAGGTCTATAGCCATCAAATATTTGATGAGAGAGAGCCAAAAGCACAGGCTAGAAGAAAGACGGCCTCTTGAATAATGATGTTAGGAAAACTGATGATCCACATACCAAAAACTTAAACTGAATCCCTATCTATCACCTTGTACCAGTATCAATTCAAATTGTATCAGAGACTTCAATATAAGACCTGAAACCATAAAACTATTACAGGAAGGAGTAGAGGAAACAATAGGATAACTCAACACAAGCAGGGACTTTCTGAATAAAGATACAGAAATACAGCAAATTAAAAAAAGACTTACTAAATGAGATTTCATCAAACTAAAAAGTTTCTGCACTGTAAAGGACGTAGTTAACAAGCTAAAATGACAGTCTACAGAATGGGAGATTTTTGCCAACTACACATTAGACAATGGACTAATATAGACTATAGAGAGAATTTAAGAACCTAAACTATCAACAACCCAATTAATAAAAGGGCTAATGAGACAGAGACTTCTCAGAATAAGAAGTAAAAATGGCCAACAGACACATGCAGAAATGCTCAACACCTCAGATCATAAAGGGAATGCAAATCCAAACAACACAGATTCTATCTCACCCAAGTTAGAATGGCCATCATCAAAAATGCAAACGAGATGTGTGTGTGGATGTGTTCAAAAGAAAATGCCTAATACACTGTTGGTGGGAATGTAAATTTGATCAAGCACTTTGGAAAACAGTATGGAGGTTCCTCAAAAAAACTAAACATAGAAATACCCTATGATTCAGTACTTCCACTCTTGGGCATTTATCAAAAGGCTGGCAAAGTAAGAATACAGCAGAGCTGCTACCACAACCATATTCATAGCAGCACTATTTACTATAGCCAATGTATGGCATCAGTCCTGACTCCCCTCAATGAATGAATGGATTAGAAAATATGGTATATAGACACAGTGACATTTTACTCACCCATGAAAAAGAATGATAGTGCAACATTTGCAAAGAAATGGAAGGACCTAAAAATTTTTGTTAAGTTGGGGCTGGGAAGGTGGCTCAGTGGTAGAGTGCTTGCCTTGCAAAAATTTTGTTAAGTGAAGTTAGTCAGACCCAAAGAGATAAAAGTTGCATGTTTTCTCTCATATTTGGAAGCTAGAATTAGTTTGTAAATGTATAAGTAAATACTCTGAGCGGTGTGTAAGTAACTGAAATACAATGGAGTCAAATGAAAACTCAAGTAATATAATTCTGTACAAAGGCATAATCATAGTCCAACAAAATAAGACACTAGGAAATGGGTACTTGAAAGGGTTAGGATGCGATCAAGGGGAAAAGGGTAGATGAGTGAAGAGAAGAGCGGGGGAGAAGGCATTAAATTCAATGTATATCTTACAAAGTTAAAAAAATGAGACAAGGGGTAAGTTAGGATGGATAAGAATGTTGAAATGGGACATTGGTCCAGACTTATTGTACTCATAAACTGCTCTGTTGAATGCTAACTCCTGCGTACAACTACTTAAAGATAATAAAAATGTTTTTTTTTCAAAGAGGAAATACCTGAGGACTTCATGAGACAATACTTGAAGTGAATTAATTGGTGGCTTCATCACATAGAGCAGTAGCTCAAGTTGGCCTAGTATAATTATTTCCTCTTACCTGTGGTAGGGGCTCCTATTTAAGGAGACATGACAAACACTAAGTTCTAGGTGAAAGGTAGAGGTGAGTTAAGTGCCCCAAGTTGTCCCTTATAATTTGGAATCTGGAAGCGAGTCAAGTTTACAAAATAGGCCAAGTGGAGTGCAGATGTGAAAACAGCTTTCAAGATGTTCTTGCATGTTAAATTCAAACCATGATCACCAAACTAGAGAATCACTCATTAGCATCCATGTAAAAGGGGATAACCAATGAACAAAATCTCTAGTAAACTTATAAAAGCCTGTCCTAGTGTAACAAAGGAACAGCAGAAATAGCAAAAGCTGCATTATGCACCTTTATTGCCTAAAACAATATGTTCTGGTATTTTCCCTGCTTTTTCCAATAGTAATTCTTGAGTTACAGGTCTTAACAGTAAAAAGATTTTCAGATTGATATTAGTACAGGAAGAGAGATAAGGATCTAGTTTCAATTTTCTACATGTGGTTATTCAGTTTTTCTAGCATCCTTTATTTTATTTTTTTTGAAAATGTAAAACATTTTATTGAGCGAAAAGTGCTGATGTGCCAGGACCGCACCTGGAGTTGGGATCCCAGAAAACGGCCCGAGTGCCAGCCCATACGGGCTTTTAAGTCTTTTGGGCTAGGGCGGGGAAAGGGGGAGGCTGGGTGTTGTATTAAGCCAATGACTGTTACAAGAAATGAGCACCTTAAGTTTAAATTTCCGTCAAGGATTTGCTGGTGGGAAGCAGGGGAACAGAACAAAGGATGGTGAGGGTTCCACTGGGTTAGGGCTCCCATTGCTCAGAAAACAACAGAAACAGAGTTACACAGTGACAGGGTTTCAGAGTTACAGAGTTACAATTACAGTTACTAGCTAAAATACCAAGTTACCAGGGAAGTCTTTTTTTTTTTTTAATTTAATTTTATTTGTGAACATACTGTACAGAGGGGTTACAATTACATGGGCAGGATAATGCGTACATTTCTTACCAAGCATTGCAGCCTCCTCCTTTTGTTTACCCTTCACGTCCCTTCCCAGCCTCCCCCCTCCCCCCCAATCCCAATCCTTCTCCTTCACCCCCATTCTCCCCCCCCACATTGTAAAGCTCGTTTTGGACATGACAACTTGTACTTCTCATTGTTGCAACAGGTCCACCTGTATCCTTAAACAACTGGTTTTTCCCCATCTCCTCCTCAAGTTATACTGACATCAAATATAGTGAAAGCAGGGGTTATACTGTGGGGGAGGGACATACAAAGCAACAAAGAGATAATCTTATAAATGCGTTAGAAACACATGCATGAAAGAAAAAAAAACATTAAAATACATATCTAAGGGTTCATTTTCCTGACATCACATTATCTGACCTTTTCCGCTTGACTCATGCATATACTAGATATTGCAAATAAGGGAAACCATGGGACCTATGTTTCTTTGGGCCTGGCTTACTTCACTTAATATAATTTTTTCCAAGTTTTTCCATTTCCTAACAAATGGGGCAATGTCATTCTTTCTGATGGAGGCATAGAATTCCATTGTGTATATATACCACATTTTCTTGATCCATTCATCTACTGAGGGGCATCTGGGTTGGTTCCATATCTTAGCTATGGTAAATAATGCTGCAATAAACATTGCTGGTAGCTTTAGTGTGGTCTTGTTTGTAAATATTTGGGTAAATGCCCAAAAGTGGGATTGCTGGGTCATAGGGGAGTTCTATGTGAAGTCTTTTGAGGAACATCCATACTGCTTTCCAAAGTGGTTGAACAAGTTTACATTCCCACCAACAATGAAGTAAGGTTCCTTTCTGTCCACATCCCCTCCAGCATCTGTTGTTGTTAGAGTTCTTGATTTTTGCCGTTCTAACTGGGGTGAGGTGATATCTCAATGTTGTTTTGATTTGCATTTCTTTTATGGCTAGGGATGTTGAACATTTCTTCATGTGTCTATTGGCCATCCTTCTTTCTTCTTCAGAGAAGTTTCTCTTTAAGTCTTTCGCCCACTTATTTATTGGGCAGTTGTTTCTTTGAGGATTTGTTGTTGGGGGGTTTAATTTTTTGAGTTCCAAGTATATTTTAGATATGAGACCCTTGTCCGTTGTATGGCTAGTAAAGATCTTCTCCCAATCCGTGGGCTTTCTATTGATCTTGCTAGCTATGCTAGCTATGTCATTTGCCCTGCAGAATCTCTGCAACTTTATCTAGCATCCTTTATTGAAGAGACTATATTTTCTCTAATGAACATTTTTGGGCTCTTTTGTCAAAAATTACATGGCATACCTGTGTGGATTTATTTCTGGTTCTTGTAATCTGTTCCATTATTATTCATGTCTGCATTTTCTTTTGTGCAACAGTACCATGCAGCTTTTATTACTATGAGTCTATAATATAATCTGAAGTCTAGTATTGTGATACATTTTTAAAAATCAATATTGTTTTGACTGTTCTGGTTTTTTTTGTAGAGAAATGTGTGTTTTCTTTTTTGTTGGATGAAAACTGTTGAATGAAATACTCTCTAGATGTTTGTTGTCTTTTCAGTATATGGTGTCATTTAATTCTGAGATTTCTTTGCTGATATTTTTAGTATGGAAGACTGGTCTATTGTGAGAGTGGAGTATGGAAGTCTCCATCTATCATTGTGTTTGGGGTCTATATACTTGGAAGTCCAGTAATGTTAGTATAATGAAGTTGGGTGCACTGACAGTTGATGCATAGATGTTTAGCAATTGCTACTTTCTTGTGATACATAATCCTTTTATTAATATTGTTTGACTTTCTTTGTCCCTTCTGATTGATTTTGATTTGAAGTATACTTTATACTTTGAAGTATTCCTTACTACTTTGAGGTCCATTTGCATGTAATACCTACTCCCTCTTCACCCTAAAGAATGTTTGCCCTTGTCTGTAAGTTTTTTTGTGGCAATAAACACTTGGGTTATGATTTTGAAGACAACACATAATTCTATTTACTTTGGACAATTGAGACCATTTATGTTTGAGTGTTATTATTGAAAGGTATATAGTAATTACTGTCATTTTGTTGTTTTTGTAGTGTTCAGTTCTTTTTTTATTCTTTTTTGATTCTGCTCTCTGGTAGGATTTGTGTTCCCAGTTATGTTTATATTCTTCTTCTGTGTGTAAAGTTCCTTTAAATATCTTTGGAAATGCTGGTTTTGTGATCAGAAATTGCTTTCATTTTTATTTACATCAGAAAATTTTATTTGACCTTCAGTTATGAATATCATCACTTAATAAATTAATCTATACTAACAGTTGCTTACTTTTAGCACTTCAAATACTTCATTCTATTCCTCTCTTGTGTTTAAGGTTTCTGGGAAGAAATCTGCTTCTATTCTGATGGGCTTGCAGCTTTATGTGACTTGACATTTTTCTCTTGCAGCTTGAAGTATTTTTTCCTTGTTCTTTATACTTAATGTTTAATTATGTTGTTCTCAGAATGTTTTCTTTTTTCTTGTCTACTGAGTGTCCTGAGATCTTCATCTACCTGAATGGCTGCCCTCCTCCTCCTCAAAGATTTGGGAATTTTCTGCTATTGTTTTATTACATGGTTTCTATCTCTAGTTTTGCATCTCTTTTCTTTCATCTATGCTCATGATCTTTAGATTTGGTCTTTTAATAGCATTTCAGAGATTTTGCATGTTCCATTTATATTTCCTTATTTTTCATTCATTTGACTAATTCATTCATTGGACTGTTCTAATATATCTACTTTGTTATGTTACTTTCTTATGTTATTTTTTCTTAAAAAGGTTTAGAGAACGTATACCAGATATTGCTCCTCTTTCTTTTTGTTCATCTTAGCAAATTACTTGTTCTAGAGAGGGCTATTTTTGTTTATTCATCTAATCTATTAATTTTCTTTCTTTTTAATTATCTTTAAGTATTTATAAAAGAGGCTTCAATCAACATGTCAGTATATGAGTACAACGAGTCTTGATCAATGTCAGTCCTTCCATCATTCTTTCCCATTTCTCCCAACTCTGTCTTCACAAGTTGCCTGGTACCATTTTCACACAAGTGCATTGGCTACTATGATAGTCTTTAACCACCTTCTGCTCTCCATCTGTCTGTCTCACCTTCTGTTGGCTTCTCCCCTGAAAGCACAGCTTTCTGCTATGTGTAGGGAAGCTAGTGAAATTGTGAACAAAATATGGAGATGATTCTCACAAGTTAATATAAAGAAACATTTAGCCTTTATAGTTCTGTAACTATGATTACTTAAAGAAGAATATTTATTTAGAAGCAATACAATCCTTTACACACTACCCTTCTATATTCATGGTAACATCAGGGAGAATAACTATTCAGAAGTCATAATAGTGAACATAACTGAGAATAGGGCTAATGTTACTTAAATCCTTCTTTCAGCTTATTTGATAATTGGATACATGAAGTTTTCCTTGGTTAGTTACTACCTTATAAATGTGATGTGAGCCATACAGGATTTTTGTTTATTGTGGCTGGGTTATCCTCTCTTTTGGTCCCCAAACCATCCTTTTTGAACAAGACTTCACTAATACAAGCAATAGTTCTTTGTCTTCCTCCCTGTTCACCTTTCTACTTTGTTTTTCAGGATTCAGTCATAAATTTGTGTAATACTATTCAGTGAGTGAATTCTCAGCCTAGACCTGATTATCTTTTGTCAAACAAAATTTCTAATTGAGGTTCTAGCATTCAGATCATTGAGTACAAAATTATGATTCAGAGAGTCTATTCATTTAACAGCAATAATAATAAATAATCTTTTACATTGTCAGTACTCTCTATATATGATCTATGTAGAAATATTCTTCATTTTTCTCTTTATTTCTTTATTTGAGAAAGGGTCTCACTGTATAGCCTGATCTGGTCATTAATCAATAATTCTCCTACATCTGTTTCCTGAGTGCTGGGATTGCAGGCATGTGTTATCATGTTCAGTTCTATTACCTTTTAAAAATATCCCAAGTTCAACAGTTTCCACAAAATATCTGTAACCACATCTGTCTAAATAAATTAGATAATATACTCAAGGGATATTATTCTTCTCTCTCTGCTCTCTCTCTCGTGCTCATACATACACAAACTAAGTGTACAGAAAGATACACATACATCTTAATTTATGTGGCAAATAGTATTATTTCTCACATTTATTCAAGGAGAAACTAAAGCAGAGACATGAGTAGTAACTTTCACAGGAAAAGCTAACATCTTAACTAACATCTTAAGCTAACATCTAACTGAGAAAAGATGGAGGTAAATCTGTTTAACTTAAGTAGCTGAGGATGGGAAGTGAAGGAAAGACAGAAGATATTCTCTTTGTGGGAGAACCTTAGTCATGGTCCTGTCACCCTCCTAACCTCCAAAATGACTCACTTTCTACTGAGCCATCATTCTTCCAGAACTCTGTTGGCTTAATCACTGAGACTTAGTTTCAGGTCAAAGACAAAGGCAGAGTTGAATAATCTAAGATTGCTAAAGGCTAGAATTAGTTTTCTTTCTTTCTTTTTTTAATGGAATGGCACTCTTCTGGTTTTCAGAAGACAAAATATCAATTAGGGTCAAATAGTAATCCCTCATAGGAGCCATAGGAATATTCTCAACACGTGTAAAGGAATATTAAATAAAATAGTCTCTGCATGCCTTTCTGTTTTCTTTATTCTGATCAGAAACAGCGGAACTGCTACTAGACAATTATACATGAAGAAACACCCAACATATCTGGCTTAGAAAATACAAATCAAAATAATAGCCAGTCACAGTGGCTATCATCAAGAGTACAAATAACAACAAATGCCAGCGAGGATGTGGGTGGGTGAGTTGGTGGGAATGTAAATGAGTATAACCATTATTGAAGTCAGTATGGGGAATTCCTCACATAATTGAAACTAGAACTACCCTATGAACTAGTGATACATCTGGGCATTTTTCCAAAAGATTGCAAGAGAAAGTATAATAAAAGCATCTGCACACTCATGTTTCATTGCAGCACTATTAAAAATAGGTAAGTTATCCTACAACCAATGAATGGATCAAGAAAATGTGGTATTTATATCTATACATCTATATATATTCATGTACACAGTGGAATTTTATTTAGTTATCAGAAAGAATGGAATTTTATCATTTGAAAGGAAATGGATGATGGAAAATATCATCCTAGATTTGTGTGTATTTTCTCTGATACATGAATCATAGATCCAAAATATAAACTCCCAGGTGAACACACAGAGGGGCACATGCATATATGCATGACCAATCTAACTAATTTATATGGTACCTGCAGGAATGAAACTCTTCACCCTTTGAACAACTAACAGGTTGACAATAAATATCAAGAGGCTGAAACATATTTTGAATGGAGAGATTAGTGGGGAAGAGGTAAAAAATGGGAAAGGGAGCAGTGGATGAATACCCTGTTGGTGGGAATATAAACTTGTTCAACCATGCTGGAAAGCAGTATGGACCTCAAAAGACTAAACATAGAGTTTCCCTATGGCTCAGCAATTCCCTATGACTCAGCAATTCCACTCAGCAATTATCCAATTGACCACAATGCAGACCACACTAAAGCCACTAGTACAACTACATTCATTGCAGCATTGTTTACCACAGCAAGATATGGAATCAACCCAGATACCCCTCAATGGATGAATGTTCTTGTGTTTTTAAAACCTTAGTGTATTGTCTAATGACCTAGGATGTTTGTTTATTTAGATAACCATATTTCATAACAGAGACCAGTAAATTGAGTCTGGGCTAAAATCTAGGAGTTTATATGCTCAATAACCATTCTAGGAGCTCCCTATAGAAAATCTACTGTTAATGACTAATACTGCCTGAGTACTGGATTTCAGTGGAATTCCATTCCGGTAGTTTGGAAAGAGCTAGCTGAAATTAAGGTTAGTAGTACTGAATAAGAAATCGTCATTGATGTTAAATAAACAGCAAGTGGTCACACACATTTTATAGAGAAACATTCATTGACTGTAAAATCCTGATATGTAAGAACCCATCCATTTTGGAAATTTCAATCCTATATCATTATTTGGTGTGCAGCCAGTCAAAACAACACAAATAACTGACTCGATCCATATGTAACCATGGTAACCACTAGAGAGCACTTTTTAAACATCCACATGAAAATTAAACGAAGGGAAGAGAACTGAATACAGCAATCCAGGGGAATGGTAACTCAGGAAAATAGGTGATCACATGATTTGTCCTAATCTCTCACATAGTCCTCAGGAATAACAGGCAAGATAAGACATGCTTTCTTCTTTTTAAAGACAGTATCACTTACAGTGATGAGTAAGTTAAAAGATGTTCTAAGCTAACAAAAAGTGAAGAATTAAACTTTTTACTGATTTATTTAGGACTTGAGAAATAGGAGCATATAATTCACATGCAAATAATACACTGTTCAAAGTGGAAGAGGTATATAAGGTATTAAAATGGAGCAATGGTTTTAAGCATCAGGTAGCAACCTGGGTGATTAGAGGTTTGGGGGAATGCCAGAGAGCATCATTTTACTCTCTCTGTCTAGATGTCGACTATTCAGTCCATGTACTTGCTAATGAGTTACATTAAGGTCCCTCAAATGATCATTATAGTAATGGAAAGAAGCCATTTCTCTAAATTATTAGTAAGTATTAAACTCAGATACCAAGGGACCAAGATGAGCCTTTTATTCTTCATCTTTTTTTCTGCTTGAATGCATAGTATGTATGCAGAGGAGCATGTGTTTGTGTGTGCTTATGAATAAAGTTGGTAGAATACAAATTTAGATGATGAAGCTCTTCATGATTAAATTCACTACCAATGAGATGAACATGATATGTACAAGTGCTTTAATTGAAAATTGACCCAGAAAGCTAAATTAATACAGAATACATTCTAATTAATTAATTTAAGAGGTATCACACAACTTCTCAGAATATTTCACAGTAACTGTGAACAGTTTTTAAATTTTATTATATATTTAAAAATCTGGGGGCTAACAATGCTTGATAGGAAATGGACTCATTACCTTTCTCATGTAATTGTAACCCTTCTGTACGGTATCTTTACTATAAAAAAATAAAAAAAATCTGTCGGGCGCCGGTGGCTCATGCCTGTAATCCTAGCTACGCAGGAGGCTGAGACCTGAGGATCACGGTTCAAAGCCAGCCCGGGCAGGGAAGTCTGTAAGACTCTTATCTCCAATAAACCACTAAAAAACCAGAAGTGCTGTTGTGGCTCCAGCGGTAGAGTGCTCTCTATGAGCTGAAGAGCGCAGGGACAGCGCCCAGAGTTGAAGCCCCATAACTGACCAAAAAAAAAAAAAAAAAACCAAAAAAAAAAACAACTGAAACAACTGAGGCATATTCTAATGACATTATATTGGGAAATTACATTTTTTTGGGGAGTCCGGTCGTGGGGCCTGAACTCTGGGCCTGGGCGCTGTCCCTGAGCTCTTCAGCTCAAGGCTAGCATTCTACCGCTTGAGCCACAATGCCACTTCTGACTTTTTCTGCTTATGTGGTGCTGAGGAATCAAACTCAGGGCCTCATGCATGCAAAGCAAGCACTCTACCACTGAGCCACCTTCCCAGCCCCACAATTATATATTATATATATCAATTATATATATTATATATTCAGTTTCACTGCTTGCTAAGTGAAGAAAAATGGTCTATTCTGGTGGGAAAATTCTGCTATAATTAAATGTATATTTTCCCTTGAGAATCAAAATTCTAGAATTCTTCCACTAGCTACCAGCACTCTTGGTGTACAACAAAGTAGATTACTTAATAGGAGCAATGTCTCAAAATACAGGGATACTGCAAGGTCTGTGGCTGAGATTGAGTTTTTCTGATTAGAAATCACATACTTCCAAACAGACTAAATGTGTGAATCGCATAAGCAACAGAAACGCAACTTAAGATTTCAGTCTCTGTAATAGAGGCGTTTTGTCATTCTCTGTGTGTATGCTGTGTGTGTGTGTGTGTGTGTGTGTGTGTGTGTAAAATGCTAAGGAATAAGTTCTAAACATTTAGATCCCTAAATATTTCCAGATGTTACATATAAAGATGAATTACTAATTTAAAATTTTAAATTCCATGAGTAAAATACACATTATCTTTGGATTTATTTTGTATTATCCTGAAGGTCATATCAGACCTAGATATCTGCAGTTTATGAGTAAAGTAATGATTCGTATAACACAGACATAAGAGAAATCTAGAAATCATCTACCTGGTTTTTGTATTATAGGTAATATTTTGTTTACCTTTCAAGTCAAAGCTTTCCAGATGTCTTTCACACGCACTGACTTTTTATCCTTACCTTAACTGAAAGTTGGATGCATCAAGTTCTAGCATCATTATTTATGGATAAGAAAACAGAGACCACAGAGGTAAGAAAACTGTAGTAGAGGCTACTAGCTCCCTGACATTCGAAGGGGTCATATAGCTTCTGAATGCTATTGCTTTCTTTCAGGCTTTCTCTGGTTACTAAAATAGCTGGAAGTAAACTCACTCACAGGACGTGCTAAATCAAGATATACAGGAGTTGTTGGACACATACCTTTGCTCACTTCACTGGTACAGTTAACACTAAGGAATATTCTACACAGTCTCCCAGAGATGTCTTTTCCTCAATAGGGCTGATGCTCCCCCAGTTTCTCAAAACAATAATCTGATTAATAATACAGCTTCCACTAACTCTTGTCTGTTCTCTGTCACATTTCTTCCCTGGCCCTGCCCTAGAGGTACATCTTGTGATCCCCACTAGTCAGTTCTTTTCTCAGAATATACTTCAGAAGGAACCCAACTTAAGATAACAGCCCATCCAAGAACACATTTTATGTGTTGCTGAGCCAGGAATGAAATCTCCAGTTCTCTTGACTATCAGTCTAGGGATTGTGTGTATTGCTATTGGCCTTACTCTAAAGCAAAATATCTTTAAAACACTAAGATACGATTACTTTTTCTTTCAATTTTTTTTTTACCAGTAATCATAATACCAAAAACCTGTATTGTCTTGGCATTTAATTATTAGAAGTTACCCCATATTTTCATCTCCCTGAAATATTTTAAATCAAAATCTTCCTCTGTGCCATTGCTACTCTTGACCCCTGTTGATAATAAAGTGCCTTGCTGTTATAGATGGTGCTTGCATTAGATAAAATTGCAACTATGGACTGACATTAATTACATGCTTTGCAAGTAGAATAATTTATAAACCCTATAATTTAGTTAATTTTGTGTTGGTCAAACACAATTTCTGACAGATCACTACCAAGTCTGATATTACAAAATGTTTTCCCCTGATGTATTTTGATGTTTAATTTCTATGTTTTATCTTTGGTGTAATAAAAATTATATAAAATTGGAAAGGCAAATTCTTTTAAGTGGCTATATCCTCCAGAGAAATAAGAGTGGTGTAAATCTTTCTTGGGGAATATTGAGACATATTTACTTGATACCTTAAGAAGTGCTGAACTTTAAAGTTATCTTTATGTAGTTTGCAAAGGAGTTTCAATTCAATATATCAGTTTGTGAGTACAATGCATCTTGATCAATTTTACTACTTTCACTGCTTTACTCACCTCTCTCAACCCCATTCATCACCCCAATTATATTTAATTATTTTGTATTTCTTAAATTGCTTTGCATGTGGACACAGGTTGTCAAGGAAGAATCAAATAAAACTTGAGCATGAAACTGCAGAGCTTCTTCATGGCAAAGGACATAGCTAGCAAAATATCAATAGGAAACCCACAGAGTGGGAGAAAATCTTCACTAGCCATACAACAGACAAGGGCCTCATGTCTAAAATATACTTAGAACTCAAAAAATTAAGTCACCCAAAAGCAAATTCTCAAAGAAAGAACTGCCCTATTAATAAGTGGGCTAAAGACTTAAAGAGAGACTTCTTTGAAGAAGTAATAAGAACAACCAGTAGACACATAAAGAAATGTTCAGCTTCTCTGGCCATAAAAGAAATGCAAATCAAAACAACATTGAGATTCCACCTTACCTCAGTTAGAATGGCTATAATCAAGAAATCTAATAACAACAGATGCTGGAGGGGATGTGGCCAAAAGGGAGCCCTACTGCATTGTTGGTGGAAGTGTAAACTTGTTCAACCACTTTGGAAAGCAGTATGGAGGTTCCTCAAAAAACTCCACATAGAGCTCCCCTATGACCCAGCAATCCTACTTTTGGGCGTTTACCCAAATGATCACAAACAAGACCATACTAAAGCTACCAGCACAACTATGTTTATTGCAGCATTATTTACCGTAGCTAAGATATGGAACCAACCCAGATGCCCCACAGTAGATGAAAGGATCAAGAAAATGGAATTCTATGCCTCCATCAGAAAGAATGACACCGCTTCATTTGTTAGGAAATGTAAAGATTTGGAAAAAATTATACTAAGTGAAGTAAGCCAGACCCAAAGAAAAATAGGTCACATGGTTTCCCTTATTTGCAATAAGTAGTATATGTCTAGGACAAGCAGAAAAGGTCAAAAGCTATGTACGTATGACCATATAAGATGATGTTAAGTGAAATGAACCCCAAGATAGGGACACAAGTGGTTTTAGCTTTCTTACGATTGGTTTAAATGTATTTATAATGTACTATATGATTTTTTTTGTTTCTTTTGCATATTCTTCCCCCATGGTATAACCCCTGATTTCACTGTATTTGATTCTGGTGCCCTGTATCTTATATATACATTTGTCTAATTTGGGGAGGAGAAGGGAAAAAACAAAATGCTGACATAAGGATATAGGTTGAACTATTGTAACAATGATATGTACAAGACACTATGTTGAAAATGAACTTTACAACTTTTGGGGGGGGAGGAAGTATATAAAAACTTGAACTTCTTCAATGGAAAACTTTAGATTGATTAATTAGATGCAGGCAATATATGCAAACATCAATAGGTAAGATGCTCATTTCCTGGAGAACCACTCAACTCAGTTGTCCAAATGTATCATGTGTTTTTATTTCAGCATTCTTGAGCAAAGTATGTAGGAATATTGTTCCCAAGTCTTAATGGATGTGTGTGTGTGTGTGTGTGTGTGTGTGTGTGTATGTACCCAAGTCTTTGGGTATTTTCCTATTATATTTCATTAATCATGCAGGTTACAAGACTCTTGCATTATCTAGACAGAAATGTTTTATGGATCCATAACTCAAAGGCTTACTTAGTGAAACAATCCAGTTATCTAAAATACATTCTACATAAAGGAATATTCTAAGTATTGTTAAAAACATCATCATTAAAATATCATTATCTGTTTATAAAGGGTTTTTGTCAAGATCATTCATTTATTCTTGAGTTTAGGTAAGGGATAGAGGGAATTGTTAGGGGCTATTTTTTTAAAATTCCCATCAGTGAAACTTCAGAAATTACTTTTTCTGATACGTTGTTTCTTATTATTCTTTATATTTCCTAACAAAAGTGTATAGCTATTATTTTTCTCAAAGAAGTGCCAGACTGTATCAACTAAGACATTAATACCCACTTTACCCGTCTGCTGTTTTCTGTTTATAACACCAGTGAATTTTTATAGCAAAGGTGATGATTTATAGTTAATAAAATTCACTTTATAATTCAAAAATTGGTGAAAGCAATCTATACTCATTTCACCCTTTAGGAAGAAAACAGTTAAAATAACAAATGATCAAACAAAGGAAAAAAAAGGGAAAAACCAAGAAAGGGGAAGGATCATTCTCTCAACCTGGAGAAAGCTGCATACTGTGCAATATAGTAGATTATTGAAATAAAGGGGTTTGAGAAACCTTTTGTTTTTGATTAACATAGATAGTCCAAATCTAGAGTAATTCAATTTGTTGACTCAATATTTAGTGTTGTGGATTTAGCCATAAATATGAGTAAAAAACTTATTCTCTAAGGTTATGTTGTCAATATCCTTACCACTCCCTGGAGAACAAAACTTCTTTTTGATATATTTGATCAGTCATAGAAAGTCATACAGTCATATCAGATTCACAAAATTGGAAATAGTTTGTTTAGTAAGAGGAATATAGCAAATTTACACAGCAAATGGGGCAGATACAAAGGAAAGAAAATATGAGGAATTATGACCAATATTACGATGCACTAGGTTCCCTTATTTCCTACTTTTATTGTGTAAAATTATATGACTATTGTGGTTATAAAGAATAATTTATATACTTTATTATTTATAATTTTTAAAATAAAATACCTTCTCTTCAGTTCTTGCTCCTTTTCAGTTTGCTTTCTTCTATTTTCCTCTTACTCTACTTATAAACTCATTTAAACCTTTAATATCAGAATGCTCCAGTATACATTTTTCTCAAGAGAGATATCTTTAGCATTTTCAATTGGAAAAATATGACCCATTAAGACTGAGCAAACACCCAGGGTTGTACATTGAGTTAAACAGCAGACTAGGGAAAGGACGCCGAATGTAGACCAGGGTTCGTGTCAACTCAACACGCTATTCGTCTAAAGAAGTAGAAATATGTCAACTCATATATTTCATGTCTGAGGTCTAAGAAGGAAGAACTGAAGATATTTTAGGCTCATAGTAGGCACTGCTAAGTTTTGAAAGATAGATATCTTAGACACCAATGAAAGGTTCTTTCCTGTTAGCTGGTTTGGCCTCCCCCAGGTATTTTCTGTTTTTAACTAGTGAATTGGAGAAAGATATTCCAGCACATTTTCCCCTTTCTTTGCTTGTCATTGTCCAATTCAGTGCAATCTGCAGCCATAATGGGGTTGCAAATTCCCCTAAGCATGATTAGTCAGCATGGACTTGAAGTGGAAAGCTCTGTTGTGGCAAGATTAACATGTCAGAGGGCGTCTGTGAAAGGTCCAGAAGGTTCGCTTCTCTACTGCACATAATTATGATGCCATTCTCCGTTTCTTCAGACAGACACAACAACTACCTATTATGTCCTTACTATAATAAATTATCCTCACATGGGATAAGGTAGGTCACACTGTGACAATTTCTTTTTTTCTTCTTCCAATGGAACATAGTGGAATTATTATTAGTCATAATTACATTTCTCATATTGTGGAACTAATCTTATTTTGGCATCTTTAATGCTAGTATGATCTCTGGCACAAAATCCTTTGCTTATGGTAGAATGGCTCTGAGTTTCCTGGAACTCATTAGCAAGCTGTGAAAAATTCACCCTGAAATCTCATACCAATGGCAAGTTCTCTATACAGATGTTCCCAGACCTTAAAACTGAATCTATTTTCCAGAGAACTTCAAAAGTTACCCAGTCATTTTCATCTCAAGCGGTGGTCACAAATAAGGAAGGGGGAAACAGTAGTGGTTTTGCACTGTTAGAAAAACTCCGGTTACCTGACTTGTAAATGTTCATTGCTTTTCTTTTTAGAGTTATGGGGGGCTATTGCTCTTGTGGTATTCAGTCCACCTTAGGGACTCTTCCCACTAATGTAGTTATTGTTGTATATTTCTTGATATTGCCTTGGAAACCCTTCTCTTATCACTGTGTACTGCCTTCATAGGCTAGCTATGTCCCATCAATCACTGCAGTGCAGAGATGGTAACCCTTCTCCAGCATCTGTAAAACACTCAGTAGCTGCTTTTTAACTCTAAGGGCAGTGGGCTTATAGACTCTTATTTGCTCATGTATTTCTCCTACTAATGGAGCTAATTCATGATCACTTTCCCTCTTTGCATTGTCTCCCATTGTTTCTTTTCAAAAAGTGATAAAAGTTGCCTAGGAACAGGATCAGAGAACAATTTGGATAACTAAAATCATTACTTTATCCTAGAACCCCAACACAATTTCATGAACCAGTTAAATGTATGTACCTCATTTTCTCCTCATCTATAAAGTACTCTTTCCCTCCTTAATCCCATTTCTCTTTCTTTTTTTTTTGTCAGTAGTGGGGCCTGAACTCTGGGCCTGGGCGCTGTCCCTCAGCTCTTCAGCTCAAAGCTAGCGCTCTACCACTTGAGTCACAGCAGCACTTCTGGCTTTTTCTGCTTATGTGGTGCTGAGGAATCGAACCCAGGGCCTCATGCATGCAAGGTAAGCGCTCTACCACTGAGCCACCTTCCCAGCTCCCCTAATCCCATTTCTAATATAATATAAACAGGAGGATAAGAGGCAGTCACAGTTTTCTCTCTGGGCCACTCTCAGTCCCAATGCTCTAAATCATTGTATTTCTTCTGAGGACTATTATGTGAATTGCAGCCTACCTGCCTTTGCTTAGCTGAGGCCCTTCAAGCAAACAAGGCTATTGTGGAAGGGGCTTGCACTCATTAGGTTTCTCCTGAACAAATCTTCCTCTCCTGCTCATGCTGTCTTTTCCTTTGTTAAACTGTCCTATCTAATTTCCCATCCGTTGTTACGCAGGATGTAACAGAATCTCCAGGTGTGCAGGGATCATATCATTCAAGGTTCTGACAGCCAGATTAGGAGGGTTCCACCCTCTGTACAGCAGACCTGCCCTGTATAGATAACTGACAGGTATTTCAAATTGAGTTGAAAGCTGTGTTCATTAGTCTGTCCTTCAGACATAGATCTAAAAAGGGAACATCTTTAGTCCCATAAGATGATGGTGATGAAAACTGAGAAAAATGCACTCAGGTTTTCTCTTTTATAATGGCTTCTGGATAAAGTGATCCTCACCTAAAAACAGATGCATACAATCATCCATGTAGAACAGAAAGCTAATGAAATGTTTTTCAGTGTGGCAATTCAGAGACTTGTGAGAGTACCTCCTTACAATAAATGACAAATGTTTAAGAAAACATTTTTTGAGTTCTTAAAAGGATTTAAAATATATAGCTTAAATGTAATGAAAGCATATTTTTGGTAGTTGTGAGGCCTGAACTCTGGGCCTGGGCACTGTCCCTCAGCTCTTCGGCTCAAGGCTAGAGCTCTACCACTTGAGCCACGTCTCCACTCCTGGCTTTTTCTGCTGATGTGGTGCTGAGGAATTGAATCCAGGGCCTCATGCATGCAAGGCAAGAACTCTACCACTGAATCACCTTCCTAGCCCCTGATGGAAGACTTTTTAAATGAGTTTCCCCCTTTAGCAATAGAATACAACTTCTTTCCCTGAAGAATATCTCCCTGAAGAATATCAAAGAATATCTCAGTATGGCATGGGAAAGTTATGCTAACTACTTTTTGCCTTCTTTCCAAATTTCACATCATGTTTCTGAATGTCAAAGACAGAAAATTGAGTTTAGAAAAAGAATAGGAAAATCCCTGTGAAGGAAAACCAGAAGCAGAATATATTAGACATGTCAAGATTGTTTCTAGAAGACACTGAAGGGAATGTTTTCTTTAATTAGTCATTCAAATGTGAAGATGCGTTAGAATATTCTGAGGTGTTCCAAGATGAGCCACCTAAATACACTTTGAAAAAGTATTTAAATAAGAGACAAAGAGACAGGGGTGTTCTAAAAGAAAGTCTATTATTATCTAGGCAACATAGACCTACCCAGACATACATGTGCGAAAGTATACACAGCCTTAAAACACAATACCAATACAATGACTACTGGTACATCAGACATGAGAGCATGTCGAAAGCAAGCTTCTCACAATGGAGGTAGTAACATTTTGAGTGGCAGGAATGTGTTTTGTTCCATGATCAGCATAAGCTGCGTTATCCACTGGCAGCATCATGGCAGGACTAGCTCTTGGATTTTATCCATGTCAGCTGTGGTCTCTAAGCCTGTCTCTGGCTCTTCTGGCATCTGTTGACTTAAGACTCTTTCATTCTTTTTAGCATGAACGTGGCTATCATACAGAATTGAAAGACAGTATCATCATCACAATTCACTGGGAAACCTGATTTTAAATGCTGATCTTGTAGATATGGGCCTCTGACATTGTGTTTTGAGCAAGAAACCCCAGGATATTCTAAGA
Organism: Dipodomys merriami; assembly: GCF_024711535.1. NCBI lineage: Eukaryota > Metazoa > Chordata > Mammalia > Rodentia > Heteromyidae > Dipodomys > Dipodomys merriami. The sequence continues at coordinate 25,125,707 of NW_027202270.1, read as the reverse complement.
CTGTCCACTGCCATTTTTAGAGACACTGATTGAGGGTCTCTCCTAAAGCATGTTTCATTTTCAGTGTGCTCCCGTGTCAGTTGTTTTGGCATCAGTTCATGTATATGTAGGAGGATGCGGGAATGTGGGGTATAGCGAGGAGAGAGCTCACTGATCCTTCCTTTTTTATGTTATCTGGGATAAGCTGGGAATGTGTGAAAAGTGAGACTTTATGAGATGCATACCCTAAAAATATCTTAAGTGTGGGCTTGGGTTTTAGAGTTTTTTTTGTTCTGGGATCATGGATTGAACTATGTTCGTCCTTAGCCTTTTTTGTTGTTGTTCATGGTTAGTGTTGTACCACTTGAGCCAGGCATGCCTGCAGTCTAGCATTTGATAGTTAATTGGAATTGGAATCTCAAATATTTTTCTGCTTGAGCTGGCTTTGAATCTCAATCCTTTGATCTCAGTTTCCTGAGTGGCTAGGAATACTGGCATGAAACACCAGTACTTGGCTTCTAAAATTTCATTTTTAACAAGTGACTTTAGAAATACTGTTGAGGATCCCAGAAATTTATAGGCAGTGCCCCTCTTTTCCTCCTCTCTCCAAACATATATTGACACAAATGACAATCATTTTATTTACCCCTTGAGCATAAGTGATAGTGACACATTAAAAGTAGAGCTTAGGGTGGGAAGGTGTCTCAGTGGTAGAGCACTTGCCTTGCATGCATGAGGCCCTGGGTTTGATTCCTCAGCACTACATAAACAAAAAGAAAAAAGCCAGAAGTGGTGCTGTGACTCAAGTGGTAGAGTGCTAGCCTTGAGCTGAAGAGCTGAGGGACAGCACCCAGGCCCAGAGTTCAGGCTCCACGACTGGCCCCCCCACCCCCCCCAAAAAAAGTAGAGCTTGGTTATGAACAAAAGCCTGAGTTAGACACACCCAAACAATTCAGAAACTTATAGTTATTTTAACCATCCTCCTATTACATATGTTGATACTTTTAAAATATTTTGAAAACTGATAATCCCATTGGATTCATGTTAATTTAGGCCAGTAACAATTTAAATATAGCTTAGTTCTAATTAAGAGATGCGTTACATTGCTTTCTCTGTACAGAACAAAATGCAGATAAGTAGGCTGAAGATGATACATTTTGCTAAAACAACTAGAATCATGTAGCCACAGAGACTCCACTGTTCCAAGATGGCTAGAGCCATCTGACCTGAAATGATGAGAATGACCAACAAGGCAATATGAAGATAAACTGAGATGGAGGTGAAGTGTAGAATTCATCCTACTATGAAGGAAATTAGTTGCCAAGTGATTTTGTACTGGGGAGTTCTTAAATTTTTTGTTTATGCATTTTGTCAAGTCCCATTTTTTTGTATAGCAAAATGAGGTCTGCTTTGTGTTTTAATTTTCTTACCATTTTTCCTACCATCAAATACTGGAGAAACCTCATTTGCCAGGATATTTGCCTGTTCTTCACTTAGTTCTTATGTTAGAATGGACACTGTTTTCTCCCTTAGTAATTTCCTAGCTCAGATTAAGCAGTGTTTACACCGAGGAGCCTCTCACAAACTTCCCTAAAGATATTTTCTACATTCCTGTTAGTCTTCTCCATCTTTTAACATAAACCAGTTATTTTTTCCCCATTACCCACCTTGTGACTTTCATCTAGAATATATGTAAATATCAGTTTATTTCAAGTACAACTTTGAAATGGGTAAGCTTGGATGGTAGCAAATGTGTCACATGCTTGCATTCCAACCGCATGTCTCATATCCTTCCCTGATGAGATAAATCACATTATTTGCCATTAGCTTTTGTTGTCCCATAAAAGGTTAAAGTGCGGTCCTAGATCTGAGAGAGGAGTTGTTTCTATTTGTGGAGGAAAACAAAATCCTCTTCTATATGACTAATCCTTCATCAGTACATTTGATTTCAGCAGACAAATCAATCCCTGTTTTGCTTGACAAAAAAGAATGAAATGCATTTCAACTAGCAAAATATTTTTTTAAAAGATGAATTTGGTGTCTGGGAATAGCTAATCATCTGGGTCAGAACCTAGACTGGTTTTCTCAGGTTTTTATTGAAGACCTGTTATGGGATAGTAATTAATGTAAGGACACCCACATTATTAAAGGGGCTTGGCTGCTTTATCATTATATCAATTTTGAACTTAGAAGATTCTAAGACTCACCTTGGATTTTATGAGTGCTGGCATTCACTTATGAAATCTCTTTCTGTCCTCTGTTTTTCTTCCTATCTCTAATTAAGTAGATATATAATTCTTGTCTCAATAATATAGATGAATTCTCTTTAGGTACTATGCCTAAAACTTCATATATAATCCTTGAAAAGAGATGAGTCTATCAGTGGTCTTGGTCTTTTCTCAGAAAACTTGATAACACACAAAAGAGAATATTTTATAGGAAATAATTTTCAATTAAAGCCACTTGAAATTTTTTTCCTAATACTCTAAGTAGGCAAAAATTAGACCAGAACAAATTCTTCCTAGAGCACATTCTATAACAATTGTAATTGATTTAATATCATTTTCTGCTTAATCAAACAGTGTATACTCATTCCTCTACCTATGGTCTCCACGTTTATGCATTAACCCAACTGTATTTGAGAAAACTGCATCAGCTCTGAGCATACACAGATATTTTTTCTTGTCGTTACTCCGTACAAGACACCAACTATTTATATAGACTTCCCGTGATGTTATCAGCATAAGCAATGTAACAGTGATTTAAAGCGAGGAATGGATGGGGTGTATTTATATGAAGAGACCACAGTTTATATAATTTTGACATTTATATGATTTTGACATTTGTGTATGTAATGGGATCCTGAATTTCATTTCCTATGGATACTAAGTGAAGATAAAATTATATTTTTGTTTTTTTAAAAAGGATAATCAATCCCCTAAGGGGGTCATCTATCTAATATTCTGTGATGGGAGAGACTTGAGAAAAGAATGACAAAGTAAAATTTAAGGAATGGAAACTTAAGGAAAGTGAGGCAGGAGATTTACTTTGACTACATAACACTGTTTTGACCAAAATCACCCTAGAAAGGCAAGGTCAAAATTCAATAATCCAAGGGGAAAAGGATAGGTGAATAAAAAGAAGAAGGGGACAATGCAGTCAAAAATTCAATGTATATGCTACACAATTAAGAAGAGTAAGTGAAGGGGTGGGTTGGGAGGGGTGAGTGAGAATGTGGAAAGGGATGACATTGATCAAGACGCATTGAATTTATATTGGCAACTCCTTTGTACGATGACTTAAATAATAAAAAAACAAAAAATTATAAAGTACACAGCAGCAGTGATGGCTTGTGATTTCTGGTGGTCTAAGCTGCTTATCCATAATGACAATGAATAGTTCATTGATGAGCTGTGCTTCAATGTTTTAAGGACTTTTATTTTTCTTAATCCTCCCCATTCCCTCAGGATCAGGGCCTGGGCACTATTTCTGAGCTTCTTTGGCTTTAAGGCAAGCACTCTAACACATGAGCTACAGTGTCATTTCTGGCTTTACTGGAGATAGGAGTCTCACAGTTTCCTACCTAGACTGGCTTCGAACCAAGATCCTCAGATCTCAGCCTCCTGAGTAGCTACGATTACAGGTGTGAGCCACCAGCACCTGGTTCAAGGACTTTTGATATAACATATTTTTCCAGTGTTTTAAAGGATAATAATTTTAGTGGAGTCACTGATATTTACAGTTCTATTTATTTTCATTTTTAAAAGCATTAAAATTGCTTTAAAAAGTTGTATTTTAGTGAGTCCTAAAGTAGATGCCACTTATATCAAAGTATGATTCAGGGGAAGGTTTAATTGGTTGGTATTTGGTACAAAGTAAATTAGCTTCAACAATTGTTGCACTCTGGGTTTTAACTTGTGAGTAAAGACCTGGAGGAAAATGAGTACTGTTGAGTTTGCTACAGAGAAGACACCCATTATTTGAATTTAACTTAATCTAGGTGTTATGTTCACAAGATGCTTCTTGTTTCTTTCCTTAAAGCAGAAAAAAATGTCTCAGTGAATGAGAAAACACCCTTCTAGTGGATTAAGACTAACTATGTTGATTTTAGCATTGCAAGCCAAGAGTTTCACAGGCGAGAAGAATATGTAGAAAGAAAGCACTATATATTTACATGGTAAGGGTGTGAGGGAGAAAAGAACTGAAGGATTTGTCCAGTCTACCACTGTGCATTGAGGCCTTTTAAAAACATTCCCCTCGGCATGATAGAATTTGAGAACTACAAGCTTAGTTAGAATTGTGGTTCCCTAAACTAGTTGAATCATCCAATGCGTTACAACTTCTGAGGCCTAAACTGCAATGCCAGAGAGTTTGATTTATAGAGGCCTGGATTTTAAATGTATTCTTCCTTAAGAATAACTTCCGTAGGATAATTTGAGTTGCAAAATGCTATGGTTTGACTCCTAGTGTTGGGTGATGTGGTCTACTGAGACATGATTAGATCATGTTTCTCGAGAAGAAGCTATCTCTCATTGAGGGAGTAGGTTAGTTGTCATGAGAGAGGACTTGTTATTCATTGCTAGCCTCTTTTCACTCTGCATTGGGATGATTTAGTCTGAGACCCTCACAAGAGAAGAGAGCAGTGCCATGCTCTTGGACTTCTTAGGTCCCTATTCATGAGCTGAAAGTACCTCTGTTCTTTTTAAAATTTCATTTACTTACTGTAATTTCATTACTTATGTAATAGGAGCTGAACTCAGGGCCTTATATTTGCTTAGCAGGTGCTCTATGACTTGAACAACATATCCAGTTCCTATTTATGCTTGTTTTTTTTTTTTTGGGTCTGGTCGTGGGGCCTGAACTCTGGGCCTGGGCGCTGTCCCTCAGCTCTTCAGCTCAAGGCTAGCGCTCTACAACTTGGGCCACAGCGCCACTTCTGCCTTTTTTCTTTTTGCTTATGTGGTGCTGAGGAATCAAACCCAGGGCTTCAGGCATGCAAGGGAAGCGCTCTACCACTGAGCCACCTCCCCAGCCCTGCTTGGTTATTTTTCTTTTTTCTTTTTCTTTTTTTTTTGTCGGCCGTGGGGCTTGAACTCTGGGCCTGGGCGCTGTCCTTCAGCTCTTCAGCTCAAGGCGAGCGCTCTACCACTTGAGCTACAGCGTCACTTCCGGTTTTCTGGTGGTTTATTGGAGATAGGAGTCTCACAGTCTCTCCTGCCCGGGCTGGCTTTGAACCGCGATCCTCAGATCTCAGCCTCCTGAGTAGCTAGGATTACAGGCGTGAGCCACCAGCGCCTGGCCTGCTTGGTTATTTTTGAGGTAGGGTCATACTCGTGATCCTCCTCTTGGTGCTTCCCAATAGCTAGAGATGACACTGAGCCCAGTCATTATGCTTCTGAGGACTACCAAGTCTAGAGATAGAGTCTCACAACTTTGATGCCTGAGATACCTAATTTCTGACTCCCAAGGAGTTGGGATTACAGGATTTAGCAACCATACTTGACATCTGTTCTGTAGCATTCTGTTATGAAAGCTGGAAACACTCTATGACACAAAGAAAATTACTACTATGCATTTTCCATTTTCTAAAATATTTTATAGAGATGAGCTCAGGAAGCATGTGAATGGAAAAACCAAATCAAAGAAAATCAGCCCTTGGGGCTGGGAAGGTGGCTCGGTGGTAGAGCACTTGCCTTGCATGCATGAGGCCCTGGGTTCCATTCCTCGGCACCACATAAGCAAAAAGAAAAAAGCCGGAAGGGGCACTGTGGCTCAAGTGGTAGAGCGCTAGCCTTGAGCTGAAGAGCTGAGGGACAGTGCCCAGGCCCAGAGTTCAGGCCTCACAACCGGCCCCACACCCTCCAAAAAAGAAAGAAAATCAGCCCTTGAATATTAGTCTGTAAAAAAGTCTTTCTGGAGTTTCTCTGCTGGGCTCTTTGGCTCAACTCTGGCAAAACTGTGACCAGCACTAAAGATGGAGACTAGACTGAGTCTGGAGATGATAGATGACAAGTAAAGGTTTAATCATAAGATTAATCAAATATTCACAAGTATACAAAATCTACAAAGCACAGCTTGCTATAGGGATAGACAGTATGGATCTATTTTACATTCAAATCCTTCAATAACCAGTGTGAAGACAGATCATTTTAAAGGTAAGAGAAATTTTAAATGGAAAGTCAGAGTCATACTTCTACTTTATAACCAGTTTCCCCTCTAGAATTTGTTTTGTGTCATTACTGGTTAGTCAGCCTATCTTAAATGGAACCAATTTGACAGAAGTCATTTCTTGGAACCATGCTAAGAAATTGAGAGCCGAGCTGTTAATAACACCTGTGATTAGGCCAGGAATTGAAATCCTGGTAGTCTGTCAAATTTAACTTCCTTGTTGATCTTAATTGACTTTAGCCCTCTAGAGAATAAAAGCTTTTATGTAATGTAATGTCTGCCATATGCACTGAATTATGCTTAATTATGGGATTCTAAAACTGACTGTTGGAAAAAGACTTAAAAATTATGATCTTTAACTGGATGCCAGTGGGTAATGCTTGTAATCTTAGCTACTTGGGAACTTGAGAGTGGGAAGATAGAAGTTCAAGGTCATCCTGAACAGAAAAGTTCAAGGGGCTCTTATTTTGAAAATAGCCAACAAAGTCAAGGCTCAAGTGGTCGAGTGTCAGCTTAGTAAGCAAGAGGCCCAGAATGTAACTTCAATAATTCAGGCAGGCAGGCAGGCAGGCAGACAGACAGACAGACACATACACACAGAGTCATGATCTTTACATCAGAGGTAGGATTTAATTGCTTAATATTCTATCGAATCCATAATGCTTTTTTTTTTTTTTGGGTCTGGTCGTGGGGCCTGAACTCTAGGCCTGGGCGCTGTCCCTCAGCTCTTCAGCTCAAGGCTAGCGCTCTACCACTATGAGCCACAGTGCCACTTCCGGCTTTTTTCTTTTTGCTTATGTGGTGCTGAGGAATCGAACCTAGGGCCTCGAGCATGCAAGGCAAGCGCTCTACCACTGAGCCACCTTCCCAGCCCTCCATAATGCTTTTGAGTTAATAAAACTTAGTTTACTGACATACTGATGGATTAGACACATTAAGCATAGAAACATTGTTTAATAATTTAAAATAGAAAGTTGCTGGTATTTTCAAGTTCACATAGTCAACAGCCAGAAAACATAGAGCACCATTTAGTAGCTGATCTGAATTTCATATTAGTTTTTTGCTGTTTTACTAGTTTTTGTGTGTGTGGTTGTAGGGTTTCAACCAGGGACTTGTGCTTGCTAGGCCGGTGATCTATCACTCTAACTATGTCTCCAGACTTTTTTAATTGAGCTGTTTGTTGACAAGGATCTCACATTTATTCCTGGGATAGCCTGGACCATGATCATCCTCATCTATACAGGTACACTCCACTGCACCCTGCTTTTTATTGGTTTGACCTCAAATCACGATCCTCCTACTTTCTGCCTTCCATGTACGTAATCTCAAAGCAGGAAATAGGTTGGGTAGGATGCAAGTAGAGAGAGAGAGGAAAAAGAAGAAAGGGAAAGGGAAATGAAAAGAGACCAGAAAAAATAGACGAGTAAAAATTAATGATATTATGGAGATTCAAGAACAATCTATTTAGAAAGGAACGTGAGTATATTGAGAGATGGGCGTGGGGGACATAGAGGAGATGTGAAAGACTTAAAAAAATGCTTAAAATGTTATATAGGTATAAAGAGGTAGTACTGCTATTAAGGAATTTAAGTCTCAGAGGTTTTGAATTGAGTAATAAATTTGTGGATTAAGTGTGTACACAATGGGGGATAGGGTCTACTAGTCTGAGGATGTGCAGGACAAGAGTTAAGTCATATAAAGAAGAACAAAGGAGAGGAAAAGGTGAAAAGGATAAGAAAGGGAGAATAAAAAGATCAGAAGTTCAGTAGAGCTAAACCAAAAACAAAAAGATAATTAAAAAAGAAGAAAAAAAAAGAGAAAGAAGACAAGAAAAGAAAGAAAAATGCACCTTCACGTACCCCTAAAATAAAAATTATAAGAGGGAAAAAAAGTTACTGGAAAACTATTTTTTTTCAAAAAAGGCAAAAATTAAAGATTAATAAAAGTTTTAGAAAAGAAAAAAAATTTTTTTCTTATATATAAGGAACCAAAAAAAAAAAAAAAAAAAAGAAAAAGAAGAAGAAGAAAGAAAAAAAAAGTTCTTTGATTTTTTTGGGAGGGGTGGAAAAATCCTGTATCTCCCTTGTGTCTGTAGCCAGCCTCTTGTTGGAGTCTCTGGTCTGCTTGAGGTCCAGTGGCTTGATTGGTTTCTTAAGTCAGATTGTTTGAACAGGCAGAAAAATGCTCTGCTTTACCCAAGATTTTGAGATCCCCCTCCCAGATTAGTTTACTGGGAGGGTGATCTGGTTTGAGAATCACAAAAGAGGGGGATGAAGTGATGAGGCTAGGTTCTGGGTAGAGTTGAGGCCTTTCAACAATCAGTAGCTTTTCCCTGGGGCTATTTTGTGAAAACCTCACAGAGCCCAGTCTGGAGCCATTCTCAGGGTTTCTGTTTTTCAATTGATTGTGGAGGCTGCTAGAGGGAGGGGCAGCCTCTGGCTCTGGTTACCCAGTGCAGAAAGCCACTCCTATGGCTGGCGCCCGAGCTGGGTGACTTTTCCCTGGATGGAGCTGAGTCTGGCAGGTCATGCTGCCGTTAAGTTCTTGTGACCTGCTAAATGACTCTTTTTATTCCAAGGCCTGAGTTGGAGCTAGCAGCTCCGCCAAGCTTTGTTGGTATCCAAGATGGAGATCTCTGGTGCTGGGGGGGAGGGGTGGCCTTCCCTCCTCTGCTCCCTGAGAAGGAGTGAGGACGTCGGGATCGTACTCACGCCGAGTCTTGGATCCTGGGTCCTCTCTCGTCCGCAAACTGCAGGATGAAGATGTCCGCTCCTTGTCGGTTCTTGCTGGTGTTGAGTAGAATCCGCTCGCCCGCCGCATCTGGCTCCTTCGTCCCGGACTCTGTGGCTCAGTTATGGTGCCCTGCAGTCGCCCCCGCGACCGCTGCCGCCGCAGCGGCGGCTGCTGGCAAGCGCTCAGATGTGTCTCTTTGCCTTGATTTCCCCTCTCTTGCCTAACCCTCTGTCCTGTGATGGCACACTTGGTGTTGTTCTCTGGCTTAGGGCTGTTCACTGGAACTCTAAAACTGCTTTCTATGCGAGAGCTTGTTCAGATTCCAGCTTCTCCTCCGCCATCTTCCCGGAACTCTCTCTGCCTTCCATGTACCTAAGAATACATGATGCTAATATTCTTCATTCACTGAGCCATAACCTTTTAAAAAAAATTCAGCTTTGACAGTGAGCTTGGGTGCTTACCAAACTTCAGTTTGATGTATTTTATTTGTATTACTTTGTTAGAGCTTTCTATGTTGCAGGAATCTAGTTTAACTGGGTGCTCTCCTCACAGCCTCTTGTAAAGCTGTAGACAAAGTGTTGCCTAGGTTGAGTTTTTACCTGAAGCCTGAGCCTCTTCCAGGCTTATGGGACAGAATACATTTTCTTGGCACTGTAGGATTCAGGGAAGAATATTTCTTTAAAGCCAGAACATCATATCTTTCTGACAATGCATTTGCCTTGAAAGGGTCCTTTGGTTTGATCAGCCCCATCCAGGATAATCTCCCATTTAATTAACTGGTCAGCCAATATGTATCTTAATCACAGGTGAGTCTACCATGTCTGAGAGTTAGAGGCCCACATTCTAGCAAGGGATTATACAGATAAGTCAAAAAGTGAGTGGGACTGTTGAGTGTCTCTTAATATTATACCTTTCACAATTGTGTATTTATTCATTATGCTTTACTGTGCAGTTATACACTACAGTATAGTCAGTGACAAATCATTGGGGTCATTTTTTGACTGTCCTTCAGCCACATTTTCAGTGCATTTAGTTCAGTGTACTTAAATCCGAGAGGAACCTTGAATCACCTCAAGAACTGGTTGTTTTGGGGTTAGAGATAGGTCTCAGTTGATAGAGCACTAGCCAATGAATGAAAGCATCAGATACCTAGCTCAAGTCCCAGACCATAAAAAGAAAAAAAAAGAATTGATTGTTTAATAAATGAAATTATCTTTACACTAAAAAATAAAGTATTTGTAAATGTTGTATCACCTCTTTCATGTAAGAAATTAAAACAGATCCTAATATACTAGCAAATAAATTGTGCTTAGATTTGTGTTCTTAATATCAATATGCAAATATATACATCTGTAGAAAAAGAAAAGATTTGCCCACTTTTCTGATATCTTCAAAATATGCAAATAAGAAACTATGGTTAGGAAAGCCATACAAATTATTTCAGCTAATACAAGATGATCACTTTTAGCATATGGTAGCTCTATCGTGTTTAACTCTATTTCATTAAAGTAGTCCTTTCCATGAACATTGTAAAAGATTAAATAAGTTAATTTGAGTTCCTATTTGATAATGCAAGGATTTTTATTAAGACTTATTTAAGATATACATAGTAGTGACATGAATAGTTCTTTTAGAATTCTTGAAAAATAATGGACAGATTTTTAACAAATTTCTTATTTGTTGCATGTTTGATTATCTTCCATGAACTTAATGAATGAAATTAAAAGAGGTAGCATAAGCATTATACTATTACAAAATGAAACCAATTAATTGGAAAGTTAATTGGAAATTTATGATAAAAGATAAAATAAAAAGAAGAGATGAAGCTTGAATAGAGGTTAGAAGTAGGTCTCAAATTGGGCTGTAAGCCTGCCCAAGAGTATGTGAAAGAGTTGATATGAGTATTGAAAAAAAATTGTCTTGAATCTTTGTTAAGAGACATTATTCCATTTGTTTATTTTAATCTATTTATCAGGAACTCTCTCAGATCTTGATGAAGATCAAGAAACAAAACAAGGAGTGAACAAAAACAAGGAGTTTTTGCTCTCATGAAGTTTAATTCCCACTGCAGGTGGTAAACAAAAAAGAGCATGTAAATGATTGCAAGTAGTTTGAAACAGAGAAATGGAAGAGAAGAGGATGGGTAGTCAGGGAAGCAGTGATCAGTTAAAATTTCTCTGAATATGTGAGGGCTTTTGAAGCCATGGGCTATTTGGGAAAAAAGTTGCAATCCAAGAGGTAAACAAGCATAAAAGGCCCTGATATAGAAATATGTTTCGTGTTTCTGTGAAAAACTAAGGCAATAAGGCTAGATGGAAGAAAAAATTTTGTTCTGAGTGATATTTGGAAGGAATAGACAAAGAAATGATATGCTAAAAGGATTATCTTGGTTTCTGTGTTGGGACAGACAGCAAGGAATGAATGGAAACAGCTTTATCAGTTAAGAACCTATCAAAATACTCTGGATAGGACTGGAGGTGTAAATCAGTAATAAAGCACCTGCTTAACAAGTAGGAAGTCTTGAGTTCAGACTCCAATACCACCATCATAATCTGGTAAGAGGAGAGGGTGGCTTAGATCAAGGAGTAGCAGTAATGATGAAGAAATTCTGAATGTGTTTTGGATATAGCACCAAGTAATTGGTTCTGGGGAAATTAGAAAAAAGTATAATTAGATAGGACCCAAGGATTTTGGTCTGAGCCTCTTGAGTGTAGTAGACCAGTAAAGATGTCATTGTTGGGGAGATGGGAAAAAACTGGGAAGAGATAGGCTTAAGGGTTGGGATTACAAATTTGAGATGGTGTTTAGACTTCCAAGTAGACATATGAAGAAGAATACTTTTTTTGTACTTGAGGGTTGGGATAGAGATTAAAGCTAAAGCTAATCACCAATGCATACATTCTATTTAAAGTAAGGGGCCAAATGAAATCAGTGGTGTGTGGGTAGTGAAAGGCAGTTGAAGAAAGTAATCAAGTGTAGAACAAGTTGAGAGCCAGAAACTGATGACTAATTTTTCAAGTGTAGGCCATAGTCTCTGGTGACATTGATACTGCATTGAGAACACACAGGTACAATTCTGATGGGGTGAGTACAAGAGAGAACAAAAGGAGAAGAAATTGAAATTTCAAGTGCATCAAATTAGTTTAAAGATATTTTGCTTCAAACAGAGCTAAGAAGCGGGCAGTATTTGGTGGAGGATTGTAAACAAGGAAAAGTATTCTTTTACGATAAGGGGTATTATTGTATGTTGTATTTTCAAATCAATAATATGGTAGAAATCAACAACAACTCTAAACATTAATAGACTCAATTTTCCAATCAAAAGAAGAAGAAAGGTGAAATTTTGAGAGAGAGAGAGACAAAAAAACCCCAAAAAACAAAAAACAAAAAAACAAGAAATAATCTAGTAGCAGCACTGAGGCCTGAGAAAACATGACTTTTCCAACTCCAGCCGATAGCAGCCAAGGTGTGAGAGAAAACGAATCCCCCTTTGTGAGAACCTTAAAGTAAACACTATTATGAAAGAAGTTTTAGTAACTTAATTTATGCATCAGCAGAAGGCTTGAAGGTTGGATTAGGGCTTCAGTTCTCTGAAAGCCAGCTGTGCTCGGGCTGGCATGCTGCCAGACTCCGCTGTGGCACCAGGGACAGAGAAGCCTGATCAGTCCTCTGGAGAGTTTCAACCCATCTGTTCTGTTCACTTGTGCAGAACAGACCCGTTATGTAAGATCAAGCCAATCCTCTGCTGTACTTTGGTTCATGAGCGCGCTAATACAAGTTCTCAACTTACGCTGGGGAACTCATAAAAAATAATATCTTTTAAGTCTTTAGCCCACTTATTTATTTGGCAGTTGTTTCTTTGAGGATTTATTGTTGGGGGATTTAATTTTTTGAGTTCCAGGTATATTTTAGATATGAGACCCTTGTCTGTTGTATGGCTAGTAAAGATCTTCTCCCAATCTGTGGGCTTTCTATTGATCTTGCTAGCTATGTCCTTTGCCTTGCAGAAGCTCTGCAATTTCATGCAATCCCATTTGTCCAACCTTTCTTTGATTTGTTGTGGGTCTAGGACCCATGGTTTCCCTTATTTGCAATAACTAGTATATGTCTGAGATAAGCATAAAAGGTCAGATAAGTTGATGTTAGGTGAAATGAACCCCAAGATAAGGATTCAAATGTTTTTTCTTTCATGCGATTGTTTCTAACATATTTATAAGATGATTTCTTTGTTGCTTCGTGTGTCCCTCCCCTGCGTTCACTCTATTTGATGTTGGTATAATTTGTGGAGGGGAAGGGAAAAAACAAATCATTTAAATAGGGATACAGGTGGACCCATTGCAACAATAAGATGTACAAGTCGTTATGTCAAAAAACGAACTTTACAACATTGGCGGGAGGCGGGGGTCAGTGGGAGGGGGGTGGGAGATGGGAAAGAATGGGAAGGGGAAACAAAGGAGGAGGCAACAATGCTTGATAAGAAATGTACTCATTATCTTGCCCATGTAATTGTAACCCCTTTATACGGTATTTTCACAATTAAAAATATATCCTATAACAAATTGAGTTCCTTTATACTATTTGCTTCTCGATTGGAAGGTGTTGTTTATGCAGCCTGCCACTGTTAAGGGGACACGAGAATTATAGACACAAACCCAGGATCCTGATATTATTGAGCCACTGAAATAATCTAGAATCATTTCTAAATTGCTTTTAAAGACAGTCAAATAGTGTTATTTTTCTTTTCATACAGTACTGTTAGTTATGACTGAAAGTATCCTAACTGATCTTGGTATCCCATCACAACAATTTTTTTAAACATTTTTTTTATTGTGAAAATACTGTAACAGCGGGATTACAATTACATGGGCAAGATAATGAGTACATTTCTTATCAAGCATGGTAGCCTCCTCCTTTGTTTCCCTTCTCATCCCTTTGAATCCTCCCCCCTCCCCCGTCCCTCCCACCAAAGTTGTAAAGTTCGTTTTTAGACAAAACGACTTGTACATTTCATTGTTGCAATGGGTCCTCCTGTATCTCTGTTTTAACGATTTGTTTACAAAAGTTTTTTTATATGGGAATTTATATAAAGATATAGGTACCAAAATGTTCACAATAGAATTATTTGTAATAAAAAGAAAATGCAAAGAAGCAAAGTGTTCAATAAAAGTCTAAAGAAATAAAACAATTTTTCATAGTATATCTCCTCCTATTTTGTATATATGGATATATATATATATACATATATATATTTAAAGTACTGCAAATAAAGAGAACAGGGAGTGGAAATTTGCTCTGAGAACCAAAAGTAATAGCCAGACTCAAACCTGAGGACTTTCCAGGTGAAACTGCATTTATCCAGTGAATCCTAGAAAAAAACAAACTAGAAATTGTAATATTGAGCTGTAGAGAAAGTACATCTACACATATATGCAAACATGTATGTTTAATTATATACACATATAATTAAATATATAATTATAACATGTACTTACAATGTGCAATTAAATATATAAAATGTACACATGTAAAGCATATAATAAAAATAGTATGTATATGTAACATATGCATTTAGAAAAGATAATCTGTTAATTTTGATAAAGCATGTGCTTTATGGATAAAATGAGCAAATCAGAACACTATAGTCAATTTCACCCCAGTAAGATCAATCATCTTTGAGAATTTGAATAATAACTAATGCTGGTGAGGATGTGGGGAAAAAGGAACCCTATTACACTGTTTGTGGGAGTGCAAACTAGTACAACCACTCTGGAAGGCAGTTTGGAGATTCTTCTAAAAACTAAACATAGGACTACCCTATGATCCTGTCATTCCACTCTTGGAAATCTATCCAGAACATTACAAGTCGGGAAATGGTAAAGGCACTTGTTCATCTATGCATGTGGCTGCACTGTTCATGATAGCCAAGCTATGAAGACAGCCCAGATGCCCTACAACAAATGAGTGGATCCAGAAAATGTGGCACATATGCACAATGGAATTTTACTCATCCATTAGGAAGAATAATATTGTGTGAGTTGCAGGGAAATACCAGAAAATAGAAACATTCTTTGGAGAGTAAGCAAAGGGAGGGTTACAGGAATGGAGGGGAAAAAAGGTGAGAAAATGTAGTCATTATATTCAATGTACACTATGTATAAAATGAACTATGTAACTCACGAAGGGACAGGAGAGGGAAAATGGGGGGAGAATGAAGGGATGACATTGACAATCACTCTCTTTATAAATTTTTATTAGTATGTGTCATCTGTACAAGAGGGATTTCATTGTGACATTGTGACATTTCCATAGCGTACACATGTACACAGCGTATGCCCATCAGTTTACCCCTCTTCCCAAAAAATTTCAACATGTTTCAGCAGGTTTCATTGTTCTGTTTTCATAAACACAAACAAATTTCATAGACTATATTCATCCTTGTTCATCTTCATCAGTCTCCCTCTTCCCACTAATATACCTCTAACAGAATCTGTTTTACTTTCCTATCTCCATGTGATTAGTTTTTTATGTGTATTAATTGCAACAGAGAGTTTTACCATAATATTTCAGACATGCATATACTATTATTGTTCAGCATCAACCCCTCTACTGCTTTCCCTTTCCCTGCCCTCCAGCTCCTTGTAATGAATTTTTAAACAATATGAACATTGGTGTCATTTCTTGCAATTATAACGACTCTATACAACATCATAGTTTACATCACTTGAGCATTCTCAGTCAAAAGAGACAGGAACTTGAATGTGGGCAAACTTCAAAGCTTGTCACATAGGGTACATGTTATTATTCCAGCTTCAAGATGAGCAAACTGAGTACCAGCAAGGCTTTTATTTTTGGTGTTTCACCCAACTGGTTAGTGGTAAAGGCTGCCACTAAACTAGGATGTCTCACTTCAAATTCTCTCCGTATACAGTACTATATTGCTAGTTCAAAGATGTCACATTAATCTCCAACTCCTGACTTCTTCCTTCCTTTTCTCCCTCTTTCCTTTCTTC
Organism: Dipodomys merriami; assembly: GCF_024711535.1. Classification (NCBI taxonomy): domain Eukaryota; kingdom Metazoa; phylum Chordata; class Mammalia; order Rodentia; family Heteromyidae; genus Dipodomys; species Dipodomys merriami. The sequence continues at coordinate 25,109,817 of NW_027202270.1, read as the reverse complement.
CTACCTTCCCAACTTATTGCTGCTTTCCTTGCTTGCTTGTACATACGAAGATCTGTGCCTACTCCTCCATAGGATGAAATCTAATAGTGTTTAATTCACAGTGAGAGTATAAACACCCAGAAGGTCCTGGCTTCATGTAGCACCGTGTCAGAGTATGTTGCATTTAAGGAAATACATCATGAATTACATTTCTTAAGGAAAATTATGGGTGTCTTATTTATAACTTTTGGCCAACACCTCCTGAAGATCCGTTTATACTTTTCACTTCTTAAAGCTGCTGTGGAGGCTGCCTTTTTTTCAAGCACCTTAACACTCCTCTTCTGCTTTTGGGAGCCAAGTATAAAACTTAGCATTTCCTCCCTCTTCCTGTTCTTTGTTCTCCCCAGTTCTCTCTTCATATTCCCCATATTCTGTGTTACAGAAGATTGAACCGGGGAAATGTCACTGTCAGTGAGTGATGAGAGAGTCTGTACCAGTCCAAAGTTCCTATAATGCTTGTTTTTGACCCAGAGGATTGCTTGCTTCCTATCAATCAGAATGTAGAATTAAACATCAACCAATACAAGCAATAAAATCACACCTCCAGAGGTGGTTTTTTGAGAGGCCAATTTGAGGACTCATTTTTCTGGTCAGTTTACAAGAGCTGTACCTTATGAAGTGGTTCTGGATCTGAGGTATTATTAATCTGGTAGGAAGAGCTCTCAACAGCTCACGCTTACACGAATCCTTAGCACTACCCACACAGTTCTTTGGTTTTCAGGAAAAGAACATTGAAGTGCTTGTGAATAGTAACCTGAAGTGTCTGTGAAATCCCATGTGGTCACAGGGAGTTTTAGTCATTTATACAGCTGTCCTGAGTACATTATGATTCACACCTTAATTGGATTCTACTTGCTAGGTAAATGCTACAATCAAAAGTTATAAAGAGTAAATGAAGTACAAAATCTTGCGATCTTCTGATTTCCTAGGGGCGCCTTCAACAATTTTATGATCACAGAGTTTTGTATTTATCTTGAACTATTAATTATCTACATACAAATTTGGATTGGAAATATTAGATTTGATTGTACCATTATTCCTATAGAATATCTTGTTTTAGAAACCTGCTTTTAAAGAAAAGATTACTAGTAGCTCCCAAATATAAAACATGAACAGCATAGAGTAGTTTAATCTTAATTTTGAAGAGAATGTATCACTATTTAGAAACCTGAAAACAGAAGAAACATACCATGAAATCTGCATTATCCTCCTATATATGTACACCTATATTATTGTAGCTTAAATTTTATTTTCCTCATTTTTTGAGCAGTGCTGAGTATTGGACGCAGGACTTTGTATATCATAAGTGCCCATTGTTTGTTTATTTATTTATTTTCCAAATTTCTTTAATTTATGTAAGTCATAGGAAAGGTACAAGGATTTTTAGATAATGGACAAAAGGAAGATCATAAAGAGTTGATCAAAAGAGAATGCATTGTAAAATATGTAGTAGAAGAGATATATATTTCATTTATATACATATATACATATATTTCATTTAGTGCCATTGTATCATCATAAAAAGTTATAATTTTTTAAAAAAATATTTGCTTATACAAGATGAATGCAAATTTAACAAAACACCTGAATTTTCCCAGGCACAGAAGGAAAAGAAAATACTTTGTTTCCCCTCATCCCATATTGGGATATTTGAATTTAAACCTTTACCTTGCAAGGCAAGAACTCTGCCTCTTAGACTTCACTCAATCCTTTTGATTTTATTTTTTTTCAGATGAGCCCTCATATTAACATTCACAAGCTCCTCTGCAGTCCAAGGTGATTCATCCTCACCCATGGGGTTATGCCATGGAGGAGGGACATACAAAGCAACAAAAAAATCACATGATACCTTATAAATATGTTAGAAGCAAGAGCAAGAAAGAAAAAAAAACAAATGTGTCCTTATCTTGGGGTTCATTTCACTTACCATCATCTTATCTGACCTTTTCTGCTTGTCTCAGACATATACTAGTTATTGCAAATAAGGGAAATCAAGGGACCTATGTTTGTTTGGGCATGGCTTACTTCACTTAATATAATTTTTTTCCAAGTCTTTCCCTTTCCTAACAAATGGGGCAATGTCATTCTTTCTGATGGAGGCATAGAATTCCATTGTGTATATATACCACATTTTCTTGATCTATTCATCTACTGGTTCCATACCTTAGCTATGATAAATAATGCTGCAATAAACATAGTGGTGCTGGTAGCTTTAGTATGGTCTTGTTTTTGATCATTTGGGTAAATGCCCAAAAGTGGGATTGCTGGGTCATACTGCTTTCCAAAGTGGTTGAACAAGTTTACATACCCACCAGCAATGCAGCAAGGTTCCCTTCTGTCCACATCCCCTCCAGCATCTGTTGTTATTAGAGTTCTTGATTCTAGCCATTCTAACTGGGGTGAGGTGGTAGCTCAATGTTGTTTTGATTTGCATTTCTTTTATGGCTAGAGAGGTTGAGCATTTCTTCATGCATCTATTGGCCAGTCTTATTTCCACTTATTTATCAGGCAGTTGTTTCTTTGAGGATGTTGTTGGGGGATTTATTTCTTTAGATATGAGACCATTGTCCATTGAATAGCTAGTGAAGAACTTCTCCCAATCCATGGGCTTTCTATTTGATCTTGCTAGCTATGTCCTTTGCCATGCAGAAGCTCTGCAACTTCATGCAATCCCATTTGTCCAACCTTTCTTTGATTTGTTGTGTTTCTGGGTCTCTATTAAGAAAATTTCAGCCTGTGCCAAGGAGACCTAGGGTTTCTCCTATTCCATCCTGTAATGTTTTCAGGATGTCTGCTTTGACTCTGAGGTCTTTGATCCATTTGGAGTTGATTATGGTGCAGGGTGATATATAAGGATCTAGCTTTAGTTTTCTACAAGTAGTTAACCAATTTTGCCAGCACCATTTACTGAAGAGGCTGTGTTTCTTCCATTCTATTGTTTTAGCTCCCTTTTCAAAGATTAGGTGGTTATAGGTTTGTGGGTTTGTGGGAAGATTAGATGGCTATACGTTTGTGGGCTCATTTCTGGGTTTTTAATTCTGTTCCATTGTTCCTGAAGTCTTTCTTGTGCCATTACCAAGCTGTTTTGATTACTATGGTTTTGTAGTAGAGTTTGAAATTTGGTATTGATATTCTTCCAGCACTGTTCTTTCTGTTAAGGATCGCTTTTGCTATTCAGGGTCTTTTATTGTTCCATATGAAGTTTTGGATTTCCTCTTCTATTTCCTTGAAGAATGAGGCTAGAATACTGATAGGTATTGCATTGAATTTGTAGATAGCCTTGGGAAGTATTGCCATTTTCACGATATTGTTCCTTTCAGTCCAGGAGCATGGGAGGTTTTGCCACTTTCTAAGTTCTGTTTTGGTTTCCTTTTTCAGGTTTTTAAAGTTTTCATCATAGACGTCCTTCACTTCTTTGGTTAAGTTAATTCTTAGGTATTTTAGTTTTTTGAGTTGCTTTCCTGATTTCAGCCGTGCTCTTCTCATTGTTGGCATACAGAAAAGCCATTGATTTTTGAGGGTTAATTTTATACCCTGCTACTTTGCCAAAGTTTTGAATCAGCATGAGTAATTTGGGAGTAGAGTCCATGGGAGTCTTTAAATACAAGGTCATATCATTTGCAAAGAGGGAGAGTTTTACTTTGTTTTTCCCTATTTGGATCCCTTTTATGTTTGCATCTTTTCTTATTGCTGAAGCTGGGCATTCTAATACTAAATTGAAGAGAAGTGGAGAGAATGGACATCCTTGTCTCGTTCTTGAGTTCAGTGTAAATGGCTTTAGTTTTTCACCATTAAGTATAATGCTGGCTGTAGGTTTGTCATATACAGCCTTTATTGTATTGAGGAATGTTCTATGGATTCCCAATTTTTCCAGAGCCTTCATCATAAATGGGTGTTGGATCTTGTCAAATGCTTTTTCTATTGAGATAACCATGTGGTTCTTATCCTTGCTCTTGTTGTTGTGATGATGTATATTAATTGATTTGCATATTTTGAACCAGCTTTGCATCCCTGAAATGAGTCCTGTTTGATTGTGATGTATGATTTTTTGAATGAATTGTTGAAGTTTATTGGCCAAAATTTTGTTGAGAAGTTTTGCATCGATGTTCATCAAAGAAATGGGTCTAAAGTTTTCTTTCTTTGTTGAGTCCCTGCCTAGTTTTGGGATGAGGGTTATGATGGCTTCATAGAAAGAGTTTGGTAGTGAACTTTCTCTTTCAATTTCATTGAAGAGTTGAAGGAGTATTGGTGTGAGTTCTGCTTTGAAGGCCTTGTAGAATTCTGCTGTAAATCCATCTGGTCCTGGGCTTTTCTTAGATGGGAAGTCTCTTATTGCTGTTTCTATTTCAATGTTTGATATGGGCCTGTTAAGTTGGTTTAACTCATCTTGGTTTAGTTTTGGCATGTAGATTTTTGCTAGTAAGTTGTCAATTTCTTCCTGGTTCTCTTATTAGCATAAAGGTTTGAGAAGTATTCCCTTATGATGTTCTGGATCTTGGTTGTTTCTGTGGTGATGTTTCCATTCTCATCTCTGAGTTTGTTTATTTGGGTGTGTTGTCTTCTTTTTCTGATAAGATTTGCTAAGGGTCTGTCAATTTTGTTAAGTTTCTCGAAGAACCAACTCTTTGTTTTGTTGATTTTTTTTGGATTCTACTTCATTTAGTTCTGATTTAATTTTAATTATTTCTTTCCGTCTACTGGATTGGGGTTAAGCTTGCTTCTCTTTTTCAAGGAGGTTCAGATGTCTCATTAAATTGTTGGTTTCAGATCTCTCCAATTTGTTGATGTAGGAACTTAGAGCTATAAACTTGGGTGCTCCGTTGTTTGGTGAATAGATATTTAGAATTGTAGTATCCTCCTGAAGGATAGTCCCTTAATTAGTATGTAGCGACCTTCTTTATCTTTTCTCACTAATTAGTGAGACATTAGGATTGCAACTCCCGCCTGTTTATGGGGCCCGTTTGCTTGGTAGATTTTATTCCAGCATTTCACTTTCAGAATATGTTTGTTTCTATGGGCAAGATGTGACTCTTGAAGGCAGCAGATAGAAGGATCTTGCTTTTTAATCCAACTAGAGAGTCTGTGTTGCTTAATTGGAGAGTGAAGTCCAGTAATGTGGAGAATTAGAACTGAGAAGTGTTTGGTAGTCTTGCCACGTTATCCACCTTCTTGGGGGTTGGGACAGCTAGATTCTTCCTATGGTTCTTGGATTCTCAGTTTGGGTGCAGTTTCTTGGCCTTTATTGTGGTCTTGTTGGTTTTCTATGTGTAGGACATCTTTAAGTATCTTTTTATGGCTGGTTTGTTGGATATATATTGTTTCAATTTTTCTTTGCTATGGAAGGTTTTTCTTTGACCTCCGGTTATGAAGGATAGTTTAGCTGGGTACAGTATTCTTGGTTGATAGTTGTTTGTCTTTAGGGCATAGGGTACATCATTCCAAGCTCTTTTTGCTTTAGTTGTCTCTGCTGAGAAATCTGAGATTATTCAATCACCTTTATACATGATTGATCTTTTCTCCTGGACAGCTTTAAGGATCATTTCCTTGGTCTTAATTGATCCTGGATTATAATGTGACAGTGGGATGTCCTGATCTGGTCTGGTCTATTTTGGGTTCCAAAAGCTTCTTTTATCTGAATAGGCCTATCTTTTTGCATGTTTGGGAAGTTCTTTGCTAGGATCCTGTTAAATAAATTTCCTAGACTGTTAAATTCTGTCTGTAGGTGCTCTTCTATACACATTATCCTCAGATTAGGCCTTCTCATGGTTTCTTCCAACTATTGCATAGATCTATCCTATTTCTTGGATTTGTCTTGGATAGTTGTATGTTCTTTATCTATAATATCTAGGTTGTCTTCAATCCCCAAGATTCTATCTTCTGCATGGTCTAACCTACTGTGAAACTTCCTACTTTGTTTTTTATTTCCTTTCCAATTGGTTGGCTTTGATGTCTTCAAATTCTTTGTTGGAGCATTGTTTTAGATCTTGTATGAACTTCTTTACTTCCTTAATTTGTTGTTCAGTGTTTACTCTCAAATCACTTAGTTGATTAGTTATGGTTTCCTTGGACTCCTTTTCCTTCTGTCGGGATCCATTCAGCATTCCCTTTGTGATCTCCTTGGATTCCTTCAGCTGTCTGTTTATGGATTCAATGAATTGCTCTATTGATCTTTGTCTATTCTCCTCCTGCTCACGTAATTCCCTTATTGCTCTTTGATTAGCTTCCTCATGCTCAATTCCTGTATTTCTCTTTGTTCTCAGCCTGCTCATACAATTCCTGTATTAATCTTTGAGTAGCTTCCTCATGCTCATGAGATTCCTGTAGTACTTTTTGGTTAGCCTCAACATGCTAGTGAAGTTCCTGTATTAATCTTTGGTTTGCCTCATCTCCCTCCCTATGAGGCTCTCACTGAGTCCTTTGCAGGTTTTTAATCTTTTCATTCATCATGTTTACCAGTAGTGTCTTTAGAGCTTTTTGGAAACTCTCCTCTGGATTATTCATTAACTGTTCTGTCATCTGATTATCCTGAGTGGGAGCTGAGATACCCGGACTTGCCATTTTTCTTGTGTTTCTCCAGCTTTTTCTGCCCATTTGGTATGAAAGTAACACCATTTTTGTGCTAGAACACTATATTAAGGCAAGCATCAACCAGAGTCCTGTAGTTGCACAGTTAAAAAGGCTGCAGATAGAATCTAGTTCAACAGATATAATCTATTCAACATCAAACAACTATGTGTTAATGGGCAAAGGACATTAAAGCCCTCTTTCAGCAAACCAGAAATTATTAGGTTTAGGGAGGATTGTAGTTAAAAGTAGGATTAGAGGGAAATGGAGAGGGATAAGGAGAGTGAATTTAACCAAGTCCTAATCTCAGAAAGGGAAATGGAAAGGACAGAATGATAGGAGCAAGATTAAAAAAGAAAAGAAAAGATGGAAAAACAAAAATTTAAATTTAAAAAGTGAAGCACTTAAAATTATATAAGCATAGAGAAATGATGTTGAGAGAAGTAAAGGATAGGATGAGACGAGGGGAAAGATAAAAAGGAAAAAATTAAAAAAATAACAAAATTCTTAAAATTGGATTACTTGAAAGTTATATAGATATAAAGAAATAATACTACTATTAAAGAAGTTAAGCCTAAGAGATTGTGAATTGAGTAATAAATTTCTGGATTAAATCTGTATACAATGAGGGATAAGGTTTAATAATCGACTATGAGTATATATCTGGGGAAGAGCAGAACAGCAATTAAGTCACGCAAAAAAGAAAGAAAAAGAGAAAAAAAAGAAAAAGAAAAAAAGGACCAGAAGGTCAAAAGAGATTAAACACACACACACACACACACACACACACACACACACACACACACACACACACACACACACACACACACACAGACTCCTAAAATAAAAATTATGAAAGAAAAAAAGAAAAGATACTAGAAAACAATGAAAAATAATAATAAATAGAAAGAAAAAAGAATTTATATTTTTTTTTGTGGGGGCGAGGAAGGTCTTGTATCTCCCTTGTGTCCATAACCAGTCTCTTGGTGGAGTCTCTGGTCTGATTGTGGTGTTTGGTTTTCCTGTGGCTTGATTTCTTAAGTTTCTTAAGTCAGTTTGTTTGAACAGGTACACAGCTCTGCCTTACCCAGGACTTTGTGATCCTCCTCCCAGTCTAGTTCAGTGGGAGGGAGATCTGATTTGAGTATCAGAAAAGAGGGAGATGGCTGTTTCCTGAAGTTTGGAGTTGCTGTGATGAGGCTAGGTTCTGGGTAGGGTTGAGACCTGTCAGCAATAAGTAGCTTTTCCCTGAGTGGCTAGCTACTTAGATATTCACAGAGCCCAGCCTGGAGCCATTCTCAGGGTTTAAGTTTATTGAATTTATTGTCTAGGCTGCAGTGGGGAAGGACAGCCTTTGGATCTGTTTACCCAGTGAAGAGAGTCACTCCTCCAGGGATGGAGAAACTCTGCCTGGGTGGGGTGACTTTCCCCTGGGTGGAGCTGAGCTTGGCAGGTCAGGTCAGGTTCCTATGACCTGGTGAATGGCTCCAATTGTATTCTTCCAAGGCCTGAGTTGGAGCTAGTTGCTCAGCTGGGCCTTTGTCAGTATCAAAGATAGAGATCTTCTCCAGTGGTGGGGGTCGGGGCTACCAATTTACTCCTGCTCAGTGAGAAGGAATGAGGATGTCAGGGTTCTACTTATGTCAAATTCTTGGTTCCTGGGCTGTCCCTGGTCTGTCATCAACATGATGAAGATTTCTGCTCCTTGTCAGTTCTTGCTGGTGCGAGTGCATGTAATGTCTGGTGCCTTTTTCCTGGACTTTCTCTGTTGGTATGGAGGCCACCGCCGCTGCCTGTGCCACAGCTGTCGCTACCAGCAAGTGCTCAGATCTGTCTCCTTGACCAAGCTGCCTGGATTTTCCCTCTCTGGCCAAACTCTCTGTACTGTGATGGCACACTTGGTGTGATTCTCTACCCTAGGACTGTTCACTGGAACACTAAAACTAATTCCTATGTGAGAGCCTGTTTAGCCTCCAGCTTCTCCTCCACCATCTTCCTCCAGACCATCAATTTCTTATAAAGTAGTCCTGATGTGTACATTGCCCACAGCAGACCCCTTAGCTCTTTTTTTTCATGTTGCTGAGCAAGAATTGAAACTACTTTCTAGTCCCAGGGCAAGAATTAAGATTATACCCCAGTTCCAGGCTCTCCTACTTAGAGTAGTATTTTTAAAATGAGAAAACACAAAGAAATAAGAAAGGATTCTGCCATCCTTTTTTACCCCTCAGCTCTGCAATGTCTCAATTATTTTAATTGGATTGATATTTATGGACATATGTAGTTTTTAATGGATGTGTCTATCTATCATTTCTACCCTTCCCTTCTCAATATTTTGTCAGAGGCATTGTGGGAAGAAAAGGAACTATTCAAGGATGGTTGAATCTCACAAAAATCAGATATGAGGGAAAATGATAACTGTTATCTGAAGACATCAGTGATGAAGAGTCCTTTGCTCATTAAAAGTCTTGTGTGCAATTTTTCTTTTTATGTAGAGCAGATTGAAGGTCTTTTAGGGAAAACCTTATACCAGACTCAGTGTACAGCTAGCACATTGCAGTCTTCACCTCATCTCTCACCCAGCATTCCTGAGATTTTAACTTAGGCCTCACAATTGCTGGGCAGATGTTGTACTACTTGAACAAAGTCTCTATCGTTATACCAAAGTCTCTGAAGGGAATTGCTTGCTGCAACTCAATACTCTTTCAAGACAGCCATGTTCTTTAAATACTTACTTTTATAGTTTCAATGCCTTCATTCCTAGTTTTCTTAATGAGACCTTGGCAGAGATGTTTATCTATGTACCTCTACTAAGACCTCCTTATTAGAAAAAGAAAAGATAAATCCAAAATGCTCCTTTCTCTGCTTCAACTCAGTATCCAGAATTCAATAACTTCCAAGCTCTATGCTCAACTTACTTTCCAACTTCATGGGTTATAAAATTGTAAGTCTTTTGTTTTGGGTTCCCTCCAAAGTCATATGACCAGACTTCTGCTTTGATCCACCTGACCCTTCCCTGAGTGTGCTGCTCCATGGAGAAAATGGAACAGGGAGACTGGGCACTTTTTTTTTAGTTTTGGTTGTACCATCACATTAAGTACTCAATTCTTAACATATTAATTATGACTTTTCACTTTAATCAGTTACTGGAACACTTGGAAATCAACTTTCTTCCAGTTCAACTGAGCTCCTGAGCATTAATTTTTAGAGATTGAGAATATAGTCTTGCTTGTAAGTGGAAAATTCTAGTCTAACTTATGCTAAAGGAAAATAAAGGCTTTAACTACCATTGATCATTACAGTGTAAAGAAAATAAAATATTCAAGCTAAATGAAAAATTTAACATTTTGACATTTAAAAATATATTTAAGAAGATTGAGAATAAGAAGTACTTTACTAGCATGTGTTGCATATGTGCCTGTTAATAGATATGTGTACATATGGCAATGGCAATTATTCATGGGTTTCAATGCCTTTGTCATCTTTTTTTTTTTAAAGTAAAAATCTGCTGTTAAAATGGTACAAGAACACTTCTAGAAGAGAGGAGATGCTCTTTGATAGGGACCTTATGTGATTCTATACACTCACAGGACAGGACCACTTAAGAGTTCTGGTGAAGGACATCTGGATCTGTGAGATTTGATAGACTCAACCATTGACTTCAAGAGGTTAGAACCATACTTCAAATGGAATCCAATTGGATTATACTGGCAATGAATTCATTAGAGATTAATTCATTAATTTGAGATAGGAATCATTGAGGATCCTAGGAATCTGGTGAGAGTTCACAGAAGAGGGAGTATTTTTCTCAGAAAGGAATAGAAGATCTGAAAAGGTGGATCAAGCCTTCCTCGATCCCTGGCAATAGTAACTTCCTAGTACTGAGATGATAACATTCCTGATTTATGACTGAAATTTGTATATTTCCTAGTTTATGCTAGACATGTAGAAATAATAGTTAAATCAGAGAATATGTAAATGAATGCACATAGTCTTACAACTGTCACATTTGTTCACATTACCTATTCAACTTTATATCAGTTCTATTCATTATTAAAAACAGTAATTTGATTCATTAAAACAAACTTCCCAAACAGTGAATGGAGATATGCAGTGTGAATTACATATTAATAGATCTTTTAATTGTCTTATAAAAAGGACTAGTTTTCCTATCACTTTTAACAATACTTTTCTTTGATAGTTGCTTAATGTATGTGGGTCAAAAAGTACAAATAATATACAAATAATGAAACTTTAATATTACTGATGAGCCATTTTTTCCCATTAAGTAGCCAATGCAAGGAAGCTATATTGCCTATTATGTCATTTTAAAACACAAAGAGTGTCAAGGGGTAGCTCTGCTAGTCAGTTTTTCTGGCAAAAGGTCTTCCAGTGACATAATATTATGGCCTCATAGACAATGTATGTGAGAGAAGTGCAGGGTAATTTGCACTGTACATCTGCCTGAAGCAGAAGAATAAATGGATATTTCTGGCATGCTTTTGAATCAAAATCAGAAATCATTTTTTAAAAAATTAATAATGGGATAATTGAGCTTCTATTTTAAATGGAAGCAGCTTAGTTTCACAAGCCAGCTTTGATTCTGTAGAGCTTTGGCAGAAGTGGTCTGCTAGTCAAAGCAAAGGGAAAACAAAATGGCCATTATAGTCAGTGAATACTAGAAAGCAGAAATAATGATATGCTTCAAACATCTGGTAAATTAGGCTAGGACATTCAGATTTCATTCAACAGGGCCTGCCAGACCAGAAATCCCAGCTGCCAGTTAAGATCAAAGGTGGATACTTATTGGGCCCTGACAATCAGAGAGGAAGAATTTCTAAACATGAAGTGTCTCACACTGTTCCTGCCTCCTGATGGGATATTATCCACTTACATTATAGTGACTGTGATGCTCCATAGATTTTTTTTCTCCTTGAAAGTCGTGCATAAGAAGACTCCATTACTAACACAAAACATAAGAGTCTGAAGTTAGTGATACAAGCAAAGTAAAGATCATTGCAAGTATTTTCCTCTTCATTCTTCTATACTTCACTTATTTCACACTTCATATTGTTTCATACTTCACCAAGCAGAAAAGGAAATATTGTCCTTGTTTTGAGGAGAGAGACATTGTTCTTATGTTATGTGTTTTTATGGCACTTACTAGATACAACTTCAGTGGGGAGGTTTGCAGTGACATGCAGAGAATGTAGTATGCTGTTCTGGTAGGGATAACTAGGTTAGCAAGTGAGTAGCAGAAAAGATTGATCAAATAGTCATGAAAGCTATGGATATATTGAACTAGTGATTATTTCTCCATAGTGCAACTGCAATGAAATAAGGTTTTCTTTCTTTTTAAAACTATTTATGTTCTGAAAATGTTTGCTTTTTCTTTCTTAAAACAATTCTCAGTTGTTAACTGTGCATGATCTTTTTTGGGGAGGCTGTAAATGGGGCAAGGACAGAGAACATGGGTAGCAGAAATTTCAGCTGGCCTCTAAGATTCCTACTCCTTGGTGTGAATATCTTGTGTAATCTCTCCCTTGGAGTGTATAGAAGACTTGGGATGGGTAGATGGCATTTTACTCTCATATCAAGTTTCATTTGGGCCCAAGAGAAAGGATTTTGCAGGTGTAATTAAGATTCCAAATTAACTGATTTTGACTTAATCAGAAGCAAGAGTGTCATATATAGATCTATCTTAGTCAGATGGAAACAAAGTTCCTCTGCAAAAAGAAGTCATGCTTTCTCACTGGCTATGAAGAAACAACAAGTTGTGCTGTCAATGTGCTTCAAGATGTGTCTTAGAGGATGAGAGTCTCAGCCCTACAGCATACTCCTATTTGCCTCAGTTTGACTTCCTTTTGTGCAGCTCAGATGACTTTTTTAAAAAAAATTATTTTTTATTGTGCAAATACTGTACAGAGGGGTTACAATTAGATGGGCAAGATAATAAGTACATTTCTTATCAAGCATTGTAGCCTCTTCCTTTGTTTCCCCTTCCCATCCCTTCCCAGCCTCTCTCCGCCCCCCCTCAATCCTCCCTCCCCCACCAAAGTTGTAAAGTTCGTTTTCAACATGACAACTTGTACTTCTCATTGTTGCAACGGGTCCACCTGTATCCTTATTTAAACTGCTTGTTTTTCCCCTTCTCCTCCACAAATTATACCAACATCAAATACAGTGAAAGCAGGGGTTATACTGTGGGGGACAGACATACAAAGCAACAAAGAAATAATCTTATAAATGCATTAGAAACAAATTCATGAAAGAAAAAAAACATTTGAATACATATCTTAGGGTTCATTTCCCTAACATCACCTTATCTGACCTTTTCTGCTTGACTCATACATATACTAGGTATTACAAATAAGGGAAACCATGGGACCTGTGTTTCTTTGGGCTTGGCTTACTTCACTTAATATAATTTTTTCCAAGTCTTTCCATTTCCTAACAAATGGGGCAGTGTCATTCTTCCTGATGGAGGCATAGAATTCCATTGTGTATATATACCACATTTTCTTGATCCATTCATCTACTGAGGGGCATCTGGGCTGGTTCCATATCTTAGCTATAGTAAATAATGCTGCAATAAACATAGTTGTGCTAGTAGCTTTAGTGTGGTCTTGTTTGTAAACATTTGGGTAAATGCCCAAAAGTGGGATTGCTGGGTCTCAGATGACTTTTTTTTATTAATTGCTTTGGCTAGCACTTCTATCACTTGAATAAGGGAAGTGAACATAGACATCTCTGTCTTGCTACAGGAACAATTTTCAAGTTTTCATGTTTCTTCTGATGTTAGTTGTGTACGTTATATAAGGCTTTTATTTTGTTATAGTACCTTCTCTTCTATATTTAATAAATTAAGCATTCTTTTTATAGAAACAGCATTGATTTGTGTGTGTGTGTGTGTGTGTGTGTGTGTGTGTGTGTGTGTGTGTGTGTGTGTGTGTGTGTGTGTTCGTGCTGGTCCTGGAGCTTGAACTCTGGGCCCAGATGCTTTCTTTGAGCTTTTGTGCTTAAGGATAGCACTTGCTCCACTTCTAGCATTTTGGTGGTTAATTGGATTTTTTTCGATCTGGGCTGGCTTCTAACCACAATCCTCAGATCTTAGCCTCCTGAGTAGCTAGGAATACAAACATGAGTCATTAGTACCTATGTAACAGTACTGAATTTTATCACATACTTCTCTGCATCTTATGAAGTGATCATATAGTTTATGTTCTTAATTTATTTAGTATGTTGTATCATATGCCTTTACCTTCTTTACACTCTGGTGATGAAACCCACTTGATTATATTGAATGACATGATTTATGATTTTTCTGATGAATTGTTTGCTAGTAATTTATTGAGAATGGTTGCATCTATGTGTATCCTGTGGTTCTCTCTCTCTCTCTCTTTTTCTCTCTCTCTCTCTTCCTCTCTGTGTATTTTTCTGGTTTTGATATCAGATAATGCTGGCCTCATAGAATGAGTTTGACAGAAATCTTGCCTCCTCCATTGTTTCAGATATTGTAAAAGAAGAACCTAGTTCTTCTCTGAATGTTTTCTAGCTTTCAGAAATGAGGCCATCAGGTCCTGAAGTTTTCTTCAAGGAGAGACTTTTTTTTTAAATTACAGATTCAATTTCCTCATTTGTTTGGATTTGTTGGGATTTTCTATTTCTTTGTTTTTATTTATTTTTTGTTCGTTGTGGGGCTTGAATTCAGGACCTGAAGCTGTCCTTCAGCTCTTTTGTTCTCTACCACTGTGAGCCTGACCTCTACTTCCTCTATTTCCTTGTAATTTTGTCATGGCAGTTGCATTTTTCTGAAAATTATTCATTTCTTCTATGTTTTCTTATTATTTGTATTTTTATAACTCTTGTGAGCATATTTTTATTTTCTGAATTCCTTCTTTTATAATGTTTTCCCTCAAATCTTTTGACATTATTTCTTGTAAAAGTCTTGTTACTAGTTTCTAGAACCTTATTTACACTTATGACATTAATACTTCTCATTTTGATCTTATGGAGGAGATTGTCTTCAGGCTAAGTTTAGTTTTTTAAAGTCTTATTTGTAGATTTAGTTATAATTTCTGCTATACACACATTATCCATATATGTATATACACACATACATATATGTATGTTACAAATTTAGTAGTATGTATTATTAAATCTGTGATTTTCCTTCTAAAGCCTTTGGGTTTTCAGGTTCATTTTAAGCCTGACAATGTTATCTTGTTTTCATTTTAATGAAAATATTTGCCTTTATGTTATCGAAGAAAGGTAAGAACTAGCAAGCAAAAAATGAGGAGAAAACCAAAGGACATGAGATCATGGGACCTGGTTTGTGTGTGTGTGTGTGTGTGTGTGTTTGCAGAAATGTTCAGTCTCTGTCTTAGTAATCTCAACAGGCTAGACAATTCTGCCACAATGCAGATCCTAAAATGAATTATAACAAATCCTCATGAATATTTCCATAAGGAGTGCTTTCTAATTATGACAATTTTAAGCATCTGGGTTGTCTATAGGAAAGAATTCCCCACCCCCAAGGGAGTTACTCCCCAAGCCAGCTAGCAATATCAACCTTAAAATCATATATATATATATATGTGTGTGTGTGTGTGTGTGTGTGTGTGTGTGTGTGTGTGTGTGTGTGTGTGTATTTAATTGTCAAGGTGATTACAGAGGGGTTACAGTTATATAAGTAAGGTAAAAATGTAAGTTCTATGCTTCCATTAGAAATAATGAAACTACCCCATTTGTTAGGAAATGGAAAGACTTAAGTAATCCTAGATATTTTCTAAGTAGTTTTTTTCTCTGTTTCTCTTCCTAAGACCAGAGGTGAGGGTCTAGGTACCCAATGACATTTCAAGTCTTTGTGTCCCTTCTCAACTAGGGATTCTGTTTTTTTTTTTGGTTGGTAGTGGGTGCTGAACTCGGCCTGGGCGCTGTCCCTTAGCACTTCAGCTCAAGGCTAGTGCCCTACTACTTGAGCCACAGAGCCACTTTCGGCTTTTTTCTGCTTATGTGTTGCTAACGAATAGAACCCAAGACCTCACATATGTAAGGGAGGAACTGCCACTGAGCCACCTTCCCAGCCCCAAGGACTCTTTTATTTATTTCTTTCTTTCTTTCTTTTTCACAGGCATTGGCTCTGTTATTCCCAAGGAGGCACGTTCTCCCCACACCCAACTCACAAGTCCTTTCTTGTGGCTGAGGATCAGTGCTCCCACCTTTTGTAAATTCATCTCCAAAGGTAAGTCTTGGCTCAGCAACACCTTGCTGGGATGATGGCGAGCACACTGGACTGAGAGTCAAACCAGAGCTAAGTGTGTGGCTATTCCCCCGAGGCTCCAAGGCTCCGAGGACACATATCTTGGATTGGAGAAGCCTGTTTCCTTAAGTGTAAGACAAGGTGAAAAACCTTTACCTATCTCCTACAGGTTTTGCCACAAATAAATGATGTTATGGATTGGACAAAATTTTGTGTACTAAGCAAAATTCGGAATAGGTATATTAGTGAACATCTGTAATCCAACAATTTGGGAGGCAGAAATCAGGACTGCAGTTTTAAGATAGCCTGGATAAAATGTTTATTAACTTCCCATCTGAACAATCAAGTAAGACAGGATGGCCTGCGTCTTTAATTCCAACTACCAGCAGACATAAGTAAAAAAGGTAGAAGTCTGAGATCAATCCTGGACAAAAACACAAGATTTGATCAAAAAACAAGTATAGCACAAAGGGCTGTATGCAGAGCTTGAGTAGTTAAAGTGTTCGTTTAGCAAGTATCAGACCCTGAGTTCAAAACCCAGTACTGCGCACACACACAAATTTAGAATAGAAATTTTTATGCTGTTGCACATTATATCAGTTATATAGTGGTAGATTTCATTTGTGCATTTCCACACATATTTATAATATATTTAGTTCTTTGAAAACGATTTTAAATATTGTACAAGGGGGTTCATTTCAACATATCCATTTACGTGTACAATGCATCTTGATCCATCTCACCCCCTACCATCATTTTCCCTTCTTTGATCTATTCTTATCATCCCTATTTCTTCAAATTGCCTCGCTCCATTGTCACATGTGTAGGTTGCCTGTTATGCGTGCATTTACTTGCCATTTCTCCATTGTTCACCCTCCCTCTGTCTTCTAGTATTCATACTGTTAAACTGTCAGCTGCTAAAAGGGGTGACATTATAGATACCCCTCAATTCTTTTCCTTCTGTTTTCCATTAGTAAGAAGCACATAATTGTGTCAAATAATAAATGCAACCCATTTTCTGTGGGTGATTTTCATCTAGTTTTTACCCTCATAGAAACGGACTTAAAAAACAAAAACACTAACATCATGTCTAACTGGTATAAGCCATACTCCTAGAATGACCCAAGCCTTCTTTGAAGTGCCTACTTGAGAAATCTCAAGAATTTCCTATTGTTCTAGCCAACCTCTGTGAAATGCTCCACCACTCTTTACTAATTTACACTAATTTACACTCTTTACTAAAAAGGCTTACAATTGTGAACTTTCCTCTCTCCCTGTGAGGTATATTTCTATCTCCGACAGTTCAGGATTATTTTTCTCAGAGTCTAAAAGCCATTCTCTCAAAATGAAATCATTAGGTAAGACAGCTTCTGGCTCCGAGTGTCTGTGGGAGGATAGGACTGTTTTTTCTGTAATTGCCACATGATAGACACAGCTGGCCTAATCGACATTTATTCTAAGCAACCCTTGCAATTTCTCTGCCTCTGCCATGCTCCTTTCTCCTTTTAAAACACGGAGCCTTCACTGTCTAAATGGAAGTTGAGTTCTGTTCACACTGGCCTCCTTCCCAATTGCAACAGTATATTCATGATTAAAATTTATCCTTAGCATGTTTACTATGTTTGGCTTTACTTTTACATTTTCTTTTTTTAAAATTGTATTTTATTGTAAAGATGCTGTACAGAGGGGTTACAGTTACATGAGTAAGGTAAAGAGGACATTTCTTGTTGAACATTGTTACCCCCTCCTTTGTTTTTCTCCTACTATCTCTTCCCTCCCCACCTCCCTCACACCTCCCCCCAAAGCTGTAAAGTTCACTTCCAATGTAGTGTCTTATGAATATCATTGTTGCAATGGGTCATCCCTAATTTGCAATAATTCGTATGCATCTAGGATAATCTTATCAGATGAGTAGAAAAGCTTAAAAGCTATGTACATATGACCATATAAGATGATGCTAAGTGAAATGAACCCCAAAATATGGACACAAGAAGTTTTTCTTTGTTTTTTTTTAATGTACTATGGGAGTTTTTTTGTTTCTATTGTATGTTCTTCCCTCTGTGGTATATCACCTGTTGTCACTGTATTTGATTTTTGACACCCTGCATCTTATATATACATTTACATAATTTGAGGAGGAGAAGGGGAATAACAAAATGCTGAAACAAGGACACAGGATGGCTTTACTTTTGATACTAGCATATGATAGAATGAAGAAACAGACTGAAGGCCCTTAATATTAACATTCAATGTATTTCATTAAACTTACTTAGAATCTCATCTTCCTCTTCCTCCTCCTCCTTCCTCCTCCCCTTTTCCCGCTCCTCCTCTCTCTTCCCTTTCTCTCCATCCTCCTCCCCTTCCCTTCCTCCTCCATTTTAAACTCAGAGCTTTGTGCTTGGTAGGCAGGTCTTCAACCACTGGAGCCATGCCTACAGGCCCTATGTACATTGTTATTCTCCAGATATGGTTTCCTATTTGTGTTTACACTTACACTGGGATGACAGGCATGTGGCACCATGCCAGCCCTTGTCCTTGTGCTTCTGACAACCATAGATGGAGACTTGAGAACTGTTTTGTCCCTGCTGACCTTGAACCTTGATTCTTCTCCAGTGGATGGGATTATATGATTAAGCCATTGTGCCTGGTTTTATTTAGAATCTTGATCACAACTTTACATCTCAAGGAAAATGTATTAAGGCTGCTAATGAAATGCTTTTCTGTGTTTTACAAATACAGAAAATGTTAATGTAATTTGATCAGAGCTTTGAATTTGTAGAACACATATAATACAACCTTTGTAGAATTTTTCCAGTGTGTTTTCTTTAGAAATAAATTGCATTACTCCAGCTTGTTGTCAAAGCACAATTGCTCCCAATAACCACATTTTACTGTTCACAAAATGATGAAGGCCAAGTTATTCATATTTCTGCCTTCCAGAAAATCAACCAACGGAATCAGTGGTTACAAATGCTTGGTTCTCTGTATAGAAAGAGAAATTGCTATTAGTCTCCTTGAAAGATCTAGAAATGAAAATGCTTTATTATGAACATAATTACAGTTGTCAATCATTTCACTATCAATTCCAGTAAAGGCACAGAACAGAACTCCAGGCTCACTGTAATGCAGAGGGATGCAGATTTCTCATGCTGTTCAGGACTGGTTCCTTACTGGGGGTGGGGAGAAGATACTATCATCTGACATTAATATCATGTTCTTATAAGCTACCTGAGCAAATAAATTAAATCTTCCTTAAATAAACAGAAGAAAGACTTTTTTAAAAGTAATGTCAGCATGAATCACTGGGTCAAGTTTGTTAAAATGATTTTTTTCTTTTTTAGTCTGCTGAATTATTTTGGGCTCATCAAAACCTACTTCTTATAAACCCTAGGAAATGAGAAAGGAGTGTTAATGTCAGTTGATATAGAGGTAAAGAAAACATTTCTAAGATAAAATTGTAATTTTATCCTTGCTATTACTTTACAGAAGCACAATTGAAAATTAAAATTATATCAAAATTGACTGAAAATTAAATTATATCAAAATTGTTTTATATTATATAATTATCAAGTTACAGTTTGTTTCTATAATTATTGTTTTATAAAATTACAATTATAATGTTGAGATAGTAGCAAAAGCATTTCTTGTAATTGCTTCAAGTTACTGAACAAAATGGTAATTCAATTATTTATTTTAGTTCTATTCCAGTGACAAAATGCCATAAAAACATCAGAAACTTTCCCATAATCATACTACTTAGCTTACTTCTGGTTTTGTCATTGTGGGACAATTGTTTGTGAGTTGCAGAATAAACCAGTGCTTTTAGTGCAGATTAGAAAGTTAGACAGGCATATGACAAATTAAATGAACTCTATAGTCCTGAATTTAAGTTTTCAATATCAGTACAAACTGAAGAAAACATTCATCTTAATAATGCAAAACAAAACCCCAAAACTCACTCACTTGGTGTCTGGCCGATGCAGTAGACAACATCACCAACAATTGTGTGAATTATGGTAATTAACAATCATCACTCATGAAGGAATTGGAAATTCTTAGAGAAATGGCTAGTGTCTGGTTTGACTAGTGAGTGTGTCAAACACAAGTGAAGACATTATAAATAATAACAAATGAGCTCTTGTGAAGAGATTTCTGCTGGCAAAAGATGGACCTGTTTCAGCATCATTATGACAAATGCTCTTATGTTCATTATGATACTAAAACTCCTTGGTCAGATTTAGAGAGATAGGGAGGTAACTCACTATTTTTAAAAAGTGATGAATAAAGGACTTGTGTTTTCCTGTTGCTAAAAAAAAAGTAAATTGATACACCAGGACAACCAAATAGTTAAAGAGAGAGAATTTACATAGAAATTTCCAGGTAACATTTGAAGAAGGAACAATAAAAAGCATCATTATTCTGGAAAGTTTAAAGGATTATCATTTGTGCAAATAAACAAAAGGAGAGACAATCAGGTATTTTCTTCCTTCTGACAGTTGTGCCTAATATAATTTGTGAAGGATTTGTTTTCCTAAAATTCAACCATGAGTTGGATTGCTCATTTAGATCTACTAATTTGTGGAAAATAAATGCAGACTCTGGGAAATGACAGGAAAATCAGCCAAGCTTCTTTAACAAATCGATGGCAGTAGAAAAAGGAGAACACGTTGTAGATTTTAAGCTATTTATAAGGGCTAATACTGCAGGTAACTGGTGGTAGAGTGCTTGCTTAACTTATGTGAATCTCTAGGTTCAATCCATGGCATTGAAAGGAAAGAAAAAAATGTATGACTTAAGAAAGAAATGAACTAATTTGAAATGCTCACTATATTTGATTCTGATTTTATTTGTTTTTTAACAAACTGATTTTCTTGTGTGTTAAATCTTAGCAGATGGGTTTTCCTTACTCATGTACAGCATAGATTGTAATTTATGTCTTTTGTTGGTGGACATTTCCTGATAAATTGTCCTCTTCAGCATGGTGATGAAATTTTGTACATGTATCAAGAGTCCAGTTGGAGGGAAGAATCACACCATGCGCTGGTCTGACCTTGAACTTTAGGCAGGCTGAGTGCAGGCTGAGTGACATTGTGCATGTGAAAACCTCGTTAGAAGCTGACAGGCCAGGTTGGTTTTCCTCCTGACCCCTCAATAGATTAAGATGGCTGGAACACTCAAGTAGAAGAATTGAAGGTCATTTGGTAAATAGAATATTCCATATTTGTTATAGAATCTTAGAAATCTAGCATACAACTTTAACTGACCCATCAAAGCTAATATCATTGATAATGGAACAAATGGACATTATTTATTTCTGATATGCACTAAGAGAGATACATTAACTCTGAAATTTTGCTAAAAATGCACAACCTGGATTTTATTATAAGAGCAGATAAACCCTTATTGTTGGATTAGAAAATAATGGTTCAATATCCTTTATAAGTGTAAAGTCTCTGAAAGATGAAGGAAAGACTAAGGACTTGTTTCAAACTAATGATAGGAGATATAACATATGAGTGTAATTGGGTAGTTTGAGACTAGATCCTGGGTCATTAGGGGGACAATCAGAAAACCTGGAATGAAGCCTTAAAAGTAGCCAATATTTTCTTACCAATACCAATTTCCTCATTTTGTTAATTGTACTATGGTTAGATAAGATATCAATGGTTGGGAAATGTTTATAAAAGGCACACAGGATTTTTAATGGTACTGTCTATACAACACTTTTGTGACGGAAATTTATTAAAGGGTTAACAAAATTAAAAAGAAAATCATGTCATAGTTGTTAAGTTCGTTTTTGGACATAACAACTTTGGTGGGGGGTGGGGGGAAAGACCGGGTGGGGGGAGGGGAGGAGTATGGGAAGGGATGGGAAGGGGAAACAACGAGAAGAGGCAACAATGCTTGATAAGAAATGTACTCGTTATCTTGCCCATGTAATTGTAACTCCTCTGTGTGGTATTCTCACACACACAAAAAAACTTATTAATAAAACAAAAAAAGAGGGCTGGGAAGATGGCTTAGTGGTAGAGTGCTTGCCTTGCATGCCTGAGGCCCTGGGTTCGATTCCTCAGCACCACATAAGCTAAAAGAAAAAAGCTGGAAGTGGCGCTGTGGCTCAAGAGGTAGAGCGCTAGCCTTGAGCTGAAGAACTGAGGGACAGCGCCCAGGCCCAGAGCTCAGGCCCCACGACTAGCCCAAAAAAAAAAAAGAAAAAAAAAAAGAAAAAAAAAAAGAAAACCATGTCACTGAGGTAAATTTTGACTTTGGCTTATACTCTCCCTTCCTAACCACAAATGAAACTCTTCCAATTTTGTGAGGGGATAGATTGGATTAAATTCCATTACCTGATTCTGTTAGTGAAGAAGTAACATGTTAATTCTATGGCTTTATATAGTATTGATTGTAAACTATGGTAGTTCAATAATTTGGCAGTCAGATTCCAATATTAATATTCCCTTATGTGCCATTTAGAAATTATTTCTCCAAGTCTTTCTGGCCTTTAAATTATTTTAAAGTCTTCAAAGATAAGAAGGAATTCCTCTGATTATTCAGAAATTCACATACAGATGATCAAATTAAAATTTCCTCCCTGAAAGTATACTGCCCTTCATTGATAGGGTCACAGAAACGTTTGTTGACCTTAAAGATAATGAGGCTATGCTGGTGGCAGACAGAACTGTTTTCTGATGAAACCAAATGATCTCTGAAGATAGGATGCTCTTTTCAGTGCATTAGTGATGGAGAAAGTTGATATCTTTTTTTCTGAGATCAATAACACATGTGGCTAGAATGCTTAATAGTATATACAATGTGCACACCAGATAAATCCTCATCCTTTTGAAACAATTCCTTTCGGCTCCTACATGTGCTGAATGTAGGAGGTGGGTATGGGGTAGAGACAGGGTTAAGAATTGCCAAGAAGTATAAATGAACCATATCTAACATATGGTCACCAAATATTTCTCATGTTTAGTTGTACTGTAACAGCTGGTAGTCTACACCTACCATCTGTTATAATGAGTTTACAGTGAAGCCTTTGCATTGATGTCTATAATTTAGAGCAAGAGAGAGGCAGTACAAACAGAGACAGTCAGCTAAGTAATACTAGAACTTGAGTTGTATTCTCTTAAAGGGAAAAGAATGACCATATCTATGTGTCCATCGAGGGTGGGATTTCACTGATTTTCTGCAGAGCATGATACACATCTTTCTGGTATTTGTATGACTGCATATATTGCTTCTGTGGCAGACACAGGTCAGATCAGTAGGTCATACTGCATTGAATGTGAACAAGACCTACTTGCATTAAGCATTGGAATATGGCAAAGTGATTTTGATTCCTCTTAGCGAGATCCTGGGTACATGACTGAGGTAAGTATACCCAGATTCTTGATCCAATGATTAGCAAGTGATTAGTTTGTGATAATTTGATTCTCACTGAGACCAGTGTTCTGTCCTGAGTACAATCATACCACCCCCAAAACCATGCGTTCACATCTCATATATTTGATGGATAAGAGTATTTAGAACTTGAGAGCAGCAGGAAGATATCTTTGATTACAAGAACCAATTGGGCTGGGTTGAACCATATATGTGGTTCACAATTTAGATGGTTTTGTGACTCTTGCTGGTGTTTGAAGACATTCTCTGATAGCTAATATTATAATTTGAGGAGGAAGATGATTACTTTTGTTTGATCTCTTTCTTCTTTGACCATTGGCTCTTTAATATTGTAAGTTGGTAAGGCGTCAGATATTGAGCTAGCATTATCTCATAACGCTTAGCTGAATTAAATTTTGGGGAACGTATCCCCAAAAGAAGTCAGGTATTGCTGGTGTATCTTTTCTTTGCTGTGCAATACTAATATAAATGAACATTTCTGGCTTTTAAATTATGGGATGATTATCCTAGCACCTTAGCCTTTTCTGAGAGGAATTCTGTGTGTTTTCTTTGATAATACAGTTCAGCGATAGCTGAAGAGACATGATGTACTCAGTATTATTTGCTATTTGCACATTATCATGTGGCCTTCTTATGTGATGCTGTCACAAAGGAACTAAGTCACTTCTTTAATTGTCAATTTTTGTTAAAGAGTATCCAGCCTTGAGCAGAGGGTCCATGTTTTAGAAGTAGATGAGAATGGAAATGTCCAGCTGAACTCTAATAATGAACATTATGCTGACATTCTGCATACATTTTTCAGCTGGCCCCTGGCAGCTGGAAAGACAATTGACTGGAGTTCTGACACAAGCTACTGCTGCTGCCCTTGGTTCAAGATGCCAGTAGTTGAAATGGAGTAGAGCATGGGATATAAGGCATTCTTTTCACTAATTGGTCACTGAATTACTTTCATTGTTCAAACAAGCATTAGAATCACATCATTTTATTTACATTGAAGTTCAAATAAATTTGATGAAATTAATTCCAGTAAAGTTGACAAACAGGATTTAATAAGCTATGCAAAATAATCTTATGTAGAGGGAGAGGTGATCTAATTCCAATGTAACACTTGCTTTATCCCAAAGACTCTCATTCCTTTCTTGTTTGTTTGTTTGAATTGGTTACTCTGACATTATCCAGAATTGCTCATGGGCTCAGGAGATCTGTCAATATCTAGATTTTATAGCCTGGTATTGTGTGTGTGTGTGTGTGTGTGTGTGTGTGTGTGTGTGTGTGTGTGTGTGTATGTGTGTGCATGCACATGCGCACACGTGTGTAGGCACAAGAAAGGTGACTCTGTCTTAAAGTTGGTCTACTGTGCTCATGGAGTAGTAATTCTGTAATATACAGAATCACTAATGTCAGACTGACTGGCATCCTGTGTAAGTGACAAAGTTGTGACTGCAAATGCGATATTGTGCTCAGTTATTGTCATCCACTTAGAGACAAGAGTCCAGACTTATTAGATTAGAGGTTTACACTTCTCTTTCACTGAAATCCCCATTGCAGACCTTGTAAAAAGGCTCTTTGCTTTGAGGGTCTTACAACTCAAATATTCTTCAAAAGTAGTTTTATATTAGTTTCACCAATGCTTAATGAATCAGAACCCCAGGGCACATGCCAAGCATTGTCATACTCCTTTGTGATCCAGGCAATGTTAGGCAAACTGAGGACCTGGAAGCAAATAACACCAAGGCTGGGAGAACATCTAGGAAAAAGGAGCTGGGGTAAAGCAGCTTGACTCAGCTGGGCTTTGACAGAGCAGCTCTCTTTAACTCTGGTGCATCAGAGATGTATAGTTTTCTAGGCTTCACAGCAGAGTCAGGCAATAGCAGGAAGAGGAGGACCAGTATGGCCTTAGGGAAGTGTGTGTGTGTGTGTGTGTGTGTGTGTGTGTGTGTGTGTGTGTGTGTGTGTGTGTGTGTGTGTGTGTGTGTGTGTGTGTGTGTGTGGTGGGGAGGGGTAGTGCCCGGGCATTAGCAAGTACCAGAGCAGAAGTCATAGTGAAACAGCTCACACAGTCCCAGAGTACAGAATCCTCTGTTGTAAATATGGTTGGGAAGTTCCTACCAGGGCAGAGATAAAGGAGCAAATGTCACTTGTGGGAGCACATGTAAGAAATGCCCTTGAGATACCAAAAACACTTCAGAAAGAGCTAGAGGGCTGGAACTAATGAGCAGAAATAAGAAGCAGAAAAGTTGTTATGGCTAATATGATTACATTTCCCTCTAGGCAAACAGGGCCAATGCACATATGCTCAAGTACAAGTTTTAAAGCAGTAAACAAACTTTTCTCAGTTCCCAATTTGGCAGATAACAAAAAGTTTTCTGATGTAATATAGTGTTTACACAGGTGGTATATTTGTGGTACCACAAATTTTTTTGACCAATATGTACACACATACACACACACATGATTGAAATAATTACCCTCTAGATCTGAATCTTGACTCCCCAAGTAACTAGCTATATAACTTCAGGTTTTTAATCATGGTATTGTCAAAATTAAATGAGGTATTAAATGGGAATTCAGCTAGTAGCTGGTATATAAAAAGCTTTCAATATATAATTTGTTTTCATACTTCAGTGAGCAAAGATTGAAGGGTTGTTTTATATTTGGATTTAGACTTGTTCTGCCTAGATTTTATTTTATTTTCCAAAATGGACATAGTGAAATACAGCTTCTAAAGTTTGAGTTACATTTTTGTGGATATTATGATAAAATGTACATCTGTAACTTGTCATGTATATTTACAAGTAATTTTAAAATAGGTTTATGATGACCTTACAACTTTACAGGAGTATGACTTAATTTTACCATGTTCCTTAGAGTTGTTGCCATAACAACTGTGATAAGTCCCAGAATATAATGCTAATATGTGTGTGTGTTTATGTGTATTACCTGGTATATATATATATATATATATATATATATATATATATAAAACCTGGTATACATATACATGTATATATGAATATATATTATATATATACCAGGTAATACATAAAGCACACACACATATTGAATATCTATTCAATATATGTATACATAGCTATAAAGTCTGCTTCAGGTTTGCTGATTTTCTAGTTTGTTGGTTGATGTCTTGTATAAATCCTAAAAAATTCTCAGCTATTGGCTTTTAAAAATTTATTTTTTTCTTATTGTTTGTCTCTTCTTCTGAGCCTCCAATTGCCCATTTTTAGACTATATACCACTGTCCCAATGATCTTGGTATTTTTCTTTTTCTTTTTTAAAGCAAATTTATTCATGTAATTTCTATTGACTTCTGGTCAAATTCAATGAATCTTTTTTCCTACCAAATGCATGCAATCATCTAATAGGTCTTCAAATGAGTTAACTTTTCCATTTGAACTACATTTGTACCATTTTATTGATTTCTTTTTCAAACTTTTCTTTCTCTGATGAAACTTACTACAAAACACAATAAAGGAACATAGCAAACCCCTGCAAACAGTCTCAGTGTCTCTTTTGTCCCATTCATTATCTTTGGACCTCAGGCAACAACTGATCTCTTTTCTGTTTTGACATTTTTATCTCTGCTATAATAAGCACATGCATATTTAACTTTGTATATTTGGTTTGAGTTTGTGCTTTCCCACTCAGCATAATTTTGAGACTTATTTACAGTGATAGTTTGCTCTAATATTTCATTGACTTTCATTATGTTAAGGCATTCCATGAATGGGCATATTAATTTATTGGTTCACCAGTGATTGGCATGTGGGGAGCTTTCTCTTTGTTTAGACATGGTATTGTGTGCCTTAGGTAAATCTAGAAGAATGAAGATGCAAGGTCATATGATAAAAGATGTTTAATTTTATTAAATACAGCCATACTGTTTTCTAAAGTAGCTGTGCAGTTTTACATATCCATCAGCACAATACATAGTATCTCCCGACACTTTCCGTATTAACTGTATTTTATAGGATCAATCTGTGTCAATCTTCTGGATAGGTGAAAACACTGAATTGGGGTTTTTAACACACATTTCTTTGATAAGTAATGAAGTTGAATATACTGTGCTTTATTATCCATTCATACATCTTTTATAGCATGACCCTTCAACTTTCCTGCTTATTTTTGTCATTATTTTCTATTTTTAATTAAATTATAATAGTTCTATCTATATGTCCTGGATACAAGCTCTTTTAGAGATATGTAGTTCAAATCCCAGTACAGGAAAAATAGAAACAATATCACTGATCTTATTTAATTCTGGCTATTATCTTAATCTTCTTGGGATTTTTCTGTGTGTTCCTTTAATTGAAAAGTGTCTTTTTCAGCTTCCTAGTCAAGATGTACCATTTATTTTTTCTTACTCTATTCTTGGTTTGTTACCATTGTTGAAACACTATAAATATACTCAGAATGTTGTGAGCTTGATAGAAACTGTCTTCAATTACTTTGAGGACTGCTGAATGCCTATCATTTATATGATGCATATTAGGTCATCCAGTGTATGGTTTCTGAAATGAAATATGAATCATACGTATTTTTTAAAATTTGAGAAGAAAGTTAACATAACTTCAAAATACTTTTGTCATATCCTTTCTGAGAAAGAAGTTTTTAGGAATGCTAGAGATAGCTAAAGTTTTAAATATTAACCCACTTCAAAGACAGGCATATTATTTTTTAGATGTTATTGATTTAGGTCTTAATTTTTAAATTAATTTTTATGAAACTATTATGATAATAGCTATAATCAGTTATAAAGGACAAGTATTACATTTATTTGTTATAACAACAAATAAATAAAAATAATTGTTTAAAACTTAAAAAAAAGAAGAGATTTTAATCTAGTCAAAGAGATTGTTATTCAAGATTAGTATACTATTCACATGGTAATTTGCTTCAAAATGTTTTGTTTTTAGTAAATGATGTGAATGTTTCAGAATATTAACTATGAAAAACATTAAACATATCATAGTAGATACTATAATATATCAATAGGATTTGAAACACTTTGATCAGCAGGTTTTTTTCTCCAGTTGTAAGTTAGGATGTTATTTAAATAATAATAATATAGTTACCTATCTCAGTCGATTATGTAATTGTCATGAACAATGTTAGGAATAACATTGATGACATGAAAAATACTTTATTGGCTAAAAATTACATGAGGATTATCACCTATTATGGTCCAGGTACAAAAGCTGGCTCAACCCAATTGCCTAGGACTTAGTTTGTGTTACAGTTCTAAAGATTTATTTGATAATGTGTACCTTGTATTATTCTTGTTGTCTGACCCAAGAAAAATTGACTTCCTACTAGTCAACATTGGAATGGGGGGTTCTCCTAGAGTGGGCTCGGTGGAGTGCTTAGGAGAGAGATCATTGATGCCTGAGCACCAAAGATCAGGCTACCTTCTTGTCTTATGTCTGCTAACCAATAAATGCCCATAAATTTGCCAGGCTTCAATTTGCTTCCATTACAATGTTGTGGAAGGATTAATAGGGAAGGAGCTGCATAGATTCTTTCTTTTGTTCACCTGATGTGGCAGCTGAGCGTGTGCAGTAGACAGACAAATAAAACAGTCTTCGGAAAACGCAGGAAGACATCCAGCACTATTTCTTCCTAAAATATGTCTGGTATGTATGCCGATGACCTGATTTCTTTCTGCCTTTTCTAATGATCACTCACAACATGTCAAATCAAACATTAAAAAGAAAATATATTACATATTTCTCTATAGCATACTTTAAAACAAATTAAACTATGGTCCTAAAATAAAAATCCATCTTCTCCAGTACAGGTGTGCAAACATCTAATATAAATGATGGAAATCGCCCTAGAAAATTTTTTAGTGGCAGGCAGGAGGTGAATAGGGAAAGATAGAACACAGTCTAATAGAATAAAATCTGTCATTTTTAACAATGTAATTGTTTCTCTTTTGAGTGTCTACTGTAGAGAAGATACTGACAAGGAGGAATAAGATCTAAAATAGACTCTATGCTTTTAAGGGACAATAATAGAACCATAACTAGGTGACAAAGTGGATGTCAAAAATGAGAATCAATATGGAAACTTTTAGATGGAGACTAAACAGGTCATTTCCCTCGCTTTTCTGTGTTTAACTAGAGAAAGTTTCATTTCCTCTGTAGAAAAAAAAGTGATATTAAGGAGCTTATTTGGACTTGAGCTATTAAAGTTACAAAGGGCGATTAAAATAAGACTATAAATGGGATAGGATCTCTCTAGAATCATTCTTTCTATCTTGATCTCCTATTGTCTGCTTTGAGAACACTCTGGCTTTTTGTTCTTTTATTTCCAACCAGTATTTCTTGAGCCAAAATGCACCCAACATCCGAATAGAATTTTAATATCAATGAGTAGGGCCAGAAAAAATTAGCCCTTACCCAATTTCATTATCTACTTCCAAGAAATCATCTTTTCAGGAAAGAGCAAGCAAGACATTTTTAAATTAAAAGACTCAGCCAAAGATTATTCTATTCATGTTGTGCTGAATGAGTTGTGACCTTTATAGCATATTATTTAAAGAACTGGGGTCACAGACTGTTATTATTCTCAATAGCACACCCCTCTGGCTATATTTCCCAGACTTTTAATAAAGGCTAAAAACCTTTTTTCCCCCTAGTCTCCTATACAAAAACACATTTTTCAATTGCTAAAAAATCGAAATCTTTATTAGATCCATCATTTTGAGTTTAAGCCTTATTCAAGGCAATTAGAGCTCACTTTAAAAATATTTCAAGTAATATATTAAGTGGAAGAGAACTGTAATATGACACTTAGATTATTCTATGATACTTTGTGGGAAAATTATGTTTTTTTGAGATCTCTGGTATATTTGATGCCTAAATCGATGTTTTGTTTAAATATTAGCCATTGCCATTTCTTTTTCACATAATTTGACAATAGAAAATGAAGGACAGAAAGTAGCCTGCCAGCCTCAGGCACTTCTAACCTAATGGTTCTACTCTTTCTTAATATTCATATTCGTAAGTAGACCCGTGGTGTATTTATAGTCTATTTCCAAGTCTATTTATGGAGTCTATTTATAGTCTATTTCCAAATTTTCTGATGTCTCTCTTTCCTTTCATGTCCAAATGAAGTACCTCAGACTTCATGTTAGATAAAAATGGAAAGCAACTAGTTCTTTGTCAGTTAGTGGTTTGGGGGCTGCAAAAAAGTTTCCTGAAGATTTCTGTCATGTAGATACCTTTTTTAAAAATAAATTTCTTCATCTTTGTCACTCTTTTCTCTGAGCATTCCTTAAAAAGCTAAATGACTTCTAAAAAGGTTGCAAAAGTTTAATCTCTTTGGTCAGAATTTTGTCTCTGTTCGCTATATAGGTACTGCCTCTGCTTCATAAGCCATCACATACTCTGGAGTGAGGGGTGGAAATGCAGCAGTGGGTAGTGTGCTCATCTGGGAAATTCAAGACCAAAGTTTTGATGTCAGCACTGCAAGAAAAGAAAGTCAATGGACAAACAACAGGGGGAAGAAAGACTTTCGTGAACTCAAAACAACAATGACCTATTCTCATAGATCTATAAATTGTCAGGGGTTGGCTGAGATGGGGAGCTGTGCATCATATACCTATAAGGAAGAGGCAGAAACTACTTAGCTGAAGGGAAGTTCTCACATGGAAATGGCAGAAGCATACAGGGAAAACAGAAAGGTGCAAGAACTCTTAAATTCTTGGTTGTAATGGTTACTTCTGTCTACATTCCATTGGCCAATGCACCTCCTATGGCAATAACTAGTGAAGCACTTTGTGGATAAAATTGTGCTGATGATGATAAGCAGAGGTAGTCAAGTCATTGAAAAGATTCGCCAAACTTTATGCTTCCAAGGTTTTAATAATGATAAAGGGAAGCAAACAATGAAGGGAATAATGACAGTATAAGCAGGCATAGACAACCTTATGGTGGACTGAGTTAAAGAGGATAAATTGGGTCACTGGATGATAATCTTCAAAAAAAACATGTGAGATGCCTTGATTTCAAAGCTTTTGCTTCATGATCTGGGAAGAAGCACTTCTATGGTTATATAACTAAAATGAAGCTGGTCAAGCTCAATGAGAGAAACTCATATACATACATGTATGCATACACATAATAATTTTTTGTATAAGGAGGGCCAGAATATTTAATTGAGTTACTCATGGTATATTTTGGCATTGCTGTTCATTAGTGTGTTCTTTTCAGGTTTGTCTGAGAATCACCACCATGTTACTCTTATTGTATTACATTTCTTCCAGGCCTTAAAAAATGATAGTAAAAACAAACACATAACAACAACAACAAAATCAATGTCCTCTATTTAATAAGATGTATTTGTAGACTTTAAATCACATATGCCTCTGAGGACTATTTAGGAGGAGATAAGACACTAAATATCCGTTAGTTCGTACTGTATGGCTGGTGGATTTATTGAACATCTGCATTAGGAAGATTAAGACACACAGAAGGTTTTTCAGGGCTAGACTCTCTGATTCTCTAATTTTCACCTAAACCCATTTAAATTCTTCCCTCTTCTGTATCTCTGGAACTTGTCTCTTCCATGTTAAACAACACGAATGGATCTTGAACATTTTGTTAAGTGAAATAAGCTAGACACAAAGACCGATGCTGTACAATTCCATTTACAGGAAGAACCTAGGGTAGTCAAACTCAACAGGATGCAAAGCAGAAGGGGATGGCAGGGAAAGGAGGAGTAGAGAATGAGTTTAATGGGTGCAGACTTTGAGTTTTTCAAAATGATACACATTTTGGAGACTGTACAACATTATGAGCCTGTTTAACACTACTGAATTATACCCTTAAAGTGCTTAGGATGACATATCTTAGGCTACATATATTACTACAATTAAAATTAAAAATAAAAAAGAACACAAAGAAGTTAATGAGGACTCATCATAGGATCATAGAAAGGAAGACAAGGTTACCTCATCTAACTTGAGGATATTGAAAGGTCTGTGTGAGGCACACACAGTGAATACAGTTCATACCAACTTTTCCATTGCTGAGCAATTGAATGAGCTACCCAGAAAATGAATAGGTGAATGGAAATGAAGTTTTATCTTCTTGAATGAACTATCCCCAGCTAGCAAAGAACCACAGCTGAGGAAATAATGAACTTGCCTTGTAAATCTCTAAAATCATTTTCTTTAGTGAGAGTCTAATGGAGATAATAATGAGATTTGAGAGCTTGCTTCTTACAAATTAATTTGGGTTACTATTTTCTAATAAAGGTCTCTGCATATTTCTTTGAGTGAATGGAACTTCTTGATGAATAGGTAGACATCAGAGCCAAAGAAATGAATTCAAAGGCTTTGAATGCCTGGATGGAGGATGGCAAAAAAATTATTAGTAGTATGTCTGGAGCACTTCTTAAAAATAGGCCTTCCATAAACTATGTAACATTTTTGTCTAATATCAAAATAAAATACTTCATAAGGCACACATCCTCTGCATTTGCATCTTCTGGGCTCTCAGCTAATTAGCTAATTTTATGTCTGAATTCAAATTCTTATTATTAATATTTTATCATCACATACATATATGCAATATATATGACATGTGAAATATATGCATATATATGCATGTATATATATACATTTTATATATTAGGCTTAAAATAAAATGTCTTACAAAGTGGGTAAAATTCTTTTTTTTTGGTGGTTCTAGGGTTTAAACTCAGGGCTTGCTAGGTAAATGAGACATGTAAATTTCTATTACATCCCGATAATACTCTATTGTAGCCTGATAAGTTGGCACAACATGTTTATTAACATTAAATACAACATTGAAATGATATTTGATACCTGATAATTCTGTGGTTGTCTTTGGTTTAGTCTTTGTCTCTTTTGCAACCACTCAGAGAAAAGTCAGCTGTTAAGAGTTCTATGTGATTACACCCACTTGGGAAACCTCTTTATTTTAGGGTCAGCTATGCCACATAATGTAATCATGTTTCCTTCTCACATCCATGAGCATAACGTAACCACAAACTTTGCCATAGAACAAAATGCCATCAGGTTTTCCCCTCTAAATCCAGAAGAAAAAAGTATACCAGAAGGGGCAAGAGTCACCTGGGGATAATTTTGGAATTCTTTCTATTATTGTCCTTTGGAAAATGCTGATATCACAGACCAAAATGTATTTGTCGTGACGATTTTTCTAGGGCTTGGTTTTGAGTAATAATATCAGATGGAGAGTGTTTCTAGATACCAAATCACAAGAGAGGAATCAGAAAAATCTATGCTTTTTTGGGGTCACATCTTCTACAAATTGAATGAAAGTTTCTGTAAGCCACTCATGTTCTGTTATCTGTTTAGACAACACACTTTCTAAGCATCATCAAAGCTGCAGGATCAAGTTTTAGAATCATTTTGGAGTGCAGATTTTTTTTGTCCATTGTGGGGCTTGAACTCTGGGCCTGGTGTTGTCCCTTACCTCTTCAGCTCAAGGCTAGTGCTCTATCACTTGACTACAGCACCACTTTCAGTTTTCTGGTGTTTATTAAAGAATCTTAAGGACTTTCCTGCCCAGGCTGGCTTTGAACTGTGATCCTCAGATCTCAGCCTCCTGAGTAGCTAGGATTACAGGCGTGAGCCACCAGTGCCCGGCTTGGCACATAGAATTCTTAAGAAAATAAGTGATCATTTGAGATAAGTTTTTATTGGATTAAACAACATTAAAAAGCTCAATAAAAGTCTGTAAACTAAGGGAGAAAAAGTAGCTTTACAGTGAATGTCTGCCTTCACTGGTTAGAAATGAAAGTCACAGAATGAGGCCAATCTTGCTCCTCACATCCTATAATTAGTCAATTCTCTTATGTTAAGTGGCTGCAGATCTAATTTATCCATATATATATATATATATATATATACATACATATATACATATATAAAGTTCAAAATATTACAATCCATATAATTTCTTTGAAAAGTGTTTTGGAATGCTGTTCTCATCAGTTCCCCATAACTGTGATAAATACCTGAGACAAATCAACCTAAAAACTGGAAATGTTTACTTTGGCTTGTTTAGGTTAGTTCATGATATATTCTTTTGACTTCATTGCTTCTGGGCCTGTGGTAGCAGTACATCACGTTAGATATATGAGATAGAGAAACAGTTGACTTCATGACATCCAGGAAACAGAGCAGTGAATGGCCTGCAGCTCCACATCCCAAAGACCTAAGTTCTTTCCACTGGGTTCCACCTCCTACAGTTTCATCTCATGGTAACCAGAAAGTAAGAAACAAGCAAGGTCACAGATTCCAATATCCTTTTCAAGGACAGCACCCAATGACCCAACTACCTTCCACTCTTGTAATACCTTTAAAGGGTACACAATCTCTCAATAGCATCACAGGTCTGGTGGTACTACAAACTAGATATTGAACTATTTACTGCTTTTTAGTAAAACAGGATCTATCTCAATTGTCTAACAACAGTAGATTAGTAGCATAAAAGCATGGTGCATCCATATAAAAGTGCTTACAGTTAGTTCATCATGTTTTTCTCTCTGTTTCAGATGTGTATAAAATTTTTGTAATAAAAAGGACACAATGATCTGGTTGATTTTTTTTCCTGGCAACATGTAAACAAAACTAATTAATAAAATGAAATAGAAAATGAACCTTATTACCTAGTGTCTGTCAAAGGGTAATGCTATGCTTCTGAGATGTAAGCTATTTACATCTAAAGTGTAACTTATTTGGCAGCATTCGTATACATAATCATTCAAACTCTAGGTTTCTTAGTTGAGGGAGATTTCTCTTAAGTCAGCAAGTTGACAGTCTCTCTCTATGGTTATAAATGTTACAGAGAGTAAATAATTTCAGGTTCAAAGCAAACATTCAACTTTTAGTAGCTTGCATCTTGATAAATAAACTACTTGAATTTTATTTTGGGAAAGAAGAAATTGAGATAAAAAATAGTTTCTCACTAGGTGCTGGTGGCTTATGCCTGAAATCCTAGCGACTCAGGAGGCTGAGCTCTGAGGATCACAGTTTGAAGCCAGCCTGAGCAGAAAAGGCCATGAGACTCTTATATCCAATCAATTACTCTGAAAGATCCAGATGTGGTGCTGTGGTTCAAGTAGTGGAGTGTAAGCCTTGAGCACAAAGATGCTCAGGTATAGTGCCTAGGCTCTGAGTTCAAGCCCCAGGACTGGAAAAAAAGAAATTCTCTTCTTGGAGTCCTTTTGCTTTGTTTTACTATACCAGCATTTGGTCTTTTTATTTTTAAAAGATGTTTATTAAGAACCCATGCTTCTAACTGTGCAGAATTCCTCCTGAACATGTTCATAAATGATCAATAGATTCCACAGAGTAACCTTGATTCTTGAATCACAAGTTTTATAAAGAATTGCCATTGTAGTACTAGTTGACTAATTTTTCTAACCACACCATTGCTTAAAAATAGTAGAAAAGTCTTTGCTTTTGGATGCCTCTGTGCTTGAGTTAAGGAGCAAGATTTAGCTATTACCCTGTATTTGGATGAGAACTTATTTTGAGCAGTGAGTAAATAAGTGTTGATGTGTTAGACCAATCAATAGGGCACTGTGCTTCCAGTTTAGTCAAGTTATCCTTATAGACCTTCAATACTTAAAGAATTATAAAAGTTCTGGGGAGTCTTTAATTGGATCTACACCATTGACTGACTTGATTTTGTAGCTGTCTGAATACAATAAGCACAGTAATGCTACACATTAAAGTGACAGTGAGTTTTCTTAACCATTCACAATCAATTTCCCAGTGAAAACTTCCAGTAATTATCTGATCACATAGCTTCTTGGTCAATGTTTATGTTTAACTTGTCATTAATTTGCTTTCACTGAATCGCTGGGAATCTCTCCCTTTTGGCTGGATTATGAAATGTTCCCCCATGTGTTCCTATGTGTTAATTTCTTGGTTTCAAGTTGATGTCACTATTTTGGAAAGCCATGAAACTCCAGGAGGTATAGCTGCAGGAAGCAGAGCATTCCCAGATGCATGCTTCTGAAAGTTCTACTAGTCCCTGGATCCCTTTCTCTTCCTGTCTGCTTCCTGTCCACCATGAGGTGAGTAGCCTCTGCCACATGCTCCCACTTCCATGATGTTGTTCTGCACAATGTCCTCAGAATCAATGAGCCCAGGACCATGAACTAAAACTGTAAGCCAAAATAAAGTCCTTCCTTAAGTTGTTTCTGTCACAGTGACCGAAAGTCTTTTTTTTTTTTTTTTTCTGGATCTGGTTGTGGGCCTGAACTCTGGGCCTGGGCACTGTCCCTCAGCTCTTCAGCTCAAGGCTAGCGCTCTACCACTTGAGCCACAGCGCCACTTCCGGCTTTTTTTTCTGCTTATGTGGGGATGAGGAATCGAACTCAGGGCCTCATGCATGCAAGGCAAGCGCTCTACCACTGAGACACCTTCCCAGCCCCCCCCCCAAGTCTAAATAGTACATCAAATATCAGTTTACAAGCAGCTTCTATTATCACCCCCAATACTTATTTATTTATTTGTTTATATTGTGAAAATACCATACAGAGGGGTTATAATTACATGAGCAAGGTAATGAGTACATTTCTTGTCAAGCATTGTTGCCTCCTCCTTTGTTTACTCTTCCCATCCCTTCCCATCTCCACCCCCCCCTCCCACCCTCGCCCCCGTCCAATTCTTTAGCCCATACTCTTTTGGACAGTTAAGGCACAGGTAAGACATGGTTACTGGTTTTCTGCTACCTCTATGGAGGACATTTACAAATTTGTAGTCTGAGTTGGAAACCTTTCCAAAGCACATTGCTGTTATTATCAGTGTCCTTTTTGTATTTTTAAAAGACTAACCTAACTTTAAGCCAGGAAACCAAAGTTAAATAACATAGTATGAGGTAATAATTGCTTTCTTTACTCCTGGCACATCACTGAAAGGCAATATGATGAATGAAAAAAATTCTTATTGAAACTAGTATATGTCTAGGACAAGCAGAAAAGGTCAAAAGCTATGTACATATGACCATATAACCTGAGGCTAAGTGAAACAAACCCCAAGATAGGGACACAAGAGATTTTATCTTGCTTGTTGTTCTTTTTAATGTACTTATAATGTACTATGTGATTTTTTTTTGTTTCTTTGTATGTTCTTCCCCCATGGTACAAACTCTCTTGTCACTGTGTTTGATTCCAGTGTCCTGCATCTTGTATTTACATTTTTCTAATTTGGGGAGGAGAAGGGAAATAACAAAATGCTGAAATAAGGATAAAGGTAGCTATGAGAAGTACATGACACTGTGTTGAAAATGAACTTTACCACTTTGCAGGGGATTGGGGGGAGGAGTTGGGGAGGTGGGGAGGAAAGGGATGGTAGGGGAAAAACAAAGGAGGAAGTAACAATGCTAGATAGGAAATGGACTCATTACCTTGCTCATGTAACTGTAACCTCATTGTACAGTATATTTACAATAAAAATATGTATTAAAAATTCCTATTGAGACAAATGCAATACAAAGACTCTAGTAAACTGTAAGAAGATGGCCGAAGTAGTGAAGCTCTTTGCAGGATCAATGTCAGCTTGAAGCCAGTGAGTAAAACGTTACTGTATGCTGAAAACAAAATGTGACCCTTGCTGCAACTGGGCATTTCTTTTTATTTGTTTATTTATTTTTATTTTTTTCCAAATGAAATTTTTTTTAATTCTGAAAATACCGTACAGAGGGGTTACAGTTACATGGGCAAAATAATGAGTACATTTCTTATCAAGCATTGTTGCCTCTTCCTTCATTTTCCCTTCCCATCCCTTCCCATCTTCCCTCCTCTACCCCCTGCCCCCAAGCCAAAGTTGTAAAGTTCATTTTCGACATAACAAGGGAGCATTGCTTTAGCAAGTTGTCTTTAGCAGAATTGCATTCACCTTCTCTAATCCTTTTTCAAGGTTTACAAAAGGAAGCTTCTAGGATGCAGGGAGACAAATCTCCCAGGCGCAGACCTTGGGAGTGAAGGGCAGGAATGTGCTTGTTACTGGTACCTGTCCATTCCAAAGTGAAAATTCCTTATCCATTGACCTGTGAGATTCTGGGAAGAAAGGAGGAGCAGTGCAACAGATGTACAGGCAGAAATGAATGAAAGAATAGGTTCTGCCATCCATTATTCCTTTACAGGCATAAACTCAGCCCTAGATAGTTCTGCTGAGGACTGTGATTGTGTGAGGCCAACTGTCCCATTTCCTTCCTGAGTGTAGATCTTAGCAAAATGAGTTTCATTCTAAGTTTTGAGTCTACCATCCATATTTCACTCAAGAGGAATTCCTTTTATTAATGCTTTGAGCATAAAACAACAGGGATGGGGCTGGGAAGGTGGCTCAGTAGTAGAGCGCTTGCCTTGCATGCATGAGGCCCTAGGTTCGATTCCTCAGTACCACATAAGAAAAAAGAAAAAAGCTGAAAATGGCGCTGTGGCTCAAGTGGTAGAGCGCTATCCTTGAGCTGAAGAGCTAAGGGACATGACCAGACACCCCTCCCCCCCAAAATCCCAAAAACCAAAAAAAACAGGGATTTCATTACTATAAGCCTCTTTCTCTCTCTCTCTCACTTCAATGTTCCATAAGTGCAAATTCTTAAACTCAAAGATAAACCAAATAGCTATTATAGTTAGAAAAAAAGTTTTATTTACATAATCAACTTTTTCCAATTAGAAATTCTGAAGGTGAGATATTCATTCTTCAGTTAGCCCAACTCTACACCATTTTCCTTGTTTTTCACGCAACATATATTAATTTATACATACTTATTGCTTTCAAGACATTGGTCCTGATTATGTTAGTTTAAATAAGAGTGGCTTTAGAAAAGAATGAAATAGATTGTAACTATATTATCCTAGATCATTAGCCTTGTTGATTCATCTAAGCTTGGACATACATTTTAGATATTCTTGGTAACAATTTTAATGCTTATATCCAATTTCTCTTAAACACTTATTTGGTATAATCTACCTGTACCAAAGCAGACAATATTCTTTGTCATACGAGGATGAAAAGTTTTAGTCATTTTATACCCAAGGTTCCTACCTTACCCATCCAAATAATTTGTGACTGCTAACTTCCTACTGTTAGTGGTTCTTTTGCTATACTTTGCAGCATCCTAATCTTTGACATTGTCCTTAAGAATTGAGCTATATCTAGAATGCTCTAACCATCAGGAATAGACCCAATATATGTCAGTTTCTCTATATTTTGTCAGACTGAAAGACAAAATTCTCTTTTAGTTAGTTGATCTATCTCTGCTCATACATTGTCATATGCAAATAGAAAGAACCAATTGGCATATTTGACGTTCTGCTTGGTAATTTCCTTAAGTAGATGCCTTGTTCATCAAGTATATTTCCATTTCACTGAAGGTGATAACTTGGTTGAGCTTTCTGTCATTATGTAGCATTGTTACAAAATAAGGTCCAGGTTGCCCATTGCTTAAGAGCTAATATTTAGGATATGAGAGGTGGTTCTTTTCTTTTTTTTTTTTTAAGGAAGCAGTTTCATTCAATGGCCAGCATCCTGAAAGTTAGAGAGATTATTCACTTCAGTGCTCCCTCTTGGGGGTCTCCAGTGGTGCAAAGGGCTTTTATAGAGAGGAGAAAGAAAAGCAGGGCCAGAAGGTTACAAGCTGAGCAGGATTTATCATACAGGACACGTTTCCATTTTTCCTCTGGCTGGAACATCAGTGAACCTTGACACTGCCTGAATCTAGTTCCTACAGTTTCTTACAACAGATATATTGCTTTTCTGCAAATTAAACCTCACAGCTATTTACATGCTTTGTGGTAGCTGATATACAGTTTCAGTCATGTTACAAAGGTCACCAGCTGTTCTGCAATAAATCCAAAGATTTCCTAGATATTAACATCTTAATCAGTTAGGATTTCTCTTTAGAGAAATCTGGACAAAGATACTAGATTTAAACCTTGCAAAAGGATTAGAGAAGGGAAATCATCTTGTGGAAAGGTGAATGTAATTATGCTGAAGACAACTTCCTGAACAAATTCCCCATTGCATCAAGGATCACATTTTATTTTCTGCCTACAGTAACATTTTATTCATTGTCTTCAAGCTGTCATTGCTTGTCAATATCCCCAAAATTCTTCTAACTTCCAGCTACTGGACATGTCAAATCAATGACATCTTTTTTTTAAGGTTTAAGGGAAATATCCTAGTTCCTAATATCAAATTCTGTCCTGTTGATCTCTTGCTAATCTAATTTTACACACAGACACACACACATACAGACACACAGACACACAGACACACACACACACACAAACACACACTCAAATATCCTCAGAGACAGTGGCTAGGAGATTTGATTATATATCATGGTTTTATGGTTCATGAATTTTGGCTTGTTTGCTTGAGTGATTTTTTTTTTTGTATGTTGAATCAACAGTCATGGGGAAATATTCAATTGGCATATGTTCTTGTCTGAAAACTTTTGAACCTGGTATGGATTGAATGTTCCCTCAAAAACTTCCATTGAAGTTTAAATGTTAATATGATGGTGTTCAGAGGTGGGATTGCTAACGGGATATTAGGTCATGAGTGAAAGACCCCAGACTCACTGGGATGCTTTCTTCAACGGGAGGGCACCCCAAGAACCAAGACTCCAAACCAGCAGATGCAATAAGCAAGAGGATTTTATTAGGCGTTTGCGCAAACGGGCTCCCTGTCCAAGGCAGACTGGAAGCCCTGAGCAGAGGTTACAGGCACTTTTAAAGACAAAAACCACAGGATTACCATAAGACCCCAGGCTCCCCAGGATTGGCTCAGCTCTGCTCGGGAAGTTTTGTAACACTTGTTGAAAACTAGTTGGTTCCCTAAGGGGGGAGGCTTCTCTGGAGGGGAGTCCACATAGTTACAGGCTCCCTAGTTTGCTGGGCTTGCCAGATGGTCTTTATTTTGAGCCCCCTTGCTGAGAGTTTCTAAACAGGGATTTAGAAGAACATATCTATGTTTGCAGACCTTGTCCCTGGGCCGGCCTGCATCTGGACTTTGTAACTTTTTAACTTATTTCTGGGAGGGGAAGAGTCAGTGTTAGCACAAGCAGGTTTACAGAAGCAGAATTAGCAGTTAGCATATTGTAAAATGGACATAGCCCATATTTCAATCTTTCAATGAGGGCTTTGCCTTAATGAGTAGACAGAAGCTGTTATCACAGAAGTCGCTTAGTTCTTACAAGGATGGATAAAAGCAAAATACTGCATGGCTGTTTTTTAACTGCTCATAGTCAAATGAGAGAAGAAAAAGATGACTTAGAGATGGAATTTTAATTAAGAGAGAAGTAGAATGAGCATATTTGTGAAATTTGTAGACATCCTATACAGAGTGAAAAGCTATGTTCAGGAAAGCATAAGAGTGTGGCCAAACCACTGTTTTAGGGATGTAATCACTAAGAGACCAGTAACATGGACACACAGGGAAAATGACCCCAAAGACAGTCCAGTGATCTTCCCAGTGACGCCTCCATCACTGCTGTAGAAGGGAGGAATAGTTTTGGAGAGTGGACTAGATGCCTTTCATTTTTCTGCCTAGGCTCACTTCAAAGTTGTTCATTCCCACTTAGGCTCTGGTCCATGTGGATCCAGGTGTGGCTTTTCTTGCTGCTCTGAAAGGTATGAGCTGTAAACCCTAGTGGCACTCAGTGTTACTGATTCTGTAAGCATGCAGAAAGTAAAAGCTCTGAATTCCGAAGGGATAGTGTGGGGGCCTGGATGTATCATTCTCATTCAGGCTTTCCTCATCAAGACAAAGGAACCCCCCACAGTGCTAGACTGACACATTCATTCATCAGTAACTTATTGGACAAAAGGGATCCTACTCTGATAACTCTGCTAGAAGATGCAAAGGAAGATTCAGTTTGCTTTTGATTGCCTAAAAATAGCCCCATTAGAGTATGCCTTACCAAAAGTCTGAGAAAAGGAACATTGGACTGGCAAAATCTGTGGATACCCCCAAGAAATGTCCAAAATCTACTACCATTGAACCATACCTCCTTCCTTGACGTCTCTTCAATGGAACTATGTATCTTGAGCAACTAATGCCACAGCAGCCACAGCAGTCTGAGGGCAGAAAGAGTTGCTGTGCTCGGTAGAAGGACCCCTGGGTGAGAGTCTCCTTACCACACCTTATCGTATTTTATATGCTAGCCAATGTATCTGCTTCATTAGAAAGAACTTCAACGGTAGGGTTCTTACTATTTTTCTGTGTCATGAGTGTCTACCCCAGGGTCTGACACCTGGCAGATAGGTTGTAGAGTCTGATAGCTGGTCTTAGCAATGGACCACTTGCATCCAAGTTATTGTTAAGTTTCATATGTCTCAAACTCATCTCTGATTTTCTATTTTCCCAATGCTTTGTCTAATTTTTCATTTTGAATGCTAGCTTTAAATACTGAACTGCTAATACTGTTGTTTTTATGTGAGTTTGTATTTACAAAATCTGACATAAGGCTCCTGGATTATTTGAATGATGTTTATGTTCATATAATTACAATTTTTGAGCTAAAATTTTGCCTATGTAAATGTACCTAAGTTTCTATTTAAATTCCAGATACCCAGAAAAGTTTTTAGGTAAGATAACTGCTATAGTTTCCTCTCTGTTTTCAATGGGTCTTTTAAAAAAATTATTATTATCTTTAAGTAATTGTACAAAGAAGTTCCCATTCTACAAAACAGCATATGAATACAAGGTGTCTGACAACATTGTCACCCATCCCTCCTAACCCATTCCTTCTCTCACTTTTTTTAAAAATTGAGGTTAGGTGATTACATAAATTTCACCTATTTCACAGTATTGTGGAATAGTGATACTTAGTTAAAGTCACAAACTCATTTTAACCTTCACAAGGCAAATTGTCATGATCATGGTCAGTGTGTCTTTTAACTTGAGGTCTATTCTCAATGCTGAGATAAGCAAGTGCCATGGATAGCTGCGATAAGGACTTTCCTTTTCATCCACTGTCTGAAACCTTTTGAAGAGAAAAATAGTTGCTATTAATCAGAATTTGGTGTCATATCTATTCTGAACAATAGGTCAAAAACTACAAGTTAGCAATTTTGCATCTCTTTCTCATTACTGTCTTTTAAATAGTTGATCTCAAATCCAAATGCCCTCAGAGGCCAAGCAGGTGCTATGTCTGTGTATCAATGATGAGC
This sequence comes from Dipodomys merriami, assembly GCF_024711535.1. Taxonomy (NCBI): domain Eukaryota; kingdom Metazoa; phylum Chordata; class Mammalia; order Rodentia; family Heteromyidae; genus Dipodomys; species Dipodomys merriami. The sequence continues at coordinate 25,066,346 of NW_027202270.1, read as the reverse complement.
CTTTTAACAATTCCCAGGACATGAAGTCTTATCATAAAGCAAAGAGAGTTGTAAAATAGACCACCCTAATGCAGTACTATGTATGTGTCAGAAATTGGACAAAATGTTCTTTCAAGAGAGAAGAATAGCTCATTAGTGGCCTCAATTAGGTCAGCCTATTAATCTCACAGAGTTTCACTCACTGCACAGTAGAAGCCAAATGCAAAAGCCTTCACAGATATTTGCAGGAATTCAGAAGCCCAGAGGTCCTGGGTTATCATCAGATGTTTTCTGGTCCATTAAATAATCACTGTGACTTCAGTAATCTATCAGGGGGAAAAGTAATAGCAGGAAGACAGTAACTATGGCCTAATTGGGCATTCATCATGATAGATGAAAGCCTCTTCTAGGCTCAAAACACAAAAGACATAGCTGAATCAATCAGCAACAATAGGAGAAATAAAGAAAGGCAAATTCTTCTCCTGGTCAGGATATAAGAGTAAAATTCCAATGGCATTGGCATAAAAAAATTAAAGAAAATTTAGAACATTTGACAAACTTCGTAACTCTTCATAGCTCTGGGAATAGATTATTTCTTCCAAAAAGATTTAGGATCAAAATTTTAAAAAGGAGTATCCAGTATCATAAAGTAAAATAGTGACATTTAAGTTTTTACTTATATTTGTCTCCATTTTTATATAAGTGTGTATAACACTGATTAGATAAAACACAATATTATGTTTCTATGTTGTTTTGTGACATATAAACATAGAAAGGGCTTTCTTGGGGTGGGGAAAGATGAAGCAATAGAGAGGTGATAATAAATACACCTGTCTAGTGCAATTAATGCACACAATAAAAAATGAACGACAGAAAGTAAAACAAGCTGTGTTGCAGGGCAGTGAGTAATGGTAGGAAGAAGGACCAACAAAAAGGGAGGGTGAATGAGAATGAATATGACTGAAGTAGTTTGCTTGCAAGCATGAAAACAGAACAATGAAACCTGTTGAAATTATTTTAAGAACAGGGTGAGGTACAAAGTGAGAGTGATTGAGGGGATGAGTTTAATTGGGATACAGTGTATACATGTGTGGAAATGTCTGATGACACCCTCTCCAGTGCTACTATTCGATGAAATAAATAATAGAAGTCAATAAATGATAAAAAGATAAAAAGAAATAAATAATGGAAATACCTAAATGAAGAAGATAAATACATAAACGGAGGCTTTATAGTTAGGATCTTGAGGATACAAAATGTCTTTCTGTCTAGCCTGTAATGGTTGTTGGCTCCAGACTGTCTTTTCAAGTATGTTGTTGTCATGTACAACTTCTGCTGGTGGAGACAGTGCCTGCTCCTGGGAAGATTGCTCATAGCCTTGGAAAAGCGCTGGTGATACTCTCTCCATGCACGCTCAACAGCCAGTACTAGCAGTTTGGGTGTCCTATGCTCTGAGTTCTCATCCTGAAAACATGACATGATGATTTCACAGCCTCCTTCTGACCTTGTTCATTTCGCTGTGTGGATACTGAGTTCAAAGAACCAGAGTAAATACATGCTGATGATTAGTCTCCTACAATTGTTACAAGTGGCAAACTTTTCTTTGCTACAGACCCAGAAGTCTCATGTCTTCCATGAATGTGCACAAAATAACAATTCTGTGGCCATTTACAATTCAAAGCTCTGATAAATTTCTTACTTCTGAGAGCATAATTTGGCACCGTATTTTAATGAGTCAATAAAAAGCTCCAAAATGTATAGCTGAACTTTCCCAATTGGCCAAATCATGTGTTTCCTATACCCATTTTGTATTGTAGTCACCCTTTATTTATCTGTGTGATTGTACTGAGCTGTGTCTTTGCTCTGTTCTTAGTAGAAGATGGTCAGTTCTATTTTCTCAAAAAGATTGAGTTTGAAATACCAGCACAGTATTATTATATTTTACCTTTTCTTGCCTGAAGTAAGTTGTAGCTATTTTCAAATCCAAGGTTGGGAATGTGTGTATAACTTTTATAAGTGATCTATATTTCAGCTATTCCACTATAAATTTATTCAAGCATTTGGATTTTCTACAAGTAAAGTTTGTTTTCTTTTACCCACTTGCATATCTTTAAATAAAAATTGGACATCTTCAGTAGTTACCTTTATTATAGCCAAAAAGCTAAAAGTAAAGAGAAAGAGTCAAGAACACTCCCAGCTGCTTGTAAAAGAATGAGAAAACACTCCAGCTTTGACCTAAAATACAAGTGTTACTCAATTTAGCATATATAATCTGTGCCCTCTGTTAAAGTAGGTGAGCCATTTCAACAAGAGCCAGAAATCGCAGGAGAAAGAGGGGCAAGTTTGTATACTGTTCTAATACTGATTGGCAGGTAGGTTAAGACTCTAAGCAATTCTTGGGAGAACCAAAGCTCATCGTGTGGCTTGTCCAGATTCTAACGTCTTTAGAACTGTCTTCTCAGAAAAGAGAAAAGGCTAGAAGTGGTAGAATGGGCTTCTTGAGAAGTAGCTCTGAGGTGAAGATTTATATTTTGGATCTGTTTCAGTGAATGTGCTTGGAATCAAAGTTTGTGCAGAGTAAACAGAGCATGACTAGGCCTAGAGAGATATTAAACAGTGATTCAATCAAACTAACAAACCTCAGCCAAGCCACAAGGATGGCCTCTGTCAGGTTGTCTAGAACTTAGGCTAAAGGGCCAGGATTTTATACTCATGCACAGACAAATCATGATTTGTTCCCAAGAAGAAAATGTAATCCATGAAGAGAGGACTGGTTGCTCTTTCCATGTTGAAAGAGTTGTCAACATGAACAATGGTTACCTGGATGAATAGGTCAACCTTGAGCAGGAAGATCTGGGTGGCACCACCAGAGTCCACTGCAATTATCTTGTTTGTTCTTGCTCATGTTACATAAATAAGGATAGTCACATGACCCCAACAACATTTGAAGAGTTTGCAGAATACTATCTTGTGTAGGACTGCTCAAGTAGCTGCTCTATTAAATCCTTGATATTTAATTGAGAGCATAAATTAGTGCAGTATTTCCATCATCAAGAAAGTCTAGAAAAGCAAATGTGAGTTGAACTGAACTATGTACTTATTGGAATAGTTGATTTGTACTTTAATCTTAGTTTCTTATAGCATCATGAATAGTAACAGCTTATACCCATTCACTATCGAAGGAACCTCCTTTATGGGATGTGAGTCTAGTGAGTTGCCTGGCAAGAAGAGAAAGCCTGGGTTCTGTGAGGACTGATTTCATCAATGTTATAGGATCCGAGCCAGGCACATTCTACCAGCACTTTCTACACTGGTCCCACTCCTGTCTTGATTTAGTCTTCTTATATCTCAACTAATTTCTGTTCAGAAATGATGCACTGACTTGTGCATCATTAGTTGATGTTATGTCAAATTAGTTGCTTTAGCTGGTGTTTCTTTTTTTTCCAAGGGGAAAAAAAGGAACTTTGGCAAATGGACTTGTGGAAATTACAGAGCATTAAGAAAATAATGATGAGATTGAGACGATATTGGACATTCTACAAATTCAGGGGGAGGAAATTTATATGTATGCAGATTTTGTTTTATTCAAGATACCTCTTGTACAGTATGTTGACTGTAATTAATGATAATATATTGTATTTTGTGTGTGTGTATGAGAGAGAGAGAGAGAGAGAGAGAGAGAGAGAGGGAGAGAGAGAGAGAGGGAGAGAGAGAGAGGGAGAGAGAGAGAGAGAGAGAGAGAGAGAGAGAGAGAGAGAGAGAGAGAGAGAGAGAGAGAGAGAGAAGGAGGGAGAGATGTGTTTGTGTTTAGGGACTTGAACTCAGGTCATGGGTATTGTCTCTGAGCTTTGTTGCTCAAGGCTAGCATTGTACCATTTGAGCCACAGCTCTACTTTTGAGTTTTTTGGTGGAGATAAGAATCTCATGGACTTTATTGCCTGGGTTGGCTTCAAATGGTGATCCTTAGATCTCAGCCTCCTGAGTAGCTAGGATTACACGTTTAAGCCACCATTTCCCAGCTTATTATATTCTTAAAAATTGTGAAGGGAATGGATATTAATTGTTCTTAGAACAAGTAATAATTGTTAATTTGCTAGGTTCCTTTATTTTTAAATATAGATGTGTATGCACAAATACTTCATATCATATTGTACACAATATATTATATTTAATATATTTATCAATTTAGAAATGAGAAAAATGTTTTAAATGCTCACTTTTTAAAATGCTAGCTCATTTTTTTTAAAATGCCAATTTTTTCTTGGTCTGACTTTTCACCTATTTTCAGAAAAGAACCAGGTTCCAAGATTTTTTAAAAAACATTATACTGACAAGGCTGATTCTAGAAACTGAAATTAAAGTCAAGATGAGTAAATAGGCCTAATAAAGAGAAAATTTTGTAGTGGTTTTAATAATTTTAGCAGTAAAGACAAAATATGAAAAAGAAGAATTCAGGATTTGAAGAAAGAAACATTTACAGGTCTGGGGAAATGGCTCAAGTGGTAGAGTATTTGCCTGAGTTCAATCCCCAGTAACACGAAAAATTGAAAGAAAGAAAGAAAGAAAGAAAGAAAGAAAGAAAGAAAGAAAGAAAGAAAGAAAGAAAGAAAGAAAAGAAAGAAAGAAAGAGAAAGAGAGAAAGAGAAAGAGAGAAAGAGAGAAAGAGAGAAAGAGAGAAGAGGGAAGAGGGAAGAGGCAAGGTGGAGGAGAAAGAAGAGGAAAGGAAAGAAAGAGGGACAGAGGAAGGGAAGAAAGAAGGAAGGCAGCAAAGAAGGAAGGAAAGAGATGAAGGAAGGAGAGAGGAAATGGGTGACCATAATGACCAAGAAGAAAGGATTCTGAACAGATTGTTTGGCACAACGTTAGCCTGCTGTTGAGAAATACATTCCTAAGTATTCAAGAGAAAGAGAAATAGCATCACTTATACTCAGGTAGCCCTCAGATAAAGCTGTCTTAGCCAGAAATCTTACATGGTGAAATATTTGAAATTGTTAAATTTCTTTTATCTCTGTTTCACACATTTTAATGTCCTAAAATGAGTTGGATTTATGCTTCTCTGTAAATTATGTCTTGTCCACTTTTATTCATTTGTAGAATTTCATAATTAGAAAAATAAGTTCCTTTAAAAACTTTGTAACTTTTAAATTTTAAATTTTTAATTTTTTGTAACAGTCTTTTAGTCAGAAATCTTTCTGTGAGTATTGATTGGAATTTTATGACATTGGTGATTTGCATTATAAAGGTTGCAACTTAGAGCTATTATAAAATTAGTTTTATTTTCCCCAAGAAGAAAAGTCCTCACATAAGTTTAAAAAAATTATATTGGCTGTTAGGAACCTTTCACTCTTCTCTGCAGAAATGAATTTACTGAGATAATTACAGTCTGATTATTTCTAATGACTGGACATTTAGAAATGACATTTCAACCTAATGTGGAATAGCACTTTTTGGGGGGGGAGGAGGGATCTAAAATGCACACAAATGTAAGTGAGTTTCAATTCAGTTAGTGTTGTCATACTAGATTCTCACCAATTTTGATGAATTGCCAAAATGCTGCAAATTTTCAAACATAAATTCAAGATATGATTATATATTTGTATAACTCATCACCTTGGGTACACCACAAAAGGTTGCCTTCCTGTTAGGTTCCCATCAACAGAGAAAAACAGTGGCTACATAAACACAGCACCAACTTAATAACAATTTCTCAGGAAGTGTTTGCAAAGCCGAGTCAGTTGACCACACTCTCAACTCCACCGCCCCCAACCCCACAAAAAATAAACGCATCTTCATCAGTCCCAAATCGTTTTGAACTTTTAAATACTAATGGACATACCAAAATGCTTTTGCTTGTGTGGGTTGTATATATTTTTTTCCATTATCAGAAGTCAAAACTGCATTTTAAAAAGAAGAAAAGGGGGCTGGGGGTTTAGCCCAGTGGAAGGGCATCTGCCTGGCACACACAAGGCCCTGGATTCGGTCCTCAGTCCTGGGGAAAAAAAAAGAAGAAGAAAAGAAGGTTAGACCATGCAGAAGATCGAACCTCTGGGATTAAAGACAGCCTAGATATTATAGAGAAAGAACATACAACCATCCAAGACAAATCCAAGAAATATGATAGATCTATTCAACACATAGAAGACACCATCAGAAGGCCTAATCTGAGGATAATGGGTGTAGAGAAGCACCTAGAGACAGAAGTTAATGGTCTAGGAAATTTGTTTAACAGGATCCTAGCAGAGAACTTCCCAAACATGCAAAAAGATAGGCCTATTCAGATACAAGAAGCTTTTAGAACTCCAAATAGACCAGACCAGGACAGGACATCCCACCATCACATTATAATCTGCACAGGATCAATTCAGACCAAGGAAAAGATCCTTAAAGCTGTCAAGGAGGAAAGATCAATCACCTATAAATGGAAACCAATTAGAATCACCTCAGATTTCTCAGCAGAGACAATCAAAGCAAGAAGAGCCTGGAATGATGTATGCCATGCCCTAAAGACAAACAACTATCAACCAAGAATACTGTACCCAGCTAAACTCTCCTTCATAACCGGAGGTCAAAGAAAAACCTTCCATAGCAAAGAAAAATTGAAGCAATATATAACCAGCCCTACAAAAGATTCTTAAAGATGTCCTACACATAGAAAACCAACAAGACCACAATAAAGGCCAAGAAACCGCACCCAAACTGAGAATCCAAGAACCATAGGAAGGACCCAGTTGCTGCAGCACCCAAGAAGGTGGATAAAATGGCAAGAACTCCCAAATACCTCTCAGTCCTATCTCTCAACATTAACAGACTTAACTCTCCAATTAAGTGACATAGACTGTCTAGTTGGATTAAAAAGCAAGATCCTTCTATCTGCTACCTTCAGGAGTCACATCTTGCCCATAAAAACAAACACATTTTCAATGTGAAAGGCTGGAACAAAATCTAACAAGCAAACGGGCCCCATAAACATTCAGGAGTTGCAATACTAATATCAGATAAAATAGACTTCTAATTAAAATTAGTGAGAAGAGATAAAGAAGGTCACTACATACTAATTAAGGGATCTCTCCTTCAGGAGGATATTACAATTCTAAATATCTATTCGCCAAACAATGGAGCACCAAATTTATCCAAGAAACACTACTTTCCCTCAAATCCCACATAGATCCAAAGAAATTAATTGTTGGGGACTTTAACACACCACTTTCCCCACTAGAAATATCAACTTGGCAAAAACTCAACAGAGAAAACACAGGTCTAAACAACTGCATAGATCAACTAGATTTAACAAATATCTCCTGAATATTTCACACAGCAGCATCAGAATACACATTTTTCTCAGCAGCACATGAAACATTTTCCAAAATAGATCACATTTTAGGCCACAAAGCAAACTTGTCGAAATTCAGAAACATTGAACTTATACCTTGCATTCTCTCAGTCCACAAGGGAATAAAATTAGAACTCAACACCAAAAGCCACCAAAGAAAGTCCTGTAACACATGGAGGCTGAACAACACAGTGCTAAATCATGAGTGGGTCATGGAAGAGATTAGAAAGGAAATTCAAATGTTTATGCTATTCAACAAAAATGAACACACAAATTACCAGCTCCTCTGGGACACAGCAAAGGCAGTATTCAGAGGCAAGTTTATAGCTCTGAGTTCCTACATCAACAAATTGGAGAGATCTGAAACCAACAATTTAATGAGAAATCTGAGCCTCTTTGAAAAAGATCAGCAAGATAAACCCCAATCCAGTAGATGGAAGGAAATAATTAAAATTAATTCAGAATTAAGTGACTTAGAATCCAAAAAACCACAATAGAATTGGTTCTTTGAAAAAATTAACAAAATAGACAGACCCTTAGCAAATCTTATCAGAAAGAGAAGAGAACAAACCCAAATAAATAAACTCAGAGATGAGAATGGAAACATCACCACGGAAACAACCAAGATTCAAAACATTATAAGGGAATACTTCTCAAAACTTTATGCTAATAAGTTTGAGAACTTGGCAGAAATGGACCTTTTCCTAGGAAATGTTGACATGCCGAAACTAAACCAAGATGAGTTAAACCATCTTAATAGGCCCATATCAAGCATTGAAATAGAAACAGCAATAAGAGAAAAAGCCCAGGACCAGATGGTTTTAGAGTGGAATTCTACAAGGCCTTCAAAGCAGAACTCACACCAATACTCCTCCAACTCTTCAATGAAATTGAAAGAAAAATTTCACTACCAAACTCATTCTATGAAGCCATCATAACCCTCATCCCCAAACCAGACAGTGACTCATGAAAGAAAGAGAACTATAGACCCATTTCTTTGATGAACATTGATGCAAAACTTCTCAACAAAATTTTGGCCAATTGACTTCAACAATTCATCCAAAAAATCATACACCACGATCAAACAGGATTCATTTCAGGGATGCAAAGCTGGTTCAATATACGCAAATCAATTAATGTAATTTATCACATCAAAAGGAGCAAGGATAAGAACCACATGGTTATCTCAATAGATGCAGAAAAAGCATTTGACAAGATCCAACACCCCTTTACGATGAAGGCTCTGGAAGAATTCAGAATCCATGGAACATTCTTCAATACAATAAAGGCTGTATAGTACAAACCTACAGCCAGCATTATACTTAATGGTGAAAAACTAAAGCCATTTCCTCTTAACTCAGGAACAAGACAAGGATGTCCACTCTCTCCACTTCTCTTCAATCTAGTATTAGAATGTCTAGCTACAGCAATAAGAAAAGATGCAAACATAAAGGGGATACAAACAGGGAAAGAAGAAGTAAAACTCTCCCTCCTTGCAGATGATATGATCTTGTATTTAAAGAATCTCACAGACTCCACTCCCAAATTACTCAAGCTGATTCAAAACTTTGGCAAAGTAGCAGGGTATAAAATTAACCCCCCAAAATCAATTTCTTTTCTGTATGCCAACAATGAGAAAAGTGTGGCTGAAATTAGGAAAGCAACTCCATTCATAATAGCCCCACAAATAATGAAATTCCTAGGAATTAACTTAACCATAGAAGTGAAGAATCTCTATAATGAAAACTTTAAAAACTTGAAAAAGGAAATCAAAACAGAATTTAGGAAGTGGAAAAACTCCCATGCTCCTGGATTGGAAAGATCAATATCCTGAAAATGGCAATACTTCCCAAGGCTATCTACAAATTCAATGTGATACCTATCAATATTCCAACCTCATTCCTCAAGGAAATAGAAGAGGCAATCCAAAAATTTATAAGCAACAATAAAAGACCCCGAATAGCAAAAATGATCCTCAACGGAAAGAACACTGCTGGAGGAATTTCAATACCAAATTTTAACCTCTGCTACAAAGCCATAGTAACCAAAACAGCTTGGTACTGGCACAAGAACAGACCTCAGGACCAATGGAATAGAATTGAAAACGCAGAAATGAACCTACAGACCTATAGCCATCTAATCTTCGATAAGGGAGTTAAAAAAATAGATTGGTAGAAAGACAGCCTCTTCAGTAAATGGTGCTGGAAAATTGGTTAACTACTTGTAGAAAACTAAAGCTAGATCCTTATATATCTCCCTGCACCGGAATCAACTTCAAATGGATCAAAGACCTCGAAGCCAAAGCAGACACTCTGAAATCATTACAGGATGGAATAGGAGAAACCTTAGTTCTCCTTGGCACAGGCTGAAATTTTCTTAATAGAGACCCAGAAGAAACACAACAAATCAAAGAAAGGTTGGACAAATGGGATTGCATGAAGCTGCAGAGCTTCTGCATGGTAAAGGACATAGCTAGCAAGATCAATATAAAGCCCACAGATTGGAAGAAGATCTTCACTAGCCATACAACAGACAAGGGTCTCATATCTAAAATATACTGGGAACTCAAAAAATTAAATCCCCCAACAACAAATCTTCAAAGAAACAACTGTCCAATGAATAAGTGGGCTAAAGACTTAAAGAGAAACTTCTCTGAAGAGGAAAGAAGGATGGCCAATAGACACATGAAGAAATGCTCAACCTTCCTAGCCATAGAAGAAATGCAAATCAAAACAACATTGAGATACCACCTCACCCCAGTTAGAATGGCTAGAATCAAGAACTTTAATAACAACAGATGCTGTAGGTGAAGTGCACAGAAGGGAGCCCTACTGCATTGTTGGTGGGAGTGTAAACTTGTTCAGCCTCTTTGGAAAACCGTATGGAGGTTCCTCAAAAAACTCCACATAGAGCTTCCCTAAGACCCAGTAATCCCACTTTTGGGCATTTACCCAAATGATCACAAACAAGACCATACTAAAGCCTCCAACACAACTATGCTTATTGCAGCATTGTTCTCCATAGCTAAGATATCGAACCAACCCAGATGCCCCTCAGTAGATGAAAGGATCAAGAAAACTGAATTGTATGCCTCCATCAGAAAGAATGACACCGCTTCATTTGTTAGGAAATGGAAAGACTTGTAAAAAATTATATCAAGTGAAGTAAGCCAGGCCCAAAGAAACATAGGTCCCATGGTTTTGCTTATTTGCAATAACTAGTATATGTCTGAGTCAAGCAGAAAAGGTCAGATAAGTTGATGTTAGGGAAATGAACTCTAAGATATGTATTCAAATGTTTTTTTCTTTCATGCGAGTGTTTCTAACACATTTATAATATTATATCTTTGTTGCTTTTTGTGTCCCTCCCCCATGGTATAACCCCTGTTTTCACTCTATTTGATGTTGGTATAATTTGTGGAGGGGAAGGGAAAAAAACAAATGGTTTAAATAAGGATACAGATGGACCCATTGCAACAATGAGATGTACAAGTCATTATGTCAAAAACGAACTTTACAACTTTGGTGGGGGGGGGAGGAGTATTGGGTGGGAGGGGGTAGTGGGGGGAGGATAGGAAGGGATGGGAAGGGGAAACAAAGGAGGAGGCTACAATGCCTGATAAGAAATGTACTCATTATCTTGCCCATGTAATTGTAACCCCTCTGTACAGTATTTTCACAATAAAAAAAAGAAGAAAAGATGATAAGTGTTTAAAGAGATAGATATATTAACTCTAATGGGAATAGTATATAATGTTTAGTACTCAAAAACATGGATGTTAAAAAATAATCTTTAAATAGTTGTACAAAAGGGTTTTGATTCAACATGTTGATTTATATATACACTACACTTTGGTAAGTATTCCTCTTTCCATTGTTCTCCCTCTTCCATGTTTTCTATCCCTCTCTGTCCCGAGTTAGTTCCATTTTCACATATGAATATGGAATATTAGGACTTACTAACCCAACCACTCCTCTCCATTTATTCACCTCCCTCTCCTTACAGCCCTAACCCCCTCACACAAAAATTTTCAGCTTCATAGTATTCATTTGTTAAACTGTTATTTGTTGAATGCATAGCTTGGATTATAGGCATGTATCACTATGCTCAATCCTAGTTAGTTTTATTTGGTACTCAGGAAAAGCAGAAAATGTTTCAATAAACAGTTGTTAAGGTGATTTGCCTCCTACTCTCTTTGAGTGGAAAAAAGTAGTTTGAGTGGATTTTATTTCTGCTTTTGTTTTTTATTTTCCTCTTCATATACTTGTAGATGTGAATAACACTTAGAGACACATGTTTTTTCTTGAGATGAAATCCACTTATCATCATAGCTAGGCAGATCCCAATTTTATGGTTCTTTTTCCTCAGGTCAAAAGGCATTTCTGGATATTTTTGTTAGGCAGACATACAATTTATTTTGGTGGATCATGAGTCAATTGTTCCAGACCACCGAAAGGTTAATTTGTACTTCGCCACTAAAGAGCACTTTCAGAAAAAAACAAAACAAAAAAAACAAAAACTACATTTTATCTTTACAAGGTTAATTCTGAAAAGAAATGAGGATCTTTAAAAATTCATATTTTAGGGGCTGGGAAAGTGAATCAGTAGTAGAGTGCTTGCCTTGCATCAATGAGGCCCTGAGTTCGATTCCTCAGTACCACATAAGCAGAAAAAGCCAGAAGTGGCACTGTGGCTCAAGTGGTAGGGCGCTAGTCTTGAACTAAAGAACTGAGGAACAGTGCCCAGGCCCTGAGTTCAGGCCCATGACCAACAAAAATAAAATTAAAAAAAATCATATTTTAAAGGAGAGAAGGGTCAGAAATGGTGAAAATACTAGACCCGTTTTCTCTCCTCATTATCTCTACCCCCCCAATAGCTTTGCTCCCACAGTTTTGAAAGTATTGTGATTTAAAGATCAGAATGAAGGCAAAAATGGAGAATCAGAGTGCCCAAACTTCTCTGAAGGTCAGAAGTCCTACACAATTACTATCCAAGCACGGCTATGTGGCAAAATAGAATCCAGAAGTCGTGGTCACTGAGACAAATTAAGTACATTTTCCATAGGTACGTTTTCTATGCTGTAAGTTCTAGAAAGTGTTCACCAGATGATCATGTCTTCAGAGCTTTTGGGGACTCATAGTCTAATGATAGCATGCTTTGAAGAGTATTTTGCTATGTTTCTCATTAATTCCCATCTTAGGTATAAATGGCAAATTTGTTGAATTCCGGCTGAGGTTAAGGGATCTCAAACACTGGTCCATGAAGTGAGATTTGGTTTTGAGTACTTTAAGATATACAGGCCGTTCCTAAATGTCAGGTGTCTCTGAGGTTCTCACCTACTTGCCACATTCTAATTCTAATTCTAATTCTTCCCACTACTAAGTTGGCAAGCTTTCACATGGTAAACTAAGTTGGCATAAGTTTTCTGAAGATCATATCCTATCTGGAAAGAGGAATCATCTTAATTGACTTACTTTTGCTTATACTTTGTGTATAAGCAGAAAACAAAAGAAAAAAATCTATTGATCACTTCTGATTTTTCAATTGTTACCAAAATGTTTGGCTTCTATGTGCCACAAAATGAATTTATAAATTGTTTTTAAAATCCTGACCTGGAACATATTGCTTTTGGCCTTTTTTTAAAAATAAGTTTTTATTGTGAAAATACTGTACAGAGGGGTTACAGTTAATGAGCAAGGTAATGAGTACATTTATTTTTATTTTTTATTTTTATTGTGAAAATACCGTACAGAGGGGTTACAATTATATGGGCATGGTAATGAGTACATTTCTGATCAAATATTGTTGCCTTCTCCTTTGTTTTCCCCTTCCATCCCTTCCCTCCTATCTCCACAGCTACACCCTCCCTCTCCCTCTCAAAATTGTAAGGTTTGTTTTTCGACATAGTATCTAACTTCCACATAGTAGAAAAAAATATGGATCCTTTGTCCCTCAGCTTGGGTTTCTTCACTCAGTGTGATTTTTTCCAGGTCTATCCATTTCCCTACAAATGACACAATATTACTTTTCCTGATGGACAAAAGTCTATGAAATACACACATACACACACACACACACACACACACACACACACACACACACACACACACACCACACACACACCACACCCCACATTTCCTGACCCATTTGCTGGTTGTAAGGTATTTAGATAATTTTTATGACTTAGCAATTATGTATTTGGCTGAAAAGGACACTAGTTGTTTTAGATTAGGCTTCATGCTCTTTGCCCTAATGCTTAATTTCAACTTGATTATTTTACTGTTTATAGATGATTTGACATTTAGATAGGTTTTTATTAAAATAATTGATACATAAATATGTATCAGTTATACGTATTGACAGAGTACACTGGGATAATATGATACATGAGTACAATACATGATGATCAAGTTACAGTGAGTAGCATTTCCATATTTTCAAATTCCATTTCTTTTGTTAGGAATGTTCAATATCCTCTCTTCTCACTATTGTTAAATTGATGGTAAGTTATTATTACCTATAGTCTTCCAATTGTGCTAGAGAATTTGAGTAACTATCTGTTCTATATAACTACATCTCCTTTCTAATACAACACTGTCTTGATTACTATACCTTAATAGTATATCAACAAGGTGATGTGTTATTTCTCCTAATTTTGCTTCTTTTTTAAATCATTTTAACTATTCTTAGTTCTGAAATAAACATTAGAAAATGCAATTCACGGGGCTGGGAAGGTGGCTCAGTGGTAGAGCGCTTGCCTTGCATGCTCAAGGCCCTGGGTTCGATTCCTCAGCACCATATAAGCAAAAAGAAAAAAGCCAGAAGTGGCGCTGTGGCTCAAGTGGTAGAGTGCTAGCCTTGAGCTGAAGAGCTGAGGGACAGTGCCCCGGCCCAGAGTTCAGGCCCCACGACTGGACCCCCCAAAAAAAAAAAAGAAAATGCAATTCACTTTTTAATAAAAGCATTTTGTCATGACATAGCTCAAGTATTCAATAGTATAAATAATGCATAAACATAAAATATGGTGAAAAAACTCCAATTCTTCAGTGTAAGAACTAGTACATCACTCGTATGCTTTAAGTTGTATATAAGTTATTTCCTCCCTGGACATCTTTCCCATTATTATCTTAAATTATACTTCCAATATTCTTTTGTTTATCATTATATCTTTACCATTTAGAAACCAAATTATTCAATATTTTAAAATTTCAAACTATTCAAATTATTCATATTATAATTTTTCCTTCATTAGTTGATAAAGACCAAGCTAGCTTTATTTTAATTTCTCATTAACAGGTAATGGGAAAAATTATAAGCACAATGTATTGTGAACATCATAAAGCGGATGCCTTAAGTGGGTCAGGGTGTCTCTCTATGAAAAGCTTTGGAAGTTAAGAAAACTTCAAACATCAGTTACAAACAAAGTGCATTCTCTATAAAGAAAAGTACACAATGAGACACCTGAAACAATATGCAAAGGAATAAAAAGATACTATAAACACTCTGAAGAGAACATGTACTGAGGAAATGGAAAATTAGGTAGAGGCAAAGAATTAGGAGCTTTAAAATATAAACAGCTAATTAGAGTAAAATGGAGTGCAAAAATTGGAAGCGGGAGATGTCTTTTTTGAAAAAAGTAAAATTCACAAACATTTTTGAATGCCTATTTGTGAAACATTTTGTGCTGTATGAACTCTAAAGAAGATAGATCAGAATTTCTACTTTAACAAAACTCAGAATTTTTGTCACACAGGAAATAACAGTGGTGAGAGTCAAAAGAAACCAACTCAAATTGGACTAAAAACAGTAAAATAAAACATTCAATTATGTGATTGTAAAGTTGAGAAGAAGAGCAAGGTGCAGGGTGATTTGGCACTGTGGTTCAGCAATATTGAGTCTGGAAACTGCTGTGTTTGTTTACTCCTTATTCTATCTTCTTGGCTCAGAGTCCTTATGAGGCTTTCTTTCCTTATGGATTGACTTCTACTTCTTTCAATATCTCTCAGACAAATGCTTTTTTTTTCCAATCCTTTTTAAAAATATATATATTCTGCAGCCATTGAACAAAGACTTGAGTATCCATATATAGACCAGCTTTGGTTCACATGTTCATATAAATCAGTTACTGGGGCAAAGTGGATGGGAATATGTCACTAGTGTTAAGGAGATCAGAAACTCTTAAGTCAGGACAATCCCAGCCAAGTGTTATGGTTGTGAGTGAGCTCTTAAAAGAAAATCTGGATGTTATCAAAAAGAGAGGAAAAGACGATCAATTCTAGGGCTGTGCAGCAAAGAACAGTCTACTACATAATCTTTGTTGTGATGAGTGGTCAAGGACTCAAAAAATTCCAAAAGAGGAGAGAATGCTTCAAAAGGTCAAGCAAATATGTGGTGACAAGGTTCACCTATCAGTGATGCTATTTTAAATTTTATGGAAGAAATCGCTCATGCAATTTGTGTTATTTGTTTACTGCCTTGCTATTGAGAGATAAATTTCAAAAGAGGGTAAAATTATAACTCATATAGATATAAAAACAAGCAAAAGATGTATTTAAATTATTATCAATAAGGAAATCTCAGAGATGATACAACTAGTTTAAAGAAAACCAAAGAACAGAGATCTATTCAGAGTGAAGGAATGTCAAGGTAAATAAGCAAAGGAAGGAAAAGTAGGGAGGTTAACAGAATTGGAATGTCCATAGATAGAAATTATTTCCTGCTGCTACCAGATATGGACAATTTACTGGAGCTTCAGTATAGTTCCCACAGAATCACAGTCAAATGAGACAGTGAGCTGAGACAATGCATGACTGTGGCAAGCAACACACAGTGCTATATATGGTATTGTTTCTGTCATATATATCACATATTCAGGCCTAAGAAACACAAATGACCAAAAAAGCCTTGTTGAAAGAACATAAAATATACTTACTCTTGTCTTTTCCCCCCAATTACAATGTCAATCTTAATGGAATATTTTATTATAGCATGGAGTTTTATTTCACAAACCATATATTTCCTTAGTTTTACAATAGAATAACAAAAGTAACTCTTTTTTTTTAAATGTCAATTTTCTACCTTTTAGCCAACTGCCTCCTACCACAGAGCAAGCAGATAATCATCAGAGCTTCTGTGTATATTACTAGTTACCAGTCTCAGAGAAAGAGGGGGGTAATATGAAACATCAAATTATGTGGAATAATAACATATGGAATAATAGAAGACTCTGAATAGCAAACACAATCCTTAAAGAACAGTGCTGGAGGAATATCAATACCAAACTTCAAATTCTATTACGAAGTCATAGTAATAAAAACAGTTTTGTACTGGCACATGAACAGGCCTGAGGAACAAAATGGAATAGAATCAAAGACCCTGAAATGAACCCACAGACCTGTATCCACTTAATCTTTGATAAGGGAGCCAGAAACACAATATGGTAGAAAAATAACCTCTTCAACAAATGATGCTATACATTGGCTATACATGTGCAGAAAACTGAAGTTAGGCCCTGCACCAGATTCAATTCCAAATGTATCAAAGACCTCAATGTTAGACCACATACCCTTAAAATATTACAGGAAGAGGTAGGGGAAACACTAGGGATTCTTGGCACAGGTCGAAAGTTCCTTAGTAAAGATCCAGAAACACAACAAATCAAAGAAAGGCTGGCTAAATGAGATTGCATCAAAACTAATAGTTGCTGCATGGGAAAGAACATAGCTAGCAAGATAAATAGAAAGTCCACAGAGTGGGAGATCTTTACTAGCTATGCATCAGACAAGGGCCTCATATCTAAAATATACTTAAGAGCTCAAAAAATTAACCCCCACAAAAACAAATCCTCAGAGAAAACAACCACTTCATTAATAAGTGGGCTAAAGACTTAAAGAGAGACTTCCCGGAAGAGGAAATAAGAATGGCTAATAGACATGAAAGAAATGCAAATCAAAACAACACTGAGATTCCACTTCACCTCAGTTAGAATACTCATTATCAAGAAAACTAATAATAACAGATGCCAGAGGGGATGTGGTAAAAGGAAATGTTGGTGGGAGTGTAAACTTGTTCAACCAGTCTGGAAAGCAGTATGGAGGTTCCTCAAAAAGCTCATCATAGAGCTCCCCTTTGACCCAGCAATCCTGCTCCTGGAGGTTTACCCAAATGACTACAAACACCAGCCCACACTAATGCCACCAGCACAGTCTTGTTTGTTGCAGCATGATTCACCATAGCTAAGATGCTAAGATATGGATTCAACCAAAATGTATCTTAGTGGATGATGGATCGAGAAAATGGCACACACACACACACACACACACACACACACACACACACACACACACACACACACACACACACATCCATCAGAAAAAATGACTTTGAAAAAATTATATTAAATGAAATAAGCCAGGCCCAAAGAAACAGGCTGCATGGTTTCCCTCATTTGTAATAACTAGAATGTGTCTATAAATCTACAAGTTAATTCAATGGATAGTAAAATACATAATTATACTTGGACATGATTAATTAAACAGCACTCTAAGCATTCACACACCGAGAAAAAAGGAGGCTATTAGAAGAGGACCACATTAGCTCAATAGCTATGTACAGATAGTGATATAAACTGATGCTTATTGAAATGAGCTCCAAGAAATGGAAACAAGAGACTTTTTAAATTGTACTATTTGCAGTTATTTCTTTTTTTCTCCTTTGGTTTATTCCCTGTTGTCACTGGGTTTTATGGTATATAAAGTTTATTGTATTGTTGGGAGCCCACAGTAAAACTCCAAGGTCATCTTGACCCTTGTGCTCACTTGAAAGTACGTACAAGGAACCGGCTTTCATGAATAACACCAGATGTCCCGGTTTGCCTTGCTATGTCTGTAGAATTTGCTTTACTTTCTATCAGTTGACCTTGTCTTGTTTCTTTCTGCACCCTTGTTTTTATTAAAGACTTTTCTTGCTTTTCTGCACTTGGTGACCTTAGGTTACCTCTTGACTTCTAATAGTATAAATAAGGAGAGAGAGTTAAAAATATACAGGGCTGCAGTCTTGAGCTGCAGACCTCCCGACCCCATCCTTTGTCTTATGTCTTTATTTTTCTGTCCTCGCCCCCTAAATCAGAGTCCCTTTCGTTGCCGGCTGGTTCCGGCAAGTGGCGCCCGAACAGGGACCCTGAAAACCTGGGATCAAGGCAGAGGACCCCGCTAAGGTAAGAGGACACGTCTGGAAAAAGAGCGGGTGATAGAATAGTCGGGAGTAAGAAATTATGGGGCAAGGAAACAGCCGCACGTTATATGTACAGGCTCTCAAGGGTATGCTTCACGCTCAAGGAGTGAAAGTTAGACAGAGTCAGTTAGAAAGTTTCTTTCACTTTGTTGAGGAAGTATACCCCTGGTTCCTGGAGGAAGGAACCATTAGTTTTAAAACTTAAAAAAAAATTTTTTTTTTGGAAAAAAGGATTCAGGGACACCATGATGCAAAAGGCCTGTAAGTTAAAACATTGCTGTTTTGTAATTGTCTGGTATCTGTGTAGCCTGCAGGTTCTGTATTGGGGTTGGCAAGAGTCTTGGCGGATGCGCTATAAGACAGCCAAGGGGGCCGGTGGGAGACGTCCCCCGGATCCCCATCAGGGTAAACTATCCACTAGTGTGGACATTTGGGCCTGTCTGTAGTCCAGCACCTTCTGTCTGACAGCCTACAACGCGCATGCTGTAAATGTGTTTTTTCTCAATGTTTGTGTGTATGTATTTTGGAATTCTTGGAATGTTTCTTCTCTCAGATTCATCCTGATGCGAGAGCCCGGAGGAAACTGGCTAACATCCCCTCAATATCTGTTTCTCTCTAGCTCCTTCTTTTGTACTTACACTTTAAACTGACCCCCTTTCTACCCTTCACTGCCACCTCCTCCACCTTCTCTGGATCCAGAAGTAGGGGAGTGATGGGTGGTGAAAAACCTGGAGGATCTAACAATAACTTAAAAGGGCCGGCAGGGAGAACTCGCAGCCAGATAAAACTGCCACTGACCACCTGCAAGTGACACCAGCAAGATCTTAGCCTCGGGCCTTGGCCCAGGGGGTCTGAGAATGGGGGAGAACCTGTCAGTCTAAGGGGACGGCTGCTAGGGACTTCTTTCCCTTGCCCCAAGATGACTGGGAATTCTCCTCCACCTTGGAAGGCCCCTGGGTCAACGTTTGCAGGAATCTAAAAGAAAAATCCTCCGGAGGTGAGTAGAGGGGGTCCGAGTCCCCTGGTAAGTGGGTTTGAGTCCTACTTGTGAATGGTGGTGAGATGTCACCCCATTCACTGAGACCTGATTTTGTCTTTGTGGCCACTTGTTTGTCTTGTTTACTTTAGTGTGTTTGTTTGCTCTGTGTTTTCTGAGGTAGGGAAGTTCTGGGTGAGCGTGGCAGGCTCACTCAGCAGACTTTGAATTCAGCTTGCTGAGTGAAAACAGCACAGAGTTCTGGTAGAGATAAAGATAAACTGGAGCCCATTAGTCCCAACTCAGCCTTTGGTTGTTGTCTTGTCTAGTTCTGTTTTAGAATTGGTACCAGTTTTAAATGTACGTACAACTGATTTTGATTTTTGCACGCTTTAAGATCTGTGTGTGTTTTGTATGTGTTTGTGAACATGTTCAAGATATAAATTATCAGCATGCTGTAACAATTGGGTGAGTTTAAGTTTAAAATTCTAAAGGTTATGAGGTTTGGACATTACCAAAAATTTTAAAGAATTTTCACATTGTTTTAAATGACTTTTTAAGGATTCTTTAACTTTAAAAAATCTGGTATTTTAAAATGCATAAGACTGTTTTCACTATAATCAAGTTATCTGGCTTAACAAAACTGCTTTGGCTGTTTGAAATTTAGTTCTCTTGGCTAAAATTTGGGGATAAATATTAAAAGTTTAAATATAAAAGTTTGTTTAACACTGTAAAAGACATTACCTGTTCTGTCTGTCTAAAACTGTGTATTTTCATTCAAAAACCAAGAGAAAAGAAAAGGAAAAAACTTTAAAGCCAACAAAAGACCTATCTTTTGGGGTAAGGGGTAAACAGGTAAAAGTACAGTTCAGCTGGTCATACATGGTGGGACGGGCCATGGGAGGAGTCCACGCATGGTGAAAGAGGACAAGCTGGCACAAACGCAGTTCATCTAACCCTAAAGAGTGAGATTAGGTGCGTGCCCATTCCATAGGAGGGGCCAAGTGGCCCAGCTTTGTTCTGTCCTTTTTCTCTACAGTTAAATACTAGAAACATGATGGTAAAAATTAGTGATGTGATGATCTGATTAGTATTGCTAAAACTGCCCCTTGGACTTAAAAAAGAGTGTTAAAAAATGTTTTTGTATAATGTGACTTGCTTTCAATGATGTTCTATAATTAGGATATGTTTTTAAAAGTCATTAATGTGTTAAGTTTAACTTCTTGGTACAGTGATGGTGATTGTAATTCTTGCATTAAGAAAAAATTTGAGTTTAAAAGTTTTAATGTGTATCTGTTTTAAAATAAGCAGCCAAGAGACAATGAATGACACTTGGCCTCAAGATTTTAAGGGATTTTTTTTTTATGTAACTAAAAACTAAAATATAAAATAATTAAAAGAGATTAATAGGAGGCTTAAAAATAGGAATGGATTTTTGGATATAAAGTTTAAAAGTAAAATTGTTCTTAACATTTGCCTCAAAGTGAAAAAATTAGGATTACCAAAATAATTGCTTAATTGCTATTCCAGTTTGCTCTTATAGGTTTTTTAAGTTTCCAGCAGGCCAAGAGCAAAGCACAGAGGATTCTTATAAGTTTGTCAGATGTAACTTTGGCTCTTAACAAGTTTCAGGTAAGAGTATGCTTAATAGCTACTTCTATGTTGACCACCTTGTTGCTTTTAATTGGAGTAAAGTGGCCTTTTATAAGACTCATTGATCTGCAAACTGGTTCAAAGCCAGCCCAGGCAGAAAAAGGTCCCTGTGAGACTGTCACCTCTACTCAGCCAGCAGAGTGCTGAAAGAGCAAGCAGAGTTGCTTTGGGACTCATAGTGGCAGAGTGCTAGCCTTGAGCTGTAGAGCTGAGGGACAGTGCTCAAGCCCTGAGTTCAAGTCCAGCAACCAGCTAAAGGAAAATGTCAATGAGGCATTTATCCCAATGTGGAGAAAACACTACTGGGCCAAGAGCTATGGAGGAGCATCCAGAGGCAGTAAGCCACTGCTTGGATGGCAGAAATATCAGATCCTAGAGTCATTTGTGAGTGGCCCTTCAAAAATTGGTCAGAGCCAGGAGGTCATGGGAAGATAGGTTGTAAGCATGCCTAATGTTCATGACTACCTTGTAAGGGACAAAAACTTGCCAGTCCTCTATAATAGTAAAAAGCTAATGTTATAAAATGTGGGGGATAGTTTAAATCTCAACCCCTTTATGTGCCAAAAGCTTTAATTGACAGTAACTTTTGAGCTAACACCAGCTACATAAAATTTATCTGATCAAGAAAAAAGTTTGTAAACCTGAGAGTGTGTTTCTATTAACATCTGTCTAAAGGCCTGCACAGGTGACTTAGGCATTGTTAGAGTCACTAGAGGTCACATTCCTAAAGATGCTTTTACAAACCAGAGTGTGAAACAAGCTACACTGCTGTAGCCAGAGAAAAAGTCTGTGCATTTGTCAAAAGTTAAAGTATTGTTCTTAATGACATGTAACCCTGGTAACTTCTTTGTAAAATAGACTAAGGTTATAGGTTCCTGGCTGGGTAGGACAACACCCCTGAGTCAGCTTGAAGAAGTTACAGAAGATGAATCTTCGCCCATCATCCCCTTTTTAGAACAAGGAACCAGAGTCATAAAAAAAAAGAGTGACAATACACACACACACACACACACACACACACACACACACACACACACACACACACACAAAAGAAAAAGACATGGAAAATAGTAGTACAGGCCTGAGCCCTCTATATCTGCCTAGAAAATCAGCCTTATTAAAAGAACTATCTAGTTAAAAAAGTCATCTTGGTAAATTGTCCTGGGCCATTGTCTAAATAGTCTTAAAAACTAGTGGGGCCACAGCCTTCCAAGCCTATGTATTACTTGTATCCTTAACCAGTCTGTGTAGAAATTTACAGCCCAGCACAAGGTGTGACAGTCCCTTGGAGCCACTGAGAGACCCTGCTGCTGCTGCTGCTACAGCCTGACAGTCACCTGGAGAAAATCTACATTGTTACACTGACCACCTCCACCATGGAAAAAGTAGACTAAACTCCTGCCTGATTCCATCTTTTGGATGGCTTTGCTTTGTCCATGTTACCATATGCCTACTCTAATTTTATTATGGCTACTCCTCTTGCCGGGGAGACTAATAAACATTGTATTGCCCATTCCCTACACTGCTTTGCCACTATGGGACTTCCTAAACATAGTAAAACTGATAATGGTCTGGGATATGTCAGACAAGCTTTTCAAAATTTTTGTAAATCTTATCAGATTATTCACACTACAGGTATTCCCTATAATCCTCAAGGTCAAGGAATTGTTGAACGAGCTAATGGTTTGCTCAAACACCAAATTTTTAAATTAAAAGGTGGGGAATTATACCCCATCTCTCCTGTTAATATTCTTTCTCATGCTTTGTTTGTACTAAATTTTTTTAAACATAGATTGTAATGGCCTTACTGCAGCACAGTGTTTTTGGGAAAAAAGAGAGCAAAGAGCTTTTGCTCAAGTAAAGTGGAAGGATCCTTTAACAGGTGCTTGGCATGGGCCCAATCCGGTTTTAACTTGGGGTCGAGGACATGTTTGTGTTTTCTCGCAGGAAGAAAATGACACCTGCTGGTTGCCTGAACGCTGCGTTAGGATTGTGGAGACTCATTCAGATGACACAAATGCTGACACATTGGGCTTACATGCCAGATCCCCCTATTGTGCACCCTACAACTTGGGAGGGAGTTGAAGTACTCATTCACGTGAATAGATCAGCATTCAATACAGCCCCTGATCCCTTCATCCAGCACACCAAGATGAGAGATATCTCAGCTTCAGATATTGGAACTCCTTTTTGCTTTACTACCAGCTCTAAAGGCTCCATTCCAGGCTGTATTATAATGCTATCCATGACTCATAAAATATGATTCCCAGACAAAAATCAAATGTACAATATACAGATGACATCTTTGCCAACTGGGCACTTAGTTTATGCAAATTCTACTCCATCCTTTAGGATACCCCGTTGCATTAATTCTTCACAAGTAGTAGAATCTACAGTAGAGCCTCATCCAATAAGGTGTAGGCATGTGCAGCCATTTGTTACCAATATTTCTGGAAATAATTCTCAATTAATGGACTGGTCTTGAGCTAATCTTACTAATAAGTACAATCTTAGACTGTGGTGGATGAATGGGCATCCTCAACATCATGTTTGCATGCTGGTGGCTGCACTCAACAACATAACCTGGCCCAATTCATCCCTTTTAAAAAATATTATAAATTGTGTATCACCACCCCATGTCATTATGTATGGACCATTTAATATCTCTGTAGGAGCTAATTATTTTAATGTTACCTGTTCTAATTGTTCTTTTATTAATTGCTTGTATAGTGGCATAACTGAATCCATACTTATTGTTAGACAACCATCTTTTGTTATGCTTCCTGTAAATATTTCTGAAACTTGGTATAAAGATTTTGGTATTCAGGTATTAAAACAATTGAAAGAACTAATGCGCCCTCTTCAATTTGTTGGGCTACTTGTAGTTCATGTTTTGGCCTTTATTTCGTTAGCTGCCTCTGCAGTGGCAGCTGCTGTGGCACTAACACAAAATGTTGAAACTGCCCATTATCTTAATCAGCTTGCTCATATTACTACACAAGCCCTACCTCTGGACTCTAAAGTGGCAAAAACTGTTAAAAAACTGTTTAAACAATTTCAATGCTATATCCCTTCCCTGACTTATGTTAAAGGATTGCTAATGACATTGCTTGGCCTGGGAATGCTTTTGTTGATGGTTTTCTATGCCTTCCTTGTATTACGTGCACTGCAAAACTCTCTTATGAGTTTAGCCAGCCAGCTACATAAGATCAAGATCCAAATAAATGAATTCCTCCCGAGAGGAACTGCAGCCAGAGACGGGTAAGAGGGGGTGCCAGTCTGACCAACCTAAGACAGGGCCTTCAGCTTTGCTCTGAAGAAGTTCCCAAAGACGGGTAAGGCAGACAAGGTGATCCACCCAACATAAGACAGGCTCGCTTCTTCAAAAAAGAGACGGGGGAGATGTTGTGAGCCGACAGTAAAACTCCAAGGTCATCTTGACCCTTGTGCTCACTTGAAGGCACGTACAAGGAACTGGCTTTCATGAATAACACCAGGTGTCCGGGTTTGCCTTGCTATGTCTGTAGAATTTGCTTTACTTTCTATCAGTTGACCTTGTCTTGTTTCTTTCTGCACCCTTGTTTTTATTAAAGACTTTTCTTGCTTTTCTGCACTTGGTGACCTTAGGTTACCTCTTGACTTCTAATAGTATAAATAAGGAGAGTTAAAAATATACGGGGCTGCAGTCTTGAGCTGCAGACCTCCTGACCCCATCCTTTGTCTTATGTCTTTATTTTTCCGTCCTCGCCCCCTAAATCAGGAGTCCCTTTCGTTGCCGGCTGGTTCCGGCATTGTATATAAAGTTTTATTGTATATAAGTTTATCTGATTTGGGGAAGGGAAGGGGGTGGAAAGGGCAGGACAAACTCAACCAACTCAACAATGATACTCACAAGACACTATGTTGAAAATGAACTTTACAACTTTGTGTGTGTGGGGGGGTGAGAGGGCAGGGAGGAGTTAGGGAGGTGAGGAGGAAAGGGATGATGGGGGAAAATAAAGGAGGGTGTAACAATGCTTGATAGGAAATGGCCTCATTACCTTGCTCATGTAACTGTAAGCCCTCTGTACAGTATCTTTACAATAAAAATATATAATAAAAAAGAACTTGGGAGGAGGGAGAAAAGTGGGAAAAAATGAGGGGGGGGTAATATTGTTCAAAAGAAATGTACTCATTACTTATATAACTGTAACTCTTCCGTATGTTACCTTTACAATAAAGTTTCACTAATAAAAGAGCTTAACAAAAAAGGAACAGGGTCTATAAGTATTACTACTTGTGATGCTTCACTAAATAAAATAATATACAACCATAATAATAAACAGTGACGATTCACAATATACATAATTTGTGTGATTAAATAATATATGTTAAATAAGTGGAGGATTCATTCATTTTTTAAAGTGAAAAAGCAAACATCAAACTGGAAAAATGTTTAAAAGCCATTAATATCACAGGGAATGTTCAAAAGGATTAAGAAAAATTAACTTTGCAGCAAATGAGAACAAGTTATGAGACACAGAATTGATAGAGAAAATGAACTAGGTGTACAATGAGTTAATGCACACTGTTACAGTGCTACTGGAGGATCAGCCCTTAGTCAAGGCTATAGTTGGGAGTCTATGGGGAAGATAACAAAATGGAGCCAGGTAACTTGAAGGGGTGAGTAGAGTTGGGACAAATAGGAAGAAAATGATGAAAGGAGTGCTCTTGTTCAAGATGAATTATACCCATAAGCTGATGAGTTGTATGGAAATCCCCTTATACAACTACTTAATGATAATTAATTCATAACTGATAAATAATCCATCACAAGCCTACATATCTAGATAATTATACTAACTTTTTACTTCTTAAATCTTCAAATTAGTCATGAATACTGAGTGCAAAGATTTGAATATGTCAGGGATTATTAATACATGCTCATCTAATATATGACAAATACATCACACAGAGAATGAAGTAGTTGCTATGATTGTAAGGCTTTTACATAGTACTTGAAGTAATGGGTGTTTGGGTAAAAACAGTATCTTTTAAAAAAATAAGAGGAAATTTCTAGCATACTTCATGGGATAATACACTGGTAGCAAAACTGATAAAACTAGCCCTATGTCTCATATGTAAGAGTATAAAAATCCCCCACAGGATGAAAGAAAACTGAATTTAGCCCTGCATACAATGGATAATACATCATGTCTAAGTGATATTTATTCTCAGAATGCTTCAACAGCTAACAGTTCACTGCACTCACAAACCCAAACAAAAAGATACATAATAATTCCAATAGATAAAAGACAACTTGAATGTTTTCCACATATATTTATGCTAAAAACCTTCAGCAAACTAGGAATAAAAGGAACATCTTTAACCGCATAGTGAATATCTGTTTAATAGCCCATAGTCACATTGTATTAATCAGAAACAACACAAAGATATCTACTCTAGTCACTTCTATGCACCATCATTCTAAAAACTGCAGTCAATAAAAGAGAAAAAGAAATATTATGATTGCAGGAAAGAATACAAATGTCTTTTCCAAAGATGGATTGGAAATTCTCAGGGCAGCATCAACATATATGTATCTCTAGGTCTCTTTATATTAAATGACTTTACCAATGTAACAGAATAATGAACAAAAATCCAGTATATTTCTGTGTTGACAGTTAAACTTAACAAACTTGTAACTGGACTAGCTATGGATAAAAGACTCAAAAAGAAATGATAGAAATTGAAACCATTCTGACTCTTGGTGTTAGAATGTCCTTTTCTGCATGTCTCACCCATTTCTTTAAGTCTTCATGTGCATATAGATACACTTGTAAGGTAACTTTTTTTTACTATTATTTCTTTTTTTTCTTACTGAAGGAAAATATGATTTCCCCTTTTCTTTTTCTCTGGGTAATAATCATATCAATGCTACTATTTCTTCCATTGCAAAAACTTAGAGCTATGTGGGCAGTAGGATACTGTTTGCCATATAGAAGGGGTGATACCAACACCCAAGAAAAGGCAATGTGGAAAACTTACCTGAATCTATAAGAAGAGACAATCTACAGCACTTTATCTACTTTCCTACAATAATATTTTCTTTCTTTTGGTCTCTTTCTTTGCTTCTCTTCTGCCTTCTCTTCCTCCCTCCCTCCCTCCCTCTCTCCCTCCTTCCCTCCCTCCCTTCCTCCCTCCTTCCCTTCCTTCCTTCCTTCCTTCCTTCCTTCCTTCCTTCCTTCCTCCCTCCCTTCCTCCCTCCCTCCCTCCCTCCCTCCCTTCCTCCCTCCCTCCCTTCCTTCCTTCCTTCCTTCCTTCCTTTCTTCCTTCCTTCCTTCCTCCCTCCCTCCTTCCCTCTCTCCCTTCCTCCCTCCCTCCTTTCCTTCCTTCCTTCCTTCCTTCCTTCCTTCCTTCCTTCCTTCCTTCCTTCCTTCCTTCCTTCCTTCCTTCCTCCATCCCTTCCTTTTTTCAACTTCTTCTCTTTGCTTGTTTCTTTCTTTCTTGTAGGAAAAAAAGGATAAGCATTGAATTGAAGCACAAGTAAGATACACTGCAAGTGAGCAGAGGGTTGAAGCAAGATAGTTCAAGAACATACGTAGGGGATGGGCAGGGAAGGATGGGTGAGGGTATTGAACGAGGTGCTGACATCGATCGAAGTACACTATATTCATAAATTGCTTTGTTAAATGTCAACTCCTTTGTGTAACTATTTAAAGCTAATTTAAAAAAGAATATTCATTGACATTTTCTTCCTTTTCTTCACTCTAACTCAAATTCTCTTGTCTTCAATATTTTTCCTTAGGTATGGGAGATGTTATTTGTTGAAGCTATTGAATCACAGAGAGCTATCATCATGCAGAAACTGAGCAGGATCAAAATCTTACTACCCCACTTCAATTACTCCTAAACATTTTCTTCTCTGCCTAATTTTTTTCTCCTCCTTTTCTTGTTCTAACAAGTGCATTTGGGCATTGGCTTTCTGAAGGAGGTTTTTCCTAATGGGTTTCCCCAGAGGGAACTAAAGAATGGGAAAGTAGGAAGATAGTTCCTGTCTGCTTAATGTTGTCATCTAGTGCCTTGCATAACTAGGTGAGGGTACCTTCCATTTTAAAGAAAAGTGCTCAGGAAGAGGGAACTTGAGGAATCAAAGAAGTTTCTTGGAAAAATTGTATGCAGTCTGTTTTATAATTGTTTTCTTTCCATTAAAATAATTTCTTTATCTTCTTTTTCTACAGCCTCAAAGGGATCTGATTTCAATTTCAAAACATCTGTTCATTGTATAAACCTGTATTTGTAATAGTTTAAGTCCTAGTTACTTAGGGCTAAAAGCAGAAACACTGCACCATTCTTGACTTGCATTATTTGTATACAAAATTATAAACGATTCATAAGACTTCTATAGGTGACATAGGCACCGATTTTCATTTTTAAAGGGGAGGAACTCATCAACAGTGGGGGTAAAATAAACTGTTTTTTTTTCATGTTGAACAAGGTCTCTCTCTGCAGCCAGACATGCAGCCTTTAACTTGCTCTTGTAATCCCAGACTGGCCCTGAACTCAGTATCCTTCTTTCTCACCTCCCACATGCTGGAATATCATGTGCAGTGTATTTTTAAAGTCATCATGAAGGAGTTTCCCTAGTATTGAGATTATTTAACTAAAGAGTTACATTTAAGGAAAATATTTATTTGCTTTATATTTTAAGTCAGTTTCAAATATACAAATATCTGGGAGCCAATTCTTTATTTTAGCCTTTTTATTGTAAAGGTGATGGACAGAGGGGTTATAGTTGCATAAGTAAGGAAATGAATACAGTACTTGTTGAACATTGTTAACCTCTCCCTTGTTTTCTCCTACTATCCATCCTCCTTGTTCACCTACCCCCAAGCTGTAAAGTTCATTTCCAACATAGTGTCTTGTATCACTGCTGCATTGGTTCACCCTTTATCCGTTGTCTCACAATTTCTGTGATTCTCTTTTCCATCCCCAAATCAGATAAACTTACATACAATACAAAGGATACTGAAATAAAAAACACTGACAACAGGGGGTAAACCAAAAGGGGGAAAATTAAAGAACAAAGAAGTAACTCCATACAGTTCACTAAGTGGTGGGGGGAGGGGAGAACTCTTGTTTCTATATCTTGTAGTTCATTTCTGTTAACCTCATTTTATAAAGTCATATGTATATAGCTATTTTCAGCTCTTGTTATTCTGTTAAAAACTATCCTAGACATATACTAATTATTATCAATGTGGAAAACCAGGCAGCCTATGTTCCTTTGGGTCTGGTTTACTTCACTTAATATAATTTTTTCCAAGTCTTTCCATTTCTTTATGAATGGGGCAATGCCATTCGTTGGAAAAATAGAATTCCATTGTGTATATATACCACATCTTCTTGATCCATTCATCCACTGAGGGGCATCTGGGTTGATTCTATGTCTTGGATATGGTAAATAATGCTGCAATGAATGCGGTTGTGCTGGTCATGTAGTGTGACATTGTGTTCATTTGGGTAAATGCCTAGATGTGGAATTGCTGGGTTTTAGGGGAGCTCTATGTTTAGCCTTTTGAGGGAACTCCATACTACTTTCCAACATGATTAAACAAGTTTACATTCCCATGTAATAGTGCTCCCTTTAGGACACATCCCTGCCAGCATCTGTTATTATTGGTTTTCTTAATAATGGTCATTTTAACTTGGGTGAGGTGGAATCTCAATGTTGTTTTGATTCACATTTCTTTTATGGCCAGAGAAAGTGAGCATTTCTTCATGTGTCTATTGGCCATTCTTATTTCCTCTTCAGATAAGTTTCTCTTTAAGTGTTTAGCACACTAATTAATGGGGTGTTATTTCTTTGAGGATTTGTTTTGGGAGATTTACCTTTTTGAGCTCCCAGTATATTTTAGATATGAAGACAAAGGACATAGCTAGCAAGACAAATAGGAAACCCGCAGATTGAGAGAACACCTTCACTAGTTATGCATTCGACATGGGAAGATAATTTAAAAGTCAATTTCAACTTCAGAACTTTTCTGTTTTGCTGTTGATGTTCATTTACCTTCTTTGGTAAAGCTAAAAAACCATGATAGAAAAGACTGTAGATACTGTAGAGAGGTGAGAATTATTTCCCAGCCACACAGCATGTGATTATTTGTACATAAAGCTGTTGAAGGACCCTTGTCATAGGTGCAATCTATTTTTTGAAGTTTTTAAAAATTTTCCAGATATTTTTTTAGTGTGCTTTCAGAGACAAAGATTTCTTTCAGTGTTCTGAATGCTTTGGGGCCCATGTTCTATTCTTTGTGCTTTGCTAATTCAGTGTTTTGATTTGGTAAGGCTGAGCTCTAATTTTCTTATAAGCAAGGGAAATAGATTGCTCTATTACCTTTTGCTTGGAGCTGTTGGAGATGTATCAAATCCAGTAAAAGTCCTTAATACACTTATTTATTAGATTGACAATCTTAATTTGATGGTTAAAGTTCTGTAAGCATTTAGTAGTTTTGAATTAGCTCATTCATCTAGGTTTCTTAGATATTTTTCCTCTAGTTCATGTGGATTTGATCTTAGAATAAATTCTGAATGAAGTTTTTCTCAGAGTACTTTCTTTGTGTCTAGGTAACAATATACTCAGCAAAATTCCAGGAAAAGATAATTTATTTTAGTAAATGAGTTGTATGCAATTTCTTTTTAAAATTTGATTGTAATGTAATTCTTAAGAATCTTTTGTTGTTCTCAGAAGCAAAATAAAAAAAAACATTTATAGGCAGGTAAATCTCAGAATTTATTTTTATGATAACCTGGAGTCTACATCATCACTATATATTGCTTCAGTATTTTAAGCTTAAAAACATATCCCTTGGTACATTGTTAAGACAAATAATGACTTACGGCTGATAAATAACAACCATAGTGACTGCAAAGGCGAAAGTGTACATAAAATGTCTTTAAACATTTTTTAGGTATCCTAGCTTTACAATTGAGTAAGTATGTAATAACATACAGACGGGATTTTCAGGAGAATAATGCCTTATCATACATAATGAAAATGTTACTCCATTGAACAATAGCTCTCCATTTTCTCCTCTCTCCAGTCTCTGGCAATGACGAGGCTGTTTTCTACTTGGCCTCATTAGATTCAAGACACATTTGTGTTTTTGTGGCATGTTTCTTTCTCGTTGTATACTGTCTTCTGTTCATTTCTGTTGTCACAGTGGCAATATTTGTTTTGTGTGTGAGCTTGAATTCATGACCTTGCACTCTTGCTCAGCTTTCATTCTCATGGTTGAGCCAACTCTGACTTTTTACATTAGGTAGAGACAAAAGTCTCTTAGATTTGTCTGCCTAGGTAGACTATGAACTTTGATCCTCAGATATTAGCCTTCTGATTTTCCTAGAAAAGATTATTGGTATGAACAACCAGTTTCCAGCTATTTCCTTAATTTGTAATAACAAATAAACCATTATACAACTCTCTGAATTTCAGATAGATACAATTGAAATCTGACTCTAGAAGAGGTATTAACAATCTTATGTTGTATTTTAGTGATTGGTGGGACAGAGGTTGTTTTTGTGCTTTGGTTATTGTGAATAGCATTATAATACAACATAAGAGTATTAATATCTCAATTGGATTCAGATTTCAATTGTTTGGATATATATCTGAAAGTCAGAGAGTTGAAACACATGGTAGTCCTACTTTTATTTTTTTTCTTTTGGTTGGTTATGGGGCTTGAACTCTTGGCCTGGACACTATCCCTCAGCTCTTCAGCTCAAGGCTAACGCTCTACCACTTGAGCCATAGCACCACTTCTGGTTTTCTGGTGGTTTATTGGAGATAAGAGTCTCACAGACTTTCCTGCCCAGGCTGACTTTGAACTGCAATCATCAGATCTCAGTGTCCTGAGTACCTAGGATTACAAGTGTGAACCACCATTGCCAGGCAACTTTTACTTTTTTTGAGGAAAATTCCTAGTCTTCTATCTGACTGCATAATTTAGCATTGCTACAAACAATTGTGCAAAAAGTTTAATACCTTCAAATCCCCACCATCACTTGATGACTTTTATTTTCTTCATGGGAACCATCTAACTGGTGAGGTGATATTTCATTGTGTTTTGTCCTATTTCTCTAATGATTAGTGATGTTGAATACGTTCTCCTGTACCCATTGGCCATTGACATTTTTTTCCATTTTTAAATTGGGATATGTTTTTTAAATTTATTTTGCTGTTCAGTTGGAGGAGATGCTAATAAATCTTGAATAGTAACAACTTATGAGATAAATGGTATTTATATACCATTCCATACATTGTTCTAAATTGTACTGATTGTCTTCATAGTTATGCAGAAGATTTTTATTTGGACATAAGTCATAATTGCTTATTTTTATTTTTGATGACCATACTTCTATATCAACTCTAGACCTTGTCATTGTCATAAAGCCATTGACTCTATGTTTTATTAGAGGACTTTTTCAAGTTCAGACCTTTCACTTGAGCCTTTAATCCTGTTTGACTATCACATAGTTGCTGATAGAGATCTCATTTCATTCTTTTACATGAAGATATTCAGTTTTCCTAATGTCAGTGATTGAAAGAATAATCACCAATCACATAAGTATACATTTATCTCTCTGCTGTTTATTCTTGGCATTGGCCTGTGTGCTTTACATCTTATGAAATTAATTGATAAGGATTTGGTTTGGAACTAATTTTAAAAGTGATTTACTCCAGAGTAACAAATATCATCCAGGAGTTTCAAATTAGAGATTAGGTAATCTCTGTGCTGGAAAGTTGTCACAGTGAACTAGTTCCCAAGATAGCAGGACATTTCAGTAAGAACAAAGACAAAAAGAATGATTTACATGTGCAAGAAAAAATGGGGCACATTAACTTATAATAGTTGATAAGCAAGCTTTCAACACATGAGACATTTGTCATAAGGAAGGGCTTTGGCTCTTGGCTCCCTTTGAATACCAAAATCCACAAAAATTTGTCTCTTCTAATACAATGACAGAGTCTTTGCCTATAACCTATGAACTTCTTCCTGCATACTTTAACTCATTGCTAGATTACATATAATAACCAATAACAACATGATATAATTATTAGATAAACAGTTATATTTTTGTTAACGTTTGCAAATGCAATTGTTTGCATTTCTTTAGAAATATTGTATCTTTAGATATATGGAATCAGAAGTTGTATACGTGTTTATTTATCTATTTATTTCCTATTGTTCTATTTTGCTTACATTACAACATAGTCGTAGCAGGGCAATACTATTATCATGGAGCTATTGTGCCCAGACAATTGTGTCTGAAGTAGACTATGTAGGGACAGTTGGTAGAAATTTAATAAGAATCTTACATTGGATGCTTTTGGTTTGTCTATTAAATGTTGTCCAAAGGCTGGAGGCTTAGTTGGCAGCCTGTAGCTACTAGGATGCCTTAGAGCCGTAGGAAGTTGGATCTAATGGAAGAGAGTCAGCTGATTGGTGGGGGCATAGATTTAGAGGGGATATGGAACTCTGGCTCTTCTTATCCCTCTACTTTGCTTCCTGACTTGCTGGAGATAAGCACATTTTCCCAGCTTCACATTCATTCTTATTACAAGGCCAAGCAACTATTGCCTAAATCATCTAAAACTAGGAGTCAGAATAAACATTTCTTCCTTTAAAATTCTCTTTATCTCAAACATTTTGTCACAGCAGCAGAAATCTGGTGGAAAAGATGCAATCTTCTATATTTTTATGTAATGCACAGTACGAAAAATAGTTAACAGTCATATTATAATGTGTGTCTCTGTGGTTTTTTTTACTTTGGCAGGAAACATATCTCACTGTGTTGACATTCAGCAATCCTCATTCTTGTCTTCACATGAGATCACAGGGACTGGAAACCTGGAACTATGTTTTGGAAGCTCTTGTTCAGTAGACTTGTGTTTTGATCCCAATAAGTAGGCATTTACATTGCTGAACTTTGATTTTTGCCTTGCTAAGGAAAACACTAGGAAGCCTGTTGAAAGGAGTGGGGTCAAAAGGAAAGGGAAGAGGAATGAAGACTAGAAGAGAAGGAAAATGCAGACAAGAATTCAATGTGCAGCCTACAAAATTAAGAAGACAGTGGGAAGATGTGAGTGAGAGAATGTCTTACTCTGAGAAGAATATGACCAGGAAAAATGGAAGAGTGAAAGGTGACATAATGACAAGGCAGCTGTACCGCTTTATTTCTTCCTTGTGACAAGATAGCCAAAGCATTCTGCCCTCAAGCAATGTTTAAGTGAATGGTATTAATACGTACTCAACTTAGTTGGAATAAGCTGAAACAACAACAACAAAACTGGTGATTAAGCAGGCAGTCTTTCTGTGAGGCATACAGAATGTCTGCTCTAAGAATTTTAAATCTTTGTTTCCATTCTCAATCTCAAAAAGCTCTTGTCCTGAGTTAAGAATATGTCATGCTAAAAGATTGCAGAAGGTGTGGAGAGGTCAGAATACAAATTGCAAGAAGAGGCCTGCCAGGCAGACAAAGAGAGAGCCACTCCCCTGGAATATAATCAATAGATAGTCAAGGAGGGATCCAGGAAGAGAAAGAATTTAGACACAGGTAGGTTGAGAATCCAAAGCAGCAATGAAGGCTCAGGTAAAAGACCAGTGACCCTGATCTCATTGGCTAGGACAAGTTCCATTGCCAGAAGATCACTGCAGAAACATCACCAAGTCATTTGGTGGCTTTAGCGATCTTGTTGCAGATGGGATGAGATTCCAAGGACAGGACTTGGGGTGCACATGATGACTCCAGCCTTAGCATTACCACAGCCTTAGCTAGGTGGGGTTTGAAAGAACTGAGACCTGTTAGTGGAGCACCCGAAACCCTCAGTTCTCTATCATTCACATAGAAATCATAAAGTTATTTGCTACCCCTACGACCAAGTATGTTAGGGGAACAGCCAATGGAAAGCCCAACTGCTATCCATGGGGAACAAACAGGGGAATCTGTGGAACGAATGTTACTTTGACTAGCCCACAGATTGGGCACCTTGGGACCAGAAGTCTTCCAGCAGGCCAAGAATAGAAGCTTCAAAGGTGGAAGCAACACAGAAGTAGATAATGACCCTTACCAAGATCTACCCTCATATATAACACTGACAAACCCAAAGAAATGCACGATTTGCATTTCTTTTGTGGCTAGAGAGGTTGAACATTGCTTCATGTGTCTATTGGCCAGAAACACAAATCAAAACAACATTGAGATCCCCCCCCCAAGTTAGAATGGCTATAATCAAGAACTCTAATAACAACAGATGCTGGAGGGGATGTGGACAGAAGGGAATCCTACTGCATTGTTGGTGGGAGTGTAAACTTGTTTCAACCACTTTGGAAAGCAGTATGGAGTTTCCTCAAAAGACTCCATATAGAGCTCCCCTATGTATAACTCAGCAATCCCACTTTTGGGCATTTACCCAAATGTTTACAAACAAGACCACACTAAAGCTAACAGCACAACTATGTTTCTTGCAGCATTATTTACCATAGCTAAGATATGGAATCAACCCAGATGTCCCTCAGTAGATGAAAGGATCAAGAAAATGTAATATATATATATATATATATATATATATATATGCACACACAATAGAATTCTATGCATCCATCAGAAAGATGGCATTGCCTCATTTGTTAGGAAATGGAAAGACTTGGAAAAAATTATATGAAGTGAAGTAAGGCAGGCCCAAAGAAACATAGGTCTCATGGTGTCCCTTACTTGCAATAACTAGTATATGTCTGGGACAAACAGAAAAGGTCAAAAGCTATGTACCATATAAGATGATGTTAAGCAAAATGAACCCCAAGATAGGGACACAGTGGTTATTTTTTCTTGCTTGCTATTGTTTCTAACATATTTATAATGTACCGTGTGATTTTTTTTGTTTTGTATGTTCCTTCCCCACAGTATAACCCCTGTTTCCAATGAATTTTATGTTGTTGCCCTGTATCTTACATATACACTTCTCTAATTTGGGGAGGGGGTCCTGACTCACCTTGTCGTTATTCATGTCTGAGTTCAGTAGCCTGGAATTGTAGCAAGTCCTTCCAACATAGGTGGGCTTGACATGTAGCAGGATCTTGGTCAGCATTTGTCTTTGTAAGTTGAAAGCTAAATGCAAATATAAGTGTCACAAAGGAGCTAGGCAAAATATCTCTTCAATTGTAAAGTTCATTTTTCAACATAGTATCTTGAACATCTCATTGTTACAATAGGTCAACCTGTATCCCTATTTAAGCATTTTGTTTTTTTCCTTCCCCTCCCCAAATTCAGAAGTGTATATACAAGATGCAGGGCACTGACATCAAATACAGTGAAAACAGGGTTATACCGTGGGGGAGGAATATACAAAGAAACAAAAAAATCACATGGTACATTATAAATACATTAGAAACAATAGAAAGAAAGAAAAAATCACTTGTGTCCATATCTTGGGGTTCATTTCACTTAACATCATCTTATCTGGTCCTGGGGAGGGCAGGGAGTATAGTTGTGGAGGTAGGAGGGAAGGGATGGTAGGGGAAAAACAAAGGAGGAGGTAACAATGCTTGATAAGAAATGCACTCATTACCTTGCTCATGTAACTGTAACCCTCCGTACAGTATTTTTAAAAATTAAAAAAGGAAAAATATCTCTTCAAAACTGAGCTCTGCAACAGTAGACACAATCAGCTTTCAGTGCTAATCAATGCCTAGGTGCTGCTTTTAGTGTCTCCTTGTCTACATACAGGGAGGATTTTGTTTGTTCCTTCAACATGGTATACGCTTTTCCTTCTACTGCTTACAGGTATCTTCCAATGTTAGTTTGCTAGTGGCAACTTCTGAATGGCTATAGAGTTTTTCAGGAATCAACCTTGACTAACCTGCTTGGTGTCAAAAGATTTCCTTATTTTTTTTTGGAAACAGATTATTCAAAATTGCACACAACCCACATATATGTACGTGCTTATGCATATATTTATCAATATATTTCTGAATAATTTAGGTTAAAATGTTTTGCATTTATTTGTCCTAACCTAAGTCCATTAAGCAAAAAGGAAACCTAAAACTGTATAGAGGAAGCTCTGCTTTCAAGCTTATTCATCCATGTAACACAATGAGTAAGCTTCTGACATGGATGCTTTCATGCCTAAATGATCTTACATTAAAGGCTTACAATTTTATTGTTAACTGTGCCAGCAGCCTGTTTGTGATTTTTAAAATTGCATATTAGAGCTCACCATCAACACATTTTTTTCAGAGAAAAGTTTACGTCTATATCAACCTATCTACCACATATATATATATATATATATATATATATATATATATATGTATGAGTATTAATGTATGTGTAGGACATAAGGATTTGGGGTCATCAAGGAGATAAAATGGGAATGGTATTTTGATTTGTCCTTTTCAGATTAACCAATGAAACAAAAAAGATTTATTAGATAAAATATTCTTAGTAGGCAAACAGAATGTCTATTCAGTTGCTTGTTAAGAATAACTGCCTGGGTTATTCACACCATATCTTTTACTATATATATATTCCTTTTTTCTTAATCCTTTTCTGTTGTGCCTAATGTTAGGCTTTGCTAATTTTTGTTTACTCCAAAAAGGATAGCTCCTATTTTCTCAGACCTTCAAATTCTCCTGCTTTATCTTCTAATACCTCTCTAAACACAGAATTTATTCCCAGTATTCTCTAACTATCAGTCTTCTCAGTGGTACACTCCATCAGCCAACTCTTTTTCTTCCTGTATTCATTACAGAATTTGCTCAGGTCTATCTATGTTACTTTGAGTAACCTTTCCACTTGCCTCAGTCAGATTTCTGATGCTTCCAATTGCTTTTACAACACAATCATCCTTAACTTGTTTCCAAGGGTTAACAAGTTAAGTGTAAGCTGATTCTGTTCATTATTGAAGTCATTTAATTTTTAAAGCAATCAAATCTTGAAAGCAATATTCACTAAAAATTATTCTAGGCACTGGTTTTAGAGATATGAAGGGCATTACTCAGAATTTCAATTTAATAAGGGCAATGGGAGATGAATAAGCATCATAATCTATGAGACAATGATATATCCAGACATATTTTCTTGATAGTTATAATTCTTGTTTGATGATAAGGATTATTTATGTAGGAACACAAAACATTTTTAATTAAGTTTTTTATAGTGACAATACTGTACAGAGGGGTTACAGTTACATGAGCACGGTATTGAATACATTTCTTATCCAGCATTGTTGGCTCCTCCTTTGACAAAACATTTTTTTGAATTTCAAGATGTTTTGGACATTAAGAAGCAATATTTAAATTTGGAAAATGTTGTTTACAAAAGATTTTGTTTCTTAGATGTAAGAATGACGAAGTTCTAATTCAATAATAACATTTAACACAAAGAATGTTATACTTTAAAAATATTAAGATAACAACTAATTCCCAAAGTTTTTATATACAGGTCATAAGCTGCATCTTGTATCTTATAAAATTCTCTAATAGTTTTGAAAACTTATTTAATAGGTAGATGATCGAGAATTTTGTAATATTAAAGGTATATGTCTTGAGTAGCTATGTAGAACATTTGTAGATAATAGATACATAACACATAAACAAATATATCTGTGGTAAATGGTATATGACCTATTAAGGAGAAGTAGCAAGTTAACTTGACTATTTGTTTCCTAAAGTTTTTGATGGCACATGGTAGATCAAAGCCTGAATATTTCAGAGAGATAACTCACATAAACTTAAGAAGTAAGTATAACCCAGACTCTTTTTTAATTATTCTTTTTTTTTATTGTGAAAATACTGTACAGAGGGGTTACAATTACATGGGCAAGATAATGAGTACATTTCTTATCAAGCATTGTAGCCTCCTCCTTTGTTTCCCCTTCCCATCCCTTCCCATCCTTCCCCTTCCCCCACCAAAGTTGTAAAGTTCGTTTTCGACATAACGACTTGTACATCTCATTGTTGCAATGGGTCCACCTGTATCCCTATTTAAACGATTTGTTATTCCCCTTACCCTCCACAGATTATACCTACATCAAATACAGTGAAAGCAGGGGTTATACTGTGGGGGAGGGACATACAAAGCAACAAAGAAATAATCTTATAAATGTGTTAGAAACAATCGCATGAAAGAAAAAAAAAACATTTGAATACATATCTTAGGGTTCATTTCCCTAACATCACCTTATCTGACCTTTTCTGCTTGACTCAGACACATACTAGTTATTGCAAATAAGGGAAACCATGGGACTTATGTTTCTTTGCGCCTGGCTTATTTCACTTAATATAATTTTTTTCAAGTCTTTCCATTTCCTAACAAATGGGGCAATGTCATTCTTTCTGATGGAGGCATAGAATTCCATTGTGTATATATACCACATTTTCTTGATGCATTCATCTACTGAGGGGCATCTGGGTTGGTTCCATATTTTAGCTATAGTAAATAGTGCTGCAATAAACATAGTCATGCTGGTAGCTTTAGTGTGGTCTTGTTTATAAACATTTGGGTAAATGCCCAAAAGTGGGATTGCTGGGTCACAGGGGAGCTCTATGTGGAGTCTTTTGAGGACCCTCCATACTACTTTCCAAAGTGGTTTAACAAGTTTATACTCCCACCAACAATGCAGTAAGGTTCCCTTCTGTCCACATCCCCTCCAGCATCTAGAGTTCTTGATTCTAGCCATTCTAACTGGGGTGAGGTGGTATCTCAATGTTGTTTTGATTTGCATTTCTTCTATGGCTAGGGAGGTTGAGCATTTCTTCATGTGTCTATTGGCCATTCTGAATTCCTCTTCAGAGAAGTTTCTCTTTAAGTCTTTAGCCCACTCATTTATTGGACAGTTGTTTCTTTGAAGATTTGTTGTTGGGGGATTTAATTTTTTGAGTTCCAGGTATATTTTAGATATAACACCCTTGTCTGATGTATGGCTAGTGAAGATCTTCTCCCAATCTGTGGGCTTTCTATTGATCTTGCTAGCTATGTTCTTTGCCATGCAGAAGCTCTGTAATTTTATGCAATCTCATTTGTCCAACCTTTCTTTGATTTGTTGTGTTTCCGGGTCTCTTTTTAGAAAATTTCGGCCTGTGCCAAGGAGACCTAGGGTTTCTTCTATTCCATCCTGCAATGTTTTCAGAGTGTCAGCTTTGACTTCGAGGTCTTTGATCCATTTGGAGTTGATTCTGGTGCAGGGTGATATATAAGGATCTAGCTTTAGTTTTCTACAAGTAGTTAACCAATTTTGCCAGCACCATTTACTGAAGAGGCTGTCTTTCTTCCTTTCTATTTTTTTTAGCTCCCTTATCGAAGATTAGATGGCTATAGGTCTGTTAGTTCATTTCTGTAACCCAGACTCTCATATAGACAATTTACATAAGACCCTACTTAAAAATTAATAAAATTTAGTTGAGACTAGAATCTGTATAGAAAGATGGATTCTCTTTATTTTTATACTATATAACATATAACCTTGGACAATTAGGCAGAAAGCAAGCTTCAAAGGTTCAAGGGAATTGGGTTTCCACCTCAATGACGTGTTTACAGTAGTTTCTACTTTTTAATTCACTAAGAGTTTTATTATGTGCTTTGGTTTTCATGTAAACTGCTGGCTGACACAACCCTTCAGCCTTTTATTTATGGAGGTTATACAAGGGGCCAGCAGTCTTTGTAGTGATTTGTTTTGAGAACTCCATTATTCTGTGTGGAATAATGACTAATGATATTCATTCATGTACTCACTTTGGTTACATTTTGATTACATGAGAGAAAAGCAGAATCAGAGGTGGTGGGGGCACAGATATTAAAGGTACAAACAGTGAAGAAGCTTAGTCATAATTATAGTGAAGCCAATAGAGCTAAAGAAGGAGCAAAAGCTGATTTTTAAAGGATGATGTACACATGTCTAGTATTTTTTTTTATCACAAAAGGCTCCATAGTCACTGGAAAGTTTCAACTGTTTTATTCTGAGACCCAAATAGGTGTTTGGATTTCTTAACTTCCGTTGGTTCATATAATGAATAAATGTCCAACAGTTCATCTGACCATGCTCCATTCTTTACAACCTTAAGATGACTTACATACTATTTGGACATTATTTAGGAATGCATGAGTACTCCACTGTGGTCCATGCATCTGAAGACCAAGGTTTCTAATAACATTATTAGCACAGTTTTTGTTTTTCCTAATATTTTTCCATCAGCAGTGATTGTGCTTTTGTTAAATAAAGTGAAGTGTGTTATAAGCTGATTGTTTTGAAATTCTGGGCTTCTTTATGCATGGTAATATTAAAATGAATTAAAATGCATTAAAAAGAAAACTAATCTGTTATGCTCTGAAGGATTTTTATAATACAGATTCTCTTAGACTAGGTACCATTTAAATGACAACATCTGCTCTTATTTTAAATGCATTTCTCGCAAAATAAAATTACAGAGGTAAACATGATTTTAGATTAGATGAGGTCTGGGTAATTGGAGGTTAAATTTGTTTTTACAAAAAATCATTTATTTGCATTTAGTATTTTATCTATTCAAAAGAATTAATCAACAGAAACAAAATAGAGGGGTGGGCCTATGAGGTTTTAGCCATGATTATTTGCACCCATTTCCCCAAACCTCAAAGGCAATTAAAAATATGAATAAAAGAAGGGAACTTTATCTGAGTCATCTTTTTAAATTGATGTTCCACTTGGTGCCAAATCATGAGATTTTGCTATTTCATGTTATCTAGCTCAAGGCCTTGATGTCATTAATGTAGAATGGATCTGAGTTCTTTTCTTTAATTATTTTAAATTGTCTTCTAACTTTCCCATATCATCTACTCCTGCACCTACCATCTACCTTTGCCATTATCCCTTAGTGGAAAATTCATCATTCAATTTGTCAAGGCCTATGTTAGTAAATACTTGCTTTTATCACCCAATAGGATCCTAGGTCATTAAGATAGTCATTATCAGAATAGTGGAACTAGAAATTCAAATTAGAACTGAAAAAAATACTCAATTTGCGTACATTTGTTTTTCTACCACTGATACCCATTTGTGTGTGAATGATTGAAGTTCAGTATAAGATGTCCTACATCATTGCGTTAGACTAATGATTATACTCACCTAGCCCCGGTGTTAGTTCTGTGACATCTCTAAACAGAACTCTATTTCAGTCCATAAGATAATGAGAACTGCTTTTCTTTTTGCACTACTTCCTGTGTTCAGAGCATTTAGCAAATACATTTTTGTTGTATGTTTACAAATAGAATGAGAAGAATGGAGCAAAAAATTTAAAAACTTGTGAGAAGGGTGATCAAATATTTGCAGGATTCTTATAGATTTAGATGACAGCATTCCTAATTTCTAAATCCTGAGCATACAGTACAGTGTATTTTATGAATTGATGATATTTTAGCTCTCTCTTCTTCCCTCCTTCCCTCCTTCCCTCCTTCCCTCCATCCCTCCCTCCGCCCCTCCCTCCCTTCTTCCTTCCTTCCTTCCATCCATCCTTCCTTCCTTCCTCTCTTCCTTTCTCCTTTTCTTTCTTTCCTGTGTTCTTTTTTTCCTTCCTTTATTGAGCCATGTAATAGATAAGACCCTCACTTAATCAAGATTATATTTCCTATGTTAAGAAGACTTCCAGAAAATTCACTGTTTCAATGTATATCATCAAAGGCAATGCCATATGACATAGAAATAACTTCCATGGTATATTTCAGAGGCGTAACTTAAACTAGTCTATTTGGACTTCTAATTTTTTATTTTGAAGTTGGAGCTTCAAAACAAAAAGTAAAACATTGTCTACATGCACTATCCACACATTATCTTTTTTATTTTAGCAATGCAGCAGGACTGGAGAAAAACATCCTTTAAGAAAATCAATGCATTTATTCTGACAATTTTCAACTAACAAGGACTGTAGATTTCTTTGGTTAATGATAAAATTCTGTACTGTTATTATTAATCAGAGCATACTTGTCCTTTTTTTTTAGTGAAACTGTATATTTAATGTAGCTTTTTGAGAAACCAGAAGTTCCTGAGGGAAATTTCCAGAGATATGTTATGTAGAATATATTCAATTATAATGTTCTACTGGTTAAAAGAGAAAAATGCATATGATTGGTTTCCAAAAGGAAACAATGTTCACCTTTTACATAAATGTTTATACCATTTATTTCTAAGGCTTCCCAAGGCTTCCCAAATGATAGGAGCATTTTTGCT
The DNA here is from genome assembly GCF_024711535.1 of Dipodomys merriami. Taxonomy (NCBI): domain Eukaryota; kingdom Metazoa; phylum Chordata; class Mammalia; order Rodentia; family Heteromyidae; genus Dipodomys; species Dipodomys merriami. The sequence continues at coordinate 25,022,939 of NW_027202270.1, read as the reverse complement.
CCCATCAATTTTTTAATATATATTTTTATTGTAAAGATACTATACAGAAGGGTTACTGTTACATTTGTAAGGTAATGAGTACATTTCCTAACAAGCATTGTTAACCCCTCCTTTGTTTTTCCCCTACCATCCCTTCCCTCCCCACCTCAAAGTTGTAAAGTTCCTTTTCAACATAGTGTTTTGTACATCTCATTGTTACAATGGGTCAACCTGTATACTTATTTCATCATTTTGTTATTTCCCTTCCCCTCCCCAAATTAGAAAAATGTATATACATGAAGTAGGGCACCAGAATCAAATACAGTGAAAACAGGGGTTATACCATCGGGGAAGAACATACAATAGAAACAAAAAAAATCACATAGTACATTGTGCATACATTAAAAACAACAGCAACAAGGATAAACCTCTTGTGTTCCTATCTTGGGGTTTATTTCGCTTAGCATCATCTTTTTTTTTATTGTGAGAATACCGTACAAAGGAGTTACAATTACATGGGCAAGGTAACGAGTACATTTCTTATCAAGCATAGTTGCCTCCTCTTTGTTTCCCCTCCCCATCCCTTCCCATACTCCCCTCACCTCCCCCCACCTGATCCTTCCCCCCCACCAAAGCTGTAAAGTTTGTTTTTCTACATAAGGACTTGTACATCTCATTGTTGCAATGGGTCCACCTGTATCCCTAGTTAAACGATTTGTTTTTGCCCTTCCCCTCCACAAATTATACCAACATCAAATACAGTGAGAGCAGGGGTTATACCATGGGGGAGGGACATACAAAGCAACATAGAAATCATCTTATAAATATGTTAGAAACAATTAGCTTAGCATCATCTTATATGGTCATATGTACATAGCTTTTGGCCTTTTTAGCTTATCCTAGACATATACTAGTTATTGCAAATACGGGAAACATGGAAAATTATGTTAAGTGAAGTAAGCTAGGCCCAAAGAAACATAGATCCAATCAATTTTTTAGCAATGTACTTTCACTAAGAAAGCATTGATCTTATAGATTTAGCCTAATCGAGGAGAGATGGCAAAGTATTTCAGTAGTAGAAGCAATATAAATAACGAAGAATATAGCTTATATAACAAGAAGATATTTCTAATTATGTAAATTCCACCATTCACAGATCTGTCACTGTAATCAAATCAGAATTCTTGATGATTCAGTTTGATTGAAAATATGAATAGACCCCATTTTGTAACTTTTTTCGAATTAGAGATAACATATACAGACTGACCAGGCAATATACATATAAATAGTGATTTAATGTATAAAACTATACAGTAAAAAATACCTGGTGAAACACACTGCTTTTCCACACATCATAAAGGTTTCCTGAAGGCTCCCAAAAGGTGACTATTACAACCCCAAATTACATTTTGAAGATGTTTTTCTATTGCACTGGCATTTGAACTCAGTATTTCTCACTTGTTAAGCAAATGTTCTAGCACTTAAGCCTGGTCAATCCAAATATTTTTAGTGTTCCTATGTAGGACTCTAGTTGTTAAAATGATGACTTCTTTTGTGAACCTTAAATAGTGATACAATTCATATGAAAGTGAAGATAATACTAATATTTTATTGACACAGAAGGATTGTCACATATGAATTATATGAACATAAAAGAAGAATCAAGCCATACACAATGTGACTCAATAGGCCATTGGCAAGTTTCAAATGGTTCAACCGATCTTTAATAGCCAAATTTGTGGTAATTAATTCAGCTCTCAAACATAACTAAGTAGCATCCCCCTTACCCATTAGGAAGGTGTTTATTACACTGAAAACCCTTAGAAGCCAAAACGTAAATTCTATTGTTCATACTTGCAAATAGAAAATACTTGGTTTGATATTTAAGATGGTTTATAATATTTAGAAATACATTTTTAATATGCGGATATTAGAAAATTTGTCACAAATAATAAGTTAATGATTATTCTTTGGGTGAAATTTTCAGTAATCTGCTATAGCACAATGAGAATTCAATGGGAAACAGAATGATCTCCCTCAATTTTTCTTATCCCAGTATCACTTGCACTAGCTATGTAAACTTCTCTAAACATAGATGTATCTGCTATTTTTCCCAGACAATTGTAAATATTTAGTTAACAACATAACAAAACAGAGTTGGCCTCAAGATTTTCCAGTAAATGTTTATTTTTTTCCAGCAAGTTATAGTTTGTTCTTACATCTTACATTAAAGAAACACCTTGGAGTGTCTTTAGATGAAGTCACAGAATAGATGCATCTAATTCATGGGATAGTATTATGTAAATTACAATAATGTCTACATTTGTAAATCACATTCTACCTTACAAAGTGGTTTTAGCTTGTATCTTACATAGGTCTCAGACAAATCCTGTAATACATAGTCCTGCTTTTGACCGTTACTACATGGTCAAAACTTGTGTAATAAAAATAATGGCATTTCATTGGGACCAGGATCCATGAATCTAATAGATACTGTTATTGTCTAACCTTTTCTGAAGTTACTGAAAATTAGTAGGTACGAATGTCATACTTAATACTTTGCAGATCGACCTTTCCATAAAAGTCCTTGGCTTCCTTCTTATTGCATACAACTCACACCTCTTCAGAATCACGCAATGAGTTACATGGATGATAAATAATATAGTCATCTGTCAGAATTTTATGATGAGATTAACTAACATGGAAAAAAAGACTAGTCTCAAATCAGAGAATTTCTTAAGTCAACATTTGACTTAAGGCAACTTCCTTGCTTCGAGCCTTATTTATAAGAATATCTGCTTTATCATCTGTCCCCAAAATGTTTATCATTCAATTGGTTTTGGACATTTTTATATGAAAAACAAGCTTACTTTTCTCTCCTTAAACTCCATTATAACTGCATTTACAACCAAAGGTTAGCATTTGAAGAGTTTGAATGACTAACACAAGGATGCAATTAGTCAACGGAGAAATCCAAGCTACAAATTCAAATGTTAAGAAACTAAGTTCCAAGCCCTTTCTAATTTGTTTTTTGTCATCTAAATTGTTTTTCACAAATTCTTTTTTATACATTTTTATTGTAAAAATACTGTACAGAGGGGTACAGTTACATGAGTAAGGTAATGGGTACATTTCCTACTGAGCATTGTTTCCTCCTCCTTTGCTTTTCCCGTACCATCCCTTCCTTCCCCACCTCACCAATTACTTCCCTCTACCAAGTTGTAAAGTTCCTTTTTCAACATAATGTCTTGTACATCTCATTGTTACAATGGGTCAGCCTATATCCCTATTTAAGCATTGTGTTTTTTCCCCTCCCCTCCCCAAATTAGAAAAGTGAAGTATATATATAAGATGCAGGGCACTGGAATCAAATACAGTGAAAACGAGTTATACCATGGGGGAGGAACATACAAAAGAAACAAAAAATCATATATTACATTATAAGAACATTAAGAAGAATAGCGACAAAGATCAAACCTCTTGTGTCCTTGTCTTGGGGTTCATTTAGCTTAACACCATCTTATATGATCAAATGTACATAGCTTTTGACCTTTTCTGCTTGTCCTACAAATGTACTAGTTATTGCAAGTAAGAGAAATCATGGGACCTATGTTTCTTTAGGCCTGGCTTACTTCACTTAATATAATTTTTTCCAAGTTTTTCCATTTCCTAACAAATGGGGCAATGTCATTCTTTTTGATGGAGGCATAGAATTCCATTGTATATATTTTCTTGATCCATTCATCTACTGAGGGGCATCTGGGTTGGTTCTATATCTTAGCTATGTTAAATAATGCTGGTAGTGAAAACTTTAAAAACCTGAAAAAGGAAATCAAAACAGAACTTAGAAAGTGGAAAAAATTCCCATGCTCCTGGATTGGGAGGAACAACATCATGAAAATAGCAATACTTCCCAAAGCTATCTACAAATTCAATGCGATACCCATCAATATTCCAACTTCATTCTTCAAGGAAATAGAAGAGGCAATCCAAAAATTCATATGGAACAATAAAAGACCCCGAATAGCAAAAATGATCCTTAACAGAAAGAACAGTGCTGGAGAAATATCAATACCAAATTTCAAATTCTATTACAAAGACATAGTAATCAAAACAGCTTGGTACTGGCACAAGAACAGACCTGAGGACCAATGGAATAGAACTGAAGACCCAGAAATGAACTCATAGACCTATAGTCACCTAATCTTTGATAAGGGAACTAAGAGAAATAGAACCGAAGAAAGCCTCTTCAATAAATGGTGCTAGCAAAACTGGTTAATCACCTGTAGAAAACTAAAGCTAGATCCTTATATATCACCCTGCACCAGAATCAACCCCAAAAGGATCAAAGACCTCAAAGTCAAAGCAGACACCCTAAAAACATTACAGGAAGGAATAAAAGAAACTCTAAGGCTCCTTGGCACAGGCTGAAATTTTCTTAATAGAGACTCAGAAACAGAACAAATCAAAGAATGGTTGGACAAATGAGATTGCACGAAGCTTCAGAGCTTCTGCATGGCAAAGGACACAGCTAGCAAGATTAATAGAAAGCCCAAGGATTGGGAGAAGATCTTCACTAGCCATACAACAGACAAGGGTCTTATATCTAAAATACAATTGGAACTCAAAAAATTAAATCCCCCAACAACAAATCCTCAAAGAAACAACCTCCCGAATAATAAATGGGCTAAAGACTTAAAGAGAAACTTCTCTGAAGAGGAAAGGATGGCCAATAAACGTGTGAAGAAATGCTCAACCTCTCAAGCCATAAAAGAAATGCAAATCAAAACAACATTGAGATTCTACCTCACCCCAGTTAGAATGGCTATAATCAAGAACTCTAATAACAACAGATGCTGGAGGGGATGTGGACAGAAGGGAAACCTACTGCATTGTTGGTGGAAGTGTAAACTTATTCAACCACTTTGGAAAGCAGTATGGAGGTTCCTCAAAAACTCCACATAGAGCTTCCCTATGACCCAGTAATCCCACTTTTGGGCATTTACCCAAATGATCACCAACACTACCATACTAAAGCTACCAGCACAACTATGTTTATCCCAGCATTATTCACCGTAGCTAAGATATGGAACCAAACCAGATGCCCCTCAGTAGAAGTTTATTTGTCTTCAGCTTTGGCACCAGCAACTTTCTGATCCCTTTTGTATTCCCCTCTAAGACAGAAGTGTAATACTTACTTCATTGGGTCACTGTGAGGATTAACCAAATAGTGTGCACAAAAGCAATTAGTTCCATGTCCTACACATCGCAGGGGCTTTAAAATTTTGGCATAGAATAGGCATTTCAAAATCTATCTTCTGCTGTTTCTTTATGTTTCCTTTAATAAAAACACCTGGAAGAGAGATACTAATATAAATTATTTTGCTTATTGATATATAGTTCAATATGACACTTTGACTGGTTAGATTCTTGCCATTAATGATTACTGATATTTCCCTTCATCATAGCTAATAGTGAAGCTACAGTTTATTTTATCCATTTCAGTTACATTGAATTACAACATTCAAAATGACATTCTTGCACTTATAACTTGAATAAAATGCCATATTTTATCCTACAATTTAAAACACAGTTTTTATACTAAAAGTTTCTTGAACAAAGTGCTACATCCATAATCCTTGGTGTTTTATCTAAACAGTATTTCAAATATCATAAGTTCACAAACTTCCTAAATATTTTGAGTAAAAAAATTCGGAAAAGTTAACAAAAGAAATGGAAGAATATTTAATAAATATGAGAAAAATACATGATATCTTATCCAAATATATAGAGTTTTTAGAGCTTATATTTTAAATTTTTATGGCTTATAAACAGAATGAAAAATAAATTTCAGAAATGGATATAATATGTAGTTTAGATAGGACAAAATTATACTATTGGGGTGGGGTGTTTCATTGTGTAAGGTTCATAGATAATTATTGTTTACTCTAAGCAAGTTAAGATTCAGGAAAAGATTACTCTTTGAAACTGATATCACTAAAATATTTGAAATAATGGATGAGCGTTTGTCTTTGTATCAGTTGGGTATCCAGGAAGATAAAATATCCAGGGAATTTGTTTAAATAGAACTTAATAAAAAAAATTCTTACAGACTGGTTAAAAGAGTTTAACAAAACAAGTTATAGTCAAATGCAAGTATTAGCAATAGTGAGCTCTCCAAGCATCCCTGGGATTAGAGAGCCAGGAGAAAGAATGGTGTACCAGGACACAGAGGAATCAGAACCATGAAGTTATCAAAGCTGTGGTCATGTGAAAAGTATGGCTAGAGTGATAAAGCACCAACCAAACAAGTGAGCTATGCAAGCAGGAGGTCCTGAGTTCAAACCACAGGACTGGCAACTATTTAACTAATGAATTAATGAACTACCCATCTACATAAACAAACAAACAAATAAATAAACAAGTAAAAAATAAGTAAATAAGAAAACTGAATGTTAGGCCATAAAATAAATCTCAAGGCGTGGTTCATGCCAGCAATCCCATTACTCAGAAGCTGAGATCTGAAGATTGAAATTCAAAGCCAGTCTGGGCAGAAAAGTCCGGAAGACTCTTATTTGCAATTGATTACCAAAAATCTGAAGTGGAGCTATAACTCAAGTGGTAGAGCATTAACCTTGAACAATAAAGCTCAGGAACAACACCCAGACCCTGAGTTCAAGCCCTAGAACTGGCATAATACCAAACAAACAAACAAATCTCAAAGAACTGGAACCGCATGCAGAATATTCACTGACCTAAATTTAAAAAGAAATCGGAAGCTGGGAAGGTGGCTCAGTGGTAGAGTGCTTGCCTTGCATGCATGAGGCCCTGAGTTCGATTCTTCAACACCACATAAGCAGAAAAAGCCGAAGTGGCTCTGTGTTTCAAGTGGTAAAGTGCTAGCCTTGAGCTGAAGAGCTGAGGGACAGCGCTCAGGCTCCAGGACCAACAAAAAAAAAAAAAAAAGAGGAAGAAACAAATCAGTAGGAAACCTCCTAAAACCACACTCACTTAGAAACTAAATAATGAACCTCTAAATAACTCATGAATAAAAGACAAAAATCAAAAGAAGTATTAGAAATCTTTTTGAACTGACATACAATGGAAATATGACAAGTTGTAATGTCATGCTCTATTGTTTGATCTTAGTGGTGGTTACTTAGTTTTAACTTTCTAATGGCTTGCTAAATTTACATTAGTTTCTATCTATTCATGGCCCATTTTACGGAATTAGGTTGTGGTCAAAAAGAAAAGTTAGTAGCATGCAGCTGACATGTGGACCTTGTTTAGCTTATTGGAAGAGGCGACAGACAAGGGAAATCGGAATTCCAGAGAGTATCAAACGCTGATAAAACTCATGTAGGCAACCCAGATGCCCCTCAGTAGATGAATGGATCAAGAAAATGTGGAATTCTATGCCTCCATGAGAAAGAATGACATTGCCCCATTTGTTAGGAAATGGGAAGACTTGGAAAAAATTATGTTAAGTGAAGTAAGCCAGGCCCAAAGAAACATAGGTCCCATGGTTTCCCTTATTTGCAATAACTAGTATATGTCTGAGACAAGCAGAAAAGGTCAGGTAAATTGATGTTAGGAAAATGAACCCTAACATATGTATTCAAATGTTTTTTTCTTTCATGCGATTGTTACTAACACATTTATAAGATGATTTCTTTGTTGCTTTGTATGTCCCTCCCCCACAGTATAACCCCTGCTTTCACTGTATTTGATGTTGTTATAATTTGTGGAGGGGAAGGGAAAAAACAAATCATTTAAATAGGGATACAGGTGGACCCATTGCAACAATGAGATGTACAAGTCGTTATGTCGAAAACGAACTTCACAACTTTGTTGGAGGGAGGTGGGGGGGAGGATTGGATGGGGGGAGGCAGGGGGAGGATGGGAAGGAATGGGAAGGGGAAACAAAGGAGGAAGCTACAGAAATGTACTCATTATCTTGCCCATGTAATTGTAACCCTGTAGGGAGCCGAGGCGAGACTCCGCCCACTCCCTTGCAGCTTTGAGGTAACCACCCCAGACGGTGCTTGGCGGGACGCCTGGGCTGTGCGCATGCACGAGCCAGGTAGAGTCCCCAGCCAATCCCATGACACCTGGTGACGGTGAAAGGCAGGCGACCAACAATAGAAAGACCCGCGTTCCGATTCTCCTATATAAGCGGCTGTGTTTCGGGTGCACGCTCTCTCGCGCCCAAGCTCTCCTACAACTAAGAGGCTCTCCAATAAAGCGTGATCTGAGAAGACTCCTGGTGTGGTGGTCGTTTTTCCTCGCTGGTCGAGTAGACGGTCGCTACAAGTGGTGCCGAAACCAGGGAACGAACCAGGGACGGGACCCGCGCGAGAGGCCGAACCGGAGCCAGAACTCAACACGCGGAGAGGGGACGTCGGTAAATATCCCCCGGTATGCTGTTCACTGTAGATTTAGATATTTATTGGTTGCTTGCATTGCTTCTTCCCTTGTGGCTTGTCTTTTTGATGGTGCGCACTTGCCTGGAGGAGGGAGGGTTTGATTTAATCCAGGAAGGATGCAAAGTACTAACGAGGCATCAGGATAGTCTATCAGAGTCAGCATACAGTAAGGGGGAGGAAAATAGGCCTAAAAGAAAAAGGGAAAAAAGACAAAAGGATCCTAAAGAATTAAAGCAAGAGGGACTGCAGCCCTCACAAAAGGAGAAGGGTTTTAGGGAGGGGGTCTCAAGGAGACCCCCATGCCCTTCTTTAAAAGCAAACCGGTTCTCAGCCCTACATGTGGAAGGGCGGGACCAAGAATATAGTAATCTTGTGAGTGACTCAGAGGAAGAAATGTTAGAGGAGGAGGGAGAGCAGCTCGATCCAGCTGATAGTGAAGAGTTAGAAGAGGCTGTGGCGGAGCACGAGGCAGACAGATATGGGGGGTGGCGCCCCCTAGGGGTGGGAGTACTGCAGCAGCCAGGGAGAGGAAACGGAGCTGCCCCTCACTCGTTGGCCCCCCCGCCGTGCCCGCTGGCAGGGAAGAGTCACTTTATAAAAGAAAACACCTGGTCGCGATTAGCAGCCGCTTTCCCAGTCTTTGAGAATCCCATTACCAATGAGAGAATTCTTGAGCGGGTTTCCTACTCCCAGCTTAAGGATTTAGTTGAGGCAGTCAGGACTTATGGGGTGACGGCCAATTATACCACTGCCTTGCTTCAAAGGCTAACTATTAATGCTATGATTCTGTGGGAGCAAAAACTGTTCAATATTTTCCTGAATTCGTGGCTAAACAGGCAATTTTGATCTGAGAAAATAAAAATAAAAAAATAAAAAAATAAATAAAAAAATAAATAAAAAAAGGCAATTTTGGGTATAAAATATTGTTTGATGCACTTTGCAAAAATTCCAGATAAATTAATTATTCCATACACCCGTGAACAAGTTGAAATTTTAGCAGCCACAATGGATATGTGGGCAATTCTTGTTTGCTCATTTCCAAATGTAATTGATAATCATTATCCTAAGCATCCTCTGCTTGCCATAGTTAACAAAAATTTAGTGTATTTTCCTGTTGTCACTTCAAAGGAGCCCTTGGTTGATGCTCTGACCATCTTTACGGATGGATCAAAATCTGGACAAGGTGCCTTTTTTGTTCAAGGACACAAACAGCCGGTAGTCTTTAATTTTCGGCCGAATGCCCCACAGGCTGTTGAATGTTTAATTGTGCTTGAAGTTTTTAAAAGATTTGATCAACCTTTTAATTTATTTTCTGATTCATTATATGTTGTAAATGCCGTTGCTTCTCTTGAAGTTGCTGCTTCAATTAAGCAGGCCAGTACAATTTCTAATGTTTTGTTACAGATTCAATCCCTTATCTTAAACAGAAAACATCCTTTTTATATTGGACATATTCGTGCCCACTCTATGCTGCCGGGCCTGATGGCAAGGTGTAATGATTTGGTGGACCAGGCAACTCGGGCTATGGCTCTGGTTGCTGCTGATCCTGTAGAATTGGCAAAAGACTTTCATAGATTGTATCATGTACCTGCTAATACCCTTAGGAAAAGATATAATTTGCCCAGGCATGTGGCAAGAGATATTGTTAAAGCCTGTAAATCTTGTGTTACCTTTCTTCATCCTCCCCATGTGGGAGTAAACCCCAGGGGGTTGAGACCAAACACCCTATGGCAAATGGATGTTACTCATCTGACAGAATTTGGTAAGTTAAAATATTTACATGTGTCTGTGGACACCTTTTCTGGTGTCATTCATGCCACACCTTTGGCAGGAGAAAAGGTGTCTCACGTCAAAATACACTGCTTAGAAGCTTGGGCAGCTTGGGGAAAGCCCCTTAGACTCAAGACGGATAATGGCCCTGCTTATACTTTCCATGGTTTTCGCTCCTTTTGCGCACAAATGCAGGTTGCCCACACCACCGGATTGCCCTACAATCCTCAAGGACAAGGTATAGTGGAAAGAGCTAATAGAAGCATAAAAGAAATGCTTCAAAAACAAAAAGGGGGAATTGCTGAGTCAGCGTCCCCCAGGGAAAGACTTTCTCTTGCGCTCTTTACCCTTAATTTTTTAATTCTAAATGACAACGATCAGTCTGCCGCAGATCGGCATATGACAAGAGACCCCATGGATACTAAAGACATGGTTATGTGGAAGGATGTTATTAATAATAAATGGTATGGACCGGATCCGGTAATAACGAGATCCAGGGGAGCTGTTTGTGTTTTTCCACAGAGTCAAGAAGTACCTCACTGGGTGCCAACGAGACTGACCAGGCCGGTGGAGACTGCAGCAGAACCCCCTCTTGAAGATGCCATCCACTCGTCTCCTGATGCAGCTGATCTTCCTGCTGTTAGCAACAGTGCTAATAGCAATCCCTGTGATAGCTAAACCGATGATGCTGTGGGCTGTTACAATTTACTGACTGGGCCTCTGCGGTGTCCTTTTCCAAAGAGCGGGTGGGAGTCGGAATGTTTTTAGCCTGCTGCTTGGGAGGATGCGTGGTCTGCCTATGGTTGGTCTGTCGCCTTCGAGCCCAAACCAGAAGGGACAAGGTTGTTATCTTGCAAGCATTAGCCGCTTTGGAGAGTGGATCCTCACCCCAGATTTGGCTGTCGGCCCTAAGAGGCAGTTAAGCCTTACCATTCTGCATAGCCTTAGCACCCCGAGGGATCAGGGGATCCCATTGCACCGGGACAGGTATGCAATTTGCAATTTGGGACAGGGTGCAAGGCAAGTGCACTGCACTTGAGGAGATGGTTCTCATCTCCTCAAGAAGAGCATGCTGGGTTGCAAGTGGGTTGATGCCCAAGATCCCACCTCTGCAAAAAAGGCATCGGACGGGCCTGGTCATCACTGGGGAAGGCGCGCCCCTCAGGAGAAGGCCAGTGCAAGGTCCTAATGGTTTAGACAGAGGCCCAACCTCTACTCTTACCTGTTGCCAAAAAACAAAAAAGGGGGAACTGTAGGGAGCCAGGGTAAACGCCATTACAAGATGGCGCCCACTCCCTTGCAGCTTTGAGGTAACCACTCCCTTTCAGGCGGTGCATGGCGGGACGGTGGGTCCTGGGCTTTGCGCATGCGCGAGCCACGTAGAGTCCCCAGCCAATCCCGTGCCCTCTGTACAGTATTTTCTCAATAAAAAATAAAATAAAATAAAATACAACTTAAAAAAATTATGTAGGAGCAAATAGCAGGATGGCAAGGAATAGGAAGCCTCGTTAGATATAATGATGAACCTACACTGGAGAAAATTGTAAGGAAAAAGTAAAAATCAAAAGTGCCTATGTTAGAGTGAGACTGAGTAGGAGAAACAAATCAAGTGGTGCCAAGGTTTAGTCTAAATCAGAGTATATCAAACTGAAAGTAAAGAACTTGAAAGAAGAACATAATTATATTATGGTTTAAAAATGCACTCGTAGAAAAATAATAACATTATTGGTAAAATAGCATTTATTTTTACTTTTTAGGCAACTAGCAATGTCAAATAAAAAACACAGTAGTGTTGAAATTTGTGCAATAATTTCTGTGATACTATATAAGGAGGTAGAAAGAAGTATCCACTCTTCCTTTTTTATTTTTCCTTCCTCCCTCCCTCCTTCTCTTTTCCTCCCTCCTTCCCTCCTTCCCTTTCTTTTCTTTTCTTTCTTCTTTCTTTCTTTTCTTTCTTCTTTCTTTCTTTCTTTCTTTCTTTCTTTCTTTCTTTCTTTCTTTCTTTCTTTCTTTCTTTCTTTCTTTCTTTCTTTCTTCTATTGTGGTTTGAAATCAAGGTCTCACCACTCTGAGAAAATTTACTAGGCTATTGCTCTACCCTCCAGAACTATTTTTGCTGATTATTTTAGAGGTTGAATTTGGTAAGCTTTACTGCCTGGGATGAACTCTAGCCATGATTCTCCAAATTTCAGCCTCCTATACAGTTAAGATTACAGGCTTGAGTCATGGTTGAATAGCCACTTCCCTGTGCCCAGGTAAGTTGGGGCAGTATGTGTCCAGTTAGGCGTTTTGCAACTTAAGCATAATCAATTTCTTAGCAAAGCAGTAGGATTGAGTTTGGGAAGGAATTTATGCCTTGATTCTATTAGGGGAGCCATACCAAATTGTCATCCAGACATTTTATGTCCTTTGGGATCTTGCACTTCTTGGTAAGATTCAGTGCTTTTCATTGTGTATTTTACCAATATTTATTGAATGCTAAGTATGTACGGCATTGGTTAGCCTTTTGGAATATTCTAGAGACTAAAACAAAAAGAAAGACAAGAACTATTCCTGCCATTACACACTTACTTCAAAAAAGAAGTCAAAGTTCAAAGTTATAAACACTATCTGAAAGTCAGATTTGTGTCCTCATAATACTGGTGCTTGAATAGCAGGTTCAGTGTGTAAAATTCCTTTTGACAAAGGATGGAGGCTAACAGAAGTCACTTTTCTGAAGTACAGTGTATTTTAATATTTCTAGACTTTCCCTAGAAAGCCATCTGAACATTACCTGGTGAGAAACAATTTTTACTCCTGTGTCACATTTTTCTACTGAGAGGATTTTCACACTCACCCAGCTCTGCTGGTTGACACATCATATCCTTAGATAGTCTGTTCAAAAATAACTCTTTAAATGAGTGAGCTTATATGTTCAAGCCAGAAGTAAAAACCATAGCAGTTCCTCCAATACTAGTATAACATAAAGAGACCCATGTGTCTAGGCACAGGGGTGGGAGCGTTTGAGAACAGTGTGGATCCTGAGCTACACATGGAAGAATCCTATGGTGCATTACTGCTTTAGGATGGACAATTATGCAGCTTGTGACTTGATTTTTTTAACTTTTTAGGTTTATAAAAAATATTATTTGTAAGTAGTTATACAAAGGAGGTGACATTTAACAAAACAGTTTATGAATACAATGAGCTTGATCGGTGTCAACCCTTTCAACATTCTTACCTTTCTTTCATCCACCCCTTCACTTATTTTTCTTAATTTTGTGGCATTTTTCATAAGTTCTTAACTACATTCTTCCCACCTTCCTCCCTTCATTGGGTTCTTCCTCTCTCCTTGGCCCCAATCCCTCTCACAACTAATCATTTCCTGGTGCTTATTTTGTTGGACTTTGACCATGCATCAGAAAGAATGCTATTGTACCAAAGATTTGGGAAAATAATATGAAGTTAAGTAAGTCAGACCCAGAGAAACAAAAGATGCAAGATTTCCCTCATTTGTGATAGCTAGAATGCATTTATGAATCTATAAGTAAACATGTTGGGTGGTATGTAAGTGGTTACAAATGAAATAACTGAGGTATAGAAGATTCTATAGAAAGCTCAAATTGTGTAATTTTGTAGAAAGACATCTTGTGACTTTATCCTACAGCAGAGAATATTATGCTAAGTAAATAATATTACATGAAAAATTATCATACACACAGAGTAGAAAAAGTAAAAAGCCTCAGGTGGCAGAATGGCTGTTGATTGGTATTTGGAATACTCTTATCTCTAAATGATAATAATGTAGCTCCATGAATAATCTAGGCAGCTATAACTGTTTTCTCAATGATCTTCCCATGTTGCTATAGCCACTGTTGGAGATTATATCAACAGCTCAGCAATTTAGAACTCAGTGGTTATAATTCACCAGGCATTCAATAGACGACCTTAGAATCACCCATCACAACATTCATGTTTCTAAGCAACTATTTCTATAGCCATGTGGCTCTAACCTATGATTAAATAAATTACATATGGGGGTTGAATAATAGGCCTTTGGGAAATTTGAAATTCATGACAAAATTTGAACCCTAATACTAATTTTAGTATTTCATTAGTTTTATCACACTTACATTTAAGCTCCTAAAACTACAAGTATGTTATCCACAGAGAAAACATTCATTTCTGGGGAAAAATACTAACAAAGTTGTCATAAGTAAGACACCTCCAACCTGCTGTGGAAGAATCAGATACTGAATTCTATCATGCAGGTAGAAGGTACAGTGTCCAACTAGCTCCTCCTCAGGTGTGGAGATGGGATTATGACATGTCATATACACTACTTCCTTCTCATGGAAGTTTCAAAGAGAAAGTTCTGAAATTTGTTCATATAATAAGCTAATATGCTAAAAGTTCATGAAGAAGGATGAAATATGAAACCATTAACTGTAAGACCAACTAGAACTTAAACAGGTCATAAATATTTCCCAGTTTTTAAAAGAGGTTCCTGAGTCAGTATGAGGAATACTTGAACCCCAAGTCAGTATTTTTTTAAATGAAAATGATAATAGAATAAAAGGAGAAAGCCTTAAATCTAAAAGGTGATATTAATATAGGATCATGAATAAGCTAGGCAGACATGACTGCATAATCAATGATCTCTGCATACTGTCAGAAATTTTTTTCCCTTATTTATTCTATAATTTTTCTTCACTAAGTAGTAGCTTAATAATCTGCTCTTAATGTCCAAAAAAAGGACAACTTTGAACTGACAAACAGAACAGCAAAATAACTTCCCATTCTATCATTTCTTTATTTAAATAAAACAATTAACACAGTCTTATACCTCTGGATAAAGTTAATTCATACTTAAGTAACTATTTGTTCTGGTCCTGGTGCTTGAACTCTGTAGAGTCTGGGCACTGTCCCTCAGCTTTTGTGCTCAAAGTTAGTGCTCTACCACTTTGATTCGCAGCACAATTTCCAGCTTTTTGGCAGTTAAAGATCAGAGACTTATGGACTTTCCTGTTTAAGCTGACCTCAATTCTCAGATCTCAGTCTCTTGAGTAGCTAAGATTACAGATGTGATCCACCAATGCCAAGCTTTAAGGTAATATTTTATATTAGTAATAATGCATATTGTAAGAGATCGTGTATTAGGGGGCCTAATCTATGTGCCAAGCAAGCAACATTTGTGCTGTTTTTCTGTAGGAGTTAGCACAGTGGACTAACTGCGATAAATGCTTTAGGAGTTTGGCTCCACCGCAATTTTATGATCGTGGGGAACTGATGAGTTCATTGAATGGAAAACAATGTAATATTGAAAAGCTGAAGTAGCACCCTACAGAATTTTGGTGTTTTAAGAACTTAGGGATTTATCTAGATAGGTATTACTCTATTTTTCTTCTGTGCCTATCCTAAATGTGAGAGAGCAATTCTCTAGAATCAGAAAGTAATGCCAGCAGATGACGTTGCCCAATCCTTGACCCAGAGTTCTGCAACTAGCAAGTCATTATCTTCTTAGTCTAACCTTTGGTTTGCCAGAGTTTTCTTCCTAGTTATGATTCTTGAGAGGAACAAGAGACAAAAAGGACCTGAAAGTCTCTGTATTATCTGTCACTCTCTCCAAAATCTTTCAAGATTCAGGAGGAAAAACCAGAACTTGTCCCAATCACCCTTTTCATGCCTTAGTGATAATGTTACCCTTCATAACATCATTTTTGCATGAAGAAACAACAGCTTCCTAGAGGGTCTTGGACCTTTCACCCAACTTGACTACTGGTGTCGAGTATGGTTTACTGGGAGTAGAGTACACAAAGTAACTTTGACCAAGTCATTTGACCTTATGTGCATTTACCAAAGTCTTGACTGTTCTTGGTCTTGGGACAGAATGAAAATGTTTTCAAGTTTTTTTACTTTTTTTTTCTCCCAGTATTCTTCTCCTCCTCCTTCCTTCTCTTCCTCTTTCTCATTTTGCTTTTGTACCAGTTCTCATTTGTGTTTGAGTTAATAATTTGTTAGTATGTCTCTTGTCATTCTCCTTACTTATAGATAGATTGACCTCTAGCATAAAGGGAGAAATCAATGAGCCATTGGCTATAAGAGAGATTAAGACATAAAAGATCATACACACACACACACACACACACACACACACACACACACACACACACACACACACACACATATGTCCCTACATATACACATATTTAACTAAAGGAATTTTGGCATTAGAAGAAATTCAGTTCTGGCTAGAAAATTTCACAGACATGAAAAAGCACATGAGAAGGAGGATGAAGAAAATGATTATATTTCAAGAAGGACAGCAGAGGACACTCAGCTGTCAAGCTAGACCAATGTTGCCACTCTACCTGGCCACCCGACTAAATTAATATGGACCATATAGTTTATTTGGATGCAGCCTTAGAAGTTGTTGCTGCCATTGCGAAATGCTCTATCTGGCTAAAAGGAGAGGAAAACATTTCCTTAGACTTTTAGATATTAGAGGTCTGAGAAAAGGTGTCTTCCTGGTCTGTGAGAATCTGATAAAAGCTTTCTTCTTGGTTTGACCATCTTATATAGGAGGAGAGAGAGAGAGAGAGAGAGAGAGAGAGAGAGAGAGAGAGAGAGAGAGAGAGAGAGAGAGAGAGAGAGAGAGAGAGAGAGAGAGAGAGAGAGAGAGAGAGAGAGCACATACTCTTTGATGCCTGTTCATATGAGGCACTAATCTTAATGAAACCCTGCTCTCATGACCTGTTCTAACCCTAATTTCTTCCCAAAGCCGCATCTCCAAATATCATTACATTTGGGGTTAAAACTTGAATACAAGAATATTGAGGGTTTGCAATTCAGTTGATAGAAAATGTTTTCCAACTATGTCTTGAAGAAGAGATGCTCATCTCATTGTTGGCATACAGAAAAGCCGTTGGTTTTTGAGGGTTAATTTTATACCCTACTACTTTGCCAAAGTTTCGAATCAGCTCGAGTAATTTGGGAGTAGAGTCCGTGGGGTTCTTTAAATACAAGATCGTGTCATTGCAAAGAGGGAGAGTTTTACTTCATCTTTCCCTATTTGGATCCTCTTTATGTTTGCATCTTGTCTTATTGCTCTAGCTAGGCATTCTAATACTAGATTGAAGAGACGTGGAGAGAGTGGACAACCTTATCTCATTTCTGAGTTAAGAGGGAATGGCTTTAGTTTTTCACCATTAAGTATAATGCTGGCTGTAGGTTTGTCATATACAGCATTTATTGTATTGAGGAATGTTCCCTGGATTCCTAGTTTTTCCAGAGCCTTCATCATAAATGGGGTTGGATCTTGTCAAATGCTTTTTCTGCATCTATTGAGATAACCATGTGGTTCCTATCCTTGCTCTTGTTGATGTGATGAATTATATTAATTGATTTGGATATATTGAACCAGTTTTGCACCCCTGAAATGAATCCTGTTTGATCATAGTGTATGATTTTTTGGATGAATTGTTGAAGTCGATTGGCCAAAATTTTGTTGAGAAGTTTTGCATCAATCCAGAAATTCAAGATGGAGGAAAATTCAGTTTTATTTATATGCGTTCGCATCAGGTTATGTGCTTTCTCATCAAGCCAAATATATTTATGAATGTGGAATAGAAATTATCCCTGTATATCTCACCATTTGCCATAATCATAACTTTGGTAACACTATTCAATGCATGGGAACTCAGGGTTTTTTTCATAATTCTACCAGTGCTCTCAAATCTGGAGCACTGAGTAATTGGAAGAAATTATTTCAAATGCACTTACTTAGTTTAAAGCTTTATTTTTTTCCCTATGAAAGTTCTTGGAAAAAACTATACATTAATACAGGCCTTTGATTTAAGAAGATACTTTCTGCACATTTTAAACAATCATGTATTTTAACTTGATGTTTTATGTTTACCTTTTCAATTTTATTATTTTCATAATAAAGAAATTTCTTTTTAAAAGGATGTGCAGCATTCACTGAACAATTATTAAGAAATTCAGTAAATATTTTGATGATAAACAGTGTTTGTTTTACAATTAGTATGAGAACTTAGAAGCTTCAAACTCTGGATTGTATCTGGCTATTTTACTTTTTGAGTACAATGAGAGATTTTTAAATAAAATTTAGCAATTAATCCAAACTCTCACATCCTTTTCATATAAGAGTATTAACCTGGAATATAAAGTAATATTAAAAGATAAAATACATGTTGGTTCAAGCGTTTAGTTTTTAAAATGTGGCTTCTGCCTTTAATCCAGATTGTTATTAAAGCGATCAGTTTTTATGGTCTTCATGATACTGCTTTGTTTTACTATGACTTGTTTCATTGTGGTAGTCCAGCATCTAACAACAGTCTCAATAAAGTAGGACTTGATAACATTGAAGAGAAAAAGATGCTCAAGAAAGGTGGAGGGGGTCATTTCTGTGCTCCCCTTTTCCAATAAAGCTACCCCAACTGCTTCCGAGCCATAGTCAACATAGCACATGAAATACAATTCTCATTAGCTTTGTTCTTCTAAAGCTTTCCAGTGACTCGTAAAACTTTTGGGGTTCATAAAACACTTGTGGCTCTCAGGGAAGCAGAATATTAAAAAATAAAGCAAACGAACCAAAAATCAACTCTACCTTTACTGCTCAGTTTATTTTGAACTTAAAAAGATGTTTTCATAATCATCAAACTACTTAAAGAGGTAAGAACTTTTGCATACTTTAATTGAATAATTTAAAAAAAAAAGAAATTAAGCTCGATATAGTTGTATACACCTGTAACTTGTAAGTCTTTATTCAAGAATCAGAAGTAGGAGTAGCTTAAGTTCAAGGCCAGCATGGTCTACATAGGGAGACAGAATTAAGAAAAATAAAGGGGAGTCAAGGAGGAAAATTTTTTGATTTCGGTTAAATTTTAATAGTTGAGACTGGCAAAAGCTCTTACTACAGCAAGTCAAATTGAATATGAAAGTGTTTCATTGGCATTTATCACTTGTAAAGAAGGGCTTCTTGTTATATTTCCATATATACATCTAATATTCTTTGATCATATTCACCCCCCATCACTTTCTTCTCTTACCCTCTCCCATCTCTGTGAGCATCACCCTCAAATATCCATTTTTAAAGGCATAAAAAAGCAGCAAAAGCAACAAGAATTAGGTAAAATGGTGTGTTCTGTCCTTATTAGTAGCATTACTCTGGAGTATGGGAAAAAGATAGTGAAATGGAATATTTAGAGAAGAGAAACAAATTTAATATCATTATATAGACATTACAAAGCATGATTAGAATGATGCTGTTTGCAGACTCTATCTGGATTGCATTATTTTTATTTACATAAAAAAAATAAGGTAAATAAAAATATGTTATTTTTATTTTATTTTTTCATTGTTTCTTATCAGCTTTTTAAATGTTTTTTAAATTTAAAATTTAAAATTTAATGTTACATGAGTAAGGTAATGAGTTTTTCCCCTACTATCCCTTCCTTCCCCACCTCTCCAACTCCCTCTACCCCCACAAGTTGTACAGTTCATTTTCAACATAGTGTCTTGTACATCTCATTGTTACAATGGATAAACCTATATCCTTATTTCAGTAAAAATTATTTTATGTAAAATAAACATAAACAAAAATATTTATTTTATGTAAATAAAAATAAATGTTAAAAAAAGAAAGAACAAAAACAAAGGCAAAATACCAGCTCCTCTGGAACACATCAAAGGCAGTACTCAGAGGAAAATTTATAGCTCTGAGAACTTACATCAAGAAATTGAAGAAAAGTCAAATCAACACTTTAGTGATACATCTCAAGATCCTGGAAAAGCAGGAACAAGCTAAACTCCAAATCAACAAATGGAAACAAATAATAAAAATTAAACAAGAAATAAAATGAATTTGAGAATAAAAACCATAGAAAGAATAAGGAAACAAAAAGCTGGTTCTCTGAAAAAATAAAAAAAATTGATAGACCCTTAGCAAATTTGACTAAAAAAAGAATAGAACACACCCAAATTAAGAAAGTTAGAGACCAAAAATGGGAACATTACAACAGAAATATGCAAGATTCAAAATATTAATAGGGAATGCTTCACAAACTTTTATGCCAATAAATTTGAGAATTTGGGAGAAATGGAAGCATTCCCCGAGAACATTGGTATCCCTAAATTAACAAGATTTAGATCAACTGAATAGACCCATAATTAGTAATGAAATTTAAATGGCAATAAAAGACTTCCCTCCAAGAAAAGCACAGGACCAGATGGATTCACAGCCTAATTCTATAAGATCTTCAAAGGAGAACTTGCTCTCATACTCCTCAAAATTGTCAGTGAAATAGAAAGGAAAAGCTCACTATCAAAATCATTCTATGAAGCCAGCATAACCAAACTAAAACCAGATAGGGACCCATCAAAGAAATAGAACTATAGAGTTTCCTCTTTGACTGTTGATGCAAAACTTCTCAATAAAATTCTGGCCAGCTGAATTAAACAACTAAACAAAAACAATCATACATTATGATCAACATGGGGTTCATTCCAGGGTTGTAAAGCTGGTTCAATATATGCAAGTGAATTAATGTATTCAACACATCAAAAGCAGCAAGGACTAGAACCACACGATCATCTCAATAAATGCAGAAAAAGCATTTGAAAAGATTCAACACCCCATTTTGATAAAGGCTCTGGCAAATCCATGGAACATTCTTCAATATAATATAGGCTAAATATGACAAACCTACACCCAGCATTATGCTTACCAAGGAAAAGTTAAAACCATTCCTTTTAAAACCAGGAACAAGTCAATGATGCTCATTCTCCCCACTCCTCTTCAACACAGTGGTGGAATCCCTAGCAAGAGCAATAAGTCAAGAGAAATACATAAAGGGGATCCAAATAGGGAAAGAAGAAATAAAGCTATCCTTCATTGCAGATGACATAATCCTGCCTTTAAAAACCCCTATAGATTCCTCACCCAAGATACCTGAGTTGATTTGAAACTTTGGAAACATAGCAGGTATAAAATCAACCTATAAAAAGCAGTAGCCCTCTTGTATGTCAACAATGAGAAGATTGTGATGCTGAAATCCGAAAGCAACTCCATTTGTAATAGCCTCAAAAACTAAAATACCTGGGAATTAACTTAACCAAAGAGGTGAAGGACCTCTACTGTTAAAAACCTTAAAACTCTGAAAAAGAAATTGAAGCAGACTTAAGGAAATGGCAAAGCATTCCATGCCTCTGGTTGTAGAAAAATAACATAGGAAAAATGGCAATTCTGCCCAGAGCAATATATACACATATAAAGCAATACCCATCAAAATCCCAACAACTTTCTTCGAAGAAATAGAGAAATCAGTAAACAATCATATGGAATAATAAAAGAATCAAAATAGTAAAAACAATCCTTAGCAGGAAGAACAGTGCCTGGGGAGTATCAATAACAAACTTCAAGATTTATTACAAAGTCATAATAATAAAAACAGTTTGACACGGATACAAGAATAGGACATAGGACCAATAGAAGGACCAATAGAAGACCCAGAAATAAGCCAACAAATGTATAGCCACCTAATATTTCAGAAGGGAGCTAAAAACACAGGTTGGAAGAAAGACAACCTTTTCAACAAATGGTGCTGGGAAAATTGGCTATCTCCATGCAGAAAATGGAAGTAGATACTCAGGTATCACCTTGGAACAGAACTCAACTCTAAATGGATTAAAGATCTGAATATAAATCCACATACTGTGAAAATATTACAGGAAGGAGTAGGGGAAACCCTAGGCCTTCTAGGCATGGGACAAAGATTCCTAAACAAAGATTCAGAATCACAAAATTCGAAGACAGACTGGATAAATAGGATTGAAGAGCTTCTATGAAGCAAAGGACATAGCTAGCAAGATAAGCAGAAAGCCAACAGAATGGGATAAGATCTTTACTAGCTATGTATCACACAAGGGCCTCATATCTCAAATATATTAAACCGCCCAGAAACAAATCTTCAAAGAAACAACAACCCAATTAATAGGTGGGCTGAAGACTTAAAGAGATACTTCTCCATAGAAGAAATGAGAAAGGCCAATAGACACATGAAGAGATGTTAGATATTTCTGGCCATAAAAGAAATGTAGGTCAAAGCAACACTGAGATTCCACCTCACCCCAGTTAGAATGGCTATTATCAAGAAAAGTAACAATAACAGATGCTGGTGGGGATGTGGCCAAAAGGGAACTCCATTACACCATTGATGAGAGTATGAACTCACTCATTCACTCCAGAAAGAAGTATGGAGGTTCCTTAAAAGACTAAGCATAGAGCTTCCCTATGACCCAGCAACCCCACTCCTGGACATTTATCCAACTGACCACAAACCAGCCCGCACTAATGCCACCAGAACTACCATGTTCATCGCAGTATTGTTTACCATAGTCAATATATGGAATCAACACAGATGTCCCTCAGTGAGTGAATGGATAGAGAAAATGTGGTATATATATACAATGGAATTCTACTCATCCATCAGAAAGAATGATATTGTACCATTCATAAGGAAATGGAAAGACTTGGAAAAATTATGTTAAGCAAAGTAAGCCAGAGACAAAGGAACATAGGCTGCAAGGTTTTCCTCATTTATGGTATCTAGAATGTGCCTATAAATCTGCAAGTAAACACACAAGGATAAGGACATGGTGAATTATATAGGACTCTAGTCATTTGCATACTGAAGACAAAGGAGGATATGCATAGGAGTGTTGGACAAAGGCTCAATGGCTATGTACCAATGAGCATATAAAATGATCTTCTATGAAGTAAACTCCAATAGAAAGAAACAAGAGGCACTTTTAGCCGTCACTGTTGCTGTTTTTGTGTTTCTTTCCTTTTGTCTTGTCCGTTTGTTTGTTTCAGAGAGTAATGGAGGGCTCGTAAAAGGTGGAACAAGGATGAACAAATACATCAGTTGTATTCAAGACATTGTGGAAAATGAACTGGGTGGGTGGGGATGGGAGGGAAAAACTGGGAGGGAGCAATGGAAGGTGAAACATGGTTCAAAGTGAATTATACTCATTATTCATTACCTGATTCATGTAACTGTAACTCACTGTATGTCAATTCTACAATAACAACAATAAATAAATAAAATATATGTAATTTATACAAAAAGAATTAGAATTCTCTCAGAAATGAAGAAAATTTATTCTTCGGATTCCCTAGTACTTGCTGTAAGAATTTTTAAAATCAAAACTATGACAACATGTAGTTAAAATACTTAACCAAGGTTCAAATTATCTACTTAGTTATTTATCATTTTATATACACTAAATACCTTCAAACATTCTTTAAATTTCATCTAGAGGGAAAATCACTTAAATCATTGGTAAGTCACAAGGACTTCAAAAACTTGAATAATTTATCTCTGCTATAAGAGAGAAAATTTTGTACAAAAATTATAGTCTCAACATGCATACTCAAACATATTCCAGCACTAGCTACTGATTCTGCCATATTAATTTCATCTTGATGAACTGAAATTAGAAGTGCAACGAAGATAAATAAAAGGAAGAGCAAGTCTAGCAATCCTGATGTACTATAGCAATTCTATCAGCCCTGATCTACTTTTGCTCACAGCTAGTACTCTACCACTTGAACCACAATTCCACTTCTGGCTTTTTTTGTAGTTTGTTGGAGATAAGAGACTCACAGACATTCTTGTCCTGACTGACTTGGAACTGCAATCATCAGATCGAAGCTTCCTGAGTAGCTGGGATTAAAAGAGCCACCAGCACCCAATAACAGTTTGTTTATTTTGATAAGAATGTAGAGCTAGACAATAGCTGTTCACATCTGTAAACCTAGCTACTTGGAGACTGAACTGGGAGAATTGTTAGTTTGAGGCCAACTGGGTATATATGCAAAACATCTTCTCAACCAATACCTGGGCATAGTGTCAAGCAACTGTCATTTGAGCTACATAGGGAGGCTGAGATGCAGGACAGCCTGAGGAGAAAAGTCCATGAGACTCCATCTCCACAGAAAGAAACTGGACATGGTGGCAGGTGCCTGTCTTACCAGCTAAGGCAAGAATTAAAAATCAGAGGATCATGTGTGGGCAGAAAGTGCGATCCTGTCTCAAAAACAATTAATGTAAAAAGGGCTGTGTGGCTCATTCATAGAGCACCTGTCTAGTAATTGCCAGGCCATAAGTTCAAACATCAATACTGCCATAAAGAATTAGTTTTGTTGGTTGTGGGGTTTGAACTCAGAGCTTAGTCATTGACTGTGAGCTCTTTTGCTCAAGGCTAGAGCTCTACCACTTTGAGCCATAGCCCCATTTCTGGGTTTTGAGTGGATAACTGGAGATAAGAGACTCACTGGGACTTTCCTACCTGGGCTAACTTCAAACCATGATCCTCAGATCTCAGCCTCCTGAGCAGCTAGGATTATAGGTATGAGCCATCTGTGCCCAACTCATAACAAAATTTGAAACAAGAATATTGAAGTCTAGTTTGCATTTATAGATTATATTAGAATTTTGAAAATGTAACGATTGGTTGTAAATAACCTATTTTTTTTTTTGGTCCAGTCGTGGGGCCTGAACTCTGGGCCTGGGTGCTGTCCCTCAGCTCTTCAGATCAAGGCTAGCACTCTACCACTTGAGCCACAGCACCACTTCCAGCTTTTTCTTTTTGCTTATGTGGTGCTGAGGAATCGAACCCAGGGCCTCAGGCATGCAAGGCAAGCACTCTACCACTGAGCCACCTTCTCAGCCCTGTAAATAACCTATTTATGTTTACCATAATTTAACAATTTATATGCATATCATTTCATATTGTTTATCGAATTTTTTTGGTATATATTAGTTATACAGGAGGAGATATCATTGTTACATTTCCATGCAATCTATTGCAATCAATGAACCTCTATCACTCATCTTGTCATCCTTATGAAAGATTTTTAAACATCAGCATATGTTTTTTCTATGATCTTTCTTTAGTTTTAACTTGTAATTTATGAAGCACAATGAAATACCTCTCTTAGACCTGTTGAACATTCCTTAATCTCTTCAAATCAAAATTAAGCCTGTGTTAGCTTCCATACTTGTTATTATTTAAAATATTTAGAAGTCTATTGCTAAGTAGAATTGTATGCCTTATAAATAGCTATGTAAGAGGCTGGGCATTCTTATATCTGTACTTTTTATAACTTGATATCATTAAGTGTTTTAAATTTACCTCCTCATTAATTTCAAATATCAAAATAGCAAGTGTAAGGAATAAAATAGTACTTCATGATTTCATTTCGAGTCTTAATTCCAGGAAAATCTTCTAATTTACGACTCAACCTCCAATGAATACAATTGTATTTGTAAATCGGAAGTAAGAAGAATTCACTAAAACCACTTTATTTAGAAGACACTCTTGCTCTTTGAGGTAATTTCTGTTCTTTTGTGAATATGAGATAACCTTCAATGATTATGTATGCACACACAATCTGAAAATATTAAGAGAAAAATGTCTTACATTGAATCATAATCTATTAATATGATTACTAGAAGGTAGGACCTTTGGCAAGTGTTCAGGGCTTAGGGTGGAACCGATCTCATTTAAATGTAAGATCAGTGCCAATATTTTAAAAAGGATAAAATAGCCCCTCAAGTTATGTGAGGACACAGAAAGAATGTGCCATTCAGAAATCTAGACACTGCATCTGTGGATTTTGAACTTCTCAGCCGCTAGAACTGTGCGTAATAAATGTCAGTCATTTCTCAGCTATCTAGTTTCTGATAAACTTGTATGAAACACTGAGTGCATGAAGATATAAAACCTTGCCTCGTGAAAGGAAGAGGAAATAGCTTCCATTTAAATAGAAGTAGCTGATTCTCACTTAATGTACATGGTTTCCTTTCTTATAAAGTGGCTGATTGCTTCATGTATTTTCTCAAGTAGGTTTTTGATCGTAGAAGGATTAAACTGTCTCCAGGGATAAAAAATTATAATGTAGGAACCTGTTATATATAACCAGAAAACAGTGAAATCAGTTTTAACCACTTCAGAGCTGAAGTTGAACAGAAATAACCAATAATAATTTGTCTTTCAGGAGTCTCTATGTTTATTTTTTTGTCTGTTTCTCTTTCTTCTAACTATTGGTTTAATGCCTCTCAGTCTCTCACTTTGTAGCCCCTGCTCTGTGGTAATGGACGTTTCAAATATTTCTCCTTTGGCATGTACACAATCTACCAGGCACAAAGGGCATGTTGCAGAAGAAAGAGAGCTTCTTGTTCTGGTTCCAGTGCAAGGTGTATTACCAGTGCAAACATACAGAAAGAATCATCTGGTTATGTTCTATGCAGGTATGAATCCCATTCCAGTTACTCCTCTAGTGACCTCAGAGCCTGGTAGGCGACTCTCTGTCACCACTTACATAATACAGCACATCCTACATTAGTGGGGGGAAAAATCTTTCTGTATACCTCCTGCCCACAATTGCTAGCTCAACTATACCTGTATACCCAGTGTATGTATTTGTATGGACCAGTGGTGGCCAACAGAACTTAAAACATTTTATCAGTCATTCTACATGCGGAAAATCCACATTATCTCCAAGAAGGTCCCATCTTTTTTTTTTATCCTTCCTTCATGTTCTCATCATTATGTTCTGTAACAGCTAATAATTATCTATAGTAAACTGACAAAATCATTGTATGATTTCAGCTTCCTAACTGATACATTAAAAAACCCACATGACACTAATTATAACAGGAATATATGTCATCTTTTCCTCCTTTATAAAAATATCTTGAGTATATTGCATCAATATTTGTAAATTAATTTAGCTCATTCTCTTTATCATAGAATCAAAGTGACCATGTTGAAGCAATGTGGAGTGAGTTCTGATAATAGTTATATTCAGATTATATTAATCATGTGAATACAATTAAGACAGATTTCAATAAAGATTGGGATTTAAAATTTTTTGTCACTATAATATTATAATGTTCCTTCAAAAATATAAGTTAGAATGGTCTTGAAACGATGTCAAATTATTCAATACCTCTGAATACAATTTCATATTTAAAAGGTTAATGTTATTTAAGTAGAATTTGAAATTGAATGCTTTGTTTTAGGTTATATTTTGAAAAATGTATTATAAAAATAAAGATAATTCTAGTTTATTTAGAAGTCCTTAGTATTTTTCAATGCTACTATATTTGTTTTATTTATTTTCTAAAAGGATGGCAGTGTGATTTTATTTTGCCTTGTGGAAGAAATGTCAAAAGCATTAATTTTTTTATTTACCTGTAGTACCAGCAAAAGGCAATGTATTAGTAATTTTTGACTAATTGTGATGGTTAACATTGATTGTATATTTTACTGGGTTAAGGAACATCTCTGAGCTTACCAAAGCACATCTTGTATGAAAGCATGTATGTATGAAAGCATTTCCAGAGAATATTAGCTAAGAAGAAACACCTACCTAAAGTGTGGACAGCACTATCCCCACAGGGAATAAAAGTGGGAAAGGAAAAGGCCTACGGTGGAGGCATTCTTTCTCTTTGTTTGTTGGCTGCCATGGTGTGAGCTTCTCTGCTTTTCTCTGCCATAATCTACTCACTATGATACTAAAACCCATAAAACTGATTCCAAAGCAATCCTTCCTGCTTTAAATTGCATCTGTCAGTATGACCAAAGTTTGTGTAATACATCAATGCATTAAAACATGTTTCTCATCATATGGCAAGTGTGCGGTTTGGAAATATATATACACACAGCATATCATTTCTAAATCTAGTAAAACATGAATTGCAATAAACATGATTATTTCTCTATGGTAAATTCTATGTTTTCGCTAAGATATATAGTATTGAATTTTTGTCTATAGTCACCTTACTGTGTAACAGAATTCCTTACTCTTAGCTTAGTCTTATCGAATTGTAACTTAGTGTTCACTGATTAACTTTTCCCTGTACCTATCTCTCCCTATTCTTCTCAACCCTCTGGCACCAGCTATTTTTCTTGACACTTATTAACTTTTTCATATTCCTGTATACGTGAGACCATGTGGTACTTATCTTTCTGGGCCTGGATTATTTCACTTAACATTGAGCCTCTTACTTTTCTTTATATCTTTATTTATTCATTAAAATATAAGCCCAGCAGTTTAAATCCAAGAGTATAGATTCAATTTCATGAATTTTTAATTTCATGGAAGAATGATAATAATACATAAGATTTTTCATTGCTGCTTAATTCATCTTCTAAAACATTAAATTTAATTCTTTAGTTAACCAGCTAAAATCCAAATCAGTAGTAATGAATTGTTTGGGACTTTTAATTATTTTCTTGCTACATTCCATTCCTTAAAAGTGCTTTAAAGAACACAATATGTTTTACACTACAATATTTTTGTTTATAACAGACCAATCTTCTCCTAAACACAGATGATAATTGTTTTGATATAGGTTAATGTATTTTAGTAGTGCATCTTGCTTTTATTTTACCTCAGAATTGAGTGTTTCCTATGATTTTCCTCTCTGAGTTTAAATGGTCAATTTCATTGTCGTTGCTTTAAGGACTTCTTTGCAGATGAATTCATACTGAAACTAATTTCATCTTTTTGTTTTGTTGTTCCCAAAGTTGTGATTTATTGGTTTGGTTACAGAATAGACCTTCCTTGGATCTCTGCGCTTCATTTCCAATTTAGAATTGTGTGACAGCTCTATCTAGCTAAGACAATGATCAGAGCTCTATTACTCACACAATGGCACTGTGTACAGCTACATTACTTTCGTTTATTCTTAATAATTAGATGGGATGTAAAGAAAATTCATAATTAAGAACAATGTATAACTTTGGATGTGTTTACTGAATTGAAATAAAAGCTTGAAAAGTGTTTTCCTATATCTTTATGAAACAATACAACATGTTTTAAATGGGAATAAGGCCAAAAAGGAAATGATTGCTAGATTTCTTTTTTTTCTTGTTCCTGGATCATTGCCAGTCAAGGTAGCTACAAATGCTTTAATTCCTGGTTCCTTGTTTTCACTTTATACATTTAAAAAAACAAATAGATTTTAGGCTTTTTTGTTTTAATTTGACTCAGATAATTAGTGTTCCCAAAGAGACTCATGTGTTGAAGGCTTGGTCCCTGATGCAAGCAGTATTCAAAAGGTAATGGCTTTTGAGATGGGATTAGATCATGAAGGCTTCATGAGTGATTGATCAATTCTATTGATAGATTCAAATAGACTATTGGGAAGACGATGGAACTATGGAAAGAAGGCTTAGCTGGGAAAAGTGGGCTATTGAGAGTATGCCTTGATAGGATCTTCTCTCTGGACCGTTCTTGTCATCCCTTGCTCTGCTTCCTGGCTGCCACCAGGTGAATAACTTCAGCCACATGGTTCCTACTTCTACCTTGTTGTGCTTCACCTTAGGTACAAAAATAATGGAATTAGCCTACTGTGAGTGGGATCTTCTGACACCATAATCCCAAATATATCTCTCCTCCTTGAATATTGATGACAGTGATGAAAACCTAACTAACCTGATGATATTTTATCGTAGAAGCTATTTATAATTTTCTGTGGTTAAAGGAGAACATCAGTACGGATGGATTCTTATATAAAAGTATGTATCCTCATAATAAACTTGGTGTCAAGATTAGCATTAGAATATTTTCCTATATTGTAATTTATTTAACACATTTATTTATTTATTTATTTACTTACTTATTTATTGGAGGTACTGGAGGTTGAGCTCAGAGCTTTGTGATTGCCATACAATTATTCTTCCATTTGAGTCACACCATTCCTTTATAATTTCTGATTATAATAAGGTTTCCATTTTATGTAGTCAAATATTTCAAATAAAACATATTTAGCAATTAAATGTGTTAGCAATTAAATGTGAATATGTCTGGCCTTCTACAAGAAGGGATAAGTACATTTTACTCTGGTCCTCCTGTCTGTGATACTTAAGATCTTGGAGAGGAGAAATAAGACAAACTTCACAAGATCTTAAAATGATGGATAGAGGAAGACAAACAGAGACAGACAGACCGATAGATAGATAGATAGATAGATAGATAGATAGATAGATAGATAGATAGATAGATAGATAGATAGATAGATAGATAGATAGATAGATAGATAAATAGATAGATAGACATGTAGATTGTCAAGAAACTTCAGAGACCTAAGTACCTAGTTATTTGTTTACTTTTTTAATCTCATTTTTCTTTATCCTAGAATGTGCACAGAAGAAGTTTGCAACTTGAAAACATACAGGCATTAAAGAAATAGAAGTGAACCAGAACAGTATAAGCGTACAGTCCTTGGTCTGAAAGGAAGACAGCTTTGTAAGACAGAAATTTCACTTCAGCAGAATAATGCTGGGATGGCATGGGCAAGGAAACCCTGTTTCCTGAGTGGAGAGAATCTCTCTGGTTGGTTGCGCTCCTTTCATTCTGGGCATGGTTTCCAGGCCTCATCAAATGGGGCATCTATAGGAGTTATGTACGAGCAGGGACTGTGTGTCTGAGGTGTCTTGCCCAGACATTACAGCTACTCACCAGTAAGGCTGAACATTGGCTGAGTCCATGTTCAGAACATAAATCTCCCCATCCTCCTTCCCAGTAGTGAGACAGTTGACAGTTCCACTTTTCAATCACAATTATCTGTGAAGCTAAGTCTAAGAGGTAAGTCTCTCTGCTTATTCTTCTTCGTTTAAAGTTCTCTTCATCTTTCTCCTCCCTTCCTCTTTTCTGAAG
Source organism: Dipodomys merriami (assembly GCF_024711535.1). Lineage (NCBI taxonomy): Eukaryota > Metazoa > Chordata > Mammalia > Rodentia > Heteromyidae > Dipodomys > Dipodomys merriami. The sequence continues at coordinate 24,992,030 of NW_027202270.1, read as the reverse complement.
TTAGGAAGTAAGTTTGCTTGTTATTCTAGCCAAACAACTAGGCAGCTTTATCTCTTTTTTGCTCTCTTAAAAAAGATTGTCTGTAAAAGTTGTGCATATGAGTTGAATCTGTTTATCATGCTACACTGGCAGTAAAGGCATTGCTCTGACGAGTTGGAGGGTATCTGAAGATGTATGGAACCTGCCTGCTGACAGGCGCAGTAGTAACCTGTAGCAATAGCTGACTGGGACTCAGATACTATAAAACCATATATACAATCTAGGATATACTCATAATTTGTCATGTTGAGAACAAGTAAAGTCTTGGTTTGCATGCAAGACAAAAACCAAGCAAGCCCCAGCTTATACCAAGATTGAATAATAAAGACACTCATAGGATTAAAAAGTAATATGGCAAAAAATGTTTCATTGATCCTTTACATATTATCTAGAAACAAATGAAAACAACAGGAAAATCTCAATAAGAAGACAGAGGATGCAAACAAAAATGAAAAAGAAATAATAGAATTAGAAAACACAATAAAAAATTAAACTCATTTGAAGGACTCAATAGTAGAACTGAGGTAAGAGAGGACTCAATGATTAATAGAAACCATCAAGTTTGAATAACCATTAAGTATTATTGTTAAAATTCATGAGAAAGTTACCTGGTGAAATGCTTCCCCATTCTGTTGCTCATGCTTCCTTTTAAGTGTTAAGTCTGTTTTATTTATTTATTTTATTTATTTATTTCCTTATTGTCTAGAGAAATTCTTTGCTAGTCTTAGAGTCAGGTAGGCTGGTACCAAATTCTGTTTGTCTTTATTTCTTTCTCATTCCTAAAGCATATCTTCTCTGGATATTTAACTTGGAGTCAATAGTTCTTTCCTTTCAGCTCTTGAAAAATATTATGCTATTTCTTTCAGAACAGCCCACAATTGTAAGTTATTTCTCTGTTCCTTTAAAACATTTTTTATTGTTGTTAGAAAGGTGATGCACAGAGGGGTTACATTTACATAAGTCAGGTAAAGAGTACATTTCTTTTTGGACAATGTCACCCCTTCTCTCTTTCTCTGTTCCTTCAAGATGTCAGTCTTTTTCCAGCTTCTTTTTAGTTCCACACGGAGGAGAGTTTTTCTGTCTGGATGGTCTGAGAGCCATTACTTTGAAATATCATCATCAAAGTTTTGATATGTCTTCAATTTCCTATTAATCTAGTAAGAAGGCACTAGCTTAACTTTGATCATAATTAATTGTAGGCATAATAATTAATTGGAGGCATGATTCACGTGATAGAAGGCCAGCCAACAAGTGAAAGTGTCAGATACTGAGTTTGAGACCAAAAAAAATGATGGTCTAATGGTCTAATTTCCTTGACAACTTCCTTCTCAACATCCTCCAGTACTTTTCCACTTGCATTTCAGCTCTTGTATTTTATTTTTATTAGCATTTTAAAATTTTATTGTTAATATACTGTACAGGGGGTTACAGTTACACGAGTAAGGCAATGAGTACACTACTTTTCAATCATTGTTACTCTCTTGTATTTAATTTAGTGGTGGTGTAGTGTTCAGTGTCCTCAAGCGCAATAGTCTTGCATAAAGTCTTCCTTGTTAATCACCCACTTGTATAAGTTTTAATTTGATAAGAATTTAAAATTTTAAACTCTTTCCCAAATGATTTTTTAGAACAGTAGAAATTTTATAGCTCATTTACTTTATAATACTGATCATGTTCTCTGTCACATTAACCAATTCATAGAAAACTAATTGGCATTTGAATTTAATAATATTTACTTGCATTTCTATAATCACATTGCGTTTGAAGGGACAGCGAACCACTAGAAGCAATCAATTGACAATCTGCAGAGTTGACGTTATAAATCTTGCTAGAAGAAATAAAACTGCAGGCTTTTGTGCTAGCCATTCTACTCAGTTCCTTAATGCTTTGTACAACTATGGCCTTATAACCCCGTTCATTTCTGTATCTTCTCAGTAGAACATCCTCTCAATCACCTTTCCTGGCATTTTCATACTAAAAGTAAAAGACAGGATTCTCTTTATGGGCTAAAGAGTACAAAAACACAACACAACATAACAAAACAAGCAACAGCAAAAATCAGAGAAAGATAATGGAGTTGCTGCGTGTTTGCAATGAGCATGAATCAACATCGGAGATGAAGCAGAAGCTCTGGAGGGTGGCCAGTACAGAGCTGTCTGAAGTCCTATGCCACACGAATGCTCTAGACCACAGAGGGCTGTTAGTTTGATAGAAAGAGTTCCTCTGTGAGTTAGTAGATACCACTTATCCAACACAACACGGCTCCTTAGAAAAGAATCCTTGAAGCAGTTATTCCAATTTAGGTTTTAATCACTTCTTTTAAACTCTTGTGCTGATTTCCATGTTAGCAATGTCCTGGGTAAAAGTAACCACTGAGTTTCCCCACCCTTCTCAAGGTGGCAGATTGCATGGAAAAGCTTTCTACAGCTGTCTTTAGGTACATTATGCTTCATTTCCTGATCGCATCCTACTGCTATGAAAAATACTGTCATCAAAACCTGAAGAACCATAAATTAGCTGTAAACTCCAGGTGCCTTCTAATTCTTCAGAATCCCTCACAGTTTAATCAGCAAAAAAGTGTTTTGTATTTATTTTAAATTGCCAATTATCTACACATGATTTCAGTGAGTAAATAACAGACTGAACGCTGCTGGTGTGTTTATTTCTGTTGTTTCCCTAACAGTTTTCTTTTCCCTTGTAGCATTTAAAGAGAAAGCGTGGCACTATCTTATGTATGTAAAGGTAAATGAACATGATTTCTCACATTAAATTTTAATTATGTGCCTGAAAATACATTGCTGGTAAGTGAAACTGAGAGATGCTACCAAGAAAAAGCAACTCCAAAGGGAAAAAAAGGGGGAATTCAAAAATCACTGCTCTGGATAGACTGAGTGTGTCCATGTGCAAGTGTACACTAGTAGTTTTATATGATTTCAATTCTACATCTTCTTTAACATTTTTTGGGGTCTGGTTGTGGGGCCTGAACTCTGGGCCTGGGGGCTGTCCCTCAGCTCTTCAGCTCAAGGCTAGCACTCTACTACTTGAGCCACAGCACCACTTCCAGCTTTTTTCTTTTTGTTTATGTGGTGCTGAGGAATCGAACCCAGGGCCTCATGCATGCAAGGCAAGTGCTCTACCACTGAGCCACCTTCCAGCCCTTCTTTAACATTTTTGTACACTTTTCTCTTAAGTTCAAACACCTAGAACTAGAAAGATACTAAGAAACTATTATGTGGAAGAAGATGACTTTGTCTTCAAAATGCCTAGGTTAAATTTCAAATTCATCCACATGTACTTTGCATGCTCCATGATTTTGGTTACCAGGAAGAACCGACATAGTTTATATCATATTGTTTGTGCACACTGCCAAGATTTTTGACTACTAACGTCTAAGAAATGGTTTGTACTTTGTCCAAGATTTAGAGCCAAGTTGTCACTCCTGTTCTCCTAGTGAAGAGCTGGTTCTATATTTGTGCACTAGTTAAACTATGGCCTTCCCAATGGCTTCTCAGAGTATGAAATTTTTAACTTAGACCAATAAGAGAACAAGTAGAAGGAAGAAGAACTCGAATGAAGTCCATGAGCACATTCTTTTACCTTTTCTCCAAGGCTCTTGAATTACACTTCAGTTCATACACTTTCAGAAGATACCTTGTGATATTGAGAAATCAAATGCACTTGGGATGAATCTGTAACCAGTGTAACCAGCCTGGTTGCCTTGCTTTCTTATATTATTCCCTTGCCTTATTTCTCCTTTTCTCTCATTCTGGTATCCTGACTAATCTTTCCATTGACATGTCATTACATACGCTGAATGAGCCAGTTTATTATTTATTGACCAAACATTTGTTGAATTTCTACTATGGGGAGGACACTGTAGGCCCCAGTGAGGGCTCAGCAGTGAACAAACTGGAGACATAATTCTGTCTTCAGGGATTCTAATGACTGAGGTACCATGTATACTACACAACTCCTGATCCATGGAAATACAAGTTGGTTCTATTTTTATTGTTTGCCTTTTCAAGCTTTTCTCTATTTCTAGCATATTCTTAGTGAAATCTGTTTTTCCCCCATATGATTCATAGATACCATGATAAGTATTGCTTGCATCCAAAGAATGAGGCAAAGAATAAAACTGGAAAGATGGAAAGAAATAGCATCTCATGAATTCACTAGTTTGATCACTGCTCTGCAAAGAAAAGTGGAGTTGACAGGCTATGCAGAAGAGCTGTCTGGATCAGCTGCAGAACTGTGAAAGAATTGAACTAGAGAGAACAGATTTCTTACCTGTATGATTACAACTTTCTTCTTGGATCACCATTAGTGAACAGTGATAGACATGCTTGAAATGAGTTTTAAAGTTGCTTCTGACAACTGAGGTGTACTTTGGTTAAGCCAGTTACAGTCATTGGATTAAGTGTCAAAAATGGGAAATTCATGCAATAGTTCTGAAAACTCATCATTGGAATTGCAAATATTGTTTGTCATTGATTTTCTTTAAAACTTCTCAATTTTATCAACAGCTGATGTCTTCCTAACTTTATTTTTTCCCTCTCTTCTCTGTCCACCAGAGGAAACATATTTTGTTGACAAATTTGTGTTTAACTGGAAAGAAAAGTAGGAGACATACAAGGGAAATACTTGGTTCTTGCTTTATGATATGTAGTAGAGACTATGCTCCATTGGAGCTGTTTCTCATGCTATGGAAGAATATTTTCTGCCGGGCATGCTACTCAGGAGACTGAGATCTGAGGATCATGGTTCAAGGCCAGCCTGGGCAGGAAAGTCCGCAGGAAAGTCCAATAAACCACCAGAAAACCGGAAGTGATGCTGTTGTTCAAGTGGTAGAGCACTTGCCTTAAGCTGAAGAGCTGAGGGACAGTGCCAAGGCCGAGCATTCAAGCCCCATGACTGACAAAAATAAACAAACAAAATATTTTCTTTCCAGATGATGATTTAGAAGGTAACAAAAATTATGTCAAGTTCAACAAGAGTAAAGGGAGAGACAGACAGACAGAGACAGAGACAGAGACAGAGACAGACAGAGACAGAGACAGAGATACAAGGGAAAAGGATAAAAGAACTGAATTAAAATGTTCAAAGGAAACCACATACAAAAGAGAGATATTTCTTGTTCCTCAGTAGGTTCTTCTCTCCAGCACACCTTTTTTTAACTTAATTTCTTCAATGAGATAAAATGAACTGTTACTTGCTTTCTTTTGTTTCCATCACATATTGTCAGCCCCGAATTTAAAAACAAAATTAAAATGAATGTAAATGTAGTAGCTTCAGATATTCAATTTATAAGATAGTCTTAATGCACCGAATGAGTATTTTGCTGGGCCATCCAAGAAGACATAGGCCCCTCAGAATTTGCAGTGGCCACAGATATTCAGGCCTCTTTATTGGAGTGAAAGGAGATGCAGTGGTTTATGTAGAGCAGTTAGACCACAGCACTTTCCAAATGATCTGAAAAATGGAGCACTTTCCAAATTCATTCAACAGGACCTGCCAGCCAAAAGCACTGAAAGCCAATGACTATATAAAGTTAATGTTCAGAGCTGCTGAGAACTAAAGGTAAAGAGCATCTAAAAGGGAGTCAGCTGAAGTTGTTCCCCTATCGCAGTGGTAAACTGTATTTTTCTTAGTGTCTTTGATAATACATTTTTAAATTAGGGTTAAAAATCATTCAATAATGCAAGATAGGTAGTTCTAGATTTTTATAAACAAGTCAGAATAATTTCCTTTTTAGTGATGCTCATTCTGCTTGTAATTTCAATATGTAATTGCAAAGCAGTCTGTCCCAATGCCAGACTTAGGTGGGTGAAAATTCAAAATGGATGGCTTTCATTACCAAGCCATGATGTGTAATGTCACCCTCAGCAGCAAGAAGTAGATCTTATATGGAGATGGGAAGAAAAAAAAAGCCATGTACATGGCAACTCTGCTGATGTAGTAAATAATTCCTTTACCATGAGTCAACCATCCAGATTTTAAAATATTTACTTTATAGTCTGAAACTATTTCCTCCTTACTCATTTTTTATTCCCCCCCCCCTGCTAGCTTTTGATTTATTTAAAGAGATTCTTTGCTGAGATGTGTAGGGCATGGGTGGGTAGAATATTCCATTCATGCATATTCTGCAGTTTTTCTACTCCTACATTACTCTGATAGAGGGAACAGAAAGCTCTCCAGAGTGAGGTAGCAGGAAAATATGTTATACTAAATTTCTTACTGAATTCCCAGAAGACATGCAGAATGACATTAATAACAGTTGAGCAGTAACTAAGATTTCCCTTCCTTCTGGGAGCTGAAAACTTTTGGCCTATCCTCGAGGAAGAGGGAGTCAATGTGGAGGAAGGTGTGATCAGTAGGAATGAGTTTCTTTGAATGTGTGGCAAAGATAGGGAAAAAGGAACAAAACAATCACTAACTTTTGTTATTGTGTTAAGCATTTTGTGACACAGAAAGAAGAGCTCTGATTCCAGGATAGGAATAAACAGGAAATGGAAGGAATGAAACAAAGAAGAAGAATCTGCAGAGAATGCCTTCTGTTCACAATAAGCTTGTGTGTGTGTGTGTGTGTGTGTGTGTGTGTGTGTGTGTGTGTGTGTGTGTGTGTGTGTATGTGTGTTGGTAAAGGAACTTGAACCCAAGAGCACACAGCTGGTACTCTACCCCTTGAGCTCCACTTCCAGTATATGGAGTCTTGTCATTGGATGATTGCAATGGAAGTTCTAACCCCCTATGTGGTCTTCTTGGTTACTGTCCTAACATGGATACTGAAGCAACTTCTTACAGTCATACAATAACAGAAGGGTGAGCTTCTACCAGCCTTAACTAAGGAGAGTACAAGTGCAGTCATAGTATTATTTGCAGTATTTTGCTATAGTGAGGTAATGATGCAAAATATTTATATGTGAAGTGTTCTCTTTCCTAATCCTTTGACTAAGAAGAACAGGCTTTTGTCAGGCATCTTTTTGTTCTGAGTATGATATATACAAGGCATCCCCGCCCCCATACCAAAGTATCTATCTTTATAGGAGAGTATAAGAAAAGGAGAAATCAGGTTCATTTCATGCTTGCTCACCTCTATCTTCCCAACTCTAAGTTGGTCAGAGCTCCCTTAGCTCTGGCCTTGTGTAGGCTTCTTTCTACCTGAGATGATCCACGTCTGACAAGACCTCTGTCGTTCCCATGATCCACCAGCTCTGAAAGATTGAAATGTCTTGCACTTTAGCAGTGAGTACTGAATCCAGCAGCCAGCTGTTGTATGGTCTGCTGCCTATGGTCTGCTGTCTGCAGAGATTTAAGAGGAGTTAATGTTCCACATGCTCACTGTACTGCAGGAGTTGGTAAGAGGGCAGCCACGAGGGCATGCATCTACAAAAAAAGACTTGAGGCACTTTCTTTATTATTTCTGATACTTCTGCACTTTGGAAGTGTCAAGAAGAACATCTACATTATTTGCCATAGGGTTATTTCAATTATCAAGTACATTCTATTAGGAAGAACACTCTGGTTCTGAAATATTTGCCTTGATAAAAGTTTGTTTGGTGTTGTAGATTGAATTGTACTTCTAAAATTCATATGTGGGCCAGGTGCTTATGCCTCATGCCTGTAATCCTAGCTACTCAGGAGGCTGAGAGACGAAAGCTAGCCCAGAGAGAAAAGTCTATAAGACTCTTACCTCCAATAAACTACTCAGAAAAAGCTGGAATTGGCGCTGTGACTCAGGTGGTAGAACACTAGCCTTGGGCAAAAGAAGCTCAGTAACAGAGCCTGGGCTTAGAGTTCAAGCCTCAAGACTGAAAAAATTATGTGCAGTATTTAATACTGGACCTTTGGAAATAACTAAGTTTAGGTGAGATCACAAAGGTGGGTCCCTTATGATGGTATTATTACCTATATAAGGAAAGACTTAAAAGAGATTGCTCTCTATCTATCCTTGGCATATGGGAAAACAGAGAAGAGGCAAACCAGCCAGGAAGAGTCCGCCTCACCAGAGCCCAACCTGCTAACTCTCTTTTTCTGGACTGAAAGTTTATTAAACTATGAGAAAAGATATTTGTTATTTTGTCCATCTAGTCTCATGTATTTTGTTATGATAACTTAAGCTGACTTGAGGCTATAAGATTATTATTTGATTTTATTTTCACAAACAACACATTTTTAATTTACTTTATTATTATCATGAAGGTGATATACAGAGGGATTACAATTATATGAGTCAGGTAATGAGTACATTTCCTTTTCTACAGTATCTTCTGTTCCCTCATTCTCTCCCAGTCCCTCCCTCTACCCATGGGTTGTATAGTTCACTTTCATCTGTTTCCAGTGAGCTCTACTGCTACACTTTTCAAACTTTTCCCTCAAGTTCTGTGCCCTCTTCTAACCCTTCCAAAGATATACACATGGAAACAATATACAAAGAAAAGAAAACAGAGTCATCATCAACAACAAAAGAAACCTCTTATTTCCTCTTTTTTTTTTAATTTAATTTTATTTGTGAACATACTGTACAGAGGAGTTACAATTACATGGGCAGGATAATGCGTACATTTCTTACCAAGCATTGCAGCCTCCTCCTTTGTTTACCCTTCACATCCCTTCCCAGCCTCCCCCCTACCCCCCAATCCCAATCCTATTCCTTCCCCCCCCCCCACCACACCGACATTGTAAAGCTCGTTTTGGACATGACAACTTGTACTTCTCATTGTTGCAACAGGTCCACCTGTATCCTTAAACAACTGGTTTTTCCCCATCTGCTCCACTAGTTATACTTACATCAAATATAGTGAAAGCAGGGGTTATACTGTGGGGGAGGGACATACAAAGCAACAAAGAGATAATCTTATAAATGCGTTAGAAACACATTCATGAAAGAAAAAAACATTAAAATACACATCTAAGGGTTCATTTTCCTGACATCACATTATCTGACCTTTTCCGCTTGACTCATACATATAACTAGATATTACATATAAGGGAAACCATGGGACCTATGAAGAAACCTCTTATTTCCATATCTTGGAGTTTGTTTTGAGATATATATCAATATATATCTATATATCTGTGTATATATATATCTATATATCGATACCTATATCGATATATAGATATATATACATAGAAAGAGAGAGAGAGGCACATAGGCATGTATTTCTCCCCTAAGAGTATCCTCTTTTTGTCTCAATGTGTGTAAACGATCATGTATAATTGATCATGTCCCAGTGTATTTTATCTCTCTGAGCTTGACTTACCTCACTTAATATAAGTTGTTCTAGTCCATCCATTTCCCTGCAAATGGCATGATTTCGTTCTTTCTAATGGCTGTGTAAAATTCCATTGTGTATAGGTACCATATTTTGGATCCACTCATTATTTTGGGGCATCTGGGCTGTTTCCATAACTTGGCTATTGTGAATGGTGTGGCAATAAACATGAATGAACAACACATTTTTTAAAAACTTCCTTCTCTCTTCATCATGAAGTCTTACTTGTCTGTCATCTGTCTGACAACTGCCTGAAATGTGGCACCACAAAACATATGCATTGCTCAGTGTGTCTCTGAAAGGATAATGATGATGATAAAATAAATAAAAGATAGGTTGAACTATCAAGAATGAAAAGATTTGGGAGAAAAGAGGGAAACAAATCCTCATGAGTTTAAGAATAACCACCAAAGAAATTTAAACTGTAATATGTCATTCTTTTCAGATGGCAACGATGAGATTTATTCAACAAAGCTATTGCCTGGGGCTATCTGGATTAGAAGGCATCCTGAAAACAGAGTCACTTCCTAGACATCAGGGTGATAACAGAGAAATAAGACTCAACTACTAAATCTAACTTTCTTTTTGGTTTTGAAAACTCTTCCTTTCTGTTCTCTTGGTTATCAGAGAGAAAACTGTTTTATGATTATTCAAAATTGCAATGAAACATGGTAAGAACTAAAAGCATTTTTCAGGACCTTGAGAATGAATTTCATGGAGATGAAATTTATTGAACTTTCATATGATAAGCCTTCAAGAGCAGGAAGAACACAGACTGTCCTTGGGATAAACATAACAAAATCTCAAATGCAGATGGCCTATTCACTTCATTTATGAAAGAGAAGGAGCCATCTCCCTGTCAGAAACACACTTTAGATTAGAATGAAAGTGGCTTGTATGGCATACACATTGAGATTGAGGCCGAAACCTTCCATCTTTGAAAAGTCTAACGTCTAGTATTCTACCTATACTTGACTTTCTAAACACTGTGCTTTCCAGCGATAAATGAACAAGTATTAACTTAGAGGAGATGGAAAGATATATCAATGTTCAATCTAATTATTGATTACCATAATATTGAACAGCACACACCACCCAAGTCACATGCATGAGTAGTTTTTTATTTTTATTTTTATTTATTTATTTTTTTGTTGGAGAATACCATATAGAGGCATGAGTAGTTTTTAATAGATAATGTTCACCTAGATTTTTAAATTTCTTAACCACCAACTTATAACTGGAAATAGGAAGAATAGATTGATTTTTTTCATATGATTAAGCTGTTAGAGGAAAAATGTTTTCAAGTAGGATTCTGTAAAGAACTAAAATATATAAGGGCCTATTTCTGTTGTATATAAACACAGCACATACATTTGTAATATATGTGTGTGCTATTTTTTCAATGCTTGGTGATTTTCAACATTTTAATGTTCGACACTGATATTGATACTGTTTTAAAGAGAAATGTAATATCCATGAAAAATGAAGTAAATTTGTTGCTACCAAATTAAAACTGAAATCTCTTCAAAAGTTATTGTTTTGAATGTTTATGATAGGTCAGAAACTGAAATGCAGCTCAAGTTCAAGATTTTTTTCAAGCATAGCAAAAGCATGAAGTTTTTTATTGTTCATCAGATTAAGATGACAAAGAGTAAGTTTGATTTAAACAGCAACATGAAGTTAACTTCCATATTCTCCTTCAAGGGCAGCTTATTCTCAAGGAGTTTCTGTCCATTAACTTCATCTTTCCTAGTTTGTTCTTCACTCTCATTTCTGCAAATTCAGTTTCATGGTTTCCATGTCCAAAGGCTTGTTCCTTAGATAAATCCAGGATGAGCTCAAGGATCCACATCTTTATCTGTGACTAAATCTGCGCCATGTCCTGCCAGTATAAGTAAGTACTATTACTCCATGAAATCAGTCTATGCATCAGACGTATGAAATCAGACGTATGCATCTTGCTATCATAAAACAAACTTCAGTCATTCTCTCTCTCTGCTACAATCCTGGGTACCACAATGATATACCTCAATAACTCATTGATAAACAGTTGACCACCTTTCCAGGGCCTTTTCTCTATGGCACAAAAGAGTCAACAGATTTTTCTTTTTAAACGTATTTTTTAAAGGACAAAGTAGAATAGAAACATATTTCCCACTGATACAAAGAGCTTCACTGGAGAAAAGAATTAGTATGAATGATGACAGAAAACTGAAGCTCCTTTTATGTATTAAGTTGATATATTATTTCATGATATAGCTATCATATATAGGCAGATATGTGACATTTATTGGTCATGTATTGCTTTAGGACTGTGCCCAGAGAATATAAAACAGTAAATACATAGCATACATTCCCACAGTGGCAAATGGTTCTTTGAACTCAACAATCTTTTTTTTTTTTAATTTATTTTTTTTTATTTTATTTTATTTGTGAACATACTGTACAGAGGGGTTACAATTACATGGGCAGGATAATGCTTACATTTCTTACCAAGCATTGCAGCCTCCTCTTTTTGTTTACCCTTCACGTCCCTTCCCAGCCTTCCCCCCTCCCCCCCAATCCCAATCCTTCTCCTTCCCCCCCATCCACCCCCCCCCCCGCACCGACATTGTAAAGCTCGTTTTGGACATGACAACTTGTACTTCTCATTGTTGCAACAGGTCCACCTGTATCCTTAAACAACTGGTTTTTCCCCATCTCCTCCTCAAGTTATACTGACATCAAATATAGTGAAAGCAGGGGTTATACTGTGGGGGAGGGACATACAAAGCAACAAAGAGATAATCTTATAAATGCGTTAGAAACACATGCATGAAAGAAAAAAAAAATTAAAATACACATCTAAGTGTTCATTTTCCTGACATCACATTATCTGACCTTTTTCGTTTGACTCATGCATATACTAGATATTGCAAATAAGGGAAACCATGGGACCTATGTTTCTTTGGGCCTGGCTTACTTCACTTAATATAATTTTTTCCAAGTTTTTCTATTTCCTAACAAATGGGGAAATGTCATTCTTTCTGATGGAGGCATAGAATTCCATTGTGTATATATACCACATTTTCTTGATCCATTCATCTACTGAGGGGCATCTGGGTTGGTTCCATATCTTAGCTATAGTAAATAATGCTGCAATAAACATAGTTGTGCTGGTAGCTTTAGTGTGGTCTTATTTGTAAACATTTGGGTAAATGCCCAAAAGTGGGATTGCTGGGTCATAGGGGAGTTCTATGTGAAGTCTTTTGAGGAACCTCCATACTGCTTTCCAAAGTAGTTGAACAAGTTTACATTCCCACCAACAATGAAGTAAGGTTCCTTTCTGTCCACATCCCCTCCAGCATCTGTTGTTGTTAGAGTTCTTGATTTTTGCCATTCTAACTGGGGTGAGGTGATATCTCAATGTTGTTTTGATTTGCATTTCTTTTATGGCTAGGGATGTTGAACATTTCTTCATGTGTCTATTGGCCATCCTTCTTTCTTCTTCAGAGAAGTTTCTCTTTAAGTCTCTAGCCCACTTATTTATTGGGCAGTTGTTTCTTTGAGGATTTGTTGTTGGGGGGTTTAATTTTTTGAGTTCCAAGTATATTTTAGATATGAGACCCTTGTCCGTTGTATGGCTAGTAAAGATCTTCTCCCAATCCGTGGGCTTTCTATTGATCTTGCTAGCTATGTCATTTGCCCTGCAGAAGCTCTGCAACTTTATGCAATCCCATTTGTCCAACCTTTCTTTGATTTTGAACTCAACAATCTTATCTCTCTTTTTTTTTTCTAGGTACATCTTGTTCCTGAGTGGTTTTTTTAAAAAATAATTTTAATTATATTTACAATTGTCATTAAGATTCAACTCGCGTTTCCTGAATACTTGAAAGACAGCCTACTGTTTTCTCTAGGTAATTCTTGCCAAAACACACAACAAAAAATTTCAGTAGTCAAAATAGTATGTACAATCTTAATATTCAGATAAATTTAGGAAATAAAAATAGAATATGTTGAGTCTTTCATCTTGGAAGTATCATTAAGTTGTACATGCGAATTATGTCAGTGGAGTTTTTGAAAGCAGCACTATTAAAGCATTTTGATCTTTGAGCTCCAAATTTATTAGTGGTATGTCTGAGTGGCTGCAAATGTCTACAACAAGGGAAATAGACAGTAATATAACTGAAATTTTTGAGTTCGGTAGAGATCTTCACCTAGATCAAGTACAGCCTTACATTATGCTCCTAATTATCTATAAAAGCATTTCTAAAAATGCTTCACAAAATTATAGTTCCATGAAAAGTCATAGAAATTTCCTTGGGAAAAGTTTTACTGGTGGTGATTTGAAAAAATTCTAACTGAGAAGACTTCTCAAATTCTAAGTGCATTTTGATTTACAAGAATGGACTTAGTATATACTCATTCAATATACTGTTTCATATCTAGTCCCATAGGCTCTCTACCTGTAATGCACACAAGAACATGCTGATGAATAATTTTTTTACATCTAAACAATGTTGTTTTATTATTTATTTATTTATTTTTGGTCGGTCGTGGGGCTTGAACTCTGGGCCTCGGCGCTGTCCCTATGCTCTTTAGCTCCAGGCCAGCACTCTACCGCTTGAGCCACAGCACCACTTCTGGTTTTCTAGTGATTTATTGGAAATAAGAGTCTCACTGACTTTCCTGCCCGGGCTGGCTTTGAACCACGATCCTCAGTCTCCTGAGTAGCTAGGATTACAGGCGTGAGCCACTGGCACCAGGCTTATTGTTTATTTTTGTGAAACCAAATGGTTCTTAACTTGATCCTCTGTTCTCTGACCTTACCTTGTATGCCATATAATTTTCAGGCTGAGGCTCCTCATTTCTCACGTTAATCACTACTTTCTATTGGCCTCAGTGGTCCTTTGGAATAACTCAAGTGCCCAGTGGGTTAGACAGCTTTGGTATGTGGTTCAAAGGACCAGAGCAGATACTATCTCCTCAGTGAAGAGATACTGTGAGTATTGAATTAGATAAAGACAGGTCTTGAGGTAGTGATAAGTAGTTTGCACCACCCCCAATGTCTACTGGAAATATTCTTTTATGTGTCTGAAAGGGAAAAGAAAAAAAAGCCAATCTCATAAGTTTTAATGGATCTGCCCTCTGATGACTGTTTCTTCCAGTCCCAGTGAAACCCACAGTCTCCAGATTCAGGGTGCATCTGGTTGTATGCATGTGTGTGTAGATGAATGTTCTACTATAAAAGGTGGAAGTTTTCTCATGAAGTGTGTCTTTTCTTATATATATTATATATATCTGCACATGCATATACAAATATATACTTTATATATATATATACTTTATATATATATATATATAATGAGGCTGTTAAAGGGAATGGGAATGGACAATCAATGACAAAATGTGAAGTATCATAAACATTTACTTACTAGCAAATACATTTACTGAAGACCACTATAATACTCTGGAATATGTTGAGCCTTAGCTATGTATTTACATGTTTGAAATAATGGTGGCATCAAATTATTTAAGGCTTCAGATTTTATTACTCACATCATCATAATAAACACCATCATTATAGTCACACACACACACGGTTATCCCATTATACACCTACACAAACACACACCATAAGAACATGAAAAAACACACATCATTGACCTTAGGAATGACCTTTTGGACTATACAAAAAAAAATAAATTGATTTGTTTCCAGAGTCCTACTATTGAGCTTTATTTGAACTATCCTGATCAGATTGAAACCCTGAGGTTTTTCTACCTTAGCTAGAACTTTGTTCTATAAATGTACAGATAAAGTGTACTATATCACCAAAGTCCAATATGTTCTGTATAAATACACGTGCATGTTTGACACTTTTAATAGATGATATTTTGGCTCATGATAAAAGTTGATTATGGTATCAAGGGCTAAATTGGTATTAGTACTCTCAGACATACTAGATTTCATGAGGAATGTACATATTGCCATGATGAAATCTCTATAGTATCAAGAGATGAAGAAATCATTGTTCTCTTGTAGAGTGCTGTATACAAGGCACAGGCAAGGGGTGGCTGGTCTGCACAGATTCATCACTTTCTTTCCATGGGGATGACTTCTGAGTTGTATTCCGACATCTGATGCAGAGTGGTTTGGTGTTTGTCTCACCTTGTGAACTACTGGAAATCAGAATTTACTCAGCTTTATTTTCTCTATAACTTAGACTTCCAGCCTCATTAGATACATAGCTTTTATGATGCCATATATGAAACATGTATGAAACAATCCAGCCAATTCTGAACATTCCAGTACTCAGAAGAGGATTCTGAAGCTCGAAGAGGGAGTTTATACCCTAGAAAACAATGGAAAATGGCAGTGCTCAGCTAAATTTATGGAAGATTTCTGGCTATTTCTTTTCCTTTTTACTTGCACTGTAGAAAGCCAGAGTAATAGCAATAGTAATAGGGAATCAGTTTAGTAGTTAAATCAAATTTCCTATCACCCAGGAAGATACTATAAATGGGACTTCTGACACAGTGTCTTACTTCGTAATTTCAGTCACAAGGATAGTGTGGAGTGCAAGTCATGAGCTATTCTTTCTAACTAATTGGTCATTGCTTTTACTTTTTAAAGGATATCAAATAACACTTTTCCATCCTAATAAATGAAATTAAAAATGAGTCGAACAGCTGTGATTGCAGCAAACATTTGCTGCTGAGTCCTGAGTGTGTGAGCAAGAAATGTGTCACCAAATAGTGAGATTAAATATTTAATGCATGTGTTTTGTTCTTCTCTCAGGCCATGCACCATGAGCTTACTCTTCTCAGGTCACACAGTGTCATCCAGCCATGATCTCTAAAAAGATTAACACTTGTTCATTTCCTCTGACCAGAGTCTATGTATCATGCAAAGATAAGCTCAGTATTTACACTCCTTAAATGTTTTGACTGAGACCAGCGACTCCTGAATTGCTAAACATTTGAAGTGAACATAGAAAATGGCAGCTGACCTGTTTAAGCCCTTGGGTTCTGACCTCAGGGCTCATATGCTTTCAGTGGGTCAGAAAGACTCTGCTCTTCATTATGATGGTAACCTACCCTTTTATAAAGACAGGGCAACAAGCATCTCAAGGTGAGTAAAACGTTTTAATAGTTTAGAATATTCCAGAAATCGAGTAACAGAGACACTATTGGGATTTTGAACTAAGACCTTCCAGGTTGAGATGTCACTATTACCAATGACCTGTGCTTCTAGTTCTTATTTCCACACAATAATTTTGAAATCAAGTCTCTGCTCAGGTGTCGATCCACTGATGCTAGGATTCTTGGTCACTCTTCCTTGGGAAGTGGCCCCCTGTACTCTTTCTCCTGCCTGAACTGGCTTTTAACCTCTATCCCAACAATCTTGACCTCCTTCCCAAGCAGCTTGAATGATAAGACTCAGCCCCTGGTACCGTTTGTTTTTTTTCCTAAAATTAAAAAAAAATTAGTTTTGAATGAGAAATGTTTTATTATAAAAACTTCTTATTATCTATAAGTAGTTTCAATTCAAAATACCAATTTATGAGTGTAATCAATTTCAATGTGTTACCCAATCCCACCATTCCAAGTTCCATTTTTATATATGTATAACGAGAGGTGGTTTTACCACAAATTCCAAGAATTGAAGAGATCCCACAGACAACTATGGCAAGACTGTGAGGTGTATGGGAAGGTGGTACCAAAGGTGTGTCAGCACTGCAGTAGGTGGTACTTAGAAACATTAGGCTCTAGAGAATGAGTTTGGTCTTTTAACTCCTGCCCCCTGCCTGATACCAGGTGGCAATGTAGGACCCTACAAGGAACAGTCAGTGCATTCCATCAGGAGACAGATCTATGTGTTTAAAGACTAGAAACTTAGACACATGGGGGAAGCTTTTATGAACAAGATTCTAAAACCGCAACAAATCAAACACAAAATAAATATCTGCTTACAATGAGGAAATGTAAATTGTTTCAAGAAGTTAACCCATAGTATGTCACAAAATTAGCAAGTAGTAAACTCTTTTTTTTTTTGCCACTCCTGGGCTTGAACTCTGGGCCTGGGCACTGTCCCTCAGCTCTTCAGCTCAAGGCTAGCACTCTACCACTTGAGCCCCAGTGCCACTTCTGGCTTTTTCTTCTTATTTGGTGCTGAGGAATTGAACCCAAGGCCTCATGCATGCAAGGCAAGTATTCTACCACTGAGCCACCTTCCCAGCCCGCAAGTAGTAAACTCTTGGAGAGACAATAATAATTCTATCTTTAACATAGCCATCTGCCTTTTTCAATTCCTACCTCATTTTTCTCTACCACCTGCTTACTTCAAGAGGGTATTGTTCAATGGTAGAGTGCTCACCTGGCATATGGACGAAATCTTCAGCACCCTAGAACACCCCTCCCTGAACCAAGTTTTGAGCAAATAAGTGAGACTATGTAATCTTATCTTTCTGTACTTGGCTTCTTTCACTTAATATGATGCTGATGTCCACCTATTTTGCCTCAAATGACAAGTTTAATTCTTTTTTGAAGTCAAATAATGCTCTATTGTGTGTATGTGCGTATATATATATATATATATATATATATATATATATACAGTATATATATATATATATATATATATATGCTACAGTTTTGTTATCCATTCAGCCATCAGTGGAGGCCTTGTTTAATCCCAAAATTTACCTATCATAAATAAAGCTGTAACAAATATGGGATGCATGTATTTCTTTAATATGATACCATTTTTTTAAGTCAATTACATAGAAAAAGAGTGGAATAGTGTCCACTTAAGACTGGGAAGGAGAGGAGGAGGTAGATGGAACAAGGTTAGAAAATGGTTCTAAAACACAATTAGCTAGATGGAATCAGGTCTAAGTTTCTATAGCACTTATGGTATCTGTGGTCCTACAATGATCTACAACCAAATTTCCATTAATTAAAGAAGAGGAATTTGAATGCTTCTCATGGTAGAAATGACAAATGTTTGAAAAGGTAAAATGCTAATTACCCTGGCTCTCTCCATTACACAGTATGTACACATATCAAACTATCATTGGGTCCCACAAATATGTATGAATATTGTGTGCCAGCTAACAAATCAATAAAATAGATTGGAAATAATCAAGTATTGTTGAGGATATATAGTGAGTTTCCCTCCTTTATACTTCTCCTGGGAATTAATTTTCAATTTGGAAGTGTTTACTGTTCCCTAGAGCTTCGTTTTTGCTAGACCTATGCTTTATAAATCTCACATCTAGCCTATGCAAGAGAAATGAATATATAGTACCTATTTTCAACTATTGAGCAGAACACCCATGCTTTTTTTTTTTTACCAGTCTCAAAGTTTTGGAATGAATCCCAGTGATAAGCATTGAGTAAGTGACTTGTGGTATGTCTTCACAACAAAATGCTATAACCATTGAGAATGAATGTTCAGCTAATCACAAGATGCAAACTAATCTCAAAGCCTTTTGGCTGGAAGCAGATATAAAGTAATTTTAACATTGTACAATTACACATATAAATGACAAAAGTTGGTGAAATTAATCTATGGTTATAAAATCAGAGTTACATAGTCACCTAAGGGGAGAGAAAATGGATAGATAGAAAGAAAGGACCTTCTGGGCTAGTGGAATTGTTCTGTTTATGTAATGTTCTATACATGGTTGTAAGCAATTTGTGCAAGTCTGCTTCTGAAAGAACTATGTGTATTGTAAACTAATCAGTTTTACTAGAATCATTATTATACATTTGAAGTTGATAAAGCCACTCTGACATGGATGTACAATTTACTGTACTTATTAAACATTATAAAACATAATGAGTAGCTTTGAAACTTCAGTGGTACATAATTTGTTTCCTGTATTTTTGTGTTAATATTTCTAAGCATGTTAATGTCAAATTGGAGTGGCTTTCTGAAAATGTATGGGTGAAATACAAGTTTTGTAAACAGTAAATGTAATTGAACTATGAAGAAAGAGATATTTTCCTCTCTTTTTTTTTTTTTTTTTTTTTTTTTTTTGGGTCCAGTCATGGGGCCTGAACTCTGGGCCTGGGTGCTGTCCCTCAGCTCTTCAGCTCAAGGCTAGCACTCTACCACTTGGGCCACAGCACCACTTCCGGCTTTTTTCTTTATGTTTATGTGGTGCTGAGGAATCGAACCCAGGGCCTCAGGCATGCAAGGCAAGCGCTCTACCACTGAGCCATCTTCCCAGCCCAGATATTTTCCTCTCATATTTTCTCAGTTCCTGCCAACAAAAATAATAGAAAATACATGGATGGCAAGGTTTCTTATTCTGAGGGTTCTAAATGTGTTTATGAACAACTGTGGTATTTGTCTTTCTGTGGCTGACTTATTTCCCTCAACACATTATTCTGCACCTTAGAGGAATTTCTGGTCAATATAAGGCCCACAAATCATTTGGTATGTGAGGGGACAGATGCATGCACTTCTCATATGCTTGTCAATGGCTACCTGCAGCCATATTCTTGTTTTGATAATTTTGGATGGCCTGAAAATGAGGTCATAAGTGTCTAAATGGCCCTTGGCAGATTACAAGTTTCCCAACCCCTAGTGTCACAGATGGCATGCTTGTGCTTTAAAAGAGATGCCACATGGGCTGGGAAGGTGGCTCAGTGGTAGAGCGCTTGCCTTGCATGCCTGAGGCCCTGGGTTCGATTCCTCAGCACCACATAAGCAAAAAGAAAAAAGCCGGAAGTGGCACTGTGGCTCAAGTGGTAGAGCGCTAGCCTTGAGCTGAAGAGCTGAGGGACAGCCCCCAGGCCCAGAGTTCAGGCCCCATGACCGGACCAAAAAAAAGAGAGATGCCACATGATCTTTCTCCTGTAGAAAAGCTATAAATCTTTTTTGAGGGGGGGGTCTGGTCGTGGGGCCTGAACTCTGGGCCTGGGTGCTGTCTCTCAGCTCTTCAGCTCAAGGCTAGCACTCTACCATTTGAGCCACAGTGCCACTTCTGGCTTTTTTCTTTTTGCTTATGTGGTGCTGAGGAATCGAACCCAGGGCCTCATGCATGCAAGGCAAGCGCTCTACCACTGAGCCACCTTCCCAGCCCTATAGGAGTTAATTGTATAGAAGTCAAAAGTTAGAATTGTGGTTACCAGGGAGTGGGAAGAGTAGTGGGAGAAAAGGAGAGGTTCAATAAGGGGTACATTATTACCATTTCATTAGAAGAGTATGAATATGAATGTGAATATGGTTCACAATCATGCATTATGTGCCTCAAAATACTTAGAAGAGAGCATTCTTGAATGCTTTTTCCATAGAGAAATGACAGAACTTTAAGATGAAGGATATGCTAATTATTCCAATTATATTACTACCCAATATGTATCAAAATAAAAGCATAATATCAGATTACACCTCATAAATCATACAAGCATAAGGTATAAATAAAATTATTTTGTAAAGAAAGTATTTTTGGGTGGAGAAAGAATATGGGGAAGAGAGTCCAAGAGCATAATGTAAATTGGGGAACTAAGAATCAAATGCTCTCCAAGTAAGTTTTTACTTTTTCTTTTGCCTTTGTTTTAAGCTACACTCTTTTTCCACACATCATCCTTCACTTCCTTGGTAGTTAGGACTGGGTTATTTTGGTGGTCTCCATAGTGAAATTTCCATTCATTTTTCTTCATCTTATGTACTTTAATAATTACTTTAAGCATATTTAGGCATTAAGTTGAAAGATGAAAAGAATTATATTTATTCAAGTGAAATCTCTATGGCAGAAATTCTCTCTATGGGAATAGCTCAAAGTTCAAAGTCTGCAAAGTAGAAAGTATAAAAGTTTCATAGAAAATTTCAAATTTATTAAGCTATCCAGAAGACATGAACCAAATTAAACTTTTATTAAAAACTAAAAAATTCACTTGATGTTAGGAAAACGATTAAGAAAAGATTGCATTATTAATTTTCACAATGATGCTCTCACAATAATCTGTGATCTCTATCTACATTTTACCAAAAATAATTTCCTCTGTTGAGACTTATGGACTAAGTTATATCACAATTTTTTTGAAAACTCTAAAAGTTTTGCCAATGAAACCATACTATTGAGCTTGGAAGTTTAGTTAGTGCTTAGTTATTTTTCTTATAGGAATATGTATTTTATTCCAAAAGTGCCTATGCCTGTGGTACTTTTCCCAAGTTTTCCTGAGTTGCAGGGTGTGTGTGTGTGTGTGTGTGTGTGTGTGTGTGTGTGTGTGTGTGTGTGTGTGTGTGTGTGCGTGCGCGCACACATGCACTATCATCACATCAAGCCTAATGGTTCTTTCTAAATGTTCACATTTTTTACTAGTTTTTAGCAGACTTTCATGTTTACCAGATTTTAAAGCTTCTTCTTCTTCTTCTTTTTTTTTTTTTGCTGGTTCTGGGGCCTGAATTCTGGGCATGGGTGCTATCCTTCAGTTCTTCAGCTCAAGGCTAGTGCTTTACCACTTGAGCTACAGTGCCATTTCTGGTTTTTTTCTGCTTATGTGGTGCTGAGGAATCAAACCCAGAGCCTCATGCATGTGAGGCAAGCAGTCTACCACTGAGCTAACTTCCCATCCCTTTAAAGGATTTTATATTAACAAATATTAATTATGCAATGCAAGGTTCACTGGGATGTTTCCACACAGGTGCACAATTTACCTTGATCAACCTCCCCTATCACTCTCCCACATCTCACGCCTACCACTTGTAAAACAATTTCAACAGGGTTTATTGTTCTTTTTTGCATGATTTTTAAGTACTTGGTCTATAGTATAATGAAAAGGTTGGTAGGGACAAAGAGAAATCAACAAACAGAGAAAAATATTTTTTGTGGGGCTATTATAAATGGAGTTGCTTTCCTGATTTCAGCCATGCTTTTATCATTGTTGACATACAGAAAAGCCATTGATTTTTGAGGGTTAATTTTATACCCTGTTACTTTGCCAAACTTTTGAATCAGCCTGAGTAATTAGGGATTCTTTGAATACAAGATCATGTCATCTGCAAAGAGGGAGAGTTTTACTTCATCTTTCCCTATTTGGATCCCTTTTATGTTTGCATTGAGGGGATGTGGACAGAAGGGGACCTTACTGCATTGTTGGTGGGAGTGTAAACTTGTTCAACCACTTTGGAAAGTACTATGGAGGTTCCTCAAAAGACTTCACATAGAGCTCCCCTGTGACCCAGCAATCCCAATTTTGGGCATTTACCCAAATTATCACAAACAAGACCATACTAAAGCTACCAGCACAACTATGTTTATTGCAGCATTATTTACCATAGGTAAGATATGGAACCAACCCAGATGCCCTCAGTAGATGAATGGATCAAGAAAATGTGGTATATATACACAATGGAATTCTATGCCTCCATCAGAAAGAATAACATTGCCCCATTTGTTAGGAAATGGAAAGACTTGGACAAAATTCTATTAAGTGAAGTAAGCCAGGCCCAAAGAAACTTAGGTCCCATGGTTTCCCTTATTTGCAATAACTAGTATATGTCTGAGACAAGCAGAAATGATCAGATAAGTTGATGTTAGGTGAAATGAACTCCAAGATAAGGATTCAAATATTTTTTTTCTTGCGATTGTTTCTAACAAACTTATAAGATTATTTCTTTGTTGCTTTGTATGCTCCTCCCACATGGTATAACCCCTGCTTTCATTGTGTTTGATGTTGGTATACTTTGTGGAGGGGAAGGGAAAATACAAATTGTTTAAATAGGGATACAGGTGGACCCATTGCAACAAGACGTTGTGTCGAAAAACGAACTTTACAACTTTACTGGGGTATGGGGGGGAAGATGGGAAGGGATGAGAAGGAGAAACAAAGGAGGAGGTAGCAATCCTTGTTAAAAAATGTACTCATTACCTTGACCATGTAATGGTAACTCCTCTGTATGGTAATTTCACAATTAAAAAATGTATAAAATAAATTTTAAAAAAGAAAGAAAAATAGATTAAAACCATTCTATCAGCTTTATTTTCTTTGCATCATAATTTTGAGAAATAAGAAACAACAAGAGTCATGAACGAGATTTTTTAAAATATGCAAATATGGTTGTTCTTGATTAGCTTATATTAGGCATTTATTGTGGTGAAAAGCCACTGGTAAGATCACTGTGAAGTCATTCACACAGCATGGAGCAGAACAGACATCTTGACACTAGCATTATTCATTTCTTTGTGTGTGGCAGCATTAGTGACTGGCTGTCATACAAAGCCTCTGTCACTTTGTTTTTATCATCTGTGATTCATTACTTAGTTCAGCAAGTATCCATTAAGAGTTTCTTTATCACAGACTCTCCAATTTTAAACACTTGGGAGGAAAAGCACAGAAAAATAATATATCTTTCTTGTGGAACCTACATTTTATTTGGTCTTGGGGTGAAGCAAAAACAACAGGCCGGATACTACTCAGGAGGCTGAGATCTGAGGATCGCTGTTCTAACTCAGCCAAGGGAAAGAAAATCCATAAGACTCATCCAGAAAACTGGAAGTAGCTGTGTGGCCCAAAGTGCTAGAGAGTCACACTTGAGCACAAAACTTCGGTATATATATATAGTTTTCAAACACTATTACAATTCTGTGGCTCTTTTTACTAAGTTGAGCTTATTTACAAGTCTTAACCCTCCTCTATCTATATATAGTTTAACATTCTTCCTTTGTAAACAAAGGCTTTGCATTAAATTCCTGCATGAGATTCAGTCTAAGAAAAATATTTTTGGACATTAATATATCTACTATTTTTGACTGAAAGTAAGGCCAGATAACCCATTATATTTCTTTTCTTTGTAATATTTGAAATTTAAACACCACAAAATAATTTAACTCTCCTCAACCCATATATATTTTGATTCATATTAGCTCTGATCTTCTAGCCTCAAATTCCTTTTCCACACTACATTTCACCTTTAAAATCATCCCTAAGTTGTTTCAAATAGGACACTACCCAAACCCTTGGG
The DNA here is from genome assembly GCF_024711535.1 of Dipodomys merriami. NCBI lineage: Eukaryota > Metazoa > Chordata > Mammalia > Rodentia > Heteromyidae > Dipodomys > Dipodomys merriami. The sequence goes on along the minus strand of NW_027202270.1, from coordinate 24,967,755 downwards.
GAGAAAAATATACTGGAATGGGTTGGAAAAAATCTTACAGAAAAATCACTCTTTTCTTTTTGCCCATATTCTATAAAAATGTGCAGCTTTCTAAAGAGAGCAACATTGAAAAGTTTCCTTTAACTGTATTGTGTTAAGAAGGTACAAGTGTTATTCTTGACAAACTAGAGAGCTGCCTGTGAAAAATTATGAAGTTCTTCTGATACCTTAGGCTAGAAATTTCTAGTAATATTCAAACTATAACCAGAGAATTAACTTCTTTCTCCCAAGTGGGTTACGATAACGTATTGTTTTTAAGGTGGAATATCTTTGAATAACCATCCAAACAGATACTGTTTTTATTCCATGTGTTCTCTTCCTTTCTTTATTCTCTCTTTGGCTAACCTCTTCACTGTGCTGTCTTATAGTTAGGAGATCAATCCCATCATCCTTCTTTCATGATATTTGCCTATGTAAAGTGATTAGCAACTACTCTAAAACAAGTCAGTAGCTTATTGGTCAAGAAAAAGTCAGCTTATTTCCCAAGGTAATGATGCCACACAGACATAGTCCCAACAATGGACTGAATGGCATATTTAGGGCAGATACTCATAAGGTTTTTGTGTCTAAGTACAGATATTTAATGACTTCAATGTGAGAATCTCACAGGCCTGCACAAAGCTTGTCAGAACTTGTTTTACAGATCAGACCAGGTTTTAATGTAGCTGTTCATTTTCTTTTTAGTAGTGGTATCTCCATCAGTATATATTTCTAGCTGACTGAGAAATAAATAGTGATAGTTCAGGCTAAATATTGGAAATGAATGTTACAAAGCCCTGAAGATATTTACTTTGATGTATTTCATAAGGGGTGAAATAATTACAGATGAATTTAAAGGGGAGTACATTGGATAAAATTCATCTATCTACATAATGATTTGTACATCTCATCGTTGCAATGGGTCCACCTGTATCCCTAGTTAAATGATTTGTTTTTTTTCCCTTCCCCTCTACAAATTATACCAACATCAAATACAGTGAAAGTATGGGTTATACTGTGAGGGAGGGACATACAAAGCAACATAGAAATCATCTTATAAATGATAGAAACAATTGCATGAAAGGAAATAAAACAAAAAAAATTGAATATTGGGTGGGGGGAGGGGAGGAGTATGGCAAAGGATGGGAAGGGGAAACAATAAGAGGCAACAATGCTTGATAAGAAATGTACTCATTACCTTGCCCATGTAATTGTAACTCCTCTGTATGGTATTCTCACAATAAAAAAAAATTTATCTATCTACATGCCATAAATAATTAGAAATCAGAAGACCCAAAACTTCTATCAGATGATTTTTTTCTTTATTTCATTTCATTGGGTAGCTATTAAGTGAAGCCACCCACCAATGTACCTAATTTTCATTGAAAATAATAAATTCTTGCATAATTTTTAAGTATGTTAAGTTTAAACAGGGTGCATAAAATAAAATGTGATAATTTTTATTGAGCATTCATGATAAGCAGAAATACTTGTGGTGTTCTCACATTTTCCATTATCTCTGCATCACTGATGCACAAAAGAAAGACTCAGAGAAGACAAGGAAACTTGTCTTAAGGCCAAGCAGCCATCTTTCCTGTCTTCACTGCCAATGTTTCACACTTGAACACACTGAGAAAAACTTTCCATGCTCTTACTTTTGTAAAAGCACACTGAGAAAAACTTTCCCTGCTCTTCCTTTAATGAGGTGTATAGTCTTGCATTAACAGATTAATAGGACAACCCATTCAGTAATGAACAGAATGCCCCTGTTATAGAACGTGACTTATAACTACTTGCTACCAAGTATAAATTAGCTCTTGATGTCATCTCATATCATAGACAGGAAAACTAGGATTGCAGAAGTTGGGCAATACAGCTAAGACATATAGTTGTGAGTTATAAAAGACAGATTTTGTGTTCCTTCTTTGTACTACTGGAACTTTCAAGCAGTAGATGAGGTTGCAAGGCCTAGAGTTAAAATAAGCACAATTTCACTTCAGATATTGCAACCGGCCTTCAAATAGTAGTCACAGAGCAATGAAGTCCATCATAACCATGAATGAGAAGACAGGTATATATTAGTAGAAATTGATTACCTTAAGATCTGGAAGACAGAATCTTAAAACTAAGGAGTCCCTATTGGCTTCATTCTATCATGAGGGTAGAGGGGAGAATTGATTTCTGATCTCCTGTTTCTTGAGGCTGATGGTATTTATTAGCCCATGGTTCTGTCCCTCATGTCATCCATCTTGGACTCCATCATTTCATCTCTGTCTCCCTCATCCCATCTTCCTTTAACCTTCCTGCTTTCTTCTTACCAAGACCATAGTGATTGCACTAGACTCACTCATATAATCTAGGATTATCCCCAATCCCAAGATCCTTAATTAGATCTTCAAAATCCCTTTGTCCATCTTAGAATATGCATATCTTTGTAGGAGCATTGTTTTTTACTCAGTAAAAGTGATATATGACGGGGAAAAAACTGGGCCCTGGTGGTTCATGCCTGTAATCCCGGCTACTCGGGAGGCTGAGATCTGAGGATCATAGTTTGATGTCAGCTGGGGCAGGAAAGTCTGTGAGACTCTTAACTCCAATTAACCACAAGAAAACAGGAAGTGGTGCTGTGGCTCAAAGTGGTGGGCACTAGGGCACTGAGCTCTGAGCTCAGAGACAGCACCCCAGCCTTGAATTCAAGCCCCATGAGTGAGAAAGAAGGAAAGAAAGAAAAAGAGAAAGAAAGAAAAAAAGGAAGGAAGGAAGGAAGGAAGGAAGAAAGGAAGGAAAGAAGGAAGGAAGAAAGGAAGGAAGGAAGAAAGGAAGAAAGAAAGCCTATATTTCATTGCACAGCCAAAAGAAATCTTGTTTTTCTAGTAATATCCCAAATTAAATGCCATTAGTTTTTCAGTTAACAGTTATTTAAGGTAGAATGTCTTAGCGCAGTAATTATTCTTTTATTTATTTACTTATTTCAATTGAACTCATTCAGTGGTCATCCTGGAGTTACACAGGAAACTGCAGGCTCCTTTGTGGTGTGATAAGGGAGAGGATGAGGGAGACATGATTTTAGAATATGTGGTACTGATTAACAACATGTATTTATGAGATGGTGTCATGGAGAAGACAGCTGAGAATCCAATAAACCACACCCTCAATTGCTGTGAAACATTAGTAAACACCAAAGGCAGAGATTGACAAACTATGCTTCAATATACTTGGATATTTTTTGTGTTATTGTATCTTCCTAATAACTTATGAACTGAATTAACCTCTAAGAAGCATCTTACTTATTTGTTTTATTCTAAACACTAGGAAAGAGCCTAGGAAAATTTCTCATGATACAATCAACATGGGAATTTCAAAGTCCATACTTTGATGAAACATACACTGTTAAAATTTAAAATTGAAGAGTCTACCTTATAAGGCTACTTTTCAGAATCTTTTAAGAAAATCAACAATTTTATCATTCAACTCTTCCATTAGCAGCCAAGGATTATTGTAGCTTAATAGGTTCAATGAATATCCATAACCTACACATCTCGATAATTTGGGGAAATAATTGAATACAATAATATATACATAAGTCCTTATGCAATAATGTTTGTAATAGCAAAATACAAAACATATCCCAAATGACCATACATACTTGACTGAATAAACCATGCTACATATGAAGAATGGAGAATTATATAATTGCAAAAAAAAGTTAAATCTGTGTTCATAGAAAGGATGAAATAAGCTCAAGAATATGCTGTTAATGAAAAAAGAAGAAATCATGTATGATATGTAGTCATTTATCAAATAAAGAGGAAAGATATAAAACTGTTCGAGTGTTTCCTTATATAATAAAAATAAAAGAATAAGCTCAAAGATATGTTTAACATTCTAAAAGGGAAGAGTTGTGGGGGGTTCACAAAGATGAGAACAAATAAACTATATTTTGAACATTAATTTGGAACTGTGCTAGTTTCCTAAGACTGGGGTAATAAATCATTTGGTAGAAAAGCCTGAAACTTAAAGTTCCCAAACTGAAGTATTTCCAAGTCTATCCTCCTCTTTATAAACAAGACCAAAAAATAAAATTAAATGCAAAATAAGTGCCTCCACTTTAGATGAACAATGATAGTGGGAAATCCATCATCAAAATAACACAGAGGTCTTGTTTGTGAGCATTAAGGTAAATGCCCCAAAGTGGGATTGCTGGTCATAAGGGAGCTCTATGTAGAGTCTTTTGAGGAACCTCCATACTACTTTCCAAAGTGGTTGAACAAGTTTACACTCCCACCAACAATGTACTAAGGTTCCCTTCTGTCCACATCCCCTCCAGCATCTGTTGTTATTATATTTCTTGGTTATAGCCATTCTAACTGAGATGAGGTGGAATCTCAATGTTGTTTTGATTTGCATTTCTTTTATGGCTGGGGAGGTTGAACATTTCTTCATGTGTCTATTGGCCATTCTGATTTCCTCTTCAGAGAAGTTTCTCTTTAAGTCTTTAGCCCACTTATTTATTGGGCAGTTGTTTCTTTGAGGATTTGTTGTTGAGGGATTTAATTTTTTTATTATTGATAAGTTTTTTATTGGGAAAATACTGTACAGAGGGGGTTACAATTACATGAGCAAGGTAATGAGTACATTTCCTATCGAGCATTGTTGCCTCTTCCCTTACCATCCCCGCCGTCCCATATCTGCCCCCTCCCCCAAAACCCCCTCCCCACGCCAAAGTTATAGTTCATTTTTTGACAAAGTGTTGTACATCTCTTTGTTGCAATGGGTCCACCTGTATCCCTATTTAAACAATTTGTTTTTTCCCTTCCCCTCCACAAAGTATACCAACATCAAATACAGTGAAAACAGGGGTTATACTGTGGGGGAGGGATATACAAAGCAACAAAGAAATATCTTATAAATATGTTCAAAACAATAGCAAGAAAGAAAAAAATATTTGAGTCCGTATCTTGGGGTTCATTTCACCTAATATCAACTTATCTGACCATTTCTGCTTGTCTCAGACATATACTAGTTATTGCAAATAAGGGAAACCATGGGACCTATGTTTCTTTGGGCATGGCTTACTTCATTTAACATGATTTTGTCCAAGTCTTTCCATTTCCTAACAAATGGGGCAATGTTATTCTTTCTGATGGAGGCATAGAATTCCATTGTGTATACACCACATTTTCTTGATCCATTCATCTACTGAGGGGCATCTGGGTTGGTTCCATATCTTAGCTATGGTAAATAATGCTGCAATAAACATAGTTGTGCTGGTAGCTTTAGTATGGTCTTGTTTGTGATCATTCGGGTAAATGCCCAAAAGTGAGATTGCTGGGTCAAAGGGGAGCTCTATGTGAAGACTTTTGAGGAACCTTCATACTACTTTCCAAAGTGGTTGAATAAGTTTACACTCCCACCAACAATGCAGTAAGGTTCTCTTCTGTCCACATCCCCTCCAGCATCTGTTGTTATTAGACTTCTTGATTATAGCCATTCTAACTGGGGTGAGGTGGCACCTCAGTGTTGTTTTGATTTGCATTTCTTCTATGGCTAGGGAGGTTGAGCATTTCTTCATGTGTCTATTGGCCATCCTTCTTTCTTCTTCAGAGAAGTTTCTCTTTAAGTCTTTAGCCCACTTATTTATTGGGCAGTTGTTTCTTTGAGGATTTGTTGTTGGGGGATTTAATTTTTTGAGTTCCAGGTATATTTTAGATATGAGACCCTTGTCCGTTGTATGGCTAGTGAAGATCTTCTCCCAATCTGTGGGCTTTATATTGATCTTGCTAGCTATGTCCTTTGCCATGCAGAAGCTCTGCAACTTCATGAAATCCCATTTGTCCAACCTTTCTTTGATTTGTTGTGTTTCTGAGTCTCTATTAAGAAAATTTGGCCTGTGCAAAGAAGACCAAGGGTTTCTCCTGTTCTGTCCTGTAATGTTTTCAGGGTGTCTACCTTGACTCTGAGGTCTTTGATCCATTTGGAGTTGATTTTTGGTGCACGGTGATATATAAGGATCTAGCTTTAAAAGCTACCAGCAGAACTATGTTTATTGCAGCATTATTTACCATAGCTAAGATATGGAACCAACCCAGATGCTCCTCAGTAGATGAATGGATCATGAAAATGTGGTACATATACACAATGGAATTCTATGCCTCCATTAGAAAGAATGTCATTGCCCCATTTGTTAGGAAATGGAAACACTTGGACAAAATTATATTAAGTGAAGTAAGCCAGGCCCAAGGAAACATAGGTCCCAGAGTTTCCCTTATTTGCAATAACTAGTATATGTCTGAGATAAGCAGAAATGGTCAGGTAAGTTATTAGGCGAAATGAACCCCAAGATAAGGACTCAAATGATTTTTTTCTTTCTTGCTATTGTTTCTAACATATTTATAAGGTACCATGTGATTTTTTTGTTGCTTTGTATGTTCTTCCCCCACAGTATAACCCCTGTTTCCACTGTATTTGATGTTGGTATACTTTATGGAGGAGAAGGGAAAAAACAAATTGTTTAAATAGGAATTCAGGTTGACCCATTGCAACAATGAGATGCACAAGATGGTATGTTGAAAAACAAACTTTACAATTTAGAGGGGGGAAGGGGAGGAGTAAGGTGTAGTTGTGGATATGGGAGGGAAGGGATGGTCGGGGAAAAACAAAGGAGGAGGCAACAATGCTTGATAAGAAATGTACTCATTACCTTGCTCATGTAACTGTAACCTCTCTGTACAGTATTTTCACAAGAAAAATACTTAAATATCATACAGAGGTCTTACATTTGCATGAGCAAGGTAATGAGTACATTTCTTAGCAAGCATTGTTGCCTCCTCCTTTATTTCTCCTTACCATTCCTGCCTGCCCTCCCATCTCCCCCTCAAACCCCGATACAGTATTTTCACAAGAAAAAACTTATTTAAAAGAAAGAGAAAAAGAAAAAAAGATAACACAGAGGAACACTGGCTGGCCTCAGTTCACAAATCCCAGGAGTTAACCCTGGGCCCAGCATGCCTAACATTAAGGTTCATATTTCTCTAGCTAGCTAGCTAGCTTGAAAGTGCATCTCTTTTAGTCTATCTAAGGATTTGATATATTCTTACAATATATATTTTTAAATGTAATGTCCTTAGATCGTACATGCTTTATGCTCTACTAATTCCTAATGTATTAGACCCAACAATTTCATATACTTCTTTTTCCTTTCTAGGCTCAAAGATACTACCATACTGTACTGGGATCCAAACTATGTCATCATTGTCTGAAATAAATGATGTTCTAAACACACTTGGCCTGTCCCAATCCACTCATCCTCTTCCTCTTTCCTTCATAATTCAAGTACCCCACCCATTCACCATGCATTGATTCACTACTCCTCCTTTACGTCAAGCGCATCCTCCTAATGATTTCAACAGTTTAAAAATACTGCAAGAGACAAAAGAGTTGAACACCAATGCTCATCTCCAGAATAAAAATCTTATAAAGATAGAGAAAAATGACTGGAACTGGTGTTTGCTGCACATAAGCCAACACATGCTGGACAGGGCTGGGTGTCCATTCCTCCCCCTGTGATAGTGAGGACTGGGGAATGTGCCAATGTAGTTGACTCTTCTCCTCTAGATCTAGCCTGCAATTACATGGTCTTGTCCTGCTTAAAACAAACCCTTGAACAAAGGACGGGTAGCCATGAGTGACAGGAATGGAAATTTAATAAGTACAAGCATAACTATATTAAACCTACTCAAGCATGCCCTTCCTTCTAATTCTGAGTCTCTTATGAGTCACATTTCAGACTGAAGTATTTGGAAGACCGAGCTGCATCTGAAGTCTAAATTTAAGTTCAACTTTCAACCAACTTGGTATGTTTTTGCATATTTGAGTCTTCAAATTCATGTGTGGAGGGAAACAGGGAAAGAGGAAAGACAACAGGGTGGAGATAAAGATGGGGAGTAGGGAGGAAGGGAAAGAAAGAATTATGGGAGAGGACCTATAACCAACCACCTATTAAAAATAATAGGCTTCTTTAATGCCATGAGAGGTGTTTTTTTTTTTAATCATTTAGCAATTGTTTTTGCTGTCCAACCAACATTAAGAAGGGATGGTGTAAAGTGGCTATGCTTGTTCATGAAGCTTTACTTGTCAAGTCCTTATTCAATCTTGCTTCCAGAAATACTAATTTCAAAGGACCTCTTCTTAATTTGTTTTGTCATTTTTGGATGAGTCTACAGTGTTTCCTTCATCTATGGTGTATACACAAGCATGTCCTGACCTGCAGGATGTCAGCGAGGGCAATGAACCTAAGCGAGAAGGAATGAAGGGACAAGAGACACTAAGAATGACAGCAAGACAAGGGTTCTGATCAAGCTGCAAATTTTTATTTTTCACACAGGAGTATTTATATGCTTGGAAGCTTTTTCATTGGCCGTTAAGGAAGCTTTTTCATTGGCTGAAGCAGCTGTAGGATGTTTGCTTAGGGCAAGGTGAAAAGGTGGTCGGCCTTTAGCAGCTGCAGGGTGTTTGCTTAGGGCAGGGTGAAAAGGTCCGATTCTGTAAACAGCCTCAAGATGTTCCAGTGAGATAGTCAAGCCTATTATGTTGAGAGACTCAACTTTTGGCTCCCTACAGGAGCACATCTGAGGGAAGCTGGGAGGAGAACCCAGGATCAGTGGAAGGTGGGTGCAAAACACAGCAGAGGGGCCATCAGCTGCACTGGACAGTGATGAAAGTGAGCTAAGCAACTCAAGAGCGGTGATGGGAGGGAGGGGATGAGAGAGAAAGAGGGAGCAGCTGATACCAAGCAAAAGGAAAGAAATGCACATAGCACCAAGCTGGAAGCAATAGCTTTATTGTTAATGTTCAGAGAGTTCATAAGCTTTGTAGATTAGAATGCTGATGATTATCATTGTCATTACCACTATGCTATATAATTCTGAGCCAGAAAATGTTGGCTGTGAGCCATCTGCACAGTGCTTTCTGTGTGGGGGCCACCTATGAGAAGCACACACACTAACAGGATTCAGTTGGTCAAAAGCTACTTTTCAGCCTTACCAAATGCTACACATTCTCTCCTGAGCCCTTGGAAACATCCACTCTCTCTTCTAACTCAGTTTGACATAGAAATTCCGCTTCATACAATTTCCACAAGAAAGTCTATGAAAAATAATAAGCTGAGGGGAAAAACAAATCGTTTAACTAGGGATACAGGTGGACCCATTGCAACAATGGGTTGAAAACAAACTTTACAACTTTCGTGCCAGGGGTGGGGGGTGATGGTAGGTTTGGGTGAGGGGACCGGGGAGGATGGGAAGGAGAAACAAAGGAGGAGGCTACAATGCTTGATAAGAAATGTACTCATTATCTTGCCCATGTAATTGTAACTCCTCTGTACAGTATTTTCACAATAAAAAATAAATAAAAAAAAGAAAAATAATAAGCTGAATAAGATTAATAACAATCTGTATTTTCCTATGGTAATTATGTACTATGTAAACTGCTACATTCTGATCTATATTCTTATCTTATTGTCTGTAAGGTATTAGCTATCTCTGGGGAAATGCTAGGTTATTAGTATAGAAGAGAAACTGGAAAACTCTGTTTAGGTTGGTGAAGGTTAGCACACAATACTTTCATTTTTTATTTCTTCTTTTTGTTTAATTTAATTTATTTTTCATTAAATCTGATTTAATTTTATTATCTATAAGTAGTTGTACAAAGGGATTTCCATTCAATTCATTATGTTAGTTTGTGAGTCCAATGCATCTTAATCAGTGTCATCCCTTTAATCATTCTCCTCCATCTCCTCAATTTACCTAGATCCATTTTCACATACTCTCGCCACTCCTTTTCATTAGAGTACTGGAATTTCTATTTAGAGCAATAAGGTAAAATAAAGTCCTTCTTGGGATCCACACAGGGAAGGAAGAAGTAAAACTATCCCTATTTGCAGACAATATATAATTCTATATCTAAGGGGCTTTAGAGACCCCATCCTCACACTCTTAAAGATAACAAATAACTTTGACAAAGTATCAGGATATAAAATCAAACCACAAATATTAGTAGCTGTTCTATGTATAGAAAATGAGCAGAGAGAAAAATAAGGAAAGCAATTCAGTTTGCAATTGTCTCAAAAGACAAAATACCCAATAATAAACTTAACCAAAGAAAGTGAAGGATCTCTACAACAAAAAGTGAAAAAAGGCTTGCAGAAAGAAATTGAAGAAGATACCAGCAAATAAGAATTCCCATAGTCATCAACAGGTAGAATAAGGCACTAGCAAATAGAAAGACCTCCTATGGTTATCTATGGGTAGAATTAATATCATGAAAATGGCCATACAGCCAAGGGCAGTGTAGAAATTCAAGGCAGTATTTTTATAACAGTATGGGCTCATACATACAGCAGCACTGTTGACTCAGAGACATCAACCTACCTCTCCAATACTTTCTACTTCCTCTCTCCTGCAGAATAGCTGACTTCTAAATTAACCCAAAATAGACATTCAGTTATAGATACTAAAAGAAAAAAAGCAGAAGTATTTTTACCATAAATACCTGAGGAGATTTTGGCACTCTGATTTTGTTATATCTTTGACTTATTTTTACATTTTTATTATTTTGTACTTTAAATGATAAGTAGCATGATGTGAAACAAGATTGTTTTTAAAATATTTAATGAGATCAAGACACGAACAATCATGCACTAGTAAAAAGAGAAGTGGCAGAGGAAAAAGAGTAGGTGATATTCTATTATTTCTCAAGATGTGGAATTAAGTACTCTAGTACAGTATGGCAACGTAACCAAATTTTAATGCTCTAAATTCTCACCAAACATTTTGATGATTTAAGCAGTGAAAATCTTTCAAAATCAATGTGAATATATATTTAGGGTCAGGAGCTATATGAGATACATTATATAGGCATTTATCATATTTGGTCCTAAATTCCAGGGGAACATTACTAGTTTCACACTGGATTCAGTGGTGGAATGAACACGGTGAGAGGTGGATTTTAGAGTTTCTCCAAAGTGCCTTTGTGTCACTTGTCAGAGCAAAAGTGAGATGGAGACTTGTCTTGGCCCTCTGTCATCTGGAGCACTTTTACTTTTAGGTTAAAAAATGAGATTTTCATTGTTTTTAATTTTTAAATTTTATTATTAAGTAGTTGCACAAAGAGGTTGCAATTCCGTAAGTCAGATTGCGAGTACTATACATCTTAATCTATATCACCCCATTCTATTGTTTTCTTCCATATTTCCCCTCCCAAACTTACCCTCAAATTACATAGTTTAGTCTTTACATAATGTACCTTGAATATAATGACTGTATTTGCCAACCCTTCTCCCTCCATTTGTGAGTCCTTCCTTAGGTAATTTAGATAAAGAAGAAAACATAATGTTTTAGAAGCAGCTAAAAGCAAATGTTTCATTATAAGAAGAACTTGGAAACTGTAAACTAAGATATTGGGTAAACACTAATTCCTTTACACTAATTCCTTTTAAATGTGTATATGTAAACCACAAACCAGAGAAATGTGAATGTTCAAAAAGCATATGTTTTAGTTGATATAGCATTTCCAAACAAAACTATTCCTATTTTAAATTGAATATCAAGCTGAGAATTGTTGACATGTGTAAGTCTGAGAACTTGTGGCTCACAATGCTATTCAGAAGAGAGCAGGAATGAACAGAAAACCCTTCCTGGAGAACACCATACCCAGACTTCAGCTCAGGACACAGAGCATCAGGGCAAAGGCTACTAGGAGGGATATGCTGCAAAGGAGCTATCACTAATTCAAAATCAGACATGGAGGATGCCTTCAGCATGTGCTCTATTCTCAAAGTTTTCTTCCTTTCTGAATATAAAAATCAACCTTATGCTGTGCAAGGAATTTTGATGACTATATTCCTTCCTATGTAGAGGTTTTCAACATCAATTCTTCAATGAAGTAGGAAGATCATGGACATTTTGTTTCATACTACCTATGGTGACACATATCTTTGGACACACATCTTTGTTGGCTCCCAAAGCCTTCTTTAATAATTAAGGTTTGTGATTGAGCGGAAGGTAATTTAAAAAAGAAGGATTTAAAATGATATGGATAGTGGGCTGGAAAAAACTTCGTGACTTGGCAGAGAAAAATGAACCACTACACCAGCAACACACCACAGATATTTTCAGCTTCTTCACAAAACAAGTAGTGAATCTTGTTTCAGTACGTTTAAATTATTTGATTAGCAGTGAAACCTTTTACTCCACTCATGATTCAAACAGCATCTTTTCTGGCAAGTATCTCCATTACTGAAATGTCCTTAAGCACACTGAGAAGACATGAGGGTCTTCATGAAATCGTACATGGTTTAGTAATTGAGATGTCCCCAGAAGCAGATGCAAGACAAATCACAGGAAAATGATAAAGCTCTCAACGGACAAAAGCAAATGTTATTATTAGTGTCCCTGTTTTCACTGTATTTGATGTTGGCATAATTTGTGGAGCGGAAGGGAAAACACAAATTGTTTAAATATAGATAGGGGTTGACCCATTACAACAATGAGATGTACAAGATGCTATGTCAAAAAATGAACTTTACAAATAGGCAGAGGTGGGGGGGATGGGGATGGGGGGGAATGTAGTTGTGGAGACAGGAGGGAAGGGATGGTAGGGGGAAAACAAAGGAGGAGGCAACAATGTTTAGTATGAAATGTACCCATTATCTTGCTCATGTGATTGTAACCCCTCTGTACAGTATTTTTCAAATTAAAAACTTTTTTTTAATAAAAGAAAGAATAGCACTATTCACAGACTGACACAGAAACTATCCCTGTACACCCATGTACATGCTATACATAGTCACAAATACAAATACAATAGAACTGTATTTATTTATTTTTTTTTTATTTTTTGGTCCAGTCATGGGGCCTGAACTCTGGGTCTGGGCGCTGTCTCTTCAGCTCAAGGCTAGCGCTCTACCTCTTGAGCCACAGCGCCACTTCCAGCTTTTTTCTTTTTTGCTTATGTGGTGCTGAGGAATCGAACCCAGGGCTTCAGGCATGCAAGGCAAGCACTCTACCACTGAGCCACCTTCCCAGCCTAGAACTGTATTTATTTTTGAAATTTGCAGTATCAAGATGAATAGTAGGAATCATATAATATGATACTATTTCTCACTCATTTGTGAAGAATGTAGAGACTTTATAATATATAACAGGTGTTTAAAATGTCATTTGTATCAGTATTCTGAGTAAAAGACAATAAAGATCAATTGTGAAGCAATGGATTTGATGTCAGATAAATGCATTGTATCCTAAGCATATCTTATTTTTTCAAAGCATGCATTGCATTTTGCTGGAAGAAACATGACTTATAGATAAAAACTGTGAGGGGAAAGCAAAACTTTACCAAAACTTTAATTAATACAAAGCTATTCAACTTCTTTTACAGCTACTGATTATTTTTAAAAGATGTTGAGCTGCAATGAATTCAAACTTTATGACTTCATGCGGTCCACAGAAAATGAAAAACCAGGGCTGAAACACATAGAACACTTGCCTAGCATGTGCAAGGCCCTGGGTTTGATCCCTAGTATTTCAAACATAGATAAATAAAAAAAATTTAAATGAGAAAAAAGCAATCAAAATTAAGAAGAAAAATCAGTAGTAAGCCTCTAGCATTTTTTTGGAGGAGGTTGGTTATAAGGTTTGAACTCAGATCAAGGCTAGCAGTCTACCACTTGAGCCACAGAGCCACTTCTGATTTTCTGGTGGTTAATTGCTCAGGTTGGCTTTGAACCTTGATCCTCAGATCTCAGCCTCCTGAGTAGCTAGGATTTCAGATATGAGCCCCCTGCCCCCGGCTAGCAATTATTTTTTAACATTAACACACTGCATTGCACCACTAATAATTCAATCAAGAATTAAAGCAAAAGAAAAAAGGGGAAAAACACTTGTGTTTAACAAAATTACTCAAGACAAGAGCTATATAAAAGTCAAAGTAAAATGAAAATGTAAATAAAAAATGTTAAAAAAAATTTTAATACAAGTGAATTCAAATTTCATACATCTTTTTCTTATTGTTAACCTCAGAAGCAGCATCTTTCTGCTAAAGATAGAGGTAAGAAATTTAAGACACATTGTCAATTTTGGGGGCTGTGCATGTAGCATATTATTATACTTTCTGAAAATCTCTGATATTTTAACATTCCATAGATCTGTTCATATATATCAATATAACAAGTTTCTCTAAATACATATCTGTATTTCAGAGCAGGGAATAAACACAAAGACTACAATTGGTGGTTTACTTAGCTGTTGAAAAAAGTAAGCACCCCAAGGGCAAGAAATTTGTCATAAAAATATATGAGAAAAGAAATACTATAATTATTGTGAGAACATTGTGACAGAGAACATTTTATAACAGATTTTGACACTTATTAGTTGGGAGGTCTGCCAGTAATTAGCAGCATCCACCTTAGGTAACTCAAACAGCCTCAAATTCCACAAAATAAGAGATTTGAAGCAAATGATTTGAAAAGTATTTTCCAACTTTAACATTCTACTGTTTTACTTTATAATGAGTGGAAGAAAATGGAATGTTGAGAAATAGACTTGCTTTATATATTTAAATGTCCTGATGTTGGGTGCAGATATATTTATAATTGTTGTCTTGATAAATTATCCTTTATATTTGAAAGTATAAGAATAGTAGACATTGAAAATGTTTGCCTCTGTTGTGGTTTGAATGAAAGTCTGTTTTGTCTGGAATTATCATATTTGATCTGTGATCTTGAAATAAAAATGTGAAAGCAAGCATACACAAAACATGTACCAATTGTAAGAATGTCTAAAGGCAATTCCACATAAATATTGAATACTATACCAGAGAGGCACTTTTGCTCACTAACACGTCACACTTCTCATTCATAATTGAATGTTGAAATGATGATTCTACTTTAAACAAGCAAGTATCTGAATTATACACATGGTTCAAAGAGATTCTTATTGACAAGAAATCTTTTCCCACTGGTAAATTTTCCCATTTGGTATTCCAGGTTGTTTAGTATCATTGTTACTTCTTTTGCTTAGGAGATTCAATAGAAATAAAGGTCAACTTGAACTCAAAGCAGACACTCTGAAAACATTACAGGATGGAATAGGAGAAACCCTAGGTCTCCTTGGCTCAGGTCGAAATTTTCTGAATAGAGACCCGGAAGCACAACAAATCAAAGAAAGGTTGGACAAATGGGATTGCATAAGATTGCAGAGCTTCTGCAGGGCAAATGACATAGCTGGCAAGATCAATAGAAAGCCCACCGATTGGGAGAAGATCTTTACTAGCCATACAACGGACAAGGGTCTCATATCTAAAATATACTTGGAACTCAAAAAATTAAACCACCCAACAACAAATCCTCAAAGAAACAACTGCCCAATAAATAAGTGGGCGAAAGACTTAAAGAGAAGCTTCTCTGAAGAAGAAAAAAGGATGGCCAATAGACACATGAAGAAATGTTCAACATCCCTAGCCATAAAAGAAATGCAAATCAAAACAACATTGAGATATCACCTCACTCCAGTTAGAACAGCAAAAATCAAGAACTCTAACAACAACAGATGCTGGAGGGGATGTGGACAGAAAGGAACCTTACTTCATTGTTGGTGGGAATGTAAACTTGTTCAACCACTTTGGAAAGCAGTATGGAGGTTCCTCAAAAGACTTCACATAGATCTCCCCTATGATCCAGCAATCCCACTTTTGGGCATTTACACAAATGTTTACAAACAAGACCACACTAAAGCTACCAGCACAACTATGTTTATTGCAGCATTATTTACCATAGCTAAGACATGGAACCAACCCAGATGCCCCTCAGTAGATGAATGGATCAAGAAAATGTGGTATATATACACAATGGAATTCTATGCCTCCATCAGAAAGAATGACATTTCCCCATTTGTTAGGAAATGGAAAGGTTTGGAAAAAATTATATTAAGTGAAGTAAGCCAGGCCCAAAGAAGCATAGGTCCCATGGTTTCCCTTATTTGCAATATCTAGTATAGGTATGAGTCAAGCGGAAAAGGTCAGATAATGTGATGTTAGGAAAATGAACCCTTAAATATGTATTTTAATGTTTTCGTTTCTTTCATGCATGTGTTTCTAATGCATTTATAAGATTATTTCTTTGTTGCTTTGTATGTCCCTCCCCCACAGTGTAACCCCCGCTTTCACTATATTTGATGTCAGTATAACATGTGGAGGAGATGGGGACAAACAAGTCGTTTAAGGATTCAGGTGGACCTGTTGCAACAATGAGAAGTACAAAATGTCATGTCAAAACCAGCTTTACAATGTCGGTGTGGGGGGGGGGGGAGGGGGTATAATTGGGTGGGGGGAGGGGGGTAAATTTGGGTGGGGGGAGGGGGGAGGCGGGGAAGGGAAGTGAAAGGTAAACAAAGGAGGAGGCTGCAATGCTTGGTAAGAAATGTATGCATTATCCTGCCCATGTAATTGTAACCCCTCTGTACAGTATGTTCTCAAATAAAATAAAATACAATTAAAAAAAAAAAGAAATAAAGGTCAATACTTATAAAGACAGAAGACCATACCATAGTTATAGCAACCTTCAAAATGGAGAGCCAGTGGTTAAGCGCCTATGAAGGTCAGCTTCCATGACAGTTTCATATGCAAGTGTAACTCAAGTGACCACAGTTGTATTATATTTCCTCCTGTATATACAAAGTTGAAGGTCTTCTTACCCTCTATTTAATGACTGCATGCTACCAATGGCATTTCCTGTATGATTTTTGTTTCTTTTATTCCCTACTATGAAACCAGCCCGAGTTCAGTTAGTAATTGTTTGTTATTTTGTAGTTTCCATGGTTAAGAGATGTTAGTAGATCCACTTGTATTTTCTTTTCTAGGAAAATAAGAGGTCGAATAAGTTTATTCTAAATTATCATCATGAGACTATTCCACAGCATGGCTTATTCAAATAGGTAAAGAATCAACTTGTTTGATTCAAAGCCAACTTGTTTGAAGATAAAACTTTTAATACCAGACACTTGTTTTGTTGTTGTTGTTGGTGGTGGTGGTAGTGGTTGTGGGGGCTGAACTCTGTGCCTGGGTGCTGTCCCTCAGGTCTTCAGCTCAAGCTAGTACCCTACCACTTGATCCACAGCACCATTTCTGGCTTTTTTCTGCTTATGTGGTGCTGAGGAATAGAACCCAGATCCCCATACATGGGAGGCAAGCACTTTACAACTGAGTCACCTTCGCAGCCCAACACATCTCTTCTTGAAAGAAACATAATCGAAACAAATAGGACTACAGAATAAATGGATGACAAATAAGTTGATCTCTGTGGTGGACATTTATGGTTGGTATGAATTGCCAAGAAAGCATGTATGTATGTGTACTGTGTGTGTCCTGTTGCTTACAATGCTAGCCCTAAGCTATTATAATAGAAACACCCCATGAAATAGATAAAGTATATTTCTTTCTACTGCAGTTAATTGTTTTTTTTTTAAAAACACCTTTTCAGACTCAATAATGACAAGTTTAAAGTTCTAAAGTTTATGCTACTCTTAACTGAAAATCTCACTTCCAACCAGCCTTACCTAGGAAGATATTTTCTGTTACTGTTGTTGTTATAGGGGGTTTCAACTCAAGGCCTTAGGCTTGCTTACTTCTACCTGGCATTCTATTACTTAAGCCATATTAAAATCTTGATTTTTTTGCTCCTTAATTGGAGATAGAATTTGGAGAACTTTTCTGCCTAGGCTACCTTCAAAATACCATCTTCTAAAATCTCAGCTTCCTGAGTAGTTGAGATTACAGGCATGAGCCAACAACCTCTAGTTTGCATATTTATTACCTTTAAGTAGTTGCACAAAAGAATTGTTATTGAACAAAACAGCATATGAATATATTGCATATTCATCCATCTCTACCCTTTCCCCCTTCTTGCCGCCGCCGCCTCTGCCTCCTCTGCCTCCTCTGCCTCCGCCTCCTCCGCCTCCGCCTCCTCCGCCTCCTCCTCCTCCGCCTCCGCCTCCGCCTCCTCCTCCTCCTCCTCCTCCTCCTCCTCCTCCTCCTCCTCCTCCTCCTCCTCCTCCTCCTCCTCCTCCTCCTCCTCCTCCTCCTCCCCCTCCTCCCCCTCCTCCTCCTCCTCTCCCCTCCCCACTGTCCCTGAGCTCTTCAGCTCAAGGCAAATAAATGCTCCACCACTTGAGCCACAGCACCACTTCCCCTGGTTCTTCTTAATTTTGTAGGATATACATTGAATTGTGTCTGCCTTCTCCCCCATTTCTTTTCTTCATCTACCCTTTTCCCCTTCACATCCTCCAACCCCAGTTTTTGTCTGTGGTTGGTTGGTTGGAGGGCCTGGGAATTGCTCCTGAGCTCTTTTGCTTAAGTCTAGTGCTCTACCGCTTTGAGTCACAGTTTCACTTCCAATTTTCTGGTGGTTAATTGGAGATAAGACTGTGACCAATTTTCCTGCTTGGGCTGGCTTTGAATCTTGATCCTCAGATCTCAATTTCCTCCATAGCTAGGATTAAAGACATCAGCCACTAGCTGTAGCCCCATCACCAGTTTTTAAGTGCTAAATGAAACAGTGACAAGTTGATACAACTTCCCTTTGGGTATATTTAGTAAATAAGTTTTAAAAAAAATTGATAGGGCTGGGAAGGTGGCTCAGTGGTAGAGTGTTTGACTTGCATTCATGAGGCCCACATAAGCAGACAAAGCTGGAAGTGGCGCTGTGGCTCAAGTGGTAGAACGCTAGCCTTGAGCTGAAGAGCTGAGGGACAGCGCCCAGGCCCAGAGTTCAGGCCCCACGACCAACAAAAAAATGATTGATAATTACATCACTCAAAGCTATTTTTCTATGTACACGGTTGTTTAATACTGGTGCTTGTGAACAAGTTAGACTAACAGAATGGACTTTAATGTTTTGCAAAGATTTAAACTTTCAGTGGGGGAGGAACATACCAAAGAAACAAAAAAAAAATCACATAGCACATTATAAATATGTTAAAAACAATAGCAAGAAAGAAAAAAACCACTTGGTCCCTATCTTGGTATGTTCCTCCCTGACCATATAACCTCTGTTTCACAGTGTTTGATTCCAGTGCCCTGCATCTTGTATATACATTTTTCTAATTTGGGGAGGGGAAGGGAAAAAAAACAAAATGTTTAAATAAGGATACAGGTTGACCCATTGTAACAATGAGATGTACAAGACACTATGTTGAAAACAAATTTTACAACTTTGGTGGGGGGAGGAGTTAGGGAAGGAAGGGATGGTATGGGAAAAACAAAGGAGGGGGTAGCAATACTGGATAGGAAATGTACTCATTACCTTACTCATGTAACTGTAACCCCTCTGTACAGTATTTTTACAATTGAAAATGTACAAAAAAAGAAAACAAAAAAATTAAACTTTCTTAGATTTCAGAAACAGTAGCTTGATGTTCACAACTCTATATAAAATCTTTAGCCATCTCTCCTGAGCTTTTTTTGCTTTTAGATTGGTTTTTAGATAGAGTCTCATGCTAATGTTTCCTGAACTGGTTTCACACCACGGTCCTCTTAACCTCTACTCATACACAGACATGGACCTCCATGTCTAGCTTGATTTATGAGATAGGGTCTCATTTACTTTTTGCCCTGGCTGGTTTTGGGCTACTATCTCTTATCTATGACTACTGGATAAAATTATCTATTTTTAATGGCTTGTTCTACACACTTTTTTCCCGTTTTTTCATACTTTGTTTTCAATATCTAGATTTTTTTTTCTTTTTTTTTAATTGTGAAAATACTGTACAGAGGGGTTACAACTACATGGGCAAGATAATGAGTACATTTCTTATCAAGCATTGTAGCCTCCTCCTTTGTATATCTAGATTCTTAACTAACCTCTACTGCATGTTTTTCCTCTGAGCATTGTGATTAATTAAAGATAAATAAATAAATTAATTAATTAAAGATAAATTAGTCTCAGGGTTTCCCCCCCCCCATTTTAATGCAAGTAGAAATAAACATGTTTAATTTGTTTTCAGTATCAGCACTGGAACTTAGGATGGATTTTAATACTAAGAGTGGTAAGGTAAATTCATATAGATTTTCAATTGACTGAACAATTTTTGGTATTTAGATTTCCTTTCTCTCCATGGTAGTTGGCCATGTTTGAGCACTTTGTTCTTGAAGTAAATTCTAGAAAGTAATTGTCAGCATGTTGCACTTGAAGCTGAAAAAGGAAGTTCTGGAAATTTCAAAGGAAATGTAATTAATTTTGTTCTTCTCATAAAATTATTTTCTAATATTGACATTTTCTTATCATGAACCTTTATTGTTTATATGTGGACAGTGATAACACTATTATAGAACACTTAAATATATACTTGTGAATATATTTTAGCAATAAAATGGAGTATAAGATTTCATTGTAAGCTTTTTGAAAACATTTGTTACTGAAAATGTACAGTATTATCTAATGAGAAACTGTATCTTAGTAAGTATACACACACATCTAATTTATTACCATAGATGAATTTCAGAATAAAAATTATCTTGATTCCAAGTAGGAAGGACAAGAAAATTATAATATTAAAAATAAAGTTTGAATAGATGAATGGGTCAAGAAAATGTGGTATATATATATAATGGAATTCTATGCCTCCATCAGAAAGAATGGCATCACCCATTTGTTAGGAAATTGAAAGGCTTGGAAAAAAATTATATCAAGTGAAGTAAGCCAGGCCCAAAGAATAGGTCCTATGGTTTTCCTTATTTGCAAAAACTAGCATATGTCTGGAACAAGCATAAAAGTTTAAAAGCTATGTACATATGACCAGATAAGATGAGGTTAAGCGAAATGAATCCCAAGATAGGGACACAAGTGGTTTTTTTCTTTCTTTCTATAGTTTTTGACGTATTTATAATGTACTATGTGATTTTTCTTGTTTCTTTGGTATGTTCCTCCCCCAAGGTATAACCTCTGTTTTCACTGTATTTGATTCTGGTGCCCTGCACCATGTATATACATTTTTCTAATTGGGGAGAGGAAGGGAAAAAACAAACTGCTTAAATAGGGATAAAGGTTGACCCCCTTGTAACAATAAGATGTACAAGACACTTTGTTGAAAACAAATTTTAAAGTTTTGGGCATGTGGGGGTGGGGGGTGGAGGAAGGAGTGGGGGAGGTGGGGAGGGAAGGGCTGGTAGGGGAAAAACAAAGGAGGGGGACAGAAAATGTACTCATTACCTCACTCATGTAACTGTAACCCTTCTGTACAATATCTTTACAATAAAAAATATATATATTAAAAAAAATGAAGTTTGGACCAGACACTGATAGTTCATGGTTATGATCAGGTGGTAGAGATTTGAAGATTGTGGTTCAAAACCAGGCCAGAATCTTTATCTCCAATTAACCACCAAAAAGCTGGAAATGGAGTTGTACAACTAACTCGGTTTTAAGCTAATGAAATGGCGTAAAATAGTATAATGCTGAATTTAAATATTTACTAGCAAGGGCAGATGATTCGAAGAAAAGAAATAAAAACATTTAAGTAGCCTGGCGCTGGTGGCTCATACCTCTAATCCTAGCTACTCAGGAGGCTGAGATCTGAAGACCACGATCCAAAGCCAGCCCGGGCAGTCTGTGAGACTCTTATCTCCAATAAAAAAGTCTCTAATATACAATGGAATTCTATGTCTCCATCAGAAAGAATGACATCACCCCATTAGTTAGGAAATGGAAAGACTTGGAAAAAATTCTATTAAGTGAAGTAAGCCAGGCCCAAAGAAACATAGGTCCCATGGTTTCCCTTATTTGCAATAACTAGTATATGTCTAGGACAAGCAGAAAAGGTCAGATAAGATGATGTTAAGCGAAATGAACCCCAAAATAGGGACACAAGTTTTTCTTTCTTGCTATTGTTTCTAACGTATTTGTAAGATACCATGTTTTGTTGTTGTTGTTGCTTTGTATGCCCCTCCCCCATGGTATGACCCCTATTTTCACTGTATATGATGTTGGTATAATTTGTGGAGGGGAAGGGAAAAAACAAATTGTTTAAATAGGGATACAGGTTGACCCATTGCAACAATGAGATGTACAAGACGCTATGTCAAAAAAGGAACTTCACAATTTAGGCAGGGGGCGGGGAGTGTAGTTGAGGAGGTGGGAGGGAAGGGATGGTAGGGGAAAAACATAGGAGGAGGCAACAATGCTTGATAAGAAATGTACTCATTACTTTGCTCATGTAACTGTAACCCCTCTGTACAGTATTTTCACAATAAAACCTTATTTTAAAAAATCTCCAATATACCTCCCACAAAAAGGTGCTGTGGCTCAAGTGGTAGAGTGCTAACCTTGAGCTGAAAAGCTGAAGAGCTCAGGGGCAGCACCCAGGCTCAGAGTTCAAGCCTATGACCAACAAAAAAGTATGAAATGGAATATTAACATGTGAATATATTAATAGAATGACATATTTTTGTTTTTGTTTTTGTGTTTTTTTGGTCCGGTCATGGGGCCTGAGCTCTGGGTCTGGGCGCTGTCCCTCAGCTCTTCAGCTCAAGGCTAGCGCTCTACCACTTGAGTCACAGCGCCACTTCCGGCTTTTTTCTTTTTGTTTATGTGGTGCTGAGGAATCGAACCCAGGGCCTCATGCATGCAAGGCAAGCGCTCTACCACTGAGCCACCTTCCCAGCCCTAGAATGACATATTTTAAAGGACATAGATAATGAAAGATTTATAAAGTTAATAGTCATAAAATCTTGAAGAAAAGGGACTCAAGTTGACATTTCAGAAGTTAGTTTGCAAATCTTATTTTATTTTGTTATTTTATCTTTTGTTTTTGTGCCAATCCTAGGGCTTGAATTCAAGACCTGGGTGCTTTCATTCAGCTATTTTGCTCAGAACTATTACTCGACCCCTTAAGTCACAGCTCTATTTCCATTTTGGTAGTTAATTGTAGATAATTGTAGATGGCCTGGTTTTGAACCACAATCATCAAATTTCAATCACCTGAATGACTAAGATTACAGGCATGAACTATTGTGCCTACATTGCTTAATAATGTATGTAATAAGGTCTTCTACATTATTCAAAGGTAATTCTTAGTATTTTACTAACATTAACTCTTTCACAGCATTTGATTTTCTTATCTACAGAGGCCCAATAGCTACAATCACTCTTCATTATTCAAACTTAAAAAGATACAATATTTACAATGCCATTTGTCCTATTTTTTTGTTACTTGTTTTCTTGAATTTTGCTTCTTTTATTTATTTCAGTTTGCTTACTTTCAGTTTATTGTCCCCTACTGTTTCTAATTTTTTTAATTCAATATGGACATTTGTAAAGTTAAGTGGAATATGTCTACCATTTTGCGATAGATTCATTTCACTTATTATAATGTCATCCATGTTTGTCTATGATGTAGAATGTTTAAGCATCTTCTACCTTCTGTAAGTCTATGTTTATCCATTTCCCCGTCACTTCATATTGGAGTAGCTTCTACCTCTTAGCTATTGTGAACAATGCTTCTGTGATCATGACTATATAAACATCTCTTCAATTATAGAGAGAAAAACCAAATCCTGTCAAAGGATGAATGTCAGTAAAATACTAAGAATTACTTTTGCATAATGTAGAAGACCTTATTAAATATATTATTAAGCAAAGTAGGTACTAATTACCAACCAATATATAAGATAACTCTGCAAAGTATTAACAGATTCTGCTATAGGTCTAGGAAATTATTGTAATCTGTGCTGGTGGAGTCAGTGGGAGGCTTTACTGCTTGGATTGAAGTCACCATCATAAGGCTCCCACAGACAGTAAGTTCTGGATACCACTGAGGACTACAAGTTCAAAAGAAAGTAACACTCAGTACAACTCTCTAGTTTGGCAGTTGACACATACTAAAGAAACAAATTGTGCAGAGGAATATATAATGGTATAAATACAAATTAGAAATCCTCTGAAATCTGCCATGTCGTAGTCTAATAATTTCATTGCTGTCCCACCTGTTCCCAGACATATTTCCCTTTAGAGAGGAATATCTGGGACAAGGAAATAACAAATAAGGCAAAGAGGGCACTTTCTTCACCTTTGTGTTGAGAAATGTTCAAGTCTATTAAATCAAGCTGAAATCAAAGAGGATTGAATAAGGAAGTCCAGAAATCATTCTATTAAAAACACCTTCATTCTGTTCATCAAAGCCAATATTACTAACTTAAGAATGTTAGAGGCCAATTGTTGGTGCTAGGCAAATGGATTACCCTCTGTTAGGAATAGGGATGCCATTTTCCTTAAAGTGATATTTAGATTATTATTTTTTTATTGTGAAAATTCTGTACAGAGGGGTTACAATTACATGGGCATAGATTATTATTTTTGATCTTTCAATGAGATATTCCAAAGGATGAACTATATAAGAACGCAAAGAGTTTTTTAAAGAATTCCTGTGTGTGTGTGTGTGTGTGTGTGTGTGTGTGTGTGTGTGTGTGTGTGTGTGTGTGTGTGTGTGTGTGTGGAGGGGGGGGGAGAGAGAGAGAGAGAGAGAGAGAGAGAGAGAGAGAGAGAGAGAGAGAGAGAGAGATGGTTTTGGGGGGCTTGCCCTCAGGGCCGGGTACCATCCCTTAACTTTTTCATTCGAGGCTGGCACTCTACCAGGTGAGCCACAGGTGTCCGTCCAGCTTTTTGCTGGTTAAATGGAGGTGAGAATCTCAGGGACTTTTCTGCCCTAGCTGACTTCAAATTATGATCCTCAGATCTCAGCCTCCTGAGTAGTTAGGATTGTAGGTGTGAGCCATTGGCACCAGCTTACTCTCTACCTTTGATATAGACTTATTCTTAAAAAAATATTTTTTTGAATCCTGGGACTCTCAGTCCTTTTTGTTTGAGTTATCTTTCAGGTAGGATATTCTATTTTTGTCTTATTGGGCCTGGATCTTGATACTCTCATGAATACCTCTCAGGATATGATGGGCCCATCCATGTTGTTTGTGTGCTTGAGATGTGGTCTCACTCATTTTCTTTCTGGCCTAAATCCCTGATCCCTCTGGTTTCTGTCTCCTGATTAGCTGGCATTACAGGCATGAGCCCACACTTAGCTTTTCATATATACTATTAATTATTTTTTTAACTTTCTGAAGTGCTTTAAGCAAGTTCAACTTATTTTTTAATAGACAAAAGAAATCAGTGAACTTCGAAAATCTAAAATTTAAATAGTAAATTCAAACTCACTGAAATCTCAAATGTTATTAAAAAGATCCAATTGGAGATAATATTTTTATTATATCAAGATAATTTTTGATCATGGCATTAGGCCATATTAAATTATTTGAGCTTGATATTTTAGTGTGGTATTAGCCATTAGTATGATTGTCTGAGTGTGGTATAACTCAAATCAAATATTTCGTAAATGCTACTAAAAATCATTATGGGTTTTTGGAGAGAAACCAATTTATAGCAAGCATCATGACAGAAAATATGCTCCATGTTGTTGCAGATGTTTCATCAAAGTTTTCCTCTGTTTTTGTGAATACCATCTAGTTTTTGAGGCAAGAACTTTCTTGTATTCTTGTCCTTTTATGTATATATTGTTTCCAAATAAAGAAAACTATTTGTTACTTCATTATTTAGACTATCATAAGAAACTCAGGATGAGACCAGCCTTTTAGGGCAATGGAAGAAACAAGTATATCTCATGTATTTATCTCTCAAAAATAGAAATTAGTAATAATTAGAAGAATGTCAAGTCTTATTTAACGTATATGAGAGATGATTTCCAAGATGTCATACATTTTTGAGGTTAGCATTATTAACATTCTAATGAGAAAATCTGTTACGTGGATTTGCTGACAAGCCATTAGATCATCCATATTTAAACAAATCATATCTATTTTCTTTTCACTAAAATTTGTTCCTTTCATATAATTTCCTGTCAATTTATGTACTAATATTTCTCATAAATTATGTCCAATTACCTCCTGAATGATAAATCATAAACTTATTTGCCGGGAACCAAGTGCTGTTTGCTAGAAAATACAGCTACTACCTTCAACCAAGTGCTGTTTGCTAAGAAAACACAGCTACTACCTTGATAAGAGCTGTTAAACCTTGGAGCCTATTGATACCCTGTTTGACAACATTGCTGGGAGCCACCACTTGGCATAAGAACTGCCACCACTTTGCATAAGAGCCGTTAAGCCTTACAATTTACGGATGCCCTGTTTGACAACATTGCTTGGCGCCTTCTGAAGATTCCCCACCTATGACCTTTTGCAAGATATACTTTGCAGTTTGGGTGCCTAGCAACCCTATTGACCTGCTGATGCTAATTACCCTGCTCAGCATGCTATATATACTGCTGTGTAAAAAATAAAGTTTGAGACCTTGATCAGAACCCTGTCTTGGTCTCCTTCCTCCTGTCTGGTTTGTCTCTCATTCAGGTCAGTTCCTCTTCGAGCCCTTGTTGACCGACCCCGCAGGCCGGGGCACTTATTCAACCAGAAAGAAATCATATTCAATAAAATTGTCACTCAAAAATTGTCGACAGCTTTAAACAAATATTTTGGAAAGTCAGAGGAGTATTTTCATCCTCTGAAATAAGCTACTTTTCTTTATGGTGGTCCTAGGATTTGAACTCATCACTTGTGCTTTCTAGGTAGTAAACACTCTACCACTTGTATATACTTGCATACACTGATACAGATACTAATCTATATCTTCTCTCTTCTCTGAGAAAAGTCATGCCTTGCCTGACATACTATGTAGGATAGTAGATAAGGAATAAACAAGGAAAACAAGTCCAGTGAGACAGGAAGGCCAACAGATGGGGGCCAAGGAATGGAGGCATACATATATCATTAGATCATAAATATTAAAATCAATTGGAAAATCGTTGGGAGGAAATAACAGGCAGACTTTCAGGTGTTTTGTTTGAGTATTTGTTGGCCCTCAAACAGTTCACAAGACATATATTGGGGTCTTTGATAGTAGTTTGTTAGTAGTAAATATGGTATTAAAAAATCAAACACCATGGGTGCACCTCATAGTAAATGTAGCCTTAGCTTATTCATCTTCCCATTAATGATAATGAATTAGTGAAGATCCAGCTACATTCCTCACTAAATTCTCTTTCATACTAATAGATATTGTTTCTCAAGGTGGGGGTTCAAAAGTTTCCTAGAGGATTTCCACTTAATATTTTTAACTTACTAAAAATGATGTATAAATTTGACTAAGTTTTCAAAGTGTAACTGACTCAGCTGACTAAAGTTGTCAGTAAATTACTGGATTCATAAAATATTTTGTTAAAGAAAAATCAAGACTACGCATTTTATCAGCAACCTTTCCATTACAGTTGAAATTTCCAATGGATCTGTATTTGTGTGCTAATGATATGAACTTTTATCATTTTTGTCCACATTTAGTTAGCAAAATGACTTTTCTATGACTTGAACAAATGCTGTCACTCAAAGGTTTTGTGCTTGAACCAAGGAAATTATTCTGATTTGTTTGTGTGTGCATACATGTGTACATGTATTTATATGTAAATCAATATCAATCTAGATACTATCATAAATGAAAACATCTATTCTAAACACCAGAAAACCATCAAAGAGGATACTGAATTAAGTGTAATATTGTTTAAACAATGTGTTATCTAATTTAACTTTATTTTTATAATACTATAGAACTACAGTAGTAAACATGTCAAAGTAGAAGTAACAGTAGTCCTAATTATTCATATATTTCAAAAATACCCCCAAAGAAATTAATCACAAATGCCATACTTATTTCAAATACTCTTCTTATAATATTCCTTTGACACTTTATAACCATTAAAGCAACAGTAGAAGCATATTGAAATAGACTAAAATTTATGGTAGTGCTTTCACAGGAGGCAATAATGTAATTTAGCTGTATGGAAGTTATGGAAAAAGGTGAAAAAAGCAGAAATGCAAATGAAGGGTCCATGACTCAAAATTTATGTTACACACTTTTATATGCATTTAATGTTCCTTTCAGAAAATTCAGGATATTCATGTAAGGTCCTTATTAGTTCTCTTTTAAAGAAAATTTAGGTCAATGAGCCCAGTGAATTAAGGTGGCTTGCTCAAACTCTACATCTGATGAAAAACAGGGCTGATGTTTTCTAATTTCAAAGCCCTAGCAATCTAGAGTCTTAAAATTGATGCATGGCATGATAAATGTTGACTGACATCTTTTTTTTTAGCTTTGTTTTGTGAAAATACCGTACAGAGGGATTACATGAGCAAGGTAATAAATACATTTCTTATTAAGCATTGTTGCTTCCTCTTTTGTTACCATCCCTTCCCATCTCCTCCCCTCCCCCTCCTCACCCCAAATTCCCCCCTCCCAGTGCCAAAGTTGTAAAGTTCGTTTTCTGACATGACGTCTTGTACATCTCATTGTTGCAATGGGTCCACCTGTATCCCTATTTAAACAATTTGTTTTTTCCCTTCCCCTCCACAAAGTATACCAATATCAAATACAGTGAAAACAGGGATTATACCATGGGTGAGGGACATACAAAGCAACAAAGAAATATCTTATAAATACGTTAGAAACAATAGCAAGAAAGAAAAATACACGAGTCCTTATCTTGGGGTCCATTCTGCCTAACATCACCTTATCTGACCTTTTCTGCTTGACTCAGACATATACTAGTGATTGCAAATAAAGGGACCTATGTTTCTTTGGGCTTGGCTTACTTCACTTAATAGAATTTTTTCCAAGTCTTTCCATTTCCTAACAAATGGGGCAATGTCATTCTTTCTGATGGAGGCATAGAATTCCATTGTGTATATATACCACATTTTCTTGATCCATTCATCTACTGAGGGGCATCTGGGTTGGTTCCATATCTTAGCTATAGTAAATAATGCTGCAATAAACATAGTTGTGCTGGTAGCTTTAGTGTAGTCTTGTTTGTAAACATTTGGGTAAATGCCCCAAAGTGGGATTGCTGGGTCATAGGGGAGCTCTATGTGGAGTCTTTTGAGGAATCTCTATATTGCTTTCCAAAGTGGTTGAACAAGTTTACACTCCCACCAACAATGAAGTAAGGTTCCCTTCTGTCCACATCCCCTCCAGCATCTGTTGTTATTAGAGTTCTTGATTCTAGCCATTCTAACTGGAGTGAAGTGGTATCTCAATGTTGTTTTGATTTGCATTTCTTTTATGGCTAGAGAGGTTGAGCATTTCTTCATGTGTCTATTGGCCATCCTTCTTTCTTCTTCAGAGAAGTTTCTCTTTAAGTCTTTCACCCACTTATTTATTGGGCAGTTGTTTCTTTGAGGATTTGTTGTTGGGGGATTTAATTTTTTGAGTTCTAGGTATATTTTAGATATGAGACTCTTGTCTGTTGTATGACTAGTGAAGATCTCCCAATCCGTGGGCTTTCTATTTATCTTGCTAGCTATTTGACTGACATCTTATATAAATAAATATTTTTTTAATTTTCAATAACATTGTTCATATTTTATGAAAACATTGTAATACAATTTTCCAAAGGTAAAAACTAGGCTGAGTCAAATTTTGTATGATGGTATTTTTCTTCTTTAATATATACTTTTATTGTAAAGATACTGTACAAAGGGGTTACAGTTACATGAGGAAGGTAATGAGGATATTTCCTATGGAGCATTGTTACACCCTCCTGTATATTCCCCCTACCATCCCTTTCCGCCCCACCTCCCCAACTCCTCCCTTCCATCTCTCACCCTTTCCCCCATGCAAAGTTGTAAAGTTCATTTTCAACATATTGTCTTGTACATCTCATTGTTACAATGCGTCATCCTGTATCCTTATTTCAGCATTTTGTTATTTCCTTTCCCCTCACCAAATTATGAAAATGTATATACAAGATGCAGGACACCAAGATTGAATACAGTGACAACAGGGGTTATACCATGGGGGAAGAACATACAAAAGAAACAAAAAAATCACATAGTACATTATAAATACATTAAGAAGAACAGCCACAAAGTTAAAACCTCTTGTGTCTCTATCTTGGAGTCATTTCGCTTACCTAATGTGCTTATATATGGTCATATGTACATTGTTTTTTACCTCTTCTTCTTGACCTAGACATATACTAGTTATTGCAGATAAGGAAAACCATGGAACCTATGTTTCTTTGAGTCTGGCTTACTTCACTTAATATAATTTTTTTCAAGGCCATGCAAAAGCTACCAGCACAACTATGTTTATCGCAGCATTATTCGCTATAACTAAGATATGGAACCAACCCAGATGCCCCTCAGTAGATGAATGGATCAAGAAAGTGTGACACACACACACACACACACACACACACACACACACACACACACACACACACACACACACACACACACATATGAATTCTATGCCTCCATCACAAAGAATGACACTGCCCCATTTGTTAGGAAATGGAAAGTCTTGGTATTTTTCAAACCTGTCTTTCAGGATCACACAAACTAGTATTCATATTCAAAATTAAAATGTGTAGAACTGTGATCTACATATATGAATGTGTGTTTAATATATAGATTTTATAATATACACACATATAACCCAACTTTCTTGCTGGTTTAAAAATCAAATTTAATAAAAATTTATTAGTGAAACTATTGTTTGGATCTATGAAACTGAAATATAAATAAAGGTTTTATTTTAAAATTGAAAAAAAACTAGGCTGAGTAATTGTGCTTCTTCCTGCCTGTGTTTTTCTTTTTTAAATAAGTTTTTTCTAGAAGTGATGTACAGAGGGCCTACAGTTACATTAGTCAGGTGTTGAGTATATTGCTTTTTGAACTGTGGCATTCCCTCCCTTACTTTCTCCCAATTTTTGTCTTCTGACCTTCCCCAAATCTTTGAGGAAAGAAAGAAGACAGTAATATTTCAGATCACTGGAGATCCCAGAGAGATGAACAGATCCTCAGAAGAAAAATAGCTGACAAATTATGCTCATCAGAATTTATTCGATCAACCAGTAATTACTGACATTAGGCCATAGTAAAGAGAAGACTCCATAGAGAGCCAATAGAAATTCCAAAGACAAGGGCATAAATAAATCATTGAATATTAGATGTAAACCAACATCTTCCCCCACAAAAAGCAATAAACTAAACAGAGGGCACACAGAAATATGTGCAAAAAGTACAACACATCTTTACTGATAATGAGGACAACTAAACAGAAAAAATAATCAGCAGACATCCCATTGGCCACTTAGGATGAGAATAACACAAAATTGCCTACTCCAACCATAGGTGCAGCAAGGAGCTTATCCTTGGTTTCAAAGAACCAGAATACTGTGGGTTGTATGGATTCTTACAATGGATCACACATAGCTTCCTCTCATAAGATGGCCGTGTAGTGAGCAGAAACTGCTGGGGGGAGTTTAATTGAAAACTTAGAAATTAGAATTGGTCGACATTGGAACAAAAGAGATAGAGGAAAGAGGAAGTCCAGGTAAATACTGAAGCACAAAGTCAGAAAATATCAGAAAACAAGCTGTGTGTATATGCTTTCATGCATTCATGTTTTTTAAATATTACAAATAAGCACATAGATAAAGATGGCTTTTGTAAACTTCAACACTAACCTTACATCTTCCAATAATTCCAGTAACAAAACTACATTTAAGGGGGAGAAAAGACAATGTCAAATACAATGTAAAAGTTGTGTAACTTTAAAGGAAAGAGGAAGCTTACAGACGAGGAAAACATTTTCGCCAAACAGAGCAAAATCATACTGCACTATTTGGGTCAAAATTGTGCCATGACAAAACAAAACAACATTGAGATTCACCTCACCCCAGTCAGAATGGCTATAATCAAGAAATCTAATAACAACAGATGCAGGAGAGGATGTGGCCAAAAGGGAACCCTACTGCATTGTTGGTGGAAGTGTAAACTTGTTCATCCACTTTGGAAAGCAGTATGGAAGTTCCTCAAAAGACTCCACATAGTGCTCCCATATGATCTAGCAATCCTACTTTTGGGCATTTACCCAAACAATCACAAACAAGCCATACTAAGCTACCAGCACAACTATGTTTATTGCAGCATTATTTACTATAGCTAAGATATGGAACCAACCCAGATGCCCCTCAGTAGATGAATGGATCAAGAAAATGTGGTATATATACACAATGGAATTCTATGCCTCCATCAGAAAGAATGACACTGTTCCATTTGTTAGGAAATGGAAAGACTTGGAAAAAATTCTATTAAGTGAAGTAAGCCAGGCCCAAAGAAACGTAGGTCCAATGGTTTTCCTTATTTGCAATAACTAATATACGTCTAGGTCAAGCAGAAAAGGTAAAAAGCTATGTACATATGACCATGTAAGAAGATGCTAAGCAAAATGAACCCCAAGATAAGGACACAAGAGGTTTATCTTTGTTGGCGTTCTTCTTAATGTACTTATAATGTACTATTTTGTTTCTTTTGTATATTCTTCTCCCATGGTATAACCCCTGTTTTCACTGTATTTGATTCTGGTGCTCTGCATCTTGTATATAAATTTTTCTAATTTGGGGAGGGGAAGAGATATAACCAAAAGCCAATGTAAGGATATAGGTTGACTCATTGTAACAATGAGATGTACAAGACACTATGTTGAAAACAAACTTTACAAATTTGGGGTGGAGGAGGAGTGGGGGAAGTGGGAAGGGAAGGGATGGAAGGGAAAAACAAAGGAGGAGGTAACAATGCTCGGTAGGAAATGTGCTCAATACCTTACTCATGTAATTGTAACCCTTCTCTACAGTATCTTTAGTTGTGCCATGAACAAAATGGTAGAAAGCCTATAAGAAAAATGGAAAAAATTTATATATATATATATAATTACTCAGAAAAAACCTTTAAAAAAAGGAAAAGAAAAATGGAAGTCTGAATTCAAATATTTGGATACAATTGACCAAAAGTCAAGAAAACATTTGGCAGAAAAGATTTCAGAAAAGAAGAATAAGGCTGGAGATATAAACATCTTAGAGAAATGGAGGATAATACAAAAACTTCCTATGTTAGACAAAAGAAATAACAACTTCAAGAAAAATAATCATCAATAATAAGAATCCTTGAAGAATTTTTTAAAAGCAAAAGAACAGCATTGACACTAAAAACTTACTGAAGAACTCCTGAAATAAAAATGGTGAGCTTATCATTTTGAAAATCTGAAATGAGAGTTTATACATAAAATATGTAAAGTTTCTACAACATTACTCCTAACACTGGTAGTCAACAATTTCCCTGAATGTTCCCATGTCTATAAAGGAAGATTTTTCTATTATCTGAAGAATGTTTTGCTCAGTCTAAGGCTAATACAATTTAGACTGTTTAACTCATTCAGTCTTATACTATTACATTAAAATTCATTGCTACTGGAAATTACAATTATTTTTAATGTAATAGCCATTTTAGCTCTCTAATTCAGGGAGGACACTAAACTATTGTGAGGATTGAGAGGTAGGAAGTAAGAAGAATATCACTGTCTTGCTGGGCTCTGGCAGCCCACACCTGTAATCTTAGCTACACAGGAGGCTGAGATCTGAGGATCACGGTTTGAAGCCAGCCTGGGCAGGAAAGCTCGTAAAACTCTTTTTTAAAAAAAATTTATGTTTTATTGTAAAAATACTGTACAGAGAGGAGGTTACAGTTACACGAGAAAGGTAATGAGTACATTTCCTAATGAGCATTGTTACCTCCGCCTTCATTTTTCCCTTACCCATTCCTTCCTTCCCTACTTCCCCAATTCCTCCCTCCAAGTTTGTAAAGTTTATTTTCAACAGAGTGTCTTGCATATCTCATTGTTACAATGGGTCAACCTGTATCCTTATTTTGGCTTTTTGTTATTTTCCTTCTTCCCCTCCCCAAATTAGAAAAATGTATATACAAGATGCAGGGCACCAGAATCAAATACAGTGAAAATAGGGGTTATACCATGAGGGAAGGCCATACAAAAGAAATCAAAAAAAAATCACATAGTACAACAAACCACCAGAAAACCAGAAATGGTGCTGTGGCTCAGTGATAGAGTGCTAGCCTTGAGCTGAAGAACTGAGGGACAGAGTTCAGGCCCAGAGTTCAAGCCCCATGACTGACAAAAGAAAAGAAAACAACATCACTGTGCCATGTTCTTTTGAAATGCTTTAAAATGGCTCTGTACGTTGGTGAGACAGCAGGCAAAAAGCATCCTTTGATGAAGTTGTTATACTGCAGAATATATCACTTTTCCCATAGACTTTATTTGTTTCATTTGAGAGCTCCAATGAGAAGTTTCATCATTGAGACAATGTAGAGATGAGCCTGAGGTTTGTGGGTGAGTCAAGAGCCAGAACAACCCAAGGCAAGCACGTCTGCAAGTCACAGCAGTGGTCTTCTGTGTACTGCCTGCCCTACCGCTCACTCAGAAAATGACTTTTGTGGAAAAGAAGAAATTCAACACTGCAGAAATTTAATTCAATTGAGAGTTAAAGCAATTTCCCATGAATTTTTAAAAAAGCATTTTGTTGTTCCATAGCCATTTCACCAGAAGAAATCACATTGGTTAGCAAAATAATTAGGAAGATTCTGTCATCCTTCACTCTGAACCTTGTGTAGGAAAGACTTATCAGAATATGCAAATGGAATATCCAACATGGATAGTTTTTGCAAATAAAATATTCTCTCTTTTTTTTCAGCTTTAACTCCAGATGATTACTTTGAAAACCAGTACTGAGGAAATGACAGAACTCATTAATATCCTATTTTTCAAAACCCCTAATGCTCATAGAGACATATTTCCAAATAAATATAGGAATTATAGGATGAAGTCAAGCGGAAAGGGACAGATGAATATAGAGGAGAAGAGGGGGAGAATGCAGTTAAGAATTCAACATATAAGCTACAAAATTGCAAAGAGCAAGGGAAGGGATAGCTAGGGAGGAGTGAGTAGCAGTTTTGAAAGGGATGACATTGATCAAGATGCATTTTATCCCTAAACTGTTTTGTTAAATGGAAACTTCTTTGTACAACCACTTAAAGATAATGAAAAAGATAATTAAAAATTAAAGATAATAAAAATTAAGTTAAATAAAAAATAAAATACCAGATGACAAGGATGTTGGCTTTCATGGGTCAAAGAGGTGAAGTTTTGCTGACAACATACTTGTTTATAGTAACAGTGATGGCCTCTTTTTACCTCCTCAATATTGGAAATATTATGAGACTTCTTTGCAGACAACTATTTTCAATAGTACTAACATTTCAATTCAGTTGAGATGATTAAAATGGTAGTAAACATTTACTCGTTTCAGGCACAGATAAATCTTGCAAAGTTATTTCCTATTTAAGAGGTATTATTTTTCCTTGTTAGAAAATAAGCTACAGCAGTGGTAGTCACTAAACACTGTTAAAAATGAACTGTACTACTTGTGGTGGGGACAGGAGGGAAAAATGGGACAGAGTGAGGGGAAGAAGTAACATTGTCCAAAAAGAAATGCACTCACTACATTACTTATGTAACTATAACCCCTCTGTACATCACATTTATAATAAAAATACACAATAAAATACATAATTTGGTTGAACATAATTTATTATCCTGGTTTCTATATGACAATATTTTGTTAGGACATTTGTCTCTAAGTTTAGAACTTGGGCTGGATTCTAAGAGATATAATGTTCTTCATAAGTGTTGACATCAAGGAAGACTTATCCTAATACAGTAATGCTGAGAATTACACTGCTTTTTTTTCTTTTATTTAAATGATATGGATAAAATTAGTCTTACCACTAAACTATTTGGGAGAATTCACAAAAAGAATGTCTTCTGAACTTCACTGAGGGAAAATTATTATTACAGATTTAATTTGTAATTAGGTCTGACTCTATTTTTTTCATTTGTTTTTCAAAGGTTTTTTTCAAGGGATCTGCCTTCAAAATTTTACATTTTTAAACCTCTCCTAATCCAAAAGAGAAAATTGCTTGTAAACTGATGTTCAGTGGAGACAGGAGAGCTTTTGTGTTAGGTCTACTTGTGTGACCTAAGTGGGTTTACAAGTGTCACATTTAGAGAACACATGCCTGTTCTACTGAAGGTTTAGAACTAAGTTGCGAGTAAATAAATTTCCTTCCTTTTTCTTATCCTTAAATCCATTAACAGTTTGTCTAAATATGAGAGTATTTTAAAGTTGAAATTACATAAAAATCCACTTCTTCAATAGAATGTTTCTGATTAAGTTTGCATAAAGTTGATAGAATGTTAGCATCCCTTCAAGCCAAAGGACCAGTTGAGTTCATAAAATACAAAAATGAACTGATTTCTTTTTTAAAAACTGCCATTCTTTCATCTCAAAATATATAATCTCACTTGTAAGAATGTAAGCATAAATTTACACTTATATTTCATAAAATGATCAAGCATCCCAAAATTCAAAGCATCTAATTTTCCTGGTTTCTATATAACAATATTCCATATAACAATAATTCTATATAACAATTCATATAACAATATAATAGTATTTCTATAAAACAGAATTGTGTACTAATTTTTGTACTGATTGTCCTACTTCTTTGTATTTCAATTATTCTAACATAGTGGTGATGTTTTTAAAGGGAAAATTACTGATCTGAGTTGAATTAGTCATCCAAAGGCCAAAACTGAGGGAAGTATCTGAATAAAATGCATGGATTAAATCCTCTGCCAAATCAGAATAAGATCTGTTTTCAACTCAGGAGATGATTGAGCAACAAATAACTCCTGAGAGTCTTCATTCATCAGAACCTTTTGACACCTAAAGAGAAGATGGAGTGAATCAT
This sequence comes from Dipodomys merriami, assembly GCF_024711535.1. Taxonomy (NCBI): domain Eukaryota; kingdom Metazoa; phylum Chordata; class Mammalia; order Rodentia; family Heteromyidae; genus Dipodomys; species Dipodomys merriami. The sequence goes on along the minus strand of NW_027202270.1, from coordinate 24,930,912 downwards.
CTTGGCAAATGTATCTTGCAGGAATGACTGATGGTAGGGAAGATGCTTAGCAAAATTTATGGCAATGCCTAGGTGTCTTCTGTGGCTGTTTTGCCTTCACAGAGATATACAGTCTTTCGGGAGAAAGAGCATGTAGTGAGGCCATGTATATTTGGAGATTGATTTCTACCATGAACACCTAGTAATTCAAAAATGATTTCCAAGATCTTGTAGAGGCCTTTTTTTCCTTCCTTAACTTTTTTGCTAGAACATTCCTGAGACTACACAATAGTTGAACCTGTAGTAATGATAGTTTGGCAGAAAACAGAGTAAATACATTCAACGAAAATGAAACAAACAAGAGTTCCAAAGCCTATGACCTGAGAATTCATAAAACAAACCAGGTCATAATGAACATTTCTATCTCATGAAAAAGAAATTCTATGGAGAAAAAATCTAATTGTAAAATAAAAGGATCTTCTCTAGCTATTTTCAGTTGTTGATGTTGTCTTGTCTGTTTATATGAAATACCAATACAGCAGAAATAGCAGTTCACTCTCCAGCTTGTTTTACTTTCCAGCCAGCTGCTAGAAAATTTGTCACAAGATAGAGCAGAACATGATGAATGGCCAACCCAGAGCACTAAGAGTTCAGATAAGAAAAGAAAATCTGCAGTCTGTGCTAGCATACATACAGCCAGTGGGTTGTTAATCAACATTAGCAGTGTGCCCCAGTAAGCAAAAATGGAGAGAGTTATCAGAGAGCTTGCTTTCCTTTAATCTGTATCCTTAGGATACAACACATTTCAAGAGGGTGTAAAGTGCACTCAGGATCATTTAACAATTTTACAGCAAAGGAAAGAAGGTAAGAATGTCATAAAGTTGAGAGTCATAATATTCATAATTGAGTCATAATTGAGGGAAGTAGTTGGGCTGGGAGAGAAGAGATAGATGATGAATGGAGTAATATTGATCCAGATGTACTGTATTTAAAAACTAGCTTGTTTAACAGTAACTGCCTTGTTCAACCAGTTAAAGTAACAAAATAATTTTTTTAATTTAATTTTATTTTATATGTGAACATACTGTACAGAGGGGTTACAATTACATGGGCAGGATAATGCGTACATTTCTTACCAAGCATTGCAGCCTCCTCCTTTGTTTACCCTTTACATGTCTTCCCAGCCTCCCCCCTCCCCCCCAGTCCCAATCCTCCCCCCCCCCGGTCCCCCCCACCGACGTTGTAAAGCTCGTTTTAGACATGACAACTTGTACTTCTCATTGTTGCAACAGGTCCACCTGTATTCTTAAACACCTTGTTTTTCCCCATCTCCTCCACAAGTTATACTGACATCAAATATAGTGAAAGCAGGGGTTATACTGTGGGGGAGAGATATACAAAGTAACAAAGAAATAATCTTATAAATACATTAGAAACACATGCATGAAGGAAAAAAACATTAAAATACATATCTAAGGGTTTATTTTCCTAACATCACATTATCTGACCTTTTCCGCTTGACTCATACATATACTAGATATTGCAAATAAGGGAAACCATTGGACCTATGTTTCTTTGGGCATGGCTTACTTCTCTTAACAGAATTTTTTCCAAGTTTTTGCATTTCCTAACAAATGGGGCAATGTCATTCTTTCTGATGGAGGCATAGAATTCCATTGTGTATATATACCACATTTTCTTGATCCATTGATCTACTGAGGGGCATCTGGGTTGGTTCCATATCTTAGCTGTGGTAAACAATGCTGCAATAAACTTAGTTGTGCTGGTAGCTTTAGTGTGGTCTTGTTTGTAAACATTTGGGTAAATGCCCAAAAGTGGGATTGCTAGGTCATAAGGGAGCTCTATGTGAAGACTTTTGAGGAACCTCCATACTGCTTTCCAAAGTGGTTGAACAAGTTTACACTCCCACCAACAATGAAGTAAGGTTCCCTTCTGTCCACATCCCCTCCAGAATCTGTTGTTGTTAGAGTTCTTGATTTTTGCCATTCTAACTGGAGTGAGGTGGTATCTCAATATTGTTTTTATTTGCATTTCTTTTATAGCTAGGGATGTTGAGCATTTCTTCATGTGTCTATTGGACATCCTTCTTTCTTCTTCAGAGAAGTTTCTCTTTAAGTCTTTCGCCCACTTATTTATTGGGCAGTTGTTTCTTTGAGGATTTGTTGTTGGGGGATTTAATTGTTTGAGTTCCAAGTATATTTTAGATATGAGACCCTTGTCCGTTGTATGGCTAGTAAAGATCTTCTCCCAATCCATGTGCTTTCTATTTATCTTGCTAACTATGTCCTTTGCCATGCAGAAGCTCTGCAACTTTATGCAATCCCATTTATCCAACCTTTCTTTGATTTGTTGTGTTTCCGGGTCTCTATTCAGAAAATTTCTGCCTGAGCCAAGGAGACCTAGGGTTTCTCCTATTCCATCCTGTAATGTTTTCAGAGTGTCTGCTTTGACTACGAGGTCTTTGATACATTTGGAGTTGATTCTGGTGCAGGGTGATATATAAGGATCTAGCTTAAGTTTTCTACAAGTAGGTAACCAATTTTGCCAGCACCATTTACTGAAGAGGCTGTCTTTCTTCCATTCTATTGTTTTAGCTCCCTTATCGAAGATTAGATGGCTATAGGTCTGTAGGTTCATTTCTGGGTTTTCAATTCTATTCCATTGGTCCTGAGATCTATTCTTATGCCAATACCAAGCTGTTATGATTACTATGGCTTTATAGTAGAGTTTGAAATTTGGTATTGATATTCCTCCAGCAGTATTCTTTCCGTTGAGGAACGTTTTTGCTATTTGGGGTCTTTTATTGTTCCATATGAATTTTTGGATTGCCTCTTCTATTTCCTTGAAGAATGAGGTTGGAATTTTGATAGGTATCGCATTGAATTTGTAGATAGCCTTGGGAAGTATTGCCATTTTCACAATGTTAATCTTTCCAATCCAGGAGCATGGGAGGTTTTGCCATTTTTTAAGTTCTGTGTTGATTTCCTTTTTCAAGATTTTAAAGTTTTCATCATAGAGGTCCTTCACTTCTTTGGTTAAGTTAATTCCTAGGTATTTTTATTTTTTGTGGGGCTATTACAAATGGAGTTGCTTTCCTAATTTCAGTAACGTTTTTCTCATTGTTGGCATACAGAAAAGCCATTGATTTTGGGGGGTTAATTTTATACTCTGCTACTTTGCCAAAGTTTTGAATCAGCTTGAGTAATTTGGGAGTGGAGTCTATGGGATTCTTTAAATACAAGATCATGTCGTCTGCAAAGAGGGAGAGTTTTATTTCTTCTTTCCCTATTTGGATCCCCTTTATGTCTGCATCTTGTCTTATTGCTGTAGCTAGGCATTCTAATACTAGATAGAAGAGAAGTGGAGAGAGTGGACATCCTTGTCTTGTTCCTGAGTTAAGAGGAAATGGCTTTAGTTTTTCAACATTAAGTATAATGCTGGCTGTAGGTTTTTCATATACAGCCTTTATTGTATTGAGGAATGTTCCATGGATTCCTAATTTTTCCAAAACCTTCATCATAATGGGGTGTTGGATCTTGTCAAATGCTTTTTCTGCCTCTATTGAGATAACCATGTGGTTCTTATCCTTGCTCCTGTTGATGTGATGAATAATATTGATTTGCGTATATTGAACCAGTTTTGCATCCCTGAAATGAATCCTGTTTGATCATGGTGTATGATTTTTTGGATGAATTGTTGAAGTCGATTGGCCAAAATTTTGTTGAGAAGTTTTGCATCAATGTTCATCAAAGAAATGGGTCTATAGTTCTCTTTCTTTGATGAGTCCCTGCCTGGTTTTGGGATGAGGGTTATGATGGCTTCATAGAATGTGTTCGGTAGTGAACTTTCTCTTTCAATTTCATTGAAGAGTTGGAGGAGTATTGGTGTGAGCTCTGCTTGGAAGGCCTTGTAGAATTCCACTGTAAAACCATCTGGTCCTGGACTTTTCTTAGCTGGGAGGTCTCTTATTGCTGTTTCTATTTCAATGCTTGATATGGGCCTGTTAAGATGGTTTAACTCATCTTGGTTTAGTTTTGGCATGTCAATATTTGCTAGCAAAAGGTCCATTTATGTCAAGTTCTCAAACTAATTAGCATAAAGTTTTGAGAAGTATTCCCTTACAACATTTTGAATCTTGGTTTTTTCCGTGGTGATGTTTCCATTCTCATCTCTGAGTTTATTTATTTGGGTGTGTTCTCTTCTTTTTCTGATAATATTTGCTAAGGGTCTGTCAATTTTGTTAATTTTTTCGAAGAACCAACTCTTTGTTTTGTTGATTCTTTCTATAGTTTTTTTGGATTCTAATTCATTGAATTCTGATTTAATTTTAATTATTTATTTCCATCTACTGGATTGGGGTTTATCTTGCTGCTCTTTTTCAAGGAGGTTTAGATGTGTCATTAAATTGTTGGTCTCAGATCTCTCCAACTTGTTGATGTAGGAGCTCAGAGCTATAAACTAGCTCTGAGTACTGCTTTTGCTATGTCCCAGAGGAGCTGATAATTTGTGTGTTCATTTTTGTTGAATAGCATGAACATTTGAATTTCCTTTCTAATCTCTTCCATGACCCACTTGTGATTCAGCAGTGTGTTGTTCAGCCTCCATGTGATACTGGACTTCCTTTGGTGGCTTTTGGTGTTGAGTTCTAATTTTATTCCTTTGTGGTCAGAGAGAATGCAAGGTATAACTTCAGTGTTTCTGAATTTAGACAAGTTTGCTTTGTGGCCTAAAATGTGGTCTATTTTAGAAAATGTTCCATGTGCTGCTGAGAAAAACCTGTATTCTGATGCTGCTGGGTGAAATCTGTTAAGTCTAGTTGATCTATGCAGCTGTTTAGATCTGTAGTTTCTCTGTTGAGTTTTTGCCGAGTTGATCTATCTATTGGGGAGAGTGGTGTTTTAAAATCCCCAACCATTAATGTCTTTGGATTTAAATGGGATTTGAGGGAAAGTAGTGTTTCTTGGATAAATTTGGTGCTCCATTGTTTGGCGAGCAGATATTTAGAATTATAATATCCTCCTGAAAGAGAGATCCCTTAATTAGTATGTAGCGACCTTCTTTATCTCTTCTCACCAATTTTAATTTGAAGTCTATTTTATCTGATATTAGGATTGCCACTCCCGCCTGTTTATGGGGGCCGTTTGCTTGGTAGATTTTGTTCCAACCTTTAACATTGAAAATGTGTTTGTTTTTACAGGCAAGATGTGACTCCTGCAGGCAGCAGATAGAAGGGTCTTGTTTTTTAATCCAACAAGACAGTCTATGTCGCTTAATTGGAGAGTTCAGTCCATTAACGTTAAGAGAAAGGACTGAGAGGTATTTGGGAGTTCCTGCCATGTTATACACCTTCTTGGGGGCTGCAAAAACTGGGTTCTTCGTATGGTTCTTGGATTCTCAGTTTGGGTGCAGTTTCTTGGCCTTTATTGTGGTCTTGTTGGTTTTCTATGTGTAGGACATCTTTAAGAATCTTTTGTAGGGCTGGTTTGGTGGAGATGTATTATTTCAATTTTTCTTTGCTATGGAAGGTTTTTATTTGGCCTTCAGTTATGAAGAAGAGTTTAGCTGGGTACAGTATTCTTGGTTGATAGTTGTTTGTTTTTAGGGCATGGCATACATCATTCCAGGCTCTTCTTGCTTTGATTGTCTCTGCTGAGAAATCTGAGGTGATTCTAATTGGTTTCCCTTTATAAGTGATTAATCTTTTCTCCTTGACAGCTTTAAGGATCTTTTTCTTGGTTGATCCTGCGTGGATTATAATGTGACTGTGGGATGTCCTATTCTGGTCTGGTCTGTTTGGAGTTCTAAAAGCTTCTTGTATCTGAATAGGCCTATCTTTTTGCATGTTTGGGAAGTTCTCTGCTAGGATCCTGTTAAACAAATTTCCTAGGCCATTAACTTCTGTTTCTAGGTGCTCCTCTACACCCATTATCCTTAGATTAGGCCTTCTGATGTTGTCTTCCAAGTGTTGGATAGATCTATCATATTTCTTGGACTTGTCTTGGATAGTTGTATGTTCTTTCTCTATAATATCTAGGCTGTCTTCAATCCCTGAGATTCGATCTTCTGCATGGTCTAACCTGCTGTCAAGACTTTCTACTTTTTTTTTTTTATCTCTTTTCCTTCTAATTGGTTAGCTTTGATGGCTTCAAATTCTTTGTTGAAGCTTTGTTTTAGATCTTGTATGAACTTCTTCCTTAATTTGATGTTCAGTGTTTATTCTCAGATTACTTAGTTGATGGGTTATGGTGTCCTTGGACTCCCATTCCTTCTGTTGGGTTCCATTCAGCATTCCCTTTGTGGTATCCCTGACTTCCTTCAGCTCTTTTTTAATGGATCCCATGAATGCCTTTAGTGAACTTTGTGTATTCTCTTCCTGCTTTCTCAATTCCTGTATTACTCTTTGATTAGCTTCCTCCTGTTCGTGGGATTCCTGTAGTTCTCTTTGAGTGTTCTCAGCCTGTTCACGCCATTCCTGACTTTCTCTTTGAGTATTCTCAAGCTGCTCATGCAAATCCTGTATCAGTTTTTGAGTAGCTTCCTCACGCTTATGATATTCCTGTATAAACTTTGGGATTGCCTCCTCTCTCTCCCTATCACGTTCATACAGAGTCCTTTGTATGTTTTCAATCTTTTGATTTATCATGTTTGCCAGCAGTGTTTGTAGAACCATTTGGGAATTCGCCTCTGGATTATTCCTTATCTGTTCTATCCCCTGATTATCAAGATTGGGAATTGAGATACCCGGATTTGCCATTTTTCTTGTGTTTTTCCAGCTTACTCTGCCCATTTGAGATGAAAATAGCACCAGTTTTGTCCTAGAACACTATCTTAAGGCAAGCATCAACCAAAGTCTGAATTTGCACAGTCAATAGTCTACAGATACAATCTAGTTCAACAGATACATCTATTCAACATCAAACAACTATATGTTAATGGGCTACGAACCACAAAGAAGAATTTGGAAGACTAGAAATTATTAGGGTTAGGGAGAGATGTGGGTAAAAATATAGGAATAGATTGATGTGGGGAGGCTCAGGGAGAGTTAACTAAGTCCTAATCTCAAAGCAGGAAATAGGTTGGGTAGGATGAAAGTAGAGAGAGAGAAAAAAAGAAGAAAGGGAACGGGAAAAGAAAAGAGACCAGAAAAAATAGAAAGGTAAAAATTAATAAAATTATGTAGTCGATAACAATTTATTTAGATAAGAACGTGAATTTATTGAGAGAAGGGGAGGGATATAAAGGAGATGTGAAAAACTTAAAAATAAAAATGCTTAAAATATTATGTAGGTATAAAGAGGTAGTACCGCTATTAAGGAATTTAAGTCTTAGAGGTTTTGACTTGAGTAATAAATTTGTGGATTAAGTGTGTACACAATGGGGCATAGGGTCTAATAGTCAACTACGGGTTTATCTGAGGATGTGCAGGACAAGAATTAAGTCACATAAAGAAGAACGAAAGAGAGGAGAAGGTGAAAAGGATAAGAATGCAAGAAGAAAAAGATGAGAAGTTCAGTAGAGCTAAACAAAAAACAAAAAGATAATTAAAAAAGAAAAAAAAAGATAAGACCAAAAAAGAAAGAAAAACGCACACTCACGTATCCCTAAAATAAAAATTATAAGAGGAAAAAATAGTGTCTGGAAAACAATTTTTTTTCAAAAAAGACAAAAATTAAAGATTAAAAAAAGTTTTAGAAAAGAAAAAAAAAATTTTTTATATAAGGTACCAAAAAGAAAAAAGAAAAAAGAAAAAAAGAAAATGAAGAAGAGAAAAGAAAAAAAAACTTCTTTGATTTTTTTTGGGAGGAGTGGGAAAAATCCTGTATCTCTCTTGTGTCCGTAACCAACCTCTTGTTGGAGTCTCTGGTCCACTTGTGGTCCTGTGGCTTGGTTGGTTTCTTAAGTCAGTTTGTTCGAACAGGCAGAAAAATGCTCTGCTTTACCCAGGATTTGGAGATCCTCCTCCCAGGCTAGTTCATTGGGAGGCAGATCTGCTTTGAGTATCACAAAAGAGGGGGATGCAGTGATGAGGCTAGGTTCTGGGTAGAGTTGAGGCCTTTCAACTTACAGAGCTTTTCCGGGGCTAGTTTGTGAAAACCTCACAGAGCCCAGCCTGGAGCCATTCTCAGGGTTTCTGTTTACTGATTTTCGATTGCTTGTGGAGGCTGCTAGAGGGAGGGACAGCCTCTGGCTCTGATTACCCAGTGAAGCAAGCCACTCCTAGGGCTGGCGCCCGAGCTGGGTGACTTTTCCCTAGGTGGAGCTGAGTCTGGCAGGTCACGCCACCGTTATGTTCTTGTGACCTGCTATATGACTCGTTTTATTCCAAGGCCTGAGTTGGAGCTAGCAGCTCCTCCAAGCTTTGGCGGTATCCAAGATGGAGATCACCGGTGCTGGGGAGGGGGAAGGGGTGGCCTTCCCTCCTCTGCTCCCTGAGAAGGAGTGAGGACGTCAGGCTTCTACTCATGCCGAGTCTTGGGTTCCTGGGTTGTCTCTGGTCTGCGAACTGCAGGATGAAGATGTCTGCTCCTTGTCGGTTCTTGCTGGTGTTGAGTAGAATCCGCTCGCCTGCTGCATCTGGCTCCTTCGTCCTGGCCTCTCTGTGGCTCAGTTATGGCTCCTGGGCTCGCCCGCGGCCGCCACACCCGTGGCGGCTGCTGGCAAGAGCTCAGAAGTGTCTCCTTGCCTGGGTTTCCCTCTCTGGTCTAACTCTCTGTTCTGTGATGGCACACTTGGTGTAATTCTCTGGCTTAGGACTGTTCAGTGGAACTCTAAAACTGCTTTCTATGCGAGAGCTTACTTAGACTCCAGCTTCTCCTCCGCCATCTTCCTGGACTCCCACAAAATAATTTTTTAAAGGGGGTTATAACAAGATATTTTTGGGTAACCAAATATATAGTATAACTTAATCGATCTCAGTTGACAATTGCAAATGTAGACACTTGGAAATCAAAAAATTAGGATACTAATATTTGATGTTAAAATTAATACATGCCAATAACAGGTACAACACTTAGGGTTAATAAGTAGAATATTCTGTGAGAATGTTACTATAGATAAACCTTTATCAGTGGTTTCTAACTTGTGTCCATTCAGTCTGTTAAAAAAATATGAAATCTTTTCTGTATCAGATATGGTATTCTCTTTTTAATACAGGTTCAGTCATTCTGAATATATGTCTTTTTCTACATTAAAAAATAAGCCTTAGGAGCTAGGAAGGTGGCTCAGTGGTAGAGTGCTTGCCTCACATACATGAGGACCTGGGTTCGATTCCTCAGCACCACATAAGCAGAAAAAGCCAGAAGTGGCGCTGTGGCTCAAGTGGTAGAGTACTAGCCTTGAGCTGAAGAGCTGAGGGACAGCACCCAGGCCCAGAGTTCAGGCTCCATGACTGACAATATTAATATTAATATTAATATTAATAATGCTTAGATATAGCTTAACACTCAGGACAAAGCATACCTTACTAAATCAAACGTTCTGGAGTCTTACACAGCTACCTTTACTATGCTGTGGCATAAAGAAAAGATATGTTTTGTTTGATTGTTTTGTCTCCTTTTCTCTATTAGATTCTATGCTAGATTAGTATGCTTTGAAAACATAATATACTAATCTTTTTATATTCCATATATGTGTACAGTTATGTGTATTTCTATGTCAGGCTTACTTCACTTGGCCATGATCTCAATAGTACAGGGAAGGGGTAACTTTGGTCAAAATGTCTGGCATACATGTGCGAGACTGTGACAGTAGCACCCCTCATATTACAAATACATGCTAACTCAAAACAAAATTTTCTTGCCTTTCACGAAAATCAACTCCAGATAGATTGAAGGAAAGCCTAATACATTAAATCTACTACAGTTAAACATAGGGAAAACTCTGGAAGATATAGGCATAAGAAATTACTTTCTGAATAGGACACCAACTTCCCACAAACAAGAATAAGAATTGACAAATGAGACTACATACAATTTAGAAGTTTCTGCACTGCAAAAGCTTGACTGTGATGTTAAGTTGGACTTCAAAACTCCTCTCTTTTCTACCAGAAAAACAGTATCTCCCAGGAATCACTTTATTACCTACCATTTGCTATGAATAACAGTATAACTATAATTTATTTCTGTTCAGCCATAGAAACTTAGATCTTGAAATTGCACTTTAGTCTGTTTCTGGAGTATGAGTTTTTTGATGGACAAACTATTAAGAGGTTATCTGAACTTCTTTCAAAATGATCATCATCTCTGGAATATAAATAGTTTTGTCTACAATGATAACTAGTCTTATTCGATATCTTGTTGAAATGGACTGGAATGGTAGGTAATTTATTTTGCTGTTACTGAAGAATGTCACACTTTGAAACATCAAAGTAACACATTCCTTTTGCAGCTTGAATATAATACTTATTTAAGGTATTCATGGAACTTGAGTTGGGTCTGGGATTATACATTTCTAAAACACTGTGCCCCATGATTGTGGGGCATTAATATCTCAAATAATCAGGCATTTCTTGTTTCCCACAACCTGCCTAGCAATTAGATTAGGCAGAGGTGAAAGGCATTCATACCACAAATAATGAGATGTTTCGTTTCCTCCTAGCAATCTGATTAGATGAAGGTGTTTGTATAATTTAGCTCTAATTTTAACAATATTTTTCTTTTATTTTTGTTTCTTCTTTTTTCTTTTGGTATAGTGGGGACACTGTGGCTTGAATTTAGGGTTTCTAAGCTGTTATGCAGGCTGCTCTACTGTTGAGCAAGGTGGTCAGGCCTGGTTTTTACTAGCTATTTTTAGATAAATCCTTGCTTCCTGCGCAGGCATATGCCTGGACCAACATCAAACTATTTGTGGCTTCCCATAATTGCAAGGATGACAGGCACACAGCAATGCATCAAGATTCCCTCCATGGAAATGAATTCTTATAGATTTGTCTGTGCAGATTGATCTGGAACCAAGATCCTCCTCATCTCAGCCTTACGGGAAGCTTGGGTCAACAGGGACATATGACTGTTCTCAGGGCAGGCTGAGTCACAAGCTACCATGCTCAGCCTCCCCAGTAGGTAGGATTGTATGAATGAGCCAGTAGCACCCAGCTATAAAGAACTTTTCTCATCATGGCAATTCTAGCACCAAATTTCAAGTGTTGCAGAAATAATCGCTTTCAAATTACACAGCAGGCAATAAAACAACAAACTAGCAATGTTGAGTCTTTCCAGAGCTAAGCTAATTTCTTAGGCTTAATTAGAAAGAACTGAAATAGAAAAGAAAAGGTTAAAAAAAAAGCTACAATATTTACAAAAAATAGATTTTAATTGCTTTGCTATTGATATTTCTAAGTGAGAACTTCCATGTTTCTACAATATCAATGATCAAGGCAATAGAAAAGGTAATTTAACTGGTATCCTGTATTTCTCATTCCTTACTGTTTTTTAAATTTTAGCTTCTGTCTTCAGTAAGTAAAGACAAATCTTTCTCGGATATTATCGCATACCTTGTCAGAGGCAAGTTAGTGTTTAGTAAAAACGTTTATAACTGCTAGAGAACACCCATTAAAATATTTATGGTCTGTAAGGAGAATAAACACAATCCAAATCACTTATAGACATTTTCAAAATCACCATAATAAAGCCCAGTATTTGCATGATGAACATACATTAATAAAAATATATTTATGTTGTTAGACATGTTACTCAAAATTAAAGATAAAATAAATCTAAAAATTTCCAAAAGCTACCCATGTTGATTTATTTTCAACAGACGTTTAGTTATTCCTTAATGCAATTTAATTATTTCTACCTTGCCTTTCACTATGCTGTATTTCTCTAAGCAGAATCATTCATTTAACACCTTCATTGAATTGGAACATCAATTAAATCAGTGTACTAGTTCGGTTAAATCAGCAGAATAATTTAAGGATGAATCTAAATAAGCAGTTTCTCCTATTAATAAAAATGAATCTGCAGCCAAAGATGTAGGGACACTGGAGGGTAAATGCCTGTTGTTGGAGGCTCCACCATTCTTGTAACAATTCATTTAGACTGTTTCAGAACTGTCAACCATGCTTAGGAAACCAAACAACTGCTGCCATTAGTAGCCACTTGTTAAATTCCAAAACTTATCAGTTAAAAATGTATCTTTGGGGTAGGCACTGGTGGCTCAGGTTTATGATTGTAGCCACTCAGCTCACTGAGATCTGAGGATTCTGTTTCACAGCCACCCCTAAGCAGGAAAATCCATGAGAATCTTATCTGGAATGAACCACCCAGAAGCTGGAAGCGAAGGTGTGGCTTAAGTAGTAGACCAGTAGCTCTGAGCAAAAAATCTAAAGGACAGCTCCCTGGCCCTAAATTCAAGCTCCAGGACTGGCACACAAAGAAAAATGTATATTCAGGAGTTCAAAGACTTCACCTGTTGATCATGTTGTTATTTAATCTCATTGAATTGAATTGAATTAATTCTTCAAAGAACAAAAATTTAACTCATATTAAATTCAACTATTTCGGTACATGTATACATTATATGAAGACTGAATTAAGATATCTACCCCCTCAAATATCATTCCCTTTTGGTCAGAATCCTATGTTTTAGCTTTGAAGTATAACATGCATTACGTATAAAAATAACACAATATCACATACCTAATCAACATTTATAATTATTTGGCAATTAAGAATGAAATTTAAAATATTTTCACTGTTTGGATTTAGCAGCTGCAACAATTAAGAAAACTAAACATTTTTATATTTATATTTATAGGCAAGTATTTATGGAGACTATTCAATATTAAAATCTAAGGATGGCTGGGAAGGTGGCTCAGTGGTAGAGTGCTTGCCTTGCATGCATGAGGCCCTGGGTTCAATTCCTCAGCACCACATAATCAGAAAAAAAAAGCCGGAAGTGGAGCTGTGGCTCAAGTGGTAGAGTGCTAGCCTTGAGCTGAAGAGCTGAGGGACAGCGCCCAGGCCCAGAGTTCAGGCCCATGACCGGATCCAAAATAAATAAATAAATAAATAAATAAATAAAATCTAAGGCTTGTTAAATTTCTTACAAAAGATGCCAAGTGGCTTTCAAGACCAATTTCTGTTTTAATCATCTAATCATATTAAAAATGGATCTAAAGTCATGATCTTTATTTCTCAGGCTTTAAGTATATGTATTAAAAGTCCAACATGGTTATCATCACATCTTTTAAAATTTCCTTATGCCTTCTCACAATTAATAGTTATATGTGGACATAATAATTAAACATACCTATAATCCTATCTCAGTAAAATCTAGCCCTCTAAGAAGCATTTACTGTAATAACATCAAATTGTCCATGTCTTCCAATACAACACCACTAACACTAACACTAATGATAATTAATGTTTCAGTATGCTGCCAAAAAATAAAGTAAATAAAAAGTGATATGCACAACAAGACATTATCCTTATTGGACCATTATGAGGCTTGACTTTTTTAAACTTGGAAGTAAATCAGGTGGTAGACTGAGTTGAAGTCAGCCTTGCAAACAATCATCTTACTAGAAGGTGAAGGAAAATAATTCCATCACGTTCCCTGTAAATTTTTACACTCTGACATATATCTGAAATTCTAAGAGGTATATATTATTTTGTTGTTTTTTTTTTTTGTCCAGGATCTCAGTTAAAATCCCAGTTCTTAAAGAGAAATATTTCTTAGAAGAGATTTCATCAAAAGAAATTAAGTTTAAAGTACTTATCCTAGATTGACTGTCTACACCCCTTGGCAATTCTTCTATGTTATTCACTTAAGAGTGGAGGTGAGCCAGGTGCTGGTGGCTCATGCCTGTAATCCTAGCCACTAAGGAGGCTGAGATCTGAGGATTGTGGTTCAAAGTCAGCCTGGGCAGGAAAGTTCGTGAGACTCTTATCTCCAATAAACCACTAGAAAACTGGAAGTGGTACTGTGGCTCAAGTGGTAGAGTGCTTGCCTTGAGCTGAAGAGTGCAGGGACAGCACCCAAGGCCAGAGTTCAAGCCCCACGACCGACAAAAAAAAAAAAAAGAGTGGAGGTGCATTTTGTCATTTCCCTTCTCCTCCCCAAATTAGAAAAATGTATATACAAAATTCAGGGCACCAAATCAAATACAGTGAAAACAGGAGTTATACCATGAGGGAAGAACATACAAAAGAAACAAAAAAATCACATAGTACATTACAAGTACATTCAAAACAACAGCAACAAAGATCAAACCTCTTGTGCCCTATCTTGGGGTTCATTTTGCTTAGCATCATCTTATATGTACATAGATTTTGACCTTTTCTGCTTGTCTGGTAAGATTATCCTAGACTTATGCTAGTTATTGAGAATAAGGGAAACCATGGTACCTATGGTTCTTTGGGTCTGGCTTACTTCACTTCAGGTTGACCCATTGTAATAATGAAATGTTCATGGCACTATGTTGAAAACCAACTTTACAACTTGGGTGGGAGGAGGGGTTAGCGAGGTGGGGTGGGAAGGGATAATAGGGGAAAAACAATGTTCAATAAGGTAACAATGTTCAATAGGAAACATACTCATTGCCTTACTCATGTAACTGTAACCCCTCTGTACAGAATCTTTACAATAAAAAAAATATTAAAAAAAGAGTGAAGGTGCTTGCACAAAATTTCTAGTAAATTTACACACCCCTAATGCCATCTACTTCACCAATGAAAAACACAGTTTTAACATTACAGTGTTAATTAATGAACCACCTCATGAAGAACTGGAGATATATTTGAAGTCCTTTCCAAAATAGCTTCTAAAGTCAGAATGCCTAATTCATGTCTTTCAGATCTTACCACACCACTCATTGACAGCTGATTCATAGTTAATATAACAAATACAACTATCTATTACAAAAAATTTATTTGTGTACACACACAACATATACATACCTCAGCACCATGTTGATAACAATCTAAGGGCAATATGGAAACTTTTGAGAGTTCATTGTAAGTCAGCAAGCACACAATCTGTTGGTGGTTGTATGAAAGTGTAATTTCAAGTGTAGTCATTGACTATTACCTTCCCACATCCTTTAATTTTAAATTACATCATTTTAAACATTACAAAGCATAAGGCTCAGCATTTCTTAATATAAACACAATGCTATACAGTTATCATGACCCTTAGAATTAAAATTTTATACTGAAACTTCAAGAGGTAAATTGAAGAAGTTCATATTGAATGCGAGGTGTTATATCTTTTAATTTTCATGATGGTCAGATTAAATGTATTGTTTACTTATTTTTGTGGTATAAAACCCACATAAAGATATCAATGACATGGGCCTATATTCCTATTTCTGGGAGGAAGAGATCTGTAGGAACATGATTCAAGGCAAGCCTGGACAGAAACATTCATGAAACTTGGTCTCAACCGAAGAACCCAGGTGTGATGGCACAAACTTGTCACCTCAGCTACAACTGGAGCTGTAAAATAGGCATTTCACAGTCCAAGGATCATCTTAGACAGGAAGCAAGACCTTTTCTGGAGAATAATCAGCAAGAAACAGGGGTGTGGGTGTGGCCTGGTGGTAGAGTACCTGCAAGCCAGTGTGAGGCCTTGAGTTCAAAATCTCATTACTACCAAAAATATTAATTTCCACATAATTGTACATAATTGTTAGTATTGGTCTAAAAACATTATTGTCTTGCTGTATAGCTAGAAAAGCTCAATAGTTAGAATTACAGTGAAAATTTGTTTACTCTGAATGAGTACTTCCTAAAAGATATATAGAACTTGAGATGGGAAAACCCATTTTAACTAGAAAGAACTTCTACCGTGGTTATCAATAGGATATATTAGTGAATGGTGTCCTGGGCTCCCCAAACAAACCAAGGCTGAAGAGGGGTTTTATAATCAATAACTGCAGTTGCTTCTGGGATACAGAGTAAGCAAAGTAACTTTCACACACTGGACAGAAAGTTCTCTCATGATTTTTTGACCTAGACAAAGTTGGGCTAACAACTTACCACAGAATGTTAGCAATCTAATGATCCTAGAATTAATAAGCTTCAAGAGCAGTATAGACTTGACTAGAGACAAGTAAGTTTCATGTTGCTATATCTGATGCTGTCAGAGTTCAGAAACTAATACCTCAGACACCGGTGATTTGGTTCTGAGAAGCTTTAGAACCAAGGTCATCCTGGTTTTTCCTTGTCTCTGGAGAACTATTTCAAAGTTTCTTTACCTACCTGACAGAATTCACTGAAAGAATAATTGTTGGTTGCTTGGCTTCATTACTTTGGTGATCTTGGGTAAGGCAGAAAAAAGCATGTTAAGTTTGAGTATGTGGCTAAGGATACTGTATCCCTCATGGTGGCCAGGAAGCAAACAGAAAAGGAATTCTGATAGCCCCTGTAAGAACAAGCCTCAAGGCCATGACTTCCTTCTACTAGGTCCGGTCTACCTCTCTAAATATTCCACCACCTCCCAACAGTACTATCAAGTGGGAACCAGTTCATCAACACCTTAGCCTGTGAAGCACATTTTTAAAATCCAAACCACAGTTGTTCTTGGGCTAAAATTTCATTAACCAGAGATTAAACTCCAGACCATAGTAGACAAGACTGCAATCTGTCAACATACCTGGACAGCTTTCTGTGACCACATTGTTTTCTATTTCAGTCCCACAGACAATCTTTACAGTTACCTATCTGTTATATAGAGACCCAATTGGCTTTAACCCAGGCTTTTGTATCTAAGTCTATTAAATCCCACTAAAATGACTATTTTCTCCCTAAAATTATCTACATTCCTTCTTAGTGGACTTCTGCATAGAAAAAAAAAGTTCATGTACATTTCTGAATTGTATTGGGCTATCAGTTACTCCACTAAATGGCTTCTTGTGTTCACATAGTAAGTATTGATACCTTTTCTCCCATTAATTTCTCTGTGTAGGCAGCAGTCTACCATGATGACAAAATTCATTTTTGCTCAGGGTCAGTCCATGGTCTGTTTGACCATTGCATCTGTAAATGAAACAGAGCTATTAAATCATTATAGGAGCACATGGAAAAGAAAACATTTTCACTTCATGGCAGCTAAGATACAATGAAAAAGAGAGAAGTCAGGTCCCTATTAATAGCCCCATTCCACTCACTATCACCAAACTGAGGACCATGCATTTAGCATATGGGCTTTTGAGGGTCATCCCACATCCAAATGATAGCATTATATCTTGTTAGTTTATTCCAGTGTGCCATCAAACTGTTGAGGGGAAATTTCTCTTTTCACTTACAGTAAATTTAACAAGCTAAGTGAACCAGGATAAAATAAAATCACATGAAACAAGCCTTTGCCTATATAATGAGCAATAACAAAATACAAAGCAAATGGCAGGAGATAATTTGGTTAACTTAAAAGACATCTAACAAATACTATATCCTCAAAACAAAAGTCTAATATGTTCTAGATCAAATTACTTCTCAGTGCTACATTGACAAGACATAAATTTTACTTAGTAG
The DNA here is from genome assembly GCF_024711535.1 of Dipodomys merriami. Classification (NCBI taxonomy): domain Eukaryota; kingdom Metazoa; phylum Chordata; class Mammalia; order Rodentia; family Heteromyidae; genus Dipodomys; species Dipodomys merriami. The sequence goes on along the minus strand of NW_027202270.1, from coordinate 24,913,441 downwards.
AAATAACTATCTCCTATTATTTTAAAGAAGTATCGTATACAAATTCCTAATTATAAGCCTTAGGATAATAAAATAAGTTAAAAACAAGAACACAAAGAAAGTAGAAAGAGGAAGAACCAAGCAAAAGAACTTCAAAGCAGTCTTGGTGAGAACTCCAATGTTGGCCAAGATATGAAATTTCCCCTCACTGAATGAAATACAAAGAAAAGGAAGACTTCATTGCCTAGAGAGTGAGGAAGAATTCTGTTGGTCAAGCAGTTTCATCACACACAGGAGAATTCTACCACATTGCAATGAACTGAAAGGAATCATGTGAACTAAAAGGAATCATGTCAGACTTTCAGAATGACAAATGGGTTGGCACATTTTATAGAAGCATGCTACTTGGATGAGACCTGGTGATTGGTTACTATGCACAGATGTGACAATGGATATGAGCCTGTTCTTAACTGGCCAGAAGCTAACACTAATTGACTGGGGGCGGGTGTGTGTGGGGGGAGGTGCATAATAAGGTGAATTGTCAAATTGCTCCTTTCCTGTGAATTTCCCCTAGGAAGGAGTTGCTTGCTTCTCAATTTCCAGCATATCTTCTGTTCCAGTTTATACATTGCATCTGATTAATGTCTGCTGTTTTATTTCTTATTTATTCTGTAACAAATTACTACAGTTATAGTGGCTTAAAACAATCTGTTTCTTACTTTATAGTCCTGAAGGTCAGAAATCTGAAATAGGTCCTCCCAGTGCTAAAATCAAGATATTGGCAGGGCTTTGTCTTTGTTTTAGGGTTCTTAGGGTTCTAAGGACTAAGGTGTGAACATTTTGGGACTCAGTTTATCCTACCTCCTAAACATGTTTACTCTGTAATTTCTTCTTGTGAATTTTCAGTTACTTTCTGGAAGAAATGTAAATATTTACCCTGTGGCAAAAATCTACATTTTACCACCTGGTTTTTGCGATGTCATTTACTATCCCTTGCTTGTTTTTCCATCCAGTTACACTTTGCAGAACTAAACATACGTGGCTTTTCAGACTCAACACAAATGAGTGAAAAATATTGGACTCAATCTCTCACTGACGCAATACTGCATGTGGTACTATTTCAAGTGTGGAATAATACACATGGCTTGTATTGCACATCATGCCTCAAAAACATATGTGTCATTGTAAGAGGTTCTGTTCAACAGTGATGATCTGGAAGCTTGAGCCACACAGTTGCTAGTTATTGATTTACCTATCTGATTGTGAATAAGACACAGGTGATGGTGTATATTTTCATCAAGAATTATATCTATCCCAACTCTCATTACAGAAAACATATTTTGCCATTCGCGTTTCTTTGTAGGGACTTCATAAATATTATTTGTAAATTTGCAATGGTGAATTTTTACCAAAATTTCCTTCAAAGAGAAGATTATCTCTAGCTTTAACTGTATTTGCTTCCTGTAGTTAACAAATGAAAAATATTGTAGCACAAAACATACCTTATCTTTGTATTAGATGTTGAAAATCTCAGATCCAAACTCAAGGCTTTCCGGTGCACTTTGTCTCCTGCAAATGGGTTCTATCTCTTTTAGTTTCAAATGCTTTCTTTCATGCTAACTTTTTCTTCTTCTTTGTGACCATTTTAGAAAGTGGTAGAACAAAAATCTCTGGGAGAAAATATGGGAGATATTTCTTTATTTATAAAATAGCTAGTTTGTTTATTGATTTACTGTAGAAAACATGTTGTTATCTCTTTGGAAATGAAATCTAAAGATAGTCTTGGGGCTTTATTTCTTGGAGGTACTAATGTCATCGCCAACAAAAAGGTTTTGTAGTGGGAAGTGGTGAAGTCTTTCTGAGTGAACAAAGCCAAGCAGGAAAGGAGTGTTTGAGCTAGAGAAAGTGAGATACAATCACTTGTATTATTTGCAGAGGCCTCAGATGTCTCTTTCTTCGACTTTGCTAGAAGCTTTCCCTGTATAATGAATCATCTCTTAGCCAGAAAAGAAAGCTGAGGCAAAAATCTCAAATCCTATCTCCATGTGAGAGTCTCTCTTTAATCCTATTTCTTCACCCCTCCCATAGCCACCTGCATATGAGGAAACAAAACACACACTGTGTGGAGTATTGTGGAGGTGGAGGGAAGGGATGGTAGGGGAAAAGCAAAGGAGGAGGCAACAGTGCTTGATAGGAAATGTACTCATTACCTTGCTTATGTAACTGGAACCCCTTTGTACAGTATTTTCACAATAAAAAACATTAAAAAAACAACCATCCATGAAAAGATATTCATGTTTATTGGATGATTTGTAAACACAAAACCTTAGACTATCAAATAAATATTTCTTCAATTGTAGACTATTAGTCATAGGCTGTGAGAATATATGGTCGTTTCCATCAAGCCAGATATTTTATCTTATGTAGAGTCTTGAAAAACTCTGCATGCCTACTCAGGCAACAAAGATTCAAGGTTATGGTCCAAGGCAATTAGTCCAAAATAGTGTTTGGATCACCTCCAGTAGCACATCTGTGACATTTAAATGGGGAAAAAAATCACATCACAATTCACCAGATTCTGAATAAAATTAATACTCAAGCCATGTAGCCTTTGAATCTAATATTGATCCCAAGAGGAGAGACTGAAAGATTATTACTATGAACTATATTCTCAACTGATTTTTCTAAGTACTATTCGTCTCACATAAAAAATTTCACTTGGCTGTGAGTAAAGCTGTATTTTGAGAAGTATTTATACACACATTTCTTAAAGAATGTAATAGACCTTTTATTTTCCTGGCTTATCCAAACAAATAGCTTGTTTTGCTGAAAACAAGAGTAGGTACTTTCTTCGATTTGGTTCTGTCTTATTCTGTTAGGTCTGAGAGTAGTTCCACCCTCACATCCCATTCAAATCATTGTCCCTATAATTAATTTGAATTAATAACTTGTAGTTTGTCTCACTTGCTAAACATCAACTCAAGAGTCGCTTGTTTATTTTACCACCTTCCTGTCCTAGGTCAACTTTGAAGGTGTTCTCATCCCAGGTAACACCTACTCCCGTGATCAATAATGCTGATATCATTATGCCTTTTGAAAAGGTCTGAAAGAATGACACTTCATTCTGTGATGTTCTCCCAATCCCATAGCCCCAGTCTGAACACATGAGAAGCATCAGGCAAACTCCAGTTCAGGGATATTCTACAAAATAACTGACCTGTATTCTTTAATGCATCAAGGCACTAAAAATCAAGAACAAAATCTGAGACATTTTTACAGGCTTGAAAGAACTCAGACTAGATATGGAATATTAATAGAATTAAAAGGAAGTCTAGAACACATTTAATAGTAAAGTACTAGTACTGGTTTCTTTGCTTTGAAAAATTACCCTGTTAATGTAGGATGATGGCATGTGGGAAGTTGAGAACTCTCTACTCTATTTGCTTCAATTATTCCAAAACTAAATATATTTTAAAAGGTAAAACAAAGACTGCTTTATGAGAATAAACATAGATATAATTTTAAAATATTAAGAAATTCATGACAATTGATATAAAAGATACTAATGTTTACCATATCTATGCTAATGTGCTTTGACATTGGATAATAAGTTTATGTGTGTCATATTAATCAAATAAAGGAGAAATCAGTAAAACATTATTAAGAGATAAATAAAAAGCATGCACTGAAATTCAAGCTGTTTATGTGAATTTATTTCCATCAATTAGAAATAGAAAAAATGGTTTAAATCTATATAAAATGCAAATGGTTCAGAATCTTCAAAGCAATCTGGAAATAATAGTGTCAAGGTTTTACATGTGTTAGTAACTTATCAAAAGATAATATCACCAGGAGGTTATGGTACTAATACCAGGATCTGTATAGCAGACAAAAATTGATTACACATACATATATAAAGTCATTTGAATTTGTTAAGTTGGAAAGATTTTTCTATAAACCTATGTGAGAATAGATTGATATTCATAATAATTGACTTTACATCATACATCAGCATATACACAAATGTTAATTCAAAAATGGATTGAAATATTGCAGTTTAACACATAAACCTTCTGAAAGAAAATCTTACATATATTCCCCAAAAGTTGTTGTTCTAAGTCTGTGTGTTATACTCACATTTGCTCATCATTCAGCTGTCAAGTGTCATCATATTGGTTTTGATGTACCCAACAACTGGTAATGTATTTCTTTTACTAAGTGTGAATTCAAATTTTCTCTTCATTTTTATTAAGTTTAGTTTCTTCGGCTTTCATTTTTTGTTAATGTATTTCTATACCTTCTATATTATCAGTTTGTCCAACGTAGTTTGCAAATAATTCCTCTCATTTTTTCATAATGTTTTAAAAACATTTAAAAATGTTTTTGTTGGTATATATAATTTACAACTTTAAAGACATCAATCGGGGCTGGGAAGGTGGCTCAGTGGTAGAGCGCTTGCCTTGCATGCATGAGGCCCTGGATTCCATTCCTCAGCACCACATAAGCAAAAAGAAAAAAGCTGGAAGTGGCGCTGTGGCTCAAGTGGTAGAGCGCTAGCCTTGAGCTGAAGAGCTGAGGGACAGCGCCCAGGCCCAGAGTTCAGGCCCCATGACCAGACCCCCCCCAAAAAAAAAAAGAAAAAAGAAATCTAGCATCTCAACTTTTCTTTTTATGTTTGTTTTTGTGACTTAAGAAGTTTTAGCTCACACCTCCTTTCAATCAATTAGTTTTGTACATTTGGTATGTTTTCTATCCTTTAATAGGTACATAATTTAAAATGCTGTCATTTGTCTTCTTTGTGACAACAATAAAAGTCATGTTTTTAGAAAGGGACATAAAATAAAAAATTAACATGTATTACATTTTATTAAGTAATAAATTAAGATGTATTATGTTTTTCTTATAACTTATATGAGTTGTAAGGAGGTCTTTATAATAAAGTGCCAATAATTTTTACTAAGCAAATAGAAATGCAGTGCATTTCTAGTACAGTAAATCTTCACAACTTCTCTGTAAAAGGTGAAAGAGGATTCTCTTTGGATCAATTCATCTTAGGACTTTTAGCTGGTGAATTAAGATAGTTGAAAATAGGAGGTTTGTCAGACTCTGAAATAAATTCCTGCCATGACTTATACCTGGGCAGAAAGTAAGAACATAGCTCAAAAATCTCAAACCCACCAAAAAGGGCTGGAGGAGTGGCACCTGCCTAGCAAACTTAAGGCCTTAAATTCAAGTCCTAGTCCTTGCAAAAAAGGAAGGGAAGGAAGAAAGAAAGGAAGGAAGGAAGGAAGGAAGGAAGGAAGGAAGGAAGGAAGGAAGGAAGGAAGGAAGGAAGGAAGGAAGGAAGGAAAAGAGGGAGGGAGGGAAAGACCCCCAGCTACTTCCTGAATGACTACAAAAGTCTCAGTTATCTGGAGCTTACTTGTAAGAACAGTGTAGCTTGAATCTAAACTTCCTTTGCATTTTCTAGAAAATATAATATACTTACTTAAAGTACACTTTTGTAAAGCTATTTTGTATGCAAATTCCAGAGATAAATTCCATATGGTCACCATACCCAGCTATAGGCTATAGGTTTACAAAGCATCCCCACAACTTTTTTGTCTGGGTTGTCTTTGAAACATGATCCTATCATTCTCAGCCTTCCAAGTACACAGGATGATAGGTATGAATTCCCTATATTCATAGACCCTCGATCAAATAAGCTCCTGATACTAAACTACCACCTAATTTAATGAATGTCCACCATCCAATGTGACATATATGTATAAAAATATACATATATGTCACACACACACACACACACACACACACATGTATATCCTTGTTCAACCTCAAATTCCTCTAACCAATATAAAGTTCAATTCTTCAGGAGAGTTCAGAGAACATTTTGCCCCCACCCCCATGGAATGCCTTGTGTGAGATTGTGACTGAGCTGGAATTATGAGCTGTCTGCCTGATTCTTGAGCAACGACCCTCTGAAGAGATTAGCACGGGAACTCAAGGGCTCAGACGTAACACATTTGAATCCATTTTCTGTGTTTACAAGTCCATGCTTCACTGATAATATATGTACATTTCTTAGTCCACTAGGTAGATGTTAAAAATATAGTATTGAGTTCAGCATTCAGCCTTTCTGGATCCTATGGTGAAAAACAATGGCTTTTTGATATTTTCATGGTGCCATGTGGCTGGGGTCAAGATTTCTCGAATTAGAAGATGTGATATGGGGAGGTCTAAGAAACCTACGTACCCCAAAGTGTGAAAGCCATCACACATCCGACTACCCTCAGCTCATGGCTCCTGTGTTGTCTTGTGTCTTCATGTGGAATATCGGGTCTGTTAACAATTAGATCCTTTCTCCTTGTGTGTCAGACATTTAAGTGAATGTTTCAGAGCGGTAGAAAAACTTCACGTAGACTTACTGTCAAACACGGAAGTTTGCACATGTCCTGTGTCTCTCTGACTCAAAAAGTATTTAGCAAAAGAAAAGAACCTAAGAGTTTCTCTGTTCTAGCCACATGGTGACTGCAAATGTTGGAGATGTCCTTCGGGGTTTTAAAATACTATCCCTGTGTTTGGTATCCTTCACATCAGATGCCACTTGTGGTTCTCTGCTCATTCCTGAGTCTAGCCATAGTGCTTGCTTTTTACTCACTGGCAGAAAATGTTCTTTTTATTCTTCCTGAAACTTTAGATATGTGACAGATCCTGATTTGTAAATGTGGCAGTCTACAATCCAGCTAAGTGGGACTAGATTGTGTGCTACAAATCTTAACAAAATGCCCTTTAAACATTTTTAAAGTAAAATATTGCCATGATTTGAGCATAAAACAACTTCTGTTAGGATTAACAACCATGTATTTAGAAGACCTCCTAAACACCAAATAGTAGTATTAACAGATCATGCCTTACAAAGGTAACACTGACATCATTTGCTTGGTGGTGCTGGAATTTGAACTCATTTGCTAAGCAAAGATGTTACTCCTTGAACCACACCTCAGTTCTTTTTTCCTTAGCTGTTTTTCACATAGGGTTTTTGCTTTTTTGCCAGATTCTGCTGTCCACAGTCTCTCATGTGGCTGAGATTACAGGAGGAAACATCATGTCCAACCTGTTTGGTGAGATAGGGTTTTTGTTAACTTTTTGGCCTAGGCTAACCTTAAACCAAGATCCTCACAGTCTCAGCCTCCTGAGTAGCTGATTATAGGTATGAGTTACCATGTCTAGTTTTATTTGATTTGGCTACTTTAACTTTTATAAATGAAGCCATAAACTCATCTTTTCCAGTGTGTCTTTCTAATATTCTTCCCACCTAAAAGAGAGACACAGACATATGTATGTGTGTGCATATGTGTGTAAGTATGTCTGTGTCTGTGCATATGTATACTGTTTCCTTAAGTATTTTAATTATACAATTTTATGAGATCATTGTAATGATTCATGTACACAAATGTGAAATCATCAAGTTGAGGTAGTTAGCATTTTCTTCTAAACATTTTTAAAACTTTTAATTAACACACACAAATTTTACACAGTATGAAGGATAGTCATATTTCAACCTTGTATATAGTACAGGACTGATGAAATCAGAGTAATTAATGTTTTTTTTGTATACATCTGTGAGAAAATAAACAGCAAAAAACAACCTACCACTATCAACACCAAAATCTATAGAAGCAGGCAGACAATACTTAAACCCGGGAGCATCTCAGACTTCTCCAGAATCTATTTCCTACAGTGGACCTCAGTTAGGTAAATTGGGAGATATTGTCCTACTCTCAGCATTTCATCCCCTATATATTTTGGGAAAGCCATCAGTCGAGTAACCTAAATTTTTGTCTCTATTCTTTCTGAGATATACTCTGCTTGTCAAGACCTATTCTTTTTTTAAAAAAAAAATTGTGCTCCATTTCTTGTAGCACAAGTAATATATAGTAAGCTTTAATTTGGACAAAAAGTAAAATTAAATAACGTACATGACAAAATAAGAAACTGGAAATGTCTTGTGGGTTACGTTGCCTTTGGAAATATACATGATTCCTAATATACATTTCAAAATATCAATATTCTGATTACTTTGATTTTCTTTTGAAAATAAAGTGATCTGTAAACTTTGAAACACTCTTATTATAATGCTAATGATACATAATTTATCTAGATTTGCTAAGAAAACCATTGTTATTTATCAAGACCTATTCTTATAAAGTAGGGGTGACTAGAAAGAGTAGGAACTTTAGTTTTTTGGTTCTAAGTCCTAGACTGATTCTAATCTAACATAAATAAGAGGCTTTTCCTCATGTGGTAGTCAAGTTAGTGACCCACCTACATTGGAAAAATAAAAGGGTTAATTTGCAGATCATTTCCTCCTGGTGATTGTATTTCCTTCTAGCATTTTGAGGAAGAAATAACTTATCAAATATATAATTTCTTAGCTAAACGTCATCTTTTCATTTTTTTCCTATACTGGGGATCGTGTGAGGCACTCACCTTACACTTTAGTAGGCAACTATTCTGTTGGTTGAGCCACATCCTGAGAACTTTTGCCTTTAGGATTTTTAATTTTTTTATTTATATCTGCTATTTTTTCTATTGTGAAAATACCATACAGAGGGGTTACAATTACATGGGCAAGGTAATGAGTACATTTCTTATCAAGTATTTTTGCCTCCTCCTTGGTTTCCCCTTCCCATTTTTTTATTGCAAAAATACCATACAGAGGAGTTATAATTACATGGGCAAGGTAATGAGTACATTTCTTATTTTGTTGCCTCCTTCTTTGTTTCCCCTTCCCATCTCCCTCCCTGCACCCCCCCCAATTTCTTATTTTTATTTTTATTTTTTTATTGTCAAGATGATGTACTAAGGGGTTACAGTTACATAAGTAAGGTAATAAGTACATTTCTTGTCAAACTTGTTACCTCTCCCCCTGTTTTTCTCCTACTTTCCCTCCCCAGCCCCTCCCCCAAGTTGTACATTGTACATGGTACATTTCCAATATATTGTCTTGTGCTTGTAGCTGTTGCATTGGTTCTCCCTTTGTCCTTTGTCTCACTATTCTGGTGTTCCCCTTTTCTTCCCTAATTCAAATAAACATATATACAATATCAGGGTACCAAATCAAATACAGTGACAACAGGGGATATATCATAGGGACAGGAACATACAAAAGATACAAAAAAAATCACATAGTACATTTAAACAACAGCACAGAAAAACCTCTGTGTCCATGTCTTGGAGTTCGGTTCGCTTAACATCATCTTACATGGTCACATGTACATAGCTATTAAGCTACAGCTCAACTTCTCTGGCCATAAAAGAAATGCAAATCAAAATAGCATTGAGATTCTGCCTCATCCCAGTTAGAATGGTTATAATCAAGAACTCTAATAACAACAGACACTGGAGGGTATGTGGCCAAAACGGAAGCCTACTGCACTGTTGGTGGGAGTGTAAACTTGTTCAATCACTCTGGAAAGCAGTATGGAGGTTCCTCAAAAGACTATACATTGAGCTCCCCTATGACCCAGCAATCCCACTTCTGGTCATTTACCCAAATGATCACAAGCAAGGCCATACTAAGGCTACCAGCACAACTGTTTATCACAGCACTATGCACCATAGCTAAGATATGGAACCAACCCAGATGCCTCTCAGTAGTTGAATAGATCAAGAAAATGTGGTATAGATACACAATGGAATTTTATGTTTCTATCAGAAAAAAATTTGACATTGCCCCTTTCGTAAGGAAATAGACTTGGAAAAAAATCATATTAAGTGAAGTAAGCTAGACCCAAAGAGATATAGGTCACATGATTTCCCTTGTTTTTTAAAACCATTTTAAAATGAATTCTGAGACTTTCTTCTGCCTGGCTTTGGATTTCAATCTTCCTTCCTCTCTCCCAAGTAGCTAGGTTCTAGGCCTGTGTCACAATGACTGGTCTCAAAATCGCATTTCCATGAGCTAAAGTAGGCAAGTACGTTCTTTGAGCTTTTCTACATTCAAGATGTTATTGAGGTATAATTTTCATGTAATAAAGTAGACCTGTGTTTAAATTATACCGTTTAACAAATTCTGACATCTGTGTGTACCACCCAGAATTGCGTTGAGCAAAGTAACAAGCAAACCTTCTTCAAACTATTTGTAAGTCAGTACTTCTGTCTCTTACAGGAAAACTATTGAATTTATTCTTTTATACAGAATAGCAGTTCATAGAATACACCTATCACACTGTGTTTATTCATTCAAATATTGATGGCTATTTGGAGTATTTCCGGCTTTTATTCTATTAGTGATAAAGCCGTCGTAGGTGTTCTCATACAAAGTTGGTAGGAACGTTTACTTTTATTTTATTGTATAAATAACCAGGAACAGAAGAGCCATATCTCAGTGGGTGCATGTTGAAACATTTAAGGAATGGTCTGTTTTCCAAGGGTGTCTCTGCCTTCTGGGAAAGGACATAGTGAATGGGTTGGTTTTTTTTTGTTTGGGTTTTTTTTTTAAACTGTATTTTTTTTGTCTTTTCTTTTTTGGTACTGGGGATCGAACCCAGGACGTTGCACTTGCTAGGCAAGCGCTTTTGCCACTGAGCTACATCCCAGCCCAAGGACATAGTGAATGGTATGGTATGTTAAAGGCTAATAAATACTGATGATGGTTAATGAGACTGAGTGATATGAGCAGACCAGACCTTAGAGAGCTATCAAAATTTTGTGTTATAGTTGGGCACTGGTGGCTGAAGCCTGTAATCCTACCTACTCAGGAGGCTGAGATCTAAGGATTATGGTTCAAAAACCAACCAGGAAAGTCCGTGAGACTCTAATCTTCAATTAACCACCAGAAAACCAGAAGGGGTGGTGTGGCTTAAAATGGTAGAGCATTAACCTTGAGCAAAAGAGCTCAGGGATAGTGCCTAGGCCCTGAGTTCAAGCCCCATGACAAAAAAAAAAGTATTATAGATTGTAGGATCTGGAGAGAAATTGCCTGTATTGGTATCCTTATTCTGCCTTTTACTAGCTGTGAGTCCTGGGACAAATAATTTATGTTTCTTTCTCAGTTTATAATGAGGATAATAATAGCTCTAAGCCCAAAGAGTTATTTACTGTAGGACTAAGTGGGTTGCCAGCTGAGAACAACACCTGGCATGCTGACAGTAGGGTTTATGTTTGGTGCATCGTCTTCATTCTGCTCTCTGGCTTCCTGTTGCTAACTTAAGGCAGCAGGACCTGGAGGAAGACTTTCCCCCTGGAGGATGGAGGTGAGGCTTCTGAGTTCCCTGTGCGTTACTCAGAACAGGCAACACACTCTCCGACAGTTCTGCAGTAAAAATGAAGACCCTAAAGCCATCTATAGTTTGGAATTGGAGCAAAAAGCATGAATGAATTTTCCTGGAAATACTTGCATGTTGCATTAAGATATGTAAGTCTACTAGTTTGAGGGAAAAATAAAGGAAAATGTGAATTATCATATTGTTTGTTAGGGCTCTGAGTATTTATTAGAAAGAAAAAGTTGTCCAAAGAACAAAACAAAGCTGGTGTATAACAATTTTGAGATTCTTATTCTTTGCAAATCTGGTGTTCTAAACAATATTTTTGGAGTGTGTGTTTCTTTTTATTCAAAAATAATTTTTTATTGTGAAAATACCATACCAAGGGGTTACAGTTACATGGGAAAGATAATGAGTACATTTCTTATCAAGCATTGTTGCCTCCTCCTTCATTTCCCCTACCCATCCTTTCCCATCTTCCCCCCTCTCCCCACCATGACTTCTTGTACATCTCATTGTTGCAATGGGTCCACCTGTATCCCTATTTAAATGATTTGTTCTTTCCCTTCCCCTCCACAAATTATAACAACATCAAATATAGTGAAAGCAGGGGTTATACAATGGAGGAAGGACATACAAAGCAACATAGAAATCATCTTATAAATATGTTAGAAACAATTGCATGAAAGCAAAAACATTTGAATCCTTATCTTTGGATTCATTTCACCTAACATCAACTTACCTGACAATTTCTGCTTGTCTCAGACAGATACTAGTTATTGCAAATGGGACCTGTTTCTTTGGGCCTGGTTTACTTCACTTAATAGAATTTTGTCCAAGTCTTTCCATTTCCTAACAAATGGGGCAATGTCATTCTTTCTGATAGAGGCATAGAACTCCATTGTGCATATATACCACATTTTCTTGATCCATTCATCTATTGAGGGGCATCTGGGTTGGTTCCATATCTTAGCTATAGTAAATAATGCTGCAATAAACATAGTTGTGCTGGTAGCTTTAGTGTGGTCTTGTTTGTAAACATTTGGGTAAATGCCCAAAAGTGGGATTGCTGGGTCATAGGGGAGCTCTATGTGGAGTCCTTTGAGGAACCTCCATACTACTTTCCAAAGTGGTTGAACAAGTTTACACTCCCACCAACAATGCAGTAAGGTCTCTTTCTGCCACATCCCCTCCAGCATCTGTTGTTATTAGAGTTCTTGATTATAACCATTCTAACTGGGGTGAGGTGGAATCTCAATGTTGTTTTGATTTGCATTTCTTTACTGGCTAGAGAGGTTAAGCATTTTTTCATGTGTCTATTGGTCATTCTTCTTTCTTCTTCAGAGAAGTTTCTCTTTAAGTCTTTAGCCCACTTATTTATTTATTGGCCTTCTAAACAATTTTTGAAACAAGTTTGATATCAGACTAATAACTGGAAACACCTCTACTGGCACTAATTGAAGCTTTCTGTTTAAAAACAGAGTTGTGAATTGATTTAAACATAAAACCCTTTTGGATGTTTTGACAGAATCAAATCAAATTACACAATACAATTGATTTGAGTTAGATAAATCTATTGTCCTATTGCTTAAAATAACGACTGTTATCAATTTGGGGATTGCTTCTATTTTTTTGTATATAAAAGAAATGTTCTCATTACCTTGTTCATGTACTTGTAACCCCTCTGTATGGTATTTTCACAATTAAACAAAACTTATTTAAAAAATAGAATAAATGTTGGGCACTGTAGCTCACACCTATAATTCTAGCTACTCAAGAGGCTGAGATTTGAGAATCATGGTTCAATGCCAACCCAGGCAGGCAAGTCCATGAGACTCTTATATCTATTTAATCACAGAAAGGCCAGAAAGAAGTGCTGTGGCTCAAGTGGTAGAGTATTAGCTTTTAGTAAAAGAAGCTCAAGGACAGTGCCCAGGCTTAGAATTTAAGCCCAAGGACCAGCAAAATAAAATAAATAAACAAATGAAAAGAATAAAATTTTCCTAAATGAAATGAAACAAAACATTTTAAAAGGAAAGTCATGGGTCAGGCATTATTCTCAGGGTTGCATAATTATTATTTCATTTGTCTTATCCTCCACCCATACCATAATTTTCATATTCTTAAAAGAGAAAGCTCAAATATCCTAGTCTAACAAATTCCCTAACGAAGTCCCTCTAGAAGAAGGTAAGAGACATCAGATAACATATTTATTTGGAAAAAGCAATGATCTCTGTTACTCATTTTTCTTTAGAAAAAATAATAGAAATCCTAAATTTCTTTCCAAATTTTTCTAATTGAAAAATAAAATATTGCAAGTTTTTAAAAAGCTAGACAATATGAAAAAATGTTACTAAATAATAGTGAAAATAATGATGAATCTCAGTATTAAAAAAAAGTAGCCACAGGGTCATGTGCAAAATACATCTGATTTGGTAGTATCACTCTGAGCTTATATCACCTTGATGAAATTTCCATATTTGATATATAAATTACTCTGATAAATTGACAACCCTTTCTTTTGGTTTATTACTTTCTCTTACTTGTTCTTTTTTTCCTCCAAGGAATGCTCTTTAGCCTTATGGTGATATGAACTTGGCAAGCCAATTGTTTTATAGCATGAGAAAGAACTCTTTCGAGCATCTGGTTGGTTAGATATTCTGGAAGAATAGATATCCCTTCTGGACACACACGTATTTCATTAAAAGAAATAAAATATACCTATATTCCATAAATAGCCAAATAAAATGCTCAGAATCTTATTCATCTCTTCAGGCTTGCACTCTTTGTGTGCTAATTTATCTAATCTAGATGTCATGCAACACTTTTTTTCTCTGCTAATATTTATTGAGGTGCACTCCATGGCTGGTACTCTACTTGTGTTAGAAGATAAGGACCAAGCTTATATTCTTTTTACTTAAGGCTCTTTTTTACAGAGAAATAATAAATAACTGGACAATTTCTGATCTAGGACATATATTCCGTGGTTCAAATGTCATATGACACAGCACAATTCAAGAAGAACCTGTAGTATCAGCAGCAGAAGGATAATATCATTCTGTAGAAGAGTGGTGATATTACTTAAAGATGGTATCATTGCTGATCTTGTTCCTGCAGGAGACTCAGTCTGGAAGATAACATAGGAAGATATCATAACTCCTAATATGATCTGATAAACACTCCTTTAGAAAACTGTTAATAGACAACATTGTTTTCTTTTCTTGTTCTACTTATGCATAATCCATATATATTTGTAATATTTCTTTCTGAATGTTTATCTTGAGCAACACTGCAGAACATCTTAGTTTTATTATCAGAAGCAATGTAAAATAGTTCATCATCCTAGGGTCTCCCTGTACTTACACTATTCCCTATATCTGCTAATAAAGTAAGGATAACAAAAGAACCATGATAACTTCTGTGAGTGGAATTTACAGTCAAAATTCAATTAAGAAAATAGCATTCTAAATGCACACACTGACTCTGTAATTTTGGTCAGGTGATCATGGAAGATCTGGCTGAAGATGTTTCTCTTAACCTGAGACCTGAAAAGAAAAAGTTAAGCAAGTGGAGACCAGGGAAAGCTTTGTACCAAGAATCCAGGATAGCTTGTTGAAAGGATCTCAGAAGGAAACAACTGATCACAGCTTCAGGATTCAATGACAATTACCATGAACAGTCGGACAAAGTAAAGAAGAGATGGGTTGGTATGATAGGGGGCTACAGGTATAGATATGAATTAGGTTTAGAGGTTTTATGGCAGAAATATCCATGAATGTAAAAAGGGAGAACCAAGCATAGGCAGGGAGAAAGGTGAGGCCCTGGTGCAGTTCTGCTATCTGTGGAGTCGAAAATAAAGAGAATTGTACAGAAAGTCATTTGAGGGAATTTTCAGCCCAATGGATGGAATACCTTCTAGCCAAAGTTGTCCACATGAGGAATCCCATCTTTTTCATGGGAACAAAGCCAAATGAACAGTTTGGCTATGGTTAGTTATGAACTCAGAAAAAGGGTGGTGATAGATACAGAATAGCGGGAGCTAGTGGTCACACAACTCTGCTCATGGCAGCAAGAGATTAGAGCAGTGTTCGCATGGCTACCATAGTTCACTCCTAATTCTACAGCTTAGCTATGTTCATGGATAATTTTGAAGTGTAGACTGATGCAGAGTGGTAGCAGATAAAGGCATGGGAAGTATTTCTTCATGGGATTTCTTATTGCTGCAATTTTCAATCATGCTGCTCCATATGTTTCCCTTCAGAAAAATAAAAAGTACATAAAAATGTTTATGCACAAGTTTGAAAACATTTAGGGAATGTAAAATAATTACTGGTCACAATTTTCAGAGTTACTAGAAGCTGAGAATAATGGAACTAATTTGTCTTGAGCAATAAAGCCACAGTGTGCCATAAAAGAGAATTTTTTGAAATGTACTAAAGAACAGTAAAGATCAAATAGCGTCTGGAAACTTCCTAAAACTGTTTATAAATTTTTTTCTCAAAATATTGTTTAAGGAACAGACAGGAAAAAGACATAACTTAAATCACTACATCTAATAAAAATTATAATGAGGCCTGATTTTTTATTTCTTGAACTAGCTCATGGTAACAAGTACACTTTTTGATTATCAATAAAATGATTTTTATATTGTTGAGTTAAAACAAGGTTTTCACAGCCATGTGAGGAAAAAGTTACAGATGTCTAAACTCAGTTCTGTAGCAAAGCAATTTATTATCACTGGAGAGAGAGCACTATCACACACACAAATAATATGACAAAAATCCTCCTACACTCGGAGGTTTAATTTTTTCTCCCAATTCTATAAATGATATAGTCAGTCATGAATAAAATTAAAATTGTACCATCATCCTGAAGCTACTTCAACATAACTGTCACAGATATTTATGGAAATGTCCTGCATTTGTAAAGCAAAATGTTTTACTTATTTTGTAAAGCAAAATATTTTACCTTCTTCACATACAGACATACCTGGGAGTTGTTTGGAATTAGAATTAGTATATATTTAGAAATACGTTTGTAGTCTGGTGCTGATGACTTAGGTCTGGAATCCTAGCCAATCAAGAGGTTGAGTTCTGAGGGTCACAGTTCACTAGAGCAAAGTTTGTGAGACTCTTATCTCCAATTAACCATTAAAAAACCAGGAAGCAGGGCTGTGGATCAAGTATCCTTAAGTGAAAAGCTAAAAGAACAGTGCCCAGGCTCTGAGTTCAAGCCCCAGTACTAGCCCAAAAAGTAAAAATAAATTACTAAGATGATTCCATTGGAGTGAATCTTAAGTGCTTTTGCAATATTCATTTATTGAACTGTCGTTGGTATGTACCACTTAAAAGTTCTCAACTAAAATATCCACTTAAAAAATAAGAATAACATACTAAATAATTCATTTCAAGAACTGAGTATTTCCCCAAAAGCCTAACTTTGTTTATTCATTTGTTCTTTTGCTGTTAGAAATATTCCATGATCAACAATTTTGACTAGATTTTAAACTCACTTTGAGTTAATTCAATTCTCCATCAACATTTATTCAAATTTTTTAATTTAGATAAATAAAACTCAAGTTTTTGTATGCTAATTTTGAAAAATAAGTAGAAAAGTGAATTTGTTTTCTACAATTATATGTGGTTTACAAAATCAATATTAAAGCTATTTAAGCTATTAATTATTGTTTATTTTCATCTTTTTTGCTAACAGTGGAGGGCTAACTGCACTCTAAGTCTACATTATAATCAGGCATACTTAATTAACTTAGATATTTGTCACCTTTAGTTCTTACATGTGTGTGTGTATGTGTGCATGTGTGTTACTTGGGTTGAACTTAGGGTTGACATTGATCAAGATGCATTGCACACATGATCTGATTTGTTGAACTGAAACCCCTTTGTACAACTTCTTTTTATTTTTATTTTTTTATTGTGAAAATACTGTACAGAGGGGTTACAATTACATGGACAAGATAATGAGTACATTTCTTATCAAGCATTGTAGCCTCCTCCTTTGTTTCCCCTTCTCATCCCTTCCCATCCTACCCCCGCCCCCCCACACCAAAGTTGTAAAGTTCATTTTTCTCCCCTTTGTATAACTTCTTAAAATTGAAAAAAATATTAATTAGAATGCCTCAGACTCTAATTTTATAATTGTAACCATAGTAAACAATAGAGGTAGAAAACCTCAGTTCACTTTGAAAAACACCCCTCCCCCCCCCCACACACACTTTCTATTTGGGCAAATCAATTCAGTATAGTGGAAAACGTAAGGGAGAATTTATAAGAAATCTTTGAGAGATAATGAATAAGTAAATTCTGCCTTTTTACTTTTTTAATGACATATCAGGAGAGACTTGGGCCTTAATGATAAAAGCATGTTTCATCTTTCCCTTGAATTATGCCCCATGTTTTACTTGTCTAATGCTATTTAATTGCTATTGTATTGTATTACCATTATTAGTATGATATTGTACTACTATTTTACTATTGTATTGTATCCCCATTATAATTTTAAGTCAGTAATGCTTTTTATATGTTTTAAAAATCAAAGTTAAATGTAATGACATACAAATCTCAGTCTCTTCATGTTCCAGGAGTCTTGCATATATTCCTTACATATTCTATAGCTTATTTCTTATTTAACTTATATATGTAACTTATATATTTCTTATATACAACTTATTTCTTATATATTATACCTAATATTTAATCTTACATATTAGTTCCTTATATAGGCACTGTTATTTATTCATGTAGTCTATAACAAACAAAAATAATTATCCTTTCCTTATAGTGTTAAAACTTTTTTGTCATTAAACAATATATGCTAAATCTGCATATTAATACATAAAAATATAACTAACCAATATGCCATACTGACTAGATATACTAAACACTCCCCACACTGAAGTCTAATTCTTGCAAAGCCAAAAGATACTTCACTTCTTATATGACTGGTTCTCTTTGCTAACTAAATGAACCTGACAACAAAAATTATATAAATCTGAGATTACTCATTATCATACATATCCTAGAGTTATAAATGGCCACCTCATTTTTTTTCATTTGTTCAAGAATATGAACACAGACTAAGTGACAGTGTTATGACATCTATATAGAACATGTGTTGAACTACCTTGAAAGGGTCTATTCTAAGGAAGTTGCTATGGTGTGTTATTGAGCATTGATTCACCAGTTATAAAGCTCTTGGCATTCCTATCTCTCCTTTTGAGGTTTTAACATTTTGGGGCATCTTATTTATGTTCTTTGAAGAAATACAATAGATCTATAAATATCCTTAAATGACATGCCAGCAGGGTGATAATATGTATAAACTACTGGGATTCAATTGCATATATTGAACACTACAAAAAAAACTACTTCTGAAGGAACATTAAAGCCAGATTACACCTTAAAACATGTAAAAAGTGTGTGTGTGATGTGTGATGTGTCAAAGTTTCAAATTTTCCCATTAATAAAAGAGAGGCAACTAAGATTTTCAGGATCTGAAGATCCTTGCTTTTCTTTAATCTTCAGCAGTCCTGGCTAAAGCTATTTTGAGCAATTCTGTGTTCTAGAACATGCACTCGTTTCTATTTTTGCCAAAGATAATTTGAATCCTACTAGAAATGGTGTCAATAAAGTATTGAACCTGGGTGGTGAGCATATGTGTAGTTGTGTCACGAATACATACTGAGTCCCATTTTAAGATGGAGAGAGAAGATGACTTCTCCTGCAGTAGAATTATGGGGCACACTTCTCTGAGAGTTCAGAATTTCCTCCTCAACTCACCAGGTATGGGATGAGAGGAAAGTCTGGTCCTGACTTCCTTATTCTCCAGGATTTTCATTTCATTTATCTTATTCTTGTATTGTATGATTTATTTTCATTTAGTTCTTTTTTTTTCTGGTACTGAGACTTGAACTCAAGACCTAGATGCTATCCCTTACCATTTTAACCCAAGGCTAGTGGTCTACCATTTGTTCCACTGCTTCCTTTTTAGATTTTTTGGTAATTAATTGGAGATAAGAGCCTCATGGATTTTCCTGCCTGGGCTGATTTCAAACTGCAATCCTCAAATCTCAGCCTCTAGAGTAGGTAGGATTACAGGCTTAAGTCACTGAAACCTGGCTTGCTAGAGTGATTTTCAAGTTGCATTTCTATGACTTTCTTTCACAATTGCAGACCCAGAATTGCTGGTTGATACTTTGAAAAAGGTACAATGCAGAAGATGTGCAGGTTTTCTTTTTCTCATTCACAAAATCTTCATAATATATGCTATATAAAAGAGGGTGAGGAAGATTACATCAATCTACCTTGGCCTTTGTCTGTGTAAGAAGAGAAGAAAGCTGAACAAAATTGCCCATTTTTGAACTTATTTATTTAACTCAAACTACTGACTTAGTTTAGTCACTTTTAATCAGGTAATATTTTGGTAAGGTCTTTAGGATTGAAGCAATCTCGATTGTATCTTCAATAGAGTTCAAATTATCTTCCCAAATTAGATGTAGCTTTCCTGTTTCTAAGGTCCCAAAATATGAAAAAAATTTCAGTCTTAACTGGAAATGAAGCTATATTTCCACATAAGATCTGTGTAGTAATGTCACTATCTAGAAATTCTGTGTATTAGTTTTGTATGGTTAAAGCTGTCATCAGACTATCATTACTATCAATAATATTCATACTATAGAAACTATATTTTAGAAGATATTAAATCAACAAAACTTGAAATAAAACTGTAATAACTAGTACATTTATATACCTCATAGTCAAAACCACAATAGAATCAATTTATTCTGTCATTATAACTCCTCAAAGAATATAGGACACAGTCAGTTTTATTCCAAATTGAGTATGTAAAAGAAATATGCAAGCTGATTAATATCAATATTTTTCAAAAAAAGTACACTATGCACACAATAGGTTACCTACAAATATATGAAAATTAGTGAATAAGTACTCCATGAGAACTCCAGTTAGTTTCTAATCTTTATTGTTTCATAGTTGCCTCTTATTCTAATTTTATAAATAGATGGATAGTAAGAGAATAAGTGAAGTTTAGCTGTTTATTATATGATCATTTTTAGCCAGATACCAGTGATCCATGCTTATAATCTTAGCTATTTCAGAGGCTGAGATTAGGAGGATTCTATTTCTAGGCCAGTTCTGGGCAGAAAGGCTTTAAGATTCCATCTAAATGGAAGAAGATGGGCTTGGTGGTATGTGCCTGCCATTCCAACTATGATGGAAATCAAAAAGTAGGAGGGTCACAGACCAGGTTCAAATCTGGGCAAGAAGCAAAACTATTTCAAAAATAACCAGTGCCACAAAGGCCTAAAGCCATGGCTCAGTAGTTTAGCACCTGCCTAGCAAGTGTGGCCCTGTACTACTGAGCCATGCCTTGGTCCCTTTAGAGCTCTGGTTAATTTTAAGATGCAGTCTGGTTTCTTGCGCGCACAAGCCTGGACCAGATCCAGGGAATTTAGGATCACAACTGTAGCTGGAGTGACTGGCATCCAATCATGGGTTTTTGTTTGGACCTATTCAATTTGAGGGAAGAAATATCAAGATGTATAGCTTCAAGATGAATGTATAATAACATGGGTGTGCATTTAGTTTCTAAAGAAACTACCAAACAATTTTGTAAGATGCTAATATGATTTTTCCTTCCCACCATTAATATATTAGAGATCCAGTCTCTCTGCATTTATCTCAGCATTTAGTACTCCAGCCATTTTTAAATTTTAACATTTTCAGTAGGCATATAATGATGTTTTGCTATGATCTGCGTTGGTATTGCCCTAATGGCTACCTAGGAAACCTGTTCACAGGCTGGCTTCCCATTTCTGTGTCTTTTTTCAGTGAAATGTCTCATTTCTTCCCATTTTGTAGCACTGATATGTAATGTGGGACTTTGATAGCTGTAAGTTCCATACATGAGTATTTTTCAGATTTTTTTTTCAGTTTGCAGCTTGTCTTTTCCTTCTCTTAATGATACCCTTCACAGATTTCATTTTCCCTTTACTTTCTATGGAATCCATTTCACTGATTTTTCCTGTCTTTTTGTATGATAAGCAATTTTTAAATAAAAACCTAGACATTCAGATGATTAAGTCATAATTATCAAGATCTCCATCTCTTTAGGTTAATATCTGAGGTTTCCTCAGATCGCCTCTGCTGAGGGAAGATGGACTATCTTCTCCATATTAACAGGACCTCCACTTCTCCTCTTGGCTTTCCTGGACCCCTGGAGCTGGAAGAGGCCTTCTTGCAGGATGCGGTTTGGAGTTCTTCAGTATGCCCCTCTGGCTGAGAGGGAGAGAGACATCTCCTATCTACTCCTCTGCACAGTGACCTCATTGCCAAACTGAAAGTCATGAGATTCCACCAAGATCTCATCTGACAGCAGAGATGACGTAGTGTGGAAGCCACTGAAATTATGCAAGAGTGGGTAAGGATAAAGGTCTTGGCTCTCTAACTTGACCTCCTTTGATTCCTCCTTGGAGATTTGATCGTCTCATTATGTTCTGGCAAGGTGAAAAAGCTAGTCTCTGTCTCTCTCTCTGTCTCTCTGTCTCTCTGTCTCTCTCTCTCTCTCTGTCTCTCTCTCTCTGTCTCTCTGTCTTTCTCTCTCTCTCTCTCTCTCTGTCTGTCTGTCTCTCTGTCTCTGTCTGTCTCTCTCTGTCTCTCTCTCTCTCCCCCCTCTCTCTCTCCCTCTCTCTCCCCCCTCTCTCTCTCCCTCTCTCTCCCCCCTCTCTCTCTCCCTCTCTCTCTCCCTCTCTCTCCATCTCTCTCTCATTGTTGGAGATGTGAGTGGATTGTTGCATATACTGTTGTGTGTTTGACTAACTATAGTAATGACCTACAAGTTCTCTGTCTTGCTAGACTTTCTTTTCATGCTTCTTTGACTACTTCTAGCAGGCTTTCCTTGAGGTGTGTTTTGATCTGCCTTTATTGGCATTCTCGGCTTCCCAAGTTCTCCAATATTTGGATGAGAACACACAAAGCACAAAAAACATCCAAGGAATTCACTGCTGAGCTATTCTTTTGTATTCTGAGGTTCCTAGTTGGTTTCTCTTTACACCTGCGGGAACCTATTTGTTTTATGTATTACGCCCAGGGATTCATTTGCACTTAAAAGGAAAATAGTGAAATGTGTCTCTACTCCCTCTCTCAATACTGAGCTCAGAAATTAACTTAATTTCTATTTGCACGTATGAATATTTTACCTTTATATTAAAATAATACTTTCCCTCATAAAGTATCTCATGGAAAATTAAGTAATATATATATAAATTACTGTAGAAGGAAACAAAAGTATTGGCAATAAGAGGTAAAAGCTTTTTATGTATATAAAAAGTTACTGTGAAATGATTAAATAAGTGATTTTCACTATTTCAAGCTGTTTGTTTGAAGATCCATGTAATTATTTGTTCTTACTGAGAACCATTAGAACAATGTCCAAATACAGATCTCATATATCAAACTGGTTATATAAAGATTAAAAGTGGAAGCGCTAAACTATTGTGTTCCTCTCAAGCTTATGTTAACGCAACAACGCTATTTCAAATACCCTGGCAAGTCTTTTAGTAAACCAGAGGGGTTTTTTGTTTTGTTTTGTTTTGCTTTTTGTAGATAGAAGTTGATGAAGGCAAGGACCTGGGACAATGGACAATTAAGCAAGTCTAATCCTATAAAACTTCCCACAGAGGCTCCTTAACATTCAGTAAAGTGGGAAATACTGTGTAGATCTGGCAGTATTTGGGCACTTAGATTTAGAAAAGCTGAAGCAGAGGAGAGAACAAAGATGGGTGGGATGTGGCCTGTGTGTCTTCTATCTTCCCTTCAGGAAAATGTCCCTGGACAGAGTTCAAGGTCCTGTCACTGACTTTGAGTTCAGAGGCTCTGCTTGACAGGTCTTGATTTCTTTATTTCCAAAATGAGATTATGAAAGTGCTTACCTCATACTGTCCTCAGGTATGAGTGAACTTAGGTAGTTGCAGTCTATAGTTAATATGACATTATTCCTTTTATTAAGGGAATGTTTACCATTCTCTGCAAAGGAATTAAACTAGCATTTAGTAAATGTCTATGGTGACACCCACTAATTGCATATACCAACATTATTCTTGATTTTATTTAACAATGACAAAATTACCATAAAGATGATGTCATTACCAACACAAAGCTCAGAGAGGCAGTTATTTTCACTGATTACTACAATTAGTACTAACAAAAACAGAAATATCCTATTGTATTTAATATGACATAGCTAGATACTATAAACAAAATGTAATTTCTTCCCTGAAAAATTTTAGATTATGGTAAAACAAATAGCTCATAAAATTATATGATCAAAGTCAATTCCAACAGGAGAACATAGTGGTGTACTCCTGTAATCGCTGGAGGTGAGGAAGCAAGATTGTAGCTCTAGATGAATTGAGGCTGCTGAATGAGTTTGAAATCATCCTGGGCTAAAAAGTGTCTTTCACACACACATACACACATACTCTCTCTCACACACACTCTCTCTCTGTCTCTCTCTGTCTGTCTGTCTGTCTCTCTCTCTGTATCTATACATGGATATCCATATATACATATACATATACATACATACATACATACATACGCTAAGCTGCTTAGAATATAAGCTTTGTGTTGGGGTCTGTAATAGAGTTTTTCTGTAGTCTCAGATTCTACCTAGTAGGACAAATTTTGATTTAGGACACAGGACAAGCAGAATGCAAGTCCTGCAGCATGGACAGAGGGCTGGGAAAGGCCACAAGGGAACAGTGGCTGGCTAGGCGAACAGGTGGCAGTGAATGGGGCTGCAAGGGAAGCAGGAGTACTGCACACAAGCAGGTGGGCAGGACTGGGGACCACTGCTGGAGCGTGCTCATACTCCATCCACTAGACACACACGTGGAAACAGACCCCGATTTCTGTGAAGACACAGTTAAAGAATGTCCAGACATTTCAGGATAGGAGAAAAGAATGACTGTCCAGGAATTCTTGTTTAATTTGGGACCTGGGGAGCAAGCCTAGGATAGAGTGTAAGGGGGTTACAGCTTATTAACAGAAGCATCAGGCATCTGTTATATATTATGGAAAGATACAGCTTAGATTAATTGAAGAGATTATTTTAAAGCGTATTATGAAAGGCAGGTCTTCAGAAAGTCAAGTTTTATATATCCTTTATAAAATCCCAGTTTATGGACTTAGTTACATCTCTTTACCATCTCAAGAGTGATCTCACAGCCTCCTGTACAATTTTTCCAAAGTTATTTTCTGCTGTGATGTATTTCTAACTTTGGTTCAATTTTGCTATCTTTAGTTAGCACATCAACAGTCAGATATTTAGCCTATTTCATATTAGTAAAAAAATCTCCATACTCTTATTATAATTTTCCCCTGAGAAACAATGCAGACACAATCCCAGGCCCAAGTGGGTTTGATATAGCTTATTAATGGATTGGAATTGTATCGGGAGCCTAATACCCCTGATTTAAAGGTTCTGATTTAATCTCCAATTTGAGAAGATACCATCATCCAGCATTTCTAATTCTTTACATTTTTAAACAATACACAAATTAAAAATGGAAAATAAGTTTGAAATCTGGAGCTCATTTGCCTGGATTTTAAATCACAAAACTAAATATATTATGACTGCATATCAAATAAAAACAGAATTTTCTTTTTATATGAATATGCAAGTAAATTTATATTTTTTTGTAAAATAAGTGAGGCTTGGAAAAAATGTAGTATCTATCAAAGATAAGTAGAAAAAAATCGTATCCCATGTTTTTCCTGGTTTGGGATAGGACATTAAACTGGAAAAGAAAAAACAGCCTCCACTGGGAGACTAGAGAAAAGCTGTGTCTAGGGATAAATTTATTTCATATTCCTCTCACCTGACAATTACATCTAGAATCTTAGTGACCCCAGAGGCTTGATTCCAGCAAAGCTTTCAAGTTTATTTGTTAGACTGCGTTACAAAAAATAAATGCAGTATGGAGGTTCCTCAAAAGACTCCACATAGAGCTCCCCTATGACCCAGGAATACCACTTTTGGGCATTTAACCCAATGTTCACAAACAAGACCACACTAACACTACCAGCAGGACTACGTTTATTGCAGCCTTATTTACCATAGCTAAGATATGGAACCAACCCAGATGCCCCTCAGTAGATGAATGGATCAAGAAAATGTGGTATACTGTGGTTCATGCCTATAATCCTTGCTCTTCAGGAGAATGTCACAATCAAGGTTCAAAGCTGGCTTAGGCAAAAATTGTCTTTCCAATAATCCAGCCTAAACTGAACTGGAGATGTGACTCAATTGACAGTGTACCCTTCATAAATAAGAAAACCCTTCAACAAAGCAAGGCCCTTAGTTCAAGCCATGGTATCACATATTATAAACATTGTTTTGAAAATTAAATATTTAACATTCACATGTTTTTATGCTTAGTTCTTTGAAATTACTTCTTTTCCCCAGGGTAAAAAGTCATTAATCATAATGCAATTACTTTTTTATTTTACCTTAAAATGTGGGATAAATATGACCAAAGATATTTAAAAATTGCTTGTTCCTAGTTTTTTTTCTTTTATATAACATTGGAATATCCACTTCTTCATATGATACAGAACAGAATTCCATACTGCAGGATGCAGTTCTTATGGTGTACTAAAACTTCAAATCATTTATAATTAGGTTATATCTTATGAAAAATATAATGTGCTTATCTGGCAAGTAATAAAAACATCAAACTTAAAAAAAAAAAAGAAAATGTGGTATATATACACAATGGAGTTCTATGCCTCCATCAGAAAGAATGACATTGCCCCATTTGTTAGGAAATGGAAAGACTTGGAAAAAATTATATTAAGTGAAGTAAGCCAGGCCCAAAGAAACATAAGTTCAATGGTTTCCTTTATTTGCAATAACTAGTATATGTCTGAGTCAAGCAGAAAAGGTCAGATAAGTTGGTGTTAAGGAAATGAACCCTAAGATATGTATTCAAATGTTTTTTTCTTTCATGCGATTGTTTCTAACACATTTATAAGATTATTTCTTTGTTGCTTTGTATGTCCCTCCCCCACAGTATAACCCCTGCTTTCACTGTATTTGATGTCGGTATAATTTATGGAGGGGAAGGGGAAAAACAAGTCGTTTAAATAAGGATACAGGTGGACCCGTTGCAACAATGAGAAGTGCACATTGTCATGTCGAAAACGAACTTTACAACTTTGGCGTGGGGGGGGGGGTGAGGATTGGGTGGGTGGATGGTGGGAGATGGGAAGGGATGGGAAGGGGAAACAAAGGAGGAGGCTACAATGCTTGATAAGAAATGTACTCATCTTGCCCATGCAATTGTAACCCCTCTGTACAGTATTTTCACAAAAAATAAATAAATAAATTCAAATGCAGAATATGTCTAGGTTACCATTCATCTATACTAATAAATACAAAAATTGTGAGCTTTTAATCTTTTATATTGTAACATTAGAAGAAAGGAAAATATTTTCAACATTTATGCATAAGACCTCTTATTGAAAGGGGTGAAGATCCTCCAAAAATGTTAACAAAAACTCCAGATACGTGGCCACACGGAAAGGGGGGCATTTTAGAAAGACAAGGTAAGTTGGAGTACCAAGATACCAAAGGTATCTCAGAAAGAGCAAACTTTACCAAAACAAAGGGAAAGTTTTGTTCTCTGGTGGAGCCTGAAGAAGCCCAGGTGCGAGTAGCTCCACCTGCTGGGCAGATAGTGCCAAGCTACGCGTGCCTCTCAATGCGCCCTATTCCTAGACCCATCACACTCCTAGCTCTGTGGGACTTTACAAGGGGTCGGCATCCTTTGCTCCAGAGGAGGGCATAGAAGTCTTGATGAAGAGGTCAGTCCACAGCACTGAATCCCTGGGCAACCTTTGGGCACAGGGCAAGTAGAGGAAGTGAGCAAACACTGCAGGATGCTCCATCCTGAGTTCTACTTCTATTCCTGCGTGGTCACTCACAAATCAGTAAATGTAATATAGCACATAAACTGAATTTAGGGTACCACATGACCATCTCAGTAAGATGTAAGAAAAAAGTCTTTGACAAAATTCAATAGCACTTCATGATAAAAGCTTTGATGATACAAGTAGAAGGAAAGTACCCCCAATATAAAAAAGGTTTTATTTGACAAACTTATATCCAAGATTATACTAACTGGGAGGAAACTGGAACAATTTTCTCTAAAGTTAGGAATGAGACAAGAGTGTCCATTTCTCTCTTATACAAAATAGTACTGGAATTCTTACCAGAACAATAAATAGGGCAAAGGAAATATATGAAAGGGAAGACTCAAAAGACTCCACAAAAAACCTCTTAGATACTTTTGGGAAAATAGCCAGATAGAAAAAGCAAGCTTCCAGCACAACTATGTTTATTGCAGCGTTATTTCCCATAGCTAAGATATGGAACCAACCCAGATGCCCCTCAGTAGATGAATGGATCAAGAAAATGTGGTATATATACAATATCATCCTTCAAAGTAATAGAAGAATTAGTTAATAAATTCACATCAAAACATAAAAGATGCTCAATATCTGAAGCAATCTTGAGCAGGAAGAGCTATGCTGGAGGTATCATAATATCTGATTTCAAATTATACTGCATGGACATAATAACAAATATAACCCATCACTGACAAAATAGAGACATGCAGACAGTGTTTCTAATCAGATATGAGAGAAAGTTTAATGCTAGGATTGATTCCATTTCGTTCAACACCAGGCAGAATGAAATTTCTCTCCTGTCAGCAATCAACTAATGGAACTTATATAAATATGAATAATATACATGGAATTTTAAAACTTCCCATTTTCTCCACAGCTGGATGGAAATTCTTCAAAAATGTATGTAAAGTTATTCTTTTATACAGTACATACTTGCAGCAGCTGTACAAAGTGCAAATATCTATGCAATTGCAGTCATATTTTATGACTATCAAGTACCAATTGAACAAAATTAACTATGCTAGCATCTTTCTAATTCCTCTTTAGAAAAATTCAATGCAAAAATTCTTCTCACTTGGAACAGTAATCAGGTAGAAGTCGAAATGTATTATAAACATACCTTTATTATAGGGTAATTATACCATTAATTGTTTTTTAATTCATTCAAAGTAAAATTATATTATTTCCATTTTTCTTAATGAGGACACACAAAATTTTGTAAGATTATGACCCTCAAATAGCTAATTGCGTCAAATATTTCTTCAGACTGTTTTTAGTCTTTTTATTTGTTTAATCTCTTCAGTCTAGCTTATACCTGAATTTTCCTCTGAAACAATATGAAAGGAGATTTTTTTGCAACATTCTATTTTTGTTTTTTACCTGTTTAAGAATGGAAAAACTACATTTTAAAAATCCTTCTTCACCTGGCGCTGGTAGCTTATGCCTATAATTCTAGCTTCTGGAGAGCTGAGATGTGAGGATGATGGTTCAAAGCCAGCAAGGGCAGGAAAGTCTCTATGAGATACTGATCGCCAGTAAATCACCTAAAAACCAGAAATGGAGCTGTGGCTGGAGTGCTAGAGCACAATTCTTGAGCACAAAAGCTCAGGGGCAGCACTCAGACCATGAGTTCAAGCCCCAAGATGTGTGTGTCATGCACGCACCTACAGACACCCCCTTATTTACATAAAGTCTCTTTTATTTTATGCTCCAATTTTCTTGAATATTTTAGGCCTCATCATGCTGCTTTGTAAAAGAGCATCTTCTAATCTACATGTTCAGGTCCGTTATTCACAATAAGCAAGAGATGAGATCAACCTAAATGTCAATCAACAGATAAATGAGTAAAAAATATAAAGGTACATATGCAGAGTGCAATGCTATTCAGCCCATTAAAAGGAGGATATTCTATCACTTGTACAAACATGGATAAACCAAGGCACAGTATTACAGATACTCCACGATCTCATTTATCTTTGGTAGCAAAGAAAGTTGATCTTGAAGAAGCAGAAAAGACAATGATTATTGTCAAGACCCAGGGTGGGGATGTAGTAAAAGAGATCAACTGAACTACACAGAACACTCCCCTGTTCCCATTAGCAGCTGCATGCTCTCACAGCCCTGCACAACTCCTTGTGCTGAGGTTTGCTCAGTCACCACCTTCACCCCCAGAACGGCCCCAAGCCCTTGACTGAACCTCCCTTTCCAGGTGCCTCCCTTATCTTTACTTCTCATGCTCTACCACAGAAGCACAGAATGTCACCATCAAGAGAAGATATATCTATGTGGTGTCTGAGTAGAGAAATCAGGTAATGCCTATGCCAGCGTTTACAAGTCATCAAGCTTAGGTATTATCCAAGTGTGGTGATTCATGCCTATAGTCTGCACCTAGGAGCTACCATATTTGAGTCCATTCAAAGTTCATATTTTTAGTGTCTGTATTTGTCTTATTTCCAATAACAAACTCCCATGAAAAACATTGTAAGAAAAATATTTGTTCCCTTGACGCTACCTTTATACAAAAACAAAACAAAACAAACAAAACTAAATGCCATTGGAGTTAAGACTTTGTACTGTGTAGGTGATCTCCCTGATATATGATTACATAAAGAATGAGCTATGGACTCACAATCAGGTGGTCAAATTTCTGTTTCATGGACACACTTGGTTTAGAGGCAAATCAACAGATAGTCATAAAAACATTCCACGCTGGTTTTGAGAAAAACATTCATGCTGGTTTGGGGAAAAAAGGAAATACCTTATATAGTTATACTAGTGACAATAAATTATAACAATTTTACTTGTTTTATGGAACCCACAAAGCAATAGTGGCCAGCCATCAAGAACACACACACACACACACACACACACACACACACACACACACACACACACACACACACACACACACACACTTGCACATTCAGTCTGAATTGTTTTCAGTAGTGTCATTATTGTAAAGTGATAGTCTACATAGTAGACTGTTGTAATACTAGGCATGATTCATTCATAACCAACAAATATTAACTAGGAATAATAAAAAAAAGTTAGTCATAGACTGTATATGTTACTAAAGATAAATTGGTGAGAAAATTAGGTTCATCTTAACTTGAACAATACAAAGAGATGAAATAAATGGCTTGGTAATCTAATATAAATGAGCAAAGCAGTAAAAATGAGTTTCCCAGAGACTGGTTATGACTACTGCTTGAATATAAAAATGGAAGTTCTAAATAATCGCAATTCAGAGAGAAATGTAGGTTCAAAAATATTAATAAGTACACAGAACTTTCACAGTATGTCAGCAAAATTAACCAAAGAAAATTAGTTTATCTTCCGAGTGGCAATTAAATCTTGAGAGAAATGTTGGTACCTAAATTGACAAGCAATTAAGTGAGAGAAATTGTCTAGAAAAACTTAGCAGTGAAAGCAAATATGCATTGTTGCTGGAATCCGTTGACTAAATATAACTGAAGGAATGAGTTCATAGTAAATCTGCACACCACAGATTTTGTACTAATTGCAAAGTTAACAAAATTAACAAAAGTATATGTGACATTTCAAAATTACCTTTCCAAATTGTTCCCACAATGTTAAGTTAGGAGAGGAAATTTTCATGATGAAGTGTCTAGTAAGAGGGACAGAGTTTTACATTTGAGTCTATAGAGCTCTCTTTTGGGGGTGGGGCTGAACTTTGTAAATGATATGCAAATGTCCACATGTGTACCTCAAATAATGAGAATTTGAGGAAGAACAGAATATTAGGAGTATTTATAAAATCCTAAAGAGTGTCTAAACACTCAAACATTAAAGCATTTACCATTTCAAGATAGCATACTATCTGATTCAATATAAATCAGTGATAATCTGCACAAATGTTAAAAACTAATGAAACTCAGGAAAAAAATGACAGAAAATACTAGATGGATAATTGGGAAAATAAAATTCTAAAAGGTATATTCAAATGAAATGGAATTCAATTTGAAAGTTTTTTCAAATGGAATAAAATGGTATTTTTTCAAT
Organism: Dipodomys merriami; assembly: GCF_024711535.1. Taxonomy (NCBI): domain Eukaryota; kingdom Metazoa; phylum Chordata; class Mammalia; order Rodentia; family Heteromyidae; genus Dipodomys; species Dipodomys merriami. Next base: position 24,882,165 of record NW_027202270.1, on the reverse strand, counting down.
TGTATAACTTACAATAAGCATCACAAGCAACTAATTAGATTTGTTTTCTTTTTTCTTTTTTTCTTCTTTCTTTTTCTTGTTGGTTGTGGGGACTGAACTCTGGGCCTGGGTGCTGTCCCTCAGCTCTTCAGCTCAAGGCTAGCACTCTACCACTTGAGTCACAGCACCTCTTCCAGTTTTTTTCTGCTTATGTGGTGCTGAGGAATCAAACCCAGGGCCTCATGCATGCAAGGCAAGCACTCTACCGCTGAGCCACTTTCCCAGCCCCCCAGATTTGTTTTCTTTAAGAAAACAAAAAAATAAATAACAGAACTCAAAAAATTAACATATAGCCAATTTACTATAAAAATTTTAAACTATTATTAAATGAGATAAAGACAAGTAGCCTGTTTTAAGAAGTAATTTCATTTCCAAACTTGCGCACATTTAGTAAAACTCTTAAATAAATGAAATACTGACAGAGGTAGCCATGTAGCTCAGGTACTAAATGTGAAGTACTTCATTATACTTTTTATATTAAAATTGATCTGCTAAATGTGAAGTACTAAATGTGAAGTACTTCATTATACTTTTTATCTTAAAATTGATCTGCAACAAATGTACTAAATTACAATTACTGAGGTCAAACTAAAAATGCTCCTAGAAAAGGTTGTAACTAAGGTTGTCTAATAAGTTTCTATTATGATACTAGTCATATGTTATGGTTAAATTTAGTGAATTGTTGATTAAATAAGCCTTATATTTATTTACATATTTGTCTGCATATGTGTCTATGTTTATGAAAGTAAATTCTCAATTAAAGGTGTAAATTTTTTTATTCTGGTTCTTCTTGAGATATCATTTTCTAGCTTCCATATGTCAAAGTTAAACTTAGAACAAGTTGTGGGTTTTATTTTCCCCTAAGAGAATTAACATCAACATTTAAAAACTAAAAGAGTTTTCAGTTTGTATTATCTCTGAAAGAAATTAAGAAGTTAGAAAACAATAACTTAAAAATATAAAGAAAGATATTACAAAATGAGAAGCATATAAGATGATATATTTGTAAAATGTAGCCTGATATAATCATACCACATTGTAAACACGTAAAAATTCCCCATAGCACTCGAAAAAATATGATTATTTGACAACTGCAAGTGCATTTAAAAATAAATAACCTTAATTATTTTCCTTAATTCAGATTATTTTCTTTTAAGTAATTTTCTGAGATAGTACTAATCAATGTATACTTATTTTTTTTCCTAAAAAGACTAACCAGTTAGACTTTATTTTCTGTTGTCACATTTAGAAACTCCATTCACTACAAACAATACATTAGCATATTTTTCAAAGAATTGTTCACAGGTGTTTTCAATGTGAACTCTTTTCATAATCTACCTGATTAAAGCATTTGGCAGTTCTGTAGCAAGTGATAAAAATCTATGTAGGGGTAAAAGAAATTCATGATTCAAAACCACCCAGAAAGCATTAGAAGCTGTGCCTCAAGTGCACCCCCATACCTTGTCTCAATGCTTAATTTGCTCCCAGTTTTCTGGAGAGCATATCACTGTCCAAACATGTGTGAATACATTTGTTAATGTTCATAACTTCTCACCATATTAACCTTCTGACTCCTAAGATCATCCCTCACACTTTTCTTGTGGCCAATGTGGCCTTTGATAGGAAGACAAGTTGCAAGTGCAGAATTATTGGGTCCCTACCACTGTAGCAGAATCTCATTTTTAGCTAGAGACATCAAAGCCTAGTCAGAATTTGCAAGCAATTTTTAATATAAAGGATGTACAACGATGACTAATGTTTAAGTTTATAAATACGATTTTTTCTCAAAAACCCTCACATGAGAAAATCACTAGTTTTCACTTTGACTTTTTCCAGTGATAAAATATTAAACACATTAAGTCATTTTTGCTTAATTCTTTAGACTAATATTCATGGTGATCTAACTACAATTACTGCATGTTGGGAGCTGGATTTGGTGTAATATTTTTACCCCCTTTCCCTCTTATACCACTCAGTATGGAGTTAGTTCCATATCTGTGGTACAATAAACTATTGTGGAAACTCTGGTTCCTTTTGCTAATTAACTTGATCTATTGTCATATAATATTTTATGTTTTTAGAAAAAGAAGTAGAAGCTGGAAGTGGAGGTATCTGTAATACCAGTCACTTTGAAGATGGAAGTAGGCAGATTGTGAATTCCAGGCTACCCCAGGTAAAGGTAGTGAGACCTAACTCAAAAACAAAGTAAAAAGAGAAGCTTTGGTACCATAACTCATGTTTTAGAGTGTTTTCCTCGAAAGCATAAAGCCTTGGCTTTAATTCTCAGTACCATGCACAAACAAAAATAAAAATTGTCTTTATTTTCTTTTAAATCACAGACTTTAAAGAGGAGGAGAAAATTTGGTGAATTGAGGTTCATGTTTTCCTAGATGAAAAGACAATTCACGTGAAGAACATCACAGAAACCAAAAGAAGTAAGAGTTATGTACTACTACAGCTTTGAAATAACTACTTAACCTTATTTCATTCAAAGGCAGTCCTTCTAGTTCAGTGTAGTTCAATTTTATAGGTAAAGAGATGGGGGATAGAGATATTTATTTATAATTTCCCATGTGATTCTGAAAGCTTAAGTATATGTCAGAAGTTAATAAAACCAAATATTTTTGGGGGGTCAATTTCATGTTGAATAAACTTGACATTAAACTACATAATTCTTTCAAAATTAATGTTATGAGAAGGAAGAGACAAGAATTAAAAATGAGTTTAAATATATTTGTCTAAACTAAATGTTCTTAAAGAAGTTTTGTTATAGCCTGATGATAGTTTTTTTAGTCTAACTTCATTCTTTAATCCATTAAAATTAATGCAGAAGATTGGAGGAAGATGGAAGCTAAACAAGCTCTCGCATAGAAACCAGTTTTAGTGTTCCAGTGAACAGTCCTAGGCTAGAGAATCACACCAAGTGTGCCATCACAGTACACAGAGTATAGCCAGAGAGGAAAATCCAGGCAGTTTGGTCAAGGAGACAGATCTGAGCATTTGCCGGTAGCTGTGGTTGCGGCAGTGGCAGCACCTGCCGCTGCTGCCATAAACAGAAAAAGTCTGGGACAAAGGCACCAGACACAGCATGTGAGCGGATTCTACTCACCACGAGTAAGAACTGACAAGGAACAGAAATCTTCATCATGCTGATCAACAACCAGGGAATGCCCAGGAACCAAGAGTCTGGTGTAAGTAGAACCCTGACATCCTCACTCCTTCTCACGGAGCCGCAGTGGGAAGGCAGCTCCTCCCTCACCACCAGAGAAGATCTCCATCTTTGATACTGACAAAGGCCCAGCTGAGCATCTAGCTCCAACCCAGGCATTGGAAAAAAACAATTGGAGCTATTAGTAGATCACAGGAACCTGACCTGACCTGACCTGCCAGGCTCAGCTCCACCTAGGGGAAAGTCACCCCGCCCAGGCAGAGATAGCTCTGCCTCAGAGGAGTGACTTTCTTCACTGGGTAAACAGAGCCAGAGGCTGCCCCTCTCCACTGCAGCTTAGAAAAACAATTGAAACTCAGTATACATAAACCCTGAGAATGGGTCCAGGCTGGACTCTGTGACAGTCTCAGGAGCTAGCCTCTCAGGGAAAAGCTACTGATTGCTGATAGGCCTCAACCCTACCCAGAACCTAGCTTCATCCAAACTAGAGGAAATGGCCATATTCCTCTTTTGTGATACTCAAAGCAGATCTCCCTCCCACTGAACTAGCCTGGGAGGAGGATCACAAAGTCCTGGTTAAGGCAGAGCTGTCTGCCTGCTCAAACTGACTTAAGAAACCAATCAAGGGGCTGGGAAGTAGAATGCTTGCCTTGTATGCATGAGGCCCTGGGTTTGATTGCTCATACCACATAAACAAAAAGAAAAAAGCTGGAAGTGGCTCTGTGGCTCAAGTGGTAGAGGGCTAGCCTTGAGCTGAAGAGCTGAGGGACAGGGCCCAGGCCCAGAGTTCAGGCCTCACGACTGGACTCCCCCCCAAAAAAGAAAGAAAGAAAGAAAGAAAGAAAGAAAGAAAGAAAGAAAGAAAGAAAGAAAGAAAGAAAGAAAGAAAGGAAGGAAGAAAAAAACAATCAAGCCACAGGAAAACCATACACCACAAGCAGACCAGAGACTCCACCAAGAGACTGGTTACAGACACTGGGGAGATATACGATCTCCCCCTCCCCCACCCAAATCAAAGAACTGTATTTTCTACCTATTTATTATTATTATTTTAAATTGTTTTCTATTATTTTTTCATAATTTTAGGAGTGTATGTTTGTGTGCTTTTTTTTATCTTTTGACTTTTGGTCTTATTTTTTTCTTTTCTCTTTCCTTCTTTTTTGTGTGACTTAATTGCTGTTCTGCTCATCCCCAGATATATACCCATTGTTGATTATTAGACCTTGTCCCTCATTGTGTATATACTTAATTCAGAAACTTATTACTCTTAGGCTTAACTTCTATAATAGTAGTATTATTTCTTTATACCTATATAACTTTCAAGTATTCTAATTTTAAGAATTTTTATTTTTTCATTTTTCTTTTTTATCTTTCCCCTCATCTCATCTTATCCTTGTCTTCTCTCAATACCATTTCTTTATACTTGCATAAATTTTAAGTGTTTCATTTTTTTAAAATTTAAATGTTTGTTTTTCTATTTTTAAATCTCTCTCCTATCATTCTGTCCTATCCATTTCCCTCACTGAGATTAAGTCTTGATTAAATTCACTCTCTTTTACTTCTCCATATACCTCTAATCCTTTTTTCCCCCAACAATTCTCCCTAAACCTAATAATTTCTGCTTTACTGAATCCCTCTTTGATGTTCTTAGACCATTAATCCATAGTTGTTTGATATTGAGTAGATTGTATCTTGAACTAGATTGTATCTGCAGCCATTTTGACTTTGCAACTACAAGACTCTGATTGATGCTTGCCTTAATACACAGTTCTAGCACAAAATTGTTGTTACTTTCATACCAAATGGGTAGAACAAGCTGGAGAAACACAAGAAAAACGAGAAGTCTAGGTATCTCAGCTCCCACTCAGATAATCAGGTGACAGAACAGTTAATAAATAATCCAGAGGAGAGTTCCCAAAAAGCTTTACAAACACTACTGGTAAATAAGGTGAATGAAAAGGTTGAAAACCTGCAAAGGACTCAGTGTGAGCATGATAGGGAATGAGACGAGGCAAACCAAAGATTAATACAGGAATTTCATGAGCATATTGAGGCTAACCAAAAATTACTACAGCAATCTCATGAGCATGAGGAAGCTACTCAACGATTAATATAGGAATTGTGTGAGCAGGCTGAGAACAGCCAGAGAGAAAGACAGGAATTACATGAGCAGGCTGAGAACAGTCAAAGAGAAAAACAGGAATTGCCTAACAGTGAGGAAGCTAATCAAAGAGTAATACAGGAATTGTATGAGCGGGTTGAAAATAAAGATCAATAGAGGCATTCACTGAATCCATAAACAGCTGATGGAATCCAAGGAGAACACAAAGGGAATACTGAATGGACCTTGTCAGAAGGAAAAAGAGTCCAAGGAAACCAAAAACAATCAACTAAGTGGTTTGTGAATTAGCATTGAACTCCAACTTATGGAAGTAAAGAAGTTCATACAAGATCTAAAACAAAGCTCCAACAAAGAATTTGAAGCCATCAAAGCCAACCAATTAGAAGGAAAGGAAATAAAAAACTAAGTAGAAAGTCTTGACAGTAGGTTAAACCATGAAGAAGATCGAATTTTGGAGACTGAAGACAGACTAGATGTTATAGAGAAAGAACATACAACTATCCAAGACAAATCCAAGAAATATGATAGATCTATGCAACATTTGGAAGACACCATCAGAAGGCCTAATCTGAGGATAATTGGTGTAGAGGAACACCTAGAGACAGAAGTTAATGGTCTAGGAAACTTATTTAACAGGATCCTAGCAGAGAACTTCTCAAACATACAAAAAGATAGGCCTATTCAGATAAAAGAAACTTTTAGAACCCCAAATAGACCAGACCAGAACAGGACATCCATCATCACATTATAATCTGCACAGGATCAATTCAACCAAGGAAAGGATACTTAAAGCTGTCAAGGAGAAAAGATCAATCACCTATAAATGGAAACCAATTAGAATGACCTCAGATTTGTCAGCAGAGAGAATTAAAGCAAGAGCCCGGAATGATGTATGCCACGCCCTAAAAACAAACAACTATCAACCAAGAATACTGTATCCAGCTAAACTTCCATAGCAAAGAAAAACTGAAACAATATATCTCCACCAAGCCAGGCATACAAAAGATACTTAAAGATGTCCTACACATAGAAAACCAACAAGACCACTTAAAGGCCAAGAAACAACACCCAAACAGAATCCCAGAACCATAGGAAGAACCCAGCTGTCCCAGCCCCCAAGAAGGTGGATAACATGGCAAGAACTACCAAACACCTCTCAGTCCTAACTCTCCACATTAATGGACTTCACTCTCCAATTAAGCAGCATAGACTGTCTAGTTGGATTAAAAAGCAAGATCATTCTATCTGCTGCCTTCAAGAGGCACACCTTGCCCATAAAAACAAACATATGCTGAAAGTAAAAGACTGGAATAAAATCTACCAAGCAAACGGGCCCCATAAACAGGTGGGAGTTGCAATCCTAATATCAGATAAAATAGACTTTAAATTAAAATTAGTGAGAAGAAATAAAGAAGGTCGCTACATTCTAATTAAGGGATCTCTCCTTCAGGTGGATATTACAATTCTAAATATTTATTCACCGAACAACGGAGCACCCAAATCCATCCAAGAAACATTACTTTCCCTCAAATCTCACATAGATAGAAAGACATTAATTGTTGGGGACTTTAACATACCACTAATACTAGTTAGATCAACTCGGCAAAAGCTCAACCAAGAAACTACGGATGTAAACAATTGCATAGATCAACTAGATTTAACAGATATCTACCAGCAGCATCAGAACACACATTTTTCTCAGCAGCACATGGAACATTTTCCAAAATACTCCACATTTTAGGTCACAAAACAAACTTGTCCAAATTCAGAAACACTAAAGTTATGCCCTGCATTCTCTCAGTCCACAAGGGAATAAAATTAGAACTCAACACCAAAAGCCACCAAAGAAAGTCGTGTAACACATTGAGAATGAACAACACACTGTTGAATCACCAGTAGGTCATGGAAGAGATTAGAAAGGAAATTCAAATTTTCATGATATTCAATAAAAATGAACACACAAATTACCAGATTCGCTGAGATACAGCAAAGGCAGTACTCAGAGGCAAATTTATAACTCTGAGTTTCTACATCAACAAATTGAAGAGATCTGAAACCAACAATTTAATGAGACATCTAAACCTCCTTGAAAAAGAGCAGTAAGATAAACCCCAATCCACTAGATGGAAAGAAATAATTAAAATCAAATCAGAATTAAATGAATTAGAATCCAAAATAACCATAAAAAGAATCAACGAAACAAAGAGCTGGTTCTTTGAAAAAAATTAACAAAATTGAGAGACCTTTAGCAAATCTTATCAGAAAAAGAAAACACACCCAAATAAACAAAGTCAGAGATGAGAATGGAAATATCACCACAGAAACAACCAAGATCTAGAATATTACAAGGAAATACTTCTCAAAACTTTATGCTAATGAGTTTGAGAACCTGGAAGAAATGGAGGATTTCCTAGCAAATATCGACGTGCTGAAACTAAACCAAGATGAATTAAACCAACTTAACAGGCCCATAGCAAGCATCGAAATAGAAACAGCACCAACAGACTTCCCATCTAAGAAAAGCCCAGGACCAGATGGATTTACAGCAGAATTATACAAGGCCTTCAAAGCAGAACTCAAACCAATACTCCTCCAACTCTTCAATGAAATTGAAAATTGCAAGTTCACTACCGAACTCTTTCTATGAAGACATTGTAATCCTCATCCCGAAAACAGGCAGGGAATCATTGAAGAAAGAGAACTATAGACCTATTTCTGAACGCAACACCTTAGACCTCTCGGCCATCCTGACTTCTGTTAGACCCATTTCTTCTATGAACATTGACACAAAACTTCTCAACAAAATTTTGGCCAATCAACTTCAAGAATTCATCCAAAAAATCATACATCACGATCAAACAGGATTCATTTCAAGGATGCAAAACTGGTTCAATATAGGCAAATTAATTATTATAATTCATCACATCAACAAGAGCAAAGGTAAGAACCCCATGGTTATTTCAATAGATGCAGAAAAAGCATTTAACAAGATCCAACACCCCTTTATGATGAAGGCTCAGGAAAAATTAGGAATCCATGGAACATTCCTCAATACAATAAAGGCTGTATATGACAAACCTATAGCCAGCATTATACTTAATGGTGAAAACTAAAACCATTTCCTCTAAACTCAGGAATGAGACAAGGATATTCACTTCTCTTCAATCTAGTATTAGAATGCCTAGCTACAGCAATAAGAAAAGATACAAACATAAAAGGGATCCAAATAGGGTCAGAAGAAGTAAAACTCTCCCTCTTTGCAGACGACATGATCTTGAATTTAAAGAATCCCATAGAATCCACTCCCAAATTACTTGAGCTCACTCAAAACTTTGGCAAAGTAGCAGGGTATAAAATTAACGCTCAAAAATCAATGGCTTTTTTGTATACCAACAATGAGAAGAGCATGCCTGAAATCAGGAAAGCAACTCCATTCATAATAGCCCCACAAAAAATAAAATACCTAGGAATTAACTTAACCAAAGAAGTGAAGGACCTCTATGATGAAAACTTTAAAAACCTGAAAAAGGAAATCAAAACAGATCTTAGAAAATGGAAAAACTTCCCATGCTCCTGGATTGGAAGGATCAACATCATGAAAATGGCAATACTTCCTAAGGCTATCTACAAATTCAATGTAATTCAATATTCCAACCTCATTCTTCAAGGAAATAGAAGAGGCAATCCAAAAATTCATATGGAACAATAAATGACACCGAATAGCAAAAACAATCCTTAACAGAAAGAACAGTGCTAGAAGAATATCAATACCAAATTTCAAACTCTACTACAAAGCCATAGTAATCAAAACAGCTTGGTACTGGCACAAGAACAGACCTCAGGACCAATGGAATAGAATTGAAAACCCAGAAAGGAACCCACAGACTTATAGCCACCTAATCTTCAATAAGGGAGCTAAAAAAAATAGAATGGAAGCTTCTTCAGTAAATGGTGCTGGAAAATCACTTGTAGAAAACTACAGTAGGTTAATCACTTGTAGAAAACTACAGCTAGATCCTCATATATCATCCTGCACCAGAATCAACTCCAAATGGATCAAAGACCTCAGAGTCACAGCAAATACCCTAAAACATTACAGGAATGATTAGGAGAAATCCTAGATCTCCCTGGCACAGGCTGAAATTTTATTTTAATAGAGACTCAGAAACACAACAAATCAAAGAAAGGTTGGACAAATGGGATTGCATGAAGTTGCAGAGCTTCTGCATGGCAAAGGACATAGCTAGCAAGATCAATAGGAAGCCTACAGATTGGGAGAAGATCTTCACTAGCCATACAACAGGCAAGTGTCTCATATCTAAAATATACCTAGAACTCAAAAAATTAAATACCCCAACAACAAATCCTCAAAGAAACAACTGCCCAATAAATAAGTGGGCTAAATACTTAGAGAAACTTCTCTGAAGAGGAAATCAGAATGGCCAATAAACACATGAAGAAATGCTCAAGCTCTCTAGCCATAAAAGAAATGCAAATCAAAACAACATTAAGATACCACCTCATCCCAGTTAGAATGGCTATAATCAAGAACGCTAATAACAATAGATGCTGGAGGGGATGTAGCCAGAAGGGAATCCTACTGCATTGTTGGTGGGAGTGTAAACTTGTTCAACTACTTTGGAAAGTAGTATGAAGGTTCCTCAAATGACTCCACATAGAGCTCCCCTATGACCCAGCAATCCCACTTTTGGGCATTTACCCAAATGATCACAAGCAAGACCACACTAAAGCTACCAGCACAACTATGTTTATTGTAGCATTATTTACTTTAGCTAAGATCTGGAACCAACCCAGATGCCCCTCAGTAGATGAATGGATCAAGAAAATGTGTTATATATACACAATGGAATTCTATGCCTCTATCAGAAAGAATGACATTGCCCCATTTGTTAGGAAATGGAAAGACTTGGACAAAATTATATTAAGTGAAGTAAGCCAGGCCCAAAGAAATATAGGTCCCATGGTTTCCCTTATTTGTAATAACTAGTATATGTCTGAGACAAGCAGAAAATGTCAGATAAAATGATATTAAGGGAAATGAACCCCAAGATAAGGACACAGGTGTTTTTTTCTTTCTTGCTATTGTTTCTAACGCATTTATAAGGTACCACATGATTTTTTTGTTGCCTTGTTTGTCTTTCCCCCACTGTATAACCTCTGTTTTCACTGTATTTGATGTTGATATAATTGCGGAGCAGAAGGGAAAAAACAAATTGTTCAAATAGGGATACAGGTTGACATATTGCAACAATGAGATGTAGAAGACACTATGCTGAAAAATGAACTTTACAATTTGGGGCGGGGAGGGGAGTGTAGTTGTGGAGATGGTAGGGAAGGGATGGTAGGGGAAAAACAAAGAGGAGGCAACAATGCTTGATAAGAAATGTGCTCATTACTTTGCTCATGTGATTGTAACCCCTCTGTACAGTATTTTTACAAAAAAAATACTTATTTAAAAAATTAATGCAGAAATAAATCAGAGACAGAAAAGCATTCAAGAAAATCAATACAATCAAAAGATAATTCTTTGAAAAGATTAGTGAATTTGTAAACCTCTAGCCTGACTACCCAATATAAAAAGAAGAAATGGACAAGTTACTAATATTAGAAATTAAAAAGCAATTGCCACTTTTGAATTCATACTATTGGAGTTTTTTTCACAACTGTATGTTCCTAAATTTGAAAATGCAGGTCAGTAAAAATATCAACTTCCAAAACCAAAAAAGAGAAAAATAAATAACTTCAACATATTTTTATCCTCTAGGGAAATTAAGTCAAGGGGCTGGGAAGGTGGTTCAGTGGTAGAGCACTTGCCTTGCATGCATGAGGCCCTGGGTTCAATTCCCCAGCACCACATAAGCAAAAAGAAAATAAAGCCAGAAGTGGCACTGTGGCTCAAGTGGTAGAGCACTAGTCTTGAGCTGAAGAGCTGAGGGTCAGCGCCCAGTCCCAGAGTTCAGGCCCCACGACCGGAACCCCCCCCCCCCAAAAAAAAGAAAAAAAAGAAATTAAGTCAATTTTTTTTGAAGTTCAAACTCAATATCTGACACTTTTGCTCAATGGCTGAACCATGTCTCCTGTTCCTTTAATTAATAATTTTTAATAATAACTAATAGTAAGTGGATAAATTTCACATGGTTAAACTGGGACATTCTACCAAACATTTATGGAGCAAATAGCACCAATTCTTTCCAAACTTCCAGAAAGTAGAAACAATAAGACCACTTCTTATTTCTGACATCAATAATAACTAATACAAAGAAACACAAAGTTTACTAAAAAGCAGAATATTTACCCTTATAACATAGATACCAAAGTGTTGAATGGAATATTAGTAAATCAACTCCAAATTCAAAACAAAGATTTCAACTCCATGATTATTCATCAGGTACACGAGGATGGTTCAATATTTCAAAATCAGCCATTATAGTCCACCATAACAACAGAAAAAGGAAAACTGGATCACATATAGTCACAGATATAGATAATAAATTTGACAGCTTCTAACTACCATACAGGGTAAAGACTCTAAACAAACCAGAAAGAAAAGGAATAATTTTGAATTTAATAAAAACATAACCACAAAAATATAGTAAACATTACCATCTGTACAGGGAGACATTTTTTCCCCCACAATCATAGCCAGGCAGTGATTTCTCAGCAACTAACTTTAAGTCCTAATTATTACAAGAGAAAAACATATCTTAATTGAAGTTATACTAATTAAAAAGAAAAGGTAACTGTTATATTGGTAACCTTTTATTATCTACATAGAAAAAAACTAAAGAACCTATTCAAAATCTTCTGAAATGAGCAAGTATAATGCAGATTTAAAGTCCATACAAAAATCAATAGTTTTCCTATACAGTTATGATTAAAAAACTCATGTTTAAATGCTAATGAACAACATTATCTATAATAACCAAGAAAAGAAGAAGCACTTATGTGTAAATATAACAAATTATGGAAAGATTTATATACAAAAAGCTATAAGAATGAAGATATTAGAGCATACAAAAATAAGAGGCACAATCCTTCAAAGACATGGATTGAAGGACACCAGGCAGTACTATTAAAATGTCAATCTTTTCCAATTTGATCACAATGCCAGTCAAAAATCAGCGGGAAAACAATAGCCATCACAACACTGAAAAAAGCAAAAACTGAGGACCTTCTTGTGACCAATCAAGATTTATAGAAATGGCTAGAACCAGGGAGAGTACAGGCACATGCCAGTGCAACAGAATTGAGGGTCTGAAAAAACACCCACCCTCTACCCTCTAATAGTGAGCTAAGATATAGTAGAGACCATTTCAGTGGACAGTGGTGGACTATTTGACAGAGTCCTGAAATTTAAAATGTATAATAGATACCACCATTGTATCTCACCAAAAATTAAAATAAACTCTAAACTTAAATGTGAATTTCAAAACTGGAGAGCTTCTAAAGGAAGACAGAGGATAAAATCTATGTGACTTCGTGTTTAGTGCATAGTTCTAGATATAATATGAAAGCATGATCTACAGGAGAAAATAATTTAATAATTCAACTTTATTAGAATCAAAAACTAACATCTGTGAAAGGATCCAATTAGGAAAATAAAATACTTATAACCTTCAGATTCCCAAAATGCAAAATAAAAAAACTCTCAATATGTAAAAATAAGAAAATGAAACAACTCAAAAATAAGGGGGAAAAGATCTAGACACATAGTTCATCACAGAAGATATAGAAGTGAAATGTTAGCTGCTGTGAGATGCTTAAATTGCTTGTCACTAAGGGAATACAAGTATGATTCAATTTGTATGACAATTTAGAGAAAGTAGAACTACAGAGATGGTAAACAGACCAATGATCGCTAAGTTTTAGGACAGAAGTGAGGACTGAATTGATGAGGACACCGAGAACTGGTTTTTGTGAAGTAGACCCATTCTTCAGGATGCTGAATAGTGGATACCTGACAAAACACACATTATCCTTAAAAGATGCAAGTTTCAAATAGGTTTAAGAAATTGGGGGAGTCTCAGTATAGAATAGAGACTGTGACCAAAATCCCTGAATAATCTCAATAAAGAGAATATGCTAGGTGGAATCCTGGAATACAAATAAGGCAATGCTAAACTAAGCACACCTGAGTAAAACAAGGGTATTATTTAATAATGTAGCAAATTACTGTCCCTGAGCTTCTTCTGCTCAAGGCTAGTGCTCTACCACTTGAGCCACAATGTGACTTTCAGCCTTTTTTGAATAGTTCATTGGAGATGAAAGTCTCACAGACTCCAGATGCTGTGGACTCATAAATGGTTATGTTGAACGGAAACTCCTTTGTACATCTACTTAAAGGCAACTGAAAAATTAAAAACAATAGAATAAAAAGATATGAAATTGGGCTTCCTAGCCTCTAACACTGTGTGTGATACAGTTTTTGTTCTTGATTTTTTTTAAAGAGTGCATGCTCAGTTTCCAGTCTAAAAATAGCTTTCATTATATTTAGATGACCTTGAATGTGGAGTATGCATTTGCCAATCATCCTCTTTCTAAATTATTCTATTCCTGAGTTTCCAGGGAAGTCCTGTTTTAACTATGGATGATCAAATATCTGTCCACACTAACTGATGTAATACAGCCAAATTTAGAACTTTCCTAGTTTCTATGAATGGATGACATGAAGTATAGATAATGCTGAGAGAAATCTTCTTTGGTTGTCATGCAGCACTCAGAAAGCCATTTATAAATCTAGAAATTTCATCTCAAGGTGGAGAAAAAAATGTAGTTATCTCTCTTTTCTGCACACAGACACAACTTTTAAACTGAAAGATGCATTTTTATAAAAATAGTAGCTACCATGCTGCTGCAGACTCTTGTTTCTACAACTCCTCTATGTGTCAGTTCCTGTCTCATACACGAGGGATTTAAGGGACTTATATGTTTGGTAAGGGAGAAAGAACCTATCCAGCTATGCAAAGAATGACTTTATACGATATGAATTTAGAGCTGTCAAGGAGAGAAGCATCAGTCTCAGAGAGCAGCTTAGCAGACTGAATAGTTTGGAATGTCACAGAAGTCTTCCCTGAGAAACAATGAGTTGCAAACAAAGAATGAGCAGGGCTGAGATCCGAGAGTTTCCAGCTCAAAGCAGGAAGGTCCATGAGACTCTTAGCTCCAATTAACCTCCAGAAAGCTGTAAATGGAGGTGTGGCTCAAGTGGTAGAGCAACAGCCTTTACTAAGGAAGCTAAGGGATCGTGCCAGGTCCTAGTTCGAGGTCTAGTACCAGCATAAATTAATTTTTATATAAACAAATACATAATGAAAGGACAGACTAGAGAATGACATTGAAAGAGGATGCCAAAGACACACACAGATACATGTACAATTACTCTCTGGCAGCAGGGCCACAAGACTCAGGGCCACTCAGAAGAAAGGTGTGGAGTTGAACTCAGAAAGCCATTTTCCTAGAAATGCTTGTTCTCTGCAAGGAGAAATCAAGTTTTTCTCTGAATGAACTTAGTCGTTTTCTGAATGGAAAAGAGAAGCTACTGGAGAGTAAAAGTTAGACACACTCAGAGCAGATTTATACTCTTGCTTGGCCTGTGCTATGATGGGAATAGCTATGAAGAGCCTCGGTGAGGATAAAAGAAAAAGTTGAAACTCCCTTAAGCTGCCCAGGCAAGATGTGCAAAAGTTGGGTAGATTGAGTGGTTATGTCTGGTAAGGTCCATTGGTCTGCTTATTTGATTGAATTTCTCAAAAGCACTGACTGCAAACAGTGGTCCTAGGTTTTCTATTTTAGGGAAATACATATGGGAGGAATCGAAAGTGATAGATCAAGGAAGTGTGGGCTTGCCTGGAAGCAGTAACCTGGCACTTTCAGTGTCGATCATCTCCACCTACTACATTTATTTAGCTATTTACTTTATTCCTTTTCAGTTGCTTTTCTGAGGCAAGATCTCACAGTGTACCCACAGGCTGACCTCACACTTGTTATTCTTCCACTTCAGATTCTCATTCAGAATTGTTTTCCATAAAGAGAACTTAGGCACATTCATATTACTGTGATAATGGAGCTATGTGGCTCTCTAAAACTAAAAGAGGGTCAAAAATGACACTTGATAGCTTCTTTAGACCTGTTCTTCACCTGGAAATATGTGTTTTGAGATGAAATAGCACAATGACATTTTAGTGATTGACTATTGACCCTACATTAAGGCAGAGAGCCCCCACAATTCTTAATCCACAGTTCTTTGTCAGCTTAAAAAATATTACCCAGAACTTCAGACATATTTAAATTTTTGTTAAATGGCTTAATTCTCTAATCCTAGCTAATAGTGAGGTGAAGGTTCAAGGTCAGCCCAAGGCATAAAGGTTTGCAAGACTACCTTAATCAAAGACTGGGTATGATGGTGCAGGCCTTTTAGTCCCACTATGTGAGCAGCATGATGGTTGGGTACATCCATCATGCTTTTAAATATGTGTGTATGTGGGGGGGGCATGTGTGTGTGTGTGTGCACTGTCTTTAAGTAGTTGTACAAAGGAGTTGCCATTTATCAAAGCAATTTATGGATAAAATGTATCTTGATCAATGGCACCCTTTACAACCTTCTCACCCTCCTCTCTCAACCTACTCCTTCCTTTACTTATCTCAACTTTAAATAATGTATTAGATGTTTGCCACTTAACAAAGCAGTTTAAATGTACAATGCATCTTGATCTGTGTCATTACCAACATCTTCATCTCCTTCAGCCCACCTCTTCCTTTATATTTCTCAATTTTGAAGTATGCACAATGACTTCTTGCCTGCATCCTTCCACTTTCCCTTTCATTCTTCTACCTCTCTTCCCATGGCCCCAACCTTTTCTCTTGCAAGTACCCATTTCCTATTACTTATTTTGTTGGGCTTTGATTTAGTCTTTTTAAAGAATATCATTCTTTTTGATGCATGAGTACAATTCATTGTGTATATATACCACATTTCTTGATGCATTCATCCACTGATGGGCAGCTGGGCCATTTCTATATCTTGGCTATAGTAAATAATGCTTCAATGAACATGATTGTTCTGGTAGCTTTAGTGTGGCCTTGTTTGCTCTCTACTGGATAAATGCCCAGGAGTAGAATTGCTGGTTGATAGGGAAGTTCAGTGTTTAGTTTTTTTGAGAACCCTCCATATTGCTTTCCAGAGTGGTTGAACAAGTTTACATTCCCACCAGCAATGTAGTAGCATTCCCTCTTGACCATATCCCCACCAACATCTGTTATTATTAATTTTCTTGATATTAGCCATTCTAACTGGGGTGAGGTGGAATTTCAATGTTGTTTTTATTTGCATTTCCTTTATGGCCAGAGATATTGAACATTTCTTCATGTGTCTATTGGCCATTTTTTGCTGCTTCTCCTGAGAAGCCTCTCTTTAAGTCATTAACCCATTTATTCATTGGGTTGTTGTTTCTTTGAGGGTGGTTATTTCTTTGAGGAAAACTTTCTAAGATCCAGAATCACACAAATCAAAGAAAGACTAGATAAATGTGATTTCCTCAATCTTATAGCATATCTGCATAGCAAAATACGTAGCTAACAAAGCTAAATAGAAAACCCACAGAATGGGAGATTTTTCACTAGCTATACATCAGACAAGGGTGTCATATTCAAAATATTCTTAGAGATCCAAAAATTAAATTCCCCCAAACTAAACCCTCCGTGGAACAACAAACCAATTAATAAACGTACTAATGCTTTTTGACTGTTATCCTCAACAATACAAGGCAACAGGAGACTGCAGTACAGGCTCTTCCAAGCAAAAAGCTAGACCCTATCTTGAAAATAACCAATGCAAAAAATGTCTGGAAGTATAGCTCAAATAGTAGAGCTTTTGACTTGAAAGCACAAGACTCTGGGTCCAATTTTGGTACTGCAACAAAGATACATTTTCCAAGGGCCTGGCCTATCAGAAGTTATTAAATACATAAAACAAAGTTCCCAAACTGTTAAAAGGATGATTTAGTTTCTTCTCTTTTGAGAAGGTTGATATTGTATAAATTACTTTAAAAGAATGCCCATCATGACTATTTTATAGTGAGCACAGATCATTGATTTTTTTGTCAAGCCCATAACTTTGTATTGATAATATTTTAATGAATAGACCCGAACTGTGTTCCTCAAATGCAGATGACCTGGGCAAGCTCCTAGCGGCACATCTATCAGGGAAAACGCTGGCTCCTTTCTTTCTGAGGTAGCCTGACAATAACAATTGCTGCAGGAATGTTAAGTGTAGTTGCTTTGGCTTACTAAAACGACACAGGGATTTCACATTGTTGTTGACCTGTATTTTCTTAAAATAATCAGCAAAGCCTGCCTTAAAGCATTCAGTGCATAAAATTCTTTCCCTTCTAAAAAGGCTTCCTTTCCTACTAATCAGGAAAATGGTATTTTCAATGTGAAGATTAAAAGCAAACTCTAACTGACGCATGTAAGAATGAGGAGAGGATGACTAAGAGGCTGAAAGGATACACGAGATCCCACTTCCAGAAAAATCAATGAACCACAGAAAAGGGCAGCTGCTGTGGACCTGCGGCAGTGAGAAAGAGCAGGATTGGCAGGAAGCTGGAACCAGGGCCTGAGACAACATGATTTGCAAGTCTGAGCTCTTGAAATCGGCCGTGGAGCAACTGAAAATAGACATCAGCCAGTGGTTGTCCCTCTGCATCGCTTTCTTTCTGCTTGTTATACTTTATTGAGGAGTAAAGTAGAATCAAAATACATTTCTTTTTAGGCAATCTATGATTTTCAGAAAACTTATCACTTACAACCAGGGTAATAAAGTTTCTTCAAGGTATGGAAACAAGCCTGGGGTTTCATTACTATGCTGATGTTTAAGAAGAATATTGCGGCCTTAGATCCCTTTTGCCCTCGTGCATCAGACTCATAGGGTCCAGCAACCAATACCTTCACCTTCACCCTTAGGTGCTTGACCTCATCTTCTTGCTCACCCCTCAGTGATGAGATGGAGATGAGGCAATGGGTGAATCTTTTACCCATCTTATGTATTAGACTCACTTGCTAGATCTTAATTTTCAGAGAAAAAAATTTTCTTGAACAATTAGCATACACAAAAAATGTGAAAGGGGGGAAAAGGTGAATATAGTCAAATTTCTTTATGTAGAAACATGAAACAATGAATCTTGATGATTGGTTTGGGAGATGGGGAGAATGAGATGAAAGAGAGGAAGATGGTGGTGGTGGAGGTTCTGATAAAACTATATTGTATGCATATATGGATATGTCAAAATGAAAAGGAAGGAAGGAGTGGGTGAGAAAGTTGATAGGAGTAACACTGATCCAGATGCATCGTACTTATAAACTGCTTTTTTAATGACAATTCCTTTGTACAGCTACTTAAAGATAAGGGTTTTTTTTTTTAAAGAATATATAGTTAGTTGACAAAAGGTGGTTGGATGCAACAAAATTTCTGGAAGAGACAATGAGATAGCTAAAGTTCCTATAAATTGAGTTGGCCATTGAGTGAATGAAGGGGTGAGCCAGGCTGTGGAGAATTCAGGTAGGATTGTTCTGTTGCCACAAAGTTGAATAGAAAGTGGAATTGATGACTGCATGGATTCATGTCCAGTTTTTTTCATTTTTTATTTTTTCCATTTCCTGGAGTTTATTTATTGTAAAAATGTTATAGAGGGGTTAGTTACATGAGCAAGGTAATGAGTACACTTCTTATTGAGCATTGTTGCCTCCTCCTTTGTTTTCCCCCTGCCATCCCTTCATGCCCAGCTTTTAAAAAATTTTTATTGTTATTATAAAGGTGATGTACAGAGCAGTTACACAAGTAAAGTAAAGAATACATTTCTCTTTGGACAACGTCAGCTCTTCCTTCTCTCTATTTCTACTTTTTGGTATCTGTTTTCTTCTTTTCGGTATCTATCTTCTTCCTTTATTTCAGATTCAATTACTATCCTGTGAATATGATTCTTAACACATAGATCATATTAGACAAAAGGCAATGTAAATGGACCTGAGTCCATTAATATTTTCAGTACAGGGAGAAAACTATTATTACCGGACTTTAGTTTCCCCATGTTTTGATAGCAGGCTACTAACATTTTGTACCTCCCTCAATCTCAGAGGCAAGCCTTTTATTTTTTCCTTTTTCTAAGTAATAACATAGGAAATTGTATATAAGTATCATTATTTTCCCACTGTGGCTGCTCTGATGTTGCCCAGTACCTCTCATTTCCATTTTCTGGTGGACTCCAATGGTTTTATTTCCCGGATGACCACTCCACTTGCCATCTTAAGGTGTTCATCAAACTGGCACTAATTGAGCACATTTCCTTCCTGTTCTCAGAGACTCAATTCTACTCCTGTTATTAAGTAAATAACAGAGCTTTTCATTCATATACTGTGTTTAAAGTTCCTAGTGGATGGCCTCCAAGGCTTTTAGTATAATTTCCAATCTAAAATGTCTATGAAGATACAGCTTTTAAACAGATCTATTTAACAAATATGTCGGATTTTTTTTCTAAGTGATGGATGAAGATAACCTGCTAGTCTGGAAGTGCATGAAAATATTTCCGTCAGCCTTTATGAACAACCTTTCCAAAGCCATTTTCAAGGCAGAGGTAAAACAAATCAGAGCTCAATTAAGAAAATTAATCAATGTAGCAAACTTGAAATATAACAGTGTGCCTCAGTGATGTGTTAGGTGTGGACAATAGAATTTATTATCTGATCCAAAGAGACAAAGATTTGATGTACTTGGTTTATCAAATTTATGATTTGTCCCACAGAGACCTGGGTACTTCCTTCCTTCTAGGTCTTAGATCAATTTCTCTTGAGTGGTTGATGGCCATAGAATTTATAAGTAGTTAATGTATTTGGTACTTAGAATATAACTTTTTGAGAATTATGATTCTTATATTACTCTAATATGTCACATATACTTGCACACACACATATATATATATACACACACATATAGACAGAGATAGATAGATAGGTAGGTAGGTAGGTAGATAAATAGATATAGATAGATATGTGACGTGTTTTTTCATCAATAAGAATGGCAGAATCATGCTAGCATCTATGGAATATGGTACAAACACATCAAAGAGAATTAATCAATACTGATTAGTAGTACTTTCATATGCCAAAAGAAAGACATTGGAAAGTCATGTCACCATCCTGGGCTTTGAGTTATCCTTTCACTAAACTGTAGGGCTGGATTAGATTGTCTTTAAGAGTCTTTTCAGCTGGGAAATATTGAGTTTCAAATCTTTCTTTCTGGGTATCATAAAACATAATGCATGGACTTAATTGACTTAAAATTTAGAGAAAAATAAACACTTTGTTAAAAGTATATGGGGGAAATTAAACATGTTGCCTTAATTATCCATGAAAGCCTCATGGTTATATAGAGTCTGGAGAGGAAAAAGGAAATATAGTCTATGCAAATAGTTGAAATACGTTTCCACTCAATTAAGCTTGTTCCTGCCTGCGTAGCTTAGCAAGCAACCACCTGCTGAGGAACTTGCTGAATATGTGTGTACAGGCTGTCTCCTCTTTTAATATTTGTTTTGTCAGTTTCATTCCTGAAAAAATCTTCTTTTCAACATAGGAAGTTAGACCTTGATCACATAATCTGTTGTTAACAGAACATTTAAAAGATAATTCCCACCACTGAGAATTCTCATCTGACACATTTTGAATCTAATGTGGCAGTTAGTTCTAAAGCTATACTGGTCTCTTCCACTAGCTGGCTGATGACAAAAGGATTTGAGATGTCCAGACCATTTCTTTCATGAAGTTATTATAAAATTATTCTGAAAATTGGCAAGTATAAATAATAAGTATAACTGACTTATACTTGCAAGTCTGTAGCTTTTTTCATACCTCACACTTGATTTTAAAATGTCTAATATGTGTTAATTAAATGAAGTTCTAATCTTAGGAGATCTGTCAGATTTTGTACATGTGGCTAGTGATACTTTGTCTACTTTTTAAAAATAAGCATAATGAAGCAGGGTGCTCGTGGCTCATGCCTGTAATCCTAGCTACTCTGGAGGCTGAGATCTAAGGATTGCAGTTCATAGCCAGCCTGGGCAGGAAAGTCTGTGAGACTCTTTATCTCCAATAAACCACCAGAAAACTGAAAGTGGTGCTATGGTCAAATGATAGAGCCATAGCACCACTTTAAGAACTTGGGGACAGCTCCCAGGCCCAGAGTTCAAGCCCCACCACCCACAAAAATAAAGGAAAAAAGAAAAAAAGAAATGAAATGAAAAGAAATAAGCATAATGCAACTCTTTAAAGAATTAAATACTCTAGAGGTGAGATAGTTAAAATGTAGCTATGAGAAATAACAGACTTGAACAATGGCAAAACCTTTATTCTTAGAAATGCACGAAATTTGAGATAATAATGCATAAATGATTTAGACAAATATCTCATAAATGATAGCTTCATTTAAATGGGCCCTTTATACTATAAAGCAAAAAGCCTTTTTGTGCTTAACCCAGGGAGTTTAATCTTGCGATTCTATAACTAGCAAGAAAAATAAAGAAAACAAAACATTTATTCAATCCATTTGTTTGATAAAACAACACATGAGTTATCTACAAAACAAAGGCATTATGGAAGAACATGAGATGGATGTAATACTTCTGCAACTATTTCCAGGAAATAGGTAGGCTCTGCCTCATTTTTTTGTCTTTGAGATTTCAGAAATGTTTGGAAGTTAGGAGTCAAAACCCTGCCAGAGGTCACCAATAACTGGGCTGAAGTGTGTAGAATACTGCTATAACTTCTTGACATATCTAAGTGTAAGACCACATGCTGGCATATATCTGAGGACACTTGTTTGTTAACTCCAAAATACTGGCCAAGCTGGGTACCATGTCTCATGCCTGTAATCCTAGCTACTCAGGAGGCTGAGATCTGAGGATCTCGGTTCAAAGCCAGTCCAGGCAGAAAGTCTGTGAGACTCTGATCTCCAATAAACCACTAGAAAACCGGAAGTGGCGCTGTGGCTCAAGCAGTAGAGTGCTAGCCTTGAGCTGAAGAGTGCAGAGACAGCGCCCAGGCCCAGAGTTCAAGTCCCACGACCAACAACAACAAAAAACAAACAAACAAAATACTGGCCAAAACTATGTGAAGAAACAGAAAACATTTTCTTCATTTATACTTCAAGTTTAGCGTTCTTTTAATCCTTTAGTTTACATCTCCAGATGCTTTTTTTGTCAATATTTGATTTACATATTTTCTTTGTGTATATGCAATGCAAATATTTTTATTCTACTGAAGTGTTTGAATTTTGATTTCCTTTTCTCTTAGAATGTCTTCTTTATTTTCTACTTAGTCCATCTCTGTTTTCTATTCAATCCTTCTCTATTAGGAAATGCGTTGAGAATACAGTTGTATGCAGAGGTGTCTCAACTGTCCTCTGTGAGCTCCACTGTGAACGCGTGGTAGTGAGTGGGGGCAGGAAGGGGGTACTAGTAATTTTTTATTATTGTCATTCATTTGAGCAGAATCCTTATTTTCCCTACCTCATATCTTTTTGTTTTTCTTCATCATAAGATCTGTAATGGTTCACCCTACTTCAATACCAAAGACACCCTCTTCTCTCTCCAAAGCAGACTGCAGGACTCCTTTTTTAAGTTCTATAACTTCCTAATGTTCATGTTCTTGCTTTGTACAATGATCTGTCATACCCAGCCCTTTTGCAGCATTTTCTTTTTTTTTTTTTTTTTTGGTCGGTCGTGGGGCTTGAACTCTGGGCCTGGGCGCTGTCCCTCAGCTCTTCAGCTCAAGGCGAGCGCTCTACCACTTGAGCTACAGTGCCACTTCCGGTTTTCTGGTGGTTTATTGGAGATGGGAGTCTCACGGTCTTTCCTGCCCGGGCTGGCTTTGAACTGCGATCCTCAGATCTCAGCCTACTGAATAGCTAAGATTACAGGCGTGAGCCACCAGCGCCCGGCTTTGCAGCATTTTCTTGACAAGAATTGGACTCTGTCTTTTTGGATGGTTAATTACATCTATGATTCACCATCATCCCCAACCTAAGGCTTTTCCACATCAGATTCTTATTTTTGAAGCATTCTTCATATTTCCTGAGAACATTTTGTTTCAGTTATGGAAGGTATCTGCTGGTACTGTACATTCTAGTCACTGTTCAAAAAAGTCGTTTATTTTTGCTCCTAGATTTGTGGAGAATTAGGCTTTGGATCATTTGTTTGCTTTGGTGGTTGCTGTTGTTGTTTACAGATAATGAAGAATATGTGGAGATATTTGCATTTAAGTAACACCACATGGTAAAGTGGGAGTCCAACTGAGAATTTTAAAGAAACTCAACACAATCTATTAATATTTCTTTCTTTACATTCTCACCTTACAATCACACTGAACCAATTTTGAGATAAGTTTATCATTTCCCCATTCTTATTCAAAGAATAAGGCCGTATTTGAAGATTGTAACTTTGTCTTCTGCCTTACAGATAAAAATCCATATATCTCCTATTGCCTCTTTTTTTTGTGGGCTCAAAATTGGACGTTTCACTTTATCTATAGCATCTGTTTTAGAATGCTGACCTGAAGAACAGATTTTTTCATACCTGCTTTGTATAATCTGCATTTTACAACTGTTGTCTAATTTTAAACTGAGTTTCTGTGTAACTATTTTCTACTATTAATATGAATGTCATGTCTTTGTTTAAATAATAAATAGCTCTTACACTAAATACAAAAATAGACAGCAAGTTTTTAATGAAAGAGATGAGTGGTGGACGAGTGCTTTCTGTTAGTCATTGGTTTCAGATAATTAACGCTCACATAACAGCACTTTGTGTTTATTTACCTATCGCACATGGGACCCTCAGTGTCAGAGCATTGCAACTGCGATTTTAATCTTCATAAGACAAATTTAATTCCAGAATTTCACTTTACAACACATCATTTAGAGTAGAAATGTAAGGAGTTGGCTTTAGCTATTTTAGTCTCAAGAATTCTTAAAATATTTCAGGAAGGAATACAGAAACCAGGAAATTCATTGCTGGAGTCTTGTCTTGGGACCAGATAGCTTCCATCTGGATCAAAAGGTTCAAATAACAAAACAGCCAAAGGAAAAAGTAGATTTTATCAAATCATTCTGGAAAACATGCTGTAAACTCCTAGGAAAAAGTAGTTTGGAAATCCTGGTGATCCAAGTGTTCATATTCTCTTGCCAACAATATACTTAGCAATGCATCCTTTATTTAACAGTAGCTCAACTTCATTACCACCATTGTTTTCTAAAAGACTGATTCCCCCTCCCCCAAGAGCTTGAAGGAAAAGTATGAATTCGTTAGTAAATCTTTTGGGAAAGAGAGGATAGAAATAGATTGTATTCCTGCTAAGATCTGTGTCTGATATTTTTCATACTATCTTTTTTCATTTACTCATACAAGGAAACAAATCAGATATTTTCCATGGTTCCTGACTATTACAAGCACTGGGGATCTATCGTGATGGTTCAATGCTTGCTGTGCAGTCATCAGGTCTTGGTTTCAACCCCCAGCCCTTCAGGGGAAAAAATTGCTAGCAATAAATAGGGTGATGTTATTTATTTTCAGTGTCCTTAAAACCCTTACTCACAAAAGAAATCTGCTTAGTACAGACAGAACTTTATAGTTTAAAAGAATGAGAGTATAGTAGAAAGTTTAATGACATCATGATTAATTGTATTAATCATTAATTGCATGCAAGGCAAGCACTCTACCACTGAGCCACCTTCCTAGTCACAAATCAATTACTTTTAAAAAAGAAACAAATCAATGGTTCATTCATTAATGAATGGTTCATTTCAAATGATAAGAGGAAAAAAACTATTTAGTAATCTTTAATATGGGGCCAGTTTGAAATCTACATTTAGGTCAAACTGAATTTGTCAAAGCCCTTTTGAGCACATCTTTTTGCTAGTTCAGAGATTTTCTTGGGCCCATGTTCACAGGCAGATTCCTGCTTCTCCAGAACCTTCCATGTGAAATTTCTCTCTTTGTTCTCTGTGGTATGTTAGCAGGTTCCAACTGTGCCAGACTGAAAGGCTATTAGGCCTGTCTGTCTGTCTCAGAAAGTTATGATGGGGGGGGGCATGGAAAGAGGGCTCTTAGTCACTGTTGATGGGAATGCAAACTAGTCCAGCCACTATGGAAATCAGTATGGAGATTCCTAAGTAATTAAATCAAGCTTTTATAGGATCTATGTAAACAGATCCCAGGTAGACACCCAAAATAATCAAAGTCATATTAATGTACAGATATCTGCATACTCGTGTTAATGTTCTTAAAATATACAGTAGGTGATTATAAAATCAAGTGACCATCAACAGGTGGCATATATACATATATATATGACATGTGTATATATGACACACAATTTTTATTCAACCACAAAGAATAAAATCATATTGCTTTCAATAAAGTAAATGGAACTAAAGATCACTATTCCAAGTAAAGTATGCCAGACTTACAAAGACAATTATTAAATAATTTATCTCATTTGTGGAAGCTAAGGAAACATAAAACAAAAAAAATGACAATAAAACAAAAACAAGATCATAAAGGTCAAAAGAACACTCCTACGTAGGTGAGAAGGGAAGTAGAAAAGAGGAAGAGAAAAGGGTGAAGCAAGGAGGGGAGAGAAGAAAGAGAATAAAGAGAAAGAAGAGAAAGAATAAGAAAGAGTAACAGAAGATATATGAAATCAAAGTCTAAGATATATTTATATATCATGTATGGAAATATTATGATGAAAAACCTTACTAGGTACAATTTCATATGTGCTAACAAAAATGATTTTCCTCTTTACTTAGAAATATGCTAGTAACATGATTATTATGTATACATAGTAATATGAAGTAATAAAATCCCACTTTCCAATTAAATTTAGTAAAAAAACAATAAAGTAAAAATAATAATGGCTGAATTCGGAGCAAATCAGTGGCATCTGTCCTCTTCCTTTGCTCTGAGCAGCCCCCGTGTATTTCTAAGAAATTCCTGCCATTTTCCAACACAGTGTACAAACGACTTCGTTCATAGTGGAGAAGCTAAGAGTAGCCTGGACCATCAAGAAAAGGTTTCCAAACTCCAAGAGTCAGAATCCGAACTAGACAGCAACCAGAATTTGCTTCCAGGCTGCGAAAGTAGACAAATTAGAAAGAAGATGAAGCAAGAGTTTGGGCTGTCAATGATTGTTGAAGCTGTACTTGCACTGAGAGGGCCCTGGTCTGCCTGGGCCGGGTTTCAGGCAGATGTGAAATGAAGCCTTGCTTGGGTCCAACCTCCTGTGGCTCAACTATTGATAGACACCACTGAGGACACGAAGTGATGGATGGAGAGGTTCTCTCAGAGAAAGGTTCGACACCCTCCCCTCCACCCCCATGGAGAAGGACAGCCATTCCCCAGTTACACACGGTCACAATCCCAGTGCCTGGGCCTCACATCTGCCCACTACCCTGACTCTACAGAAAAAGGCCTCACTGTGACATTTCAACTGATAAAGTATTTCATTTCAGCGAGTAACCTCATCTTTGCTCTAATCCTAATTTCCTAAATGGGTTTTATTTACAGCCCCCCCACCCCCAGTGGCTAGTGTTTAACCAGGTCATCAATTCGAAAGCTCTGGAACATGTAAGAGAGAACATACAATACCCCCACCCCCTCCCAAACATCACCATGGTCATTCTATAGAAAAGAGACAGAGAAAAGTGCCCTTGCTCCCCCGAGGGCCCCTTTTGTGCTGTTCCTGCCAACGCAGCAGCCCTCCTGCTATATAGACGGCCGCGCTGCGCTGCGGACACACACAGCTCAACCTCACAGCCGCCTCCACCAGCCATGGGCAAGGTGAGTCCAGAGGGCGCCCGGCCGGGAGGGGACCCTGCTGCCCACCGGGCCCCGGGCAGAGCCCCCCGCAGCCCAGGCCTCTGAGCCCCGGCCTGGCCTCGCCTTGCAGATCACCTTCTACGAGGACCGCGGCTTCCAGGGCCGCCACTACGAGTGCAGCAGCGACCACTCCAACCTGCAGCCCTACTTCAGCCGCTGCAACTCGGTGCGCGTGGACAGCGGCTGCTGGATGCTCTATGAGCAGCCCAACTACCAGGGCTGCCAGTACTTCCTGCGGCGGGGCGACTACCCCGACTACCAGCAGTGGATGGGCCTCAGCGACTCCATCCGCTCCTGCCGCCTCATCCCCTACGTGAGTCCCCTTCCCCGGTCCCTCCAGGGTCCCCAGGCACGTCCAAGGGCCTCGCGGCCATCCCCAAGGTTTCTTCTCCCTGGAAAAGGCCAGGAGGGGCCGAGCTCTTCGTGGCTCGTTTAAACTGACTTGGTTAAATCCCGTCCCCTGGTGCTGTGCCCAGTGTCCGGGCCCCGGGACGGACGGACGGACGGACGGCTGCTGGCTGTCCCTGGGCCAGAGGCAGCTTGGGCCACACTGCCCTTCCCGGGGTCACCTGCCCCACGGGGCTCAGGAGAACGGTGAGGACTCCCCGCAGTCGTGAGGGGTGAAAGGGGGTTACCTGACACCGGCCGGCCCGGGCCGGTCTCCCCCAGCACTGACCATTGTTATGGAGATCGGGGCGTCTCCGGGCTGGTTCCCCGGGCTCCCCAGCGCCCGCAGCGGCCCTGCACCGAGCTGCGCTGGGATCAGAAACCTCCAGCCCTGACATGAGAAGTTCAGCCCGGAGCAGCCGCCCGGCCTCGAGTCCTGACCTGCGAGCCCAGGCCGGGCTGGGCCGTGGCTGCGCCCCAGAGCCCGGCGGGCTGCTGTGAGGGCCGCTCCGCGCGCGCGCAGGCCGCGGCGACACCGACCCAGCCCCACACCCGCGAGTCCCCTCGCAGCGCCCGACCCCGCGGAAGAGGGGACAGGGAAGCCTAGGAGCCGGGCCCGCCCCTCCGACGGGGTCACCGTGAGCGTCCGCCCTGCAGAGCAAAGGCTCTGGGGCCTGGGGCGTCCGCCGGGCCGCGCACCCCCGACGGGAGCGGCGGGCCGGGTGGGCGGCGCTTGACTGGAAGCGTCCGACTCGGGTTCGAGCTTCCCCGCAGCCCTCGGGCTATGAAAGGCACCGCCAGGGCAGCGCACGAGCGGTGCCGAGCGGGGCCGGTGTAGACGGGGTGCGGGAGGGACGGTGGGGCGCGCTCCTGCCTCACGGCGCACGGCCCGCGCGGCCGGGGTCCCGGGGCCTCTCGGGGGAGGGAAGAGCCCCGGACGCCGGGGTCCCCGGGCGGCGCGGGCGGGGGAGGCCTGCGTGGGAGCCCCGGACGCCGGGGTCCCCGGGCGCGCGGCGCGGGCGGGGGAGGCCTGCGTGGGAGCCCCGGACGCCGGGGTCCCGGGCGCGCGGCGCGGGCGGGGGAGGCCTGCGTGCTGACGCCGCGCCCTCCCGCGCTGGCCGGCGCAGGCCAGCTCCCACAGGATCCGCATCTACGAGCGGGAGGACCACCGAGGCCAGATGGTAGAGATCACGGAGGACTGCTCCTCTCTCCAGGACCGCTTCCACTTCGGTGACTTCCACTCCTTCCACGTGCTGGAGGGCTACTGGATCCTCTACGAGATGCCCAACTACCGGGGCCGCCAGTACCTGCTGAGGCCCGGGGAGTACAGGCGCTACCACGACTGGGGCGCCATGAATGCCAGGGTGGGCTCTCTGCGCAGAGTCATGGATTTCTATTGAAGCTCTTCCCCCTTCCCTCTTCTCCATCTGGCAGCTAATAAAATATGCCTTGTGTGTTTCATGCACCCGTGGAGTCCTCTGTTCCTTTCGGCCCCCTTGGGAGGGCTCAGCACATAGAGGAGGAGAAATTGTGAACAGAAATGTGAACTTTCTTACACTTCGCATGGAAAGACAGTCTCTGGAGGGAGACCGCCCCGGTCCTGTCCACCTCTAGCTTTAGATGGCGATCCAAGCGAAGCATTTCTGTGCCTCATTTTCCTTATGTGTCAAAATGATATAATGAAGCTCTTTCTATAGGTTCCATTTTAGGTTAAATGAATAGATAGATAGATAGATAGATAGAGACATAGAGACATAGAGACATAGAGACATAGAGACATAGAGACATAGAGACATAGAGACATAGAGACATAGATAGAGACATAGATAGAGACATAGAGACATAGGTAGAGATATACATATCACTGACTATAGCTTTGAAAATAATTGTTTCTAGGAAGCTGCTCTGTAAACTCACACGTGAAACCTCTAGTCACCTTCTTCTTACTCTTAGCTAAAACGGTCTGGAAGTATTGCCTTATAGAGGATGAATAATTGAAATTACATAAAAAAAGACAAAGACACATTTATTTACATAATTGTATCATTACACCTCTAATTTCTAAACTTGGTGGCTGGATGAAGAAATTAATTAATAGTCCATATGTTCAGAGCATGGATTTAGAAATCTTGTTGAGGAAGTTCACATTCAGTAGTCTGAACTGGTAAACACTAGTAAACATGTATCTTAAAAGACTAAAGACAAAGGCACATGATCAAGAAAACAAAAATGTAATACTGCAAATCTCATAAGCCTATTATTGAATGGGCAAATAGATATTGTCTCGGAGTTCATGAATCAGCATGTGTTAGTAATCCTGACACTAGGAAAGGAAAAAGAAACTTATGAGGTCATATTTTTTTAGTGGAGTGTAATATGTCTTTTCAGGCAGGAGTTCACAAGATGAAATCTAAGTAAGTACTAGATTATACCAAATTGTGCGGTTTTTTTTTTAAGTACAAGTACTTTATTTTGTAGACAGACATAAATTGCAACACATCTTAGAAGTTCGTCTTAATTGTGAAATGGCAACCTTTTGTGAAATGAGTTCATGGTGAATCAGATGGCCTTGATTAAGAACAAAACAACACTTGAAATCATCTCATACTAAAAAGAAAATATCCAGAGCAAGAATTCTAAAATTTCAAACATTAGAGGAATAAAATAGTCAGATAATTTATGACTGACATTTTACACATCTAGTGCAAATACATGTTCCAAGATATTGGAAGATATTCTAAGGACATTTGAGAACTGCTTTGGTAAATACAGTAATCAGTGGACCCTGTCACCACTAAGCAAGCATTGGAACGAGGCTAGCTTGAATGGTAATGAAAATACATACCAGATCTCAGGCACTGAATTTGAAAAGCACAACACAAATGTCTCCTTCATATCTTTTCATGTAATTTAATGTTAAGACACTAATCATTTGAATACATTACATTAAATACACCCTATCATTAAAGCTAACTTTGCCTGACTTTTTAAATTCTTTTAAATGTGATTACCAAAACATTTGAGATTACATTTATGAGCCTCGGTGTATTTCCTTCCTTGTTAAAAATATTTTTTCTTTAGATGGCTAGAAAGGAATTACCATTCAACAAATCAGTTTATGAATATAATGTATTTT
The DNA here is from genome assembly GCF_024711535.1 of Dipodomys merriami. Classification (NCBI taxonomy): domain Eukaryota; kingdom Metazoa; phylum Chordata; class Mammalia; order Rodentia; family Heteromyidae; genus Dipodomys; species Dipodomys merriami. Next base: position 24,851,371 of record NW_027202270.1, on the reverse strand, counting down.
GACTGATGTTATCCCTTCTATCATTCTCTCCTTTCCCTTCCCTCCCAACCCAACCCCTTTCAATTTTCTTAATTTCATAAGATTTGTATTGAATATTATGACTGTATTCTTCTCCTCCCTTCCTCTTTACAGTCATCTCCTTTTGGCAACCCTTACCACCTTTCAAGCACAAATTTGATGGTATTCGTTTTGTTGGACTGTGAGCTAGTTTTTTTTTTTTTTAAAGGAATCATAGCATTCAAATTCTTCCCTCAATATACTTAGTTAATACATTTGTGTACACTTGCATACAACCCCCATATGTGTTTACTTCTACATTTATAAAGTATTTTTACTGAGCTGTGCTGACTAGGCTATAGAGGTGAAAAAAAAACACCTGAAATTGGTATTCAGAAAAGAAAAGAGGAAAAAAAAACTCAACCTCTTTTAGACTTCAAACTCTTATTACAAAGCCATAGTAATCAAAACAGCTTGGTATTGGCACAAGAATAGACCAGTGGAATAGAATGAAGACCCAGAAATGAACCCATAGACCTATAGCTACCTAATCTTCAATAAGGGAGCCAAAAAAATAGAAGGAAGAAAGACAGTCTCTTCAGTAAACGATGCTGGAAAATTTGGTTTAACACCTGTAGAAAGCTATAATTAGATCCTTATCTATTACCCTGTACCAGAATCAACTCCAAATGGATCAAAGACCTTGAAGTAAAAGCAGACACTCTGAAAACATTACAAGAAGGAATAGGAGAAACGCTAGGGCTCCTTGGCTGAGGCCGAAATTTTCTTAATAAAGATCCAGAAACACAACAAATCAAAGAAAGGTTGGACAAATGGGGTTGCATGAAACTGAAGAGCTTCTGCATGGCAAAGGACATAGCTAGCAAGATCAATAGAAAGCACACAGTCTGGGAGAAGATCTCCACTAGCCATACAACAGACAAGGGTCTCATATCTAAAATATATTTAGAACTCAAAAAATTAAATCCCCCAAAAACAAATCCTCAAAGAAACAACCACCCCATCAACAAGTTGGCTAAAGACGTAAAGAGAGACTTCTCTGAAGAGGAAATAAGAATGGCCAATAGACACATGAAGAAATGCTCAACTGCTCTGGCCATAAAAGAAATGCAAATCAAGCCAAGGCAGCAGTGGCTCATGCCTGTAGTCCTAGCTACTCAGAAGGCTGAGATCTGAGGATCATGGTCAAAGCCAGCTGGGGCAGGAAACTCCAAGTCCTTGAGACTCTTATCTCCAATAAACACTCAGAAAATCAGAAGTGACGCAGTGGCGCAAGTGGTACAGCACTAGCCTTGAGCTGAAGAGTGGAGGAACAGCATTCAGGCCCCATGACAGTATTCAGAAAAAAAAAAAAAGAAATGCAAATCAAAACAATATTGTGATTCCACCTCCCCTCAGTTAGAATGGCTACAATGAAGAAATATAATAACAACAGATGCTGGAAGGGATGTGGCCAAAAGGGAAGCCTACTGCACTGTTGGTGGGAGTGTAAACTTGTCCAACCACTCTGGAAAGCAGTATGGAGTTTCCTCAAATTACTCCACATAGAGATCCCCTATGACCCAGCAATCTCACTTCTGGGCATTTACCCAAATGATCACAAACAAGGCCATACTAAAGTTACCAGCACACCTATGTTTATTACAACATTATTCACCATGGAAGCAACACAGATGCCCCTCAATAGATGAGTGAATCAAGAAAACGTTCCATTTGAAAGAACAACACTGCCTCATTTGTTAGGAAATGGAAAGACTTGGAAAACAATCATATTAAGTGAAGTATCCCAGTCCCAAAGAAATTTAGGTCCCATGGTTTCCCTTATTTGCAATAATTAGTAATGAACCCCAAGATATGGACACAAGAGGTATGTCTTTATTGTTATTATTTTAAATGTACCATGTGATTTTATTTTATTTTATTTTGTTGTTGTTTCCCTTGTATGTTCTCCTCCTATGGTATATCCCCTGTTGTCACTGTACTTGATTTTGGTACCCTGCATCTTGTATATGTCTAATCTGGGAGGGGAAGGGGAATAACAAAATGCTGAAACAAGGACACAGGATGACCCATTGCAACAAGGATACCCACAGGACAGTATATTGGAAACGAACTTGACAACTTGGTTGGGGGGAGAAGTTGGGAGAGTAGAGATGGGAATGTGGGGGAGGGAAGGTATAGTAGGACAACAACAAGGAAGGGAAGGGGTAACAATGATCCAATGATCGACAAATAATGTACTCATTGCCTTACTCATGTAACTGTCACTCCTCTGTACAGCATCTTTACAATAAAATAATATTTTTGGTTCAAGACACTTTAGCCTGAAATTTAAATAGAATCCTGGAAATCCAAGCAGCTACAGACAGGAAGGAAGTGCCTGCTCATCCATCAGAAGTTAGGCTCTCTTATTATTTCTATTACTTCCTGGCCCTACTTGGCCTCCAGCTTACACTCCCACAGAAGGGAGTAGAAAATACTTCTGGTATCTTCTCTCTGTTTGTTTTTTATCTCCATTCTATCCTCCTCATGGTCCTTCCTATTTATTCAGTTTGCTTTCGGACAAGATGGAAGGTAATTTATTTTTAAAGGGACCTCAGAGGCTGCCTGCCTTGTCTATCATCTTGACACATCTGTAGGTTATGTTAGAACACAAGAATAAGTTCTTATTCGAATAGGATCTAATGACACAACAGCATTTCAGTTACAAGGAAATTCAAAGGAAGAGATAGTCCCTTCCTGATAGAAACTCTGAATGTTTACTGACATCGGAAAATGTTTGTCAAATGGTGCATGAGAGTAGCTGGCAATCTATAAACTATTTATTAACACGTCTAACAGAGATCTTGAGCAAAGCATGCTGTTACTGGTGAACCAAATTAAAGACAAAGTGAAAAACATATCAAAAACAGTAGTTTGTTTGTTTTTTTAAGAGGGGAAAATAAACACCAGATACCAATTTTCAAAATTCAGTTGACATGGTTGTTTGTAGTTTTTTTTAACAGAAGAGGGCCGGCAAAACATTTCTAGGATATTTACTCTGAACATGCAATTATTTTTATTCTGCCACTTTTGTAGCCATAGAAAGAGAAACTGTCAGGCTGTGTGATGGAAGATTTTCCCCAAGATGCAGAAGACAGAACTTAATAAAGGACCCAAAATGATGAGCTGATAAGTTGTTTGCAGCACTTGAGAAATACGGCTTGTTTAGTAAGAGTTACAGGTAATATTAGTTTCATAAATACTAGTTTCATAAAGCTCTTTGCCCTGCATAAACCAATTGAGGAGCTGCAAGTAATGTTTATCAATTAAACAAAGGCCAAGCTGAAATATTTGATTCATAACTAATGCACTTTGATAATAGGTCAACCTCTCAAATACTATGCATTTACCAAGGACTATAATACAATAAATGTTTTATATGATATTTTATACTGGTGATGGTCACTTAAACATTTATATCAGATTATAGACAAATTAACTACATGGCAATCATTTAGAGAAAAAGGGAGAATATAGAAAAGAGAACAGATTTTCCTTCAGATTTTAAACTTTATTTGCTACTTTGTGTTTATAAAGTTGGTGAAAATGAAGGCTGTGTAATATTTTTAGACTATTTCCTTAGGAATTCCCAGGGTACGCAATTGCTTTTAGAACACTCAGTTGGTATGAAAGGAGAAAGATATCGTATGTTCCTTATTCTATATATACATAGTCTTCTCATGTTTTTTTTACCTTTAATTGTGCTTAAGTGCTTTGGACTTTTGCAAATAGATATTCTGAATTACTCATAGATAGGCTCTGAGAAGCATCCCTACGTGATAGCCCACATTGCTGCACAATATGTTAAAATGAAACTGGTCTTCCTAGTTGGAATCACTTTTTTTTTTTTTTAGCTCTTTTAGTTTTTTATTCTTCCATGCATTCACAGGCAACTTGGAGCATATTATTGAATCCATCAGTCCTGACTTCTTTTTCTGTGGCATGGTTAGAGTAAGGTATTGCATGCATTTGCCCTGACAAAAGCCACCTGTGCACTGGGCATTCGATAAACATGGATGTCTTTTCCTTTCCTCACTAAAATTGGTTGCTCTGTCTACCTAATGATTTATGGCTAAAACAAACAACAAGCAAAAGACACGGTGTCAAAAGCATTAGGACTTTGGAAAGCAGTCTGGAGGGTCCTTAGAAAGCTAAAGATTGACCTCCCTTACGACCCAGTCATACCACTTCTAGGCATCTACCCTGAACAACAGGAACCAATATACAAGGACACGTGCACCTCCATGTTTATTGCAGCACTGTTCGCAATAGCTAGGATATGGAAACAACCTAGATGCCCCACCACAGATGAATGGATCCAAAAATTGTGGTATCTATACACAATGGAATATTATGCAGCCATTAGAAATGACAAAATAATGGCATTTGCAGGGAAATGGATGGAGCTAGAAGGAATCATGTTGAGCGAGGTAAGCCAAGAACGAAGAGACAAACAGTACATGGTCTCCCTGATAAGTGGATGATAAATCCAAAATGTTAGGTGATATGACAAAACTAACAGGACTTAAGAAACAAAGAACTCCCACTCATCTGGTTGAACCACTACCAAATATCCCCATGCTGCTGATCACATATATGGTATATAACATGTGAGCACCGTTATATATTACAGACTGTGATAGACAATTTGCTCCACGAAAGTTAGAATGAACTTGTGACTTTAAATGAGCATCATTATTCCACAATACTCTGAATTTCCGGAAATTAAGTAATCACTTAATCACAATCAAAAAAAAAAAAAAAAAAGAACCTTGGGGAAGGGAGGGAGGGAGGGGATGGTGGGGGAAAACAATGGAGGGGGTAACAATGTTCAAGAGGAAGTGTACTCATTACCTCACTCATGTAACTGTAACCCTCTGTATAGTATCTTTACAATAAAAAAAATAAAAAAAAAGCATTAGGAAAATTAGAGATTTCAGAACCTCATATGTCCTCATCAATAAAATGAAAATAATATGAAACTATGTGACATCATGTCTGGCACAAAATAAAGGCTTATATTTCCCTTTCTTTTCATAAATTAAAGGGTCTGCATTTGAGATTAATAGTTGATTATATACATTTATAAAATAGACTAAAATAGCCTTTCTATTGTGATGGTTTTTACCCACTTAGTTGATGTTGGTAAATAATAAAACAATAGAAAATAGCTGAGAACAGATAATCTTCCTTCTCTGACTTCTAGCTCTTCTCTAATGCATATTAATAGAATTATACCCAATGCCTTTCAATTAGAAGTTCATTATTTCAGCTAGTGAAATATTCTCATAGTGCCATTGTGGTTTAGCATCTATTTATAAGGTTTCACACATTCTAGCATTGTTCTTCAGTTGTCAAAAACAAGATGAGCTGACCAATGGGAGAAGGGAGGCTCCATTGAGAGGATAGTGACCTCTTGAACTGATACCTGGTCCAGGCTCAGAAATGAATTGCTTGTCTGTTGCATCTTCTCTGCTGCAGATGCTATTACTGTCCGTCAGTGCCTTATGCTAGAAAAACACCAATATGAAATAGAAATTTCTCTTTTACATGCCAAGAAGGAAACTTTGGGTATTGGTGCTGACTGAGTACCTGGAGATTTCATGACACTCTTGATACATGAGAGTAATGGAAACAAACAAGTCAATGAACCTGGCTTATTTATTTATCCTCATTTTGCCTAGTGTTCCAAAAGGGAAAAGATGTTGTGAGCATAGGATTTGATACCATAGAATCACATAACAATACTGATGATAGTGATTATAGTAAAAGCATTCATTATAATCTAAATGAAAGTGTTGTTAACTTTAAGACATAATGTACATGTAATTAATATAATTAACTCATTTCCATTTTAAGTGATCCCTTCCATCATGGGCATTGTATGCCTAAACCTTGCAAAAATCTGTCTGAATTCAAACGAAAGTAAATGATGGTGACTGATACCCAACAATGGTTGCCATATGACCCAGAGCAAAGAAAATCTTACTATTTTGTTATTGTAGTAAAGCTTTGTTTTATCCTAGGTTGCCTAAATTACTTACCTTGGAATACTGGTTATACTTGAGTGTTCAATGTCAAGTATTTATACCATTTTAACAAAACCTCCATAACAAGTAAAGGAAAGGAAAGTCACAGGAATTACAGAGAAATTGGAATCTTACTGTAAGTATCTATGGAGTCTGTTATCTCCCTGACCTTAGCACTATACATGGTACTAAATATTCTTAGACTTTAAACTAATTTGGTATGTTTTTCAGATTTTTTTACACTAAGCCATAGCATTGCTTAAAACAGGCATCTATTCTATCTCCAGCTTCTGAAGAAGTCCTTATGAGCTTAATCCATCACGAATTCACAAACCCAGACAGGAGGTAGTACATTCAGGCTTGGGCACATGACTAGGAATGACCTATCATATCGAAGTACTTCAAATACTGAGGGAACTTGGCTGTTTTTTTTTTTTGTTTCCTGCCCAATATGGAAGGTGGTATATGATGCTTGAGTTTACATCAAACCAGTTATTTTGTTAAATTCTCTGTTCCTTGTAATCAATAGTATTTTACATATACTTGTTTCCAAAACATCTACTCGTTCAGCTACCTTTCCAGTTTAATTCCCACTTTTGTGTGTGTCTGTGGTTAATATTTGATGGAAACTTAGTTATATTTAAAAGAGATTTACAGAACTTGACAAAAAACCCCATATCTACTCAAAACAAAAAGAAATGAATCTCCATCCAGGAAATTAACCTGATATGAGAAAGAAGGTGGCATTTTCATTCCTTTCGCAAGTTGAGAGTCCATGCCAAAACTGTACTGGAGTCCTACTCTTGTGGACAGGTCAGCTGCCTACTGAGGTTTCAAGAGGGCAATGGCGAGCTTGAGAAGTTAAGAGATCACCTGGATGGCCACTGCTGTGCAGTGTGCTTTCTTCCACATGCTGGGACAAAAACAACCATCCTCTGCATTAGAAAAGTTATGAAACTTCTATTTCTAAAGCAACATGACTCATAAGCGAACAAACACTAACACGAGTGCTGCTTTGTAAAAGTAGATCTTCTGGGAGGCATTTTACATTTTTATAGTGATTACTTCATTATTAAGAAATATCTTTGGTCTGGGTGCTGGTGGCTCACACCTGTAATCTTAGTACTCAGGAGGCTGAGATCTGAGTATTGTGATTCGAAGTCAACCCAGGCAGGAAAATCTGTAAGACTCTTATCTCCAATTAGTCACCAGAAAACCACAAAGGGAGCTGTTGCTCAAAATGGAAGAGCAGAAAAGCTCAGGGACAACAACCAGGCCCTGGGTTTCAGCTCCACAAGTGATAAAAAAAGAAAATTTTATATATATATATATATATATATATATATATATATATATATATATCTTTTGATTCAGTCTCTTTTCAAAACACTCCTATAGTACTTGACATATTCCTTTGATAGGTGTTTATGAGAGCAGATTTTTGTTGTTGCTGTTGTTAAGAAACCAGCTTATTCATTAGCCTTAAGGATCAAGAGGGATGATTTAGTCAGACGATTAAACTAAGTAATACAGCTTATGCTAAGAAAAATAAGGCAAAACTGATACAATCTTACATGAAAATGCATGTTTAATTTTTGTGTTTCAGTTAGTAGATACTTGTTACTATGCTCAGAAAAACAGGGGCAAAAGATTTCATAATTCAATAAAAATGTTCCTAGAAGAATGCTAGCTTGTTAAGAGAAATATATTCCATTTGTTATGAAAACATATTCTGAAGGGAAGAGTTTGGGAGTAAAATAGTAAGTAGATACTTGATCATACATAACTTGTTTGGGAAAGTGGCGATTGGGATAGATAATATTGAAAAGGTGAATGCTGAAAGGAAAGAGGTTTTGCTTAAGATGAAACAAAATCTGAGTCTATCCTGAAGTTTTTCCTGGTCCTTGCCCACTGAGGAGAAGAACAAATGCTGCATGGCACCTTTGTGCAATGAAAGGCTCTGACTGGAAGTGACACAATTGATTGTTTCTCATTTTCGTGAAATAAAAAAATCTCACTCTATTATTTACCATCTTATCTTTAAGAAAGACTCTATGACTTCGTTTTTGTTTGGAGACAATTACACCTTGACAAGTTGAATACACTACAAGCAGCTCATTCTTAGACAGGATGATTTTCTATCACAGAGGGAACAAAAAGTTTATCAGGATATGTGAAGAACCCTTTTCAGATTTTATGGAATCCATTTCCCCCAAAGTTATATCATGCCTATATCTAAAGGGAATAGTGATGACACAGAGGTTTAAATTTGTGGGAAAAATTTAAGTCTAAAACAAATCCATTCCCATTTCAATTTAACAAAGTAGACCAAAGTTGAGAAATCATAACATGCTTTAAACAGTGAACTAACTGTTTCTGAACTCTCTCCTGTCGGAGTAGACTACATTCATTTTTTTGGCAACCTAGAATGGATTTGTTCATTTTAAGAAAAAAGAAACTTTGGTAAACTGAAATCCTAGCTTTCTTTTACTACAGAGATTTTGTTCACAAACAGAGCGATTTTGTGAAACAGATCTAAAGTCAGTCAATTGATTAACTGAAAAAGGTCTATGAGGAAGTAACTCCTTTCTTTAGTCAAGTAACATCAACTCTATGTTAGGAGTTATGGTATTTGGAAAGTGGAGAAAGCAGAGTAACTATTACAAGCGAATAAAAACAGCAAAAAAGGCAAATAGCCAGGTGCCTGTGGCTCACACCTGTAATCCTAGCTACTTGGGAGGCTGAGATCTGAGGATAACAGTTCAAAGCCAGCCCAGGCAGGAAAGTCCACAAAACTCTTATCTCCAATAAACCACCAGAAAAGTGGAAGTTGTGCTGTGACTCAAGTGGTAGAGAGTTCTTGAGCTGAAGAGCGGAGAGACAGTGCTCAGACCCAGAGTTTAAGCCCTATGACAACTACCACCACCACCAAGAACGAAGACAAATAATTGGACTTCAACTTGGAAAACAATGTCTAAATGGATGTATCTCCAAAATATACAAATAGTTAGTAAAGTCATGAAAAGATATTCAACATTATTAGCCATTAGATTAGATCATTGCAAACTCAAACTGTCACAACTTATCACTTCATATTCTCTAGAATACTTGTATACTTGTGCTGGAGAAAAGACAGAAGAAACAATGCTGGAGAATGTACAAAGGGTTTGGAACTCTCATACAAGGCTGGTAGGAATGCAAAAATGCTACAGACACCATGGAAAACAATGCGGCACTTAAAGAGTTAAAAGGTGTATAAGGTATATCCTTTATCCACCATTTCCACTGCTTAGGTCAATTTGCTCAAAAGGAATTAGAACAATTGTTCTCACAAAAATTTGCAGACCAATATTCATTTTTCTAAATATGCATTATTAGTAATAGTTGGGAAGAGCCCAAATATTCATCAAATAATGAATGGATAAAACAAGAATAATATATTAACAGAACAGAATATTATTAACAGGAAGAAAAGAAGCAGATACATGCCATAATATGAATGGACTTTGAAAACCTTATATGTGTGTGTTTGTGTACAGTAAATCTACAAGGGATTATATTGTATTTTTTACCACAATGAAATGCCCAAATGGGGCAAGTCTGGTAGATAAGACTGTAAAGACTGTAGGTATCCTAAAGTTAAGGTAGATAGGGATTTGAGTGTGATATGAGTTATATCTTGATAAGGCAGTTAAACAAAAATATAGAAGCATGGAGGTAAAAGGTTCTTAGTATTACAGATGAAACAATCTTAGAGTTTTAAAGCCATTTTTTCCTGTTATTAATGACATTCTCTCTATTTTCCTATTCTATAATAGGTTCTTCTTTTTCTTTTCTTTTCTTTCCCCCTAGTCCTGTGGCTTGAACTCTGGATGGAGGTGCTGTTCCTGTCCATTAGCTTTTTCACTCAAGGCTAGTGCTCTACAACTTGAGTCACAGCTCCACTTTTTCTGGTGGTTAATTGGGCTGGCTTTGAATTACAACCCTTAGATCTCAGCTTCCTGAGTAGCAAGGATTACAACAGGCATGAGCCACCTGCACCCAGCTTATGATAGTTTCCTGAAACAAATGGGTGTGTGTAGAAAGTACTACACAATCAGGGACAGGTGTGCAAACACGAGATTAGTTATCTTATTTTTAACTTAGGACTTGAGCTTTTAGTGACATATTATTCTTGTTTCCAGTCCTAAAGATTAAAGCTGGAAATCCAAAATGGTATGAAAAGGTAAGAAAATACAAGAGTGTACTGTTAAGATAAAAATGTATGGGTTTTGACTTTAAACATTCAGAAAATGCTGTACAAATACGTCAGAGCTCTTGCAAGTCAAAATTGAATGGAATCTTTCTTCACTCCAAATTGAGCTTTTAAAGTGGCTTCATTCTTGCTCTTCATTAAAAAAAGATTTATATTGACTGAATTGATTTCCCCTTCTAATCTTACAGCCATTGATTTCAAAATTATATCTTGATGTTCAGTACATTAGTGAGATAAAAAAAAAAAGTATTGGTGGGAAATAAGGAGCAGAGTGTTCTAGGGGAAGAAGTTGAAGAGGTCTTTTTTGGTGTCCCATTTAACCTCTCATTTTTATTAGTACTGTTTAATAGCCCAATATCAATTGAATTCTGTAAAGAAAATAGAATATCCTCTAGCTTAAAGAGAAAAAGAATGGAAAAAACTTTCTTAAAAGGGTTACCTGTTTGGTCTTTCTTTCTTTAACTTTTATTTTCCTTCTTCCTACTTAAACTTCTCTTAACCCCCCTTAGAAGCTCTGAGCTTCTTTTCAGTCTTGGGGACTCTCTAACATTTGGGAAAATTTTTCCACATCCTAGACAATCACCATGTTTAAGGTGCCTGGTTTACCTGGTGCAAAGATGTTTAATTCTTGTCTTTATCAACACTTAAATTTCTCATATTAAAAAAAATCTCTCAGATTCCCCAATTTCCAACTGTGTCTTTTTATGTTTATTTTACCTTTTTATAGCTATTATTAAGCAGTTGTTCAAAGGGCTTACAGATCTACAGTCAGATTATGAGCATGATGCTTCTTGGACAATGTCACCCTTTCCTTTGTTCCCCTCTATTTTCTCCCTCCTGTCACTACCCAGGTAGTTCACTTTTTTTTTTTTTTACAAAGTATACTTCTTTTTCATATTCTACTAATAAGGACTTGCCTTTCTTTTTCTATTTTCTGTAAGCACCAGGGCTTAAATTCAGGACCTAGACAATGTCCCTTAGCTTTTTCAGCCAAAGTTGGCACTCCACCACTTGAACCACAGCTCTACATCCAACTGTGCTTAATTGGAGAGAGAGTCTGCTCAGACTGATTTCAAACCTTAGATCTCAACCTCATAAGTAGCTAAAATCACAAGCATAAGCTACCAGTGCCTAAATCAACTAATTAATTAATTAATTAATTTGTTGGTCATGAGGCTTGAACTCTGGTCTCAGCGTTGTCCCTCAGCTCTTCAGTATAAGGCGAGCTCTCTACCACTTGAGCCACAGTGCCACTTCCGATTTTCTGGTGGTTAATTGGAAATAACAATCTCACGGACTTTCTTGCCCCGGCTGGCTTTGAACTGCTATCCTCAGATCTCCTGAGTAGCTAGGATTACAGATATGAGCCACTGGCGCCTGCCTGTCTTTCTTTTTGAGTAAGTATTTTCAACCAATAAAAAAAAGAGTACATACTCCTTTGTAAATACTATATTTGCATGCTGGGGCAATGATGGTCCGGGGGGTGTAGACCTATCAGACAATCCACAGGTAGAGCATCATTCATGTTTCAGAAGAAGAGACGATACTGCTAGCTGCATAAAATTGGATGTGGTTATATATTTATTTAATGATTTCACAAGTTCACTATGCCCAGATAAATATTGGTAGCTTTAATGATTAGAATTAAGAAGAACTATAATTTTTTTTAAACCTACCACATTACCTTCTTGCTGTACCACTTCTGGGCATACAACTGAAAAAAATAGAAATATCCGCCCATCCCTGTATATGGCAGGAGCCAGCCTGTGGAATCAGCCAAAGCGCCATCAACTAATGACTGACTAAAGAAAATGTTCTGTGGATATGCAGCAGGGTATTATGTCATCATATAGAATTTAATAACATCATTTACCAGAAAAAATGAATGAAACACACACATATACGTGTACATCAAGGAAAATAAGCCAGACTCAGACAAGGATTAAAGCTTTCTCTGATATTCAGTCTTGTGAAATCATATGAACATAAAGGACAGACTGTTGTAGTTGGTGGAGAAGGGGAAGGCAAAAGGAGGGTATAATTGGGGGCCAATGAACTAGAAGTATTTTATATCATGTATGAAGTAGAAGGCCATTAAAATAGTAAAGCAGAAACCATGAGGGAGATCTACACTTTGTCCTAGTAGTTTGGATTACATGTATGTGCTACTGCACCCAGCTTGAAGATTTTTAAGTTGAATTTAGATTTCCAAACTTTGCTTATTTGTCTATAAATTCATGTATTTTTTCTTGTTTTTATTGAGTTCTAGCTTTATTCTATTGTCATTGGAAAAGATACTTCAAGTGGCTTTAATCTCCTTAAATTTGTAAAGACCTATTACAAATAAATATTTGATCTATCTGGGAGAAAGTTCAATGAGAATTTGAAAAAAAATGCATTTTCTGCTGTTGAGTAGATAGTTACAATGTGTGTGTTAGGTTCATTTAGTCTACAATGTTGCTAAAGACATCATTTCTGTATTGCTTTTCTAACTGGATATTTTACACATTATTGAAAGTAGGATATTGAAGTATCTTGCTATTGTTATATTACTCTCAATTTCCTACCTCTAAATCATCAAAATTTGCTTCACATATTTAATTATTTTCATGGTAGATGAAAATCTATTTATAATGGCATCTATTCATTTTAATTAGAATAATTATTGATAGACAAAGACTTGAAATGTTATTTTGCTAATATATAATAGCATCTATTCAATTTTATTTAGCATAATTATATTATTTTGATAATAGTTCTCTTTCTGTTTTTCTAATGTTGGGTTCCTTTCTATTTTTTTCTTTCTCTCTCTTTCTTTCCTTCTTTCCTTCCTTCCTTCCTTCTTCTCTTTCCTTCTATGTTCACTCTTTAATTCATTCCTTTCTTATCTCTTTCTAACTTATTGAATTAAAAATCCTTGGTACAACTATAATAAAAATAAATCTGTATGTATGTTTTGTCATTTGTGAAAATAGATAATTAGGCAGACATTAGGTTAAGCAATATAGGGTTAGCATGAAAAGACAAACAATGTCTGATCTCACTTACCTGTGGGGTATGAAAGAGTATAGAGCATAAAATAGAAAGGAGGGTAATGGTAATGGAGGCCAAAGCTGAAAAGTTTAGACTGGTCATTGTTAGTTGATGAGTACACAGTTGCAAGCAATAGAAAAATGATTTTGAAATTTATTTTCCATCAGGATGACTTTAGTCAAGAATGCATTATATATGTCAAATGAATAAAAGACTGAGTTTCATATGTTTCATGAGGGAAAAAAATGATAAAAATGAACCTGAACTATACACCAAGACCTAATATCAACACACAAAAAAGTTGACAGTTATTTTATCCATCAAAAATACTATCATAATAAAATTAACTTTAAAATGATTCTTCCTTTGTCCTTGTTTTTTTTTTTTTTTTTTGGTCAGTTGTGGGGCTTGAACTCTGGACCTGGGCTCTGTCCCTGAGCTCTTCAGCACAAGGTGAACACTCTACCACTTGAGCCATAGCACCAGTTCTAGTTTTCTGGTGGTTAATTGGAGGTAAGAGTCTCACAGCTTTTGCTGCCTAGGTTGGCTTTGAACTGTGATCCTCAGATCTCAGCCTCCCGAGTAGCTAGATTATAGGTGTGAGCCACTGGTGCCTGGCTTGTCCTTGATTTTGATAGTTTGATTATAACATGTGTTGATGTACCAGTTGAACATATTTTAGTGATCTTTTCTTTTATATTTACATTTCTTTTATATTTTTTATATTTAGTTGTACAAAGCAGTTAGTTGACATTCAACAAAGCAGTTTATGAATACAATGCATCTTGGTCTAAGTCACCCCGTTCATCATTTGCCTCTATCCCATCCAAACCCACTCTCTCCCTCAGTTTTCTTAAAATTGTAGGATACACATTTAATTTTATGACCCCATTTTCCCCCCTTCTTTCCTTCTTTCATCTACCAAATGAGTACTTTTGAACTTCTTGAGTCTGGATGTAGATTTCCCTTCCTGATCTGAGATAATTTTTAGTCATCAGTGTTTGTTTGTTTTTTAAGATTTCTGAAGTCAAGCATAGTGGTACTTACCTGTAATATAAATATTTAGAAGAATAAAGCAGGAAGATTACAAATTCATGACCCGCTTGGGCCATATTACAACATTGTTTCAAAAATTTAAGTAAATATGAAAAACAGGCTTTTCATCTTCTTAACTTCGCTTTCTGAAGCGTTTATCATGTATTTGTGGGTTTACATGTTGGTGTTTCATATATTTTGTGGACTCCTTTCACCCTTTTCCACTGCTTTTTCTTTTACTCTGTGTTTAGATGATTTCAAATGACCTGTCTTTGAGTTTGCATTCTTTTGCTTGATCAGCTGTGTTAAAGATTGTTGTCTGTGCTATGAAGCCTGACAACTGAACCAAGTATTGTATTGTTAATATACAATGTCACTGAATTAGAGAACTCAATGGTCATAGATCATAGAATCAGTTAGATTTCAGGCACATTCTTTTTAAAAAATATACATATATATGTATATAGGTGTATATGTATGTATATATACATATATACATATACATATACATATATATATATATATATATATATATATATGTAATGGGGCTTGAACTCTGGGCCTGAGCATTGTCCCTCAGCTCTTCAGCTCACGGCCAGCGCTCTACCACTTGAGCTACAGTGCCACTTCCGGTGTTCTGGTGGTTTATTGGAGCTAAGAGTTTCATAGACTTTCCTGCCTGGGCTGGCTTTGAACTGCGATCCTCAGATCTCAGCCTCCTGTGTAGCTAGGATTACAGGCATGAGCCACTGGTGCCTGGCTTTAAATATATTTTTTATTATCTTTTAAAATAGTTGTATAAAGGAGTTGCAATTCACCAAAGAAGTTTATGAATATAGTGCATCTTGAACAATCTCACCCCTTTCAACATTCTCACCCACCCCTCCCAACCCCTGTCCTTACTTATCTAACTTTGGGCTATGCATTGAATTTTTGCCACTTAACAAAGCAGTTTATATGTACAATGTATCTTGATCTGTGTCACCACTTCAACACCTTCACTCTTCTTCCACCCACCCCTTCCTTCCCTTATATTTCTCAGTTTTGTGGTCTATACAATGAATGCTTGCCTACATTATACCCACTTCCCTTTTCATTCTTCTATCCCTCTTGGCTTGACCCCATGCTCCCTATTTGCAAGTACCCATTTCCTGGTCCTTATTTTATTGGGCTTTGACTTAATCTTTTTATAGAATTACACTATTTGAGCTCTCCATATAATCTTTTACACTTCAGTTAATTCATTTGTAACCCCTGATTACCACCCAGGGTGTTTTCTTATAGATTTATAGGCACATTGTAGCTACCACAAATGAGGGAAACCTTGCAATCTGTATTTCTCTGGGTTTGGCTTACTTGACTTAATATAATTTTCCCCAAGTAGTTCCATTTCCTTACAAGTGGTATATCATTCTTTCTGATAGATGAGTAGAATTCCATTGTGTATATATACCACATTTTCTTGATCCATTTGTCCACTAAGGTGCATCTGGGTTGATTCTGTATCTTGGCTATAGTAAACAATTCTGCAGTAATGGTTGTGCTGATGGCTTTGGTGTGGCCTTGTTTGTACTTTTTGGATAAATGCCTAGGAGTGGAATTGCTGGGTCATAGGATAGCTCTTTATTTAGTTTTTGAGGACTCTTCATACTGATTTCCAAAGTGGTTCAACAAGCTTACATGCCAAATAGGTCCTTTTTGTCCATATCCCAATCTGCATCTGTTATTGTTAGTATTCTTGATATTTGCCATTAGGGTGAGATGGAATTTCAATGTTGTTTTGACCTGCACTTCCTTTATGGCCAGAGCTGTTGAACATTTCTTCATGTGGCCATTTTTACTTCTTCTGAGAGGTCTCTCTTTAAGTCATTAGCCCATTTATTAATTGGGTTGTTTCTTTGAGGGTTTATTTTTTGGAGGATTAATTATTTTAGCTCTCAGTATATTTTGGATCTTAGGTCCTTGTCTGATGTATAACTGGTAAAAATGTTCTCCCATTCTGTGGGCTTTCTGTTTAGCTTGTTAATGCTGTCCATGCAGAGACTTTTAAGTTTGATGCAATCTACTTTTCCAGGCTTTGTTTGATTTGCTTTGATTCTGCCTCTTAGAAAGTTTTGACCTCCCTAGGAGCCTACAGCCACATTTTTCATGGAACTATGAGGTTAGCGTGATGCTGACCTGTCACCACGTACGCACATCATTTCTGCATCTCAACCTAATAGTACTTCCTTTATGGACCAATGGATGTTTAAATAAAAATATCTATCTCCTGACAACTGTTTGTCATTTGGCTTTAAAAATTCTCATGCAAAGCAAGTCAGATGAGTAACTAAGCTCCATGATTCATCTTTATCTGAAAATAACATCCTTTGCCACTCTGATATGTTTCTGTTCCATGAGTCATTTTATTTTTTATAGGTTTTCCATTTCTCTGTTAAAATTAATAAAACTTTCAGATAAATGAAAGTATAAGTAGAACGAATCAAATAAAAACAAATAAAATAAAATTACACTTTGATGTGGTGTGGTTAGAAATTTATGCCAAATGCTTGCTTTTACATACTTTTTAAAAATATCTATGATGTAGGGACTTCTTAATGTCTGAATTAATAGTGTGTGCTGGAGTTATGTCTATGTATATGTGTGGATCTGGAGAGAGATTAGCTCATTTTAATGCACATGTTTTAATTTTTAAATGTCAATTTCTGCTGTACAAATTGCCAAAATAAAGCAGAGTATAAATTAGTGATTGAGATCACCCAATACCACCACTGAAAGACAATCACTGTTTACACTTTGTCAGTGTATGTCCCTCAATTAATTCAAAATATTCTAGTTATCTTTTTCAAAAAATAAAATTATAAATCTAAATTATTTAAATCTACGTATACCTTTTTATATCAGGAGAGGGATGATAAACAGAAAAAGAGAAAAAGTCTTGGAGTACTTCTTCTCCCAAGTATAGAGTCAGGAAAATGAATAGAAGCAACCCACGCAGGCCAAGGTATAAAAGAGGAGGAAGAAGATAGGAAGGCAAATGTGCTTATGTTAGAAGCCAAGCAAAGAAAATATTTCAAGCATATGTCAAGTATTATATTACATATATCTCAAATGATGAGAAAATACCATGAACGGTATTTTAAAAGCATTCTTTTAGGTAAATACAGAGTATCAGTAAATATCACATTTCTTTGCATTTTCAGAAGCTTTTAACTTTTTAGATTTTTCTAAAGCATTATTATTAGTGCAAGCTCAAGGCATGCATATGTGATGCCTAGCACCTGCTATTGAGGAATCTTCAGTTTGATAATGCTTTTCATGTCACTGAATTTTTCCATTCTATGGCTTTGCAATGTGTGAGGAAAGTGGAAAATGGGAAGAGAGAAAAATGGATGGTCAGACTACCATACTGCCAGTGCCCAAAAAACTGGTCCAAGAGAATGGTATCAGACATGAATAAGATGGTAAATTTCTGGAGATGAAATTTCAAATATTCTAATATGCTATTTTCAAAAACAGACAAGTAACTATTGTAGTTGAAGTTTAAATTTGTAACAAGAGCATTAGAAAGACTATAAAATGCTGAATAGTAACATTATACAAAAACAGTTTTCTGGGATTCAACATCAAGTGATTTTTTTAAGCTTCTAATTAAACCTTAATTTGATGGTGACATTTTGATAGATTTAAGCCTTCCTGCAGTGATTCATCATTTTACCCTTTTGACAGTGACTTCCTACACAGAGAATTTCAGAAACAGGGGCATCAGTTGAACAATCCATAACAAAGAACTGAAAACATTTCTTTTTAGCTCTGCATCATTACTTATACAACAAGTAGGTAAATTTTGAAAAGTCTTAGTTTAACAAGTGTAACAAGGTCTTAGTTTAACAAGGGATGTAGTAATTGTTGCAATCACTTTGGGAGCAGTTTAGCATTGATGATGTTAGACAGTGTCTGCCCATATATTCTTTTGTATTTCTTATTGGATGTTAATTTAATTTAATGCATTTTTGAATATTTTTATTATCTTTAAATAGTTGTAGAAAGGAGTTGTCATTCTTAGAAGCAGTGTATGAACACAATGCATTTTTTATTTTAAAGATACTGTACAGAGTGGTTACAGTTACATGAGTAAGGTAATGAGTACATGACCATTGTTACCCACTTGTTTGTTTTTCCCCTACTATCTATCCCTTCCCTCCCCATGTCCTGTCCCCAACTCCTTCTCCTCCCGAAGTTGTAAAATTCATTTTCAACATAGTGTCTTGTACGTCTCATTGTTCCAATGGGTCAACTTGTATCCTTGTTTCAGCATTTTGTTATTTCCCTTCCTCTCCCCAAATTAGAAAAATGTATATACAAAATACAGGGCACCAAAAATCAAATGCAGTGACAACAGGGGTTATACCATGGGGGAAGAACATAAAAAGAAACAAAAAAAATCACATAGCACATTATAAGTACATTGAAAACAACAGCAACAAAGATAAAACCTCCTGTGTCCCTATTTTGGGGTTCATTTTGCTTAGCATCATCTTATATGATCATATGCACAAAGCTTTTGATCTTTTCTGCTTGTCTGGTAAGATTATCCTAGATGTATACTAGTTATTGCAAATAAGGAAAATCATGGGACCTATGTTTCTTTGGGTCTAGCTTACTTCACTTAATACAATTTTTTCAAGTCTTTCCATTTCCTAACAAATGGGGGTGGTGTCATTATTTCTGAGGGAATAAAATTCATATATATATGTATACACACACACACACACACACACACACATATATATATATATATATATATATATATATATATATATCACGTTTTCTTGATCCCTTCATCTACTGAAGGGCATCTGGGTTGGTTCCATATCTTAGCTATTAGCACAATGCATTTTGATCAAGCTTACCCCTTTCGACATTTTCACCCACCCCTGCCCTTACTTATCTTAATTTTAGGTTATGCATTGAATTTTCACAATTTAACAAATCAGTTTATGTGTATAATGGATCGTGATCTCTGTCCCCAATTCTTCACATCCTTCAAACCACTCCTTCCCTTATATTTCTCAATTTTGTGGTATATACAATGTATCCTTACTTGCATTATCCCCAGGTCCCTCTTCATTCTTCTACTCATCTTCCTAGGTCCTCACCCTCTCCTCTTACAAATACTCATTTCCTGGTGCTTGTTTTGTTGGGCTTTCATTTAGAGTACTATTTGTACTCTCCACAGAGTCTATTACAGTTCAGTTAATTCATTTGTAACCCCTTGCTTATCACTCAGTGTGTTCACTTGTAGATTTATAGGTACATTCTAGTTACTACAAATGAGGGAAACCATGTAATCTATATTTCTCTGGGTCTTGCTTACTTCAAAATATAATTTTTAACTGAGGTTCCATCTCACCCCAGAGACAATGGGCCACATCAGGAAAACTAACAGTAACAAATGCTAGCGGGGATGTGTCCAAAAGGAAACTCGATTACACTTTTGGTAGGAATGTAAGCTTATTCAACCACTCTGGAAAGCAGTATGGAGATTCTTCAAAAAACTAAACATAGAGCTTACCTATGACCCAGCAATTCCTGGGCATTTATCCAATAGACCACCAACAAGGCCACACTGAAGCTACCAACACAACCATGTTCATTGCAGCATTATTTACCATAACCAAGATATGGAGTCAGCCCAGATTCCTTTTGGTGGATGAGTAGATCAAGAAAATGTTGTATGTATACACAACAGAATTCTACTCATCCATCAGAGAAAAAATGACATTGTACCATTCATAAAGAAATGGAAAGGTTTAGAAAATTATATTAAACCAAGCATCCCACCAATGCTAATACTACTAATATGAGCTCAAGGAGGCAGGCATAGAAATATTTGTTGGGGCTGGGAAGGTGGCTCAGTGGTAGCGCGCTTGCCTTGCATGCCTGAGGCCCTGTGTTCGATTGCCAGCACCACATAAGCAAAAAGAAAAAAGCCGGAAGTGGCACTGTGGCTCAAGTGGTAGAGCGCTAGCCTTGAGCTGAAGAGCTGAGGGACAGCACCCAGGCCCAGAGCTCAGGCCCCACGACCGGACCCAAAAAAATTTTTTAAAAAAACAGAAATATTTGTTATATCACAAATAAACAATAAGCCTAATATTGTGAAAAACTTATCATGTGACACATTGGCTTTCTAATGTTTGATCAGGTCCCATATGTAACCAATAGAACTGGCAGGTACTCAGCACTCTCTGCACTCTTAGGTTGGTCTAAGATGCAAAAGTAGAATTTCCTGGACTCTTGTGGGAAGTTTTGTTTCATGCCCAAGATGAATCCCAAGGAGAACTGACCAACATGATGTCTTTGGACCAACTCATCTCAGGACACTAGATCTATTGCTGCTCCAGCAATTCTACAATCTACTAGAAAAAGGTTACATTAAGGATACTCAGTGGCAGAATAAATCTGGGTTCTTGGAGCCCTCATTAGTCTGTTTTACCAGTAAATCCCTAAGTCTGTCCTTTCTCTAGGTTTCTTTATTCAACTATATTGCATCAGAGTTACTTTGCTTTGGGTGAAGCTATTCAAACTGTTCCAGGAAGCATTTCTCCCAATGCCATGTGCCACTTTGTAGATAAAGTACTTGCAGGCAATTATCTGTTACTGTATATCTGATCCATAAGTCAAGAGTAACTCTTGGAATCAAAAGAATTGCTCCTCTATTTTTCATACAGTGTATAACATAGTATATCTAAAGCTGCTGTAGTTTATTATTCTTCATATTTTTGAGCTAACTAAGAGATTATGCAAGATTTCTTATTGCTATTCTCAAAGGCATATCTCACAGACTTTTTGACACTATCATCCTCCATGTGTAAATGAGCTGGACTTATTTGTGTCTTACCTTTAATTTGCTAAGAAAAACATATTTATTCAAAAATTCTAGGTTTTACTGCATAAAAGATTATGAAGTATACACAACTAAAAGAGTTTACATATATAAACAGTTAGTTTTATTTAGGAGTCCTTTTTCATTGTTGTTTTTCTTTTGTTTTTGTCATACAGAGTCTCACTATATATCCCAGCCTGGCCTAAACCTACCAATCCTTCTGCCTCAGCCTCACAAGTTCTGGGCTTAGAGACATGTACTACCTCACCCAGTAGGAATGTGCTTTGTAACCTTACAAGTACATAAACCACATTGTAGGTCATCTGTCTAATTGATCTGAAACAATGTGAAAACTATCTTTGAATAATTTTAACTAATATTTACTATAGCAAAAGAAAAACCACTGACTCAGAAACTCAAGAAAAATGAAGATCAATGTTTATATTAGTCACCTCAAAAATAAATGGTAGTGAGAAGACTTGAATTTGAATGAAAGGCATCAGTTAGACAATGTTTAAAGAAAATAATTCTAGAAATATCATCCATTACTTAAATCATAAAGTCATGAAACATATTCTGATTCCATCATTATAATTAATTTAAGGCATGATTTGTATTTTTGCCTTTTTTATTCTGTCAATCATTGGTTGGTAGATACAAAATTACAAAATCAAGATTGTTTGCCTTATGAGTATTATCTGGCATTACATCTGCTTTTGTTTTTCCTCATGTAATAATGAACATATTGAGTTCTTCCATTAAGCACTATCAAAAAGTATCAGTAATCTCATTGTGTCATATTGTTTTGAATTAATCTTAGAGTGTTACTATGGAGACAGGCAGTTACTGCTTTGTATAATCACCAAAAACTCCACTACCCCTCTGTAGTGACCGCCTACTCGACCAGCGAGGAAAAACGACCACCACACCAGGAGTCTTCTCAGATCACGCTTTATTGGAGAGCCTTTTAGTTGTAGGAGAGCTTGGGCGCGAGAGAGCGTGCACCCGAAACACAGCCGCTTATATAGGGAATTCGAACACGGGTCTTTTCTATTGTTGGTCGCCTGCCTTTTACCGTCACCAGGTGTCATGGGATTGGCTGGGGACACTACCGGGCTCGCGCACGCGCACAGCCCAGGCATCCCGCCAAGCACCGTCTGGAGTGGTAATCCTCAAAACTGCAAGGGAGTGGGCGGAGTCTCGCCTCTGCTCCCTACACCCCTCCTGTTTCCTTCCTTCCCCCTCCCTTTCCTTTGCCCTTCCCCTCCCCATTCTCCTCCCTCTTCCTCTCCCCTTCCCTCCCCAGGATAAGGTAGTCACAGGTCCCCTTTCCAGTGTAAATAGTGTAAATAAATTTGTTTGTTATCTTTAACCATGTCTCGAAGGATTGTCTCGCTCTTTTGAGGTCATAAGTAAAGATGGGCTGGGAAGTTTACAACCTCATTCAAAGTGAGTTTCTTCCAATCAAATACTTTGTATTCCCGTTATATATGTATTTGATCAGAAATGTGCTTTGATTAATAGTAATGTTTTGATTGCTGTCATAGTCTGCCTCTGAAAATAGACTTCTTGGGGCTGGGAAGGTGGCTCAGTGGTAGAGTGCTTGCCTTGCATGCATGAGGCCCTGGGTTCAATTCCTCAGCACCACATAAGCAAAAAGAAAAAAGCTGAAAGTGGTGATGTGGCTCAAGTGGTAGAGTGCTAGCCTTGAGCTGAAGAGCTGAGGGACAGCACCCAGGCCCAGTGTTCAGGACCCACGACCTGACCCAAAACAAAACAAAAAAAATTCCTCCATGAAAATAGACTTCTTATACACTGCCAGCTCCCTTTCTCTGGTTCTGACTGAATTGCTCATTGTCTTGCTTCCCAGGGCTCTGGGAAAGCATCATCATGAGAGTGATCGGCATAATTTGGATCTTCTCTTACCCTGATCTGCCAAAAAAGTGCAACTGTTCTCTGTAGTATATTGTCCCTTAGTGCATACAGGCATGGTCAAAGGCTGACAGTCTAGCGACTTTGCTGGAGATAAGCTCTATCAGTGTTGGCTGTCATGTATGACATGCTATTGAGTGAGTACTGTGCTGTACCTCTGACAGCCACATGAAGGCACCTTTCACAGATTATGGACAGAGTCCATCTATACCTCTTCACCTCAAAGGGAATGTAAGGTTGGACAAATGGGATTGCATGAAGTTGCAGAGCTTCTGCATGGCAAAGGACATATCTAGCAAGATCAATAGAAAACCCATGGATTGGGAGAAGATCTTCACTAGCCATACAACGGACAAGGTCTCATATCTAAAATAAACTTGGAACTCAAAAAATTAAATCCCCCAACAACAAATCCTCAAAGAAACAACTGCCCAATAAATAAGTGGGTGAAAGACGTAAAGAGAAACTTCTCTGAAGAAGAAAGAACAATGGCCAATAGATACATGAAGAAATGCTCAACCTCCCTAGCTGTAAAAGAAATGCAAATCAAAACAACATTAAGATACCACCTCACTCCAGTTAGAATGGCAAAAATCAAGAACTCTAATAACAACAGATGCTGGAGGGGATGTGGACACAAGGGAACAGTACTTCATTGATTGTGGGAGTGTAAACTGTAAACTTTGGAAAGTACTATGGAGGTTCCTCAAAAGACTCCACATAGAGCTCCCCTTTTGGGCATTTACCCAAATGTTTACAAACAAGACCACACTAACGCTACCAGCACAACTATGTTTATTGCAGCATTATTTACTATAGCTAAGATATGGAATCAACCCAGATGCCCCTCAGTAGATGAATGGATCAAGAAAATGTGGTATATATACACATGGAATTCTATGCCTCCATCAGAAAGAATGACATTGTCCCATTTGTTAGGAAATGGAAAGACTTGGAAAAAATTATATTAAGTGAAGTAAGCCAAGCCCAAAGAAACATAGGTCCCATGGTTTCCCTTATTTGCAATCACTAGTATATGTCTGAGTCAAGCAGAAAAGGTCAGATAATGTGATGTTAGTAAAATGAACCCTTAGATATGTATTTAAATGTTTTTTTCTTTCATGCATTTGTTTCTAATGCATTCATAAGATTTTTTTTTGTTGCATTGTATGTCCCTCCCCCACAGTTTAACCCCTGCTTTCACTGTATTTGATGTCGGTATAATTTGTGGAGGGGAAGGGGGAAAACAAGTCGTTTAAATAAGGATACAGGTGGACCCGTTGCATCAATGAGAAGTGCACATTGTCATGTCAAAAACTAACTTTATAACTTTGGTGGGGGGGAGGATTGGTTGGGGGTCGGGGGGCTGGGAAGGGATGGGAAGGGGAAACAAAGGAGGAGGCTACAATGCTTGATAAGAAATGTACTCATTATCTTTCCCATGTAATTGTAACCCCTCTGTACGGTATTTTCACAATAAAAGAAAAAGAGAAAAAAGAATGATAGGTGCCTAGAGGTGAGCCCGATCAAGAAGTATTGTATTCATTTGTATTGATTTGTTGAATGGTAATTCCTTTGTACAACTACTTACAGATAATAAATATGTAATTTAAAAAGTCATAGGTGCAGCAGTGATCATCAGAGGGACCTCCAGCCTTGTTAAAGGGACACCTGCTCCATTCTTAAAACAGTAATTTTAATGTGTAAAAATAAATTTAATAGATAATATAGAGGCCCTACTACAGCCCAAAGATTTCACTTATATTCTTTCTACTTTTCACAAACACCTAAAAAGTAGATATTTCCCCTATTATAAGATTTAAAAAACACTAAAAATGAAATAAATGGCAAAACTGGTAAGCTTTGAACAAATTCTCTAGTTTATTAACTTTGCAACCAATGGTATTTCCATAGTTTTAATAAATACAACATAATATTTTGATAAATCTTAAGGTTTTATAAAATATTAATTTTAGGGGCCAGCTAGACCAGAAAGTATATAGAAATTTAGCACCACTTTTCAAACACTTTTGTGAATCTAAAATTGCTTCAAAATTGCAAGTACTCTAAAAGTTGTTATTAAGAGGTTATTTAAGGTTACTTTTCCACTGTAATTTGACACATAGGAATAAGAAGATCACCTTTGATGGCACAGAAACAAGAGGATTCCTGGTTTAGAAGAAACTAGAGACCAACTAGCTCTTGCCAAAAGCCTGAGAAAGGTACTGGAAGCACCTAGCAACAAAAGAAGATTATCATAAGTGCAAAATACTTAGGTGTTGGCATCAAGGTATGGGTGGGATGGTGAGAGAAGGGCGGGAAGAAACAGGAATAAGGAAACAGCCCTTGGGATGCAATTGTTAGAGCAAGACCCATATTTAAATTCCTTCTGGCATTTCCCAAGGGAGGCTGTTGAGAAGATTAATGT
This sequence comes from Dipodomys merriami, assembly GCF_024711535.1. NCBI lineage: Eukaryota > Metazoa > Chordata > Mammalia > Rodentia > Heteromyidae > Dipodomys > Dipodomys merriami. The sequence continues at coordinate 24,825,713 of NW_027202270.1, read as the reverse complement.
AAAGCAGTGCAAAATCACACAGTTAATGTGAATTTTAAAAAACAAACAAGATTCTATATGTTCTTCTTACAAAAAAAACTAATTATCTAACCACCTACAAGAATTGGTGAGAGAGCATTTACTTACTCTCTCCCAGTGGGAGTTGAGCTGAGAACAGAATACTGTATTGCCATAAAGCAGGCCAGAGAACAACAGCGGATGCACTGGGAAGTTCTCATTATGTTCCCTGGGCCAATTGAATATTTAAACTTTGAAAGAAGTAAATGTCAAACATACTAAGAAGTGACAATAAGCACTGTGAGAACATAAAAAATTTAGTCATAAGGTACAATTTCCTACACTGTTGAATCTTACATGTTGTCACATTGAAGGTTAAAAAGATAATGACATGCTTGAATGGATTTTAGTACCCAGAAAAGTTTACACTTACTGATATTAGAGAAATAAATTACATTGATTTAAAGCAATAGCCAGAATGTGATATTTGTAGTGTCATTCTTCAAATACTAGGGTGTTCTGGCTAGTGATTTTTTAAAATAAAAAACCCCACAAAATTGTCCTCTTAACATTTTTAAGTATAAAGCAGTAATTATTAGCAATGTACATATGGCTTAACAACATCTCTCTAGAACAACTCTTTAAAATAGCTTTCTAGAATAGCTTTCTAGAACTTTCTCATCTTGCATGGCTGAAGCTCTGTGACTATAGGTATGCTCCATCTCTGTCTGCCACAATCCTCACAATCTCTGTGCTGTGATATTACTTCTGTATTTGTGTTTTTACAAGTGGGTTTTTAATTTTTCAGAATGTTTTTGAATTTCACCTTTGCTGTAGCATAGGTCAGGATGATCTGTTGTTTTCTTTTAAAGCACTTGGATGTATACACAACATTCTCTCCATTCATTAACAGACATTTACATTACTTCTACAAACTTAGCTCTTGCAAATAAAACTATAATGAGCATGAATTTGAAGGTATCTCTTAGAGATATTCTTCTTTTATTATTATTTTAAAATTAAATTAAATTATTTTTTTTATTTTATAAAGGTATTTTATTCAACTTGGAAAATGAGTCCAAATCCCTGGTTGTTTTTCTTGGGCAGAGGGGAGGGGAGGAGGGAAGCTGAGGTGGTCAGGAAGTAGAAGAGAGTCCCTAACCCTAACCCTAACCCTAACCCTAACCCTAACCCAGAGGCAAGGTACGAGCTACCTCAGGTCCCTGCATGGGGAGGAGAGAGATGGGCTGGGGTTGGGCAGGGAGTTCAGGTCCGGAGGAACACCAGGTAAGGAAGCCTAACACATAGGCTGCCACTAATTTCTGTCCCAAGAAGACATGAAGGACTTGTGGCAGCTGGCTGCCCAGTTCATCCTGGAGCGGGAGCAGCAGGAAGGCCACAGAAACGATGCCCGTCAGCAAGAAGAGCAGGAAGGAGCTGGTGGCCAGTTGCTGGTGGGAGTTGTCCTGTATCTGTCTGGCGGGCAGTGGTGCTGTCCAGGCAGGTGGTCCTGGGTGGGCTACTGGCTCAGGCTGTCCCTGAAGAGGGTACGCTGGGGCCCTCAGTACGGAGGTGCTGTCCTTCGGTCCCACCACTCGGCCCTCGGCCCCTTCCTCGGACAGCTCAATGCGGAAGCCATCCAGGACATCACAGTGGCTGGGAATGGGGGCCACATGGCGAATCGCAATGTCAATGCAGGACTGAGGCTTTACGCACCCTTCTGCGTCAAACACTGTAGATTTGGCAGGTGCTGTGCACAGAACTCGGAAGCGGAGCGCAGTTCGGGTTGTAGAGGGTCAGCAGCTGTCCGCTGCTTTGATCCGCTCTGAATACGAGCACCGGGACCAGAGGTCCTGAGGGAGGAGGGGCGCCCCGGGACCCCGCCCAGGGGCCCCCGGACCCACCAGCTCCTGGTCCTGGGGTGCCCCTCAGCGCATGCAGGCTCTGGGCGGTAGGACATCCCAGGGCAGAGCTCAGGGGGCAGGGCCTGGAGTCCTGTGGTCAAAACACCTGCCAATCAGCTTGTAGCCAGATTAGGGATGCCATCTTCCTGAGAGCCTCTCCGCCGTAGTCTCAAGTTAATTTCATTTTAAAGATGCTGTACAAAGGGGTTGCAGTTACATGAGCACGGTAATGAGTCCATTTCTTGTTGAGCATTGTTCTTCTTAAGGCTTTGGAAATAGTTACGTTTTTAAATGTTCAAGGATCTGGTTTCCTCATTGTCCAGTTGGACCAAGAGTATGCTAGTGTTGCAATTTCTCTACAACTTCACCAACACCTGTTCTTTTTCTTTTTAGATGCAGTATCCTGGCTATCCTAATGGGTAAGAGCTAGTTCCTTTTTGTGGTTCAGTTTGGAAGTTCCCCAATGATGAGTGATGCTTGGGTGTGTTTCCGTGTTTGCTAGCCACTTATGTATCTTCTCTGGAGAAATGTCTTTTCACATCTTTGTCCAATAAGCTTTTTTTTTGTTTTTTTGGTTACTTGACAATGTCAAGTGTGTTCTACCTGTACAAATATGTTCTCCTATCCTGTAGACTGAATTTCTCTAGATGGTTTCTTTTGCTTGGTTGGTGGTTCCAAGCTTGATGTGCTACTATTTGTCTGCTGTTATTTTAATCCTGAGTTCAATATCACAAATCATTTTCTCTGTTTCTTTGTGAGGTTTCATAGCATCAGTTTCCATGTTAGGTCTTTAATCCACTTTTAGGTTAACTGTTTGCACACAGTATAGTGCAAAAATTGCATATAGGGACGGTTATTTCTGTACAGGTAGATACCCAATTTTCCAACACTATTGAAAAGAGCATATTTCTTCCACTGTGAAGCCTTGATGCATTTTCTGATGATCATTTCAGCATACGTTCCTGGGTTAATTTTTACCTCTTCTTTATGTTGGTTTAGTTGTTGTCTTTATGTTATTGCCATACTTGATTGATTTTTGTAGCTTTCTAATATGTTTTGAAAACATCAAATATGATAGCCCTGGTTTTGTTCATTTTTCTCAACATTGGTAAGGATTGCACTGAATCTATAAATTCTTTTACGTGATAAGAACATTTCAACCATATTAAGTCTCTCAGTTCATGGACAGGTATGCCTTTCTATATGTGTATGTCTTATTAAATTTCAGCAATGCTTTGTACTTTTCCATATTGTATTTTCTTTCCTTGGTTAAGTTTGCTCTTAAGAAACTTATTTTTTAAGTTGGTACTGTAAATAAGTTTATTTTACTAAATTCCTTTTTAGATTATTTTTTGCTAATATTTTGAAATGCAAATACTGTTTTTTTGTATCCTGCAACTTTGCATAAATTACTTGTTAATTCTATTTTTTTCATAGGATCTAGAGCTTTGTACATATAAGATTATGTCCTCTGTGGAGTAGGAATAATTTTGCCTCTCAGAACTTATTTTTCTTTTTAAAATTTCTTTCTTCTTCCTGCTAGGATTGCCATTACGGTGTTGAATAGAAGTGATGGTTAAACATCTTTGTCTAGATCTTGACCATAAAGGAAAAGCTTTTTGTTTTTCTTCATTGAGAATAAGGTTATATGGCATTTATTGATGCTATATGACCTATAATGCTATATGATGTTTATTATATTTGGTAATTTTCTTCGACTTTGGATTTGTTGCTTGCTTTTCTTCATGAAAGGTTGTAAAAATTTTTTTTTCAAGTGTTTTTTCAGTTCTAATTGAGGTTGACATACAATTTTTATCTTTGTTCTATTAATATTGTTTATCATATTTAGAGTTTGCATATATGAATCATCCCTGTATCCCAAGGATTACACTTACTTGATGATATTATGTGATCATTTAAAGCATACTGTTGAATTTTATTTTGTTGAGACTGCATCTGTACTAACCAATTTCACTATGACTTTCATTGTTATGTGGTATCTTTGATTTGGCTTAGGCCTATTGTAGTTGTAGAATGAATTTGAGGCTGCTCCCTTTGCTTTATTTCTTGGAGAAGTTTGAGAAGATCTGGGTGAATTCCCTTAGTGCCTGGTAGAATGTTCCAGAGAAAACGTTTGTTCCTGTACTTTCTTTGTTTGGAAAAATTTAAAATTACTGAATAGGTTTTCTTTCTCATAATAGATCTTTTCAGATTTCCCATTTCTTCATAACTTATTCTTGGTAAGTTGTAGGTTTGTATAGTTTCTTATAGTTTATACAATGTACAGGCATATAAAATAGTATTTTTATATTTTTATTTCTGTAGCATCAACTGAAATGTCTTCTGTTTTATTTCTGATTTCAATTATTTTAATCTCTTTGTCTTCTTAATGTAGTGAAGGCTTGATAATTTGATCAGTCCTTTCAAAAAACCAATTTGTTTTTCAAATTATCTCATAATCTCAATTATACTTAGTTATGTTCTAATCTTTCTTACTAGTTTTCTCCCTTCGAAAACTTTAGGTGATTTGTCATTTTTTAGTTTCTAGTTGTCATTAGGTTGTTAATTTGATAATGCTAATTTTTCAAAATTAGCATTTATTACTAAAAGCTCTTAGTATTTTTATGCTAAAACCATAATTTGGCATGTTTTTTGTGTCAATATATTGTTACTTTTCTTTTTGATGCCTTTTGCCTCAATTGCTTTGAATGAGATCTTCTTAATCCACACATTGCTTTAATTTTGTATTCTGAATAAAATTTCTAGTTTCGTTCCATTGTGAAAAGATACTTCTTAAATTTGTTAACTCCTTTTCTATTGCCTAATATGATATATTGATATGCATACACCAAACTGTAGTAAATTGCAGTCTAGTGAAAGTAGGGAGATGGTAAGGTCATTTGTGTCAGTTCATCTTATTGATTGAATATATCTTTAAAAGAGAAGTTCTAGGCAGTGGATGTTCCCAATTGTCATTGCCTGGGCCTTATTTGTAACATTTCTTGAATTCACATGTTATTGTTATTCTACCCCTGAACCATAAGCATTTCAACACCTCCTGTATCTTTGCTTGCGTTGGTTTGTCCAACATGAGTGATCTCTGCATTCAGCTCAGTTCAGGCAAAGGAAAACAAATTTTTCAAATTGTGTCCAGTACTTTAACAGAAAATTACCTTCTTTTATATGAAGTTCTACATGCTCCTAGAGTTGTTTCCAGATAAAATCTGATTTTGATTATTCTTACTAAATGTATCCCCTGAAAACTAGGTTAAAGCAGAAAGTAAAGAGATGTGAACAGTACCCAAATATACAAGTTTAAAGTCACTTTGGCCCAATGTGAAAAACTGATTATAATGATTTGTTGTACCAGGCTTTTAAATACATGCTTTTGCAATGGTTGTCCCTTCACTCATTGAGATGAACTTTGACCAGTTATTTGGTGTCTAGTCCCATGTACACACTGTACTAAGCCTGACATCTTTCCAGTTTGGGTCTCTGAGAAGACACAAGCTGTCTGATGGGAGGACTCAGAATCCACTGACTGAAAGAATCCTTGCAGCTTCACCTGGAAACAGGGAGGAGGCAAAGCCATAAAAATGAAGAATCCATATAGTTTGATCTTTGTATCTGGCTCTGAAAAGTGATACCTTCAGTGCTTGATGCTCCTCAGTGTAGTCTGACTCTAGGCCTTTGCAAATACACACCTACTTTACCTGTAATTCTGAAGATTTCTCCTCACTTCCTTCTGTTGAATTATTTTTTTGTCTGGCAGATTTCACAGCTCCAATTTTCTCAGAAATCATCATTCCTAGAAATCTTTAAACTTTTCATGAGATAAATCCTTCCCTCCCTGGTCTCCATAGCAATTTCATACTCACCTCTCCTGGCACTTACCTTGTTTGCTCTAATGTTATGAATAGTCTCAATTTATTCTGCTAGATATGAGTCCTATCCAAGAAGATGCATGTCTCATTCACCTTTCCCCTTTTTCCCTTTAGCATTTAAAACAGTATGATGTGTCACTCTGAAGGTTCTCAATGAGGAAGCACTACCCATGGAGCACAGCACTGAGCCTTGTGCTTCAACTTGTCACATCTCATCTGAATACTAACCTTGCGAGTTTTCCACAGGAAGAGAGACTTGAGAATGGTCAATACTTGCCCAAAATACAACAGCAATGGATGGATCCAACCTTAAAACCTAAAGTTTGTTTTTGTTACCAGGTAATATAATAAATAAAAGATGAGTTAATACTAAAATGTAATGGTAGTATATGTGTTGTCCTATCTTAATCACTTACCAGACACTTAAATAAGCTAAAGTAATTATCAAGCTTTCTTTTAGATTTTAAATTTTTCTTCCTTATATTCATCCACTATTTCAGATTAATGTTGCCTTGACTCTCAAAGGCAAAAGCTTCAACATTTAAGGTAAAAGCATTTGGAACACTGTGAAAATTTTCCTTATTATGGAAATTTGTAAACATCACTAAGATATGTCTAGATTTTTTTCTTATTCAATTTTAAAGGGACACTCAGAGATAAGTATTTAGATGGGGAAGGTAGCATAGCTATTAAAGGGCAAAAGTCAGACATATGTCAGATTTTTCTCTTGCAACTAACTGCCAGAACACAGTGGAACACTTTTATACAGCGTTCTTAAGGGAAGTAAATTTTGAACTCAGAATTACATTCCCTGCCAAGATACCATTTCAATATGAAGTAAATTAAACTAGAAGACAATGTCAGATATACAGAAACTAAGAAAGTGCATTAACCAAGAAATTTCTGTGGAAAAGTTGCTGAATGATTTACAGTGCCAATAAAGAATGATGTAAGACAAATAAGGATGTCGAGGTGGTTGTGAGAATAAATGAAATGCTTTAGAACAAATTCATGAGCATTAAGTTTAAAGTATTGCAAATAGGGTGATAAAACTAAATACAAAAATATATTGGTAAGCTTTATCTAAAGTCCCACTTTCCATAATTTTGGTTTTTGTGGTTTGTTTTATTGTGTCAGTTCTGATGCTTGATCTCGCAGTCTGATCACTGTTTTGCTGACCTGTTTTGCTCCAGGCTAGTGGTCTGCCACTTGCATCATAGGTCCACTGCTGGGTTTTTTTTTGTGTGTGTGTGTGCTTTTTTTTTTGGTGGTTAATTGGAAATAAGAGTCTTATGGACTTTTCTGCTGGATTTGAACCATGGTTCTCAGATCTCACCTTCCTAGGATTATATTCTTGAGCCACTGGCACTGGGATCAGTTTTCATAGTTTTAAACTTTGAAAAAGCAAGTCAACACTCAAAATATTGGACAAACAAATGATATTTTCTTTATAGCATGTAACAGTATACCTAAAAATACCTCAATATAAGCAAAATAAAGGCATTGACACATGAACAGGACAATTAAAAACATTCTAAGTACTGGAGTCTCAAAAACCCAAGATCAAAGTACCAGTAGATTCAATGCATGTTCAGAATACATAACTGTATTCTGAAGTAATAGAAGATGCAAAGCAGCACTCTGGTCTCTCTGTCAAAAGACTGATTCTAAGCATGAGAACTTTGCCCTTATGATCTAATCACCTTCTCAAAGGTGATCGTTCTGCGGGTTTCAGTGTAAAGTAAGCATGAGAGTGCATGTGATTAAAGTATGGTATAAACATGTATGAAATACTACAGTGACATCCCTTTGAGAATTTAACAAACATTTTTTTAAAGAATGGTAAGAAAGTACAACCAATCCTGTAGGGTATAGGCACTCTTACATGTGGGAGCCAACACAAAGGGTGAACAGAGTAAATATGATCAGAATACTTTATGCACATTTGTGAAATGGCACTCAGGCTAGTTGAAATTGCTTTGGGAAACAGAAGTGTTATGAGGGAGAGGGATGCTGAGGGTATCTGATCAAAGTACTTTGTGTACATATGTAGACATGAATATTCTGGTGTTTAAAATACCTCAGGCTCAACTCTTACATTACAAATTTATAAACAGTTTTAAGTTCTGGTTTTCTTCCTGCCACTCAGAACAATTGGAATCATCTGTTGCAAGTATTGTTTATCTATACAATAAAAATTTCAAATTCACTCAAATTATAATGAAGAAATAAACACATGATGGACATAGCATGAGGCGTTATCCATATAAGTACATTATTGGTTACCATTCATTTGTCCAAAGAGCTATGTTTGAAGTTAATTGTAGGTAATTCTACTTTTAGAGATTTTATTTTATTTTATTTTATTTATTTATTTTTTTTGCTTATGTGGTGCTGAGGAATCGAACCCAGGGCCTCATGCATGCAAGGCAAGCACTCTACCACTGAGCCACCTTCCCAGCCATATTTTATTTTATTTTATTTGTGAACATACTGTACAGAGGGGTTACAATTACATGGGCAGGATAATGCGTACATTTCTTACCAAGCATTGCACCCTCCTCCTTTGGTTTAGGTAATTCTACTTTTAATTCATATTTAAATATGATTTTTTACTGTTGCTGGGGCAACAATGGAGTTCAGGTTTTGGTTTGAATATAGCTCCAAGAAGACTTTTTCTTTGCAAGTATATTTACCAACTCCAACTAAAAGAGAAGCTACTGTCTCCCATATTTGAAGAATCAGAAAAAAAGGAGTAGAGTCTATTGCTTAACACTGCATTAAAAATAGGTAAAGAAACTATGGTAAATATACACTATGAATGATTACTCAATCATATAGAAAAATGAAATTATATCATTTGCAGAAAAGTGGATGGAACCAGAAAGCATTGTATTGAGCAAGATAAGCTCAAAAAAAAACCCAAACAGTGCATATTTTTGCTCATTTGTATATTCTAGACCAAAAAGGTATACATATTCATAGGTATATACATACTTATATACATGTATGCAAAGAGAAAACATGCATGCAGCTGTGGGAATAACCATAGCTTATTATATAGCAAAGAGCTTTGTTAAGATGAACTAAAACATACATTTTGTGTAGTTGACTGTACCATAAATATAAGACAGGAGAATTTAAGAAAGCTAAGTATTTAACATTTCTCAGTCTCATATAGATTATTTTTCATACTGCTAAAAAAAACAGAAAAAAAATCTTAAAATGATCTTGATGGAATGCAAGGAGGAAGGTGAATGTGCTGTGGGAAAATATATTGATCAATGGCTCATAGCCTACAAAGCTCTTGGATTCCATCTTTCCTCAGTTTTTGACGTACCTTGGAAATCATCTCCTTAGGGTTGGGCGTTGGTGGTTCACACCTTTAGTCTTAGTTATTCAGGAGGCTAAGATTGGAGGATGTTGGTTCAAAAGCCAACCAGGGCATGTTGTAATCTAAAAGGTTCAATAAAAACTTACCAACTAAAATAAAAGATGTATTTATAAACTGTTCTATTAAGTGGCAACTGATTTGTACAACTATTTCAAACAATATAATTTTTTTAAAGTTCTTAAAATCAATGAAAATAGAAACAGCTTTTCAGAACCCCAGGGATATAGCAAAAGAAGTCTAAACAAGTTGACTTAAAGGAGAGTGAATAAGATTAGAGATGAAAATGGAGATATTAAAAAAACAAAAGTAATATCCAGGATATTATTAAGGAATAAACTACAAGGGCTGGGATGTAGCTCAGTGGCAAAAGCGCTTGTGTAGCAAGTGCAACGTCCTGGGTTCGATCCCCAGTACCAAAAAAGAAAAGACAAAAAATACAGTTAAAAAAAAAAAAAAAAAAAAAAAAAAAGGAATAAACTACATTGAATGAAGTATGAAGTCTGAAGAATAATTATATTATGATTATACTGAAGATAGTATAAATAAAAACAATTTAAATAAATAGTAAAAATAATAAAAGAGTAAAAGAGTAAAAATTTAATTCTATCATGTTATTACCCTATTTACTACCAAATGTATTTATAAAGATGAAAACCATATCCTTAAGAGGAAAAGTTTCTATCATATTATTTTATTCAAGTTAACATCTGATTAACAACAGTAATTTGTAAATAAAATGTGGACAATAGGTAGCACCCACAGATACCTATGGTATATATTTTATATTTATTTGTTAAGTGTATTTGCTATTTGATCCCGATAGGTTTCTCCAATGTTTTAATTAAAATTTTGAAGGATTTTAAATACATGGACACATTTATTATTTTATTATTTATTTTGGCAAAAATAAACTTTCACTTAAAAAAGTCACAAACTTCAGCTCTAAGACTACTTGTCTCATGAACTTCTGTTTTATTTGTTTGTTTGTTGCTGGCTTGAACTTTGGGCCTGTATTCTGTCCGTGTCTTCCTTTTGCTCAAGACTAGCACTCTACTACTTGAGCTACAGTGCCACTTCCGGCCTTTTCTGAGTAGTTTATTGGAGGTGAGAGCTTTATGAACTTCCTTGCCCAATCTGGCTTTGAATAGCAATCCTCAGATCTCATCCTCTGGAGCAGCTAGGATTACAGGCATGAGCCACCGGTGCCCGGCTATGGATGTCTTTTTAACAGTAAAAGTTTTATACTTAGGGTGCAATCTGATCAATAAGATGAAAATGATCATTGATAGAAATGAAAGTTATATTACCGAAAATGAATTCATTTTCAGTGTTAAAATAAAAAAGTGGATCAATAGCTACTTCAGATGTTAGCTAAGAAAATGGTATTTTTTGGGGGGGAGGGGGTCCGGTCGTGGGGCCCAAACTCTGGGCCTGGGCGCTGTCCCTCAGCTCTTCAGCTCAAGGCTAGCACTCTACCACTTGAGCCACAGCGTCACTTCTGGCTTTTTTTCTTTTAGTTTATGTGGTGCTGAGGAATCAAGCCCAGGGCCTCATGCATGCAAGGCAAGTACTCTACCACTGACCCACCTTCCCAGCCCAAGAAAATGGTATTGACATTCTTTTTCATTCAATTTCCAGCTCCTCTAGCTTCATCACAACACTGAAATTATCAATAGAATACTCCTCTACCAAATGAGAACTCAGGATTCTGCTTTGGTGACTCTTAGAATATTTTATTATGAGCATCTATGCCTGGAGACAAGTTGTAGAGAGTCAGTGCCATTTAATCTCATGAAACTCTCACCAACTATATGACTAAATATTAGAATTTCAATTTTTGAATTAAGAAAGTGAGCTCAGCCAGACACTAGTGTCTCACACCTATACTCCTCACTACTCTACAAGTTGAGATCTGGAAAATCGTCATTCAAGATCAGTCCAGGTAGAAAAGTTTGCAAGACTCCATTTCCAAATTAACTAGGAAAAAGTTGTCTGAAGGCATGATTTGAGTTGGAAGAGTGGCAGCTGAGCAAAAATGCTGAGCAAGCACAAGGCTTTGAATTTCATTCTTTGTTAATAGCAGAAAAAATAAAGTTAGTTCAGTATTTTCTTGCTATGAAATTGAAGAGCAAGGCATAATCCATTACAGGAATAAAGCTCTTGTTTGAAACTAAGTAGTATTCTCATATAGTATGGAGACAGCACATTGGACTAGAAAGACTTATAGATCTTGTATACTTTCAATTTGGGTAATGACAATACCTTTAAAGATTTTATGGGTATGTCCAGTTTTCAGAAAGGGAAAACCAATCATGCGATCAAATTATGTATCTCTTTCATTATCTGGTAGTGCTGTGGTTTAAACTCAAGGTTTCATTTGCTGGGAAAGAGCATTATTCCTTGAGCCATGCTTCCAGCCCATTTTGCTTGTGTTGTTTAAACAGAGTCAATTTTGCCTTGCTTGTCTTTGCACTAAGATCTTCCCATTCCCATCCTTCAAAGTAACTAGGATTACACATGTGAGCTTTATAGCATCCCAGAAGCAATTATTTTAGATATTCTTTATTTTTATAATATCAGCTATTCAAATATATCGTTAATTTAAAAGTATTTTTCTTTAAAAAGCAAAGTTTGATGTGGCATGATAGTCTTCAGAAAGAAAAAAAAAAGGTATATGTAAACTTTTTTATGTATGCTTAGATTTGAGGAAGAGGGGGCAGATGTGGAGAAATGTGATTGGAGAACCAGAGTATGATGAAATAGTAATAAGTAGGGATATTTAGCTAGACTTATTTGTTCGGTTCTCCTGTGGTCTTATTTTCTTAGAGATAAGAATGTGCCTTTCCCATGGTTTCCCTTATTTGTAATAACTAGTGTATGTCTTGGACAAGCAGAAAAGCACAAAAGCTATGTACATATGACCATATAAGATGATGCTAAGTTAAATGAACCCCAAAATAGGGACACAGAAGTTTTATCTTTGCTGCTGTTGTTTTTAATGCACATATAATGTACTATGTGATTTTTTTGTTTCTTTTGTATGTTTTTCCCCCATGGTATAACCCCTGTTGTCACTGTATTTGATGTCGGTGCCCTGCATCTTGTGTGTGTGTGTGTGTGTGTGTGTGTGTGTGTGTGTGTGTGTGTGTGTGTGTGTGTGTGTGTGTGTGTGTATCCCTAATTTGGGAGGGGAAAGCAAAATAACAAAATGCTGGAACAAGGATTCAGGTTGACCCACTGTAACAATGAGATATACAAGACACTATGTTGAAAACAAACTTTACAACTTGGGGGGGGCAGGGTTGGGGAGGTGAGGAGAGAAAGAGATGGTAGGGAAAAACAAAGGAGGGAGTAACAATGCTTGATAGGAAATGTACTCGTTACCTTACTCATGTAACTGTAACCTCTCTATACAGTATCTTTAAAATAAAAAATATATATTAAAAAAAAGACTGTGCCTTTGCTCTGGGTGCTGGCGGGGGAGTACCTCTGGAATTAGGATCTTATGTTTCAGGGCAAAGGGCTACAGAGGTTCTCAGTCATGTTACTTATTTTAAACGAGTTTTACTCACTTCAGGGGAGATGGTATGAAGGAAATGTCAGAAAGACCTTTGGATATTACTTTTCTTAAATATTGACATGCTATATTTTAGGGCTGTGTGCCTTAAGCACATCAGTGTAACAATAATAAAAATAAGTATTAATTAAAATTAAGTGAAACTTGTTCAATGTCTAGCAGTGAGCAATCCTAGCTACATAAATTAACCTACAGAAAATAAAGGGATTAATATGTTAAATAACTTGTTTATACTTCCACATACTAGTAAGAGCACAAATTTGAACCCAAGTAGGTAATTAATCACAAGGTTCTATGGATAAAGAAAGGAAGAAGGGAAGGAGGGAAAAGTGGCAGAAGGAAGAAGGGAGGTAATGAGAAGGGGAAAAACTGTCTATAAAATTTAAACATTAGAATATAAAAGACCATATTAAAATTATATGTAGTTTGAAAAAACACAAAAGCTGTTTTGTTTACATAAGAATTAATCTAAGGTTTGTATTAATATAAACATGACTCTTCTGGTTTGTTTCTTTTCATGAAGAAATTCCTGCTCTTCTCATTATGCAGTCTGAGCAACTGCTGAATTCATTGTGCCTATTTCCAATTGTGTGTGCCACCTGTCCGTGCACCAATAATGCTCAGGATTTGGTCTCCCCTGATTGGACAGAAGTGAGGATGAATCCCATGTTCTAAGTTGGAATGGATAAAAAAAAAGATCCTGGTAATACACTTGCATAAATGATTCAATGCTTTAGAACGGGTGGGTATTTAGTTATATTCCATTAATCGCAGGTGTAATGATACTTCCAAGTTAAACTGTCCCATTTTATTACGTAAATTGACTTACAATAGCGAATAGTGCATATGTGACTACTTTGTCAGCTTGTTTTTCCTTTGATTCATTGTTACTGCCAACAAGAACCATATGAAAAATGAGCAGCTCAGTGTTCACTCATCATTTAGTCCCTGAGGATAAACAGACCATTGGGGAACTCTGACTGAAGGCCATTGAAGCCAATTAAGATTTTTCTGTAGGCAGCCTACAGACCTCTGAGGAGGTTGGAGAGGGACCAGGAGTGCAGCCTGTCAGACCTCAGACCTCCACAATGAAGTGAGGGATGCCACCAGATCCATACACCACCAGCAGACCCTACCAATTACTGGTTTGCTGTCCAATCCTAACGTTCATCTAGAACTCTGGTTTTACACAATGCTCTCAGATATGGAATGCTACCTGATGCTGTGTAGGCTCTACCTCAGTCAAAGGAAGAAAATTATTCTCATTTGTTACATGAAAGACCAAACACAAGAAAGTAGCATATGTAGTGAATAAAAGAGAAATTTCCTGATTATTCCCAGTGTGTAGTGACTCAGAGTTTATAAGGATTCAAAAGATCTTATCAGTCCCAAAATATGATCAAAAATAAGACCAAAAATATGACCAAATAAATCACTATATGTATTTCAAAGCCTATTAATATCTGAACACAATGCTTTATAGATATACAGCAAAAAGGATTTTGTATCAGATGACTTTATTACTACTGAAATAAATTCTAGTTTATTGAGATATATTCTAACATAATGGGTCAAGAAAGAAATATTTTATGTAACACAAATTGAATGAAACCATGTAGGGATTTAATGGTATAAGAGTCAGGTAAGAGTTGGGCTGCCGGCATGTAAATATTCACCAGAAAGATTTAAAGGAACTATTCAGATAGAAGAAAGAACCAATGAAGTTAGAGATGGGACAGCTGGAATTGTTGAGTTGGAGAGCACAAAGGAAAAGGTTAAAGTAAGGCCAACAGAGTCTAAAAGACGTGGGGCACCATGAAGTACAACATCAAACACAGAGGGAGTCCCTGAAAGAAAAAGGGGGAGGCCCTAGACACTGGGGATGCAGTCTGGAGCAAGACAAGTTTGTCCCAACCTTGTTGCCGCTGAGAGTAATCAAATATATGGGACTTTAGTAGATTCAAAAATTTCTGTGAGTAGAGAAGAAATTGTTATAAACCATCATGCATGGAAGGGAAGGTATTGGTTGTATGGAGAATAGGTATGAATCCAATCTTTACTTGAAAACATAGGCATAAATATAGTAATGAAAACAATAAGATCATAAATTTATTGTGGTCGCTCTAATAGTAATAGATATGAAGTACACCATACTGATGTGTTCCAGAGCCTGTGTTCTTTATATTTATTATCCTTTTAAATGATTTATTTATTTACTTATTTACTTATACCGAGACAGACTTCCAATTCCCCCACCCCCACTCCACCTCTGGTTCTCTTTGAGATCACTTCTTGCTTTATTCCAGACAAATCTGGACCTATTTATGTTTCCCACCAGAGCTGAGATTGCAGATGGAAACCATCACATTCAGCTGTTGGCTGGGGCAGGCATGAGGGCTGGACAGGGTGTCCTCAAACTTTTTGCTCAGACTGACCTTGAACCAAGATCCTCTGCACCTAGAGCTCTCAAGTAACTAAGAATACAAGCATTAGTCACTGGTAACTGTGTAGGACACATGGGCAGCAAAGATGGCATGAGAGGGAGTTGAGTGGGCAGAGCCCGAGTTGTTTATGTTAAAATCTGACTGTATACCACAACCAGGTGAAGTGATGTCAGCCTGTGAACAGCTCGGGGACAGCAAGGAAAGTATAGAAAGCTTAGAAGCACATGTTAAGGTGACCTCTACACTGTTGGTTGGTTCCTCTTCCTCCCCTTCCATGCCACGTGGTTTTTTGCTTTAAAAAGTGCTTGCTGTGTGATAATGAAGGAGTTCCTGCTTGACTTGACTCCCAGCTGCTTCTGACTGTCTCCAGGGCTAAGGGAGGCTGGGGAACAGGCGGAGGAAGAACCAACACAACTGTGTTATTTTTTTCTGTCGTGGGTCTTGAACTCTGGACCTGGGCACTATCCCTAAGCATTTTTGCTCATGGCTAGTGCTGTACCACTTTGAGCCACAGCTCCACCTCCAGTTTTCTGGTAGTTTAATTGGAGATTAGAGACTCTCGGGCTTTTCTGTCCAGGCTGGCTTCAAACTCCGATCATCAGATCTTAAGCCTCCTGAGTAGCTAGGATTATAGGTATGAGCCACTGGGGCCCTGCCATTTTTTTGTTGTTTTGTCTTGTTTTGAGACAGGGTCTTGTGGTATATATTATTCAGGCTAACTTCAAACTCTCAGTCCTCCAACTTCAGCTTCTGCAGTATGGGTATTATAGATCTACACTTCCATGACCAGATAAATTAAATATCTTTAATATTAAGGTAGAATTAGTATCATTTTAAAGAGAAAGGAAGAATACAATGATTACAATGATATTTAAATTAGAGAATTAAAAAACTTTAATACTTTTTTAATTGTGAAAATACAGAGGGGTTACAATTTCATGAGCAAGGTAATGAGTACATTTCTTATCAAGCATTGTTGCCTCCTCCTTTGTTTTTCCCTTACTATCCCTGCCCTCCCATTTCCACGACTACCCCCTGTCCTGCTACAGTTATAAAGTTCGTTCTTCAACATTGCATCTTGTATATCTCATTGTTGCAATGGGTCCACCTGTATCCCTATTTAAACAATTTGTTTTTTCCCTTCCCCTCCCCAAATTATACCAACATCAAATACAGTGAAAACAGGGGTTATGCCGTAGGGGAAGTAAATTAGGGAATTTTTAAAGAAGAAACATTAGTAAACAGTTAAAAGTTTCACCTCCAATAAACTTACTTATTACTGATGCAAAAATAAGATTGTGTATTAATGTTTTAAAATATCTGACTAGTTTTGTGTCACAGTCATAATGTTTTAACATTGACTATGTTTTAATTGAATGCATACTTGTAAGTACTATACAAGTTTCTATTTTGCTTTCCTTGTGGAAACTTCTGTTTCAATTTTATTTTCCTTGAGCAAAATTTTTCATGAAATACATCAACAAGAAACAATCTGTCACTAATTCAAAAGAACAATATTATCCCAAAACACACACATACACAGTGAGAATCAGCAAGTTCTGATTTAAGAAAAACAAATATTTCTTCTATTGCTTTACTTGCCAAGAATTAGAATCTTCATAAAATTTTATCCCTACATGAAGATCAGTTAGAGTGACTAAATTATACAATATTTAAATACTATAGCAGGTTTTCCATTCATAGTCTAGTGTTTCTGGATTTCTCTTGTAATTGCCATTTTCTTATAGTTTGGGATAACACCAAAGCAGTTGGCTGTACCAAGATGTGATGAATAACCCTATAACATTTTCAGAGCATGCACAGTTATAATCTGATACTATTTTTCCTGTGCCATATCTCTGAGACATGACAAAATTTTGGCAGGCTCCACCACCGTAGCTATTAGCAATAAGGTTTATTCCTTACATGTCTACACTGATGTCTGCACAGATGTTAACAACTGGGAAACAGACACAGTTTGGAGAAAGAAGCTGATTTATAACAGCCAGCAATGAAGAAGTTGATTTGTAGTTTTAAAAAATGAAGGAAATCATCACCAGTAAAAATTACAACAAATGATAAATTAGGAAAAATCAAGTTTCACAAAGTAAAATCCCAGTTCCTCATCTGCCATAATTATCAGAGAAGTAGTTTTAAAGTCACACAAAGGAGAACATTTCAGTTTCAATAGCTTACTATGATCACTAAACAACAGCATGAAAACAAGAACAAAATCTTATTTTGAATAAGGAGCTATTGCCATAAAACTCATCTAGGATTATGAGTCAGAAAGAATTTGTACAGGATGCATTTGTTCTATGCTAGAGATTACCTCGGTGACAGGCAGAAGGAAAGAAGAAAATTCAAACTATTTTGTGGGGGAGGGGTCTGGTCGTGGGACCTGAACTCTGGGCCTGGGTGCTGTCCCTCAGCTCTTCAGCTCAAGGCTAGTGCTCTACCACTTGAGCCACAGTGCCACTTCCACTTTTTTTCTTTTTTGCTTATGTGGTACTGAGGAATTTAACCCAGGGCCTCATGCATGCAAGGCAAGTGCTCTACCACTGAGCCACCTTCCTAGCCCCAAACTATTTCAACTAACTTATAAAACCAAAAGTATTTTGAGGAATAAGAGTTGGTGAGCAAATTAAAATTACTTCAGATAGGAAAAGTTGTATTTGTAGTTTGGGAAGGGGAAAAAAAAAACCTTTTGATCAAGCTTGCTTGATAAGAAATGTACTCATTATCTTGCCCATGTAATTGTAACCCCTCTGTACAGTATGTTCACAAAAAATAAAAATTAAAATTAAAAAAAGAAATAGACAGAGAAATAATTTACAATGGCAAAGTTCCAATTCCATTTCCCCCAAGGAGAAATTTTTCAGAAATGGTATTCATACAAATGTCCAAGGCATTCAACATTGAAACATTGCTTTAAATATTGGGGCTGAAGACCCAATAGCAGACATCAGGTGGGCTTTTCCCAACTCCAATTTGAAGCATATCATTCACATTGCACACACATAAAATTAAAAACCAGAAACACAGAAATGATAAATGTTAACAACAAGGACAATGAACTCAAAGATGAAGGAAAAAGGAGTTGCTGCATGTCTTAACAACTGGATATTCAAGTTCAACACTCAATGCAACTGAATGTTGGGCTCCATACTTCAATGTCATATGGTGTTTTGAAAATGGAAAAACCTAGACTTAAAAAAGAATTTGAATGAAGGACATTCGTCTTTTTTCTTTCTTTTTTCCCCTCTCCCATCCTGGGACATGAATTCTGTGCCTGGGTGCTGTCCCTGAACTTTCTCACTCAAAGCTAGCACTCTACTACTTGAGCCACATCTCTCCTTCCTGGTTTTTATTGTTTACTGAAAATAAACATCTCACAGGCTGACTTTGATCTGTGATCCTCCTCAGCTTCCTGAGTAGCTAGGATTACAGGCATGAGCCACCAAATGAGGGAAAGTCTTTAACCTACAGTTTGCCTACATCCTACATGCAATTATACTATTGCACCAGCAAAGACTATTTCGTTTCCCATAACCCCATGGGAAGGAGTTCTCTTCAGTACCATAGTAGAACGTGGACAGACAAGGCCAAGATTATGATTATCAGGTGAGAGGCATTTGCAACACAAGTTATTATATGATAACTTTCATGTATGATACCAAAGTCCATAAGCAACACAAATTATTATGATAGCTTTCATGTATAATAGCAAAGTCCATAAGCTTACAAACAAAATGCCTATATGAATGTTACCACTCTTCTGGCTAATGGTGCTATGAACTTGGAATTGTTATGTACACTTTTTTTTTTAATTCTGCAGAAGAAGTAGAGAATTCGGTGAGCTTTATATCTTTTGAAGTTGCTTCAGGCTTTGCAATTGTCTAGGCAGCGTCAGTCAATATAAAAAATGTACTAAAGTTTTGCATACCTGATGACTGCAGGTTGTTAAGAGATTTTTGATCTTGCAGATATTACTCATCCTGGAAATGAACTACCAGACTATGTGATGGGATGCGCGTTGCACTTTTGAGCTCATTATATGTATGTCTTTCTGAAACTGTAGCAACCACATTCCTTGCAGTTTAGGCAGAAAAATATGCAAGCTCCATCCATCTTGGTTGGTCCAAATATATGACAAATAAAAAATCATTGAAAAGTTCTCTCTTAAAAGAGACAGAGAGAAAGAGAGAGAGAGAGAGAGAGAGAGAGAGAGAGAGAGAGAGAGAGAGAGAGAGAGAGAGAGAGAGCCACTCCAGCTATGTAAGTAATGCAAGTAGCAAGCATAATGATAATAAAACATGACAATTATCATCACAGGAAAATTTTCATCAGTCCATCATTTCCTGTGACTTATCAGGTAGAAATCAGCTACCATGAGGAACATTTGCACACAATATCTGCCCCTCTCCTTTTCCTCACACCATGTGAGAACACACAGAAAAGACGGACATCTACAAGTCAAGAAGAGAAATTTCATCAGAAAATAAATTGACCTGCTACTTGATCTTGGATTTTCCACATACAAAACTGTGAGAAAATAAATTTATTTTTTGCAAGCTACCTAGTACATAGTGTTTTATCATGGAAACCCAAGCATACTAATATAGCCAATAACTGTCAATTAGATGTACTTGATGATCTTATTATTGGGCCTGTGAAGACAACATCTACTGTTTGGTGACAGTCTACGAGGTATACATCACACTGAGTACATTGTTAAGAATCAAGTTTTACCCTTAGCCCAGAGTCCTTTATAGCCTCAAATTGGAGTCCAATATATTTCATTGATATAATAATGAAAAGGAAATATTTATGTTCAAAAAAGTGATGCTTCTTTGTAATTCCAAATTAAATTGTGTGAATTTTTATGGTAAAATGATAGTTCTTGCAGTTATTTTAGTTGTGTCAAAGGTGATTAAATTAAGTTTAGAAATGATACTATGGTAAACAAAGACACGTAAATTTTAGTTAACCATGGAATGTTAGAAATCCTACAACATATTAAAGTAAAAAAGAAAATAGATGCCCTTCAACAAATAAGGAAATAACTAAGATGGATATTTAGAAGAACCAATAATCTTTATTGTGATACACCAGCATGATAGCTTCTTGTTTTCCAACAGAATAAAGGGGGGAGCAATGAGCACAGTTATAGTAAGGTAAGAATTTTCAACAAAGAGGAAGTAAAGGCCACTCAGAAGAATGAGCAATGGGATCCAGAAACTGGCTGTGTGGTTAGGAAGCAGCTGTTTTGTATTGTCACTCCCCCTCTTTTTCCTCCTACTTTTAGGGAATTTAACAGATTGTGATTGGGCAAGATGATAGATTTGGTCAGAAAGATTATGATCAGGTCCTCCCCTTTCTCCTCCCCTTAGGCAATTTGTTAGATTGTAGTTGGCTTGTCTAAAACAGATAAGACCCTCCCCTGGACTGTCATCACAGGATGATGGTTTAAAGGAGAGTGGGCCTGAGTTATGAAAGGATCCAAAACCCTCCTTTCTGTGAGATGGCATGAACTAGTGGATATTTTCCTTTATTTTTCAGTATGTTAGATGACCACTGACACCAGAACAAAGAGAATTAGCATACAGAAGAGGTAATGGTGAATGAGGTGATTACTGATGACCAACTAGATTATTACTATATATCAGGCTCTGCATAGGTTAATAGCTTTCCTCAGCCTGTTCCATGGAGCATTCACAATTCTGTCAGAATGTTTTTGAAGACATTACATAAGGTGCATATTGATTTACCACTAGTTTGTGACAACCATATTCACGGTCAATTGTCTGACATTATAGCCATAACCTGACCATTGTATTTATTATTTTTCTTTC
This sequence comes from Dipodomys merriami, assembly GCF_024711535.1. NCBI lineage: Eukaryota > Metazoa > Chordata > Mammalia > Rodentia > Heteromyidae > Dipodomys > Dipodomys merriami. The sequence continues at coordinate 24,804,658 of NW_027202270.1, read as the reverse complement.
TCCCAAACCTACAGTTTCTTTATTTGGGTTTATAAAACTACATCAGCCCATAGTTTAACTGTTAAGGCTAACCTTTTGCCTGTTCCTCTCTGTATGTCAGACAAAAGACAAGAATGGCATTTGAAAATGTCATAAAGACTAGCTTTTTCAGAAAAAAAAAAGCACAACCCTGGATCTTTGGGAGCATTTAGAATTTTACACCATCATATACACTTGACTTTAACACCTTTCTTTTTAGGACACCATTCTCTATTTTAAAATAAAAATCATTTCCTAACAAATGGGGCAATATCATTCTTTCTGATGGAGGCATAGAACTCCATTGTATATATATACCACATTTTCTTGATCCATTCATCTACTGAGGGGCATCTGGGTTGGTTCCATATCTTAGCTATGGTAAATAATGCTGCAATAAACATAATTGTGCTGGTAGCTTTAGTATGGTTTTATTTGTGATCATTTGGGTAAATGCCCAAAGGTGGGATTTCTGGGTCATAGGAGAGCTCTATGTGGGGTCTTTTGAGGAACCTCCATACCTCCATACTACTTTTCCAAAGTGGTTGAACAAGTTTACACTCCCACCAACAATGCAGTAAGGTTCCCTTCTGTCCATATCCCCTCCAGCATCTGTTGTTATTAGAGTTCTTGATTATACCATTCTAACTGGGGTGAGGTGGTATCTCAATGTTCTTTTGATTTGCATTTCTTTTATGGCTAGGGAGGTTGAGCATTTCTTCATGTGTCTATTGGCCATACTTCTTTCTTCTTCAGAGAAATTTCTCTTTAAGTCTTTAGCCCACTTATTTATTGGACTGTTGTTTCTTTGAGAATTTGTTATGTCTGAGACCAGCAGAAATGGTAAGATAAGTTGATGTTAGGTGAAATGAACCCCAAGATAAGGATTCAATATGTTTTCTTTCTTGCGGTTGTTTCTAACATATTTATAAGATTATTTCTTTGTTGCTTTGTATGTCCCTCCCCCACGGTATAACCTCTGTTTTCACTGTATTTGATGTTGGTATACTTTGTGGAGGGGAAAGGAAAAAACAAATTGTTTAAATAGAGAGACAGGTGAACCCATTGCAACAATGATATGTACAAGACGTTACGTTGAACGAACTTTACAACTTTGGTGGGGGGGAAGAGAGGAAGCGGAGATGGGAAGGGATGGGAAGGGGAAACAAAAAGGAGGAGGCAACAATACTTGAAAAGAAATGTACTCATTACCTTGCTCATGTAATTGCAACCCCTCTGTACAATATTTTCACAATAAAAAAAGAATACATAAATAAATAAAATAAAAACTGAACATGGGAATGAGGAAAATTTTTTTCTACATAGCTTTCAAAACTTTACTGACAATAAAATCATTGTCACAATGAACTATAAAAATCAGTAAAGATAATGTTTTCTCACTCCATTTTATTTACCTAAAATGTAATCTACTAATTGCCTCAAGAAATACAGTTTTTAAATACAACAGTCTTTAAATAAAGTTTTTAAGTCTTATCTTTTAGAGTTTAAGTTTATATGCTCAGTGAACTTTTCTTATACCACCTTTCAGATACCATTTCTTTGTTTCATATAAATTTGTGATATTTCATTAAGTTGATTTATCATAAATTTTAACTTTGCCATTCATAGAAAATGCTTACATTTTTTTGTGACAAATAATATCTAATACCCATTTACAACTGTTTTGTTTACATGATGTTATTTTTATTGCATTTCCAGCCTATTTATTTCAAAAGTGTTACAACAATGTCCACAATTGTTCTGGACATTGGTATTTCTTCACATCAATAATACATTTGAATTCAATATTCTTCCTGTCTCTTCTATAGAAACAATAACTCTGCTCAGGAGAATAAGGTGCATTGCCATGTATAAGATATTGGCTTGAACATCACAATTATTTATTTTGTTTACTGGGGTAAACAAAAGAATGTTTGAAATATAATAGTGATGGCAAACAGCAGAGTGAATGGAGGGGAGATAGTAGGAACTGTAATCAGAGAAGAAGTGAATTGGAGGTTCTCTTTTTCCTTTCTTCTTGCTTTTTGGTGTGTCCATATAGTTGCCATTTTATTTACTCTTTTTGTTAACTCTTCTCAATGGAAATTTCATTTCTCCTTTCAGAATCTAAGTTCCTTTGCAGTCCTTTGGCCCAGGTTACCAGTATCCTGATTTCATCCTGCTGTCCTTTGATCTCACCTGACTGTCACTGCATCTCCCCCTGTTTTCTTATCTAATTCATAATTCATAGCATTTGTTATATCCTAGTGAATAAGCCAAAATGTTTACAAATTATTTTCAGATTTGTATAGTAAATATTATAAGGCATGCTAGTCATCTTCATTGTAATAAACATATATTGATATAGAGACAGAATATTGCCACTTAAAACCATGTCTAGCAGTTTCTGTTCTGAGCACAAAGGAAGTGATTTTCTTCTTCACTGTTTGTTAAGTTCACATTCAGTTATCCTCAATCAATTTGTTCCTCTTCTCTGGTTTTGTGGCACTTTATTTCTCAAGATCATTTCCTGTGTACACTTATAAGCTTAAAAAAACAGTCAAAAATAATGTTATGGCTTGGCTGTAGGTTGTTGGAAGAGTTGCTGTCATCCTAAATGATTTATCCTGAATACTGGGCTAATCCTGACTCAAATTAATGCAACTGAATCAATTATTTGATTGAGAAGACTTACAACAAATCTGAGATGATAAGAAAAGCTCAGATGAAATAGCTCCCTAGACATGAAGTTTAATAAGTGTCATCTCATGGACAATTACTCTGAAGTTACTTACTGATTTTCAGTGATAAGCACTGGATAAGGAAATATTCATAACTTTAAAATTTTCAGTGATAATTCATGTATATATATATATATGTATTAAAGTAAATGAAATTGGAAGTTCAAAATTGTATCAAATATTACCTGCATAAAAGCATTTTACAAACCATGGGTTGCTAAAGTAGATAGCATAAAAAGAGGAAAAACTGAAATGTTTTATATACTTTTTACCAACTAATGTTTTAATAAGAAATAATGTAATTAAAATGTAATGATTTGCATTTATCAAAAAAACACAGCTGATTGAAAGTCAGAGGATTGTAACTGGATCTAAGGAGTAAAATTGTGATTATTGCTCTTTTCCATGACTCTTCCATATCTCATTTCTACCTTTGGTATTTTCGATTCTCTATTTTTGAAATTTGCATATATCTTTTAATGTTTCCAGGGGACTTTCAAAGAAACTCAAAAGTGCCAATACCTGGCACTATTTGAACAATAGTATTCAGACTCAAGGAAAGCTACAGTCCTCCCAATCTACCTCCCAAATAGCTGGAGTTACAGAGGTGAACCTGTGTGCAACAGTTACAAGCAGCAAACTTTACCATTTGTTAGTTCCTGAAGTTTGCTCAAACACATACACTCAAGTAACTTCTTTCATGATACAAGATACAGAATGATTCCAACATTCTGGAGTCTTTTAGAGCCTTATAGAGAAAAAAAAACTTCTATGCTGAAACTATGTAGCATATAAAAGTAAGCAAATGATTCTATTTTTCTGATTTATGAGCAACTTGAAAAGATTGGGGAGGATGACACAAACTGTGGGCTGTTGGTGCTTAAGGGCTGGACTTGGCTGAGGAAGTTCAAGCAGCCTTTTTATTTTGACACTTGGTAGGAGTCAGAGAAAGAAATGATGAGAAGATGGAAAAGCCCTGTGTAAAAAACATCCTTTGATGCTCAGTTTCTCTGGTTTCTGAAATACTTGAATCTGAGCCACACTAAACAGAGCAGGCAAACCTGGAGGATAGATTTCCCCTTCAAAGCCAAAAAAGAGTCTTGGAGCTTGAGTGAGATTAGTTACAAAATCCAAAGGGCTTTCTATGGTCTTAAGACTTTTTAAGAACAAGGTATCAGCACCCTATTTGACATTCTCTGTCTTTTTTTAATGTAATTTATAAATCTTTACTTAGATTTATCTCAAAAGTGTTTCTTTTTTATTTTATTTTTTTGTGAACACAGAGGGGTTACAATTACACCGGCAAGATAATGAGCATTCCAAGCATCCCTTCCCACCCTCCCCCTCCACTCCTCCCCCCCCACCAAAATTGTAAATTTCGTTTTCGACATGACAACTTGTACTCCTCATTGTTGCAATGGGTCCACCTGTATCCTTAAACGACTTGCTTTTCCCCTTCTCCTCCACAAATTATACCGACATCAAATATAATGAAAGCAGGGGTTATACTGTGGGGGAGGGACATACAAAACAACTAAGAAATAATCTTATAAATGCGTTAGAAACAAATGCATGAAAGAAAAAAAACATTTAAATACATATCTAAGGGTTCATTTTCCTAACATCACATTATCTGACCTTTTCTGCTTGACTCATACATATACTAGATATTGCAAATAAGGGCTTGGCTTACTTCACTTAATATAATTTTTTCCAAGCCTTTCCATTTCCTAACAAATGGGGCAATGTCATTCTTTCTGATGGAGGCATAGAATTCCATTGTGTATATAAACCACATTTTCTTGATCCATTCATCTACTGAGGGGCATCTGGGTTGGTTCCAGATCTTAGCTATAGTAAATAATGCTGCAATAAACATAGCTGTGCTGGTAGCTTTAGTGTGGTCTTGTTTGTAAACATTTGGGTAAATGCCCAAAAGTGGGATTTCTGGGTCATAGGAGAGCTCTATGTGAAGTCTTTTGAGGAACCTCCATACTGCTTTCTAAAGTAGTTGAACAAGTTTACACTCCCAACAACAATGAAGTACGGTTCCCTTCTGTCCACATCCCCTCCAGCATCTGTTGTTGTTAGAGTTCTTGATTTTTGCCATTCTAACTGGAGTGAGGTGGTACCTCAATGTTGTTTTGATTTGCATTTCTTTTATGGCTAGGGAGGTTGAGCATTTCTTCATGTGTCTATTGGCCATCCTTCTTTCTTATTCAGAGCAGTTTCTCTTTAAGTCTTTAGCCCACTTATTGGGCTGTTGTTTCTTTGAGGATTTGTTGTTGGTTGATTTAATTTTTTGAGTTCCAAGTATATTTTACATATGAGACCCTTGTCTGTTGTATGGCTAGTGAAGATCTTATCCCAATCCGTGTGCTTTCTATTGATCTTGCTAACTATGTCCTTTGCCATGCAGAAGCTCTGCAGCTTCATGCAATCCCATTTGTCCAACCTTTCTTGATTTGTTGTGTTTCTGGGTCTCTATTCAGAAAATTTCGGCCTGAGCCAAGGAGACCTAGGGTTTCTCCTATTCCATCCTGTAATGTTTTCAGAGTGTCTACTTTGACTCCAAGGTCTTTGATCCATTTGGAGTTGATTCTGGTGCAGGATCTAGCTTTAGTTTTCTACAAGTAGTTAACCAATTTTGCCAGCACCATTTACTGAAGAGGCTGTCTTTCTTCCATTCTATTGTTTTAGCTCCCTTATCGAAGATTAGATGGCTATAGGTCTGTAGGTTCATTTCTGGGTTTTCAATTCTATTCCATTGGTCCTGAGGTCTGTTCTTATGCCAGTACCAAGCTGTTTTGATTACTATGGCTTTGTAGTAGAGTTTGAAATTTGGTATTGATATTCCTCCAGCAGTGTTCTTTCCATTGAGGAGCGTTTTGCTATTCGGGGTCTTTTATTGTTCCATATGAATTTTTGGATTGTCTCTTCTATTTCCTTGAAGAATGACGTTGGAATTTTGATAGGTATCGCATTGAATTTGTAGATAGCATTGGGAAGTATTGCCATTTTCACAATGTTAATCTTTCCAATCCAGGAGCATGAGAGGTTTTGCCGTTTTCTAAGTTCTGTTTTGATTTCCTTTTTCAAGTTTTTAAAGTTTTCATCATAAAGGTCCTTCACTTCTTTGGTTAAGTTAATTCCTAGGTATTTTATTTTTTGTGGGGCTATTACAAATGGAGTTGCTTTCCTAATTTCAGCCACACTTTTCTCATTGTTGGCATACACAAAAGCCATTGATTTTGGGGGGTTAATTTTATACCCTGCTACTTTGCCAAAGTTTTGAATCAGCTTGAGTAATTTGGGAGTGGAGTCTATGGGATTCTTTAAATACAAGATCATGTCATCTGCAAAGAGGGAGAGTTTTATTTCTTCTTTCCCTATTTGGATCCCCTTTATGTCTGCATCTTGTCTTATTGCTGTAGCTAGGCATTCTAATACTAGATTGAAGAGAAGTGGAGAGAGTGGACATCCTTGTCTTGTTCCTGAGTTAAGAGGAAATGGCTTTAGTTTTTCAACATTAAGTATAATGCTGGCTGTAGGGTTGTCCTATACAGCCTTTATTGTATTGAGGAATGTTCCATGGATTCCGAATTTTTCCAAAACCTTCATCATAAGGGGTGTTGGATCTTGTCGAATGCTTTTTCTGCATCTATTGAGATAACCATGTGGTTCTTATCCTTGCTCCTGTTGATGTGATGAATAATATTAATTGATTTGCATATATTGAACCAGCTTTGCATCCCTGAAATGAATCCTGTTTGATCGTGGTGTATGATTTTTTGGATGAATTGTTGAAGTCGATTGGCCAAAATTTTGTTGAGAAGTTTTGCATCAATATTCATCAAAGAAATGGGTCTATAGTTCTCTTTCTTTGATGAGTCCCTGCCTGGTTTTGGGATGAGGGTTATGATGGCTTCATAGAATGTGTTCGGTAGTGAACTTTCTCTTTCAATTTCATTGAAGAGTTGAAGGAGTATTGGTGTGCTTTGAAGGCCTTGTAGAATTCTGCTTTAAAACCATCTGGTCCTGGGCTTTTCTTAGCTGGGAGGTCTCTTATTGCTGTTTCTATTTCAATGCTTGATATGGGCCTGTTAAGATGGTTTAACTCATCTTGGTTTAGTTTTGGCATGTCAATATTTGCTAGGAAAAGGTCCATTTCTGTCAAGTTCTCAAACTTATTAGTATAAAGTTTTGAGAAGTATTCCCTTATAATGTTCTGAATCTTGGTTGTTTCCGTGGTGATGTTTCCATTCTCATCTCTGAGTTTATTTATTTGGGTGTGTTCTCTCCTTTTTCTGATAAGATTTGCTAAGGGTCTGTCAATTTTGTTAATTTTTTCGAAGAACCAACTCTTTGTTTTGTTGCTTCTTTCTGTAGTTTTTTGGATTCTAATTCATTTAATTCTGATTTAATTTTAATTATTTCTTTCCATCTACTGGATTGGGGTTTACCTTGCTGCCCTTTTTCCAGGAGGTTTAGATGCATCATTAAATTGTTAGTTTCAGATCTCTCCAATTTGTTGATGTAGGAGCTCAGAGCTATAAACTTGCCTCTGAGTACTGCCTTTGCTGTGTCCCAGAGGAGCTGGTAATTTGTGTGCTCATTTTTGTTGAATAGCATAAACATTTGAATTTCCTTTCTAATCTCTTCCATGACCCACTCGTGATTCAGCAGTGTGTTGTTCAGCCTCCATGTGTTACCGGACTTTCTTTGGTGGCTTTTGGTGTTGAGTTCTAATTTTATTCCCTTGTGGTCAGAGAGAATGCAAGGTATAACTTCAATGTTTCTAATTTGTACATTTGCTTTGTGGCCTAAAATGTGGTCTATTTTAGAAAATGTTCCATGTGTTGCTGCGAAAAACGTGTGTTCTGATGCTGCTGGGTGAAATATTTGGTAGATGTCTATTAAATCTAGTTGATCTATGCAGCTGTTTAGATCTGAGGTTTCTCTGCTGAGTTTTTGCCGAGTTGATCTATCTATTGGGGAGAGTGGTGTGTTAAAATCCCCAACAATTACTGTCTTTGGATCTATGTGGGATTTGAGGAAAAGTGGTGTTTCTTTGATAAATTTGTGTGCTCCATTGTTTGGCGAATAGATATTTAGAATTGTAATATCCTCCTAAAGGAGAGATCCCTTAATTAGTATGTAGCGACCTTCTTTTTCTCTTCTCACGAATTTTAATTTGAAGTCTATTTTATGTGATATTAGGATTGCAACTCCCGCCTGTTTATGGGGGCTGTTTGCTTGGTAGATTTTGCTCCAGCCTTTAACATTGAAAATATGTTTGTTTTTATGGGCAAGATGTGACTCCTGAAGGCAGCAGATAGAAGGGTATTGTTTTTTAATCCAACTAGACAGTCTATGTCGCTTAATTGCAGAGTTAAGTCTGTTAATGTTAAGAGATAGGACTGAGAGGTATTTGAGAGTTCCTGCCATGTTATCCACCTTCTTGGGGGCTGCAAAAACTGGGTTCTTCCTATGGTTCTTGGATTCTCAGTTTGGGTGCAGTTTCTTGGCCTTTATTGTGGTCTTGTTGGTTTTCTATATGTAGGACATCTTTAAAAATCTTTTGTAAGGCTGGTTTGGTGGAGATGTATTGTTTCAATTTTTCTTTGCTATGGAAGGTTTTTATTTGGCCAGTTATGAAGAAGAGTTTAGCTGGGTACAGTATTCTTGGTTGATAGTTGCTTGTTTTTAAGGCATGGCATACATCATTCCAGGCTCTTCTTGCTTTGATTGTCTCTGCTGAGAAATCTGAGGTGATTCTAATTGGTTTCCCTTTATAAGTGATTAATCTTTTCTCCACAGCTTTAAGGATCTTTTTCTTGGTCTGAGTTGATCCTGTGTGGATTATAATGTGACAGTGGGATGTCCTATTCAGGTCTGGTCTATTTGGAGTTCTAAAAGCATCTTGTATCTGAATAGGCCTATCTTTTTGCATGTTTGGGAAGATCTCTGCTAGGAACCTGTTAAACAAATTTCCTAGACCATTAACTTCTGTTTCTAGGTGCTCCTCTACACCCATTATCCTTAGATTAGGCCTTCTGATGGTTTCTTCCAAGTGTTGGATTGATCTATCATATTTCTTGGACTTGTCTTGGATGGTTGTATGTTCTTTCTCTATAATATCTAGGCTGTCTTCAATCCCTGAGATTCGATCTTCTGCATGGTCTAACCTGCTGTCAAGACTTTCTACTTTGTTTTTTATTTCTTTTCCTTCTAATTGGTCAGCTTTGATGGCTTCAAATTCTTTGTTGAAGCTTTGTTTTAGATCTTGTATGAACTTCTTTACTTCCTTAATTTGGTGTTCAGTGTTTATTCTCAAATTACTTAGTTGATTGTTTATGGTTTCCTTGGACTCCCATTCCTTCTGTTGGGTTCCATTCAGCATTCCCTTTGTGGTCTCCCTGACTTCCTTCAGTTCTTTGTTAATGGATCACATGAATGCCTTTAGTGATCTTTGTGTATTCTCATCCTGCTCTCTCAATTCCTGTATTAGTCTTTGCTTAGCTTCCTCCTGGTCGCATTCATGCCATTCCTGTAGTTCTCTTTGAGTGTTCTCAGCCTGTTCACGCCATCCCTGCCTTTCTCTTTGAGTATTCTCAAGCTGCTCACGCATATCCTGTATCAGTTTCTGAGTAGCTTCCTCACGCTCATGATATTCCTGTATAAACCTTTGGATTGCCTCCTCTCTCTCCCTATCATGCTCATACAGAGTCCTTTGTAGGTTTTCAATCCTTTCCTGCATTGCCCTATTGTTTGCCTCCTCTCTCTCTCTATCACGCTCATACAGAGTCCTTTGTATGTTTTCAATCTTTTCATTTATCATGTTTGCCAGCAGTGTTTGTAGAACCATTTGGGAATTCGCCTCTGGATTATCTGTTCTGTCCCCTGATTATCATGAGTGGGAGTTGAGATACCCGGACTTGCCATTTTTCTTGTGTTTTTCCGGCTTACTCTGCCCATTTGGGATGAAAATAACACCAGTTTTGTGCTAGAACACTACCTTAAGGCAAGCATCAACCAAAGTCTGAATTTGCACACTCAATAGTCTGCAGATACAATCTAGTTCAACAGATACATCTATTCACCGTCAAACAACTATATATTAATGGGCTACGAACTGCAAAGAAGAATTTGGAAAACCAGAAATTAGGTTTAGGGAGAGATGTGGGTAAAAAATAGGAATAGAATGATGTGGGAAGGCACAGGGAGAGTTAACTAAGTCCTAATCTCAAAGCAGGAAATAGGTTGGATAGGATGAAAGTAGAGAGAGAGAAAGAAAGAAGAAAGAGAAAGGGAAAAGAACAGAGACCAGAAAAAATAGAAAAGTAAAAATTAATAATATTATGCAGAAACTATTCAGAGAAGAACCTGAATATAATGAGAGAAGGGGAAGGATATAAAGGAGATGTGCAAAACTTAAAAATAAAAATATTTAAAATATTATATAGGTATAAAGAGGTAGTACTGCTATTAAGGAATTTAAGTCTCAGAGGTTTTGAATTGAGTAACAAATTTGTGGATTAAGTGTGTACTTAATGGGGGATAGGGTCTAATAGTCAACTATAGATTTATCGGAGGATGTGCAAAACAACAATTAAGTCACATAAGGAAGAACGAAAGAGAATAAAATGTGAAAAGGATAAGAAAGGAAGAAGAAAAGATCAGAAGTTTAGTAGAGCTAAACAAAAAAACAAAAAGAAAAAAAATTTTTAAAAGAGAAAGAAAAAAAAGAAAGAAAAACATACACACACGTATCCCTAAAATAAAAATTATAAGAGGGAAAAAAGTTACTAGAAAACAATTTTTTTCAAAAAAAGGTAAAAATTAAAAAGTTTTAGAAAAGAAAAAAAATTTTCTATAACAGGTACCAAAAAAAAATAAAGAAGAAAAAAAAAGTTCTTTGATTTTTTGGGGGAGGGGTGGGAAAAATCGTGAATCTCCCTTGTGTCTGTAACCAGCCTCTTGTTGGAGTCTCTGGTCTGCTTTTGGTCCTGTGGCTTGGTTGGTTTCTTAAGTCAGTTTGCTTGAACAGGCAGAAAAATGCTCTGCTTTACCCAGGATTTTGCGATCCTCCTCCCAGGTTAGTTCAATGGGAGGGAGATCTGCTTTGAGTATCACAAAAGAGGGAGATGGCTTTTTCCTCAAGTATGGAGATGCTGTGATGAGGCTAGGTTCTGGGTAGAGTTGAGGCCTTTCAGCAAACAGTAGCTTTTCCTGGGGGCTAGTTTGTGAGAAACTCACAAAGCCCAGCCTGGAGCCATTCTCAGGGTTTCTGTTTACTGAATTTCAATTGATTGTCAAGGCTGCTAAAGGGAGGGGCAGCCTCAGGCTCTGATTACTGAGTGAAGAAAGCCACTCCTAGGGCTGTTGCCGGAACTGGGTGACTTTTCCCTGGGTAGAGCTGAGTCTGGCAGGTCAGGTTAGGCTCTTGTGACCTGCTAGATGACTCTAGATTTATTCCAAGGCCTGAGTTGGAGCTAGCAGCTCCACTGAGCTTTGTCGGTATCCAAGATGAAGATCTCCGGTACTGAGGGGGGGGGTAAGGGTGGCCTTCCCTCCTCTGCTCCCTGAGAAGGAGTGAGGACGTCGGGCTTCTACTCACGCCGAGTCTTGGTTCCTGGGTCGTCTCTGGTCTGCGAACTGCAGGATGAAGATGTCTGCTCCTTGTCAGTTCTTGCTAGTGTTGAGTAGAATCTGCTCACTGGCCAAGTCTGGCTCCTTCATCCCGGACTCTCTCTGTTTCAGGTATGGAGGTACGGCCGCCGCAGCCGCCGCCGCTGCTGCCGCTGCAGCAGCAACTGCTGACAAGAGCTCAGATCTGTCTCCTTGCCAGGATTTTCCCTCTCTGGCTAAACTCTCTGACCTGTGATGGCACACTTGGTGTGATTCTCTGGCTTAGGACTGTCCACTGGACTCTAAAACTGCTTTCTATGCGAGAGCTTGTTTAGCCTCCAGCTTCTCCTCCGCCATCTTCCTGGAACTCTTGACGTTCTCTTTCTTTCCAATAAAAAAAAATCGTCTCTAATTTTGCTAAGTTTGAGTCATTAAAAAATGTTACTATATCGTTAGTCTGTTCCATACCTTGTAAAGTGAAAATACATTGATGCTCTACTATTCTGTCATTGCTAGTCTGAGAAAGCATTTTATACCTTTAATAGAATCATTGGTGTCATCCCTCTGTCTCATTAAGGATGTAAGGCAACTCTTCTGGGGGAAGATATATACAGAAAGGAGCAAACCAGGTCACATGCATTTCAGGCTCAAAAATCTTTAGTTATTATGCCAGAAAAATCATATTAAAGATAAAATTTCCTTCTGAAAAATACTGTTTCCAGCTTCCTAGAAAATATTTTCTTACAAAGCACAGGTGTAAATCCAAACATCCCTAGATATATAAGTGCTTATAATAAGTACAGAAGGAAAAATACCAAAAACAACAGGAGGTTAGATTTGACAGAGGGTCTAAGGAAAATCATTCAAACTCAAAAGATTCAAAAAAAAAAAGATTCAAACATAAGTACAAACTCAGTTTTAATTGTAACAAATGGGCTATGAGTCAGACTCCAGTGGCTTACAACTGTAATACTGGGTATTTTAGGAGTCTGAAATCTGAGGATCACAGTCTAATGCCAGCCCAGGCAGGACAATTTGTGAAATTCTAATCTCCAATGAACCACCAAAATGCTGGAAGTGGAGTTGTGGTTCATGTGGTTGAGTATCAGCCTTCAGCAAAAAAGCTGAGACAGTGCCCAGGTCCTCAGTTTAAACCCCAGTACTGATACACACAAGAAAGAGAGAAAGCAAGCAAGTGAAATTCTGAAAGAATGAAAGTAAAAGGGAAAGAAAAAAGGAGGGAAGGAAGGAAGGAAGAGGGAAGGAAGGAAGGAAGGAAGGAAGGAAGAAGGGAGGAAGGGAGGGAGGAAGGGAGGGAGGAAGGGAAAGAAGTAAGTATAGCCAGTACCGGTGGTTCATGCTTATAATCCTAGCTACTCAGAAGACTGAGATCTGAGAATTGTGGTTTGAAGCCAGCCAAGGTAGAAAAGTTCCCTTGAGACTCTATCTCCAATTAACCACTCAAAAACTGGGTGTGGCACTGTAGTTCAAGTAGTAGAATGCTAGCCTTGAGCACAAAGAGACTCAGGAATGGCACCCAGGCCCTGAGTTCACGCCCCACAACCAACAAAAAAAGGGGGGGGGGGGGAAGATCATGAGATTCTGCCTTACCAGAAGCTTGAGTTGTGACACATGCATGTCAGCCCAGCTATAGAAGGAGGAATGTGTATCATAGGAGGGTGGCAGTCCAGATGAAGGCCCTGTCAAAAACCAAGATCCTATCTCAAAATAACCAATGCAAAAAGGCCTAGAGACATGGCTCAGCACTAGAGTACCTCACTAGCAAGTACAACGACTTACATTCAAACCACTACTGAAAGAAAATTATAATTAATTGTCATTTAAATTATAACCAGAATATCTCAGGACAGAAATAAATATAAAATTTATTTATAAAGAAAGTAAAAGATTTCATTTCCATTTGACCTTTCTATATCACAAAAGAAATTTCTGTTCTAATTACTTAAGATATCTGTTTCTGAACTATCTCTTCCAATATGTTGTTATATGTATAAAAATTTCCTTACTTTTTTGCAATATGTCATTTTGTTATTAGCAATCACTACAAAAATGCTTATAATAAATACGGCCAACTCCAATAACATAAACAAAACTGCTCATCTTCTCAGATAAGCAGGTTAGATGGGGATCAGTTGGTGCAGACATTGTGTGACCATGTGTTTCTGCTTCATGTCCTTCACAGACAGTGGGAGGTTCACACTTCTAGTCTTAGTACAAGCTGAGGAGTCCATGCTCCATGTATTTCTCATCCTCCTGAGCAAAGGTCTGATCTTGTTGTTGTTGCTCTTGAATAGAAGAAAGAATCCTATTAGATTTGAGCTCAGAACTAACATAGTGTCACTTCTATCATATTTTATTGGCCAGAGCAAATCACATGACCATACCATGAAGAAGCTTCCTCTGTTTTGTCAATGGGAGGAATTACCAAACATAAGAAGAGACAGAATGACCATTTGAGTTCTTATCTTGGAGTTCATTTTGCCTGACACCAACCTACCTGACTATTTCTGCTTGTCTCAGAAATATACTAGTTATTGCAAATAAGGAAAACCATGGGACCTATATTTCTATGCCTCCATCAGAATGGCATTGCCCCATTTGTTAGGAAATGGAAAGACTTGGAAAAAATTATATTAAGTGAAGTAAGCCAGGCCCAAAGAAACAGAGTTATTTTCATATGTTAAAATCTGAGCCAGGTGCTGGGAGCTACTTCTAGTTACTCAGGATGCTGAGATCTGAGCCTCATAGTTTGAAGCCAGCCCCAGTAGGAAAGTCTATGAGACTCTTACCTCCAGATAACCACTGGAAAACTGTGTGTATGTATGTGTGTGTTTTGTGTGTGTGTGTGTGTGTGTGTGTGTGTGTGTGTGTGTGTGTGTGTGTGTGTGTGTGGTGTGGGTGTGGGTATGGGTGTGTTGGTTGATTCAAAGTGGTAGAGCACTAGCTTGGAGCAAAAAAGCTCAGGGAGATCACCCAAGCCCTTTGTTTTGAAGTCATTTGAAGGTTAAGATAGGCTAGAGAAAAAATGTATCACTGATGCTAATGATTGTTTTTTTTTCCCTCCAGCATTTCTAAATTTTCTCTAGGTTTTTATAAAATTCTTGAACCAATTGTGCAAATATAAACATATATGTTGGTAATACCAACAATTTATTTTTATCCCATGTAGCATGAGTTGAAAGGTCTGGATTTTTAAATTAGTCATATTTGCTACCTGCCTTAGAACCCACAGAGTTTGTAGAAAGTTTGGCAAGTCCATACATTTTAACAGATTTTTATTGATCACTTTTACCTTAAAAAATAGCTGATTTTTATTGATCACTTTTACCTAAAAAGCAATAGAGTGCTATGTCTTCTAAATTGAATCTGTAAATAAATTAAAAGAGTTAACGGCCATTTTCAGAGAAGGCACTGCTGGAGTTTGAATTCAGGGTCTCTAGAAGTGTTCTACCTACCACAGGAGCCAATCCCCAACTCCACCCCAGCCCTTTTCACTTATAAGTTTTTTTCAAATAAGTTCTTCACTTTTCACAGGTTTCTGATCATGCATAATCTACTTTCCTCTGTTACAATTGTGTACCACAACACCCAGTCCAAGTATCATTATTTTCAATTAAAAAGAAATCTAGTCTACTATAGGCTTTCAGCCTTAAGTATCTAGGAGGCCAAAGGCATATGAATATTTGAATCTGTTCTTTCTTCTATTCTGAAATTTTGCTTCTTTGCTACCCTAGGTGCCAACCAAGCATCCATACCCTTAGGTGATGATATTCCACATTGGTGTGTAAAAGAAGCATTGTCCACAAACTGTGGACAGTGGTGTAGGTAAGTTGGGAAAGAGACTGGAAGTGGGGGCTAAGGAACTCTAATGTACTAAACACAAATTTACAGCTAAGGCATTGGGCTCATTCATGTGAACTACAATAGCTGCACGTTTGTTACTGAAAAGAACCAGAGTTTGTATATGCGACTCACATATGGATTTGTTTATTGATCCTGTTAATTGGAATATCAATCCAAAATAGAGCTTTGTGGATACTTTCAAAAGCAATTTACATAATCTCTGTTTTTGTTCATTGATTCCTGTGGTGGCATGAAATTTTGGCTGAAAACATATCGGCTTACAAAAGGATTTAATTTTTATTTAGCCAGGGCCTGTGGAGTAAACAATGTATTTCTTTTTCTTAAGTTTATATGCATTTCAAAAGAGTAATTTCAAAGTACGTATTTGATTTGAAATAGCTTTTTAAGTATAAAGGATAAAAATCTCAACCTTTCCCAGTTTTTTAAATAGCTTTTCACTTTCTAAATATCAATTGTCACAAATAAGGCTTATTCCATCCAATAAAATTCAATATTGCTCATGTAATTTTGGTAAAAACATACAATCATTGTTAAAAGGACAAGATTAGAAACAGCATGAAGCAAAATGTTAACAATGTGTTGTGTTTGGTCTGCTGTTAGAATGTGTGCCATCACAGTAGAAAAGTCATTTCTTTCTTTCCTTTTTAATACTGAATGAACACTGTATTACAATTTTCTACCTTCCAAGTAAGAATTTATTACTTGTGTGCCTGAAATTAAGGACACCCAGGGGTCATATTTCTACTCCTGCTCTAGAAATATCCCATAAAAAAGATCAAAATTTTAAAGTCTTACAAAGAACGTTTTTACTCTGAGGTCTCCAACCATATCAACCTCCAGGTGATGAGGCGGCCCTGATACAGGCAGCAGGCTTGCATCGATGGTTGGAGCAGCTGTGGGATTGTAGGCATGTATTCATGTGCCTAGGCGCCAGATTGAGAGTCTACAAGGTAACAATGCTGTGGCTCTTCCTGCAATGTGGTTCAAGGTGGTGAGGTCACGGGAGTGTGCTCACAGGGTTGTGTTGGGGCCTGAAGATAGTATTGCATCTGACTATGTAATCATTACAATCAGTGATTTCATTACGATGTGGATCTTGCACACAACTTCCTAATAGGACCTATCGCTAGTCATAGCATCTATTCTGCCTTTTTGCAATTAAAGGTTTCTTGAGTTTTAAGGGAGAAGTTGATGGTTGATGGGGTTTTTTTTTTAATCATTAAAAATAATAGGACTATTTTTATCTTTATAGAAATATTTATTTATTCCAAAATCCAACATACATGACTAGCCTAATTAGAAGTCTGATACAGCTAACTAGGTAATATTTTGGAGGTTTTTAATTTTTTTCATAAATAAAAAAATTTATATATTATTCATACATTTAATTCACTGTATCATGCTACTAGTGGGAGAAAGATACTCCTTTATTATTTTTTTTGCAAAAGGCTTGCTTATTATCTGATATTCGCCGACATGGCTATTATTTGCTAGTGGAAAAAAAGTGAGCTTAAAATTAAGTTCAAAAGTTCCATTTATTAGAAGCCTTCCATTCTTTCTCATCTGTGATGTTGACAGAGATGATGACCTGAAACTCATTAGCAGGATACAGTGAAATGTTGTGTAATACTGAAAAACTTCATTTCTTGTGATACCCATGTAAAATTTCAAAATACAAGCCCTAAATAATAAATTGAATAAGTGATATCCAAATGATATACAAAAAGAAGAAAAGGCACACTGTTTGCTATGGAAAAAGAAAATATTCCATGACTAATTCTTACAGAAATATACATCTATTACCTATATGATCTGATATTATAATCTAAAGTGGTTTTAATATCTATTTACTAGGAAAAATTTTGTTTCTAGTAATATTTATGTAAAAGACTGAATAATGTGCGAAAACTTGTGGTTAAATATATTTACTTTCTTTTATCAAAATATCACTGCTCTGTAATAAATTCTTAATTCCTCAATTAGATACTGCTGTGCTAAAGTAGCGAAAATCAGAATGCTTCCTTACTAAAGATAAAACTTGCTCTGCGTCTGTGTTATTCTCCACTCTGGTTCTGACTTTTCCTAGGGTATGGATTTATTTCTACAAAGAATAAGATATGACACTTACAGAAATCCTACATGAGCAAACTAAGTAATCATACATGTGAAGTATCTAAAAAAGAACTAAAGTTATATTATGAAGAGCAAGGTGCACTTTAAATAAAATGGAACAACGAATACCAAGATGGCAAGTGCTATTTTCCATGACAAGTTAATCTTAGGAAGCTTTAACCCTCAGAATCTTTATTCTTACCAAAAGTCATAAGAACAATGCCTGAATATCTATCTCTCTACTGCCATAAAGAGATGGACAATAGGAAACTTCAGCATTTCACATCCCTTTCCATTTGTAGTCAGGGTAATAAAATGTTGGCAGGTTCTTCATGTCATCAGTCAAGGTTCTGACTGCAGAGAGGTGCTACAATGCCCCAGACTCAAGATAAAGACACAAGTCAGCACTTGCCATGGAGGTGGGAACAGGGTGCTGAAAAGCAGGTTTAGCTCCGGAGTTCTTACTTTCAAGATACAAAGAATAGTCAGGGTGTAGGATCACTAGGCCTGTTGTTTCAAACCCATAAAGTGATTGCAAAAGACAGACAGACAGACAGACAGACAGACAGAAAGAAAGAAAGAAAGAAAGAAAGAAAGACAGAAAGACAGAAAGAAAGAAAGAAAGAAAGAAAGAAAGAAAGAAAGAAAGAAAGAAAGAAAGAAAGAAAGAAAGAAAGAGAGAGAGAAAGAAAGAAAGAAAGAAAGAGAGAGAGAGAGAGAGAGAGAGAAAGAAAGAAAGAAAGAAAGAAAGAAAGAAAGAAAGAAAGAAAGAAAGAAAGAAGAAAGAAAGAAAGAAAGAAAGAAAGAGGGGGAGAGAGGGAGGGAGGGAGGAAGGAAGGAAGGAAGGAAGGAAGGAAGGGTGATAGAGATACAGATATAGATATATAGAGGATATATATATATATATGTAGCAAGATATAGATGGATGGATTGATAAACATCGATCAATAGATAAGAATACATATGGTCCCTGACTTAAAATAGTTCCAATTTTGATTTTTCAACTTCATGGTGACATAAAAATGATGGATATTGCTTAGAAATCATTCTTTAAATTCTGTATTCTGAACTTCTCTCAGGTGAGTGATGTGCCACATGATACTGTCTAAACATGCTGTACAGACCCCCAGTCAGCCATACAACCACTAGACAACCAACTCTTCACAAAGTATTGTGTGCTAAGTTATGCTATGTGGTAGCTTAGTTCATTGAATCCATTTTTTTAAATTAACTTTTCTGTTTTCCTTCCCTCAAATTCATAGATTGAAGGCTCCTGCCAAACGTGTGGTAGGTCTGGTTCAGACCTGACATAGCTACCTGCTTCAAAGCTGAGGTCTCTGTTCCTCCTTATCTCTCCAGCAACTGCAGCTGGGGCCAGACTGAAGCAGCGCTTTCTAAGCCAGTTACAAAGATCTGTCATCCTCTTTCCCAGACAGCAGGCCTTCCTGTCAGGAAACAATGCAATGATTCTTTTCATAGTTTTCTGGTAAACTCTCCAACTCAACTTTAAATGGAGACAGAAATACAAATGTTATTTGTCTGAATACTTTATCGTTGATCTCAAACACAGGAGGGAAATAATATCATCAGTTCTATAAATGTTACCATAAATGTTTGTTGGGAAATAATCTTACTCAAAATATTTTCTTTAAAAGTCTTTCATTACGGGCTGGGAGTTGCGTCAGTGGTAGAGTGCTTGCCTCACATGCATGAGGCACTGGGTTCAATTCCTAAGCACCACATAAGCAGAAAAGGCAGGAAGTGGCACTGTGGCTCTAGTGGTAGAGCACTCTCCCTGAGCTGAAGAGCTCAGGGACAGCTCCCAGGCCCAGAGTTCAGGCCCCATGACCGCCCCCCCCAAATCTTTCATTAGTATTAGATCCAGTTATGTTTAACAAACTATCAAGACACTTTTACTGACAGCTTTCATGTTGTTTAATGTTAACTAACATTCAAGGAAATGTAGTTCTTAGGATCTTCTGTACCGATAAACCTGAATAGATTTTAAATACACGCAGATGAAAGTTTGACAGAGGCAAATATGAGCTATCTTAAGGAGTTCTGACAATAGAAGTTCAAATGACTTGAAAATAGATACACATAAAATATTTCTATTCTTGAAAGTCATGTTACAAATGGGAGTATAATAGACTCTATGAAGAGCTCAAACAGTATAATTCTTTAGAAAGACTAGGACAGAGCCTAACAAAATAACGCACCAGGAAATGTGTATTCACAAGTTAGGGGCTCCAAAGGGAGATGGGTAGACGAATGAAAGGCAGAAGAGGGGACAGAATGCAGCCAAGAATTCATTTCATATCCTACAAAATTAAGAAAAATAAGGGCAAAGGAAGGTCGAAGGGGGGCAAAAATGTTGAAGGGGATGATACAAATCGAGACACGTTATATTCATAAACTGCTCTGTTAAGTGGCAAAAATTTCAATACATAGCCTATAAAGTTAAGGAAAGTGAGGGGAGGTGTGGGTTTGGAGTGAGGGGTGAGGATGTGGAAAGGGGTGACATTGATCAAGACCTACTGTAGTCAAATACTACTCGGCTGAATGGCAACTTCTTTGTACAACCAGTTAAACAGAATAAAAATACTTTTAAAAAGAATGGAGTCCTTATTTACAGAATTTCTGGGAGAATAAAGGATGCATAGTACTGGAAGGAAATGGTTTTGTAGGAATCGAATTATTTAAAGCTGAGTTCTTTGATTTCTATTGTTCACTTTGATGAAACATACTACTCTGACAGAGGATTCAAGAGCTTTTACACAACTTTCCGTTTAATTTTTTTCCCTTTCAACAGTGTTCACTTTTTCCAACAATAATTGTTCACCCCCTAGGGAGGTAATGAAAGCTAGCAAGAAGCAGCAGAGCACGCCACTTCATCCTGGGTTCCATCAGGCCTTGGTGGAATGGGTTTATTTGAGGAGTTATTACCTACTAACTGTTTCTTCTTCTCTTTTTCACCAGACCTAATCATTATAAAGGATGGCATTTTATTTAAAATCACAAGTTGTTATTTCTCAGCAAAAATGTTGCATTTGCATGTGGGAGATGAAAAAAGCATAGTGCTAAATGAAAAAAAAACAGGAAAATGTTCACCTTTAAGAAATCAACGTGTTCTAAAGACTTGTGGCTGAAGGATATGGAAAATTCTTTTCTTTGCAGGGAGTATTTTTTCACCTTCAAAATAGAAGTTATTTTCAACTTGCTTTCTTAACTTTGATGCAGAATGGATTAAAAAAATTAGTGATCAGGTAATGTCAGTTACAAAAATGATATAACAGGACAAACATATTCAAAGAAAACAAGCTTAAAACATTAGTATGTGTATGATGTTGGTATAGTAATATTATAAAACATGATTCTAAAATTGCATATTAATTTCTTTTGCATAACAAACTGCAAGTCTGTATGTGTGGATATCTGTTACTGTAGTTCCAGCCTGCTGTTGTATCCTGGGTATAGTATACCCAGTAAGGCAAATTATAAATAATGTTCAACTTTTTTAGTTTTAATTTTTTCATATTTTTATTTTTATTGATGTTAAACTTTTGTGAATTATTTGTTCATTGATCCTTATATTAGATATAAAGTACTAAAAACATGACAGTACCAGAAGTTTAGAAACCATATAAAAATTTTTGTAGCTCATTTCTGGATAAGAAAACCAGAAATTTTAAATGGTCAAAATATGTATATTTGAGACAGATGTTATTTTTAAAGATACAACGAGAGAGGAACATATTCCATGGAATCCCTGCTACAGAATTCAAGCTGAAGCTGAGTACCAGTGGCTCACCCTTGTAATCCTAGCTGCTACAGAGGCTGAGATCTGAGGATCCTGGTACAAAGCTAATTGAGGCAGGAAAGGCTGTGAAATGTTTAAATCTAATTAACTACCAAAAGGGCAGAAATAGAGCTGTGACTCAAGTGGTAGAGGATCAGCTTTAAGCCAAAGGAACTTAGAGAGAGCACCAAGGGCCTGAGTTCAAGCCCCAGGACCTGAGGAAGAGAAGAGAAGAGGAGAGGAGAGGAGAGGAGAAGAGAGGAGAGGAGAGGAGAGGAGAGGAGAGGAGAGGAGAGGAGAGGAGAGGAGAGGAGAGGAGAGGAGAGGAGAGGAGAGGAGAGGAGAGGAGAGGAGAGGAGAGGAGAGGAAGAGGAGAGGAGAGGAGAGGAAGAGGAGAGGAGAGGAGAGGAAGAGGAGAGGAGAGGAAGAGAGAAGAGAAGAGAAGAGAAGAGAAGAAAAGAGAAGAGAAAAGAGAAGAGAAGAAAAGAATTTGAGTTGAGTCTCTTTCTTATAAACATGCATGTACATACACGCATGTGCATTGAATTGAAATGTTAATATATAGATTTGGAAAATATAAAATCACATAAGTAAAAAGATGAGATACTTTCATTCATAATTTTTTTATGTGTCTACTAAGCATAAGCGTGTCTTTGAAATACAAAATCAGGTACATAAAATTAATTGAAGACTTTTTATCATGTATTAATATTGCAAACAATTTGTGAACACCTTTAAAGAAACGCACACAAGTTAGGTTAGAATATAAGTTTTGTCATGGAAGTTCTGGGAGGTAGAAATATATATTCTGGGAGGTAGCTGGCGTGCAGCATGGCCATACATTCATCAGGGAAACAAGCTTCAGCCAACTCATCCCAGCCTGCCTGGGTCACTTGACATGTCTCTTTGTTTTGCAGCTCTGCCCAGCTGTTGCCTTGTAGCCACTTAGAAATATTTCATTGTGATTTGTGCAAATACTCTAAAAACTCTCCGATTATATGTAAATATGCTGGTGTTCAATTGATGGCTGCCCATTCAAGTCCATTCTCCCTTTTTTCCTTCCTGGGAGAGCACTAGAACTCATTCAAACATTCACTCTCTCCATCTACCCCCCCAGCACACTGACAGCTCGAGCCCTTTAAGAGAAGTTGACTCCTCTGCTCAGGCTTTGAGTGATTTGATTAGCCTAAGGGCAATCCAATTTGAGACTCAGCCAGAAATCAAATAGCACTTAGATCAAATATTGCACCCTGGCGGAATTACTGTTGGCATTGCCCAAGCATGTGCAATTGGCTGACTAACTCCCAATAACAGCACCTCAGTGTGATCTTTGAGCCACTGGTTCACGAACTCTGAATCCATGTTTTTGTCTTTATTTTTCTTTTCAGTGGGAGTGTTTTTCCTTGTGGTTGAGGTCAGTTACTACTTTAAACCAAAAAATTACCCCAAATGATTCAACAACAGAATGAAAAGCAATAGACAGGACAAATCAAGGTCCAGCTTGGGCCCTCAGACAAGCCCTTCAGTTACTGATCTCTACAATGCATGTAGTCAGATCATTTGTTCACTTCTGTGAGAGATGTCAAGAGGAAAATTGCTATTTGTGTTTTCTCTTAAAAATCCCCAAGCAGAAACAACAAACAAGAATTTAAATTATCATTTATCAGAAATTGATTAGTTTCCAGTGCTGGCAGTCATGAAGTTTAGTTAAATCCAAAAAATCATGAAATTGAGGAAGAGATTGAGAAAAGTTGTTTCTTCCTCAGGAGGAATAAACTGCGGATGTCCATTTGACCACCATGATTTGAGTGCCATGCTAAGGGTAGTGTTCACTAGTGTTCAGCTATCAATTTTGTGATTGTTTTCTGTATTATGTTTTCACAAAATGATCCAAAATGGCATCTTTCCAACAACTTATCATTCAGTTCCTTCCCATTTTCAACAACATAAAGTCCTAATATTTATATAATTTCTAATATTAGACTATAAAGCATTTGCCTTTCGTAATAAAGACGGTAGATAGAGAGGAAGAAAATACTGCCATGAACTACATTTTTTCTTTTATAACATAACATAATGTCTTAGATAAAGAAAATGCTAATTAATATAGAAAAATACCTTGTGAAAACCTTAGAGTACTTAAGAAAATAGACACACAATTATTATTTTAATTCTATAATCACAAAGAGGATATTTGCATTTAAAAATAAAAGGAGTTTAAAGTTATTTAGCAAGCCAAATTAGAGAGAATGCAAAGACATCATCAGTTACTAGATACTTGGCAGATAACATAGAAGAATAAATGGATGGCTAGCAAAAGTATAGATGAATGAATGAATGAATGAATAAAAACAAATGAATGAAATGACATTAAATGTAGATTGTGTCCATCATGACTTTTTTATACTAGAAAACAAGCGATTTTAATTTCTTCAGGTAATAGATATTTTAGAATTTAATGGAAAACTTTTAATGCATAATCAATACGAGAGCATTTATGGTAGACAGCATAATGAGCCCTTCTAAAAAGTGTATGCCCTACTAACTTGTAGATCGTGTGACTCTTGCTCTACATAGAGAAGAGAAACTTTGACTATAATTAAAAACCTTAAAATGGAGAGATGATCCTGAACTAGCTGGGTGTATCCACTATAATGCCATGACTCTAAATTCGGAGAACATTTCCTGGCTTTGGTCAGAGAGGGAGATATAAAGTCTGATGAGTTGTCAGAGAAATATCATTGCAATCTTGGAAGGTGGAAATGAGGGGCACAAGTCAAGGACCTGGGCAGCCCATAAGAAATGGAAAGGGCAAGGAGACACAGTCTCCCATCAAACCTCCCACAAGGAAATCCACCCTACTTGACACCTTTATGTTAGGGTGGATCGAGGCAGGTCAGACTTTTAACCTTTGCAAGTACAAATTAAAAACTTGAGTTGTTTGGGAGCTGTTATAACCTGCTAAATTTTTTTTCTTTTTGACCGTTTGTAACAGCATCAAAAAACTGATATAAAGGTTTTTGTTAAACTTTTGTTCAAAAGGAGAAAATATCAAGATTGTTTTAAATGCCATGGATAGAGACATTTATTTTAAAGAGCATTTTAATTCTGTGCTCATTCTGTGAGAAAGGACCATGTCATATTCACTCACATTTAAGCCACAATAACACCCACTTGTTACTTGTGTTCTTTCAAACTAAAATGATATCACTGAGGATTATTAAAAGTTCTAAATTTATTTCAAAAAATCTAACTAAATCACTCAAACTCTAAATCCTTTAATATCTTGAAGTGACGTAAATGGTAGAGTACCAGACTTAAGCAAAAAAGCCAAATGAAAGCCAGCCACTGGAGGCTCATGCCTGTAATCCTAGCTACTCAGGAAGCTGAAATCTGAGGATCATGGTTCAAAGGCAGCAAGGGCAAGAAAGTCCATGGGACTCTTTCCTCCAATAAGCTACTCAGAAAAAGCCAGAAGTAGCACTGTAGACAGAGCCCTGAGGTCAGGACCAGAAAAAAAAAGCCAAATGAGAGAGTGAGGTCCTGAGTTCAAACCCCAGCACTGGTCCCCCAAAAAATTAATTTAAAAATTTAAAAGAAGCCATCATCACTTGATAAAACAGTAGAATAAACGAAAAACCATCATCCCATTCTACTTCTACCTAAGCTGCTAATTTAGGGAGGCATTCCTTTACAACTACTGCCAAAAGCATACACATGATCAATTTACACAATATTTCATCACTATTAAAATTCTGTGGACTTTTAGTAATCTTGGATGGAATGTAGATTCCCAATGGCTGATGAAACTCTTCAGCAGCAACCAGATGGAAATCTCTCTTACCTTTATCTTTCTGGAGGTAAGACCAATGATGCCTGGGTCAAATGGCCATCATTCACAATGCTTCTAAACTGGCCTTGTTATGCAACATCATATCATGACACCTTTTATTTATCTTGTTTTATTTCCAGTTGTAAAACAACAGGTATTTATTGGCTAGATAGAGAAAATGCCACAAAAACTGACATATAAGAAAGTTTAAATCCCCTGAAATCTTACCACTAAATGTGCTATTATTTTTTCCTGATATGTGAGAATTATGTTCACATGAGAATTTTTACAAAATTGAGACTATATACTACAAAACAAGTAGAACTACCTTTTCTACCCTCTTCATCTATTATACTGTTCAAGGTTCTTATGGTTGAATGTAATTTTTCACATTTCTAACTTACACAAAGACTACTTTTATTATTTATATTGGAATTCTTTCAGAATTTAACTAGTGAATACATTTACTAATTCATTTGTAGCTTTATTATCATTGATATCATTGGCAGAAAAATTTCTTTTTCTTCCTTTCCTGGAGCGTGATTTGAACGATTTGAAATGAACAAATAGACCATTAGTTTGAAATAAGCTTTTGAAAGTTCCTGTATGAACAGATTTTTCAGTAGACACAAGGTTTAAAAAATATGTATAAAGGCGTTTTTTTACTTTTTTACTTGTTAAAAATCTGATAAAAATGAGTTCTGTTTTCTTTCTAAATTAATTGATTTTGAATTCTAAAATAAATAGCTGTGGTTACGCACATCTGTTACTGGCAACTTCCTCAAGAAAAAATGTATATATATATATATATATATATATATATGTATATAGATATAGATAGATAGATATAGATAGATAATGCAGAATTCCACATATATGGAATATATATGGAATTCTGCATTTTCATTTTCTTTATATTTCCCTTGTAAATGTATAACATCTTAATGGAATGTCATTAATAAAAATTCACAACCAGGGGGTTGGGACTTTATCTCAGAGGAAGAGCTCTGGCCTTGAGTGCAAGGCCTTGGGTTCTAAAAACAAAACAAATGAACCATAATCAGTATTACTGTATCATTGTATCTGTAACTCCTTCATTGAAACAACAGCTTCTATTGACATACTGTAGTGTTAAAATACTCAAATAGTCTTGGATGAATCCCAGCTGTATAAATAGGTTGGGCAAGTTAATTACTCTATTATTTCCTCAAATTCCTTGCTTGTAAAAATGGGATGACTATATTATCTACTCCATTGTGGTCTTGTGCATATTTCAGTGGCCTTAAATACAGAAATTTCCAAGAGATAGTGTTTTAGTTACTATTCAGATAGAGGACATTAGAATTAACATTAAAATTACTTTGATATGTGTCTATATGTACCCAAATACAGAGAATTCCTAATATTAGAGTTAATATTTTGGTCAGAGAACAATTTGTATAAGTTGGATTCGCTTAAGCATGTGCAAAAATATCGGATACCTTTCTAAATTTCTCCCAATAAATGCAACCAGCATTTGAACTGGGAGGCTATATTATCACATATTTCAAGTGTAGGGTTATTTGAAATGGCATGTTTACTTCCATACTTATCTAATTGAAAACACTTGGGCTGGATGTGGTGCTATGGTAGAGCACTAGCCTTGAGCTGAAGAGCTCAGGGACAGTGTCCAGGCCCAGAGTTCTAGACCCATGACTGACAAAACAAAACAAAACAAAACAAAACACCCCCCCCCAAAAAAAAACCAAAAAAACAAAAAACATTTTCAAATTTACTGCAGACTGATTTCTGTAATAACAGCATCTGATTTTGAGATTTACATTTTCAGATTTTTGGAAAAGGATTAAGTTTTTATACTGCCAGTGCTTGTAAATAATTTTTTAAAGAAATTCAGAAATGAGTTTTACTTAAGTCTCTAGCTAAGGGAAATTAGGCAGAATAGGAGCCACCAGAATCTAAAGAATGGTGATAGTAAAGAAATAAGAGAATCAAGGACAGTCTCAAGAAAGAGGGTATGTGCTTTTAGGAATACACAATAAGATTAGAATGCCAAACAACTAATTGGTTGATTAAAATTGTGATCAGAAACAATTTGAATGTAGTAAATAAGAGCTTTGTAAAATTCCGAGTCTTTCATTTCCTTACAAATGGGACGATGTCATTCTTTCCTGATGGAAGCATAGAATTCCAGTGTGTGTGTGTGTGTGTGTGTGTGTGTGTGTGTGTGTGTGTGTGTGTGTGTGTGTGTGTGTGTGTGTGTGTGTGTGTGTGTGTGTGTGTGTGTACACCACATTTTCTGGAACCATTCATCTACTGAGGGGCATCTGGGTTGGTTCCATATCTTAGCTATGGTAAATAATGCTGCAATAAACATAGGTGTGCTGGTAGCTTTAGTATGGCCTTGTATGTGATCATTTGGGTAAATGCCCAGAAATGAGATTGCTGGGTCATAGGAGAGCTCTATGTGGAATCTTTTGAGGAACCTCCATACGCTTTCCAGAGTGGTTGAACAAGTTTACACTACCACCAACAGTACAGTAGGGTTCCCTTTTGGCCACATCCCCTCCAGCATCTGTTATTATTAGGTGCTTTGGTTATAGCCATTCTAACTGAGGTGAGGTGGAATCTCAATGTTGTTTTGATTTGTATTTATTTTATGGTAAAAGATGTCTTTAGAAATCTTGACATTGATTAAAGAGTAGAGAGAGTTGCAGCCAGCCATCAGAATAAAAGATTTAGCTGGGCGCCGGTGACTCACGTCTGTAATCCTAGC
Organism: Dipodomys merriami; assembly: GCF_024711535.1. Classification (NCBI taxonomy): domain Eukaryota; kingdom Metazoa; phylum Chordata; class Mammalia; order Rodentia; family Heteromyidae; genus Dipodomys; species Dipodomys merriami. The sequence goes on along the minus strand of NW_027202270.1, from coordinate 24,776,867 downwards.
TACTCAGGAGGCTGAGATCTGAGGATCATGGTTCAAAGCCAGCCTAGGCAAGAAAGTCTGTGAGACACTTATCTCCAATAAACCAACAGAAAACTGGAAGTGGTACTATGGTTCAAGTGGTAGAGTCCTAGCCTTGAGCTGAAGAACTTGGGGCAGCACCCAGGCCCAGAGTTCAGACCCCACAACTGACCAAAAAAAAAAAAAAAGAGAGAAGGATTTAGATGTTTAGATGATGGAAAAACAGGAGGGATATAGAGAACAATATCTTAGTTGGTGAATAGACTTTACAGTTTAAGTGGTGTAAAGCTGGAGTCAGTCATATGAGCATGTGGAAAAACTAGGTCATTCAGAAAACAAATTGAACCTGATTCTGATGCTTTCATCCACAATAATGCTCTAATTAAAATCTCGTACATTATGAGGAGAAGTGTAACTTGAATTTAGAGAAAGTTCACGACTATCTAGATCATCAAAAAGACAACAAACTCAATAATAAACAAATTGAAAATCAGTATAACCCATTACATCCATAGGATAATAAATAATCATCTGAGTATATCCATATTTGCAGAAAAGCATTTGCCAAAATCTTGTGGTGATTCCTCATTATATAAACCCCCTCTGTATCTGAATAAGAGAGGTGACCTTCCACAACTTGATAAAAAGCATCAGAACTTTACCTAGTGTATTAAATGACAACAAACTTTGTTTTCCTATTAAGATCAAGTCAAAGGTATGTTCTTTCTCTGCTGTTTTTCAACATTCTCTTAGAAGTTTGAGTTAGAAGTCTGACTTAAAGCCAAATATATAAATAATACACAGATATGGAAGGAAAATAGCCTCTCTGTTTTCAGACAATATGATGTCTACATAGAAAATTGGAGGGAAAGTGACAAAAAAATTGCACTTGGAATTCAAAAGAAACTAAAGCACAATTGCAAAAATGATTAACCTATAACATTTTATATTTACTATATACCAAACAATGACAAGTGGGTTTAACTATTAAAATCATATTAATATTTACATTAACTCTTCTGAAAATTAAACACTTAGGCATAAATCCTAGAAAATTTGTATAAATCCATATGAGGAAACCCTTCAAGCTGATTAATCAATCAAAGAATGTCTAAATAAATACAGAAATATTCAAAGTTCACAACCAAGGAAAGTCAACCTTGTGAACATGTTAGTTCTTTTCAGTTTGATTTATAGATTCAATGAGTCTAATACCACAACCCAATAAGCTGTCTATACATATTGGTACACTGATTGTAAACTTCTATGGAGAGTTAAGACTCAGAGTAGCTAACACAATATTGAACATAATGAAGAAATAGGTGTTTTCATGAGAATGACTGCATTTTTAAATCTGTATCACTAGGAAAACTATATTTATTTTATGGAGAGCCACATACTCTATTTTAATGTTTAGTATTTTTTTATTTTTTAACATTGTTTTTATTGTTATTGTAAAAGTGATGTACAGAGGGGTTACAGTTACCTAAGTCAAGTATTGAGTACATTTCTCTTCCCTCATTTTCTCCGAGTTTTCCTCTCCCGTCCCTCCCTTCCTCCAGAAATTTATAGTTCATTTTCAACATAATGTCTAGTATCTTTACTGCATTTGTTCACCCTTTGTCCTACCCCCAAAGAATATGAACTGTGATTGAATCTACTGCAAGTACAAATAAAATTCAATTTCATTCTTGTTGTTTAAATAAACTTCTTGTTTAAAATGAAAAAAAAATTCAATTTCATTTTAGCTTTCTTCTTATAAAGAAGATATTGTGTGTGTGGGGGGAAAGAAGTGTTTATATTTAGAACAGAACAAACATCAGTGAGGGAAAATCGCAGATATTTCCAATATTAGTTGATTTACAAGAGAAAACAAGCATAAATGAAACAACTTTAGTCTCCTAGATCTTACCTGCTTATCTTGACAAGATTGGGTTTAACTTTCCCATTGGTTGAATTTGTTAAAACTCTTTGCAAACAGACTTAATCTTCATGGAAGCTAGAAGAATGAGGAGATTTTTAAAAAAATATTATGTCAGAATACGAAGGAATCACAAGAGGATTGTAACCAGCAGCTTGAAGGGAACCTAAACTTTAGCTATAGCTATAGCTGCTATAGCTAAAGTTTAGGGATATAAAATTTAGCATATTTACTTTTTCATTTTAAGTAAAAATCAAGGATGAAGAAGGCCTTCAGATGAGTTCTTTCATGTTTTGTTCATCTTGAAGTCTGAAGGAAGTGGAAATGACTATAAGTAAAGAAAATATCTTGTCCCTCAACCAAAAGTCTGAGTAATCCTTTAATATAGTCTATAGTTCAACTAAACATGTGGAAATGCAATATTAACTGAACTGATATTAAACAAAGCCCTAAAATTAACCATTGAACTGAGGGATTGATTCATCGTCATTAGATTGGTTGTCCAAGCCTGTTGTAAAAAGGTAGGTAGAAAAAATTAAATCAAAAGTTATATACTAGCTTTAAAAAGAAGTAGTCAGTCTGGGAAGGTGGCTCAGTGGTAGAGCACTTGCCTTGCATGCATGAGGCCCTGGGTTCAATTCCTTAGCACCACATAAGCAGAAAAAAAAAGCCGGAAGTATCGCTGTGGCTCAAGTGGTAGAGTGCTAGCCTTGAGCTGAAGAGCTGAGGGACAGCGCCCAGGCCTAGAGTTCAGGCCCCACGACTGGACCCCCCAAAAAAGTAGTCTGAGAACACAAAGCTGGAATAATATATGTGAGAATAATACGGAATACTATTTAGGAAAAATTGTTTCATTTTCATTTGATGACAATATTATATGAGGCCAACTTAATGTCACAGAATATTAATATAATCTGAATGCTGCTCTATAACTCTTAGAGTGCTCTTCTAGTACACTTCAATATCCTGAGGTCAATACTACTAATACTATTTTACATAAGAAAAAAAGAGATCAGTGGTAAGGTATCCATAATTTACCATTAAGTTTAATAGGAATCTGTTTCTTTCATATAGACCCTGAGATAAGAGAGTTATACCCATTCATACTTCCACCAGTGCCAAAGCCCAAAGAGCTCCTACAGGCCATTTTTATGTCTAATGGCTTTATTAAGTGGATTAAAGAACTTAAGAATTATTTTTGGATTTACAAATCTTGTGGATTTATTCAAATCAAAAAGGTATGCATTTCAAAGTTGAGATATAATCTTTCCCCTAGGGTGATGCATTCCTGAACTCTATTGTATATATTCCACCTAGAACACATCTGTCTTTGGATTTACTGAATTTCCCATGTGTAACAGGAGGTTGGAGACTGCTGCTTTGGACTGCATCACAGGTACTATCAAATTATTATTATTATTATTATTATTTGGTTGGTCGTGGGGTTTGAACTCTAGGCTGGGGCACTGTTCCTCAGATCTTCAGCTCAAGGCAAGCACTCGACCGCTTGAGCCACAGCACCACTTCAGGTTTTCTAGTGGTTTATTGGAGATAAGAGTCGCACAGCCTTTCTTGCCTAGGCTGGCTTTGACCCGTGATCCTCAGATCTCAGCCTCCTGAGTAGCTAGGATTACAGGTGTGAGCCACTGGCACCCGGCTTCAAATTACTCTTATAGTTAGCACCAGCCAATCAGAACTTGATGGGCAATGTTTACATAGAATCCACTTAAGGATCAGTCCTTATGTGGACTGATTAAGATATAATCATATATCATACAACCATATATCAAGCAGATTATATTAAGATACAATCATAAAGTACTGATTTTATTTAAGTATGGGGGATACTCTGAAATGTTGCTACTCATGTTCATGCTTTTAATATCCTTACTTTTAGTGATTAACAAGCCACAAGAGTTTGTTCACCAAAGAAACCTCTTATTTGATGTCAGCTCTTAACATTAAAAATATATATGTTATTAGAATCAACAAAATCTGCCCTAGAAAAAATAAGTTGGCAATTCAACCATTCATATGCTATGGCAAATGATTCCATCTGCTCTAATAATTACTCTTGACTCTGAACGCCAACTCTCCCAACCATAGATTTTATGTATTTGTTCTCCCTATCTGTGACTTCCAAGTTTTTGCTTCTGAAATATTTTCATATATCCACCTCCAATATGTTTCTTATATTGTGTTCAAACCCAGCAATTGTTGTTCATTACACTTCCTCAAGAAACAGAGAAGCTTTTTTTGTTTTCTCTTTTTGGGCAGGGGAGGTTTGAATCCATGCCTTGCACGTACTATATAAATGTTCTTCCACTCCAGCCGTGTCTTGTGGCTGCATACCACTGGATGATAGAAGAATAGTAAACCTTATTAGAAACTGTCTGTTATGGTTTAAACATAAAGGGTTTTTTAAAGGGTTTGTCTTGTCTTGGTCCCTCCCTTTTCTTCTTTCTTCTCTCCTTCCTTTACTCCTTTCCTTCTCCTCTCTCCTTCTTCTTTCCTCTATCCTCTACCCTATTTCCTCTCTCCTTACCCTTCCTCCTTTCCTGTCTGTCTCTCTCTACTGGCTGTCATCGCTGAGAAGTTTTCTGGAAAGGTACATGAGAGCTGCTGCTGGTAATTCCTGTAATGTTAAAACATTCTTCCACAACCCAGTCTTGCCAACAGAGGGCACAGGGACTAGGGATGCAGAGATTACGACAATCCCAGTTACTACCTATCTGAAGTCAATGGTGATGGCGCTTTATAAATGGCAGATGAAAAAACATGGGGATTTCAATTTGGAATAGTATTCTCTATAAATTTCACCTTTTATTCTCAATTTTAATGCACATATGAAAGAGAGAAAAATTGTAAAAAAAAAAAAAAAAGCAAATGATGAAATGAGGATACAGCATTCCTCTAAAATCATATTTCATTGTTTCTGAATCTCGGACAGATGGTCAGCTCTTTCAGAAAGCTCATGAAGATACAAGCAAATTTTAGACAAGCATAAGAGCATCAGAGGTGGTGTTATTTCTAATAACCTAGGATTTTGTAAGCCTTAAAAGACACCAGTTAATATACTAACTAGAAAAGCCCTGTATTTTGTAGACTCTTTCAGTAAACTGACAACCCCAAAAAATTTTTCATAAATCACAGTTCACCAATGATGAAGATAATCAAATAGTTACCAAAACGATGCATCTTATCTATGTCATCCCTTCAATATTTCAGTCACTTTTTAAAATATCCCAGCTATTTAGATGCTTATAGAGTAAATTAGTATGACGTAATTCTACTCAATCCGCTAAGATTAAAGTGGTGTTATTCTTTGAGGTGGGTTCTCAAGTAAACTTACCTTACATTTTTTTCTCTGATACTAATCCCTAATTTGTACCTTAAGAACTAAAACTATTTGACTGAACAACAAAATAAGTCCCCATATTAAAAAATCAGCACCATCTTTTCAGCTGTTAGGAGGATTTGTGTCATTCTAAAGAAATGAGTAACTTTTTTTTAAGATCATGGGAATGCAACTCATTCTGTTAGACTGGGCTCATTTATTTGAATAACTTTCTGAGAAAAGAATTATATCCTCTTTTTCTCTGAAAAAAAAAGAATCTCTTGGATCTTATCATGTGCTCATGCCTTAGAAATCCAAATCTCTTATGAAAAACGCATGGAAACCGGTACGAAGGCAAACCTCTCGGCATGACTGGTGTGTGGTGGTGGCACACTGTGTGCTGTGACACGAGGTGGCTCTGAGTCTCTGAAAAGCCAGCCACAGCTGTTCGGAGTGTATTTCAGGTGGCTCCTTGTCAGCCAGGCTATCAATCCCACAGAGCCTCTGTCAGCAGCCCTTTGATTATACACAGAGACTTTTTTTCCTCATAAGTCAGTTCATATTAGTATAACTTTTTAAAAAACACTAAACTTCTTCAGCATTCATGACTGCCAAGAGTATATGAAAATATTAGCTTAGTGTTCTTAAACTTCATAAAGCACTTGCTCTAAAGAATATCTTAGCAGTCCATCTTCCATCAGCTAATGACTTCAAGAGCTCATCTTGAATCATGTGTATCACTTAACAGGGTCATTCAATAGTTTTAACCCTTCCCATGTCTTCTCATGCATAGCATAATTATTTATGTGGGATTGGTTGAATTTTGTCCAACACACAATAAAAAAGATTCTTGTACATGCTTTCTGCTCTTTCCAACTTCAAAGTTCACTGCTGTTTAATGTCATATAACATTTAAATTATTTCTAGGAATGTGTAATAAAGAATGTATTTGCCATAATAAACTCCTGGGAGGAACAAATATTAATAGAATTTTGGCAAGATATAAAAACTACACTGAACTGAATTTTTCAAAAAAGAAGAAATTTAAAAAAATCAATAGGGTTCAGGAAAGATAGACAAGTGAATAAAATTATACTGCCTGTTGTGGTTTTAGATTTTTTTGGGGGGGGGTTCCAGTCGTGGGGCCTGAACTCTGGGCCTGGGCGCTGTCCCTCAGCTCTTCAGCTCAAGGCTAGCACTCTACCTCTTGAGCCACAGCACCATTTCTGGCTTTTTTCTTTTTGCTTATGTGGTGCTGAGGAATCAAACCCAGGGCCTCAGGCATGCAAAGCAAGCGCTCTATCACTGAGCCACCTTCCCAGCCCCTTAGAATTTTTTTTTAAAAGATACACAATTTTGGTGCAAAGACAGTATTTTGGATCAATTGTCTATTTCAACAACTGGGGAAATCTAATGACTTTAAATCCTCCAGGTAATTCTGAAATTTGCTTAGTATAAATAGAAGTAATTAAGGTAGTAAAACAACAGAGGTAAATTTTGGGAGTTTTATATAAATAAGCTATAAATTAGTGTGTTTAGCTCTTGCAATGCCAATACCTAAGTTGGAGAAAAGATTTACAATACAAATGTTTATTTGTCCATATTAAAAGAATAGATACATTGGACCCCTCCTTTTAGTTCTCTGTCTGTGACTGTTCTTTTAATTGAACAAATGTATCTGGGGAATCAGTGAAGTTCCCAACATTATAGTACTGTTTATTCTCAAAGAGCTTACCCTCTAATGTAATGGCCCAAATAAAAGGTTACCAAACCATAGAGAAGGTAACAGTAAATCAGAACAGCAAAAGACTTATGCCTTCTGGTGTCTCAGGGACAATATCACAAAAATAGTTTTACTAGGTTTGAAACAGATGGCTCCTTCCTATAACCCTAGCTACTCATGAGACCGAGATCAGGGTTCAAAGCCAGCACTGGCATAAAATTCATAAGACTCCATCTACAGTTAACCAGCACAAATGCAAGACCAGAGGCATGGTAGAGTGCTAGCCATGAGCAGAAAGGCCTTGAATTCAAACCCTGGTACAGGAAGGAAAGATGGAAGGAAGGAAAGAAATCACACATGACCAGTCATGGGTTCAGAATGTATGCTCCTACAGAGGAGCATACCTGTATCTGTACCAGTGTATGAAGTAGACAGTGAAGTACCCACATTAGTCTTTCATCCTAGAGCAATCCAGTTGAAAGTGTTTCGTTTCGTTTTTTCTGTGTGTCATCTGATTCCATTTAGTGTTAGCTTCTTGGTTGCCTATGTGAGTAATCACTGAGTTGCTACAGGACAGAGAATGGACTATGAAAGTCAGACTGGTTTGTAGAGACAGGGAAATGAAGCAATCCTAGAGTAATAGAGATCAGAAGTAATAAAACATGATGAACAACTTATTCATAGGAGTCTCTACATGTCTTCAAAAAGGGGTCTCTGATTTTTTTATCCAAATAGTTAACATATAAACACTTCTACAACCATGTGATTTTTTATTATAATAATCAGAAATTAATTTATAAGCATATATGCAAAAACAAGTGCAAATAATTTGAGGGAGAGGTTATTAGGGTACATTTTCTTAGCAAATAATACATTGAAGTATGTGTTCACTTTCAGGATCAAAAAAGCCTTAAGTTACAATAGTGTTCACTGTGAGTTAAACATTGTTTAGTATCATTAAAATAAATTCTGAGAATAAATCTGCTTAGAAATTCTAATTAGTTTGATTACTCTGGAACTGGCAATAATTAAAACTTATAAGAGTTTATTTCAGAAAACAATACAGAAGGCTAAGAAATTGCCAAATTAATCATTCAAAAAAACCTTAATTCTGCTAAATATATTGTTAGACTCAAAGACATTGAGAATTAGTTCTAGAATTTTTCTAAGAAAACTGAATGGATAACAAAAAAATAAAAGTAAAACATGTCAGGAATACAAAAGTGTGGAATTAAGTTAGAACTAATATGAACTAATTTGAAATTTACTTGCAATTCAAATTAACCCAAAATTTTGATCCAGAAAATATGACAAATAAGCAATAAAGAATGAAGAAAGAATTATCCTATTGTGTATTCTTTTAAAAGCAGTAATTACGAATAAGTAGTTTATAGACTTGTATGTATCCAATAGCTATTCTCTCTATCATTCAATGAGGCACAACGAAAAAAATTTCTCATTAAATTAGTATAAAATCAGGTGACTAAGCTCTACAATAGTAGGATGAAATGAGTATTCAAGTCATCTTAGTCTATGGCCAGGGTGGGATTAAAAAATCAGTAATAGAGGAGTAAACAATAACAAAGAATAGAATACACGAGGGAAGGGGGAGAAGAGGAGAGAGAAGGGGAAAGGAGGAAGCAGAAAATTCAAAAAGTACAAAAAAGAGAGAAAGTGACTGAAAGGAGAGAGGAAGAAGGTAAAAGGAAGGGAAGGGAGGAGAGGAAATAGGAAAAGGAAAGGGGAGGGAGGGAGGGAGAAAGGAAGGCAGGCAAACTGGGGAAAGTTAGAAAAGGTAGTAGAGCCTTGACAGCCTCCTGTGATAGCAATAGTAGGATCTACTGAGCAGTAGGCAGTCTAGGAGCACCTCAGGTTCTTGCTGGCATCTATAGTGATTTCTAGCCAATTGCCAGAAATATATATATATATATATATATATATATATATATATATATATATATATAAAATCTGGAATGAGCTAAAAAGAGAGAGCAACTGCATGTGCAACAATCCAAAATTATCTATAAAATTGCTCATATATACTATGAATCATTCAGTCCAAAATCACCAGGAGTACAAAAGGACAAATGACAGTTACAAGTGAAAATACAGTATGCACATTTTCTATTTTCGCATAGCACATAACAGCTTGAAATGTCATAAATTATTTTTCTCATGGTTTTGTGGGTCCTACCCTCTGTTGCTCTATAGGAGGACTTCCCCCAACAAGACCACTTACCCACTGTGCCAGCCAGGAGAGCAAGTGCTATCACAACATGTGATGTAGCAACATCACCACAACACCATCACCTTACCATAGTCCGTGGGTTAAAGGAAGTCTCAGTCTTTACCCACACTAAGGAAAAAGGGTAACACAGAAGAAATGAATGCCACCAGCTAAACATGGCAGGTGCACCCTGGAGACTTTCCATGTCCTGTAAGCACCAGTTTGGGGTCAGGAAACATAGTTATTGACAACACAGCAGCTGACTTTAATATGTGACTTACCTCAAGGCTCAATGAATTACAGTGCTTAGATCACCCAACTTGTGTTCATACACAATTACAGCCATTTACACATGCATTGTCTATCGCTACTCTTAGGTTGAATAAGAGATCAGGACTCTCACCAGAAGCTAATGTATTTGTCATAAATGTATTTTCTTACTGTTCCTTTTTGAAGTTTGATACTTTCTAAATAATGGATGTATCATACATTGTTTTCTTTTTTTAATTTTTATTTATTTTTATTGTGAAAATACTGTACAGAGGGGTTACAATTACACGGGCAAAATAATGAGTACATTTCTTATCAAGCATTGTAGCCTCCTCCTTTGTTTCCCCTTCCCATCCCTTCCCAGCCTCCCCCCCCCCCGCCCCCCACCTAATCCTCCCAGCTCCCCTTCCCTCTTCTCCCTCCCCCCCACCAAAGTTGTAAAGTTCGTTTTCGACATGACAACTTGTACTTCTCATTGTTGCAACGGGTCCACCTGTATCCTTATTTAAACGACTTGTTTTTCCCCTTCCCCTCCATAAATTATACCGACATCAAATACAGTGAAAGCAGGGGTTATACTGTGGGGGAGGGACATACAAAGCAACAAAGAAAGAATCTTTTAAATAAATGCGTTAGAAACACATGCATGAAAGAAAAAAAATTAAATACATATCTTAGGGTTCATTTTCCTAACATCACCTTATCTGACCTTTTCTGCTTGACTCAGACATATGCTAGTGATTGCAAATAAGGGAAACCATGGGACCTATGTTTCTTTGGGCCTGGCTTACTTCACTTAATATAATTTTTTCCAGGTCTTTCCATTTCCTAACAAATGGGGCAATGTCATTCTTTCTGATGGAGGCATAGAATTCCATTGTGTATATATACCACATTTTCTTGATCCATTCATCTACTGAGGGGCATCTGGGTTGGTTCCATATCTTAGCTATAGTAAATAATACTGCAATAAACATAGTTGTGCTAGTAGCTTTTTATTTATAGTAAATAATACTGCAATAAACATAGTTGTGCTAGTAGTGTGGTCTTGTTTGTAAACATTTGGGTAAATGCCCAAAAGTGGGATTGCTGGGTCATAGGGGAGTTCTAGGTGGAGTCTTTTGAGGAACCTCCATACTGCTTTCCAAAGTGGTTGAACAAGTTTACACTCCCACCAACAATGCAGTAAGGTTCCCTTCTGTCCACATCCCCTCCAGCATCTGTTGTTATTAAGAGTTCTTGATTTTTGCCATTCTAACTGGGGTGAGGTGGTATCTTAATGTTGTTTTGATTTGCATTTCTTTTATCATACATTGTTTTCTTAATTAACTGTTTTCTAATAGTTTTTGAAGTAGTAGCTGTAACCTAGCAGAACACTTGACTACATAATTCTAAGCTTTGTGAAATGGGAAATATAAATATTTTGTAGGGATAGAGCGCCCTCTCATGGAGAAACTGTTAAAAAGCTATGCGATTGTTACATTTTGGTCTAGTATAAATTCTAAATTCTGTTGAAAAGAATGAACCAAAAAGTATTACCTATGAATTACAATAAATATATAAAATCATGAACCAGCCAATCCAAATGTATTACATTCTGACCAGGTGATTGGTCTTCTTAATTGAAGGCTTACTCTAATGCTCAATTTTGATAGTGGGATTTCAGTTTTCTTAAGAAATCTAGTGAAAGTGTTATTTATGTATATCAAGGAATAATGTTTATATATGTTGATATTATTTCAGCAATAAGGTTTTGTATTGAAAGTCAATTTCTGCAACTTTTCATTGAAATTTATTTTTCAAGACCCATCTGGATTTAAAGAAAAATTTAAAGTTTGATGCCAAGAAAGTGTTCTTTTTTTTTTTTTGTCAGTTGTGGGGCCTGAACTCTAGGCCTGGGCACTGTTCCTCAGCTCTTCAGCTCAAGGCTAGCGCTCTACCACTTGAGCCTCAGCTCTTCAGCTCAAGGCAAGCACTTTACCACTTGAGTTACAACGCCACTTCCAGCTTTTTCTTTTTATGTGGTGCTGAGGAGTCGAACCCAGGACATCATGCATACAAGGCAAGCAGTCTACCACTGAACCACTTTCCCAACCCGCTATCATTTTTAATTAATGTTAGAGAATTGTAGAAATGGAAGTAAATTTACTGTTCTTCAGTATTACTAAAATGGAAAGAGAGTTAACAACAGAAATTAATGATACCACAAACTAGTGTAGAGACAGGAGAGCATCCCTCTTTAGGAATGGCAGATGATTTTCATTTTAAGTCATCCCCCATGGTTACATTTATGAAAATAATTAAGCTTTAAAAATCATATGGTATTTCTAGAGCCACTTAGTATGACACCATCTTACAAATTATAAACTAATATTTAGACAACAAAAGCATAAATGCCTATGATGCTCAACAGTTCATTAATTGCTGCCAATAAAAATCATTTAAGATGATTGTTGCTGATTTATGTGGCTGTTTTTAATCTGCTAACAACACACTATTTTTAAAATATATGTATATTATATAAAATAGTATATAATTTTGCATAGACACACAATCTGATTATGTTGCCATGCTGTGTTTCAGTATTTTTTTCCCCTTGTTCCTTATTGGTACCAAACTGAAAAAGGCATGCTTTTCCTGGAATCAAAAATGGGGAGAGTAAAGGGGTTACAGAGTGCAGTGACCAGGGATCAGATCTCCACTTCATGTCAAGACTTTATTTTTAAAAAGCAGCCATGAAATTCTGTTGACCCAGGTCACATTGAGAACACATCTAAAAGCTGGAATTGGTTTGCACAATGCTCAAAATGACTAGAACAAACTCAACTAGTAGAGCAGTGATACAGTGCCCATGCTTATAAGTAAGGGTTGCTGATAGGCAGGCTGTGCATTTGTAAACTGGAGGACAAAAAAGACACATTCGTGTATGACTGCCTTGCAATATTCCCAGCATAGAATACTGCATGTCTATAGTCAGATGTCACCAGGTTATGCAAATAAATATATATATTTATATTCTCCAAATTTCTACCATCACTTCTCATCCCAACTGGAGACACAGAGTACTGAACTTTCCGATACTACTTGCAATTTATTTTTATGGTTCAACTAAAATCCACTTAGGTTGACAAATATGTCTGAAATTTGTAAATACTTTTGAAAATTTCTTACAGATAAGTTAAATAACTGTTAAAAAAAAACAATTCATTAACTGATGGGGCAAATGTTACCTTAAATGGACATATAGCACCATCTACTGATAAATCTGATTAATTTTAACTGTTTTAATCTGATTGTTATTACTGTTAACTTGATAAATGAAAATTTAAAACTATAAGAAATATCATTTGTGGACATCCCATGGAGTTTAATGCCTCTTGTTACTGACACTATGATCTCTCTACTAGTTTACAATGTGATAGAGAAAAGCAGTCATATTTTTAGGAAATATTAGCAAAATTAAGTAAATAAATTTTGTGTGTTTGGGATGTGCCAAAACTCGTTGATTGTCCATCAGCTCCAAAAGCTCTCTGTACTGCCCTGTTTGCCATGGTGCATCTGACTGCTGTAAACAACTTTGCAGCTGGTTGGATGGTTGGGTTGTCTCCTCTTGGAGGAGAAAGGACTTTTCTCCAGTCCAGAGAGATTGCTTTCTGTTTTGAATTTGGTTTGGATTTGGGGTTTGTGTTTGGTTTGGTTTGGTTGATCCTTCCCTCCCCTCCCACACACACACTCTCTGTCTCTCTGTCTCTCTGTCTGTCTCTGTCTCTGTCTCTCTGTCTCTCTCTGTCTCTCTCTCTCTCTCTCTCATACACACACACACACACACACACACACACACACACACACACACACACACACACACACACACACACACACACACACTGGATCCTATTGTGTTTTGTTGACAAGTGGAATAACCAGTGGAACTTACCCCCAGTGAGGTTCCATGGTACAATTCTCAACAAGTTCAGCCACAACTTCAGTGCCTACCTTCCAATAAGAGGCAAAGTTTATTCTTTTTAAGTACACACAGTCCTATTTTAAAAGAAAACTATTTATTGTTATTGTAAAGGTGGTGTACAGAGAGGTTACAGTTACACAAGTCTCTTAAAGAGTGCATTTCTTTTTGAATGGTGTCACCTCTTCCTGGCTATCTCCCAGGTTTTCCTTCCTGTCCCCACCTACAAGTTGTACAGTTCATTTTCAACATAGCGTCTAGTGAGTACCATGGCTGCATTTGTTCATTCTTTGTCTCTCCATTTCTGTGCCCCTACTTACCCTCCCGAAGACAGATTAAAGGAACAAACAAGACAAAAAGAAAAGAAAACATACAGAACTCAGAGTTCTTACTGAAGCAGAATGTGTACTAAGTTATAAAGTTCTAATAAATGGAGAAGGAATTAAATCATGTGAATATGTTCAATGTGAATTGGCTGCAATTGAATTAAACCACTAATCAACAACAATAAAAGATACCTGCTACATTCCCAAATGTTTAAAAAAGTTAAACTTGCTAAGTAATCCAGTTTTTAAGAAGTTTTAAGAGAAGCTTTAAAATACTTTGACTAGAATGAAAATGAAACCCTGACCCAAACATTTTCTAGATAGCTCTGATTCTACCAGTGGTTTGTTGCTGACCTATTTCAGGAAGGTAGGTAATTCTCAATGCTTTTATATACTGGATTATAGAGTCACTTGGTTATAACAAATTTATGATGAGGCAGCATTCATTGTGAACATACCATGTCAAAAACTTGATAATGATAGTAGTGAAAAAGAACAATGGAAAAGGAATTTTGACCTCTTTCTACAGAATCGGTTGAAAAGTAGTGCTAGTCCAAATCTGTAATTTTTACTTTGCTCCTCAAAATCTACCAATCACCCAAGTTCATCAGTATTAGTGAAGCAGCCGATTATTTAACATCCTTTTCATTTCTCCAGTTTAATAAAAGGGCCCAAACACAGATGTATTTTACTATATCCCTTGCCAGTTCATTTTGTGAAAAGGAAATTATGAGCTTATGTGCTAAAATTATTTTATTTTGTTTCCTTTGGTAAACCAATTCAGACTTATACTTTACATTTTGAAAAAGAAAAATGAGAAATTAAGAGTTACCACTAGCTTTGCTTAAAATTCGACTATTCAATTATTCCATTAAATAAGATGTTAAACAAATTTTTTGATTGGAAAGGAATCAGAACAACCAAAACTAGAATACCTTACTAAATCCATTGACTTGACTAACCAAATTTTAACCTTTAAGCAAAACTCAGCCATCAGTTATTCTTAAAATCAACCATCATCAGGTAAGAAGCAAAGAATTACCACAGTAGAGCTTTTGGGCTACTGTTGTTCTATACTACCATTTACTGGTTGTATAATTTTAGTAAATTAATTTATTCTACCCTGGGTTCCAGATTTGGAAATAAAGGAGGAACTTCAAGTCCTATGATAGGTATTCTGTTCTTTTCAAAATCTTCTCTTTACTTTATTTCCACTTAAGCATTATGTAGTTTACAGTGCCACCTAATAAGCATTTGTTTAACCCCAATTCCCATATGGAATCCCATCAAAATGGTGGTAAATAGATACAAAGCTACAAATTAGTATAAAATGACAAGAGATTGGAGACATTAGCAAAATCCATTCCAAAAATCTTGAAAAATATCGAAAATTATCTCAGTGTAAAATTAGCCATGTGTACAGTAGAAACAGTTTTGCATCTAATAATATGGATGTGTGATACCCATGGATAGAAGAGTGACCAGGTCACGTGGCACCACCCCTGGCTTGGCAATGTACAGCATTGCTTTAATATAGATAGACAGATAGATAGATAGATAGATAGATAGATAGATAGATAGATAGATAGATAGATAGATAGATAGATTGAATATGTATATTGAATATATATATGTATATATATGTATATATAATGGTAACTTCATGGTGTTTATTATTAGGCAAAAATGATCATAAAAATTTGATCATAGGGGCAGGGAATGTGGCTTAGTGGTCGAGTGCTTGCCTAGCATGCATGAAGCCCTGGGTTCAATTCCTCAGTACCACATAAACAGAAAAAGCTGGAAGTAGTACTATAGCTCAAGTGGTAGAGTGCGAGCCTTGAGCAAAAGAAGCTCAGGGACAGTGCCCAGGCCCTGAATGCAAGTTCCAGAACTGGCAGAAACAAAAACAAAAACCCAGCAACAACAACTTGATCAAATTTGTTATAATAAAGTTGAAAAAAAACATTCTCAACTTCCCAGAAATGTTAGAACGAAGTAGGGCAAGGGTAAAGATGGCGAGTACAACAGGATTACCAACTTTGCTGAGCTGATTACCTGAGGGGCTGACTGGTGCTGAGAGGAGGAAATACACTGAAGCAATTAGAATATTGTTAATACTGATAGATAAGGAAGTGTTGAAGAATATTCTTCAGAACTATCAGGACAACAACTTAGAAGTAATTTGGCTTTTTAAAATAATGAGGTTAGTATGGGATAGGTTAAGGGAGAAACAGGATTTTTTGTTTTTTAGACAATAATGATAGATAAATGCATAATTTATGTATTTATAAATAAATGCATACTGTATACATATATACTTGATTTTTTTCAGAGTAAGACAAATGCTAAAATTTATTGGCATAGCCAGAAATTTCTTGAATAGAACTCCAGTGGCTCAGGAAATAGGAGATCGAATTGACAAATCAGATTGTATCAAGCTGAAAAGCTTCTGCATAGCAAAGGATGTAGTCACCAAGCTGGAAAGACACTTCTCTGACAAGCGTCTAATAACCAGAACATACAGGGAGCATAAAAAAAACTAAATCTCCCTGTTAGGTGCCAGTGATTCATTCTATAATCCTAAGTACTCAGGGGCAGATATTTGAGGATCTGGTTGAAATCATCCTGGACAGACAAATTCCAGAGACTCTCATCTCTAGTTACCCAGCAAAAAAACAGAACTAAAAATGTGGCTCAAATGGTAGAATACCAGTGGTGCACAAAAAAAGCCATGCAAGAATATGAGACTCTATGTTAGAGCCCCAGAACTGGCACACAAACACACACACACACACACACACACACACACACACACACACACACACACACACACACACACACACACACCTATTTCCAAAAGGAATAAATAATTTGGTCAATAAATAGCAAAGGAATGGAACAGAAATTTCTCAGAACAACTAGGAGGCGGCAATACACACCTATAAAGGCAATGCAAATTAAAGCAATACTGAGATTTCATCTCACTCAAGTCAGAATGGTCATCATCAAGAACAACACATCCCAGGGAGTACTTAGAAAAAAGGATCCCTTGATCCATTCATCTACTGAGGGGCATCTGGGTTGGTTCCAGATCTTAGCTCTGGTGAATAATGCTGCAATAAACATAGTTGTGCTGGTAGCTTTAGTGTGGTCTTGTTTGTAAACATTTGGGTAAATGCCCAAAAGTGGGATTGCTGGGTCATAGGGGAGTTCTATGTGGAGTCTTTTGAGGAACCTCCATACTGCTTTCCAAAGTGGTTGAACAAGTTTACATTCCCACCAACAATGAAGTAAGGTTCCCTTCTGTCCACATCCCCTCCAGCATCTGTTGTTGTTAGAGTTCTTGATTTTTGCCATTCTAACTGGAGTGAGGTGGTATCTCAATGTTGTTTTGATTTGCATTTCTTTTATGGCTAGGGATGTTGAACATTTCTTCATGTGTCTATTGGCCATCCTTCTTTCTTCTTCAGAGAAGTTTCTCTTTAAGTCTTTCGCCCACTTGTTTATGGGGCAGTTGTTTCTTTGAGGATTTGTTGTTGGGGGGTTTAATTTTTTGAGTTCCAAGTATACTTTAGATATGAGACCCTTGTCCATTGTATGGCTAGTAAAGATCTTTTCCCAATCGGTGGGCTTTCTATTGATCTTGCTAGCTATGTCCTTTGCCAGGCAGAAGCTCTGCAAGTTTATGCAATCCCATTTTTCCAACCTTTCTTTGATTTGTTGTGTTTCTGGGTCTCTATTCAGAAAATTTCAGCCTGAGCCAAGGAGACCTAGGGTTTCTCCTATTCCATCCTGTAATGTTTTCAGAGTGTCTGCTTTGACTTCGAGGTCTTTGATCCATTTGGAGTTGATTCTGGTGCAGGGTGATATATAAGGATCTAGCTTTAGTTTTCTACAAGTAGTTAACCAGTTTTGCCAGCACCATTTACTGAAGAGGCTCTCTTTGTTCCATTCTATTGTTTTAGCTTCCTATATATACACAATGGAATTCTATGTCTCCATCAGAAAGAATGACATTGCCCCATTTGTTAGGAAATGGAAAGACTTGGAAAAAACTATATAAAGCGAAGTAAGCCAGGCCCAAAGAAACATAAGCCCCATGGTTTCCCTTATTTGCAATATCTAGTAGATGTATGAGTCAAGCAGAAAAGGTCAGATAATGTGATGTTAGGAAAATGAACCCTTAGATATGTATTTTAATGTTTTTTTCTTTCATGCATGTGTTTCTAACGCATTTATAAGATTATTTCTTTGCTGCTTTTTATGTCCCTCCCCCACAATATAACCCCTGCTTTCACTATATTTGATGTCAGTATAACTTGTGGAGGAGATGGGGAAAAACAAGTCGTTTAAGGATGCAGGTGGACCTGTTGCAACAATGAGAAGTACAAGTTGTCATGTCCAAAACGAGCTTTACAACGTCGGTGGGGGGGGGGGGAAGGAGAAGGATTGGGATTGGGGGGAGGGGGGAGGCTGGGAAGGGAGGTGAAGGGTAAACAAAGGAGAAGGCTGCAATGCTTGGTAAGAAATGTACGCATTATCCTGCCCATGTAATTGTAACCCCTCTGTACAGTATGTTCACAAATAAAATAAAATAAATTTTAAAAAAAGAGCTTCCATGGGATCGTAAAAAAAAAAAAGAAAAGAAAAAAGACACACTGTAGGTAGGTATGTAATTTACAACCACTATGGAAGTCCGTATGGAGATTCCCAAAAGAATAAAAGTAGGATTACCATATGATACAATGCTACAGCTATTGAACACTATCTGAAAGAGAAGTCAGGATATTTAGCTATCTGAACATCTTTGTTCACTGTAGCATAATTTATGGTAGTTATGAAAGTACTCCAGATGTCCTACAAGGAATGAATGGATAAAGGAAGTGTGGTTCATCGGGAAGAAGTACATTATATTATTGGCAGGGAAAGACAATGGACATAGGGAAAAAGAGCATACTGAGTGAGGCTCAGTAAAGACAAACTGTGTGTGTTTTTTCTCATATGTAGATGGTAGAATATATAATATACATATAATATGATATCAAACTGACTAGTGTGTGGTAAAGCCCCATGGTGTAGTATTTTGGAACAATTAACACCTTTCATCAAAATGAATACCACAAGCTGACACGTATCTTGAATTGGGGTGCAGCCTAACAGGAGGGGGGAAACAAGTGCACATGTATTGGACAACTGCAGTGATGATCTTCAGTGTGCATGCATGAAAATAGAAGTAGAACAGTTGATGTGATGGATGGAGATGGTGTAGCTGAGGACATGAGGATGCGGAAAGGTTGGCATTGATCAAGATATACATATGTTAAGTTGAAGCCCTCTTATACAGCTATTTGAAGATTGCAAATTTAAAAAGAGAAAAGAAACTATGCTACAAAATGAAAAAAAAATCATTTCTCCCTGTGATCACCACCATGTGATCACCAACCTAGCCTCCTAAAGGTAGAGTTACACAGGGTCCTCATCATCTGAGCTAAAATCTACCCCATCCAAGGATAAAAAATACTCAATGACAAGCTACTGAACTCAGTCTTTGCATTGTTCATGCTAATAATGTGAAGCATGGCCTATAAAGAAGCTACCTGGCAAAAGAACATACTCATTTTGGTGCTTTAAGAAGGAGGTGTGAAAGAAAAAGGAGGTGTGGAGCCAAGTACTGTGGTTCACACCTGCAATTAATCCAAACTGATCAGTAGGATAGAGATTTAAACTCAACATTGAGCAAAATACTAGTGAGAGCACCTTTGGCTCATCCTGCAGTATGGTGTGCACCTGTCATCCCAGCTAACGGAGGTAAACAGAATCATCTGGATCATTCTGACCTAGAGAAATGTGAGTTCCTACTGAGAAATGGCAAAAAGGGTTGTGGGTGTGTTTGAAGTGGTAGAATGCCTACTTAGCAAGTGTGAGGCCCCGTGTTCAAAATTTTACAGTAGTACCGAGCACTGGTGGCTCACACGTGTGATTCTAGCTACTCAGGAGGCTGAGATCTGAGAATGGCAGTTGAAAGCCAGCCAAGTAGGAATCCCATGAGATTCTTATCTTCAAATAATCTTCCGAAGACCAAAAGTGGAAGCGTGTCTCAAAGTGTTAGAATGCTAGCTTGGAGCAAAAGTGCTCAGGAACAGTGTCAGAACCCAAGTTCAAGCCCATAACTGCCAAAATATTTTTTCCAGTATCCCCCCCGCCCCCAAAACCCCAGAAAAACAACAACCAATAACAAAAATAAACCCAAAAAACACCCATTTTTGACAAAGCCAAAAAGTGTATTTCACCAATCTGACCTATAGATGGCACTAGTAATCCAGGCAGCAGATACTACTGCTTTTATTAGTTTCCCCTCGGAAAATCAAGGCTTTCCTTGTCCAGGTCATTTGCTGTGACTCTGGCAAGCAGGGAAAGCCAGCACAGCACCCTCCTTCCCTGGAAGCCAAGCAGATATCTAAGACTATAACTTTGTTCCAATTCAGATCATGAATTAGATATTTATCCAAAATTTTCAAATAAAAATCATTATTTTTACCCTTACAAAAAGGATTCTGAAGATGAAGATACAATCTAAATTCTAAAACACACTGAAGAACATTGATCTTTAGAGGTATTTGGCCTCCCAGTATATTGTGTAAGGGTGATTGGGGGCTCTAATGGTACTATTGGGCTATTTTTTCCCCCTCATTACATTAATGCATTACGAACTAGGCACAATGGCTTTTCTTTGGCTTCAACCAAAAAAAAAGAAAAGAAAAGAAAAGAAAATTACTTGTTCAATTGTCTTGGAAGATCTATCTTCTACACTTCTACATCAACCCTCTACATCAACTCTCTCTTTTTTTTATATATCTCCATCCGTAGGATATAACACCATTTTCTAGCCAACATGCCTGTCGCTAGCAATGTGATTTTTTTGCTTTGATTGCTGTTCGAATCCTGCACCGTGGATATGGAACCTATCTAGTGTGTGCATCATCAACTTTTGAGGGTTTTTTCTGTGTACTGTCTTTTCCTTACTCATCACCTGAGATTCTGCGTGGGGGAGGAGTTCTTGACCTTGGACCTGTGGATGAAGATGCCCTGGCGTCACCCGCAGGGTCACGTCAATCATGAGAGGTTCGCTCGGCATCAACGTCACAGACTCATCTCCTCGCTTCTCCTCTCATCATCACCGGATGTTCACATTTTCACAACACGTGATCTGACATGGACTGACCTCCGAGCCCTGCAACGCGGGTGGACAAAGCCACAGCAATTTACAAGCCCCACCGTGTACTTCTGTGAGGCTGTCTATTCTGTAAGGATTTTTCCTCCAACTTTATCCCTTGTTTGTCCCTCAAAATTCATGTCCACATTGTCATCGTTTTTATTTATTCACATAATACCAATTTATATTGTGATTTTTTAAAAAGTTCCTAGATGTATTGAAGTTTGATCCTACCTCCCTTGCTTCATGGGAGGCAGACTAAATACTCTTGAAGGTTTGGTATAAACAGCCTGCCCACCTGACATTCCCAGCCTTTTTGTAATGCTTAAAATGAGGAGGACTATGTGATGATGTACTAATGTTTGGATTACTGTATGTGGTTTCTAGAAAAATCTTTGGCCATGTTTACTTCTGTCTTTAAGATTCATACTCAATGAATGAAGGGAATGTATTGAGCTTGAGTAAAGACTGTAGTTACTGCAGGGTTCATTTGCCAATACAATACATTGGAAACTAAAATGAAAATATCTTAAAATTTTGGGAGATCTGGCTAGGAATGTGGCTCAGTGGTAGAGTGCTTGTCTAGCATGCCTGAAGACCTGGGTTTGATTCCTCAGTACCACAGAAACAGAAAAAACTGGAAGTCACTGTGGGCTCAAGTGGTAGAGTGCAAAAGAAGATCAGGGACAGTGCCCAAGACCTGAGTTCAAGCCCCAGGACTGGCAAAACAGTTTTTTGAAAAATTAATCATTATAATTTGCTAAATGATTTGTGATATATGAATAAGTCATTCACTGGTTGGATTTATATTTCGATTGATTGTTGTCTGAATTATAAAATGAAAGAAAAATAACCCAACTTTTAGCACATTTGGAGAAATCTCCTATTAAATACTAATGTGGGAAAACAGACATATGCCTAAATTCAAAGTGATAATCATGAAATTAGAAATAGAAAAGTACATAATTATAAATGAAAATAAAGCACATGATTAGTCATCAATTACAGTATTATATCAAATTACATCAAGATGCCAAATATTACAATAAAATAAATTTTTAAATATGGGTAGAAATAAAGACAAAGTAATAGAAATTTACCTCTATGAGATCAGGTGAAAGTATTCATGAATAAAAAGTAGAAGTAAGCTTGTAGTGGTGGCTCATGTCTGTATGCATAGCTACTCAGCAGGTTGAGATCTGAAGATCATGGTTCAAAGTCAGCTTGGGCAGGAAAGTCTGTGAGACTCATCTCCAAGTAACCACAAGAAAACTGGAAGGGGCAGAGTGCTAGCCTTGAGCAAAAATACTTAAGGACAGTGCCCAGGCTACAAGTTCAAGCTATAAATAAAACTAACAAAAAAAAAAGTAAAAAATAAGTATATAAACCCGTATGAGTCTATTTAAACGTCAATAAACTGAAAATTAATTGTTTTCTTTCTCATAATTATTTATGACATTATCTAAATAGTGATCATTTAATTCAAATAAAATGACTAAAATATCCAATACAGTTAACATTATTGTAATTAGCATTGTTGTTAACAGTATTAACAAAGGTATAAATAGCCAAGAACTAAAATATGCCACTCACTCACAACACTTGTATAGGTAAACATCTTAAAAAGCAATTGAGGGGCATCGAGAAAGCATCCTCTTTGAAATGTTCCCTTCTTCCTGGTACCATGTTCACCAGGTACAGAATGCCACACCCACCCCTGCTGTCACTCCTGCAACAGCTCACAAACTCCAGGCATCAAACCATCCTTTCAGTTCAGACCGACAAACTGCCATTTGAACACAGAATAACCATACAACTGAACCACTAAAACCATCAGTATTTTCTCTTTTCAGCTACTTAGTTTGAGCCTGATCTGTTACACCACAAAGTCTAAGCAATATAACCTTTAGGTCAAGAAGCAACGCAAGCTCACACTGGCTTTCTTTTGGCATGACTCACACCAGGCCTAGGGGGAACAGTACATAACTTTGCCTTGTTCAACTTGAGAGTGTAGGACGTTTCTAAAGTTAAAGACATCCTCTTTTCTGTCATCCACAGAAAGTCAGCACAGGACTGGCGTTGTATATTTCTCAAGCATGAGTCAGACATAGTGGGAGGGGAGGACAAGGTAGCATATTGAAACTTTCCAAGTTGGCTCTTTACAACTATCTTGTCTAAAACAAAGGAAAAGCACCTTGACTTCTGGACACCAAGAATCTTTCTAATTTTCTCTTCGAAAACTTCTTGCCTGAAATCTGTTATAGTGTTGGAGATCATAGCCAGTGATGGAAACCAACATTCTGCTACCTCCTTTTTAAAGACCTATATTTCTCAACATAGGTTCTGCATACATCATTTTTGAAGACACAGACAAAACACAGACAAAACACAGTCAAATGTAATTCCATGAAGATATCCTTCCATCGGAAATTTCTGGAATCTGCATGGGAAAGCTCTTTCCATTTGATTTGATGTTTGGATGCTTAAAACAGAAATAATGGTGTGTGATTTCATCTCGATCAGTCTTTATGCTCCTTTTTCCAAGGTTCCAGTCACCTGCAGTCTTCTGAGTCTACTGTTTTCAATCCTCATCTTATGCAACCTCTTGTGAGCATTGTACAGACAAGAGATAGACATCTAGTTTCAGCCTTGTCAAAGATATCTAGTTTTTCCAGCACCGCTTTGGAAGAGGCTGTCTTTTTTTCCAGCACATGTTTTTGGAGATTTTGTCAAGAATCAGATGGCCAAATAATATCTGCTCAGGCTTATTTCTTTATCTTTATTCTAATTCCATTAGTTTACATACGTGTTTTGGTTCCATTACCAGGCTGTTTTCGTTACTATGGCTCAGTAGTGTTGAAGGTGGCTGTTGGGATCCTTCCAGCATTGCTCGTTCTGCCTAAGATGAACATCTTTTAAAAAATTATCTTTAAGTATTGTACAAAGGAGTTGAAATTTAACAAAACAGCTTAGGAATACAATATACCATGATCCATGTTATCTCTTTCAACTCTCTCACCCATCCCTTCCCTACCCCCTCTTTCCCTCTCTCTTCTTAATTTTACAGGATCCACATTGTATTCATGACTGTATTCTCTCCCTGTGCTCCTCTTCATTTGCCTACCCTTTCCCCCTTGACTCAACCACACCCGTTTCAAACACCTACTTCTTGGTGTTTTATTTTGCTGAACTTTGGCTTTGCCTTTCAAAGGAATGACACTATTTGAGTTCTCCCTTAATCCCTTTTGTTTAAAACAAAGAAAATCTGCTATATACAGGATAGCTGTTCTGTGGAATTGAACATTTCAGTTTCATCTATAGAACATATATCACATGAAAATTATTCACAGAATCCACTGTAATTTATTGTCACCAAAGTAAAACACAAAAGCAATATTCAGTATGTGTTCTAGGAAAGGTATAAGCTGTCCTGACTGCTTCTCTGCTAATACTGCCTTGAGAAGAATGTTATCAAAAAGACCAAGTGAAGACCAAAAGAATCACAACACACTGTCCAGGATTTCTAGAGTCGGTCTTATAATTACATAGTAACAGCTAAAAGATACAGCCAAGTTGAACTGATACTAGAACAGATAAGAAATTATGTTTATATCTGCTTATATTTACATACTGAAACTCTGGAAGATTACATACAGTACTAATAATAGTAATTATTTCTGAGTCTGGGAACCAAGCCAGTGTGCAATAGAAATGTGTGAGATTTTTGTGAACCATATAAATATCCCCATTTAAAATATGCTAATAAGAAGCCAGTTCCCAAAAATGTAAATTGTATGCAGTGGAACGTGATGAGATCTTCCAAGGTGGAGAAAAGTGCTGACCTGGAACTATTGGAACTACTTGGGTTTTGGTTAAAGGAAACCACAGAACTATCTGCCGTGTCTGTTCCTTGGAGCTCACAGCCTCATGACGATTCTCCTACAGTTTATAGGTTCAATTCTTTTGCTAGGCACAATCCAGGGTTTAGAGCATTTCACTAGTTACCAAAAATTTTTAATAAAAGTCTTTATTTTCCTTTAAAATTGTTTTGAAAGAGAGTTTCTCCCATAGCAGAATTGCTGGCATAATCACTTCTCTTAATCACCAATAAGATTTTCTTGGAATGGAATTAAAAGCAATCTATTTCATCTTCAATTTGAAAACATTACTCATGAGATTTCTCTATTCGTGTACTTGTTAACATGTCTAAATTTTTCTTTTGTTGCACTCAACTTGAAAAAAAGTAAAATCGAAGTACAATTTTCTGTCCTGTTTCACTGTATGAGAGAATATTTAAGAATCAAAATTAAATCCCCCAACAACAAATCTTCAAAGAAACAACTGCCCAATAAATAAGTGGGCCAAAGACTTAAAGAGAAACTTCTCTGAAGAGGAAAGAAGGATGGCCAATAGACACATGAAGAAATGTTCAACCTCCCTAGCCATAAAAGAAATGCAAATCAAAACAACATTGAGATACCACCTCACTCCAGTTAGAATGGCTACAATCAAGAACTCTAATAACAGCAGATGCTGGAGGGGATATGAACAGAAGGGAACCTTACTGCATTGTTGGTGGGAGTGTAAACTTGTTCAACCACTTTGGAAAGTAGTATGGAGGTTCCTCAAAAGACTCCACATAGAGCTCCCCTATGACCCAGCAATCCCACTTTTGGGCATTTACCCAAATGTTCACAAACAAGACCACACTAAAGCTACCAGCACAACTATGTTTATTGCAGCATTATTTACCATAGCTAAGATATGGAACCAATCCAGATGCCCCTCAGTAGATGAATGGATCAAGAAAATGTGGTATATATACACAATGGAATTCTATGCCTCCATCAGAAAGAATGACATTGCCCCATTTGTTAGGAAATGGAAAAAATTATATTAAGTGAAGTAAGCCAGGCCCAAAGAAACATAGGTCGCATGGTTTCCCTTATTTGCAATCACTAGTATATGTCTGAGTCAAGCAGAAAAGGTAAGGTAAGTTGATGTTAGGGAAATGAACCCTAAGATATGTATTCAAATGTGTTTTTCTTTCATGTGATTGTTTCTAACACATTTATAAGATTATTTCTTAGTTGCTTTGTATGTCCCTCCCCCACAGTATAACCCTGCTTTCACTGTATTTGATGTCGGTATAATTTGTGGAGGGGAAGGGGAAAAACAAATCTTTAAACAGGGATACATGTGGACCCATAGCAACAATGAGATGTACAAGTCATTATGTCGAAAACAAACTTTACAACTTTGGTGGGGGGGAAGGAGAAGGACTGGGGGAGATGGGAGGAGGATGGAAAGGGATGGGAAGGGGAAACAAAGGAGGAGGCTACAATGCTTGATAATAAATGTACTCATTATCTTACCCATGTAATTGTAACCCCTCTGTACAGTATTTTCACCATAAAAACAAAAAACAAAAAAAGAATCTTATGAGAGCTCACGAGTTATTATGCTAGTTTTAGTTCCCAGAAGCAGATCTCACAAAGAGAATCTATATGCAAGTAAAAATATTATTACTATTATTATTATTATTATTATTATTATTATTATTATTATTATTATTATTTTGGTCAGTCACTGGGCTTGAACTCAGGGCCTGGGAGCCGTCCCTGAGCTCTTTCGTTCAAGACTAGCACTGTACCACTTTGACCCACAGTTCCACTTCCGATTTTTTGAGTAGCTAATTGGAGACGAGTCTCAGGAGGACTTTCCTGACCCAGCTGTTTTTGCTGCGATCCTCAGATTTCAGCCTCTTGAGCAGCTAGGATTAGGGGCGTGAGCCAGCAGCGCCCGGCTACGCTGGTAATTCTGAAGGAAACCCTCTTATGTGAGTCATAGGAGACAAGGGTGTGGTCTCTGCTGGAAGTTCCTGCGCACAATGCCAACCTGTTCCTTCAGGGGAACTCTGGCACATGAAGTCAAACAGCGTTGTCCACACCTGAGATGGAGGAAGTCACATTTAATATTCCCACAGGAGGGTGGTGGCCACAGAAACAGCTCAGGGCGGCTGTGAGCAAGAGGAACCCTCAGCCTAGCCGCTGAAACCCCAAAACCAAGGAGCAGAAAGTGCTTGGGGAAGGAGCCAGAAGAGCAAAGTACAGAAATGTAGGCATTAGAGGATCAGATCAGACTTCTAACACAACCTGACACAATTATTCATCGGACCCTAAGTGTACATGCAGAGTGCATCCATGTAGAATCCGAGTAAGACCCAAGGCTGTTAGGATTTTTCTATTTGTTGTTGTATCGAATAAAGCCAGAATTCATGTAGGTAATTTAACAGGTCAAATTCCAGGCATAGGAAATATATAAATAAATAAGATGTTTGCTTGGCTTATTTTTATTTCTTCATTTTATTTTTTATTTTTGTTGGTTGTGGGGCTTGAACTCTGGGCCTGGGCGCTGCCCCTCAGCTCTTCAGCTCAAGGCCAGCGCGCTACCACTTGAGACACAGCGCCACTTCCAGTTTTCTGAGTGGTTTATTGGAGGTCTCTCGGAGTTTCTTGCCAGGGCTGGCTTTAAACTGAGATCCTCAGATCTCAGCCTCCAGAGTAGCTAGGATTATAGGCATAAGCCACCAGCCCCTGGCTTTGGCTTTATTTTTAATACATTGAATTGAGTTGGTAAATTAATTATTCTACATAGCATAAAATAAAATCATTCTTATTTATGAGGATGTCTTTTTCGAATTAAGAAATTTAATCTGCTGATTAAATGTTTCTAAAGATGTTTAATTTGGATCTTAGATTATTGAGTTCCGTTTTCTGCACTGGGGAGGCAATTTTGAACTTCTAAGTGGGCATTTCAATAAGGAATTTATGTAGCAAATACTGTATTGGCAACTTTATGGGAGTTAGAAGTAAAACAGGGAACGAAATAAATGTTTTCTCATGATTATACTTCTTCAACAGGGGAAGATAGTCCAAAAGAAAGGAATATCTAAGACTACTGCTGAGTTTGGCATCTTCTATAAATATAATAAAGTTTAAAATGTGGTAGTGTGCCTGAACATAATTTGTTTTCTTCATGGTGACTACAAAGTCAGTAAGCACCACTCCAAAATAAAATAATGGAGAAATGCTTATTACTCACAGCATCTGAAAAAGAGAGTTGGAGTTAGTCCAAAAGCAATGTCCCCTCGAAGAGACGAAGCGTGGGGGTGTGTTCGGTGAGCTTACATACATTCACAGAGGAAAGCACTTGTTTGTGTGTTCAGCTGAATTTGCACATCTGTTTTCTCACATGGTGAGTATGAAATCTGTTTCAATGGGAACTCTTCCCTTTTGGATTCTAGGACTCAAATATTTAAGTAACAGCAGGTAATTCTAAATTTCTTAAGTTTTTCTTTACCCAAAGATATTGGCCTGATATTACTTAAAAAAAAAAACACCTGTCAACACTATTTTGATACCTCAATCCCTTTAGGAAACTAGTGAATGACAAAGAATACATTTAAACAATTGAGATAAGATATTAAGATGCAAATGTAATATATTTTCCCTGAAATTTTCCATTATTGTTCAATACTTGATGCTAGATATCAAATTTAAAAGTAACTCTGAACCATGCATATATTTTCAAAATTATTTCTTAGGGAATTATAATCCAGAAGGAGCATTCAGAAAAATCTCAAGGATGATCAAAGGGGTAACATTGATCAAGATGAACAATATTCATAAACTGCTTTGTTGAATGGAAGCCCCTGTTTACAACTTCTTAAAAATATTTAGAGAAGGTAAAAAAATAAAGTAAGGGAATGCATAAATAAAAGAAAATCTCAGGTTACAAGTGTTAATAGAAACTATAGAATTCACCAATGATAGGACCCAGAAAAGAAAAAACAAAACTGGAAAAAAACAGCAGCTGAAGAAAATAAAGGGTTTTTTTGGTTTGTTTTTTACTGTTTTCTACAGAATACACATCAGATACTAGTCAGAGACATTTTACTCATGGCCTAAGGCTCCTTTTCCCTCAAGCTAATCTGCTGTAGCTCCTGGGAAGATCTCTATGCTTAACCCAACTCCACAGATTTCAAGTAGAGCCTAACTCAAGAACCAGCCTCAGCTTGAGTTGCCTCTTCCTAAAAGCTACACCAGTTAAGGGACACAGCTGATTGGTTATGGTGCTAAACCAGCCCATCATAGTGAGACTATCATTAGAGGTATCTGACAAGGTCCAAAACATGATGGTACCAAAAACAAATCCAAGTCTTAATGAATTGTAAATATATTACTGACAAAAGTGTTTCTGAGGTTTGGACCCTTTTTAGATATACATTTAAATTAAATTAATTGAATACTTTCTGAACGAGTATATCTAGCCCATGAAGCAGATATAACTTCCTCCACTTTATATTAAAAGATACTAGAAGCATTAAGATATGAGAGGCTTGAAGAAGATAAGTAAGGTCAAAGTGGAGTTCTTTGTGAAGAAAACTGAGTATTCAATCTGCTCTTTGGATCACCTGAAAAGTGGTGAAGAAAAAAATCACATTGCCATAAGGACATGTATTTATTGTGAAAACACTGAAATTGGTTTATCAGCAATAAAGCCATTCAAAATCATGTCATCTAAAGGAACCCTCACAACTCTATCTTATTGGCCATTTTAGAGACACAAACCCTGGCCACTTAGTCACTAGTTTTCCAAATGAAGTGTTTGCTTGAGATAGTGTGGATATCATTTGATATATCCTGGTTGTATTGAGCATTTTTTGACACCTACCTCTGCAGGATCATCCAAGACACCAGCTTCGTGTTGCTCTTCACCTCTACAATGAGCACTTTCCACTTAGAGGGCTTCACACAGTGAACAGATGTATTAAAGAGCACAAGGACTCTTTTGCTGCTTGACTTGGGTACCCTATAATCAACACGCCCTCTCTTGTGATGAACACTGTATAAATTCCATTAAAAATAAACCTCCTCAACATCTTTGGCTTTCTATTCACAAAAGAAAAATCAATTGAAGACAAATACCATGAAAATTTAGGGAAACAGACATTGCTTTGGAGTGCGGGGTTCAAAGTCGTCCAAACCCTTAGTGACAGGCTTGTCAAGGGAGTCGTAGTAATATTCTTTCTAGAGACTAGTTTTTGCTCAATATATAATTACTTTTTTCCCTAAGAATGATGATGGTCAGCTTTATTTTTTCCCTTTAGAGCTCATTTTGTAGGAATTTATTAACTTGTATTTGCCATATTTGATAGAGATAAATTAAAAATATTTTATGAAGCCACACACTGGTAGTCACACCTGTAATCCCAGCTACTCTGGAGGCTGAGATCTGAGGATTGTGGTTCAAAGCCAGCCTGGGAAGAAAGTCTGTGAGACACTCATCTCCAATTAACTACCAGGAAATCAGAAGTGGCTCTGTGGCTCAAGTGGTAGAGCCCTTGCTTTGAGCTGAAGAGCTGAGGGACAGTGTCCAGGCCCAGAGTGCAAGCCCATGACCACCACCACCAACAACAACAAAAAAAAAAAACAAGAAAAAATATTTTGTGACATTGAATACTGTTTTTCTCTTTGGCAACTAGAAATATATTGATACTAGAATTGATCATATATTTATTATGGTGACATACATGTAATTAAAATTTTTAATTACCTTTAAAATTCCAGTAAGCTAAACCATTCTGATTTAAACTTCTGATATGATATGCAACAATTTAGACATATGGTACAAGAGCATCCACTTGTTTCCTTGGTTTGAGGTGGAAATGTTAGGAACCAACCTGCTTTGGGGTCAAATCGTTTAGGTAAACTTTGTTATCGGGGCATCAGTGACTGTATAACCCCCTCTACAAAACATCCAGCTCTAGCAATGGCTGCCAAGGGGTGGTAGAGAAGTCAAGTTGGGCTACTTTCTCCTCCAAATAGTTGTGTGTGTGTGTGTGTGTGTGTGTGTGTGTGTGTGTGTGTGTGTGTGTTTGTGGTGTGTAGTGTGTGTGTGGTGAACATTGACATTTAGCTTCCTTTTTTAAAAAATAAGTTTTTTATTGTGAAAATACTGTATAGAGAGGTTACAGTTACACGAGAAGGTAATGAGTCCATTGCCTCTCAAGCATTGTCGCCTCCTCCTTTGTTTTGCCCCTACCATCCCTTCCCTCCCACTTAGCTTCCCTTCTCAGCCACTGGAAGACAGTATCTAGTGAGGGCTGGTTGTCAACCCTTAAGATAAAGCTCAGCAATCATTCTGGAACTGAAATTTTTTTAAATTTAATTTAATTTTATATGTGAACATACTGTACAGAGGAGTTACAATTACATGGGCAGGATAATGCATACATTTCTTACCAAGCATTGCAGCCTCCTCCTTTGTTTACCCTTCACCTCCCTTTCCAGCCTCCCCCCTCCCCCCAATCCCAATCCTTCTCCTTCCCCCCCCCTTTCCCCCCCCCCACCAACGTTGTAAAGCTCGTTTTGGACATGACAACTTGTACTTCTCATTGTTGCAACAGGTCCACCTGTATCCTTAAACAACTGGTTTTTCCCCATCTCCTCCACAAGTTATACTGACATCAAATATAGTGAAAGCAGGGGTTATACTGTGGGGGAGGGACATACAAAGCAACAAAGAGATAATCTTATAAATGCGTTAGAAACACATGCATGAAAGAAAAAAACATTAAAATACACATCTAAGGGTTCATTTTCCTGACATCACATTATCTGACCTTTTCCGCTTGACTCATACATATACTAGATATTACAAATAAGGGAAACCATGGGACCTATGTTTCTTTGGGCCTGGCTTACTTCACTTAATAGAATTTTTTCCAAGTCTTTCCATTTCCTAACAAATGGAACAGTGTCATTCTTTCTGATGGAGGCATAGATTTCCATTGTGTATATATACCACATTTTCTTGATCCATTCATCTACTGAGGGGCATCTGGGTTGGTTCCATATCTTAGCTATGGTAAATAATGCTGCAATAAACATAGTTGTGCTGGTAGCTTTAGTGTGGTCTTGTTTGTAAACATTTGGGTAAATGCCCAAAAGTGGGATTGCTGGGTCATAGGGGAGTTCTATGTGAAGTCTTTTGAGGAACCTCCATACTGCTTTCCAAAGTGGTTGAACAAGTTTACATTCCCACCAACAATGAAGTAAGGTTCCTTTCTGTCCACATCCCCTCCAGCATCTGTTGTTGTTAGAGTTCTTGATTTTTGCCATTCTAACTGGAGTGAAGTGATATCTCAATGTTGTTTTGATTTGCATTTCTTTTATGGCTAGGGATGTTGAACATTTCTTCATGTGTCTATTGGCCATCCTTCTTTCTTCTTCAGAGAAGTTTCTCTTTAAGTCTTTCACCCACTTATTTATTGGGCAGTTGTTTCTTTGAGGATTTGTTGTTGGGTGGTTTAATTTTTTGAGTTCCAAGTATATTTTAGATATGAGACCCTTGTCCGTTGTATGGCTAGTAAAGATCTTCTCCCAATCGGTGGGCTTTCTATTGATCTTGCTAGCTATGTCATTTGCCCTGCAGAAGCTCTGCAACTTTATGCAATCCCATTTGTGGAACTGAAATTTTTGCACTTCCACACCAACCACAGAGAAATTTGGTCCAAGGCACATTCAAAGACAAACATTTGATCTAAAAATATGCCTCATATCAGCAGGACATTGGGAGCTCAAACTTATAATCTTACCTACTTGGGATGGGGGGTAGGAGGGCCTGAGATCTGATGGTTGTGGTTCAAAACCAGGCAGGACATGAAAGAAGTGGAGGTGTGGTTCAAGTGACAGAGCACTACTGTTGAGTGAAAATGCTAGGGAACAGTGCCCAAGCCCTGAGTTCAAGCCTAAGTACTGGCACACACATGAAGGAAAGAAAGAGACAGAGACAAAGAAAGAAACAGGAAAGAAAGATGGGTGAAGGAAGGAAGGAAGGAAGGAAGGAAGGAAGGAAGGAAGGAAGGAAGGAAGGAAGGAAGGAAGGAAGGGAGGGAGGGAGGGATGGCGGGAGGGAGGGAAGGAAAGCAAGCAAGCTTCATGTCTTTATCTGCTCTAGCTTGGATCTTAGTGACTAGCAATGCTCCATGTGGTAAAAGGGCTTGGTTCCCATTGTGGCACAATTAGGAGGTATTGGGACTTTTAAAGGTCAGGCCTAGATGAAGGTCACTGGAGGTCTGGCCCAGGTGAAGTGAACCCTGGCCCTGTCTCCTTCTCTCTTTCTGACACCCTGGCCACCAGGTGATCAGCTTTTCTGCATCAGTTACAGCTTACTATTGCCATGTGGCCCCCACATCTGAGGCCTAAAAACATTAGAGCCAACAAGCCAGTCATGGACTGAAACCTCTAATGCCATAATCCAAATAAACCTTTTCTCTTCCTAATCTGACCATTTCCACTTCTATTTGTTATAGTAATAGAAGGCTGGCTAAATACTGCTCTTCCCTGTACTCCAATGAGGTCAGGAGTGGAGGCTGATCCAGAGCCCAGTTGAGACATGTCTCTCAGCCCTACCATGGAAAATAGCCTGTAGGAGTCTCCTTTGGAAACTCAGTAGTGAGTGAAAATACTGATCCTTAAGTCATCCTGAGCTAGACTAACCTATTTGCTAAAAAAAAAAAAAAAAGAGTTAAGGACGAAAATTTAGGATTATAAAAATGATAGAAATAGTAGCCATTATTAGATACCAGCTATTAAATTCAGTTATGTGCTAGAAGCTTGATATACATTAATTAACATAGCAAATGTGTGAGGAATACATTAATATGCAATATTGATGAATAAGAAAGCTATGATCAAGTAAGATAAAGCAGACATCCAAATGTACAAAGTAGATGTGAGTCAACTTTCCAGCTCAAATTTGTCTGACTTCAAAACTCAGGGAAACACTGAATTTTTCCTAAGCCCCATACCTCCTTTAGAGAGAGACATTTTTATACCATTTTAAATTATAAATGGTTGTACAAAGGGTTTCAATAGAGGGAGACAATTTTTTAAAGAAGAACATCAAAGAACAGCACAATTTGGATAGTATAATGATGTGCAAGGTTAGTGATTTCCAAACTGAATGATGTATACAGACAACAGTCAGAAATCTTTATCAAATGCCCGTTCTCTTTCTGTATTCTGGATAAGCTTTCAGTGGTAATTATCTGGTCCAACCTCTTATTTAGGAATGAGTAAAGTGAGATGCAGAGACAGTAGGTGATAGGTTCAAGTTCATGACCTTTATTCAAAGTAAACAGAGCTATCTATAAATCACCCTGATACTCTTCTTAGTGTATTGTAAAATTTGTTTGAAAGGCATGTGACTGTTACTAGAATATTTTCATTAACCTATATACCTAATCCAGGTGAATTGTACAACCATGCCAGGAACCTCAGGCCCTGTACCCTGCGATGTCATGACACTACAGCTCATACACTTGTGAGCTTTATCTTTCACTTCCATATCTCTCGCCATGTTCAAACAGCCACAGAGTGTTCTAATAAATGATATACAACTGAATTTTAAGTTAAATTATGATTTAAATGTTCTGAAAGGATCTTTTGAGTTTAGTTTTTTGAGGTATAGTGGGAGACAATAATTTTGGTATTCAGATTTACAAATATTTTTAAAATGTGTACTTTATTTACTATTGTCTGTTAAATTGAAGGAATACTAAATAACTAACAGAACCTATCAACAAAAAATAAATTGTCCCGGACTCTAAAGACCTAGGAGAGATTAATAATTAAATTATTAACCTAGACAAATTATGTTATTTCCATTCAGATATACACTAGCACATTTGGAATAAGAAATTTAAATTTATTGTTTTATAGCTCTCCTACTGCATTATCTTAATTTGGAAAAACATTTCTTCTGACTAAAGCACTTTTAATGGATTTCTCCAGGACCTACTGCAGTGCAGTCTGTTCTTGGCAAAAGGAAAAGTAATTCATTTCTTGGTTTCAGGAAATCTTTTCAAATTGTATCAGAAATAAATTGAAAATAAGAAGGCCATGATGTGTGAAAACTGAGGTGTTTATTAGAGACAGACACCCAACAGAATAAACAAATACAGATGGAATAAATTGTTTAGGCAAATTGTTTTTCAATTTCTAACCAACAGTTACTCTAATAAGGAACAAAGTATTACTCTGGAATATAATTAAACCATTATCACAAATGGAGAGGATATTTATAAGCAACATTTTGCTTAAAGGTAAACCACAATCTTACATTTGCCTGAATCTATTTTCTTGGGAGATTTTTGAGCCGACCATGTTTTAAAGTCAGATTTATCTCCTCCTTTGCCTTCTTTTGAGAGACTGCCAATTTCTAAGTAGCATTTTTTTATGCCAAGCTTAATCAAATAGAATTGCACCAGTCCTGCCACTGGGGCAATGTTCTTTTCCAGTACATTGCAGTCATTCAGCTCTCCATCTCCCCTCCCCTCCCCCACCCTCTCCCAGTAGTCTTCTTCCACATATCCTCTCTGTCTTGGCCCTTCAGTAAAGAACTAAAAATAAAGTGAGACAAAGTCTTATATAGCTTGTTATAGCAACTGTCAGGGGAAAGTATGTAACTCTTCTAGTAGTAATTCCACTTTAGGGAATTCTATAGGGATAGAGTATAATTACAAAGATTTCCTTATACAAGTATTTATGATAGCATGATTTGTTATAAAAATGGAAAATGAATCAATGAATATAGCCTATATTAAGTGTATTATTGGATAGATAATGCCATGTTTACATAATGAAACATTCTGCAGTGCTGACAAAGAATGAGGTAGCTCTGTGGTAAAAGCTTGATGATTAAATGGGATATATTGAACTCAATGTATGTTGGAATGTGGAGAATGTTGGTATACATTAATATCTTCAAAGATGAAGTTTCGTGATATTCTTGAGACTTATTAAGTAAACACTGGCAAAAAGTTTGAAAAACAGAATCAGCCTCTTTCAAAGTAAAATGGATTCTTTATTTGCTTTTAGTGAAGAAGGGGGAGTCCTGGAGGCCTTTAGCCAGGGTCTCACAGAAAGTGACTTAAGATTCTAAGAAGATTCCCTCTGTGAGCAGGGCTCAATCAGTCCAGCACAACTATTTCCACTGTCACCAAGTTTAATCAAATCATTTAGAGTTCTCATCTACAGAGGGTTTTTTGTTTGTTTTTTGTTTTGGTTGTTTTTTGTTCTTGTTTTTTGGTCAGTCATGTGGCTTGAACTCAGGGCCTGGGGCACCATCCCTGAACTCAGGGATAGCACTCTACCACTTACAGCCACAGCTCCACTTCCAATTTTCTGGTGGTTAATTGGAGATGAGTCTCACCAACTCTCCCTGTCCTGGCTGGCTTTGAACCACCGTGATCCTCAGATCTCAGCTTCCTGAGTATAGGATTACAGACATGAGCCTGTAGATGTGAGCCTGGCCATAGAGCCTATTTTGCTGGGGAAAAAATGTGGCTATGTACAATGGCTTTTTATTAACAGCAGCATAAAGCATGTCTTATTTCCCTACACATGACACCTTTGAACCATGAACATTGTCTATAAGCAGATAAAGCTACATCTGTGAAATATCTATGAAGCATGTATTATCTATAAATGTAAATATCCATTGCAGGAGGATTTTTCACATGTAAATATCTCCTGTTAAAGCAACCATCAACAGTATTATAGAATCAACTCAGAAGAAAAAACCTACAGGTAGGCAAAGCTAAATTTTGCCCTAACATTGAGTGATCTAAGGCAGTTAAAATTAAAAATTATAATAACCAAAGACTATTTTATCAAGGGAGTTCATTTGACTGATTTACTTAAACGTATTAAAAAGTGCTTACTAATAGCCCTGGCTGCTTAAAAGTTTGATGTTTAAATTTTTGAAATGCTAAAGTTAATTAAATGAAAAACAATTGTATATATTTCCCTACAGAAGAAATGCAAAACTATTCTGGTATTCTTTCCTATGCTTTAAGTTTTTACAAAACTTTACATCTTAAATATTTTAAATGTACAAAATAAAATTAAAGAAAACATATTGGTAATAATGGTACTAACATGGTTTAAATCATAATATGAAAAACAATGTGTGGGGAAAAAATGAAAGAAAAAGAAAAGAAATAAACAACCCTTGGAGTTAAAGGTGTCGCTCAGTTGATAGAGTGTTAGTCCATGAGCAAAAGCGTCAGGTACTGAGTTTGAATCCCATCTCAGACCAAAAAAAAAAAAGAAGGAAAGAAAAAGGAAAGCAATGTGTAGTGCTATGTATAATTTACCCCAAATAATAGTAAGTTAATAGAATCTTTATAGATAAAATGTGAAGAAAATACAAAGAAACCATCCTTGATAATATGAAAAATCATGTTGCTAATTAACTATTTTATCTGTTTATTATCAGGATTTCTAGTTTCATCCTTCTCAAAAAGTGTATTGCTATCAAAATGACCATGATTGATCCAACAATGACATCTTAGGTGAAGAATAACTCCGTTTCCTATCAGGTCAGGAAGCTGGTATTTGTTGGTAATTTCACACAACACCATTTCATGATTACTTCTCTCCTGTTTATCTGTTCACTTCCAACTTCAACCTTGTGTTATAATTCCCTGTGTTCATGAATAGGGTGTTTTATTGTTGTTTATGTTTCTCAAGTGAATAGCCAAAAACAATGACACGATGAACACTTATTCAATAAATATTTCATGAATCAAGTATCAGTAGATATTGTGTAGTTGCCTTTTATCATCTTGTCTATAACTAAATAAGCAAAGAAGCAACTGACTTCTAATATTTAGCAAAAGAATGTTCCTGAACAGGAACCTAAGCTTTTTATTAGATGAGATGTTAGTGAAAATGCAAATATGTGATTTCTTTTTCTAAGAAGCCAATAAATTTTGTTGTGATGTAAAAGTGCAATACTGTGTATCTTGCATAAATTTCAGAGACTACAAATTTGATTTGAATCTGGACATACACTATTTTTATAAAAATGGGAGGGAAATAAGTTTCTTATTAGGTAATAACTTTATCTTCTGTGATATTTACATTGAGAAATGTTCTTGTATTTCAGATATAACATTAATCATTAATATTTTCTGGGAAATTAATTTTCTACTTACCTGTTAACTACTCAAACATCAAATACTATTGCAAGCAAAAATATACCAGTTCCTATAAGTTCATTTACATAGTTCTTATCAACTTTGGGTGATAATTTCACATTATTGTACACAAGTTAATATATTCTACTTCCTGATTTCCCTAATGAATGATTTCTCCTTTACATGTTTAGTAACAGAATGGGACTTGGGCTGGAGTTGTGGCTCAGTAGTAGAGCAGCTACTTAGAAAGTTAGGCCCTGAATTTAAACAGTAGTACCCCGCCCCCCACTTCCTGCCCAAATAAAAAAGAATATGGGTCATAAGTCATGTATTTGTCATTTCATTTATATCCATATTTCCTAATATAAACTTGTTTTTAAATATTAATTCTAAGCATATTTAAAACATTGATGATAGCCAGTTGCTATCCTGTAATCCTAGCTACTCAGGAGGCTGAGAACAAAGGATCAAGTCTTGAAGCCAGACCAGTAAAGATACTGTATAAAGGGTTTACAGTTACATGAGCAAGGTAACCAGTCCATCTCCTATTGAGCATTGTTACCCCTCCTTTGTCTTTCCCCTACCATCCCTTTCCTCCTCACCTCCCCAGCTCCTCCCTTCCCCCACCAAAGTTGTAATGTTCATCTTCAACATAGTGTCTTGTACATCTCATTGTTACAATGGGTCATGCATCCTTATTTCAGCATTCTGTTATTTCCTTTCCCTTCCCAAATTAGAAAAATGTATATACAAGGTGCAGCACACCAGAATCAAATACAGTGAAAACAGGGATTAGGGTACCATGGGGGAAGAACATACAAAAGAAACAAAAAAAATCACATAGTACATTATAAGTACATTAAAAACAACAGCAAGAAAGATAACCCTATCTTGGGATTCATTTTGCTTAGCATCATCTTATATGGTTATAGGTGCATAGCTTTTGACCTTTTCTGCTTGTCCTAGACATACACTAGTTATTGCAGATAAGGGAAACCATGGGACCGATATTTCTTTGGATCTGGCTTACTTCACTTAATATAATCTTTTCTAAAGTTTTATATACAAATAACCACCAGAAAACAGGAAGTAGGACTGTGGCTTAAAGTAGTAGTGCACTAGCTTGAGCAAACAAAGCTCAAGGACAGTACTCAGGCCCTGAGTTCAAGCCTCACAACCCATAAAAAATAAATACAAACGATTTGTTTTTTCCCTTCCCCTCCACAAATTATACCAACATCAAATACAGTGAAAGCAGGGGTTATACCATGGGGGAGGAACATAGAAAGCAACAAAGAAATAATCTTATAAATATGTTAGAAACAACTGCGTGAAGGCAAAAACATTTGAATGGGGGGGGGGGAGATGGGAAGGGATGGGAAGGGGAAACAAAGGAGGAGGCTACAATGCTTGATAAGAAATGTACTCATTATCTTGCCCATGTAATTGTAACACCTCTGTATGGTATTTTTACAATAAAATAAATAAATAATTGAAAATTTGATTATTATATTATGAAATCACTTTTAAAAAGTAGGAATTTCAAGTTTCTCTTCTGTGAGATGCTTAGAACAGTATTTCATTCAACATTTGAATGCTCATTCAACATTTCTAGCATTTGATTCTTTTATTTTCATTCTAATTGCATATTTATCTTTTGAACAGTTTCCTGTTTCTTCAACTGCATACATTTATTAAAGCAATCTAATTTTAAAATGTAACATATTTAATATTAAACACACATTTCACACATTTACTGGAATACCTGCAAAGGTAGGTTTGATTTTCTGAGTTGAAATAAGGATCATTATCTGAGTTGGCAATTGAAAGACAGACCTGTTTGCCTGGTAGATATGGGGACAATGGCATTCCAGAGAGATGTCATAGCATGTTCAAAGGCATACATTTTTTAAACAGCATTGCATATTTCTGTCATTACTTTTTAAATACAGGAAGTGAATGGGGTGAGGAAAGATTTGAAGAATAAAACAGACACCAACTTACAAGGACAAAATGATTTAAACTATTTCCATCATAAAACTGACTAATTTTAATCACAAGAGAAATTTTAAGTGATTTAAAATGAAAAAAAATTGAGAAGCAATATGCATAATTTCTTTGAGAAGAGCAGAGGTTAAAATCTGGGATATAAACTATTAGAATGTTGAACTACTCTAAGCCAAAAACAATGATAAAAGACTATGTATTACCTTGTGACTCACTCTGTTCTAATCACAACACCTTTTCATATCCCATGAGAACATATCTACCCTGAGCGATCAGCTCTCACCTTCTCTAGTACAGCATTTTTGTCTTCTTGCTTTTCTTGGGCAAGCCTTCTTATTCCCGAACACTAAGTCTAAGACTTGCCATCTGTAAGCTTCATCATGAATCACTCTCATCTCTAAATTTTATAGATTCTAACGAATCTTCAAAACACTATTAAACAATTCAATGTTGTTTCACATGTTTATTTTCTCTCTACCATAAAAGCATAAGCATTTGAGTAGCAAAATCACATATAATTATGTTTTACGAGCTCTCTCCTCTCTCCTTACACTGGGTAGCACAGAGCACACTGGAAAAAAAAAATCCACGTTCTTTAATCTAATTATTTTAGTGACTAAATTTCTAATGACTAATGTCAGGTTCTGGTAAGAGACTGTCAATAACTAGCTTCAATAAAACAAAAATTAATTACTTTGCATTAAAAATAATGCTGAGGTAAGGCAACCATGGTTGGGAAGCTCCCATCATCTTACTTTTCTGGTTTCCCAACCATAGAAAATAACTACTTCCTCAAGCCTTCTTGTTGGTTAAAGGTGGCAGCTAGAGTTCCAGCTATCAAGTCCAGGAAGAAATCAGAAAGGAAGTCCTGATGGGCAGAAAGCCCACATGACAACTCTCAGACACACATACACCTAGACTATACACATGTGCCTACGCATAGACACACACATGCCATAGATTTTCTCATACTTTTCTTTGCCCAACAGCATCTACTTACATTCTTTTAGTCTCCTATTGCTTCACAAATGTCTAGAAAATGCAGTCTTTGAACTACAGTTTTGAAACCCTCAAGTAAAATTAGAAGCTATATCGAGGAAGAAAACTTGGCTATGAGATATTTATTTTGTGGTGTGTGTGTGTGTGTGTGTGTGTGTGTGTGTGTGTGTGTGTGTGTGTGTGTGTGTGTGTGTGTGTGTTGCTAGGGATTAAACACAGGGCTTCATACCTACCTACCGTGAATTCTACTACTGAGATACAGCCTCACCAAGTACTTTGATACACAGTATGTTTTCTTTCATTTAACCCACAGCTTATTGATCTGGGAGTCATGCATCCTGAATCTACATCCCAACCTCAGCAGTGTGTGGAGTTGGCCGAGTTATTCTTTCCTGTTGCACTTCAATTCATGTCATGGGGATGACATGAACTTCTACGTGAAATTACTGACAACAGTAGCTATGTAACTTATAATAGCACACAAGTGAAAAAAAATCCATCAAGGCACTTTAAAGGTAACAAAGGAGTTTTATTAGTCAGTCTGCAACCCTATCCTGGATTATCTCAGAACGAGGAGCAGCTGCCACCTCCAACGGGGCAAGGTTTTTCCTTTTTCCTCCTTCCCACAGGCCTCTCTGCAGGCCTCTCCACCTGCCCATGGGCCTCTCCACCTCTCTG
This sequence comes from Dipodomys merriami, assembly GCF_024711535.1. Lineage (NCBI taxonomy): Eukaryota > Metazoa > Chordata > Mammalia > Rodentia > Heteromyidae > Dipodomys > Dipodomys merriami. The sequence goes on along the minus strand of NW_027202270.1, from coordinate 24,735,131 downwards.
CTAGCCTCTCTGCTGGCCTCTCCACTGGCCTCTCAGCTTTTCTGCAAGCCTCTCCAGCTCTCTGCCAGCCTCCCCACCTCTCTGCCGGCCTCTCCCACTCTCTGCAGGCCTCTCGTGGGCCTCTCCGACTCTCTCACATTTTATGTAACTCTGTATCTGTTATTGTAGTCACATGTATTGTCCGTGGCTAGGTCTTATTATCTTGGTTTTTAACTCTAGCCAACACTGGCATTTTTCTGTTCCCTCACAGGGTGACCTGGAATCACTAGCTGGTTAGATTCTTCCTTATCTGGTTGAATCTTTGTCAGAAATCCTCCCCACTGATACCTGCCAACTACAAGAGCTCACTGACTCACGATGCTGGATTTCAACCAACAATTGGGACTCAGACTACAAGTCCTGTGGACAGGTCACCAAAAACTCACCCTCAGGAGCTCTGCCTTCATATTGGTCACAAAGTATGGCTGGAATACCTTTCTTGCATTTAGATTGCTGAGGCATTTCTTGCTGAATCTGACCAAGGGCTGATATTTAAAGCTCATTTTTTTGTAATTTTTCTGGCCTTGTTTATAGCATTATATTGTAAACATTATATCTGCATGTTCTGGACAAATCACTGTACCTACCACAACAATTTTCTGTGTTGCTTTTATAAATAAAAATCACTTGCCTTTGTCCACCATGAAGCAGCACTTATAGAATAATATGTGAATCTACAGACCTTCCCAGCAAAGAAAGCACATTCTGAAGCAATCCAAGTCTTGGGTAGAGAAGATTGCTGATCCTTCTTCTGCCTCAAGGAAGACATTTGATAATGCATCATGAGTAGCCTCACACCTCTAACATCATCCCTTCTGTTTGTTTGGAAACCAGGAGAAGATTTATCATTATTTTTTAATCCCTTTACCCTGTTCTATATTAAGAAGATGATGAACATTATTGATCACTCTTTGAAACTAATTAATTTTAAATGATATAACTGGTGATAAAATACCACACAATAACCACAAGTAGAATATGAATAAATTAGGGACAAAGCACTGTCATTTGGCATATGGAGGGATTTAACAGTGCTTCTTCATATTATGAGTATTGTCTTGAAAAGCTGGAAAAGTTTTTAAAAATTGTAAAAATGGCTGAATTACATTCTATTCAGAATAAAAGAAAGAGGGCTTCAGGCTTAAGATAAAGAATGTGAAATGCTTCCACGGGTGTCTATTGATTTAGACCTGTCTCACTCATATGTATACATGTATGCACACACACACACAAACTAGCTTTCTTATATTTAGTATCCCTATATTCAATTCCTCTCATTTGGGAGATCTGCCCTACTGCTTATCTTGTCAGACTTACAAGGCTACAAAAGAGTGGGAAAGTCCTGGGATTATCTATGGCTATTCTTTAAGGTTATGGGAAATGATATTACTCTTAACTTGACTTCCTTAGCAACTATCACTATAAAATGAAAAGTGGCTGATAATATTGGAAACATAAATTATGTACCCATCTAATAATAGTAAATAGCTAAAAGAACATATTTAGTAAATTAAAAACTGTGGGCAGGTTCTCAGAGAATAGGGCTTTTTAAGTGTAGAGTATCCACCCCTTGTTTATATGAACAGTGCTGACCATGTACTTGATGGAAAATGGTCGTCCTCAGTTTTTATCCCACAGGTCCTTTTTACGTCCTTTGAAAGAGAGAAGACACTCTGCCTTTGCCAGGGTCTTCTCTTTCGGTAGAACATACTGATGTCAACATAGTGACAGGCGTCTCCCTAGGAGCCCTGTTTTAATTTTTCTCCCATCTGTTAAGTTGATTGCTTACTTTTGCCCACTGGTTGGTAGTGTATGCCACTGAATCTTAGTGTCATAAGCATATATTTGAAGTAATCATTAATGGAAATATATATGTAAAAAAGTGTTGTTTCTATGAAGCCTTAACTGAGTATTTGGAGAAGACTGCCTTAAATGTGAATCTATTGAAATACTTTATCATGCAAGTCTATCAAGAGAACTAAAATGTTGATAAGTCATAAAATATTTAAGAAGAAAATGTGCTCTACTGTCTGCACAGGTATCTTTTGTTTTGTTTTGTTTTGTACTTGCACAGGTATCTTTAAATTCGTGTTCTACTTCAAAACTGAAAATATAATGAATTTTTGATATTCATTTAGCAAGTAAATAGAATTCAAAGTAAGGACTTCAGAACAAAAGAAAAGAGTTTGGCATAATATCCAAATACTGACCAACTGATGCTTATTTCAGAAGTCTGTTTCACATCCATATTAGGAATGAATTATTTTTATACTTTCAAAATAATAACTTTTCATTATATTTTAATTTTTTATATTTTTATAACTGATTAAAAAGTCAATAATATTAGAGAACAAGCTATCATATCAAATATATTTGAAAGAATGTTGCAAGTGATTAAGCTTCATGAAAATCTAGATCACATATACCTATGACTTATTAATACTTTGCAGTTAATAAATGAAGAGTCCAAGAACCAATGAAGAAGGGCTGGGGACATGGCTCAAATGGAAAAGTACCTGAGTATAAAGTAAAAGGCCCTGAGTTCAAACCCCAATGCTAGAAGACAAAGCAAAACAATAAAAACAAAACAAAACCAATGAAGAATTGATTGGTGTAGCTGATTCTGGAACTGTGATTATGCATACTGCAGTTTGAATGGATAAGACTCAAAATTTCAGTGTCCATAATTAGAAGTGTGTTTCCTAAACCCTTTCAGTAGCTTTACCTCTCTGTCTCTGTCTCTCTCTCTATATATATACATGTCTACCTACATGTATACATATACACATATGTGTAAAAATACTTCAATATGTGTGCACATGATGTTTATATATATATCTCATAAATACTTGTGTGCATGTGACAATTTCATACACACATAACTATAAACACACAATTACTTTTACCTTAATCTTCTTCCTATAAATTCAAGTTTTTAACACATTATGTAAATTCTAGAAACAAAATTACTTACTAGAAAATTTCACACCTCTCTTGTACATCCCTGCAGATACTCTATGACAACAGGTTCTCAAATTTTCCTCCTGACATTTGGAAATCTTCACAGCTGATCTTAGGTCATAGAGTTTAACACCAGAATATTAATGTGCCCTACATTTTCAGAATGCTGTGACTCTACTAATTAATCTACACAATATTTTTCCAAAGTGAATAAGTATAATTTTCACAGCTTTCTTGAACTAGACATTGAAACTCAAAGTATCTAATAACACAGAACTTTGAGAAGATTTATTTTGATGATATTATTTACAGAGGAAGGATTACATAGAAAAGAAGAAATGAAAATGCAACAAATTATTATTGGGTACTGATTGATTATGTACCTTATAAATGAAGAGAATAAAAAGTTTCTGAATTTAATATGATGTGTTTTGGATGTGTTCTGTAGAGAGATATTTTATGGTCCATCGGGCAAGAGCAACTAACTGTAGTTTGTTAGAGAATGGGAAGAAATGTATACCTATAAAAGTTGTGATGGGGCTGGGAAATTAGCTCAGTGGTAGAGCGCTTGCCTCGCATGCATGAGGCCCTGGGTTTGATTCCTCAGCATCACATAAGCAGAAAAATCTGGAAGTGGAGCTGTCGCTCAAGTGGTAGAGCACTAACCTTGAGCTGAAGAGCTGAGGGATGGCACCCAGGCCCAGAGTTCAGGCCCCCACAACTGGAAAAAAAAAAGTTGTGATGGAAGCTGGGTATCAGTAGTTCACACCTGTAATCCTAGATACTCATGACACTGAGATCTGAAGATTGCAGTTCAAAGCCAGGCTGGGCAGGAAAGTCTGTGAGACTCTTATCTCCAATTAACCACCAGAAATCCAGAAATGGCTTTGTGGCTCAAATAGTAGAACACTCACCTTGAGCTGAAGAGCTCAGGGATAGCACCCACGACCAGAGTTCAAGCCCTAAGACCAACAAAAAAAAAAGTTGTGATGGAATGTTTGAAGGACAATATTTCACTCAGCATGGGAGGGGAAAATTTTCCTAGAAGCATTGTGCCATACCAGGTATGCAAGTGTGAAATGCGTTTTGCAGCTAATTAAATTTAAGCTAGTCCAGAAGGCCTGCATGAGCCACAAGATTCCAGCAGAAAAGTGTGGAATGTATTCAGCACTAGATGAGTATATTATAACAGCATGCTCTGATATCTTAAATCTCTTTTAGAACCCTAGGAAGGACTAAAGGAGTTTACATTTAGGAGCAAATGATATGATTGCATTCTAGAACATTATCTCCGTAAATAAGTACTGGCTTGATTCATTAATTTCAACAATAAGCAGAAGAAATTGCAGAGAAGACTGAACTGCATTAAACCATAGCACTGAGGAGAAAGAGATGGCACACATTTCCAATAGTCATTTTAGACGTACTAAAATTAAGAGCACTCAAGGCCTTTAAATATAACTGATGACCTCAGTAATGGCTTCCCGAAAGTAGTAACATTTTTTACTTCTTAGGACATTCCTAAGAATGGGGACAGTATAATATATAGTGGTAAGTCACCAGCTCATGTGCTCCATGACAAAATAGACTAAGTATATGTTTCAAAATTGTACAACTCAGTATTTTATCTGGAGATATTCTCCTCTAAAATGGCAACATTGCTTCCTTGGACTGTAGAGTTATATAAAATGTACAGATTCAATGGCCATTTCTATCCCAAGGAAACCAAGGCTAAGACAGATTGGCCCCAAGGGTATGTGAAGAAATCTATTGAGCTACATTGGAGTCCTCACTTCTGCCGTAGCTAAGAGGAAAGGGGCTGTGGAGTCAGGAGAATGTGTTCCTTACAGCAGCTATAGAAGTTGATCATTGCCTCGTGTCTTTCTCAAAAACCTTTGACTTTCATTTGAAAACAATAATTCTTACCTCTCAAGATCATTATCTAACTTAATTTTATCTTCCAAAGTAAAATGTTAATTATAAGTTGTAAACTTATGACTAATAAAATCAACAACAAAAGGAATTTTAGAAACTGATTCTGAATCCCACTGATGGTGGTTCACACCTGTAATCCTAGCTACTTGGGAGGCTAAGATCTGAGGCTGGTAGCTTGAAGACTGCAGGCAGGAAAACCCATGAGACTCTTATCTCCAATTAATCACCAAAAAGCTGGAGGTGGTACCATCTGGTAGAGTACCATCCTTGAGCAAAAATTTAAGCTAAAGGACAACACTGAGGCCCTGAGTTTTAATACCTAGGACCACTGTACCAAAAAGGAAAGTCTGTGAGCAGTGAACAAAATAGAGTGATGGAGTTATTGTTAAAGAGTAATGTTAGAGCATTTCATGATTCATGAGCATTATTGAATACTCACATATACTAAGATGGTTCTGAGATTATTGGATCACTGCAGGGGAACATAATCTTATGGGACTCCTATAATAGAGTGTCCTGTTGTTAATTAAATATCACACTGACTGAAAGTGACTACATACAAGCAATGCATACACAAAGCAGTAACCTTCAGGTCTTATCAATAAATGCAAACATTAAAATAAAGTCTAACTAAAGAAATACTCATTGTTACTAGTGGCATAATGCCTAAACGTATCAAACAAAAAACATTAAGTCATAAAGTAGAAATCAAATAACATTTAGATATGGTAATTTAAAAATACATCATTTAAATAGGGATACAGGTGGACCCATTGCAATAATGAGATGTACAAGTCATGTTGAAAAACGAACTTTACAACTTTTGGGGGGGGGTGTGGGGGGGAGGGGGATGTGGGAGATGGGAAGGGATGGGAAAGGGAAACAAAGGAGGAGGCAACAATGCTTGATAAGAAATGTACTCATTATCGGGCTGGGAAGGTGGCTCAGTGGTAGAGTACTTGCCTTGCATGCATGAGGCCCTGGGTTGGATTCCTCAGTACCACATAAGCAGAAAAAAAAGCCAGAAGTGGCGCTGTGGCTCAAACGTTAGCTTGAGCTGAAGAACTGAGGGACAGCGCCCAGGCCCAGAGTTCAGGACCATGACCGGACCCAAAAATGACAACAGTTCAACAGAATCCATGGTGTCTATCACTACAATAAAAAAAGAAAAGAAAAGAAATGTACTCATTATCTTGCCCATGTAATTGTAATCCCTCTATATGGTATTTTCACAATAAAAATAAATAAATACTTTATGATAGTCCTGTTTGGTTTGAAGATGGATGTGTATGGTTAACTAACATCTTATACAGCTTCAAGTCATTTTAGATGTAAGTAAGATGACTTACTTTTCCTAGAGTGCTCCATGGGGGAAACCCATGCTCATCATCCATTCTAACTGGCTTCCCCGAAAGTTTCCTCTTTTTGACAGATCTTGCTTGAGATTGTCCTTATCAGGACCAAAGTATACACTTTCCATGATCCAGGAGGCCCAAGAGCATGATGCTAAGCAGTTGGCATACAGGTAGATTGCTGGTACTGATACCGGAGAGTACTGGCATTGCTCTGAGAGGTCCTTGCCTTCTTATGTCTGAGTTTAGATAGGAGACAACCGAGCCATATCTCAGTTTCCTCCTCTGTGAAACATGTGAGAATTATAATTACTTACCTCTTAGGGATGATATAACACTAATTAATATCTGAAAACTCTGTGAATAGAAATCAGCCTGCATAGTTGTTAATTACCATTATTCAAAGAATCGCTGTGAGAACAGATGTAGCAGAAGGGGATGGGCAGGTTTTCAACCTTTTAGTAAGAAGGATAGTAGAGAAAAAGTATTTTAAAGCATGGCTTAAAATGAAGGCATTGTATTTGCTGAGCTCTACCCACCAGTGCACACTGAAAATGTCAGGCAGTGCACATCCCTGACCAAACACCATCAGAAAAGCTCTGCAGCGATATTTCAGGAAGAAGAAAAGATCTTTAGCATTACTTAAATTTTAGTATAATGGACAAATTTTGAGAGATATAACTATACTCTACAAATCAAAATAAGAACAATTCACTTAAGAAATATGAGGTTTTCCTATCTGGAACTGTTTTAATTTTTTAATTTATTTTTTGGTGTTTTAAGATACTGAGGGCTTTCAAAATATAACCACTGGTTAGTTCTTAGGTGAATGCAACATATAGCCATATTAGATAATTCCACAATCTTATCTATTACTTTGTAGGCAAGCTAAAATATTATATCCTAATTCCATTTTTAACAGCACAATTATTTTCTTATGGGATCTACCATATCTTTCTGACTCTTGCTGTGCCTCACTTTTTTGATCACCTCCCACCCTAGAAAGATGAATATGAGAATATGTCCTCTGTGGTCCCAACAAATCTCCTAAAATATGACTCAAGAATCATGTGATCACTCTAACATTTCTAGATCAAGAAGATAGTTTAATCAGACATTCTAGGGATTCCAAAGTCTGCCATCAAGATGGCACCCACATTTCATACGGTTTACTTCATATTTTGTGCCTTGTCATACGACTCTGCTACTGATAGGAATGTTTTCAATGTGACAAGTAGCCACAAGAGTTCAGGGCAGAAATATAATAACGTGCACTTGAGTTGTGTGTGAATGAGCTAAGGAGAAAGCAGCCAGCTGGGAGGCTCTGCCGCTTTCTGCCAAGGTCAGGTTTAGAGAACACTTGTTATCTTCTACATCTGAACTGTGTCTGACAGTCACTTTTTTTTGGTGGAGCTCCGATTCAACATGAATTAAATTTGCACTATATGCCAGGCAAATCCATGGCTTTTCCTCAATCCAGTTTCAAGAAAATTTAAATACAACAAAAAGACAAAAATGCTAACTAATCAGTCATTTTTTTCACCTCTCTCTCTCTTTCTGTCTCTGTCATCTCTCTCTCTCTCTCTCTCTCTCTCTCTCTCTCTCTCTCTCTCTCTCTCTCTCTCTCTCTCTCTCTCTCTCTCTCTCTCTCTCTCTCTCTCTCTCTCTATTTTTAATGAAAAAACTGAGTTTCAGAGAGCTAACTTCTTAACATGATTTACATGCCAAAGTAAGCCTTTGTTGGCTTCTAGTCGAGTGATTTCTACCACATTGCTTCCTCTGATACTGTAATTATTTAAAAGGACTCTATGAAACCTGAGTATATGACTCCCGCATGAGCCCCACCCCACATCACAGGAAGGCATGCAAACTCAGTTGTGGAGAAGATCTAATTACTCTAGTAGACCTAATTCCACTAAGAGGAAGTGAAGGATGAGAAAGTTGTAAAATACTTTCTCCACATCACTATGGTTGGGAAAAACATGAGACTTGCCCATTCTTAAATGACTTTGGAAACTTTTATATTAGTCCTACTAAATTTGGAGGTAATATAATTATAAAGCAAGTACTTAATCATCTACAAAGGAAACAATAATAAAACAAGTGTCCAAATAATCATTTATTTATAAGTATATTGGTACTAAAATGCATTTGAGATTGTTACGATAATATCCAGTACATATAGAACAATCTGTTGTTTTCCCGTAAGGAATCATATTGCTTTTAATTTAAAAAATTCTAACATCATCTTATATGGTCATAGGTACATAGCTTTTGACCTCTTCTGAGTCCTTAACTTATACTAGCTATTGCAAATAAGGGAAACCATGGGACCTATGTTTCTTTGAGCCTGGTTTACTTCACTTAATATAATTTTTTCCAAGTCTTTCCATTTCCTAACAAATGGGGCGATGTCATTCTTTCTGATGGAGGCATAGAATTCCATTGTGTGTGTGTGTGTGTGTGTGTGTGTGTGTGTGTGTGTGTGTGTGTGTGTGTGTGTGTGTGTGTACACCACATTTTCTTGATCTATTCATCTACTGAGGGGCATCTAAGTTGGTTTGTTAAGTGAAATGAACCCCAAGATAGGAACATAAATGGTCTTTTCTTTCTTGCTATTGTTTTTAATGTATTTTAATGTTTTTAATGTACTATGTGATTTTTTTTTTGTTTCTTAAGTATGGTCCTCCCCCACAGTATAACCCCTGTTTTCACTGTATTTGATTCAGGTGCCCTGCATCTTGTATACAATTTTTCTAATTTGGGGAGGGAAAAGGAAAAAAACAAAATGCTTAAATAGGAATACAGGTTGACCCATTGTAACAATGAAATGTACAAGACACTATGCTGAAAACGAACTTTACAGTTTCGGGGGTGGGCGGGTAGTGAAGGAGTTGTTGGAGAGATGGGGAAGGAAGGGATGGTAGGGGAAAAACAAAGGAGGAGGCAACAATGTTCAATAGGAAACATACTCATTACCTTAATCATGTAACTGTAACACCTCTGTACAGTATTTTTACAAAAAAAAACATTTTTTTAAAAACCTCTAATTTTAACTTACATCCCATTCACCTATACCCAAATGGGATTTTTGAGCAACATTTCTCTTGGAGTTTTGTAATTTACAGGGTTTCCAATGCCTCTTAAGCCTCTGTATTGGAAGCAGGTAGATTTGATGGTTTAACTACCATGAGAAAATGATTCATCTGATCCCAGTGAAGTAGTCTGGGAGGATGAATCAATCAGGGCATAACAGCGCTGGACCTTGCCATGAGTCCTGGCTCCACATCCCAATAAGAGGGTATGATTCTAGGTGTAACCAAGAATAAAGGGGCTTTTCCTGATCTTCCAGTTGAAATGGAATGTATAGATTGATCTCAATGAAAAGGTTCTCTGCCATGGGGATCCCTTATCCCTCTTTTTAGCTTGAAGACAGCAACTGTATCTCAGCATTGGAGTTAAGTGAGTAGAAGCTGATGATAGTTCCTTGTTTATGACATGATACGTAAAATATTCTCCTGATAAGATTTTAAAGATCTCTGAAATTAAGTTGTCTCTTCCTGCACTACAGAATGGTGTCATGTTCAACACACTGCCTTAGGCCATTGGATAATGGAGCAGAATAGCAACCTAATGAGATAGGATAGTAATCCTTAACCCATTCCACACCTGACTAAACCCAGTAATGAGTTGATAGGCCTGTGGCTCTCCCATCAGAGCTACACAGTAAAATACTGAGGCAGGGTGTTTCCAAAGAAAACCTACTAGAGCAGGTCCCATAGCTCCTAATATTTTTTATTAGGCCAGTTCAATCTGGAATCTGATTTCTGTATGCTACACAGCACATTTCTTGCTTCTTTTTCTGAATCACTTTGTCATTTTAAGTTTCTTATTGAAAAAAAATGAGGAATTAGGGTTCAATGAGATATATGAGATTTGCAACCTTGAGTTTTTAGAAGTAGGGAGTGATTTGGATAACAATAAAGATCATCATTCAAATCTCCACTAGCCTTTCACTGATGGAGATTTCTAGAATAACATAGCATTTAGAATGGGTATCTTCTCCAGTTGGTTCTGCCAATTCCTTTGGCTGTTTGTAATTCTTCAGCAGATTTTACTGGTATTCATATTAGGTAGTTTATACCTAATATCCATATAAGAAATCTTAAAACTGGATGCTTTAAACAGTTACCCCATGATCTCACATGGATTAAATATCAAAGATTATGTATCACAATTCAGCATGGACCTACAAAGCCGGCAAGGATCTTATAATTGATAAAGGATAATGTATCTGAGGACGTGGTACACAGTGCTTTCTATGATGATAGTAGCAGAGGAAAAAAAATGAAACTTGATTCTTCCCAGCCTACTGTCCCAGAATTCAATTACAGGGACAGAAGAAGCTCTGTGGTTTGGTTTGGTTCTATCGGAAGAAATTGTTTCACACTGGAATCCATAATGATTCAGATTAACCTGACAGACTTTTCCAACGAACCTGACTAACCCTTTTGGCTCTCAGATCTTAAATATGTGATGGATTGTTGCTTTGGATACCAACAGCATGGGTATGAGACAGCAGAGAGAAGAGCTGAATCAGAAGACTCTGAAGGTTGAAACAGGTACATGTTTTTAAGTGTGGTATGAACTCAGAGCTCCACTGTTGCAAGTTAGGCACTATACTACTTAAGCCAGGCCTCCAGTCCTTTTGTTCTGGTAATTTTTGAGATGGAGCATCATTTTTCCCCCAGACTAGCCTAAGCTATGAATCTCCTATTTATGTTTTCCACCACAACTAGGATGGCATGCACAAGGTACTGTGTTTAGCTTTTTCTGTTGCAGAGGGCTGGCCTTAAATCACAATCCATTTGATCTCACTTCCTAAATAATTAAGATGACAGATGTGAGCCACTGGATCCCACTCTTCTCCATCCTAATGGCCACATGTTTCTAAATCAGTGCTATTATGCAGTGGAAATATGTTGTAAGTCACATACATAATTTCAAAATTTCTTATCCCTTCATCAAAATAGATAAAATTAATTTACTACATTTTGTTTTATCCAGTGCATCTAAGATATCCTTTTAACATAGTCTCAATATAAAACTAATGAGTGTGATATTTTATATTCATTTCAGTCTGTCTGCTGAATCCAGTGTATATTTGATACATAAAACACATTTGAACTCAGAATAGACACATTTCAAGTTCTCTGTAGCCACACACAGTTAGTGGATACTCTACTGGGTAGCAAACTTTGAGAATATCTAATCAAGGATAAAAGAGAGCTGCTCAATGTACATGAGACTGCTAATTGACAATCTTGTTGAAATGATCAGTCATTGAGGTTTTAGTGTGTATTTGTTACAACAAGTATAGCACTTACAATAAAGTCAAGACCAAGTAAAGGATTTTCCCCTCTTCTCTTTAAGTTTGGAAAAATTGTTTGTACCTAAACAAAAGTAAATAAATATTTGTGACCGAGAAATTACCTTCAACCATTCACAGTTAGATGGGTGTATAAAATTGAAAATCAAACAATTTAGGAGCCTTCTTTCTTGTTATTATCAACTTTATTTTTTGAGAGAATATAGTTCTGTCTAACACTAAGATTATTATAGTCCATCTATCTGATCTTTCTTCTTTCTTACTTACTTACTCTTTGTCCACTTCCTTCTCTTATAACAGAATATAAAGGTGTCTGGTATGGAAAATGGACAGAAGCACAGCTTGGGGAAGGTGTAGGGCTGCTGGGGACAGAGGGAGGGCCAATCCATATTGTTTCAGTTTCACCTGCTTCTCATCTTCTTGTCCAAGAGGCCAGTTGTGGATAGCTGTAGGTGAATTTCACAAAATGTGCAAGTACCAGTTGTGAACCACTCCATAATCATTGGATCCTAATGAGCATCACCCAGGTGACCAGCTCCTACATTGCTGAGAAATTTCTTCAGAAAATTTCTTCGAACTAATTTCTCTGTTCTGCCCTTGACCTAGATGAGAAATTCCGAAATGACTGCCTTTCTTAAAAGGACCATAGGGACCATGGGCTGTATCTTGTGCCACTTAGAAATATTATTCGCTTACTCTCACCCCCTGCTCCCCCTCATACCCTTCCTCATACCGCCCCTACCCCTGACAAATTCAACTGCTCTGCAAATTCCCGTCCAGAAAAAACTCACAAATTCCATAACTAAATATTAACCCGAAACCTCATGGGCCTGTCCATGCATGGGAGAATGTCAACTATCAATCACTGCTGTCATGACGGTGGGTTGGAGGGATGGCTGGAGGGGTGCGTCTCACCTCTTATATACCTCTTTGCTTGTGTCTCAAATTCTCTCCCTCTCAAACCATGTTGTTTTGTTTTTGTTTTGTTTTTGCTCTCCACCTTAAGTGTGCAGTGCAGAACCAGTCTTTCTGGTTCTTATAATAGCCTCCTAAAGGCCTTAATCTGACACCTAGCCAGGTCTCCCTTGCAATGGCAATCTACAGATTTTTCTTCCTTCCCAAGTCTGTGTGTGTGTGCGTGTGTGTGTGTGTGTGTGCGTGCATGTGTGTGTGTGTGTGTGTGTGTGTGTGTGTGTGTGTGTTGATGCTGCTAAAGAAGTTGCAGTGGAAGAATGAGTAGAAGGAAATAAACACATCTTATTCCTTCCCTCAGTTGACTACCTCTGGTAAACACTTCACATCTCATCCTCCTCCATGCAATTTCCAAAGCATGGCTAGAGAAACAAAAAAGAGCTTCTACACATACCCAAAACAAGTAAGCTCACAATGGAGTTCCTGATGAAACCTTTTCTGCTTGGCTTTGTAAACAGACTTGACAACAGCTTCCAGGAAATTGTTTCTGATGTTTCAAGGCTAGTTCTGGCTGTCAAGCATGCTGAGTCACAGCCATTGAATCAGAGAGTGCTGTGCTGTAAGGGAACTTTTTTCCAAGATTAGCTAATATCTTTGCTTTGGGATAAAGATGGTAGAGAGCTCCCTAAAAAAAGTTCCCATGGTCATGGAGTTGTATTGTCTTTTCTCACAAAGATCTTGTTGTGGTCTCAAATATGAAATACTGGTCTGAGCTCTGAGTTCAGGAATTAGAAATTTATCATCCAAATGGCTTTAACAAATAAGGCTGGAAGTAAAGTGTGTACTGTAAGTAGTTTAACCAAGCTTCCTTAAACTCAGAATAAATACATTGTGTTAGGCAGAGAGCCCTCAATATCACAAATGTAAAATCAGCAGTAGAACAATTTTCTTCGAAGCTTTTATAATCTTTATATTTCACAAATGAACAAGAAATAGTGATCTGGGCTTCGGCGCTGTCCCTCAGCTCTTCAGCTCCAGGCAAGCACTCTACCACTTAAGCCACAGCGCCACTTGCACTTTTCTAGTGGTTTATTGGAGATAAGAGTCTCACGGACTTTCCTGCCCGGGCTGGCTTTGAACCATATCCTCAGATCTCAGCCTACTGAGTAGCTAGAATTACAGATATGAGCCACCAGTGTCCGGTTGGACATGACAAATTTTTAAAGTAATAATACTTAGAACCCATTTCTATATTAATTGAAATTCACAGATCTACAAAGACTAGAGATAAAGTTTGATGTGATATGCCACCACAGGTAGAGGAAGAAAATATACAAAACCCTGAGGACAATAAATAACACAAGATTTTTGGAAAATTGCAACCAGACCACATTGTCAGTTTACTCATTTTCTATGTTTCCTTGCACGTCTGATCTATTATTTGAGTATTGCTCAGACATAATCAAATCCTCCTTAAAGTCTTGTAAATACTCTAGGTAAAGTACAGAAATCTATGCAAATGCTATTATTATATCTATTATGAACAGTGTCTAATTATCTATAACATTCTTTGTTAGAGAAAGATTAAAAATGACTAAAATGCTATCCTATTGCAGGTGAATTTCTGTCTTTCAATTTCTATGATTAGATTTGTATTGTTCTGGCAGTCATTTCAAGACCATCCACAGGGATAAACATAGTTTAATTTTTTAAAAAAATTTTACTAATAGAAAATTCTTAGTGCCCACTTTATTCTCCCCAAACAAAATGTTTCTCCTTCTTCTCCAAAGATAAATAAACACAATACTAGTTTCCCTTGTTCTTCCTTATGCATTTTTTGTCTGCTTCCCTTAACTGTGTACTGTTTAATATTTTATGTTTAACTGCCTTCATCCCTTTATGACTTACATTTCTGCTTACCATTAATTTGCAAGCACCTCAATACTGGTACAAATAGAGTATTCAGGAAATCCTGCAGTAGTTTTGCTATTACTCATAGGGATACCCGGAATGTTTTGGTATATGTGCTCTGATGGATTTGTGCAAGGATGTCCTGAATTGCTCTGAGGAGTGCAAGTTCTGGGTTATGTATTATAAACACTTGCAAATCCATTAGGAATATTTTTCCCCCAAAAGATTATCATCAATGGTGCACAGGAGTTCACACTGGTTTCCTCTTTGCTTACTCTTGGTTTTTGATTTTTGCTTGTTCTTTGCTTTTGATTTTGCAAGTCATTCTGCACTTGGCCTTTCTTTCTCTCTCCTTCCCTGCTTAGCTCCCTTCCTTATTTTTGTGCTTTCTTCTCTATACTCCATTAGTGGCACAGAACCAGAGGGATATGTGAAGGTAAATTTTCTAGAATGAAAAGCAGAGGCAGGGGGTAGAGATTAGCCGGGTCAAAAATGCTTTGCTGGCTTTCTAACACAGCCTTTATTGCTTTGAACTTCATGGTAAGACCACGACCACCGACTTGGCAACCCTTACAGCATTTATTTTGCAGATTGCTTTAGCATCATTGATTACAAGAGGCACATTTAAAAGGTGACCCCTTGACACAGTAAGTGGTCCGTGTCAAATGCTTCAGAGACAGCGTTGCCTTCCTGAGAGTATGTACCAATCATGTTTTGGAAGGTACACAAATAGATGAAATCTTTTACTAACTGGCTGCAACCGCTGCTGACTCTACTGTTTCCATGGCAACCCATCCTGGCCAAGGTATTCTAAAGACTCTTTATTTAAGAAATATCAAAATGCCCCAGGGAGTCAGCAGTCATGTCAGGCCACCATATCCACACTAGCAAAGATGATCCCTTGTCATCAAAGAGGATAATCCTTCCCTAGATTTTAAGACTTTCTGACACTTCTTGATACTAATGAAATTCTATCCCAAAGCTTTTTTTTCCTTAATTTTTTTTTGCTTGAGTTAATAAAGTATTCATTGTACAATACAGGAGGAAATGGAAGCTGCAAAGTAGATCCATTCTGTCTCCAGTGGCTCTATTTATGGTTCAAACAGTCTGTGTTTTAATCATTCCTGCATACTGTTTGATATTAATACATTAGTCTTGGATTCTTCCTCTTTTGAAATGACAGGATTAGACCGGATTATCTCAAAGAATTTCAAGTTACCAAAATATGATGCCATGTGTTGTCTGTCAGTGAGAGTTCTCTGTGAACTGGCTCCCATTCTCAGGAGAAGATGCCCAGTAAAAGGTAAATATGAAGTCCTCAAATACTAGCCAATACTTTAACATGGTTTTTGTTGTGTGGTTGTTTCTGCATAGTATAAAGTTTTACATTTTGAAACAACCAAGACCATTCTCTTGGGATTAAGGAGGATTAACTTTAGTTAATCAAAAAATATAGCTATGTATGTTACCTACTACATATTCACGATCTCTTTTGGCAAATGTAAGAAAGTTAAAAAAATTAAAAAGTACCAGCACTTTCTCTTGCTTTACAGAGCAGAGCATGACATTAAATTTGAACTCTGCTCATTTGTTCTTCATCATATCAGAAATTGGTGCCCAGAGCTCAAGTGAGATGGGCCATGCTTCTGCCCAGTGGATAAGTAGATAGGCCTCTGGCATTCGACAACCTAGTTTCCATTTCTGGATCTGTCCCTCTTGGGTCATTAGATTGTGGGCAATATCTATATTGTCTCCCATTTCAGTTCCAGAGATATAAGATAGGAATGCAAATGAATGTACATCAGATTGTGAAAAATAAATAGGCTAATACTTGTAAAGCATTAATAATATCTTGTATATTTTAGGTATTCAGTTAATTTTTTTTATCATTTCAAGATCATTCCTTGGGGTACCAAGGGTATACTGATATTATTCTAGTTGTCCAAATGTTTGTCTCCAAATTAAGGATTTTTTTGCTTGCTTAAATGACTAATGCATTTTATATTTTAATTATCTTTAAGTAGTTGTACAAAGGAAATGTCATTTAACAAAGCAGTTTATGAAAAAGTATCTCGATCATGTCACCCCTTTCAATATTCTCTTCTACCCCTCCTGACCTTTCCTTTTTTTTTTAAGTTTTTATTGTAAAGGTGATGTACAGAGGGGTCACAGTTACACAAGTACATTTCTTTTTGAACACTATCATGCCCTCTCTCATTTTCTCCCTGTTTTCCCCTCCTGACCCCTTTCCCTCCCAAGTTGTATAGTTTATTTCCAACATAGTGTCTAGTGAGTATCATTGCTGAATGGGTTCACCTTTGTCCCACCATTTCTATGCTTCCCCTATCCCTCCCCAAAGATACAAGACAAAAGATACAGAGATCAAAAACAGCAACAAAAGGGAATAAATTAAAGTAAAAAGGAAAAAAAAGAACCACAGTACATTGCAACAATGAGATGTACAAGTCGTTATGTGGAAAAACGAACTTCATAACTTTGGTGGGGGAGGAGGATCGGGTCGGGGGAGGTGGGGGGAGTATGGGAAGGGATGGGAAGGGGAAACAAAGAGGAGGCAACAATGCTTGATAAGAAATGGACTCATTATCTTGCTCATATAATTGTAACTCCTCTGTATGGTATTCTCACAATAAAAAAATAAAATAAAATAAAACATCGTTTCCATTTCTTGGAGTTCATTTTGATAATCATAACAACTTTGCATGATCACACATAGCTATTAAGCCCTTGTGATCCTCTTCTAAAAATATCCTCCTTTGTCACTGGGTGAATGTTTAGAGTCCTGGTTAATTTATCAAGTCCAAGCATAATTTGTTTGTCTTTCACTATTCATTGGATTTACCTGTAGCTTTATAGGCACATTCTAATTATTACAAATGAGAGAAACCATGTAACCTATGTTTCTTTGGGTCTGGCTTACTTTGTATTATATAGTTTTTTTCCAAGTCATTCCATTTTCTTATGAATGGGGCAATATCATCCTTTCTGATGGAAGCATAGAACTCCATTGTGCATATATACCACATTTTTCTTGATCCATTCATCCATCCATTCATCTAAGCTGATTCCATATCTTGGCCATGGAAAACAACGTTGCAATGAATGTGATTGTGCTGGTGGCTTTAGTGTGGCCTGGTTTGTGGTCAAAAACAAATCCTCAAAGAAACAACAACCCGATTAATAAATTGGGCTGAATACTTAAAAATTCTCTGAAGAAGTAAGAATGACCAATAGACACATGAAGAGATATTCAGCATCTCTGGCCATAAAATAAATGCAGATCAAGATTCCACCTTACTCCAATTAGAATGGCCATTATCAAGAAAACTAACAATAACAGATGCTAGAAAGGATGTAGCCAAAAGGGAACACTACTACAACTGTTGGTGAGAATGTAAACTTGTTCAACCTTTACTTTTCTTAATTGTGAAGTATATATATTGAATTCTTGATTGCATTCTCCCCCTTTCTCTTCATTCATCTACTTTGATCCCTCTTGGCCTAATTTAATCTCTTGCAAGTACCCATTTCTTGATGCTTATTTTGGGGGGCTTGACTGTCTTTCTAAGGAATTACTATATCTGAGTTCTTGAATCTGATATATTTAAGTTAATACATTTGTAACCAATTGCTATCACTCAATGTGCTTACTTCCTAATACATTTTAATCTACTTTAGTAACAATAAAAAGTCCATTACAAAGCATTATTCTTACCATTGTAGGGATTTTTAGAAAAAATTAATGCATATATATAGACATATATATACATATCTATCTATCTATCTATCTAGAGAGAGAGAGAGAGAGAGAGAGAGAGAGAGAGAGGCTTCAATACTGGGGTTGAGACTTTTGTCACACATTTTCTCTTTTCTCTTTTTTATTTTATTTTATTGTCAAGGTGATGTACAGAGGGGTTTCAGTTATATAAGTAAGGTAATAAGTACACTTCCTGTTAAGTTTGTCACCCCTTCCCTCATTTTTCTCCCACTTTCCCCTCTCCCTTCTCCCCCAAGTTGTACAGATTATTTCCAACATATTGTCTTGTGAATATCACTGTTGTATTGGTCCTCCCTTGTCCTTTAGTGAAGTAAGTCAGACCTAAAGAAACATAAGTCCCATGGTTTTCCTTATTAGTATACATCTAGTATAATAGTATACATCTAGGATAATCTTAGCAAATGAGCAGAAAGCTCAATAGCCACATACATATGACCATATAAGATAATGTTAAGCAAAATGAACTCTAAGACATGGACATAAAAGGTTTTTCTATGTTCTTGTTTTTAATGTACTATGTGGTTTTTTTGTTTCTTTGTATGTTCTTCCCCTATGGTATATACCCTGTTGTCACTGTATTTGATTTTGGTACCCTAGTATTGTATATATGTTTATCTGAATTAGGGAAGGAAGGGGAACAACAGAGTAATGCATATATTGAACACAGAAAATTTATTTATTTGAAAATATTGGCAAACTATTGTTAACATACATGTTACTTGTTTCTAGAAACAATAAAAATAAAACTTTATTTTTTTCTTAGACATAATGTTTTAGTCTATTCAGAATCTGTTTCCCTATTTAGCACATTTCATTTCTGACATGCACATTTTTCTAGTTTTAGTTTTCAACCGAATTTGGTTTGACAAGATTTTCTGGTCTTTTCCCCTTTCCTTGTAGCCCTCATTCTTTCTTTGTGGCTCCATATTTTCTAAATTCTTCAATTACTAAGCTGAATCAAAATTGTCCAAAGGTAAGTAACAGCATAACAAAATGAATAGCAGGAAGTTGAAATGTAGTCTGAATGAGGTAGAGCTGTTAGTAAGAAGAACATGGATAATGAATGAAGAAGGGCATAAATACAGTCATAAATACTCAATTTATATATGTGATAAAGGAAGTGGAAATCATCACAAGGACTCTGGAAAGAAGAAGTAGAGAGGATCAGGGATAATAATGGAAGTGGTAACTGATCAAAAAGCACTGGTCAAGCTGGGTACCAACATCCTAACTATATAGGAAACTGAGATCTGAACATCACCATTTAAGCCAGCCCTGGCAGTAAAGTCCATGAGACTCTGATCTTAAATTAACCACAAAAAGGTGGAGCTGTGGCTCAAGTGATAGATCACCAGCCTTGAGTGAATGAACAAAGGGACAGCAGCCAGGCCCTGACTTCAAGCCACAGTACCTACACACCACACACACACACACACACACACACACACACACACACACACACACACACACAAGTGGTAGACACAATAAATCAACATGATAAATTGTAACCCTCCTGCCCAACCATTTTGTGATTAAAATTTAAAAATTAAAAAAAATATTTTCAAGGGTGACTACATTAATTTAAACCTTTGTTAACTAAAAATGTTAGGAACCCAAAGAACCTTCTTTCTTCAGTCATTGACTATAATAATATTTTAAAAAATTATTTACTTATATTTATTTGATTTATTTGACATTTATGCCTTATTTTATAGGTTAAAAAGGATTGCTTTTGACAATAAATTTTCCATGTAAAAGCAAGAAGTATTTTTTCCAAGTCCACCATCAGCATCATCAATTTTTTTCTGCATAGATAATGAATTTCTTTTAAGCAAACCCCAGCTGTAATTTTCCATCTCCAATGAGGACCCAACCAGGCCAACTGCAGCAGGAATGAATTTGGAAGGCTTTCTATGTTGTTGTGGCTGGCAACCCCAGGATGCTTTACTAAGACAGAAAACTCTTTCCCTGAAGGTTTTAGGAACAGGATGAATAACTTGTCTGGGAACTGTGCCATCCTGGAATCTGAAGGGCAGACTGGAATTACCAGATCATTTAATAGAGTTCCATTTTATCACATGCTTATCAAAGTTTCAATCCTTTTATTGAGGACTAGCCTCCTACAAAACAGTGAAGTCATCCAAATGGGTCTGGCTTACCTATTTTGACAATGTTAGAATGTTATCATCATACCTGAATTCTTACCAGAGAACTGGTGCCCTCATCTCCCTAACTCGTGAGCCATCATCCACTGTGAGAAAAACTAAGTGAAATAGCATTACTCTAAGTATCATTCTGCATATGGGCACTTACATAATCATATTCAGTTCTCACAGAACAGTTTGTTTCTTAAGTCATAGCCTTTCCATGGAGCGCACGCTGGCCTTGAACTCATTATTCTCTTACCTCAGTCTCCTGAGTAACAGAACCAAAGGTGTGTACCACCATGCCCAGCTACAGGAGAACTCTTTAAGAAAACCTTCTTCTCTCCATTTTATAGTAGGAGGCCAAAGTGCATATTGTTCAAGTCAAAATAGCTGACTTCAAACATGATGCTCTTTCCAACAAAATTAAGTTTCTTTTTGTATATTTTCTGTTAAGCCTTAAAAATTAACCTTAAACATAACGACCTGGGATTTCTTAGAGTCTGTGGCAAACAGGTAAGGACATTGTTTTCAAGTTGAGGAAATAGAAAGGATGATGTGACTCCCCCAGACCTCTTAAATAGTGGTAAATAACCACATTGGTAGCCTGACCATGTCTGCCAGAGACCACACTTCTACAGTTCTCTGAAATAATGCATTTGTCCTTAGGCATTTTGAGTGCATAGCAGTATGAGTCTTCTAGAAAACAGCAGCTGGTAGAGCAAGTTACTCCCCTGGTCATTTTATACATGATCAAACTAGATCATCACTTTTTACTCATTTATTCTACAGATACTAGGTAAAGTCAGAAAAGGAAGATTGATGTTAATCTATTTAGACAGGAGGATGGCTTTGAAGTTTTGGCTCGGTGTCTTTGCCAACAGTTGTAAAGAAACAGATTCTTTAATGTAAAAATAAGTGAGTAAAGTTTCATTGTTTACTCTGTGAGTGTGTTCGTGTGTGTGTGAGAGAGAGATGGAGACAGAGACATAGACAGAGAGATATGAGTCAAGAATATGATTAATCCAGATGAAACTCCTCAATATTACACATTTGTATGTTCTTGGGAAAATTCACTGATACAAGAAATTAACATTTTTGGCTTAGAATTCAAATTAGATATGCAAACTAGTTAAAATTACAAGTAAATATTTATTAAAGGATTTACAACTTTTTGTTTGCTAAATATTAATAAGATGAAAGAAACATGTCTCAAATGACAGAGTGGCCATCAAGCAAGCAAGCCAGCCCCATGAACATGAGGCCCTGAGTTCAAACTCTGTACCACCTATATAATTGTTAAGTGATATGCTGCATGTAAGTGCACTACAAGGAGCTGGCACATAGTAAGAGTGCTGTAAAAGTTATTAAGTTGTTATTTTTGTAAATCTAAATATGGTGATTCTATTTTATTATTTCTTTACTTTGCTAACTTGAATATTGCTCTCCTTATGTTTGTTTGTTCTAGACAAAGATATTTGTCTGCTTCTGCTGCCATGAGGCAAGCAGCTTTCTTCCACTGTATCTCTCCATCAGGATGATTTTTGCCTTGCTGACATCCTAAAACCAAGGGAGCTGACCAATGATGGACCAGATCCTGAAACCTGAAGTTTGTTTTAATTTTTGTGTGTTGGAAGAACTAGAAGAAAGTCATAAAAGAGTAAATGATGGTGTGGTTCATGGGGGCTTTGAAGATGTTGAAGATATGCCACAAGGCAGACAGGCTTGAATATTGGATCGCCAAGGCTGGAATAAATGGAGGAAGCTGTCTTGGCAGTAAAGCATCCAAGACTGACTGGCAGGTTTTCTGATGGGGATGGATAAAAGTACAGATGGAAAGGAAAGGAAAACAAATGATGTTTTTAAAAACCAGCATATATAGTCTGAAAGTATGATGCAGACCTATATATCTCAAATACCTAAATATCTCCATCACTTAGATTTGTAAGAAAAAGGAATATGAATGGAGTAAACAATTCAGTGGAATAGTGGATGCATGAAGAACAGCTATATAAATAAAATGGAAAAAAATCACATATCATTAAAGTTGTACATCAACAACTAAGCCATCAGTGATGTCTAAAAAAAAGCACAAAATTTCCACACCCACCAGAGAGACAAACATAGAATAATTAATTGCAGTGGCTCTCAAATGGGGTGAGGAATGTTCAATACAGAGGCTGTATAAGGCCCATGGAATTATTTGGTGGTATGCAATAGGACTGACATGTAAGTTTCTGTGGGCTGCCCCTGGTCATCTCTCTATACTGATAATTTTTTTCTTGTGTGTATTCTGCTAATGAGTTTGAACATGTATATACTTGAAAAGGTGTGTAAAATATATACATACACACAGTGGGGATAATACAAGTACGTATGTTATAGCACTGGTGTTCAAATTTAATGAGATAATATATAAAGTACTTAGAGAGTGCCTAACATTTACCACTGGCCGCTAAATTATTCATATTATTGACATATGTTATCTTGCTATAATGTCATACATACCTTTTAATATATATTTTTATTGTAAATATACTGTACAGAGGGGTTACAGTTACATGAGTAAGGTAATGAGTACATTTCCAATTGACCATTGTTACCCCCTCCTTTGTGTTTCTTCTACCATCCCTTCCCTCTCCATCTCCCCAACTCCTCCCTCCCCCCACCAAAGTTGTAAAGTTCTTTTTCTTTTTTTTTCTTTTTTCTTTTTGTAAAGTTCTTTGTCAACATACTGTCTTGTACATCTCATTGTTACAATGGGTCAGCCTATTTCCTTATTTCATTATTTTGTTATTTTCCTTCCCCTCCCTAAATTAGAAAAATGTATATACAAGATGCAGGGCACCAGAATCAAATACAGTGACAACAGGGGGTATACCATGGGGGAAGAACATAAAAAAGAAATGAAGAAATTACATAGTACATTATAATAAGGTCATAATAATGCTACCAGCACAACTATATTTATCACAGCATTATTCACCATAGCTAATAGCTAAGATATGGAACCAACCCAGATGCCCCTCTGTAAACGACTGGATCAAGGAAATGTGGTGTACACACACACACACACACACACACACACACACACACACACACACAATGGAATTCTATGCCTCCATCAGAAAGAGTGACACCACTTCATTTGTTAGGAAATGGAAAGACTTGGAAAAAATTATATTAAGTGAAGTAAGCCAGGCCCAAAGAAACATAGTTCCCATGGTTTCCCTTATTTGCACTAACTAATATATGTTCACGACAAGCAGAAAAGGTCAAAAGCTATGTACATATGGCCATATAAGGTGATGCTAAGCAAACTGAACCCCAAGATAGGGACACACTTCATACACACTTCATTTAATCAAACAATCCACATCTATGATCTCTGAGGTTTCATCCAAGTTTTTCATCATTATCAAATTAATAGTGTGCATTCCTGTACAAAATATTTCTCCTTTTTTAAAAAACATTTTTTTATTATTAAGTAGTTAAGAAGTTCCCTTTCGACAAAACAGTATATGAATACAGGTGTCTATTCTAATCAAAATATATATGCTTTTTTTCTTTTTTTTTGTGGATCATGGGGCTGGAACTCTGGGCCTGGGTGCTGTCTCTCAGCTCTTCAGCTCAAGGCTAGCACGCTCTACCACTTGAGCCACAGAGTACTTCTGGTTTTCTGGTGGTTTATTGGAGATAAGAGTCTCAAGGTCTTTCCTGCCCAGGCTGGCTTTGAACTACAATCCTCATATCTCAGCCTCCTGAGTAGCTAGGATTATAGGCATGAGCCACCGTCGCCCAGCTAAAATGTATATTCATTTTAAGGCTTTTAGTTATTTACAATTACTTTAAGATAGAAAATAATTTTATATAAAATTAAGATATCTTCATGATAGAAAATATGTCTGATAAAGCTCCTAACTTTGCAGGGAGTAGAGGTGTTAGACTTCCAAAATCATGCCATAAACTGATGTAACTTCCATTAAGATAAGCAATTTAGACAGCATGTATATGGCTGTAGTAAGAAATATATATAATATATATAAATATATAATATATATATAAATATATAAAATATATATAATAGTTAAACATTTCAGAACATTCCAGGTTTACAACATCAGTGTGAAATAACTGACCCTGGAACAAGTTTTGCTAAAAGAATACTAACAGGCATTATCCAGTGTTGAGAAAACAATAAATACAAAAGATGGTGGTACTGAAGCAGGTGAGTGTTTTGAAATCCTGAGCATAGAGCACAAGTCACCCATTTATGGGTTACTTGAAAAAAACAGTCCCCTAAACAACCATATATTTTAGAGGACAAGACTTCAAAAGCACAGATCAATTTGTTTCTGGAGATAAGTATACATGTATCTAACATAAAAAAATGAAATCAACTGTGTTTGACTTGAGGAGAAACAAGGTAGATGGAGGTGTCATGAAGAATTGTAGGAAGTTAGTGGTTAGAAAAATCAAAGAATTGATTGGGACTATGAACTTTTGAATCACATGTTCCTTTATGCTGTGATGTAACGTCCCTCAAATAGTAAGATATTGTTGCCATGGAAAATTCCACAGTCCTGATTGGAATAAAAAATTACAGGTATATGCCGGGCATCATATCTCCAGTTTGGGAGACTGTATCTCCAATAAACCACTCAAAAAACAGGAAGTGGCACTGTGGCTCAAGTGGTAGAGCAGTAGACTTGAGCTGAAGAGCTGAGGGATAGCACCCAGGCCCAGAGTTCAAGCCCCATGAACCCCCAAAAATTACAACTATAGAAAACTGTCACAAAAATCATAGCAGTGTATGCAACTTTGTGAGCAGCTTGAAAGACAATGCATGATGTTTTTTGTTCTACAGCTGAAAAAATATTGCAAAATTTTGGACTCAAGGAAAACTAAATATAAATATAACCTAATGAAAAAAATCTTTATTGTGGAAGAGTTACTTATACATCTTAACAGATATTATATATAGTTTTTCCTTGTTTTAGATGAGAGATACTGAAATACTTTAGCAAGTCCTCAAAGAGCTAGTCAAGAGATAGATGGAGAGGAGATAGATCAAAGAACTCCTTGGTTTTTCTATAAGATGCTCTAAGATAGGGTTATGAAATCTACTGTAAGTAGATGCAGGATAAATATACTTAAAATAGAGGCCACAGCTTTTCCCATGTGACTCAGAGGCATTATTCCTTTTAAAAAATTAATTTTATTGTCAAGGTGATGTACAGAGAGATTACAGTTACATATGAACATTGTTACCCCCGGCCTTATTCCTTTAAAGCCTTTTAGTCACTTGATGCAGGTTACATTCTTTTAATCAAATCTCCCAAACACTGTAAGATAAGGATGCTTTATTCTTGCTTTAAAATAAATCATATATCTTGTCCAATCTCACATAACTAGTAAGGAAAAGACAGCCTGGGTTTTAAATTTAGGAAATCTACATGATTACAAAGCCTATTATTTCAAACATGTTGCATTCTAGTTTTTGGCCATAGACAGCAGCTCACTTCCAGGGTGTGGTTGTCATAGAGATACCAAACCAACTGTGGATGACCCATCTAGGAGAAACAGTCATAAGCAAGCAAAGGGCTTTGGGAGAGAGAAAAAGACAATCACATTCTCACACAGCATATGGGCAACTAAGTCAAGCTAGAACATTTGGTTTTTGAATTCTTGATAACAAAGAAATGTTCAGTAAAATAGCAATTGATTTAGGAATGTCAGGGTTGGAGAAATATCTGCATAAAGGACTGCCAGAGAAAAATAAATGCATATGTAAGCTGGGTATTGGTAGTTCACCAATGTAATCCTAGCTATTGAGGAGACTGAGATCTGAGGATTAAGGTTAGCCAGACCGGAGAGGAAAGTTCATGAAACTCTTACCTCCAGAAGGGAGATGTGGCTCAAGAAACAGAAAAAAAGCTAAGGAACAGTTACTAGGCTCTAAATTCAAGCCCCAGTACTGGCACACACAGGGGTATTTTTACCATCAGATACATGAAGATAATTATCTAGCAAAAAAAAAAATAGAAGAACTTTGCTGGTGTTATTGTAATAAGCATCCAGAAATACGACTTTTATGCTAATTTGCTCATAAAAATTATTTTAAGTTCTAAATTATTTACTTGTTGATTTGTAAGGCCAGACTTGCTGAGTAATTTCTACCTGCTATTTAATATGCCCTGTGCGCTATTAGGGTATGGCCACCAGGTGAATGGCAATGCAGGACCAACCAACAGGATTATGGTAACTGTATTTATTGTATTTATTAGAAGGGATGAGCAAAGAACACAGTGCAGTAAAAGATATTTTCTATCAAACTTAACTGAGAATTTGGTTTCTGTTTGTATATTACATAGCACCTAGAACCTTGTATGTACTAATTATTTTTAGTTTTGGTTTTTTACTCTTTTGTTGACAAATATTAATTGTACACAGGTATTTCATTGACTAATTAAGTTTTCAGTTCCCTTGAACTCTGGGCCTGGGCACTGTCCCTCAACATTTCAGTTCAAGGCTAATGCTCTACCACTTGAATGACAGCACCACTTCTGATTTTCTGGTGGTTTACTGGAGATAAGAGTCTCATGGACTTTCCTGAGTAGGCTGGCTTTGAACCGTGATCCTCAGATCTCAGCCTCCTGAGTAGCTATGATTACAGACGTGAGCCACTGGCATCCAGCTTCAATTTTTATCTTGATCTAAAACTTAAAAAATAAAAAATTTAGATCACACTGTAATGTATATCTAATTATATTTATCCAGTTACGTTAATATCCAGTTGTATTTAATTACATTTATATCTGATTATATTTAAAATAAAACTAATTTGAGTTTCTTTTTTTTGTGTGTCCAGTCGTGGGGCCTGAACTCTGGGCCTGGGTGCTGTCCTTCAGCTCTTCAGCTCAAGGCTAGTGCTCTACCACTTGAGCCACAGCACCACTTCCGACTTTTTTCTTTTTGCTTATGTGGTGCTGAGGAATCGAACCCAGGGCCTCATGCATGCAAGGCAAGCGCTGTACCACAGAGCCACCTTCCCAACCCCACTAATTTGAGTTTCTAAGCTGGTGAGTTATCCCATTCCTCTAGAAAAGAGCTAAATAAAAATACATGGCATGCAAATATAGTGTGTTCCATTAAAGATATCAAGGTTATAGCATAAATTCCTGTTTTGATATAAAAGATAAGTATAAAATACATTTTAGGGCATAGCATAGTCTCAACTATCTAATTGTTTTCCCTGCTTTTCACAATAAAATGGGAATAGTCTAGTGGGAACTGTGTATATAATTAAGAGGCTTTCTGTGTCCTTTATGTCAAGCTACACTTCTCTCCACATTTCTCAATCCTGTCATTTAAAAAATCAAAGGCTCATTCAAGAGGAACACAAAATCACTGCAAAATTATTTGGCCTCCAGCTACTACAACGTTTTATCTTATGACCTTGTCAAGTATTATGATTTTTGAAAAATGACATTCAGCCCGGAAATGTTTTTCTTAATTAACGTTGACTATTTAGAGTATGAGATCATCACTTTTCTGTCGGAATTTTTGAGTTGGGATTGTGTGTGAGAGAAGATAGGTTTTTCAAGGGTAAGACTCTGGGAAGTGAAAAAGAAAGTACAAAGGATCTACTATGTGTGAGGAAAATTGTATTTGTAGTTATCTTTTATTTTACTTTCAATTACTGCCAATACTGCTTGTAAGCAAGAAAAAAAATGAGTATGCATCTGTTAAAGTCTAGTTCTGTTGCTTTCATCTTTCTCTGCAGAACTGGAGGTAGGCTCAAACTTCATGAATATGGCTGAGCACGCTTGGTTGTGATCACTATTACTTGGGGATGGTTAAATGCAACACAAAAGTACTGTTGTTTGTTGATGGAAAAGTACAAAACCTCTAAATTATTCCCATTGGCCCTGGAGCAAACTGGCTTGTGTGTCAAGAGCAGTTTGGCCTTGTGGCTTTTCCAGTATAACTGTACGCCAATTTCTGGCTCCTTTTCCAGCCTCTTGAGCAGCCTCTTGGTTTTCCAGCAGTGATCACCCTTAATGTAGTTGACTTCTATGTGTCAGAACAAGGCAACCCCCATCTCTCTTAGCAGCTAGAGTTTATGATAGTCTCCACTTTAAGATTCACTCTACTCAGGTTTTACAGCTTTGTCAAGCACAAGAACAACTACTTGCACTTTATGTTGGCTGGCACATTTGTACATCTGTATAGTCAGATGTGCAGCCAAAAATACCTTGATCAGTGAGAAGGCATCACTCATCCAGAACAGGTAAAAGTGCCCTTTTGAAGAAAAGGTTTATTCATTCTCTGTAGCAATGTCTCATTATTAAATGACATCTTTTGAAGTTCTGAGTGGTACATGACTTGGAGAGGAACTAAATCATAATGACTCATGTTTGGAGAACAACTTGCTTACACATTGTAATTTAATTTAGTTGAATGTGGTAAATTGGCACACAGCATTGCTTTGGAAGTCATTCTGCCACTGCGTACTGCAGAAGCTAGAAAAGTTATATGCATGGCCCATGCTCTTGTAGATAGGGTTCTGGAAATTCATGATTTCTTGCCATTTAGGAAAAAGAAATAAGGCTGGTGATTTTGTTTTGTGTGTGTGTGTGTGTGTGTGTGTGTGTGTGTGTGTGTGTGTGTGTGTTTGCTGTTGGCCAGTGTAACTGATTGTTGCGATTGTGGCTACCTGCATTGTCCTCAAGAAGCAATGGCAAGTTGGCAGAGCAGTTCCTTTATGATCAGATCCCATTTAGATACAGTTATTAGCAGCTTCATGGCCTGTAGATTGTGATAGAAGTAACAAGCCTTCTGATCAACCAATTAAAAAAGACTGTATCTTTTGGTATTTGAGAGCCTGGTTTAAAGCCATAATTCATCTGTCCTACAAAATGTATCAGTATCTTATTTACCATATTTAATCTCTTTATGTTTAAAGAATTTCAAGTGGTTTTGGTTTATCACAAGATAGCTTGGACAGAAGTGTTCTTGTCTATCATAAAATCTGGCTCAAGAATGAATAATAACATAAATCAATGTTGGGGTTGACAGCTTATAGAAATTGTAGAATGGTTTAGTGGAGATCAAATCTCTAAGAAGTACAAGAACAGCTACATAAAATAGAAACATACATCTATGAAAAGTAACTCTCACTGAGAATTGATGACATTAAACAATAATAAGACTTTTGAAGTTTGAAATGTTCAGATAAAATATATGAAATTTCATATGAGTCAAGAGCTGAAAGTGTAAAGTGGTCAATTTTTCTCATATTTCCATGAAGTGGTCAAAGGACATGCATACTGACTGGAGGCCTGGCTTAAGTGGCAAAGCACCTGCCTAGCAAGCACAAGGACCTGAGTTCAAATCCCAGTTCTGGAAAACAATATCAAGCAACTTGTAGTTTAATCACAAAAAGTGTACAAATAACCATATAATAGACATGACATGAAATCATAAAAGCATTTAATCCAGGTAAAGGCAAGGGCTATGTTTTGGATGTAGGTTTAATGTGTTCCCTATGGATCCATGTGTTAAAATTTAATTCTTTTGTGAGGTATTAAAAGGAGGAAATGTAATCTGACTTTGACTTTTAGAGGTGGGGCCTTTGGAAGTCAATTGGGATAAAGTTATCCAGATGAGGCTATCACAATCAAATACAGAGGGGTTTATAAGAAGAAGAAGGGTCAGAGGATGCACACAGGTACACTCCCTGTCTTTTATTTACCATGTGACACTTTGTATGGCCTTGGGATTCTGTCATTCCCAGATGTAGCCCTCCAACCTTAGACCTTCGGACTCATGAGCCAAAACAAATTTCTTGTTTAAACTATCATCTGTCATACTGCTTTATTGACAAGATACAACAGACTAATGAAAGAAAGAAGGAAAGAAGGAAATAAATCAGTTTTCAAAATAAAAAATAAATAGTAAAATGACAGTTAAAGATTAAGAAAATTTAAAATTACAGTAACTGGAAACAGACAAAACTGAACAAAATTGCCAAAGTGAATAAAAACAAAGCTCCATGTTGATACGAAGTACACACGGCTTAAGAAGACATGAGAAGACTGGAAATAAATGTTAAAAACTATGTATATGTCAGCTATGTTGTATATGCCAATAATTCTAGTTACTCAGGAGACTGAGCCCTGGAGGATCACAGTTCAGAGCCAGCCCTAATTTGATGCCATTTCTAATTAATCAGCAAAATGTTAAACCAGAAGCATGGCTCAAGTAATAGAGAACCAGATGTAAGAAAAAAATGAGCCAGAGCATTGAGGCCCTGAATTCAAGCCCAAATGATGACAAAAAAATAAAATTAGAAAGGTGCTGGGTGCCGGAGGCTCACGCCTGTAATCATAGCTATTCAGGAGGCTGAGATGTGAGGATCACGGTTCAAAGCCAGCCTGTGCAGAAAAGTTCGTGAGACTCTGATCTCCAATAAACCACTAGAAAACCAGAAGTGGCACTGTGGCTTGAGGTAGAGCGCTCACCTTGAGCACAGGGACAGCACCCAGGCCTGGAGTTCAAACCCTACGACTGACAAAATGAATGAATGAATGAATCAATCAATCAATCAATCAATCAATCAATCAATGGCTATATCATGTGACCACTAGACAAAAAAGGTTTCATAAAGGGAAATTCATAGGAACTAAAGCAGGCTTTGAGACATAAGCCTGAAAAAGAGAGAGATCTTACAGCTATAAAATAATCCATTCATCAAAAATAGATGAATATTATAAACATGTTTGGCATATCCTCAGATAATTAAAACAAATATTGATAAAATTGAAAAAATGGAATTTTTGCATAGATCTTCACAGTGCATCTTAATATAAAGCCTAATCAAAAGCTCTTTAAAAGTAATAAGCAAATGTATTTTTGCAAACATCTGGAGAACAACCAAGCTAGCATTCAAAATATAATCTCTAACCATATTGTAAATAAATGAGAAATCAGTAAAAAAGATATCTAATACAATAAGCAATACAATATATTTAAGTTTTTACAATTTTAATCATAAAGGTAGAAAAAATTGAACTTAAAGATTAAATTGGAACAAAATTTGTGCTTGTGGCTTACTCATATAATCCTAGCTACTCAAAAGGCTAAGATTTGAGAATCAAGATTCAAAGCCAGGGAAGACAGGAAAGTCTGTAAGACATATCTGCATTAACTACCAAATAGCCAGAAGTAGAGCTATGGCTCAAGGGGTAGAGTACTAGCCTTGAGCATAAAAGCTCAGGAACAATACTCAGGCCCTGAATTCAAGCTGCAAGACTGGAACAATAAATAAATACAAAGTATTAGGGAAATATTTTCATAATATATGTTCTATCCAAAGTATGTAAATAATATAAGGTTTCCACAGATAGATAGACAGATTCAATTAACAACAAAGTGTATACTTCATAAGACAAAATATGAATAGTCAATAAAAGCATGGAAATATTGAAATCATTACTCATCAAGTCAATGGTTTCTTCTTAATAATCTTACCTTTTTTACTTTGATTCTGCATTTTTAAGATTTATTTCAGTTCATTGAATATAGCTTTAAAGGTTGGCATTAAATCTTGTCTGCTAATGCCACAGATGTGTTATCCAGGAATCATTTTCTGTAGGTTGTTTTCTTTCATGAGTGTGGGCTACATTTTCTGGTCCCTTGTATGCTGAATAATTTTGGGAAAAGGTAAAAGTCTTATGCAATCTAAAAGAGATTCCATATTACCATGCTGAATAATTTTAGACTTTCTCCTAGACATGTAGAGACTCTGAATTTTGATATATTATGACACTAATAAAAAGAGTTGCCTTAGCCATTTAATTTGTTTAGATTCAAGATGCAAAATCTATAATTAGGATGGCAAGTCAGATCTCAGTTGAGTTTTTTTGTTTTTGTTTTGTTTTTCAATCTTTAGCTACCTTGTGTTGCATTTGCTCCTCATACAACCATAGCTTAGGAATAAAGTGGAGATGTGGTATAGATGATGCTCAGTAGATAAGACTGTCTTTATGGTTCTGCTCTTTTACATGTTTTCCCTTTACTTTCCTCTTATGAACACTGTCTAGTACTCTGTCCTCTCTTGCTGCAGTCTGTGAAAAGTATTTTTTTTTCCTAACAGTATTTTTGATCTTGGTATACTGCTTGCCATCTAATCTCAAGGGAAAAGATACAAAAACCGTACCATTTCTTTTTTTTTTGGGGGGGGGGGTCCGGTCATGGGGCCTGAACTCTGGGCCTGGGAGCTGTCCCTCAGCTCTTCAGCTCAAGGCTAGCGCTCTACCACTTGAGCCACAGCGCCACTTCTGGCTTTTTTTTCTTTTTGCTTACGTGGTGCTGAGGAATCGAACCCAGGGCCTCGAGCATGCAAGGCAAGCGCTCTACCACTGAGCCACCTTCCCAGCCCAACCATGCCATTTCTTGACCCAAGCATCAGTCCTCCTCCACAAGATTCTCAATTTGTTTACCGTGTACTGCTTCCAGTATGCTTTCTTTCACAGAGAATATAGTTGTTAACAGGGCAATGGTTACATTGAATGAAAGTTTACTTAGCATTACTGAAAGCATAATCTTTGGTAATTTCTTGTAGTCTTTAACATATACCCACCATTTGATCCAGAACTTTCACTCTTGGTTATGTAACTAAAAGGAATGAAACATATCCACAAACACTGATTAATGATATCCATACAGCCCTATTAATAATAAGCCAAACTATAATTAATGTAATGTCTAAAAAAGATGGTGGACATACAAAAGCTATTATTCCCATGCAGTAAAATATGACTTAGTGACAAAACAGAATAAATTGCATATAAATTATATAAACAATAAGTCTCAAAAACAAAGTGTTCAAAAACAACAACAACAAGCAAACATAAAATCATTATCTGTCTGTATTATTTTCTGTTACCCAGGAACATGCAATGTGAAATAATGCAGAAACAAAATCAAAACCCAAAGTACATTTGCCTTTATGGGATAGAGCTGCACATATAAATTGAGTATATGAATTATATCTAAATAAAAAGTGAAACAGAATAAAAAATGAGAGTCTTGAGTTAATTATGCTTTTTAGAAAATGTTTTCATTATAAAAAGCATTTTGGTGGTCAAAGCTTTTGAGCCATGAGTAAATTTTTGGTAGATGTCATCTCAGATCATCCACACCAAAAAATGGTTATAAATAAAAATCAAATTAAAAGTCTCCATTTCACATACAGAAGGTAAAACACCTCTTCATCCACATCTCTTCTATGATAGCTGCACAGTTAGCATCATTTATGCACATGTATGAAACTTCTGGTTTCTGCAATGGCCACTTCACTATGTGCACCAGTAGTATAGAAACATGTCTAGTTAAGATCTAAAATCTCATAAACAGGTTTAGAGAAGCTGAAGTGAACTGCAGACAGCACTTGCTATTAGATACATTAGCTATTAGAAATCAAAGGTTCTAAATAGTGAGGGTCACAAGCTAGGTAAGAGCAGATATAGTTTCAAAGTCCTAGGCTGCTGACTTATTCTCTGGTATGAAGTACAGAGGCCTATCTGCCCCTGTCTCTGGGAGATAGTATTTCCTGTCCACTAACAGTGGAAATACATTTATCTTAATACTTTTCTGATTGAAAAATGATCATGTCTCTTCCTGAAGAAAGTGATATAACTGTTCATGTATGAAACCTTCTTGGTCAATAAACACAAACTCAGCATTTAATCTGGAGACAAGAAAGACAATGTTTAAAATCAACGTTGACACGTCCTTTCTACCCACAGTTTTACTTTTTGAGATCTAGTTCTGTTATAATCAAAGCTTTCTCAGTTGTAAATAATAAGAATTCAACTTAAGGAGGGGGGAGGCTGGGAAGGGATGTGAAGGGTAAACAAAGGAGGAGGCTGCAATGCTTGGTAAGAAATGTACGCATTATCCTGCCCATGTAATTGTAACTCCTCTGTACAGTATGTTCACAAATAAAATAAAATTAAATTAAAAAAAAAGAATTCAGCTTAAGCACACTTAGAGAAGAAAAAAAAAGACATCTCTTGGTTAAATAATAACATATCTACGTTGAGATATGGTCTAATGCAAGGGTGTGTCTTTCAATAGCTCCTTTACTTTCTTCCTCTCTAATATTTTTCTACCTGGAAGTAAAGAGTTGTTAACTTGGTACCTATTTGTTACTGTCCACAGGACATATTTCATGGGGAAAAGTGTTGATTGGAAATATTTGGAACATAAAACAACCCTGGACCAATCTCTCCATGAGACAAGAACAGGCCATATTATAAATTCAGTCCATTACTGATTGGGAAACCATACCCTGAGAAAGATTCCTCCCCCAAAGAAGGTAAGTATCACTGAAAAAGAAGAAGAAGAAAAGAGTTCTCTTCAGGAACAAAATTGAACGTCCCTCATTAAACTGGAAGCCTAAACATATGCAGTCTCCACCTAAAGTGGTTCAACATGCCAGGCCACTGACTTCTGCCAAGTGCATTTCCCAGACTCCTTTGTCAACTGACCTCCTTCTCAGTCAACCCAAAATGGCAGGACTTTTCAAATAAGAAAGAAATATATTACCCACAGTATTTCTCCTTTCCTCCTGGTTTCTGAAGAAATCTCTGACAGTCACTCTTGCTCCTCTATTATTCCATCTTTCACCAGGCAGGCATCTGGGGTTCAATTCCCTTAAGGCAACTCAGGCTCTTCTTATCAAATAAAACCTCCTATAAGTCTTGGTAATAAGTAGGTTCTTACTCATAACTAATGTTCTGTGGCCCCATCTTTCCCTATTTGGCTTTCAGTTGTTCTAATCCTATATAATTGCTTTCTCATATCAAATTCCCTCTACCAAGCTAATGCATCTGGGTGTTACTATTCTGACAGAAGTTTGGCTAAAACACTGATGCAGTGAGAATAGGCAATCTCCCACATTATTAGGACAGGGTTCCTCAAAGGGAAAGGACATTTGTATTGGTTGACTTGGCATCTGCAGAGGTGGAGGAAACAATTGGCTTGCAGACACAGAATTAGGCAAGTTTGTTTTCCATGCACGGAGTGATGTGGGTCTACTTGCTCAGGGCTGATGCAAACCAGAGGAATCCTGTATGACATGAGGAAAGGTAATGGGAGTACCTTGCTGTAGGAATGTACCTCTTGTGAAAAGTAGTACAGAACTCATAGGAACAGGTGGACATCCAATAATTGGACTAAAGAGATTCTCTTAATGACCAAACACCCACATACATGTGCCCATCATGAATACCAACTGCTTGTCAATTATGGCAATGAGGCTTCTACTCCTTTCCTTCCATCTATCCTTTCCTGGTCTCGAAAAGTTTCTTTCCAATCAGGTCACCTTCTGAGGAGAAGCTCTCACTCCTCCCATCTCCCTGGGTGTGCCCTGACGCTTCAACTTCCTGTGTGTAGTCACCAGAACGTGGGTTGAAGTTGGGTGGAGGGAGGCAGTGTGCAGAGCATGGGGTGTGTGACTCTGGACGCCAGGGTTCCATATTTGGCTGTGTGATGGCTTCTAATCTTTTCAGCCACCATTGAGGCTTTTTCCATCTGAAAACTGATGAAGCCCCCCATGCCTGCGAAATCAACTCTGGTGGTCTGAATTCCGTGACTTTTGTGCTTAAAGAGACAAAGCCAAAGCCAACTTGCGTTTTACACCTCTTACCATCAAGTGCCACTCTCTCTGGTTATGAGTACTTCAGATACTGTCCTGTCAAACGCATTGGAGGTGAGTAAGACTACGGTAACATTTGCGGCGCTTTCTAACCCACGGTGTGTGGATCGCTCTTCGTATTCTTCAAAGGCCTTTCTTACTCGCCGTCTTTTCGCACGTGAGAAGCGTGGTACCCGCAGTCTTAGCTGTCACTGGACTCGTTAATACACTGGGAGTCCCATTGTGCCAGTTGGCTGTGACTGCCTAGCATGCGACGTCCTGGAGGCAGGGAGGTGGGCAGGGGGCGGGAGGCCGGCCGGCCGCGGGCTTCCGCAGTGCCGACACCGGGTCTGCCCCCTCGCAGGCCCCGAAGCGCGCGGATGAGCCTGGCTGGGCCCTCAGCCCCGAGCTGGGCGTGCCCAGGAGCCGGTCCACGGCTCGTGCGTCCCCGGCCGCAGGAGACGGCGGGGTCCGAGGCGCCCCCGCCCGCCTCGGCCACACCAGGAAGGGGAGGAGGACCGTCTCAGCCGACGGTCCGCCCTTCCCAAGGACGACGGGGTGGTCTGCTCGTCCCAGCGGTTCGGGCTGCTGGGGTGACGGTGCTGGCGGGATGGGGGCCACGCTCTAGCGAGGGTCCAGCGGGATCAGGTGCTGTCGGTTCCAGCAACCCCCCCCCCCGCCTTGCTGGGCGGGGCTCGGCGAGACTCCCCACCTGGCTGCGGGAGGCGGGCGGTCCGCAGGCTGCCGCAGGAGGCGGGGCGTCCGCGCTACCCTCTCCCCTGCACTGCGGCGGCGCGGGGCTCGGGGACTCAGGCGGACCCTTCACGGGGCGGGGCTTTTATAGGTGAGGCCTTTGCGGAGGCGGGGCCTGAGGGGGCGGGACTGTTCGGCTTGTACGGGACTGGACGGCCAGGGCCGGGCGGGGCCGGAGAGGGGCGGGGCCGGAGAGGGGCGGGGCAGGCGGCCAAGCGGAGGAGGGGTGGGGCTGTGCGGCCCGGCTGGGAGGCGGCGGCGGGGGCGCGGCGCTCAGACTGCGCGGGCGCTCGGGCTGCGCGGGCTCTCGGCACCAGCGGCTGCAGCATCCTCCAGCTCCTCTCCCTCCTCCTCCTCCTCCGTCGCCTGCTCTCTTTTCGTCCCTTCCGCCTCGCTCTCTTCCTTGTCCC
The DNA here is from genome assembly GCF_024711535.1 of Dipodomys merriami. Lineage (NCBI taxonomy): Eukaryota > Metazoa > Chordata > Mammalia > Rodentia > Heteromyidae > Dipodomys > Dipodomys merriami. The sequence continues at coordinate 24,697,823 of NW_027202270.1, read as the reverse complement.
TCTCTCCCCCTCTCCCCTGTCCCGGGTCCCCCTCTTCCCCCGGCGGAGGGAGTCCGTCTGCTCTGCAAGCCCGTGGGCAAGTGGCAGCGGCAGCGGCGGGCGCACGCCGCTCTGCGTCCAGGTAAGAGCCCCGGCCCGTCCCGGTGCTGTGGAGAGCGCTGTCCGCGAGCCTGGGTGTCTGAGAAGAGGAGCCTCAGACCGGGAAGAAAGACGAGGGCGCGGGGAGGGAGCCGGGTCCCCGGGCTGGGCGCAGCTCCGCGCTGTCCGGTCTGCGCCCCGCGGCCGCTCGGGACCCGACCCCCCCGGGGGTCCCTGGGACCCGGCGCTCCTCCGCGCTCGGACTCGGGATGGGGAGACGGGGTAGCGACCTGGCTGGCCACCACTTGGAAACGACTGGACACTTCGTGTCGGGATACGTGGTTTGAGAGCTACTGGGACCCGAGCCGTCGAAGGCAGGGGATGACACAAAGAGAACAGGAGAGGGGAAACTGGAGGAGGGTGGCTGGGCGGCGCGAGGGGTTACATCTTCTCCCCCGACGGCTGGACAGGGGTGGAGGCTGATACAGATGTACAGGTTTTGGAAAATGGGGGGAAAATCGGCATCTGACGGGGTTGGAGGGCGGGGTCGGAGGAAGGGACTAGATCCAATTCGGCCAGCTCTTCGATATCGTCCTGTCATTATTCTTTCTTCTCAAAGCATGGGGGTGGTGAGCGTCATTGATCTCCATCTCTTCTTCTTCTTCTGCCTTTTTTTCCTAAAGGCTTTCTTTGGGGGCGGCAGGGCTGAATGCCTTCCTTCCCCAACCTCGCCTTTTGTTTAAGGATGGAACTATCCAGAAAGGAGTATGGAGGGGGCCAGGAGCAGGGAGGTGTGTGTTTGGGTGCGGGGTGGGAGGGGAGGGTTAGTAAAGCGATGGAATCAGAAAACACCATCCTTGAAAACGGGGAAATAATGGATGCTATCCGTCCTGGCCTGGAGGCTGCAGGATTTTTGTCAGAAAATGAAAAGCCCCGGTTCACACATCAGCCTCGTCTGTGACAATCGCTGTAGCCCATCTGTGGCGAGCCCTCATCAGAACCTTCCCGAACAGAGGCCTGTTAGAACAGAGCAAGTGTGAAACCTTCTTGTTTACATGCACGGGCGCGTATGTCCGCACACATTAAGATGTGCTGTGGATAGGTCAGAAAGCAAAGCGAATACTTACAAACAGATCGTTTGAGAGGACTGGTCTGTGGGGTTGTGAATGAATCTGTAGGGTGAATCTGTCTGTGGTGTTATACGGGTTTGGGTGTGAGTGAAAGGGATTAGTAAGTATTAGTATGGAACTAACTTAAATGCTAAGAAAAAGCACATTTCTTCTGCTTTTTTTAATCCATCGGTTAGGAGAAATGACTGCAGTTAAGGCTTACCGCCACGGTGAGGCGATGGAGAACAAAGCCTTTTTTATGTGAGCCCTATTATGCAAAATGTTTCTTTCAGTGAGCTGCAGGTACCTGTTTAAAAGCAGAGCACTGTCACCCTGTCATTTTACTCTAGGCAATTATGATTTTTTTTTGGCAGTCAGAGTAGGTTGAATAAATAAAAACCCTTAGAACACTTTTGATTGTATGCCTAAGAGGAAGATTACAGACTCCTTATGACCAAACCTTACTGTGACAAAAAAACCCACCTTCTTAAAAATAACTGAGCAATAAATGTGTTTAAAAAATTAAGATTATTATTACCTTCAGGGTTTCAATTCAACATGTCAGTTTATAAGTACAATGTATGTTGATCAGTCTCACCTTTCCATAGTTCTTCCCCAGCTTTCTCTACAGAAAGTATGTTTTTCTAATAGAAATCCTCATGAATTTGAAAATCATAGGTGTTTCAATCTCCTCCCCCAATACATGTGAAGGGACTTCACTTCAAGAAAAGGTAGAAGACTTTTTTTTCCTTGAATATGTGTGTTAACACTAATTTACTGGTGCTTTAATTTGATTTTTACAGACTTGCATCTACATTCATGATGTGTGTATTATCAGAGCCATTGATGGCTTGAGGAGGTGGCACATGGTATTTATCTGTTTTATGGTATTTATTTGTTTTATTTTTCATATTTCACAGTTTGTTATCAAAGTAATTTCCAAAAATTTCTTTCTGAAAAAAAAAGCCTAAGTAGGAAATTACTTAACATACATCAGGGTATCTAAGCAATTTAAACAATGAGCTTCATTTAAAAACAAACTAACAGTACTTCACACAAAGTGAGACCAAATGAGGATATACTCTGAGGAGAGGAACATAAGGCGCAATGCCTATGTGCATCTGATCGTATATCATAATATTTATTGACGTGAACGCCAGGAAATGGACACAAGAGGGTTTTTTCTTTGTTTTAAAAATACTACTTCTATGAAATTAACTTTAATTTTCTTCATTTCTCTTCTGTCATAAGTATTCCCTCTTCTCAGACAACCTACGTACTCCCTGGCTGAGTCTGTACTACTTCAGGTTTCTAGTTATGTCTACACTCCTAGCTGCAGAGCAGTGTTCCCAGGAATTTTGAATTCAATGTGATCAGTCTCAGGATGGCTTGTTGACAGTACCTTCTCTGGGAGAAGAGGGAGAAAGAATGTGCTGAAAGAGCATGACCCAGTGAAACCAGCACAGTGTGACCTCATCCTAGTAGGTGCTCATGCTTCTCCGAGGGAGCAGGCATCCTCTTGCTGGAAACCAGACCCCAGCAGCACACCCCTCTCAGAGAAGAAGCCTTTCCCTTCCCACAGCAGCTTCTACTAATGTTGCTCTGCTGAGGCAAAAGGGAGATTTTTCTCTCTTCATGTATTTATTTTCAGGGATCTTGGATTTAGAAATATGCAGCCAGAAGTGAAACTTGGCATCGAATCCACTAAGCCTGAAGGAATCATTTCATTTCTTTTACCCTTTTAGATTTAAACCAATTTGAAAATTTTCTAAACATTAGAGAACTACTTGCTGGTAGATACTTTTTTCTTCCATATTTTCAGGGTTTGTTTTTTGCCTTCTCTTTGGACTTGAACTCAGGGTCTTGCACTCATTGATGGCACTCTACCACTTGAGCTATGGCTTCAGCTCACCTTTTTGCTGGTTAACTGGAGATGGAGACTCAAGGATGTTTCTGCCTGGGCTGGCTTCAATCATCACCTTGCATATCTCAGCCTCCCTAAGTAGCTAGAAATACGGGTACGAGCCACTGGTGCCCAGCTTAAGTAATATTTTCATATGCCTTGTTTTGAGTTTTACTAGATAATAGACTGGAGGTTTGTGTTTTCGACAAATAGAGTTGCATTTTTGGCGTTTGAAATTAGATTACATTTGCTTTGAGGTGTGGATGACATTAAGTACATCTCTAAATAGTTAGGTGATGTCCCTATGCCACATTAGGAAGCTAACTTGGGGGTTTTAGGGTAATTATGACTATTACATTCTTTTCAATGATCAATTTTCCTCTTGAGAGATTCAGAATGACAAAGAACCCAAGCTAATAGAGAAGAAAATACCTCCAGGTCAATAGTATATGCCTTAATTACAAAAGTACTCATTAGAGGAAATCACTAATTTTTAAATGCACAAATCTGAAAATAAATTCTAGAACAATTGCAAACACTTTTGTCTCTGATACATATGTGTTAAAGAAGCTAATATGTTCTTTGAATATGAGGTACCTATCTCAGATATGTTAATATAATATGCATCATTCTGCTTAGTAAATATTTTAATGTTAGGCTAACTATTCTCAAAGCAGTTTGTTCATAGTGCTCTTAGGCTCATGATACAAGGTTAGCCTTTATCGTTCACTTCAAGAGTCATTGATTCTATTTACTTTTTTGTTATGAGACACCATTTTTATAGTTTCAAAAATTTATTAGATTTTCAGAATTGATTCTAAGCATCAAAAAGCAATTGAAGAACTGCAAATTAAGATGTGGTGCCCAAAGGGACAAAATCAAGAGTGAGATTCTATGGAAAATTCGAGTGTGTAGTGTGCCAGAGAGAGATAAAGAATGAATACATATTCTCAGCTGCTGATGTTTAGCTAGGTAAGATGGAGATGAGCTTTTGTTTACATGGGAGAGAAGGAAGAAATCTGTTTTGTTTTTCTACCTCTACACATTATGTTGTACTTTTCCATTCTTTGTTATTACTTCCAGCTATGGCCGTGGGTGTTTCCTTGTAAAATTTATTCAGATTCTTATTGGAAGCAGTTCTGTAGTGAATTAAAAAGTTTAAAACAATATGAATACAATTAAATGATGTTTTATTTTAAAATATTTGAGTCTAAACTTTGAACTTTGGTCTTTCATACTCAAGAGATATATACTTTCCTTTTAGTTGTAATACTTTGACTATAAAATTTTTTCCCTGTACATTTAGTGAAATTATATGGAAATTTAGACAAAGAACAAGGACCTCTTTCAGTCTATAATTAAGTTCATGTTATAGGACATTGGGGAAGTTGTAAATAATTTGTTTCCAACAAAACATACAAGAGGAGATGAATTAACATATCTGTGTACATACATTTATATACACATACATATATGTATATACACTTACATGAATATGTGTAATTTAGATGAATATCAATTATTTACAAATGTAAAAATTTGTACATATATTTTAATAAGCTATTTTGAGATATTTAAATGTTTGATACCAGGTTTAACTCTGTAACTCATGTTGACATAGAACTCACAATATAGCCCAAGTTGGCCTCAAATTCTCCTTCCTCCTGCCTTAGCCACCTCTGTGCTTGGATTACAGTTATGTTTGATCATGCTCAGCTATAATAATTTATTTTTAAAAACATACAGCTTGGCTTCTGCTTTCTTTTTTCTTGTTTTGTTTTCTTCTTTCTTTGTTCATTTTTCTTCTCTCTCTCTCTCTCTCTCTCTCTCTCTCTCTCTCTCCTCTTCCTGTGTGTGTGTGTGCATGCGTGTACATGCATATGCATGTCAATACTAGGGTTTGAATTTAGGGGTTCTGCTGTTCCTGAGTTTTTCTTTCGCTCAAGGCTCATGCTGTACCATTTGAGCCACAGTTCTACTTCTGGCTTTGTATAGGTTTATTGGAGATAATAGACTTGTAGATATTCCTGCCTAGGCTAGCTTCAAACCTTGATCTTAAATTCTCAGCCTTCTGAGTAGCTAGGATCACAGATGTGAGCCATTGGTGCCTGGTCTGTAATTTTGTTTTTCATATAATAGTGCAGCTCTTTGTCTCACTAAGAACGGGGAGCTTAGAAGGATTATATACTTACATGTCTGGAAATATAAGATGTCATTCATTGTAGTCTTTTAAAACAATTAACTTTTCAAATGAATAATTTACTTCTGTGCTTCTGCTCTACCTCTGAAAGGGTATCAATTATCAAAGTTTGCTAATTGTACATGCATTTATGATGTTTTCAGTAATCAGAAGCAAATTCATAGGCTTTCGATATAAGTAAACTGAAAGAGGGAGCAGGTAAATGATTTTCCTAAGGTAAATCGGAGGTGGAACCAGGTCTGAGACTGAATAATTGAGCCTTAATCTCAGCATTTAGTAAGGAGTACCAATGGAACCCATCTCATTTTGACTTTCCTTCTTAATCCTGGCTATATTCTTGTTCTCTAAGCTAAGGATGGAGTTAGGAAGCACACTTACCTGTCCACTTTTGTGACGCAACTATGACTTTCACATAGCTGTCAAACAGGGCCATGCCAACAGGCTGCATGCCTGCTTCAGCACTGAGGCTAAGTCTGATCCAGGAAATAACTAACAGTGTTCCTGCCCCAGGGCCATTCCTGTGGTTTGGATCTCAGGAGAGAAACTCCACAGTGAGTGCCCAGACTCTAGGGAACTTTTTCTTTGAATTTGATTTATCCATATGGAAGCCTCCACGTTGACTTGGTTTATTACAAGGGAATCCAACAGAAATAACCAGGTTGAACATTTTTTTTTTCTGAACTACAACACCATCATTTTTTCCTCAAAATAGCTTTGCTTTTGTGTTTCCCCAGCATTGACATTTTTAGCTAAAGGAAATGAGCTGGAAAGGCTTAAGACCTGTTCCCCACTTGCCTTCCAACTCCTGCATGCTTTCCTGTTACTCCGCCCACCGTGGGTGCTTCCTCCTTCTTGTGTATCTGCTTTTTTCCAAGGAGACAGCAAATTAAATTAGCATTAGATGTTGCTATGGTTACTGTGTTCTGTAGAGCTACACCTGCACCCACGCTGCTTAGGCATTGGAGTCTTAAGTTGACAAATATTTGAAAGGCATGAAGAACATCTTGGAGGAAAGAAATTAAGCAGAAACTATGCTTAAATATTTGAAGCAGACCATATTCTTAGGCACTGAAAACTGAAACTATATCACTATCTAAGGAGTGAAGGGATTCTAATACTATCCTTCTGTTAGAGAATGTCACATAGTATATTCTAATTCTCTGTTGAACATACTTAATCATTTACTAGAATTGGAGTGACTGTTTAATTTGAAAAGAAATAAGAAAATTTCCTTATGCATTTCCCATACACACTGGTGAAAGAATGGACTGTACACATTATTTTGTCCTGAGGATCTTTATTTAGGCCACAAATACAGAAGAAAACCAACTTAATTGCACACCAAGAATCAATTCCCTCTGAGTGTAGATCTTGTAAGAGGACTAGTTTTATGCTCTTCCTCTTGGATGTGGTAGTCTGAAATTAAAAGGACCTATAAATAATTAAATATTAATTATCTTTTAGTAAATGATGCTCTCAGTTGGGAAGGATACATTGTTTCCATCTGGCTATCGCATGGTGTACTGTGTTTCTTGTGTCTTGGCCTTTCATCCATCATGTATTTATTTAATAAATGATTTTGAGCTACTAATATACAGCAGGCACTTTTGCGTGTGTGGAGGATAATGGGACAAATTATGCAATTTATCCTGCTCTCATAAAGTCTAAATTTTAGCAGCAGAAAACAAGTAAACAAGTAAAACAATAAATCCGTGGTGTGGGAGGCACAAATAAACGCTATAAGGAATATACAATAGAAACTTATGAGAAAGCATGGATCCAGTGGGAGGTAAGAGTATCCCAGGGAATAGCCTCAAATTAGAATTCAGCTTGGCATATTTGAAAAGCATAGGGAAAGGCCTCTAAATGGTATTAGAGTTAACTGAACCTGATAGTGGGTAGCAGACAGGAGGTTAGAGCAGAAGGCCGTGCTGGACCACCTGGGTTGACTTGATCATGATAAGGAGTTTGGTTTTTATTTGACTTGCATCATCTTCTTACTTTGAAGATTGTAGAAACAGGCTTTTTTAAAATCTCATAAAAGGTTTCAAAGATTAATTATCTCTTCTAAATCCCAGTAGATAGATCTGTATCTTATTCACTAATGTGTTAAATCACAAGAGAGAAATAATTTAGGAAATCAGAAATCAATGGCAGAGATAAGAGTAGAGTATTCATCACCCTGGTCTGATGTAATACTGGGAATGCGTGTGATTTCAACTGTGTTATTTTCTGTGTCTCATAGATAGGCAAAATAGAATATGTATAATTAGTTTTAGCTACTGGTAGTGTTTTTCATCCAACTAAGTTTTTAAAAGCAACCTAAACACAAAGGTACAAATCCATATGTGAGAAAAGTTGTCCTTAAAAAGTTCCATTTCTAATAATATGTTTATTGGCTATTTACTACAGTTGTAAACAGTCAGGTTCCAAGTGGCAGTCTGCATGGTTCTGAAAGGTATAAATTAATTAAAAAGAAAACATATTTTGCTTCTAGGCAATGGTCTAAATCTGAAATTTGACAAGTAAGCAGGTCCAGTTTCACTATGATCTTAGATCACCTCTGAGATATATGACTTAATGTATTTTGTAGTTATCTGCAGACTTACTGTAATGATCTTTTGATTAAATGCAATTTGCAAGTTTTTTTGTTTTGGGGTTTTTTTTTTTTTTGGTCGGTCCTGGGGCTTGAACTCTGGACTTGAGTGCTATCCCTCAGCTCTTCAGCTCAAGGTGAGTACTCTGCCGCTTGAGCCACTGTGCCACTTCCAGTTTTCTAGTGGTTTATTGGAGATAAAGAGTCTCACAGACTTTCAAAGCCCGGGCTGGCTTTGAACCGTGATCCTCAGATCTCAGCCTCCTGAGTAGCTAGGATTACAGGCATGAGCCACTGGCACCTGACTTTTGCACAGTATTTGATGATACTTTTGGCATAGTTCAAGGCTGTCTACTTTTTCCTCAGCGTATCTTTTTTTTTTGTTGTTACTGGTTCCAAAAATTGTTTAATTGGCTCCAATGGCTAACAACTCTGATATCTTCAGCCATAACCACTTGTTTCATAAACTTTGTTCAAAATCATATTTATTTGGTTAAGCTCATGTCTCTAAGGGCCCAATAGAGTCCTCTCACTGAAGAATCAGTGATTTGATTTTTTTTATTGTGAAAATACCGTACAGAGGGGTTACAATTACATGGGCAAGATGATGAGTACATTTCTTATCAAGCATTGTTGCCTCCTCCTTTGTTTCCCCTTCCCATCCCTTCCCATTTCCCAACCCCTTCCCCATACCTTCTCTCCCCCCCATGTATCTTTAAGAAGAAATAAGTTGCTATTCTTTTTATTCCTTCTTGTTATCTACATGACATTTTCAAAATGTCATATAATTTAGATAAATTAGTATTTTTATTTTACACTGAAGTATATCAAACCACTGCTGATAAGCTATAATTAATAAATTCTTTCCTTGCCTTCCATTTTGTTTCCTAATTATTTAGTGATGTAAATTACTTTTGTTTCATTTTGCTTACCTCCCAAACCTGGAGATACTCATTATTAAAAGTATGAACAACAAATCAAATTATTAGAATTGTGTTAAACTCAGAATAGTTTTCACAGGATTTATTATGAGGTTTATAATGAGTGTCATTGAAAATCACATATAAAGTAGAATGTGTGTCAAATGATTGATGACATGGCTTTAAAAAGAATTAAGAACCAATTTTATTGACTTTCCTCTCTTATACAATTGTGCTTACACTGTACAATATTAAAAATATAGCATATTGCTCTCCTGTAGTTGGTAATCACTAGTGATACAAGAATCAAAATAAGCTGGGCACTGATGGTCATGCCTATAATCCTAGCTACTCAGTAGAGTTTTTGAACATGGGCAATAGCATAAAATTTGATGAATTACAAGCAACAAGACAATTTTGAAGGGCAACATAGGCCAGTCTAGAATTTTTATGGTTTGACATAGAGACACCAGCCTATTTAGAATAGGTAAGTAAGGGACTTGTTTGGAAGTGTGGTTGCAGACATGTTCACATACGATTAGGAGAATATCAGTACCAAAAGGTAGTGCTTGATGCTGCTGGTGGAGATGGGATGAAGAAAGACAGACTTGGGGAAGCCAAAACAAATAGAGGTCATAGAGATGTAGTCATTGAATTATATGGACTCCTGTTGGGGTTATGTCATTTATATATAAAGTATGTACTTTTAACTGGAGATAGACCTGGGAAAATAAGACAGACTAAAAATGAATCGCTAATCATTTCTTAGTTGTTTTTCTGCAAGTATTTTATATGGCTTAAAGTGATAGAGAATTGGAAATTATAACAAGTTGTATTTTAAACAGATTGGAACATAAACAAAATGTTGAATTATGGAAGCAGGTACCATCAGAAGCAGATTTAAAAACAAAATTATTGGCCAGGCACAAGTGTAAGCATAGCAGGAAAGGGATGAGATTGAATTCATGATATTGTAGCAAAATATTAAAAATCAAAAGTTAGAAATAAAATAGCATTAAAATTATTAAGCTAGTCATAATAGAAAAAAAGCATTTTTTTTGGTCCGTTCATTGGGCCTGAACTCTGGGCCTGGGCGCTGTCCCTCAGCTCTTCAGCTCAAGGCTAGCCCTCTACCACTTGAGCCACAGGGCCACTTCTGGCTTTTTTTCTTTTTACTTATGTGGTACTGAGGAATCGAACCCAGGGCCTCAGGAATGCAAGGCAAGCGCTCTACCACTGAGCCACCAGAAAAAACATTTTTTAAAGCAAATTCAGTTTGTATTTCTATGGCAAAAAGTCTACTTTTGTAGATACCAGGTTTTCTGGAAACAATCTGTAAATAAAGATGTTAGAGTATGAATGTTTAACCTTAAAATCTGTTTATTATTTTAAAATACTTATTTCAGGGTAAAAGAAAAGTAGCGCATGCTTTTGATAGGATAGGTTTTTTTCTGTTGTTGTTGGTTTTGTCAGACCCACATCACAAATCACTTCAAACACCTAAGAACAGCCACTGGAGATTTTTCAATAAATTAAATAACTCTGGCGTTGTATCTTGAAATAAAATATATTTTATTTTATGAGTAACTGCAATGATTTTATGTAGAACTTTCTGGATATATAACCAGGAAACGATATAGAACAATTTCACTTACCATTCTTACAGTTTTGTGAGGTTCTGAGACATGAAGAGAAAGTTGTATATTTACATCAAGAATCTATTCTCATCACTGAATTGAGGATCCCTGCGTGAGGGCCAGGCATGTCTACAAAATGCTTCTGCTCAGAGTCAGAGTCCTCTAGATGGAAAAAATTACATCATGGTTCCCTGGTGGTTAAATTTACTATTATGTATCATCTCCATAAAATCTAGGTGGGCACATGTGTATCTAAAACATAGTTAATACAGATTTTAAATCTGAGATAACTACATTAGGCAATTATTTATACCTTACTACTAAAAGAAAAAAAATAAGTTACTGTGGTGGAAAAATAAATTTATACTGCCTCTAATAAGATTTCATTTTCTACTTGAAGATTTCTAGGCACAGGAAGATAAATGCTTCACTATCTCTCTCATGTGGAATATTAAGAAGAACACTGATCTTGTGAGAACAGAAAAGAATTATAGTTATCAGATGCAGAGGTGGTTGTAATAAGAGTATAGGAAAATGTTGGCCAAAGGATACAAAATTATATTACATGGAAGGAATGTATTTCCAAGACATCTATTGCACAATATGGTGACTGTAGTTAGTGAAGATGTATTGTATTTTTGAGCGATGCTGGCAAAGTGTTCGTTAAATATTCTCACTACCAAAAATGATAACTATGGGAAGTATGTATGCTAATTATCTAGACTTAATCTTCCTTCAACATTTATGAACTTCAGGGTATCTTGTACCTGATAAACATTTCAATTTTAGCTGTTCAATTAAAAATAAACTTGAAAACAAAATAAATTATTTACTGATTATCGTTCTATTACTATCAGGGCTAATAAAATTTAAAAGCTAAACATTGGAAATTTGAGCACAAGTGTTATAAAGCCTCACTGTACTCCCCATCAAAGTTCTATAAAATATCTTGTTTTAACCTATTTTTGAGGTTCAAAAGGATGAAATGGGAAACAAAGATAAGACCCTTTTGGCAATCCCTGGTGAAAAGTCCAGCTTTACTTTGCACTGTTCTTTCTAGAAACCCATTGTTGCTTTCTTTGTCCTTTATAAAACTACACAATCAGTCATTACTAAATCATTACTAAATGACCCCATGCTGATGACCACATATATGGTGTATATATATGTACACATCGGAGGGAAACTAAGAGGAGGACACAGAAACAGAGGGAAACAGGGGAAAACATACAACAGCGGGACCCATCAGCTGCATTGGTCATTGATCAAAACAAACTAAGCTACTCAATGGCAGCGATGGGAGGGAGGGAATGCACAGAAAAGAGGGAACAGCTGACACTAAGCAAAAGGAAAGAAATGTACATATCCCCCGATGTGGAAGAAATAATTATATTGTCAAAGTTCATAGAACTCATAAACTTTATAGAACACGATAAAGACAATTTGCCTCATGAAGGTTAGAATGTGTTTGTGACTTTGTCTCACTATCCAACAATACTGTGAAATTTGTGAAATTTATGTAATCAATCACAATAAAAAATTGCTAAAAAAAAAACCCTACACAATCAGTCACCTAATTCTACAACCACATGTGGTTTTTTATGATTCATATTTATTAACATCTATACTTTTTTATTTGGATGCCTAATTTGTGTGTGTGTGTGTGTGTGTGTGTGTGTGTGTGTGTGTGTGTGTGTGTGTGTGTGTGTGTGTGTGTATTATTTATACAGGGTAAATTGTCTTTGCATAGACTCATAAAAGAAGTCTTTTAAAAAAGAGGCTTTGTGTAACCTAAACCATGACCTTTTTGCCCTTTTATTATTTTTAAAATGAAGCCAACTGCCAAAGGATCTCTCAAGCTTTTTGTTTTATTTTGTTTTGGAATTTACAGCTAAGAATTTAGAGGTCCATTAGACATACCTGTCATGAGAAAAAATTCTAGTTTTTCAGGAAGTGAAAGAGACATGAATGAACATATTTCCCATGCTAACATGGTACTGAAAGGAAAAAGGCAAACTTGATGGATTTACCATATATACAGATGCTGGTAAAGTAGGGTTACCCAACCCTTTGTGAACATTTGGAAACTAAGCAGTTGTCATCTTTTGAACATAATATTAAGTAGTTCATGAAAATTTAAGTCAATGTTAGCTTTTCCTTGTTGTTCTTGTTGAGTATAGAGCATGATTAGAGACATGGGTAGTATACCGAATTTACTTGGAAGAGAATGGCAATGAAAGTAACTTTTTACTGACCCTTATTTATTTTATAGTTTTATTCCACACAATAACTTTTTAAGTCACAAACAAATTAAAAACCATTGTGTTTATATTTACCAATGCAGATCAAATACACATGCATATTTTATAGAATCATTTACTTACAGAAAACCTTTTTAAATTCAAGACTTTGATTTTTGAAGTAAGAAACATGTCACCATATCATTGCATAATTTTTATTTCCTGGGTTGTCCAGTCTTACAAGGACACTTAATTCTCTTATCACCATGATATCCCTATTACTAAGAAAATAGTGTGGATCAAGAGTGGTCAAAAATATTTTAAATAAATAACTTTAGTGCAATTTGTTTAGGACCCTAAATTACATAACATAATTTGTTTACTCCTATACTTAAAATATGATAACTCCTTTTTATTTTGTTTTATTTTTTGTGCTAGTCCTGGGGCTTGAACTCAGGACCTGGCTACTATCTCTAAACTTTTTTTCTTAAGACTAGCACGCTCTGCAATTTGAACCACAACTCTACTTTTTCTATGATTAGTTGTAGATAAGAGTTTCCCAGACTTTTCTGCCCCAGCTGGCTTCGAACCACCATCCTCTCAGATCTCAGCTTCCTGAGTAGCCAAGATTACAAGTATGAGCCACTGATGCTCACCTACTCCTTTTTATTAAGATGGCTAAATGTGAAGGACTGAACACTGGCTATTTAAACACACAAAAATGATTCCCATTGCCCTCTATCTTGTTAAGACCTTGAGAAAATGCTTTTCTGGGCTTCAGTTTCCTAATCTACAAAGAAAGGAAGTAATTTTAATTATCTCTAAGACTACCTCATGTTCTAAGGCTAATTGGAAAGTCATTCATATTAATATTAACAACTCTTATGCAAATGAGTTCATAGACTTAGCTATCTATTTTCTCTGCAAAACCTACAGTAGTTGGAAGGCTAAAGTGCTGGATAGATAGGATTTTTTTAGGGAAAGCTGAATGCAATATAGGAAAGTTAGGATTATGAGATTCTTTGCTGAGGAAATAAATCTATTCATTGTGGGCATCTACTTTATATTCAGTGCATGTTTATTAGAAACTAATTATAATATAAGTCCCATGTTGTGATGAGCCTTATTAGCATTATAAAGAAAAGACCAGATTGCTTCCTTACCCTCTAGGAACTTGTTATCTAGTTGAAGAAGACAGCTACCTCACTTTCTTTTAGTAACTGAACAATAGGCAAATAAACACTTAAATCACTTGTACACATATGTAATCAAACTTAAGGGAGGGAACATTTATATAGTCTTTAAATAAAAGGAATTTCCTAACATGGTTATGAGTAAACCTGAGCCTTTATTGTCATGTGTTAAGACATGATGATTGTAACACATAACTGTGAATAATAATACAGATAATCAGGGCTGTTGGAAAATGTGGCTGAGACTAAGGAAGAGACATAATTCTACATATGTTACATGTTATATTTTCCCTTCTAGTACCTGGAAGAATAAGAAATTCTTTCAGAACAAAGCATTTTGTAATAAAATGTTTTACTCTCTAATGTACAATATACTGCGTTTTTATTTCCTTATGTAGTAAGTACTAAAACAATTCATCAGTCTTATTATGAAGAAATCATTCCTTATAAATCCTTTAAATTTCTTGTTGTGGGCAGATGATCCACAAATGGCACTTTTTTTTTGGGGGGGGGGGTGTTGTGTCAGGCATGAGACCTGAACCCTCAGCTCTTCAGCTAAACCCTAGCACTGAAGCCACAGCGCCACTTCAGGATTTTTCTGATTATGTGGTGCTGAGGAATCAAACCCAGGGCTTCATGCATGCAAGGCAAGCACTCTACCACTGAGCCACCTTCCCAGCCCCCACCAATGTCTTCTTAAGTCTTCTGAGAATGTTTTCTTCTTAGTAAAGCCTACAGGAGGACATGATGCTTTGGAAAAGAAGGGGAAAGAGGTGTGCCCAAAGGATTTATTGTACTGCTTTTCAAAGTGAGGGCCAGCTGTTCTGGAACTAGAATTAAAATGTAAATTATCAAAGGGGAATAATGAGAGCCATTTTCTTTCAACCAATGCCTGGTGCAATCAGAGTGAGAAAAGGAAGCAGAGAGATTTCCTACTATGTACAAGTCACCAATGATGAAGTGAAAGCCTGGGAGGGAAAGGATTTACGAACAACTAAGTGGAGACAACCTCTGGATTGTCTATGATGCTAGGCAATTGAATTAATCAAGGGACAGACCTTCAATTCTGCAGGGCCTGCATCTAAATTACAAGATAACTGTGCGGGGAATTTAGACAGTCACTGCATTCGTACCATGGCAAGAGTGAAACCAAACTCCATAGCTGGTAGCATGCGTTGCATTTCAATCCATGTGGTTTTAGGAAATAAAACAGAGGGCTTTTAGTACCGTACAGGGAGTCATTCCACATGGGAACAAAATAGCAAGATTATGCTTGAGCTTGCTTAGCAGTTTCTGCATTAATTATAGGGGGAAAATTGACAAAAACTTTTAAACCTAAGGAGTTTCACAAATAAATTAGTTTGTGTTACATTTTTTAAAATTGAAGTGCTTTCAAAAGCACTTTAATTAGTGCTACACAGAAGTCACAAAAGCATATGTTTATTTGAATACCAATATTAAATCCTAATACTTAGTGGAAATTAGACATCATGGTTCTGAAATGGTGACACAGATGTAAGTAAGAAAAGAGCTGTAAAATATATTGATTTATAATTGTTTTTTTGTAACACAAACAAATCATTAAATTGAGCAAGTAAAAGAACTTTAGGCTCAAAAATTGTGGAGTATGGAGAACTCTTGACACACTGCTAACCATAAATTATATATAGACTAAAGACCATATATTATTTAATTACAGCTAATATTTGATTTATGCATAAATGTTTAACAACTTGATCAACAAATGACTTCAGTATTATCCAGCTGTTTCCTACCTATATATTCTTTAGAATCTGTGACGCTTCACTTTATATATACCCTTAGTGGGTGGCTATTTGTATTGTGAGAGCTTTAACAACCATCTGTATTTTCACTACTTCCTAATTTGTGTTTTCACCCTGAGTTTCTTTCCCAGAAGCCAGAGTCATACCAGAGTACCTGCCAGGTGGCCTTGCTCATTCTGTAGACACTTGAAACTCAATGTGTTCAATATCCATCCCATGTTCCTAATCATAAACCACCAGCCATTCTAGACTTTGGTCATACTTGCTACGTATGAATTTTCTTTTCATTTTCTCCTTTTCATATCTGTTCTCAATAACTTTATTCTGCACTTTATATCTGAAATGCAGTTGACTTCCTGCCTCCGGTCTTTTTTCTACTAAATTCAGTCTTTACATGAGCCAGAGTGATCTTTTTAAACTGAATGTCTAAGTAGATCTCTCCTCCATTTAAAATTCTTTCTCCAGTATCTTATTAATATAACATGTTAAATATAACCATGCAGATCTGGAAGCATGCTATCTTTTCAATCTTATTTTCGGCCACTCCCTAGCCTATATTTCTGGCCTCAGAAATAGCAAGCTACTGTATTCTCCACACATTGCTTGCTTTATTCTTCCCATTATATGTTCACTTCCCACTCCCCTCCCCCTGCCTTGGCTAACTGCTTTATATCTTTCAAAACCAGCTTTTATATTTGTATCTTACTGAATATTTATACTTTTTTACAGGAAGGAACTACCATATTCATTCTTGTAAATCTAGCTTCTAGCAGAGTGTCTGGCATATACCAGGCACTGAAATAATTATTTTGTTTAAACTGAACAGCACTGGTGATTCACAGTTTAGCTTTTGCAAGTGATTTTTGGCTTTAACTGGTGCTTGTCCATTGCATTGTGTTCTCCATTCAGGGTGCTAATGTGAGTCAGGGACTTTTCTTGATGGGTGTTTCCAGTTTCTTCACTGTCCATCCCCAGAGGCAGATTATTGAATCCACCCTGGACCATTGTCTTAACTATTGGGATTGTTCCTTTTTCCAAGAATTACTGGGTTGGAGAGTTTATGTGAAAGTGATAGTACAGTGTCAGCCACAGCACTGGAGTTAAATACCCAAGGAATTTTCATAACAAGTAAAAACACTACCTTTCTAGAATGTTCCAACACAGCTATTGGAAAATAGGAATGTTAAACTACAAACAGCAGAAAGCTGAACTGAAAAGCTTACCCGACCCAAAAGACCATAGTTTCAACATTTGACACCAATTTGAATTCTTCACCTACTGCAAAAACTTTAAGCAAAATTAGTTTTAGGAACATGTTGAAAACTGTTTTATTGTACAACAAAGATAATAAAAGTGTAATTTAAGAAAAGAATTTGTTGAGTCCTGAAAATGATTTTTTTTTTTTTTTTTGCCGGTCATGGGGCCTGAACTCTGGGCCTGGGCGCTGTCCCTCAGCTCTTCAGCTCAAGGCTAGCACTCTACCACTTGAGCCACAGCACCACTTCCGGCTTTTTCTGCTTATGTGGTGCTGAGGAATCAAACCCAGGGCCTCATGCATGCGAGGCAAACACTTTACCACTGAGCCACCTTCCCAGCCCAATGAATTATTATTAAAAATATCTGCTATATAATAGTTAACTACCATAAAGTCAAACAGGATGTTAGTGTTTTGTTAACTTAATGACAATGAATGACTAACGAATATATTAACCATTAACACAGGCAAAGTGATCTGTTGAGAACTTTGTTTCAAATCAGTGTAGCAACTAGGATCTCCAACTTTTTCTTGGGAATGAAAATTTGAAATTTATTTGCCTATCTTATTCATCATTACTTGTCTCTTTGTAAAAATGAACAGAATATTAGTAACTTATGCCTAAGTATTGCAAATGAATGTTTTGCAATATTGATGAGTCTTCTATAATTAAAAAGCCTTGTATAACAACTATTACAACTAATATATGACTTTCAGCTCAAATATAAATATATACTCCAATAAATCAAGATGGTCACTATTATTTATAGAAAGTTGAGCTATTGGTCTAAAGTTGAGATCAATTAGAGATTAAGATTTTTGATATTTCTTGTAAGTAACTTTTTGGTTACCAAATAATGAAATTTTTTTCCAATAGTTTTTAGGGGAAAATGAAAAGGAATGTATAATGCAAATGTCATTATAGTAAGGGTTATAGTTATCTATATATTATTTAACCTACCATTTAAGTGACTAATTTTTAAATTAAGTCTTCATTGAGACTTAATTTGCTTTTTTTTTTTTTTGTCAGTTGTGAAGTTTAACTCTGGGTCTGAATGCTGTCTCTGGGCTCTTTTGCTCAAAGCTAGTGCTCTGCCACTTTGAGCTACAGCTCCACTTCCGGTTTTCTAGTGGTTAATTGGAGATAAAAGTCTTACAGGGATTTTTCTGCTAGGGCTGGCTTCGAACTGCAATCCTCAGATCTCAGCCTCCTGAGTAGCTAGTATTACAGGCATGACTCACTGACACCTGGATTTAATTTGCCCTTCAACTAAATATTCTTTGAAAAAATATAAAGGATACTTGATTATTGGATTTAAAATTTTTGGTCATGAGAAATGTTTTAATTGATTTTTGTTTTAAAGTCTAAAATATCCTATAAGATCACCCAATTTCAAAAGGCAATATTTGATTGTCACATCGATAAAAGTGTGTGTCAAAATGCATATATCTTAGATAGCTTACCATAATAACTGTGACAAAATTCCTCTTTTTCTTTCTATATGTATGCTACCTTGTTTTTATCTCACCTGATAATTTCCAGGAACTCTTGTTTTGAAAAAAGTTAGAAGTAGAATTTAATAGTTCTAGATCACTTTGAAGTGAGTTTAGAATCTAGGAAAATATTCCCAACTAGGATACCTAATCACATAGTATCTACTTAGCATAGCCAAAAAAAAAAAAAAAGGTAATTATAGGGCTGGCATGTAGCCCAGTGGCAAAATGCTTGCCTACCAAGTGCATCATACTGGGTTGATTCCTAACACCAAATAAAGAAAAGACAAAAACAAAAAGGCAATTGTAAAAGTCACTAATAAGGCACAGTCCAATTCTAACATTTCTAATGGACCATTGGGAAACAAAAGTTTTTTTGTCTTCATATTGTGCAAAGAGGTATTTATGTTCACCTCTATGCTTTAAAAATTGACTCCATGAGTTGCACAAAGTAATCATTTTCTGCTTAGGCAATGGTGCAAGTGAATATCACATGAAATTGAAAGCTACATCGTAATGGTTGTTCAGAATATATTGAAAAGAGTAATGATTTCAGTGTTTGGGTTGACTTAAAACCCTAATGTTAATGCCATAGAGTTTTTTCAGTCAAGAAGTTGTAACATACTTAAAACATATGACCAAATATGGGAGTAGAGGTCAGAGAAAATTTGATAATTTTGTTACTTGTGGAAAAGCCAAAATCAAAAATTACTTAGTACCTACAAAAACACTGGGCACATGTTGGGAGTTGTCATTTCTATATAACATCTTGACTCTGATGGCTTATTAAATATGATCAAGAAAATCATGTTCTACCAACAGGACCAAACCTGAGAGTAACCATCATAAGCACTGGCAAACCATTCAACCACCCACATCTTCCAAGAAAATTACTCATAATGGCAATTTGCATTGAGGTATTACCCAGCATGTTTTAATGATATGTGGGTTTAAACTCAATGGGAAAACACACCAGTTCCTTCCCTTTGCCTACAGGCCATTAAAGGTACTATAACCTAAGTGAACAAAGAGCCACATGATTTTTGGCAGTCAGTGCTGAAGTACCTGTGTTTCCTGCCCATTGGAGAATGCCATTTAAAAAAGATTCACTTTTTGTCATGAGATTTATCTGCAAGACACCAACAATAAGCACAAAATATTTTTTGCTTGGGAAGTAATTATTTTAAGTTGTTTAATTTAATCCTATGGCCAAAGGTCTGTTAGTTCTTAGAAAAAGTAAAATTACTTAAGAAGTGTCAGTTTTCATACAGTACCTTTAATTTACCAATGTTCTATTTTAAATAAAATTAGCCTCAAATTTGGAAGAAAAGAAAACCTTAGTTTATACCAGAATGCTGTTGTCCTACAATATCTGGTCTTTTAGATTTATGTGAGCCTTAGTTAGAACTTGTTGTGTGTCTTGAATACTGCCCTCTTTAACCTAGCCTTAATGTTGCATTGCATATTTTCCCCCTTTATTGGAAAAGGAAGATTTACATGTATTTTTAATATATTCATGCCCCCTACCAATCTTAATTTGAAAAAGAAAATAGATCTGCTACCATATTAGATTGCTTTGAAAATATTGTGTATAACCTTTAAATTTGAAATGGTAGAAAGCATTTTTATGGAGACACTTAACCTAGAATTATCTAGACAGGAAGGAGCCAAGGGAAAAATTATGATAAAGACTTAAGCCTCTGAAATCACATTGTTAAAATGGGCGGGCTGGAGAGAGAGAAGGCTCCAGCTGTCTTATCTCTCCACCCAATTTTGAATAAGTATGTCTTGGTTTTCTCAGATCATATAATTTATCTTCCCACTGTTGAGTTTAGGTACAATAAATGCTGTAGATGTTGAAGCCCTTGACCTTCTGTTGAGATTTAATTGGCCCATTCAAATACAGAATCTAAGTGTTGTGTTTGTTTTCCAAGACTGCAAATGTTTGACAGTGCCACATCAATGGCAAATATTCTCCAGATGCTAGCTACTTAGATTTGCTAGGTACTTTAAGGCTAGGACCTCTAAGCCCAACAGTTCTCTCCCCTGTAGTCTACTTCTGTATTTCCCTTTGTGGAGCACCAGAACAACTGCATCTTTCTACAAGCTTGAGTTCTACATGAATATGAGAATGGCCTTTGGTGCCTGGCCTAAAATATCTATACATTCAGCTCCATTCCATTGCTCTTGAACTTGATGTTTAGAACATTGTATGGTTTTGTGTGTGTGTGTGTGTGTGTGTGCCTCCATATGTTGATGTTGGATTATAGAAAAGAGACCACTGTCGTCTAGCTACCGAATTTTACTCCATCTGAATGCACTGAAGACTTGTTAGTCATACCTTCTTTATGCATTGTGGGTCTCTGGACTCAGAATACAACCATTAGGGATTGACCAGAATTATTAGAAAAGTAACATTGAATTTAGGAGACTGGGTTGAAGCAATATGCCTTGAACCAATATGCCTTGTCCTTACCGCCATATTGGTGCCTTACAGGGTAGAGGAGACTCCACACAGCTCTGAAAAACTCGAGAGGTAATACAAGACAAACTTTGGATTACAAATGTGTCCTGAGTTATTAAGCTCCAGGAAAGTCCTATTTCCTTTAGATAATTGGGCCTTGAATTCCATGATTGTTTCCTTAGCTGGTTTGCTTTGCTTATATTTAAACCTTTATTAGGTTTAAGTGTCCTCATCTGGTTTTCTTTGTTTATGTATAACACTTTTGTTAGGATAAATTCCTCACACCTTACGTGGTTTTAGTCTGTGTAAGCTTTGTGCTAGCTGCATTTGCTGCTGCTGGTCTTTGAGACAAGAGTTCACTAGCAGTCCACCAACTCTCCAATAAAGACTCCCAATTCAGCATCCTAAGTGGTGGCTTTTCTGTTTCTCAGGACTGTGTTCCTGTACAACATAGCATCAAGCCTTTCTTTTTGTTAGCATCTTAGTATCAGTTTTCTCATTCATATGGATAAATACTAATGAGAAATTCAAGTGGACAGTAAAATAGAAAAAAAATGTAGCCTTACTAATCCTCAAAGATCATTTAGTATATGTTTACTTGAGGCAGTATCAGTTTGTTTCCTGATCCTTTAAGTTTGGTTTGATATACCTCTATTATCAGTGCTCCCAAATAAGAGACCAGGGGCCAGTTATGTTCTGATCTCTCACAACATAGTAAAACATATTCCTTGTCCTAATGAAAATAGATACATGAACTGTCAAGAGCAGTGAAAGAAAGGCTGTTTAATCCTATTATAAATGATCAAGTTATAGTGTAAGTATGGTCTTAAGAAAATGTTTCCCAATGTTTGTTTTCTGGATTATCAATATCAGCATCACTTGGGAAATGGTTAGAAATGCGATTTCTCAAATCCTCCACTTCTACTGTGTTCACCCATCTCATCTGATGATTCAGAGGCATGTTTCATCAGTTTAGGAAGCATTGACTTAAAACATAGCAACAGATGCTGGTTCCCCCACCATATCACAGAAGTGTAGAAGAAACCTCCATGTGCTGCAGAAGCATAACTTAGTTGCTTCAAGAAAGCATTGGGCCTGAGAAATGTCTGAAACAATGAGTTCACAAATATATAAAGTGTAAAATTGCTTCCATATAATCACTTGAGTTTGGGCGATACATAACTGATAAACCCATGGAAGGTTGTTTTAATGGTTTCCCTTTCTGTTAAGTTAAAAGCTGGCAACTATCCCTCTTGCGTACATTTCAAACAAGAAATCTCAGTAATGTCTTTTTTCACTTCTTTCAAATTCCTGGACCACATGCTAGAGCTACATAGTCTTCATTGGTTGTGTTAATACTTTGTTGCTTCTGTAACAAGTTAATACAAACATGGTGCCTTCAATCAACACAAATTGTTTCTCTCGCAGTCCTGGAGGCTAAGATTGTAAACTCAGGATGTTGGCAGAACTGGTCCCCTAGAATCTCTATAAGAAGTCACATTCCTTGCTCCTTCTAGGTGCTATTAACCATTGGGATTCCTTGTTTTATACATATATTGTTTCAATCTTTGCCTCCAGTTTTACATGAGTATTTCTTTTATTTCTCAATATCCCTTGCATCTCTTGTAAGAATATTTATTATTGGATTCAATCTCAAGATGTTTATCTTAATGAGTTCTACAAAATCTCCTTTTCCAAGCAATATGTGCAGGATCTAGGACATAGATAAATCTTGAGGTTGGAGGACTGCCATTCATCCCAGTGCGCTGATCTTTCTGGATGATCTGGTAACCATGTACATACCACTAGTTCTTACAGCCATAGTTTTGGGGCTAGAGAGATATGGGACACTGTGCCTATAACCAGCTTTCATGGTCTTATTGTTAGAATCTGCAAACTGACCATGGAAGGTCTTATATCTACCTCCATTCTACCTTGACTTAGTGTCTGCTTTTCATTTATCATTTGAATATGTAGGTCTGAAGTTCAGCATCTTGGCCTAAGATGCAACTGGATATTCAATAATTGGTCAATAACTGTCTTGAGTCTTGCTCAGCAGTGCATCATGATCATTATGCACATCATAGTAGCCTATTTTGGTTTAGTTTTTAAAATTTAAATGAAAGAGAAACAATAGAGTCAGATATTGTTTTAAGCCCAACAGAAATGGAAGGAAGAAAAAATTGCCATTCTCCTTATTCCAGAACTTCAGAAGAGGATTGCATTAGAAAGCAGGAAGTCCAGATAATTCATGCCCTCTGCTTCTACATTATTCTCTCCCAATGACCTCATAGTCTTTTGATAACATTTTCAAGCATATCCCCTAAAGGTATATTAACTTACTGTATATTTAAAGGTTCTATAGTTACAAAAGTAGAAATTAAACAGAATGAGCTAAGCAGAAAATATATTTTCAAATATCTTTTAATTTGCAGTGGTTTAGGGCTAGGGGCATATCTCAAGTAATAGAGTATCTGCCTAGCAATCATGAGGCTCTGAGTTCAGACCCTGGCACTGCCAAAACAATTTAAGACTTTTCAGTGTCTTTGTTAATATTTCAAAAATATACTGTGATTTAATTTCCTTATTAGTGGTACTGGTTATAAATCTGTATTATAAATTATCTTGACTTTTGATTTCTTTGACTGTCTTGTCACTTTAGGACTTCATTGTCTCTATCTGAAAGAATTTTATATTAAAGATAAGAAATGCTATTTTTGTTATGAGGGGTGAACATGCATGTATGTATGTATTTGTGTATCAATAGTGTCTTCAACTTGTTTCAGCACAGGAAAAAAATGGTGATGTTTCTAGGGCTTCACTTCACGGTCTGGGTGTTGTCCCTTAGCTTTTTTGCTCAAGGCTAGTACTCTACCACTTGAGCCACAGCTTCACTTCTAGCCTTTAGGTAGTTAATTGGGTATAAGAGTCTAAGCCTTTCTTACCTAAGCTGGCTTAGAACCAGGGTCTTTAGATGTCAGCCTTCTGACATCATAAGTGTGAGCTATTGATATCTGGAACAGGGAAATTTTTAAGTTATTTATCCAGCCTATAAGTGGTTTTTTTTCAATAAAAAGTACATCTGACTAGGAGCCTTGACTCACGTCTACAATCCTAGCAGGTATAGATAGAAGATTGGAAGGCAGAGATAAGAAAGTCATTGTTTGAAGCCAGCTTGGAAATAAAATCTTGGCATGGTGGCACTCACCTGTAATGCCAGATACTAGAGAGGCAGAGCAAAAGCTGGCCCTGGGAAAAAAGTAAGATACTAGCCAAGCTCCAGTGGCTCACTCCTGCAATTATAGCTACTAAGGAGAATGAGGTCTGAGGATCATGGTTCAAAGCCAGCAGCCGGGATGACAGGAAAGTATTCCATGATACTCTTATCTCCAGTGAACCAACAGAAAACCAGAAATCGGGCTGCAGCAGAGACAATTCCCATGCCCTGAGTTCAAGCCCCATGGCTGACAAGAGAAAAAAATCACATTTTCTAATTAGACCCTGACAGGGCTGTAGTTTTTAATAAAGATATTCAACAAGTTTGCTGTAGGGTGTGTGCAGACACAATGGTAGGAAGTTAAAAGTAGCTCTGTCCACAGTGTGTGTGTGTGTGTGTGTGTGTGTGTGTGTGTGTGTGTGTGTGTGTGTGTGTGTGTGTGTGTGTGTGTGTGTGTGTGTGTGTGTGTGTGTGTATATATATATATATATTTCCATTGAAAGCTTCTTTTGAGAGGCTCAGTAAGGACTGTAGATGCCAGTTTTCTCATGCAATTTGATCGCTGATCTCAGAAAGCAGCTGATGTTAATCAGCAATTACTCTAGTTGTGGTCGACCCAGTAACTTAGAATGATGAGAAGTGGGTTGCAGCTTTGCATTCCCCTCTGCAGCCTTCCCACTCTAATTTTACATAGAAAAACATTGTCTTACCTGAGAATGGAATCTTATGCAGCACTGAATTTATTGCAGAAGTATTTGGGGAGCCAAAAGAACACCTTGAAATCAAAATAGCTCTAGGTGCAAGTCAAGCCTTTGGAGTAAACTGGATCATTTCTTTAAGGTTAAGAGTATGAAGTGACAGTAGATATTTTTCTCCTCTGGGGATGGCCTGTGATCTCTAGAAGCAGAAAGACGAGGAGGAAGAGGGTTGACCTATATGCAAATACTGAAGACCTATTTCTAGGAGCTATTTAGTTTCACCAGTTTCTTCAAGGAGGTGAAACCCACTTTCATCTGGTCCCCTGGCAGGTCCTTCTCTCTAGGATCACATTCTATCAGGAGCTCATCTCTTCCTTTATGAGAACAGAGCAGGTTTTTTTCCCTTTTATCCAAAGCTCTCCCTATGTATTTTGTATTTTCTGACATGTATTAAAAAAAATCTTAGCACTTTAGTAACCTTTTATGATGGCCTCAGATATGCATCCATTGCCTTTCTGCTACTGCTAGTATTTCTGAAAAAGTGTATATATAGGATGAATGTTTGTCAATTTGAGAAGAAAAGAACCACATTAAAGGATGTATATACCATTTTTCCTTCTTTATAACAAAATATTGGGTACCTCCAATGAAATGTCCAGTTTCATCTTCCACGTGTGTCTCCTTCCCTTCATTTTTAATCTGTATACACACTTCAGTACTACCTTCTATGCGAGAAGGAAGATAGGAATGCTTTTAATGTCTTAGCTGAACACCATGGCCTTAATCTTGCAGTGCTTTTCTGTTTAATCATCAAAAGGGATACACATAGTCACCATCATGTTTACAAACACTAACATCTTCATGTATGCAACTAATACTTTTATCTATTCATTTCTTTTCCTTATTCTTGCAGAAATTGAGAATAAACAATCTTAATTTTTCTCATGATTCTTATATTTGTATTTGTAGTGGTTTTCTTTGTTTCTTGTTTTTCTCCTGCTCATTTATATTTGGAGTGTAGGATAGCCAAGATGTGAATTCTGTGACTTATGTAAATGCATGATTCAGATAGAGTGGAAGTGTGCCTTATGGTCTTTGTGTTTCACACTATTATTACATCTCAGAATGACAATATAATTGTAGAGATGCTGTTTTTCCTTTGGTGAATAACTTGAAACCCCCGGATATTTCTCTGCTTTAATAATGCATAATCACCCATTATCCATCTTGTATTTGTGCTTTTGTTTAAGAAATTAATGACATGTTGACTATAGTAGTTATAATTTGGTACTGTGCTTAGCAAATTCATTACAACAGTATGTTTCAGCTTATATATTAAAATGCAGGTCCCCCACTAAGAGATAAAATATGAGATACTGATCACTTAATATCAAAAGACTTTAATATCCCAATGTGTAATTTTATTTTTAAATTTTTATTTATTTATTTATTTTGTTGGTTGTGGGGCTTGAACTCTGGGCCTGGACACTCTCCCTCAGCAATTTAGCTCAAGGCAAGCTACAGTGCCACTTCCAATTTTCTAGTGGTTTATTGGAGATAGGAGTCTCAAGGTCTTTCCTGCCCGGGCTGGCTTTGAACCTCAATCCTCAGATCTCAGCCTCCTGAGTAGATAGGATTATAGGCATGAGCCACTGGCACCTGGTTCCAATGTGTAATTTTAATGCAATCTTATAGCAAAGCAGTTTAAGTTTGAAGAGCATTAGGATAATCTATAACTATGTATTACTACTGATTTATTTTTCAAAAAAGCAAAGCATAAATCATCCTATTTATTTATTAGTTCTTTCTTTATTTATATACAGATATTGGGGTCTGGGTGCTACTGTCCCTGAGTTTTTGGGCTCCAGGCTGGCACTCTGCCACTTGCATCACAGCTCCACTTCCAGCTTTTTGATGCTTAGTTAGAAATAAGACTATGGGCTGGCTTCATATCTCAATCCTCAGATTTCAGGCCTCCTTGAGTAGCTAGGAATACAGGCATGAGCCTCCAGCACCTGGACATCCCAAATGTTTATAAGCTCACCTTACAATGAAGGTTTTTTTTACGTAAAAAGACTGCATACATGCTCCTTTTCTCAGTACAAACCTCAGTACTAGCTTCTTTACAAGATGAAACATAGAAAGCAGTAATGAAAATTCTTGTTTAGCATTTTTGGCTGTATGAATAAGTTGTTTTCCTACTCTTGCTTAGAATTCTTGTCTTTATTGATATGTAACTTTTCTAACTAAAGGCTCTATCTTTACTGCGATGGAGTGTCACTATCTTAAAGCAGACATGACGAGGGTGCAGAGAAAAGACTGTGTGTTCACAGTTCTACTGGCATTAAAAATAAACAAAGGTAAGATTTAATACAGTGAGTTCATTTCAGCAATGAGCAAATACTCTCAATTCTAAAATCAGCCAAATACTCTCAATTCTAAAATCAGCGGGGGAAAAGAACTCTATACTCTTTTTTCATGCTGTGAGGCAGGTTGTGTCCAACCAAAGGCAATATGTGCAAAGCCATGAATTTGTTTACTGAGTGCTAACTATATTAATTTTCGTGCATAGCAAAATGAACTGCTTTACAATATAAAGCATGTAATACCATCTAACTGGCATGTAATGTATGAAGATGTGATAACAGCACCTGTGATAGTAGTCTAAGATTGTATGCATTGCACTCTTCCAAATGTGTTTTTATATGTGTGTTTCTGTGTATATAATCTTTTATTCTGTCTTAGTCTGCTGAGAGTGCTATAAATAATATGATGTACTGAGTATTAAACAACAGGAATATATTTTTTCACTAGGATACTTGGTGCCTGGCTTACAGTTAGTAGTCTTCATGATCCTTCTGTAACGGAGAAGGAAGATACAATTCAGCCGATAGAATATTTCTTTTTCTTTTTTCTTTTTTTTGGGGGGGTCTGGTCGTGGGTAGTGGGTACTACTATTAACCTTCTTTTCCAGAAAAAGAAATGGAAGTGAAGGCTATATTCAGTAATTTGTCCAAGGCCCCACAGATAGGAAAAAGCAAAGTTACAATTTTATTTTTGTTCTTAACAACCAGACCAACTTTATCTTTTAAAAGCTCTCTATTCCAGGCTGGGAAGGTGGCTCAGTGGTAGAGTACTTGCCTTGCATGCCTGAGGTTCGATTCCTTAGCACCACATAAGCAAAAAAGAAAAAAGCTGGAAGTGGTGCTGTGGCTCAAGTGTAGAGCCCTATTGTGCTGAAGAGCTGAGGGACAGCGCCCAGGCCTAGAGTTCAGGCCCCACGACCGGACCCCCCCCAAAAAAAATAAATAAATAAAAGCTCTCTATTCTCTTTCATGTAGGGTTGCCTTCAGAATATCCATGTATTTATGATTTATTTTTTATATAATTGTAATTATATAATTATAATTTTTATGTAATTGTGTTAATAGATTTCTATCATTTTGTGATTCAAAGGAATGGTTAGGTTATTTAGATAACATTTTACTTCTATGGAATTATTCTAGCTTACAATCAGATTTTAAAGTCACATTAGAATATGGTTAGTTACTAATTGTGTTTATCCCTGTTTTGTTGAAGACAAATTGCTATTAAGACAACCAAAGTAAAAGGCAGCTTTGATTATTTGTTCTGTATTTACCATTCCTTGTAATGATCCCTAAGCTTAAAATATACATGTCCCTTAGGAAAATTTCCTTGCATACTCCAAAAATTCTTAGCAAAAAGCACTTAAAAATTTTTTTTGTTGGTCGTGGGGCCTGAACTCTGGGCCTGAGCACTGTCCCTCACCTCTTCAGCTCAAGGCTAGTGCTCTACCAACTTGAGCCACAGCACCACTTCTGGCTCAAAAAGCACTTTTATACAGGGTGAAGCAGTAATAAAAATTGTTGCTTGATATTTTTTAATATGCAGAGAACTAAGTGACTTTTAGGTCTGCTGGCACTTAGAAAAATCGTCTTTGAAACCCTTGACTTGAATGACCTCATTCATGTCATGGTTATAATGATTCAGAATAACATGTATTACCTGCTAATATCTCTAAACCTGATGGTTCTATATCATCCTTCAAGTGCTAACATTTACACTACCCTTACCACTCTGACTGAAAGTTATTTAGGTTCTTTTTTAATGCTAGATATGTATCTATCTACATAACAAGCTGCATATACCTATGCTATGAACTTACTAGATCAGTTTACTCTACTTTTATTGACAAATCATTTGCCCCAACTCAAAACACCTGCACCTTTTATCTAAGACAGACATAAAAGAAAAATAAATAAAACAAAAAATGACTATCATTAAACTCCCTAGCAAGTTACTCATTTCCATGAGTAATTCCTTTCATAGTCAGGGGCCAGGCAAGAGTGGCTCACACATATAATCCTCGACATTTCAGAAACTGAGATGGGTAAATTGTGATTCAAAGCCATGAAGGGCAGAAAAGTCCATGAAACACTTTTCTCCTCCAATTAACAAGCAAAAAACTAAGTGGAGGTGTAGTACCATCCATGATGGTAAAATGGTAAGCAAGAGTGCTCTGCCCTGAGTTCAAGTCCCAGTACCAGTACACACACACACACACACACACACACACACACACACACACACACACACACACACACACACACACACTCACACTGAATGTTGGGTGGGGAGTTGACATAAAAAAGAAATCACTGCTCTAAATCTTCATGTTGCATGAAGGAGAGCATTAGTTCAAAGTAATGTACCTCATTTTGTTGTGAAATGGCAAAATGTACTGCTTTAAGACTCAGCCTTTGGCCCTGAAACCAGTGAAGGCCCCATTGAACCTATCTGGACACCAGGAAAAATCACCAATGCACAGGCTACTGCAAACTCTGTATATTTGTGATATAGTCGTAAAGTGAATGCCCCAAGACATTTAAACCTTGTGTGGAAACAAGAAGAAGAGCTGCCATTCCTAATTTTGGTGGTGCTGCTGTTCCTGTTTTGTTTATTTTACTTGTTCCTGATCCCTCAAGGAGGAAATGTGATCACTGCTGTTCATTGTGATAATTCCTAGAAACAAAGAGCCACTTTCTCATATCCCTAGAACAGCTGTATTGGTCATATTGAACATGGAGATAGAACCATTGCCTTCACTGTGTGCTCATTAAATATCTTATAATACTAGGCTAGACACTGCTAAACTCTGTTAAGTCATGTTCAAGAACTGGGAGTTTGGGAAAAGCTTCCAATGCTGTGTCATCATTATTTTCTAAAAGAAATTAGTTATTGGCATAAAAGTGGTTATCATAGCAAAATGGTCACACATACACACAAACACACACACACCACCTGTATAAATACAACATCAAAAAATTTGATGGATTTCTCTAATTAGGACTGATCTCACCAATAAGCGATTATTATCACAATTAGTATTTAGTTTGTATATTAGTATTTAAAAAGTGTGTTTATACGAATGGGCCTTGAAAATTTCCTACATTAGTTACTACTTAATTTTCAGAGGTGCCCATTAACTCATTGATACATTATCACATCTAGGCAGAGTGAGTTGATCACAAAAATGACAGTGTAAATGCATCCAAGTATCATTTTTTTGGAAGTAAAAATTATATAATCTAACAAATTGAGGACTACAGATTATATACATACATACTTATATGTATACACATACAATAGATATTAATGTGCCATCATAATGGTAGAAAGAGTACTCAATTTGTGTATATGACACTTTTATCCAGGCACCTGTGGCTCACACCTGTAACCCTAACTATTCAAGAAGCTAAGACTTAAGGATCCTGGTTCAAAGCCAGCTTGAGCAGAAAAAGTCCATGGGACTTTTTTCTCCAATTATTCAGCAAAAAGCTAGACGTAGAACTGTTACTCAGGTAGTAGAGCACTAGCCCGGAGCAAAAAAGCTAAGGAACAGCCCTCAGGCCCTCGAGTTCCATCCCAGGACCAGCACAAAGTCAAAATAAAAATAAAAAAACAAAACAGTAAAAGCTTTCACCTTCAACTCTTGTGCATTCTGTGGGCTGAACATGATACTATCTTAGCACCAAATTCCTTATCCTTTTAAGGAAGACAGGGACATCCATTCTGCATACTTCATAGAATTATTAAGACAATGATGCATAGTGTTTCTTGTGAAAGTTCTTTGCAAACTGCAGGATACCTGCGAGGTATGATGCTGATGAGTTTATTTGGTTGCTAAGGAGACCTGAGTTTCATTGTCACATTAGACCTTTCGTATTTTGTTGGCATGGTCCAAAGGGAGATATAAAACACGTGCCACATTATGTCTGTGCCCATTTCAGCCATTCAAATGAATTGCTGCAAAAACAGGAGCATCTCCATGGCAAATATAGTTTTACTTCATCTTGTTGAGACTGGTAACTGTTAAATTAAAAAGTTAGTGCTGTATAAGCAATGCAAGCTATTAATATGTCCTAACAATTGGGATAATAATGCAAATAAATAGGTATGCATTTCTCTCTCACCAAAGTCCCTGCTGTTAAAATGCCAGGAAACCTACTTTATAAAGTAGGATCATAATAAAGGCTTGGCTGGACTCCCAGAACAGGAGGTTCCCCAGTGAGAAACCACCTGTTAGCAAAACCTTCAACCCACTGTTTGGAGCCATGGAAGAATATAAATTATCCAAAGAAAGCAATACAGAGGGCCTAGAGGGAAATTACCTCTTCCAACAGTTGAAAGTCTGTATAGTTACACCTCAATTATATGATAGAATACATTCCAGGTATAACTTCTGTTGATTGAAACCGAGAGAGAAAAAGGGAGAGGGAGAAGGAGAGAGGTTATCAGTAGCACAGCAACAAAGAATCAGTGAAAGATGGAGTTAGATGAATGTCACCCAAAATATGGTCCATGAAAAATAATTCAGTGATTAGAAACTCAGTTACGTTAAGTGATCTGGACTAGGTAAGGGGATGAGTCGCTGTATTTGAATAATAAGACAAGTGAGAATTTGGGGAGGTTATTTTATATAATAAATTCCCCCCTGCCCAACATCTGTATTATTTGCTTCTTATCATACATAATAATAATATGCATGGGTAGACTTCAATATGTCCAGACTTGAGTCACAGAAGTTATTTATCAAAACTTCCATAAAGGGTGGGGTACATGTAATGCACTCACACAAGCAGCAGTGAAGGATGCTGGAAAAGATACTGGTAAGCCCTCGGGTAGCTTCAAGTACATTCTTGAAGTTCTCTATGTCTTAGTTTCCTCACATGCTGTGCAAATCTAATACTTTTACCTATCTCAGAGGGTTGTTGGGAAGATTGCATAATTTAATATATGTACAGTGCTGACTATAGTTAAGGGTACTATTATCTGGCAGATAACCATTGCTATTAATATTTGTGAAAGTCATTTTACCAGCATGAGATATTTTAGTTTCTTTTTCATATTCCAAGGGTTTTCATGTCCAGTCCATTGGTGTAGCTGTTGAAGAATGTGAGTTATGTTGGCAAATTTCTTGGGCTTTAATCATGTATCCACATTTTGTTACCTGCCATCCTGGTTAACTTGCTTGACTTCTCGTATCTGTTTCCTCATCTGTAAAATGGGAAGGGTCACAATTATGATTTTTTTGTCATGTCATGAGAGTATGAAGAAAGTGAACAAAGTGAGATATGGAAAGTCTTAGATCAGTGCTTGGCCCATGCTCAATACTCCACCAAGCTAATTACTACTATTATTTTTTCTCTATAACATTTTCCTGTCCAAACCAGGGATCATGAGGTATTCCCAGGAGATCTACCTCTTTCTCAGCATTTAAGAGGAAGCCTGGTTTAAAGTTAGTGGCACAGAAAAACAAATCATCATGCTGGCAACATTACAACATGGTTCTAGTCTCCAGGAAAGTCCTAATCTTGTTATCCAGCTGTCCTAAGTAGGTGTCTTCTATTATTCTTTGTCCTGGATTTACTCTACCACTCTCTGGTACTCCGTGAAATTTTTTTCAAGTCCTTGTCTTTTGCCTTGTAGGATAATCATATAACCGGAAGTGACTGAAAAGTTTCTCTGCTGGTCACTGCCTGTTAGTCCACCATGCATTTTTCTGAGAGTAACAATTTGGAAACTCTAAGCCCTCCCTAGTTCTCATGCCTGTTAAGTCTCTAGCAGATACCCTGTGGATCTTAAACTCACATATGAATAGTCAGGGAAGCCTCTAGCCCTAGTGTTTGGAAGCCTTTTAGGCCTTTAAAGAATCCACTCAGGTTTTAGTTTCTGCCCCTACAATCCTTGCCCAGTCAACCATAATTTCCAATAAGCAAATAAGATTCTACCTTCCAGCATAAGCTAAATATCTGCAGGCACAAATAGGTAGACCAAAAAGTTTAAACTCTGCACATACATTACCTTTAGAAATTTTTACTCAGTATTTATCCTTCGTTTTACTTGTGAAAGTGCATTATTTCAATCAGCAGATGTATGTGCACACATAGTTTTTTCCATAACAAGTTATAAAATTACAACTTCCACAAGAAGTATGTAAAACAAATGAAAGAGACCTGTCACCATAATGAATAATCCCTGACTTTTTTTTCAGTCACAGTCTAGGTCAAGCTGTGTCTACTCAGGAAAACAACATAGGTAGGATGAGAACAAGCAAACTGGTTCCTCTGGGTGGGGCACAGGTTTCGTAATGGAGCCAATGGTATGACCTACAAAATATTGCAGCACAGTAAATTTAGTGGCTCAGGTTACTTTAGGTCTCAAGAAGAAAAGATTTCCCTAGTAGCTGGAATTTCCTTTCTTCTATTCACTTTTTTTTCCTTTTTTTGTGCTAGTGTATAACAAATTTCTTCTTTCACCTGCTTGCAGCAAGTAGATTTGCTTCAGAGAGCAATTTTAAAAAACAGAAACTTGGAAGATATAAACATATTCTGCTGAAAATAAAATAAACAATAAGCAATGTATGGAATACTCCAGAAAACTTGGTTATTGGCATTACTAGAAAGCCATGAAGAATTTGTACCATAATGGCTGTTAGGAGCCCAGCCTCCTTAAATGAGGAGACACTCATGGAATTACCTACTCACTAGACTGCTTTTGCTTGGGTGCCAACACACATGAGCAGCCCCAGGTAAGATTGTATTTTTTTCACCTCTGCATCCTTGGTACTAATTTCAGTGTTATTTGACAAAGGTTGAAAGGGGGAAATGCAGAAGGAGATGAGGAAAGAACAGAGAAACCTTTTTCTACTGAATTCTACATTGATATTCTATAGTTAAAAGTTTCCTTTCTAACTTCCAACTTACTCTTCACTTAGTAGAACTTTCACAAGTCTTAGAGACTTGCACAAGTCATGCGGTTTCAATTTGGTTTATTTTATATCAAGCCATGAAAGTATTTTTCTTTTATTGTCTCACATTAAGTGTCCTTTTACAGAAATATCCTTTAGTGCTTTCTGGTCCCCATGTATGTAAAGTCTGACTTGGCCTGCCACTGGATGCTGAGAATGTTTTTCTTCTTTTTCTGGTCTCTCTCTGGGGAAAAAAAGCAATATTTAACCTATTCCTTCCAGCTGGACTTTTAAAAATTTAATAAAGTATGATGTTCTAGTTATTTAGTAATTCAAATATATACTGAGATATATAATCATAATACATTTTTAAAAAATTGCTTAAAATTCAGACATCAGCAGAAGTGCCCAAACTCAATTGCCCAGATCAGAGAACATGGACAGGATATGGCATCTTAACAGTTACAAGGAAATAATTGAAATAATAATATGGTAATTGTCTAGTCCCATTTCTTTCTTTACCTCTGTAGGTGCCTTCGTTATTAAAGGTCTGAATGTTGGTAAAATACTATTATTTTCTTGAGTCAAATTAGAGACCATATATTCAGTAAAGTAAATAGAATTGCTGATGTGAGGATTGCTTGCTTTTAGACTAACTTTCAGTCTCTCGATTTAGGGCAATTTATAAGAGTTCTGGCATACAAACGTTTCCCTCATTCTGGGACATCTCAGAATGATAAATGTTCAACTTTCTGAGTTCAGGAATGATTAATGAATGACCAGGGCAAATAGGCTTTATTATTTTTCACCTAAACAGATATGTCTGCAACAAGTCAGAAATATAGGTCTGCAACCTATGCAATTCCCACATCTATGAATGTTTACTGAAGTAGATAGTTATTGCCTTTTGCTATTAGGACTAGCTTGCTCCTTGCTGACATGCCTTAATTTTATTTAAAAAAAAATTTTTTTCATGTATTAAATTTTAATTTTTTAATTTTTAATTTTTAATTTTAATTTTTAATTTTTTAATCTTTTCTTTCTAAGGTAGAAATGGTAAAGTTACTTTGGTTGAAAATAATATAAATTTCATTAGGTACTCCTAACTGTTTATTCCATAACCACTATTCATGTGGTAAAATATTCCTTCATGGTAATTATTTAGCACTTATTTAAATAATTTAAATTTATTCAAAGTGTTCTGTCTACTGAAATATAAGTCATTACACACAAGCTTTTTTCTTGTATTTTAGATGGCATTTGTGGTTTGGTGAGGAGAATTTGAGGAAGCTTGAAAGAAACAGTGTCTATTTTCCTAAAAGAACAAATGGAAGACAGAGATAATATTCTGCACTTTTAAATTTATGCATGATGAGTTGATTTCAGTAGTGCAGGGTTCATTCAAATGCAGATTAACTGCTGTGTTTATTATGAGGAAAAAATTCTCAGGCTAAAAATATGTTTACTTCTTTATAGAAGTAAGAAGCATGGGATAAAAGAAAACTTTTATCTAGTTATATCAAAATTTAGGTTTATTATAAGTATCTGATAAAGTTTGTAAAATTTAATCACATATATGAAAATAGCCATATTTACCCAAAATCCAAAATCACTTTGTAACACTCTCTTAAAAAAGTGTAGTTAGAACTAAGGTCTAGCAAGATTAATCGATTTAGAAATTATTTTATATTCTAGAAACTCAACCCTCTTTTTGTATTGCTAAGGATTGAACTGGGTTTTCACATGTTAGGCAAGTACTCTACCACTGAACTATATCAGCAGACCAAGATTGTTTACTTTAGGAAAACATAAAATTACATAATTCCAGAAATAATTTTGTCTAAAAAATAAGTAAAAAAATTAAACTAAGTCAGTCCAGGAATATTCAAAATAGAAGAAGAAATGCGGATGAGTAATCTGTCACTGAGATAACTAATACGTCATTTGCTATCAATGTTTCCTTCGTATTCTGATAGGAAAAATAATTTCATATAACTAATTATATTACTAATCATTGCAGGAGAGGGACTCACATGAAAATAAGTGTCTAATCTCTTCTCTAAACTGAGTTAACTACATGAATGTATATAAGTGAGCACATGCTAAAAAAAAAGTAGATCTGTTTTTTTAACTTATTTGTTTTTTAAGGCATTACAAGGATCAGTTTTTTTTCTATTCTATTAATTACTTGGTTATTTAATTTTTTCTCTCTTTCCTTATACTTGTTTGGAACACCATGATTTAGGACTTCCACATTAGTGTTCATGATAGTTTATCTGTCAGATACCCTGAGATCTAAGACATATGACAGTTCAGATTTTTTTCTTTTCCTATGTAATGGAAATGAATTAGAAAACTGGTTATCTCAATGGCCTGTACTTTGCTTTCCAAGAGCAGTGTGGCTCCAAGGTCAAGGCTTCTTTACATCCCAGCCTAATGAACACCACTGGACAAAGAGTCAAAAGAAGGAGAAATGTCAATACTTATTCTTAGCAAAGAATATTTCCCTCTGAATTACCACTCTGAATTACCCAAACTATCATTGCATGAGTGACTTCAAATATCATCAGACTTTGAACGGGCTGGTTCCTGCAGAAGTCTAATAGTACTCCTGAAGAAATGGTTCTCTAGTGCAAAGAATATGAAACGATAGGCTTTTTCTCAGTTTCTAAGAGAGTACTGTTTGGTTTTTAACAGCTGGTAATGCCTACCCTACCTGGTCACCTGTGACAACCAGCATAGTCATACTATCATTGTTTGCATTTGTGAGTGTGAAATTTATTCCAGGTTAAGTGACAGAAGAGGACTTTTCTCATCTCTAATTTTATTTGCCCAGGTGTGCCACTTCTTTTTTTTTTTTTTTTTTTTTTTGGTCGGCCATGGGGCTTGAACTCTGGGCCTGGGCGCTGTCCCTCAGCTCTTCAGCTCAAGGCGAGCGCTCTACCACTTCAGCTACAGCGCCACTTCCGGTTTTCTAGTGGTTTATTGGAGATAGGAGTCTCACGGTCTCTCCTGCCCGGGCTGGCTTTGAACCGCGATCCTCAGATCTCAGCCTCCTGAGTAGCTAGGATTACAGGCGTGAGCCACCAGCGCCCGGCCAGGTGTGCCACTTCTATCTTTGCTGTTTCTTCTTTCTCATTTTGTTTCTTCCCTTGCTAGTTCTGACTTTCTCATCCTTGTATTAAAGCAGTTTCAAATATCTCCTTACTGGAAGAGGGAGGTGTCTATTCAGTTTGTACCCTAGCAATTTGACTTACAGACTACTTCCAGAGGATAGTTTGTAAATTTCATCCTCAATTTGTCTCCTGTCTGATCAGTCACTTCCAATATTTGTACCACTAAAAAATATTCTCCTTACCAACAACATGTTAATGAACATCACTTAAAATATACCTTTTTGCCAAGCATCAGTGGCTCATGCCTGTAGTCCTAGCTACTCAGAAGGCTAAGGATCATGGTTCAAATCCATCTTTGAGACTCTTATTTCTAATTAGTCACTAAAAAGCCAGAAGTGGAGCTGTGGTTCAAGTGGTAGAGCCCTTGTCTTGGGGGGGAAATCTTAGGAACCCAGATCCTGAGTTGAAATCCCAGAACTAGCACCAGTATGCGTGCATATGTATGAATACACACACACAGACACACAGACACATATATACCATACATATTCACTTAATTTACTCCCTTCTTTCTAGATAGAAAAGATAAAAAGACAATGGAGACAGATTGCCAGGACTTAATCCTTGCTTGCTGCCAGTTGTTAGTCGTAAAATCTTTCATACTTTTTCAAGCTTTCTTGTGTCTCAATTTCTCATTTGCAACATGTGGACAATGATACTATCTACCTTTTAGGTTGTTATGAAGCTTATATTTACTATAAAACACATAGCACAATGGTTGGCTCATATAAAGTACATAGATTTGTTAAATAAGATCATTATAACGATTGGCTGTAGCAATTGGTTGATTATAATTGCATTCAGTATTTTATATTTTTGAAACAGTAAACTGTTAGTGGCTCAGATAAAATTAAATTGTTTTTAACATTAGGATCAGACTTGCCTGATTATTTAATTTTGTCATATCTGTCAGAGCAGATTAAGATTTTAAGAAAATAGAGAAGTCTCACAGGGAATTTTTTTTTCATAATATCAGTCCTTAAGTGCACAAAGCTTTAGGTTCAGTTGATTTAGTTTATACTTTTGGCTCTTGGTCTCACAGGTTTTAGAGCTCACAAACTTTACCAACAGATAATGATACTTACCTTTGTCAAAGTGTTTTACTGATTGCTTCTAGTTAAACTGTATGGTGGTCTTGCTTTGAGTGCCTGTTACCTTTACTTGGTAGGTGAAGGAGCAGGAGGCAGAGACTCAAGGAAGCCAAGTAGCAGTAGGACTTGGAGCCATTCTCAAGCCTCTGGGACACCAACATGTGGGGGTTTCCTGTTGTTCTGAATGTGCTGCTCTTAGGCTTCCATCCAAGATGGGACCCTCAGGAATACACTGAACAGCCACAGCTGGGCTGCAGACTGAATTGATCAAAAAATCTTTGAAATAAGATTAGAGATCTTGCAAGTCATCTTGTTCAGTTCCTTATGCACAAACCCTGTAAGTTAAGACCTGAGTTTCTTTACTGTTACTTGAATTCCTGTACTAGGGAATTATATCTTGAGTCCATTTTCCACATTTCCCTCTTTTCTGGGCTTCTAAGTACCTGGGTTTCATGTGGTGTTTACCGATTCCTGAAAATGTTTCCCTTAAACCAGTCACATTAGTTTGTTTTATTCTATTCCAAGGTGAGTAAATGTCATGTTTAGCCTTTTGCTGTATTCTTCCTTAAACTTAAGTATCTTTATTTCTCTCCAACTTTTCTTTTTTTAGTACCTAGGTTTGAACTTAGGGCCTTGAGCTCACTAAGCAGGCCCTCTTAACTATTTGTGTCATACCTCCAGCCTTTTTGCATTGCTTATTTTTGAGGTTTGGTCTTGCTTTATGCCTGGGCCAACTAGGGTTGCAGTCTTCCTGCTTGTGATTTTCTGAAATGCTGGGAATGATGGACACAAACCACACTGCACCTAGCCAATGAATTTTCTGCATAGCTGGGATAACAGACATGTACCACCTTGCTCAACCATTGATTGAGATGGGGGTCTCATGAATTTTCATTCCTGGGCTGGCCTTAAACCATGATTTCTGTTTCTCTACCTCCCAACATAGCTATGATTACAGGCTACAGCTACCACTTGCATCTGTCTTAAGCCAATTTCTTAGGTAAGGATAATTTAAGTTTTTTCACCATATTCAACATAATAAATGCAAAGTATTTTTTAAAAAGTTTTTAATTGGTTCCACCTTTTTTGGCTTCCATCTTCTTAAGGAAAGACAAAGCTGTGGTATGCAATCTCCATTGTTTAGCTTTTCTTACTTTCTTTTTTTAAATTTCTATTTTATTGTAAAGATGCTGTACAGAGGGGTTATAGTTACATGAGTAAAGCAACGAGTACATTACTTGTGAATCATTGTTATCCCTTCCTTTGTTGTTGTCCCACTGTCCCTTCCCTCCCCCACCTTCCACGCTCCTCCCCCCTCATCCCCTGCCTGAAGTTGTAAAGTTCATTTCCAATATACTGTCTTGTGGGTATCATGTTGCAGTGGGGCATCCTGTGTCCTTGTTTCAGCATTTTGTTACTATTCCTCCCCTCTTCAGATTAGACAAATGTATATATAAGATGCAGGGTACCAAAATCAAGTACAGTGAGAACAGAGGATATACCATAGGGAAAAGAACTTAACAAAGGAAACAAAAAAATCACATAGTACATTTTAAAACAGCAACAACAAAGACAGATCTCTTGTGTCCATGGTTTGGAGTTCATTTCACTTAGCATCATCTTATATGGTCATATGTACATAACTTTTGAGCTTTTCAGCTCATCTGTTAAAATTATCCTATACATATACTAATTATTGTAAGTAAGGGAAACCATGGGACCTAAATTTCTTTGGGACTGACTTACTTCACTTAATATGATTTTTTCCAAGTCTTTTCATTTCCTAACAAATGGGTCAGTATCATTCTTTCTGATGGAAGCATAGAATTCCATTGTGTGTGTTCATATATATATATATATATATATATATATATATATATATATATATATATATAATTTTCTTGATCCATTCATCTACTGAGGAGCATCTGGGTTGGTTCCATGTCTTAGCTGTGGTGAATAATACTGTGATAAACAAATCCTTAAAGAAACAACTACCCCATCAACAAGTGGGCTAAAGACTTAAAGAGAGACTTCTCTGAAGAGGAAATAAGAATGGCCAATAGACACATGAAGAAATGCTAAACTTCTCTAGTCATATACGAAGTACAAATCAAAACAACATTGAGATTCCACCTCACCCCAGTTAGAATGGCTATAATCAAGAAATCTAATAACAACAGATGCTGGAGTGGGTGTGGCCAAAAGGGAACCCTACTGCATTGTTGGGAGAGTAAAATTGTTCAACCACTCTGAAAAGTAGTATGGAAATTCCTCAAAAGACTACACATAGAGCTCCCCTATGACCCAGCAATCCCACTTCTGGGCATTTACCCAAATGAAAACAAACAAGGCCACACCAAAGCTGCTAGCACAACTATGTTTATCACATCATTTTTCTTACTTTCTTACTGCATCTGCAACATTCAGTCTCTTTTACTTGGCCTGTTTCTGTCTGTCTGCCTAACACTGAAAAATTAATTCCTTTAGACACAGGAATATCAATATTGCCCCTTACAAGCAGTGTTACTCATCCAAGTGTTTTGGACTCAGTGCACCTCCATTTCTTTCCCTGCAAAATGGAAAATGTAATTCTTATCTCACTGGCAAGTAGTGGTTGCAAAATAAGAAATGTGTAAGTGCCTGGTTCTGAATAAACAGTCAAGAACCACTCATGTGTGTTCTTCCGAAGTTCTACTTTCTCCACAGCCCACCTACCCATTTTATGATGGTTTATGCAATCAAACACATATGTTTGCTTTCCGACCTTTGTCATCTGTATTTTTTAATATAGTAAATCTTTAATGTTCAAAATTAGTGGATCATGCTTGAAATTAAACACTAGTAATTGAAAGAAATGAACATCCAAGCAGTGCTTTGGGCAAGGCAAATGCTGTGCAGAAGAGAGGATCACTGGAAACAGCTTGTCATGTAGATGAGCAGTGCCCTGTGGCACCAGTTAAAAAGTGTGGAAAAAATCATTATACATATGGCAAGTGCTCTTTTGTATACTTATCCAGCCAACCATATTATTGATGTGTCTTCTTTAGCAATTTGTGTTATACTTTAGTTACACATACATTTTCCTTCTTGCAGAGCTCTCTTAATTAGAGAAAAAATTTAATAAGTTAAAAGAGTAGGTTTTTTTCAATCATTCCCCTATGTGTTTCTGAATATTTCCACTTGAGTACAGGTACTGTTACCAAACGATACTGAACTATAGAATAATCGAATCAGGAAGAGGCTCTTTCTTATCTCCAGCTTCCAAACCTCACCCCTATCATGTTCTGTCTACCATGGCTTGCACACTCTGGGCTTCCAAATGTGTCTACACTAACTCTGCTGTCTTCTCCCCACACTAAGACATCTAGATTCCAAAAGTGAATGCTGAAAGGGGGCAGCATTTTCTTCAGGGCCAAATCTTATTTCACATCATCTTTTCCCATTGGTAATGTCCAGTAATCATGAACATAGTTATCTGAAAATCTTCTGATGAGCTAGCTAATGGTTTCTACTGACCTTCGACTTGTCTACCATGTGGAAGAAACCACTTTTGAAAAAAATACACACCTATCAATATCCATGTCCTTGTTTAATTTTCTTTTAGTTCATTGTCTCATCTACCCTCCTTTCTGAATATCTGTGGTTTGAATATCAGTTATTGTAAGTCATAGGTAAATGATGCAAAGGATGCCTGCATCCCAAAATCATTAAGAGTTCTAAGAGCAAGGGGAAATTTGAATGCCACCTCCACATTTAATAAAAGAATGAGGACATAAGGGCAGCAAAAATATGCAGCAAAACAACTTGTGTTTTATTTGTTATGTTATTACTTTGAAGATGTGTCTCATCTTTTGAGGGCAGAGAGCAAATATGCTTTAAAAAATAACAAATTATGGAGACATTTTGGTGACAACATTGAAAAATATACAATCTTCACTGTAGTATTAGTGGTTTCCTAAAAAAGAGCTAGATATGATGAGACATGTCCATAATCCAAGCTTTTGGGAGGCTGAAGCAGGATTGTTTGAAGGCCAGCCTGGACTATATAGACCCTGTCTCAAGAAACTAAGCAAAACAAAAGTGTCCAACAGAAGCTCATGAAAATGAAATGTTGATTTGTTTTTACTACCAAGGTGAGAAAAGAAAAAAGTAAATTTGATAATACAAAGGGTTTCAAGACCAGTTGCTCTGCCATCTATGCCCCTATGATTCTCAGTATCAGTACACTCACTGTGATATGAAAAAAAGAACATGCATATCATGTAGCTACAACACCACTTCCAGATTTTTCTGCTTATGTGGTGCATGCATGCAAGGCAAGCACTCTACCACTGAGCCACCTTCCCAGCCCCATGTAGCTATTATTTTAAATGTTCATTTGAAGGCCTTGGTGTATACTGATGGCCCTCAGGGCAAGTGTGTTTCTGAGTTATTAGTCAAGGATTCAAGTTGGCAGCTAAGCTTATTAAGGAGCAAATGAGTCTCTGAAGGGTGTTAGAGGTATATAAAGCCAGTTGCAAAGTGAGCCTGAAAGCTATTTGAGCTCAGGGTGCTGTGGCCTTTGGGCTCCATTTCCACAGGAGTTCTAATGGGCTTGGGTGATGGAGTTCTCTTGTGACTGTCCCAAAACCCACTGGTCATGAATCTCATGAACAGTGGAAATTTATGGGGCATTTTGATTTCAACAGATTTACAGCAACAATCCACCAGGATATTGACCAAGGTGTCTACTGGCACTGTGATGAAGGAAAGGGACACAACATATTCATTCCTGATAACTCTGTACTCCCTAAAATCTTGAAGGGGTAAGAAAAAGGCAGAGCATGTATATCGCAGAAGTGAATGATTAGGACTGCAGAAAAAGAAAAAGATTGCCTGCACTGAAATTTCTTTGTCATTGTTTTATATACAAGAGCAATAAACGGTCAGTTTAGATGACAGAGTTATATGACTTAATTGATTGCTTGCATTGAGTTAGAAAGTAGAGATCCCCTAGTTCAGTCTTGTTTTATAGAAAAGAAGCATAGGTTAGTAATTATAAAACAATACAATATTTACTGTTTTTGCATTCTTTTGGTTCTGCCAACAGCATACCAAGATGTTAGGAAGCCAGCGAGGAGTGACATTTGCATGCCAGGGCAAGGCACTACTGTTTGGCTCACATCATGTCAGACCCTTCCCAAGGCATCACAGAATGTAATCCGTGCCTAAATTATTGTGGCATTTCTCACCCAGCACTGAGATATGTTCGGTCTGATCTCTGCTCTAACAGTATCATTGGAACTATATTTCTGTGAAGCCCATGCAGTGATTTTCAGGGTGGTAGTGTCTAATAATCATTCTTTATTCTGAAAATGATCAAAACAGCTTTCTATTTAGTGAGTTTGGATGATGTTCTTACATTGAGGGCTGTAGGTGTGAATCACTGGTAATTTGATTTTCTAGTATGTATAAAGCTATCTGAAGTACATATGAGACTGGTTTGTGAGTTTTTATTTAATAAAGATTTTAGGCGTGAGGCAAGCACTGGTGGCTCATCCTTACCACTTTAGTTATATAAGAGTCTGAGAGCTAGATCATGGTTTGAAATCAGCCTAGGGAGAAAAGTCCATGAGACTTTAGCTCCAATTAATCATCAAAAAGCTGGGCTGGAGGCATAGTAAAAATGGTAAATCACGAGCCAAGCAAGCAAATCAAGACAGTACAAGGCCCTAAGTTAAATCACTGGTGCAAAAAGAGTTTAGATATGAATAAACTAAGAGTAAGTTGAAACATTATTAAAGAATAGCACTAAAATTATGAATTACTCTCTTAAAAGCATCTTGTTAAACAATGACAGCATATATTTACATTCATATTTCATAGTATATATAGATATATATTAATAGTGTTGCATATTTTTTCCTCAGATTTTACTCTGAGAAAATATTAGTATTTCCAGCTTTCTGTATCTGTCTTTTTTGATGCATGTCTGTTTGGTTTCTCCAGGTTAGTCCCTCCCTCAAGCACTTTACTCACATTGTACAAGGCTGATTCAAGGTGGTTCCTGACATTGGACTCATCCAAGGAGGAGAGCAAACTTAAGAAATAGTATTTATTATGTTAGATATTCTCTGTAATAGTTAACGCAAAGGGATCCTGATACACAGGCATAAGCACCAGGAGGTGAACCAAAGCGATTTTATTTACAACTGCTTGTGGTTTGATCTTTGCAAATCTTCTTAACTTGGAGACCTACGTGTTAGGAAGTTACTGCTGCTCAGTGGAGCTAGCTGTAACTGGTGCCAGAAGACAGGAGGCACTGCATGTGTCCAGACAGCAGGAGTTTGTTTTGTAGGCAGAAAATGAGCTTTGTGAGTGCTTTATAAAATGGCTATGAGATATGATAGTAGCAAGGCCAGTCATCTAATAATTATTTATTGACTTTTATTATCCTAGGAACAATATATAATGTATAAGAAAAAGATTCTCAATATTGGGGAGATTGTGATAAGTAGTTTTCTGTTATAGCCCATATTCTTCCAGCCTCAGTATATTGTAATGAGGAAAAGGATGCTATTTTCTTGTTATTATGATATTTATATAAATTCCATGACATTACTAAATCATAAAATACTAGGATAAAGATAAAATACTAGGATAAACCTCTTTATGGATGATTTA
Source organism: Dipodomys merriami (assembly GCF_024711535.1). Taxonomy (NCBI): domain Eukaryota; kingdom Metazoa; phylum Chordata; class Mammalia; order Rodentia; family Heteromyidae; genus Dipodomys; species Dipodomys merriami. The sequence continues at coordinate 24,652,831 of NW_027202270.1, read as the reverse complement.
CAGACATCTAAAAAAGCATTATATTCACACTAAGGAAAATATCAGGGAAATGTGACTCCACACTTATTTTTGTGTTTCTTCATGAATGTTAGTGTACACGCACACATGCACACATACACACACACAATTAAAAACCTATAAATTGTCATGAGGAAAGCATAGATAATTTTCTTCTATAGAAGATAGGGATTTGAATTTGGCACTTCACATTTGCTTAGCAGCTACTCCAACCTGATTTTAATTGGAACAATTATTTTTTAAATCCAGACAATAGCATTACGAAATCCAGCTTGGCCATGATTCATCTTCTTCCTATCAGAGATAATTTCAAACAATTTCAAATGAATACTTTCTGCAAGTTATAGTTTTTGTTTTACTATATTATTATTCTTGATTGAGCTAAAGGCATTTTCTCCTACCTATGAGGAGTTAATTTTAGTTCCTTTTATTATCTTGATCCTGAAGACTCAAGAATTGATTTATAGTCATATATCCTCAAGCACAAATTGATTTACACAGAAGCAATTTGCTTCTCATGAAGTTTACATAAAAGAGGTGATACTTGCTTGTAGATGAATCACAAGTCAGTAAAGCCACCTTCTAACTAGTTCTTTAAAATTGCATATTAGCTAGGTTCTGGTGTCTCATGCCTGTAATACTAGCTACTGAGGAGGCTCAGATCTGAGGTTAGTACTCAAAACCAGCCTGCGCTGGAAAGTCTATGAGACTCTTACCGCCAATTAACCACTAAAAAACACGAAGTAGTGCTATGGCTCAAAGTGTTAGAGTGCTAGCCTTGATCAAAAGAGCTCAGGGAAGTGTCCAGACCCCAAATTCAAGTTCCACATCCCACAAAAGAAAAAGAAAAAGTTCATATTGATAAGTTTTGTCCTTTACAAAGAAGTTTTAACTTGAGACCTTCATCAAGAATCTAGTTGTGGATCCATGTATAAGTGACAAGACTTGTTTTGAAAATAAGATTTCTGCCTTTAACCTATTTGTATCAGAATACCCTATAATTTTAGACTTAAAATTGCATCTTTACCTTGAAATTAAGCACCTGAGTAAACAGAAGTTGTAGTAAGAGGTCCATTCATGCATATACACCCCCCCCCACACACACAGGTAAAGTTCCTAAACCTGCCATGATCCTTCCAATTTGCATTTTTGTTTTCCTTTCACTCTATTATGCTTATAATTCAAGGGGTAATTTGGGAAACATACTTCTGCTCGCCGTTAGCTATCATGAAAGTGAAATTTATCATCCTGGTCAGAGACCTGTTCTCTAATGGCGATTAAAACTGGGCACCACGCCCAGTGTAATAAAAAGTCTCAGAGCTTTTCCACCAAACTTAGTGTGGGAAAAACAACATTGGAGGATTTATTTCTTGAAAAACACACAATGTCCATATGATGAAAATCTCTTCATTTTTTTCAACCACAGGGTACACCAGGCCTTAATTAAGACAGATTTTCACTTAACCTGTCACCTAAATATTACCCTTGCATATCATCTGGCTTGATAGAAGGACTTTTAAGTTCTTTTTTCTAAATATTACAATTCATTTTTCTGATTCTAAACTAAATGCCTTTTCTTCATTTCAAAAAAATAAACAGATTAAAAATTGCATATATTAAGGAAATTCTGTTTTATTATCTTAATTAATTTGGTTAAGCATTTAAAACCTTCACCGCAAAGACTGACTGAGTTATTTTTCTTTGTAAATGAGGCCAGTTCTTGTTGGCAGCCAAGATGAAGACCATATTGGAGAGGGCAGGCTGCCAGCTACTTTCCAACAGGGTCTCAGTGCTGCTTCCCAGAGCCTCCTTTAGAGTCTGGCAGGAAAGACACCTGTAGGCCAAGTTGTGGATACTACACAGTGTTACTTCCTGTGCTTTTCATAGAGCAATAAAAGTGATCCATTTTCAGCTGGGATTACTGGGAGAAGACTATGCAATAGCTGTGCTGTTTGTGCATCTTCCTGTGAATCAAACGATCTCAAAAAACCAAAGAGATTTTTGACAAAATGTTTTAAAACATTTTTAAAGATGCCTATCTACTTGATATAAACAACCATATACTGTCACATAGAGGGCTAGCTCTATTTGAAAAAAAAATAAAACCAATAACTCAGTAAATAATAAAATACTAGGCCGGGCACTGGTGGCTCACGCCTGTAATCCTAGCTACTCAGGAGGCTGAGATCTGAGGATCGCGGTTCAAAGCCAGCCCGGGCAGGAGAGACCGTGCGACTCCTATCTCCAATAAACCACCAGAAAACCGGAAGTGGCGCTGTAGCTCAAGTGGTAGAGCGCTTGCCTTGAGCTGAAGAGCTGAGGGACAGTGCCCAGGCCCAGAGCTCAAGCCCCACGACCGACCCCCCCCCCAAAAAAAAAAAAATACTAGGTTTTTACTTTTACTCCTATTACACCAATATCAGGTAGACCTTAATCTATGCCTGAAATTTCCAGTGTAGGAGTAGGGAAATAGAAAGAATTATGTTTTAACCAAAGCAAGGTAAGATTTTAAATAGATATTTATGTCTGTCCCTCTTTCTACCTTTTTTTCTCTTTGTCCCTCCCACATGTCTTTCTCTCACTACTTTCTCACTTCCTTTCCTACCTTCCTTGCTTCACTGTGAATTCTCTTTGTAGGGCTTGAATTTGGGGCCTGGGTGCTGTCCCTGAGCCTCTTTGTGCTGCAGGCTAGCACTCTTAACAACTGAACCACATTGCCACTTCTGGTTTTTGAGTGGCTAATTGGAGATAGGGGACTTTTCTGCCTGGGTTGACTTTGAACTGTGATCTTCAGATCTCAGCCTCCTGAGTAGCTAGGATTACAGAACTGAGCCAGTGACTCCTGGACTCACTTTGAATATTCTGATAATAAGCCTATTAAAATAATAAGAAAACAATTGCTAAAAATAGTTTTAAAATACTACTAGGCTTAGTTTTTTTGTTTGTTTGGTTTTTTTAAAAAGGCTAGTCTTTTTCTATTGCATTAGCAAAGTACTATTCAGGCTAAAGTTTTGTAATTCCTGGTTCTCACTCAGGTGAGAAAAGATGAGAAAGGGAAACTAATCAACTAATTGGAGTAAACAAGTCACCATTGCTAGTTGCCTGTGTGGGAAGAAATGAATTTTAATGGTTAGAAACCCAGCATCTGAAATCAATATCTGAAATCAAGCAGTCCAGATTCAAACCCTGATCCTGCCCCTTGCAGGTAAGCTTTAGCAGGATATTTTCTGTACCTCATAGGCTTAGCTTTCAAATGCAGAGTCAGTGGGGAAGGGTGTGGGGAGAGGAGGCGGACAAAATATTGTCAACCTTAGACGTTTCCTAAAAGAACCATATGCCTTAATACATTGATGCCTTTATAGGGTGCTTCACATAAGCTGATTGGCTTATTTGCCTAATTAAAGGCACATGTTTAGGACTGCCAAATGTTTCTGGATAATGAAATCCAGTTTACGGGAACATGACTCAAGAAGAACAGGCAACCTGTGCAGTAAGAGATAACAGAGTTATATCATCGACACCCAGAATGTCACGGCTCCACAGCTCTCTCATTGTGGTATTCACTTTCCAGTGTATGTAGGGCAGGCTCATGTTAATAATTTACTTTTGCTAGTGTTTATCAGACATATCTTCAATAAAAGCTTCCACATTTGGTAGGCTGTTGGTATCATTTCCATTTTTTTCTACAGATCTAATTATGTAAACATGAATAGGTCAATATATCTCTTAGACACTTTGTTTTTAGTTTTCAAGGAGTTGCCTTTATTTTGACCGTACATTCTCACTGTAAATAGAGTGAAATTCAATAGGCTGTATAGACTTTTCCACGATTTAAGACAACCTTTCAAATAAGTGTGGAACCTACCCAGTCACAGAATCTTTATTGACTTGCCTTTCTTCAAGAGGTTTTATTAATTGAGAAACAATTATTAAACACTTTTGAGAATGAATAAAATGAATATCAGTTTCCCATTTCTTAGTATATGCTGATTTGTGTCAAATTTTAAAGGCAAATGATTCTTTTTTCCACTGGAAAGTTTTCTATTATGAGATGATATATTAGTCCAAATATTTCTTGAAATAGTTGTATAGAAGACATACGTCCCATTTTGTAATGCTCTATATTAAAATAACAAGCATTCTGTTGGTTGTTGGAATTGTCATAGAAAGTTACTGGAAAATGTTAATATTTTTATAATTTATATGAGAATTCATGGAAATTTATAGTAATCAATTCATGTAACTGCATGTGTGTGTGAGAGAGTCGTGGTGCCTGAACTGTAGGTCTGGGCACTGTCCCTCAGCTCTTCAGCTCAAGGCTAGTGTTCTACCACTTAAGCCACAGCACCACTTCTGGCCTTTTCTGCTTATGTGGTGCTGAGGAATCGAACCCAGGGCCTCATGCATGCAAGGGAATCACTCTACTACTGAACCATCTTCCCAGCCCCCATGTAACTGCATTTCAAGGCATGTATTTGTTTACTTAATGGAGAATAACTAATAAAAATACATGTTGATAAATTGTTGACGAGGCACTCAATAAAATACTTAAAATAGAAAGTTCATATTGATCTAATAGATTTATTTCCTTAGCTTCTGACTCAAAATAACAATGCTGACTTCAGAGTTTTGTAATCAAGAGTATATTACATGAAAATAAGAGCTTGAAGCTAACAAATTATAGAAAATTTCAACAATTCAATATTTAAAGGAAGAATAACTTATTTCTAGGTTGAAGTAGAAAATAGTGCAACATTGGATTATATAAAAGAATATTTTTAATATTTGGTGTTTTATTATAAAAAGAAAAACTAATAAAGTTTTAGTTTATTCATGAAAAGTATCAGAAATTTTGGGAAATTTTTATCAGTGTAATAGTTGAATGTTTCAACTTTTTCAAATTTTAAATCAAAATGAAATTAGGTTGCTTGGAAGAAGTCCATATGTTTCTGTACAGCTGAACCAATAATTATATTTTATTAAAGTTGTTGTTTTTTGTGTTTTAATTGAATAAGTTACATGAATTTATTTAAGGTATGTCAGTTAAAGCTGCGTTAGTCATTATCACAATGATCTTCTCCATTCCTTGCTTCACAATATATATTCTGAAGTAACCAATAAACTTCTAGCACATTATACAGATTAACTAGGGTAGCTAATAATACTTGAAATCATTAGACAACCATGTATTCAAAAGGGAAAGTCTTATTGTGTTCTGTCAAAGACAAGAGTCTTTAGGAGAATGTCAATGGAATGTTAGAATATTAAGCAGAAAAAAATCTGTTAACATCATCTTATATGGTCATATGCACATAGCTTTTTGACCTTTTCTGCTTGTCTGATAAGATTATCCTAGACATATACTAGTTATTGCAAATAAGGGAAACCATGGGACCTATGTTCCTTTGGGCCTGGCTTACTTCACTTAATATAATTTTTTCCAAATCCTTTCATTTCCTAACAAATGGGGCAGTGTCATTTTTCTTATGGAAGCACAGAATTCATATCTATCTATCTATCTATCTATCTATCTATCTATCTATCTATCTATCTATCTATCTATCTATATCACATTTTCTTGATCCATTCATCTACTGAGGGCATATTGTTGTCACTGTATTTGATGTTGGTACCCTGCATCTTGTATATACATTTTTCTAATTTGGGGAGGGGAAGGGAAATAACAAAATGCTGAAACAAGGATATAGGTTGACCCATTGTAACAATGAGATGTACAAGACACTATTTTGAAAATGAACATTACAACTTCAGGGTGAAGCGGGAAGGGTGGTTTAGAGGAAGTGGGGAGGGAAGGGATATTAGGGGAAAAACAAAGGAGGGGGTAACAATGCTCAATAGGAAATATACTCATTGCCTTACTCATGTAACTGTAACCCCTCTGTACAGTGTCTTTACAGTAAAAAAAATTTTAAAAATCTCCTAGGTTAGTAGAGTGCATACAGTACTATAATGCATTGGCTTCTTTCATTGAAAGTTTTTATTCTTCCTAGTATAAACTATATTTTAGTTTATGCACAGAAGAATATTCTTCTGTCCTTTTTAAAATACACATTTAATTTTGATTAATGCTTAGTTTTGGTCAAAGTCTGTATACATGGAAAAATATTTCAGTATGATTTCAAGCTAGTATTGCTGTATGCTATTAGAATCATATTTTTTTTAGATTTGCAGTTGAGATGAACTAAAGTTTCTTTTCTTTATTACATACTTTATGTTTGGAATATAAACTGGCATTTGTCCAAACATGATCCATTTTTATATATTTTTATATGAAGTTAGAATTAGTATCAGTATTTCACTTGTACATAGAATAAATGAATGAATTTAAATAAATAATAAAATGATAATGATAAAATAATAAATGTTAATATAATGACATTGAAACAGATTTTTTTAAGGATACCTATACTCCTCTGGGACATAGAGTGATTCATGCGACTAGCATTCTTTACATTTTTATTAAAACTCCAGATCTTAATTGGTTACCTAAAAAAATAATAATAATAAATAAATTTAAATAAAGTAAACTCTAGACAAATTTTTAATTGTTGAAGCCATCTAGAAAATTCCAGCTGGGCATTGGTGTCTCATGTCTATAATCCTAACTACTCAGCAGGCTGAGGTCTAAGGATTACTGTTTGAACCCAGCCTGGGCAGGAAAGTCTGTGAGACTCTTTTCTCCAGTGAAACATCAAAAAAGTCAGAAGTGAAGCTTTGACTCAAGTGGTAGAGCACTAGCTTTGAGAAAATGAACTTGGGGACAGCATCCAGACACCACACAAAAAAGGAAGGAAAGAAGAAAGGAAGGAAGGAAGGAAGGAAGGAAGGAAGGAAGGAAGGAAGGAAGGAAGGAAGGAAGGAAGGAAGGAGAAAGAAAAGAAAAAAGAATGGAAGAAAGAAAAGAGAAGGAAAGAAAAAAAGGAAGGAATAAAATTCCAGAAATTCTTGTGCTGTAGAATTGGAAGGCATACATTTTGCTGATGTAATCATTAGTTTAATCTTCTTCTCCATCTTCTTCTCCATATTGTCACTTACTTGTTCTTAGCCTCTCTTTTCCTTCCCTCTACCCTAACCCTTTATCTCCTTTTCTGTACTCTTCTCTCTCTTTTCCTGCCCCTTTCATTCTATTCTCTTTCTGTTCTCTCTTGGCTCTGCTTTTCAAACATTGAGTGTACCATGAGGCTTTCTCTTCATAGTGAAAGGATAGTACAAATAGCTTTAGGTTTATATGATTGCTACATGTTGTTATATTATCTCTCAGGCAGATTTTCATACCTCTGTCTTTGATCTGTGTCACATACTGGATTTCTGTGAGATGGAGTTTAACTTACAGGATGTTTGTTGCAACCAGTGCTCATGGAAGGGAGGAGAAGGAAGCAGGAGTGAACAGAATAAGTTGAGTTGCTATTTAGTGTAATGACAGCTTCGGTGTTGCTCAGCCTTTATTCCTTGCATAGATCTGTCATTAGATGTTGGCCACACAAGGAAGGGGCCCAATAACTCAGCGCCCTGTACTGTCAACACAATCCCTGCACAGACATACCACAGCTGGGGCTTTAAGTCACATGGTTGAAGGTGAATGTGTGTGGTCAGTCCCACATTCATTTAAAATTGATTTCCCATAACAAAGCTGAGTCCAGCTTCTGAGGATGAAAGAAGTGTGTTATGTTGATAAATACCTAGATATCTCTGCTTTCGATCACACAAATATGAAGCCAGATATTTAGAGAATATAGAGAAGTTGGATGTAGAATATTTTCTCTATTCAGAAGATAGGATTTGGATATGTTTTTATAATTTTAAGAGAAAATATTATGGTTATTAGCATGTTAACTTTAATGGGATTTCAACACATGTATTGATAGTATCCTTTAACCCTTCTTTTACCCTCATCCTCCAATATGTCTTAGTTCTAGACCTGTCCTTATAGTGTTAGCATTTATTAGATCACAGTACAACAGAAATATACAGAACCCTTGGCTGAATGTCTTATCAGTGTTGATTTTATAATACTACAATTATTGTAAATTAAAGATGTGAGAAGACTGTGGAACCTTTTTAAAACAAAGAAATCTCATGCACATGAATAAGTTTGTGGAACTTTTTTGAGACAGGGTCTTGCTGTATGACCCAGGCTGACCTTCATTGCCCAACCCTCTTATGAAAGCCTCCCAAGTACTGGGATTACAGGCATATACTACTACTTGTGGCTGAAACTTTAAAAAAATTTTTTTTTTACCAAAGTGTCATTTAAAAGAATACGCAGGAAGGAGATTTAAATAAAATCTCAAAACAGCCGTAAAATCAGTGTTGATAACCTAGTCATTCATATTTCAAAATGAGTATCTGTAGCTCCATTGTAGAGATTGATCATGTGTCCTAGCACTCTTGCTAAACATTAATTCCTTGAAGGCAGAGTGCTGCATTTGCTTTATTATCTCAGGAAGCATATACACCTAGCATTGTGTGTGATGTATATCTAGGACTGTGTGCACATGTGAATGTGTCATCAAGTTAATGGTGCTGGTGAAAAAAACAGAATAGGTATGGGTGGTTAAAGTTAGTATCAAGTGTAATAGTTAATGTCACTCATCAGATATCCAATGAGCGTCACCCTCTTCAGTGTTAGTAAATGATAACCTATCGAAGTGAGTCTTACTAAAAACGATGTCAATCCTATCCCATGTGGCAGTATGTGTTCAGGTTAATATATTGTCAGCCCTAAGAATCAAGCAAACTTTACAATACAAGCATGTTACAGAATGAGAACTTGTAGCTGAATGTTGGTACAGATGTGTAATCCCAGCCCATTGTTGGTAGAGGCTGGAAGATCAAAAGTTCGAGGCCAGCTTGGATTATATAGTGAATAGCAGGTCAGCACAAGTTACAGAGTGAGATCCTGTCTCAAAAGCAACTCACAAGTAATTATTGAGCCCCATATAAGCTGTAAACTTTCCATTTATAACAACTACCTTGGATTTTTATGATTCAGAAAGTTTGAAGTAACTTTGAACACTAATGTACTACACAATGGTGGTCTAATTAAATGAACTACAGTGTTTAATCTTAACCTGTTTTTACAAAACACTACTTTCTGAAGCAGACTTCTCTTTTCCTCTTACTCCCACAACTGTCCTATCAATTAGGTAAGGATAGAATTTAGTATTCTCATTGTAGAATTTGGAAACATAATTACGTGAACAAAATGAGTTCAGGACTCATGAAAGTGGTCTTATAACTTTGTGAAGCCTTACTTATTACTATAACACTAAAAACTATAAACCCGATATGAAATTCTGTTTGTAGAATATTTTTGACTTAGACGTGTGCAGCATCACCATAGAGAAAGCTTATTTTTATTACTTTATATAATAAATGTTTATTATATTACCTAAAACCTAGAAAACCTCAAAGAAGAGAAAAATTCAAACATTCAAAACATTCATTTTATTAGTGGTGCTAGTATCAGGACTTAATAGTATATTGTTTAAAATAAAACTCATTTTTTCATTGGTACAATTTTCTCCCCCCCCCTTACTGGTTTCTGTTTATATATAAGAAAAGTGCACTCTGAAATTGGAGGCAAACATAACATAATTCACTGTTCACTTTGGCTTGCAGCAGTATCAGAGTTGTGGTAATCATTCAAAAACTGTCCAAGTCCTATTAGCATGTTTTGTTTGAAGAAAACACATGACATTTGCTTTCATCTATCCTTTCATCATGGGGAAGATTAAATAGAATGCATGGAGTTTGGAAGGTAGGTGACAGCTGGGAGAGATTATCTTTGTGGCCTTCAAGCCCTTCCAGAAGATTGATTATACCCATTTTCTGCCATCTCCCTTCTCTCCCCCATCATCATTGCTCCAGGATACGTGGGGGTCGAGGGGTGGGGGGAGGCAGGACAACATTGTGTTCCTGACAAGTTAAACAACTTTACAACACTCCCGTCATCGCCTGGAGCTGTGTTGTTGCATATCTAGGGTTATAATAAGGGTTACAACCCTTCCTCCTTTATTTCTCCTAAGGGTATTATAAAGAAAAATACATTTAAGTTTAGGGGTAAAAAGGTTTTTAATCCTTAAGGGAGCTATTTGTTAATGGTTAATAGTATATTGACTCTTCTCTCCCCAATGTTTGCTGATACTTCCTGCAATCCATAGTTTAGAGTTCACTGCCAGGAAGTAACATGCACTTTATTTGCTGCACCATTACACTGAATCTTATCTTTCTCAATGAAATTTCTTGGGAGTCAATTACTTCTGCATTTAACTCACCCTTTAAAAAAATCTGACCTTCTTGGTTTGAAATTTGGTAGAACATAGCCTCTTCTATAATTTTTAAGCTTCTTCTCATCAAATGGTAAAAAAAAAAAAATCTTACTAAGAAGCTTCAGTCTGCTGTCTCTGTTCCCAGAGCTCAGTGGGAACAGGGGGGACCTGGCAGATGGAAACACAACAGCATGACTGCAGTTGTGATGAACGCCCAACAGAAGCTGGTAACTGGGCCACTAAGAACAGAAAGGGAGACACCTGTTGGCTTTCTTTCCTAGCTAATGAGCATCTGTGGTTACACTGCTAGGGCACTAGGTCATCAGGTGTCCAGTCCTCCCTGAAACTGAAAGGGTGTTCTGCTGTTCAGGCTAATTCAGCCATCTTCAAGGGAGTCAGTGACTTGGTACTGCCTGACTGCTGTCAAAGCTTATTTCCTCTCTGTGAACTAGTTAAAGGTTTATGTGCCATAGGAACTTCACCAGTGATGTATTGCAAATAATTTTGTGTTAAGTCCGAAGAAGAAAGAGTTAATGAGTTCATTGCAGATGGATTAAAGTGCTTATTTTGTTTTGGTTCGGTCATGGGGCTTGAACTCTGGGCTTGGGTGCTGCCCCTGCACTCTTCAGCTTAAGGCAAGTGTTCTAGCACTTGAGCCACAGCGCCACTTCCGGTTTTCTAGTGGTTTATTGGAGATAAGAGTCTCACAGACTTTCCTGCCTGGGCTGGCTTTGAACCTTGATCCTCAGATCTCAGCCTCCTGAGTAACTAAGATTACAGGCATGAGCCACCGGCGCCCTGCTAATGCTCATCTTTTTTTATTTTTCTGTAACTATTTTTTAATCAAAAGTTTGGAAAAGAAGCATATTATTTGAGAACATTTCATGGGATAAAATATTGAATGGTAGGCCATCTGTCTTCCTTTGTGAATTGTTTTTCTTCTTGCATGACATCTGACATTTGGTTGAGAACAATTGAAGATAGCCACTTAGCAATGATTACCTTTCATCCTCACGCCTGATGATAAGTCAGAGCCAATTAACTCTAGGTCAGTAAATGCATCTTCATTTACGGAATTAGGCCCAGTGGTAAAGTAAAAGAACTTAAAGTCCCATAGCCATGCTAGTTTTACTGTTAGAGCACTCTTACTTAAACCACTTCTCTCCAAAGAATGCTTTGTCTCCATACTTTCAGATTCACATGAATTTGCTACACTTGCACTTTCTAACCTAACATTCATTTGATTGATCATGGGCTGGACAGATTAGGTCAGAGATCTGCAGGTGGAAATGCTACCTCTGGGAGAGCAACAGGTGAGGGTCTTTCTTTCTTGTTAAAATAAAAATCACATCAGCTTCTATTTCTTTTTTTGCTGCTTACATTGATGAGATGGAGACATCTTTTAAATACCATCCATCCTCCCATCTCTACTTTGCTTCATTTTCTTCATAGTACTCACCCTCTTCTGTATTTGTGCTCCAATCTAGGACAAGCCTCTACAACAGAAGGAGCTTATGTTTACTGCCATTACATCCTAGGGCTAAAAATGTGCTTGCTTTATCATGAAGCAATTGTCAAACCACTACCTTGCTAAAGGACTGAGTAACTAATTCCCAAATATACTTTTGTTGTTTGGGAAAACATAGTTACAGTAAAATAATGACTAAGATATGTCTTCGTTCATGTTTATAATCTAGGTATTTAGTACTTCAATAATACTTTAGGTTAAATAGGCCAAATTAGACATTTGACCACCATATATAGCAACATTTTGCTTGCACTTTTAAATACAAGGCTGAAAAAGAGTTGCAAATTTAAAACTTCCCACATGCGAATAATAGGGAAATTTTAAGCTCTTTCAATTTCTTGATCATAGTTTTCAGTGCAGTACAACTTTTGGGGGAAATGAGAGGCTCGGTCTTTGAGTAGTGTAGTTGTGGGAAAATGGAATCTATGAAATCACCTAGCATTTAATATCTAAAACAGCAGACCTATATCCTACATCAATGCTTTCAGACTTAAAACTACTGCAGCTACATTTGTTCCAAACAGAGGACTTACCATTGCAAGATATATACATCTATCTATCTATCTATCCATCTATCTATCCATCTATCTATCTATCTATCTATCTATCTATCTATCTATCTATCTATCTATCTATCTATCTATCTATCTGTCCGTCCGTCCGTCCGTCCGTCCGTCCGTCCGTCCGTCCGTCCGTCCGTCCGTCTGTCTGTCTGTCTGTCTGTTTTTCTGTCTCTGTCTTTACACACACAAATCCATAGTAATCTGTATCACACATATACACACATGATATTTATGATGTATTACAAATGCAATAGTAATATTACAATGGATGAAAATATTCTTTGTACAATGTTCTTATACCTCTTGGAAGATTGTACTCTGTTTTTTGTTTTGTTTTTTTTTGGTCCGTCATGGGGCTTGAACTGTGGGCCTGGGCACTGTCCCTGCACTCTTCAGCTCAAGGCGAGCGCTCTACCGCTTAAGCCACAGAGCTACTTCCAGTTTTCGAGTGGGGAGATAAGAGTTTTATGGACTTTCCTGCCCAGTCTGGATTTGAACTGTGATCCTCAGATCTCAGCCGTCTGAGTAGCTAGGATTACGGGTATGAGCCACTGGCGCCCTGCACTGTACTCTGTTTTGATAGTAAGCTGTAGGAGTTGCAGAATGCTCCAGTTTGGTTTGTTAGTGTCTTACTAGAGTTTTCAGGAAATTAGAGCTTTGGAAAACAGAGTTGCTTTGTTGTTTAAAGATTGTTCATATCTGTATATTCCTTTGAAATTCATGTTTCAGTCTGATGACAAAATGATATTTTGACAAAATGTGTGCTTTCTAAATTGGAGAAAATTCTAGGTATTGGCTTTAATCTTAAAGAGTGTCTTGAAGTTAGACACAGAAACATATTCCCTGTGTGTGTATCATGTGTGTCCACGTTTTTTTGTAGCTTAGTAGTAAATTCAAGTATTAATGAATATATGGCTCACCAAAGATTTCCAACAAGTAGTTATAACTAATAATGGCTTTACTTCTCTATGAAACCATTTCAAAAGCAATCTCAGATTTTAAAGCTTAATAATTTGAATAAGTGAGTAAGTTTACCTACTGAAGAAAAACAGCTTGGTTTTTTGCCTCTACAAAATCATCTTATTAGCTGGGTGCCAGTGGGTAATGCCTGTAATTCTAGCTTCTTAGGAACCTGAGATCTGAGGATTGTGCTGAGAAACCAGCCTTCACAGGCAAATCCAAAACTCTTATCTCTAAGTAATCAGCAAAAAGCTAGCAGCAAAAGTATGCCTCAAGTGGTAAAGCACCAGCTTAGAGCAAAAAAGCCAAGCAAGACCATGGGATGTAAGTTCAATCATAGTACTGACACACACAAACACACAACACACACACACACACACACACACACACACCATGCAAAATCAGCTATTGATCCTTCAGACTTAATTACTAATTTTTTTCACTTCACAAATGCATACTCAAAGTCATTCAGACACATTCTAACCCAAACAATTTGTATTTCTCATTGCTGGTTTCATCATCGGATCTCAATGGGTTAACTTCTTCAGCTACTTACATGCCTTCTCTAGTAATGATAAAATGGATTCTAAAAAGAAAAGACCTTCAATGAGAATACCTTATGTTTTATTGCCACAGATCTTTGAGCTGATGTCAACACAAAATTTCTTGAAAAAAATGGGCTGACATTTTCCAAAATTTTTGTCCTACTGAAGATTCTTAAAGAAAGGATTATAGGATATGTGTTTTTCTGTTTTTTTTTTAGTCCACAATTTTTTTTATAATTTCTCTAAACAAGTTTGCCCTTGTTATTTAGGTTTGAATTTGAATGTACCCTAACTCCTTGATGAAGCACACAGATTATCAATATTCTAAGCTTCAAAATAAAAGATGATGATATACATACACGTGCATTGGCAAATGTGTGTACATATGCACACATGCACACACACACATACACACACACTGGTCACATACCCATCCATGTATGTGTCCATTTTTCATCTTATCATCAACTGTGGTTATTGTATTATCAGTTAGATATCTGTATCTTTCCTTGAGTGCTAGATGTTTAGTCTTTAGAAGCTTAATGCTCTCCTGGAATAATAATACCTACTTAATCTTCTGAGGAATAAATTTAAAAAGCATGTGACATGCTTTGTGTAATGCCTGAGGTATATGAAGCACTTATTTCTCATTTGTTGTATTAGAACTAGTATGCTCATTTTTATGTAAGAATTTTAGTATATAAGCATGTGGAAGAACTGTTTAAATGATACTGTTTAAATGATACTGCATTACCTAGTCTATTTTTTCTCTCATATATTTTATTTTTAGTGTTATCACAATAGGTTGGTGAATTAGATCTAGCTTCCCAGGATGTAAATGGTCTTATCCAGCTTTCATTTCCATTTTCAGACTTCGTTATGGCAGCTACAACAAACATACCAGAGTACAGAACATTCCATTAAGAGCAATACCTAGTGGCTAGCTTCCTACGTACAATGTTACTTTATAAAAAATACAGTAATTAGTTGGAGTGGCCATGACTCAGCTTCTTTTTCCAGGTAGTGACTCATTCTACATTTATAGATCTCTGTCTTTGTGCCATACCGCACTAAGTGCTTCAGATACAAAAGTGGGTTTGCTGGGTCACTGGCCCAGGGCAGCCCACTGTCTGGGCAGACAGGATATGGCATTAATTAAGAACAATCTGGGCTTGCACACACTGCCAGTACTTTATGAATGCTCTACCTGCTTGTCAAAGCAAAATGTGACTCAATGTCTACTAATGTGGGCTGGCTAGATTGACAGCCTAATTCTCTGATACGCAACACACACTTTGATTCTGTATTGATATAATCTGGCATCATTAAATTATTTTTGTCTTATTTTAATATTAACTAAGATTTCACCCTTGCACATTTCACATAAAATCATGAATAGGTCAGAAGCTCAATGTGTCTAATGAAGACCATTTAGCTTGTGTTGCTTGGCAACTAGATGATCTTCCAGCCTTCCCTGTGTCTAAGACTGTCACTCCCTATCTGAGAGTAAAGTTATCTCAAATCCTGGGAGTTCTTTTGGCTTCTTTTCTCTGTTCCATTCTTTTCTCTATTCTATCACTGACAATATCCTGTATCTGTGTGCATTGTTCTAGAGTGAATTGTACCCCTGCCCTTTTATATGTTGAAGTCCTAACACCCACTGTGACTATATTTAAACCTATTTGGAATATTATAAATCAGGATTTTAGAGCCCAGGCCCAAATTCTAGGAGTTCTACATGTCAGGTCTGGTCACTCACCCCTACATGTCACATAAAGAGACATAGTAACAGGCAGAGAAAGGATTTAATTACACGGTTCAGACATTCCACAGGAAAATAGCACTTCAGCCCATTTTTATCTATCTTCATGTTACAGATGTGAGCTTTAGATTTTATAGACAGAAAACTGGGGGCAAAGGGAGAGAGACATGCTTATACTGGTCACAGTATAGCCTGCTTGATCATTAATTTAGTCCTTTGGGGAGGGTTTCTGGAGAAGTTGCTTTCACTATTATCACTGGACAAGATAAATCATCATTGTCTGGTAGGTGTTCTGTCTAGAAAAGGCTCTGTGGTTTCTCAGGGGTAATTTCAGTCTCCTTAAATATATTACTGATCAGTTCTGTCCTTCCTGGATTCCAAGATGATTGCAAGGTTGACTGCAGAAAAATGACATCAAGCACAAACATAGAAAATGGAGGCTGGGATGCCAAATGTTTCATCTAAATAGATTGACCATCCTCCTTTAATCTCACCCATGTCTGATCCAATTTACCCATATTGCTACACATTAAGGTCCTCAGTAGGCCATTCTTGAATTGAAAACATTCAGTGAGTGATTCACGGTAGCCAGCATAATCAGATATTTAATTATATAGCTTCTTCAGACTATCATTCCTTGCTCTTTATATAGACACAACTTAGCTTTTCATCCAATTTTTATTCTTGTTGTATGTATGCTTTAGTTAGGTAAAACTGAGTAGAGTGAACACATTCTAGTGATCGTGGGTTTTTTTTCTTTTTCTTTATTTGTATTGGTTGTGGGGTTTGAACTCTGGGGCTGTATGCTGTCCCTTAGCTCTTCAGCTCAAGGCAAGTGCTCTACCACTTGAGCCACAGTGTCACTTTGGTTTTCTGGTGGTTAATTGGAGATAAAAGTCTCATGGACTTTCCTACTGGGGCTGGCTTTGAACTGTGATCCTCAGATCTCATCAGCCTCCTGAGTAGCTAGGATTACAGGTATGAGCCACTGGCGCCGGTCTAGTGATTGTGTTTCTAAACATTACTTCGGCTGGGTTCTTTCTGTTCTTTTCTTCCCCTTCCCCCCCACCCCCGCTCCCTCCCTCCCTCTCTCCCTCCCTCCCTCCCTCTCTCCCTTCCTTCCTTCCTTCCTTCCCTCCCTTTTCATTTCTATTTAATTAATTAATTATTCTTTATATTGGGGGTTTTGGAAACAAGATCTTTCTATGTAGCCCAAGCTGGCCTCAAACTTTCAATTTTCCTGCACAAGCCACCTTTCCTCTGTGAATATTTATGAACATAACAGAATTTTACCTTTCTGTCCTCTGTGCTCTTCTCTGTCTTCGTTGGTATTTGTTTTAAGATGACAATAGACATATTCTGTTTTGCCTTATGGTTTTTTTGACTCATGTTTTTTTTCCCACAATCAATCACCTGCAGCCCGATGGATTCTAACTCTTTGTGTTGACTGTATTGGATCCTCAGAATGATAAGCAACTTTTAAAAAGCTACTATGTATCTTTAAAATATAAGGTTTATAAACAAGTTAAATTTTGATTGATGTTTCTAAGGAGAGAATTAATTTTTTATAATATCTTACAGCTGCAATTTTCCAACATTTGTTTCTATAAATTGCAATTCAGACAAGAACTTTCTTAATATTCCAGTGATAACAGTTCTGGTAACTAGAATCTTAAGTGTCACTTTAACAAGGGGGATGTATGGAAGAGTAGATATAGTGGTTTTCAATTTGTATTTGACCTTGATTATCTAATAGCTAAAACAGTTCTTTTGCTTTAGGTAAAGGAAAAGAGACAGAATGGAGAAATGGTACTTTTAATGTGCTGATAAGCTATTGGTCAGCGGTGATGAATCTTATTAAAAAGAATTTTATTTGCATTATGTTTGGGACATTGTTTAGTAAAATACTATGTGAAAAGTCTTGACTTAGGTTTGCAATGGCAGATGCTCACAGGGAGGACTGAGCCACAGGGCAGCATAAATCTTATCTATTTGTTGCCTATTTGGCTCAATAACATGGTTGGAATTTTTTTAATTGCAAGCTGTTATTTAGAAAGCAGCTGGGTTTTTTTTTATTAAAAGAAAAAAAAACAATAGACAAAAAGCCGTAAGAAAGTGTTGAGTTCACCAGGTCAGAAATAACAAAATCTTTTCCACTACTTTTATATAAGAAATATATTTATTTAGGATATGTAACATATATGTATAACATATTATATATGTGACCTCCTTACCCTCACATAGTTACATTTATTTACCTGATTATTCATTATTATGGTAGCACGTGAAATCTACTGTCTTAGCAAATTTCTATCATACCTTATTGAATTATTTACTTACTAATCACATAGTGCTATACAATAGACCTTTATGTAATTGGGATATAGTGTTGCCAATGTCTCCTCATTCCCCTAACCTCCTCACACCCGGAACCTGCTGTTCTACTCTGTATTTCTGTTGTTAGTGCAAACTCACACCACTGAACTTCATGATATGTTACCAAAAATATGCGGCTAGACTTCTTTCATCTTGCATAAGAATTCAAGGAAGACATGAAACATAATGAAAATGATAGAAAAACTTTATTTAAAATAAGGTTGTAGAAGATTCCAGCCAAGGCTCTGGATCCCTGAGCTTTTTTTTTTTTTTGGCTGGGGTTTTGACAAGGTTGGGTGTAGGCAGTCCTTTGTTTGGCTGGAACTCTGACAGGCAGGTTTAGTGACAGGTGGAGCATAAGTACGAGATGTATATCTGCACATGTACAAGTTTAACGTGACTGTTCTTACACAGACTCTTGAATAGTCTTGAGTATAGATTGTATAGTGTGTGGTTGTGCCAAGAGGTCACTGTAGGGTCATTGTTCTGCCCGGCATACGTGTGCATGTGTGCTGGGGATTGATGGGTTCTGCTTGCTGGGTGAAATTTCTAGTTACCAGGACTTGGTACCAGCTTGTAAGGTTCCTGGACTTGTTCTAGCATCTGTATTAACTCCCTTTAGATAGGACTTATGTGATGTGCTACTTAATAACTTTAGACCTTTCTTTGAAGGTCAGAAAAGAGAGGTCTTATGGGCAGTGCTGGTCTTATCTGAGACCTTGGCAGCCATGTTCATTGCTTGGCAACAGGACCTTAAGCTTCTTGCACTTCACTATGAGTTTTCAGCTTTTGGTTTCTGTTTTTCAGTGACACCAGGCAGTACTTATTTTTTCTGTCTGCCTTATTTTACTTTGAATAATGTCTCAGGCTTCTCCACATTGCCACAAATGGCAAACTCCTTTTTAAAGATGGATAATATTCCATTTTGTTATGTGCATCTCATTAGTTGTCTACCCACTTATCTGTTGTAGACAGACACCCTGCCTATTGTGTAAAATGCAGAACTGGACAGAGGAGGTACTGATTTCATATTTGAGGTACTGATTTCACTTTCTTTGTATATATACTCAGAGGCCTGATTTGGGGGTCATAAGATTGATCTCACTTAACTTTTTGAGTTAGCACCTGACATTTTCCTTATTAGCCATACCAGTTTACATTCCCATCAACCATTTTCATTACATGCCTGCCAACATGTGTTGTCCTTTAACCTTTTAACAACTGTCATCTTAACAGGTCTGAGGTGATATCTCATTCTGGTTTTGGTTTACATGTCCCTGATTAGTTAAGCAAGCAACTCTGCACATAATTGTTGGCCATGTTTATGTTTTCTTTGGAAAAATTTAAATTTAGGTTCTCAGTTCATTTTGAAGCAGTTTTAAAAAATGTATTTATTACTCTGTTGTGTGTGTGTTCCTTATCCATTTTGGATATTAACTACTTACCAGGTACCTGGTTTGCAAATGTGTTCTCCCATTTTGTAGATCTTTTTTACATTTTGTTGGTTGTATCTTTGGCTGGGTAGTTTGATGTCACTGTATTTGTGTATGTTTGCTTTTGAGTTCTTGGTATCATTTCTAAAAGATCACTGCCAAGGCCACATCAGTTTGTCCTGTGTTTGTTTTGCTTTTTTCCCTAGTTCTGTGGTTTCATCTTACATTTAAATCTTTAATCCATTTCAGTTGATTATTGTTAACAGTAGAAGATAAAGGTCCGGTTTCAGTATTTTGCGTGTATATATTGTTTTCCCAAAAGCAGTTGTTGAAGAGTTTTTCCTTTCAGTGTAAATCATGTGGGACAAAGGTAGAAATTTTTCACTTTTTCCATCCAAATAGAAATTCCTGTTTCATTGAATTTAATAAATACCAAAGAAATACAGCCCTAAGCACCAAAAATATTTATTTATACTTGGTGTGCTGACACCTTGCTAAGGTTATAAGTTCAAATGGAATGTTCGTATAGCTAAAACATCATTAGTATTTTAAATAAAATTTGTATTTGACTCATGCTTATTTATCAAGGAAATAAGCAAGATTGATTTATAAGATGGAACTGATGGTGATGGTGGTGGTGGTGGTGGTGGTGTTAAGGGGAGGTGTCAGAATTCAAGGTGTAGTGCCAGGGAACACTTGAAGAAAGTAAACTGTGTAACATTACACTTCTGTTATGAAAGTATATATTCGGTAGTGAATGTCAAAAAAGATTAAAAATCTAATCGGGAAGAATATGAGAAATGCTGAAATATTTATCCAGTATGCCAAAAAGCTCATTTCTTATCGAGAGGTCATTGTGCTGTTGTGTGACGTTGCGGCTTGGGATTGCTCAAAAACAGTTTTCTCTGAAGTCTTTTTCCTGGCTCTGGAAAATTGGTGAACTAACTTCTCCTGTAAACCGTTTCAGTTAATGTATTGATTTTGTTTGTTTTGTTTCTACATGTGTTGAAAAAATTTTCCTCATTCCCCTGTGAATTTACGTTAGTACCATGGAGAACCATGTCATGTCTGAGGAAATATTTGCTTTATTCAAATATAGAATAATATTTATGTCAACATAGAATAACATCACATGTTTGGAATGGAGGTAATTGTAAAACTGTATTACTCCTCAAGGCCCTCCATAAATGTCCCATATTCTTCTTGGCTTTTGTTTTTTTAATCTCAACAGATATATCAACCTATTTCATTCTTATTTGAGAAAGCTCACTTTTCTCAAGCACCTGCCCTTAAAGATTAAATATCAGGAATTTCATATATAATTGTTGTTGACTATCTTTTTATTGTATTTTATTTATTTATTTATTTATCTATTTATTGACAGTTGGGGAGCCCCTGAACTCTGGGGTTGGGCACTGTCCTTCAGCTCTCTATCAGCACTCTATCACTTGAGTCACAGCGCCACTTTTGGATTTTTCTGCTTATGTGGTGCTGAGGAATCAAAACCAGGTCCTCATGTGCAAGGCAAGCACTCTACCACTGAGACACCTTCCTAGCCCCTGGATTTTATTTTTAAATTAAAAGAAATATGTACTGGTCCTGGGGCTTGAATTAAGGGCCTGAGCACTATCCTTGGGCTTTATTTTGCTCAAGGATAGAGCTCTATCACTTCAGCCACATTGCTAATTCCAGTGTTTTTTTTCTTTTCTTTTCTTGGAGGAAACAGTCTCATGCATTTTCTTGCCCAGGCTGGCTTCAAACCAAGATCCTCAGATCTCAGCCTCCTAAGTAGCTAGTATTATAGACATGAGCCATCTCTATTTCACTTTATTTTTTTATCAACTAGTTCAATGTTAGGTTAACTTAACTTGAGAGCTTAATCAAAGAGTCTAATAATGAAATATTTCTCACCCATATTGCTACAAACTAACTTCATTGAAGATTTTGCTATTCGTGAGCCCTGAAGTAAGTCAAGAAATTCTGTCATTCTGAGGTTGTTTTCTTTGCTCTCTGTCCAAAGGACACACTGACTTTGGGTACAGACTTTTTTTTTTTTTTGCTTTTGTCCTTGACTTACCTTCTTTATTACTTTCTCTGTCAGTGTGCCGTTCCATATTTTAATGGCAAGGCTCAGACCTAAGAAACCAAAGGGAGGATTGATCAATTGCCAGAGGAATTATCTTAATTGTTTGCTGCCTTTAGACTGATGAATGAGCCTGGAAAGCAAATCTATAGACTCTATGGGCATTGAATCAGAGTAAGGATCTGTCTTAGTCTTAGTCTACCATAGACAGAGGGTTACTTATTAAAAAAATAGGAATTTACTTCTGTTCAAGGTCTGCTACTTCCATTTTGCTATCCTCATATGACAGAAAGGATAAAGGAGACTTTGTATGTCCTAAATTTTAGTTAAAACTAGTCCCTATTTCTAGGCTATATTAATTACCACCCAAAGTCTTATGTTCAGTACCATAACATTGGGAATTAGGATTTAGCACATGAATTAGGCAGGGTACTAGGTATGCGAACATTCAGTTTATGGCAGGTTCCAAATTAATTCATGTTAACACCTCTCAAGTGAAATGGTGGTATAATGTGTTAAATACTTTTTGATTGGGTGCTTTAAAATATAAACATGCAAATGCTTTAAATGTGTAAAAACAGTTGAAAGTTAAAATAGGATCTAATTTTGGCAATTATATATTTTGAAATAAAATCTAGAGAATGATTTCCAGACTACTGTGCTGTTATGTTGAAAATGGATGTCATTTAGCCAATATATTTTATGGAGAAATTCATGAGGAGAAATTCATATCTGACCTTACTTTCCCCTTAGTAAAAAGAAAGGCTGAATTGTCCAACTGGTTTAATTTACCTACAGTTTTTCTCTTTTTCTTTCAGATATTACTGATCTAATCCAACATATTTTGTGACTACTGGCTGGAATTAAGGTCAGTTCTGTATCTTTATTGATCATGAATGAACGGTGAAAAATTGAAGG
Source organism: Dipodomys merriami (assembly GCF_024711535.1). Lineage (NCBI taxonomy): Eukaryota > Metazoa > Chordata > Mammalia > Rodentia > Heteromyidae > Dipodomys > Dipodomys merriami. The sequence continues at coordinate 24,630,353 of NW_027202270.1, read as the reverse complement.
TGTTTTGGGTTGTTGATTTGCTAGGGCTAGGTCAGAATATTCTGGAAAAGTCTAGTAAAAAGCTGACATTGAATAGAAATTGGATATACTTCAAAGTTTACTGAGTAGCACATAGGATTCCCTGAACAGTGTGTATTTAAATAGTTGTTATACTGTAGTTTTTTTTTTTCATTTACTGAATGTTTGACTTCTTTCCTTTTACTAGCTGAGTTTTGATTAAACAAAACTATTCAATTTAAATCCATTAGCAAGACCATTGAAAGAATGACTTGTTTGGAAGCCTAATACTTTGAAGAATGGTTTACTTTGTGAGTTTGTAGGAAAACACTTCTGATTCCACAATTTGTTGCCCAGGGAGAATGTGTTTCCTAAGGAAGGTATAGTTGAAACACACTATTTACCGCAAATTTCAGTGAATTAGCAGACTGTTCTTTTGTTCTGTTTTCTCATTAGTTAGCTTTTACAGGGACTCAAAGCTAGCTTAACTGTGTTTTGGATAAATAACAGACCCTTAGAGAGCCTCACATCAATGAGCCTGGGATTTCATTTACCCCTTCTATTTTCTTTCAAGAACATGCATTCAGACTCAAAAATAAAAATTAAAAAATAGGTCCTGCAATAAATGAAGCTTTTGTTGCTCATAAGCGAGCAAACTGCCAGGTGTTGCCAAACTTTTTGTATAGGCTTTCCATTCATGATGAATACAGAGGAAAACATTGGTTTTGTTTTGTTTTTTTTCCTTCATGCTTACATTACCCAGGAATTTTTCCTTCAAAATTCATACTGAGCTCTTCAAACTGCATCGTTTATCATACAGTGGCCACATAGTAAATAGATACTAATCTGATCACAATTCTCATCCGGTCTTCTTACCAACATCATACCACACACACACCACACACACACACACACACACACACACACACACACACACACACGTGTACATATACACCTGCACACCACACACACTTAGATGAAATGCTAATATTATTTCTATTTTCAAGTAGTTACTATGCTTTCCTATCTTTTGATCTGTATGGAGTTAAGACAAAACAGGCTGGAATTGTGCCTATTTCTAATTGACCAATTAATAAAGAAAAAAAGTAAAGTTTTTATACAAGTCTAATTATAAACTATATTTTTATGCGACATAGTTGAGTTCAATTTATTGGAAACATCTAAGCCTGGTTTTCTTTTTATTCACTCCTTAGTATATTCTATATAACCTCGTGTGTATTTACTGTGCAGTTTCTTTTAAGACCTTTTAGACTTTTTCTGCTCATTTTCCTCTACCATCCCCAGTTCCATCTACCTGTCAGACAAAAATGAGAGGTAGAATGAGATAGATAATTATGGATAGATAATTAATAGATAATTAACCTTAAGTTCTCAACTGGAGCCAACTCTTTTTGTTAGGGTTAGGAAAAAAAAGTTTCCTATATAAAGAAAGCTTTGCTTTTAACAATAAAGGAGCAAAATAGCTATTTTTTTTGGATAAAAACAAACTATAGTAAGTAATATATAAAATAGACAATTAGAAGTGACATTCAGTATTTCACTGATTCTAAATTGTACATTTTTACACTGAACTATGTAAAATTATATGATTCCACAGATAGGAATATTTTTCTTTTCCTTCTTCATGGTTAATAATGAATTATATTTTATATTCCATGAAACAGAATATTCATGAACACAGACTAAAATTTTCTAAAGTTGTTATAAGAAAGGAATTAGAGTAAAGTACAGAAACTAGGAAAGTTCACTTGGCCTAAATTTTTTAGACTTACATATACATAAATATATATATATATATGATTTATTTTTAACCTGCATGTTGCTGTATTATTCTCTAGCCATGTTTGTTTTTTATAAAGTGAAGCTATTTTGTAACTCCCAGTTAATTGAAAATATGAATTTTAAAATGACTACTATTTTACCATATAAATTTATAATTATTTTCACCACTTACCAATTGTTGGGATGTGACAATTTCTAGCTTTTACTATTATAAATAGTGATGCCCTGAATATCTTTCTACTAAAGCGTTAGATTCACTGCTGGCATTATACTTGGCATCATTTTGTAGAATTATATAGTTCTAGAAAATGAATTTATTTGAGATGGCAAACATTGTAAGTTGTTTTTGTAAGTGTACCCTAGAATATTTTACCAATTTGTATTTCACTGGTACCTTGTATAGTCTGAGTTCACTATTTCAATACCAATATTCAAATTAGGTTTTAATTGTTTTCTCAATTTGAAAAGCAAATAATGGTTTCTCTCTTATAATTTAATATAAAATAGGAAACTGATACTAAGAAAAGAATAGTCATGAGTCATTAAAAGTCATCAAAATAGCATGACTTTCTTTTTAAATAGAATTCCTAATTAATATTAATTTCATTGGCAACTGTCACTCTGGCATTGGAACATTTTTCTGTCATATGCTGTTGAAGCATTGAGTATCATAAACTAAATGTTTTTTGCCATTATAATGATAGATGGCAATGTTATTAATAATATTAATTGTGGTTTTCCTTTTTTATCAGTTAGTTATACATTATATATTATATATAGGTATACATTATATATTTCATTTTTGACATGGCTATAGATGCACACACTGTACCTTGATCAGACTCAACTCCTTTGTTACTGTCCTATATTCTTCCTCCCCATTTCCCAAACCAACTCCAAGTTTCATCATTTGATTTTCACCCATGTATGTAGCATTTTTGACCATATTTGCCTTCTTATACCCTCTCCATTTGCTTTCCCTGCTCATCCTAGAGGTGACCTTTTTATATTCCTGTCTTTCATTTTTTTCTAATGTATGTGAATTGTTCAAAAGGGTTTCATTGTGGTATTTCATACATGTATATACAGTATAAGAAATCTGAAGAGCCAAGTGCCAGTGGCTCATGCCTGTAATCCTAGTTACTCAAGAGGCTGAGATCTGAAGATCATGGTTTAAAGTTAGCCAGGGCAGGAAAATCTGTGAAACTCTTATCTCCAATAAACCACCAGAAAACCAGAAGTGGCGCTTTTTGCGCTGTAGCTCAAGTGGTAGAGCCCTAGCCTTGAGCTGAAGAGCTGAGGGACAGTGCTCAGGCCCAGAGTTCAAGCCCCATGACCGACCAAAAAAAAAAAAAAAGAAGTCTGAAGAGATTAAGTAGGAGTTGAAGGCAGAACTCCGAGAGTAGTTATATACCTAGCATATAAAGGCCTTGGATTTTCACTTCTTTTTTTGGCAGGGCTGGGGGGGAATCCGGTTGTGGGTCTGAACTCTGGGCCTGGGCACTCCCTCAGCTCTTCCTCTCAAAGCTAGCGCTCTACCACTTGAGCCACAGCGCCACTTCCAGCTTTTTTTTTTTTCCTGCTTATGTGGTGCTGAGGAATACAACCCAGGGCCTCATGCATGCAAGGCAAGCGCTCTACCACTGAGCCACCTTCCCAGCCCAAGGCCTTGGATTTTAAGTCCCAGTTTCACCACTTTTTTCTTTTTCTAGACAGTAGTAGGATTGGTTATAGAACAAATGAAATCATTATTATGGCTTTCTTGAGAAGGAGGCTACGAAACCTGACAAATGGAAAATGAGTGACTACTTTTTTCAGTGTCTATCTGACTTAACAGGTGAAATGTTGCTCAACAAGTAAAGTAAGGTGCAAATCTTGACTCAGTGTTTCCTACTATTAGGATCAACATTATTCTACAAATCTGAAACACATGAAATATCTTAAAGTTTGTTCACTAGTACTTGTGTCTTCTGAAATTTTGTCATTAGTGTTTAAAATATTTAGAGTAAGCTGAGCAATGATGGCTCACAGTTGTAATCCTAGCTTCTCAGGAGGCTGAGATCTGAGGATTGCAATTCAAAGCCAACTCCAAACAGGAAAGTCTGTGAGACTCTTATCTCCAATAAACTACTCAGAAGAAATCAGAAGTAGAGCTGTGGCTCAAGTGGGAGAGCACTAGCCTTGAGTGAAAGAAGCTCAAGAACAGCACCTAGGCCCTGAGTTCAAGTCCCAGGACTGGCATAAAATAAATAAATAAATAAAAATATTTAGAGTGATTTTTTTTCAATGACTAACCACTATAGTTCAGTATGACTTTACAAAATGAACAATTAAAAGGAAAAGATTATATAACTAGTTCCTATATTTCTTCTTCCTTGTGTAAAGACTCAGAACCTAACATATTAGACATAAGTAGTTCTTGTATTTTGTCCATATTTCTTCTTGCTTGTGTAAACAGTCAGAATTTAACATATATATTCTATGAAAAATTGTCTCCCATACCCCCATTCCTACCCAAAAAGGGACTATGTCACTCAGGCAGATACCTAATGATAAAGAATAATCTGGCCAGAAAGTAGTGCTATGGCTCAAGTGGTAGAGCACTCGCCTTGAGTTGAAGAGCACAGGGACAGCACCCAAGCCCAGAGTTCAAGCCCCACGACAGACAAAAAAAAAAAAAAAAAAAAAGAATAATCTGGCCAGAGCTGGTAGCTCACACCTGTAATCTTGGCTACTCAGGAGACTGAGATCTAAGGATTTCAGTTCAAAGCCAGCAGGCAGGAAAGTTGGAGACTCATCTCCAATTAACCATCAGAAAACTGGAAATGTCACTGTGGCTCAGAGTGGTACAACACTAGCCTTGTGCAAAAAGAACTCATGGATAGTGCCCAGGCCCCAAGTTCAAATCCTACAACCAACAACAACTAAAAAGAATAATCTGCTTCTCAGGAGGTTCTCTACAACCTTGCCTGCCATTGTCATTGCTCTGGTTGACATTCAAGCATTCCTTGGTAATAATGGTTGAAACAAGTGTATTTGAAATGACATGAGTTTCTGTTTTCTTGTTACTTAGAATTCCTAGAGAGATAATTTCCTATGAGTGAACCAATAATAATACTAAAACTGCTTATTAAAGTGCTGATCTTGATCCCCTGTTCCAGATTGGCCTCATCCTTTGTTTCCTTTCCTGCCTGGATGTAGGCCTCCCTCCTGTCAAGTGAGTGCTGCTGATTGGAGAGCTCTTACACCCTCTCTGCTTGCAGATTGTGGGCTGCTGGCAGTGCTCTCTGGTTTTACTATCTGTAAAAATTGGAACTGCATTAACTAATGCTTCAATGTAGATTCAATGAAACAATGTATCCTTGTGAGCTTGAAAAGTTTAATCTTTCAATCAATTAAAAAAATGTTGAACTTCTTGCACATTTTCGTGTGAGTAGCAAACTTGGTGCTTCTCCTAATACAAGAAATAAATAAATGATCATCTTTAAATTATTGCTATAAAAACTTCCATTGACCCGAATGATCACAAACAAGACTATACTAAAGCTACCAGCACAATTATGTTTATTGCAGCATTATTTACCATAGCTAAGATATGGAACCAACCCAGATGCCCCTCAGTAGATGAATGGATCAAGAAAATGTGGTGTATATATACACAATAGAATTCTATGCCTCTATCAGAAAGAATGACATTGCCCCATTTGTTAGGAAATGGAAAGACTTGGAAAAATTCTATTAAGTGAAGTAAGCCAGGCCCAAAGAAACATAGGTCCTATGATTTCCCTTATTTGAAATAACTAGTATATATCTGAGATAAATATTCTTTTTGTTTCCTTTTATTTTTTTATTTTGAAAATACCGTACAGAGGAGTTAAAATTACATATTCTTGTATCTGTGAAAGCAAGAAGGTTTAATACTTTTTGGAGGGACTCTCACTCGATTGAATATTTGTACTTGTAGGATTGAGAATTACAGTAATAGGAATAATGGTACATTCATCTTGGTACAAAATTGCCTTATGATGGTTTGCCTATTTTATGCTAATGTAGAAGCATAGTGGGTTGAGTCATTAGTTAAAAACAAAGCAAAACATGGAGATGACAGTAGGAGGAAGAAAAATGGTGGGAAATTATATGAGGGTTAGAGATTGATTTGTGGGAAAGTCTACTGTGTTATGGATTCAGATTTAAAATGATGGTAGATAGCCTATTCTTGGAGTTTTCTTAGTGGGATTGCTGGATCATAAGGGCAGAAACGGTCAGATAAGTTGATGTTAGGCGAAATGAACCTGAAGATAAGAAATCAAATGGTTTTTCTTTCTTGCTAATGTTTCTAACATATTTATAAGATGATTTCTTTGCTGCTTTGTATGTCCCTCCCCCACGGTATAACCCCTGTTTTCACTGTATTTGATATTGGTATAATTTGAGTAGGGAAAGGGAAAAAATTGTTTAACTAGGGATACAGGTGGACCCATTGCAACAATGAGATGTATAAGACATTATATTGTAAAACAAACTTTACAACTTTGGCGTGGGGTGGTAGGGAAGGTGGATGGGAAGGCATGGGAAACAAAGGAGGAGGCAACAATGCTTGATAAGAAATGTACTCATTACCTTGCTCATGTAATGGTAACCCCACTGTATGGTATTTTCACAATAAAAAAAATTTAAAAAAGAAAAAACTTCCAAATATGAAAATAGAATAATACCATTTTGAAGTTGATCTGATAACTATTTCTCTGGACTATTTCTGAGTGATGTTATGTCTTGTAGAAAAGATGTTTTTAACAAACTAGAACCATACTACCCAAGTAATCAGACTTCTTTAATATATAGCACTGGTGATTCAGGCTTGGAATCTTAGCCTTAGAATCTCAGAAGGCTGAGGTCTGAAGACTGCAGTTTGAAGCCAAACTAAACATCTAAATCCAAAAGACTCTTATCTCCAATTAAGCAGCAAAAAGCCAGAAGTAGAAGTGTGGCTCAGGTGGGAGAGTGCCAGCCTTGTGTGAAAATGGTAAAGGAGAAAACCTAGAACTAGTTCAAGCCCTGGTACTGGCACTTGACACCCAAATATATAAGTATGAAAATGTAAATATATTTATTAAAATGTATGCACATATATATAAATCTATTCACACACATACACAGACATATTTGGTGCTATTACTGAGCCTAGCCTCTTGAGCCTCATTCAATGTTACCCAGCTTGTGAGCTTCTTAGTCATCCTTCTAGCACTAACCTGAGAAGAGGCTTCATTTTCTTCCTACTTGCTTCTTGCTCCTCACAACAACTGCGATAGCATTTGTTCCTGCTCTGCTCTCTTGTTATGATTATGATCTCCTCTAATATAATGTAGGATCTGTATGAAGAGCCAAAGTATTTACTCTTCTTCTTCCTGTTCTAATAGGGTCTTGTATAAGCGGACTTTAGAAATGCCTATGTAATAAGCTACAAAGATCCTAAAAATGAACAATTATACTAAATATCTGTAGGTTAAAGAGGGGACCCATATATATGTTTATAGGTATGTGTATTTGTTAGATTAATTAATGTATTCTTCCTCTTGGCGATGAAAAATTGAGCAAAAATAAAGGGAAAACTTCACATAATAATCATCCAAAAGACATTTGAAACAGCATTCATAGATTTAATTGAGGGATTTTAGAAAAATAAGATATGAGAAAGATGATTGCTTTGGTAATCTCCTTTATTCTACATAACATAATACTAATTTTATGGAAAAACCATATTCAGGATTCTAATTATTGGCACAAGCAACTCTAAGACTTATAAATTGGATAAGTTATTTATTTATTACTATTCAAAGAAAGAGCAAAGCCTCAAGAATCCAATTTCAAAGAGGAAACACTAGTTCATCCTAGGAGAATTTGCTTTCCTTGTACAGCTTTTTGAAATCTGAACCATTATTAATATGTAGTTTTCTAATTTTTTCTTTTTGGTAAGACAGGGTCTACTTATATAGTTCAGATTGGCATCAAATTCACTATCTATATAACCCAGGCTAGCCTTGAACTCATAAACTTTCTGCTTCAGTTTCCAGAGTGTTGAGATGACAAGTACTTGCCAATATGTCCAATTTATTTTTCAGTAATCCTTTCTTGTTAAAAAAAATCCAGAGTTAGCTACTGATTTAGAGTGGGGATGGGGAGGGAGTTGGGTGACAGGCAAATTTGCTATCACTTCTCAGCCCTTAAATAACCTAATGAAGAGCCTCAGAATATGTTTCTAGAATCACTCTTATATTTTGGCAGTCTGACATACTGAAAAAGAAGGCTCGTTGATGCCACAGAAGACATGTATAGAAACATTACCCCCTGAGAAATACCTTCAAGAACAGTGTTGGAGCTAAGGATTTATCTGTGTGAGGAAAATTATAGTTTAGCTGATTCTTTATTCCTTAAGTATTTGTAATCTCAAATAGCTATAAAAATCAAGCCCTTGGATGTGTTTTCACACAGACTCTTTACTTATGAAACCAACCTACTGATTTAATTTTTAACTAGTTAATCTTTATTCTTTTCCTTCATTTATCTCAGAAGAGGAATGCCATTCTCAGGAACACCACAGCTGATTTTGTGTGTGTGTGTGTGTGTGTGTGTGTGTGTGTGTGTGTGTGTGTGTGTGTGTGTGTGTGTGTGTGTGTGTGTGTGTGTGTGTGTGTGTGTGTGTGTGTGTGTGTGTGTGTGTGTGTGTGTCCTGGGGTTTAAACTCAGGCCCTGGGTGCAGTCCCTGGGATTTTTTGCTCAAGGCTCAAGCTCTACAACTTAAATCACATCTCCACTCTGGCTTTTGGTGGTTATTTGGAGCATCACAGTTTGAGATCAGTCTGGGCAAAAAATTCTTGAGATATATCAACTATAATAAAGGATAGTGACATACAGTTTTCATTGCAGTCATGCAATAGGAAGATTTTGGTCCAGGCTGGTGTGGAAAAGGAGGCAAATAAAATATTAAATAAAAAAATAGAACAGATAAAACAAAAAAGAACAATTTACAAAAGAATTGCCAAAAATAAAATAAATAATAATTTACAAAAGAAATTTATAGAAAATAAGTTGAAAGAAAGATTTTCCTCACTGGATTTATTTCTTATAAATGTATCTATGAGTCATTCAGAGATGGCTTAAAGTCAAATCTTCAGAATAACAAATAAGTGGAAGATCGTCATATCTTTTATTTGAAGGATGTTTAACCTGAAATTAGATGGAAATCCCTGTTCAGTCTTTCTTCCAAACTTGCTGTCATGTGTTGTGTCCTATGGATCTACTTCATCCAAGACTAAGTATAAGATGTGCTAGTGCACATTAAAAAAAAAAATTGTGGAGTCAGGTGCTCATGCCTGTAATTCTAACTACTCAGGAAACAGATCAGAGGATCACAGTTCAAAATCGGTTCAATCAAGAAAGTCTGTGATATTCCCATTTCTAGTTAACCACCAAAATAAAAACCAAAAACCAATCCAAACCAAACCAAACCAAACAAAACCAACTGAAAGTGGAGCTGTGGCTGAAGTAGTAAGAGCATCAGCCTTGGGCCAAAAAGCTAAGGCACAGTGCCCAGGCCCTGAGTTCAAGCCCCAGTGCTGCCACACACAAAACAGACAAATAAACACATTTGTGAAGGCATGTAAGGAATCTTAAGCCAGTCAGTCACTAATACTAATGCAAATACTAGCCCCAAAACAAAGAAGACACACAAGAAATCAAGTGTGTTTAAGGGGTGCTGTGGGCTGTATTCCTGAGACCATTAGTGAGAGTAAGATTATATGAACTCCCTCCTTTAATTGTGAATTTTTTCAAGGTTTGTCAGTGTTTAGAAATATGAGTGAATACGTATATGAGGAGTGTTTTAATTTGATAAACACCTTGATAGATGGAAAGCCTTTCCAGTTTTGTATTAATTTTCTTTAATCTCTTAGAGACTCTGAGATCTACTTATGTCATCTGAATATAATACTATTGGGGTGAGGCTTTGTACTTAGCATGTCCCTGGGGTTTTTACCTGTGTAACCTATTTGGAAATTAAGCTATAAGTCTTTTACAACATTAGCAGACTTTTACATATTAGCAATATGCTTGAGGCATATGCAATCAGGCAGGTTGGCTAGATGAAGTTAATGAGCAGAGAGAAAATGTACTTACACATTCAGTCAGGGTTATTGTTTAGATAATCCAGATGTGCCAATGGAATATAATTCATTACATTTTCTTCTACTCCATATAAATGTTTTGCAACATAAAAGAGTCATTTCATTCCATGTTAGTAATTACTAAAATTACCTTGGAACATTTTCTGCTACTGGAATGTCCATAAATCTATTTGAACTTTAGATCCCAAAGGAGGTAGAATTGTCTTGCTCTCTATCAGACATCTCCCCTCCTCCACCAGAGCTAAAACTTCTGCTATAGACCAAGTAAATATTTATTCAATATCTAATGGTTTTGTAATTGGCAATTTTTATAAACTTTTATATATTATCATTGAGACCTTGTAGGAAAAAGTTGTTTTAACTTGTGTTTACAAAATAAGAAATGTATTCACTTTTGTATAAATATGAAGGTGAGGTAAAAGTCAGTTCACTCCATTTAGCAGCAAGATGCAGAAAAACTTTTGAAGTAATATATGTTTTTTCACCACAGTGTACATGAACAAATATCAATAGATGACACAAAAAGCGTTTTGATTGTAATTTGATATGATTTTGATTTTAGAAAGTTTTCTCAGGTAACAGCTTCTCTTTAGATGAATTATAGCCATTTTCCCTTGCACAAAAGTGTGCTCAGACATCTTATTTCATGAGCTCATGTAGCACACACCATTTTTATTTTTAATATGTATTTTTTCATTTTGATGTAAATATCATAAGTGATATCCCACTCTTCCCTCATGTTTGCATCTTGAAAAAATGACTCCTGGGTCGTTAAAGAAACATTCCTCAATTAGAACAAACTTACTAGTGTTGAAACAAGATTTTTAGACCACAGACCCAATGTTCAAGAGTCCCATATCAGGTCTGGCCACTCGCTCCCATATGCCAAATACAGAGACAATGGTAAAGGGCAAAGAAAGGAGATGTATTACATGGTAGTAATGGGAAGACAACACATTAACACACCTTCAGATGCACAGACTTGGGTTTCAGGTTAAATAGGGAAAATTGGGAGCAAAGAGTGACAAAAAAAAGTATGCATTTCTTGGCACAGTGACTCATGCCTGTAATCCTAGCAACTCAGAAGAGCCCAGCTAAAGCATCTTTTTTGATTACCTTTTACAGTGTCAAGATTTTAATTGTACCAAGATTTTACGTGTATTTGAAAAAGACAGGGAAATTCCCAAACAAAAGATTCCAGCTAAAGCATCTTTTTGATCACTTTTTACAGGATCAAGATTTTTAACTGTGTCAAGATTTATATATATTTGAAAAGGACAGAGAAATTCTCCAAGAAAAGAACTTAAATCTCTATCTACATTGGGGGGAAAAACAGGTTTTTTGACCCCAGATCCAAACTCTAAGACTTTCACATATTAGGTCTGGCCCCTTGCTCCCTCTCCTATACCAATTGAAGAGACGTGGTGAAGGACAGAGAAAAAAGATTAATTACAAGGCAGACTCAGAGAGATAGTAATTGAGCCTTTGCTTTAAATAGATAAGGGACTGGAGAAAGGTATGCTTAGTTAGAACAGTCTCCAGTCATAGGTGTGGTAGATAGGTTGGCCATTATTCTGAAAACCGTTAGCCCTTGATCACTTGAGAGAAGCTGTAACAAGTCTCTCACTGTTGCCTGGCCAGTGGTCTGTAATTTTTGGCTGATCTTTATGGGGACACTTAGCTTTTTGCAACATGATGGTAAGAAGATCGCATTGTCTGTCTGAAGGGAAATTTGCCTTTTGTCTCCAGAGGTAACAAATCCTGTCTTTCTGGAGGTGATTACAAAGTGATTGCAGGAGAGAATGACTCAGATATCAAAGGGCACAGATGGAAATGGAGGACTGGGTACCTACCCTTTATCATACTTTTGGTCAATTTATGGGCCAACAAAAGCAGCTTTTTTCTTTCTTTTTCTTTTTCTTTTTTCTTTTTGTTGATTGTGGGGCTTGAACTCAGGGCCTGGGTGCTGTCCCTAACATTTTTTTCTCAAGGCTAACACTCTATCACTTTGAGCCACAGTTCTACTTCCAGTATCTGAGTGGTTAATTGGAGCTAAAAGTCTCCTGGGGACTTTCCTGCCTGGGCTGGTTTTGAACCACAATCCTCACATCTCAGCCTCCTGATTAGCTAGGATTATAGGTGTGAGCCACCAGCATCCAGCAAAAAAAGCAGCTTTTAAAATTGTGGTTTACAGCTTTGTTTTCAAGGGCCAAATAATTTTTTCTAATTAATTAGTGATTTTTTTTCTCTGAATAATTTTAATGTACTATAAAAACAAATAAAAACATGTTTTAAGTTGAAAACTAGTAGTAAAGTTGCTATTACTTCTAAATTGTTGGGTGTGGCTCAGATCATCTAAGGTTTTAAAAAGGAAGGAGACCTCCTTATGGAGAACAGAAAGGAAAAGTTAAAAAGAACTTAAACTGTTCTTTGAACAGTGTTTGTAAGTGGACATTTCCAGTTTAGCAGAAACTTTGCTCAACTAAGATCACAATGCTCATTCACATGCTAATGCTTGGCCATCTTCCCTTCCTTTTTTAAAAGAAAAAAAAGTAGGAATATGCTGAAGGTCATGTGACCCTAATTACTGCAATTATGAGCTTTCTCGGAGTAATCACTCAGGTTGCACCCAGAGTGAGCATCTGCTGATGGTGAATAGATCAGATTGCTAAAGACAGGCTTCCTTATAAGACAACTATGATTCATTTCCATATCCACAGCTAAAATCCATATGCTCTAATAATAGCATTCTTTCTTCCAGGCCTTTTACTTGGAGTTACCTCTTAAAATGTATTTGGAACTATTTAAAATACGTGTGTGTGTGTGTGTGTGTGTGTGTGTGTGTGTGTGTGTGTGTGTGTGTGTGTGTGTGTGTGTGTGTGTGTGTGTGTGTGTAGAAAACATTCAATAATGACTAATAATGAAGGCAGGAGCCTTTTTCACCTACACAATTGCAGTTGTTTGTACAAGGAGAAAAGACGATCACAAGATTCAATCATTCTAATGCATATTCTTTTTCTGGTTTATGTTCTTGATGTGGGAATGGACATCTAATTTCTGATTGCCAATGTATATGCTAAAGAGAAACAACTTTAGATCATTGCTGAAGATAATTCTCTAGCAAGGCAAATTATTTTCCCTCTCATATGAGATGACTGACTTGTCAAAGTGGTTTTGTTTCTTGTATTAATTTTTTTAACTTTGTTCCCTTTTGCTCAAAATTTTTAATATAATGGCCAACTAGTAGTTTTAAATTTCATTGTGTATTATTGGATTTACTTTTTAACATCTCTCAATGCATACAGTAACTTTAGAGTAAACCTCTGTGCTAAGTTGCATGTTGGGATGTGTTAATCAATACCTTTTAGTGATCTTGGTTTGTCTGTCCACATTGGTTAATGACAGTGAAGTCAACAAAATTTCAATGCATCTTCAATGCATCTTGGTAGGCCTACTTTCCTCCAGGCTGTGTAAAATGACTGAGGGAATTTCTTATTTCATTTAGCAGATGCTTTTTGGAACACTTCATGTGCTGTAGCAGGCATGCTTACTCAGCTCCAGGTAGAAACAACCTCCAAACTGCCTGCATGCACTTTTTAGGACAGTCACTTGAAGACATTAAAACATAATGCAATTTAATCATGGCTAAGTGTAATTATTTGTCTTTTACAATCCATTGGATTTACTTGTTGATTTATTTATTTATTTACTTATTTATTTATTCTAATTTTTACAAATGACGGAAACCATGTAGCCTGTGTTTCTTTGAATCTGGCTTATTTCTCTTAAGATATTTTTTTCCAAGTCTTTCCATTTCTTTACGAGTCATTCTTTCTAAAGGAAGCATAGAATTCCATTGAGTATATGTACCATATTTTCTTGCTCAGTTCATCCACTGAGGGACAACTGGGTTGACTCCATATCTTACTTAGCCATGATAAACAATGCTGCAACAAACATAGTTGTACTGGTAGCTTTAGTGTGGCCTGGTTTGTGGTCATTTGGGTAAATGCCCAGGAATGGGATTACTGGGTCATAGGGAACCTCTATGTTTAGTCTTTTTTCTTCTTCTTTTTTTGTACATTTTTTATTGTAAAAATACTGTACAGAGGGGTTAGAGAGCAAAGTAATGAGTACATTTCCTATTGAGCATTGTTGCCTCCTCCTTTGTTTTTCTCCTACCATCACTTCCCTCCCACCTCAACAGCTACCCACCCTCCCAGCCAAAGTTGTAAAGTTCATTTTCAATATAGTGTTTTGTACATCTCATTGTTACAATGGGTCAACCTGTATCCTTGTTAGGCATTTTGTTTTTTCCCTTCCCTTCCCCAAATTAGAGAAGTCTCTTCAATAAATGGTGCTGGCAAAAATTGTTTAAACACCTGTAGAAAACTAAAGTTAGATCCTCATATATCACCCTGCACCAGAATCAACTCCAAATGGATCAAAGACCTTGGAGTCAAACAGATACCCTGAAAACATTACAGGATAGAATAGGAGAAACTCTAGGTCTCCTTGGCCAGGCCGAAATTTTCTTAATAGAGACCCAGAAACACAACAAATCAAAGAAAGGTTGGACAAATGAGATTGCATGACATTGCAGAGCTTCTGCATGGCAAAGGACATAGCTAGCAAGATCAATAGAAAGCCCATGGATTGGAAGAAGATCTTCACTAGCCATACAACAGACAATGGTCTAAAATATATTTGGAACTCAAAAATTTAATCCCCAAACAACAAATCCTCAAAGAAACAACTGCCCGATAGATAAGTGGGCTAGAGACTTAAAGAGGAATTTCTCTGAAGAGGAAATAAGAATGGCCAATAGACACATGAAGAAATGCTCAACCTCTCTAACCATAAAAGAACTTCAAATCAAAACATTGAGGTTCCACCTCACCTCAGTTAGAATGGCTATAATCCAGCATTCTAATAACAACAGATGCTGGAGGGGATGTACCAGAAGGGAACCTTACTGCATTGTTGGTGTGAGAGTAAACTTGTTCAACCACTTTGGAAAGTAGTATGGAGGTTCCTCAAAGGACTCCACATAGAGCTCCCCTATGACCCAGCAATCCCACTTTGGGGCATTTACCCAAACGATCACAAACAAGGCCATACTAAGGCTACCAACACAACTATATTTATTGCAGCATTATTTACCATAGCTAAGATATGGAACCAACCCAGATGCCCCTCAGTAGATGAATGGACCAAGTAAATGTGGTATATATATACAATGGAATTCTATACTTCCATCTGAAAGAACAACACTGCCCCATTTGTTAGGAAATGGGATATATATATCATACTTATATAATATATATACATATTAAGGGAAGTAATCCAGACCCAAAGAAACATAAGTCCATGGTTTCCCTTATTTGCAATAACTAGCACACATGTAGGACAAGCAGAAAAGTGAAAGCTATGTATGTATGAGCATATAAAATGATGTTAAGTGAAATGAATCCCAAGATAGGGACACAAATATCTTTTTTCTTTCTTGCTATTGTTTCTATCATATTTGTAATGTACCATGTGATTTTTTTGTTTCTTTGTGTGTTCCTTCCCCACAGTATAACCCCTCTTTTCACTGCATTTGATGTTGGTGCCTTGCATCTTGTATATATGTTTAGTCTTTGAAGAACCTCTATACATTCCCACCAACAGTGTAGTAGGGTTCCCTTTTGGCCACATACCTGCCAGCATTTTTTTGCGGGGGGTGGGGGTGGGAGGGAGGTGGAGGGTCTGGTCATAGGGCCTGGAACTCTGGGCCTAGGCGCTGTCCGTCAGCTCTTCAGCTCAAGGCTGAAGCTCAAGGCTCTACCACTTGAGCCACAGCGCCACTTCCAGCTTTTTTCTTTTTGCTTACGTGGTGCTGAGGAATTGAACCCAGGGCCTCATGCATGCAAGGCAAGCACTCAACCACTGAGCCATCTTCCCAGCCCCCCTGCCATCATTTTTTATTATTAGTTTTTCTTGATAATGGCCATTCCAACTGCAGTGAGGTGAAATCTCAATGTTGTCTTGGACATGATTAATTAAATAGCACTCTAAACATTCACACAGTGAGAAAAGGAGGATAATCTTAGGAGAACATCACAAAGGTTCAGTAGCTAGTTATGTGCATATGATCCTATAAATGATGCTTATCGAAAAGTACTCCAAGTAATGGAAACAAGAGGTTTATTTTTATTGTACTGTTTGTGGTTCTTTTTTTTCTTCTTTTTTACTTTTGTTTATTCCATTTTGTTGTTGTTTTAGATTTCTGTACCCTTTGTCTTATATATAAGTTTATGTATGTGTCTTAGGGAAGGGAAGGGGAAGCACAGAAATGGTAGGACAAACGGTGAACCAATTCAGCAGTGATACTCACTAGACACTGTGTTGGAAATGAACTATACAACTTGGGGGAGGGAGGGAAGAATGGCGGGGAAAAACTGGGAGAAAAGGAAGAGGGAGACACTGTTCAAAAAGAAATGTACTCATGACCCAACTTATCTATAACTGTAGCCCCTCTGTTCATCACCTTTACAATAATTTTTTTAATGCAGCATTTGCAAAACTTGTTGTCTTCATTTTTAAATCATGTTTTAAAGGTATCAATTAAAGTTTTAAGAGACTGTTATATGGCAGCACCTCACCAGGCCCCCCCACTTTGTCATTGCTAGGAAATACACAATTTATTATCTAAGAATAAAGGATTTTTGATTGGATTGCAACCTTTTGCTCTCTCATTTCGTGTCTTTATACTTCCTTCTTTAAACCCTTTAATCTTCCTTCCATTTTTTTTTAAATCAAAGAGAAAGGTTCTTCAGTAGGAAAGATTGCGATCTCTCTCTTCTAACTTGTTACAGGAAACATTGTAGAGATTTAGCAATGTAGAAATTCTCAGCCAGATCCAAAGCTTTTCCAAGACATCAGAATCACCTTCAGGATCCACTTAAACAGTGAATCTATTAACAGAAGTTGTAGGTTCCAGCCACAGAATCCCTCAATATGATTATAACGGTGAAGGTCAGAGATAACACATTTAATTAACAAGGCTCAGACTGGTTGTAGGAAAAGACAGAATATCTATTTCCACCCATTTTCTTCATACAGACATGTTTAGGTTTGAATAGAGGAGGATATGAGGATAGAGGGAAAGAGGTATCTGTAATTATTTAGTCACACTCAGATGTATCATGTTGGTCATAGGTAGTCTTCAAGTAAAGGTTTCCAGTTAGAGTCCTTACCACCAGTGATCTGCGGGGAAGGGGCATTACATGATTGCAAAGAGACTACAAGAGAGAAAGTCTTAATGCAAGAGACACAGATACAAAACTGAAGTAGGAACACCAAGCTTTTGGTTATTAGTTGGGTATCTGTAGGCCTAAGTGAGCAGCTAGCAGTTTTTAAACTTTTTTAACCTTTTAAGCACCTGTACAAAAATGTTGTTATAGTTACATAGTCCATTCTATAGTATGTTCTGATAAAGAAACTTTGCATGCCAAATCTAAGAATAATGTCATGGCGGTCTGGTAATTGTATTTTCTAGTTCAGAAATCAAGCCATCATGGAAATCTAATAATAGAATACCATGATAAATTAAGTATATGATGATGTAGCTGAGTTCCAATGGCTCACACTGGTAGTATTAGCTACATAGGAGACTGAGATTTGGAAACTCATGGCTTAAGTTAGTTTGGGCACAAAAGTCTATGAGGCTCACTTTCAAAAATAACCAGAAAAGGGCTGGGTTAGAGGCATGGCTTATGTAGTAAAGTGGTAGAATATCAACTAGTGAAACAAACCAGCCAAGTAAGCACAAAGCTCTAAGTTCAAACTCCAGTACTGCCAAAAAATGTATAAAAAGTGTATGTGTCTTGGGCATGATAAATTATATAGGACTCTAGACATTCGCACAGTGAGCCCAAAGGAGAATATTCTTAGGAAAGGATCACAAAGGCTCAATGGTTGTGTGCATATGTTTATTAAAGTGAACTCCAAGAAATGGAAGCAAAAGATGCTATGTTATTTTGCTTCTAGTATTTTTTGTTTTGTTTTCTCCTTTGTCACTGTTTGGTTTTCTGTACCTCTTGTCTTGTATGCAAGTTTATCTGTTCTGTGGAGGGTAAGAAAGCACAGAAATGGTGGAACGAAGGTGAATAAATGCAGCAGTGATATTCATTAGACACTATGTTGAAAATGAACTATACACTTGTAGGGGAGTAGTCAGGAGGGAAAAACTGAGAGAAAACGAGGGAAGAGGAGACACTGTTCAAAAAGAAATGTACTTATTACCTGACTTATACAACCTTGCCCCCTCTGTACATCACCTTTACAACAATAAAATAAATAAATTAGAAAGCAAAAAAGTATATGTGTATATACATAAATATATTTGTATGCACATACATATGTGTATACTTATATATGTGTATAAATTTATATATTGTGAGTATTACTTTTAAACACATATGTGTATACATAATATATATTTTACATTTATAAATGTGTAATATAATTTCTACTATGTATAAGTATATAAATTCTAATGTTTATATTCACATATGTAAGTTAATACCAGTAAATAGCTCATTAGTCCTTTCTCTTGCTCCCTTGTCTCTTTTTCCTTTAATCTCTTCTCTTTTTTTCTGTTGGGAATGAATGTTTATACATCAGTTACCCAGAGGAGGCTTCTCTATATTGGGCTAGATGTCCTTACTATGCAATACCACAACATCCCAAATCTCATCTCATTGTACTTTATTACCACTCCCCGTTGAACATTTTCTTTTGAAGCGCATGCCATGTTTGACTTATCATCACTGTATAAGTGTTGCCTGCCATCATTATCCCTCTTAGTGCTGTTGCTTGGTTGCTGTTTCATTCCAGTACTGTCTGCATCCTTCCCATTGCTCTCCTGAGCCATTTCCTTTCCAATCATCCTTTCTGACTGGCCTTCTACAGGTTAGATGTTGGACCTAATTAATTTGGGGAACTCCTTTGTTTTCCCTTTTGGACATCCCTGTGATATTCAGCAGTCAGTTGTCTCTCCAAATTTCTTAAAAGGAATAAGCAGATCTGTACCGCTTCCTGTGACGTTTTATTTACTTTTCTCTAGCCAGGTAGTCTAATTCAAGGATTGAAGTGCCCTAGATTTCCAGATTGGTCTCGTATAGATACAGTGCTCAATGCTACCTGCTGTTTATATTTTAAGCATAACTTATACTCTATTTGAAAACCTAAGACTAACTATGGAGTTGTTATCCATAAAAAGAATGTTTCCTCATTTGCAGAAACAAAAGTTACATGACTTGCCTCATTGATGACTGATACCTTCCATTTCTAATATGCGTAATTCATTTGGGCTTATTAAAAAAAAGAGGAAATGGGTTAATGCATCAAAAACTATGCGTTGTGGAGTGCGTAAATGTTGCACCATTTATTTTTGTACTCTAGAAAGGTTGGCATGGAAACCTTGAGAAGACATTTTAGATGCTAGATAATACTAAAAGATTTACATTTTAGAAGTCCTGGTTATTTATTTCACTGTATAATCAATCTTAATATTCCCAATTAAGATATATAAAAATTTCCTATAAGCATAAAATAGCATTTTTGTTTCTGTCTATATTTTGGATAAGATATAAATTTTATAAGAGAATCATAAAAAAAGAAGGTAGAGTCAGTTGAGAATTGTCAAGAATTAAGCAACCTAATTCACAAAATGCAGATATAGATGGTGGAATCATAAATATTTCAGTTCAAATCCTAGCTCTAAGCTTTTTGAAAATTGCTATATTCATAGTCTTAAAATTGAGTTATTAATTGAAGAAGCAAATGATATAATGCATGTAACTTGCAACATATTATCAGGTAATAATATAAAATGCACTTGAATGAAATATCAGTTCATCAGCTTTATTAAAGAATGGGTACAAAAATGTTTCTCAAACTACTGTCATTCAGATCTCTCTATCAGTTGTCTTGTTTTCCATCCTTCCTTCTATCTTTTGCCAGAATGTTGTGAAATGTCTCAAGACATGCACTAATCGATTATGCTTCTGTGGATGAAAACAAGCAATGAAAGGAGTTCCACATCCATTATTTTTAATTGAAGACATGTTGTTATACATTACTGAGGACAGCTCTTTTACCACACACGTGCTAAGTGTGATAATCATGTTCATTGGAATCTGGAGATCTGGGTTCAGCTTTTGTCTCTTCTGTCAAGGAGCTATGCAATCTTAAGGGATTTCAAACCTTGAAATACAGGTTTTTTTTGTTTTCCTTTTTCTATATACATTAAGTAGAGAAACATATTCTTTTTGTGTGTGCTGTGCTGTTACTGGGACTTGAAATCAGGTCCTTATGTTCTTTCTTAGCTTTTTTGCTTAAGGCTGGTGCTCAAGGCAGCTTTTTGTTGGTTAACTGGAGATAAGAATTTACAGACTTTTCTGCCAAGGCTGATTTCAAACTAAATCCCTTAGATTTTTGGCCTCCAGAGCAACTAGTAATACAGGTACCCATCTCCGTCTGTTTTTTAATGTATGTTCTATCCTATTCAAATTTGATATTGGAAATTAAATGAAGTCTATTTTAACATTCTTTAAAGCCCTGTATCTTCCCTTTCTACTGATAAGCCAAGAAAAAACTTTTTTTTTCTTGTTGGTCGTGGGGCTTGAACTCTGGGCCTGGGCACTCAGTGTCCCTCAGCTCTTCAGCTCAAGGTGAGCACTCTACTGCTTGAACCACAGCACTACTTCCAGTTTTCTAGTAGTTTATTGGAGATAAGAGTCTCACGGACTTTCCTGCCTGGGCTTGCTTTGAACCAAGATCCTCAGATCTCAGCCTCCTGAGTAGCTAGGATTACTAGTGTGAGCCACCAGCACCCGGCAAAATAAACATTTTTATAAATGATATCTATTAAAAATTAGTAATTTATACCTCAGTCCATGAATGAAATTATTAGATAGTTCATTTACAGAGTTGGGATAAAATCCATGACCTTGAATATGTTAGGCAAGTACTTTACCACTGAGCCACACCCCCACCCCACAAAAAATTCTAAGTCTATTTTTGAAAATACAGAGATCAGTTTTCCATATCCATATTTGGAAATGGCATCCTCTGATTTTACTGAGGCATGATGCACTAAAAAACAATTGATACATTTTATACCAAAATAACGTAATTATCTGAGTTAGTCATAAGGAGGAAATAACTGAAAGGAATAACTTCCACTTAGGAAACCCTGTGGTATACAGAGAACTACTCAATCATGAAAGGCTTATCTGTTACCACTGACTGCCTTAGATCTGTTAAAGGTTCTGCCAAAGCACATTCATTTCTTTGTGGACTTATACTTGGGATGCCCTTAGGTTTGGGACCAAAAAAAAAAAAATAGAAAAGAAAAGAAATGTCTCAACTAGGTGTGGTGTCATTTACTTGTAATTCTATCTACTTGAGAGGATAAAAAAAGAAAGGTGAGGTGAAGAACAGCTACAACAAAGTAAGAGAGACCTTAACTCAAAACAAAGTATAAACAAAAAGGCTGAGGGTCTGGCTCAAGCAGCAGAGCACATTTCTAGCAAGCAAAAGACCCTGGTTTCATCTCTAGTACTGCAAAGAAAGAAACAGAGAAAGAAAGAAAAAGAAAAAGGAAGAAAGGGAGGAAGGGAGGGAGGGAGGGAGGAAGGAAGGAAGGAAAGAAAGAAAGAAAGAAAGAAAGAAAGAAAGAAAGAAAGAAAGAAAGAAAGAAAGAAAGAAAGAAAGAAAGAGAAAGAGAGAAAGAAAGAAGGAGAAGGAAGGGAGGCAGGGAAGGAGAGAAAGAGAGAGAAAGAAAGAGAAGGAAAGAAACAGAGAGAGAGAGAGAGAAATAAGAAAGAAAAGAAATGCATCAAGTAAAAAGATGAGTATGCCTCTGGGAAAGGATATCACAGTACAACTGTATAGACTTACTTTACTTACTTTACTTACTTACTTACTTTACTTACTTTACTATAGTCCCAGTGATTCTAACTAAAGCTTTATTAGTATACCAGAAGAATGCCAAGAAGACAAACGGGAAATTCCACTAAAGAAAAATCTCAGATTTTCCCCTAGAAAACACGTATTTACCTGGTATATTTCAAAAATATGTGGATAGCTTTGTTGAAACATGTAGTTTCTACACTACTTTTACAATTTATCTTTCTTTTTTTCCCCTAAGAAAGTTTGGGTGTGGGGGGAGGAACTCTCATGATAGTAACCAATTAATTCCATTTCCTGTAATATTTTCTTTTCTTGTGGTTGCTGGCTTTTAGCCAATTCTATTTTTGCATTTATTTTTCCCCATTACATTCAGTTATTCTTTTTTCTCTGGGTAGAGGAATTTTTGTGTTTTTTTTTCATATTCTCAAAACGGAATTCTTAGGTCATATCATGATTCTCGTGTTTTCAACATAAATCTTAGGATTTTATAAAAGATGCTATACTTCAGAAAGTGTTTTCAACTAGGAGTAGATTTGCAATTCACAATTCTTTTCACAAGTTCTGTGCTTTCAGAATATAGCAGCTAGCTTGTGCTGCTGTGGTTTAAAAGAGGAAATGGGAAGTGGAGGAAGTGACCTCATAAAAATGCAGAAGAAATGGAATGGTAATAATATAAAAAACAGAGAGTATTTCACTTTGTGAGCCTGTGATAATTCTTAAAGTGGAGGGAAATCACACTCTATATCTGAACAAATCGGGTATGGGAATGAGAGGCAGAAAACCTTCTCAGCCTTTTGGTTTGGGTTGGTTTGTTTCCTTTTTTATTTCCTAGAGTTGGATTTTTTTTGAACATCAGTTTTATTTGGGTAAGACATCTGCCATTTACTGTTTAGGATGTAGGCATTTATAAATCTTAAGAGAACAAGACTTCTCTCTGGGTGCAAATGCTCCTGTCTTTCTGTCTTTATATACTACATGATGGAAAACAGAAGCACTTGAGAATTTATAATATTTGTCTTGTAACTAGATTATCTCTATTAGATCCTTAGCTGTCCACATCTTCATTTTCTGCCATCTTAAAAGTGAAAGCAAGAAGTTTTGCTCATGAAATCAGAACTGTAACTAAATCCAACAGCACCCTACTTTCTGATCATCGGCATTAATGTTAGGAATTTCATTTCAGGCTTGAGATATGAAGTTAACCAATCCACTCCCCAAATTTAACCCTGCACCACACACTATGGATGAAATATAGTACAGAATTCATAAAGCTGACTGACCATGAAACTACCCCTGTTTTCCTATCCCTCTCAGGTAGATCTTAGAAGACCATTCAATACCTGAGTGTGGCAGACCTCTAAAACAGAAAGCCTTCTAGGAAGGCTTTCCCATAATCATGATAGAACTTGAGGGATAATTGCTAGATACAGGATAAAATTGCCTTTATTTTTCATGGCACTTCTTGTGTATGATATCTGATAGACACTTTCCCTACATTATTCTATGTTAAAACAAAAACGAAAGCACTTAATCCCCAACCTACTTTAACCTGTGTTTTCTTGATAATCATTTACATATTGTTGAAGTATCAGTAGGTCTTATGTTTTTGTGTAGTTATTCATTGTTTCCCCTAATCAGTATTTTTTGCTCCTTGAAGAGTCTAACATCTTGGTATAGCACAAGGTGTTACTCAATATTTGTTTAACAAATCTAATCACTCCTTTTGTATAGCCACTGATGCTTTCTTTGGTCTTTCTCTCACACAAAAATATCCTGCTTCTTTTTCTTTTTCTTTCTACTTCTCACAGTTCTAAGCCCAATACTAGGTTTCTTCACAATAGTAGTTCAGAGGAAAACAATAAATACTTTGAGTTTGTGTGTGTTTGTATATGCTAAGTACTTCTAAGCTACTTTTTTCTTCTTATTTTAGCCATATTATACTTCTATTTTTACTAGACAATTATTGTCTTCTAGGTGTTCAAAATCATTTGTTATGACTTTTTCTTTCTTTCTTTGTTCCATGGGTGACTATATAAGGGAAACAAACTCAATAATTCTGAGCATTGAGATACATTAAGCATTTTCCTTAGGTATATTTAATTTTGATTGAGATTAAATGATAAATTACAGAGAATGACCAAAAACAAAAAAGAAATAAAAACAACAATCAACACCCATCCACCTCCCCCCAAACCTGAAATAACAGTAGTTGAAGCCAGTCCTAGTTTGCTCCATCATGGCCGAAAGCCCCAATGTCCTTTATATTTTTGGACTGCCATCTTCAGTATGGAACTGCCATTTTGTTTCCAAGATGGCTGCATCAGCTCCGACCATCTTATTCCCTTTATTCTGGAAATCTGCATTGAGAACCAAGGAGAAGCAGAAGATCATGGTCTTATTCTTTACATCCTTTAGTAATATTTCCTACTGACCAAACACTATCTTTTGTTCTTATATCCATGGATCAAAAAGTTCTTTGAAAGTCGTTTAAGGATTCAGGTGGACCTGTTGCAACAATGAGAAGTACAAAATGTCATGTCAAAACCAGCTTTACAATGTCGGTGTGTGGGGGGAAGGGGGGTATAATTGGATGGGGGGAGGGGGGAGGCTGGGAAGGGAGGTGAAGGGTAAACAAAGGAGGAGGCTGCAATGCTTGGTAAGAAATGTATGCATTATCCTGCCCATGTAATTGTAGCCCCTCTGTACAGTATGTTCTCAAATAAAATAAAATTAAATTAAAAAAAAAGTTCTTTGATAATATTTTACTATAGAGATGAATGTGGTATTCCTAAGAATAAAGACACACCAAACTTTAATTGAGAAAAGGGAAGAATGCATGGAGGACAGTTCTTAGCCTTTGCCACACTAAAATGAGCCTGGTATGTTTACTAATCAGAGGACACAGTACAGATGATTAGAATTGTAGTGAAAGCTCAATATTCATTTTTATGATTATAGGACAATCTGCATAGGAAATTAAATGTCTCTTGCAAAATATGTAATCTGAGATTACACAAATTATAGTTTGAGTATTTTTCTCAGCTTGAGATAAATGCTATATCCTATTAATTTGTATTTGTGAAATTTGAGGCAGCATGCTAGAAACTTGAAACATACTGTATTATTATTTTTTCTTTGCAATAATCCACTAATATATGCTTTTACCTTTCTAATATTTGAAGCATCTTAGATTTTGAAGAATTACTTTGCTACAAGTCACATCAATAATAGTAAATGGTACTGGATTTTAACCAGTGTCTTTAAGGTTTCCAAATATGTGTTGCTCCATCCCTATATTGCTCAGTTGCTACTAGCTTCTTAATTTTTATTCATTCTTAGTTTATTTTATTTAATATGTACTTAGATTTCCTATATTATAGACTGTACGTGAAGATACTGACTGGATGAATACTGATCTAGTATTTTTGTTAAAACTGTGAACTACTTCTAACACTTCAAGACTACTCAAAGCAAATACCTTTGGCATTTTTCACTCTAGATAATGGCATTTTTTTTGAGGAAATTAGGTAAGAAGATAAGTGGTAAATTCTAAGTACTTTCTTTTTCATAAGAAAAATGAGAGAAATAGATTCCTAGGAAAAGATAATGTCCTTCTTTGCATTTAAGATCTTATTGTACCCAGTAGACTGATGTTGTGGGTATATTGTGTCTATATTACAAGATGTGTACATATAATATTCCTTTGTCAAATGTTTTTATTCATCATGTGGTAGCATGGCTTTTGAAACCATTTGACTTAAGATAGCATGTCTGATTCCATTGAGTAGTTATTACCTGTAAGTGCCACAGTGTGTAAAATGCTAATACAACTTTAATGAGCCTGAAAAAGACTTTCATCAAATAAGTTATAAAATAATAAAATGTGTATTTGCCATATTTATGAGTTTGAACCTTCAGGACAGTAAGTCAGAAGCTGAAGAAAATTTGCCTTTAATAATATTTTTTTACTAGTTGATTAAGTATGCTTTACTTAAATTTATTATTATTTTTTTGTCGGTCGTGGGGCCTGAACTCTGGGCCTGGGCACTGTCCCTCAGCTCTTCAGCTCAAAGCTGGTGCTCTCCACTTGAGCCACAGCGCCACTTCCAGCTTTTTCTGCTTATGTGGTACTGAGGAATCAAACCTAGGGCCTCATGCATGTGAGGCAAACACTCTTCACTGATCTACATTCCCACCCCCTAAATTAATATTTTTATTTAAGTTATAGTGATTAAATTCTTAAATTGGAATAATTAAGTTAATAATATGGGTCATTAGCAAGCCATTTTTGCAATTACTCTGTTTTTGTTTGTGTATTTCTTTATTAATTTTTGTGCTGGTGTTGGGGTTTGATCTCAGTCCCAGTTCAATTACTCTGTTTCTAATGCTAAATTAAAGTTCCTTTAACAATCCAGGTAAGAGAAGTTTGAGACATTGATCAAATTAGGGTGCTCATATGTACCTGATCTCATCTAAAGGAAGGATCTTATTGAGAACAGTCATCCATAAATTCTGTTTTATAAAATATAAATGTTAATTGTTTCCATCCTTTAATGGATTAGAAAGCAGCAGTCCTGGGCATGAGCTCAACTCTCATATGATCTGGAGTTATTTTGTGTAAGCTCTTCATGAGTATCATTTCCTTCCTCTTCACTGCCATTACTAGTACTTGCTGAGTGGGAAGCCCTTGCTATGTTTTATTTCACAGAATCCTTACAGTAGCTCTAATGATGTGATGATATTATTATCTATTTTTAATTAATTTATTAGTTAGGTTTTTTTGTGTGCTAATACCAGAACTTGAATTCAGGACTTTACATTCAGCTAGCACTCTTATCACTTTAAACTATACCCTCAATCCAGCATTTCGCTGGTCAACTGAAGATCAGCTTTGCACAGACTTTTCTGCTTGGTCTGGCTTGGAATCACAATTCTCAGATCTCAGCCTCTTGAGTAGTTAAGATAACTTAACCTTAAAAAAAATCATTAAACAATAATACCATGGATTTATAGCCCACAGTTGATTGGACTTTCATTCAGATGAAGACACGTGGAAGTCTGAGCCTGCCCATGTCTCTACTCAGTTTCTTACATCTGGAACCGGCAGTGTTTAGATGGTTTTAGTCTTAGGAATTGTTCTCTAAATTATTTTTCTCAAATTTTACTTGGTCTCCTGGAATTCAGGATTGCAAAATACATCCTAATCTATGTAGAAGTCAGTGTAGACTAAGTCTGCAAGTTTCTTGTATTTGATTTTATTAAGTGATAACTTGAGCTAGTCAGCAAGTTTCAGGAATGTATCACCAATGAATTGAGTAATGCATTTAATATATTTTGGAGTATCTTTAGCCTGCTCTCTGGTGAACATGTAGTAGCTGAGTTTTGATTACCCTTTCCTACCCCCCAGCATCTTCCCTTTCCCATTCAGATTTTTATGTTTCCATTCAGTGTCTCTATTTATTTCGTGCTCAAGGCTCCTTTGTACAGTTTCAAAACCAAGTCTTGAATAATGAGCAAGCCTAATTGTTCCTTAATTTTTCCTACTTCCTCCACAAAGCTAGGTTTTTTTAAGCTTATTATTTTTTTGGCTTCTTCATTTTTTTTAACCAGGGAAATTTCAGAAAGCAGCAGTATACAGAAGCAGAAAGAAATAACAGAGCCTATGATCCGACCATCCAGATGGAGCTACAGTGTACATTTTGGAAAATTTCAGTCTTTTTTGTTGTGTGAAAAATTTCTAAGGCATGAGGAACTAATTTATTAATAAGTTACAGCTTTATAAAACAAAGGCCTGGTTGTCAGGGCTGACTTCCCGTTCAGATTAGACAAAGGTGTTGTTTGTTGAGGGGAAAGACCACCTGAACAGTGGACTGTGTTGTGGGGTGGAGGGAGAGGGAATCGTTTAGTGGCACCATTCAGGGAAGACAAGAGCCTGCATTGCTCACAGCCCAAGCCAGTCCACAGAGAACTGAGGTAAGTAGGGAGGGTAGTTGGTCCAGGTAGACAGTTGAAGGTCTTTCCAGGAGAGTAGAACCTGGGATCTGGCCAAGAGAATGGAGATGAGTCCTGGCAGAAGAAACTAGGGGATCCCTAGAGACTTGGACTCCAAAGAGCTACTTGTATCCTCACTGCCCCAAAGGGAAGATAGCCTGCCAAATTCCGGAAACCTCCACCTTAAAAAAAATGGCTGTTGTGATTATTTCTGAACCTTGCATGTAATTGGTGTGTGGCCTTTTGTTAGTTTGCAGTTAATAACTGCTAGCATTTCTTGAGTATGCAACAGGCACTGGCTAATAAATTTCCTGGCGTGATCTCTTTTAGCACTTACAAATCTGTTACTGTTTAGGATCTTTATTTCTCCTGGTCAGAGGCCAGGAGAAGTTGATAATTTTGTCCAAGGCCAAGGCCATTGTAGATAAATAGAGGAATAAGAAATCCAGCCCATACAGTATGTTCTCAAATAAAATAAAATAAAATTAAAAAAAAAAAAGAAATCCAGCCCAGAAATCCTCTGATTCTAGCTCTGAACTACTATATATTCTATGATTTAGTCTTTTGTCTGGAGGTTTATCTGGGGGTGTGTGTTAAACTCTTAGGGTCACTTGTGTGGAGAGAGAGGAGGTAATCTCTGGCAGTTCTCAAATATACAATGGTAATTTTTTTATTAACTCATGTAAATTGCTCTAAGGGTATCTGCTGTACATAACTCCTTACTTTGAAGGATTCTGAGTTCTTGATTTTGTTGACATTTTGTTTGGTTTTGTTTGAACTGCAGCTGGATCTTAATTTTATTCACACAGAATATGAAGTTACATAGCAAGAATGCATCAGTTGCTTCAAAATCCACAGACAGCACAATTTATGAGTGAAATGAATCACTGAAATAATGAAATAATTAGCACCTGCAATTTGGTTCACTTGTGCTCTGAATTATCACAAATTTCAGGAGGTTTTCTTGTGCGTGTATTTTTTACAATACTGGGGTTTGAACTCAGGGCCTTGCATTTGCTAGGCAAGTGCATTATGTTTTGAGCCACAATCAGACCCTTTTTGACTTAGGTAATTTCTTTAATAGGAGTTTACTGTTGCCTGAAATAGACCTCTATGACCAGAGTTTTCCTACTTCAATGACTTCTTCTGCCTAGCTGGGATTGCAGGCATATGGCATCACTCAGGGCTCTGGTGTAACATGACATGAAAACGAGTATATGAAATCACAAGTTCTTGGTGTTACTCCATGTCAGCTTAGCCAAACCTTGTTTCTTTCCTTTTGGTGAGAGCAGAATTCAAGCAAAAGATAAATTCCAATAAAAATGATAGAAAACGTTTATTTGAAATAAAAGGGAAATACATTGCCAGGAAGCAGCATGTTCCAACAAGGATCCAGAACACTGATGCTATATTTGGGTGAGGTTTTTTTTTCAGGCCGGGGTTGGGTGTGGGCCATCCATGTTGGACACAAATTTGGTGAGTGGGTTGATTGGCAGGTGGAGTTTGTTACAGCTATGAATCCGTGCATGCCCAGTCCTGTCAGATGGCTATGCACATGCTCCTCCCAGAGACCAGATACTTTGAAAAGATGTGTGTGCCAAGAGGTCATAATAGCATGGTCAACCTCCCACCCCCACTCCCTCCACATACACCCCTTCACACTGAATAAGGAGCTCTGTTTGCCAGGTGAATCAGCACATCTGATCCCAGGAATTTTATCAGCATTTCTTTATTAGCTTCTTTTTTTGTATGACTTATTTGATGAGCCATTAGATGACTTCTTTGAAAATCACATGTCATGAGAAAGGTTCTGGTCTTACAAG
This sequence comes from Dipodomys merriami, assembly GCF_024711535.1. NCBI lineage: Eukaryota > Metazoa > Chordata > Mammalia > Rodentia > Heteromyidae > Dipodomys > Dipodomys merriami. Next base: position 24,600,595 of record NW_027202270.1, on the reverse strand, counting down.
GGACTCTGATAATCATGGAGCATTGCTCCACCCAATGTTCTGGCAACCAAGCATGCTATGCTATCTACCTACCTCAGTGGTGCCGTATTATTATTTTTTTAAAACATGGATACTTGAATTATCTTTTTTTTTTCCTGTGGTCATTCTGGGGTTTGAACTCAGGACCTGGGCACTGTCCTAGTTTCTTTTGCTCCAGGCTAGCACTGTAGCAGTTGAGCAACACTTACAGCTTTTTGGTGGTTGATTGGAGATAATAGTCTGGAGGATTTTCCTTCCCTGGCTGACATTGAACCATGATCCTCAGATCTCAACCTTCTGAGTAGCTAGGATTGCAGGCATAAGCTGCTAGTGCCTGATGAATTTTACTTTTTTAGACAACCCTATTAGAATATAATTTACATATATAATCCACTCATTTAAAGTATACAATTCAGTGTTTTGACCAAATATATTTACAGATGTATACAACTGTTAACAGAGTCAGTTTTAGAACATTTTTCTAAGTTAATGGGCACTTAGCTACCACCATTCCAGCCTCTACTGCTCCCTCTCTTCCCTTTCCTACCAAGTCCAAAGAGATCATTAATGTTCTTTCCTTCATTATAGATTTCCCTATTCTCAATAATCATACGAATGGAGTCATAAACATGTACCCTTTGTGAATGCTTCATTGATTCAGTTCTGTTCAGGGCTCATCCAAGTTTATATTGTTTTTATCAAAAGTTTCTCATCCTTGATGAGGATAACATGTACCTCCTCATCCTTGAAAATGTCATTGACTGACCTTACCATTTCCATTCCAATTCACTTAGGATTCTACATTTTGCACAGTGTCACAGACAGGCATTTGGTTCTCACAAAGCTTCATGAGCAGGTGGCAGGGCACTTCAGAGATTCTTGTATCCTCCTCCTCATCTGTTTGTCCCTTGTAATGTATTTTTCAGCATGCATGTTTGCTTCAGCTTCTCCTGTAATCTACAGAGTATCTTTTATTGCAGAGGAAAGCTGATCAATGGCTTTGGATCACATTACAAAGAAAGCTGTGACCCAAACAAAAAAACCACTGTGGTCAACACATTTTTGGAAGGTTTACAGTTTTAGACTGCACTAATAAATTGCAAGGAGTAAAAATGATGATGAATAATAGTGGTTGGATATATCTTGGCTCCATTTATTGTTAACTTTGTAACTGTACAAATATTTGATGATACATTTGTAAACCTGTTAAAACTTCAGAAAATTACCTTCTTCAAAACTGTCTTGATATGACAGATTATAGATACAATAATTATAGTAAATTAACACTCTAGCTGGGTGCTGGTGGCTCACACCTTTAACATGAGCTACTCTTTTCTACCCTTAACTAACAAACACCCAGAAGTGGAGGTCTTGCTCCAATGGTAGAGCATTATACCTGAGTAGAACAAGTTGAAAGACTGTCAAACCCAGAACTTAAGCCCCAGTACAAGACAAAAAAAAAGAAAAAACAGAAAAAAAACAAAAACAACAAAAAAAGAAGAAAAGAAATAAAGAAAACAAACTACAAAAAGAGAAATTACTATTGTAACTAGTATTTTTTTATTTCAGCATTGTCTCAGATTTAAACAGTTCTTGACATTATTCTCCTAAATATTTATTAATAACCTGATTCCCATAAGCTAGACCTGGTGCTTTTATGTATCTTAGTTTTTTAAATTTCATATGCAGGAAAAAGTTATGTAAACAAAAGGTATAACATTTTTATGTTATCGTTCATGCCATTAAGGTAGTCCCTGCAAATACCTATCATCACATCCTTTGGTTTAAGATGGCCTTAGGAAAACTAGGCAATTTATAATATGGATCTTCCTCAAGAAATCAAGACTTGATAAAGGCTGATCAGGGATTCAAGTCCATTGAGAATGAAGTTATGAACCTATAAACATAAGAAAAAATTAAATGTATTTAAGTTAATTTCAAGAAGACATAAGGCCTGTCAGTCAAGATCAGTTCATTAATGCTTCTACTGTAGCTATAAATGGGCTCTTACAGAGTGATTGTATGGCATAGATTCAAATTTTCTTAAATACAAACCACATAGTTGAAATCTTCAATTCAGCCATAAGGAAGTTTTAATTCTAATAAGTTTGGGTTTGGAGTACTTACTCTGGGGATTATATTGAGCATTCCATGCTTTGTAATTTATTGACCTCTTTTCCTTTAATAGCTCTGGAATTGCATCTGTCCAAGAAAAATGAAACAATCCTTAGGTAGTAAATACTGTTAATACATTAATTGAAAATAATTGCATTCCTTAAGTACAGTTTTATATGTAAAATGTTGAACTGTTAGAATATAAAGCTATTTTATACTTTCAGTTTTAGATTAGTGGTACTAGATTTTGAACTTAAAACCTCACATCTGTGAAGCACGTACTCTTACCATGGAGACATGCCTTTTCTTGTATTTTTGAGACAGGGTCATATTTCCTGCCCTGGTATGCTTGTGCACAATTTGCTTATTTGAAGCTTCCCAGTAGCTAGGAAAGCAGGAGTGTGCCACTATGGCCAGTTCTTTGTTGAAAAGGGGTTTCATGAAGTTTTCTCACCTGACTGGTTTTTAACAGTAATCCTACTAGTCTCAGACTTGTACGTATCTAAATTTACAAGTGTGAGCCTCACATGCCCAGTAATCACTTCTATCTTGAATATAGTTTCTTCTCAATCCAAAGAAATTCTTTAAATGTGTTTATTTTACAAAGCTCACAAAAATATGTACACATTAAGTTGGCTGGAGGGTCATGCTTTTATGACTATCCAGTTTGGAAGGTTTTATCTTCTCATTTTACTTTGGTTTTTTCATGATTGGATTGTACCAAACTAGTGTTTCTTCATTGAATATGTTATTTTTATTCCATGTGGAAATACTCTGAAGAGTGTGTTTTGTGCAGGGTTTTCCCCCTAAGTGATAGTAGAATGATATCAAGAGCAAATATATTCTTAAATTCTTTGATGTATCTTTGAAGTCTGTTACAAAATTGCCTTTATAGGATGATCACTTGATAACTATGAATATTAGTTACATCGGGGACATGAACCTAAGTTAGATATAAAGAAGAGAGATTATTCATTGTTGTCTCTAGGAAATACTAGCTATATTAAATGACTGGTCCAGACTTAATGTAAAAACATTAAGTCAAATGAAAGACTGAATTAGGAAGGAACAAATATGGATATAGTATTGAGACCCTATTTGTTATATACAGAGTATATTCACATCTACTGTAAAAATATTATTCAGTTTAGTAAGTTCAAACATTATTAAGTCAATAAGTTGTTTATGTTTGTCTTGAAAGTTATTCTGTGAAAACAGAAGTAATCCATATATAACACTAGTAATCTCTGGGGCTGGAAAGGTGGCTCAGTGGTAGAGCACTTGCCTTCCATGCATGAGGCCCTGGGTTCGGTTCCTCAGCACCACATAAGCAAAAAGAAAAAAGCCAGAAGTGGCGCTGTGGCTCAAGTGGTAGAGCGCTAGCTTTGAGCTGAAGAGCTGAGGGACAGCTCCCAGGCCCAGAGTTCAGGCCCCACGACAGGACCTAAAACAAACAAACAAACAAAAAACCCACTAGTTATCTCTATAAAAATCATTAGGACAATTGAACACAAGATTGAAATTAAAAATTGACTTGTTAGTCTAGAATACCATCAGTTCTTAAAAATCATATTTTTCTGCTTAATATATCTGGATAACACAGAAAAGGTGTATGTTATTTTAAGTTTTGTTGAAAAATCATTTGTGTAGGTATAGTCTAAAAATAAAAGTTGATTAAGCTGGAAAAATGACTCTTTTTTCAAACACATGTGGGAAACCTCTGATAATTTTCCTTAACCAATATAATAGCAACAATGACATTCTTAAGTACTCTGATCTATATCTAATTAAGAATTGTTTAGCTTCCTCCTCATTGAACAATCTTACCAAAAAAATAGATTTGACTCAGTGTGATCAGTGTTAGGAAAAATTACTCACTTTTTCCAACATCTCTGTTTCACAATGTGTTTTTATTAACTGTAGAGGCAGAAGAGTTTGGTAAATATTTTAATCCAAATTGTACCAGACAATTATGTTCACCCTTTCCAGTGTGTAGCATATTTCTCTAAAACCAATTCATTATGGTTATACTTATATCCAAAATCATACTGAAAAACAATGAGGTATATTTCTTTTTATTCCCACCAACTGATTTATGAATTTAGTTCAACTTGCAAAAAACAAATATCAGACATTAAGCTCACTTCACCATTGAGATTGGAGACAGTTGCTGGCATCTAAGCAAATAAAATAAAATAGCAAGAAGTCAGTCATAGTAGAAAGTGACCAGTAATTCTTTGAATGTTAACATGGGTTCCCACAAAGGTTATGAACCCCAAAATGTGAGCCTACTCCTCTTTTCCATCTGTTCTCTAAATATTATTTTCAAATTTGTAATTCATTTATCTTACTATATCATGGCTACATTAATCACTTGCAAAGTATTCAATAAGGAAAATATTCACAGACAGAAATCCAAAATGTTAAAGTCTCCCTCAATAAAAGTTGGCCAGTGGTTTTATGTGTGGGGTGTGTCCAGAGATGATCTGAGTTTAAGATAAAAATATTCTTTAGTTGACGCCCCAGTGTGGTTTACCAGATTGTATGCCTCACTCCAATCCTGGCTGAATTACTGCACCCAGGCAAGGTAGGCACTGGTTAGTACTTAAAGATTAGAGACAACCATATCCATGTCCCTGACACCAAACATCAAATATGTTGATGTCAGTATAAAGTAGTGCTTATTGAAAATTCTATGATACACAGCAATAAGGAATTAAGCTCCTCTCAAGCCATAAGTAATGCTGTTGCTTGGTAAAATGTACTGACAGGTGAATCTCAGGCAGGTGAAGAAAACAACAAATAGCATTATGCAAGCATATCAGTGAGAGAATCTTCACTATGTATCTAGGCAGGAAAGTACATGGACCAAAGCCACTCACCTCAGCAGAGAGAAAGAGGAAAGGATCAGGACCCCTCATCCATACCCTTCAAAAGCAAGCCTCAATAACCAAGCTTCTTTATACTACACTGTACCCCCAGAAAGGTTCCACACCTCCCAATGATGCCACAGACGGGGTGGGTAGGGAGACCAGCCTTTAACACATGACCTTCGAGGGGCATTTGAGATGCAAAGTATAACAGCAACCAGATTGCCTTTGCCTTTGTCAAATTGGAATGTTCTTATGAGCTTTTAGCTGTTCATTCAGATATCTATCAGAACATGAACAGTGGAAAGAAAAGCAGATAAAATGGAATCCAAGCTATTTTTGCTTTACTTGAAAGAAAAACACTATAGTTAATTTTTAAGCGAATTTTAGCTAAAGGATAATGATAAAAGTTTTCTTTTTTGGATGGGTGGGTGAGGATCTGGCAGTCACTGGATTCTTTTACACATTTAAATTAAGCTATTTATGCTCTACCAATTACTGAAGGTAGTTGTGAGTTCCCTATAATGTGAAGAATCTTAATTTACACTTTACCATCTGTCTGTGTCTTGGGTTTTAATAGATTTTGCCTCATAGTATCCTCTTGAAAGTGAAATCTTCCTTTGGAAAGTCATTTTTTTAATTCAGTTTTATTGTCAAGGTGATGTACAGAGGGGTTACAATTACATACATAAGATAGTGAGTACATTTCTTGTTGAACATTGTTACCCCCTGCCTCTTTTTTCTCCTACTTTCCTTCCCCTCCCAATGCCTCCCCCCAGATTATAAAGTTCATTTCCAAAATATTGTCTTGTGAGTATCACTGTTGCATTGGTTCACTCTTTGTCCTTTGTCTCACCATTTTGTTGTTCTCCTTCCCTTACTAAAATCAAATAAAATGACAACAAAGGATAAACCATAGGGGAAAAAAAAGAAAAAGATGAAAGAAGAAATATCTCACATACACACTAAAAACAACAACAACAAAGAAAAACCTCTTGTTTCCATATCTTGGAGTTCATTTAGCATCACTTACATAGTCATATATAGACAGAGACAGCTATTGAGCTATTGTGATCCTCTTCTAGGACTATCCTAGTCATCTGCTTTTGTAAATCTACCCAACTGCACTAGTTGGTCTCTAAATTAGACCACATGTCTTACTACATTTCAAGAGGGAAGTAATAATTATTTTTAAGTGCAGCTTGTTTTTCTTTATTTTCATAGCGTAAAGCTTTGAATAAATATTAATCCGTTGACCTTGTGACAAAAATATTTTGGCCACAATGCATCTTGACAATTTTGTAAAATTGTGAGTTAAGTCACATGGTTACATAATAACCTGAGAATTTGTTTACTATCAACATCAGCCTTGGTTTGTCTCCTCAGGCACAGGTGGCTCATGCCTGTAATCCTAACTACTCAGGAGGTTGAGATCTGAGGATCACAGTTCAAAGCCAGCCCGGGCAGGAAAGTCTGTGAAACTCTTATCTTCAATAAACCAATAGAAAACCAGAAGTGGTGCTGTGGCTCAAGTGGTAGAGCACTAGCTTTGAGCTAAAGAGCTGAGGGACAGCGCCCAGGCCCAGAGTTCAAGCCCCAGGACTGACAAAAGCAAGCAAACAAACAAACAAAAACACCCAAAAAGTCAAACTGAAAAGTTCATGATCTTTTGTGTCAAGGTGAAATGTTGATAACATGAAATATATCATGCCAGATAATATTAAATATACATATATAATTATGTTTTAATAAATAGCTATGAGGTAGCCTCTCCTTTTTCAAAATATTCATGTTGTCTGGCACAAAGGTTGCATGAAGGGAGAGGTTTGTTCCTGGAGGAAATGTCCAGCAGAGCTGTGGCTTCTGAGAAATAGTCTAGGATCAGTCTTTCTCACCCTTTTTCTATTCATCTAAACTTCACACAGAGGCGCCCACCACCCTAAAAAGAAACAGAACAAAATATTCACCTCAATTAAAAGTCTGTGCTTCCCACTGTGAAAACCCCCAGAGAACCTCTTCTCACTTCTGAAGTTCTTCACAAGCTGTAAAGTCATCCTTTCCAAGGTACATGAGCCCCACACGATCACATGTTCAAACTACAGCAACACTTGTAAAGTCTCAAAGATGGAGAGGAGGAAAAGTGACATTGGAATATAAGTGTTGTATTTTGTACTGAAAGTAAAGGTCTAGACGTCAGAGCACCTGTGCTCAAGTATCTCTTCATTTACCATTCACTCGTTGTGTGTCTTTGGCCATGGTACTTACCTTCTGCTGTGAAAATGAGGAAATTGAACCGTAAACTTACAGAAGCTGCAAGAGTCTATGAAGGATTACATGAGAAATCTGTGTCAATATTTGTCACAGTGAATGTGGCATAAAAGTCATTCTTATTATAATTATGGTTAAATATGACATATTACATGGATAAAAACTTGTGAGTGGAGTTGAAGGCTAGACTTCTCTAATAGATTTTGGCACTAAAATATACTTGACCTTTTTTCAAAAATAATAATTGATTTTTACTTAAAATGCTTCTTTACACTGTGGCTTTTAAAAGTAAAACACTATTTCTATCTATTGAAGGCAAGACAGAAGTGTTCTGATTACTTCAGTTCATCTACTCTAATTATTCAACATTCCATTGAGATTTTAGAATATAAGCATTTAGAAAAATAGTTCCTCAGTACCAAATACATGTTATTGTAATAAAAACTCCTAAGGCAGGCTTATCCAGAAATAAATCATTCAGCTTTGTTAGGAAAAATGGGGAGTCCTAAAACCCTCATATTTTCATCTGAGTACACTGGCTTCTATTCGGGTGAAGAGCTAAGGTGACATCCTGTCTCTAAAGCTTTTTTTTGAGGGGGGTGTCCATGCTGGGGCTTGAACTCAGGGTCTGGTGCTGTCCCTGAGCTTTTTTTCTCTAGTGCCCACTTGAGCCATAGTTCCACTTTGGGCTTTTTTTTTTGTAGTTAGTTGGAGATAAAATCTCATGTGCTATCTTGACCTGGCTGGCAGTGAACCACCATCCTCAAAATCAGCCTTCTGAGTAGCTAGGATTACAGGCATGAGCACCAATGCTTGCCTAAAAGGCTTTGCATTTGGTTTTGTTTTTTGTTTGTTTGTTTGTTTGTTTTGCTGATCTTCAGATATTCTATTCTTTGTGGTTTTTTGTTTGCTTAACAAATAGCAAAACTTATACTCTTCATCTATGCATAACTTTCTGAATCATCTTAATGAACATGGAAAAGCTTTCACAGATATCAGTAAAATGACACAATTGCAAAATATATTAGAACTATATTAGAACTGTGCTATCAGTTGCCCAGTGATACAATTGAAGATAGAGTATTCTGTGTTTTTTAGAACATTCTCTTAAAAAGCATTCTTTACCTCATACTTGTAAACCAGTGTATATACTACAGCTTCAGATATCTTATTGTTATTCTAGACAAAAAAAAAATAGCAGGATCTAGCTTTTCTCCTACTGAAAGAAAAACAAAATAGATTTAAGAAACAAGGCTTGCTCCAGGAGATTTTCATTTGTATTTTGTTAGCCAGAGCAGGATCCTTTCCCCACCCCTCAACCAACCACTGGGCAAGGGAAATATGCCTCAAATAATCAGTGGGCAGTGTCTGCCACACCTTTCCTTGACAATGAAAACTTCAAGGTCTGTTCACCAGCACAGGTTTGCACAAGATCTCACCTTTAGCTGAAGACAAAAAAAAAAAAAAAAGATTATCTGAATACCCTCTCTGATTCCGATAGCTTCAACCAGACCAAATTATACCCAATCATTTAATCAATCAATTACTCACTGAAATCCGTTCTACATCTATGTGAAAATCAATCTGAGTTACGTTGGAGGGATAATCAGAAAGGCACAGTTTCTTCATAAATAAAACACCACACCAGATGCCTGGAAAACAGTCTTTTTCAAAAAGATGTTTTCAATTTTCCCGATCTTTAGAGAACTTGATATAGATATCTGTCAGAACACTTCTTAGAGCATATTGTTTTTCCTCCCTGCAGCTACTGTATATTCCGCTGTCTGCTATTTTAATGGCAACAATCACAAGTTATATGCTCTTTTTAGCTGTAACAAAATCATGCTGAATAGGCCAGCTGAGAGCTATTTTACAAGAAAATTTAGCGGTGGCTTTGTGGTAATGGATATTGGTATGTGGCACATCCGTTCCAGTTTTCTGCCTTATTAAACACTTTAAAAGCAACTCTAGTTTGCTTATCTTCTCTTTTGGACCCTCTGGAAATCACAGGCTTACACATCTTCACAATTTGAAATGAACAAGGCCAAACCCATCAGAATGGTGCATTGGCATTATGTGGGAAAGGCTATCTGAACATTTTGTAATAACAACTTTTGGCTTTATGCTTCTTTAAAAGATGGAATAATTACCGATTCATTATAATACAAAGAGTCAATATAGCCTATTTGTAGATTTATCTAAGAAAATTTAAAAGGCATATTTAGTAGTCTAGAGGTAGGAAGCAAACATCTATTAATCCCATTATTGATGAGTCCGGTGGATTTATATTAGAGACATTTATAATGTGATTGCTGTTATAATAAGATACTTAATAAAAAACCACATTCAGGGGCTGGGAAGGTGGCTCAGTGGTAGAGTGCTTGCCTTGCATGCCTGAGGCCCTGGGTTTGATTCCCCAGCACCACATAAGCAAAAAGAAAAAAAGCCGGAAGTGGCGCTGTGGCTCAAGTGTTAGAGTGCTAGCCTTGAGCTGAAGAGCTGAGGGACAGCGTCCAGGCCCAGAGTTCAGGCCCCATGACTGGACCCAAATAAATAAATAAATAAATAAATAAATAAATAAATAAATAAATAAATAAAAAACCACATTCAAAAACAACTTCTCGATTTCTTCTCTGAGACTATCCAACCATATTCAAATATTGAATCTATTCAAAATATATATCTTAAGGGAAAATGAATGTGCTAAGATTCCATATGTTTATGATTAAAAAAATAAAGTATATGTAGCTTTACAAGATAATTTTTACTGTGAACTTTGTTGTACATGATCATGAGTACTGTGTTAGAAATGTACTATTAGGTCTACTTAAAGCTATTAAAAAGCCTTGAAGAAATAAAAAAAAATCATTGCATATTCTTTCACAAAAATATTTGACTTACCTAATTCCTACATTTGGTATTTTCTCTGAGCCTAAAACAGCGCTTCGGAATTGACATGAAACATCCTCCTAGATAGTGTTTCTTAATTTTGAATCCAGAACCATCCAGATATAGTTGGATCTTCAGGAAATGCTGCAAAGGTCTTGTTTTTTAGATGACTAATAAATGATCAGGATTAGCTGCTGCCGTTAACTAAAAGCTGTAACAGTTGCAATATTTGAAAAACCCAAGAATAGAACTAGTTTTGTCATGGATTAAATATTTCTGGAAACACTTCCTACTTGTCACAGTTTTCATAATGTACTTTGCTTGATCCAATATAATTAAGTAATTAAAACTTCTAAAAGTTTAGCTAGATCTTACTTCTTCCAAGATGATACTAAATAGTATGTTCTCCTCCCATTAAGGAGGTATATGTGGGTAGGTTTTTCGGGTCATATTGTGGTCACTACCTTGATCCCTTCTCATCTTCTTTCTCTCATCATACTCACTTAAATATTCTTTCTTGTTATTTTTTATTTTCATTATAACTGTAATAACAGCATAAATGTCTTTTAAGATACCATGTGATATTTTGATATACAAATACTGTGTGACATTTTAATACACAAATATTTTAGTAGATCTTTTGATCTACTGAAGAAAGATAATTTGAATAATGTTCAAACAAAACCCAATCAGAGAAAGATAGATTCCATGCTACTGTGCTGTTAACTCCTTCTTAGCATAGGGAGAACAGATTTGGGGTATGAAGTTACAGGGCTAGGTAGAAACAAGTTCAGTCCATATTTTGACATTTGCAGAATATTGAAACCTACGAAAGTGAGAGACTTGCCTGTTGCTAGTTAAAGATGAACTGCTATGGTTATCTGTTTCACAATGCTACCCTAGTGAGAAACAGGGTTGTCTTGGTGTACTTTTTTCTCTATTTTCATGAACTACTTTAATACATGTCATGTAACAATTTCTATTTCTTGTCCTTTAAAGGAAGCACAGAAAACAGTACCTCCTCAGGACATTCTTTTATTTTTTTTATTTACCTTAGAGAGCTTATTTCATTTATATGATGAGCTGTTTCATTAAGTCTCCAAAAGTGATTTTGTTTTGAACAAATTTTGTATATCCTTGTATAAAACCCAATGAGGCCTCCAGTACCTATTCTGTTTTAGAAAAAATGTTGGTAATTCTATTACAAGTAGAGTTAAAATACACAATGCTATTTAGCCCTAAGTTTGTGCTTTTGATTTAAATAGATAGCTGCATTTTAAAGAGTAGCAATCCACTAAAGAAAGCATCTATGTTTGGAACAAGTTTACATGCCCCAAAGAGCTCTTTGGAAATCATACATGATTTTCTTTAAGGGAAAGCAGATGTGGTGTGGCCAATTAAGAACAAAGAGGATGAACTATTGGGAGTGGACGTGCTGTGCTGTTACTTGTACATATCAAGTTACTTATTCCTTGCAATGATCTTGTAAAGCAAAGATTTGTTAAATTGAGGCTGCTAACTTCTATAAAGCTTTATAATGACAGAATTCTGTTTTAAATTTAAGACTCATCCCAAAGGCAAGGATCACTCAGTATACCTGTAAAATTACATGGTTCACTTCTTGATATAATGAGTTATTTTTGTTATGGAATCTTATGGCATGATGCTTCTGTCAAAGCAAGAAAGTTTGTGCACGTGTTTATGGAGAGCAAATATTCTACTATTCCACAACCGCCCTTCTGTGATTGTGGATATGAACATTTATAAACAAAAATATCTATAAAATAATACTTTATTGTGAAAAGACTTAGCCAATTTTACTTTGCTTTGTAAGTCCCAGTTGTTGTTGTTGTTATTGTTCTCTGTGTGTGTTTTAATGAGTGAAACTGTCCTTGGCTTTTCCGGAACTTTTGCTGAGAATGTCTTCCAGCATTCATTCTGTTAGCTTCAATTTTTAAACACTAAGGTTTGGGGACAGACTTAGCCAAGAAGATTTAAATGAGTTTATGCTTTAATAATATCAAGGTTTGTGTCAAAAAGACAGCCAGTTCTGTAGCTGTTTTGCAGTGTGGGTCACTGCCATCATTTCCTATATATCCCTTCTTTTTAAAGTTCTGTTGTGTGTGTAACTAAGATTTGGTCTCAAATGGCTTATTTTTAAACCTAATTAAAATTAATTTTAGCTTGGAGAACTTTAAAAAATCTAGGAAACCCTACTTCAGGGAACCTACTGTTTGGGTTGGCACAGTATGAGTTAAAACTTTCATTGTAAAGTGGCGAGAATTATAGCTTAGATCTCTTGCCTAGCATTGCAAATGAAGGAAGAGGAGGGGACAGGAGGAAAAGAAAAAGAAGGAGGGAAAAGAGGAGGAAGAAAACTATAATGAGGAAGAGACAGAAAGAGAAGGAATTATAAAGAAAATGTGGCAAATTATATAATGGAATACAATTCATCCATAAAAATGAAGAAAACTCTCATTTGAGACAACTTGCAGGAACATGAAAAAATATTATTTAGGTAAAATTAAATATATATACATACATATTTGTGTATATATGGATGTATATACATATATGACACTGTTATAGGGACTTCGTAGTGGAATTGATGAAACATGTTTCCTGTGTTATCTCAACCATAAACCAAATGTTTGAGCTGATTATTGTATACATGAAAATAAAAAATTCCAACACTTTATTCTAAATACATGTACATGCATACATATATACATTCACACATACATTCTGGGTATGATCTTTTCAAGGTCATAGGGTCATAATTTTAATTGTGGCCAAGAGCCTGGAAACTTTGTATTCTGGAAAATTCCGTGAGGATGGAAAGTCCTAAGTGAGGTCTTGACAGGGTTTGTGATCGCAAATTAGCACTGAGGGCATGCAGACCTATAAGGATAGTTTTGGTCTACCAGGAATGTTGATTATCTATAATTTTTCAATAAAAAAGAACCACAATAAAAGTTCTAATTTGTTAATTTTACATTCTCAATCGAGTTTCAGACTTTTTTCCTTCACTCAGCATTTGTCAGAATAGTTCAAACAGCGCTAACAGAAAGCACTCTCACTTCAGATCTGTGCTATAATTCAAACTCATTATGCATTAAGTAGATTTTTGTGGCCTAACAAGAATTTAATATTCTTCTTCATGATCTAGGGATACCAGCATCTCATTTCCACACTTCTCTTGATAATTAATTCCAAAATCTAGTCATATTCTAAAGTTGTGGCTTACAACTGCCGTCCTCAGAGCTCAGCCTTTTGAGTAGCTCAGATTACTGGTGTGCACCATAGCACCCAGCTAATATTTATAGATTCTTTTTAAAGGATGTGTCACAAAATTTAAGAATCCTTTGTATGTTAATCAGTCTCAATATTCAATGTAAAGTGAAGGTCAAGTAATCTACAATGTCCTTGATTAGAATTAATTTTCCCATGTATTTTATCCATTGTTAATGATTGTGGCAAATAACAAAGAGATAATTAAAAGGGAAAAAGAAATGGAGGAAGTAAAATGTCATATCCTTTAAGATGAATTTCTAATTTTAATATAATCTTAAAGTATATAAGACGTTGATGTCTCTGATGTTTGATTCCTTGTACAAGTTTATGTTCACACTCACTCAGAACTGAACCATTTTGGAGCCTCTTGATGGTTTCATTGGCTTGAGAGAAAAGTGCTTCTTTATCTCAGTTAGTTTAGTCTTGAAACTGTTTTCTATGACCAGGGGTTCTAGAATCATCTGGGCTGCTAGAAAACAATAATGCACCTGACGAAGGGTTGGACCATCTCTAGATTCTTGGATTAAACCATCTGGAGGGGACGGGCCCATTGTCTGCATTGTAGCCCAGCTCTGAAGAGTCAAGGAAAAAAGATGTGACCCACAGCCATGCTCTCCAATTTCCCATTCATTGCTCTGAAGTAATGGTAACGTCTCATCAAATATCAGATTGCTGTCCTTGTTTTGAAGGACATATGCAAAAGAGCTGCACATAACCCACATCTTCCTTCGCATATGCTTGTTTGACCACAGCAGCCTCTCTCTCTCTCTCTCTCTCTCTCTCTCTCTCTCTCTCTCTCTCTCTCTCTCTCTCTCTCTCTCTCTCTCTCTCTCTCCCCCGTCTCTCCCTCTTGCTCCCTCTCGCTCTCTCGCTCTCTCTCGCTCTCTCGCTCTCTCTCGCTCTCTCGCTCTCTCGCTCATTATTATACTGATGTATTTATTTTGTGCCAGTACTGGGGATTGAACTCAGAGCCTTAAGAACTGACTTGGCTTTTTCACTCAAGGCTGCCACTCTACCACTGGAGACACACCGCCACTTGGGACTTTTTGCTGGTTAACTGGAGATAAGAGTCTCATGGACTTTTCAGCTCAGGCTGGATTTGAACTGTGATTCTCAGATCTCAGCCACCTGAGTTGTTAGGATTTACAGGCATGAGCCACCAGGGTCCAGGTCAACAGCCTCTTTTTTTTTGCCTCATGTTATTTTAATGTTTTTATGTTATCTCTGTGAGCCACTTCATTTTCCACCGCTGCCTGCCCTCATTGCAGCTTGCTGGATGTATGGCCGTGATGGACAAGCCTTTCTATGGATGCCTGTTTTGCCCAGTATGGTTCCATGATCCACTGGTTCAAAGCTTCTCATAGCTGCACTGAACTCCTGACTTCTTCCTGCCCCACTTGACTTCTCCCATGCCCTTTGCTGTGGGATCCTCAGTTGTCTTCCTTCCCCATAGTGATTAACACAAAGTTCAGTCACTGAAAACAGGTTCCCCACTTGGCTGGTTCACCTGGGATCAAGTCCCATGAATAAGCTCACCATTTGATCTCTTTTAAAAACTTTCAGTGATGGTATTCTAAGCTGGCTGGCTGATGTGTATTGGATGAAATTGCAAACTCAATGGAAAATGTCTTTAAATCACATTATGGAATGAATTGTATCTGGTTTTTCTTTAGTCAGCTCTTCCCAGTAAGGATTTATGAGTTCTTAAAAATATCTGTCATACGTATATTCTAACCTAAAGTTGTTTTTCATTTTTTTCTTGTTGTTTGAATTATTGAGGTTTGAATTCAGGATCTTGTGCTTGCTAAGCAAGTTCTCTACTACTTGAGTTATGCCTGTAGCTCTTTTTTATGTGTGCTTTATTTTTATATGGGGTGTTGCAATTTTTGCCCTGGCTGGTCTTGAACCAAGAACCTTCTTATCACACTTCCCAAATAGCAGAGATTACATCTGTCTACCACATATCCTTCTTATTCTTTGTGTTAGAGTGTCTTTAATTTTTTTTTTCCCCAGGCTGGTTTTAACTATTCTCCTGACTCTGCCTCCCAAGTAGGATTTACAGACATGATTCACTGTGCCAGTTCCAAAGTCCTTTTGCTTTTCCTCACATTTGACAACAATTGTGTGGCCTTGCTCTCTAGGGCCTTTAGTTTTCTGTTAACTACCCTATGTTCCTGAGAAAAATGTGACAGATTTTGGTAGTACAAAATGTGTCTCATGCTAGATGGTGCCATTTCTTAGTGAACTATGCTCTCAGTTTATAGATCACAATTACGACTTCTTTTCCCTGTTATATTCCTTTGTGTAATGTCAGGACCAAAGTACTTAGTACCAAAGTGCGCCCTCGAAGTATCTTAGAATCTCTTGACTGACACACAGACCTCTAAAAAGAAAATGATTCTAAGTGAATGTTCTTGTATTAGCAATCAAGTATTTAAACTAAGGATGGTGCAGCCAACCATTCAATGGTGGTGAAATACTTTTTGCATCTCCAGGCCTTAGACGTATTCATGGTGACATTCTGTCTTTCTAATATAATCCTTGAGATAAGATGCACTTAATTTATGCTGTTGATGCAACTGGAGTGAGCTCATTTGCATGTCATCAATACATATCAGTCCTGTTAGAGGGCCAGCAGTCCACATTAAAATTCTTCCTGTCAGGAACTTGATGTGTCTAGCAAATTCTGGAATAATGCTGGTTGCAGGTGGTTGGTGAAGATAGATCCTCTGTGAGGTTTATAAGGGAGGGCAATTGAAACTCAAGATTTCTTTGGAACAATGTTCCTGTTTAAAACTACTTTCATTCAGACCCAGCTGAGCATTCAGCAATGCCAGCCCCTGAAAAAGAACTTTCAAGTGGCTGCTTCACCTGTCAGACTGGTTTGCTGTCTTGTAAATGAAACTTCATGCTAGTGGTCTTCTAGTTCCTTTCTAGCGATCTCTTTTATTCTTGCTTTTCCTTTTGAATGTAGAATCTGCTAACATGTTCCATCAATTTTCATTGACTTTCTTTTTTTCCAGGTGATACCCAGATAATGCACTTGCAATATCTGGGCTTATATTTTTTCTTTTAAATCATCTTCACACTCACCTTTTTTAAAATTTCTTGTTTGTTCCACTTGCTTTTGAACTGAACATCATAGGTTCCAATTTCTTTGTGCATTTCTTAATAATGGATTCACATCCCCTTCTCCTGGGCCAATTAGTCCATTATACACTTGATTGATGAGCCTTAAGCTAAAATAAGCAATAGTAAGAAGATCATAGCAGCTTTTACTCTCTAAAAACCATGTCATACTATTGTCTCCAGTTTATTTCGAATGTGTATTCTACAAACTGACAGGTGTTTCAGAAGAAAGTATTAAGCTGAATATTTGATCATTTAATTTATTTATTTTAGTTCTACTAGGTTAAATAAAATAATTACAGGACTAAAGTCCTTTGTACAATGACCACATATATAAATACTATGTATTTTTTCTTCTTGACTTTCATTCCATATTTACTGTAGGTCAGTATTCACAAAGCAAATTAACATGTATTGTATACCAGTGAAAGAAAAAATTCTCAGATATTATGGAAAGATGAAAATGATTGAAAATGCATGAAGTTTACTCCCACCTAACATGACACTAGAGATCTACATATGTGAAAGATATTCTAAGTGATCCCTTAAACATTTTTTTTTTGGCCCATGTTTCTTCTGCCTTTGAGGTAAAAAGGATGAGTTGGAAAAGGGTAGGTTATACAAAAAGAATGGAAGCATGCAGAGAAAGCAAACAACACCCAAGAATATAACGATTTAAGGAAAATGTTAGTGGTCTAGTAAAGGTAGAAATTTTTGTCTTAAAGAGATCCATTACCCCAGATTCTTAGAATGACTTATTTTTGCAGTCTGTGAAATATAAGTCAAAATGACATAGAAATTTAGTTCTCTAAAATGTTAAATTATAAAACTTTATTTCTCCAGTAATATGTTTGTTTTTCAAAGTAGAAATGAAAATGTCACAAAACTAGGGGAAATGGTAGTGTAAATAGAGCATGAATTCAAACAGTAACTTTCTAGATAACAATAGTATTGTTGAAGAATATTAGTATATGAATATTATTCCTGTATATTTCCTGTTAAAGACAATGCTAGTGTGCCTTTTAAATTTTTCATTAGCATATGTTAGCTGTACAGAAGTATTTCATTGTGATATTTGCATACATGTGTATATATGTGACTATAAAATCAAATGATAGGATAAAACATGAAATTTTAATAAAAATAGGAAGAATATCTCTAAGTGCCTCTTCTAATACAAAGGATTTGAAATCTATCATCTACCACAATAAATATGAGAATTGATAAATATGAGAATTTGTGATGTTAGTGAAGGTTTAGGTGTACTATTGAATGAATTCAACGTGTGACATAGTTCTGTTTATGATCACCCAAGGAGCCCTTAATAACAGAGGTTTAATACCTCCTTTATTTCTAATGGAACTTCGAGCACAAGAAATGGAGGAAGAGGGGAGATAGGACTAAGAAATGACATCTGTAAATTTTTTTTAGCAGTTGTGGGGCTTGAGCTTAGAGCTCAAAAACTGTCCCTGAGCTCTTTTGCTGAAGAATGGTATTTACCACTTTGAGCCACAGCTTCACTGCTAAGAGTCTCGCAACTTTCCTGCCTGGCCTGGCCTTGAACCACAATCCTTGGCCTCCTGAGTAGCTAGGATTATAGGCATGAGCCACCAGCTCCTGGCACTGTCTACTTTTTAATGGCTATCATCCTAGTATCTGCCCCTAGACAGCATAACATTCATAAATGTTTACAATACTGATGTTAACTATTCATCAAATAAATTAATACATATTTTCAGAAATCATGTGCATATGATGTGGTACTTATTAAAAGTTCACAACAAATGTGTTATGATTTGTTTAGATGTTCTATTTGGGGTAGAGGATTGAACACAGTACCTCACTTATATTAGGTCAGTGCACTACAATGGAGCTAACCCCATAGCCTAGAAGTTTTAGAATTTGAAACAAGACACTGTGAGATTATTCCGAAGTGAAACCTTTTGGAATAGTTTGGAGGCTAAAGATGGCATCGTTTCGATGGAATGGCTTTAGTGGTCTCACTTCTATACCTCTGAGGATTGAAGGAATGACAAGAGTTTAAAATATTGAGTTAAATCAACTTCAAAGCTAGGGAAGCAGCAAACAGAACCTCTAATGGCTTTCAAAAAAGAATCAGGAATTTAAGTCTGATGTCATGCAGAAAGTCATTTTGTAGCATTTCTGTTTGTATCATCAGCCAGGCTTCCATTAAATAATAAGGTCCTTACTTGTGGAGACATTGATAAAAAAAAATGTTCATTTCCTGAATTCAGGAAGATTGGCCAAGAAACTCATGACTCATGGGGATGATTGTGATTGTCTGACTACTAAATGAGACTTTTATTTAGTTTTAAAAAATCCATATTAATCTCTTTAATTGTCCTTTTGTGGCTTGGCCATTTATATTGCAAATATGACTTGCCTAGATACTGACTGTATCTCTAGCAGAAAAATACACTAGTTGATAGACACTTTTAGGTTCTTGAAAAGATGGAGATCAATTTGCAAGTTATAACTAAAGATTCACAGGCAGATAAAATAAATAAATACATAAAGTTTCAGGGATGTTGTAGTTTGAGCTTCACAGGACCCTCCCCTGTAGCTTGCTTGTTAGGTGCTCTACTGAGCCACACATGTCGCCCTTTATTCTGCTGGTTATTTTTTAGATAGGGTCGTGTTTCCCACCCTTGATCCACCTATTTTTTTTTTTGCTTCCCACTGTAGCTTGGATGAGAAGTGCTGATTAACATATTCTTCCACTGAGATGAATCTTTTTCCATTGAAATGAAGTCCCATTAACTTTTTTTGCCTGGACTGGTCTAGAACCACTATCCTCCCCACCTTCCCTTACACTATAGCTAAGATAACAAAAGTGGTTAGACAAGCCCCATTAAAGAGATAATATCTGAGGAAAGACTTGATGGAGGGAGTAGGTATATTTGAATAAAACTGTCCACACTCAAAAGTTAAGTACAAAATACTTTAACTTGTACAAGATATGTATTACATAATGTGATGTTGATATAATCTTTTGGATACACTAAGATTCACTGTGGTTTTTCATCATTTCTAAGCTGATACAAGAATAATAGTGATATATGGGTTAATTTCAACAGTGTACTTAAAACACATGTAAAAAGTCCATATTTGAAACAAGGAACTCCATTAAAAGCAAATAAATACTGGATCCTAGTGGCTCACACCTATTATCCTCACTACTGAGGAACCTGTGATACAAGGATCATAGTTTTGAAGCCAGACCAGACAGGAAAGATGATGAGATTCCTATATCTAATTAAGAAGTAAAAAACTGAACTGGGCACCAGTGGCTCATGCCTGTAATCCTAGCTACTCAGGAGGCTGATGAGATCTGAGGATCACAGTTCAAAGCCAGCCCAGACAGGAAAGTCCATAATACTCTTATCTCCAATAAACCACCAGAAAACTGGAAATGGCACTGTGGCTCAAGTGGTAGAGCACTAGCCTTGAGCTGAAGAGCTCAGGAACAGCACCTAGGCCCAGAGTTCAAGCCCCACAACTGACAAAAAAAAAAGAAGCAAATATCCAGAAGTGGAACTGAGGTTCAAGTGATAGAGTGCCAACCTTGAGTGTTTAAGCTAAGGCTCAGCTCACAGACCCCAAGTTCAAACCCTAGTTCAGGCACAAACCAACAAAGCAACAGCTGTACGTGTATTTCACTCAAATGACTCTATATTATTTGTGAAGAATAGAGTATAAAGCCATATGTAGTAGCATACTTCCGTAATCTTAGTATCTAGAAGGCTCTAGGAAGAAAGAATGGGTGTTTAAGGCCAGCCTATGTTAGGTATTGAGACTCTCCTGCAATAAAAAATAAAAATACAGGGCTGGGAAGGTGGCTCAGTGGTAGAGTGCTTGCCTTGCATGCATGAGGCCCTGGGTTCGATTCCCCAGAACCACATAAGCAAAAAGAAAAAAAGCCAGAAGTGACGCTGTGGCTCAAGTGGTAGAGTGCTAGCCTTGAGTTGAAGAGCTAAGGGACAACGCCCAGGTCCAGAGTTCAGGCCCCACGACCAGACCCCCCCAAAAAAAATAAATAAATAATAAAAATACACCAGAAAGATTGAAAATTAATTGTGATGTCTTTTTTTCAGCTGTAGAAATGCTTATGCTCAGATATATACAATTACTTAAATATGAACTGAAGGAATCTGAAATTATTGGGAAAGTAAAACCTATATTTCTAGTCTTATCTTTTATTCACAGCCTACTTATATAATATGTAGTCTGCCTTAAAATGGAAAGTTTTTCATTCTATGTTTAATTTCTCTCTTCCTCCTCCAATGCCTTATAAGTGTAAATGGAAAATTCTTAGTTTTCTGATTACTTTATCTCTTCTTCTTCTGATACTTTCTAAGTGTTAGACTGAATAACCAATTAGAGGTCCAGGGGTTGAATTTCTGCTACACAAATACCAGTGATGTATCCTTGAGCATATTATTACTAAACCTAATTAAGCCATTTTCCTTGTAAAATGCATATATATATAACTCAATAAAACAATGTACATCGTAGATATTTAGTCATTTAGATTGGAAGCATATCTTATGCTTTTTTCCTTTTGAACTGGGATTTGATTTTAGATCAGGTCCTTGAACTTGCTAGGCAGGCACTCTGTCACAGAGCCACAGCTCCAGCCCTTATGCTTTTTCAATGAGTCCTTAACTGAATACCAGCCCAATTTCATAAATATGATGTTAGAGTAAAATTCTGACTTAAAATTTTTGTTCATTTATTTTTGTTTGCTGTTCTGAGAAAGGAAAGAATTCTGTGGCACTGTGTGCTATGGGGATTTTGGAAGCCATTATGAAAGAGCAGAACTTTAAAATGGATTAAAAGTCTTAGGTTACAAAGGAAAAAGACAATACCTGAAAAAAGCTATCAAGTATGGCAGCTATCATCACAAGGCAAAGATTTTCTTTCTTCCATAAAGAACTGTTAAAAGTGTCTTATTTATTCTTTTTGGGGGGTCATGATAGTGTAGTTCAGTAGGAGTTGCTGCAAGACAAATACTATCATTTACTGATATCTTCCTAAAATATACATTTGGTTTTTTTATTTGTTGTTATTTCACAGTTGCCATTTATTTATGAAAAGTCAGTGTTTCCAGGTGCCAGTGACTCACTCCTGTAATCCTAGCAACTCTAGAGGTAGATATTGGGAGGACTGTGGTTCGATGTCAGCCCAGGAGAAAGTTCATGAGGTCCCATCTCAAGAGAAAAAGATGGGTGTGGCAGCACATGTCCCAGCTGCAGCAGGAAGCATAAATAAGAAGATCCAGGGCTAGGCTGGTCCAGGCAAAAAAAAAAACAGGACGCTTACTATCTCAGAAATAGCCAGAATAAAAAGGGCTGGAGGCATATTCAAGTGGTTAAATGCTTGCCTGACAAGTGCAAAGCTTTGAGTCCAAATTCCAATGTGCGTGTGCACGCGTGCACCCCCCACAAACCCCAATGTAAAAAATGTTCCTTTATAACTCACTAACATTTATGTAAACATCGTACCACCTTCATTTATGCAGTAGTGTAGTTACATGGCTGCATAATTAACCACGGTTACATGGTCATTTTGGAAAGTACCAGAAATTGTTTGAATGATACTCACTACAGATCCTAAAACGTGTTACGAACAGTTTCCAAACCAATGACACCATTATATTTATTATTAGTTATTGGTACATCTCATAGAATAAATCCTCACAAGTCACCATTACCTCAGGCTACAAAACATTATACTTCTTCCCAGCCAGTTGCATCCCTCCTCCAGCTCCCCACAGAAGTATTACTCTAGCTTCTTAGTATAATTTTTGTCTATTCTTGGACTTCAGGTAAGTGTAATTACAAAGTACATCCTTTCTTTGGGTCTGGCTTCTTTCATTCATGATTATGACTGTGAGATTCACAGAGTTAGTCAAAATCATCTTTTCTTTTCTCCTTCTGTATTCGGTAATCTACTATGTGAATATACCATAATCCATTCTCCTGTGAATGAAGATTTGGGTAGCTTCCAGTTTTATGTTGTTATGAATAAAGCTACTAAGAACATGTTTGTAAATGTGTTTTGGTGTACCTATATACTTATTTCTGTTGAGTATCTATCTAGAAGTGAAGTTGATGAGTCCTAGGGTAAAAATACATTTAGTTTTACTGGGTAGTTTTCCAAAATACGTACTCTAATTTGCACTGTCACCAGTAACATGAGAGAGCTCCAATTGTTCTCTTACAGTTCTTTTATTTTCAACTGCTGAGGAGTGTTTGTATTTCCAGCATCTTTGTTAAAGTAAAATGAGATTATGACTTCATGAAATGAAGTAATAATTATTTTTCATTATTGCACTTTACATAGCCTTGTCTCAGAAAAGGAGTTTAAAAAGAAGAAATGAGCTGCAGTTTACTTTGCTGAAAGTATGTGAGCAAAACTTAGTTATAGCCATTTCTTCAGCTAAATGGTAATGACATAGAAAGAAATAGCTTTTCAGCAAGCTTATTCACGAATCTGCTGTCAAATGTTGTTTTTTTAATGAAAGCTAACAAGCAGAAACTATCTCCTCTGTTTCTATTATCCGATTTGCTTCACTCTGAAAATTCAACTAAATCACTGTTGAAATAAGAGCAAATTATTTTTAAAACTATATTGCCTGGTGAAATGTGACTATTTCTGAGGTTCAGAATGGTGTGTAATCCAAAGATAGTTTGAAATATGTTCCATATGTCTATTTGCATAAGAATATACTGATATTTAAAGAAAATCATCCATATTGAAATTTAAAATGAAATTGGAAAGCCAAATTCTTATTGTCATAACCAAGAAAGGTTAAAGACTGATTCACCAGCAATTGGAAGGTGAACCCTGCCAACCCTTTACTCTCTCGATTGGAATAAATTCATGCTACCCACTCCAGGCCAAGTCTACACAAAATCACAGTGGAAATTGACCATAGTGGCTCAAACTTCTAATCCTAGCCATATAAGACAGAAATTGGTAAGCCATGGTTCAAGGCTAGTGTGGACAGAGATGTTCACAAGCCTCATCCCACTGAATGTCTAGGTGCAGTCATGCACCTGTTATCCTAACTACAGAGAAAGCACAATGATTGGGTGGTAGCCTGTCATCACCAGGAAGATAGACTAGCACAAATAGGAGGACCAAGAGCCCAATCCTTTGTGGGCAGAATGTTGAATGACCCTTAACATCAATTCGGTCTTTTTGTTTTATTTTTTAATAAACACACTTTATTTCTGATTTAATATAAGTTCATTGAAGATACTGAATATTTGGGGTTAAAATAGTTTCTGCTTTATTGTGTGTACAAAAAGTGGTTAAAATAAATTCAAATTCAGGGAAATATTTATAGAATTCAGGGCCTGGACAATATCACTCCATTTTTAGACACTGATAGTCTAGCTGTGGCACAAAGCATCTAGTAAAAGTAAACAAAACATTGTCTGCACAAAAGACTAATCAGTGCACTTAATTTCCAATCATCACAAACAAATTTTGGACAGGAGGTGAGTGATTCAGGTTCCTATTTTGGAGGGAGTAATTTTATCTCTTAGCAATTTATTCATCTGTTATCTAGTGTCAAAATCCTTTATGGGACTTCTCAACATTATTTTACCTTTGATCATTGGTAATTGAGCTTTGTAGATGGTGTGAATTAATGATTTTTACAGTGTATTAAGAAAATAATGTGATCTATTTATTTATATAAATTTATCTTCTTGTGATGAGTGATTATCTTTGAACTGCTGTGTGTGGTGTGCACATGCATGTGTGTGTGTGTGTGTGTGTGTGTGTGTGTGTTCGCTATGACTTGAACTCTTTACACTCTTCACTGACATTTTCCTCTCAAGGCTGGTGCTCTATCTTTTGAGCCACAGCTCCAGCTTTTTGCTGGTTAATTGGAGAGAAGAGTTTCAAGGGCATTCCCACTAGGGCTGGCTTAAACCTCAATTCTCAGATCTCTGCTTCCTCATAGATAGGATTACAAGCATCAGCCTAGCAGTACCCAGCTGTCTTTGAAATTCTGAGAGCTATTCCTCATCACTTAATTCCATGTTTTTTATAACATGTGACTTTTACTGATGACATCACACCAACCCAGAAAAACAAAACATTTTTTTGTTGTTGAAATATAGAGACCTGGTACTAAAAGAAGGTTTTTAGTACCTTTACTGAATCTTAGAATCTACTTGCTTTAAAAGAGAAAAAAATCCAACAGCTTTTGGAGTTGTTAATTTGTAGTGATCTGGAATGTGCCACAGATTGTTAGCCCTATGGAACTAGCAGGAACAAAATAAACGTAACAATGGAAAACTCATAAGCAGTGAAAAATACTATGGAAAAAAAGGTCATAGCAAAAAGCCACTAAGGGAATCAGGGATTATAGTTCTGTTTGATCCTTAGAAACCAGCTCTGTGAGAGAGCAGCTGTCACAGAGGGGCAGAGTCAGTGTCTTATCCAAAGAAAAAAAGAGATGTGGAGGTAGGTTTCTGTTTACTTCTGTCTTCTCTCCACTGAAGTTCCTTGAGGAGGAAATGTGATATTCCCTTTCACTTTTAAAACTTCTCAGTTTCTGAAATACAGGTATTGACCAAGCAAACTCAAGAATGGCGCTAAGGCCAAAGATTAACATAGGAAGGGTAAGGAAGATGCCATTTCAGCTTATAAGCAAATATAAAAAAAATCTAAAAATCCATGGAAATCCTTTGATTATTTGTTACCTTTTGCTTTTAGAATATGACATATTTAAGGGCATATTTTACATATAGTGTTTGTTTCATTTAGACAAAATAAGACAAAAAAGAGAACATATCAACCCATATATAGAACCAAGTGTACTTAAATATTAAATAACCGAGAAAGTATTAAATGCTTTCACAAGTGATGCTGTTTTAGCTGATCATGACTACTATTTGTCCTTGATAGCATCTTGATAGAATGTGATTCATATTTAAATGAGTCTTATATACATTTATTGTGTGTTCCTAAGTTAATTGATGATAGTATATTAAAATAAAACATTCACTGTAAAAAGAAACTCACCATATTGTCTTAAATCACTGAAGAAAAATAAACATTCAGCAGAGATAATATTTAAAAGGATATTAATGGGGCTGGGAAGTTAGCTTAGTGGTAGACTGTTTGCCTTGCATGCATGAGGCCCTGGGTTTGATTCCTCAGCACCACATACGCAGAAAAAGCCAGAAGTGGCTCCGTGGCTCAAGCGGTAGAGCACTAACCTTGATCTGAAGAGCTGAGGGACAGTGCCTAGGCTCAGAGTCCAGGCCCCATTACAGACCAAAAACAAAAAAAAAGATATTAATAAAATCTCTTGTAATTGGTAGTCATATATATATATGTATATATATAGTGTAATTTATTCCTTTTATAGCTGAGGAATGGAGTTAGGAAGCTTAACCCTTCCTATAGATGAATTACCTGAAAATCAAGGAGCCATAAGAATTAAATATTGAAAGAAAAAATATTTTTGGATCGTTAGTAATGAAGATTAAATATAGGACCTTGTTCATGTTAAGAATATGGTGTACTGATAAAGACATGATATGGTGTACATGATAAAGACAATTTGTCCCATGAAGGTTAGAATGTGTGACTTTAACTAAAGTATCACTGTCTCACAATACTGTGAAATTTGTGAAATTTATGTAATCACCTAATCACAATAAAAATACTATTTAAAAAAAGAATATGGTGTACCATTTCTATCCCTGAAAGAAAACCTTTGCAAGAAAGCAAAAACAAGGTCAAAATCTTAGTCACAATTTTTACTGAGTAGTTCAATCATTTTAATAAATATTGCGCCCCCCAGTGGTTGATTTTGCTTTTTAAATTCATTTATTTTTCCTCTCCGGCTCTCCCCCACCCCTCTCCTCCTTCCCCCCACACACTTATACCTGGGTTCTCAATTTCCAGCTTTACCAGCCTTATTGTTTCAGATCATCTGAGGAAGGTTCACAACCTCTAGGTAGGAGGAGCCTGAGGAGGATAATTCAATTTGATTGTCCAGTTCCATGCTTACAGAAAGATCGATGCCAGTGATGATGGAGAACTCAGTATATGATTATTAAGATTCAAAAGGATAGGTCCATAAAAGGGCAATCAGACCGTCTTTCAACTGATTTCCACTAGAAATGAAAGAACAACTGTTGACATAATTACCCCAGATTTTTCAGACCATAAATAAAGCCTAGCACAGATATTAAGCTAGGCCATTTATCAGAATGATTGCAATTGTGTTTTTCAAAAGAAAGACTATTGCTCTAGCAAGTGAAAAGTTTACACTATCAAAGACAAAAGACGTTAGTGGAGTCAGTTTTACCTTTAAGTAGCATGAGAGAAGGGAAAGAATTTCCCTTGCTGAAAGAAGCTGAACAGTATACTGATTTTAGTGGCCAGGCTGGTATGTCTGTCTTATATCCTTAGTCAAATTCCCTGGGTTTTGTTCTTTCTCACCTATATGCTGTGATGTGTACGAGTCACCTTCATGAATTCAACCTATGGACAGAGAGAAGGAGTGGCGGGATCAATCTCATACAAAGAAACCAAAATCTGAATATTCATGAAAGCAAAAAATTAGCTAGTGATCAATGAAAATACGTGGAAGAGCAATGGCAGAACGCAGCCTCAGTGAATTAAAAATCTGCTACAAAAATGTATGGAGCCAGTTCTTTCAAGAAGGAAAAATTGAAGTATATCTTTTTGTCTCTAAATTTCCTTTACTGTAGTCTCATTCTCCTCTATCACCACGTGGTAGGTTTTTTTTTTTTTCCTTCTTTCTGTTTCTGGTAACCATGGTAATGCTTCCTCTCAGCAAGCTCCCTCTTCACAGCTGGCCCTTTTGGTACACATCGAATTTTACTCCATTCACTTGTGCAGGATGCTCACAAAGCCATAAAAATTAATTTATTAACCTTTTCTCCTTCACTTTTCTCAAGGAAATAAATGCAGGGAATTATTTACACTTAACCTCCCTACATATGGGGCATGGTAAAATAGGGATATTCAACTGTTAAATTCAGTAACTCACACGCAGAAGAGGTGGATTATGAGAGATTCAATTCTCTCTATTGATCGTGGGGTAATGCAAAATCCCAGTACTTAAGCCACCTTTTTGTTGTTGTTGTTGTTTGTTTGTTTGGACTGGGACCACAATAAACTAGATTTTTCACAGAAATCACTTATCAACCCTTGGTTTCTTAGTTTTTTTTCTCTGTTTTTTAGTTTTAGCTTTCTTCCTTGTAAGGAAAATTGTCAAGTGTGTAATTATCGTAGTTACCAAGGGATTGAATTTTCTTCAGGGAACTATGCATAAGAAAACACATATCTTTATGAACACATTTATTTGAGAATGCAAATGGGCAATGTGCAATGATTTCTAAATATTGTATTTAGATGGCAATTATAAAACATCAAAGAATCTCTGATGTCTTCTGTGCAGATAATAAAAGCAAAACCCATAAACTATCATTTAGTCATGTCCAGTTTTTATAGCTTATTTTGTAATCCTGTATGCCTGAAAACCTGTGTGTGTGTGTGTGTGTGTGTGTGTGTGTGTGTGTGTGTGTGTGTGTGTGAGTGTGTAGCATTAACACAAAGGAGACCATATGATGACATTCATAGGCTTAGAGACTCGACTCCTGGGGACACACTTGGATGGAGGCAATTAAAATGCCTGTCAGGCATTTGGTACCAGAATCCCCTGATGGCGAAGACCTAAATCGTAAGCCAGGGCGGCAGCCCATTGTCAATGAATGATGGCGGAGCGGAGTGGCTTGTCATCATTCTCGAAAATTCTGAGGCTAGTGAGCTCTCTCTCCCTCTCCCACTCGCCTTATTTTCCTTCTCGCCACTGCGGGGACTTTTTCTAATTCGCAGCTTCCCTTTTGCCAACACACAGAGACAGGAGCTGGTGGCTTGCACACTGCGTCTGCCTGGAGCTGGGAAAGGCTCCCGGAGAAGGCTCTGCAGCAATTCTTAGACTCAGGGTATTGCTGCATATGCACGGGTAATGGTTTGGGGAGGATTTTGCAGTTTTATTCTATTTGGCTTTATGTTTAATCCATTTTTCAAAGGATCTGCCTTATGTGATCATGGAGTAAAATGCTTTAAATTTCGGCATTGAACTGAAAGGTTCGTGTGCTGCAATGTGTTTTATTTCCGATCTCAAGGAATAGATTTATTTTCTGGATGTAAAGATAATTAATGGTGAGTGACATTTTTTTTTTTGATATTCAGTTAACAAATCTGTATATGTGGGCTTTTTTTTTTCTTTTGTTCCGGTAGATTCTTCAGCTTCTCGTCTCTAACTGAGGAAGTATTCATTGGGAACTACTCACTCAGAAAATTAAAAGGTATGATATGTTTTGTCTGGATGTTTAAATAACGGAAAATCAGGGAGAATTGTGATGTTTTTTATTCCAGTGGTTCTCTTTATGTTGGTTTTTTTTTTATTATAAAGCTATGTTGATCGTCACCTATGCCATGTAATTTTCCTATATAGATAGCTGCAAGCCAAGGGTGTTTTGATTAGAAAAATGTATAAAAAAAGGATTTCTTTTTTGTCTGAGTTGCAAATTAGTTAGAAATATCAACATGTCTGACTCATTTTTATCATTTGGATTTTGCCATTGTAACAAGATTTTTTTAGGGCCCCAATTTTTATATTCTAAAGAAAATTTAGTCATTTGAGTTTAAGATATTTTAAATTATGGTTTTATCTAAAGGCTTTCTGTTGATAAGTGAATTTTTTATAAAGACTACATGAAATGACTTAACCCTTCCCAGTGAAATGAATAGTAGAGACTAAAGCCCAGGAATGACTCAGTATTATTGCGTTTTACAAATCATATACAGTAACTTCTTCAATGATGTTTTCATGTTGAACAATAGATATATGGAAAGGCCAAGATTGTTAGTTCTTAAATGAGCCATTTTTTTTATCTCCTGGGTTCAGAATTGACCACATTAGAAAGCAATCCTTCATCTTGCATGAGAGCACATGAATTCATTGATCCTGGGCCTTATGCTTTACATGAAAAAATACTAATTTTCAAATTCAGTATCAGGATGTATATTGATTTCAGAGGGAAATTATGGGTGTTGCCTTGTCTCTAATTCTCTGACAATATCTTTGACTTTAACATATGTTCATGTTCATAAATTCTCTATTTTAATTTGCCTTTTACTAAAATGGAAGACATTTTCTGCCTTACTGAGAAGATCAATAATATATCTTCACTCTTGGAAGTCAGATAATATTTCCCCTCAAGATAAACAATCCAAAATATTTCGTACAGTGAGTTTCGTATTTTTTGAATTTTTTATAAAAAGGGATAGTTTCAGTGGTCAACTATTGCCTAAATTACCATAAGTTTCTGGGTGTTTACCTGTGAAGTATTGGTGGCAACTGAGGGAAGCGAATGCATTGTCCTTGGTTGATTTTCTCTGCAATGTGTAATCATGAGGACTTTAATGTATTCACTCCACGAGCATTTCAGAAGATCTCAGCTTCTGTGGGTATTACTGGGCAAGAGAGAAAAGGGACAGCTGACACTGTCCATAGCCTTCCAGAGCGTAGGCAGCATCCATAGGAGTTGTGAACTGGAGAATTAACTGTTAAATTAAATCTGTTAAAAATAAATCCTTTCTTAAAAAGGAAGCCGAGTTATATCAGATATTGAAC
Organism: Dipodomys merriami; assembly: GCF_024711535.1. Lineage (NCBI taxonomy): Eukaryota > Metazoa > Chordata > Mammalia > Rodentia > Heteromyidae > Dipodomys > Dipodomys merriami. The sequence continues at coordinate 24,570,286 of NW_027202270.1, read as the reverse complement.
ATATTCGAGTCTTAGAGACAGATGAAAGTATTTTCCTCTCAGAAATTATTCATTATTTTGCATAAGAAATCTCCAAACAAGATTTATTGTGATTCCTGGATATTGTAAAAACTCTAGAGACCAATTTTTTTAAGGCTTCACTCAGAGTAATGGAAAAATTTTCAAAATGTTATAGAAAAAGCAATCCATTTGTATATTCTTATCTAAATCCATATAGCATACATTTCATGGCCTGTTTTCTTATATTGAGACTTACTCATCGTCATCATGTTAATTTTGAACCTTGGTATAAGAACTGGAAATCTATGAAATTATTTAAGTGCAAACAATGTTCTGTAAAACATTATCAATAGGAATAAACTTTGTCGTGATTTGTCTGGGTATTGGAGAGGTGGCACATGACCTAACCAAGAAGTTCTTGTTGCCTGCATTTCCAGAACCATTTTGAAATTCATCTAGGGGTGCACCAACATTGTGTGCAATAAAAAAAAAGCCCTTATTAAAATAGTCTATTAGGGTGGCCAAACAAAATTTGATTAATTGATTTTTAACAGAGCCAGATGTCAACACCATGGTATTTCTAACCAATATTTGACATTAGTAAATTGCTTTATGATTTTCCTTCCACTCATCTCTTTAACAAATGTAGTAGTGCCAGAGCCACAACAGTTCCTGAATATTTATTTAATTGTTTAATGGATATTTGAATCAATCAGCATTTTCTGTCATTATTTTTTGCTTTTGCTTTTCATGAAATGACACATTGTGAAACAGACATTAGGAACTTCTTGCTGTTTTGTAGTTTGCTAAAATATTGCTCATATGTTTCTAGTTAGTAATTAGTAAGAAAAAATAATATTGGGTAGAAAAGAAGAACCAGGCGTAGAAATTTCTCTAGCTTATGTGAGATATGACCTCTCTGGGTTTAAGCTGAGAGGGAAAGAGTTTCTGAAAGCTCCCCTTTCGCTTCCACTGCAGCATGAGCTTTGCTATGGATGATTCTGGAATACAACATCCAGACTCCACATTGTTTATTGCTCATGTCTTCAGCCAAGTATCTATTGTAGTAGAGAGGAGGCCTCTCTATCTTTCTCAAGTATAGTACTATAAATGATGTCATACCAGCCCATAATGACCAGCAAAATTATTACAGATAAATAGATAGGTATGACATTACCAAGAAAGATAATGAGCTCCAAACCTGAGTGAAAAATTTGTGGGCGTATCCACACTATAGATACAGAATGAGAACAGAATTTACAAAGTTGGAGGAAGAATATTTCTTTAGGAAACAAGAGAGATAGTGTAATAGAGAACAAAGTTAATACTAAATTTCTTCAGAAAAAAATGAGAATAATAAAAATATTATACTATCTATTATTTCAATAATATAAAAACAGTATTTCATATTTTATAAAACTGATGAAATTAAGAAGACTATAAGGAAGAAAATAGTAGACATTCACAATTTTATAATACAGAGATTATAGGTAATACTTTTTGAACAATTGGGCTTTTTTTTATCTTATTGCATTTAAATTTTCCTCATCAGGACCCAGGGAAGCATGTTTGAATTCCACCTCTGTTAATTTGACAGTAATTTAGGCAACTCTTAGAATATTTTCCCATCTATATTCTCACACACAGACACTGGGCATTTTTTCCTAATTTTTTTACTATTATCCTAATACTGCAATGGAATCATTTAAACATTAAGCCTACCCAATAGTTCAAAGTTTATTCTATGAATGTTCTCAGAACAATAAAATCATTATTCTGTTCTGTCACATTCATGGCTACATAAAATTTGCTGATTTCTGAATGAGCCTTCAGGAGGAGTTGACCTTGATCTAGATGCATTGTACTCATAAACTTGACATTTTTTAATTGAGATCCTTTTGTACAACTACTTAAATATTAATAGTAATAACCAGAATGAACTTTGACTTTTCTTCAAAAAAGGAGAATATGAGAGTATATTAGCACTTGCCATATCCCACTCTGGGGCAGACATTTTTATCACTAAGACTTATACTTACTTTATGAATGAAGAAACAAAACCCCCATAGGGTTGCACATATTTGGAGATTAGCTAAATATCTGAATCCAAATCAGTCACATTATAGAAATAGAGCCAAGATCTTATGCAGGAAACAACTAAGCAAAGGTATGGAAACCATCTGAAAATAAGCTTAACAAGCCCAAGACTCAAAGGAAAGAGATAAATAATAGAAGCCAAGGAAGTAGTGACACCATTGCCTTTGTTTTTAAACATTGGGAATCCCAAGGGATAGATTGGTCAGACAGAAAGGGATCTGCATATGTAAGCAGAAGATAAACATATTTCTAGAACAGAGTCCTAATGTAAAGATGATAAAGAGTACAGACAAGGAATTGAGGTTGGCAAGCAAAATGCACCTATAGAAAAAGAGCAAGACATAAAGACTTGCAGACCTTTCACATGGTGAAGTAAAGTAGTCATTTAGACTACTTTATCTTAGACTACAGGCAAATTCACTATTCCTTCAGTAAATATATTTTGAGCACCAACATCCACACTTCCTTCCTGTCTTCATGGATCCCACCTTTTAGAGGAGAGAAATAATTAGTGGATTGATAAGTAATATGGGTAGATGACTACTCAAGCTGTCGTGCAAGGAAAGATTATAAGAGGGGAGAAAAGTGTATGCTAACAGATTTACTTCCCAGACATTAAAGAGATTTTGTTGAAATGCTAATCCAGAGTCAATAGTTTGGAAAAGGGATCAGAAGTTCTGTATTTTGACAAGTTTCTGGGTAATTTTGATGTTGCCAGGTCTTGCTTTCATTAGTAAGATATTAGAAGGCAAAAGCACCCTGCCCAATCAAAAAGAATTAGAAATAATGAAAATGGTTGTTATGAGCAAGTCCAATGTGAACTCTTCTCTTTGTATAGGAAGATTACATACTCTAAAACATCTCTGGTGATGAGAATTGGCCTCTACTTTTGAGCTTGTTCAATTACAGCCAGTTTTATAAAGGATCCATTAAACCAGATTAATGCACTACTGGCATTTAATTCTTTCTGCTTCTACTCCACACTTTATTATACCATATAATGAATTTTTGTGGCACAGGTTTGGGGCTGTGATTTTATATAACCCTGTCCTACTTTCTTAAATACAGCACTGTTCATTAACTGCATTGATTTGTTTGGACTTTCAGCCCACATGTCTGCCTGGTTGTTCATCACATTACTGAACTGAGAGACTCTCCATCTCCTTCTCCCTTGTCATCCATTTCACTCCTTTGTGTCAAGGTTTTGGGGTTCCATATGTTACTTTCTTTCATCCAACTCTTCGGTAACTGCTTAGAGCCACAGAGAATTCTTAAAGATAGAGTCTGATTTAAGGAATGCTTTTATTCTAGCAAAATCATTTCTCTTTGATAGGTTGACTTCAGTTTGATGACAGCAACCTGATTTCCTTTACAGAATTCTTTAGAACTGTACAGAGATACATAAACAGGTCTGTAGACAGCTCAGTATTCAAGAGGACAAAGGGGTCCTAAAGAAGGTATACCACCAGAAAGAATGTTATCTTTCTGCTTCAAGGACTAGACTGAAACTCTTCCAATTTAGCTGCAGGAACTTAGGGTCATTGATCTGTTTGAGTTCCTTCATACCACTGTAAACTATCTACGAAATAACAATCATAGCATACATACCCATCAAGGAAGAGCAGCTCAAATATATATTAAACATCCGTGGTTTCTCCACCTTATTAGCATTTATCCCTTGGTTAAAGGGTTAGTTTTCTCTCTAGATAATGCCATGACCACATCTAAGAGTACTTAGGAAATTGTTTAAAAGAGATCCTAAGTCATGGATGCCCTTTCACTCACCCTGTCTACAGAAAAGGCACTTAATTCAAATGACAAGGCAATGTGGAGTGTGTGTGTATGTGTGTGTGTGTGTGTGTGTGTGTGTGTGTGTGTGTGTGTGTGTGTTGTGTGAAGTGTAAGGCTAATCTTTCTGTAGGACAGTGCTGTTCTTTTTTTCTTAGTCAAGCTAGAATTGGTGAGATTTCCGAAAATGTTTGTTGATGCCTTTTTGCCTAATCATTAAGAGTCTTAGAGTAGCATGGGATCCTCATCTCTGGCCTTCCTGACAAATTGTCTTTTTCTCAAAATGAAAAAGAAAAGGAGAGAAAGAGAAATCAAAAAAGAAAAAAAGTCTGAATCAATCCTTGGTAGATTCCACTTGGCTTTCCTCAGATGGTTTGAATTCACCTGTCTTAAAATTCCTTCCAAGTGTTAATGACTCTGGATGAAACCAGATGTATATTGATGTGTACCTGGCAGTTGTTAAAGCAACTCTGTTTAACAGCCAAAGTTTTTACACAATGTGTAGAAATTAGGGGATGATGTTCCATGTTGGAAAGATCTTCGTTTTATTACTAAGGTGAACAATGGTTGGATTTAGGTTTCTAAAAAGTTTCCTTATTTTTCAGTATTTCCTCATGGTAAATTTCATAGCTCCTTCATACAGAGAATAAGATACCATACATAGGCATTAATGACTTCCCCCATACAGTGTTTAGGAACTTCAGAATAGCACAATTTTGAGCATAACTGCAGATATATTTTTGTGCTATTCTATAATTCTAAAAATAGAACCTTCGGTATGGGTCTGTACTTTAAATAGTGGGGGCAGAAATCCCTAAAATGATTGCCTTTCCAGGATGATATTTATACTTGAGGAAATATGAGACCTAATAATGAGAAAATGTTAAAAATCATAGAAGAAGTTATGATCCTGAATAAGTCATTAACTCTGGTTAGACTGCTGTCCTTTTCTTTTATAAGAAAGTGGGTATTTCAGTAGCTAAAAATAACTCACAACCTATGAACTGAGAAGGGCAGACCTTATTGTCATATTTATTCCAGATGCCAAAACCAAATTTTGAAGAATAATGCAAATGACCTACTCACATCTGTTGGAAAGTTATGTATCTGGGTTTCTATGCTTGCCCTGACTATGAACATTGTACTTTCTACTGTTTTTGTAGTCACAGCAGATAAATGAGTGTATTGTCCTAAATCTGGAGTATTTTAGTGATGCTCCATTGATGAAATAAAGAATCTGCTTAAGGTATTGGTGACTTGTACTAAATGGCTTGCATTGTCATTCCCACAGAGACTCCTTCGTTTCAGTCCTACATTCATGTGGTATGGATCCCTTTAAATTCCAGTAACAATAATCTAGCTATTGTTGAGATGATTAAACAATTCTATATTAAAAGATAATGCTAAATACATCACAGAAATTGGAATTGTACGGGGCTGGGAAGGTGGCTCAGTGGTAGAGCTCTTGCCTTGCATGCATGAGGCCCTGGGTTCAATTCCTCAGCACCACATAAGCAAAAAGAAGAAAGCTGGAAGTGGCACTGTGGCTCAAGTGGTAGAATGCTAGCGTGAGCTGAAGAGCTGAGGGACAGCACCCAGGCCCAGAGTTCAGGCCCCACGACCGGACCCCCCCGCCCCCCCAAAAAAAGAGTTTCAAAAAAAAAGAAATTGGAATTGTATTGATTCTAAAAAGCATTTGAATGACAGAGAAATAATAATCCATTGTTCAGATCTCAACTATACCAGATTTCTCCATAAGCAGTAAAGAACTTTAAAGGATGCAGGCTAGCAAAGAAATGATTAAAATGTCAGAAAATGGGAGAAACATTTTTTTAGAACAGGCAATATGATTTGACTCTTATTAGGGAATTTTTTTAAAAAATAAAGAAAAATGGAACCAGATACTATGGGTTTTAGTTCAATTCCATGCCTATCCTACAATATTAAGGAAACTAAGGAGAAAAGTGAGTTTGGGAGGGATAGAGGAGAATGACAGAAGGGGGTGACATGGATCACGATGTGATGTATTACTCTCAGAAACTGCTGTGTTGAATGGCTGCTCCATTAAACAACTACATATTTACAATAAAATATAATTAAAATAGATAGACATATGGCAGGACAGCATAAGTAACAAAATGTGCTAAATTCAGGTATCATTGAGTTAGGGTTAAAATTGAAAGTGCCCCAAGAGAGACACACACATAAACACATCCATCCTCTGAGGACATCCTTGGTTCCATGGCTCACCTGTTCCTCATTTTTCTTCCATCACTCTTATCTTTATTGTCATTAGCATGTCAGGGTTTCTCAAATGCCTTCTCCTGCTATCCCTATTGTAACCACAGTGACCACATTCATCCCTCAGCGGACATGTCTCCTCTTCATTGTTACCTTCTTTGTCCCCATTGGTGGTGCTCATGAGTTTGAACTGCTCGCTAAAAATGATGGCCACTAGCCAATGCAGCTATTTAAATTTAAATTAATTAACAGTTTTAAAATAATAAAGTTCACTTGATCCTAGTGGCCACATTTTGAGGGCTCAATAGACATATTCTTTTTTAAATATCAAACTTTATATATATTATACTAATGTTCATACTAATGTTGGAAAAGCCCAACCAGACCAGACCCTTCACCACTGTGTTCAAAGCCAGTGTCCTTTCCTTATCCCTCACTTCCCTTACCACTCAGTTTCTTACTACAATTTCTCATCACTACTGTAGTTGTAGTTAAAATAGTAATTTATTTAGTGCATTTTAGGGGTCGGCTATATAAATTGTCTTGGTGTATAACCAAACAAGAACAAAAAATAAAACAAGGAAACAAAGCTTGCTAATGGTTTTTGATTGCCATCTCATTGAAAAAGAAACTAGATTCATTATATTTCCCAAAGACAAATTGCCCGTTGGTTGGGCTTGAAATCCTGGTCTGTCTGGTTCTGAAACTGAGTATTTTGTGGGGCCTGAACTTTGGGCCTGTGGGCTGTCCCTCAGCTCTTCAGCTCAAGCTAGCACTCTACCACTTGAGCGACTTCCGGCTTTTTCTGCTTATGTGGCACTGAGGAACCTAGCCCAGGGCCTCATGCATACAAGGCTAGCACTGTACCACTGAGCCACCTTCCCAGCCCAGAAATTTTATTTTTTAAAGCAAACAAAAGGACTAAAAAATGAAATTTTTCTTCTTTTTCCTCACTCCCATGTTCACATTCTAGTGATTTTAGTAATTTTTAGCAATTTTAGTAATTGCTGTTCTAATTGCCATTTTACTTCTAAGTAGTGCAGCTCATTTTCCTAGTTTGAGACAATATCTGTTGGCTTCTCCAATTAAAAAAAAGCCAGATACTCAGTATGCTAAGACTGTTTCTCCATCTTGTATCCATTCATTACTTACGATATTTGAAATGGTAATTGTTCTTTATGTTGAATCAGAAAATATATTTCTTTGTTGAATTAAATGCTATTATCAGAACTACTGAGAAGTAAATTTAATCCTGTGTCACCCCAACTTCTGTTTTTCAAGTAGATATATCCTGATGGTCAAGATTCGGTGACCTTAATTTTTTTTTGAGCTAATACTTTACTTCTAGGCTGTGTACTATACTCTTCTCCTAGAAAGGGGCAGACAGTAAATACCCCCAGCTTGATAGGCATGCAATCTGATACCAGCCTCTGTTTCCACTATCACGTACTCTGTTATTGTAGTATGAAAGAAGTCATAATGAGTGCATGAATTGGCATGCTTTGTTTCAATAAAATTTTATTTATATAACCACATGACAGCTATATTTGGCCCAATAGACATATTTTGCTTATCTGTGCTCTATGTTACATTCATTTTCTTGGTTATCTTATGTCATAGTTTCTTGTGGTTTTTTTCTGACTTATTGGAGTTGCATTTATTCATGTGTGACAGGTCACCGATAAATTTGAGTTCTTACATGTCCAAAGTATCTTCACAGAGTCCTTCTGCTTCATTGATAATTTGATCAGGTATGAGGTTTTGTCTCATTTTATTTGAGCATCCTCTGTTGAAAAAGAAGTCTGATTTCAGTCAGGTTCTCATTGTTCTGTGAAAAACATTTGATTATTCTTTCTCGCAAGTTTTAGTAATTTTGTGACACATCATTTTTAAAACAATGTATCCAAATGGAAGATTTGTCACTCTCACCATTTGGTAAACAGACCCTTCAATTATATCTTTTTAACTCAGAAAAACTCTCTTTTGATTTTCTTTGATTTTTTTCACTACTCCAGCTTCCATTCTATGTTTAGAGGATTTCTATCCTCCAGGGCCAGACCTCTTGCACCCATCTTGTCTTCTTTACCAACAATAGGATCAAATTTTCTGTTAGCCATATCAGTCCTATTTTAATCAATTATATTGTCAATCAGTTCAACTTACCTAGATAGTTATATATTTGTTTCCAAGAAGTCTTTCTTATTTCCTTTGAAATAGTTTTCCATGATTTTGTTTTATTGGCAGAAATGGGATTTGAACTCAGGATTTCAAGATTGCGAGGCATGCCTCCAGTCCTGTTTTACTCTGGTTATTTCCAAGATGGTGTCACTTTTGTCCTGGCTTGCATCTGGATTGAGATCCTTCTCTTTTATGTTTCCTACTGTAACTTCAAAGATGGTTGCACACAAAGATGGTTGCCAAACTTTCTCCAGAAAGATAGAGAGAATGTCTTGAACTTTCTGCTCAGGCTGGTTTGCAACTATGACTCTCCCATCTCAGCTACTCCTGAACCTTAGATAACAGGTGCATGCTACTATGCCAAGTTATTGGTGAGCAAGGGGTCTTGTGAACATTTTGCTCAGGAATGATAAGATTACATGTGTGAACTACCAAGCCTAACCCATGATTAATTTAGGAAAGATATGCATTTGTTGCTTTGTTTTGGTGGTACTAAAGTTTAAAGTCAGGACTTGCACTTGTTAAACAAGTGCTCTACCACTTAAACCATACCAATTCAGCTCATTATTTTGGAGTCAGCCTCTTGCTAAGTTTTCTAGGCTCAACTTAAAATGTTCTGTGTTGTCTAGAGTATCTTCTAGAGTTCATTACTGACTGAGTGCTGGATTATAGGTATGTACCACCACCCTGTACTAGAATGTTTATTTTTAGAGTATGTAACCTTCTTTCAGATCTGAGAGAGATTCTTGTACTACAAATTCCATTTTCTTTCATGAAATCATCTGTATTTCTTCAAGTCAGTTTCTAAATATCTGTATTTTTTCATGATTTTTTTTTTGTCGTTCATGGGGCTTGACCTCTGGGCCTGGATGCTGTCCCTCAGCAATTCAGCTCAAGGCTAGCACTTGCTCTACCACTTGAGCCACAGCACCACTTCTAGCTTTTTCTGTTTATGTAGTGCTGAGGAATTGAACCCAGGGCCTCATGTATGCGAGGCAAACACTCTACCACTGAGCCACCTTCCCAGCCCTCAAGTCATTTTCTAAATGTATTCTTATTATTCATTGAGTTTCCTAACACCCCCCCCCACCCCGCCTTTGTTTTGGTGGAATTGAGGATTGAAGGCCTCCTACTTGCTAAGCAAATGTTTTGCCACCTGAAACACACCTGCTAACTCCTTTTATTATTTATTTATTTTTACTTCAGTTTGTTTTTCATAGAAGGTCTCACACTTTTGCCTGTGCTGATCTCAGATCATGATCCTCCTACCTAAACCTCCTGAATAGCTAGCATTACAGATGTACTGTCTCACTCTCTGTTCTATGTCTTCATCATTTTTTATTTCTTTAAATCAATGAAGAAGCCAGGATCACAGTTTGAAGCCAGCCCAGACAGAGATATCTGAGAGACTCTAATCTCCAGTTAACTACCAAAACCTAGAAGTGGAGCTGTGGCTCCAGTTGTTGAGAACCAACGTGGAGCACAAAAGCTAACAGACAGCACACAGGCCCTGAGTTCAAGCTACAGTACCAGCACACACAAATAATAATAATGAGTAAAGTTGGCTTGATTGCAAAAATTAAAGAAATACTAAAAGAAAAGAGGAAATTAGGAGTTCTAGCAGCTTTTGACTTCAACATCCAGGTAAACCATTTGTAGATGACAAAAGGAGGGTTTTCCTTAATCTATTTCACTACAGTATCATTACAGTGTTTATCCTTACAATAAACTGAGGATGCAGCAATCAAAGGATGAAACAAATCGGTGTGGATGTGTGCTGAGGATAAATGCACAGTAGCCTAACCTGTCATCCTCCTTTTCTGTTTGTGGTTGCTCATTATATCCTAAAGTTGAAGGGTTGCAAAGGTAAGTCACCAGCCTAGTTAAATGATCATGAGTCTAGTGGCATAACATAATTTAAATTCATGTGTTTCCCCAGAAGAATGTGTATGTATTTATCTGGCATTTTATGGCCACTACTAAAATAAAAGAAAATGAAAACGTAAACAACAGTGCTCCAATATTAGGACTGGGACTGCCTTGTAGCAGTAGGACAGTATGTTTAATCGATAATGTAGATGCGACCTAATCTGCAAATGAATTTTTTAAGTGTACTGGGAGACTAAGGCAAAATGTGCCAATTCAAAGTAAGTTCATCTCGGTGTGTTTTGATTTTTTTGTTGGGACAAAAGACTGCCATAATTTTGTTTTTTTTTCTAGTCCATACCTAGTATCTTTGCCCATAATTAATGTGATACTGGTTACTTTTGTTGCCAACATTTGTTCAGTAATAATAAGACCATTGCTGTTCTGGAATGCAAAGGCACACACTTCTCTTCAGAATAGAATTTGAAATTCCATCCTCCCTTGGCCTTATAAACGCTTGCTGGCTGGCCAGGTATGAGCTGCAGTTGTTTGTGAAATTTACACCGTGAACTTAAACGGAAGTATGTCCATCATTCCCTTCTCCTCTTTGGGTGTGGGAATTCAGGCATAATGGCTGGAACTTTAATAGCCAGTTTAAACCTGAGAATCTTATACAAAACTTCTGTTTTGCTAAAGATAGTACTAGCTAGGGATACTTTTATTCCAACCTACTCATCATTTGTATAGCAATTTTCAACTTTATATTTGCTTTCAAGGACTTTCAAGTATCATTGTTATGTACATAAAACAAATTATTTTATTTTATTTTATTGTGAACATACTGTACAGAGGGTTACAATTACATGGGCAGGATAATGCATACATTTCTTATCAAGCATTGCAGCCTCCTCCTTTGTTTACCCTTCACATCCCCATAAAACAACTTTTATATTAAAATGCTTACCCAGCCAGCCAGGCCTAGTAGCCCATGCCTGTCATCCTAGCACAAAAGTATCATCCTGTCATCCTAGCACAAAAGCTCAGGCTAGCCTGAGCTACCCAGGTTGGCCTAGGATTGTTTTGAGATCCACATCTCAAACAAAAGTCAAACAAAGAAAACAATTACAATTGTTTCCTAGACTCTACCAATCCAGTTACCAAGTCCTACTATCTCTACTTCCTAAGTACTCCTCAATCCCTTACACTTTTATTTGCCTGTGAGGACTGAATTAGTTCATACATCCCTCATCTTCCATCCCCAGGGCTGCAACAGCTTCCTGCATCCATTCTCCTGTAGAAACCATGAGACACATGGTAATAGCTGCACTAATCTTTTCAAATTATAATTGAGTCATGATATTTCTGTGCTTTATCTGTTTTAATTCTTCCCTAGCACCCTTTAGGAGGAGCATAATACATTGTGACTAGAGGCTTTTTATGCCCTTTCTTATCCTCTCTACTCCCAAACTCGTCCTGATGACTGGTCTCATCTCAGATTTCATCATGCCTTTTCTCATCCCCTGGGCTAAGCTAGGCTTTAGTTGTACTCACTCCTCATAGCTCCCACACTTCTCTTACTTATGTGTATGAGATGAGCACATCTCCTTTGTGAAACTGGAGTCTCCATGAGTATCTACCCTATACCCAATAGATTTCCAACAATTAGTTCATAAACTGGTACCAAACAGGTGCTCAGCAAACATTGCTAACTTGCTAATTTACCCTGTATCCTCTTCTCTTCCCCTAAAAAGCATATTTCACTAGCATCCTAACCCAAGTCCCAATTTTCAAAATTCCATCCATTCTCTTGTCCACCAAAATCATACATATGCTCTTGCCTTTTAAATAGATATTTACATTTTTGAGATCATGTGCTAGACATGTATTTACAGTATTCTGAAATTATCACTGAGAACACCTGCTTAGAAAACCAAGTATTTTAGAAAAGTTTTAAGTGACTGTATTTAAAAAGCCTTTTGTTATAGTTGCCTTTATCCCAACAGAATACGGATTTTTGAAATCTGTGAAATCTATGAATTTTAGGTATCTGGGTTCAAATCAAGGGTTTCCCTTATATGGCAGGTGGGAAATATTAGGAATTTGGAGGTTAGAAGAGATGGGAGAATGGAAGGAGTGACACTGATCAAGCTGCATTGTACTCATAAACTGACATTCTGAGTTGAATCCCCTTTGTACAAAATACTTAAGGATAACTAAAAAGAAATATATACATAAAAAATATTAGAAATTTGTCAAACCCCCCAATGTGTGAGACAGGAATAATATTAATATTATTTGCTTATTGAATGAGTTAATGAACTCAATTTACATAAGCATTAACTATATAATTGGTAGTGATTTTACTATGACTCGCCAGCTTTGTATTTCTCTACTCCTCCTTAGCAAATAAGAGAGGGGTTCTGTGTTTTGCTCATAGTTTGGATATACAATATAAATGATAAAACCTGATGAAGATAAAGCTTACCATTCAAGAAAGGTAAGACTAATAAAGGCAGCCTTAAAGGCATTGCGTAATTACTGCACAATTTTGTTTACTATGTTTTCCTCTTTTCTGCTCACTCTACCTTACCTACCACCACCACCAAAGCAAAACATAAAGGACAGTGACAAGTGGAAAGCAGCAAGAGAAAAAGCTAGAACTGTGTATTATACAAGGTCACCAGGAAGGCCTGGAAATGATACACACGCTAAATTACACCACCTGAGGCCATTGTGGTGCGTGGAGGGGGAGCTGAATGGGTGGAAAGAGTTCAGCTGTCCCTGGGAGGCTTATCTGCAATGCAGATTGTCTGAGCCTCTCCAAAGCGCTCAGCCTCAGGATGACCAGCTGCTCTCTGGTTTTCCCAGCTGGCTTAACAGGATTCGTCGTCCCTTCTTCTGGGGTCATCTACTAACCAAGAACATCTTCTAGGCAGAACATATTCCTTTTCACTAGTATCAAAATCATTGCCGATCCTTCAATGTAGCACTGTCTTAAAGACAGATTAGATTATTGAGGAATGATTTCCTGTTCTGCCTCTCTGAGATAGATGTTCTCTTTTATGAGAATTCTCCATCAGTCTCAGTTGGAGAAGCGGTAGACCTGCGTGGACTGCTAGAGCAAGGACACTTGGGTGTGCATGGAGGGAGTGGACGGGAATCTGCAGGCTCCACAGGTAGGGACGCTGGTGGTCAGCCCAGAGTTTAGAAGCTCTGTCCTGTCTTCATAGTACAAAGTGCCTTGTCTGAATCTGGAATAAGGCTTGGCCTTGCCTGTCCTTAATTGAAAGTTTCTCTACATGTACAGCTCCTTGTTTAGGTTTGTTTGCCTATTTGTTTGGTGGGTGGTGGTTTTGTTTCTTGTTTTTGTTTAGCAGTTGTAGAGAGGTAATAGCTTAACTCAATTAAAGATTACCTTCCAATGACAGCAGCATGTCCTTGGCCAAGCTCTTCTTCAGGACAGGTTTTTCACCATCAAATTTTAATAATACTTTCTGGTATTCTCATGAGGCATAAATGGTATATTGATAGAGTATACTTGCCATATTAGACACAGAAATGGGCAGTAATGTGGCTAGCATTCTACTTATTTTTATTAATAAACACTAGTGACAGTCGATGGATCTTCTAGTTTTTCCTTTTTATCAGATTTTAGTCGGTCATAATAGTAAAGAATTACACTTTTTTGAAGATTTTCCTGAAGTATCTTCAAGTCCTTTTTACACCTTATATGGAAGTAAATCTATTCTGCTTAATTCTAACCACACTTTTTATACTTTGGGCATAAGAATATGTGTCTAGCAAGAAACTGCTATTTGCTTTTTAAAGATATTTAGCAATCTTTAATGTGTGAAGGTAAATTCTTTGTTGTTTATAATGAGAACTAGTATGAGTTATGTCTGAAATGCAGTGGATATGAAGGTATGCCCCTGGGAGTTTTTATGTCTTTAATGTTTTCCCCTGGTGCTGCTAATGACTTACTCGGTGTGTAAATGAGACAATGCTGATTTATGCTGGGTTCCATCCACAATGATTTCTTCATTTACTGCAGGGTTAGCAGAATGTATAATTATTTTTCTTCCAAGTAATACAGACAGTAAAGGGAAGTCTTCATTTCTTTTGAAGAAGTACTACACACACACACACACACACACACACACACACACACACACACACACACACACACACACACACACACACACACACACACACACACACACACATCTCTATATCTATATCTATCTCATCTATATTTATTACCCTAAGTTGTAATCCTAGCTACTCAGGTGACTAAGATCCAAGGGAGCTGGGTTTGAAGCCAGCCAGGACAGAAAAATCCAAGAAGCTGCACCTCCAAAATAACAAAAAGCTAGACTGGAAGCATGGCTAAAATGATAAAAGTACAAGCCAACTAAGTTGAGTGATTGTCAAGCCCCAAGTTCTAACCCTCATGCTGGCAAAAACAAAACAACAACCTTACAACTTTGTACTTTCAAACCAAAATTATATTGCAAAAGCCTGAGCCCCAAAGTCTGAGATAATCCGTGTCCAAAGAGGAAAGTGGAATGGAGTAGAACCCCCTTTTGACCTCAGCAACTACAGAGAGTCTAGTAAACAGATTCTAGTCCATATACATGCACATAAAAACCTCAACCGTAACCAGTGTAATAAACAAGGATCAAAAGTTTCACTTCAGCCTTGCAAGCACAAGGTCCTAAGCCCAAATGCCAGTACTGAAAAAAAAAAAACCAGAGATTGTTTATGTGTGTGATTATCTATATGATCCCTTCATAGCTTCAAAAGCTCATTTAAATAAATCAGTTTGTTCATAGACATTTTGTTGAAAAAAAATCACACACAATATTGTTCTAAATTTCATATTCTTCTTTTAAAGTTTATTTAGTTAAAAGGAAATTAACATGTGCTACCTCCCTTTTTGTAATCTCAAACAAGACCCAACTAGTTATTCCAAATGAAGCAAATTAACTCTCAGTTTAAAAAGAAGAAAGTTAGTAGAGTTAGTTAGAAAAGTTGAGGTTAAAATATACTTGGTTTTTAAGCTGGGCATAGTAGCTCATGCCTTGTAATCCTAGGTACTTGGGTATAAAAGTTCATTTCTTTCATATCAGCTAGTATAAATAAGATGATCACAGTTCAGATCATTGTGCATTTATATGCCAGACCCTATTAGAGCAATAACAGAAGCAAAAAAAGTTACAGTGTAAAACTTTATTTATTTACTTATTTTTTCACCAGTCCTCAGGCTTGAACTCTGGGCCTAGGCACTGTCCCTGAGCTCTTTTTGCTCAAGGTGAGTGCTCTACCACTTTGAGCCATAGCACTACTTCTGGTTTTCTTGTGACTAATGGGAGATAAGAGTTTCACAGATTTTCCTGCCTGGGCTGGCTTTGAACCACAATCCTCAGATCTCAGCCTCTTGAATAGCTAGGATTACAGTCATTTTGAGTTCAATCCCCAGCTTTCTCTTTCTGCCTCTCTTCTTCTTCCTCCCTCCTCTCTTCTTATCTATCTATCTATCTATCTATCTATCTATCTATCTATCTATCTATCTATCTATCTATCATCTATTTGAGGTTCAATTAGTTAAGGCTGAATAGATGGGGTTAACTTCCCATTTGGCACTCAAGCAAATACTGATGATCAGTACTAACTTCACAGGTTTGCTCTAGCCAGGCTGGGAGCCACTGTGGATCTTTCAGATGTCAGAAAGATTGATGCTCTTCTAATTTTATTGGATTAAAATCCCAGCACTTAAAAGAACTAATATAAATAAGATCAATAAAAGAAGTATAAAGAACATGGGCACAGAAATAAATCCTAAACTTCTGTTACTAGTATTGATAACTAATACCCATTACCAACAAAAGTGTATGCACATTATTAATCTCTTTTAATGAGCTGAAAGGAGAAAGAAGCCATCTCTCCTGACCACTGAGAGAGACCAAGAAGACCCAAATTCTTGTAGGAACTTAGAAGGATTCTGATCATACTCAAACTGGACAAACTCTCCAGTGGGGCAGGTGTCAATATGATGTGCTGCCTATGAGCCTTGGGCCACTTCTTTAAAATCAGCATTACCCAGTTTATCTGGAAATAGGAGCCAGGCTCACAAGTCATACGTGGTGACCCAGTAGCCCTGGGAAGAAGGCTAATGACTCACAGGCACACATCACCAGCACATAAATCAATGACTTAATGTGAAGTCATTTTCAATAGAAACTGATGACCTGTAAATATCTAAAAGAGAGACTATGCTCTTAAGCAAGAGTACCTCGGGCTGTGCATAGCCCTTCTTTCATTTAGCTCCCACCTAGAGCCAAACTTGCTTCATCCATGGGGTGCTTAATGGTTGAATAGGATTCACTATCCAAATTGATGTGAACAAAGTGATTCATGGGAGAAACGAAGTCCATTTAAAAGTAAAATGCAATGTCGAATCCTAAAATGAGCATGCATAGCTATTACTTGTTTCTCTACCCAGCATTTTACCCATGAAAGATGCTTAAGAAAACAATGGCATCCATCATTTCCCATCTCCAATGTGTCTTCATAGTCCCTGTGACATTTGATGGAGGATCTTCAGGGGGGCAAAAAAAATAGGCTTTTCACAAAAAATAGACAGAAGTACATGAATGATTTTCCCCAGGGATATTCCATTCAGCTTTTCTATGATGTAGAAAAGGGAAATGGCACAGAACAAACTTTCTGCATTGGTGGGGGCGGGGGGCGGGGAAGTTGGGGGACAGTATAGCTCTTGCTCCATAAATGGTAATAGTTAAAAAGAGGTGGCTCTCAATCTTTAATTCCTTGGAACCAGATCCCCTATTTCAACCACATATTAGAATAGTCAAAGGTTTTCACATATTTGACAGAATACCTCTTATGATACATCTAAGAGGAATCTTTTGAGGCCTACTCTCAGTCTTTTTATAAGGGGAAAACACTATAGTTGCTGTTGGAGGTTTCAAAGTTGTTCTAATCATCTAAGAGCTATATGTGCTTTTGTGGCCAAGCAAAACAAACAAACAAAAACAACTATTTTTAAACAGCTGTTTGCACATCAGGGCAAAGCCACAGATATCCTGCTTTGGGTGAAAAAGGATATGTGATTTTAGTGGCATCCACTCAGCTGCAGGCTCTACCTTGCTGAACTGTGGAAGGTCTTGTGGTCTCCTGAAGGATTTTATTTTACCTCTTGAATACACTAGTTTGCACTGATTTCCTGTGAGGGTCACTAGGTCTCTCCAGCAGTAAGGAGAGGTATTAACAAGAAGGATTTAAGCTGGGTATGGTGGTTCCCACCTAGGGTCCCCAACACTTGGAGGGCTGAGACAGGAATTATTGGGAGTTTGATCTAATAGGGAGATTCTATTTCAAAAGAAGATGGGTAACAGAAGGGGCTAAAGATTATAATAAGGACCAAGAACAATGAAAGACATATAGCTTTAAGATTGCATCTGTTTAAAGGTAGCTCTAGGTATAGATAGAGGTACCCAGGTATCTGTGTCAGTACCCTAGAAACAGGAATGCTGTGCCGATCCTTATGCTAATCTACAGTAATCCAGATGAGCTGATTTAGTAGTTTGGCTGTGGAGATAACCAAAGTGACTGTTACATTAGGCATTCAGTATACCATCTACACAATCAGAAATTGTAGTAAAAGAATTTTGATCCTGGTCTCTGGCCTCTTACCAGCATTTATTCTGGTGATACTTTTATTTGCTGGTATGTTTTTGTTATTGGAACTCAAATCCTTTTGAATGTGACCATCTTGCTTTCCTATGGAAGTTCTTATAAAATATCTGTCCTGCCGGGCGCTGGTGGCTCACGCCTGTAATCCTAGCTACTCAGGAGGCTGAGATCTGAGGATCGTGGTTCAAAGCCAGCCCGGGCAGGAGAGACCGTGAGACTCTTATCTCCAATAAACCACCAGAAAACCGGAAGTGGCGCTGTAGCTCAAGTGGTAGAGCGCTGGCCTTGAGCTGAAGAGCTGAGGGACAGCGCTCAGGCCCAGAGTTCAAGCCCCCCCCCCCAAAAAAAAAGAAAAAGAAAAAAGAAAAAGAAAAAGAAAATATCTGTCCTGTTGCAGGAAGGTAACCTGCAATGGTAGTGTGCTTTATGAAGAACTGAAATCTTCCCATGTCATGCACCTGGGCAGCTGGAAACCTGGTTGCACAGATATTTCATGGAGAGAACACAGTTAGTTTCTTTTATTGCTTAAGTAAAAATAACAAATAAGTATCCTGCTGTAAAAGAAAATGCTGATAATTATAGTTTGCCAGGCCTGTTGTATAAGCAGACAGGAAAGACAAAATGTTACTGTTGGCAAATCCCAAAACAGAATGCTTCTGGAAACTGAAACAAACACTCAGAGTTAACAACCTTCCCATAAAAAATGCTAAAAACAAAAAAAAAAAAAAAAAAAAACCTTCAGGGGTTGTTGAACAAGTTTAGATGGTTATGGTATATTATGTTCAAAGAGGTGAGGATTTTTAAACATAGTCAAGAGTTTTCCACTATATTTTAAAGTATGTGTATGACCAAATGTGAATAAGCTCTGAAAGGAAAATATTTGGACAAAGGGAACTGGACTATTCTAAAAACAGTTTGGGGAAAAAAAACCCACAACAGTTTCTTTACTGGTTAGTCTTCCCCCATCGACATATATTAGTGAAATTTAATATCTTAGTTCTTTGCAGAACACATGTATAAGAACACCATTTTCAAGCAATATGTACTATCACAAAAGAGAATGTTAAGAGACAATTTTCAAACACAAACCAAATCTTGCTAGAAAAAAATAGTGGAAAGCTTTGAAATAAATGTTAAGTTTGAAAAAAAGAATTGGGTATTATGATAGTAGGCTTATAATAACTATACATAGAAAGGTTTGCATTAAGCTGGGTGCCGATGGCTCACACCTGTAATCCTAGCTACTCAGGAGGCTGAGATCTGAGGATTGCGGTTCAAAGCTAGCCCAGGCAGGTAAATCTGTGAGACTCTTATCTCCAATAAACCACTAGAAAACTGGAAGTGGCGCTTTGGCTCAAGCGGTAGAGCGCTAGCCTTGAGCTGAAGAGCGCAGGGACAGCGCCCAAGCCCAGAGTTTAAGCCCCACAACCGACCAAAAAGAAAAAAGAAAAAAAAGAGAAATATTTGCATTATAATCACAAACATATGCTTATTCTAAGGAAAGGAAAGAACTGAGTGTGTTTCCATTTGTTGAAAATAATTCCCCCACAAAATTTATTACAAGGTAATTTAACCTGTTTTTTTCAAATTTGGCTTTTTCAACATGTCTCTAAAAAAGATTGCTTTTTGCCAGGCACTGGTAGCTCACACTTGTAATCTTCGCTACTCAGGAGGCTGAGGTCTGAGGATCGCAGTTCAAAGCCAGCCCAGGAAGAAAAGTCCCTAAGAGACTTTTATCTCCAATAAACCACTAAAGCCAGAAGTGGTGCTGTGGCTCAAGTAGTAGAGCAACTAGCCTTGAGCACAAAGAGACTCAGGGACATCACCTAGGCCCTGAGTTCAAACCCCACAACTGACCAAAAAAAAAAAAAGATTATTTGTAATACTACACACTGGTAGTTCACACTTGTAATCCTGGTTTCTCCGAAGGCTAAAATCTGAGATTGCAGTTCAAAGCTAACCTAGACAAGAAAGTACATGAGACTCATCTCGAATTGCTGACTACAATGCCAGGAACTGTGTCTCGAGTAGCAGAACACCAGCCTTGAGCGTAAAAGCTAAGGAACACTGCCTGGGGTCTTGAGTTCAAGCCCCAGTACTAACACACAAAAAAAGGACAGTTTTGTAAAATTTAAGACTTTAATTAATTTCTCATAGATTTTCTATTACTATTGTGGTTTATGGATAATTATCTATTAAAGTGAAAAGTGTGTCCTTCTTCCTGTGATTTTCTTTCCCTTCCACTGCTGCAGATCTAATCACATCAGTCATGAGATTGTAATTTGTCCATTTTTCAGTACTTCTCCAGGATTACCTCAATGCAATGCTCTTCACAAAATCCTGTGTCTTTTGCAAGACTTATAATTCAATAGACAGTTATATGATATCCAATTTTCATTGTGTTGTCAGTTATTGATAAATGTTCTGACTGTCACTGGAAATCAAATAAAGAACAAAACCTTGACCTTTTGAGAAGGAATAGAATCTTGGGCTGCCCAGAAGATGCATGGATGTTCCAGTAAAGACTTGCTTTAGAAATGGTCAGTTGATTAGTGCCTGAGTTCATGTTATGAAGCACAAATTGCCAAATTTCTAAAATGAATTTCTTCATTCAAATTCATATATCAAGCCTTTAAGAGAACACCCATTTGACTGATACCCTCCAGAGGAAATTGTTAGTAATAAAGCCTTCACTCTTTTTGATCGATGGCTCTTTCAAGAAATTACTATATGGTTCCATCTATGTGTATCCATGAGTAAGACTATGAAAGAAATACACAAGTTCTAGGTAAGATTACACATACTTGATTTTCAGGAGTTGTGAAAGAGTGGACTATTCTTCTTGGTGTTAAAATGTGAAGAAAGAATGAGGAAATTGCAGTCTACATTTAATTACTTCATGTAGTCAGAATCTAATTATTTAGCACACATCTCTACTAAGTTGGACACATAGAAGAACTTCAGAAGAATCTGTACAAGTCTTTTCCTTTGGTGACATCATTCTCAATGAAAAAATAATGACACTTTATAGCTGAGATCATATCTATGAGTCATTTGGTTTTGCACCCATGAATCTGTTTTTCTCCTTTTGGAACTGAGTAACTGTATAATTAAGTTGTCACTAAAAGGAACAATAACAGCAAAATGTCAAATGCTAACTCGAATGATACATGATAAAGGTTTGATTACCACTGAAGCATCTGAAATAAACTAAGAGAATTAATGACATTAAATATATCATTTGATGACATGTTCCTGTTCATCTCCAGCAGAAATCTATTAAGTTCAAGAGGGCATTGAGGTTGTTATTTTTAATGATTATCAAAAGAATTTACCAGTTCATGTAAGATAGAAACCACAAAACTCATATACTCACCAACATATCTTACATTAGGCTGTACATACTCAAGGTACATTTCTAAGCAGGTGGCATTATTCTCTCAAATAGAATTAGGAACTGAGGAATTATTAGATATGGTTTAGCTTTAAACATTTTCAAAAGTCTAGGCATATTCAGAATATTTAATGTGGTACTTGTCTTTGAGCGTCTTAAAAGACATACTGAAATACAAGGAGAAACCATTCATCCAGATGAGATTATTAAAGACATAATTAAACTTTGGATCCTAGGATCAATCTGTGGCAGATTTTGAAAAATAACGTCTTAGTCTTTCCTTCTTGAAGATCTTCAAGATTTATACCAGGCTACACTGTTACTGGATCCTGACCAGACTTCTTCCTTTTATCCCTGAATCCTCATTTCTAATGTCCCAACCTAAAACTAGCCACCATTTTCTTTTTGGTTTTCCATTTCTTATTTAAATTTCTGTAACATATCCACTCCACTGATGGATTTGTTTTTGTATCTGTTTTTAATCTGTCACCTTTTCTTTAGTGTTTCAGTAGATGATTTTTTTCATTTATCCGCCCACTATAAGCTTTTTGTCGCTATGACAAATACCTGAGATTGACAACTTAATAGGAAAAAGAGGTTTATTTTGGATCATGGTTTCCGTTCACAGTTGGTTGGTACCATTGTTTGGGGCTGTGGCGAAGCAGAACATCCTGTGTAGTGGGGGAAAAGCTCTTCACCTTGTGGAAGCCAGGAAGAAAAAAAAAAGAGATAGGACTATTTTCTTCAGGGACACTTCCCCATCAGGCCCCAATCCTTGTGGTTCCACTCTCTCAATTAGCCACCAACTCTCTAGCATCTAAGTCTGAGTAACTAAGATTCAAGCCATAAGGTTTTTTTTGTTGTTGAGATATTGCCTATATAATCATATTTTAAAATAACAAAGTTTTTCTCCAACTCTTTGTACTGATTGCCTCTGTTTACTGCCACAAAGATTTCAGTCTTGATCCTGCTTACTTTGAGATCTTAGTGAAATTATGAATCATCAAAAGTCTGATATACAGACTTGGAGTATGCTTACATAAAAAGATATCATCAATGATTACCTACTTCCCTTAAAAATCTCTTGTTATTAGATTCTGTAATAGCAAGTTGTCTTCATCATTTCCTTTACTGGTTTGTCTTTATTTACCCCTTAACCAGACAATTGGTCTGTCCCAAGATTCTTGTTACACATCTATTTGATGTAGTTAGTTATTTATTTCAATTCAAAATTAGACTTTAGAGGACAGAAACTGATTATGCCTTAGCCTAAAATCTCCAAGAAATTCTTCTTACTCCAGAAATGCCCACAAATTTCTCCAAATAAGATTTCAACCCCTCTGTCATGTGGCCCCAGACTACTTTTCTAACTTGGTCTTCCACAATTCCATGTTGTACATTAACAACCTGTGGTTTTCATTGTCTCTTCACTGCTTCACATTTTTGCTTTTGTTGTTCTTTAATTTCTTCTTCTATTCTTTATCCCATTACAAAATCATATGTAACTGAACAAAGGTTATTTTAAATACACTGTTCTCTGGAAGAACTAATGTTGAACATATTCTTCCTTGTTATTCAGAACAGCCACTGCTTTATACTTTTTCCTGTATACTCTTTGAACTGTAGTTAATAATTGTCCCAGACATGATCCTATCATCTTCTTGAAATCAGGAAGGATGATTTTTTTTTATTGTGAAAATACTGTACAGAGGGGTTACAATTACATGGGCAAGATAATGAGTACATTTCTTATCAATCATTGTAGCCTCCTCCTTTGTTAGGAAGGATGATTTTTGTTGTCAATGTTTTGTGCTGATATGAGGACTAGAACACAGGGCCTGAGTATTGTCACTTAACATTTTTGCTCAAGGTTAGTGCTCTACTGCTTTAGCCACATCTCTATTTCAGGCTTTTTGCTGGTTAATTGGAGATTAGTCTTGTGGATCTTCCTACTCAGATTGTCTTTGAACCATGATCCTCAGATCTCAGCCTCCTGAGTAGGTAGGATTATGGGTGTAAATCACTGCCAAGTAGTTTAGGAAAGGCATTTTAGGATACAGTTCAGTGTCTGATATATAGTGAGAGAAATGTGCAAAATTTTATTCTGAATATTTTGTTCTAATGTAAGTATATTTCACCATTGCTGGACTGAAATGGCTTTGGTAAATACCATTAATCTCTTAAATAAAACAGTAATTGAAGCAAGTTATGATTTCACTATGAAGATTCTCAAATAACATTAAGCATTAGGTCATTGGTTTATTTATTTTATTATCATTATCATTTTGAGTGGTACTGGAGTTTAAACTTATTAAAGGCCTCATATTTGCTAGGCTGATGCTCTATCACTTGAACCACATCTCTAGCCTGGCTTTTTGCTGCTTATTTTGGAGATGGGTTGTTGGGAGGTCTTTATGCCCAGGTTGGCTCCCAACTGTGATCCTGTAGCTCTCAGCCTCCTGAATGGCCAAGATTTATAGGTATGTACTACTACTGGTGCCTTGATAATTTTCTCTTTTTGATGTCAATCCTTGATCTTGAACTCAGAGCCTGGACTCTCTTTCTGAGCTTTTTTATTTTTGCTCAAGGCTAGCACTCTACCACTTGAGCCACACCTCTGCTTAATTGGAGATAAGAGTCTCCATGACTTAACATTCCTGTCATAACTGGCTTGTAACCTTGATCCTCAGATTTCAGTCTCCTGAGTAGCTAAGATTACAGGTATGAGCCATGGATGCCCAGCTGATTTTCCTTTTTAAACATGTGAAACTGAGACCTAAACAGGAATTTTTGGATTTCTAGATGTTTAGCTTTTTAGATTTAGTTAATAAGTACTTGGGGAGCATCAAGTCTTGACAATTTGCTTAAACTTTTTAAAATAATCATGATCTTTGTTTTCATGAAGCTTCTACTCTAGTGAAGAGAGAAAAAGCTCAAATAATCACACAAAGAAATGTCGACTTAGGACCATGAAAAGGATTACAAAGGAGAGATTCATAAACATCTTCTCTGGGAGGATAACTGAACTTCAAACTATGAGTAAATGATAATGAACTAAAGAGAGTGGGAGAGTATTTTAACCAGAAAAGACAAGAATATAAGGAAGCCCTGGCTATAGGAGGGAAGTTGGTCTAAAGGAATGACCCCAGGCCAGTATAAGAAGAGAGCAAATGTAAGGGGAGAATGATAAAACAGGCAGAAGAGGCCAGATTTTCCAGGGCAATGAGAATATTTTTAAACTTTTCTCTAAGAAACATGGACCACTAAAGTCTTCTATTTCCGGGAGTCATACAAACAAAAAGAAAATGCATATTCCTTTAAATATTTCTTTGAGTACTTTTATGATTTGTTAAGGTAATAAAAGCAAAATTTATTAGCTAGTATGTATCTCTTCTATCAAACTTATAGTATAATCCGTAGCATTTTAAGTTCTCATTTTCTGTATTTACTGAGTCCCTTCTTATCCGAAGTAGAAACTTGAGTTATTTTCACAGAATAAACAGCCCCTTATTAGAACTCTGAATTCACTTTTGTGGAGAACTTCTTTCTAACCCTCCTACAGAAAAAGCAATCAAAGCTATTTGAGAAGTAATAAATAGATACATAAAGGTCACATTTTTCCATTGTACAATATCATGTTTTCGACCTGCAAAATCTAAGTAGTACAGAGACACTTTTCTTTAAATTGCAAATGGTTAGTGCCTAGTTTTTTAGCCTAAGTGCTTTTAACTTGAGGCACACTGTTCCCAGGGAAGAAATGAATGGGACCCATGTGGCTTTTATGAAAATAAAGGTCAGGTTTGCAGGGGTATGAATTCAAAGCTTTGTTAAATTCTATGAAGTGTCTATCACTTACATAAAAATTAAAAACAGTATGTTCAGAGAAAAACAAGTTAAGAAAAAATACTGATGCTTATTTTCTATCATTTATGGAAGTTTAAACTTCTGTCACCAAAAGCAGTGACAGCATTCACATTAACAGTGATTACTAAGTTAACATCTTGAGAACAATAACCTCTTTTTCTTTTTCATAAGGAGTTAGAGTGGTAGTCAGAATAATCAAGATTAAGCCTGGTGTGGTGGTTCACATCTGTAATTCCTCTGAGCTGCTTGGGCAGTAGAGTTGAGATATGGTTGAGAGAATGACAGCCCTCTAGAAGCCACGTAGGCACAGGTATGAGATTCTGTCTGAAAAACAAACTAAACCGAAGATCTGAATGGGGGTCAAAGGGTAGAGAGGTTGCCTAGCATAAGGCTCTGAGTTCAAATTCCAGTGCTTCCCAAAAGCCAATAAATAAAAAATAATTGCCAGATGTGGTTGCAAACACCTGTTACCAGGAACACTTAGGAAGAGGAGACGAGGAGTTTTCTGGTTAAATTAGCATGAGGGAAAGTTAGTAAGAACTCCATTTCAAAGAGAACCCCATCTTAATCCATAACTAAATGTGTTGATTCACATCTATAATATTAACTACTGGGAGGCATAAGTAGGAGAATCAAGGCTAACCTATGCAAAAGTCTGAGATCCTACCTGTAAAGTAACCATCCACTCCCCACCCCACCCCAACCCAAAAAGACAGGATTAGGATCATGACTCAAGTCTCAAGTGGTAAAATGTCTGCTTAGCAAGTATGAGACCTTGAGTTCAAACCTCAATACTCTTCCTCAAAAATAGAGTCAAGATTATACTGATAGAATTAATTCTATATTATATGGTATTCTTTCTCAAACTGTGATCTCTAAATTATACTCCTAGGAATCATATTGAGTATTTGTTAGAACTATAAGTAGATTCCTGAACCCATTCCAGACCTCTGGAGTCTGAGTCACTGCCATGGGATTCAGCACTCCAACTTTTTTAAGCTGTGTTATGGTGCCCACCCATATTCAGTAGGGGCTATGCAATGGTAATAAGGAGCAGTACCCTTCCTGTTCAACCTTTGACGCACCAGCTTTACCCAGCTCACTGAGATGTGTGATACTAGTACAAAGTAATAAATGCTAGAGTGGTAAATAGATAGAAGCAAGAGATAAAATAAATGGATCCTGTGCAGAAAGCTAATCTAATCTATTCCTAGTCTTTTGAAATAACTCTACAAGGAAGTAGATACTATTATCCAAAAATTGTAGATGAAGAAATTATGGACCAGAGAAATTAAAATAATTTGCTGCACAGAGATCAAGCTGAATCCAAAGCCTTTGTTTCCTCTCTGCCAGTTTCCCGTTACAAGACGATCCAGAAATGGAAGGACAAAGGGTGAACAAATGCACCAGTGCTACTCACTGGACACTACGTTGAAAATGAACTATACAACTTGTGGGTGGACTGGGAGAGAGCGAGGGAAGGGGTGACATTGTCCAAAAGAAATGCACTCTTTACCTGACTTATGTAACTGTAACTTCTCTATACATCACCTTTATAATAACAATTAAAAATTATAAAAAGAAGGATCCAGAAAAAGAAAGTGAATGGAGCTATTTATGAGCCTTAAATCAGCATTCACTGAAAACTATGGTCATCCACAAAGCTACAGATTCATCAGCAAGGTATAACACGAGTTTCTTGCTAAGTATCACTGTCTAGCACTTTCCTAAAGATTTCAGAAGTAATACTATATAAGCAGGAATGGTGTGAATATGAGAAAATTGCTTCAAGCTATTACAATTTAGGAAGCAGAGTATATAAATAGAAACCAAATGTTACACTATGTCAAGCAACCCAATAACCAGCCAGCATGTATGTCTGTAAAGCTGTATGTAACCTGACAAAGGAGCTGGGAAACAGGGCTATTGGATATTTTTCCAACACCAGCTTTTATAAGATTTTTGCCTAAGAAAGGTAATGGTCTAGTCTGTGGTTTGTGCAATGAATTCTTGCCTGCATTTTACCCTCTTCCAAACAGAATTGAGAGGTAGAAGGGAAATGGTGGGTGCAAGGGTGATGAAAATGTTGAACTGACACAGATCAAGATACATTGTACACATAAACTGCTTTGTTAAACAGCAAAAATTCAATACATTACCTAAAATTAAGGTAAGTAAAGGAAGGTGTGGGTTGGGAGGGGTGGGTGAGAATGTTGAAAGAGGTGACGTTGATCAAGATGTACTGTACTCTTATACTGCTTTGGTGAATGTCAACTCCTTTGTACAACTACTTAAAGATAATAAAAATATTCTAAAAGGATATTATAGAATAGACTGTTTAGTACAGCTAAGAAAAGACAATTGTGATGTATATGAGCTCTTGACATGAATTGCATTTTATTTCATGCAAGACTTTTATTGGGCACTAATAATGAAATTATTCATTTAAAAAAATCTGGTTGGTACCAGTGACTCACATCTGTAATCCTAGGTACGCAAAAGGCTGAGATCTGAGAATTGTGATTCAAAGCCAGCTAGACAGAAAAGTCCCCAAGAAACTCTTTATCTCCAATTAACCACTAAAAAACTGGAAGTGGAACAGGAGCCTTGAGCAAAAGAGCTCAGGGCAAGCACCCAGCCCCACCAATACAAAAAAAAATCTGACAATCCTATTTTGTAACTTTAATTTTAATGACACTTGCAAAGTGACAAAAATATACATTTCTAGTTATTACTCCAGTTATAATTTTAGATATATTTGTATCTCAGTCATGAGGTTATAAGATTAAAGGTTTAATGTCTTTTTATATAAGAATACTTTTTTATATAATAATACTTTTGTCTTCATGGATTATTTCTTTTGGAGGAAAAGATTTTGTTTCAAATTATTGTATGGAAATTGTTACCAGATGAAAGAGTTCCCTCAGATTTCCTTTTCCACACAGAATAATTGGTCCTTGAGATCCACACATGAAAACTATTTCAAGGTATCTCATGAAAAAGAGAGTTTTGCTCAATGGAAGTCTTAACAAATAGATATTTATTTTACTATGAAATGAGAAAATAGGAAGAAATTGAGAACAGAAACACATTTGGTCTTCGTGGAGAGAAAAAAAGGAAGTTGAAGACTCAAAATTGAAGCTCCTATAAAATGGAAGCTTTTGTATACTCTGAGCTGAGTAGATGCGTACAGAACTCAAGTCATCTAGCAACTACTACACCTTGATGCTGGGTAGGCAAGTGAGGGGAGACCCAACCAAATATCACAGAGCTTCCTTTTGGCCAGATATTCCTGCTGTTCCTTTTATCTCTACTCAATAAGGGAAAAGTTCCCAGCTTCTTACCATCTCAAAGAAGAAGCAGATTCATCTAGTTTCTTTTCTTCTTGCAATCTGACATCCAGAAGCAGATGTGAGAAGGAAATATATGTACTTTCCTTGTCTCCTCACTTGTTTTGCCTCCAAAAAGCTATTTATGTATACAGTGTATTTACCTAGTGCCATAAATTGCCAGTGCAGATTGGGTGACAAATAGCTTTTTTTTTTTCATAGTAAAACTGACTCACTAAGAGCATACAAATGTCGCGTTAGAAGAAGTTTTAAAGGAAAGCTTATTGAAGAGTGAAGAAAGTTGTAACTTCCTTTTGACAGTTAAGTAACCTTATCTTTGGGGCTAGCAGGAAAGTTATAGATATTTTCTTACAATGAAATTTGCAGAAACATGTATTCTATATTTTTGTGTTGTTTAGAAGTTACAGCAGGATCTAATGAGCCCTTACCCTATCCTATGGCTTTCTGTTAATTCTGTGATGGCTTTCAGTGAATTCCTGAGGTTTATCTGTTGGTAAGCTTACCTTGTTTTAGATCAGGGTTCTCCGGTAGTTCCCACAGCGTTCCATAAACACAATGACACTGTTACAAGAAAGTCAGTACAGCTCAAGATGTGAAATGTAAGGAAAAAAACTGGAAAATGTATCTAATGAAAATCAAGGTAAAGTTTACTAGTGAAGAAGTAGGATAGACAAAGGAGAATTTACATGGCTTGTGCCACAGCAAAAGGGCACTTTTAGTTCATCTTCAGCCATCTTCAGGGTACAGATACACATGTTGGGCTTCAGTAAAGTAAGAATTAGGAGCAGGAAACAAAGGTTACACATATGGCTTGGAGTCCATTACCTCCTGGGTTCCACAGAAGTTATTGTTACTGCTGATATCACTCAAGGGGAACTGTCTGGTTCCCCCGAGATGACTTTTCCTGCTCAAGGATACAGCTTCATCATTTTGATGCTGTTCCTTAGGAGTAATTTTAGTCCTTGTCATATTGATATTGATACTGATCAGTTCAGTTAATTTTGGCCACAACATCAGTCTAAGTACCTGATTCAAAGACATTTTCAATAGGTTGCCTCCAGAGTAAGAATAAGAGCACTCAGCTTTGAGGATTGAGTTCTTACAGAGATTGCCTATAAGAAATTTCTTTCTCTAGGTCCAGTCTACAGAGCTGAGGACACCTACAGTCAGAAGTTCAGCTACAATATTTTCTTTCAGAAACCGTGGGCTCTCATCCCCCATTTTAAATTTCCTTTCCATGTTCCCATCAGTCGTGAATAATGGCTACCTGTCATGAAGGACCACACTTGTAATCCCAGCAGTCAGAAAGCTAAGGCAAAAAGATAATGGATTTCCAGGCCACACTTGGGCACATAGTAAGATCCTTCTGGAAGTAAAAAAAGAAGGTGGTTGTGGAGGAGGGAGGGAGGGGGAGGAACAAGAAGAAGGAGAAGGAAGAGGACCAGCAGAAAGAAGAAGAAGAGCTAAAAGAGAAGAGAGGAGAAGGAAGAGGAGAGGAGGACAGATAAAGAAAAATAAAAGAAAAATAAAAGAAAAGAAGAACTTGTGTACTATTTTGCCCTAGTGAAAGGCAAAATCAAGTACATCACTGCTGGTCCTCACAGTGCTAGGAGATTCCAGACAGATGGGAGGGGTGGTCAGGGGCCACCACTTGGAGTTCCAACACTGAAACACTTAGAATGTGGACTTTCTTTTACTCTAATATAGTTATTTAGAGCTATAGATTTTAAAGTGTGTCAAGCAGTCATTGACTCAGAGTAACATCTAAACTTCATTCCAAGAGTATGAGGTTGAAATCTACCTGTGAAGCAGATGTTTGTCCCTGCAAATACTGAAAATAACTTATGTGGTTCTAGGGGAGTGGGGAGGGAGGGTGTACCACAAGAAAGGAGACAGCAGCCTTCATGTTACAACTCTGTCATTGGGACCGCTGGGGTATTTAGAGCCTTATTAGCACACTGGCTGTGGCTCCTTAGCTCAGACTTTGACTTCATTTTCATATGTTTTTGTATAAGTCAGACACATGTGGCTTGATGATAGATGTGAAGTGGCACAAGGAGCTTTAGAGTAAAGACCTCCATGAACTGCACTTCCTTGGCCCTGCACTGTGACCATACCCTTACAATCTCTGCCTCCATGTGGCTCTGTGCCTCACTTCCTTTGTTGATTTCTGTGCCTTCCTTGCTCTATTCCAGTCTGCCTTCCTCTCAGTGGCATTTATTTACTTAAATCTGAGCCAATTAAACAAAGCATAATAATTGAAAAGAGCACAAAGGAGGGGAATTGCAGAGGCACCGACAGAATAATAAGGGGGGGCATTTAAAAAGAACTCTGCTGCAGACATCTGCCTCCTACTTTGCCGCCTATTTATAGGGAGACAGACTTATTTTGTTCTCCTGTTCTCCCTTTTCAACATCTTTATGCCAAGTCAGTTTCCATCCCTTTTGGGGTGAAATTCAGTCTGTGCACCTTAATATATGTTATATTATATTATATGATATATATTGGTGCTAGTAATTCTATGGTACATCCTTGTGCACCATTTATTTATTTATTTATTTACTCATTTAGGTACTATTGCTAGGGCTTGAATTCAGAGTCTGGATGGTCTTCCTTTTCCCTGCAGGTGGTGTTCTACCACATGAACCATATGTCTACTTCCAGCTTTGTGGTGGATGGTTGGAGATAAGAGTCTCATGAGCTTTCCTATCCAGGATGACTTGGAACTGTGATCCTCAGATCTCAGCCTCCTGAGTAGCTAGGATTACAGAAGTGAGCTACAGGCACCTGGCTTGACCTTACTATTTTTAATGCTTTTTATTGTTATTGTAAAGGTGATGATCAGAGAGGTTATAGTTACATACGTCAGATAAATAATACATTTCTTTTTGAACAATGTCACCCTTTCTCTTCCTCTCTCCTGGTTTTTCTCCCCACCATGAAGTTGTATAAATCATTTTCAACATAGTGTCTAGTGACTACCACTGCTACATTTGTTCACCTTTTGCCCCACAATTTATGTGCCCTCTCTTTACCCTCCTAAAAACAGATAAATGAACAAACAAGACAAAGAAAAGGAAAACACCAACAAAGAAAAAAAACTCCTGTTTCTACTTCCTGAAGTTCATTTCAATAACTACTATTTTATGTTCTTGGAGTCACATAGCTATTGTACTTTGGTGATCCTCTCCTAAGAATATCCTCCTTTGGTCTCAGTCTGTGAATGCCTAGAGACCTGTGTAGTTTATCATGTCCCACTGTATTTTTTTGAATGTGTCTATATCCAGAAGTAAACATATGGACCTTAATATATTTAAGGCTGAGGGCATAAGAGTTGTGGTATTGTACCTGTGGTAATGCTGTTAGAGAATTCCCACATATTTAAAAGTACTAATATAGTGGATTCAGACTTATTTCAAGGCTCGATGTATATTGAGATATTTTTTCAGTTAATAAGTAAATTTTCTCCTGTGGTTAAGAAATACTTACTTTTTAAAATCAATTACTAAGGGCAGTTTCCTAAGTAGGTTAAGAAATACTTACTTTTTAAAATCAATTACTAAGGGCAGTTTCCTAAGTAATAAAATGTCAGATGTCACTGTTAAGAAAATAATTTGGAAAAGCAAAGAAAGTTTTTCAAATTGGTATTACAAAAGCTGGGGGTGGGGTGCGGGTGCCAACTTACTTCCCACTTGGCTAATTATGTTATCACACATTTCCTTTTGAATATCAGGCAGCAAAAAATGGAGGACTGGTACCTTCCAGAAACCACTATTAGCTGTAAGTTTCCCCTCAAGACTCATTTTGCCCCTCTGCTCCTTGAGCTTTTAGTTCTTCAGGATCAAAATGGATATGTCCAAATTTCATTTTTCCCCAGTTAGACAATGCAGCACAGTCTACTTTCTGGCATGGAGTATGGTCCCCTTTTATAAGTGTCAGCCTTCCCAAATTACCTATTGTCAGGAATGTCAGCATGCACTGAACATCAGCCAGCTGAATTCTGTTTCTTTAGGCCACAGCTGCATTTCCAATGCTCACATTGACCTAAAAAAATTGTCTGGTGCTCAGTCATCAGGGTTGAGCCAAATGCCTATTCTATGATACCTCAGTGCTGCTGCAGGTCGACAGATGGCTCCCAGCAGGTGAAACTAGGCTGTTAGTGAATGAAACACTTTCTTTCTCTGGCATAGTCCTTCTCAGAGACACCCTATGTCTAAAAGCCACAAGGATACTCAGCAAAGCTAAGGTGATATGTTGAAACCAAGAAACCACAAGTTAGCATGACTACAGAGGTTCTTCCCTGTCAGCTCATAGACTTAGCTGTCCTAAGGGCCCATAATTAAATGATAAAGCAATACTGTTTGAAATTGCTGCCGACACTTCTTAGTTTCCCCCGATTTGCCAAACCTTTTTCTATGCTAATGATTTCCCTTAATTTTAGATCTCCAAGAGAGGACTTATGGATAATATTTGTTTCACTGGTAATGGTAAACATCCTCAAAGTTGAAGGTCTCCACAATAAAAGAATATACAGTCACTGTGTGTTGCACCAAGATTTCTACACAGCTTCATTCCAGACACTTGAGTTGTGAAGATGTGAATGAGATCATTTGGTGGGACTTTGGCATAGTATTTTAGGGCAACCTATAGAACCTGCTCAGTTTCTTTGTGTTTCTTCTCAATGTCTTTGCCTTATACTACATGTTCCTGTCTCCCTGCATTAACTTATTCTATTGTGTGCAATATGTTGGAGTTCCATTAGCAAGTTATCATCAAGGACAGAAAATAGTAAGATCTGTCGAGGATATGGAGAACAAGTTGTTCCTGTGCACTGTTGATAGAAATGCTAACTAGTACTGAAATATGGTGAATGCTCAAAAAGTTAAAAACAACTGGGCACTAGTAGCTGATGCATGTAATCCTAGGTACTCAAGAAGCTGAGATCCAAGGATTATAATTCAAAGCCAGCCTGGGCAGGAAAGTTCGGGAGACTGTTGTCTCACTACCAAAAATCGAGAAGTGAAGCTATGGCACAAGTGGTAGAACATTACTAGTCTTGAACAAAAAAGCTCAGAGAGAGTGTTCAGGCCCTGATTTAAAGTCCCCGGACCAGCACACACACACACACACACACACATACACACACACACACACACACACACACACACACACATACACACACACACACACACACACACACACACACACAAATTGAACATAGCAAGGCTCTAGTGGCTCATGCCTGTAATCCTAGTTACTCAAGAGGCTGAGATCTGAGGATCATGTTTCAAATCCAGCCTAGACAAGAAAATCCATGAGATTCTTATCTCCAATTAACCACCAAAATGCAGAAGTAGAGATGTAGCTCAAATGGTAAAGTGATAGCCTTGAACAAAAATCTTAAGGGACAGCACCTAGGTTCTGAATTCAAGCCACAGGACTAGAACACTCTCTCTCTCTCTCTCTCTCTCTCTCTCTCTCTCTCTCTCTCTCTCTCTCTCTCTCTCTCTCTCTCTCACACACACACACACACACACACACACACACACAAACACACACACACACACACACACACACACACATTGGAATAGGACTGCAATATGATCCAGTAATCCCATCACAGGCTATACACACAATCGAAATTGTTTCAATCTATTGAAGAGCAATCTACTTTTTTTCCTCATATTTACTGTAACACTATTCCCTATGGCCAAGACACATAATCAACCTAAGTGTCCTTGAATGGATGAATATTTAAAGAATGGATGAATATTTAAAGAATTATGGTAATGTGCCACACAGTATACACATTGTCATATGAGATTCCATCCACAATGCAATCCATAAATTCATCCTTGAATAAAATCCTGCTGGACAATGATGGATCATACCTATAATCCTAGCTACTCAGGAACTGAGATATGAGGATCACAGTTCAAAGCCAGCCCTGGCAGGAAAGCCCGTGAGACTCTTATCTCCAGTTGACCACCAGAAAACCAGAAGTGGCGCTGTGGCTCAAGTAGTAGAGTGCTCGCCTTGAGCTGAGGAGCTGAGGGACAGCACCTAGGCCCAGAGTTTAAGCCCTATGAGTGACAAAATAAAAATAAATAAAATCCTGTTCTTCGTGGCAACATAGATGTTCCTAGATACCATTTATCTGAAGCAAAATAAGTCAGACACACAAAGATAAATGCTTCATGATGTCACTGATACGTAGAATCTGAAACAGTAGATCTCATGGAAGTGGAGAGAACAGTAGTTACTAGAGACTGGGGTGATGCGAGTGAGAATGCTAAGATGCTGAAAGAATGTTACAGAAATTTAGTAATGTAGGAAGAAATTCAAGAAATCTATTAAGCAACATGGTGTGTCTAGTTAATAATGTTGTAGAAACACTGGCACAGCCAATCAGTCTTGATTAGGTAAGATGTGGAATGTAGTTAAAGGGTAAGGTTATTGGGAACAGGTTAGAGAAGGGAGCTTTCAACATAGCATGGTACCACAGGAAGACAGCACTTTATTTTGAGCCACCTTTGGGGTACAGCATTATGTTTGGGGAGAGAAAAAATTAGGGGCAGGGAAGAAAGGTAGTGCTAAGAGTCACAGTTACAGGTAGGTGTGATCTGGCTGGATGTGATTTCGGGTCTGGTTCACCTGCACCCACCCACCTGGAGTCTGTAGACTTTGTTTTCACTCTCATCACGTGAGGGAGCAGTCTGGTTCCCATGTGATGACTTCTTCTGCCCCAGGATGTAGCCTGATCAATATTGGTAATTAATCTTCATTTGGAGGGTGCTTTGTCCCACAAAGCTCTGCTGCTGCTTTGGTGTAATTTCTATCCCTTGTCATAAAAGTGTTACTGGCTAAGCTGGGTGCTGGTGGTTCACACCTGTAATCCTAGCTACTTAGGAGGCTGAGATCTGATGCAGCCCGGCTGGAAAGTCCATGAGAATTTTATTTCCAATTTACCATCAGAAAATCAGAAGTGGAGCTGTGGCATAAGTAGTAGAACAGTAACCTTGAGTGAAGAGCTCAGGGACAGCACCCAGGCCCTGCGTTCAAGTCCGGTGACTGACAAAAAAAAGTGTCTTTCCTGGACCCCAAGGTGATTGGAACTTGACCATACAAAGAATGACTTAGAGCAATGACAAGCACAAAATGGAAGTAGACATGTCAGAATTTTCTCCTGTATTTTTAGTTCATTAGTTGCAGCAAGAACAGCATAAGTACCTATTACAAATATACTTTCACTTGACTGAAAGTGAGTTTGTTATATGTGTGAGAAAATAGCATTAGCCTTTGGAGTTCAGGTGCTTAAGTGGGATTACCTGTGAGAACTTCCTCTCCTCCCTAGGACAGAGGCTACAAGGCTAAACTTACTTGTGAGGTGGAAAGTTTAATTACAGTATTGCCTCAGAGAGCTTGTGATCTCGTCCCCCATTTTAGAGTCCTAATTCATTTTTCCATCTCTTGTGGAACGCTGCTCCCTATCAAATACAGTAATGATACATTCTTGAAAAATACTAAAAGTGTATTTTGTCCTCTGACCACAGAAATAACGGTGTAAAGTAATATTTGGGCTAACTAGCTTGGCTAATCATTCTGTGTGTGAGAGAGAGTATGTGTACACGCACATGTGCGTGTCCATACAGGAGACCCTTGACAGGCATGTTGTTCCAAGGAACCTGATTGCCAGTGAGGAAAAATACCCACACGTGCTCAGTATATAGAGTTCAGTACTATGATGAAGATACTTGATTTTTTGAAGATATGCAGCTTTTGATACGTCTGAGAGTTTTACTTTTTCAACTGGAGCACATTCACTTTTACGTGCTTATAGGGAAACAGAAGTTCACAAAATTACGGGCAGGGAAACACTCAGCACAATGATTTAAACACAAGGATAACTCAGTACTGACAGAGAACTTCCCACATCAACTGAGCAGCCATAATACACAGTGTATATGTTTGACCTGGAGGCAGGAGAATGATGGTGATGGTCAAAGAAACAGCAGATACAAAATGTGCTAAAAAGGCAGACCGTGTGTGTGGGGGGGGTGCACATGTGTATGTATGTATGTGTAAACTACACACCATGTGTAGGGGGTATACATATGTGTCTGTATGTGTATGTAAACTACACACATATATCAAATACATAATTTTATGTCACCCTAAAAAATAGATAAAAACTAAAATGTTGATCTTTGTGTGAAAATTAGAAACAAATGAACAGATGGCTTCCTGTCAAGCAAGGAAGTGTTGTATTTTCTCAGATGCATTCTGATTCTGGGCAGAAAACTTCAGTGTAATATATAAATAAGCAAAAACACTGACACATATGCCCCACTGCTGTCCAAGGTTCTTCAAATAACAGTGTCAATTCATATTTTATTTATAAAATAATATGTATTCATAGTCAGAATCAATAGTCATTCACAATTTAGCAGAGTAAAGTTTTGTGGGGTTCTTTTGTTGCATTTTGGTGGTGGTCGGGGTGGAACTTGGAGTTTGAACTCACATCCTCGAGCTCACTTCGCCTTCTTGCTTGGCTGGCACTTCAACAAAAAGCCTCCAGTCCAGCTTTCTCTTTCAGAGACAGAATCTTATGAACTCCTTTTCCTCCAGGCTAGTCTTTGACTGTGATGCTCTGTCTGGACCATGGCCTCCTGAACAGCTAGGATAAAAGGCTTAGCGAGCGCAGTTTAACTGATAGCGTTGAGCATCATTTCTTGTCAACAGGAAGAAATCAAAGGTAGCTAATAGGTCAGTCTCTTTACGTCTTATTCAGCCTCATGTTTGCTTTACACAGGATATCCATTTATCCTCCATGTTTCACAACCACTTTCACCTAAGCCAAACCATGTTCAGCCTCTTGTGATATTCTCTGGAGTATGACAGGAAGTGAGTGATGTGGGTCACTTCTTCATTAAAGCATGTTAGAACCACTCTTCAGCCTTCCAAGTGTCTGTTCACCTGCAGTAATCCTGAAGGCCTTTATTTGAATGACAAGTATATTATTGGTACCCAATGGTCTGGGCACTGCATGGGAGAGGCACTCCACTCTCGTCAGGATTTGTATGAACAAGCTATCAACCTGTGTGTTCTATAAAGCCTCAGAGATTTAAGACGGACTTTCCTGACAAATCTAATCCTTTATCCTTTACCTCCTTGTGTGCTATTTTTACTCTCTTGAATTATGTGGAGAGAAGATGCTTTGGACAAAAGTAGATCACTTGTACTAAATCAGCTTAACCCAGCTTGCTAGTCCTCAGTATCAGTAGCCCACAGTATCAGATTTGGAAATGAAAGGGCACAATTTGTATTATCTACCATATGTAGATTCTCTTCTTAGCTGAAAACTGTATATTTTTGAATAGGGATTTTGCTAACAGTTCTTACTCTTCCCTGTATATATGTGAAATATATGTCCATTGCAAGAAATGTAATATTGTGTTAGGAGGAATTTTAACAGTAACCCCAAGAAAGATCAGTTACTATTAGCAGTGACTTTGGTTTACCTTGGCTTTCTTATACTTGCAAATAAGTAGATAACAAATTGATTCTAAGCATATTAAGTTATAGAAATGGCCTAGTAGCATGTAGACTTCAGTAGCTAAAGTTTTGTGATCCTGGATTCCATGAATTCCTCAAAAGTCCATAGAGCAGGTTGATAGTGGACGCAGCAAGCAATGTTATTGCAGACTGAATCGCCTGGGGCTAGTTGTTGAGGTTATGCTGAGTCTTCAGGGATCCCATTCAGGATCCCAGCTTCTCATTGTTTTTCTTACTAGACAAAGTCTATCAAAACAGGAAATTAAGTAACCAAATGAATATCTGTAAGTTCTATGACTTTGCAGGTGGAGATTAAAAGGATTATGGCTTAAAACTAGCACAAAGGAAACAACAACAAAAATATATCAAGATTCCATCTCAACCAGCTAGCTAGGAAGGCTTATATACATGTAACCCAAGCTACACAGGAGGCAAGGCATATGTAGGATAATCAATTGAGGATGATCTCAAGGAAAAATGCATGCCCTCTATCTGAAAAAAAAAAATAGCCAAAGCAAGAAAGGGCTGGAGGTGTGGCTCACTTGGTAGAGGACCTTCTTAGCAAGTGTGAGTCTGAATTTAAAGCATACTATCTGCCCCCCCCCCAAAAAAAACTACAGTTGGTCCTAAACTATGGAGTATAAAATCTGTATAATATTGTTATATATTTTGTAAATTTGAGAATTGTTGGGTTGGATTAAAAGAAGCATAGAAAGGCTGTGTGCAAAGATTTAGGCAATTATACCTTTCTTGATAGAATACATATCAAATTACTACAGGAAATACAGAATTATTCTGTGTGTCTTGCTTACAGACTATTCTTTATTTATTTAATACATATTAAGCCCTCCTAATTTTATTTTTAATAGACTTGTTAGCCACAACAAGGTGTGGATGAATGTTTATAGAGGCAATGAACTAACAGATGTAAAAACATGTAATGTAAGATCTGACCTGGTCAATATTTGTTGTTTTTAAGTCAAACTTTTGTCTGTTCCTATGCTTATACACATTGCTCCAAAAAGGGTCATGAAGAACAGGGCTATCTGCAGCTTGTATTTCCCAGTTGGTTTTTCCAACTGGGTCTTAAAGAAGAAACAATGGTAAATAATGCTGAGATAAACATGGTTGTGCTGGTAGCTTTGTATGACCTTGTTTGTGATTGTTTGGGTAAATGCCCAAAAGTGGGATTGCTGGGTCATAAGGGAGCTCTATGTGGAGTCTTTTGAGGAACCCCCATTCTCCAGAGTGGTTGAACATGTTTATACTCCCACCAACAAAGCAATAGGATTCCCTTTTGGACACATCCCCTCAAGCATCTGTTGTTACTAGATTTCTTGATTATAGCCATTCTAATTGGGGTGAGGTGGAATCTCAACATTGTCTTGATTTGCATTTCTCTTATGGCTAGAGAAGTTGAGCATTTCTTCATATGTCTATTGGCCATTCTTATTTCCTCCTCAGAAATGTCTCTCCTTAAGTCTTTAGCCCATTTATTAATTGGATAGTTGTTTCTTTGAGGATTTGTTGTTGGGGATTTAGTTTTTTGAGTTCTAAGTAGCATATTTTAGATGTGAGACCCTTGTCCGTTGTATGGATAGTGAAGATCTTCACCCAGTCTGTGGGCTTTCTGTTGATCTTGCTAGCTATGTCCTTTGTCTTGCAGTTATCACAGCATTATTTACCATAGCTAAGATATGGAACCAACCCAGATGCCCCTCAATAGATGAATGGATCAAGAAAATGTGGTATATATATATATACACACATATATATGTATATATATATATATATATATATACACACACACACAATGGAATTCTATGCCTCCGTCAGAAAGAATGACATATTGCCTCATTTGTTAGGAAATATAAAGACTTGGAAAAAGTTATATTAAGTGAAGTGAGCCAGGCCAAAAGAAACATAGGTCTTATGGTTTCCCTTGTTTGCAATGACTAGTATATGTCTACGACAAGCAGAGAAGGTCAAAGGCTATGTACATATGACCACATAAGATAATGTTAAGCAAAATGTAACCCAAGATAGGGATACAAGTGGTTTTTTTCTTTCCTTTTTTTTTAAAATAAGTATTTTATTGTGAGAATACTGTACAGAGGAGGGGTTATAGTTACATGAGCAAGGTAATGAGTACATTTCTTATCAAGCATTGTTGTCTCCTCCTTCTTGCTAGTGTTTTTAATGTACTTACAATGCACTAGGTGATTCCCCCACACTATATATGTTCTTCCCCCACACTATAACCCCTGTTCTCACTGGATTTGATGCCAGTGTTCTGCACCTTGTATATACATTTATGTAATTTGGGAAGGGGAAGGGATATTGGGGAACACTTAAATTGGGATGCAGACTGACCCATTGTGACATGAGATGTACAGGACACTATGTTGAAAACAAACTTTACAATGTCGGGGTGGGGGGGAGAAGTTGGGGAGGTGGGGAGGGAAGTGATGGTAGGGGGAAAACAAAGGAGGAGGTAACAATGCTCGCTATGAAAAATACTCATTACCCTACTCATGTAACTGTAACCCCTCTATACAACATTTTTACAATAAATATATATATATATATATATATAAAGAAAATTTTAAAAAAACAAGAAGCAATCATGATGTGAGTCTCCAAATGTTCACCTGTAAATTGACATCTTCCTTGAGGATAGAAGAGGATCCACTCTGCCAGAAGTAAAATCACAGACCTTGAAAAAAGCACGTGGAGATAACACACATTTATATTACTTGTGTTACAAGGTATAAGAGGTAGACTTCAAAGTGGACCTCCGCTCTGAAATTCCTAGCAATGTGTGGGTCTCATAGTGTTTCTTTTTGATGAGATGATGATACCCCAAGGGTCACGCAGTAGAGCACAAGCCTATGGTATTCTAGTCATTCTGTTTCTTTCTAGGTACCACTTTTGTAAGCAATATTCTGTGTTATTTTAAGAGGCATTTTTAAGCAAAATTAATTCAGAACAGCTGTTAGGATTATGATTATCAAAGTAACTTTAGTACTCTGTGGAGAAAATTTAACTGATTAAAAAACTTCCTGTCAATCCTGTGCTGGATAGAATCAGTGCCAACTGGGCTGGAGGCCTAGTCCTTCAAAGCTTACTGGAGATAGTTAACAATTTACTTCGAAGAATCAATTGTCTTGAGAGAGAACACAATTGCTTGTTCTTTATTAGATGGAGATTAAAGTACTCTTTCTTGGATATAATACTTTTGAGGTGTCATTGGAATAAAGCTAAAGGATAAGAAAACCTGTTAAGAATGTTTCCCCACACTCAATGGTAAAAGACAAATAATACGCGTGGACATGATAAATTATACAGGACTTTAAACATTTACACAATGCGATCAAAGGAGGATATTCTTAGGAAAAGATGACAAAAGTTCAATTGCTTTGGGCATATGAGCATGTAAAATGATGTTTATCAAAATGAATTCCAAGAAATGGAAACAAGATTGGAAGAGGCACTGTGGCTCAAGTGGTAGAGCACTTGCCTTGAGCTGAAGAGCACAGGGACAGCGCCCAGGCCCAGAGTTCAAGCTCCACAGCCTACAAAAAAAGAAGAAATGGAAGTATTTGGCTTATTTTTTCTCCTTTGTTGCTGTTTTTGTTTTCTGTACTTTTT
Organism: Dipodomys merriami; assembly: GCF_024711535.1. Taxonomy (NCBI): domain Eukaryota; kingdom Metazoa; phylum Chordata; class Mammalia; order Rodentia; family Heteromyidae; genus Dipodomys; species Dipodomys merriami. Next base: position 24,528,589 of record NW_027202270.1, on the reverse strand, counting down.
GTTTTATATGTAAGTTTATCTGTTTTGTAGACAGTAAGGGAGCACAGAAATGGTAAGACAAAGGGTGAACAAATGAAGCAGTGATACTCACTAGACACTATGTTGAAAATGAACAACTTTTGGAGGAGGGATGTTGGGAGGGAACAACTTGGAGAAAACCAGGGAAGAGGTGACACTGTTCAAAAAGAAATGTACTCATTACCTGATTTAGGTAACTGTGACCCCGCTGTATATCACCTTTACAATAATAATTTTTTAAAGTATTTTCCTATCCTTTCCAAATATCCAAACTAGTTTGTATCAGCTTATAAATGCTCAGTTTGATAGAAGTGTAAAGAACTATTGTGAAATCCATTTTGTTCTCTCATAGCTACCCAGTATTAAAAGAGGAAACGAGACTATGGATTTCCTTTTGACCTACTTGATATAGCTATCAGTGAATTCTGTGTTGTATGTGGATCAGGGCTAAATTATTTTTAATTTTTCTTTTACAGAAAGTAGCCAAAATACATTTTCAACTCTGAGAAGACAAAATAACAAACTTTACTGACTTACTACTTCCCTGAATAGGTAAGACCTTACTATCTCTTCTGAGTTTTCCAAAATTGTGAAAAGTATCTTTTTTTGCTAACCATTTTTTGTCTCTAAGTAAATATCAATTCACTTTGTTAAGAGGGTAATGAATTCCATCACTAATTTAGACTTAGAATGAAAAGACTACACTCTGAAATGAAGATCAACTAAGCCTGTAACTGGTGCTTTGCTTATTTTATATTTCCTCAGCACCTACTATTGGCTAGGCATCTTCTTACATGATTTACTTTTTATAAGTTAATTCAAGTATTCTTACAACTGGTCTTTGAGGTAGATAAGGGATCATGTCTGAGGTTGTGAGATAGAAGCAGGTTCACCAAGTTTGTGCATGGGTCTACAGTCTACAAACTCCAGTTCCAAAAATTATTGTGATTACATATTACAGAAATGCCTAGCATTCAGATTCTCCTGTATTTTAAACAGGTTTTACCTGGATTCATGGAAAAAAAATAGGGAGTATTTGCTGAAATGGTAATAAATGCAAAGCAGACATTTATATTTGTACTCATTAAAAACAAAACTTTGAATGAGTAAATTAAGGACCCTTGAATTTATTAGCAGAAAGTATTTTCTCCATTAATTTACATCTTTCTTCAACTCAAAATTCTTAGGATAAGAACAGAATAAAGTCAAGGAAGTATAAAAAATAGATGATTTCTCATTTTAAGTAATTTTAGGGCATATATTTTCATTATTTTAAGTAGAAGTATGATGTTGATTTGACTACACCAACATTTATTGTGTTATTTCTCTACTGTTTTATTTTCAAACAAGGAAATGTATAAATTTTTCAAAGCAAAAGACTGAAAAAAATGAAAGAACCTAAGTATCTTCCACATAGATTAAACAACTCACCTATGAAAATCTTTTATAAAGGAATAACCCATCTTAATGAGTGTAACAGTGCCCAGGAAGATATGATTTTTCAATATTTTGTGATATGTCAGAAACAAATGTTATATGATCATTCACATGTTTATACAAGCTGGGTACTAGTGGTTCATCTTTGTAATATTAGCTATTCAGGTGACCCAGCCTTGAGCAAAACTGCCAAGCTCAAGTATGAGGCTCAGAGTTCAAGCCCTAGTACAACAAGCACACACACACACACACACACACACACACACACACACACACACACACGGATATACAAATGGAACCTTGCCATAGGTTCTTTAGTATTTTGTGCCTTCACTCACCTTTGTATATATACTCATGTACATTAACACTGAATTACCTGATTGGTTTAATTTTTGACAAAGACTAATCTTTTGTGCTTATTATTCTTTCTAAATGACTTTTAACATTTAAAAATAACACTAAAAGGGTTTAAGCATAATTTGTAAAGTCCATTTGGGATTTTTATCTAAAGACTCTATAGTACTTCACATATGATATTTTGCCAATCCTTTTTATGTTTTACTTTTCTTCCCAAACAGGATTCATATTTATTTAATTTACTTGCTAATCTAATGGGATCCATGGTTTTCACTATTTTGCCATAACATTATAATTGAAATTTGTATTATTTCCCCATAGATGAAATAATGACAATTGCCAAATATAGTGTAAATGCTTCCCTTAATTTGTACAATATGAATATTTTTGGAGAATCCATGTTAATTGCTTTTATTCTCTTAGAAATCATAGAAGTCAAAAAATCTTTTTAAGTTGTTTTCTAACACTGCAATTAATTCTAGAATTTGTTGACACATAAGTGTTTTATAAATAGGTTTCATTTATTCTAACAATGTTAATTAGGATCTTTTTATGTGCATTTGGGGATTAATGTTTAGAAAAAAGGAAGCAAGGAAAAAACAATATAAACACAAAATGAGGAAACAGTCTATTGGGAATGTGAAAATTTATCCAATACTACTAATGTGATTATTAAGTAGATATTTTTATTTGCTTGGTGCCTTAATATTATAGTTGTCTTTGATATAACTTTTCTATGCCCAGTAGACTAAATAGAATGAGATGAATGAAAATGCTTGGTAAATTTAAAGTCCTTGGGAGTCATTTGCTAATGTTACCAGTTAGTGTATTATGTCAAATTTACAAGTGGAAACTCCCAACATAACACATATAAATCTAAATGTAAAGGTTGACCTGTCTCTGAAATTTAAGTCTTACTAATTCATCCAGAATCAGCATCGTTCTCACACAAAAATGCGCTATTAGATTGCAGGGGTTAATAGCACTAAAAGGCTAAAAGTTGGTCTAATTCCAGTCTGTACCATCTATCAGGATATTATTTAACCTCTTTCAGCCTCATAATATCTCACTACCAAGCTCATATGTTTCTAGAATCTTGTGTCTGTCTCAGCATTTCTGTCAAGCTGCTATCTCACATTGACCACGTAGTAATCAATTGATACGACTCTGGGGTTCAAAATCCGATTCTTGCTTGTGGTAGAATAAAGCTCACACCACGGGGCTCTGTGCACTCACGTTTTCTGCTTCCCTGACCTCACATCAACATCCTCTTCTCCCACTGAAGGCAGAGATTCCATCATGCTCCAAGCTATGTCACTGGCATCTAGACTTCCCACCTATCTTGATGAAACCTCTCCTGTTGAAGCGATGGCTGGGTCTTCAGGGGTTACTATAAAACAGTGCAGATAGAAGCTTTACATGAGCACAATGAATAATGGGAATAGCCTTTGCCCTTTTAATGATGCTTTTACTTGGGCTCAACAAAGTCCTTCACTTCTGCAATGTCCAAACATATTCATGGTTCTGATTTTATTGCCATGCCAAATCATGACTTTTTATGTTGCTGACTTATATTTTCACACCTTAATTTATAATACAAAAAAATCCACCTACACAAATGAGGGTTGTACTCTTTTGAAGAGTACAAATATATATTTCTCTTTCAGTTCTTTAAATAACAGTACATCGTCCAAGATTATTAAGATTTTTCTTTATCTCCAGAGTAGGTTTCTATGTTATCATCATAATGTTATCATCATACATAGATGTCTGAAGATTATTAATTTTTTGCACAACAGTCTGGGGAGGTTGTTTTATTTTTACAGTATTCTTATGATCCTCACTTAATGAAAATTTTTATTGTTAAGAACACTTGAAAAGAGAAAGACAAATAGTAGGACCATGATTCCCTAACAGCTAAGAAAAACAGAATGAAAACTTGGTATTGTTACTATCCTCTCGGAAAATAAATACATCTACTCCCACTGATTACTACCTCATAGCATTGAGCTTCTGTCCATTACATTCCATGAGAATGACTTTCAAATGTGGCTCAAGCATTCTAAATCAAAATCTTCCTGGCCAATTAAGATATCAGAAACAGCTTTAGGCAAACCTATCTCACTCTGTACAACCACCTGGTAAACTATACTCAGGCCCCACATAGTTCTGGCTCTTCTTGATCAAGACCTAGTTCAGGGCAAAGAGGGATCTCTCATGGTTAACTGGGCACAGAAAGAAGGAGCATTGCCCACATACTCTGGCAGGAATTAAAATAACAATAACAGCCCTCCTACTTAACAGGCTGAGTCAGAGGCACATTTTACTGATTTCTCAGCAATTCTGAGCAGATTGTTTGGGCTGGAATTCTGTGGGCGGAGGTGGGCGCCACCTGCTGCAAAAGCCTTTGGCTCTTGCTTTTATTAAGTCTTGTCTTTTAACAGTTTGGCCAAGTGGAAATAGGAAAAGAAAACATTTGGTACTGATAAGCACTTTCTCTAATGCTTTGAATAAAATAGTGGTGGTCCAGAAAATGCTTATTATGCAATTAATTCTTTTCCTAGCCATGATAATTAATTTAAAGGGGAGACTTATTTCAGAAGACCTTGATGATCACATCTTGCTAGATGCGTATGTTCAGATTTTTGGAGGCTAATAGCCCTAACCTTGTCTCAGCCAACTTGGGGATGTGCTTGGAATTTATACAAATCAAGTTTTTGCTTAAGCATAACAAGATTGTTATATAGTTCCTGAAGTATTTTGTATTAGAACATTTTTGTTACTATAGCAACAATACTTGAGGCTAGCTAATTTTTTTAAGGAAAAGAGGGTTATTCTGCTGTATGTTTCTGGTCCAAGGTCAAGGACCTGGATATGGCAGGGTCCAGTGCAAGGCATCACATGGGAAAGACTGTTTTTTTGATCTCTTGTTTACTTTTTCAATTAAGCCATCAGTAATTCCCCCTTAGGGACTCTGTGTTGATGACCTTATCTAATTCTAATCATATCTTACAGATTCCACGTCCAAATATAACTTTCCACTCCTCTTAATTCCTCAAAATAAATATTAAGTTTTCTGAGCCCTTGGGAAACATATTCACACCATATCCAAATGAAGACATAATTCATAAATGCAAGGGCTGGGGAACAGATGGGCATGAGGATCTAGAACTAGAAACTAATGATGAGTTAAGGCTCCCATCTCCAGCTCTCTCCGAGGCCCTCATTCTCACTGGCTTGTTTGCTCAAGGCTGATGAAATAACTCTGTCTCCTTTTGATTCCACATATGCAAACTAAGTTTTTTCTATTGCTTAGCTTGCCAAGCTGCTTGCCTTTTCATGCTAGGCATACACAGCATATGAACATCATGAATTGGTGACATGAGCATTTCACCTGGTAAGCTGTGGCCACTTGAATAGACCACCTACTACATTCATGCTTGCCAGTATCATACACTTTTGGGTATGAAAAAGGAGAAATGATCTGGAAAACAGAGATTCAATAGCTGCTAGCACCCTTAAAGGCTATCAAAAATCTTGTTAGCCCCTCTAATCAATAATTAGTATAATTACTGATGAGCACCCACATACTCATGTGTAGTTTATGATGGTCAGGAAAGCTCAATTACTATACTAAGAGTCTTTCCCATACCCTGCTTTATATACCCTACTTTATATTAGTAAGTTTGAGAATCTCTGTAAGTCCTGAGATGGTCTTGTTTGCTCTCTTTCGCCTCTTGGAACAGAAATTAGCACTTTTTAAGATTAAAAAGTTTTCAGGTGCTGGTGGCTCACACTTGGAACCTTAGCTACTCAGGAAGCTGAGATCTGAGGATCATGGTTTGAAACCAGCTAAGGAAAGGGAAGGTCCTGAGACTTTTACCTCCGATTAATCACCAAAAAGCTGGAAATGGAGCTGTTGTTCACATGATAGAGTGGTAGCCTTGAGCAACAAAGCGCAGGGACAGTCTTCAGGCCCTTAGTTCAAGCCACACAACTGGCACCAAAAAGTAAAGAAAAAGAATAAAGGAAATTGAAAGCAACAAAGGTAAAAAGTAAAGAGCAAAGTCACTATCCTAGGCAAATTTAGAAAATCCTTCTTGAAGGATTACCACTGGTGCAAAGTTAACATTCCATCTTTAGAGTGACATGTTCTACTGCAAAGAAAAAGTTCCTTATAAGACACTTCCACTTGGACTTTCTGGCCTTTTGATATAGCACAAGGCAGAGAGACTTAGAAAGTATATGAGAATGTATGTGTGATACATGCACACCTTATACCATTCCAATGCAGATAGTTTCAAAGACCACATTCTACAAAGTTCAGTGCAAATGCAATCATGAATTTGGGACACTTTAATACCAGAGTTCTGAAGTAAGTGAAATCAGCTTTAATATGGGACAGAATACGACGTAAGACCCTTTAGCCATTGGCTTGGGTCTTGTCTGTTCCCCAAGGGCACAAGTGGCCATCTTCCCTGCACAGGTGTTACTGATTTCTTCTTTTGCTCTTCACTCTTCCACTAGTGGCACGAAAAGAAAACCAAACAAAAACCCAGAACATTATCACCACAAACAGCAAAACAACCATCCCTAGTGTGAACAAAATGTTTTTCCCATTGGCATATTCTAACCTCAGCACAATACCCACTAAGCATGTATATTCTCACAAAAAAAAAACCAGGAACTTCTTTTGAAGTGATGGAGGTCAAGCCTAGGGCCTCACTCAAACAAGCTAGGCAAGTGTTCTGCCACTTGAGGCATGCCCCCAGCCCTTCCTCTTGCCGTTTGATTTTGAGATCGGATTTTAATAACTTTGCTTGGCTATCCATGATATTTATGATCCTCTTGCCTCTGCCTTTTGCTTAGCTGGGATTGCAACTATGCACTACCATACCAGTCCTATAAACTTATTTTCAAAACAACATTTTCCCAAGGAAGAAGAGTATGTGATGAAACAAGAGAAAAGTATTTTCAATTTTTCATGAAATATGTTTTAATTCCTCCTTTATTCAATGCTCAGCTCTATAAAGTATGGGAAATGCAAATAAAGAATTGTGTAGAAGCAGAGAACTGCAATATGTGTTAAAAGAAACAGTTCGACTTCACTGGGTTTTGTAAGATAGAGGAATGACTGGTGTTAGGAGGGATAAATTATAATAAGTGAATGGAGGTACTATAAATCTAAATTGAAGGAGTTTATATTTTATTAATTAGACAATGTGAATTCACTAGACAACAGGTTTCATAGTTGCAGCATGATGTGATCAAAGTGGTATTATAAAGCTTGATTACCCTGAATAGTGAAGTCTTGGAGCAAATGGTAGTGGTTAGGAATGGAACAATGGTCTACAATTCAGTAGATGAATGGGTTATGGAAAAGAGGCTAATATACATGCACATTGGTAAGGACAAGAGACAGAGAAGATTTAGTAAGGCACTCAGGCCTCATATGAACCATAAACATTATTACAGAGAATGATGTATTAAGTCATGAGAGTAAAGAATTCACGGCAATAAGTATTCTTCCACTTAATACTTCCTAAATTATTAGTGACCATTAAAGGGCATGAAAACAGCAGTAACCTCAAAGTCTCCACCTCCAAGGCCACCTCCCTACTACAGAACATGAACTTAAAAGACATATTGCCAGATATATTGCCCAGATATCCTATAGTCAAACACAAATTGCCCATGCCCACAACAGAATCACTCATCTTGCCTGTGTCTTTTCTAGCCTCAAAGTCCTGTATTCCTTTATTCTTGTCTACCAAGAGTCCTGACAGTTCAGAGGTGCCTCAAAAAGCTGTGTGCTCCCCATTCTGAATCCCTATTCCATGACCTCCAGTACATTTGTCTGAACTTTGCAGTGGCTTTTAGTTTCTCTTTTCCTGATCCTGGTAAATAGATGCTCTTCACTGCTGTTACCATGTAATGTTCAGTGTTTATCGGATTATTTCCTTTTTTACTTCAATTTTTCCTAGTATGAGACTAAATTAATTTAAAAACCATTGGATGGGGCTCAAAGCAGCTATTTCTGGACAATACTGCGTCCCTCTGTCCTACTCAATTACCTCTTTATCCTTTTAACAAAATTACCTGTTGTTTCTTCTGCTTAAATTCTTTCTCTGAGTATGCCACATCCTTTTCTTTATTATCATTGCTTTTTTAAAAAAATTCTACTCACCCCATATAAATGCTCATGGTCCCTTTCCCTGTCTTACAAAGTAATTTTATATCCATTCAATTCTCAAAAGTTATCCCTTCTTTAGCCGGGCACTGGTGGCTCATGCCTGTAATCCTAGATACTCAGGAGGCTGAGATCTAAGGATCACAGTTCAAGGCCAGCCCAGGCAAGGAAAGTCTGTGAGACTCTTATCTCCAGTTAACCACCTGAAAAACCAAAAGTGGCATAGGGGCTCAAGTGGTAGAGCGCTAGCCTTGAGCTGAAGAGCTGAGGGACAGTGCCCAAGCTGAGAGTTCAAGCCCCATGACTGACCACTCCCTTCCCCCCCAAAAGTTATCCCTTCTTTAAATCTTTTTTTGTTCAGTTCTAAAAAGTTATATTACTGGTGCCTTTGAATCAGTTGAATTGGGGGAGGGAAGGGGTCAACAAAATGGTGAGATAAAAGACAAAGGGGGAACCTATGCAGTATGTTGGGAATGATCTGTACAATTTGGGGGAAGAAATGAGGCAGCAAATTGAGGGAAGAGGTAACAAGTTAGACAAGAAATGTAATCACGACCTTACTTAGATAATTGTAACCCCTCTGTACATTACCTTGGCAATAAAATTTAAAAAATTAAAAAATGAGCTACAGGGAAGAGATAGAAGATTAACAGAATTAGGTCTCATAGTGATGAAGAGTATTATGTTGTTCATTATAGGAGTAAAGAGATTGGTTCTTTTCAGAAAGTAAGGGAAGAAAGACAAGCCGGCACTGTGAGATCATGAGGAACGCTCAATGGAACAGTTTGGGTAGAGGCAGGAAAAGATATGTTAAAAACCAAATTGATTAATGTGAACGAAATTGAGGGAAACCTGCCCTGTAAGAAAAAAAATGCAAACAATGAGACAGAGACTGGAAGACAGAGAGTGGAACCATGGGTGAAGCATACTGTCTTCCACTATCTATCTCAGTAAAGCATATTTCCATTCTACCCTTGGAAAGCATTGAACTGTCCTGAGATTCTTAGATAGTTGCAGATTTAGTCCTTGCTTTGGCCACAAGCAGTGGTCAATAAGGACTGACTTAAAGGAGACCAGAGCCACGCCAGGAAAGCAGAAGGGCACAGGGAGGAGAAGTTGGCAGAGAAATAGGAAATGCTCTTTCCCTTAGTTTTTTTTTTTTTTCTCTCACTTCACCCACTCCACCACCCACTGCTGTAGTAGTTACTGTCAGGATTTTCTGTGCAGGAAATAAACTGGGGACAGTGACTTTAATGTATTTCATTTCATCCATTACTAAAACAAATAACATTATACTTTCCTTCCATCTAAGTATGCTAGTTAGAATTAGCTACTTGCTACCACAAGATCTAGAAATATGTCATAACTTTGCTTGCTCCAATTCTGTTTGGGTATTTGGTTGGGGAGAATGTTCATTCTCTTCATAGTCAACCAGGAACCCAGGCCTCCACCATTTGTGGACTTGCTTCCCCATTGATTGTATAAAATTGAAGGGCAGAGATCAAGGAGGAGCACATGGCAAGTTCTATGAGCCAGACCTGGAAGTAAGTGTGTGTGTGTGTGTGTGTGTGTGTGTGTGTGTGTGTGTGTGTGTGTGTGTGTGTGTGTGTGTGTGTGTGTGTGTGTGTGTGTGCATGTATCACTTTTGCTAAACTGCCTTTGACCAAGTACAGTTTATGGGAGCACATCTCATTGTGCAAGGAAATGTACTTATATGCTCAGGGAAAGAGAATTTAAAAAGCTTTGGCAGAGTTCTGCAAATCATTATTATACTAAGCAGAAAATCTCTATATAAATGAATACATTTATGCATTTGGATTAAATGGTTGGAGCAAAATAGATGTCAACTGTCCATGCTTTGTTTGCTTAGGCCTGTAATCCTCGCTACTCAGAAGGCTGAGATCTAAGGATCCTAAATTGAAGCCTAGTCAGAAAAGTCTGTGAGGCTCGTCTCCAGCAAAAAGCTAGAAGTGGCAATATGGCTTAAGTGGTAAAGCACCATTCTTGTTTGAAAAAGACAAATGAGAGCTTGAGGTCCTGCAATTAAGCTTAGTTTTAGCACAAAAACAAAAACAAGTAGATATCACCCATACCACAAAGACAAGATAATGAATCATAATTTGAATTAATCTATGTTAAAAATAATACATGTATTAGGCACAACAGTTCATCAAAAACTAATTTTTATAGTAGTACATAAAAAAGGCATTTATTTTAGGCCCTCCTTAGAGAAATAATTGTTTACAAATTGATAATGGCTGACAAAGTATGCTGCTTAGTGATGTTATTCATTTGCTACGCTGACTTCTGCTAAGGGAATTTATTCATACTTTCATATGTCTCTAAAATCCAGTATGAAAAGCACAAATGGGAATGATCAAGTGAAAACATAGTTTGAATTGAAGAAGGACGTACTCTTTAGCAAAAAATAAAAAACTAAAGTAGAACATTGAAGAAAAACCTACAGTATTCATACTCTTGAAAAAATTGCTTCAAGACATATTTTAACAGGCTCACATATAATCATACTTTGCATTTGTTCCATCAGTCCTGTTTATTCAGATGGTAGCAAACATTGCCATTTTTCTTGGAGGGTAGCTTTGTATTGATTATTTTGTAAGAATAGAATGTTCTCTCAGTGGTGTACAAAAGCCATTCTATCAGCTCAGTGTTCTATAAAAATCAACTCATCTGCTAACTACTTTTATCCTGGAGTGTTAGTTTCCTGTGACTGATGGAATGTTTGGGATTTTATGAACACAATGTATTGTAGTCAGTGTGTGGTGCAATTTCTGTTACTTCCTTGAAAGTTAAAACTCCTTCTCCTTTGAGAAGTGGTGACACTTCAGTTGCATGTTCCTCACATCACAGAGTGATGCCAAATATAAAAGTGACCAGAAAATTGATCCATTCACGGAATCTTTAAGGAAGAGTGTTTGATGCTCTAGTCCACGTGAGAAGAATGAGAAGCCATGAGCAAAAGAAGGAGGTTGAATGAACCTGGAGGCTGATTCTTCCTGTGTGTGTCTGTCAAATCATCCTCCTAAGAAGAATAATGATTTACTTAACCTTGATCATTTCTTGTGATTTTTTTTTTGCTCTTTCTCACCCACCTGCACTATTTCTTAATGAATGTCAAGGATTCCAGTCATACCATGTGCTCAGTAATTACTACAGATGGCAGCTTGATTCAGAGACAGTTGTAGTCTCTGTAACAGAAATTTTAGAATTCACCAAAGCAAATACTTTAATGAGGGGGTGCCAAAGCTTGAGTCATTTAAGTCATTGTGAACAGAGCTCTAGGAAAGACTCAGGAGTAACCAATCCTTCATAAAGAGAAAAGGAGAAAAGCAATAATTTAAAAAAGACCTTTTGTTAAGACAGATAGACTGCTGTGGTACTACTAAGTTCCACTGGGAAGCTGGGTATAAGCCTTTTTGTTTTGTGCTTTTATGTTTCTTTTGGGCATATATTTGCATTTGCAGTGAGTCTTGTTTTTAGAACCAATGAGTTGATGTTGTGATTGTTATTGTACTATATCATGCTCTTTCTTTCTTTTTTCTCCCTTTGGTTTATCCACAGTAGTCACTTTTTTTGTTTGTTTGTTTGTTTTTATTCTGGTAAGCTGTGAATTGTGTATACATTTATCTGATTTGGGGAAGGGAAAGAGAATAACAAAATAGTGAAATAAGGACAAAGGGTGAAACAAGAACAAAGGGTGAACAGTGATACTCACAAGACAATAGATTGGAAATGACTTTTATAACCTGCCATGGGGAAGTCAAGAGGGAAGGAGTAGTGGGAGAAAAAGGAAGGAATGTGTAACAATGTTTGACAGGAAATGTACTTATGGGGCTGGGAAGGTGTCTCAGTGGTAGAGCACTTGCCTTGCATGCATGAGGCCCTGGGTTCCATTCCTCAGCACCACATAAGCAAAAAGAAAAAAGCCAGAAGTGGCGCTGTGGCTCAAGTGGTAGAGCGCTAGCCTTGAGCTGAAGAGCTGAGGGACAGCACCCAGACCCAGCGTTCAGGCCCCACGACCAGACCCCCCCCCAAAAAAAGAAATGTACTTATTATCCTACTTACTGACTATAACTCCTCTATACAACACATTTACAACAAAATTAAATTAAATTAAAAAGATAAAAGAAAAAAGAAATAAAAGAAAAAACAAGAGGAATTTAAAATATAGTAATATGTATACATTCACGGATTATTCAAATACACACTAGAGAAGTATTTGACTATAAGGACAGGGAAATTTTGTTATTGAAGCTCTGATTTACTGATGTATATTTTTATGTAATTTTCTTATGATTAAAGCTGATTATAAAATATATGGAAAATACACAGAAAACTTTCTGACTTTGTCCTTTCTACCATCGTTTGAGTCTAGCTGATTCTGCATCGATTGACTCTTGCATCCAGAATCTGTCACCACCTTGTCCTCCTACTTTGCCTTCCTGTCATAGAGCCACTACCATGTCCTGAGGTGGCAACCCAACTCCCATTTTCCACCCTTAACTCACTGTACTCTCTCTTCCATGGAGCAGACATATGGTCGTTTTTATATTTTATTTTATTGTAAAGATGCTATACAGAGGGGTTACAGTTATACCAGGAGGGTAGTGAGTACATTTCTTGTCAAACATTGTTACCCCCTCTTTTGTTGTTCTCCCACTATCCCTTCTTTCCCCCAAGTCCCTCACTCCCTGCCCCCAAAGTTGTAAAGTTCATCTCCAACATAGCGTCTTGTGAGTATCATTGCTGCAATGGGTCATCCTGTATCCCTGTTTCCCCTCCCCAAATTAGATAACTGTATAAGATGCAGGATACCAAAATCAAGTACCGTGGTAACAGGAGATATGTCATAGGGGGAAGAACATACAAAGGAAACAAAAAAATCACATAATACATTAAAAACAACAACAAAGAAAAATATCTTGTGTCCATATCTTGGGGTTCATTTCACTTAGTATCATCTTACATGGTCATATGTACATAGCTTTTGAGCTTTTCTGCTCATCTGATAAATTATCCTAGACATATACTAATTATTGCATTATAAGGGAAACCATGGAACCTGTATTTCTTTGGGTCTGGCTTACTTCACTTAATATGATTTTTTCCAAGTCTTTCCATTTCCTAACAAATGAGGAGGTGTCACTCTTCCTGATGGAAGGATAGAATTCTATTGTGTGTGTATATGTATATATACATACATATATATATATATACATATATACGTGTGTATATACATATACATATGTATCACATTTTCTTGGTCCATTCATCTACTGAGGGGCATCTGAGTTGGTTCCATATCTTAGCTATGGTGAATAATGCTGTGATAAACAGTTGTACGGGTAGTTTTAGTATGGCCTTGTTTGTGATCATTGGGGTAAATGACCAGAAGTAGGATTGCTGGGTTATAGGGGAGCTCTATGTGGAGTCTTTTGTGGAATCTCCATACTTCTTTCCATAGTGGTTGAACAAGTTTACACCACCAACAGTTCAGTAGGGTTCCCTTTTGGCCACATCCACTCCAGCATCTGTTGTTATTAGGTTTCTTGATTATAGCCATTCTAACTGGGGTGAAGTGGAATCTCAATGTTGTTTTGATTTGCATTTATTTTATGGCCAGAGAAGTTGAGCATTTTTTCATGTGTCTATTGGCCATTCTAGACTTAAAGAGAAACTTTTCTGAAGGAGACATATGACCTTTTAAATGGTTATGACTACTTGACTGAACGCCTACAAAGACTTCCCATTGTTTTGACCAAGTTCTTTAGGATCCTGCACAACCAGGCTCTCTTAAGATTCTTTTTGTGTCCTAATCCAAACCAGCTTCGAACACATCAACTCATTTCCAGCCTAGTATCTCTATTCTTCCAGCACCCTCCTCCCCTTCCCGGAGCATTCTCACTCAGTCCTTTATACAGATAAGTAACACTGCCACAGCATTTGTGTTCCTCCTCTGAGATCCTCTCTATATAATCTTTAAAACCAAGGAAAAGATTGGTACCAGTGGCTCTTGCTTGTAACTTTATCTACTCTGGAGGCTGAGATCTGTGGATCATGCTTCATGAGACTTGTACCTCCAATTCATGGAAGTGGAGCTTTGGCTAAAGTGGTATATGCTAGCCTTGAGCAAAAAAGTTCAGAGACGGTGCCAGGCCCTGAGTTCAAGTCCCCAGGACCAGCACACACAAAAAAGGAGTAGTCCATATGTTCTACTGATGATGAGTAATTTCTTAGTCTCTAGATTTACTTCTGGTATCTAAGTTTTTAAGCATGAATTGAAAAGAACTTGTAAAACTTTTCCTTTTGGTTTTAGAGATGAAGAGACTACTCTACTTTTGTTGTTGTTGTTGTTTCTATGAAAGCCACTTGGTAAAATTTGGGATTCACATAATAAATGTGTAAAAAATCACAGAATGGCAAACAAAAGCCCAAAATTTTTCTAGTAAAGTTCCTGTGGTAGTGCTCAGCAGATTCCTTTCTGTCAACTGTGCCATCCTTGTACATCTGTAATCCCAGAATGGAGCATAGCAGACTGTCCTTAATGACCTTCACTTTCCTGTCCATATGTCTTTCCTTTCCAAGGATTCTATCTCCAGTCCCCTTCCAACCATCCCAGAGCAATTCTCTTCCCACCTCCTACCGAAAAAAAAAGCAATATAGAGCTCCTGTGATGAAATGTATGTTAAATATGGGTTTGGCTTAATAAATGGTGTGTTGACTTTTTAAAAAAATATTATGCTCTAATAAAAAAGAATATGCTTCCCTAATCATTTCTTTAACTTTTCTAGAACAGTGTTTCATTTGTAAATTGTCTTATTTTATGTTCCAGATCATTTTTATTTTCTCTTGGGCAAATAAACTTCAAATGGTGAATCTGGCTTTATATTGAATAGTTTTATCCACAGGCTTACCATATAATAACTCCTTATCTGTGCCTGTTCTTACATGGAGAAATTTACTTATAAAAATAGGAGTATTTGTGTTTGTAGAGATATTAATTAGGTTGTTTATTGGTTTTCTTGAATACTTTGCTTTCCAGATTAAAACTTCAACATCTCATAACTCTAGACTCATTAGATACATTTCAGGCCTGGAGGAGTTAATGAATTTATGTCACATCCTATCTCTCCAGAAGTTTGGCAGAATACAAATAGCAAGCCATAAAAGTTGACCTTGTTTCTAGAATTCACTCCAGGGTACAAAGATAAGTCTGTTCAAAGAGATCAGTCAGAGTGCATGTGAAGGTTGACCCAGTTGGAACAGACCTGAGTTGTGAGGGAATTCCAAATGATAAGGAGTTTGTATGTTTCCTTTCTGGTCCAACACAACTGATGTAGTGAACAAGGTAGCTTTCAACTTAGCTCAGAATTCCTATGAGTCACAATTATTGTCAGCCATGAGCATGGAACAGCATAGCACAAAGCCTTCCCTAACCAAAAAGGGGAAAAAAGAAATTTTTTCTGTTTTATATAACTCATACTTCAGTTTTATATCTAACATGTTACCTTTCTCCAGAAAAAAAGACTCTCCATAGATGTGGTAGCTGAATAACTTTTAAAACACATCTATTCATTTTTCTTTTCCAGTAGATATGACTTAGAAGCGTTGTAGTCTTGGAGCACTGCTTCATCCTTTGTTACCACATGTACTGTGTTATCTTGTAACATGGTACATCACATCTGTATAATGTGAGTTATTTGAGGTCAGAGTCCAAATCGTAATCATTGTTGTATTCCTATTGTATTACATGATTTCTGGTATAAAGTGAGTACTCAAAAGCCATTTGTTAAATTAAATGCTAAAAAGCTTGAAAAATGATTGGTAATCATCTTAAAATTAAATGAACGCTTACCTGCAGTCTCCTTAAAGCAATCTGTAAATAAGTGCCTCTCACAAAACGATCCAGCTCCAGTTACTTTGGTTCTCTGCTATTTCCCTAACCACCTCCATTTCCTTGTGCCAATGTCTTATTGTGTGAAGACTTTTATCCACAAACAGCCTACATGTATGTTTCACCTGCTGTCACATCTGAACAAAAGTGAATTTTCCTTGTACTAATTGTGAATTAGCCATGGCATGTGATACAGAATGAGTCAGCTTATAAAATCAAAAGTATTTTACTTTACAATTAGCCTTGGAGCCAAGAAGAGGAGAGTGGACAGAGAAAATACGAAACTAACATTTGGATTTTCTGTTTAACTTTTTCATGTCACCATGAGCATTTCCCTCAGTTTTGTGTAGAAAATAAAGAAGGAATATTAGGCTGTAGGCAGTTTATCAGTAAATATTTAAGCTTATAACTCATCAACATTTAAAAGCAAAAGTATGGATTCTTCATAAAATGTAGTTACTCTTAGGGACCAAAATAAATTTCTCTTGTGGGTCACTGATAAACATAGCAATAATAAGAGGCAATAATTGAACCTATGTGGAAGGGAGAAAGAATGTTCATATGCTTAATTGTACTTTATGATTGTGTTTTATTCTTTTCTTCCCTCTGGATATGTACAAACACAAAATTATAAGTACAGTTTTGTATTGCACTGGCACATTATATGATGACAGGGCAAAACATGTCCCAGAAAACATTCTAGAACTGTCTGCACCAATAGCATTATACAAATGGAGACTTGCCTATCTGACATGCAGTGTATTTTTACTTTATTCTTTCTAGGCCTTCATTGCTTTTGGGGGGCCAACTTGTGACAGTATTAAATGTTTACTAGTGATAAGTATCATCCATGACAATTTATGTGCAGATATTCCACATTCGTCCCGATCTTGATCTACCAGCTAAATACATTTGAGCAAGTATACTTCTGTCATAAATCACTAGTGAATGCTAAAGAATAATCTAAAATAAGCTTGCTGAAGGCAATTTGAAGACCAGCAGCTAGTCATTGCTTTCACAACATGAAGGTTTCTTTTTTTGTTTTGCCATAAACAATGGGTAATTTAAACATTCATTTAAGATGTTTCTGCCTCTTCTAAGTGGAAGGAGATACAACTGAGAACTACCTTAAATAAAAACAATCTGTCTTATGGTTAGAATCCAACAACTCATCATAAATATTCTGGAGAAAGGCATGAAAGTCTCAGCTTCTATTTGTGAGAATGGCCACGTGGCCCATCAACACAATTGTCTTCATCTTGATTTTAGTCACGATACAACACTAAGTCTTCCATGCATTTGTCTCACTTCCGCTCTTTTCTGAAGTCTTAGGTGGTAGACTTGGCTCAAAGCTGGCCTTCTAACTTTATAGTTACCTGTTGCAATACTAATTTGCAAGCTTCACACTTAGAAATTTCAATTTTATATATCTGTGTCAGAAAATAATTAATTCAAAACATTTCAATATGATGGAATGAGTGACCAACCAATGAGCATTTCAGTCTCATGATTTTAGAACCATGTTTGAGAAAATAAAATGAAATAGTTTATCTTAAAGACATTTCTAAGTTTATGTAACAATAGCTTTTTATGGAGATAGTGTTGGCTAACAGAATCTGTTTTTGCCTTGAGGCACAGAGTTGATGATTAATTCATTCAACATCCAACAAATATTTCAAACCCAACTTATGGTTGAAATGCTTTGATAGTTTTGTATATTCTTATCATGTTTTAGTTGTGTACATCTTACTTTTGAATAAACAGGTTTTATACTTTTAAAGAAAGATATGAAATGCTCTAAAATAGATACGAAATTAAGAAAGAATTTCTTTTTAGTTAAATATGCCTTCCATCCTTAATATTAGATTTGCTTAGAGAAAATTGATTCCTCAATATTCCAGAGTGATGTAGAATCATTGATGATATTTTTTCTGGGCATTTTTTCTTACTTCTTCCTTTAAATAGTAAAGGGGATTTGAAAGACCTTATTTTTTTGTTTCTGCAATTCTGGAGGTCATGTATGCCCAGGAACTACTTTTGATATCCTAATATGTCTTTTTGTTCTTTGCTCTAAAAAAGTACAGAAATGGTCAAAGTATATCAAACTCATTTTCATGTTCAATATTTGGGCAATCCAATGATAGATGGAGATCCAGACAAAAATACTTGAAAAAACAATTTACTGTACACATGTGGTTTTATAACCAAGAAAAGTGTATTATTTGGCTAGCTCCAGTGTAAGTATTTTATCATCATCAAGGTATCATTTGCTAACAACATTTTCTTGGACATTTAGCTAAACAAGTATTATTCTAAAGAAGATGGACATAAGTGACATCTTTTTTAAAAGAACCTGCAAAATATTATTTTAGAAAATCATTTTTCTGTGAATGTGTCAATATATATTACTTATAAAAGGCCTAAAATTATTTATATTTTATAAAACATTTTGTATGGAAATGATTCTAATCCATTTTATGTGGAAAAGATACCAGTTTAGTTTGTATCTGATTTGCCTCATGTACTGAATTATATACAAGCTATTGTATGCTAAATGTATGTAATTTTCTATTTTAAAAAAATCCATGCCCTAAATGAAAGTGCTGTAAGTCAGTATGTACAATTTTCTTTATTGCTTGTATCTTACCTAATTTTAGAAAAGATTTGGTAAGTTTTATATGCAAATTATACTAAGAAACAGAGCAAGTCTAAAATTAGGTACGGAACCAGGTTTTTAGACCTGAGGCCCAAAGTTCAGGAGTCTCAAATTATCTCTAGCCACTATATGCGCAAAACAAAGAGATGATGAAAGGCAGAGGATGGATGTGTTGCCTGGTAGCCCGGAGAAGACAGCACTTAGTGCATCTTCAACAGTCTTCCAAGGCACAGACATTACATTAAATAGAGAAAATTAGGGGTAAGGTTGAGAAAACTATGCATATTTGAAACAATCCATGTCACATGCATGGACTGATTGACCATTAGTTCAGCTGTTGTCCTTCTCTGGAGAAGAACAGAAACAAGATTGTCTCTTGAGTTTGGGGCTGTTTTCTTTTAAATAAGAAGACTTTCCCTATTTGAGGGGCAGTTTGCCTTCCACATGAGATGCTTATCAATGATTTTCTCTTTCCTAGAGTCCATGGTGATCTGCAAAGGGAACGCAGCATAGAATGGCATAGAGCAAAGGGCACAGAAACAAAGTTGGGGGACTTATAGTTGATTCACTGCACTCAGCAAAAGCATCTTTTTGTTTGCCTCTTATAGATATTCTTATCCTCATTTTTCAAATATGAAAACTCTTGGGCTTGTACAGTTCTTTTGTTTGTTTGTTTGTTTTTTTGGGTCCGGTCGTGGGGCCTGAACTCTGGGCCTGGGCGCTGTCCCTCAGTTCTTCAGCTCAAGGCTAGCACTCTACCACTTGAGCCACAGCGCCACTTCTGGCTTTTTTCTTTTTGCTTATGTGGTGCTGAGGAATCAAACCCAGGGCCTCAGGCATGCAAGGCAAGTGCTCTACCATTGAGCCACCTTCCCAGCCCCTTGTATAGTTCTTTATATGTGGTTGGTGTTGCAGGAATTCTCACTAATTTATACACAAGCTCTGCAATCACTGTTGTAAAATCTAAATTGTTTACATCTAGTTTCTTATGTTCTTAGGGAAGATAATTAGAACCTGTTTGGGAAATGATTTGGTAGCAGCTTGCTTTAAATTGAATTGGTTTAAATGAATGAATGTGTCTAACTCTTCTTGGCATGACTAGAATGCAGAGAGAGCTGAGGGCAACATTGAACTGCAGGTGATTCTCAAGAAATGGTAGGGAAACTAGATATTCCAGCGTATCAGTGACGTCTCTACATGTAACTTGGTAGTTAAAAGTAGATTTGACAACACAATATTTATTTGCTAATTTGGAGTTCTTTGCTTTAGTTGGTTATCTTTTTAAAAAAGAATCTGTTCTTAGTTACCAATAGAAAGTCATTGCATTGCCTTTGTTGTCACGTCTACTGTGAGGTCAGAGGCCATGAATGAGGTTCTGTCACAGGCACCAGCTTTCTTTTCTGAGTGGTGAATTGTCTCTAGTTAGTTACAAGTTTATATGATAGTAACATCTACATGTAAAAGAAGGTTAGCTGAAGAACTGAGGGACATTGCCCAGGCCCAGAGTTCAAGCCCCAAAAATGACAAAAAAAAAAAAAGAGAAGGTTATAAGATACCTGCTATTGCCATTCACTTAACATTAATAGAATCCTCCCCCAAGAAAATTCCTCTTGTGCTGTAATTTACTGCTTCTTCATGTAGTTGTGTCAATCATTTAACTACTTCAGGTCTTACTTGACTGCAGCAAGGAGTTAATGCTATTGTGTAGAAATGTGCTGTATGCCATATTTATATCCCCTTCCTCTATAACATTTATATTAATAAAATGTTGTTCCCTCTACATCTATAAACAAGGTTAAGAAAATTTGTTGAAAATAAAATCAAATTGTTTTAATTGACATCATTTGGAAAAGTATATATATATATATATATATATATATATATATATGAACATGTTTGAAACAGAAAGGTTACCATTTTTATATTTTTCTGACAGTTATGTTGCTGGGAGAACAGTTGGGAATATCTTTAATAATCTAATATTTCATTTTTTCTATTACTCTCCCAACCTTTTTCTTCCCAGTTTTCTCATGCTGCGTGTTTCTTCTAGGCTGAGGCATTCCTTGACTCTACCTCATGGTCAGCATTGAAGACTGCATGTCCATGAAGGTGAAGATGTGCCCGTAAATATTAGGCATCAGATTTTATTTGATGGTAATGATATGTTAAAAAAAAAAAAAAGGTATTCCTGAACTGATCTGTCAAAACCAAGGAGTCAACAATGGCTGGTCCTTGATATTTTAGGAAGTTATTGCACATCTCTCTACAAACCACTGAATCAGCTTCAGATTTTCCCTGTCCTGGTACCCAATATCAGATGAGAAGATTGCCCAAAGTGATGGTTATTCTTTTTTTCTTCTTCCAATTGTAGAAGAATTCACAGGACTTTGAAGAATGGCAGATGAACGGAAAGATGAAGCGAAGGCATCTCATTGGACCTCAGCCCAACTAACGGAAGCATCAGCATCAACACACCCACATCCACCAGAGATGAAGGAACAAGGTGTGGCAGGGGAAGGACTTGTCCGAAATACCAATGGATTCCCATACCAAGAGGATGAGGAGGGAGCCTTTGGAGGACCCAGGTCACAGGACACCTATTCAGATACCAAAGAGAATGGGATTAATGGAGAGCTCACCTCAGCTGACAGAGAAACAGCAGGTAATAAAGGGCTTTCTCATCCAGTACTTCCTTTCTGACTTCTAGTTAGTTTAGTGTGAAAAAGGAGTAATTGAAACTTGAGGTCCTTTCTCTCTAGTGCTAGTGCTGAAATTCAAATCAGACAGAAGAGACATCAATGAGAGCAAAAAATCATGGCAACAGGCATGCCAATTAACTGTATTCTCAAACCCATTTTCCTGTTTGATTTCAGTCACTTTAATTTTTAATGGGGAAAAAATCAACACACATTCATTCCTTTCCTCATCCATCTTTCCTTCCTTTATCCTTTCTCCCTTCCTCCCTTCTTCCCTTCCTTCTATTCTTTCCTTTATTTCCTCCCTTTCTTCTTTTTTACTTTCATTCTTGAATGAAATTAGACCTAAATCCAATGGATTAATTGGAAGGATATTTGATTTTTTGGGGGGCAGAATGAACTGTAAGGTCCATCTCCTTAGCCTTCAAAAGAACCAGAAAATATAAACAAACACAGGCACATATGTAAGAATTGTTTCGTACATTCTCAGATAGCTCTTTGAAGAAGAATATACAAATGTTTGGAAAACAATGTCCTTTACTCCCAGGCACTATTTTTCTGAGTATGATTTTCAGCCCTTGTTCTCTTTCCTTTACCATCGGTATTCTCATGAATGGTAGAACTGGATATAGCACCAATGGCATGGAGAAACAGCAGGTTGTACCATCTATTCCACACTACCATTTCACTTTTCTCAGTAACTCAATTTGTTTCTCTACTTGAATTTAGTAATTTGCAGACAATAACTCACCACTAAAGAGCAAGCAAACTACAAGTACTAAGATAAGGCTTCCCTTCAAAGTCATCATAACTTACTTCTTTGAAGAGTGATTTTCTATATCCCGTCCATTAGGGTGCATCACTTATCAACTATCCACTCTGTTCCAAAAGCATGTTTGGGGTGGGAGAGGTAGAACATGTATTTAGCATGCACATGGTTCTTGATTTCATCCCTAGCACCATCACCACACACACACACACACACACACACACACACACACACACACACACACACACACACACACACACACAAATTTGAATAGAGAATGATAAGGAACATTTCAAATGCCACAGAGAAAGTTACAAATTTCAAAATCTACTCCTTCAACAAGTTACTGTTGAGCACTTTCTATGTAAAAGGTGTTACGTTCATTTCAGTGCCAGCATGTGTGTAAGCATGGTTCTGAGACTCCGTGGCTCAGACACTGCTTTAGCACATGACCTGTGTGGGTAGTTAGTTTGGGTCCAAAACATAGGATGCTGTGTGTCAAATGATAGTTTGGGTCCAAAACATAGGATGCTGTGTGTCAAATGAGAACTACAGAAAGGCAAAGTTGAAGAGGATGTGTTTCCACTTAGAGCCAGTGTTCCCAAAATTGTACACAGATATGTGTTTGGGCACCAAATTCACATGGCAAGGTATGTGATACTTTCAAGAGAAAATACAATGATACTGAACCCCTGTCAATCATCACGTGAACCATTAGCTCAAGATGGCTCCCAGTGCATGGCATGTCTTTGCAAAGCTAAGTCTTCAGCAGCTGCTTTGGTAACAATCAGGTGCCGTACAACAAAGAAAGTGGAAAATGAAAAGAGGACACAGGGTCTGATCTGATTCAAGGAATAGAGAAGCTGTACTGTGCTCCCCAGGCACATACATGCTGTAAGTAGGAAATTGTGATTAGAATGAAATGAGGAATTTTTCACTTTTCATGGCTTTAGTGAGGTGTAAAGTGCATACAGTGAATGGTCCTAAAGTAGTAGCTATTAATTATCATCAGTATTATTGGTGGCAAAGGTGTCAGCAATGAGAATAAACAATGTGGGACTGGGATTTGAACCCAGTGCCTCACACCTAAGCAATGGACTATTTGAGCCATACCCTCACATCTTTTATGCTTTATTCCTCAGATCATGTCTTATACTGTTCACCTTAGACTGGTCTCGAACCACAATTGATTCTACCTTTGTGTCATTATAACTGTAATTACAGGTACATACCACCATGCTCAACTTGTTTATTGAGATAGAGTCTCCCTAACTTTTTCTTAGGCTAGACTCAAACATATTCCTTCTACATAGCTGGGATTATAGGCATGTACTATCATGCCTGGCCTTAACAAAACCCTTGATCAAGAAATACATTTCTCTAACATGGTTTGATGAAAATGGCTGTCAGAAATGCTAAATAAGTGGATTTTGAGAAGATTGAGATGTGGAAGAACAAGAACATGTTATAGCATGAAGGTTAGGAAGAAGAGATAATACAGTAGACCAAGACTTTTCTCATCATCATGTTCTGTAGCATCTGACATTGCACCTGCAGTCTCAGCAAATGTTCTGCCTTGATTATTGAATACACAAACAAATGCAAAAGGAAATTATTGGGAAAGCTTCCAAAAGTCTAGATTTGTCTTTTACATTCTCACCAGTTGACCACCACTCCCTTTGGAGGCTTATCATACACTCACAAAATAAATCATTTTACAGAGTGTGCTTGCCCAAGGAGGAAACAAAAATTATTTACTGTTTCATTTGTTCAGTGGACATAATGGCATATTTAAAAGCCTCAGAAAAATCAATTTGCCAGGTCGGTGTGTCCTTGCCAACTTCTCCGAGAAAATAATGTAAATTTTAAAAAGAGACTAATGGGTATTTCATTGAAGTGATGGTTTCAGAAACATCCAAAGATTATTTTCAAGTCATCTCAACATATATCAAATGAATCTTCTATTATGTCTGAAAGATAAATTGCTAAGCTTTCATAGGTATGTTCCTAGTGACAGAGCTGGTAAATGATTACCTGTGGGTTGCCATGGTAATATTTTCAATTCAAACTATGGTGTGATTTTTAAACTAACTTTCCTCTAAAAATAACAGGCCCAGCATTGAAGCCATAAAATAAGCATGTATGGGAAAACTATAGGAAAAATAAAATGTAAATTTTTGTTTCCTCTTACAAAGAATGTTCTAGTGATAAGTTCATAAGCGATCAAATCAATTCTTCTCTAAAATTGATAAGACAATGAGTTATTATTGATGGTTTATAGAAAACTCTTTCTTTCTTTTTTTTTTTTTTTTGGTTGGTCATGGGGCTTGAACTCTGGGCTTGGGCGCTGTCCCTGCGCTCTTCAGCTCAAGGAGAGTGCTCTACCACTTGAGCCACAGTGCCACTTCGGTTTTCTAGTGGTTTATTGGGCCTGAAAACCAGAAGTGGCGCTGTGGCTTAAGTGGTAGAGAGCTAGCCTTGAGCTGGAGAGCTGAGGAACAGTGCCCAGGCCCAGAGGTCAAGTCCCATGACCAAAAAAGAAAAAAAAAAGTCATTCTTTGATGATGGAGACCACTGGTCTGAGCTGGCATCACACTAAAGGTGGGAGGAACAATGGAGCAGACCATTCTGTACCATTTTTATACAGCATGCCTTTACCTTACATTTTTTCCCCTGTAAGAAATCATCTTCAAAGATCTCCCAACAGGAAGTATTTCCTTCCTAATGACAGATCCTGTTATATGTTGTCATATCCATGACATTATTGGTTAACTTTTTTCTCTATTTTGCTTTATCTATTCATTTTTAGACATCCTATCTACAAGCTTGTTTCTTTGTATACATCTTTATAAACAAAATTGTATGATCAATAGCTTAGAAGTATTTCTCCCTTCTCTTTCCTTCCTTTGTGAGACTGAAATTACATCCAAAAAAAAGTCTTACATTATACTCTCTCAGCTACCCTATTCAGTGTTTGTCTTCATTTATGGGCCATAGGAAGAAAACTGAGGTGAAGAGCCATGCTGGAATTTGAACTCAGTGCCTCGTGTGCTACATCGTGAGCCATGCCTCTGGCTCAACCACAGTAATGTTTACGATGCAAGTTCATCGTCAATGTATGTTTGATCTTATGTAAGCACAGCATGGTTGGGAAAGCAGGGAATATTAACAGAAAATATACTTTAAATTGTATTTCTTTACAACTTTTCTAGATTTTTGTCTTTTTTTCCATGCAATTTAAAGCTAGTCCAAAGAAAGTAAAATACAATTATTGTCTCCATTGTAGTTTTTGGTATGTTAAGATATTTTTCTTCTCACTAAAGTGTCCATTTTAGAAACCAAGCTACAGAAGCATGAAAGAAGAAATATAAATCTACTAAGAATCTAGGCATTTAGGAAAGCTCTCATTCTATTAGGACTAAGCTTCACTTTTACATAATTTTCCAACGCAGGAATAGTAAGAGTAATGGCTTGTTATAGTCCCTTCCTCTCTTTTCCATTTTATTTCAGTCCCTCCAAGTTCCAACTCAGCGTGACAGTCATGCACTTTATTTTTTGTTTCCTTTCTAGAAGCAAATCCAAACCTGTATTACAATTCATATCAAGTCAAGCATAGGGGTTCATGCCTGCAATCTCACCTACTTGGGAAATAGAAATAGAGGATCACTATTAGAGGCAAAAAGCATGAGCCCTTATCTAAAAGCAAATGGAAGCCAGGCACTCATAGCTCACACCTGTAATCCTAGTTACTTACGAAGTTGAGGTCTGAGGATTGAGATTCAAAGCCAGCCCAGGCAGGAAAGTCTATGAGACTCTTATCTCCAATTAGCCAACAAAAAGCCAGAGACGTGGAGTTGTGGCTCAAGTGGTAAAGCAGCAGCTCTGAGGGAAACAAATGAAGGCTAATTTCAAGCCCAAGTGCTGACACCAAGTACACACACATGTGTGTGCACACACACACACACACACAGATATTGAATTTGTACTGAACATACACAGACTTTTTTCTATTATTAGCTAGTTAATATTATACTATAGCTAATTGGCTACAGTATAACATTTCTATAACATTTACATTGTATTAGGTATTAAAAACAAAGTATTGAAGCAGGATTAAAGTATATAAAAAACTCTAATAGGCCATATGTAAATACCATGCCCTTTTACATGTGGAACTTGAACATGCACAGATTTGTGTATTACAGCAATCCTACCATCAGCACACTGAGGATGTAGAAGGGAAACTCTACATCTAAATCTATAGCTTGAAAATTCGATAACTTTGCCCACCTCTTCTTCAATTTGTAAAATACCATCATATCTATTGCATTCTATTTGAGAGCATGTCCATGACATTCCTGTTCTTGGTGTCTTCATTTACAAGAAGTTTAAGACACAAATGATGGAGTAGCTTGCCAAGACTTGCTCAGGAAGGAAACAGGAGAGCTCAATTATGGGCACAGCAATTAGGAATCCCGCACATCTTCTTCCTTCTGAGATTTTTCATATAGTTGATGATTCATACAGCCTTATAATCACGCTGTTGGTTGTCAGTGTTTTCAAGATTTTTTTTACATGAGAGAGTTTCTCTTTTCTTGTTAGGAGAAGAGGGGGGTGGTTCTGGTTGTCAGAATTTATCTTTTCAATAATAGAACTTACTGAAAAACAGTCATGGAATCTGCTATTATGTGTAAGAGCCATCAACAAAAAAAAAAAAAACAGGAAGTTGAAGGGTCCCATACAATGCCTTTTTACAGTCCTCCTCTTTGTAGGTGTCTTCATTCATTCAAGATCACATGAAAACCACTAGGAGACAGGTCTCTTGCTTGCATACCAGTGTGCCTTCTATTGCTCCCTCTGCCAGGTTGGGAAGAGCAAGCAGTCATTTGCAGGAGCCTATAGCAGGCAGAGAGGACAATTCTCCTGATGCAGAACTCTTAACATTTATGGGCCTTGGAGCATGACATAACATCATTACTTGATTTCCAGTTTGCAGCTTGAGTAGAGAAAGAAAGAGGAAGTTCTAAGATATTTACAAATGTGTCTGCATCCAGATGTTTAACATTGAGCTTTGATGATTTTGACAGTCCTAAGGTGCAATACTTTGAACACTAGTAAGAAACAGGTTAAAGGCCTGTGACAATGAAAAGCCAGTGTCAGCTTTCGCTTGGGATAAATGCAAAGAATGCAGAAATCTCTCTGGATTATATTCCAGCTTGTGTGTGTATATCATTACTGTGCTATACCACTTGAGCCACAGCTCCATGCTTTTCAGTGGTTAAATGGATATGAGTGTCACAAACTTTCCTGCCTGGGCTGACTTTAAACCTAGATTCTTAGATCTCAGCCTCCTGAGTAGTTAGATTAGAGGCATGAACCACTAGTATCTAGCATTTCCCAGCATTTCTGAGCATGTTTTCCAAGCCCACTTTCTGCTCAAGATAGGGAAAGCTGGTAATTGATCAGAGCTTACAGGAGATGGGTCTTCTTCAGCCTTGTCTTGAGCTTTAACATCCACATAATTTAAGCAGCCTCATGATGGACAAACACAGATATGTAAACATATTTTTGTTGCAGTCATACATTGAACCCTGAAAACATCAATGATGGAGAAAAAGTTTATCATGTCTCATAAGCAAAAAGTAGGGAATGCTGCAAGCTTCTGTCTGTCCCCTTCTCCAGACTCAGAAAACTGAAATTTCCCTTTCTTACTCTTTCATTCTTCCCCTTGCCTCCATTTCTAGACTTGGAGATTCTCTAAGAGAAGTCTGCATCTTATTTAAATATGACCTATTGTGTACAATACCACATTAATTTGTGCAGAACAGTACAGAGCCATTTCTTCTGCAAAATGACTAAAGCCATCAGCACTACCCCCTGAGGCAAATAAACAAGCTGGCCTAACAATGCAAGAGGTTGCAGATTTTCTTCTTGTTGCCATGCCAACCACTCATCGTTCTGGCTGCCATTTCCCGGAGCTCCGCAGAGAGAGGCGGGTGCAGAGCAGTGTTATTTAGCATTCAAGGGTGGATCTGCAGAAAACCACACAGCCTCACTGCGAAGCGTCTGGGCCTGGAAGCACCGATGGATGAGAACAGAAAATGGGGATCTTTTCAGTGCTTTCCTTCTGAAGGTTAGGCATTTGGGCTAAACCCAGTGAAAAAGACAAAGCGATTTTTTTTTAAAGAAGGCAGTTTCATGAGGTTTGTACTTTGTCATGTTTGCTTTGTCTCCTGTGGCGTCTACTAGATGAAGTATCTGTGGGTGTTAGCTTTTGTCTTAATATGTGATTTGTTGTGCTGATGGAGATAGAAGGTGCCGGACTAACTCAGGGATAGCTTATATTGGCATGATCAAGAAGAATGGTGTGTCTTGTTTGTGCTAAGGTATAAACCTGTGTCTTGCAGCTGTTGCTAGCTGGGGCTTCTCAACGTTTTATGAATTAGAGAAAAACATAGATATCAAATAGTTTTTGGCTTAAATATGTAGTTACATGGTAGTTTATCCCATAGAAATCAATTTCTGCTCTTTAATCAAAGTAAAAGTTTGATGGCATTGTCATAAGCCATTCATTCTGAATCAACATAGGAAGAAAGCTTAGTATCTCAAGATTTGGTTCTATTAAAGCAAATGATTCAACCCATTGAAGTATGATTTTATTCTTTGAACTATTAATTGCCTACCGGCTCTTCAAGTTATAAAGAGCAAGGAAGGATCTATCTAACTTGATATATTGTCAAGCTCAGGCTAATTTGCACACACATTTACTCCTATCTATTTTCTTAAAAAAATGCTCCCTGCCTCCCTTTATATCTGACTTTGTGCTAAATAATATGATCATATTACAAGAGCTTTAAAAAGCATTCAACGGACTCTAGCCCATTGACACTTTGGAAAATTGTTTTGTTGCATTTGAGTTCTTATGAAAGTGGAAAATTGTTTTGTTGCATTTGAGTTCTTATGAAAGCAACAGAATTGTGCTAAGAATCCAGGCCTGTTTGTAAAAATTACTCTGTATGGGCTGTAAATATTTTTCACTTACCATCGTGTTTCTGACTAGACCTTCCTCCATCCTATATTTTCTACTCTCTTATCATGTCTTTTTTTCTTTCTAATTGTTGTCAGGTTTTGTCATCATATTTTTTTCTTTTGCTGTTTCCCAATTGTTTTAGGTTAAAAAAGAAAACTAAAAAATTTACAGGAAAAATTCCCCAGGATTCATTTGTCGTCTGGCTCAGCCTTTGTTTTGATGAAGAATATGCAGGGCCTTTATCTATCCTGTGATATTTCTATATTTTTTCTCATGAAATAGAAAAGGAAAAAAGAAAAAAGAGAAAATATAATTGTAACTTTGAAGATCTAAATTGCACAAATACTTGTGAATCATTTATCTTCAGGCAACAAAGTATTTTTTTTGAAAGGCGTGTATCCCAATATACGTATCTGCATGGATAGATATGTGTATGACACATACACACTCTGATAATACTGCTAGTTTTTGTCAAGAAAAGAATTCCACTGTGTGTCAAACATCATCTTGAGGTCTGGCTTTGGGTTTGATTTTGTTTTTTGCTGTTGTGAGGTTATTAGGTGAACAAGGACTATCTTAAGCCACTGACAGGCACTAACTGTTTCCACTTCAGCATGCCGAGCCTTTTCCTCTTCCTCTAATCCCTCACACTTCATTGCTCCTTACTACATTCCATTAAGCATGTGCACTTGGCTGTCAAGTGAGTCTGGAAATTCATACCAGAAGCAAATGAATAGAACAACAGTGCTGCTTTGCAGAGCTGGTAGTTTCAGCCTTTATGAGCGGATATCATGAGCCCTGGGGGAAAAGGTACTGAACCACATGCTGCCTGCTCATGGTGCAGCTCTTCTCACAGAATGAGTCACCATCCAATACACTCATAAAAAATACAATTCAAACCCAGCAACGCTGCTGAGCAGAGAAAGGAAAGCATATGTTTCCAGGTAGTCAGGCAACTTGTAAACACATATGCAAATATGAAGTGATTATTAGAACACAGAAACACATACAAAATGCCTATACATACAAGTGGTTGCAGGAATACTCAAAACTGTACAAGGCAAAGACGAAAAGAGTGAGTCAAGATTCCAAGAAAAGAAAATCATCTATAGTAGACATGAAAATTGACTCAAGTTTTTCTGTCCAGGAAACACACCACGGCAGATAAATACCTTTGATGATCTGAGTCTTTGATTGAACTAAAAAATCTCTTTTGCAAAACAGTTACATTTTGCCCAATGACATCTGTGGATGTCATTCATAGCTTTGTGCAACAAGTGATAGGGAAACCTTTTGGAAAGGTAGAACCATAAAGAAAAGTCTTCCATCACAGAAACAGAGCTGATACCTATAAGTTTTCTCTTTTCTGACCAGGAAAAGTACTGAGTTTCTATCTTGCTGACAGAATTGATCCAGGGAACATCTTATTGTGTTTCCTAAACTTTTGTTGACTCCAAGATAGTAGGTGCTTTGAGTTATTTGAAGCTAGGTGTTTTTTTTTTCATTTTTTCTCTCTTTTCATATATATTGCAGTACTTATTTTCTGTAATAGGTGCTAATAAATAGATTTTTAATTACTTCTAGAGAGAAACTTAAAACTATTGCTGATTTTGATAGAAAGCACGCAGACAAAATTATGTCATGTGATCAATGTATTTGTGGGCTGAAAAAGAATGCTAGAAATGAAGAGGTAAATTGAGAAACAAAGCAAAAAGGCTAGATTCACTCTTGATGACAGAACTATATCCATGGAAACAGAAATGAATTAAGTGGGAACTATAGAATACTGTAGTAGAAGATGATCAAAGACTTCAGATGGTCTGAAAGTGAAAAACAAGAGTTGGAAGTAAATAAAGCATATCACGGACTGAAGATAGCAGTCAGGTATCTAACGGGACACATGGTCTTGATGAAAATTACTGCATTGGAAAGACTATGAAAAGTCAAGATAAATGGCCCTTCTGAATAACAGGAAACCTAAACTAAGAAACACATAGATATTAAATATTTTTCATATTGATTACTGTGAAATTGAGCCTACTGTAAGTTGGTCTGGATTGGAAATGCTAGAGAAATATCTTGTAAATGGACCTCTGAACGGCATGCCCTTTTAGGTTCTGGCTAGAAGATAAGGATTGCTTTGCTTTCCTGCCTTAGCCAGAAATTCAATAAATCTCATTTCCCACAAACCTGAAGGAAAGTTGGATACTGTATGTGATGGGTTTAATTACACATCTTTAAAGGAATATAGCAGTGGTGTCTGGCAGAGATGTTACATGCACTGTATTTAAAGGTCAGTCTGAACAAAATATGCTAAGTGCCCCCATTTTTAATATCCTTTGAAATTGTCTGAAGCACAACACCTACATACTGACACAGAAGTGACTTTTCTTTTCATTAGACAGTCTTTTTGTTGCCCAGACTGGCCTGGAACTCTTAGTCTGAAGTCATCTTCTTGCCTCAAGGTCCTGATGAGATAGGACTACAGACATACACCACCATGCTGTGCAAAAGTGATCTTTTTCTAAAATAAAAAACAACAGAAAGTAAAACAAGAAACAACAAAAATATAAATAAAATTTAAAACTTGCACTAACTTGAAATGACAGAGCATATTTTCTGCAGGCTATTTCTTACGTAATTCTTTTAAGTTCCTATTGCTGAATGAAAGAAAATAAACATTAAGTTTGAATCATGTATAGTTACCACTACATAAATCATAATATAGGAAAGGAATGTTTTTAATGGAGAAACAATGGTCACCTGCCCTCATGAGATATCTACCATGCTACCGAAATAGAACGGTTTAGTGCTTGAAATGCTCTGTGTATCAGATTTAGCTCACACATGATACAAACACATTTAAAACACTGCTCAAGCACTTGGCTGATTTGGTGACGTAA
Source organism: Dipodomys merriami (assembly GCF_024711535.1). Lineage (NCBI taxonomy): Eukaryota > Metazoa > Chordata > Mammalia > Rodentia > Heteromyidae > Dipodomys > Dipodomys merriami. The sequence continues at coordinate 24,496,618 of NW_027202270.1, read as the reverse complement.
ACATAGAAATCCAGTTGGATTTCATTGTTTATAAATGAACCAAGCCTGGCACAGTGGCACACACCTGAGAGCTAGGCACAGGGAGGCTGAGGCAGGAGGATCAGGAGTTTGAGGCCAATTTGGGCTACAGAAAGAGACCCTGTCTAAAGAAAAAAATGAATCAAAGCTACTGTTTCTGGGTAAGTTGCATCTTATGTTTTAATTCAATTTTTTCATAAGGCAAATGTTCCATAAGAAGTTCATTTTTTGTGTAAATTTAGAAAAACAATTGAGCATTTCTTCACTTCTAACAGAAATGTTTAGATCTCCTAGGGTTTGAATATTGATAAGTTCCAATGCTCTCTTGTCTTCTCTAATACAAGTAATGGTAGAAAATCCAAATAAAGTGTCTTTCCTCACCAGGAATGTTGGAAAAATTCAGTCACCAAATATGCTAAATTATTTTGGAAACTCTATCTGGTGAAGATGTTGAAGTAGTTTACTTTGTTCCAGGAAATTTAAGACTGATTACTATACAGGAAATATTAAAGTTGCAATTTGACTTTGAAAAACAAGTATAAATACAGATTAAGAGAACAATATGCTTTTTCACTCATTATCATTGACATACTTTCCTATGACAATATTGGAGCCTTTGAGAGAAATCTGATTCCTATATCCTTATGGCCTCATGGATTGTGCTTCGTATGACCAATGAAGCCAAAGCTTTGTCTGTGTCTGTAGACAGAATATAATATGTGGCTATAGTAACATCTGGGACCAGCCTTGAGAAAAAATATAAAGTAAATAAAGCATGTCTTGAGCACTTTTCCATCTGCTTCTTCAATGGCATTTCTTCAAGTCATCAGTAATCACATGTTCATATGCCTCATATCCCACCCTCAATTCCATTGCCAAACCCAGTCACCTTCCCTATATCCTGCTTTCTCAAAAGAGCATCCTGCTCTTGTATGTTCAGATTTATCACACCATCAAAATCTGCCTTGGTCTTTCTTCTGGGTTCCTCCAAAGAGGAAAAATGCAGCCATCGTTGCTGAAATAAGTACACAACATTGGAGCAAACTCCTCAATGTAAACTTTTATTTCAACAGATCTCTCCGAAGTTTCAAAATAGGATTTATATGTTAGCTGTAAATCTAGAAAGATAACCTTTTAAGTAGTCATTCTGTTATCTATTTCTTGTTTGTCTTACATAATTGATCTTTTGTATCTTACAGTTCAAGAGAAATTCTGTTAATAACATTTTCTATGAAATGGATTAATCAGTATAGAGAACAGAATAGTCATCTTTATTGTAGAGTATTTTTACATGAAAAATGTTTTAAAATATACCAGAGACTTTGATTTTTCTGTGTGTGCCAGTCCTGGGGTTTGAACTCAGGGCCTAGACACTGTCTCTGAGCTTCTTTTTGCTCAAGTATAGCACTCTACCACTCCACTTGAGCTACAGCTCTACTTCCAGTTCTCATTGGTTTATTAGAGATGAGAGTTTAATGGACTTTCCTGCCTGGACTGGCTTTAAACTATGATCCTATTATCTCAGCCTCCTGAGTAGCTAGGAATATAGATATAAGCCCCTAGCACCCTGAATCTTTGCTTTCATCAATATACAATAGTATCAAAGTACAAACATAATATTGAATTTTACATTTCCCACAAATGTTCTTGCAAAATCTCTTTAATTAACTTCTCATAGATACCTGCAGAACATCTTTAACTATCATCAATTTTACTTTGGAATTTTTCCAATGAAGGTGCCAAATTACCTTATATGGTGCTGAGCTTTTATTTCAATTACATTTTACACAAGGATAGAAAGGTGGCTCCAATATATTTTTTCTCATTTTTTTCTTTTTTGCTTTCTTAGTTCTGTCTGATGTATATTAATATATAGTTATTAGATATTAATATAAAGTTATTAGCTATTATAAATATATTAATATATCTATTAGAATCACTAGATTCTAATAATAATAATGTCTCATGTTATCTCTATCTGTATACATTTGTAACTTGAAAAACTATAATGAATTTCTATACTTATCACTAAATTAAAGACCATAAAATCCTTTGTTATGCTGGTACAAAGAGAATCATTGTGGACAATATTTTATAGAGTTTCAAAGGGCAAACAAAAATATGTATTTTCTGATGGACAGTCACTTATTTAAAACATTCATATTGCATGAAATGCCTGCTAAGAAGAAATGATCATGATGCTGTGACCATGTCATTCTCAACAAAGTGCTGAGATCGAAGGTCTGATAAAACTTTAATTATGGGCTGGGAAGGTGGCTCAGTGGTAGATCGCTTGCCTTGCATGCCTGAGGCCCTGGGTTCGATTCCTCAGCACCACATAAGAAAAAAGAAAAAAGCCAGAAGTGGTGCTGTGGCTCAAGTGGTAGAGCGTTAGCCTTGAGCTGAAGAGCTGAGGGACAGTGCCCAGGCCCAGAGTTCAGGCCCCACGACGCGACCCCAAAAAATAAAAAAATAATAAAAAAAAACTATAATTATGAAGAAACCATGTTGGTTTCTCCATGGGCTAACTGAATGTACTCATAATGTAAGTACTTTCTCCATCATGTAGCTCGTAAGTTCAACATGTTTCTTTGTCATAAGATCTCCAAAAACTTGATTACATTGTGGTGGAAATAAGGCAGAAGGAGCCAAGGACATGTTAGCTAATATAATGTTGTTTTGTTTTGTTTTGTTTTTACCATTCTAAAGGAAAGGTATGAGTTTGTAGAAGCAGCTGGTAAATACTATTGCTGGTATGAAGAGAAGTTACATTTTAAAGTTCATTTTGGTGACCTTTTTGAGTAATCTAAAATGTTTGTTCATTTTTCCATATCATCTGTCTTGGATATTTCTAGGTGTTGACACTTGAGAAACATTAACTTTTTTTTTCATAAGAAACCATTCCTTCACTTGTGGTATCCAGTAACTTAAATGCTTCCAAATACAGATTTAACTTTAAACACTGGAAGAAACCTGTATTTGTATGAGTATAATTTTACATTTAGCTATATAAGCATGAGCGCATGTGCGCACACACACATACGCACACACACACACACACACACACACACACACACTATATTTTGTTTGCTTCCAGCTAGATTTATCCAAAGTCTCTTTGATCACTATTTCATCTTAATGTTTCTAATAATCCATTCTCTCACAGTCCTCAAAGAGTGATTCAATGATAAAGGTTTGACAAGATATCAAACAGTGCTTTTCAAAATTCCAAAAGCATTATCAATTCCCACAATGCCTAAATAATTGTACATTTGTTTATAGGAAATCTATTAGGAAATTTCAGGGGGAACTTTCTCAAAATTAATCTGCATAAATACAGTATTACAACTTGACTCAATTAGTAAGTATATGGGTTACAAACAATAACATGATCATGTACATATTACCATATTGGAAACCACCAGCATCATGGCCAGGCAAAAACTTGAACTACAACATGCTAAATATAAAAATAGATATACACTATTCATTTACTATTTTTCTTCTGCTTAAATATGTTTCTTTTTTCCTATTTTCATGTAGAGCCTCAAATTTGAAACACAATTTACCAGAAGATACTATTTCTGCTCTATGCTTTTCAGTGTGCTTTTCTTTACTCCGTCATGTAGTATCCTACTTACCCTTTGATATCTTTTCACAGATAATTGTCTTACATTGCTACACCAGTTGATTTGACCAAATTTAAATACTAGGCTAGTTTTGCTAAAGCTCTAAATACTTTATTTGAATCTTTATTGTAATGTTGAAATGTAATCTAAACAAGATGGTATGTGAGCACATAGGTTGGGATAGGGAACAATAGCGAAGAGAAAAGTTCTCCCATAACCTTACAATCACAATCCTAGTCCCTCAGTTTTCAAAAACTAAGAATGGCTAGATGAGTTACTGTGGAAGGAACACTAGATATCTGTGGTTTCTACTAGAAAAATGAAAGAAGTATGCAGATACCCTTCAACAAGATTGTCTCCACCTTCAAGCACAAGTTAAGTATAGAACCTTTGTATCTCCCATCATATTGACAATATTGAGCTTCTTCATCTGTACCAGAAAATCTAAGAAATTCTCTTAGATTTATGAGCATGAATTCTTACCTTAAAAGCATTTATCTCCATAAGCTAATTTTACTCAAATGCACTTCTCTAACTGGGTCCTTGTTTTAATTGCTAAATAACGGCTAATCCTTAGAAGAAGTATTCCGAAGGAAAGGCTTGTAGACAGAGATCTATAACTGCAATGGTAACAGATGTGACCCTATGATATCATCTGGAGGCTGACTAGAGTGCAATATTCCAATACTGGCCTCTTTAATGAATACAAATATACAAGGAAACAAACAACCCTCCCCCCCACACACACACACAAGATCCCCAACAGTCTGTTCTTTCTGTTCCATCTCCAATTCTTTACAGGAAGTAGTTTCAAAGTAAGCACTTACTCTCCAAATTAAGCAAGGAGTAGAAGAAAGGAACTTTTTTGTTCCTATTTTATGAATATATCTAGGGTAATTGTTTAACAAAGCACTTCAAACTACATAGTGCATGCCTTGTTGACTAGTTTCCATCAGCAGCAATTAGAATTGGTTTCCTAGGTAACCATTCTGTGCTCTACTGAGAAGAACCTTTTCTTGACAGGAGCATTCTGTTTTAAATTGTTTTGTTTCTTCTTCCACAATTGTGCAGTACACTTATTTGTCATTTCATTTAACATAGGATTATTATGCCCATGAGTCTTAAAAGCGAAAACATTAATTGACTTTTATATTCGTATGCTTTAATTTACTTACTTTGCTTTTAACCACCTGAATGAACTAAACTTAAATATGTTCTCAGGCATATGCCAACTTGCTTGGAATTTGTGTTCACAGTCTAGTTGGTGAACCTATGCATGTTCAAGTAATCACAGCTGGTCCTGATGAAAACCCAAAAGGTACACATTTAAAAACAAATTTCCAAGTCTACCAACAATGTCATGTATAACTCAACCCTGTTAAAAATTTTCAGGACTATTTGGAGAGTTTCAGTTTCATTTACTTGGCATTAACCAGCCAAGTAATATTGATAGTCCAATAGAACAAGATAAGCAAACTGAAAATATAAGCTAAAAACAAGACCTGAGCCTTTCTTTAAAAAGTTGAAAGGATTGGCTAGCATATGGCTCAGTTGGAGAGAGCATGCCCAAAACTCTAGGTTCAGTTCCCACAAGAAGAAAAGAAAAGACATAATAAATACTTTACCAGATAATACATGGTAGGAGCTAATTCATTGTCTATTAGGCAATAGTCAGACATTTCCTGGAAAAAATTACAAAATCATCTCAATTTATGACCAAAGCTATTATATCTTACCTACATGGAGTCAGATACATAAATATATTAGTACTTAATCAATATTATTTCATGTAATTGTCACAAAACACCTAACGATGAATAAACCTTATATTCCCACTTTACAGATGTGGTATCTAAAGTTTAGAGGAATGAATATCCTTTAATCATCATGACTTCTAAGAGTTGGAGGCAGAATTTGATCCTAGGTTTTCTTAGTTAAAATAATTATACTATTATTTTAGAAAAGGGCAACAGGTTGCTTTTATCCATTGTTTTGTCAATATAGATAACTTGATGTTGGGGAATGAACCCCAAGATAAGTATTCAAATGTTTTTTTTTGTTTTTTTTTCCCTTTCATGCAATTGTTTCTAACATCTTTATAAGATGATTTATAAGATGTTGCTTTGTATGTCCCTCCCCCACAGTATAACCCATGGTTCACTGTATTTGATGTTGGTGTAATTTGTGGAGGGGAAGGGAAAAAACAAATCGTTTAAATAAGGATACAGGTGGACCCATTGCAACAATGTGATGTACAACTCCTTATGTCAAAAAACGAACTTTACATCTTTGGTGGGGGTTGGGAGAGAGGATCGGCTGGGGGAAGGAGGGGAGTATGGGAAGGGATGGGAAGGGGAAACAAAGAGGAGGCAACAATGCTTAATAAGAAATTCTTGTATGGTATTCTCACAATAAAAAAAATGCATGAAAGTTTAGACTAACTAATGTCAGCAAGTAACCAATGGCCTCATGTAACAACAACTTGTCTTCAAGATCGGGTTAAATACTTTTTTTTTAATTGGGAGAGGAGAGCTGGTACGGGCTATTAACTCAGGGTTCCATGCTGTTGCTTATCTTTTTCACTCAAGGCTGACACTAGCATTTTGCTAGTTAACTAGAGATAAAGAGTCTCTCAGATATTTCTTCCTAAACAAGCTTTTAAAAATGATCCTCAGATTTCAGCCTCCTAAGTAGCTAGAAGGATAGGCATGTACCTGACAATAAGCCTCTTTAAATGAGTCACTTGAAGTACCTAGCTTTCACACAAGTTTTCTAAAACATGTGCAAAAAGAAATTTAAGTTTTTCCATACATTTTTATTGAACTGTCAAAGTTAAACACAGTTAAAAATTATTTTTCTCTCAGCCAATACATCTAAAATAAATAATACTGTTTTGCTGACACCAAATACTACTCATAGTTGAAATATAGTGCATTTTGTTTAGGTTGTCTTAATGAGGAATTTGATTTTCTTCCTATTCATGTATATTTAGGCTATATGACATGCTCATTTTTACAGTCTCCTTCATTGGTATACATTTGTGGAACTATTTGATCTCCCCTAGTGTGACTAAGTTCGTTATAGATTAAGATTACTTCTGTTTTCTTTAATTATCCCTCAACATTTAAAATGGTTCTTATCAGTGTCAAAATGATATACAATATATACTATATCCTATATACAATCCCAAAGACGAAAGCAATGGAAAGACGAAGCAATGGAACATTATCAGTTTATAGTCTGTTCATAAAGACTAATGGACATTTGAACCATTTGATTGACTCATCTTCCCGATATGAAAAAAAAAAAACTAATTGACATAAAATAACTTATAGAATGGAAAATCCATGAACAAGTATACAAGAATCTGACACTCCCATTTAATTAATACTCTTCTAAAATACATTAATTTCTTCAACATTAATAGAATGACATAATTTGGCAGTTTTCCTTAGCAGGTACAATCACAAGCATTTACTATTTCTGATTTGTGCAAATGTAATGAACAAAGTTATCACATAAATTTTCACCCTTAAAAATATTGCATTAGCTGGGTGCCAGTGACTTACACCTATAATCCTAGATACTCAAAAGGCTGAGATCTTAGGATTGAGGTTCAAAGCCAGCCTGGGCAAGAAAACCTGAGAGACTCTTACTTCCAATTAACTACCAAAATAAAAAACCAGAAATGGAGCTGTGGCTTAATTAGTAAAGCACTAGCCTTGAGCTGAAAAGCTCAGAGACAGTACCAGGCCTTGAATTCAAGCCCCAGGACAAGCAGGAATTTTAAAAAGTATGTTAACCATCCAGTCGAAGTAAATCTATGAAAGAAGCTTCGAGAAGAGTCCTTGACTTGGGACCTAATCTATCAAGGAGATAAGATATGCAAACCTGCATCTTCAATTTAGGAAGACTTCTTGGTCCTAAATAGGAAAATAAAAAATTTTGCTTAAGTACTAATAGGAAGATGAAAGAATGATCCAGAAGTCACAGAGCTCTGTAGGTGTTTCAGTTTCTGACACATTTTGCTCTCTTCCTCCATTACTCTTTCCTAAAATGTCTGCATAAAACACTGAGGTGCTAGAAGAAGCTATATTGTTCTATTGATTTTTAAATATTAATATTACATTGAAAATTAATATCTATACCAATGCTCAAAATCTATTGAGTTCTTTTAGTAGTAGTATTAAACAAGATGTTAGAGCTGGGATTTTTTATGCATTTAATTTTTTGTAGCCCATTTTATAATTCTATTCTCAGTAGAGGTATCACTCTGGGAGCCCATCCTCTTATAGGAATGTTCATAGAATCCTTATCCAGAAACCTGGCCTCATGACCACACACAACCCTACTCTTCCTCCTCCTCTTCCTCCTCCACCTCCTCTTCCTCCTCCGAACTTCTTGCCTATAAAGCAGGAACAATCATGGTGAATAATTCAATAAAAATGATGAGGAAAAGCACCTTAGCAGAGCATACACATAGTGCACACTATATATAAACCAATCAGAAAATGTTAAATATTGAAATATATTCTAAAATGTTTTAAAATATATATGTATTGTTTTTAAATATGTTTCTATGATCACTAGTGCTACTCTAGTAAGGAAGTTAAACACATAAGACCAATTTACTCAAGCTGATAAACCGCCTTTGAAAATTTAGATTATTTCTGTCCAAATTGATTACTAACCCCCACAACTCAAGTTTACTACATTCTCTATCATCCTGGATGAAATGAGGAAGAATTTTCTTCAAAGTCAAAATGTAAATGAGTCAGACAAATAAACTCAAGTAGATCTTCCAAAACTTGTGTGTGGGTGTGCAAATTTGGATCATATGTGATAATACATTTTAAATTATGAACCAATTCCAGTTATCTTAACTAAAATAATAAGAACAAATCTGAACACACTCTTCCTTCCATCATATAACCTGTGTCTACTAGAAATATGAATTGGTTTATTTTCTAGTATGGTTATTGTTTTTATTAAGAGATGGAAAAATGTTAAAGTATGTAGAATTTATTTCTAATATAAAACACATTTTTAATCTCAAAAGGCTACTTTCCTTTTTAGTTGAAGTTAGGTAAAACATTATTATTGTATTTGGGGTTTTTTGTTGTCGTTTTGGTTTGTTTTGTTTTTTTCCCCCTAGCTGGGTTATATTATAGTTAGCACTATCAATTGAACATGTCAATTGAAGCCCTCAAACTAGTTATTTTAACATTTCTCACACTGATCATTTTAGTGAATGATTGTGTTTGCAAGTATAGCCATAATGATCTTTAAAAGATGGACTACCTAGAAAAGTAGTGTTTCTTTAGAAAAAGTATGATATATCATTGCCCTGTATTTCAAAAGATTGTCATCATTCCAGATTTTTAGAATTTATCTTGTTTGCACTGCTCCATTTAATCACAAATACACATTTTGAGGAACTTTCTTTATGTTTTAAATAAAGATATTTCTGCAAAGGAGCATACAGATTTACTTGAATAGTATTTTCTAATGAAACAATAGATGGAAACCAAAATAAATTCCCTCTTGTCTATTTGAACATGCACTTGGTACAGACTTGAGTTTCTGTAAAACAGTTTTAAGAAATAAAGTTTCATTTTCAATCCAGTAATTATTTTGTTAGCTGCATGTTCATTTTGTGTAGTCTTTAGAATGCCAACTCCTTTCATTAATCCATCTCTAAATATATGTTTGATTTTTATATACAATGGAAAAAATGCATTACACTTCATGAAGAGAAGGCAGTGAAACTGAAATTCTAGTCCCCAGTACTACGTGGAGACTTTTCCTCTTTGTGACCTGATTTTGATTCCTCACTCTTCCCATTTGTCATTTTCTCTTTTCAGAGGAGGTATCTGCAAGGATAGTTCAAGTAGTCACTGCTGAAGCTGTAGCAGTCCTGAAAGGCGAACAAGAGAAAGAAGCCCAGCACAAAGACCAGCCCACAGCTCTGCCATTAGGTAAATGAGAAGAGCCTCAGATCCAGGGGCTGCTCTGCTCCCCACAGGTCAATTTTCATGTTCAAAGAGAGCTTCCATCTTTATACATCATCCTTACATGTCACGTTTATTCATCACCTACAATGGGCAACAAAGGGATCTATTTCCTCTTCCTTTGCAGGTTTATTGGTAGTACCTTGGTGGTTTTCAGAATGATAAGCCTACAGTCAGATATTCCTAACAGGTCTTTAACTTAATATTGTAGACCTTTAGAAGATTGCTTGACAGTCCTGCCCTCCAGCTAGAAGGAAAATGAACCAAAACTTCAATAAGAAATGATTGTTTCCCTTTATGGGGTTGGGTAAATGACTGTCTATATTGTAGTCTTCTTTCCAGTCTTTCTGAAGTGTATACACAAAAGCTATAGATTCTTGCTAGAATCATCAGGAAATACTGCCACTTGGCCTGTCTGTGGATACAGAAATAGCCTGTCTCTCTCCCTTGGTCATAAATGAAATTCCCTCCAGTACCAGATAGCCAAGGAGAACACTCATCCAAAGGTTCACTGCCCTATCAGAAAGTTAAGTTGAGGGCTGGGAAGGTGGCTCCGTGGAAGAGTGCTTGCCTTGCATGCATGAGGCCTTGGGTTTGATTCCTCAGCACCACATAAGCAGAAAAAGCTGGAAGTAGTGCTGTAGTTCAAGTGGTAGAGCATAGACCTAGAGCTGAAGAGCTGAGGGACAGCGCCCCAGCCCAGAGTTCAGACCCACAACCAATAAAAAAAGAAAAAAGAAAGTTAGATTGATCAACTGATCAAGTGATAGATAGAAATGTATGTATATACAAGCAGAGATATACAAGAGCATCTTTTGTTAATCAGTTAATTGGGTGCATATACCCAATCTACAGAAAGTACTCTTTGAAGTCCTAAAAACTGTACACATCCATTTTCCTGTCTTACAATCTTATTTATCCTTAATATTTGATTTCCTGCTTAGTGTTCCTTCAAGTGTCAATTAAAAAGTGAATAATAAATATCTTTTACTTCCCCCCAAAATAATTTTCAGTATACAAATTATTTTTGTTCTGTTTTGGGGGGGAGTTATATTTATTTTTTGTGCTAGTACTGGAGTTTAAACTCAGGCTCTTAGCTTTTTGGCTCAGGACTGGCACTCTATCACTTAAACCATTACTCTACTTCCAGCATTTTGCTAGTTAATTAGAGATAAGTGTCTCACAGATGTTCCTGCCTGGGCTGAACGAACCATGATCCACAGATCTCAGCCTCCTGAGTAACTAAGAGTACAGGCATGAACTACAGGCTCCTCAACTAGTATAATCTTTTCTTAAGCTGAGTGTTTTGAATATCAGCAATCATTTTTCTCTTAAACAGAGAAGAAAAGTTATCTAACATAAACATAACCTTCAGTCTGTTGTTTACTTCTATTCTTTGACAGAAAACTCAGTTTTTAAAATTTCAAATCTTTTCAGATATGTTTTATTATCTTTAATAAGTCATTGTACAAAGGGGTTACCATTCAACTAAGCAATTTATTGATATAGTCATTCTTGATGAATGTCACACCTTTCGTTACTCTCTCCATCACTCCCAACTCCACCTCTTCCCTCAATTTTCTTAATTTTGTAGGATATGACTACATTCTCCCTTCTTCCTTCCTATCTTTGTTCATCTGCCTTCCCCTCCGCCCCCACACACTCACACCTACTTGACACTGCCTTCCTTTTTTGATTTCCTGTTTCCTGGAATTTATGTTGGTGGTCTGTGAGTTAGCCTTCCTAAGGCATTATACCATTTGACTTCTCCCCTGAATCTACCATATTTCAGTTAAACATTTTTGTATACTTCTATAACACTCCAGTGTTTATTTATACGTGTATAAATTAATGTAAGAAAAGATGCATCCTTTGTACCTCTGGACCGCACCTACTTCACGTAATTTTTTTCTAGGTCCTTCCATTTCTTTTGAAATGATATAATATCATTCTTTCTAATGGATGAGTAATATATATACCACATTTATATATATACCACATTTTCTTGATCCACTCATCCACTGAGGGGCATCTGGGCTGATTCCATACCTAAGCTATGGTGAATAGTGCTGCAGTGAACATGGATATGCGGGTGGCTTTATGGTATCCTAGTTTGTAATCTTTTGGATAAAGACCCAAGTGTGGAATTGCTGGATCACAAGGTAGTTAGGTCATAAAGGCCCCACAGGGTCTAGGAACTAAAAGCATCATCTATCATCCAAAGCTGCCTCCAGTCACTGCTTAATGCCACTGAAATTCATATAATCTTTAGAAGAGATTTAGACATGACCTAAAGATATACTTCCTTTTGAAATTCCTTCCTCCATAGAGGAGTCAAAAGGAAGGCACCTGAGGAGAAAACCTCCCTAAACTGTGAGTGTTGCATCTTTTAGAACATTCCTGAAAGACCAGAAGATAACATCACCCAGTGCATCAATCTGTTGCTGGTCTGTGCCTTGCTAAACAGCTTCATTTTTCTTTTTTTCTTTTTTTTTTTTATTGTGAGAATATCGTACAGAGGAGTTACAATTACATGGGCAAGATAATGAGTACATTGCTTATCAAGCATTGTTGTCTCCTCATTGTTTCCCCTTCCCATCCCTTCCCACCCTCCCCTCCCCCCCACCCATTCCTCCCCCAACCCCTCACCAAAGTCGTTAAGTTCATTTTTCGACATAACGACTTGTACATCTCATTGTTGCAATGGGTCCACCTGTATCCCTAGTTAAACAATTTGTTTTTTTCCCTTCCCCTCCACAAATTATACCAACATCAAATACAGTGAAAGTATGGGTTATACTGTGGGGGAGGGACATACAAAGCAACATAGATATCATCTTACAAATATGATAGAAACAATTTCATGAAAGGGAAAAAAAACCATCTGAATACTTATCTTGGGGTTCATTCCCCTAACACCAACTTATCTGACCTTTTCTGCTTGACTCAGACATACACTAGTTATTGCAAATAAGGGAAACCATTTTTCTAAGAATACATAGAGATGAGTAATAACATTAAATTAGGTGATGGAAAATATTATTCTAAAAAATGTGGTAGTATTTTTATATATAGCTAGTATAACTGACATATTTTTAATGTTTCCAGATCAAGTAGTTGGACAACTTACCATCCAATATCTTCTTTTGGTCTAACTTTATCTAAACTATGTACATGTTTTTCCTGGTATATGAAGGCCAAATGAAAAACATTATGAATGGAACAACTAGATTAAAATAAGTGAGATTCATGATACAGTTTTACCATTTATGTCTAATCCATTTTTGTGGGAAAGACAAAATATTTTTTGAAGAATATTGAATACTTATCTTACTCTAAGTTGTCAAAAATGTGAATCAGGACAAGGCCTAATGATAAGTCACATGTAGATTACAATTGAATTATTTACTGAATTTTACAGAGGGTTTTTTGAATGGCAGTGTTACTTGCAAATACTATTAATTGTCATATCTGTTTTCTCCTTTTTCTAAATCCTCAGCAGCTGAAGAGACAGCTAATCTGCCCCCTTCTCCACCCCCATCACCAGCCTCAGAACAGACCATTCCAGTGGAGGAAGGTAAGGCCTGACTTTGCAGTGTTTATCTTCTCAGAAGGGGTAAGCAATAAATATTGACCCACAAGCCATAGACTCCAGCACTGGTCAATATGGGATCCAGCATTGGAGTTCTGTTTCAAATAGTCAAGAAGAAACAAAGTGCTCAAATAAATATGTAGTTCTTTATATAAAATCTGAAGTAGAAGAATATGGAAATATACTGGATAAAGAAAAGGATACCTTTGTGTTTAAATTGCTAGACTAAGTATAGAGAATCAATATCTAATAGGTACTGTTTGGAGAAAGAAAATACCCATTTTGTGACTAAACAAAAAAAAATGTAATCCATTATAGCAAGAATCATACTTACCTATGAGATCACTAGAAATATCCCAAATTATCTCAGTTTTGCTTACTATTATATGACCAAGGTCTTCCCCAGGGCCTGGGCAATGGCATACTCTCCAGAAATATTAGTAAATCAAGAGGTTAATAAATAAACCTGATAGTGAGAGCAATGAACTAAAAGCTGAGACCATGGTTGTTTTTTTTTCTTGTGGAGGTCTGTTACTGCCCATGAATACATTCATGCACTAGCATGCCTTGGAATGCCATCTCAGCTCTCCAGTTCTCATTGATAAAACAGAGGTATGCCTTTGAAGACCACCATTCAGAATCTCAGATCAAAGGCACTAAATTATGTTAACACAGCAGAGGAAGGAGCATTGGCTCTCCTTTTCCTGTGACTCTTTTAATGATGCACAAAAGCTGACTGATCTAAGTCAGCAAAATAATAATGGTTTGTTTTCAATTTCCATATACTGAAATCAGAATTTTAAAACTATTCCATTTTATTCTTTTTCTTTTCTTTTTTTTTTTGGGGGGGGTCCGGTCGTGGGGCCTGAACTCTGGGCCTGGGCGCTGTCCCTCAGCTCTTCAGCTCAAGGCTAGCTAGGCTCTACCACTTGAGCCACCTTCCCAGCCCCTTTATTTTTTTTCTTATTTACGTATTTTTCCTTTTTCTGTCATTTTAGAATTCTTTCATTGTGACAACATTGAGTAACATTTGTCATGAAAGAGTTATCCTTTTACAATTTGTAACTAGGTTAATTTAAAACGTTGTTTGATTTCCTTAATATCAAACTCTATATTACTAAACTGCATAGGGCCAAGTCCAAATACTTTTATTTTTGTCACAGTTTTGTTCACCAAAAAATTTTAACATGGCTATTCTCTCTTTAATCAATGTGCTTCTTTTCCTCCAAATTTAATACCTGAGGTAGCGTTAAACACAATTATTCTAAAGAAGGAAAAGAGGTTTGGAGAATATAATTAATGTGTTTTAGCAACTGATGATTAGTATCTTAAATAGGATTTAATTTTTTAACTTACAGATTTGAAAACTTTTTTTCTCCGCCTGGTACCTAATTTCTTGAACCCCTACAACATTCTAGAAGTTCTTCAAATTTTGGGTATATATGTTCATGACAACATAGAAACAATCCCTGTGTTTAAGAAACACATTATTTAATGGAAGACAGAAACCCAGTATATAAGCTTACAGATAATTAAAGAGTGGATTAGCACCAGGAAGGGAAATGAACCAGGGGCCTTCAGATAGAGGAGAGAAGGGAATCTTGCCTTCGTGGAAGGGGAGGTAATGGTAAGCCTAGAACCATGAGGAAGTGTTGGTCATGCAAAGATGGAAGAAAAGGGTACTTCAGGAAGTGGAAGAAGCAGGATATACAAAGGGCACTCAGATGGGCAGTAGACATCATGCTCTAAAGTAAGGGTCCATGCCTAATGGGTAGTAAGGAAGAGGTAGAAGAGTGAAGGAAAGACAGTGAGCAGCAGCTAGCTGGGGTTTTACTACAAAGGAAATACTAGATTTTACTCCAAATGTACTTGGAAGAGCTACTGGAGAGTTGTACTTCTCTTAGGTCACTGACAGTGTTTCTAGGCTCCTACTTAAATCCATTCAATGTCTGAGAATCCTCTTAGCCCAAGATTAGGCCTGTGATGTTGACAGTTACCCTTCTTCCCCCCTCCCCCCTCTTTATACTGGATTAGAGCTCAGATCCTGGCCACTGTCTCTTAGCTTTTTGTTCGTGGCTGGTGCTCTACCACTTGAATCACAGCTTCACTTCTGCCTTGTTAGTAACTTTAATTGGAGATAAGAGTCTCACAGACTTTACTGCCGGGCTGGGCAGGCTTTGAACTGCAATCCTCAGATCTCAGCCTCCTAAGAACCATCGGCACTAAGCCTTGTTTTTCATTTTTGGCTTAAATGTAGTAGTTGTGTTTGGACTGTGCTGTTAGAATTAGGAAGTCTGTGCAAATGCAGTGGAATTCTCTGAAAACAGACCAGGGAATCCATCTGCCCAATTAGGTTTGCTCTGGAATTCTGGGGTGGGGAGGGGGAGGAGCGGTGGAGGTTGGGGGTGGGGGGAGGCACAGTGACATAGTTGCAAATCTGAAAGTATATTTGTTCCATATCATGTGAGGGCAGCATAAACAGGCAAAAAACTGAGGAGTTCTTAGTCAAAAGCTTGCTGAAAGGAGAAGGGCTTAGCGGCCTTAGTGATGCATTCCAACAACAAAACTGTCTGTCATGAAATCAATTCCACTTTTCATAATAAAAGTCTCTGATCCAACTTTGTGTCCAATGAAGGGAAAGAGTAGAAGAACTTGAAAACTGAAGACACAGAGGCCAACCTGTATGTTAGTAAAACCTCACACAGGCCCTTGCACATTCAGTCCTTCCAGAAGCCCTCCGATTCACTGACACATTGGCTTTTCCCCTAAAGAGATAATTATTTTTGTCTGGATTCAAAATCAAAATTGAAATTGAAATCTTACAGCCCACAGTTCCACAACCTCCCTCCATCTGTCTATTGTTGAGTGGAAGTAACTTGTCTTCAAAGTGAAGCACTTTGTGTGTGTGTATGACAGGCTACTACACTAAAATCCTTTTTCACTTTATCATTTGTGTGTCATTAGTATTTACCCCACCCCTACTGAGTGTGGTTTGATGAGCAACTCTGTAACAAATAAGAATCTAATGCTTTCTGTCAATATCACTGGGACCAAGTGCACTGTTTACACTTAGTTATCTCCTGAGCACAACTTCTCTGGCTTGTCTCTGAAGCTTATATCATAGATGGGCTGTACTCCCATACGCTGACAGGTATTTGGGGAATGTGCAACACACAGAACCAAGAGAAGTCCAGACTTGGCCATGCCACACACTCTTTTTGAAGTTACCTTGGCTTAGAACTGGATACAGAAGCTACCTTTCCACTGGAGTTTTTACAGTTTCTGATGATGTTTTTTGTTATCTTCTGCTTAGAGTGAACATTTACAGAATAGAAAATAGTGTGTTCTTTTGAAAGGTTTTAGATCTGAACCAAGATTCTGAGCTATTTTTACATTTTGGCACTTTAAAAACAACAACAACAAATGGTAAGAAAGAGGACAAAAAAGTTTTCAAAAGTGAGTGTTGTCTCTAACTGCAAGCTCTTACCTTTCAATGCTTTCATTTTACACCACAATTTTCTTTTTTTTTTTCAGGTAAGGGGTAGGTTTATTCACAATTTTCTTTATTTCACAGAAAATAAATGCTGAAAAACAGGGAGACAAGCTAGGCACAGGTGCACATGCCTGCAATTCTAGTTTCTCAGGAGGCTGAGATCTGCCAATCATAGTTTGAAGCCAATCCAAGCAGAAAAGTTTGTGAGACTTATCTCCAATTAACTGCACTCTCTTAAAAAAAAATCCAAAAGTAGAGCTATGGCTCTAGTGGTAAAGAGTTAGCCTTGAGAAAAATAGCTAGAGAGCCTAGGCCCTAAGTTAAACCAAAAGAAAAAGAAGAGAGAAAGGAAGAAGGAAAAGAGAGGAAAAAAGGAAGGAAGGAAGGAAGGAAGGAAGGAAGGAAGGAAGGAAGGAAGGAAGGAAAGAGGGAGAGAAACAAAAAAGATAAGATTTTACTTTCACCTATGATTGTCCATGAAATTAGTTGAACATAATAGAAGTGTGACTGGAGGAAATATAAATGAAAAGACTATGTGACAAACTGGGACTAATGCAGTCAGTGTTGTAGGCCTCAGCTGAAAAACTCATGCTGAGTTAAACTAATAATATCAAACACTATTTTAGGCTCTACTATCCCGTGATATAGTAAGTATCAGGGCTGAAAAAGTTCTGAGCATCTATCCAGTAGCAACTTCCATGGGACAATCAGTAAATGATATGCTCAAAAGATTAAACATATTCTCTCAAGAGTGTTATTTTAACATCCTTGTGATTTCAGACTTATTTCCAGTTGTCAGCAGTTGGCTGCTGAAAATAAGTTACTTTCCTAAAAATATAATGCATTTGCAAATTAATGCTATAATTCTGCCTGCTTAAATTCTGATAGAAATAAAAAGTTTTACAGATAGATGCTAGAATTTGATTTATATTGTTTGATGAGAACTTTATTTTTAAATTACCTCCAGATGTAAGTAAGTAGTAATTAGGAAATTTAATATTCTACCACACTGGCCTGAGATGTGGCATCTACAGCCCACTAGAGGCAAATAGTGTTCATTGTCAGGATCCTTGAAATTCATTGCAATGTACAAGCGTCCAGATCATAATAAGAAAGCCGGTCTACAATTGTGAATTTAAGGAAATACATTTAATTAATGCAGATTTTCAAGCCAAGACACAGTTAAAAGATAGAAATGGGAGCTGTTGTATTATTATTTCAGTAAAACTAATCTGCAATAGAAAATCTGAAACATAAAAACAGCGAGAACCAGTGGTACAAATAAAGCTAGCTGCTCAGAATGAAGTCTTGACGAATCTGAAGCCAACTCTAGACATTGTCAGCTAATGACAGTAATCCTAACTGCTTCCTCCATATCAAGGCAGGAAAAAGAAATAATGCTTTGTACTTTTATCTTTTGACAGAATTGAAATTATTTTCTCACTAAAGTCATTAATAAACATTAAATTAACCAAAATGCTAAGTACTTGGGCATCCTAGTTAATTAAAGTTGCATTTCAAGCAGGTATAATTTTTTTTTGCTGTAGTCAGACAGGCCTAACATGCTAATTATTTATTTCTTTATAAATTTATAAATGTACTGCTATAAGAATAAGAGCTAATCTTCTTTAAAGGATCCATTTGTTTTGTAATGCTTTGTTTCTATCCCAGTATTTCCTTGGTTATTCTGACTTGTTGGAGAAGAATTGACAGATAATTTCTGTCGTAATATGGGTGGTGTCACTGTCTCTGATTACTTAGATCAACGGCAAAATTGCAAAAGGATCATTTAAATTCAGTGGCTCCTGAAGCATGCGGCATTCGCTGTCTCCCATCTGTCATCAGCTGAGTCTCGCTAATTCTCCTCCATCACACTGTGCACTTCTCAGGCCCTTTGTGTCCTCATGTAGGTTGTCTCGTCCGTCTGATCTTGTGTCTGTCTCGTCCAGTTCTCCCTGCAGTTTCTTCCTGTGTGTCTGTTTGTAGATGAAGGGGCTGAGGATCAAGTGGGTCCTCTACACAGGTTCCCCAGCCATGAACCTGCCACCAGCGGGGAGAGGCGTAGGCTCCTAGCCCCCTCCATCTCCGTGTCTGTGCCCGATGATGAGCCTTACAATTCTGATGAGGAATATTATGAGCACCCTTTGTTCAGCTCAGAATGGACTACCTCTAATGTGCTCCCCGGTGCCACAGCGCAGAGTGCAGAGGCCCACTTAGGCCAGGAGAAAGGTGAACCGAGCATGGTGCCCTTTTGCTCCTCCTCTCCAGCCTGCAGCTCTGGCCACACCCATCCTGTTCAATGTGCCTTCATGTGGGGGTGGGCGGGACTAGAGGCTGTTTTTTCCACATGTAAGTAAAGTCTCTTTGTAGGACATATCCCAACCAGCTGCCTCAAATTTATACAGAAGTCCTCCTTCAGCCATGTGAGCGCATCCTCTCTTTATATCCTCTCTTCCAAGAAGAGTGAGAGACAGTGAGAGACGGAGCAAAAATTAAAATTCAATTCAAGTCCAGTTCTGAATTCTATCTACTCCTTGCAAAAAAAAAAAAAAAGTCACTGCAGATCCTTACCCACACCAAAGAAGATGACTTTGATATTTTTTTTCTCCATGGATACAAAAGAGAGTAGCTTTTTATAGTGCTCTATTGATATGATCATTCCTTAAGAGAGAAAGATTGGAGGACATATTTAGAATAGAAATAAATGTTATGAATGAATTCTTTATTTCAGTTTATCATCTGCAGAAACAACAATTGGGTGGATAAAGTTTGCCTGCAGATCTGCGCTAAAATGAAAGAAATGATTCAAAGGCTAGGTCTCTCCAATCTCATAAAGCTTCCAGACCTAGTATGTAATTGGCTATGGTCAGGATAAAATGAGCGGGCACAGGCTGCCATATTCCTCATTCTAACTAGTAGTTTTATAAAGAAAAAAGGAAGTACAGCTAAAAATACTTTTCTTAGGTGAAGAGTTTATTTTCAAATGAACAAAATAACTCGCTTAGTAGCGGAAGAGTTTATTTTCTTATGAGACAGTATGTAATGTTAAGTGCAGACAGTTTTAAAACAATGAGGTATAAGCTCATAGCCCTCTAATTAGATTCCTGATAAGATGCTTCTTTGGTTTCCTTTTGAAAATAAAGAGCTCCCAGGGAGCAGGCACATTGATAACAAAATATAACCTCCATTGAATACGCCATGTTCTTCTCACAGTGTGAACTTAAGATAATCAAATATATGGAAATATTTGGTTAAGAAATATGTACAGTGGAAGTACACATGTTCTAAACAAATGAGAAAATGAAAAGTTTAAAAAAATGACATGAATTTGAAAACTTGTAAATTTACTTGATTTGACTGTCCAGTGAAGTAACATCAGTGATGTTGGCTATATTAAAATTCATTTAACTGCAGTCAAGACCTATGCATTACAAAAATTCTCTTAATAATTGGTTAGAATTGGAATGTTTTCTTTTAAAAACATGTTACTTATAAAATTAAATTATAAAAATGGAGATCCCTGAGTGATAAAACAGATGAAATAATTCTATCTACTCTCTCCCTCTGGGATGTTACTATTTCTTAAAAAAGAAAATTCCTTTTCTTTCCATCTATAGTTTTTCACTCAGGACCTGTTACATAGTGTACAATTATTTTTCAGAAATTTAACAAAAAATCTTCTTCCATCTGCAGAGCTATAGAGCAGTTTATATATTTATCTTTAATTTATTAAGGGATAAAGTGGGATTTATTTGTTTTTACTGTCATTTAAAATGTAAAGGAAAAAATCAGTAGTGCAAGAATGCTACTACTTTCCCACATGATAGCCATGGGGCAAAGCTGTCTTGACAGTTTGCCACTCATTTATCTTTTCTCGGAGATTTTTGTCTTCAATTGAAGAAAAATGATTTTATTGCTAATATGCCTATTTTTTCTGAGTGTCAAAAGAACTTAAACATGAACAATATTACCGATTAAGCCTTATTGTAATAATCGTGGTCTAGAGACCAACTTTTGCAAATAATAAGTTTGTAAATAATAAATTCTGCATTTTATTGAATATTTTCCTTTCTCTGGCATCATATAATTCAATGAAAATAACATAAATGGACTCAGGTAGTTTTTCTTTGGAAAGTAGTAAATAAATTTGAGTAATTTTGATGGACTTATAATAAAGCTGTTAAGGCATTTGGCTGGAAATTATTTTGTAAAAAGGCCTTTTTTAACTTCTAGAGTTCTTTCCAGCTTTTAAATGAAGCAATCAAGGATTCTTATGTAGGGGCTTCATGCATTGGAGAAAACAGCACGCCCAACAAATTTTAAGGCTTTCATTTCAGTGCATTAATTCATGTATCTTACCCAACCATCTGTTACCCATCCAACTCTATCTCATTTCCAGCAAACCCTTCACATGCCTATAGCTTACTGCCATTTCCACTAAGGGTAATAAATCAATAAAACCCTTTCAGCTCTCAGTTTTTAAAATAAATAGCCTTTTGAATGAGATGCCATAATGTTTCAACCAGTACACAATGTACATTGCATGACACTCTCAATTTGCTCATCTAGTGGTGAAACAAAACATACCTGAGTTCCTGATGGGATCATTCCAATGGAGCTGAAAGTGTTCCTTAAATAATATTTCTGTCCTTGTGTGTGTTGTTCTGTGGTCATGATGTCAACATCTTTTTCATCCCTAAGAAGAAGAAACGCTAGAGGGTGTGATGGCTGAGGAAAAGAAACCTGCTGCTCTTCCTGGGGAAAAGTGTGGGGCTACTAAGTCCTCAGACCCACCCCAAGACCTCAGTGGGGGCCAAGTGGAGTCTAGTGCAGTGGCCCAGATAGCTCCAGAAGAGAGTGCCTGGATGGGGGAACTACATGAGAAAGGTGTAAAAGAGGTCAATGAGGTGTCTCCAGAAGTAAAATCCCCTTCCTCTACCAAGGAAGGTGTGTCTTTTTCAGGATGTGCATGTTTTGTTGCAAGCCATCTCTCCAGCGGCTTACCAACCTGATGCCTTTCCAGTGTTGCTCCATTGCTGGGTCCTCTCATGATCATGAGACACCATTTTAGGCTTGATGAGCAGAGTGTGGCTTGCGCAGATGCTGTGTGGCAGCTTGGTTGTCCCCTGCTGCAACTGACTCCTGGTTGTCCTTTGCCATGATACAATACGCTTTGCAGCAGGCTGATGGTGCTGTGTGAGCTTTTGATTTTCCCTCCCTCCTCATCTCAAATGTTTGCCAGTCACATTGCTAATACATTGTATATTTTTGTTTTTATTTTGGGGACAGCAATTTCATATGCTTTTCTTTCAAGTCCTAGAGTTGGAGTTTGGCGCATAGCGGCTTAAATAATAGAAATGCTTTTATTTGCAACTGCAGTGTGCTATGTTTGTTTACTTATTTTTACTTTTATGTTTTTGCTTCAGCAAATACTGGTTTGGTTCCCTTAAGAAATCTTGTTGATGCTTCTCATGTCATGTTCTCTCCATGGCAGCCAACTCCCGCGGTCACGCCCATACCTCTTGAGGTTTTCATTCATCTAACCTTTATTACAAGTTCATTAAGTCTTCCTTTTCTACTGTTACAACAGAACACATAATTATATAAGGTAATGATGATCCATACACTTGCTCTTTGAAAGGTGGTTGGATTTTATGATTTTTTTCCCTCAAATCTTTCCCCAATATCTACATTTAGCTCTAAAGACCACAATTTTGTGGTCGTTAATCTTAAAACGCAAGGATTGACATATAAATAAAAATGAGAACAAGTCATTTATTTCTTGTGAAGCATCTGTAAAGCCAATACTGACCAATGCTTCAATCACTGATTATGCCCTAGGGAAACCTGTCCAGGCCAAAACCATGGAAAAATGGGTATTTTAAGAGTGAATTCTTTTAAAGATTTTTTTGCTATAGCAGTCTTAGTAATATGATTCAGATACATATACATCATACAAAATAAGTTATGATTATTAGAAATTAAGAGTTTCGAATAGATAAAAATTAGGTGATCAATGATGTGCTAAGTCATATCATACAAATTAATAGCAAGTGTTTACTTATATTCTTAGAATTAAATATCAGATGACTTCTAAAACTTCATATCAATATAACTTTTCAATGCCTCTAGAATTGGTATTGATAATTGTTAATCAATTTATCAAAATCTATTAATTTTTATCATAATGAATTACCTGATCTTCTGCACATTGCCTCCCAATTTATTTTCCATGAGAAAACCTATAAACAAATCCAGGAGATGACAGTCCTTACCCATATTTTATCTTTAATATACTTTTGTACCTTTACATCAGCTACTTGTTCAGTATGCATTAATTTATCATTTTTATAGAAAGCAAATACATTTTTATTCTAATGCACATCACATAATGTTTAGGAGAAACTAAACAAATAAAGCCAAAAGAAGGAAAAAATAAGTGGCCTAAAGAAAACTTTTCTGATAATTCCTGCACACATTAATTTCTAACATTCTATCGTAGCAATAGTATACATAAAATATCAGCACTGACATTTGCATATTCATTTCTAAATGGGAAGCATGTTTGCATGTTCCATGCTTTTTCCTTTAACCTTCATCTCTTCATTTACCATCTCCAAGTATGATTTTAAGCTTACTGCCTGAAAGCCCTTTCTTACTGTTTAAAAATCAACCCAATTACTTCAGATTTACTTACAGCCTCGAAGATGGAGTTTCATGACCAGCGAGAATTGACTCCCTCATCAGCTGAGCCTTTAGATACGAAGGGAAAAGAGTCAGAGCTAATTTGTAAGCCTGGTGAAGACCTTAAACATGCTGCCTTAGTTCCTCAGCCAGAGACAACTAAAACCTCCCCTGATAAAAAGGAAGGCCAAGGTACAGAAGGCGAAAAAGCACCTCTGGCTCTCTTTGGGCACACTCTTGGTGACAGCCGGGAAGACACGAAACAGAAGACAGAAACAAGTGTGGTGATACCTGGCATTGGCCTCTCTGCAGAGTCTCCAGCTCCCAAAGAGCAGAAAGACTGGTTCATTGAAATTCCAGTTGAAACAAAGAAAGATGAGTGGGGTTTAGCCGCTCCAGTTTCCCCTGGCCCCCTGACACCCATGAGGGAGAAAGATGTCCTTGAGGATATCCCAAGGTGGGAAGGGAAGCAGTTCGATTCTCCCATGCCCAGTCCTTTTCAAGGTGGCTTCACTCTCCCTTTAGATGTTATGAAGAACGAAATAGCAACAGGAGCATCACCCTTTGCCCCTGTCCTCTTACAACCAGAAGACAAAAAATCTCTGCAGGAAGCCACTGATCCAGCTACTGCCAAAGATAGTGCTAAAGTAGAGAAGTCACAGAAGGATAAGACTGAGAAAGTGGCAGAAACTCCAGAGGCAATTATCTTACCCAAAGATGCTTACGGTCTAGTTATGGAAGGATATGTTGTGGAGAAGGATTTAGGGGAAGAAAGGGAAGGCACAAATCAGGAGAAGAAAGAGACCTCCATTCCCAGTGGACAGGAGCCACAACCAAAGCATGAAGAACAAGTAATCATTTCTGATAAAGAAGTTACACTAAAAGAACATGAGACCCCAACACACAGAGATGAAGAAACAGGCGTGATTCAGAGCTCCGTAGAGCTCTCTTTCTCAAAAGAAGGACCAAAAAGCCAAGCACAGAGCACAGACATATTCAACCAAGACTCCTTCTCTGCAGATTTGGAGTCCACATTTACAGATTCAGTCCTGGCCTCTAAGACCTTGGAAAAAGTCACCACTGAGCCAGCTACTTTAAGTGAAAAGAGTGCAGCCCAGGAATTTTCTGAGGAGAAAGTTGCTGTCAAAGATAAGGTGGAAGGAGTCGGGACTGCAGCATCGGCTGAGGTTGGCATGCCATTTTATGAAGATAAGTCAGGAATGTCCAAGTACTTTGAAACATCTGCCTTGAAAGAAGAATCCATAAAGAGCATTCAGCTAGGCAGCGATTACTACGAATTAAGCGATACAAGAGAAAGAGCCCAGGAGTCCACTGATACCGTATCTACCGCCACGCAAAATGATGACAAGGGATTACAAGAGGGCAAAGAATCCCAGCCAAGTGCTCCAGCCCAAGAAGCAGGGTACAGCACTCTGGCACAGAGTTATCCCTCTGATTTACCTGAAGAACCCAGTTCTCCTCAAGAAAGAATGTTCACTATTGATCCAAAAGTATATGGGGAGAAACGGGATCTCCACAGTAAGAATAAGGATGACCTGACACTCAGTAGAAGCTTGGGACTTGGTGGTAGGTCTGCCATAGAACAGAGAAGCATGTCAATCAATTTGCCCATGTCTTGCCTGGATTCTATCGCCCTTGGATTTAATTTTGGCAGGGGCCATGATCTTTCTCCTTTGGCTTCTGATATTCTAACCAACACTAGTGGAAGTATGGACGAAGGAGATGATTACCTCCCTGCTACTACACCCGCAGTGGAGAAAGCCCCTTGCTTCCCAATAGAAAGCAAAGAAGAGGAGGAAAAGATAGAGGAGGAAAAAGCTACTGCTGGCCAGGAAAATACCCAAGTTGAGACATCCAGTGAGTCACCATTCCTAGCCAAAGATTACTACAAAAATGGAACTGTCATGGCCCCTGACCTGCCTGAGATGCTCGATCTGACAGGCACGCGATCCAGGTTAGCTTCTGTGAGTGCAGATGCCGAGTTTGCCAGGAGGAAATCAGTCCCATCCGAGACTGTGGTGGAGGAAAGTAGTACTGGCTTGCCACCTGTCACGGATGCAAACCACGTCATTGTGAAAACAGACAGTCAGCCTGAAGACCTGGGGTACTGTGTGTTCAATAAGTACACCGTCCCTCTGCCATCACCCGTTCAGGACAGTGACAATTTATCGGGAGAGAGTGGCTCCTTTTATGAGGGGGCTGATGATAAAGTTCGAAGAGATTTGGCCACAGACCTTTCCTTGATTGAAGTGAAACTGGCCGCTGCTGGAAGAGTCAAAGATGAGTTCAGTGCTGAGAAAGAAGCAGCTCCGTCTACCTCTGCTGACAGATCAGGCTTGGGTAAGGAGTTTGACCAGGACAGAAAAGCCAGTGACAAGCTGGATACGGTCTTAGAAAAAAGTGAAGAACACACCAAGGAGACAGAAGAGGCTGGCGGCAACGCAGAGATGTTTGGATTGGGAATGACCTATGAACAAGTTTCCACCACCAAGGAACCAACAATAGCAAAACACGCATCACCGGAGAAAGTAGGTAAAGGTCTTGGTTCAGTGCCAGAGGTAGCCGAGGTAGAGCCATCCAGAAAGGCTGAACAAGAACTGGATTTGGCTGCAAAGAGAGGTGACCAGGATCAGTTAGATGTTCAAATCAGTGACTTTGGACAGATGGCTGCGGGGCTGAGTGTAGAGGCTGGGAAGGCCCCAGAGCTTAAACTTGAAGCTGGGCAGGAGCTGACCCCGGCCTCCAAAGCACCTCAGGCAGCAGATGCATTCCTGGGTGCTGAGCTGGGCCATGTGAAAGAAGGTGCCAAGGTCAGTGAGACGGAAGTCAAGGAGAAGGTAGCCAAGCCCGACCTGGTGCACCAGGAGGCTGTGGACAAAGAGGAATCTTACGAATCCAGTGGCGAGCATGAAAGCCTCACCCTGGAGTCCCTGAAGCCTGACGAGGGCAAGAAGGAAACGTCTCCAGAGTCATCTCTCATTCAGGATGAAGCGCCCATTAAGCTGTCGGTGGAAATCCCTTGCCCGCCCGCCGTTTCGGAGGCTGAGCTAGCTGCTGCGGACGACAGAGCCGATGTCCAGATGGAGTTTATTCAGTTGCCAAAGGAAGAAAGCAAGGAGACCCTGGATACGTCCGCCACCCCCTCCGAGGTGACCCCGACCCAGGTGGAAGCCATCGTGTGTGAACCCGCAGAGGCTCTGAGTGAAGAGGAGGAGATCGAGGCCCGGGGCGAATACGACAAGCTCCTCTTCCGCTCCGACACCCTGCAGATCACTGACCTGGGGATCCCGAGCAGCCGCGAGGAGGTGGTAGAGGCCTGCCCAGGGCCAGGGGAGCACAAGGGAGTGATCGAGTCCGTGGTGACCATCGAAGACGACTTCATCACGGTAGTGCAGACCACCACGGAGGAGGGCGAGTCGGGGTCCCACAGCGTGCGCTTCGCAGCCCTGGAGCAGCCCGAGGTGGAGAGGAGGCCGTCCGCTCCCGAGGAGGACCAGTTCCAAGTCGAAATGGCAGCCGAAGCCCAGGCCGAACGCAGAGACGGCTCTCCAGGGAGAGAAGGGGTCGTCGCCTACTCAGAATACAAGACTGAAACCTACGAGGATTACAAGGACGAGACCACCATTGACGACTCCATCCTGGATGCTGACAGCCTGTGGGTGGATACTCAAGGTGTGCTTTTTTTTGTTTTAAATCTACTCCAAATCAAACCCAGTAACCTAACGGGGTGGTGGTTGCTTTTTTTCTTACGACTACCAGCGTTTTAAGGTATTTCCTTTCTATCTTTCTTTTTTGTTTGGTTGACTATAAGAAGGATTTCTGTCCGTGTGTTACTAATGTTCTTGCTGTTGTTGTTGTCATGATTTGCTTTGATCCGCAGATGATGACAGAAGCATCATGACAGAGCAGTTAGACACTATTCCTAAAGAGGAGAAAGCTGACAAGGAAGTTCGGAGACCATCTCTCGAGAAACATAGAAAAGAAAAGCCTTTTAAAACCGGGAGAGGCAGAATTTCCACTCCTGAAAGAAAAATAGCTAAAAAGGAGCCTAGCACAGTCTCCAGGGATGAAGTGAGAAGGAAAAAAGGTTCATTTAACAATCACTTCTTTGAAAAATGTTTTTGGAAGTAATTTATTATTACTCTTTTGTAAGGGAAAAAAAAAACTACCTAATCTTGGTAACTGCTTATTTGATGAAATTTTCGTTCGGGATTGTTCCAAATGTTTCCTTTTTTTTCCTGATGGTATGCTTTTTGTGTTTTCTTATTCATAGCAGTTTATAAGAAGGCTGAACTTGCTAAAAAAACAGAAGTTCAGGCCCACTCTCCCTCCAGGAAATTCATTTTAAAACCTGCTATCAAATATACTAGACCAACTCATCTCTCCTGTGTTAAGCGGAAAACCACAGGTGATTGCTCAAATTCTGCAATGTGGCTGGCAAACATAGATGTGTTGTTGTTGTTGTTGTTTTTAATCTCATTATTGTAGCTGCTTCTTCATTTTGTTTTTCCTCCAAGAATCTTATCAGTCATGAACAGTTTTGCAATTAAGTGTCTTGTATCATTATTCTTTTTTTTTTCTCCCCTCCCTGCAGAAAAGCTCATGACCATCCGTTTCTTTTTCATGCTCAGACATAACAGTGCGTGATTGTATCTTGGCATTGTCCTCTAATGTCACATTCTGGGGATTCCTATTTTCATTCTGTGTGTTTGGTTAGACGATGGCGATGAATTTAACCGTGGTATGCATTCTCATTATTTTGCTTATTTATCTCCCTCATGATTAGAAAACCATATATATAGATAGATAGATAATGTGTCCTATTTTCTACATTATTACTGCCAAATCTGTTACTGATGTTGACCAATTTACTGAAAACCAACAGGAAAGCGTAATGACTTACACAATGGAAACAAAAAGCAAGCTGGGATACAATTGTGGTTTGCCATAAAATGATTTCATTGTAGATAAGAAAAACAAAAAGGACAGGAAGTGAAATTTTCTGGCAATCCCATCAGATTTTATCTTCCTTTCCAAAGTTAACAAACCTTTCAATCTACTGTACTATATAACTTAGTTGATATTTTGATATGTTGATCTAAACTGTGTAGTTTTCCGATATTATTCGACATGCAAAATTATAAAACTTGTTTCTTTCCATGGAAGGTAAGTTAGAAATAAATAAATTTCCTGTAATCCCAGACCTCTGAAGGGAAAAGTAGGTGGAGTCGAAGGCCAGCTTCAACTACAAAGAAAGACTGTCTCAAAAACAAAAAAAAAGGAAAAAAGAAATAAAACAGGTGTATTTCCATTTTGCTATCTACTTATTTCTCTATTGTCTGCAAATGTTTATGTGTACTAAGCTTAAAAACCTTACAGAGCAAAGGAATGAGCCATGTTAGAAATCTTAATTAAAATCTCTGCTGATGATGCAAACTTTTTTTCTCAATTTCAATAGAGTATTTATTTTTATATATGTATGCTAGTGAAATCCTCATTTAGAATATATTTTACTTAGCATTGAATTGATATGCTTGTATTCTGCAAAATAGCCATACTGATACATCAGGAAAGAATATTTTTCCTTTCCATTGTACATTATGAAGGTTGTTTGTAAGCCCTTAGTTTTAAATATTGTATGGTATAAGCCTTTGTGAAAATTAGGGTTATTGATAGCTTTATGATAGCCATGTTTTGTTTCAAAACAAAAAATACTTGACATACATGAAGGGTGAGGGAAGGGTCTCACTGTGTAGTCCAGGCTGGCCCTGAACTCATTATCTCCTCCCTCAGCCTCCCAAGGGTGTTGGGATTACAGACATACACCACTACACCTAGTCAATATTCTAATTACTTTGTCTTCATAATCATATCATGTGTTTTCCTTTAGGAACAATGGCAGGATTGAGCATGGAAGACGTATATACACAAAAAGTATTCAGGATAAGGAAGGCCTCTAGCAGAGGAGCTAGGAATTAACACAACAGATGTAGTTAGACAAATACTTGGGTGTGTAGAACCTGTTTGGGCATTAAGAAATTTTGTATTCTGCCTGAAAAGATTGATGATGTCACAAGAATCATGGAATTTCAGAAGAAATGTGAAATTGTTAGTCATTTATATGTCATTGATACGCACCTTATCACCTGAAGTTAGTTGCTTTTGTTAATACGTTTAAAGGAAAGTTAAGGTCTTTGGGCTCACATGACCCTCCCCTTATTCCTGTCAAATGTTAAGAGACTTTGACAGAAAAAAATAACAAATGTGGTATGACTGGTTTAAAGCAAACTACATACATATGTCACAGGAATTTAAGGTAGGATTAGAAGCAGACAGAGGCCATCCGTTTCCTGGCTTCTTTAAAAAACTGGTTTTAGAATCTGTAAGTAGTGTTACTTACAAAATGTTACAGAGCGAAATAAGTATTAGAGACAGGATTTTGGTGTCAGAGCTGCGCAGGCAAGGAAGAAATTTTTTTTGGAACTAATTTGGAGAACATACCAAGATACATAATTTTTTTTCTCCCTTGAGGGTTTCACTCTTACCACAAAAAATTAAAAAAATTAAGGAGAAAGTTAAAAACCCAACCTTGAATGTTTTATTTTTTGTGAATAACTTTCCATTACTGTGGTTCTCTACAAGACAAAGGATTGTCTTAAATTGTGAGATATTTAAGTCAAGTCAGGTAAGTCACCAACATAAAATACGCTGGAGATGATCAAGTTAAAAAATAAATCCAAGGATGAAAGATAACCTAAGAGAAACAACAGTAACAGATGTGGTAATGATTTCATACAAAAAGTGCATGAAGTAAAATATATTCTGTATGTACTGAACTTAAGATTCCTGTTGTGTTTTCTGTCCTGGACAAGCTATTTCTTTCCCTTCTTGTGCATTTTCATAGCAAACAAATATGTCATTTATATGGTGAAAGGAAGAGGTGCAGAGGCAGAAACAGTTGGCTGATCATGACAGTTTGGGACATCTGTAGGGGTGACAGGTGACTTTTCAGAACAAGGTTTAAAAATCTAAGTACTCTTTGTTATATCATGCCAATCCTAGAAACAAGTCAGCTTCTGCTTAAGTTCTGCAGCATCAACATTGCTATTCTGTGACTTCTGTCCTAAAGACTCTACCTACAGGTAGAGATTCAAAGGTATGTTGTTAACCCACAGAAAACAATTCAGGGTGCAGATACATGCTTTGATAGACATTAGGATATACTAGCTGGCACCCAATAGAGTTGGAGCTTTTGTTGTTACTGTTATGGTTTCTTCAGTTACTGAATTTGGGCCCCCAAAGCAGCAAAATTTTGCTTTTCACTAGTCTATTGAAATAGTAACATCCAAAACCAACAGGTATTAACATGCATTTGTGTGACTTATAACCACTAAGTTACTAAGTTTGGGGCCTTTTGTGTGTTTTCTTTTCAACAGCAGCAGGTGGTGAATCAACTCAGGCTCCCAGTGCATTTAAACAGGCAAAGGACAAAGTCTCCGTGAGTAATTGAATTTTTCCTTGCTCTTGATTTCAAGTTTCTTTCCATACCAGTTGCAATGTTGTATTAACTTGAGATGCTGTTTAGAAATTAGGTATTTACTGTTAAAATGCCATTTCAAACTGTTCCCTCACCCAGGAAAGATTAACCTCTGGAATGATGGGTG
Source organism: Dipodomys merriami (assembly GCF_024711535.1). NCBI lineage: Eukaryota > Metazoa > Chordata > Mammalia > Rodentia > Heteromyidae > Dipodomys > Dipodomys merriami. Next base: position 24,465,506 of record NW_027202270.1, on the reverse strand, counting down.
ATAGCTGGTGAGAACTCAGCTGAGATCCTGCCTTATTTAGTGAGATATCTAGAAACAGATAAAGCAGTCCAGTGACGGGGCGAAAACAAGGAAGACCAATTTCCTCTTCATAGAATCAAATTCAGCTATTTTAATCAATGCAAATGTATTTTATAATATAATTTCATTGCTTTTATTAAAAGTAAAACTAAATTAAGAAGCAATCCATTGTACTTCCCTTATCTAGAGATAAGTAACTACCATTTTAATGTGAAATTTTTTTCCCCCACACATTGAGAGGTTGAATAATAGGTATGGAAATGTTGTGCCTTGATTTCTTAGACAGTAAATATATCCATCAATGCATCCTTATAATCATTTTATTGACAGTATATAACACATTCTGCATATCTGCAATGATATAACTAATGAATTTTCTATTGTTTGACCTTCAAAATACTTTCTGTTGCTATTTTTACAACATTGCCATTGAGATCTTTATTTGCTGAGTTCACAAGTACATTTTCTTGGGGTTGTTTTCTATTTTAAGAAGACTGTGAATATTTTAAAGTTTTTCCTACATACTGCCAAAGCTACATTGCTCTTTATTTACCAAGTTATGATGATAAATATCACTTTAATGGGGTTTTTCTACTTTTTCTTTTTTAATTTTGCTGTTCATATTATTTATTTACGTTATTTATTTGTATTATTTGTTTATTCACGTATTATTTGTTTATTCATAGTGTTTATTTATTTTTGTTTATATATTTATGGTACTGGAGTGTGAACTCAGAGCCGGTACTTGCTAAGAAAGAATTTTACCACTTAAGCTGTGCTCCCAGACTATGAAATATATAATTTTTATGATTGGAATAAAAAAAACTACTAATGAAAACCTAAAATTACAACAAATAATTTGGGTGATTTTAGTTAGTAACTTTTCATAATATTTTGTGTCTACAGTCGTGATTTTTTTTCATGTGATTTTTTTAAAGCCATATTCTTTTTTGGATTTCTGAAACCTGTTAAGAGTTTATAATTCTACTTTGTATTTATTATGAAAAATTAAAAGCAACATAGCATCTTATTTAGGCAGGGATGGGAGTGTGGTGGGGGGAATGTAGTAGAGGAGGTGGGAGGGAAGGGATAGTAGAGGAAAAACAAAGGAGGAGGCAACAAAGCTTGATAAAAAATGTACTCATTACCTTGCTCATGTAACTGTAACCCCTCTGTACAGTATTTTCACAATAAAAAAAACTTATTTAAAAAATGAGAAAGAAAAAACAAGTTTGAGTTCTCGGGTTTTAAAAGAAAATTGGTATTCTGCTTAGATCACAAATGGTAGACATCTGAATTTGTGTAAAAATTATACAAAGTTTTCTTATAAACAGGGATATATATACGCACTTTGGAATGAATTTTATAATTAAATGCCTTACCTAAGTTCTGATTTTAAAAAAAGAAAAATTAAAAGCAATATCGTTTTAAATAATACCCAAATTGATGTCCAAAACTGAGGGCTTTTATTTTGATTTTTGAGTTTTATATAAATGTTTGCACAGATACTCATGAGCATATAGAAAAAAATCTGTTTATGGCTTTGGCAAATATTAGGCTTTCTTTACACCAGAATATGATTTCAAGGTTTGTATCTCTTTGTATTCTTTTTTCTTATAGAGAACTAGGAAGTTGTCATGCCTAAATCTTGATATTTATTTCATATATAATCTTTTGCTCCCTATGTCTTAATGTTTATAAAATAAGAAGAATAAAAATTCCTATATCATGATTTAGTGGTAAAAATTAAATTTTATAAAACAACACATCGTTAAATGCCTAGGAAATAGTAATTCACTCAATAATAATTGTCCGTTATTATTTTTATTATTATTGAAATGTAAAGATTTTCAAAAGCAGTTATGGAAAATGAGTCCATCTTTTAGGAAAGTTCTTCTGCTTTAAGAAAACATATTTATATGAATATTGTGTAGAAAACCTTCAGAAAGTTTTCAGGACTCATATTCAGGTCTCAATTAACTCAATAAGATCAGCATCTAATGTTATACTAGCCACATAAAGTATATATTATGTGCCATAAAACTAACTGTTCTTGTAAATTCCCATCTCATCTTTCTGAAGACATTTGTCCATTGTCCTTATTTTTTCTTATATACCATTCTTTTTTCCTTCCAAATATATTTTCCACTTCTCTTAAAAATCCTAAAGCCTCAAGATCAATCAAGCCTGGTTTATCTCTGAGAATCTGCACAGTTCTCTAATACTTTTCTATTTCTCTTTTGGGTTTTCTCTTTTTCCAGTGCTAGAATTAAAAGCATGCTAACACACATTCTCTATCAGTGAGCTCATTTGCTCATTATTATGAACCTGAACTACCTAGAATTACACTCAGGTTTCTCATGGAGATGGTAGTTTACCTTGCTTTACTAGTTGTCTTTCTTGATCAGTAGCAATCCAATTAATTCATTTCCCAGATCACATTTTTAAAATTCACTCTTTTGTGAGTAGTATCAATCAAAGAAGAATGACTTGTGCTGACCCAGTTACACTTCCGACTCAAGGTACTGGGTCTGAAAAGGAAGAAAGTTGTGCAATCTGTGCGTTCTTATGTCTCTGTTGAAGTGGTGGCTGTGGAGGTTAAAATTTGAGATGAAAATCTCAGTTTCATCTGCTATTTCTGTAACAGCTAACTCCAATTAATTATTTGAAGATAATAATCTCCTTGGATTTGTCATTCTTATCTGAATTTTTAACCACTTCCCCCAGGAGACATGTGGCATGCCAGGATGGCTTTCTCCAAAAGCCTTCAGTCTAACCCCATTACATTTGCAAACACCTCCCCAGGGGTTATCCTCACCTGTAAATTAAGACTTGTGATTTTTATGTGTAAGCTCTTCAGTGCTGATTTTCCTTTTGAGGATTTATAACACATCTTACAGACTGTCATTTATGCATAAAAATCTTATTAGTTTTGTATATTAACTTCGTTCCCAGTTTATGCTTTGCTCATAAAAATGAACTCATTAGTGTTCAGTTTATCTAAGTGAACATAGATTGTTGGAAAACAAATTATGCAAATTTTTAAAATAAAATTTTCTGCCAGGCACCTGTGGCTCATGTCTATATTCCTAGCTGAGATCTGAGGATTGCGATTCAAAGCCAGCCTGGCAGGAAAATCTGTGAGACTCTTATCTCCAATAAACCACTCAAAAAACCAGACTTGGTGCTGTGGCTCAAGTGGTAGAGTACTAGTATTGAGCTGAAGAGCTGAGGAACAGTGCCCTGCCTGGCCCAGAGTTCAAGCTCCACAACCGACAAAATGAAAGACGAAGACGAAGAAAAAGAATTCCATTACTGTGCTTCAAGTATAGCTCGTTTTAGCATTCTTAAAACATGATCAACATATAGTTAGGTGAAACGAGGTTATATTTCTTAGAAGAACAATTTTAGCAGATTGTCATGATATTTTCCATATGTGCTTCTATTGTAGGACCTATGAATTAATTACAGACCTATAAAGAAGAATATTCTATCTGTACTCTCATTAAACAAATTCTACATATAAAATTTATAAAGTAATCCAGTATGTAGCCACTTAGTACCATTCTTAAGCCAGCATGAAGAAAGATTTGCTCATTTCTATTTTAACAGTTTTTCTAACCTTAAGACTTAAAAAAATATTGTTATTGGCAATACACCCTTCATTATTTGGAGGACTCTTTCTGCATCTGTAACAATGAAATGATTTCACTTACATAAATACTAGCAAACAGTTTATAACTTCCAGAGTTATGCCAAAAATTATTCACTTAGGAACCCCTTGGGTAACATATATCTCCAGTCTCCCCAAAGAATAACTATTATGTTCACTGTTCAAATAATTTACTGACAATATGCATTATTAATATACATGTAATGCATGATGTAATTGATACACATATACAATGGGAATTATTTCCAAAAATTTTTCATAATTTGCTTTTCATAACTTCCTTGTCTACTTCAGAGACAAGGAAACTTTTTTTTTTTTCTGAACAATTTGTTTTAGAAGAGAGGGGCTGATCACAGCCTCAGACTGCTTCCCAAGCTTCTTTATAACCAGAGTAACCTGAGAAGTAACCAAAGAAGTGTCCCCAGAGTTTTGTCTGTTTGTTTTCTGCTTCAGCACCATCTCTAGCTTTGGCCTTTCATGATAAAAGACTTTAGCCCCAGCCTTTTGCTTCCTACAAAAGATCCCACGTGCTGCCCTTTCACAGGATTAATTGCAGTGTTCCCACTTGCAGTTATATCTTCTGTTTCTCTCGGTAGACAAAATATTACATTTTATTGAACCATACACTGTTTTGGTCTCAGAATTTCCCAAAACCAATTCCTTCATATCTAAGCAACATTGTTCTTTCTTCTATCCTTCCACCCATCCATCCATCCACCATTTAATCCAGCAGTCATTCATGGTGTCTCTTCTGTATATAAAGTATAAATAATCACAATATTTAGAAAAAAGGAGAACAGATAAGGTGGATACCTGTTCTAGATCTTATGGATCTATTGTCATGTTTTTTTGTATGTTTGTCTACATTTTATGTAAGTATTGTTAAGTTACTTCTAGCCAAAAAGAGGTACCCAATGAAAACCTTTATTTACACATATTTCATCCATCATTGATTGTCATTCATTTTTTGTTCTTATCAAAAATGCATTAATTTCTTTTATGTTGATTCCTTTAAAAATTATTTTACTTCATAGTTTGGTTTATTTTATACTTTTGTTTGTTTTCTTTCATGGCTAGATTTCTACCTTGTCAAAGATCCCTGTTTTACAGGGTAGCACAAAGTCCCCAAGATACAGCTCAGCCTACCCTAGGATGACTAAAAATGCCACATGTTCTGACACTTTTTTAATATAGCCCACTTCAGTGAGCACCACAGCTTGTTTGCCAAACTCAGGATCAGGGAATAAGGTAAGGCAACAGGCAGCAGGTCAATTAACTTGGAAGAAGGTGTTACAACACAAATTAAGAAACACATGAAAGCCAAGATGTGAAATTCTAAAGTATTTGACATAAAAGCAATAGATACTATTTTTTTAAAAATATAGTTGAGGAAGTGGCTCTGTGGCTCAGGTGGTAGAGTGCTCACCTTGAGCTGAAGTGCTCAGGGATAGCACCCAGGCCCAGAGTTCAAGACCCACTACCGCAAAAAAAAAAAAGGAAAAAGAAAGAAAGAAAGAAAGGAAGGAAGGAAGAAAGAAAGAGAAAAGAAAGAAAGAAGAGAAAAGAAAAAAGCAACAATAATAATAAAATATATAGTTGAAAGGTTTTAATAAACAGCCTCCTATCAAAAGAGTACAAATATCTTTTTCTAGATATAATCTCCATTATTATTAGTTATTTGATTGTTACAAAATATCAAATACAAACTAACAAAATAAATTAGATTCTATTGCCCATAATATTACGTATATAATGGGTAGTATCATTTATGCTAATTACAATTGCATTATATATGAGTCAATTTAGGTGCACTAACAGACACATTTGAGTTTTTCACTACACCTTACACTTACTATCTCCATGCTCTGTAAACAATTACACTAACTCATTAGACCACAAAGTTAAAGCATACTCAATATTTTGTGGTAAGAATGAAATCATAAACAGATATTATACATTTAGAGTAGCTGTCACACAGGTATGTAACACATGGTCTTGATCATTGTGAATGCCCTACAGCTGGTCATTGATGACACACAAATTACCAGGCTATTGAAGATTTTTCAGTAAAATTAACAATTTGAGGGGATTCATTTTACCTATGATGTCCTTTAGAACCTGAGTTTCTGAATTAATTTTCAGAACTCACTGCAAGATATTATTCTATTTTTATAAAACATCTGGTAAAATAATAATTCGGTGTTACAGAGTAGCAATACTTGTTAGTACATGGCATTTTGTGATGCAAATTAAAAGAAATATTTGTATTCGTGCAGGAGGAAAAATAACCAGAGAATAATCCCCTTGTATAATTAAGACAGTGATCATCTACAAGAACAGCATATCTTTTTGTTCTCCTCCATCAGGATGGAGTCACCAAGAGTCCAGAAAAACGCTCCTCTCTCCCAAGGCCTTCCTCCATCCTCCCTCCTCGCCGGGGAGTATCAGGAGACAGAGAGGAACACTCCTTCTCCCTCAACAGTTCCATCTCTTCTGCAGCTCGACGGACCACCAGTAGGTTCATTTTACTTTGGTTTCCTAGAGCTTAGTACAGATTTACTATATTTTACAGTATTCCAATAAAATGTACCCTAAGAACAGATGATCTTTATCCTAACAACCAGAAAATCCAGACAATAGCACTTTGAGTCAAAACAATTGATGGAGCAAATGGGAACAAATTGCTTTGTTATCTACTGAACAAGGTTGAGATAGAGTCATTTTTGTAAGAATGTTTTTCTCTCTCTCCTCTTTGAAATTTAGGCAAAAAAGAGAATTCTAAAGAAATAATTAATAGAGAAAACAACAAACAGGCTTTTATACATTTATACAAATACTTAATTTGTATTTCCTTATTAATTATTCTTTTAGTTGAATTAACAGTGCTGATGATTAGTTGATTGATTAAAATCAATTCAAATTATAATATCTAAACCTTATTATTAACATAAAATTTTCTATTACTAGGCTTCAAATATAGCTTCTTTTAGTATTCTTAAAATATGATCAATATATGGGTAGGTGAACTAAGGTTATATTTATTAGAAGAGCAATTCCAGCAAATTGAAGTGATACTTTCCATATGTGCTACCATTGCAGGACCTGTGGATTAAGGTAGAACTTGCTTAATGCTGTACAGCTAATAAGTGGTTGAATACGATTTTCAGCCCACTGACAATTTCACAAGCCACCCTCCTAAAGATTTCTCTACATTACTTAGAGAAAGTAGTATTGGAGAAATGCTCTGTAAAATCACTTGCAGAATTATAGCTCTGTAATATAGAAACAATCATAAAATGCTGGAAATTACAACCACTATTGTGTTATAGCTAGCTCTTCCACTTACTTTAAATAAATAAATGAATATATAAATTATATATTATACAGATATACATATATATATACATATATACATATATATATATATACATACATACATACATACATAGTACTGGTCCTGGGGCTTGAATTCAGAGCCTGGACATTGTCTCTGAGCTTTTTGCTCATTTAGTGCTCTACCACTAAGCTACAGCTCCACTTCTGATTTTTTTCTGAGTAGTTTATTAGAGATAAGAATCTCATGGATTTTCCTGCCCATGCTGGGATTCAAACCTTGATCCTGAATCTCAGTCTCCTGGGTAGCTAGGATTACAGGAATGAGCCACTGACACTGAACCCTGCAAAAATACTTTTAATTACAATATTAGAATAATTGTACTCAATACCACTTAATTTCATGAAAAAAGAAACAACCATCTTTTGAAGCTTGTGCTGAGAATATTTTGATATCTCAAAATTGTTTTTACCATGGCTAAAATATTCAACTGAACTAGTAAGGGAAAGTAAGAGTTTGCAGTCTCAGCAAGAAGAGCCTTTAACTCCAAATACCTAGAGCTAGAATTGAACATTAACAGTAACCCCAGTGATGATGAGACAAGACAAAGACTCCAGGTAAGCACAAAGGAATGTTTTAAGTCATATTTCTGTATATTGCTATGGAAACAAAATGGTGCTTTCAATATAAATGCAGTTCTTCAAGCTTGTGTGTTCTGACTTTTAAAGTGTATCTGTATGTAATTTGGTTTTTAATTTGTTCTGAGCCAATGATGTTTTTTACTTCCTAACTTCTTTATCTGACTGATGTTCACAAGCACTAGGTCATTTGGTTTTTTTTTAAAAAAAAAAAAAGCATAACTGATACTCATGATACTCTGATCATCTGAGGACTTTGGGACATTGGGCCATTTTAGCATTATGTAACTCCCACTTTCTTATCATTTCCTTTTTTTTTTTTTTTGTTGGTGGTGGGGGCTTGAACTCTGGGCTTGGGCACTGTCCCTCAGTTCTTCAGCTCAAGGCAAGCACTCAACCACTTGAGCCACAGTGCCACTTCTGGTTTTCTAGTGGAGATAAGAGTCTCACAGACTTTCATGCCCAGGCTGGCTTTGAACCACGATCCTCAGCTCAAGGCAAGCACTCAACCACTTGAGCCACAGTGCCACTTCCGGTTTTCTAGTGGAGATAAGAGTCTCACAGACTTTCATGCCCAGGCTGGCTTTGAACCACGATCCTCAGATCTCAGCCTCCTGAGTAGATATGATTACAGGCATGAGCCATAACTTCACACTGGAATGTTCTGGCATTTTATGGAACTTTAAAAAAGATTTGAAGGAAACAAAACTGTTCAGAAAGGTCTTTTAGTCCAAGAAAGTCATTGTCATGTAGGAGTTGACAAGATAAATAAGAAAATTTTCCAGGTCTGGTGGCTTGTACCTGTAATCTTTGCTACTCAGGAGGCTGAGATGTAAGGATTGGATATAGGTTCAAAACAGACTGAACAGAAAAGTCTGTAAAACATTTATCTCCAATTAATCAAAAACAAAAACAACAAGCCAGAATTAAAGATGTGGCTCAAGTGGAAGAATACCAGCCCTAAACAAAAAAGCTAAAGAACAGTGCCTAAGCCCTGAGTTCAAGTATGATAAATAATTTAATAAAAGTAACTAGAGAAAATTTTCAAAAGTATATTAAGGTCTTAAATGTGCTTCTTTCAGGGTAAATAGAAAACACTAACTTTATCATTTAGATTAGTAGAACATAATTTATGATAATAAAAAATTCCAGGAGCTGGGAAGGTGGCTCAGTGGTAGAGTGCTTGCCTTGCATGCATGAGGCCCTGGGTTCAATTCCTAAGCACCACATAAGCAAAAAAGAAAAAAGCCGGAGCTGGCGCTGTGGCTCAAGTGGTAGAGCGCTAGCCTTGAGCTGAAGAGCTGAGGGACAGCACCCAGGCCCAGAGGTCAGGCCCCACAACTGGACCCAATAAATAAATAAATAAATAAATAAATAAATAAATAAAATTCTACATGTATTGAATAGCATTGGGAAGTTGATTTAGCCTCATACTTCAAGTCTTAATAGAAAACGTTTCTTTTTTATGATACTTAAAATCATGTTTTATAAGTATAAACCCATTTTATTTCAGAATACATTATATATATATATATATATATATATATATATATATATACTACAAGGTATATATATGTAAACATTTTAGCCACTCCCAGAATATTACCACAGGTCATTCTCCATATAGCAAAACGCAGCTAAGTGCACAGCAGTGAATCTGAATCCAATTCATTACGTTAAAAAACAAATCTTGAATACCTGCTATGTTCTGCCACCATAAAAATCACAGGCTAGGTACAGAAGAAAAACATACAGAGAAATTCCTTCTCATAGAATATCTCACCTACTCAAAGCTGGTGAATTCACAGGGAATATATCTAAGGAAGAAATAAGATTTCTGGAGAGATTTGACAAAAGGGTATAGTGATAGGGTTAAGCATATATTAAAAACTGGCTTTGAAATGTTAATTTTATGGAAAATGAGAAAAAAGTATAGAATGCACACAAATTTTCACTTTGGTCATCTTGTATCATATTTCATATTTTTTGGATAAAGAAAAATGTTTATCCTTAAAAGACTAGAAGGACACAAAACAACTTTCTCTTAATGCATGAAAAGTATTCACTGAAAGAAGAAGTAAAATCATGTTTCTCTGGACAATAGAACCTAGACCAAAGGGTAGATTTATGCTGTCTGCAGAACACAACAATCTAAAAGCTCTGTTAAATTTATTTCTTAAAATATCCAGCAAAGACTAAACTACATGACCCCATACTGGAAGAACTTTCTACAGCTATACCCAACAATCAGCTACATCCAGTAACTTGTCTTTGTCCTTCACAAAATTTTACAAGATCCATTGATTTTAGTTGTGTACATCTTCAGTAGTAAAAACTAAGAATCATGCCATATATGTGTCATAAATGAAGGTTGACTTCTTTTAAAACTGTGAATTCTCACAAGCTAATAATTATATCTGCTTTAGAATTTAGTACTATCTGAATAAATGAGCTCTGATATTCTTACTTCTTAGAAATAATAAAATCTTCCCTACCTGTTATGTATTTTTGTTTATTTCAACATGAGTGGTATTCCAGAAACAGCTTAAAAATCTATGTGTTGTACTTTATTATATCACACTTAGTTCAGAAAAGCATTTGACGTAGCATTGAAAATGCTTTGAAGCAAATCTTAGGAAAGGAAAATGGAGACTGAGCCAGAGATGAAGAAAGATATGTATTCCAAAATCCTGTATAGTTACTAATAGCGTTTGAAACTTTAATTTGACTCTAAACTGTCCAACTATTGATCAAAGTAAGAGAGAAAACAAGTCATCCACAAGGTTCAGTGTGATTGCATTCTTTTTTCTTTTCCTTTTTTTTTTTTTTTGCCAGTCCCAAAGCTTGAACTCAGGGCCTGGGCACTGTCCCTGAGCTTCATTTGCTCAAGGCTAGCACTCTAACACTTGAGCCGCGGCCTTTTCCATTTATGTGGTACTGAGGAATTGAACCTAGGGCTTCATGCATGCTAGGCAAGCACTATACCAATAGGCCACATTCCCAGCCCCATGATTGCATTCTTGAAACAGCCCGTTTTTATAATGAGAAATCAACCTTTTTCAGTCAGAAGCTAAGTTTCATTACAAAGGGAATGAATGATACAATAAAGCGATGTCTGACAGCTTTTACTTAATGAATATGTAGACCACAGAGCTACTCATGTAAGCCAGAGGTATAACAAGATTCAATAGGAACCTTTCTACATATGATAAACATGTTAACTGAATACACAGTTCTAGATTGTGTGTACACCTACATCTTTATCTCAGAATGAATGTATTTATGGAGAGGGATGAGTGATCATATGCCATTCAGGAATCTTCTGTGAACAGGATCCACATGCTACATTAAGCATACCCTCTGTTTCCAGCAAAAGACAATCTATATAACTTAGTTATTTCAGATAGAAATTGAGTTTGGGGATATTCATGATGAGAACTATGGAGAGCAAATCAAGAAAAACAAAATCAAGTCTTATCTTTGTGGCAATTAAAAAAAAATGTGTTCAAAAGAAAGTCACCAGCTTCTAAACCTAAAGATAGGAGGACCTCACCTTTTTTTTTTTTTCAACACTGTTGCAATGATTTGTACTTATTTACAAATACCTTAGGAACTAAACAGCTGGGGAGTTCTGGGGACATTTTCAATACTGTGGTTTTTGTCCCACTTGCTTGTTAACATAGGGTCAGAGCCAATTCGCAGAGCAGGAAAAAGTGGCACCTCAACCCCCACAACCCCTGGATCCACTGCTATCACTCCTGGCACCCCACCAAGTTATTCTTCACGCACTCCAGGCACTCCTGGAACCCCCAGCTACCCCAGAACACCTGGAACCCCCAAATCTGCCATCTTGGTGCCCGGTGAGAAGAAAGTGGCCATCATTCGCACTCCTCCAAAGTCGCCTGCTACTCCCAAACAGCTCCGGCTTATTAACCAACCACTGCCAGACCTGAAGAATGTCAAATCCAAAATTGGATCGACAGACAACATCAAATACCAGCCGAAAGGGGGCCAGGTAAGAATCCTGTGGTCATCTCTTTACTGCCAGAAAACCTCACTCATTTATATTCTCTTACACGAGTTTTAATCCAACAGTTCTCAAAGAGCAAGGGAGATGGAGGTGTTCCTGAGTTACTGGTTATGGAGTTGTGGTTACTGGTTTGTGTGGAGTCTCAGTAATCTGAGGAAGTTATCTTATAAAATATATGTTCTGTTTTTCTGGATATTATTAGGTAACATTTGGTTAAACCAGACCAAGAATCTTCTAGTCGATTTCAGAATGGGTCTCTATGGCTTTGTGTACTTTAACTTAAGAGATATGGATTTTGTTTTTTATTTTGGATCAGGACCATGAGCTTCTGTCACTATCTTTCATGATTCCAATTTTGTCTTCTTCCTGTTTCCTCAAGGAGTCACTCTCATATTTATTTCAATTGAGAGCATGGTTCACCAAGTTATTTCTCTGACTACCTTTGCCTGAATATTGCAGAGGACAAGTGTTTATGTTGTAATAAACAAGTAGTTCAAAATAATTCTTCTGAATGAAGCTATAGCTCAGGAACTTCTGTTTAAGATGAGATGTATTGCAGTTATTAGCAAAGTTTACTTCAAACTCTGAACAAACACTCATCTCTTTCCTAAGCAGGGGGCTGTGAGTTCTACCCTTCCCTGAATCTAGCCCTATGCTATATATTTGGGCAAAGCTTGGAAAGAAAAAATACAAGTATTTAATATTATCCTTTGATACTAATAGTATTTTTACATTCATCAGTTTTGCACATTAAGAAAGGAAAATATTCTGGGCCTTTTAAAAAGTATTGTATTATTTTTATAATTGGCCATAAATAATATGGAGAGACAATTTGAATGAAATCTGTTTAATATTGAATGGAAAATTTCTTGTAGCTTTATGAGAGAGATTATAAAATGAAATAACTGCTTTCTAAATAACTACTATTTAAAATCAGTTCTATTTATATATCCTCATGTTCTAAATATATCCTTAACTGAATATGATTTGGGATTTTTTTAATGTCCTAGAAAAAGTTGATATATCTTCTTAGAATTGCACAGAAATATAAGTAATTTCTAAGATAGTGTTCTGAAACTAAAAAGAAAATATAATGAAAATGAAAGATATGGATAAAAATTAATATAGAATTTTACAATACATGGTTTTGTTTAAAGGAGTCCTTAAGGTCAAGAAGAATGATTTTAGCATAAGCTTTGCAGCAATTTCTAAGATTAAATCGGTCCTCTCCCCCACAAAAAATGCTAGGATGTCTGTTTTCTTTTTACCAATTCTAGTTGCATTTTTATGTCTAATTTTACTTGATTTCCACTATATTTGCCAATTCATGAAGTTGATGTAAGAGACTTTCTGTTTTCATATGTACTGAAACTACTTCAAGATCGTATTACACAGGCAAGAGTAAAGACATAACACAAAAATTACATCAAAAATAGCCTCAAAAATCAGAGTCATTTAAAGGAAAATCTCTTCTTTCATCTGGTAAGTGTTAAGTTGCTTTAGTATTATCTTTGGGTCAAATAACTTGGAAAACATCTACTGCAGTGAAGTTATAAAATGATTTTTGTTGCAGAAGCAAGAAATATTTCCTTTGTAAAATGAGAGACAGATGGAAGATATTTACCCTCTATTTTGTAATAGGTATGCAAATGCATTTGAATTATAGAGAGAAGTAAATTCAAAACTTGATACCCATTGCAACTGAACTGCCTTTGTAGGAATAAATATATATATTCACACTTCACCACAATCTCCTTAAAAGCCTCTTTACAGTGTATGATCTTCACAAATTCATGGAGTGAGGAAGAGCTTTTTTTGTTTTTCTGTACATGTTAAACTACTAGGGGACTGAACAACACTTTTGTAGTTCCTAGTTTTTAGAATGATTGAAAATCAATCCATGTAGAACTCATGGAAATGATCAGCATGAGAAGTTAAAGGTACATATACATGTATATTTAAATAAATTATATTTTTTTATGCGTTCTGTTACTGGAGCTTGAAGTCAAGGCCTCGGCATGGTTCCTTAGCTTTTCTCACTCAAGGCTGGCTCCCTAGTACTTGATCCACAGCTTCACTTCTGGTTTTTTGTGGTTGCATGGACTTTCCTATCTGGGCTGGCTTCAAACATTGATCCTCCGTTCTCAGCATCCTGAGCAGCATCAGCCACCATCACCCGCTAAGATATTTCAAACAGGACTGAGCACCTTTAAAAGACACTTTCCTCTGATGGCATGTTGCTCTCAATTTTTGATTTGTTATCCTAGAAGAGACAATGAGCTTTATTCAGAAGCTACATTGTATAATGTGGGAACTCAATAACTTCTCAAGTTAGGAAACTTTATTTTCCCCTGATTTGAACATTTATTGGTCTTCTGGACATATACTATTTATATTTTCTATCCCTTATCTCTTGTTAATGCTCAGTTTTCTATTGCTAGAGAAGCTCAGCTCAGTGGTTCAGTTCACTGAGCCAAATCAATGCTTAATGGAAAAGATAAGCTAGTTGAAGATATGATGAACTTTACAAAAAGCAATAAGGTTAATCTTCTTAGCTAAAACATAAATTCCTTCTACTGGACAGAGCATATATAATCATGGATTCACTGTAGATAGTTCGATGTATTCATTTAATTGGTTATTTTAAAAAGTCTAAGTGTATTAAATTAAAAGTATTTACAGTAAGTTCTTCAATCTACATTCAATTTAAATTTTAAACTAAGGCTAGCTTGATTAAAAACAGTTTCTCTGAACATATAGCCTGAAAAGTTTAGACATCTTGATAAATCTTTCTTGTGTTTGTGTGTTTTCTGTCTCTAGTGTTTTCCTGTCTATATATAGGGTTTGTATTTTTAAGAGGAATTTAAAATTATGTAGATTACCCTTACATGTTTAACAGGCTTTTTGTTTTTTCTCCCTCAGCTTTATGAAAAGCATAAGTTCTGTGCCTTCATAATAGTTAAGTAATTTAACATAACTGATGAGGCATTTTCAGAATTCATTTTTATTGACTACTCATTGGATGGGTTGGTTCATGAGACCCTGATCTCTACTTGGCCATGTCTGAATATCTGATTGAGGCCTTGTAAATTGTGTTCCATTGCTTCATTCATGACTACAGTTAGCTATTCTCAGATCAGCCAAGCTAATCTTCATGGTATATGCAAACAAAATGTGCATATTAAAGGAAAGAGCACTGTTCATCTTTAATATAAAAAAACCTTGTGGAATTCCTCAGCCTGTTACCTTCTCAGACAGTGTAATCCTGTCATCTTTTTTTTTTTTTCCAGTCATGGGGTCTGAACTCTGAGCCTGGGCGCTGTCCCTCAGTTTTTCAGCTCAAGGAAAGTGCTCTACTGCTTGAGCCACAGCGCCACATCTCACAGACTTTCCTGCCTGGGCTGGCTTTGAACTGTGATCCGCAGATCTCAACCTCCTGAGTAGCTAGGATTACAGGCGTGAGCCACCAGCATACGGCTTAATCCTGCCATCTTAAAAAAAAAGTCCATTTAAATCCATTAGACTAGAACTTATAAAGTATATTATTACTTTCTAGAAATAAATCAATGTACTTTCTGAAGTACCCCATTTTCAGATGTTCCCTCATAGACCACCAGAGACCACGATCAATGCAAACAGCAAAGAGTCATTTATTGCAAGCTCGAGCTTGGTCCTCCGTGCACTTGGCAACCAGTGACGCTAAGAGGCCCTGAGCATAGAATCAGCACAGTTTTAATAGTATTGAACAAACAACTTTAAGGAACTTTTACATTAGAAATTACATGATTGGTTAACATTTAAAGCAAGCTAACCTGGGCAAATATGATTGGTTGACCTTTACATAAAAATATCCTTGTTCCATAGCTTGACCAAAAAACAGTTGAGTCACACCTGTACCAACAGAATGCATGGCATGTCTCCCCCTGGGCCCTGGAGAACCGGTTGCTGGGGACAACACCACTTGGGGGTAATCACCTGCCTTAAGGAAATGCCATCTATGGCTCCAAGAATTGTGCATGGCTTTCTGTCATAAATTCCTAGCATTGTGGCTAAAGTGGGCCACGAGTTAAGTCGCAGAACTGAGATGGGGTCTTAAGTATTTTACTTAAGAAATGAAATTCTTAATTACTTAATATGAAATTTTGCTTAGGTTTTTCACTTTCTGTTAGGAAAATGGAGGAGAAAGGAACAGGCTGGACTCATTCTCAACAGGTGAGGACTCTGTATTGAAGAGCAGTGAGGAGCAGGCAACCTTCCCAAGAGATTGGAGGTGGTGCAAAAGGTGGGGTTGGAGTTAGGTTTTTATGGGTCCAAGAAGGCTTAGGGCTGGCGGAAGTGAATAGAATGTTTATCTCCAGGCTTAGATCTGAGTGCCCTGCCAGTGTCATGCAAATCCTTGCACACTGGGGTTTTTCCTGACTTCCTAAATGCCTGGGATAACAGGGAGGAAGTCAATTCTTCACTTTCTATCTCTTAATTCTGTATGGACCCTTTGAATTTAATGGAGCTATCTATACTTTTCACTACCTTAGTGTAAGACATATTTTTTGTCTCTTGCTGATGTCACTCCAATAATTGTTACCTGGTGTCCCTGTATCTATATTTGTCTCCACTGGATGTACTATAGCCAGGATTTCTTAGATTTGTAAGTAAACATTCCATTGTCTAATTAATTATTTAATGTCTAGTTTTGTCTACCTAGAATATTATACGTGATATCCACAAAATGAGAAATGAGATCATCCTATCTTCAGAGTCCTATACTTAGGAGGTACCCAAGAAATATTCATGCAGTGAAAGTTGAATGAGTGTCATATACCATTTATACAAATAGACCCTTAATAACACTGGTGACTATGAATACTTCATGCTACTGTGATTATTTACCTAAATAAACTTTCCACATTTGGATCGCAATGGTATTTGCTAAAAGAACATATAGAGGCATGCTTATGAAATAGAATACGAAGACAGAAAGACTGAATGAGACCATTTTTTCATTCATACATTTGTTCATATTTGTTATTTATTAAGACGACTAAATTACTTCATGGCAAAACAGGAAGGGGACTTCTGAAGTATGATCTCTAAAAACCTAGGCCAACAGGGGGTCATTTGTTTTGTTTTGCTTCTTCTGCTTTTTCCTGTTCTCTCAGCCCACATAGGGTCTTGCCTTTATTTTAGTTTTAAGAATAATTGCTAAAGTAGAGGAAGTTATAAAATGCCCTATAAAGTTAAAAACACTGCGTCAGGCCAGCATTTTGTAAAAACCTATTCAGTGAAATGTTTTACATTTTATTGGAAAGATTTAGTTTAATATTTATTTATATTTTTTTGGTATCAAAGTCATCATTATCCCCAAATGAGAGGTCTTTAAGATCAGGCACCCTGTCTTTATTGCAATAGGATTTTTGTAACCATAATTCAAACGTCTAAGGTAGGTTAATGAAAAATTGGGGAGTTACAGTTTGTAAATAGTTGTCAAATACTGTGAAAATTATTACTTTGAGTTTATCAAGTTGAGACCTATGGAGCCTCTTTATACTCATTCATAAGCCAAAGAAGAACATGGAAACTCTGGGCCTGGGCTCTGTCTCTCAGCTCTTCAGCTCAAGGCAAGCACTCTACCACTTGAACCACAGCGCCACTTCCAGTTTTCTGGTGGTTTATTGGAGAGAAGAGTCTCACGGGCTTTCCTGCCAGGGCTGGCTTTGAACCACGATCCTCAGATCTCAGCCTCCTGAGTAGCTACAATTACAGTCATGAGCCACCGGCGCCCAGCAGCTATTTTTTTTTTCCCACCAACTTGGCCACTATTCCTTAGAATTTTTTAAAATTTAAGGGTAGGCAAAATATCAATAAAGTACAGCATGTGAATTTGGAAAGCCTAGGTATCTGTTAATTTTCTGGAATTACAACAGCTGTTGCATGTATAACATTCCCTACAGCTACCACTAAAAGACTACTTAAAAGTATTTCACATTGGGTCTAGTGACAAACCTTATTGATGCTTCTTCCACCCACATACTCTTTCAAATTTTCAGCAGTATCTATTCACTCCAAGGTTTTTCAGTGGAGCTCTTTTGAGGGCTGTGTTATACAGTGCCCATGAGAAAATTGGTCCCTCTAACTTATCTACAGAATTGTTCTTTGGGGCAAGCTTGCATATGAATTGAAATATATTTATAGTTTATATATGATATAAGTAAATTTGAAGAGATTATTGCTCAGTAGAGACAGGATTAATTAAATTCTGAATGAAGTCTAGTGATTGTATAATCTAAATACATTTCAGAATGTAACTTCAGGCTATTTGAAGAACATGATCACTGTCAAAGGATGTGTTCTTGTTTTAGCATATGATATGTTGGGATGTCACAGAGGATAGGTAAACAGTGTTCATTAAATTAATCATTGAGGAAGAAGAGTGCTTTTGAGTGAGACAGGAAAGATTTTGTAATTGAAGGCCTAAACTCTCCTGAAAAAGAACAGAGTTGGAAGGAGTTTACTTCTCTGTGTGGCTGAGGCACACACTCTGTCAGCAGAGTCCTCTACCTTCTCACCTTCTAAGACAACCTCACTCAGAAGAAGAAACAAATGTATTTCAACTGGGACTCATCCGTAGAGGATGCTTGAGGGTCCAGAAAGAATCCACATTTTGGACACCCCATTACTGTCCATATATATCAGTGTCTTGAGCTGACATTGAGCCTTTCAAGAAGATAGCAGCATCAGAGAGTGGCAGTTTTTTTAAAATATCAAATCCCATTGCGCAAGAAATTCAAGCTGAACTTTAGATGAATGCCTCTGGCTTATTATTGCATTACAAAAATTTGTACTTTGGGCATATATTCTTTAAAGATTTCATATTTCTTATTAGTAAGGGATATTTGTTCTTACTTATGTAGCCTATTATTTTTGTGTTACTCTCTTTCTAGAGTAACCCAATTTTAGGGAGAAAACTGCTAGTTTCTCTTAAGGAACAGTTAAACCTATGGAGAAAGAATATAGTAATGATCCCTTCAACCAAATCATCACAATATGATCCCACAAGCCTCACACTAGGAAGACCCAAAAAGTAATCATAATATTCTTCTTTAATGTGGTGGAAGAATCAACCAGAATTTGTGAGAAATTGAAATTGAATTTTTTATATTTTATTAACCTAGTTTTATACAAATCTTCACATTTTGTGAACCTGTGTGAACCAAAGTACTCTGTTTATGCAAGTTTTGAATAAAACCCATGAGACTAAAATCCAGGTTTGTGACATATACAAAAATGAAAGTATTATGAAGGTAACCAAAGAGAAATATCCAAAATCAGAGTTACCAATCATTCTGTTTGCCTCACTAACAAGTTTTGGTATATTTAATAAGCTATCCTGAATTTGGAGGAAATTTGAATTAAGACAAGCATTATAAAGATGATCCAATTGACTGAGATATTTTTTCACTCCTGCTGTGAAGTATGTAAAAGAAAAAATTATCACAATTTTCTAAGTTACCCCTACTTTATTACTAATATTGTTGGTATATCTTGGTTAAATAAATTGAAAAAAATGAAAGCATGCCTTAGAGATAGACTTGGATGATGGATATTCAAATTTTTCCTTATATACTATGAACTTCAAAAAATTAGTTTATCTAATAGAAAATTTTAACCATTTTTTTCCTAAAGAGTCTGTGATCTTAAAATGACTTTTTTTCTTGAGCTACCTTTTAGGAATGCAGAATTTTTCTTCAGAGTGAAAATTGCTTCTCAAGCAGTTTAGAACTATTAGTAAAATCTAGTTATAATTCAAGTCTATAATTTTAAAGGGGAGAATCTGGAATATAGCTCTGTCTTTTATAGGCTGCCATCAAGTCTTCAATATTCTGTAATGATTTTGAGGATAGCTGGTATTGGTATAATTAACTTTTTCTTTTCTTTTCTTTTTCTTTTTTTGTCATGGGGCTTGAATTCTCAGCCTGGTTGCTGTTCCTGAGCTTCGAGCAGCACTTCCAGTTTTCTGGTGGTTTATTGGAGATAAGAGTCTCATGGACTTTCCTCCCGGGCTGGATTTAAACCACGATCCTCAGATCTCAGCCTTCTGAGTAGCTAGGATTACAGGCATGAGCCACTAAAGCCTGGCTAATTAACTCTTTTTAAGATGCTATTTGTAAATGGCTGTAGAGACCTTGGACATGAAGCAGTTTGTAGTTTTGTTAAGATACAAACTTGAGTCACCAGGACTGACTAGCAAGTACTCAGCAGTAAGTGGTCCAGCTTGAGTATAAACCTTGATATATATCAGTATCCTCAAAGTGGTTTTGTTTCTCTTTACTCAGCCTCTAAGAAATTGCAGGATGACGGTCTGGAGAACCATTGATACTCATTTTATCATACTTTGCCTCATTGCAGATATAAAGAAGATAGTATGAAGCTATTATAGTATGGGAGTATGTAAGGAATATGCTGCTAATATACATCAAGGTTGAGACAAAGGTTGAGGAAGTCAACTGTCAACAAAGCCAGCTAATTGTTTTACTAGGAGGTGAACAACTCCTTAGAAAATCAAGAACAAATCCACAGAAGTTAGCTTTTAAGTTTTAGTATTTTTAAGATTCTAGATCATCTCTAAACAATGGTACGAGCATGACCCTTTAGAACTGAATCATTTGTTTTGGGAAACAGAAATTATGAGACAATTAAATATTAAGGTCAAACAGACTTTCAAAACTTAAATTTCCATTTGTTTTAATAAGTGAATTAGACTCAAAATTTGGCTTTTGATCACTTGGTAATAAGTCACTTGATTGGTACTGTAATGATCTCTATGCTGAAATTCTTAAATGCATAAACCAAATACTTTTTATTCTCAATGATTAATAAAATGGCTTACATAAATTCCATTCATTGACAAGATGATTATATACTATAGAAAATAATTTTATTGTTAGCAGACATAATAAACCAGCATTACTCGCTTTCTGAAAATAACTTTTGGGGTTTTTTTTTTTCTATATGATTTTAAAACTTACCTGCATCCACACATATAATTAAATTCTTACAGCACAACAATACTTACTGTAATATCCTTAAGTCCTTTTAAGTTGGAATTTTTGTTTCATCTTAGAGAGTGGCCTAGTCATCATGTCTCTGAATTCTAATTTTGACAAGAGGCCATTCCCTTGGGCTTCTAAGGAAAGCTGTCAATGATATTTCTCAGTTGGGGACAAGCTGTCTTGTTCATGTTAGAAAGGCACTGTGATTTAAGCTTTGGCTAGTTAAAAATACTCACTACACAATGTCCTTGTAGATTTTAAATTCTTTCTGGCAAATACCAAGTGATGTGTTAACATTCTTGAGAAGGCCGTATATCTAGGGTAAATTAATTAAATTTTTTTTTTTTACCTAAGAGGAGAAGTTGTCCTTTAAAGCAATGGCAATACGATTTCTTTTTAGCAATGAAGGAGAGGAGGCATCACTACCATAAAGCAAAACAAATAATAGCAACAAAAATAAATCTTTTTCTATGCTTACATTGTTTGTCCTTCAAGGCATAGCAACTTTGAAAGATACATGAAAAAAATCATGAAAGAGTTATGACTTTGTGCAGTACATTACACCAGAGTAATGTATTTTTACAAATCTGGGTGTGCTGTTATCTTCAAAATGAATGCTTGACTTCCTTAAAATAGAAATTGAACCAAACTTTAAATCTGCCAGATTCAACCAAGGCCTAGACTATATCTGCATGACTTAGTAGAAGCCAACTAACCATCTTTAGTTTTTCTAAAAATGAATGGAATGCTTCACCAGTAGCATCTAGAAACATCTCCAGAGAAAGGCCTTTTCCCTCACAGAGCCAAACCTGCAAGGGAACCATGTGATCTTTTAGCAGAGCAGACTTAGAGTCTCTTTTTTTTTACCTTTTTGAGGTCCCGGAATTTCTTCCCTTGGATGAATGGGAAGCCTGGACTTGAAAGCCCAATATGGACTAATAAAACAGGCAAGCTTGGGATGTGATTCATAATTATGATAGATGATGCTGTGGGGCTGGGAGGAGTACTGGTGTATTATTCAGGGTTGTAAGCCTGAACAATACTAAACTATACTGTTGAGTTTTCCCTAGAGTGGACCCGAATCCCAACGTTGCCAGCCTTTTTTTTAACACAGATAATTCGCCTTTTATTTTTCTACTCCTTCGGGCATATCTCCGGGATACTTAATGCTTTTGAGCATTTGGTCCTTGGGGTACTGGGAAATAGGAACTCATTTTTACACAATATAAATGTGTTTCTGTTCCAGTGTGAATTCCTTTTCATAAATGAATATGCAGTAGGTTAAGGAGGCCTTTGGTGCTACCAATTCTGGTTCTTATACCCACTATCTTGAAAGAACAGATGCACAGTGAAGTTACCTCCAATTCCTTTTAGGTTAGGATTTTAAACAAGAAGATCGATTTTAGCAAAGTTCAGTCAAGATGTGGTTCCAAGGATAACATCAAACATTCTGCTGGGGGAGGAAATGTAAGTAGACAGCTTCTGTCCTGATTGCGTTGGAGCCACCTGCATAGCTGGCACCTTGTCTCTTCCTCTGCCTTTCTCCCAGCACACTCCTGCCTCTCACTGCTGTTCCATGTCACTTGGTGTGGTAGCTCTCAGCCTTGCATTCTTGCCATGGGCTTCCCATCCTTTCCTCTAAGATTATCAGCAAAGTTCCCACTTTCATGTGGGAAAGAAAACCTCGTTGGAAAGCATCAGTCCTTTACTAAGGATGGCAAACCCATTTCTCTTGCCAACTTTGTCTGCTGTCCTTTTTGTCTTCAAGGTATTCCTTGTGCTCGCTCTTATCTCCCCTGAGTAGTTTGCTGGGCTCACTTTTCTAGCTCCATTTAAATTACCCTAGAGGCGAAGCTTCTGATACTTGAAAATGCACAAAGTGTGTAATGCCAGTCTTCAGTGGTTCATTATTCATGAAAGTTGGGGTATCATTTAGAATAATGCAAAATGAGTGAAGCGGAGCTCATCTATAATTTAAAGTAAAATGTTTAAAGTCCTAGTTTACATTTTGTCTTGACGGGCTTATTCCTGTGTCTTCCATGTAGTGAAAATAGTATCCTCTGCGTGGAAGTGAATGGTGAGTCCATACCTCTCCTGCCTCCACCATGCTGGAAGAGAAGCTAAAGTAGTCAACAAGCTCATGCTGAAGAAAGCATGCTTCTTCCTAAAATGATTCTTTAAGGGTCAAATGTGTGACGGTTCTACAGACCCTCTCATCAAAAGTTTATGTTCAGATGCTCTGTGCCTCAAGTAACTTATCAGGCTTCTTACCCTTTAACTTACAGAGCCATCAACATGTCTTGGCTATTTGTTCCGCAGTGGGGCAGAAAGGGAGTTAATCCCTGAGGAAAATGAGATAAGCAAGCACCTTCTACAGGGGCTGTCAGATGATAAAGCAGCTTCACTGAGCATAAAAATGTCTTTGTGGTGGGAAATCCATTCTAGTGTTTGGGGGACTCTGTTAAGATTCTGGGTTAGGCCTCAGGGTCAGTATTCGTTCACATGATTGCTTTGCTCAGGGTGCCCTGACTGTAAGAGCACAGCACAGAAGCAGCCCCAGTCCAGGTAATTCCCTCGAAGGCATCAGAGCCAGAGCGTGGCTTGTGCTATCCTGTGCTGCAGATGTTGTTGATCACAGTGCAAAGGATAAGTTGGGATTAAAAAGTATCTTGAAATTAATAGGACACTTCCAACCTTGAAAACAATCATTTCAAACTTTCTTCTAATAAAAATTGTTCATTTAAATACAGTAACTGGGGGCCCTCGGGGTCTGAGGAATTCAGGTGGGCCACGTTGTAAAAGGACGGCTTCAAATACTGGGACAGAAAACATTTTCAACAGAATGTAAAAATGAAGCAAAATGCTCTCACTTTATAAGTTGGTGTGCAAGAAAAAAAATCCATTTAGCCAAGAAAGGACAAGTTAATCTTTTCGGAAAGCACATTTCGAACTTTCTTCTTCTGTCTGAAGGCAATGTTGATCATCTTGTAACTAGAGCAGTGTCAGCCACTTCTATGTAAAACTCACTTTGTATAGGATAATCCACTACTACTCTTGGCTCTTTGCTTATAGAAGATTTACCATGGTGTGCCTTGGTTCTCTGAGTAGAAGCTTGCCTTATTAATATAAATGTTCCTGTGCTCTTGTGGTCTGACTTGCTTTCTACTAATAAAATCTTCTATTCCAGGATTTTCAATCACTTGGGTTCCTTCTGGGAAGAGAATTTGGGCAATTAGGCTTGTGGGATGTGTGTGTGTGTGTGTGTGTGTGTGTGTGTGTGTGTGTGTGTGTGTGTGTGTGTGTGTGCGTGTATGTGTGTGCATGTATGTGTGCATGTGTGTGTGTGTGTACACATGAACATGAGTGCCTCAGTTAGGATTTCTGAATATATCATTGTGTGTTGTTAGTGTGGATGTGTTTCTAGATTTTGATGTGATCTGAGTGTTTTCCTTGTCTAAAACATTTTAAGTATTTCTATGTGGTTTATGCAGGTACAAATTGTTACCAAGAAGATAGATTTAAGCCATGTGACATCCAAATGTGGTTCTCTGAAGAATATCCGTCACAGGCCAGGTAAATGAATACTTTTTTGTAGTAATATTTAATGAATATTTTTGGTAGAAATATTTCACTGGATTTAGGAAATTAATAAGTAGATTTTGTTGTTTTGTGTTATTATAGAATACCTAACTGAGGAGATGTTTAAAATTCTTGATATTTCGTCTTTTTGTAAATGTAAACTTAAGTTACAAATGTCAAAGCATCTTCATTTGGAACAAAAAATGCAATTTCTGTGAACAGGCTGTATGCGTATGACAGGTTAATAATTAAAATTTATCCAAGTTGCAAGTGTCTCTATTACTCATCATACTTAGTGGAGTTCTTTCCTGTAAAATATGTTTGGTCTTGTACCCATACCAAATATTTATTGAAAGCAGTATTTCAAAATATTTTCATTAAATTACTTTTCTATATTATTTAAACTAAGAACTACTAGCCAGGGTCCAGTGGCTCACACCTATAATCCTAGCTACTCAGGAGACTTGAGATCTGAGACTTACTGTTTGAAACAGGCCTGGGCAGGAAAGTCCATAAGACTCTTATCTCCAATTAACTACCAAGAAAAGCTGGAAATATGGCTGTGGCTCAAGTAGTAGAGCACTAGCCTTGAATGACAAAGCTCAGGGACAGCGTCCAGATCCTGAGTTCAAGCCCCAGGATTTTGACAAAAACAAACAAACTTGCATTTAGCATAGCTGAGGACTTCATTTAATGAACTTCTTAGATTCTTTATTCAATCTATCGTTATCCATAAGCACTGAAAGTCCTCAGCATAAAGGAATACTTTCTCAATTTTTTTCATACATAGCTAAAATAGCTATATCTATCTATATCTCTCTATAAATCTATATATAGAGACATATGTCTATATATCTGTATCTCTATAGTTTCACTCTCATAAATATGTAATAGATTACATATGTAGCAATATGTATTTTTTATTCTGTAACTGTATATTGAGAATATTTTTTATACAATTTATATTGAAATATACAATGGCAAAGCCATTTGGTTTTAACCATCTGTTCTTGGTATCTTAAAATATAAATCAATTAATATATTATTTCCATTAATCAGTTCATCAAATGTTGTCAGAAATAAAGTATAAAAATAATTTTGATGAATAAAACCTACAACCAGAAGAAAATTACTAAGCACTTAATGGTTGAAAACAAAGACAGGTGCTTTTACATCTTAAAATAGGCAAGTACATTTGAAACGTTTGGAAGTCTAGATTCATTGTGTCACAGTTTATGAAGCAAGTTAAGGAGTTATAAGTTCCAAAAGTGGAGTCTCAGTTACTGGGTTCAAAACTGATATCACAGAACCAGTTTCTCTGTTATTCCTAGGTCAGCTGTATCTTCATGATTCTCCTGTCTAAAAATGAAGTTTACAGGGGCTGGGAAGGTGGCTCAATGGTAGAGTGCTTGCCTTGCATGCATGAGGCCCTGGGTTCAATTCCTCAGCACCACATAAGCAGAAAAGGCTGGAAGTGGCACTGTGGCTCAAGTGGTAGAGTGCTAGTCTTGAGCTGAAGAGCTGAGGGATAGCACCCAGGCCCAGAGTTCAAGCCCCACAACCGGGAAAGAAGAAAGAAAGAAAGAAAGAAAGAAAGAAAGAAAGAAAGAAAGAAAGAAAGAAAGAAAGAAAGAAAGAAAGAAAGAAAGAAAGAAAGAAAGAAAGAAAGAAAGAAAGAAAGAAAGAAAGAAAGAAAGAAAGAAAGAAAGGAAGGAAAGAAAAGAAAGAAAGAAAGAAAGAAAGAAAGAAAGCAGGAAGGAAGGAAAGCAGGAAGGAAGGAAAGAAAGCAAGCAAGCAAGCAAGCAAGCAAGCAAGAAAGAAAGAAAGAAAGAGAGAGAGTGAGAAAGAAAGAGAGAGAGAGAAAGAAAGAGAGAGAAAGAAAGGGAGGAAGGAAGGAAGGAGGGAGGGAGGGATGGAGGGAGGGAGGGAAAGAGAAAGAAAGAAAGAAAAAGAGAAAGAAAAGAAAAAGAAAGAAAGAGAAAGAAAGAAAGAAAGAAAGAAAGAAAGAAAGAAAGAAAGAAAGAAAGAAATGGAGATAAAGAGGGAGAGAAAGAAAATGAAGTCTACAGATACTTAATTGACTTTGTACTGTTTTGTCAACTGCCTGGTGCAAAAAGGCTACAGTTTCATTCTAGACAATTAAGATAGTTAGTCAAACTCACCAAAGGTTTGAATGCAAGCTCTAGAAATATTCTGCATATTATTTGCTGACATAAAAGGTTATTGTCAGAGACTCCCATCTCTCTCTCTTCCTCTCTCTCTGTCTCTCTGTCTCTCTGTCTCTGTCTCTGTCTCTGTCTCTGTCTCTGTCTCTCTCTCTCTCTCTCTCTCTCTCTCTCTCTCTCTCTCTCTCTCTCTCTCTCTCTCTCTCTCTCTCTCTCTCTCTCTCTCTCTTTCTCTCTCTCTCTCTCTCTCTCTGTCAGTCATGGGGCTTGAAATCTGGGCTTGGGTGCTGTCCCTGCTCAATGTTAGCTCAAGGTCAGTTCTCTACCACTTGAGCCATAGCGCCTCTTCTGATTTTCTAGTGGTTTATTGGCAATAAGAGTCTCACAGACTTTCCTGCCCAGGCTGGCTTTGAACCATGATCTTCAGATCTCAGCCTCCTGAGTAGCTAGGATTACAGTCGTGAGCCACTGGTGCCCAGCTACTCCCATCTATTTCTAAATATACTTCTTTTATCTATTAAACTGAATCAAGTGGCTTATTTCATAAAGAAATATCAGCGTGCTGATCCCTAACAAAAGCAAGCTCTTCATTAAGTTACTTTAGAATATGCAGTACCAAAGGAAAAATTAAATAAATAAAAAAATTCAACACTTGGAAGCATAAACTAAAATATCTGCACTTTAGTCTGAAACTTGATAAAGATGATAGTCTGTCACAATTACTGTTCCTGAGGAGGGCAGAGCTCTTCAAAACCAAAGACCTCTGAATTCAAATAGGCTTCTCCAGTGGTTATTTAAGAATTTCTTTTGGGAGAACTTCCTTTGATGAATATATTTAGGGTCAGTATTCCATTCTTGATTTTATTCTTTTCAAAAGATAATTCAATGGACAGTCAGCAAAATTATCTTGAAACAATACATAGTCAGAAAAGAAAGTGAAGGATTTTTCTATCAGAGGCCGCCAAAAAGTAGAAAATAAGATTGCCATTTTGAGGAGATAGGTATCTAGTAGAAAGCTCAACATCATCTTACCTCTAAGATAATTACATGTTTATAAATCATCATGAGTCATGCAAATCCCATCGTAATCAACAAATGAGACCCACAGGCCAAATAAAATATGGGGAGAACACTCCATGAAATAATGCATCTGTGAAGGAAGGGCTGACTGCATATCTTCCCTAAGCATGAGCTCTTCCTAAGAATAAACAGTTGTTCTCCAAAATGGAATTCAATTAACATCTAATATCAACCCTCCCATAAAGAAATTGGGTATTAACATAAATATCTAGGTATTGCATGAGGAAACGCCACAAGGTTAGAGACCAGTGAATACTTAACTACACATTTCTCTGTTTGGGGGCTATATAGACACAAAAGCACCAAAAGTTTGAAACTGAAAGATCTTGTTTCATAGATTCCCCTCAAAGGTTTTCTCAAATTATCAAATTCTGTGGTGAAGTGCAATGCTAGCAGAGGGTCATTATTCACCAGTGACCTTCAGAAGAACATGTACAATTGAAAGAAATTTGTGATGACAGTGAAGCAAGTCTCTTTGGTGCAGATATGCAGAGGAGTGCAACCCAGCTTCTTGCCCGGTCACAGCATCAACCAGATATAAGAGTGTTATAGTTGCAATATGCCACTTCACTGATCATCAGGATGGATTGGGCTCCTGTGGCTGCGTAGGCAGATGCCCCTCCCTCTCTCTTCACTCCATACACATTCCTCCTGAAACAGCACCGCTGGTCCTAAAGGATGACTGTCCCTGGTAGATGAAAGTCATTCTGCTTCCAGAGTATAACAGTAGCTGCATTTTCTACTAGAAACTGCAAACAAGCCCTCCAGACATCAACACTTAGTAGTGGTCTAGGACTGGTTAAGAGACACGAGACATAAGCTATCTATTTAGTATAGAATAATCTACATTCTAACTCTAAGAAAGACATGCACAGGTAGGGAAAAA
This sequence comes from Dipodomys merriami, assembly GCF_024711535.1. Taxonomy (NCBI): domain Eukaryota; kingdom Metazoa; phylum Chordata; class Mammalia; order Rodentia; family Heteromyidae; genus Dipodomys; species Dipodomys merriami. The sequence continues at coordinate 24,437,035 of NW_027202270.1, read as the reverse complement.
CCACACTGAAGGGTGGTGCTGGTACCTTAACAGTCAGCAGATCCTCGAGTTTCAAACTAGCTAGCATTCAAAGAAATAGCAAGGTCAAAACTTTGTCTTTGTATGATCAGATCAAGGTCCATGTCAGATTGGTTTTAAGGCATCTGCAGGAGAATTTCTTAAGATTCTTTCCCTGTCAATCTGTATACTAATGAAAATGGACACATGTATACTTAGTAGATATAAACAACCTCCATGATTAATTTCATCTGTGACATATATGGTGTTGAGAATTTACCAATGAAAACTACCATTTCTCAGTATTTGTGATCATTTAGTTTCAGAACCACCACCACCTCACCACAGATACCCCAATCCAAGCATGCCCACATCCCATATATAAAATTATATGGTATTTACGTATAATTTAGGAATGTCCTCTCATGCATTTTAAACTACCCAAAGATTGCTTCGAATAGTTAATAAAAATAAATGCTAAATAAATCATTGTTAGGCCATATTGCTTAGGGAATAATGAAAAAGAAAAAAAACTGTTTGTACATGCTGGGTACGGCTGTAGTTTTTTTTCCCAAATATATTGTGTCCAAGGATTCAGAATCTGCAGCTCCAAAAGGCCCACTATGTGTGGCCCATTGCTGTGCTGTTCCAGCCTAAAATTTCCATGGAAAAATGACTAGTCACCCTGCAGAAGAAGAACGATTTTTTTCGTTCCACTTTAGTGTACTCTATTAGAAATAAAAACTAAATATCTCTCATTTCTAAGGTAGACATGGGCCAAATGAAGGGTATTAGTATCATGAAGCAATTGGTATAAGAAAGATGTCATAGCTTGGGACCGATGGGGAAAATGATACAGACTGCAGATTCTGGAAGATTCCTATCAGAGGGGTAGTAGAGCAAGTAAGTGTACAGTCTGTCGGCTGTAACTATTTGGGGAGACAGTCATCAGCAACACAAGATTTAATGTCAACCAAACATTTAAAAGCCTTTCTCCTCTCAAAGGTGGTGGACGTGTGAAAATTGAGAGTGTAAAGCTGGATTTCAAAGAAAAGGCCCAAGCTAAAGTCGGTTCACTTGACAATGCTCACCACGTACCTGGCGGTGGGAATGTAAAGGTAAGAAACATCGGCATGAAAACGTTTTAAATACAATTCTGAAAATACTGTTGACCAAAACGAGCCCCAGCTTGCAGAAGTAAACAGGGAAGAAGGATGTGGTGCTGACAAGAAGGGCATTCATAGCAGCTCTGAGATTCAGGGGAAGAGTTAGGGACTAGTGAAGATGCTGCAGTTAACAAGGATGGATTCTTCTTTGAAACAGATTGACAGCCAGAAGTTGAACTTCCGAGAGCATGCAAAGGCCCGTGTGGATCATGGGGCTGAAATTATCACACAGTCCCCAGGGAGGTCCAGCGTGGCATCACCCCGACGACTCAGCAACGTCTCTTCTTCCGGAAGCATCAACCTGCTCGAATCTCCTCAGCTGGCCACTTTGGCTGAGGATGTCACCGCTGCACTGGCTAAGCAGGGCTTATGAATACTTCTCATTTAGCACTGGAGTAATAGTATTTAGGCATGAGCTCTTGGCAGGAGTGGGCTCTGAGCAGGTATTATATTCATTCTTTACAAACCATAAGATAAATAAATCTCATTCCCCCAACTGTAGTAATTGTTACAATTTTATATTTTAAAAAATAAATAGTATATGCAGAAATTGACCTGATTTCCATTTGCAACAAGAACACACTGGCTTTACATGGGTACAATTGGACAATTATTTTAGCTCTGCTCTGTTTTGCATGGAGTATTATTATTATTTTTTTAATTGCATTTTTACCTTTCACGTGCCTGAAGGCTATCCACTACATTCTGAAAGGCCTTGTTAAAATCAAAGCTGCTCATGTCACAATTCTGTTTCTGGGTGAAAAGATGAAAACTGCCCATTGTAACTTATTACAGTTTCAATTGAATCACACAGTCTGATTGCAGGAAGGGAAGAGCATGTAAGAAATGAGTTTTTTTAAAATGTTATTTTGTATAAATGGGAAGAAAGATACAACTAAGTTATTAACATTTGGGACCTGGATAATTGTATCAGAGTATGTCAATCCAATAAATTATTTAACTAACTAAAAAGAGAATAGTTGCAAAGCATTTGAGCTGTGGTTGAGGCAGTGCATAAGTGCATCTGGTAGGAGGGATGCACTTTCATTAGGATGGACTTATGTCTGATTAGAATGTCTGTTGATTGGCTAGATTTGTGTCCATACCCCTTTTCCATTTGTTTGATACAGTATTATAGATATAAATATATATATATTTCTCTGTGGCCATTTGTGATACTTCCTCATATACTTGAATATTACACTTCTTTATTCACAGTATCTGTGTCTCCTGCACCCTTTGGTGTTGCAATTTTAGGTATGTGAAAGTAGATGTTAGCAGGGTTCTCTCACTATTTAAAAAAATACATTAAAAAAAGACAAAAATGTTTTAGCATGAAGTTACTTTCTGAAACAACTCAACGCTATAACTGTTTTAGTGCCAGATACAAGTCTCTCCCGTGATGCTAGAAAAATATTTTTTCTTTGCTTTCACCAATATGGAAGTTTGTGGGGCCAGTCCAGTTATACATAAAAGGGTTTACAGATTGTTGGTTTAAGATCATGGGTTTATCTCATTTGTCATCACAGAATAGTTTGGCTTTTATTCCTAAGTAAATCTTAAGATTAATTACCTTTCTCTGTTTTTTTTTTTCATTTGCTAAAGTTGAAACTAACAGTGGTAATTTGAGATGCATTCTAATTCTTCCAAAAAGTATCTGTTTATTAAATTCTCTAATGGATCATTGGCTTCTTTGACCCAAGTAAAGATCCATTGAATAGAAGACAGGGACGGGGGAGGGGACAGCTAGAGAATCTATTGCTCTAAAACATTCGAGACACAGATACCTAAACCAGATTTTCCCAGGACTCCAACACTACACTCTGTAAAAAAACAGAGTGTGACTTTGCATTACTTATTAGTTCTGACTTTACATACAATCTAGAAATCACAAATCAATCAATTCATTCCATCTATAAATCTTTCTTCTTCTAGTTATGAATAAGCAATGACATAGCCAATGGCCTGAATAGGGCAGAGTTAACCAAACTAAATGGACACTTTTTAGTACCTCATCTGTTCTTTTTCTTGCTCAGGGATTGTAGGCTGGACATAGTTAAAAACAAAGAGTCTGCTAGGTCTCTGCTATCTGTGAGCCCAATTAACTCCTGAAAACAAATGAGATGATGACTATGAACAACAAGGAAAGAAAGGAATATCTAAGACAAAAAGCCAAGGAATGGAAAGACAGAGACACAGGTGCCATTTTGATGAATAGATAGATATTACAACCAATGTGACTGCCACAAGGGAAATACTGAGAGCAAACCACACACACCATTCTGTCTCACATAGGAGATATACACAGGCATATGTAAGTCAGTTATTTCTGGGGAATAAAAAAGAACCTAGAAACTGCTGAGTAAGATTATGGATGTATCTGTTTCCTACCTAGTAATTGTGATGAGATTTAGTTTGATTGGTTTGGCAATTTAGACATCATTTTCTCTTGAAATGCACTAGGAAGTAGAAGAATAAGGAATGATATGTGGAGACTTAATGATATTCTCATAGGTTTTGATACTCTCAGACAGTAGTTTAAATTCTTTAGGAGGAAAAGAAGAAAAGAATAGATGATTAGAACCAATTTAATCTGTGACAGATTTTTAAAACCTGTTTTCATTTTGTTATAAAAGTCATGAGCCCAGGAGGCTGAAATCTGAGGATCATGGTTCAAAGTCAGCCCATGAGACTCTTATCTCCAATAAACCACTAGAAAACCAGAAGTGGCGCTGTTGCTCAAGAGGTAGAGAGCTAGCCTTGAGGTGAATTGCTGAGGGACAGCGCTCAGGCCAAGTAAACACATTTTACACATGAAATTTCAATTTCTTATGAACACATACCCTGAAAAAAAGTCATATAAAGCACTAAGCTAATAGATTTGGCTTAAAACAAACATTCATTTCTACTAATAACAAAATTATAACAAATCCATGCCCTTCTTTTGGATGTGAAAATTGCAGTTGTTTATAAAGTTATCAAAAAGAAAGGAACACATGGCTACAAATGTCTTCTTATGGGTCTCTGGGGCTCAGCCTATACTGACCTTCTCTTAAGGTAACGACTCAAATTAAGCTTTTTGGACACCACTTTTGTGGGGACACATACGCTGACCTAAACATGGAATTTTCAAAGTTCCATGTCTAGATCGATGCCAGTTTCTCTCTGGCTTTGGCCTTTGAGAACCTGTTTAAGAATACATAAATAATCCAGAGCTGGGAAGAGTTAAAGGCCGACTTCTCCAGTGAACTCAGTCTCTCTGGGTCCCCTGTAACTGGAAATTGGATACCTTAAAACAATGCAGGGAAGATCCGAGCTCTTGATGAGTTTCAAAGGCCATGTTCATTTAGGAACTAACTCTCTCTGGATTCACCTGCTGAATTCCAGCAGGGTGCTGGGCTTACGTCCCACCCATAAGCAAGATAGATGTCTGTGTGGCGCCAGCTAGATATAACATAGAGGTTCCAGTCAATTGAAGAATCTAATGATTCATGTCAGTATTATCAAAGAAAATAGAGTTGACTGTTGGCAGAGCTGCAATTATGCTTTTTCTCGTCTTTTTCATGTCATAGGAAGGAAAGTAAACTATTCATGGTAGAAGTGACAAAGATAGATTCATGGTTTGAGAAGGCTTTGCCGGGCAATTCCTTCAAAGATAGATGTGCTAAAAGAACAACACCGATTTTGTTTTTGTTTTTGTTGTTTTTTACACCTAGAATGTTTAGCCCAAGTTTGTAGGTTGAGATCAAGTCCCTCTGCAAGAAAAAGATTGTTTTCTATCTCAAAAAAGTGTCCATCATAAAAGTCCACTTCAACTTTAGCAACAAGAAAAGAAAAATCAACAAAAAAGTATACTCTGTATGCTGGGATTCCAAGGTTCCAATACACCACGACAAATCTGTGGGGTAGGGGGGGTTCTTTCTTCTGATAATTCTAGAGCCTGTTACCATAGGAAGGCATTTATTCAATGGCTGGTTGTAGTTAGCTCATGTTTTTTCAATCAAATTTGCAAATGTATTTGTTGCTGTATAGTGATTGTTTTGCAAAATAAAATTGCTTGTCACCTATCTGCTACTTTCCGGCTTTATTTGTTTTTTTAATTGTTGTTTCTTCATTCTTGGCAAGGAGGAGTGTACTGTATAGAATTGTATTTCTGTGTGAGTTACGTACACACAGAGATATGATTCACTAAAGAAAAGAAGGGTAAGTTATCTCCTCAATACCTATGTATCCCACCCTAGAGTAGATCATATTATATCAAATTATCTAATTGATAAGGTAATTATTTTGCTTTTTTGTTTCTCAGTGCTGGGAATCTAATTCAGGGCCTGTGTGTTGCTAGGCAAGCACTCTTCTGCTGAGCTGCAGAAAATCCCCAGTGGAATTTTCTTTTATCACAACCGAATTAGCAAGATGCTATCTGATACTGTGACAAAAACACAATTTGATTAAAAATAAAGCTGAATTTATTGGCTTAAGCAATTGAGTAAATGGGCATATCTGCCTCAAGCACCATGATTGGCACAAAAACTCCAACTCACCAATGAAGGATAGCACTAGCCAAACACCTCTGAACTCTGGATCACCTGCCCAATAATACTGACAGCTCAGGCTTGTGTCACATCATCAACTCTAGCCTTGGGGGAAGGGGAGAGAAGGCAACATCTTTCACTGAATCTAAATTCTTCATCTTGTTGGAGAGAGAATTCAAGAACAGAGAAGGAGCACTGGGAGCAGATTTTTTTTTTTTCCGGTTGTGGGGCCTGAACTCAGCCTGGGCGCTGTCCCTCAGCTCTTCAGCCTAAGGCTAGTGTTTTACCACCTGAGCCACAGCACTACTTCCAGCCTTTTCTGCTTATGTGGTGCTGAGGAATCGAACACAGGGCCTCGTGCATGCAAGCAAGCGCTCTACCACTGAGCCACCTTCCCAGCCCTAGAGCAGATTTATTAATGCGAAGCAAAGCAAAAGCAAAATGAAACCTATAGGAGAGTGGATATACTCAAGGAGCAGCTGCCTTGGGGAGTTTAAATATTTGCTTTTTGCATTTTTGTCAGGGCATGCAGTCGTGCTATGCAGTCATGGCTACTCTTGGGAAAATACAAAGATTTTCTTTATGTTTCTTTGGCTTTTTCTGGGCTACCTGTCATCCCTTCTCCCACACATTAAGCCACATGAACTAATGGAGGAGCAAGGCTTCCACCAAAGTGAATTCAGGCTGTTACTGCCAGGAGACAGGAATTGATCTGTATAAGGCATAGAAACAAGTGTCCACCTAACTCACAGACGCTCTTACTAGAAATGCACATTCTCAGGATGCACCCCAGACTAAATGATAACATCCCCCTACGTATTTGTGCATTAGTATATGAGAAGTAATTGTGTGAGATGGCTCATCACTGTAATCTTAGCTTCTTGGGAGGCTCAAATTAGGACAATCTAGTTTGAGAGTAGCACAAAGTAAAAAAGCTCATAAGACCCCATCTCACCCAACAAGAAAGTCAAGAGCTGTGGTGTACATCTACCATCCCACTATACTAGAGTGAATAGGAGGATCATAATCATGCTGACCCAGGCATAAACATGACTCTTTTCAAAAACTGACTAGCACAAAAAGAATTGGGATATGGCTCAAGTGGTAGAGTGCCTGAATTTAAACTCTAGTGCAACCCCAAGAAAGAAAGAGGGAAGGGAAGAGAGTGAGAAGAGGAAAAAGAGGAAAGGAAGGGAGGAAGGAAGGGAGGAAGGAAGGAAGGAAGGAAGGAAGGAAGGAAGGAAGGAAGGAAGGAGGGAGGGAGGGAGGGAGGGAGGGAAGGAGAGAGGGAGGGAGGAAGGAAGGAATTGAGGGAGGGAGGGAGGAAGGAAGGAATTGAGGGAGGGAGGGAGGAAGGGAGGGAGGAATGGAGGAAGGGGAGGGAGAGAGGAGGAGAGGGAGGAAGGGGAGGGAGGAAGGGGAAGGAGGAAGGGAAGGGAAATAAGGGAGGGAGGGAAGGAAATGGGGTGTAGGAGCAGGTCGGAAGTGATATCCAGTCCCTGCCAATGTGCTTAAGGAGAAAACACTCCATTGTGTCCCTCTAACTTAAAAAACTATCCCTAAGATTCTTTGAGACAACATCACTACCTCTGACAAGCCATTTAGATAGAGCCATTTAAATATCAAGTGGCAAAAAAGTCATAACTGATAAAAGAAGTATATTGCATCAGTAATATATCAGCTGTTTTTTATATGTCAAGTTTCCTAAACTAGCCTACTTATTAGTGGCCTCATCACTTCCTATTTTGTCTTCTTTTGTTACTAATTCTAATTTGGTGTGATTAGAATTGTACAATTTGGTACAACCCAAAACTATTAGGGTATATCTTTAGAAAGCTAGATGATAAAGTAGATAGGTAGGTAGGTAGGTAGGTAGGTAGATAGATAGATAGATAGATAGATAGATAGATAGATAGATAGATAGATAGATAGATAGATAGATAGATAGATAGATAGATAGATAGATAGGTAGATAGATAGGTAGATAGATAGATAGATAGGTAGGTAGATAGGTAGGTAGATAGATAGATAGATAGATAGATAGATAGATAGATAGATAGATAGATAGATAGATAGATAGATAGATAGATAGATAGATAGATAGATAGATAGATAGATAGATAGATAGATAATAGGTAGTTAGGTAGATAAGTAGATCAATGTTTAATTTTATTTTGTTTTTCAGTACCAGAGATTGAGCCTATGTCCTTGCACATGCTAGCCAATGCTCTACCACTGGCCTATGTCCCTAGCCCTTGACTTTTTGAGACGGTCTTCTTTCTCGTTCACCTAACAGACAGTGAGCTAGAGATCCTCCTACCTCAGTCTCCAGAGAGCTGAGACGATAGGCAGAAATATTTGTCTTAAGAGTTATGTGTCCTTTAAAACTCTTTTTAAAATGACAGTTAAGACAATTTGTCCAGTAGCATTAACCAAAATAATATTCTTGGTTGATATTTTTATTATGTCACAAAGAAAGGATAATTTCTCTTGCCTCAAGAAGGAACAGATATAATGTAAAACGACAAGATAGCATTCCGTGTAGCGTTCAGGAAAGAACATATTCCTCTTCTCATTTAGGAGTGCCACTTTGAGCACAGTAGCTCAGATAATTCAGTGACCCAAGGCTAGAATACTGTCACATCTATGTAGGCCCACAACCTACAACAGTTTCAAATCATCACATTCTTCACCAGTGTTTCTTAACTACACTGAAAAAAGTATCAGCAAAATACTTCCTGAAAGGCCCATCTTCCGCTCCTGGTCTTTCAAATCCAAATACAACATAAACAACATAGCTTCTCCCACTTCTGCTCTTTGAATTCCAGTAAAACTCTACTGCTCCAGACCTATGCCTCCAGGTAATTGTGTATTCAAACTCATTACTCACACAAATACACATATACTCACATACACATGTGCATCCATATTCAGGCACACCACACATGCGCACCACAGATTGGGACCTTCTTTTGAAAATGTAACAAATCTGGCAACACTTGGCCAGCATTCTCTTGTGGTAACAACTGTCTAGACCTTGTCTATGCCTACCTCTGATTTGGGGTTTGTTCCCTCAGTTTGGCACTATGCTCAGATGACCCAGATGTTGTCCCTCTCAACCACTTGGGTCACATTCATGTTATTGTAATTACTCTGCAGGTTTTTCTCTGCCTCTATGTGTCCTTCCCTATCTTACTCCAATTTGCCAAGTCAAAAGACTGGAAACCAATAGAGGAAACAGTTCCTTTGGCCACAGCTCTTATATGCATACCTTTTCTATTCTTCCCCGAATCTTCCCCATGGGATTGCTTATGGAAACTATGGTGCCCACAGGACTGGAGCTTAGCAGAATGTAAGAGGTGGGAAATAGGCACCAAGTAGATATGGAAAGCTCCTGGGGCCAACCAGAGAAGGGACCATGGTCCAAAGGTGCCAAAGGTAGAACCTTTTCATGGTCTTTGTTGAGATTTACTACATTTTAAACCCCACCCAGATATTAACTTTTACTGGCATTCATTTTATACTTATTTAGTGATTTTCCTCTACCAAACATTGTTTTACCACATAATAGTACTTCAGTTATCAGCACCTTCAAGAGATAAGGAAACTAAAGATCTCTAAAACCTCTATACCTCTAAATACAGAGAGGTTTATATAATGTTGGGGAGAGAGCTGTTGTTTTAATTTCATAGCATGGCCAGAATCAGAACATAAGCTGGATATAATTTTACCTAAGGAATGCATTTGACCTAATTAAATATTCTTATAAATAATTTTATGAGAGCCAGTAATAAAGTTATCCAATTATAATTGTATCAAATGTCATCATTAATCCATTAGTTATTGTATTAAGTTGTCAGTATTACAAAGTCTAGAAAAATGTTCATATATTTGTTGTTCAGCAAATGATGAAACAGGACTATGAAATGCCAAAAGTATTATATAAACAGAAATCCTTTTTAAAGAAATAAGTGCAAAACATCTAATGACAATTAACTAAAGGAAAAGTTGGATGTAAAAAAAAAAAGGAAAAGTTGGAAATTTGGCACACTATTGGTATGGCATCACATTTGACAAGTAATAGAGCTTAGTGAGTAAAATTTTCTTACATACTTATAAGAGTATGATACTATACTACTTGCTAAATAGTTTAATATTAGTTCCTTCCAGCTTTCTTAGATGTTATTTTTTCTTTGTTTTAAAATCAATATACAAATTTCCTATTTTCATTGCAAGGATGGCACAATGAAAACAAAGATCTACAGTTTACAGTAACAAATTTGAAAATCCCCGATAATTCATTTTAGGTAATCTTGTTTGATTTTGAATATTAGAATTGAAAAAAGTGCTGATTCTCATTATCTTCAGAAAAACCAAGACCCAGAGACCACAGAGAGTTCCTGGTCATTTATAGTTGAAGTGTAAAAAAGGGCAGAAAGCACTCTTTATATGGACACCAGAGTACTAATATTTTGTCTTTTCCTTTGTAACCAGTATGGGGTACAAGCATGACTCACGAATTGTAATCAAAACACAAATTTATTTTTGTCCCAGACCTTTAAACACTATTCTGTGAAAGAAATTCTCTGCCTTAAGCTAAAGACTTTGGCAGACTCAAGATTTTAAATAACTCTCAGATAATAAAATTCTTCTGGTCATAAAAATAATTACAAAAAGTCACAATTCAGAAATGGAAATTTCCTCCCCATGGAATAATCAGACTCTAAATCTGATTAAATAAAATCTTCACTATGGATGTGAATGCCTGCGTTGGGAAGTATGATAGCCTCCTATTTTCTCTATAAGCTCACCTTCCTTTTTTCTTCTTTTCTTTTCTTTCCTTTTTTTCCTGACACATAATGGGTCTGCACACTCTCCAGGGATGACACCTGAGTATTTCAGAAAGATCTTTATTGATTGGCAATGGGGCATTCTGTAAGTATGGATATATCAGCAACCAGTGGACATACCTCCATCTTTGTTCTGAGGCTTCTCTCCCAGTCAGGCCTGTTGAACGGCCACCAAGATCTCTCTCTGCAACTTTCTCCCCACATAGACTTTACCTGGCTCTTGTGTGTGACTTACCCTAACTCTCTTGCAGGTACTGGGATAGCGCACACCTCATCCTCTAACCATAGAACAGCCTGCTTTCCTGTGGTTATTAGATTTTTTTCCAGCTTGTTGGAATCTAGTGGCTTCAAACAGTTTATCTTTTGCAGCACTGAGCCAATTTAGTAGTCATTAATTCTTTCCATTTTTTTTATTATGGAAGTTTCTATTGCCCATATATTATGAAGGAGAACTTCACTAGGTGGCAATTGTTTCTAGGGTAGCAATTGTTATCTTTCAGGGTTTGAATTATGGATTTCCATATCCTCCTTGTATTTAAAGTTTCAGGTGAGAAGTCTGCTGGTGTGTGTGTGTGTGTGTGTGTGTGTGTGTGTGTGTGTGTGTGTGTGTGTGTGTGTGTGTGCGCGCACACGTTCTGTCTTGAGTTTGAACTCAGTGCCTGGGCGCTGTCTCTGAGCTTTTGTGCTCAAAGCTAGCATAGTACCACTTGATCCACTTCTGGTCTTGTCCTTGGATATAACTTGTCTCTTATCCTTTGTAGCTTTCAATATCCCTTCTTTATTCTGCATATTTAGTGTTTTATCTATAGTGTACCTAGGGATATTTCTTCCTTAAAACTGCCTGATTTTTAAGCTTCCTGTATATGGATGAGGCGTTTGAAGAAGTGGGTTTTTTTGGGCCATTTTTTGTATTGAATATTAAACCAATGTCTTTAATTTGTGTCTCTTTTATGCCCATGATTTATATATTAGATTTTTCCATGGAGTTTGTGGTTTTTAAAATTTTATTTATATTTTCATAGCATTTTGTAATGCTTTTGAATATTTGATCTAATTCCTCTACTTTTGTCTTCAATCTGATTTCCTAGTTTCAACTTTTTCTATTCTCTTTGCTAACCTTTCAGTTGAATCAAACTATTGAGTTCTTCATTTCCAGGATTTCAACTTACATGTTCTCCATGTTCCAGCATTATTCCTCAGAATAAGCCTAAATGACAATCAAAGAAACATTGATGATCACATGACTTTCCTGTTCAAGGACCCAAAAAAGTTAGATGAACTGAGGTTTAAGATTCAAGTGGCAAACAATCTTTCCTCACACTGGTACCATTATTTTATATAAAACTCTTCCTGCACCATCTTTAATGTAAGCTCTGAATTTGCATTATTACCCCAGTATTGTAATGTCTGAGGTTGGAAAGGCATTTTTAATCATTTTATTTGTTATTATTACAGTATTTAGTCATTAGACACAAGGTATCTTGATTTCATTTATTGTGTTTAGAGGTGAAATACTTGATCATTTAGGAATAGTATTCTTAAGCCAGAAATGGCCAGCACCCAAAGTATTCATTGCTGTGATGTCATAATACCTAACATTTGTTCTCACTCATTTAACAAGGCTCATAATCACAAACAGAACTTTGAAACTTTCTAGCACATAAATGATTATGGTGTTGAGATGGATGAGCTTATATGAACTGGACTAACAAAAGAAAGACTTTTGAAAGTCATAAATATCGCAGGGCTCATGTCTGTAATCCTAGTTACTCAGGAGGCTCAGATCTGAGGAACATGGTTCAGATCCAGGCCAGGCAGGGAAAATCTGTGAGACTCATCTTCAATTAACCACCAAAAAGGTAGAAGTAAAACTGTGATTCAAGTGGTAGAGAGTTAGCCTTGAACATAAAAGCTCAGGGACAGTGACAGGCCCTTATTTCAATCCCCAGGACCAGCACACACTCACATACACACAAGAATATCCTAAATGAGACTTGAAGAAATTCCTGTATTTAAGAGCCAAGCAGAGATAAACTAAGTATCAGCAATTAGAGGGATGATACTAAGAGAAAATGTCACAGAAGTCCCAGGAGTATATGTCCCACAGTGATACAGTCTTCTGAATGTGCAAAAACTGTAGATGCTGAAGACAGAACAGAATTAGTTGAGCTGTATTTCATTTCACTTATGCATAACCTCAGGCACATTACATAACTGATTCATTTGCAAATGTATTTCCAACAACTCAAAAAGGGAAATTTGAAATGCATTTCCCTATTTGTAGCTTGGAGAACTTTGAATGCAAATGTTTGTCCCTTGAAATGCTTCATCCAGGACACACAATTTTTTTCAACATTGTCAATAACAAAAAGGTATAGTCCTGTGTTTCAGTGTCTCACCCTTTCCTTCCAATTGCGCTTTTTATTTTTTGAAAATTAGCTTCCATCTTCACTTGTTCACAAGCATTTGCATTTTTTTTAAATCTTGCTAGCACATGGCAGCTAACTATGGCACTGGTAATTAAATGAATGCATGCAGATCTATGACAAACATAAGTATAGGTTTTTAAAAAGATGAACAGGGCTTGGTAAGTACATTAAGCAGCTTCTGCTCAATGGAGTGGGAGAAGTTAAAAGAAAGTAGAGAAAATCTTTACTATTAATTTTTTGGTTGATCCTACAGTAAGACCTTAAGCCAGTCCTTCTGCCACAAAAATAATTGCAACTCTTGTTTATGTCCTTGTGTTTTAGTCAACTAAGTTTGCAGTTATTTATAATCCTCAGATGAAAATTATTGAGTTTTCTGAGTAACATGTTATAAGAGCTGTAGAGAATGAGTTGGTGGATTTCAAATGCTTTGCCTTAGGGCTCATCTGGAAAGCCACAGTAGATTAATTTTGGTTACATAATTTACTGTTATTTCTTCTCTAGATAGACTTGAATGCACTATAAAAACATGCAATCATTTGTACATAATTGCCTTTAAATTATCTTCTATTCTGATCTGCTTCTTATTTTCACATATGCATGCAAGTGAGCATACTCTAAATATGTTATATTTCTCTGACATGCCCATTCTAAAATTAAGTTAGCCTTCCATTTCTTGGTAACTGAGAAGGGTTTCTTTCAGTTCTGGCATGGAAATGGAGAGGCTGAGTTGCAGACTCACACGGCCCTTTCAGAGGCCAGTTACAGGGATGCTAGTGCCAGGGCAACCATCATGCTTGATTAGAGAAGCATGTGTGCAGCAATACAGTTTATGCAAACCAGAAAAATGCAACAGAAGATAGACAACCTTTTGTGTTTGGGAGGAGTGGTGATTATATATTTTTCATGATGTAAAGGTAATGTACAGAGGGAGTTGCAGTTACATGAGTCAGATAATGAGTGTATTTCTTTTTGAACAGTGTCACCTCTTCCCTTGTTTTCTCCCAGTGTTTCCCTCCCAACACCCTCCCCCATAAGTTGTATAGTTCATCTTCAACACAGTGTCTAGTGAATAACACTGCTACATTTGCACACCCTTTGTTCCACCATTTCTGCATTCCCTCTTGCCCTCCACTAAACAGATAACCTTACATACAAGACAAAAGGTACAGAAAACAAGAACAGTAACAAAGAAGAAACAGAAACAAAATCAAAAAGCAAAGTAATACAATGCAACAGCAATACTCACAAGACAATATGTTGGAAATGAACTGTACAGCTTGTGGGGGGGGGAATTGTGCGGGGAGGAAAAGGAGAAGAAAAATGAGGGAAGGGGAAACAAGATTTACAAGAAATGTACTCACTACCTATGCATGCCACTGTATCACCTCTGTACATCACCTTGACGATAAAAAAAATTAAAAAGAAATAAGAAAAAAACCTCATTTCCATTTCCTTGAGTTCATTTCTATAAGCATCATTTTATATGATCATATGTAACCTTTGTTTTTGAAAACCCATTTTTTATAACAGGGACTAAATATATGAGAGAACAAGTAGAATACTTCACAAACTTCAGATCTGCATGCATTGCATTGATTGTCTTTAACTTCAGATCTGCATGCATTGCATTGATTGTCTTTCTATAGTGAACTTCTCACCAGTTAGCTCCAAAAAGAACGGAAAGCTTAATGCAATCAGTTTCATGCATATGAGAGAACACCTTAACCATGATATAAATAAAGTGGTAAACATGGAAAGAGATCTGTCAAACTTGTTTAAAACTTCGACACAAATAGATTTAAATTGCCAACTGTGACCTAGCATGAATAACAGAACAAGGTGAGATATCTTTTTTGTTTTTATATTAAAGTTGGACTTACTCCTTACAGAAAACTCAGTTCTCCAAGGCAAGGGCTCTTTCTGTTACTCTAGTTATGAAAGGGAAGGATCTGTAACAATCAATTTCTTGCATGGCATTATTTTTTTAACTCACCAAGCTCTGATCCTAACACTTATCAGAAAGGAAATTACTCAAATTCTTCCATGGAAGAATTGTGTATTTTTCTTGCCAGATAACATGCTTTCTTCATCAGACAAATATTATTCCTGGGAAGTTAGAATTATCTGGGGATAAATAGGGTGCGTGTCTATAAAGGGAAGACTAAGTAAAATTTAAAGTCAAGGCATAGAGGAATGATTGGATATGACAAGTCAATTTTCCATTAGCACCATTTACTTGAAAGTAGATCAAAGAAAAGAATATCTTTTATGTAATTAGAAGTTACATACTGGCAGTAACCAGTCTTAATAAACTGAACTAAAATACAGTCACTTGTACGTGATCTCCATTGCTTATTATATATTTAAGAGGAACAAAGTTCATTGCTTTCCATTATTGCCTCCTTTATGTACTTTTTAATTTTAATTTTATTGTCAAGGTGCTGCACGGAGGGGTTACAGTTACATACTTGAGGTAGGGAGTACATTTCTTGTTAAACTTGTTACCCCTCCCCCAGTTTCTCCCCCCATTTCCCTCCAAGTTGTACAGATCATTTCTAACATGTCTTGTGAGTATCGCTGTGGCGCTGGTTCCCCTTTGTCCTTTGTCTCACCATTTTTTGTTCCCGTTCCCTTCCCTAATTCAGATAAACATATATACCATACCCAGGGTACCAAAATCAAATACGGTGACAACAGGGGATAAACCACAGGGGGAAAATACACAAAAGAAAAAAGAAATCACATTAAAAACAACAACAAAGAAAAACCTCTTGTGTTCATGTTTTAGAATTCATTTTGCTTATCATCCTATGTACATAGCCATTGAGCTATTCTATACATTGCCTTTGTTAATCTTCACAATAACTCTACAAAGTAAATATCATTAAAGCCATTTCATGTTAAGAAAATGAAAAATCATAAGGCTAAAGAATTTCTCCATAACCAAATAGACAATAAATATCTACGCAGTAAATTACACAAATCTCTAATTGAAAAACCCGTCTAAACAATACTGTTGGGGAGGAGAAGAATAACAAACCACTGAAACAAGGACACAGGATGATCCATCGCAACAATGACACCCACAGGAGAGTGTATTGGAAATGAGCTTGACAACCTCTGGTGGTAGGGAGGAGTGAGGGAGGTGAGGTGGGGAAGGAATAGTGAGAGCACCAAAGGAGGGAGGAACAATGCTGGACTAGAAATGTACTAATTACCTGGGGGCTGGGAAGGTGGCTCAGTGGTAGAGCACTTGCCTTGCATGCTTGAGGCCCTGGGTTCGATTCCTCACCACCACATAAGCAGAAAAAAAAGCCGGAAGTGGCGCTGTGGCTCAAGTGGTAGAGCACTAGCCTTGAGCTGAAGAGCTGAGGGACAGCACCCAGGCCCAGAGTTCAGGCCCCACCACCAGACCCCCCCCCAAATAAAGAAATGTACTAATCACCTTACTCGTGTAGCCCCTTTGTACAGCACCTTTAAAGTAAAATAAAATTTAAAAAGAATATTAAAAAATACTGTAACCCAGGACATCCATAATATTTTTTAATAAAAGGATATATTAGAGTTCATTGTTTTTTATTATTTTTATTGACATCAAATATTCAACTCAATCCTAAAAGAAGAAATTATGTTGTAGAACATAAAGAATGTAAGCTGTCTAATCACGACCTTACTTTTAACTAATTATACAACTTTGGGTTAATTTCTCAATTTTTCTGGCCTCAGTTTCCATACCTATAAGATGGAGACAATACATGTGACACTAACAGTATAGATAAGTTAAAAATGAGTGAATAATAGAATTGATGCTAACTTTAAATGAAATAATCTGTGGAATCATGTAATAAAATATCTGATTCCAATTACCCATCTCTCTCTCTCTCTCTCTCTCTCTCTCTCTCTCTCTCTCTCTCTCTCTCTCTCTCTCTGTCTCTTTCTCTCTCTCTATCTATCTATCTATATAAGGTGATGAACAGAGGGGTTATAGTTACATACTAAGGTAATGAATACATTTCCTCGGTTTCAGTTTTTATATTTTAAAAATATTTTATAAAACACCACAACATATAATTTTATAAAAAATACACGATATACCTTCTCTGTACCATTTTGTTCCCTTAAACCTATATTATAAACTTCTTCAAATTCAACAACTACATGTTTTAATTTTCCTTTGAGGCTTCATGAATGTACTACATATAACTTAACAAATTATTTGTGTTTGACCTATTTTCATTTTTTTACAATTATAAATGGTTCTGCTTTTCACATCTGTGCATCATTTGTGTGTGTGTGTGTGTGTGTGTGTGTGTGTGTGTGTGTGTGTGTGTGTGTGTGTGTGTGCCAGTCCTGGGGCTTGAATCCAGAACCTGGGTACTGTCCCTAAGATTTGTTCTTCCTAAAGGCTAGTGCTCTACCACTTGAGCCACAGCCCCACTTCTGAATTTTTAGTGGTTAACTGGAGATAAGATTGTTTCATGGATTTTCCTGCCTGGTCTGGCTTTGAGCCATGTTCCCTCAGATCTCAGCCTCCTGTGTATCTAGAATTACAGATGTGAGCCACCAGCAGAGTGGGTGCTTTTGGGCTTTTTTTTTTTTTTTTTTTTTTTAACTACCTGCTTACCAAAAATTACCGAAAACAAAATGGTTGAGTCCAAGTGTATCTAGATATATAGGGACTTTTTTACATATGTAGCCAAATATTGCTAGAACCTGAGTGCTACATTTTATTCCCTCAATAAAGCCATATTTTCCTACCTCAGCCTTTCTTTAGCAATTTTTATACAAACATTTAGGTTTTCAACTTAAATTAATTTGATAAGAATTAAGAAAATGGAGGTGATGGGAAAGTGGGAGAAAAATGAGGGAGGGGGTAACAAGTTTGCCAAGTTTACCTTACACATGAAATTGTAAACCCTCTGTACCTCACCTTGACAATAAAATTAAATTAAAAACATGAGAAAACATTATTTTCACATTAAATATCAAGACAAATAGCATTCTGTAAAGAATCAGATAGAATATATTTTAGATTTTGTCCTGATATGAAATCAGTAGTTGATAAACTGAACTTCATGTAGTTTTCACCTCTCAAAATTTTATTCTTTTAAAAAAAATGTTTCCATTTTAAGTCATGCAAATCATTATTAGTCCATAGGGACAAAGAATCTGATTTGCCCTGGGCTGTGGTATGCTGTCCCCTGATTTGCATACATATAATGAGATTTTGTGAGGCCTGTGCTTCTTGATTTTTATCTCACAAAGTTAAAGGAGGAAGTAACATAGATGCCTAGACATCAGGCATTTTGGAGATTGGTGTCCTTCAATCTAAGCCTAAACTTTAACTCCTGCCCTCTAATTTAATAACAATATAGATGCAAACAAATTAGCCTCTTTGAACTTAGGCTTTTTCTTAACCTATAATAAAGCTGAGATCATTCATATGATGCCCCTAATTCTTGCAGAAGTAGTGAGCTAATGGCCAATATTTTGTAGTGTTCTGAAAAACTCACACATGAAATGTTGCAATAATATGTTGCATAGATGGATGAAAATGAATGGCTAAGTAGATACTTATTCATAAGTTTTACCTTATCATCTTTTTCTAATTAACTCTGGTACCTAGGAATAACTATTCACATTTGTTTACTGCTTTTAGATGAAATATTTTCATCATTTTATAAAGTTAGTCCTTCAAACAATCCTCTGAGGTATTTATTCCTGACACACGTAATACTGATCTTGGATATGAAGTAATTTTCCAAGATTATATGAAATATAGCTTGTTAACAAAAGAGCCATACGTTTAACATAGATCTTCTAATTACAAATCCAGGTTTCATTTACCTACATCCAGATAGATCCTTTCATATTTGAAAAGACTAGTCACCTTTACAAATGTCTCCCTCCCTGCAGTTGTTATTGATTGTGGGATCTTAAGATGACTCAGAACGAGTCTGTCCCATCCATAGTTCCTGCTGCCATAAAGTCTTGGTCAAAACAAGACTTTCTCTGCCCAACTCCAGCTTAGCCAATTGAACCACTCAGGACCTTGTGAGTTAAAGGTAAGAAAACACAGGCTGACAAATCAAAGAACAAGTGACAGTAAAGATAAAGCCCGAAGAAGGCAAGTGACTCAGAGAGCAAGGGATTTCCAGTCATAGCTCTGTTGAAATACTATGGTTCCCTTGTCTTGCCCACAGCATCATCTGAGTAGGGTGTGGTCATAACTTCAATAAGAGTGGGAACCACCCACCTGTACAATATCACTCATTATTTAGGCCATTCCAGATGAGCCTCTCTTCCAATCACATAAGCTCCAAATCAAAAATTCTGGTTGATCCTGTGAACAATGTGTGGAGACCTAGATAGGATTCTGAGAATAAATACAATAATAATTAAATATACCCATGCATAATATTGTGAGAATAATAAGAAATAAGCTCACAGGTAAAGGTTTACATATCAAAAGCTACATAACTATGTAAGTATGGAGCACATGTTAAAAGTATGATTAGAATAGGCAATGTTTATTTTGAATTACTTATTATAGGATTTCGAGAACTGGGGCCAGTGGCTCATGTTAGAATTCTAGTTACTTGGGAAATTGAGAGCTGAAGGAACACAGTTCAAGGTCAGATTCAGGCTAAAATGTTCAACAGATCCTTTCTTGAAAATAGCTAGCAAAATAGAAGTCTGGAAGTCATAGAATATCATCCTAGCACTCTACCACTGAGCCACCTTCCCAGCCCATAAAATATTATTTTTATGATCATATGCACATGGCCATTGAGCCTTTATGATCTGTTCCTATGCATATCCTGCTTTGACTTCACTGTGTGAATGTTTAGAATCCTGTATAACTTATGTCCCAGTGTATTTTTTAAAATTCTTCAGTGTGTTTACTTGTAGATTTATAAACACATTCTACTTACCACAAATGAGGGAAACCATGCAACCTATGTTTCTTTGGGTCTAGCTTATTTCACTTAATACAATTTTTTTGAAGTCTTTCCATTTCCTTACTAATGGTACCATTCATCCTTTTTGATGGATGAGTAGAATTCCATTGTGTATATGTACTACATTTTCTTGATCCATTTGTCCACTAAGGAACATCTAGGTTGAGTCTGTATCTTGACCATGGTAAATAATACTACAATGACCATGGTTGGGCTGGTGGTTTTAGTGTGGCATTGTTTGTGTTCTATTGGATAAATGCCCAGGCTTGGGATTCCTGGGTGATAGGGTAGTTCTTTATTTAGTCTTTTAAGCAACATCAATAGTGCTTTCCAGAGTGGATGAACAAGTTTATACTCCCATCAATAGTCCACATCAGCCCAGTTAGAACAGCTCTTATCAAGAAAATGACAAAAACAGGCATAAGCCAACAACACCCAACTTAAGAAATTTTTTAAAATGTTTCTTCATACAGGAATAAGTTAAATTGATACATAGTTTCCTAAGAAATTGTTTAGCATTTTCATCTCAATAAAATGAATATACTTTTACTGCAATGGAATATGAAGTGAAATTATCATAATATGACAGTGTACATAGAAATGAAGGCTGGAAATTAAAGATGTTTTTAAGTTTGTCAATGTTAAATGAAAATGAACTCTCACTAATTTTGCAAATCTGGCTTCTTGTACTGTGAAACTTTCATGCAGTTTAAACACGGGGATATATAATTTGTTATGAAATACAAAACAGCTCAAGCATACTTTAAAAGATTAAGTCTCCCTGGAATATAGAATGTACATTTCTCTTGTCTTCTTAAATCTCTGCAGAAGAAAAAAAATTTTGTACTCCTGAAACAGAATTATAAGATAACTGCTATACACCACAGGGCTAGTGTAGATTCCTCTAGTGAAACCATTAAAATTATGGTTAACACAGAGATTTGACCTGTTCCAGCACTGACCATGTTTAATGATCATATAAGTGATTTCTGAAGTGTCAGAAGCTTACATCCACCCCTGTTCTCTGTGGGCATCAGCCTGTGATGCTGAGTCATGAACCTCAAGCTACAGGGATTGTTGACTAACAAGCTCTAACAAGGTATCAACTGGAAAAGAAAATTAAATGCAAGTGTTTTGACCATCTTCTCCACAAACTAAATTATTTATATAACATCGACTCTGACAAGCACTTGCACTAGTATTTGTCCAATTTTCCAATCTAAATCATTCTATGAAAGAGCATGGTGGATTATATCATTAAATCAAAATTTAAAAGTTCATTTGAAAGGCCAAAAGGGCATACTTGCCATCTTGTCAAAAGAATAATAGTAATGATCTAGTCTGAAAGGAAGTTACAGACACTTTAGGGATATTACCACTGTCTTCAGAACTTGTCTACAAACTATCTGAAATGCCTCCTCATGGAGAGTTGGAGTCTTACTGCTTCCTTTTGAAACTAGGGTACTGTAGTGACTTGCTTAAACCCAACAGGCTGCAGCAGAATTGTTGCTACGTGACTTTTGAGGATGGGTTCTAAAGCTTCTTCCAGTTTCTCTTGGGCATCTATGAGTGAGCATCACTACCTTGAGATTGACTCAGGAAAGACATGTGCAGCCATTCACTACAGCAGACAGGCCAGGCTGAGCTTCCAGCTGTCAGCCAGAGTAAGCCACCTGAGCAAGCTGGCTTGGGCATATAGCCTATTCCAGTTTTCAAATAACTACAATCCCAGGCACATTTTACTGTCACAGCATGATAGACTCTAAATGAGAGCTGCTCTGCTGAGGTCTCCCAGATTCCTGAATCACAGCTCCTGAGCACAGTAAAATGGTTGTTTTATGCTGCTAAGATTTAGGCTAATGATTTGTTATCCGATAGTAATATCCAGAAAAACAAATTGACTCATCTGATCCTTACAGCAATCTGATAAAGCAGCTCTTTTTTAAAAATCATTTTTCACATGACAGAGCTGACTTCCAGAGATGTTTTAGCAATTCCCATATTATTTGACTGATAAGAAATAATGCTGGATTGTGGACCCAGGTACCAGACTCTATTTCTGAAGGAGTGACCACTTGTTTTCTCTCCAGTCACCTCTACAAAAATCAGTACTGCATGACCTCTTGCCAATCTCTTCCTGCCTACTGTTCTTGCCACAAATTTCCAGGTGTGATCACAAATTCCCTACTGTGGCAGAAGCATGAGCTGCTATGGAATTCTCTAAGACCACACGAATATGTCTAGGAACTACAGAGAAATTGACACCCCACAAAACAAACCAGTCCTCCCCAAACTCTTCTTTCCTTGCAGATAGGCACTCTTTTGGGAAGCAGATATTTTGGAAAACAGAGTCTCATATGTTCATCTCCATATCAAGCCAACATTTGCATCACCAAGGAACTACTATATCTCCTTTCCACCTCCTAAAATTCCATTTGTCTCCTACCCTCAAGTTGTCCTCTTTTATAAGAAGATATATTAACCATTCTTTTAAAGTCTGCTTCTGAGAAGCTGCAATATAGTTTCCAAACATATTTTCTTAACATTATTATGCCTATATATACATAAACTATACAGTCTTGTTTTACACACGTTAAACTTTTAAAATAAACAGTACTATACCCTAAGTTATCTCTAAGTTTTTATGTTCACTCCACACAATGTTGTGGAATGTTTCCTAGATTGATACATGGAACTTAACTTTGTTAAGTGCTAATATTATGCTACTTTATGAATACATCATAGATAGCTAAAGAATAATTAGGTGTCTTTTTTTTTTTACAATGAATCTTCCTATCTAGGAACTTGGTAATTTTATAAGTTTTGACACCTTCAAGCAATTTATTAGATATTTACCAACAAGGGTGTTAAGTAATTTTGTTAGATTCATTCATTGATACCTCATAGATTTCTTGATATTCACTAATTTGATAACAGGCAAACCTTAAAACTAATAAATATGAGGTATTCAGGGAATGACGAACTCTACAATATAAAAAAAAAGAAGATAAAAAGGAGACGTGTGATAGAACATTTTGAGGACAGTGAAGAACCATTTTAGGCAGGTTAATAACAATCTCATGTGAGACTGGTTCTCAGCCACATGAAGATGTGGAAGAAGAGCCACCAGAAACCCATCATTGAGGGGGGCAGCAAAGCAGGAAGAACTAGATGAAATGAAATCAGATCATGGATACCCTATCTATAATAAGCTGCTGGTTTTAGTGTGGATTGTGGTCATTGGAGCCTTGTTATGGCCACTTACAGACTATTAGAACTGCTCTATTGGCACATCAGTTGAGCTAAGAATGCAAGACATATGGGGTATATCCACATCCTGGTTGTGGGAGTGAACTTTTCCCTCAAAATCCAGAAAGACAGCTTTCATACAATCAGCATAGGCTTTCTGACAGAAACAGACCGACATTACGCAGCAATCATGTTTCACCTTAAACTTCTAATGGGTTCCCATTGTATAATGATGGGTTCCTTCCTACGTTTTTGTTTATCAATTATCATAGTGCTTATATGATTATCAACTCATACCTTTATACAGCATTCCAGATTCTACTTACTGCAGTGTTCTTTTTTCTTTTTTTTTTTTTTTTTTTGTCGGTCGTGGGCTTGAACTCTGGGCCTGGGCGCTGTCCCTCAGCTCTTCAGCTCAAGGCGAGCGCTCTACCACTTGAGCTACAGCACCACTTCCAGTTTTCTGGTGGTTTATTGGTGATAGGAGTCTCACGGTCTTTCCTGCCCGGGCTGGCTTTGAACCGCGATCCTCAGATCTCAGCCTCCTGAGTAGCTAGGATTACAGGCGTGAGCCACCAGTGCCCGGCTATTACTGCAGTGTTCTTTTCCCAAACCCAGTCAGAGTTCTTCTCTGTTCAAACTTTTAACCAAGAATATTTATTGTTGCAAACATCTGGCAAATTGACGTTTGACCACCCTCAAAATGCACCTTTCCTTTAGAAAAACAGAATGTACTTGAGCACTGACATACACTTAACTACACCTGCTTAGATCCTATGTTTTTCTTTCACACATTTCCTCACTTCTTATCTCTTCTGGCTTAAGACCACCTTATCACTGGTAGAGCACCAGCTTTGGAAAAACTCCAGATCCAATTCAATTCTTGACACAGTAAGGTGGTCTTAACATACAGTTGTGAAATGGAACTGGTTCATTGACTATATTAGGGTAAATGAATTGGATCTTGACTTCCAACAGTGTTCACTTAAATTGTACAGGAAATGCATGAAAGATAATACAGATACAGCATTTAAAGAGAGCATGTTTCTTTTCCAAAAGAAAATAATCATAATTCTGGAGGTGGGGTGCTTTCAATGAGTGCATGAGAAATAATAGAAACATTGACTATTTACTAAAATGTTCTTTTAAAACTTAATCGTGACAGTGCTTGTGGTGGATTTCTTCTACCCTGGCATGATTCATTGCCATAGGGACATTCAGGAATGCAAAGGGACACCAGCTCTTCTCCTCTTCTACCATCAACAGAGCAATTCCTTTTTTTATGTTCCTGAGAAGGTTCCATTCATGTGGCTAATAGCACTTTCTGCAAACCCTTACAAGTTCCCAATACCAACACTCAGTACTACAGTTGAAAATCAGGGCAGAACTTTGTGTAGTCCAGCGTCACAGTTTACTTCATCATTAACAGGATAATCTCAGGTTAGTAATATAAACTCTCTATGTTTTGGTTATCTTTTCATTAGTGTTGATTTTCTTTCCATTGTTTGAGACAACTTAAATAGATCTGGACTCATAGCAAGTATTCACTGTCTGCTATTAGTGCTTTTCCTCCCCCATCAAATATTCTTAGGAAATGACCTGATTACTTCAAGTTTATATAGGTCATCCAGCTTGAATATTCTTAAATTCTTATTATTTTCCTGCTAAATTTGCCTTTACAATTTTTTCATTCTTTCTTTTCTGTTATTCTTTCTTTTTATTCATTTTAATTCCCATAAATATGCATTTTACTTTTCAAAAACTTCAGACACAGCTGCTTTGAGAGACAGTTTGGCAGTTTCTTACAGAACTAATCATAGTCTTATCATACAATCCAGAAAACATGCTCCTAGTTATTTACATAAGTGGAAAACTCCTATCTGCACAAAAACATGTGCATGAATGTTTGCTGCAGCTTTAGTCATAGTTGTCAAAAAGTTGAAAGTAACTGAAATAACCTTAAATGGGTGAATGGGAAAATGAAGTGTGACACATTCAGACAATGTAATACTTTTTGGCAATGAAAAGAAATGAGTTATCAAGCTCCTAAGAAACATGGAGGGAGCTTAAATGCATAGCACTTAGTAAAAATAAAACCTGTCTGATAGGTCTCAATCTACATATGTTATGATTTTTAAGTACTTGTTATTCTGGAGGAGACAAAACTCTTAAGACATTGGAAGGATAAACGACTGACAAGGTTAGGAAGAGAAAGGGAAAGGTAGGGAGTAGAGTGAGCACAAGGGACGCTAAGGGCCCAGGGAGATGCTACTGTATGACTCCATGAAGTTGGACACATGGCATTATTTAATACAACAAATACATCTGTAGAACCTAAACTGAACTCTAATGCCAACTATGGATTCCAGTCAGCAATAAGGTTTCGATATTGGTTCATCAATTAAAACAAATTTACCACACTAACGAAAATATTCATTTTACTTTATCTTTGAATTTAGCATACATTATAGACACAGAGGTGTTTCATTGGGATAAGTCCATACACTGTACACAGTGTATTCGGATGGAGTTCACCCTTCCATTATATTTCTCCACTCCACGCACTCTTGTTTTTGAAGTAGTGTTTGAGGGTTTTATTATGCTTTCCTATGGATTATGAAAGATAGACCTTCTGTATATACATCATAGGTGTAACACCCCAATATTCTTTTCTTTTTTTAAAATTTTTTTTGGGTCCAGTTGTGGGGCCTGAACTCTGGGCCTGGGCACTGTCTCTCAGCTCTTCAGCTCAAGGCTAGTGCTCTACCACTTGAGCCACAATGTCACTTTCCGGCTTTTTTTCTTTTTGCTTATGTGGTGCTGAGAAATTGAACCCAGGGCCTCAGGCATGCAAGGCAAGCGCTCTACCACTGAGCCACCTTCCCAGCCCCCAATATTCTTTTCTTTTCTTTTCTCTTCCCACTCTGCTGATTCTTCCCCTAGACAGCCCACCTTTTACATGTATATCTCCATTATTATCACCATTATTATCATTTTAGATCTAGACTTTATAAGTGATCAAAAATATTAAGTATATGACTTTTTGAAATTTTAGCTTACCTTGCTCAACTTCATGACCACCAGTTTCATCAAGTTTCCTGAAAAAAGTATGTACCTATATACTCTAAGAACTAAAATCCATTAGTAACTTTTTAAAACTAAGAAAGGTAAAATTACTTCTGGAGAAACAAGAAAGGCCAGCAGAACTGCAACACGGTAGACTTGTAGATCCATGGTAGACCCATAGACCCTGAGTGTAGGGCACCGGGGCCAGCCAGGGGCCACCAATGCCCAGAGAGGACAGTGCACTTGTTGGTTGGGGTTTCATAAAACTTTTCAAATGCACCCAAAGATAGAGATAACAAATGCATTATACCCATTTGATACCATCTAGGGGTCTTGGAGCCTTTCTATCCTCTACCAAATAATTGAGGCAGGAAAAATGGTAGCAGAGGCAACATTTATTTGACAATGAAAGTGAGGCGCCAGGGGAAAACCTCCTAGCTACTGGCCAGGAGATACAAGCCCTCAGCTAGGACCCAGGACTGGGTTGGGGCGACCTGATGCTGTGTGAGGTATTTTTACCCTGCTTCCTGTTGGGGAAGAGGAGGAGAGGGGAGGAGAGGAAAAGGAGGAAGGGGAGGAGGAGGAAGAGAAAGAGGAGGGGGTTGCAGACTTCTCTCCAATGTTGATGGGTCACACTTGTAATCCTAGCTACTCCGGAGGCTGAGATCTGAAGATTGAAGTTAGAAGAACCGCAGATCTGAGGATTTTTATCTCTAATTTGGAACTGTGGCTCAAGTGACAGAGCACTGCTAGCCCTATGCAGAAAAAGCTCAGGGACAGCATCAGTTCTGAGTTCAAGCCTAGGACCTGGACAAAAATAAAATAAAATACAGACTTCTGAGTGTGAAAACAAACAAACAAATAAGCAAGTAAATAAAGTCACTTCTTAATAAAATTTCCCTAAACAACTAGAATGTACTATGTGTAAAGCAAAGGGAAATCCTGGGGCTATTTTAGACTTCTGCTTGCTTCCATTATCCTACCTTGTGCCACCTCCTGACATCACATTTATTTTTGAGAATAAACTTAAGCTGATGTCCTTTAAAATGGTCTCTTCCATTTTACCTTCCCCTTATTTGCCTGGATTTTTATCTACTTTCATAAGTTCATCTACTTTTTATACAGGGCATATTCAGGATAGGCTAATCTCCTATACATTTTTCTAGCTTCTTTGGGATTCCTAGTCGGGAAAACTGCTCCCATATACAAGCAAGAACATGATTTCCCTGGTCAACTTATTTTCTTTTAATGATTCAGTTGCTCAGAACCAAAAACTTGGAGCTTTGCTTGATATTTTCTGAAGACTTAGCTCTTAAATTCTGTACAAGTATTAATATTTTATCATCATCTGTCTAGAGAAGATGCATTATCTAGATACATTGGCAGTTTTCTGCTTCCTCAAGAGTACTGTATCTCCAGTAGAACTAGAGACAAAACTACCTAAGCCCTTAACAACTTGGCTCTCTATTCCCCCTCCCCCTCGCCCCCTGCCCACTTGGCCATCAAGTTCAATCGCTTCTCTCTGCAGCATTATGCAGATTCAAATCCTTATTTGTGGCTCTGTTGTCCGGACTTAGATTTGGAATTGCCTAGAACAGTTCTCAAGTCTGTAGAGCTAGATACAACTCTTATTTGTTTCAAACAATCTCAGCATTCCTGCCCTATCTTCCATACTTGCATGAGGAAATTTTACTTCATTGTTCAGAGAATGTATTTCCTCTAACTTTTCTTTTTAAATCCCACTGTACAAAGTCTTTTTTTACCCAATTCTGGTCTCCATTTTCCTGCCTGGTTATGTTTCCCAAGAAACTTTTTTGTTTCCATGTCTATTTTTCTTTCAATATTATGAGTTCCTTATGAGTAGGAGTCAATATAGCATAGTTCTTGGTATACAAAATGTACTTCTTACATATGCATTGAATACACCGTACTTAATCTGTATCTGTCTCAATTCATATTAAAAGATGACTTCAAGAAAGTAAATGAAAAATGTGTTTCCATGGCTAAAAGAAAAAACAGTATATACCATAGAGATTTGTTTATATAGAATAGATGAACATGTTCTAATTATAAGGGAATACTGTTTACTATCTGTTAGATAGTAAACAGCCTAGGGTCTGATACTTCATTTCATGTATCTTACCAATATCTTTGCTCAAAAACCTGTATGACTATTTTGACTGTTTGCAGCATTGATTTTTTTTAAATCAGACTTCTTCATCCCACTCACTAAAGCCCTGCTTGTTTTACGGCTAGATAATGCAAGTAAAAATAAGACAACCATAAACTCAACAGGCATTTGGCTCTTACAATCAGAAGAAAATGGCAGTTATACTGGGGTGAATAGGATCACGAAGGTGGCAGGATTCAGATGTTCCTTCTCAGTGTGCAACTAACTGATACTCTACTGGTTAGTGGTGGGGGTGGGGGGAGGTTGTGTGTCTCAGCTCTGGCAAAACAATCAAGGTGAACTTCTGCGGTTACCATTTTAGAATCAACTCTCTAGCCAGAGAACTTTCAGGCTTCCTCTCACTTGCCAAGCTGGTCTTCCGTACCCCTCTCAGGATTTGTGTGCTTTCTCCCTGCTAAACCCTCGAGGTGGACTCCTGACCTCTTTCTTTGCTAGAGGTGCGAATGATGCCAGAGTTCGCTGTGTGCTCTGCGGCTCTCCAAAGCTCCTCCTTCTCCTCCTCTTCCTCCTCCTCCTCCTCCTCCTCCTCCCCGGACGGTGACAGTCCTTGGGGCTGGCGGAGGTGAGGCCGAGGCAGGACAGGGGTGCACTCCTGGGGGTGCAGAGCCTGTGTGCCTTTGGGGGTGGGGGGTGAGCCGGACCCTGGGTGCCGGAGAGGCCACGCCGGCAGGGGCCCGGCGTGCGCGTGCCATGCGACGCGTGGACTCTTGGGGCCACCCCCCTGCTGCTGCTCGTCGGGCCCCCGGCTCGCCCCTGGGGCCCGGCCGCCCGGCGCGGGCCGCTGTCCACAGTGGGAGGTGCTGAAAGCAGGGAGCGGGCGCGGGGGCGCCGCGGCGGCCAGCGGCTCGGCGCGCCCCCCTCCCCGGCCCGCGGCGGCTCCTCCAGCCCTGCCCGCCTCCCGCAGCCATGTTCCACGCGCGGGGACGGGTGGGGGAAGGGGCGAGAGACGGGGGAGCGGGGCGGAGAGAGGCGGCCCTGCCTCGGGGAAGGAGGGGATGAGAGTTGGGGGGAGCGGCGGGGGGAGGAGGAGGAGGAGGAGGAGGAGGAAGCGGTGGTGGTGGCGGCGGCTAGCGAGGACCCGGCGCTGGGTCCTGCAGGAGGACTCCCGGGAGCCACCATCATGGTGAAGAGGAAGAGCTCCGAGGGCCAGGAGCCGGACAGCGGCCGCGGCATCCCCCTGCCCATCCAGACCTTCCTGTGGAGGCAGACCAGGTGAGGGGCGCCCGGGGCGCGCGCGGGGCGGGCTGGGCACCGTTTCCCGGGGCCGCCACCTCCGCCGCCGCTGCCCAGGCCGAGCTGGAAGCACAGCCCTGTGCACCCGCTTCAAAACACGTATTAACATAACACGGAAACAAATACGCCAGTGAAGTTTGATGACACGCAGCTCGGCGGCTCGGGGAATGAATACATATACATTATGGGGGGGGGGTTGGCAGGGCAGGGAGGCTGGGAGGAGGGCCAGGGAGCCAGGGAAGAGAATGACCATGACTGGTGAGCTCTGGAGTCCCATGCCCCCTCCACCTCCTGCTGCCAGCCTGGGTGACCTGTTGTGGGGTTTTGTTTTTTGTTTTTGTTTTTTTTTTTTGCAGCTCTCCCGTTTGGCGAATGGCTGCTGTGCCCACTTGTTAACCATTTTTACTCGGATCCGGCCGGCGTATTCTTTTCCTCTTCCACCAGGAAGACTCATATTTGATAACAGCTTTGCTCTTCCCCTCTGGACAAGATTGATAGCTATTCCAATACATAGCAGAGAAGATGCTCTTCTTTTTATTGTGGAGAGTTAACAGATAAGGAAAACAGATTGTAGCAATTGTGGCCCACAGCTGGATTCAGTCCCTCAGGTTTTAATAGGACTGCACACACACGAGGAACGCACCACTTCTCGCCATCGGCGATTTAGCATCTGGTTAGGTGAAAGTCCTCAGAAGAGGAGAGAATGGGGGGGGGGGGGATGGTAGATTTGCACATCTTTTTCATCTATGTAATTGCACGTGTAAAAAGAGAACGTCGTCAGCTGTTCAACACTTGCCCATTAACAAGCTATAAGGAAATGTGAAATTGGAGTTTCACGGCACCGTGGCTCAGCCATTGAAAAATATATCATAGGATGCTGTCACAAAAATGTTGCTCATGTTTATAACAGAAATCTCTTTCGGCTTTTCAGTGCATTTTTGAGGCCTAAACTGGGGAAGCAATATGAAGCCTCTTGTGTGGTATGTGATTTTCACCATTTAATGATTATTTTTGTGTTCTGCCTAGTAATTTGAACCCGAAGAAAGACTAAATCATATTGATGCATGTAGTAATTCACTGGGGAAATATTATCAAACACCTACTGTGTGTCAGGTACAATTCTACTGTCAGGATAGAGAAAAAACTAAAATAACAGCATTTACAGTGTGTGGGGGGAGAAGGTAGGACAGGCCTCAAACAAATATGTACAGAAAACACGCATTAAGCCAGATGGTGATAAGCATTATGGAGAAAAATTAAACAACAAAGGAGATTAGGAAGCCCTGTGGTCGGGTGTGTTTTATAAGCAGTGGGTAGATAAGGCTTAATTACTAATGTGATGCTTGAGCAATGACACTGGGAGGGAGGAAGGGAAGAAGGGAGGAAAGAGCAGGGGACTGCAGGGCAAAGGGCCTTAGTGGGGAGAGACTGAGTAGGAGAAAAGAGGGTAGAGAGATAAAGGAACCATGGGCCTTCAAGACTAGTGTAAAAAGTCAAATTCTTACAAAATGGAGACCATCAGTAGATATTCATAAATTGAGTACTTATGAGCTACTAGAACAACATATACAATTCTATACTTTTATGTGTCATCTATATTCTGCAAGTCTGGAAGTGAATAGTATAAAATAATTATGAAAATAGCATTAATATTTATACAGTTATGAAGTGCACTTGTCCCAAAGTTCTAAGACAAATTTGTTTTGCAAATTGACTAAGTAAGACATGAAATAATGAAGAAAATTGGAAATGGATTTTTTAGCAGCCTCCATTGAAATCCAGAACTCCCACAAATAGCTGTATAATGTAAATGATGAAAGATACTCAGTTGCATATTGATACCAATACTTACAAATTGCTACATGGATGACCTTCTCATAAAGAGCTTTGAAATGTGTAAGAGCCACAAATTATGAAGAATGCAACTGAGGAAATTACACACACACACACACACACACACACACACACACACACACACACACACACACACACGACACTCAAGTAGAAATTTGTTTTGTTAAGTCTCTCTCTTTCAGAATTGCCATAGGGAATTTTGGGGGGAGGGTCAGTTTTAGAGCTTGAACTCAGGGCTGGATGTTTTCTCTGAGCCTCTTTGTGCTCAAGGCTTGTGCTCTACTTGAGCCACAGCTTTTGAGTGGCTTTTGAGTGGTTAATTGGAGTTAACAGTCTCACAGGGACTGTTTTTTTTGCCTGGGCTAGCTTTGAACCATGATCCTCAGATCTCAGCCTCCTGAGTAGTCAGGATTGCAGGTGTGAGCCACTGGTACCCAGTGGGGATATTTTTTAAACACAAATTTCTTAAAATAATCAATTCATGGACTATCTTGTACCTAACTCATTGGAATTATTTTTTGATTCTTGAAATCTCTATACCTTCCTTAAGCCACATTGACAACTCTCCCAGTTAAAATCACCATGGCCTTTCTCTGTTCTTGGCAAACATACGTGTGACATTTCCAATGTTGCCACAAAATATCAAGCAGCAAAGTTACATGTAAGGATGGATAGGTGGATAAATAGGGAGCAAGGTATACAGATAGCAATATAGAAAACAAGTTCCAAGTTTAAAATATTCTCTGAAATTACATTAGTAATATAAAAAGACAACTACCTCGAACTCACTGAGATCATAAGATATGTAATTTATCCTCTTCCATGTACTATTAAACAGTATAAACTATAGTTTCTTAGTCTCTAACATACACATCACTTAATGAATTTGCAGATAGATACACAAGGACTCCAAAATTTTAAGTATTCGTATCGATATGTCCAACATATCTAATGGTCTTCTTTATATTCTTTTTTTTGGGGGGAGAGGGTCCGGTTGTGGGACCTGAACTGTGGGCCTGGGCGCTGTCCCTCAGCTCTTCAACTCAAGGCTAGCACTCTACCACTTGAGCCACAGCGCCACTTCCGGCTTTTTTCTTTTTGCTTATGTGGTGCTAAGGAGTCGAACCCAGGGCCTCATGCAAGCAAGGCAAGTGCTCTACCACTGAGCCACCTTCCCAGCTATATTCTTTTTTTTAGATGTAGATTCCATCTCCGATTGTACTCTGTATTAAAACCTCAGAATACCTTTCATTTCCATTTTGGAGTAAAAATATGAATAGTTCTTATTGGATATTCTCTGAAGTAAGTCATGCTTTTCTTCACAAATACCCTAATAATGCCAATTGACCATTTGGGGAATCAAGCACTAATCATGTCCTTACAAGTTAAATCTTCAATTCTTTCATTCTAGTATTTATTAGCTTCTCTTTCCCCAATACAGTAGTGATATTCTCCACCGGCAAAAAAAAAAAAAACAAACCAACCAACAAACAACTGAGTAGATCAAACCTTTTTTTAAATGTCAAGGTGATGTACAGAGGGGTTACAGTTACATAAGTAAATAAGTTCATCTCCTGTCAAACCTGTTACCCCTTCCCTCATTTTTTTCCTACTATCCCTCCCCACACTACCCGCTAGATCAAACTTTTTAACATGTTTCCTTCTCTGTAAGAATCCCTGGCACAGACAGATGTGATAAAGAGAAAGCAAGGATAGTTTCTGCTCCTTCTTTCCCTCATCCCCTTTTCTCTCTGTATCCAACAGATTCTTTTAAAGTGGTTTTTCACAGTCTAGGCATGAAAATAAGGAATATTTTTCCAGATTATTACTGGGTACATGGAATAAATCAGGGAAATTAGGCTTTGCAAATGGCTGACATTCATGAGTTGTATCTAAGTAAACACCTGTTGAACAAGTTGACATAAATTCTGTCTTTCAAGACACTTTTGCATATTTCCCACATTTTTATTTCCATCTGCTGCTCTGATGGTTCTTTGGGATGATTCAGCAACATTTCATAAAATATCATACTCAAAAATCTCTTGAGGTTAGTTATATTTTTCTGTTCGTTGTTAGTGGAAGCTTATTTTGACAAAACTAGAGTTCATTAATAGTTCAAGCCATATATTTTGGATCAAAAGCCTGTAAATGAGGCCAAGCATGGTAGCACATACTTGTATTCCCAGCTATCTCAGGAAACTGAGATAGGAGGATTGAGGTCCAGGAAAAAAAAGTGTATAAGACCCTATTTAGAAATAAACTGAAAATAAAAAAAGACTGGGGAACATAACAAGTGGTAGAACACCTGCTTACCAAGTATGACGTCCTGAGTTCAGTCTGCAGCACTGCCAAAAACCAAACCCAGCCAAATCAAAACAACAGCTTGCAAATGGTCAGATATATTCACTGCAGGTTGAACATATGCATGTGAACATATGCATGGAACACAGCAATTGTGCATCCTAAAAACTTCGGTCCAATGATTTACATCTTTTTTAGATATAGAGTCCTTTGATGTTCATTTCTTAGCCATCAGAATCTTCCTCTGTCTTTTTCAAATGTGCAGTCCTTTGAACGAGTGCTGGTGGAAAACAAGCTTCATGGCCTCTCCCCAGCCCTCTCGGAGGCCATCCAGAGCATTTCCAGATGGGAGCTGGTGCAAGCTGCCCTGCCTCATGTCCTCCACTGCACTGCAACCCTACTTTCAAACAGGAACAAGCTAGGTGGGTGCTTCTGTACTGCATTGTAGTTGCATATCTTTGTCCTTTAGAGCCAACTCTCCTGAGAACAATGAACAATGCGTACTGAGTAGTAACTAGTACTGTTCCAGGTAAAGTGTATGTAGGTTCTCATGTAATTCTCACACCTATTCCCTCACATCAGTACCAGAATCTTTTCTATTTATCACTGAAGGAATTGGTTTTCTTTAATTTTCTTTTTCTGCCAGTCCTGTTGCTTGAACTCAGGGCCTAAGCGCTATTACTGACCATTTTTACTCAAGGTTAGTGCTTGAGCCACAGCTCCACTTCCAGCTTTTTGGTGGTTGACTGGAAGTACGAATGGGACTTTCCTGCCAGAACTAGTTTTGAATCTTGATCTCAAATCTTAGTTTCTTAAGTAGCTAGGATTACAGGCATGAGTCACCCACTGACATCCAGATGTTTTTAATTCCTTGACTTTGCAAGTAGTATGTGAATACATCTTTTTTCTGAAACAGTAAAATATTACAGGTTAGCTAAAGACACTCGCCTGCGTAAGGTGACATCCAATGGAGGAGCTCTTTGCCTGTCCAGTTTCTAGGGAAGTGACTTTCAAGAATTTTGCATCACCTTTACAACATTTCCCCAGCTTTGTCATAGTAATAGCTCTGTGTGTGTGTGTGTGTGTGTGTGTGTGTGTGTGTGTGTGTGTGTGTGTGTGTGTGTGTGTAATTTTGTGAACTGTCATTTTTACTTGGACATATGTCATAGCTATTGCTATTTATCCCAAGTTAAAAAACATACTTCTCATCTTATTCCTTCCCCCTCATTTGTGACTCTGCTCAAATGTTAGCTTTGCAGAGGTATTTTTCCAGGTCATGTTATCTAAAATAGAAGTTGCTATCTTCAGAGTTTATATTTTAACCCTGATGCTACCTGTCTGGGAATATACTGGGAATCAAACTGATGAAATGGGATTCTCCACGACAGTGTGCTAGTCTGACAAGATTGTAGCCAGTAAGAAAACCACAGTAAGCAAGGAGATCTGGCAGCCATGCTTGTTAGCAATGAGAGGGATGCTTGTGTCCCCTAGGAAACTGAACCACACAGCACAGCAATGATGTTCTTCTCTGCCACCTCTGTTGGTCTGGTCACATGGCTGACCTTTCCCTGGCCCTGCAATTATCTCATGCAGGCCACCAGGATAAGCTGGGTGTGGCTGAGACTAAACTTCTTCACACCTTGCATTGGATGCTCCTGGAGGCCCCCCAGGACTGCAACAGTGAGCGGTTTGGTGGCACAGACCGGGGCTCCAGCTGGGGTGGCAGCAGCAGCGCTTTCATCCACCAAGTTGAAAACCAG
Organism: Dipodomys merriami; assembly: GCF_024711535.1. Classification (NCBI taxonomy): domain Eukaryota; kingdom Metazoa; phylum Chordata; class Mammalia; order Rodentia; family Heteromyidae; genus Dipodomys; species Dipodomys merriami. Next base: position 24,401,445 of record NW_027202270.1, on the reverse strand, counting down.
GGATCTCCAGGGCAGCCTTGCCAAAGCAGCACCAATGATGAAGAGGAGAACAACCGAAGGAAGATCTTCCAGAACTCTATGGCTACTGTGGAGCTGTTTGTGTTTCTGTTTGCTCCTCTGGTACATAGGATCAAGGTAAGCAGGAAGCTAGCATCCAGGTTGGGGTGGGATGGGGAGGAGGCGGGGGTGGGACTCAAGTGGTATTTCTAGTTGGTGTGTTCATATCTTTGTATGATCTCAAGCCAAGGCATGGAAAGTCTCACTTTTTGTATTGCACAGCTGAATGTTATTTCGAATGTATCCTTTACTTACTCAGTGGTTTCTCATTAGCCTCAGGACAAAACCCAACAAATGGAACCTGGTGTATAAGGTCAAGAATGATCTAGGGCCTAAATCTTTTCTTGATTTATCAACTGCTATTCCCTACTGACCACCTCCTTGAAAGTCTTTAGAAGCATTCACTGAAAATGCTCTTGCTGTTTGCACCATCCTCCTTCCCCTCCTCTTTTCCTCCAACATCTATCGATGTCATTTCCATGAAGCTTTCATTCCAGCCTCCTCCACGTAGCAACTACCTCCTCTGGTTTTATAGCATTTTTGTAACTACCTCTATTATAATTATAAGGTCTAGAGCAGAAAGTTTCAAAATTTTATGTCCTATGGACTTTCTGACAGCTACAGCTGAAGGATTGTACTTTAAAATATTTTAAACTAGAAGAAAACATGGGACTACAAGAAACCAATATTCTTAAAATGTAATTATATCCATCCACATTTGGGTCTAGAAAAGAGAATTAAACTTGAAATCAGTTAGCTAACACTTCCAAGATGTGTAACCTTGGTGATATTGCCTAAACTTTTAGATCCTTAAGTGCACCATGTTGTGGATGCATCTAATTATATGAAGACACATAATACCATGTTCCTTCTAACTACTAAGACAGGAGTTAAAATTGTTAATATGTTCGAGTGTTCTTTAGTAGAATAATATCACCCTAATGAATAAATATTCAAGCTAGCATATATGTGTGGGGGTTGTGGAATGCATGTGTACAGTTTTGTAGCCATTAACAATCACAATGAGTGAGGGAAGGGACTAATGAGACATTGTACTTTATTTTAGTTTCCTAAAAATTTCTCCCTGTTGACTTTGTCCCATTTCTGATAGGAATGGATTTGAAACAACCTGTGAATTCTCAACATGCAATTCATATCCTGGCAGCATTTTTACACATTTTTAATGTAGTTAAACCAAAGGGTTGCAAAAGCTTTCAATTTCCATTTTAGAAGTCTTTTATAAAAGGTCTACTTAAGTAGAAAATGTTTGCTTAACTGAGACTCTACACCAGGTCATTAGGGGACCTGTAAGACCTTTGTTCGTTCTTAGTGTGTATTAATTGTGCACTCAGTTTACTTATGTCTGCTTCATACGTAGACAATGGATTTTGATATCAATCATTCCTCCAACATTCTCATTCCCTCTCTCCTCTCCTTTTTTCCTCCACATCATTCCACAATTATAATCATGTTCACATATATGTATGTATGTATGTATGTATATATTTAATATATGTATAATCTTTTGGGACTAGCTTCTGCATACGAGAAAGAAACACACAACCTTTGTCCTTCTGAACTTCACTCCTTTGCTTAATATCATTATCTCCAGCTCTGTCTGCTATACTCATTCTTAGTATGTCTGCTTATGTTCATCTCATTTGCTTCTTTCTTGTTCATGAACCTTTTACTATTTGGAGTCTCTCATTTTCAAACCCCATAAGCTCATTTTTATTTTTAGTTTTTATACTAGTATTTCCTTCTCCTTGAAATATTTACTTCTATTCTCTATCCTATATTTTTACATGGCCACATCTATCTTATCAGTCTACTCACCCTAATGAATAAATATTCAAGCTAGCATGTATGTGGGGGGAGGGGTATGCGTGTGTATAGTTTTATAGCCATTAACAATCACAATGAGTCTTCTATGATTACTTTTGTGCTACAAGTCCCTTCTTCTGCTTGTTTTCCACTTTTGATAATTCCATTGGAATTATTATAGATGTTTGTGTACATGTTGATTGCCCATTTCTTTTTTTTTTTAATTTAATTTTATTTTATTTGAGAACATACTGTACAGAGGGGTTACAATTACATTGGCAGGACAATGCATACATTTCTTACCAAGCATTGCAGCCTCCTCCTTTGTTTACCCTTCACCTCCCTTCCCAGCCTCCCCCCTCCCCCCCCACCCAATCATACCCCCCTCCCCCCCCCACACCGACATTGTAAAGCTTGCTTTGACATGACATTTTGTAATTCTCCTTGTTGCAACAGGTCCACCTGAATCCTTAAACGACTTGTTTGTCCCCATCTCCTCCACATGTTATACTGACATCAAATAAAGTGAAAGCGGGGGTTACACTGTGGGGGAGGGACATACAAAGCAACAAAGAAATAATCTTATAAATGCGTTATAAACACATGCATGAAAGAAACGAAATCATTAAAATACATATTTAAGGGTTCGTTTTCCTAACATCACATTATCTAACCTTTTCCGCTTGACTCATACCTATACTAGATATTGCAAATAAGGGAAACCATGGGACCTATGTTTCTTTGGGCCTGGCTTACTTCACTTAATATAATTTTTTCCAAGCCTTTCCATTTCCTAACAAATGGGGAAATGTCATTCTTTCTGATGGAGATTGCCCATTTCTTGACTGCCTAGATTCCAATTGTATCTCTAATGTTTAACTACTGTATGGCATATATCAGGCCCTCAGTATTTTGTAACTGATTTGATATAGAACCTAAGTTATTATCAAGAATGGATCCAAGTTTTGAAAACAACAATTATATGTGAGTCCATTGTCCTTAAAATGGACAGGAAAGGATAAAAGGCTTCCTAAAAACAATCAATAAGGATGTCTACAATTATCTGAGTTGGTTTTGATGTTGGTGTTTTATTGCAGTTAATATGATATACTGTTAAAAGAAGCAGCCAGATCTTTCAAGAGAAACTACAACTGTTTAGAAAGCTCACTAAAGATGCCTAAGTTTTGCATGTGGCCTAGTAATAGAGTTCTTATGAATCTAGAAGAATCTACACTAAACACTACACAATGATAGATGCATGATAAATTATTAGCTGTATTACTAGCATAGGTTTTTATTATTTTTCCATTGGTATGAGTTAAATATTGCTCCAAACACTATACAGAATATAAATGAGTCAATAAATTCCCCTCAAGGCTTTTCCATTTGAGAGAGGTATATACATTTTCCCCAGTGTTGTTGGGGAATGTATAATCTGCAGATCACAATTGCTCTGCCTTGGCACTCTTGGCATTTTGTACCATATAATTATTGTGGGACATTGTCCCATGCATTGTAGACTATTTGGTACTCTGTCCTCTAGCCACTAGATACTAATAACATCTCCTCCCTGAGTTGAAACCACCACACATGTTTCTATAGGTCATCAAATGTTTCCAGAAGAGTGAGTGGAAGGAAATCATCCCTGATTGAGAACTAGTACACATAGACGGCCTGCTGGTTATTAGACTATTTAGGAGCCTATCCTCTTATTCTATCTTTACTACATCCATTTGAAGTACCTCTCACCAACACTATTAATGCCCTTTGCCCTTCAAACTCTAACCCCAGATCAAGACCAACATCTGCCTTTCTGTCCCAACCCCAGAGATCTGTGTGCTGCTGTGAAAGCACTCTAGATTGCAGGTTCTATGAAATATAGTCTCCAATTCCAGGTGCTGCTCACTTGCCCATCCTTTTCTTGATCTTACTCTATGAGGTCCCCACTGGGTCCTCACACAGACTGTATTGCAAACTGTACAAAACTAAGAAGCCAAAGTTCAATAGACATGAGGACAGGCCTCCAAAGTACTCGCCTTCCATTTACTCCATTTCAAGCACTTGTTTCTGGTTGCCTCTGCTGTATGGCAGTGGGCATCTTTCTTTTCACCTTACCAAAGAAGAAGCCAATGTTCAGAGCTTATTAATAACTGAAGTGAGATTCTAGCACAAAGTTTCTACACAGTTTTGACTTTCTACCAAATTTTTTGGGGGGAGGGTCGGTCATGGGGCTTGAACTCTGGGCTTGGCCACTATCACTTAGCTCTTCAGCTCAAGGCGAACGCTCTACCGCTTGAACCACAGTGCCACTTCTGGTTTTCTAGTGGTTTATTGGAGATAAGAGTCCCACAGACTTTCCTGCCCAGGCTGGCTTTGAACCAGGATCCTTAGATCTCAGCCTCCTGAGTAGCTAGGATTACAGGTGTGAGCTACCGGCGCCCGACTCTACCAAAATTTCTGTCCAGAGTTTTTCCATTAAAATCATGAATAAGCTCTGAGTGATTAATCTCTGCTTTTCAGTCCTCATTTCATAAATCCTTGGCTCTATATAAAACAACCATCATGCCTTCTCCTTGAAACTCATCATAGATGATCCATAGTCACTTTACACTTTCCCTGGAGTCAGCCTTTCTCCTTTCTCCTATTGTCTATATTCCAGATCTTTCGTTCAAACTCAAATGTACTTACTCCTTCATCTTTACCTGTATATTCTATTAATTGGTGTCCTATCAATTTTGTCTCCTAAAATGTTCTCCAATTTATCATCTCTTTGTTATTCTTATTTGCTATGTTAACCCAAAATTTGTCTCATCTCACTTGGACACCTTACTTTCTGCTTAAGTTAATGGTCTCCCTGTGTATCCCATAAAATCCATTGTCAATATCAAATAGTCTCTCTGGAGTGTAGATCTTATCATGTCACCAAAACATGCTCACAATAATTTATTCATTTCTCAGCCAGGCACTGGTGGCTCAGTCCTGTAATCCTAGCTACTCAGGAGGCTGAGATATGAGGATCTCGGTTCAAAGCCAGACATGCAAGAAAGTCCGTGAGACTCTTATCTCCAACAAACCACTCAGAAAACTAGAAGTAGCACTGTGGCTCAAGTGGTAGAGCATTCACCTTGAGCTGAAGAGCTGAGGGACAGCAACCAGGCCCAGCAAGCTCCATGACCAGCAAAATAAATAAATAAACAAATAAATAAACAATTCATTTCTCATCATACAGAAGACAAAACTCTAAGCCCTTGGTTTAATATACTAAGTTGTCTATAGTGTGCCTTTCTTTTCTTTCTTCTGTCTTTGCACTCCAGATGTTTGGGTTCTCGCCAAGAAAACAAGAAGTTTTTTCCTTATATAGGTGTCAGGAACACCCTCTTACTCGATCTGTCAACCTAGAACATTCTTATCTGTCCTTTTGAACCTCATTCCAGACCCATTCTTTTCTATTTCCATGATATCTTAGAGCTTTATTGTTATACCTTGTTTATTGCCATCTTTTTATCTATATCTCACTACATTCCAAATGGTTTGAAAGTAACATTGTACCAATATAGTATCTGTGTAGTAGGTGCTTAATTAATACTTGCTGAATTCATTCACTAATTAACAAATAATTCCAAGTGACTCATGTACTGTAAGACAGTATATTATAAGATACATATTTTCCTACATGTTTCGTTTAAAACTAGCTTAAGGGGGCTGGGAAGTTGGCTCAGTGGTAGAGTGCTTGCCTCGCATGCTTGAGGCCCTGGGTTCAATTCCTCAGCAGAATAAGCCGGAAGTGGTGCTGTGGCTCAAGTGGTAGAGTGCTAGCCTTGAGTTGAATAGTTGAGGGACAGTACCCAGGCCCAGAGTTCAAGCCCCATGACCAACAAAAACAAAGAAACAAACAAACAAAACTAGCTTAAGTCACATTAAATCAATAATCTGAAAATTCTGTAAAGCATATTATTAATTTTAGACTAATTTTAAGTTTATCAGTTATAAATGATTCATATATCCTAAACTAAGGAATCTTTTAAAAATATAGTGGCAGTGTACATATGATTTTATATTATTTCCTTATTCTTTCCTTCTCTGTGCTGGGCACTACTTAAAGTACTAGAGAAATAAGAAGAAATAAAACAGAATGTAAGACCTCAAAGGGAAGTAAGCAACGTGACAATGATAATTGTTTCATTGAATCTAAGTGTCTAGTAAATAGATTTAGAATTGTTTCAGTGAATTGTGGACACATACCATCAGTGAAAAGAAGGAAAACACCGGAAACATGGTCATAAGATATTCTGCCAGTGTTTACAACTTCTGGTTGTTGTTGTTGTTTTTTAAGACTACCTGCTTCACAACTGAATGTTTTCCCCAGCTGCTAGGTTTTCTATGTTGTGATGCATTGAGTGCCCCATTAAAGGAGTATCTAGGAGAGAAATTAAGAACTCAGAGTTCATACATTGTACCAACTGAAAAACATTTCAAAGGAATATAGCAATCTGGAGACATAGGTGCTCAAGGTATTCAAGTCTGAAGATTGTTTGGATTTAGTTGGTATTATTGAGATAAAATGGACGTGTTCATTTCGAAAACAATCGGGTATCAATGCTAAGGGAAAATATTTGGAAGAAAATATTTCAGTTCACTTTGAAAAAAATATACTTTAATCTAGTCAAGAATGCACCAATTATAACAAAATGAAGGCAGCAATTGTCTGGGTATGGTGATAGAGGAAGTGTTAGAAGCCAGGATTTTATTCAAAAGAATTTAATGTTTTCTGCCGTGATTTTCATTGGGGTTTTACTTGTGCTCGGATTATCTGTGAGAAACATAGAAAAGGATTGAGCTCAGAAACTAAGAAATCATTAAAACCAGGTCACTTGAGATCTGGCTTCCTGTATTTCTGGAGACAAATCTGATAGGATTTGTTTAACCTTAATTCCCTGCTTGCTAGAGAGTATCATTCGGATTTCCCATGACCATTTGAAGGGATTTTGGATGACTGGCACCTACCTCCAGACATTCTTGTTTAGCTGCTTACTCACTTCTCCTCAGCTCTCCCAGTTCTATTAATGACAATGCCAAAAATCCTTGACACTTTTCTTTGTCATACTCTGTTTTCTATCAACTGGAAAATTCTGAAACCCTATCTCCAAAATGTATTTATAGTATACCACTTATAATTTTGGTCTCTACCAGCAACCTACTCTAACCATCTTTCACCTAGATGATAACAATAGCTTCTCAAATTGTCTTCTTCAACCTTTGCTCTTTCTCAAGCTATCTTCAGTGTGAACTTATTAAAACAAATGTCCAGTCAGGTGCCTTTGCTATTCAAAACCCTGCAGTAGCTTCGATTCTTACTCAGCAACCACTGAAATCTTTACTATGGCCTATCAAGCAATAAATTATCATATAACTTCCTTGATCTTTTTTTGTGTGTCTACTCTTGACTTAGGAACACACTTTAATAGTTGTTTTCTTGATATGATAAGTAAACTTAGTACATCTGTCAGGGGGAGGGATCATGGGGTTGGAACTTAGGGCCTGGGTGCTAGCCCTGAGTTCTTTTGCTAAAGGTTGGTGCTCTACCACTTTGAGCCATAACGCCACTTTCAGTTTTCTGGTGGTTAACTGGAGATAAGAGTCTCATGGACTTTCTTGCACATGCTGGCTTTGAACTGCAATTCTCAGATCTTAGGCTTCTGAGTACCTAGGATTACAGGCATGAGCCACCAGCACCTAGTTAGAGCATTTTCATTTTAATTGAGAACTTCTCTAGAAGAATCTACCTGGAAGGTCCTTCATTTAATTTAGCTCTTTACTCAAAACTTGTCTATTCAGTATGTCTTCCATGGCCCTCCAGTCTCAGAGTCAACACCTTGCCACACATCCCCTTATCTAGGTAATGTCTCCTTTGCATTGAACAGGGAATTATTTTTTGTGCTTTGTTACCTACTATATTCAGGAACCTAAAGTAGTGCCAGAGCACATTATGTGCTCTCTATATATTTGTGGGAAATATGTGGGATGAATTTGACCAAATGCTTTGTGAGCTGTCCTCATATGTCATATGATAGTCACTAGGGGAAAGTTTAGCAAACCTCAAAAAGATTCTGATTTAATGCGTCTGTGCAGTGAGTCCTGGGCATCCTGTTTTAAAAGTGATTAACTAATGTAAGTCAGCATTGCAAACTACTGTCCCGAGTGAATTTCTAGGTCCTCGTGGTGTTCATTAATCTGCAACTGTATTATCCATCCTGTCTTCCTGCCATTTGCAAGGCTGAAGTGGATAAAATGTCATCTCACAATGTATCTTTACCACATGAGACTGCATTTTAAATACCCCGGCCTCTGTAAATGTAGCAAGGAATCAGAACATATGTTTCTGGGAGAGACTTTCAATTATAGACAAATTGTATGGACATGAGTTGTAAAGGCAGCCCAATGCCACAGGTATTTATTGGAAATCTATTGTGCATGTAATTCCTAATGCTGTCTTAAGTGCTGTTATGATACTGGGAGCTGAGAGGAAATGAGGACGCCTGATCTATCCATGTCTTTAAGGAATTAAGGATCATTATGAGAAAAGCACTGCAAAATAACACTATGAAGCACCAAACTTGATTCCATGAAATTCGAGAGTGAGAGATGCACTTGAGAACAAAATGTCACAATAGCCAGTCTCAGAGGACATTGTGTCATGAGGGAGAAATAATCACAACTAAATAATTAAGAGGAATGATAATGCAAGCATGAATGAAGAGTTCTGCCAAGAATCTTGCAATAAGCAGGTCTCAATTATAGCAAACACAAAACAATAATTTCTGTGTTTTATGCTTTCCCCAGAGCTATATTTTGATTAATTATTCATTCCACATAAAGCAGGTTGTTTGATTTCTGTGGCAATTGCAGTGATAAAGTTGTTGGTTTACTCTGGCGGTACTTATATGGGTTATGAAAGAAGGTTGAACAGATCATCTGAAAATAACCTGTGAATGACAACTCATTGACTGGCAGAAGGCAATTACTACACATGATCTTTTCTGTCTCCAGGAATCTGACCTCACCTTCCGGCTGGCCAGTGGGCTTGTTATATGGCAACCTATGTGGGAACATAGACAGCCCGAAGTCTCTGGCTTCACAGCGTTGGTCAAGCCCATGAGGAACATTATTACAGGTTTGTAGCTCAGGCACCCAGCAGGGTGGCATTGGCAGATTCCTTCACACATATGAGTGGCCTAGCTACGAGGCTTATTCACATAGAGAAAAACAGCAAACCAGGTGCATGAGCTTTTTTTGTTATATGATTTTAGGTCAAGACATTTAAATGTCAATGCCTCAGTTTCCTCATGAGTAAAGCAGGAATTTTGCATTTTAATACTACTTGCAGGATTATTATGGGGTATAGATCAGTTAATATGGGTGAAATATTACAACTATTATTTCATCATCCCAGTGGATGGAGTGGAGGCTGAATCCTAGTGCCTGCCTCATTGTTATCAAAGCATTCCACTTCAGTTGTTGTCTAGTGAGGGAGTCCATTGGCCGATTGTAGTAAGAGATATTTCACCCCAAATCTATATTTTGCTGTGTATGTAGCCTAATGTTCTTATTTCACCAATGGGCAATGGAGATAGTGATGTTACTTTAAAAGGCTCATTCTCCTTTTGAAAGAAGATATTTGTTACCATTTGCATCTTATCAAATGTCTGAGTAAAGTCTAATACCAGTAGCTCATACCTGTTACCCTAGCTTCTCAGGAGGCTAAGGTCTGGAGGATTGCAGTTACAGATCAGTCTAGACAGAAGAGTCCACACAAGACTCCATCTCCAAAATAACCAGCAAAAAGTTGGACTGGATGCCTGGTTCAAAGCATAGCGCTATAACTGAGCAAGTGTGAGCCTTGCATTAAAAATATAAAGAATATAAATGCAAATGAATACATTTAAATAAGTGAATATATATTAATATGTCATTCCTTGATTACACAGATTCCTTAATGTCCTACATACCTTGAGAGTTATAGGATAGAAATGTATGTAAGAACTTGTTACTTGTTATATAGGAACTTGTTATAATGTGTAATGCTCCACTGAGTGCCCATGCTGAGAAGATGGTCCTATTTTTACCTACTGAGTCATGCTGAAGAGAAGAGTGCCTACACTTCTCACTAAGACATGATAAGATTTTCAGACAATCTCCGTTATTAAATTTCTTCTTTCAGTGTGATAATGACCTATTAGTTGGGATTTTTAATTGAAAGTGAAATAAACTCATGAAATAATGTGAACCTATAGTCTTGGTGATAGAATTTCTCCCATTTATGCAGCCAAGAGAAGTTCTCCTATCAACAGTCAAAATCAGACCTGTGAATCACCAAATCAAGACACAAGACACCAAGAGGTTAGTTTGTTAAAAAGAGAGAAATTCCTGAGGTAGTGTGATGTGAAGCGTCAGACATGAGTTCTGCATTCATACTACCATGCTCAAAGCCTTCTCCCCCTCCCTGAACATACAACATTTAACAACTTCAGGTTTTCTGTCAATCAAGTAAGAAAAATAATTGTACATGTCTTTCAAAGAGTGTAGAAGTACTGAAATTGCATAATGTATGATGAGATTATTATATCACAGGTTATCATATGAGAAGCAATGCGTTATTTCAATCAGTAGCACTCACTACATGTTAGCTTTCATTTTCTAACCTCACATTAAATAGAATATCATCCAGTTACCAGTTAGCTCTTTTTATTAATATGTTTTTTATTGTGAAAAGTACTTTACAGAGGGGTTACAATTACATGGGCAAGATAATGAGTACATTTCTTATCAAGCATTGTTGCCTCCTCCTTTCTTTTTCCCCTACCATCCCTTCCCTCCCAACTCCTCAACTATACTAACAATTATTATTAATAATAATCATCACGATTTTTATTATTGTTGGTTCTGTGGCTTGAACTCCAGGCCTGGGCGCTGTCCCTGAGCTCTTTTGCTCAAGGCTAGCACTCTACTACTTTGAGCCACAGCAGCACTTCTGGTTTTCTGGTGGTTAATTGGGGATATGAGTCAAATGGACTTTCCTGCCTGTCTGGCTTTGAACTGTGATCCTCAGATCTCAGCCTCTTGAGTAGTGAGAATTATAGGCATGAGTCATTGGTGCTGGCTTCATACAATTTTTTTATTAGGTGACTCTGTATTGGTTGGATAGTATTTCATGGTGTGGGGAGTATAGAAAGAAAGTGTAAAGTACTGTCCTACTAAGGAATATAAAGTTTAGTGAGAACTAAAATTTACTTACATAAAAGAGAAAAAACACAGACTATGATTCAATGCCAATATGTCACAGTTCATGAAAGAGAGAAATTAAGGCCCAGAGTAGATGAGAGCTACACAGAAATGTATACTGCTATTAACTTGTCATCAGTTGACCTGCCTTCACTTTCAGTCCAACACATGCAAAGTAAAACCGAATGCCTGTCATCATAATTGGGTCTCTTTGTAACTGATCTATTACTGTCAGGAATATCATTATCTTTTTCTTTACACTCCAAGTCGGAAATTTTAGACTCCTAGTGTAACTATCATTTACCGAAAATTGCTCACATTATGCTTTGTATGCACATACACACACATGTACACACATTTGGCAGGTTTGAAATTGAGGTTACCTGATTATCTTTACTCTCCTATATTCTCTCTGCCTGGTAGCTGTATTGGTGTGGCTATCCTCCTTGGGCCTCATGAATGTGGTCAGTGACTGACAAGAAGGGAAGAAGGAGGTAAAATAACACTCGACACAGAAAATTCTTTGGATTATGTTGGACATGAAGAACTCTGTGTAGAGTTTCATAAGGATGAAGACATTTTAGGAAAGATACATCAATTTCTTCATGTGTACTCTTTTCCTACATATGCATAGGATGGATGTTGTAATCAAAGGCTATGACAAGCTAAATCTAAAGGAACTCTTTCTGGTAGTGTATAATTAAATTTTTGCTGGTAAAGAAGTCGATAGTCCTTGTTTAATTAAGAGGGTCTTTTTTTCCTTTAGTAGTAGAGAAAATAACAGGATATTTTATAAATGATAATATCTTAGATATCATGAAATGTGAGTTTCATATTTTTCTCTAATTCTCTTTTTGCTTCTTGCCAAATCATTTTTTCACTGTGTTGCCAAGATATACTCATTGTATTCTATGCACCCTAGGACCTCATACCTTGATTGCAGTTTGGAGCAACTAATTGGATTTTTTTTTACCTTTAGCTCTTCTGGTTTAAAATATAAACACCTGCTAATAATGCAGACTAATCTTCCTGATTTATTCTTTCACTCACCATTTCATAAAAGCTATTATATGCAAGGTGCCATACTTTTATCATATCCCTTCTCTATAGGAACCTATAGAGCACGTTCCCCTCTCCTAATGACCAGACTCCTCACCCAATACTCTGTGTTCCACCATCTGAGAACATCTTCCTAAGTGACCCCCCCTCAGATCACTTATAAGATCACTTGGATATTGCGTTTAACACATAGATTATGCTTATCTCAGCCTCTGAGTCTCAGCCTAGCGGTTCTTCAAACTGGAATGCTCTCTTCTTTTCTTGTTGCCTGTCCACATTTTATCCTTCTAAGAAACAATGGAGGCTTCTATTCCCCCAGGAACTCTTGTCTAACTATGTTAAACTTTTATTGACCATTTGGGTGGACCTCTAGTCCCAGGTAGTTCGTTGAACTCTTTAAATATAGCTAGTCTAAATTGTATATCAAATCTTGGAAATATAGTATGAAACAAGTCAACATTATGAAGTATTATTAATGATTTTATGTTGATTATAAAGTTGAAATTTGGAGTTAAAGTATTTTGTTAAAACTAACTTCACCTATTTTCCTATTTTTAATATGGTACTAAAGAACTTAAAATGAGTTGTATGGCTGTGTGTGGTCTGTGTTATGGTTCTGTTGGACCTGCTGTTACAACCTACACTTACTCCCCTCCTCCCCTCTCTGTGTTTTACTGTGACTGGGATTCAGTCCAGGAGTTCATGTATGCTAGGCAAGTAGACAAGTATTCTCTCACTGGCCGATCTCCTCAATCTATTACTTTTTTTAAAAACCTCTAAAATCATCAAACATGAAGCACATAATGTGTACTAATGCCAAGAGATTCTTTGGTCAAATTCAAGAGATTTATTTTGTGAAATTTCCAGGTGTAATTGTTTTTCTATAAGTCATGGTTGACTCATCCATGATTTTGCTTATGAAAATAAAAAGTATAAGGTTTACAGTATCTTTATAATAAAAATATTAAAAAGAAAGTATAAGGTCTAAACTGCTATGGTGTTCATGCATTATTATGGTGTTTAAAGCATTTCATCTATAATACATATGGAAAAATACCCTATCTGGCCTGAGCTGAATTACATTTACTGGATAAATGTAATTAGAATAAGCTACTCAGTAAGAGAATTGCTGAGTATGTACTTACAAATCAGGGTAAAGGTCCTGTCCAACTCAAAAAAATGTATCACACGCACTCGCTGATGAATGATGATACAATGTGAACCTTGCACCTCCATTTTCATGTGCTGGCTTCAATTTAATTACCTCCTGCTGACCTGCCGCTCACCTGCAACCTCACACCTCTATTCGGTTTTCTACAGTATCGGCAAACCTTTGATGAATTGTCAGGCTTATAACTCTTCTCTACATACTGAATGTAGGCTAAGGAGAAGAGAGTCAAGGGCACATGAAATAGAAGTTATGAAATTGCTTAGCCTAATACTTGGAATGACTCAGCTGCACTCTGGAAACCTGCTTCTATTTCCTCTTAGACACAGTAAAAAAAAAATCCCTTATTGTAATGCATTATAATCTGTTGTACTGGAAAGAACACATACAGAACTATATATGTAGCACATATATAGTTGTAGAAGCTATGCATAAAGGGAAAATAAAAAGCTAATACACTGTCTCCACCTCCAAAAGGGCCTCCAGGTTACGTGCGAACCATTCCAGCCCGATTCCATCGCACCCAAAGCCACCATCTCAGGCTGTCACAGAGGAAACTCCTTGGATGGAAGTCTATCCTCCCAAACTTCCCAGGAAAGAGGTCCATCACATTCCAGGTACATGAGTAGAGACAGATGTGTCTTCATATCTAAAAGTTAAGTAAGCATGTTTAGCTATGTTTCTAGCCTTTGATCTTTAAAAAATATATGTATGTACAAGATGTGTACATGTATTGTTAGTCAAGGTTTATTTAGATTAATTGAAGAAATGTATGTTATGAATAGCTCTCATTTGAACAAACCAGTGGGGAAATAGGAAGACAATGTCTGACCTAACAAGATATCTGGGTGGATTACTATTGTAAATGTTTTAAGTGTAGAAACTCCAACAATGCCATCAAAAAGATTTTATTGTAGAGATGTTAAAGGATCTGTTTTAATGTGTAAGGATACTTTCTATCCCCAGATTCTTGTGCTGAAGTTGGTACTGCAAAATACTTAGAAATTATAGTCTGATATTTGTAAATTTCCCAAAGTTGTCCCTGTTATTTTGTGTCCTAACAAATTTGCTTAGGAACACCTGCCCCATGGGCAAGAGCTAGTCACTCCTTTCTACTTTCTGCTGAAATTATGGACACCTGCATTCATGGAGTTTGCCATTCCTGTTAAGGAGGGAGACTCCCTGAGACCATTTGTATGCCTCTACTTTCAAATACAGTCACAGGGTAGGAATATTTTTTAACTGAGACTTTTTTTTATTTTTTATTTTTTTTTGGGTCTGGTCATGGGGCCTGAACTCTGGGCCTGGGTGCTGTCCCTCAACTCTTCAGCTCAAGGCTAGCGCTCTACCACTTGAGCCACAGCGCCACTTCCGGCTTTTTTCTTTTTGCTCATGTGGTACTGAGGAATCGAACCCAGGGTCTCAGGCATGCAAGGCAAGCACTCTACCACTGAGCCACTTTCCCAGCCCAACTGAGGCATTTTAAAAAGCTTTATCTAGATACTGTTTCTACATCATAAAGTGTATCTGTTTTAAGTTTATTGTTTAATGACTTTTAGTAATCTTATTATGCAGCTATTCCCAACAATCCAATCAGAAAACATTTGTCACCCAAATGCATCTCTTTTATTCAATTGCAGTCACTCTCATTACCATATTTGACCTTAGATAACTACATGTATATTTTCTATTTCTACTGGCATATATTTCTAGACATTTCACATACGTGCAATAATACATCTTATTATTATTTGTTTCATATAGCGTCTCTCATTTAGCAATAACATATTTGAGCTCTGCCTACATTGTTGCATGTATCAGTAGTTCATTCATTCCTCTTTCTTGCCAAATAACATTCCATTGTATGGATCTATCACATTTCCTTTATTCATCAGTTGATGGATATATAGACTGCTTCCAGTTTGTCTGTTACAAGCAATGCTTTAAAAAGAACTGTGTGGGGCTGGGAAGGTGGCTCAGTGGTAGAGCGCTTGCCTTGCATGCATGGGCCCTGGGTTCGATTCCTCAGCACCACATAAGCAAAAAAAAGGCAAAGTGGTGCTGTGACTCAAGTGGTAGAGCGCTAGCCTTAAGCTGAAGAGCTAAGGGATAGTGCCCAGGCCCAGAGTTCAGGCCCATGACTGGACCCAAAAACTAAAAACTAAAAAGAAAAAGAAAAAGAACTGTGTGTGCACACGGATGTTCTCTTCTACTGGGTGGATAGCTATGAGAAAATTGCAGGGTTGTAGGACAAAAGAAAAATCAACAAGCTACTTTCCAACATGGCTGTAACACTTTACAAATTCCCAGCAACATATGAAAGTATGTGCCTTTATCTCCTTGGAAACCTTTGTGATTGGTTCTTTGTTATTGTAGTCATTCTAACAGGTGTGAAATGACATCTGATTGCAGTTTTATTTATATTTCTCTGACTAAGGGTGCCATGATTAGTATATTTTCATGCACATATTAGCTATTGAAAAATCTTTCCTTAATTATTCAAAACATTTTTCACATTTCAGCTAGGTTGTGTTATTGTTCAACTTGAAGATTTCCTTTTTCATGCTGATACAAAGCCCTTATCCACACAGTGATTCACAGATATTCCTCCCACTATCTGACTTGCCCTTCCATTTGCTAATTTTAAAATAATCTACATGCATTTGATATCATTTGAAACTGTATTTAAAATACAGTACAGAGGTGCTGTACTTTCTAAAGGTCTTTTAGAGTGATGGAAAACATGGAGCCATGTAAACAAAGATATTTACTACATTTTTTATGGAGGAATGGGCTTCCTTTGGTTATTTATATTTTAAAAGCAAGTGTTCCATTTAAGTAATCTGTTGATGAAGAATATGAAAATGTGATAGTAACGTGGGTTGTGTGATTTAGTTGTTTGTGTTAATCTGCCCATTTATTATCTCAGATCAATGGTGACAGAAATACTTAAATTCAACCATTTAGAACCAAACAGTTGAACTCATGGAGCACAAAGCAGAACTGTGGCTACGTGAGGCTGAGAGGGATCAGATAAGAAAAGGGGAATTATTGATATAAGGGCAAAAATTTGTTAAAGTAGAGAAATAAGGAATAGCGGTTGATTGCACCAAGTGCTATATTATTATAATAAATAATAATGCGTTGGATATTTTCCAACAATATTAAAAGAGTATGTTTTTAATTATGCAATATAACGTTATCATGAAATGGCAGTTATTAATGTTATTTAATCACTAGAATATAAACAGATATAAAACATCTATATAAAATTATTATTTGTAAATTAAAAATAAAATTTTAAATGGGCAAAGAACCCTAGAATACCAATGCAATCTCATACCATGTAGCAAATGCACTAATGCTCAACTACTTACAAACAGCAGTGTGTAGTTTTGACATCTCCTTTGCCAGATCACCATTTCTTTAGGGTAATTTTTGAACTTTCCACAGCAAAGCAAGCAAACTTCATCCACTACATAATGAAAAGCCTCCTTCTCCAGAAGTCTGCTTCTTACTTTCCTGCTAAGCCTTATTAGGTGTTGAGTATAAAAAGTATACATTTGCCTGTGCAATTTCTGAGGAAAACTTGGCAAATGTACACTTTTAAAAGAAAACACACAGAATTGTAAACCTCTTTGTACAACTCCTTAATAATAATTTAAAAAAAACACACACATTCCTCAAGGTTTTACTGATTCTACCTACTTCAGGTTCAACAAGCATTCCCAAAGTTGACAGTTTTATCTTGGCACCAAAATCTACTTTATCTGTCAATTAAATTATCCCAAGTCTTAGAAGATAAGACACCCAATTATTGCACACAGTTTCTGAAGATCACGATCCACAGTTAGCTTGGCTCCTTGATTGTGTCTCAGGGTCTTAAGATGTGGACCAGGGTTGCAGTCATGTGAAGCCTTTGTTTAAGGACATGGTTTCAACCTCATTCAGACTACTGACACTGTTCAGAAGATGCAGTTCCTAACCTCCGGAGCCTCTCCAGAGAGCAGAACATGACATTGGAAGTGGCTTCTCACAAAATAAGGCATCTAAGAAAGGGAAGGGCCAACCAACGAAGATGGAACCTTCAGCATCTTTTGGAATCTCATCTCTGTGTTTCTGATCTATGAATCATACCAGCTAACTCCTACACAGTATTGTAGGGGACCACACTGTATGAATGCCAGGAGGCAGGGATCATTAGCAGCCAACTACAATAAACAATAATAATGGAAAACAACGATTCTGTTGGGTATCATTGCCTACATTATAAAGATTATAGCTACCTATTCTTTGTATCAGTTGTTAAATACTCTTCCTGCACTGATTCTGTTTTATACAAATTCCAAAATGTTCTTTTCATTTTAACCTAACAGTAAGTAACTTCTTACTTCAAATGCTAAGCTTAGGCCTACCTAAAAAAATCAAATGTAAAGATGAAATCTTCAGGACACAAAATAGCCACAAAATTATGTTTATTACATCATTTTTCTTACCCATTAGAAATTACAAATATAAACATTAAATATATTTCTGTTCTATAAAAAATTCAAATTATGATTCCACTATGATTCCACTTCAATGTGCCTATGTAAAAAAAAAAAAAAGCCAAACCCAGTTAAAAAGTCCAAAATTTCTCTTTGTGAAAGGACCTAGTCTTATTGTTTTATTTCTAGTTCTCTGATATAACCACACTCAAACATCTGCACATATATTAATTTCTTAACACATCTTTGCACATCCTCATCTGGCATACATGCACCCACATGTGTGAATTAGACATGAATTGCCAGCACTTGAAAAATTGTGCTTTCTCTCTGCCTAGCTACACTGGCTTGTTACCATGGAAATTATGCACATAGTTAGATGTTTCAAAAATGCTATCACTGATGGAGGAGTTCTTGGATTTATTAGAAATGAAAAGAATGCTAACAGCAAACCAGTGCAAACATACTAGCAGGAGAAGCTGTCAACCTATATTTTAAAAATCCAATTCATCCTAGCTTTGCTTTGACCTTGAACCAATAGAACATCACTCTTCTCTGTAATCATGAAGTAGGTAGCGAGTTTCCTAAATTGATGCAAGGATTCATCTGTAATTACCATGTGCATACATTTAAGCTATGCTTCATTAAATTCTTTATGGGGTCAGACTTACTTCTGCAGTTCTTTTCCACCAGATAGGTGGTGTTATTTTCCAGAGTGCTTGCTTTTCTTTAGAACTCTTTACTATCATCTCCCTACACACATTAATAGTAATGTGCTTTCCCAATGCCATAGTTGCCTAAAAAACAAATTAAAGCAATTCTTACCTGTTTAAAATTTTTTACCAGATAATTTTACATAGGAAATTACTTAAATGTTTTAATAATTGAGGAAGAAGTAAAACTCATCTGAGTTCGTCAGGTAGATATAACAATTATACTTTTTAGATGTGTGTTTCTTTTCATTATTTTATGTATATAGTATTTAGAAGAAATGTATTAATCATCTTTCATAAAATTTTTCTATCAAATAACTTATAAAATCATGGTATCATAGAATATTACAATTGGAAAGAATTTTTCCATTACATCTTATGAGAGTCTCCACATAATATTTTTATCCATAAATCTTTCTATTAAGTGTCTGTTAATGAATTTAAATTATTTTTTCTGATAAAATTATTATTTCTGATAATATTGTCTTGAATGAAATAAAACCAATTATTGATCATTCTTGCTTTTTTGGCCAGTATACCTCACAATTCAGTCATATAACCTATTGATTGACTCAACACCGTAAGTGAAAGCACTTCTCATTATAATTATTTGCTTCATATAGCTACTTGAGTCATTGTTGTTTCAAATGGTCTCTTCCAATATTATACAATTGAAATTTTCATTAATAAGATCACATGTTTTAGTATCTTGTCAGTTATATGCAAAGAGTCTTGCTGTTTTGTAGTCCATCATGAAATGAGCTGACAAATTCTGTTAGAAAGTTGTTAATGTCTACAGCACTTAACTGTACAGTTAGTAATTATCTACAGTTAAATAAAATCAGTGTGTAGAGGAGGACATAAAGAGAGCTCCTTAGTAGCTTCAGGAATGAGGTTGTTAACATACTATCCCAGTCAGGAAGATGGAAATCACGCACAACATGTTTCTTTGGTGTGGTTGTCTTCTATTTAATCATTTCATTTGGTTTAAGGAGGAAAATAATTTTGTTGAACTGCTAGTATCTGCCTTAGTCCCAGAAGTCTAGTCTAGAAAATAAGGGTCTTCACAAGCTGTTATAATAAGTCAAATGATTGTCATGAAGGTTTGAGGACCTAAAATTACACAGCTGGTAGTCAGCCAACCTCATGCTTTGTCTTTTCTTTATAAATACAAGGCTAAAAAAAAAGATTTCCTTTTATTTTAGGTTAAAATGATAGGCTTAGAAGAGTACATTTGGTCATGCCTCTTTAAAAAAGAGAACTCCAATGAGTTGAGGGAAAGGGAAAATAAAGAAGCTTCTTAGGAACTGGATAGAAATGAAAATCAAGGTTATTACTCTTTTAAACTAGTCTTAGACATATAAACAGTCAAGGTCTTGAAAGGAAACACGTAGAACATTGGATAATTTGAGAAGCTATTAAAATACATTATTTACTACACAAAGAGAGGGTTTAAACTGTGGGGCAATAAAATGATTAACTGGCACACTAGGGTACAGATGATAGAAAATGAGGTTGGGATGGAAGGCACATACTATATGCTAGCTTATTGGGGCACTGTAAAGGGAAAGGGT
This sequence comes from Dipodomys merriami, assembly GCF_024711535.1. Classification (NCBI taxonomy): domain Eukaryota; kingdom Metazoa; phylum Chordata; class Mammalia; order Rodentia; family Heteromyidae; genus Dipodomys; species Dipodomys merriami. Next base: position 24,381,284 of record NW_027202270.1, on the reverse strand, counting down.
TACATAGAAGAGTGAAGGAAGAAGAGAAGTAGCAGACACATAAAAGAAGTAACTACAATAATCCAAGGAGAGTTGTTAGGGGTTGGGATGAGAGTGACCATAGGTAAAGAGGGTATGAAGAGGTTGGAAGGAATCTCTATGAAATTCAAAGGAGGATTCAAATGTAACGCACAAAGCAACTTCTAGTTCTTTGGGGGAAAAAAACAATTAACTCTGGCATAAACATCTATGAAAACATAAGATATTGTAGAAAGTTCTGCTCTATGACTTCCAACTCAGTTCAGCAATGCAGTATTGTAGCACTGTTGTCATTGATCTTTAACTTAGGCTTTGTTTTCTAGTTGTCAGTCAAAATATTTAGGATTTAGAGTTGGAGACATGGCTCAAGAGTCGGGTAGCTGACTAACAAGTATAAGGCCCTGAGTTTACACCCCAGTACTGAAAAATAAACTCAAGACTGTAAGACAGCATTCAATTCCAATCCAATTGTGTATGTGGGTAATTGCCACTCAAGACATCAGGCAATACTGTTTACAAGAGAAGAATTAACAAGATATGAGCTGTGTCACAAGAAGGGAAGAGAAAGATTATGAAAATCTTATTATGAAAATGCAGGGCACTAGCTATGACCTGGGTTTGTGTTTTTGAACTGTACTAATTGCTTTTGCATTTCCTTTTCCTGTAGTCTACAGTCAGAAACATGTAAGCCATGAAGTGCTAAGCCTTTGTAGGCTTGATGCTGGTGTAAATATCTTCTTTCTGCCTTTGGGAGCAGGGCCTCTCTGGTGATACCTCCATGTCAACGGTCCCGCTATGCCACCTACTTTGATGTTGCTGTCCTTCGCTGCCTGCTCCAGCCGCACTGGTCTGAGGAGGGCACTCAGTGGTCTCTCATGTACTACCTACAAAGACTGCGACACATGCTGGAAGAGAAGCCAGAGAAGCCCCCGGAGCCAGATATTCCTCTCCTGCCCAGACCCAGGAGTAGCTCGATGGTGGCGGCAGCTCCCTCGCTAGTGAACACTCACAAAACCCAAGTAAGACTAACCCAGTCCATGCCATTGTCATTGGAGCTAACCATTTCATCTATAACCCATTAATTCCCCCTTCACTGTGTTTCCAGTGTTCAGTGGTGGGTAACAATCCAACCATCCTCCTTCCTTTTTGTCTCTCACAGTTGGACCCTTTCATTCTTAATTTGCTGCTGAAAGAAACATGCTTCATGCACACACTAATTTAGTCTTTGTTTATTAGCCTTTGTTTATTCTAATACTGAAAGCTTGGTTTTTCTGGATAGTCATAATACTAGTTAACAGCATACTGATATATAATATAATATATAATATAAATATATAGCATATAAAATGAATACTTTATATATACTATATAATATACATACTCTGTCGATCCTAGATATCATCTGAAATTAAATATCTAATGATTTAATTCAATGATCACTGAATATGATTAGCCTTTGTTTCATAAGTCAGAAATTTTCAGTGTTTTGATGTCATTATTATAATCATTGCTTTGTGACATGTAATTGTGCTACTTAAGACTGAATGTGTACTGAGGTAGTGACATCCTTCTTTGAGAAGTAGATATACAGCTTAAGTGGTAGAGCACTTGCTTAGGAAGTGTGGTCTTGAGTTCAAATCCCAATAGTGCCAACAAAAGTTTTAATTACTTTTTGACAAATCAATCACCTAATGTCCATTGAACACCTCTTCTTTTCCTCTTTCTTGGAAACACCATTTGTTGAAAACGTACAGAAAATTTAGACTTAGGATTTTCCAGTGGTTTGGGGAGATGTAAATTTGAATAGGCTAGGTCCTAAAACACAAAACTTGTCCACATTAAAAAGGTGACATCAGAATAAGAAAAGTATTTGTATTCACATCCCAGAGTCTTTTTTTTTTTTTTGGGTCCAGTCGTGGGCCTGAACTCTGGGCCTGGGCGCTGTCCCTCAGCTCTTCAGCTCAAAGCCACTTCCGGCTTTTTTCTTTTTGCTTATGTGGTGCTGAGGAATCGAACCCAGGGCCTCATGCATGCAAGGCAAGCACTCTACCACTGAGCCACCTTCCCAGCCCCATCCCAGAGTCTTTTATCATTGTTTACAACTGTTTGTTAAGGATCTCACCATGAAGTGTAACGAGGAGGAAAAATCTCTCAGCCCTGAAGCCTTTTCCAAGGTTTCCTTGACAAACTTGCGCAGATCTGCAGTTCCCGATCTTTCTTCAGACCTGGGCATGAACATCTTTAAAAAGGTGAGTAGAACCATTCAATACATGAAACTGCTTTTTGATAGATGAATCCCACTCCGGATCAATGTCCTTCTGATCAAGCTACGCAGCATGAGGTAAGGTGGGAAAGGGAGGCTAATTCAGCTTCAGGTCCATCACTGCTCTCTCGTGTGGCCTGTCTTTCTGTGCACGTCCCTTTGCATGTATTGGAGTGCTTCCCATGTTCAGTGGTCCACAGGGTTGTCATGACGACTCATCCGCTACACTGTGTGTGTCGTGGAGGAGTAGTTGTGGTGCAGTGAGAGTAACTTTCAACTCAGTTTATGAATACTTGATATAAATATTTCTCAATGCAATAAGATCCATATTGCCTATTTTGTGGAGAAGAAATCGATCCTTCGAAATTTTATTCTGTGTGCCAGAGATTGAACCCAAATTTTTTTTAAAAAGTCATCTTGTTAACTAGATCATGCTCTTCTGAATTTACCGCTTTTCTTATCTGTATGTGGAACTAATAAAAATAGAAAATAATATGTGTAGACTCAGATGTAGCCATTTCATTTTCTCATTTTCAAAAGCATTGATTATGTCAATGAAGAACATATTTATTTATGAGATTACCTTTTTGCTAAGTAGCAGATTTATCTGCCTTTATTAATAATGAAATAGTAGCCAATGACTTTAGCTTTTTCTTTTTCTAAAAATCACGGATCACATGAGAGATAAAAGAGAGATTTTGTCTTTTTTTTTTTTTTGCACACGACAACTTTGAAGAGCTTTTAAAAAACCGAGCATTGGGCTGGGAAGGTGGCTCAGTGGTAGAGTGCTTGCCTTGCATGCATGAGGCCCTGGGTTCTGTTCCTCAGCACTAGATAAGCAGAAAAGGCCAGAAGTGGTACTATGGCTCAAGTGGTAGAGTGATAGCCTTGAGCTGAAGAGCTGAGGGACAGTGTCCAGGCCCAGAGTTCAGGCCCCATGACCGGCAAAAAAAATAAAATAAAATAAAATCCAAATGTCCAGGGCTGACTAAATAATTAAATCAGAATTGCTGAAAGACCTAGGCATAGGTATATTTTTAATATTATTCAAACAATAGAATAACTCCTAGTTATACTTTTTAGATAGGAAACATGAGATTGTACCAATGCATACTGTGTACCATCTTTAATTCTCCTTATGAGCAATGATGCACATTTAAAGAAGCGAATCCAATGGTCACTTAGGAATCCTGTGTTCTAAACCTGAGGTTTTCACACTTTAGTGGACATCAGAGTCAACTTTGGGGCTTATTAAAACACGGATTGCTGGGCTTCACCTTCTGAGTTTTTGAGGGGGTATGTCTGGATTTGAATCTGCAAATTGCATTTCTAACACATTCCCAAATGATGCTGCTGGTCTAGGAACTGCATTTGAGAAACACTATGGGAACCTATCCAGCAAGAAAGACCAATAGAATGTATGATTTGTGTGGTATATATGCACAATGGAATTCTATGCCTCCATCAGAAGGAATGACATTGCCCCATTTGTTAGGAAATGGAAAGACTTGGAAAAAATTATATTAAGTGAAGTAAGCCAGGCCCAATGACACATAGGTCCCATGGTTTCCTTTATTTGCAATAACTAGTATATGTCTGAGACAAACAGAATCGGTCAGATAATGTGATGTTAGGCGAAGTGAACCCCAAGATAAGGACTCAAATGTTTTTTTCTTTCTTGCTATTGTTTCTAACAGATTTATAAGATGATTTCTTTGTTGCTTTGTACGTCCCTCCCCCATGGTATTTGATGTTGATATAATTTGTGGAGGGGAAGGAAAAAAACAAATTGTTTAAATAGGGATACAGGTGGACTCATTGTAACGATGAGATGTACAAGATATTATATTGAAAAACGAACTTTACAACTTTGGTGCATGGGGCACGAGGGGGGGGAGGGAAGAGGAGATGAAGAGATGGGAAGGGATAGGAAGGGGAAACAAAGGAGGAGGCAACAATGCTTGATAAGAAATGTACTCATTACCTTGCCCATGTAATTGTAACCCCTCTGTACGATATTTTCATAATAAAAATTTATTTTAAAAAAAAGAATGTATGACCTTTGTCTTAGTTTCTTTTGCTCTTTTCATACATCAGGGAAATGTTTCTGATTTCTGTTGGATGATTTTCAGTGACTTCCTAGAACTCTTTTTCCTAGAGCATTTCCTGTTTTACCTCAAAGCATGAGACTTCATTGCCCCCTGCCTACCCTTCTTATCTCATCATTTCAGTTCAAGAGTCGAAAAGAAGACCGAGAGAGGAAAGGCTCCATTCCATACCACCATACAGGGAAGAGGAGGCCGCGACGAATGGGTGTGCCGTTTCTGCTTCATGAGGACCACCTGGACGTGTCCCCCACGCGCAGCACCTTCTCCTTTGGAAGTTTCTCTGGGCTTGGAGAAGACAGACGTGGCATTGAAAAAGGAGGCTGGCAAACTACTATTTTAGGTGACCACCAAGGCCTTCCCAGTGGGGCAGAGCTCACATGACCTGTATTGGAATCTTGATTGAGAGCTAACCTGGCACATCTGAATCTCCCACAAACAGTTCAGACGAGAAAATTGGGCCCAATGTAGGTTCCCTAGTACTGAAATAATGCTGTGCCTTCACATAATTAACTTAATTATGTGAGAATTCTGCATACTCAGGTAATGACCCTATTTCTTACATTATCCTAGCTGCAGAAACCTTTACAGGGTTTTGTGCATTGTTTCATTTGTTGATCTAAAGACAAGCTTTTATTTAGCTCTGTTATTTAATAAGGAAAGAAACAAATCAAAGGAAAAATTTTTTCTCTTTTACAAAGGGCATAATAAAAAGATCAGCTTAAAATCAGGAGCTGACAGCTAGCTGGGCACAGCACAGCAGATGGTTTCTGACATTTGGCTTCGATTGGAGCTGACCTGATCGCAAACAGTGTCATCTAGCATGCTTTCCTTCATGTCCTCTCATTGCTGTCCTCTGGAAAGACAAAATAAACAATCTCCTAATAGAGAGTCTTCTAGATTTTCCAACCCTCTTGTGGTATTCTTGTTCATCTCAGGAAAACTGACCCGGAGAGGCAGTTCTGATGCAGCCACAGAAATGGAGAGCCTGAGCGCGCGGCACTCACACTCTCATCACACCCTGGTGAGTGACCTGCCCGACCCTTCCAACAGCCACGGAGAAAACACCGTCAAGGAAGGTGAGTCCTGGGCGGGCCTGTGGGCAGGTCAGTCTCCCCCCACCCCAAGTTCCATTTCCATTGTTCTTGGCATCCTTGTGTCGTCTGGAAACCTGAACTCTCACATTATATTGCATGTGGGCCATTCTGTGTGTGTGTGTGTTGTAAAATAGTGTACAGAGGGGTGACAGTTACATGAGTAAGGTAATGACTACATTTCCTATTGAGCATTGATACTTCCTCCTTTGTTTTTCCCCTACCATCCCTTCCTTCCCCACCTCCCCAACTCCTCCCCCCCCACCCAAGTTGTAAAGGGAAATAACAAAATGTTGGCCATTCTTAGCACAGGCTTAGTAGCACAAGCTGACTGACATTGCACTATGGATACCGTACTTCTAGAGAGAACAGGCCCACCCCAGCTGAGATCTTGGGAAACAGGGATTCAGACGTCCCTGGTAGGGGTGGGGGGGTACACCATCAGTGACCCCAAGGCCACCCGACTCCTCTTCAGACAGATTCTGATTCGGCTCATTGCACTATATGAAGCAAACAGGTGCTTCGTCTCTTAACACAATAGTTGATTCTTTTCCTTATTTTTATGCTCTCACAGGAGCGTAGTTCAAATTCCTTTTTCTCTGAACTGTATTCCATGTATTGACTGACATCTGTTAGTTACAACACAAATTTATGTTCTATTACCTTTAATCAAAGAAGAATTCGGTGTGTGCACGGTGTGTGTGTGTGTGTGTGTGTGTGTGTGTGTATGTGTGTGTGGTATGTGTGTATTGTGTGCCAATACTGTAACTTGAACTCAGGACCTTATGTTCTCACTTGGCTTTTTCACTCAAATGCCTGTCATCTAGCATTTGAGCCATCTCTCTACTTCCAGCTTTTTGCTAAGCATTGTGCACATTACTGCCAATGCTGGCTTCAAAACTGTGATCATCAGATCTCAGCCTCCTGAGTAACTAGGATTAATAAGTACTACACTAGAGAACCATTTATTATTGTTTGTTTTTCCTTAATCCATTAGATGAAAATAAAATAGCTTATAAGCCCTGTCTTTGCTTGTTAGAGAGGCATTGGACCACTTGATCTATGCCCCCAGTACTTTTGAGATAAGGTCTCTCACTTTTGCCCTGAATGGTCTGAACTGCTATCCTATGCTTTATGCTACCTGTTGTAGCTGAGATGACAGTCATGTCTCTGTGCCAGCTTCTCTCCATTAGGAATGGCCTCTCACACTAAATGACTGCACTGGCTTTGAACTACAGTCCTCTTGATCTCAGGCCCTCTGTAGCTAAGATGCTAGGAATAAATCAATTCCAATTGTTCTGTAACCTTTATGTATTTAGCCACTATTGCATAGTCTTAACAGCTCTTGCAGTTCCAAGGGAGTTGGGAACAGCTTTAAGCCTGGAAGTCAGGTATCTATTAAAGCTCCAGCTATGTCTGTGCTCATGGTTTAAATAGCATCATTGTCTAGCTAATGTTTCAGGTTAACCAAAGAAAAAACGAGACATTGCTTTCATTTTCTTAGTGCGATCCCAGATCTCTACTATCACAGTTGCAACCTTCAACACCACACTGGCTTCATTCAACGTAGGCTATGCAGACTTTTTCAGTGAACATATGAGGAAGCTTTGTAGCCAGGTGCCTATCCCTGAGATGCCTCATGAACCTCTGGCGTGTGCAAACCTTCCTCGAAGCCTCACAGACTCCTGCATAAACTACAGCTACCTGGAGGACACGGAGCACATCGACGGGACCAACAACTTCGTCCACAAGAATGGCATGCTTGATCTTTCTGTAAGGAGCAAGAATTTTTTCTTATGCAGACTTGAAAGATAGTGACTCTTTAGTATGCTCTTTGCAAGGGTTGATAGGGTGGGCATTCAGATTCTTAAAAATATTGGCTTCTAAGTTGAAGATGCTACCTATATAAGTTCCACACATACACCAACCATCAGACTCACCTTTTGTTTTTTTGTCAAGTATTTCATTAGTTTTAATATGATCTCAGAATATTTTTAATAGTGAGTCCCAAATACACATGCATAATATACATGTGTGTGTTTACTAAGTCCTCTTTTTTCCCCCAGAATGAATATAAGATGTTCAATGATTTTCTTTTGTTACATAAGCAACAAGACTACCAACCTCCTGGGTAGCCAAAAGAAAGGAACAGAAGTTCTTAAAGGATTTAAGCTTGTATCCTCAAGAATTCCTGATTTGAATATAGTTATTAGCAAATAAAAGGGTTGTTACATTTTACAATTCTAGTTCACCAAGATTTTTATTGCACATCTGAGACCAGGCTTAACAAATAATTTAAGAGATTATAGTTGATTAAAGACTGTAATTTAAACATGCAAATATTATGTACTTAAAATTAAAGCGTAAATAATTATCCAATCACAAATGAGAAAAGATTCCTCTATTCTACACATTTGAAAAAAATCATGGTTCTTTAGTCATTCTTTGTGGACAGTGCAAGGCAGAGAACTTAAATGCTTTGATTTAAAATGTGCTTCTGCAATAACTGAGTCTTAGCAGCTTTTGAAATACTTAAGTGACACAAATATATGCTTTTAATTATTTTGGTGATTTTACTCTATAGTAAGCTCAAATATAATATTTCCAGTGCAACTTAGATTCAAAAATGCTAACTTGCCTGTGTTATTGATGCCCGAGTGAACTGAATATCAAAACTCAGGCTTAGGAAGGTGGGTTAAGCAGAAGAGGGAGTGCAAGTAACTTACTATGTTTGCCTTTGCCTTCTGCAGGTGGTTCTGAAAGCTGTGTATCTCGTGCTTAACCATGACATCAGCTCTCGCATCTGTGATGTGGCACTAAACATTGTGGAGTGCTTGCTTCAGCTTGGTGTCGTGCCCTGTGTAGAAAAGAACAGGAAGAAGAGTGAAAACAAGGAAAACGAGACCATGGAAAAGAGACCGAGTGAGGGAACTTTCCAATTCAAAGCAGTGTCTGGAAGCTCTACCTGTGGATTTGGGGGTCCTTCCATTTGTGGAGCTGGAGATGGTGGAGGAGAAGAAGGAGGAAGTGGAGATGGAGGTGGTGGAGGAGGTGATGGAGGAGGAGGTGGAGGAGGTGGAGGTGGTCCTTATGAGAAGAATAAGAACCAAGAGAAGGTATGACTTACCTTGCCTTCATTGTCCTCATGAAATGCTATCTCAAATTTCTTTTCCAGTGTGTCCTTGCTAACAATGTGTGGACCCAGAACTGTAGTTCATTCCTAGAGCATGAAAGTGATGATAAATATAGAGAGAAAGTATTTCTCAGCAAGCATACATAGAAACTGATGAGACTGTATTCCAATTCACAGAATCATTGTTTTCCATGGAATAGAATTGTTTCTTAAATTCACATTCCTAATGCAGGAGAACGTTTCAGATAATATTACCTTTCCATAATTTTCAGCCAGCTGCCAAGGGTAGTCTCTCAAGACTTTGAGGAACTGTGTAATTGAGATCTTAGCTCAAGGTATATATATATATATATATATATATATATATATATATATACCTTGAGCTAAGATCTCAATATATATATATATATATACACACACACACACACACACATATATACATATATACATATATATACATACACACACACACTCTGGGCTGGGTGGCTTGAGAAATTTATTTCTTACAATGTAGGAAGCTGGAGGTCAAAGTGTCAGCAAGTGGATTTCATTCTGAAGCCTTGATCTTGGCTTATAGGTGACTATCAGACAGTCATCTGTGCTCGTGTGACCTCTTCTTTGAGCATATGCAGAATGGGGGAGGGTGTGGGGAAAAACAGGTGTCTCTTATACAGTCCTAATCCTGTTGGGAATAGACAAGAATATCTGACCTCATGTAATTTTACTATTTTAATCACCTGTAGGTCCATCTCTAAATACTAACAGTTCAAGAGTTAAGGCTGCAATGTATAGCAAGCCAGCTTCAAACCACAGTCAAGGAAAGGAAGTAATTGTACATCATTACTTGGTTGATTTATTTAGCATGGTTCAGCCTGGGAACAGCTCCCAACCTTACTCTTCTTAGGTCATCCCAGAGGCCTGGGCCTTCCTCTTATTGATTATTCCTGAACGTTCATTCCTTCATTTTTTGGCAACCTGAATTTCATGCCATCTGCATGAGGTTAAGATCTTTATACTTAGCAAGAATTTGCATCCAGCTTTGAGTTTTAAATGCAAATTACTGCAGCTTAATTTTATGAAACGCATACTAATGTCAGCTTGAGGTCTTAGCTGGAAAATGCCTTTCAGAAATTGACAACAAATTTGCTTTCTAGCAACTAATAATCTGCATATCATGTCAAGTGTTTACAAGTAGAAGATTATATTTCACAGAGTTCTACTCCCTTCATAAATTATATATAAACTATAAATTGTTCTTTTTTTCCTTAAAAGATGTCAAAATTTTACATAGGATAAGTGCTGTTGAGCTGCCTCTTTTATTCATTCTTCTCTCTCTCCTCCCAGTCCCATTGGTGTAGAGTTAATATATATCTATTGTCTGTATTTTTCATCTTACAGATTACTTACATCTTCCCAAGATTCATGGCCTCTGATCCCAATATCCTTGCTCAATATACTTGGGTTTCTTAGCCTTTTCTTTAGGATTTTCCCCTCTGCTTCAATCATAGGTCATATGTAGATATTATCTAAGTATTACAGCCTGATACGTTTTAAATGTTCTCTTGATGAACATGATCATTTTTTATCATTAGGGGATGCTTAGGTCAGATTATGTGGGCTCCAAACTAGCAAGCAAGATGTAAATGTTTTGCAATTAATTCTAAGAAAAAATTCTTCTTAGTACAGAGTTTATAAAGTGAACCTGATGATAAATCAGGTACCTTGTGTGTGAGATTCACAAAGCTCTTTTCTGCCCTAAAACCATCTGTTATTTTCCGTGGAATCAGAAAATGAATCACTTTTGCAACCTCGTCATACCAGAGCATGAGGAATTGATTAGGACCAAAAGGAAGATTTAGTTTCTGTTTCTATATTGGCCACAACTGGTACAGAGAGTCTGGACTGTTATCTAATATCTCTGATTTTTTTTTCCTCTAGCTTATTATACCTTCCTGCATCTCTCCAATGAAAGTGACCTAAATCCCAAGGACATTGTAAGCTCTGAAGTAATAAAAACTCAAATGATATTTACAAAGAGCTTTTAGAGCTAGAGAAATTTTAAAGGAGAATATGATGATTAGTACATGTAAGCCCTTGCACAGGATGGCATTTTCTGAGATTCCAGTGCATGTGACCATGTTGTTTGTAATTATCCAATGGCCCTTGAGGAAAGAGGCCAGTGAGGACTGAGATCCAGTCTAAACTCTGCTCACAGAGCCTCTTCACAAAGGACTATATCTACCCAGAGGGCTCAGCTTTTTTTAATTCACTCACTAATAAAGATACCTTTCTAATTTGTTATAAATGGGCTCCAAAGGATATCAGTGCTTTCCACTTAAAATAATGGTGAATGTTTGTTTTGCTAATATTATGGATCTTTGTGGTGGGAAGGATTGAACCCAAGGACCTCTTGCAAATATTTCACCATTTGAATCACACCTCTAGTCTTTCTACTTTGCATGTTTTTCAGATGAGACCATGGCATAAGACCATGATCCTCCCTATCTCTGTCTTCTGAGTAGCTAGAGAGGCACTCAACTCAGAGATATCAGTCAATAGCCCTTCTCATAGCAAAGAGAATGTATGTTTCATTTCTGAAGGGAGAATCTCTAGGGTCTAATACCTCATCCACTACCTAAGTTTACAGACAAGGAAAGGACCAACTACAAGCATGAGAAAAGTCTACCCTACCACATGAACAAGCAGGATAATATCTACATAGCCCTCAAGCTATACCCTGCCCACATTGCAGTACACTTTCTACAGGAGGTTTCAAAGTGTATGTGCCAATCTGATCATATGAGTGATGGAAATGTCTAATTGTAGAGAAATTCTCACTTATTATTTTGTTTTCTCTGTCCAGAACACCTATAGTAGGAAAGGCAGCTATCAGGATCCTTAATTCACAGATGAGGAAATGAGAACATAAAAAATTAATTTGTGCAATACCACATGAAATTAATATGCAGCATCATATCAATTAGAGAGCAGGAGTTGGAACCTTGGGTCTATGGTGTATATGTTGACATCTGAAGGTAGCTAGGAGGACTGACTACCACTTATCAAAGGCTCTGGCTCTCGAACATTGGGCTCAGCATCATTCCTTACCAACAACTTCCTTTTGCTCCTTTGGAAGCACTTCAAGGAAGTTCATTTTTAGAGGAGCCATGTTCTCTGCTCACAAGAATTAATAGGAAGGGTGGTACGATTCTCAGAGTCCATTTTGCAAAAGTCAAAAGGGGAGTCAAACTGAACGGTTTATGAAGTTCTGTATAATCTCACTATGCTTATACATGTGTATTGTAGTACAGTGAAAGTACACATTGTCACAAAATCACTGCAGGATTTCAAGATCCAGACTTTGACTAGTTCCCCAAAGCTAGTAGTAATCCTTGCTTTGCATTCAGAAGTCTGCTGATGGGGGTAGTTTCTTTAAAAAAAAACGCTATTTTCTGTGATCACTGTTAGTCCCGTGGTTTTTAGTTAGTTCTGATCATCTCTCAAGGATGTAAAGGTATGTCTTCCAAGAAAAAAGTTCAGCTTTTTTTAAACCACCAGATGGTGTTCAGAATTCATAGGTTTCTTTCTGTTTGTTGAACTTAGTTCTGTCTCTTAAATTGTGGGTACTCACTGTAAAAAAAAAAAACAAACCATGTATACTTTATGTAATTATAACTTAGAGCCCTGTACCAAAAGGAGCTCAGACCTCTTTTCTTTCTACTCATGGTGCTAGGATGAAAGCACTCCTGTAAGCAACCATAGGCTGGCTCTCACCATGCTCATAAAAATAGTGAAGTCTTTGGGATGTGCCTATGGTTGTGGGGAAGGACACCGAGGGCTCTCTGGAGATCGTCTGAGACACCAGGTATTCCGAGAGAATGTAAGAGAAGTAAAGTAGATTCCATTTCCTCTCCTTCTTTCCTCCTTCCAGTCGAGAACTGAGTCCTTTGACAATGAGGGTCAGTGTTCCCGGGAAAATAGTGTATTTTACACAGCAATATATATGCTGTCTTTGGATGGGAGGATTCCCACAAAATATCTCAAGACATCTGAAACTCAGACTTATGAAAATTTAATCAGGAAAAACCCTCTTGCCTCCTGCTTAAAGAGACCAACTACTGGTTAGTTGGTCAAAGGATGCATATAGAACTATAAGTGAATTGTGGTTCGAAAGAACTTGACTCTGATGAATACCTTCAGTAAGCTTCTGATGGCCTGTGACAAGTGATTTTTTAATCATCTGTCTGAGTAATGTAGAAACGTATTATACATGAAAGAGTCAAACTTTAGGACTTTATTGTTTCTACTTCACTGTGGAAAATGACCCTTATTGGGACAAAACTGGACTATAAAAGTAGCCAGTCATTTTTCTGGCTGCTTTGCTTGGGAATGATCCTGGACATCTAGATATCTGAAATCGTGCCCCCTTGAACTGTGTGAAACCTGAAACTCTGCTCTCTGACTTGCCGATAACATTTTTGTAATGGAACATCACAATTTAAAAGGTCTCCACTGTCTGTAGTTTTCCCTTCCTACTTGAGTAGTACCCACCTCTAGCAAGCCTAGGCTGGGAGGTTGGATTCATATGAATTAAAATTGTAAGACAATATTCTACTGAAAATGAGAATTGGAATCCAGGAGACCCCCTAGAATATCTTGGCAGAGTTTTAGGGTCATGTCAAAATCTGGGACAGCCTGTGTTCGCTTCGGTGTTAGGTTTTGACATGATATGTTCACACAGTGTTAGCATGCTGGGTTTCTTGCTCAATGTATCATCTATCTATTCAGTCATCGATGTTGTGTCATGTTAGTTTATTGTGTGTATATGGGGGAGTATATTCACAGTTCCTAACTTCTAATGCCTGAAAGTCAAATGTTTTTCACCAAGATCTAGATTTTGAGGCCAAAAATTTTTTAAGTCAAAATGATAATTAGCAAAAATAAAATTAAAAAAATGATAATTAGCAAAGCAATAGAGAGCTTACATTGCCTCCACCCTTACACAGGTGTTATATAATTCATGACTTTAATTCTGCCTCCTTAATATGACTTCTGTACCTATCCTGTCCTCCATAAATGAGGTTTTCTTCCTAGGATCCCTTTTTCCTTGCTCTTTAGACCTTTTCCCTCAGTCCAGAGATTTCATTCAATGTTAGGGATATTCTTCCTAATTTTTTAAAATTATCTTTTGGGTAGTTATAGAAGAGGTTTCATTGTAAGTTTTAATTTATCTTTTGTCAGAACCTGGGCTTGAACATAGGGCCTTACATTAGCTAGGCAAGCAATCCACCAGTTGAGTCATGTGGTCAGCCTGTTTTGCTGTAGCCTCTTGATTTTTTTCCTGGGCCAGCCTATCCTCCTATCCTTTAACTGGGTCACAGATGTACAACACCATGTCAAGATTATTGATTAAGATGGAAGCCTGGCTAAGTTTTTGCCCTGACTGGCAATCACTGAGCTCTTCTTTACATCTAACTCCTAAGTAGGTGGAATTACAAGTATTAACCACAAGTATTAATCACAAGTAGTCTTAAAGTTACCAACAAATGTTCAGTATCGGTTATCTTAAGTCATCTTTAGAAGTATGTGGTATCCCAGTTGATCAGGACAGTCATTATTTGAATGTAAATGAGACTATGTCATAAGAGAAGTAACCACAGATTCTGAGGCAAGACCACTGTGGAGCTTGCAATGTCAAGTTGGGCCAAGTTTTGAACCCTAGATTTCCTCAACTGCATGGAAGGGATAATCAGCAAATCTTACAGATAGTCAGGCATGCATGGACATGCTGTTTTCAACAGCAAAACACCACACAAATGAGATTTTCCTTGTGGTAATAAGAGAGGGCTGGCAGGTCTTTAATGCTTTAAGGCAGTATCAGAGCCTTCTATAGCCAGCGATCATGACTTTGTCATTTTTGATGATGAGAATCATTCCATTTTCCTTTGTCAGGTGGCAAAATTATTCTTCAGGTTATAAGAAATATATTGTTATTTTATGTAGCAAGACTTAGCCAAAGGTGACTTGCTTTTCATATTCCAGAGGCCAACTTTGGTTTAAATACCACACTTTAATGTTTAAATGCAATCACATAAATAAGCAAGTTTGACTCTCAGTGACTCTTCTGTGTTTTAAGGACCTTTTCTGCTTGTCCCTGTAAGGGAATGCTCGATAGCACTTCCTACTACTCTCCCTTTACTCCCTCCATTAAATGTACTTTATTCAAAGCAGCTAGACACTGGGTTGGCATGCATTAACCCACTGCAGAGCCTTTGTGGTTTTTAAGCCTGGACTGCAAATTCTATCCCCTATCTACATTTAATGCTTTGATTTGTTTTCATTAAGATCTTAAAATCTGGACTGTGGTGAAAAGATGAGCTTCTCCTGGGACTAGCCCTGACCTTCAGCTTTAGGGTGTTTCTACACAGTGCAAACTCCCTCAGGCCGCCCAGTCTGTCTCTGGCCACTTCTTACTTGTACCAAAAGGGCCAACTGGCTTGGCTGGTTTTAGCTAATGGGGATGGATGGGAATCTTGGCCTGCTGAAGGCTTTGATCTATGGGTAACCATAGCTTAAGCTGGTACTTGTGACTTTTTCACTTTCCTTCCTTCGTTGCAGGCCCAGAACTGCCTCACTAAACTATACAAGCTAGATAAGATGCAGTTCCGACAAACCATGAGGGACTATGTGAACAAGGACTCTCTCAATAATGTAGTGGACTTCTTGCATGCTTTGCTAGGATTTTGTATGGAGCCAGTCACTGACAGTAAGTAATGCTACACCTACACCAGGTACCAGGAGCAAATATCTCTGTGAGGTAAAACAAATACGGTCTAAGGGGCACACCAAATTAGAGGAGATGGAATTTAGAGAAAAAGGTTACATGTGCATGCCTGCGTGCATGCATGTATGTATGTGTGCATATGCAATAGATTATAAGGAAAAGATACTTGCAGATCATCTGTGGTGATATACTTTGCCCTCATAAAATTACTTATTACTAAATTACTTACCTGAAAAGGTAACTTACACCAGTGAATGAGAATTTGCTAAAGATCTCTTTCTTCCAAAACAGCGATGAGGGGCACAAGGTATATATATATATGTATTAGCTCAGTGAATAAGAAACGAGTACATAGGCTAGGCAAGGTGCATGGTATATTTTTTTCCACAAAATAAAATAGAAAGTAAAACATGTAATCATCACAAGCTAACACGAATTTGAGATAAATGTACATATAGACCTAATATTTTACAACCAGAAAAGATGTAGTCCTGCAATTATGTGTGTGTGTGCATATGTGTGCCCGTGTGCGTATGTGTGCACACACGCACCAGTTTTGGGGCTTGAACTCAGGGCCTGGGCAGTGTCCCTGAGCTTCTTTGGCTCAAGGCAGCCCTCTACTACTTGAGCTACAGTTCCACTTCCAGCTTTTTTCTGAGTAGTTTTATTGGAAATAAGAGTGTCATGGACTTTCTGCCTGGGCTGGCTTTGAACCTCAATCCTCAAATCTCAGCCTTTTGAGTAGCTAGGATTACAGGCGTGAACAACCAGCACCAAGCTCCCACAACCCTATCTTATAGTTCCATAGCACTGTAGAGACCTAAATTATGAGGGGAAGACAATAAATGCCACCTGCATTTGTGACACAGAGTCCTTCCAGTACCACTCAGATACAAATGTAGCCCTGAACCAAGAGTGAGGTCTGAAGCCTCAGTTGAGTAAAGTGCACATTTTCGGGTAGCATTCGAGAAGCAATGACATCTTAGGGTACACTTCTATTGTTCATGTCATGCATGAATAATAGTAATTGATGGATTTATGATAGATTTTGAAGCAGTTTTCTTTTTGGTATAGCTTAAGCTTTGTTTTTATATCATCATATTAAGAGAAAGTATTGTTCCTCTGTAGAACTCATGGGGATTAATTATGTTATTAGAATCATGTTAAGCTAAGAATACCATAAATTTGCAAAACACTGAGGTCAGTGAATATGATAGTTGAGATCAGAAAAAGAAATGATTGATTATAAACTAATACTTTTCCTTAATGTTATTTGAAACGAAAATGATAAACAGAGACAAATCTAGATAAACAGATAAATCTAGAGATAATCCTCTGTTAATTGACACAGGTAATAAAAAATTGCTAACAGTATACTATTTTGGTATGGATTTCATGAGCATATATTAGACAAAGTAGTTTCATCATAGTATTTCCATATATGCATGTAATATACTTAGATCAAATTCATCTCCTTTATTACTTACTCTTTCTTATCCTTTCTCCCCTCTTTAAACAAAAGATTTTTAAATTAGCATCCATTACTTATGAGGGACTTAATTGGGGCATTCACTCGTGTGTATAATGTATTCCAATCAATCTCACCCCTTCTATTACTCACCAGCATCTCTTTTCTCCTTTCCTACAACAATTTCAACACATTTCATCGTTCTGCTTCCAAGCATGTAAAAATTACTTCAACCATATTCATCCTCATTCACCCTCTTGGCTAGTCCAACTCCCATTTGATGTTGTCGTTCTATTTTCATACATGTGTACATAAAGTACTATGATCACAGTCATCGCCCTGAACCCAACCCTTTCATCCCCTCCTCCCTGTTGGTTCTCACCCCCAAACAATCCTATGATTTTAAGATTTTTTTCCCCTCAGATTCTTCAGACATGGACACAGATCACAATGAATCAGACAGACATAGGTCCCTATCTGATCAATCTTAGAGGTGCACATGCCTTCCTACAATTCCCAATTGCTTATACACCCTGTGTGGAACCCTCTGGCCAGACCAGAGTGCCTATGTCCCCTATGAATATGCCTCCACAGGCATAAAATACCAGAGAGGTTGATGGCCTTAGATCATACACTGGTGTTCCATGTGTATCTTGCATTAGAAGGTGATGGCTCTAGAGAAACCATGGCTTTTTCCTCTCCACGTACATACACAGCTCTGTGCATACTCTGAGCAGGATTTGATTTTCCCTGTGCCTCTGCAGAGCTCCGACATGCCACTCCTTGCTCATGACTTAGCTCTCGTGGTTGGTCTCATCTATTCCACTATGAAGCACTAAACAATGTCCACTGAAAAAACAAACCAATATTCTTCACCACCAAAGAGGCTGAATCAACTTCATTCCCCATCATGATGCCAACTTGTAGATACTTTTTTAAATCACCTAGTTAAAAACAACTCTACTCCTCCACAGTTGGTCCCATAGTTTTCTTTTTGTTAAAACATATCAAGCAGGAATGTGGCTTAGTGATAGAGTTTCTTAGCATGCATGAGGCCCTGGGTTCAATTCCTTGATGCCACATAAACAAAAAATGAGTCACACTAACTAAAAATAAAATCAATCAGTTGGGTGCTGCTAGCTCACACCTGTAATCCTAGCTACTCAGGGGGCAGAGATCTGAGGATTGTGTGGTTCAAAGACAACCCTGGCAGGAAGTCTGGGAGACTCTTAACCAGTGAAGAACCAAAAAGCCAGAAGTGGAGCTGTGTGGCTCAAGTGGTAGAGTGCCAGCCTTGAGCAAAAAAAAAGCTCAGGGACAGCACCCAGGCCCTGAGTTTAAGGCTCAGAACTGGCACATACTCACACAAAAAAGAACCAATCAAAATACCCCCAGAAATGCAGTTGACCATATTATAGTAAAGGAGAATTGTTCATTTATCCCCAAGCCTGCACAGCAATAATCCCATCAGAGCTGTGTTTAATTCTGTTGCTGCATTTTGTGGAGCAAGTCACCATTTCCTGGGTACCAAGTTCTTATTTCCTTCACCTTTTCATTATGATGCTTAATGGAAACACTCCCTTATCATGTGCCTTTCCTTCCAGACAAGGCAGGGTTTGGAAATAATTTCACCACGGTGGACAACAAATCCACAGCCCAGAGCGTGGAAGGCATTATCGTCAGTGCCATGTTTAAATCTCTCATCACACGCTGCGCTTCAACAACACACGAACTGCACAGCCCCGAGAATCTGGTGAGAAGCTCTCCCATTCTTCCCACACTTCTCAGCCTCCGCTTTAGGGAAATGCTTGCATCATGATACAAGAAAGAGAAACTGAAATCTTAAAGTTAAAATATCTATTTCCCCCAGAGTACCTCACAATGGAGCTCTACCCTCAGTTTTCTCCTTTGTGCTCATTATCTATCTTCAGGTTGACTTAGCATCTTCTTCCATCTCAGTGATTTCATTGCTTTTGGTTAAATAGTTTTAAGGTATTTTTGAGTCCTTCTGAAATGTGAGAATGCTGTTTATTAGTGCATGAAATGTTAAAGCCTTAGTTGAGGCCATAGGCACTTTTAAATTAATGCAAATAATCTACTGCTGAAGTTGGCTTGGTTTGGTCTGGTTTTTAGTGAGCGCCTGTGATCTTTTAACTACTCTTCATAAAAGACTGTGTTAATTAAATCACTAAAGCCATTCATAGAGTGTGAGGAAAAGCTAAGCTATAAAAGGTTAGTGTTTAACTGCTATCAAAGATATTGGGATTTGAGATTCTAAATGTAGATTACAGGTGATAAATCTGACATGAATAGATTATTCAGGGTTTTTTTTTTCAGGAAGCAAAGGAACATTTTTTTTATCCTGCCAATTTGTTAGATCCTATGGCTTCTTTGAAGAAATCATGCCTATGTACTTGTGGATTGATTGGTTATCTGCTAATAGATAACAAGCTTTTTTTAAAAAAAGCTATCCTATATTGAAATGATACACTTGAGGTAAATGGAATAAAACAGAATTCATTTTGGTTAATGGTGAAAGCCAAGCTAACCAGGTTTTTTGCCCTTGATTGTAGCACAGGCAATGTTGTAGGCACTCATTTTGATGATGACAAGAAGTAATTTAAAAGTTAATGGCTCTATATGTGAGTGCTTATAAATCTCTAGCCACAACCTCCTAGATAGAACACTGGATTTCTTAATTTCCTTTCATATCATTGTGAGTTAGACTCTGAACTGCCATTCCTACAGAATGGCTGGAAGTTGAATTTGTTTATTTGTTGATTCTCCACTCCACCATGCAGTGTAAAGATTCCCTTAGGAAGCACTTAGAGCCTTGGGAGTGTCCATGGGTCTCAATCATTGATCTAGAGCTACTGTTTCACCTAGTGATCTCTGCCATGTTCTAGGGCTATGTATGCTCTTTGAGATCTTTTCTCTCCTATGGAGGAGCTACTAAAGAGCAGAATGAAGGGCACAGGGCCTATTTACCATAGCCTCTCAAAGACTCTCTTGTGCTATTCTCAAAGATCATGGACATAATTGTCCCAGGGGTCTTAGGTTTTTGAAAACTAATGCTATCAAGGTAAGTATTCTTTTAGACCTCTGTATTCTGCTTTGCCATAAACATTTCCTAAGGCAAAGAATGCTGTTACTATCTCTTTAAAGAGGGAAGAAAGAGGGCCAAATGGAAAGGAAGGAAGGAAGGAAGGAAGGAAGGAAGGAAGGAAGGAAGGAAGGAAGGAAGAAAGGAAGAAAGGGAAGGAAGGAACAGAAACAAAGAAAGATATTTTTGAGTGTTTGACATACACACACACATACACACACACATATATATTTTTTTTCTGGTTCTAAGGTTTGAATTTGTGGCTTGGGTGCTGTCCCTGAGGTTGGTTTTGTTGTTGTTGTTGTTTGTTTGTTTGTCTGTTTGTTTGTTTCAAGACTAGGGCTCTTCCACTTGAGCTACATCTCCACTTATAGCTTTTTGGTGGTTAACTGGAGATAAGAATCTCATGGACTTTCCTGCCCAGTATGGCTTTGAACTGGAATCCTCAGATCTCAGCCTTCTGAGTGGCTAGGATTGCAGGTGTGAGCCACCAACACCTGTTTTATGTATTTTTAAATGGTAGTTCACCAATATATTGATGCATACCAATATATTGATACATTAATCTTAAGTTCATAATTAAGTTCATGCTCAATATTTGCTAAATGTATCTTAGCAAAATTCATCATCCATTGAAACCAGGTTTTGTTAGAAGTATCTACCTGACTTATCATTTTGTCATAATAATGCAAAGATTTTTGAGAAACAGCACAGACTGAAATCTCAAGTTTAAACACAATTCTGAGTATTGTTTCTATTGCAGACATCTCTTCAGAAATAATAATTAAGAGGGAAAATTAAAGCTTGGAAATCTAGTGGTTTAAAGCATAGATACATGTCATGCTAGCAGTATAGTTTCCTTTTTAAATATGAAGTTCTTGGCGACCATTGTTTTTCATACCAGGGATGACTGACGATGTCCTCACACAGAAATAATGAAGAATGAGCATGCTGTTTTTCAACAGTAGTAATTACTATTTGTTTGTGATCAGAATGCTCATCTAAACCTAGGGCATTTCCTTTCCCTCTTTTCCTTTGGAAGCTGATCACACAGCCCTCTTTCCTTCCCCAAACTTTTCTTATTGCCTTTAAACAGGGACTGTATTGTGACATCCGTCAACTGGTCCAGTTTATCAAAGAAGCTCATGGGAATGTCTTCAGGAGAGTGGCTCTTAGTGCTTTGCTTGACAGCGCTGAAAAGTTAGCTCCAGGGAGAAAGGTAGAAGAGAATGAACAGGAAGCTAAGCCTGCAGGTGGTAAAAGGTTGGACACTTGATCTTTCTGAATTATTCTTATGTTTGCCTTATATCATTAAAATGTTACTTTTTATCATATGGTCCATGTATTTCCTGGTATGCTATAAGTTAAGAATAGGATGATAAAAGCACTATCTTATATAAGTGGTGGGGTGCAACTGAAGCTTAGAAAAGAATTGTGTTTTGTATTAAATAAATGTCTTCTCTGTCCAAATCAGAGCTCAGTTTGTTCCCAAATTTTCATACAAAATTTCATTTAGTGGCTCTGAAATGTAAAATGTGAGCTTTGTTTATACTTTGTTATGTACATGATATATAATCTACATTTTTATCCAGAAAGGAAGAACAATTACTGTTCAGTAAGTGATATCCTAAATGTGGCAAAAGACAAATTGCTTCTCAGAACCATATTGTGAGTTCTGCTAATAAGTACACATTAATTTCATGTCCATTGAATACTAAATACAAGTTCCAATGATTAAAAGATACTCCTGAATTCAAAATCCTGCTTGCAGTTAGTTTGATAAGGTGAAATAGTCATGAATCCCCTGGTAGGGTACAAATGATGTGCAGCCTAGACTCCTGGTGACAACGGTTTGCAAGCTATGTAGTTTGTCTCTAGCAAGAGCTTGGTTTCGTGGAATATACAAAGTAGTTAAGAGGTGGTATTCTGCACCTGCTCCCTGTGACTGTGCAATGTGCCGTCCCCACAGGTCAGAGGCTGGAAGCATTGTGGATAAAGGCCAGGCCTCCTCTGCTCCTGAGGAATGTCGCAGCTTCATGTCTGGCCGTCCCTCCCAGACTCCAGAGCAGTAAGTAGCCGTGGTTTTGGACCCAAGGCAGAGGGCTAGGTACCTCATACTGGAGGAAATTTAATTTCCTAAACCTGCGTTTGCTATTTTGTTCCATTGGTTAGTTTTAGTTTTCATTTGCTTTGCCCTTGCTTCTGCCCTTTACATTTTTGTCCCCAATGCCATGAATACCTTTACACCAGGCTGAATAACCAGCCTTGTACCTACTACAGAAATCCTCCTTAATTACATTCCCATCCTCTCTTTTCCCCTCTTCTGCCTCTCATCTACAGAACTAGACAGACATAAAAAAGCCTTTAAAAATAGTGTGCATGTGAGGTAGGGCAACAGGGCCATCTATTTTCTTCTTTAGAGTCACAATTTGTTCTAAGTGGATGCATGATTGTCAGCGTGTTCAATGATAGTTTTCTTTAAAGCAAAAATAATAAAGGAAGTAGGGTAAGCTCTAGTGTTCAGTTTTGGCTGAAATATAGACTCCACTCTCTTGTACTGGGTCCACTCCTGAGACCCACTCCACTCAGTTTCTTTACACGTAATTGCAAAATCAGAAGCATATTTAAATGAGTGCCCCCAGAACATACAAGTACTATGGTAGACATTAAAAATGCGGCCTAGTTCTATGTGAGGCTACTTCATATTCATTCTTTTAGGGGAGCTATTTACATGCAACTGGAATGATTGGTATTTAAAACATGTATTTTATTTCAGCCAGGCACCTGTAATCTACTCAAGAGGCTGAAATCTAGGATCGTGGTTTGAAGCTAGCCTGGGCAGGAGAGTTCGTGAGATTCCTATCTCCAATTAACCACCAAAAAGCCAGAAGTGAAGCTGTGGCTCAAGTGGCAGAGTGCTAGCCTTGAGCAAAAAGGCTCAGAGACAGCATCTATGCCCTAAAGTCAGGCCACAGGACCAACACCAAAGGGAAAAAAAATAATAAGTATTTCCTGACAATTTAAATACAATTTAAATGTTTCTGCTATTGTGATACTTATTGTGATACTGTAGTCTCACACTGCAGTTGAATATCTGCAAGAATATTGAATCTTTTTTTTTAATTGAAGTTGAAACAAAGACCACCTCCATTCCACAGCTGAGACATGACTATTTTCAAGGAGAGTTCACAGTCAACCTTGATCTACCTCCTCCAGCTCCAAGTCATCCCACGCCCAGCCCAGCAGGGATCACTGCACCCTTTGCCTAAGTTACTGCTAGCAGGAGGTGGAGAGCAATGTAGGAGGACTTCATATGTTGTCAGATATTGAACGCTCTCCTCTGTTTATTTGCAGTGATGAACAAATGCAAGGAGGCAATCTGGGGCGGAAAGACTTCTGGCGCAAAATGTTCAAATCCCAGAGTGCAGCAAGTGACACGAGCAGCCAATCTGAGCAGGACACTTCAGAATGCACCACTGCTCACTCGGGAAACACCTCCGATAGGCGTGCCCGCTCAAGGTCCCGCAGGATTTCCCTCCGGAAGAAGCTTAAGCTCCCCATAGGTAAAAGTATGTCTGTATTTATTTATAGATTCTCTTCCTTCGGCATGTCATAAAATCCCTGCATAAGCAAAATATGGCAATGCATGGTAGAGTTCAGAAAAGAAAAGCTTTCAGGTCACAACGCCTAGGCTTACTGCTTTACCTACCCATTCATCCACCCATCCACTCACTCCTTTGTTTCTGCAGATAGTTCCTGAACCCCTACTGCATGGTTTTCCTGTGTGCTAACACTCAGCTGAATAGCAGAGCTTCAATAGTGAGCTACTTTGCTCCCAAAACTTTGCCAAATTTGCTATGTCGGAGAAACAACAACCAGAAGCAATCAGATAACTACTTTTAGCCACAAACTATGAACTTTTTGAGGGAAATCCACATGGTACTATGATAGCATGCAATAATAAGTCCTGAACTAAGTGAAGAAAAGAGGCAGGGATCAGGGAAATCTCTTAGCAGCAGTGACATTAAGGTGGGCAAACTACTTAGAAAAAAAAAAGGAAATCATTGCATTTGGCAGTATTTGCAAAGATACCAAGATACCAATGGAAGGAACTGTAAGAACTGGAACAAGGGGAAGCGTAGCCTCATCAATACGGTAGAACGATAGAGGCAGGAAGCCAGGAACCCTGGGGACTTTGCAGGTCAGGTTGGATTTTTCCTCCTGGAATTATTCATGGCCAAGGTGGGCAGTTGAACAGGAAAGTAGCACAAGCATGATAAGATTTCCTAATAAACCACTACATAGAAACCACATTAGTAGGCACATTAGCTACTGAGAAAGACCAGTGGTACACTGCCTAGGAGCCCAGTGTTATGTAAATGGACACTGTGGTGATGTTTATAAATGATGACTATAGCTTGCTACTCATGAATTTGAGTTTGAACACTATCAGAATTAAACTCCCAAGTGCACAGGTTTGAATGCTGTTGAGAAGGAGGTATGGACATTGTCAAGGCTAAGTGGATGAATTATGGTCTCATGCACTGGAGAGGAACAGGTTCCTTTTGTCCTGGTCTTACTCACTCGTGTTAATTTTTATGGTTCGACCCTGGACATTTTGATTCAAAGCATGTACACTGTAAACAAACTTGCTTTCACTTCTATTTATATCAAAGTCATGCAACTTCCATTGCTTGTGGAGCACATGCTGACATTTCTGTTTAATCCATTTGGGAGCAAATGCTCTAATGGTGTAATTTCTTTAAATAATTACTAAATAGGAAACTGGCTGAAACGATCCTCCCTCTCGGGCCTGGCAGATGGCGTAGAAGACCTTTTGGACATCAGCTCTGTGGACCGCCTGTCCTTCATCAGGCAAAGTTCCAAGGTAAACAGGACATCACTTGTTTAGGGGAAGGTTGGAGTCCCTAAGAGAAAATTTCAGGACTGAGAGATGCTAAACACCTGGAGGGAATAAATAAGAAGAGTTCAAGGAACTGAAGTAGGACAACTTGGGAAACATAAACTAGTGATGGAAAACCAGAACGTTTAAGTCAGCATAGGTAGGAGAAAACTGTAGCTCAAGTGACAAATGCAAAAACCCAGGTGATAGCGGGCATTCTCACTTGTTTTCAACCCCCAACATGCATATGAAATTATTGCCATCTCAAGCTCCTTTCTGGGGGTCCAGTGATTCTATAGTGATTGCTTTCACAGATTAAAACACACATGCACCCATTTATTCATCCACCTTCTACTGCTTTTGGTACAGCTGAGTCATTGTCTCCTCGTTTCTTTATCAAAGAACTCCTGATGACCTTTTTCACCAAGTATTCTTCATGCTGCTATTAGGTACCACAGTAGCATCTGATTTGAAAAAGACCAGGATTCTTAGGGAAATTTACTCCCTGCAAGAGTCTTCCCTGTGCACAATTTGGGGCCTTGTTATTGGCCTACCAAATTTCAATATGAGCAATATCTCTTTCTTCATATGTAACTTGCCACATTCTTCCTTTGAATTTCAGTAAAACCAGTTTCTTCTATCTAGACTATTTTATAAGTAATGTATTGAGGTCATAGAAAGAGTATAGCCATATGACAGAACAGTTATGAAATATTATAATTTCTATATCACATTTAGTCTGCTAAGAGATTGCAGTCTGTGGACTTCCTTTCTGTGCTGAATGTTTTGAGAGATATTAGCATAAAGTCAAGATCAAGATCACATATTAGTGCTTAGGAAAGGAAATACATTGCACATTCATTGTAGTTTATCAGTTGATTTATAAACTTGGAATATTCCCTTTGGTCTACCTTTCACTTCCATCTGATTTTCAGCTGTGGCGGTATTCAGAAATGAGTTTGGGCTCTATTGGAATTAAATTCTGAGAATATCTCAGTTGTTCACCGTGGTTATTCAGCTTCCAGTCTCTGCCCAGGGACCTCCTTCCACTTGAGGAAAAGACATCTCCATTAGAGATGTCTTTTATGGCACATAGGTTGACCACACTAACTAAACGAATCAGATTCGTGAGACAAAGGAACAAAGTCATCATTGTGCTGTAAACAGTTTAGTTTTCAACTCTAGAGTTAGTCTAACCCAAAGATTTCCCTTTGGATTTAGTTACCAGATGGCTTTGCTTTTCTTCTCAGGTCAAGTTCACTAGTGCTGTGAAGCTTTCTGAAGCTGGGCCAGGGAGTGGAATGGAAAATGGAAGAGAAGATGAGGAGAATTTCCTCAAGCGTCTTGGTAAATGTCACATAGCTTAAGAATTTCATTCAATTTTGATAAAAACAAAAACTTGTTTACATTAAATGATCCATATTCGTTTCTTTTCTATTTCTGAAGCCCTTTACTTAAATTTCCCTTTTTTGTTGGAAAACTAGTCATTTTCTATTTCCATTGCTTTTCATTTGCTTTTCCTATGTACCCCGGACAGCTTCTCGCTACAGCTTCTCTATTATCCATGTGGTTGGACAGACATTTTTGGAAGTTATACTAGGTTCCTGTCTCCCTTCCTATGGAGTGTGGGTTTGCAAAGAATAAAACACAGCTTCTCTGTTTCTCCTGTCTTTTATTAAAATATGGGAGCTACTGAACCATTTATTCACCCCCCTGTCTACTTAAGAATTTTGCTTGTCTCCTTTCCAACAGGTGGCCGTCCACCCTCTACACACTTCTGCTGAGGAGTGTTTATGACATCATAGAACAATGTGTTCCACATCTAGATAGCTTTGTTAGAAAATCCTTCCTTACAATCAAAAACTAGACATTCCCATAAACTTGATTCATTTGTGTTAATTATAACATTTTGTAACAACACACATGCAAGCAGACACATTCCTCTCCTCACCCCGACACACACACAATACAATGCTTCTTCCACCGTATGAGCCATTTCCTGTTTTCTCTTTTTATGTCTTTTGGCTACCCCTTTAATTTTCTTTGGTTTACCTTTTATGGAAGTATCTAGTTCCAATAACATCCTTCTTGCATTTTGTCTGTGTTTTCTAAGTAGATGATCCCGTTTACAAAATGTAGAGCTTCTAATGAAATGGAACCTTTGACATTAATCAGTGTATTAGATAGTACAGCTGTTAAACTCCAAGATCAAGCAAGTGTGTGGAACACAAATACCTATTTTTGAGGTACCAGTGAATCATACCTGTAATCCTAACTGCTCAGGAAGTAGAGATCTGAGAATTACAGTTTGAAGCCATTCTGGGCAAGAAAGTCCATGAGATTCTTATCTCCAGTTAACCACAAAAAAAGCAGAAGTAGAACTGTGACTCAAGTGGTAGACACTAGCCTTGAACACAAAAGCTCAGAGACAGCATCCAGGCCCAAAGTTCAAGCCTTAAGATGGGCACCAAAAAAAGACAAGTAAAATGAAAGTGATATATTCACTTTCCAGATCACATAAATGATTTGTATTAATTTTGATTGGTTCTTCTTCAGATGAATGAATATCATGATGCACTTTGATATATCTGTTATTAGTTCTTTATTTCATAAATAAATTGTATCATTTCATTAACTAGGAGATAGTTAAGTTTCTTGTCCAGGAAGGAAATTGACAGAATCTTTCTGAATTGTTTCTCCTCTTACAGTGGTAGTATAACAATTTGTCTGAAGGGGTACTTTTGTTCTTGTTTATGGAAGCTAGAATCCCTGTGCAGTTTTGGATCAGATTCAATATACTGATATCCAAGACAGCATCATGGGAAAAGCAATGGCCTGCTCTCAGTTCCAGTGCAATGAATCATTGACTGTTAGAGTTGAAAGGCACGTTGGAAGTTCATTATTTTTACTTCAGAGGTTTCTGCATGACCGTGCATCAGAATTATTACCTGAGAAGTTCTTTTAACACTCATCCTAACTCTAGAGTCAGATTGATGGTGAGGAAATATATAACAATTCATTTGTGTGGAGCCTCTCAGCTGAGTCTGACACAGCCAGACTGATCTCATGCCATAGGAATTCTTGTTGGTTAGAAGAAGAATCATTGTAAATAGACCAAGAGCTCTTGCTAGTATTAAAGATCCATTAGTAAAGTGAACAGACCCTTCATTTAAGTAGTTAGGTAAACCTTTAAATTTTTATGCTCCATGGGTCACACAGATTCCCCAAAGTCAAGCTGAGTTCAAATCAAGCCTTTGAGAAGTAAGGGGAATGAGGGGACGTGCAGAAGAAAGCATCAGACCCACACTACAGAAAACATTCTAGTGAATCTTTGGAGTTCTTTTTAAATTTGTCATCTATTCCTCCACAATGACACAATCCCTACAGGCTGCCACAGTTTCGATGACCATCTTTCTCCCAACCAAGAGGGTGGAAAAAGCAAAAATGTGGTGAATCTTGGAGCCATCCGACAAGGCATGAAACGTTTCCAATTTCTCTTAAACTGCTGTGAGCCAGGGACAATTCCTGATGCATCCATCCTGGCTGCTGCCTTAGATTTGGTAAGTCATTGGAATACGTATCCTGTTCCTTCCGTCAATTAACTGATCAGTATGAATCTCCTCTAATCTTGACTTCAGCAGGGGAACTGTGCATAGGTTTCTTTTCTACTCAGAATTAGTGGTAGAAGAGGAAAGAGAGGGGAGGAGGTTGATATTCCCTGGTAAGTAGAATGTGTAACCACCTGGTTAAAAATATGTAAGAGGGTTCTGAAGTCAGAATGCCTGGCTTGAAACTGCTCTTACATTTATCAGCTGAATAATTGTAAAATAAGAGTCAAAGGAGTAATAGTATTAGTACATCCATCTCTTTAAATTATATAAGGGATAAATGAGACCTGAGCTAGAAAGTCCTTATCACAGTGCCACACTAACTACTGAGTGAAGTAGCCTTCAGTTTTCCATGTGTTATTCCTTTAAACTCTCTGAATCTTTGTTTCATTATATCTCAGTTGGAGGAAAAATCTGATGCCAGGATCAACTGAAATGCATTGTAAGAAGATCTTTGAATATTGTATAGCTATACAGATGTAAGGCAGTAAAATATATCATGTGGATCTTGTTGAGAAAGCATTTTTATGAGGTGAACCAGACTCGGATAACTTTAGACTTCTCCTTTCTTTACTCTGAGTTATAAGCTCTTCATTTACTGCATACTCACTGGGTTCCAAATAGCAAGTAAACTACCAGGAAATAAAGTTTTATTTTCACTTCAAAAATAGCTAAAATAGGTTTCTATTATAATAAATATACTTTAAGCCTGGCTGCAAATGCATAAAAGAGCAAATTTTGTGTTTTATATTCAATAGTTTGAAAGTGGTTAAGAAAGTAAAGGTGAAGTAGAGCGATGGTTCAAGTGGTGGAGTGCTAGCCTTGAGCAAAAAATCTCAAGGACAGCACCCAGGACCAGTACAAAGAAAGAAAGGAAGAAGGAAAGGAAGGAAAGAAGGAAGGAAGACTATGACAGGAGCTAGTAGAATAGTCCACTATAAGTATATGATAATATTGATGTATTGCTGCTTTTCAGATGGTCGCAGATAATCTATTTCAAAGGTTAGCATCAGGTCCCTCTTTGTCTTAATCCTAAAGCCATGTGACACTTGCCTTAGCCAATCAAGGCATCAAATATCTGAAGCAACTGCCTAATAAGATTAAGGAAAATTATTATAATAACCAACCTTATTTCCACTTATTGAAGTGAAATCTGTACACACAATCATACAAATTGGGAAAGGATGGCATCATAATATTTGTGCCACAATTAGTCATAAAGGAATCTGATGAGAGTTGATAGAGTGTCTCTTGCTCTCTGGAAGGCTTTCAGAGATCTTGAGCTGAAGTCTGCATATAAGTAAATGCCATATACCCATATTCCCCACATGAAAGAATGAACTTGCTCAAGGTCACTTAATACTGACGTTACCTAATACTGAACCTGTGATCAGAGCAGAATCTTTTGATTCCATTTACAACTATTTTAGCACCATATGCTTTTCTATCAAAAAGATTATTTAAATAGTTTGGAATGGCTATCTCTGGACATAGAAAATATTCTTAAATGTATGTGAAGAAGATCGCTTTAAAAATGCTCCTATCGCCGGGCGCTGGTGGCTCACGCCTGTAATCCTAGCTACTCAGGAGGCTGAGATCTGAGGATCACGGTTCAAAGCCAGCCCGGGCAGGAGAGACCGTGAGACTCCTATCTCCAATAAACCACCAGAAAACCGGAAGTGGCTCTGTAGCTCAAGTGGTAGAGCGCTCGCCTTGAGCTGAAGAGCTGAGGGACAGCGCCCAGGCCCAGAGTTCAAGCCCCACGACCGACAAAAAAAAAAAAAAAAAAAAAAATGCTCCTATCATCTGATAAATTCATAATAGAAAAGTACAAGAGATTTTCAGTTTTTAAAATTCACACCACACATTCTTCATAAATTCTTTTAGAATTGGATGAAAGTTAGGAAAATCTTCCCAAGAAAAGCCCACTTAAAGAGAAAATTTAGCATATGATGTCAGAAAATTCATAGACTCCCCTCCAAATCCATCCATAAAGCCAAATGTTAAGAATTCCGCCCAAGTGAAGTAATCCAGGCTCAAAGAAACATAGGTCCCATGGTTTCCCTTATTTACAAAAACTAATATACATCTAGGATAATCTTACCAAACAAGCAGAAAAGGTCAAAAGCTATGTACATATGACCATATACGATGATGCTAAGCGAAATGAACCCCAAGAGAGGGACACAAGAAGTTTTATCTTTGTGGCTGTTATTTTTAATGTACTTATAATGTACCATGTGATTTTTTTTGTTTCTCTTGTATGTTTTTTCCCCCATAGTATAACCTCTGTTTTTACTGTATTTGATTCCGGTGCCCTGCATCTTGTACATACATTTTTCTACTTTGCAGAGGGGAAGGAAAATAACAAAAAGCTGAAATAAGGATACAGGTTGACCCATTGTAACAATGAGATGTACAAATTACTATGTTGAAAATGAACTTTACAACTTCGTGGGGGTGAGGGAGGAGTTGGGGAGGTGGGGAGAAAAGGGATAGTAGGGGTAAAACAAAGGAGAGAGTAACAATGTTTGATAGGAAATGTATTCATTACCTTACTCATGTAACTGTAACCCCTCTGTACAGTATCTTTACAATAAAATATAAAGAATTCTGCCCAATAGATACATACTTCTGTCATAAAGAAATGATTTCTTTCAATAATTAGAATTGCTTTATTACTACTTATTGTTTATATAAAAACAAGAGGAATCCTTTCATATGTTATATGGAAATCTTTTAAGATTTATGTAAAAATGTGAGTCCATGAGAGAAACAACTTGCTGACAAAGAAAACAACACATATTAGGACTTGAATCTTTAATCTCAATGAACAGACTGATACCACCTTCCAAGTGAGTGGAGATTACATTAGGAGAACTATTGATTATATTGATAATATATAATAATAACTATTGATTATATTGATAATAGAGTCTCTTAGGTATTGCAGTTTCATTCTTTCTAGTCAAAATTCCTAATTAATTTTGGTTTCTAACTGCTATAACTCCTCACTTTCCAGAGCTTTGATACAGGAATTTCCAGTTATAACTATATTCTGTTCCTCACTAACATGATTATAGCCATTAAATTCAACTGGAACTCATAGAAATTTGATTTTCCTTATTTCCTTGTCAACATAAATAAGGCCAGACCTCTAGATTCTTAGACCTTTCGTGTGGGTCCTATTCAGGCCCTCTCTGATCTTTGTAATTTCATCAATCTCATAAATAAGAAATGCTTTATATAAGTTATTTTCAGATTGCTCTAGATGCCCATTGATGGAGTATTCTGCATTGGAAAGTAATGAGCTCTTTGTCACCAGACTGGATTTATTTGAGGCCAGTGTGCACGAGGGTGAAGCAGTGGCTGGGCAAATAGGAGTGTTCATTTCATACCTAGGAGTCTGGCTGTAGATTAATGCCAAACTGTGTGCATACTTCAGAAGTCAAAATTCCAAAAGATGGAAACAGTCAAAGTTTTAAAAAGCCCAGTATTATGCATTAACAGACAATGAGACAGGACCGTGTAGACCTTGTTGGTTGAATAAAGGTATTGTTGGTAATAATGATAACAATCATAAGGATGATGGTGGTGATCGGGGTTGTGGTGGTAGTTGGCAGAAGTGGTAGAAGGTTTAATAATTGTAAGAGTTTCATTATACTGGACAATTTATAAAGCACCTTTACATTCTTAATCCCATTTCTTGGTGTAGAAAAAAATAATAAATCCAGGACATGATTTCCAATTAAAAGCATATTTGGAATTAGTTTTTCAGCTATGGAAAAATGGACAAATTAACGTGCCTGGTGAATTTGGACAGGCAAGCTGAGAGAAGGGGGCATGTAAATGCCTGTCCTTTGTACTTGAATGAAAGAAGCATTTGATGTTTATTGTCATTTATACAGGTGTGACAACTGAGTTCATAGCTATTGATGTGGGATAGAATTTCCTTGTGATTATTCACACTTTCTCATATTTCTGTTTCTACATGCATTTTTAGCTATTGTTTTCTGTTTTTTTTCCTAATACATAATCTATCTGATTCCTATCTTTCAGGAACACCTCAGTTTTATAACATGATTATGTTTTCCATTGTATTTATGGTTTTACTTTTATATGTGTATATGTGTACTTTTATATGTGTATATATGTATGTATTTATGTATGTATGCATGTACGTGTATATAGAGAGAGAAAAAAGAGAGTAATGTAGATATAAAAAAAGACAGAATCTTAGTGAAGATCAGTTGGACTAGCTTTCTTAGCTAGTTTTCTTGAAAATGCCTTTTTAAAATTTGAATTCGGGGCCTTGCATTCACCTCTCTTTGCTTGCTTGGCTAGTTCTTTATTACTTGAGTCACAACTCTAGCCATGCTTCTTGCTGATTAATTTCAGGGATGGCATTTTACAGACTTTTCTGCCTGCCTGGCCTCAAACCAATCTCAGACTCCTAAATAGTTAGGATTACAGTTATGAGCCACTAGTACCTAGTTTAAAAAAAAAGCCTTTATTTGGATCTACACTTGAAGATGCTTTTTCTGGAATTACAATTAGAGATTGACATTTTCTTTTCTGGCTTAATCTCCTACCCCACCCTAGTTTCCATTAAAATCATCTTTTCATTATTGATATTTTGGAGTTTCACTAAAATGTTTCCAGCATTTTCTTTCTGTTTTGCACTCTATTGGATCTTTAATTCTTGTAGTTATCCTGATGTATCTAGGCAGGAAATTCTCAGCTACTTCTTTGATATTGTATCTTTGACATTTTATCTCAGCTTTCCTTTTATCCTCTTCATATTTTTCATTTTTATCTCTTTGTATTACATTCTCAGCAATTTTCTCCAATATTTCTTCCATTTCATTTTTTTCTCCTTTCAACTGATCCTGTAATTCTTGACTAAGGGCATATTGTTCACTAAGGGGTACTTGACACTGTCCAGAAGAATTTTAGGTTATCAAAGCCTGGATGGCATCTTATGCATTCATACCAAAGGTATACATTTTTGTTCTTCCCAGGGCTAAGTGTGCCACCCACGAAAAGATAATGATCTGGTCAATACTCCAGATATTAGAAAAGTAGGAGCTAATCTGCCTTTTCATCTTACCTGAAGCATTTTATATTTGTAGTACAGCACAACATTTTTATTTGTAAAAGTTCTATTCTTTTTTAAGCCTGCCTGGTCATCTTTGATACTCTTAATTCCTTCCACAGACTTTCCATTTCCATATTAGCCTTTAATCCAGTAAGGATAGTTTTTGTGACTCTGATTCTACACTTGGCTATTTCTGCTGACTCTTGCTCATAGTGGATTATTTTATTTGGTCTTTTTACTGTAAGGCCCCCCTGAAAACTTTATCTATAGGAATTCCTTAAATCCTGTTTAAAGTAATGTCATTCAGTAGTCGGCAGCCACAGCATCGCCTGTGATCATGTTAGAAATGCAATATTACAGAGGCTGCAATATAATCTTTGCAAATGAGGTCACAGATATTCCCAATTGACTTTTGTGCACACCCAAATGTAAAGGTTTGAGAAGGACTGTGACACATTTCACAGAGAAGTATTTGAATTGTTTCTCCAAGAGAGTCTTTGCATTTGTTTTGTCAGACATCTGGAAACATTACAAACTTGTGATCATTTTTAACCTATTTTGGAGGCTTGGGAGAGGATGACTGCTGTGTGCATTCTTTGCCCCAAACTTGTAAGCATATTTGAAGATTTGGCTAGGAGTTTTCATACAAGGCATTTTCCCTCTCTCCACCCCCAATTCTTACGTTCTTCCCAGAGCCAAGTTGAATCAAAAAGCAGCAAGTCAGCTTCTGTGGGGCCGATTATTTTTAGCATTCATCTATTGAGAGTGGTTGTGCCTATGATCCTAGTCTTGCAAAAGATTATCTGGGGCTGGGAAGGTGGCTCAGTGGTAGAGCGCTTGCCTTGCATGCTCAAGGCCCTGGGTTCGATTCCTCAGCACCACATAAGCAAAAAGAAAAAGTCCAGAAGTGGCGCTGTGGCTCAAGTGGTAGAGTGCTAGCCTTGACTTGAAGAGCTGAGGGACAGCGCCCAGGCCCAGAGTTCAGGCCCCACGACCGGACCCCCCCCCCCCAAAAAAAAAAGATTATCTGCCTTCACCTCCCATCTGCTTGGGCTTAGATCTTTCACTTTGTGGCCCATGAAAAACCAGTGTTCTTGCCTCTGGATAGTCAGCAGAAATCCTTAGGGCAAATATTTCTGTGTTCACTCATCCTCACCCCAGCCCCACTTTACTTTTCCCTCCTTCCGGCTCTTTAGACACCTTTTATCTCACCTTAGAAACATACGAAACACAAAGCATTTGTGAGATATATTACCCAACATTTTTTAGATGTTCTACACTGGCAGAAGTTTGTCTTTATATCTAATCCATCATACTGTCAGAAACAGAACACCTCATGTTTTAAAATACTCACAGTATCACCAGGATTTCAGTATCAAAATGACCATGTGCTAAGCAATAATGCTTCTTCCAGCCTGCCCACAGCTATTATAGAAATGGGCAGAGACAGGGGTAGCCTATCAGCCTAGAAGTCTGTCATTTAATGATCTCTGTCTGGCAGAGAATTCAATGCAAGACAAGTAATACATACTGACTCACTGCATCTGCCCTCCAGCAAAGAAGGTTCCAATCCATTCTAAGACCCATAATAGCTTCTTGTTCTCATTGGATTTTAAATAACCAGATAACTTTCACCAGCACACACTTTATATTTTATTGCCAGAAAATAAAATGTTATGTAATTCCCCAAGGACCAACATAAAATATTCAGTCTTTAAAAACAGTCAGTTCTGGTTTAGTGTTCTATGAGTTTTGTGTCAAAGTTTCTTCTCGAAAAATAAGCTTAGATAGAATCCTTCAGCAAGAAAAAAAATCTATTGCAATTACACCCTTCAATTAAAAATCCTATCTTGGTAATAATATTTTCTAGGTCCCCAGGCAGAAGAAAGCACAGCAGTTGAATTAGTGTCCAAATTCTCTGTTTCACTTTCATAAAGGAACCATTCAATACATGTAACCATCTTACAAAGTCCAGGAGAAATGGCAAAGGAAATAATGGAAAGGAGCTGGATGTATGACATTTTCTAATTATGGAATGTTGAAGAAATCCAGATTATGTAGTAACATTCTCATGACTTCTTGTAACCTCCACAGAAAGACCGGGTGAAACATAAAATTGCTGATAGCCCACTAGTTTTGACTCTTAATTTTAGAAAGAAAAAAAAACACTTGGCTCAGCCTAATATTTTGCACTCCTGATTAAAATGTATTTTTTCCTTGTCTGGGAACTATGAAGTTAAGACATAACAGCATAGAAGCAATTCTGGGTTTTTATAATGTCTAAAAACCTGATCTGGAGGAAGACAATGTGAATAAGAAAGAAGAAATTTTAATATATCTGCTTTTCTTTCAGGGCCACCAGCAGCATTTTCTTTGGTATGCCAGGGATTTCGTATTTTGTTTCAATGTTCCTTTGTGACTATGACTCTGACACTCTGTGGTTCTTTTCAGCCATGCAGCATTCTTCTGATTCATTTTCTCCATTTGTGCTGTTTTTCTCTGTGATGTGAATCCATCCCTATCCATTCTGTCATGCCTCCATCCTTTGCTGCTTCTGCAGATTGCACTGAGCCATAAGAGGTAAGCCCCATCAATAGAAGGAAGGTTGACTTCTTTTGTGTGCAGGAAGAATCCTCTATTTCAGGTATTCTATAGCCCTTCCCTTCTAGTGAACACTGCCCAGCTACACATGGAAAGGAACTCATAGAATCATGTGTCACAGTCACACCCAAACTAGAATGTCTCAGATACTATTGTACACATTGTGAATTCAGTTCTGGTTGCTAAGTATCTTTTTAACTCTGTGTTAGGTCCACCAGGGAAAAATGGCCCCTTCCCCTTTGTTCTCCCTCCATGCACACGTGGCCCTCTCTAGAAGTCCCCGCCCAGCACCTGGGGGCAGTGGGAGGTTCCCCCAGGCTCAGAGGTCAGTCCACATCAGCTGCAGCCACACCTCCTCCCTCCCCTCCCTATATAACCTCCTCCCTGCCATAAGCCTGCCCTTCTCTGCACACCTCCAACTCAAGTAGGCCGGTGGTTTGGTTCTGCTAATAAGCTCTCTTCTGCCTGAACAACCACACACGGAGGTCTCCTTTCTCCAAACCTTACACTCTGTGCTTCACAACTTCCTTCCATTGCCTGCAAAGCACAATACCCAGGGCTCATGCTCTGCCCTCTTGACTACAGAATTCCCAAGTCTGCCCTCCATCCGCCCAAGATCATGAGGACTATTATACAAAATCAGTGTTTGAATGAAAGTATGTCATCATTCCTGATGAGTAAGCAGTGGCATTTCTGAATGATACTGTGTTTGATTATGTGAGCCAAATGTATCAGGTGTAACCCACCTTCCCCTTGGTGTTAATGCTTTGTTCTTATTAGAAAACATTTTTATATCAATCTCAAGTTCATTTCTAAACATAAACTTGAATTTCCAGGGCCAAAAATCCTATTCTGGTAACACAATGTTTTGATGTGAACTCACAAAATGACTGCAACTTTCTAAGCAACCTCACATTTAGTCACCCATTTTTGTTCATCCTCTCTCAATTGCCACTTCCCAAGAGCCATGCAAAGATTCTCTGCCTCTCACATCTGGTCTACACCAGGTTACACCCTTACTGATCCCATAGGAGTCAAAGTTTACATCAAAATGCTATTTTTCTGTGGTGTTTCTATTTTCCTATCACTAAGCATTTGAATTTGCCTTGCTTTATATTGGGAAGATGTCATATTTTGACAAGCTAAAAATATGTTTGCATGGCTAGCCTTGCCCCCCCAGACTGGCATTTAGTTTTAGAGACAGATGTCTCAGCCTCTTTCCAGACACAGACTAGCATATCTGACATACTTAGTGAAATAAATATTTAATACAAGAAAGTGTGTATATTTAGACAGTATAGAATGGCACCACAATATGGGTGAGTTCAACGCAGAAAGTCGTCTGAGTTTTTGCAATGTATAATTTACTAGCCTTGTGACCTGTTTCTAAGTTTTGTCCACCCCCCCTCCACACAAACACACGAATGATAGATTATTTATTGATTGATTGATTGATTGATTGCCCTTCATGGGGCCTGAACTCTGGGCCTGGGCACTGTCTGTCAGCTCTTCAGCAGCACTTTTGCAGCACTGTGTGATGTGCTATGTAAAATTAAGTCCCTACATAAATATAGTTCTTATGAAAATTCTTGATATCTATATTTAGGATAGAGACAATGAAGAAATGCTTATTAGGTGAATTTGCTTAAATCATTCAATAATAGATGCTGTCGTACTCAAAAATATAAAGAAACCAGCTCTCCCTGAAGGGGAGGAGGGGAAGTAAGGTTTCTAAGAGTTGTAAAAAGAGTTAGCCAACTCTCCTGAATCATACAAGCGAGATTTTTTTTTCAGATGAAGAGGGAATCAAAAGGTTCTATATGTCATGAAAACAGCATTAGGAAGACTACAAGTAATTGATATAATTGGATTATAACATACTTAAGATGCAACTAGGAACGGAGATGAACCAAATCACAAAGGCTGAGTATCTTTACTCGTGATAGGATTGAGGTAATAGAACCTATCATAGAATTGGAGAATCAGGAATCAATGTAATTATATGCCTGTAACTTTTTAAAAACACTACATAAGATGGATGTCCTATATTTAAATAATGTCTAACCACATTTTATAAATCATCTTTTACAAACATTTATAAAATTATAAAAATGTAGATACTGAAGAGCAGCTAACATATATGTGAACACAAAGAACATCATGGTGGTCTTATAGATTTCCCTTCTCACTACGTGTTAGTGGAAAAATTGTACCTCATTTTTTTAAATCTTAAAATAAGGATATTGTGTCTAAGTCACAGTCGTTACTATTACTTACAAAAGTTAACTGACACAATTCTTTCTATCTGCTAATCCCTATTTTAGCATCATGGATGAAAGCACTGTTCAGAAGTATAATTACTTGAAATGATTAATATGGTTTCAATTTGAAAAATACTGTTACTGAGAAATCTATGGCTATCAAAGAATCTCCAGGTGATGGCTAATGTTGTGGTTTTAAAAAAAATGGCACAAATCAACATATATCTTAATGCTTTATGTATATTTTCTTATGGCTTATTAACTTTTTCATGGGAAATTTCCTCCTTTCTTTCCTTCTTTTCTTCTGTCCTACCTTCTTTCCTTGTTTTCTTCCTTTCTTTGCTTCCTTATGCTTCATCCTCCTTATTTTTAGCTTTTAGAAAGTTTAATAGAACGTGTTGTTTTTATTACCTTCTAAGTATCAATGAAAAGCTGTACTTTTTTTTCTTTTCAGCCACATTTTGACAAGCTGTAGACATATTTTATTTTCCTGAGGAAATATTGTGTTTTTTGTTTATCAAAATGAGTAGAAGGAAATTTTTCCTCTTGGAATTACGTAACTGGTCATAGCTAATACACAATTGTGGGCCTAGCAGCTCAACACAATAAAATAAGACTAGTTCCAGAAATGGAATATTTAACTATTTCATTTTAAATTTTAGGCTCAAAAATCCTTTATATTGGCCAGGTGCCAGTGGCTCACACCTATAATTTTAACTATTCAGGAAGCTGAAATCTGGTGATACTTGTTCAAAGTTAACCCTGGGCAGAAAAATCTGAGAGACTCTTCTCTTTAATAAACCAACTCAAAGGCTAGAAGTGGCTCAAGGAATAAATCTACAACTTTGATTTAAAACAAAAATCTAAGCAAGAAGTAAAGCCCTTTGGGAAGGGGTAGGTTTAAGGGAATGAGAATGTTGAAGAACATGACACTGATCAAGATGCATTGTATTCATAAACTGCTTTGTTAAATAACACCTCCCTTGTTCCAGTACTGAAATATAATAAAAAAAAAAATTTTAAGTAAGGCCTGGAGTTCAAGCCCCAGTACGGTTCACATACTCAAAAATAACCTGCATATTTAAAAGCTTACAAGAAGGCTCCTTTGTGTTCACATTCAAATCCTACTTGCTCTAAAATATACAAAACAGAGGAATGTAATGGCTTGAAACTCCTAAGAAGACTCTCAGAAATCTTAGTTACCAACTTCTGGTGCCTTGTTACTCCATATCCAAATTTGACTTGATGATTTCATTTTCCAGATTTCCCACTACTGTGCTGACACCACCCTGAGAAACATGGCCCAGCTAAAACAAACCATCCATGGAGGCTAAATAGAACTGAAAAATGGCACAGTAATGCCCTCCTAGGCCAATTTAAACATCCATTTTCTGAATCCTCTGTTCTTTCCTTATGAATCTTACCCAGGAAGCTCCTGTGGTGGCCAGAGCAGCCTTGTTCCTGGAGTGTGCCCGTTTTGTTCACCGCTGTAACCGTGGCAACTGGCCAGAGTGGATGAAAGGGCATCATGTGAACATTACCAAGAAAGGCCTTTCCCGAGGACGCTCTCCCATCGTAGGCAATAAGCGGAACCAGAAGCTGCAGTGGAATGCTGCCAAGCTCTTCTACCAGTGGGGAGACGTGAGCATTTGACCTTCTCCTATGACCCCTAGAGCATTTGAGTGCCGCAGATTAGTTGTTTGTTTGTTTTTGTCTTGAATATAATCTATTAGCTATCTGCTTTGTACATGACAGTGACCTTTACTGCTTTAAGGGAATACACTTTATTTACTCTTCCCGATAAATCTATGAAGTGAGATATTACTACCACCACCTTACTATTAATAAAAATGGAAGCTTTATACTAGCCAAGTCACTTGCCAGAATTTATGTATCTAGAAAATAGGGGTCACCAACATCCCATCCCTCCCATGTTGGATTTCAAAGCCTTGCTTGTTATTGCTATATTCAAGAATCAGCTTTTTGAAAATCATTGTTATAATGGTTAAATTTTTATATCTTGGTTTTGTTTTTTTTTTAATTCTCCAAGAAAATAAATTTTTTCCAGAAAATTTCTCTCCTAAATTTGCTTTGTGAATACCTGAAATCTTAGAAGCATACATCATAGTAGACAAAGCATGGGATTAAGAGAAGAAATATAATTTGAGGATGAAGTAGACAGTGGGAAGGGTGTGTGTCCATAATCACATTCTTCAAAGATGGTATCTTGTAAGTAATTCATAAAGCATGTGTTTACATGATGATTAGGACTCTGTAATAAGATGCTACGGATGGAAGCGTGAAGATTATGGGGAAGGTACACAGAGAGTTGGGTTTGTTCATTTAATTCTATTCTGCCCTTCTAATCAGTTGTGCAGGAATCTCTCACCAAACCTTGCCCCATCCCAGGGCTCGTTAATCTCAAATGTTACAACCTGGTTATTTCTGTGATCCCAAGATACTCAATAAGCTAAGTTTTCCTACTAAACATACTTGGAAAACTCAATCTATCACCTTCTACTTCTATTATTCTTATTACTAAAATAGTGAATGATATTTTCTAATATCATGGATGCCATTGGACCATCATGCTAACACCAGAGATGAATTTTTCTCAGAGAGAGCAGATTTTTCTATTCCTAAAGTTCAGGCAATTGGATGGAAAATTTAGATCACCAAATGTCAGAGAGCCAGGGAAGGTTGTTTTTATCTCCAACTCCCTTCATTTTCTACCCAAGATGACTCAGCCTTCTCCTAGCAAAAAGCTGTCCAATTTTCTGCAAAAGACTAAATCATTTAGAACATATCCTCTCTTGGGAAAATTGGAGACAGTAACTGTTTTTCAATTCTTGTAAGGTTGATGGTGTTTTGACTCCTTCTTATTATTTCTCAGGCAGAAAAGGTAATTAGTTATAAATAACTAGTATTTTAATTTCTTTATTTGAAGAGGTTTCCCTAGGAAGATCCTTCTTTCCCTTAGCACTAACATTAAAGAGCATGTAGAAGTTTATAAATTATGATTATGCATAATTTCTCACTCTGTGGAAAGTTCCTTCTAAACAAGAAGCAACTATAGGTTCCATTTGTAGTATTCAATAATAAAATGGAATCAATTACATGATAAATTTGGGTGTTTCATCATGTCTACAAAGGCATTCTGCCCCTTTATAGTTTTCAGTGCAAATGTGATCAATGAGGCTGGGTGTGGTTGCCCACTCCACTTAATTGCAACATCCAGAAGGCTGAAGCAGGAGGATTGAGAGTACCAGGGCAATCTGAGCTACACAACAAGTCCCTGTCTCGAACACAATCAATCAATGCATGCATGCATACATGCATGCATGCATACATACATACATACATACATACATATGACAGATAGGGTGTCTAAAGCTTGAACTGATCTGTTATTCAACCTACTAGGCATAGGAGAGATAAATCACTGGTGTCCCTTTATTTTTGAAGGCCTGCTACCTAGGATGGCTGTAAACACAGCAACTCAATGCTAACAAAAATAACAGATTTGCCTCTGATAGAATAAATCACCTTTAATGTCAACAATTTGTAGAATACTATTTAAAA
The DNA here is from genome assembly GCF_024711535.1 of Dipodomys merriami. NCBI lineage: Eukaryota > Metazoa > Chordata > Mammalia > Rodentia > Heteromyidae > Dipodomys > Dipodomys merriami. The sequence goes on along the minus strand of NW_027202270.1, from coordinate 24,339,263 downwards.
CCTATCATTTGATTATCTCTCTATTATAGTTATACTATTCTTCCAATTTTATCGTTTCCTCCTATTAACTTTACAATATGACAAATATGAAGGGTTTATTTCCACCTTATTGAAGTTGAAGTCCAGTGGCAAGATTCTATTGAACAATTGTAAATCCATCCTTCACACAGCCCTTCCAGGCAGCCTTTTCCTGCAAAAGTTCACAATCAAGTGAGCCTGAGACTTAATGCAGCCCAATCTACTGGCATCCAAAGCCCTCTCTCTCTCTCTCTCTCTCTCTCTCTCTCTCTCTCTCTCTCTCTCTCTCTCTCTCTCTCTCTCTCTCTCTCTCTCTCTCTCTCTCTCTCTCTCTCGATATTTGTCTTGGGGCCTGAACTCAGGTCTTGGGTGCTGTCCCTGAGTATTTTTTCCACAAGGCTAGCAATCTACCACGTGAGCCACAGACCACTTTGGCCCTTTTAGTAAATAATTGGAGATAAGAATGTCAGAGTTTCCTGCCTGGGCTTCAGTCATCCTCATATCTCAGCCTCCTGAATAGCTTGATAGCTAGGATTACAGGCATGAGTCATCAGGGCTCGGCTCCTATTCTCCTTTCACTCCTCCAAAAGATAAATGTCAGAACTCCAGTGAAATTTGAGGCCTTTTAAGATAAGCCATGAAATTTGGGGTCAGTAAGATAGGTAATTAGACGAGGTATCAGGTTTTATTTTCCCTTTACGATAGTTTTATTTTCTATTAAACATAATATTAACAAACTCTGGTACAGTACTATTTTCAGTCCTTTACTGGTAAGATGGCTTACTTTATCTCTTCCTTTTCATTTTCTTTAGTCTGATTAATTTTGATTGCCTGAAGTACTGTGAGTTTGAGGACAATAGTGAGTTTTTACATAAAGCTGGACAACTTCCATGACACTTTCAGTATCTACCTAATTCAAGGAGTGTTTTTTATGGCTCAGTTTCTCTGAAATGGCACGCCCAATTGCCAGTCCCATGGGACTCTCAAGAAGGGGAAACCATTAGTTAAGTGCCGAACTTTACAGGGTTCAGATGTGTGAGGAAGGTTTTGACCAGGGGAATGTCTGAACAAATGATTTCAGGATAAATAGGTTTGGACTTCACGGATGTGATCCTGCTGACTGCCTTGCTAGTTCATTTCTATTAGAATTGTGTGCAGGAGTCTCCTGGGTCCTGTCCTCTGTAAATGTAGACATTCTCTGAGATCATTTCTAATTTCCTCCTGTATAATTCCCCCAGGGTTTCATGATCCCTGTATTTTGCTGTTTCCAGTAGCATAGACTTCTCTATACATACCACTTTTCGGAACCCAGGCTTGCATTATTAATTGCATTTTGGAAACGTTCACTTAAAGATACCCTGAAACTCAATCTGATCAGAATAAAGCACCTCTTCTCAAATGAGCATTCTACCTACAACTCTCCCTGACCCTTCTATTCTGATTAATGGTAGTGCCATCATATGACCTGGCAGATGTTAAGCATATTCTGGATCTCCTTTCCCAATTGATTCTGCCTCTCCCATATCATAGAGTCCCATATGGTCAGAACTTTGTGACTTCTCATATGGATGATTCTTTTCCAACTTGTTCTTGTCCTCGTAGCCTGCCATTGTCTAATCTATCCTGCGCACTGCCAGTAAGATGATCTTATTTGTGGCACAGCCCTTCTGAAATAGAATGTCTCTTAGCCTTCAGAATTGCCCTCTCCAATTCCTTTTCCAAACTGTTAGTAGGGTGATTAGGCTAAAACGTAGATCAGAATGGGTTTCTTACCAGCTTAACGTGCAGCAGTGGCCCTCCTTTTCCAAACCCAAATTGCACCAGGTGCCAGTGGCTCACACCTATGAACCTAGCTACTCAGGAGCCTGAGATCTGAGGATCGTGGTCCAAAGCCAGCCTGGGCAGAGACATCTGTGAGACCCTTATCTCCAATAAACTATTCAGAAAAAAAAAAACAAGAACAGAAATGGTGCTGTGGCTTCAGTGGTACAGTACTAGTCTTGAGCACAAAGAGGCTCAGGCCCTGAGTTCAAGCCCCAGGACTGGCAAATAATTAATTAGTTAATTAATTAATTAATTTTTAAAACCAAATTGCTTTTGTGTGATGTCACTGTCCACTCTCCAACCATTGCTGAGACCATTACAAGATTATGGATGATGAGTCAACTGAGCTTATGAACCTAAAGAATATTTACCTTAAGTCTTTGTTCTTACAATGTGTTTGATAATAGTAGTTTATAATACTAATTTTTCTTAAAGAAAGCTACATGGCTTGTCCCTGTCTTCTTGGCAGCTAGTGCAATGTTCCTCAAATGAGTGATCTTCTCAATTCTGGCCTACCTTCCTGCCCTTTCTGCACATTATTTTTTCTTACACTAAGTGGCCCATTTGTCTCTGAACATGTGATATTCCTCAAATGTAAATCTTTTAGGACTCTCCAGGGGAGTATCTGCTATCCTTACTCTCCATTAGCATAATTCCTCCAAGTCTGTAGCTATAAGACTTCCCATGATTCTTTGAAACAAATTTAGTCTAGTTTTTAAATTAGCCAAGGGATATAGTCTCTTAATGTGTTGTTTCAATAAGTTATTACCTCACCAATAGACTGTAATCTCAGTGAGGGAATGGGCATAAGACATAGTTAGGTACCATGTGTTTGAATCTGTTTACAGCCTTCAGGAAGTCCCTCAGCCTTGATATGTGCCAAACTGTGATCCCTTTTAAGTGGACTTAATCATCTATAATGGTGCCCTACCAAACTGCAGCAACTTATTTAGTTCTGTGTTTGAAATAACTTACAAAGTAGCTAACTTTATAAATATTTGATGAGTGACAGGCAAAAGGAACAATGCTCCCCAAGGCACTTTTCCTACCCTGTATGAGACTCGGAGCCCTAGATTCTTGTTATTTTATTATTATTTTGTCCATCCTGGGGGTTGAACTTGAGACCTGGGCACTGTCCCCGAGTTCTTTTGCTCAAGGCTAACACTCTACCACTTAAAGCATAGCTCCACTTCAGGCTTTTGTGGTTAATCAGAGATCAGAGTCTCTGAGACTTCTTCTTGGGCAGGCTTTGAATTTTGATCCCCAAATGTCAACCTCCTGAGCAGCTAGGATTACTGGTGTGAGCAACCAGTGCTCTGCTAAACTATTATTTCAACATTTAGTGTTATCTCAGGCAAGTTCATTATCTGAGAACCCTTTAAGTTTTGTAAACTGTAAATTTTAGACTGCTTAGCTACAGTATCCCAGAAGGATCAATACAGAAAGCTCCAGACTGTACTTACATGTCTTGCCTGCAGGACAGGGCCTGTAGTAGTGGTGGTAATGATTTTGGTTTGTTTATTTAAAGTTTCTCAGGTTAGCAGCTAAACTCTTACCATCTTATGATACCTTTTTATAATATTTCTTTATAGATGATTTTTTGCCTCTTGATTTGTATCTCTCAGATAATTCCAGAGTTTAAGCAGATTTGTTCTCACGTTTCTAAAAAATTCAGATGCCTTTTTTCCTAAGATTTCTGGATGTATTTTGAATTTTCAGTAGTGACTACCTGTTTGTTTTTAATATGGGGCTCATTTCTCTCTCGTCTTTTATATTTTTTATTACCACCAATTAGCTGTCCATCTATGCCTAGAAGGTACCTTGATCAAACTGACCCCTTTGATCACTCTCCCTTTTAACCCCCCCCCCCCACCAAACCATTTTAAACAAGCCTCATGGTTTTATTTTCACACATGTACATAAATTCTTTTGAATGTGTTCACCTACTTTTACCCACTCCCACTAGTAACACCAGGTGCAACCTGTTTTGCATTTTTGTCATTCATTTTCTTATTGTATGCTAATTGCTCAAAGGTATTTCACATGGTATTTCACAAGTGGAATATACAGAATTTTAATGAGAATGATCCCTTGTTACTTTCCCCATCCATGCTACTCCTCCTCCATTAACTGGCAACTTTCAGTGAGTTTCATTTTACTATTTTTTTTGGGGGGGGAGGGGGTCCGGTCGTGGGGCCTGAACTCTGGGCCTGGGCGCTGTCCCTCAGCTCTTCAGCTCAAGGCTAGCGCTCTACCACTTGAGCCACAGCGCCACTTCCAGCTTTTTTCTTTTTGCTTATGTGGTGCTGGGGAATCGAACCCAGGGCCTCAGGCATGCAAGGCAAGCACTCTACAACTGAGCCGCCTTCCCAGCCCCAATCATTTTACTATTTTAATTCACAGATGTAATACATTTCAGTATTATTCACCCTCAAACATTCTTTCCCATCCTAAACAGTACCATAATTACAAACATGTTGTGTAGAGATGTATTTTTACATTTATACGTACATATATCTAATCCTTCCATGCTTAGAATTCAATGACTTTTCTAAATATTCAACAAATATGACATAGAAAGAGAAAGGAAAATTAATTGGAATCTGTTGTTACTAAACACAGAGAATCCAACTGTCAAACACAAGTTCAATGCTCAGTTGAGCTTTTTTCAGACTCTCTTAGGCCCATGTCTCTTTCATTGTTGCATATGCTGAGTGGAGGAGATCTAAAAGGAGCTAGATAGAGTTAGGGGTTTGTTTTGTTTTTGTGGTTTCTTCTTGTGGAAAATTCCTTTTGGTAAATCACAGAATAGTACACGATGACTCAGAAGAACAAGCAGCAAAGGTATCAATTTTATGAGTAGCATTGAAAAGCCGATCTTGACAATGTATTGAGTTATTAAAAGTCATATTTCTAATGTGGAGTTAGATATTTTACCTAAAGAAAAGTGAAATGAACTATAAAAATTATTTCATAGAATATCCTGACAAGGGGAACACGTTCTATAAAAGCCCAATAATTACTGCGAACATAATGGTAGATATAAATTCTTGGCAACTTCTAAATTTATTAGCATGACACTGCCATTCTCACAAAATAGCATATTCAGACCCACTCTGAAGCACCGTGATAAAATCCTTTCACTAAAAATAACTAAACTCCTTTATAAGAGACCTGTACAGTAAATGACCTTTCAATAACCGGATATACGTTCAGAAAAACTGTCTTTGGAGAACACAAAGGTGTCATTCCAGTTTGCACAGTGTTTAGACTTAATGATCCAGGAGATAGCATGCGTGTCTTCTACCTCTGGGTTTCTATACTGTTACACATCTTCATCACAACACCAGAATATACAGAAGAAGCCTAGGTTGAAAAGTAATCTTTTTTTAGTTTGTTATGCATGAAGGATACAAGTGCTTGTTTTAGAATATAACCTCTTTGGTACTATTTCATTCTTTTCCTTCCCATGTTAGGCAATTGGCGTCCGACTGAATGAGCTGTGCCATGGGGAAACTGAGAGCCCCGCTAACCTGCTGGGCCTCATTTATGATGAGGAGACTAAACGGAGGCTGCGAAAGGAGGATGAGGAGGAAGACTTTTTAGATGACAGTAAGGAGACTCCCTTTACTACAAGAGCCCCTGCTTGTAAGAATCTCTGCTTTAGGAGCACTTAATGCTTCTCTTTCTTCTCATACTTTTTCCACCTTCCCATGTCTTCCCCCACCACTTCCCCTTCTCCCTACACACACCACCCCTCCCCACCCCTTCTCCCTGCACATGGATGTAAAACATACACCTAGAGCCACACCAAGAGAAGGTAAAAATCAAGAAAAGAAAATAGACAGGGCAAAATGCTTCAGGCAGTGTGGACAATCATTTAATTTAGCCTCTGACTTGAGGAGGTTTTCTAGAAAATCTCTGGAAAAGCAGCTGTGAAAACTGATCATCTTAAAAAGAGGTTTTTCTCAAGCTTTGTTATTTTGCTCTTGGAAGGAGAAAGACAAAAGGCCAGAAAAAAAATGAATTAGACAGGAAATGCTTTTAAATGACTAACATATTGAAATATTTAGTCAAAGCATAGTATAATGTTTACTATGTAATTAAAATAGTCACATCTCAGAGGAGTAGAGACAAGGGACTCCTATCATATCCCACATCAACACCATTTGTACATGTGTGTGCTCAGTACCACATAAGATTGTGTATGTGTGTACCACTGCCTCTTAGGGAAGATACAAGTAACAGAATTAGTGCCTTTCTATGCCTTTCTACCTTTTCTCCTTCTCTGGAGGTGTAAAATTTAGACTCGGTGTTTATATTTCAAGGGTAATTTTAGCTGATACAAAAGCTACTGTACAGTCATGAAAGGTAAGAGGATGGCTACAGTATACCACTGAACAGAACTAACTCATCATCAAAGAGAACGCTCCTGGTCTTCCTTGCTACTTCCACATCAAGGATTTGACAAAATAATTCCCCATTATTGTTCTCCTTATCAAATCAGAGCAAATCTTCTTAAGTGTTACATAAAATATAACATTGAGCTGGGCATCAGGGGTTCACACAATGTCATCCTAGCTACTCAGAGAGCTGAGAGCTGAGGTTCAAAGCCAGCATAGGCAGCAAAATCAGTGAAACACTCTCTTTTCAACATTTTAAAAATTTTTAAATTTTAATTATGTATTTATTTTTATCATAAAGGTAGTGTACAGAGAGGCTGCAGTTACGTAAGTCAGTTAATGAGTATATTTCTTTTTGAATAGTGTTACCTCTTCCTTTGTTTTCTCCCAGTTTTTTTCCCTCTGGACCCCACCCCCCACAAATTGTATAATTCATTTTCAACACTGTGTCTAGTGAGTATCACTGCTGAATTATTATCCCCACTTAACCAGCAGAGCAAAGCCAAAAGTGGAGGTGTGGCTCAAGTGACAGAGTGCCAACCTTGAGCAAAAGAAGCTCAGAGACAGTGCCCAAGCCCTGAGTTCAAGCCCCCGTACCAACACAAACACAAAAATAAGTAAATAAACACATTCATATCATTATTTAACCTAATGATGAAAGATGACCCTGAGAATAGTTTAGTCTGTCTGAGAATGACTTCGCAGAGGAAGACCTGAGAACTCTGCAGAAATCCCAAACTTAGTGAAATTTTACCATAAAACACCTACAGCCAGAAGGTAGCCCCAGAGAACCCCAGCTCTCCCTGAGGTGCTTCATACAGAAGGGGCAGAAACAACATTGGGGGGGTGCAGCTTCACCCACCACACTAAACTCACTCTGCCCTGGACCACAAAAGTAGCATTTACCCGTCTGTTTCAGATGTGAGATTTTTGTTGGGGTCTTAGAGAACTCTATTCTTGTGCTAAGTAACAAGCTATTCCAAATGATAAAATCTGGATGAAAACCAAACTCAACTGAGTACAGGACAGATAACAAGACTCTGGATGATAATCTCAGTAATAAAATGACAGATCCAGAAGGTTCAATTAGCTATGAAAAGATTGTGCACATCTATGCAACCTTTAAAAGCCATAGAGCCTGCACTGAATATAAGATTGATGTATGTGATTTAGTTCCAAGCCATCACATAGTTCATCTAGCATTTAAAGGCTAAAGCAATATGATGCGAGAAAATTTCAGTTAGAAATTACAGCAGCTTATCTCTTCCAATCTCTTACCTTCAATAAAACCACTCAGAAAACCTGAAGTGTTGCTGTGGCTCAAGGCTCAAGTGGTAGAGTGCTAGCCTTGAGCTGAAGAGCTGAGGGACAGCGCCCAGGCCCAGAGGTCAAGCTCCAGGACCAAAATAAATAACTAGATAGATAGATAGATAGATAGATAGATAGATAGATAGATAGATAGATAGATAGATAGATAGATAGATAGATTTCAATACCACCTTAAAGTGAATTGAAAGGATCGTTACAGTTCCATTATGGTTTATTGAATGCAAGGCTACTTTAACTTTCATTGAAAAGTTTTTCTAGTTTAGCTGGAGCTGCATTTTGATTCTGCATTTTGGTATTTTAAGGAGAATAACTCAGTTCTGTTTATGTGATATTTCAATGCTGAAGCTCTTATACAATTGCCAAGTGGAGAGAGAGGTACACAGCAATGCACAGGTTGTACAGAAGGAGTAGATACATCGAACTTGTGTAGGCAATGTTCTCATATTCCGTTTGATTTTGCATGTATGTAGCTAGGTCCATCAAACTGTGCCTCTCTCTTTGTTACTAGCTTGTCTTCTGATGAAAGAACTCTTCATTCCTCAGGTACTGTGAACCCTTCTAAATGTGGCTGCCCCTTTGCCTTGAAGATGGCAGCATGCCAGCTTCTCCTGGAGATTACCACCTTCCTGAGAGAAACCTTTTCTTGCCTGCCCAGACCTCGCACTGAGCCCCTGGTGGTAAGTGAAGGCATCCATGCAGGCCAGATGTGTGCCTAGGTTTCCAGAACTCACCACTTCCTTAAATGCCCAATGGTCAAATGCATCACATTTAAAAATTTAACCAAGGGATTTTCATGCATAAAATGGAATGATCTTTTCTCTATTAAAATAATAACTTCAAAATCAATAGACTTAGCACCTTCGGGTACATATCACGGGTAACTGGTTACCATTAGTTATGCTAGAGATATCTAAGAGCCTTTAAGTTCCCCTATGCTGCAAACCCTCAAGAATCTATAGGCCAGTGGTTTTCAGAAACCACCAGTAGATTTTTATTTTTTACTAACTGTTTATAAGTTCATCCAGAAATGTGAGTCTCATGAGTCTTATCCCAACTTGGGGGATAAGAGACTTAGACTTCCAAACTTACTGTTCTTCATGTTTTTTCTTATGGCTTATGGATAGGTAAAAAACAGGATCACACAGATAAATACATACAAACACACACACATATGTACCTATAAATATACATTTCTATACCAGGTACCATCTGTTTAGCTGTGAATGTAAATAATACACAAGGACCAGTTATCTTCAGAGCATATGACAACAGGAAACATTGTTGGGTGGATTTTCCTTAGTTTGTAGGTCCCCAATGAGAATGTTTTATCAAAGGTAGCACCCAATTGGAGCTGAGGAACCAGAAAAGATGCCTCTGTTACAAAAGATCTGTATCGTTCTTCCAAAAAGGTTATTACACTAGCCATCTTTGTTCTTCTACATAAGCCTATTTTACATTCTGTCACCTCTCCAGCCTTCTAAATGAGCCTGGGCTTGAAACAGGCAGCATTTCAATCCTTGGGTGTGTCCAGGGGTGGATAACAGAATCAGTGTTCTGGATTTACAGAGCAGGGCTTCTGCCTTTGATTTTCCAATGTTCTGGAAAGTTCATTTCCCTACGCCCTAAAACTTAAAGTGGATATTTTCAAATCAGAATTTTTATGAGTAAAATACATGTTTTTAATAGAAACACACCCACATTTAGACTATGAAACTGGACCATTTGGATATTCAGAAAGGAAATTCTCTACTGCCCTTATGTGACGTTACATTTATCACCTTGGCCTTTAAGTTTCTGAATTGTCATTTCTGTGATCATATTTAGCCTCATCTATAAAGTAAAATCAAAGCTCCTTGACAAGTATACTCACTTAAATATGACAAAATGATCTCTTTCTTCTGTCAGTGTTAAAAGTGTATCTTTACCAATCTAATTTTTTTCTCTAAATTTTTTCTCTAAATTTGGAGAACTAAACTTAAGAACAATAAATCATTTTAAAATAGATAATGTTGCTTATAAACTGTCTACTGAAAATAATTCTCAACTGAGTAAAATTAATAGTTAATGAACCATAAAAATAGAGTTAAATAATCAAATGCATAGACAAGCCCATAATAACCTTTCCAATTATTGGAGCTTGAACTCAGGGCCTAGGTACTGTCCCTGAGCTTTTTCACTCAAAGATGATGCTCTACCATTTGACACAGCTCCATTTCCAGCTTTTTTGCCAGTTAATTAGAGGTAAGAGTTTCATAGACTTTTCTGTCGGGGCTGGCTTCAAACCTTGACCCCCAGATCTCAGTTTTCCAAGTAGCTAGTATTATAGGCATATGCTATGGGTTCTCTGCACCATTAAAATAATTTTTGAAGACAGTAAAGAGATTTCTGTATGTCCAAATTCACCCATTGGGGAAAACAGCATATTGGATGTCTTAGTGCAAGATTATTCTAGAGGCTGAATTAACTGTGTCCTTAAATTTAATAAATCAGGTTATAAATGCACAGTGCTGAATTCTAAACATTCTAAAAGTTAAAAATCAGAAACAAAACACAATTCATCTATACTAAGTTCATACTTGGTATGAACAAGCAAGGTATGATTAGCAGCAAGGTATGATGGCTGCAGGGGTGGGAATTAGAAGTGGAGGAGAACTGTGACAATTATACTGTAATAGGAAAATTGAAGCTGACTACTTCCTGAAACAAAAATCTGAGTAGCCATGACAAAGTAGCAGCTTGCCATGACTGGCCAAAGAGGAAGTGGAAAACTCCTGGAAAGAGGGTATATTTGAATGCAGCTTTCAAAGGTTAAGTGGAATTTTGGCAATCTTAGAAGAAATTGGAGGAGATAACTATTTTTGAGAATCACAATTATTGTAGTATCTCCCTAATTCCTATGGGATCATTATCAAAAGAGAAAATATATTAGGATTTTTTTTTTTGCTAAAAGAGATTCATTTCAGAGGAGTTTTTCATGTCTTTTCCCAGAATATTTTGGAAGATAGAAATAATAGATTCCATGTAGCACCTTTATTTTCCTAGACACAATAAGCATTTGTTGAGTACATAACACAGAAGGAAAGGTGGACACAACATGTAACGTCTTAAATTTTATCTTATTGATGCTAATGAAAGACATAAGATTTTAGTCTGATGCAAAGGAATATTTTTAAAAAACTATTTTTTGTTTGTAACTATAAGAATGGAACAATGAAGTCACATGGGGATCTTTTGGAATGGAGGAGCAAAGATAGGCACAAGATTGGGTGAGCATGACTGAAATATAGTATAGACATGGAGGGAGATATAAATTGAAATCCTCTGGTCCTGTATAATATAATAAATATATATATAAATAGTTCTTTTCTTTACACTATCTATTTGATTCTGAGGGCTTGTTATGCCTTTATTAGAAAAACACTATAAGTAGTTTATGCATTTTTCATTTTCAAGTCCCCAGAAAGTTCTTTGAAAATTAATCATTAAACATGATCTTGGAGATGAGCACATCTCTGTCCACAGAACAGATCAAAAAATTCAATATGGGGTTTCACAGGCCAAATTCCTACTCAATAATTACATATCCCAAGGTTTTCTTTAGTGTACAGAATCATTTGTTCATCGGTAGACAGTGATGGATGTCATTACAATTAGGTCCTCCTATAAGAAAGCAAGAAATTCCCTCAGTGCAGAATCCCTCTGACACTTACATATGATCTGTCTTGAATCTGGACTGGCTCCCTCAAGTTATTAATCAAGGAGTGCTACATCACCCTTAGTACTTATCTCAAATATCACTCTGTACACTCATTTCTAGTTCTGTTATAATAAAGTACCACAATTATAGTTGCTTATAACAGCACAAACATTATCTCACAGTTCTAGAGGTCAGAGGTTCACAGCCTGACTTTGTAGACTGAACCGAAGGTATTGAAAGGCTGAATTTCTTCCTGAAGTGCTAGAGGGAAAAAAAATCTGTTTCCTTGACCCTTTCCTATCTTCTAGAGATCTCACACACTCCCTGATTCATTCCCCGTTACATTTTTCACAAGCAGGAACAGCATCTCAGCTTCCTCTGACCACATCCCCTGTGCTGTTAAGGTTTTGTGTCATTAAATTGGGTCTACTTAGCCAGCACAGGTCAGCCTTCCCATCATCATGTCCTCAACATTCATCAAACCTACAATGGAAGGCAACAGATTCTCAGACTTCAGGGCTTACTTTACAGACATCTCTTGATTCTCCTAACCACAATCTCCCAAGTCTGACTCTAAGCTCTGGCTCTAACTCTATGGATTGGAATTTATCAATTATGTCTTCTCATTTCCCATCTTGAGAATCTGAGTTACTTTAGGAAAAGAAGCTTTTCTTACCAATTCCATAGTACCTCATATTCCCATACAAGATCACTTAGATAAATGCCAAAGATGAAGCCAAACTATGAATGAAGAGAATGAAGCTAGGTCTATATTTGGGATAAGGGCAAAGCTTTGGTAAGATAAAAGTATGTAAAAAGAAGGAAAAAACTGGCTATGATTTTATTTGTTTGTTTGTTTTTTGTCGGTCATGGGGCTTGAATTCTGGGCCTGGGCATGGTCCCTCAGCTCTTAAGCTCAAGGCTAATGCTCTACCACTTGAGCCACAGTGCCACTTTGGTTTTTTCTGTTTATGTGGTGCTGAATAATCGAACCCAGGGCCTCATGCATGTGAGAAGGCAAGCAATCTACCACTGAGCCACCTTCCGAGCAATGATTTTATTTTCTACTTCAAGAATGTCCAAAATTATTGCCAATAACTAAACAATGTTGACTACTTAAAATGCAGGTGTATATACTTCAGAAAGGAGGGATCTTAGACATAAGATCAATGTAGTAGGCTAGACATTATGATGCATGCCTGTAATCCCAGCACTAATGAGGCTGAAACAAGAGGATCACACATTTGAGTGTGGGCTACGTAGCCAAACCTGACTTAAAAAAAAAGAAAGAAAGAAAATGGGTGTGTGTGTAAGAGGAGATGCTAGCACTCACATGCTTCTTCTCACTGATATTTCAGGACTTGGAGAGCTGCAGACTTCGGTTGGATCCGGAGTTGGACAGGCACAGATATGAGAGGAAGATCAGCTTTGCAGGGGTCTTGGATGAAAATGAAGACTCTAAAGATTCTCTCCACAGCAGCAGCCACACCATCAAGTCAGACACAGGTGTGGAGGAGAAGAAAGGTATAGAGTAGCAAGGATCGTTCCATGTTTCAGGGCGGCTCATAGGATATTTGGTCTGGGGTCTAAGCTACAAAATTGCATGTCTACACTGTTGGATTTGTGAATTGCTGACTGCTGGTTCAGCGAGGTAGGAAACTAGGCTAGTTGGAGGTTGGACTTTGCAGCAACAGTGGCCCGGGTTCTAATTCCAGCTCCGCAGTTCTCCCTCACCCGTTGATCTATGATGCCATTATTTTATTTGCCATTGGTAATGCCAGTAAAAAAGAAACACTCCTGATTCAGCTCTTAACACAATACTGTCATATCACTATGCTCAAGTCTTATTCTTCATGAAAGAGGACAGTCAGACATAATTAGGTAGAGATGTTGTTATTATTCTAAGTCATTCTTATGAAGCAAAAAATACTCTGACTAAAATAGACTGGTTAAAGCTTTTCTGAATTATTTTCAATTTACAGTCCGAATTCCTTCATTGTTTTTCCACTCAAGAGTTGCCAGTGCCTCTATTTTTCTGTATGATAATGCCCTCTGTGCCACCGGAACGTTAGTGATACTTCATTTCTGAGACAGATCCATAAAATGAATCAAAGCTAAGTGTGTTAGTTACTTAAGACAAATTGCAAACATATGAAGTTAGCTTATCGTCAGTCACTCCTCAGAACTGCCACTGTACACACCCAACTTGTCACCTCTTCCACGTTCCCACCCCTCATCACTACTTAGTTTTGGGGGGCTGAAAATTACTGGGGTCCAATCTGTACATGTGCTACTGATGCTCTGGGTTTGCACAAGGACCCAAGCAAACGCAGATATGTCATGACTACACCTCCTGGCTTTAGTGATCATAGACATCATTGCTTGTATGACATTCCCAATTCCAAATATGTTCACATTGGCAATAGCTATGATCTTGAAATGGGTCACTATTGTAACTCTTTATGTGACCTCATCTAAGGGACTCACATTAATTTAGGCTGTGGCTTTCTTTCCTGCAAATTGGGTTAACAACATTGATTAGGAATATTATTTGTTTTCCTAATTCCAGTCAGCACTAAGCATATGCTGTGTCTTTAATGACTAACCTTGATGTATATGTCCAAGTAACTTTAAGAGTTACTTAAATACATAACTAATGCTTACCAAAGTTATTATAAAAATTATTCATTCTATTCTTTATAATCTGTTTTAGAATTCTTCCCTTTCCCACTTTGAGTCCTTTTTCATTTAAAAAATGTAGACAAAAATAAATTCTTGTCATGTCAAAAATTGAAATGAAAACAAATAAATATAAAGGTTAATGCCTTCTGCACTGTAATGCATAGATAATGCGATTCAAGTAGAACATAATATTAGTGCTTCATGAATAGCAGAAACATGACAAATTACTCTTGTCATTCTTAATTTTTTATATGATGAGCAAAAAGTTGGAACTTACACAGGGAATCCTAAGTACAAACTTGTTTTCAGATTTCTCGATTGCTGTTCAAAGACTGCTCTGAACCATTAACTTTACTATCTTATTTTTCTACCTTTTAAAATTCCATTGATTTTCAATGCTTTTATAAAGCATTTTGTTTAAAAGAGCATCTGCACATTTGTTAAAAGAAACAAAACTAATCTTATGCATTGAAGTATTTCCCAGTGTCCCTATAGGATGAATAAATACATTTGATTAGCTTAATGAATAACTCATTTTCAGAAGAACAGACCTATAACAATATGTAAAATCTTGTAAAGAATAGATATACATTGGGGAATATTGGGATGTTCCAAGATCAGAATGTTGCCAAACATTTTTAAAAGTAAATAATCATTGTGGTCTATTGAATTTATGGTAAACAGAGGTGGTATTCTGGGGGGAAAAAATGAGTCAAGTCATGAGCCACTTCTGAATATTGAGAAGTATCAAAATCTGGACAGATAGCTTACACCTATAACCTCAGCTCCTCAAGATCCATTGATCAGTCAGTAGGATTATGGCTCGCGTCCAGCCGGGAACAAGAGTTAGTAAGAACCTATCCCAATGAAAAAGTCTGGTGTGGCACTGTTTGATAGTTATCCCAGCTACAAGAGAGGTATAGATAGGAGAAGTGAAATTTGAGGCTGGTTCTAGGTAAAAGTTTAAGCCCTATCTAAAAAAAGATAAAAGGGCTAGAAGTGGAGTAGAGAATATGTATAATAATAAGCATAAGATCTTACCAGTGGGCTGGGAAGTTGGCTCAGTGGTAGAGCACTTGCCTTGCATGCATGATGCCCTGTGTTTGATTCCTCAGCACCACATAAGCAGAAAAAGCTGGAAGTGGCGCTGTAGCTCAAGTGGTAGAGCGCTTGCCTTGAGCTGAAGATCTGAGGGACAGTGCCCAGGCCAACTTCAGGCCCCATGACTGACAAAAATTAAAAAAAGGTTTTGCCAGTACTGCAAAAGAAGGAATCGAGTCAATTTTGCAAATATTACTGCTTCAGAAAAAGTGTAACTTCCATCCTTTAAAAACATATCCCACTTGGGCTGGGAAGGTGGCTCAGTGGTAGAGTGCTTGCCTTGCATGCCTGAGGCCCTGGGTTCCATTCCTCAGCACCACATAAGCAGGAAAAAAAAAAGCCAGATGTGGCGCTGTGGCTCAAGTGGTAGAGCACTAGCCTTGAGCTGAAGAGCTGAGGGATAGCACTTAAGCCCAGAGTTCAGGCCCCATGACCGGACCAAAACAAACAAATAAACAAACATATCCCACATGTATTTTAATTTAGAAAAGACAGTATTTTTTAATCCCACTCAAATTGTAATATTAGTTATTGTTTAAAGTAGTTAAATAAAAATACAAAATACAGATCCAATCAAACTTGAGCAAAGTAAATTTTACACTGCTTTTAAAAAATAAAATACCCAATTAATTTTTAGGATGTGCTAATTTTGTAATTGTTATTTCAGCTTTTGTTAGTATTCAAAAAATGCTTAGCATTTTTTTCTCCACACAGAATAGCTATTTGAACATATGTATATATAAACATATATGCAAAAGCACAATATATTCATATATGTATCCAAATATATGAATGTTTGAATGTTGTTTAATGAATGAATACCAGATTAGCCACGTGTGGTGGCACACATCTGTAATCCCAACAATGGCAGAGGTGAAGGCAGGCAGAGATTGCAGGGAAGAGACCCCCATCTCAAAAAATAAAAGAATAATAATTAAGTAAATAAACAGATACATAAATAAGTACCAGAAAACTAATCCTCTGCATAAACTGAGAACATAGTCACAGGATGACTTTAATTGGCAGACAAATCTTCCCCAAGATTCCGAAGTATTCCTTAATCATTCTGACAAGCTGATCTCAACGACTAGGGCCAACTTGGCAATGCTGATGATGAAACCCTGCAAACTGTGATTGTTCAAACTTCATACAAGTTTTCATGACACCTACTCTTCGGAAGGTACTGGAGTTGGAGCTGTCAGTCTGTGCTTGCTAGGCAAATGCTGTACCACTGAAATCACACCTCCCACCTATTTGGTTTAGGTTGTTTTGCAAAATCTCATTTTTTGCCAATGGTCAGCCCGGGGCAATGTTCTTAGTACCCACAGGCTCCTCACTGGGATGACAGGTGTGCATCATAACATCTGTTTTTTGGGTTATTGGTGTTTTTTTTTTAAAAAAATAAAATGTCAGCTCTTGAAATAAACAAGATGAAGACAAGTCTGATTTTACAAAAAAAAAAAAAACCAACTAATATGGACTACTCTTTAGAACTAAAAAAAAAATTTGCTTAAATCTCCAAGTAGGATCTACCAATTCATTTTACCCCTGTTCTGAAAATGAGGAAACACTAGTATTCCAAAATACAGACACCAAATCTAGGCTCACCATTCAATATCTCTCTACTGAGTGCTTAATGTAGAACAGGAACTTTTACAGGTTCTATGAGAACAGCAATGCACAAGAAAATGTTCCCACATGCATTTTAGTTTATGATATTTAAAGCTAAGAGTTAATAGTTACTCGTGAACAGTGAACAACATGAAATACCAGACTTTCAAGTGGAAATAAGTAATATGAAGAAAAATGAATTCAAATTGGAGATGTGACTTGGAGTGGGAAGGGATGTAGTCAAAGAAGGCTTGAATGACTGGCAGAAATCTGGCAGAAACACATGGTGTTAAGGAGCCAGGAGGCACAGGGCTCAGGAAGGAGTATTGCAGAGGTAACTTTGCATTCAAGGCTGTGTGGCAGTAATGCTCTTGGAGCATTTAAAGAGCAATATGGTGACAAACAAGTGATGGTATTGATCACAGAAGTGACATAAGGTGTGTATTTACAGCCTATGGAGTTAGAATATGGGTGGAGGGAGGTAGAGACGGTTTAAGTAGTTCCATTAGTCTGGTGTAGAGGTGACGGGGCTTTTAAATACCTATGACATTTGGACCTATAGAGCCAACACTATTAATAGATCCAACATGGGATGAAAGAAAAAGGATGTGCTATCTGATTTAGATGATTTTGTTTCATACTAGTACTTTCATACTAGTACTTGTCATGGGGGTAAAGGCTAAAATTCAATGCCATATAAGCTTTATCGACATTTTCATGTAAAAAACCCAATCTGATTTATAATTATTGTGTCTCTTGTAAATAACTAGTATCTTAATTTTTAATCCCTAATTTTTTTCAGGGCTATATTTCCAATTGTTCTTGGTATTAGAAAAAAAAATCCCAAATTAAGATCTCTTTCAGATCCCATTAATTTGGGATTATTTTGCTGTGTTTATAAGCAAAAACCCAGGCAATTTATAAAACCAGGCAAAGAATTTAAGTGCATCCCTCTGTCAAAAAGAAAATCTAGAAATTATCTTTCATCTTTTTCTCTACTTCTTACTTGCATACAGACAAAAAGTTGCATTAGCAACCATTTAAATTGGTAATGTTGTTCTATTCCAAACATATTTCAAGATGGATCATAAAGTCTCAATTAAGGCTTAAAATAATATTGAAAAATACAGTTGGGTGAATTTTGTACTATAATTAAAATACAGCATTACAGTGTATAGTTTTTGTGGAGTTTATCCAACCATGCTGTAAGAAATTCTTTCCAGATGTGGAATTTTATCCAGATGATGTGGACAGGGAGCTCTGGAAGCATGTACCAGCTGAGTGGTGATAATTTTAGTCTCTGTCAATCACAAAACCAAACTGAGATTAAACATATTGTTCCCCGGAAATTCTTCTGGGCTCCTTTATATGGCATTGAAAGTATATTTTTAACCAACATCTTAAATAGTGGTGTAAGTTAAATCATAGCTCTATATTATTCTCCTGTGTGTGAGAACCTAAAACTAAAATGGCAATTTCCTGAGTATGATTTTAAAAAATTAATATTTTGACCTCAGTAATTAATGAGGAATTTTAAACTTCTAAAACTTACCCCTTCTTATTACTGGATTTTCGGTCCTGGAAACTCTTCTTATCCTTATAAAGTTGATATCAATCACACCAAGTCTCCTAAAGAAAAATAAGGAGGGTATAAGTATGACATGGAAAATAAGGATGGCTTTTAATTTTTCCCCCCAAAAAAGTAGACTTCAAATTTAATTGTGTTCCAACACTGATGACTCTTTCTTCCAGAACACTTAAAGATGAATAATGCAGCCAGGTGCTGGTGGCTCACGCTCATAATCCTAGCTGCTCAGGAGGCTGAGATCTGAGGATCATGGTTCAAAGCCAGCCCTGGCAGGAAGGTGTCAAGCGGTAGAGCGTTTGCCTTGAGCTGAAGAGCACAGGGACAGCGCCCAGGCCCAGAGTTCAAGCCCCACGACTGACAAAAAAACAAAAAAAATATGAATAATGCATAATCCCCTTGGCCCAAATAAATAGTCAAGTTGGTTCATGAATTTGCAACCTTTGGACCCCCATCCCATCTCATCATCAGCCTTTGATTCAAAGAAGGCCGCAGTGGCATCACTAGATACAGTAAAAATGAAAACAGCCCACACACTTGTTCACTGGAAGCTCCCCAGTGAAAAGAAGACCTTCAGCCCCTTTGCTGAAGAGCAGGGCAGAACTCCACTGCTGACTGGTCTGCAGAGACAAACGTCTCTCCAGGTCTCTCATTTCTTCATGAAGCATTCCAAAAGGAAAAAGCTTCCCTGACAGCTTTCAGAATCCTGTCTAAGTCTCACTTAACCAGGGAAGCCAACGACAAATGGGGAAAGGGGAGGGGAAGGGGCAGTTCTGTGGAATCTAGTAAGAACGTCATCAGTAAGTGTACTAACAGACTTGATGGTGATGTGAGAGCACACTCATGCTTGTGAACCCTGGGCCAGAAGGAAATCAAGCTGTTCTCAGTCCCAAGAAAGACGCTGCACCAGTCCTGCCCGGTGACCCCCCCCTCCCCCCTGCCTGCTCCTGCCTCCTGCCTGGCTCACCAGGTCTGGGGACTGGGGACTGGCGGAAGCTCCTGTCCAGAAATGCCTCTCCTCCGGGCGGATGGACAAATTGGGTAAAGAACTTGGATGTAACACTGGCTGGGAAAAACTAAGGGGGGAAAAGCCCTATTTTATTCTTTTAATACAGTTCCCAGCAGGAAGATCAGGATAGGAGGTTCTCGCCTGCTCCAGATTAAAGGAACCCGCAGTTTCCAGGTGAAGAAGGGGGGTTCCTTGTCCAGCATTCGCCGAGTCGGCAGCTTAAAGAGCAGCAAGTTATCACGGCAGGACTCAGAGTCTGAGGCTGAGGAGCTGCAGCTGTCCCAGAGCAGGGACACTGTCACTGACCTAGGTAACACAGAGGAGCGGGGCGTGCAGGGACGCGGGGGGTAGGAAGACCCAGGTCCTGAAACAGCTGAAGTCCCTGTCCTTACTCTCAAGTGGATGGAGAGCAGAGCCATAGGTTAGCCGATGCTAGCCCACCCGACAGCCACACTCCCCTAGAAGTCCTGTTAAAGTCTGACTCAGTGGGTCAGGGTGAGGACCTGAGAACTCACACTTTGAGCAAATTTCCCCCTGAACCGGATGCTGCTGTTTTCAGGATCACACTCCAAGCAGCGGGGCTAGAGTCTACAATAGGGAAAGGAAAACATCTGAACGAGCAGGACAGCTTTAGAAATCCAGATGTTTCTGATTAAGGCTTTCAAGTCAAGTAGAAAAACTCCCATTGGACAGACCTCGAAAGGCCTTTGGTACTTTCAGGTCCTTTTAACAGTAAGAACAAGTAAAATCACAGAGAGATGACATTTCAGACCTGACAGGTAAAGATCTTCAACTAGTTACCTCCCAGGGATGTGCTCTCTCGGTCATCCAATGGGAAAAATTCTACTTACTTCTAACTTACCTAAGTAGAAATGTTCCAAGGGTAAATTAAGGATGGCTGTAAAATGTATTAAACACATAAAAAAAAAAATAAAGCACTAGACTTGTGGATTGTCCCTACAGGATCTAAAGAGACTTCAGACCTAAAGAGACTAAAACTTTGTTCCTACAGAATATCAGCCTGATTAGCATCTTAACAGACAAGAAGATTAAACAGGCTAGTTTGAGCCTAGCTTGAGCTATTAGGTAGAAGTTGAAGCTCATTCTCTTCAACATACAGTTTCTAGTTTCAAGTCAGCAAGAAATGTGGATAAATGATCCATAGAGTTGACTGAAATAGAAACTGAATAGATCTAATTGAAGGAAGTTTAAAATAGTAAATGTTTCTACCTCCGCCCACTCTTGCCTTTGAAAATAGCTAATTTATGCATTAGTTAAGATTCAGCTTATGTTTCAAGGAGACAATAGGATTTTAAAAAAATGTGACTTCTGTTGTTACAGGGTTGATACTAAAACATTATCATCCATTAGTTTGGGGGAAAGCTGTTACAATTGATGGTTTGATTTGATCAATTTATCCTGCCCAGTAGGATCAAAGTGGCCAGGCTAAAGCCATCGCTTCGTTATTTAAAAGATCCGTAAAAGCTTTGCAATTTGAGGGTAAAGCTTTATGTAATACACTAAGTGCTGAATTTTTAAAAGCAATCTCCTCTACTTTCCCATAGAGAGGACACAGGAGTTGTCTACAGTTAACCATTGTGATCTTCAAGTTCCCTTCGTTTTTCCAAGGCACCCTCCCATTTTTGGGAAGCTGCCCTAGCAAAGCCTGGTGTTTACAGCCCAGTGGAGACAGCAGCACACTGTGAAGCCTATTTTGTATTCCCCCAAAATACAACTGTAAGGTCTGGGTCATTTGAAATGGATTTCAATATGCTCATCCTTTAAATGGTATATCCAAGCAACTCTAGAACTTGACTCTGTTGGGGGGTTTTTCTCCTCTGCTCCCATCTCTCAGAATGGAAGCCACCACAACAGAGATCATCAATGTTTTTGAATCTGCCAACTAAGCTGGCAGTGAAAGGAACAGCTTCTATTACTATTTCTCTAATAAAGTGCTATGCCCAGGTAGTCTGCCCTAGGATTCAAAAGCATGGACAATACAGTACCAATATGCTCTCTGGGGAGACTGAACATCAAAACCTTTCTTGCTATTTTCTTTTGAAGAAGGGAGTCCTTGGAGTGCAAGTGAGCCCAGCATTGAGCCAGAGGGAATGAGTAATGCCGGCACAGAGGAGAATTACCACAGGAACATGTCCTGGCTTCATGTAAGTAGGAATCGCAGAGAGAGCCTTAGCATCAATTTCTCTTGGTGTTGGGGAAGATTCATGGATGGAGAGCTAAGAGAAAATCTCAGATTAATCTTTACTGGAATATATTATATACATTCAAAAACATATATCCAAGTCTATGCAAATTTACATGTATACATGTGTTTGTATCCGTGTATGCATGTGTAGTATTTTGCTTGGTTTTCCTGGACATTCAACAGTAGCTATTAGCTGATTCATCCTGGTTGTGAAAGAAGCTTATTTACTGTCTGTTGCCATATAGCAAATTACCACAAATAGTTGCCTAAAACCACTATATTTATATTAGAGTTTCTGTGGGTCAGGAGTCCTAGCACCAGTTATTTGGCTCCTCTTCTTCAGGATCTTTCACAGGGCTGCAATGAAAGTAGAATCTGGGAGTACGGTATTCTCTGAAGTCCTGACTGGGAAAGGGTTTACTTCCAGAGTCACACGCTTGTTAGCAAAATCCCAGTTCTTGAAGATCTTTTGGGTTGAATATTTTAGTTCCTAGATGACTGTTGGTCAGTTACCACATGGGCCCGGCAACCTGACAACTTGCTTTCACAAAGGGAGAGAGAGGGTTGTTAATAAGAGAAGTCAAAATCTTCTGTAATCTAGTCAGAGAAAGGCCAGCCATCACCTTTGTCATAAAGGCACAATTGCCAGAAGTTGTGGATCACTGAGGATCTTAGATCCTATCAAAGAGATATCAGGCAGCCGACTTGCAAAATTACAGGTTTCTAGGATACTTCTACCCAGAACTACTGAATGAGAATTTCCGGAGACAAATCTAGTCATCTACTTGCATATCTACTTGTTTTGTTTGCTTTTTGGTAAGTTTCCATGGTTTTTTCTCTCAAACTGCCAGATTTGAGAACAATAGGGAACCCTCTAGTGCTTGTGTGAATGCTGCTTCATGGCAGGATTAAGAGGAAAATGAGGGGATATGCAGTGAATCCTGTGAGAGCTGGTTTTTCTGCTAAAACAGCACTTACATTTGTTAGAAACTTTGTAGGGTATAGAATACTGTTAGTCCATTTGACAGGATATGGTGTTGATTGTTAGTCTTCAAAGCAGAACCCTTGTTTCTAAGGAAATGAGTGTTTGCCCTACCTGGTTTTATTTTCCCTTGGTCACTTGCTCTGTGCTTGCCAATAAATATGACTCATAGTCCCTCACAAGTTGTCAGTGAAGGAGTGAGTTTCATGAAGAACAAAGCATCAAGAAGGTTGTTCAATGAATATTTAACTAATGTCGACTCTAAGTATGCTATTGCCATTTTAGGAGACTAAATGTTACAAACTCAGGATCTAGGAATATAGCTGACTCATGCTTAACATGTGAATTGGGTTTAACCTGCAGAATTAAAAATATGTTACAAAACTGAAGGTCCTTCATTTCATATCTTAAAACCATCTTATTTTTTAAAGTCACTGAATGGGGAATGCTAGGAGATGAAAGTATTTGAGCTAGATAAACCTATGAAACACAACTTAGAATGGCCTAAAAGCCAGAGGAAAAAACTATCAGATGACAGGGAGTATGCATGAATCTCTACAGTGGGGTTCAAGTTATAGTTCAAGGTTACTCATGAGAGTGAAAGTTGCAGACATATTTTCAGGTTCCAAGTGTATTAGAGCTCTAGGCCTCCCAGAGCTTGTCAAAGGTCAGCCAGATCCTCTGAGATCACATGTCTCATCAGTCTAGCCTCTTCCATCTGACACCTGTCATCACATAAGAGCTGAGAGTCAGGCAAGGTGGTAGTTTGGACTCTCCATTTGAAAGCACTTAGAAACCGTAAACTCCAAAATAATTATGTTGAGTGTCTGAAGATCTCTTAACCTTTCATTGTTTCAAAGTGAACCTTTCATCAAGAATTATGGTAGGAGAACAAAGGCTAAGTTGACAGACTTGTAGCTCTGTTCTTTTGTGGGTTGTTGAGTCATGGAGGTTTCCAGACCCCACTAGGGAAGCAGACTTTCTACTGTTCCATCTTCTGTGCCATATAAATGTTCAGTTTGCCTGTATCCTTGGTGTCTGGTGAAGTCTCACAAGTGTTTGTATTCTAGGTGATGATCTTGCTATGCAATCAGCAAAGTTTCATCTGCACACATGTTGACTACTGCCATCCACACTGCTACCTGCACCACAGCCGCTCTTGTGCCCGGCTGGTCAGGGCCATTAAACTGCTCTACGGAGACAGTGTGGACTCCCTGCGGGAAAGCAATAATGTCAGTAATGTGGCTTTGAGGGGCAAGAAACAGAAAGAGGTGAGTGAATGCCTACTGGATAGTATTCCTGTGATAGGAAGCAGGAGATTCCCAACCATCTTTCCTAGGAACAAAAACTTTTATGCGGCTGCAACAGCAAAAACCACACTGTAGGTTTTACTTCTGAGCAAAGACAGAAGTGACAAAAAGTGTGTCCGTATTCATGTTCATGAGTAAACCTATTTTTTCCTAGATTGTCATGGACAAAATAGGAGTACACACAGGCAGTGGTTAAAAAGTAGGTTAGTATGGCAGAATAGCTTCCCTGGAACTGGGGAATACTTTAATTCACATGACAAAGGAGATTTTGCTGGTGTGATTAGGAATTTTTTAAATGGGGAGAACAGTTATAAATTACTACATGGGCTCAGTGTAATCTGGCAGAGATGAGATGATCACAGTGGGAGAGGAGAGAGTACCACAGAGGTCAGAATGTGCAGCCAGCTTCTAGAAGATGGAAAAGACAGGACAAAGAGCTTGCAGAAGGAAGCCAGCCAGCCAATCCCTTTTAGACATTTGACCTCCAGAACTATAAATGAATCAACCTGAAGTTTGTGGTAATTTGTTACAATAAGCTAGTATAATTGTGTATTATGAAACAAACAGTAAAAGGTCTTACTGTCCACAGACAATAAGACTAAATGAGGTCCATTCAGATGAAGAGAAATTCCTTTAAGAAACTGGCATTTCTCATGCATTCAGTTTCCCTTTCTTGACAACTACCCTGAGCAGCTGAACTGGCAGGAGGAAGAAAATGACAAGGGCAGCTGTATCCCTGCTAGGAAAGCCCTGAGTTACCCACTTGCCCCTGAGCAGGCATTAGCTTGCTTGGCTGTGAGCTGCTTCTGCAGCTGCTTTTTTTTTTTTTTTTTTCTTGTCAGTCATGGAGCTTGAACTCTGGGCCTGGGCGCTGTCCCTGAGCTCTTCAGCTCAAAGCAAGCACTCTACCACTTGAGCCACAGCACCACTTCTGGTTTTCTGGTGGTTAATGGGAGATAAGAGTCTCACAGACTTTCTCCCCTGGTTGGCTTTAAACCATGATCCTCAGATCTCAGCCTCCTGAGTAGCTAGGATTGCAGACATGAGCCACTGGCGTCCAGCTAGCAGCCACTTTTCTCAAATGGTTTTGCAAAGAGATTTTTACCTGCCACCTATTCATTTCAACAATCATTCATTATGGGCCTGATGTTGGCATAGTGTAAAGCCAGCTATCCCCCCCCCCCGCAAAAAGTAGGAATAAAATATCTTTCTACTAAGGAGTTTGTAAGCCACATTTGGGCTAAGTGAACAATAACATATATCCTGAAGAGTTTGAGAATAGGAGCAATAAAAGCAAAAATGCAATTGAGTTGTGTAGCAATGTGTAATAGTTTAGCATTCACAAAGGGATTTTTAATTAAAATTTTTATTAGGAAAGCAATTCATGTTCATTGGAGAATTTTGGCTAATATAAGAGATTCTAAATCTTTTTTTAGAAGTAGTTGTCACAAAAGACTACTGTATTAGCTTTTGGAAAATGCTTTTTTAGTATTTTTTTCTAAACATATGGGTGAGGGCACACGATACATACATATCACTGTGCCTTTTTCATTTTTTTACTTATTTACATATTTTTGTACCTGTCTGGGGCTTGAACTGAGAGTCTAGGCACTGTCCCTAACCTATTTTGTAAAGGCTATTACTCTACCACTTGAGCCACATCTCTACTTCCTACTTTTTAGCAGTTAATTGGAGATGAGTCTCATGGACTTTTCCTGGACTGGCTTTGAACCACAATCTTCAGAGCTCAGCCTCCTTAATTGCTAGGATTACAGACATAATCCTAGATACCATTTTTTATTCTCACAAATCTTGTACAAGAGGAACATATCCTCCTCTTTTTACAGGTGAAAAAAAATGAGGCTCAGAGAGATGGATTGTCCATACTTCACCTCTATGACATATTCAGCTAGACTTCAACTTAGAAATATGGAATATTGAAGTCAGGGTTTTTTTTAACTAAACTGTTTTACATGTCATGTTACCCAAATTATACAAATCTAAGTCTCATGAAAGTGAAGAATAAATCAATGCAGATTACAATGAACTGCACAGCCTACCAAATCATGGCATAGAAAAAAATTTGTGTTCATGTATGTAGTCCATATACAATATAGAATTCAAATGCAAATGTTGCTACATTCTAAGAAAACCTATTTTAATTTAAACTTCTCACCATACAGAAACACACATAGCTTAAAAAAAACCATGTAAGTTGAAAGTTTCAAAAATACATAATATTATTATTCCTTGTTTCTATATACATTCTAAAATTCTCTCTGTCTTACCGTTGCTCAAGCTATACCTTCATTTCCAATCTAAAATTGGCCAAACCCAAATGCTTTGAGATCCAACTCAAATATCATTTCCTCCTCAAAACCTTTTCTAATGTTCCTAGTGTTGAATGTTAAGCACAGATTGCATTGCAAAGGGATAATAAGTGCTATTTTCCTTCTTGGTTTTTCATCTAAATTAGAATGGTATTTTACTTCTACTTTTCTCACTTTTCATTCATTCACTCATTCATTTATCCACTCATCTATGCAACAGAATTTTGCAGAAACTACAAACTGTGCTAAGTTGGTACTTTGTGCTGGGTATAATAATGGGTAAAAGAGATAGTCCCTACCTTTACATGACATATGTACATCTCATTTGAGATGCAGACGCTCATCAAATAAATCTCCTTGAAGCACATTTGTTAAGAAAATGTTAAGACAGTCTTCAAATAAAGTGATAGAAGACATGCGATGAAAGAATGAATAGGTGTTAGTTGGATACAGAGCTTTCTAACCTTAGAAAAAAGTACAAAGGACCTCTTTTGTGTGATAGCACCAAAGGCTGTGGTACCTGATGAAGTTATAGAGATGGGACCAAGCAGGGCCATGAGAAGCCTATAGATGTTGGCAAGCAACCTCCATATCTTAATTATGTACTCTGTAAGAAGCAAGGGAATTTTACAAATTTTGTAGTCTGCATTATATTTTAATAGAGTGCTCCCCAATGACAAAAAAACAATAAGTATAGAAGGAGTGAGTGGATGGTTTGTGGGCCACCTTCTATCTCTGGCTCTCCCAGAAGACTGGCATGAAGTGGCAGGAAAGACCTGGGACTCTTCCTTTTAGCTAACACTTCAGAAGAGAAACTGAAACAGGAGAAATGTCTTCTAACCGAACCACATTTAAATTACTCATGCTGGTAGAGTTGAAAGGACATATTGGGCATACAATAGACATTATATTTCCAAAATAGTAATTTCCTTTCAAGCCCTTTTCCCCGCCTCTCACTATGTTTTCCATTTGTTTCTCTGAATCTGTCACGTACATGAATGGTGCTCATGTTTCCAGAGCCAAAGTGAAAACAGAAAAAGGCTGGGGTCTGACTAGAATCAACTATGAGCAATTGGTATTCCATTGTTCTTTAATTGGTTTTTATGGCAATATATATTTGTGGCAGCCTGTACATTTTGTAACCTATTTATCAACCTGCTAATCAATATTTCACAGATTCACTGTGCCACTCTTCATCCTTCTAGTTTATTTGATGCACTTCCAAACTTGTGTGCCTTTTTATGTATATTATCATTCTATGTGTACTTGTTTCCTTCACCAAAGAACTTTTATTTATTTTTCCTTCTGTGTTTATACCTTCTGTAATTGTATGTTCTTAATGGCATACATGTCCGGTAATGCTTGGTGAAGGTTGAAGATGTAGCTCAGTGGTAGAACATTCACTTAGCAGGCACAGGCTAAGGGTTCAATACCCAACCTTTAATTTTAAAAAAAATCACATTTTTACTTCTAGGCTAAGATCAAGGATAGTAACAAATGTGTAATTAAAACATTTTTCCTTTTCCTCTCAGTTGCAAGAAACATAGGTTGAAAGATAATGCAAATGTCCAGAGGTCAACTAATTTCCTGCAGAGCTGACATATTTTTCTAAAGATTCAGACATACTGTGAGACTAAGACCAAATCCTGAGTCTTCATTTCTGAGGCCAGAATGAAACATACATAATTCATAGTGTATATACATAATTCATGTGACAAAATTTGCATGAAGCATAAAGTCTGTAGAGTCCCCTTTAGGAAATGCTACCCTGGTATTGACATGACTTCCTTCTTAGAAATCTTCATTTCCTTAGAGAGCCCAGTAGGCAGATGGAAACTTTCCCAAGTGTTGAATTTCTTGTTATCTCCACACTGATTCATCTATATGCCTCTTTTTTATTTCATTTCATTTTTATTATTATCTATGTAGTTGTACAAAAGAATTATGATCCCATGTGTTACATTATGAATACAATGCTCATTGGTCACAGTTACCTCTTCTTTCATTCTCCCCATTTTCTCCCTCTCATCCCTACTCTCAAGTTATATAGTTCATTTTTTACATAATCTGCATTAAATATAATGACTATATTTGCTTACCCTTTCTTTCTCCATTCCTTTAACCCCCCTGTACCACCCCCAAGGCATATTTTTTATTTTAATTTTTTAAATTTATTTTATTTATACCTTGTCTTTTTATTTGTGTGCTTGTTTGTTATCCACGTCTCCTAAGGATAGACAAGAACAGCAAGCATCATGAGTGATTTGTCCCTCCAGTTTCTGGTGTATGCCTAATTCAAAAGCATTCTTGAATTATTAATTGATTGAATAAAAATTTTACCTGAAATGATTAACTAGCATTCCTCTGTAGTCAGCAACTTTGCTGAAAGGAGCAGGAGGGCTCTCAAAGAACATAGCAGAATCATGTAAAGCCATGTAGAGAAAGAAACAGACAACTGCCAAGAAATTCATAGCAACACTAGTTTATCATCTCTGCTTCTTTCCTTGTTTTCATTTATACTTAGACTAAATTCCCATGATTACATCATTTTTCTCATTCTAAAAGCCACTGAAAACCACTAAATTTTGACTCAGACTTTGGGTCCTGCATGCCCTAGGACATGAATTGGATAACATTCACTCCTCTTTTTGATTCAAACACAAGTGAAAAATCCTTAGAAAAGAAGAGCAACTTTTTGAATTGTAATCAATAGTAGTCAAGATGAGAAGTCAAGCCAACTATGATGGATTCTTCTAAATGTGTCAGAAAAAATGATACTAACCTACATTCTGTATCATCTCCCAGGAGCCATTCCTCATATCACCAACAGATCTGGGGGCTCCTTATTTGAAGCTTCCATGGTAGAATTACCAAGACTATGGATGCAATCTTCTTCTACCCATTCTATTTTTTTTCCTTAGGCAATTGGTTTTAGGTCTTCCTGTGGATTCTAGTTTATTGTATAATGTCAACCATTCATGTGCATCTCACAGTCAAGTGAAATTCCTAACTTTTTAAAGAACGCTAATAGGTGCCTCTAGAAATAGCTTTCGATTCCACTCAATGTCTAGATCCCTTTGACTCCAGTTTTATATCAAGTTACCAAACAAAAAAAGTGACTAACTTCAGTTTCTTTGGACTGCTCTAGTGGTCACTCTAGTGAAGGCGTGCCCATCACACATGCCCTTATCTCTGATGTCTATATGGAAAATATAATAAATTCACTCAAACATTGTGACTAGCCTACCACTGTGAGATGATGGTCTTCCAATCCCCTTCTCTGCTTACTAAAATAAGCACTTTAATTATTGAAGCTACAAGAATACACCATAATTCCTTAGAAAATAGCCCAGGCTACTAAACAGCTGACATACATGTTTGATTTATACCATCTGTTCCTAGCAGGCACAGTTAAACACAGTCCTATATTTCTAACACATCATGGGCTAAATAATTGCACATCCATTTTCCTCCTATACTGAGCATTTTCTGAGTATTTTTCTATAAGCTATAGAAGTAAAATTTCTATAATTTAATAAAGAAGCAGTGTTCATGCATAAGCCTGAAAGTCATGGAATGTCTAGCAAAAAGACAGAGAAGAAAAGAAATTGCAAAAATTGAGAAAATGAAATTCAAGATCATTGTAAAGACTTGAAAAAATATTTAAAATTTTTAAAAAGTTTAAAAATATTTTAAACTTTTAACTGTATATAAGTCATATAGAGACCATTATCACACTTTGCTAAGAGGAGAAAAATAGAAATGAAATAGAAAGAATAAGAGCATGTATACCAATTTTTAAATGTCTTAGCTCTTTCTAAAGAGCTACACTCTATTATATGGCAGATTTACTGCATATGATTTTGAGTAGTTCTCAAATTATATGAAATGGTTTTGCTATTTATTCTGTACATTGCTTTTATGTTTACTAGAAAGAAGAAAAAGAAAATAAAACAATACAGTATTTTTCTCTTCAAGTACTCCCAATTATGTACTTCTGTGTTAGTTTTTCTTTATAGAACACAGTAAGTTCTCTTATTTCCTTGTTTCCAGTAGGTTCATTTAAAAAATTGGTTCCATACCAGCCACATAACAGATGCATTATTTAGGGTGTTTTTCTTAATGTTTCAAAATACTTTATTAGAACACGAATGTACTTTTAGATTTACCTTTTCTTTCAAAGTAATCTCCTTCTGTAACACTGGAGGTGAAGGTCTAACCAAAAAAAATCTTGGTAAGTTCAGTTTGTTTCCATTGGCACAAAGGGAGAAAATGTCTCATTGATATGGCCCTGGAGAAACAAAGGAGCTTTATTCTGTGCAATTATTCTGTGCTTTATTCTGTGCACAGCCTTGAGTGTAAAATAAGGAGGAATCAGAACTCAAGAAAAATAAAGGCTTGTCCCCATGAGGCTGTCTTTCTCCCTGCTGCTCTACTCACTCCATTCTTTGGCAGTTCAGGAGTCAAGGGAAGGAATTGTCTTCTCCATGTTTATGCAGATGAGTCAGGCTTATTCTTGGACTCAGGTTGAGGACACAAGTTGAAAGAAAAATTGCAACCTCCTAAAGATGTTATGTTTTGTTTTTTTAGAAGAAATCAATTTACCTCTAAGACTCAGTTCTGGATGGTGAATGCTTTCAGCTCTTATTTCCTTGATAGTTACTCTCTTTGACCTGTTACATCCTAACACTTCTGTTTTAAATAGTTCCTTTCTCCTATGACCAAAGGATTCAATGTTTACTTTTTAGACCTATATTGCTTAGAGTAGATTTTATCTTTCTTAATCTACTACTTTTACATATCTCTGACCAAAAACAAATATATGAAAGAACAACCTAAAAGAGGAAAGATGTGTTTAGGCTCATGGTTTCAGAACATTCAGCCAAGGTTACTTGGCCCAGGTGTATGTTGACAGACCATCATAGGAGTGAAAGTTTGTGAAGGAGGAACTGTTCACCTCATGTGGGACAGGAAGTAGAGAGAGAAAGGCAGGGACAAGACACTGATGACCTATTTCCTCCAATTAGGCACCACCTCCTGAAGTTTCCAGAACCTCCCAAAATAGTGCCACTAGCTTGACGCCAAGTATTCAACATATTAGCCCAGAAGGGACACTGCCTGCTCAAATTTCAACACTTAACATTTTAATACATTTGTATTCCTCACCGTTTGTAATACAATTACCCCTGAAATGGAAATCAGGAAATCCTGGCCTTTTCCTTCTTCTGCTAAGAAGTTGCAGGTACTCCACCTCTCTGAGTCTCTATTCCTGCAAATGTAAAAGACAAGTTTGTTACTAATTTTTTTTGAAGTTCCCTTAACATTACAAAATTCACTACCCTTTTCAGACTTTAAAAAGTAAGGACCTGGGCTGGGAAGGTGGCTCAGTGGTAGAGCACTTGCCTTGCATGCATGAGGCCCTGGGTTTGATTCCTCAGCACCACATAAGCAAAAATAAAAAAGCCGGAAGTGGCGCTGTGGCTCAAGTGGTAGAGCGCTAGCCTTGAGCTGAAGAGCTGAGGGACAGCGCCCAGGCCCAGAGTTCAGACCCCACGACCGGACCAAAAAAAAAAAAAAGTAAGGACCTACAATATTGCCTTAAATTATTCCTGCTGTGTGTGGTTTGTTTTTGTTTTGTTTTTGAGAAGATACATCTTATCACATAGCATCTTCTTTGCAGTGCTCAGATAAATCATGTCTCAGGACACCTTCACTGAAGAAGAGAGTTTCCGATGCCAACCTGGAAGGGAAAAAGGACTCTGGAATGTTGAAGTATATCCGGCTTCAGGTATGACACTTAGGTCAGAAACCTTCCTCAAGCACTGACAAAGAAGAGGCTGCAGACAGCCTATCTGCTTGTGTTTGATACACATCAGACAAATGGGTAGTGTTGCCAAAAGATCCCATTGACTGGCTAGCTAGAGTGCTACCAAGTATGCAAGGGGGAAAATCATCTTGTTGGGTAGGCATACAAGGCCTGGGGAGATGGGCTATAGTCACACCTGTCCTTACCCCAACTCCTGTGAAGCTAATTTTCCAGGGTGATGATAATACTCATAGGTCTTGGGATGAGTCTGGATTTTAATCCCAAATCTGCTGCTCTGGGACATGGGAAAGTTATTTAATTTCTCTTAGTCTTAGTCACCTCAACTAGAAAATAGGAAATTTTATAATGCAGCCTTATCTCAATGGATTATTACAAGAATTAAATTTAAAAAGCACATTTACCTACTTTACCAAGCGCATGACACATCATATAGTTGCTATAGCCTAAGCTCTGAATCATGGTACCTCCACCACAGAAAAGGAAAAATTCATGTTCTTCTGGAATGTATTTTAAATGATGACTTACCTGGTGTGTGTGTGGGGGGAGGGGTGTGTGTGTGTGTGTGTGTGTGTGTGTGTGTGTGTGTGTGTGTGTGTGTTGATACCTGTGCTTGAACTCAGGGCCCAGGCACTTTCCCTGAGCTCTTCAGTTCAAGGCTAGTACTCTACCACTTTGAGCCACAGCTTCACTTCCAGGTTTTCTGGTGTTTAGTTGGACATAAGAGTCTCAAGGACTTTCCTGCCCAAGCTGGCTTTGAACTGCAATCCTCAGATCTTAACCTCCTAAATAGCTGGGATTATAGGCATGAGTCATAGCAGCCAGCTTTCCTGAGCTTTTTTGCTCAAGGCTAGTGCCACGCCATTTGAACGACACCTCCAGTTTTGGCTTTTTGGTGGCTAATTGGAAATATGTGTTTTGTGGACATTCTTGCTTGGGCTGCCTTTGAGCCATGGTCCTCTGATCTATCTCCTAAGGAGTTAGAATTATAGGTGTGAGCCACTGTTGCCCAGCAATGACTTATCTTGAAACTATATTTATCACCTTATTTGCCTGAAGAAATGGAATAGAAAGGATTTTGTAGATGGATCTAGAATCATAACCATCATATATAATGGTGTTTCAAAGAGAAATGTCATCAAACTTCACAGTGACTTAGAAAACTAACCTTCTAAATGGATTCCTTTGTAAGTTAGAGGTTGATTATAATTTTCAAGGGAAATATAACAATAGGTTGGGAAAAATAAGTCTTTTAAAAGTCCACCAGATTTCAATGAAAATTTATGTTTCCTGACATCTTTCTTTCTTTGTAGAGTGGTATGTATTCTGTAGTGTATCCCTTTAGTGGTTTAAAGTTAGGTATTTTTTTTTCTGTTGAGTATTTGTCTGAAGCTTGAACTCTTGGCCTCACTCTCTCCTTTGGCTTTTTTGCTCACAGCTCAGGCTTTAACCACTTCAGCAATACCTCTACTTCTGGCTCTTTGCTGTATTTAAGAAGAGATAAGAGTTTGTAGGATTTGTCGGCCAGAGATGGCTTCTAACCAGGATCCTTAGATCTGTCTCCTGAGTAGCCAGAATTACAGGACTGTGACACCAGTATCCAGCTTCCAATCTGTTTTTGTGATTGAAAACATTATGAGATCAATTCTTTCATTTTCTGATTTGTTTCAACTAAGAACACATAAAGCTTACATTTGTGTCAACTAAATATGCTCCCATTTTACAAAGTATGTTTAGGCCACTTAAAGACACCTGAGAGGGGAGACATGACTCTTCAGTTCCAAGAAGCAATCAGCATCTTAAAGATTTTAAAACATGGTTTTTATCTTTTGCCAGGTGATGAGCTTGTCACCGGCTCCCTTGTCTCTGCTCATCAAGGCAGCACCGATTCTGACAGAGGAGATGTATGGAGACATCCAGCCAGCTGCCTGGGAGCTCCTTCTCAGCATGGATGAGCACATGGCTGGGGCAGCAGGTGAGGAAAGACCACCAGGTTCCACTGCTCTTACTGACCCCAGTATTGAAGTAAGAGAGAGCTGCATTTGTTTTTATCTATGATCCTGGTCATGTTGGTGGCCATCACTAGAATTCTAGATGGAGGTGTGCACTCTAGGAAAGTAGAGCCAGGTTTTGGAGTGCTTCTTCCCATTTAGTAGGTGTTTGCACAGAGCAGTAGATCTCTCTGACCAGGAGGTAGGTCAGTCAGCTTCCCACCGCTATAACAAAACCTATAAAGAGAGATGATTTACTTTGGCTTTGGAGATTCTATTCCATTATCTAGAAGACCCAGCTGTTAGCTTCTTTGGTGGTGGTGGGGGGCGGTATCAGATAGCAGTAGTTGGCAACACATGGCAAAGCAGAACTGCTCCCTCCTGACTAAAAGCAAATTTTAAGAAGTGGTAAGAGAAAATAGGAAAACTAGGAAGAGATGGTGTCTCTTAGACCCAACCAAAGCAATGTTGTCAGACAATACTTCCTAGAGGTTTTAATGCCCCCCCCCCACCAGATCCAAACTTTTTAGCAGGATGGTAGCAAATTAGAATAACTACCCCACCATCCATATTTCACTCTACTTCACAAATGATAACGTTCATTTTGTCTGACTGCTATTTACTTTGTTAATTTTATTAAACCTCATATGAGTAATTGCCATACAATATCAAAACAATTTATTGAAATTTAAGTGATTTGTCCAAGAAACATAGCTAGAAAGTGGTAGATGTAAACTATGGGGTCTTTATTTTTGTTACTTTTATATTGATTACTTTTCTGTCATTATTTGAACACATGTGACAAAAATTCAAATAATACAAGCATACGCAAAGTTAACTTTTGTTACCCTGTTTCCTGAGACTGCCCATTCCCTTCCTTAGAGGCACAAGTTTTAAGTTTCTCAGAGATCCTTTTGGAGTGCACTATGGCTTATATATTCATCTAAGTATGTAGGCTTATATTAAAGCTTTTCATTGCAACACAAATGGGACATATAGTAAAAGCTTTGCACTTTTTTGCTGATATATAAGTGGCCGTATTTACATCAGTTTATAGTTTCTTCTCACTCTTCTTAATGGCTACAAAATATTCCATTGAATAGGTGAATATATCATACTTTTCTTAATCAGGGTGTTGAAATGCAACTTTAGGTTGATTTCAGCCTTTTATTCTTTTACTGCTTTGTTGCAACAAATATCTTTCTAAGATATCTTTGTGTTTTTTTAAGGCCATGTTTTTCTTTCTCTATGCTTCTCTGAGAACACTGCAGAAGTTGAGAGATAGACACATTCACACAGTCAGGGAAACTTCCATGGGAGGGGAAACTCTAATAAACAGGTTGACGGAGCTTTAAAAACAGGCAGAAGTCAACTTAATAGAGAAATGAGTGTGGGAAAACTCACATGGGTGTGGAAATATTCAGGGCTTGTTTTGAAAGGCTGAGGACATTGACTTGCCAACTCGGGTCATTTTAGAGGGGAACCAGCTGTCTATCATCTGAGTACACAACCAGAACAGCAGGCTGAGGTGTGTGGACTGTCTGCAATTACTGTGGAGAATTAGTTTAGGCTCCGAGCTGAGGAGTACTGCTGTAAACAGACTATAATTTATCGTCACATCTACTGTGGCAGCAGTGAATGGAAGAGTTTGTGCTTTTGGAAGTAGTGATTGTTATGGTAGCCCAAGCCTGTAGTACCAACAGTTGAGAAGAATAGGCAGAAGTACCTCAAGGTTGGCAAACTTGGGCTACAAAGTGAATTCAAGGCCAGTTGGAGATACCTAGAGAGACCATGTTTCAAAAAAAAAAAATCTAAGGGCTGGGCGCCAGTGGCTCATGCCTGTAATCCTAGCTACTCAGGAGGCTGAGATCTGAGGATCACAGTTCAAAGCCAGCCTGGGCAGAAAAAGTCTGTGAGACTCTTATCTCCATTAAACCATTCAAAAACCACTCAAGTGGTAGACAAGCTAGGCTTGAATTGAAGAGCTGAGGGACAATGCCCAGGCCCAGAGTTCAAGCCCCATGCCCAACAACAACAAAAAAAATCTAAGGATGCAGTTTGAGCTCACATGGTATTGACTAGCATCAATAACAGAAAATAAAAGGTAGTTGTATTTTTGGGATGAGTAAGAGTTGGTAACATGTAATTTTGATATAATACCAACGCTAAAGAGAAAGGCCACAGCCAGAAGTCGGTTTGGAGAATGTATCAATGTGACAGGTAAAAATAATTGGATGCATTCTATCTGAAGGAGAATTAGTAGGAAGAAAGAAAAGATAATTATTGTTACAATTACCATTGCCCTCCACTTAAAAGGCTAGAAAACGTACCAGGAAGCCAAGTAAAGCCCCCACACACACCAAAAGTGGAAATTTTATCATCACTAGCTGTGAGAATCAAGGAGAGTAATTCTCCAAGTACATTGTTATGGAAGGTTTCAAAGGAAACAAGTAGTATAAAAATACCATTGTATCTGCTGATTACTGAGTATTCCAAGTGTGCCTATAAAGAGATTAGTTTGGAGCTCTTCTTTTAAAAGTAGACACGGCATTTTAAAAATTGAAATGGATAAAATGAAAAAAATTAGAAAGTGGAGATTTAAATAGTTAGTAGGCTAAAGGAAAGAGTTGTCAAAAGCTAATGATTAGTATAACTTACATATGTTATAGAACGATATCATTCATACTATTTAATGAATAAACTCTTTTGTAGATGAGCAAACTTTAGTCAGTTC
Source organism: Dipodomys merriami (assembly GCF_024711535.1). Classification (NCBI taxonomy): domain Eukaryota; kingdom Metazoa; phylum Chordata; class Mammalia; order Rodentia; family Heteromyidae; genus Dipodomys; species Dipodomys merriami. The sequence continues at coordinate 24,302,627 of NW_027202270.1, read as the reverse complement.
AAGGTACTTATCAAAATTTACTCAACTTAGACTTAGAGAGACAGAAAAATCAGACTTAGATCTCTTCCTCTTCTACCTCTCCTCTTCCACCTTTCCACCTCCTCTTCCTCCTCTTCTTTCTCTACTCCTCCTCTCCTTCCTCTTCTTCCTCCTCCACTTCCTCCACCTCTTCCTCTTTATCCTCCTATACCTCTTCTTCTTCCTTTTCCTCCTCTTCTTCCTCTTACTCCTTCTTCTTCTCCCTCACCCCTCCTCCTCCTCTATCTTCTTCTGGCAGCCAGCTTCAGACTCAAATCTTCTGGTTGCACATTATAAATGTCCCTTCCACTACAAGACATTGCCTCTAGAAAGTAAAATGAACTTCACAAAGTATTGTTCCATATAGTATTTTAATTTATTCTAACAAATTTTGAGTCAGGTATCATCATCATCATCATCATCATCATCATCATCATCATCATCATCATCATTATATCACCACCATTATCAGCATTTCACTACTAGGAAATGAAAGCCAATAGGAGTTAAGAGGCTTGCCCAATATTTCAGATCAGAGAAGTGAGTTAGGACCCATTCTTCTAGGACAATGGCCTGTGCCATCTCTGGAGAAGAGAACAAGAGAGACTATGGATGATGTTGTTAGCAGTACCACTCATCTTTCAATGCTGTATAGTCTCATTATTCAGTAGCTTTGGTATTTTTCTTATTAATGTCTGGCTTTTCCAAAAATTAAAAAAGTAGTATTATGGCCTACTAAATCTCTCTTGGCTTCTCAATCTCTCCTATTGCTGGAAAACTATAGAAGTTTCTAAATAGAATCTACAACATGAGATTCGGTTTTAACATAGCGAATGTTAAGAACAGGTTTATCTACCATCTTTGGGTCACTCTGGGAAGACTAGCCCTTCCCTATATTAAAAAATAAAAAGATTTCACAATGTGATTTTTGTTCTCTATTTGTTTTCAAAACTGGCATTTTCTTTTCACGGTGAGCCGAAGGAGGCTTTGCTTAGAGCATAACTACTGAATGGTCATGGTATTGTTTCTTTTGCACTAGCTCTTGGATGACTATCAGTAGAATGACGGTGATGGGTTTCCAGTGCCTAAAACAATGTTGGCTCTGGTCAGCACTAGGGACCTGGATAATCTTAGCTAATAGCCATTCAAGAGTCATTTTTAGGAGGTAGAAAAAGTTCCCACTTCCCTCAATCCCAGAAATCAACCAAAACCGTCACACGTGTAGCTAATGAGTTACTGTCTGTCTGTAGCTGCCATGTTCCTGCTGTGTGCTGTGAAGGTCCCCGAGGCTGTGTCGGACATGCTGATGTCCGAGTTCCACCACCCAGAGACCGTGCAGAGACTGAATGCAGTCCTCAAGTTCCACACGCTCTGGAGATTCCGTTACCAGGTCTGGCCCCGCATGGAAGAGGGAGCGCAGCAGATTTTCAAGGTAAGGAATGGGAGGTTACATAAAAACCCCACTTTGGGTTAGACTAGACATGAACCCAAGGCTTGTTAAACCTCAGAGCCACTGTGTATAGCCAAAGAAATTTCCTTTTTTCTCTAATAATATAAGGAAATATTCACATATATTATGTGAATGAATTCTGTTCATTAAATACAAACAAAAAGCAAAAAACAGTCAGGCACTAGTGATTCATGCTTGTAATCCTAGCTATTCATGAGGTTGAGATCTGAGGACCACATTTCAAAGTCAGCTCAAACATAAAAGACTGTAAGTCTCTTTATCTCTGATTAACCAGCAAAAAGCTAGAAATAGTGGCATGGCTTGAATGGTAGAGTGCCTGCCTTGAATGGAAAAAAAGCCAATGGAGTGCCCAAGACTCTGAGTTAAGCCCCAGAGCTACACACGCTCATACACACACACACGCACACACACACACACACACACACACAGACTGAGAGATTGCAGAATGTAGACTAAAATCATCAGTTTCTATTCTCCTTAAAAATCCTACTACCATCCCCAGAGGTAAAAGCACATGAAAGTTTGGTTTATAAGCCTCTCTACATATGTATGGGTGGACGCATACTGTGTTGTGGAGGACTGAGTAATTAACACAACCAAAGAATACTTGGTTAATACCCTTCATTTTCCCAGAGATTTAATTGAGGCCCAGAGAGTCTTACCCGTGCCTCAGAACCTTGGGAAAATCTTGGGAAACAGCCCTTGCCTTTAGTATTGCTTATGCTGTGAGGAGGCACTTCCCTAACACTGACTAGGGCAGCTTGTGTCACAAGTATACTTACAGTTCATCCTCGTTTATATTTCGTTGGACTCACTTCATTCTTCTGATATCAACTCACAGATCCCGCCTCCCAGTATCAACTTCACCCTGCCCTCTCCAGTGCTTGGCATGCCGTCTGTCCCCATGTTCGACCCTCCGTGGGTCCCTCAGTGCAGCGGAAGTGTCCAGGACCCCATTAATGAAGACCAGTCTGTGAGTAGTGACACTTTCTCTCCTTTCCTCCAGGTTGCATTGAGTAGATGTAAAAGAAAAGAACAACACACGTGAGACAGTTGGTTCGTTCTTGTTGTAGGTGTGACATCACAGCATCGAAACCAGCCTCGGTGGTCTTTATTCTTATGAATGGAAAGAACTAACCTCTCAGACTAAACATCTCTGCATACCTCCGAGCCACTTGTTTTTTATTTTATAATCAGAGCCGCCGCCACCTTGTAGAGCTGTTAAAAGCACAAGGCATTGATTTCTTAGCAAAGAGAATACTTTTGCTGCTATTTATTGTAAAAACAAACATGTTCATTTAAATTATAGTATGTAAGCCCGGCACCAGTGGCTCACACCTGCAATCTTAGCTACTCAGGAGGTGAGATTTGAGGATCACTGTTTGAAACCAACTCAGACAGGAAAGGTCTTGTGAGACTCTTAACTCCAATTAACCACCAAAAAAACCCCAAAAACTTGAAGTGAAGCTGTGGCTCCACTGCTAGAACTCTAGCCTTGAGAAAAAGAAGCTCAAAGACAGTGCCCAAGCCCTGAGTTCAAGCTCCAGGATGAACACACAGACTCACACACACGCACACACGCACGCACGCATGCACGCACGCGCACACACACACACACACACTTCTAGTATATAAATAAACTACCTGCAGGTGAATGTCACTGGCCCTGCAAGAGCAGGTGAAAGGAGGGTGTTAGCGTCTTTTGTTTGGTGCTCATTTGGTGGTCATCAGTACCATCATGACCAACATCTTTGTGAGAACGCTTATGTGACATAAACAACCAAGTTTAGAATATAGTTTATTTGCAAAAAAGGCCAAGAATATGTGCCTTTGGAACTGGAGATATGGCTCAAGCAGCATAGCATCAGCCGTAAGTAAAAAAAAAAAAAAAAAGCTATGTGGGAGTGAATTTACACCCAGCAATTTTTACTTGGTGTTTACAATAAACAAGCTAAGCCACCTGGCTCTGAAAATTGATCACCAAGTAGCCTATCACGTGATTTTAACTGCTGTTGTGCCATTCATTATAGTAAACATTTAGTAACCTCAAAAGTGGGGCTACTAAGAATCTGCTATAGAAAGAGCAACCAAGACACTACTAGTTTCCATTGAATAGATTAGTTCCCACAAATTTTTAAATTTGTATTTAATCACTGGTATTTGTAGGAGAAAAATTCACTCTACAAAAATGAAATAAACCATCTAACTGATTAATGTAGGAGATAATTATCTTTTCTCCTCCTGTCCATGACTCTGAATTCTATGTTATTAACCTTATGTAATAAGTGTTCATTTAAAGCTAGTTCAAAGACATTTGGGCCTAAGTTTACTTGGTCTTAATGTTTAAAGAATCACCCAAAGTGCTGCAAGGGAAATGAGTTTTCAAGAATTACAGGTATTGTTGGAGAATTGTTTAAATGCAAGGAATGACACCATAGAAACAACAGAAAAATAAACAATGAATTTCCCTGAAAAGAGGAATAACCCTAACAACATGTCTGAAAGTATTTCATTGGGATTAGTTTTTTTTGAGGGGGGGGTGGGGTGAGGTGAAGGGTGGGGCTTGAATTCTGGGCCTGGGCCCTGTCCCTCAGCTCTTCAGCTCAAAGATCAACCACTTGAGCCACAGCGCCTCTTCTGGTTTTCTGCTGGTTTATTGGACATGAGAGTCTCACAGATTTTCCTGCCCGGGCTGGCTTCCAACCCCGATCCTCAGGTCTCAGCCTCCTGAGTAGCCTGAGCCACCGGCGCCCAGCTAGATTACTCTGTCTGCCTATGACTTGACATGGAGATTTGCTTCTAAAGAACTTGCTTTCATGTCTCCATAGAAATCCTTCTCAGCCCGAGCGGTGTCCCGCTCCCATCAGCGGGCAGAGCACATCTTAAAGAACTTGCAGCAGGAGGAAGAGAAGAAACGCCTTGGTCGAGAAGCCAGCCTCATCACCGCAATCCCCATCACCCAGGAGGCTTGCTATGAGCCCACCTGCTCACCCAACTCCGAGCCAGAAGAAGAAGGTGCATTCTACCCAGGGGACCTCCTGGGGCTGGGAGGGACAGTGGCACAGGAACCCTCAATGGTGATGTTATGTGACCAGGGGCTATGCCTCCCCTCCCCCCGCCCCCTCTGTCTCCCTCCCTCTCACATCTTGATGCTATAGAAAGAAGGACTAAGTCGCTGCTGCCACAAGTTTAGAGTTAGTCTGAACCAAGGAGAATGGTAGCCTCCTTGAGCCTAGCTGATAATGGGCCCAAGCATTGATTGAAGGTCAGGAAACAACAGAATGTGTATTAAGGAAAAGGCAACCCCTCTTCCATCATCAAAAGTAAAGTTAGAGCTCACAATGATTTTTAATCTTATTTTTATTGTGAAGATACTGTGCAGAGAACATTTCCTGTCGAGCATCGTTACCCCCTTCACGAATTATTTTTAACCTTCACAAGTGAAATACTTCATAGGTTGGGACCAGAAAGTGATTTTGTGCCAACCTAAATTCAGGGATTCTTTGCTCTACTTTTGTAGGAATTTGGGGGAGGAATTTTCTGTTACTGTAGATGACTTTTAGGTTTTGTTGTTTTCTTTTGATTGCTGGAGGTTCTTTTTTGGGGGGGTAGGGTGGAAGATGGAGGTATTTTTTTCCTTTCTTTTCCTAAGCTTTATGGTCTGTGAGCACCACGTACTTACGATGTAAGTGCTACTATCATGGCGATAATAGATTTATATTGTAAAACCAAAATTCACATTCCCCATTTTGTCTGCCAGTAGAAGAAGTCACCAATCTGGCCTCCCGCCGGCTGTCTGTGAGTCCGTCCTGCACCTCCAGCACCTCCCACAGGAATTACTCCTTCCGCCGAGGCTCTGTCTGGTCAGTGCGCTCAGCAGTCAGCGCGGAAGGTACATCCTGGAGAGATGTTCTCTCTTCTTATTCTTGTTGTTTTGAGCTAGAATCTTACTGTGTAGCTCAGACTGGTGCTGAACAATCAATCTTCCTAGGTCTCCCCCCACCCCCACTTTTGAATGCTGGGATTATAGGTGTGTGATACAGTGCCTCATACTGATGTGTTCTTTATTTGATAGCTTCTGATTAATATCATTACCTCACTTCATTACACTGTCTTCATTAAGTTTGATGAATGGAAGTTTTAAATATTTTTATTTTATTTTATTTGTATTTATTTCAAATATTTTTATTTAAATATTTTTATTTAATCTTGGAGTTGTTTCATTTAAATTGGTTTTATTTAATTACACTGCATCACTACAAGTAATCATATTCCTGAGACTTCAGAAGATATTATGATTGACAGTTAATATGTTTTTTCACCATGGCTCCCCATAATAAAAACAGGAAGCTTTTTAAAAAATAATGTCCAGCCCACCCCCAAACCAAACTGGAATCTCCCTCCCAGGATGAGACCTGTGCATTAGTATTTTTTAAATCTCCTCTGATGATTCCAATGGGTGACCATAAGATAGTACTGTGGGCGAATTTAACAATCAACAGAAAACTAATGTTCTAAAGCTCATGCTGAGCCAGGTGCTGGTGGCTCACGCCTGTAATCCTAGCTACTCAAGATGCTGAAATTTGAGAATCATGGTTCGAAGCCAGTCTAGGTAGAAAAAAACTGTGAGACCCTTATCTCCAATTAATTAACAGCAACAGCAAAAAGCCAGTACTGGAAGTATGGTATTGTGTCAGCCTTGAGCAAAGAAAAAAAAAGAAAAGCAAGAAGCCATGAATTCAGGCCCCAGTACTGGCAAAAATTAATTACCTCATTAATTAAAGCTTATGGGCCACAATGCTTCATGGATTACAAATTCCATCCTTGATTTACAAAGTCAGCAAAAACATACAGAAATGGAGTGAGTAGGCCAGTGGTCCTCAACCCTTCCCTGAGAACAGTGGAGCACTTGGAAAAATGACGGATACTGTGGAGATGAACCCAAGGCACATTTATATTTTTATAGGACTTTATTGATATACAATTCACACATTATAATATTTCTCCCTTGAGGCAGACAATGCAATCATTTTTTGGCATACCCATAGAGTGTACAACATTCACCACTATAATGTTAAAATCTTTTCACTATCTCCCAAGAAACCTCACATCTATTAGTAGTCCTTACCCATCCAGCACTTTCCCCAGTCCCCGAAAAGAACTAATCTACTTTCTATTCTATTTATTTGCCTACTCTGCATATTTTATAGAAATTGGATCATACAATATGTGGCCTGGTGACTGGCCCCTTAGATATTTTCAAGGTTTATCTGTGTTGTAGCAATTATCTGTTTTTTATTTTGTCTTTATCGCCTGACAATTTCTGTTATATAGACACACATTATTTTGTTAATTCATCAGCTACTTGATATGTGAGTTGTTCCTACTTCTTTATGTTTTGACTATTGTGAATTATGCTGTTAAGGACAGACACACTAGTGTTTTTGTGAGGAAACTATCCAAGTGTCTTCCCTAGCTGCTCTAACATTCTTCATTCCGGTTATAAAGTATGAGGATTCAAATTATTGCACTTCATTTTGACACTTGCATTATGAGCATTTGCTTTTGCTTTGGGCATCCTTGTGAGGATGAAATAGTGTCTCGTGATTTTCATTTGCACTGATTATTTGTCAGATGACTTGATGTATCTTTTCATATGCTTATTGTCCATTTGTATATCTTCTTTGAAAAATACCCATAACTCTCTTGCTTAATCTAGATGCTGTAGCTTACATTTGTAATCTTAGCTATTTGAGAGGCTGAAATTAGGAGAGCAGTGGTCAAGGCCAAACTGGACAGAAGAGTTAATGCGAGTCCTTCTCAATGAATAGCTAGGCTTGGTGGCGCAGGCCTGGGAAGCCTAACATAAGACAGATCACACCCAGGCAGGAAGCAACTCCCTAATCTCAAAACAACCAGCAAAAACTGGAGTTGGAGATCTGGCTCAGCAGTAAGAGCACTTGCCTAGCAAGCACAAGGCCTTGGTTTTTTGCTTAGTTTTATCTTGGATTACTTTTTACATATTAAATTGAAATATCACTTAATTTAAAGAAGATAATCAAATTACACAATTTGGAAAGCATGTATATCAACTTGAGAGCAAAAAGTATGTAAATGTCCTATAAAAAATCAAGAGCCTCATTTGAAAATGAGCAACCTTGTTTTCATTATTGAGTTTTCATAATTACTTATGCATGTTTGATATAAATCATTTATCAAATGATTTAGCAATATTTTCTTTCAGTCTGTGGTTTAATCTTCTTAATAGCAAGTTTGAAACATAGAAGTTCTAATTAAGGCTTACGGGTATATTTTTTCATTTTACTTCTTATAACATATCTAAGAAACAGTCATCTAATCCTAGTTCACAAACGGTAACTCCTTTGGTTTTTTCTAATAATTTCATAACTTTAGTGCTTACATGCAAGTGTATGACCAATTTAGAGCTAATTTTTGTTATAATTAGGATTCAACTTCATTCTTTTGCATATAATACCTAGTTATCCTGTCACTATTTTTATTTTAAAAATACAGTATTCCACATTCAATTTTTTATAACTTTCTCAAAACTGATTGAAAATAAGTAGAGTAGTTTGGTTTTATTCTTTTGGCTCTATTTAATTCATATAGAAATACCTTGCAGTCTTCATGACTGTACTTGCATAATTTTTAAATTGGGAAGTATGAATCTGGCAACTCTCATTTTCTTTTTCAAGATTATTTTGGCTATTCTTGGTTTCTTGGCATTTATGTGAATTTTAGAATTAGCTTATTTCTTTCTTCCCTAACGCAAGAAAAATGGCAAATGGCCTTCCATTGCATTGTACCTGTAGATCAATATGAGAGATACCAAGGCCTCAAATCCATGAACATGGAATATCTTTCCCTCCACTCAGGTGTCTACCTTAATAATGTGTGTCATTCTCAGTACATTTCACTCACTAAGTTTATTCCCAAAGATTTTATTCTTTATGATGCTAGTGTGCAGAGAATTGTTCTCCTAGTCTCATTTTCAGATCTTTTTCATGGCTGATATATAGAAATACAATACTTTTGCATATTTGTTTTTTATACTGAAAACTTAATTGAAATAGTTTGTCAGCTTCTTCAATTTTCCTTAGAATTTTCTACATGTAAAAGCACATCATCCCAAAATAGAGATAATTCTATTTCTTTCCTGTTAATCCAGATGCCTTTTATTTTTATTGCCTAATGGCACTGGCTAATGATCCAGTACAAACAAGGTCAAGTAGAAATGGTATCTCCTTAATATTCTGGTCTTAATCTTTATGATATCAGGAAAACATTCAAGTCTTTCATCATTTAGTATGATGTCTGTTGTCTTTTGTGAGGGAAGAGGTGATATTGGGAATTGAACTCGGAACCTCAAACTTGCAAGGCAAGCCCTCTACCAACAAAGAGTCTCCTACAGCTCCTTTTTGCCTGCATTCTCATTTTATGCCAGCTTGAGCTGTGATACTTCTACTTGTTCTCTTCTATTGTTTTAGAAGTGTCTGTGAGTAACTGATTCTTTTTTAAACATTGACCAATGATTTTAAGTGGGCTTTCCTTTGAGGAACATTTTTGTGACTCCATCAATACTTTTGATTAACGTAAATCTACTCAGAATATTCAGGAGTATGTCAGAGATTTACATGCCTCCTATAGAAATCTTATTCTCCAGGTTTTTCTACCTGAAATATGAATATCAAAGTTATACCATTGTTCTTTAATGGTTTCAAAGAAGTTATACTTATTTTATATTAATAACAAAAATGACTTTAATAAGACCTAAATATCTTTTCTATCTTCTTTGACTACTAAATATAAGCCTTTTATTCCACACATAATTGTTATGAATTTATTAACCATATTTGTCTCTGAAGATCAGACCATTAATGAGTGGACATATTTGTCCTGACTTCACATTTATACCTATTTTCTGCTGCTTCAAATTGTGCTTACCACCTCTCATATTTCTGAATCACACACACTTACACGCAATGATGAAAGATGTTATCTATCAACTTAGAATTTTAACTTCTCTGATTTCATTTTGCAAGGTGATCTACCTGCTTTGGGATATCTATGCTTCTATTTCTCTAGAAAATATGAATGAGAAGTGATTTGGTTTTATTGTTTGTACTAACATAGACTGGGCATTCTACAAATTTACCTTTTTAAAAATTCTAGTATTTCCTATTGTTGCAAGGATTGTATTGATATTAGGCAGAATCTGAACTTCAAAATGTGTTAGAGGGACTGGGAAGGTGGCTCAGTGGTAGAGTGCTTGCCTTGCATTCACGAGGCTCTGGGTTCGATTCCTCAGTACCACATAAGCAGATAAAAGCCAGAAGTGTTGCTGTGGCTCAAGTGGTAGAGTGCTAGCCTTGAGCTGAATTGCTGAGGTACAACACCACAGGTCCAGAGTTCAGGTCCCACGACCGACAAAAAAAAAAAAAGTATTAGAATCACATCACTAAGAAAAGCACTTTTTTTCTCTCTCTCTTCAGATGAGGAACACACCACTGAACACACACCAAACCACCACGTACCTCAGCCCCCACAAGCTGTGTTCCCAGCATGCATCTGTGCAGCAGTACTTCCCATTGTTCATTTAATGGAGGATGGTGAGGTGCGGGAAGATGGAGTCGCAGGTACCATTTTGACCCATTGAACTTTCACTTATGTTCTTAGACTATTCACCTGATGAGAAATTGTAGGTTGCTCTTAAACACAAAATCTGCTGATCACGTGTTATATTATGCTATGTAAATATTATAATTACAGATTTGTAGCATGTCATACTAACTCTATCTCTTCCTCTATCTCCTTCTCTAATACCTTTATAACCAAAATAATGCATTTAAAGTATGCAGTTGGGCTGGGCACCGGGGACTCATGACTGTAATCCAAGCTATTCAGGAAGCTGAGATCTAAAGATAGCAGTTCAAAACCAGCCCAGGCAGAAAAGTCTGTGAGACTCGTATTTCCAGCTAATCACCAAATAATCCAGAAGTAAAGTTGTGGCTCAAGTAGCAGAGAGCTAGTCTTAAACAAAAAAGCTAAGGGACAGTGCTCAAGCCTTGTATTTAAGCCCCAGTACTGCACAATAAATAAATTAATTAAATTTAAAATAAAATAAAATACCCAGTTGGGTCTGTGAATGTAATTAACAACCAGAAAACAGCACTTATTTGCACATCATTGATTTTAGCCACCTTATTAATTTTAGCTTTTAAGTTGATACCAACCAAAGTTATCTTTTCCTATTTGGTTATCTTTCCTGGTAAATAGCACTGCCATTTGAAATAACAATGAAGTCTTATCATTAAGTTACAAAAGATCATTTTAAGTTAAAATTCCAAATAGTCAGGAGGCAAGGGAAATAACATGCCCATACTTTGCTAATGAGAATAGTATTTCATAATATGAATTTAAAAAAACTGAAAAAGTATAAAACACTTTGACAGATAATTGGTTTCTAGCAATTTCCTAAGCAACAATGGAATCTGACTACAATAAAAATGTACTACTTCTACTTTTAGGGTGGTATCCACAACAAAAACAACTGCATATTCACAAAAATGATCCTTAGAAAACTACACTAATACCTAAAGACAATCCTACATTCTTTTTTATTTCCTTATCTTTACATGTAAAAATGTTCAGTAACAACAACAAAAGAATAAATTGTCACCTTTCAATAGAGAAAGTGTTCAGAGAACCCTTTTAAGGCAAAAGGGAGAAAGTAATTAAACTTTGTAAAGGGCATGATATTTTATCTGATAGACTCATCTCCATTATGACAACTGATTGATTTCTTTTCTCTTCTAAAGTGAGTGCTGTGGCCCAGCAAGTTTTGTGGAATTGTCTAATTGAAGATCCATCAACAGTCCTTCGACATTTTCTGGAAAAACTGACCATCAGCAATAGACAAGTAAATTCCTCTTTTGTATTATAGCTATGAGTGTGTACTCTGTTAGAAGCAAGAGAAACACTTGTTAATGTTGTATGAGCAACACCAATGTCCTCCCACAAAGTAAAGTTCTTTCAATTTTTTTTATTTTTTAAGTGTTCTTATCTTTAAGTAGTTTTACAACAGAATTGTCATTTTACAAAGCAATATATGAAAATATGCAATACATGTTGATCAAGATCTTTTTAAATAATGCTAATGATGAATAAAATTAAATTTTGCTGTTTTCTTTCAAATGTCTCCATTAATTGGTATCTCCATATATTTATAATACATTTCTACTGATAATTCTACCACCACAAGATTCTCAGAATTTGAAGCAAAGATGAAATTCAGCATAATGTTTTAGTACTGTGATCATTTATTGTTTACTTATCAGCCTGTAATACAGGTGAGATTATTAGAAAAGGCTAACACTCTTCATTAACCACAAAGCTAATAGGCCCAGCCACCCATAAGATACCTAATGAGAGCAGCTTTCTGAACACTGAAAACATATACCAGTGATTAAAAAGTATTTGTTCATTTCTTTGTTATGGTCAATATACTAGAAGATTAGGCTACTTTTCTGAAGCGTACAAGGCATTTCAGGTTATATTTTACTTGCTTCACTTGAACTTGGTTTAAAACCTCAGAAACAGAATTATGAATTTCCCTAAATCAGATTTACTTCACAGTTTCTCAGCCTGGCATCTCCTCACATTCCCATCCCTCCTAGCACTCGTGGTAGACAGAGCTAATGTACAGCTCCCATATGATCTGACTGTGAGCTTTAGGCATGGTATAAAGTTTACTTCTTTTTTGTCAGTTGTGGGGCTTGAACTCAAGGCCTAAACACTGTCCCTTAGCCTCATTGTGCTCAAGGCTAGTGCTATACCACTTAAGCCACAGAGCTACTTCTGGTTTTCTGAGTGGTTAACTGGAGATAAGAGTCTCATAGGGACTTTTCTGCCCAAGCTGGCTTCAAACCTCAATCCTCAGATCTCAGCCTCCTGAGTAGCTAGAATTACAGGCATGAGCCACCGGTGCCCAGCTTAAAGTTTCCTTTTTGTAAAAAAGATAGCTGATGAGGTTTGGATGGATGAAGGAGAACAATGTAAGGGGTGGCATTGATTGAATATACTATGCTTATAAACTCACATGTTGAATTGAAATCCCTCTGTATAGCTACTTAAATATCATTTTTAAAAGTTTAAAAGATAGCTGTCTGACAACTGATATGTTAGTTCATACTAATAGCCACATGTATTATACTTTTCCCATAGACTACATTAAATTGTTGAAAATTGAAATAAACACGTGGGCAAAAAATAAATTCTTTGTGAATTTCAGCCAGCTCATTTTATTTCCTATAGCATGGCAGGTGAAGGAAACTACTCAATTTCTGCTCTTCTTTCAGGATGAGTTAATGTACATGCTGCGCAAACTCCTCTTAAACATTGGAGACTTTCCTGCTCAGACATCTCACATCCTCTTCAACTACTTGGTGAGTCTCAACTGCTAATTGGAAGTAGGAACACAAGGAAAATGTTTTAAGAGATATTTTTCCTCAATTTCCATTAAGTGTGTGATTAAAGGTGAATCCTGCTTAGTTGAATTTGTCCTTTTCGGATTGGGAAGATCTTGCCTGCGCTGTTCTCAGCGTGTGGTGGATGTTCAAATAAATGTCAGTCCCTTTGGTCTCCCTTGAGCATCTGCCATCTTCCTTATATTGGTTCATGTAGCTTTTAATCATTCTGTTTCCTTTTCTTATTTTGTTCCTTAAAGTCTGTGCATGCATGTGCGTGCGTGCACACACACACGCATCATACATACTTATTTCTCTAGATGGAAAGGAATTGTAAATTTATTTTTCCAAAGCAATTATCCATGCTTTAACCTATTCTGACAACTTCTTTCTGTGCTCTCCAGGATTTACCAATTTCTCCACATTCTCCTCCTTACATGACAAATGATAATGAAGTTTGGGGACAGGAATACAATGATGAGGCTTTCAAATTACAATTTTATCCAAATCAACAGATATGATAGACAAACTTGTGTTTCTTGGGGAAATTCCTTTCGTCGTTACTGTTGTCATATGCATATAAACAGGCAGCTATAGCAGGATGATAAATTTAACTCACACTCCAAATCCAACACATAGAAAATGTTCCTAACTCCTTTCACTTGCTTGTGACTAATTCAGTCTTCTTCCTGAATGTCCACTTGCTGGTTGGCAAGATAAAAATACATATAAATAAATGTCCAATCTAGCTTAAGTTCAGCCTGATATAAAAATATAAACCATACTTTTGAACAAGGTTTAGTTTCTTTTGGATAGAAATGCTTCATCTCCAGGAATCCTCCTTTCCTACTGCCTTGATTCTAAGAGCTATGTGGGATTAGGAAAAGAAGAGAAAAAGACTTTTGCTTTATGGTCTATCCCTTGTGATTCCTCTGGCTGCTCTACCGTGAGACTGCTCTTTGGATCACTGGTTTTTGGATGCCTGGGTAGCAGAGGCTGAAGGCCACACCTGAGGCCTGTCTGGTCCCAGGAGTATTTCTTGAGAGACTCAACTTCCCTTGATATTGACAGCCAGTATGGGAAGTCCCCTAGCTATAGCTTCCTGCTCTGTAACAGCAGCCTTTGTCATTTCATCTGAAAAAAAAAATTCTCCTGCCAAGTGCCTTACTTATGGGTTTTGTCTGTCTCAAACAAAATCCAAAGGTAGATTAGCAGTCAAATGCTAGTCTACCTCATAAGTATGGGCCCTGCCAAATTTACCTTGTATCCAAATTGGTATGGAAAAGTTCTGAGGTAAACTGTCAGCAAGCCACACAGAGACTAGAGATATGCACTCCTTCCTTGTTACCAACATCTGCCGATTCTCCCAGGTCACTAGATAGGCAAACCCTTTACCTGGATATTACTCTCCTCCATCCTTTAGTCCTGCAACAAGTAGATGGATATTTTGTTGTTGTTGTTGTTGTTTTGTTTGTCATGTCTGGATTTAGCTAGCTTATTTCTTTTTTTTTTAATTGTGAGAATACCATACAGAGGAGTTACAATTACATGGGCAAGATAATGAGTACATTTCTTATCAAGCATTGTTGCCTCCTCTGTTTCCCCTTCCCATCTCTTCCCATCCTCCCCCTCCATATAAGCCTTAAAGTTGGACATCAGTAGGTAACTGATAGTGAAAATAATTTGACCTTGCTGTAAAATCTTATTTTGCATTGAATATAATCTGTCTTTGTATTCCTTTCCTAATTCTACTGTTTCCCTGATTTGCAAACAGTTCAATGCTTTGAGTAGGGGGGGGAGGGGAAGGGCCTTGTACTCAAATGAGCCAAACCATAAAAGGCAGAGTGACTTTTTACCTTTGTCTTTTTGCTAATGACTATTGTTAAGTGTAGATCGTGGGGGTATTGGAAACATTGACCCATCACTCCCCGCCCTGTCAGAGACATTTCGAGCACTGCTTATGTGACATCATAGTCTTCAGTGTGGGGGAAGGGGACCTGCATGGTTCTGTAAAGACTTTGGAAGGAGTCTGACGTCCAGACTGCTTCCACTTGTCCACAATTACCACCATCCTTCTACACAAAGAAAGCACATCCCACCGTGCCAGCTGCCATTAACTGGCTGTGCCAACAGGCATATCTGATGATAGAAGAATCTCAAGTATCTTTGGGGTTTTTTGTCTTTTTTTTTTTTTTTTGTCGGTCATGGGGCCTGAACTCTGGGTCTGGGCACTGTCCCTCAGCTCTTCAGCTCAAGCCTAGCGCTCTACCACTTGAGCCACAGCACCACTTCCGGCTTTTTCTGCTTATGTAGTGCTAAGGAATCAAACCCAGGGCCTAATGCATGTGAGGCAAGCACTCTACCACTGAGCCACCTTCTCAGACCTCAAGTATCTTTGTTTTAAGGAAGACATATGCTTGATTAAGTGAGGCACTGTAAACCCATGAGACTTAGAGTCTTTTTTACCTTTTCCACATTTCTGTTACAGATGAGGTTTGTTCTGATTTTGTGGTGTTCTATGGAATAAGGTAGTCAGGAATTTTCCTTCAAACATTCCCATTACAGTCTTTATGTTATTTTAATGTGCTAAACACATTTCACCTCTTGTTTAAAAATAAATTTATGATGAGACATTTTAAATGTAAATTAAAAATGTGTAAATGGACAATTTTCAAAATTATTTTAAAGGACACACAAATGATAATTTCAAGTTTACTCACTTGACTAAGCAAGACATCTTTAGTTTAGGACTATTAAACATATTAGACTCTTTGTTTCAGATTGTGTATAAGCAAACATCATATACAGACTTAATTGGGATGGCCTGATCCAGAATGTCTAAAATGCAGGATAGCAACAATGATCTTTTATTTTCTTTAAGTATTCATTATTTTAATGATCCATAAAACACAGAAGCCAGTTTGGTCAGTTTTTCAGTTATATTCCTTCCTGATTACTACCCTTAAGGTATTATAGAAGCATTTGAGCATCTAACATGAATACCATATAAAGGCACAGAGGAAGATTTAATTTTTTTTAAAAAAGGAAGCCAAGGAAATGAGAATGTGAGCTCAGGATTGCTGGAACTTCATGAATTCTCTCGCTCGGACTTTCAGGTGGGGTTAATCATGTACTTCGTGCGGACACCCTGTGAATGGGGGATGGATGCCATTTCTGCCACTTTGACTTTCCTATGGGAAGTGGTTGGATACGTGGAAGGCCTGTTCTTCAAGGACCTCAAGCAGACAATGAAGAAGGAGCAATGTGAAGTGAAGCTCCTTGTGACTGCTTCCATGCCAGGTACTTCTAGATGACATAACTGCTAAAACAAACATAAACTGCTTGGGAAAATAGCACAAGGCTCCTTCATTCATGAGAAAACTGTGAGTTCTAACTCATAGAATTACTTGAGGCTATCCAAATTTTTTTTGTTTCACACAAGCAAAGAAATACAATAGACCCTTTAAAAAGCCAGGAAGTTCCAAATGAAAGGAGACACATCAGAACTGAGTTGGTGTGAATCAGCCCTTGAAGGGTGTCCAAGGTTAAAGATTTATTTAAGTCTGTCATAGGAGCCAGCTGAGCTGAAAGCCTTTTGGAGTGAATTTTTGGCAGCACAACGAGAATGACATTGTTTGTATGGCATAGGTCCCAGTCCTTTATTAACTCACTGAGAGGCAGCTTTATGAGAAATTGGAAAAGAGAAAAGCAGAAGAAGAATTACAAAAGGACATGATATGTAATATAAATTCTAGATTCTGTTGCTTTGCATTTTACCTGCTTTTTCTTAAGATGGTTTTACCAAGCCTTCATCCATGCTCAGTAACCTAGAAAATATGAAATATACATGTACTGAAATAAAGAGAAAGACAAAATTATACACAGATTCTGACAGCAAAGAAGCCTGGGCTAAAGTCAGCACTGACATTCATCAGCTGAGTTTTAGCTGTGAAAAAGAACATCATTTTTCAAAGCTTTCCTTCCTCATGTATGAAATAAGAATACAATTCCTCTTTCACAGTTATCAGGAACAAATTAGCTTCAGTGTATAAAATGCTTCCTGCCATACATCCTGACTCTTATAGGCATTCAATACACATTTATATGTCCTATGGAGTATCAGCAAAGATACTCAGATTGTCACTCAAAGACTTTTAAAAAAACTCCTGAAAAATGTGTTTGCTTAGCACTCTGGAGGCTGAGCAGGAGAATGGAGGGTTGGGTGTCACAGACCCTGTCTCCAGGACTGTGGGGACCCACTGGACATGCAGCTGAAGCACAGCTCGTGCCTAGCAAGCCTAAGGCCCTGGTTGCAAGCCCTAGCGCCACAAGAAAATCATGATTAATTAATTAATTTTCAAAATCAAAGCATATCATAGTGTTCACATGCATTTGTGAACACTAATAAGTGAAAATAATAAATCTGCCTAGCCAGCCGGGTAAAATATTAAAAAAAATACACACATATATTTTAGAGTACATTTCAGGTATTTGTTTTGTTTTGGCTAATATTTCAGTTCATGTTTTTTCAACATCATTGTATGGACACCACCTTTAACATGGATAACTTGTAGCAATGCTGGAAGTTGGAATGTTCACTCTTCTACCAACAAATGCTTATCTTTGAACAGGTTATTTAATCTACTCATTTTATAAGATAATATAATAGATAATAAGATAATAATAACACTCATCCTCATGGGTTTACTGTGAGATTTAAATATAATCATGTATGTCAAAGGCAGGTGAAAGTATTTGGAAACTCCATAAATGGTAGCTATCACTATTTAATGAGTGAATATATATAAAATTAACTGTGAATAAGAGTACAATCTATAAAATACATATCTCAAATTATGCACTTAAGAACAAGAACAGTTAAAAATCACTTTACTGATTGAATTTTAACATTGTATGCTTTAAATATAAACTTTCTCATAGTCAGCTCTGTTCATTGTGATTTTTACTTTCTGTAGGTACCAAAACATTGGTAGTTCATGGACAAAACGAGTGTGACATCCCAACCCAATTACCAGTCCACGAAGATACTCAATTTGAAGCTCTGTTGAAGGTGGGAATGGTCTCGTTTTTTTTTTTACCCAATGACTTTTTTGGGACATTCAGTAAACATTCATTTTAGAATTCCATGACATTTTTCTGTCTTCAAGTGAATTTATTACTGTTGGAGAACCTCTTCCACTATTATGTACTTGCATAATGTCCTTTGCCTTTTCCTGATGTTTTAGTTCTGTACTAAAGCAGACAATTCAGGCATGTTCCTTTTCACAGTAGCAGCCTGGCTCTGATGCTGTTCTTAGCTCCCCTGACTGTGCTGTGAACTCCAGGTTCAGTGCTTGGAATTTCTTTTTTTTAATTGTGAAAATACCGTACAGAGGGGTTACAATTACATGGGCAAGATAGTAAGTACATTTCTTATCAAGCATTGTTGCCTCCTCCTTTGTTTCCCCTTCCCATCCTTTCCCATCCTCCCAACCCCCTCTACCCCCCCCCGCAAAGTTGCAAAGTTTGTTTTTTTGACATAACGATTTGTACACCTCATTGTTGCAATGGGTCCACCTGTATCAGAGCTTGGAATTTCTTGTGGTTCTGGAGGTGCTCTGGGTTTACACACTGAGGGACACCCTAGGTACCCAGGACTTCTGATAGCACCCAGTAGAATTCATCTGGTTTTCAGGGTACACTAAAGCTACAGCTCTACCATGTTCAATGGAGCATTGCTTACCATAGCCAAAATATGGAATCAAGCCAGGTGGGTGAATGGATCAAGAAAATGTTGTAAATATTATGAAATATAATGGAATTCTATGCTTGCACCAGAAAAAAAATGGCATTTGTAAGGAAATGGAAAGACTTGGAAAAACTTACACTAAGCAAAGTAAGCCAGACCCAAAGAAACATAGGCTGCATGGTTTCCTTAATTTGTAATAAACAGAATGTGCCTATAAATCTACAACTAACCCAATGGATAGTAAAAGACAAGTAATCACACCTGGACATGATTAATCAAACAGCAATCTAAACATTCACACAGTAAACAAAGGATATTCTTTTTTTTTTTTTTGGTCGGTTGTGGGGCTTGAACTCTGGGCCTGGGTGCTGTCCCTCAGCTCTTCAGCTCAAGGCTAGCGGGTCTACCACTTGAGCCATAGTGCCACTTCTGGTTTCTGAGTGGTTTATTGGAGATAAGGGCCTCACGGACTTTCCTGCCAAAGCTGGCTTTGAACTGTGATCCTCAGATCTCAGCCTCCCTCCGGAGTAGCTAGGATTACAGGAGTAAACACCAGTGCCTGACACAAAGGATATTCTTAGGAGAGGATCACAAGAGCTCAATAGCTATGTGCATAGGATCATATAAAATGATGCTTATCAAAATGAACTCCAAGAAATGGAAGAGGTTTTTCATTATACTGCTTGTGTTTCTTTTTTCTTCTTCATCTTCTTTCTGTTTTTTCTTTGGTTTTATTCCCCTCTGTCACCGCTTTTGATTTCTGTATGTACCCTTTGTCTGGTATGGAAGTTTATCTGATTTGGGAAGGAGAAGCATAGAAACAGTGGCGAAAAGGGTGAACCAATTCAACAGTGAAGCCCACTAGACTCTATGTTGGAAATGAACTATACAGCTTGGGGGGGAAGGCAAGTGGGAGGGGAAAACCTGGGAAAGAATGAGGGAGGGGTGACATGATTCAAAAGAAAATGTACTCAATACCTGTAACCCCTCTGTACATCACCTTTAAAATAAAATGTTTAGCCAAGCATCCGTGGCTCATGCCTGTAATCCTAGCTACTCAGGAGGCTGAGATCTGAGGATCACAGTTCAAAGCCAGTCCAGGCAGGAAAGTCCATGAGACTTTGATCTCAAATAAACCACTAGAAAACCAGAAGTGGTGCTGTGGCTCAAGTGGTAAAATACTCGCCTTGAGCTGAAGAGCTGAGGGACAGCACCCAAGCCCAGAGTTCAAGCCCCATGACTGACAATAAATAAATATATAAAATGTTTAAAAATAACTTATGAGCATAAAGAATTCATCTGGGTTTGACTTGTCACTGAGGCAGCAAATATATACTTCAGACAAAAAGGATTTTTCTGCTAATTCTGGCAATGATCCCTTCCAAAGAAATATAGTTGATAGCTAGACACATCGAGCCATGACTGCAGAGTTTTCAAAGTAAACCAATAAGTAAACTAGTTCGACATTTTCCATGTGTTGTAGTGCAAGCTTTTAGTTATCTCAAACACAGTTCTGGGCCCCACTGCAAACAGAAAAGCCTTCCTAATGATTCACTTTTGTCAAATTGTACACTTTATTTCAATAGACAGGGCCATTATTCTTCCTTCCAGGTTTCCTAGGCACCTTCAGAGAATTTCTAACACCTAGTGAGCAAACATCACTGCTCTGTGTGTATACTCAGACTGGAGGGGTGGGTCATATGACTCAGACAGTGTGTTCAAACACTGGATCCACCATAGCTACTCCAACCCAAATCAACTAATAGTACCTCTTGAGCCCCAATCTCTTTTTCAACCTTTGTGGCAACCTTTGGCGCTTTGTATCCAATATATAGTAGTGCTCAGTGCACTATAGTTTGGATTATCCTTAATGTTAGTACCAGGCATTCCTTACTCCTGGCATTTAGACCAGTGTGGGCCACTATACATCTATCACTCAGTCACTGAATGGCAGAACTCTACATGTTTGGGCACTGAGAGAATGGATTGTTTCTATTACATCATTATCCTTTATTATGCCATGTTGTATGAATATGTATGTAAATAATATATCTGATAAATATATATAATATCATTATCCTTTGTTATGCCATGTTGTATGAGTATGTATGTAAATAATATATCTGATATATATATATATATATATATATATATATATATAAAATCTTATAAGAAGTCAAGCTTGCTTTTTCCTATACTTGTGTCTTTCAACTTATTACCTAATAGGTTCTGATCAACTTTTGTTAAAATTTGTGACTATTCCAGGAGTGTTTAGAGTTTTTCAATATCCCGGAATCCCAGTCCACACATTATTTTCTCATGGATAAACGCTGGAACCTCATCCACTACAATAAGGTGAGGCTGAAGCAGAGCTGTTCATGTGGATTGTGAGAGGCTCACCACACCTCTCCTAAGCACAGCTTGCAGTCAGGGAAACATCGCTGTTTAGAGGTTACAAGCAAAGCCACTTGGGTCTGTGTGGCTTTGATGTACTCTTTGATGTCTGTCTATAAAGTGGGGATTTTGATTTCAATATCTGTGCTTGGGTAGTTATAGTCATTGTAGGTGATAAGACACTGAGTCTGTCATCAAGATTACATCTAGGTGAAAAATTAAAGTGCCACATTTGAGGTCTGTTTGGAATTTGAAAGCTGGCACTTTATTCTGTGAAATATAACCATGGTAATATGAGCCAATGAGAGAAAGGTTATCTCAGATAACCCCTGGCATTGTCTTATAGTGACCTTCTTCTTCCAGAACATTCTTTAGTACCTTGCCTTTGACTCTGTTGCTCCCAGCTGTGCTCCCTGTGCCAGGCAAGAATAGCCAGCCTGGATACATTGATGCTTTCCTATGGGGGAAGAGGGAGGTTTCCTTCTCTAGGTTTTTGTATAATTGAGGAGGATACAAAAATCAAAATTATCAGAAAAATAAATGAAATTTTTTTTGCTTATCTGACTTTTCGATGAAGAGAAAAGTATAATATGACTAAACATTTGAGCACTTGTGTGTGTGTCTCTTTGTTTAATTTGTAACAAAGCCTTACAGACAGGTGCACACAGTAAATACTCTTTTGCAACCCAGAACTCATTGCTGATATGAGATTTTGGTACATGTAAGAAGGAATGTGATTCCTCTAATAGTTGGTAATGTGAGGGTCTGTTGCTCTGATAATAAATATGATGTGAAAGCAAAAAAACCTCAACATTTCCCCCTACTTCTTTGTGTAATCCACCTCAGACCTACGTTCGAGATATTTACCCTTTCCGGAGGTCAGTGTCTCCGCAGCTGAACCTTGTACACATGCATCCAGAGAGGGGGCAGGAGCTCATTCAGAAACAGGTATCTGGCTGCTCCATTTTACTCTGTGTCATGTTGTTGGCATAGATAATCTGTTAATGTGTTGCCAGTTATGAGTCCTGTGATTCTATTACGATCTTCATGCAAAGACTGAATGAGAGCCTTTGTCAATACATTGTTCCTCAAAACAGTAGATGTTTTATAAACTGGATCAGGTATAATATTATATTATTCCATGAATAATATTATGATTGATTTGATATATGAAATAGCAATATCTTCTAGTTTGTTCTCCTAGTGTTTGTTGACTTCTTGTTTTATTTTGTTTTCTGGCCTTTTTTAATTTTTGAGACAATGTCTCACTCTGTAGCCCAAACTGGCCTGCCACGCCTCCTGACTCAACCTCCCAAATGAGGAGATTGTAAGGAACATCCATTCTTTTCTTTCTTTCCTTCTTTTTTTCCTTCTTTCTTTCTTCCTTTCCTTTTCTTTTTTTTTTTTATTGTGGGGCTTGAACTCTGGACTTGGGCGCTGTCCCTCAGCTCTTCAGCTCAAGGCAAGCGCTCTACCACTTGAGCCACAGAGCCACTTGCAATTTTCTGAGTGGTTTATTGGAGATCAAAGTCTCACAGACTTTCCTGCCTGGGTTGGCGTTGAACTGTGATACTCAGATCTCAGCCTCCTGAGTAGCTAGGATTACAGGTGTGAGACACCAGCACCCAGCAAGGCAAGCCATTAGTTTTTTTTGTTTGTTTGTTTGTTTGTTTTGGGGGGGGGTCCAGTTGTAGAGCCTGAACTCTGGGTCTGGGTGCTGTCCCTCAGCTCTTCAGCTCAAGGCTAGCACTCTACCACTTGAGCCACAGCGCCACTTCCGGCTTTTTTCTTTTTGCTTATGTGGTGCTGAGGAATTGAACCCAGGGTCTCAGGCATGCAAGGCAAGCGCTCTACCACTGAGCCACCTTCCCAGCCTAAGCCATTAGTTTTTAAGTATGTGCTTTATTTCATTTTTTTTCCTTGGGGGTAATGGGGTATGAACTAACTCAGTTTGCATGCTCAGCTGGCACTCCACCACTTGAGCCATGTCTCCAGCCCAGCTTTTGGCTGGCTAGTTTAAAGATGGATGGTTGTGGACTTTTCTATCTAGGCTGGTTTTGGACCACCCTCCTCCAGGTCTCAGTCTCCTAAGTAGCTAGGATTACAGGTATAATTACAGCATACAGCAATTTCACATAGTTTGTAATACAGGATTAGAAGTCTTGGGATACTCATCCCCCAAAGATTACCCAAGCTGATTAAAAAAAAAAAAGTAAAACAGGTCAATGTAGTATGCCTGGAAAAACAACTATACCAAAAGATTTGGAATCTATCCTGGCTCTGCTACAGACCAGATTTATACTCTAATAACTCATTTTTTAAATAGGAGGAGAAACAGCTGAACATTTCTACTTACATTTAACACTTAAGAATAGAGTAATACTTACTGATCTCAAATAAAACCTGGAGCCTAAGAAAAGTTACTGTTCTGCATGCAAAAGCAGAACTATAGCGTGTAATTCTAAAATGTTGCAATTTTGTCTATGTACTTACTACCTTTATTTTGCAGTTCAAAAATCATTTTAATATGTTTTAATGACACATAATCTACATGTAAGCTAAAATTAACATTATGATTTTTCTAGCTCTTTCTGAATTTTACAATTTAGACACGCTAGAGACCAGTTGGATCAGTTAGAGATCTCTCTCTATCTATCTATCTGTCTATCTATCTCTGTCTCTCTCCTCTTTCTTTCTCTCACCCTCTTTCTCCAATACTCCTATGTTTTCTGTTATCTCTCCATCCTAACCCTTATTGCTGGTGTGGCACTGGGAGAGCTCCTTATGAAGTTGGCATGGGGATTTTTTCAACCTCATGGTTGAACATTTTTAAATACCTCTGCTTGGGCAAAGCATACATCTAGAATGCAGACATCCTATTATTTCAGGGATACATCTGATTTTATTTATTCTGAACATATTTTACTAAATGAAACAGCTGCTGAGTATGTAGTGGTGGACAGAAGAGCTACCTGGCTCAGGCCTAGAACCATTGCATTGGGGCTGGCTGACTAAATTCAGTGGCAGAGCCTGGATGTAGTCTAGGTGGCCAATTGCAGAACCTGCCCTCTTAAGTGCCAGCTGTGCTGGGAGGGAGGAACTTGACTCTGATGTGAGGTGGCCTGAGTTCAAATTTTAGTTTTGTCACTTCTTTGCTTTGTGGCCTGAAGCAACATTTCTAGCCTCTTTGTAATGCCAATAACTTCACTTTAAAATCAGGTATCACAAATCTACCTTTCCAAGGTACATCTCCTTCTATCTGGAGTTATTAGTACGAATCCTCCTACCAAACTTATTCTGCTCTTCAGAAGTAGAGATAGTGAGCTCACAGGCCCACAGACATTTTTGTACACATCACATGTAAAAGCTTTGGTCACAGAGGGAAAAATTATTCTCTCCAGTTGATGTCTTACTTTGGGACTTAGATTAAGCAGTATAACCAGATGTCACACTGAGATCTGAGAGAAAACAACCTTGTCAGTTTTTTTCTTTTTCCTTTCTTTCTTTCTTCTCTTTCTTTTCTTTCTTTCTTTCTTTCTTTCTTTCTTTCTTTCTTTCTTTCTTTCTTTCTTTCTTTCTTTCTTTCTTTCTTTCTTTCTTTTGTTTTGTTGCCCATCCTAGAGCTTGAACTCGGCCTGGGCACTGTCCCTGAGCTCTTTTGCTCAAAGCTCCTACTCTACCACTTGAGCCAGCCCCACTTCCAACTTTTTGGATAAGAGTTTCCTGCCCTAATTGGCTTTGAACTGCAATCCTCAGAGCCCAGTCTCCTGAGTAGCTAAGATTACAGGTGCGAACCTCAGCCTCCAGACTAACATTTTCAGGATCTATCTTTATTCTCTCCCTTCTGGTTGAAAAAAAAAATCCCTGGAGTCACTACTGAAGCTTAATCCTTAGATAAAGTCTGTCCAGTCTACCTCTTACCCTAGGATCAATTCTTCTTGGCATTCTAGGCAACAACCCCCACAGAGACCAGCCCCCTGTTCACATCAGGTATGACCTAAACACTCAGAGAGATCAAGTTTCGCCATTATTGGATAGTCAAAAATGAAGCCATTATTGGATAGCCCAATAATGGCTGTCTGGATGCTGGAGATGACCCAGTATCTGATCAGGTCAAAAGGTAGAAGCCCCAGAACAAGAGGGACCAATGATCCCTCTATCCAAAAATAGTCTGAGGCTGAAGGCCTCCCTAGAAAGTCACACATGTGAGTCTGCATTTGAAGAAGCCGAGCACTATAATCCTAAATATTAAAAGGCTGAGTTCTGAGGATTGTGGTTTGAAACTAGACAAGGTTGGGGAAAGTCTATGAGACTCTTACCTTCAATTACCAGCAAAAAGCCAGAAGTAGAGCTGTGGCTCAAGTAGTAGAGCACCAGGACCTGCATGCACATACATACAAACACCTGAAGAATCTAGAGTCTAATGGAAGCAGCAACAGATACTGCAGATACTGGCTTAGGAAGAATGGATCTTGAACATGTTCTATAACAAAATTTCTTTTTTCTTTTTTTTTGGGGGGGGTCCAGTCGTGGGGCCTGAACTCTGAGCCTGGGCGCTATCCCTCAGCTCTTCAGCTTAAGACTAGCGCTCTACCACTTGAGCCACAGCACCACTTCTGGCTTTTTTTCTTTTTGCTTATGTGGTGCTGAGGAATCGAACCCAGGGCCTCATACATGCAAGGCAAGCACTCTACCACTGAGCCACCTTCCCAGCCCTATAACAAAATTTCTTTTTTTTTTTTTTAATTTTTTTATTGTAGAGATACTATACAGAGGGTTACAGTTACATGAGTGAGGTAATGAGTACACTTCCACTTCCTCTTGAACATTGTTACCCCCTCCATTGTTTTCCCCCTACCATCCCCTCCCTCCCTCCCTTCCCCAAGGTTCTTTTTTTTTTTTTTTTTTTTTTTTTTTTTGATCGTGATTAAGTGATTACTTAATTTCCGGAAATTCACAGTATTGTGGAATAATGATGCTCATTTAAAGTCACAAGTTCATTCTAACTTTCCTGGAGCAAATTGTCTATCACAGTCTGTAATATATAACGGTGCTCATATGTTATATACCATATATGTGATCAGCAGCATGGGGATATTTAGTAGTGGTTCAACCAGATGAGTGGGAGTTCTTTGTTTCTTAAGTCCTGTTAGTTTTGTCATATCACCTAACATTTTGGATTCATCATCCACTTATCAGGGAGACCATGTACTGTTTGTCTCTTCGTTCTTGGCTTACCTCGCTCAACATGATTCCTTCTAGCTCCATCCATTTCCCTGCAAATGCCATTATTTTGTCATTTCTAATGGCTGCATAATATTCCATTGTGTATAGATGCCACAATTTTTGGATCCATTCATCTGTGGTGGGGCATCTAGGTTGTTTCCATATCCTAGCTATTGCGAACAGTGCTGCAATAAACATGGAGGTGCATGTGTCTTTGTATATTGGTTCCTGTTGTTCAGGGTAGATGCCTAGAAGTGGTATGACTGGGTCGTAAGGGAGGTCAATCTTTAGCTTTCTAAGGACCCTCCAGACTGCTTTCCAAAGTGGTTGTATGAGTGTACATTCCCACCAGCAGTGTAATAGCGTTCCTCGTTCTCCACATCCCCTCCAGCATTTGTCGTTGGCTGATTTGTGGATGTGGGACATTCTGACTGGGGTAAGGTGGTATCTCAGGGTTGTCTTTATTTGCATTTCCTTCACCACCAGGGATGATGAACATTTCCTCATGTGTTTCTTTGCCATTTTTATTTCTTCATTTGAGAAGTCCCTCTTTAGTTCCCTTGCCCATTTAGTAATTGGTTTGTTGGGTTTGGGAGGGATTAGTTTCTTGAGTTCCCTGTATATACAGGATGTTAACCCCTTGTCTGATATATTGCTGGTAAATATTTTTTCCCAATTAGTTGGTTGTCTTTCTAGCTTGGTTGCGATAGCTTTATCTGTGCAGAAGCTTTTTATTTTAAGGTAGTCCCATTTGTCGAGTCTCTCTCCAATTTGTTGTGACCCTGGGACTCTGTTCAGGAAGTTCCTTCCTGTGCCTATTAGTTCAAGTGTCTCTCCTACTCTGTCCTGCAGTAGTTTCAGAGATTCAGGTTTAATGTTAAGGTCTTTAATCCATTTTGAGTTGATGTTGGTGCATGGTGATAGGCTGGGGTCCACTTTTAGTTTTCTGCATATAACAAAATTTCTAAAGAAGAATTTTGAAATACTTTATTTTACTTTTCTACACATATCAAGTGTACTAATGTAGCATCAGACTATGGAAATTATCTTCAAGGAATAAATGACAGTGGTATAAAATTGGACCATTTAAGTGATTTTGTAAAAATAGCTACCATTAAGTGACTAAATTGATTTTCAAAGAAAGAAGATTTTGAATGTGTTGCAAGGTTTGAAGAACTGGGCAAAACTAAGAGATCTTAAATAGGAACAATGTCTAAAACAGTCCCACCAAATTATCCCAGCCTCTGATTCTGATGGTAAAATAGTTAAAAGCATACTCAGTAATGGCACTTCACCTGTGTTAGCATTTATCATGTTGAAGAACCTATTTCAAAGAGTGCTATGAAATAGGCCACTAGTTCCATGTACACCCCAAGTGTTCCCAAAGTTCCCCAGGGAGATGATTAGATGGAGACTTACAGTTCTAACCCAGAGGGTTTCTCAGCAGGTGACTTAGGAATGTTCTAGTCACATTTACTACCCAATTGTTTACAAAGAGAAATGGAACGTAGAGAAGGGACCAACAGTGTCATGACCATGACATCTCATCTAAACTCAAGGCCAAAGGTCATTGCAAGAGAGCCCATCTGCTTTGCCCCAAGATAGATGTTAGTTTCCATTTCAGTCTTTTCCTTAAGGAAGGATTAACCCAAAAACTGTCAGGGAAACAGCATAAGGCATCCATGGAACTGGAAGAAGTAATTGAAACAGACTGGCTGGCCCCCTGCTGGAAAATGACTTCCATGTTAGCATATCCAAACAAATGGGCCTTGTAATATTGAGCTGTGTCCACAATGCCTGCCTTGTACTCCTCCAGCTCGTGAGCTCCATAAGAAACTCTTCCTTCTGTAGGACAGACAGAAGCAGGAACTGAGAGTTAATTAACTACTGTTTGCTCCTATATTTCAAAGAGAAAAGTACTTCTCTCTCATCCCACTGTTCTTCCTTTCATTTTATCAGCCTCATTTGACATTAAATATTTTGGTTCACTCCACGATTTTGAGGTTCATAATTCTGCTTGTGTGTGTGTGTGTGTGCACATACACCAATCCTAGCACTTAAACTCAAGACCTTGGCGCTGTCCCTGGGCTTCTTTTACTCATGGTTAGTATTCTACCACTTGAGCCACAGCACCACTCCCAGCTTTTTCTGAGTAGTTTACTGGAGATGAGTCTCATAGATTTTCCTGACCTGGATGGTTTTGAAATGCTGTCTTCTGATCTCAGCCTCCTGAGTAGCTAGGATTATAGGCATGAGCCACCAGTGCCTAGCCATTCTGCTTTTTCCTATGCTCCTGCTTTTGTTTCCTGCTAGGTGTTCACTCGGAAGCTGGAGGAAGTTGGGCGAGTGCTGTTTCTCATCTCCCTAACCCAGAAGATCCCCACAGCCCACAAGCAGTCCCATGTCTCCATGCTTCAGGAAGACCTCCTCCGGCTCCCCTCATTCCCTCGAAGTGCTATCGATGCTGAGTTTTCCCTCTTCAGTGATCCTCAAGGTACAAAGCAGGGGGAAAACAGCCTGTCCTCTACAGGCTTTTGTGTTCCTCTCAAGCCCTTGTTTTGTTCTGTCACAGAGAGCATTTTCTGAGCAGATAGTTCTAGAGCTTGAAAATATGTATTAGAATTGCCTAGAGACCTCGTTAGAACTCAGGATTGCCAGGCCCTACCCATTACTTTCCAGTTCCAGAATGGGGCTCAAACTTGCGTTTCTAACAAGTTTTCCCAGTGATGCTGCTGCTGCTGCTGCCATTCTAGTCACCAGCCTTCGAGACCAAGTGCTTGCAATTACTGTAAGCAAGGGAAGGAAGCAGGGTGATGGTCTTAGAGAAGGAGAGTCCATGGCTGGAAAGATACATGTGTATCTTTCCAGATACACAGAGGCTGCTCCTGGGTTGGGAAGAAATGAATCTTCCAGAAATGGCATGATGGAACTTTTAGAGGTAATGAAAATTACCTCTATGTATCTCATGTTATATACAGGAGTATTTCTTAATCAAAACTCATTAAACTCTGCATTTAAAATCTACACGTTGTACTGCAAACTACATTTGAAATGAGAAAGACAAAGAAACAGAGAGGTTGCTTTGGAACTTAGCATCATTCATTTAGGATGCTTTGCTTAAATTACCATCACTATTCCTCAGTGTCCTTACACAGAAGGCACAGAGCAGTAGTGGAACAACTCTGGGTCTGAGCAGTGATTAGAAAATCTAGCACTACTGGGCACTGGTGGCTTGAACCAGTAGGATTCTAGCTATTCAGGAAGCGGAGATCTGAAGGTCTCAGGTCAAAGCCAGCTTGAGAAGACCAGTGTATGATACTCTTTACCTATAATTAACCAGCAAAAAGCTTCAAGTAGAGGTGCCAGCCTGGAGGGTGGCACTTGTGTACACACACCCACATTCTCCCACACCCCTCCACCTTTGCACCTCCCCCTGCCCTCCAATCTCTCTAGCTGGGATAACATTTCTCTCAAAGTTACAGCTTAGTTAGCAGCAAAGTGCTGCAGATGCTTGCCCTGTCTTGTCCACAGAGCTAAATCAAGAGAGGTGCTAATGAAAACCTTTTGGGAACTTGTAAGTGTTTCACCAATTCCAGCAACATTGTGCTGCAAAGCAAGTGATCTCATCCCAGAGCTGGAACAAATGGAGGACAGCAGCCTCTCCTGTTTGATCGGTCTGCTGGTGCTGACAGGATTGGTGTGGGGTTAATTCTGTCCCTGCTATTTCATGTTCTCACAGCTGGAAAGGAACTGTTTGGTCTCGACACTCTTCAGAAAAGCTTGTGGATCCAGCTCCTGGAGGAGATGTTTCTGGGCATGCCAAGCGAATTTCCCTGGGGAGATGAAATCATGCTTTTCCTCAACGTCTTTAATGGTGCTCTGATCCTCCACCCAGAAGACAGCGCCCTGCTCAGGCAGTACGCTGCCACCGTCATCAACACAGCCGTGCACTTCAATCACCTCTTCTCTCTCAGTGGCTACCAGTGGATTCTCCCCACTATGCTGCAGGTGCCTAACCAGAAAAGTAACCCCACTCCTGCTTGCAGTTGACAAGTTCCATACTGAAACTTTTGTTTGATGAAGTTGTCTTCTTGGGTGACTAAAGAAGGCACCAAATGAAATCACCCATGAATGTTCAAGACTTCATAATATCCTTTCCTATGATTAAGATCCTACGAGGGTGGTGTAGGCTTTCCCCTTTCTTCCAGGGCAGTGTTTCTCAGAGTGTGGTCACTGCATTGTTCTTGGGCCCCATCTCAGACCTACTGAATCAGAAACTCTAGGGCCAAGGCCCGGGAATGTATGTTTTTAACAAGACTTTGGGGTAGCTCGGTAGTGGAGAGGGGCAGTGAGACCACCCAGTCTGCAGTGAAAAATGTAAAAGATTTTATTGAGTGAAAAATGCTGATGTACCAGGACTGCACCTGGAGTCGGGATCCCAGGAAACAGCCCCAAGTGCCAGCCCACAATGGCTTTTAAGCATTTTGGGCTAGGGAGAAGGGGGAGAAGGGGGAAGTTGGGTGTTGGTATTAGCCAAGGATTGTTACAAGAATCTTGTACCTTAAGTTTAAATTTCCAGCCAAGGTTTTGCTGGTGGGAAGCAGGGGAATAGAACAAAGGGTGATGATGGTTCAGCTGGGTTAGGGCTCACATTGTTCAGAAAACAGCAGAAGCGGAGTTACAGGGTTACAGAGTTACAATTACAGTTACTAGCTAAAATACCTAGTTACCAGGGAAGTCTTATCCACAGCATACTTACATTTATATCTTAAAATCATTCATTATCCATTTTATATAATCCAAATCAAATATTATATTCCATTTTTACTTCCTCCACCATATCAGCTCTGATGCCCTAGAAAGTTTGAGGATCACATCCCTTGCACCAAATGTATGGAGAGTGTTCACCTGATACTTTTTCTATGAGATTCTTTGCCCTCCATCTAAACAGATTCTAAGTGGCATGAAATTTGAGTTGATGGTATTGGAGGAGGTGGATGCAGTTAGAACAATTTCTGATTATTCATAACTAAGGTATATCTGATTACACTTAAGAGTAAAAATCATGAGTCATCTTAGTTCTTTGAGAAAAGTTATGAAAAGCTGGTGTTAGTGGCTTTGGCCTAAAATCCTATCTACTCAGGAGGCTGAGATTTGAGGATCGCAGTTCGAAGTAAACCCAGGAAGGAAAGTCTGTGAGACTCTTATCTCCAACCAAATCACAGAAAAAGCCCTAAGTGGCTCTGTAGCTCAAGTGGTAGAGTGCTAGCCTAAAGCAAAAGGAGCTCAGAGACAGTGCCCAGGCCAAAGTATAAGTCTCAGGACTGGTAAAAAATAAAATAAAAAATGAAAATAACATATGCCAGTGTGAAGTATAATTTGCTCAGACTACAGGAGAGGCAAGAAGTTTACTTCTATCACAGGCTCTCTGACTT
Source organism: Dipodomys merriami (assembly GCF_024711535.1). Taxonomy (NCBI): domain Eukaryota; kingdom Metazoa; phylum Chordata; class Mammalia; order Rodentia; family Heteromyidae; genus Dipodomys; species Dipodomys merriami. The sequence continues at coordinate 24,270,848 of NW_027202270.1, read as the reverse complement.
ATTTTTAAATAACAAAAAAATTTCTCTATGATTGATTATCAAAAACAATTATGCCTACTGTAAAATTCAAAAAGTTGAAACAGAAAATAGAAACCACCTACCATCCTTCTTTCCAACTAGTCATTGTTAACATTTCTTGAAAATGTACACACACACATGCATATGCACACACACATTTTTTTTCAGACAAATGTTGCAGCATATCATCAACTTTGTAACCCATTTTTCATGTAGAGAAGATAGTGTGCACAATATGAATACATTTAGATTTATAGCATCTTCTACATGCTATCCCATTAGTGGTATGGCCATAATTCATGCAACCATCATTTATGAATAATTTAAGTGGTTCCAAATTTTCCATTATTATAAACAGTCTTGTAGGACACATTTTTGTAGCTTGATTTCTTGGGAAAAAACTAGTCATAAATATTCTGGGGAAAGTTATATTAGAATATTAGTATTTTTGTATATATTACCAAATTTCTCTCAAGACAAGTAATGCCCTTTTACCCACTTTTGCACCATCTTGTGAAATCAGCTTTTTTCTTTTCTGTCTGCCATAGCTGTGGGAGCCCAACTCTGAAACATTATGAACGCACTTTTTGAACATGTGGCATTTCTCTATAGGTGTACTCTGACTATGAAAGCAATCCCCAGTTGCGTCAAGCCATTGAATTTGCTTGTCACCAGTTCTATATTCTGCACCGGAAGCCCTTCGTGCTCCAGCTGTTTGCTAGTGTGGCCCCGCTCCTAGAGTTTCCTGTAAGTAAGCTCTGTGGGAATAAACAAAGACCAACCAAGTGAAAAATGTGAAGGCTATTTATTCAGAGCTGGCAGTATAGTAGGAGAAGCAGCAACATCACTTGTGTTTGGGCAGAAAGGTAGAACCAAGCAGAGTAGTGGAAAAATCCTAAGTGGAATGGAAGGAGGCTTCAGTCTTGACTGATCACAGAAATAGTCAGCTTGGGTAAACTATGGTAAGCTAAATAGTAGCAAGACATCTTAGGTGATTGGCTAGGAGTGCATATTTGACTTTCTCTGATTAGAAGAAGAGACAGAAATTAAAGAAGCTGTCAGTTACTAATGGAGTTCTATCTCTTTTAAGCAGTGGTCACAGTGGTTATTGCTAGTTTCCACTACAGCTAATGGTCTGACTTCAATAAGCCTTTCTTAAATCATGCTCTTTTGGGAGGTTGATTTGTTTTTTTTTTACAGAGTTCAGGTTGGTATTTTAGAGCAGGTTGCTGCAAGCTGTAAGTCAGAGTTGCATTTTCACCAACGGTTGGGTCTTGGTCAACTTGTGTTCAATATCTCAGCTCCATTTCTCCCCCAAGGACACAAAAGTACCACAAGCCATTTGTCTATCAATAAGGAAATCTTTTCTCTTCAATATGTCTCTTCAGTCTCACCTTAGCTACTAAAGTATATATAATCTCCTTAGCTGTTATGCTCAATTTGTGAAAAAAAATGGAATATAGGAAAGTATTTTGATTCTACCCTGCTTTACCTTTTTTCTTCAGAGTGTTACCACCACCACCTATAATGCACTATGTTTGTTTCACTAATGTGCATCCCCACCTAGCAGTAGAAGTCAAATTCAGGAGAGTAAGACCTCTGTCTGCTTTGTGTGGCTTATTTTTTTTTAGTTTTCTTGTTGATTTGCTTTCAGTTTTATTGGCTCTGTGTATGTGTGTTGATTTTGTTTTGTTTGGATTTGCTATAACCACAGTGCACAGAATGGATCCTGGTATGCTGGAACTTAATAAGGATTTTCTATTTATTTTGTTCATTTTAAAATTTTTTACTTTGACATTACTAGGCTTTGGGCTCAGGGCCTCAGACTTGCTAAGCAAGCACTCTACCACTTGAGCCGTGTCTCCCTCCCTTTTTGGTTTAGTTGATTTTAAGAGAGGGGCTTGCACTTCTTGCCTGAGACAATCTTAGACCATGATCCTCCTAACTCTGCCTCCTGCCTACCTGGGATCATAGATGTGAACCACTGCCAGCAACAAGTTGCTATTTTAATGAATGAATTAATACTATTTTAAACAAATTTGAGATGACAAGCATCTCTGTTTTTGTGATATATTACCAAACCTGCAAAGTTCAGCCTTTGACTAAAATAAGCATCAAATTCCCAAAATGTATTTGAAATGTTCAAATAATCCATTGTAGAAATTTCCTTCATTCTTTTGACTTCTACAGAAGGAGCCATTGTTGTAAGCTTTGTTAGCAATTCATATTCTGCTGTATTTTTAAGATTTGCCACAAATATCTATCATGTACTAGAGTAGCAATCTCTATCTCCTGAAATTCTGGCACATCACTCCAAAATCCTGTACCAGTATTGTTGACTGCAGAATTGTCTAACTGAAATCCACAGAGATGTGTGATTGGGACTGGTGTCAGAGTCTATGAGGTTTGAGTTCTTGGTCAACCATATTAATGCTGGGGTAGGAATCAATAAACTAAAGGTGATTTTCTTTTTTTAAGAATATGTTTTATTATCTTTCAGTAGTTGTTCAGAGAAGTTGCCATTCCACAAAGCAGTTTATGAATACAGTGTGTCTTGATCAATGGACCCTTTTCAGTGATGTTTCTTTATTCAGGATGCTGCTAATAATGGGCCCAGCAAAGGTGTGTCAGCTCAGTGTCTGTTTGACTTGCTACAATCTCTAGAAGGAGAGACTACTGACATATTAGACATCCTAGAGCTGGTCAAAGCTGAGAAGCCTCTTAAGTCATTAGGTAAATGCAAAACTTCCCCTAACAGTCTTTTTCTTCCTGCAGTTTTTCATATATATGCAAACTAAATAAAAAAGTAAAATGAAAAGGATGAGTAGATTTTTTAAAGCCTTGCTTTTTTTAAAGTTTCTTGTGGATCTTGAAGAACAAGAAATCCTCTGCTAGGAAAATCATACTTAAATGATGTCCTATAGACCCGTGTTCTCAGACTTCAGTTTACAGAAGATTCAATTACTGGCTGTAATTCTAAGTGCATATCCTCCCAAAATTGTCTTTTATGATCCTGGGACATGTAGAATTTGATGTCATTTTTTTTTAATTCAATTTTTTACCGTAGACCATTCAAGAGTGCCTTCATTGTCTTTTATTAGGTGAGATTGTTAAAACTACCCTAAAAATCATGTATTTATTATCCAATTATTCAAAAGTAAAAAATAGGGCTTCTATCCCTTCATTTGAAGAGAATTATAGCTTTTATTATTTATGTATAAAACTCTAACAAAGAATATACCACAAAATAGAATTGGAAAGATGACATTGGGGGTGATGAACTTGATTATCCTGATCAGAATCCATTTTGATTATGTACCCTAACATTTCTCCTTCAGATTTCTGCTATGGAAATGAAGACCTGACATTTTCTATCAGTGAGGCCATTAAGCTCTGTGTGACTGTGGTGGCATATGCTCCAGAGTCATTCAGAAGGTAACTGCAGCTCTTTCTTCTGTGCACTGTAAGAAGTGACTATTGCAAAAACAATAAATTAAATGAATACAAGGTTTATCTCTGGTATATCGAGTCTGTAACAATCTGACAAGTCTTTAAAAAAAGTCTTTAGAGTTGGGGAGGTGGGGAGGGAAGGGTTGCTAGGGGAAAAACAATGGAAGGGGTAATAATGCTCAATAAGAAGTATATTCATAATCTTACTCATGTAACTGTAACCCCTGTGTACAGTATCTTTGCAATAAAAATATATATTAAAAAACAAATTTGGGAAAATTGGTCATAGTGGGCATTCTGGAAAATATTGTAAATCTTTCCTAGTTTGAAATTTCCTAATTTGGAATTTGTGCAAAGACTAAGATGTTTAGTCTTACTGGGAAGTATTTTCCTCTCCTGTAATACAAATGATAGCAAACAAAATTTCATAGCAGATATTTAAACAACCTGTGAAAACTCTTATCAAGGAGTAACAAGAAAACTTATCAGAGAAAGGGCAAGAATATGTATCTTGTCTTTTGTTGAGTACTGAAAGCCTAATATTCACATTTGTGAGTCATTCCAGTTCAGTTCTGTGATGTTGGTTCTGGTCTCATGCATCAGTCTCGTCTCTCTGTTAAAAAGTCCTACCCTGTGAGCAATCTCCCCAGGAGCAAAGGACTTGAGTTTATTGTGCTCATATGTCTTCATACATATGTCTTTTTTCTTTTTCCCAGGACAAATGAATAAAGCTGAGAGGGGCCAGGCTTTATATTAATTGAACTTTGTTTATTGGAAGGAAGCATGAGGAATGAGTAAATTTGTACTTCTTACATTCCCAGGATTTGCCATCTTAAACCGTGATGATTAAATATTATGCCTGAGGGAAAGCAGAGGGACAGCTGTGACCTTCTGGAAAGAAAATCTGCAATCCATCCAGATGGGCTTGTTCCCACTTTCCTACTCTATCACAGCTACACTATCACGGCTCAAAACATTCCAGGATGGATCAACACCCTGCATTATGTTAACTCCAAGTTTATTCTGTAAAAATGTATTCTCTATTCTATTGTCAATTCCCAGCTGTGTATGATGTTAATAGAATATACCAAAAATTCTGCACTGGGATCAAGTGACATTAAGACATTTCATAATGAAATGCAAACCTTTTATCATTAAAATGCCAGAAATGTAGATCTACCAAATCTTCACATTACCAAATTCCCAGTGAGACCTGAAATTCTCTTTCAAGTTAAAATTCAAACACACTGAACTCAAAAGGAATAAGAATTTACAATCAAAATAGCTTGTCAGAAGGAGTAAAAGATCAAAGTCCAATATTGTTAGGTTTAAATTTATTTTTCTTTTTTAATTTAATTTTATTGGCAGGGTGATGTATGGAGGGGTTACAGTTACATAGTAAGGTAGTGAGGACATTTCTTGTCAAATATTGTTACTCCTCTCATTTTTCTCCCACTTTCCCTCCTCCCATGTCTCCACCCACCCCCCAAATTATAAAGTTTATTTCCAATATTTTGTCTTAAAAATATTATTTCTTTAAGTTATCTTCCTAATTTTCCATTCTGCACAGAGCTTCTTGATGCCTTGGTGGAATTAGGGTTTCTTAAGTAGCTGCTACCTGAGATTTCTTAAAGAGCTTTCATATTTGTACCAGCAAGTCCTTGTGCCTAAATTATTGTTACATAAGTATCTTTTATTCCTATAAAATGTTTAGTATCATATGTTTATACTTGAATAAATATCCATAAATGATATTTATGTAACTATCACTGAAATAGAAAAATCAGATAAGGCACCATTACCCTCATTTTCAGCATGATAAATCACCTTTGTATATTTCTGAACTCTAAGTGAAATAGTCTCATAGGCATACTTCTGTTATTCCATATTATTTCATGACTCATCCATGTAATTCATTACATATGGTGTATAACTGTAGGATAACTTTGTGTTTTGGGGGTTGGGAAGGTGGCTCAGTGGTAGAGCGCTTGCCTTGCATGCCTGAGGCCCTGGGTTCGATTCCTCAGCACCACATATGCAAAAAGGAAAAAAAAACTTTGTGTTTTTATTTGTTGTTTTACTGAAGTGGATATTGAACTCATGGCCTTGAACTAGCTAGGCAAGTGCTCCACCACTTGAGCCATGCCCCAATCATCACAGTTTATTCTGTCATTCATCTGTAATATTCCGTTGTATGAATACCAAGCATTGATGATTTCTTCTCTTGATGGCAGATATTTGTGTTGTGTCTAGTGAGAAGCTATTATAAATAATGCTACAATGAATAGTTGCATCATTGTGTATGCCTTTGTGTACATCTAAGTATGTGTCTCTTTGGGTAGAAATGCTTTTCTAGATCATTTGCATATTTTGCTTTAATGGCTACTAAGGAAAAGTTTTATGAAGTGGTTTCATGGGTTTTCACTCACATCAACACGAGTGTTATTTACAACTTGGAAAATTCCATTAAGAAAAAAGTGCAACATAATCTCTGGATAAACTCAGTAAGCCTCATTTTCTCCTAAAACTTGGTACTTCCAAAAGATACCTGGAAGCCTTAGACTCTGAACTTCAGTTCTTTTTTTTATTTGACCAGCCTTTCTATTAAAACAATCAGTTCACATGGTATTTAATTTTTACAGGAATCACAACTGATTTCTTGCTTGTCTTTTTGGCCTGTCAGAGGTAACGGGGCTCAAGAGTCTCTGACTTCTGATGTACTCATCCAGTTCTGAAAATAGCCATTTCCTGCCTTTAGAGCACTTACCTGAGGTACAGTTACACATTCAGCAAGCAGTTTTCAGTGTCTGTGAAGCCTACAGCAGAATTCTCTGGTATCTCTAGAAAGGAAAATGGATCAAACAAAATCTTTGTTCCCAGTTCTCTGCATGTAGTGTTGTTTTCTCAAACCCAGAGCTATAAACATAAACGCAATTGGCAGACTCTCCTAGCAAAAGCTTTATGTTAGAGTTATGTACCTAGCAATTTTAAAAGTGAGAATCTACCTTCCATAATGACTAATTCCTTACCCTCTCTCCTTTGATGATGTCCCTGTCACATCAACATTGCATTAATGTTTAATATGCCCCCCATACCCGCAGCTAAGTACCCATGTTGCCAACCCTCAGTACAATGGCTGTTTCCACAGGCTCTTCCTATAAAGTGACTCCTGCTTTGGTCTTGTTTCAAAATTGTTCAGCTGAGACATTACATCAACACATTCCTGAAGAGAGGCTTACCAATTCTTATTCTTCTGCTCTTTCAACCTTTTGTATATGTGTATACTTGATTTAATAACCACTCTTGGGGGGAGAAGGAAAATGAGAATTCCTCATCTCTCCAGAGGCTTTACCCATGCTCACAGTATGCTATAACCTTTAAATGTAGAAAGTTAAATGTGAATTGGTTTTCTTTCTGTTGCTTACAGTCTTCAGATGCTGATGGTCTTGGAAGCCTTAGTTCCATGTTACCTACAAAAGCTAAAGAGACAGACATCACAGGTGGAGACAGTACCTGCTGCCCGAGAAGAGATTGCTGCCACAGCTGCTCTTGCTACATCCCTACAAGCCCTTCTGTACAGTGTGGAGGTCCTCACCAGGTGATAGTAGTGGCGGAAATGTCTATAGCTTTAAACTATATGTATCCATTGGAAAGATGAAGAAAAGTTGTGGCTAAAAGTCTCAAAAACCTAGTCTTTATACATACTTACAAACCTTTATGTTTAGAAATGTCTACTTAGCTCCTTATGGCTTACAACTGCAAATAGTCCCTAAGTTAGTTATTTTGGGGAGTAGTAATAGTAGTAGTAGTGATTAAAATGATGTGGCTCCTGTGATTGCTGAATGCACAATTGCTTATAGCTTTTTTTTTTTTTTGGTCCAGTCATGGGGCCTGAACTCTGGGCCTGGGCGCTGTCCCTCAGCTTTTCAGCTCAAGGTTAGCACTCTATCACTTGAGCCACAGTGCCACTTCCGGCTTTTTGCTTTTTGCTTATGGGGTGCTGAGGAATAGAACCCAGGGCCTCATGCATGCAAGGCAAGTGCTGTACCACTGAGCCACCTTCCCAGTCCCTACTTATAGCTTTTATGGTAGTTTTAACCCATGGGTGGACAGATCTTTAGTAAAAAGGCTAAGTTAGTGAAAATGGAAAGGTGTTCCACATTTTTTATTAGCTACCATATTATAAGACATGAAACATCTACGTTCCAGTTGGACATTCTCTTATTACTTTATGATATTACTGTATTATTTTATGATGTTAGGTGTTCTTTTACTATAATTTTAGAGACTGTACAGCAAATATAAACTGTAAGATCATACACACATAAATATATATGACATATAGGTCAGGCTCAATGGATTCTTTCTGGATCCAGATTAAATAATACTGAGAGAGGGGCCAGCAGAGTGACTCAAGTGTTAGTGAACCATTTTAGCAAGTGTGAAACCTTGAATTCAGATTCCAGTACCACCAAATGATGATGATGATGACAACAACAATGACAATGATGATAATGGTAGTGATGATGATGATAACAATGATGACAAAGATGACTGTGATGATGGGGGAGAGGCTGAAAGATTTGGGGAAGGAAAGGAAAATTGGCATCAACGTTCAGCCCTAAATAAAGTTCAAAAAGTTAACTCTATCAAAGAATCTTGAGTACAAAAGCATGAGAAATTGAGTTGCCATATGGCAAGGTAGGGCCAGATGAGGCTCTGGATGGGTCAAGAGATAAAGCAAGAAAGTGGGTACAGGGCCCTGAGCATATGATTAGCCCTCCTTTTCCACTTCCTCTGAATTGAATAGAAGGAGATATTCTTTGGGAGAGAGAAGTCTTCCCTGGCTTGTGTCTTTTCTCCTGTATTCCATTCTGCTCTGCTAGAAATCCAGGCTAAAAGACCACACATTTAGCCTAACATCCTGTAACTTACCTTCATTCCCAACATAAAAAGCCCCTTGCTGCCTCAGCCTTCTCTTGCTATGTTGATCAGAGGGCTCACTAAAAGTTCTGAAGTCTAGGGAAGATTTTAGTTTCCTAAAATTCCCATGAAGAGTTACGGATGAGGCATGAGCATTTATGATTCTGATGCTTGAAGTATTCTAATGCCCTTAATATTCTTTCTGTGGAGAAGACCAGCCTCATTGATTATAGCTACAATCAAATTGGTTTCATTTTTACAAAAAGAATTTAAGCAATCCCTTTCAGTTTCACATTCCTAAATTCTTTATCTTATGAAAAAATAAGTTATATACAGATGAAATATGAGTATATTCCAAATATAGTATTCTATTGTCATATGACATATTACCACAAACTTACAGGTTTAAAAAAATTGTTACTCACAGAGGTTCAAGCAATCAGCTAAACCTGGTCAGGTAGAAATAATGCACTGATCAGTATGAGTTGTTATCCAAAAGTGCTGGGGAAAAAAATCCATTCCCAAACTCATTCAGGATTTTGGCAGAATTCCATGTTGTACAGCTTTTGTCTGAAAGCCCTCAGACAGTCTCTGCATTTAGAAGACACACCCATTTCTCTTACATAATCTCCCTCTGTCTACCAGCTAGCAATAATACCTTGAATCTTTGTCATGCTACTAGCCAGTGGAAATGAAAATTTGTTGGTAGATCTAAATAAGTTATTAAATGAAACCTGCCCACAACTCTTCTCCTTTGCCATATTGTTATGTGGCATAACAGCATCACCAATTAACACTAGCTAGCAAGGGACTTGGGGCCATCTTTAAATTCCGCCTGATTCAACTCATTAGGAAATCGCATTCTGTGATGGCTTCTTAGGGGTTTATTCTGGTGTGATAGCCAAAGAAATATGCATAACCTTGTCTTTTACTATTGTCTAGAATGGTTAACCATACAGTGGAAGAATAAGCTCTCAACTCTCAATCAATACAGACTTAGGAGTTAGATTGCGTATCTTATTGAAGCATCATAGTTTATTGCTCAGAATCAAGAAATACAAGAACTTGAATCATGGAAAATTCATAGATTTATAAGAATTAATGTTTTTGTTAAAACAGCTCTTGGGACAGACAGAAATGTGTGACATAAATGCCAAAAGTTAGCCTATCTTTCAAAACATTTTTAAACTACCTTAAAACCTATGGAGTTTCTACAACTCAGGGCTCTAATAAATATTTCCATCTCTTTCATTTTCATATGGCAATTATCATCGATGTTACAGACCCATGACAGCCCCACAGATGAGCCGGTGTGATCAGGGTCACAAAGGAACAACCACAGCCAATCACACCATGTCATCTGGAGTAAACACCAGGTAATTCTAGGCGTGGTCAGTACTCTACAACCTGAATTTCAGTTGCTGAGAATAAGAGGAATCCAGAAAACTGGCACTAATAGGTGTGAAAAACTCTAAGGAAAAGAAAAGAGGGTGAGACAAGAAAATACCACAGCTTTTTTTTTTTTTTTTCAAAATCATCAAAGAGAAGCTTGAATTGGACTTTGTTTTCTTTTGCATCTAGTGCTGGATGGTCTCTGCCACCCAGGTGTTTTGTTGATTATTCCAGTTGTTTCATTTTGCCCCCAACAAAAGCCAAATAAAACTGATTGGCTGGTGGTGTCTCATTTCTGGGTCAGGTTTCCTCAGACATTTCATCCAGGCTTTGATTCAGGTCCTTTAGCAATGCCCATATTGTTCAATTCACCCCTTTCCTTGGTTGGGTGTGGCTCAGACACTGGCCAGTTAATATTTTATCTACTGCATTCTATTTTTAGTAACCTCTAGATACCACAACAAAGTCTAATTAGTGTCCTCATTTAAGGAAGAGGTAAGACACTGGTAGACCCAAAATCAGCTTAAGAGAAAGTTCATTTCCTAGTAGGAAGTACTTAGCAGGAAGATCATAAGGAGAAATGAAATAAATTCCTGCTTTCCTTAAAGCATATTCTTAAGTATGCATCATTATTTATATCAAGGTAATTTCCTGTTTATCCTATTCTCTGTTTGGATTAAAAATAAAATAACTTCAAACCCAACTATACATTGACTGATATGAAGGAGAACCCCTGTATTATTTTTGTATATGAAGGAATTATGATGTAGTTTAAATGATATGTAGATGGTTCTCTAGGCATATTGGGTCAAGTTTGACTACTAGATGACTGGCATATGGAGAAAATAGATTCGCTTTGATTTCGTCCATCAGCTACAAAACACTATGTCTCAGAATGGAAGGAAGATGGTTATATCTTTCTCTGATCACTTGAAACAGAACATACATTAATAGTATGTCTTAGATTTTAAAGTTTTCAAAAAGGTCTTTCCTTTGGCTATATTCCATGAGTTTTTATTCATTTTTACATTTTCTTTTATAGAAATTGTATGATAATTAAACAGTTTTCATAATAGCTGTCATTGTAGTAGCTGCTAGTAACCAAATGAAATATAAATATGTTATGTTGTTCAGGCCTGTTATCTCAGCAACTCACAAGACTGAGATCTGAGGATCGCAGTTTGAAGCCAGCCTTAGCAAAAAAGTTCACAAGACTCTTATCTCCAATTAACTTTGAAAAAAAAAGCTGGAAATAGAAATATGGCTTAAATGGTAGAGTGCTAGCCTTGAACAAAAAAAGATAAGGAACAGTGTCTAGGCGTTGAGTTTAAGCCCCAGTACCGGCAGGTGAATGTACGTGTGCGTGCGCGTGCGCACACACACACACACACACACACACACACACACACACACACACTATGTTATATTTTAGGAATAATATGTATGTCTGTAATACCATATATATTCCTTTGAGGCTTTTTGTATAAACAAAAAGGATTTGTAAGAAAAGGACCTGTTCTTGTTCTGATTATTATGCTGATTGTTTTTCTGACTTCAGGCACCAGGAGCAAGGAGCCAAACTGCACTTCATCAGGTACAGAAATTCTTGCTGTAATTCCTAGTAGTTCTTGACATGTTGAGGCGATTGCCTTTGGGACTGAGTTATGGTTCCATTCGATTTATTTGACATATTATTTCCACATAAATCCGTCAGGAAGGGGCTAATACACAGTCACTACAGTTTGGGGTGGATGGTGATTTCTTTAGGCTCATGAACTCTCTTTATGTTCCAGATCAGCTTTTCCTGGGCTTCATGCTACCGAGTCCTTAACTCAACTGGAATCTTCTTTTTTTTTTTTTTTACCTCCAGAATGACACTCATTTGTCATAGTTAAGATGCACGGCTTTTCAGACCCCTGGTTATTCTTTTATAATTTTCTAGGGAAAACCTTCACTTACTAGAAGAAGGGCAAGGTGTTCCCAGAGAGGAACTGGACGAACGAATCGCTCGGGAAGAATTTAGGAGACCCCGGGAATCTCTGCTGAATATTTGCACAGAATTCTATAAGCATTGTGGGCCAAGGTTAAAAATCTTGCAAAACCTGGCTGGGGAGCCACGGGTCACTGCCCTGGAGCTGCTGGATGTGAAATCACACATGAGGTACACATCTCACTTTTCCTGCCCCTGAGTATGGGCTTACCTTGGGCCTTATGTCTTGGAGAATGTGTTGGCCTAAGATGTGTGGGTGGGTAGATGAGGGGAGCAGAGGGGTCTTCTAAGTTAAAAATTTGAGAAACTTAAAATAATTTGCTTCCTAGGACTTAGATACATAGCATAAACAAATCCTCTGGTAGAGTTTGTATTACGCCTGTCAAAAAATGAATTTCAAGGTGGACAAGGGAAATGTTTTTAAGACAGGTAAAACATACTCCATTTATTTTCTGCTCAGCAGAAGAGAATAAAAGGGAAATTTATTTCCTGGATTCTTCAAAAGCTAGCCTCTATCCAAGGACTACTTAATAACCCAGATTCTGATATTTCACAAAAATCCAATCTTCCTTTTGTTATTTCATATGAAAAAAAAACCCAACCATGCTACTACTTTCTAATAATGACTTGTTTAGAAACTAGACCATCTAAAGAGGTGAGCATTACAAGAAAGTGAGCAACTTTAACTCTTAGACACACTTGACTTGGGCCTGAAATGTTCTTTAAACTTGTGTTTGAAAGCCTTCATTCATTCAAAAATGTCTTGGTAAAAATTCTGAACTGGCTGAAGCCAGTCATCATTTAACATTTTTTTAACTCCTGGTCTTCCAGAAAGTGACCCCAGAAATACATCACTGTACACTTGTTTTTCCCTCTTTCTGTGATAAAGCCTATTTTGCATTTTCATTCTTAAAAGAAATACAATTCCAAAAGACCTATTATTCAGATTACTAAATTTATAAAGTGCCATTAAAAATTGCTTGGAAAAATACTTAGGGATCACAAAATATTTACTTGGAAAGTTTAACATATATAAAACTAAATGAAGACAGACATTCAGAAACAGCATTACAATTTGGCAAAACATACCAACTTCCTACTTGTTGGATTTTTTTTTTCACTTAAAATGATCTTTTGAAAGCACTGAAGAAATAGTGAAGGATAATGACAGGAGGAGAAATGTATGGTGAACATAGACTTTTTCTCCTGCAGGCCTATTTCAGATTCCCTACATGTGGGCACACAGCCATCAGTGCCAGAGAATGCCAGAGCTTCTCAAGTGTTCACACACCCAACTGTGCCCTAATGCAGAGGAGCTTATTTCACACTGAGAAGTTTAGCTCCTAAACAGAAGGCTTCAAAGAAAGGGGAGGGAAATTCAGAGTGTCAAGCCTTGTTGCCATAACAACCAAGGGCTCCCTTCCCCCAGATCATCTCTAGTTGACTGAGTAATTTTGTGAACAAATACCATACTCACAGAGACAGAAAGCCACTGCTATCACCAACAACCATTTGGTGAGTGCAAAGGAAAAGACTCCTAGAAGATTTGTGTGCGTGTGTGTGTGTGTGTGTGTGTGTGTGTGTGTATGAGAGAGAGAGAGAGAGAGAGAGACAGACAGACAGACAGAAAGACAGACAGACAGACAGACAGAGAACTATCCTTTAACTGGACCATGACCATCTTCATTAATCCTTAGGGCATTTGGAAGAAGAGGACAGGAGTCAAATAGCCTGGAGCTCCCTCTGGAGGCTGTCAGCTATTAAAGGATGAATGAGATTTATTAGTACATTATCTGCCACAGACAGACTTAAGATAATAGATACTAATGAAAGTGATCCAAACATTATAACAGACATGGTCCTGTCCCTCAAGATAATGCACAATACCTCAGCACAGTGCAAGAAAATAATAATATTTCAAATGTTAAAATCAAATATATTTGGGTGTTTATCCCTTTAAAAAAGACTTGAGACAACTTAGAAAATTTTATGAGGCAAAGGATAGAATGCATAAACTAGAGAATCAGAGCAGAAGAAGTTGAGCAAGGAAACAATTCCGATAATATTAGCACGGGAATGATAAGAGATCATATTCATGTTATTCATGCAACATACATTTTCTATTGAGCTTCTGATTCTCAAACCACTAAATGAAAACTGATCAATTACAAAATCATAGCATCAACAAGGTGAAAAGAATTGCTTGGTGTAATAATTCCTTTTAAAAAAAATAACGCCAAGGACTGGGAAGGTAGCTCAGAGGTAGAGTGCTTGCCTTGCATGCATGAGGCCCTGGGTTCGATTCCTCAGCACCACATAAGTAGAAAAAGCCAGAAGTGGCGCTGTGGCTCAAGTGGTAGAGTGCTAGCCTTGAGCTGAAGAGCTGAGGGACAGCACCCAGGCCCTGAGTTCAGTCCACATGACCAGCAAAAAAGATAATAATAATAATGACGCCAGCCTGGTGATACATACAGAGTGGTAATCACTGGTGAGGGGAGCATGAGGCAGAAGGATCTTAAGTTGGAGCCTACATAAAGAGTTCCAGGAGAATCTTGGCTATACAATGAGGTGCTGTGTTGATTACAAAAATTAAAAGGACTCTGTGCATCACCCTTACAATCACCATTTTTTAAATGTTAAAACAATTAGCAAGTTAAAATAATAATAATTAAAGGATATCTGGTTGCTGTTTTTTGAAAAGAGGGCAGTATTGTAAACAATGTCCTTGGTATCAGTCCTCCAGTAGGTAAAGGGCAAGTTTCATATACCTGTAGAGCATGTTGTCATATGTCATTAATCAAATTGACAAGAACAACATATCTGGAACCAGAATAATGTCATTCAAGAGCACAGTTATTTCATAATCTGCATTCTCTCAAAGAAGAAAAAATACTGGCTAAGCAATATGTAGACTTAAATGTCCTCTATTAATGTTGTATTGTACCCTTTGGGAAAGGAGAGACCTACACACTCTCTGGCCAAACAGGTATTTTATGCTGATGAAGACGGAAGGTCCAGACGCTTAGATCCTATGTCTGGCAAAGGATTTATTAAGGTTTTCTCTTATAAATTAAGCAAACAGTTATAGGTAGAACTCAAGCTAAACATATACATTTAGGAATTATGGGTGATATTTTAGAAACATAAGAATGGCTATCATCCAAAGAGAAGGAGTAGATTGAAAGAGAAATAAGGGGCTGGGAAGGTGGCTCAATGGTAGAGTGCTTGCCTTGCATGCACAAGGCCCTGAGTTTGATTCCTCAGTACCACATAAGCAGAAAAAGCTGGAAAAAGTGCTGTGGCTCAAGTGGTAGAGCGTTAGCCTTGAGCTGAAGAGCTGAGGGACAGTGCCCAGGCCCAGAGTCCAGGTCCCATGACCAACAAAAAAAAAAAAAAAAGGAAAGAAAGAGAAATAAGATGATATCAAAGAAAAAGTGTATTTTCAGGAAGAATTAGATTTAGTAAGAAGTGCTAAAAAGCACTGGGAAAGCAATCTGGACCCCTGCATTTGCAGAATATGTGGTTGATTACAAGGCTCTCCGGAACAATAATCCTAATAACATAGAATATCATAAAAGAACTTGTTGACTCATTTGTCCTTCTCAGAGCAACCCAGATTGCCCAAAGCAGTAGGACAACAGGCTCTGTAGTCCCCTCCTTCAACCCACCCTACTACTACCTGTCTCTCTCCTCCCTCCCCCTACTGCTTCTCCCTCCTGCTCTCCTTTACTCTCTCCCTCCCTTCTTTCCTTCCCTTATGATAGAAAGATCTCTTGTGTTCTCTCATTAGGAAAAAAAAAAACACATAGTAACCTTTTGGTCTGGTGGTACTAGAGTTTGAACTCAGGGCCTTATACTTGCTAGGCAAGTGTTCTACCAGTTGAGTCATGGTCTCATTCTCCCCTACAGGATTCAGGGCAGCTGGCGGCTTACACCAGTGATCCTAGGTACTCAGGAGGCTGAGATCTGAAGAGTGTGGTTCAAAGCCAGCTTAGGCAGGAAAGTCTGTGAGACTTTTATCTCCAATAAGCCACCAGAAAACCGGAAGTGGCACTGTGGCTCAAGCGGTAGAGCGCTCGCCTTGAGCTGAAGAGCACAGGGACAGCATCCAAGCCCAGAGTTCAAGCCCCCATGACTGACCAAAAAACAAAAAAAAACAAAAACCTGAGATGGCACCAAGGCCCGCACAAAAAAGAAAGAAATTATTTGTTAGAATAATTCAACAAATACTGTGTAAAAGGGAATTCTGTTGTAGGCTCAAACTAATCTCTTTTTGTCCTATCATCAGTGATAAAAGAAATTCAGATAGTAATCTATCCAACGACTCTCAATTCAGCTTGCATGCTGTTCATAAACATACAGTAGTCATATTGATCATTTCTCAAACATATTCCTGAATTATTTTTAAAATAATAAAGGAAAAGAAATAAGTGCATATAGACATACTCTTATCTATTACATAAACAACCTGAGAAGTAAATTGCTTGCTGCGTGACACACTTACGAGAGAGAAACCAAAGAATGCATAGGCTGTTTAAAGTGATTTCTTTAGAACATCCAAAATCATACATAATTCCAGGATAATGAAAAGAAGGTGTGGGTGAGGAGACAGTAACTTGTTACTTCAAAAGGGGGTTACTATGAAGAAGATATATTGAATTTATGCTTCTAGAACTAAACCTACTAGGAAAAACAAAACAAGAGAATGTGGGCTCACCCTTAGGTTGAGTGAGCTTCTCCAGTGATGGAATGAATCACCAGAGTGAATTCTTCCATGCAGGACCAGACAGATGAAGTACTTGTTAAGGAATCCAAGTAGAGAAGTAATGGCTTGGCCATGATTCCTAAAGCAAAATGCCTGGAAAGCTCTTATGCTATAGATCCTTTTAAGCATTCTTCCTGTTTCTCCTGATCTCTCCCAGTATTGGGAGGTTTCTTTATAAAAATTCTATAGTTAAGCAGGCCGTGGGTCGCTCATGCCTTGTAATCCTAACTACTCAGGAGGCTGAGATCTGAGGATCTCTGTTTGAAACCAGCCTGGGCAGAAAAATCCCTGTGAGACTCTTATCTCCAATTAACCACTCAAAAACCAGAAGTGGAGCTGTGGTTCAAGTGGTAGAGCACTAACCTTGAGCACAAAGAGGTTGAGAGACAATGCCCAGGCCCTGAGTTCAAGCCCCATGACCAAAAAAAAAAAAATTTCTGTAGTTAATATGTGAGAAAAAGAACACAGTATTAACATTTTACTACTAATATATTAATGAGTACACATACAGAGAGAGAAACAGACACACAAAGTGATATCTTTCATCTTTGGGGGTTTTAGTTTCCTCACAATTAAATTCTCTCATCAGTTTCTCCTCTGAATCTTTCCACAATTCTTCACTTGTATGCATGTGCATTTACCACTGTAGGTGATGTGGAGAAAGAGGAGAGATGTAGGACGTTGGAAAGAATAATTCTTAGTTCAGGAAGTTGGTGATTGGCTGGCAGTGATTAGCATGATACTCTGAAGGGTGAGTCCCATGGTGGTCTTCTATGCTTATTCTTTTAAAACAAATATTTTAGGTTGGCAGAAATTGCACACTCTCTCCTGAAGCTGGCACCATATGATACCCAGACAATGGAAAGCCGTGGACTTCGGCGCTACATCATGGAGATGCTGCCCATCACTGACTGGACAGCCGAAGCAGTGAGGCCGGCCCTTATTCTCATTCTAAAGAGATTGGATAGAATGTTCAACAAAATTCATAAGATGCCTACCTTGAGGTGAGGAGGAGCCTACTCAGCTGTTGAAATGACAGCCTCAAAATCAGAATTTATCCTTGGTGTGTTTCTAAGACGGTGGGTCAATCTAGAGTTGAATGGATGACTTACAAGTTTTCTGTTGGTCTATGTGCAGAGCTAATCAGGAACTATATAGCAGGAGCAGTTTAGAGAATGTCACATTTTCTCTAAGAATATACATGTTTTAAGTAAAAGAATTTAAATATATACACATATATACATATATTTACATGTTTCTCTTGAATAATCACCTATTTCTTAAATTATATGCTTCTCATCTGATGATCTTATCCACCTAAGAAACCCAGTAGTCTTTGGATCCTTTTGAAATAAGATAGAATATACCCTATTTACAAAAGTAGCTAAGGAGAGAAGAACAATTTCATATTCAAAGTACTGAATTTAATATAAGTTCAAATATTCATTCAGGTGTCAATTTAGAAAAATACCAAGTTTTAGCATACTCCAGACCTTAAAAGCACATTGAATTGTAACAAATAGTTCCCTCTGGCCTAATTTCATGCCATTCTACATGAACACTTACCACGTGGCTTCTGTTCAGTGGCCTAAGATGCATCTGTTGAGCGGATAGATGCCTATGAGCAGATACCTCTACCAGGAGGTGTGAGCCCAATTGGGAAACTGTCATCCTAGTGAGCAGATTGTTTCATTTGAAGATTCTGGTAGAACCACTAACTGGGCATTTTGAGTTTACTTTAATAGTAAGAGCCTGTTTGTTGTTTTCAATTAAACCCTAGATCAATACAAGAATTACCAGTACAAGATTCAAATACAAGAATCAATACAATTTCCCAGGAGTTTGTAGTACTTGGAATTGGGTTAGCATTTCTGCAGGTATCAACCTGAGCTTTTTCATGTTTAAGCCATCTCAGAAGGTAGTGGAGAACAAATTGGATGATTGCATGTTAGCAATTGATGGCTTGTTCTTATTCACCATGGTGGTGAATATCTAGACATTCCATCAAGGTTATTGATTGCACTGGCAATAAAAATGATAGTTTGAAAGCCCTATTTCTTTGGTGGTCCCAGTGGAACATTTGTGTTTATTAGCAGATGCCTGATCAAAGATATATAACTCTTACAAGTATGTGTCAAAATAAATTCTTAAATAATTTGGTATCAAAGATGTTAAACATCACAAATTGTCCCATTTGTCATATAATTTAGCCATTGTAAATATCATCATGCTTTTCAAAGGCAGATTTCTGAATTAGTACATAAACTTTGTCAATTGTAGGAAGTTTTTCTTGGGAAACATATATGAAGTTTTTTGAATTAATTTGGTTTTTGTTTTGTTTCGTTTTGTTGTGTTTTTTTGTGCTAGTACTGGGGCTTGAACTCACGGCCTGGACTCTGTCCCTGACCTTTTTGCTCCAGGCTAGCTCTCTACCAGTTGAGCCACAGTTCCACTTTCAGCTTTTTTTTCATAGTTTAGTGGAGATAAAAGTCTTACAGTCTTTCCTCCCTGGACTGGCTTTGAACCTCAATCCTCAAATCTCAGCCTCCTGAGTAGTTAGGATTACAGGTGTAAGCCACTGACACTACTTTATGGGATCTCAGTTCAATAGAAAGAGTATTGACTGAACCTGATCTGTGCATTCTTTGGACAGTTTTTATGTAAAAGAGTTTAATATGCACTCCTTTATAAATATGTTTTCAATACTAACAAGAAAGTATATAGAAATAGTATTCATATCAGCAAAGCCCAACTTGCTTATTTTGGAGTATGGAGATGAAATATTTCAAACTAGGACAATTATAAACTGGATTTGTTTTCATTACAAAAAAATCCTTGTTTATCTGATTGGATTATGTGCACCACCATTTATAGTACCATAGATAGTAACTAAACATATTTCTTAAGTGAGAGAAGGGATGGGTTAGGAGGGATGGGTGACAGTGTTGTCAGACATATTGTATTCATGTAGTGTTTTGTAGAATGGGAACTTCTTTGTGCAACTACTTAAAGATAATAATCAAAAATATAAAATTAAATTTAAAAGAAAGAAAAAAAGAAAAAATATCATTTCTTGTTTGGTCAAGGAAGAATACTTTTTCTCCACCAGCCCTGGACCTTGAACTCTGGACCTGGGCATGGTCCCCAGGCTCTTTTAGCACTCTACCACTTGAGCTACATACAACACCACTTCTAACTTTTTCTGTGATTAATTGGAGATAAGAACCTCACAGACTTTCCTGCCCAGGCTGGCTTCAAACCGCAATCCTCAGATCTCAACTTCCTGAGTAGTTAGGATTACAGGCGTGAGCCACCAGCACCCAGCTAAGATTACTTTTTAATATACCTTTTTTAAAAAAAATGTCATCTTTTGACAAGTCAAGCCATACACATCTAATCCATAGTAGCAAGATGTAGAAATGAATGGGATCAAGTATAATCTGATCAATAGACTTCCAAAACGCAGATGAGGAAGATGAGTTCTCTTGGTAGTCTTTACCCAAGGGCTGATCTCCTACAATGGTAGTCTGAGGATCCTCTCTCAGTCTATAATTGGGGAACTTAAAATTTCAACCCATTCATCATCTCTGTTTCTTTCTTCAATAGATTTTGTCTCATTAGTCGGTGGGGCAGGCGTGCCTCTGCTACGTTTTCAGTATCTCCTTCCCCTCCCAGTGTGCTCTGTACTTTTGGAACAACATGGGTAAACCTCATCCCGTTGAAGCACTTTGATGTCTCAGACACACACGTCTTGTCTTAGATGGCGTCACTGTCTCATTCACTTGTTTCAGACTGTCTCCAGAAGGGAGCCAGGTTCCTAATGGCTCCTATATTGTATTCCAGGCGACAGGTTGAGTGGGAGCCTGCCAGCAATTTGATTGAAGGGGTTTGTTTGACACTTCAGAGGCAGCCAATCATATCCTTCCTGCCTCACCTTAGGTCACTGATCAATGTCTGTGTCAATCTGGTGAGTAGCCAAGAGGCAATCTTCTGAAACTTTGCACCATTTCACTCTGCTATTGATTTCTCTGCATTGAAGATTTACAGGTCAACTACTTTGTGCCCCTACCTACCCGGGCAAAACAGATGGCTCAGGTGACACTGACAATAGGTACATTTCAAGGTGGTGCGTGGGGAGACCCAGGGGCCCATCCCTAATCACATGGGATTTTGGTGTGCAGCTTCCCATGCACTACTTTGACAATTTACCTCCTGAAGTTGCGCTGAGAGTTGAGGGCTGCCAGTTGGAGAGTGGGGTGGTTAGAGTCTGCAAAATTGGCCAGAAGTTGAGGTCGTCTGGGGTGGGGGAGGGGGTCCTCAAAATGCAAAGAGAGTTCTTCTTTTTAAAAAAAAAAGTGCCAAATGACACAGTGAGTTGGCCAGCAGTCTAAGATGAATGGAAAGAAAAACTATTTTAATCATTCAAGTAATATCTAGAGTCTGGTCCTGACAAGGTTTTGTACAATGTGTGAAAACCATGGTAGAGCATTTCACTGAGTAGGATCTGCTGCTTACCTAGCTGGGCAATGAAGCTGTAGCCGGAATGTCTAGTGCAAATAGTGTTGTTGCCATCATCATTGTTGTCAGTATTTTGCGCCATCAAAAAATGTTGCCGCCCTTCTTCCAGTCCACGAGTAAGTGTCCAATCTCCTGATTAGAAGAGCTTTTTTTATTTTTAGTTCATCTCTCATTATTTACATAGTTAGCTATAAACAGCATTCTACAAAACCTTGGCTGAATCTGATGTCATGACTGATCTGACTCCAGACATTACAGGCCTTAAAAAGAAGGCTGCAAGAGAGAAAACATTGAAAAATAACATGCCCAACCTTCAATTTATGATGATTATTTATTCTGATGATGATGATGCTAATTATTATTGAGTGAAACTCCTTTACTATGGTTGCATGAAATTGCAATGGTCAAGGCTGGTCACGTGCTCTGTTTGTATTTCAGGTGATGGGAGTGGTAGGACCTTCCAGTGTTGCTGATGGATTACCCCTTCTTCATCTCAGCCCTTATCTCTCACCACCTCTGCCCTTCAGCACAGCTGTTGTCCGGCTTGTAGCATTGCAGATACAGGTGTGACTGCCTTACCTGTTTGTCACGCTCATTAACTTGCTGGCTGAGGCACCGGATCACGGTGTTCTTTTATCTCTTTCTGCAAAGGCTGGGCAAAATCTGTGAAACCAGAGTGGGAACACCTCCAAACTTTTCATAGATTTGGAGCTTCCGTCCTGAGCATGGCCCTAAGTTGTGCTTCTGTAATTCTTCTTGAGATCTCAAAAATAGCAGAGTCATCTTGTCTTGCCACAACCTCAGGAATCATTTCAGTCATTTAAAACAAGGGTCTAGGGATAAATGGCTCACAATTGTTAATTAAAAGAGGCAGTAGTATTCAAAGCCTGGTTTTAAATTATTTTGAGAAAGAATTACAATATAAGATTCTTTCAAGTGTTATTACTAGACTTTGAATATCTTAATTTTCTTAATGATTGTGGGCTACATATTGTTGATGTGTTTTAAAGAAAATTGTCCTTAAAAATAAAATAGTCCTCCCAAGGTAAAGTACAGAACCTGCCTATTTATCTCTGGTATCCAATTTTAAAGCTCTGTGATCTATAGAAAGGTTACAACTGATATAGAAGAGGTAACTGATCTACCCATTTCTAACATCCATTCTCTGACCTTCCAGAGAATGGATCTGTGATAGAAAATATTAAGAGCTACAGCCACTGTATAGAAGAGAAACAATGACATCCCCAAAGTGACGTGCTTCCAAAGATTATTTGTCTCTTTCTCTATTGTCTATTGCTTCCTGGCTTAAAGAAGGCCTAGGCAGGTGTCTGAGGACTTTAAATAACTCCCAAATGGAGCAAGTGGAAAGTTCTCATTTTCCTCTTTTCCTTTATTTCTTCGTGGACACACAGAGAAAACTAATAGAGGAAATAAGGTGTGTTTGTATGTGACCCTAAGGATTATAACTTCACATTTAATATGCAAGATGTTACTGTCTTTTAGGAATGTAGTTCTCAATTATGTCAAGCCAGTGGTAAAGTATCAGTTTTGATCCAATCTCGGATGCTGCACAGAAGACAATTGCACTTATAGTCTACAGGAGCAGCCAGCAGGGAGGCACCGTCTCCTTCATGCTATGTAAAAACATACTCAATGCATGTGGTGGTCCATTAATCTCTTTTTCTATTATTGCTGCGCAGGCTTTAAAAGAAGATTTCCCTTTAAGCCATGTGATCTCCCCATTCACCAATCAAGAGCGAAGGGAGGGGATGCTTTTAAATCTACTCATCCCATTTGTGCTCACAGTAGGATCTGGAAGCAAAGGTCTGATTAATTTAACTAAAGGAAACTTACCACTGTTGATTTGATTACTTAAATATTGGTCTGTTACTTCTTTTTCTTTTTCCCAGGAAGGCCATCACTTGAAGCCTATCTAAATAGTTGTAATAGGGGTACTTTAGGAAATAAGAATTTCACTTTCCTTTTCAGTTTAGCTGCCCTAAGCCAAGAGTTTCTCTGCTCTACTCCATAGAAGATACATCCTAGTATATTGTCTCAATTCAGTTAAGAAAATGGTGATGAGTTGAAATACATTACGATGAAAATTGGCAGGTGAATGGACTCTGTAATACCACTGAGTTTAGCAGAAATCCTTCCACTGTCATTAAATTTCAATATGTGTTTATTACTCTTCCTTCTGGAGGGGGGTCTTTCTTTTAGGAAAAGCTTATCTCAAATATAAGGAAAGTGCATTATGAATATTTGCAAAAAGAAGGAGATTGAAATGGTAAGCAGGAGAACTGGCTAAGAGCACAGGTCTTGTGGTACCAACTATAGATAATCCCCAGGTACCAAGAAGGCTGTGTGTGATCAAGAGAGACACTGTCCTTGGAGGGAAATCTCCCTATTTCTATAGTGTTCTAGTTTGGAATGGGAAAGAACTGTTCTTGCTTCTAATGTAAAAACTCTACCTGTGACTCTTCTCCTTTCCCCCTCCCAAACTGCCCTTCAGATAGCCCATGGCTGGAGCAGCCGGAGGTGCAGCTGCTGCTGCAGACAGTCATTAATGTGCTCCTGCCACCGCGGATCATCAGTACATCCAGGAGCAAGAACTTCATGTTGGAGAGCTCCCCTGCCCACTGCTCCACCCCTGGAGATGCAGGGAAAGACTTGCGCAGGGAAGGGCTGGCAGAGTCCACCAGCCAAGCAGCATACTTGGGTATGTTCCCAACTACCCTCCTTCCCTCCCTTCCTCTCTCATACTTCCATATGTGCAGTATCTAAATTACCTGGTTGTTTTGAAAAGATTTCTGGGGGCATATACAGAAGGCATCTTCAATAAGCACTACTTCTTATTGAGTATAAGATCACGAGTTAGATTTTTGTGGCTCTTATGAGCTCTAGGCTTAGTCTAGTGTACAAGGACACTGTTGCACAACTCATGGGGTTCACTGGGCTGTTATGTGAATGGAGTCCTTGGTCAGTTTACATCCTGAGCAGTTTGACATGCTGGCCTTGCCTCTCCCCAAAGGCTTTTCAATTCCCTTTTCCCTTCCTCTGTTACTCTCATGTATCCTATGGTTACCTTTAGATTGATGTTCTCCCTGGAATACTTGAAAGCCACTCTGTGCCCCTGAATGATCTAGGCCAGGGGGAAAAGCACTGTCTTGCTGTAGCACTGAGAATAAGAAACACTGATGCTAGGAAACTTCAAAAGGAGAGAGTGGAGAACTTGATGACTCTCTCCAGTTCACCCAAGCAGAGGTTGGGAAGGTGAAGCAGACAAACATAATGAATAAAATGGAGCCTAGGAGGTTGGAGTGTGAGGCTATCTGGATGTCACTGTGAAGGGGTATGTTTGAAATGATGTCACGGACAACAAGAATAAAAAAAGGAAAAGGGGGAAAAAAGGAGAAAGGAAAAATGCACCCGTGCAAGGCATGGAAAGATCAGGTTTAAATAAAACCCAGACTTTGAAATAGAGCAGTACATGCAATTAGGGTTTACCCACAGGATGATGGAGAAAAGGGGCTCTGTGGTGAACTTGACTCTCAACTTGACTGAGTTAGAAGATGCTTAGGAGATTCATAAAGCATACTTTTGAATGTTTCTGTGAGGGGCTCTCCAGAGAAGACTAACTAAGCAGGGAAAGATCCTCCCTAAATGTGGGCAGAACTGTCCAACAGCCTAGGGGCTCCAGTAGAGAAAAAGGGAATAGAGGAATAAGCCAGCTAACATAGACATTCTCCTCAGTCTCTGCTCCCTGATCACCATGATGTCCGCTGCTCTGCTTTGCTATGCTACGAGGGACTGAAAGCTCTGGAACCCTAGGCCAAAATAAATCTCCCCTCCCTTCAAGTTATTTTCTGTCAGGTGCTTGCCACTCTGGGGAAAAACCAACTACACAGGGACTTGCCATGTAAAATAAGGATATGAAAAGGTAGGTGTGGAGTAAATGTTTTTCAATCCTCTCTACTTCCTTCCTTTTTAATGAAGTTGTTTAAAAAAAAACTTGGCCTATTTATCCAGGCGACTGAACAAATGTATGTGTTTTATTTTTGTACTTCTTTTTCAGCATCTTACATGTCCTAAATAGTGTTTTGTATATTCATCTCAGTAAGATTTCACATCCTCACATCAATTCTAAAAAATTTCTTATTCTTACTTTAGGAGTGAAGAGAATAAAGTCTCAAAAGGTTGGCCAATTTGCATATCAATGCACAATTAATACATGAAAAGAGCCAGATTTAAATTCAAGCCACCAGAATCTAGTCATACAGCTTGTGTGTTGAGCTGATAGGGGAAGGCAGAAAGACAGAAACCGATAGGCATGAAATAACGGTAGGAGGGCTGGGAAGGTGGCTCAGTGGTAGAGCGCTTGCCTTGAATGCATGAGGCCCTGGGTTCGATTCCTCAGCACCACATAAGCAAAAAGAAAAAAGCCAGAAGTGGTGCTGTGGCTCAAGTGGTAGAGCGCTAGCCTTGAGCTGAAGAGCTGAGGGACAGTGCCCAGGCCCAGAGTTCAGGCCCCACGACTGGACCCAAAAAAAAAACAATAGGAATTGAGGAGTAAATTAATATCTACCAGCAATATCCCCAGTGTTCTTGATGGTAAATGTGAAAGAAAACACAGAATTAACTAAAAGAAAAAAAAAAAAAAGAAATAACGGTAGGAATGTCATTAGGAGCAGGCTAGGGAAAAATAGTCATTTCCATTCATTTTGGTACTTGTGTGGCTAAGGACAGGAAGTGAGAGAAGTAAAAAGTGGGATGTTGAAGCAGGAGATGTGTCAGAGTTCTATCATCTCCTCCTGTGTTACAAGGCATCGTTTTCCCCCTGGAAATGTCCTTGAGGACCTTAGCACCTTGAAACTCTCTGTGGCTTTTACAGAGTGGGATTGCTGATACTCAGGTGGGTCCAGAATGGTTCCCTTGACTACCCAGAGGCAGACCATGTTGGGAGTCTAGGATGGCAGAGGAGGCTTGCGACATGATCCTTGACATGGTTGGGTCACTCTGATACATTGTTTGGGTAATCTGTTTCCTGGAAATACAAAGGGCTGCCAGAATGTAGGAGATCTTAGAAGAGAAATCCAACAGGATTAGTCATCCGGAATGATATAGATCTGGGAGTACATAATTCCATTTGCTGGTGAATACCAAATGGATCAGTTTAAGATGGAATAGGGAATGGAGCAGAGGAGAAAGACTTAAATTTTAACTATGTATTTCAGCATTCATTTGATTTTAGTTTTTTAGGAACTTGAGTACTTATGCTTAAAAGAGCAGGAAAATATTTTAAAGCATTGAGCTGAAGATGTGTATAGTATGATCACGTTGCCATAAAGCCACTGTAACAATGCTTTTGCATAGTCAAACTTCAGTCACACATCACGTTTTTATTTTTCTTTCAATCCGATGGACAGCTCTGCTTTGTTTTCCAAGTGTTCAATGCACTTGTGAGAGACAATTGTGGGCAAAATTGACTATACCAATTATACCAACATTTTGCCTTGATGCCTTGCTCAAGAGTACGTGCTAAGATTTTGGAAACATGAGGTTTAGAAGTTGAGAAGATTCCTTGGTGTTGTAGCTATGGATAGTGGCTATGGTAGGCACAAGTCCTCAGGCTGTCTTTTCTCTCCTCCGGGTGTGAAGCATTGAAGGTGATTCTCGTCTGCTTTGAGAGGCAGCTGGGAAGCCAGTGGTACTGGTTGAGCCTGCAGGTGAAGGAGATGGCTCTGCGGAAGGTGGGCGGCCTGGCCCTCTGGGACTTCCTCGACTTCATCGTGCGCACCCGGATACCGATCTTCGTGCTCTTGCGTCCTTTCATCCAATGCAAGGTGTGGTGTGTGCCCCTCCCTCCGCAGTCACAGCCCCACGAACACTGTGCTCTCCACTATGGCAGGGTTGGGGCAGGAATGCCGCTGGGATGGGCTGTGGCCAGTGAGCACTGCACAGGATGAGAAAACAGCCCAAATGTACCCAGAGGATAAAATCTCATGTTGCAAGTACTATCAGTTACTAGAGTGTATAAAACTTAGCTCCCCTGGCTCACCACCCACTCCATATATATATATATATATATATATATATATATGCATAATGTGTGTGTTTATATGTAATCTCTATCTCTATCTCTATCTATCTATCTCTATCTATCTATCTATATGCATTGGCCCAATAGACTGGTCTGGAGAGCCTTCTTTTAGTGTCAGTGCCATAACAGAGAGCTAATTTTAAATCAACACAAAAATATGGAATGCTAACTGCTTGTTTTTCCTCCAGTGCTCAGCCACTATTCACTTCATGCTCTAATTTCTTGGGAGCAGTGGTTCCAAACCGTGTTATTAAGTACTTCCCAGATAAAAATTCCTTCTAAGGCTATCATGTGAATTACTTCACTTACTCCTCTCAACTATGGAGTAAGTAATTAGCCCATTTTATAGATAGGGAAACTGAGTCCCTAAGAATGTATTGCCTTCTTTTCAGCTTCTGGCCCAGCCAGCAGAGAATCATGATGAACTTTCTGCCCGGCAGCACATTGCTGACCAGCTGGAGCGGCGCTTCATACCACGTCCTTTGTGTAAGAGCTCGCTCATTGCTGAGTTCAATAGTGAACTAAAAATTCTAAAAGAAGCAGTTCACAGTGGATCAGGTATGTGCACACAGGGTCTCTGGGATTTGTTTGAGAAATGGAGTTCACAATGCGCAAAGAATTCTCTGCTCAGGTCACTGCTCTTTGGGGGGCCATGCCTGAATCAGCGGACCTAAAATATCAATAGATTTGATTATGTGACAATTGTGAATAACAAAATAGTACTCAAAAGGGTATCAGAGGGGTTTATTTTTATTTATCTCCTAGATTGCTTTTTTTTTTCAGTTTTCACTTCAGTAAAATAAGCTCTTTCCTAAATGTTGTTAAGAAAAAGAAAAACTTGTTTGCTTTCATTTAAAAAAAAAAAGAGGACCCACATTTACTGTCTGATTACCCATTTCACAAGTGTTACTTCCATTCATCCACACAAGTATCTGTATGGTGCATCACTGAAGGTGCACTTAAGTGAGGAAATTAAGACTTGAGTAAATGTTGAGTAACTCACATGCATAGAAAATGACCATGATGTGGTGATTTCAAAGTAGGTCTGCATGATTTAACTGATGATCTAACTTTTTCACAGATTTGAATGGAAAGAAGAGTTGACAGGATAGAAGGTCTTTATTCTACTCGATTGATTATCTTTGAGTGTGCACTGTTTACCTTTTTACCGTTCTTTCAACAGCAGACTGATGAGGAAAGAATATAAATCATTATCTGCCATTAGAGGGCAGTCATTACCCATAATTAAAATATATGTTGGAGATTTTTGGTGTTTCTGAAGCCTCTACTGTTTTGCACTGTATTACAGATGAAAATTTTAACAGGTGTAATCTCAGTTATTTTTGTATATTACCATTCAAATATTTTGCCTAATCTGATAGAGGATCAATGAAATAATTTGATGAAGGACTGAGGGGTTTTTGTATAGCACAGTTTCTAGAAAAGAGGAATAAGAACTGTGGATAATCTGTTTTGATCTTTGACTATGATGTCCATATAAAATCATACCCATCTATTTATTAAAGCCTATGGAGTCATAAATATGTCTCAGTAAACACTGACAATGTGGAAAAGGAATTCAGAATTAATTCAACATTTTAATTTCCATCCTACTAGCCTTGGAAAGTGAAATAGATCAGCAACAAGAGAAGAGCCAATATCCAAGTGTTTTACATTGCTAGGGATGTCATCTTCTTTCAGGAAACTGTTCAGTTATAAACCAGTGGCCAGTACTTTGTCTTACAGATCATTTGTCTGGAACACATTGACCTTTCCTTAAAAAAAAAATAAAAGTGGTCAAGAGCAGTAAAACAACATCCCTCTCCCCCTGCAACGCCTCATCTTGCATTTCCTTTGGTCTCTCCTGCCCCACAGCCTATCAAGGGAAGACATCTATCAGCACTGTGGGAACCTCCACCTCTGCTTACCGCCTGAGCCTTGCCACCATGTCCCGCTCCAACACCGGCACAGGCACTGTCTGGGAGCAGGACAGTGAACCATCTCAGCAGGCTTCACAGGATACCCTGAGTCGGACTGACGAGGAGGAGGAAAGTAGGTTACTCGTACAATCCAGGCAGGCAAAACAACTTGGCCATGAGCTTGAGGACTTGGAGAAGAGTTCTGCCCTCCTAACCATTTCCAGTTCTCATTCCCTTAGGGATTTTTGCAAGAAGGATGCAAAATGGCATTGTGACCAATTCTACAATTTTAAAAAATTTTATCTTTAAGTAGTTGTACAAAGGAGTTGCCACTCAACAAAGTAGTATAAGAATATAATGAAACTTGATCATGGTTATCTTTTTCATCGTTCTCCCCAACTTCTCCCAATCCCACCCCTTCCCTGTTCTTAATTTTGTAGAATACATTGAATTTTATATCTGCATTTCCTCCCCGTCCTCTCTTCATCTGTCTACCCACTACCCTTATTCTGCCACCCCTTTTGAGGACCTGTTTCCTGATGTTCATTTAGTTGGTCTCTGAGCCTTTCTAAGAAATGACACTGATTTGAGTTCTCCTCTGAATCTACCATATTTCAGTTAATACACTTGGATTAAAATGCCTGTGCTTCTATACATTCCTTGAAAGCTTTAGTTGTTTGGGAAGAATTCAGGCAAAAAGCAAATCTTTAGTGACCCTTAAATTATTTGGGGGCTTATATATTCAATTTTCATTTAAACTGTGCATAAATAACTTAACCCTCCCTTTTGGGATATATTGCTTGGAGGATTGACTAACATTTCTATTGTCAGTTTGAGTAGGAAATGTGGGAAAACATATGTTCCTAAACATATGTTGGTCATGCCAGCCGAGATCAAATCAGCAGGCTTTCTTGAAGAAAAACAACCCAAATCAAAGTTAAGAGAAAACCAGAAGAGGTCAGCCCAAGGACTTCTAATGCATGTGGTAGAGATGTAGTGCTAGGAAATGAAAATAAATATGATAAAAAAAATACTTACTTGGAATGTTTAATATGAGTTAGTTTAAAAAAATAAAAGTAGAATAGTTTCCATTTGTGCCACTGTCATTTCAAAGGCTGCTCAAATAGCACTGATCATTTTCCACTGTTGTCTTAAGATACTTTGATATGACAAATGCCTTAAGAATGAAAACAAACCTAGATTTCTACTCAGAGCCTCTTCCTACAAAAGACCCTTTCTGAGCTAAACAAATAGAGGAAATGGGATTTGAGGTCAGAATTTTAATTAACTAAGATGAATGAAAGGAGCAGGTGTGATCGTGCATGTCTATAATCCGAGCACCAAGGAAGCTGAGGCAGGAGGATGGTCAGTCCAAGGGCAGTTCAGGTTACATAGACCTTGTTTCAAGAAGGAAAAAGAGGAGGAAGAGGAAGAAGAGGAAGAGGAAGAGAAGAAGAGAAAGAAGAGGAATAAAGTGTTAATGTCCCCCTATAGTTGAGTATAAAGTAGAGGAGGAGAAATGAAAGCTTTGTTAAAATACTTTTCAACAATATTTCCAGGAATAGTTTCAAGTAGGTCAGATAAAGTGATCATCTCAGTGTAAGCAACTTGTAGACAAACATGTATCTAAATCTCCCTGGTGTGTGCTTGTGGGAACACACAGAAAGTTGTAATCAGGGAAATATTGAAAAAGTCTTGACCAAGAAAATACAATGAAGAAAACAAGAATCAAAACTTCAAGATAAATAGTAACTCCTAGAAACAATTCAGAACTTTTAGTTAAATTCATTTTTCTTTAATTCTTGACGTAGAAATTTTTCTTAATTCTGGGAAATGATACCATATATCTTCCCTAGAATTAAATCTTTGTGAATATGTAAATGATCTAGTTAGTAAGAAGGAACTGGTGAAGAAAAGTCGAAAAAGCATAAATCGATAACACTGCCTAAGAGATAGCACTAATAGCAGAGGCTAGTGTGGGAAGCATGCATCTGAAAGCTAGGTTGCTAATAAATGTTATATGTAATGTGGTTGTGATGTGGGTATGTACTAATTATATGGTAGGGCGGGGGGGGGGGGAGAGGAGGAGGGAGGTGTGGGAGTGATAGGGAAACTTGAATTGAACATTTGCCGGTCATAAAATCTATATTGACCTCTAACAGTTCGAAGGAAGAGAAAGACATTAGATGCATTCTTGTAGAGAAGATGATGCATATGCACAATATAGAACACTTAACGACGAGCTTAGTAGAAAACAGCCCACGACTAATCACCAAACCAATATTGGAGAGTGTTAAGTGGCATGAATTCAGATAAGAAGAAAAAAAACTGGTCAGAGCTAGGAGTCCTGGTAGAAACAGCTCAGTTTATCCTACTATATTTTTCATATTTTCAACTTCTCTGCAGACATACCTAAAAAGAAAATGCCATACTATGGTAGGAATCTATTTTAAATCCATCATGATTAAAATTTAAATTTCTAGTATTTTTCATATTTAAAAGCTAAGTTCAATTACAAATGTACACTGGAGAATTTTTAAATATAAGATTGTCCTCTATGGTAACATGATTCACCAAAATCCAGTGTGTTTATTGAAGTGTATTTAGTGATCAGCAACAAATGACACTATCTCACTTAAAATGAGGTCATTCATAAATACTGTGCTAAAGCTAATTTTCATATGGATTTGAGTACATTAATTCTGGTTCTATGGAAAAATACATAGTTAAATTTTAAAATAAGTCCTATTTCTGAATTTTATAAATTTTTCCTTAAAAAAATCTGTAATAGTCTTTCCTACAGCTAGCCAGAAATAATTAAATACACTAAACACAGGTTTTGAATGTCAGGGAAATATACTTGACTCATTCAATAACAAACTCCTTATTGAACTATTGTAAGCATATCTTACAAATGTATATTATGTTTTTTCTGAAATCTTCTATTTACAGGTGCCTGCCAATATTCACAAATAATATATACATACTTGGAAAAACAGACAAGAAGCTGATTTATTTCATGCAGGCTGTTGTAGTGTAGGAAGGTGGGAGCTGTCTAGGAATAAAGTATTATCATTGATCCATTTCAGGGTCTTAATTTTTTCATCTATATAAAGGGACCGATGATCATTTTGCTTTACAGATGACATTGAAATTGTGTGCTCAAGCCAAAGAACCAGGTACTGCTTTTATTGTTACTTTCTGACCAGTACTCTAGTTTTTATAATGCTCCATTCTCTGCCACTTTTCAGATGACTCAGTAAGCATGCCCAGTGTGGTAAGTGAACAGGAAGCTTACCTCCTGAGAGCCATCGGAAGAAGGCGGTTCTCCAGCCATGTCTCCAGCACGTCTGCACCTCAGGCTGAGGTGGGCATGTTACCCAGCCAAAGGTAAAGGGCCACGACTACCCTCCTCTCTGCACTTGGGGGCAAAGGAAGAAATTCTAAAACTACGTTCACCTTATTCTACAAACACTTAAGAGAAGCAAGCTATGGTTATGGTTTTAGGAAGCCTATTCAGCAAAGGACTTTGTAACTAGTTTTCCTGCAGGTAATAATTTGTGATTTTGTAAGCCAGGCTAGTTGAAAGGACCCTGTCTTCTAATCCAAGCATTGTCTCTCCTTAAAAACTGTCCAGACATCAATACATGATCTTCTTTATAAAAGCCAAGTGACCATTTATCATGAACGAAAGACAGTAAGGAGTATTTGGCACAAAGGTAGGGCCAGCTTGACTTGCTATCTTGATAAGATATAGGCTTCTGCTATATTATAGTATTCAGCTGGAATAGGAACGTTGAACCAAAAAGAAATGGACCAACGCAAATATGTGTGACCTTGAGAAGGTCACTCAAAAATAGCCTACAGATCTCTCCTGTGTGAAATGAGGATGTTGGCTAAATGATTTTTAAGGGAACTTTGCTACAGTTCTCCATTCCACAACTTCTTTTTAAACATTGTATGCATTCTCCACTGTATAAAATAGAAGGTGAAACTCGTTCAAGATATATGTGTATATATAAGAAAAGTATAACGCAGAAAATATTATGAGTTAAAACATTATCTTTTTTTAGAAAACAATGATATATTTACTGTAGGGAGTGAAATCTTTCAAAGAATTGTTCTAACACATTTGTTGTCCATTTTTAATAACCATTGTGGTACAGTTCACACATAAAAAATAAAAAAGTCATGTCACACTAGTAAGTTCACATAACACCAGTTTAATATGCAGAAAAAACTGTCTTAGACTCAATCCTTTAACCAAATGGCTCAAGTTGAAAGGGGTAACATTGATCAAGATATATTATATTCATAAACTGCTTTGTTAAATGGTAACTTTGTACAATTACCCAAAGATATTTTTTAATTTAAAAAACTATTGAATAGGGACAAATGATAAAAGATAATAAGTAAATTGTGTATGTTTAAAGGCAATAGTTTATGTAAGTGCTAATCATTACAAAGGTTAATAACATAGAAAGGTTACCATCATTAGAGTTTTAGAGTTTATTTACTTCATATTTGGTATTTTTTCTTTGAAAAAAAATTTATACATAAAACATAACCAAAAAATAGTCAATAATATCTAAATTTATAAAGTTACATAAGCAACTAGTGTTGGTGGCTAACAACTTACTATAATTGATAACAAAGAGCAAGACTGTACCAAAAATAAAACTAGCAACTTATTCTAACTTAAATGGAGAATTTTAAATAGAGAGCTCATGGTTATTTACCTAAAATAGCCCAGATTATCAATTCCATTTCTACGTAAGTACTAGTGGGTCAACCTGTTTCTAGGGAGACCATCCATCTTGTACAGAGATATTCTAGCAATTCAGAAAAGATAGGGCTAATCCCTTTAGACTTCAATCATATGTGGGGATGTTAGTGAAGGTAACATTGTCTCTGCCCAGTTGAGACAATAAGCCTGTTCTTGAGAACAGAGACTACCTACACAATTAGCTAAACTTCAGTCCTTTGGGAATAGGTATACCAGTTTTCTAGAGAGTTTAATTCTACCCAATTGAATAACTATTAATTGAAGCCTTGTAGGTATTTAGTTCAATGATAGGCATCAGAGGAAAATCAGACAAAGTATGACAATTTCCATTTACAAATCGCAATTCAGCTATATGCAAATAAATCGATAAACATTCTTCTCTCACTAAGCCAATAAATTTCTTCTTTTGGCATTTGTAATTCAATCACTACAGGATGGAAAGTACATGTGGGTTCCATGTGAATTTTCTGGGATACCTTCCTTCCATTTGTTTATTTGCATTTTCATTGCAAAATTAGTGAGGGAAATTGAGTTCTTTCTTTGCTTTTCTTATGGCATCAGTTCCAAGAAGTTGGTTATGGCAATTCATGGTAAGTGGTTTCTGTGTGAAAATGTCAGGACACATGAGAAAGAAGCAGGGTCCTGCCTGGCCAAAACAAACAAACAAACAAAAAAACCATGTATGAAAGACAGGTTAAAATGAATAACCAAACATTTACCAAAGGAAATGCTAGTTTCATCTTCGACAGACTCATTCTGAAGTCCGTTTCAGAGCTCACGTGTCCATCTGGAGCTCATTTTAACTCTTGACCAATAAGTAAACCAGTCCTCCGAGAGTCGTATCCATCTGAAGTCCTGCCTTCCCCCATTGCCTTGAGTCCTATGTCTTGACAAACCCAGCACAAGGTGAAATGGTTGACCGTGTCTCCTTTTCCTTCCTTGTTCTGTTAAACTTATTTGTTTTTGGTTCTTGGAAACAGAAAATTGCATGCCTTTTTTTCTTTTTCCTTTTCTCTTTTTCTTTTTTCTTCCTTTTGCATTTTCTTTCCCTAAATGCTTCATCTCCCTACCCCTCCTGCAGTGAACCTAATGTCCTCGATGACTCCCAGGGCCTGGCCGCTGAGGGCAGCCTCTCTAGGTACAGTGTCAACACTACCTGTCTATTGGTGTCTGTGCTGGGAAACTAGCTGTTCCCTGTCTCTCTGTCTTCTCTGTCTTCTCTCACCCAGTCTTGATACCTATTTCCATTCCTTGCCCTTTGTGTTCATGAACACACGAGCCTGGAAGTCAAAGGTGTAGCAAACCCTCCTTCATTTTCAGCTTCAGAGATCAATCACAAATGGCCTTTAAGAAAAAAAAAATCTTCCTTTAAAAAACAAAAGGGACCCCTGCTGAAGAATTCTCTAGGAGATTGACCCATGGAAGTCTAAAATTTCTGACATAACAGGGGTTAGAGATACAGCTCAGGCATACAGCATATGCCTACTTAGCATGCGCAAGGCCATGGGTTCAACCTCAGCAACCTCTTTCCACAAAGTTCAGTATGGCAAACATTAAATATGCCCATCTAATCATCTCCCCACACTGATACTAAGAATTGCTTTTCAGTCAGGTGCTGGTGGCTCATGCCTATAATCCTAGCTACTCAGGAGGCTGAGGATCTAAGGATTACAGTTTAAAGCCAGCCCAGGCAGACAAACCCCAGAGATTCTTATTCAATTAACCACCAACAAATGGGAAGTTGAGCTGTGGCTCAAGTGGTAGAAAGTTAGCCTTTTGTACAAAAGTTCAGGGACAGGACCCAGGCCCTGAGTTCAACCCCAGGACCAGCACAAAAAATAAAATGTAAAAAAATGCTTTTCAGAAGTATAATATAATTGCCTATCATTTGTAAGCCCCTGTATTAGATCAAAGTTAGGTCTCTTTAGATGGTAAGAAGTAATGATGCTATGAGAACAATGTCATCACAATTTTTATAATTCCTTCACTTTGATGCATGCTATTTGGCAGAATATTTTAATAGCATGTTCAAAGAACACATATAAAGAATGTCTAATCTAGCACAAAGATGACTAAAACTTGCCATGAAGTGTCAGACACAAAGATTTCTTAGAGGAGTCTTACAATGCAAATAATATGATATCTGCAGTTTTATTTTAAAGATATGGAAAAGGGAACTGCACCTTTAACACTCAGATAAAACCACGTCAAACATTCCTAATCTTGTGCTGTTGAATTACACCTCTCAACTAATCCTCATTAGGATACTGCTTCTTGTTCATCCTTAGAGTGTCTTTGTTCCATCTCAAGAGAAAATATTTCCTTCCTGGTTTGCATTATATAGTGAGTACAAAATATCTGTGTTTATTGCTTTATCACAGAGATGAGGAAATGTTGAGAGGCCGTTCCTGTGAAAGGTTGTCTTTTGTTTTCTTTGCATCCTGTTCAGATTTCACATTTTCTTTGGCAACTGAAAATGGGAAATTTAGTCCATCATTGGGTCTTATCTTTTATTTTTTAACACGGATCCATACTTCATACATTCATTTGTGTTTGCAAGCCCTTGCCCTAACAGATAGTCTTTTATTAATTAATGGTAATTGTGGAAGTGCTGCTGAGTGCAAACCTAATTCCATTGGCAGGAGCCTTGCAACAAGGTAAAAGCAGAGAAGCAATAATCCTCATGAAGTTTTCCTCCCTTAGTTATTTACAATTTAAGTGCTCTAAACCAAGTCTACCAGACTGGCCATTGCTTTCAAATAATGCATTTGTTTAATGCTTCAAATTGCATGTGGGAGAAGACAACCTCGATTAAGAGATAGTATCTGTGACCCATGTGCATAGAGTATCAGAGCAGATCTTCATTTTAGCTGGTTTGTACTGCAGCTATTCTAGTTAGGCCAAACTCTTTTTACTGAGTAATAAGTACTAGTCCTGGGTTTTGGAAAGGAGGCAGGAGTTTTGAGTTGGCCAACTCTGGCAGTCTCCAGGTCCACATGATTGAAGTTATATAAATCAGTTCAGTCAGCCCTGGATCCAGTGTCAGTGTGGACAGACTCATTCAGACCCAAAGCTATATACATTTTTTTAACTGCAGTCAGTCATATCAAGACTTTAATGACTATCTTAAAAATCAATTGTTGCTGATGTACAGTTCCTGAAACTGTTGTGTTCTACTCTTGGATGTCAGTCACCCAGGCTCAGCTGTGGTAATTAAGAAATGGTAGGATCCCAATCCTAGCTACTCAGAAAACTGAGTTCTGAGGATCCCAGTTTGAAGCCATTCCTGGAAGAAAAGTTCTGGAGAGTCTCTTAACTCCAATTAACCACTTAAAAATTGGAAGTGCCTCTGTGGCTTAAGCGGTA
Organism: Dipodomys merriami; assembly: GCF_024711535.1. NCBI lineage: Eukaryota > Metazoa > Chordata > Mammalia > Rodentia > Heteromyidae > Dipodomys > Dipodomys merriami. Next base: position 24,233,621 of record NW_027202270.1, on the reverse strand, counting down.
GAGTACTAGCCTTGAATACAGAGTCTCAGAGACAGGGCCCAGGTCCTGAGTTCAGCCACACAACTGACAAAAAAAGAAAGAGGAAGGCAGGAAGGAAGGAAGGAAGGAAGGAAGGAAGGAAGGAAGGAAGGAAGGAAGGAAGGAAGGAAGGAAGGAAGGAAGGAAGGAAGGAAGGAAGGAAGGAAGGAAGGAAGGAAGGAGACTGAGAAGGTGGCTCAGTGGTAGAGTGCTTGCCTTGCATGCATGAGGCCCTGGGTTCAATTCCTCAGCGCCACATAAGCAGAAAAAGCCAGAAGTGGTGCTGAGGCTCAAGTGGTAGAGTGGTTGCCTTGAGCTGAAGAGCTGAGGGATAGCGCCCAGGCCCAGAGTTCAGGCCCCATGACTGACAAAAAAAAAAAAGAGGGGGGGAGGGGAAGGAAGGAAGGAAGAAAGAAAGAAAGAAAGAGAGAGAGAGAGAGAAAGGAAGGAAGGAAAGAAAGAAAGAAGGAAAAGAAATGGGAGAGAGAAGGGTTCACTTCAGACTCTGAAATAACTCTGTTAATTGGAGGGATTCCATCAGTCAGTGGCACATCCACTTTTACCATGTTGAATATTGTATTTCTTGAACTCCATCCTGTCACCAAGTTCTCTTTGGAGGAGAGGAAATTTTGGCATATACTAACAGATGGGTTACAAAATCATCTATTTGGTTTCTAGGCTTTTTTTTTTTTTTTGGTATGAGATTTCTTTAGGCTACAGACTCTTAAAATCATAAGACAGTAAGACACTGGTATGTGAATTACATTTAAGACACACTGTAGCAGCCAAGACCAAAAATACAACCAAAGTAGTCCTCAGGAAAATCTGACCCCCAGGAAGCTTCACCAGACCCATGATATTTTTCTTAACTTTCATGGGAAATTGTTTGTAAGGGAGTGCTTGTTTTAAGCAAAAGAGGGAAGTTGGACTAAGTGGGATAAATGAGGAGACCGATAATCTGATGAACAGGTGGGAACTGGTACACGTTTTACATACCTTTTAAGATTTTTTTTAAAATGTGCTGACAAGTTTCATTTGACAGCTCACTCTGTGAACTAGCAACCTGATAGAAACACAGTGTGATGAAAATTTTCTCTTAGAAATTAACACTGAAGTAATATTCCATGGAATAGCCTTCTACTCTGGAGAGCATTGCTCTGAGAAATATAGAAACTCATTGTTGTTGTTCCTTCCCTGGCCTGCTCTGCTCTTAAACATACTCACATCCATCCAATGGATGTATTTCCTCTCCAGAATAATAGACATATGAAGAAGTTATTTAAGTCCTTAAGACTGGGTTTTCATACTTAGATTTTGTTTGGACATGTTGGATAGTAGGAATTTCACAGCCAGCTCTCATTTAAAAAGAAATTATTGTGCTATTTGATTCTGTAAGCGTAATTTTAATCACAGTGGAAAGTAAGAATGTGGTTCAAGTTTGAACAAGACTATGGTCTAATTGAAATAAAAATAACTATTTAGTAGAAGCCATCTTCCCGATGAACTACATTTTCAAAGTACAAAACTTCACAGGTTTTCTTAAAGCAGAATGTAAAAAGCCTTCTAATTCAACTGAAAAAGAGTGGCTAAAAAATGTGTGTTGTGACTGAGATATATTCTTGAACATTACCAGAACAGTTCTTACAAGCTATCTAAAATCCTCCTTTTTAAATCTGATTCCAGTTCTAATCTCTAATTCTGTGGCAGTAAAGTTATATTTTCTTGAATCCATTAGAGACTAAATAAATGTTAATAACTATCATTTATTGATAAGGGAGAAAGTAAGGTGTGACCTATTGTTTATCTCCCTGTTCTCTACAAATGTTTAATGGTTCCTTTGGAGCTAGTTTTATGCATAAATGCCTATGCTGCAGGCTTTGTTTCCTGCCTCCACATTTCTACAATCACATTAAAACTGAAAACAAAATAACAGATGCAATAAAAAAATACTCTCTTTTCCATGTACTTGTCTTCTAGTGCATCTACTTAGGGATTTTTTTGTTTTTGTGGTTGTGGGGCTTGAACTCAGGGCCTATGGACTATCACTAAGCTTTTTTGCTCAAGGCTAGAGCTCTATCACTTTAAGCCACAGCTCCACTTCCCATTTTCTAGAGCTTAATTAGAGACTCAAAGCCTTTCCTGCCCTGGCTGGCTTTGAACCATGATCTTAAATTCTCAGCCTTCTGAGTAGCTAGGATTACAGGCATGAGCCACCCATGCCTAGCTTTAGGGGTTTTGTTTTGTTTTTATGAAATACACATCAGTGCACAATCTTTCTTGTATTTTCCATTGAGTAATACAGCTTTCTATTACTGAATGGTCCTTCTTTCTTTGTTTAGCCCTTCTTTGTTTAGCCCCATGATGGGTGCTGGGAGCATGGCTCAGATGGTAGAGCCTGAGTTCTAACCCTAACACTGCCAAAAATAAATACTTTTAAATACTGTGAAGTGGTACAACATTTGCCTAGAGAGCTCAAGGTTCTGAATTCAAACTTCAGTTCTGCACTTACCACCACCCCCTGCAAAAAAAGAAAGAAAGAAAAGAAAAACAAAAAAGAAGCAGGGGCTGGGAAGGTGGCTCAGTGGTAGAGCACTTGCCTTGCATGCATGAAGCCCTGGGTTCGATTCCTCAGCACCCCATAAGAAAAAAGAAAAAAGGCAGGAGTGTTGCTGTGGCTCAAGTGGTAGAGCGCTAGCCTTGAGCTGAAGAGTTGAGGGACAGCACCCAGGCCCAGAGTTCAGGCCCCACGACCAGACCAAAAAAAAAAAAAAAAAAAAAAGAAGAAGCAAAAGAAATACTGTTAGATATATAGACTTTTAGAAAATGCATAGATATTTATTCACTACAAGTTACCATTAGCAAACAAAGCGGAAATCATCTGTACCATAATTGCTTTCTTAATTTTATCTAAATCACCCAGCTTGTATTGGATAACAATTATTTTTGTAGACAATTTGATTCACTTCAGTTTTGCCAAGCCCCAGGTCTATTTACTTCTCTCAATTTAAGACCATTTATGATTGACCATAATGATTATTTTCAACAATGATCTATTCCTAAATATGTTTTGATATTAGCTTCAGTTTAGAAAGTTGTATTCACTCTTATTTAGATTGTTTCATACTATTTAGCCAAAACATTGGAAATCACTCATTTCTAATTTTCAAAATAAAAGTTTCAAGAAACTAGTTTTTCACTTAACAGTTTCTAGTGCTTGTCCCATTACTTTGATAAATCCTATAACCTCAACTTTTCAGTTATTTCTTCTTGCTATGATACATGAAATAACTTAACTTACTAAAAAGATCATTGGCCTATTGAGTACAGTTTTAAATTTTGTGGCCATCCAATAAAATATTTCCATAAAGAGGAAAGGAAATGATTTACTACCTTTGTTGTAGGCAAGGGCTATGAAGGGATTCTTTCAAAAAATTAAAACAGGAAATGAGCAGTGATATAGAGAAGTATTTAATGCAAGCACCTTGACTTCCTCCTATTCATTTGGCTCAAGGGTGGCACTCTATCACTTAAGCCACTGCTCTACTTGGGGCTTTTTGATAGTTAATTAGGAGCTAAAAGCCTCACAGACTTTCCTGCCCAGGTTGACTTTGAATCACAACTCTCAGATCTCAGCCTTCTCAGTAGCTAGGATTACAGGCATGAGACACTGGCATGCAGCAATGCAATTTGATTTTTGAGTGTGTTGGTGCTGGGGATTGAATTCAGGGCTTCACACTCTTGTTTGGCTTTTATATTGCTCAAGGCTGATGTTCTCCCATTGGAGCCACACTCCACTACGATTATTGTTAGTGGGCCCTTACATTTCACAGTTAAGCCAGCTGTTTTATTATCATCATCATCATCATTACTTTGTGCTGGTAGCGTGGCAAGTATATACAAATGTTAGCATCATATTTCTAAGAAGAATATAATTTATATGCTGAGTTGTATTTCCAAGAACATTCTATAATTTCATCTTTGATGGGTGTATTCCATGATGAGTTACTGTATCGGTTGCATAGAACAGCTATTTACTACAGCTATAAATTTGGTACATTTCTTACATATAAGCCTCTCTATCCACAGAGAAAAATCTTGATGCTTATGATCCTTCTTTGGAATAATCATCATGAAATTACCATTATATTTTGACATGTAACACTCCCTCGGTACTGTTTTTCTTTTCTTGCACCATTTTTCCCCCTCACAGTTTTGAATTACTGAGACAAGTGGACTGCCTCAAATTCATTTTCTCTGCCCAATTACTTTCAAAACAGAGTATTACCTATTTCCTTTTAGCATTGTAAAAGCAATAAACTAATTACAAACATCAAATGTAAAACAAGAAAGCATGCTACAAACATCACTCTTCATGTTCAAACCATTTTACATTAAAAAACTTCTTTTCTCTACCTTAATGGGAGGTAGTTGGTAAGTATCAACCTCCCTTTATGGCCAAGGGAACTGAGGTAACATTGAGATGTCAATGAAGAATCCATTCTAAAGGAAGCTTTGCTTGATATTGGGAGAAACTTTTTCTACTTTTGTGCAAATGTCTAAATACTCTAATTTAATAGACATGTTAAAATGTATAACGAATAATGAGATGTCATTTCAGACATACCAGCAACGTAGTCTGGACTGATTATCAGAATTTATTATATTATTCCCTAGGGATAATTTTTCATCTTCATAGAAAGGTCAGATATGCTACAAGGTAATACATATGGATAGACATATGCATCTATCTGTCTATCTATCAAGATATATGTGGATATCGTGCATTGCCCATTTGAACTTGGTATTTGGGAGAACAAAAAAGTTTTAAAACAATTTTTGAGTACTCTTTTTAGAATTTTGTATACATAACCCAAATGGTGCAATTACCTTCCTTGTTCATTAAAAACTCTGACAAACGTATTTGACAATAATTTTCTCCTAATAAAAGTGAGTACAAAATTGTAAAATATGACAAGTTCGACTGTTTCAACTATGTGATAGCTAGCAAGCTGCTAAAAGAATATGAGGAACCTTTGATTGTCCATCTTGCTGCCCATTTCTCTTCCTAGAATTGTAGCTAGGTAGTTAGATACCTCATTTAGAAAAAAAATGGGCATAGGTGGATATAATCTTTCTCTTTTCTCCTAGACAGTGGCTGAATCTGGGTTCCTCTGTGGAATACTTTGCTCTAAAAACTCTCTGTAGATGACTCTCCTTTTGCAAAGGCAAAGCAGAAATTAACCCATTAACCAAATAATCACATTGACATCATCCACAGAATGCAATATTCTCTGGGGCACAGTGTATTTTTTTCTCACCCCTTCTCCCATGATAAATACCTACAATACATGCATGCAGAATGAAAAAGAATCATGGGCCCATGTCAATATTTTCAGCTTCACCCAACACTAAAACAGCAATCTCTCTAGTAGCCATTTTTGCTTATAAGAAGACACACATACACAGTAAATTTGGGGGTGGGGGAACAGATTGTTGCTTTTATTAATTGCACAGTGTGTTTGAGTGCAGCGACTTGATTTAAAGCTTCTGAGTTGTAATGATAGCTTATTTTGCCAGCCTCTTAAATTTAAATCATGTTATAAAAACATTTAATTTTCTACCCATGTGACTATTAACCAGTAGTCACGGAGACTTCAGGCTGCAAACATGTGTTGAATGTGCCCCTTCACCCAAATGGATTCTGTGTCTGATGTGTTTGATATTTGTCCATCTTATTTTCATTTAAACTGAAATGTCAAAAAGGTGTTCCCATTCATGTGAAAGAATTGTGTGTGCACACGTGTATGCACATGTGCACACGTGTGTGTGTGTGTGTGTGTGTGTGTGTGTGTGTGTGTGTGGTGTCACTACCTTTTCCATTCCCCTTGGAAAAAAAAATTGAGATTAGAGTATGACATCTCAAGCCTTTTGGTGGCTTTGAAACCAGGGGTGTGGTTGAGAAACATTTTTGCTGAACAATAGTTACATCAGTGATTGAAAACAGAATCTCAATTTTGGCAGTTTCAGGCTACAAGGCCTTGTCCTCCCTCCCAGCCTTGGAAAACCCTTGTCCCAGGGACTCTTTCCCAAACATCCTTCAAAGATAATGGTATCTTTGAAGTGACAATGCATATCAGTGGTTTTGACTAACACCCACCAGAGGATGATCTACTGTACCTTCTGCAGGGAACACTAATACTGTTGATGTTTAACAGGGTGGCAAGTGTACAGAGTGAACCTGGCCAGCAGAACCTCCTCATTCAGCAGCCACTGGGGAGAAAAAGGGGGCTGAGGCAGGTAAGCAGACACTAAAAGTCTGATATTTAATTTTTAATGTCTATGTTTATTAAGATGACACTTTTGCAGGCTTAGGAGAAATAAGCAATACAGAGGAAGTGTAAAACATGGTAAGTACATGGGCCACTTGAAGGTTTGGGGGCCTCAATTTAAGATCTGAATCTTCTTATGTACAAAGCTGATTACTTAGTAAGGTAAGTAGAGCTATAATTCTACTTGTTTGCTATCTGGAAACCTCACTAACAGAAAATCTGTTAATGTAATACCTTTTCCGCAGAGAGACAAAGAGAAGTTATTTTTCAACTCAAGATGAACAATTTAACTTAAAATTGAAAATTATCTTTACAGCTTGTGTGGCCGCCCAGCCCTATAATCCCAATACTTAGAAGGCTCAAATAGGAAGATTCTGAATCTGAGGGCAGACTGGGCTACACAGAAGTTGAGTTTAGCCTGGGTTACATAGAAAGGCTTGGTCTCAAAGGAAACAAAGCAAAATCTGAGAAGTAAACAATCCTATTTAAACAATGATCTTTACAGATTTCCGTGGGTGAATTTCTTTTGTATTACCTTATTTCCTTCTGTGATCTGTGTTGAGCTAGCATATCAATATGGCGCCCAAGCTAGCTTTGAGCTTGTGATCTTCCCGCCTCAGCTTCTCATATGCTGGGATTTACAAGAGGTACTGCCATGCCATGCTCATTACACAACTTTCTAAATGAACATCTAAATGAGGCCCTGTACTACTGCTTTAATGGATATTGATCATGGCATCAGACACTTTGCCACAACTGAGTTGTTGGTTTTTTAAAAACTAAATCCTCTCTTTGAAGGTGAGCATATGTTCAATTTCTACTTTTAGATGAGCAAAGGTTTGTGACTATTCAATAGTTAGTAGTTTTATATCTACTGAAATTCTCAGACATAATTTTAAGTTATGTTCATGTTTAGGCTATATAAAAGGGTAATAAGTGGGATATTAATTGGTTAAAGACATTGCCAGAACAAAGTACTTACAATTAAATAGACAAAGAGAAGTCTGCCAGCTGCAAATGTAGGGAACAGCCAAAGGAACATGAAACATCCATAGGAACATGAAAAAAGTGTCTGCAGCACACTGTTTCTTCCCAAGAAGTTGGACTGTCTTGTCAACTTCATTGTTTTTCTAGTACTAGAGTCTCAACTCAAGGCCTCACACCTGTTCAACTTGCTTGTTCAATTACATTCTACCATTTGAGCCATACCTCCAGCCTAGCTTCTTGCTGACTATTTTGGAGATGTAATCTCTTGGACTTTTCTGTCTTGGCTAGCTTTAAACCTCAAACCTCCAGATCTCAGCCTCCTTCCTGAGTAGCTAGGATTAGAAGTGTAAGCCACCAGCACCTAGTCTGTCTTGCAGTTTTATTATGCCCATTCTCTTTAGCTAAGACGTCCTCTACTATCACGCCAGAAGACTCAGACTGAACCCAGAAACCGCCACGGGGCTCGGCTGTCAACCACTCGCAGAAGTATTCAACCTAAAACAAAGCCATCTGGTGAGGCGTTCTGTGTTGTGTTCCTCCTGTCTATAATATTGGCATGATGCCATGTAGCTCAGCTAGGAGGCCTGCAGACAATGCAGCTGATGGGAATAGAGTGAGACCCTAACTTTTCCTGAAAATTCCACTGCTTTTGTTTCTCACCTTCCTCAATCCCTGTCCATGTCACCATGATCTGGGGAAATGAAACAGCCCCAAGCTAAAACCATTAATATTCTGAAGTTTGAGAATAAAGAGTTGTATTTTCTTTACTCAAACTAGGATCTGGGATTGTTCTATGGTTTACTGAAGTTAACAATATAGTGAATATGCTTTATATACTTTAATATATGTTTTCAGCTGTAATGAGGGAGAATTAAGTTCACTCAATGATCTTTGCAAATCTTTATTTTTAGCCATTTATATACATAAAAAGCCAAAATAAAAACATACAAAGTTGTGACTAAGATCTCATTCATTAAGTCAGCAATGTCTTCATTAAGAACTAAGAGATATTGGTTAATGACAATCATTTGGCATGGACAGTCAATTTCTCTCTTATTTATTATTAATTTATTATTATTTCTAAGTTACAGCTGACCAGAAACGATCTGTGACCTTCATTGAAGTTCAACCAGACCCAACAGCTGCTCCAGCAGATTCACTTCCTACCACAGGCCAATCCCAAGGCTGCAGCCCAGCCTTGTCTAAGAAACCAGAAGGAATAGACAAACCAGTTCTCACATCTTCCCCTGCCATAGTTGTTGCAGATCTCCACAGCCTGTCTCCCAAGCAGGTGAGTGCACTACAGAAACAGGCAAGGCCTGCTAACTGGATATACAAATTTAGTCCACATATCTAAGTCTGGGCCTGCAACACACTGGTGTATGCCATTGTGAAAAAGAAAATTAGGAACATATCTACTTAAGGAGGTCCAAGCCAGGCACCAGTGACTCATATTTGTAATCCAAGCTACTCAGGAGGCTGAGATCTGAGGAATATGGTTCAAAGTTAGCACAAACAGAAAAGTCCATGAGACTCTTATTTTCAATTAACCACCCAGGACAAGTGGAAATAGTACAACACCAGCTCTGAGCAAAAAAGCCAACGCACATTCTCTCATGTGACTTTTAAAGAAAAAAAAAATTTGGAGGTTGGTATAATACTGAGGTATAAACTCAGGTGTCCATGTGCTCTTAGCTTGCTTGCTCAAGGCTGGTACTCTACCACTTGAATCACATCTCTAGCCCAGCTGTACACTGGTTAATTATAGTTGGAGTCTCTCTTTTGGAAGGAGGGACAAAGGGGCTGGCTTCAAACTATAATACTCTCAATCTTAGTCTCTTGAGTAGTTAACATTATAGATGTGAGCCACCAGAACCTAGCTGTTTAAAGAAAACTAAGAAGCAATATTTTTTATCTACATTTTTATGGATTTTAATAGTTAAAAAGTATTTTAGGGCTGGGAATGTGGCTTAGTGGTAGAGTGCTTGTTTAGCAGGCATGAAGCCCTGGGTTCGATTCCTCACATAAACAGAAAAAGCCAGAAGTGGTGCTGTGGCTCAAATGGTAGAGTGCTAACTTTGAGCAAAAGAACCTCAGGGACAATGCCCAGGCCCTGAGTTCAAGCCCCAGGACTGGGGGGGGGGAAAAAGGAAGAAGAAGAAGCATTTTAACGCTATTATATCTTCTTTTGATCTTAACAGTCCATAAGACAAGGATTAAAAAAAACTTTATTAACCTGTAAACTTTGCTAACCTGTTAGAAAAGTGAAGCTTACATTTATGGAATGGCCTATATAGATATTACCTGTGAAAAGTCTACAACTAGGACTTACCTTGATTCCCTGTCCAGTAACAGCTAGACAACTTTTTTTTTTTTTGTATTCTCCTCTGGTACTCATACACCTGCGCATGATGTTATGATCCTTTTCATCACAGAGTGAGCACCAACCCACCGAAGGAGAAAAGGAGGGCACAGAAGTACAAGGTACTGCAGCACACAGCCCTCTCTCTACTCAGCTCTCAGACCCTGATGACTTCACTGGCCTTGAAACATCCAGTCTTCTACAGCATGGAGACACCGTCCTTCATATCAGTGAGGAGAATGGCATGGAGAATCCCTTACTGTCCAGCCAGTTCACTTTTACTCCCACTGAGATAGGGGAGACAGATTCAGTCCTAGATGAGTCTCATGTTTAGTTCTGTGTCTTGTGAGTACTAAAGGTGTAGAGAAGATATGGAAAGGATCCCTCTGTTGAAGGTTGAGTACTTCAGCTTGAGAATTGACTGACTACAAAGCAGCACTTTATGTCCAATTGGTGGCACAAATCTGAGTTGATTTTGCTGCCAATACACCTAATATTTCATAAACATCTTTAAAATCAATGGCTAAAGGGATTTAGTTGTGTGAAAACTGTAAGAAACAGGGAGGAATAGAGGAAAGAGCCATTTCATTGTTTATGATTTAGGAAGCCTTGAAAAGTTACGAATATATACTACGACAGTGCTTTCATAGAGTATTAACAAAAAGTAGGTTCTAGAAAGAAAATGCAATTTTTGAGGTTATTTATATTATGCATCTCATACAGATATTTATTTTTATAATTTCAAAAATATTAAATTCCATATCTATAAGTGGAGATTTACATAAAAATAATAAAGAAAGAATCAATTGGGGAGATTAACAATAAGCCTACAGCTATTTTTGTTTTGTTCAACAATATAGCCAAGTTAAAAGAAAAAAAAACACTATTTTTAGAGCTTAAATTTTTAAAAATTTATTTCCCAACTGTCATCATTACTACATGTCATAAATCAAAGTGCTGATACCATAAAGTCATTCCATTTCATTATAACACCATTAGTGAAAAATATTCTAGAAATCATCAGACAATTGTGAATTAAGAAGTACCTAAACAACTATAAACCCTAAATGTAAATACAATACCTTAAAAGAGATGGTATTCCTACTTCTAGCCCTAACTACAGCAATGCCAATATTAGGATTATTAGGAAAGGTGATTATTTCCTCTTATAATATTCTGTGCCTGCCCTTAAGGGCATATTTCAAATAATAAGGTTACTGTTTCAGAATTAGATCAGTAAAATAATGTTTTCTCAGTAGTAAATATATTCTTATGATCCTTGGGACATTTCAGTTCAGAGGAAAATGTAAAGAATAAGCAATTTCTTTATCAATACAGTCAGCTTGTATATTTTACAAATAGGGCTTTAACTTGAAGTCCAGTTACTTCAAGGAAAGTTTAAAATTCAGAAGGGATGTGAGGCCAATACTTAATGGATTATTGAAGGGCTGAGAATCAGACAATTCAAAGTGATTTCAAACCTTTAACAGTTTACATTAGGAAACTGTTATGTAGCTACTAAGCATTAAAAAACTCATATATATACCTAAATTGGGTATGAGTGTATGTGTGTGTGTGTGTGTGTGTGTGTGTGTGTTTTCTAGTCCTCAAGTAGAAGTCAAACATAGGCTTTGATTACATTAAGATAAATTGAAAAGTCATTCTATGTACTTAAACTTTGACTATGTTGGCTGTGATATGTATATGTATATAAAGAGAGATCTGCTGAACCCATCCTAATCATAAAAGATAATTACTTTTCTGTTAGAATTGCTTAGGAAGTAGATACTGTTTGTAATGGTGACTTACAAGTTCAAATATAATCTTGGGTTGTTGTCCTATTCATTAAGAGAATTAAAGATATCTGTGAGTTAATAACTAGATTTAAAAATTTTAAATCCTCAAATTTAGAAAATCAAGAAAGGAAATGGGCTCTTTTATGTTTTATAACATTTTCACAGCATTTATATTTAATGCTGAGTCCATTCCTAAGTACAGAAGTAGACATGTGTCTTTTTGATGCTATGCTGATATATTTTGCCTGTTAAAAACTATGCTGCTCAACTAGCATTAGAGGCCTTACGTTTGGTAATTGCAAGTGTCTGGGTTATGTGAGTTATTCTATGTATGTGCTTTGTGTCAGTTTCTTGAATCTTGATTCAAATTCTATGTATAATTGTTATCAAATATTTTAATAGTAAATGGGTCAAAGAAGATTGTTAAATACTCAATGAAAATCCTAAAAACCCTTATATATCTATATATTAAATGTACTGGGCTGTTTTGGACATGATTTTACCGGTCTGTCTGTCTTTTAGCCTGACTCCTTCACTCTAGTGTATGAAAGTCTGTTAGAAAGTTTTTCAATAAGCTAAGCAATGTTGTATCTTGCAAAAAACAAACAAATAACTCCCACTTAAAAAACAGGGCCTTATAGAGTGGGAATGTTTTCAAAATGGGACCTCTGAGATTTTGCATCCGTCCCATTTGAGGTGTCCTTAACTGTGTTGAATGTAATGTGTCAAATGTTTTTGTGTAATGGCTGAAGTATCTATATGTATGTGCATAAGACCGTTACAAGATGTACTCTCAGGAATCCTGTTGCCTGGAGTTTGAAAGAAAAGCTACTTTAAAACAATAACAACTGTTAGGGAAAATAAGGAGAAAGTTCAACATAACTGACAATCTTTCATAATGTTCAAAATATTGAGTACATGACTAAATTACCGATGATAAATACACTAGTAGCAGTAATAGTTCATTTTTTGGCTATAATGCTACTGATATTTATCTCATTCGGGGAAATATTAAAGCAGGCACCCACTTCCCAGATATTAAAAAAAAACTGAATCAACAATGAGATTACTTCTTCTAAAATTAACTTTACAGCATCTATAAAATAAACACTTATCATCCACAAGACTGGATCCAGATTTACATATGACTCAGATTCAATTAAGTCAATTCAAATCCTTGATACAAAATTTTACTTTCATTTTTTTCAGTATTTTCCACTGTCTGTAATTCTACTAGATAAGATAACTGATTCTTCTAAAAAGGAACATGAGTTATTGAGTGCCTTGAGGCAATGCAATACGAACTATAAAGTCAAAGGCCTGAATGGGCACATGGCAATGCTTGGACGAAAATCTGTGGGATTAGTGATGTAGTTAGGATCTGTTTTGTAGGCTTAGAGAGTTTATTTAAGCCTCTAAGACAGGAAGACATCTCTTCTTCACTACCTGTTCCTTTAATCAATGAAGAACTTTCTCCACTCTGCTGCCCAGCTCCTAGAGTTTCTGAGACAATATAACTTATGTAGAAAAAGACCTATAGGAAGAAAGGGTTATAAGTGAAATAGAATTACTGTCCAAAACAATTAAATATCCTTCCTCAATTTACATAGACCACTTTAAAGAGCACAGTCTCCAGAATTTGCTGCTATCACCAGGAGTCCTCACACTTCCAAATCCTTAGCCTTGTGGTTTAGCAGTGAGTAAAATGTCCCACTTCCTCATTTATATTAGTGGGTCTCAACTGCAGCATTTCAGAAGGAAACTATGACACTCAGGAGAATAAAATAGTTGAGGGCAGAATGTATTTGGAAAGGCTTAAGACAAATTTATATTATATTAGGATCATTTAGTAATACAGATCTATGTACCTCCATAACATTTCTAAAGTCACTGTGACCATAGGATGGAATGTCCTTTATTAGCCATTTTATAGGCAAAAAAAAAGGATTGACTACACAGCCAACTTCCCTCAGATGACTATAATGTCTGTTATGAATACTGAATGACCAAAGAGCATGGAAAAATGCATATGAATAAATATTGAAATGTTTATGAAAGATATTTATGAAAGATATTAAGATTTCTGTGTTTGAATATGCACATATAATAAAAGAAACATAAAACCATTTAATACGTTTGAGTAAGTTTCATTTCTCTCCTAGGAAATGGGTTGATTAATTCAGCAAAAGGTTGATTTGGGGAACCTAAGATATGCCTTTGTTAATGTCCCACTGTTCCTCTCCCCGCCCCAAGTCTGTCCTGAGGTAAACACGTCTAGACTGTTCCCCTTAATCTAATCTCTATTCTAATCTCTCTTCCTCTGAGCTCTATTTCACTTGTCTTTTCCATCCCATACGTTTCAAAATAAAGCAGAATGGGTTTAAAGGAAGACAGGTACCCCTACAGGGTAGTTGCCACCAGTTACCACTTTTTTTTGTCGGTCCTGGGGCTTGAACTCTGGGCCTGAACACTGTCCCTCAGCTCTTCAGCTCAAGGCCAGCGCTCTACCGCTTGAGCCACTGCGCCACTCCTGGTTTTCCGAGTGGTTAATTGTAGGTAAGAGTCTCGTGGAATTTCCTGCTCAGGCTGGCCTTGAACCACGACCCTCAGATCTCAGCCTCCTAAGTAGCTAGGATTACAGGCATGAGCCTCTGGCGCCCGGTATAATTACCACTGTAATAGTCTATGGAGTGCTCTATCCTTATCCCCTAGAAACTGCTCCTGCTAAATCCACTTTTTGTTTTCTATCATATGGTTTTTCTCTTTTCCCAACTCCAGACACATTTGGCAGTCAGGCAATGTCCACGTCTGCATCCTGTCTGCACAGTAAAAACAAATCTATCGAACTTGTCAATGAGCACTGGCATGAGGGGGTAAAACAAAAGTTAAAAGCAGGTGAGAAGAACGAGGTGCAGAAGCAGGAACACCGGGTGCACCACCAACCAGCACTTCACACTGAGCTGGACAGGAACACCGGGTGCACCACCAACCAGCACTTCACACTGAGCTGGACCAGACCCTGGGCTGGGCGCGTTACCTGAACGCGGTCTTTCACTCCTCACAAACTCAAACGCTGGGCCTGGTCTCATCAGATGAGGACACGAAGCGGGAAGGAGGAGAAACAGTAAGACTGTTAAAGGCCAAACACAGGTGCTGGAGAAGCAAGGCACGTCTAAACTGACGGTAGCGAAACAAGACGTGAAGTGAAAAACCGAGGGCGGGGAACCGCAGAGGGAGCTCGCACGAAAAGCAGCTCAAGTAGACAAGAAGTGTGAAGGCTGAGAACCGGAAGCAAAAGCTCCCCCTCAGGCCCCGCCCCCGGAGAGGCGGGACTTCCTTCCTTCCCGGGCAGGATACTTCCGTCAGAATCCGGAAGAGTGTCCGGAGAAGGGGCGGGGCCCGAGCTGCGCGCCCAATCGGAGCTGTGGCTACGCCTCTGCCTGCCGCGGACGCGTGAGGTAACTCGGTCTAGGAAACCAACACCATGGCGTCGGGTTGCAAGATCGGCCCGTCCATTCTCAACAGCGACCTGGCCAATTTGGGGGCCGAGTGCCTCCGGATGCTAGACTCTGGGGCCGATTATCTGCACCTGGATGTAATGGACGGGTAACTCCTCCGGGCTCGGGGCGGGCTGGCCGCGCGGCGTCGGGACGGCGCGCCTTTATTGAGCGCCTGTTGGATGCACAGCCGCCCCGGTACTTCGGGGCGCCTCTGGGTTTTGCTGGCGATCTTGAGAAGGGACCTGAAGTGGGGGCCGGAGCCTTTCCGGCTGGAGCTGACCTGACCTAGCATCCGGAGCTCCTCCCCTCCCCCTCCCAACGTGTGGTGCGAGGACCCGGAAGCGACCTTCAACCTCTAGTGGGACATCCCTGGCAGGTGCATGGAGAGAAGCTGAGGACCAAGGAGATAGGCATGACTTGCCCAAGCTCATATAGCTAGTTAGTGGCAAAGCTGGGGAGAGCAGACTTTGCGTAACGCATAGAAGAGCTTGGAGTGAGAGAGCCAAGTGCTGCCCCTGGCCGGAGAGTTATCTTGGGCAAGCCACTCAACCTCATTGAGCTTCGGTTTCATTACTTGAAAGATGGGAATGCAGACACAGCCTCTTGCTTAGGCATCTTTGGAAGATGAAATGAGCGAGTGCAAGTAAAATTGACAGTGGCCTGGCTTAGAGTGAATTTTCTATGATTTTTTTGTTTTTGTTTTTGTTTTTGGTCATTACTCCGATTCTGATTTTCCTATCTATTTTCTCTTCAGGCACCCTGCTCTTCAGGGAGGTCAGTTTTTTGTAAGTAATTTTTTAAGCACTGTAGTTATAGCACATAATATTGTTTGGAATCAGGGTACAAGTTTCTTCAGTTGGAAACCCACCTAGAGAAACCAGTTGAGACTCTTAAAGATTACAAAAGATTGTGACAGATTTACAAACTTAGGTTTGGCTTTGCCAAGTATCTCTGAACCCCACTGTTACTTGTGCCTGGAAACATAAAAGCCATTACTTTGGGTCGAGGTAGAAAATGTAAATTTATTTCGAATAGGCAAAAATTGCCCTCATTCATATTTGCAAATTGGTGTAATTTACAAAAAAAAAACTGTGTTTTTTTTGTCACTTTTTAAAAGAATTTTGCCTTCCGTTTTGTTCTGTTTGGTTAAACTTTTCTCTTTTTGCATTCCACTCTTAGGAATCTACCTAAAGTTCTGACCCTCCGATACTAAGACTCATAGACTAAATGTGTAAGAAAAATAGTAAATGCTATCTCTTAAAAGCTTGATATTTAGTTTGTTTGCTATCATATATAATCCTACAGACCTACTTGAATGCTTTCTTGAAAGTTCTAAACTTTAAAGGATAATAGGAGTATATACCTTAGAGGTGGCAGTACATTTTGTGACTGAGAAAACACTTAGTCTGAGAATGAAACAGCTAGGTGCTGCTGGTGGCCCACACCTATAATCCTAACTAGTCAGAAGATTGAGATAAGAGTGAAGTTCACAGCTGCCCAGGCAGAAAAATCTGTGAGACTCTTACCTCCAATTAAACAGCAGAAAAGCTGGAAATAAAGGTGGGGCTCAGGTGGTAGAGTGGACAGCCTGGAGTGAAGAAGTCAAGTGAGCCTGCAACGCCCTGAGTTCCATCTCCAATACTGATACCAAAAACTTTTTAAAGAATGAGAGAGGCAATGAGGATGCATGTGTGTTTGATACTGAAGCCATTTCTCTTTAAATGAGTCATGTATGGGTAAGTGAATGGATAAGAAAAATAGTTGGTCAGTGTTTGCTGATCAAGAGTATTAATGACAACAGTGGTGGCAGGAGCTCTTGACTGTTATATTATGGTGTTTTTTTTGTGAATTAATTTCTGTGTCTATGAAACTGGAACTGTTACCATCAGCATTTTTGACAATGAGGAATCCAGTTCAGTCATTCTCAGACACAATAATGGTGGAGCCAGAGTTAGAAGGAATGTAACAGCTTGTATTTGCTCAATGACTAAATGGTGTTCTTATATCCTGGGCTCATATATACAATGATTTAAGACACTCTCTGTCCTTGAAGAGCAACTAAGATTTTTGCACACTTATTTTTCTGAATTTTTTTTAAAATTTTATTTTATTTTATTTGAGAACATACTGTACAGAGGGGTTACAATTACATGGGCAGGATAATGCATACATTTCTTACCAAGCATTGCAGCCTCCTCCTTTGTTTACCCTTCACCTCCCTTCCCAGCCTCCCTTTCTGAATTTATTTTATGTTTCCCCTCCCATACTGTAATACTTTCTGGAAACAGGATCTAAAGTACCTTAACAGGCTTATTTATGATTGGTTAAATGAATGAACAGTTAAGTCATAATAGGAATCTTGAAGCAAATGCTTTTGCTCCCTCCCTGCCTATGGCAGATCGTAAACGTATTAAGTGATAAAGATTTTTTTTTTCATTGATCTTCATTTGCTAGGAAACAGTGGTTTCTGCTTACACAGTTTTCATACTTTCTTAACCTTCACACAGTGTTTGAAGTAAGAGCTATTTTTTTCATTTGCAATGAGGGAACCAGTTTAAGGGAGTTCATCCCCTTATCCTGCCAGGATAGACAGAACCTAGCTGAGCTGGTGCCACTATTTCTAAACAATGTGCTGCAATGTTTCCTAGGTCAGGGGTAAGAAAGTGGGCTGTGGACTCCTTTTTTAAACTTCTCTGGCCACAAAGTACCTGTCTCCTGATACTTCCCCTGTGTTTCTTTCGTTCCTGGTTCTTATTCCTGGTTCTTATTATGAATCTTCTAACATTACACTTTGGATGTGCTTTTTATTTTCAAGTCTCTTCCTTCCCCATTTAGAAATACCCGGTTTTTCTCCTAGTTAAAATTGAATTTATCAAGCAAGTCAGAAACTAGTTTGGGGAACTGTGGATGGCAAGACTCTGTTATGGAATAATGGAATATGTGGATAAAAGACAAATTGACTTTCCAGAGGTGGGGTGGGGCTGGGATAACAGTCTGATAAACAAAATAAATATATTATGACAGCACAGTGAATGGAATGAGTTCCTAGGCATAGGAACCGAGCAGAAGCTCTTCCTAAATTAATTACCGTATTTTAAATTTCAGAGTTTTAACATTGATACAGGATTTCTGTTGAAAAGGATTTAGAGCTTTTCCAGCACCAGCCCACACTATGGCAAGGCCATGGTAGCTGAAGCTGAGTGGGGCAAGCACCTTTAGCCAGTTGGGTATTCATCACCCCTACCCCTCCAATCTGCCTGCCAATGCCCATTGGCAAGTGAGTTGGTGATTTGTGAGTCACAGAAAGAATGTTTTCTGGTTATAGTTGGTACATTTTATACCAACCTTAATCCTCTTTCCATTTTTGCCTTGTTTGTTCTACTTGTCCGAAGGAGATTTAATTTTTTATTTAATTTATTTAAATTTATTTAAGTATTACTTTACTTTATACAACCATATTTAAGTACAATTTAGGCTTTAGGGTGGAACATCATAAAACAATTTTGTTCCTGAATTACAAGCAGTTATAGTTTAATTCCAGCAAGTTGAGAAAAAGAAATACTTCTTTATTGCACTTTATTTTGTTCATACTATAACCCCAAAAACACCGCTAGGGAAACAATACAGAGTAAGATGATGAAATCTCTATTAGAGGGAAATAAGTTAGCATTTTCCAGGATGGCCTGATCGAACTACCTGAAACATTGGTTAAAATTTTAGAAACTCAGTCCTATTTGGAGTCATTAGGCTTGAAGTAAAGGCTGTAAGTCCACTTATAGCAAATGTTCCTGTAATGACGGTTGTCTGGCAAATTCAGGACACCCTGACTTGATGCCTAGGTTTGTGGCAAATTCAGGACACCCTGACTTGATGCCTAGGTTTGTATCCTCTGTGTGTGTGTGTGTGTGTGTGTGTGTGTGTGTGTGTGTGTGTGTGTGTGTGTGTGTGTGTGTGTGTGTGTGTGTGTGTGTGTGTGTGTGTGTGTGTGTGTGTGTGTGTGTGTGTGTGTGTGTGTGTGTGTCTGTGATTAGCTACAATAAGTTTTGAGTTTTCTCTAAGAATATAAGTACATTTGTTCTTCTAGTCTCCTTAGTAAACCCAGTACATCAAATTGATCATCCATAGGACAAACTATTCACATAATTTTGGGTCAGTAGCTGTGTAAGTTGTGCTTGTTTTTCTCAATAAAATAAGTATTAATTTTTTGATTCTCACAGTTCTTTAGAATGTTGTTATTCCTGTTTTATTACTTTATTGTCTTTAAGTAGTTGTACAAAGGCATTTCAATTCAACATGTCATTTTAAATGTTTCTTTCATAATAAATGAAACATAAAGTTGACAACAAAATCACCTCCAAAGCCACAGTACAAATGAGAAGAACAGCATATGAGGACTGAAGATGTGGCTCCGATGATAGATTGGATGTCCAAGGCCCTGAGTTCAATCCTTAGCATTCCCAAGAAAAATGTAACAGCATTTACAAAACCTATTGATTCTAGAATTGTAAAATATTCAGTTGGTGGCACTGCCTGCTTACTTGACCCTTATTTCTAGTTTAAATAACACAAGTATCTTGTCAATAATTCTGAGAGTAATTGCTCTTAAGTAGATGGTAGAATAACTTTCCAACTATTGGATATCTAGCCTCCAAAGACCAGCTAGCATGTTAATGAGAAGGTCCACATGGATCTATCTACTTTATCCATCCATCTCAGCTGTATCCTCAATTCTGAGCTCCTGTCATCTTCCCTGGACTATTGACATAATTGTAGTGGGGCAAATGAACATAGTAATTAAGCCCTACATTGCCTGTGTTATCTTGTATGTCCAATACTCAGTGGTTGTGTGACATCCATCCTTTTACTCATGTGTAAAATACAGATATGGTACCAATGTTGTAAGATTGCTGTGAAATTTTAAAATTTTAAGGTATAGGAACTGCTTAGGACTTGTATCTGAACTGTATATGTGTTTTAGTTTTTATGAACATTCAGCCTATCAACTGAAGTATTCTCTTTTACTAACCACCATATCAATAATCAGTTGGTATATCTTATCAGTTTTATTGTCTTACTATTCTTTCTGTTCCTGGCCACTTAGCATTAGCTCTTACCTTTCTTCATGTGATTATTGTTCAGTCTAACTTCCTGCTTTATTATTTGTATATTATTATTTATATCTTACTCTAAAGCCTTCATATTTACAATGGAAACAACTTTGTTTGGAATTTGATGCTCAATTTGATATAGTCTACTTAAAGAATTTTTCCTATCAGCCACACTGATCAATACCATTCCTTCTTCTTTGAACTAAACTTGCTTGTTTCTGCCTTCACTTCATTTTTTTAATCTTTGCTTCATTTCTTTTCCCACAAAGTCTGTTGTCTTAGTCTGGTGATCTTCCTTTTAACATTATGGAAGGTTAACTTACAGAATATTTGCTTATTTGTATCTGTTTTATCTATAATCCTGTTTTATCTATAATCTCATATTGTCTTCTTGTTATTATTTACCTTTTTTCAAAGCCCAGATTCAAACAACATAACATTGTAGTTTATTTCTTAGTTATTTTAACAGTTCCGGAAAACTCTCCTTCCATGTAGTAGCTCAAAGCTCTTTTCTTTTCCTATGGACACTCATTCCTGAGAGGATTTACTGGCTGTAGGTAAAGTGAGAACAGAAAAGGAGTATAGTTGAGCATCTCTCCTCCAAAATGCTTGGGAATAGAAGTGTTACAAACTTTGCATATTTTCAAACTTGGTTATGCTTACAGATAGAGAAGGAGACATTAGGGGGATAAAACCTATGTCTCAACGTAAGAGTTGTTCATGCTTCACGTATGCCTTACACCTCTCCCAAAGGTAGTTATACAGTATTGTTAGTGCTCCTGCATTTTCACTGCAACCTGTCATGTGACAAGTAGAATGCATGGCTCATATTGGTGCTCAAATAATTTCCATTTTGGATGTTAGATTGGGAATATTCAGTCAACACACTTTACCTTCTGGACTCTGTATGACACATATCACTCAACAGGATCCATAATGAAAAGTAATTATGTGGGCTGCATTGAATGTAAAGGGGGCTGGGAAATTTTCTTGTGTGAGCTTCCCACTGACAAGTAGTATAGCAGTGAGGTTGGGAATTGTGGTGTCATTTGCCATCTCTATCATTTTGACAAATGAGATTGTGACCTCTTTTAGGATAAGTGGGGCCGGTAATAGTATATTTCTTTATAAAACATAGTACCTGATGTACACAGTATGCCACTCACATATAAGAAGTTTTTGTTACATATTTAAGTGAACAAGTGCTACAACAGAAAGATTAACTGGGGTAGGTTCAAAGTTAAATAGTTTGGCTCCAGTGCAGCAGACATAATATGAATCCTATCACCACAGACTACTAAGTGGATGACTCAAGGATGTCAGTGATCTTACATTCTACTAGTAGGTATGGTTCATTACCTGGCATGTAATAAGCTTTCAGAAAGCAGTGGTTATTATTAAGCACATTCATTACTGGTTATCCTAAAAAATAATTCAGTTGTCACTTCACAGCTGCAAATGAAATGGATTAGGAGTAGCCACAAGTCCCTGGGAGAGGCAAGGATATCTGTGTTAATGTCCTAAATTTTACTAACTAGTGTGTGACTTGGGCAAGTCATAAATTTGGGGGTTTGTCATCTTTCCATTGATTGCCTATAATTCATAACTGTTGATGAATTACAGACTATTATGAAGATGTGATATTATGCATTTGTTCAGTTCATTTACATTATAAAGCTGTTTTGTAAAGCTGAAATTTCCAGTTATATTTGGTTTTAATTTTTCAAGTATTTATGATGTTAAGTGTTCAGTTGAATAAACATTGCGATCTCAGCTAGTCTCCTCTACCTTTATCAGAACTGACATTGAGAGAAATACAGAAACTAAGCTGAAAACATTTCAGAGTAAGATTTTGTTTGTCTTGTAGGCATTTTGTTCCCAACATCACCTTTGGTCACCCTGTGGTAGAAAGCCTCCGAAAGCAGCTAGGCCAGGACCCTTTCTTTGGTAAGTGGTTGTTATGCCATTTGAAGCTGGATATGTTGTTCAAATAAAGGAAACATGGATGGTTTACTTCTTAAACCAAGTTCATCTTGCACCTTTGCTATTTTCCCTCCAAGATTGTTCCTTGTGCTGGGTCTTCAGTGGCCTGATTTTAGTAACTAGCCAATCTCTCCTACATCAGGACCTTGGTATTTGTGCTAATATCTTTGCCTAGAAAGCTGTTCTTCTGGCTAATGAGTGATTTTTGGGTCTGAGGTCATATGACATTTCCTCTCAGAGAGTTTGAACACTTACTCTAAATTAGCCTTTATCCAGTGATTGATTACCTTGATTTTCTTAGACTTTCCTTTAGTCTGAGGTTATTCAATTATATATTTACTGTGGTATTCCTAAAGCTTTCACACTTGATTGTAGCACTCTGTCCTTATTAATTCTGTTTTGAAATCAGTTGCCTGGTTAGTCTAGATGCCATTTATTTCTTGCAGGTTGGAGCTTTCTACAGATTATGCTGATATATGCTTGATTTGGAGGTTATAAAATATTTCTGTTTTGGGTAATATTGGAGTGTTAACTAGGGCCTAACATTTGATAGGCAGGTCTTCTACTACATGAACCATGCTCCCATACTTTTTTGATACAGATATTATCTAGATAGACTCTAAACAATTATTTGTTTGCTTTGTTGTATTGCCCTGTTTTGAGCTACAAAAAGCACCTTGATCCTTGTGTTTTGGGATCCTTGATCCAGATACAGCGATGGCAGCTCTAATCACCACATGCTAAGTTGTTGAGATAGGCTCTCATTCTTTGCCTATGGTTACCCTGAATCACAATTCTCCTAGTCTCTACTTCTTGAATAGCTGAGATTAGAGGTGCGTGCTACTGCATCTGGCTTAAATTAAGGTTTTTGAGATCACATAGTAACCTGGAACTTATTTCAGCTATAACACAGATTTGGTCCATATGTTTTTTACAGCCATCATCTTAGGCTCAGCCAGCAATTCTTTACTTGCCAGATGTCTGGTACATGAGAAACTATAGGTGTTTATAAGTGCTGTTTTTATGTAACATAGAAATAAAAATTTTAACTTGTCACCATATTGTAGAAATATTCTCTATATTCTGTCCAGTATAGTATCTACAAACCATATGTAGCTTTTTAAGTTAAAATTAAATATGCTTATGAGTTGAAGGTTTTTTAAATCACATTGACCACATGCAAGTTTTCAGCAACAGGTGGCTAGTGATTACTGTCTTGACCAGTGCAGCTATGGATCATGTCCATTATTGCAGGAAGTTATGCTGGCTGGAGCTGCTGGAGTGTGCACATTTTGAACCCAAGAAAATGTGCATTATTTTATCATTCCTGGGACAGAGCAAAGAACATTCTACCAACATATTCATCTTCTTGAAATTTCCAGTGTCAGTGGTTTTCTAAAACAAAATTTGGCTAATATTTGAAAAATGTATTTTCCAATATATTTTTCTTCTTTAATTGGTGTATTCCTGATTCTGTAAACTTTTCTTGTGAATCACAGTTATTGTCAATACTGTTGTGAGAGATGATGAAATCGATTGTCACTGTTTGCTCCCAGTGTGCAGTAGCCAGAGTCATTTTTTTCTCTCTCCCTTTTACTTGGGTTCCTGGTATTACTTACTTATGTTGTCTGTCTCCTGTCAATATCTTCTTTCTAATTTTCCTCCTACCACCACAGTTGCCTCCTGGTTTTACTTTGTTTGCTAATCAACTTGCTAATTAATCCCTTTAGAATTTGGTCTAAAATAAAGATAAATGTTCCATGGACTTTTATGTTTGGGTTATTACAGACAGTTGTTCTTATATTAAGACACATTTTTTGCATTTTAATTCTTTACTCCAGGTTATTGGACAATTGCCTGGATATACTTTAGGAACTAGATCGAGTAGTATGTGTAATTTCTAAAGTTGTCAACTGGTCAGTCTTAGTAATGAATAGAAATAACATTAATAAGTAATAAATCTAACATCTAATAAAGGATTTAAAAAAGTGTCTTAGACTTTGGGCTCAGTCCCCCGTATTGAGGGGAAAAAAATGGAAAGAAGGAAAAAAGTTTGTTCTTGTTATTATCTAAATCAGTGTTATTCAAGTGTACTATTGGGACCCATGGAAATTCCTAAGACCTATCTATGTCATCTTTTAAGACATTTTCATAATACTAAGACAGTGGTTGTGGTTTTTGTACTAATGGTACAAAAGCAGTAGTAAGTTAGTCACCTCAGAGCAGTCCAGTGACACCGAGGTATAATCATAGCTATTACATGCCAGACTATAATGTGTTTGCAAATTATCTTTGGTGAAGCCATAGAGATTATTGTTTCTACTAAGTGCTGGTCTTTGTGCATGTGGTACTGTTTTTTAATGTTTATGTGGTAGTAGGAAGTGCTTCTAAAGTACCATATATAGTTTGTGTTATGATCAGAAGTAGCCCTTTTGTTGTTGTTTTTAATAAACCATGGAGAAACAACTACTAGATAAACTGATTCGGAGACTTGGCTGTTTCATTGTCATTTTTTCTTTAAAACCAACAACGAAGTCACTTCAAGGAAAATCCCATCAGTTTGTTGCCACTAATAATAGAACTTACAAGGGAAAATTAGAACATTAGATTGCATCTTACTGTCCTAAGTTTGACAGCCTCTTAGTTTAGATACTCCTCACATTTTAATGGGGTTCTGTCCCAGTAAATGTATTACAGGTTGAAAATAATAGCTTAAGTTAAACCTGAATGTAATACTCCTTACCTTAAACGTGCTCAGAATACCTGCAGTAGCCCATAGATGGGAAGAGTCATCTTAACGTAATAACAAAGTGTTGATTATCTCATCTAATTTATTGAAAATCCTACCAAAGAAACACTACCAAATACCTGCAAAAGACCAAAATTCTAAGTACATTTCCTTTACTGTAAATTAAGCCATTGTAACTCAATGACCACCTCTCTGTACTGTTTCTTCATATATATATATATATATATATATATATATATATATATATACACACACACACATATATACATATATACATATATATACATATATATACATATATACATATATATACATACATACATACATACCTATATGCATACCTGTGATAAAATTTAAGACACAGATACTAGCAACAAAAATATTAAAGTTATAATAGCATATTAAAATAAAAGTTCTGTGACTTTAGTCTTTTAAATTATCTTTATGGACCTTCCCATATAATGTGAGATGATATTTAAATGATATACTGCAGGATTCTCTTCTGCATATCTGAATTACTAGCATATCTACCCTTGTGCTTTGGAGCCATTGTTAAATAAAGGTTACTTGAGCATAGCACTGTGATACTGTGGTAGTTTATCTGATCATCACAGATGGCCATTAAGTGGGGCAGGTACTAGATACATTATGGATACAGCAGAAGGGGCTGATTCACTAGGTAGGATGCTGGGGATAATCATGAATTGTTTATTTCTGGAATTTTTGGTTTAATTTCTAACCATAGTTGACTGCAGAAAACCTCAGAAATATGAGTGTGGGAAGGGAAATCATGGATGAGGGGTAACTACCATATAATCTTAGTTACAATTTAATAATTTATTTTATAATTTATAATTTGAAATGCCTTAGTTTGAATTGTAATGCATTATTTATAAATTCAACCCATATCAATGAAAGTCTTTGATGAGG
Organism: Dipodomys merriami; assembly: GCF_024711535.1. Classification (NCBI taxonomy): domain Eukaryota; kingdom Metazoa; phylum Chordata; class Mammalia; order Rodentia; family Heteromyidae; genus Dipodomys; species Dipodomys merriami. Next base: position 24,207,859 of record NW_027202270.1, on the reverse strand, counting down.
CTTCACAATTTGGAAAAGTCAGAAGGCTTGGTAATGAGATGTTTGAGAAGTGTTTCTTTTTTTCTTTTTCTTTTTCTTTTTCTTTTTTTTTTTGTTGTTGGTTCTTGGGTGCTTGAACTCAGGGACTGGGAACTGTCCCTGAGCTTTTTCACTTCAAGCTAGTACTCTACTACTTTGAGCTACAGTCTGCTTCCTGTTTGAAACTCTTGATCTTACCTTAATTTGTTGACATGTGACTTCCTGAAATTGTAGGGACTCTCTGGAGAGCAGCTAGTAGTTAACTGTATTAGTGTGGGTGAGGATAATAATAGGCTGTAAGTTGAGTGAGTTAACTAGACCTTTTAACTGAGTGAACTGAATTCTCCTTGTTTTAATACAAAGAGAAATGAAACATCAAATGGAATGTAATCTTTTTAAAATAGTATTTTGCCTATTAACATATGCTTTAATGGAATTGATTTGACCAGTAGAGAAAGATTTGCTTTAGTCTTGACTTCAAACTCTTGCTAACTTTTCTTACAAAGTTTTACTGAGTTTAATAATCTTGGTTAAGTTGTGGAGTGTTTAGCCAGGTCAGAAATATATTTCTTCTAATAAAACATACTGCTCACTCCCATCTGTCTGGTACAGGTTCTTGTCAGGGTTACTTCTTGGTCTAGCTTCTTAAGCTGTCTTCTCATGAAATGCTGTTATGTATGTATATTAACCAAGCATTAGGATTAATGTAAATATCAGACTTCTAATCGCTCTGCCTTTCCCTCTAACTCTGTCCCTTTTGGACTTTCTTCCACTTGGTTAACAGCACTTCAGTTCTTCTCCTTGTTTAAGACCAGACCTTTGGCCTCATCTTGATTCCTTTCCTCCTGCCTCTACCTCTAAGGCTTCAGCAGTTCCTATTGCCTATAGATTCACATTTTTAATTATTGCTATCATCCTTCTCATCTAGCTTACTGTCATAGTAGCTACCTTGGTCAGGCCTTGTAACTTAACTCAAAATCCAGTATTGAGTTGGTGTTTCACACATTTCACTTGGAATAAAAGCTTTCTGTAAAACTCTGCTGTCTCCCTTCTGCGTGGTTCTCTGACCTTATCTGCCCCTGCCAGTATTAACTCTGCCCCAGCCACTCTGGCTTATCAACTGCTAATCTAGTTTATATCTTAACTTCTTACTATGTTTATTCTTTTTTCTCACCTACTAAGAGTAATCTTCAAGACAGTGGAGAAACAGAAACAGCAGCTGAGTCTTTTCTTCTCTTTCCTTTCCTTGGGCCTAGAATAGCTAATGTACAGTAAGTGCTCAGTAAAGCTTGCTTGGAAGAATCACAAAGGCTACATGGGTAATTGGACTTCTTTTTAGAGTGATATTTCCTGGGCCTGGACTTAGCTTTCCTGATCTCTCATCATATGCAGCTGTGGGAATTTTTGTGAAAATGTTTTGGTTTTTATTTTCCATGAATGACTCTAACCAAACTGTCTTGAGAATAAAGGAATTCTGAAGATAGGGCGTGGTCTGTCCACCTGTGCTTTTTTAGATCTATCCACTTAAACAGTTTTTGTCATGTCAGAAGAATTTATAATTGAAATGGCAACACTAAAAGCTGGTTCACCAGCTTTTGTGAGCCAGATGTTGTCTTGCCAATAATATTAGGAGCTGTGTATTTTCTTTCTAGACATGCACATGATGGTGTCCAGGCCGGAGCAGTGGGTAAAGCCAATGGCCATAGCAGGAGCCAATCAATATACCTTTCACCTCGAAGCTACTGAGAACCCAGGGGCTTTGATTAAAGACATCCGGGAGAATGGGATGAAGGTAGGAGAACAGTAATATATATGATTCCCTTTCAGAGTTTGGAACGTTTGTTGGCAAACAAGAAATGATAGGGAAAGAAAACCTGACACAAACATCCTTCTTCAGCTGTGAAGTCTACATATAAGTAGACTTATATGTGAGTTTACATATAAGTCAGTATTTCTACTGGGCCTGAGAGGCCACAGCAATATAGTAGGAAATAATTGTTAATGTGCTGTAGCATGCTTGTGTCTTACAGGTTGGCCTTGCCATCAAACCAGGAACTACAGTTGAGTACTTGGCACCATGGGCTAATCAAATAGATATGGCCTTGGTTATGACAGTGGAACCTGGGTTTGGAGGGCAGAAATTCATGGAAGATATGATGCCAAAGGTAAAAGAAGTATTTCTCTGTGGGATTTTACTCATTAAGCGTAGATTGAAAGGCTGCCAGTTAAGATGTGTCCTACTATAGAAATGAAAATATGGGGATGCCTACTCATCTTTGTAATAAAGCATAATAGGAAATGTAACAGGTTTTGGTTTTAAAATCAGAATTGATACTACATCTCTATTGTGAAATTTACCAGAACTGAAAAGAACTATTAGTTCTCTTGGGAGTTTTCATTGAATATTGAGATATTTTCTTTATCTTGTTTCCATGAAGTAAAATCTTTGAAAAGGACTGTTAATTAATGTTAATTGATATTCTGCCAAACAGAATAAAACTCTTTCAGTACATTAAAAAGCATGGTAGAGGCTGAGCATGGTTGCACACATCTGTAAATCTCAATCATGCTAGAGTACCTTGCTCATGGTTCCAGGCTAACTTGAGCAACTAACCCTCATCATCTCAACAAAAAACAGACCATGGTGGCATGTAGCTGTGGTATAGCTAAGTCTACCTCTATGGGCTGAACCTTGGCAAAAACCCAGATTCTGTTTGAAAAACAAAAGCAAAAAAATGAAAAAGCTAAAAGTGTGGCTTGCAGGGCAGAGCCACCTGCCTAGCAAGTGTGAGGCTTTGAGTCCCAAAACCTTTGTGTGGACATTTTTTAAAAAGAAATAATCCCAATAATGTTTTGTAGAGATACAGTTCCTTTATGAGTGATATTCAGTTTTGTTTGGTTGTTTCCCCACATGTCTTCTCGAAGAATCACTGTCTTTTCATGTTGTACGTAGGTCCACTGGTTGAGGACCCAGTTCCCATCTTTGGATATAGAAGTCGATGGTGGAGTGGGTCCTGACACGGTGCATAAATGTGCAGAGGTGAGTGCTTCTCAACAGCCCAACCTGAAGACACTGGGTTGTGGGGCAAAGAGTTTGTGTTACGAGGAAAGGAGTCCACCACTCAGAGACAGCCTCATGTAAAAAGATAAATTTACTGGGGAAGTGAATAGCTAACTGGCCAGGGATGCAGCAAGCATAGACTTGGGAGCTGAAACTGTGACCCCGAACTGCCCACAAGCTAGGGTTTTTAAAAGGCAAAATCCATGCAGTCAAGCCTGACGACACACAGGTGGCCAATGGAGTTACAGTCTGCCTTATAGTAGCTGTTTAAACTAACCTATCATTTTGGTTTGAATTGGCACACAAATTTGGTGGGCAAAAGGCGAGGCTTTTCCTATAAGTTTTGCCCATCTGCAAATCCCGGAAACAAACAGGGCTGCAGAGCAACTCAGCTATTACAATTGCTCATATTATTTCCTAAGCTGACTGACTTTCATCTTAAAATATTTTTGTTTTACTGTAGGGGTAGGAAAATAAAGAGCTGTGAGTAAATTTCTAAAGGAACAAAAGTTGTTAAATAATGAATCCTGGTATCTCAGTTAATACTGAAGAAAATTATAAATATGTGTTGTTACTGTTTTGGTGGTGTAGGAATTTGAACTCAGTCCTCTCATTTGCTAGGCAGGCGCTTTTTTGCTGAGCCATGTGCCAAAACCTTTTTGTTTTAGTTAGGTTTAAGATAGGTAAGAATTTTACCTCAGAGCTGGCCTCAGGTTACAAATCTCCTACCCACATCTCACAAGTAGCTGGATCACAGGTATGTATCACCACACCAGCTTATTTGTTTTTTGTTTTTGTTTTTGTTTTTGTTTTTTTTTGGGGGGGGGGGGTCTGGTCGTGGTGCCTGAACTCAGGGCCTGGGCGCTGTCCCTCAGCTCTTCAGCTCAAGGCTAGCGCTCTACCACTTGAGCCACAGCACCACTTCCAGCTTTTTTTCTTTTTGCTTATGTCATGCTGAGGAATCGAACCCAGGGCCTCAGGCATGCAAGGCAAGTGCTCTACTACTGAGCCACCTTCCCAGCCACACCAGCTTATTTGTTGAGATGGGCCTCATTAAACTTTTGTTTTTGCTGGTTTCAAACTCGGCTCCTACCAATCTCTGCCTCTTGAGTAGCTGGAATTACAGGCATGCATAACCACACCCAACAGAAGAAAGTTCTTTATACAAAAAAAATATGTTTAATGCCTGCCCTTTGGAAAATTAAGTTCCCAGGTCTTGAGTGAGATTTCCTTATGAAAAGAGGGAGAAGAAATTCTGTAATGGCCATACTTTTCGGCATTTCTACATTTTGGCATTCACTCAGGAGGTAGGGACAAGGATGGTCAAAAGTATGAGGTCTGCAGGCTGCTGGTGGTAATCCTAGCTATGCAGGAGGCTGAGATCTGAGGATCAAAGTTCAAAGCCAGCCCAGGCAGAAAGTCCTTGAGACTCTTACCTCCAGCCACCAGAAAACAAAGTCAAGCTTTGGCTCAAAGTGGTCGAGCACTAGTCTTGAGCACAAAAGCTCAGAGACAATGTTGAGGCCCCGAGTTCAATCCCCACAACCAACAAAAAAGTATGAGGCCAATCTTCACTCCATAGCCAGATCCTGTTTCAACAACATAAAAACAAAAAAGCTTGTCAGTGATAAATACTTATGGGAAAGGAGTGGCCTTGTTATCCTGGAACCATTTTTGTGATTGCTTTAATTGAAATATTCTTTGTCACTTGGCTGTTTCTGCTCAGATGAAGAGATAAGAGGTAACTGTCAAGCTTATTTTTAAGATTTCTATGAGGAATGACCATTTATTGAGTGACTGGTTCTCGTCAGAAAAATGTTCCTGTGCTATGGTTTTCCTCCTCCTAGCAGTGAGTCACAATAGACAGGAGTTTTCTCCTCAAGTCAAATCCTGGGACAGAGTTAATTTTTGGAGGTTATATTATTTGAATTTGTTAATTTATTTTCATTTATTTGCTTCTGTCTTTAAAATAGCATCTTGACAAACTTCAAAACTGTTCTGGAATGCTAAGAAAACTTAGACATTCCATTCTTTCTGACACAAAATCAGGAATACTTTAATGTTCCTAACATTCTGGGTAACTTCACATTTTCATAATAATTGTCCTTTAAATCTAAAATAATTCAGATAATATGCAATTGTTTCTTTAATATCTCTGAGGACATTGGTGGGTGTGTGTATGGGTGTGTGGGTGTCTGTCTGAATATATATTTAAATCTTAGCAGAATATTCTAAATGCTTATTGATTTGTTAGACACATTAAAAATAATTTTATAATCACAATTTTTAGTTTTATGTCTCCTGCAACTACCTGGCTCATCTTTAAGTAGCTTTTGGACAGAGTTCTAGAAGAGGCAACAGTAAACTTATTTAGTCCAGTAATACTGTTGGGGCTTTTCTTCTTTAAGGCATAACTTGAGTGTTTACTTCTTCCAGGCAGGTGCTAACATGATTGTGTCTGGCAGTGCCATTATGAGGAGTGAAGACCCCAGATCTGTGATCAACTTGTTAAGAAATGTCTGTTCAGAAGCTGCTCAGAAACGTTCTCTTGATCGATGAAACCACAAGGAACCCAATGTTTGCCCATGGAACCCTTTGACTGCAAAACAGGAGTATTGACTACCAAATCACATTGCATTTGAGTGCTGCTTTTCTAACAGTTCTTCATTCCAGTGACTCAGATCTATTGTGCAGAACATTAAGAGGTTAGAAATTGGTTAAAAATTGGTCTGTATAGATACATTCTTAGGGATGAAATTTTAAAATTAATATAATGAAATAATGCTGTTTTTCTTGGAAGAATTGATTTTTGTAAAGAGTGAAAATATGGCCAAATTGGGATTACGAGTAGAAATGTGTCTTAATGCCTAAGGAAGGCATAGTATCTACTACAAAAGATTTCTGTAATTTTAGAAAGTGTTCATTCTGTCATTTCTGAACTATTTTCCAAAAGCAAAGGAAGTCCTTGTCTAAATCCTTTTTCTTTTTTATTCTTTTTAGTTTAATCTCTGTTATGATTTGTGTATATGCTTGCTAAGGAGAACTAAAATACATCTTTGGATGGGAGGACATGCATAGGCTTGCAACTGAGATGTTATTTTTCCACTTCTAGTCTAACAATTGATTCATTAAAAACTGCGAAACCAATGTAAGAAGCCCTAAGGTTCTAAAGTGCATGCACAAATGTTACCAAAGTGAGGAGTCTGCTTAGTTAGAGCAGGTAGTATAGTGATTCCTCCCTGCCCCTGATTTTCTCTTACCACGTTCTTAAAGATGGGAAATAGAAAGGAAAGAAAGCCTCTGTATGGAATTTATATTGACTCTGCCCATATGTAGCTGTTTGGTTATACCAAATCACCCACCATTTTTACACTTAAACATTTATATGTTACTAGAACTTCAGTAATATATAGACTTGTGCTGAGGATTCCCACATAAGTTGCCATGTATGTGGGAAGTTTCCAATACTGTTCCCAGAATTGAGAGTACAAAGTGTCTGGCATTATGTAATTTTATGTTTTATGTGCTATAAAGCACCTTAGTAAACCTCTAAATTATTCCTATAAGTAGTAAGACATATTTTATTGCATTTAAAATACAAAGAAAGTAGAGCTAAGGTTTCATACAGTAAGGTATTCAATTTCAGGTATCTATTTGAAAAACAAAACACAAAAAAACCCTGAACAGGTAGCTTATAAAGCAAGAAACTTTTACTTAATATTGTCTTATTTTCAGTCTAACATTACCCTTAGTGGAAGCAGATGGCCAAGAGTATTCTGCAACTTGGATCTTGACCCCCAGGGATACATATTTTATTCCAAGAAAGACCAGGTAGGCGAAGAATGTCAAGAGACAGTTAATTCATGAATTATTTATTACTGTTCCCAGTTATGCAAAGACTATTACGTATTAGCTACTTCAATTTTCTGAATACTCTTGCCATATAATAAATATTGCAATAAATGTTGGGATTGATATCATTAAATTTCTTGTATCAATTTCAGGGTCAATATCACTACATTTCATCAAACTACTATGAATTTTGAGAACTGAGGTTAAAAAATAATAATGCTAAAAGTTATAATGAAATAGAACTTAGATTTCTTCTTACTCTACAAGGTAAAAAATTTTCCTTAATATCTGTTTTTGCTTGTATTAAGAAAGGGTTTGTGCATGAATTGGTAATATCTAATCAAATCACACAACACAAGGCATATAGAAATAACTTTAATTAAAAAACATACATAGAAGATTATAATATCAGACATGACAAAGATTTGAATTTATTTGCCAGGAAAACTTGAGTTTGTCTGGCTTTTCTTTTCTTTTTCTTTAAAAATAAATGTACAGTAAAACTACAAGCAAAAGTTTGTAACTGTTGAATCTGAGTGTTTTCCCCTTTGCAGGGACCAATATAATTTCCAATCCTGAACAAATATTTGGATGTCAGACTCCACAGACTCTAGGCCAAATAGCTAGAGTTTTCAGTAATGGGTACTATAACTTAAATTACTTTTTACATGACAAAAAGTGATTTATACAAATTGTCCTTAACTTTCACATAGAAGAAAAAATAATATAATAGCTTTAAAAGAAATTTTCCACCATGCACACTCCTCAGTATCTAATATTGAAGTCTTGACCTTTGAAAATGTTCAATTCTCAAATGTAGGATGTAAGAATAGATGTTTATATGAGTAGAGTAAGCTACCACAAAGAAAGACCAAATTAGCTAGAAATATAGTAAGGTTCCCATACTAGCTAGATATTAGCTAGAAATATAACCATTTACAAAATTTTATAACACTAAAACGTTTCTGTTCGTTGCACAGTTTAAATTGGTGTTTTTTTTCTTCACTAAGAACGTAAAATTCAAATTGAATTTTCAAAGATGACATAGCTAAAATGCATCCACAGTAACTCTTAATTTGATTGTCTTGAGTTCTGGGAGGAGTAAAATAGAAAGTAACCTGTGGTTAGTCCAAGTGATACCAGTGATTTCAAATAAATGAGTATCATGTTACCTTATGTAAGAATTTCCATAAATAACTTCTATGGTTAAGCAACAAAAACAAGAACAAATACCCTCCCTCTCTTCATAGCCAAGACATATATTAACAGTGGAAACCTGTGCTTTATAGTTATTGCAGCATATATTGCATAGAATAGTTCTTACATGCATTTTAAGTGGAATGGGATGTTTCTAATGTAATTTTAAAACTATGTGTGCATGTGTGTATATGTGTACATATTCTATACACACATATTTGTATATTTAATATATTTCTGAGGCAATTTTGGTGAATTACCATGTGAACAGAAGAAAAGATAGCTGTCATTTGATGCACAGCAAGTGTGTCAGGTGGCGGGAAGGCATCGTCTTAAAACTTAATAATGTGACTTGGCACCAAATTGCAGCACTTGACACCTTATATAAGAAATACAAATGGCTAGCACTTGTCTAGAGCTGAAAAGCTAGCTACTTCTGTGGTTCAAGAAGGAAGAAAAGACTTTTCTTGCCTCTTATAAACAGCATGAAAGAAGAGTACATGCAGTACATTTTGTAATCTGGAACTGTGACCAGAGGGAGTGGAAGATCCACAACAGGGCTATTTTTCCTCCTCGCTTCCATTCAACTACAGTTTTCCCAGTGTGTTCCCTGTCACCTGTTTTTTTTAACATTAGTGAGTCCCAGACCGTAAGTTTTATACTCTTCTATTCCATCTAACTGCTTTTTTGTATGGAGGCCATTCTCTGGTGCAGTGGTACCGAAGACTTCACCATGAAAAGCTGTGCTGGCCCTCTGAGTCTCATCCTTGCTTTCATCCTGGCAAAGCAAGGCTGCTGTGTCCTCATCTTTCAGTGGAAAAGCCCGTCGTTCCCACCACAGAGACTGAAGGGGGAAACAATTTCAGTTAAGTTTCAGCTAATTTGTTCATTCACTTATCAAATAACCTGCCCATGTAAATTTTGTCATTATTTAATTTTGTTCTTTTAGTATATAGATTTTCATCTGTACCTAAGTATCTCAATTGAAATTGGGACTCTGAGGATTATTTCTTTGTTTCTGAAAAGAAGAGGAAATGTCACAGGACACTGGCCTTCATTTTGGCCTCAGAGCACTTTAGGCAAATCTTTTAAAAGTGTTAGTTTGATGCACTTCTTCAATACCTTCATTTCTGGGTTGTAGGTATGACTAGCAGTAGAACACCTGACTAGCAAGTGCAGGGCCCAGAGTTCAAATAAAGGTACAGGAACTTTATGGATGCAGTATTTAGAAGATACTGTCTTAAAGTAGACAATGGATCTATAGAGAGACAAGTAAAAACCTTTAAAAGGAGAAAAGTAGCCCTAACATTTACTATGTATCAGGTGCTATTGTCAATGAATTAGATTTGTTTCATAATGAAACTTTGATGGTAAATAGGTACAATTTGATAGTGACATGTTATGCCAGTAAACATAAAACAAAACCCCACAATTCAAAAAAACCATGATTACTGTTAGTAATGAAACGGGAATGCTGCATTCCAGATCTGAATCTTACCCAGTATTGTTAGAAAGTGTTTCACTGAATGTGAGGCTGATACATAATGAAACATTGCAGAAAGCAGTTTATAAAAGGTTAACAAAGGAAAAAAAGGCAAAGAAAAGGAAGTGTACAGTAAATATTATACTTACCTTAAATTCCTGGTTTTGCTTTAAAGAAGGTGAGTCTTGTGCACATAGATCGAGGTTCTCTGAGAGAGGTTGTGGAGGGCTTTCAGCAGCACATTGCTGACCACTACTGAGGTCATGAAGGTATTCTTTCAAAAGCAGGTCTGGCCCTTCAACATTTTTACTGAATGCTCTAGAAGAAAGTAATTGTTACCATCTCCATCTTACCATTTTATTAGCCTAAGGTTATCACTAAATGCAGTTAATAGCTTTTCTTTAAGCAACTCTACCCAGATAATATAAATTCATAAGATCCTCTTCCTGGTATTATTTTCATAGCAAATGTTTATATATAGTACTTCATTAAAGATTCTGTAAGTTTTAACAGAGGTTTTTACTTTGTTACTTGATTTATTTTACTTGGAGAACAAGAAAGGGCAATTTGTTGATTTCTACTGTTTTAGAGTATTCTGTGATTATTGTAATGTTATCCATGAATGCCTCAATTCACGTTTTCCTTTATTTCTGGAAAGTTTTCTTTCTGGAATGTAGAGAAAGATGAGAATTCCAGACTCTCATTTGTTAGGAGAACTCAGATCAAGGATCTACAGCAAATCTTGATATTCAGATCTAACTAGACAAAGATGTTTAACACTACTTAAATGAGATGGCCTCTTAACTGAAGTGACTGCCAGACTTCAGATGATTTTGCTTTTTGAATTTTGGCCATACTAAAAATGAAATATTAGTATAATATAACCACATGCTTTCAAATATAGAATTATTAGTTATATCTTCTTTTTTCCTCCTCCAAGAGCTATTTGTGTTTTTGTTTTGAGACAAATTTTCACCTTTGTAACTCAGGCTGACTTTTAACTGCCAGTTCTCTTTCCTCTGCCTCTCCAGTTGTGGATTACACACATGTACCAATGTACCTGGTTCTACTGTGTTTTAAAGATTAAGCCAGGCATTGGTGGCTTACACCTGTAAACCTAGCTACTCTAGAGGCTAAGATCTATGGATCAGCCTAGATAGGAAAAGCTGTGAGACTCTTATCTCCAATTAACACCTTAAAACCAGAAGGGGTGGCATGGCTCAAGGTGGTAGAGCACTAGCCTTCAGCAAAAAAGCTCAGGAACAGGGCCCAGCCCCTGAGTTCAAACCCTATGACCGATGCCCTCCCACCCACCCCCAAAAAAGTGCCTTAGATGATTTGACTTAGACAAGTTCTTTGGGGAATTTTATTTAAATATTTTTGAAGTAGCTATGTGAAAATAGATTACTTATATTCTATTCTCCAGTGTTCTGTCCACTGTTAAAATAGATTGCAATGGCTTGCTTTTAGTGGTATGTGTATGTTTGAGATAGGGTCTAACTAGCTCAAGCTGGCTCCTCCTGCTTAAGCTTTCCTACTGCTAAGATCATAGATATACATGTACCACCACACTTGGCTAAGATGACATTTTATAGAGAGAGAAAATTTTCATACTGTTTGCTAGTTAAGTCTATTCCTGAGCCTGGTAGCATACTTGAGAAATAGAATAGAATGAAATACAGGAAATTATTTCATTATTGTGTAATTAGCCAAACGTATTTTGGCTTTAAAAGCTCAGTGTGTGTATAACATGTAACTGGGGGCGAGGAGGGGAAGGCACTATACATATTAGTACATAATAGTTGATGTCACAGCCTTGTATTTTTCCTTCTATTGGTTTTCCCCAAAATTCATGCAGAATTTCTGTTCATTCCATGTGGATTCTGTAGCTTTGGGATTTCAAGTACTTGCCTGCTATTTCTTCTATGCCACTTGCTTTGCTCCCACAGTGACCACCTGGCTTGCTCTCTCTCTTCATATTTTTTGTGTCTTAGAGAGAAGATTTCATCAGAAAGATCTTCTGTCTGGAATTAGTAAAAGCAAAGAAAAAAACCTTTTGCTTCTGTGAGAAGTCTTGAAATAAGTTTCAGACAGTTCCTCACCTAAAGAACTATAGTAAGCAAACACTAAAATAAATGCAAACTTTATCAGATACCCTCAAGTTCCTGAAAGGTATCAGTCCAATTTTTTTGACTTTTATTGTCAGCTTATGTTCAAAAGCTAGATCACAAACAAGTTCATAGTGCTTTCCATTTTGCCACACTGTACACAAAATAGTCTTAAGGCTTTATTCATCCCACAATTTTTATTTGATTGTTAATTGTGGCACACATATTACTGTTAAGAACATGTTAATATCAACAGAAAGTAAAAATCGAGATAAATCAGAATTTAGTTTCTTAATGTGGAATTCTAACCCAAATGACTGGGTTATGGTGTTTGGGTATTTGGGTTTATCTAATTCTAGAGACAATAATATTTTGATTTTCCTCACAGATTTTCTAACACATTTTTTCCTGTTACATTTTACTGTTGTTGTTGGTGGTGGTCATGGGGCTTGAACTCTGGACCTGGGTGCTTGTCCCTGAGCTCTTCAGCTCAAGGTGAGCACTCTACCCCTTGAGTCACAGTGCCACTTCAGTTTTCTGAGTGTTTTATTATTGGTGATAAGAGTCTTATGGACTTTCCTGCCTGGGCTGGCTTTGAACTGTGATCCTCAGATCTCAGCCTCCTGAGTAGCTAGAATTATAGGCATGAGCTACCGGAGCTTAAAACAAACAATAAAATACATTGTTTTTGAATATCTAAAAAAAAAAAGAAAAAAGAACTTATTAGAAGATGGAAGGGCATTAAAAAAGTAATGGTAGTTGGAAACCATGACTGCTGACACAGACTGTTGAGTATTTTCTGTCATATTGCTTCTAGTGACCATCACTTTGGAATTAGTTCAGTTGTATAATATTGTTTCTTGAAACTCTTATCTTAATAACTTTTGCATGTACAGGTCTCCCATCCCTTATGTACAATTCTAAAATACAAGACCCCTGAAATAATAATGTTTTGGATTTTTTGTTTTTGTTTTTGTCAGTCATGGAGCTTGAACTCTGGGCCTGGGCACTGTCCCTCAGCTCTTCAGCTCAAGGCTAGTGTTCTGCCACTTGAGCAACAGTGCCACCTCTGGTTTTCTGGTGGTTTATTGGAGATAAGACTCTCATGGTCTTTACTGTTTTGGCTGGCCTTAAACCACAATCCTCAGCTCTTAGCCTCCTGAGTAGCTAGGATTAGGCTCAAGGTTTTGTTTTTTTTTTTAATATAAAATTCTTAACTTGATCTGAAATGGTATGGATATTGTTAGTGTTTATTCCATTTACTATACATATTTTACTACAGAAACATTAATGTTTGCTTAATATTATAGGAATGCTGAACTGAGGGTTAATGTGACATGTACCCCATTTTCTAGAGTTTTGTTTTCTTTTAGAGACAGGCTTGATTATATTTGTAGTTACATTTTTATAGAAACTTTTTAAAAATATTTTTTAGTTTTAAAATTGTTGGAATTTAAGTGGTTGTACAAAGGAGTTTCAATTCAATATATTAGTTTATGAGCATCTTGATCAATGTCACCCTTCTCCATATCAGAAACTTTTTTTTTTTTTTGGTTGTGGGACTTAAACTCAGGACCTGGGAGCTGTCCCTGAGCCTCTTTGTGCTCAAGACTAGCACTCTACCACTTTGAGCCACAGCACCGCTTCCAGTTTTTGAGTGGTTAATTGGAGATAAGAGTCTCATGGGGATTTTTCTGCCCAGACTGGCTTTGAACCTCAGTCCTCAGTCTCAGCCCCCTGTGTAGCTAGGATTATAAGTTTGTGCCACTGGTACCCAGCTGAGAAACATTTTTAAAATAAAATTACCCATTTTGAAACTTCCTTTTCATAAATGAAAAAAAAGCCAAAGCGTTTATATTTCTTTGTAGTTTCTTAAATATCACAATATGTATATGGTATAAGTTTTCTATTCAATAAAAGGTAGCTTACCTCTTCTTCACCTAAGTTACATTTATCCAGAGGCTGAAGAATTACCATCCTCCAGCTGTTGAAGATACAAACCAGTTTCAAACAATTCTTATTTTTGGCAATTTTAGTCTCTAAGCACAGATAAATAATATCTTATTCAGGGTGACTTGTATAATTCTAATGGTTGAATTTAGCACATTATTCTTTTTTATAAATGAAGAAAAAAAGAACAAAGAGAAGACTAACCTTTAGTTTTGGCTTAACAACTAACAGTCTTTTATGCATAGCTGCATTTTCTGTGTAATAAGTATGTACTAGATGAAAGTATGCTCATAAACTGACTTGGCCAAAAAGGAGGGAAAAAAGACCTGATTTGTAGTGTTTTTGGTATAAAAATGGTTATGACTCGGCTAAATAACAATGGGCTCATGGAATTCTATACTGAACAATCTACTAGTGCTACTAGCTAGCTTTAGCCTACCACTACAATAAAACTTGAAAAACATTGTTGCTGTAGAACATCCCAGTCACAAATGATACTATTTATTTTTATTTCAACAGTTCTCATAATATCTCCCAGATTACTATATTTCCCTTAATACCTCAAAGTAATTATACATGGGAGGATTTATGAAATTATAATATTGATAAGAATTAATAGTTGTCCTGAGTGGGGAATATGGCTCAGTTGTAGAGTGCTTGCCTAGTATGCGCGAAGCCCTGGATTCAATTCCTCAGTACCATATAAATAGAAAAAGTCTGAAGTGGCACTGTGGCTCAAGTGGTAGAGTGTTAGCCTTGAGCAAAATAATTTCAGGAACAGTGCCTAGGGCCTGACTGAAGCCCCAGGACTGGCAAAAAAAAAAAGATAATTTTTTTAAAGGAATTAATATTTGTCACCTGGCTCATGTCTTGATTTTGATTTTCAGCCTTTTTCCATCTCTACTTCCTAGTGGTGCTATATTTTTAAGAAACTGCTTTCATTAATAACATACACACACTTGGCTAACTTTGCTACCAACAGAAGCAGTTTCTTTTTTTCTTTTTTCTTTTTTCTTTTTTTTTTTTCTTTTTTGCCAGTCCTGGGGCTTATACTCAGGGCCTGGGCACTGTCCCTGAGCTGCTTTTTTTTTTTTTCCTCGAGGCTGGCACTCAACATTTGAGCCACAGCACCATTCAACTTTTTCTGTTTTATGTGGTACTGAGCAGTGGAACGCAGGGCTTCATGCATGCTAGGCAAGCACTCTTCCACTAAGCCACATTCCCAGCCCATCTTTTTTTTTTTCTTTTTAATTTTATTTTAAAAGTGATATATAGAGAGGTTACAGTTGTATAAGTCAGGCAATGAGTATATTTCCTTTTGAACAGTGTCACCCCCTCTCTCTCTCAGATTTTTCCCTCCCACACAAGTTGTATAGTTCATTTCCAACACAGTGTCTAGTGAGTATTACTGCTGAATCAGCTCACCCTTGTGCCATCATTCCTATACTTCTTCCCTCCCCAAATCAGATAAACTAAGGCATTGTTTCTTATTGTCACAGGTGTTGCTGTCTCACTCTTTGAAACCTCTTGCAAATGCAGTTGCTTTATTTGCAGCTTTCTGTGCCTGTTTAGTGGCAAAGATTTATTTGTTGCTGTAGCTTTTATGTCACTAAGGTAGTAAAGTACTATGTATATAGGTACCTAAATAAAATTTAATGTGAAAAAAGGCTTAGAATGTTCAGTTTACTAACTGAGAAATTGTCAGTTCTTAATTTAAACACACACACACACACACACACAAAACTGCAGTAGTTTTGGTACTACAGGGTACTTTTTTTTTTTTTTCATTTCCCCTATGGCTGTATAAGTAGCAAAGAAAGGAGAGCAGTATCCTTCTCTCTGAATTTGTTTACTAAAAACAAATAGGTAAAATATTATAGTTTTTAAAGAAAGAAAAAATAGATAAAAATGTACATACCTTGGAGTAAGTATTTCCTTATATTGGAGTTTCTCTAACTTAGCTGGGGCTACTAATGACATGGGAATCACAATATTATCAATGTCATAAGAACTCTCACTTCTTAACCTCCGTCGTGCTGTGGTCTGCAAGACAAATATTGTACTGCTTTAGAGTAGTGTCTAGATACTTTTGGTGTTATCCTTCAATTAGTGAATGAAGAATAATATACAGAGTACCTGTTACATAATCTTCATAAATACACTTATTAAAATCTGACTATAAAGTATGGCTGTCTTTTGTAAACCAAAATAATCTTGGCAGATAAATAATGTCTATGTCTATAAATATTCCATTATTGGGAAAGGCTATGAAAATAATTAGTATTACAATCTTCATTTAAACTTGTTCCCTCAAGCTTTACACTGTTCATTTCTAAACCGTTCTACCTTTTGCCTTTCTATTCCAGGCTAGATAGCATCTTCGGCAACAACAGATCAGATAAAGAGAAACACTGGTCCTGAACTTTCATTAACAAGAGTGTATTTAAGCTTCATGAGTGGTACAGGGGGGGAAAAACTTACTTGTGATGTTGAACTCTGGATTCTTGATAGAACATTGACATTAGAGACAGCAGTGATATTGCAATGGGATCCTGGTTCTGTATGTTGAAAGGGAAATTCTTCAAATGTACTCCTTTCTCCTGTCATGGAAAGAAGCCTTCAAAATATCATACTTTAAATGTGACCAATGAATATTAGAATTTCTTTCTCAACTAGATGAGAAGTAATTGGTCCTTACTTATTTTTTATACAATTCATATATCAGCAAACAAAAGTAAGTTATTTACAAAGAATCTTAACCCATAATCTTGCTATAAGTATTTCCATTTTCTGAAGTCATAGCATAGTTCTTCAGGGATATTTCATCTTCAGTAATCTTGTCTACTGTCTACCACATTCTTGTTTTCTGTGACGCCTGTAGAGACTGCACTGTCAAGAGTGATCTTAATTTTCTTTATAGATAGATCATAGATATCTTTATATATCCTTATATAAATTATACAGTATTTTTATATATAGATCAATACCACATTTTGAGATTTTTCTACAATAGAGTACTATATTTTAAAAGTTCTTGTTCTCTCATACTCATTTTTATAGCATCCTGTACTTTATGAATGGTATTTCTTTACTCAGGATACTAACTGTTTATTAGCATCAGTGTTCCTTTCAAGTTATTTATTTTGCTTACAGTTTTTTTTTTGTTTTGTTTTGTGTGTTGTTTTTTTTTTTGGGTCCGGTCATGGGGCCTGAACTCTGGGCCTGGGCACTGTCTCTCAGCTCTTCAGCTCAAGGCTAGCGCTCCACCAATGGAGCCACAGCGCCACTTCTGGCTTTTTTCTTTTTGCTTATGTGGTGCTGAGGAATCGAACCCAGGGCCTCATGCATGCAAAGCAAGCACTCTACCACTGAGCCACCTTCCCAGCCCCTGCTTACAGTATGTGAATATATGTTTATTCACCTTTTTTGGAGGGACAGTAGAGGACAGAGTCTTACTGTATATGTCAGACTGGCGCCAAATTGTGATCTTCCTGTGTCTGCCTCCTGAGTTGCTGGAGTTAGAGGTATTAGCTAGCACATCATCACTTACTCCCATTGTATTCAGTAGGAATTTTTAAAAAACTTTTTCTAGACACTGTAACACTTAATACTTAGTCCATATTTATATTTGCTCAGTTAAAAATATCCTTTATGTTGGCTTTCTTCAAATCAGGTTCTGCATATTAAAACTGTTTATTATCTCTTGGACTTCTGAGGCTTCTGATAATCTAGATTAGTTCATTTCTCTTAACATCCAGGCAAATATCGTACAGTTTTAGAGTTAGGTAGTCATTTATTTGTGATACATAAATTAATTTGCTTTTCCATCCCTGTATATTTGTCAAATTGGAAACTGGATCGAAGTATGAATCAATTCAAGTGAAATATTATACCTTGGTTAATGTACATCTCATAACACATTAAGAAATTGACAACATTTTTCTGTATTTTTAAAATTCATGTATGGAATATTTTAATATTTTTTAAAGGTAGGCAGTCTTTAGTTATCTGTTCTTAAAAGTGAAGACAGACACTTAGAATAATGAGATGTCTGGGCATGTGAGAGTTTGTGCATTTGGTGCCACAATGTACTTGATAGTGATTTAAGGTAGTAAGCTTGATCTATTCTATAAAATGAGATTGTGAAATGAAATGAAATCCATTTTGTGTAATTATAGTTTAGTACACTTAGGGTATTAGTTTCTAATTTAATTGGGTATGTTGTTGACCTGTTATTAGGGGAAGACTTAACTATTGACTATAGTTTCATATTTAGTAGAGCAATGAAGATGAACCAAAAAGGTATGTAGACTGATTACTGTTCAGAGTATATCTTGCCAGTTTTATTTGTATTTATTTATTAGCTCCAACAGTAAATAACTTGATGACTCCCTTTCCAAGTCTTTAAAATAAACCACACTGGTATTAGAAGGGTTCTTGTTTCCACTGCTACTTCTTGATTAGCTTTGAACTGTAAGTATAAAGCCTTCTAAGGAGATGTGAACAAGGTGGCTGAGTGCAGTGCATTAGTTGCATCATGACTACTTTCTCAAATTCCTGAGGAACGTGTCAGGCAGCCTTGTATTGTCCTAGTTTGAGTCCAGAAGAACCTTGGAGACTAAATCTTTTACAGACCACAGTAGATAGAAAACAGCTAGTCAGAAAATATGCAAAAGAAGTACTTGCCATAAATAGGTAACTAGTCTACAAATCTGAATTACATGAATATGCTTACTGGGTCATGAATATTTATGTAACTAGTGACTTGTGTCTTATAAACTCCCATGAGACAGGGTTATTTGAAGAGACTTTTATTTTCAGTATTTAACACTAAAGGTCATATCCCCATTGTAACCTACCTAATGCTGTTTCACTCAGATGCCTTTTCTTTCTTCCCTGTAAGAGTTGTGCAGATGATTCTGTCATCAGTTGAGGCTTACAAGTAGGAGAATATCCATTTCTCCATTGATTCAAAGTACTGTGTACTAAAAAAAAAAGTAAGGAAATGTGAAATTTTATTCCTTATCACAGATAACATACTAATTTGATCTACTTACAACAGTGTAGAATTTTAAGATTACTAGTTCAGTAATAAATGCAATAAATGATTGAGCACCAAGATGGATAACTCATAAACTAAAATTACCTGGAATAGTAGGTTTGCTCCATTTTTTTTAAGAGAATGAGATGGGACCCTTTCCATCTATTCCCAAAGTCTTCCAAATTAGTGAAGATTGTTTCAGATCTTGGTTGACTATTATCTGAATCTGAAGTTGTTTACCTTTAAATCCTAAATAATTCAGGACCAAGTAAGATTCAACGTGATCACAACAGACTTGGGACTCCTTGGAAACAAGAACTGGATTTTACCTCCCCTCTGATAATGACTAGCACTATTTCACTTTTTAAATTAAAAAAAAAATGTTTAACATGAGTTTTAAGTCAGTATCTGTACCTCAATTAACCTCTTCTAACAGCTATCTTGGGTTTCTGAAGATTAATGAGTGAGTACTTGCAATATATATCTCCCATGGCAATTGCAAATAAATGCTGGATTTATCATCCAGAGCACTATCTATTTGAACCTTAGGTATCCAGTAATGGTTTAATACCCTTTTAGAAAGGGGTTTGCACGTATGGGAATAAATATTTAGGCTAAATTGCCAAACTCACTGCACTGAAATCAAAGGTAGAGCCTACCAAAAATAATCACAAGAGGATTCCAGTATTAGATGGCAAAGCACCCTACAAATAGTAGACAGAATTTTTATAGATAGGCTTATGCACAAATGAGCACATTCATAAAAAGAAAAGGAACTTAAACAATTTATAAGGCACTTTTGAAAAACTAATATCCTATGGACTTTGAAGAAAACCAAGGCAGAAGCATACTGGAAAGGGCTGTCATGAAAATATGAAGAAAACCAAGGCAGAAGCATAC
The DNA here is from genome assembly GCF_024711535.1 of Dipodomys merriami. Lineage (NCBI taxonomy): Eukaryota > Metazoa > Chordata > Mammalia > Rodentia > Heteromyidae > Dipodomys > Dipodomys merriami. The sequence continues at coordinate 24,188,249 of NW_027202270.1, read as the reverse complement.
TGGAAAGGGCTGTCATGAAAATATGATCAATTGCAAGAACCATATAAAGGAGAAGAAAAATGGGAGCACAACAATTATATGAAGCAAATGATAGGACTATAAAAGCCAATACCTACCTCAGCCAGGCTACTGCATTAGACCAAAATCAGCACTAGGGCAGAGAAATGGCCAGCTTGGGTATCAAAGTAGTGCCCACATTAAAATTCCCTCCCCTTTTCCAATTCCATTGGGAAGTAGTATGTATAGATGTAAATCTCTTATTCTTCTCAATAACAGTGAGTCATAACCTCCAACCTGAGAACAAACTTACATGGCAAAATCACCTAAAGGAGTAGTTAACTGGAGAATTCAGAAAATGTAAATTAACATTTTTAAAGCAAGACCAGTAAAAGAGTGCTCTCAAAAGAAGTCTCAGAAGCAGAAAAGGCCAGAAATGGCACTGTGACTCAACTGGTAGAGTGCTAGCTTTGAGCACAAAGGTTCAGGGACAGTGCCCAGGCCTTGCAAAAAAAAAAAAAAAAATCTCAGAATTGGCAAGTATATAATATAATTACATCTCAAAACCATCATAACTGAGCTAAGTAAGACTAGACACAGCTGGAAAATAAGAACAAAGCTGTGTAGAGTGACAATGAAGAGGAAGTCATATTTGAAATAATAAGCAATGGTTTCTTCAGAAAATTATAATTCTATTATTTCAAGGAACTTGAATGTGAAAAAAGTAACCCAGTTGTACATGACAGCTAAAGATAGATTAAAAGTAAGAAAGACGCTGAAGGCTGCAGGAAGCAGAAAAAAAAAAAGTAAGCAGGAGCCCATCTGTTGGTTTTATGAGCCCTTCATTCCCTCAAATATCTTAATGGGAGTGAGGGGGATGAAAACTAAATTCACATTTTGAAAATGAACCCCCCTCCCCCGCTACAGTGATCAAAGGGAAATAAGAACTAAGCTATTTCAGCAGTGTAAGTTAAGAAATTATTGCGCTTAATGTGAAGGAATGAAGATTTGGACATAAATTTGGCAATAGAGTATTATCCAACCATATATCTCTGAAAAAAATGAATGAAATTGGAGCTAGTCATGTTAAGTGAGATAGGCCAGATTCAAGCAAGTGGCACATTTTCTTTCATTTAGAATCTAGACCTGATAAAGGGAATGAATGCAATTTTGAGGAGATCAGCAGAACAGGTGAAGGGAGAAAGATGATGGGGGCTGAATAGGAAAGACATGTTCATGATGTAGATGTCATGAAACCCATTAAAGTTGTAAAATACAAAGGCTGGGGGAAGATAAATGAGATCAACATGCTCAAAGGAGTGGTGAAGGCTGGATTGCTTGTGCGATGAGTGGTGTTCCTCTTTCATTTGTGCATTGTAAAAGAAAACTGATACAGTCAAACTAGGAAAACAGGAAGGGATACAAAGAACTTTCATTTTATACACTTAGATTGCTCAAATGTTAACATCACATTTGCTTCAACTGTGAACTCATTCCTGACATAAGGCTTCTTAACCCTTAATATGTCAGTGTGTATATCTCAAAAACAAGGACATTCTACATAGCCACACTTCTAAAGGCTTTACTCAAATTTCACAGGTTATTCCTATAATGGTTATATAGAAATTTCCAATCAACATCACATTCAGTTGTCAGATCTCCTTAAAGTCTGAAATAGTTTGACCCTTGTATTCATAACCTTCAATCTTTTGACAAGTTCCTTACATTGTTTCTGTGTGGTATTTTGTCATGATGAGGCTAACCATGTATTTATTTGGTTTTTCAATTTAAGTTTTGCCTACTTGTAGCCTGCCATGAGCAATGTTGTTATAAATGTAAAATCTGAAGGACAGTACAGGATAAATCCAAGCTCTGATTATATACAAAACATTTGCCTAACTTACCCACTTTACACTGCAGGGATGTCAAGCTATTTTTGGATACTTGTACACATTCCACTTTTAGATCTCCATTTTGTTTCCATTAAAACCTCTTTACAGAATACAAGTGAAAAGCATTTCAGTCAGCTGAGACTTTGTTAGGATGAGGCATTTCGGGTTCCATTCTATCTAGACTTCTTGAATCAGTGTCTACATTGTAACAACACCTTATTGTCATATGTTTGCACATTAAAGTTAGAGAAGCACTGATTAGGAACACTCTGCCCTTTCTTTGTGAATTTCAGGGTGACATTTGGCATGCTGGTTTTTGTGGAGTTTCTCCTTTTTCCCATTTTTCCCCTTTGCCTTTAATTTCTGTTTTTTTGTTGTTTTGTTTCTTTTTTTTTTTTAATACTTCATCACTTGATTGTCTGGCAGAGCAAGTGCTCAACAGAAGTCGAAACTCTTAACAAAACAAAAATTAATGACCAAGTAACACATATGTGGTGACCTAATTAATGCTTAATTATTTGGGAGGGGAGATTGGTATACAAAGGAATATATCCTTTATTACTGTAGCATTCAAGTCAACAATTCCATCTGTCGTGTGTGTGTACGCGGATGCTTGCACGCATGTATCAGTCGGTCGGCCCCTAGGACTTGAACTCACAGCCTGAGCACTGTCCCAGAGCTGCTCAAGGCTAACACTTCAACCCTTGAACCACAGTTGCACTCCCAGCTTTTGTGGTAGTTTATTGGAGATAAGAATCTCATGGACTTGGCTGCCTTGGCTTGATTTAAACCAAGGTACTCAGATCTCAACCTCCTAAGTAGCTCTGATTATAGGCATGAGCCACCAGCTCTCAGACGTACTAGTTTTTTTTAGCTCAGAGCTTACATTTGGTAGGCAGGCACTGAACCACTGAGCCACAACTCCAGCCTTTTTCTGCACTGTTTGAGATAGGGTCTTGCTTTTTGCCCAGTCTGAGCTAGAAATGTAGTTCTATTTTATCCTTCTCACTGTAGCTAGGTAACATGTATAGCATCTATTGTTTGGAAAGGGGTCTTGCAAACCTGTTGCCTGATCTGGTATTGAGTCATGATCCTCCAGTTTTTCAGCCTATCAATATCTAGTATTATAGGCATGAGTTGGCCATCTGTAGCCTCTTAACTTGCTATTATATGTGACAGATGTCATTGCATTACTGATACATTTGCAAGTCAAACAGCAGCAATAGAAGTATCACCTAATTTATACATATAACACACATATATATAATATTACATTCACTTTGCATACTCCCTTTCAACCATACATACATGTATGAGCATGTTTCAGATATGAATTCATAATTTAAAATGTGCAATTGAGCTTTTTTTTTTTTTTTTTGTCGGTCGTGGGGCTTGAGCTCTGGGCTTGGGCGCTGTCCCTGTGCTCTTCAGCTCAAAGCAAACGCTCTACCGCTTCTAGTTTTCTAGTGGTTTATTGGAGGTAAGAGTCTCACGGACTTTCCTACCCGGACTGGCGTTGAACCTCGATCTTCAGATCTCAGCCTCCTGACTAGCTAGGATTACAGGCGTGAGCCACCAGCGCCCAGCTTGTGCTTTTATCTTGTAACAAAGTTTCATTATTTTTGCAGATTGTTGCCTAACAACCCTTTGACACAATGGCATTTAGGTATTATGTACCTGTTGGAGATCATAGTTGTTACCAACTATTGTTAAGACCTACTATTTAAATACCTGTTTTTCATCATCACAATGAAATTCTTTCTATTGTGGAAAATTCTTAAAATAATTGTATTCATGGATATGTCTCAGAATACATCCCAGTGAATCACATCATGAACATGCTATGTATGAAGTTCTAGTTTTGTTTTTTTGTCTTTTTTGTTTTGCTTTCTTCCCTAAGCATAAGTAATTGCTGATTTTCCTTGGTATTTTCATTGTTCTTTAACTTTGCTATGGACAAAACTCAAACATGAACAGACTGATGAACTCCTTATTGTTTAGCTTTAGTGTGATCAATCATGACCAATCTTGTTCTGACTCTCCCACCATTTTGTTGAAATATTTTAAAAACAAATCCAATTCTTTTTATCATATGTCAGCATGAATCCCTTAACAAACTTGACTGACTTATAAAGTTATGTGTAGGTGTCTAAATGTTATTACATATGACAAAAGTAATCATTAATATCTAGTATCTATGGTCACATTTCCTGAATGCTTAAAAGTTGTACATGGTAGTAATAGTAAAGGAGTCAGAGAGAAAAAACTGCCTTATTTCTGACTCCATCACTCACTAGTGATTGTTAACATTTAACCTTTGTGAACCTTGAATGTCCTTGAGCCTGTCCCTAAATCTAACCTCTAATAAGTTCTTATTCTCTAGGCAAAAAAAGTTGATTAGTTTGGATAATCCAACAAGGTCTACACATTACATTTGATGCACATAATAAACATTTTTACATCATTTAAATTTTACAAATTTATACAAAATTAAGTGTTTTCAAGCTTCCACATCCCAATATTGTTTGATAAGCATGTTTCTATTGTTATGGAACTCCTAAGGTATTTTAAGGTTATTCTCCAGAATTGGTAATCATACCTTTTATGTTCAAGTGGTTGCAAATTTCTGATCACAAAAAGAGTTTATGATGAATATATGTGAATATTGTTTCATACATCTTGGAATAACCAGATCAGGATATGGAGTAACAGTTAAGTAAACATTTATTTTGAGCAGGTACAAAAGTAAACTTTTTCACCAGAGTGAGCTTATAAGAAATTCATTAACACCTTGTGAACAAATCTGACTGCTTCCCAGAAGGTTTCTATGCATGTTCTTAGTCTTATCTAAAAAAACTAAGAATGCCATTTTTACCTCAATAATATACTTTAGTATTCATTTATATTAAATGTGTTTTAATGTACCATGTAAGAGCAAATACCGTTTCATGAATCATTAGTTAATTTTCATCTGTACAAATTGAAAATGAAAGTTGTTTTATTTTTTAGAGCATTCGTTTTAGGCTAATTTGCTCTACTATTGTTCAACTCAATTTGGGGACGTTTACTTAAGTATAATAAGAGCTAGTCCTTCGATCACTGGTGCCATATAAGGAACACAGCAAGACTTGGTTGTCATTAATATTTATAGATCAGTTATTTCCATACTAATAGAATAATACTTCCTTTTATCATACAATGAAACTTTGAATCTGTCTCTAGCTTCTTATTTAGTTTTCATGATCTGGCTTCCATCATTTCTCCAATAGTTTATTGATAATAACTTTATAAAATATTTTTTTCTTTAAACATTTTTACTGGTTATCCTCCAAATTTTCTCCTCAGATTCACTTTATTGAAATAAAATATATCAGCCAGGCATGGGTACACACACAGCGCTAGGAAGCTGAGGCAAGAGGACCATGAGTTCAAGGCCAGGATGCACTACACACTGAGACTTTACCTCAGAAAACAAAACAAAACACAAAGAATTATGAAACAAGTGTAATTCTTAAAAACAAATATCTCTGTAACTCTGATTAGAATTACATACTATTTATACATTAATTTGATAATTTAAAACTGCCTTTTGGCATGAACAGGATATTTTTTCTTTCCATACAGAAAAAAATCCTCTCATGGTCCTTAGTAAACTGTTGAAGTTTCCTTCATGTAAGTTCCTGTTAACTTCAATCACATACATTATCATGTGACTAGGATGATTTTTTTTTCACATTCTTATTGAGTTATTGTTATTAGAATTTTTTTTTTTCTTCAGTGCTGGCCATTGAACCCTACCCCTTTCTACTATGGAGCAATATTAATTAACAGTCTTAAAAACTATAAAACTTAAGTCTAACATGCATTTGTTTGATCCTTGGGATAGATGCTAATTTCATCAGGAAATTATCTTAGTTTGGTATTAACATTTTTCACTTTGCAGACAGACTGTTGTTGAAGCTTCTTTGTAATTCCTTCCAAGTATAGTCAGTGCTTTCATACTCTTTCAGAGCACTCATGAGCATTTCATTATAATTTCTTTTAAGTCTTATTACGTAGTTTTAATCTTTTAATTAAAAATTCTCAGAACCAACTAAAATTCATTCTGATTCATCATAATGGAATGAATATATGAAAATATTTACTCAGAAAAACTATTGTTTATTAAGGGGTTCTTCACTTTCTCATTGATATAAATGTAGGAAATACTTGTGTACCATATTTTAAAATATATAAATATGTTGTAAGCAAATATGCATAAAGTACCTTAGGGTATTGCGTGAATATATTTTTCAAAATAAGAGCAAAGTAGAAATCTGTGCTAATACGGGCTTTTGGAATGTGTGCTATATGTATATGATTGAGCTAATATTTTCTAACAGTTCCTTTTATATTTCACCTTTTTTAATCTTTCCAATAGACTATGGAATTATTTTAACCAAATCTACTTAAAGTTTAAATTACACTGCATTAAAAATAAGACTAATACAAAGTTGATATCCTTATTAATTTTTCAGAGATGAATGCTATTTCCCAAGTTTATTTTTTAAAAATCCATTATTTCAAAGTTATTTCTTAATTTTCACTCACATAAAACAGGCATGTTTTATTCTGTTTTCTTCTTTTTTTTCTTTCTTTTCTGATGCTAGAGATTGAATACAAGGACTTCATGCATGCTAGACAACTCGTGTATTTTCTGTGTGTGTATAATTGAAGAAGGTAAATATTAAAAATTAAAGATAGGGGCTGGGAAAGTGGCTCAGTGGTAGAGTGTTTTCCTGGTATGCATGAGACCCTGGGTTCGATTCCTCAGCACCACATAAGCAGAAAAGGCCAGAAGTGGCACAAGTGGTAGAGTCCTAGCCTTGAGCTGAAGAGCTGAGGGACAGCGCCCAGGCCCAGAGTTCAGGCCCTACGACCAACAAAAAAAATAAAATAAAAAATAAAATAAAAATTAATGATGTATATTAAATCTTTTGTTAAATTTTATTTACTTAGAATGCAAAGGTAATAAGTGTGTAGAATATAAAAAGGTCTATAAAGTACAAAATGTGAAAATGTGACCTACCAGGTGATGGTGAGATGATGCATCCTCCTACAAACTTATTTTCTGCAAGATTTCCTTTTATTTCATTCTTCTTCAAAAACGTTTCAAAATGAAAATGGAGAGGCACATCTGGAAAAATGAAACAAAAATATTTTAAGTAAGTATCACTCTTTACAGGATGTGTTTGGAAGGAAAAAAGGTTGGACCACCAAGAACAGTAAAGAGAGACAATAGGGTAATCAGGTGAGGGTATGATCAAAGCACATTCTATTCAGGCATGAAAATGACATAAAGTAACCCATTGTTATATACAATTGATATACTTAATGGAAAATTTAAAAACAAACACCACTGATGTACTACTGAAATAATTACTGAGAAGCATTTCAGCACAGCCCTATTACCAAAAAAGGGGTTCATATTTAACAAAGGAGATTAAAAGCTAGTAACATTTCAAAATAAACCAATTTTAAGACATTGGAAAAATTAACTTACACATAGAACATGTGACTAGATTCTAATAACACCGTGTAGTGATGATGGATAAAACACATTTAAAGATTAGGTTTTACTATAGAACATATTTGAAGATGCTTCAATATTTTTGATGAGGCTTACCTGATGGCAGTGAGAGAACAGAATGGAAAGAAGAATCTAACTCTGAGACATGTTCTCTGAGTGTCTGAGACTTTAAGTTGTGTTCACAGTTACTCCAAGTTGAAGATGACTGAAGACAAGGCATTTGTGTAGCATTTAAAAATGTTTCTTTTGAAGGTAAAGTCTGCAAGGGAAAAAAAAAAAGATCATTTAAAAGCTTCACTATTGCTTAAAAACTATGTGACACGCTGTAACAGATACACAGAATAATACCAGTAGAAAATCCTGGCTTAAGTATTCGCCTTTGATGGAGACCTTTAAAATGCTATAGACCAAATGAGAGAAGCTAGTGAAGAACTGTTTATGGGTGCCAAGACTATTCATTGGGAAAAGAATAGTTTCATCAACAAATGGTACTAGGACAATAGATATGCACAATGAAAAAAGCAAGGAATGAAAAATGAGCTCCTACTTCATACCACCTTCAGAAATAACTCAGAATGGATGAATGACTTGAAAAGCAGAAACTGCAAATATCTCAGAAGAAAACACACCAAAAAAAACCACATTATATTGGCATTGATAGTTGAGTTTTAAATAAGAAACCAGTAACATGAAAGACAAAAGAAGCAATAGGCTGGACTTCATCAGAATTCAAAACTTCTATGCATCAAAAGTCATTATCAATGAGCAGGCATAGTGGTGCACAACTGTAATCCCAGGACTCAAGAGGCTTAGACAGGAGAATTGAGAGTTCAAAGCCCACTTTGGGTACATAGTGCAATACTGTTTCAAGAAAACCAAAATTCATTTTCAAGAAAGCAAAAGAACACCTGTAGAATTGGACAAAGCATACGTAAATCACATATCAAGTAAAAGTAATATAGAGAGAATTTATATCTTTACAAAAGTAAACTCAATTTTAAAATGGGCAAAAGATATGAGTCAGCATTTCCCAAAGAATATGCATAAATGGCCAGCAAGCATATGAAAATAAGGTCAGCAGCACTGATTATTAACTAGAGAATCATAATTCTGAAATAGGGTTTTTTTTAAACTCATACCTGTTCACTCAAATATTTCCTTTTGAATCATGCACTATTTTTTAAAAGTCTCACTTTTAAAAAGCATTTTCCAGTTTTCTGTATAATTCATCCACAGAAATTTAAGCTTCTAAAATGATTTAGAGGAAGTGGTGCTGTGGCTCAAGTGGTAAAGCACTAACCTTGAGCTGAAGAGCTGAAGGACAGCGCCCAGGCCCAGAGTTCAAGACCCATGACTGACTGACTAAATAAATAAATAAATGGTTTAAGAATATAACATTGTTTAAAATGGAAAGATAAAAGTTAAAAATATTATCACATGTAGTTCTTAGCCTGGTGAAGAAACAGAAGACTGCCTTCATTCCAAAGTGGCTTTGGCTAAAGGCTCATTTGATCAGAGGTAGCCACAACCCTAATTTATAATCTACTCACTTTTTTATGCTTTCATCTCATGTTGTGTTTCCCCAAATAATATTAATTTTGCTTGTTTCTGAATTTGGTATAAGTCAAACTTGTTTTTGCTTCATGTTTCTATGTCCACTGTGGTACAGAATTTGATTATATGACTATCATGGACTGTTTCTAATTTGTAGCTGTCCTATACAGTGTTTGACTACTATGTATAGATCATGATGTTATACAAAACCACTCATTGTTCTACAAAATCCTTTAGATACCTTTTAAAACAGCCCCAAACTATGGGCCTATCTGTCTTCAGTGATATTTATCAAATTGTTAAAAAGTTACTCCACAGTACTGTGTACAAGCAGTCATATTGCTTCATAGACACACCAAAATGTATTATTTTTCTTTAATTTTTTTCCTTTTTGGTAGCTATAAACAATACTAAATTGTTTTACTTTTCACTTTCAAATGAGCATGAAGTGGCCACACTTTAAATTTATAAATGGATAAAATCTCTTGTTTGTTAAATGACATGGTCTAGTTTTTTGCTCATTTTAAATTGGTTGGTATTTTCTCCTTTTACTAGTTATTCTAACTAGGTGCTCTAAGGTTGTCATGTGTGTGACAAATACCTTCTCCATAGGCTTGTTTTCTGTGTTTTTGTTTTTGTGTTTGCTTTGTCAGTCCTGGGGCTTGAACTCAGGGGCTGTGCACTGTCCCTGAGTTTTGATGCTTAAAGCTAGCATTCTAGCCCTGTGCCAATGGCTCACGCCTGTAATCCTAACTACTCAGGAGGCTGAGATCTGAGGCTTGTGGTTCACAGCCTGCCCAGGCAGAAAAGTTGCAGGACTCTTAATCTCCAATAAACTACTCAGGCTGAAAGGGTGCTATACTCAACTGGCAGAGCACTGGCCTGAAGCAGAAGCAGCTCATAAAACAGAACAAAAACCCTAGCTTTCTACCACTAGACCCATATCTCCACTTCCAACTTCCTTGTTTGTTAATTAGAGATAACATCTGATAGGCTTTCCTGCCTAGGCTGGCTTAGAACCACAATCTTCATATCTTAGCTCCACTTAATAACCAAGATTACAAGCAAGAGCCACTGGTGCCCAGCTTGCTTTCTGTTTTCTAAACTGAAATTTTTCATTTTAATGTTGTTAATTTTGTAGATTTATAACAATATTCTCCTGTTCTGAGAAAAAACATTCCATATTATCTTCTAGAATACTTCTCAGTATTTTCTTTTATGTTTAATTCTGCAGTTTATCCAAACTGCATTTTCACTTATAAGGATAATTAATATAACTATCCTGGCACTACTAACTTAAAAGTTATCTTTTCCTGACCTCTCTTCAAATATCTCATGTCCATATATATAAAGTCTGTCTCTGAGCTCTTGTGACTGTCTTTTGTTTACTTGCCTATGCAACCCTGCACCAATGCCAAACTCTTTAGTCTTGTGGTTTTAAAGTAATATTTGCATCTGATAGGACAAATCCTTTCACTGTGTTCTTTGAGAATGTCACATTTTTTTCTTGACCTTTTACATTGGCATGTGCAATTCAAAAAGGAATGTCAAGATCTCAGCATTCACACATATCTAAGCACATGGATAAATAAACTGATGAGATTTTGCTAGAGACTAAAGTTATAGGTGAATGTAGAATGTGGAAGTAATTGACATTTTCGCAATAGTTCATTTTTCTGAAGATGAATGTGTATATCTCACCCTCAGTTTTCTTTAATATCTCTAAAGTTTTATAGATTTCCTGTCATTGGACTTGTATATTACAAAGTATTTAATATTTTATCCAATTCTAATTATTTTTAAATTAATTTTCCTTTTACTGAAAAATAATATATATTACATATACTATATATAAAGTTACTATGAATTCATCTGTATTCTTTAGGGATTCTTTAAAGAACAGGTGACCATTTTGAATCTTCTCCAAATTCCTAACTTTTCTTACTCTTGCAACAAGGTTGTAGTAAAAGGCAGACTACCCGTAACAAGAGTGGACCTCCTATGTCATTGCAGACTTGATGGCATTTTTAAATCGCATTAAGAAAGTTACTTTCTATTCCAGAGTTGTTGTTTTTGTAATCAAAGCTTGTTTTCTATACTGTTTAGATAACCAAATGATTTCTCCTCTATAAGTGGCAAACTAATTTATTTGTTAACATTAAAAACAGTGCAAAGCTGATTTTCTCAGTATGTTTTATTGTTGGGATTTCTCTACAGTTTCTATGTTCATAAGGAGATAGGCCTATTTGAAAATGTTCCTTTTGTTTATATAAAAGTATACAATACTCAGTTACTTTTCTTTTGATTGTGTAGGGTTGGAATTACTTTTAACTGTTTAGTAGAGTTTGATCATAAAATCATTCAATTTGTTTAAGGATAATACACATACACACACACACACACACACACACACACACACACACACACACACACACACCTTTTGTGTATAGTGCTAGGAACAGAGTCTAATGACACATATGCCAGTAAGCACTTTACCTGTATGCTATACTTCCAGTCCTTTATTTCTTATTGAATCAGCTTTCATAAAAAAATGGACTTTTCATAAATGGACTATGTCCATTTTATATAGACTTTGCCCTCTATAGTCATCTATGGGAAAATGTGCTAAAATGTGTTTTGGTTGAATACCACTTTGGATATAATTTAGGTTCTATTTTTTTAAAAAGAAAGGGAAAACTGGGCTGGGAAGGTGGCTTAGTGGTAGAGCGCTTGCCTTGCATGCATAAGGCCCTGGGTTTGATTCCTCAGTACCACATAAGCAAAAAGAAAAAAAGCCGGAAGTGGCGCTGTGGCTCAAGTGGTAGAGCGCTAGCCTTGAGCTGAAAAGCTGAGGGACAGCGCCCAGGCCCAGAGTACAAGCCCATGACTGGACACCCCCCCCCCAAAAATTAAAATTAGAAAGGGAAAATTGATGTTATGTAAGCAAGTAACTGGGAAGTAAATATAGAACTCTGCTAAGAACTATATTGTCTGAGCAGTAAGGCTGAAAAATTCTCTTAAGATTTATCAGAAATAGTGTAGATAACTGGCATCACATCAGAATATCAAAAAGTCAAACTTTGGTCTCTCCATATAACAATAAGATACTTAGAAGGATTTGCATATCTGTCCATTTATTCTAAAAGTACTGTTACTAAAGTCAGAACTCTTCTCACATAGGACTTATTATGTATTAGGTAATTAAAATAGTTTGTCTTTTATAAGGATTCAGTTGTGGTAATGCTTTGTTGTTGTTGTTGTTGCTGTTGTTGGTCATAGGGCCTGAACTCTGGGCCTAGGTGTTGTCCCTCAGCTCTTCAGCTCAAGGCTAGCGCCCTACCACTTGAGCTACAGTGCCACTTCTGGCTTTTTTCTGCTTATGTGGTACAGAGGACTTGAACCCAGGGCTTCATGCATGCAAAGCAAGCATTCTACCACTGAGCCAACTTCCCAGCCCCGTGGTAATGCATTTTTAATTTTGAAGAAGTCAAAAGAAGATTATTACATATCCATGTTCTTTATGTACCCAGACTACTTTGCGTCTACAAAGAAAAAGGGTAGGAATAAAGGACAGGAATAAAAATAAAAAGGAATAATAAGGTACACAACAGGTTAAAAACATGAAATAATAAAATTTTTCATTGCTTAGAAACATTTCAAATGACTAAAAACATGAGAACATGAATTAACATTTAAAACTCTAAAAACTTTATAAAAATAAAGCTGTCATAGATTTAACATTTTAACATAATTTTTTGATAATATGTATTCAATATAGAAACTAGTACTGCTGTTTCAAGAAACTAAATATATATATTATTCTCATTTGCTAAGCACCTCCCAAGTTGCAGGAATAGTGACCTATAAATTATAAAGCACTGCATTCATTTATGTATGTGTGTATGTATTACCTCCTAAACAATATGGAAAGTGATTACTAATTTTAACGTGTTACTACTGGTATAATGACACTTCAATAGAGGAAGGGCAAATAGCATAGCATGTCTGTTACTAGGCTTCCCCTTATTTGTTGTAAGTATTTTTTATTAATCATAGCATTAGTTTCCCAAGCCCAGAAGCCAAAATCTTTCTCAAATGATGCTTTAGAAAACCAAAAGACCCTATCAATCAATTATAATAAGCAACAGGGATGGAAAATATTTTCCATTCTTTCCTCAGTGCTTTGAAAAATTAATACACTACATTAAGAAGAATGGACATAGAAAAACCACTTAGAGCTAAAGACCACACAAGTTAAAAGAATGTGATTTAGGGTTTATCTTCTAAAAGACATAAATTTTTTCACTCACCACAATAATGGGGCTTATAGTGTTATAAATCAGATGACATGAAATTGAGGGCCAGATCTAGAGCATGTTCTACTCAATTCTTTGTAAGTGTACTATTCATATTTGTCTGAGACATTTTGTAAAATGACTTTAGCAATACCATAATTTAATGTCTTTTCTTTTTCTGTCCTTTTCTTGAAATGTAACTTTAACTAATCAAGATACATTGCATTCATAAACTGACATGTTTAATTGCAACCTCTTTGTACAAGTTGTACAAGTAGCTAAAAATAAAAAGAACTTTAGCTGTAGTAAGTCAGCTAAGATTGTTACTTTCTTTACTCAGTACAGCTCACTGCTGCCTTATATCGAATATCTTAACTGATTTCTCCAATCTCTCTATATTACAAATCATCCTGTTCAAAGGCCCAATGTTAATTTTTCCAAATTATCTTCAACATTTCACTTCTCCATACCAAAACTATCAATAATTCCCAATGTTCTAATATTGGATGATTATTGACATCATTCTCATTCACATTTGATCAAGGCTTATATGCTGGCAATCCTTCAAATGTGTTATTAAACAACAGTACAACTCTATAAGATAGTCTTATTTACATTCTACTTTCTTAGATTCATCTAATATCTTAATTTAGGGTTATTCATAGGCTTAAAAGCAGACTCCAAGTATAACACTGCTTGACAGTAATTAGCACAAATTCCTCCCATCCTTGAATATATCCCTCTTTGCTATAACACCCTTCTAATGTTGATATATATTTCTCTGTCCTCTTGAATCTGGACTGGCCAAGTGAATAGCTGTGCCCTACAAAATGCTGAGGAAATGATGTTTGAGCCTTAGCCTTTAAGAGGCTTAATCATTTCCTTCTTCTCATCTTAGAGAACTGTCTTGAGGATCAATGGAAGGAAGCCATTTTAGTGTATGCAGTATGAGCAGTCACATGGAGGAGAAATGAGTGGTTCCAGCCAACAGAAAGCACAATGTGTCAGATGAATGGGATTGACCATCTTTTACAGCTGAGCTGAGTCTCCAGCTAAATATAAGCCCATTTTTATGAAAGAGGACAGTAAAGCAGCAAGTAATCTGCACAATATTAAGTATCACTGTATAACATGAAGAACTGACTGTTGGAGCCATTGTTCAAAGGCAAAGCACTTGCTTCCCATACATGAGATCTAGAGTTCTGTTCCCAGCACAGAAAAACAAAACAAAACAAAATCAGAGAAGTAAAATTAGGACTTCAATCCCCTGTGTCTTTTAGAACCTACACATGAAACCACTAAAATGTACTGCTGCTTTTTATAATTTGATACCTTCTGAATTGATCCACAATTACAAGTTATCTAACCCATAAAATCCCTAGAAGTTAGAAGTGATGCAGATAGAAACTCCTCGCCTGAGACTCTTCCCCACTGTTTAAGCAGATGCTCCAACAAGTGGAGTTGAATTTGGCATGGAACATACAGGCTTTTCAGTAATATAAGAATAATGCTTAAGTCACTTTCATTCATACAGATACTTCTTATGTTCTGGAATTAACCTATTTTTATTTCAGTATCATTATTTGTTACCTCACTCAAACTTTTCTTGTCTCTTCCCTCAGTGTAGAAGGGAAGATTATCTAGGACTCCTCTATCAAAATGTAATTCATCATATTTAGCCGATAGAAATTTATGTAAAATCATGATAGTATTTTCCTTAAAATTCTTATGCGCTCAACAAAATAGCCTTCATTCATTTAAGGTTACATACTTGATAATTCACAAATGAAACATATATATATATATACACACACACACATACACACACACACACACACACACACACACACACACACACACACATATATCCTAATTTATACAACTGGATAATAGTTTTATGTCACCAGTACTGTAATTTTTTTGTTTTTGGTCAGTCATAGGGCTTGAACTCTGGACCTGGGTGCTGTCCCTCAGCTCTTCAGCTCCAGGTAAGCGCTCTACCACTTGAGCCACAGCGCCACTTCCAGTTTTCTGGTAGTTAATTGGAGATAACAGTTTCATGGACCTTCCTGCATAGGCTGGCTTTGAAGGGATCCTCAGATCTCAACCTCCTGAGTAGCTAGGATTACAGGCCTGAGCCTTTAATCAGCTCCCAGCTAGTACTATAATTTGATATCCTATGGAACAATAATGATGAGTTAGACTACTAAACACTTAGAAACACTAAAGAAAATACATAAAAGAACACAAAAACAGAAAATTAAAGCAATATGATGCATATTTTATAAACATTAAAATATTGTTTTACTTGTAAACATGTTTTCTTTGTAAATATTAGGTCTAATATAATTGTGTGCATATTACATTACATGCTAAAATCCACGAACAATGAAAGTGTATTTCTGTTTAAAATAGTTTCCACCCAACATTCCATATTTTATGTTTTATTCAGTACTTATGCAAGTCCAGTTTCTCAAAATGCAAATAACATTCTTTAGAGTTCAATGTCATTGGTAGTTTACCAAAGATTTTAAAGGTCACCTAGTTACAAAACTGGTTAGTTATATTTACATAAGGAAAGGGGAAAAAAAGTTAAGAGAATGTAAAGAATACCAAGACATGAAAGACTAAAAGCATTAGATACCAGAGGGAATGGCAAACACATGGAAGATAATGAAAGTCAAGTGAGGTTCCTGCAAATCAAGTTTTATTCATTTATAAACACTGATTGGGTCATACCCCTCAGCAAACTGTGCTCTAGAGATATAAGCATTAGTAAAGAAGATGCCATCATCTCCCAGTATGGAAGAAAGTGAAGGGAACATGGTCAGATAAAACTCTTGCTTTACCAACCTCCTACTCTCACTCCCAACCATCACCACAGTTTTATACATTTCATATAAAATAACCCCATTTACATTAGTAAATTTCTTGGCTTTAATTTTTGTTCACTTAGATTTACTTAATAAAATCTTACAGTGAATAAGCCCAGTACTCTAAAGATTTTTATCAATAAATAGTGATTAATCACCACCCTAATTTAAATATTTAAAGTATTTGTGTGCCAAGTTACCTATGACCTGTTTCTATTGAAAGCTGACTTGAAAATTCATAACCTGGATGCATGAAAACAAACTCCTTTTCCAGTGGGAAATTCCCTTTTGCCAGGAGTTAGGGTGCTACTGCTACATAAGCCTGAGATAACAATAATGTAGGAGTTAAATTCACATAGAATTTGGGAATACAGACTATTACAGTGTATTATTAAAGTGTATTATACAGTCAGAGGGACATTTTCCTTTAATTCTTAATTGCAAGTCAAAGTTTATCCTAAAGAATTCTATTAGTCCCAGGTATTAGTGGTTCAGCATGTAATCATAGTTACTCAGGAGGCTGAGATCTGAGGTTCACATCCAAAGCTATATGGAACAGGAACAGCTGTGAGACTCTTAACTCCAATTACCACCAAAAGAGCTAAAAGCAGAGCTGTGGCTCAAGTGTAGAGCACTAGCCTTTAACAAAAAAGTGTAGTCTCTAGTCGGGCTCTGGTGGTTTACACCTATAATCCTAGCTGAGATCTGAGGGTTATGGTTTGAAGCCAGTACAGGTAGAAAAGTCCATGAGACTCCTATTTCTAGTAAACTACTAAAAAAAAAGCCAGAAATGGTGCTGTGGTTCAAGTGGTAAAGCCCTAGACTTAAGCACAAGGAAACACAGGGATAGTTCCCAGGCCTTAGTTCAAGTCCCAGGACTGGCAAAAAAAAAAAAAAAGGTGCAGGTCCTGAGTTGAAGTTCTGGAACACACACACACACACACACACACACACACACACACACACACACACACACACACACACACACACACACACACACACACACACACACACACACACACACACACACACACACACACACACACACACACACACACACACACACACACACACACACACACGAATGTTATTAGCAACTTAGCTCATTCTTGAGAGATGGTTAAGATTGTTAGGATTGAAAGTAGTGCTGTGGCTCAAGTGGTAGAGCGCTTGCCTTGAGCTGAAAAGCGCAGGGACAGTGCCTAAGCCCAGAGTTCAAGCCCCATGACCAACCAAAAAAAAACAAGAAAGAAAAAGTCATTAAAATAATGGGGCTGGGAAAGTGGCTCAGTGGTAGAGTGCTTGCCTTGCATGCATGAGGCCTTGGGTTCAACTTCTCAGCACCACATAAACAGAAAAGGTGGCACTGTGGCTCAAGTGGTAGAGTGCTAACCTTGAGCTGAGGAGCTCAGTGATAGTGCCCAGGCCCAGAGTTCAGTCCTCATGACTGACAAAAAAAAAAAAAAAAAGATTGTTAGGATCACAGCTCAAGGAGCAGGAAAACAAAAACTTACTAGGTTACCTTCTTAATAAAGAGCTGGATGTAGTAATGTGTACCTCTTAGCCATCAGAAAACCTAAAACAAATGGATTGCAACCAAGTAGAGGCCTCAGGAGGAAGCAAAATCCTACCTAAAAATAACTAACAAAGGTCAGGGTCAGAAGTGTGGCGTGGAGGTAAGACCACCTGCTTAGGAAATGTGAGGCCTTGAGATTAAATCCAAATACTGGCCATATTTATATTTTAAAAAATTATGCTGGGCTGGGAAGGTGGCTTAGCAGTAGAGTTCTTGCCTAGCATTCATGAAGCCCTAGCTCAAGTGGTAGAGTGCTAGCCTTGAGCAGAAACAGCTCAGGGGCAGTGCCCAGCCCCTGAGTCCAAGCCCTAGGATGGCCAAAAAAATAAAAAAAATACTGGAGTATTAATATGGAGAATATTTTTGTACTGTATCTATGCTTGCCAATTACATTTCTATAGATCTAAAGATATGTACATAACCTAGGTATATCAAGCAAGATTATCAAGTATAAAAATAACATAGGTTCTCCAAGAATAAACTCAGGTTTTCCAGCAAGGAATAACTAGACAACAAATGATGTGATGCAGCTAGAAGACTGACATCATAGTATTGTAATACCTATAGAAGAAGTAGGAAATAAATGTTTTCAAAAACAAAGACTTTCTGTTTTCAAAAATAAAGACTACCATATCTAGGGCTCCAGACAGCAAAAAGTTCTCATTAAAAAAATGACATCAGTGCAATGATAAAATCCACGGAACTGCAAGTAAGGCTGTGGTCTCACCAGGATAAGACTCTACGAGCCTTTTTTAAGAGCTCAGAAAAGTCTGACACATCTTTACAGATCCAGGCAAGAGAGTTTCTAAGAATCCTAAACGCTTAAGACAAATGGGCTTCTAAGTATTTTAAAAGTGCTGTCTCATAGCAGCTTCACACAAAACCTAAAATAGAAAAGGACCTGTCTTAAATTTGTTGGTCTGACTTTTATCCAATACATATTATTTTAATATGAGGCCCAAAGGTTTAATTGGATTATTGCAAAAGTAGTCCAAAATAAAAAGGCTTTTGGGCCCTCAGTCTTCCATAGACAGGAAGAAGGCTGGGAAAACATACGTGCAAACAAGGGCTTCTTTTCATGGAAAAGGAAAAGTGACTCAGAATATAGTCAACGTCCAGTTAGCAGAGCCAATAGCTACAGAGAGCCACTTCCACTGGTAGAGAGCTTCATCAACAAATGTGCAATGTGTACCTATTTGTAGTTCAAGACTGTTCTATGCTTCCCACTTCCTTTTGCCTGAGCAGTTTTCATTCTGCTTATCCTTGTCATTACTATATATTGAGTATGTATAGCCAGAAACTAGTAACGTTAGTTCATGAGAACTTTTTATATACAGAGGAGCTAAACTTGAAAAGACACACTCAATAGCCACATCTGAGAAGTCACACCTTGAAAGTCTTAGTTCAGATACCTGGACTTGATTTTAGATGATAGTTTCTGAGACCTCAAACCTGAGCTTAATAGCAGAAGGGGAAGAGATATCAGAGTCTTGGGAGAAAGGTGGTTAAGTGGGTTTTACCTATACAGCTGGAAATAATTGGGAACGACAGGATGGACAACATCTTCAGGAATCCTTGCCCTTTCCCTACCATATTAAATACCACATGGAACTGCTATTTCAGGATAAAGTCTGAAGAACTACCAGCTTCTTTCTGTGTTTGCTTTCTTAAGAGCCTGTACCACAATGTAGGAAATCTGACTACTCTGCTAAAAAAAAATCATGTGCAGAGACCACATGGAAAGCCTCTAAAATTAAACAAAGTGGGGCTTCACATAATTACATATGAAGAACACATTCAAGTCTCTAGACAGCTTGGATTCCATCACTATCATTGCAACAACTCTATAAAAGACAATAGGCAAGACTGAAACAATAATTTACAGAATCATGAAAGAAAACAGGAAATAATTTTTAATTCCTAAGTTTTGGGTCAGTTCGTTAGCCAACAGTTACATAAGTAAAACAAGAAGGTGTGTGAGTAAATGTAAAACACATGCCTAATTCTATAGTAAAGAAGATATAAAGCATGAGGAAGTTCACCTCTGTATATACCTGACCACTGTAAGGTCCGCTCCTGGATGTCGAGCAGACTCCACCCTCCTCGCAGCAAAGTCTCCACCCAGTACCTGCGTTACCTAGGCAACTGGGACACCTGGAAGAGGTCACATCTGCATCCGCTGAGGTCACATCTGAATTTGATGTGGCCACACCTTTCCCCGCCCATACCCTACATAAGGCCTAGCCCAGGCCCAGACGCTCTCTTGTTCTTGCTGCTCTTTTCTTGCTCTCTCTGTTCTATTCTAGCTCTCTCTCTGTTCTTTTTTTGCTCTCTCTCTTTCCCAGCCACGTGGAGTGCCAACCTTGCCTGGTCCCAACAGGTCTACCCCTTACCTGAATACCACATGAGTGCTACTGTTCTTACCCCTCTCACTGCTTTTTTCTGGCTCTTTTCTCTCTCTTTCCTCTCTTCCCAGCTCTCTCTCATTCCCAGGCCTTTCCCAGCCACGTGGAGTGCCAACCTTGCCTGGTCCCAGCAGGTCTACTGAATAAACCTACCCCTTACCTGAATACCACACGTGCGTGCTGGTGCAGTTCTTACTCGGTTACCTCTTTTTAAAAACCTAACAACCACCACCACCACAATCAAGATATGAAGCATAACACCAGTCTAAAAACAATCTAGAAAGGGCAGCATACCCTTTCTACCCTGCATTGAAATTACATTTCTAAAGTCTATTACCACCAGTAAGTTTGTCTGTAACTACGACTACATACTTTTATCTTGTACTCAATACATCATGTGCAGTTATATATTAGTTGTTTTATGAACAAACCATCCTTTTTGTTATTGTATGACCATATCATAATTCTCATTGTTTTCTATTTGGGCCTTTAATGAGTAAGGCTATTATAAACACTTCAAGGCTTATTTTCACAGGTCAAATTGGCTAAGCCTAAAAGATGCTTAAATGGCTAGTAAAATATTATTTCTGGAGGTGTCCATGAGAGACATTTTTTGCACTGGAGTCAACAGACTGAAGGAGGTTCACTCTCACATTTATAGTCAGGCATAATTCACTCTGATAAGAAAACAAAGAGAATAGAAAGGCAGAAGGACAAATTTTCTCTCTTCCCAAGCTGAGTCATCTATCTTCTGCCTTGGGACATCAGTGCTCCTGGCTGTCAAGATTATAGAACTTGGGCTGGGAAGGTGGCTCAGTGGTAGAGCACTTGGGTTGCATGCCTGAGGCCCTGGGTTCGATTCCCCAGCACCACATAAGCAAAAAGAAAAAAAGCCAGAAGTGGCGCTGTGGCTCAAGTCGTAGAGCGCTAGTTTTGAGTTAAAGAGCTGAGGTACAGCGCCCAGGCCCAGAGTTCAGGCCCCACGACAAGACCCGCCCCCCCCCCAAAAAAAAAGATTATAGAACTTAAACATGTATCTGGTCCTAAGGCTTTAGACTCGACCTCAATTATGTTACTGGATTTCCTGGCTCACTGACAGATGGTAGATCATGGGACTTCTTGGAAGATCATGGGACTTCTTGGACCTCATAAGCTTGTGGGCCAATTCTCATTTAAAAAGTCTCCTCCTTTAGGTCTACCTGCCATCTAGTTAGCTAGCTGAGATAGTTAAATATTAATTATCCTATTTAATGAGTCAACTGCCCCTAAGGACACGAAGACATTTTCCTGCTTAGAAGCTTATGTTTTCTCTCTTTTGGTGCTAGGATTAACCTTCCTTTTTCCAGAAGAGTAATTCAAAACTACAACTGATACTTCAATCCTTCTCCTTGCAGATCTCAAAACCTCTGATTTCATCTGATCTCCACCCCTTTCAGATCAAGCTAAAAGTGTTTCTGCTGGTTTCTATTTGGGGCCTGAAGCATTAAAGCTGCTTTGAGCACTGAAATGGTTATTTTCATGTGCCAAGTTGATTAACCTAATAAGAGGCTATGATGGCTGTCATAATACTATTTCTGAGCATGTTCATGAGAATATTTTTGGACTTGCATTTGAACTAGTAGAATATGTCAAGGGGATCTATAAGGCTAATTAGAAGAGTTCTTGCTCTATCTGCATACGTGGCTTCTGTTAGATGGTTGACAAAGGTTTGCTCATGTTCTGGATTCTCCCAGAGAGCATCTCGAAATATCAAATTCCGGTTCCTTTTTACCTAACAGTCCCTTACTCAATTACTTCTTTATCTTCCCATTTTACTATAAACAGCCAGGAGAAACAGGATCACAAATTCCAAACTTGTGCTTGGAAATTTCCTCAGAAATTATCCATCTTGGTTGCTTAAAAGTTCAATTTTTCCACTGTACAGTAGAACATAATTCTGCCAATTTTTCTACTACCTTATTACAGGAATTACCTTCCTTCCAGTTTCTAATAACATGTCTCATTTCCTCCTGAAATCTTACAAAGGTAATTTTAACACTCTTATATCTAGAAACATTCTGCTACTGGTGACACAAGTATTCTAAGATAACAGCCATTTTTCTCCCATCATCTTGCATCTTAGATCTCACAAGAATCTAGGCTTTTCCTATTATGCACTTTTAATTTCTTCTTTTCTCTACCTATTAGACAATTTAGCAGCTTCCTGCATAATTTTAAGTATTTGTTACATCAACAGCCTATTTCTTGTTATTTCTTTCTTTGGGCCTCCTTACCAAATGCCTTTAATTGAGAAGCTTAAGGTATAACAAAAGTTTATTCTTGCAAGTTCTGGAGGCCAATTATCCAAAATTAAAGTGTTGGTAATACCACATTCTGAAGGCTTTTAAGGAGAGTGGTTTCTTGTTTCTTTCAACTTTGGGAGTTACAAGTATTCTTGGCTTTGTGGGAGCATAATTGGAATCTCTTGCTTTTATTTCACTTTATTTCATGGAGCCTTCTCTTTGTTTTTATGTCTCATATCTCTCTTTTCTATTATAAGAAAGAACATGAATCACCCGATTTAGAGCTCAATCTAAATCGAAAATGATCTTGTCTGATGTTTTCTAACTTAATTACAAATACAAAGACCTTTTGACAAATAAATTAACTGTAATAACTACCTTGATGTGTATGCTATACCAAAGTACCACAACTGAGTGGCTAAAATAACAGAAATCTGTTTAATAATTCTGGAGACTAGATATCTCATCAACATATCAGCAGGGTTGGTTTCATTTAAAAGCTGACAGAAAGATCTCTTCCATGTCTTTCTCTTAACTTTTAATGTTTCCTGCCAATTTTAGTGCTCTTTAGCTTATAAAAGCAGCTTTTTGAACTCAGTTTTTATAGTTGTATGGTGTTGACCTTGTATGCAGCTGTGTATTCATTCCCTCTTTCACAGGGATTCCAATCATACTGGATTAGGGACCCCTCCCCCAGTCACCCCATCCACTGTCTACCTCTACTACAAATCTACTTCTAAATTAGGTTACTTTCTAAGGTGTTGGGGATTTGGACTTCAACATAAGAGTACGTGGGACACAATTCAGTCAATAAGTCACAGTCTTAGATGCTAAGAGTTAAGATGTGTACATACTTCAGGAAAGAACAAATAAATGCAGTTTAGAAATTGTTTTGTCTTGTAACATTTTCAATGATTCCTCTTCCCTCTCTTTTTGCTTGCATAATTTCTAATAAAAAGTTAGCTATAATTCTACCCTCATTCTTATATGGGTAAGATGTTTTTCTCCCTGGATTTTTTCAAGATTTTACCCATGTTTTTTGTTTCTGAACTTTGACTCTGTTATATCTATGTACACAGTTTTGGCATTTATTCTGACTGATGTTTCCTTGCCTGAATTTCTTGTACTTGTGATTTTATGCTTGTCATTAATTTTGGGTACTTCTCATCCACTATTTCTTCAAATATTTCTTCTGCTACATTCTCTTTCTCTCTTTTTAGTATGCCTATTACTTATCTATATACTATATGAAATTGGCTCAAATTTCTTAAATGTTCTTTTAAGTGTGCTAATCATTTGCTTGTCACATCCTGATAGCTGCTAACCCTATCAAAGATTTAAATTACAGTGTTTTTAACTGAAAGCATTACCTTTGATTGTTTTTGCTCCTTTTATCTGCTTATATTCTACCAATCAACATTACGTTTTCTACTTTATGATTAAAGCCTCTAACATTTTAATCATTATTATTAAGACTGGGAGTCTGCAGTTGAAAGAGGATACCAGTAGGAAGCCAGAAAGCTAACAAAGAGGGTGAATCAGGATTAATATAGTTGAAGTAGCTTCTTTGCATGTATAAAAATAGAACAAGAAGCCAGGCACCAGTGGCTCATGCTTAGAAGTGTAGCTGCTGGGGAGGAGTGGAGGATTTAAGTTCCAAATCAATACAAGCAGAAAAATCTCCGCGAGTCTCAAATCTCCAAAATAATAAGCAAAATCAGGGCTGAAGCATGGCTCAAGTAATAGAGCACCAGCTAAGCAAGTAAGCTAACTGAGCTCAAACTCTAGTATGACAAACACATCAAAAAAAGAAAAAAAAAGAAAAAATATTAGAACAATAAAACTTCTTGAAATTGTTTTAGTAGGGAGAAAATGGAGAGTAGGAGTAAGATGAGGAAGAGTGTTAAGGGGAATGGACTTACCCTGGACATACTGTATATATGTGTGGGAATGTTACATTGAAGGCTCCCTTGAACTAACATGCTCATATAGAAAGATTCTGGTAACTCCAACATCTCTCTGAGGCTGGTTCAAATAACTCTTTTGTTTCTCCAAAATGTGTTCTTCCAAGGTTGCTTTGCAACTTGTGTTGAAAGGTGGACATAATGTATCTTGCAATAGGATCTGAGGTAAGTAAGTCTTTATGTGCAGCATTTACTCTGGCTGAGCAGTGGACTGTGTTTAATGTTTGCTCTAGCTGTAAGGGCCAGATGCTTCATATTGTTCTCCTGTTCTTGCTTTGTTTAGTATTCTTGCTCACTATTATCAGTATAACCTAGAGCTTCCTATTTTTTTCAATGTCTCAATAATATCCTTATTCATTTTGATGCTCAAATAGTTCCAGATTTGGCCAGTAGAAAATTCTTCAAACTAGTTCGTATTCTTTTAATATGTTTCTATTAACTGTTAAAAGGCTATCCCCTTGCCCTCTGGTAATATTAAAATGTTCTGCATTAATCTTTTACTTGTTTTGTCCCCACACTGGAGAAGCAATTATTTCACCAAAAATCTCTGGTTCTTCCAGTGGGACCTAGTAGAAAACAAAATATAAATGGTATGTATCCTCATTGCTATAGAGATAAATTTTTGAGTCTTGACACATGTAGTTATTTAGATTTAAATAATAAAATTAAGTGAAAAAATCATTTCCTTATTGCATGAACAGTATTTCATGTGTTCAGTAGATATGGCTGTCTGGTAGCTATCATACTGGACAGCATACATATACACCTAATTTGAATCATTACAAAGTTAAGTGAATATAACTGCTCTAGATCCTTCATGTAGATGAACATGAAACATATACAAGCTCCTGAATAAACTGCAGAGAGAAGAAAAAAAAAAAAGAAACATATACAAGCAACATTCCTTTTTTTGTTATCTCTTAAATATTTTATGTCCCAAAACAAATTATATAATATAGTAGCTATGATTATAATATAGTAGCTATGATTTATTGACACACTGCAATTTAACAACATTGCAATATTAAAAACTTGCAATTTAAATAGATGTCACATTATCCTGTTGATATTTTACATAAATTATCCCATTACAATATTTTAACAATATCTGAAAAACCACCTAAAGTATTAAAACAGATTTTCCCCATCAGAACACTATGGTATATTTTAGGTAGACAATTCTACTTAAGAGTATAAGATCACAAAAGTACATTTCAAAAATGTTACTTATCTATTGATTATAGTAATTTTAAACAAAAATCATTTTTAAAAAAACATGTACCATATAAAAACTATAAAGAATTTATCCATAATTTTACATATGTAAAACTTTTGTAAAATGTGAAATAAGTATCTAAAAGAATATTTTCGTGCCAGGCGCCAGTGGCTCACACCTGTAATCCTAGCTACTCAGGAGGCTGAGATCTGAGGATCAAGGTTCAAAGCCAGCCTGGGCAGGAAAGTCCGTGAAACTCTTTTCTCCTATAAACCACCAGAAAACTGGAACTGGAGCTGTAGATCAAGTGGTAGAGCACTAGCCTTGAACTGAAGAGCACAGGGACAACTCTCAGACCCAGAGTTCAAGCCCCACGACCAACAAAAAAAAAAAAAAAAAAAAGAATATTTTCAAGTTGCATGAGTTGTACTAATTAATTCTATCCAACTTATATCCAACTTATAAAATAGTAAAATCAGTCTTCTATTTAAAATGAATTTCTTAGAATTTACATTACTATTTATGTGAGATTTCTATAAAGGAAATCTTAAAAGTTGAGTTTTATATAAACATATTCAGTTAATGGAGTAAAAATAAAAACCAACTAATATTAAATAATAGCATCAAGGAGAACTTCTTTTCTTTGATATATAGTATTAACAAATCTAAGCCAAGCATCAAAAATTCTAGCTATTTAGGAGACTGATCTCAGAAGGATCGGTTTTAAGCCAACCCAGGAAAAAACATTCATGAGATCTCAACAGAAAAAGTTTAGCCTCTAGGTAGGACAAGAAATATAAATAGAAGAAGCAGTCTAGGCTGTTCCAGTGGAAAAAATAGCCAGGACAAAAAAGACTGGGGGTGTAGCTTAGTGGAAGAACTCCTACAATGAAACCAGAGGTTTAAATCCCAGCACCCATCTGAATCAGAAAAAAAAAAAAAAAAAGAATCTGCTGTCTATCCTATAAGAGATTCTAGATTTAGTCTCTAGCATTAAAGAATGGAGAAAAGAGGAGACAAAAAGAAAAGAAAAAGAAACAGAAATGGAGAGGAAAGAAATCTAAAGAAGTAGGAAGATATGTCATACAGCAAGAACTGGAGATAGTTTCTTTTGTCCTTGCCAACATATTTAGTGGCATACTAAAAGAAGTAAAGCCATCTTTTCTTTTTACAAATAAAAGTACACTTTTAAAAATGACTGCATTCAGGGGCTGGGAAGGTGGCTCAGTGGTAGAGCGCTTGCCTTGCATGCATGAGGCCCTGGGTTTAATTCCTCAGCACCACATAAGCAAAAAGCAAAAAGCCGGAAGTGGCGCTGTGGCTCAAGTGGTAGAGCGCTAGCCTTGAGCTGAAGAGCTGAGGGATAGCGCCCAGGCCCAGAGTTCAGGCCCCACGACCGGACCCTCCTCCCAAACAAACAAACAAACAAACAAAAAAAATGACTGCATTCAATAAAGCATATTTTTCTTATACAAGCACAGATATGAACACCTAAAATTGCAGAGTTTATGTTCAAGAACAAAGAAAATGTACACTCACCAGCATTAACAAATATCAAATCTAAAAATGAGAACAGTATCTCTTCTTCTAAAATAACAGCTGTGCATATTTTCTTTACCTGAATAAATATACATCAAATACATAGTATATTTGTTTTCTTGACTATTTTTAACAGTATAGTGTTTAAATCACCTTAATATTTAATTTCTATTAAACAAAATGACAAAATAGTTTTGTTTTTTAAGTGGAGGTTTGGGCGTCAGGTACAGTGATGCAAGCTACATAGGAGATAGAAATAGGAAGATCCTGGTATGGTCAGCAAGAGAAGAAAAGTTATTGAGATCTTGTCTCAAAGAAAAGCTGGGTGTGGTGGTTCACATCAATAATCCTATTGTAATTCTAGCAATTGAAGAAGTAGAGAGGTAGGATCCCAGCCCAGGGAGGAACTACAGATCCTACCAGAAAAGCAACTAGAATCAAAAGGAACTGGGACCATGGTTCAAATGGTAGAGTGATTGTTTAGCAGCAAGGCCTTGAATTCAAACCCCAGAATGGTGGGGGAGAGCTAGAGACAGAGAAAGAGATTGAGAGGAAGAGAGAGGGGAGGAAAGGAGAGGAGGGGAGGAAAGGAGAGGAGGGGAGGGAAAGGAGGAAAAGGAGGAAAAGGGAAGGCACAAA
Organism: Dipodomys merriami; assembly: GCF_024711535.1. NCBI lineage: Eukaryota > Metazoa > Chordata > Mammalia > Rodentia > Heteromyidae > Dipodomys > Dipodomys merriami. Next base: position 24,160,448 of record NW_027202270.1, on the reverse strand, counting down.
AGAGGAAGAGAGGGGAAGGGAAGGAGAGGAGAGAAGGCAGGAAAGCAGAAAGGCAGGAAGGGAATGAGGAAGGAGGAAGGGAGGGAGGGAGGGCTGGATTGGGCATGCTTAGCATTCAAGTGGCCCTGGGACAAATTACCAGCATTAACAAGTCTGAATAAGGAGGCACCAAAGGCCCACGCCTGTAATCCTAGCTACCCAAGAGGCTGAGAACTGAGAAACTCCGTTTGAAGCCAGTGTAAGCAGGAAAGTCCTTGAGGTTCTATCTATAATTAACCACCCAAAAGCCTGAAGTAAAGCTGTGGCAAAATAGTAGAGCTAGACTTCTGAAAAAAAAAAAAAAAAAAGCTCAATCAATGCCTAAACCCTGAGTTTTAGTCCCAAAACTGCCACCCTCCCAACACACACAAAACAAAACCAACACCACCACCAACAACAACAACAAAAACCCTCAAATGAGCAATAACAACTTTTATAAAAATCTGGAGATGTGAAAATTTCAAAATGTAATTCTATGTTTTAGAAATGATCAAATCTCACTCATAGTCACAATATCTATTACAATATTTGTAAATAAACTGTAATTTTGTTTTCTGTATGTAATTAAACTGAATAGCTGTAGAATCTAAATCCACTTATTAACAGTTAAATCTTCCGCTCGTTTTCCCAAAGGTGACCTTACCTGAGGAGTCCAATAAAAAGGGGGGCTCAATCTGTAGAGTTTCCGTTTGTGGAAATTCTGAAGTGGCCTTGTTCGAGCTGCTGTACTCGTGACAGTCAAGGATGGAGATTTCAATCTTGTCCTGTCTTTTCTCCTTTTCTTACTGTGCTTCTGATTAAGTAACCAGTTACGGGAGGAAGAGAGCTCATCTAAATTCTCTGAAGCACTGAAATATCATGAAATAATTGGGGTAGGAGGGAGATGAAACAAAAAACAAAAAAGACAAAAGAAAACTAAATGTAAATTGCCTTAGTCCATTATGATACAAGAGTATTACTTTTAGCCAATTTTGTGGTTTGATGAAATAATTGATAGCAGTGGAGAATTATGTATTTATGTATTTAAGTTGTATTTATTATGTATGTAAGTTGTAGAAATAATTTCTATTTTCTACTACAAATAAGTATATCAAAATTCAGGAAGTGCTCACAAGTTCTCTTGTATAATAGCCATGTTCTTTATAAATAACTAGTTCATACACATACATATTACATAGTTTTAATTATTGACATCAAAGTTTTTTGCATATGGGTAAAATTACATAGGATTAAATGCCAGAATGCACTAAAGTCTCATAACTCCATCTTTAGCACCATTTCAGTGAATTCTGAGGCAGAGTGCAATCCCACTATATTTTAGAAATTAAAAAAAAAAACAAAACCTGATTTAGAAACTACAACAATAAAGTAAAATAAAAACAATCATAGCTACACATGAAAATAAGTACAGTTATAATACTGATTTTAACATTACATTTGCACATTTATTTTCATTTATATTACACAGACAATAAATTTTACAGGCAGTTTTATAAAGTATGGCTTTCTACCTAGATTAAAACTAGTCACTTTAAAATCCTAACATTAACAAGTGATTCTTCTATATGCAATAGTGCTAATTAATCAACATGTAAGTTCTAAATATGATATTTGATTTAAACAGAATTAGTGTTTCCTGATAAACATGACATCATTTTTCTATAGCAGTAATACTGGTTTTGAATCACATTTTGGTTGTTCTAAGTATTTTTTTTTGTAGATAAAGCAAGTAATTCAAGAATGCTTTTCAATTAATGAGAAATGAGAAATAAAGATGACTGAATGGTTTTAATTACAGAAACAAAAACAAATATACTGTTGTTCTATAGAGGGAGAAAAGCAGATGACAGCCATTTCTGTTTTAGCATATTAAGTCTTCAGAGAAGTCTAGCAAGAATATTTCATATGTCAAGATATTCTAAAGATCTTATGTCATGTTATTTGTCACAAAGCATTGATTTGAGGTACAATGCTACTCTTAAATTAACAGATCCAATCTCACATTTTGGGTGGCAGCAATAAACATATGGGTCAATGCTACGTACAGTTTGCTATTAAAAACCCTGCCATATAGCTGGACTCTTCTGTCAGGAGTCCACAGAAGGCACAGGTAGCCCATATGATCAGGCACAGAGCAAGAAGTTAGGAAGAAGATGAGTTTAATTAAGTAGCAACTATTAAAAGTAATCAAGTGAGACGGGTGAAAATTTAGGAGATAGGAATAGATCCAGCAAAACAGGTCTGCCTCCAAGTCAGAAAACCTTTAGGCAAAAACTTACAGAGACTCCTTAACTCCCTTCTGAATGAAAAGGACAAAGGTTGAGAACTGGCTAAAGGTGACCGGGTTTGCTAAATTTTAAATTTTCTAAGGTAGGAAAACATTAGAACAAAAAAATAGAATGTAGTGTTATTCTTTCATGTGTGCTCTCATTTGTAGATGATTCATCCTCAAATTCTATACTTTCTAACAAATAAGTATTCTTGTAAAGTGTCATCAAAATTCAAACTTCTCAAATAAATGAAAATTTACTGAAACTGGAAATGAGCAATCTGTTTACTTCACTAATAATGTAATAATTACACCATACTCATTAAAGTTAATTTGCTGCATAAAATAATTTTATAAATAATGGATGGAAGTTGTTGTAAACAGTTACTGTAAATCACTGACAAATTTTATGGAGTGTTTTACGATCTGTAAAGAAAGATTTATTGAAGCCTCCTCAAAAAACAAAGGTGAGGAAAATCCTGGGAAATATTGAAAAAGACAACCCAAGACTGCACCTGTAATGATAATCAAAGTTGTATTCACTAGAAGACAGTGGAATATACAGGTGATTAAGTATTAATTCAAACATGAATTTCAAATGAAGATACCATTGGTAAGTCAACTTAAAACCATCATCACAGGATATTCTTTTTTTTTTAAAAAGCCAGCCAAAGGAGGAGACCCAGGAAAAGAACATTTCAGAAATGGGCAAGACTTAGTATTACTGTTGAAGGATCAGTATAAATATGAATCACTGAGACTAAGGATACAATGAAATTGTCAAAAAACAATTATAAAATAATTACTAATACATGACGAATACATCCTTATGCTTTTAAAATACCAAGCTTATAAGTGGAAAAATACCAGGTGACGTAATAAATTACTTTTTGTTGCTGTTTTTTTTTTTCTTTTTAGATTTCTATCTGGAAACCACGAAATTAAAATTTCCCAGATGACAGTCAGTCCTTTGTGGTGTAGGTGTATAACTTGCTTTAAAAATGAATTAAATATAGCTAGTGGTTCATGCCTGTCATCCTAGCTACTTAAAATACTGAAATCAGTTCAAGGCCAGCCAGGGGCAGGAAAATCCATGAGACTTTTATTACCAATTAGCTACCGAAGAGCAAGAAATTTTTGAAGCCATGATTAAAGTGGTAAAATGCTAGCCTTGACCACAAAAGCTCAGGGACAGTAACCAAACTACAAATTGAATTTGTAGGAGGAACACATGCATGTGTGCGCACACACACACAAACATACACACACATTTAAAAAAAAAGAATTTAGAAGGGGATATAATAAGAATAAGGTAGGTTTTCTAGCTTACATGTGTTAGTATTATCCCCAAAGGGTCATCAGCTCTACCCAGACCTGAGCTCCTCCCTGTCCTGGAGTTCCTGCCATACAGCTGGCCCCTCCCTCTCTCTGCTCAGACCCACCTGGGTTCCCATCTACCTCACTTCCTCCCCCCAGACTCCCCTGCTACCTGGATAGGGACAGGTGCTATGTGCTCTCTCTCAGGGAAAACATGGCTCCTCTAATGAACCTTATAATAATCTTTCTCCTGTGCCTGCCTTCCTCTGCATGGTCCCCTGGGATGGATGTGAAAGAGCCTTCAACATTTTTCTACATTCCTACTGCTACCTTCCTAATCCAAATTATGAGCTTTCCTCTTTTATACCAGCTATGCTGATCTCTCATCCATTTATAGGGCTTTCTAGATAAATATTTTGAATTAATCTTGTAGTGGGTAGGTGCAGTGAGACCACTCAGTCTGCAGTGAAAACATAAAAGATTTTATTGAGTGAAAAGTGCTAAAGCGCCAGGCTACACCTGGAGTCAGGATCTCAGGAAACGGCCTGGAGTATCAACCCACAAGGGCTTTTAAGCATTTTGGGCTAGGGCAGGGAATAGGGAAGGTTGGGTGTTGGTTTTAGCCAATGATTGTTACAAGAAATTTGCACCTTACGTTTAAATTTCCCGCCAAGGTTTTGCTGGCGGGAAGCAGAACAAAGGATGGTAATGGTTCAGCTGGGTAAGGGCTCACATTGTTCAGGAAACAGCAGGAGTTACAGAGTTAGAGGTATAATTATAGTTACTAGCTAAAATAGCTAGTTACCAGGGAAGTCTTATCCACAGCACACTTACTTTTTTATCTTAAAATCATTGATTATCCATTTTACACAATCCAAGTCAAATATTATATTCCATCTTTACTTCCTCCACCGTATCTCATCCTGTTATACACTTCCCTTCCTCAACCTGCTATACATACTGCTTAAAATCTTTCAAAGCCTTATTGTCTCTGGAAGATTTACATCTTTATATATTTTTTAATGACCTGGTTTGTCTGGCCTAATATAACTCTCTTACCCCTTCCAGCATCATGCTTGCCCGCTCTTTATTTCCTGTGTTAAAATTATAGTGGGGAAACTGAGTCACAACCATCCTTGTGCCTGGCCAGGTGCTGGGACTGTTGGTTTCACAGACATCCTGAAGCTTAGCCAGGAGAAGGGGGCTGTCCACACAGCTCTAAGGCCAAAAGGTGAGATAAGTCTTCCTTTAAATTGCAGATGCCTGGCTCAATGGGTTGGGCCAGGAGGGCCCAGCCAGGGGGAAATGTAGATATGCACACTCAAGTTGTTTAGCCCCAGGGGAGCTCCTAATCTAGTGCTGTGTTTATATATAATACTTTGCTGAGGTTTGGTCTCCACCCAACCTGCGACCTTTGTCTTTAAAGGGTCCATGCAAGCTCTGTTCAAGGCTGCAGAACTTTGTAAACGGCCTTCTGCAGTCCACTAGGGCTACAATAAAGACTCCAAAATTCAGCCTCTCAATGTGGCTTCTCTATTATCTCATGGCTGGTTTTGAAGCGATAGACTAGGAAAAATGAGGTATGGTCTGCTAATAGCAAATACATGTACTTCCCTTAAGATTAAAGGAACAAAGCCATTTTGGGGGAAATGAAGCAGGATAACTTATGGAAACTGAGGTCTGGTGTAGGCAACTAAGAAATACGGTATCTAAAAGCTTAGAAATGCTATCTTTGCTTCAAAGAGAGACAACTGAATGCATTCTTTCCTAAGGGATGCATTTCTCACTCAAGAATTCACAACTGCCTGATAGGATGCCCTAAAATGCAGATACCAGGATGTCTCCTCCCTTCAAGGATAAGGATCTGTTTTATGGCAGGATGCATTCTTAGCTGGAAATTCTGAGCATAACAGCAGGTGTAGTTAAAGCAAAGACAAAGCACCTAGCTTTGCATGACTTAAAGCCAGACCCCCTACCTTTACCCTATAAATACTCAACAGCCCAAGGAGCTGTGTGTCTCTCTGGGTATCTCCTTGTCTGTGTCTGTGTCTGTCTTTGTATCCCTATAAAAGCACCCACACTCTGCTAGAGTGTGCCCCTGCCCTTCTGTTTGTCTGCTTTTTTTGTGTATGTTTCCTTGCTTGTTTACTTAATAAAGCTCTGCCAAGTTTTCTTACCATTGTGACTTGTCCAGAAATTCTTATTCTGTGATTGAAGTCAAGAACCCTAAACAAAGAGTTCCTATACTTAAAGGGGAGCTTCACTAAACCTCAGCTCTGTCCAGTGACAGTTTTATATCTGATTTAAGGTACATATTTTACTGCACAACTTAGTACAACATCTATGTATATGCTAATTCTGCTCCTGGAAGCTCTACACATCTTTCACTTGTAATTTCCAGCAGTCATTTGAGTATCAGTTCTAAAGTGAGTTCTATAAGTCTTGAGCCATTGATTGCCCTATATCCCTCTAAAGACTGGGTGTAATTTTCTACAATATGATCCCTATTTACCTTTTGTTCATATCACTTCTCATGGTAAAAATTTTACATTTATTTCCATGATCATCTGGTAAATGTCTTCTTCCTCAGTCAATCATGGTCCATAGATATCTATTTTATCTATTCCTGTATACAATACAGCACATTACATATCTGGCTGATGCTCAGTACTTTTTTTGAATAAATACAGAAATATATACATATATGTTGTCAAGTTTATGATTATAGATCACACATACATAACATATCATACAACTAGTTTGATGAATGCCTAAGAGCCAAAAAAAGTCTGCAAATAGGTTACAAGAGAGCTTTAGAAAAGTCACCAGGTCATTCTTCCTAGAAAAGTCAATTAAAAAATAGCACATGAAAGCATAAAATCCCACAAATAACAAAAGCATTTGCAATTAAAAAAAAAGAGTACCACTAGAGGTATCAAAATATTAGACTTCAAATTAATCTACAAAACCATTGTAACAAAAGCAGTACAGTTCTAACAAAAAGAGACTTGAAGAGCAATAGAACAAGAGACTCAGAAGTAAAGCCATAAGCTACATCTCTCTAATTTTTGACAACGGATCCAAAAATATATACTTTAGTAGAAGTGGAAAAACTGGTTATCTGATTGTAGGACATTGAAACTTGATTCCTATCTTTTACCCTATACAAAAATCAACTCCAAAAGGACCAAAGAACTCAAAATAAGAATATTACTATAGCCGGGCGCTGGTGGCTCACGCCTGTAATCCTAGCTACTCAGGAGGCTGAGATCTGAGGATCGAGGTTCAAAGCCAGCCCGGGCAGGAGAGACCGTGAGACTCCTATCTCCAATAAACCACCAGAAAACCGGAAGTGGCGCTGTAGCTCAAGTGGTAGAGCGCTCGCCTTGAGCTGAAGAGCTGAGGGACAGCGCTCAGGCCCAGAGTTCAAGCCCCACGACCGACAAAAAAAAAAAAAAAAAAGAATATTACTATAAGATTATGTAGGGAAAATCATGGAAGTAATAGACATTGTCCAAAAAAATAGTAAGAATTGACAAATGGGACTATGTCAAATTAAAAGGTTCCCACACAGCAAAAGAAACAATTATTAGAACTAAGAAACAACCATAGAATGGAGGAAAAAACCTTTACCAGGTATTCAACAAATAGAGAATACATATTCATAATACTGAAAGAGTTCAAACATTAAATATAAAAGGAACTGACAGTTCTCAGATATGTAAGTGGTTAATATATACATGAAGAAATGTTCATCATTCTTAGCCAAAAGTAAACACAAAACTAAGATTCATTCTCACTCATCAGAATGGCAATCATAAAAGAAAACAATAACAAATGATGGTGAAGATGTGGGGGGAAAGGTACATTGTTGGTGTAAATGTAAACTAGTGCAGTCATTATGGAAACTAGTAGGACGTTCCTCAAAAACTTGAAAATAGACTTAGCCTATGACCCTTCTATACCATTACTGGAAATATATCTAACTGAGTAAATCAATATTTTAAAAAATGCCTACATACTTAAGTTTATTGTAGCACTATTCACAGTAGCCAAACTGAAGAGTCTGCTAAAATGTCCAACAACAGATAAGTGGATAAAAAAAATATAATATATACTATAGAATATTACCCAGCCATAAAGAAAAGTGAAATTATGTCATTTGCAGGGAAACAGAATTGGAGACTATATACTGAGCTAGATTAGCCAAGCTATAAAGCAAAATTTCTCATCAGTTTGCTTATGTGTGGAAGCTAGATCTAAAGGATTTATATATTTATCAACATGCATATTTTATATGTATGTATGTATGCATGTACTCATACATGATTAACTATGGGGTTGGTTAGGGGATGCAGGAAAAAGAGCAATGGAAGACAAATGATTTCAAAATATAATGTAACTGTGTATGAAGATGATATAAGGAATTGCAGTGGAAGTTGTTCATCAATAGAGTATCAGAAGAATATGAAAAAGAGGGTTATTCTGATTAAACTGTAAGGGGCTGGGAAGGTGGCTCAGTGGTAGAGTGCTTGCCTTGCATGCATGAGGCCCTGGGTTCAATTCCTCAGCACCACATAAGCAAAAAGCAAAAAGCCGGAAGTGGTGCTATGGCTCAAGTGGAAGAGTGCTAGCCTTGAGCTGAAGAGCTGAGGGACAGCACCCAGGCCCAGAGTTCAGGCCCCACAACTGGACCCCCCCCCCAAAAAAAAATCTGATTAAACTGTAATATACGCAACTGAGAAACAGCATGGTAAAACTCTTTCAAAAATAGAGAAGTAAAAAAGACTGTTGAAAGGACTATTAGTAGGAGAGGATGGGCAAATGGAGATGATTAATGAGGATAAATGTGGTCAAAAATGGGTGGGTAAGGGGTGAATTTCATCAGGACACATTATAAGCATGTAAGGAAATGTCAAAATGAAACTCCCTCTGTTAAACTAATGTAAAATACTTTTTAAAAATCATGAAAGGAGGGAGGGAGAGAAATAAAGGAAGGGGAGGTAGTGAAAGGGAGAGAAAAGGGAGAGGGAAAGGGAGAGTTAATATTTTAGAAGTACATTCTATATACACATAGAAATGTAGACATAGAAATATAATAAAACATTTTACTTTCTACAATTAATATTCAATAAGATACAATAATAGCAGACAAATATATTTCCAGTTAAAATATCAGTAGAGTTTCTTTTAAAGGATGATGGGCATGTCAAGAAGAGGAATAGCTTAAATAAGTTAGCAAAATCCTGAGAACTGTTAAAATCTGGAAATGGGAGGCTTACTTTTATTAAATTTTTTTTTTTTTTTTTTTTGGTGGGTCGTGGGACTTGAACTCTGGGCCTGGGCACTGTCCCTCAGCTCTTCAGCTCAAGGCTAGGGCTCTACCACTTGAGCCACAGTGCCACTCCCTTATTAAACTATACATCTAAAGAGTTCTAAACAAAAAGTAGAGAGAGAAACATCTGAATATTAAAATGCTATTTATATTAACATCTTTGGCTTTTGTTTTTGTCAGTTGTGGGGCCTGAACTCTGGGCCTGGGCATTGTACTTCAGCTCTTCAGCTCAAGACTATGCTCTACCTCTTGAATCACATACTTGTGGTGAGGAATCAAACCCAGGGCTTCACGCATCCAAGGCAAGCACTCTACCACTGAGCCAAATTTCCATCACCTTACACCTTTGGCTTTTAACCGCAGTTCAACTTCTGATTTTTGTGCCAGTACTGATGCTGGAACTTAGGACTTTGAGCTCTCACTTGGCTTTTTGCTCAGAGGGGGTACTGAACCACTGAGCTATGCCTCTAGTCCAGCTTCTTGATAATTAGCTAGATATAAGAGTCTCTTTTATTCATATGCTTAGCCTAGCTTTGAATTATGATCCTAAGATCTCAGCCTGCTAAGTAGCCAGGATTATAAGTATGTGCCACTGGTGCCAGGCTGCAACTTCAACTTTTTAAAACATAAAGACAAAAGAAAGAAAGAGAGAAAGAAAGAAAGAAAGAGAGAAAGAAAGAAAGAGAGAGAGAAAGAAAGAAAGAAAGAGAGAGAGAGAGAAAGAAAGAAAGAAAGAAAGAAAGAAAGAAAGAAAGAAAGAAAGAAAGAAAGAAAGAAAGAAAGAAAGAAAGTAAGTAGGAATCTACTATGAGTGCTATATTTTTCTACCTTAGAATTGAGATATCAGGTGTGTCAAACATTTCAATCTCATCTGAAACATTTTCATTTTAAGGCAAATACAGAAATATTAAGCTGAAATATTTTCAAAGCCTCACCTGCTAAACCATAATATGGCTTGCATTAAACATTTTGTTTATATCCTCCAAATAAAGTTTCTAAAAATCATACTGTTATAATTTTCATATCCCAGGGCTGGGAAGGTGGCTCAGTGGTAGAGTGCTTGCCTTGCATGCATGAGGCCCTGGGTTTGATTCCTCAGCACCACATAAGCAAAAAGCCGGAAGTGGCGTTGTGGCTCAAGTGGTAGAGCGCTAGCCTTGAGCTGAAGAGCTGAGGGACAGAGCCCAGACCCAGAGTTCAGGCCCCATGACCGGACTCCCCCCTCCCCCCAAAATACTATAATTTTCATATCCTTATTTTTACATTGAATATTCCAAAATAAATATGTTCCCAAGTGATTACATAAACACAATTTTAATGGTTTCATGGTATGCTATCTGGTAGCTGTGGCACAATTTGTTAAAGCTTTATAATTTTTTATACTAGAGTTTAATTTTAGATTTTATTTTATACTATTGATCTTAGATTTACATTATTAAAGATAAAAAGGGAAAATAAGCATTTTATAAAAGAAAATAATTCCTACTGACACTAATTTCAAAACACAGCAGGGGAAGTTTTATTTCCCTATTGACATCATACATCTAGCTAATATGATAATTAATGTCATTCATAGGAATCCAAAATTATATTGAAAACATTGAGTTGGAATATAATGCTGGCAAATAATGTTTTATCATAATTGAGAAGTGACTATTGAAACATTGTGAGGGAGAAAGAATTACTTTATATGTGACTACTTTGCCAGTTCAACTTAAGTTTCTTATTATGACAGCCAATTAGAAAGAATGGCTGTATTTCATGTGAGATAATTACCATTAGTGGAAATAAATAGAATGGGAATGATTGATTGGAATTTAATTTACAATCACATTCTGGAGCTCATTAAGGCAAAAACAAACACCAAAAATCTAGACATTACTTCAAGTTGAAATTTACTTTCTCAGAGATTATACCCCATGGGGTAAACAACAATCCATTAGCAACATTTTATCTTCACATAGAATATGAGTTCTAAAAGCTCATAAATACCTCCATTATGATAAAATGTAATGCTTCATTTATTTGAATTCTCAATCTTTTTATTTTGCTCATTTCCTAGTGATTCATTTCAGGTCTTAATAAAGCATTAAAAAAAAACCCTCTAATACTTTCCTCCTATTAAATAAGAGATGGGGTTTAGGAATCAGTGAGTAGCAAATGTGCACAAGGTATCCTAGAAAATTATGAACCAGACAAGCTTAAAGGCAATGTAGCAAAGTGATAATTAGGATATCATAAAATGACCTTAATTTTTTAAAAAAAAATTTCAAACAAGAAGTTCTATATGATCCAAAAGAGTATCAAATAAATGGACAAATTAAAAAATTTGAATTTTAATGGTATAATTAATTATAATATAATGAAATATAAAATTCAAATAAGTATGCCTTATTATAGAAATTATATTACCAAAGAAAATCACAAAATTGCCTATTTTATATATATATATATATATATATATATATATATATATATATATATATATGTTTTACATCTGTAATACTCTGAAACTGCCGTTTATTGTTCTGCTAGTTTTATCTCCATTAATTAATACATTTGTATTAATTCACACATTTTGGTTGAGCATGTACTTTAAAATTTACAAATAAATGCAAGAATTCTTTTCAGACCACAAGAAGACTAAAGATATATGATAGCTGCTTGTTCTTTTCCCTAGTCATTTCTTATTATCTTCTGTAATCATATATGAATACTTCTTTTTAAAAAAAAAAAAGACAAAACAAATATCATCCTAGATCAAGACAGATTTGTCAGGTAAAGAGAAGGGAAAGATTATAAACTCAACAAATGGATCAATCCTGTCACAAAAACTTTAAGATAAAAGGTTAAAATGAGATATAACTATTTCTCCTATCAACAAATTAAATATTATACCTGTGAATCTAGATTATTCTCATTCTAAGGTTCATGATGATTAATGTCATTGAAATTTTCTTTTCAAAATTATGAGGGCAACTGTATTTTTCTTTACCCTTCTTGAAGTCATATATGGGTTGAGTCTCATTTTTTAACATGAAACTATGAAATATGACATATAAACAAATACATAGAATATTTGTTTAACTTGGAAATATAAAACAGTGCTTCCTTCAGTCAGCTACTGACCTGAAACTACCACCCAGACCAAGATTATAACATTATCACAAACCAAGAAGCTCCCAACCTATTAAGGAGACTCCCTGTCATATTTAGTTTAGGATATCAAGGACCTGAGTACAATTTAAGTCTATTTACCCTCCTCTGACCTTTATGGAACACACACATATGGGTCATTTATTCATCACTGTTATTCATGCATACTTTAAAAAATCAATCTAAATATATTTTATTGTTTGATTACATAGATACATATTCCTACAGTTATTTACCATTGAGATTTTCCTTCTGGATCATTAGTCTACTTTTCCGGTTTGGGTGGGCTGAAAATGCTTGTGTTTCACACTTAAAAACATTTTCTCTTTACCTGGAAATTCTAAGTAAACATTTATTTTCTTTGAGCACACAGAAGATACCGTTCCACTAAACCCTGGCTCCTATAGCTCCTGAGAAGTCAGCTATATCTAACTAAGACTCCAATTTAGATAAAACCTTTCCCTCAACACTGCTTATTTTTAGATGTTACCTTTGCCTTTGTCTTTTCATATTTTCTCTACTTCTAATAGTTTTCCTGACCTATTTCTTTTTTATTGTCATAATCAGAAATCTGTGATTTCCTGAATTTAAAAGAGGAGAGAAGAAAGAAGTGTATTTGTCAACATCTATCCACAGTTTCAGCTAATTCATTAAGCTCCATTTCTCACTCTTAATCTGGCTATAATCGCTTTATAAAAAATTCATCAACATACATCTTAATCTCCTTCATGACTCTTTTAAAGAATACATTTATTTTTTCTATACATACCTTAAGAACTTTTTGATTAAGTATTACTAATTTACAATCTCTTGCTCCTTTTATTCCCTTTATGTTAATAAAGATGCTTACAAAAATACTTCCTTTGACCTTGCATAGTTATTTTGTAACTTTTACAGGAAGCAAGCTTATGATATAGTTCTGACTCCTCTGTACAGATTCTCTGATTCCCACATTTATCCTTTGTCTCCCTCATGTCACGAAACTACTCTGGTGAAAGTCTTAACTCATAGCTGACAAAATAAATAAATACTTTTTAGTACTTCTCTGGCATCTGACATAACAAACTTCATTTTGTTCAAAAGTTGATTTCTTTTCAGTATTTATATTTTCTTGTCTATAATATATCCCAGTTTCTATGTTTTGGGTGAAAGAGACATACAGATTATAGCATGTACTATCTTAAATGGTAGAATAGTTATAAAATATTGTTATAAAGCCAGAAATATTCCCAAAAATCTTTACATTTATAACATAGTTTAATGGTCATCTGGTAGCAGAAATTTACAAACACTAATGATACATGTTAAACAGAAACTGTAATGTAAATTGCTCACCTCTTCTTTGATAATAAGTAGCCTTGTTATATGATCTAATAAATGTTAGAAAATAAAGACAATCATTCCTTTAAGAGAAATACAACTTTCATAATGAACTTGAAAAGAAATTCTTTTTGAAACACATTACAGAGAAAGTAGTTTGACTTTACTGCTATAAAAAGTCTTATTAAAACACCTGTTAGCACACTTTAAAAAGTTAAAGTCAACATTTTTATATGAAAGTATGCTCATTTCTACATATCCTTAAGAGACTCATTTCATAACCCCTTCAGATACCCAAATCAGGAACATTCAAATCCCTTATATAAAATGATGTAATATTTACATATAACCTACACACATCCTCCTGTAGATTTTAAATCATCTCTAGATTACTTACAATATCTAACCAATGTAAATGGGTGTGATGCTGTGTTCAGAGAAGAAAAATAAATTTATACATGTTCAGTCCAATGGCATTTTTTTCTCAGATAATTTTGATTAGTAATGTTGGGATCCAGAGACATGGAACATACACATGGAGAATGCATACTGGTGGGGTAAACCACACTTAAAATGAAAATGTATCCATAAACATGCACATACATAAATATGATATATATGTATATACACTAGTACTTTCTTAGGTTAAAATGTTATTAAAATCACATAAACCACATACATCTTTTAATGATTCAAATTATAAATCACTTTATACTGTTATCATGACTCACATAATTAAGATTTTTAGAAAATTTTTAGAAGTATCATTGTTGCCTTATACAACATGTGACTCCTTCATTTTCAAAGTGAATCAGCAGTGATGCAAGGAATAAATATAAAGCCAACAAAAAAATAAAGCAAACCTAAATAATAATAAGTAACCCAGCATGAATAAAATTGTAAGATCATTAAAATTTAAACTTTGAAACTAATTAGAAATAAAAATCAGATAATTGCATTTTTAAGAGTTGCTTTATAGCCGGGCACTGGTGGCTCATGCCTGTAATCCTAGCTACTCAGGAGGCTGAGATCTGAGGATCGCGGTTCAAAGCCAGCCCAGGCAGGAAAGTCTGTGAGACTCTTATCTCCAAGAAACCACTAGAAAAAGCAGAAGTGGCACTGTGGCTCAAGCGGTAGAGCACTCGCCTTGAGCTGAAGAGCATAGGGACAGTGCCCAAGCCCAGAGTTCAAGCCCCATGACCGACAAAAAAAAAAAAAAAAGAGTTGGTTTATATTCACTAATTCCATTAAGCATATGATGTCTAAGAAGCATGATTTCATCATGGTATAAACTTTCCTTTTATTCTATATCAAGAAGTTATTAAAATAATAAATCATGTAATTATTAATATTAATTCAAATTCAAAAGTATTCTTACTCCTCCTTAATAATAAACCAAAGCTAAAGTTATAATTTGACTTGAAAATTTTAGATTGTTCACAAAATAATATTCTATTAGTAATTATTCTATTATCTTCTAATCGCTTCTTTATATAAGAAAAGTCCAAGAGAAAAGTAAGAGAAATAAAATATAACTAATGCTCTTCTGGAAAAAGAATTAGAAGTAACAGACTATATATTATTTCTGATATAGAAGACTGGTAATGATTGTAGAGCCTATATTGTAATACATTCAGAAAATTATATTATAAAAGTTAATATACTAAATCAACTGAATAAAATTTAAGCTGAGCTTACTGGTGATATTTGACAATCTTCTGTTCCCAACCTATATTTAGGTACTTTTTTCCCCTCAAAATGCATTTCAAGGATGAGTGGAATTAAAAAAAACAAGAGGTACAAAATAGAAAGCATAGTAAGGTAGTGGTTTATAGAAAATGCTATCATTGGTACACTTTTTTAGGAAGATAATCAAATATTCTAGAAACCTTTATTGTTCATTGCAAGGTTCATATCACAAAACTAAGTCTGTCATCTAAAATTATTATCTGTGGGGCACCAATTATAGTCCTCCATTGGAAGAAAAAAGTAGCTATAATACTTATACATCAACTAAAGCTATATAAATTAAATCAAGTCACATACCTCCTGGAAATTCCATTAGCCAGACATTTATGGCTACAGGATTTGGAGGACAGGGGTGATGAAGTTGGAGACAAGTTGAGTGGAGCAATCAAACTGTTGATGATTTCGGTCAACTGTGCACTCTGCAAGGAAACACTCAACCTTTCAGTACTGTGAAAGTCTGGCATACAGTTTTCAAATGCAGGTCCAAATCTAATACCACACTTCTCAATTTTTCCAATTCAAAAATATGAAATTATGATTTCTGGCATCCAAAATATTCCCTAGCTCCTCACCTCCAAACTTCAATATATGTAATAAATATAAAATTCTTCTAAACATCATCACTTTTTACAATTATAATAAACAAAGGCCACAAAATAGAAATGGCACATTAAAAAAAAACAACAACAACAATTTCTGCCAGGCAGTGGTGGCTCATGCCTGTAATCCTAGCTACTCAGGAGGCTAAGATCTGAGACTCATGATTCAAAGCCAGCTGGGGCAGTTTCCTGCCCCATGACACTCTTATCTCCAATTAACCACCAGAAAACCAGAAGTGGTGCTGTCGCTCAAGTAGTATAGTGCTAGCTAGCCTTCAGCAAAAGGGCTCAGGGACAGTGCCCATTTCTTGAGTTCAAGCCCCACAAAAGATTTTGCTTTCACTGCTTTTTTCTTTTGGACAGGATGTTACTATGTAGCCTATACTGGCCTCAAACCCAGAATCTTGTAGGTTTCAAGAATTACAAACATGTACCACCATGTTTGCTTTAGAAAAATAGTAAGGTAGGGCTGGGAAGGTGGCTCAGTGGTAGAGAGCTTGCCTTGCATGCATGAGGCCCTGGGTTCGATTCCTCAGCACCACATAAGCAAACAGAAAAAAGCTGGAAGTGGCACTGTGGCTCAAGTGGTAGGGCTCTAGCCTTGAGCTGAAGAGCTGAGGGACAGCGCCCAGGCCCAGAGTTCAGGCCCCACAACCGGACCCCCCCAAAAAAATAGTAAGGTATGAATATTAAAAAATATAAAGAATGTCAACATAATTAGCAAGGTAAACTATTTCTAACTGCTTGGTATATATTTTTAAACCAGATAGTTTCCTTATTATGTGTGAGAATATAATATAGCCTCCCCATATAAAATTAGATATTTGGATCACTTTGAACCACAGTCCTCCAGATCTCAACTTAAGTGGCTAGGATTACCATTGTGAGCCACCAGCACCTGGCTGCACACATTTTTTTAAACATTAAACCATGCACATGAGTTTTCCAAACTAGTTTTTCTCCCTTAACATAGACTGATTGTCTTTAAAAATTATGTATAGACATGTTTCATGATTTTCATTGACTGTAAACTATTTTACCACAAAGTAATTGTTTTCAACCCTTCATTTGAACAAACCTCATAATGCTGCAAGAAAATGAGTAAAGAATATAATAGAGTTAAATCAAATATTTAACTCTTCCAAAATATTTTTCATAATAAAAAATCTTAAAATGGTTTATAAATGTATCAAAAGATGTGTCCCTAATAATTTCATTTTTTTTGTTTTGGTTTTTTTTTTAATTTTTTTATTGTAAAGATACTATACAGAGGGTTACAGTTACATGAGTGAGGTAATGAGTACACTTCCTCTTGAACATTGTTACCCCCTCCATTGTTTTCCCCCTACCATCCCCTCCCTCCCTCCCTTCCCCAGGTTCTTTTTTTTTTTTTTTTTTTGATTGTGATTAAGTGATTACATAATTTCCGGAAATTCACAGTATTGTGGAATAATGATGCTCATTTAAAGTCACAAGTTCATTCTAACTTTCCTGGAGCAAATTGTCTATCACAGTCTGTAATATATAACGGTGCTCACATGTTATATACCATATATGTGCCTAATAATTTCACTTTAAAAACAGTTCCTGAAGGGTTGAGAGCCTGCCTAGCAATACAAAGCCCTGAGTTCCAATCCTGGGGCTGGGATGGTGGCTCAGTGGTAGAGTGCTTGACTTGCATGCATGAGGCCCTAGGTTTGATTCCTAAGAACCACATAAGCAGAGAAAGCTGGAAGTGGTGCTGTGGCTCAAATGGTAGAGCACTCATCTTGAACTGAAGAGCTCAGGGACAGCGCCCAGGTCCAGAATTCAGGCCCCACGACTGACACACAAAAAAAGAGATTCTATCTGAAACATAACTGGAGAAAAAAGGACTAAGACTGTGGTTTAAGAATAGGTTGTCTACCTAGCAAGTACAAGGCCCCATGACCGACCAAAAAAAGAAAAAAAAAAAGGAGATAAGAGTCTCACGGACTTCCTGCCCTGGCTGGCTTTGAACCTTGATCATCAGATCTCAGCCTCCTGAGTAGCTAAGATTATAGGCATGAGCCACCAACACCTGGCTCTTGTCATCATTTATCTCCAAACATATCATCTAAATCTTTCAAGCCCTTGGAGTTTACTGATCAGGTATGTGTGAGTAACTGGCCAAGGTGAGCATTAAAAAACGCCATTGTTATTTTACAATCAGTCAAACTAATTTGAATTAACAAAGACACCAAGCAAAGTAAATTAACAGATGCATAATTTGAACTCTAATAACGAAAACCATCAATTTCAAGAGAATACACTTAACAACTATTATTATAAGATCTCTAGCATAAATTTCCCAGTAGGGAAATATTTTATTTATTTTAAGGAATTCATTTTAAATTATTTATAGAATTAAAAATAGGGCTCCTAGCCAGACACTGGTTGCTCACACCTATAATCCTAGCCAGTCAGGAAGCTGAGATCTGAGGTCTACAGCTCAAAGCCAGCTCAGGCAGGAAGGTCTGGGAAATTCTTATCTCCAATTAACCATCAGAAAACCGGAAATGGAGCTGTGGCTCAAAGTGGTACAGCATTAGCAAAAGAGCTCAGGAGCAGCGCCCAGATCCTGAGTTCAAATCCATGACTGACAAAATAAAACAAATAAATAAATAAGACACCTTTTAATTTAAAAATAAATTAGCTAACAATACAAATATCAATATTACAAATCTATGCTAAAAATAACTTCAGTGTACAACTCAACAGCACCTTTATATTTTAATGGCCACCTCTAATAAAAATAATCAAGTTGAAATATTATCAATGGACAGTTGTATAGCAATAGGTTGTCTTAATAAAAATAGGTATATCAAGCTCACTACCTCTACCATATAATTGACTTCTAGATTTCCTTAACAAATATTTTAAAACAATTTAATTTAAAAGTAGATCTATAAAATATTATGACATTAGACCATTACTGTTCCTCTCACAAGTCATAGTTCCCTACCCTATCAAAGTCTCTAACTTTAGTGGAGCACCTGCCTGGCAAGCTCAAGACCAGGAATTCAAGCTCTACTATCTCCCTTGCTCACTCTCTCCCCCTCGTCTCTTTGTCTCTCTGTCTCTGTCTTTATCTCTCTCTCTCACACACACACACAGAGGGGGAAGGAAGAGAGAGAGAGAGAGAGAGAGAGAGAGAGAGAGAGAGAGAGAGAGAGAGAGAGAGAGAGAGAGAGAGAAAGGAAAGAAAGAAAGAAAGGAAGGAAGGAAGGAAGGAAGGAAGGAAGGAAGGAAGGAAGGAAGGAAAGAAGGAAGGAAAGAAGGAAGGAAGGAAGGACAAAGAAAGAAAGATTCCAATACCTCTAACCTTCCCATCAACAATGTGACCTAAAATGCATGGGAATGAGTTCTATACAGGCCATCCTCAGAGGGACCTATGATTGCTTAACACTCCACTGTCACCATTTGCAGACTCTTAATTTTTCAACAAAGGACTTTGTAATTTCATTTTGTACTAGGCTTTACTAATTAGCCAGTTCTGATAACTTCTTAAAGTCTAACAAAACAAATTAGTAGTATCAAGGAAAGAGAACCAACTTCACAAAATTTTTGTTCTGTCTTTCCTTATTCCCCATTTTTTTCCTTCCTTTTCCCTTTCCTTCCTTTTTTTTTTTAAGTAATTAATCAGTTAATTACTGGCTTCAAACCTTGATCCTTAGAACTCAGCCACCTGAGTAGCTAGGATTGTAGGCATAGCAACTTGCACTCAGCTAATCTTTAATTTTTGAAATAAGGTCTCTTCCTAAATCTGTGGCTGCTTTGGAATTTGCTGTGTAGCTCAGGCTGGGTGAAACTCACAATGCTCCAGCCTCAGTCTCTCAAATGCTGGGATAATAGGTGTGTACCACCACACTTGGCTCTAAAAATGTTCTCTGAAAAATGATGATCCCTCTAGAATTAACTTAACCAGTTTACTGTTCAGAAAGTAGTGACCAACAAGTGCAAAAAGAACGCTTGACTGGGACAGGAAGAGCTGAACAGAGGGAAAAAGAGGGAAGTATGTGAGACTGTAACCAGTACGAACTTACAACATGGCTGATATGGCAGAGGACATTTCAATTAACAACAGGTAACTACCAAATAACTTTCTGCATTCCAAAATGTTCTGCAGAGTGTTTTGCTTACATCTTCCAGCAAAGGAAAACTAAGCAATCGTAGGTATTTTGCTTGACCAGGAACAAAGTACTAACTTAGTTTACAGTTTATGTTAGAAATACTCACGAGAATTAAAAATAAGCATGTGTGAAAGTATATAATTTCCCAGGGGAACCACGTAATTATGTAATATGGTCAACACAGGGTATACCTCATCTAGTTATAATGGATTTATATTGGGTAGACACGAAAAAATAAACTTCTCAAATCGTTGAGAATAGAATTTAGATACTAGGGAAAACTTTGTAATCAAAGTAGTTTTTTGAGAGCTACTATAATTTATGTTATATTTTTAAATAAATTTACATTTCAATCTCATTAAATTAGTCAAACTATTTTTTAATTAACTACTGTAAATATATAACATTGTTCTTCCTCCATTGAAAAAAGCATACTGATTAGAAATTTTGTTAGAAAAAAAGATTTTCCAACTCTGTTGTAAATTAATACTCACCTTATGGCTCTGTACTAATACTTTACATATTAACTTAAGTAACTTTAATTACATCAACATAATAGAGACAAGTTGTGTAACTAATATTTAAACTGTATGCAGTGTCAAATAGCCAACTTTAATTATCCACATCCCAGGAGTACACACTTACAGTGGTAATTATTGAATAGTCTTTCATTGCTGTGATAAACAATAAAAAAGAAAACAGTGGACGCAAGAGAATTTCATTTGGTTCCTGGTATCAGAGGTTTCACTCCATGACGGGCTGGTCTGTTGCCATGAGCCTGGGAGAACTAGAGTGGTAGCAGGAGGGCATGGCAGAGCAAACTGCTCACTCCAAGGTAGCCAGAAACCAGACAGACAGAGGATTCAATACATGAACATCTGCATGGAATATTTCATATCCAAGCCATAGCCGGCAGTTCATGAAACTCATGAAAAGTGGGCTCACGTTGTAGAGCACTTTTCCTACCAGGTGCAGGCCCTGTCCAAAAAACTGATGAGAAATTATTTCATACTATAGACACTACACTCCAACATTACCTGTTTCTCTATGTTTCGAAGAAGTAGTGTAGGGCTGCTTGGTGACATTTCAAAATCTTGTTCTGGTAAAGGATCTTGACTCCCTTGGTGGGTCTGGGAGTTCCCTGTAGTATGTAACAAAGCTGCTTGGTCTGTGAATTGTATTTGTTTTTTCAAAATGTCTTTTGGAAGTTGACATTCTTCTAGGATCACTATCCCCTAGACAAACAGCAATGCAAGAGTTGAAATGAAAACAAACTGATAGCTAAATTACCTTCAATACTACAGTGCACACCAATCTATGGATCCTGCTATCATCCCTTGGGAATCCTGAAACATTCCATTGAAAATTGTGTTTATTTTCTGTCTAATAACTAGCTCGTTTAAAATATGGTTAATATAACACATGTGGCTTATGGGTTAGAATTGTAAAATACTATCGTAACTGTTACATATGCAGAGTTTTTCTTTATTAATTTTAACTATTAATATGAAAAGCATGAAATATTTAGAATAAAATTAAATGTTTACTATACTCAGAATACAGACATTTCAAATTGGATTCAGAGTATTTCTTGATATACTCTGATATTTTGGGAATTGTATTTCTATTTGGCTTTACATTTGAGCTCTGTGGGTTTTATAGGTTAAAATATGGAACTTACCGAATATCCAAACAACAGTTCTCTCTATTCTAGCTCCTTTTGGAAAACACTAATGATCTCTGCTCATGTGGCTGCAGCTAGCAAGTGGGCAATGGAGACAAGAATGAAAGCAGGAAAGGAGTACACGTGCATGATATGAATGTTTCAGCCACTTCTTATGGTAAAAGTGTCTCTTTTTCTATCCATTCTCCCACCCTTTCCTGCAAAGGACATGCACAGTGCGCACATACACAAATCCAAAAAGCTGTAACTCTGACATCCTAGTTTAAAAGGCACTACACTCCTAACATGGTACAACTTTACTCTTGTAATAAAAAATAGTTTAAAACATCAATATACATTATTTCATTGTATATATTATGAATATATTATGATTACTTAATTTCATTATTTCAATAGTTAAGTACATACTCTATTTTTTTTTTTTTGTCAGTCATGGGGCCTAAACTCTGGGCCTGGGCGCTGTCCCTCAGCTCTTCAGCTCAAGGCTAGCATACTACCACTAGAGCCACAGCAACATTTCCAGCTTTTTCTGCTTATGTGGTGCTGAGGAATCAAACCCAGGGCTTCATGCATATGAGGCAAGCACTAGACCACTGAGCCACCTTCCCACCCCTGTAAATGTTCTATTTATAGGATGGAAGCTGCCTATGAAATGTAAGAAGTGTAGTTCATATTATAGAATTTGTTTTACATTATATAATTTACATCATGTACCTTTAGAATGGACATATTCAGGTATATTATTAAAAACACATTTTATTTGATATTTGGTAAATACAGTAATGCATTTTTTAAACCTACATTTAGAATAGTGCTGGTTTTCTGAAATTACCAAAGAAAAGCAGATCTAGTTATTGATCTCAATGACTAGTTTCTTAGACTACAAAAGATAACCATAAAGAAATATGAAGAAGCCAATGAAGGTGGCAAATCCAGCTCATTGAACTCAGCAGGAGGATCATAAGTTTGAAACCAGCTTGAGCTATATAGACAGTTACCAAAAATTACTTTAAAAACAGGGTGAGGGGAGTTCATTTCTAATCCCAGCACTTGAGAGGCTGAGACAGAAAGATTACAAGTTTGAGGCCAGCCTGGGATACATTGTGAGACTTAAGAAGGAGAAGAGGAAGGGGTGGGAAGGTGGCTCAGTGGTAGAGCGCTTGCCTTGCATGCATGAGGGCCTAGGTTTGATTCCTCAGTACCACATAAGCAGAAAAAGCTGGAAGTGGCGCTGTGGCTCAAATGGTAGAGTGCTAACCTTGAGCTGAAGAGCTGAGGGACAGCACGCAGGCCAAGTTCAGGACCCACAACCGACAAAAAAAGAAGAAGAAGGAGGAGGAGGAGGAGGAGGAGGAGGAGGAGGAGGAATGGAAAGGAGGGAGAAAAGGAGGAAGGGATGAAGGAGGAGAAAGTAGAAGAAGATGAGGACAAGGAGGAGGTTTCTGTAGAAAAATTATTTCTGAACTTTCAAAATCTATTTCCAAATCTTTAGAATTGCTACTTTTTGGAAAGAGGAAGGCTGGTTGTATTTAGCTCAACAAAATGTTCTATTTCCTGGAGGCCTGGCTAAAGTGGTAATGCCTGCCTAGCAAGTTGAAATACCTTAGATCAATTGCCAGTAACATGCACACTTACACACAGGAAGACATGATTATGGATTACGGGATAACAAAAGAAATCTAAGAGGGACTAGATAGCCAGCATGATGGAAAAAAACCATTATGAGTTGTTGGTTTGTGGTTTGTTTGTTTGTTTTCTGAACTGAGGAGCTGTTGTCATAAGTAGAAAGCTCTAGCTGGAAAAAAGAAGAAATGTGGAAATCTGTAATGTGACAAAGCTGTTACAAACAGATTCTCAGAGCTACCCTCCTGGTTCTCAAAATGCTATCCTTAAAAAATATAAGGAACCAAGAAAAATATCTTTCTTGGGATTTTTACTGAGAAGCTTAGATTTCTTTCCATAAAATAATTTATTTTATGCCAAGCGCCAGTGGCTCACACCTATAATACTGGCTACTCAGGAGGCTGAGATTTGAGGATTGTGGTTTGAATACAGCCTGGGCAGGAAAGTCCATGAGACTCTTATCTCAAATAAACTACGCAGAAAAATCTGGAAGTAGGGCTGCGCTCAAGTAGTAGAGCACTAGCCTTGAGCAAAAGCAGCTCAGAGATAGCACCCAGACCCAGAGTTCAAGCCCCTGGACTGGAAAAAATGACGATAATTTATTTTATAGTCAATAGACATATAAAATGCTCAACATCTTTGGCCATAAAGGAAAAGCAAATCCAAACAACATTGAGATTCTGCCTCACCCAATTAGAATGACCATGAAAACAATAACAGATGCTTGCATGGAAGTGGGTGAGAGAAACCTTAGTGCACTGTTGGTATACTATTTGTTCCATCACTCTGGAAAGGTTCCAGCAATTCAACTCTTGGACATTTATTCAAAAGATCACAAAGTAGGACAAAGTAAGGCCATCTGTACAACCATGTTCACTGCAGCACCATTCACCATAGCCAAGGTATAGAATCAGCCCAGATGCCCCACAATGGATGAAAGGGTCAAGAGAATGTGATATATTTACACAACAGAATTTTACTGATGCATTAAAAACCGATACTGCATCATTTGTAAAAAAATATTAAATGGAAGTATCTAGAAAAAATAATGTTAAGTGAAGCAAGTCATGCCCAGAGACACAAAGGATACATCTTTTCTCTTATATGTAGAATCTAGAATTAACTTATAAATATATAATAAACACTTCATGTGGCATACAAAAGTACATAAGTATATTAACCAAATTATTGTAGATTCAAGGGAGAACTCAAAATTCCTTAGAAAGGCTAACTCACAGTACAACAAAACAAACACTCAAAAGAAGTGCGGAATCAAGGGGAAGAGAGTAAATGAATTAAGAGAAGGGAGAAGGAGAATTCAGTCATAAAATTCAATGCGTATCCTACAAAATTAAGAATATTGAGGGAAGGGGTGGGGTTGAGAGGGATGGGGAGAATGATGCAATATGTGACATTGATCAAAATGCATTGTTTTCATGAACTGCTTTTATGAGTGCCAACTGCTTTGTACAAAATTTATAATATACCTAATACTAAAAAGAGTCTCATGGACTTTCCTGCCAAGGCTGGCTTCCAACTGCAATCCTCAGATCTCAGCCTCCTGAGTAGGTAAGATGTATAGGCATGAGCCATTGGTGCACACTTTTCCACATGTTCTTGACTCCATTTTATTTGTTTTACTATTTCTTGTTTTACCTTTTATCTTTTAAGGATGATGTCCCTTTTTAAAGGCCAAATTTATTGAGACAGAACTTACTGGCAGTAAAATAAATCCTGTCAAAGCTAACATTAAAATTTTCATTTTAATAGATATAAAAACATATAATCAAACATGTAAAAGAAAAGCTTAAACAACAAGCATACAGTATTGCTTAGAATACACAGAATATAAAAGTATGCTGTCTTAAGTCAAAGGATTATGAATTAGACCATCTAGATACATATATAAAACTTAGTTACCAACTTAAATGGACCTCACTTTGTTGGAAATTTCCAAATTGCTTTGTACTTAACTTTTATAGAACTCTATTTGCTATAAAAATTATGTAACATATAGGCTGGGAAGGCGGCTCAGTGGTAGAGCACTTGCCTTGCATGCCTGAGGCCCTGGGTTCGATTCCTCAGCACCACATAAGCAAAAAGAAAAAAGCCAGAAGTGGCGCTGTGGCTCCATTGGTGGAGCGCTAGCCTTGAGCTGAAGAGCTGAGGGACAGCACCAAGGCCCAGAATTCAGGCCCCACGACTGGACCCCCCCCAAAAAATTATGTAACATAATAACTATTAAAAATGATCAAAGAAGAGAGATAATCTAGAGATCTTAAAAGAATTAGGAAATCACTATAACTGAAGGCTCTTGTAAAGACAGTGTAAATAATGAAAAAAAGTAACTACAGTAATTTAATGAAACAAAGGTCCACTGGGAAACTACTTGAAGATAATTCCTCAAATGTAACAGGCATATAGCATAAACATGTATTTCTACCCTTCTGTCCACTTTACCAAACACCACTTTCCTAACTTCCTCTTCCAGGCCTGTACAAATCACATTTTGTTTCTTTGAATACCACAGTACTTCATCATTCCTGAAACTGATTGCTAATGTCACCAAAAATTAAAGACTGCCTTTTCTACCATGAATCCATTAAGAAAATTACTATTATCCTCCAAAATCATACTGAGAAATCAACTGTTTCTCTGATTGTCTGACCCCTAAATATTCTATGTTCCCTCTGTATGTTACTAAAGTATGTATTATTGGACAAAATATATTCTATCACAATTGTTTACATGTTCTCTCTCCCTTATCAGAATATAAACTCATGCTGAGTCCTGATGACTCATATCTGTAATTCTAGATTCTCAGAGGCTGGGATCCAAAGGATCATGGTTTGACATCAATCCAGGCAGAAAAGTCCAAGACACTGTCTTTAATATAACCAGCCAAAAGCTACTCTGAAGGCATGAATCCAGCCAAGCAAGTAAGCCTAGGAAGCACAAGGCCCTAAGTTAAAAACCTTTAGTACTAGGGGGAAAAAAAAGAATATGAACTCAAGGCAGAGCCTATCTTTGCTAATGTTCTGATCCTAACTAATAGCATAGTTCAAGGACTCATCCTTTTTTAAACATTTATATTTATTTATTTTGCTTGCTTTTGTGCCTGTCCTGGGGCTTGAACTCAGGGCCTGGGTAATCCCTGAGCCTCTGTACTCAAGGCCAGTGCTCTACCAATGGAGCCACAGCTCCACTTCCAGCTTTTTGTTAGTTAACTGGAGATAAGAGTCTCATGGACTTCTTGCCAGGGCTGGCTTCAAATCATAATCCTCAGATCTCAGCCTCTTGAGTAGCAAGGATTACAAGCACAAACCAACAATGCCAGCTCATCATTTTTTAAATTTTTTATCTTCACATGATTTCACAAGGAGTTACATGTTAACATGTCCATTTATGTGCATAATGCATCTTGATGGAAACAGCCCTTCTACCATTCGCTCCTTCTCACTTCCTCTTACTTCCTCCTCCAATCATATCTGGTTTCCCACCTCCTTTTCCACATGCGTACATTATTATGACTGCATTCATATGTTGTTCCTTTTTTCATTTATTCTTCCCTTCTTACTACCTGAGCTTTCTGATATTCATTTTGTAAAGCTGTTAATTGCTCAAAGAGCTTATACCATGGAGCTTCATTCCTGCATACACTATACTTTTGTCATCTTAATTGTGTATATATGTATATATATGTATATTTACACACACATACTGAATCTAAGATCTACTATGAGAAGAAACATGTACCCTTTATATTTCAGGGCCTGACTTACGTCATTCAGTATTTTTTTTTCCAGATTCATCCATTTCCTTACAAATTACATAACTTCATTCTTTCTGATATCTATGTATATATACCATTTAAAATTATTATTCATTCATTCATCTATTATAGCAATCTGGGCTGTTTCTATTACTGATTTTCATAGTGGGTACATTAATTTACCTTTCCACAATTTACATTCCCAAAGTGTTTTAGGGAGCCTTCTGCCCTCCAACACTTGCATTTATTCATATTCCTGACGATGATCATTTTGACTAGCGTTAGAGGGTATATCTCCATGTTTCTTTGCTTGTATTTCCTTTATAGCAGGGAAGTTTACCATTTCTTCATGACTTTACTGGCAATTTGAACTTCTTCTGAGAAGTATTTAATTAACTCCCTTGTTCATTTGTTGCTTAGATTACTGATACTTTGGGATTTTAATTCTTTAAGCTCCTTACATATTTTGGTTATTAGTCCTTTAGCATATGAATCAGTAGCAAAGATCTCCCATTCTGTAGGCTGTCCTTACTTAGTGACAATGTCCTTAACTATACAAAAGTGTTTAAACTTAGTACAGTCCTATTTGTCAAATCTCTCTCCTATTTGCTAAGCTCCAGGAAATCTATTTAAAATATAATAGTATTTCGCTGAATGTTTACATACTGAGAAACTGTAGCATACAAACAAAAGGTTTCCACAAAGCAAAGTTACAAAGAGATATATAGTAATATTTAGATTGAGTACTATTTTGTGGGACTGCATGAAAGTTATTTGTATTTCTCCCTCTATGGAAAATATATTTCAAGTTTCAAGCAGTCTATAATTTGCAATACTTCAAATTTCAAGCAACCTGTAATTTTAGGGAAACAATGTATTTTTAAAGTGGAGAAATGCCATGTTATAATTTCCCCAGATGGTATTAAAACAGTACTTATTTTTGCAGCCATTTGCTTAACCTTTCTACCTCCAATAAACTGAAATCCTTCAAAATTTATGCTCACTACTGTATATCCTAAGCATACACTAGACATCTAACTATGTGTGAAGACAAGGAATAAAAGGTGGGGAAAAATAAAAGAAAAACAACAAACAAATTTTAATTTAAAAATTTCAAGGTGGGGCTGGGAAGGTGGCTCAGTGGTAGAGCGCTTGCCTTGCATGCCTGAGGCCCTGGGTTCGATTCCTCAGCACCACATAAGCAAAAAGAAAAAAGCTGGAAGTGGTGCTGTGGCTCAAGTGGTAGAGAGCTAGCCTTGAGCTGAAGAGCTGAGGGACAACGCCCAGGCACAGAGTTCAGGCCCCATGACCGAACCCCCCCCAAAAAAATTTCAATGTAACAACAAACTTAACTGTCATTCTATTTAAATAATTTCAAATCTTATATTTTCCTAGAGATGTCCTTTCTCTAATGTCTCATTTTTCTAATCTCCTTCAAGATATCTCAACATAAATGTCCAACAGGACTTGACAATCAATATATGAGAAAGCTCAGTTTAGCAAATGTTTTATAACTGAGGTACTTTGTCCATTCTTGGAAGTGAAGATCAATAATAAAGAGAAGAAAATGGCTAAAATAATGATGATTACTTGAGTTAATGCAAATATTAATAATAGAATGATCCACCAATGTTTTCCTTTGCCTTTGGAGGGAGTGGGACAGGGGAAGAAAAATCTTGTTAATTGTCCCAGATTTGTCAAAAAGTGTCAAAAATAACATTGTGTCCATAAAAAAAGCCTGACATATGACCACCTTTAAAAGCCAAAACAGCGGCTGGGATATGGCTTAGTGGTAGAGTACTTGCCTAGCATGCATGAAGCCCTGGGTTCAATTCCTCAGTGCCACATAAACAGAAAAAGCCAGAGGTGGTGCTGTGGCTCAAAAGCTAGAGTGCTAGCCTTGAGCAAAAAGAAGCTCCAGGACAGTATCCAAGACCTGAGTCCAAGCCCCAGGACTGGTAAAACAACAACAAAAACATAAAAGCTGAAACATAGCTGGGTGCTGGTGGTAATCTTAGCTATTCAGGAGGCTGAGATCTGAGGATCGTGGTTCAAAGCCAGCCTGGCAGGAAAGTCCATGCAACTCTTATCTCCAATGAACCACCAGAAAACTGGAAGTGGCACTGCCCAGGCCCAGAGTTCAAACCCCATGACCTACAAAAAAAAAAAAAGAATCCACTATCTTCTAAGAGATGTATATTAGGACCACAACTGTTTTATAGACTATGTATTCCCTCCTTACATACATTCTTTCTGTAGTCCTCTAGATTTTCTTGATACTGATTTTTATGTTTAGAGATACTACTAAATATTACTCTGCTCTCGTCTTTATTACATACTAGAACTGCTAGAAAATATTTCCCTGGCATATTCTCTTTCTTCACTAATCAGGTACTTAACTGTCACAATTGATATGATTAAAATAGAAATATATGTTCTTTATTGCAATAAGGTTCAAGAAAAGTACTCTAAATAAAAGCAGGCATTCAAGCCCATCTATAGGATTTTTCCTTCATCACACCTGTAATCCCAGATACTGTGGAGACAGAGATCAGGAAGATAATGATTTGATGCCACCTTGGGTAAAATGTTAGTGAGACCTCCATCTCAACAAATAAGCCAAGCATAGCTGTACACACTTATTACTCAGGAGGAATAAGTAAAAGGATCACATCAGAGGCTGTCCCTAGAAAAAAATGAGATTCTATCTTTAATAAAAAAGATTAAAGCAAAAATGGACTTAGGGCATGGCTCAAGAGTTAGGGCATCTCCCTGTAAGTGAGACCTTGTGCTGAAACTCTAGAACCACAACAAAAAGAAGATTAGAAAAGGAAGGAAGGAAGGAAGGAAGGAAGGAAGGAAGGAAGGAAGGAAGGAAGGAAGGAAGGGAGAGGGAGGGAGGGAGGGAGGGAGGGTGGGTAGTGGGCAGAAGGCAGGCAGGGAGGAAAATTTTTTATCTTGTGGTAGCAAAGAATCTTAAATATGACCCAAATAATAAAATAATTGACAGACTAGATTTCATCAAAATTAAAACCTTTGTTTTTTGAAAGATAAAACCTGCACGCCCATATTTATCACAGCATTTTTCACAATAGCAATATGGTATCAGCCTAGGTACCCAACAAACAATGAACAGATAGAGGAAAAAACTGCAAGCTATATATACCATGAGGTACTATGCTGCTACAGGAAAATGGATGGAACTGGAGAGCATCATGTTGACTGAAATAAGCCAAGCTCAAAAAGCCAACTGTATGTTTTGTTCATATGTTGAATCTATATTTTAAATAATAATGATGACAAGAATGATAAGGCATATCTAGTCCAATGTCTAAAGGGGACATCAAAAGTAGTGGGGAAGGGAAAAAAGGATGGTACAGGAATGGTAAAGATGATATGTGCACACACACATGCACAAGAGTGCACATGCACACACACGCATGTACACACACACACAGGAGTGCACCTGTGCATGCACACACACATACAAAGAAAGCACAATGAAGAGGAAAAAAAGGGAAAGAGGTGAAGAAATATAATATTGGTGGTAAACTGGTAAAGCACACTGTATACACTATAGAATTATCATAATAAAATTCCCCTTTTTCTATTTGTATATGCTAATAACAAATAGTAATCATTTAAAAAAAACTCCCACAAAGTAGAATAAAAGATTTTTTTAGGTGTGCTATTAAAAAAGATACAATTGGGTGCTGGGAAGGTGGCCTCACATGCATGAGACCCTGGGTTCAATTCCTTAGCACCACATCATAAATAGAAAAAGCCAGAAGTGGCGCTGTGGCTCAAGTGACAGAGCACTAGCCTTGCGCTGAAAAGCTAAGGGACAGTGCTTAGGCCCAGAGTTCAAGCCCCACAATCAACAATAAATAAATAAATAAATAAATAAATAAATAAATAAATAAATAAATAAATAAATAAATAAATATACAATTGAAAAGATTAAAAGTCAAGCCAGGCTGGTAGCTACTCAGGAGGCTGAGATCTGAGGATTGCAGTTCAAAGTCAGTCTGGGCAAGAAAGTC
This sequence comes from Dipodomys merriami, assembly GCF_024711535.1. NCBI lineage: Eukaryota > Metazoa > Chordata > Mammalia > Rodentia > Heteromyidae > Dipodomys > Dipodomys merriami. Next base: position 24,129,391 of record NW_027202270.1, on the reverse strand, counting down.
TATGAGACTCCTATCTCCAGTTAACCACCAAAAAATCTGAAAGCAGTGCTGTGGCTCAAAGTGGTAAGGTGCTAGTCTTGACCAAAAGAGCTCAAGGACAGTGCCTAGGCCCAAAGTTCAAGTCCCACAACAAGAAAAAAAAAAAAGTGAAGCCATATGATGAGAAGAAAATATTCAGGATAGGTAAGTTTGAAATGGCATCTCCAACAAATATAACTTGGTAATAAGCAACATAACTACCTAGATATGTTAACAAATCAGATAAATTAAAAAAGAAGAAAATCCCAAGGCCTGAAAAAAATAGCAGAACAAAAAAAATCATCAGAACAATCAGTGTATTTAGTTAACAGTGAAGCTGTGAAATCATCATCAGTCCAATATAACTAACCGGTCCTAGACAACACAGGAAAAAGAGACATAGTTTTGGCTCTTCAAATAGATGGGCTATATAATCAGTGAAATTAAGAGCTATCCCCTTTGCAATAAAGATAAAGTTTGTAAATCTCCATCAGATGTCTGCATGAAAACTTGGCAATTCTATCAACTGAAAACCTGAGGCTTCTTCATGAAGAGTGATGACATTTGATTACCCCCAAAATAGGTCCTTGAATGAGGACACCTTTAGGTAACCTAGCTTATTGCAAAATGTTCTAGAAAAATCCGCATATACCTTATGAGATTCCAACGTAAGAACAGAACCGTGTAAAAGTAAGCTTATGGCCAGGTATGACTGTGGCTCACACCTATAATCATAGCTACTCAGGTGACTTAAATCTGATGATTTAGGTTATTAGTCAGCCAGGACAAAATATACAGGAAACTCTTGTCTCCAATAAACAAGCAAAGAAATAGAAGTTCAGGTTTGGCTCAAGTAGTAGAATACAGTATTGAGCCAAAAAAAAAAAAAAAAAAAGCCAAGTGAGGGCTCCAGGCCCTGATTTCAAGCCTCAGTGCTGCCACAAATAAATACATATGGATAAATGAAATAAAAGCAGGCGCACAATAAAACAGAAACAAGTAGAGATATCCAAACATGTGAAAGACATGTCACATAAAAAAGTATTACAATCAAGCACCAAGCCTCAGATATCAAACAATAATCTGCAAATACACTTACTGTGATAAAAATAAACTATCTCAAACTTATGAAAAGGAAACAAAATAAGCTACCCAAATAAAACATAAATATAAATAAATATTAAGTATCAAATATAAACTATAAATATTAAAATATATAAATATTATATAAAATATATAAATATTAAACATAAATATAAAATATAAATATAAAATATTGTCAATATAAAATTTCATCAACCCATAAGTTAATGTCTTGATCAAGTATACCTATAGAGAAGAATTGATGAACTAGAAGACAAACATGAGGAAATCATCAAACATAAAAATAGAGAGAAACGAAGCAATGAATGAGGATGTGGAGAACGTGTGGCTCAGTGGTAGAGTGCAAGCCTTGAGCATTTTTTGCCAACATCCTTGAGCTCCAGGTCCTAGTTCAAGCCCCAGTATAGGCCCCAAAAAACAGCAACAACAAAATGATGAAAACTGTGAGAGACAGTGATCAACGGTTCCAATGTTTTAGTATGTGTTCAGAAGAAGATAAAAAGAAAAAAAATATAATGAAAAGGAAAATGAAGACTTTCAGAAATGTGATAGTATAAGTCTAGATATTTAAGAAATAAACATAAACCTTGACAATTCATTGGGAACTGCAGTATACCAAATAATAGTAAAACTAATCAAACAATAACAATTAGAATGACAGGTCCTGAGAGGCTACTGCTAAACCCCCTGTGGGAGGGAATTGGGGACTTAGTAAAAGGCTGGTGGTGAAGAGAAGAGTTCATGGACAGAAAAGAAGACAAAGGCCGGGCGCTGGTGGCTCACGCCTGTAATCCTAGCTACTCAGGAGGCTGAGATCTGAGGATCGCGGTTCAAAGCCAGCCTGGGCAGGAGAGACCGTGAGACTCCTATCTCCAATAAACCACCAGAAAACCGGAAGTGGCGCTGTAGCTCAAGTGGTAGAGCGCTCGCCTTGAGCTGAAGAGCTGAGGGACAGCGCCCAGGCCCAGAGTTCAAGCCCCACGGCCGACAAAAAAAAAAAAAAAAGAAGACAAAGAAAGCTGGGTACCAGTGGCTCATGCTGGTAATCCTACTACTCAGGAAGCTAAGATCTGAGGACGGTTTGGTTTGAGCCATTCTGGCAGAAAAGTTCCTGTGAGACTCTTATCTCCAATAAACTACTCAAAAAAGCCAAAAGTGGAGCTGTGGCTCAAGTGGTTGAACGCTAGCCCTGAGTAAAAAAAAAAAAAAAGACATAATGTAAAAGAAGGACTGAATAACAGGCAGCAGAGTCAAGAATAAATTTTAGTGTTGTGAAACAAGAAATTATGGACTGGTTAAACAGAGAAGGTAGCATCTCAGATGGCCAGAAGTAAAGCAAGGACACGGAGAGTAGGCCTGTGGTGCAGGATGAGAATTCAGGCATAATGGGTTGAAGGAGAAGGATAGGAGAGAGAGGGAGAGGGAGAGGGAGAGGGATACAGGGAGAGGGGGAGAGGGAAACAGGGAGAGGGAGAGAGGGAGAGGGAGGGGGAGAGAGAGAGAGTGTGTGAGAGAGAGACAGAGAGAGAGAGAGAGAGAGAGAGAGAGAGAGAGAGAGAGAGAAAGAGAGAGAAATGCACCAAAAGTAAAAGTAAAGGAAGAGAAAATCAAGGTGAAGGAAGAAATAATGGACTGGCCGGAAGTGAAGAAGGAGAACTTAGAGATAAGACAGGAGAAGTTTGTATAAAGGTGGAGCAGCGATGGGCAGAATGCATATACAAGAAGAGAAGCATTTCCCCAAAAGAGAAGTGAGGAGCAACACACCAGTAAGAGCTTCAGGTGCCTCCCACAGCAAAGTAGCAAGATATAAAGTCAACAAACAAAAATCAGTTGCAAAGCTGGGTAAAGTGGCTATACTTCTGAAGACTAGAGAAGAAATATTCTCTTAGAGAGGTATTTCCATACCTACGTTCATGTACACTAACAATAGTTAAAATGGAGAAACAACCCAAGTGCCAATCATTAGATAAAAGGGTAAGCACAATATATAAATACACAGAATATTGTTTTGCCTTAGAAAAGGAAGGAAAATTGGGTCCATAATCCTAGGTACTGAGGAGGCAAAGATTGGGTTAGCCGGGCGCTGGTGGCTCACACCTCTAATCCTAGCTACTCAGGAGGCTGGGATCTGAGGATCTCGGTTCCAAGCCAGCCCAAGCAGGAAAAGTCCGTGAAACTCTTATCTCTAATAAGTGGCGCTGTAGCTCAAATGGTAGAGGGCTAACCATGAGCTGAAGAGCTGAGGGACAGCACCCAGGCCCAGAGTTCAAGCCCTATAACCCACCAAAAAAAAAAAAAAAAAAAAAAAAGGGAGGATTTAAGTTTAAGGCCACTCCAAACAAAAAGTTTGTGAGAATCTATCTTAACCAATAACTGGGGCCTGGTGGCATGCTCCTGTCCTCCCAGCTAGGAAGAGAACCTGCCTGGTAAAAATGTGAGACTTTACCCAAAACATAACTAAAACCAAAAGGTCTACAGGTGTGGTTCAAGTTGTAGAATTTCTACCTAACATGCATGAAGACCTGCATTTAATTCTACGGTATGCTATAATGTGGATGAAATTTACTTAACAAATCATGCTGAATAAAATAAGGTAGGCACAAAAATATTGTGGTGATTCCACTATAAAAAGTACTAATAGTCAAAATCATATGAATAGGGTGGCCAGGGATTATGAAGAAGGGGAAAGAGATAATTACTATTTAATGGGTTTTAAAAGATGGACAGTTGCAGACATGGGTGGCTTGTTCTGATGTACTTAATACCACTAAAATGCACATGGTAAAATGATTAGGACAATAAATATATACATCACCATAAGAAATTTAGAAATAATTTATTTCATATCTATCAACGACATCAAATAAAGAAGTTGTGAATCGCTTATGTGTGATAAATACAAAGACTTTGTACAAAGATAGCATTAATCTATAGCAATTCATATATTAAAATCATAACACAAACTAGCTATACTTTCATAAAACTCTATAAAATTTTGTATGAAGAAATGAGAAGAAACTATCAGATCAACAATTTTAACAAAAATAGAACATAAACTATACCTTGGAAGCACGAATCTGCCTGTGAACGTCTGTTAGTTGTTGAATTTTGTATTCTAGCTCTGAAATCTGGGCTTGAAGCCAAGTCCATCGACTGCCAACTCTTGCTCTGTCTACGAGCCACTTCCATTCAGTACTAGAATTACTGTGAATAAGACAAATACTGTTAGTCAAAGCATAAAAACAATCAAGTTTTCACAGAGGCTGATCAATAATTGCCTTGACTCCTATCATATAAGTCCAATTTCCTTTACTAAATATCTAATTACATAAGGGGAAAATGGTAGGGTGACTTCTACCCCCAAAAAGAGATTCAATTCCTTTACCTTTCTATCCCACAAATACTTGCTTTTATTCAATACTATATACCTAGTACCAGAAGACTCTAGTATGACAGAAATCATATTACAACAGAAATTGAAGATAATCTGAAGATAATTACTTAATGCCAAAACATTTACAAAAACACTAAAACATATTTATTCCAAAATCCATGTAATATACAGCAACAGTGAACTATCAGTAAATGATGAGCTGATAATGATATATTCATGTAGGTTCCTTGGTTATAACACTTGGCACTGCTGTTGCCCACAAAAGTCTGAACATCTGTGGGGACAGAGGATATGTGAGTTTTGCTTTGAATCTACAGCTGCTCTAAAATCTTAAATTTAAAAATGTATTTGGACATCAAGTATCTCATATAAATCACAGCAATAGAAAATATTTAAGAGAGATTATTTGCTGTTAGATAATCAAAAAGCAATTATTCTAGCTTTGCTATACACAATGTAATCATTTTAACAATTTATAACAGTACTTCCTAAATGATATTTTTTAAAGATTCTGGTTGTATATAATGTGATTGAAGATAGCATATTCATGAGGATTTTTCTTGGTATTACTGTTTACTCAGTTTATTGTCATTTTGATTTTTGTCAATTTGATTCTAAAAATAACATTTCACAAATATAGACAGTGAGAAAGAATGTCTAATTAAAATTCACTGTTTGTAGATAATATTTAATGGCATTAAATATCAATCCTTTAGTTTAGGAAAGGCAAGAGCCATAAAAAGCAGTATTTTGCACAGATGAGAATAAACTAGATTTTAATACACAATGGAAACTAATTTTTAAAATTTACAATCATGGGCAGTAGAATTGTGCCAAAACTACATTGGTGTTTAAACAAAGAGACTTGGTGTTTTAAACGAGGCTTCTGTTGTGTTAAAACACTGAGATTAGGAAAGTAGCTTGATTCCATATAGCCCATTCTGAATAAAACACTGAGTATGAAAATGGTTTGGACTGGAAAGAGGGGAAGACGAAGAAGAAAAAATAGGTAAGGTTTCTGTAAAGTTGATGGATTTGCAGAATTACAGTGTGGATGTAAACATATGAAAATCACATTCTCTCATTACATTTTGATCCACTTGGAAAACTTCCCCATAACATGCAATTTCCTTTGGCTATCAAATCAGTGATTAATGATCAAATATAATACAGATAAAAGAAAGTTGCATTTCTTTTTCATATTATACTTCTGGTAAAGATACTTGGATATTGAAACAAGTATTATATGGCATTTTTGTGCTCATATATTAAATTATACTGACAGAGAAAAACAGCAATACAAGTTTAAGTAAACTGAATTACACCGAAGCTTTGTGATGTGTGAAATGAAATTTTTTGGTAAAGGATAATTTATCCTGCATTATAATAAGAATAAATAAAACTGTGCACTGAAAAATGGCAAATGAGCTTCCCCAGGAAAAATGTTCCCTTGCCTGAAGACATGATTTTCTTAAAAAGTAATTATAGCTGTAAATGTGTAAAAGATAAACATATGGCCAACTTGCTCAAAAAAGATTAACACCTGTTGAACACTAAAGTCAAAACATGTTTTACGTAAACAACTTATATAACCAATGATGTAATGACTAGCATAACTGGCAGTGTAACCAATCGGAACGTTACTGATACAACAATGAACCCCTAAGATCTGAGACAGACCAGAGTATCTAGGCACCCTTGTTATCACAGAAGCCTGGCCTGCCAAACCCTAAAGAATATTGACTCATGCATTGAGCGCTGACCTGACCACAGGTCACCGCATGCTCACCATATAATAGTAATGCTCAGGACAAAAGACATCTGTGAATGGAGACAACCTAGGCAGTGAGAGACCTGTCACCCACCCTCTTCCCTCCATCAAAAGAAAAGGTAGCTCCTGCCTTCAGTACCCATCTTGCCTGCTTAGAGTCCCTGTTTAAATTGATGAAAGAAGTACAAGCTGGTGAAGGCTTTTTGGGTACAATTTCTCTTGGTTTAAAATAGCTAACATGTTTTGACTTTGAAATAGGGTTCCTCAAAATAAGTCAGAGCTTTCCAATACTTTGTCTTAGATTACTAAGGTTTATAGAGAGATATGTGATTATAATTTTGCCTTTAACACAAAGATTTTGTTCGCTAATTATGACTTTAAAAAAGAGACAGGGCCGGGCGCTGGTGGCTCACGCCTGTAATCCCAGCTACTCAGGAGGCTGAGATCTGAGGATCGAGGTTCAAAGCCAGCCCGGGCAGGAGAGACCGTGAGACTCCTATCTCCAATAAACCACCAGAAAGCCGGAGGTAGCGCTGTAGCTCAAGTGGTAGAGCACTCGCCTTGAGCTGAAGAGCTGAGGGACAGCGCCCAGGCCCAGAGTTCAAGCCCCACAGCCGACCAAAAAAATTAAAAATAAATAAAAAAGAGACAGGGCTGGAAAGATGGCTCAGTGGATGCCTTGCATGCATCCCTGGGTTCAATTCCCCAGCACCACATAAGCAGAAAAAGCCAGAAGTGGTGCTATGGCTCAAGCGGTAGAGTGCTAGTCTTGAGCTGAAGAGCTGAGGGATAGTGCCTAGGCCCAGAGTTCAGGCCCCATGACCGGTAAAAATAAATAAAATAAATAAATAAATAAATAATAAAAAGAGACAATATGGGTATTTTTAAAAAATGATCATTTCAAGCCAGATAAGATTTGTCCTGAAAAAAAAAAAAAACTGGACTAACCTTCTCCACCAATATTTTCTTACCAGAAGAAAAAAAAACAAACCTTTTCTTCCTGGAAGTGGGTTCCCTTAGATTGGACGCTGGCAAACTTTCTGTAAAAAGGTGTATATTAAACTTGGTGTGGTAACTCACACGAGAAATCTCAGTAATTTGAAGGATAGGAGGTCAGCCTGGGAAAAATGTCTATGGGACCCTATCTGAACAAGTCAGATATCAGAGTAATAACTGTAATCCTAGCTACAGTGGGAGGCATAGGCTTTAGTCCAAAGCCAACCCAGGGGGAAAGAGCAAGACTATCAGAAAAGTAACTCAAAGAAAAAAGGGCAAGAGGCATGGCTCAAGTGATTGAAAGCTTGTCTAGCAAAGAGCACTGCACAAAATTCAAATCCCATAATAACAAATAAACAAAATTTTAAAAGAATAAGTAAGTGCTGATGAGATTTTGTAGGCCATTTGGTCTCTGTAACAACTACTCAACTCTTACCTCTGTAGTATGAGAGCAGGCATATGTGATGCAATAACTTTATTTTCAGAAACAGGGTTAGGACAGATTTGGTTAATGGATCCCAATTATACAAACTGAACTAATGATTATCTTTTCATATGCATCTCCTTCTTCCAAAAGGATTATGATTTCCTTTGAAGACATGCCTGTGCAATATTTTGTCTGTTTTCCTGGGTCATCTTACTATTAATATTCCAAGGCCTGCTTTAGGCCTGATTTGAAAGGCAGGAGTTCCCAGCATTTAATACTACATTGGCATTCAGAATATATGAGGATATCAATCTGTTTATTAAATATTTTTTTAAGTAGCACTTTTTTTGGGGGGTAGGAGGACAGCTGTGGGGTTTGAACTCTGGGCCTGGACATTATTCTTGAGTTTTTCAGCTCAAGGCGAGCGCTCTACTACCTGAGCCACAGAGCCACTTTTGGCGTGAACCACTGATACCTGGCATAAGCAGCACTTTTGTCAGGTGCCAGGGCTCACCCTTATAATCCTGGCTACTCAGGAGGCCAAGATCTCAGGATTGTGGTTAAAGCCAGCCCCAGTAGGAAAATGTATAAGACTCTTATCTCCAATTAACCACCAAAATACCAGAAGTGGAGCTATGGCTCAAGTAGTAGAGGACCAGCCTTGAGCAAAAAAGTTCAAGGAAAAAGTAACAAGTCCCAGGACCAGCAAACACACACACACACACACACACACACACACATATACACACACACAAAGTAGCACATTTTAATGTTGCATTTAACTTATAGATCTAATAGTGAATAATTAGAATCTTAGTAACACTATCTTCTGATTATCATAAACAGTATATACTTCTCTGCTCATTTGCATACTGCTAATTTCTCTCAGCCATGTTTTGTGTATGATTTAAAAGCTTACATTTCATATTAATAGATGCTAGTATACAGTATCTACTAATTATTTGTATACTACTGTATGGAACATAATTGATTTTTATATTGTCTTTAAGTTCACTTATGAGTTCTAATAGTTTCCTTATACACGTCTTTTTTTAAATTGTAAAGGTAATGTACAGAGGGGTTACAGTTACATAAGTAAGGTGATGAGTATATTTCTTGTTGTACAAGTCTTTAGCATGTGGATTACAGCTCACATGCATGGACATCCTTACTATCTTACAAAACCTACCAAGAACCCAGGTCCATTCACTAGCATACAGCAGACAAGGGTCTCATATCTAAAACATAGTTAAAACTCAAAAAATTAACTCCCCCAACAACAAATCCTCAAAGAAACAACCATCTGATTAATAAGTGGGCTAACGACTTAAAGAGAGACTTCTCTGAAGAGGAAATAAGAATGGCCAATAGATACATGAAGAAATGCTCAACTTCTCTCGAAATGCAAATCAAAACAACATTGAGATTCCATCTCACCCCAGTTAGAATGGCTATAACCAAGAAATCTAATAACAACAGATGCTGGAGAGGATGTGGCCAAAAGGGAACCTACTGCATTGTTGGTGGGAGTGTAAACTTGTTCAACCACTTTAGAAAGCAATATGGAGATTCCTCAAAAGACTCTACATAAAGCTCCCCTATGACCCAGCAATCCTACTTTCGGGCATTTACCTGAACAATCACAAAAAAAATCATACCACAGCTACCAGCACAACTATGTTTATCGCAGCATTATTCACCATAGCTAAGACATGGAACCAACCCAGATGTCCCCCAGTAGATGAATAGATTTAGAAAATGTGGCATATATATACAATGGTATTCTATGCCTCCATCAGAAAGAATGACATTGCCCCATTTGTTAGGAAATGGAAAGACTTGGGGCTGGGAAGGTGGCTCAGTGGTAGAGCACTTGCCTTGCATGCATGAGGCCCTGGGTTGGATTCCTCAGCATCCCATAAGCAAAAAGAAAAAAGCCAGAAGTGATGCTGTGGCTCAAGTGGTAGAGCGCTAGCCTTGAGCTGAAGAGCTGAGGGACAGTGCCCAGGCCCAGAGTTCAGGCCCCACGACCGGACCCAAAAAAAAAAAAAAAAAGGAAATGGAAAGACTTGAAAAAAATTATATTAAGTGAAATAATCCAGACCCAAAGAAACATAGGTCCCATGGTTTCCCTTATTTGCAATAACTAGTATAAGTCTAGGACAAGCAGAAAAGGTCAAAAGCTATGTACATATGACCATATAAGATGATGCTAAGTGAAATGAACCCCAAGAAGGGACACAAGAGGTTTTTTTTTCTTGGTCGCTGTTGTTTTTAATGTACTATGTGATTTTTGTTTGTTTCTTTTGTATGTTCTTCCCGCATTGTATAATCCCTGTTGTCACTGTATTTGATTCTAGTATATACATTTTTCTAATTCAGGGAGGGGAAGGGAAATAACAAAATGCTGAAACAAGGATACAGCTTTACCAATTGTAACAATGAAACATACAAGACACTATGTTGAAAATGAACTATACAACTTGGAGGGGAGGAGTTAGGGAGGTAGGGAGGGAAGGGATGATAGGGGAAAAACAAAGGCGTGGGTAACAGTGCTCAATAGGAAATGTACTCATTCCTCATGTAACTGTAACCCTTCTGTACAGTATCTTTACAATAAAAAAAAAGAACCCAGGCCCAGAGTTCAAGCCCCACAACAACAACAAAAACCCAAAAAATATAAAAAATAATTCAGAATTTCATTGTATGTTAGATATAGATTTTATATAAATGTCCTTTATTGATAAAGTTATTGCCCATTCTTTGTTTACTGTCAAGTTATTAGTGTAAATGAATTTTGTCAATTGTTTTATATCTACAAAAATAAAATACTATTTCTCCTTTTGTATTTTAAAATATATACTCAGTTTTCTTTCTAGCACAAACATGCATCATCATGATGCTTTTTAAATTTTTTCTTGCTAGGCTCAGTTTGATATTTGATTTTTGTGGCTTACAAAGTTTGTAAGCAGCTGCTTGGGTTTTACAATCTTTTTTTTTTTTTTTTTTGGGTCCAGTCGTGGGGCCTGAACTCTGGGCCTGGGCACTGTCCCTCAGCTCTTCAGCTCAAGGCTAGCACTCTACCACTTGAGCCACAGCGCCACTTCCGGCTTTTTTCTTTTTGCTGATGTGGTGCTGAGGAATTGAACCCAGGGCCTCAGGCATGCAAGGCAAACACTCTACCACTGAGCCACCTTCCCAGCCCCTTACAATCTTTTGGTGTATTTTTGAAGTGAAGCTAAGGCTTGTTTTGTAAAATGAGTTAGGAAGTGTTTCCCTATATTTTTTGGAGGTATAAGATTAGAATGATATTTTCTTCAAATTTCAATAAAATTGGTGAAGCAATCTGAGCCTGAATTCACAAGTAGAATATTTTTTAATTACAAATTCAGGTTTTCCAATTGACATAAGGTTTCTTATGTATCTTATTTGGTAATTTACATTGTAAATGATCAGCCTCTGTTTGACCTGAATAGCTAATACTCTGGTTTTTCTATTATTCTATGTCAGCTATAGTAGTGCATTTAGTTTTCTCCTACTATAGCTCATTTTTTCTTAATAATTGTTTCTGTTTATTAATCATTTCCAAAAAACTGTTTTTAGTCTCACTGATTTTCTCCATTGCTTTGGTTTCATTGTTTATTGACTTCATTCATTCATTTTTTTTTTCACTCTACAGTTTGGGCTTCATTTACTATAGTCTTATTGTGTTTCTAAAAAATTGCTTTAACTGTTGTCATTGAGAGAGAATTTTACTATACATAGCCCAGAGGCTGGGGTACAAGCTTGGGATCCTAAGTCAGGGATAATGGAGGACAAAGGAAAAGAATTAGGGTTCTACTAAGACCTTACTCCACTAGTAAAGCAACATGTCTTACTGTTCAACAGACTAGCAACTATCATGATTATACCTATTCTTTTTGCCCAAATTACTGGGGCTTTCTTATTCTTACTTAGAAAAGCACATACAAGAATGAAGAGGTCAAGAGAGCTAGAAAACCTGTTTATTAGTTTATAAGTCATCACATTATGATGAACCAAGATTAACTGGTGCATTTTATGTATTCGGAGAAAAGACTGCGTAAGTTGAATGACCACAACAAAATGACTGACAGGAATGCCATCGTCCTCCTTCATTCTTTTCTGTTATTGTTGTTGCTGTTCTTTTCCTTCCTGTTACTTGTTTTGTGTTTGAGATAGGATCTTTTAATATTACTCTATCTGGTCCTGAAGTTGCAATCCTCCTGATTCAGCATCCTAAGTGCTGAGATTTCAGGTGAGAGAAACATTCTTCTCTGTTTTTTGATAATAGAACATCTTATGTTTTGGCAGCAGAGCTGAAGCCTTTACTTCCCATATTTACATGCAGATAAATGTTACTAAATGACAAAATCCTTGACAATTAAATGTGATCCAAAATAATGTATAGAACTTCTGAGCCATACCATTAAAACTGGTTAGATGGATGCTCAAAAACAAAAAGTGTGGCAATGAGATGAAGGACTTATGAATCAGTTTCAACAGTACAGGCAAGAGCAGGACCCTACGGAGTAAAGCCAATAGGTCTCCATAAAGCCTGTGAAGCATATTCAATTTCTAACCGTTGAATAAAAGAAAAATAAATTCTATATATTTATGTGGAGGTCTCCTTGCTATGACTGCTTAGCGTAAATCTCACCAGAAACACTTTGTCATTAGAATCATTTAGGTTAACAGTTCTCATTTAAAATCTTCAGTCTTTAAGCATCACTGAATGAACTTGAAAACACTACATTTAGCTGCACACATAAACATTGACACTTATAAAACAAGTAAACTCAATTTTAAAATAATTCTTGCCAGGCATATTAGCACTATCTATAATCCCAGCACAAGAGATGCTGGAGTAGGAGGATCACAAGGATAGCCCAGGCTATGTAGCAAGACCCTATCTCCCAAAACCACAGAGACAAAAAAGTGAACTCTAGGAACTAGTCATGAACATAAACCTAATTAAAAGGCAAGGTTTAGATTTTCAAAATTGACTTACGACTAGAGCTTAAAAAGGGTTCCTAAAAGGAAATGTTATCAAAAGGGAACAGCACAATTTGTTGCACTATGTAATTTTGCCTAGGATCCTGGCAACACCCATTGCGCCAACCTAAACTAGAAATTTCAGTATTGGTTTAAAAAAAATTCATGTGTCAGCCCAGTAAATTTAATTTTCCTACAATCCCAAACTTTCCTGCAGAGACACAGAAAGAGAGAGAGAAAAGATGGGGAATATTTATCCCCTTCATAGCTGTTGCTATCTTTCTCCAAAATGAAAGGATTTTAAAACTTAGTGGTCTTTCAGTCTTAACTGTTCTTTTATTTATTTATTTATTTATTTATTTATTTATTATTGTGAAAATACCATACAGAGCGGTTACAATTACATGGGCAAGGTAATCAGTACGTTTCTTATCAAGCATTGTTGCCTCTTCCTTTGTTTCCCCTTTCCATCTCCCCTCCCACCCCACCCAACCCCCATGAACTGTTCTTATAAAATATTCATATAACATGGAATACTGACAAGGACTAATATACATAATAAAAGGAACAAACATTTTTAAAATAAATCGAAACATTTGCTAAACAACAGTTCAATAAGCATTTTTGGCATGTACATACACATACTCATGTACTTGTGTCTCTTGTTCAAGAAGCCAGGAAGCCACACTGTGTTTTCAAGCTATACAGTAAGCGAAGGAGAAAGCACAGCTAAAATCCAGTGAAGAGATCTTGTAACACCAAGCCCTGGAATTACAAATCTAAAACTCCTCAGGGGAACTGGTGATGGCTTTGCCAAAGATTAAATGGGCTTTGAAAAGAAAGACAAAAAGTGATCAAAACTAGACCCTGGCACCACAAAAAATAAAATAAAATAAAATAAAGGCTATCCTTGTACTCCCAAGTTAACTACTAACCCAGAATATCCCTCATGTTCCATAAAATAAAATCTCTGCACTTAGTGAAAATAGCAACAGACAACAGAAAACTGATCAAACTTTCAAATCTGAGCCCTGACCAAGTAATAATTCTTATAAAAACATTGGTTCCATTGGCATTTGTACCTAAAATAAACCCGATCATCCTTTAAAGCTTTATGCCCTGGGGCTCACGCTACTTCCTTTGAAGTGTGTCTTTGAAGACATGCAGTTTTAATAATGCCAGTTTAATAAAAAAATAAATATATAAAGATACCATCTAAAGATAATCTTTTTTTAAATCAATTTCTTTTATAACTGGGGAAATATTTTCAGAGATTATTCAAGTGAACTTGCAGCTTCCTCAAACCTGTCAACACAGTAGAATATATAGCAATTCGGTTTTTTGGGGTTTTTTTTGGTCAGTCTTGAAGCTTGAACTCTGGGCTTGGGCGGTATCCCTCAGTTCTTCAGATAGCACTCTACCACTTGAGCCACAGTGCTCCTTCCAGTTTTCTGAGTGATTTATTGGAGATAAGAGCCTCACAGATTTGCTGCCCTGGCTGGCTTTGAACCCTGATCCTCAGATCTCAGCCTCCTGAGTAGCTCGGATTACACCTGTGAGCTACCAATGCCCAGCTTATATATCAATAAACCAGCAATTCACTTAGTTACAAGAAGGTACTTCTACATAACAGTCAACATTTTCTTTACATGCTTCTGTACTCCTATTATTCCCTCTTTAGTTCTGAAAATGCTTCCACCACACTGATCACTTAAAAACATGAACATATTGAAGTGGTTTAGAAACAATCTAAACCTAATTCCACATTTTATTGACATCATTTCATTATATAAGAAATGGCCAGCCAGACACCGGTGGCTCACTCCTGTAATCCTAGCTACTCAGGAAACTGACATCTGAGGATCGCTGTTCAAAGCCAGCCCGAGCAGCAAAGTCCGTGAGGCTCTTATCTCCAATAACCCACTAGAAAACTCAAGTGGCGCTGTGGCTCAAGTGGTAGAGCAGTGGCCTTGAGCTGAAGAGTGTGGGGATAGTGCCCAGGCCCAGAGTTCAAGCCCCATGACAGACCAAAAAATAATAATAATAATGGCCATATTAATTCACATTTTAGAATGCAGCAGAACTGCGTGCATTTCAAAATAAGAGTATAAAATATTAATACTTTAAAAAGTCTTAAATGAGGGACAAGAAAAGAGAAACAGGCATGACAGAAAGTTGGGCTAACAAGGAGAAAATGAAAGAGGATAACTAAGGTTGAAGAGGTTTGTTTGTTTGTTTTTTTGTTTATGTGAAAATAAAATAAAACTTGTTGGAATTACTTTGGGAAATTTGAATATATCATAAATATGTGTGACAGTGTAATAATGAAATATCCCCATAACTAATGTAAATTAATAAAAACACGACGACTTATTTTTTTACATTCACAAAATGAAACTATTTCATTTTCTCAGATGCTACCAATATTAAGATAAACATTCAATTTAATAACAGAAATCCCTAGGTTGGGAATAACAATGTATTAATTGTACACAAAAGTTATAAGATACATTCATTATTTATAAGTGTCAAAATGTTATCAGAAGCAGATATTCATTTTAAAACCCAAAATGAAAGTGCACTAGAACTACATATAAATATTCATGAGCTATATTGTATTTAGTTTTTTTTTTAAGTTTCGTTGGTATCAGTTCTATAAAGAAACAAATTACAAAAAATTAACAGCATTTGTAGTGATTGGATTTGGGTAAGAAAACTTAAAACTGGGTTTATAATCTTTTATTAAAAATCAGCTTTTTGAACTCAAATGACAAAGTATACAATTTTATGTTACACATGTGGTTTTCTTATTCTATGAAAAGATAAAATAAAGCTAATTGGTTTATCAATCATTTGACAAATTCACTTAAAAAAATGGTACTAGGGTTTGAAACCATAGCCTCTCACTTGCTACACAGGTAGTCTATCACCAAGCTATACCTCCAGCTCTGTTTTTTCACTGGTTGTTCTTAGATAGGGTCTCACTTACCCAGTCTGCACCAGGACCTGGATCCTACTTTATGCATTCTGCCATAAATGGATCACAGGTGCTCACTATTATACCCAAATTATTATACTGAGATGGATTCTGTCCAACTTCTTTTGTTCAGGCTGGTCTTGGAACCTTGACCTGGCTGTTGGTTGAGAAGGAGTCTCATACACCTTTTCCCAGAGCTGACCTAACCCTACCAAGCAGTTAGGATTACAGCTGTTAATAATTTTGTAATGGTTAAAATATTAAAAATCTACAGTAGACACTTGCTGTCACAGACATATGCTCCAAGGAGAATACCCTTGAGGAAACCATGTAAATTCAGGATATGGAGTTCATTTTTACCATATTGCCACCCAATTTCTGCTAAAGACATGGCGCCTCTCAACAAATCTATTCTCACCTTATCACTTAAACCAAGCACATGGCCCCTTTGGGAGGCATAATTAAGGGCAAGGAAACACACAGCAGATCAACAAAGATTTAAACACAGGACTAAGGAGCTTATTTACATCGATACATCTGTATAGACACACACATAGATTTCTAAAATTTCTAAATTTAAATTTTTTTTATTTTTGACCATTGTTGTCAAAACTGTATATAATCCATCTGCAGTTAAGGCAGCTTACTGACTCTTAGCAGCTTACAGGTCTATTACTTGTTGCAGTCATGATGTTTACATTTCCAGAATTTATTCTTCCTAACAGCTCCCTATCCCATGGTCCTACACATACATCCTAAGGGCTGAGTGGTAACTACCACTCTATTCTCTATTCCTATAGTTTGGCTGTTTTGTATTCTTCATAAGAGTGATATCATGTGCTATTTCTTTCTGCCTTAATTCACTAAGTATAATAAATTTCTAAGTTTAATGACTATTTCTTCTTTTGAAATGCAATAGTATTATATATTTTTATTGTGACTGAATGTGAATGTGGAGGTACAGAAGTCAATTTCACATACTAATATATCATTTGAACATATACTCAAAATTAGGACTGCTAGATTATAAAGTTGCTTTATTTTTTAAATTCCTGAGGAAGCTCCTGCACTATTTTCTGTAATAGCTTTATTAGTTTACATTATCAACAGCGTGTAATTTTCTTTTCATTATATCCTCTCCAACATTTGTAATCCCTTTTTCTTAAAACAGTACATTCTAAGAGGTATGAAATGTTATCTCATTGTGGTTTTAATTAGTATTTCCCTGATAATTAATGGGGTCCAGTATTTTTAATATACTTGTTAGTCATTTGTATGTCTTCTTTGGAAACGTCTGTTTAGGTCCTTTACTCATTTTTAAATCACATCATTTACTTGTTATTGAGTTGTATATCTTCCATATGTATTTTAGACATTTTCTTATCAGATGTATTGTTTGCAAATATTTTCACCCATCTGTAAGCTGCCTTCTCTGTTAATCACTCCTTTTGCTGTGGAGAAGATTTGTAGTTTGATATAAACTTGTCTGTTTTTGCTATGTGTGTGTGTGTGTGTGTGTGTGTGTGTGTGTGTGTGTGTGTGTTTGTGTGTGGTCATAGACCACAACGCCTTTGCCAAGGACCAGAATCAAGTTTTTTTATCTCAATTTTCTTCTAGAATTATGTCAAAATGTAATACATTTTAACTTAAGTTTGGAATATGCAGTGACATAAATATTCAATTTCACTGTTGTGCATGTAGTCCATTCTTCCACTGTTTATTGAAAAGATTTCTTTTGCCATTTACATATTCTTGTCATTTTTCTCAATGATCACAAGACAGAATTCAAGCATGGGCGTTATTGCCTGTGAACACAGAACTTGGGAGGCTAAAGTAGGACATTCCTAAATTTGGGGCCAGCTTGCTTTAAATAGACATATCTCAAAAAGAAAAGGAAAAAGGAATTAGAAAAGAAAATCAGTTATTCATACATGTATGAGTTTATTCCTAGGACTTTTACATCACCATTGTGCTTTGACTATAACTCATAATAAATTTTAAAACCACGTATGTGGTTTTTTTTTTCCAGGTTTGTCCTTTTTGCTCAACAATCATTTGGCAGTTTGGGGGTCTTTTGTGAGTCTATACAAATTTTAGGGTTTCATTTTCTATTTTAGTTATATTATCTTTAAGTAGTTGTACCAAGTTCACAAAGTGGTGGTTGTACATTCAACAGATGAATTTATCAGTACAATGCATCCCAAACAATGGCACGCTTTTCTCTATTTCAGTGAAAAGCACTGTAATTACAAAAAAGAATATGCTCATTCTGTGTTTTGATTTGGGTAGCAGGGATATTTTAGTATAAATAATGGCTTAATTTTGCTTTTCAAATAACCACATTTTAGTTTAATCAATCTTTTCTGTTTTTAAGCATTGAACTTTCTAATTTCCTTCCTTGTGTTAATTTGGTGTGTAGTTTGGTCTTTTTTTTTTTTTTTGACTCTTTAGGGGTGTATCACTGTTTATCAAAGATCTTGATGTGGGCAAATTATATTGTATATATTGTATGCACATATGGAAATGTCACAATGAAACCCCCACATCAGCTAGGCACAATTGGTCATGACTGTAAATCTATCTTTTGGGAATCTATCTCCCAATCCTCAGATTGGGAGATGTTCCATTTGAGACCAGTGCCTGCAAAAAGTTAGTTGCAAAAAGTTAGTGAGACCTCCATTCTCAACCAACAAGCTAGGTGTGATAGCACATGCCTATAATTTCAGCTATAGAGAGAGGTAGAAAGGAGGATCACAATCAGAGGACAGTATAGGCATAAAACACAAGATTTTATCTGAAAAAATAAAGGGACTGAGGGCATGGCTCAGTTTAGCAAGCCTAAGGCCCTGAGCTCAATCTGACCAGGAAAAAAAAAAAAAAGAGAGAGGAAGAGAGAGAGAAAAAGAGGAAGGAAGGAAGGAAGGAAGGAAGGAAGGAAGGAAGGAAGGAAGGAAGGAAGGAAGGAAGGAAGGAAGGAAAGAGGGAGGGAGGGAGGGAGGGAGGGAAGAAGGGAGGGAGGAAGGGAGGGAAGGAAAGGAGGGAGAAGCCTTTCACATTGCACAATTAATATGTGCTAATAAAAATGTGAACTTTTTTTTCAGTTGTGAGCACTTTTATTCCTGTGACCTTCTCTCTTGAAATGTTTTTGCTGTATCCTGTAAATTCTGGAATGTAGTGCTTTCTAGTTTTATTTACATCAATATAATTTTAGTTTTGCTTTAAATTTACCTATCTATTAGCTTCTAAGAGAATATTGTTTGATTCTCACGTATTTCTGAATTTTCCCACATTTCTTCTGTTATTCTAGTTTCATAACGTTTTATTTGGAAAATATAATTAATATGATTTTCATCTTTGTAAGTTTGTTAAGATTTGATTTGTGGAGTAACTTATGATATATCGTGGAGAATGTCCTATATGTGATTGAAAGAAATGTATATTTTGTTGCTGTTGCACATGTCTGTCCATTCAGTCTAAAGTTTATTTCAGATCCACTGTTTCTTTTTGCATACACTATAGGGACATTTTGTACATTGTATAAAGCACTTAATCCCCTAAAATGGCTATATGGCAATTTATCTCAATTCACCTGAAATAATAAATACTCAAGAAGCTAAGATCAGGATCAGTTTGAAGCCAGCTCAGGCAAGAAAGTCCGAGAGAGACTTCTCCAAGTAATTGTCATAAAGCCAGAAGTAGAGCTATGGCTCAAGTAGTAGAGAACCACTAACCATGAGAAAAAAGGCTGAGGGACAGTAGTCAGGTCCTGAGTTCAAGTTCCAGTAGAGGAAAATAAAACCATCTGTCTTCAGAAGCACTGAGCTTTTTGAATAAATGAGCACAATGTTACACATTTATAATCTGAGCACTTGGAAGACCGTGGCAATGTTTTTGAGGCCAGCCTGGACTACACAGTGAGGCCAGTATGGTTTATGTATCAAAACTGTATTTCAATTTTTTTCTATACTTAAGGACTCTAATGTTGGGTATAAGTAGATTTAGAATCTCCTATTACTCATTAATAATTTGAACCCCTAACCAATATATGATGACCTTTTTGTTGTTTAGTTTTCAAATCTATTTTTTTCTGCAGGTGTTAATATCTCTGTTAACTTCTGGTTTTTATTTTCATGGAATACCTCTTTACATTCTTTAATTTTCAGTCTGTGTATGTTTTGACAGTTGAAGTGTCTTATGGAGAACATATAGTTGGGTTTTTCTTTTTGTCTAAATCCAACAATTATGTCTTTAGATTGAAGAATTTAATCTTATTAATACCAGAGGTAATTATTGTTAGTACAAGGGTATTACTGCCATTTTTAATACTATCAT
Organism: Dipodomys merriami; assembly: GCF_024711535.1. NCBI lineage: Eukaryota > Metazoa > Chordata > Mammalia > Rodentia > Heteromyidae > Dipodomys > Dipodomys merriami. The sequence goes on along the minus strand of NW_027202270.1, from coordinate 24,109,359 downwards.
TTTGTTTTTTGTTCTTTAAAATATAGATCCTTGGTCCTTCCTTACTTCTTTCTTTGCAATCTGATGATTTTTCTATAGTGGTATGCTTTTCTGCCTTTATCTTCATGTACCTACTATGAGTTTTTGCCTTCTGGTTGTCATGAGGCATACAAAAAGTTACCTTATTAGTCCAATTTAAGTTGCTAACAACTGGATTATAATTACCATCACGATTGCTATAATGAATATCTGAGGCTGAGTACTTTGTAAAGAAAAGAGCTTTATTTAGTTCATAGTTTTGCAGGCTGAAGCTCCAAGATTGACAAGCTGGTGAAGAATTTCTGGCTAAGCCATATCATGCAAGATGGCTCCTGGTGGGCGTAGATGAAAAAGAGAAAGCTGATATAGTGAGAAAAGAAGCTCAAGAAGACAATGAGGAGATATTCTTGCTCTTTTTTTAACAATCCTCATCTAAGAACAAACCAGTCTCATGAAAACCCTCTCAATCCCTTCTAAGTCAGCATCTCCATGATCCCCAACTGGGCTCATCACTTCATCATCTCTTCCCATCACTACATCAATCCCTTACCATCACGACCCCACCTCTTACCAGAACTATACTAAGAGGCAAGCTTCTAACCCATAAACTTATGTGCCATTTAGCGCACACTCAAATCACATCCAAACCATAGAAATAATTTCAATTTCATACAAAAATTCTACATGTTTGACTCCTATTTCATGTGTTGATTTCACTTTACGTATTTGTAAGATGTAGCCTACAGAAAATTATTGTATCTATTATTTTAATAGTTTTATCTTTCAACCATCAAAGGTACGTGCAACTGACATATCACCATTACAGTATTACAATATCCTAAATCGACCACTTAATTTCCACTGGAGTTTTATACTTTCCTATGTTTTCATATTACTAAATAGCATTCTTTTCTTTCCGCCTAAAGAAATCCCTTTATTGTTTCTTGTAAGGCAGGTCTGGTGGTGATGAACTCCCCAGCTTCTGTTGGATGAAAAAAATCCTACCTCTCCATTTCTGAAGGTCAGTTTTGCTGAGTTTTCTTGATTGCTTCTTCTGGTCTTCAATTGATGTCTGCACATATAATGGGACAGTCACCTCTTCTATTCTTCATAATTGGTTTCTTCAGTGGTTACAAGGATGACAGCCAGGCGTGGTGCAAAAGCTCTAGTTCATGAATGTGAAAGAAGTGTAATCTTCATCGAGTAGTGTTAAAAATAAGAAAAGCATTTGCAAAGCCTGCAGGGGTCCTCAGCAAGCAAGGTGGTCAGTATCCGTAGGAGCAACAAGGGCTGTAGGGTCCACTGGCAATGAAGGCTTATGTCTTCCTGATTTCCTTTCCACCTGGGAGTAGTCAGCAGGACCTCTCTTGAATCTGGGTCCAGCTTACATGTTAACATGCCATTGGCAATGATGCCTAATGTATGGTATCTGTGCACCAGCCATAGAGCATAGGCATGGATTATAGGTATGGATCATGTCTTCAGGGTCTGGAATGGAACTCAAATCTAGGGTATGGGCACTCCACTGCCACATTGGTTAACAATGTATAGGCTATTACTTACTACTTGTAGAAAACCCTGGGGCTGAGGTCTAGAACACCAGTACATGTAGGGCCACGGCAGCTCTGGGATTTAGGTCTCAGGCTGACTTACTGTGGTAGTAGAAAGATATGGAGCACACACGTGTACAGAGAACAGCACAGCTTCAGGGTTTATAGTGCAGAATATCTCATAATGGCAGTGGCACTGTTTTCTAAGGTGTAAGTTCACAACGATCTTCTGGAGTACAGGGAATGAGCAGGCATGCAATGTTCGTAAGTGCAGGTGCTCACCAGATGTTTTCAACACTGATGTCTATAGTACAAGTACATACAAAGGGATAAGGTTCTAAGGCTAGCCAACAGCTGTGGTGACTCTGGTGGTGAAGACGAACATGAACCTGGTACAGTCACATTGTGAAGGTTTGGAATGTGGACATATGTAAAACAGACACAAAGGCAGGATGTGGCTGTCAAAGCTCTCTAGGTTCTGGGTTATTTGTGACTTGGGAAGAGTCATAGCCCTGATCTTGGGCAGAACATTATTCTCTCAACAAGGTTTCTATAGCGACATCATGCTCACCAACTGTGATGGCTGTTAATCATCTTAGTGGCAAAAGCAGGTGCAGGGGCTGGGAAGATAGCTCAGTGGTAGAGTGAGTGCCTATTCATGAAGCCCTGAGTTCAATTCCTCAATAGCACATAAACAGAAAAAGCTGGAAGTGGGGCTATGGCTCAAAAGATAAAGAGTGCTAGCCATGAGCAAAAGAAGCTCCGGGACAGTGTCCAGGCCCTGAGTTCAAGACCCAGGACTAGCCAAAAAAAAAGTGTGAGATATCTGCAGACCAGAATACTGGTTATTAGCTTCTTCAGATGCCCTGTGAGTTCCAATCTTCCCACTATCCTTTCTGTGAATTTCCCCCTCCTCTGTGTTCCTTTGGTTCTTAAAAGACACCCTTGTGCATCCCAAAACTATTTTCACTAATGAATGTGACTATTTCTTAGTTGGGGCATGCATAAAAATCAGTATTTACTGCTACATCCATCATCTTAGTGGTACCACCTTGAAGACTATGCTTGCTTATCAAAACTAGGAAAAATGGTTATTTCCTCAAGAAAAAAATTACAATGTGCATAAACACTGCAAAGTGGCCTTTATTTGCTATTCCATTTTCCCCATATGCCACTTGAAAGTCTTTGCACATAGCATAGCCTTGGGGCTTGAAGAACCAGGCTAAAAATCCCAATCTGCTATTCACTAGCATTAAGCAGTAAACAAATTCAGTAAGCACATAGTATTACAACTTTATGTGAGAAATGGCTTTTCTTTACATGAAATAAGCCTATTTTAACTGTTACTTTCCTCAAAGATGTTCAGATATTAACTAAAAAATTTCTTTTTTTTGCTGCTAATCTATTTCCCAATTACAATTTAGAAATCGCAATTCTCTTATTTTCTTCCCCCAAAACAAAAAAAGTGTCATTGAAATAACTGAATTAGGGGCTGGGAAGGTGGCTCAGTGGTAGAGCGCTTGCCTTGTATGCTCGAGGCCCTGGGTTCGATTCCTCAGCACCACATATGCAAAAAGAAAAAAGCCAGAAGTGGTGCTGTGGCTCAAGTGGTAGACCACTAGCCTTGAGCTGAAGAGCTGAGGGACAGTGCCCAGGCCCAGAGTTCAGGCCCCACGACCGGACCCAAAAAAAAAAAAAAAAAACAAAACTGATTTTTCACTTCACTTTTTTGTGTTCCTTTTAAGTAAAATAAAATCAAACTTGTCTCATTTGCGAAATGTGGAAAATAAAAAATTAATGCAAAGACAATTTGTAAATTTCACATTATACAACTGTAAAGGTACTTCCATTTGCAACTTATTTGGCTGCTATCAATCTGTTTCTCTTTGGATTTTATCCTTCTGTCCTTTATCAAAAGAAAATACTAGGTCAACTGGCTTGTTAGACACCCAGCTTCACAAATCGAAGATATCTAGTAAACATATTACCTAAGATCACATTACTTGAAAAATTCTTTTTACAGATTAATGGCTGATTTTAATTCTGTTATTTCCCTCAGAGATACCCAGGCACACAACAGCAAAGCAAACAAATCTATGAATTTTCATTTCTGTGGAGTTATTTTTTAATCTGGAAAGATTTACCTAAACAAAAATTCTTTCCTTTTTAGTGAATATCTAAATCTGTTATAAAAAATTTCTTATCAAGTTTGACAACTAATATATCTAAATATAACTTCAATAATTCGTGTGTGTGTGTGTGCGCACGCGCGCCAGTCCTGAGGCTTGAACTCAGACCTAGGCATGGTCCTGGAACTACTGTGTTTTATAGCACTCTACTACGTAAGCCACAGTTCCAGTTAGAGCTTTTTTGGTGGTTAACTAGAGATAAGAGTCTCATTGACTTTCCTGCCCATGCTGATTCTCAGATCTCAGCCTCCTGAGTAGCTAGAAGTAGCTAGAATTATAGGTGTGAGCCACTGGCACCTGGCCAAAATTTTAATATACACAAAGATAAACCTGGGGAAATGCTAAGTTTTCCTACTGTGTATCCTAAAGAAACAGGTCATTACTCCTCAGAGAAAAGAAATGCTGACATTCTAAGGATTTACTACCAGATGAGAAATAACCAGGCTCTTCTCAGTTCAGTGACCCAACCAAACCCTCAGATTTAACCAGTTCAGTATTACACAGTCTGGCCTAGAACTTCCAGCATCTGTATTTGACTGAAGGTTTTGTTGTTGCAGGAGCCTGCCTGATCTGCTATCCAAATGGCAGAATGGTAGTGCCAGGGAAGCACCTGCAATTCTTAACTTACAGAAACTGTTATAAAATGTACCCTTGATCCTTCTCTCTCAAACAGATAGCACTGAGGCATACATTTTACCCTGGCTCCTTCCAGAAATAATAAGCTCTAGTCTAACTGTATTGCAAAGCTCATGGAACTCATAAAAGTTATAGACCATGATAGACAATTTGCTCCATGAAAGTTAGTGTAACTTTAACTAAGCATCACTATCCCACAATACTGTAAAATTTGGGAAATGATGTAACCACTTAATAAAAATTTTGAAAAAAAAAATAAGCTCTAGTCTTCCACAGTAATCTATAGCTTGATAGTTTTCATCTTTCATTACCTTACTACAAAGTGGTATTTTATACTTATTACTTCATCTAATTATCTCCTACATTATTTAAGGTAGACTAAAGAACAGGAGTCTAGAACAGAAAAAAACAAACCTTGCTCAGTATCGTAGAGCAAGCCATGATTTTAACAGTTCTTTCCAGAACTTGAGCTTCTTGACTTGAGCTTCTTCTACATAGAACACATTTCCATTCATATTATAAACCTACATATAATTTACCTCAAACTTAGAAAAAACACAAATTCCACTTATTATCCTTTCTAAGAGAAAGCAACTTTCTTTTCTTCAGTGCACCAGAGCCTCTCAAACAAGTTATTTTTAAATTTTATCAACAATGTTATAATGAAGCTATCGATTGCCTACCTTTTTGGAGGAAAAGTAAAAGGGAAAGTCAACAAAATACTTCTAAAAACAACAGGGATAATAATGTCTAATAAAAATGCTTTCCAATCGTAAAACAACAACAGAAAACCCATTCCTTCTCAGCTAAAAGCCCAAACAAAAGTAGAAGGTATACAATAATAATATATTTACATTAAATAAAATACATTTTAGCAATTTTTAAAATAAAATGTTAAATATATAATAAAACCATTACTTTAAAATGTTCATATTTAAGTATATTTTATTAATTTATTGAACATACTTTCATGAATGGCCTACATATGAAAGCTATTTGTTGTAGATAGTTTGGCATTAGAATCAAAGGAAGGAAGGAAAAGTAACATGAGTTAAAGATAAAGCACACATACACTAAAATCCACAGATAATCAAGTCCTTTATATAAAATGGCACAGTTGATCAAACTTGACTCATACCTAGAATCTTAGCTATTCAGGAGGCTGAGATCTGATGATTCATTTCAAAGCCAGGCTAGGTAGACAAGTTTGAGAGATTTTTTTGGGGGGGAGGGGGGTCCGGTTGTGGGGCCTGAACTCTGGGCCTGGGCGCTGTCCCTCAGCTCTTCAGCTCAAGGCTAGCACTCTACCACTTGAGCCACAGCGCCACTTCTGGCTTTTTTCTTTTTGCTTATGTGGTGCTGAGGAATTGAACCCAGGGCCTCAGGCATGCAACGCAAGCGCTCTACCACTGAGCCACCTTCCCAGCCCCAAGTCTGAGAGATTCTTATATCCAGTTAACTCACAAAAAGCCAGAGTTGGAGGTGTGGAATTCCACCAGAGTTGGTGGAATGACAGCCTTAAGTGAAAAAGCTAAGCAACTGTACAATGCCCTCAGTTCAAAACCAATACTTTTGAATTAATTAACTAAATGGCATACTGTTTGCATATAATTCATTTATATTCTTCCAGATACTTAAATCATTTATCACCTCTTTTTACCTAGAGTGTAAATGCTATATAAATAGCTGTTTTACTATGTTGTTTAGGTTATAATGTCAATCTGTACATGTTCAATTTGTGTGTGTGTTGAAGGGGCAGGGCTTGAACTAAGGTGTGGACTCTGACTCTGAGCATTTTTTTGTTAAGGCATAGTTCCACTTCTGAAGATATGAGTCACATAGACTTCACGGCCTACACAGACTTGGAACTGCAATGTTTACATTTCATCCTTCCTGAGTCACTAGGATTACAGGTCTGAACTACTTACTGGCACCCAGCTACATGATTTTTTTTGGTTGTCAGATCTAGTTTATAGATACAGACGGCCAACTGTATATTCAGGAATTTCAGGCTGCCAAGCTCCAATTTTTCATAATCCATGCAACTACAGACACTATATACACAAATACAGAAAATTCATTCATTCACTCAACAAATAACAAACAATAACTACATAAAGGACAACACTAAACTGTGTATATAAGAGTAGCGCTTGCCTTCAAATTGCCTAAAATTAATTTGAGCCAACTTTAGTATATGCCACTCTAGACCTTATGAACTTAAGTTGAGAAGTCTTCATCTTCAGTCAAGATAATGAAAATTGAATTATGTTAGTATGCCCTTAAAGATCATTCATTTAGGTAATTTTTATGTTTTATATTCATCTTCATTTAAAAAATAAGTTTTTACAAATGTAGAAAATAAAAATAAACTTTAAAACATAACCAAGCCAAGAGCTGGTGGTTCACTCCTGTAATGCTAGCTACTCAGGAGGCTGAGATTTGAGGATTGCGGTTCTAAGCCAAGCCCAAGCAGCAAAGTCAATGAGACTTATTTTCTCAAGTAGTAGAGCACTAGCCTTGAGCAAAAACACTTGGGGTCAGAGCCCAGGCCCTGAGTTCAAGCCTCAGCAACAGCACAAAAGTAAAAGAACCAATTAAATAATTCTAACTTAAGAAAACAGAAACCATTTTATATTCACTACAAAATATACAAATGAGGGGCAGGGGACAAAATATACAATTGGGTAATAGATTACCAGCCAATGAGTAAAAGCATCAGATACTGAGTTGGAGTCCAGGTCTCAGGCCAAAGTTTTGTTTGTTTGTTTGTTTTTTTAGTTTAAACACACACACACACACACACACACACACACACACACACACACACACACACACACACACCTATATAATTGTATTCTTTGTTCTCAAAATTCACTCAAACTTCAAAATTAACAGAATGCTGAAGAATAAATTTTTGTTATGTGTGTGTGTGTGTGTGTGCGCACACACGAGTGTGCATGCACATGCATGCACACGCTCATGCCAGGGCAGGACCTGAACTCAGGGCTTTGTTCTCTTATTCAGCTCTCTTATTAGTGGCTGCCATTCTATCACTTGAGCCATCTCCAGACCAGTATTCTGCAGGTTAGCTGAAGACAGTCTCACAAATTTTTCTGTCTGGGCTGGATATAGATACTTAAGTCTCAAGTAAATGTCCAAAAAGACAAATACCATGAATGTTTTGCTCACAAAACAGTGTGTCTAGCATATGAAAACATTCAATAGGTATCTTAAAACTGACATTACAAAAATTGACTTGAGTTAGTAAATGACAAAGCTGAAAGCTATAATTACAATAAATACATAGTTTGTTAATGAGAAGTATCAGGTGAATTCACACGTAATATCAACTCAGTGATTTCAATGAGGTTTTCTTAAATGCATTGGATTTTTAGTTTCTTTTATTTATATTGACTAAAACATGTAAGCAAAGACTTAGGTCTTTATTACATCAGTAGTAAGGAAATGCTTATATACAGCTAGTAGAATTAACAGGCCTGTGCGAGTTTTCCCTAGACAGAACACCTGAATACCTTAAAGTAAGATGTGCAGTCAGCCCTCCATAACTACGGGTTCTACACCTACAGATTCAATCAACTACAAATAAATGTTTAAGGTAGGAGTCAGTGTTTCAGATCTATAATCCTAGCTACTCAGGAGACTAAAATCTGAGGATCACAGTTTGAAGGCTGCCTGGGCAAAAAAGTCTGTGGGACTCTGATGTCCAATTAAGTACACACAAAAAAAAGTAGTGGAGTTGTGACTCGGTGGTAGAGTGCTAGTTTTGAGCAAAAAAGCTCAGGAAAACTCCCAGGTTCGAACTAAGTTCAGCCCAGAACCCGAACCAAAAAGAAAAAGGAAAAAAAAATACACATTCAGAAAAAAAATGCATATGTATGGATGTTTTTCTTGTAGTTATTGCATACACAGTCCAATACTGACAACTATTGCACAGCATCTGCTATGTATTACGTTTTATGAGCATGCTAGATGATTTCAAAGTATACTGAAGGATTATGTAGGTATAAATAGTGCACTTTTTTTTTTTTTCCGGTCAGTTGTGGGGCCTGAACTCTAGGCTGGGCGCTGTCCCTCAGCTCTTCAGCTCAAGGCTAGCACTCTACCACTTGAACTATAGTGCCACTTCTGGATCTTTCTGTTTATGTGGTGCTGAGGAATCAAAACCAGGCCTCATGCATGTAAGGCAAGCACTCTACCACTGAGCCTCCTTCCCAGCCCAAATACAGCACTTTTATATATGGGACTTGAGCATCTGTGCATTGTCATAAGCAGAAGGTCCTGAAACCATCTTTGACAGATCTGACTCACACAACAGGTTAGCAAATGAAATATTTTACAAGAGCAAAATTTTATATAACTTATAAAACTTTTAAACTTTATAAAACTTATTATAGTGTAAAGATTTTAGAAAGCCTAAATCCCTTCAAAATACCTTGAAACCAATATAATTGCTACTATATACGGAACAGAAAAAGGGCTAATAATAATTTTGCACTTACACTGCCATATTTTTTCTAATGGTATATTCATCCAAATCGTCATCAGAGCTGCTATCAGTTGCATCAGAATCCAGACCCTCTTCAACATGAGACAATAGCCCTGTAGCAGATAGTGCAAATCTTTGGATTTCTGCAGCTGTACACCGAGCAAGGCCATTTTTTGTATCATCCCACAACTTATTCTCTGTAGTCAATACGTTGACTTCTGGCTTAATTTCAGTATGTTCAGGTAAACTTTTATCCAAAAGTGTGGTAGGTTCATGAAAGATCTTCATCTGGGGTAGCTTATGTTTCATAGAAAATTTCATTTGCTGACCATAGTGTTTAACAACATGCTTTGCCAGGAGCATTTGCAAATGTTTCTGAGTTCTTCTAGCCTGACTAAGTAAAATTTTCTGTTTGCTTACACAATGAAGTAAACGAGCATTCACTTCCTCCTCTTTTTCAGCAGCTGAAGAACTAATAGGCACATTTAAGTGGCCAGGTCCCATTTTCTTTTGAGTACAGTGCAATAAACCTTTTTTAATCTCAGTATCAGCAACTTTATCCAAAAGTGCATGCTTTTGGTACCATTTACAGTTTTGGAGTTGTATTTTATCTACATTAGTGTCTTTGGTTAGATTTGAATCCAAAACAATTTGTACATCTTTTGTGCATTGGCTTGAAGTATCTGATAGAGGTTCCTTTTTTACGAACTCTTCAGAATGAGAATGACAGATTTTGCTGAGCTGAATGTTGCTGCCATTACACAGTATGTTTTTCAGTTTATTGCAGTTGGACTCCCCTGATTTCTTTTGTTTACAATTCTCATTGTATTTATTTAATGAAGTATTAGAGCTCATTAAAAGAACTGTCTGGTAATGTTTTGAAGCCTGGGGGGAGCCAAAATGTTTTAAATTCACAAAGTTTGTATTAAGTGTAGGTTCAGGAGTCGGAAATCCCAGCATCTGAGAGAAAGTGTCTCCCTTCAGCTTTTCATCTACAGTTCTTGGACTTTCCATACACAGCATCTTGTCAGACTCCATGGTACTGGGCAAAGATGAAAAGCAGATACCTTTTGCTGTTGCCTCCCTCAGAGCTGGGGTCATGGCGATTCCTGCAGATAATTACTGGAAACCTAAAATATAAAAATAAATGATCAAAACTAGAAAAAAAATCCCATGCCCTTTGGCTAAGGGCAACACTTCTTGTTTCTGATTACAACTGGAATGGAACCAAACACCTCCTTTTGTATCCCAAATTCCAATACTATTTCAATGAGGACTAAGCTATTATTATTCACTTTATGAGGCTAATATTCAAAACGCCAATTAAAGTTGCACCCTAATTGCCTAAAGTTATAGCTCAGTAGTGTAGTGTTTACCTAGCTAGCATGAGGCTCTGGGCTCAACTCCCAATGTTGAAGAAACAGCTGCACACTCCCACAATAAGTGACTGACAAATAATTGTGGATATAATTACACCCGTTTTTGTTTAATAAAAGTCAAAAAGGAAAAAGTTCTAATTTGGAGTCCCATAATTATACATGAAAATATGACTCAAAACTTCCATTTCTGAATTTAAGCTTCACAACCTGAATACTAGTAATAAAAAGAACTGTCATATACTAAATAATCTCTTCCTAAGTAGACCTAACTGAACTCAAAAACATGTTAACCGGTGTTTTAAAAAATTAATTTATATATAGTGCATAATCTACAATATGTATACATTTTTCCTGAAAATAGGCAATTTTTTCTTCTTACAATAGTCACCAAGTTATTATTGTTAATGAAGAGTCACCAAGTTATTATTGTACCATGCATTATTGATGTCTGAAAAAGTAGTGGAGATTGTGTCAGATAATCATTAAACATTACTCCTATACTGAAATAAACTGCATTAAATTTTATCAGAAGTGTGAAACCATATATATGATTTGCCGAAAAATATAAGCAAATACCACTGAAAATCATGAACCCTAAATATTTACTGAAACATTCTACATGATTAAAAACTGTCTTATAGATATCTAATGTTCTATAATTATGACATTTCTTAATTATGTTTTAACCCATGATAGCTAATAGACATTTAAATAGCTACATTTAAATATGTATGCCGTATTGTATGTTACCAGATGCTAGCTTTAACTCTATTCCTTTCATTTCTATTTCTATAAAAACTAGCACAAATGACAAGAAACAAAAAAAGACACAAAAATATCTATAAAAAAAAAAAGCATTGCCAACAGGGTTCAAAGCAAGTAGTCTAAGATTCCTATAGCAAATGTAAAAGATAAATATTAGCATCCAAGATACATAAAGACCTCCTTCAAAGCTTAAAGAATAGAACAATGAGGTATTTTAAAGAAAATGATATCTAAAAAAAGGGTCATTATATATGTAGTCAATCATAGAAGTAATGAGATTAAAAAAAGCAACAGTCAAGTTTTCCCACACCAAGCTGACAAAAATGCTTCAAGTCTGAAAACTTCTGACACTATAATTTGGCCTAAAGTGGAAAACGGTTATAAGTTAATATATGTTACATATTCCAAATAACTTTTGATAATTTCTAAAAAAAGACTAAAAATGTACTAATCTTGTCTTTATACAGTTTGAGTTGAAACTTATTATCTAAGAAGAATCACTTCCTCATGTAAATGAATGTATTAAAGATCCAGATGTATTAAATAGCCCTGATTTGTCATCCCTTAAAATACTGCTCAATGATTTTTATTATGATGTATATTCTAGAATGCATACATATATTTTACATAGTCCACAGAAAGTATTCTACCCATTTTTATCCCTAAAATTAAATTTATTCTCTTAACTGCAAATGGATAAACCCATTTATCTTAAACACAGAGCAGTAAAACTAGAATATAAGCACCAAAAAGAAAGCAGTTACCATTAAAGTAAAAAAACAAAAATAAAAAACTCTATCACCAGTACTTTGAGAAAGGGTAGAACCCTAAAGTATGTTTAAATCTTAAATTATTTCCACATTTTTAAACTTAAATGTTTCAAATGGCTAACAAATGCTATTAAGAAACAGAAAGACAAAGACAAGTCCTTTTAGCAAAAGGTAAGATCTGTTTTTAAAAATTACTAACATATAAGGCAAATAAACTGTTCAAAAAAAATCAAATAATACAACATGAGAAGGAATTTACACTGGGACAATTTATTCTTTAAAAAAAATAGAATTTAAGGAAGCTAGATGATAAACTAGTGTTTTCAAAGGTTCTTTATGCCTTTTGAAAGGATATTCACAATTTACAGCAGAAACCACTGCAGTAATTGGCATGACCAGGGTACAGTCAGCTCAGTACTTTGTAGTCAATGATGTTTATAAGCAAGACTATCTTCCACTTTTAAAACTATGCCTAAAAAGGAATTCTCTTTGAAGACTAAAGGAATTTAATTGAAGATAAAGCCACTTGTGTGGCCACATAACACATCAAACAGATCATACTTCAAGCAGAATTATTGCTATTTAGTTATAGTGCATGAGTCATAGGAATATAAACAGCTACTTTTTTTCTGCGTAGGTCAATTTGATGCAGAAATTTATATGTAAATGTAAAAATTTATATCTGCTCAGTCTACTTATTTTGGCTCAAATTTAACATGTGGCTAAACACTGATTAATGACCTACTACCAAATACAAATGTTCGCTTCCAAAAAGTAAAATACTGAAAAATTCCGAGTCTACAAAGTAAGCCATAACTTACAAACAAAAATTTAATAACTATTTAAAAATATTAACAGAGCTACAACATTACAAACCAGTGTTTACATCCATTTCTAAGAACTAAAAAGTAACTTCTAGTATTAAGTTTCCCACTATGAATTATCCTCAATTTTCATTCTACACTATCAATTACAATACCATTTTCATTAACATTTTCTGGGTGTTTATGGTTAGGGAATAAGGAGTCTGGCTCAGTGAAATAGCCATTTAGGATAAAATTTAAAAGAAAAGTAGAACTCTTTTACAAATGATTTGCTTCCTTTGTTCTTCTAAATCTAACATAATGAAAATAATGTAGGATTGCACTTAGGACACCGGGCCATGTTTATGTACAATATTCCATTACATACCAAAATGCAGTAATGACTAAGGACAGTCAGGAAATTGGTTGCTATTTCCCCAATAGCGGTCATTTGTGTGGCAATCAGTCTCATTGTTTGCCATTTATAATTTGACAAACCCAATTAGTATCAAACTTAAGTGCAATCTTAAATCTGAAGGAAGTTGCTTTCTGTCTCCTTCAACTAACATCTAATAATGTGCAAACTTAAGAAGTCATTAATGAGATAACTGAATGAATACACCAAAGATATAATAAAACAGGAATTATATATAACTGATATATTTTATGTAGCAGACTAGAAAACAAATGATTTTATAGAAAATAACAGGTGGGCTGCCAAAAGCAGTCTGAAATAAACCAATGAAATGTAGACACTAAGGTTTTGTGGGGGTTTTTTTTGCTTTTTTCAAACCTAAGGGCTACCAGTAAAACTAGGATGATCAGTGGGAAATCTAATCATATTAGAAGATAAAGGAATAATTGAAGTGAAATAGTTTAAGTTAAAATAAATGGATTAAGGAGAATTGGAGGAAGTACTTGGATAATACAGGAGTTGAACAATGTGAGATTACAGAATTTTTCTAAGATCAATGAAGTCCCATGTGAACAGAAGAAATATTCAAATTAATCATTACATTGTACATTAAAAGGTACTTCCAAATTAAAAAAAAACAAACAGCAAAAGAGTACAACTAGCTACTTGTGATAAAGAGATCAGGAAGATGGAAGTTCAAGACAAGTTGACACACACATCTCAACAGATAAGCCAGGTGTGGAAGCAAGTCACCTGTCTTCCCAATTACAAGGGAAAACACAGGTAAGAAAATCACAGTCTGAGGCAGGCCTGTGCAAAACCAAGAAACCCTACCCCCAAAATAGCCAAAGTGCCTGTGTAACCAATGTGAGTCCCTGCGTTCAAAACAAAGCACTGCCACTCCCCCCTCCCAAAAAAAGGCAAAAACAATTTCTTGATCTTTCATGGATAAGAGTTAAATATTAATAGCCAATTGGCAAGTATTTACTGTTTACCCACTACGTGATTTGCAACATACCAAATATGAAACTACCTTATAGTAAAGTAGGAAATAGGATATACCCTATCTACCTAGAGAAAAACTCTTAATGCAAATTAAAGCATAGTGTTTCATCTTAAAGCTAATACTGGATGATGAACCCAAGTGTCAGATATTCATACCACTATGAGTATAAGCCAATATAATATTCTGGGAAGCAACTTGGGGGTACTACAAGGACTCAAAAGGCAACAAGAAAAACAGATTCTGACCCAGAAATTATTCTCCAAAGGGAAGAGAGAAACTTGAAAGATTTTTTTGTAAAAGGCTACTTAATGAAATTCTGAAATTTAAACTTTCAAACATTAGAAACATCCTTACCAGTAGTAAAAAAAAAACTAAATACAATAGTTAAGTGATGAAATGTTAAGAAGCTATTAACGTTTTTCAAAGAATATTGAATGGTATGGGAATGTTTGAGTTGCAACTAAATGAAAATAGTGCATGATTCCAGTTTTAGGAAAACATATACAGTATTTAAGAAAATATTAATTACCCTAATTTTCTTATTTGTACTTTTCTCTACTAGCCAAATAATGTTAAGATTTAATAAAATGATTGTTCCTTGAAAAGGCACATATCGCTATGAGAAATTAAAACGTAAAAGTCAGTGTCACAAAACTGGCCTCGGCTAAGACTTTCACATTTAACAAACCCTCTGGGAAGGCTGGTGAAGCAAAGTAATGATAACTTTATGTGAGGAACTGGTGGCGGACCCAGACATTCATTTTAACAAAGTGGAAACTGAAGGAAAAGCACCCTTCCCAGTTCACAGCACATTCTGCAGAAAATCAGAGCTCTCCTATTGCGTGACACTCCTGGGTTTCCATTCCGCCAACAGGCAGGCTCTTTAAAAACCGCCTTGGTAGCACGGCACCGGGTGGCTTCTGCTTCTGCAGTGCTGGCGAGCACCACGGTTAACTTTTTCTGACACGGGGCACTGCATTTCTCCCTAACCATTTTCTGCGGGCAAGGGTCGTATGTATCAAGACACAGTGCGCGTGAGGAAGGGGATCTGGGACCGGGGGACGTCCGACTGGCCTGGGACCCTCCGGCCACCACGCCGCGTCCCCAACGCCCAGCTCGTCTCCAGTTAGTATCTGGCGGAGCGCGAATTTCTCCCCCATCCAGAAAACGGCCGGTTTTCTCGGGCGGAATTCAACAATAACTTTCGGAGAGGTCCGGGGGCTCGCGATCGGGCCGCACCCGGCCGGGGTTTTCTCTCCGTTGGGGGGCGGGGTGGGGTGGGGGGGGGGAGAAGGGAGAGTTCCTAAGAACCCAAACCCAACTCCGGCGCAAAGCTCAGCCAACAGGTCCAGGAAGGACCGGGGAAGCCAGTCTCTCAGATCTCGCCAGGGCCAGCCTTCCCAGATTTGGGGAATTAAAAACAAAAACAGGAAAGCACATCAGGTTTCCGCGGCTGGAGAGTGGGGGGGGGGGGTTAAAAAACAACAGCAACATCAACACCAACACCAACCCCTGCGGGAGCCCCCGACTGGAGGAGGGCAGCGCGGGCAGGGGCCCCCGCGGCTGCGGGCCCCGGGTCGGCGGCGGCTCCGTCCCCCGCCCCGTTCCCGAGCATCGCCTGGCACTTCTTCCTCCCAACCACCACACACGTTCTCAGTTTTTCCAGGAAGACCGGTCGCGGTCCCGGCGCGGGCAGCGACACCGACTCCTCGCACACGTCAAACCAACGTCTGCCCGAGACCCAGTACGAGATCAAGACCGAGGGTCCCGGCTCACGCCGCGCCGCCCCGCCCCGGCGCCGCCCCGCACACAGCCCACCACCACGCCAAGCCTGGGGCGAGGCGGCGGCCGCTCGGGCGAGGGGCGGGCCCCGGAGACCACGTGTGCCGCCTTCTGCGCACGCGCCGGCCAAAACAAAAGGGAGGCCTGCCAGGCCCCTCCCCCTCCCCACGTGACCCGGCCCTGGGCCCACCCCCGGCCCGCCCCGCCCTCCAGCCCTTCCCTCCGCTCCCCTCCCCGCCGCTCCTGCCAAGGCTGTTAGATTTAGCCGTTTAAATTTGGCTGTGGTCCGACCCCTGCCCTGGAGCGCGATCCGTGTGCCGGGGCCCGGAGTCCAACAGCCCAGAGGATTCGGGGAACGAGGGGGCTGCCGGTGGGTCGCCGGGCCCGCGAGTCCCCGCAGCGGTCCCGTCCGCTCTCCCCGCCCCGCGCTGCCTCGGTCCCCGGCCGAGACCCACCCCCCTCAGCCCGCCGCTGAGACGCCGGCCACTCGCCTGCTGGGGCGCCCTGGCTCCCCTCCGCCGCCGCACCTTCGGTCCGGCCGTGGTGGGGGCTGCTGAGGTGATCTCTAGCTGCCCGCCCGCCTCCCCCCACCCGGGGCGCCGCTGCCGCCTCTCCAGAGCGCGCCCCGCTCCCGCCCGGGCCGCCGCCGCTGCCGCCGCGGTTTAACAGTCCGCCCGCTGCCCGCAGCTCAGGGCGCTCGGGGGACGGAACCCTGCCGCGGCGGGGGTGGGGGGGCGGAGAGGGGGCGGAGCCCTGTGCTGGCCAATGGCGGAGGGGGCGGGGCCGCGCCATGCAAATGCGGCGGGCGGCGGGGGAAACCCCGGCGGGGGGCGGGGCGTGCAGGGGGGGCGGAGCTGGCCTGCGGCGGCTCCGGGCGTTCTGGAAGCGGCTGATCGCGGCGCACCCGGCCGGACCCCCCTCTCACGGCGGGCTCCCCTCCCGCTGGGTTCCACCGGCCTCCGGCCTCCACTTTCTCCTCCTGCCCGGTGCCAGCCTGGAAAATAACCCCCGACGACACACCTAGGGCCGGGAGACTTTCCTATTTCTGTACCACGGTGACAGGAAAAAAGTAAAGCGGGAAGGAGGGCCGGAGTGCGGGCCCGGCGTTGCGGGGCGCTGCGGGGCGCCCGCTCACGCCCGGCCGGCCCGCGCGTCCCCCGGCACGTTGCATTTTGGTCCGGACGGGGGTCGGGGTCGGTGTGTGATTTTACCCGAATAAATAAAGCATCCGGAGCCGCCCGAGCGAGCCGTGTGCAGCCCGCGAACGTCGGCGGCGTCGCTCCCGGCGCCCGAGGCCCGTCCGCGGCGGGCCTCCCGGGCCGGTAGTTGGCCGGGGACCCAGGAAAGCCTCTGTAAGTCCTGCACCTGGCCCGGCCTCCCCTCGCCCACCGGGCTGCGCCCCCGCCCCACCCCGGCGCCCCCGGGCCTCGAACTCCAAGGTGGTTTGTCTTGTCGTTGTTCTGATTGGTTTTCTGTTCGACGTCTCTGAAGCTGAACTAAACGCAGCCCCTCGGATGCGGGATTACGGGCTTCGCGCAACAGCTCGGTCTGACGGGAAGCGTTGGTGGGGAGGGGGGACGCCAGGGGTTTAGGTCCAGATTTTCTGGATCTAAATCCTTCTTATTCTACTTTTTGCTTTGGTTATGATCCCGGGGGAAGAGGGGAGGCCCGAGGGGCCTTAGGCATGAACCGCTATGATCCCTGACACGTGGAATAGAATCGGAAAGGGAGCTGCTTGTTCCCGATCGTTCTAGCAGATTCTGACATTACCGAAAATGTTTGCGACTGAGCTGCATTCAGCGGGGAGAAAATTTCCTTAAAATTGTCCGAAATTATACCTGCACCTCAGTATGCTTTAGGACATTCGTTTACCCTTGTGTTATTAAACGTTGTGAGCGATTGTGAAAATAAGCAAGTCAACAAATGTCTGCCGTGTGCTAACCAAGTTTAAAGAGCTCCCTCGTCCCTAAGGACCGAGGGGGGGGGATGAGTAAACGTAAGTGTGTGTGTGTGTGTGTGTGTGTGTGTGTGTGTGTGTGTGTTTAATCGCATCCAAATAAACGAGTTAAAATAGTTCAAAGTATTTTTGGATTTCAGCTGAACATTTTAAAAGCTTCAGGCAGAAAAGAAGAAAGCATGAATAATTAAGATAAGTGTCCTTCAGTAGCTTAAGGGGAGATCGTTTGTATCATATTATTGAGGTTGAAAAGAACATGGTCAACCAAGTCGGTTAACGTGAATGATGAACTGAGGGGTGTAGAGCACTGATGGAGCACTTGGCCTAGCCCAAGGGGGTGGTCCCTCCGGGTTCCATCTCCAGCAAGCTTGTGAGTCACCGGGGGTTGATTTTGACCTCATTGAATTGTAAAGCCATGAAATCATTTGATGGTATGTTTTCTCCTGTGAAATAAGTATTTGTTATAACATATTTATCATTACAATAAATATTTGCCGAGCTAAGTATTTCTTGAACGCATGTTTTATGATCAGTAATAGAGGTTCAGAAGTAAACAAAGCCCCTGTCCTTAATAGAGTTTATACTGAGTGACACAGCTATTAGCTTTGCCAATATACAAACACATGGTGTATTTTTGCATATAGTATCTATTTTTCCATGAAACACCCTAGAAAATAGATTGTTTCCAAAACTCCAGGACAATTCTGTCTTTGATCTTAAGAAAAAAAACAAAGCCAGCATTTCAGCCTACCAAATTTTGTAGACTTTAAATGTTCCATCGATCAAACCATCATATATATAAATATTTCCTAGTCTTTTTTCTACTCATTGGTCATTTAAAGGAAACAAGAATGGATGAATGATTAATAAACTAATATGGGCTCATTGTACAATATGTAGGAAAGCAAAAGGAAGAAAAAGTCATGCAGGGCTGCTATGTTTTGTGTATATGAGATGGTGCTACATATTGGGTTATTTTCTAACCCTAGTAATTATAAATTAAGCACATTGCTGTGCCTTAACACTGAATATTGTTTCTAAAGTGTGATTACAGTATGCCTGGTGTAGTGTATACCATGCCAGCTTTCCAAGCACTATAGAATATCAAAACACCAAAGTACAAAAATTGACACACTAAATCACATGTCAAATTTCTTCATAACTCATCAGCAAGCACCTTCAACGTGCATTAAAAAAAATCAGTGAACATTTAAGAAAGGACTACTAGAATAAAGAGAAGGGGTAAGGTTTGTTGGGATACATTGTATATATGTATGGAAATGTGACAATGAAACCCCTTTTGTACCCCTGTTGATTTTTTTAAAAAGCAGAAAAAAAACAAGAATACATTACTGTTGACATTCATTAAAAGAATTCTGATTTCCAAGGAAAAATGTAACAATCAGTAAACATAAGATACTTGAAGATCCAACATGAACAAGGAGAACGGAAGGGCACCATTCTTGCTGACATGAGTATTAACCTGTCTGCAAGAATGTAAAGTGTCCAGGTAAGCAGTATTACAAAGACTACATGAGATAAACTTCTCAACACTCGTTTATACTCAGTCACTTCTTTCTTTCAGAAAACATTGGTGCAGCACTTAAGATGCAGCTAACACTGTGATAAATGCTAGAGATAGAGGAGAAAAATCAATCCTCACTTGCAAGCAACACTCAGCCAACAAGGGATTACAAACACAGCCTTTTTCTATCTTCTTTCCCTGCTGTTTTTTTTTCCTCCATAGCACTTATCACCACCTAACATAGCACAGACTTTGATTTTCATTTCTTTATCTCCCTAGTCCAGAAAAAAATAAACTCCATGAGCCCTTCTGCTATCTTGCTCACTGCTATATTCTCAGATCCTAAGTCAAGATTGAATATATATTGGATGGATGAATCCCTTAATTCTCACACTCTGCCATGTTATATTAATTTTCCAGATGAACAGAAAAAGAACCTCAGTGAATATGCCAAGACATTTACAGTAATAAATGGCCAGTTCTTTCCCTACTACCTCTCATAGGACAGAAAGCTGGTTTGGGGGTTTGTACTATTTGTTCCTTTATATTTCTATGCCCACTGTCATATTCTAGTATATTTGTTTTTCTGATTGGGTTTGGAAATTTAGACTAGGAAAAACAGTAGGATTAAAGATGGAAATTCCTACTCAGGATAGATGTAGCTTCAGTCCATGTTCATAGACAATTAGAAAAAATGATAGGGATAAATAACAAGTGTTATAGGATTATTAGACCCAGAGCTGGGCAATACAGAGGACAGAACTGGTCCATGGCTATAGTGGGATTAAAAAATTACTGCTTGTGCATCGAATATCCATAGCATATTTACTCATAATAAACCCTAACTGAAAAACAAAAGGTTCATCATCCATGAAAAGGTAAATAATATGTAAAATATGCATATATTCCACTATGGAATACTTCTTAGAGATAAAATTACTAATATATAAAACAAGATGGACCAGTCTTAAGCAGTATGCTGAATGAAAGAAACCAGACCACAAGAGAGAATAAATATTGTATGATCCCATTTATATCTGGCTCTTGGAAGACTCATCTGTAATGACAGAGTGTAGTTCAATAGTTGTACAGGCCTGGGGAGAATTAAGGGATCATGAAGATATCTTGTACCCGTGATCATCATGAAAGTGAAATGGATGCATAAATCAATCTAACCACTGAACTATATATTTTGAGTGAATGTTATAGATATATAAAAATATCTATACAAATTTTGAGTATGCATTACCTATGTGGGCCCTAATTTAATAAAGTTGAGTTTTAAAGTAACTATTGTTTGATGCATGTGAACTCAAACTTCAAGTCCTTCTTAATTCAAATACATATGGAAAAATTTAAACCTGGTTTGTATTAAAGATTGTGTGTTGTGTGTTATGTGTCAGAAAGCCTAGCGATTTAGGTACAGGTCCTGATAGAGTGCTTGCCTAGTGTATGTTTGATCACTGTCAGCACATACACACACAAGTGGGTTAAAACACAAGACTTGTTTCTTAGAAGACATTTTATAGATTCTTAGATTCCTTTTTTTTTTTTTTACAGTTTTATATTTCTTTTTTTCTTTTTCTTGTTTTTGGCGGTCGTGGGGCTTGAACTCTGGGCCTGGGTACTGTCCCTGCACTCTTCAGCTCAAGGTCAGCGCTCTCCTCTTGAGCCACAGTGCCACTTCTGGTTTTCTAGTGGTTTATTGGAGATCAGAGTCTCACGGACTTTTCTGCCCAGGCTGGCTTTGAACCATGATCCTCAGATCTCAGCCTCCTGAGTAGCTAGGATTACAGGTGTGAGCCACCGGCGCCCAGCTCAGTTTTATATTTCTGACATCAGAATAATCTCACAGTTTATGCAAAAAGAAAAGCATTGTTTGAGTTGGCTGGCAGTGTTTATTTCCTTAATAAACCATAAATAAACAGTACATCTGAAGAGTCAGTGAAATATAGTAAAATGTCTGGAAATAAATATCCCTAAATACAAGCTCCACCAACTCACCAAGATCTCAGGGTCCTGTCTATAATTCTGTTCTTATCATTCTCAGTCCCTGAGTTCTATTCTCAAAGAAATCTCATGGTCCTTGTTGGCTTCCAGGTTCAGACAGCTTTCTAGAGCACTTGTCTTCCATATGTTCGATCAGCATCCCCTACTTTGAGCTTCCTTCACTTCCATATCATCTGTACTATTGTTGTTGTTGTTGTTTTTTGTTCGTCGGTCATGGGGCTTGAACTCTTGGCCTGGGCGCTGTTGCTCAGCTATTCAGCTCAAGGCAAGCACCCTACCGCTTGAGCCACAGCACCACTTCCAGTCATCTGTACAATTGTTATCACAGGCTCACACACAAACCACACTGTATCCACAATCCTTTGGTAAGGACTGCTGACACAACCCCGTTACAAGCAGAATTACAAGAGAACTAGGAAATAAACGTGTGCCTGGGTAAATATTGGACTCTCATGTAAAGCCATGCCACAAAATTTTACATGGACTTCAACTTTAGGCTTTATGCCAACAGGACATATAGTGAGTAGTTGTCTTAAGAAGTGTTTCTTCTTAGTTGCCTATTTCATTTCTTTTCCATAATCTTCCTTTTCTACCATTTTCCAGAATTTCTTGTTAGCCTTCCATCTAGCTCATGTGCTTAAGTGAATGTGCTGCTACCTCCATGTCCCAAAGAGAATCCTAGTTGATACAAATAAGCTCATACAAATGATTTCCTTGAATGTGAGCATTGGTTCAGAGGTAGGGACAGGGCCAAAACTATCTTCTTAGGAATAAGTTTCAGTTCTTATGCCCCATACACTGGAAGCACATTATCAATCTGCACTTGAAGAAGAAGGTGCATCTGCTGACCACGAGAGGTTTGAATTTCAGAGTCAGTCATACACTACAAGTGACAAACCAGAGGGATGAGGAACAATTATAGCGTGAATCCTTGGAGAGTTAAAACACTCAGACAAACAGTTCTGAGTCTTCCCTGACTCTAACCTTTCAGTTTTCTGAGTTTCCCCTCATTCTTTAACCCAAATTGAATTTGTTCATTGTTTCTTGCAAACAACAAAACAAAACAAAACAAATTCTATGATTAAATTTCCACCTATAAAATTGGGCATAACTTACCTTGGAGTATGCCAAGGTAAATTTCTGGTGGATTTAACTTTAACTTAATAACGTATAATTTTTAATAATCAAAATAGTTCCCAGGGGGATTTCATGAAACAGAATGAAAAATAAAAACTTGATAATTTGAAGCTGAAAAAACTTCACTAAGTCAACTAATCAACTAGACCTCTTTGGAAAAATGGCTTATGTAGCCCCAACACAGGACAAGTTGTTGTACCCGTTATAAAAGATACCCAATAATGTCATATTACTCAGGATTATCTGATGTCTATTATTTTACATAATCAGTGGGAGGGAAAGAAATGAGTATGGGTGACTACATAGTGCCCACAAATTAATAATTGTCAGAGCTGGATAACAAAGTTGGTGGTTCATTAAATGCTTCTTTGCTTTCCAATGGGATTTTATTTTCCACAATAAAATGAGAAAATTAAACACAAACTTAAAGGGCTATTATTAATCTAAGATGAAACAACGGATAGGAGCTGGACACTGAGGGCTCATACGTGTAATCCTAGTTACTAAGAAAGTTGAGACTTAGAAGATTATGATCTGAAGGCAACTCAAGCAGAAAAGTCTGAGAGACTCCACTTCTGATTATCAGCAAAAAGCTGGACCTGTGACTCAAAAGGTAAGAGTGGCAACCATGAGCAAGAAAGCTGAGCCAGCACAGAACCTGAGTTCAAGCCCTAATATTGGGACACACACACACACACACACACACACACACACACACACACACACACACACACACATGCACGCACACACCTGCATGCTTACATGCACACACACATGTACACAAATTGAAATCAATTAAATTTCATTAAAATGTCCAAAATTCATTGATTCCTAATAATAGTAAAAAAAAATCACTACCATTAGAAGTTACTACAACACCTCATTACTCAAAAAATTGATTAGAGGAAAAAAATCAATAATTATTCCTGGATTTCATTTATAAATATTAAAATATGTCATCCATGTCTAGCTCCTAGACTTCCTTTCAAGAACAAACTTGGCATTTTAAGAAATACAGTTCACTGTTGGGCATACTAACACATGCCTATAATCCCAGCACTCAGGAAGCTAAGGCAGGAGAACTAATATAGGATACACAGTAACACTGTTAAAAAAATCAAAACTGAAAAAAAAGAAAAGAAGGAGATGGGGAAAAGGGGGGAGGGAGAGGAGAGGTGAGAAGGGAAAGGTGGGAGGAGTGAGGAGGAGAGAAAATACAGTTAACTGACATCCTCTAGCTGTTAGTACCTACTGGAGCAATGTCAACTTCTAGAAAGTTCTGGGACAATGACTAATCAGGAGACAGTTATTTGGCTTCTATTTCTGACCAGTGCTGAGTCCTTCAAATGGCCAGAATACCTTATAACTACCCAATGGGCTTGACAAGACTTTGCCCATGGTCCAAAGTTCATAGAGGTTTAACCTGTCTAATATGACTTATTTCCCTTGCTATTGTGTTACAGCTAGGTAAACATTTGTGTTTCTATGTCTCGGCTTCTGATTCCTCTATAATTCAATGGACTATACCAAAAATTTGTCTACAATGATTAAGACGAAATATTAAATATTAGGAAAGCATGCTTTTAAAACATTTCTAATGACATTATGGACCTTTGTAAATATTCTATATGGGCATAAGACTACTACAATCTGAATCCACTGATCTGTTTCACTCATTGTAAGGGAGAAAACAAGGTGTATGACTCCTGATGTGATGCAGTAGAATATATGCTCCTGATTAAGTTATCTGGGCAAAAGTATCGAGCCTCAATCTAATTAAGCACTTAGATCTATCAGTTTACAGGAAACATTGAGAACAGAGGAGTAAATAGAAACCACCATGAGAGATTAATGATCAATATGGTGGATAATCTACAAAATAAATGACCAGGTTCATATTTTTTCCAAAAAGTTAATCATCTGGTGGAAGAGGGAAAAAATAATCTTCAACTCATTATACCCTGATAAAACCAGACAAAGACAATACTAAAAGTTCCAAGCTGGGCACTGGTGGCTCATGCCTGTAATCTTAGCTACTCAAGAGGCTGAGATCTGAGGATTTCAGTTCAAAGCCAGTCCAGGCAAGAAAGTCTGTGAGACTCTTATCAGCAATCAACCACCAGAAAACCAGAAATAGTGCTTAGGCTCAAGGTGGTAAAGTACTAACCTTGAGCAAAGAGCTCAGGGACAGCACCCAGACCCTGGGTTCAAGCCCTACAACCTGCTGAGAAAAAAAGGAAAAGAAACAAAAAGAAAGCTCCAGGTCAAGAAAACAAAATTCTGGAAGAAATAAAGAAAATCCCCATGTCTTTTATAAAGACAGACAAAAAAATTCAAACTACTATCAAATAAAAGAAAAAAAATACATAAGAAGAATAAAATATAATAGACAAGTGGGGTGAATTCAAGAATGCAAGGCTGGTTTAATCAAAATTTGATCAATGTAACCACACAAAGGTGGCTTGTACCTAAAATCCTAACTACTCTGGAGGCTTGAGACCAGGATAAAGGTTTGAAGCCAGCCTAGGAAGAAAAGTTTGAGAGACTCTCACCAAAATAATCATCAAAAAGCCACACTAGAGACATGGCTCAGGTAGAAGAACACCAGCCAGGTAAGCAACCAAGCCACTGTAAGATCCCAATTCATATTCAAGTACAAGCAAAAAAAAAATTTAAACCATCAATATATTCCAGGGGTACAGTTTGGTGCTTGGTGTTTCAAACTCATGTTGAAACTTAATCCCCAGTGCAATAGGATTAAGAGGGGAGTCAGCCTTTAGGAAGTAACTAGGACCTGAGGATTCTGCCCTCATGATGGAATTAGTGACTCTATAACTGGGCAGCAGGTGCCCTTTTTATTCTGCCATTTTGCCTGTGAGAACACAGTGCTAATCCCTGCCAGAGAACAGAGTTTAGGGCACTATCTTGAAGCAAAGACTAAGTCTTTACCAGACATTGAACCTTGAGAAATAACTTTCTATTATTTACCCAGATGATTCTATTTTGTCAAGTCAATAGGAACACAGAATAACCAAAAAACTTAATGGAGGTTCTTGTTTATGAAAGTTTATAGAAGACCAGAAATAAAGATAGGTACCTCTACATTTCTGTTGCATATTGTAGGAGAATAATCAGTACAGTGAAACCAAAGTTAAGGCAGCAGAGAAGAAAAAAAAAGAAATTTAAATGTAGTTGGGTGTGGTAGCACATTCCCATAATCCCAACTACTCAGGAGGCAGATATTGGGATGACTGTGGTTTGGGTAAAATGTCAGCAAGAACACTTCTCGAGATATAAGCTAGGTGTGGTAGCACATATCTGAAATTCCTGCTATACAGAGGCAACAGTAGTATGACAGTCTGAAGCCTCCCAGGCCAAAAAGCACAACAATCTATCTGAAAAATAAAGCTAAAAAAAGGGCTGATGGTGTTGCTCAAATGATGAGATGTTGACTAGTGAATACAAAGCCTGAATTCAAATCCTAGTATTACTCCCACCCAATAGAAGTAAAATACATGTTTTAGTTCCTTTATGAAACAATGTGAATTTTCAGATCATTGGTGGCTCGTGCCAGCAATCCTAGCTACTCAGAAGGCTGAGGTATGAAGATTGTGATTCAAAGCCAGCCCTGGTAGGAAAGTCCAAAAGCCTGAAGTGGAACAGTGGCTCAAGTGATAGCCTTGAGCAAAGAAGCTTCTGGCGCCAGCCCAGGACCTGAGTTCAAGCCCCAAGTCTGGCACAAAACAAAAACAAATATATTTTTCAAAATGACAGTCATATAGGTTAGGAAAAAAGAAATAAGGACTAGGGGCATAGCACAAGTATTTGAACATTTCCCTAGCAAACATGAGGTCCTATATTCAATACCAGCACCTCAAAAGATTAAAAGTTATAAAACTGTTACACATGAGTGACATTATTGTAGAAGTAGTCCAAGGAATCTACAAAGTAGCTACAGAATAAATGAGTTTAACAAACCATAAGATACATGAGTAAGAAACAACTCAATTATGTTGGCAATAAAGTATTATAAACCAGAATTGAATAGCAATATAATTTATAGTGACTGACTTAAATAAAAAACATGATCAAATATGTACAACTCTGTGTTGAAAATAAAAAATGCTGAAGACATAAAGAAGACATCAATACATTCTTTTCTATAGATTTACCACATTCCAAACAAAACTTAGCAGTGTATTTTTGTATACATGGCAAGTTGCCTCAAAAATTTGTATGGAATGCAAAAGGCATTAGAAGAGTCAAAACAATTTTGAAAAAGGGGAATGAAGCTGGAGGAATTCCATCGTCTGGTTTTAAGACTGTCTAGAAGCTGCCATATTCAGGGAAATGATAAAGGGATCCAGACAGATCCATGCAAGAGAGCAGAGTCCAGAAATAGAGCCACAGAAATGTGCTCACTTAATTTCTGACAGAAATGCAAAGGCAATTTGAGGAATAAAGCTAGTCTTCCAACAAGTGTTGGAAGTTAGTCAGACACCTGTAAAGCAAAAATGAAAACGAACTTCAACATCAAGCCTCCCACTTAGTTAAAACTCTACTCAACTAAATGAATAATGTAAGATATAAAATTCTGTACAGAAAACCTAGGAGAAAAATTGTATGTCCTAGTACTTTGGGTACAGTTCTTAGGATAGATACCACATGCATGATCTAGGAAAGGAAAAAAAAATTGGCAAGGCAATTCATGAAAATAAAAAACTATGTGAAGCTAATTGGTAAGAGAATGAAAGAGCTAATGATGGAGAGGAATAAAATATTTACAAATCAAGTATCTGACAAAGACATATCTATATGGGAACAGCTTAATGCCAGCGCCCAGCAATCTTCATGCTTTCACACAAGCTGTGAAGACAATGCCTGAAGTGCAGCCAGATTGGCACCATGGTGCCTTGCGATCCTCTAGGAACAGGGAGTGGGGGAGGCTTGTCCGGGGCTGCTACAGGCCATTTTCCCCAGGTTTCTCACTGCACTGAGGAGACTGTTATAAGAGAGCTTGTCATTGTTCTTAGGCTGTTCCATGCTCTCTGCCTAATTAACATTAAGGTATAGTTACAACTATCAAAGTCCTTTGCAGCATTCAGAATAAGCTGGTTAACAGGGTTTCTGTTTAGTCCTAATGCAGTCACCTGTCTCTTTTTACTTCAGTGTCATCCAGTGCTCAGGGTACTGAAAGTTGGTACATGTAGCTACACTTTTTACTCTGTATGTTAGCAAGAAACTGAGTCTAAAAATGTACCCTTGCATTTTGGTACATAAATCTGTCAGCTTGGCGCTTGACAATATCCAGAATATACAGAGAAGCTCTCATAGTTCAACATTAAGAAAACAAGTAAACCAACTAAAAAATGGGCAAAAAAACCCAAACTTGGACAGTTCACCAAAGAAAACAGGTAAAAGACGAATATACAAAAGACTGGTTGGTCTGCATCAGTAGACATTAGTAAAATGGAAACTATAGAAATGGAAAATGAGACCATGAGAGGACCTTTCAGAATGGCTAAAATGAAAAATACAAATGCTTAAGGATATTTAGAACAACAGGAAATCTTACATTGATGATGGAAAGGCACAATGGTAGATATTCTGAAAAAACAGCATGGCAGTTGCTTGAAAAGTTAAACTTATTTAACTACAGTGCTAGATTTTATCTCATCCAAGATGTCCTTAAGCACATGCAAGGACAAATAAAAGGAATAATCAACTGATTCAATCAAAACAGATATGTCTTAAGTGCATTTTTCTAAGACAATGAAAAAGGTTACATACTGTATAGTTTAATGTATGTTACTGTTGCAAAAGAACAAAACTATAAAGATTAGATGGGGGTTATAAGGTGCTGGAAGGTCTGACTATAAAGGAAGTAAGGGAGTGTTCTGGGATGGAACTACTCTGTCTTCTGATGGTGGTTTTAGTTACACATTAAAATTCTGAGAACCACAAAGGGCAACTTTGTTGCATGGATACCAAAAAAAGGAATAGTATGTGCAATATTCATTTTTACAATTTAAAAAGAAGAGAGGATTCTTACAAGAAAAGTAGGTAATACAGTCAAATAGAAGTTGGAGAACTTTTTTTTCAACCGCTGGAGCTAAAACTAAGGTTCTCAAACTCTGGCTCACCTTTCTTGCTGACAGCTGATGCTCTACCATTTGAACCATGCCTCCAGCCCTGCTTTATGCTGGTTAATTGGAGATGAGTCTCTGATTCTTTTTTTTTGGGGGGGGGGGTCTAGTCGTGGGGCCTGAACTCTGGGCCTGGGCACTGTCCCTCAGCTCTTCAGCTCAAGGCTAACGCTCTACCACTTGAGCCACAGCGCCACTTCAGGCTTTTTTGTTTTTTTTATGTGGTGCTGAGGAATCGAACCCAGGGCCTCATGCATGCAAGGCAAGTGCTCTACCACTGAGCTACCTTCCCAACCCCTGAGTCTCAGATTTTTTTCTGCCTGGGCTAGTTTTGAATTGTGTCCTTCTCAACCTCCTGGGTAGCTAGGATTACAGGCTTGCGCCTCCCACACCTGATTAAAAGAAGGCATTTTGATACAGTCCAAAAATATTTTATAAGAAAGTTGGAATTATATATTAAAGGTTTTGAAGTACAATGGTTTTCTGGCTGGGTAAAAACCTTTTCATTACTTGATGTATACCTTGAGATACATGTGTGTGGAACAGCATGAGGTGTAGGATTCACCCCAAAATACTTGAGAAAAAAAACTGACGGAGAAAGACTGGAGAGTAGTAAAGGTAGACATTCATTATACTGCACTTTTTTTTTTTTAATCTTTGGGGTTTTCTACAGTTTTTGAAAGATTTGAAAAGAGTAAAATTTTTTCCCACTCTTTAGTAAAGCAGTAGGCATAGATCTACAGTTGGTTTCTATCACTATCAAATCTTTCCAATGACTTCAAATAAATGCCATGTGCCAACCAAGACTGACAAGAAAGTCTCCCAGAAATCTAATACTCTGAGCAAAAAACTACAGAAATTACTAAAGATTTGTATAGATTTGAAAGTAGCAAATCAAAACAGACTTTAATGACAGCATCAACACAGAAAGGAGCAAAAGTAATTTTAAAGCAGTAATTATGATTCCAAAAATCTAGGCCAAGACACAAAATTGCTAGACCTTTAAGTTTCCATTAATATTTACATTATGTTGCTTTCTTGCTGTGTCTGTCTAGATTGTTCTTTTGAGTGTTATTGTTTCTTGAAAACTCAACACTGTATTGATACAGATGAAAATCCTTCCCTGGCACAATGGTCAAAGCCACACAAGCAAGACACGAACTGTTTAAACAGTGTAAACCAAACGAAAGGTTGAGACTATATTCTGGATTTTCTCTTTTGCTTTCAGCTTTAAGTCCATGATGCAATTCATGCTTCTTCTGAGGTTGTAAAACAAGATGATGTTGGTAAGCTAAAGTAAACTACCAGTTTAGGAGTAATGAAAAAACAAATCTCAGAGATAACCGTAAGAATATGCTTGTGATAACAGAATGATGAAACCTTGTTGGGTGGTTTTAAGAGGGGAGGAGTGAGATTGATCAGGATATACTATATGCCTGTGGGGAAATGTCACAATGAAACACCCCTACACTAACAGATGCTAATATAGCTAAAAATATTAGCTAATAAAATACCTTAAGAAATGATCTCATTTTCTGATTATATAATAAGCAGAATGTTTTTAGTTCTAGAGGACTATAATTGTTGTGTGTGATTTAGGTCTGTTCAGCCTACTTTTACTATTCCTTTACTTTTGACAATTTCACCCTCTGCTTCTGTGACTGTTTCCCTCATCCATGTGTGTGTCCCTGTCAATCACAGTGTCTCTCCTGCCTTATGACACTGTGCCAAAGGATACAAGGATGATGCAGTCCAGTATCTCATAATTAAGTTCTTCTACAGTGGTCACTGTCTTTGTTAAATTGTAAGGAACAGAAAGAAAGAAAGTAGTCTAAGCTGTAGAACCAGGCTCTTGAGACACTAACCGCTACAGCTATTTGAATTGCACAAACCATTCTAATTCTTTCAGGTAACAACACTAAAGTGTTTTGCTTCCAATGTTTAGAATTTGGGTTTGTGAAGGAAAAGCAGCTGAAGAAATCATGAGAAGTAACTTTAGGTTTAATGGATCATAATTGGTAGTCACCATTCAAACTGAGATCCTTCTACCTCTAAACTAGACTCTCTATGATCTAAATTTAGCTTTTAATTCAACAGGGCATATAATGTATTCCCAAAGCATAGCTTCTCTTAAGATTCTGAATGGAAAGGAGAAAAGTTGGGATCAGGAGAGAGGAGGAATGAAGTCTATCAAACTTTTTAAATTTCCTGTTTGCAGAAGGGAGGTAAAAGATGCAAATACTATACTACTTAATTATTTCTTTTGGCCCATTTTCATAGTAATTAATGCATATGAGAAAGAACCAAAGCTGAGAACCATACAAACTTCTGTACAAGAACAAATTATAGCCGTAGAGTATTCTACCTTTCCTCCACTCTACCCAATTGTCATTGTAGGTACTGTTTAAGTTAAACAAACTCCACTTAATTTCACTTCAAAAGTATTTATGGTGTCAGTTGTACATGCAAAGAAAAACAATTACTAAAATCATGTTATCAGTTTACAAATTAAAATTAAACTTTCGTAATCATTTATTTTAAATGCTTAATATCTTCTATTGTACTTTTATTGACTTTCTGACACTATTTATTGCTACTTATAGTAGGGATCTTGCCAGGTTTGTTTTACCATTGTATTTTTTTAACAGAATGGTTTATAGAAGACACACAGTATTTGTTCAGTACAAACATACTGAATTGGTAGAAAATAAAAGCTACTGCTTTGAAACCTACCGTTACACTGAAAATTAAAGATGATGGATTACTCTGTTTTCCATTATAAATTAAACTGAATGGAAATCTGTTGAAAGCCCAGGCAGGCATCAGCAGTTATGCAACTCAGCACATTCTCTCAACCAGAGCAGCTCCTCACTCATCAACATTCACACAGACTTTCTGCACAAGGTTTGTTAGGTTTTACTTTATTTTTAATTGACACACAATAGTTGTATACATTCATAAGGTACAGTGTGGTGTTTTGCTTGAAGGGTTCCATTCACTGCTTAACAACAGGGGGGTTATGGTAGTTTATTATAGTTAAAATCAATACCCTAGGGAATCTGGAGCAAAAGGCAACTGAAATGACTTTGTATTTTAAGGGACATTTATTTTTCCCTTCCAAAGTCCAATACCGTATTATGTTTTACTATATATTAATATAAAAGTATGTGACTCGGTTTTAACGATTTAAGCATTTTATGCCTTTTAGAACTTTGTAGAGATAAACAATTAAGGCTTCTAGTCTTGAGAAAATCTTTGACCTCTTACTACATAAAAAAATTTAAGTTTAAGGCTTTTATGGGAGAATTTACATTCTTTGGTGTCAAAAAGATTTCTCCTTCCACTGTGTTAATCCTTTGTGGTTTGATTCTTTCTCTATGGAAAGCACACATAAAAACACATCTAGTGTTTCCCTTCTTTCCAGGTTATGTTTTACTTTGAGAAGATCTAAAACCAAGATTAGCTTCTCAGAGGCCTTGAGCTGTGGCAGATGTCTATGCATCACGGACAATATCTCTCGCAATCAGCTCCTTCATTATTTCATTGGTACCACCATAGATTGGCTGAACTCTGGCATCCACATAAGATCTGGATAAATCAGAAGATGATTGAATTTATATAAATAAAAGAGATTAGAAATTTTTCAACATTATCTCATCAGGTAAACTGTTAAGGCATTCATTTAATAAGACCCACTCAGTTCAAGTTCTCCAGTGTTTAAAAAACAGCATTCATCCTTGCTTGATATACTGGCAATGCATATAGCTATCATCCCTTGGCTTGAAAAGCTATAAATTTAAAATACCATTACATTTCATATGATTTAAGGTTGTAAAATTCAAAAACAGATAATATCTGAAGTCTTTCTAAAATTTGGAAATGCATGGAGTATTTTAATCTCATGTTTCCTTGGATAGTCGAAATCCAGTGATTTTTAAAGAAAAAAAGAGAGAAATTACTTATTTTCCCACATCCCTTTAGATCCTATCATCATAACTACCACCAGGAGTATAACCTGATGCTTAAGAAAATATTGCTTCCCACCAAGTTTAACAAGTAACTTATTTGTGGGAAATGATTAACAGTCACTCCTGTGGTGTTAAAATAATAAATGGCTAGCTCTGTTGCAAGATACATGCATGCACACACACTTACTATTATGGACTGAGCCCTGGGAGTTTCTGGGTGTTCCTGGGCAAGTGCTGCTCTACCTCAGAGCCACATCCCTAGCCCTAGGAGTTTGTAACCATGCCAACATACAGTTGTTCTTATCTCTTCTCAACTTAGTTTAACCTCTTAGCTCTGAGATGGGAAGGATAAATCTTGTTTTATAGATAAAAGAACTAAGATTCAGGAAAGTTAGTGTATTTATTAATAGTTACCTCTTTGTGGTCACATAACAGGTAACTAGCACAGTAGAATGAGAATATAGGTATGTAGCCTCTTTGGTAAGTATATTTTTACTATTATTACAGTACTTCCACTGGCCCAGGCATTTGAAGCTAATTATTAAGCTTTGTACTTTCTTAGCAGACAAACCCAAAGGTATTTTTTCTCAAATATAAAATTTATGTTTTAATCATTTACTTTTTAAGTCAAATTAAATGTGCTAACACTCCAGGAACAAGACCAACCATGGCCTTACATGAGGCTTTTCTGTATTTATCAGGGTATCTTGAAGACTAGGAGACACTCAGTAAATACTCGTATGATTTTCTGCTTTACAAAGGAAATTAATCTCAGGACATCCTAATGAATTTTAAAATCTAGAGCAACGTTCTCAAACGTATGTTTTTCTGGGCAGGCTTTGTTGTTCACCACAAAAATCAAGCGCTTGTATTTTAAGGACCTACCTGGCATGTAGGCCTACCTCAGCAATATCAAGGCCTTTAGACACTTTTGGCCTAGGTTGAGCATTTTTTTTTTTTTTACATTAAACAAGTTCCAAGAGAGTATGTGATAACTGATCAGTAGAGCTTTTATGAGTTACTAATTAAATGTAGTCATCAACTAAAATTAACAGAGAAAGGCAGCAGGAGAAATGTTTAACTACACTGCAACAAAGCTCTCCATCTCAAGCGGCTCTTCCTAGCATGAATGAGAAACTTTCAAATGTCAAAACCAAAGCTTCACTTCTTATTAGATCTACACCTAATGTGTAAGGCTGAAATAGACCTACATGTCTGTTAATTATTTTAAAACAAAAACCACTGAAGACATAGCACAGTGGAAGAGCATTCATTCATCAGTAATACAGGCCTTGAGTTCAAACTCCACTACCATGAAAAACAAAAACACCTCTTTTATCTTTGAAGCCAAGACTCAATAATATGTATGCATGCATGCATGTGCATGTTCACATACACATACAAATAATGTAGCTTAATATGAGGATATTAAAAAAATAAGATTTTTCTTCTTTAAAATCAAAGTTTGTACACTATACTTTTATTGTTAAATTGGCTTTTAAGAAAATATTAGGTGATATTATCTCTGTAGAAAAAGAAAAAATAGTCTAGAATCACACAGTCTTAGAATCACATAGCCAAGAAGAAAAATGATTAATTCTTCTTTTTTTTTTTTTGAAAAATGATTAATTCTTAAAGGAAACAACACAGGATTTAAAAATAATCGATTAAACTATACTTTTTCTTGCTATTGATCTAAAGGAATGGACTCAGAGAAAGAGACAAAGGCTTATCGTACATTATAATATGAAACTATGTAGATTGGTTGACTCATCTCCACTTAGAATATAAACTAAACAAGACAAACATTGAACACTACATGTCTAAATTCTTAGAAGTTCTAACAACAGAGTTAAACACAAAAATATAAACATCCATTATTTTACTTTCTGATTGTTACAGATGAATATTGTGAAAACATAAAAATACACAGGAAAAATTCCAATGATTACTAAGGTTATGTTGTCATAACTAGATATTTACTTCTCATTCCATGACTACACAAAGTTTTTTTTTAAAAAACAACAACCAAAAAACCTGCTTTTGATTAAAGCCTATTTGAAGCAATTCTGTAAAGATATTCCAAATCCAAGCCTGAGGACTGATTAAAAAAAAATTATTTAGCTACTTTCTGCATATATTCTAAAGTAAAAACAAAACAAAACAAAATCTTTGGTTGCTTGTTTTTATAAATGGTTGTAAGTTATATATGTCCAGTAATTAAAGCTTTCAGAGCTGCTCAGTTACTAGGGCATATTGGCAAATTATATCCATGCTAGAGCTTGTCCTTAATCAAACTTGAATTAAATGTTTATTTTCTTCAATAAGAAATATAAGCCTATCAAATGTTTGCAATTATGCTGGTCAAGATGATGAATTCAAGAGCATTAGGCTGACAGTTCAACTAGAATTTGATCATTTTTTCCTTTAACATACTATACTCAAAATTTAGGAAGTTTTTAGAAGCCCAATAGCATTGTTATTTTCAGTGACAGAATGAATTGGATTTTTACACACACACACACACACACACACACACACACACACACACAGTCATTGGGGGAGAGGTTTCTTGTGTTAGTTAGTGAACACTGGTTTTGTGCTTGTTGGGCAGGCATTTTGCCAGACCCGTACCTCTTTTTTGTTTGGGTTAACTCTCATATAGGGTAGGTCTTGTACTGTTTGCCTCCAAGCCAGGCTCAGGCCACAGTGTTATGCCTCCTGCACAGCCGGAATGATAGGTATGCACCACCACGCCCAGCTTGTTTATTGAAATGAGGTCTGGCTAATTTTTTTGCTCTGGCTGGGCTTGAAGTGATCTTTCTTGATTTACATCTCCCAAGTAGCTGAGATTATAGACAGTTGTAGGCCACTATACTTGAGAAACCTTTCTAAACTGAAATTACTGTAAAGCAAACAGAAAAATATTTCTAGGATGATAGGGAGAAATACCAATGGGAAACTGAGGCAAAAGACTGTAGGAAAAAAAGAGAAAGCTATAGAAATGGAGGAAGAACATCGAGGAAGAAACTATAAATTGGCTTCTCAGAAGATTCATATTTAGCACAATTAAAAAAAAAGAGATAAAAAATTTGGAAAATATTCTGACTTTTCAAAACTAAATAATCAAGTATTTAAGTTATGACATTTAAGTTACTTTGTTATGTAGCCTAATTATTCTTGCACAGCTATCTTTTACCTTATAAAGTAGCCTAAGAAATGGTTCAAGTGCTTGCCCAACAATGCAAGGAACCTGGCTCTGATTCTCAGTACAACAACAACGAAAAGTAGACAAACAAGTTAAGTAAAACTCAAAGTAAGCAAATTAAGAAGTAATGTATGTGTTTCAAAGCCAAGCATGCTTGTATTTCCTTCACTTCTTCTAATCATAACAATATGCTTCCATTTGAATGCATCTACTCCTTAGTGGAAAAATAATTCTTTACCCTCTTTCCCTCTGTATCTGATGTACAAGGTACACTAAGTAATTTTTCTTTCTTTGTTTTCATATGATTAAGAAGAGAATAAAAGAAAAATCATACTCACTTTGCAATAGGATACTCCCACATGTATCCCCAGCCTCCATGGAGCTGTACACATTCATAAGCTACACTGTTCTGTAATTCAGATGCCCTAGATAAGCAAAATAAAAAGCAAAAAGAGGAAAGCTGAATCTATTTTCATGAGGTACTTTATAATCAGGAAATAAAATATATATGATTGTTTAGATGCAGACACTTATCCAGCAATTCAAACAGGCATATTAGACGGCTAGAAAGGATGATACAAATGACATATGAAATAAATTCAGGTGAATTTTCACAGAAACTATACCTTCACTATTTGTACTTTTGTCTGGGTTTTTATTAAGGCTAGAAACAAAATATGGAAAACTCAAAATAGGTTTTGGCTATTTGGGCCTGAAAAAGATAAAGACTGGAATTAGTTTTTTAGATTCTCTATTTCATCTTAACTATCAAGCCGTCTAGTACTTTTTGACTTTGTAATGTCGTTCTTTCTCCAAATGTTATGATATAAATGAAGACAATTCTGTGTGTGGGTATGTTGTGTGGGTGTGTATGCATGTGTGTACATGTGTGGAGTGTACACGCTCCCACATGTGTGCACACTCTCATATGTGTGCATGCCAATACTGGGGCTTTAACTCAGGGGCCTGGGCTCGTACTTGGCTCCTATTCCCAAGGCTGGTACTCTACACTGGAGCCACACCTCCACTTTTTTTAAAACTATAAAAATTTTAAAACTATAAAAATTTTATGATTCTGGATGACATTGATTAAGATGCATTGTACTCAGAACCTGACTTATGGAGTTGTAACTCCTTGGTAAAACTACTAAATAATAAAATTTAAAAACGTATGGTTCTGGCTTTTCAGAAACAAACTGAAGGTAGAGTGAAAAATCTAAGAGGATGGACTACTGAAGGTGCATGCCTTCATATAGGTAACTTTGGGCTTGGATGGAAGGAGCAGGATTAATATGAAATACTTGAGAAAAAGTCATCTCTGATCTTACACAATTGTTTGTTTTACAGTGCTGGGGACTGAACCCCAGGTCTTCCACATGCTAGGAAAAAACTCTATTACAGAACTTATCCAGCAACAAGCTAAGCTATCAGTGATATCTATGGTATGAATGATAGGGTTTTATTAACCTCAAAACAACAATGTAATTTAGTTTAGAATTCTTTTCTACTTGCTTCTCAATAGTAGAAAAGATAAAGCAAAAGTATGCATAGGTACATTTTCGTATTTAAGCTGATTTTAACTTAAGCCACAGTATAGGTGAGGATGTCCCTAAGAAATAAACTAATAATCTAATCATTAAAGGACAAATCTCTGTGGAGTTCAGTATATTTTATACTTGGCAAATACTTTAGTGAACTATTTACTGGGCTACATTTAGTAATACTCACTACTTCAATGTTAAATATCATTATGCCTATAAATCTGGTGTTTTCAAAGAGTAAGCCAATAAGCTGTGAAAACTTCTCTTTCTCAGTAACATCTAAAATTCTTTTTTCCACACTAGTCAAAGAATTTGTTATAAACATAAAAAGTCTTCCCTAGATGTGCAAGTTTTTAGTAACTTCACTTTGCATTTCTGTCTGGCAATTTTATTATTATGGAATTATTACATAAAAGTTTTATATATAGGTCCTTTTTACAAATACCTCATATTTCACACTACTGTTCATGTTTAATTTTAACCAAAGCCTTTTAAAGTTTAATAGTACAATGTTTATTCATTTTATGGAACGTACAACTTTTGACTATACAGTATTTTTTTCTCAGACCAGGAAAACATTTTACATAAGAAAAATCCTATCACACCAAGTCATTTCCTGGATAATACAAAGCTGTCCCAGAAAGAATCAGATTTAGCTGGAATATATAATGAAAGAACTAGGACATTCTTTTTTTTTGGTCCCGTTGTAGGGCCTAAACTCTGGGCCTGGGCACTGTCCCTTAGCTATTCAGCTCAAGACTAGCACTCTACCACTTGAGCCACAGCCCCACTTCCGGTTTTTTCTTTTTTGCTTATGTGGTGCTGAGGAATTGAACCCAGGGCCTCATGCATGCAAGGCAAGCGCTCTACCACTGAGCCACCTTCCCAGCCCCAAGAACTAGGACATTCTTGCAAGAGCCCTCACTGTCTTACCCTTCAGTCTTACCATACTTTTGCCACTCTTTAGGCAATATGTAATTAAACTGTTATAGGAATGAACTCATCAGTCACTCTATTTTAGTCTCTTACTCTTTTATTTTAAATATTAAGTTATAAATTAAATACCAACTTGCATAATTTTTAGCACATTATAAAAAGGCCTAAAGGAACTTTCCAGCAGTATTATAAAGTTAATTCCTACAGCTATTTTTCATTTATATTGCCTTCTTCCTATAATACTCTCAAGGCTGCACTGAAAGTTGGCAGCATTCCGTAGGAGTTTGAGAAAATAACACATTTTAATTATTGTAGAATACATACCAATATTTCGCCATGGAAGCAGTAGCAGAGTCCAGGCGTTTCTTTTCATGAAGCTGCAGACAGCTGTCCACGAAAGCTCTGGTTACACATATGTGTGTTTTTAATTCTGCTAGTTTGTGCTGTACCGTCTTGAGTTGAAAGGAAAATAAAAGCATGGTAAGAGTACACATTTTTACTCAGTATCTCAGAATTACACACACACACACACACACACACACACACACACACACACACACACACACACACACACACACACACACACACACACACACACACACACACACACACACACACACACACACACACACACCTTCTAGAACAAAACAAAAGTGGAGTTGCAGGTTTTTTCTCCCACAAAGGGGAGGGGGAAAGAGATATACATTCTTTAATAAAGATTAAATTGAGCCAGGAGCCAGTGGCTAACATCTGTAATCATAGCTACTCAAGGACACTAAGATCTGAGGAATGAGATTTGAAGCCAGCCAGCCAGCCAACCTGGGCAGATAAATCTGAAATACTCTTATCTCTAATTAATCAGTAAAAATCTGAAAGTGAAGGGTAGTTTCCAGTGATCACGCACAAGGCTTGATTTAAAAAACTAAGCAAAAACATGAGGTCCTAAATTCAAGCCCCACTAATAGTACTAGCATAAAATTTATTTTAAACCCAGTATATTCAGTGCTAAGAAAACATGTGCCAAAAGATATAAAAATAGCTAAATTACATAAATTATCTCTCATGTTTTAGACTTAAATTTAAACAAAGAAAACTACTTTTAAACAGCATGACTTTAGTGCATGAGCACCATCTTGTGGTATAGTCCTTTAGGTACAGCTACTCAAACATCTTTTTTCCTCTAGAGACTGAAGGTTTATTCTTTTATCAATGAAATTAAGTATATGCATTTCCCTATACTGCCTCCTTGCCTTGAAGTGAAATAATAAAGGAGCAAGCTGGAGAGAAAATCCAACACCCTGTAACCTCTTTTATCTCTCTCCACCCTCACTCCCAGCATTAGGTGTATCAAGTCTCTAAGACCAATGAAATGTTCTGGCTTGTCAATGTTAATATACTATATATGTATCTATCTCCTCCTACTGCCCAGGGACAACCAATAGTATTCCTGTTCTATTTAGACAATCCTCAATTGTTATTTATGGTTCCCTCTTTGGTCAAGTTTTATTTCATTTTTTTCACTCTTGGCTCTTACTCCAACTTCTGATTTTACATCTGTTGCCTCTGGCACCAACTCTTCAGGAAACTGGCTTGGGCTGAAAATACTGGCGCATTCTATTTATAGCAGCTTACAAAAGTACACCCTATTCTAGCTAAAGTCTGAGGCCCAGCTGTGGTGAGCTGGCTCTACCTTCCTTGTGGAGATTCAGATAGAAATGTTTTTGATCATTCTGCTGTAGAACTTAAGGGCCATTCACTTTGGCTAACAGATGGACAAAGTACAAGTTACTCATAAAAGTGGCCAGAGTAATTCAAATTAGGAATTAATCCATCTCTCCTATCTATACACTTGCTTGGAAAAAAAAAATACTGCGTCATATCCACAATGAACTAGTGAAGGAAGAGTGCTACTGCCACCTTCTGAAAATTTAGTGAACTTCTGCAAGAAGTTCAGTGAAGCACACCAACATATGTTTTAAGAATTCTGAGCTAGGGGCTGGGAAGGTGGCTCAGTGGTAGAGCCCTTGCCTTGCATGCCGCCCTGGGTTCGATTCCTCAGCATCACATAAGCAAAAAGAAAAAAGCCGGAAGTGGCTCAAGTGGTAGAGCGCTAGCCTTGAACTGAAGAGCTGAGGGACAGCGCCCAGGCCCAGAGTTCAGGCCCCACAACCGGACTCCCTCCTCCCCCCCCCCCCCCAAAAAAGGAATTCTGAGCTAAATTAGGAGACTTAGCAATCAGTTCCAGGGGTTTTTCATGAAATGTTTACTTATCCATTCTATCTATCTATCTATTTAAATGCAATGTTAATTATATTATTTGTATAATTATATTTTATATATACATAGAATAGATGAGTAAACATATATATATACACATATATACATAGGTGAGTAAACATACATATATATATATATATATACACATACATGTATGAATGATTATTTCCCTACTATGACACTTCATTTGAAAAACCTTTATAAGGCAATCCAACAATTTCCATTGTACTTTTGCACTTATATGATGTCACCTGTGACAATGTATATGCTATTTAAAACATGAATAAAAACCTTTAACCTTAGGGGAAAGTAATAATAGTTTTCTAGTTCCATCATGTTTAAATGTCAAATCACATTTTTTTGAGGCACTCAGGCAACCTAGGTAATAGTATAATCATCTTTGTGGTAATCTAATATGAATTCCATAAATAGGAAAATGCACATTTGCAGTGGGATGGAAATTATATCTAGTTGATTCCATTTTTAAGTTGGCTTTAAGTATTATTCTATAAAAATGTTTTAATAAACATTATTGATATGAAGGCTAGATTTTAGATGCAAATGATAGGATTCCACTTTCAGTACAGATGAAAAATTTACATTCTGATACAAGTGGTGCACATTTTTATATTTCTAGGAACTTTAGCATATATTCCTAGAGTCATAGATATCATATTACATTGAGTGCTCAATGGAATTAAAAAAATAACTAACAGAAAAAGAATGTGTGACAGCATTTCACTATAGATTGTCAGGTGTTATTCTGTGGGGAGGTGGGGGTAAACTCAGGGTCTTTCACTTGTCAGACAGGTATGCTACTGCTTGACTCATGCCTTTAAATCATTTTGCTCTCATTGTGTTTTGCATGGATTCTTTTTGTCCAAGCGAAACTAGATCATGATCCTTCTATTTACACTTCCAGAATAGCTGGGTGACAGCTGCATACCACTACTATGCCTAGCTTTTCATTAGTTGAGAGGAGTCTTGCAAACTTTTTCCCTAGATGGGTCTTCCACAGGCTGGATTCCAGCTTCTGAAACAGCTAGAATTACAAGTGTGAGCCACTGTGCACAATCAGTATTTTGAGTAAGATAATTTAACAGACATGGAACACTGTCCTTCCTCCAGGATACTAAACATACATGACACTTAGTCACTGTGCATTGTGATCCCTGATATTTCTGAATCCCTAAGGGGAGAAGCCAGGCACTGAGAATTTACTGACATATGAAAATTCATAAATGAAAGGGAATATACAGTATTATATCACTGCTCTTAGCTGGGCATGGTGATGCATATCTGTTAATACCAGAATTAGGGAGGCTAAGGTAGCAAGACTATTGAGTCTGAGGGCAGGCTAAAACTATAAAGCTAGACCTTTCAGAACACAAAAACAAACCAAAGTCTTTGCTCTTAAGTAAAACACAATTTGTTTTGTCATTCTCATGCTTTGAAATTTTTTCTGCATCGAATATACATGTCAATGAGATTGTTCTAGGTCTCTCTTATCAGTAAGACAGAACTAAAGACATTTTTTTAAGACAGAGAAAAATTAACTTGATGATTATATAGGCAGAAGGCAGTTCTCAAAAGACACAGAACTCTGGTAACACCTATAATCCTAGCAACTCAGGAGGTTGAGATCTGAGAATCATTGTTCAAAGGCAGTTCAGGCAGGAAAGTGCACCAAAAAATCAGAAATGAAGTTGTGGCTCAGATGGTAAAGTCTTGCTTACTAAAGCTCAGGGACAGCTCGTAGGCCCTGAATTCAAGCCCCAGGACTGGCACACGCATAAAAAGACAGAGAAAGTTCAGATCACAAGCAACAACAAGATATTTGTAAAAAGATCCCCTGTATTCTAAGAAATTAGAGCAAGACATTATTTAAGGAAAAAATAGTGTTAATGGCTGACCTAAGTAAAAGTGTATTTTAACAGGCAATATTAAAAGCACTCTTTGTTTTATTCCATCAAGTCTGCACAGTAACTATATGAAAGTTGCTAATATTGTTCAAAAATAGGACAATATTTCTATTTGTAAGTTTTGCAAACAAGCAGAAAAATATTTCTGAGAGAGTATACAACTTCCCTAGACCTAGACAAAGTTCAGGAACTATGCTAGGACTTAAATCACACTTGCACACAATCTTCCTAATGCTGATCCTAAAACTTGTGTTTCATCCCTTCACAAAGACATCCAGCCAAGGTCATTCTCTTTAAAAAATTGTTTTGGGTTCTTTTTTAACTGTATTTTTTTGTTGTTGTTGTTACTGGGGATTGAATCCAAGACATTGTACTTGTTAGGCATCTGCTTACAAATTTTAATAGAATTCTAACTCCTACTAGTGAGATACTTTACAAGTTTCATGACTGCAATGTTTATAAACGGCTTTTTTTGCCCAGTACTGGGGCTTGAGCTCAGAACCTCAAGCTATAATTTGGCTTTTGGCTCACAGCTGGCACTCTACCACTTGAGCTATTCTTCCTCCAGTCTGTTGATTATTTTGAAGATGGAGTCTTGTGGACTTGTTTGTTCAGGCTAGCTTTAAATCATGATTCTCCTGTCTCAGCATTCTGGGTAGGATACTAAGGATACTGTGAGCTACTAAACATAAACTTGCTTCTGTATAAGAAACTAGAGAGGGCTGGGAAGTGGCTCAGTGGTAGAGCTCTTGCTTTGCATGGTTGAGGCCCTGGGTTCGATTCCTCAGCACCACATAAGCAAAAAGAAAAAAAAAGCCGGAAGTGGCGCTGTGGCTCAAGTGGTAGAGCGCTAGCCTTGAGCTAAAGAGCTGAGGGACAGCGCCCAGGCCCAGAGTTCAGGCCCCACGACCAAAAAAAAAAAGAAACTAAAGAGTCCAAAATTTGGACCTTGGAATCCTCTTTTTGTGGTTTCTGGGACAACACTCTCCTGATTTGCTTTGTTTCCTAACTTTTATTACAAGTTGTCTTGC
This sequence comes from Dipodomys merriami, assembly GCF_024711535.1. NCBI lineage: Eukaryota > Metazoa > Chordata > Mammalia > Rodentia > Heteromyidae > Dipodomys > Dipodomys merriami. Next base: position 24,065,878 of record NW_027202270.1, on the reverse strand, counting down.
CAGACTTCCCCTTTCTTAGTTTAACTTCAAATCTTGTAGTCTTCTCTTAAGTCTCTGTCTGCAGTCCCTTTTCCCCCCTTATTTTCTACTCTATTTCCCCTAAGAAATCTCATCCACTTTCATGGTTTCCAAATTGTATCAAAATTAAGCAAATTTGTGTTCATTCAAGATTTATTCCAGTTAAATAAATAGATAAACTAATAATGAGCTTACCTGTATATGAGCAACTGTTTTTCCAAAAGCTTTTCTCTGCTTAACATAGTTCCTGGTTTCTTCAAACATGAATTCACAGGCTGAAATTGCTATATCAGCAATTAGTAGCCTTTCCTATAACCCAAAAATTAGGTTTTAAACATATTCTAATTACACAAATAATTTCAACATAATTTCAATTACAATAAATTCTGTAAATACCATTATAACTCTTTAAATCCATAAATGAGCATATGTAATATATATAATACATATAATTATATGTAATTTATAATTTATGGATTGTATTTACTGATATCTGCATATTGTATCATAATGTATCTGTAGAAATCAACATCTTAAAGGGCACAGGTTAAATTCTACTTAGATGAACAACACTAGCCTTAGGCAGCTTAATTTAATTACACTAAAATTAAATGCTAATTAATACATTTCACTTAAATGACACTACTCCTAATTCTTTACCCTTGTTTCATGTTTAGTTCATGTCATGGTAGTCACCAGACAAATCTACCATATAAGAGGCTGACATGTAAGACCCAGTAATCATTACTAAGCAACTACATGCCAAAAACAGATGTGGAAATGACTATGACTAAAATTTTTGGTCTGAATTTAACATCTTTACTATTTGACTCAGATATTTAAAAACTGCCAAGTGTTTTCAGTGATATTGTCTTACAAACTAAAAGCTCCTGTCCTGTGATTAACAAACTCAAATTATTCTAAGAACCATTCTAAGAATTGAAACACCTATATTCCTTCCTTACTTTGTAAGTTGTGGTTGGATATAATTGAGTTCAGTCATTTATATAGCTTATACCATTCACAGTTTTAAAATTTTAAATTATAGTCAAGTAGTTGGCTTTATCACTGGTTTTGCAAGCATTGATCTATATAGTTCTATATTATCCTAAAAGATGGAATCTTTATAAGCATTTCTAACCTGTGGAAGCTCTTGCATGAGGTAATAGAAGCCTTTATTCTCTTCTCCAAGTAGGGCACCAGCTGGCAATCGAACATCTTCAAAGAATAGTTCTGCAGTATCCTAAAAGGCCACACAATTAAAGTAGAGATGAGCTCATTAAGTTTCTAATAACCCAGTGAGGTATTTCTACAATGTCCAAAAAGAAAAAACATCAAAAGTCACACAAAAACTTATTGAAGACAAGTAGCGAGTAGTAAACCAGTAATTCACATTCATGACTACCATGGTAACTCACTGTCATTCATATTCTAATACTATCCAGTGCTCTAGGTACTTGAAAAAGATTTCTATTACATTACAGATAATATATCATATATATTATATGCATATTTATATTCATATTATTTATAAGATTATATAATATATATTACATTTTACATATAAGTATTATATATATAAAACATCGTTCTCTCAAATAGAAATATTTTCTTTTCTTTTTCTTTTTTTTTTTTTCTGCTGGTTGTGGGGCCTGAACTCTGGGTCTGGGCGGTGTCCCTCAGCTTTCAGCTCAAGGCTAGCTCTCTACCACTTGAGCCACAGCACCACTTCTGGCTTTTTCTGCTTATGTGGTGCTGAGGAGTTGAACCCAGGGCCTCATGCATGCAAGGCAAGCACTCTACCACTGAGCCACCTTCCCAGCCCTAGAAATATTTTCTTATTTCAGTTCTTTAATACATTTCATGAAGAAATAGCTTTCTACATTGTACTAATTTTGGCATTTCTAAAGCTGATGTTTCAAACACCTTGAACTATTCCCTTCCTTGACTACCAGAATGTGATAGAGTGGCATTAGTGAGAATAAACCTCCACTACCACTTATGAAAAACATATTCTAGGAATTCCACATAGGGAAGTATGTTTTTACCACATAAAATTCTTTATGTCTTTTCTGTGATTGAAACTAAACTGAATTACCTGAATATGGTTTCTATTATATCTTACCTGGGCTTTCAATCCCATTTTATGCAACTTCCGTCCCTTGATAAATCCTTTCATCCCATCTTCCACCAGAAAAAGGCTAATGCCGTGGGCAGGAGAGCGAGCTTCACGATTTGTGACAGCAACTACAATCACAACGTCACTTAACCACCCGTTAGTGATGAACACCTGCAAAACCCCAAGAACGTTATAATACTCTGCAATATTCACGCTCACATACGAGTAAGGATTGGGAAAAGCATACTCAACACTAAAACAGGTTAGGCATGCTTTATACTCTGTCTCTCCTGTTTCATCCCTTATTCCCAGAGCACCATCAGCATTAGCATCATGTTAATGTTAATTAAACTGCAAATGTTTTTCTCTTAGTAGGGTATAAAATGGTGATGGTTACTCTCATCAACTAACATTTATACTCTTATAAGAAAATCTGTACTCTGAAGTACTAAGGGCTTTTATACATATACATATATATTTATTTACTTATTTATTTATTATTAGTAGGAAATGAGTAACAAATGAAGGCAGTGGTGATGTTATTGTTAACACATTAATAAAAGTCCCTTGCCATTCTTTCCTACTTGGACTCATAGTCATTTCCTATTTACATTATCTATCCCCAATGTTTAGAAAGTTTTGTAGCAAAGAAGAGGCCATCAAGGACTTTTACAAATATATTCATATAAATATATTTTTCAAAAAACTTCTATTTATAATGGCAAAAAATGTTACTTCAGGGCTGGGAGTGTGGCTTAGTGGTAGAGTGCTTGCCTAGCATGCATGAAGCCCCAGGTTCGATTCCTCAGTACCACATAAATAGAAAAAGCCAGAAGTGGTGATATGGCCCAAGTGGTTGAGTGCTAGCCTTGAGCAAAAGAAGTTTAGGGACAGTGCCCAGGCCCTGAGCTCAAGCCCCATGAATGGAAAAAAAAATGTTATTTTATCACTTTGTAGCTGTGCTCACTCTGGCAGTGCATTTACTAAAAATTAGAACAAAACCACAACCTAAGATCTGAAAAAGGGTGCTAACAGAAGAAGAGGGTTGGGATACAGACAGGGATGAACAAGGATGAATATATGGTTAAAGTTGTTTGTGTGTATAAAAACAGAACAATGAAACCTGATAAAATTATTTTAAGAAGGGAAAGGGATACAAAAGAAGAGGTGAGGTTGTTACAGTGTGTGTGTGTGTGTGTGTGTGTGTGTGTGTGTGTGTAGGGGTGTGTGTGTGTGTGTGTGTGTGTGTGTGTGTGTGTGTTACAAACCTCTTCCTATACAGCATACACTAATTTTTTTTTTTTTTTTTTTTGTCGGTCATGGGGCTTGAACTCCGGGCCTGGGCGCTGTCCCTCAGCTCTTCAGCTCAAGGCGAGCGCTCTACCACTTGAGCTACAGCGCCACTTCCGGTTTTCTGGTGGTTTATTGGAGATAGGAGTCTCACGGTCTCTCCTGCCCGGGCTGGCTTTGAACCGTGATCCTCAGATCTCAGCCTCCTGAGTAGCTAGGATTACAGGCGTGAGCCACCAGCGCCCGGCAGCATACACTAATTTTTAAAGATGGATTAATCAGGGCACTGGTGGCTCATAATTATAATCCTTGCTACTCAGGAGGCTGAGATCTGAGGATTTTCGTTTGAAGCCAGCCTGGGCAGAAAACTCTGAGACTCTTATCTCTAATTAACCACACACACAAAAAGCCTGCAGTGGAGCTGTGATTCAATGGTAAAGTAGAAAAGTCTTGAGCACAAAAGTTCAGGGATAGTGCCTAAGCCCTGAGTTCAGCCCCAAAAAATAAAAATAAAATAGATAAAATAAATAAATGAATTAAAGATATAAAAAGAAAAACACCTTTAGTTCTGACTGCTGTGTGTAGCTGACAGTTTAACTGCAGAGTAATTTTTTTCAGTATTGAATCACAGAATTTGTACAATTGCACTCTAAAATTCAGTCTCTGAACTCTATTAACTATAGATAAAACAAGCAAAAGAATAGAAAAAAACAAATGTCAACATAAAAAACATAATTCACTTTAATATGCAGATCTCAAAGTGATAATAATCAAGCCAAGTTCTCCAAAAGTTCTTGGAATTATAGAAATCATAGATTCTGTTTCTCTGTTTCTCTCTTCTCTCTCTCTGTGCCAATACGGGGGCTTGAACTCAGAGCCTTTAACTCTTGCTTGGTTTTTGGGCCCATGGTTTATTTATACTTTACCATTTGAGCCATACCTCCATTTCGTGAACCATAATGTATTTTCATCATGGGCTGATTCCATTTTTAAGAAAGTTATGACAATTCTCCTTGTAAGTGGCCATAGTTTGTTTCTATTTTTTTGGAGGTGGTTATTTAGAGGCCACCCTGGCCTACATACTAAGTTCCAGGAGAGCCTGAGCTACACAGTGAAATCTTGTTGCAGAAGAATAAAAAAAGTCAGTGAGTAGTTCTGAGACATGGATAATGGTGGCCTGCTTCTAGAGAGAAAGGCTTGAGAAGCCCTTCACCTACCTTGCTTCCATTGAGAATCCAATCACTTCCATCTTTTTTTGCATTTGTTCTTACTCCTTGTAAATCACTATAATTGAAAAACAAAAAAATCATCAATAGATAAAAAAATATACAAGCCGGGCACTGGTGGCTCATGCCTATAATCCTAGCTACTCAGGAAGCTGAGATCTGAGGATCACGGTTCAAAGCCAGCCCAGGCAGGAAAGTCTGTGAGACTCATCTCCAATAAACCACTAGAAAACCAGAAGTGGCGCTGTGGGTCAAGTGGTAGAGTGCTCGGCTTGAGCTGAAGAGCGCAGGGACAGCGCCAAGCCCAGAGTTCAAGCCCCACAACCGACCAAAAAAAAAAAAAAAATTATACAAATGTTATGCAAAAAATGTATATGTGATGATTAAAACTGAATACCCCATTATATAATTTCTATTATTAGAGATGTTCACATAATTCAATTAAGAAAAATCATATCTTATTATAAAGATCTTCCATGAACAAGAATATGATTAAAATTACATAAACTAGGTAGTCTTCATAGCATACACAGAAGAACCCAAAATTTCCAGGCCATTATGCTAGAGATTATGTGTAGTACCTACCTGCCTCTATGTATGTTGGTCCATTCCTCTATATCTTTCCAGCAAAAACTTAGCTACTTTTAAATAGCTAAAAATAAAACATTTCATATATGTGTAGAAATATCACAATAAAACTCCTCCTGCATAACTAATATAAAAACATATGTAAGTAAAGATAAAATAATCATTTAAGACTATGCCTCAAATGCTATGTTTTTCTGAAAATCTTGCTTTAGAAGGAGAATATTTTTTCTAAATATAAAGGAAATATTTCTAATTAAAATATGAAAAATACAGACAGTACTCAGAAGGATAAATATGTCAAATAACTTTATCTCCCAAGTGTATATTTTAAAAGCATATATTCCTAATATTTTTAATAATATAAACATGTTTTTGAATTCAGAACTAGACATATGATTTTGATCTCTGAATAATATCTAATGTTTTTTTGCAAGGTGATTTTCAACTACATAGACTATCATCATATGATTTTACCATGACTTTAAAATAATCTCCTACTGGTGAACACCTAGATTTCAATTTTCATGAATATATTACAATATATGTGTATAAGTATTCTATATTTCTATTGGCAATTTTTTGTGATCATTCCAATGTATGGTCTTTGTATTTTTATACTCCATTGTGCTGACCGGTGTTACTTGTTTGTTTTGTTTGAGACATGGTCTATGTAGCTAAGGCTGGAAAGCTCCTGCCTTTTAATCCTGTGTGTTGAGACTATAGGCAAGTGCCACCATGCCCAACTGTCACAGTAAGCGGCAGTAAGCCAGGAGGGCAGCGGCCGCAGGACGTGGAAGCGGCATTTCTTCTAGAGAGTGTGTTTCGGCTGACACTCGGATTTGGGCCAAGTGACTTTGGCCTTCAGCATTGCATGCAGACGGGGAGGTGGTGGGCAAAGGACAGGGAATCGCCCCGGTTCTCTCTAGCCAGCCGGAGATTTGGAGTCCTGAAATGCACTCCTCCCAAGAGGCAGACGGCAATGAATATACAAGGGAGCAAAGAGTCGCAGGAACTGAAGAAAATTCGCGACTTGTACACACAGCCAAGCGCCCTTCCCCATCCCGCTCACCCCAGGCTGCCGGGCCAAAGCAGCCCAAGGCTGCGGGGACGCCAGGCCCAACGAGCGAGCAGGCTGCAGCCCCCAGACGCAGACGCAGAGGCCTCCGGGAGCGCCGGCCAGGACACCGCACCAAGGCACTGCCGGTGGCGAGCCCCCCAACCCCGGACCCGGGGAGCTCCCGCCGCACCAAGGCCGGCCTGTGGCCCGCGACCAACCCGGCAGAGCGGATGGAGAGGCTGGGTGGCTGGGTGGCGGGAGCACGGGTGGCGGGAGCGTGCGGCAGGAGCAGCTCCATGCTGCTCGGACCTGGCCCGCAGGGCGAGGCCAGTGCTGGTGGCGACCCGCAGAGCTGGCCAGCATCCTCACCCATGGAGAGGCACCGTACCTGAAGAGGACAACCAGGCCAGACCCTTCCTCGTCCCCTCACGCCCCTGGCTTTCCACGGGAGGCTCTCTGGGGGAGGGAAGTGGGGTGCTACTACTCTGCATCTGACTACCTGCATAAGAGAACAACAGACACCATTCCACTCAGGGCCAGGAGTCTGCCCCGTGACACCTGCCCATCCCAGAGGCCTGAGGCTAGTCCGCCGGGCCTCCCACAGAGGACGGGTCTAAGCGCCCAGGCTGGCCGCCGCTCCGCTCCCACGCAGCACACCACGCAGGACACGCAGGAGCCACGCAGCACCCTCACTCCGGAGGCCGGGCGTCGGTCACCCCAGCGCCACCCCTTCCAAAGTGGGCCTCCTCCACCCCGGAGGCCCCAATCTAGCCTTCCCAGGCCCCTGCAGGCGGGACCAAGCTCCTTTCAGTTAACCTGGGTCCAAGTACAGTCACAGGTGCTTGCTGGCCAGGGATCCAGTGTGGGCTAGTCAACCCAGTGTGGGCTAGTCAACCCAGTGTGGGCTAGTCAACCCAGTGTGAGCTAGTCAACCCAGTGTGCGCCAGCCCGGAACAATCCAGGGAAGGACCCCAGGGACGGAGAAGAAGAGGCGGAGGACAAAAAAACCATTAAAGGAATGACAGGAGAAAGGCAAAAACTATTTCAAGAGTACAAAGAAAAAATGACAAAGAAGATCCAGGACTCCCAAAAAGATACGGAGAAAAAACAGAAACACCGTACACCTCATTAAAAGATGAAATCAACATTATGAGAACTGATCTGAACAAAGATCTCAGAAGCATAAAATGTTCAACTGCCACAGTACAAACCACAGTAAAATACATATATAACTAAATAAGTGACATGGAAAATAGAATATCAGAAGTCGAGGATAAAACAGGGGAGCTAGAACAGAATGTCAAAGGTATGGAAAAATAAACACTCAGAACCTACCAAAGGGAAATCCAAGAACTGACATATTCAGCTAAGAAATCAAATCTACAATAATTGGGATCAATGGGGAGGGGAGGGGAGAATTTAGTAGTAAAGGCATCAAAAACCTATTCAGTAAAATAATAAAAGAGTACTTCCCCATACTTGAGAGAAAAATCTCATGCACTTAACAGAAGCATATAGAATCCCTAGTAGACAGGATATAAGAAGAAACACTACTAGACACGTCACAGCAAAAACATTAGACCTAAATAGCCAAGAACTGATTTTAAATGCTTCAAAATAAAAGCAGGAGCTGTACTACAATGGAAAGAAAATCAGAATCACTGCAGACCTCTCCACATAAACACTCAATGCAAGAAGAGCCTGGAATGGTATAATCCAAGCCCTGAAGATCAACAACTGCCAACTCAAATTGGTATACCCAGTGAAGTTATCATTTAGATTTGATGATGAAACAAAAACCTTCCATGGCAAACACAAATTAAAGGAATTTATGAACACTAAACCAGCTACAAAGAATACTAAAGAAAAGAATACAATCTGAAGAAAACAATCAAAACAGGGAACAGATCAGATGAAAATCACTAGAAGACCAATTTATTAAGTACAGGAAGACAAAGGAAACAAAACACAGGAAATCAAGAAAAGGGCAGGAAACATGACTCATCCCTCTACAATAACCTTAAACATTAACAGATGCAATTCCTCAATAAAAAGAAAGAGAACAACAGATCAAAAAACAAGATCCATCCATATATTGTCTCCAAGAGACCCACCTCACAGTCAAAGATAAAAACAAACTCTGAGTGAAGGGATTCAAAAAGATCTTCCATTCAAATGAACCCTGCAAGAAGGCAGGAGTAGCTATATTGATATCTGATAAAATAGAGTTTTCATTAAAATCAGTACAAAGAGGTAAGGAAGGTCATTATATATTAATAAAGGGAATGACCATGAAGAGAAAATCACAGTGGTCAATATCTATGCACCAAACAATGGAGCACCCAAATATGCTAAAATACTTTCAAATCTATAAAACAAGATAGACATGAATACAATAATAGTGGGAGATTTGATTGACCTCCCTCTCATCAAAGGACAGGTCAACCAAACAAAAGATAAGCAAAGAAAGAAGCCTCTGAACTAAATGACACCATAACCCACGTGGACGTAACAGACATCTACAGAGTAGTCCAAGTCACGTTCTTCTCAGCAGCCCAAGGAATATTCTCCAAAATACATCAAATCATAGTACACACCAAGAACCTAAGCAAATACAAGAGGATTGGCATAATCCCTTGTATCCTATTTGATCACACTATAATCAAACTAGTTCTCAACAACAAAATCTAATGCAGAAATCACTCAAATGCATAGAGGCTGAATAACACACTATTGAATAACACCTGGGTCACAGAAGAAATTAGAAATAAAAAAATTCTTACAATTCAGTGAAAACAAAAACACATCATAATGGAACCTTCTTGGATGCAGCAAAAGCAGCACTGAGAAGAAAGTTCATAGCCCTAAGTACACACATAAAACAGAAACCGCTCAAGTAAATAACCTCATGATGCAATCAAAACTGCTAGAAAATAAAAAAAAAAAATCAAATCTAAAACTAATAGATGTAGACAGCAAAGATTAGGGCAGAAATCAATGAAATGAAAACTAATAAAAAGAGATATATAAAATCAATGAAACAAAAGACTTTTTTTTTTTTTTTTTTTTTTTTGTCGGTCGTGGGGCTTGAACTCTGGGCCTGGGCGCTGTCCCTCAGCTCTTCAGCTCAAGGCGAGCGCTCTACCACTTGAGCTACAGCGCCACTTCCGGTTTTCTGGTGGTTTATTGGAGATAGGAGTCTCACGGTCTCTCCTGCCCGGGCTGGCTTTGAACCGCGATCCTCAGATCTCAGCCTCCTGAGTAGCTAGGATTACAGGCGTGAGCCACCAGCGCCCGGCTGAAACAAAAGACTTTTAAAAAATTAATAAAATTGACAGACCACTTGCAAGATTAACAAAAAAAAGAAGAGAGGAAATCCAAATCAACAAGATTAGAGATGCCACAAGAAATATTACAACAAACATCCAAGAAATCCAAATGATTATAAAGGACTACTCTCAGAACTTATACTTGGCTGGGCATGTAGTTTAGTGGTAGAGTGCTTGCCTAGCATGCATGAAGCCCTGGGTTTGATTCCTTGGTATCACATAAAGAGAAAAAGCTGGAAGTGTTGCTGTGGCTCAAGTGGTAGAGTGCTAGCCTTGAGCAAAAGATCCTCGGGGACAGTGCCCAGGCCCTGAGTTCAAGCCCTAGTACTGGCAACAAAGCAAAAGAAAACCAAAAACCCCCCTATCCTTACTAAAGAAGGAAAAGTTAGCAGAAATGGATGAAATTTTAGAAACATATAAACTGCCTAAAGTGAACCAAGAAGATATAAACCAGCCAAACAAACCAAAAACATGCAAGGAGATAGAGGAAGTAATCAGATATTTCCCAACAAGGCAAAGCCCAACCCCAGATGGATTCACTGCTGAAATCTGTAAGACTTTGAGATGAACTAAGGCCAATACTCCTCAAGCTTTTCAGTGAATAGCAGAGAGAGCAACCTCAAACTCATTCTATAAAGCAAATATCATGCTCACCCCCAAAACAGGTAAGGATCAAACAAAAGAGAACTACAGAACAATTTCTCTGATGAACACAGATGCAAAGCTGCTCAATAAAATATTAGCCAACAGAATCCAGAAACAACAACAAAAATCATACATTCTGACCAAGTAGGCTTCATCCCAGTGATCCCATTTGCAATAGCCTCAAAAAAACCCACAAAACCTAGGAATCAACCTAACCAAAGATGTAAAAGATCTTTCTAATGCAAACTATAAAAATCTAAAGAACGAAATCAAAGAGGACACCAGAAAATGGAAAGACCTTCCGTGTTCACGGACAGGTAGAATCAATATTGTAAAAAATGGCCATATTGCCAAATTCAATGCAATCCTCCTCAAAATCCCAATAACCTTCTTTACTTAGAAAAGACAAAAGAATCCAAAGTTCATATGGAACAACGAAAGACCTAGAATACCCAAAGCAATCTAGGCAAAAAAACAGTGCAGGCAGTATCATAGTACCAGATTTCAAACTCTACTACAGAGCTGTAATAACAAAGGTTCATATGGAACAACAAAAGACCTAGAATACCCAAAGCAATCTAGGCAAAAAAACAGTGCAGGCAGTATCATAGTACCAGATTTCAAACTCTACTACAGAGCTGTAATAACAAAGCTTGGTATTGGCACAAAAATAGACGTGAAGATCAATGGAGTAGAAGACCCAGAAATAAAACCAAATACTTACAGTCATCTGATTTGACAAAGGAGCCAAGGACATGCAGTGGAAAAAACACAGCCTCTTCAACAATCGGTGTTGGGAAAACTTTGCATCCATATGCAGAAAATTAAACGTGGATCCCTGTACCATGTACATCAAAAAAGACCATGCACCATCAAAAATGGATTCAGAGCTGGGTACAGGTGGCTAACGTCTATAATCCTAGCTACTCAGGATGCTGAAATCTGAGGAATGTGGTTCAAAGCCAGCCCAAGCAGGAAAGTCTATGATACTCTTATCTCTAATAAACCACCAGAAAACCGGAAGTGGTGCTGTGGCTCAAGTGCTAAACTTGAACTGAATTGCTGAGGGACAGCGCCCAGCCCCCCCCCCCCAAAAAGGGGGATTTTAAGACTTCAATATCAGACCTGAAACTCTGAAACTACTGCAAAAGAGAGAAGGAGAGATGTTAGAACTCACAGGTACAGGCAGGAACTTCCCAAATAGAGTGCCAGGGGCACAGCATACAGAAGAGGTACTTGACAAGTGGAACTACATTAAAATAAAAAGTTTCTGTACAGCTCAGAGATATATTTACTAAACTAGAAAGACAGCTAACCAATTTGAAAAAGATCTTTGCTAACAATAAATCAGACAAATGATTAATATCCATTATATACAAGGAGCTCAAGAAACTAACCATTCCCAAACTTAATACACCAATTACTAAATGGGCAAGGGAGCTAAGAAGAGACTTCTCAAATGAAGAGGCAAGAATGGCAGAGAAACACATGAGAAAATGGTTATTATCCCTGGCCATAAAGGAAATGCAAATCAAAAAGACCTTGAGATACTATCTTACCCCAGTCAGATTGGCCAGCATTTTGAATTATAACTACAAATGCTAATGGGGATGTGGGAAAAAAGGAACCTTACTTCACTGCTGGTGGGAATGTAAACTAGTAAAACTACCGTGGAAATCACTCTAGATGTCCCTTAAAAAAACTAAACATAGACCTTCCCTAGGACCCAGCCATACACCACTCCTTGCCATCTACACAGAGCATCATAAGCCAGGATATGATAAGGACTCCTGCATATCCATGTCAGCTGATGCACTATTTCACAATAACCAAGATATGGAAACAACCCAGATGCCCAACAATAGATGAGTGGATCCAAAAAATGTGGTACCTATATACAATGGAATTTTACACAGCCATTAGAAAGAATAAAATAATGTCATATCCAGGGAAATGGATGGAACTAGAACAAATCATGTTAAGTGAGGTAAGCAAAAATCAGAGAGTCAATGTTCTCCCTGATATGTGGAAATTAGATCTAAAAAGTACTAGGATATGACAAAATACACAGAATTCTAGGTACCCACATAAAGTGGGACCAAAAGAGGATAGTCTTAGGAGAGAATCACAAAGGTACAATACTCAAGTGCCTCCTCATATGTATGTAAAATAATATACATACTGAAATGAATTCTTAGTTTTTTTTCTTTTTGTTGTTGTATTCTTTACCTTATTATATACAGCTTATTCATATCTGGGGAAGGGTGGGGAAAGGCACAGAATCAGGAAGAAAAAGGGTGAAAAGTGCATCAGTGAAGTGCACTGGGTATATTGGACATTCATGGAAGTGAACTATGCGGCTCAGGGATGGAGATGGAGAGAGGGAATGGGAGAGAATGAGAGAACAGATGACACTGTGCAAAAGGAAATATACTTATTCCTGGATGTATGTAAAGGTAACCTTGCCGTACATCACCTCTAAAAAAACAGTAAACTAGAAAAAAAAATTGAATGTGAATCACATTTTAAGGCTAGATACTATTGTATTTTAAGGCAGTATTTTTCATGATTACTAAGAAGTATCAGCTCCTAATATTTGAACATGATTTATTAAAACATTTCTTCTATACAGAGACATATCAAGGTAATAAAAGTAGTGATGTACTTTAGTGGATTTTCTGTAAACTTTTAATGGTAAATATGAAACTGTTGATGGCAAATATGAAATACTGAAAACGGAGTAAGGATATACCAATGATGTACAAGGAATTTAGATCCTTACAATAATCCCATTAAGTTTTATATCTTATGTTCACTGATATAGACATTGAAGCTCAGAGATTTTATTGAAGATAACAACAGCTCCAATACTCCACTAATCTGCTCTATGATAAACAACTTATTTCTTATGTTCTGCTCTCAGTACAATAGATACCTTATTTCTCATTTTCTGTTTTTTTCCTAACATGTGAACCATAATATCCCTATATTCCATTCAGATTACTGAAATCACAGGAAAGCATTTTTTTATTTTTTATTTTATAAGTATTGTATTGTGAAAATACCATTCAGAGGGGTTACAATTACATGGGCAAGGTAAAGAGTACATTTCTTATCAAGCATTGTTGCCTCTTCCTTTGTTTCCCCTTCCCATCCCTGACAGGAAAGCATTGATAAAATGCTAAAGTATCATACAAATAAACTATATAAGGAAGTTGCCTAGTACATGGAAGGGGAAGAGTCAGTAAAATTCTAGGTGATTTCCAGCAATTCTAACCTTTTCTATACAGCCCAAACAAAGAAATACACAGTGCCAACCCAGTCTAATTGAAGAAAAAAAAATGTTCCATCTTCTCTGTTATTTCCCTCATAATTTTCATCTTTTCACCATAATTTCTCATCATTTCTTAGCATTCTCTTACTTCTGAAATATTCTTTCAGTCTTCAAAGATCCAGAAACATATTTTAACAGCCTGCTCAACATTCAGGTGAAGATCACCTCACATTTAAAATACATTACACTGATTACCTTACTTATGTAACTGTATCCCCTCTATACATCACTTTGACAATAAAATTAAAATAATAAAAAAATAAGATGAAACTTATTGCACTGAAGAGTCAACAGATATACTTTCATTTATGTAACATTTTGTTGATGCTGCAAACGCATATATTAAAATGACTTTTTTGTACACAAATGTCTTTTCCCATTGAAATTTTAAGTTATATGAGGCTATGATTAATGCTATGTTCACTTTTGTCATATATCTAGCTTAATCTTTTATAAAATTCAGTCATCCCCAAGGATCAAAAGAGGATTGGTTGCAGCACCCTTGAAAATATCAAAATTTATAGATGCTTAAGTCCTATACACAACAATGTAGTACTTGCATATAATTTATGCACATCTTCCTGCATATTTTAAATAATCTCTAGCATTTAAAACACCCAAGAAAATGTAAATGTCATATAAACAGTTACTATACTCTATTGTTGAGGAAATGACAAGAAAAAAATGTATGTATTTGATGCTGATGTGACTAGTTTTTCTAAATATTTGAGATTTGAAGTTGAATCTATGTGCAGAACACAGAGGTAATGAGAAACAATGAACATACTTGAAAAGGTATCATCTACTAGGGCACTGATTCCAAGAGATCAAAACCAAAGAACACTGACTTTACCTTCCAGCTCCAGGTTCTGTCATTGCTATGGCCCCAATACATTTGCCCTCAGTCATCCGGGGAATGAAGCGTTCAATCTGTTCTTTTGAGCCATAGTTTGCAATATAGGGCATGACAATATCCGAATGAAGACTGAAACCTGGGCCTGTACAATTTGAATATGCTCTAAAAACGAAGCAGAAAATGTAAAATAGTTAACAGCACAAAATAGTTTTAATTTTTCAATAAAAGTAACTATAATAATAACAATGACATATAAAATAATATAACAACAAAGTATAAAAGATCTTATCCTATTGTGTGGTAAAAGTCTATGTCCTCATAAATCTATGACCTTCCTGAATACTTTCCCACCTTGTTTTTGCTAGTCTTTTTTTTTTTAATTGTGAAAATAGCATACAGAGGGGTTACAATTACATGGGCAAGATAGTGAGTACATTTCTTATCAAGCATTGTTGCCTCTTCCTTTATTTCCCCATATCATCGCTTCCCCTCTCCACCCCCACCCCCCACACGCCTACCACCTCCTACCCCCCACCCCACCAAAGTTGTAAAGTTCATTTTTTGACATAACGTCTTGTACACCTCATTGTTGTAATGGGTCCACCTGTAATCCTATTTAAACAGTTTGTTTTTTCCCTTCCCCTCCACAAATTATATCAACATCAAATACAGTGAAAGCAGGGCTTATGCCCTGGGGGAGGTACACACAAAGCAACAAAGAAATCATCTTATAAATATATTGGAAACAATCGCAACAAAGAAAAAAACATTTGAATCCTTATCTTGGGGTTCATTTCGCCCAATATCAACTTGTCTGACAGTTTCTATTTGTCTCAGACACATACTAGTTATTGCAAATAAGGGAAACCATGGGACCTATGTTTCTTTGTGCCTGGCTTATTTCACTTAATATAATTTTTTCCAAGTCTTTCCATTTCCTAACAAATGGGGCAATGTCATTCTTTCTGATGGAGGCATAGAATTCCATTGTGTATATATACCACATTTTCTTGATCCATTCATCTACTGAGGGGCATCTGCATTGGTTCCATATCTTAGCTATGGTAAATAATGCTAAAATAAACAAGCTGTGCTGGTAGCTTTAGTATGGTCTTGTTTGTGATCATTTGGGTAAATGCCCAAAAGTTGGATTGCTGGGTCATAGGGCAGCTCTATGTGGAGTCTTTTGAGGAACCTCCATACTACTTTCCAAAGTGGTTGAACAAGTTTACACTCCCATCAACAATGTAGTAAAGTTCCCTTCTGTCTACATCCCCTCCAGCATCTGTTGTTATTAGAGTTCTTGATTATAGCCATTCTAACTGGGGTGAGGTGGTATCTCAATGTTGTTTTGATTTGCATTTCTTTTATGGCTAGAGAGGTTGAGCATTTTTTCATGTGTCTATTGGCTATCCTTCTTTCCTCTTCAGAGAAGTTTCTCTTTAAGTCTTTAGCCCACTTATTTATCAGCAGTTGTTTCTTTGAGTATTTGTTGTTGGAGGATTTAATTTTTTGAGTTCCAGGTATATTTTAGATATGAGACCCTTGTCTGTTGTATGGCTAGTTAAGATCTTCTCCCTGTTTTTGCTAGTCTTTTAATTGCTTGTTCTAACATATTTGCTGTGCTCTATAAGCTCAATAAATGCTTAATGAATTAGGAATTAAAATATTGATCACCCATAATTCTATTACTCTAACATATTTTCATTTTAGCAAACAACATCTTGGATAGATTCTATTATAAATGCAGCCAAACTGTGAGTTTTTCACTTTGCTATTTTCTTCTTACCTATCTTCATTTTATACCTTTATTAATTATAATCTTAAAAAGATAATGGTTAAAGGCATGGCTGCCTTTAACTGCCTACAAGCTCAAGACTGAGTTCAATCCCCACTGTGAAATAAAAGTAGCTGCAAAATATTCCAATTGTTTAGTATATGTTCCATAATACACTTATAATAAATTCACTCACCACTGGACATTTAGATTGCTTTGAAATTTGGGAGATTATGATCTAACAGTAATTTCTAGTGTGGCAATATAAACATAGCTTCTATTTTTCCTATTTTATTTTGTCAAGATAAAATCTCCAAAATGACATACTAAGGAAAGAGCAGGAATATTTTAATTTTTCATATATATTTCCCTTATATTGCCACCAGCAGTATATGAATATACTACAACAACTGTAGCAACACTAGGTATTTAAGATATATCTTCTCACTGAAATTGTACATATGTAAAATGATACCTCTAGGCTAATTGACTTTGCTTTGTACTATGAACATTTGTGTGTATGTTTGTGAGTGTGTGTGCCAGTCCTGAGGCCTCAGAGCCTGGGTACTGTTCTTGAAGTTTTGTGCATCAAGGCCGGTACTGTATCATTTGAGCCACAGCTCTACTTTGACTTGGTGGTTAACTGGAGATAGAAGTCTCATGAACTTTGAACTGTGATCCTCAGATCTCAGTCTCCTGAGAAGCTAGGATTATAGGCATAAACTACCAGTACCCAGCTAGGATGAACATTTTTCATTTTCAAAAACTGCGCTGCTTTTTTTTGGGGGGGGGGGTCCAGTTGTGGGGCCTGAACTCTGGGCCAGGGCGCTGTCCCTCAGTTCTTCAGCTCAAGGCTAGTGCTCTACCACTTGAGCCACAGCGCCACTTCCAGCTTTTTTCTTTTTGCTTATGTGGTGCTGAGGAATCGAACCCAGGGCCTCAGGCATGCCAGGCAAGCGCTCTACTACTGAGCCACTTTCCCAGCCCATGCACTGCTTTTTTGATGAATTATTACTTCAAATCTTGCTCACTTTAACTGAAATGATCGTTTATTCTTATTTTTCCATTCTGATGTTGTTTCAAATATTTTATTAAAGGAGGGAAAACATATAAACCAGCCCCCAAAAAACTATCTCATTTTTTTTTTCTATTGGTCAGTAGTGGGTCTTAAAATCAGGGCTTAAGCCTTATCCCTGAGTTTTTTCTTCTCACGGCTAGCACTCTACGACACTTTGAGCCACACAGTGCCACTTCCAATTTTCTGGTGGTTAAGTAGAGATAAGAGTCTCTTAGGGACTTTACAGTCCAGGCTAACTTTGAGCTACTCTCCTCAGATCTCAGCCTCCTGAGTAGTTAGGATTATAGGAGTGAGCCACCAGTGCCCAGCTATCTCATTAATTTTCAACAGTATCTATCTCAAGAACTTCAATAGGATTTTATCTTCTTACATCCAAAAAATATCCAAGAGTATATGAGTAATATAATCTGTCACATTTTGCATTGAATTTTCAATATTCCAAGAATATAAGTAAACATTTTTATTATTATTTCACAAAGGTGAATTTATAAAACAGATTCAAGTTCAAATGTTTTCATACTTACTGCTCCTCCCAAGTAAGAGCTGTAGAGAACAAGTCACCACCAATACCACCATGTTTCTCTGCAATGTTGATACCCAGCAGTCCTTGCTTTCCAGCTTTTTCCCAAAGCTCTCTACTCACTTCTCCAGCTTTCTCCCACCTGCAAATAATAAATGTATAAAAATAAAGCAAAGTTCTTTCAAATTATTTTAATGGCCACAGTTTGAATTTACAAATGATTCTGTGTAGGAATGCCTCCTTCATTTATGGTAACTCAGACACTGACTGGCCAAACCTTCCACTTCCACCTGATTTCGCTGTCATTTCTCCTTCTTTTCATTCCTGTTTGCTACTTTTTGTCCTTTGAACTCAAGGACAGAGTGCTGTCCCTGAGCTTTTGTTCTCAAGGATGGTAGTCTACCACCTGACCCACAGCCCGGCTTTGAGCTTTTTGCTGGTTAATTAAACACAAGAGTCTCAGACTTTCCTGTCCTGGCTAGCTTCAAACTGTGATACTCAGATCTCAGCTTCCTCAGTAGGTAGGATTATATGCATAAGCAACAGATGCCTGGTGTTTAGTATTATTAATATTCATATTATTTGATACGAATATTAATATTCATCAATAGTCATTGGTATTTGTTGATGACATGGTGTTTCACTTAGCATAAGTTTAGTTGTGACATGTGGTCTTAGAAATTTGCCCATGTCTTTGTAAAGTCTATGTATTTACTTAAAAGCTAAGCTCACAGAAAAAGCATACCAAAGCCAACAAAGTGCAAAGTAGTCTCAGTAAATTTAAATAACAACAGCAGGACAGTAAAAACACCTTGCAGCGTGCATCTGTCAAATGAATTTCTCATTGTGACAACTCAGTTGTCTTCTTCACTACCATTCTACTTTACAGTAGGAAGGAAAACCTAGTGCAAGAATGCTAAATAAGTACTCTATTCTTAAGCTATATCCCAATTCCAGCTTTCCTTTGAAAATGGAAATGGTGAAATGAAGAAACAGGTGGCTAGTTAAGTGATAGTGAACAAATCTGCAATTTCTTACTTTTGAAACATTATATATAGTTAAGACATAAGGTATTTGAAGATACCAAGTAGGAAAGAGTTTAGAAATAAACTTATTTTTACATCAAGACCTCATTCAACCAAAATTTAAAAGTAGTGAAGAAATAAACTTTCTCCTAGAAGAAATTATACTACAATTCTCCTTATAGTCTAGCTAATTTGGCATTCTAGCCAAAAACTATTCATTAAAAACTTACTGTAAGCTTATTTGATTATTCTACTGTATTCTTTAATTGGGGGGGGCAGTAGTGGGGCTTAAAGTCAGCCCTCACACTCTTCCTTGACTTTTTCACTCAAGGATGGTGCTCTACCACTTGACCCACACCTCCACTTCTGGCTTTTTTGTTGGTTAACTGGAGTTTCATGGACTTTTCTGCCCAGGATAGCTTCAAACCACAATCCCCAGATCTCAGTTTCCTAAGTATCTAGGATCATAGGTATGTTATAAGCTACTAATATGGCTCAGGAAGCTTATTTTAAACAACATCTAAAAATCATTGTGCATCCAGACACCAGTGGCTCACACCTGTAATCCTAGCTACTCAGGAGCCTGAGATCTGAGAACCACAGTTCAAAGCCAGCCTGGATAGGAAAAGCTATGAGACTCATTAACAATTAACTAGAAATAGCTGGAAAGGAGCCTGTGGCTCAAGCATTAGCCTTGAGCAAAATTTTAAGCTCAGTGTCCAGGCCCTGAGTTCAAGCCTGAGGGCCAGAACAAAAGAAAAAAGGAAACAAAGAAACCCAATCTCAAAAAATAAAGTTAATTTAAAAAATTTTAAAGTTCATTCATTTAAACAGATATGAACAGGGCTGAGGATAAAGTGTGGAGAAGGGTAAATGCCTAGGATAAGGGAAGCTCTGGCTTGAGACTTAGCACCACAATAAATAAGTAAATAAATAAATAAGGTATGACTTAAATGAAGAATCCTGGAACTTAAGAACATTATGAAGTAAAAATTATTATTAAAGCACAAAACACTACTTTTTATGTACAACAAACAGTATTCAGGAATTTTTTGTATATTAGGTGAAAATATGTTACTTACTCTGAGTGATAAGGAATCACTTCTTCCTGAAAGAACTTCCTTACACTTTCTCGGAAAATATCATGTTCTGAAGAAAATATTCTTCTAATTCCTATGTCTGTTAATTTTTTAGCAGAAGATGTTTCTAGACGGTCTTCTCCTCCAGAATGAGAACATCTTAAAAATATTCATTAAAAATTAATCATTAAGCAATTTATCATTCATGTAGTCTCCACTTCTAAATTCTTTTTTTTTCCACTTCTAAATTCTTAAGAAGGATAATGACCAGACATAACTACAGGCCTGTCACAAGATACATGAATTCAATTATGAAAAATTCAAACAGTACAACAAAACAATACTGCTAAGTTTTCATGTCACATAGAATAGTTAAAATAGTGCAAAAGCTTCAAAATTAGCATATCCAGAATCACACAAATGATACACTGCCACATTACATTGCCAGTGTGGGTATAAACGTAGTGTTTTCTCTACTCCCTGTTAATGCTCCTGCCACCAATGCTCCTGCTGTTCTACAGAGACTGTTTTATACTTCCTTTGTTTAAAGTTCTTCAGCTTTCTTTTTCCTAAGGTCCCCCTGGAGGGACATATCCATTGCACATTTTCAAAGTCACATCTAAAAGAACTTTTTTTTCTAAATTACTTTATTGATGTTTTAAAGGTGATATACAGCAGGGTAACTTTTACCTACATCAGGGAATAAGTATATTTTCTATTGCATAGTATCATTTGTTCCCTCCTTCTAACCTATTACCTCCCTCCCCTCTCCACCCAGAGTGCATAGTTCACTTTCCTGGATGGCCTGTACAGTTGGTGTGCTGCACTGCTGCACTTTTTCATTGTTTTCCCTTTGATTCTGTGCCCTCCCCGCACACTCCCCTAGATGTGCATGTGAATACACCTATGTAAGGCAAAAAATACAGTCATTCGCAAATGAAAAAACAAATTAAGAAATAAAAGGCCTTTGTTTCCATATCTTTGGAGTTCGTTTCAGTATGTGTATTATTTTGTATATATGTGAACAGGTGCACCTTTGTGATTCGCTTTTAAGACTATCCTCTTTTGGTCTCACTGTATGTGAGTATCTGGAATTCTGTGTAATTTGTCATGAGTTCTGGAAGTAATTAGTCCACTCAGATATTCAATGTCCTGGGAAAAAAATCTTGTCCATTTTCAATGATGTGCACAATGACTCCTATGACTTGGATGATAGATTCAAGCAAATCCCAAATCCCATCTGTACAGTGGTTTGCAACAGATCCACTGACAAGATGTTGGTCATCATGGAAGACCATGAGTTCTAGAGAGCAGATCAAAGACTTGGCTTAAAGGTTTTCATGTTCAGCCCAGCAACAATTGCCTCTTGTAGGGCCAAATCACTTTTACAGACAAGAAATTGAACACCATTCTGATAGGGATAAAAAGTTTGATCTGTCAACCTTCCTTCCACTTACATAGGTTCTTCTGGAACTTGATATACCAAGCAACTATCTGGACACTAGTGATGGGTCCTGCCAGGTCAAAGTACAGCCAATCACCCACAGAAAAGACCTCTGAAAGTCCCTGGTCACTATTTAGGTCTGGATCGGAAGCATCTGGCTGCAGCAGTGGTCACATAGTTCTTCCCTTTCATAGCTACGATAGCTCCTTCTAGCAGGATACAAAGACATGACTGATGTATTAGGCCTTCTGGTACTGCTGAAAATTTAGTAAACTAGTCCTGGCTTTTTACTGCTGTGTCCCTAAAATAATCATATATTTAAATCCTTTTCTGTTTTACATTAACTTCTGATTTGGTTTCTCTCTCCTAGATTCTGCTGATTTTCTTTTCTTTTAAAGTCTTGTCTAGAAAAGACATATTTCATGTAATCAAACTACACATTAAAATGTGTTTCTAAGGTCTAATTTAGTTTAATGTACTATTATTAAATATTTTTGTTTGTTGACACGTAACCTTTTTACTTCTGTACTTTGGCTTCTTTTCTCTTTGCTCAATGCTTTGGACTAAATTACATTCCACTAACATTCGTAATCTGAAGGCCTAACCTTTAGTGGGACTGAATTTAGAGATGGATTTGGGGAGGTAACCAAGGTTAAACAGGTCAAAGGATGAGTCATAATCTGATAAGGCTGAGGGTCCCATAAATAAGGAATTGATTCTTTCCTTCAAGAATAGGCCATTTGATTGGGCTGGGAAGGTGGCTCAGTGGTAGAGCACTTGCCTTGCATGCCTGAGACCCTGGGTTCGATTCCTCAGCACATAAGCAAAGAGAAAAAAGCCTGAAGTAGTGCTGTGGCTCAAGTGGTAGAGCGCTAGCCTTGAGCTGAAGAGCTGAGGGACAGAGCCCAGGCTCAGAGTTCAGGCCCCACGACTGGACCCCCCCCCCAAAAAAAAAAAAAAGAATAGGCCATTTGAAGACGCAGTGAGAAGGATGCAGTGTCTACACCAGGTCTACACCTTATGAGGAATTTGGTTGGGTAGCATCTTAATCTTAGATTTCTCAGTTTCTAGAAAGGTAAGAATTAAGCTTTTGTTGTATTAGCCATCTAGTACAGTACTTCACTCAGACAGCCCAAACTGACTAATATAAATTCATTTAGTGCCATTTTGTTTTAGTTTTACAGCTTCATATAACAGAGATGCCTTCCTACACCCCAACCCTAGGGATCAAACCACACATATATTAGCCAAGAGTTCTAGTGCTGAGCTACATGCCCAGCCCAAGATGCCTTTTAGGTGGTAAACATGAGCTGTGAAAAACATTTAGTATTACACTTTTTATACATTAGTTGGCCTTCAATCTTCATGCATTTTCCTGGTTACTACTGTGTCATCATTTTATGTTGCTCATTCATTCATTCATTTTGTTAACATGATTTCACTGGCTGTTTGTTCTGTGACAAGCACTGATCTACTAACTTGAGATATAAGTTAGATCCAAAACCCTTGTTCTCATGCTTGCATTCTACTCAAAAGAGATCACATAACACTAACTCATGAACACCATAAATAAGCAAATTATGTAGTATGTCAGAAGATGACAAATAGTTCTTGGGGTGAGCCAGGAACCAAAGCTGTAGTAAAAATATTGCAATCAAGGCAGGTAAAACCAGAGTGGAGAAATATATGCAAATACTTGAAGGTCAAAGGGTTACTCAAGTTTATTTCTGCAATAAAAAAAATTATAGGATGAAAGAATGCCTAGAGAAAATGCTACAAGTCTAAATGCTATGTGTGGTGTTCTAGAAAACATAAAGGCCAAGTATGGTTGTAAGAATAGTATACATGAGGTCACATATAATAAGACCAGGACATGCAAAGTATGTAAAAGATCAGTCACACTGATCTTTACTGTATCCCTATATTCACTGTATCCCTATAACTAGAATATAGTGAACTTTGGCACTGATGGCTCAGGCCTGTCTAACTACTCAAGAGTCTGAGGATATTAGTTTGAAGTCAAGCAGAAAAGTCTACAAGCCTCTGTCTAAAATAACCAACAAAAAGCAAGACTGGCTGGTCATCAATGGCTTAGGCCTATAATCCTAGCTACTCAGGAGGCTGAGATCTGAGGATCACAGTTCAAAGCCAGCCTAGGCGGGAAAGTCCATGAGACTCTTATCTCCAATTAACCACCAGAAAACCGTGGCTCTGTGGCTCAAGTGGTAGAGTGCTCACCTTGAGCTGAAGAGCTCAGGGGTAGGGTCCAGGCTTGTAGTTCAAGCCCCACAATAGACAAAAAAGGCTGACAGCATGATCTGTAAGCACAAGCACCCTGAATTAAACCCCAGTATAGGCAAGAAAAAAAAATGCTGAGACTATGAAATTAGTTTTCTTAAGAGAGTGAGTCATTTATCAAATGAGTAAGTAACAGAACCAGAATTTGCAGGCAAGCCTGCCGGGATTTAAATATTATTTATTGCATATTATAGAGACATATCCGGAAAGTTTTTAAGTAAAATACATTAAGGCATGGGAAAGTAAAAGAATAGTGAAAGTGTAAAGACTTCGAGATCAAAGATAGTTGAAAGAATATGCAGAAGAAAAAAAAAATTAAACCACTTGGAAACAAGTTTGATGGCACATTTCTTTTCTTTCTCTAGCAGAGGCGGGGAAGCTTTTTCTGCCAAGGGACATTTATACCTATCATTTACAGGCCATTCAAAATTGTCAATAAAGGCAGACAGGTGTAGGCAGCAGACAAGGTGCAGATAAGCATACTTCTCTTACTGAGTTTCAAAATGATTTTTCTAACCTTAGGGCCTGGCAGTACAGAGTAAGACATCGGTACTAAATAAATCGGCCAGCCTCTTCCCTCAACAAACCACTCAACTCACAAGCTAGGTTCTAATTACTTTGAAGGCCTCATTTACATTTTAAAAAGAAAATCTCCACTAGCATATTCTTTTAACACATAATCTCAGGCCTCACTCCGGATCTGCTGAATGAGAATCAGAAATAAAACAAGATCTTCAATGATTTGTAAGCACGTAAAAGTTTAAGCTGTTTATAATAGAACTGTAGCCAGTAACCCATTTAGAAAGTCCCTCACGTCTTCCCTTTTCCTGTATTCCCTTTGTGAGCATAAGTTTTCTTCCCATACTTCAACCAAAATAACTGATCTTTTCCCAAAGACCGTCTTAGAGCACAAAGGAGTCGTGATGCCAGTAAGTTAGAAGAGCATTGTCTTCTAAAGTTCTGGGGAAAACAGCAGAGAAGCCTGGCAATTTAAGGTCTCCTTAACCAAAGCTGTTCCAGGCCTCCACAAGTGTAAGCATTGTCTTACAGCTCTATTAGTACTTTATACTTCACAACAATGTGGTAATTGGCTACTTTATGAGTTAGGCCACCCCCTCTAATAACGAATCATAATAGATGTTTTCAGTTTGCTTATCCAGTGAATGGGCTCAGTACATCAGATGGCATCGGAGCCTTTGATCTTGTTACAAACGTCTCTGAGCCACTTAGCTCTCCCCTTTAATCCCTTCACACTTAATTACTTGAAGGATCCTGATCGTAAATCTAACGCTAATTTCACTGGCAGAGCCTAGGCCCTAATCTTTCGTGTCCGGATTATTTGTCTTGGATGCTTCCGTTCCGCGTGGCCACGGGCGAAGTCCAGTTTCCAGGTTGAGAACCAGGTGTCAGTAGTGTGCCAAGTCCACTAACTAGGCTAAAGGTCACCGGAGCGCGGACGCAGCCGCGCCCTTGTCTTGGAACCAAACTTCCGAAAGTGGGCTCCCGGGGGCGGGGGGGGGGGGGGAGGGACGGGCTCAGGACCCAGTGCCCGGCCCCAGGACCCAATGCCCGGCCCCAGGACCCAATGCCCGGCTCCAGGACCCAATGCCCGGCCCCGGGACCCGAGGGGCACTGCGCCTTCCCGGGGGTCGGCCCGGGGTGGGGGCGACACGGCTGACACCCCGTTTCCCAGCGCCAAAGGCGTTGACACGCGACGGGCGCGGGCCTGACCGCATCTCCCGGCCTGGTCACCACGGTGGGTGGCGGGGACCCAGCTCTGGCCGGGGTCGGGGCACGGAGGCCACCTCGCCCCCGCCGCCCCACGGCCGGGCCCGGCCCGGCAGCCCAGGCCCGCACTCACCTCGCGGCGGGCGGCGCGCGGCGCGCACAGCGCCCGCCCAGGACTCGCAGGGACCCACGGAGAAGGCGCGCGGCCATGGCGGGACGGCACGGGGGACGCGGCAAGGCCGAGGACGCGACTCGGACGCTCCGGGGCGTCTCCTCGCCCGCGGGACGGACAAGGCTGGGTGGGCGGACCCGCCGCGGGACCGCCCCCAAGTCCGAAAACACCTCCCCCAGCCTCCCCGGGGCCAACGCCGGGCGCGCCCACTTCCGGGGCCGAGAGCCCGGGAGGCCCCTTGGGCTCGGCACCCCCAACTTCTCGCGAGACCCTCCCCGGCTTCTCGCGGGACTCCAAGAAGTAACAAAGTTACCTTTGCCTGGCGCCTCCGGAGTTCTAAGATCGAATCCATTGTTTCTCACCTTGGGCCTCCGGATCGCTCCAAGAAGCAGCAGAACGGACCCCAACCCATAACCGCAAGACGTTCACTGGAAATCCAGTGAGAAAGTGGTCTACTTAGCGTGGACAACTGTACTGCTTTCAAAGATGTGTGCCACGATCGTTTTTGTCTTGCAGAAGTTGGTTTTCTTAAATACATATAGTACATATACTTAGCTATAGTATATATACTTAAATGTATATATATATATTACTTACATATAGCATATATACTATCGTATTTTACTGGAATGGTTTCTAGTCAGGTTATCCACAGTTTTTACTGAATTGTGTTTCATTTCAGCAAAGCCTGAGGTATTGAGTTGTATGAACTAATTTGGGATGGAGGTGGTGGTTGGTTGTAATAGGAATGATCTTACTCAAAATATGTGCAGAATGGATTTCCAAGGCGGTAAAGAAGGACGTTGAAGCTCTTCTAATAATCAAGCATACTACTATTCCATGGTCCTGAAATGATAGAAATGAAAAGATTTTTTGTCTCAGAAATCTACAACTAACAACAGCTGAATATAGGACATGACAAAATCTACAAATAACAACTGAATGTAGGACATGATGTTTTAGATTATTTTAGCGGTTACTAGGTACAGCTTAATGCTAAACCAATTGCATGCATGAAGCCCTAGCAGGGGGTGGGGGTGAAGTTGGGGGGGAGTTTAAACTTTATGCAGAGGAATTTAAATAGTATTCGTTGACAGAACAGAATTCCATTGTTTTTGTTAGAACCCCGGACTCCATGGCCTGCCACCCCTGGCTCTTTTCTGTACTTCATGTCAAAATATTTGACTAGCTTCATAGATCCAAATCTTGGTCTATCAAGATGACAATGATCAAGTAACCTGCTCATACTAGGAAATAAAGAACCTGTAAAAGATTTTTTTTCTATCTTTAAGTGCAGTCTACACTTTTAACCACACACACACACACACACAC
This sequence comes from Dipodomys merriami, assembly GCF_024711535.1. Lineage (NCBI taxonomy): Eukaryota > Metazoa > Chordata > Mammalia > Rodentia > Heteromyidae > Dipodomys > Dipodomys merriami. The sequence continues at coordinate 24,038,963 of NW_027202270.1, read as the reverse complement.
ACAAATATGAGTGTATGTTTCCCCATATATCAAACAATTTGTTGTCACTCAACACCTAGGGATTAATTCAATTATGACATTCTCTGCCTACACATTTCAGATTCCTCTTGGGTTAAGTCCCACAATACTACACTCACTTCAGAAGCCAACTTCAAATCACAGGTGGTGTTGAGTGTTTTGAACCAGCTATAAGTTAGTGTTCTTACAATATGTCCCCCTTGCTACTTCTAGGATGACCCATAGATTCAGAAAAACATGTAGGTTTACCTGTTTTAGGAAAAATAGGTACAGATGGAAGAGATGTTTAGGACAGGTGTTGGGGAAGGGGACACAAAACTTGTCTGGCCTACTCCACTCCTAGTAAATCCATCTGTTAAGCACATAGATGACCATCAAACCTTATTTTATAAATCTTCTTTTTATAGAGCTCAGTCATCAATCCACTCTCCTATTCTCTACTCCTACCCCTTTCTTGAAAATTGGCAGGTGGAACTGAAAGGTCAGATTTTTCTTTTTGTGAAACTTAGGATTGAACTCAGGGCATGGGATGGTAGGCTGGCACTCCGCCATTAGAGTCACACCGCAGCTCAAGTTCTGAGTTTTTAATCCACTGACCACTTGGATTTGCTGGTAAGCATCTCTTTCTGGGCTACATCGGGCCCACCCATGACCTATTATCTAAGGAATTATATCACTCTTTAAGGAATTACAATAGAGGAATATTGTGAATAACAGCACCAGGAATGCTGAGGGTGTTAGCAACTCTGTGACAGGAATAGGAATAGAGAAAAATATCTTTCTTATTATGCCAAAGGGCTCCTGTACTGAGGGTCTGCACAGAGCCTCTGAGAAATGAAGATAACAACACAGACCACTTCAGTGTGCCTCAGGGTAGTGTGACCATTAATTTCAGCACTTGTTGATTTGATCAGACTATCTGATGGCTCCGTACAGAATTCTGTGCAGTCAGTAAGTCTCACAGAGGATTCTTGAACCCTTTAAGTATATGGACCACAAATTCGTCTTAACTTTGGATAATTAATGAGCTATTTTATATAAAATGCTTAAAACCATGCTCAGTACATAACCTTAAAATGATAGCTGTTTTATCTACAAATTCAATGCGATACCTATCATTATTCCAACCTCATTCTTCAATGAAATAGAAGAAGCAATCCAAAAATTCATATGGAACAATAAAAGACCCCGAATAGCAAAAATGATCCTTAACAGAAAGAATAGTGCTGGAGGAATATCAATACCAAATTTCAAACTCTACTACAAAGCCATAGTAATCAAAACAGTTTGATACTGGCACAAGAACAGACCAGAGGAATAGACCTGAAGACCCAGAAATGAACCCACAGACCTATAGTCACCTAATCTTCGATAAGGGAGCTAAAAAAATAGAATGGAAGAAAGATGGTCATTATTTATTCACCTGTAGAAAACTAAAGCTAGATCCTTATATATCACCCTGCACCAGAATCAACTCCAAATGGATCAAAGACCTTGGACTCAAAGCAGACACCCTGGAAACATTACAGAAAGGAATAGGAGAAACTCTAGGTCTCCTTGGCACAGGCTGAAAGTTTCTTAATAGAGACCCAGAACACAACAAATCAAAGAAAGGTTGGACAAATGGGACTGCATGAAGCTGCAGAGCTTCTGTATGGCAAAGACATAGCTAGCAAGATCAATAGAAAGCCCATGGATTGGGAGAAGACCTTTACTAGCCATACAACAGACAAGGGTCTCACACAGAGCTCCACATAGAACTCCCCTATGACCCAGCAATCCCACTTTTGGGCATTTACCTGAATGATCACAAACAAGACCATATTAAAGCTACCAGCACAACTATGTTTATTGCAGCATTATTTACCATAGCTAAGATATAGAACCAATCCAGATGCCCCTCAATAGATGAATGGATCAAGAAAATGTGGTATATATACACAATGGAATTCTATGCCTCCATCAGAAAGAATGGCATTGCCCCATTTGTTAGGAAATGGAAAGACTTGGAAAAAATTATATTAAGTGAAGTAAGCCAGGCGCAAAGAAGCAGGTCCCATGGTTTCCCTTATTTGCAATAACTAGTATGTCTGAAACAAGCAGAAAAGGTCAGGTAATATGATGTTAAGCGAAATGAACCCCAAGATAAGGACACAAATGGTTTTTTCTTTCTTGCTATGTTTCTAATGTATTTGTAAGATACCACGTGATTTTTTTGTTGCTTTGTATGTCCCTCTTCCACAGTATAACCCCTGTATTTGATGTCAGTTCCCTGCATCTTGTATATACATATCTCTAATTTGGAGAGGGGAAGGGAAAAAACAAAATGCTTAAATAAGGATACAACTTGACCCATTGTAACAATGAGATGTACAAGATAGTGAGTTGAAAACAAACTTTACAATTTAGTTGGAGACGAGGGGAGGAGAGGAGGGGGGAGTGTAGTTGTGGAGGTGGGAGGGAAGGGATGGTAGGGGAAAAACAAAGGAGGAGGCAACAATGCTTGATAGGAAATGTACTCATTACCTTACTCATATAACTGTAACCCAACCCTCTGTACAGTATTTTTACAATAAGAAGTATTAAAATAAAAATTTTTAGCTGTTTTAATTCCCCATTTGCTTCCTCACAAGCCTTTGCCCTTTTAGGGGACAATTACTTTAAATAATGAACTTTTTATAACCAAATAGATATAAAAATATTTTGCCCATTTCTGTAAGAACTCCAATAGTTATATTTCCAATCAAATAAGATGGTACTAAAGTAAAACTGTCGAGGTATTATTTGGGACCAGCAAACTTTAGGGGTACTCCTCACACGGTCATTTTGCTGGTCTGCATATAGGGCTTAGGGTACCCATGTGGGTAAGATTTCTCTAGACTGTAGGAATTTCTGTAATGTCCATGGAAAGTACATAAGAAGCTCCCAATCTACCTTCAGAGTAAATAGTTTATGATTTATAGAGATATGTTCTATTATACTATACATTTGTATAAAAAAGATGAGAAAACTGGCTCTTATTCAGATTCTCAAATACTAATATTTTCCCCAACAGCTACATACGCCTATATTTTCTGATTTACTTGAGAATAAATTGGATATATCATGTTCTTCTTCCTCAACCATTTATCTCTTAAGAAGAAAGGATTTCCCTCAATAATCGTAGTAGAGTTTTTCAATATAGAATATAGAATACAATATTCTTAAATAATTTATAGTCCATGTTCCAATTTCAGCAGTTGTTCCAATTATATCCCTTTATTGTAATGAGGTCTAATCCAGAATCCAGGATTCTTTTTTTCTTTCTCTTGAAGTGATAGAGTCCTAGGCCTCAGGTATATATATCAAGCATTCTAATAGCTATATCCCTTGTCTCTCCACCCCTGGGATATTTTGTTTTCTATCTCACTAGAATCCTTTTACTTGCAGTAGTTCCTTTTGCCTTTATTATTATTTTTCTTTCTTTCCTTTATTCACTCTTTTTGTTTTGGTCTTACCTTCCTTTTTATTTTTGTCTTTACTTATCATTCATGCATTTGACAGTGTGTGTGTGTGTGTGTGTGTGTGTGTGTGTGTGTGTGTGTGTGTGTGTGTGTGTGTTTGCATGTGCACACCAGTCTTGGGGCTTAAACTCAGGACTGTCAGGTGCACTGTCCCTAAGCTATTTTGCTCAAGCTAGGGCTCTACCACTTGTGTCACAGTTCTACTTCCAGCTCCCCATTCCCCACATCCCTTAAGGGTCAGTTGGAGTTAAAAGTCTCATGGACTTTCCTGCGTGGGTTGGCTTTGATATCAGCTTCCTGAGTAGCAAGGATTACAGGCATGAGCCACCAGTGCCTAGCAAGCCTTATATTTTTTTTGAAAACTACAAGTCAGGTATTTTGCAGAAATTATTTAGTTGGTTTTATTTTTTCAGGTTATCTGATGGAAGAATTGGTGCAAGAATTTTGTGGTGTCCCTCATGCAGGGTTCAACAGAACTGTATTTCATAACATTTCTTCTTGTGAAATATATATGTATATATGTTTCAAGCCTGAATATCTAGATATTCAGGTGGCTGGGAAAGTCTATGTTTTCTTATCTCCAACTAACCAGAAAAATGCCCAAGGTGTAGATGTGACTCAAACTGAAGAGTGCCAGCTTTAGCAGAACTATATATGTACATATTTATAACATATATTATGTATAATTTTATTGCCATGGTAATGTACAGAGGAGTTACATTAAATACATAAGGTAGTGAGTACATTTCTTGTCAAACTTATCCCTTCCTCATTTTTCTCCTACTTTCCCTCCCCTACCCCACCCACAAATTGTACAGTTCATTTCCAACATATTATGAGTATTGTTGTTGTATTGATTCACTCTTTGTCCTTTGCTCACCATTTTGTTCTTCCCCTTCCCTTCCCTAGTACAGAAAAATGTATATATAATACCTAGGGTACCAAAATCGAATACAGTGACAACAGGGGATAAACCATATGAGAAAAAAAACACAAAGGAAAAAGAAATCATAGTACATGAAAAACAACAACATCAACAAAGAAGACCCTCCTTTCCATATCTTGAAGTTCATTTCACTTAGTATCATCTTATATGGTCATAGGTACATAGCTATTGAGCTATTCTGCTCACCTTCTAGGACTATCCCAGATGTATATTAATTATTACAAATGAGGGAAACCATTGGATCTGTTTCTTTGGGTCTGGCTTACTTAAAATGATTTTTTCCAAGTCTTTCCATTTTCTTACAAATCCAGTTTTATCCTTTATGACATAGTAGAAAGTAAAAAGATAGAACAGAATATTTTTACAGACCTAAACTCAAGTTGAAGAGTCTCTCTTAGGGTTCCTTAATCTCTCCATCCCTCTCTTTCCTTACTTGTGACATAGTGATTATTAATAGTATCTACCTCACATACTGTGGTGAGGCTAAAACAAGAATAACTATGTAAAACATCCACTCTGACAGCAGTTGGAGTTCAGTACACTGTAACATTGACTTGTTTCCTCACTCTAAATCTAAAGAGAGACCATGTTAATGCTCAAATTACTAGGGAGACAAATGAAACCCATAGATACTGACCCATAGATCTTCCTTTTGATTTAGTTCTGGCATCATTCATTTGAAAAATGCTTCTGATGGCTGCTCTTTCTGTTGCCAGTGATTTAAACTAAACTCTTTATTGGACATTTACACAATTCTGTGTTGTTTGTAGACTATAGGAGCAAGAACAGGTTACCAGAGTTGGCTTTTAAGTCTCTTAGCTCTTTTCATTTCTTTCAGTAGTTTGTTCTTTCTTTTTTAGACAAAGCAGGACAAAGTGTTTAAGTCCTTTTAATTAATAGCATTTCAGAAAATGCTGGTCTTGGTAAAACCTTTGACCTAGAATTCAAAGTAACACAAGGGATTTTTAAAATGAATACAAAAATAGGTTAAAGTACAAAGGAGTTTGATTTGTCCAGATTTTAAAACTGAGTAATAATTCCAACTTAATGCTCTGGTCTGTTATAAACAACTGTTGACAATTATAGGTAGTAACCTTTTCACCTTTGGGAGAACATTCATTCTTCAAGGGATGGAACAAAATCTAGATCATGAAGAAACAGAGGGATTGTCTTGCTACCTGGAAGCTTTAAAAATTATATCCATTTGAAAATGAATAGTAGTGTCACAAGGTTATATGTCAGCAGGATGTTTGGAAAATGGAGTCAATAAATGGGCCAAAGTTAAGAGATTATCGTATAAATAAAATGGATAAAAAAAACAAAAAGACTGGACAAAATCAGGGCCCAACTAGAATCTGCCATATGCTTGAAAACTATTCTGACTTGCCTGAATTTCCTGCTTTGAAGACTGCTTTGTTTCTAGAGCAGACAATCTACTAGGAAGCATGGATTTAGTAAGTACAGCACGGATTATTTAAAACTGCGAACTCACTTGTAATGGAAGAATAACAGTATAATCATTATGATTATTGAATAGTTGGGAGGATTTTTCATATTATGGGGGATGAGTGATGAGTATAACTACAGGATGACAATTAAGCACTGAAAATGGTATTTGATATTTTTATTAGTGAGAAATATCCATATTTTAGAGTACAAAAAAAGAGGGGGCAGAGCAAATCCTAAAGAGGTGGGAGGAGAGGACAGAATTGGAACTAAGATTTTAGACCCCAGGCTGAAAGACCAGGAGTCCTACATTACGTTCAGCCACTCTCCCCTATATGTCAAATAAAGAAACATTGTGAAGGTCAGAGAAAGGAGATTTATTACATGGCAGCCATAGGAAAACTACATTTCAGTACATCTTCAGCCATCTTTGAGATTGCAGACATTGGCTTTAGGTTAAGTAGGGAGACTTGGAGACAAGAGATGAGAAAAAGATACGTGGTTGAAACAGTTGTAAGTCACAGGTATAGCCTGATTGGCTATACTCTTAGTCTTTGTCTTTGAGTTCTTACAAGTTACCACTTTACTTCTAGAAAGGAACAGGAACAAGTTGCCTGGTGGCTGATGAGCTGAGCTCTTTGTCTGTTTTCTTTTGGATCAAAAGATGTCATTTTATGTTTCAGGAGCAACTTACCTTCAAGCCACAAAATACTTATCAGTGAATCTTATTCTTCTGGAGTCAAAGGACACATGTGAAATAAAGACTTTTAGTTGAATTATGGGCTCAGCAAACATCTTTTTTTTCTTTTGCCAGTTCTGGGGCTTGAACTCAGGGCCTAGGTACGATCCTTGAGCTTCTTTTGCTCAAGGCTAGCACTCTACCACTTGAACCACAGCACCACTTCCAGCTTTTTCTGTTTATGTGGTACTAAGGAATCAAACCCAGGCTTCATGCATGCTAGGCAAGCACTCTACCCCTAAGTCACATTCCCAGCCAGCAGAAACAGCTTTTATGTTGCTTCATACAGCATGTCTTAAAGAAAAACACCTTGTAGTTGAAATTTAAGTATATATATATATATATATATGTTTATATATAATATTACTTTTCTATATATAAGATATATTACTTTTCTATAAATATATACATGAAATATATTACTTTTCTCTATATAAATTACTTTTCTATAATATGTATAACTTTTCATATATATATATATAATGTATATATATATATATATATATTACCATTTCTAAAAATTACTGACTCTTTACTTGAGCCCATAAAGTAACTGATAGTAGGGGAGAAACATGGTATCCCTGATCCCATTTTTAAGCTGTTTTATTCTGAGTCTTTCCTTCCTGCAATCACCTTGGATTCCAGGACTAATTATTAGCATTCTATGTAGGGACTGAAACTACCCCCAAGGAAAAGAATAGTAGAACCTTTCAGGACAGATTCCTTCTGCTCTCCAAAGAAGATGAATCCTGGAGCAGGAAAAATCTCAGGAGAAACCAGAATGCTCTTGCTAGGTGGTGATAGTGATAACTTCTCCAGAATCCCCCATGTGAACCAGGTCTGATAAGCCTGGGCACACTTTCCCTGGGGCTGGTTAATTCTGAATATTTCTTATTCCCTTCCCAGTTCTTCTTCTGTTTAAATCTAAAGCTCATGTCTTATCAGAAAATGGGTCAAAGTGCTTAGTGTGTGATTTGTTTCTGTAATGTGATACATCTTTCTTTGTTAACTCACCATCGCCCATCTGTTTATTTAACATATTAAGGAAAATTGCTAGACGTGATATGTGAAAACTGTGTGGTTAGGCCTCTGGCCTAGAATAGGTACAACCCTGCTCCAGATCTTTAATCAAATAGACAAATCTCTCCCCCGCCACCTCCCACTCTCATATTTTATACAGATGAAGGTAGAAACAGCTCTTAATCACAGTTTGTTCTAGAACTTAATATTTTACCTATTATACCAGCTAGAATATCTAAAATCTATTTTGTATATATTCTAGTGCTTATTCCATTTGATACTAAGTGATAGAAGAGACTGCTTGCTGGGGGCTAACGGCTCATGCTTATAATCCTAGCTACTCAGGCCATTGAAATTTGAGGATAAATACTGGAAGTCAGCTAGGGCAAGAAAAGTCCGTGAGACTAATCTCCAAATAACCACTAAAAAATCTAGAAGGGGAGCTGTTGCTCAAGTGGTAGAGTACTAGGCTTGAGCAAAAAGAAAAAAGGCAACTCTGGGCAGCACCCAGGCCCTGAGTTCAAGCCCCAGGATACACACACACACACACACACACACACACACACACACACACACACACACACACACACACACACACACACAAAACTACTTGTGCTTTTGTTCTGATACCTAGCAAACACTATAGTCCCCATAGTCCTTTCCAAACTTGTTTGAAATGCCACCTGCTCTAATCCAAGTCACTAGTACTATTCTTATGCCCAGTTAAGGATCCCCAAAGACCATCAAGGAGCCGATACTGATGTATGTGTGCTTACACAAGAGTCATTGATTACAAGCTGGAGCCTGGACTCACAACCACCACCCACGCAGCGAGTCAGAGTTGAGAGCCATGACCCTTCCTTCAGCAGGATTTTTATAGGGTTTCAGGAGCATTCTATACACCATAGCATCACTTAACAAATCATATCACACCAGGGGAAATTCATAAAAATAATTCTAAAAGATGATTAGTTTAACCAGTGGTGGGAACCGACCAGGGACTGGGGGTTGGCTGGTTCATGGGGCTGATGCTCTTCAAAATGTCTGGTTAAAGCAGATGATCTGAGCTGTGACCAAGTGGTCTTTATTTTGCAGGAACATTTGGAACTTAGCTGTAGTTAGGGGAATTTACCATAAAGGGGGTTGTTCCTGGAATTTGGGCTCAAGGGGAGTTGCTGATACAGTTCCTGGAATTTGTTATAGTGCCTTAACAGGATAGAATCTAAACCTAAAATGGCTATATTATATTTTGTTGGGGCTTCACACTATGTATGTATGAATGTATAAAAACTGAGTGACAATTATTTTATCATTTTATTTGATCCAAAGAATAAAACCTTGATGACACATTAAGAATCTGAAAAACTAGAGTTTGTTTTCCTAAATTTATATGGAACCTTTCTTTTTACCTTCCAGATGACCATAATTTCATCTTATCTTCTTTTTCTATTAGCATATATTATTTGTACAAAGAAGTCTGGCGATCTTTTTAGCCTTATTTGAATAGTTACATTTACATAATCCCAATAGGATTCGGAATGTACTTGCTGATGCCTCATTTGGCACTGAGAGGTTTGATCCTGTACAAAGAGCAGTCCTTGGACTGCATTTTATCAAAAATAAAATATTAAACCAAATTATAATTAAAAATTTACATTGTTGGGCTGGGAAGGTGGATCAGTGGTAGAGCGCTTGCCTTGCATGCCTGAGGCCCTGGGTTCTATTCCTCAGCACCACATAAACAAAAAGAAAAAAGCCAGAAGTGGCACTGTGGCACAAGTGGTAGAGCGCTAGCCTTGAGCTGAAGAGCTGAGGGACAGCGCCCAGGCCCAGAGTTCAGGCCCCACGACAGGACCCCCCCAAAAAATTTATATTGTCAACTGTTAGTTTATAAACAGAAACTGTTCAGATCATTAATTACATTTCAAAAGTATTCTTCCTTTCTCCCTCCTTCCTTCCTTCCTCTCCTTTCCTTCCTCTCCTAACCTTCCTCTTTTTTCCCTCCCTCCCTCCCATCTTTCCCTTCCCTCTCTTCCTCCCTCCTTCCCTCTTTTCCTTTTTTCCCCTCCCTCCCTCCCTCCCTCCTTTCTTCCTTCCTTCCTTCCTTTTTTGTACTTTTGCTCAAGGCTAGATAGAGCTCTAACACTTGAGCCACAGCTCCACTTCAGGCATTTTGGAGGGTAGTTTCTTTCTTGGAGACAAGAGTCTCAAGGGGGCTGGGAAAGTGGCTCAGTGGTAGAGTACTTGCCTTGCATGCATGAGGCCCTGGGTTCGATTCCTCAGCACCACATAAACAGAAAAAGTGGTAGAGCACTTGCTTTGAGCTGAAGAGCTGAGGGACAGTGCCCTGGCCCAGAGCTCAGACCCACACTGGCCAAAAAAAAAAAAAAAGTCTCAAGGATTTTCTTAACTGGTTTTGAAAGGTGATTCTCAGATCTCAACCTCCTGAGTAGCTAGGATTTCAGGCATGAGCCATCAATGCCTGGCTCAAGTGTTCTTTACTTTTTACTTAACCCATGTTTATCTTTATCTGCCAGGAACTTCTTCAACTTTCCATTTCCCTCTCAAATTTATCTTCATGCCCATCTGTTCTTCAAACAAGGAAAACATCTGACCAGGGGCTGGTGGCTCAAGCCTATAAACTTTATTCAGAAGCCCAAGATCTGAGGATCACAGTTTGAAGCCAACCCCAGCAGAAAAATTCCTGAGATTCTTAACTCCAATAGACAGCAAAAGGCTGCAAGAGGATGTGTGGCTTAAATGTTAAAGCACCAATCTTGAGCAAAAAATCAAGTGGAGAGCACAAAGTCCTGAGTTCTATCCCAAGAATCTGCACAAAAATTAATAGATATTACCTTTTTTCCTGAAGTATTTACTTACCTAATGTCCACATTTCTGGCAACATAATATAACAACATTTTGTTAATTATTCATAAATGAAAATCAGTTTATGAGTATAGGAGTTCGCTAATCTGTGAACATAAAAAATTTCTCCCTTTGTTTATATTAGAATTTTATAGATGTGTTTTTATATTAATATTTGATTTTCCTGAATTTTTTCTTTATATAATTTTTCCCAATGACTATTTTTTTCAATACTATACATTGAGTCACTGTCTCAGTCCATTAGGTCTGCTGTAACAAAATACTATAGATTAGGTGGCTTATAAACCATAGGCATTTATGTCTTGCAATTCTAGAAGCTGAGAAGTCCAAGATCCAGGTATTAGTAAATTCCTGGATTGGTGAGGGCTCCTTATAAAGCAGTCTTCTCTTTTTAATCAGTCACACAGGGCTGAAAGAGTCAGGCATACTAGGACTCTCCTATAAAGACATAGAGGAATTGCTCTCTCACCTAATGACCTCCAAAGGGCTCCAAATCTTAAAAACCCCAGGTGGTTAGGATCTTGCCACATATGAATCTTGGAAGCCACATCAACATTCAGTTCACTGCAATAATCTCTTCTTTATTCCCTCTTGATTTTAAAACACTACCCCATGCTTCCTTCTGTATCCCATATATTAATACAGAGATTAGATGGTTCCTACACCAAGATGACATGTAATTTCACGAGCTGTTCCATATAAAAACTTTAAATTAAAAAGTTAAAATACTACATTATTTACATTCTCTTTTGTTTGGAGATCTACTTATGTATTTTTCTAGTCATTGATTTTCAAGTCTATACATGCCTTTTGGTTCAGTAATTTCCCAGGTGTTATAGACAAAGAAAACTTGTTTATTAACTTTATGGAAATTGATTGCAGAGACATACAAAAACAAACAAATAGTTCAAGCATTGATAATACAATGGAGATGAGACTTCCATCTCCTCTTAAGCATAAAACTGTTTGCACTTTGAGAATGGGAATGTGGGAGAAAGAAAAGGAGAGTGGGAAGAAGGAATGTGTGTGTGTGTGTGTGTGTGTGTGTGTGTGTTAGAGAGATACTAAAATGTGCAAACACAACTTTGTGCTAGTTGCTTATCTCAGACTTTTCAACTGTGGAAAGATGGTATCACTTGCCTCTGGTGAAAGTGGCTCAGTGGTAGAGTACTTGCCTTGCATGCATGAGGCCCTGGATTTGATTCCTCAGCACCACATAAACAGAAAAAGCCAGAAGTGGCACTGTGGCTCAAGTGGTAGAGCACTTGCTTTGAGCTGAAGAGCTGGGGGACAGCGCCTTTCCTGTGTCCCAGAGGAGCTGGTAATTTGTGTGCTCATTTTTGTTGAATAGCATGAACATTTGAATTTCCTTTCTAATCTCTTCCATGACCCACTCTTGATTCAGCAGTGTGTTGTTCAGCCTCCATGTGTTACTGGACTTTCTTTGGTGGCTTTTGGTGTTGAGTTCTAATTTTATTCCCTTGTGGTCTGAGAGAATGCAAGGTATAACTTCAATGTTTCTGAATTTGGACGTTTGCTTTGTGGCCTAAAATGTGGTCTATTTTAGAAAATGTTCCATGTGCTGCTGAGAAAAATGTGTAGTATGGTGGTTCCTCAAAAGACTTCACATAAAGCTCCCCTATGACCCAGCAGTCCCACTTTTGGGCATTTACCCAAATGTTTACAAACAAGACCACACTAAAGCTACCAGCACAACTATGTTTATTGCAGTATTATTCACCATAGCTAAAATATGGAACCAATCCAGATGCCCCTCAATAGATGAATGGATCCAGAAAATGTGGTATATATACACAATGAAATTCTATCCCTCCATCAGAAAGAATGACATTTGCCCCATTTGTTAGGAAATGGAAAGACTTGGAAAAAATTATATTAAGTGAAGTAAGCTAAGCCCAAAGAAATATAGGTCCCATGATTTCCCTTATTTGTCTAGTATATGTATGAGTCAAGCAGAAAAGGTTAGATAAGGTGATGTTAGAAAAATGAACCCTAAGATAGGTATTTTAAATGTTTTTTTTCCTTTCATGCATTAGTTTCTAATGCAATTATAAGATTATTTCTTTGTTGCTTTGTACGTCCCTCCCCCACAGTATAACCCCTGCTTTCACTGTATTTGATGTCAGTATAATTTGTAGAGGGGAAGGGGAAAAACAAGTCGTTTAAATAAGGATACAGGTGGACCCATTGCAACAGTGAGAAGTACAAGTTGTCATGTCGAAAAGGAACTTTACAACTTGCGGGGGGGGGGGGGGGCTGATTGGGTGGGGGAGGAGGGAGGATGGGAAGGGTAAACAAAGGAGGAGGCTACAATGCTTGATAAGAAATGTACTCACTATCTTGCCCATGTAATTGTAACCCCTCTGTACAGTATTTTCACAATAAAACAATAAAAATTAAAAAAATTAAAAAATAATAATAATAAAAGAAAGATGCTATCACTATGGATTGTGGTGAGGATAAATGCTTTAAAGCACTGGGCTCCTTGTAAACACTATCATCTTTTTTCTTTTGTCCATCATAGGGCTTGAACTCTGGGTCTTCAGCTCAAGGTGAGCACTCTTCCACTTGAGCCACAGCACCACTTCTGTTTTCTGGTGGTTAATTGGAGATAAGAGTCTCATGGAGCCGGACACCGGTGGCTCACACCTGTAATCCTAGCTACTCAGGAGGCTGAGATCTAAGGATTGCAGTTCAAAGCCAGCCTGGGCAGGAAAGACTGTGAGACTCCTCTTTCCAATAAATCACCAGAAAACTGGAAGTGACACTGCAGCTCAAGTGGTAGAACACTACCCTTGAGCTGAAGAGCTGAGGGACAGTGCCCAGGCCCAGAGTTCAAGCCCCACAACCAACCAAAAAAAAAAAAAAAAAAAAAGAGAGGAATCTCAGGGATTTCTTAATCCCTTATCCTTTAGGATAGTTGTATATACAACTGTATACACCCAGGTTTAAAACAAACAGACTGGTCTGGGAGGGTGGCTCATGGTAGAGTACTTGCCTTGCATGCATGAGGCCCTGGGTTCGATTCCTCAGCACTACATAAACAGAAAAGGCCAAAAGTGGTGCTGTAGCTCAAGTGGTAGAGTGCTAGCCTTGAGCTGAAGAGCTGAGGGACAGTGCCCAGGCCCCAGAGTTCAAGCCTCATGATGGACAAAGATGACAAAGATTTTATTAAAGTGTCTTATCCTTCTCTTACACAGAGCCAAGGCCTGATTTCAGACATTTTAAGTGCACCTGCATTTTGACTGTGTCCCTTCCTATGAGATCAAGTGTAGAGTTTTTCACTTGTAGTATCATGTCTGCATGGAGAACATTTGCATTTTGAAATTGGAATTATGGACTCAACCTATAGTGATTTTCTTTTAATACGTGGAGGGAAATAATCTCTAAATAGTATTTGCATTGTAAGTTTCCACACAGCTTCTTCTGGAGAAAATACATGTTGTCTTTGGTATAGTATCTATATCTATATCTATATCTATATATATCATCTTTGTAGCTAAAGAAAGTTCTAGTGCAATTTGACCTTGCTTGATATATGGTCAAGAGTTTATTTTAAAAAAATGTCTATTTTAGAAAAATAGTTACCTTCTAAGATAAATCAAAAATATCTTCATAAATTCATAAAACTGAGGCACACATTTCAAGTCATCAGATTGTTTTAGAAGGCTCACTCATTTAAGTGAGAACTATAGAACTCTGAGTTTTCATTTCATTGAGAAAACAAGTAAATATAACATATAGGTAATAAGAGAAACATATAGGTAATAAAAAACATATAGGTAATAAGAGAAACAAATCTTGTTCTACTCCAACAATGTATGAACTTATAAGAGCTATAATGAAAACATCATTGGAGTTTAATGACTGGGTAATAGTAAAGTGAAATAAAGTTTATATTTCTTTTTCAATACCCTTGAATCAAGTACTCATTATTCTATTCAGTGTGTGCCACATTCTTGTTGTTGTTGTTATTGTTGGTGATGGGGCTTGAACTCAGGGCCTCTCCCTGAGCTTCTGTGCTCAAGGATAGGATAGCACTCTACCACTTTGAGCCACAGTACCACTTCCGGTCTTCTGGTAGTTTATTGGAGATTACAGTCTTACACACTTGCCTGCCCAGGCTGGTTTAGCATTGTGTTCCTCACATCTCAGCTTCCTAAGTCCCTAGGATTACAGACCTGAGACACAGGCACCTGGCTTCATGTTACATTCTTATAACCTCAAATTATAGAAAGTAGATAAGAATGTAGTCAAGGGACGTGAATACAAGTACTTTATTTTTTACTTATGTCTTAAGAAGAAAAAAATAGTTTGTGCTGTTTATTATGCTGAACTTTTTGGTTGCTGTATTTGTTGTTGTATTTGGTTTTGTTTTTGTGTTGAGATAGGATCTTACTAAGTAGCACGTGCTGCCTCTCCACTTCCTACAAAGCCCAGTCTGGCCTGGAACTTGTAATCTTCAGCCATGTTCCTGATGGCTGGACTTACAGGCATGAATCACCAGGTCTGGCCAGTTGGATTGAACTTTGATCACAAATAATACAATCATTTGCAAGTAAAGACAAATCATACAATAGCAGCAAAATTGGTCTCTGTGCTCAAAAGTAGTATTTTGGGAGAGTGCTAGTCATATTTACTTATATTAAGACTTACAGAAATAGGAAAAATTACGTTGACTTTATTTTAAACAAGTATTTTAAACAAAGTAACCAGTGTTGTTAGTAAACTTTCATTCCTTTGACCATATACAATGATTGAAATTGTTTTGGGTGGGTAATAGTAAGCATGAAACGTCTGAGATTGGCAGGTATTTCTGTTTTGACTCTAGCTAATTTCATCTATCACAATAAATTCCATTAATTTTCTTTTAAGGCTGAGTAAAACTCCATTGTACACATACATATTTTCTTTATTCATTTGTTATTGGTTATCTGGCCCATTTATATAAGTTAGCTATTGGGATTAATGCAATTATAAACATAAATATGCAAGTCTTTTTTGGGAGGGTGGTCCAGTTGTGGGCCTGAACTCTGGGCCTGGGCACTGACCCTCAGTTTTTCAGTTCAAGACTAGTGCTCTACCACTTTAGCCACAGTGCCACTTCTGGCTTTTTTTTTCTTCTGCATATGTGGTGCTGAGGAATTGAACCCAGGGCCTCATGCATGAAAGGCAAGCACTCTACCACTGAGCCACCTTCCCAGCCCTGTGCAAATCTTTTTTACTCTGCACATAGATTCTTTTGCTGGGCATGCATGCCCAGGAATGGCATAGCAGGATTATATAGTAACTCTGTTTTTAGCTTTTTCCCCCCTGTGCCCAGACTGGGACTTGCGCTCAGCTTCTCAGTCTTTTCCAGCTTATTCACTCACTGCTAGTACTCTCTTACTTGACCTTCACCCCCACTACTGGCTTTTGGCTGATTAGTTGGATTTGTCTTCCCTGAGTGGCTCCCAGTCTTGAACTCCCAGCTAGCTGCCTGTGGTTTTAATGTTCTGAGGAAGGTATTTGTGATAGTGTCTGCACTAATACATATTCCATCAACTGTGTGTAAAGATTTATTTTCCCGTGCATCCTCATCAGCACTCAGTTTTGTTTTTATTGCTGATAGCCGTCCTGACTTCAGTGAGATGAAAGCTCAATTTAGATTTTGGATGTGCAATTTCCCTGAGGGAATAAGATGTTGAACATTTCTTTATGCACATATTGACCACATGTACCTCTTCTGAGGATTGTCTATTCAATTAGTTTGCCCATTTGTTGACTGGACTGTTTGTTCTACACTTGTTTAATTTTGTGAGTAATTTATCTATCTATCTATCTATCTGTCTCTCTCTCTATCTGTCTGTCTGTCTATCTATCTATCTATCTATCTATCTATCTATCTATCTATCTATCTATCTATCTATCATCTATCTATCTATCTATCTTGTCCGTTGTGGGGCTTGAACTCTGGGCCTGGGTGCTGACCCTCAGTTCTTCAGCTTGAGCCACAGCACCACTTCCAGTTTTCTGAGTGGTTTATTGGACTTTCCTGCCTGGGCTGGCTTTGAACTGCAATCCTCAGATCTCAGCGTCCTGAGTAGCTAGGATTACAAGTGTGAGCCACTGATGCCCAGCTTTGTGTGTAATTTATATATGGTGAATATTAATCCCTTTTAGCCAAAGTAATGGCTGGAAAAGATGCTTTCTCATTCTATGGATTGTCTCTGCAGTCTGGTAATTGTTGCCTTTCTTGTGGAGAAGCTTTTAAATTTGATGCGATTGCATTTATCAATTCTTGCTTTTATTTCTTGAGCTATTAGAATCCTGTTTAGAAAGGTATCACCTGTACCTACACCTTTTAAGTGTTTTCTCATTTTCAAAGTTAATTTGGTCAAGTTTGAATTGAAAATAGCAAGATATAGGGATGTATTTTTATTCTTTTACATGTGAATATTCAGTTTTTCCAGCATGATTTATTAAAGTGGCTGCCTTTCTACAATGTATATGTTTTTTACCCCTTTGTAGAGAGTCAGATAACTTTAGCTCTATGAGTTTATTTCTGGATCCCTAATTCATTCCTTTGGTCTACATGTTTGTTTTTGTGTCAGTGCCATGCTGGCTTTGTTTGATGTAGCTCATTCAAAATCAGGTATTGTAATACCTCCTGTTTTTCTTTTTCTATAAGTATTGCATTAGCTACTGAGGTCTTTTGTGTTTCTTAGTTTTAGAATTTTTTCCTGTTTCTGTGACGATTGTCACTTGGATTTTCATGTAGATTACATCAAATTTAGATTGTTTCTAGTAATACAGCCATTTAATTTCGCCTGAGACGTCTTCCCATCTTCTGATGTCCTCTGTGATTATTTTTCAATGCTTTATAATTTGCATTGCAGAGGATTTTTAAACTTCTTGGTTAGGTTTATTCCTAAATAATTATTCTTTTACCTTCTTTTTTAGTTTTCTTTTTGTTACTGTGAATGGAGCTGTTTTTTAATGATTTTTTTCTCAGCATGTTCATTACTAGTATATAGAAAAGCTACTGGATTTTATTAATTAATTTTGCATTAGCCACTTTGCTTAGAGTGTTTACCAGGTCTAAGATTTTTCTTTCTTTCTTTCTTTTTTTGGTCCCATCGTGGGGCCTGAACTCTGGGTCTGGGCGCTGTCCCTCAGCTCTTCAGCTCAAGGCTAGCACTCTACCACTTGAGCCACAGCACCACTTCTGGCTTTTTTCTTTTTGCTTATGTGGTGCTGGGGAATCGAACCCAGGGCCTCATGCATGCAAGGCAAGCACTCTACCACTGAACCACCTTCCCAGCCCCCAGGTCTAAGGTTTTTCTGGTATAGTCTTCTAGATCTTTTAAGTATAGAATGCTCAAATTGTGATAATTTGAGGTTTTTTTCTTATTTATCTACAGTTTATTTTTTCTCTTACTTTATTGTTTTGGCTGAGAATTCAAATACTATGTTGAATAAGAGACAGAGTCTCATTTCTGACTTCAGAGGAAAAGCTTTCAGATTTCTCTCATTCAGTATAATGTCAACTGTCAACATTGCCTTTATTATGTTGAGATATGTCCCTTTGATTCCTAATTTCTTCCAGGACTTTATTATGAAGGAATGTTGAAGTTAGAGATGGTCATGTGATTTTTGTTCTTGATTCTATTTATGTACTCTATTATGTGTATTGATTTGCATACATTTAATCATCCTTGTATACTTGGAATTAAGCAAGTCTGTTTATAGTATATGATTTTGTTTTTGTTTTTGAATATTGTAATTATCTTTTTGTAGTTGTGGAAAGGCAACACCATTCCACAAAGTAGTTTATGAATACATGTCTTGACAAATGTTGCCCTTTTTACCATTCTCAACCACTCCTCCCAATCTACCCCTTCCTTCCCTTTTCTTAATTTTTAGGATATGTATTGAATTTTTTATTTTTTTGCAATTTAACAACTCAGTTTAAGTGTTCAGTGCATCTTGCTCTGTGTTATCACTGCAACGCTTTCACCTCCTTCAGGCTACCCTTTCTCTTATCGTTCTCAGTTTTGTAGTTTATACAGTGAATGTTTTTTTTACTGCATTCTTCCTCCTCTCCCCCTACATTCATCTACCCTGCTTCCCTTGACCCCCACCCACTCCTTGCAGTATTCATTTCCTGGTACTTACTTTGTCAGGCTTTAATTTAGTCTTTTTAAAGGATTAAGCAATATGGGCCCTCCAGAGTCTATTTTACTTCTATTAGTTCATTTGTAACTGCTTGCAAAACACCCAATGTGTTTATGGGCACCAAATGAGGGGAACCGTGCAACCTGTGTTTCTCTGGGTCTGGCTTTCTTCACGTAATATAACTTTTTTCAAGTCCTTCCATTTCCTTACAAATGGTACAAAGTCATTTATTTTTCTGATGGAAGAGTAGAATTTCATTATGTGTGTGTGTCTATATATATGTGTGTGTGTCTATATATATATATATTTTTTTTTTTCTTAATCCATTTGTCCATTAAGGGTCATCTGGCTGATTCCATATCTTTGCTCTGATAAGTAGTGCTGCAAAGTGCTGGTGGTTTTAGGACCTTGTTTGTACTCTATTGTTAAATTAAACTCACTTTGCAATTTGTTTTACTTGGGATTTTGTTATCTGTTTTTCAGGGAAATTGTGTGTGTGCTTGAACTTGGGGTCTGGACACTGCCTCTGATTTTTTCTGTTTAAGGCCAGCACCATACCACCTGAAGTATAGCTGCATTTCCAGCTTGGGTGGGTAAGTGGAGATAAGAGTCTCCCCGACTTTCTGCCTGAGCTACCATCAAAGCATGGTCCTCAGACTTTAGCCTCCTTCGTAGCAAGGGTTATAGGTGTGAGCCACTGATTGTCTTGATATATCATTTTCTTTGTTTCTTATATTAAGTTTCATTATCAGGATAATGCTTGCAAAGTTTCTTTCCCACTTTATGGAATTATTTTGGAAGCATTTGTATTAGTTCTTTTTTAAAGTTAGGGTAGAATTCATCCATAAATCCATTTGTTCCTGAACTTTCCTTTGTTGGGAGACTTTTTATTTAGTGCTTAAATCTCATTATTTATTATGATTCTGCTTACATTATTTATATTTACTTTTGGTTATTCATGTGTATTTAGAAAATTACTAATTTTTCTAGATTTTTCCAGTATATGGGAATATAAGTTCTTCAAATGTTCCTTAGTGAGTCTATGAATTTCACTGGTATTTCACATTCTCTAATGATTCTATGACTTCCACTGGTATTAGGTTATATTCTCTTTATACTTCTAATTTTATTAATTACCATATTCTCTTAGCCTAAATTTTTTTTTTTTTACCTTTTTTGTATCTTTTCAAAGAACAAAGTCTCTGTTTCATTGATTCTTTCTGGTTTTATTCTTTCAGTTTCTGTTTCTGTTTGTTTCATTCCACATACTAACTTTGGGTTTTGTTTATTCTTGTTTTTCCAAAAGCTTGAAGTATATCATTAGGTTATTTGAGAGCTCTTTAATTTAATTTAATTTGATTTGTTTTTGTTGGTTGTGGGGCCTGAACTCTGGACCTGGGCGCTGTCTTTCAGCTCTTCAGCTCAAGGCTAGCACTCTACCACTTGAGCCACAGCACCACTTCCTGCTTTTTCTGCTTATGTGGTGTTGAGGAATCAAATCCAGGGCCTTATGCATGCAAGGCAAACACTCTACCACTGAGCCACCTTCCCAGCCCATCTTTAATTTTATTTTTAATATGGGCATTCAAAGCTATAAACTTCCCTCTTAAGAACTCCTTTATTAAATGCTGAATTTTCTGTTGAATTATATTTTCATTTGATTTAGGATTGATTTAGGATTTACTACAAAGTATTTTTCATGTCAATGAGTTTAGTTTCTATAGTTTTCTTGATATTGATTTCTAATTTTATTCCATTATAATCTGGCAACATACCCAAATTCTTTTCTTTTCTTTCCTTCTTTCCTCTGTCCCACCCTATATATGTCTTCTTTCTCTCACTCTTTCTCTCTTTCTTTCTCTCTTTCCTTCTTCCTTCCTTCCTTCCTTTCTTCCTTCCTTCCTTCCTCCCTTCCTTCCTTCCTCCCTCCCTCCCTCCCTCCCTTCCTTCCTTCCTTCCTTTCTTTCTCTCTCTCTTTCTTTCTTTCCTCTCCCTTCCTCCCTTCCTTCCTTTCTTCCTTTCTTTTTCTTTCTTTCTTTCTTTCTTTCTTTCTTTCTTTCTTTCTTTCTTTCTTTCTCTCTCCCTCCCTCCCTCCCCCTTCCATCCCCCCTCCCTCTCTCTCTCTTTCTCTCTTTCTTCTTTCTTTCTTTCTTTCTTTTTCTTTCTTTCTTTCTTTTTCTTTCTTTCTCTCTTTCTCTTTCTTTCTTTCTTTCTTTCTTTCTTTCTTTCTTTCTTTCTTTCTTTCTTTCTTTCTTTCTTTCTTTCTTTCTTTCTTTCTTTCTTTCTTTCTTTCTTTCTTTCTTTCTTTCTTTCTTTCTTTCTTTCTTTCTTTCTTTCTTTCTCTCTGTCATTCTTTCTTTCTCCCTGTCTCTCTTTGTCTTTCTTTCATATTTGGTAAGATGATAAGACATGCTTTATGGCTTCAAATGTAATTTCTTCTTGAGAAAATTCCATGGGCTGCTGAGAATATGTATTCCATAGTTTTGATTGGAATAATCTATAAATGACTGAAAAGAACATTTGACCTTAAGTGCAATTTAACTTGGAAACATTTTTATTTTCTTTTTTGAGGGGATCTGAATTTATTGGTCAGAGCTGGGTATTAAAGTCACTTATTGTAACTGAGTTTATCTGACCATTTAAATACAGTAGTGTTTGTGTCATCACATCAGCTATAAAGTCCCATTTAACCATGTAAATGAACACAGTCACATGTTGTAGAGATTGACATATGGACATCTTCAGAAAGATATTTCACTGTACCACATTTGCTTCATAGATAATGCTAAAAAATATGAGATTAAACTTAGATTTGTGAAGAGGAAATGAGGAATCGATGTGAACAAAACATTTAATATAGCCTGACATGATCAGTGGCCAATAAATGTTATTTAAAATAAATGTTTTTAAAAATAATTAAATGTCATTTAAAATACCTTCTTAAACAGACTTTGGGTCAGTGAAGCAGCACCTTTTGTTCACTGCCACATGTGTCTTGCATGTGGTTTGTGTTCTAATGCATGAACTAATACTGATGCTTCACTATGAGTATATATTGAATTTTTTCCATATCCCACTATTTCCTGTTTCATGTATATAGTCTCAGCTACTAAACTTGAAGAAGAAGAAATCAGAAATACTGGTACAGTATACATATTTTATCCTGTAGTTTTTAAAGTCCCCCTACAGCTACCAGAAGTTAGAGTTGTACTAGTTCTTCAATAAATAACTATTTAAATATAATTAAAATCTTTTTTTATTATTAATACGTTTTTTTGTTGTGAAAATACCAAACAGAGGGGTTACAATTACTTGAGCAAGGTAATGAGTACATTTCTTATCACGCATTGTTGCCTCCTCCTTTGTTTCCCCTTCCTATCCCTTCCCATCTTCCCAGCGCCACCCCCCCCCCCCCGCCAAAGTTGTAAAGTTCGTTTTTTGACATAACATCTTATACATCTCATTGTTGCAATGGGGCAACCTGTATCCCTATTTAAACAATTTGTTTTTTCCCTTCCCCTCCCCAAATTATACCAACATCAAATACAGTGAAAACAAAAGTTATACTGTGGGGGAGGGACAGACAAAGCAACAAAAAAAATCATCTTATAAATATGTTAGAAATGATAGCAAGAAAGTAAAAAAACCTTTTGAGTACTTATCTTGGGGTTCATTTCGCCCAACATCATCTGATCTGACCATTTCTGCTTTTCTCAGACATATACTAGTTATTGCAAATAAGGGAAACCATGGGACCTATGTTTCTTTGGGCCTGGCTTACTTCACTTATTATAATTTTTTTCAAGTCTTTCCAGTTTAGATAACAAATAAAATATGAAGTCATTTTACAAAAGTGGTCAAGTAAATTTAATTATTTTCTCCCCAATACTTGTGATAAATCTTATAGTTTTGTAAAGAGCACTAATATATAGTACCAAACACAGCATATGCAGAAACCTCTGGGGAAGGAAATTGAGCTTTCTCTGTTCTACACAAGACATTGTCTTGATGAAATTTCTACAATACAGCAACAGGTCCTCTTCCTTTAAGACTCTCAAGTCTCATTTTATCAGTACTGAATTGAGATCTGCTTGCCAGTAATAGGCTTACATTTGTCAAACTTTATAGAAATGCTATGTAAGGTTAGACTGGCAATTTTTAATTCAGAATGAGAAATAAAAGTACTTAAGATATTAGTGTAATCAGCACATTCTTTGTTTTAAGGCTGATATTTTGGAAAGCCAAATTTAAACATAAGGTCACTCCAGGAGCATGGGGTTCTATAAAGGAGCTGTTACCTAACTTAGATTGGTATCAAGTTACAATACTCTTGGATTTGCAGGCCTTGCTGAGGAACCATCACCCTGAAAGTTTATCAGCCAACCCCTAACTTCCTTGTATTTTGACTTGACTCTTAACTCTGAGATTCCCTTTTTGTGCTTGCATTGCTGGCTAGCTATTTTTACCCCTGACTCTCTCTCTTCCTTTAGAAGTTTCAATGTTCTATTCTCATACAGGAATGTAAAGTACTTTGGCTCTATTCACACTCACTATTCACCCTCCCTCTCCCATGGACACCCACACCTGAGGGACAAGTCCTGTTTTTATATACCTCTCATTCCTATTTTTAAAAGTGTAGATAAATTATCCAAAGAGCTTTTACTGTGGTATTGCACACAGGTGTATACATTGTTTCTCGGTCCCCATTTTCTATTGTTCAACAGCCTTTGGTGATTTTCCTTGTCATCTTATTTGGGGAGCGGGCAGTCTTGAGGATTGAAGTCAGGGCCTGGGCTCTGTCCCCAAGCCGCTCGGTGCTCAAGGCTAGAGCTCTACCACTTTGAGTCACATCTCCTCTTCTGGCTTTTTCTGAGAAGTTTAGTACAGATAAGAGTCTCACAGACTTTCCTGCCAGGGATGGGTTTGAACCTCAATCCTCAGATCTTAGCCTCCTAAGAAGCTATGATTATAGGATTATAGGATTATAGTAGTGTCTTCGTTGTTGTCCTCCTCCTCCTCCTCCTCCTTTCTTCTTCTTCTTCTTCTTCTTCTTCTTCTTCTTCTTCTTCTTCTTCTTCTTCTTCTTCTTCTTCTTCTTCTTCTTCTTCTTCTTCTTCTTCTTCTTCTTCTTCTTCTTCTTCTCCTCCTCTTCCTCCTCCTCCTCCTCCTCCTCCTCCTCCTCCTCCTCCTCCTCCTCCTCCTCCTCCTCCCCCTTCTTCTTCCTCCTCCCCCTCCTCCTCCTCCTCCTCCTCCTCCTCCTCCTCCTCCCCCTCCCCCTTCTTCTTCCTCTTCCCCCCTCCTTCTTCTTCCTCTTCCCCCCTCCTTCTTCTTCCTTCTCCCCCCCCTCCTCCTCCTTCTTTCTTCTTCTTCTCCTTGTACTTTGCAAAGGAGTTCCCATTTAACAAAGCAGCTTATGAATATGATGCCTCGATCAATGTCAGCCCTTTCTTACTCATTCTTTCCTGCCCACTGCTTCCCTCACTCTGCTTAATTTTGTAGGATATACATTGGATTCTTAATTACATTCTCTTCCTCTTCTCCTCTTTATTTATTTTATTTTATTTTTCTCCTCTTTATCTGTCCATCCCTTTACCATGACCCTACCAGCATCCACTTCCTGGTGTTTTATTTTGTTGAACTTTGACTTTGCCTTTCTAAGGAATTACACTATTTGAGTTCTCCCTTGAATCTGCCATATTTCAATGAATATATTTGTATATACTTGCATACCATGCAACATATTTACTTATATATTTATAAGCTAAATCTAGCTTCCACATATAAGAGAAAACATGCTTGCTTTGTCTCTCTGGGCCTGATTTACTTCACTTAACATAATATTCCCAGGTCTTTCCATGTCTTTACAAATGGCACAATATCATTCTTTCTAATGGATAAGAAAATACTATTTAATAAACATGGGTGTGCAAATACCTCTACTGAATCCTGACTTCAGATATATGTTTAATAGTGATATTCATGGCTCCTAATGGTAATTCAATTTTTAATTTTTGAAGAACTTCCATAGTAGTGGCACTAGTTTACATTCCCACCAACAATGTGTACAGGTTCTTTTTACTCTCCATCCTTCCCAGAATTTGTAGCTGTTTGTGTTCTTTGTAATAGCCATTCTAACTGGGGTGAGATGAAATCTTGATATTATCTTTATTTGCATTTTATTTATTTATTTATTTGGTGGGTCGTGGGCCTTGAACTCTGGGCTTGGGCATTGTTCCTGCACTCTTCAGCTCAAGGTGAATGCTCTACTGCTTGAGCCACAGTGCCACTTCTTGTTTTTCTAGTGGATTATTGGAGATAAGAGTCTCACAGACTTTGCCTGCCCAGGCTGGCTTTGAACCACAATCGTCAAATCTCAGCCTCCTGAGTAGCTAGGATTATAGGTGTGAGCCACCCACGCCTGGCTGCATTTCCTTTATACTGGGCAAGTTGAGTCTTTTTTCATTTAGGTCCAGAATAAATGTTAATTCCAGTTAAGAGGAATCATCACTTAACTATTTGGCCTTCCTGAGCTACATTATTCTCTGTGGCTAATTTACTGAACATTTAGCAGCATCAGTAAGTAGACAGATGAGACTTGGTGAGTCTGAGCCCATGCTACAGAGAGCTACAGAGAGCTCAAATGTGAATTCATGGGGCCATTTGTAGATTCTATGGAGTGGCTCTGTGTCCACTCCATTCATTTGCCCATTTTGTTAACACTGGAAGGGCTGATGACAGAGCTAGGCTTACTAACACTGAGTAATTCTGTCTTCTTGGTGGCTAGTGCCTCTTAGAGAAGTCACCTGGTGGATCTTGCCCACTCTCATCCATCTATCCACTTATCTCACTTATAATACTCCCTTTCCTCACCTAATCTTTCTTCTCTCAGTACAACAGTTAGTATTTGCTAGAGTTCAGGAGCCATTAAAAATGATCATAATGGTATACTTCACTTTGATGCAGTACAACTGTCCTTCATTTTTACCATTTATTCACATACCAAGCCAAAATATCCTTGAGCCAAGCTCAGGCTTAATGTTTCAGAGTAACTTGCATCCCATACTGCACCTGCTGCAGAACTTTAAGCTTCAGCATCTTTCAAACTAACAATTTTTTTTGTTATTTGGTATATTGATCAAAGTAGTATTCACAGGTATGGGAAGTTCTCAGGACCTGGAGAGGTTTCATAGGTATTGTCTTCCTTCTGTGTGATGGAGAACCCCAGATAAATCATTGGTCCTTTGCCTGGAGGCTATGTCTTGACATATTTCTGTCCACTGTACCTCCAAAATCTTTACTAATATAGCAAGACTCTAAATCTTTGGACAGTTAATCTCCTATCCTTTATAACATATTACTTTCCATTTCTAACTTATCTGACTAACAGGATATCATTTTTATAGTGGAATTAGGTGATGGGTAGAAGACCTATAAAATCTATGTCCCTTAAGACTTATTTATGACAGGGAGGGAATGAAAATTAAGATAGGATGATAAATGCATACTCTTTTATGAGATCTTGAGATAAGATAGTAAATATAAACTCTTTTATGTTGGAAGAAAATGAAAACTGCCAGTAATCATCTTTCTTGATAGGGATGGCAAACCATCTATTTACCAGATCAATGACTGTCTGCCGTGCACACAGGGCCATGGTAATCAGTGCTACTTATGCGCCTAGTTTATGGAAGTTTATCATTATTCTCTACCATGTGCTTCACTTTTGTAGGAGACAAACTGGTGAAGATACGTTTGGGATCACTACCTATCTTGTTTAAAGGTGGAACAAACCACTGCAATAAAATATGATAATGTTTGTGCTTCATTATCTTATCTGGGCTTGGTGGGCAGGGAGTGAACAAATTTGACTTTCTTCACTATTTTGGGTTCATTTCTGTATCTCTACCATCCAAAAATAAATCATGTGTTGGAGTCTTAACATTTAGTACTTCAGAATTTGACTTTAGAAAGAAGATTGTTGCAGGTAAGAGTAAGATAAGGTAAGAGTAGAGTGGGCTCCTAAATTACTATAATTGATGTTGTTTTATGGAAAGAGTGTTGTTGTAGACATAGTTAAGAGTAGGATGATTCATAATCCTGTGATTGATGTCTATATAAGAAGAGGAACTTTAGAAGCAGTCACAATTAGGAGGGAAATGATGTGATGTAACTTGGAGAAAATGCCATCTTTATGTCAAAGGGAGAAGCTTGGAGCAGATCCTTCCCTCATAGTCCTCCAGAGCAATGGACATGATGACATTTGGTTTTCAGATTTTTATCCAGAACTGTAGCTTTATATTGAGCTTTATTACTATAGTTTTGCTTTTTTTCTAGGTTTTCTTTTTAGCTCATATATTGAGTACAATATTGCTCACCTTACAGAAGTGGGTGTTTTGGAAACTCCCAGCTATGCTTCCATTGTGAATTCAGGGAATTACTACTGAGAATGTCAGGAACTTTGTAGATCTACAACCTAATCTGCACCTCAACTTCCTTTATTCTTTGCAGCTCATTTAGGACTACAATTTCTGTTCTGTTCTTTCTTTCTTTCTTTCTTTCTTTCTTTCTTTCTTTCTTTCTTTCTTTCTTTCTTTCTTTCTTTCTTTCTTTCTTTCCTTCCTTCCTTCCTTCCTTCTTTCTTTTTTTCTTTCTTTCTTTCTTTCTTTCTTTCTTTCTTTCTTTCTTTCTTTCCTTCTTTCCTTTCTTCCTCCCTCCCCTTTCCTTTCCTTTCCTTTCCTTTCCTTTCCTTTCCTTTCCTTTCCTTTCCTTTCCTTTCCTTTCCTTTCCTTTCCTTTTCTTTTCTTTTCTTTCCTTTCCTTTTCCTTCCTTTCCTTTCCCTCCCTCTCTCTCTCTCTCTCTCTCTCTCTCTCTCTCTCTCTCTCTCTCTCTCTCTCTCTCTCTCTCTCTCTCTCTCTCCCTCTCTTTCTCTCTCTTTTTCATTTTTCTTTCTTTCTTGTCAGTCATAGGGCTTGAACTCTGGGCCTGGGAACTATCCCTGAGCCCTTCAGCTCAAATGCTTTATCACTTTGAGCCACAGTGCCACTTTCAGTTTTCTGGTGGTTAATTGGAGATAAGAGTCTCATGGACAGCCGGGCGCTGGTGGCTCACGCCTGTAATCCTAGCTGTTCAGGAGGCTTAGATATGAGGATCATGGTTCAAAGCCAGCCCAGGCAGAAAAGTCTGTGAGACTCTTATCTTCAATAAACCACTAGAAAACCGGAATTGGATCTGTGGCTCAAGCGGTAAGAGCGCTTGCCTTGAGTTGAAGAGTTGAGGGACAGCGCCTAGGCCCAGAGTTCAAGTCCCATGACCAACCAAAAAAAAAAAAAAAAAAAAACCCAAAAAAGAGTCTCATGGACTTTCTTGCTCAGAATGTCTGTGAACTGTGATCCTCAGATCTCAGCCTCCTGAGTAGTTAGGATTAAGGCCCCCAAATTCTAAGTGCTCTACTCATTAATACAAGGACATCTTTTAAACAAATGTTTAAAATACACAGCTTCAGCGGTATATTTATCTTTGTTGGCATATCTGTCCTTGTGTTAATGAGTAGAGCACTCAGAATTAAGGTCCCTAAATTCTGAGTACTCTACTTTGTCATTTGCATCCTGAGCTCCAATACACTCCTAAACTTTCCAAGAAGTTGGGGGCGGGGGAGGGTGGGGAATCAGTTCTGTGTCAGTGAACAGCAAGAGGGGAGGATTTCCTTTGCTTCATTCCCCATTTTCTGCCTTCAGTATGTTTTCCATGATGGTTAATCTACTGGAGAAATCTATTTTTTTCCCTATGTACTTTCCACAATTTTCTGTTTTTAAAAGATTGTCCTTTCTGTGGCTGAAACTTCAGTGCCTTCTTACCATCATCTACCTACAAGGATAGCTGCTCTCATGCTGCTCCCAGTTTCTGATCATACTAGTGACTGGTGACTGCCAGTAATCTTCCATCTTCCCAGGTGACTGTGTGGGTCTACTTCTTTGTTTCCATTGATAGTTCTGTATTATGTCACCCATATCACACAATCTAGATTACTTTATAGGAAGTCTGGACATTGGGTTGTATTAATCCTCCAACTTGGTTCTTTAATATCATGTTCTCTAGTATGTTTTCCTTTTCTTTTCTTTTCCTTCCTTTGTTAATTTGGGTTTTTGATGATTCTTCTTTACTTTATGCATGGTGTATTCAAGTGTACATCTTTGGAAGGGTTGGGGGTAGGGCAAAGAACTCAAGGGAGAAAGGGAGAGTATGATAAAACAGAAGACACTGTATGCAAAGAAATGTACCTATTACCTGACTCATGTAATTGTAATCCCTTTGTATATTTCCTCTATAATAACAATTAAGTAAATTAATAATAATACAAAGAAGGCATAGGACCAATTTCTTAATCTTTGGTAAGAAGTGTGGGCTACCTATGTTTAGAATGGAGTTTTGTAGCCAAGATCTTTCCCTAGTTCCTGCTCAAGCTTATCCAATTGCCTAAGCAAATAGTCTTTCAAGTATGATGAAAATGTTACTCAACTGGTATGTAACAGATTACAAAGCTTCAATAATGTGGGGCATTAAGTTCAAAGGGAAGAATGGTAGGGTGTAGACACAAGCCGTGTCCAGAATCTGAGGCCAGCTTGGGCAATATGGTAAGATCCCACCTTAAAAAACAAGTTAACAAATAAGTAAGCTAATATGTAAATTGAAGAGCATAGAATAAACCTGTGATTTTTATTGCAACTTCTGGATATTCTGCATATTCTGTAATAATCATATAAAATACATCTGGCCTATCTGTATAACCAGAATAAGTATGAAATGTATTTTATACTAACACCAGAAGGTGGCAATAGAATGACATAGAACTAAACACTGGAAGCCTTTGTGAGCTCTTATTTAGCCTTTGTCCTTCAATATGATCTTGCACTCTAACTTTTGTCTTCCACTTCCTTAGTATGCAACAGGGTGGAAACACACTATCTCACATCATACAAATGTTCTCTAGTAGATGTGCAAATTTGTATCCCCAAGTCTTTGCCAGTCCAGGCAAGGTTTTATGTAAAGGAGTTTGTGAGAACACAAAATGTTAAGACCATCCAGAGAGAATGAATAAATAATCTCAAAATAACCAAGACAGTTGCATATGATTGTTTTCAGTTTTAATTTTAGATATGAAGTAAAATACAATGGTTGAGTACTTGGGTTTGCTGAAAGGTTTGAGTTGAATTATGATTTATATTATTTCTGACACTTAATTTTCTCTTTTGTAATTTAGGAGTCATAATAATAATAGGTGCAATCATGTGATGATATCATAGGATTAGATGAAATGATACATTTAACTTTAACTGATATGTAACAAGAAGCTAATAAATATTAGCTATAATCCTTGCCATTGAAGTTGGATGAAAGATACTTGTTTGTATTAATTTTGTAAGAGTATTAATCATTTATTTGTGTCATTGCTTGCTAAGTATCTAATTGCAAGAAAATAAATGAGAAAAATTTCTATGGAAAGGTTGCAAGTTTGTATTGATAGTGGACTTTACCTAAATATGGCTTTTATATCGGAGCTAAGGGAATGGGTTATTTTATCTAGTTCCCATTTCTTTACAATGATGTGTTATGCATAACAACCTGTTTTCAATCTCCTTCAATCAACTTTCCCTATAAATACTCACCCACTTCTACTCATTGATGATGTGATTAGAGCCCTAAAGAGCAGCATTATAGGATGTGATCTTATTTGTGAGTGTGGTGGTAGCAAAAGTAAGTAAGTAAATAAATAAATGGAGATTTTTCCATTACTTGACCTGAGACATAGGTATTCAACAAAAACCTGGTTATTTACACATATGAATTTTTCATTTCAGTATGCATAAAATTAAGAACTGCATTTAAATCAGTAGAGAGAGAAATACCACTAAGGATAAATTACCTTCCTCGAGCCTGGAGAGGAAAACCAGCATTATAATTGACAGTTCCTTTCATACCAGTTAAAGCAGAGCTGAGAGCTGGTGAGCCGTAGTACACGGAGTTATCACACTCACAGTCATAGACATGATAGTGCCTGGTCTACTGTCATATGCTCTTTCTTTGGAATCTAGACAGTATCAATAATTGGAACTAAGTACTTTCCCTTTAAATATTACAATTCTACCAAGCTAGTGATTTTCATCTCGCCTGCACATTAGCAATACCCGAGGGTTTTTAAAATAGCAAAGCCAGGTCTCATTCCAGATCTCTTACATCAGAATTTCTGTGTGCAACAATGTAAATCATTATTTTTAATGTTTCCTAAGTGATTCTAGTATGCACCTAGAGTCGGTGCTGTTGAAATAAGTATTAGGAGATTAGCACTTTGAATGTGGTTTTATGTAATTAACTTCCTGTCCTGTTTTCTCACAAAATTCCTCCCAGCATTCCTTTCTCCACATCTCAGCACACTTGGCTCAAAGTGGACCAAATTCCCTTCACATAATGGAATTTCCTCTGCTTCCAACATTTATACTCCTTATTAATGAAATGACCTTTTACCTTCCAGGTTGTATTCTCTCTCCTTGTTTCATGGAAGCATAACATATGTCATGACTTCAGTTCCTTACGCATTTCTTAACCTTCTTCCAGTCCAGCATCCATTTAAACTGCTAATATTTTCTAGTTTACAGGTTTGAAGTCTTCATTAAGTCATAACTTCCATTTAGAAAACTATCTGAAAATTTCAAGCCTGATGAAGCATTAGCATCTTAAAGGGAGGGAGAGTTTCTTATCATCATTAAAAAATATTGTCAATGCTAAGAATGTTTTCAAATATCAAGTTGGCGTTAGGTCAGTTCGCTTTTAAAATCTCTTCCTGAATTCCAAATTGCTATTTATATCTGCATCTTCCCCAAGATTTAATTTGTCCCAACCCAATCTCACTCATTTATTCTTCTGAAATAAGCCATTCATCTTTTGACACAAATGCCATCACAATATTTGTGCCTATCTCCATTTGTGTTTCTAGTTTTACCATACTAGCCACTGGGGATACATTGGTGAACAAAAATGAGCCCTGTCTTATTTATACCACTATTTAAATATCTACATCTAAAACACTGAAGCGATAACTGTCCTTTCATTCATCGAAATCCTAATTATTTTATCTTTCTTTTTTTTTTTTTTTTTGTCGGTCTTGGGGCTTGAACTCTGGACCTGGGCACTGTCCCTCAGCTCTTCAGCTCAAGGCGAGCGCTCTACCACCTGAACTACAGTGCCACTTCTGGTTTTCTGGTGGTTTATTGGAGATAGGAGTCTCACAGTCTCTCCTGCCCGGACTGGCTTTGAACCGCGATCCTCAGATCTCAGCCTCCTGAGTAGCTAGGATTACAGGCGTGAGCCACCAGCACCCGGCTTTATTTTATCTTTCAATGGCTCTGGAACATATGGGTCATTATAGTCTCCCATTTTTTTCAATTTTTTATTGTTTTGAAAATTATTCTTAAAGTTTCACCCGGAGCACCTTACTTTTTCATTCAAATAATTTCAGTAGTTTCCTGTTTGCTTCTCTGCTCAAAAGCTTTTGGTGGGTTACAATGTAGAGTCCTTCAGAATCATGCTCTGCCTCCATTACCACCCGTCTCGCGCGCTATTCTTCAATCTGTACTTCTAGTCTAACCACTCTACTCTCCTTGAGGCTGCCTGCCCACACATTCTGCTTTCTCGTCAGTGGATCCTGCTAGACATCCCTCCTCTTATTTGCTTATTAATTGAAACCCAGGTCACCCTTAGTAGGTCTTTTCTTCTTCCATCTCTGTTCAACCGCAAGTGCATTCCTTATTATCTCCTCTACTTGGAAATGCTATGAAGATTTGTTGTTATTGTTGTTCTAATTCTAGGACTTTGTGATTGTCTTCTATTACATCTATCACTGTATCTGAATCTTTTCTAGTATCACAGTTAATATTTATATATAAAAGACATTTACCTCTAAAGCCAAAATGAATTACTTTCATTCAGGAATAGGTAGACAAATACTTTTGGAATGTATAAGGGAAAGAGGAATATTATGTCACTTAAGCTGGCCATGGTTCTCTGGCTTTCTCTGTTTCTGTTTTTCAGTAATCCTATTTCATCACCATATCTAATGCACTTCTCACTTTAGTCGTCTTATTTGGTCAGCAGTAGACATACTGAGCATGCAGTAGACATCGAAGTCTATGTGTCTTCAACAGACATTCTGGTGCCCAGCAGATGCCCAGCGGATCCAGGAAAACCCAGCCAAGGCACATGAAGGCTCCTATCTGGGCACTGGGTGATGCAACAATGTTGGAGGACTGTACATGAGCATCTGTGAAATAGCTCCGGGGTGCTCAACACTTACTGGTGGCAAAGTGAGGGAAATACCCTACATAAGAGCCTGCAAGACTTGCCTCAATAAGACAAGAGGTGACGGAGAAAATATTAGTGAACTATGGCTTTTCCTGTTATCAACTCATCGGCTTCCATAATTGGGCAAAGCCTGGAGTAACCCAGGTAACACAGATAAAACATGAGATTTACACTGCCTAGTGCAACTCCTCTGTAATGTTTTGTTTGAAATCAAATGTTAAAAGGATTTTAGGCCAGGCACCCGTGGCTCACACCTGTAATCCTACTACTCAGGAGGCTGAGATCTGAGGATCACAGTTTTTTTTTTTTTTTTTTCTGGGCTTCTTTTTTTTTTTAATATTATTTTATTTTATTTGAGAACATACTGTACAGAGGGGCTACAATTACATGGGCAGGATAATGCATCCATTTCTTACTAAGCATTGCAGCCTCCTCCTTTGTTTACCCTTCACCTCCCTTCCCAGCCTCCCCCCTCCCCCCACCCAATTATACCCCCCTCCCCCCCCCCCCCACCGACATTGTAAAGCTGGTTTTGACATGACATTTTGTACTTCTCATTGTTGCAACAGGTCCACCTGAATCCTTAAACAACTTGTTTGCCCCCATCTCCTCCACATGTTATACTGACATCAAATATAGTGAAAGCGGGGGTTACACTGTGGGGAAGGGACATACAAAGCAACAAAGAAATAATCTTATAAATGCGTTAGAAACATATGCATGAAAGAAACGAAAACATTAAAATACATATTTAAGGGTTCATTTTCCTAACATCACATTATCTGACCTTTTCTGCTTGACTCATACATATACTAGATATTGCAAATAAGGGAAACCATGGGACCTATGCTTCTTTGGGCCTGGCTTACTTCACTTAATGTAATTTTTTCCAAGCCTTTTGAGGATCACAGTTTAAAGCCAGCTGAGGCAGGAAAGTCCTTGAGACTCTTATCTCCAATAAACCACCAGAAAAACAGAAGTGGTGCTGTGCCTCAAGTGGTAGAGCTGAAGAACTGAGGGACAGTGCCCAGGCCCAGAGTTCAAGCCCCATGACTGCCAAAAAAAAAAAAAAAAAAAAGGATTTTAGAAGAAAATTGTGGTCTGATGTCATTTGTACTGGAATGTTATAATTACCTTGAATGGAAGAATGTTTGATAGGCTCCTTTTTATATAAGTCACATTCAAATCATCCTACAATAAATTCTTAATGTGGGAAGGGAGAATGATCTAAACCTTATAAACAGTACTAATAAAAGCAAGGTGGCTGAACAGGTGCAAATTGGCAATTATTGGAGTAGAGGTCACTGCATAGGTGATATATAGGTAATAGATTTTAGGAGGTGACCAGTCAAATGCAACGAATAAGAAAATGGCCTTTCAGTAGGTAAGCAAGTCACTAGGTAGAGTTATTTGGATATTTGATTTAGTAATTAATTTTATGGAGATATTATGTGATGCAGTACAATGGTAGTGGGGAAACTTGAGTAGCCAGCATTGCCTTTTATGAAAGAGGAAGCATAACACAAGATTTTATTTTAAAAAGTACCTGTGATTTTTTGGGGGAGTAATTTTTTTTTGGGGTCTGTTCGTGGGGCCTGAACTCTGGGCCTGGGCGCTGTCCCTCAGCTCTTCAGCTCAAGGCTAGCGCTCTACCACTTGAGCCACTTCTGGCTTTTTTCTTTTTGCTTATGTGGTGCTGAGGAATCGAACCCAGGGCCTCATGCATGCAAGCGCTCTACCACTGAGCCACCTTCCCGGTCCTTTTGGGAGTAATTTGGGAGTAAGTAGAAGCAAAGAAATGGCTTCTATGGAGTCAACCTATGGTTGATTCCATAATTTGGCTCTTCTGAAAAGTGCCATGAGAAGCATGAGGGATGGGCCACAGGCGTCTTCAACTGAGGGACCATATTAATAATCAAGGGAGGGGAGGGGGATGGGGGGGAGATGGGAAGGAATGGGAAGGAGAAACAAAGGAGGAGGCAACAATGCTTGATAAGAAATGTACTCATTGCCTTGCCCATGTAATTGTAACCCCTCTGTAGGGCATTTTCACAAAAAAAAAAAATAATCAAGGGTGAATAGATTTCTTCATATAGAAAATTTGGAAAAGGGCACACCTGAGAAATAAAACATTATTTGCAAAGTTGTATAATTAAAAGTTTGGACATCTGGTAGAAGTTTTATAACAGTAATAACAATGGGAAAATTGCTATTGATAGCCAGGCAGTACACTAAATTGTCTCATGTGGTGCATCTTACATGCCATAGTTCTTGGGGATCTAATGTTTGTTTGTTTTTGGTAGGACTGTGGTTTGAAACTGGGTTTTAATGCTTGTAGGCAGGCACACTACTGTTGTGCCAGCCTCCAATCGCTTTTTGTGCTGGTTGTTTGTGAGATAGGGTTTCACTTCTATGCCTGGACCACAATCCTCCTATTTCAGGCTTCCCATGGTAGCTGAGCTATCCTGGAATCACAATGCTATCCTGGAATCACGTTGCCTGTTGCCTCCCACATGGGATGATAGGTACATGCCACCTAGTCTAGCTATTTGTTGACAAGAGATCTCTTGAACTTCTCTGCTGGAGCCGGTGTTGAGTTAAAATCCTACCAATCTCAGTTTTCCCAGTAGTTAGGATTACAGGATTGTACTATCACAGTTACTATTACCATCATCTCATTTTTTGGTTGCTTTCTAAAATTTTATGTATTAATTAATTAATTATTATTTTTTGCACAGGAAACTAGAGCTGAATTTATGTAGCTTTCCCAAATACATAGAATGAGTAAGGGGTGGGATTTTAGACTTGAACCCAGGCAGACATAGGATCCATTCGTTAGATACTAATGATGTGTTGAAATAGCTTTACCACTTGTGTGTGTGTTACCTTTAGGAAAGGGGTCAGTTCCCACTTTACCTGACTCTCTATCCCTGAAGAACCTACTTGCACTAAACATGGACAAATCATTCAGAAATTGTTGGAGTCTTCATACAGAAAGCAAGAGGAGGCTGTATATTATATATGCTGTAACAAATTACTTCAAAAATCACCTGCAGAGTGACTAGTGAGCCTCCTTTGCCTATCATTTCTCTCTTTCATACTCAGTAAATCAAACAGACGAGGAACAAAAACAAAAATAAAACTCTAATATCAATTAAACCCACCTGTCTTAGAAGGCAATTCCACAGCGGAGATGGATTCTATAACACATGCAGCATATTAAAGTGTTTCTTAGAAGCATATACAATACTGTTCCCAAGAAAAGTTCTCTTCAATATGTCTCTTTATCTCATCACATAACAAATGCCTGGCATAGTTAGGTGGGTATGGAGGTTGAAATTTCTGAAAGAAATGACCTTTCATTTGTTGGTTTTCTCCTGTCTGTTGGAATATGCATTGGATTAGAGGACTTTCCCTGTTAGAGACCTCCAGTTATAAATTATTTAATAGTTGTCCTGTTCCAAAATAGCACTATTAGAAGAGAACCACCAGTGCCTTTGATTTACATAATTATAACTTGCAAGGTGAGATAATAAGTGTCGGTAATTAAAGTAAATTGAGACTTTTTCCTTGGAGAAGGAGAGCTTTTATCCTACTTTCTGATATATATTAATCCTCCTTTCCCTTTCCCTCACTTCAAAGATCTGAGTCCTTGTAATGACATTCAGAGAGAGAGAGAGAGAGAAAGAGAGAGAGAGAGAGAGAGAGAGAGAGAGAGAGAGAGAGAGAGAGAGAGAGAGAGAGAGAGAGAGAGAGAGAGAGAGAGAGAGCAGTACAGTAGGAGAGTGGCTGGAAAGTTTAGCTTAGCTCTATGCTGCTTAGCCACAGAGAGTCGCTAGAGACTAACTTAGAGCCCTCCTGTCCATAGGTGGGCTGTTTGTCAGAGGACAATTTTTATGTTCCTTCCTAAAATTCTCCCTGTCAGTGTAGTATTACGCATGTTTTAGGATGAAAACCAACCAAGTAACTCTCTAGTTGTGGTGAGTAACTTACAAGAGTGAAAGCTAAATAGTTCATTCCCTCCTTACATTTCTATTAAATTCCTGAGGGATCTGTTGAGAATTCACCACAAATATTTATTTTACTTAAAAAGGAAAATGGGGGCTGATAATGTGGCTTAGTGGTAGAATGCTTGCCTAGAATACATGCAACCCTGGGTTTTATTTCTCAGTGACACATAAACAGAAAAAGCTGAAAGTGGCACTGTGGCTCCAGTGGTAGAGCTCTAGCCTTGAGCAAAAGAAACTTAGGGACAGTGCCCAGGCCCTGAGTTCAAGCCCCAGGACTGGCCAAAAAAAAAAAAAAAAAAAAGGAAAATAACCAAGAAATCAGAGGTGTTGGCTGGTTGTCTCTTACTTAGATAATGCAAGCATTATAATATATAATGAATAGTAGCCACATTTTGAATTTTGGTTTTCTTCTAGGCTGACAATCACTGTGGGATCTCTCTCAGAAAACTGGGCAGCAGCAGAGAGCCTACGATCTAAATTAATTAAATACCTAATCACCCAACCACCCAACACATTAGTAAGGCATATCTGACAATTTCCATCTAAATTTTTTTTGTTTGTATTAAATGTACCATAAGTACTTTAATTTTTCAGTTTTCAACTTTTTTTTATAGACTAGACACAAAATACAATACATTTTTAAAAAGTAATTTCTGAAAGATGCCAGTCTAAGCAATCTGGTACATGATTCCAACTTGTTGTATTGGTCAAAAAATAAACTTCTACTTGGTAGCAAACATCACCAAGATAATTGGAAATAATTTTTAAATTGAAGAATGTGTGAGTTTAGTAAGTTGAGAATGTTACTAGTGTTCAGATGAGTGAATGGTGAGTTATTGAGCTTCAATGGATCATTCATTTTTTGTATTGAAAAGTCTCATATAGATGCTAGAGGTGTGTTTAAAATACACTGTGGACAAGAGGAGCAAATAATTATTTGCAAGGTTCACAAGGTCATGAGTTTGAGAAAACAAAAATAAAAGCAAAAAGAGGACAAATTTTTCGTTGTGAGACAGATTTTTCTCAAAGGGGAAATCTATGTGATAAAATATATAATTTTCTTCCCTTTAAAAATCAGAGTTGCTATTTGAAAAAAAATGTCTTCAGTGTATATAATGATATCCTGTTCTCCATAATCTGCCTTAAAAATTGGTGTAGAAATTCATCAAATGACAAGATTGAATTCTAGGAACAAGCTGATACTAAGTATAGAGTTTTGCTTGTACTCAAGCTCATTGGAGTTCAGGAGAAAAATAGCATATGTGAGGATAGATTGGTGTCATAACCAAGGAAAGAATGAAATGGGACTTTAATTTCAGTTCTGCAGTGGCAGTAAATTGTTAGTTTCATCTCCAGAATAAGGAAATCTCCTGATAAAAGTTCGTCTTAATCATTCTTATCTTTTGGGCATCTTCATCTAGCATTTTCTATCATGCCATTTTTAAAAATTTTAATTTTATTGTCAAGGTGATGTACAGAAGTGTTACAGTTACATAAGTAAGGTAGTGAATACATTTCTTGTCTAATTTGTTACCCCTCCCTGGCTTTTCTCCCTCTTCCCCTCAATCCCCCCCCCCAAGTTGTACAGATCATTTCCAATCATTGTCTTCTGAGTATCACTGTTACATTGTTTGCTCCCTTTGTCCTATTTTTTAAATCACATTTTTAATTATTGCATGAAGAATCTTGAATTTGGATGGTTGAGAAAACTTCACCTAATTCTCTTTATATTTGGGTTTAGCAAATCTCACAAGTAATGCATTAAATGCTCATTGTAAGACCATGTGAACTTCAAGGAGAATTAAATCCGTTTCTGATTTATTTATTTATACATTCATGTCCAAAAAACTTATGATCCATTTTATCATCCTTTTTTTTGGTTTCATCCAGGAAATTGATTTTCATGGGTTGTAAATAAAGACTATATCTAGAAAGATAAAACCATGAAGTCTATTGGTATGCTTATTAGAATTTATACTACCAATATTTCCAAATAGGTTTGATAGGGCTTATCATAAAAACACTTTCAACAGAGCAGTTAAAAATAGAAGTACAGACAGATACAATTTTTTAAAGTAAAGTGTTTATATGTGTATAATTAAAAATAGGTTTGTTTTGAGCTTCTTGACTGCCAAAGCAAAAGGTAAATAAAATGATTTGGCTTGGAAGCGGAGTCTGGTACTTTGCCAGAACCATAGTAAAGCACATATGTATTATAAAAAAAAAAAAGCCAAAACTAAGTGAAGACACCAAGAAATCAGGAACATTGCCTAGCAACAGTTCTACCAAATGAATGAAGATATGTCTTTCTTGCAACAGGAAGGACTTCATCCCTACCTTTTGAAATCAGTTACTATTTTTCCTCCACTATGAACAAGGAGATTTTTTTAAAAATTAAAAGCAACTAATATTTTGTATTCGTTGCTGCATATACAAAATAGATATAACTCTCTAGTAAAAAAAGTTGAAGAATGCCTACTAAAACTAAATATACAAAATAAAAGGAAATTTTATCATTTCATTTGCCTAGAAAAAGCCATTAATAATAGGTCAGTATTTTTTCAATATGTGTGTTGTATTTTGTATCATAAAGATTAATTGCATTTGATTTGCTGAAATTAATGAAACTTGGATTTGTGTCATTGAAACAAAAATCATCCGCAGAGATTCACTAACTTTAGATTAAATATTGATAGACTTTTGTTTGCTATATGATATTCAGGAGTTACTACCTAAAAGATTTCGTATATAATCTCTATTATATTGGAAAAGAGAAATCAATAAAGGATTTAGATAACTTATCTATAGACAAAATATTTAGTAGAATTAAAAATACATGGAATAATTGAATTTAACCCACTCTTATTTTTTCTCTTGCCATCAGTAGTATTTCTTGCCCAAACCTTTCTATCTTCCTTTTGCATTCCTTAGTTTTTCTCCTGTACTCTAGATTTTCACTTGGTAGTATTTATTTGGATGACTGTTTAAACCAGAATTATGTGAGACCTTATTTTTAAAATTATGAACATGAAAATATTTGGTGGAGTGGCTCAAGAAGCAGAGCGCTTTCTTGACAAGCATGAGGCTTTATTTCAAATTACAATATTACTAGGGACAAAAAAGAAAAAGAGTCAGGAGGCAGTGACTCATCTGTAATCCTAGCTGTTCAGGAAGCTGAGATCTGAGGATTGCAGTTGGAAGCTAGCCTGGGCAGGAAAGTTGGTGTGACTATTTTCTCCAATTAAATCACACAGAAAAGCCAGAAGTGGTGCTATGGCTCAAGTGGTAGAGTGTTAGTCTGAAACAAAAGGAACTCAAGAACAGTGCCCATGGGCTGGGAAGGTGGCTCAGTGGTAGAGCGCTTGCCTTGCATACATGAGGCCCTGGGTTCAATTCCTCTGCACCATATAAGCAGGAAAAAAAGCTGGAAGTGGTGCTGTGGCTCAAGTGGTAGAGCACTAGCCTTGAGCTGAAGAGCTGAGGGACAGCGCCCAGGCCCAGAGTTCAGGTCCCACAATTGGAAAGAGAGAGAGAGAGAGAGAGAGAGAGAGAGAGAGAGAGAGAGAGAGAGAGAGAGAGAGAGAGAGAGAGAGAGAGAGAGAGAGAGAGAGAGAGAGGAGGAAGAAGAAGAACAGTGCCCAGGCCCTAAGTTCAAGCCCCAAGAGCAGAAAAAAAAAAGGAAAAGAAAAAAAGAATTTCAATGATATCCTTCACTGAGTTTTATCTCAGTGAAGCACCTCAAATAGTAAAAATAAAAAGTAAAAACAGCGATGCTGGAGGTATGATGGTATCTGAGCATGATATTGACACAAAACAGACATATAAACCAATGTAATAGACTAAAAGACTCAGAAATAAGCCCAAATAGCTGCAGCTAGCAGAGTTTTGAAAAAGGTGCCCAAAAATATGTGAGAGGAAAGGGAGCCTCCCGCAGAAATGATGCTATGAAATTTGAGTATCAACACATAGAGACTGAAACTAGATCCTTCACTCTGGTCTTGTACTAAAATTAATTCAAAGCAGATCAAAGAGCACAACGTAGTACTTGAAAAATTTGAAACTACTCTAGGAGAACATAGAGAAACACTGGAAGATAAAGGCACAGACAATAACTTTCTGAATAAAACGAATGGCTTGAAAAGTAAGGTTATATATTGGCAAATAAGGCTGCAACAAATTAAAAAGCTTTTGCACAACAAAAGAAACAATAGATTTAAAAAAACAGCCATCAGCATAAGGAGAAAATCTCTGCCAGCGATTTATCTGACAAAGGATTAAGAAATAGAATATGTAAGGAGATCATAAAAAAGTAATTCCAAAAAGATCAGCATGCTGTCTAATCACAAACCGGACAATGAATGGAATAGACAAATCTCAAAATGAAAAAGTGCAAATGGACAGTACAATACATGAAAAAGTGTTCACCATCCCTGATCTTAGAGAAAATGCAAATGAGAACAATACTGGAAATGTGTCTCACTCTTGTCAGAATGGTTATCACAAAGGACACAAGCAACATGAAATGCTGTTGAGGCTGTGGGGACAAAAAGAATCCTTATGCTCTGTTCATGGGAGAAATGAATGTAGTTGCTATGGAAAGCAGTGTGGAGATTCTTCCAAAAAGTAACTTGAACTATCATATGACTTGATAATATGCTTGGGCATATATCCAAAGGAAGGTAATTCAGTATAGATACCTGCCCATTTATGTTTATTAACAATTGCCAAGGTAGGGAACCAGTCCTTTAACTGATGGATTGATAAAGAAAATGTGGTATGTATATACAATGTAGTATTATTCAATTATAAGAATAAATCTGAGGGGTTAACAGTACTTGATAGGAAATGTACTCATTACCTTACTCAGGTAACTGTAACCCCTCTGTCTAGTATCTTTACTATATATATATATATATATATATATAATTATATAATAAATCTGTTTCCCTAGAGGCCAAAGTGAAAGAAAATTTCAAGAAGTCAGATTGGTAAATATTTCAGAGAGGTTGAAAACTGGAAGATTTTCTTTAGACTTGGTCATTAAATTATTTTTCTAAGAGAGCAGTTTCACAGACTGTTCACAAGATTTTAAAAATTAATAAGGAAATTCCCTTGTTGAGTAGCTGGAACATGAGAATGTGCATGGAGTATTCTCTTGAGAGGTAATAGTGGAGAAGGTAGTGGAAACTGTAGAAGCAGTGAAGGGATTGAAGGATCTAAAGCAATTCAATCATAACTATA
Organism: Dipodomys merriami; assembly: GCF_024711535.1. NCBI lineage: Eukaryota > Metazoa > Chordata > Mammalia > Rodentia > Heteromyidae > Dipodomys > Dipodomys merriami. The sequence continues at coordinate 23,996,624 of NW_027202270.1, read as the reverse complement.
TTCAATATTATATTTTCATATTCAGTATCTAACAGAGGCTATAGATAATAAAAAGGCCAAGGGATTAAAAATGAAGGGACAATACATGTTATTTGGGTTAGAACATACCTTGGGAAAACAGGAGAAATTTGTTCTTCAGTCCAGACTAGAGGTCTTAAGAACTTAGCCGAGGTCTAACTGCTGTGCTGGAGTTAGATAAAGAAGTCATGAAACAGAGAAGTGCTGAAGGAGCAGCAGATATCGATTTCTAGAAATGATTGAGTTCAGCTGTCACAAATTCAATCTGGTGAACATCGATGTGTGCGAGTCAAGGGGAAGAGTTTAACAAACAAAGATAAGACCTGGGGCGTGTTAGAATGTTTGAAATGTTTAAAGCAAGAGAGAGACATGGTCAGATTTACCCTTTAGGAAGATAACTTGTTGAACTGATATGAATTGGAAAGGAGCAACGATCATCTAGGAAAGATCTGGTGACTGAGCAAAAGCCATGAAAATGGGGTGAAGGGGAAGGGAGAGGGAGAGGGAGAGGTGTATCTCAAGTGGTAGAGCATTTGCCCAGCAAACGGAAGACCCTGAATTCAAATCCCAGTGTGGCAAAGAGATAAAAGAGAAGAATTGGACTAGTTTAAAAAATGTTAAGGAGGCAGATTGGTTATTGATAGAATATGAGCCTATGGGTAAGGTTCCGGTAAAGTTGTGCAAGTCACTGTGCATTATTATTATTTTTTACTATTAAATAAGTTATTATCACTGTGCATTATTTGAGAGAAATTATATGCTCTGTTGTTTTTTTGTTTTGTTTTGTTTTGTTTTTGTGGGGTGGGGGGATATGACCTTTATTGAGTTTATCCACTGGACTGGAAATAATGTCTGTACAAAACCAAATGTTGTTACTATAACTTCTGCATCACAATTAAAATCCAAACAGTTTATTTAAAAACAGTTAACTCAAACCAAACCCACTATTACAGAATCAATAGCTTCTTTGAAGCCACAGTAACACTTAAATATGGTTAAGACTCGAATGCAGAAATTTGGTTGATTGGAAAGCTAATTAAACTTTCAACCTGCTCAAATAGAATTACAAAAAGGCAAAATTGTGCTTTTTTTCCACAGAGATATAGTCCACTGGAATCAGCAACACTGGACAGCTGTTAAGAGTCCTGAGATAACAAGGAATCCAGGCATCCTTTAGACAGTCTTCTGTTGTCCTTTCTTCCCAATAAGAGACTTGTGGATGTGGGGGATGACACCACCACCAGCAATGGTAGCCTTGATGAAAGAGTCCAATTCTTCATCTTCACGAATAGCAAGTTGCAGGTGACAGGGGGTATAAGCTTTACTTTTAATTCTTGTGATGCATTTCCTGCCAGTTCAAGCACCTCAGTGGTGAGGTACTCCAGGTACACAGCCGCAGTCGCTCCCACACGCCCATGGCTGGTTGTCCTAGACTTCAGATGTTGATGAATACGGCCGACTGAGAACTGCAAGCCGATGAGCAGGAAACTGCCTTTGTCTTGGCCTTTCCGGAGTCCTTCCCAGCCTTACCACCAGCCATCTCGAATTCTGCTGAAGCTCATGCAATCAAGGCAGAGTAAAGGCTAGTGGGACCTGCGGCGAGACCTCAGCTACCTACTCCATCGTCACACCGCGATTCAAACTGCCTACGCTCTGTTTCTGATGTTTGTTTTTGCGATTTCAGTGGAACATAACAAGGAAACTGATATATGTATGATATACATATATACTCTATATGGAATATATATGTGTATACACACATATATACATATATATAGATATATATACACCATCTTGAAGCATGGAAGAAACGTTATTGAAGATAAAGATATATAAATAATAATTTAAAAATAGAAGAATGGCTGAGGTCATCCAGGGAGAGTATCCAGAATAAGAAAAGATCATTGAAGACAGAATTCTAAGCATCAATAAGATTTAGCACATGAGCAGAGAACAAGTACTCACCAATGAGATAAGAAGCAGTGGAAGAGTTCAGAGGAAAAGCAAAAGTGTTGCACCACAGATACCCGGAGACCAAAAGGCAAAGTGCCTTAAGGAGAGTGGGTATATAATATTACACATTGTAGACTGATGAATTAAACAGCACTTGCTTATCCTGAATTACCTTTGACCAGGACCTGGTCTATTCCTATTTCTTATTTTTTGCCCAGTTGAGTGAGTAGTTTTCTGCATTTATCTTCCTATAAAAAGAAAGTTAATACAATATACAACACATTCATAGAAACTCAGAGGATAGTACTAAAGAAACCACGAGGAATAATATTTGAGTGCTTGCTACATGCCTAATAATTAACATTCTTTATTTTAATCCACAAAACAATCCCATTAAACAGCATCTCAAAGAAGATGAACTTGAAAGATTCAAGTAAATTCATCATACTTATACAGCTGAAAAGGGGAAGCATTAGGATTTGAACCTAAGCCTGGCCTCAGAACACCTGTTCATTAGGGAATGCTTTGATTCTTCCGATGAAAGTCTAATACACTAAGATGTAAAAGTAAATAGATATAAGGATATATTTGACATTTGGAAATTTTTGCTGATGTAAAGTTCAAATACAACATTATCAGTTGTCACCCAATGATTACCTTGATTACCATGAAGTAGAAATGCATACATATTATGAACTCAGTTTTTGATATATTTTAAAGAAGTTAAAAAATCCCCTTCCAGGGCTGGGAAGGTGGCTCAGTGGTAGAGCGCTTGCCTTGCATGCCTGAGGCCCTGGGTTCGATTCCTCAGCACCAAATAAGCAAAAAGAAAAAAGCTGGAAGTGGTGCTGTGGCTCCAGTGGTAGAGCGCTAGCCTTGAGCTGAAGAGCTGAGGGACAGCACCCAGGCCCTGAGTTCAGGCCCCACGACCGCACCCCGAAAAATCCCCTTCCATCTGTCTGTATCTATGTATGGACACACAGACATTTATACATCTACAAATACACACATATACATGTATATAAACAAAAATAAAATGTATATGTCTGTTTTTTTTTTTAGTTAATTCTTTTCCTTTTTCTTCTGTGTCTGTACCAGGGCTTGATCTCAGGACTTTGTGACTCTCACTTGGGATTTTAGCTCAAGTCTGTTGGTCTACCCCTGGAACCATGCCACGAAAAAAAAAAATCACATAAGCAACTTGGGACAAATATACAAATAGAGGACTACGTTCCATAAATTTACATGTTTAGTTATCAATCAAACTAGCAAACTGTTTAATAGTCTGTGCCTTGGTGTCTTCTCTTGACAAAAATAATAATTTAGAAGACCAGATTGGAATTCCTGGGTTTTTTGGTGATCTGGTTGCAGATGGTAGGAGCCTTTTCTCCACTTCCTATTGCCAGCTCCATCCTAAACTGCAGGGTCTCATAGTTGAAAACCATTCTTCATTTAAAACAAACAGAAGGCATTGGCTACTTTTTGGTCTTAAGGTTGCACACATCAGTAAAGATTTTCTCTTAGAAGGGCAGCAGATATAAGAAAAATCCCCTTAATGTGCTAGAAGAGAAACTTAAACTGATCAGGCAGTAAGTGTAGGTTCATGGGTATCTAGAGTGGCTTAAGAATGGGGACTTGAGCTCTGAGTGACATGCTCTATTTCTTGGGAAACTCCTTGGCTCTGGGTATGTGTGGTTGAAAGAGGGTTGGAAAAGAGCCTTCTAGAATGTGAGTTCTGAGAATGACTACATTTTCCCTTCTTAGAGAAGAGAAAGAAGGCAACTGCTTCTTGTTTTTGCCGTAACTGACAGGCGAAATAGCACTGACCAGCTACTTTGCTGGAAGATGAAATCCTGGGAGAGATATAGTTTGTACTTCTCTCAAATACTAATGGTCATTAAAGAAAATCCATCTTGGTCTGAAGGTTCCAGAAAGACTCCCCACCATCTTCAACCTTCTCTATACACTGACGCTTTCTTAGTCTGGTGCTCACTCATCAAACTGTAAAATTGAGATCATTGCCTGAGTTAGTTCTTCATTTATTCCCCCTTTTCAGTTTTCTTTACAGTTGCAGGCACTTTTGTTCTTTAGTTTGGACTCGGGGTTCTTGACATTTAATCTCTTCTTCTTGAAAATATTTTATTTCTGAATTTCAGAAAGTTGTGCAAAGTTGTTACAATTTAACACGTCCACCTAAGTGGACCTAAGTGTCCAATACTAGAGTCACTACTCCCATCTTTCTCCTGTATCCCATCCACCCTTTCTCCCAGGATGTACTTCACATGTCCTACCACCTCTATCACATGCATACATTGAATATCTTCTTTTCTTTGGGGCATAGACTTGGTTTACTGAACAGAACTACAGGTTCATATTTTTCTCTGGACTTAGGACTTAAAGAACATATTTTTCTTCATGCCATTGAGCTCTAAGTTCCTTTGCCATTATGAAAAAAAAGTGGATGTAGAGTTTGGGAAAGATAAAAAATAAATTCTCTTCCATACAATGCTTCTTGAGAAATATTACTAGGAAGTCTAAAAAATAAAATTTGATTTTTACAATCTATAATTATTATTATTATTATTATTATTTTTGTCTGTCATGGGGCTTGAACTCTGGGCCTGGGCGTTGTCCCTCAGCTCTTCAGCTCAAGGCGAGCACTCTACCACTTGAGCTACAGCGCCACTTTCAATCTATAATTATTTTGTTTAATAAAGGAGAATAAGTTTCCTTATGTTATTTAGTAGTCAAATACAGTTTTGAGGTAAAAATTAATTTTCTACTATTATATTATCAGAAGCATAACTTGAAGACAGTTAAAAAACACTTGAAAGTATTTGCTTCTGCAGTGTAGGCTTTTCAAAAGTTATTTTTAAAGACTGAGGAATTAGACACCTGTCCTTCTTGCCAGCTGGTGTGGATGTTAAAAATTACTGTCACTTTTCTGCCTGCTTCTCTATTTTGCACCTGCTGTTACTTGAGTTACGGGCATTTCACACATGGTAATTCAATAAGGTTAGGTTCCATGAAAGTATAGTAGATGTTATCCTATTGGAGGTTAATGCAGTTTTATTAAGTCTTGAGAGAAAGGCATTATATAAATTGTAAGACTAATGATTTAGTACTCTGTAGACATCAGGTTTCTCTAATTTAAAAGGGGGGTAGAAGAAGGACATCAGCCACATATTTTAAAACAAAAAATGATTCTGTTATTAAATTATTATATCACTTTCTCTACATTGTGAACTTTATTTTTTAAAAAACGGTCTGACATAGCAACTAAAAAAGTATAAGGTTCAATATGGTGGTGATAAATGTGTAAATTTAAGTTTTAAATACTTAAAAAAGACAATTAACAATTCAATTGTTAGCAACAGTGTAAGCTCTCAGTAGCCATATGTGTCTAGTAGTTACAAAAGGGCAGGGTAGGTAGTATTTTCACAGAAGGTTTTTAATCAGATATTACTATGCGTTAATTCCAGTTTTTTATCTTTAGATAAACTTAGCCTTCAAATTCACGAGGCCATAGTTTATTTGCCTTTAAAAAATGTGATTGAAATTTTCCCAGCAGCATTCTTGGTGTGTGTATAGGTTAAATTCTAAGAGCTAGCTAACACTTGTATCTAAAAGACTTAATAGAAGGAGCTTGGGGACCTCAGCTGCCAACATCAGAAAACAAAAATTATTTCCACTTTTTAAAATTTATAAGCAGGCAGACACTTTTCAGAAATTTTATAATAGTAAACATTAAAGGTATCTTTTTGAGAAATAAGGATAACTAATTTCTCACTCATCCTTTCTAACTGTATAACTATTAACTCTCTGATTCTGTTCTGAGGAAAAGATGGTAGAATTCTAAGATGGTAAAATAAATACCTTCTAAAAAACATTCCTTCTAGTCTTAGTGATTTTTTTTTATATGTACCAAGAGACTAAGCTGAGATTTCAGGAGATGACTAAGCAAAATAGCAAAGAACATAGTGGGAGAGAGACTATTAATAAATGGGATTTTGAGTTGTTGAACAATAATCCTATTCCCAGAGAGACCATTTTGAATTTTGTCCTTTAAGTCATACAGCAAGCAGGATCAAGGGCTTGGTAGAGTTTACTAAGAGGGCAGATTGTTCCATGAACTAGAGTGTCATAGCAATTTATACAAACCCGAGGAGCCCTGCTTTTACCTTAAATTGCATGGCTAGTTTATATTGAAATGTTTCTTGATCCTATCTGGTTTTGTTTTTGTTTTTGTTTTTCCAGTTCTGGGGCTTAAACTCAGGGCCTGGGCACTGTCCCTGGGCTTCTTTTGCTCAAGGCTAGCACTCTACCACTTGAGCCATAGCACCACTTCTGGCTTTTTCTATTCATGTGGTACTGAGGAATAGAAGAACCAGGGCACATATGCTAGGCAAGCCCTCTACCACTAAGCCACATTCCCAGCCCCCTATCTGATTTTTTTTTCTTTTTCTTTCTGTGTTTTGTCTGTCATGGGGCTCGAACTCTGGGTCTGCGTGCTGTCCCTAAGCTTTTCAGCTCAAGGTGAGCTCTCTACCACTTGAGCCACAGCGCCACCTCCCCTATCCGATTTTTAAATTTCACACTTTTCAATATTTTGTATTTGCTATGTAGTCTTCAATAATTCTACAAATTTGTAATTTATTAAGATTTTGTATACTTAACAAAAATTGAGGTTTCAGAAATTATTTTTATAAAACAAGGAAATAAAAACACTGGGATATTTTAGACTGACCAATTCTGTTTATTGATGTAGTATTTTAGGGATGCTTGTGGACCCATGGTAGATAATAAAGATGGTACTTGGATTGATTGTCAACCTTTTATTCTTCTTGTATACAGCAGCAGAGAAAAAAAAAAACTTAAGGCATATAAAAATCCAGGGAATCCTTCCATTTTCAATGGTCCAGGTTGTTTTGTTTTGTTTTGTTTTCTGAATGGTAGTAAACAGATCTGGGCAGTCAGTCATGAGTATTATTGAAATAAGGTTCCAACAAGTGCTTGTTCTGTAAAGGAGAAGGAAAATGAGTGAGATGTTGATCCAATCTTTCCAGGCAGAAAATTCAGGAGAAAATAATGTGCAAACGAAGTATAAGCACAAAAGGAGCCAGTGCTTAATGACTCTTCATTAGGAGCCAATATTGATTATATTGATGGCATAAACCAATACTGATTATATTAATAGCATTTAAAGCTGTTAATTTTAAAAATACAATATTGAGAATTCCTTATTTATTTATTTATTGCATTTTGGCAATGTTTTATTTATTTCTCCTAGGTAAGCCTAGAAATTACATCTCCAAGTTCATGCCACTGAAACATACCTATATCTTGCAAACAAAAGAATTAGAAAATGTAAACTTTAGCCAAAGCTGTATTTATGAAAGAGAGGGCAGGTAGGTACCTGAAGAGCTCCATTTACACGGACATGATGTGTTTGACAAAAGCTGGTGGGGTGACAAAGGCAGTTCAGGGTTAGAAAACAGTCAAATTTAATGAAAGAGAAATTGATGTGTGACATTCTTTTAAGATACTATTTTTCCCATACATCCATACTATGTTACCAATGATTTTTTTTTTTTTCTGTTGGTCACGCGGCCTGAACTCTGGGCCTGGGCGCTGTCCCTCAGCTCTTCAGCTCAAGGCTAGCGCTCTACCACTTGAGCCACAGCACCACTTCTGGCTTTTTCTGCTTATGTGGTACTGAGGAATTGAACCCAGGGCCTCATGCATGCAAGGCAAGCACACTACCACTGAGCCACCTTCCCAGCCCCGCCCCCCAATTCTTCTATAAAAATGTATTTATAGTAATAACCAAATGTGAAAAGTTGTTTACAACTAAGAAATTGAAGTTCAATCAAAATTACCAGTGAAGATCTGCTTGGTTGAGTATTTTTCTTTTGTCTTCTCTTCCCACCTCTCCTCTTCCTCTCTTCTCCCCTCCCCTCTTTACTTTCTCCCCTCATTCTTATGGGCTTTTCTTTCCTGTTTTATTTTTTCTAAGTTGTGGGACATTGTAAGTTTGTATTTTTATCAAAGCCATCAACATAAGTTTATTGAAATGTAAATAGATAATCTTAGATGGAGATAATCCTTTTAATTTTACTGGAAATATTACAAATTACAAATTATATTATGCATGTTATTATGTGTAGTATATTGCACTTGAAAATTATATTGTGCAATATTATTCTCATCTTTGTTTTGTGTAGCACAATGACCTTCCCTCCCTCTCTGCTTCCCTCCCCCCCTCCCTCATTCCTCTCTCCCTCTTTCCTTCCCCTCCCTCCCTTCCTCCCTCCCTCCCTCCCTTCTTCCCTCCCTTCCTTCCTTCCTTCCTTCCTTCCTTCCTTCCTTCCTTCCTTCCTTCCTTCCTTCCTTCCTTCTTTCCTTCCTTCCTTCCTTCCTTCCTTCCTTCCTTCCTTCCTTCCTTCCTTCCTTCCTTCCTTCCTTCCTTCCTTCCGTCTCACTCTGTAGTCCAGGCCTTGAACTTGAGATATTCCTGCCTCAGTTTCCCGAATGTTGGCCTTGCAGATAAGTTCCATTATGCCCAGCTAAAGAATGATTTTCATGTATGCAAGAGCAGTAGATGACAAGAACTAAATTTAAGTGCTAGGTCTGTTATTAATCATTTGATTGTCACTAAGTAACTGAAGCCTTAAAGCCTTCAGTTTTGCCACTTTTATCATTGTTTGACATTTTGTACCTTAAAATCTCCACAACTTTAATATTCTAGTCTAAGCTATTGATTCTGACACAAGCCCTGCCTGTCTTCCAGCCTAAGATCTAACAAGAAAAACATAGGTGAGAAAGCACATGTTAAACTGTAAAACAATGCATGTGTTTGGTAAAACAAAAAACAAAAACAAAAAACACTGGAATAAATCTCATGTCTCTATTCAGATCCTCACGGGATATCTTCTTAGAGTTACACAACTATCTGATAGCATAAAATGTGTGTCTGTCAAGAGAAAGGAAGAATTTTAGTTCCAGTGGAGTCTATTATCAACTAAATCAGAGTTGCTGACGCCATGGCATTGGTTGTACCTTCATAGTTAATGCAGCCGTTGGAGTCTTCTTGGCCTGCCATGAGGGCTTCCACTTCTTCCTCTTTCATCTTTTCACCTGGGGAAACACATCCCACCCCCTTGTTAGAAACAAGGCTGCATTCATTTTCAAAAGTCTGTCATACATTCTAACTATTCAAAACAAAACAAAACGGTTCCTTCCTCTTTTCCTGATGCTCAGTAAGTGATCCGCAAACTGTTTTTAATGAATGCATAAAATGCACATTATACCTTCTTCTCCAAACTATATCCTATAGGTACTACAATGCTTTTTTTATTCATTGCTAATTTTCCTGAAACAAATTCACTGTCTTTGAGACTAATTGAAACAGTTATTGACTGAACTACAGTCCTTCACCCTCCTTTGTTTTGGTGATAACATTATTCTCCTATCATGTCATGGACTTCCCTGTATATTCTGTCCTATTAAGTCCTTGCAATACGTTCTCCTTACCCAGAGTGGCTAGCACATGGCGGAGTTCAGCACCCATGACCGTGCCATTGCCTTCCTTGTCAAAGACACGCAGACCCTCAACAAAATCTTCATAGCCACCCTGGTCCTTGTTGTTGGAAATAGCTTGCATCATGGGCAGAAATTGTTCAAACTCAATTTTCTTGGCATTCATTTCTGGAAGATATTTTAATTTGGAGAGTTAATAGCTACATAAAATACCATTTCTGAATTACAAGTTACACTTGAAATTCATTCCAGATGCTCTTAAAAAAATCTTCACGGAGCTTAAACTTCAGTTGTAAAATTGCAAAAATAACAAAAATATGATAATAGATAATAATAGCATGAATTACAGAGCCCTTGGGCTGCGATTCTACTTCTAATCCACCACTTATAACTATGCAACAGTAGGTAACTTTTTAAAGTTCTTTGTGTATTAAGTCTTCATCTGTAAACCACAATTACCTCAGGGTGTCATTATGAGAATTAACTAAGATAATACACATAAAGCTTATTAAAGTTTGTGGGTAAAATTTGGTGCTTAATAAATGTTACCTACTATTTTCTTAGTAATGCCAATTTAATATATTCTATTGCTAGGAAAGCAATATGGTGGTTTGCTTCTATAAACCCATCACCATATAGACAAAGTAAAACTTAACTTTTCCACATATTGTACCTATGTCCTGAGCTTTCCTATAGCCTTACATTTCTTTAAGTTTTAAATAATTAAAAAAGCTTATAAGAGGCTGAGATCTGAGGATGGCAATTCAAAGCCAGCCCTGGCAGAAAAGGTCTGTGAGACTCTTATCTCCAATAAACTACCAGAAAAACGGAAGTGGCTCTGTGGCTCAAGTGGTAGAGCATTTACCTTGAGCTGAAGAGCTGAGGGAAAAAGCCCAGTCCCAGAGTTCAAGCCCCATGACTGACCAAAAAAAAAAAAAAAATCAACCAAAAAATCCCCAACCAAATAATAAACCTTATGAAGAAAGTCCTTGAGTCAAATATTCTGTGATCTCCTTGCAGCTGTGTAATGGAGAATCTTTGATATCTCTGACAAATTCCTTCATGATAAAATTATGAAATAGACTATCCAGACATAGACAAGTGGATAAAGTTGTGTACTCATAAAATAACAATAAAAGTTCCTCTATTCTTTTTAAAAAAAAATAGAAATCTAGGGCAATATTAGGTAGGTTACATTTGAATGCTCCATAAATGAGCATTTACCTAATAATTCTTTTTAAAATGGATGTTGGCAGGTTAGGCAAGGACATTTAAAAATAGGATTAGCCTATTATTTTCTCACTTTATCTCCTACTCCAGTTACTTTCTGCATGATTTAACTGCAAATTTCTTTCAAAGAAAATGAGGAAATCTTCAGCAGACTTATTTAGAAGTTTTCTTGAAATCAAAGTTCTTTTTTCTTTTCTAATGAAGGAAAATCACCAAAATATTCTTAGTTACTAAAAAGAATTACAGGGTTATTTTCCTCCCTTTCCCTTTTTCCCCATAATAGTAAAAATAAATAGTCCAAATAGCTACTTAAAAGACTTCAGTTTTGTGTTAGGTCTTTTTTGTTTAGACTCACATTTTCCAGTTGACTGTTAAACTTTGTCATGAACCATTGGGATTAAAAACAATTTCCGTGTTCCAAACTAATGATTGGGTTTCTACCTCAAGTGAATAACTTGTGCCATTTTACCACTTACATATACTACTGGTTTCTGATCCAAGATTTACCCTGGGGCACTGAATGCAGGTTCTGGTGTAGGATTTTCAAATCCTTTGTAATTTGTTGGAAATAGAAAGCACACATCGAGATGTCAATGTGTCTGTTCTTAATTAAGATAGCTGAGTTTCTTTTAAAGGCAGCCTGAGAAGCAGTGTCAAAGACAGTGTACACGCCAAAGGAAGCATGCATCTTTCAATCACTTCCCAACACTGAAACTTTATTTGCAGAGTTTTTATTAAAAATATGTTTTTTTTCCTCTAGAAGTATGGCATTGTAGATTAACTGATACCCTGTAAAAAGTTCACTCGGTTTTACTCATCTTTACTTTCTTTGTTAAAATCGATTTTGCTTTTAAAGGTTTGGAGTGTGAAAATGTACACTAATTTGGATATTAGCTAGTTCCTTAACTCCTCAGCTATAGACATTAGACATGATTCTGAGGATGATGATCTTAGCAGGAGGTATCACTTTTATCATGGAAGCATGATGCATTTTATTATGGCTCTCAGATCCTCTCTAAAGTAGGGGTCATTCATTTTATGAGGACAAAGGCTAAGACTCTAGATTGCCAGGAGGCACACAGCCTCCGTCATCAGGAGTAACCTGAGCCTTACTTATTTCTGTTCTTTTCCTGCTCCCTCTCTCTCCTTCTCTTTGCCTCCCCCTAACCCCATCTAGGCTTTGATATACACAGATCTGGAGAGAACTGGTGAGTTACCTTCATTGCTGGGGTTCCCCAGGACTTTCTTGACTTCTGCATTGGTGGGATTTGTGCCCAGTGCCCGAAGAACATCACCGACCTGGCTCAAGGTGATCTTGCATTCACCTGTTCTGTCGAACAGGAGAAATGCCTCCTTGAATTCTGCAAGAGGCAAGGAACATTATGGTGTTTGTTTCCTTTTTCCAAACTATTAGTTAATCTTTTTAAAATTATCTTTAAGTAGTTGTGCAAAGGAGTTGCCATTTAACAAAACAGTTTATAAAGATCAATGTCACCCCTTTCAACATTCTCACCCATCTTTTTGCTATTCACCCCTTCGCTCACTCTTAATTTTGTGCTCTTTCAAGGATTCAGTTCAAATTCTTTTTTGTTTTACAGATTTTGCCAACCACACAAATTGCTATCTTCTCAGCGCCCCCCCCCACCTTTTTTTGTGCTGGTCCTGGTGCCAGAACACCGGCCTGGCTGCGGTCCCTGAGCTTTTTTGTGTAAGGCTAGCACTTGAGCCACAGCGCCACTTTCTGCCTTATGGTTGGTTAATCGGCCATAAGAGTCTCAAGGACTTTACTGCCTCAGCTAGTTTTGAACTAGCAATCCTCAGTTTACTTCTGAGTAGCTAGGATTTCAAGGGTGAGCCACTGATGTCTAACAGAACCTCCCTTCTTTTATCGAAATCATTAGTGAATACTGTCAGCATTTCTTTTTAGGATTATGTTGAAGCACCACTTCCAATTTCAATACATGCTGATACATGCTTCATAATCTCTTATGAAAAATGAAACTTCCTAGTCATAATTATTCATATTTCTTTCACTTACCTGGAAAGGAGGGCTCAGGTAAGAAATTCCTAGACCTTGAGACAATCTAATAATCCTCAGAAAATTCATTATATAGCTACTCATGTTCAAATGTCAAAAAAAACCATATCTCATCAGGGTTTTGTTAGGTGAAGTTAATCCAGTTTCTTTCTTAAATTATATAGAGAAACCTCTTCTTGATATACAGGTTTTCTTAGCTCTCATCTCAATCAGGTTTTCTTCTGAAACAATTTTATTTTTCAGGGAAAAATTTACAAGAGTGAGAGAAACCTATAATTCCTATATCATCTAACCACTTCTGTGTGCAACCCTAATAGGCTTCTGGGATAAGACATTCAGAAGAACATGTAGTCTTTTTAGATTGTTGCTATAATTATATCAATACTTTAGTCTTTTTTCCAGGTAATGTATACAATAATACACTTCTAGAGTATAATTTAAGTGTATATTTTAAGTTAACTTTTAATATAGATACTTGTAGCTTCACACGCAATTATATGAAATAGTGTAGAGATCTATTGTATACTTGACGCAGCTTTCTCCTGATAGCAACATTGAACAAAATCATAAGATGTTGTTGAGACCAGAATATTCACATTAATGGACTCAACTGACAGGTTGTTAGTTTGTTTACTTATTTATCTATCTATTTATTCTTGTGGTACTGGGGATTGAACCTAGGCCTCTTGCATGCTAGGTACGTTCTCCACTTACAAAGCTGTATCTTTAGCCTGTGTGTTTTTTCATATTTCTTGTTTACTTGTTTTTTTTCATATTTCTTGTTTACTAAATGGACGGGTGCATTCAGTACACGTATGTTATTTTCCTTATCATTTATTGTTCTCTTTTGATTGAACTGGTTTTATTTTTCAAATTAAAATGACAAGGAGTTTAGAAATTACGTACAAAAAAGGAAGAGGGGTTACTACAGATTTAGAGGTCCACTGAGGCCATTTAAACTAAAATTTGTAAACTTAAATATGTGGGAAGTCCAGAAGTATTGATGGTGATTTATTGGAATATTAAGGGCACTAAAAAGTTCTTGAATGAACTAGTAGAGCTGAAAAAATACTCTTTTAAGGTCAACCAGTAGTTTCCAATCAAAGGATACTGTCAAGGCCAGGCATGGTGGCTCATGCCTGTAATTCCAGCTGCTCAAAAGGCTGAGATTTGAGGATCAGTGCAAAGCCAGCCCGGGTAGGAAATCTGTGAGACTCTTATTTCTAATTAACCACCAAAAAGCCAAAAGTGGCATTGTGGCTCAAGTGTTAGAGCACTTTCCTTGAGCCAAAGTGGCATTGTGGCTCAAGTGTTAGAGCACTTTCCTTGAGCAAAACAGCTCAGAATCAGCACCCAGGCACTGAGTTCAAACCCTAGGATTAGTGTACAAGTGCACACACACACACACACACACACACACACACACACACACACACACACACACACACACACACGATACTTTCTCCACAGATTACTTATCAGATAGCTAAAATACCTAAAATAGATACTGCAGATCCTGTAGCGCCATTAGCCAAATATTATTTTCCATCTTTCTAACGGACATGTGAAATTGAACTATTCTTGTTACTGGCTCAATACTCAAAGAGCTCACAATTACCTTGGTCAGGTACTGGTGTAGGAGTCAGACTTTTATGGGCTGTAACAGAATCACTTTTTCATTTAACGTTTGTGTTGATTTCATGTAGAAACCAGAAAAAACATATATTCTTTGTGTTCCATACTTGTAACCAAAGTATTGGTTACTCTCTTGAGGACTCTAGAATTTAGATTGACAAACTACTTCCCAGGGCTGCCTCCTTATTTTTATAAAGAAAATTTATTCCCATTCACTCATGTATTAATCTGTAGCCATTTCCATATTTCAATAACAGAATAGATTTTTTTTAACAGAGACTAATATGTTTCCTATTTTCCCCAGTAGTACAGAAGAACATAGATTTAGAACTTTGGGGTAATGATAGAATTGTTCTGTATATTCCCCTTCCCCCAAAGGTAGCTACTTTCTTTGACTCTTGGATATGACTACTGCCCTTGAAGAAGATAATAGATTTTAAAATTATTAATTTTTGATAAATAGTAGTCTGTAGCATCATGTGGCTGGTGACAAATTAACTAGACATCATAGGACTTAGACATTTGGAATGCTGTAATGTTTTTCTTTCCTACTGTCCTTTTTGTTCTCTTAGTACAAATAGAGCAGCATGAGCAAACTTCTTTAAACATTAAACAAGGAAATGAGCTAGTCTTTATTCATTTCTGAAAGTACAGGATTTCCATTTAATTTTAAAAGCTCACATTTGTTTTCCTAAAATGAAAGGAAATCAGTTCACTATGTTAATTTTATTCAACTTCTTGTCTAAAACCTATTTCACATGTGGAGCAATAGGTTTCATATTCAACAGTGAGTCTGTGGGTCTCTGCAAGGGTTTGAAAATCTTTCATTGCTTGATCCTACCATAACTTGGCAGTCATAATGATATAGTAAATTAGACCTAGAGAGGGTTGGCATGCAAGACTTGATGCATCACTAGCAAAAAGTACATTAATATCAAACAAATTATAATGCAATTTCCAAAAATGCCACAGTATTTAAACTTTTTGAATGATCTTGATCTGTAAGTAACCCATTCATTCAGTCTTCTTTCTACACGGGCTCATCACCCATCATTTAGGTAACAGTAACATCTTTTAGAGTATAGTAAACATCCAGTTTTTCTTAATTGATACCCAAGTGAAGAACATGACAGGCACTACACTAAGAGTGAAGAATGAGGATTTCTTCAGGTACAGAAACCCAAATAGGTCTTTACTAATTATCCATATTTATATTATTTATACCTCTGTTAACATAAGAAATACATATTATATGACTGTGGTCAATATTCAAACTTATGCAGTAGTATATGACCAAACTGTTTCATTCCCTCCTTTCTATAGATGTATTTCTGTATCGGTTCATTCAAATGGTGTGGCACTGTACAACCATGCCTTCCTTTACTTCCTAATGAAAAAAATAAGGGCCTATTAGACATGAGACCTGTTGGATCCAAAGACTCAAAAGGTAGCCAAGTGCTGGGGCTCATGCCTGTCTGTAATCCTAGTTACTCAAGGAGACTGAGACTGAGGATCCTAGTTCAAAGCCAGCCTGGACAAGAAAGTTAATACTCATCTTCAAATTGGCCAAAATATTAGTGATCAAGTGCTAATCTTGCAAAAAAAAAAAACACTCAGAGCCAATGCCTAGGTCCTGAACTCAAACCCCATTACTAACACACACACACACACACACACACACACACACACACACACACACACACACACACACACACACACACACACACGTCTCAAAAGAAATATTAAAGTCTTTTAAAAATTCAGAATCTTTGAATCTTAAGACTTTGGAAACTCCTTGCAAGAAACTTTTTATGAAATAAATTTCTAATTGGTTTAAAAATCATACCAGATTTTGATAGTATCACCAAGTTTTGAGGTGATACTATCACCTCTCTGGGTATCCATCCAGGATCTATTGGACAGAGGTTGGGCCAGAGGATGGGTAGTGTTCCCTCCCACAGCTCTGAGACAAATTGTACCTTCTTCTTTGTTTTTGAAGTCACTTTTGTTCTATAATTCACTATGATTGCTATTGAAATTGTTTAGATTTGGTAAGTGGACAGTCTTTATAACTTATTTTGTTTTCTTAATTGAGCGATTCAGTCTTCAAATCTCTTTGTAGGGATTTTATTGGTAAAAATCAATACCTTTTGTGAGTATATACACATCCAAGTGTGTGATCAGTTTTACTTAGAAATCAGTGACCTTAAGGATTTCTTTTGTGGTGTTTAGTTTTTATTTGCTTAAATCTTTGATTACTGATTTTAAGCAAAGACTACAGGTTGAACAAACATATCTGGCATCATTGAGAGCAATTTATATTTAGCATGGCAGTAACAACTGTGGATAATTAGGAAGCATTGAGCTCAGCCCAAGGGAGTTGGTTTTCTCACATGTCATCTAATGAGTGTGCACATATTAACAACTATAGCTTTTAAACTTACCATCCTGTTGTTCCTTAGAGAACTCGATCTGTTAGAAAAAAATTAATCACAAAAAAATTTAACCGAACAAAAATGTCCCTATTTTTAACTGTATCCAGCTCATTTCCTGAATACTCTTCAAAGTAAGCTCTAGAAGTCAGGCTACTTTTCCAAGTTCAGGCATAGCTTGGACACGGACAGATTGAACCACAAAATAAGCAAGCCTTGGTGTTAAGTAACATTTCAGAAACCAGGCAGTCCTCTGCCTACATCTGCAGTAGAGAAGTTCAGATCACTTACCTGCAATCTGGTCAGCACTGAAGGACTGCAGTGGCGGGAGAGAGAAAGGAAGAAACAACTAGTACCCTTTCAAATGCATTGACAGAAAGTGAGTGCTCTCTGCCCTGAGACTTTTAGGAAGTCCAGGTAGGTATCACAGAATAAGAAGATTGCCTTAGAGTACTTTTGAATCTAGGAACAGATAAATCTTTTGAGAAAGACAATTAGGAAATAGTTCTCGGTATTTTAAGAGATGAATCCATGATGCAACAAATGCTAAATCAAATTCTTCCTAGAGCAATTTTTTCTTAGTGCATTTCAGACATAACTAACACCTATCACTCACTCTATGGAAAAGTACAGATGAACTGTACATAAAGACTCTTAAATCTCTCCACTGCTAGTACATTTTTATACTAAAATATAATACCCAAAGCATCAGAAGCAGTTTAATTGCAGCCAGCAGTTACCACTGGATTGATTGTAGGTTAAGGTATACTATTTTGCTTATCTAAATTTAGATAAGCCTTTATGATAGAGCAAACACTGGTGAAATATAAAGCATTCTTAGGAGTAAGATGTATTTTTTTTTCAATTGGCATCACAGCTTTAAGTAATTAATTCTATCATCAATATACTTCATTTTAAGTATTTGACCTGGATATGTTCTTCCCTCAATTCTATTCCTTGTCTGCCTTTCTTTCTCAAAAAGTTCCTAGACATTGAACTCTATCTTCCTATAAATGACAAGTAGCTTTCTTGAAGGACCCACCATGATGGAATGAGTCTGGGCTGCAAGTCAGAGCGAAGACGCTGAAGAGTAGGTTGAGGGCAGCTCCAGTCCCTGAGTAGAGTCCTCCTTGCTCTGCAGGCTCCTTTTTATTTCTGGGCAAACTGACCTCACAGATAGCATCAAGTTTCAGAAGCAGTTGCCACTCCCCTTTGAGAGTTCTTTAGCTTTCTTAGGGCAAAGAGAAAGAGATCTGTACTCTGGGGGCTATTTTTAGGAAAGCAGGACCTAGGAGTGGACAGCTATCGTGGGACTGAAGCCTGTCAGTACTTTTATGGTCTTTATCTCTCAGATTTTTGAATGTAGTATCTCTTTAAGAAGAATTTTCTTTGTTCAAGTGCAGAGGAGGTTTTCTCTAGTGGCTCAGGCTGACTTCATCTCTGGGTGAATTACAGACTTCAGGAAGTACCAGTCAACAAGGACTTGGTATTAATGGAACTTCTTGGGTGGGACTGGTTTGAGGTTTCAAATGGCAATGGCTATAGAAGGAAGATCTTCTCAAGCCCTGTCACTTATAGCAAAGTTCAGAGGACGTGAAAAGGCCATGCATGCTCTGTGGGGTTTTTTTTAGGATGTACACACGTGGCCATCTGGTCAGGTCTTGAAATACCCAATGAAATTGCTCTTTTGCAAATTATAGTATCAGGGGTATACTCTAAATAAGGGATGATTCTGATCTCCATTTTCCATCATTCTCCCTTAGTCTTCTGTCATTAGGTCTGTGCAGTTTCCTCTTTCTTTGTCATTTTCATGATGGCTGACTAGTCTTTTTTTTTTTTTTTTTTTTAAATTTCTGAAGTTCAAGGCTAGGAAACTGCTACGCCATTTTGCCCTCTTTCTCGTATGCTCTATATATGTTATTTTAAAATTTTACCCTAAGTTCTTACTAGAACATGGTGATTCTGTTACTGCCTTGTGGAATACTTTTTTTATTTTTGGCCAGTACTGGGGCTTGAATTAAGGGGCTAGATGCTGTTCCTCAAGGAACAGCTGTTTGCTGTTTGCTCAAGGCTAGCATTCTACCCCTTGAGCCACAGCACCACTTCCGGCTTTTTCTGTGATAAATTGGAGACAAGAGTCTCATGAACTCTCCTACCCATGCTGGCTTTGAACCCTATTCTTCAGATCTCAGCCTCCTGAGTAGCTAGGATTATAGATGTGAACTATCAGCATCTGGGCCCTTATCAAATACATTATGGCTCAGTCTGCAGATTGACCAGAAAAAAATAGGAGGCAAGACTTCTGGGAACACAACATTATACTTTAATGTTTTAAAGACATCTGTGGAAATGGCCAGCAGTGGGTTTACATGGCAGCTTATATGAAAACAGGGAAAAGCTTCCTAATTGAAATAGGGTTGAGAAGTTTTTAGAGGAGATCGATCCTAGTATGCCTACTGAAGTTCAGACAAAATGTTCATCATTTTGTACATATTTCAAGTAGCATAAAGTATATTGGAAATGAATTGTGGTTCAGTTACTGCTTCCATAAAAGTTTTTAAGGAGGAGAGTCATAAAAACAATGAACTCACTCCTACTACAAGAACACATACTTTGAGGCTACCCCTCAAACTAATCTAGAAAAAAGTTCACAATTTAATATACATCACTTTGGGTTCAAGTCTATGAGGAAAAAATACTTAGAACCTCAAGTCCCCAAATAAGGACTGAGAATGTAATTTAGAAATTACTGGTTTTTAGGTAATTATAATTTCATAAACTTTGACATTTTGAAAGGTTATTGGGAAATGAAATTTAATAGAGAAATTTTAGCAAATGCTTTGAATCATTTACAGGAAATGAAAGATGGATTCAAAGGTGGAAATTTATAATCTTTAAAAATTGTTTAACTTGGAATCTCACAATTTTTATACATAGAGCTATTAGAGGAGAACATGCTTTCTTTGTGTTCATTTTTAGTTCTGTAACATATGTATGTCATTAAATTAAAATTGTGTCATTAAATTAAAATTTCCCTATAATTTAAGATGCAAATTCATTAAACTAATTTTACTAATTGTAACTAATGTTACAAAATTATAAAATTGGAGTTGCCTTTCTAAATATAACAGTATTTTCATATTTCATTATTTTTTCAAATAAAAAGTAGGCCATTAAGTATATATAAAACATGGTCAGATCTGTTGAATAATCCAGAAAGTCAGTTTGAAAGATTTATTTGTGTGGAATAAGCCTATCACAGCCATATGAATATCATATTATTTTAAAATAGAAGCTTTAAAGTGATAGGCAATTTTTAAATGACATGGAGAAAGTGCCATGTCAGCTGGGGGCTGGTGGCTCACATCTGTAATCTTAGCTTCTCAGGAGGCTGAGATCTGAGGATCATGTTTCAAAGCCAGCCTGGTCAGGAAAGTCTGTGACTCTCTTATCTTCAATTAACCACCAGAAAACTGCAAGTGGCGCTGTGGCTCAAATGGTAGAGTGCTCACCTTGAGCCAGATCAAGGATAGCACTCAGGCAGTGTTCAAGCCCCAGGACCGACAAAAAAAAAAGTAAGTTCCATGTCTTTCTCTCACACAATTAAGACTTTTTTTTAACCTACTGAGAATTAAGATATAAATTTGAGCATATTATTTGACAATAGGAAAGACTAAACTTTAAAGAGCCAACTGTAGTTTAAAAGTTAGGTTGTTGGCGCATTATCCTGCCCATGCAATTGTAACCCCTCTGTACAATATGTTCACAAATAAAATAAAATTAAATTAAAAAAAAAAGTTAGGTTGTTGGGAACATGGCTTAGTGGTAGAGTGCTTGCCTTGCATGCAAGAAGCCCTGTGTTTGATTCCTAGTACCACATACACAGAAAAAGCCAGAAGTGGCACTGTGGCTCAAGTGGTAGAGTGCTAGCCTTGAGCAAAGGAAGCTCAGGGACAGTGCCCAGGCCCTGAGATCAAGTCCTAGGATTGGCATACACACACACACACACACACACACACACACACACACACACACACACACACACACACACACACACACACACACACACACACACACACACACACACACACACACACACACACACACACAAAGAATACCTGGTCTAGAAAAGTGGCTTAGAGGTAAAGTGTTTGTCTAGAATCCATGAAGCCCTGGGTTTGACTCCTTAGTATCACATAAACAACAAATAAATAAAAGAAAAAAATTAAAAAATTAAAAAACAGCTAGAAGACCTAGGTTTTGTTCTCAGGAGTAAATGTATAATTGATTTTCTAGTATTCTTTTTAAAATAACAAATGCCACCTCCCTTTCCTTTCTGCCCTGATATTATTATAATAGTGATGTACTCAGCCTTTTTAACAAAGGCATGATGTGAATACACAGTTGGCTAGTAGTGGCTTCAGTTTGCCATTTCACCATTTGGTTTATTTTAAAAGTTAGATTTAGAAGTCTTTCAGTCTGGCATGAACTCCTCTCTGCTTTCCTTTTTTTAGAAATTAAATATTCTTTAAGCCCTGATAGTACCTCCTACCTTTCAATAATCTTCTTTCTCTCAAATATTCTACCTAGCTCTTTCCTCCCAACTGTAAGTTATTTGACCTTCTTGTCTTATATTTGGGGAAGTATAATTTATCCCTGAAACCTATTTGTTCCTGACATGGACTGGGTGGTGTGGTGTCCCAACATCTCTATCCCCTAGGACTGTTGCTCCTGTCAGTCTATTTTCATTCAATTAAAGCTGCCAGGACACAAATATACTAAGCTTTTCCTTTAAACACAAACTCCTCCTGCAGAATATTTCCTGAGGATACACACCTTATCTGTGTCTTAAAGAGCTTGCATTCTAGAGGAATTATGTGTTCTCGTCCTTCAACACTGTATCTCCACCACCTGCTGCTTCCCAGCACATAGTTCTTGCTCATTTTGAATTATTTGTATCTACACTCTTTTTTTCCTAGTACCTTCTTCTCAGATTTTACAAGACTATTTGTTGCCAAGAGTTCTCTTTTCCAACCTTTTGTTTATAAAGTCTCTTTTTATTTTTATTCTAGCTTAAATATTTGTCTTAGACAAATATATTTTTATGACTTGGGCAATCCCTTGCCATCGAGTTTATAGCTAAGTAATAGGGTACAAGACACTCCTCCTAAAAATAACTCTATGGTAGTACTTGCAGATTCTTTTTTCACTTTGGAAATTATCTTTCAGTTAGTTATTGTGAAGTTTATTTAACTGATTAAAGACAAGATAAATTTTCTGATAGGAAGAATCGTTGGTTAAAGAAAAATATTAAAGTTCAGTGAATCAAACAGGTCCTGGAATTGATAAATAATAAGGTTTTAGTACAGTAAAAAGAAGAGCTATAATTTAAAACAACCTGGAAAAATAAGTGTAGGAAGGCACAAGGACTAAAATCTTCAAAGATCTTCATTGCTTAGTGAGATAAATGGACATGAGGAGAAAGAAAGACAAAGGAAAGAAGCTGTTCCAACCGGAGCCAGTTTTACAACATTGCTGTATGTCCCTAATTTAAGGCCTGCGAGAAAAAGCAAGACTGGACATATATATAGATTCTCAGGAATAACTTTGTCTAATTTTGTACCATCTTAAGGGTTTCTAAACCATACCATGAAAGGAGCTGTTAATTGTTTTTGTTTTTGCTTTACTTAAGGATATAAATGTGTGTGTGTGTGTGTGTGTGTGTGTGTGTGTGTGTGTGTGTGTGTGTTAATCTCACTGACTTATATACTTTAGCATTGTACTTGGCTTCTCTAATATAAGAGACACCAGATGGATGGATTGGATAAATTGTTCTGAACTGAGGCAAAATGTATAATTCTGTACTCGGCAGGCCTAGACGAGTCAACTGAAGCCAGTCACATCACAGCAAAGACCGTGATGCTAACATAATTTAGACCCATATGAATTAACAGAGATTGAAGTGAATTTTAATTAAAACAATAAAAATGTGAGCCAAACCTACTCTTTTTTCCCCAATGGTCTCTGACTTTTCCAGAGTTAGTAATTGATCAAGAAATGCATGGCATTGAGAAAATTTTGCTTTTTTAATTTTGTGCATTTATTTTCATATGATTTCTTTAAAGTCTAAAATTCTGTTTCTGTTCACCCCTCCACTTTCAAACTTTTATAAGGTATTAGAAAAATTCTTTATGGGTTGTTTTAAATTATAGTAGCAGGCATAGTGGTACAAAGTTGATAATCCTAACACTTTTTTTCTATGAAAAAAATGAAAAGAATTGAGGTAAATTGTGCTGACAAATGGATCAAAAAAGTCACATTGTAGGCCCTATAAATTGTGTGAACTGATAGTATAATCTTAAAAAAAAATAACCTAAAGAAGAGAAGTTGTGTATCCAAAGAACACATGATTTGCTAGGAGAACCCAAACAAGATTCCCAATCTAGTTCTTTTTCTGCCTCATCAAAATTTGAAGTCTTTAGAATAGTGCTAATATTCGTGAGTCCCTACAGAGAAAAATCAGGTAATTATAATTTCTTTTTCTTTTTAGTTTTTGAGACAGGGTATGTAGCCCATATCTCCTCTAGATTCTGGTTTAGGGTTAAAAAAAAGAACCCTGAAAATGAACGTAGAAACAAACTATTTAAGGTATTATTTTCACATGAAAAGTGTTTCAGTCCGAAGAGAAGTGGAAGAAAGTGTCATATCAGCAGACTAAATATAATCCTTTTCATAATTTCCATGAGTCAGATGGTGCTTAATACTGTGTAAGTAATTATGGAATGACTTCTAAAGACAACTTGCCAGGGGGGTTCATTTGCAGCATGAAAATGTCAAGGGCTAAATTTGTCCTGTCACTTTGTAGTCTTCTTGCCTTACCAAGATTTTAATTATCTTCAAAATGAAAAGTTATTCACTATTAGTCGATGCACATATCTCTTCCTTCACAAGTTGTACTTTTCTTTGCCAAGACAGAATTCAGATAGAGATAATTCAAAATGAAATTCTAGAGAGAATTACAAAATTCTCTTTATTATTTTCCCTCTCTAGTCCACTTGTTTTATTTTTTTACAGTGTGAATATATGAAAGAAAATGTGATACTGATACCTAATAATAAACTCAAATAATTTTTGTTTTCTCCTGAGGTTATATGTACTCTGCAAATGGCTGAATATTACAATTGGTTGACATTCAAGTTGCATTAGTGTTTTTTTAATCTTGAAACATCATTGCAAAAGAAAACAAATTTTCAATATGATATAAAGGAATCTTAGAAAGCAGCTAACTATTTCTACTACTTTTTTCTAATTAGAAACTGACTTCATAGGATCTTTTTCTATTCTTTGTCTCAAACCAGTGTAGGTTATGATTTAACCATGTGATACATTTCTACCTGTTACTCCAGAGAATGCTTACTGGAGTTTTCAGTTTAAATCAAGCTATGTATTTATAAGCATGGCAGAGATATCATATTCTTCTCAGAAAAACAGTTCGATAGTAAGTTTTCAAGATTAAGTTGGAAATGGGTAAGTACTTAATAAAATAAAACCAAAATTATTTTAAAATTCAATATTTCATAGCATTCAGGAGTAATGTTTAACTCGATTTCTGTTTACAGCTTTTTATGGGAACCTGGAACAAAATGAATGAAAGTCCTAGGTTCTTAAAGTTTTAGCCTTCACCTATAAAAGAGAACAACCAACTTGTCAGCAAGTGTGCTAGGATGAAGAAAGCATAAAGAGCAGAACAGTAGAGAGTAGCCAAGGTCAAAGACTGTGAACCTGCTCTGATATGTGCCTTTAACTCCCTCTTCTGGCTACACAGAACTGTGCAGGACAACACAAGATCCACCCTACTCCATGCTGTTAAGAACAGAAATGTCTCCTTCACACATCCTTGAAGTACTCTTTAGAAACCAGAGATAGCTCAGGATATGGTTAACATAGTTAACTCTGATTGTTCTAAGTTCAATTCCAGCTTCATCACTTGCCTAATTATTTGATCATTTAGGCTGAGTTTCTTGGAAAAAAATGTATAAGGTTGAAGAGGTGAAATGTGGTACAGGATAAATTCACATGAAGATTGATTGTTATTACTACAAAGAAGTTGCTAATTTCTGGAGATTTTCATGGGCCATAGCTTCATGTGACATTCCCAGAATACTTCCTATGGGATCAGATGTATTAGCCTTCTTAAATAAGAGAAAACATCAGAGACCAACACAAGTAACTTTTCATTCCTGAGCGAAAACAAGTCATAATGAATGCATAACCATCTACAGCTATTGAATAGTCATCAATAAATAGATATATTTGGGAACATGAGGCGTTCAAGTTATCGATTAAATTGAAATTTTAACTCTTCCCAAGAGTGTGGTCAGCTGTTGTCTTGAGACTAATTTATTTGGTGGAGTTTCTGTCAATGCATTCTGTACCAGTACATAGCCATAGTGATGGCCCCTGCATGCCTCGTCAGCGATAACCAGATTGAATAATGAACACAGTGAGAATTAAAATGTGAACAGCACAATGAGAGATAGGACTCAAACTCTCCATCTTAAAACATCCTGGCATTCCAGCTAGCACAAGCATCATGCAAAAGCTGTACTTACATTCTGAAGATCATTTAAGATTGGGGTGCATGTCATTTCCTTTATTTCATCATTTCCCATGGTTGCAGCTGGTATCACTCCTGTGTTTCCACAGGAGCCATACTTACAGTGAGCGTTAGTTCCAACAGCTGCAATTCTGTCAGATAGTGTTATTTAGTGTGGACTCCAGCTGAGAGCATCGACTCTCTGAAGGGTGAAGAATGCTTAGAACAAGCAGGGACAGTAACTTTGTTGTCCAAATAACAGCAGAAATTTGGTTTCAAAAAGGGAACTTATTTTAAAAAAGTCGTGCGGATAGCAGATCAGTAAACATCTCTGGGAGAATATTGGTGGTTTTATGACAAGAACAACTAAAGAAATGTTCTAAATAACCGAGAAACCAGAAAGTCAGATTGGGCAGTGCATTTAAGTAACCGAGAAAATGAATTGAAAACACCCCAAAATATCTGAGTACAACAGCTAGGCGCCAACCCATGGCAATATCTTAGGATGGAACACGGTTCTTAACTGAGAATATTATTATGGAATTAAATTTCACTATAGCTGTATAGTGAATTATGACAGCTACGCTTAAACTTCTGCACTATTCAGTATCCAAAAGATGATTAGGTTCCTTCCTTCCTTCCTTCCTTCCTTCTCTCTTTCCATCTCTCTTTCCATCTCTCTTTCCATCTTTCTTTCTCTCTCTTTCTTTCTTTCTTTCTTTCTTTCTTTCTTTCTTTCTTTCTTTCTTTCTTTCTCTCTTTCTTTCTTTCTTTCCTCCATTCCTTCTTTCCTGCTTTCTTTTTCTTCTTCCATCTTTCTTTCCTTCTTTCTTTTTCTTTCTCTCTTTTTCTTTCTCTCTTTCTTCTTTCTTTCCTTTCTTTCTTTCTTTCTTTCTTTCTTTCTTTCTTTCTTTCTTTCCTTCCTTCCTTCCTTCCTTCTTTCTTTTTCTTTCTTTCTTCTTTCTTTCTTTCTTTCTTTCTTTCTTTCTTTCTTTCTTTCTTTCTTTCTTTCTTTCTTTCTTTCTTTCTTTCTTTCTTTCTTTCTTTCTTTCTTTCTCTGTCATCTCTCTTTATTCCTGTCTGTATGTCTTTCTTTCTCTCCCTCCCTCCCTCCCTCCCTTCCTTCCTTCCTTCCTTCCTTCCTTCCTTAGTTCCTTCCTTCCTTCCTTTTTCTTTCTTTCTTTCTCTTCTTCCCTCCCCTCTCCTCCCCTCCCAAGCCCTCCCCTGCCCCTCCCTGCCCTACCTTTCCCTTCCCATCCTTTTTATTTTCCTGTTGGAGGTACAAGTTTGAACTCAGAAACTCACATATTCTACACAACTCTCTATCACCTGAGCCACAACACAACTTTTAGACAGTTCCCCCCTTTTTTTTAAAACCTGGAATAGTCTGTGATTCTCCTATCTATGTCTCTCCTGGAGCTGGAATTGGAACTACATCCCACCACAGACAGCTTATTTGTTGAGAAAGGGTCTTACAAAGTTTTGTCTGGTTTTACTGTGGTTTTCACTGTATTTGATGTTGGTATAATTTGTGGAGGGGAAGGGGAAAAACAAATCGTTTAAACAGGGATACAGGTGGACCCATTGCAACAATGAGATGTACAAGACCTTATGTCAAAAAATGAACTTTACAACTTTGGCGCGGGTGGGGAGGATGGGAGGGCCGGGGTGGGAAGGGCAAACAAAGGAGGAGGCAACAATGCTTGATAAGAAATGTACTCATTACTTTGCTCATGTAATTGTAACCCCTCACAAAAATCTTATTATTAAAAAAAGTTTTGTCTTGGCTTGTCTTAAACCACCATCTATTCTCTGGATCTTTGCCTCCTGAGTAGATGGGATTACAGGCATGAGCTGCAAGCCTGGCCAAAATTTCTAGTCTTACATGATTAATAAAGTTTAAAATCCAATTAAGTTTTATTTTTATATAGTTTTTGAGAAAGCTAATGAACATATACAAGAGCTCTATTAACTTTTTTTAAAGTTCATTTTCTCTGCTTGAAAATATTTAGAGCATGTATGAGGTAATATATATTTAGAAACATCATTGAATGATTAAACACCATAATATGAAATTTTGTACCTTTTTTTTTTTTTTTTTGGTCAGTCGTGGGGCCTGAACTCTGGGCCTGGGCGCTTCCCTCAGCTCTTCAGCTCAAGGCTAGTGCTTTACCACTTAAGCCACCATGCCACTTCCTGGCTTTTCTGCTTATGTAGTGCTAAAGAATTGACCCCAGGGCCTCATGCATGCAAGGCAAGCACTCTACCACTGAGCCACCTTCCCAGCCCCAATTTTGTACTTTTTATTTAGTTCTATTACGTACTGGGATGAAATTAAATTTGATAAAATTCTTGAGTTGCACCATATTTTCGGTTATGCTATCATCCTTCTGAATATGCACTAATTTCATACTGGTAAATGTACATCATTGAAAGCATTTAAATTCCTTTACAAAAATAAGATAGGTTTAATTCTTGTCTTTCACCTTCCTAATAAGGAATGACTCACATTGAATGGAATAAAGATGAATTTCTTACTGTTTTGTGAAGAGTCACTTAACCTCCCTATTTTGATTTGTGTACCTTATCCAAATTTATTACATCCCTTGCTATGTAATGCAGTGGCAATAGAGCTAGAACATTCTTACAGCACATGTTGGAGTATTTTCTTATTTTCCTTAGTTGTACTAGCTCATATTAGCATCAACTCACCATATAATTTTCAAGGTTCAGAAAAGTATTACTTTTCTGTGGACAATAACAAAAACTGGATTACTTTCTGGATTGCAAAAGTAAGACTGTCTTTTCTCAGAGACTTGTTATCTGCTAAACTATTTTTTTTTCATTTACAACCCATTTCCTTTAAAGTTAATGCTTATGGTTTTTTTGGTTGTTGTTAGTGGGGATCTTTGCTTTTTTTTTTTTTTTAAGGTAGAAACATTTTCTTTTCTTCCAGAAGCTTTGTATCCTAGATACAAAGAGTTGATATCATTTAAAATCACAATAAACATAAATAGCCTTGGCACAGATTTTAATGTTACTTCAAAAGAAAGAGTTAATGAATAAGGACAATCAAAATTATTGTCATGGTTGTAATTGCACTTGTGTCAATATGCATCTGCAATGATACATTAATGACAATTGTTGGAGATGAAGCATTTGGTTTCTTCCTAATGACCTGTATGCATGCATCGTGAAGGTGGGAAAACAGTAATCAGAGGATCTGATATGTATTTCCCCTCCTAAATGGATACTTAGTAAAAATAGTCCCCAAATACTATTAGCTCCTATATCTACTTTTTTCCCAAATATGCCTTTGAATTAAATAAATGTAAAAATCTACTTGAAGCATAACATTTTATACAGAATTGGAATGCAATTGAAATTATGAGTATATCTTTTATTTCATAAATCCAAGGGTAGTCTAATTCAATCTTTATTTTAAGGATGGTTTGAAAAATATATGTGTATGCTAGTCAATGAAATACTTCTCTGCCAGGCAGCATTACAGTTAGTTGTAAGCAGACTATGTGTAACAAACTTCAGATTGGTCAGGTACAGAACTCCTGGCATAAGTGGGCAGCAGATCACCTCATAAGCCCTTTCCATACAAGTACTGTTTTCCATACAAGGCCAGGTTAATTAGATGAAAATTCTGAAACTGTCATTTGGACCAATAGGAGCCCAATGAATGAGAAGAAGGAACTCATTTAATAGGTCAAGTCACCTCGCCGTAACAGGGCATCCATTCTGTCAAGTTTCCAAAAACAGATCATCTTTTAGCAGCAGAGAACTTTGATCACAGCGAAGCGTTGACACAAAAATCAATCACATTCTCCTTAGTTCAAGATCAGTATGCAAACGCTCAAAGACAAACGTGAAAAGCCAAGTCACTGACAAGTTTCATCATGTTTTGGTTAGTTTTTCATTTAGAAGCAACTCAGAAAAGCAATTAAATAATTAAATAAGATGGCAGTGATGGTCACTGAAACACTTGGATGCCTATTTTTCTGCCCAGAGCTCTCATTTAATATTATATCAATTTTATTAAGCAAGGACGAAGGGAGAACTAGCTTGAGTGGAAAAATCTTCTCTTTCTTAAACAGATGAAATAAAACAGCTGTCGAGTACATATAGCCAAGACAACTGGGTAATCAGCTGTCTTCAAGCTTCTGGAAACAGAGGCTACAAATTCCTATGATGTAGTTTTAAGGTAAATGATCAAGTTTTCAAGTTTCCAGAAAGATTTTACAAAAAAAGAAAAAGAAAAAAAAGAACTATTTGAAATACTTGTAAATGCAACACCTTTCTACATATACACTCTCTCTTGAATCGTATTTGTATAACTTAGAGAGAAATAGAAACTAGGAGAACAAAAATTAGAGTAACTGAAAAATCCCAAACATAATTTCATATTCTCAATATTTCACTAAAATGTTCAATAGAGGTCTTTTTTAAAAAAATTATTTTCTTCCAAAAGGAAAACAACAAAAAACTCATAAAGCGGTTCATCATTTAGTACATTTCTCAATGGAAAAAAAATACTTCTTTGAAAAATCCCTGGAGTTTCCCTTACTGTTAAAATGTTTCAGTGACCAAATAATGCATCTGTTTAGTTACCTTAATGGCAGAGAGGTCAATTTTTTCTTCCTTGGGTTTGGCTGGGGCAGGAGCGGGTGCTGGGGCAGGGGCTGGGGCAGCAGCAGCAGGTTTCTTCACGTCTTTCTTTGGTGCCATTTTTGTTGAAAAGGATGGCTTTAAAAAAAAAAAAAAGAAGGATCTCCTCCAAAAGAACCTGTCACAATGATACTTGGAAGAGCAGTGGTAGCTTGCTTGATCCACAGCCCAGTGTCTTGAAGGTGGACTCAGAGTGTTAAATGGTATAAGGGCGTGCATATATATTTCACTTTGTGCCTAGTAGAATCTTGACACATGCAGCTCGATTGGACAGTTCACTAGTCAAGGGGGATGGCATTCAGGCTCAGACTATAAATGGAATCTAAAGGGTCAGGGCTTCTTCAATTTTTTTTTAAACTCCTCCTGCCCCCTCCCCCCGACCTCTATATATAAAGGAGAAAGAACTGTGACAAAGCCAGCTTCAGATCTTTTGGTGACAGCAAAGTAGATTGACATACTTTTTTTCTTTGTAGGATTACAGTTCTGTTGAAGCTTTAAATCATTTTTTTTCCATGCCTAAGATGCTTTGCTGAAGGATTCAATTTCCACTTGTAATTTTGGCAGGCAGTGTCACCGACTTTCACCCAGCTTCTTCGTTCATGCTCCTCCCATCTTGGCCATCATTTGCAAGAAAATGTTGGTCAGCAAAGAGGTGGTGATGTTTAAAAATAAAAACAGACGTGTAAGGAAAGCCCATCCAGTCTTAAAGTGGCTTCCCTTCTAGGGAACATGAACTCTGGATCTCTCTCTCTCTCTCTCTCTCTCTCTCTCTCTCTCTCTCTCTCTCTCTCTCTCTCTCTCTCTCTCTCTCTCTCTCAACCCCCCCATTGCAATGAATTCTATGCTAAAGAAGAACAATTCAAAACTATTTCCTATAATTTAATTTCTTGCATTTAATGAAGAACAAGAAGTGGGGATGGATATGATGACAAGAACTAACTTCTTGCAAGATAACTTTTGTAATAGTAAAGTCATTTCCAAAGTACACACATCTGTTATCCTTTCAAAAAGTCATAAAATCCATTTATTGCCTAAATCTTTCATCCATGCTAAAGACAAATACATTTTTAGAAAAAAAAGAAGATGTATTAATGTTTTATAGGTTTGGATGAGCATCTTCATGGATTTCTCTTTTGTTCTTGGCTTTCAGAGATGGCAAGGCTGAACTCATTGAAAAGTATATAATAAAACCAATAGATAGGTCATGACTTCAGAATTGGCAAAATCTAACTAGGCACTGGTAGCTCATGGCTGCAATCCTAGCTACTTAGGAAGTTGAGAATTAGAGTCTTCATCGTTTGAAGACAGCCTGGGGAGAAAAGTTGAAGAGAGTCCATTTCCAAAATAACCATCAAGAAAACTGGTCTAGAATACTGGCTTAAGTGGTAGATCTCTAACAGAGAGCAAGCAAAGCAAGCTTCAGGTTCTGAACTCGAACCTCAAACTGAAAAATAAGCTCACCAATGAGTATTTCATAACTTTGTAACCTGCAAATATTACCAGAGGAGGGTTACAATTAGTAATCAGCAGGAATTTACAGTCAACCTCACTTCTGTTGCTTCAAGTTGTGTGATATTTAGTTAATAAGTACAATAGCTATTAATTAGTAAAACAAATAAGTTGCTAGTTTGGGATTTTTAATATATATTTTTATTGTAAAGATACTGTACAGAGAGGTTACAGTTACATGAGGAAGGTAATGAGTACATTTCTTATCAAGCATTGTTACCCCCCTTTGTTTTTCCCATACCATCCTTTCCTTTACTACCTCCTCAATTCCCCTCCTCCCCGACCCAATCTATAAAGTTCGTTTTCAACAGTGTCTTGTATATATCTTATTGTTACAATGGGCCAACTTGTATCCTTATTTCATCATTTTGTTATTTCCCTTCCCCTCCCCTAATGAGAAAAATGTATATACAAAATGCACCAGAATGTATATACAAGGGCACCAGAATCAAATACAGTGACAACAGGGGTTATACCATGGGGGAAGAACATACAAAAGAAACCAAAAAAATCACACAGTACATTATAAGTACTTTAAGAACAACAGCAACAAAGATAAAACTTCTTGTGTTCCTATCTTGGGGTTCATTTCACTTGGCATCATCTAATATGGTCATATGTACATAGCTTTTGACCTTTTCCTGCTTGTCCTAGACATATATTAGTTATTGTAAGTAAGGGAAACTATGGGACCTATGTTTCTTTGAGCCTGGCTTCCTTCACTTAATGTGATTTTTTCCAAGTCTTTGCATTTCCTAACAAGTGGGATGATGTCATTCTTTCTGATGGAGGCATAGAACTAATGTATGTATGTATGTATGTATATATATATATATATATATATATATATATATATATATCACATTTTCTTGATCCATTTAGTTTTGGATTTTTAAAGGATCATATTAATCATATGCAAATATACATACCTATATAGACATACAAATATATTCTAAATACTGAATGTAGATGTGTTGAAGATGGTGATTCATTAGCCACTTTCTTTTGCTCTGTTATAAAAGCAACTGGGTGAAGGCACTGTTCCTCATCACGTTACAACTAAAAGGATTAAAATCCTCATATAGGGAAAAATTTACAGAAGTTACAGGTGGAGCCAGCATAGTCAGTCTCCTCTTATGTGGTTAATATTTGTCTTTCTGGCTTAAGAAAAAGCCTTTTGGTTAGCTCCCTCTTTGACTTCCTTTCCCCTTCTTCTATCCATTCTCCCTTCCCTTCCTCTTCCCCTTCCCTTTCCCCTTCCCTAGCATTGGGGTTTTAACTCTGAGCCTCAAATGTGTCAGGCAGGTTTTTTTTTTTAATTTAATTTAATTTTATTTGTGAACATACTGTACAGAGGAGTTACAATTACATGGGCAGGATAATGCATACATTTCTTACCAAGCATTGCAGCCTCCTCCTTTGTTTACCCTTCACATCCCTTCCCAGCCTCCCCCCTCCCCCATCCCAATCCTTCTCCTCCCCCCCCACCCCCCCCACCCCCCGCACCGACGTTGTAAAGCTCGTTTTGGACATGACAACTTGTACTTCTCATTGTTGCAACAGGTCCACCTGTATCCTTAAACAACTGGTTTTTCCCCATCTCCTCCACAAGTTATACTGACATCAAATATAGTGAAAGCAGGGGTTATACTGTGGGGGAGGGACATACAAAGCAACAAAGAGATAATCTTATAAATGCGTTAGAAACACATGCATGAAAGAAAAAAACATTAAAATACACATCTAAGGGTTCATTTTCCTGACATCACATTATCTGACCTTTTCCGCTTGACTCATACATATACTAGATATTACAAATAAGGGAAACCATGGGACCTATGTTTCTTTGGGCCTGGTTTACTTCACTTAATATAATTTTTTCCAAGTTTTTCCATTTCCTAACAAATGGGGAAATGTCATTCTTTCTGATGGAGGCATAGAATTCCATTGTGTATATATACCACATTTTCTTGATCCATTCATCTACTGAGGGGCATCTGGGTTGGTTCCATATCTTAGCTATGGTAAATAATGCTGCAATAAACATAGTTGTGCTGGTAGCTTTAGTGTGGTCTTGTTTGTGAACATTTGGGTAAATGCCCAAAAGTGGGATTGCTGGGTCACAGGGGAGTTCTATGTGAAGTCTTTTGAGGAACCTCCATACTGCTTTCCAAAGTGGTTGAACAAGTTTACATTCCCACCAACAATGAAGTAAAGTTCCTTTCTGTCCACATCCCCTCCAGCATCTGTTGTTGTTAGAGTTCTTGATTTTTGCCGTTCTAACTGGAGTGAGGTGATATCTCAATGTTGTTTTAATTTGCATTTCTTTTATGGCTAGGGATGTTGAACATTTCTTCATGTGTCTATTGGCCATCCTTCTTTCTTCTTCAGAGAAGTTTCTCTTTAAGTCTTTCGCCCACTTATTTATTGGGCAGTTGTTTCTTTGAGGATTTGTTGTTGGGTGGTTTAATTTTTTGAGTTCCAAGTATATTTTAGATATGAGACCCTTGTCCGTTGTATGGCTAGTAAAGATCTCCCAATCTGTGGGTTTTCTATTGATGTGTCAGGCAGGTTTTAAGCTAAGGCACCCTTCAGTCCTTTTTTTGCAGTGGTTATTTTTTAAATTTTTTTTCTTGTAAAGATACTGTACAGAGGGGTTACAGTTACATGAGTAAGGTAATGAGTCCATTTCCTATCGAGCATTGTTACCCCCTCCTTTGTTTTTCCCCTACTATCCATCCCTTCCCTCCCCACCTCCCCAACTCCTCCTTCCCCAACCCCGAAGCTGTAAAGTTTGTTTTCAACATAGTGTTTTGTATGTCTCATTGTTCCAATGGGTCAACGTGTATCCTTGTTTCAGCATTTTGTTATTTCCCTTCCCCTCCCCAAATTAGAAAAATGTAAATACAAGATGCAGGGCACCAAGATCAAATACAGTGACAACACGGGTTACACCACAGGAGAAGAACATACAAAAGAAACAAAAATCACATAGTACATTAAACACAACAGCGACCAAAAAAAAACTTCTTGTATCCCTGTCTTGGGTTTCATTTTGCTTAGCATCATCTTATATGGTTATATGTTCATAGCTTTTGACCTTTTCTACTTGTCTGGTAAGATTATTCTAGACATATACTAGTTATTCCAAATAAGGGAAGCCATGGGGCCTATGTTACTTTGGGTCTCAGTTACTTCACTTAATATAATTTTTTTCCAAGTCTTTCCATTTCCTAAAAAATGGGATGGTGTCATTCTTTCGGATGGAAGCATAGAATTCATGTGTGTGTGTGTGTGTGTGTGTGTGTGTGTGTGTGTGTGTGTGTATACACAGTGGTTATTTTTGAAATAGTCTTTCTTCCTGTCTAGAACACACCTGGGCTGCAATTTGTCTATTTTAGGTTTTCTGTGGTTGCTGGGATGACAAGGATGTGTGACCACACCCAGCGTCTTTCCATTGAGATGGAGTCCCATGGACTCTTCTGCCCAGGCTGGCCTGGATCCCCAAAATGGTTTAGAATGACAGAGACACACCACTGTGCTCAACTATGGGTTGAAAAGGCATCTTGTGAACTTTCTTGTCTGCTAAAACTTAGAGATATTGATTTATATTTAAATTATTAAATAGAGAGCTAAAACATTGGTATGTTTATAGTAGAGTCCAGTTTGTCTCCTTAGACTTTTCAAAGATTAGGTTGAGACCTATCCTTTGAAATGTGTGTGTGTGTGTGTGTGTGTGTGTGTGTGTGTGTGTGTGTGTGTGTGTGTGTGTGTGTGTGTGTGTGTGGCTGATATGGAAGTGTCTAACAAGTGCCAGGCCCTGAGATCAATCCTTAGTACTGCAAAAAAAAAAAATGTTCTCTGGATAGGATGGTTCTGGAATAGAGGAGATGTTAAAAACAATGAAATAATGCACTAATATGGGTTCATGGATAACAAATGTACCATACTAATGTAAAATATATGATCTTACTTAGACAACTGGTCTTAGTGGTCTATCAGCTATTTTGAAATCATCTGGTACATAATTAGACAGACACATATACTTTGTGTGTGTTTCTCATTTCTAGTCCATAGCTTCCTGCTTGTATTGGTAATTTTGTGCTGATGTTATAACTATTCAAATGACTCTTCACAGAACAAGGATTCCCCATGCCAAAGAAATTGGTTTTTTAACACACAAGAACACACAAAGCTTTCTTCTTTTTGATCTTTTTTGGTTTGTTAACCACAAAGTGTTCTAAATTTAAAAGGTTATTGGTACAAAAAAATAAAGAAATAAAACATGGAGGGTAATCTGACAGGAAACTTTAAGGAAAAGAGATTCATAATCTCTTCAGTCAAGATTTTGGTGTTTTGCTCTAGTCGATTAGAGACCCTCTACAAACATTCATAGAACCAAGACCTTTTCGAATTGTTAGCCCTATTGGACTGAGACATTATTGTGAGCAGAAACTATAATCCTAAAACCATATACCTAACATGCTTTAACTTGGTAGTCAGAATGAGAATGAATTATCTCTGTTGACCCATATATGAGGCTATGCACAAGTCTTACTTGTAAGAATTAAAAAAGAGTAACAGCTGAGAACTCAGGTTCTCCCTGACAGCTGGCATGCCCCATCTAGATCTTCCAAGTGTTTCTTATGCTTAACTGTACCATTTGCTGCATGAGTTTTATTTTAGATGCTTACTAAAGCACAGAGGAATGGCAGAGAAGGAGCAATTTTACTACCAAAGATGGCCAGGCATATTCTATCTTCTAACCCTACTGTGTTGTTTTTACCCATGTTCTGCTTTCCCATGCTAATCTGTTTCTTATTTGATTAAGATAAAAATGTTTGTCTTTTACTTGGAAATGTTGCATTTGAAAAATGAAGCCACCATTCCACTGCTATATGGACCAGTGAACCTTCATCACCCTACTTGACTAGGAATTTCCTATTGTATTAAAGATATTACAAGATGAATGAGTTGGTTACTCTCCTTTTCTCCCAGAGGACAGAGGTGACATGTTTGAAAGATACTGCAAATGGGGTTATGGGAATGTGGAGTTGAAACCACTGACTTTTTGGCATGAGCAAAGGCAACTGTTGAATGTGTATCTTTAAAGCCAAATAGGAATTCTATCTTTCCAGAAAAGAAAAGGTTATGAACCAAGGAAAGAAAGTTTATAGGTAAAGGATAGAGGAGACAATTTGAGGCAAAGAATAAAATAGTGTGCACATACCTGTAGGAATTTGGTATATGAACTAAAAGTGATATTTGTGTTAGAGAATAGCAAGGCAAATTAGAGGGTGAAATTCTAAAGTAAGATTGAAGTGGCTACATCAGTTGTCCTGCTTGACTAAGAGAAGAGAGAAAGAGAGGAAAAGAGGGAGGCAAAGAGAGAGATAGAGATTTTAAAATTCATCACCTTGGTTGCATTAAAGTAGGAATTTCATCCATCCAGCAGATTGTAACAGCAAGTAGGGTGATATTAATGTCTAATTTTTTTGAGAGTATGAAATATTGGATCTTACTTAAAATGTTGGATCCTATGTGGTATTCTTATGAGGGAGGAAGAGTCAGGGAATGTTATTTTCACCTTTAGTGAAAACATCAAAAAAGGATATTGACTTGGTCTGGTTCATAAACCCCATATTTCTTATTCTTTAATAACAATTTGGCTCATTAATTTCCAATTTGTGTGTCTGTGTGTTTACTTGCAGGAATGAATCCTCAAAAACACAGACATTTATTTTGTATTTACTCTAATAATAAAACAACTAACATACTTAATAAAATCTTATTAAATTAGACTTGAATTTGTTGTAACCAATCCTTTATACATTCCTGATAAAAGGGGTTGTTGGTTAAGTACAAAATAGCAAAATTTTGAGGTTCTTGTTGTACAATATCTTTTATATTTGTATGACTGCTTTTTGACACAATGAAATATTATATTAGTTATTGGTGCCATCCATGTTTAGCACCTATAATTAATTGACATAACTCGAAGCAAAGTAAGAATTAGCATGGGTGTGTTTTAATCTTTGTGCACATGTAAGTACTAACATGTTGATTAAACTTATTGAAATATGTATTAAATTTCTTTTGCCTGGCTGTAGCATTTATTTCTCCTTCTTTGATTATCATTTGCTTGTACAATAACTAAATTGTCCAATAAAGTAAAAGGTCAACCCATTTAACTCTCAAGCCTCTGAATTTTTTTCTTTATCCATGCACATAATTCAGCTTGTGTGTGTGTGTGTGTGTGTGTGTGTGTGGTGTGTGTGTGTGTGTGGTGGTGTGTGTGTGTGTGTGGTGTGTGTGTGTGTGTGTGTGTGTGTGTGTGTGTGTGTGTGTGTGTGTGTGTGAGAGAACAATGGAAAAACCTTCCATTCTGGCACAAGGTTTTCCTTTACCTCATTCTATGTCATAACATCTTCTACTTCAGATTATAGTCCTTATTTGACCTATCTACTGTGTTCAATAGTTTACTTCCAAAACTTCCAACTACAGTTTGTTGTTGGAGCATGTTTATAAATAATACTCCCTACTTGGTGCATGAAATGACATTTTCATATTGCCTTTTACACGTTAATAAGCTGTGTAGAAAAGTAGAGCTCCTAGTTGTGACAAGTTCAAGCCTGTTCCAATCTTATTTCAGAATTCAGACCATGCATTTTCTTGACTCAGAGAATAATTATGCAGTTCATAAGACCCATCCTCAAAGCAAAAGGAAGTTGTTAATATTCGAATTATTCCTCTATTAAACTATTGACTAGGGAGATCAGGTTTATTGTAGCCAAATATGTGACTACTACCAATTATTTTACCTTTAGAGAGGTTGAAATACAAAATTAGGGAAATGGATAAGATCAATGTCTCTTATTTTCTTTTTTTCAGTTTTTTAAAACTTATTATCCTTAAGTAGTTGTACAAAGGAGTTGCCATGGAGCAAAGCAGTTATGAACACAGTGCATCTTGGCATTCTCACCCATCCCTCTGAAACCCACCTCCTCCCTCCCTCTTCTTAATGTTGTAGGATGTACATAGAATTCTACATTGCATGCTCCCATCTTCTCATTGTTATTCAGCTACTCACTCCATCCCTTTCAAATACCTCCTTCCTGGTATTTATTTTGCTGAACTTTGACTTTACCTTTCTACGAATTTACACTATTTGAGTTTCTCCTTGAGTCTAACCATATTTCAGTTCATACATTTATAGATACTTGCATACCACCCAATGTATTTACTTGTAAGTTTATGTCTCTTTTTATTGCAAAGTTCTGTGCTTTGGGCAGAGCAATATTGCTAACGGTCACCTGTTCAGGGTTAATAAGTGTTATCTCCTGTAATTACACAATGACTCTGAAGTAAGTATTGTTATTTCTACTTTACAGATGAAAAGATGCAGAGAGGAAAAGCAGTGTATTTGGATATACACAAAAGTCAAAACCAGAAATAGGGGCTGGGAAAGTGGCTCAGTGGTAGACTGCTTGCCTTGCATGCATGAGGCCCTGGGTTTGATTCCTCAGCATCACATAATGAAAAAGAAAAAAGCTGGAAGTGGTGCTATGGCTCAAGAGGTAGAACACTAGCCTTGAACTGAAGAGCTGAGGAACAGTGCTCAGGCGGAGAGTTCAGGCCCCATGTCCAACAAAAGGAAAGAAAGAAAGAAAGAAAGAAAGAAAGAAAGAAAGAAAGAAAGAAAGAAAGAAAGAAAGAAAGAAAGAAAGAAAGAAAGAAAGAAAGAAAGAGACCCAATTTAAGTGTAAAGTGTAATCTAAAACCTAAGCTCATAATTACTCCTTCCCATTGGCTAAAGGAAGGATAATTACACATGAAAATCTAGAGGTGTGGTGCTTTAAGATAGAGTATCATGCTGCTTTATTTTTTTTTCATCCAACTGAAGATTATGGTTATAAAGAAGAAGGCTCAGAGAAGGAAAATGACTGCGGTGATGGTGTCAATGTCATTTGGTACTGGGTGTTCTGGGAATTAGAAGCCAGAAGAGTGCACAATAGCCAAATAGTCACAAGGCAGACATTTTGTATCCGGGGAAAAGTCGACAAGCATAACAGTCCGTAACAGAATCATCACATTTTGAGCTTCTAGTAATGCCGGCAAGGCTGGATTTGCTCCTCCCTCACCTCTCCCTGAATTTTCTTGCAATGCTCGCACATTGCTGGTCATATTCTAGTCACCACGACCTTCCCCCCAGGGCTTACCACTGTTGCTCACCCTTTGCCTTTCCATAACTAATCCCTGAGATCATTTAGATTTTACTCTAAGGGTCATTTAGAATTTACTCCTCACAAAAAACCTTGCCTAACCATGCTAGTCATTATTAAGTGGCTTTTATAGTTTTCATACTCATACTTCATTCATTTAATTTCTGATACCTTTAGAAAAGGAACTCCAAAGGTCAGAGTCTTATGTGGGGGTTCTCCACAGACTCCCCAGTTCCTAGCTTATGCTAACTGTAAGACAAGGGGTTCTTAATGTGGTGAATGAACAGATGAATCAATGAGTAGCTTTGCTATTGAATAATTACAAGCAAATCATTGGAGCTAGTCGAGAACTTCCAAATACCAACGTTCAGAAGAACTTGAATAAAAGAAGTGCTTGAATATTATTTAGTCTAAGAAAGCAAAAAGAAAGGGCTCAAAAGAAAATTTTCATGTAGTGTAAAGTATCAGTATTAAAATACTCACTATGGGCTGGGAAGGTGGCTCAGTGGTAGAGCGCTTGCCTTGCATGCCCGAGGCCCTGGGTTCGATTCCTCAGCACCACATAAGCAAAAAGAAAAAAGCCGGAAGTGACGCTATGGCCCAAGTGGTAGAGTACTAGCCTTGAGCTGAAGAGCTGAAGGACAGTGCCCAGGCCCAGAGTTCAGGCCCCACGACCGAACCTCCCCCCCCCCACCCCCCGCCAAAAAAAAATACTCACTAACTCTTTCTTATGTGATAGAGAGCAATACGGAAAATAGAAAGGATTTCCAGTTGAAAATAAATATTTCAGTCATTGGAGGTGTAAGATCTTCCCAACATTTCCAAGTGTCCTGAAATGTTGTCAATTGTTTCCTCTCAAGAATGCATAGGAACTTATGTGTAAGTTTTGTGAGGAGCTGACCCTGGATAATGAAGGTGATTTTTAAAATATATTGGCATGGCTTTCATCACTAAATTTTAAAGCAGCATGGTTTGTTTAATACTCTATAAATCCAAATCCTCATGTAAGCAGAAGACCAGTGTTACTTTTCTCCTTTTGCTCTGAGAGTTACCTTGTGAAGGGTCACACCATCACTGTGGCCAAGTTGGGACCGGTGCTCTGGAATCTTGTCTCGCAAAGGAGAGAGTAAGCCTTGTGGAAACAGAATCAGGGTGATTCTTTACATGAGTAGCATACTGCTTCTTGGAGGTGGGGTGTAGAGTTTCTCAAGAAAGGACACTCAGAGTGATTAAAATTGCTCAGAGCTTGCTTCATTGTGCAGTTCTGATGCTGTAGTATGTGATTCTGGCAAGAAGAGAGAATGGAAGGGACAGAAAATCCCAGCTAGTGGCAGGGAAGGGCACACTACGCAGAGGCTACCTCAAGAAACAGGGCTGTGGCTGATAGAGAACAGTTCCAGATTGGTTAGACCGGTACACTGGCTTTAGTGGCTATTTCCTGGGAACAAGAGCAAAAGCATGGATGTATAAAGGGTGAGGGCTCATCAGCCCCTACCATACCACAGTATCTAGTTGAGTTCCAAGAGCAAAGTGACAGAAAGCAGCTTTTAGAAGTTATTTTTTCTCCCTGGGAAATAAAATGTAACATATCTTGATACCAGGACAAAAAAATTCAGAAACCACCAAACATGTACATCCTTTATAAGCCAATAATTCTACTCATTGGTATCGCTTCTACAAAATGTGAGCGTGCATGCAGCCTAAGTCTTTGGCAACATTATTCATAAAAGGGCAAAAATGGAGACAACCCAAATGTCCAGCAACAATAGGATGGATAGATATTATATGGCACATTCCTACAATGGAACAGTACAAAGCAATAAAAATGAACAAGGCACAGTTCCATGAAATAAGGTAAGTCCACCTTGCACAGCAGATACAAACCAACCTAGCCTAAATGATTCCATTTATCTGAAGTTCAAGGCCATGTGAAAGTCACTGGGGACTTTAGGTGTATACAGGGAACATGCTTGCTATGTGATAATCCATCCAAATTTATACTTTTGCCTATTTCTCTTATGTATATTATAGTTTAATACAAAAAAATTCTTTAAGGCGCCGGGCGCTGGCCATGCCTGTAATCCTAGCTACTGAGGAGGCTAAGATCTGAGGATTGCAGTTCAAAGCCAACACCTCTAAGCACCACACCTCTAGATTTTCTTATCTCCAATTAACTACCAGAAAACTGGAAGTGGCGCTGTAGCTCAAGTGGGAGAGTCCTAGCCTTGAGCTGAAGAGCTGAGGGACAGAGCCCAGGCTGAGTTCAAGCCTCATGATGGACCAAAAAAAAAAAAAAAAATCCTTAAGGAAAATAAGTCATGCTTCTGCCTAAGGTGAAACAAATGACCCTCTTCGGCAGGAAAGGGAGAGGAACTTATTTCCAAGCCTGTGGTAGGGGCCTTGGTTGGCATGAGTATGGCTGTCTCCATGCTGAACATGAACAACTGGAGAGACCAGAATAGCCCGTGGCTGACAGTGCATTTGCGTTTTCTCGTCCTGATCAAGGTTTTCTAATTCTGGCCCAGAGGAGTATACATGTCTCTAACTGGGAGGCCACATGTTGGCACGCTAGGTATTCTCTAGGGAGCAGCAGCTTCTGTCCTTGTGCCTGGAGCAGGAACAGTACAGAGGGCAGGACAGGCTCATCCCGCGGTAGACCTGGCACTAAGATTTCAAGCACCTGTTCCTTTACATGACATCTCTAGTTCTTAAGTTTGACTGATATACCTCTCTCCCTCCTTCCCTCCCTCCTTTCCTCCCTCCTTCCCTCCCTCCCTCCCTCCCTCTCTCCCTCCCTCTCTCCCTTCCTTCCTTCCTTCCTTCCTTCCTTCCTTCCCTCCTTCCTTTTCTTCCTTCCCTTCTTTTTCCCTCCCTCCTTCTCCCTCTCTCTTTCTCTTCTCCTTTCCTTCCTTCTCTGTTATCAAATAACCCTGGGCTTTCTGATGGAGGAAGCCAGGACAATCAAAAGCCAGGAAGAAAGCAAAATGGAGTAGCAATCGCTCTTTTCTCAGCTTCTAATGAAACATTTGTAGTCAAGACCAAGCACATATATTGATTCTCATCAAGTGGGATTCTTTACAGGGTAAAAGTGTGGGCTGCCCTGGAGGGGAATCCTGAGGGATCATTCATGCCATAGACTTTTAAATGAACAGATTAAAGTACTCAGAAGGTGCATTTTCTGACACGTGGAGCTGTCTATATTAAGCTCTTCCCTGGTGCCCCTTCGGCAGGAAGCATTCTTGTTGTTTTGGTGCCCCTCTTGCCTGTGTGTCAGGTCGCAAGGCACTATTTTTTTTCTCCCTTGGAATGTGTAAAAGAAGAATTAGATTGCTGTTTGTTGAAATGGACTGTGTACCTCACAAGTCCCATTTCAATAATCTTCTAGAAGCAAGAATGGATTTGGGATTGGAAAGGGCAATACAACATAGCTAAATAAATAGCAAGAGGTCCCTCAACACCTGGACGGCTTGCAGCGTTACAATGTGACTCCGAGGCCTTACATTTCATACAAACAGAGTCTGAAAGGTCTAACAACAGACACAGAATTTTAAGTCTGAACACTGAAGGAAATGTGGTTTTGTATTCTCATCCCCTGAGAAGTGCCAGAAACTTTCCAACTAACTGTGTGTGTGTGTGTGTGTGTGTGTGTGTGTGTGTGAATCCAATAATGGTTAAATCCAGCATGCCTTCACTTTTGCTCAGCTTTAATCTTTTGAAATAAATGTGTGTTGTTGTCCATCTCTCCAGCTTTAAGACTGTGCTCTGTCATCATACATGAACAGAGACCAACTCCAAAGCTATGCACTGGGGTTGTGAAGTGGGAAACCCAAGATATGTTGGCAAGGAGAGAGAGATCTGCTTGGGATAGGGAAGGGTGGAGGAGGGGCTGACAGGGTGGGCCTTGAACTCAGGCTTGAGCACTGTCCCTGGGCTCAAGGCTAGGGCTTGAGCCACAGTGCTACTTTCAATTTTCTGGCAGTTAATTGGAGATAAAAGTCTCACGGACTTTCTTACCTAAGATAATTTCAATTTATTTATGTATTTATTTATTTATTTTTGTCAGTTGTGGGCCTTGAACTCTGGACTTGGGTACTGTCCCTGAGTTCTTCAGCTCAAGGCTAGTGCTTTGCCACTTGAATCACAGTGCCACTTCCAGATTCTGGT
The DNA here is from genome assembly GCF_024711535.1 of Dipodomys merriami. Taxonomy (NCBI): domain Eukaryota; kingdom Metazoa; phylum Chordata; class Mammalia; order Rodentia; family Heteromyidae; genus Dipodomys; species Dipodomys merriami. The sequence continues at coordinate 23,952,611 of NW_027202270.1, read as the reverse complement.
GGTTCATTGGAGATAGCGTCTTATAGACTTTCCAGCCCAAGCTGGGTTTGAACTGCGATTCTCAGATCTCAGCCTCCTGAGGAGCTAAGATTATAGGCATGAGCCACTAGTGCCTGGCTTATAACTGTTTCTTTTCTTTTTTTTTTTTTTCTTTTTTTGGGTCCAGTCCTGGGGCCTGAACTCTGGGCCTGGGCGCTGTCCCTCAGCTCTTCAGCTCAAGGCTAGCGCTCCACCACTTGAGCCACAGCGCCACTTCCGGCTTTTTTCTTATGTGGTGCTGAGGAATTGAACCCAGGGCCTCACACATGCAAGGCAAGCGCTCTACCACTGAGCCACCTTCCCAGCCCCATATAACTGTTTCTTGAGGTGTAAAGAAGAAGGACTATCTAAAGCACCTGGTATATGAGTAGAATTATTTTATAGTATATGTGCTTGAAAATCTTTCTTCTCAAGAGAGATTTTTTTTCGTTGTTGAATGAAAGATTGAAGGAATTAAAAATAAGAAAGACTGATCTTTTCTTCTTGTGAAATTGCTGGCTGGCTTTATGTCATGACTTCCACAAACAATTGCCAGATTTTAGAAGTTTACATTCGTTTTAAGAGAGAAGAATTAAACATATATTAACTTTTACTATTCCTGGTCAGGGAAAAAAGAGGTCTATAGGTCTGGTAGGCATTTAACACACAACAGACAATTCCTTCTCTGCCCTCATGGATGGTTTTACCCCCTTTTTTTTTCAGACTTAGAAAAAAATGCATGTGGTGAAAATTATTCCAACCATGTTGGTCTAATATAGAATGAGTATTTTTATTTATTAGTATAATATATAGATTTTCTGGGCTGGGATGGTGGCTCAGTGGCAGAGTGCTTGCCTTGCTTGCATGAGGCCCTGTGTTCGATTCCTCAGCACCACATAAGCAGAAAAAGCCGGAAGTGGCGTTATGGCTCAAGTGGTAGAGTGCTCACCTTGAGTTGAAGAGCTGAGGGACAGTGCCCAGGCCCAGAGTTCAGGCCCCATAACCAACCAAAAAAAAAAAATATATATATATATATATACATATATATAGAGAGAGATTTTTTGGTCTGTCTTGGGGCTTGAACTTAGGGCTTAGGCACTATCTCTGAGCATTTTTGCTCAAGGCTAGTGCTCTACCACTTGCAGAATGCGTATTTTTAATCATATGATTAGATATAATCAATTTTAAAAAGTATTCACTGAGGAATTTTCCTGTGAACACAATTAGTATTATTAAATCCACATAGTATATATTTGATTTTGGGAATATTTAAAATCCACAATCAATATCTTTAGTTATGTTTCTTTTTAAAATTATCTTTCAGGGGCTGGGAAGGTGGCTCAGTGGTAGAGTGCTTGCCTTGCATGCACAAGGCCCTGGGTTTGATTCCTCAGCACCACATAAGCAGAAAAGGCTTGAAGTGGCACTGTGGCTCCAGTGGTATAATACTAGCCTTGAGCTGAAGAGCTGAGGGACAGTGCCCAGGCCCAGAGTTCAGGCCCCATAACTGGCAAAAAAAATAAAATTATCTTTCAGTAGTTGTACAGTGTTTCAATTCAACATGTCAGTTTGTGAGTCCAATACACCTTTATCAATGACACTCCTTACATCACTCTCCCCCACTTCTCCTAATCCCATTTATCCCTGAATTTTTATACTTCCATTTTCACATATACACATAGAATTCTATGGCTACATTCTCCCACCCTTCCTCTCTTCATTTGTTGGAGCACTTCTCCTTGACCTTATTCTCCACCTGATACCTCACATTCCACTCCTGGTATGTAGTTTGTAAGACTGCAAGTCTATTAAAGTTTTCTTTCTTTCTTTCTTTTTTCTTTCTTTCTTTCTTTCTTTCTTTCTTTCTTTCTTTCTTTCTTTCTTTCTTTCTTTCTTTCTTTCTTTCTTTCTTTCTTTCTTTCTTGCTTGCTTGCTTGCTTGCTTGCTTGCTTGCTTGCTTACTTGCTTTTTCTTTATTTTTTATTTTTCCCTCCCTCTCTCCCTCCCTCCCTTCCTTCTTTCCTTCCTTTCATTTTCTTTGTTTTATTTATGGGTATTGGTCCTGGAGCTTGAACTCAGGGCCTAAGCACTGTCTCTGAGCTTTTTTGCTCAAGGCTAGTGCTCTACTACTTGAGCCATAGCTCCTTCTTGCTTTTTGGTAATTTTTTCGGGGTAAGAGTCTTATAGACTTTTCTGCCCCTGCTGTCTTCAAATCTGTGATCCTCAGATCCAGCCTCATGAGTAGCTAGGATTACAAGTGTTAACCACATTAAATAAAGGATCTAGAAAAGCTAAGAAATCATGGAACATTCCTCAGTATAATAAAGGGTGTATATGACAAACCTATAGGCAGCATTACACTTAATGGGGAAAAGTTAAAAACATCAGGAATGAGACAAGAATGTCCTTTCTCTCCACTCCTCTTCAATATAATATTGGAATTCTTAACTAGAGCAATAAAGCAAGAGACAAACATAAAGAGGATCCAAATAGGGAAAGAAGAAGTAAAACTCTCCCTCTTTGCAGATGACATGATCCTCTATTTAAGAACCTTACAGATTCCTCTCACAAGTAACTTGAGCTGATATGAAACTTTGGCAAAGTAGCAGGGTATAAAATTAGCTCACAAAAATCAATAGTTTTTCTATATGCCAACAATGAGAAGAGCAAGACTGAAATCAGTAAATCAACTCCTCAATAATAGTAATAGCCACAAAAAGAATTAAAAAACCTAGGACCTAACCAAAGATGTGAAAGACCTCTATGATGAAAACTTTAAAAACCTGAAAAAGGAAATTAAAGCAGATTTAAGAAAGTGGAAAAGTTTTCCATGATCCTGGATTGGGACGATTAACATCCAGAAAATGGCAATACTGCCCAAAGTTATCTACAAATTCAATGCAATACCCATCAAAATCCCAACAACCTTCTTCACTGATATAGAAGAATCAATTCAACAATTCGTATGGAATCATCGATGACCCTGAATAGCAAAAACAATTCTTAGCAGAAAGAACAATGCTAGAGGAATAGCAATACCAAACCCCAAACGATTACAAAGCTGTAGTAATAAACACAGCTTGGTACTGCCACATGAACAGGCCTGAGGACCAATGGAATAGAAGCAAAGACCCAGAAATGAACCCACAGACCTATAACCATTGAATCTTTGATAAGGGAGCCCAAATCACAAGATGAAAGAAAGACAGCCTCTTCAACAAATGGTGCTGACAGAATTAGCTATACATGTGCAGAAAACTGACGTTAGATCCTCATGTTTCACCTGCTTCCGAATTTCTACAGTGAGCTGGGCGTCTGTGCCTTACATATCTTACCTTAGTTACTCAGGGAGTCTGAGATCTCAAAAATGAGATTTGGAGCCAGCTCAGGCAGATAAATTTGAAATGTACACTCTTACCTTCAAATAACCAGCAAAAAAACCTGGAAGGGTCAACTATGAGTGAAAAAGCCAAATGAGAGCATGAGGTCCTGAGTTCAAGTTCCAGTACTGAGGTGAGTGTGTGCCCCCCCCACATTTCTCAACTATTTCCCCCATATATTACAAACAATCATAAAAATATAATGATTATTGGAAGCTCTCTGTCCTTTTGATATTGCTAAAGGAAGGCTGGAGGAACTGAAGGGCTAAAGAAAGGGACATCCCCAGGTTCTCCTGATGGACACAGACTTCTCACCTGCAAATGACAGAGTCATTGAATTCTTGCCACCAAGAAAGTACTTAGTGATTTATGGATTAAATTTCTATAAATACCTAGAAGAGTTCCTGACACTGTCTCTGAGTATTCTACCCTAAATTGGAGAAAGAAGGTCTTGATATGGCATCAGCTCTACTATACTAAGTGCTAACAATTACAGCTGATTGTCTATGATCTCTAGGAAACAACATGAAATGGACACCGAATAAAATTTCCAGCATCCAGGTGTCAAAAATTAAAGGAAACAAGATTTTAAATAATGTACCTGAGGAGATAGGACAAATAATTCTCAGATCAGGGACCTAGTTGCATTGAAGTTCATTAAAGCATTGGTTCTCAACTTTAGCTATACAGTTGGACCCAGTTGGGAAGTTCTAAAACAACAACAACAACAACAACAACAACAACAACAAAAACAACTCAGGGCTGGGAATGTGGCTTATTGGTAGAGTGCATGCCTAGCATGCTTAAAGCCCTGGGTTTGATTCCTCAGTGCCACATAAAGAGAAAAAGCAGTTAGTGGTATTGTGGCTCAAGTGTTAGCCTTGAGCAAAAGAAGCCCAGGCCCAGTTTAAGCCCCAGAACTGGCAAAACAAAACAAAACACTCATCCTTGGTTGCTTTCCTGGGTATTCTGATGCACAAATGCAGGCTGGACATTAGGATTTTTAAGTATTTCTAATATATTGTAAAGTTTATAATTCAAGTAAAGCTTATCATTAAAAAACATTCTCTATGAGAGAGCCTCAAAGTGGAATTCACAGGTGATCCAGACTACAGGTAAAAATGTAGAGGCCAGAGCAAGGCCGAGACAGCCAGAAATGAGCGCAGGCAAGCAGAAAGCACGTGGAGAGGAGTAGGGCCATTGCTTCCCCCTGGTGAGTCGGAACGGAAACCCGCCACCGCGTGTGCCTAGATGCTAAGCATCTGTGAAATTGTATCATGACAAGTACTTAGCAGTGCTCTCGAAGTGGTGGACGCCTAATACGCATTGATCGAATAAACAGATGAACCAATGAATACAGGAAGGAGATTCGGTAGAGGGCTATGCAGAGAAGCAATCACACTTGTGAGAAATCAAATTGCTGTGCAATTCCCTCACTGTCCTGAAATGCGCACGGTGAGAGCCCCACCTTTCAATCATTCCTCTAGCTCTTGCAGGAAGAGAACAGAGACGGTTGCTACCAACTCTCCCTAACTCTAAACAGGAACAAGGATCGTGAATTGGCCGCGTAGTGTTCCCACAGGAACTTCAGACCAGGGAGGGGGGTGTTGCTTCAAAGTTGCTCCCGGTTCAAAGGGAAATGAGGCACTGTGCGCTCAAGGACATTTCAAGATGAGCTATGCTTCCTTTTTAACTTTCTCAGCATACCCAAAGTATTGAGAAGGACACTTGATAAATGATAGTTCCGGGGCTATTTTTAATTTCCTTAGCAGCTTAGAAGGCATGTTCCAGTCCCCACGGCTGCCTGTTTGCACCTCTGCCCTCTGCCCCGAACAGGTGTAAACTTCTCCTCCAAGAGGTGCTTTTGCTCTGAACAGCAGCGAGAGGGCCTCACGGTGGTTCTGCTAAGGAGTGCGCATGTGCAAAGGGCTTCACCTCCCAACGCTTGGACCACTTCAGGTTGAGCTCAAGTTCTTCACAGCGCTCCCAAGAGAGGGAGAAAAATAAAGAAGTGCTTGCCTCCTCCTCCTTCGAGTGAATCAATTCTGCTCCTGACTGGTTTCTACTTCTATATGGTATTAGGAAAAAAAATGTCAACTAGCATGGAAAAAGCTCGGACCAAAATAAATAAATGAATAAATATTAAATGTGTCAGAAGAGGGCAGAAAACCACTCCCCCCCCCACACACACAAAACCCAAGCAAACAAAAAGTATCTTTGAAATCTAGGAAGTGTCTTTGGTTGATATCATTATTATTATTGTTGTTGTTGTTGTTATTTTATTTTTGTATTAGACCAGGTGATATGATAAACGTTTGCTATTCATTTTGGATCTTAAATACAGAAGACATCAGAAGTTGTGTGTGTGTTTGGGGGGAGGGTTATTTTAAAAATAGAAATACTACCACTTGTTTATTTTAAGAAAAGGTTTACCAAACTAAAGTAGAAGTTTTAACATGAAAAGTATAATGGATACAAGACTTAGTGGTGTAACTCCTAGGGTTATTAATCTCAGTTTTTTTTAAATTGGTAGTGGTGGTAGTGGTGGTAATATTGTTTTTTTGTGCTGGTCCCATGGCTTGAACTCAGGGTCTGGATGCTGTTCTTGAGCTTTTGTGCTCAAGACATGAACTCACTTTGAGCCACAGCTCTATTTCTGACTTTTTGGTGGTTAATTGGAGATAAGAGAGTCAAGGGCTTTCCTGCCCAAACTAACTTTGACTTGGGAACCTCAAATCTCAGCCTCTTGAATAGCTAGGATTACAAGTGTGAGCCGCTGGCACCTGGCTTGAGTTTTGTTTTTAATTCATAAAACTAACATCTGCTTATTGTAGAATGTTCAAATACTGATGAAGTCTACACCTTAGATTATGCCTTCCAAAATTCAATTCTACTCCCAGCAATAATAGAATAACATGTACTTTTAATGTAAGGCAACATATATAATAACATTTTTCTAAAAACAAGATAGTCTTTTATAGTATATCCAATGTACAATATGTAAAAATTGACTATGTAATTTGAGAGTAGGAATAGGTGAGGGAAACTGGGGAGAGCCATGAAAGGGTGGCATTGATCAGGATACATTGTACTTTATAACCTGACTTAGGGACTTGCAACCTCTTTGTACAATTACTTAATATTGAAATAAAAAAGATAGTCCTTTACACATTGTCTTTGTAACATTGTTTAAATTACAAGGCATACTTGCTGTCCTTCCATTTGCCTTAAAATATGTTGCCTTGGCAACTCTGGATTATGTAACACACACACACATACACAAAGTGTCAAATTTTTGCATCTCAATTGAATTTCAGACCTTGCGTGGAGGCACTTGACAGAGTAAATATTATTATGAATAACTACTATCATCCATAGGCCTAATACCTTAATTCCATATGGAAAGACAATATAGACATTTATTGTATATGTAAATAAGGCTATGTATATATGTACAACAATCTAGTAGCATGAGGTAGACTGGTGGAGGAGTTGCTGTCATATTGAAAGTGTATTGATGGTGAATTAAAATCAATCCAGTATTAAGTGAGTAATCCACAGAAGAGATCCAGCACTTTTTAAATTCCCTGCAGATTCCTCATTGCTGTGCTGTGAAAAAGAAATCAAACCATTGGCTGAAGAATTTCTTCCTCTCAAGCTTTCAAAGAGTACTTAGCATGCTTGAAGGTCACTGCTGAAGAACAACCTGGAATCAAGCTATGAATATTCATGCGCCATGCCTTTGGTAAGTGACATGACTGTAAAATACACCACAAGCCCACACAGTAATACTTTCTGGTAGCATTAAGTGTTTCTAATAAAAATCCATTAGGGCCGGGAGATCACTGCCACAACTAACAACGTTGTACAGTTCAGCACATCGTAATTTTATGACAGAATAAATCTGATGTATATAAAGCTTTCTGTCTGTCTGTAAGAGTCGATTATATTTCCTTCATTTTATTTCCCCCCTTTTTTTTGCTAGTTACTTACAAGTTTTACATCCATTGTTTGGTAATTTGTCTTAAAAATACTTTCAAATCCATTTCCATCTCAACTTCAAATTAAATAGTCCTTATTGGCATTCTCTTAAGAAAAGTGAACACTTAAACACACATTTACCTTCTTCCTTTTGTTTACCAAAATTTGTTGCTATAACCTGAAACTGTAGATCAAGATTATGATGTTCAGGCATCTTTTCAAAAATCTTTTCTATACATCCACGGTAAACATTTGCACAATTCTAAAATTGATGTTTCTTATCCTCCTGTCTTCAATTTCTGTTTTCTAATTCAGATAACATCCTTGGATAAAAATTTCCTAACAAAATTTCTGGCAATGTTATATTACCACATAGTCTTTGCATATGGGTTCTAGAAGTTAATGAACTCTCATTTATTGTGTCCAGATTGGGATTCTGGGGCTGGGAATGTGGCTTAGTGCTAGGCAATAGCATGCATGAAGCCCTGGGTTCGATTCCTCAGTACCACATACATAGAAAAAGTTGGAAGTGGCGCTGTAGCTCAAGTGGTAGAGTGCTGGCATTGAGCAAAGGAGCTCAGGGACAGCGCCCAGGCCCTGAGTTCAAGCCCCAGAAAAAAAAAAAGATTGAGATTCCTCCTGAGGGATGTGCTATTTCCTTCTTTGGGTTCTCATCTTCTTTCCTGATAGAAGTGATTTTAGGGAGATTGGCAGACTCACTGGCTTCCTTTCTGCCTACTATGAGCAGTGACAAGTTGGCGCTTCCCCTTATATTTTCTTGTTTGTATTTTTCCCATAGAATTTGCTTGAAATAGAATGTTTTTTCCTTAGAACTCTCATTTCCCTCAGAGATGTGAAGGCCTTATCGGAAATAATGTTGGTGGGAACCTGGGAACAGAAGAGGTTAGGAATGTGGCTCTGAAATGAAGCAATTTATTCTAGACTTCTGCATTTCACATATGGCTTTCTACAATTCTGACTTCATGGCCCTGGAGAGGAAAAGCTGTAAGACCCTTATCTCCAATTAACTACCAGATACAAGGATGCTTAAACTGATATTTGTGTAAGTAGTTCTAAAATGCATCTTCTTCAAAGGGAAAGGGGTTGAAGCTTCAGCAGTAGTATTAAAATTATGATCAGTTAAATATTTCTACTCTTGGTCTATTTGTTCCCTGTTCTTGTGAACAATGTTCTTGTAAGTAGATCAGAATAAAATAAATGAAGTGGGGCTGGGTAAATGCTAACAGGAGGGGTTGGGATAACAAGGAGGATAAAAAAGAATAAATGTAGTCAAAATAAGATAGCTTGCAACTCCAAAATGAAGCATTGAAATCTGTTGAAATTGCTTGGTAAGAAAGGAAAAAGGCAGTGCGTGAGAGAGGAGTTAAGGTCTATTGGAATAGGTTGTAAGCATGTGAAACTGTTAGCTTAAAAAAAATGAGGAGAGAGAGGGGGGGACCAAGATGGCGATGGAGCAGTAGGGAAACGCCACAGCTCTCTCCAACCAAAAAGAGAGTTCGAGTTCCAACGCTTAATCTCCCCAAGAGACCGACAACAACAAAAAGACGAACACTCAGAGAAAAACCAGAGGCGGAGAATAACAAAAAAAGAAAGAGAGGAAAAGAAGAATTTCAGAACAGAGAAAAGCGAAGACCCCTCCCCCAACCTTTACTGGCCGCGCGGCAGTGCGCCAAGCCGCCGGCCAGCTGCGGGAGCCCCAGAGACACAGCAGAGACACAGGGGGCCGCTTTCAGATCACCAGGTACTGGTTTGCAGAACAGCGGATCGCCAGGAACAGAGAAACCTACCAGCCGAGAGTCTCCACGAGGATCCCACCCCCACCCCTCACTCTCCACCCGAGCAGAGAGGCTCCATCCCGCCAAAGCTGCTTGGCACCAGCAGCGCGACAAAGGGACCTGTCGGCAGACCACCCCAGAGGTATCGTGAAGAAGCTGTCTGAGCGTGGACACTTTTGACCCGACAGCTTTGACAGAGGCAGAGACAGAAAAGAATCACACAGAGCCACCACCGCCCAACCCAGCCCGGATTGCAACAACAACTGACGACCTACACCACACAGAAACAACCAGCTCCAGGGTGAGTACCCCACAGGGGAAGTGTATCCCTCAAGGGAGACCAGAGCTGGAGGGAATCCCCAGACCCTGACCTAGACTCCCTACCCCAACACCCGGACCACAGGACCCACTAAAACTGGGAACTGTTTGAGAGCTCCACCAGCCCGTGGAGCACACTCAGCTGGCCAGGCTAGAGCAAGAGCACCCCTGGAAGGGAGCTTAAATGCCCAAGACAGGAACAGCGCCCTGGGTCAAGACTACCAACAGTAGAAGAAATTTGAACTGTGTCCCCCAGGCTGTATAACCTAGGTGGTATACACATCAGCACAGGCCTAACGAGTGCGCTCCAGGCTGCATAACCTAGGTGGTACACACATCAGCACAGGCCTAACAAGCGCGCTCCAGGCTGGGGCCGGAACCAGGCCCGGGGATCCGGCACCTGAACAACACAACCAACTCCTCCCAATTGAAGTAAAAAGCTGAGCATACGCCTCAACACAGGGGAGAAAACCAGGAAACAACACTCCCCGGGAAGCACGCCTGTGACAACAAAAGACCTGGAGGCCCAGGACAAGAGAAGCCCAAACCCCACCAAAACTCCACCCATATACCCTAGACTGGGAATTGGGCAACACAGGCTGCCAGCACCTGATAGTAAGCAGGAGCTCAGACTGTTAAGGCAGCTCAGCAATAGAGTGATAGTCTTGGATGTATGAGGCCCTGGATCTGATTCCTCAGCATCACAAAAGCAAAAAGGGTCAGAAGTGGTGCTGTGGCTCAAATGGTAGGGTGCCAGCCTTGAGCTGAAAAGCTGAGGGACAGCACCCAAACCTACAGTTCAAGCCCACAACCAGCCCAAAACAAACAAACAAAAACACATCAGGAGCCCATAGCAGACTCCAGTATTTGGGAGAGTGCATCCAGAGCATCTGTTCTTCACAAGAGCACCCATAGGAGCAAACACAAGTAGTCTAGGCTGCTCAACCCTTCCAAAGGCGGGAACTGCCAGCAATCTACAGCAGAGAGCTGAGAATCCTAAGTAAGTCAGAATAGCAGCTGGAAATAGGCTCCCAACAGAACCCAGATCAGGCACAGACTCTCTCTACCAATACAGAATCAGCAACCAAGCAAAGACAGACACACCAAAACAAAATTGAAGAGCAGTCTCCTGAACCTCCATGCGAAAATCACAGAGAAAAATCACAAGGTTTACCACCACCCAGGACAGCAAGCTCACCTCAAAAGCCAGCAGCCACGCAGGGGAGAGCCCCAGTGGGAGCAAAGCAGGAATGGAAGACAAAAGCTACATCCAAGGGTTGCTGGAGGCAATGACTCAAGAAATAAAGCGAGAAATTGATCAGAAATTGAAAGAGCACAAGGATGAACTATCCAAAGAGATACAGGGTATCAAACAAGAGATGCATGCAAAAATAGAAGCTGCACAAACCTCAGTAAGAAGTGAGATAAATGCCAAATTAGAGGTAATGCATACCTCATTGAGAGGTGAGATCAGTACTCTGAGAACCAACATTGAATCCATAAAGGGATCCATTTCCTCCATGCAAACCACAATAGAAGCCACTGTCAACAGAGTGAATGAAATGGAAGGTAGAGTGTCAGATACAGAAGACAGAATACACCAACTGGACCAAAAAGTGACAGATATGGAAAAATCACTCAAATTAAACCAAAGGGATATTCAAGAGCAAGCAGATAATGCTAAAAAATTTAACCTTCGCATAATTGGAGTGGACGAAGGTGAGGAATTCCAGAGCAAGGGAATGCAACACCTATTTAACAATATAATCAAGGAAAATTTTCCCCACCTCAAAAACGACCATCTTAACTACATCACAAAAGCTTATCAAACACCCAACAAGCAAGACCCCAGGAGAAACACTTCTAGACACATTATAGTAAAAATGATAGATCTGAATAATAAGGAAACAATCCTGCATGCAGCAAAAATGAAGAAGGAGCTATACTACAATGGGAAAAAAATAAGAATTACTGCAGATCTCTCCACACAAGCAACGAATGCAAGAAAAGCCTGGGAAAGCACCATACGAGCCCTGAGAGCCAATAACTGCCAACCCAGACTGATCTACCCGGCAAAGCTAGCATTCACATTCGATGGAGAACTGAAAACTTTTAATAGCAAAGAAAAACTAAATGAATACATAAACATTAAGCCAGCATTACAAAGAATTCTAAGAGGGGGGACACAACCTGAAGAAAGCAACCAGGAACTGGGGCCTGCCCCAAACAGGCGTTACTCAAAGTCTAACTGAGCAAGCACAGGAGGAAAGGAAAGAAGAAAAACTTAGGAAAACGGAATGGCAGGGACAACAATGCATCTCTCTATACTTTCTCTTAATATAAATGGGCTGAATTCGCCAATTAAAAGAAAATGAACTGAGGACTGGATCAGAAAACAAGACCCATCCATCCGTTGCCTTCAGGAGACCCACCTCTCAGCCAAACATACAAACAAACTCAGAGTGAAGGGGTGGAAAAGGATCTACCAGTCAAACGCCCCCAGTAAGAAAGCAGGTGTAGCTATCCTGATATCTGACAAAATAAACTTTTCATTAAAATCAGTACAGAAAGACAAGGACGGACACTACATATTAATAAAGGGAACAATACAAGAGGAGGATATAACCATCATCAACTTATATGCCCCAAATATTGGTGCACCCAGATATGTCAAACAAATGCTCTCAAACTTACAGAATAAAATAGATCCCAATACGATAATACTAGGAGACTTTAACACACCACTCTCACCAAAGGACAGGTCTACCAACCAGAGGATTGGCAAAGAAGCTACCGAATTAAGAGAGGCCATACTTCAAGCGGAATTAACTGACATCTACCGAGTATTTCACCCTAAAACAACACAGTACACATTCTTCTCAGCAGCTCACGGAACTTTCTCCAAAATAGACCATATCATAGTTCATGCAAGGAACTTAAGCAAATACAAAGGGATCGACATAATCCCCTGTATCCTATCTGACCACAGTGGAATCAAGCTAGCTCTCAATAACAAAGCATACCGCAGAAATTTCTCTAATACATGGAAATTGAACAGCACACTCCTTAACAATGCCTGGATAACAGAAGAGATCAGAGAAGAAATAAAGCATTTCCTACAACTCAATGAAAATGAAAACACCTCACAAAGAAACTTGTGGGACACAGCAAAAGCAGTCCTGAGGGGCAAATTTATTGCCCTCAGTGCCCACATCAAGAGAATGGAGACAGACCAAGTAAATAATCTCATGTTGCAATTAAAACAGCTAGAAAAACAAGAAAAAATGGGACCTAAAGCTACTAGACGAAGCCAGATAACCAAATTAAAAGCAGAGATTAACCAATTAGAAAATCAGAAAACCATAACCAAAATAAACCAAACAAAAAGCTGGTTCTTTGAAAAAATAAAATTGATGGTCCATTGGCTAGATTAATTAAAAAAAGAAGAGAGGAAACCCATATTAATAGGATTAGGGATGCCACGGGAAACATCACAACACGTACCCAAGATATCCAAACAATTCTAACAAACTACTTTCAAAAGCTATACTCTCTAAAGGAAGAAAATCGGGCAGAAATGGATGCATTTTTAGAGAAATACAAGTTGCCCAAACTGAGCAAAGAAGAAGTTAACCAATTAAATAAGCCAATATCCTATAATGAGATACAGGAAGCTATCAAAAGTCTTCCAACAAAAAAAAGCCCAGGACCAGATGGATTCACAGCAGAATTCTATAAGACCTTTAAACAAGAACTAATACCCATACTCCTCAAGCTCTTCAGAGAAACAGAGAAGGAGGGAGCTATCCCAAACTCATTCTACGAAGCCAATATCACACTCATCCCCAAACCAGGCAAAGACCCAACCAAAAAGGAGAATTACAGGCCAATCTCCTTGATGAACACAGATGCAAAGATCCTTAACAAGATTCTAGCTAACAGAATCCAGAAACACATAAAAAAAATAATTCACTATGACCAGGTAGGCTTCATCCCAGAGACACAGGGATGGTTTAACATACGTAAGTCAATAAATGTAATCCAACATATCAACAGAGCCAAGGTCAAGGATCACATGATTATTGCCACAGGTGCAGAAAAGGCCTTTGACAAAATTCAACATTCATTCATGCTAAAAGCTCTGGAGAAAATAGGAATAGAAGGAACATTTCTAAAAACAATAAAAGCCATTTATGACAGACCAATAGCCAATATTATACTTAATGGGGAAAAGCTACAACCAATTCTCCTAAAATCAGGAACAAGGCAAGGATGCCCACTGTCTCCACTCCTCTTCAATATAGTCCTAGAACCCTTAGCCAGGGCAATAAGGCAAGAAAAAGACATTAAAGGGATCCGCATAGGGAAAGAAGAAGTTAAGCTATCCCTTTTTGCAGATGACATGATACTATACCTCCACGATCCCAAAAACTCCATCCCCAAACTCTTAGAAATCATAAATCACTTCGGCAAAATAGCAGGATACAAAATAAACCCACAAAAATCAGTTGCCTTCCTATACACTGATAATGTACAGGAAGAGAGGGAAATAAAGGGAGCAACCCCATTCACAATAACCTCCTGAAAAATAAAATATTTAGGAATTAACCTAACCAAAGATGTAAAAGAACTATTTAATGAGAACTATAAAAAGTTAAAGAAAGAAATTACAGAAGACACTAGGAAATGGAGAGACCTCCCATGCTCTTGGATAGGCCGACTTAATATAGTAAAGATGGTAATACTTCCAAAACTAATATACAAATTCAACGCAATTCCTATTAAAATCCCAATGACGTACATCACTGAAATACAGAAAACAGTCCAAAAATTCATATGGAACAACAAAAGACCAAGAATAGCCAAAACAATTCTAGGGGATAAAGACAATATGGGAGGGCTATCCATGCCGAACTTCAAACTCTACTACAGAGCTATAATAACAAAGACAGCATGGTACTGGCACAAAAACAGACCCGAAGACCAATGGAACAGAATAGAAGATCCAGAAATAAATCCACAGGCCTACAGCCAGCTGATATTCGACAAAGGAGCCAAAGACATACAATGGAAGAAACACAGCCTCTTCAACCGCTGGTGCTGGGAAAACTGGGCAGCCACATGCAGAAAACTAAAAGTGGACCCCAGCCTATCACCATGCACCAACATCAACTCAAAATGGATTAAAGACCTTAACATTAAACCTGAATCTCTGAAACTACTGCAGGACAGAGTAGGAGAGACACTTGAACTAATAGGCACAGGAAGGAACTTCCTGAACAGAGTCCCAGGGTCACAACAAATTGGAGAGAGACTCGACAAATGGGACTACCTTAAAATAAAAAGCTTCTGCACAGATAAAGCTATTGCAACCAAGCTAGAAAGACAACCAACTAATTGGGAAAAAATATTTACCAGCAATATATCAGACAAGGGGTTAACATCCTGTATATACAGGGAACTCAAGAAACTAATCCCTCCCAAACCTAACAAACCAATTACTAAATGGGCAAGGGAACTAAAGAGGGACTTCTCAAATGAAGAAATAAAAATGGCAAAGAAACACATGAGGAAATGTTCATCATCCCTGGTGGTGAAGGAAATGCAAATAAAGACAACCCTGAGATACCACCTTACCCCAGTCAGAATGTCCCACATCCACAAATCAGCCAATGACAAATGCTGGAGGGGATGTGGAGAATGAGGAACGCTATTACACTGCTGGTGGGAATGTACACTCATACAACCACTTTGGAAAGCAGTCTGGAGGGTCCTTAGAAAGCTAAAGATTGACCTCCCTTGCGACCCAGTCATACCACTTCTAGGCATCTACCCTGAACAACAGGAACCAATATACAAGGACACGTGCACCTCCATGTTTATTGCAGCACTGTTCGCAATAGCTAGGATATGGAAACAACCTAGATGCCCCACCACAGATGAATGGATCCAAAAATTGTGGTATCTATACACAATGGAATATTATGCAGCCATTAGAAATGACAAAATAATGGCATTTGCAGGGAAATGGATGGAGCTAGAAGGAATCATGTTGAGCGAGGTAAGCCAAGAAGGAAGAGACAAACAGTACATGGTCTCCCTGATAAGTGGATGATAAATCCAAAATGTTAGGTGATATGACAAAACTAACAGGACTTAAGAAACAAAGAACTCCCACTCATCTGGTTGAACCACTACCAAATATCCCCATGCTGCTGATCACATATATGGTATATAACATGTGAGCACCATTATATATTACAGACTGTGATAGACAATTTGCTCCAGGAAAGTTAGAATGAACTTGTGACTTTAAACGAGCATCATTATTCCACAATACTGTGAATTACTGGAAATTAAGTAATCACTTAATCACAATCAAAAAAAAAAAAAGAAGCTTGGGGAAGGGAGGGAGGGAGGGGATGGTAGGGGGAAAACAATGGAGGGGGTAACAATGCTCAAGAGGAAGTGTACTCATTACCTCACTCATGTAACTGTAACCCTCTGTATAGTATCTTTACAATAAAAAAAATTAAGGAAAAAAAAGAATTGACAGCATAGAAAAAAAATGCATTGGCTGTTTGGGATAAATATTAGAAATTTAAATGTAAAGGTTAGTTTAACAAAAAAAATGAGGAGAAAGAACTATCTCTTCTTTATGATGAATAAGACAGAATATTAAATAGTAAAGGAAAATAGAAAAAAATCCTAAAATGAAATAAATGAACAGTGTGAGAAAGTGCTATTGGAGACTGTTTGTAGCAATAAGACATTAGGAACTGAGACTATTTTCCCAGTGTGCTCATCCATTTCCCCAAGACTTATCACCCTCTGTCATCTATGGAGGAAAATCCATTCATTGTTTTCTCCCTCAGGATTTAAAGCAGGGGCAGGGACAAAGCAAGGGACAGGAAGTAGGATGACAGCAAATCTAATTCGTGCTTCTTGATCTGCATTGTTTTGATGTGGTGATTGTTTTAGAAAGGTCCTTGGATATACTTGAGGCTAGCTTGGGACTTCTGATCTTCCTTACCTCTACCTCTGGAGTGCTGGGATTCCAGGCATGGGCCACCACTCCTAGCTGGCTTCCTTATTTATCAAGAGTTACTTATTGTCAAAAGCTTCACTTTGGAAGATGGGTTGTGTGGTTATTCTATTAAGAAGTTATTGGTATTCATGGAGGTAGGTAAGCAAGTTGAGTAAGAATGGGCCCAAAGTTCAACCCTCAGGATGAGGGTTAAGAAACCACTGAACAGCTGGGTGCTAGTGGCTCATGCCTGTAATCCTAGCTACTTGGGAGGCTGAGATCTGAGGATCAGGGTTCAAAGCCAGCCTGGGCAAGAAAACCCATGATTCTTATCTCCAATTAACCACTAGAAAAACCAGAGTGGCACCATGGCTCACCATAGTGAATAGGGACACTGGATCCAGCCGGTGCCATCTTGAACACGAGGAGGATGATAGTCCATTGGGGTTAAATGTCCCCATTTTGTCTTCATGGTGGAGACAGTGAAGTCCCACCTTACAGGTGATGGGCATGCCTGAATTCCAAAGGCAGGGGTAGGGACTTGGACGGTAGGTTTCTGGACCTGTCAGTCCTGTGCCTTGAACTTGGGAGACTCTCCGGCTTCCTGAGACCCTGCCCTCTGACCCTGACACTATTTAGGAGCAGACCAGTTCAGGTGCCATAACACCATGTCTTGTGTTCCTGTCCTGTCTCCTGGCTTTCCTCTGGAGTTGATCTCGTTTGCTGGTATTGTTTTTCTGCTTTTTCTGCTTCTCCAGCTCTCAGGCTCAGTTTTGTAACAGTGTTAAGTGTATTTGTCAGGCTGCAGGCCTTTGTGACAGGAATCAGCCCACATTCTCCAATAGAGACTTTCCAATAAAAATAACTTCCAATTTGACCTCTCAAAATGTGATGCCTCTGTTTCTCATGATCAAGTTTCTCATGATCAAGCTCCAGCCTGGAACAAAAGAGCTCAGGGACAGCGCCCAGGCCCTAACTTCAAACCCTACTACTACCACCACCACCACCACCAACAACAACAAAAACAGAACAACTTTTGCTCATTATGGGTCCTCTTGTGCATTATGGGTCCTTGGCCCTGCATGGAAGAATTATATTAGAACACATCTCAGGTGGAGATGCAGAGATACATCACATGTGCAGTTACACAAAATGGGGGAAGAAAGAGTCTAATTTAATTTGGAAGTAGAGACCTTTTGGGGACCTGTCCGCACACAGTCACTAACTCATCGGTGTGGCACAAGCTGCAGTTGACTCTGTGATACTTTATGACACAGGTTGAATTTTTTTTTGCCAGTCCTGGGGCTTGAACTCAGGGCCTGCACACTGTCCCTGAGCTTCTTTTGCTCAAGGATAGCACTCTACCACTTGAGCCACAGTACCACTTCCAGCTTTTTCTGTATATGTGGTACTGAGGAATCGAACCAGGGCTTCATGCATGCTAGGCACTAAGCCACATTCCCAGCCCTGGTTTGAATTTTTCTTTTGCTAGTTAGAATTTTTAAATGTTCCCAGCAATGAGGTAGTGCCCATCACCTCTGAATGTAGTTCATTCCTATTTCCAAGTAGCAATATTTTACTTTCTGCATGTCCTTAAGAATGTTTGACAGCTGATAAAAATCATTTGATTGGTACAGATTTTCTTGTTAATAGTTCTGGTTGGCATTTTATGGCTCATTCAGCAGACAAGAGAAAAGGAAAGGGAAAATGAATAGTGACCAGCAATGGTTTCCTTCTATTCACCTGCTTGCATTCCTTTCTTATAGTTTTGAGGGAAACTGATCATCTTCCATTAGAAGCTGTTTCTTGTCTGCCTTTTGCTAATGAGAAGATTCTAATAAACTCAAGATGTCTTTTGCTGTTATTGTCATTGTGGAATTGCTCTTGCCAGTAGAAATTCCAAGGATTTAAATACACAGAAAAGTACAAGAGAAAAGTCCCTTATCCAAGATACAAACAAATATTTGTTAGGAGCAGGTAAAATTACAGTTTTTGTAGGTCTGAAGCAGAAGACAATTGTCAAGCTAGTAGGATTTGACTAAATAGCATTGCCTTGAAAGGAAATATGATTTGGGTAGTCTTACCCAAAGATAAAATTAGGGACCATCCTTTAACTCTGCACTTCATTCTGTATCTATGAACAGAGCCAGAGTCCGCTGAGCCACATCCTGATCTTGAGAAATATCCTTTTCATTCTAACAACTCACCTATCTTTCCCATCTTGTGGAAAGTTAACTTGAGTTGGAAAGGAGATGGTTTTGTGATGTCACAAAGCAGCTGCAGTGTGTTTGCGGGGCATTGCATGTCTCTCAGGACGAAGGAGAATGTGAAGCTTCTCCTTGAGGGATCTTCGCGGTAGAGCCTGTGAGAAGGTGCCAGGCCTTCAAATGGGCGCAACGGGAATTGGGACTAAAATAAAACTAAACCAAATGGTGGAAACATGCTCAACTCCTTAATTTATCTGATTAGAGCCTACAGGCGCCACTGTGCAGAACATTTGCTCCTGTCTCAAATGCCATTAAGGCAGCAATGGAACTATTTCTAGGCTTGGCTCCAGATGGATAGGGGATGAACTAACCGTGGATTTGGTTTCAGCCAGGAGCCGCCGTGGAACGGGTGACAGACTGCAGCCACTGCAAAAGTTCTTTGGAGCACATTCCACCGTGGAGCCCCAGCCCCAAAGCAACATTCCCAGGCTCAACCTAACGTTAGTTCCTACCCCGGGCTACTCCGCTTTACTCTTTTGAGAAGCAGGACTGCTTCGACCTAAGGGTTCTGAGTAGAGATGGCTTTATAGGTGCAAGCTAGCTTCATATCTAATCTATGACTCTTAAAATTGTCTGTGTTGTTGTAGTGGGTACAGAGAGAGACAGAGTTATCTTTGGCTGTTTTACGATCCCTAGCTTAATGATGTGGTCCTGTGAATAAGCATGACTTTGGCAAAATGGTTAAGTTGAAAAGCCTTAAGTTGAAACTTTGTAATCCAGGAGCTATCTGTATTTATCTTTTCTGACATTGTACACCCATTTACTAAAGGAAGTGTTTGGTGGCCCTCTATCAGTATAAATGTGAGATACCTTAAAGATTAAGTGTGCTGTATAGAGAATTATTATCACTGAAGAATTTTCTTTAGGACTTACAGACTGCTATCTAGTGACCAATATTAACCACTTCACAGAAGCAGGAATGATATTTCTTTTTTCTTTTTCTGCTGGTCCTGGGGCTTGAACTCTGGGCCTGGATGCTGTCCCTGAGCTCCTTTTGTTCAAGGCTACCACTCTACCACTGGAGCCACATACCACTTCCCATTTCTTCCTTGATTAATTGGAGATAAAAATCTCACAGGCTTTCCTGCCTGGGCTGGGTTTGAACCATAATCCTCTGATCTCAGACTCACTAGTAGCTAGGATTACAGGTGTGAGCCACTGGCACCCGGCCAGGAATGCCTTTCTGGTAATCAAGTATATTGACTTATTTGCAATTGAAATGCTTATAGAACACCTGTTCTAGGCACAAACATTTATCCAGATGAGTTAGTCACAAATCTTGAATGATTCTATAAGTCCTTAAAACAATCTGTAGACAGGATGACCCATTGCCACAATGTTACTCACAAGACACTATGATGGAAATTAACTTTACAACTTTGGGGGAGGAAAAGGATAGTAGAAGCAAACAAAGGAGGGGGTAAATATGCCTGACAAGAAATGTACTCAGTACCTTACTGGTGTAACTGTAACCTCTCTGTACAGCATCTTTACAAGAAAATAAATTATTATTTATTTTTATTTTTTATTTTTTATTGTGAAAATACTGCACAGAGGGGTTACAATTACATGGGCAAGATAATGAGTACATTTCTTATTAAGCATTGTAGCCTCCTCCTTTGTTTCCCCTTCCCATCCATTCCCATCCTACCCCCAAGAAAATAATTTTAAAAAAAAATTTATAGATATAAAATTAAGTGCAAAGTGAATTCACTTGAGTGAACATCTTTAGAATGTGAAAAAGAGTAAGTTTATTCATGTCTCAGAGATTTTAGTTGCCATTTTTGAGCTTTTCTTTACATAATTTATCAGAACAGTTACATAGAAATGTTTCTGATCAAAATCTGGCTTTGCCCCTTATTTAAACAGAGCATTCTAAAGCTCCCAGCAACTTCCATTATTTACTGGGGCCTGTGCCAAGGAACAGACTTGAAGTGTCATGGAAGGTTTGAAAGAAATCTGTCTCTGTCAAGATTCTTTAGGAATGACACATAAAATTGGGTCCCTAGAATAAAGTCTAGGGGATAACAGTCATTAGACCTCTCAAGGAAAAGGAGTCAAGGTGTTTGTGCCTGACCCCTGAAATTATTCCATGGAACAGCAAACTATCTCTAATGATGATACTTTTTAAAAAGTTTTACAACTTTGTTTTGTTTTGTTTCTTGGTCTTTGTTTGTTTGTTTATTTGTTAGTTTTTGGACAGTCTTGGAGCTTGAACTCATTGCCTGGGCACTGTCCCTGACCTTCTATTGCTCAAGGCTAGCACTCTACCACTTGAGCCACAGAGCCACTTCTGGCCTTTTCTGTTTATGTGGTGCTGAGGAATCAAACCCAGGGCTTCATGCATACTAGGCAAGCACTTTACTACTAAATACTGCCAGCCTGACAATTTTATTTTTAAGTAAATTTAACTTAAGAAACATTGAAAAAATATTTTGTAGAGTGTCTACAATGGGACCTACCTCATGTCAACACCTTATGATGTACAATCTTTGATACCTGGAAATTAGCATGCTTATGATAATATTAACAAAATCACAGATTTACTTAAAGTGGTACCAGGTTTTCACTGAGTTTTTGCACAGTCTGTTTTGTGTCAGGATCACACATGGCACTTACCTGTCATGTCTCCTAAGTTTCTTTCTGCTTGTGACAGCCCTGCTGTCTCCTTAGTTTTCATAAACTAGACACTTGGAGGAGCGCTGCTCAGGTAGTTTATGGAACATTTCTCAGTGGGACTTGCATAGTTAGAAGTAAGGCATTTGGAGCACAAATGCTCAAGAAGTGATTCTGTCTTCTGGGGTCATTTCTCAATATTTTTATCTATTTTCTTGCTAATTGACCTCAGCATTGTTCTTTGGAAGCTGCTATAGGCTATTCTTGTGTCATCCTATAGGTTCTCATTTTATTTTATTTTTTAAGCACTATTTTTACTTGGGAACAAGAGAAGATTTCTAGATTCATCTTTCCTCCGCCTGGCTCCAGTCACTGTCAGGAAGCCTGATGGCAAGTCTTTCTGATTAAGGTGTTCTTCTTCTCTTTGTTCTTAAGATCCTAGGTTTTAGATGGATTATTTTCTGAAACCACTCATGTGTATTATTTGTGCCTTGTCAATCAGTAGGATAATCTACGTGGTATTTTTAGTAACTGAGACTTTGGCACTGAGAGAAATTGTCCATCTTGTTATAGTACAACTAAACAGTCATTTCTATTTATCATTACTTTGAAATTACAGTAGTCATTACATATACCACTAAATCTTATTAATAGACAACTAGTAAAGAAACATAAAAGCTGGCACTGGTGGCTTAAGCTTTTGAGTTCATAATCCTAGCTATTCAAGAGGCTGAGATATGAGGGATCACAGTTTCAAAGCTGGTGAGAAAAAGCTGAAGAGATTCCATCTCCAAAATAACCAGCAAAAACATGGGGCTGGAGACACAGGTCAAATGGTAGTGTGCCACTTGAGCAAACAAGTTGAGCCAGAACGGGCCCTGAGTTTAAACCTCAGTAAGAAACACTGATGTGACTATATCATACATGGAAAAAAATTGATACCTCTATTTGAATACAATTTCCTTCATAATTCTATGTGTTTAAGTTGTTAATTTATGCATTTAAAATAAAAATCCTACATATTTTACTTTTTACATATAAAACCTTGAAAGTTCATAGCTTTTAAATGAGTTCCTCAACACCAAAGAGATTAAGAACCACAATTTAAGAGGTGAGTTTAGGACTGAATTTTGTGAAATATGGGTTTACATTTACTATGCAGAATAAGTTTGATAGGAGAAATAAAAAATTAAAGATCACCTTAGAACCTCAAGAAAATTAAGAGTTCATAAAATACTGGACCAGTTAATAAGTTATAGCAGAGTATTTTCTTCTGCTATCGTACACAAATTGGAAGTGAAATATTCTTTGATTTCCTGGGCTATGGCTTCCAGCACAGTAATAGTTAAATTAATTTCTAATATGTCTCATCTCATTATAGATCTATGCAACAGTCTCTTTCAATTTTAAATTGAGCTTCAGGGAAGATTAAATACTTAGGTATTCCAGTTTGTATAAAATTTCTAGATCCATACAAATTAAACTTCCCCTGTTTAAATGACCCTAATCATTCTAATTTAACTAGATGGAGCTTATTTCCTTTTGACAGAACTTGTCATGTCGAATCTTACCCACGGAGATGAACAGCATGCCAAATGGGTAATAAGTATTCCAGATGTTGCCTTGCCACTTTCCAGCAACATTATTAATAACAATCAGTTGCTTCTTGCCTTTTTCTCTCCTCTCAGAACTGCTGAGATTATAAACTTCCTTTCTCCCCATTAAGATGTGGTAATTTAAAAGTACAGTAAACGGGAAGATGATTTTTATAATAGTACCTATTGCTGGTGAATGGTCCATCAGAAACTCAGGGTACTCTGAGGCTTGGTGAGACTGAGGGGAAGAGAGAGGGAAGGGGATATGAGGATTGCAATACAGCTTTTGAGTTTTACACACACACGTTGTGTGTGTGTGTGTGTGTGTGTGTGTGTGTGTGTGTGTGTGTGTGTGTGTGAATTTAATATGTGTATGTTGGGGAGGACTGACCACCAAAAAACACTTCATTTGTTTCTGTTGGTTTATTCTGGAATAAACATAAAAATGGAAGTAGTTATAGCAGCTGATTGATTAAACTGGACCTTCCTGATTGAAGTGTGGATGGATGTCTGAAGGACTTATCCATATCACCTCCTCACCCCTGTGGAAGCCCTGGGAGGTGCAGCAACTGACTCCCAAGGTTCTTTGATGGAAGTTCTTGGGACTGCCCTCCAGAAGGTGCCACTGGAATTCAGAGAAAACAATAAGGGGTGGTTGTAGCCTAAAGACAGATTTAGAGTTCAGAAGATACAAGACCTGATTCCAGGATACCTACTTGATAGACATGCATTTTCAGACTTACTTGAAAGATCTAATTTTTGTTAGGTGCGAGTAGATTAGACATTCAGAGATGGAAATGAGTACCAATTCTAATAGCTCTTGAGGCTCTTTGCAAAATGTCATGCCTGGTAAATATTTGCTGTGGCTTTTCTCTCAATTGAAAAAAAGTTTCTTTTCTTTTTCCCTTAAATTTCCATTTAAATTTAAAACTGTGGTTGGCATTTGCCTTCTCAGAAGTATAAAAAGATGGATTAATATTACTCTAAAGAAAGAAGAAGGGTATCAATAAAGGAAGGGGCGAGTTGAAGGGAGTGAAATGTTGAAGAGTTGAAACAGATCAAGATGCACTGTATATACATAAGCTGTTTTGTTAAATGGCAAAAAAAAACTTCAATCCATATCTTAAAACATTAAGAAAAGTGAGGACTTAAAACATTAAGAAAAGTGAGGACTTAAAACATTAAGAAAAGTGAGGAAAGAGGCAGGCTGGGGCGGGGGGGGGGGTATTGAAAGGAGTGACATTCATCAAGATGTCCTGTATTCATAAACTGTTTTGTTGAATGGAAACTCCTTTGTACAACTTCTTAAAGATAATAAAAAAATAAGCTAGGCGCTGGTGGCTCATGCCTGTAATCCTAGCTACTCAGGAGGCTGAGATCTGAGAATCACAGTTCGAAGCTAGCTGGGTCAGGAGAGCCTGTGAGACTTTTATCTTTAATAAACTACTCAAAAAAAAAAGTTTAAAAAGCCTGAAGTGGTGCTGTGGCTCAAATGATAGAGCACCAGAGGCAGCGCCCAGGCCCAGAATTCAAGCCCTAGGACCAAGCCGGGGGGGGGGGGGGGGGGGGGGCGGAGGGGAATAAGATAATAAAAATCGTTGTAAGATAACTGATCAGAAAAGCCACATTTTGAAAGATGTAATCTTGGAGTCTTTATTCCACAGTTAGCAGGGTGCAGGCAGCCAGTTGTAACAAAGGCCTGCAGCCCCCAAATACAATGAACACAGCTAGGAAACAGGCCAGAGAGGAAAGAAAGAGCAAAAACAATACCAACAAGCCAATTCAGCTCTGATGGAGAGTTGAACTGGGACCCCATGGTGACTGGAGGCGAGCCAGGAGACAGGACACCGGACGGACATGATCCTGGAGACACACGGGGCATGGGCCCCTAAGCTGTTCCATGCCTAAATAGGGTCAGGCCAGAGGGCCAGGTCATAGGACAATTCCAGTCCCAGGCACTGGACTGACAGGTTCAGTAACCTATGAGCCAAGTGCCCGCCCCTGTCACCAGGGATCCAGGTATGCCTGTCACCTGAGATGGAATGTCACTCTCCCCCACCAAGAAGACCAGATGACAGGTGCATTTCTCTGAAATTTCTCTGAGCCCTCCCAGCTCACCTTGAGCCAGGCACCTGCATTTCAAAAGATGGCTTGCCTCTAGTCTAGGCCTTGGAGCTGGGTGAAGAAGCTCTTGTCTCCTGCCTAAGCACCAGGATGGCTGCAAGAAATTATTTAGGCTCAGCCTCCTTACTTCAAAATATACTACTACTTAAACCAACGACTTACAGTGAAATTGGCAAAGTGAAATGAAGTCTTGGTCTTCAGAAAACAGACTCGACCTCCTCAGAACCTATATTTGAATAGTTTCTTTTTTATATCCAACTTCCCACTTTCCTCATCAGTCATGACTTGAGATTTAGCTAACAATAACCTGACATCCTATTTAAAGCACTTTGAACTTGTAAGTGGAAAAAATGTAGCATCAAAACCATGCTTGTAATGAAGTTGATATGTACAGAGTTTCCAATATGCCCGAGTAATGGTGTGCATTTTAATGCCTGAGCCATGTCTCCTCCACATGTCAACAAAGAACTGCTATTCTGGGAGCAAGTAATTTCCTGTCCTATCATCTGTGCTGCTTTTTTTTTTTTTTTTTTCAAGTTCATTAACAATAGATTATTAAACTGCATTCTACTGACATCTGCTGGACAAAATATGTGTTAGTACAGTGATTGTTTTTTTAATAACCACTTACTATTCAGTAGTTTTGGAACAAAAACAAAGCTATAGCAATGAAAATAGAAAATAGACCTAAGCTACATATAAGAATATTAATTAGTAAAGCTTGGTAAAAGTTTCTAAATCCATTTCTCTAGCTGGCACACTTGCATTTCAGTTTGTAGGTTTAACACATACCTTTCTGGACACTCATTGTGTTAGTCATTGAGTAAACACACACAGTAATGACAAGGTCCTTTCTTGAAGGGGTAAAGGATCTACTGGGAAAACACGTATCTGAGTGGATCAAGTCACAAGTGTTTGGACGTTTTCACTGTGCTCAGGATATTTCTGTGGGGGAAATGAACTGGACAGGATCTTTGTTCTTCAGGCTGCATATACAGTGCCTTTGACTTAGGTTTCTTCATTGGCCTACAGATATTGGTGTGTGCTCTAAAACAAATAATAGAAAAACTGAAATCATTGAATTTTAAATTAAATGTTTATAGAACACATAATGTTAACCTAAGTTGTGTTTTAAATCTGCTTGTGTGTTTGTATGTTTCCTTTTGGCTTTATATTTTGGGCAGAAGAATAAAGTTTATTGAGCCTTTGGCGTGTTGGTAATGAGACCTACTTTGTGGCTGGGAGAGGCAGCCACAGTGGGAACTCAATTAAAAAATTAGTATATGAATTTTAGGCGAGGTGTCCTCTCAGGAATTCCTCTGTGTATATGATAAATTCTGGGGGAAAACAAATGACAGCCAGTTGTTAATGCATTAAGTAATTATTTTTCAACCAGATATTGTCCAAAGAGAAATTATAAAATATTTATATATTGTCATGGAAAAAATTAAAGAGAAGTAAGTTTGGATATGTTTGCAGTTATGTGAAAACCATATGATGAACATTTACTTATCTATTCATTTATTTGGTTGTAGGGCTAGAACTCTGGGCATTTCAGCTCAAGACTAGTGTTCTAACAATTTGCCACAGCATCACTTCTTGTTTTCTGATGGTGAATTGGAGATATGAGTCTCACGGACTTTTCTCCCTGGGCGGATTTTGAAGCATGATCCTCAGATCTCAGCCTCCTGAGTAGATAGGATTATAGGCGTGAGCCACCAGTGCCCGGTTTATGATGAACTTGTAGAGGCTTTGGAACTGTGCTGAGACAGGAGGCAAGCCAAAAAAACTGGTTGGTTGTGTACACAACCAAAGGATGTCCTAGATATGGGGGAGTGGGAGAGGAAGCGTGAGGAGCTCAGAGCATGACTTCCTGTAGGTATGCCTGGAGCCACAGGTGAACTCACACTGTGATGTGGTACTAACAGGAATGAAGCAGCTCTCATAAAAGACAATTTCTTTACCATACTGTTATGTATCATGAGTCCTTCACCTGGAAACATGAAGATGCTGGCAGAATTATGTTGGCAGCCTCCAGAATTATGGGTGAAAATAAACATTCTTTCTTCACATTACACAATATCAGCAGTTTTGTTGTAGTAGAAAACAAACAAATGTATACAACTTTACTGTATTTATAGTTCCAATAGTGCAGTGTGTGTGTGTGTGTGTGTGTGTGTGTGTGTGTGTGTGCATGTCCATTATAAACAGATCATTTGACCTCTCCCATCCTGATTTGAAGGAGCTTTATTTCTTTGTCTTGCATTATTGCTCTGGCTAGTGATAAGAGTAAATACCTTTGTCTTGTTCCTCATTTTAAGAGGTACATTTTTAATGAGTCACTATTGTGTATTACGTTGGCTTTCAATATGTAGGTCATGTTAAGATGTAGTTTTCTGCTGTTTCTATTTTATTGAGGGTTTTTTAATTATAAAAATGTGTTGACACTTTAAAATGTTGTTTTCTATGTCTATTAAAACAATCATTTGATTTTTATCTTTGCTCTGTTAATGTGGTTATCACATTGATTTTTCTATGTTGATTTATTGTTGTATCCCAGGGGTAAATCCCATTTGGTCATGTGTGTGATCTTTTTTATGTGAATTTTGCTTCTGGTTGCTAGTATTTTATTGAAGATCTATCTATCTATCTATCTATCTATCTATCTATCTATCTATCTATCTATCTATCTATCTATCTATCATCTGCTACCTATCATCTATTGTACTAGTCCTGGGGCTTGAACTCAGAAACTGGGTGCTATCCCTGAGTTTTGTTGTTTCCCCCCTCCTCCCCTCAAAGATACCACTTGAGCCACAGCTTCACCTTCAGCTTTTTGGTGATTAATTGGAGACAAACAGTCTCATGGACTTTCCAGCCTGGGCTGGCCTTGAAACCAAAAGCTTCAGATTTTAGACTCCTGGGTAGCTAGGATTACAGGAGTCCTCCCAAGAGCCCAGCTTTAAATATAGTCAGAGGTATTCTTTGGATGAATCTTTAGATACCAAAAAAAAAAAAAAAAAAAAAAAAAAAGGAATTCCTGGCAATGCCCATCCCCCCCACTTCCTTTTATTCCAAGTCCTTTACTTTTGCTTGCTGCAGACATCCTTACCAAAAAATTGGCCACTATGGAATTGTCACATCAGAAACTACACTCGAGCTCTTTCATGCTCTTGCTGCCATGTTACATGCACTTACATATGTAGAAGTCAATTCTTCCAACTCAGCAGCCAGGGCTGAGCCTCACTTCCTCATCCTTACCTAGCTGAGATCCACAATGGATTACCTAATGCCATTATAAAAAACAGCCTCTGTGGTCAGGCATTATCTAGGAATTTATTAGAAATGTTGAATCCCAGGCCTTTCTCATCCGATTTTCAAGTTAGAGTCACTTTAACAGGATCCCTGAGTGATTAGTGTGCATGTTGATGATTGAGCAAAGTCCTAACTTCAGGATTTCATTAACAAGTTTTGTTGGTTCTCCTACACTTCTCTCATTCTAATTCCATTAATTAAGCAAAGCCAGTCTTGGTGTCTTTCTGACTTACACTGAACATATTTCTTTATGTCTGTCTCCACTTCAAAGCAGTCCTTCGTGAGCAGACATCATTTCTTCTTAATTCTAGCTAATCTAGCCAGCATATACTAACAGCACAGTTAAAAATATTGTTTTATTTTTATTTTATTTATTTATTTATTTTTATTATGAGAGTACATAATATAATTACAATTACATGGGCAAGATAACGAGTCCATTTCTTATCAAGCATTGTTGCCTCCTCTTTGTTTCCCCTTCCCATCCCTTCCCATACTCCTACCCTCTCCCCACCTGATTCCTCCTCCCCACCTCCCACCAAAGTTGTAAAGTTCGTTTTCAACATAACAACTTGTACATCTCATTGTTGCATTGGGTCCACCTGTATCCCTAGTTAAACGATTTGTTTTTTTCCCTTCCCCTCCACAAATTATACCAACATCAAATACAGTGAAAGCAGGGGTTATACCGTGGGGGAGGGACATACAAAGCAACATAGAAACAATCTTATAAATATGTTAGAAACAATTGCATGAAAGGAAAAAAACACAAAAAAACATTTGAATACTTATCTTGGGGTTCATTCCCCTAACATCAACTTATCTGACCTTTTCTGCTTGACTCAGACATATACTAGTTATTGCAAATAAGGGAAACCATGGGACCTATGTTTCTTTGGGCCTGGCTTACTTCACTTAATAAAAATTTTTCCAAGTCTTTCCATTTTCTAACAAATGGGGCAATGTCATTCTTTCTGATGGAGGCATAGAATTCCATTGTGTATATATATCACATTTTCTTGATCCATTCATCTATTGAAGGGCATCTGGGATGGTTCCATATCTTAGCTACGGTAAATAATGCTGCAATAAACATAGTTTTATTGGTAGCTTTAGTATGGTCTTGTTTGTATACATTTGGGTAAATGCCCAAAAGTGGGATTGCTGGGTCATTAGGGGAGCTCTATGTGGAGTCTTTTGAGGAACCTCCATACTGCTTTCTAAAGTGGTTGAACAAGTTTACACTCCCATCAACAATGTAGTAAAGTTCCCTTCTGACCACATCCCCTCCAGCATCTGTTGTTATTAGAGTTTTTTATTATAGCCATTCTAACTGGGGTGAGGTGGTATCTCAATGTTGTTTTGATTTGCATTTCTTTTATGGCTAGAGAGGTTGAGCATTTCTTCATGTGTCTATTGGCCATCCTTCTTTCCTCTTCAGAGAAGTTTCTCTTTAAGTCTTTAGCCCACTTATTTATTGGGCAGTTGTTTCTTTGAAGATTTGTTTTTGGGGGATTTAATTTTTTGAGTTCCAGGTATATTTTAGATATGAGACCCTTGTCTGTTGTATAGCTAGTGAAGATCTTCTTGCTAGCTATGTCCTTTGCCATCCAGAAGCTCTGCAATTTCATGTAATCCCATTTGTCCAACCTTTCTTTGATTTGTTGTGTTTCTGGGTCTCTATTAAGAAAATTTCAGCCTGTGCCAAGGAGACCTAGGGTTTCTCCTATTCCATCCTGTAATGTTTTCAGAGTGTCTGCTTTGACTCCGAGGTCTTTGATCCATTTCGAGTTGATTCTGGTGCAGGGTGATATACAAGGATCTAGCTTTAGTTTTCTACAAGTAGTTAAGCAATTTTGCCAGCACTATTTACTGAAGAGGCTGTCTTTCTACCTTCTATTTTTTAGCTCCCTTATCGAAGATTAGATGGCTATAGGTCTATAGGTTCATTTCTGGGTTTTCAATTCTATTCCATTGGTCCTGGGGTCTGTTCTTGTGCCAGTACCAAGCTGTTTTGATTACTATGGCTTTGTAGTAGTCTGAAATTTGGTATTGATATTCTTCCAGCACTGTTCTTTCTGTTAAGGATTGTTTTTGCTATTCGGGGTCTTTTATTGTCCCATATGAAGTTTTGGATTGCCTTTCTTATTTCCTTGAAGAATGAGGTTGGAATATTGATAGGTATCACATTGAATTTGTAGATAGCCTTGTGAAGTATTGCCATTTTCATGATGTTGATCCTTCCAATCCAGGAGCATGGGAGTTTTTTGCCACTTTCTAAGTTCTGTTTTGATTTCCTTTTTCAGGTTTTTAAAGTTTTCATCATAGAGGTCCTTCTCCTCTTTGGTTAATTACTAGGTATTTTATTTTTTTGTGAGGCTATTATGAATGGAGTTGCTTTCCTAATTTCAGCCACACTTTTCTCATTGTTGACATACAGAAAAGCCATTGATTTTTGAGGGCTAATTTTATACCCTGCTACTTTGCCAAAGTTTTGAATCATCTTGAGTAATTTGGGAGCGGAGTACATGGGATTCTTTAAATACAAGATCATATCATCTGCAAAAAGGGAGAGTTTTACTTCTTTTCCTATTTGGATCCCCTTTATGTTTGCATCTTGTCTTATTGCTGTAGCTAGGTATCCTAATTCTAGATTAAAGAGCAGTGGAGAGAGTGGGCATCCTTGTCTCTCAAGTTCTTCAAGTTCATAACTCATTAGTCATAAATGAATTATGAAGAATTACATAGCAGGATCAATGAAGTATGTATTTTAAAATATACTCATCTTAACTGGGTATTAGAAGGGAAGGGAATTCAACTTAACTTCATGTTAACACTGGGAATATTCCAGAAGTTGGTCAAATGAATGAACCTAATTTTGGAGATAAATGACTTTATATTTTCAGATTTGGCATGGTATCACCAAAGTAATCCAAATGGGCTATCTTAATGTTTCTGATCTGGTTGGGAGGGTTTCTTCCAGTGTCTTCTCCATGTAAGAGTACCCAACTTCAATTTGTCTAAGTATAGACAGAAACCACAGAGCACACAAGAGACTTAGAGTTAAGTCAAATTTTGTGAAATGCAGGAAATATTAGTTGGAAGTGTTAATGGGAAAATTAGATTGTATTTGCTTTTAACTGTTCATTGAATTATCTGTTTCCAGAATAAGGATATCTATTTTTATGGACCCACAATCCCAACCAGATACCTGTACACAAGACAGACATTTAATGAATTCTGGAGGAAAATGACATTAAAGTATCAGTCACGGCACAACCAATAGGATGCAACTGCAGCTCATGTCTGACAGTGTCAGTAGTTCAGGTTGTATCAAGGGACATCTGCGCTTTCTAATGCCAGATCCTCAGAAAACTGTCAGTGTTAACAATGAGCCACATCAGTATTTTTCAGGTTACAAATGCTTTTCTTAATATCCAGCTCCATCCAAGAAATTAGTCAATTGTGATACTACCTTTTATATGCCCATTTATCAAGGGCTCGCCTTTTCCTACAGAATGACTAAGTGCCTCACAAATGCCTTCTCAAACACTTATTTGTAGAGTGACAGAACATTAGCTGCAGATTTAATGTCACTGTCATTGTAATTTGCATGTCGATGAAAAGTTAACATAATGTAGAAATGTGAAATTAAACTGGTTGACTGTGAGCAGCAGTCCTGCTAAGATCCATTTCTCTACCCTCATTATTTCATTTCTTGCCTTATTGTGTTTGCTTCCTCTCATTACTCACAAAATTGTAAAATGAGTCCCCAGGGGTGCACGCATGCACACACACACACACACACACACACACGGCTTCTTGAAATGGTGTTTGGGCAGTTTACATAATGGGAGCTATGAAGCAATTATGGTCTCCATTGTAAGAGTCAGTCTTGTCCTGCTTTGCTAATTGACCCAGAGCTTTAGAGAGAAAACAGAATGAGGAAGCAAACTTCCAGAGACTAATGTCCAGGGCTTTTCATAATTAAAGCAAAAGCTGTAAGGCTAAGGAATACAGAAGATTCTACTAACTATGAAGCCATACTGGCAGCTATTTCCTGGAAAAGATCTATCATAAAATTATTACCCTCTTCTGAACAGAGTATGAGGAGAAGGAAGGTGACCAAGATCTCGTCAGTAGAGACAAATCACTTTTGTTGATGCAATCACAATTATGGCATATTATGTGCTTTCCCTGTATTTCTTCTGATAGGAAGAAGTAAAACAGAGAACAGGGTGAGCTGGCCTTGCTAGTGGAAATGTACTTCAGCAGTGTTGGTGGGAATGCTGCAAGCAGCACTGTGGGTCTGTGAGACACTGATTTCTGTAAGGCACTGGCTGCCCCATGTCCTGTTAAAGATCTAACATCACCACATCTTTACTTCATTCAAGAATTGAGTTCATCCTCGGTATTATGAATCATTCGAGCAATAGAGTTAAGGGCATTGTAATCATAAGTGCCAGAGGACAATATGTAATTTAGAGATGAAAATGAGTACTTTGTTATTTGGCCAAGTCTTGTTGTGTGAAGTGTCCCTTACTGGCTATGTACCAGTGTGCAAGTCACTGGGGTGACAAAGCAGCACCCCTTCCCACTACTGCACGTTCATTTTATAATTACATCTTATTTGATCTCCTTCTCTATGCAAAGCTCCTTTCAGCCTTGGTCAGGGAAATGAATTTCCAGGAGGCCTTTTGTGACTGACCACAGGGTGGGCTCACATATGAATGAGATGAGTAAGACCCATGTAGATTCTTATTATTTCTTTGAGAAATAAGATTAAAAAATACTTTTCTCTTATAAATCTCTGTTTTTAGAAAACAGTGGAAATCATGGTTGTCTTAACAATAAAGGAAAAAGTTAGGAACAGACCCTAAGGACCGAATGCACAGAGAAAAAGACATCATTTACTACTGAAGAGAAAAATATTTTCTCAGGTTTAAACTAAAACAAACAACAGCAAGCAGCAATTTGTAATCCTAACAAAGTTTTATTGAGAACTGGTAAGTCAGATCCTTTACACAACATATAAATGCATACGATAGCAGTCCTTCCCGGTAAATGATAACGTAACACTGTGTGCGGGCGGGGGCCGGGAGGGGGTTCCCTCTGAATAACCCAAATGCACTGTATATCTACAGGAGAAACGTTGCTCTGGCTCAGAAGGACAGAACATACAGGAATGTGCTCTGCTCTGTTTAGGGGAGGCAGAAACAGAATCAAGATTCAGTGCAAGAAATTAGTAACCACAGGTAATTCTAGTATCCAAAGGAGTGTGTAAGTAAATGTTCACTGTCCATCGCTTCCATTTCAAAATCAGCTGACAGAAGGCAGGGCATCCAAACACTGCCCATAAACTGACCTGAGAACACAGGTTCTCAGTTCTGTTATTGAGGGGAGTGGGAATAAGGAGAATATGTTCTTACATCCCCTTTTACCTGGAACTATCTATGCGGGAGGCTTGTGATACCAAGTATTGGAAGTGACACAAGAGATGAAAAGGGAGTCAAGGATTAGATGAGACAAGGATTAATCACTGACAGCTCAGACGAAACTAAAGCCCCGTGGGAACTGAAGAGTTAACCATGGAAATTTCTCACCACAAGCAGGGTTAATAATAATTCTGCTTGACAAGCTTAAGAGCTTCACCACCTAGTCTTTGCATAGCGATAAGCAAGGTACTGAGTTTTTGGGAGGCCACTCTGGGGAAAGTTTATGAGCAAGAAGAAAAATACTTGAACTGAACTAGAATAAGAACGTTGCTTCCTTCTGAAACTAAGAAAACTAGTGGAACTTACTTTTAGTTGCTACCATGGTGATAGGTATTGGTGTTGGCTTTGTACCTGGTTTAAAATCCCATCAACATTGTCTTAGCTCTTTAGTATAAGAAACAATGGTACAAAGACCCTGCCAGCCTAATAAGTCTTAAAAAGCTCAAGTATGGAAAAGATAGGTAGAAACTTACTCTTGTATTTGAGAATGAATTTGTTAATGGATGACAATAGCTTAACTGCAATCCAAATATTAACAAGAATATTACTCAGAATATTCTTTTCCCTGTTTTGAGTTCATCAAAATGCTCAAGAAGCACCATGGTCAGGGCTGCTCTGGCTTACAGAAGGAGGCTGGTTTTGTTCTTTTCCCCTGGTGAACATAACTCTAGTAGCTAAAAGTATAGGCACAATATAAGATGTTTAATCATTCAATTAAGCCAAATGAACTTTATTCCCTCAAAGTGGACACCTGGACAAAGGCAAATGAACTTTGTTGTGCAATATTTTATTACTAAGTGTCAATACCACTGATAGAAACTCACCCAAGAAAGGCACAGCTATACACAGCTCACCAGCAGTACTACAGAAACTAGAGAGAAATTTCATCTCAGAACTGAGCAGCGGGTTACTTTTTAGATCCTACTGTTTGCAGCCTTTAAAGGATCAAACACGTTCCAGTAATGTTAGCTATTTGGGGGCTAAACTGAAAATAGTAAGAGACTGCTACCCATAGGAGCCAGCATACACTCTGTGAGGATTTGGTTTAAAGTTCCAATAAAAATATCAATTTTTTTGTGACCAAGAAAGCCACGAAATAGGCACACTTAATATTCTTAGACCCTGTTGTTTTATAGTTTTGAAATCTTCCAAAATCAGTCAAGAAGAGAAACCTGGGAAAGGCAGCAATGGGTGGGGAAAAGGGAGAGGATGAAGGAGAGGAAGAGAAATAGATTTGTACAGAATCTGAAGCATCAAGGAATCCTACCATATAAAATCAGATGTTGTCGGCTCAGAAACTGATGAACTGTTAAGACTGGAATATGCAAAGATACATCTGTTTATAGGAAAGATTGCTTCCTAATAAGTAAAATTTCTATCTTTCTGTTCTTTCTCTAGTGACTGGCTATCTGGGATTCCTTTTTTTTTTTTTTTGCTCTGCTTGTAAGGCAGAAGTGGAAGGCTGAACTACTTAGTGGAAATCCCAATGTGGAAAGAAATTGATGGGAAGAAACTGATCTCTCAGCTTGTGCTGGACAGCAAATATTAGATTATAGTCACTGCCATGTAAGTAAAAAAGTCAAGACTTAGAAGGTCAGTGGAATAGGGTAGACTGGAATCCTACACTACAGCATATGCACACAGTAAATGTGCTTCCTGATCATATTCGGATACCAAAAAGCAAATAAATTAATCAAAGTAAATAATAATACTGAACTTGAAGAAAAAACACTAAAAGTATTTCTGATAACTTATTTTCAACTAAGTTTCAAATAAACAAATATGTGGCAGCCATCACACTTGAAAAGTTTTTGTTATAAACACGGGCATGCAGTCCCAGATGCCTTAGTGTCAAACCAGAAGCACATTTTACAGCGCATTTATTTTATCTCTAGAGCAAACAGGCATCAGGAATTTGAAAAGTGGTGCCTAGTTTCCAAGTCCAGTTTGCAGCTCTTGTGTCTTTTCTCCTAGAAGCCTCTAATCTATATTTTGTCCCCTTCCATAATCAACCATTTAAAGAAAAGCAAATCATAAAACTTACCCCTTGTTGGGGTTAAAGTATGAAACAGAAGAGGTAGAGGGTAATATTTAGCAACAGCCATATATTTGCCTCTGCTTATTTATATGTGGTTTCTCTTAAACATTTTTTTAGACTAGTAATAGCTATATTCATAAATTTAAATAAGAATAAAATTTCCTCCAAGTCCTGAAATACATGTAAATGACCTCAGAGGACTATACTTATTATTCATCCTTTTGGAAAAATCTAATAAGATTTTCTTGCCTACTCTTGAATAAAAGTATAGTCAAAGCAATGACAATTCTGAAAAGAAACAACTAACCCAGATACACAGCTAGATTCTGTATTTCCTTGAAAAGCAACAGAAGCACACAGCCCAGATGTGAGTGCCAGGAGGGCCAGGCTTCAGGCCGCAATAGCTGCTCTCCTTTTACAGTTCAAACGCAGGGAACTTGGCTTTCATAGGAACTAGCAGGTCGGCCAGGAAGTATATTGTTCCAGCCATTCCTAAAGGAAGAAAAGGAAGTTATTACACCAAATGACTCCATTTTATAGAGCAGCATGGAGAACATTTGATATTAACGGCACAGATTTAAAGAAAATGAGGATCTGCTTGTATTTGCACACTACAGTTCCATACACCGGGGCTTCCTGGTGAAGGGATCAGCCTTTTTATCTAGGGAAAGGACAGCAGCAAGTTCCTGTCACTGCCCTGTCATTTTCCTCAGGTGAGTTCCTTCCCCAGGGCACTGTGGGCTTCAGGCTCCTCTGGAACAGAAGGAAGTAATGTCTGCACGCTTTTTGCTGAGGTGGGTTACACCCGGCTCCATATATGGTTATCACCCTTACAACCACTAGGATTACGTCTGTGGGAGTACCTGTGCTGATTTTTAATGCTCATGTCACATATAAAGTAGTCGCAAGAGTTGAGTATAAAATTAGATTGTTGATACAACTCAAACTCAAAAACATGAATTACTAAGCAGAAAAGTAGCTCTTTACATTAGAAAGCAATAAGGAATGTGAAAAATACCTTCAAAGAGCGAGAAGGGGGTGTCCGGGGTCCTGCATCCATGTTCTCCATAATCTAAGCACCACTCAGCAAACTGAAAATGAGAGCCAAGTTAAACTATTGCAGTGATTTCTTCCTAGAAGCTGGTGAAGATTATCCTATATGTTACTCTGAGAACTAGCAAGCCAAAGACACATGTTCAGTACTGAGAAATAAATGGTCAGAGAGAGTACACAGAGTGAGAGGAAGTGAGTGGGGTCTCAGCCACATATTTCCAAGGTTCTCAAAGAAGAAAGAAGCTGTGCCGGGGCTCACGCCTGTAATCCTAGCTACTCAGGAGGCAAGATCTGAGGATCATGGTTCAAAGCCAGCCCGGGCAGGAAAGTCCATGAGACTCTTGTCTCCAATGAACCACCAGAAAACCAGAAGTGGTGCTGTGGCTCAAGTGGTAGAGTGCTAGCATTGAGCTGAAGAGCTCAGGGACTAGTGCACAGGCCCAGATTCAAGCCCCATGACTGACCAAAAAAAATAAAAAAGAAAGAAAGAAAGAAAGAAAGAAAGAGAACAAACCCTCCAGCATCCTTCTTTTCTCTACTGTAAATGCTGTTCAGTAAAATTATGCCCTTTAAGAGAATCTAACTCACCTGAATAGCCCTACAAGGATTTGTTTTGCTGGGCGCTGGTGGAGGCTGAGATCTGAGGATTGCAGTTTGAAGCCAGCTTGGGCAGGAAAGTCTATATAAGACTCTTACTTCCAATTAATCACAGAAAAAGCCAGGAGCACTGTGGCTCAAGTGTTAGTGCAGAATCAGTAAGCAAAAATGGAGCTCAGGGATAGTGCTCAAGCCCAGAGTTCAAGCCCTAGGCAGGAAAAAAAAAGTGTATAGTGTGTGTGTGTGTGTGTGTGTGTGTGTGTGTGTGTGTGTGTGTGTGTGTGTGTGTGTGTGTGTGTGTGTGTGTGTGTGTGTGTGTGTGTGTGTGTGTGTGTGTGTGTAGACATGGTTTCCAACTAAGTTAATTGTATCAGATGAACTAGTGCCCTTTATAGTGTGTGTGTGTGTGTGTGTGTGTGTAGACATGGTTTCCAACTAAGTTAATTGTATCAGATGAACTAGTGCCCTTTATAGTGTGTGTGTGTGTGTGTGTGTGTGTGTGTGTGTGTGTGTGTGTGTGTGTGTGTGTGTGTGTGTGTGTGTGTGTGTGTGTGTGTGTGTGTGTGTGTGTGTGTGTGTGTGTGTGTGTGTGTGTGTGTGTGTGTGTGTGTGTAGACATGGTTTCCAACTAAGTTAATTGTATCAGATGAACTAGTGCCCTTTCCTGGAGGAGCTATTTTTCTGGGGGAATTCTGACTCCTACCTTGCAGGCCCGGTACAGGTACTTCATATCCTGTGTGAGGTTGTATAGTGCCAGGAAGGCATAGGCATTTCCAGCAGCTCCATGGCACAGCCCATATCCCTTCTTCAGCAGCCCGTACTGCCAGATCACGTCAGCACACTGGTAGGCATAAGAGAGGTACTGCTCCTCTTTGAATACCTGCAGACTCAAGGAACATGACCTTCATTATTCAGGGTACATAAGAAAGCTCTATTACTGGGCTGGGAAGGTGGCTCAGTGGTAGAGTGCTTGCCTTGCATGCATGAGGCCCTGGGTTCGATTCCTCAGCACCACATAAGCAAAAAAGAAAAAAGCCAGAAGTGGCGCCGTGGCTCAAGTGGTAGAGTGCTAGCCTTGAGCTGAAGAGCTGAGGGACAGCACCCAGGCCCAGAGTTCAGGCCCCACGACCGGACCCCCCCCCCCCAAAAAAAAGAAAGCTCTATTACAATGCTTCCTGTTCTGTAGACAAGGAGAGAGGGGGGAAAGGAAGTAGAGTTTGGCAAGAGAAGGTAAGGCATTTAGTGGCAGACAGCTGTATTATACTAGTAGTGACAAATGGCTACACTGACTAGCACTACTGTCATAATCATGTGTATGTTTGTGTACATGTGTTTTACTGAAGAAGTGTCACTATTCAACTAACGAAATCTTTTGCTGCTTCTTATATCTTACTCAAAGGCTCAGAAATATTTTCAGTAGATAATTTTCTTTTATGTGCCTGGTACATGGGACTTGAGCTCTCATCGAGGTTTTTCTCTCAAAGCTGCTGCTCTACCAGATGAGCCATACTTCCACTTCTGGCTTTTTGCTGTTTAATTGGAGATAAGGGTCTCTTAGATCTGTCAGCCCAAGCTGGCTTCAAATCATGATATCAACCTCCTCAGCAGGTAAGATTATGGCATGAGCTACCAGTGCCCAAGTTCTGAGTAGTTATCTCATTGCAAACTGAATGTCCATAAAGATAGACTAAAAGTTGTTATTTCTATTAAGCCAAGTGTGGTGGATTATGCTTGTAATCTAGCTACTTGGGAGTCATAGATAGAGAGGATTATGGAAGACAGACTGGGTAAAAAGTTCTTAAGACTCCAGTAAAAAGCTGAGGGTGGTGGTGCATGCCTACATCTCAGCTATGCAGGAAGCATAAACAGGAGGAATGAGGTCCAGGTAGCCTGGGCAAAGAGTGACGATCTATACGAACAGTAACCAAAGGCAAAGAGTCATGGCTCAAATGGCAGATCACCTGCCTAGGAAGCACAAGAGTTTAAAAACCAGCATCACCAACTTTTTTTTTCTATCTACCCAAATTCCTGAAACATGGAATTTGATGCAATAAAACACACTTAGTTATGTGATACAATTGTCTGCTTATAGTCTGTATATTTGTAATTTATGGACATGGTACCAATGATCATAAATATCTTGATTTATTCATTTTTTTCAATTAAAAACCTTTTCTTCCTTGATTGCAGGTTTGCTATAGTGAGCAATGTAAGAGTGACATTTGTATACATTATTATAGAAGCTACAATTTGAACAATTTTAAGCACATAGTTTATTTGTATTATACACAAAATGCTGTAAAACAGCATCACTATTGATTTGAAAAGCCTTTTTGTCATTCCAAATAGAAACCCCATATCCATTAAGAGATATATCCCTATTCCCCATCTTCCTATTCTAGACAACCTCCTGTTAGATACAGATTCATACAAGCTGAATC
Source organism: Dipodomys merriami (assembly GCF_024711535.1). Classification (NCBI taxonomy): domain Eukaryota; kingdom Metazoa; phylum Chordata; class Mammalia; order Rodentia; family Heteromyidae; genus Dipodomys; species Dipodomys merriami. Next base: position 23,912,550 of record NW_027202270.1, on the reverse strand, counting down.
GTATCATACCCTTCTGTGTCTGGTTTATTTTGCTTAGCATGCTTTCAAGATTAATAAATACTTCAGTATATATTGGAATTCAATTCTTTTTATGACAAAATAATATTCACTGCATGTATAAACCATAGTTTTGTAATCCATTCATCTACTGATGAATACTTAGATAAATTCTACTTTTGGCTTACTGAAGATGTTATGAACATTGATGTGCACGTATCTTTGATTTTTTTTTTTTTTGGTGGTATTAGAGTATGAAATTGGGGCCTCAACCTGTGACCCCATCCATACCCATAGTGCTTTTTGCTTTAGGTATTTTCAGGTAGGATCTTGTACTTTTGCCGTGGGTGGCCTTGGACTACAATCCTCTTATTTCTGCCTCAGCACAGTTGGGATTACAAGTATGTATGATGCTCAATTTGTTAGTTGTGATACAGTTTCATTAATTCTTTGTCCAGGTTAGTGTCTTGAAACACTAATAGCAGGTATGAGCCATTGCACCTGGCCCCTTTAAATTTTTGCTTTTAGTTTTTTTGGGGGTAGATACCTCTAAATTGAATTGCTGGATTACATATTAATTGAATGTTTACTGTTTTTAGGACCCATAAGATTATTCTGCATGGCAGCTTTACCATTTCACATTTCCGTCAGCAATGTGTGAGAGTTCTGTTTTTAACTAAGCGGTAGGATATTTATTTTGGTTTTGCCTTGATAATTTTGATCCTCCACCAGTGGGGAGCAGTCTCTTGTTCTATGAACTAGTGTGTGCTATAATAAAATAGGTACTGTGAGGACAACTTCTAATCCACTTAGCAAAGTTATCTTGGCTCTAATAAGTGATAAATAGGTTCAGCCCTCTACGGACTAATTTTCCATTATGAAATCTTGAGAGAGAACCCATGCTACCTTGTAGGCCTGGATGAGCATGTAGATGACGCCGGGGGCGCCGTGGCACCAGTGCACCAGCAGATCCCTGTTATCATCCACACAGGGCGGGTAGTTGCCCGAAGGGAATTTCAGCTGGCAAACGAAGTCCACGCTGGGCTTGACCAGACCATATAACTTCCCATGGTTCACTTGAAGGCTGGGCTAAGAATGAGATGCAGAGTTTCTGCTAAAGCAAACAAGACCTTCCCGAGACTGTTAAGTTTTAAATTAGAAACAGATAAACAAATAAACAGAAACAAACCACACCAAAGGAATTAGAGCCATTAAAAAGGCTTTGGATTTTACCACTTTTTTTTTTTTTTTTTTTTTTTTTTGGTCCAGTCGTGGGGCCTGAACTCTGGGCCTGGGTGCTGTCCCTCAGCTCTTCAGCTCAAGGCTAGCGCTCTACCACTTGAGCCACAGTGCCACTTCCGGCTTTTTTCTTTTTGGTTATGTGGTGCTGAGGAATCGAACCCAGGGCCTCAGGCATGCAAGGCAAGCGCTCTACCACTGAGCTACCTTCCCAGCCCCCACATCTTTTCACTTAATGGACATCTTTGTTTTATTTACTCCTCTGTGGTTTCATTTTATGCTTTTAAAGTAACTCAAATTGGGCTACTAGTTAACTATTATTGAGTACTTTATGCATTGCCTCTTGATATTTGTCGTCACTTACAGACACACAAATAATGTTCCCATATTAAAACTTGAGTGTGTGAGTCTATGAGGAGTTTCTTAAACTTTCAGAACCTGAAGCATGCTTTAAAAACTACAAAGAGCCAGGGTGCTGGTGGTTCACACCTGTAATCCTAGCTACTCAGAGGCTGAGATCTGTGGATCGCGATTGGAAGCCAGTCCATGAAGGAAAGTCTGAGACTCTTGTCTCCAATGAAAACTACCAAAAAAAAGGCAGAAATGAAACTGTGGCTCAAGTGATAGCCTAGAGCACAAAAAATCTCAGGGTCTGGGCTCTGGGGGCTCATACCTGTGATCCTAGCTCTTCAGGAGGCTGAGATCTGAAGATCACAGTTCAAAGCCAGCCAGCCAGCTCTCCCCGCCTGCCCACAGACAAGAAGTGGCAGGGCATGTTCTCCATAGAAAGAGAGGCTCACAATTCTGACTCTGATGTCCAATGACAACAGCTCTGCAGAAGACTCAGAATGGAGCTGTGCATAGATTATCCTCATACAATAGTGAACAGACTCACAGGATACACTGACACAGGGCAGATGAGCCTCCCACCTTCATACAGTTCTGTTTCTCTCTTTTGGTTCTGTCTGTCCTTAACTCAATGCACTGGTCACTCTGTAAACAACACATTCAATACATCCAGAGTGCTGTTCTTCCAGGGAGAGCATGGGACTGTGGGAAGGTGTAGGGCAGCGGTTTCTGTCAGGTAGGACTGTGCAGGAGTAGGGAGGGAGTGATGTTCTGTTAAGAGGAGCATGGAGCTTGGTGCGGGGGGAGGGCGGTGGGATGAAACAGTGGGAGAAGGTGGTACTGGGATGAAGTGATGGGACTGAAAGGGCACCGTGTCCTTGAGAGGACACAGCGATTGACTGTACTGTGCATAAAGGACAGTGTCCACACTCACTTTCAATGAGTAAACTCAAAGGAACTATCCAACATGAGCTAAAATTTATTTGTGTCTTATTTTATTTTCATTTTATGTTTCTTTTAAGACAGGGCCTTGTTATGAAGTGCAGGCTGGCCTTAAACTTGAGATTCTCTTGTTTCAGACTCTCAAGTGCTGGGATTACAGAGTTGTATCACCATGCCTGTCTTATTTTTGTGTTGATACAAAGGTATCTATTATGATGGGTTTTTATTATTAAAAATTAAGTCGTTTCCAACAGACAATAACGTATGAATTTTTTAAAAAACCTTGTTTTTCAGGTTTCTTATTTCAGCTAAAAGAAAGAAGAACAGATTTCTCCTGATCATCTGATTTAAAAGGTCACAAGGGCATTCAGTCACAGACATACATGACTGGAGCTCATCTTGAGCTTCAGAAGACTCTCCTTTTCTAAAACACTTGAGAATTTACACATACTTCTGAAAAAGAAGAGCCACAAGGTAATGCACCAGAAAAAAGGAATATATAAAATTTAAATAGCTAGAAACCCTAATTACTGTCCAGAACTTTCTAATTGAGAAGAAAATGTAACAAAACAGCTGGCGCTGGGAATGTGGTTTAGTTGTAGAGTGCTTGCCTCGCATGCCTGAAGCCCTGGGTTTCATTCCTCAGTACCACATAAACAGAAAAAGCTGGAAGTGGTGCTGTTGCCCAAGTGGTAGAGTGTGAGCCTTGAGCAAAAGAAGGCCAAGGACAGTGCCCAGGCCCTGAGTTCAAGCCCCCGGACTGGCAAAATAAAACAAAACAAACAGCTGGCCTCTGATCATCAGCACTCCAAGTGTGACTCTGTGTTAGAAAGCAATAATAACCTTGAGGTTTTCAGCTTCATTCTGGCAGGGGACAGGTCTGATGCCAATGCATACATCACAACCAGCTACCCAGCCAGCCAGCACTCATGTGGAACATATTAATGAAGCACTTCTTCATGCCACGTTGTGCTCTAAGAAGGTGCGGTGGGTACCACTAGGACCAGGAGGTATTAAGATTCAATTTTCCTTTGTCATAAATTCTTACTCGTAAGTGCAAATTTCTCCTTAAGGAGAACTTGTTAAGTTCCTCAAAATGGCATTCTGTGAAAAGTTCTCCTCTGGCAATCTCTCTCATTTCCTGCAGTGAATTTTATCGGTTTCAGTCTATATGATGTGTTCCAACATTATCAGAACCTAAGAACTACTCAGTACAGCACATTCAGCTATCTTTTAGCTGAATACACACACACACACACACACACACACACACACACACACACAAATATAATACACATCTATCTATCTATCTATCTATCTATCTATCTATCTATCTATCTATCTATCTATCTATCTATCTATCTTCTAAGTGAACCTTAGGCACTGTATTGGTATTTATTGATTTTGTACTGCCTCCTGCGATGAATTGCACCCTTATAGTGTAGAATATTATTATTTTTGCTAGCCCTGGGGCTTGAATTCAGGGCCCAGGCACTGTCCCTGAGCTTCTTTTTATTCAAGTCTAGCATTCTACCACTTGAGCCACAGTACCACTTCTGGCTTTTTCTGTTTATGTGGCCCTGAAGAATGGAACCCAGAGCTTCATGTATGCTAGGTAAGCACTCTACCACTAAGCCACATTCCAAACCCTAGAATAATATTATTAGTTCTTATTAATCCAAGGCATTTGCTGAAAAGAGCAAAAAGGTTCTTCCCACAAAATTATAGGCCCAAATACTTGAGTGTGAACAAGTGGCAAGAATGTTCACCTACAGATCAAGTTTCATTTCAAATACAGTGATTTTTATGTTTATATTGCTTACAAAGGACCTAGAGCTAAATACCAGTGGCTCAGGGCTATAATCCTAGTAACTCAGGAGGCTGAGATCTCTGGATCAAGGTTCAAAGCCAGCGTGGGCAGGAAGATTCATGAGACTGTTATTCCCAATTAACTACCAAAAAGCCAGAAACAGAGCTTTGGCTAAAATGGTAGATCACTAGCCTCAAGCAAAACAGCTCAGGGATGGCATCCAAGCCCTAAGTTTAAACCCCCAGGACACACACACACACACACACACACACACACACACACACACACACACACACACACACACACACACACACACACACACACACACACACACACACACACACACACACACACACACACACACACACACACACACACACAGTAGTTTGGTTGTTTGGTGTGTCAGGAAACACATGATAAGCTACACCAAACACACACACACACACACACACACACACACACACATAGTAGTTTGGTTGTTTGATGTGTCAGGAAACACATGATAAGCTACACCAAACTCATTCCTTACCTGCATCAAGTAGTAATAAATTCCTGCCAGGCCATGGGCAGCCCCAACATAATATTCTTGGTACCATTCGTACATCAGAGGAGACTTTGCTGTGAAGTTTCTCTTTTGAGCGAGACTTTCCCCGGAGGTCAAAATTGTTTCACAAATCTACAGGGAGAAAGGTGACCAGAATAACAAGATAATTAAAAATCTTCCTGGCAGAGAAAGGGATTTTTCTAAGAGCTTTCAAAGAACTGGTAGCAAATTAGTCAGTGTCTTCTGGCCAGGGAAGGGCATGTGTTACTTCTGTTTCAGAGAAATGAGCGTGATTGTATTCTGCTTCAATGAGGAAGGGTAGGGAGGATCTTGAAGTCACTTCACTAGATAATCAAGAATTCACAGGCTAGGAGAGTGCAAAGGAAGGAGTGACATTGTCCAAAAGAAATGCATGCCTCACCTGACTTACCTTTATAACAACAATTGTTAAAAAAAAAAATAAAGAATTCACAGGTCCAGGGAAAGTCTAAGCACCTCTAAGGCCCAAAATGAGATGTGTACACCTATGAGGAACACTGGCTCTGCCTCCTCTGAAAGGGCCCCTGAACTCTTGTCCTCAGGCCTTTGTCTGACAGTCCCCCCCACAGGCTTCTAGCAATACTCGGTGTGAAGCTGTTGGTGCTCTGATTGTACATCCAGCTTGGAATGTGCTAAGTGGTGAGACAGAGCCAATATTTTAGGCAGAGTAAATAAGGGAGATTCCTAGAAGACTTGTAAAAAGCACAGAAATTTGTTACCTGCTGAATATGACTTTGAGGAATCTTCTCCTCTCCAAAGTTCTTATTGATGAAAAGAAGAGCATAGATGTAGCCTATGCGTCCATAGAGCATTTCATTTGGAACATGGGGATCAATCTTATTTAGGTGAATTAACCTACAAACAGAAATACAATGCCTAAGATAATTTGAAAAGGATCACACATGGGTAGGTATTTAAAATGGTAGATTAGCTGAACGCTGGTGGCTCATGCCTGTAATCCTAGCTACTCAGGAGGCTGAGATCTGAGGACTGTAAACGCTGTAAGTGGAGCTGTGGCTCAAATGCTAGAGTGCTAGCCTTAAGCATAAAAGCTCAGGGGCAGGGCCCACACCCTGAGTTCAAATCCCAGGACCAGCACTAAAATAAATAAAATGGTAGATAAAAAATATACTTACACTGACACCTACACAGACCTTAGACCTCAATTAAACCTCTTTAGTTTAGAATGGGCAGACAGAGGAATCTAAAAATACTAGAACCCCCTCCCTACGTCCTCACAGAGGCTTGCCCTAAGAGGATAATTTAAATAGAGCTGCAGGCTGAGGTGACATTTAACCAGGAAAAGTACTAAGTCAACACTCCAAGCACCATCTGCTTCCATAAAATAAAATGCCGGCTGCATTTCTTCTTCCTTAGTTTACTGCTTAAGCAAAGAGGCCTGAAGAAGTAACTATATAACCACATTCTAGTCTTCTAGTCTCTCAGTTTTCTAGTTTTTACCTTCAAAAACAAAGCTGCTTACTAATTTTTTGTATATCCCTAATTTTATGCATAACTAAGCATGAATAAACATGCACACACAAATGTATTCCCACCAAATGTTCTGTAGTGTGCTATTTAATCGTACTCCTTTACAACCATTCTGTGTCTGCACATGCAGAACATTCCCACTCTTTATAAGTTGCAAAGTAATATGCTGTTAAGTGGGTGCATTATAACTGACTCGGTCCAGCATCTCAAAGTTACTTTTAGTTATGGTTTCAAGTAAGATACAGTAAGCACACTCCACTCTGCCTTTCCCACTAAATGGCATTCCCAATCCTGGATATGATACACTGATCAGCTATCCGAGGACTCTGAAAAGGAACAATTTGCAAGAAGAATGGAAGGAAAACCAGTTTCCTCTCTGGTACTCCATTAACCTTAATTTAATACAGCCCAAAACCTAGCAGTGGGCAGCAGGGGCAGCAAAGCAGAAGGACAGAGCAGGAAGGACAGGAAAGGGAACCCCTACTCTCACAGAGGGTGGTCAGCCTCATTTCCTCTCCTCTGTTCTCTATGCCCAGGCCACGGACAATCTTACAGTGCAGGCAGGTAGAAGTGGAGGCCATGGGAGCCCACAGGACTGCTGAGGGAGAAGCGCTTCCTCACAGGTCTGAGGAGCAAGGAGGAGGTGAGTCCTCTTGTCTCACCACCTGAGCTGGGGCAGGCTCACTGATGGAGAGGACTTGGCAAAGCAGAGTAACCAAGATCCCAGAGTCCAGATAAGAACCAAATATATCAGGGCTGGGAAGGTGGCTCAGTGGTAGAGTGCTTGCCTTGCATGCATGAGGCCCTGGGTTCGATTCCTCAGCACCACATAAGCAAAAAGAAAAAAGCCGGAAGTGGTGCTGTGGCTCAAGTGGTAGAGCACTAGCCTTGAGCTGAAGAGCTGAGGGACAGCGTCCAAGTCCAGAGTTCAGGCCCCATGACCAGACCCCTCCCCCAAAAAAAGAACCAAATATATCAACTTGTATAGAATTTGAATATTAAAATTTTTTTGCAAAGGAGAGTGAAAAAATTAAATTAGAAAAAGAATATTCCTGTTCTTTTTTTTTTTTATTTATTTATTTTTATGTTTTCCGGTCGTGGGGCCTGAACTCTGGGCCTGGGCGCTGTCCCTCAGCTCTTCAGCTCAAGGCTAGCGCTCTACCACTATGAGCCACAGCGCCACTTCCGGCTTTTTTCTTTTTGCTTATGTGGTGCTGAGGAATCGAACCCAGGGCCTCGAGCATGCAAGGCAAGCGCTCTACCACTGAGCCACCTTCCCAGCCCTCCTGTTCTTTTTAAGCAAATGATAAACTATAAAAATATTATTCAGAACAATTATTGTATTAACTTCAAGGATATTCCTACACACTAAAATGTCTGAACCACACTATCAAAAAATGCTGCTCCTTTATTTGCTGATGTTATTAGTTACAATACCACTAGGTGGCAATACAAAATTAGCATTCCAATTATTCTGCCACCAAACTCATTTGCCTTGGATGGCTCAAAGCAGGTAGCAAACACTATTAAAACATGTAGTAGGGCTGGGAAGGTGGCTCAGTGGTAGAGTGCTTGCCTTGCATGCATGAGGGCCTGGGTTTGACTCCTCAGCACCACATAAGCAGAAAAAGCTGGAAGTGGCACTGTGGCTCAAGTGGTAGAGAGCTAGCCTTGAGCTGAAGAGCTGAGGGACAGCGCCAAGGCCCAGAGTTCAGGCCCCACGACAGGAAAAACCAAAAACCAAAAACCAACCAAAAAAACCATGTAGTAATAATAAAGTACTGGTCAGAGTGATGATCTTGCTACAATAGTATTTTAGATTAATAAGAGCCCATTTTCCCCTGCATTTTAAAGAACTAGTGCTAGAATTCATTGAGCTGATGATCATTAAAGGTAGGGATCCACGGAGCTGGGAAGGTGGCTCAGTGGTAGAGCACTTGCCTTGCATGCTTGAGGCCCTGGGTTCGATTCCTCAGCACCACATAAGCAAAAAGAGAAAAGCCACTGTGGCTCAAGTGGTAGAGCACCTTGAGCTGAAGAGCTGAGGGACAGCACCCAGGCCCAGAGTTCAGTCCTCAAGACCGGACCCCCCCCCCCCAAAAAAAAAGATAGGGCTCCTGATGGAATCTTTTCCAAGCTACATCTTCAAAATAAAGAACTGCTAGCACTGATAATTTCTAATGGTTGTTTTATGTGTGTTCAAAAGTTTTCAAATCCACAAGTATATCACTGCAGCTCAGTTTATTTATTTTGATTGGTTGATATTAATAGCAACCAATCTTTAGATGAGTTAAACATGGCCCTGGAATACTACTAGAGGAAGAATAGAGACATTGTAAATGTGAGTCTGTCCAATTCTTAGCAATATTTATCCCCAGTGTGCTTGTGACTAGGAGAGGTTTTTGCTCTGTCTTCTATCAAAAGGTTTTTAATACTAGAAAACCAAAGATAAAGAAGTGCTTATCTGCTGAGTGCAAACCTAGCTGCTCAGGAAGCTGAGATCTGAGGACTGCAGTTCAAAGCCAGTGAGACTTAAAAAAGTGAGATTCTTATCTCCAAAAGTGAGACTCTTATCTCCAAAAAACCAGAAAACCAGAAGTGGCGCTGTGGTTCAAAGAGGTAGCTCATTAGCCTTGAGCTGAACAGCTCAGGGACAATACTCAGGCCCCAAGTTCAAGCCCCACAACCAACCAAAAAAAAAAAAAAAGTGCTTGTCTGACCTGTGCACTATAAGGAGAGAGGTTAAACAGAACAGAAATGTTTAACCTCTCTTGACACACACACACACACACACACACACACACACACACACACACACACACACACACACACACACACACACACACACACACACACACACACACACACACACACACACACACACACACACACACACACACACACACACACACACACACACACACACACACACACACCCCTTTTTGGGGAGTCGAAGAGTCAAAGACTTCTCCAAGGAAAGCAGAAATGCTATTTCCACACTGGAAGTAATTTGGGGGTGTTATCTAGCCCAGAAGTCAAAATTCTCAGGGGCTCATGGTTAAGGAACCTCTTCCAGGGGCTAGGAAGGTGGCTCAGTGGTAGAGTTCTTGCCTTGCATGCAAGAGGCCCTGGGTTCAATTCCTTCGCACCACATAAGCAGAAAAAGGCACCATATAAGCAGAAAAAGCTGGAAGTGGTACTATGGCTCAGGTGGTAGACTTGAGCTGAAGAGCTGAGGGACAGTGCCCAGGCCCAGAGTTCAGGCCCCATAACCAACAAAAAAAGGAAGGAAGAAAGGAAGGAAGGAAGGAAGGAAGGAAGGAAGGAAGGAAGGAAGGAAAGGAAAGAAAGAAAGGAAAGAAAGAAAGGAAAGAAAGAAAGAAAGAACTTCTTCCAAAGGAAACATTCATTTTTTTATTTCAGTGTCTTTCTCTAAGGCTTGGACTTTTCTTTTTGTGTGTGCTGCTCCTGGTACTTGAATTTGGGGCCTGGATACTTTCTCTGCTTTGTTTTGCTCAAGGCTAGTACTCTACCACTTGAGCCATACCTAAACTTTTGGCTTTTTAAAACTTATTATTATTTAAGTCGTTTACTGGAGATACACGTCTCATAGACTTTTCTGCCTAAGCTGGTTTGAACTGTAATCTTCAGATCGCAGACTCCTGAGTATGATGACTTTAGGTCTGAGACTCTGGTGACAGGCTAATTATTGGACTTTTGATGGCTTCAAAGGCCCCCTTGGATTCTAAAACTCAAATTTGTGATTGTAAAGAAAACAAACCAAAAACATTCCAGAGCTTGAAAGGTGGCTTAGTGGTAGAGTGCTTGTCTAGCATGCATGAAGCCCTGGCTTCAACTTTCAGTACCACATGAACAGAAAAAGCTGGAAGCGGAACTGTGGCTCAAGTGGTAGAGTGCTAGCCTTGGGCAAGATAAGCTAAGGGACAGTGCCCAAGCCCCTTGATCAGACAGGATCAAGAAATAAATACTACATCAATAAACAGAATTGGTCAGTCTAAAATATCCCAGTCATCTTGTGTTTTTATTTCCTTATTTTATAAAAATAATTGTTGAGGGGCTGGGAAGGTGGCTCAGTGGTAGAGCACTTGCCTTGCATGCCTGAGGCCCTGGGTTTGATTCCTCAGCACCACATAAGCAAAAAGAAAAAAGCTGGAAGTGGCGCTGTGGCTCAAGTGGTAGAGTGCTAGCCTTGAGCTGAAGAGCTGAGGGACAGCGCCCAGGCCCAGAGTTCAGGCCCCATGACCGGACCCAAAAAATAAAAAATAAAAAAATAAAAATAATTGTTGAAACCTCAATTTTTGTTAGGCATACAAACTATGGATGGGTTACAAATTTATAGAAGAATTATTGAAGACTACATAGCAATACAAATTATTGAAAAATGAAATTTAAAAACTCAGATGGGGGGCTGAGAATATGGCTCAGTGGTGGAGTGCTTGTCTACCATGTATGAAGCCCTGGGTTTGGTTCCTCAGTACCACATAAACAGAAAAAGCCAGAGGTGGCACTGTGGCTCAAGTGGTAGAGTGCTAGCCTTGAACAAAAGAAGCTCAGAGACAGTGCCCAGCCCCTGAGTTCAAGCTCTAGGACTGACAAAAAAAAAAAAAAAAAAGAAAAGAAAAGAAAAAGAAAAAGAAGTTATAAAAAGAAAATATTATCACTGTTTGGGGAAAAAACTGAGAGAGGTGGGATAATTTGCATATGTTTGTAATTATGCAGATTATACATATATACCTGGGGTTAAACCATAACCATGATAACTTTAAAAATGTGATAAAATACACACTTCCACACAGAGCAGCCAGCCTTCCCAGTGGACACTCGAGTCCCCGTATAGAATGACGTATTAGCATATAATACATGCAAATGCCCCATATCATGTAAGTTCTCTCTAGACTATTTACAAAACTTAATACATATAGGTATTATATAAACAGTTACATTGTTTAGGAAATAATATTGAGGTGTGTACAAATTCCAGTACCAATACAGGGTTTTCTAATGTTGGATCCATGTTTGGCTAAATCTGTGGGTGTGAACCCATAGATAGAGAAGGCAAGTTGCTTAAGACTAACCAAGTAGCATCCTCAACACACTCCATCTGTAATGATAGTGCTCTTCTAGCATTCAATTATAAGGAAAACAATGAGCATCAGAAAGCATGTACACTCAGAGTCACCACTGGAATGTTCTGGAGTTGCCCATCTACTTTTCAGAGCTAAGATGATCAGTGGGAGCAAAGCTAGATCTGCATCCGGTCTGTCGAGCTGCATGACAACTACACTTCTAGCTATAATTCGCAAGAAGGCAGGACAAACTAGAAAAGACATCTATGTAGTTTATGTGCACACATGTGTAGTCATTCTTTAATTTATGCGGTCTGGTGGACAGTGTATGCCATGGCTAAGACAGGCAGTGTTGAATGGGTTTGCTGTCTCTCTCAGTGTGCTGAGGCCTCCCCCAGCTGCCCCATGGGAAGGGAATTGCATTCACTCTGATTCTGATTCTAAGGAGCCCTATGGATTAATGACCACGTGATTAGGTGTTTGATCTTGCTTGTTACTGAACTAATGCTTAATCTCAAACAGAATAGTGTCTCATAGCTTCTAATAAAATAGGGATTATGATGGTTGTTCCTTAACTATAACACAGGAATGAGAACTGATAAAATGTGTAAGATTTGTCTGCTGAGAGAAAAGTAAACTGACTAGAATATTCTTTTGCTAATATACGCAGCAAGCAGAATGACAGCGAGGAAATAACCCTGATGAAGAAACAAGAATACCGTGTGATGCAGTCCTCTGCCTGCTTGTCACTGTTCATCTTGTGATACAGCACAGCAGCCACGGCCAGGGGCCCTGCGTCCCCACACAGGAAGGTGATAGAGCGCTTGCTCAGACAGTTTAGGCTTTGCTTGACATGGCCATGAGCCATCTGCAGGTAGGCAGGGTCCCCGAACACCTCATAGAGATGTAAGTAAAGCAGCGCAATCCCTAGGAAGCAAAAGGAAAGCAATGTTAAATAAAGGAAGGATAGCTGGATTTATTACTCTGGTAATCAATACTGCCTCCTCAGCATTTATCCAAATACATAAATTTGGAAGTTCCAGTGACTAGCTAGGCTCAGTTGTGGTTAAGCAGCTCTAAAAACAAGGCATAGGTAATCACTTACTTGTCCTCAGTTTCCTCATAACTATAATGCTATTAAATAATAAGGGGTCTGAGACTTTGGCCCATTTTTAGTTATCTTCCCCTCCCCACTCTGCCCACACTTGGCTATTGTGTTTATGTAATTTTTTTTTTCTTGGTGCTGTTTCTGGGGCTTGAACTCAGGGCCTAGACTCTGTACAATGATTTTTCTGTTCAAGGCTGAGGCTTTACCACTTGCGATAGCTCCTCTTTCATCTTTTTGGTGGTTAATTAGAGATTAGAGGGCTGGGAATGTGGCTTAGTAGAAGAGTGCTTGCCTAGCACGCATGAAGCTATGGGTACAACTTCTCCGTACCACATACATAGAAAAAGCTAGAAGTGGTATTGTAGCTCAAGTGGCAGAGTTCTAGTCTTGAGCAAAAGAAGCTCAGGGAGCTGGGTACAGGTGGCTCATGCCTGAAATCCTAGCTATTCAGGAGGCTAAGATCTGAGGATCAGGTTCAAAGCCAGCCCAGGACAGGAAAGTCTGTGAGACTCTCATCTCCAATAAACCACTAAGAAAACTGGAAGTGGCTTAGTGGCTCAAGTAGTAGAGTGCTAGCCCTCAGCTGAAGAGCTGAGGGACAGCACTCAGGCTTAGAGTTCAAGCCCCATGACTGACAAAAAAAAAAAAAAAAGAGGAAAGAAAGAAAGAGATTAGAATATCACAGACTTTCTGCCTGGGCTTAAAACCTCAGTCCTCAGATCTCAGTCTCCTGAATGGCTAAGATTATAGACTTTGCATTGTTGCATTGTTGGTGCTCCTAGGCAAGCACTTTTATCACTGAGTCTCACCCCGGGTCCAACATACTTTTCTTGATGGTTATTTAAAGTATCAGGTCCAAATAAACAGTCAGCCATTTAATAAAACACCTATTTAATCATAAATAAGAAATATTTTGTCTTTGTGACTAAATGTAGATTAGGGAATGAGAAACACTGCTCCTTATCGTCACAAAAGGTTTTTTTTGTTTGTTTTTGTTTTTTGTTCTTTTTTTGGTTGTGGGGCTTGAACTCTGGGCCTGAGTGCTGCTACCTCTTGAGCCACAGCACCTCTTCTGGTTTTATGGTGGTTAATTGGAGATGAGTCTCACAGACTTTCCTGCCTAGGCTGGCTTTGAACTGCGATCCTCAGATCTCAGCCCCTTGAGTAGCTAGGATTACAGGCCTGAGCCACCGGCTCCCAGCTAAGGTAACATTTTTGTGTGTGTGAGGAGGTGTTTGTGTAACCAAATTCCATACCCTCTTATCCTTCTAGACCGGGATTGTAAAGAAGTTATTTGACATCTCAGAAAATATATTTGATTTGTCTTTAGTTTTCTTCTCTGTCAAAGACCCAACCACTTGGGTATCTGTAATGTAAAAATTGTCAGTGAACTTCTGCTGTGCTTTTCACCGGATTTGCTTCTGTCCTCCTGAAGCCTGCACTGTGTGACTGAGGTATTATCTGTCCTCCCTGCGAATGCCTGTCACAGTGGAGAACCTTCTCTCCCAAGCCAACGACTGTCCCAGCTTCAAGGATGTGGGAAGGGAGTCTGCTGCCTGCAGCATTTCCGAAACCCTTTTTTCCTCTTCAAGTACATTTTCCATCTCATTTACCATTTTTAGAAGACACAGAGCCTCTGTTTAAATCTAAATTAATAGAGCCAATCTCTTCATGGATTTCAATGCAGTAAAAATGCAGTCTGCAAAAATTACTTTTCACTGTACTGAGGACAATTTTAAATTTAGATAGTTTTCTCATTTTGCATGGTAATCTCCAAAGCTTTGTGCTACAGACAATTCAATTTCACGTGTATATTAAAGCCAAATTTTCATTTCCTGCCAAAGTTAATAACCTTGTCTGCTTTTTCAAAGTGGCTGGGTGTTAGTAATTCCATAAGCTGAGGATCAGATGTGCCTGATGCTTAAGGTTTCTAGACAAGTGTACAGAATCACATATGTGGCAAAGGAAAAAAAAATATCCTTTTCACAAATGATCAATGTCAAGAGCTTCTTTCAGAATTGGGTCCTTAATAGGCTTCATCTCCATCCATATCATACATTTGCTGGCTATCCATTTAAATTGTTACCCTTCATTTTGCCCTCCTATTCCCAGTACTGCTTGAACTCCCCTCATTAAGTTATGTAAGCACCGAGATAATGACATGACCAAGATCTGAGAAAATAAAAAGTGATTAGATACAAGCCCGCTATTTTCCTCCTTAGACTTTCATTGCTCAAGATAAAAATAAATTCTTCTTGGGGTAAATATTTAATAACAAAACTTATTAAGACTAACAATGCAAAGATTTGATGTATTTCCTATGAACAAATGTAATCATTCTGAAGTCTCACAATATTTCGCTGTGCTTTTTATTTTATTTTTTCCTCTTTGACAGCAGAAAACTTCCCAGGATTCCAGATGAATAGGTTCCATTTCTCTGGGTCCTTGCATTCTGAGCTTCGGTTGATTATATTCTATCTAAGGGGCCTTCTGCAGGCTGCAGCTCACCAGATGTACCTTCCTGCCACAGCACTGTGGGCGAGAAGGAGACGGATGCTTGGACATACACATAGCACAGACCAGGCAAGGATAGTAAGACTTTCATGCCCTAACAACACTAATTCAATACTAGGAAAAAACGAGAAACTGCCTGTGGCCAAATGTCTTGTCCTTGATCCTATGGTCATCTAGCTCTTGACAATCTTCATTACCTAAAACATCACCTTTGCCTAGAAGCAAAGGCTTAAAGATAGCTGTTAAGGGAGGAATCAAGAACCAAGATCACAGGTCAGCAGCCTCCACCAGCCACTAAAATGCCCTGATTTGTAATTTGTATCACTTATGCTCTACACGGAAAACAGTAGCTGTGCTCCATGACTTCGCTCCCTTCCCCTTACTTGCCTCTATGTGTCTAGGGAAATGCTTATGCGTTATTTGCTGACTTTTCTATGTCAGACATTTCTGATTCACATTCTTCTCTGGCATGACGTGGCTCCTGTGATAGGGACTTCCAGCTAGTTTTCCCTCAGCAACAATGCTGGGGCTTTTGGCTGAGCACAGGGCAAAAGAATCTGCATTGTAGCCTATGCCTATGCTCTTACCAATGGGATACATACAGAATAACAAGGACAACTTTGGAAGTGTCCTTGAAGAGAAGGGACTTGCTTTTTCTTCCTCTTTCTTGTTTCCTGCTCTGAATGGCTCTGTCTTATAGACTTGTCCACATGTGTGATTAGTCAAAGGGACATATCTTAGAAGTGAAAAGAATCCCAAAGAGGGGCTGGGAAGTTGGCTCAGTGGTAGAGCGCTTGCCTTGCATGCCTGAGGCCCTGGGTTCGATTCCTCAGCACCACATAAGCAAAAGGAAAAAAGCCAGAAGTGGTGCTGTGGCTCAAGTGGTGGAGCGCTAGCCTTGAGCTGAAGAGCTTGAGGGACAGTGCCCAGGCCCAGAGTTCAGGCCCCATGACTGGACCCAAAAAACAAAAAACAAAAAAAAAAAAAGAATCCCAAAGAGATATGACCAGAAATGAGTAACGTGAAATCTGACTGGACATTATTTTTCTATGAATCCTAAAGTCAACAAAGGTGATTTAAAAAAAGGTGGCAAGCAAAATATTTGGGATGCTATCTTGTTTCTTTGTTACATGAGGTAGTCACCAATTCTCAATGTATTTCAGGAGCAGCTGGACTAAAAGGTGCTATGTGTGAGTGTGAGTTGCTTTTTTTGTGGTGTGTGTGTGTGTGTGTGTGTGTGTGTGTGTGTGTGTGTTGCCATCTAGTCCTTGGTTTTTTAACATCTTTTCCCTTCCTTTTCTTAATTTTATAGGATATGTATTTAATTTTTTTATTGTGAAAATACTGTACAGAGGGGTTACAATTACATGGGCAAGATAATGAGTACATTTCTTATCAAGCATTGTAGCCTCCTCCTTTGTTTCCCCTTCCCATCCCTTCCCATACCCCCCCCCCCCCGCCCAGGATATGTATTTAATTTTATGACTGCATTCTTCCCCCTTCCTCTCTTCATTTGTCTACCCACTGAGAGCTGTTTTCATTAACACAAAACAAAAAGAATCTACTAGTCACTTCATTGGTAGCCTGACTAGCCAGAAGCCCTGACATATACTATATCATATCCTCTGATTCTTTATCATTATCTGCAGAAAACTAAAAGTATATTAAACTGGCACTAGTGGCTCACATGTATGATCCTAACTGAAATGGGAGTATCTTGATTTGGAGCCTTGCTGGGAAGAAAGGGCTCAAAGCTCTGAGTTCAAGCTCTGAAAATGGCACAAAACAAAGTAGACAGAAATTCTAAATTTAATTTCTCAGCCACAATAGCCATATTTGAACTGCTCAACAGCCACATGTGGCCAGTGGCTGTTGCAGTGGAGAGCAGAGGACCATATCCATGACTGCAGAACGTGCTAAGAACAGTACTGCTCACAAGACCCGAGAGAGATTCTCTCCTGTGTGAGACATTTTCCACACTGGAACTCTCACATTTCTTCCTTGCAATCTTGGGTTCTGAAATGTCGATAACTAATCCACTTGAAAGGAAACCGATATGCTGTGAGCACAACAAAATTTTTCTAGAAGAGACAGACAGCTCACTTTCAGCATGAAAGCTCTGAACCAGATTGTTCTATTCTTTTTCCTCCTATAGTTCCTATTCCGGGTAGGGAGGGGAAACTGTTCAGGGACACTTCTAAATCTGAAATTTCCTTACTCAGCTACTTATCCCCAGCAGTACTCTAAATACAGCCAGCTGTTGGGAAGTAATTAATACTGAGGCTTTGAATTTCTGGGGGATCATTAGTCCTATTCATTTTGACCAATCAAGACCTAGCTGTGTCTCAAATGAATACTAAGATGATAAAATCTCAGCAGACATATGAACCTCTCAAAACACTTCTCTCATTCTACATTGTAAAGACTTCTCCTTCATAGTTTTTATTCACTTTACTGCCAATTGACAGTGATATAAACTTCTGCCACAATCCTTCAGCTCTGTTAGACGATGCCATGCAGTTGGGGGTTTGGAAAAGTCCTTTGAAGCAGGCTAGCAGGAAGAATTTTAGACCTGTTGGAGCCACTGGAGGGAGGTGTTCAGCTAATATCAGTAGTTTTGAAACTCAGGCACTTCCAAAAGGAGTGCGATGGGGTGTTTCAATCTAAGTTTAAATTAACTATTCCTTCACAGAAACTTTAAAAGCTCATCAATTATGTCTAGTCTCTTCAAGTGAGTTTTTTCTCTAATTAACCCTATGTAGTGTGATAACGTGTATCACGTTAGTACCATCCATAATGCCATTGAGAGCATTGTTGCCAAGGCTGGGAGTTGGTGGCTCACATATGTTATCTTAACTACTCAGGAGGCTGAGATCTGAGGATCACAGTTCAAAGGCAGTCCTGGCAGGAAAAAATAAAGTGGAGCCAAGGCTCAGATGGGAGGTGGTGTGCCAGCCTCGAGTGGAAAGTACTAAAGGATAGCACTCAGGCCCTGAGTTCAAGCCCAGTACCAGCACAAAAACAAAAATAAAACAAATAAAAATCTGTTTCTAGTTTGTTATTTTTTTCCAGTACTGCTTCTAGCCAGATACCAAGGGGCTCACTCTTGTAATCCTAGCTACTCCAAAAACATACACGAAGGAATGTAATTTGAAGTCAGCCTAGGCAGAATATCCATGAGACTTTATCTCCCATTAACCAGCAAAAAGTCACCTTGTCTCAAGTGGTAGAGCATCAGTCAACTGGACAAATTGGGGAGGCTTGAGGTGCTAGGTTCAAACCCCGGTAACGGCAAAAAAAAAGTACGTTTTCCTCATTTTGTGTGTGAATGTTTGGACACATGCATTTCTACTCCTTCCAAGCCTGACTAGGGTATCTGCTCACCTATCTGACTGAAGTTGAGCACCATGAGCTACTGGCTTTCCAAATTTGCCCGAGCCTTTATTATTTCTCAGTTGTGGGGCTTGCACCTTGGGCCTGAGCTCTTCAGTGCAAAGCTAGCACTCTACCACTTGAGCCACAGCGCCACTTCCTATTTTCTGGTGGTTAATTGGAGATAAGAGTCTCACAAACATTCCTGCCTGGTTGGCTTTGAGCTGTCATCCTCAGATCTCAGCCTCCTGAGTAGTGAGTATTACAGGCATGAGCCACCAGTGCCTGGATTCCTGGGCTTTTAAGACAGGCAATTAGGGAAGTAAACCAGTCATGACTTAATACTACTATTCCAAACAAAGAAATGGAAAAGGGGGAATACCAGCATTCCAAAGATGTGCCCTTCTCTTTTATCAATTTCCAGATGTGTAATAGGAAAAGGGATTTAAGGAAAAGACATTCTACTTTTCTACTTTCCTCCTCTTTTCTTCAGTACCCTGCAACCTACAGCTCTATGCTACAGAGAGTACTGTTGAGTCTTAATCAACTCTAGGCACAGGAGACAAACCATTTAGCACATCAGTGGTAAAAGCATGGGCTCTCTGCACAGGAACTGAAGACTACCTCTGCCACTCACTAGTGTGTGATCCTAGCCCATTTACTAAACCTCAAAGTGCCTGAGCAGCATCGTTGGTAAGTTGGAAGTAACAGTGGCTACTGAAAATCATATTGTGAATCACACTGAATAGTCCCTGGCATGCAGCAACAGCTTAGTAAGTGCCAGCCCCATTAGACTAATTAGACTAGGAACCTCACTGGGCCCTGTCCCTGTTCCCTGACATAAAGGGACAGAGTAGAGAATGAACCATAAGCTCATTCTTTCTACATGCCTGTCTCTCTCTCTCTCTTTCTCTAGCTTTTCTGATATCTGAGGTCATGCTAATCAGCTTTCTGACAGCCTGCACTGCCTGCAGGCTCTACCTCTTCATTTCTTCCCTGTTTCCTACAGAGCCTTACACATGTGGCTGTCCAGATACTCTGCTTGCTTCTGGAGAGGTAAGTTCAGATTGAAGGATGGGGGAGGAGAAAGAGGAACTGTACTTTATGCTTAGGTCTAACTAATGTATACCATATCCCACTTTACCAGTCATAAAGCCAATGTTATAAAATGTTCCTAGTTTCTGTGTTCACTCTCATTGGATCAGAGACTGGACAGATGTAATTCACTGACTTACATATGAATACGTATGAAATATGAGTTCAATTCCCACCTTTACCCTATTCCATCTAGTGTTAAGTTACTGATTTTGGCTTGCCTAGGTGGTGGCTAATAGTCATAATGGTGGCCTCTTCATTCACTCATTCACTCACTCACCAAACACTTATGAAGTCCAACTATGGACTTGGCATTGTGCCAAGTGCTGAAGTGACTGGAATGAAAATGACAGACACAGCTGCAGCCTTCTTGGTGATGTCTATAAAGGTAACATTGCTTAGATGTGTATTCTTCCTCTTCTGCCATTTCCTCTGATCTCTATGCAAATACTTTCATCTGCTCCTTTCACACTGGTGACACCTATACCCCACATTTGTTTCAAGCCCATGTCTTAGTAGTTTAAGGTAGGGTGAGTGTATAAAGTGCGCTCAGAAAGGCAGCAGGCCATGTGTTAGGCACAGTCTGCTACGTAGTGGTCAATGTGAAGGGCTCTAGTGAACAAGATCTAAGCATCTCATTCCTTCCATTGCCCTGACAGGGATGGCTGTACGGTGCTTCTCGTGGAAGTGAAGGACATGGGGTCAGGGCTCGAATTACATACTGCAATGATGGCTCTGGAATGCAGCTACTTACCAGGAGAGATCAAATTGCAAAGACAAGACATCTGGCCAGAATGGCTCCTTTCAAATAAATCTGGTGTCAGCAAGAACTAAGACCTGCATGCTAATGCAGCAGCTCGCAGACGACATATTTGGCAGATCAGAGGAGCATCCTGAAACACTGGAAAGGCTTGCATTTAGAGTGCAAGTTAATATTACTCTGGAGATGACACTGCATACCCTCTTATTTAAAATGTTATCTAATACTTGAAAAGAGGAAACACATGCCAATCTTAGCTTCATTAACTTTGTGAACAGGTTATGGGAGCTTGGGTCACGTCTTTTAGAACCAAAGCCCCTGTAGTCCTGTGTGAGCATGTTTTGTTTTTAAAGTGTGAGGTGATGATAATTTTTTCTGAGGAATCATCAGAGTTGAGAGTAGGGGCTGAAATACAATTAAATGAGGACTAACATTTCCCTTCATTTATTTCTTCTTCAAAACACTAGCAAAATCAGCCATCCCTTGGGTTTACTTGACTTTTCTACTATGTTATCTTGAAGAGAAGCAATCTTTTCTAGTAAATGTGTATTTCTAACACAAGAACGTATCACCAGCTCATTTAATTCCTTGCAATAATTCCTTAATGGTGTTTTTGTGCTTTCCATTGTGAGAAGATTTAAAAAATCTTCTCCCTTCCTGTCCTAAGACCTACTATTTTACCTGGAAGCAAACCCAGTACAGCTCAATGACACGTGGTGCTGTTATCTGCTGAGGTCTCCACAGAGCCCACTGAGACCCACACAGAAGCCGAGTGTGGGATGTGATTCTCAGGAGCCTCCACATCTGCTATTCTTCTGCACCATCTGCTGCCACATGCACAGTCACATAGAAGAGTTCCTGATGGAGCACCACGCCTAAATAATCACAATGCTTCCTCTGCTCCTCAAGCTGTGAGCGCACTGTGTAAAAACTCCGGCAAATCAGTGGGGGGGAAGGGATTAAGGGAAAACACACAACTCACTGCTTACTGTTGGCATGCCATACATCAATATCAATGATGGATTACGTTGGCTGCAATGTACTAAATTTTGTAAAAGAGGATCTTGGTGAAAATAACTGAGGCAGTTCATTTAAGATATCACTTATGAACAGCTGTAAGAGCTACCAAGTGATTTCAGACTATGGATGATAATTCATTTGAGAAGCTCAACAAGCCTTTTCAAATATAAGCAATTAAGGGGAAAATCTTCTGTCTTGGACCAATTAATTTCCTATACTGAAACTACATTGAATTTATTAGTGCAGGATTAGGAAGGGGAAAAAGTTCTTCTACAAAAGAATACTGGAGAGTTCATTTATCTGACTGCAAATGGCCGTAAGTTTCTTAGGGTTTACTTTATTTCCAAGCCAAAGCCAGGATTATTGGGATTGAGGCCTAGCTTTGTCACTTACTAGCTGTGCAGTCTTAAGTGAGTTGTTCAGCTTTGCATCTTTTTTCTTCCCTATGGAAAGAAGATGAAAATCCTAGCTAGGCCACGGAGTTACCAAGGTTTATAATAGTGAATAATGCAAAGCTCTGGGGATAGAGCCTGTTCTATGTGCACATGCATTCTTCCTCCTGTTGCTCCCATACCACAGGAAGAATAACCGGAAGTGCACCTTCATCTTTACCCCTGTTCTTCCATCTGAAACTGCAAACTGATAGATCTATATTCCTTTGGAAACCAAAATTCATTTAATGTATTTTTTATTAAATTGCTGAAATCTTTTCCTGAACAATGGCATAGAGCATTAACTTGCTAACTCTCAACTAGTGCCTGAAAATTTGACTAATTACAACATCTTATTCCTGAATGACTAAGAGAGACCAGTGGGATTTATGGCAATAATGACGATATGAGACAGCTTTGGAGTTTAAAAAGTCTTGCCTCTTTTTTTTTCCAGGGATAGGGCATTTTCTGTTCTTTTATTGTAAAGGTTATGTACACAGGGGTTACAGTTACATAAGGAAATTAGTACACTTCTTGTCAAATATTGTTACCCCCTCCCTCATTTTCTCCCACAGTCCCTCTCCCAAAAACTCCCTTTGTTTTTCTGTTTTAAACAGAGATATAGGTTTTGCTATTACACCATTAAAACTCATAGGTGTAGTATATATCTCAATTCTAATCAAATTCTACATTAAATCCTTTCATCACAGCCTCTGTTGCTAGCCAAGAGAGTTTCAGTTGTAAAAATGGTTTGAAAAGTGAGCAGAAAGTACTTTGTAACACAGTTTTATTTGCTTTTTTTAAAACTTTGTTTAAACCTATACCTATCATCCTTCTTCCTCCCCAAAATTTGTACATTTGGGTTATTTGGAACAATCCTATTCCAAATTATCATTCTCTGAACCAGCATTAGATGTCAGACTATGGTACTACTGAAACTGAGACATAACAAGTAAGATGATAAAGTTAGTTAGTATAGTGTCAGTGTGAACCAGTGGCTCAGACCTGTAATCTAAGCTGCTGAGGAGGCTGAGATCTGAGGAATATAGATTGAAGCTAGCCTGGGCAGGAAAGACTGTGAGGCTCTTATCTCCAATTAAGCACCAAAACACAAGAAGTGGAGCTGTAGTTCAAGAGTACTAATCTTAAGTAAAAAAGCTAAGGAACAATACACAAGCTGAGTTCAAGCCCCAGTAGGGGTATGTGTATGCATATGCACATACACACACACATACAAAATCCTTCAAGTCATTTCAAAAAAGAAATTAAAAGACAACGTGGCATGTACACATAAAAACAAAACACACACATCATTATATGAATACTTGATATAAAATTCCATGTATTTTTATTTGGCAATAAAATTGCAATGATGAACAGACAGTAGTGGTAAGCTATACCTTAAAAGGAAATGGTATTAGGACTATCCTTTCCGGTGGCTAACTCACTGTTAGTTTCTTATGAAACTCAGAGCTGTATTTGAGCCAGTTAGACTGTCTGAACACTGACACATGGCAGAACTTTGCATATCAAAACACGGAGGAGTCAGGCACCAGTGGCTCACACATGTAATCCTAGCTACTCAGGAGGAGATATGAGGATCATGGTTCAAAGTCCATGAGACTCTTATCTCCAAAAAAACACTCAGAAAAACGAAGTGGCACTGTGGCTCAAGTGGCAGAGTGCTAGGGACAGAGAGCTGAGGGACAGCGCACAGTTCCAGAGTTCAAGCCCTACAACCGACAAGACAAAACAAAACACGGAAAAGACATTCTAGTTAATGTGGAAACATGGACTTTTTAACAATGTTTGATTAGGGACATTAGGAACCTTGCCTGAAAAGCCATTAGCAAATTTATCTATAAGCCTTTACGTTACAGTATAAAACAAACAGCAGCTGACGACATCCTAAACTGCTTATTGTGCCAGTTTGCCTCAGACTCTTGTGCATAAGCTGTTCTCAGAGCCAGTAGTGAGTGCCACAGACAGCTAAGGAGAAAGGTA
The DNA here is from genome assembly GCF_024711535.1 of Dipodomys merriami. Classification (NCBI taxonomy): domain Eukaryota; kingdom Metazoa; phylum Chordata; class Mammalia; order Rodentia; family Heteromyidae; genus Dipodomys; species Dipodomys merriami. Next base: position 23,888,749 of record NW_027202270.1, on the reverse strand, counting down.
TTGGCACTTAGAAGAGATGGTGCCAAAAATTCATACAGCCCAAAGTTCAAACAAACAAATATGTATTTTACTTTGGAGCAAAAATTATTTTGTTTTTCTGAAGAAAACTCAACTGTCAGCTTTTCAACTAGCATTAGAGACTGATGGATTGCTTTTCCTGACATTGTCAAACTACAAATGCCAATTTGAGATCAATCACTATTTGTTTACCCCTGAAGCTGGACATCTTATAATAAGGGATAATCTAAGCTCATCTAAATGGATGGCTTAGGGGTACAAATCATTCTTTTTTTGTTCTAGAATTAAATCTAGGCCTCTGTTTTAAACTTTTTGAGTCTCTCTCTCCTCCCCTTCCTCTCTGTCTCTGAATTTAGCCAAGGATAATATGCTAAAACCTCCAAATATATTAGGAAAAAAATTCTTTAAGTCTGGGCCTTATGAATTATATATAATGCAGCAGTAAGCTAAAGACAATTGTGCATTTGTCCCATTTTGTTCAAGTTGTACAATTATAAAATAAAGAATAGTTCACTAATGGCATTAATCTACCACTTACATTATATCTACAATACTGGAGATAATAGATACGATAACTCTTCTTGAAATAAAATACTTCCATTTACTCTCAACATTTCTGTGTTTAAACTACAAGACACAAAAATCATAAAACTAAGTTTTACAGTCTTCTTATATAAAATGCTGACATTAAAGTTCCTAAGATTATGATTTTACTGGTTTTATCTGCCTTTCCCATCCCTATAAGGTAAAATATCCCTATAATCACTTGTTATAACAAGGAGGACTGCTAAGAAATGAGTGCATAGCCTGGTGCCAGGCTATGTAATCTTACAGGCCTGTAATCCTAGCTACTCAGGAGGCTAAGATCTGAGTCTCACAGTTCAGAACCAGCCCAGGCAGAAAAGTTTGTGAGACTCTTATCTCCAATTAAACACCACAAAACTGGAAGTGGCAACGTGGCTCAAACTGGTAGAGCACTAGCCTTGAACTCAGAGACAGTGCCCAACCCCAGAGTTCAAGCAACATAACCAAAAAAAAAAAGAAAGGAAGGAAGGAAGGAATGAAGGAAGGAAGGAAAGAAAGAAATTAGTACACAGTCTCTCAGAAAGAAGCTCTTAAACTACAGATGCTAGATTATTGTCTCTATCAGAGCTGCTGCTGCTGCTTCTAAAATGATTTCTGAAGCAAGGTACCAGTGGCTCATGCCTATAATCCTAGCTACTCACAAGACTGAGGATCTCAATTCAAAGCTACCCCAGGCAAAAAAGTACCCATGAGACACTCATCTCCAATTAACTACTCAAAAAATAGGAGTGGAGCTGTGACTCTAAGTAGCAGAGTGCTAGCCTTGAGCAAAAGAGCTCATAGACAGTGCCCCTGGCTGGTTTCAAGCCCCAATTCCAAGTCTTGTTTCCAAGTCCAATTCATGATCTCCTGAATCAAAAGCTCTGCTGTGAGGTCCAGGAACCTGCATTTTAATGGCAGGCACTATGGCTTCAAATCTGATTCAGAGACCTTAAACTGTGAATTTGTTCTTCCTTCCCATTTGTCAAAGTGTGGAACACTGTGAGATGCTAGATGGTCCTTCAAGATTATATGGCTGGTCTGGGAATGTGGCTTAGTGGTAGTGCTTGCCTAGCATGCATGAAGTCCTGGGTTCTATTCCTCAGTATAACATAAACAGAGAAGGCTGGAGGTGGTGCTGTGGCTCAAGTGGTACAGTGCTAGCTGTGAGTAAAAGCTCAGGGACAGTGCCCAGACTGTGAGTTCAAGCCCTGGACTGACAGAAAGAAAGAGAGAAAGAGAGAAATAGAAAGAAAGAAAGAAAGAAAGAAAGAAAGAAAGAAAGAAAGAAAGAAAGAAAGAAAGAAAGAAAGAAAGAGAATGAGGAGGGAAGGAAGGAGGAAAGACAGGAGGAAAAGAGGAAGGGAGGGAGGGAGGGAGGGAGGGAGGGAGGGAGGGAGGGAGGGAGGAAGGAGATGTATGGCAGCTAAGCACTTAAAGTGCATGCTCATAATCCTACGTCCTTGGGAAACCAAGATCTGAGGATCATGGTTCAAAGGCGGCCTGGGTAGGAAAGTGTGTGAGACTCTTATCTACAATTAAGCACCAAAAAAGCTGGAAGTAGAGTGATGGCTCAAGTGGTATAGCACTAGCCTTGAGCACAAAAGCTCAGAGATAGCACCTAGGCCCTGGGTTCAAGCTCTAGGGCTGAAAAAAAAAAAGAGAGAGAGAGAAATTGTAAGACTGATTTTTTTTTTGGTCTCTACACTATTTAAACTAATAGTTCTTCAGTTTTCCTTTTTTTTGGACAACAATTGACTATTTCTTCTCAAAGTTGCTCCAAGCACTGAATGGCCAGGACTGGTAATAGCAAGCGCCAAGCAACCAACAGTGACTGTCGGGAAGGATTAGTTCACAGCACTGATACCTTTATCCTGTGCTTCTCTACTGATCACTGTTATGGGGCAACTATCTAAAAATAAACATTTGCAGACAGTTTTACTTCCTGACAATAAGTCCTCTTACTAGCTTTAGGCACTGGTTGTTTATAGTCCTTTCTAATTCTTCCCACTGAAATTCCAATGAACTACATAATGGTGAAAATCATTTTTTTCTCATGGGCACAGTCAGGCACAAATACCACAGTATGCTTACCTTGCCCTATATTTAGGGCCCTGTAAATAACCAAGAAAGTATACGGCTGGGTAGGAGAAGTGACTCACGTGCAGATGCAGGAAGCATCAGAGCACATGTTGCTACATGCAGTGCACAGCCCTGGAAGGCTCTGCTTTGGCTCTCATGTACAATGCTCACCCTAGCTCACGGTCAGCGCACATGGCATACCTGCCCAGCCCGTGTAACCAGTGCCATCCCGAGGGTCTGCTGACTTGAGGCCTTTCTCCATTTGCTGAAGGAGTTCTCGAATCTTATAGGTCAAGCGCTGTGAGAACTCAGGGGTCAGCTGTAAACATGAAGGGAAAACAAATGAGAGAGAGGAAAAAAAAAGATAGGCCACCATACTTCATTTTCAGGCCAGATCTCTGCCTGGAATAACTGGACAAGTAGTGACAGTACAGTGAATAAAACTTAAAATCACTATTATGGTTTAAAAAAAAATCCACTCAAGGCAGAAACTAATATTATAATGTAAATGTTGTACATAAAGTTTTCTACCTCGAGGAGTACATATAACCCATTTAAGTAAAATTTTAAATGTTCTTTTGATCTGGGCCTGTGCAACACCTGTAATCCTGGCCTTCAGGATGTAGAGACAGGAGAATCACAAATTTGAGCCACATGAGCTACATGGAGAGACCCTGTCTAAAAAAAGAAGAAATTAGCTTATTAAATGAAGCATAAAAGATATTTGATGTTTTCAAGCCATTGATTCCAGCAGTAATATTAATCTTCTAAAGCAACACTGTAATTGGTATTGTAATTTTCAAAACTAGACAAGCTTTAAAAACCAAAAATTAAAGTAGCATTAAAAAAAAAAAAAAGGAAGGAAATGGTGCTGTGGCTCAAAGTGGTAGAGTACTAGCCTTGAACCAAAAAGCTCAGGGACAGCACCCAGGCCCTATGACCAACAAAAACTAAAATAAAGTAAAAAGAAGTAAAACAAATTTATATAGGTTATGACCCTCAAGCAGAGTGGAAAGAACATCAAACCTAAAACCAAAAACTCACACCCCATACAATGCCTGTCAAAAGGAAGAGCTGCTTAACACTGCCCAATCAGCTCTGTTATTAGGCTAGTGATTCTGCTCCCCTTCTAACTTCTTCATGCTTCAATGACTCTCACAAAGTCAGAATAACAACATCTGCCCTACCAATTCAAAAGATGTTTTGAGGATTAAATGAGATTGTGCTGCAGATCTGTCTCATTCAGTGATATTGACATTTTTTACTATTCTTTAGCGGCCTACAAGTTCATGACAACTAAGAATTTGGCTGTGGACTAAGAACACAATAGACTGGCCTCTTCTCTATGAAGGCCTAGGCCAACGGTGAGGCTCACTCAATTGATATGTTCCTACAGGCATCTCCTCCCTAAAGGTATTAGAAAAAAAAATACTTTAAGTTCTGTCCAAAAATGAATCATCAGCTGTCATAAAAAGTCACTTTAATGTATCCATCATTTTAGGAACTGACTTGTGATTCTCAAATATATCAGATCTCATGGGGTGGAGGTGGGAGGGTTGCCTGTCCTGGGGCTTGAACTCAAGAGACTGGCCCTATCCCTGAGCTTTTGTGCAGAAGGCTAGTGCTCTACCACTTTTAGCTTTCTTGGTGCTTAATTGGACATACAGTCTCATGGACTTGCTTGCCCAGACCGTATTCAAACCTGGATTCGCAGATTTCAGCCTCCTGACTAGCTAGAATTACAGATTTTAGCACTGGTACCCAGCACATTTTTTTTTTAAAGGAGCATCCTAACATTGAAAAGCAATGAAAACAGCAATATTGGAATTAATAATAGAAATAATTTGAAAAAAAAACACAGATTTATTCTGAGGAGCATTCTTAAGCAAGTAAGTCAGACTTTCCACTATATACAGGTGTGTGCTGAGGCACAGTGTAAGGAAGAAGCTGTACCATTTGACACACACTTCCTCATCATTTGACAATTTCTGCCTACAGGTTAAGCTGCAATAACACCTGAAGATCTGTGTAGCAAGATAAAGTGTACTTCAATCTTCATATGAAAGTCTGTGAATTTCAGGTAGACAGAGGATATGGATCCACATGAGAACAAGCAGTCTTTCCACACATCAATCATGTATAATTTATCAGTTTGCCTGGCCTGACTTCAAGAGGCCAGGAATAATGAAAGCAGCTCGGCCTCAGGCGAGTTACTTTCTACTGGCATATAATAAGGGTGACCCGCCTGAGAATACTGATTACCTGTGGCAGACGGCCAAATCATTCAAACTCTAGCAATAAGGAGAAGAGTCTCTAAAAGCCCCCCTTTTCCTGATGGGTGCTAGCAAACAATTCAGTTCCTAATTGAGATCTCTGGGCTAACATATTAAAGTGGACAGATCTCCAGGATATGAACTGGTATGATTCTTGGTAGGACCTGTCCCTAAACTAAATTACATAATACACTACATTGCATTAGCATTTTGGGAATCAGAGTTTAGATTTATGTCATTTTTTCCCTGTTGAATTAAATTTGTAAAATGCATGAATTTATTGGCAGCCTAAAGAATGAGCTACATTGTGTTGAAAGGTACTGTCATTTGGACACACCCTCAAGTGTTTTCTCAGCCAAATGAGCATGAAGCAGCACCTCCTGCTCCAACAAGACCAGACATCTACCTCAGCTCTGGGATCTGCAGAGCTAGGCAAAATGCAAGCCCAAATGGACAATTTAACAAAACAAAAAAACCACCACAAAACTTTGTTTGAGCAGTTCAACATTGGTCTTTAAATATCAGAAGGGGTCTGGGGGTGTGGTTTAACTGGTAGGAAAGCCTACCTAGCAAGCACAAAGCCCTGAATTCAAACCCCAGTGCTCTGTAATAATCTCTATCACCAAATGGGAACGATAATTCTTCCTACCTGCATTACTGACCTAATTTAATCTAAAATAGCAAGTGTGTATAGGGAGGAAGGCATAAGAAACACAGAAAGCTAACTTGACATACATCAAATCTATATTATATTGCATGTGAAATGCTTTATTTTTGTGCCTTATGAGATCTGAACTCAAGGCCTGGGTGTTGTTAGTAAGCTTTTTCCCTTAACGCTGAAGCTCTACCACTTGAGCCACACCTACACTTCTGGCTTTTGGTGGTTAACTGGAGATAAGAGTCTCATGGATTTTTCTGCCAGGGCTAGCTTAGAACTCCACTCAGCCTCCTGAGTAGCTAGGATTAAGGTGTGAGCCACTGGTGCTTGGCTGAAATGCTTTTTGTATGACAAATTTGGAATACACGAACTTTAAAAAAAATGTGCATGCATTCTTCCAACTGAACTCAGGATTTCTCAAAACTAGGTACTTGGGTTTTTTTTTTTAAGTGTATTTATTCTGAGCTGGGTGCCGGTGGCTCATGCCTGTAATCCTAGTTACTCAGGAGGCTGAGATCTGAGGATCGTGGTTCAAAGCCAGGCCGAGCAGGAAAGTCCATGAGATTCATCTCCAATAAACCACCAGAAGACTGTTAGTGGTGCTGTGGCTCAAGTGGCAGAGTGCTCGCTTTGAGCTGAAGAGCTGAGAGGGACAGCGCCCAGGCCGAGAGTTCAAGTCCCACTACCGAAAAAAAACAGAAAACAGAAAAAAAAAAGTGTATTCTGTCTTAACTGCTACATTCACAAACAAGCATGGGTGAACTGGATCCTGGTATTATTACATCCAGGTTTTCTTTCCAAATGCAGAACTTGCTACCTCCCCACCCCACTCCCCTTCCCCCCTCCCCCTACCCCCACCCCCCTCCCCTGTTTTGGGGAGGAGTGACTAGGCAACAAAGAACTCCAGGCCTGTCTCCCCCATCAATCTCCTCATGGTCGGTTCAAAGATGCCCCCCCCCCCTCCACCCTCGGTGCTCTCGGGCCTCCTCCTGTCCCCAAGGTGTGAAATCAGGAGGGCAGAACCTGACACCACCGACTGGCACCGGGGCTCCTCACAGCTCCCCAAAAGCCATCTCCGAAGTGCAATTCCAGGCGTTCTCATGTCTGTTCCGAAGTTACTTCTTCCAGTCGCTACTAAGACCCCCGGGATGGAGCGCAGGCTTATTTTTTGACATGTCTTCTACCCACTTAAAGTAATTCCCATGTTTCTCTCCGTCACGTATTTTGGAGGAGACGCAGGTGTGTGTGTGTGGGGGGGGGGGGGCCAGCACGACCCAGCTTCCCCAGCTTCCCTCGGCCTGGGGCCTGGGGCCTGGGGGGTGGGGGTGGGGTCCTTGGCGCCCAGAATGACCCAGTTCCCCCAGTTCCCCAGCTTCCCTCGGCCTGGGGCCTGGGGGTGGAGGGTCCTTGGCGCCCAGAATGACCCAGTTCCCCCAGTTCCCCAGCTTCCCTCGGCCTGGGGCCTGGGGGGGGGGGGGGGGTCCTTGGCGCCCAGAATGACCCAGTTCTCCCAGTTCCCCAGCTTCCCTCGGCCTGGGGCCTGGGGGTGGAGGGTCCTTGGCGCCCAGAATGACCCAGTTCCCCCAGTTCCCCAGCTTCCCTCGGCCTGGGGCCTGGGGGTGGAGGGTCCTTGGCGCCCAGAATGACCCAGTTCTCCCAGTTCCCCAGCTTCCCTCGGCCTGGGGCCGGGCCGGGCCGGGCCGGGGTGGGGGTGGGAGGGAGGGATGCGCCCCGGCGACTCCCAAACTCACCCTCCCAGCGGCGTCAAAGTAGCCTTCGGCCAGGGATTTGTTATAGTCTGCGTAGGGATTCGGGAAGGCCCTTTGCGCCATGACGCCGGCGGCGAGCCTGCAGAACAGGGGAGAGAGAGCCTCAGCGCGGCGGCCGCGTCCCGCGGGGCGTCCCGGACGCCCGGCCGCTCGGGCCCCCGGCGGGGTCCGCGGCCCCAGGGGTCCCGGGGCCCACCGCAGCCCACGCTCAGAGACCGGGCACCGTCGCCACAGGGCCGACAGCGCTCGGAACCCACCGCAACGAAGGGGACCCGTTTTGCACCCCCAAGACCCCGAACTAAAAGCCCGGGCGGAGGCGGCAGCCCGAAACCCTCCTCCGGCCCTGGACCAAACACTGAGGCGTCGTTTTCACCGCCCACTTCCGGACGGGAGAGCCAATCAGAACCGCCGCCGCCGCGGAGGCCCGCCTCCTCCTCCCTTTCAGTTTGTTAAAGAGACAGGAGGGTGATTACTAAGGCAATGTAATTCTTGGGTATCAACAAGAAGGATGTACCTTACAAAATCGTGCATATGTGCCCAGTGTTTCTACCCTGATTTGTAAAATTCTTAAAGAAGGAAAAATAATGTGCAGGTTAATGAGAAATGTTTTTTATCTGGAGAAGGAAAAGAAAGAAAGACTGCTTTGAGATCCGAACACAGTAGTATTACTACTTCTCAGACTCAATAAAATTGGAGATAATGAAATATCGTTCTAGACTCTGCGACCTTTTACCTTGAGGAGAAGAATAACGTTTTGGGGGGATAATTTTAAATGAACTTTTGTTTTGTTTGGAGGGGTGGGATAATTTTAAAGACACTGTAGAAACAATCATGTGAGGGCCTAAGACACAGAGTCAAGTGACAACTGTTAAAACATCAGGGAAAAACACCCAAAAGCCCAAATCGCAGCTCTTGTTACATTTTATCTGCTCCTTAGCAGATATATAATAACTATAATGTAGGATATGGAGCCTCCCTCTCCCCTTTTGGAAAGTAATCAAGGCCAAAAAGCCCAGGAGATCCATGGCATGCAGTACAATGTTTAACAGCTTTCATTATCTGAACTTTTTTTTTCTTTCTCATTTTCAAATCTCACCTGGTACTTATTAGGCCCATTGGAGTCTAGTTGAAAAAAACGTCAGTCTCTCTTTTCCTTTCCCTCTTTATCAGTGAATGGACCATAGGTTCAGATGTCCATTTATGGAGGTTCAGTCCCTGCCTCACTCACCATGGATTATGTTTGTCCCTCTGTGGTTGCCATCCCAAGCTGTCTTTCAAATTCCTTCTATCCCTGCTCCCAATTGTTTGTTTCCAACTGTTACTCTCCCCCAAAACTTAGACGTCTTTCCCTTACCAAATTTCTGAAGATTTAGAAGAGACATGTAGTGAATCTTAAACTGGATATCCTTCATATCATGAAGTATAACTGTTTAGAGGAGCAAACTCTTAGGAAAGGAAAAAGTGTAAGAGGCAATTTATCAATTGTTTTCTCCATGATTATTAGAAGCTTAGTATCCCTCACAATTTTATGTGAGCAATTAAAATTCATGAGATGGTTAAGTATACCAATGACTTATTGTTGGAGTAAATAATCATACCATCTAACCTAGGTAGATTGTGCGAGGATGAGAGGAGTGTAAGGAAATTAAAAAAAAAAAAAAAAAGGAAAAGAACTTGTTAGTTGGCTTGGAGGGTGGCCTCCCAAAGTATAAAGAATCGTAGCCTGAGTGTATTGTAATATGTAATAATAGGGCTGGGAATGTGGCTTAGTGGTAGACTGTATGCCTAGCATACATGAGGCCCTAGGTTCAATTCCTAGGTACCACATAAATGGAAAATAAATACATAACATTTATTTTAAAGAATATAATATGTAATAACATAGCACAGGGCTTTGGAGTCACAGCAATACTGATGTTTTGAAATTGGTGCTTCTCTCTTCTAGATGGATGCAGTCTTTTTCACCTTTCAGCAACAGCCCTGGTACCCTGGGGATACCATTCATCCAAATGGTGACAGCCAAAAGATGCTTCTAGATGTCAAGTGTCTGTTCCCTTGGAAATGATGAAGGGGGTGGGAGGTTGAAGGATTTGATCCACTGAGGTAGTGCAACCAAATGATTGGGTAATTTTTGAAAGAGATGACCATAATCAAGATGCATTGTAGTAAACTGGCAGATTGGAATGCAAAAGAAATAATTAGACAATTTTAATTCAGTATCTCCTTTGCAGATATGGCTTACTAGAATAATGCTTGGTGTGTGTGTGTGTGTGTGTGTGTGTGTGTGTGTGTGTGTGTGTGTGTGTGTGTGTGTGTGTGTGTATGTTTAAGCCTGAGGTACAGTATGTGTTTAATCCCTTGGGTTTCATTATAGCATCATCTGTGCATACATAATCCTATTCTATTTTGTCCCTCTAATTTTAGTTTCCTAGCCATTTTTCCTTCTTCAGAAAGTAACTACCATGATGGTTAATTTATATATACTTCAGAAAATATGTCATGTGTGGTGGAATGACGCAATATGTCTGTATTCCCACCTGGGTTTTATATGGATCTGTGGTATTCTGCATATAGTTTGCTGGGTATTATAATAGTGTGCCTCTGAGTTGTGTTACTAATAACACAGTAGCTAATGACACAATACCTCAGGCTGGATAAGTTATAAAGAGGTTTACTTCATCTTATGATTGTGGATGGATGTGCCAAGTCAAGAGGCTACACCTGGGCTGGGAAGGTGGCTCAGTGGTAGAGTGCTTACCTTGCTTGCATGAGGTCCTGGGTTTGATTCCTCAGCACCACATAAGCAGAAAAAGACAGAAGTGGCGCTGTGGCTCAAGTGGTAGAGTCCTAACCTTCAGCTAAAGAGAGGATAAGGGCCACAGCCCAAGCCCTGAGTTCAAGCCCCAGGACCAGCATGCCTGTGTGTGTGTGTGTGTGTGTGTGTGTGTGTATCTTTGACTCTTGGGTGGAGATGGGAAAGAGGGAATGGGAGAAAAAGAAAAGATGACACTGTGCAAAAGGAAATGTACTTATTATCTGATGCATGTGAAGGTAACTGTATATCACCTCTAAAATTAAGAAAAAGAGAAAAGACTTACACAAGAAAAATAAAAAATAAAATGATCTTTAAGTAGTTCTATAGAAAAGTTGCCTTTTAATTAAGTAGTTTATGAATACAATACATCTTGATCAATGTCACCCTTTTCAACAGTCTTACACACACCTCCCCTATCCACCCTTCCTTCACTCTTATTAATTTTGTAGGATATATATTGAATTCTTTTGTTGTTGGTGGTGGTTGTGGGCCTTGAACTTAGGTCCTGGGCACTATCCCTGAACTTTTTCTCTCAAGGCTAGCACTCTACCACTTTGAGCCACAACACCACTTCAGGTTTTCTGGTGGTTAATTGGAGGTAAGAGTCTCATGGACTTTCTTGCCAGAGCTGCTTTTAAACCACAATCCTCAGATCTTAGCCTCCTGAGTAGTTCACATTACAGGCATGAGCCACCAGCACCCAGCTCAAGTGTAACTCTTAATGAAGATGGAATATTCACATGAAGCCTTGGAGAAACACTCAAACCATATCCAAACCACAGTAAACTCTGTTGCTAATTTTACTAGTACTTTCCCCTAATTATGGCTATTGTTTCCAGCATTCCAAAAAGAATACAACCACAGTACCTATTTTCTTATAGGCCTGGATGTGAGCATCCCTCAGATATGTATACACAGAAGCCAATTTAAGAGTTATAGGTTAGGGCTGGGAAGGTAGCTCAGTGGTAGAGCGCTTGCCTTGCATGCCTGAGGCCCTGGGTTCGATTCCTCAGCACCACATAAGCAAAAAGAAAAAAGCCGGAAGTGGCGCTGTGGCTCAAGTGGTAGAGTGCTAGCCTTGAGCTGAAGAGCTGAGGGACAGCGCCCAGGTTCAGAGTTCAGGCCCTACAACTGGACCCCAAAAAAATTTTTTTTAAAAAAGAGTTATAGGCTATTCTCTAAATTGTCTCAGCTGGGCACTCGTGGCTCATAACTATAATCCTAACTACTCAGGAGGCTGAGATCTGAGAATCACAGTTTAAAGCTAGCCCAGGCAGGGAAGTCCATGAAACTCTTATCTCTAACTAACCACCAGAAAACAGGAAATGGTGCTGTGGATCAAAGTTGTAGAGTGCTGGACTTGCGTGATAAACCTCAGGACAGCTCCCAAGCACTGAGTTCAAGCCCCACAACCAATAAAGAAAAATGGTAATACATATATATATGTATATTAAAATATACATATACTAGAGTATATGTATATAATTTCTCTTAATTTGTGAAGCTATGCTGTGTGAACTCTTAGGAAATAATTACTATATTATTGCCTTTAAAATAAAAATATGTCTAGTAGGTTGGGAATGTGGCTTAGTGGTAGAGTGCTTGCCTAGCATGCATGAAGCCCTAGGTTCGATTCCTCAACAGCACATACACAGAAAAAGCTGGAAGCAGTAGAGTGCTAGCCTTGAGCAAAAGAAGCTCAGGGACAGCGCCTATGGGTTCAAGCCCCAGGACTGGCAAAAAAAAAAAAAAAGTCTAGCAATTCTGGGATGGCTTATATTAAACAGAGGAAATAAATATCATCAGAGATTTCTTATTTCTCTTGTGAGACTTCAGTCTCAAAAGGTAACATGTGTTAGGTTGAAAGCTAAGTTATAAAGAGGTCCCCAAACACACTTGCTGAAATAGAGATGTGTTTTCTTTAGTTCAAGGCAGCCCTGACCCATGTGGCTATTCAGGATTACAGATTCCTTATTGTTTCTTGTCTTTCCCTTCCTCACTGTGTCATCCTTGTCTGCAAGGTCCATACTGGTCTGGGCATGTCCACAGGAATGGATGGAACATGGAACAGGCAGTGGGATTCATCACTTGCCTCATTGTTTCCCTGGTGAGAATGAAGTCACGCGGCCTGTCTAGCCACATGGGGAGCTGTGAATGAGGTCTCCTTCTGAGCATCTGTGTATCCAGCTATAATGAAATAAGGTGAGCTCTGACTTTGGTGGACAGTTAGTGGTCTCCAACGCATAATAGAAGATCTAGTGACTGACACTGCCTGTCTGCTAACAAAAGGGGAACATACTTAAGTTTCTATGTCTTCATTTTGCTGACTTCATAGCAACTATTCCTTTCTGTTTCCTATAATACATTCCCTTGAACTTTTTCTTTAGCATCTGCAGCATTGTGTTATGGTAGAAGATAAATCATGAGATTCTATATACTTTCTTTTGTCCAGAAAGTTCTCCTTTCAAACACACACACACACACACACACACACACACACACACACACACACACACACACACACACACACACGTGTCAAATGCTTTTATTTATTCTTTTACTTTTCTCTTGAGTTTTATATTTTATCTTTTAGGAAGTATCATACATATTTCCTTTTCTGCTCAACAAAAAGGTGTGAAGCAGAGGAGGGAAAGGGAAAACACAGAAACCTGGGACAAAAGGTGAACCAATTCAACAGTCATACTCACTAGATACTGTTGGAAATAAACTTTACAACTTGGGGGGAGTGGGATCGGGAGGGAAAAAACTGGGAGAAATGAGGGAGGGTGTGACACTATTCAAAAATTAATGTAGGGCTTGGAATGTGGCTCAGTGGTAGAGTGATTGCCTAGCATGCACGAAGCCCTAGGTTAGATTCTTCAGTAGCACATAAATAAAAAAAGCTGTAAGTGGAGCTGTGGCTTAAGTGGTAGAGTGCTAGCCTTGAGTAACAGAAACCTTGGGGACAGTGCCCAGGCTCTGACTTCAAGCCCCAGGACTGGCAAAAAACAAAACAAAATAAAAAAACTCTTAATGGCAAGAAATAAAAACATTTGAATTAAGACTTCCACTTGGTATACTTTAGATTATAGTCCAATGACTATTCCTTATCCTATAGTCAGAAAAGAAATAAAGAAAAAAAAGTCTGTTGACTTGAACCCAAGCTATTATATACTGCTTAGTTTTTTTTTTTTATAAAGATACTTTCAGAGAAGGAATTTTCATAACTTCTCTTGGCAGGCAATTAGGATATTTTTATATTCTAATTTTCCCAGGGTTTCTTTTGTAGATCTAGCCTATATATCTCTAAATCAGAAGCCTAAACATGTTTTGAGCAGGGTGGTAAGAACTAGCCGGAACAAGTCTTTTATAAGCTTTAAAACTTAGACTTTATCTTCGGGCAGATTAATCTCATTTTATATCCTTTCATCATGTGGCCCAAGTTATTCAGTAATGCTCTGTACTATCAAACCAGGGGCTCAGCCGACTAATGCTGTGGGTACTTAGAGGGTTTGCAGTCACTCTGTGAGTATAGGTTCATAAACCTTCCAGAGCATTGAATGTAATTGGTGGTACACAAAAAAAGGCCAACAAGGGAGATTGGTCCACAGACACTTCCTAAGGAACTGGTGCTTATATAATTATATGTTAAGTCATTCCCCAAAGCATGGAGTGACCACAGACCTTCTAAGTTGTGAACCAAACTTTACCCACTTATATCCACCATGGTAGCCCCACTCAATATTTTCTTCCCCTTCTTTGCCCCATTGATGCTACAAAGACCTCTAATAAATTTCTGCTCCCCTGTTATATATTCTTATTATTCTGTCTGTTCTAAGTCTTTACTTCTTTTGCTCTGATATATCTGAGTAGAGAATTCAAATAAAGAGCTGGTTCTGGTGGATCACACCTGTAATTCTAGCTATTAAAGAGGTTGAGATCTGAGGATCATAGTTCAAAGCCAGCCCAGGCAGGAAAGTCTCCATGAGACTCTTATCTCCAATAAACCGCCAGAAAGCTGGAAATGATGCTGTGCCTCAAGTAGTAGAGCACTAGCCTTGAGCTGAAGAGCTGAGGGACAGCGCCCAGGCCCAGAGTTCAGGCCCCACGACTGACAAAAACAAAAAAGAAAATTCAAATAAACTAGTAGAATTATATATAGTAGTAGACAAACTCCTGTTATACATTCTTATTATTCTGTCTGTTCTAAGACTTGACTTCTTTTTTTTCTTTTTTTTATTGTGAAAATACTGTACAGAGGAGTTACAATTACATGGGCAAGATAATGAGTACATTTCTTATCAAACATTGTAGCCTCCTCCTTTGTTTCCCCTTCCTATCCCTTCCCATCCCCCACCCCGCCCCCCCATCCCCCGCCAAAGTTGTAAAGTTCGTTTTTCGACATAATGACTTCTACATCTCATTGTTGCAATGGGTCCACCTGTATCCCTATTTAAACGATATGTTTTTCTTCCCTTCCCCTCCACAAATTATACCAACATCAAATACAGTGAAAGCAGAGGTTATATTGTGGGGGGAGGGACATACAAAGCAACAAAGAAATCATATTATAAATATGTTAGAAACAATTGCATGAAAGAAAAAACATTGAATACTTATCTTGGGGTTCATTTCACCTAACATAACTTATCTGACCTTTTCTGCTTGTCTCAGACATATACTAGATATTGCAAATAAGGGAAACCATGGGGTTTATGTTTCTTTGGACCTGGCTTAATTCACTTAACCTAATTTTTTCCAAGTCTTTCCATTTCCTAACAAATGGGGCAATGTCATTCTTTCTGATGGAGGCATAGAATTCCATTGTGTAGCGGCTGGGAAGGTAGCTCAGTGGTAGAGTGCTTGCCTTACAAGCATGAGGTTCGGGGTTCGATTCCTCAGCACCACATAAGCAGAAAAAGCTGGGGGTGGGGCTGAGGCTCAAGTGGTAGAGCGCTAGTCTACAGCTGAAGAGCTGAAGGACAGCGCCCAGACCCAGAGTTCAGGCCCCACGATTGACAAAAAAAAAAAAAAAGAAGAATTCCATTGTGTATATATACCACATTTTCTTTTTTTTAATTTAATTTAATTTTATTTGAGAACATACTGTACAGAGGGGTTACAATTACATTGGCAGGATAATGCATACATTTCTTACCAAGCATTGCAGCCTCCTCCTTTGTTTACCCTTCACCTCCCTTCCCAGCCTCCCCCCTCCCCCCACCCAATCATACCCCCCTCCCCCCCACACCGACATTGTAAAGCTTGCTTTGACATGACATTTTGTAATTCTCCTTGTTGCAACAGGTCCACCTGAATCCTTAAACCACTTGTTTGTCCCCATCTCCTCCACATGTTATACTGACATCAAATAAAGTGAAAGCGGGGGTTACACTGTAGGGGAGGGACATACAAAGCAACAAAGAAATAATCTTATAAATGCGTTAGAAACACATGCATGAAAGAAACGAAAACATTAAAATACATATTTAAGGGTTCGTTTTCCTAACATCACATTATCTGACCTTTTCCGCTTGACTCATACCTATACTAGATATTGCAAATAAGGGAAACCATGGGACCTATGTTTCTTTGGGCCTGGCTTACTTCACTTAATATAATTTTTTTCCAAGCCTTTCCATTTCCTAACAAATGGGGAAATGTCATTCTTTCTGATGGAGGCATAGAATTCCATTGTGTATATATACCACATTTTCTTGATCCATTCATCTACTGAGGGGCTTCTGGGTTGGTTCCATATCTTAGCTACGGTAAATAATGCTGCAACAAACATAGTTGTGCTGGTAGCTTTAGTGTGGTCTTGTTTGTATACATTTGGGTAAATGCCCAAAAGTGCGATTGCTGGATCATAGGGGAGATCTATGTGAAGTCTTTTGAGGAGCCTCCATACTGCTTTCCAAAGTGGTTGAACAAGTTTACACTCCCACCAACAATGAAGTAAGGTTCCTTTCTGTCCACATCCCCTCCAGCATCTGTTGTTGTTAGAGTTCTTGATTTTTGCTGTTCTAACTGGAGTGAGGTGATATCTCAATGTTGTTTTGATTTGCATTTCTTTTATGGCTAGGGATGTTGAACATTTCTTCATGTGTCTATTGGCCATCCTTCTTTCTTCTTCAGAGAAGCTTCTCTTTAAGTCTTTCGCCCACTTATTTATTGGGCAGTTGTTTCTTTGAGGATTTGTTGTTGGGGGATTTAATTTTTTGAGTTCCAGGTATATTTTAGATATGAGACCCTTGTCTGTTGTATGGCTAGTGAAGATCTTCTCCCAATCCGTGGGCTTTCTATTGATCTTGCTAGCTATGTCCTTTGCCATGCAGAAGCTCTGCAATTTCATGCAATCCCATTTGTCCAACCTTTCTTTGATTTATTGTGTTTCTGGGTCTCTATTAAGAAAATTTCAGCCTGTGCCAAGGAGACCTAGGGTTTCTCCTATTCCGTCCTGTAATGTTTTCAGAGTGTCTGTTTTAACTTCGAGGTCTTTGATCCATTTGGAGTTGATTCTGGTGCAGGGTGATATACAAGGATCTAGCTTTAGTTTTCTACAAGTAGCTAACCAATTTTTAGCTCCCTTATTGGAGATTAGATGGCTATAGGTCTTTAGGTTCATTTCTGGGTTTTCAATTCTATTCCATTGGTCCTGGGGTCTGTTTTTGTGCCAGTACCAAGCTGTTTTGATTACTATGGCTTAATAGTAGAGTTTGAAAATTGGTATTGATATTCCTCCAGAACTGTTCTTTCTGTTAAGGATCGTTTTTGCTATTCGGGGTCTTTTATTGTTCCATATGAAGTTTTGGATTGCCTCTTCTATTTCCTTGAAGAATGAGGTTGGAATATTGATAGGTATCACATTGAATTTGTGGATAGCCTTGGGAAGTATTGCCATTTTCATGATGTTGATCCTTCCAATCCAAGAGCATAGGATAAGACTTTACTTCTTTTGCTCTGAATTTCTGAGTAGAAAATCCAAATAAACTAGTAGAATTATATATGGTAATAGACAAACCTCTTATATTTTTTGGCAAAAATAACATTACATCTCCTGCCCTATATCTTGCATATATACATAAGTATGGTCCTGCCTGAATATATGAAGTGGGGACCTCTAAAACCCTTCCACATTGCATACTTTGATTGACACCTTCGTTCATTTCTCTATTCATTCTGCAAATTAGTGTCTTAAATAGCACCTGTTTTGCTAGATTGTGAGATTACAAAACATTTTTTTCAGATATGCCTTTGGATATAAAATAACTCCCAGTCTAGGAAAAAGATGAACATGTAAACAAATGATTGCAAGGTACAAAACTGGCATGCTATAAGGTACCAGGAAATTATGGGAACTCAAGAAGGGAACCTCAGCCCACTTAGGCAGCCTGGCAGGTGTCTTTTTCTGAAAGTAAATGTGAGTAGTAGGTGATCATCTTGCATAGAAGAATTAATTTGTACAAGAATGGACTTAGAGGGCTGGGAAGGTGGCTCAGTGGTAGAGCACTTGCCTTGCATGCCTGAGGCCCTGGGTTCGATTCCTCAGCGCCACATAAGCAAAAAGAAAAAACTGGAAGTGGCCCTATGGCTCAAGTGGTAGAGCGCTAGCCTTGAGCTGAAGAGCTGAGGGACAGCACCCAAGCCCAGAGTTCAGGCCCCACGATCGAACCCCCCCCTCCAAAAAAAAAGAATGGACTTAGGAGCTGGGCGCCGGTGGCTCACACCTGTAATCCTAGCTACTCAGGTGGCTGAGATCTGAGGATCGAGGTTCAAAGCCAGCCCGGGCAGGAAACTCTGTAAGAGTCTTTTTTTTTTTTTTTTTTTTTTTTGGGTCCGGTCGTGGGGCCTGAACTCTGGGCCTGAGCGCTGTCCCTCAGCTCTTCAGCTCAAGGCTAGTGCTCTACCACTTGAGCCACAGCGCCACTTCTGGCTTTTTTCTTTTTGCTTATGTGGTGCTGAGGAATTGAACCCAGGGCCTCAGGCATGCAAGGCAAGCGCTCTACCACTGAGCCAACTTCCCAGCCCTGTAAGACTCTTATCTACAATAAACCACTAGAAAACGCAAGTGGTACTGTGGCTCAAGCAGTAGAGCGCTCGCCTTGAGCTGAAGAGTGTAGGGACAGCGCCCAAGTCCAGAGTTCAAGCCCCACGATGGATAAAACAAAACAAAAAAGAATGGATTTAGGCAAAAAATCACAGCACTTTCAGAAAAATACCAGCTGTCTTGTGTTGTCTATTTTTTTTTTTTTTTTGTTGGTTGTGGGCTTGAACTCTGGGCCTGGGCACTGCCCCTCAGCTCTTCAGCTCAAGGCTAGCACTCTACCACTTGAGCCACAGTGCCACTTCTGGTTTTCTGGTGGTTAATTGGAGGTAGGAGTCTCAGGGACTTCCCTGCCTGGGCTGGCTTTGAACTGCAATCCTAAGATCTCAGCCTCCTGAGTAGCTAGGGATTACAGGTGTGAGCCACCAGTGCCCAGCAGGGGAGGGGGTGGTACTTTTAATGTATTTCTTGGAATCCCAAGAGTTTTAAAATTTTATTAGGAGTCTGAAGTTAGAATTGAATTTCTAAATTTTGAATTCTGAATTTAGGGTGAGTTTTCGAAGTGGATCTTGGTTGTCTCTACTGCCTTTGGCTCCCTTGGGAAGGGAAGGCCTCACTGACACACACAGGTTTTTACTATGCTTTTACTTCACTGTGGACTACAGTTCCCTCTGCTGTTTGGTCCCTATTCTAATGTCCTGTTTGCCTATCCTGTTTGTCTATGGACTTCTAGTTGCATTAACTTGGGGTACGTCATTGTGAAGCAATTCCTTTGGAACTTTGGACTTTGAGTCAGATGCCTTGTCTTGAAATTGGACCATTCCTGACTTTATCTCTAGTGGATCATCAGCTTCCCACTCTACTTGATATGCCTCTCTCACCATCTGCCTCTGCTCAGCTCTCACTCTAGATGATCTTTCACCATAACCTTTACCATGCAAGTCTCTAACTTGAGTCCATTTTTTGGAACCAAACTTAAAACTAGATGTGTAGCTTTTTTTGTTTGCATTAAGTCCCTACACTGCATGCAATTCTCACCTTCACACATAGGAAAATAAAGAAGTCCACAAGTTTATCTTTCCTTGCCCATAATTACCAGTTTGGGAAATGAAGTCTAACTCAAAAATGTTAACTTTCTACTCCTCCTTGACTTAATAAATAGGTATGCATTTTTCTCAAGATTTACTGAGTCACAGGCCATTGTGCTCTATCTGCTAGTGGACAACCACTAACTCCTGCCATTTGACCTCAGCCATTTAGATATTGAGTAAGGGGATTTCTCTCTGGTTTTTTTTAGGCCTAGACAGAACGAATGGCAGATGGATCCTGGTAGAATTCAATTTGATTTACTTGATTCCAACTGATTGATCTGGATTTCATAATTTACAAATGGGGTGTCTCTGGGATCTGTCCTAAAACTGTATTTGCAAAACATTATTATTAACATGAAAGGTATCAGCTCTTCATACTGAGGAATGAAGGGAGAGGATGGTTCATGGACATTACAAGAATAGAAATTATAGTTCATCCCTTGCACTGGTATTCTTTGAATGACTTTTTGCCTTTAATTCTATTTGGGGGAGTGTTTAGTATGTTGTAATATTTTCTTCTCCAACATAAAGCTAAATCTGTTTTATCTCATTTGCAAATTTTTTCCCTGCAGTTTGGCTTTTCTCATTCAAGTGTTTGGATAGTAAATTTACCTTTACACAAGTTTGTGCTCCAAGCCATATGTATCCATTTGTAGAAAGTGAAACAGAGAGTAGTTTAACATCAGTGAAATGTCAGGAAAATGCCCAGAAGGCACCAATGCAATACTTGAGTTTCAAATTTTGAGAATGGAATTAGGCCACTAAATCAGTTTTCCTGCCTGTGTCATGTACCTTAGGGAGGTGTCCTAGTTCTTTAAGAAAAGAATGAATAAACGAACCAAAGAAAGAAAGAAAGAAAATAAAAAAGAGCATCTTTATCTCAATCAGAACAACTCAGGTCTGGCTGAGGACCTGGGGGAAACTTAGGGACTTGAGACTAATTGAATCTGCATTGAAATATCCTTTTCCTTTCTTTATTAACTATCTGATTTGCTCTATAACTTTTTCCTTGGCTTGCTTGTATTATTCTTTTCTAGCTGCACAAATTGGCTATGATCCAAGGTTAGAAGACAAGAAAGAGAAAAAGAGAAAGAAAAGTGGAATTGAATCATACTTTTCAGATCCGGGGTATAACTTTCTCCTTTGTGACAGAGGAACAAATGCACCTCCTCTGGCATAGAGGAGTGAAGAGCCAGCTGTGAATGCAACATATTATTACATCCCAATACCATGGTTGAAGCTAAAACATCTTTTCTATTTCAAATGAGAGAAAGGATAACATACACTTGGGTTCATGATTATTATTCAAACCCATACTGTAAAAGCTTTGTCACATTGTAGGCTGCATTTGCTCATGACCACATTTCCTTTCCAGGGCTTGACAGATTGGGGTTTTTCAACTGTCTCCTCATTAACATGCTGCCTGTCCCCTCTCTCTGCTTTCTCTGTGCCTGCTGTGATAGTGATTGTTTTGTGTATATAGGTACCACTACCTTCAGAGATTAAGGATATATTGTGAGAAGGAATAAACCAATGGATTTATCAGCAACTGTACAAATTCCACCCATCTTTTAGACAATAACTGAAAGATCTCTCTTGGGAAAGTAAGGTTTTCTTTGGGATTCATGGGTTAGAAACTTGTATTTACAGCTATGCCTATCTTCCCCCCCCCCCCAGTCCTCCTCTTCTTCTTCTCTTTCCTCTTCCTCCTCCTCCTCCTCCTCTTCTTTTTTTTTTTTATTTTTTTGGTCCGGTCGTAGGGCCTGAACTCTGGGCCTGGGCGCTGTCCCTCAGCTCTTCAGCTCAAGGCTAGCGCTCTACCACTTGAGCCACAGCGCCACTTCTGGCTTTTTTTTCTTTTTGCTTATGTGGTGCTGAGGAATCGAACCCAGGGCCTCATGCATGCAAGGCAAGCACTCTACCACCGAGCCATCTTCCCAGCCCGTGGTCGTCGTCGTCGTCGTCGTCGTCGTCTTCTTCTTCTTCTTCTTCTTCTTCTTCTTCTTCTTCTTCTTCTTCTTCTTCTTCTTCTTCTTCTTCTTCTTCTTCTTCTTCTTCTTCTTCTTCTTCTTCTTCTTCTTCCTCTTCTTCTTCTTCTTCCTCTTCTTCTTCTTCTTCCTCTTCTTCTTCTTCTTCTTCCTCTTCTTCCTCTTCTTCCTCTTCCTCCTCTTCCTCCTCCTCCTCCTCCTCCTCCTCCTCCTCCTCCTCCTCCTCCTCCTCCTCCTCCTCCTCCTCCTCCTTCTTCTTCTTCTTCTTTGGTTTATAGCTACATTTCACAGCCAGAAAAAACAGTAAAGAGGGTAATTATTTTTATATACTATAGGGAAAAAGTGGAGAGCTTTTCCTGATTAGGATTACTGAACATTTTCTATCCATATTTGTCCTGAATATCCTGATAATCCTTACTTTTATACAAATCTTGGAAAATTAAAAGTGTATTAAAGGTGTGACTGATTTAGTTCACCAGGAAGCTTAATAAGAAAAGTATTTATTTTAATATTTGAACAATTATTTTTCAAAGGCTTGTATCAGGTCTGTATGTGTGTATGTATACACACACGCATACACACGTGCGTGCGCGCACATGCGTGCATACACACACGCACACGCACACACATATATACATATATACATATATATATATATATATATATATAGAGAGAGAGAGAGAGAGAGAGAGAGAGAGAGAGGAGATCTATGTAGCCCAGGTTGGCTTGAACTAGTGTTCAAGTTGAAACATCTGTCTCTGAAGAGCTTGGGGCTTGGATATAGGCATGCATCACCTAGGTAGGCAAGAAAGAAATATTGAATTTAGTCTTTTAGTGTTGAAGGATATATGCCCAAGAATTTATGTGAAAGATGCCTTCTCTCCATCTCAATGTCTACTCTTTTTTTTGGGGGGGGGGTGGTTCCGGTCGTGGGGCCTGAACTCTGGGCCTGGGCGCTGTCCTTCAGCTCTTCAGCTCAAGGCTAGCGCTCTACCACTTGAGCCACAGTCCCACTTCCGGCTTTTTTTCTTTTTGCTTATGTGGTGCTGAGGAATCAAACCCAGGGCCTCAGGCATGCAAAGCAAGTGCACTACCACTGAGCCATCTTCCCAGCCCCTCAATGTCTACTTTTTAAACCTAGGACCAATTTGACTTGATGGGTGGTCAATAATTGCTGATTTTATTTGAAACTATTTTTGCCCTGAATATTCTGGAGGATAGAAAAAGCATCTTGTTGTGTGCAATATAGGTGGAAAGATGTTATGTATTCTGTCTCCTACACATTTCAAGAATAGTTTCCTTGTATATTGTAGATAGGTCACTTCAGTGTGTATGTTGATGGGAACTTCTTTTCCATGATGGAGCACATAGAAAAATACTAAGAAAGCAAAATATGGAAATTTAAGCTTCAATTCAGAAAAAAGGGAGGTAGAGTTACAAATTGGTCAAAAGACTGACTGTTCATACTTTTGTCCATGCTACCTTTTTTTTTTAAACAAGTCCTAGGGCTTGAACTCAGAGCCTAGGCACTGTCCCTGAGCTTCTTTTGCTCAAGGCTAGCACTCTACCACTTGAGCCACAGAACTACTTCTGGCTTTTTCTGTTTATGTGGTACTGAGGAATGGAACCCATGGCTTCATGCAAGCTAGGCAAGCAATCTACCACTCAGCCACATTCCCAGCATGTCCATCCTATCTTAAGAATGAAAGGAATTTCACTTAACATCCATCTTATATGGTCATATGTACATAGCGTTTGGCCTTTTCTGCTTGTCCTAAACTTATACTAGTTATTGCGAATAAGGGAAACCATGGGACCTATGTTTCTTTGGGCCTGGCTTACTTCACTTCACAAGTTGTTTTTTCTTTCTTGCTATTGTTTTTAACATATCTAAAATGTACTATGTGATTTTTTTTTGTTTCTCTTGTATGTTTTTCTCCCATGGTATAACCCCTGTTTTCACTGTATTTGACATTGGTGTCCTGCATCTTATATATACATTTTTCTAATTTTTCTAATTTGGGGAGGGGTAGGGAAATAAAAAAATAGTGAAATAAGGATACAGGTTGACCTATTGTAACAATGACATAGAAGAACTATGTTGAAAACGAACTTTTCATCTTGGGGGGGAGGGGGAGTTGGGGAGGTAGGGAGGAAAGGGATGATAGGGGAAAAACAAAGGAGGAGGTGACAATGCTCAACAGGAAATGTACTCATTACCTTACTCATGTAACTATAACCCCTCTGTATGCCAATTTTTTACAATAAATATATTAAAAAGAAAAGAATGAAAGGAAGAGGCAGAACCTTGGTGTCTCACACCTGTAATTTAGGCTGAAATTCAGAGAATCAAAGTCTGTGTAAAAAAGTCCATGAGCCTCCATCATTAACAACAACTAATGTTATCAAATTAGAGCTAGAGGCCTGGTTCAAGTTTCAGCCAAGTAAGCATGATGCCTCAAGTTCACACTCCAGTACTGCCAAAAGTAGAGAGAAAGAAACAGGAAGAGGAAAGTAATAAGGAAGGAAGGAACCAAGAGAAAAGGAGAACATTTACTTTATGTATGGTCTCACTTCAGTTATAGAATGATCCATCTGTTATCAGCATTATCTGTAGCTTCCAGAATACCAGTTAAGAAGTCTTACATCTTTGCTGCTAATATTAATATTCTGGAAGATTCTGGAGATATATAAGCACCTATAGAAATCTAATATGGGCTGGGAAGGTGACTCAGTGGTAGAGTGCTTGCCTCCCATGCATGAGGCACTGAGTTTGATTCCTCAGCACCACATAAATGGAAAAAGCTGGAAGTGGTGCTGTGGCTCAAGTGGTAGAGCACTTGCCTTGAGCTGAAGAGCTGAGGGACAGTGCCAAGCCCAGAGTTCAAGCCTCATGACCAACCAAAAAAAAAAAAAGAATGAAAGAAAAGAAATCCAATATGTATATTATAAGTCTAAATGC
This sequence comes from Dipodomys merriami, assembly GCF_024711535.1. Classification (NCBI taxonomy): domain Eukaryota; kingdom Metazoa; phylum Chordata; class Mammalia; order Rodentia; family Heteromyidae; genus Dipodomys; species Dipodomys merriami. Next base: position 23,864,482 of record NW_027202270.1, on the reverse strand, counting down.
TTGCAGATTTATCTGTCATATTATCTGTCATCATAATGGTATGTAATCCATCCTTTCCTTTCTTGCACAGCTATGGTAGGTTTATCTATGTAATCTCAGTAGATCAACTTCAGAATTCCTCATATGAAATAATTTAACATTGAACACATGCATATGCCTTTGATGAACAAAAGGAGAATTACATCCTAAGTGATTTTACAATAGCATTTTAATTGCAAAACTGAAAAATGTTAAATGATGCTTGTTGGCCTCTAGACTTCTCCACTGAAACTTGATTTCCCATCTCAGTTGTGATGTTCAATGCATCACCCTTATAAAAAGGGTCTCAAGAATCCTTGTGGAAGAAGGTGGGGAGAGCGGAGAAGTTATTACAGCTGTAATCTTTGGTGATGGGTCATACTAAGGTCATAAAAAAAGACAGACTCTCCTCCTTCTGTGGTGAGCCATGGCTATAATTTTTTCCTGTTGTTGGTTGTAGGGCTTGACCTCTGAGCCTGGGTGCTTCCCTGAGCTCTTCAGCTCACAGAAAGTGCTTTACCACTTGAGCTACAGGGTCACTTCCTATAATTTTTTTAAGCTGGATATAACAGAAAATGGAAAGTAGAGCCAGGTGCTATGGTTCATGCCTATAATCCTAGCTACTCAAGAGGCTGAAATCTGAGGATTGTAGTTCAGAGCCAGTCTGAGCAGAAAAGTTCCTGAGACTCTTATCTCCAATAACTACCTAAAAACTAGAAGTGGTGCTGTGGCAAGGTGGTATAGCACTAGCCTTGAGCACAAAGTTCAGGGACAGCAGCTAGGCCTGAAAGGAAGGAAGGAAGGAAATAATGGAGCAGGGTGCTGGTCGCTCACACCTGTAATCCTAGCTACTCAAGAAGCTGAGATCTGAGGATTGTGATTCAAAGCCAGCCCAGGTAGGAAAGTCTCTTATCTCCAGTTAACCACCAGAAAACTGGATGTGGAGCTGTGGCTCAAGTGGTAGAGTGCTCACCTTGAGCTGAAGAGCTGAGAGACAGTGCCCAGGCCCAGAGTTCAAGCCCCATGACCAACACACACATATATACACTCACAAAAAAATAATGGAAACTGGGATTTTTCAGGGGTTTTTCTTGTACCAATAAAATGACAAAAATTTGGCTACTTAATACATATAGACACATGAATTTGTTGGTCAACCTATACAATTCTTGAGAAGTTCAGTTTATATTTTGTATATGAGATAAGAAAATTCCCTACAGAATCAAATCCAGGCTTGGAAGTTTATTTCTCTCTCTCTGTCTCTTAAGACCTTGGTCTCAGAGAAGCATTGTCCAATTCCCTGTGAAAAGTCAAAGTAACTCCAATTTGAGATTAACCCCACCATCTTGTGCTAGGCTGTCCTCAGAGTAACTCCAAGACAGAGGAAAAAAAAAAAACCAAACAATTCTCGGTTGCCATCAACCCTGCCAAGCCTTAAGAAACAGAACAATTGCCCAAGTGTTCCAGAAACAGAACATAATGGTTTTGAAACCATCACCATCGAACCATCAAACGTGGACAATAGTTCAGAAAAAGGGCAGTGCGGTCAGGGTGGACTCAAACCTCAGTACTATGCAATTTTTATAAATGTTAACCAGTCGTGTAACTGCTTGTGTGGAAATCCCCTAAACTTGTTTGTTCAATACTATAAAAGCTGTGCTGATTTTGTGCTAAGGGCCTCTCAGTGTCACCAGTTGTTTGCTGTGTGCTTGGAGGACCGAGCTAGTTCACAATAAACACCTCGCTGTTGATTACATCGATCTTGGTCTCTGGTGGTCTTCTTGGGTCCCAAACTTGAGCATTTCATTGGGGGCTCATCCGGGATCACCCTTATAAGTCCACCCAGACACCGGATGGAGAGGTGGAGAAAACCCAGCTGGTAAGTTAAGGCATTGCCGATTTGTAATTTTCTGTACTCTGGTTTGCCTGCAGGTTCTGGGTTTGTGGTCGGCAGAGGGCCCTGGTGGATGCACTATAGGGCCGCAGATAGGGTCTGTGGGAGATAGCCGCAGCCCCTGGAGGGACGTGGAATTCCCTCATTTTGATAAGGCAAGTGGGTCGCTCCTGCGGCTCCACCTCTGGAGGGATGTGAATCCCCTCACTTGGAAGGCCTACTCTTTTGGTCTCTGGTTGGCAATTTACAATGCGCAGCATGTCTTTGTCTTAAGTTGTGTCTTTGTGTTGAGTGTTATGTTTGTCATTTGTGGTTTATCTTAGCCTTAGCCCTTGGCCTGGGGAGGTCTGAGTATGGGGGAGAATCTGCCAGTCTGAGGGAACGGGCCCCAGGGACTTATTTCCCTTACCCCAAGATGACTGGGACTTCTCTTATGCCTTGGAAGGCCCCTGGGCCAACATTTGCAGGAATCTAAAAGTAAAATCTCTGGAGGTGAGTAGAAGGGGTTGATGGGATTTGAGTCCCACTTGTAAATGTTGGTGAGATGTCACCCCATTCACTGAGATCTGATTGTTTTTTGTTCTATGTTTCCTGAGATAGGGAAGTTTTGGGTGAGAGTGGCAGGCTCACTCAGCAGACCCTTTGGTTGTTGTCTTGTTTGGTTTTGTTTTACAATTGGTACCAGTTTTAAATATGAATCCTTGGTTTTTGTGTTTATTTGTGTTTTTGTTATTTGACCATCTCTGGGGGAATAAAAGTTCCAGCCTCCGGCTGGGCTCGGTCACAGAGAAGTCTGTGTGCTGGGTTTAGACTCTGGTCTCTGGACTCAGATTCATAATGCACTAGGGGGGCAAAGCTGGACAATTCTGTGATGCTCCAGATTGAGACGCTGTGATGCCTCTGGCATACTAATTTCTGGAGGCGATTATAGGTTTGTAAACAAATGCTTTTGGACTGAAGGTTTGAATTGTATATTGGCAAGAATTGTTTGAATAATTGACTTGAATGAGTTTAATTGGTTATAAGAGAGTGTTTTGTTTTTGTTTTGTTTCTTTGGAAGATGTAATTACTGATTGTGCTGAGTTCCTGTAGGAATAATTTAAATGTTGGAAATTTTGAATTGTGGGGATGGTGAAAGCACGCATTCGTGATCTGTGGATTTGTTTGGTTCTTCCTGGTATTCTAAAAGGCCAGTGATGGAGGTGACTACTCTTCCTTCACCATTCAGGCACCAGCTCACCCTTTTTCCCCACGGAAAGTTTCAGGGGCATCTTGAGCTAGCCTGACAGCACTGGGGTGTTGCAGGCCTGTCCCTGAAAATGAGTGTCTGCTGGGGACTTAGGGAAGTAGACCTGTACTGGTTGAACAAGCGGACCTTCCCTTGAGTCTATTATCCAGAGGAATGGTGATATCACCCCATTCTTTTGATTCTTCCTCCTTTACTTATCTGAAGTTCCATGAGAAATTAGCTCATGAGAATGCCACTGTGCCTGTTGGTTGCAATCAACACTATTGTGTCCAAGAACCTAGTGACAGGGCAGAGTCAACAGAACTGATGATTATGAACTTAGTTTGAAGCGCACCTTATATACCAATAGACAACACTTAGATTTCACTATCTTCTCAGTTTTTGTTGTTGTTTGGTCATGGGGCTTAAACTCTGGGCCTGGGTGCAGTCCCTCAGCTCTTCAGCTCAACGCTAGTGCTCTACCCTTGAGCCCCAACACCACTTCTGGCTTTTTCTGCTTATGTGGTGCTGAGGATCTCACGCATGCAAGGCAAGCACACTACCACTGAGCCACATTCTCAGCCCCCAGATATTTTTTTGTACAAGGCCTTTTTAAAATTATATAACACCCATCATTTTGAAATCTCAAAATATGTTCTGAGCAATAGTAGTATTTGATCGCTAGAGAACCTTTAGACATAGTTATGCAGTTTAATGATCCACCATTTAACGCTTTGTAAATATAGGGACAAAGAAGCTTGAAAAGGTTAAGTTAATTGCAATAGTCCTCCAATAAGTAACCATACAAACAGAGATAGGACAACAACCAGGAATGTATTTTGGCTCATTTAATATCTTTTTAAAGATATATTAAGTGAAAGTATTAAATGCCATTGACATTTGATCATCTGCAGAAAACCATTTCTAATGGATTATTTGGAATCAGGTATAGAAGATATCTACCTTTCTTTTTTTTTCTTTTGTGCTGATCTTGGGGCTTGAACTCAGGGCCTGGGCACGGTCCCTGAGCTTATTTTGTACAAGGCTTGTCCTCTTATTTTGTGTTCTGGCCCTTGGGCCACAGCCCTTCTTCTGGCTTTCTTTGGATACTTTAGTGGAGATAAGAATTGCAAGGACTTTCTTGCCTGTGCTGGCTTCAGACAGCAATCCTCGATCTCAGCCTCCTGAGTGGCTAGGATTATAAGCAAGAGCTACTGGCACCCAGCTTCTACCTCATGTTTAAACCAGATCATGAAGCCCAGAGGGCCACTGAAAGCACAGATTATTTTATTTCTTGCCTATCTTGCTAATAGGAGTTTAAGACTCTGCAAGTTCTATAAGAAAAATCATGTACTTAAGAGTACAAAAAAAGTATAACCTGCCATGTGCTGGTGGCTTACATCTGTAATCCTAGCTACTTAGGAGGCTGAGATCTGAGGAACATGGTTCAAAGCTTGCCTGGGTGGAAAAGTCCCCATGAGACTCTTATCTCAAATTAATCACTCAAAACTTGAAGTGGTAGAGAGCTATCCTTGAGCAAAAGAACTTAGGGACAGTGCCCAGGCCCTGAGTTCAAGCTCCACAACAGACAAAAAAAGTATAACCCACAACATTATTAATTACAATGAAACATATCTTAAAGTAAAACATTTGTGTGTGTGAGTGTGTGTGTGTGTGTGTGTGTGTGTGTGTGTGTGTGTGTGTGTGTGTGTGTGCCTGGAGCTTGAACTAAGGGTCTTGGCACTGTCCCTGAGTTTCTTTTGCTCAAGGCTAGAACTCTACCACTTGAGCCACAGCATTACTTCTAGCTTTTTCTGTTTATGTGGTACTGAGGAATTGAACCCAGGGCTTCATGCATGCAGGGCAAGCGCTCTACCACTGAGCCACCTTCCCAGCCCAAAGTAAAACATTTCTTAAAGTCTTTTTGTGTCATGATTGGCAGTGTAGTGAAGAATATTATTCCCTTCTCAATAATGTTTGTAAATGTATAATATAAAATATCAAGCATTCAATAAAGCATATCACACTAAAATACAGTTATAAAAATAATTTAGCCAGGTGCTGGTGGCACACTGTAATTCTCACTATTTAGGAGCTGAAATCTGAGGACTACAGTTCAAAGTAATCTGGGCAGAAAAATGCCTAAGACTCTCACTTGCAATTAACCACCCAAAAGCAAAAAGTAGAGCTGTGGCTTAAATGGTAGAGCACTAGCCTTGAGAAAAAATTAAAAGTTAGGGTCAGTGCTCACATTCTAAGTTCAAGTCCCAGGACTGCACATCCATGCACTCATGCACAGACATGCCCACCCACATGCACACACACACATGCACACAAATCAAAACAATGTGATACAGCATGTGGCTTTGATTCATAAAAGAATGTAGTATTATACATTACATAACAGAATTATAATTGATAATCATCTTCAACCTAAAGTAATGATGTATACAGTTTTTAAAGAAATGCATACCAGGGCTGAAAATGTGGCTCAGTGGTAAGTGCTTGCCTAGCATTCATGAAGCCCTGGGTTTGATTCCTCAGTACCACATACACAGAAAAAGCTGCAAGTGGCATTTTGCTTCAAGTGGTAGAGAGCTAGCCTTGAGCAAAATAGGTTCAGGGACAGTGCCCAGACCCTAACTTCAAGCCCTGGAACGGGCAAAAAAATAAAGGAAAAAAGAAAAGAAAAGAAATGCACACCAACTGGAACGAGAAATAAAAATATCTGTAAATTCCATGATAAAGCCACAGGTACTATTAATACCACTAAGATTAAGTTCTTGCATTTATGTTTCTTTTTTTTTTTTTTGGTCCAGTCGTGGGGCCTGAACTCTGCGCCTAGGCGCTGTCCCTCAGCTCTTCAGCTCAAGGCTAGCGCTCTGCCACTTGAGCCACAGCGCCACTTCTGGCTTTTTTCTTTTTGCTTATGTGGTGCTGAGGAATCGAACCCAGGGCCTCAGGCATGCAAGGCAAGCGCTCTACCACTGAGCCACTTCCCAGCCCACATTTATATTTCAATAAATACTACACTTGTTAGGTATTAGTAATAATAAATGATTTTCTTTTCAATTCTGGCTCTAGGTTTTTTTTTTTAAATTCTGTTGCTGGTTCCCTATCTGTGATCTCAAGGGTAAGGACTTCTTGGTTAAGTTTCCATATTATTTTCATTACTTGCTTCTCCGAGATGGTATTCAAATAAGGATTACTAACAAAGCAAACTAGTGACTGGCTGGAGGAGAATTAAGTTAGCAGAAGACTGTAAGAGCATAGTCTGGGGTGGGGGTGGGGGGGAGGTAATTATAATTATAATTATAAAGTCATAAGCATTTTGTTTCCCATGGCATTCTTCATGCTTTCTGTGTAATCTTGCTCTGAATCAAGTGTTTCTGAGTGATTGCTATAATCCTATTAGATGTACATGTTAGTGACAATGTTTTAACTGTGACATAGGTACATAAGGTAGACAGATTTGCATTCTACAGGGAGACATGGACATTTGGGTTCTTTTGCACCTGGGTAGATGGAGAAAGGGATGTGTTTTGGCTGCTATAGGCATTTTTCAATCAACAGATCAGATGTTTCTCTTTCCTGTCATAAATCCACTGCAGCTTTTATTTGGAAAACAGAGGGAAGTATTCTTTTTCATTTTGCTCTTGGTTCTGTTTACCCTGGCAGTAACTTCCCTAGGGGCAAGCAAATACTCTTTCAAGTTGAACATCTCATTTGCAGAGCTGTCACTTGAGGTGATAGTCATTTGTAGCTTAGAGAGGAATGAATACATTCATAGGAGTGAACAGATGGGTTAATAAAACTGTCTGAGGTTGTAAACTGGCTCTCAGGGGTCTTCAGGGATATCCATCCTGGTGTCGTGATGCTGAAAATTGAACTACCAATAGTCCACTAGATTATAAGCACCTTGAAAACCAGATTTGCTCCTAATCTACACCAGGCCCTTGACAACCCAGAATAGAGAGCCATGGTTTTCCTTCTAGGCTTTGAGACATAAAGATGGCTCAGGCTCTGCTGCTGTCATGTAGTCATTAAAATGCCCAGAGAACATATTGAAGCTAGGATACGTAATCACATTAAAAAAAAAGAATCAAAATAGATTGCCTGCTATTTGTATTCTAAAAGCGTGCCTTTGTTACTTCCTAACTTTTCTGACGATGAAATGGTTTTGACATCTTAAACAAAATGATAAATAATGGCACACTTGCTTTTTAAAGAATTGATACTTGTAAGGCTTTGAGTGAAGAGACTCTCGAGTTGGTTCTGTCACTTACATTCCTATGCTCTCTAGTGTCTGTAGTGAGTCTACCGGTGGCTTATAGTTCATTACAGTAAGCATTTAAGAGTTATTTTGAAGCTATCTAAGAAGGGAAAACTGGGAAGGCAGTGGAGAGGCTGTTGTGATTTCTTGGTTTTTACCAAGATCAATTGTCAGAATGCCCATGGCATGCAGAACTGCTGCTTGGTAATAGAAGGCAGTGGATTTTGACTCTGGCTACATATCACAATCCATCAGTGAACTTTTGAAATATGCCAATTAACGGTGAGCCTTTTGTGGATAGGGTTCTGTCTTTGGCCTAGATTGAAAGCACTCCAAGGGATTCTGATGCTCAGTCAGGGTTGAAAATTATTGGGAAATGAATGCGAATATCAACCTCACAATGGCGAGAAACAGGCCATGAGCACACAGTTCTTTATTTCTAACCTCAAGTTTATTACTGATCATATGCTTTCTTATACTGTAGTTGACTTAACCTCCATATTTCAAAGTTCTTGACTATACAATCACAGCCCTCTCATTTGTAACTCATCTCCCATGGAGGCGTCTGGCTTCTCATTAGCCTGGCATTGGCCCAGCAGTGTGGTACCTGGGGAACACTGGCAGCTCTCTGTGATGTGTTTACACTCAGGAATTGAGACGACAACTAAGTAATGCCAGAAAACCCAGGAACCACATACATCAAATTTTTAATGTAAAATTACCCACATCCACATTTATGCAAAACACCTGCAATGAACAAAATGTCAAAATTGCATATGAAAACAGAGTCATAACTCTTTGCAATACCAGCCCCTCTCCTAGGAGTGGAAATTTAGCCTTTCCTGCAACAGGAAGATTACTGCCTTCCTTGCTATCCATTCCAGCTCAGGGGAATATAATTTAATCCTAAGGCTCTTTCTCTTCTCATATTTCCCTCTTGCCTATTAAACCTATTCAGGAGAATCTTCTTAGTTCTTCATGCAAAATTAGGCTTTAATTTTTGGAAACAAAGAAAAGTACTTAGCAGGTGACTTTCATGTTTTACTTTGTCATAGGTGTATGTGTATGCATGTGGGAATGATGGGTATTTCTGTCTATCCTTTGTGTTTCTTTTTACAAAAAATAAATAAATAAAGGTGGTAGGGGAAATTGGTAGGGCAAATCCAAATAATCTTCTTTTTTTTTGGTCATGGGGCTTGAACTTTGTGCCTGGGCACTGTCCCTCAGCTCTTCAGGTCAAGGTGAGCGCTTTACTACTTGAGCCACAGTGCCACTTCGGGTTTTCTGGTGGTTAATTGGAAATAAGAGTCTTACAGACTTTTCCTGCCTGGGCTGGCTTTGAACTCTGATCCTCAGATCTCAGCCTGGTAAGTAGCTAGGATTACAGGTGTGAGCCACCAGCACCTGGCCCAAATAGTCTTATTTCTCAAATATTCAGATCATATTGTCACCAAAATGCCCTGCTCCCTATACCAAGAATGTCTGATAAACCTGGCATGTCCGGGGCATCTGCCTTAGGGTGCTACAATTTGCATAAGGCAATGCTGAGCTTACCCACCCCGTCCTTGGCTATCCAAGCAAATGAAACAAAACCATGCATGGCTCTGTGTGTGCAAAGCCTGCTGTGCCAGCTAGTCCTTCTACCTCTTCTGCCATCATTCAGAAAAACTTAGTTAAGGAAGAGCCATTTGGTTATCAGCATTTCTTCCTTCCCCCCTTTTTTTTTTCAGATATGCCCTAAGTACCTTGTTCCTCTAGTCACAAATAAAAGTCAGCATAGCAATCAACTCTAACAAACTGAGTCCTTTGGAGGAGACCTTGTGCAAACACATTTGTGTGTCAGAAGGTCATGTGTCTTGGTAAGAAATAAGGACAATCAGTTCTTGGCAGCCAGATAATAATAGGACAAAGAGATCATTGCAAGGATTTTGACTATTTCTCAAAATGAGACAAAAGGCTCTATGAGGATGCTGAACAGAGAAGGGACATGTCGAAATAAAAATGAACCAGAGTCACACTTCTTTCAAGCTGGTTCCTGAATGCTCCTCAAACATGCCAGGCATGTCCTGCCATTGGTGCTTGCTGCTCTGTCTGCTTGGGGTCTTGCCCCTAAGAAGCCTCATGACTTGGTACCTCACTTTCTCAGAAGCATCTTCCTTGGCTGCTATTAATTCTTAAACTCTATTTTTCCTCCCTGCTTTATTTCCAACCATAGCACTTATCATCATCTGATCACTTACTTTGTTTATTTTCTGTCAAATAAAACTACCCGTATTCTGGGCAACTGCTATCTTTTCATCAAATAAGGAATGGAAACCATATACCTGATCATATCTTCCCTCTCCTTTCCACTAGCTCTAATAATCTCAGCAAAATGTGGATAGGATCTGATTTAGAAACACATTCCTCTGTACTAGCTCTTCTTGAGTTCATCTTACTATTTGCTCATCATTACTTTTTACTCTTCATGTACTTTTAAAAGAATAAAAGAACATTACTGTATTGTCTATGTCTTGTTTCCAATGTTTTTTTATTCCTGGAAGTTAGCTGAATCACAAAGATCCTCTTCATACTCTTAATGCCTGCCAAAATATTTTTTCCATATACAACTTGTTAATTTAATGAATGCCATCTGTGAACACAGATATTAAGAAGTTTATAGCATGGGGCTGGGAAGGTGGCTCAGTGGTAGAGCACTTGCCTTGCATGCCTGAGGCCCTGGGTTCGATTCCTCAGCACCACATAAGCAAAAAGAAAAAAAGCTGGAAGTGGCCCTGTGGCTCAAGTGGTAGAGCGCTTGCCTTGAGCTGAAGAGCTGAGGGACAGCAGCACCCAGGCCCAGAGTTCAGGCCCCATGACCGGACCAAAAAAAAAAGAAGAAGAAGAAGTCTATAGCAGTTTATATAGAGTGATTTGGTTTGGGCAATTTTGTGAGCAGATTATGAGTCAAGTGAGAGAAAAATAAAAATGGGAAATATTTTTCCAAAGAGAAAAGTCATAGTACCTGATTTGGAATGGTCTTCTTGCCTACTACCTGCCATGAACCTTTCCACTTTGAGTGAAAGATTAAGTTTTTAGCCTCTGTCCTCCAGCAACTGAATGAAGACAAGTGATCCATTATCCTTTCTACACTTTAAAGCAAGGAAGTACTAGATTAGCTCAGTGTTTCTCACAGCTTAATACGCCTTAACTCACCTGAAAAGCTTTTGGAAAAACATCCCAATTCTTTGGGACTATTTTCTAGAGATTCTGATTTTCTTTGTCATTAGACCCAGACAATGATCTATTTTTTTAAATTTTCTTTTATTGTAAAGATGCTATACAGAAGGGTTACAGTTACATGAGTAAGGTAATAAATACATTTCTTGTTGAGCATAGTTACCCCCTCCTTTTTCTCTTACTATCCCTTCCCTTCCCCACTTCCCTCACTTTCCCCCCCCCCGCAAGTTGTAAAGTTCACTTCCAAAATAGTATCTTGTGAGTATCATTGTTGCAATGGGTCATCCTGTGTCCTTATTCCAGTGTCTTGTTATTCCCCTTCCCCTCCCCAAATTAGATAAATGTATATACAAGATGCAGGGTACCAAAATCAAGTACAGCGACAACAGGGGCTCTCTAGGTGATTCTTTTGTGCAGGGTGTGAGGACCATTGACTTCTCGCTACCGCTTTGCTGGCAATGATCTTCTGTGACACAGTGGATAATTTAAGTCCTAACTACAGAAAAAGTCAGCAGGGCCAGTGAATCCATTGATAATTTAACTGGAAGCTATATTTAGATGCTGCCACTAGATGGTGCAGGCAATTCTTGAGAAGGAGGAGATGCTGGTTATTTGGGAGTTTCTCTTCTCCCTTTGTGATACACTGACTCAGCTTAGGTAGCTTTGCTGGGACATGACACTAGAGCTCAGAAAGTGCAGCTGTTTTGCTTGACAAGTTGATGGAAAGGGACTCATTAAATAAACCTAGTGTCTGGAGGGAGAGAGAAGGTGAGCTCCTTGCATAAATATTAGTTCACATTTCCTCTTACATCCAGCAGGTGTGTTTTTCTCCCCTTTTCCTTCTCTGTATCTTTCTGCCATCTTTACCAGTGCCCTCTCTTTTTCCCACTTCTGCTTCTAACTACTCTTTACTATGGTAGTTTAAACTTTAGTTTACCAACTTCAGGATTGATAAAAACTTCAGGAATCCAATCGTGATTGGAACTCAACATTGTTTGCATGTGCGCAAGGGAAAGTTCTTTTCTAAGGGACTTTTCTAAGGGTCATGTTTACTATTGAGGGCAGTACCAGTCAAATCCAGGATGGAATGAAAGAATTTTATGACCTATCAGACATTCAGACAGACAGACACACAGATACAGACATAGCCACACAGACAGGTACAGACACAGACACACAGATATACAGACACACAGACACAGACACAGACACAGACACAGACAGACACAGACACAGACACAGACACACAGACACAGACACACACAGACACACACACACACACACACACACACATATACAACCAAACAGTCAAAATCCTTTTCTCTTTAGAGCTGAAGAAGGGCAGGGCTCAAGCTCCTAGCGTGTACATAACAAGGTGGGCTTCTGCACTGCTTTTCACGGAAAGATCTCAAAGTCCATTTTGCTGCTTTATTCTATAAAGCTGCCTTTTTCCTCCTCCTGAACTGTCAAAATAGAAAGATGTGTTGTGACTTTTTTCAAAGGGCTTGTATTTCTTCTCTGGCTTTGTTCCACCAGCTGCTTGTGCTCAGGGAGATGCTTATTCTCTCTGTGCTGGGAAGCAGGACTGTGATTTCTTCTTCCCGAGTGACAAGGAGCGATGGGTCACTGCCTGCAACATTGGAGCAAAGCATGGAGTGTGTCCATTGGTGATGATTCCTTGTTTACTCATCTCTGTTTTGCACCTGGGAAACAGCAGTTTCCAGTTGCCATTAAATGGAGCAACTAACCAACCAACCAAAAAAAAAACTATATCAGGTAAAAAAAACCCAAATACAACAAAGAAGTGTTTTTAGATATTAAATCTAATGTTTATCTAGTGCTAAATTAAATAGGCTAAGTGCCTCCTGTATGTAATGTTTTAAGCATTTGATATGTGTCCTATTGTGTAATCTTTCCTTTTTTTTTCTTGTCAATGTAATATACAGAGGGGCTACAGTTACAGAAGTAAGGTAATAAGTACATTTCACGTCCAACTTGTTACACCTTCCCTCATTTTTCTCCTACTTTTGCTCCTCCTCCCAGACCCCTCCCCCAGTTTGTACAAATCATTTACAACATATTGTCTTGTGTGTATCGCTGTTGCATTGGCTCCCCCTTGTCCTTTGTCTTGCCATTCTGTTGTTCCCCTAACCTTCCCTAATTCAGATAAATATATGTACAATCCCAGGGTGCTAAAATCAAATACTGTGATAACAGGGGATATACCACAGGGGAACAAACATACAAAAGATACAAGAAATCACATAGTACATTAAAAACAGCAACAACAAAGGAAAACCTCTTATGTCCATATATTGGAGTTCATTTCCCTTAGTATCATCTTATTTGGTCATATGTACATAGCTATTGAGCTATTCTGCTCATTTGCTAAGATTATCCTAGACATATACTAATTACTGCAAATAAGGGAAACCATGGTAATCTTTACATCAAAGTCCTGAGCTAATTCTGTTATTATTTCCACTTGACAGATAAGGAAACTGAAGAAATACAGAATTCAATTAAACTACTATGATCAAACAATTGATAAGTAGCTAGCCCAGTCTCTGAGTTCAAGTGATTAAATATAATATATTGGGGGTGGGGGAGGGGGAGAGATGGGAAGGGATGAGAAGGGGAAACAAAGGAGGAGGCTATAATGCTTGATAAGAGACGTACTCATTACCTTGCCCACGTAATTGTAACCCCTGTGTTTGGGATTTTCACAATAAAAACAAACAAACAACAAATTATATATTGGTCTTTTATTCAGAATCTATAGTGTTATGTATTGGAATCATGTCCATATAAAAGGTTGCTTAGCCACCCCCGTAATCCTACCTACTCAGGAGGCTGAGATCTGAGGATCATGGTTCAAAGCCATCCTGAGCAGGAAAGTCCGTGAGACTCTTACCTCCAATAAACCACCAGAAAATGAAGTGGCACTGTGGCTCAAGTGGCAGAGCTCTTGTCTTGAGCTGAAGAGCTCAGAGACAGCATCCAGGCCCAGAGTTCAAGCCCCATGACTGACAAAAAAAAAAAAAAAAAAAAAAGGTAGGTTATACCTACCCTGTATTCCCTGTTGAAGTAGCTGCATTTCCTTTGCTATAAGACTGTGCAGATGCTCCATACCCAGCTCCTCCCCATTCTGGAGAGGCTAAGTTTATTGTGGAATAACACTTCTTATTGGTGGGACAGTCCAGAGAAGAAAACAGCTTCCTAATTCTTAATTGTTATTGACATTGTCCATTGTTTGTACAATCCTAAGTAAGTTTGGAAAGTGAGCAATTGGAAGAATGATTCTTGTCTGCATTTTTGTTACCTTTTTAAGACAATGTTTTTCCAGTGTTTAAGATATGCTAAGTGCCTACCATGTAGCCCATGATTGTTTTGAAGTCCTGATGAATTCTGGGAATACAGGCATGAGCCACCAAACTCAGGCCTTATCAATTCTTTTTATCCTTTTTTTTTTTTTTTATTTTTCAGATTCCCTTCTGCATTCCCTGAAAGAGTCCAGAGATAAGACTCAACACACACGAAAATCTGAGATGTATTTGGGAACCTTCTCCTATGTCACTATAGGAGAAAATATTTAACAAAATATTTAACTAGTGAATGCCTAGAGGAAAGTAGCAACCATTTGCATTGCCTAGGATAGAGTGTTCTCAATATGATTCATAATTATCCTTTGATCTAGCTCCAGGAGAGTGTCATAGTATCAAAAAATGGAGACTATAGAAGGAAGAAAGCCCATCACTAGGGCTTTGAAAGTCCTTCAATCAACATTTCATAAAGGGACTGTAGCCACTCAAGAGAGAAAATGAGCAAAACTCAAGACAGAAACTAAGCATCCATCACACTGTGGTCTACCCCAATGGGTCAAGGACAGGACAAGGCGATGCCTAGAACAATTTAAAAAGGCTATTAGAGAGCTCGTTACCCGCACCACACTGCTAAGAATCAGTACTCTTTCTCAAGGAAAAAAAAAAAAACTGCATACTAAACTTTTATCTTTTATAGTTTGGAGTATGTATCCAACCTTTCATGCTTTTCTCATATATCCACTCATACTTCTCAGTAAATTCATTCATATCAAAAGTTATAGAGCTGGACATAGAGTTAGACTGAGAGTTTCTCTGTCTCTTATTCTGTCATTGTATCATGAGCTGAATTGAATTTCAGATGTAACCTTCAATGGCCTCCTAACATCTGATCAGCTATTTTTACAAGCAGCTCAAATTAAATATGATCAAAACTGAATTTGCAGCTGGGCGCCGGTGGCTCAAGCCTGTAATCCTAGCTATTCAGGAGGCTGAGATCTGAAGAACATGCTTCAAAGCCAGCTCTAGCAGGAAAGTCCATGAGGCTGTTACCTCCAGTTAACCACCAGAAAACCAGAAGTGGCGCTGTGGCTCAAGTGATAGAGTGCTCACCTTGAGCTGAATTGCTGAGGGACACGGCCCAAGCCCAGAGTTCAAACCCGAGGATCAACAAAAAACAAAACAAAATGAAAAACACAACAGCAAAACCACCACCAACAAAAACAAAACAAAACCACACACAATAAAACTGAATTTGCCATCTTCTACTTATATGTCTTCATTCTCCTGGCAACTGTGCGTCACAGAGTTTTCTCCAAACTGGCTCCCTAATTGTTGAAGCCTGAAATACTGATGCTGCCATCTTCTACTACTTTCTCTCTCACTGCCTTTTCCATCTAAACGCAAGGCCCATATTTCTGTTTCCTAATGCTGCAAGAACTCAATATTGTCTTTTCTTCTTTCCCAGGGCCTTTAAGTTCAACCACTTATCGCTTCTCATCTATATTATTGACTTTCTGTCTCCTTTCTGACCACATTCCTCCACTCCTTTGCTTTGTTTTAGTGGTTATTTTAAAATGCATATCAGATATCAGTTCTTTGCTTAAATTCATTCAGCAACTTTATAGTATAAAGCGAAACTGTGACAAAGCCCTTTATGATTGCAACCCTTGCTGTGTTTTGTAAGTCTACCCCACTCGTTCAATGTAGTTCTCTAGACGGGTGGTTAGGCTCATTTTTTTTCGGGGGGGGGGGGGGAGGGGGTCTGGTCGTGGGGCCTGAACTCTGGGCCTGGGCACTGTTCCTCAGCTCTTCAGCTCAAGGCTAGTACTTGAGCCACAGCACCACTTCCAGCTTTTTTTTTTTTTCTGCTTATGTGGTGCTGAGGAATCGAACCCAGGGCCTCAGGCATGCAAGGCAAGCGCTCTACTACTGAGCCACCTTCCCAGCCCTAGGCACATCTTTTTGTCTTCATGTGTTGCTAACTCCTATTTGTTCGTCAAAACTCAACTGCAGACACCTCCTCCAGGAAGCTGTTTGTTTTTGCCGGTCCTGGGGCTTGAACTCAGGGCCTGGGCTCTGTCCCTGTGTCTCTCTTTGCTCAAGGATAGTACTCTGCCACTTGGGCAGCCACTCTACTTCCATCTTTTTCCTCTTATGTGGTACAGGGCCTCATGCATGCTAGGCAAGCATTCTACCACTAAGCCAATATACATACATACACATATATATATATATATATATATATATATATATATATATATATATATATATATATATATGGTGTACAGTTAAGATTTTGATTTTTCTTTGTGTCTCTAATATATTTCCAATTCCTATCTCTATCATCTTTTGGTATTAGGCATTTCCCCTCTTTATCAGTTACTGATTAAAATATTAGCTTTAATCCCTTTTAATTTTTTCTTTTCTTTTTCTATTCTTTAAAAATGTTTGTGTGTCTGTGTGTCTGTGGTTCTGTGGCACTGAGTTTTGTCCTAGCCTCCTCTGTCCTTATAATGTTTTTAAACAAGAAAGTATTTTGTAACAGAACTTTTAATCCTACTTTATTAATAATTTTAACCTAAAAAAAATCCCAGGAGACAACATATTGAACTTTTTAAAAAAAAAATCTAATTCCTTTAAGTTAGTCTTCTTGCTGTAATTGCACTTTTCTCAGCAGTTAAAGGTTTGGCTGTATCAGAGATTAATGTACTTTATTGGTGCATAATCTTCAAAGAGAGTCTTAAGGTCTCCAAAGCATAGAGAGAGCACATGCCTGGGTCACAAGTCCAGGGGGGCACCCTTGTTCATGACTTCTTGTAAGGTAAAAGTTTCTATTTGTCAGAGATAAAATGGGTAGGCCAAGAGAAGCCCCATTCATAAATTTGGTCTGGGTCAGATTCAATTCACAGATATTAACTAGTGGAGGCATAAGCTGCAATTGTTAGTGGCCTTGAACTGCCCCACCTTGTGTCTTGAGAAATCAATGTGGCTTTGTTCAGCAGTGACTGCCTAAAAGCACCATAAATCAGAAGCTTCCATAGGGACCTTTCATTGTCAAGGTAATGGCTAAGAAAAATGATAGCAGTTATTCCCATTTACACACTTTAGCCTTTTCTTTCCTCATTGATGTGCCTTCCAATTTCCTTTTCTTTTTTCCTGTATCTGACTAACAGGAACATACAGTGTTTGAAGAGCATGTGATATCAAATGGCAAAAAGTTTTTTAATAATTTTATTTATTGAAACTCACCGTGGCTTCGCTGTATTTTGAGTGAGTCAAATTCTCATACAGAAAATGGCTTTTGCCTTATTGATGGCTATAAATCTTTTATAAATTCACGTCATGATTAGAGATTAAACTAGGTCATTTTGCATAATATCTATGTAACTGGAGTCTATTCATTTGCCCCTAAAATGTGCCTCAATCGAGTAGACTTTTGGTGGTTATGTTACCATAGTTTGCCCTTGATGTGGGTCTATACCCTCACAATGTCCTGACACTTTGATAAGTTTGATAAGTTGCCAGAAGCTTGTCAGTGATTGGTAAGGTAGAGAAGGTTGTGAATGATTTACTGTGTCACAAATTAGACCCACAGTGGTCTGTGTGGTGGTGTCTTATGTAGGAAAAAGGTTCTTCTAGAGATATTTTTCTGGGTTCTCATGCTAAATGCTAATTTTTATCCTCTACGTGTTCTGCTTTTTTCCATATAAAAATAAATCAGGATTTTTAGATACATTTTTTTCATTAGGTAGCGCTCTACCACTTGAGCCACAGTGCCACTTTTGGCTTTTTTTTCTGCTTATATGGTGCTGGGGAATCAAACCCAGGGCCTTATGCATGCAAGGCAAGTGCTCTACCACTGAGCCACCTTCCCAGCCCCTCATTAGGTAATTTTTTCCATTCTTACAGATGAGGGTGTCCATAGATGAAGTTCCAGGCAATGAGGTGAAAGTGGAGGTGATGTGCAACTTATAGGAAGTATTTTTTTTACAGGGAGGGACTTTTTTCTCTCTTCATGTTAAATATAAATATGATGGCTGAAGCTTCAGCAGACCTTTTGGGTCATGAAATCTCGTTTGGGAAAGGGAGGTATGTTAAGGAAAGAAGCTTATTTCTTGATTCTGTGGCAAACTGAAGCAGTCTAACTTCTAGATTTAGTAGAGAGAAGAGAGAACTAAGTTTCTTTCTTCCTTCCCTTCCCTTCCCTTTCCTTCCTTTTCCTCCCCTCCCCTCTCTTTCCCTCCCCTCTCCTCCTCTCCCTTCTCCTCCCCTCTGCTGTGTTCTCCTCCCCTCCCCTTCCCTTTCCCTTTTGTGCCAGTTCTGTAGCTTGAACTCAGAGCTTGGGCACTGTCCCTGAGTCTCTTTGTGTTCAAGGCCAGAGCTCTACCACTTGAGCCACAGTGACACTTGTAGCTTTTTCTGAGTGGTTTATTGGAGAGATACTGTGCTGTAGATTTCTCTGCTTGGGCTGACTTCCAACCACAATCCTTAGATCTCAGCCTCCTGAGTAGCAGGGATTACAGGAGTGAGCCCCTGATACCAGGCTAAGTTCCTATATTAAGTTTTTAGCTATTTTTAGTTTTAAGTTTTGTTTTTTGTTGGTTGTAGGGCTTGAACTCTGGGTCTGGGCACTGACCCTGAGCTCTTCAGCTCTTCAGCGCCACTTCTGGTTTTCTGGTGGTTATTTGGAGATAAGAATCTCATGGGGAAGCCGGGCGCTGGTGGCTCACGCCTATAATCCTAGCTACTCAGGAGGCTGAGATCTGAGGATCGCAGTTCAAAGCCAGCCCGGGCAAGAAAGACCGTGAGACTCCTATCTCCAATAAACCACCAGAAAACCGGAAGTGGCGCTGTAGCTCAAGTGGTAGAGCGCTCGCCTTGAGCTGAAGAGCTGAGGACAACGCCCAGGCCCAGAGTTCAAGCCCCACGACCGACAAAAAAAAAAAAAAAAAAAAGAATCTCATGGGGAATTTCCTGTCTGGGCTGGCTTTGAACCGAGATCCTCAGATCTCTGCCTCCTGAGTAGGCTAGGATTACAGGTATGAGCCATAGGTGCTCATCTTTATTTTTAGTTTTTGAATCCAATTCTATGATCTAATAAAAAATCTTGAGAACTAATAATTCGATGATTCCTAAATTCTAGAACAAGATTTCTGATGACTTGATTTTCCCAGGCAGATGAGTCACAGACCCTTCAAACCTTAACTTGCCAGATTTTAACTCAGTCATTCCACTCTCTGTTTGCTCCTCTTATGCTTTAATTTCTATTTATTTCCAAAGTAAAACTTCATGCCTTTTAGTAATCTCTTCCTTGTATTTATTCATGTATTTATTCTCCTTTTCCTTATTTGACCCTTGGTCTATTGGCATGGCTATGCTTTGTCACTTGTGAGTTTATGTATTGGAATCTTGTCCCTCAGTGTAGTGAGGGTGAGATGGGGAGAACTTTTAAGAGATGAGAGCTAGTGGACCTTAGGTGCCTGGGTTGCGATCCTAGGAATAGAATACTGGTGTTTTGGAAAAAGAAGTTTTTGCCAGAATAATTTTTTTTTTTGGGGGGTGGGGAGGTCTGGTCGTGGGGCCTGAACTCTGAGCCTGGACACTGTCCCTCAGCTCTTCAGCTCCAGGCTAGCGCTCTACCACTTGAGCCAAAGCACCACTTCTGGCTTTTTTTTTTCCTTTGTGCTTATGTGGTGCTGAGGAATAGAACCCAGGGCCTCATGCATGCAAGGCAAGTGCTCTACCACTGAGCCACCTTCCCAGCCCCCAGAATTAAAAGCAGAGCCTGGTCCTACCCAATGTGTCTTTGCTTCCTGTTTTGTTATGGGGACTTTTTCCTCTAATACATACACTAGACATTTACCACTTGGCTCTCACGAGAGCCCATGCCATGCTCTTCAAAGTTTCAGCCCCTAGCACTTCGAGCTAAATAAAGTCTTTATATTCCCCTGCCACAAGCATTTTATTACAACAGTAAACAGCTGGTTAGTCCAGACACTATAGATTGGTTTGAACTAATAGAATTCTAGAAAAATGGAATCATACAGATTATTTTTGTTTAGCTTTTATTCCCACCAAGTATTATTTTTTAAGATACATCCAGATTGTCAGGCACAGCAATCACTTGTTCACTTATTTCCATCTGGTGAGTTGTATCCAATTGTGTGGACACACAATACATTTTGTTATATTATTCACTTGTGTGAATATCATGTTATTTTGACTTGTTTCCAGATGTTGGCTATGAAAAATAACGACTATTTATTTATTTCCAATGCTAAGAACATTAGAAAATGTGCTTCTTATGGACATATGCTTTCATTTCTGTTGGGTAAAAATCAAGGAATTGAATGAGAAGATCATGGGGTATGCTTTTTAAGAAAAAAAACCCTTAACAATATTTATCAACATTACATTCCCAATATCTGCATATAACAATATTTTGCACACCAGTCCTTTTAATTTCAGTCATTCTTAAAAGTAGGAAAAGCTATCTCATTTTATTTTTGGCTGACATTTCCCCAGTAACTGGCTTTTTGAAAGAATATCTAATACAGAATTGTAGATGGACAAATCTGATTTTATTTTGCTAGTTTAAATTTGTTGCTTTATTTGCATTATTTTCCATGTGAAATCCACTGACATTCTTGTCTTCTTTTTTTATATTTTTCTCTTTTCTTCTGTTTGTAGGATTTTTCTCTATGGCTGGTTTTAAGCAATTTGCTGTGTATCTTCTTGGGGCTTTCTTTATGTGTCTGTGCTTAAAGACTGTTGAGCTAAGCTGGGCACCAGTGGCTCACTCATGTAATCCTAGCTACTGAGGAGGCTGTGATCTGAGGATTACTGTTCAAAGCCAGCCTGGACAGGAAAGTCTGTGAGACTCTTATCTCCAATAAACCATCAGAAAACCGGAAGTGGCACTGTGACTCAAGCAGTAGAGCACTTGCCTTGAGCTGAAGAGCGCAGGGACAGAACCTAGGACCAGAGTTCAAGCCCCACGACTGACAACAAAAAAAAAAAGACTGTTGAACTTCTGTTAATTATGCGTTTACATCAAATTTATTAAAATGTAGGCATTGTTTTTTAAAATAGAATTTTCTGTTTCTTGTGCTTTTTTCTTTTGGGGGCTCCAAGTACTTACATATTAGATGACTTGCACCAGTGTTTGGTCCATTCTTACATGTTTCATTGTAAAGAGCATCGATTGCTTTGTCTTTGAGTTCATTGATCTTTTATCCTGTAGTATCTACTTTAGCATTAGTCATATGCAATGGATTTTTTAATATCAGAAATTATAATTTTCAACTTTATAAGTTTAATGAACATCTTTTTTAATAGTTCTTATACTCCTAAAAATTAGTTTTAAGTGCTTTAATTTTGTCTGCTAAGTTGAGCATATCTGCCAGCTCTGAATCAATTTTGATTTATTGATTTTTCTCCATATTTTCTTGCATCTTTGCATACCTGGGAATTTTTTTATTAAATATCAGATGCAGTCATTGATGCAGGATGCTTTTGCATTGATATAAATATTTCTGAGCTGTGTTCTCAGATGCAGCTAAGCTGCAGTGTGACATTTTGATATGATTTCCTAGGTGAAACCATACTGATTTTCAGACTAATGCTAATTATTCTCCACTACTGAATAATATTTTTCTTTTTTGTTGTTGTCGTTGTTAGTTGTGGGTCTTGAACTCTGGGCCTGGGTGCTGTCCCTGAGCTCTTCAGGTCAAGGCTAGTGCTCTACCACTTGACCCACAGTGCCACTTCTGGTTTTCTGGTGGTTTATTGGAGATGAGAGTCTCATGGACTTTTCCTGCCTGGGCTGGCTTTGAACCACAATCCTCAGATCTCAGATCTCAGATCTCTCCTTAGTAGCTAGGATTACAGGCATGAGCTACTGCTACCTGACTGAATAATAGTTCTTTTTCTGGTTTTGGGTAACTTCCTTACATGTAAGTGATGAATACTTAGAAAATACCCAGTATAGATCTTTATGTTCTCTGTGAAGCTCACTGTTCTACAAAACTCTGCTAAGAATTCTACATGGCTTTGAACTCACAGCTCTATCTTCTGAAACTCAAGGAGTCCACTGGACTCTGTCTCAGTCATTTCTCCCAGAGAAGGACTGGAGAGTTCTTCAAACACTACAGTGGAGAAATTACATGGATCACATCATTGTAGTTAGTTTGTGATGGCTGTTCGTGGCTGTTATTTTCCCAAGTCTGGAAAAACAGTTGTTTCATTTTACACTATTTTGATTGTTTCATGTAAGACAGTTTATTCAGTCCCTGTTACTCCATCTTAGTAAAAAAACAAAGGGGAGAGGGCTTTATTCACTTGTAATTGGCATTGTTACCACATCTACCCTTTAAAATGTATTACTTAATGATTTTCAGTATATTCTCAGAATTGTCCAGCCACCCACCTCTACTTTCTATTCATCTTTTTCTGTTCCATTGCCTTCCTACATCCAGCCCAGATATCTCCCAATGATTTATACTGTGCTTCAGAGAATTGCCTTTTCAGAACATTATTTAACTGAAACCAGACAATATGTGGCTTTTTGCATCTGTCACTAGGATAAAATTTTTGTTATTTTTTTGTCCATGTGATAGTATTTATCAGTAGTTTTATGATTGAATCATATCCCTTTGCCTGAATATACCATATTGTGTTTATTGTATTTACTAGTTTATCAACTGATGGATGTTTGGATTGTTTTTACTTTTGAGTAATTGCTGGTAATGTTTCTGTGGACATATGTATGCTCACTTTTGTATAAGCATATTTTTCATTGCATTCCTCTTGAGTACATACTTAAGGACTCCTAGGAGGACATTCTAATCATAAGTGTTAGATCATATAATAAATTTATGTTTAAATTTTAAAAATCAAAACGGCTTGGCACAGCTTGGAATAGAACTGAAGACCCAGACCGATGGCCACCTAATCTTCGATAAGGCAGCCAAAAAAAAATAGGATGGAAGAAAGAGAGCCTCTTCAGTAAATGGTGCTGGCAAAATTGATTAAACACCTGTAGAAAACTAACGTTATATCTTTATATATCACCCTGCACCGGAATCAATTCCAAATTGATCAAAGACCTCGAGGTAAAAGCAGATACCCTGAAAACATTACAGAAAGGAATAGGAGAAACACTAGGGCTCCTTGGCACAGGCCAAAATTTTCTTAATAAAGACCAAGAAGCGGGGGGGGGGGGGGATGGGAAGGGATGGGAAGGGGAAACAAAGGAGGAGGCAACAATGCTTGATAAGAAATGTACTCATTACCTTGCCCATGTAATTGTAACCCTTCTGTATGGTATTTTCACATACACACACAAAAAGACCAAGAAGCCCAACAAATCGAAGAAAGGTTGGACAAATGGGATTGCATGAAACTGCAGAGCTTCTGCATGGCAATGATCAAGATCAATAGATTGGGAGAAGATGTTCACTAGCCATACAACAGACAAGGGCCTTATATCTAAAACATACTTTGAACTCAAAAAACTAAATCCCCCAAAAACAAATTTTCAGAGAAATAAATTTCCCATTAATAAGTGAGCTAATGACTTAGAGAGAGATTTCTCTGAAGAGGAAATAGGAATGGTCAGTAGACAAAATGCTCAACATCTCTGGCCATAAAAGAAATGCAACTCAAAACAACATTGAGATTCCACCTCACCCCAGTTAGAATGGCTATAATCAAGAACTCTAATAACAACAGATGCTGGAGGGGATGTGCCAGAAGGGAACCCTACTGCATTGTTGGTGGGAGTATAAACTTGTTCAAACACTCTGGAAAGTAGTGTGGATGTTCCTTAAAGACTCCACATAAAACTCCTCTATGACCAAGCAATCCCACTTTTGGGCATTTACCCAAATGATCACAAATAAGGCTATACTAAAGCTACCAGCACAACTATGTTTATTGCAGCATTATTATTATTTTTTTTTTGGGTCCGGTTGTGGGGCCTGAACTCTGGGCCTGGGCACTATCCCTCAGCTCTTCAGCTCCAGGCTAGCGCTCTACCACTTGAGCCACAGTGCCACTTCCGGCTTTTTTTTCCGGCTGAGGAATCGAACCCAGGGCCTCAGGCATGCAAGGCAAGCACTTTACCACTGAGCTACCTTCCCAGCCCCTATTGCAGCATTATTTACCATAGCTAAGATATGGAACCAACACAGATGCCCCTCAGTAGATGAATGGATCAAGAAAATGTGATATAAATATATATATATATGTGATATATATAAATATGTATATATATATATATATAAATAAAATGGAATTCTATGCCTCCATCAGAAAGAATGACATCACTCCATTTGTTAGGAAATGGAAAGGCTTGGAAAAAAAATTACGTGAAGTAAGGCAAAGAAACATAGCCTCCTGAATAACTAGGATTGTAGTTGTGAGTTACCAGTGCCTGGCTCCAATGTGGTTTTATGTATTTATTTGCTTATTTTCTTTATTTTCTTTAATTATTTTATTATTTTGTTGGTCATGGGGCTTGAACTCTGGACCTGGGCACTGTCCCTCATCTCTTCAGCTCAAGGCTAACACTCTACCTCTTGAGCCACAGTGCCACTTCTGGTTTTCTGGTGGTTAATTGGAGATAACAGTCTCATGGACTTTCCTGCCTGGGCTAGCTTTGATCTGCGATCTTCAGATTGCAGCTTCCTGAGTAGCTAGGATTACAATCGTGAGCCACCAGTGCCCAGTTATGCTTATTTTGTTTTAATAATTAAGGAGGTTTACAAAAGGGTTATATGGTTTAACTTTGTATTTTGTTAGTGACTATTGGTGATAAACATCTTGTCTTGTACTTGCTAGTCTTTACTGTATCTGTGATGACAGAGTTATACAAATAATCTGTCCAGGGCTGGGAATGTGGTTTAGTGGTAGAGTGCTTGCCTAGCATGCATGAAGTCCTGGGTTCGATTCCTCAGTACCATATATACAGAAAAAGCCAGAAGTGGTGTTGTGTCTCAGTGGTAGAGTATTAGCCTTGAGCAAAAGACGCTTAGGGACAGTGCACAGGTCCTGAGTTCAAGCCCCAGGACTGGCAAAAAAAAAATGACATACAAATAGTCTGTCCATCTTAAGGTATTTGTCTTATTATTTACTTATATTCCAGCTACAAATCTTTTACCAATAATAATATAGGTAGCAAAGATTTTCTTGCTAGTCTGTGTCTTTTCACTGCCTTAACCACAATTTTGAAATGCAATTTTTAACATTCTGATGAAGTCTAGCTCATTTTTGTGTTTTATGAATTAGCATAAGAAATGTTGTGACTTTAAGAAATTATTTTTTTACTTACAATAGCCAGAGGACATTTTGTCATGTGCAACTTCAGGACCTGACTGATAAGGCCAATCAGAAAAAAACAGAATTCTATTTCTATTCTGGAGATTTTGAATAAAAAAATGAATGAGATACTTTGAAATCCTAATGATTTATTCTGGATTATTAGGTTTTGGTTCTTGCATTTGCTTCTGTCAAGCAGAGGGTGCTATTGGCTTAGCCACCATCCTTAGCAGGATGGCTGAAATTGTTTTGATCTCAAAAATATTGCTTCCATAGTGGACAGTTGATGTTCCTTCTTGGGTTCATAGACATCATTACCCACGCAGGTAAGTAGAACCATCATTGTGTTGGTGAGGCATCCAAAGCCAAGGTCAAAGTTAAACCTTCTAAACTTGACTTTGGTATCTAGGACTCTATAAATAAAAAATAATATAATAAATTAAATATAACCAAAAGTTTATTGTAAGACTGAGCACCAATGACTCTGGTCTGTAATCCTAGCTACTCAGGAGGCTGAGATCTAAGGATTTAGGTTCAACCCAGCTTAGGCAGGAAAATCTGTGGGAATCTTATCTCCAATTAACTACCCAAAAGCCAGAAGTTTGGTGGCTTAAATGGTAGAGCACCGACCCTTAGCCAAAAAGCTCACGTATAGAAGCCTTGCCCTGAGTTCAGGGCACACACACACACACACACACACACACACACACACACACACACACACACACACACACACACACACATTACTGTAGGCAACGTAAACCTAGCATGCAGATTCTGGTGGAGAAAAAAAATGACTGATTTAGAAACGAGGAGACCCAGGTTAAAGTCCTAGCCCTAAGACTAATGAGCTGTGGCTCTTGAGCAATTCTCTTTTCTTATCTGAGCTTTTGTTTAGTCGACTGTAAAATAAGCACTCACTAGAGTTCTTCGGACCCTTCTTATATCTGAATGTCAGTATAGAAAACTCTCTCGAGGAATTGTCTTTTCGATCTCAAGCCAGCAGTATTTTAAGACATGGTGAATTGGATTCCATCTATTTTAGAAGCTAGAAGTGAAGGAAGTCCCTAAAAAGGTAAGGTGGTGGTACTGTCTTTTTGTTGTATCTTACATGAATACTAATGTGGGCAATATGAAGTGGGTGTTTTTAAAGGTGAGGCAGAAATGGGCAGAAGAATGGTTGTTTCTCTGACCAGCAATGTTGACACTTTGCTCTTTCTCAGAGCCAATGGCTCCATTGTGCAAATCAAATATGTATTTATGAAGGCTACCTCAGGTTAAGGGCCATTGGTACACATGCTTATGATCCAAATGAAGTCCACATTTTGTGATAGTCACCACTTTTTGTGTATTCTCTTAAGTTTTGCTCCACAGGCCATTTTAATGAGACAGCATATAAAAAAGTGCTTATAACAGCCAGGAAAGTAGAGACATTAGATAAACATGACTACTCTTTCTCCCTTTTCCCATGACTTGCTTTTTGCCATGCACCATGCTAATTATATGTCATATGTGTCTAGAATAGCTTTAGGTTTTCCTGTCCACTCAGGGATCTCAATTAGAGGCTGTCCCAAGCTTTGATACTGTTGCAATCTTTTTCTCTTATACAAAATTTAATGGCTACACAGGTTTCCTTCTTGGAGACTAGTTAATATAACCAAAGAGCAACTGACTTAGTGAAGAAGTATGCAAATACCTAATATTTGTTGAATACCTATTACAAGGTATCTCCTAAGCACTCTAATTGAAAGCAGGAGCATGAAGATATGCTATTTTGCTGTCTTCAAACTAGTTATTTCTTTATTTTCTAGCCTCAGTATCCTGCTAGTTCTACGGGAACCTTATCATCCTTATGTGACCAGAATCTTGGTGCAGCTATTCCTGAAGAACTTCTATTCTCTCTCTCTTGGCCAAATTGTGGACATATGACCATGATTAGCCAATCAGATGCTGTCAGTTCTTCTGTTAGTAGTTGAACTAAATTCTGCTCAAAGATGGACCTTTGACAAAAGCCTGACTCCTGTTACCTAACCTCAGAGCTTCATCTAGTTCTCATTGATTTCAAAGACTTTGTTAGCTGGTCCACTTGTGCAAAAATCTCCCTTGTTTCTCATTTAAGTTATATTGAGTATACTTGGAACCTAGAATTCCTAACATATCAAATTTGGTAAAGTGAGAAGTGTCACATTTCTTTATTTCTAACTCCTGCTCTCAAATTCAACTCTCTGCTTTTACCCATGGAGTTGATAGGAAATTGAATCTAATTTTATGCCGGGAATGTTGCTTTCATGTAGGGATCAGAAGCAAGGTGTTTCTTATCAGACAATTTTCTACATGATTGTGGCTGAGAAAGAAAGCCCACTAGTTCAGCTTTTGCTCTCTGTCGGGTACAAAGAACCCTTTCAAATGGTTGTGCTCCCTTGAGCAAAGGTTCTGCTTCCTCACATACAGCATGCAAAACTTAGTATAGGTAAGTGGACATAATTCCTCTGAAACTTTGTACTCTCCAGCTAATTACTCTCAGGCAAAACCTCCCCCAGACAGTTAACTTATCTACAAACCTCCACTATCTTCTGTGAACAGAGGGCAAACTATCATATGCATTCTGTCTTGTTCACTTACCTCTTTGTTTCTGAATTACTATGGATTCATGTAGTAAATTACAGGGAACTATTAATTGATTCCTTCATTTAACATGCATTTATGGTTTTTTACTCAGTTCCAGGTCTTATAGGAGGAGGCTTTTAAATGACAAACAGGAACATAGTAGAGCTCCCACCTGACTCCAGGTTGGAAAAAGATTAGTGAGCTGGTGACTAAACATTTAAATAATCATGGCAGTGATAAGTATCACAATAGATGGATAAAAATATAATGGGAGTTGAGAAGCTCTAGAAGCTGGTGATATCATGCTGGGGATGGGGGAGGGCATGGGTTGAAGAAGTTTGCTGGGCTGAATCTTAGGGGTTTGCTTAATATACAGGTAAGCAGAAGTGGCACATTAATTGTGTGTGAGAGAGAGAAAGAGAGGAGGGAAAAGAGAGGAGAAGAAAGCAGAGGAAATAGAGGGAGAGAGGGGAGAAAAGAAAGTGACATCTATATCTATATCTATATGAATATGAGAGAGAGAGACAGAGAGAGAGACAGAGAGAGAGAGACAGAGAGAGAGAGACAGAGAGAGACAGAGACAGAGACAGAGACAGAGACAGAGACAGAGACAGAGACAGAGATCGAGGAGTTTTAGAATTAGGTTGTCCTGTGTGAAAATTGAAGCTCTACTCCTTGGTTCTATGAGCTCAAGGAAATGACTTAACTGCAATTTATTGGAAATAGGTTAAAACAGCTCAGATAAGGAAAGGTCAGGCTGAACAGGTTCCTCAGGATAGGCAAAATTAGGGCCTCTGGGAGACCTCAGTGGTGAACCTTTGAACTGGAAACCATTTCAGTGGTAGCAGTGGTGGCTCTTTGAGTTCCTAGTTCCTTGGTGTGGATGAAGCAGATCTCTGAGATCCTGCTTATTTCTGAGTACAGAGCAAATCTGAAATGGGGTACCCACCAGAATAGGAATTAAGAACATATTTTTATGCACATCTTCCTGTAAAAGGGAGAAGATGTCAGTGTATCTATTTTGCTTTACAAAATGGATCAAATACATTTCTGAGTGAAAATACCCAGTAGAGAGTCTACCACATAGCTGAAATCAAGAAATTTTTCTTTTCTCCTTCCCCTGCCACTCCTGCCCATCCCCTCCTTGAAATCTATCATAAAAGCCATAAAGTTGAAGGTTCTTGGTAAAGAGTGCTTGGTGGTACTTGGGAAGGAGTAGGAAATTGGTTGAAGAGAGAGGATTTAGTTGGATTAAAAAGAGACTTCAAAGTTGTGTAGTAGAAATTGTATTTTAAAATGATAAAAATTTAAAGATTACTTAATTGTTAGCATAGTATTAAAGATCAATGCAACCATTGATCAATAAAACAAATTACTGTCTTGTCACATACTCAGTACTCTCATGTATCTATAGTATTTCCATTTGCTAAACCCCAAATTATTTTTTATTTTACCATTTGTAGACACAGTATAAACCATATATTTTTTTTGGGGGGGGGTTCGGTTGTGGGGCCTGAATTCTGGGCCTGGGCACTGTCCCTCAGCTCTTCAGCTCAAGGCTAGTGCTCTACCACTTGAGCCACAGCACCACTTCCAGCTT
Source organism: Dipodomys merriami (assembly GCF_024711535.1). Taxonomy (NCBI): domain Eukaryota; kingdom Metazoa; phylum Chordata; class Mammalia; order Rodentia; family Heteromyidae; genus Dipodomys; species Dipodomys merriami. The sequence continues at coordinate 23,835,001 of NW_027202270.1, read as the reverse complement.
TTTTCTTTTTGCTTATGTGGTGCTGAGGAATCGAACCCAGGGCCTCATGCATGCAAAGCAAGCACTCTACCACTGAGCCACCTTCCCAGCCCCATAAACCATATTTATATATCTGAATATCAACTTAAAATTAAACAGCAGTATTATTTCATCATTGGACAAGCTGTTGTGTTCCTCTTTGTCACTTCTTACCTTATTTCTCCTCCTAGGAAACCATTAACAGCTTGGTGGGTTTTTCATGACATTTTTCTGAAAATTCTAGATAAACAAAACACCTTTGCTAAGTTGTTTATTTTCCTTAAAATGGAATGAGCAATCTATATTTCTTTGCCATTTTCTTTCTTCTTCATGAAAACATATCAGGAACTTAGAAAAAATTATGTTAACTGAAGTAAGTCAGGTTCAGAGAGACAAGCAGTGCATGTTTTCTCTAGTTGTGGAATTTAGATCTAAAATACAAATATACATCCTCACATATACAGGGTTTTATGCAGATTCACATGAACAAACAGGCTAAAGAATGTTATACTTAGCTGAACACTGGTGGCTCATGCCTGTAATCCTAGCTACTCAGGAGGCTGAGATGTGAGGATGCTGTTCAAAGCCAGCCTGGGCAGAAAAGTCTGTGAGACTCTAATCTCTAAATTAACCACCGAAAACTGGAAGTGGCGCTGTGGCTCAAGTGGTAGAGTGCTAGCCTTGAGCTGAAGAGCTGAGACACAGGGCCCAGGCCCAGAGTTCAAACCCCATGACTGACCAAAAAAAAAAAAAAAAAAGAATGGTCTAGCTTAGGAGAGGAGGGCAATGAGAGTGGGGGTCTGATGAATGGAGGGAGGAAAGATGAGCATACGAAACCATTACATTCTATGGACATTATGTAAAAAATGACATACATATTTACTTAAAGGTTTATAGGTTAATTCTACCTTTCATATATGAGGGGAAACATGTAACCTTTGTCTTTTTGGGCCTGACTTACTTCACTTGATATAATTTTCCCCAGTCTTTTCATTTCTTTACAAATGGTACATTTGTAATCCATTCTTTGTAATGGATGAGTAAAATTCTATTGTGTATATATACCACATTTTCTCAATCCATTCATCTACAGAGTGGCATGGAAGCTGATTCCATACCTTGGCTAAGATGAATAGTGCTACAATGAACATGGTTTGTGTTACTGCATCATGGTCTGTAAACTTTTGGATAAATGTCCATGAATTGCCGGGGTCATTGGGTAGTTCTATGTTTAGTTTTTTTTGAGGAACTTTGGTTCTTCTTCTTTCCAGAGTGGTTGAACAAGTTTACATTCCCACCAACAGTGTATTAGAGTTTCCTTTTGGCTGTATCCTCACCAGTATCTATTTGTTTTCTTGATAATGGCCCTTGAACTGGAGTGAGGTGAAATCTCAGTGTTGTTTTCACTTGAATTTCTTTTATGACCAGAGATGTTGAATATTTTTTTCATGCGTCTATAGCCATTTTTACTTCTTCTGAGAACTCTCTCTTTAGCTTATTAGCCCATTTATTAACTGGGTTGTTGGTTTATTGAGGGTTTAATTTTTAAAAATGTTTTCAGTGAAATAGAGTAGATTCAAGGGAGAACTCAAATAGTGTAATTCCTCAGAAAGGCAGAGTCAAAGCCCCAAGGTTGGGTTGGAACCAAAGAAGGAGGGGTAGTAGAATGAAGGGCAGGGTGGGTGGGGTAGGGTGGGAGATAGAGTCAAGAATTCAGTTTGTATACTGCAAAATTAAGAAAAGTATAGGAAAAGTACACAAAGCCCAATGTTTACGTGCACCTGATCATATAAAATAATATTTATTGAAATGAACTCCAGGTAGAAGAAATGAGATTTTTTTTTTGTTGTTCTATTTTCTTTTCTTTCTTTTTTTTTTTTTTTTTTTTTTTTTTTTTTTTTTTTTGGGTCCGGTCGTGGGGCCTGAACTCTGGGCCTGGGCGCTGTCCCTCAGCTCTTCAGCTCAAGGCTAGCGTGCTACCACTTGAGCCACAGTGCTACTTCTGGCTTTTTTTTTCTTTTTGCTTATGTGGTGCTGAGGAATCGAACCCAGGGCCTCATGCATGCAAGACAAGCGCTCTACCACTGAGCCACCTTCTTAGACCTCTTTTCTTTTTTGTTTGTTCATTTATTTGTCTTTGAGATGGTTGGGGGGGGGGTTACAGAAATGGAGGGACAAAGGGTGAACAAATGCAGCAATGGTACTAACTAGACACTATGTTGAAAATGAAAAGTAAATGAACAAATACATACCTGTGGGTGGGGACAGGAGGGAAAAACTGGGCAAGAGTGAGGAAAGGAATGACATTATCCAAAAAGAAATGTATTTGTTACCTGACTTACATAACTAACTCTTTTGTACATTAACTTTTTTTCCCCAGTTCTAGGGCTTGAGCTCAGAGCCTGAGCACTGTCTCTGAGCTTCTTTTGCTCAAGGCTGATGCTCTACCACTTGAGCCACAGCATCACTTCCAGCTTTTTTTTATTCCAGAGGAATGGAATCTGGGGCTTTATGCATGCGAGGCAAGCACTCTACCACTAAGCCATATTCATTCCCAGCCTGTACATTATCTTTATAATAACAATTAAAAAAAAGATACACCAACAAAAAAAGAAGAACAAGAAAAGTAAGGGAAGGGGTGGTTTGGAGGGATGAGTTAGAGTGTTGAAAGGGGTGGTCAAAATGTACTGTAGCAATCATCTGCTTTGTGAAATGGCAACTCCTGTGTATACAACTACTTAAAGATAATAAAATAGAATATTAAAAAATCCAAAGAACAAAAATTGCACTATGTAACTTGAGGGGAAAATAGAGAAAATGATGGAATGACATGGATCACTATTGATTGCATGTATAACCTGACCTATGGAACTTCTCTCTTTTCTCTTCTCTTCTCTTCTCTTCTCTTCTCTTCTCTTCTCTTCTCTTCTCTTCTCTTCTCTTCTCTTCTCTTCTCTTCTCTTCTCTTCTCTCCTCTCCTCTCCTCTCCTCTCCTCTCCTCTCCTCTCCTCTCCTCTCCTCTCCTCTCCTCTCCTCTCCTTTCCTCTCCTCTCCTCTCTTCTCTTCTCTACTCTTTTTTCTTTTCTTCCTTTCTTTATTTTGTTTTGTTGGTCAGTCAGTCATGTGGCTTCAATTCAGGGACTGCGCATTGTCCCTGAGCTTTTTTGCTCAAGGCTAGCACTCTACCAATTGGAGCTGCAGCTCCACTTCTAATTTTCTGGTGTTAATTGGAGATAAGTGAAACCTCTTTATACAACTACTTAATAATAATTAAAAATAAATAAATAAAAATGCCCTCAAGTCCCCACATCAGAGGTATCCATGAAAACTTCAATGAGATGCAGCATTATGCACTTTGTAAAAATATAATCACAGAAACTTTATGATTTACATGGAAACTTCGGAAAACAGATAGTTTTGCAGCTCTGAAAGGTAAGTCTCCACAGTTTGATTTTTTTCCCCAGCACCTCAAGATTTTGAATGTAGGAAAAAAGGTTGAAAATTCTTTTAAATATTAGACTGGCAGTGGCAATGAAAAAGTTTGAAGAGAGTAATCAGGGGATACACATCTCTGACATGTAACTTTTATAGAATTTCCTCAAGGAAGCATTTTCTCAAACCCTTGACTAGGACAAACTCTTCTCTTGTATGGCCCAACAGAACCTTCTGTTGGGCCTTTGTTCCATTCAAGAACATAATATTAGAATGGCATTTTCTATTAATAAACTAGCAGTTTCCATCTTTGGCCTACCATACTTCATTATTTAATGCATGTATGACAGATGAAAATAAGTAAAACACAAATCAATGAGTGACTAGAGGAATTATTATTATTATTATTATTAGTTTGGTTGTGGGGCTTGAACTCTGGGCCTGGGCACTGTCCCTGAGCTCTTCAGTTCAAGGCTAGCTCTCTACCACTTGAGCCCCAGTGCCACTTCCGGATTTCTGGTGGTTAATTGGAGGTAAGAGTCTCATGGCTGAAAGGATCCTTCACATCCATCCGAAGGGACCACTCAGAGGCAGGCAGGCAGGCAGAGGAGAAAGATTATTACAAGGTTTATCAGCGGAGCCACATTTCCCCCTGGAGAGAGAGCCTCCACTATCTAGGTAGTAGCAGGGTCTGGGGGATAGAAAGCCAGGTAGGTGGGTCTGGGTAGAGAGAGAAGGAGGGGCCAGCTATGGAGCGGGAAATCCAGGGCAGGGAGGAGCTCAGGTCTGGGTGGAGCTGGGGACCAAAGGTGGGCATAATGCTTACAATGGCCTTTCAAGCTGGAGCTGGCTTTGAACTGTGATCCTCAGATCTCTGCCTCCAGAGTAGCTAGGATTACAGGCGTGAGCACCAGCAGCTGATTTTTTTTTTAGGGGTGGGAAGTCACACAGTTAGAATTTTGTACAGTAGGGTGAGAGTGGGGATAAAAGGCAGTAACAAGGTTACGTGACAGAATGCTCAATGACTGGTCTTTTTAAGGTGAATTTGTGGCAGTTAATGTAATCTGTTGATATAACAAACTAAGCTTTATTTGCACTCTCAGAAAGGATTAGACTCTTGTTAAAAGGCTCACGGTAACCAAATACATAGAGATATTAATTTATAGTAGAAGTTGTCCCTTTCAGGTGATTATATTCTCAGCCCAGATACCTATTGTCAGAAAAACTGTCATTTCAGGGCTGGGAAAGTGGCTCAGTGGTAGAGTGCTTGCCTTGCATGCATGAGGCCCTGGGTTCGATTCCTCAGCACCACATAAGCAGAAAAAAAAAGCCGGAAGTGGCGCTGTGGCTCACGTGGTAGAGCGCCAGCCTTGAGCTGAAGAGCTGAGGGACAGCGCCCAGGCCCAGAGTTCAGGCCCCACGACCGGACACACACACACACACACACACACACACACACACACACACACAAAAAAAAAAAAAAAAAAAAAAGAAAAAAGAAAAACTGTCATTTCAATCAAGAGTATGTTTGTTTCAAAGTTCCTGCTTTGGCCTAGTGGTTTGGCTCCAGCTGGGGAATATCTTTGAGATAAGGGAGGACCTTTTGAAATGTAAGATTTTATTTTAAACTGGTTGTTTTTCAAGATGGACTTATGCATCTCAGTTCAAGAAGTAGCAGAGGGTGTGGGTGTATTTTGAGATTACTTGTGTTCTGTTAATCTTATTTCAAAGTCACTTTATGTGAATACATTTTATCCTATTCAAATGAGCTAATCACAACTAGATTGTGAACCTGAGCTCAACCAATCTAACCAAAGAGGAAGGGCCTACTGCAATAGAGGTGCAGCCTGCCTGCTCTGTGCTTGCTCACCAGATTTTTGGCTGAAGGTACATCCTCTTGCAGAAGTAAATTTTGCTCTGGTGAGACAATTCTTTACTTTCATGTCGATTGTTGTGACTCCAGTTATTTTTGGAGAGCATATTTATAACAATTTTTGACTTGTCCTGCTTCTTTCCATCCAGGAAAGGTACTCAGGAACCCTCTGAGCAGGGAAAGGGGTTTCCGCAAGTTCTGCGACTACCAAACACCAAGACCATTGACTGGTAAAGTATTCCTTGGTGGTTGGGGAGATTGGGCATCTAGTTTGCAAGACATTTCTAGGTTCTAGTTGTATAAGAAATCTCCAGGGCTGGGAAGGTGGCTCAGTGGTAGAGCGCTAGCCTTGAGCTGAAGAGCTGAGGGACAGCACCCAGGCCCAGAGTTCAGGCCCACGACCGGACGCCCCCCCCCCCCCCAAAGAAAAAGAAATCTCCAATAAGGGAGGTTGAATACCCTGGAAAAGTGAGGCATGGCCACCTGCCTAGGCCTAGGGAAATGACTGCAGAGTTAAGAAGAATCCTTTGAACATTTCCCTGTTAGTCTATAGGGGAAAGGGTTAAATTCAGCCTGCGAATGTAAAGTTGAATTCTCTTTCATTGCCTCTCTTCATATTCTGTTCATAGTAGAGGTTCTGCTGTTGTTGGCACCTTTATGGTTGCCACTCTCCCATGGCATGCGTTTTCTTAGTCTTCATTGCTGTGAATTTCCAAGTTGACTATGTTGTTCAGTGTTCTCTGTCACAGTGTGGTGTATTATGTGATTTCTATAGCCCATGCAGAAGTCCTGTGGCTCATCAGGAGTGGGATTGCTCCTGGGAAAAGCACTGCACTGGCTCTAGTGCGCCCTGCCGATCAGATGTCCATACAAAATTCAGCATCCTGGGAGTTGGGGAACAACAAGTTGCCTACAGAGGGGTGAACCCACCCTGATCAGAAGAGGGAAATTCAGGAATGTCTGGGACTGATTGGGTGGATTCAATCCTATGCCCTTAGAATACTCTTGAGCTTTGGTAGAAAGAACCTAACCCTTAAGTTGGGCTTCAAAGTGTGTCCAGACAATAGATGACTTTGAACAGTCCTTACCAACTGTCCTTCCTCGCTGCCTGTGTCACCAGAGAAGCCCATTCTATCTTATCAGACCTGATAAGGCCCTGATCTCAGAGAAACTCCCTCCTTTGTAGGTGTAAATTATTCGAGTAGTGGGTGGCTCTCCAGGGTGATATTGGGAAAGTGGCAAGAGTATTCAATGGTGGATGCGGCTAAATTAGGAGTTGTTCCTGAAGAGCATATTTGTAACACTGCTGTGATTCGGGGACATTTAGTTCCATATTCAATTGTTTGGTGGGGTATATAGTCAGAACAAAAGGAAGGTGATAGTATAGAGGGCTGTTTTGTCTAAATTGCTATTGGAGCAGATAAATACTTTTTTTTTTTTTTAAACCTGACAGCAGAAAATGACACTAGGACATGTCTGCTCCCCATAAAAACATATTTTTTTTGTGGGTCATAGGCCTTGAACTCAGGGCCTAGGTGCTGTTCCTGAACTTTTCTGCTCAAGGCTAGGGCTCTACATAGTTTGAGCCATAGTGCCACTTCTGGTTTTCTGGTAGTTAATTGGAGATGAGTCTCATGGAGTTTCCTTCCTTGACTGACTTCAACTGTGATCCTCAGATCTCAGCCTCCTGAATAGCTAGGATTACAGATGTGAGACACCTTTGCCTGGCTCATGAAAACATATCTTAATGCTGCCTTCCACTAATTACGGTACCAAGTCAGCTTTAGCAAACAATATACATCTGAGAAATATTCTATCTTATCTCTTCTTGGGATATTTCAATTCATTTAACCCTTGATTCCCTCCCCACTTTTTATTGGTGAAGGTTCTTATTACTATAAGCAATGAGTATCAATAGGTTTTTTTGTTTTGATATGTCGTGGGGCTTGAACTCAGGGTCTGCTTCCCTTCTGCTTTTCTGGTGGTTGATTAGAGATAAGAGTCTCTTGGACCGTTCTACCCAGGCTGGCTTTGAATCTGGATCCTCAAATCTCAGCTTTCTGAGTAGCTAGGATTACAGGCCTGAGCCACTGGCACCCAGACTCAATAAGTTTTTTTTGGGGGGGGGTTCATTTTGCTTAACTTTTTTTTTATTGTAAAGATACTATACAGAGGGTTACAGTTACATGAGGGAGGTAATGAGTACACTTCCTCTTGAACATTGTTACCCCCTCCATTGTTTTCCCCCTACCAACCCCTCCCTCCCTTCCCCGAGGTTCAATAAGTTTTTGGAAAGCAATTTACACGATAACTTGAGGGGATTGGTAGGGTTAGGAGAGGAAGGGTGACATTGATCAAGATGCATTATTCTCATAAAATGAAATGATGGATTGAAACCCCATTTTTTAAAAGATATAAAAATTAGAAAAGTAATTTAGCTGAAATACACAAAGGCAAGCAAGCCAAGCAATATTGCCTTAGGACAGTTAGGACAAAACAGGAAGCCATTCCAGTGCTGCCTGTGGTACTGTTGTCTGTTTAGTTCTAAGTTCTTTGGTTGTGTGTGGGCGGGGCTCATCTCTGGGATCCTGTTTACTTCTGACTATGAAGGGAATCTGACATAGAGTGTAGTTGGTAGGAATTAGAGAAAAAAGGTTTACAAGTGTATTATCATATATAATATAATGTGTATATATAATATGTAATATGATACATGCAATTAAATATACACAGATTTAATTATGTACTAATGATAATATTAATTATTAATATCAAATAAATATACTCTATACTATCAAATAAATATATTATTAATAAATTTAAATTAATTTTAAATTAAATTTTAATGTTTAATAATTATTTAATAATATAAACACAACAATGAACAATTATATACTATACATACAATTATATACTATATATAGTATATATATATACATATATATACATATATATATATATATATATATATATATATATATATATATGTATTTGTCTGTCCAGGGGCTTGAACTCAGGGTCTAGGCACTGTCCCTGAGCTCTACTCAAGGCTAGCTCTCTACCAGTTTAAGCCACAGCTCTACTTCAGGTTTTCTGGTGGTTAATTGGAGATAAGAGTCTCATGGACTTTACTCCCCAGACTGGCTTTGAACCTTGAGCTTCAAATCTCAGTCTCCTGAGTAGCTAGTATTATAGGTGTGAGCTATCAGTACCTGCAAGGAAAATATTATTATGGAGTAAATTCTTTAAAAATTTTTTTGTGTGAATAATTATTATAGCCAAGAAACAAAAGGATAAAGATAATATTAACTTAGTGCCTTGGACCACAGAGAAAATGCTGTTGGCTCAAATATGTTTGAACTGAAGAGGTTTTATTTTGGTGAAGAGAAAATTGTTACATGTTTAATTCTCTGCAAATATGAATTTGTCATTATGCAGAGGTCCAATATAAGATTTTTTTATGAAGGGAATTGTAATGAAGATAGGATTGAAATATAAAGAGTATCAGGAAAGCTATCCAAACAAATGGAGTACCTCTTGCTGGAGTTGGCTATAATTTCTGACCCCTTGAATATAAGAACTATACTTGGTCATTTCTCAGTCACCTAAGGTTTAGCACTTGGTGAAAAAAAGAAAAGAGCTATCATGAAAGTACATTGAATTGAAGTACAGAGCATAAAAAAGCAGAGTACCAAGAATGTTTAGAACTTTTTTCCTGGATCTAGTTCAAATTTCTGGTCTTTTTTTTTTGGTGGGAGAGAGGGGTAGCAGGAGGGAGGGGTCGTGGGGCTTGGACTGGCCACTGTCCCTGACCTCAAGGCTAGTGTTGTACCATTTTGAGCCACAGAGCCAGGGCCAGTTTTCTGGTTAATCAGAGATGGAGTCTCAGGCTCTCCTACTGGGCCTGGCTTGGAAGAGTGATCCTCAGAGTGCAGCCTCCCGAGTAGCTAGATTTATAGGCGTGAGCCATTATCTCCCAGCTTTGGTCATACTTTTTAAGGCTCTTCCAGTATAAACTTAATTTAGAAGCTCCCTCATTCAGTAACAGATGAGTCCATCGGTGCCATTGTTTTTTTTTAATTTTTTCCAGTCTGATGTACACACCTTGGGAAGAATGTTTATTCTCTTGACTATTGAATTTACTGCCTTACAGGTACCTAAGTCTTGCTATTAGTAACCTGAGAAAAAATAGAGATATGTATTTGTCTGAGTTTTTCTTTTTGATGAAAAGGAAAACAATAGGGACAGACAGCATCCTAGAATATTTTTTCTTACTCTTTTCTGCCTCATTAGTACTTTTCCCAGCAACATAATCTTGAATGTTTTTCCTCACATTGCAAGTAGAAATTAGGTTAGACACACTGCTAACATGCAGCAGCATTGTGGAGATGGATAAAATATAGATTTTACTTTGGTTTTTTTGAGCTCTTCAGCTCAAGGTGAGCACTCTACCGCTTGAGCTGCAGGGCCACTTCCAGTTTTCTAGTGGTTTATTGGAGATAAGAGTCTCTCAGATTTTCCTGCCCTGCCTGGCTTTGAACCATGATCCTTAGATCGCAGCCTCCTGAGTAGCTAGGATTACAGGCGTGAGCTACCAGAGCCTGGCCTTTGGTTTCTTCATAACTGAATTTATTCTATCTCTATTTTATTTTCCCATTCATTGATCCGATCCGTGTAATTCTATTCTTTCAACTTGAGTTATACACACAATGGAATAGTAGACATTTTGTAGTCAAAATTATCTTTGATTTTTCATCAGCTAAGTCTTCTCTTCCTATGTATTTCAAGTTTCTTGTAGTAAGTTTTAGTGAATTTAAACTTTTATTTATTTTCAGCCTGGACTTTAAGCATTTATAATTGTATGATATCTTGGTAAAGCTTACTTGTTTAAATTATTTCTATCAATAGGAAGGTTTATTCTGAAGGCAATTTAATGACCTGAATAAAGATATTAGGTATCTTTTTTTTTTTTTTGTCAGAACTCTGAGCCTGGACTCTGTCTCTAAGGTCTTCAGTTCAAGGCTAGGGCTCTACCACTTAAGCCACAGTGCCACTTGCAGTTTGCTAGTGGTTAATTGGAGAAAAGAGTCTCATGGACTTTTCTTCCCTGGCTGGCTTTGAACTACAATTCTCAGCTCTCAGCCTCCTGAGTAGTTAGGATTACAGGCGTGAGCCACTGGTGCTCAGCAATATGAAGCATCTTAGCTACAATTGGGACAAAAATTAACAAACGTCTGTACACAAAAGGGATTGTTATATTATTAAATGTAATATAGGGCTGGGAAGGTGGCTCAGTGGTAGAGCGCTTGCCTTGCATGCATGAGGCCCTGGGTTCGATTCCTCAGCACCATATAAGCAAAAAGAAAAAAGCCAGAAGTGGTGCTGTGGCTCAAGTGGTAGAGCACTAGCCTTGAGCTGAAGAGCTGAGGGACAGTGCCCAGGCCCAGAGTTCAGGCCCCATGACTGGACCCATAAAAAAAAAGTAATATAATTTTTGATGAATAGTGTTATTGGATTCTTCAAATAGATAAGTCTTCTGATACAGAATTATATTTGTGATAAATGTCAACTATTTGCTTTTCTAAAATGTCATACATACTTTTAGCCTTTTTTCATTTAACTTTAACTACAAAATACAAATTTTTATTCTTTCGCAATCCAGTTTCTTAGGTTGCAACATCAGCAAAACTATTGAACATTGTTTAGGACTGTATTTTGAAAAGGAAAGGACCAAGTAACATAAATGTTTAATTTTCTCCAAAAAGTGGTTCCATTTGCATTTAAATTCAGATGGCTTAAACCTGTTTTTGTTTGTTTTTAACTACAATTGCCTCACATTTCTGAGATAACCTGTTTAGTTTACCGACAGAAAAGGTTAGGAACAAAGTATGATTTAGGAAGGTGGTATGATTTTGTTGTTCTTGTTATGGCCTGTCATTCAATTAGATAGCAGCTGATTCTAGGGCTCTCTTTTATTGAGTGTTTTCAGTAGTGTAAATCCATCCATTAAAGAGTGCTTCAGGGTAGGTATTACTTCTTTCATTCCTCAGGAGTAAGCTAAGGCTGAAGAGATTATATAGTCTAACCCAATGTAGTTTGGAATGACTGATAGTGGTAAAATTCTCCCTTTAAATCAAATTCCAGACCTTTTCTGAAATACCAAAAATATTAAGGAAATTATTTATAATTGCAGTGGGTACCACTGCAATAGGTCCTTCTGCCATAGATTTTTACCTTCTCATGTTCTATTTGGATTGATCAACTGGGCAGGTGGGAATTTATGACCAAGGAAAATGGATAGAAAGAGACATCAGGGGTAAGAGAATTCTGGTTAAGAATCAGGTAGAGATTCTTGGTGAAGGCAGGTCAAGGACATCACCTGGGTGAAAATGGACATGGAGGAACCTGCTTAGGTATCTAAGGCAGTCAAGTTTCAAGGACGGAGCAGGAGCTTGCTAAACTGGTCTTTGACCGTTCTTTGCTAAAACTGAATGTCACAAGGAATTGCACATTGGGGCTAGAAGATTCAGAAGCCTGACTGATCAAGGAAAGACACTTAGGTACAAATATTGCCTCTTCTTATTTAGACTTCGATTTCTGCCAATCTAGTTTTATTGAATATGTAGTTGACAACTATCTGCTTAGCAGTCAATGGGGCAGGTTATTAAAAAAGGTAATGCAGCCAAGCCCCGGTGGGTCACATTTGTAATCCTAGCTACTCAGTAGTATGAGATCTGAGGATCGCAATTCGTAGCCAGCCTGAGCAGGAGAGTCTGTGAGACTCATATCTCTAAGAAACTACTCAGAAAAAGCTGGAATTGGGGCTGTGACTTAAGTGGTAGAGTTCTTTGAGCAAAAGAAGCTCAGAGACAGCATCCAGGCCCAGAGTTCAAGCCTCAGGACCAACACAGAAATAAAAATAAATTAATTAATTAAAAAATATGCAGAGACCAATTCCTTTTTTTTTTTGTTGTTGTTGTTGTTGTTGTTGGTCATGGAGCTAGAACTCTGGGCCTGAGCACTGTCCCTCAGTTCTTCAGCTCAAGGCTAGTGCTCTACCACTTGAGCTACAGCGCCACTTCTGGTTTTCTGGTGCTTTTTTTTTTTTTTTTTGGAGATAAGAGTTTCACAGACTTTCCTGCTTGGTCTGGCTTTGAACTGTGATCCTCAGATCTCAGCCTCCTGAGTAGCTAGGATTACAGGCGTGAGCCATCGGTGCCCGGCTGCAGAGACCCAATTCTTATTGTAACAGTCTAGATTCAGTGGAGCTAACAAGTGGCTCCAAAATTTGAATTTTTTAACAACAATTAGTCTTTGCATGTGCTCTGCATGATTTTTCACAGTAACTGCCTTTGTTACAATAAATAAAACAACAAAGTAAATACCAGGAAATCTATACTTGAAAGGGATGGGATAGGTTCCAGGGGAGAGGAGTAGACAATGAAGAGAAGGGGATAGGGGGAGAATGTAGTCAAGAATTCAATGTAGGGGCTGGAAAGTGGCTCAGTGGTAGAGCGCTTGCCTTGCATGCCTGAGGCCCTGGGTTCGATTCCTCAGCACCACATAAGCAAAAAGAAAAAAGCCGGAAGTGGTGCTGTGGCTCAAGTGGTAGAGTGCTAGCCTTGAGCTGAAGAGCTGAGGGACAGCGCCCAGGCCCAGAGTTCAGGCCCCACGACCAGACCAAAAAAAAACAACAACCAAAAAAACCCCCCAAGAATTCAATGTATATCCTACAAAAGGAAGAAAAGTAAGGAAAGAGTGAATAGGGGAGGGATGAAAATGTTGAAGGAGGGGTCATTGGTTAAAATTGCATTGCTTTAATAAACTGCTTTGTTAAATGGCAACTCTTTTGTACAATTACTTAGATAATTTAAAAGAAGAAAAAAAAACACGTTGAAAATGCCCTTTAAAAGTCTTTGCTCTTATTTAAACTCTTGCCATGTTGCCAGTTGAATAAAATTACAAGGCCTAGAAATTCTGTGACTTAAAAATTCTGGTCTCTGATCTAGGAAAAAAATGATGACAGGAGTAACTTGTCTACAAGTTGGAAGATCATTGCCTTGGGGCTGAAAGCCCTGGGGAGTCAATTTCCACCCTAGTGGGCAAAGAGAGAGAGAAAAAAGTATGAACTCTGCAGAACAGATAATTCTCTGCTCAGTTTGTAATTTTGAACAACATTCCTCTGCCAGCCATTAGCTCCCGTGGTTTTTATTTAGCATTGTGTAATGGTCTCTCAATTGTCAAGTGATTTGCTAGTTATTTTAGGATTTCTGTTTCTTTTCCATGCCTACTGAAAAAGTGAACAATAAAACGAATCAATTGTGAACATTTTAATGAGGCAGTCCAACTCGAAGCTTTACATTCAAGTATTTGTTCAAATTAGAAGAGGTTGTGTGTTCCAAAGTCTGTTTCACTTGGCTTAACCAATGAGAAAAGACAAAAGAGAGAATTTCTGGTAAGTTTGAGCCACTGATATGAGGTTACTTGTGAGGAGGAATCTGCAATATTATGACTCCAGAACAGTTTGCTTCAGTAGTTTACAATTTACCACCATAAAGAGTTTGGGGCCCGGGTGCTGGTGGCTCACGCTTGTAATCCTAGCTACTCAGGAGGCTGAGATCTGAGGATCACAGTTCAAAGCCAGCCCAGGCAGGAAAGTACATGAGACTCTGATCTCCAATAAACCACTAGAAAACCAGAAGTGGCTCTGTGGCTCAAGAGGTAGAACACTTGCCTTCAGCTGAAGAGCGCAGGGACAGCGACCAGGTCCAGAGTTGAAGTCCCATAACCGACAAAAAAAAAAAAGAGTTTGGGAACAAAATTAGAATTTGGCCTTAGTAAAGTGAAATATTTAGGATGGTCTGAGCATTAAAATTTAAGCACAAATAGTCAAACCTGTCTTGTTTTTGTGGATACCCTAAATAATTTTTCCCTTTGTTTTTGGTAGAAAAATATATACAACAAATTTGATCTTGCGCCTTTAATTCGTAGGTCAGGTTTTCTGATTGCTTCATATGAGACTTTTTTTGCAAATGCAGAATTCTGTGGACCCTGAAAATTAAACAGCATTAGTATTCTTACTCAGTTAGTTCCTTGCTTTACTTCACATTTCTGCCTCATGGTTTTCATTTAAGATCCCGGGAGTGCAAGGATAAGCATTTTATCAGTTTTAACTAAGTCACAAAGATCCAGGAGGCAATTTCTAGAGTGTTAAAATAATGCTGGAGGATTGTAAAAGACCGTCCCAAACTTAAAATGAGGCCACAAGACTTGAATTAGTTAATTAGTTTCACTTTATAGGCATTTAGAAGGGGAATATGTTACTTGGAAGGTCTTGGATTAAAAATTATCATGAAGTCAGGTACCAGTTCACCTGTAATTGCTAGCTACTCAGGAGGCTGAGATGTGAGGTTTACTATTCAAAGCCAGCCCAGGCAGGAAAGTTCATGAGACTCTTACCTCCAATTCACCACCAGAAAGCTGGAAGTGGAATGGTGGCTTAAAGTGGTGGAGCATTAGACTTAAGCAAGAGTTCAGTGATAGCATTCAAGACCTGCGTTTAAGCCCCCTGCCTGGCAAACAAACAAACAAAAAACAAAAACAAAACTAAAAAGAAAACTATCGTGGGGACTAGGAATGTGGCTTAGTGATAGAGTGCTTGCCTCATACACAGGAAGCCCTGGGTTCGATTCCTACATAAACAGAAAAGGCTTGAAGTGGTGCTGTGGCTCAAGTGGTAGAGTGCTAGCCTTGAGCACAGAGAGGCTCAATGACAATGCCCAGGCCCTGAGTTCAAACTCCAGCACTGGCAAAAAAAAAAAAAAAAAAAAAAAAGAAAAAGAAAAAGAAAAGAAAAAAAAGAAAAAAAAAGAAAACTGTCATGAAGAATGAATAGACAAGTAAATAAAATGATAAATGAAGGGTTTAATACTTAGCAGACCCAAATTCTAACTTACTTTTTTCTTCTGAAATAATTGTACATAACTCTGAAATAGATGTAGGTTTTTTCTTTCCTGTTTCCTTTAAAGACTGAAAAGGGCTGTTTGTACATGTGCTAGTAGCTATGTCTGGATTTATTTATTTATTTTTTTATTTTCTGGTCAGTCATGGGGGTTGAACTCTGGGCCTGGGCGCTGTCCCTCAGCTCTTCAGCTCAAGGTGAGCACTCTACCACTTGAGCCACAGAGCCATTTCCAATTTTCTGAAATTGGAGATAAGAGTCTCAAGGATTTTTCTGCCCAGGCTGGCTTTGAACTGTGATTCTCAGATCTCAGCCTCCTCAGTAGCTAGGATTACAGGCGTGAGCCACCTGTACCCAGCTGACACTACACTATTTTAAACCCTAAAACCCTGTTCTGATTTGTGGAGGTCTCTTTCTCTCTCTTTTTAAAATTGTAAACATACTGTACAGAGGGTTAAGGTAATGAGTACATTTCCTTTTTTTTTGGGGGGGGGGTCCGGTCGCGGGGTCTGAACTCTGGGCCTGGGGGCTTTCCCTCAGCTCTTCACCTCGAGGCTAGCGCTCTACCACTTGAGCCATAGCACCACTGCCGGCTTTTTTTCTGCTTATGTGGTGCTGAGGAATTGAACCCTTGCATGGAAGGCAAGAGCTCTACCCCTGAGCCACCTTCTCAGCCCCTGAGTACATTTCCTATTTAACATTGTTACCTCCTCTTTTGTTTTTTGACTCCTTACTTTTCTTAGTTCACTTGATCTTTCCTAACACAAACAGTGTGACATTATGTGGCTGTTTCAATGAAGAAAGGCCCAAGACCATGATGAGACAAAAGTCACTTTTCAGATGCATGACTGCCTCAAGCAGTTGTATAACTGCGAAGGACAGGAGACTGCCGTGGTGTAAGGTTTGCTACCATCTACACACAGTCACCTGTGAATTGAGTCTTTTGGAATCAAAGAAAGCCTTAAGCCATAGATGCAGTTTCTGATTCTGAATGCTTCAATTTAGATAAGAAGTTTGGAAGGTTGAGGCTTCTTGAATAAAGGGTCTGGAGCTTGCAAAACTGCCACTAACCGCAAGAGCAACAATAAATAGATACTTTCAGAGCCCTCAGCAAGTTTTAGACACAGTCGTAAGTACTCTATCTAGAAATTATTCATTTTAATTTTCACTGCAAAGCTCTGGCATGGAAATGGAGGCACAGTAAAGGCCATTTGGAATTTTCCCCATGTTCACACATTTGATAAATGGGGGATCCAGAAAACGCACCAGGTGGTAAAGCTCTCTAAGATGCAGCCTTCGCCATGAAGTTTCCTGAGGACGTGCATAGATAATAATTCTAAGTGTCCAGATTCACAGTTAGAAGTGACACTATTAGGTCTTTTACCTAGCTCTCCAAACTGATAAAAATTTATGTATTTTCTGGAAAGTTGTCACTTGATTATTTCCTTGCAATGTAGGGTCTTCTGAGATGACTTCCACATCTATTTCTAGAATGTAGCTGAGGGATCCTACAACAGATAATGGTCCAGTAAGATGGCTCAATCAAGTAATCATTAATATCCACCCTGGGGCCAAGTATACTTCCTCCTTTTTTTCCAAAGCAAAATCATTGAAGAAAACAGAACAACTAGCCTCTAGTAGTGTCTCCTTTTGGTTTCATCAGACAGTTTAAAGTTCAATTACACCAATGTCCTTAGCTGTCTTTTCTGGTGGCACCTTGATTATTCAAAGCGTAATTTGAGTGATAGAGCCATGTTGGATGTTCCTGCCACATGTTCTGATGAGTTAGCACTCTGCTGATGCTGTCACACAGCTTCTTAAAAGAAGTGTCAGGATATACTGTGGGGCAAGTAAGCAATGTTTCTCAGGCAAAGAGGCTGCTTGTGGAGGGGCTGCCCATGGATGCACATATTGCTTAGGCATGCAGCCAGACCTGTGTGATTGATGGAGATCCCTCCCCCTTCAGGTGTACTTTTTGGGGGAAGGATGAAGGTCACCTTTGAAAGAGGAGGGACAGTAGTAATCACTTCATCTTTCTTCTGCTTCATGCAAATTCATTCTTGAAGGATAAATGAATGTCTACTCTTGTGTAACTACTCCAAACAATTACTGTGATGTTGTGCTTACCTTTGTACATTTCTAGAATTGTTCTTCTCTAGCAATTATTGACTTTATTCCATAACCCTGATTGTGTGATTTTTGTTAACTTGGAAATGTCCTAGAAGAGATAGAGAGAAACATTTCCAAAAGGGCTCAGTGAGCTTTTGCATGACAATATATAATTGATAAAGTACCATTAGTGGATTTGTTGTTGTGTTTGCTAGTCTTGGGGGTTTGGGTGCTGTTCCTGAGCCTTTTTGTGCTCATGGCTAGCACTCTACCACTTGAGCAACAGGGCTACTTCTGCCTTTTTCTGAGTAGGTTATTGGAGATAAGAGTCTCATGGACTTTCCTACCTGAAATGGATTTGAAATTCGATCCTCAGATCCCAGGCTCCTGAGTAACTAGGATTACAAGCATGAGCCACTGGAGTGTGGATATTAGTGGGTTTCATTTTTAATTTCATTTATTTTTTCATTTATTCACATCCTAGGGTGTGAACTCAGGGCCTGCGCACTGTCCCTGAGCTTCTTTTGCTTAAGGCTAGCACTCTATCACTTGAGCCACAGGACCACTTCTGACTTTTTCTGTTTATGTTATTAAGGAATCAAACCCAGGACTTCATACATGCTACGCAAGCACTCTACCTATGCCACATTTCCAGCTCGATTAGTGGGTTTTAAATATACAATTGTAACTCAGGTATTGAGGAGAAACTGTATAATTGAGCTTACATAGCTCAAGTCTCTGTCTGCTTTGGTTGGCTGAAGATTCTTGCAACTTCATCTAAATTAATTTGGTCAAACTCCTTGCCTTCCTTTGATGATCTCAAGAAGTAATACAAGATTCTGGGTGGTTTATAGGTCATCTTTGTTTTCTCTGGTCCTTGCTGGCTTCACGGGGCCATAGCAGTTCTCTTGCTGCCTTGGCCTTGTGGGCAGCTCTGGTACACATGGTGTATCTAGGTCTCTGAATTGGATGGCTAGGTAGGTGATTGCTCATGTCTGAACTCTGCCTGATTTTAGAGGACAGGCCCTCTGAGCATTGTCTGTTTTTCCTTATTGCTTACTCAAGGACTTTGTTGTTTAATATGCAAAATATGAACTGAACCTCTGGACCTGTGGCTCATCTGACCACAAGCTTCCCAGCTGCTAGGGCCCCCCTTGTGCCTCATTACTTTGCTGCTACACTGGATGAGTAGATTTCCTAAGAGCCTGCAGTACTCCCAGGCTGCTGTGAGACCAAGGCATTAGCTACTGTGCTCTGGGAATTTAAAGTAATCTTAGAACCTGGGGTTTTCAGGACATCTGTCAATCTTGCTAGCAAGCTACAATACATGCTCAGTCTTTTCCACAGCCCATTCCTCCTTCAGCCCTCTCCTTTCTATTTAGTATTAATAAAACCTCCCTTTTCATCCCTGCTTTAAGTTTTATGCTGTAAATACTATGCTGAGTCAATTAAGCTCTGGCCCATTGGTCTCTACAAATCCCTTTTCTTTTCTCTTCTTTCTTTCTTTTTGGCCAATCATGGGGCTAGAATTTAGGGCTGGGTGCTGTCCCTGAGCCCTTCAGCTCAAAGCTAGTGCTCTACCATTTGAGCCACAGCGCCACTTCTGGCCTTTTCTGTTTATGTGATGCTGAGGACTCGAACTCAGGGCCTCATGCATGGGAGGCAAGCACTGTACCACCGAGCCACCTTCCCAGCCTCCAAATCCATTTTCTTATACTAATGCCTAAAAGCTTTCTTTCCAAACTCTTATCTCCATTGTCTGGCTTTAAAAGTACAGTTTGAATATCCAAGTTGAGAAATGACATTATGGTTCTCTAGTATATTTCCCTTCTCCAGGGAATAAGAAATGCTTTTGTTTGATTCACTGGGCAGGGTAAGAAGCACAGGAACTTCCAGGGAAGAACATACATCAGGTAGGACTTCAAAAATATCATCTCAGCCATCATGATTTCTCTTGTTATTGCGCGCATTTGAAAAAAAGAGTCCAGGTTTCTTGTCCCTGGTTTTTTTTTTTTAATTTTTGGATGACATTGAACTTTTCTTCATTCACCATTGGGCAAAATTATACAGCTTAACCCTCTTCCCCTAACTGAGATAGTTGAGAAAACTGACTTGCCAAGATTATGTCCTGAATACACTATGTGGAGATTATGGTCCTTCAGATAGGTTTATGTGTGCAAATTTTAAGAATTACCCATATTTTGTTCCTTTTTTCTGGTTTGGTTCCTGGAGTTTTAACTCAGGGCCTGGGAGCTGCCCCTGAGCTTTTTTTGCTCAGGGCTAGCACTCTGCCACTTGAACCTAGAACTCTGACTCTTTTGGTTATTAATAGGAGATAACAGTCTTATGGACTTTCTTACCCTGGTTGGCTTTGAACTGGTATACTCAGATTTCAGCTTCCTGAGTAGCTAGGATTACAGGTATGAACCACTAGTGCCTAGCATAATTACCCATACTATTTATTTATTTATTTTTGAATTTAGGGCCTGGGCGTTGTCTCTGAGCTTTTTCTGCTCAAGTCTAGCACTCTACCACTTGACTCAAAGCACCACTTCTGATTTTCTGGTAGTAAATGGAGATAAGAATCTCATGAACTTTCTTGCCTGGGCTAGTTCCAAATAATGATCCTCAGTTCTCAGACTCCTGAGTTGTAAGAATTACAGGTATGAGCCACCAGTACCTGGATACCCATACTTTCTAAATTCAAAAGAAAATCATTACTGTAATACTAATAACCTGGAAGTTTTTCTATATAGTTTTTAATATATATACACATTGTGATTTAATAGAACTTAATTGTTTTTTAGATAAAAACTCAGTAAGCTGAAAATCTAAAATGAGCCAGTAAGTTTTCATGAATCATGAATAACAGCTGGAGATATCTACTGTTCTAACATATTTGTACAGAATAAATTAATTTGCACATTAGATCTTATATTCTTTAAAAGGGAAATAAATGGGAATAAGAGAGAATATGTAGATGAATCATCTGGAAACTGAATAATTTTTATATTACTTTCTAAACTAAGGCTAATAAGTACAGGGTAAATAAATATGAAAATAAAAAGTTCACACGTGGATTTCACTGACTCATGAGTCTGATCAATTTATATTATATAATTTAAATCAGAAATCCATTCTCCATTTTAACAATACCATATGTGCTTTGAGCAGGAATCTTTTCAACTTATGTACTTTGAAATGCTGATAAGCTACAGAAGTGTATTATATATTATCTATGGAAGAACTGTCAGTTGTGGATTTCTATTTCCTTAAATCACTACCAGGTTCAGTTACAGTGCATTGCTAAGGGAGAGAAGGGCTAGTGCTGAGGGAAGGGAGAAATGGTAGAACATTTGCTATGTGAATAATTTTCTTTCGTGCTTGGTCTATATCCTAGAGGAATGGCAACTGCTTAATTCAGTCTGGCTGCAGTGATAAGAGTCTCTGTGTCCTGTGTCCAGACTGGTGATCCAGTTTACCATAGCACAAATCTACTTTCCTCCCCCACTGCCCTATCTGATATACATAAATAACATCATAAAGAACCACCTGTCAAAGCTGCTCTGGGAAGTTATGACACATTTGAGTTTCACTAGGTGTTACCTCAACACTGTCCAACTGCTGTTCCATTGTAATCTTAATGGAATATGGTACTCCTGATTCCAAGACGCATGTTTTATAACACCAATTTGTAGTAAGCCGCTATGTTTCCCTAAACACCATGCCATTTTACATATGGAAATTATAGAACAGCAGTGAATATTGTAGGATTGGCAATGAGATGATTCATCCATCAGCCACTGCTGAAAGATCTTGTCCAGAGCCTGGCCTTGCAAGGAGACTGAAGCAGATAGTTCTACAAAACACCTGCTGTTTCCTCTTCCACACTTCTCCCCACTTCTGCTACTAATCGCAGGGTGAAACAACACTACCAGTGTATTAGATGCAACTATATGTTTTATATACATATAACATATATACCTATGTATATCTATGTATGTATGTATATATAAAAATATAAAAATATATAAATAATAAATATATATCTAAATATATAAAAATATAAATACACACACATGTATATATATGTGTATATATATATATATATATATACATATATATATATATATAGCCAAACATACACATGTATATACAGGTTGTCTGCTGCACAGAGGAAATATAATGTTAAAATGTTAATGTATAACTTGTAGTTAACCATTAATGGATTTGACTTCTGTTTAGTAGGAGTTTGTTTTTATTCTTTTGGTCTGGAGGAGGGGGCTGCCCTTATCTTTTTTTTTTTTTTTGGTCTGGCCTGGAGCTTGGACTCAGGACCTGGGCGCTGTCCCTGAGCTTTTTTTGCTCAAGGCTAGTGCTCTACCACTTTGCACCATAGCCCGCTTCAAGTTTTCTGATGATTAATTGGAGATAAGATTCTCATGGACTTTCTTGCCCAGGCTGGCATCAAACTGTGATCCTCAGATCTCAGCCTCCTGAGTACTAGGATTACAGGCATGAGCCACTGGTACCCAGCATTATCTTTTCTATGTTAACCAATTTTGTTTGTAGCAGAATTTAAAGCAGGGTTAATATTTATATAGTTGTATTATGAAATTACTTTTTTTTTTGTCTGTTGTGGGGCCTGGGCACTGTCCCTCAGCTCTTCAACTCAAGGCTAGCACTCTACCACTTGAGCCACAGCACCACTTCCAGCTTTTTCTGCTTATGTGGTGCTGAAGACTCAAACCCAGGGCCTCATGCATGCAAGGCAAGCATTCTATCACTGAGCCACCTTCCCAGCCCCAGAAACTGTCTTTCTTACAGTAACTTTTTTTGTTTGTTCTTGAGAGAATGACATTGATCCCTATTTATTACTGCGAAATTAAACACTAATCTTTTGGCATGCAGTGGGGATGGTAGGGGAACAGTATACAACTTATTAACTGTCAATATTATCTAGTATATCTGCTGGTATTTTCTCATTTTTCAATAAAACATATTCCAGATAAAGTAGAAAACAAAAAAAAAATATTACCACTATACTTCCAGCCACACATTTTAGCATGCATTTTTCCAGTTTTAGTAAAATGACTAGTACCCTAATATATTCCCTATGTGAAAAAATTAAACCAGTAGAGATAAGACTAAAAATAATCCTCCTCACTATCAGAGGAAGTGATAATTACTTAGTAACTTCTCAGGCCTTTTTTTTTTTAAAGTTATTTACAGATACAGTTGTATCTTGTAGTTGTGTCTGTGTTGTTAGTGTTACACTGGGCACATTTTTCTCTCACCTACCAGTTTGCGTTAGAGCCTTGTTGTAAGTTTGATCACCAATTAGTGGGGGATCTTTGAGAAGACAACTTCTGTGCCTCAGTTTCCTCTTCTGTAGCACAATAATAATAATAATAACAGAGCGTCTTTCACAGGACTATTGAAATAGGGTATCTATCTATGCGTTAACACCTGTAAAGTAGCAGCACAGAGCCTGGTATAAAGTAAATGCTGTGTCAGTATTTGCTCAAACTCTCTAATCTTGTAAGCTGCTATAAAATATTGCACAGGGTCTGCATACTCAATTCTGCTTAGTAGAGTTTCCATTGATTACTCTGAAACAAAGTTCGGAATGACTCACATTTATGCAGAGAAGATGTAACTTTAAAAATTAAGATAGAACACTTTTCATGTCCTAAACATCTTTTAATTTATTATGGTACTTTTTCTTTTCTGGAGTCCAGTACTGCAATTCAAATATTCCCTTTAGGTAACTCTTGCTGGTTTCCCTATTTCTTTTCAAGATGGCATCTGATTGTTTGCCTGTGTGATTCCGTGGTGTACTCTAAATTCTCCATGATATCTGCAGAGAGGCTCAGTAGGTTTGCTCTTTGTCTTGATCCCTGATGTGATGCCATGCTTTTTGGGGGATGGAATTGTTTTTTGGCCACTTGTTGTTTGTGTGAAATGATTGACCTTTAGTAGTCTTTTTGTTGTTGTTGTTGTTGGTTGTGGGGCTTGAACTCTGGGCCTGGGTGCTGTCCCTCAGCTCTTCAGCTCAAGGTGAGCACTTTATCACTTGAGCCACAGTGCCACTTCCTGTTTTCTGCTGGCTAATTGGAGAACAGAGTCTCACAGACTTTCCTACCTGGGCTGGTTTTGAACTGTGATCCTCAGATCTCAGCCTCCTGAGTACCTAGGATTACAGGTGAGAGCCACCAACACCGGGCTTTCAGTAGTCTTTTTATCTTGACCTCAGTTCTCTTGATTCCTCTGATGCTCTCAGAACAACAACGAAGATTTGTGTCTCAGGTATATGTAATTGTCTAGCCTAAGCCTGTCAGTTCTGTTATCTCATTCCTTTTCTGCTTTGAAGAGTAGTGCTTATTTGGACCCTGATGTTAAAAGTGGAAATAAGGGCTAGGTAGGTGGCTCAGTGGTAGAGTGCTTGCCTTGTATGCATGAGGCCCTGGGTTTGATTCCTCAGCACCACATACACAGAAAAATCTGGAAGTGGTGCTGTGGGTTTGAGTGGTAGAGAGAGAGCTAGCCTTGGGCAGAAGAGCTGAGGGACAGCGCCCAGGCCCAGAGTTCAGGCCCCACAACTGGAAAAAAAAAAAAGAAGTGGAAAGAAAAGATCTGACTCTTGTGTTCCTATTTTTTTTTTCTTTTTCTACACCCCTCTGTTGGGCTATCCATTCCCTTTATGTTCTATTGCTTTCTACCTTCTACCTCAATGCTGTAAAATAATCATGGTCATTTTGTGATAGGAAACAGTGCTACACAAGCTAGATCCTCTAAACTGAGTCATGATAAATTAATAGCAGTTTGAGGATATAGAAACATCCTTTCTCCCTAACAAATCTTTTTACAGCTGCTATCATGGTGCAAAATCCTATTGGCTTATTGGAAGATGAGCATTAGCTTTTCCTTTTTGTTGTTTTTCCCTGGTAATAATCCTCAGCTACTCCAAAATAAATAGACATGTAGGTGGAGAAGGTCAGTAAAAAGAATTTCAGGAGAGAAAAGAACATTAGTATATTAAACTATTATTCCCATAGGTTCTTTTATGCCACAACAAATTGCTATGTATCTACGACATCTATCATTTTGTGCATTTCTCTACATCCTGAGGAATGTAATTGCCCTGGGGTACACATTTTACCTTTTACTGTATCCTGACAAATTATGCTACAAAATAGCTAGACCAATTTGTATTCTAAGAGTGACTAAGAGTATTCTTCACTCACCAATGGCAGAGACACCTAAATTCTCTTAACAATTCTACACAGCAGTTGTATTATTCCACTTGTCAATATAAAGCAATAAAGCTTCAAAAAATTAAGGTAAAGCTTGGAGCTGGTGGCTAATGCCTATCATCCTAGCTACTCTGGTGGCTACTCTGAAGGTCAAAGCCAGACTGGTCGAAAAGTCCCCAGGAGATTTTTTTTTTTTTTGGTAGTGGGGCTTGAACTCTAGACCTTGGCTCTGTCTCTTGGCTCTTCAGCTCAAGGCTAGCGCTCTACCACTGGAGCCACAGTGCCACTTCTGGCTTTCTGGTGGTTTATTGGAGATTAGAGTCTCTAGGATCCTCAGATCTCCAGCCTCTTTAATAGCTAGGATTATAGGCTTGAGCCACAGAGGCCTAGCCCCACGAGATTTTTATCGTCACTTAACCACTTAAAAAGCTGGAAGTGGTGCTGTGGCTCTAAGTAGTGGAGCTCTAGCCTTGAACAAAATTGCTCAGGGACAGAGCCCAGACCCTAAATTCAATCCCTAAGACAGGAAAAAAAAGTGAAAGTAACTCCATGAAGGTCACAAAGATAAGTGGCTAATTTGGGAACTTATTTAAACCAAGCTTGAGAAGCTTACCATTTTATCATCCCAATTTTGAAATAGGTCTTCATTTAGCATAAAACTTAGCACGGACTGCTCTCTTCCTCATATCCTAATAAAAAATCTGAGATAAAATAGGAAATGATGTACAAGTAACAGACAAATGATACTATTCTCTTAATTCAGGGTAAAGACCTATTTGATGGTCGCTGGCTGATTGTTGCCTTCGTATCTTTCTGATTTGGGAGAGAGGAGTAAAACTCAGTTGGATTATGGGTTGGGTACGCAAGTACCTTCAACAGTAGGAATTATAAGGCCTGAGGCATTACCCCCAGTCATGAACCACCTCTGTCCAGAGGGGCACACATATTCACATCATTCACATGGGACTTCACCTACAATTACAGCCACCTTTATGGAGACCAACAAAAGCAAATTCTTCAGGTCAGTAAAACAGAAAACTCTTGTTGTAATATTAAAAAAGGAAAAAAAAAAGTTTTTTTTTTTTTTTTTTTTGTCTGTGTCTGGCCAATCAAATAGTCCTCCTGGAAGAAATGGCTGGATAATGAAATGCAGGTCCTGTCTCGGGGAGACTGTGTCCTATTTGTAGCATGGGTTTCAGCCGGCGGCACATCTCTGGCTGCTTTTTCTATCTATAAGTTACAGCAATGGCCTCAGCAAGCAGTACACTCTGTACAGCAGCTGCAACTCGTTATCGGCTTTGTCCAGAATAACAAACAGAGCAAACACGTTTTGCAAGGGCTTCTCCTACCCCCGCCCCCTTATGTGAGAAGGAGGAATGAAGCAATCAGTGGGACCATGATTGATCAGTTGTGCTGACTTAGAGAAGGCCAAGGCCACATTAGTGCTATTAACCCCTGAAATGCAACAACAACAAAAATCCCAAATTGTTCTTAGCATTTCATTTCAATGAAGGTTTCTGTGTAGTTTAGGTTCTTTCATATAGAAAAAAATAGAGAAAGGTATTTATGTTTCCTCTGGTAGAATTTACTTCTCTGGACTGTTTTTTTTATTTTTACTCTTAATATTTTTTATTTGCTATAACAGATGGTCAAATCATTTGATCATGGTTTTTCAGAGCTTATAATAAGGCTAATTACTGAATCATGGCAGATCTCTTTAGACCAGTATTAATCACCAGAAAAAGGCACTTTAACAAACACTTCATAGGGAGTGATACCAATGCAAAGAGACCTGTCCTAAGTCTTGCACAAAACTTCACTGTAGTTCAATAGGCAGTACATCCTGTCTTTGTGCATACATACAAAATACATGCATGTGTATACCAACATCAGTACACACACACACACACACACACACACACACACACACATGTGTACTAGTCACTTTATTTGGAAAAGAGGATAAGAGAATTGGCAAATTAATGCAAATATAGTACCTATGAAACCTTTCTGCACCCACTCCCTTAAAATAAATTCTTGGACTTTCTCCAGGTTGTCAGCTATTAACGTAATAAAACCTAATATTAAAATAAAAACATTTCATTGAGGGTGCATGGCAGACATTTTTGGTACTGGCAACCTCATATATTCTGTCCTATTCATCCTCTTCTCTGGACTGTTTTATAAAGTAATGCTGATTATTTTTGTGAAGACATTTCATATTATTTGGTGGATGGCTGACCACAGTACTGAAGTTTGTTGTATAGAATGGTATCACACAAAGCATAAAATATTGTAGTTCTGTACATCAATCCCCACAGGTATAACCAAGCTTCTCTTTACCAGAAATAGAACCATCTTCAAAATTACAATGCTCCTCTTATCTACCCCACTTTTCTTTTTGGTCTCTCTCTCTCACACACACATACACACACACACACACACACACACACACACACACACACACACACATTTAGTATGGTTCATTGGGCTCTAACAGTTCTTGGAGCTTCCTTATTATCTGGCTTAAAACCTGATGTACCATTGTAATAGTTCCTTTCCAGTTCCTCATTCCCCCACCCCCACCCCCGAATCTGGTTAGGCAAAGCTTAGACCTTTGCTGAACAATCCATCTGCCATTATGTGCATGCCTGCACCAGTACAACTGAAAATGGCTAAAAAAGCTATGTACAGGGAGATTCTGGTGCCACTGTAAATTCACAACCACCAATCTGAAGTGAAAATCTAGTACCACTGACTCTCCTGCTTTGGTGTCCTAAGGACAGCATGATCTACCCTCCTCTCTCTTTGTCTCTCTGTCTCTGTCTGTCTCTATCTCTCTGTCTCTGTCTCTGTCTCTCTCTCTTTCTCTCTCTCTCTCTGTCAGTCCTGGGGCTTGAACTCAGGACCTGGGCACTGGCACTGAGCATCTGTGCTGAAGGCTAAAACCTCTCCCACTCGAGTGCTACTTCCAGCCTTTTCTGAGTAATTGATTGGAGATAAGCATCTCTTGGACTTTCCTGCCTGGGCTGGCTTCAAAATACAATCCTCAGATCTCAGACTCCTGAGTAGCTAGAATAATTGTGAGCCACTGGTGCCTGGCTATGATCTACCTTTCAAAAAATTGTGAAAATAGTATTTTCACAATTAAAAAAAAACTTAAAAAAATTGTGAAATCAAGCATGAGCCTCCAGTGCCTGGCCTGCCAAAGGATGTTAAAAAACAAACAAACAAACAAACACACCATGTTTCAATCTTCAGTGGAAAATTATATATAGTATATATATATACTTTATATATAATATATATAAAGTATATATATATAGTATATATATATAGTATATATAGTATTCTACTTTTTTAAAAGTAGGAACCACAAAGTGGTTTTGCTCTTTATACTACCTAATCCACAAATTTTTAGCAAGAAAAGAATATTTCCTGCATCTACCACTTTACTCTTTTGTTTTATTGGTGGAAATGTGCCCTTTCTTTTTTTTCTTTTTTTCCAGTCGTGGGGGCTGAACTCTGGGCCTGGGCGCTGTCCCTCAGCTCTTCAGCTCAAGGCTAGCACTATACCACTTGTGCCACAGCCCCACTTCCAGCTTTTTCTGCTTATGTGATGCTGAGGAATCGAACCGAGGGCCTCATGCATGCAAGGCAAACACTCTACCACTGAACCACCTTCCCAGCCCAGGAAATGTGCCCTTTCTATCAGTGAACTTTATGGACCTCAGGTCTCACTTACTTTGGCACTCTTTCTCCAAGTCTTCACTTTCTGGTATACTGTTGCTCACCTGAAACTTTGTCATTCTTGTTCAGGTGGAGCTATCTTAGCTGCCTTCAAATATGTTCTGATCTCCTTCGATTTCAAACCTCAATCCAAACCTCCAACCTCAAACCAAAACTAAATGAAAAAAATTCATGACAACAAAAGCCCTTCCCATATCTAGCTTATATTCCTTTACTTATTCTGCCCAGTTTTTGTTTTGTTTTGTTTATTTGCCAGTCATGGGGCCTGAACTCTGGGCGTGGGCACTGTCCCTCAGCTCTTCAGCTCAAGGCTAGCACTCTACCACTGGAGCCACAACACCACTTCAGGCTTTTTCTACTTATGTGGTACTGAGGAATCGAAACCAGAGCCTCATGCATGCAAGGCAAGCACTCTACCACTGAGCCACCTTCCCAGCCCCATCTGCCCAGTTTTTAATGCTCATTATTCTTTGCTCCACTTCAACGTGACTAATACATCCATCACTTAGAGAATTTGAACATGTGGTCTCAAGTAAATCCTAGCCCTGTTCTAACCTCAGAGGAAGGACATGCAGACTTGTCTATTCTTAAAGGAGATGGGCTTTTCATGCTCTTAGAATGGAACACTGTCCCAGGACAAGTCTCTCTGCAAAAGGTTCAGTTGTGTATAATGAGCAGCCCTCACCGAGCTTGGATATGGGTTCACTGGTCGAATAAGGGAATCTGGGTAGGACACCTCAACAGGTTTACTACAGCTGGCTTCATGCATGGACTCATCTTGTGATACATCTCTATATAGAAATTAACATTTATAATACTTTAAAACAAAAGAATTTGACTTCCCATGTTAAAAGACTTCAGTGTTCTTCTATTGCACTATCAATATTGTCACCTTATAATACATCTTACTGTGCTGGGAGGGGGTGGTTCATGACTGTAATCCTCGCTAATCTGGAAGCTGAGATTCAAGGATTACAGTTCAAAGCCAGCCAAGGCAGGAAAGTCTGTGAGATTCTTCTCTCCAATTAACCACTAGAAAACAGGAACTGGCTATATGGCTCAAAGTGGTAGAGTGCTAGCCTTGAGCTGAGTTGCTCAGGGACAGCATTCAACCCCTGAGTTCAAGCCCCATAAATAACCAACAACAACAAAAAAATATGTGTACACATATATCTTACCAATCTCTATAGGATCTCGTATCTGACTGCTCTCAGGTATCTCTTAATAATACTCCCTGCCCTGTTCACCCTCCTCTTGTCTCAAGAGGCATTTACTGGAAGGAACCATCAGTTCCAAACCCTAAACCTTTGTCTGTGACTTATGCTTGTAATCCTTGCTACTCAGGAGGCTAAGATCTGAGGATTGCAGTTTGAAGGCAGCCTCTTATCTCCAAGGTTTTGTAGCTGTGGCTCATGTGGTAGAATACTGGCTATGAGTACAAAAAGCTCAGGGACTGT
Source organism: Dipodomys merriami (assembly GCF_024711535.1). Lineage (NCBI taxonomy): Eukaryota > Metazoa > Chordata > Mammalia > Rodentia > Heteromyidae > Dipodomys > Dipodomys merriami. The sequence continues at coordinate 23,805,145 of NW_027202270.1, read as the reverse complement.
GCCCAGGCCCTGAGTTCAAGCTACAGAATCAGCACATAAACAAACAAAACAAACATAACAAAAACCCTTCATAAACCCTTCACATAAACAAAACCCTTCAAGCAGGATGCTCTTTCTCCCTAGAGTGCAATCTCTCCCACATTACCCATTTTCTGCCTCTCAGAAAGCTCAGACTATTCCTAACTATTCTTAAATTTTGTTTCCCCTGTCATTTCTAACACAATACCCTATTTCCCCCCCTGCAGTCTGTAATTCTACATTGTAATTATGTTATAGGATTGATTACTAAGCTATCTTAATTTATAGGAAAGCCCCGTGCACTTTTGTTTTCTATCACTATATCAGAATACCAGAGACTGAGTAGCTTATAAAGAGGTTATTTAGCTCACATCACAGAGGTTGAAGGGCATGGCACTGAAATTGCCTCTCTGGTCAAGATCTCGTGGCAAATATTATTATGATGAGAATGTAAGAGAACATTGTGGGGCCAGTGTTGGGAGGGACTGGTAATGACTTGGCTCAATGTAAAACTTTGGGCCAAGTTATATCCAATTTACTTAAGTCATATCCAGTTCAGAGCATTATAGCCCTGGCCTCCAAGGTCTATGATCTTCTCACTATGAAAAATACCACCATTCGTCACCAATAGTTTCCAAAGCCTAAATTCACTCCTGCAGCATTTCAGTGTCCAAGTCCAAAAATCTCATGTGAGAGACTCTTTCAGGTATGCATTGCTATAACTAGCCTTACCAGCTTTCATATTTGCAAGACAAATGTGACACAGACAATGGTTAAAACACTATGATTCCAAAGGGAAGCAGAAAAAAGCAATTTGCTTTAAGATGTCAACATTAAAGCCTAAAGCTCTAAATCCAGCCTCTTATGTAGATGAGCCTTCAAGACCATGGGCAGCACTATTTCTATAGTTTCAGGCCTCGGGGATGGTACCCATGAGCAGCTGTTATGGCATGCTGCTGGGGGGCGCTGTATGGTTCTGGACTTCCTGCTGTGTCTTAGCAGAGGCTCAGACTTTGTGGCAAACTCCTTCCTGGCTGCTCAGACTTCAGTTTGGAATATCAGCATGAATGGTCATAGCATCATAATTCTTACATTGTTCACATCTGTAAAATCAGCACACTCCTGGTGCCATGAAGCTCTGCCATTGTCACATGTAGTGCCTCAGGCTTCTTGAATCAAGGCTGAATCTGTGGAGTACTTTGCCAGAAAACTTGGGATGTATCCTGAGAGGGGCCTGTGCCTGATGCCCGGAGATGTCCCTTGGAGTGTCTCTGGATCTGTGATTGGAGAGGAAGTATGAACATTTCTGAAATGCTCTTGCTATCCTATGGAAAGCTACTGGATCTCGTGTGTGTGTGTGTGTGTGTGTGTGTGTGTGTGTGTGTGTGTGTGTGTGTGTGTGTGTGTGTGTGTGTGTGTGTGTGTGTGTGTGTGTGTGTGTGTGTGTGTGTGTGTGTGTGTTGATATATTTGGCAAGCAGGTCATAGGATGCACTGTTGTTTTCCTGAACATGCCTTTACTCTTTTGCCTGGCTCAGACTGAATTTTCCAAATCTTTTTTTTTTTTGGTCATTCCTGGGGCTTGAACTCTTGGCCGGGGTGCTATCCTTCAGCTCTTCAGCTCAAGGCAAGTGCTCTAAGACTGGAGCCACAGTGCCACTTCCGGATTTTCCAAATCTTTTCACCCTCCATTTTGTTCCTGGAACTCAACCATGCTACCACCTGTATGCTTTGTTTGGAATCTTTTCCCTGCCAAATGTTCTATTACTTTTAAATTTGCTCTTCCAAAGTCTTAGTGCATAGGTACAATTTATTAAAGTCTTTGCGGTGGGGGAAAGAATGATGGTCTTTTCGTCATTGGCCACTAGAATCTTTGTCTCCATGAGATGACTTTCTTAGTCCTCTTACTTATCCCCAACCAGAATCACCTGTTCTGCTCATAGCATTTCAGGCCATTTTTGCCCTATTCCTCCAAAACTCTTCCAATCTGTCTCATACCTAGTTGTAAGTCAACTTCTGGCTTTCAAGTATAGTTCCAGTAAAAATTTCACTCCTAGGGGCTGGGAAGGTGGCTCAGTAGAGCACTTGCCTTGCATGCATGAGGCCTGGGTTCAATTCCTCAGTACTACATAAGCAAAAAAAGAAAAAAGCCGGAAGTGGCACTGTGGCTCAAGTGGTAGAGCGCTAGCCTTGAGCTGAAGAGCTGAGGACAGCACCCAGGCCCAAAGTTCAGGTCCCACAACTGGACCCCCCCAAAACACCCCAAACTGCCCCCCCAAAACCTACTCCTCAACACCAGTTTTCCATATTAGATTGCTGTTACTATAATGAAAGTCAAGGCTGAGTATTTTAAAGGAAAAGAGGTCTGTTTATTGGCTCTGAGGTTCCTATAGTGGTGGACATAAAGTAGGAACATGAGTGAGAAGGATCACATGTCAGGAAGCCAGAGTACTGAGAGGCCAAGTAAGTACTTCCTATTCAGTACTACTTTTTTTTTTTTTTTTTTTTGCCAGTCCTGGAGCTTGAACTCAGGGCCAGGAAACTGTCCCTGAGCCTCTTTGTGCCCAAAGCTAGCATTCTACCACTGGAGCCAAAGCGCTACCTCTGCTTTTTCTGTTTATGTGGTACTGAGGAATTGAACCCAGGGTTCATGCATGCTAGGCAAGAACTCTACTACTAAGCCACATTCCCAGCCTCAGTACTACTTTTTAAAGATCTTAACTATTCTAATTGCAATACTGGGGATAAAGTTTCAGTACACAAACACTTGGAATATGTTTAAAACCATATTCACAACATGTAACTCTAACTCTCATCTCTGATGAGGTGTGAGCTTTGGGACTCTGTTGATTTACTTAATGAAGTGTCTGGTATGAAACAAAAGACATTCATTCTTTTTTTTTTTTTTTTGCCAGTCCTGGGGCTTGAACTCAAGATCTCAGCACTGTCCCTGGGCTTCTTTTGCTCAAGGCTAGTACTTTACCACTTGAACCACAGCACCACTTCTGTCTTTTTCTGTTTATGTGGTACTAAGGAATTGAACCCAGGGCTTCATACTTGCTAGGCAAACACTCTACCAATGAGCCACAAGTCCTGGCACTGACATTCAACTTTGTTGTTGTTGTTGTTGGTCATGGAGCTTGAAATCTGGGCCAGAGTTTGTCCTTTAGCTCTTCAGCTCTAGGCTAGCACTCTACCACTTGAGCCACAGCAGGACTTCTGGTTTTATGGTGGTTTATTGGTGATAAGAGTTTCATGGCCTTTCCTGCCTGGGCTGGCTTTGAATGGTGATCCTTAGATCTCAGCCTCCTGAGTAGCTACTATTACAGACATGAGCCACCAGTGCCCAGCTCAAATTAATGTTTTCTTACTGCTATCTTCTAAGATCACAGGGTTTGGTAGATAATCTATCATTAACTTAAGTGTCTTACATACCTGTCATTTTTGTCATTGACTTGTCTAATGTTTAGAAAAATTGGGCTTTGGGAAGATTAATTTACTTGCCTATGGATGGAACAGATCCTGAGTAGAATTAACTTGTACTCCTTAAACTTAACATGCTGCACACTTGTTACTAGTAACAGAAAATATTTTGAGAATAAATTTATTTGGGTTGGTTTATAACATTGGATGCTCACTTCTGAAATATATTATTGCAAATAGTTAATGAGACATAAAACATGATATATACACGAGACACAAATGTTTTAGGATATGATCTCTTTCATTAAAATCATTATCTTTCCCCGAAAGTATCCACAAGGTTTAATAACATCTTCTGTAATAGGATAAATTCACATTTAAGTTCAGTTCTGGGGTCTCTAGTTGATTTGTATAAACATGCAGCTATATTTTCCATCCTCATTTGAAGAATTTCTTTTACATTTCATATTAAAACTTTGAATTCTAATGATTGCTAAGATTTAAACATATCAAAGCAAGATTAATAGGAACTAGGATGTTTTTTGCATTTTTCAAGAGAAACATTTATGTACCATTTTACTTGACTATATATCATTTATGTATTTGAGCATTAAAATAGATTTAAGGCCATAAATTATTTTTAACTATTTAATTTGGGTTTTCTTTATGCTAGTTTGAGAGTATAGATATTCGTTGAAGTAAAATATTAAGTCAAGAAACAATTGCAGAAAAATTTGGAGTATATTTTTGCTGGTTAATTCAAAGTGGGGCATGTCATTTTCAAATATACAAGAACAGTTGTATTGAGTCTTGATGTTTACTAAAGAGCTTTTGCCATTTATTTCTTGAGGAAAGCTGTCAATTTGAAGGTTTTTCTTTCCTTATACTAATTCTATGTCAGATGATCTGGCAGGGCCTCTAATCCTATTGGTAATTCAGTATGACCGTCTCCTGGACTTTGAAGCCATTTCTTTTCTTCAGAGAAGATATGGAAAGCTTCTTATCTTTGGTCTGGGGGAAATATCAAGGTAGTGGAGGAGTTATTTTCCCAGACCCAGCTCTGGGGTTTCAAGCCTGAAGACAAAGATTAATCTCCCTAAAAAAGGACTTTGCGAACTTGGGCCCAGACATGGCATTCTTGTTTCCAGCCATCTTGTGTCTCAGCTTTCTCAGTCATACGTTTTCTCGTTTAGATTTTGATGTGACACATCTTTTTTTAGCCATTCACATCCAACATCTGGAAGAAGAAGAACAGTGGTGAGCTGAGTAATTCATGGGATTTGATGAGGCATTCTTGAGAATTATTATCAGTATTAGTATTTTATTTTTTACTATTCTTAAGCTTTAAAGCCACTCTCTTTGGTATGCGCCTTTCTTTTTTTCTTTCTGTGACTTAGTAATTATATTGTGGTACTCTTATTGGATATGTGGAGTTTTAGATTTATTATTTATTTCGTGGCTATGTGGTGTTTGACTTATGAATTGGTTTTTCTTTATATTGTGTATTCAGAGTATTCAATATTAATGTAAATCCATTTTATTATGAAACATGTTTTCAGGAAGCATCTTTTTTGGATAGATATTAATATGAGATTTTACAGTTGTGTCTTTGTAGTCTTGCATATAGTGTCTATCTATAATTTTACACAAGTTAACTTGTTCAAAGTTTGCTCACCAGACCTCAGACCTTTTCACCAAACCTGGCTAGTAAAAAGTGTGTTTTGTTTGTGGCTCTGAAGGGTATCCTAGGTTGTACGTCAACTCCTTTGGGATATGAACAATGATGGGCGAGTTTTGATTTTGTGAAGTGTTTAAATAGGTGACCACACTTCATCCTGGGAGAGCTGCTGGAGAAGAAAATTGTTTTAGTTTGCTGTTCTTGGATCTTGTGGATGGCTTCTCTTTTGCTATCTTTATTGTTCACTCCTGAGAGTACAAAAGATATGTCTGTTTCTAAGAGTTCACATGAAAGCCTCTTGGAGAATGAACTTTTGTTGGGGGAAGACTGTATTCCAGTCTTACTTTTTTGTTTTTGTTGGTTGTGGGGCTTGAACTCTGGGCCTGGGCACTGTCCCTGAGCCCTTTAGCTCCAGGCAAGTGCTCGATCACTTGAGCCACTTCCAGTTTTTTTTCTGGTGGTTAATTAGAGATAAGAGTCTCATGGCCTTTCCTGCCTGGGCTGGCTTTGAACTGTGATCATCAGATCTCAGCCTCCTGAGTAGCTAGGATTATAGGCATGAGCCACCAGCACCCTCCTAGTCTTACTTTCGTTCTAAAGATTTAACTCTGGGCTTGGTATGTAAAAGGCCTTCAATCAACACTGATAGAAGAAATTAGAAGCTGGGTTCTGGTGGCTCACACCTATAATCCTAGGTACTCAGGAGGCTGAGATCTGAGAATCATGGATCAAAGCCATCCCAGGCAGGAAAGGCCATGAGATTATTTTTTATTTTATTTTTTGCCAGTCCTGGAGCTTGAACTCAGGGCCAGGACACTGTCCCTGAGCTTGTTCTGCTCAAGGCTAACACTTATCTCTTGAACCACAGTGCCACTTCTGGCTCTTTCTGTTCATGTGGTACTGAGGAACCGATTGAACTTCATGCATGCTAGGTAAGCACTCTACCACTAAGCCACATTCTTAGCCCCAAAATTCTTTATCTCTAGTTATCGAGAAAACTAGAAGTAGAGCTGTGGCTCAAAGTGGTAGAGTGTTAGCCTTGAGCAAAACTGCTCAGCAAGATCACCTAGGCCCTGAGTTCAAACGCCATAACCAACAAAAAAAGAAGAAACTGGAGGACTATCACTTGTAGCCTATGAAACAGTTTCTAAAGAAAGAATGAAGACATAGAATCACATAGGGTACATTATCAGAAATGAGCCTAAACCTTTTGAAAAGTAAAATTCTTATACCTTTAATTTTATATTTGATTTAAGAGTGTGGAACTGTTTAATGATTTTAATCAGGAGAGTATCAGTGTGCAAAATAATGTTAGCAAAGCATTATGTGCATACAAGATATATATATTTCATAAAAGAGTACAATTTTATATAGCCTAAAAAGTCTACAAGAATGCAGAAAAACTGAGAAAATGAATCCAATTAACATTTAGCTTCAGATTTCTTCACTAGGTAAACTGTTGCATCATTTTGTGTTGACTTATTCAAAATAAGTCAACTATCAACTCCATTTTATTTATTTATTTATTTATTTATCAACTCCATTTTATTTATTTATTTATTTATTTATTTATTTATTTATTTATTTATTTATTTATTTATTTATTTGTTGGTTGTGGGGTTTGAACTTTGGGCCTGGATGCTGTCCCTGACCTCTTCAACTCAAGGTGAGCGCTCTGCCACTTTGAGCCACAGCACCACTTCTGGTTTTCTGGTAGTTAATTGCGGATAAGAATCTCACAGAGTTTTCTGCCTGGGCTGGCTTTGAATCAGATCCTCAGATCTCAGCCTCCTGAGTAGCTAGGATTATGGGTATGAGCCACCAGTGCCTGTCTATCAACTCCATTTTGTACAGAGAAAACTTCAATAAACATTGGGTAGTTATTGACATGATTAACTGTGTGTCAAGCCATGGGAAGATTTGGTTATACATTTAAAAATAATTGCTTTTATAATCATACATCACTACTCTTTTCCTATTTGCATTTTTGCAGTCATGTTTTAAATATCTTCTCAGGTGAAATTTAGGTGGCAGAATAAGGGAAGAAAAGAGGAAAAAAATGGTGCTAAAAGTATGACTTAAGTGGTGAAATGCCAGCTGTGAAAAAATAAACTAAGTAAGCACAGGGCACTGAGTTCAAACTCTAGTATTAATGGAAAAATGTAATTAGAACGCTAAGAGATACTGGATTCCAGTTGGCTGTCATTATGGTAGGATAGCGAATGACCTCATAGCAGAGCTGGTCCGTCCCCTGACCCTAGGCTGTGCCAGGTATGAGGTTTGACCTCTCTGGCTATCAGCAGTTCTGCTACATACCTTTATGTTTGTGAAGATTCTGAATCAAAGATTCTCTTTGTAAACCTCAAGGACAGAAAGTGACATTAAAAGAATCTTTATGTCAGATGGGCACATTTGCTGTCATGTCAGATATTTTATACAATAAACATTCACTTAAATGTGAATTATTTTAAAAAGCTCTTTTTAAAAATACCAATTTGCTTTTTAAGAAACGAATTCTGATTTCTACGAAGAGTTTACTACAAAAGCAACTTGTAAATCTAGAAAATTCCAACATGTAATTTTGGATGATTAAAAGTATCCCCGTGTTTTCTCTGTTTATACTCAATTCACTGTAATATTGAATTTACTTTAAAAATACTAGCGTGGCAAGTTTTTAATACCTTCTCAATAAGTAAATATCTATTAAAATGGTAGTCTATTGGATAAAAATTCTATTCACAGTGTTTTCAAAGAATGATAATTAGTGGACACTGATTTACTTGCAAATTAAAAGTATACTCCTAAAGACCATTGACCGTATCAGTAAGTTTCATTAGATGGGAAGTTTTCTAAGTTTATTATGTTAGTGGGAAAATACAAAAATGATAAGAAAACCAGGCATTTACAAAGCACTTTTGTTATCAATGCTACCAACTGATAACTTTATTTAGAGAATGTACAGTTATATGTATTGAAGATTTGGAGAATAGGTGGATGTATTTTTGAGAGAGTCTTATTTCAGTCAGAGCAATAGTATATTATACCTGAGATTTTGTATTCACAAATTACAGGACTTGTCCTTGAAAGTATGGCATCTTTATGGTTTTGAATAAGTATGGGTTATAAGAAGAAAAGTACTGATTAACCCTGTACTAATTAACCTTGCTAACCAGCAGTAGAAAGACATTTAATGGGCAAGATATTTTTTTTTTCTTGAGAGGGCAGGTCAGAATAGAAATTTAAAGCATTTGTTCACCTTCAGGATGAATTCTATTTGAACTAGAAAAGCCTTTTTATTCCCAAGGCACATATTAGTTTATCATCCAGAGTACTAATGATACTTGCTATTTTATTTTATTATTTTCTCATCTTACATTTTACAGTGTATCTAATTATTCTTTCATTGGCTTGTTTGTATTACAACATCTAATCTTAGGTAATTAAAAACATTTTTTTTGAAATGCCATCACAGGTTTTAATTTCCAAAATTCTTTTGCTTTTCTAGTTCATAAAGTTTCCAGGAATGTTGTCTTGAAATAATCAATTCCCCAAACCAAGATCTGTTAACTACAGTGTGCCTTTTCCTTTTTGCAACATCTTAGAATGACCTTGATGAGGCAAGTATAACTTATATATGAATAGCATCAATATTGATCAAGATGCATTGCATTCATAACTGCTTTGGTGAATGGCAATTCCTTTGAGCTGCTGCTTAAAGGCAATAAAAGAAGTGGCATCACACCAACAATACCAGAATAAAACATCTAATCCTTCAGTGTTCAAAGGCATGGCACGAGCTGAGATCCAAGGAGGCACTTCGTCTAATCTTTAGAAGTATGTAGAATTCAAGGATACAATGTTGGCTTCTTCCTCTTCTAGCTCTTCTTCTCCATCATGCTCCTTTTCATCTCCAGAACATTAATTTTCTCCAAAGTATTTTAGCCTATATAAAATAAAAATTGTGACATCTGCTTGACAACTACTCCATTCAGAAATCTACAGGTTTGGAGGAAGAGATAGCTGTGTGGTCCGTTTATGGAGAGTTGTTGTAATAAAACTTTTAGGAAGATGGAGCTTAATGTTGCAGAAACATTTGTCCAGTCTCCTTGAGGATGACATTCAGCTTCCTCTGAAAGCAGGAAACCATGGAAAGAATCAGTTTTAATGTATAGCAAGTGTCCTGTAAAAGTGGGTGTGGAGTACAATGGACGTAGGTGACATATTTTTTTTTCAAGTCCCCTACATCATTCTAAACTGTTGTCCCTATTCCATGAAGTTGACACACTCAAGATCATTGCACAACAGGCTTCTCTGCCATCATCAGCTATGTTTAATTTAAAGCAGGTCCAGTAGTGTCCTGCGGTATGACCTGGGTTACCTGGCTTCCTCACAGCAACCGCTGCTCTTTAGAACCTTGCAAAATCCTTCGTGTTTGCTCTTGACAGTTCAGAAAACAAGTTCATCAGAGCAGTTTGTTCTGTTCAGCACATTATAAGGTAGTTTTTTTTCCTTTTTTGGCTGCTGCTGAGGTTTTTTCTCTCCTGTTTTCTCAGAAATTTCACTCTCAGTAGTGAAATATTTCACTACTGAGAGTGAAATGCTTAGCTCATTGTTTAGTCATTCTACTTTGTAAGATTTGTGTTGTAAGCAGGTTGAAGACAAAGCTTTGAAGGTAAGTTTACTTTGTTCAGTGGTTAGGTTCTCTTCTAGCTGTTTCATCATTTATAAAATTATTTGTATTTGAGATAAAATAACTGTTCAGAACTCATGTTGCTTCATTGATTTTTTTTTACTAAAGCATTACCTAGTATCAAGTAACTCAAGAATAGTCACTATCTTAGATATCTATTTTTTTCATACAAACAAAATAATCTGGAAAAATAAATTGGAAGATTATTTCCAGCTACATAAGACTATTAATATAATTTGAATATTGCCTGATGAGAATGTTAAAACACTGAAAAACATTTGTAAATTTTGTAAGACATTTAAAACATCGTATAGCATTGTTCAGGAGAAAACATACCTGTTTCCTGCCATATAGTGTCTGATGTACAGAAGTTTCTCAATAAATACTTCTATGATTGTTTCTTCTTCCAGTGATTCTAGATTTTTGTCTCTGCATAATAACAAAATTCACCTGCATTAAATTACCTAAATTCTATGGCTATGGAACAAGGAATAACAAGAAATAAGATAGAAGATGGAAAAATAGGAGATATCCTTTATTTTATTTAATTTTATTAAATCTAGTCAAATCAATTAACCAGCTAGAAGTGTGGCCCCCATGCTAATTGTTCTAAGTGGATTGCAGAAAAACATTAGTTTTATTTCATATTACCTTTTAAATTTCTATATTATTTTTATTGTAAACAGGACAATAAGCCAATAAGCCAGAGACATTACAGTTACTTCCTTTCCCATTCTTTGATTTTTTTTCCCTTGAAGTTGCCATATCCATGTATCCACAAGATAACCATAAGTACTTCTGAGCATCTGAAATTTGGCTTTTGCATTCTCTACAGTCATGTATTCCTCCTGTCAAACTCCAGCCCACTTTTCCTGTCATTCCATGCCATTGCCTCTGTTTTGCCAGATAAATGTTGGGATGGGATGAACACTGGCTAAGTGCTGAGTTCTGGTCTTAGCTTTGTCAATTGTCAACTGTGTTCTTGGGCAAGCCGCTTACATCACTGGGACTCATTATTATTATCAATAAAATAAGTAATAGCTTTGGCTGTAGCCAGCAATTGCTTTAGATTAACAAATAAGCCGTGCCAATAACTAACTCGGGAGTATCAACAAATGACCTTAACCTTCAGTCAAGATCAGATTAATTATCAATGGACCCACTGAAATGATTTTATTGAAATACCTATTGGAATTTACTGTCATACAGTAAGGGTTGTATATACTTACCTCTTTCTAATCTCTTTTTATATACTTTTCTCTGTACAGAATTTATCTGTTGTAGCTAAAGACAATCTATTAGGATTATAAGTCCTAAAATTTGAACCTCTATTGTAGGATCTTTTCTATTATTTTTTAACTTTAGATAATATTGGAACACTTTGATTATAAATGAATTCTACATGGTATGATCTTATACTTAATATTTATCTTATAGATAAAATAAAAACTAACATTTACCTTTAGTTATTAGTGCCTTTTTCCTGTTCCTTTTCTTATATCAAACTCTTAAGTTATACTTTATGTATATGGCATTTGTAACTGTGATTGGTCATGGCTAATTTAGGGCCTTTTGCTGTCTGTGACTGCTACATATACTGTGTGACACATTTCTGCACTCAGTCTTACAAATTGTATTTGTAGCTGTTTTTCTTCCTTTTTTTTGGACTAATTTACACTTGGCCCCACTTTGTTTTCACTTTAGTGTATTTGTGTTTGTACAAGTCTTTAATTTCCCAAGGTCACTTTGAATTATGAATCAACTTCATAAGAAATTGCCTACTGTTCTTATTCTACAAATACTTGGCAAGCTTTGTTAATCTATTGGCTGATTCACTCTGTCCTCTTATATCTTTACAATAACATATTACACATATACTTATAGCATGTGTGCACAGACCTAGTGTCAGTCAAGAATATATCAGTGATGTAGTAGATTGTATCTACTTCATCTAGTAGTAATTTGATTTTTAAGGCAAACATTAGTCTGAGAAGATAAGCTTGTTATAAATATAGCACACAGAATGCATGTAGTGACTAACATGTCTCTTTAAGGTATTTTCAAACACCTGGGTTCTTACAAATGATTGCTTTTTTATTATCCTAGGATATAAATTACATATGCCTTGGATTTTTATTGTGTGAAACCAATTTTACAAGGTCTCTTTTCCTGGTTCATTTTTCATCTTTTTTTTGGTATCACTTCAATGTTTATGTTATGAAATGTTGGATTGAAAAGCACATCCATCATAATTGGTTTCTCAGGTCTATCCCTCAAAATGCCAGTTGGATCTTAATGAACATGTCTTACTTGATTGAGTTTCCAATGACACTGGTTATTTAAAAACTCCATCCTCTAGTGTAAAATCTCTCTATATATTAGTAAAGTATTAACACTATATCTTTTTTTTGTTTAACTAAACTTGAGGAACCCTTCTACAAGTTTGTCCTACCTTGTTTGTGTGAGAGGAAAAAGCATGTGTCTTTTATGTGGGTGGAATCACATCAGTTTCTTTCAAAGAATAAACTTCTTTGTTCATATCCTTCCTTGATATGGTACCTTGGGTACCTTTTATATTCTATTTTCATACCTCCATGCTCAAACACAAAATACCAGAACATTTTCAGAGAGCTATTGAATTTTTTTTTATTAATTCTCTTTTGCCCTTCAGTCATATCTTGAATTTTACTTTAAATTTATATCTTCAAAAAAGACCTTTAGATAATGTGGCTGGGAAGGTGGCTCAGTGGTAGAGTGCTTGCCTTGTATGCATGAGGGCATGTTAGATTCCACAGCACCACATAAGCAGAAAAAGCCGGAAGTGGCGCTGTGGCTCAAGTGGTAGAGCGTTAGCCTTGAGCTGAAGAGCTGAGGGACAGCGCCCAGGCCCAGAGTTCAGACCCCACAACCGGCAAAAAAATAAAATAAATAAAATAAAATAAACAAAATAAAATAGATCTTTAGATAAGTTTTACTGGGCAAGACTCTTCTGATTCTTGTGTCTTTATTTCCTCATGTTCTTCTGAGATAATTTTGTTTCTGCTTAAGTAATATCTCTAAACAAGAAAGAATTCTACACACAGTAATTCATTTATTTCTTTATTTTTAAAGAAGAATTTCTTGCATACTTATTATATTAAAGGCTTTTTGACTGATGCTTACTTTCAAAGTTGTTTGAGATTCATTACTTAGCAAGTCACACTCTGAGAAGGCAGTTAGTTGGCCATTTCTGTCTCTTGGACAAAGGAATTATTTACAACATTGTTTTCTCTTTATTCACAAACTGAGGACTTTTCCCACCCCCAGTATTGGCTTTTCTGATTTTTTTTTCTACAAGTAGCAAGCCTTCTCTTCCTCTGACCTATTCAAATGAAGAAGATATTTGAGTTCAGTACATATTTAGGCTGGCAATCAATATTGCATTATGTATCCTTCAAAAAGTTGTGTTTTTAAAAAAATCAATATCATAAATGGATTCCCATGAGAACAAATAACATGGAAACAGCAATTGAGATAAAGGAATAGCATAGAACAAAAGCATATAGAAGTGTTCAACCACACCTGTATGTTAACCTTCAAACGAAGACAGTATACCATTTATTGCACCTGAAAAATGAAATAAAAAAGAATGTGAAATGCTAGTGAGTAGAGACTGAAAGGGAAAAGAATATGTGGCAATTCATATGTAGATGGCTACTTCTTTCTCTTTTGGAAGAAATCTGTCATTATCAAAACTGACTATACTAATGTACATTGTAATAGGAGCAATGAGAATAGACTTTCTTGTAGCTATTTCGAAGATTTGAAAATAACTTGTAACAACATTAAACATACTTTTAGGATAATGCATCTCAGAAAAGCATCATGCAAGTTGATTATATTTTTAAAAGACAAATTCTAGAAGAAAATACACTCATGTCTTAAGAAATGTTACTATCGTTGGGTAAGTTATCATCTGTTGATCTGTATCCATGTGTCTTGAAATAGTAAATAAAAAGAAATATGATTTAGTATTTGTTTTGTTACTATTTTCAATATCAAATTAGAATTGCAAATGAAAAAAATGCTCTGAATGTGGCTTTGGAAAACTCATCTTTTGTGTGTGTGTGTGTCGGTGGTGGGGCTTGAACTCTGGGCCTGAGCACTGTCCCTCAGCTCTTCAGCTCAAGGCTGGCACTCTACCTCTTGAGTCACAGTGCCATTTCCAGTTTTCTGGTGGTTCATTGGAAATGAGAGTCATATGGACTTTCCTGCCTGGGCTGGCTTTGAACCGTGATCCTCAGATCTCAACCTCCTGAGTAGCGAGAATTACAGGCATGAGCCACTGGTGCCCAGCTGGAAGACTCATCTTTTTAAGAATGATATTAGTTTAGAATATTTCACTTTGATTCTCTCAACTATGTTTTTCATTCAAGCTACGTGTGTGTGTGTAAAAAGAAATCGAGAGAGACAACAGATTCTATGCACACTCAGCAAGTCACTTCCAACTTATGGAAGAAATAAAATGCTTTGTCAGCATTAAATAAGAAGGCACAAAAATGTTCTTGCTGAATCAAATTTGAGAAAAGCTTTTTTTTTTTTTTTTTTTTTACTTTTCTGCATGGGATTGTCCAGAAGAAAATAGTTCAGAACTGTCAACAGTGACAATGGTGGCACATGGACCAATAGAAAAGGGTACTAGAGCCACATGAAACAGTTTACTTCTTTGAGCCAGTGATTTATGGATAAGTTGAGCATCCTTAAACTCCTGACCCATGAAGGGAATGTTACCAAGTGTAGCTTGGGCCTATTTGCCTGTTCTCCTGCTCAAGTGCTTGTACATAGCCCGTGAGATTCCACACACATGTGGTCACAGGACGAAACTCTTCTAAACTGGAAGAAAAATAATAAACCTCTTTAAGATGCTGGAGAAAATGTCTTTCATAAAGTATAACATTTTTACTAAATTTTTCCTTGTCTGACTTTAATGTTTCTTACAAATATAAATTCCTAAATTACAGCCTACTTGCCCCTTTTGATCTCTCCTAACATCATCTGCGCTCCCTCATTCAAGGATTTTTTGTGTGTGTTTTGTTTTGCTTTTTCAGCTTGGTTATAACTTTCAGTGTATATAAATATTCAATTTTGAATCCATTCAATGTTTTACTTATTGGCCTTTCCAGTCTCCAAAGTGACTGTTGGATCACATTGGATGGATTTTCTGTCTCTAATTCAGGATATTTAACTAAGCTTTCCTTATGTTCTGTCTCTCCTCCCATATTATTATGGTAACAGGGAAAATGGCTCATGATCAGAATACCAGACTCATCACTGATAAAAGCTGTCACTGTCACAATTCATAGGCCTCTGTCCCTTTTGCCCTTGACATTACAGGATTTGATATCAGACTAATTGATATCTCTGGAAAACGATGTTCAAGGGGCTGGGAAGGTGGCTCAGTGGTAGAGCACTTGCCTTGCATGCATGAGGCCCTGGGTTTGATTCCTCAGCACCACTTAAGAAAAAAGCCGGAAGTAGCGCTGTGGCTCAAGTGTTAGAGCGCTAGCCTTGAGCTGAAGAGCTGAGGGACAGCACCCAGGCCCAGAGTTCAGGCCCCATGACTGGACCCCGCCCCCCTCACCCCCGCAAAAAAAGAAAGAAAACGATGTTCAACTTATCATGTTTTAAATGGTGATGAAGACTTTTGCATAGTCTGTCTTAGTATGCCAACTTTTAATAGTTAACTAAAAGCTGACAAAGAAGAGAAAATACACAGATATATAATGTCCATATGTTTGTATATATATTAGAGTCAGCATTTCTTTCTTGTGCTTACTTTCTGTGTACTGGGATTTGAACTCAGGATGCGATGACTGCTAGGTATTTACCACTGGACTACATACAATACCTCCAGAGAGAATCGCTTATAGAATCTCAGACAGAACCAGATAGAATCTCGTACTGCACAGACTGGCCTCCTAAGGTTATCTTCCTGCCCATATCTCTTCTATAAGTGGGATGATAGTCCTGTACCACCAGGACTAGCTCTCTAATTCATATTCTATCACTCCCCCCCCCTTTGCATACATTTCATCCATATTTCTTTTTCAAAGTAATTAATTGATTATCATGAAGACTATGATGTAGGCTCTCTGTGTTAAGGCACAAAGTCTTCTGGGACATGATATCATGTTCCCCATCCTGTTTCCTGTATCTAGTTTCTATCAGGCTGTCTTTCTCTCTTTGTCATATATGTCTCTATGTAGCCATATTTCTATATGTAAGAGAGATAGATAATATATGTGACATTTTATGTGTATATATGATTTCTTAATTCTGAGCTGGTCATGCAATATTTTAAAACCACCATTTTTTTTCTACCCCATCTACCTGTACTACTTTGTGTTCTCCAAGACATTGAATCTTTTCAATGGAACATTAATCTCATTTTAGGGATTGTGTAGTCAACATGTACAAGCAATTACATCTCTTAATTTATTTTCAAATTTCGTTTGGTATATTCTCATGATGCTTGTTTTTATTATGAACTTATGTTCACTAGTAGGAGGTTATTTTGTTCAATTCTTTATGACGTCATGAGGTAGTTTAAACTAGGATATTTATACATTAATATGTTATATATGACACATTTAGCTTAATTTTTATTCTGCTTTATGCATTTATTTTTTAAACCATTCATCCCCACCCATCATCCCAGCATTTTTTTCTGTCAGCAAAATTTACAAGCTCCGTGTCACTCTGAATCTTCTTTCCCATGATGGGAAGTCCTAGTGAAAAGCTTCTATTTCTTTATTTCTTAGATATCTTTTTTGTTTTGGTTGTTCATGGGTGCTGTTCCTGAGCCTCTTTGTCAAGGCTAGTGCTCTATCACTTGAACCACAGAACCACTTCCGTTTTTTGAGTGGTTAATTGGAGGTAAAAGAGCCTTACAGGGACTTTTCTGCCTGGACAGGCTTTGAATTTTGATCCTTAAATCTCAGCCTCTCAAGTAGCTAGGATTACAGGCATGAGCCATTGACAACCCAGACTTCTTTCCAACCTCAAAGACAATGCAGCAATGCTTTGCATTCCTCATAGGCCCCTTAAGGGAGAGAGTTTTATCAACTGATAAGAATCTTTGCTGTATTAAACATGTGATTGAAGGTTTGAGCCACATTTTACTTTGGTTGAAATGTGATATTTTAAGAATTGAAAAATATTTTCTCTCCACATGTTTATTAGCATAAATTGTTGGGAAGGAAGTTCCACATGTTGGTCAGACTTGTTAGCTCCGTCGTTTTCTCGCGTTTTCATCCCTTTCCAAACCAACCTCAACAAACTTCATTATTCTATTTTTCCATGTTTATCAACCATTTCACATACTTCTTGCAAATTTAAATGACTTGAGTAGAATATATTTGGTTCTTTTGTTCTGGTTGTACTTTGCTTTGTTCCAGTTTTGTTTTTGTTTTTGTTTTTTTAAAAATAAGTTTTTTATTGTGGAAATACTGTACAGAGGGGTTACAATTACATGAGCAAGGTAATGAGTACATTTCTTAACAAGCATTGTTGACTCCTCCTTTGCTTTTCCCTTACCATCCCTTCTCTCCCATCTTTACAACTACACTAGGTGTCCCCCCCCCCTCGCCTTGCCTAAATTGTATAGTTCATTTTTGAATAGTGACTTGTACATCTCATTGTTGGCAATGGGTCCACCTGTATCCCTATTTAAACAATTTGTTTTTTTCCCTTCCCCTCCCCAAATTATACCAACATCAAATACAATGAAAACAGGGGTTATACCATGGGGGAGGGATATACAAAGCAACAAAAAAAATTACATGGTATCTTACAAATATGTTAGAAACAATAGCAAGAAAGAAAAAAACCACTTGTGTCCTTATCTTGGGGTTCATTTCGCTTAATATCATCTTATCTAATCTTTTCTGCTTGCCTCAGACATATACTAGTTATTGTAAATAAGGGAAACCATGGGACCTATGTTTCTTTGGGCATTTAATATTACTTATAATATTTAATATAATTTTTCATTTAATATAATTTTTTCCAAGTCTTTCCATTTCCTAACAGATGGGGCAATGTCATTCTTTCTGATGGAGGCACAGAATTCCATTGTGTATATATACCACATTTTCTGGATCTATTCATCTACTGAGGGGCATCTGGGTTGGTTCCATATCTTAGCTATGGTATAGTTGTACTGGTAGCTTTAGTATGGTCTTGTTTGTGATCATTTGGGTAAATGCCGGAAATTGGGATTGCTGGGACATAGGGGAGCTCTGTGTGGAGTCTTTTGAGGAACCTCCATACTACTTTCCAAAGTGGTTGAACAACTTTACACTCCCACCAACAATGCAGTAGGGTTCTCTTCTGGCCACATCCCCTCCAGCATCTGTTGTTATTAGGGTTATTGATTATAGCCATTCTAACTGGGATAAGGTGGAATCTCAATGTTGTTTTGATTTGCAATTCTTTTATGGCTAGGGAGGTTGAGCATTCCTTCATGTGTCTATTGACCATTCTTAATTCCTCTTCAGAGAAGTTTCTCTTATTTATTAAGCAGATGTTTCTTTGAGAATTTGTTGTTGGGAGAATTATTTTTTTGAGTTCCAGGTATATTTTAGACATGAGGCCCTTGTCCGTTTTATGGCTAGTGAAGATCTTCTCCAAATCTGTGGGCTTTCTATTGATCGCCAGTTTTGTTTGATCTTAGGGACAGTTTTATTCTTTTGAAGACAGAACAATTTAATTTTAAGAATACAATATATAATAATTAAGAATACAATATATAATACCTTATATATAATAGTAAGAATATAATATTAACCCCCAAATGATGAAGATGAAGTAGAGCATGTTTGTAGGAAAACATCTGTCCTGCTGTTCTTTATAGTCTATTTGGTTTCCAATATCTTGCCAGTCAGAGAATGGCCAAGCTTAAAGATCTCTCTTCATGCCAAGTAAGCATCACCAATTACACAAGTGTAAACTTTTGATCTATGTTGTTATTAGAAAGTTCTGTTCTTTAGGTAAGTGATATTCCTGGGTCATTCTATTCAGCTGCATAAGCAATTCCTTTGAGGATAACTGGCTTTCTACAAAACTAGCATTATTTCAGCAGGAGTAGGTAGTATTTGATGTGATGCAATTTGTATCTGACATGCTCATGAACATCTTTGGACATCATCTTGGGAGGAGGGGTTAAGAGGAGGAGGAGCTGTTGCTGGGGACATTTAATGGTGGAAAGAATGGAAATTCGGAGATCGCTGTGCAGTCAGCTTTCAGCACGGACTGCTCTGCCTCTGTGTAACTTTTTGCTTTCATGTTAATTTGAAAATCTTGGAACAAAAAATTCTCACAAGTTGTATGTGATTTCATTTAATTTTAGTCACATCTCATCTTCAAAATGACGAGGATTTTGACAGCTTGCAGAGTAGTGAAGACCCTGAAGAATGGCTTCGGCCTGGCCAATGTGGCTGTGCAGCGGCAGTCGAAATTTTCCAGACCTGGGATCAGGCTCCTTTCTGTGAAGGTAATTCCCATAGTCCTTGTTTCTTATGGCATTGAGAGGGCCACAGTTAGCAGGGAAGTAAAGGGGATGATTGCAAGATAAATCTGATTTGAACATAGTTCCAAAGTGCGAATATATTATTTGTCTTGTAGAACCTATTGATTTAGCAAATATTTATCTTTTTCTTCTCTGAGCATTTTGTAGTCAACCTAAAGTATAGTCACAGTTGCTGTGGACACATTAAACCTACACTTCTAGAACACAAATATTAAAAATGAACAGCTCTGTACCTAGATACTATTGTTCATGGTTTAGGTTAAAAAAAAGTTGTGTGTGTGGGGGAGTTAGTGTAAGTACCAATTTATGGTTTTCATTTTTCAGATAAGACAAATAGTCAAATAGTAGCTGATAATTCTGTTTGTCAATGTGAAGCTAAGCTGAGGAGCAAGTCTAGGAGATGAACACTGGTTTGCTCTTTCTCCCTCATCCACCATTGCAATATGGTTTTTGTAGAAACTTTTGCCCTTTCCGATAACTTTATTCAGATATTTGTTACCAAAGAAGTCTGAAATGACTCCATGGGAACTTTGTCAATGAAAATTGTCATTACTGAATATAAAATTTTAAGTGATAACGATAACAATAATTTTAAATATACTGTTTCTTTAATAGTAGGTACTATAAACCATGAAGTGTGAAAATTCTTGCTGTATATTGATGTGAAAAAAAAACCCCTCTCTGTGTGGATGAGTAGAATAATTCTGAGTGTGTTGTTTTGAGTGTGTATTTTGTACATTTACTGTGTTGACTAAAAATCATTCTGGTGCTGTATAGCATCTAGTATCTATTATTTAGGTTGCTTAAGTCAGGATTCAGTGGATTTTAGTCTTTCCTTCCTTCCTTCCTTCCTTCCTTCCTTCCTTCCTTCCTTCCTCCCTTTCTTTCTTCCTTCCTCTCTTTCTTTCTTCCTTTCTTCCTTCCTTCCTTCCTTCCTTCCTTCCTTCCTTCCTTCCTTCCTTTCTTTCTTTCTTTCTTTCTTTCTTTCTTTCTTTCTTTCTTTCTTTCTTTCTTTCTTTCTTTCTTTCTTTCTTTCTTTCTTCCAATCCTGGGGCTTGAACTCAGGGCCCCTGAACATTTTTTGCTTAAGGCTAACAGCCTACCACTTGAGCCACAGCTCCAATTCTGGCTTTTTCTGTTTATGTGGTATTGAGGTATTGAACTCAGGGCTTCATGCATGCTAGGCAAGCACTCTACCACTAAGTAAGCCACATTCCCAGGCATGGATTTTAGTCTTGACACCTTCAGTGTTAATCAATGTATCTTCTTAGGAATAAGAGTAAGGATATGAATACAAGAGAGATGAGAGTGAGAGGTCTCAGATGTGAAAGAGATTAGAAGTTAACTGTACAAAAATCCAAGAAGTACTCTGTGTATAACCACAAGCACAACTAAATAAATGGTCAAATATGTGGACAGACTAGTGGAGAGATGAAGAGAGCAAGTGAGGAAAGAGAGAGAAAGAGTGGGGAGGGAGGGGGGAGAGAGAGATTATTCCAGAAGGGAATACAATTGTTGATGTGTTAAAACTTAAGTTTTCCACATTGAGAAGCTTTCCCCAAGTATTTAAGAATCTACCATTCACTGGGTGCTGGTGGCTCACTACTATAATCCTAGATACTCAGGAGGCTGAGATCTGAAGATCAAGGTTCAAAGCCAGCCTGGGCAGGAATTTCTGTGAGACTCTTATTTCTGAATAACTACCAGAAAACTGGAAGTAGCACTGTAGCTCAAGTGGTAGAGTGCTCACCTTGAGCTAAAGAGTGCAGGGACAGTGATCAGGCCCACAGTCCAAGCCCTACAACCAACCAAAAAAAAAAAAGTACCATTGTAAATTCATAAAAACATGAAAACTCTTTTTTTTGATTCAGTTTACTTATAACAAGAAATCCAATAAGAGAATATCTTAAGCTATCGTTTAATATGTAGTAACTAGGTATAAACTGTAAGCATGAACATTTGGTTTTAGTTAATACTGGTAATTTCTCAAGAACATTTGTATATTACCACAGAAGGAATAAATGATAAGAAAACCATCATTACCTATAGTTACTTGTTCAAAGATGGGTCATTTGGAATACTTATTTCTTGTCATTGAAGTAGACAAGTAAGGGTGAATGAATCTGTATTAGACATCAGAAGTAGAGAAATGAGGTAACTACTTAAAATGGCAGACGAGACTGAAATTGCAAGTCTCAGACTGAGATTACAACTCTCCCTAATCTCATAAGTGCTTTACATATCAACCACCACAACAGAATGATTTCATTATGTGGCTGTGTACTATGATTGTAGTTCCTCTATTTCATGGCTGCAGATCCATGTTAAGTCTACCATATTGCATAGCTAAGAACGACAGATTTGTGGGAGGAAGAAGCCATCATTTCATGGTGTAAAATCTATTACTCATACTCCATCATTACTGGCTAGCATTCTGGAAGAGCTCCAGGCACAAAAAAGTCCTTGAACCTTTATATAATGAACTGAAATTCTACACACAGTTCAGGGGAACATGTGTTATTGCCCACTTCAGTTCAACTAGTCCTGAACCTGTATCTTTTCCTGTTTTCTTTGTGAAAACTCAGCTATCTATGGAAGATGCATCCAAATTTATTCTTTCTAAATGGAAATGATAAAATCATTAGAATGTAGTTACAAGGTTATTACCAGGGAAGGACAGTAAGAAAAGTCACTAAAGGTTAGTATGGTAACAGCTAGTCATCAATAGTAAACGGGTTGTGCAAGACTCCCTGTGGTCAGATCTGTGAGCATTTCCCTGTAAGCCAGGTTTATTATTTTTCAGTGTCTCTGGAGGTCACTTTTCCTTTCCCTTTGGTGACACGGAGAGAGGATGGGTTTGACGGCAGCAGTGATGCACTTAGCAGGTTTTCCTGTGCTGTCTTTGCATGTTGGCATGTGGCTAATATTTGTAGAGTGTGCCTTCCTGGAAGACAAAATTGTGTTTTCCTTATAGGTTAGAGACAAATGTTTCAAGGTGTCCTAGGGTTTTCAAAGTAACTGGCATCCAAGGGTACAATGGTGAACCAGCGTAAAGTATAGAATTTTAAGACATAATCTTTAAAAAAAAAATTGGTACTGAAACTGTTCAGAGCTCATTATTAGGGTTGTTTCTGTGTAGTGAAAAAATGCTGTTGATAGGGAATAAGAAAACCTGGATACTAACCTCTGTTATATATTTTCTAATGTTCTGACCTTGGTAATTCACATACTTTTCTGAACTTAATGGCGGCAGTTCTTGATTTCCTCAAAGGATTGTGTAATCACCATACAAGATTAGGCTTACAAATCTAAGACATTTTTAAAAAGTGGTTACATTGAAAGCTTCCTATTTTAGTAGAAGGATTTACTTGAGGATTAATCAGAATTTCCTTATATTTTTCATGGGCTATAAACTGTTACAATGATAAAATCCTCACCTGTTTACAATGGTTCTTTTGCCTTTGATTTAACATTACACCTCTCTCAGGAGATATTTCTCATAAAGAATTGGATTCAAGGTCCATAAAGTATTCTTTCTGACATAAATAATTCATTGCTGAAAGGCAGTATTGGTATGGTGGTGTGATACCTGCCTAGAAAACGTGAAGCCCTGAGTTCAAACCTCAGTACCATAAATGAATAACGCTGAAAAGCAGTATGTTGGGCAGAATGTTCTCTCTCTCTTTCTCCTTCCCTCCCTCCCTGCCCCTCCCTCCTTCCCTCCCTCCTTCCCTCCCTCCTTCCCTCCCTCCTTCCCTCCCTCCTTCCCTCCCTCCTTCCCTCCCTCCTTCCCTCCCTCCTTCCCTCCCTCCTTCCCTCCCTCCTTCCCTCCCTCCTTCCCTCCCTCCTTCCCTCCCTCCTTCCCTCCCTCCTTCCCTCCCTCCTTCCCTCCCTCCTTCCCTCCCTCCTTCCCTCCCTCCTTTCTTTCCTCCTTTCTTTCCTCCTTTCTTTCCTCCTTTCTTTCCTTCTTTCTTTCTTTCTTTCTTTCTTTCTTTCTTTCTTTCTTTCTTTCTTTCTTTCTTTCTTTCTTTCTTTCTTTCTTTCTTTCCCAAATAAATATGTCACAGGAGAACATAGAAAGGATAGTGAGCAAATTTATAAGCATATAGTCTCTGGCTCAGAAGACTTGTAATTTAAATATTCTATATTCACAACTGTTAGACTGTCACCAAGACTAAATATATTTGCAAATTAATTTGTAAACTAAAGGCATTAAATTGAAAGCCAGGAATCTAACAATCCAAGTGTCTCCTTGGTACTTCAGATGTGAATCACCTTAGAACTCATTTTTGCCTTCAAAGACTAATTTTGTATGATTTTTAATATTCTGACTGTAATTGTATTTAGCTCAATCTGGAGGAGCTATCGTCTTTTGATTAGAAATTGGTGACTACAAAAATTCCCGCAATGAGATTAATTTACAGTGTAGTAGCTTTAAAAAAACATTTCATAGGAAAGTAGAATTCATCATTAAATTGGAGATTTTTATGTTTATTAAAGGTAACCAACCTGTAGGGATAGGTTAAGATTATGACACACTTTTAAGAATAGCATTTCTTTTTTTTGCTGGTTCTGGGTCTTGAACTCAGGGCCTGGGCTCGGTCCCTTAGCCTCTCTGTGCTCAAGGCTAGCACTCTACCACTTGAGCCATAGTGCCACTACTGATCTTTTCTGTTTATGTGTTACTGAGGAATCAAAGCCAGGGTTTCATGCATGCTAGCCAAGCACTCTTCTACATTCCAAGCCCAGAAGAACTATTTTAATAGACATACACTCAATGCAAATACACGTATGCTAGTGCTGGATTCCATCCATAGACATCTGTATTTTTGAGTGATCTGTTATGTTCCTGTCCCAAATCAGCACAATTAGTTTGATTGAAAGACAATTTTATGTTTTAGGTGCTATGTTTTATTTCATTTTGTTTTATTTATTTTTGTGATTTGGAGTAAGTGGCTCCTCTTTTTACCTTTTTGTACTTCTTCACTTTTTATGTCCTCTCCTCCCTAAAATACAGATCTGTTCGTCATCAACAGTGTCTTGATACTTTAAGCTGCCTCTTGTTCTTCTTGTTTCTACCTTCTTTCTTCTTCTGGTGCTACTAAGGTCTGAACTCAGAGCCTTGTCCTTGCTAGGTAGACACCCCAACATTTGAGTCAAGTCTCCAGAAACATTTTGATCTTCTTGACTCAAAAAAAGCTATAGGTCAAGTGATCTATGCTAGGGGCAAGTGAGTGAGACACCCAGGGTGCATTATTCAACAACACCCTCACTGTAAATCCTGGATTTTGCCTGAGGCCTGAGTTACAAGCGAAGGACTGTGGTTTGGGAAACACTTAAAGGTCTACCCCTTTGCTCCTTATCCAAGTTCCAATTTGCCCACGTTGAGGCTGAATTTCTCATAGTCTAGAGCTGAAAGAAAGTCTTACTACCAAGGAAATATGGATGATTTCTTGGTCCTCACATCTACATTAGATTTTCTTCATGTCTGACTTGTTCCAAAGGTTAGAGAGTTACAATAGAGAAAATACCTCTTTTGCAATGGTCATGGCTCCAGGGAGAGTTTTCTATGGAAGCGTATGGAAGAATAAAGGCTTTGAGGTGACTGGTGTCACTCAGCTTCTTTATAGTGGCTGAGTCTTGCAGAGGGCCACATGGGCCAGGGTTAAACTTAGTATTGATTTCTCAATCTAAGAGCCCTCTACCTTCTACTTGATTGTCTTCATGTGTTCTAAATAAGCTCAACTCTGGAAATACTTTTAAGGCTGTTCTCTTTTCTCTTCTTTTCAACTTATTAAATGTTATACACTAACATTAAATTAATAGATGCTATTGTTTCCTATGACATTTTCATAAATATGTAATAGGATTGGTATATTGTAGATTCTCCTATGATGTAGAACTAAACATAAGACCATGTTAAACTGGGTACCGGTGGCTCACACCTGTAATCCTAGCTACTTAGAAGGCTGAAATCTGAGAATCATGGTTCAAAGCCAGCCTGGGCAGGAGTCTGAGAGACTCTTATCTCTAACAAACCACCAGGAAACCGGAAGTTGCACTGTGGCTCAAGTGGTAGAGTGCTCCCCTTGAGCTGAAGAGTTGAGGGACAGTGCCCAGGGCCAGAGTTCAAGCCCCATAACCGATCAAAAAAAAAAAAAAAAGACCTTGTTAACTTATTTCCATAATATGGTAAAAAGTATTTAACATTATTTTACATCCCTCCCACACACAGAACTATAGGCCATAAATCATATGCTAATTACTGTTAAAAGACCCCATATTTCAAATACATATGCAATTGAATTTTTATGAGTACTACATAATATAATTAAGACAAAATCTTGTATGGGTCAGCGCTATAGTTTTGCCAATACATAGAAATATAGAACGAAGAAAATTCAAGCAAATTATACCTCTCCCATTAGCTAATCCAGATGCAGACAACTTTGATATGTTAAGGCTTAGTTGATTACATTTAGAAATTGTCACATTTGGAAATCCTGAGAAGTTAAACATTTATTATTACAGAGATCTCTTATTAAATACTTTAAGGACAGAAAAATATGTTAGTTCCCTATACCCATAATTTAGTATTATAACTTCAAGTATAAAAATTATGGCTTCATTTATTAAAGAATACTTTATAACTTTAAGTTTTTACCATACTACCTACATAATAATAGTCAGATACAAATTCCTGCTTCAGGCTACCTACTTTCCAAAGCTTAGTTCAGGTTTATTTCATCAGAGTACTAAGGCAAACTAATAGCTAAAACAACATCAGGTAAGCCAGAAATCAAATACGTTATATAGCTTTAGGCTTTGGTGAAATTGGAAATAAACATATGTGCTTCTACTTTTTTTCTGATATGCACATAATTTACATTGATATATGACTGAACAGCAATATAGTCAGAGTAAATCATTTTCATTTCCATGACTAGTTTGAGGGGATTATTACCTATATAAAGTTTTATATTCTGATCTTTTATGGGCTGTATTGCTGAGTTAGCTTAAGGCTTTATGCATGGGATGCTTTATTGGTGGAATTCTGGTTATCTAGAGGAAGAAAGTCTGCTATTCTTCCCATTTCACAGATTGTATAAATCATATATTTAACTCATGTCTACTTTTGCTCACTGAATGGACAAACACTAGAGAATCTGCTTAAGATTTTAATTAGGCCTCATTTATTAGATCATCTTTGAAATTTGAACTTTTGTGGGGGCTTTTCCCTCAGAAGTCGTAGCTGTTTAACCTGGCATCAAAGTGTTCTACATTATTTTTCCTACTAGATTTTTTTTTTGCATGTACGCAAGAGTCTATTTACATGTGGAATTTTACCTCAATGTCATATAAATTTGACGTCTCATTTCCTTTGTTTGGCTGCACTTTGACAAGAGGTTGTTTGAATCAAAGAGCCAGTAGGATTCTTACTTTGTGTGGCCAGGTATATTACTAGAAGATTTTAAGACAAGGCTGTCTGTAGTTGACATATTTCTTCATCTCAAACTGAGATACTGTCATGTGTTTGTAACACATCATGCTGTTTTTCAGTTTTCAATTTTTTTCCTTTTCATATAGTCCTGTAAGCTCCATGTATGAAGGAGTTTAATGTCATTTTAGACTTGTAGAAAAGTCTTACTTTGACTTCTTTCAAGCGTCATCAATATGAAGGATCCAGAATAATATCAACCACATCTAGTTCAAGCACAAGATCACTATTTTCAAATCTTTCTAGGAATCTTCTGGAATATGAAATCGTACATGAGCAATGTATAGATGATCAAAAAAAAAAAAGAGCTGAAAATGCAGAGGAAAAGCCGAGCATCAATAATAAACCTGAGACTGTTTCAAAACCTTTAATAGGGTAATTATAAATTGGGCTTTAAAAATTTTGTCTAGTTTTCCTAATACTAAGTCCTCAAAGTCAGTTTAACACAGGGGCACATTTTCAAAGCTTTTTGAAGGGGAATTTAGCTGTGTGATTCCCACTAATAGTTGTTGCATTATTCTTTTTCCTGGAAAGTTCTTTGAATCATCTAACCTTTTAAATGTGATCTCAAACTGAGAATATTAAAGTATAAAATTCTGGTCAGTTTTTAATGTGGCCTCATAAAGTGAATCAGTCATCTTACTAGAAAATGAAAATAGACTCCAGTGTGATTTTAAAATAAGTTTTAATTTTGATGAAAAAAAAAAACTCGCAAAACTGCTAAAGAGATGAAATACTTGAGAAATAGAAGAATTCTTTCAGAAAGTGATATTTATTAAGTGACATTAAAGACATTTTCTTAGATGGTAAAATAGTAATGCCCATGATCACAATGGACAAACCAACAAATAATCACTGAGAACTTGTTGGCATTTTTGCTTAGGGCAAACCCCTAGAGAAACAAAGGCTGCATGTTTTCCCTCACTTGTGGTAGGTAGAATATAACTATAAATCTATAAGTTAGGTGGTATGCAAATGGTTACAAATGAATGAACCGAAGTATAATAGACTCATGGAGAGCTTAAATAGTATAGGTTTTTCAAAGACTCAGCAACAGAATCAGCACCAGGAAATGGGTACATGCAAGGGTGGGCGGGGCCAAAGGGAGAGGGGTTGGCCAATGAAGCAGGGAAGGAAGGGAAAATGCAGTCAAGAATTCATGGTATATCCCACAAAATTAAGAAAAGGGAAGGGGTAGGTAGAAGGGGGAGGGTGAGAATGAATGTCGAAAGTGGTGACTCAGATCAAGATGCATTATTATATCCATAACTGCTTTGTTAAATGGCACCTCCTTTGTACAACTACTAAAGTATAATAAAAATAGAACATTTACAGAAAAAAAAAAACCCACAAAAGTACATTTTTTTTCCCCAGTCCTGGAGCTTGAACTCAGGGCCTGGGCACTGTCTCTGAGCTTCTTTTTTGCTCAAGGCTAGCAGTCTACCACTTCAGCCACAGTACCACTTCTGGCCTTTTCTGTACATGTAGAAGAGAGAAATCAAGCCCAGGGCTTCATTCATGCTTGGCTAGCACTCTACTACTGACTCATACCCCTCAGCCCCAAAATATGTTTCACACACCAAAGCCTCCTGCAATTGGTGCAAGAGTTCCCAGATCTTACAAATAATAGAAAATTTAAGTTTTAGAATGATCGTTTCAAAAGCAATATAAGAATGGGAATTATACCGATATTTTTTGTGTTTTATTTAGAGGAGGGTAAACTATGAAATTGAGAGATTAAAAATGAAGTCATTACATATGCATAGGAAAATTAAGTCTCAGATCATCTAGATATTTTGTGTGGAAAATTATAATCTTATGGGTACTCCTAAAAATGTAGAAAAGATAATGTTTAGTCTTACTAGGTCATGGATACTTTTAATTTCAAACTTTAACCCTTAAATTCATAAGGAACTTCAGGGAATATAGTTTCTGAGAACTTGTTTTATCACCAATTGGCTCCTACATTCAACATCTCTATCATTTCTAGGCTAAAAGAAATCAAATGATAATAGTAAACTGGTTTTAATGCATTTTCCTTGGTATCTTTATTGGATACAATCATTAACATATTTTTGTTTGTTTGTTTTGCAAACATAATTACTTGGGTGAGAGATAACATATATGTCTGAAGCAATGGAAATAATGTTATTAATTGTAGATGCAATTTGCACATTGGTTCACAGTGAATCAGGAAATCTTGGAAAGACCTCATTCTGTGTGTGTGTGTGTGTGTGTGTGTGTGTGTGTGTGCGCACATGCATGCGTACATGTAAGGGTGTATGTGCATGTGCATATGTGAATTTCACTTTAAGCATTTGCATGTTAAATTTGTGCTTCATGATGCAGCACAGTAAATGGCTACATGTGGCCTCTTCTCCCTCCTACCCTTCCTTTCTTTTTCCCTCTTTCCTTCCCTCTCCTCTTCTCCTTCCCTCGCTCCCTATAGAAATGTGAATTAAAGTTCTTATAAATAGGAATTCAGGTTTGAATTGCTTTTTATCCCCACTTTAAGAAATTAGAAAGCAGAAGTAGATAAGAGCTTAGAAAGGAAAAGAAAATGAGGAAAAAGTGAGACTGGCTGGGTTTAAAAATGGTTACTACTTCCATTCTAGTGGCATGATTATTGCTCCCCTCTGGCTGGGTTCATTCAAGTGTAAAAATCTTTTTTTTTCTTTTTTCTTTTGGGTCCGATTGTGGGGCCTGAACTCTGGGCCTGGGCGCTGTCCCTCAGCTCTTCAGCTCAAGGCTAGTGCTCTACCACTTGAGCCACAGCGCCACTTCCGGCTTTTTTCTTTTTGCTTATGTGGTGCTGAGGAATCGAACCCAGGGCCTCGAGCATGCAAGGCAAGCGCTCTACCACTGAGCCACCTTCCCAGCCCCTCAAGTATAAAAATCTTTGTTTTTGTTTTTACTCTCTGTGTGTACCAGGATTTCAATTCATGACCTCAGCTTTGCTTGCTCACAGTTGGTGCTCTACCACTTGAGCCATACCTATAGCCTGGCTTTTTGCATGTTATTGAAATGAAGTCTTACGGACATTTCTGCCAGGGCTAGCTTCAATCTGTGTTCTTCCAGATCTCAGCCTCCTGAGTAGGTAGTATTAAAATGGAGATCCTTAATGTTATCTACTTCTTGGTTTCTTGCGACAGTTAATTGAGAAAACTCATCAATACTTTTAGAAACAGTATCTTGTATATTCCTACTACCTATTCCTATATCTAAGAATATATCTCAGGAGAAGGTAAGGGTAGAGGTGTTTCACAATGTGCTTGTTTTTCCAACATCGCTTCTACATGGGTTAGATTAAGAAACAAATACAGATAGAGCTATTTTGAGCCAATTACATTATGCCTATGTTGTAAATATAATGAAACCCTTATATACAACACATTCATGCTATGAAAAAAAGGAAAAGGAAAATATCAAAGTTATCTGGAGGCCTGAGGCAAGAGGATTACTTGAGTCCAGGAATTCAAGACCAACTTGGACAACATAAAAAGACTCCACCTTGAAAATCAATTATTTTTGAGAAAGTGGCTAAAAACTCTCCTTAAGGGCTGGGAATGGCTTATTGGTAGAGTGCTAGCCTCACATGCATTAAGTTGTGGGTTTGATTCCTCAGTACAACCCCCACTCCCACTTTCCTTATTAAAACAAAAGAAGACATAAAGAGTGAAAGAAAGGACAGAGCAAGGAGACAAGGCACTGAGACGCATACTGTAATTTTAAATAGGGGATCAAGCCAGACTTTGCCAAGAGTATGACACAAGTCAACAGTTTGAAGGCATTCCTTGGACTTCAAGTTAAAAATTGTGACAAGAGTGTCTTCACTGGACATTTTAATTTTCAGTAATATCAAGCATGGATGAAAGAAAGGCAAATTCTTTTACTGAAGAAAACTTTGCCAAGAGAAAGGATGACATTTTATTTATTTATTTATTTATTTATTTATTGGGGTCCGGTCATGGGGCCTGAACTCTGGGGCTGGGCGCTGTCCCTCAGCTCTTCAGCTCAAGGCTAGCCTTCTACCACTTGAGCCACAGCACCACTTCTGGCTCTTTTCTTTTTGCTTATGTGGTGCTGAGGAATCAAACCCAGGGCCTCATACATGCAAGGCAAGCGCTCTACCACTGAGCCACCTTCCCAGCCCAACATTTTATTTACTTTTATATTTCTAGGTGCTTTAGTGGTTGTTCATGACATTTTTCATCAGGTTTCCTTTATTTTTTTTGACTCCTCTACTACATAGCTAGTTCTTTATTTTGTTTTTTGTTTTTTGTTTAGTTTTTGTTGTTGTTGTTGTTGTTTTTTTTGGTCCGGTCGTGGGGCCTGAACTCTGGGCCTGGGCACTGTCCCTCAGCTCTTCAGCTCAAGGCTAGCGCTCTACCACTTGAGCCACAGCGCCACTTCCAGCTTTTTTCTTTTTGCTTATGTGGTGCTGAGAAATCGAACCCAGGGCTTCGAACATGCAAGGCAAGTGCTCTACCACTGAGCCACCTTCCCAGCCCCTGTTGTTGTTGTTGTTGTTATTGTTGGTCATGGCTTGAACTCTGGGCTTGGGCACTGTCCCTGAGCTCTTCAGGTCAAGGTGAGTGCTCTACCACTTGAGACACAAGTCCACTTCCAGTTTTCTGATAGTTAATTGGAGATAAGGGTCTCATAGACTTTACTACCCAGGCTGGTTTTGAACCACAATCCTCAGATCTCAGCTTCCTGAGTACCTAGGATTACAGGCATGAGCCATTAGTGCCAGGCTACATAGCTAGTTCCTTTAATAAATAGATGGACTTGGGCCTAGAAAGGTACTTAGCATATGGTAGAGGCTCAGTGAGACTTGATTATCTACATGTTAGTAGACACAAAAAGGACCAAGCCCTTTATTTTTTCGAACTCATATTTATAGAATCCTTTGATTACCTTTTCTGATATTCTACCAATGTACACATCTCCCTTCTAGAAGATTTCCATGCACATTCAGATTTCAAAGTGTTCCGGCTATATAACTTAAATAATAACAATATACTATTCTAATTCTTAGGTTATGTACTTCTGTCGACTAGCACTGAGACTACTAAAATATGATGATAACAGTTTGGTTTCTTTTGGACTCATTGAAAAGAAATAGCATTTGGGGAACTGTTAGGGATAAGAAGGGATTTCAAGTAATAGCACTTTGCTCAGAATTCCTCTATCAATTCATAGATATGTCAATTGGCACTCATCATTTTCAACTCATTGGAGGCCAGTGTAGTTAAAAGGAATATAAAGGGTACTCTAGACAATAAACAGAAGCCTTGTAACAATATAACATGTAGTGAGAAAGAGAATTGGAAGACCTATAAAATCTGCCAAAAAGAACAAAAAATATAATTAAAGGAGCAAAAGACATATTGAACACAATCTCAGGGACTATTTCAGGCTGCAGTAAATGTCTCCTCAAATATATCGTTAGGCAAAGGGAAGCAAGTAGGAAACTATTTCTATGGAGAGAAGAAAAATACCAGATGGAGCTATGGGAACAGGTTACCAAGGGTTGGGTTTGCTTATGTTCATTTTTACCTCTCCAATCTATTTAAATAACACTAGTCCAGTAGATCAAAGGAAAGAAAAGAAAATATAAGCAAAGGTGATATTGTAGGCAAGTCTGGTTCAGACTGTAGGACAGGCAAAATACCAGTACATAGAAAATAATTGAAATTTGCACTTCACATCCAAGTTGTGCTAGGTAAGTAGCAGTCATTTGAAGTTCTGTCGACAAACTATTTACAAGCTTATTTCCTTCCTTTCTTCCATTTTGTGAAGACATGTCGGTTACACATGACTTCTTCCAGAAGAGAAAATAATTTTTTTCTAGTAGAAAATGTTCTTTGACAGTGAATTTTCATTTCTTGGACCAAAAGGTTCTATCTAGTGAAACATGTCAGAATTAACAGGCAATATTCCCAATACATACTCCTATTGAGACCCATCTCCACAGGAGAGTTTGTTGTCATTTTTGGAGATGGATCAAACTATATTCTTATCTCTTAACATAGTTAGCATTTGTATTTAATAGCAAGTCATTGGAAAACCAAAAGAATATGGTAGATACTCAGTTATTGGGAACAACATGCAAGTTGATTTTCAGCAGAATTTACACTCGTATGTGAAGCCTATCTCTGCCAGAGAAGTCTTTTCATCTCTCAGATTAAATTAATTATTGTTGTTTCCTCTGTGCTGGGTAATCCCAAAATCTTTTTAAATTTAGTGACTGTAAAGGCAATCCCTTTAAAGATAACATCAAGCTTATGATCTTGAACGATGATTTCAAGGCTATAAAGAAAACTACCTCAAAGATAATTGGATATGCCAAGTAAAGACAAAATTCTTTGGGTTAATACACACACATGCAGACATACAATCCCCCCCCTCGCCCCACATACACATACACACACAGAGGGAGAACATTATTTAATCTTTCTCAGAAATATAAACTTGAAGTCCATATGTTATACTTCTGATTAGAAACCTATTGAGAAGAATTGTTAACAATATTCTATTGATTTCTTAGGAAACAAATAACTTTGTGTATAAATATAATAATGTATGTACACATTCACATATTCCGCCATGTTTAGGACCACAGTTTATTGGTTGAAAGACAGTCAAAATGCTATTTTACACTGAAGAATAATCTAGTTTTAATGGCAAGAGACTAAAAGAATCTTTGAATCTAAAAGAGGCATATTATCTCAAGATTTTTATGCTAATATAATGGGGGTTTTGCATTTAAAAATAGATAAACTAAGTGTATGTTAGATGGATATAAAAGCAAGGGTCCAGAAATCATTTCCTGTTGCCTAACCAAGTTGATGTGTGTGTGTGTGTGTGTGTGTGTGTGTGTGTGTGTGTGTGTGTGTGTGTGTGTGTGTGTGTGTGTGTGTGTGTGTGTGTGTGTGAGTGTATTGGAAGTTTGGAAGTAGAGTTGAAGTGGCAAGTCTCAAAGGTGTGAGACACTATGGCTACAGTTCTACAATTATACAGGATGGAAAATGGAGTACGTTTCTGTTTCTGACTTTACTGACCCTTGCAGAAAGAATACCAAATAATTATTTCTACCTACAAGTCCAATTTGTATCCTAATTGGTTTCAACTATATTTGTTTCTTCCCCACAGTTTCTAATTATTTGAAGCATAGCTAAGTAAAAAATATAAACATTATTCTCACTAATCTTAAAATGTTTATATGTAATATAATCCAATAACACTTTATTGTTAAACTTTCTCAATTATTATAGAGATGTTTTCCTTTTATTTTCCTTAACATTTTACTCTAAAAATGATGTACAGGTTTACAGTTATGTAAGTCAGGTAATGAGTACTTTTCTTCCTTTTTTTTGGTCATACTAGGGCTTGAACTCTGGGCCTTTGCACTGTCCTTGGGCTTCTTTTGCTCAAGGGGAGTGCTCTACCACCTGAGCCATAATGCCACTTCCAGTTTTTTGGAGGAGTAGTTTATTGGAGATAAGAGTCACAGAGTGGCTGCCCAGACTGGCTTTGAACCCTGATCCTCAGATCTCAACTTTCTGAGTAGCTAGGATTAGAGGCACCTGGCTTGTATATATTTCTTTTTCAACAGTGTCACCCCCTCCCTCATTTTTTCCCAGTTTTCCCCCTCCTGACTTGCCCCACCCCAAGTTGTATATTTCATTTCCAATATAGTGTCTCATGAGTATCACTGCTGAAAAAACATTTTCCAATGAGTTCATTCTATAGAGTTTCTTAGAGTCTAGTCCTGGTTTCACCAGATGTGGTTTACCACATTTTTCCATCCCCTGAAATTTAGAGTCAGAGTTAGACTGTTTCAGCAATAGAATTTAGGGTATTTATGAGAAGTAGATGGGGCCTGCTGTTTAGATGTTTCTCTAATTGTCCCTTTTCTTAGCCAAGAATTTTATAGAAGCTGGTTCAAAGAGTAATACAGCAAAGTAATCAAATTCAGAATGCCCATAGCCTAAACATGGAACCAGACAGGGCTATAATTAACTCCGATAAAAAACAAAATACGGTATGCTCTCAGAGCATTTCACAGTGCTTGCTTTTGTGTCAGTATTAATAGAGTGATAAAGCTCTAGCTTCTTCATGACCGTAAAGCTGGCATACAGAGGGCAGGCCTGGGGGTAAGTGCATCACAAACAAGCGCTCCGTGGAACACAGAGCTTTGATAGGTAATCGTGAAGATTCCTTCTAGCCCTAAACCTCCGAATGAGAATGGGCTGTATGGTACAATTCACAATGCTTTTTGCAAACTCATAAACTTCCCTTAGAGCGATACTTGAGCAAAGCTGAGGAATATTAAGGAGGAGAAGATGGACTGTAGCATTTTAACTAAATTGAAGCATTTCTGGCTTGTCAACAACTCCACCAGTAGACTTGGAATAGGCAATGTATCGACATGCTTCAGTTCCTCTTTCAAATAAAATGAAACAAAAAAACACCTGCTGGTGACAACAGCCAGATATGTGAAGAAAAGTGACAAGGAACAGAAGAGCAATTCCAAAGCTCAATGGCATAGTTTCATTAAATATGCTGTGAGATAAATATGTGTGTGCATGTGTGTGTGTGTGTGTGTGTCTGTGTGTGTGTGTGTGTGTGTGTGTGTGTGTGTATTTTATCTCTGGATTTTGTGTGTATCTATGTTTTGTATTATGCTAGCAGTCATGCAATTGTTTCTTTAGGCACAGACGGCACACATCGTTCTGGAAGATGGAACTAAAATGAAAGGTTACTCCTTTGGCCATCCATCCTCAGTTGCTGGTGAAGTGGTCTTTAATACAGGCCTGGGAGGGTGAGTAATGCTTCTGTTCTAAGGTTTGATCCATCCTCTCTCCAGAGAGGAATAACTGTGTGCTCTCACTCACAGTGGTAAATTGAAATCACTGCACCATGAGATTATATACTGCCCTGAATTTGGCTTGTGCATAGCTTCCTAACAACCCTCCTCCACAAAGGTACAGACATGGACTTCTGCTACAGTGGATGAAAGCTAGCATTTGTGCTTTGGCTGCCTCCCTGAAATGGAAAAAAAAAAAGACTAAAAATAGTTCTAGACGCACTGATTCTACCTGCAAAAGGATGTTTGGAGTGGATTTAGGAGAAAATTAGAGCAGAGGAAGAAGGGTAACACACTGTAGTGACAGTCCATTAGAAATGTCAGACCCAACTTTGTACATTGAACATAAAGTACTATGGAGAGAGAAGACAGTCCTTCTTTATGTAATTTATAGGACTTTAATAAGACAGAGATAAGAGATACACTCATTGTCCTATAATTATTGAGATGGTAAGCATATAGATGTAATATTCTTAATAATTACCAATTGTGAATTTGTATTTAAGATCTACTAAGCAAAGTAATCAACTAAGAGGTGAATGGTAGCAAAGGTAAGAATATAGAAATCAAGTAGCCAGTCTTACCTATGAATGTTCATCTGGAACCAGAAGGATAACATTGTATCTCAGTACTAATAACTGATTATGTTATATTGACAACATTGTTTAATCTTGATAAGGTCCGATTTTTCTACTCAAAAACCAAGGGGACCAGATTAGATAGAAATTTATAGCTGGAGATTTAAAACATTCTGAGTAAAAAAAAAAATAGAGGACCACATTGTTTCAAGAGGTTTCTCTTACATATTCAATCAACTAACCTGTAAAATATTCGATGAATGCATTAGGGAAATTCAAGCTATCCTGGAAGAGACACAGGGGCATTGGGTTAACTGATAGAGAAAGTATTGATTGACCAAGCTGTCATTATATTATTAATGTGCATTCTTTTCAAAATTCTTGCCTCTCTGCATGAAATGAAGAATATTAAGTGTTTTTAAAAATAGTTCCACTGGTGAGAGCACTAAATTACAATGTATGAAACCTGTTTGCAAAGTTTTGCTTCACCAGGCAATTATTTAAGCTTTTCGACAGCACTAATTACTAGCTGTGTTAATATACCTGCCAACAAACAACTGTTTAATATAGATCGGAATGATGGAAGGCACTGGCGTTTTCTTCTCAGTGATAGATTACGGGTAATAAATCTTGTCACATCACAAAAGTCAAACAGGACCTGATGGATTAATTTGCTTCCAACACTGCAGTTCTCCGAGACAAGCTGTATTTATTCACTTAGTGGAGAGCACTGTAAGCTTATGTGGAAAGGGAACAGCCAGACCTTTTGTGGTGAGAAAGAAGAAAGGGAAGTAAAAACCCAAATTAATTAAAGATTTTTTTGATGTAGAAAAGGCAGTCATTTAATAAGATTAGTCCACAGGTGCTATGTTCCATTGAGAATTGTAGCTTTTATTCAATGCCTAGGTCACTCAGTAAAGTAGTTGATAATTATTAAAGGGGGGGGAGTTAGTTTGGTTTTCATCTTCCAGAAATGCGTTAATATGTGTAAGGCTTGGCTAAAAGAAAAAACAAAACAAAACGATCAGTTCCTGACAGGTGAGAGGCATCTGAGAAATTAGCTGATGGAGGCTGTGGATAAATTTCATAGCACTTGAGTCACCCTGAGGACTGTGGAGCTGAAGACTAACTGTTCGGTTGACAAAGTTAGGTCAGTAGGAGTTAGTCTGGATGGGGTTGAGAAATTTATGTTGACTACTGCCTGAGCTGAATTTTATTGGTTTCAAGGTTGTCGATTCTATCCCTCTCAGCACCTAAATTCACTTTCAGTGGTAATCTACAAGAAAGATTTGGTTTAACTCAGTCTGAAGGAAGACAGAATGTAAGAGGAACAAAAAAAAAAAATTCAGTTGCAATGTATTCCAGTGCGTGGAATAAATGTAGCCTTCTCCTGGTATTTGTAGGAGTAATACTTCTTATTCATTTATATCTATATACATATATATTCTCTATATTTATATATACAATAATTTGTATGAATACACCTGTTCTTTATATAAGCTCTCTATTTTATGTAACGATCTATGTATCATCTCCCATTTGTTCTATCTTCTCCATCTATCAGTCTAGAATACATATTTCCCTGTGCTTTCCAATTTTAAACATAGTTCTCCTGCATTTCTCCCTTATTCATCAGCAGTGTTTTAAAAGAATCATTTGAAGTCTTATAATTTCGAGGTCAGAAATGCTTCCTGTCAGGTTGCTAAAGAGATAGGCTTGTAGGGTGTTAATCTGATATTCTTCTTCATCCTTTTTTTTTAGAATTCAGTGATTCTGTGTCCATGTATAGATTGTATTTGTTCACTTTCTGGCATGTGCATACAGGTACCCAGAAGCGCTTACAGACCCCGCCTACAAGGGTCAGATTCTCACGATGGCCAACCCTATCATTGGGAATGGTGGGGCCCCAGACA
This sequence comes from Dipodomys merriami, assembly GCF_024711535.1. Taxonomy (NCBI): domain Eukaryota; kingdom Metazoa; phylum Chordata; class Mammalia; order Rodentia; family Heteromyidae; genus Dipodomys; species Dipodomys merriami. Next base: position 23,766,905 of record NW_027202270.1, on the reverse strand, counting down.
CCACAGCGCTGGATGAACTGGGACTCAGCAAGTACATGGAATCTGATGGAATTAAGGTACTACTGGCAATGACTATGCAGTTGACTTACTGTTTTAGTGTTTTTCTGAATCTGGGATGGGACCAGGTGACTCTCGCCTGTAATCCTAACTTCTCAGGCTGAGATCTGAAGATCATAGTTTAAAACCAGCCAGCGTATAAAAGTCTGTGAGACTTATCTTTATTAACCACCAAAAAGCTAACAGTGGAGCTATGACACAGGTGACCGAGCACCAGCCTTGAGCCAAAAAACTAAGGGACAAAACTCATGCCCTGAGATCACTGCCAAGTACCAATGAGCACACACACACACACACACACACACACACACACACACACACACACACACACACACACAATATACACACTCTAGAATTCTAGAATGGGCAAAGTTTCTCCCTTACTATTGTAGTACAAATTATATTCCTGTATTCATCCTTTTTTCTCTGAATAAGTGTGAATTGTATATCTATCTATATATATACACATACACACATATATACATATATTTCTGGCCCTGGGGCTTCAAATCGGCCTGTCCCCGAGCTCTTTTGCTCAAGGCTAGCAGTCTACCAGTTTGAGGTACAGCTCCACTTCTGGTTTTCCAGAGGTTTTGAACCGCGATCCTCAGATCTCAGCTTCCCGAGTAGCTAGGATTATAGGGTGAGCCACCAGTGCCCAGAATAAGAGCAATATTTAACTGGACATTAATTTAATTTTAATTTCTTAACAAACTTTAGATTTTAATGTCTTGAATGACATGTATATTAATTTGTAAAGATGTTTACAGTCCAAATAACTGTGCAATAAGTATTCATGAAGATTCATCTTTTAAAAGAAATTTGATAATCAACTTAGTTGTTTTGAATCTTACCCTCTTTAAGGTATCAATAAGAATATTTCATATGCCAGTCTAAAAGTAAGCATATTATTGTTGCTTAGGCAATGAAATTTGGAGAGCATCTTGGGAATATGGATCACATAAATAATTCAAAAATTTACATTCCAAATTGACCACTTTTTCATTACTGTATGTTGGAATGACTTGTATTTATCATTTAGTCAGCTCTTTCTCACAATTTTCTCCAGATCCTTCAATCTCATTTACATGCAGATTAAAAAACTCATTTCATTCTTTGTATGTATTAAATAACTAATTATAAAGTAGATCATTGATCAGTTCAATAGAAGAAACAGTCAGTGGGTCAAAAATGGAGAATAACTTAGTCTCAAGATTTGGAAAGTTGGGTAGGATAGCTTCCCCAAGTGATGATTTAAAAAACAAGGATATGTATCAAAATAACAAGGGATGATGACCTTTTGTGCTCATTTCTTCAAAATTTAAAGTCTCATATTAGTGGATAGAATATGCTTTTCAAAAAAGATGAAAAGTGACCTTCAAAGATGAATCTCAGGAATTGGATAATATTTTTGTGGATACTTTTGTGGATATTTTTGGGTGATGTCTGCCTGTCTTTCTAGGTTTCTGGTCTGCTGGTGCTGAATTATAGCAATGACTACAATCATTGGCTGGCTACCAAGAGTCTAGGGCAGTGGCTGCAGGAGGAGAAGGTAATAAAGCTGATAGGGCATCGACCATCACCTATGGGTATATGGTGTGTATGTAGAAAGTTGGAAGATCTGTATGTTGCTAAAAGAACTAAACAGATAAGGAAGTTTGTGCAGTCATGGACCTGTTATCTATTATAAGGAATGATACCTTAACCTACAGAGTAAACTAGAAGATAGCATATTTTCAGTTTAACCACTAGATGGCACGCAAACATGCTTGGTAAAATTTCTCATTTAAGAGGGGTAGGGAGAAATGTTAGAATCTAAGTCTAGGATTTAAGCTAGGATTAAGTTATATAGCTCATTTGTGGGTTCTAGTTCTTGCTCTATAGTTACCGGGCTGCATTGTCCATGAAACCATTCTATACAATATTTTTTTGTCCCTTAAGTCTTATAACTAGATTTCAATGAAGTACTTTTTTTTTTTTGTTTTTTGTTTTTTTTTTTTGGTCCGGTCGTGGGGCCTGAACTCTGGGCCTGGGCGCTGTCCCTCAGCTCTTCAGCTCAAGGCTAGCGCTCTACCACTTGAGCCACAGCACCACTTCCGGCTTTTTTCTTTTTGTTTATGTGGTGATGAGGAATCGAACCCAGGGCCTCATGCATGCAAGGCAAGCGCTCTACCCCTGAGCCACCTTCCCAGCCCAATGAAGTACTTTTTTAACTTAAACATTATGACATATAATTAGGTATAGTATCATTTGAAGTAATGTATAAAAAAGGTTATAAGCTTTTATCTTAATTTTCCATACTTTGAGTATTAATTTCTCATGGAATATAAGCGGATATTATTCTAAGAAATCTCTGCCCCTCCAATAACTGCTTAACTTTTGGGATAAATAATACTTATTTTTGGAAAAATAAAAAATTCTTATCTTGGCTCTCTCAGTCTCAGTTTTTCTAAAATTTGAAAGTAGAAGAATCTCTTCTTCTCACACACAGTCACTATTTTATTCTCAATTATTACCTGAATTTATGTCCATCTCCTAGACAGCTAATTTCTGAAATAGTCATTCAAATCTGTCTGTCTGAATGTCTCTTTATCTCTCCTCTCTTAAAGTATTTCCTTTGTGTTATTCAGGTCACCTAGTTTTATGTCTTCTCCATATAGAAACAAAGGACTTAGTTAAGACATCTGATTTCAAGCTAGTCAAATAAATGCAAACCAATGAAGATGTTCCTTCATTTACTAATAGAATGAGGAAATGTTAAAGATCTTTGATAGATAGTCATGTTTACTAACAAATGGGTTGAGGGCCTACTACGTGTTAGGAATAGTAAACTCTAAACATAAATTTGTACATTACTGCTTATTACTGCTTCTGCTATTTTAAAACACAAATTTCTGTATATATGTGTATATATATATATATATATATAGTGCCCAGAAAATATATGAAATATATTTCATATGCTGTATAGATATGTTAATATACTATATACATGATTCATTGTTTCAAAACGAGTTTATATGCAATAGTACCTATTTAACATCTATGAAACTGTAACAGAAGATTAATGTTAAGAATGTTTTCAGTTTTTATTCTGAGGAAGGGCTTGGGTAGGAGAAGAGTCTTCTGCTCAAGCAGAGCTGCAATTTACTGTGCTTTGACAGCACCTTCACCCGGGGTCAGAAAGAAGAAGGAGTGGGAAATTATTTACCACTCAAGAAGATAGATGAAGCTATGGTTTTCAACTTGAAAACAATATGCCGGTTCTAATTTCTTCCAATTTCACTGTCATGAGTTTTTTTTCTTACAGGTTCCTGCAATTTATGGAGTAGACACAAGAATGCTGAGTAAAATTATTCGAGATAAGGTATGATTGTCATTTTTTAGCTAAACTTATGTCCCCCCCCCCATAGTTTTTTCCCAGTACCTGGGGGCTGTTTTAATATGTAAACAAGAAGTCTGACTAACTTCTCTTTCTGGGGCCTCTGTCACTTTGCTTTACTATTTTCGAGGTGATTTTTGAAGAGTGGGTGTTTCATGGGATTAAACATACCAGCAGCTGGATGTTTCACTTGGCAGGAGTTTATTGAATGCCTACTATGTGCTGACGATACCAGCAATGTCAAGACATTTTATAGTCTATTCTGTGGAAGGGCTTATACTTAAATAATTGGGAGGAAGTAACTAAGGGAATAATAACTTTGCAAAATTGAATCCTTCTAGGCTAAAGACCATAAGTGTACCATACTGGTACTATTAAATAAATATTCCATTCTCTTAGAAAAGTCCTCTATGAAATTAATTATTGTATTTCATGAGTATAGAAAATAAGCCATCTCAGTTAATGGCTAAAGTCTCTGAGACCCTTATCTCCAGCCAAAGGTCAGATGTAGAGGTGTGACTCAAGTGATAGAGTGCTAGCCTTGAATGAAAAGCTACCTGAGAGTGGGGGACCTTGAGTTCAAGCCTCAGTATTGGCAAAACAAAGCAAATTAAATAGGTAAATTTTATTAGCAGGGATCACAGAGCAGTATCCCTTAATATGTTTTTTTATGAGTGATGCTGAGTCCTCATGAGAATGTATAATGTAGTTGTGGTTTCCATTAAGTTTAGGCTGGAAGCAAGATTGTATTTCATTTGGCATGCTTTCAGATAAAGGAGGAAACCGAGTTTCAATATTAGAAATTCATAAATATAGTTTAGGGACTCTGATTTGGAGTCAAAAAGAAAGGACAGCCCTATAAAATTTAACAATCTTAATACAGAGGTGGAAGTTGGCATTTGATTAGTTTCTCAGACTTGAAGGCAACATCTTGCTTTGAGCAATAGCTTATGCCCTTAGGGGATCTTGGTGTGTGAATTAATTTTGCTTTGAAAATATGCAATAAGTTCTCGATTATTGAGACATTTTTGTAACTTTCAGATCATAGACTTTCTTCCCAGTTGATTGTTTTATGTTGTCTTTCCTGAGCACTATCTTTAGGTCCTATGTACTAATGATCACTGAATATTCCACCTTGTTCTAGTTTAGGATCTGGAGATCTGAATTGCAATGCCTCTGGTGATGACTTTAGACCTAAACGAACACATTGTGTTTTCTAGAATTTTTTTCCTGAAATACATGTTCAAGTCACTTCATTTTCTAGTTTGTGAAAATAAAGTCCTTTTTTGATGATGGTTTTGAGTAGCTACAAAGACATCTCAATCTGGGAACAGCTGTTGGAAGTCCCTGTGAGAGTTTCTTGTCAGCACCTTTATCATTGCTGGCTCTTCAACTGTCTTATGTTGTTAATTTGGTAGGGCACCATGCTTGGGAAGATTGAATTTGAAGGTCAGCCTGTGGATTTTGTGGATCCAAATAAGCAGAATTTGATTGCTGAGGTATCCACCAAGGTGAGACATTTTCCTTCCTGTTTTTAAGTTTACATTTGTTTTAGAAAGGCTATTTTATTTTTGTACAACATAAAACTTTTCAATTAGGCAGAGGGCAGTTCAGTTAAGGCCAATGACGTTTTCTTATAGGCCGATATAGGAACTTTCCTGCCTTGATTTAGAGGCTATTTTTTTTTAGCTTCCTTCTTCCCTTCTCTTGTTCCTTACATCATATAAAAAGATCTCTGAATTGATCATGGACCAGATTTGCTAGCCTGCCAGAAAAACAAGGAGAACTTTGTAGAAATGAGAAACAATCATCTGAGTCTGGGTGCATTTTGTAAATATCCTTCACCCTAAGGATTTATTATTTTCAAAAAGTAATTTCAAAAAGTATTCATAATGATGACTGTGTCACTTCACCATGAAATATGCTTCATGTAAATTTACAAGAAGGGATAGAAGGCCTTTTAGAAAGGTGTGTCTCTGACTAGAGGGAACATAAGAGTGGGAGACAAATGAGCAAGTAGATGACCATGTGCACAATGCTGTGATCAGTACCATTCTCAGAGTGTGTACAGCATAACACAGCCCCTCATGGACCAGCATGGAAATGGGACAGGCACATCAGAAAAAGCACTGAACTGCTGTTAAAATTATTTGAAAACATACATGCTGGTAGGTATAGTTAGGTAGATGGTGAATGAAGAGAACCAAGTGTTAGGAAGAATGAATGCTCCGTACTGAGAGACACAGAGATTTGAAGCAAGCAGTGTATTTGAAGATACGTATGTGTATATATAGACATATATGTACTTCTACACATGTAGATATGTACACATTTGTATATATACATATATAGACATAAATTTGATATGGTTTAATGAGAGTTTGTACATGTTAGTCCACTAAATTGGTCAAAGATGAATGGTGTAGGACTAAGGTTAAATTTGGAGGGTTTCTTATGATATGGTAGCATTAGCTGACAAATGATACTGGGTATTGAGTGTAATTCATTCTGTTTTGGAGCAAAGAATAAATAGATAAAGGAGCAAGTAACTAGATTGTGGCACTTTCCAAATATGAGGAACACTCTTCTGGGGGAAATATATCTTAAAAAGATTCCATGGTCAAACAAGATTGAAAAACATGACATGACATATCTCTTTCCTACAGTGTCTGAAGGCATCTATGTATTTAGTTTGGCTGTGAGGTCGTGTATAACTTCTCTCATGGTTTGTAGAAAGAATGTACCTTGGATTTACAGTCTCCATATTCTGTGGAAGCAGCCAGCTGTGGAGTTAAAGTATTTTTTAAGAATTTCAATGACATAATAACCACCTACCTGACACTTGAATCACATTTTATATTAGATGTAATCTAGAGATGATGTCATGATGTGAATTGTACACCATTTTAGATGAGAGACTCAATCATCTCTGGATTTTGGTACCCAAAGGTATCCTGAAAAAAACATCCCTTGTGCCCATCAGAGATGGCTATAATGTGTTTGTGTAGAAACCATAGAAATCAACATATCTATACTTTTATCTATGTTGCATTAAGAGGGAGATGATGGTTTCTTAATGTGAGTGTAAGTATAATTTCGGAGTAGGTAGCTGTAATAAAATGTAAATTTGTATTAGGAGAGTATATATATTTTGTCAGCCTTGATTATATGCCTTGGAAATGTTGATAATGCGTTGTCAATTTGATGTAGCTAAAACTAGATTGTTATATTCATTTTATAGCAGAAGCCCGAGATTAAGGATAAATCTATAGTTTTTCAAATTATCTAATGAGAAAGATTACTTGTAACATTCATTGATCAGCTCAGTAATTGTTTCCCCCAGATCACTGAGACAGTTTTTTTAGTGCATAGTGGTCTGCATGAGGAAACGAAAATCAAATTCTGTCCATATTTTCCCCTAAGTACAGTCTAAAGATTATGATTGGATGCTCCGTATGCTTTGTGGAGATGAAGACATTTCAGTGAAAGTAAAATGCTTTTTCAAATATTCAGATAACAGCTTTTATCTCCAGACCTTCCGCACACTATGAAGTCATCCTAAATTCTGAATGTGGGAACCTACTCTTGATTGCAAAGCCAGTGTGGCCACTCAGCCCTCTAGGCCTTCTTTCTCTCGATTTCGATTCTTTCTCCTTTTATGACTTTAGAAAACTGCTTCTTGGGGTAAATGTCTGTGAAAATCAATCTGCCTCCAAGCAGTGCTTAAGTCATAGATAATCATCATGATGTGCTCTGGGATCTTTTTTTTAAGTGAAATCTACCACTTAAATGCACACATTTGTATGTTAATATAAAGGGACCAGTGGTCTACACAAGCTTAGCAATTCCTGTGACTTGTCATACCAATTCCATCCATTCAGCCTCAAGGCATAGGCCTAAGATACAGTGGTATAGCACTAACCTGGTTCATCTTTATTTCAAGCTGAGGATCAAATGGTATTTAAAGCATGATGTATCTAGTTAGCACATTTATCTTGTGCTGAAGTAGCCATGATATTTGAAAACTGTATTGCTAATGAGGCAAAACGTGAGGAAGATGTTTGTTTACTATGGATGTCTAAAAGATCTTTGTTATTGCTGTAACCCATAGTTTATATAAAATAGCAAAGTACACTTTATTTCTCATAAAAATGATACAGCCTATGGCATTTGCTTTTCTCACAAAGTAACTTCCAGTCAACCCTTAGTAGTTAACTATCAATCCATTCTTCATCTAAGTGTATAACATCGTCAGATGCATTTATGATATTGGTCTGTTGCTTAGAGCTGAAAATTCCCACTTGTTTTTCCATTCTTTAAAATGCCAGGATGTCAAAGTGTTTGGCAAAGGAAACCCCACGAAAGTGGTAGCTGTGGACTGTGGGATAAAAAACAATGTCATCCGTCTACTGGTGAAGGTAAGTCATTCACCCATCTCATGGATGAGGCGATGCAGTTCTTGATCATCAGTGTTCAGCTAGCTGCCTCTGTTTCATAGAAAGCATGTGTATTCTCTCCGAATGTCAGGGATCTACTCTTTTTGTTGTCTTTGACCTATAAAACAACACATATATCCCTGTTCAAAGGAAAGAGCTACACAACTATGTTTTAAAAAAACAAAACAAAACGGCCAGGTGCCTGTGGCTCATACCTCGGTAATCCTAGCTACACAGGAGGCTGAGATCTGTGGATCATGGTTCAAAGTGAGCCAGGGCAGGAAACCAGAAAGCCAGAATTGGCACTGTGGCTTAAGTGGTAGAACACTGGCCTTGAGCTGAAGAGATCAGGGACAGTGCCCAGGCCCAGAGTTCAAGCCCCACAACCAACAAAAACAAACAAACAAAAAAACCCCTTCCAAACAACAACCCCCTGCAGAGCCACGAAAACATGGAAGAAAGGGATTACTGTCTTTTGTCAGTTATTGACTGATGTTGTGAGACACTATACATTCACTTTTGTTGATGTTTGGAGTTGATTAAAAGGTTAAGAGTCAGATTTGTACCTCCTCTGTTGGCCTATGTTTATTAAGTACCACATATTTTCTGGGAGTATGCCCAGGTCCAATAAGACTTTAATAGTGCTTTATGTAATGCAGACAACCAATTAAAGCTAAGCCTTAAATCCTGAAGGAGAATTCCCCCCAATATTATTGGAATTTCTTTTTATATCTCACCATTGTCAGTTTCTCTTTGTCTTTCTCTCTCCAGGGTCTCTAAGATTAGTCTACCTCATCCTCAACTTCCCTTTCTTCCTCTCTTGCTTCCTTTTCCTTCATCTTTCTTTCCCATTTTTTCCCCCTTTTTGTTGGTCATGGGGCTTGAACTCAGGGCCTAGGTGCTGTCCCTGAACCTTTCTGCCAAAGCTTGGTATTCTACCACTTTGACCCACAGCTCCCCTTTTCCTACTCTTTTTCCCTTTCACTCTTCCTACTTGTATCTCTCCCTTTTCCTTCTTTCCTTCCCTCTCTTTCTCCCTCCTTCCCTTTCTTTTTCCCCCTCATAACATGAAATTAACAAAGGTATAAGACACTTTTTCAGTTCACATCCTTATTATTAGAAAATGTAAGCAATATACACATCATGATTTCAATTTGGTCAGTCCTATTAACAAAACTTGGATAGGTCCCCCCCTCCCCCCCAGGGGCAGAGGCCGTGCATGGACTCTCCATATTCCACTCTCAAATCCATATTCCACCTTAATTCCTGTGGCCCATTTTGTCATTGTAAGCGTCTTAAATCTCTGCCTAAGGAATCTCTATGTTTGGTTGAAACCTTCTGCCAATCAGAAAATGCACTGAATTTTCCCTGTTGCAGCCCACAGCCCATAACCTGAGAGACAGTTCCTTTCCTCATCGATGGGCTATCTCTAAGTAAACACTGGCTTTCAGATTTTCCCAAGAAGCTTAAGCTCTATTCCCACTCAATGACTGCCTGATGATGTATACTTTATAGCCGTGTCTCACGGCACTACTTCCTTGCTATTATCATTGTATTTCTTGGAAACATTTATCCAAATAAAATTCAAAACCTTGTCTGAAGAAAGCTATCAAAGGTATCCTTCTCTATGCTTCTTACAGTAAAATGTTCTAATTCATTTTCCTCAGAATATAAGTATCATAGACAAGAAAAATCTGGGAACGGAAGTTAATTAAGATTTGATCAGACAAGGTGACCTAATGGCTTCTGTCTGCAATCTTAACTACTTCAAGCAGTACAGTGCAAGTTCAAGACCAATCTAGTCAAAAAGTTAGTGAGAACCCCACCTTCTTAACCAAATAGCAGGATGGTGTACATGCCTGTTATTCCAGCTACATGCACAGGTAGGAGATAATGTTGCAAGCCAGCCTGGGCAAAAAAATTATAGACCTTATCTGAAAAATAACGAAAGCAAAAAAAACTCCCCCTCTCCAACAAAGAAGGTATGCACTATCTTCCAAAAAGTTAAGTCATAGAGAATTTGGGATCCAAAATTACTCTTGATGTTGAGATGTGTTACCAATCTTTCCAATGCCTTTCCCCTTCTACTTTCTATTGACCATCAATCCTATTCGTATCACATAAGACAAAAAGAACTTTCTGCTCAGTGATACACATTTAAATTAGGTACGATATCCATCTTCTCTTTGGGGCGTTGTTGGTGGAAAGAAGTTGCAAGCAAATTACAGTTTGGCAAAGGAAAATGTCCTTAAATGAATCATTTCTGTGTTTCTTGTCCAGCGTGGAGCTGAAGTGCATTTGGTTCCTTGGAATCATGATTTCACCCAGATGGAGTATGATGGACTTCTGATTGCTGGAGGCCCTGGGAACCCAGCTCTTGCACAACCACTGATTCAGAATGTCAAAAAGGTATGGTCAGCCTGAGGAGGTAGTATGTATTTGAAAAGAATATCATTTTCTCAGGTTCTTTTTTTGTCTGTCATGGGGTTTGAACTCTGGGCCTGGGCACTGTCCCTGAACTCTTCAGCTCAAGGCTAGCACTCTACCACTTTGCACCACAGCTCCACTTCTGGTTTTCTGGTGGATAATTGGAGATCGTCTCACAGACTTTCCTGCCTGGGCTGGTTTTGAACCGTGATCCTCTAGCTCTCAGCTAGAATTACAGGTGTGAGCCTGGCAGGGTTGTTGTTTGTTTTTGTCTTTCTTATTGGAGACCTCCAAGGGAATGTCAACATAACATTTGTCGGGAAAACCCCCAAAGAAACAGGGAGGGCAGCTTTCTCAGGACAGAGCTTTTGCTCACTGCAGGAACTCTGACATTGGGTCCTCTAGTTAAGAAGGCAGGAGCCAAACTCCCACCGTATCATTCTTTAGAATGACAAATTGACAACCCAAACTCCTCACTGAGACCCCACACATTTGATTAAATTTAGTTTTATCTAAGAGACAAGTATGTCTTAGAGATTGCTAATGCTACACACTTGTCAGCTGTGCCTTCTTTTTACATGTTAACATTCAGTTCATCTTGTTAAGGAAGGAAACAAGGAAAGTTGATTTTTTTCCTTTCAGTAATAGTGTTTGGTCAAACTTGTGTTGCAGGGTTAATAACAACCTTTCTTCATTTAGATTTTGGAGAGTGATCGGAAGGAGCCATTGTTTGGTATCAGTACGGGAAATCTAATAACAGGATTGGCTGCTGGTGCCAAATCCTACAAGATGTCCATGGCCAACAGGTAAGGCACTTGCTGCATTGTTTTTGGGCCATACAAGCTCTGAAGTATTACTGATAACCAAACCCAAAAGATTTAGAGAATTTCCTTACCAGTATATTACAATAACTAGATAGCGGTCCTATTACATAGTTCACAGTTGTCTGATTACTGAATACCATTTTTATTGCATTTCTGAATGGCAGCCTTTTCTACTGATATCTTTGTTATAGTTTAAAGCTATTTTCCCCTTCCCTTGGTATAATTTGAGGTCATAATATGCAATCAAATGACATTCCAAGAGAAACTGTTCTGATTTTAAGCTTGATTTCTGAGCATTGATAACATCTTAAGAAGCTGGTTGCGTGACTTATGAACCAAGAAATCCTCAGTTCTTCAGTGGTGTTGCTTCATTGCAAATGATGTTAATTTATTCAACACCAGGTGCTCCCCCAACAGCCCACCCTTCACCTGATATGTAATTCAGCCTTGAAGAGTCATCTGTTCATCTCCTCCTAACAATTCTCTGGCTTAGTTACTGCAGCTTCCTTAAAATCAATTGCAGTCTGGGAATATGGCTTAGTGGTAGAGTGCTTCCCTAGTATGCGTGAAGCCCTAGGTCGATTCCTCAGTACCATATAAACAGAAAAAGCTGGAAGTGGTGCTGTGGCTCCACTGGCCTTGAGCAAAGAAACTAAGGGACAGTGCCTAGACACTGAGCTGCCCAGACCCTGAGCTTAAGCCGCAGGACTGGCAAAAAAAAAAAAAAAAAAAAAAAAAGAAAAAAAAAAGAGAAAAAAAATAAAAAAGTGCCTGTTTTTGTTCAGTTAGCGAGCAACTCTTTTTGTTTCGAGTGCATTTCTAAAACCTATTATAGAAGTTTAATAGACCAGATATTTAATGCTCAACAAAACTTTCCGGATTGATTTTTTTGTCACTAAAATTATTGGGATTAACAATGTGTGACTTTTCCACAAAGTGATTTTTCACTAAGCAATTGAAACTTTGGGATTCTACTTCATCACATAGATATTTACATTCTCTATACTTCTGCATTCCCCTGTTCTTTCTCTCCTTTTGTCTCCAGAGGGCAGAATCAGCCTGTTTTGAATGTCACAAACAGACAGGCTTTCATTACTGCTCAGAATCATGGGTATGCTTTGGACAAGACCCTCCCTCCTGGCTGGAAACCACTGTTTGTGAATGTCAATGATCAAACAAATGAGGTAAATGCTTACTCAGTTTGTGAGAAATCTAGGTCTTTTTAATATTCTGTTGTAGGAAATGCTATACTTATTATGTTGGATTTGTGTGTGTGTGTGTGTGTGTGTGTGTGTGTGTGTGTGTGTGTGTATGTAAGAACTCTTACTTTTACATTTTTTTATAGCTCTTCCCTTTTAAAATACTATTTTCATCAGTTGACTTGTGCCCTCAATTAACAGGGGTCTCACACAATTCATTGGTAAAGGGCAACGGGTACAAATCTGGACCTAGAGCAAGTGTGTTTCAGAGGTTCACTTAGTAGCCTTGTAGCCTTGTAGCCTTGTAAAAGACTGTAGTGAAGTAATTTAGGAGTTGGAGAAGAGAGTATTACTTTATTCTGAGTGAAGTTCAGAGGGGCTCCAAACGCTATGAGCCAAATTTATGTGTGTATACGTATTTGTGTGTTTGTGTGTGTGCATGTGCATGTGTGCATGCATGTAAATGCATGTGTTTGATTATAGGACTTCATTTTAGATGATTCTTCATTGGCTTGTTTTCTGTCTGTCTTAATTGGTTGCATGTGATTCATTAAAGACCTCCAGTCATGTACTTAATAGTACTGGTAGTTATAAGAATGTTATTAAATACTTAACTCTGTTTTTTTTATTTGGCCTTTATTGTGTGCTGAATAATACATCCCCACACTTGACATTTGTTATTACAGAAGGAATTTCTTCCTGTTTCTATTCCTTTAGGGGATTATGCATGAGAGCAAACCCTTTTTTGCTGTGCAGTTCCACCCAGAGGTCAGCCCAGGGCCAACAGACACTGAGGTATGTCAGAAAAATGAGGCCTGTTATATACTTTAAAACTTAGAGATGTATTTAGGGTAAAACTTCAGAAACTGTCATAATTACCATTAGATAATTCTGGTGCAGAACAGTCTCCAGAAGAGTGATTTGCTAATACATATTTTGTATTAAAATTCCCCCCATGAATAGCATGAAGTAAATTTTAATCTTTTCCTTAAATTTAAAGTGGGAAAGCCCTTAAGAAACCTGAAGCCATGCTATGAAGCTATTTTTATTTAAACCCATTATCATTCTAATATATTTAGGCCTGAAATTTACAATTGTTGTGCTATGCAAATGAGTTCCCCCTTGCTCTTTCCATCTCATATCTGAAATGAAATTTTAATCCCCCATCTGTGACTTCAAAAAAAATCCCTATGGCAACTGGTTGTATAGCCAGTACAGGAGAATAAACAGCAGCAGAAGAAAGAAGAGGGATGAGGTAGGGTGTGTGGAAGAAAGGAGGACTCTGAATCCACATTCATGTGATTCAAATCACTTAAGGAAAGAACCTGAACGAATGCTCTGGAAGACTTGGTTTCTAATCTAAATATTTTTGCTTTCTCATGTGAGTTTTTGGTGCCATGTTCAAATGCAGTGTGTCAATCTTTGAAAGAAGGCTTACTACGACATCTACAAAAGTCTAGAAGTCTAGTGTGACTATTCTATATGCAGTGGCCTCTAGTAATAGCACTGACAAGTCGTCCTTGTCTTAGATTCCAGGCAAAATGAGAATAAGAATTATCTACCTGCCCATGCATGTCAGAATTGTCTTTTTAAATACTTCTTTTTGGCCTTGTTTTCATATTAATGGGAAATATTGCTTCATAATAGCAATATTTGACATTTTATACTCAACGATGAAACTCAAACAAAATTTAGATATGTAATACACACAGCATTTTTTAAATTTAAAATAAGTGATAGTCTGTATTAGGACTTCAGATTAAGACATTGCAACTATGAAAGCAAGTGCAGTATGACTTAATATATTTTGTCCTTCCAAATAACTGCAAAATTAATACCTTTAATGAAATTTATTATTTCTGAAATAACAAATATATTGTTAAAGTTTAAGAATCATCTTCAGATATTATTAGCAACTGAGAAAAAGTAAAAACCACATCATTTCTAAGTTTAAGATGCAAAGGGGAAATAGCTTTAATATTTTCAGAGACTTGGAATTAGAAGAAGAAATGATTTGTAATTAGGAAATGAAACAAAACTATTTTCAGAAGTCATCTGCAATGTTTGTTGTCTATTGAAAACTTTTAAACATTGGACTTAGAGGGAACATATAGAAAGAAGTATTTATTTGACCTGATTTTTATAGTAGTAGCCATTCAGTTGTTGACCTGAAAATCAACTGAAAAACAACTGCAAAAACAACTGAAATGATTAAAACATCAAATACTGCACAAGAAAACTTACCCTAAAATTTATTTGTTGCTTATCTGAAGTTCAAGTTCAGTTTAAAACCATATATCAACAGCTTAAATATATCTTATATAATCTATCTATCTATCTATCTATCTATATATATCTTATATCTAACAACTTTATGCGTTTTGAATCTTTTAACAATTGGTTGTACTTTTTTTTCTAGTACCTATTTGATTCCTTTTTATCCCTGATAAAGAAGGGAAAAGGTACCACGGTAACATCAGTCCTGCCAAAGCCAGCACTGGTTGCATCTCGAGTCGAGGTCAGTAGATTACGGGCATATTTTTGGTGTAAGCATTTTTATTTCTCTATCATGTGTTGATTTTTTTTAGTAAATGATGTAAATCACACCAATGTTGATGAATAGTAACTTTCCATTTATTTCACAACTAGTCAGTCTATTTTTTATGTTCTTTGGACCTTTCATTTAAACTTGTGTCATTTAAAATTCATTTCTTCTAGGATATTTGTAATGATGACATAACTTAATAAAGAATAATGTCCAGTTAAGTTTATAATTTGGTGTATTCCACATTGCCCTGAAAGTTACAGGTGTGTACATTTCTGATCAAGTTCAGACTACACAATTAATTATTAGAATTGACAGAACCGTGAATTGAAACAAAGTTTCAATCAGAAGAATTATTATTCAATATCATGAACTGCACTATATTGTTTTACCTCTAAAAAGCAACTAAAGACTAATACAGCATAAGACTTGAATGTTTATTTGCCTGTAAATGTTAATGTGATAAGGTTTCTACCCATTTCTTCATAATTTTAAATACACACACATACTTAGGTCAGCATTATATATTAAATTTAGGAGGATGTCAGTATATTTTCACAAACCCACACAAAAACACATATATGGAAATGGTGTATCATTCAAGAAGGTTTATTTTTTTACTAAGTAAAAGAATGTTTATCCCCATTTTTTTCTCTTTTTTTTCTCTGTGCATTTCTATTTTGTGTGGGCCAGCAGCAGTTTGCTGTCCCCCCAATAAACTCTTTTCTGCCTGGAAAAAAAAAGGATGTCTACAAACTTTGGAAAATTCATCAAAATTAGAGATTTCTTATCTGTCTTTTCCCTCATATATAATATATTCTTCAAGACATTATACTGACATTCACCACATAAATTCAAACAATGTTGTTCGTTTTTTTCCACTTTTATAAATGTGATTTCTTTCTCATGATATAGTAATTAAAGCAATGTTGATTTTTTTCCCCCCTCTTATTGTTTATAGGTTTCCAAAGTCCTGATCCTCGGGTCAGGAGGTCTGTCTATTGGTCAGGCAGGTGAATTTGATTACTCTGGATCTCAAGCTGTAAAAGCCATGAAGGTGAGCAAGTGTGAGCTTTGCGAGAATTAATACACTATTCAATAAGCCTAATTATTTTATAATTTAAATTTATGGCAATCCATCATTCCAAAGTCACTATAATTACTTCTTTCCATATCCTTACATATCTGTATTGAGGAAGGTTTCATCACAAACAAGAGTTTTGTTATTTTGGTTTTGTTTGTGCCACTTACACCCAGCTATTTTGGTTGTTTTGTGCCAGTCCTGGGGCTTGAATTTAGGGCCTGGGCTACCTGGCTTTTTTTTTTGATAGTTCATTAGAGGTAAGAGTCTCTCAGACTTTCCTGCTTAGGCTGATTTAAAACCACTATCCTGAGGTTTCAGTCTCCTAAGTATCTAGAATTCTGAATGTAGGCCTGGTCACCCAGCTTCACAAACCAGATATTTATTTTTGTTGTTTGTGGGGCTTGAACTCTGGGCCTGGGTGCTGTCCTTGATCTCTTCAGCTCCATGCTAATGCTTTACCACTTGAGCCACAGCACCACTTCTGGTTTTCTGAGTAGTTTATTGGAGATAAGAGTCTCATGGACTTTCCTGCCCAGGATCACTTTGAACCACGATCTGTAGATCTCAGCCTCCTGAATAGCTAAGATTACAGGCGTGAGCCATCGGCGTCCGGTACAAATAAAAATTTTAATGTCCTCAAATATCCCTATTATCTATAGAAGTAGACTTACATTATTGTCTATTGACATTGAAAACCTATAAAGCTGTTTATAGCTGCCACTTAGTAACTTTGAGGCAGGCATGTTTCTTGTGGAGGGAAGTAAGTGTGTGTTGGAGAAAGGGAGACTGCATCTAGGAGAGCAAGGGCAGCAGCACCTCTTTATCAAGCATTACAAATTATTACTTCTCACTGGGGGACTGGATTCCTTTAGCAATGACTTGGAAAACTGCGTAGTACAGCCAGATTTTCAAGTAGAGAAGAGAATCAGTTGCCTAATTGGGAAATGTGCACTCCCTGTCCATGGTTATCAGCTGTAATTTTGAAGGAATTTCTATAGAAAAGTCTCCTTTTGTTGTCCTTATTTCCCCACGAGGCCTATATCTTGGTGTGCTCATCCAGTCAAACAGAAGCAGTATGGGCATCTTTGCTTGTGACCTTGCCTCAGGCTTCGCAGTGTAGAGGCCTCTGAAGAGACAGGGCTAGGAGGTAGGATGCAGATATCAGTGGAGAGTGAGAAAGCAAACATAGGAAAACAGCTGGCTCAAGATTATATTTTTCATTTAGGAGGGGGTTGTTATTTGATAGCCAGAGACCCCTCGATAATATCCATTATAAAAAATGTAGAACATATGTCAGTTACCTTCTTGTTTCCATTTGTTTTCTTAAAATACTTTTCACAATGAATTCATGGTTGTCTGCACATATTTTAATCTATTTTCAAAATGATGACTTTATTGTGTTTCTGTTTCAGTGTCTTATTAGCTAATTGTTTTATATAGGTTAGAACATAAGTGTGTTGTAGATTTAGAAAACTTTTAAGTAGTGTACTTTGAGTAATGCTTTTTTTCCCCTTCTGGTCCTGGGGCTTGAACTCAGGGCCTGAATGCTATCTCTAAGCTTCTTTTACTCATGGCTAGAACTCTACCACTTAAGCCACTGTGCCACTTCTGGCCTTTTCTGAGTAATTTATTGGAGATAAGTGTCTCACTGATTTTCATACCCTAGCTGGCTTTGAACCACTGTCCTCAGATCTCAGCCTCCTGAGTAGTTGATTTTAGGTATTAATCACCAGCACCTGACCTGAAGTAATATTTTTTAAGTAGTGTTTTTATGTTAATTTGGAATTTTATCAAGATTTACTATTTCCATTTCATTCTTATGTTCCTTATATTCACCTGAATTAAAAAATAAGAATCATTAGATATTATATTGTGATTAAATAGATTAATAGAAGGACTTATAAAGAATCATAAACAATTGTCTAATGCATATATTGGTGTATGAATTGGAATGAAACAGAATAGAGAGATATGAACTTACTGGAAAAGTTTGAAAATTATATTTAAGAATCAATGGATACTTATTTGTGTATATCTTTTCCTGTATAATTTTTCAAAGTTGTTATATTCATGATAGTCACAAAATACTTGTTTGTTAGTACTCTTCTTTATCAGTGCGACTTGCTGTAAGTTCTGATGATAGTACATTTTCAGTTTTGGTTCAGTTGTTTCAGTTCCAATACATATTAAAGCTATATTTGCCTTGCTGTATTTATTTTTCCAACATTTTCTTAGTAATAATATACTTCTTCCTATACAATATTTAAAAATTTTGAGAGATAATTCCAATGGAATATGAAGCACAAGAATTAAGTTGGAACTCAGATTAGATTTCGGATACTGTACCATCCGGGCAAGCCATTTAACCTCATTTAGTCTCAATTTTTGCATTTCATAGTTTTGGCATAAAAGTAGTAGAAGTTACATTACACGTATTAGGGACTGTTTGAATTTAAAGTAATATAAAATATTTCCATTTTTTATTTAAATCTGGGACAATAATTTATATCCTATATCTGAGTACTTTGTGTGTGTGTGTGTGTGTGTGTGTGTGTGTGTGTGTGTGTGTGTGTGTGTGTGTGTGTGTGTGTGTGTGAGTTGTGGGGCTTGAACTCTGGGCTAGGGTACTGTCCCTGCTCTCTTCAGCTCAAGGCAAGTACTCTACTGCTTGAGCCACAGTTTATTGGAGATAAGAGTCTCAGGGACTTTCCTGTCTGGGCTGGCTTTGAATTGCAATCCTCAGATCTCAGCCTCCTGAGTAGCTAGGTGTGAGCCACCGGCGCCCAGCCCATCTGAGTATTTTGTTGGCTTTTTAAAAGAAGTTAGAATTGACACAGTAACTTGTGAAAAATAATAAGAGCACCTGGCTCTGTTTCATAACTATTTTGTTTAGTGTCAACCTCATCCGAACTTAGAAAGCTATGATTTTTAGTAGCTGAAGTGAAGAATTATTTTGAGTATCTCTCTAGATTGAAGAAATAAGACAGGGCTATGAATATCATATATATACATGTAAGCACACCCAGACATACATATATGCCTAGCTATACACACCAGGTTTATTTAATTTCTGTTTTGCTATCTGCTCATTTTCTTCTAACAGTGTATAGACAAACAGTTGTATAATAATATATTGAGTTGCTATAGCAGATGTGAAAAACTAGGAATTGAAAAAGGCTCTTGGTGCTTCTAGAAACAAAGGAACACATTATTCTAGATGTTAAATGTTCAGTCAATGTGATGGGGTTGGATAAAAAAAGGGAAGCAATGTTACCTCTAGGTTCATTTTAGATTTATCAATTTTTAAATTTTTGGACTGTTTTATTCTTTGAAGACCCAGTAACCTCTAATGTTTATTAATACTGGTGAGCCTTGAGAAACTCTCTCTCCAACTGGTCTCATTTGCTTTTTGCTTGATGCCTTTCATGGTGAGGAATTATGCTGATGCTCCAGAGTCAATAGTTTTTTTTTCTTCCTTTGACCAAATTCATATTCCTTTGAATTCCATTTGTGTGTTCTTTTTATTTCTTTTTGTTGTTGTTGTTTATTTGTTTGTTTGTTTTTTGCTGGTCCTGGAGCTTGAACTTGAACTTAGGACCTGGACACTCTGTACTCAAGGCTAGCATTCTACCACTTGAGCCATAGCACCACTTCTGGCTTTTTCTGTTTACGTGGTACTGAAGAATCAATGCCAGTGCTTCATGCATGCTAGGCAAACACTCTACCACTAAGCCGCATTCGCAGTCCTTCTTGGTTTCTATAACTTCCTTAGAGACTAAACTGAAAGCTTTGTCCTGAAATTACCCTTCACTTCATGTAGCCCCTCTCGTCTTTAGACTAAATGTATTCTGATATTTGATTATCTTTGTCTCTTTCAGGAAGAAAATGTCAAAACAGTCCTGATGAACCCAAATATCGCATCTGTCCAGACCAATGAGGTGGGCTTGAAGCAGGCGGATGCTGTCTACTTCCTTCCCATCACCCCACAGTTTGTTACCGAGGTCATCAAGGCAGAACGGCCTGATGGGATCATTCTAGGCATGGGTGGCCAGACAGCTCTCAACTGTGGTGAGTTCCTCTGATTTCCACGGCAGAATTTTGATCCATGTGGGGATGGGTTGCATTTTGTTTGAAGGCATCTACCTATTTTGTTCTATATTTCATTAAAGCCTTTCTTCTAATGTACGAGGGAGCGGTTAGAACACAGCTACCTAAAAATACCATATGGTGAATAGGAGTTGTTTATTTCACATAACACCTGCAAGACAAAGAAACTACTTGCTTGAATGCTCCACAGTGGCCATGTAGGTTTTTATTTTCCTTCCTTCACCTTAAGGCATTGCCTTATCTCTGTTTTCTCATGGAAACTCTGAAAACTATTAACAATAGAATTAAGAATTAGGGGCTTGTGCCCAGGTTGGTGGCAGAGTGTTTCCCTACCATGCATGAAGTTTTGGGTTTAACCCCAGCACTATAAAAATACTTAAATAAGGGCTGGGAAGGTGGCTCAGTGATAGAGCGCTTGCCTTGCATGCCTGAGGCCCTGGGTTTGATTCCTCAGCACCACATAAGCAAAAAGAAAAAAGCCAGAAGTGGCGCTGTGGCTCAAGTGGTAGAGTGCTAGCCTTGAGCTGAAGAGCTGAGGGACAGCGCCCAGGCCCAGAGTTCAGGCCCCACAACCAGACCCCCCCCCAAAAAAGAAAAGAAACAAAAAACTTAAATAAAAGATTTAGATTGAGAAAATTGAATTAATGTTGATAGATTAGCCTTGTAGTATTTGACTGTTGCATGTATTTTCCTGATAATGTGGGCAAGTCTCTACCATTTTTTTCCCCAAGCATCTGGTTTGTCTCTTGCTGCCTACTTTCTATAATGCTTCAAATCTCACAAGTTAGATCATGAATCAGAATGTATTTAAGTGGATGAAGTATTGAATTGGAGTGTAATTTGTATGCTAAACATAAAAGTGTTATCTAAAGTTAGATAGCAAGTATAAATATAAAGAACTTTGATTTTTTAAAAACCCAGTTAGGTAGTTAGGTATGTGTTTGTCTGAGATTATTTAAATAATAGAACTTGCTATAGGTATGTATCTAAGAAGAAAAAGGAATACACTAAAATATTCAGGGTCAGTGTTATGCCATGCTTTATAGTAATAAGGATAATAAAATCAATGTATATTGAATGGTAGTAATAGAAGCAATGGTAACATCAGTGACATATTTTTATTTTTAGAATTTTATTTCATAACATTTTTTTGGTAAGTGAAATTGCATTGAAGACTATTAGCTTCGTGGATTTGATTTTAAGATTATATATGTGTTAATGTATATATATATAATATTATATATAATGTTAATGAAGACGCGGGTGTTAGAGTATAAAACCTGATCTTATTTCTTTTATAGGTGTTGAATTATTCAAGAGAGGTGTGCTCAAGGAATATGGTGTGAAAGTCCTTGGAACTTCGGTAGAATCCATCATGGCCACAGAAGACAGACAGCTGTTTTCAGACAAACTCAATGAGATCAATGAAAAGATTGCTCCAAGTTATGCTGTGGAATCAGTAAGGAACCTTTACTCTTGAAAGACAGGGATGATATTTGCCTTGGGTTATTTGGAGAATAATTTGTCATACAGGTTAAAAGTTAAATTTATTATACTTACACACTTTGTTCCTGGAATATGTCAGTCACTAACAAACACTGAGTATTGATGGCAGCATTCAAAGCTGATATTTTAGGGGAAGCCATCAATGTTTTATTTTATGTTGAGGAACAGAGACCTAGAGATGAAGTGGTTTACCAGTAGTTGAAAATACCAACAAATCTCAGATATTCTGAATTGAAACTAAGAAACTCCACCAACTCGTTATACCAAAGTGGTTTTTATCCACATTTTTATTAGCATCCATTACTTCTACAAGGGTTTTCACTGTGACATGTCCCTATACGCATTGCAATGTACCTTGATCAGTGTCAACTCTCCTTTTATTCCAACTCATCCCCGCTCTCCTTTCCCAAAACAATCTGAACAAGTTTCCTGGTTCTATTTTCACATTTGTACAGAAAATATTATGACTATATTTTCTCTCTCTCACCCTCTATGTTAACCTTGTCAATATTGCCCACACCCAGGGAGATGACTGTTCCATATTCTTGTTAAACGTTCAGAGGGGTTTTACTGTGATAGTCCATACATGCATCTACAGTATATTAAACAGATCAGCCCCCTTCCTTGCTCACACTTTTCCCATCCCCCACAAAATCCTGTTATCCAATAGCTTTCAGTGTTTTATTTCATCCTCTCCATGTCCAGATGCATTGTGATTCAATGTTTGCCTTTTTTTCTTGGGATCAGTAATGCCTATTTTGTGTTCAAATGCCCTGCAGATGGGATTGGATTTAAAATACTTTTTGATATTTTGGAATAGAATAGAATAAACATTTTAGAATGAAATGGAGACAGTGAATAAGACTCATGACTGGGAAATGTGTGGCATATCTATTTAAAGAGGAAGATGATTTTACTTTTCCATTTCTCATTTTCCATTGTTCTCTGTTCTCCCTGATAGGCTGTTACTAGTCATCAGGCCAAAACAAAATCAACTAGATGAAAGAAAAAAATCAACTAATCAACTGTCTGTACATCAGTGTTGTTCTTGATTTTATTTTTAATGTCAAGAATATATTTGGTGAAGTGGGAGGTAACAGAGGCAGTTTTAAATGGAATTTTCCCATTGTGGGAATAGCCCAGTCCATAGGGATACCAGGCAGGTATGGCTGGAAGAATGAGAGTCGGATCTATATATTTCAGAAAAGAATGCTACCAAGTAGATGCCATGCTACACAGCTGTCAATCTAGAATGATCCCAAGGTAGCTCTACTGAATATTGGAAAGCTCTTGCCATACATTTAGTTTTTCATTGCCAGGTATAATTATGTCCTTGCTTCCCTAGGATGAGAAAGAGGCATCTGGGAAAGGTATAATGACATTCCCATTGGTAGTGTAATAATATTCCATGACTGAAAAATATAGGCACCATATGTTGTATTCTGAAAATTAAAAAAAAAAATTCTGAGCTTCTGAGACTATTCCCACACTGAACTTGAAAAATGAAAAATCTTATTTCAATACAGTATTCCTAATAGCTTCTTGTAGTAAGTCTTCATTGGTGGAAAATCTTTTTCATTAAAAGTCCTCAAGTTTAGAATTCTAGGATTTACTTTTACATTTACGTTTAACATGTACATTTTTGGAAGAGACAAGGGAATGATAGGACATTTCTACTTTCTACTTATTCTCCCCAAATTGATGTATGTAACTGAATTGCTTGACTTTGGTGTATGTGTGTGTGTGTGTGTGTGTGTGTGTGTGTGTGTGTGTGTGTGTGTGTGTGTGTGTGTGTGTGTGTGTGTGGGTATGGGTGGGTGTGGTGTCTGTCTATGTTCTACTAGTGTGGTCAGCTCTTCAAGCTGTGTATCTTTGTTCTTGTTTGCAGATTGAGGAGGCCCTGAAGGCTGCAGACAACATTGGATACCCTGTGATGATTCGTTCTGCTTACGCACTGGGTGGATTAGGCTCTGGCATTTGTCCCAACAGAGAGACCTTAATAGACCTTGGCACAAAAGTAGGTATTTTGCTACACAGTATTCTAACCAACCAAAAAAATGACTTGAATGACCTTTCTACCAGCAAAGTTTATAGCTGAGACATTACCCTCTAGGGACTAAATCACTATCTTATCAATTGTCAATAGAAAGCTACTAGAGAGAAATTAAATTCTAGTTTTTGTGCAAGGACACAGTGGTACTCCAGATTCTTTTAGGTCAGTCATGCCATTCTAACCTAAAATTCCATCTCTATTCTTGCAGTCTATTGAATTCAGTGATAGAAACTTTGCCTAACTCTCTTCCTCTGTTTTACAATCCATTTCAAAATCATAACGCTGAATATATTTTGGTAGCTAAGCTAAAAATCCAGATTATCCCACCTAATTTTTCCATTATTTTTGGACTAATCTCTAACTCAAATTCAGATATTTCAACTACAAATAGTATTAGCTTCTCTGTTTCATGAGACAATTTCACCAACTACTGCACACACATAAAAAGGAAAATGAGTTTTATATGTGTGGCTTATTTTCTGTCCAAATCATTTACAAATATACTCAGACCTTTTTAAGTATTAAAGAACGTATCTTATGGTTCAAAGCCAGCTTGGGCAGAAAAGTCTGTGAGACTCTTTTCTCCAATTAACCATTAGAAAGTGGCACTGTGGCTCAAGTGGTAGAGTGCTTGCTTTGAGCTGAAGAGCACAGGGATAGCCCAGAGTTCAAGCCCCACGACAGACCAAAAAAAAAAAAAAAAGAAAGTATCTTGGAAAAATGAAGACAGTCTCAGAGATGAACACAAAAGACAATGCTCTAGAGATTTTTGTCTGTATTCTGTTTTCATAGAACTGAGACATGTAATTTAGGGCTCTGTGTTAACTTTGACTGGGCAGATGTGGAGCCTGGTGTTGTATAACTGAAACTGGAGTGTGGAGTGAACCCAGAAACTTGCAGGAAGTTGTTGGGGAAGTGCTTATAAGTACAGCTTGTAGTTTCATCTTTTGTGTGTCTGTGTGTGCACACACACATGTGTGTGTTTAGGCACTGGAGCTTGAGCCCTCAGTGACTGAGTATAGTCCTTTAGCTTTGTCTGCTCAATGCTGGCACCCTACCACTTGAACTACACCTCTACTTCTGTGGTTTTGGTGGTCAATTTGAGATAATGAGTCTCATGAAGTTTCCTGTCAAGGCTGGTATGGAACTATGATCCTCAGATATCAATCAGCCTTCTCAGTAGCAAGGATTATAGGTACAAACCATGACTGGACATTTCTTATTTTTAGAATTAAGTGATAAAAGACCCTTGACTTATTAATGTTGGATATTTAAACTGAATGATAAAATTGTATATATTTAAGTAACTATTACCTATAGGCCAAGAACTTGGGTTTAGTTGACCTAAAGTTCCCCAAATTATACAAACCCCAAACAAAAACAAAACACAAGGAAATAAACAGCAAACAACAACCTAAGCAATCCAAAAGCAAGATGGGGGTGTATCTAATACACAATTTTGTTTCAATGCTGAATTCCTGAATCATTCAAGACCATATTTGTGGCGGTATAAAAATTATTTACTATAGCAATTAGATGTTCCAAATATGCTTATTATTTGCAGTGTCATTATTAGTAGCAATAATGACAATATATATTTATTTTTCATTAAAATTTATTTTCACTCCTGAATTCTAAAATATTTAATATACAAAGCTACCAAGGCAGGAGAATGGAATATACCTTTATATTTTGCTAAAGTAATTGATAACTAGTGATTGATTTTCCTTGAAAAATGTTCATCCTCCTCCCCCCCCTCCCCCGGAAATGAGGTAACAATATAATCTAAGCCACTTTCTTATTATTGTGACGTTATAATTAGTACCACAAGAAGCTGCACTAACTGCTTTAGGTCCTTAAGTTAAATTTCTTTTTTTTTTTTTTTTTTTTTGGGTCCGGTCGTGGGGCCTGAACTCTGGGCCTGGGCACTGTCCCTCAGCTCTTCAGCTCAAGGCTAGCACTCTACCACTTGAGCCACAGCGCCACTTCCGGCTTTTTTCTTTTTGCTTATGTGGTGCCGAGGAATCGAACCCAGGGCCTCAGGCATGCAAGGCAAGCGCTCTACCACTGAGCCATCTTCCCAGCCCCTTAAGTTAAATTTCTATATAAAATCTTAGGCTTAAGAGAAGGAAAAATTATCAAAGGTAGAAAAAAGATCTCAATATTATTTGTACCCAAATATTGATTTTACTCCTTTCAAATATAAAAAAGCTTTTTCCAGAGTTACTCTTTGTTTCCTAAACTTGCTCTCTTTTTAGGCAACTCACTTGACAATTTAATAATCATGAAGTTGTTAACAATGGCTCCACTACCTCACCCCGTTATGGTCATCACTGGGGGCAATGTATCATATTTTCAGTTGCATGTGCTGCAGACCATAATGATGACTAAAACTAGAAAAGGTTGCAATATGTTAGGATAACATTTTAGTTTAGTTATTTCCTTATTCATCCTACTAATAATTTTTTTTGAAACTCATACATAGTACCATCCCAAGTCAAATATATAATGAAGCCAAGGGACATTTCCATCTTGAAATGTCCTTCAGTGTGTATCCTAAGGTCAGAAATTGTCTCTTTTGGGTTCAGTATTCTACTATCGGTAGATATGAAGTAAATATGAAATGATAATTATACTAATTCATGGCTGTCTAATCACGCATGCATGATATATGATTCAGAGTATTTAAGCACTTAGGTAGTGATTAACCATGATAATAGCCCCATATGATTCTTCTCATCCCCAAGTTTTATATGCCATCTTGGCTCACTGTTTACAACCATCATTATCTCTTTTCTCCCCCTCATCAGCGTCAGTCGACTTTTATTGTGTGTGTCACTGTACCAATCACCCTCAGCTATTTTAGAGAAAGCCAGCATCTTTAGGCTTATTTTTTCCACATTTATTTGTACTTATCACATTTTCTGGTTTCACAGAAGCCTAGCTGCTGAAATAATTTCATTTCCCGCTGCCTGATTGCTCAATTATTTTCACTTTTTCCTAAATTAGTTTGATTTAATGTCATATCAGCACTTTGAATGGCAAGCCTCAATAATGCAAATCAAGCACATTCAGCAATGATGCTATTCCTGGGCTTACTGATTTTTCTGACACCTTGTGCTTTCAGAAGGACAGGGAGGGTTGAAGTCAGGCTCGGCACTTCTGTGCTGACCAAGATGCAGGAATGTCATTACGCTACATATCCTAATTTAAGGTGTTTCCTTTTCTTAGTCATTGGTAACTTCTGTCACCAATTTCCAGGCTTTTGCAATGACCAACCAGATTTTGGTGGAGAGATCAGTGACAGGCTGGAAAGAAATAGAATATGAAGTAGTCCGAGATGCTGATGATAATTGTGTCACTGTGTGTAACATGGAGAATGTTGATGCCATGGGTGTTCATACAGGTAGGCAAAGAATCTTCATGAAGTAGGGTCACACTTTTAGCTCTTGGCTTTCGTGTCATGGAAGCTCTTATGAAGTATGTTACTTTTTCCGACAGACTAATGATAACCTTTGACACGTGTGTGTGTGTGTGTGTGTGTGTGTGTGTGTGTGTGTGTGTGTGTGTGCGCAACACACATGCATATGTAGTATCTTTTATTATTAAGTGTTTTTATTGTGAAAATACCATACAGAGGGGTTACAATTACATGAGCAAGGTAATAAGTACATTTCTTATCAAGCATTGTTGCCTCCTCCTTTGTTTCCCCTTCCCATCCCTACTTTCCCATCCTCCCCTCTCCCTGCTCCCCGTAGTATCTTTATGTATTAAAATTTAGTATGATCTTTACAAAACCATGATGTTATTATCTTGATTTCTTAATTCCCCCAAGAGGGACAAATATGAGCAATGAGACTGAGGTAAAAACCTATGGCTTTGTGTTAGAAGCAAAAAGAACCGTTGATAAGGCTTAAAAATAGAGGTGTTATCACCATAGGATAGAGAAAATAGCTTCAAATAAGGTAAACTAGTTGGATGAGAAAACAAAGATAAGTATTGCACCGAAGAAAGGCTAAATTTAAATGTGGGTGAATCTCTTAGAGTCAAACATGTAGAAGTAAGACTTAAGAGAAGAAGGGCTCAGAAGGTGGCTCAGTGGTAGAGTGCTTGCCTTGCATGCATAAGGTTCTGGGTTTGATTCCTCAGCACCACATAATCAGAAAAAGCTGGAACTGGCGCTGTGGCTCAAGTGGTAGAGTGCTAGCCTTTAGCTGAAGAGCTGAGGGACAGCACCCAGGTCCAGATTTCAGGCCCCATGACTGGCCAAAAAAAAAAAAAAAGAGAGAGAGAGAGAAGATACAAATAAAAAAAAAAGATGATATAAGGTCATTAGAGGTCACATGCTATAAAGAAATGATTAAACCAGGACGCATACAAGGAGTATTTAAAGACAGGTTAGGAATGAGGAGAGAATGAGGTCAGACTTTGACATAGCTTTACATTCTGATTTATTGGGCAGTAGAAAGAAAATTGTTAGAAGAGAGAATTAGACAAGTTGACAACTAGGATAGAATAATCTTAAGTAAGCTAACAAATCAACATCTTTTATATAAAAAAAACTTTTTTTTGGCAGTATTGAATTCTATACAAGAATGAAGATTTAACTTGGTAGTTTTAGATGTTTAGATGTTTACCAGCCATAGAATAGAATTTTGTGTTAATGAGGGATAAGACAAATCTCCAAACTTTCAAGATGATTTTAGTCTTAAAGAGAATGAGAGGAATGGTTGTGTAGCTGGCAGTGTTAGAGAGAGGCAGAGAAAGACCTTCTGGAAAGAGGTATAGAAAATAAAAATGAGATTGAAGACCCTAAATGGGCTATGATAAGAAACAAGGGGAGGATAGAGACAGATGACATATAGAAAACAGATTAGTGAACCAGTCTGGGTAAAAGTGAGATAGTATTCGATGGTATGAAGAACTCTAGGGAATTTGAGAAGGATGAAAAGAAGGGAAATGGAAGAAGCTAATTTTAATCCAGTAAGTAGACAATTGAAGCTTTCATTGCTGGCTGAACATGGCCAATTATAAAGTATTTCTATGAGTAATGTATCAGAATAATATGAATAAAGCAAGAATTAGTGGGAATAGCTGTTGCTGATTTGCATACATCTATATGTTGTGTATGTGTGTGTATATGTGTTAGGTTTGTAAAACCTTCAGATTTTCACAACAAATGTTCAGACTGTTAAATGTGTTATATAAGTTGATTAAGTCACCGAAATTGGTTTTTAAAATACGCCACCAAATCATGAGTGCTGCTTGTGTTTACAGGTGATTCAGTGGTGGTAGCTCCTGCCCAGACACTCTCCAATGCAGAGTTTCAAATGTTGAGACAGACTTCAATCAATGTGGTCCGTCACTTGGGCATTGTGGGTGAATGCAACATTCAGTTTGCTCTTCACCCTACCTCAATGGAATACTGCATCATTGAAGTAAATGCCAGACTGTCCCGAAGTTCTGCTCTGGCCTCCAAGGCCACTGGGTAAGACAGTGTGTTTGTAAGTTCTCTCTGCAGGCAGAACTGTTAGTAAAGATGGTCATGAATTCAGAAATGACCTCTTCTGCTCTTTTTATAATGGTAGCCACAAGTTGTTTATAGAACCTCATGACATGGTTATTAATGAGTGTCCTGCTACATTGGGCAAATGGTGTCTAGCTGGCTCTGTTTGCTGGGTAATCATAAACTAATCAGAATATAGGCGGACAAAGGAAGCTATGAAAAAATCTACCTCTTAATTGCCCTTTGCAGATATTGCTAAACAGTGCTCAGTAATCTTTAATTCTAGTCCTCAACTGGCTTCTTCAGATGTATGGTTCTTTAACAAATAGTTGGTAATAATTCTACTTCGCCTACTCAAACCTTCAGTGTACATTCTCTTAATTTTAGCAGGGTTGTGAATGATAGGAATTTACTACATTATCTATTATCTCAAAGTAAATGACTTGAAGGACCCCATAAGACTGAGCAGTGTTCCCCATTCCTTCACAAATGGTACATCCAAATAAATTTGTTGTTCACTTAGTAACTGGTAACAAAAATAAATGGGAGGAAAGTTAGGTGAAACATTTTGCTTCTACAATCAGCTATAACATTTGACATTTAAATGAACAAAACCTATTTCCTTCTGTAGATTTTTTTTAACAAAATTAAACACATAGTACTGTATTAGGTGGTGGAAGGCTTGTTGATCTACAGGAGCATCCTGTGATGCTTCTCTGCCTGTGAGCCTGTGGCCAAACCACTGATCCCCCTCAGTTTCTTCATCTGTCTTTGAGATTGGTAATTGTATCAAGAAGTCATATCCAAGGGGAAAAACAAAGGAGGAGGTAACAATGCTCAATAGGAAATGTACGCATTACCTTACTTAGGTAACAGTAACTCCTCTGTACAGTATTTTCACAATAAAAATATATACAAAACAAAACAAAAAAACAAAAGAGAAGTCATATCAAATTCTATTGTACTATAAACTCTTTTCTGAAATAAAAGTACCACAACTGGCGGCACATGTGAGGACATCGAAGATTCTGGAGTGTTACTTTTTCAAGGAGCCCAATGCACAAAGACAATTTGGAGACAGAACTAGGCCCCCAAATTGCAATGCCTGTATCTTTTGATTGCTACAAAACTCACTAATAAAGCTGCCAAGATTATCTGTTCCTAAGTGTGTGTGTGTGTGTATATATATATATATATATGTATATGTGTATATGTGTATATATATACATATATGTATATATACACAAATACATATACTTATATATGTACACACATACATTGCTTTTACAAAAGAATATTTTGTAGATTATCATGTGACTGGTGGTTAAATATTAAGTTAAGGTTTAACTTCATTTATTAAAGAAGTTGTTTGGCAGTTCAAGAGGTGAAGGGTAGAAGCTATAGTAATGAATGGATGGCACCGAAAGTCCTCTATAATTTATCATGGCAAATTATTTTTGTAAGTGGCTATTCAGTATTTATAGAGTAGAGGATAAAATCTGTCTTATACAGTGAAGTGAAGTAATACTAGGATTTTAAGAAAGATCCGTTTATGATATCTTGATCATAATTCCTTTTTCTTAAAGAAAAAAAAAAAGAGTAAATTTGTGTCCTTCCTAGGTACCCGTTGGCATTCATTGCAGCAAAGATTGCCCTTGGAATTCCACTTCCTGAAATCAAGAACGTTGTGTCTGGGAAGACATCGGCCTGCTTTGAACCTAGCTTGGATTACATGGTTACCAAGATTCCACGCTGGGATCTTGATCGTTTCCATGGCACATCTAGCCGTATTGGTAGCTCCATGAAGAGTGTGGGAGAGGTGCGTCTGAGTTGTACCCTCAATTTGCTTTTAAAATTGTTCTCAGTTGAAATTCTTAAGATTGCCTGGACACTGGATATTTGGTTGGAGAACATCTCTCTAGTTGACTGCTAGCATATGGCTTTTAATACATGGCCATTTTGACCATTTTGGCGAATTCAGTCCATTTATTTATTTATTTGCCAGTCCTAGGGCTTGAACTTGTCCCTGAGCTCCTTTAGTTCAAGGCTGGCACTCTGCCACTTGGGCCACAGTGCCACTTCTAGTTTTTCTGTTCATGTGGTTCTGAGGAATCAAACCTAGGGCTTCATGCATGTTAGGCAAGCCCTGTACCACTAAGCCACTATCCCAGCCCTATGTAATGAAAAATGCTTAAGAATAATAGAAATATATGGAGAATGACTTATAAAATTAGTTATTTTGCTGCTAAATTTTAAATATGTTACTCAAAATTTTATTTAGTATACACGAATAATTTTTAGTTTTATAGCATTATGAAACATCTCTGGCTGCCCCTTCCATATCTAAGCCAGACAATATAGAAATATGCCATCTAACTTTCGAAGATGTAGGTAGGACATCTGAATTGCATAGATGAATTAGACTATTATTACCTTTGTCCCTGTTCCTGGGTATCTTTTTACTTTTAATTTATAATTAAAATTTGGATCAGTGTGAAAAGGTCATCTATTTGGCTTTAGTGATCTTTGAGTATATATCTTGTTACATATTGACATGAAGATTTCCTCAGCTGCCATGGGCATTTGTATCTGTTTGAAGATTCACCAAAGTGTACTGCAGAGAGCATTTTGATTGTTACTTTAAGTTGGAGAACAAAATGCATAGTAATCTCAGTCCGTGGAAAATTTCAGACAATGTTCATCCAATGAAAATAACTTGTTAGGCTATAGGGCTAATTTAAGTTTAGTTCTCACATTGAATTTGTTCAAAATAAATCCCCACATGGTTTTTGTAATTGATTAATATACAATCCCTTGTAAAGACTGTGGAAAAGCACACTGGATTTGTCATGGAGAATTTAGTGTCTGTGTTAAAAAAATCATAGTCTATCTGTACCTGTTAGAATTCTCAAGGTTCTATTAATATTAATGTTTAGTTATAAAACACCAGCCTGTCATGGATATTGAGGGATAGTCATTAGCATACAAGTAATATCTTATTGAGAAAGTATCTGTATACTTTGGCTATATTCCTAATTTTAATACTACTATGGTTTGGTCCAGGTACAGGCAATTTCCTCATCAGTCTCAGAAAAGACAGCTGAATTGTCTCAGTCATAAAACACTGAACAGACATAATGGACCCATTACACTAAAAACCCTGGACTCGGGCTGGGAAGGTGGCTCAGTGGTAGAGCACTTGCCTTTCATGCATGAGGCCCTGGGTTCGATTCCTCAGTACCACATAAGCAAAAAGAAAAAAGCCGGAAGTGGCGCTGTGGCTCAAGTGGTAGAGCACTAGCCTTGAGCTGAAGAGCTGAGGGACAGCGCCCAGGCTCAGAGTTGAGGCCCACGACTGGACCCAAAAAAAAAAGAAAAGACAGCTGAATTGTCTCAGTCATAAAACACTGAACAGACATAATGGACCCATTACACTAAAAACCCTGGACTAAAGGAGAAGCATCAAAATCCTATATTTAAAAATTTGAATAGCTTTCTTATAGGATTTTGTTGTTGTTGTTCTATGTCTTTATGAAAAGTATTTGACATTTAATTCTGCTAGAAATGAAAATACATCTAAGTTTCTCCTTGCACCTTGAAATTTCAATTATTTCTTCTTCTAGGTCATGGCTATTGGTCGCACCTTTGAGGAAAGTTTCCAGAAAGCTTTGCGAATGTGCCACCCATCGGTAGATGGCTTCACTCCCCGACTCCCAATGAACAAAGAATGGCCATCTAACCTGGACCTCAGAAAAGAGCTCTCAGATCCTTCCAGCACCCGTATCTATGCGATTGCCAAGGTAAAATGGGACACGAGACCTCAGAATATATACACACACATATTCATAAACATATATGTCACACATACACATAAAGTGAAGAACTGAATTACAAAGTGTTCTTCCAGAAGAAGTTAGAGAAAAAATTCAGATCTGGGAGACTTCTATGGGACACTGAAGACTTTCATGTATTCTATCAAACATTCCATGTTTTCCATCAGACAGTCTATAATTAACTATTTAATCCTAAAAAAAAATTGACTTCAAGCCTGGATCTAAGGGCACATTGCACTTTAAAAAGATTATTGCATGGATGAAATATTCCTTCTTTTTAGTTTACATAGCATCAGCACTCTATATAAATAGAGTCGACAATTTTGACCTGTTCTTTCCTATCATCTTTGTTACTTGTGAAAAGTGGCATTTGAGAGAGGAAGAAGCGTGCCATCCTGTGCTTTAGTATGTGTTACCTAAAACCCTTGAACAACTTTAATTGATGTGCTTTATTTTCGTGTTCAAGCAACAACAGACTCTAAAATATTTATAGGCTTTTCTTGGCAATTTTTATTGGTATTACTTTTCTTTTTATTGTGAAAATACCATATAGAGGGGTTACAATTACATGGGCAAGATAATGAGTACATTTCTTATCAAGCTGGTATTACTTTTCTAACAAAAAAGAAGCCTACATTTCTCATTTCCACCCACTAGCTTCTTTTCCTGCAAATTAGATGCCATATTAATCTCCTTTCATATTTACTTTGCTTAGAATTTTGAAGTTTCAGCTCATCTGATTCTATAAAAGGTGACTTGGGCAGCTGGAATCTGTCTGAGCAGAAATCCCTGAACGGCTTTTTGACATTTAAGGATGCGCAGACATTAATCCCCCTCCAACAGTATCAAACCATGCAGGGTCCACAAAGATCTCCTAACCATTGTGTGTGTGTGTGTGAGAGAGAGAGAGAGAGAGAGAGAGAGAGAGAGAGAGAGAGAGAGAGAGAGAGAGAGAGAGAGAGAGAGAGAGAGAGAGAGAGAGAGAGAGAGAGAGAGAGAGAGAGAGAGAGAGAGAGAGAGAGAGAGAGAGAGAGAGAGAGAGAGAGAGAGAGAGAGAGAGAGAGAGAGAGAGAGAGAGAGAGATGAGTTAGGGAAAAATGAATTTTATCTTTAAAGAAGCCTGACTTCATAATTTTGTTTTGTGACAAAAGAAAAATTCTCTTTATTATTTTGTGCTCACTCAGATTCTGAGAGTCATAGGGAGAGGGGAAGGAGTAGGATGGGTGCTTCATTGCATTTAATCTATTCTCTCTTCATTCCTATGGTGTCTACGTGCAGAATTTTTTTTTTGTAGTGTGTATATGTGGGTACTAGGGCTTGAACTCAGGGCCTGGGGTCTTTCTTAGCTTTTTGGTTCATAGGTGGTCCTCTGCTGCCTGAGCCACAGATGCAATTCTTGATATGGTTAACTGGAGAAAAGAATCCCAAGAACTTTCCTGTCTGAGTTCCTTACAATCATTAACTGTCATCCTCCTGAGGAGCCAGGATTACAGACAGACATGAGCCACTGGCATCTAGCTCAGTGCAGACTATTTAAGGCCTGAGAATAGCATTGTTTTTTGATGAACAGTTTTTGATTACTGAGTTTCAAAATTAATGTTTTTCTGGAGTGGAGGATGGGTAGTGGTGATGTAAAGTGATTGTGGAAAGCCATTTCACTTTTTTCCTTTATTGCTATTATTTTAGTCCTTTACTCCAAAAACAATCCAGGATGTGCTATGCATATGTGCATGTGTGAATGCATAACTACTCACATACACACAAACATATATATTTTTCCCCTTAAGCAAAGGCCAGTAAACAATGGCTCCTTTTCCCTAAAGTCTAGCACTTACATTTCAGCCACTTTGAGGCAGATGAGAAAGGGAGGTATTCCCATGTCCTAGCCAGGCTGTAAAACTCAAGCAAAAATGTCAATCTTTTTAAACAGACTTATGAAAGATGAGAATTCAGGATAAAAATGTGGAGGTTTGCTCATGCCCAGAGTACCCTGTGTACAAGCAAGAAGTGCAGGGTCTGAGTTATAAATTATTATCTGTCAGAGTGTGGGGGTGAAGGGACTGATTTCTGTTTGTTAGAGGGTATCATTACTGTTCATTTCCACAGTGACCCAGGAACTTGGTGATTTTGACAAAGAGTTTAAGGACAGTGGAGGGCTGAAGGGAGAAAGAATGAAGGGAGTGTGTAAATCTTCACTTGCTTTCATGAGTCTTGGAAAAGGCCAACTTGCTCTGGGGTCTGATTTTTGCAGCAGTCTTATTTCAGGATGACTGGATCATCACCTCTTTTGATTTGGGGAAAATACAGGGCATTTTTTTATTTTGGGGAACATTAAAGTAACCTCAAATGTGTTTGGGATCAAAATGGACTTCATTGTTGTTGTTGTATCCTGCAAAACTGCAGGACAAGGAGATGAAATCCTGGCTGGTACGTCTTGATTTCCCATGCAGGTGTGTGTTGTTTTTCCTCACAATACAATGATGGTAGGATTCTGGGCTCCTCTGCTCTGGAAATGATAGGTAGAACCTCATTGATCTGTCAAAAGTATGTGTAACCAGCCTCTTTGTGGCCTTATTTACTTACATAATAAGGCATATTGTATGTAG
This sequence comes from Dipodomys merriami, assembly GCF_024711535.1. Classification (NCBI taxonomy): domain Eukaryota; kingdom Metazoa; phylum Chordata; class Mammalia; order Rodentia; family Heteromyidae; genus Dipodomys; species Dipodomys merriami. Next base: position 23,731,340 of record NW_027202270.1, on the reverse strand, counting down.
CCTTTGGAAATACAACCATAATTTTGGCAAAAAATTTAAACCAGAGCAACAGAAATTGGAAATGAACATGACATCAAGTGTCCCATTATGTGTCATTTTATTCTTGTCAGTTAGAGTTGTGAGTCCTGTGCTTAGTTCTTGGTCGTTCCCAGTATTAGAAATAAATAAAACTGTAAGAACTCCAATGTTTCCTTAGTTACATTGTAACAAAAATTACTAGTTACCTATATTTCTCAATTGTTCTTGGAACTATAGAGTGCCATTATAGAATAAATTGTTTTTAGATATTATGATTTTTTAACTTGGTGTATACATATGTGTGACCATATATGTATGAATATGTATGGATATATACATGTATATATGAACCTGTATATGTATATAGATAAGCACACTTTCATACATATATAAAATAATAGTTTTTGAGTATGAACATTTGGCTTTGAGAGGACGTCTCTCCTTTGAGTTGCATTTTTAACTAAGCATGATGACTCAGTTGTAATGTTACTTTTGAGAAATTGCTAAAGTAAGCTTGAGGAAATGGCTGAGCTGCCTATTGGAACATAGTTTATCCTTTTTATTGTTTTGAGAAATGTTAGGATTTTCTAAAATGCCTCCCTTTGCAGAAAAGTCATAGTAATTGTCAGAAGTCCCCCGGGATGAACTATTGTAGAGAAATAATACAAAGCAAGATCTGCCTCATGGATCACTAGTAACTACTGTTAGCTTGTGTGAATGTAGAAAGAGGGATAAAATAGGCTATGAGCTAAAGAACAACATCAAAACTAAGTCAAATGATCATGCTACTGATTTTCTCAGTAATTGGGTTTGATATAGATCTTTTTTAATTCTAAGGAGATGGACCAAATGTAACCATAGAATTGTTAGCCTTGTGACACAAAGGGAACCTGTTGTACTTGTAGTGAGCTCAGACCAGTCTGCCTGCTCTCGGCAGCACCTCCATACACAGAATGCTAAGAGTTGGCCCCACTCAGCATTATCGGAAGGAATGTCAGAGATGTTGGTTTCATGTTTCATATCTCAGTGAAGAGCTTCAGGCTCTCCAGATACCGTAAAGAGGAATAGCCTTTCTGTGTTTCCAACCAAATAAGATGTTCGTAAAATCTTTGCCAAAGAGAATATCACTTCTCCTTCCTGTAGGCCATACAAGACAACATGTCTCTTGATGAGATTGTGAAGCTCACTTCCATTGACAAGTGGTTCTTGTATAAGATGAGAGACATTTTAAACATGGAAAAGACTCTGAAAGGACTCAACAGGTAAGGTGGTAGTTCTCTACCTATATTTAGTGTGAATTTTGAATTATTTTTACGCTTATAAGTACTTGATTAAAACTGCTTCATTGAAGTAAATGATATCAATATTAAAAAAATATTTAAGCCTAGTTGGAAGAGAACTGGAATTTTTTTCAGTTGTTATCTTTTGAAATGAATCTATTAATATTTTAATCATCTTCTATTTCCTCTTTTGCCAATAATCGTTTTAATACTTTTACTAGGTATTTTGAGTTTATAAAAATTGTATGTACTTATAAAACTGTTTTAATTATCAGAAAATACCTAGATTTCAGTTCTGTTCATCAGCAATTTAATGAGTAATACCCCTATTTCTTATAAATCTTCTCTTAACTTCTGGAGCCTAGTTTTACTTTTTTTTTTTTATTATTTATTTATTTATTTATTTATTTATTTATTTATTTATTTTTGGGTCCGGTCTTGGGGCCTGAACTCTGGGCTGGGTGCTGTCCCTCAGCTCTTCAGCTCAAGACTAGCATTCTACCACTTGAGCCACAGTACCACTTCCGGCTTTTTTCTTTTTGTTTATGTGGTGCTGGGGAATCGAACCCAGGGCCTCATGCATGCAAGACAAGTGCTCTACCACTGAGCTACCTTCCCAGCCCTAGTTTTACTTTTTAATATCAACCTACAGATTGCTATGTTTTGATGAGAGAAATCATTCCTCTTAAATTATTCTACTGATATTTCTAACATAGAGACTTCCACTTCAGCATACAAATAAGCCACATTCATGTTTCTGCTAATAGACTCTTTACCTCTTACTAATTTGCATTTTTATTTCCTTCATGGCCAATTATTTTTATATTTCAATTAATGTTGAGAATATTCTGATTAATGTCAGTGCTTTCAAATCTTCTATTTTATTTTTCCTGAGAAGGCTGAGTGCTGTGTTATCTCAGGGTTTATTCACGCATAGAATATATAGAATATATATAGAATATATAGAATATATCTATACAGGTATCTCTGATAAAGGAGAACATTTATTACCAAATGAAAACAGACAGCCTGGTCCTTTTAAGTTTCTCCCTTTGAAGAAGGTTTTCAAATACACTACTATAAGAACACTCACCCACAAGCCTAGGGATATGTTTTGAGAAAAAATATCAGGAAAAATTTAATTTCTTAAAATGATGCTGAAGGTGGTCAGAAGTTGAGATTTCTCATCTATTAGCAACATTAATGGCAACATATCACTGGGCTGTTTTATTTGCCTAATTGAGATGTGTACAAGGGAGGTAATCAGAACACTTGCTTTTCTTTTAGAGCAAAATTAAGTCCTATATGCTAATTCATTCAATGATTGCCCATGTCAAATGCTTTATCTTGAACACTGGAGTTTTCCTCTCAAAGGAAGATGAAACTGGTTGTAGTTGCCTTTAAATCAAACTTTGTTGCCATCACATAAAATGACAGTAGGTAACACATAAGTTAAGAATTGAGCCTGTTCCTTCATTTTAGAATTTTGCTGACTGAAGGCTTCCTTTCTTGGTTTACGAGACCAGCAGAACGTCCATGTTGAATTATAGTCTGTTTTGCTGTTCAGTTTCAGCAACTGACTTCCAGCGTCTTAGGAAACCACTCCAATGAAACCACATGAGGGTGCTAGAAACTTACAGGAGGCCAGATGTAGCAGTGAAGGAGACCTGGGGTGGAAAATAGCAGATGTGATCTAAATTTCCACTTGATATACATTCTGATCTTAGGAAAATTTTAATGTTTTAATTGAGTAGTTTTGGTACAGCCAGAAGGCAGGTGGAGGTTCTAACTAAGCAAAAATAAGTGTAGATCGATAGCAAAAAAAAGTTCCTGGGAGGACTGGAATAACTTGCTATCATATATCATGTGTAATATCTTTCTGACTTCACATATTCTCAATAAATTTATTCATTGGTAATTTGACATTATTCAGTCCCCATTTTCTGACATAAATATATTCACAAATAAAGATACTTTCTCTTATATCTAGCATAGATCCTTGTTCATAATGATCTGCAAAAACTAATTTATGTAGAGCATTTTGTAATTTAAAAGGGTCTGAAATATCCTGTGTATATCTTTATTTTGATCCAGAGAGGTTACAATTTTTATTACAGGTCAAAAACTAAAGAAGAATTAGAATGAGAGTCAAAATATGGTTCATGGCATCTGTAAACCTAAAATTTATTATGTGAAAGACAGTTGGCTGTTCATTTAACTTTTTTGCATAAAAGCAATTTGATAATGATTATTATTTAGAAAGTGTTAGAAAAATAGAAAGAATGGACAGGCACTGATGCTAGCTGTCTCTACTCTCTTTAGCATGTAAGGATATCAAACGAATTGATTATAATGGTGTGGGACTTTGAGTTTCTTGTCCTTATTTTGATTTTCTTCCTGACTGGCTTGAACTCCAGTCTTTTTCCTTTTTTCCCAGTAATTTCTAAATATCCAGACAGACTTAATTCTCCAGGCACGTACCACTCCATCAGTAATAATAGTGCCTTACAAGAAGGCTGGTATTATAGAGCTGACTTTACATATCACCAGTGTAGAGCGGAATGGAGAAGAATCATCTTTTTGCATTTGCACTTACTTATGGTTCACTTTGCTTCATGATTTTCAACTCCCCCCATGTTGGAAAGTCTAGCTTTGCTTGTAGGCTCAGGAAGTAGCGATTTGATTGTTGTCTGCTGAGAGTACCCTAAAATTCTCCTGCCTTCATATACCTCTGCTACCACTGTGCCCAAGTCTCTGCCATTTTCACTTTAGTCCCTGGGGGAAATAGTCCACTGGGATCTCATTTAAGAGAACAGGGGAGACTTTGAGATGAATCTATGGAGTGCCAGATGTGGTTCATCCTTGAGCATTGAAAGAACACAAGTTACAGAATTTCACAATTTGGCTTGTTGTGTTACTCACTGTGGAATTTGGGGCCTGTTATCTGCCTCATTTCTTTAATATTTCAGTCTTCCCTGCTAATGGCTAATTCATAGTATTATTTGAATGTTAAAATGAAAATAAGTATAAAGGACTTCTGGCACATGTTGACTGGTCAACATTTTTTCCTTTCTCCTGAAAATTAAAATAGTATTTGTTAAAGTATTTCAGGGGTTGAGTATGGTGACTCATATTTATAATCTCAGCTATTTGGGAAGTGGAGATCAGGAGGATGAGGTTTAAGAACAGAATGGGCATAAGTTAAACGAGCTCCTACATCACATAGGCATGGTAGGTCATAACTGTGATCTTAGCTATAGGGAATGTAGGTAGCAAGACAATTATATGAAATCAGCCTTGGGCAGCAATGTGAAACTCTATATGAAAAATAAAGTATAAATGGCTGAAAGCATGAATCAAATAAGTGTTAGTGTGCCAATCTAGCAATTGTAAGTCTTTGAGTTCAAATCCTAGTACTGCCAATAAAAATACAAAGAATAAATGTTAGTCCCTGATTATTGATTGATCGATTGATTGCCAGCCATGGGGCTTGAACTCAGGGCCTGTGTGCTATCCCTGAGCTTCTTTTACTCAAAGCTATTGTTTTACCACTTGAGCCACAGCTCCACTTCCAGCTTTTGTTGTTGTTGTTGTTATTTATTGGGGATAACAGTCTCAGGGGCTTTCTCGCCTTGGCTGGCTTTGAATCAAAATCCTTAGTTCTCAGCCTCCTGAGTAGCTAGGATTACAGATGTGGGTCACTGTCATCTGGCATCAGACCTACCTATTTTTTAGTGAAGTCATGATACACTCATTCTTCTTTCAATATTGTTGTTCTTTTCATAGTTGTTGACATGTATACAGTGATTTTTAATACAAATTATTTTTACCCAATATTCTATAGATGCCCTCTTTACTATACAATTTTTCTATTATTATTCTCTTCTCCCTTCTATATAGTGAAGTATTGAAAGGTCTAATTTTCCTCTGAACATCACTATGTTCAATATGATAAGGTAGGCTCATTGGTAAGTGCTGAAAAATCATAGGCATGCCTATTGCTTAGGAAAACAATCTAGGGCAAGCCTGGTAAGTTCCACTTGGGCATTCATGTGCTAAATTGAGCTCAGTAAAGTTGGCCATTTCCCTGCAGCCGCCAACTTCTGGCAGATGTAATAATGCAGGTGTCACCTTAGCTGGAACACTCCCTTCGAATGTCCTCTCCTACACATGCTAGTTTCTATTGGCTTTTTATTTAACTTGCTCATGAGGCATGGAAGAATCAGACAAAAATGTTCTGTGCTTACATTTCATTGCAGTTTCCAGGGGAAAAGTATCACCTACATTAGATTTGAGAAAGAGAACAGCCAGTGCTTTACTTTCTGGTTATAATTTCTTTCTTTTTCTTTTTTTTTTGGGGGGGGGTCCGGTTGTGGGGCCTGCACTCTGGGCCTGGGCGCTGTCCCTCAGCTCTTCAGCTCAAGGCTAGCGCTCTACCACTTGAGCCACAGCATCACTTCCAGCTTTTTTTCTTTTTGCTTATGTGGTGCTGAGGAATCAAACCCAGGGCCTCAGGCAGGCAAGGCAAGCGCTATACCGCTGAGCTACCTTCCCAGCCCTATTCTATGATTTTTATTTTTCATACTCCAAACCACTTGTATAATGAAATTCTTCATGAATTCTATGACTGGGAGCTTACATAGGCAAGATGAACTTTTTCTATGTAACAGAGGAATGTTATTTTGGGAAATTTTATATCTTTGTTACTTAATGCCAAAAGTTTGTTCTACCATCAATTTGCTTTTATATTCCATGTGATAAAATAGGGTATTTTAGGTGATGCCATAGATTTGATAGGACTCCATTAATATGCATTTTCTAATAAAAGGGTTTTACTTAATTGTATTGTTAAACAGAGATTACATATATGCAGCATTTAAAATATACTGAGGTGTATTTTAAAGTCTCCATCTATTAGAACAAGCCAAACCAACTATTTAGACTTCATTTAAAAATCCATAATTTCAAATTCATGTAGTTTCTGCAAATTTTTGATGAGTAATATTCATAAGTATTTTCTTATAAATGAATGTTAAGGCAGAATACTCTCGATAGACACATCTGTGTTTTTTTGATGACCTTCAAGCACATTTCTATTTTAATTCTGTGGAAAAATATCACTGTTCTAATTTTGTGGGTGGTGAAACTGAGTCACACTGAAATATGTGTCATTCTCTGCATCATGCCAGTCAGAGGAAAGCAGGAAATGTGGCTCAGAGACTTCTGCCTCCGATTGCAGTCACTAACCCTTGGCAAAAGCTTTCCTTTCGAGATCTGACTTTTAAACCAGACAGCTGGAGATCAGTTCCTCCTTAGCTGTCAAGTTGTGAGCGGCATGTTTCCCTGCCGGAAATTGTTGACCCCACTTAGAGCAGAAGCATTGTGTGCAGCGTGGCCTTTTTCGTACCCCTGTGGGGAATAGACAGAGAGCCTGGCTGGGAGAAAGCCCTGCAGGTCACCTTCAGGCAAGGTAAACACAATTTCCAAGGGTACAAAGATGGACTAGTGTCCTCTTTTTAGATTTTTCTTTCTGTGTGGTAAAGTCTGCATACATGTAAACAGATGTTTTCTCTTGACAAAGGAAGCACCTCTATTATCTCCATGTTCACATAGATCTAGGGAAAAGCAGCTGAGGCTAGATTGAAAGTTCAATTTAGACAGAATAAGCTGCCAGAGCTAGAATTCCGGAAGCTGGATAATTAGTTGCTGACCCCACAGAATTTTCTCACCTGCTAATTAATACCTGATGTGCCTCCATGTCTGACCTTGGAGATGGAGTGTGGGATTCTATCTCCAGGAGTAGTAGATGTGGCTATGACTCTGGATGGTCAAGTCAAAGTCCAAGAAGAGCACACTCTCTCCAGATCAGTTTTGACTTTTCAAGGAATAGAAAGTGCAGTGCCCCTTACTTAGTGCCTTATGCTGTGGCCAGAGGTATGTTAGCTAGGAAAGCCAGAGACAGAATGGAAGTGCTTGGCTGGACAGAGGTGACTTGCTATTTTTGTTCAGCTATGGTCCTTTTACCCTTTTCCTTCTTTCTCTCTTTTTCTTTTATTTTGGTCCTTTTTCTTCTTGTTTTTCCATCGAGTACTTTTTTTTTTCTTCCATTTTTATTTTATTTTATTTTATTTTATTTGTGAACATACTGTACAGAGGGGTTACAATTACATGGGCAGGATAATGCGTACATTTCTTACCAAGCATTGCAGCCTTCTCCTTTTGTTTACCCTTCACGTCCCTTCCCAACCTCCCCCCTCCCCCCCAATCCCAATCCTTCTCCTCCGCCCCCCCCACCCCCCCCCCCGCACCGACGTTGTAAACTTTTGTATTGCCCATGCACTATTTTTCTCAAGATAGTTGGAACCTAATGTAGGATTTGGCCAGTTTCAAGAAGTTACAGGTATGTCATGCTCTGAAAGTTATATATTTGTTGCTTAGGGTGCTTGGGAAATCCTCTGTGCAGACCTGACTTGATTTAAATAAGAAATGGCAATAGAGGACTTTCAAATAAACTTACTAGTGAAATAACCGACTATAGTACATCAAAATAATGATCAGTTCTCCATTTTCTGCAGATTCAAATTCTGCATCTATATTCATGGAAAACCTAGGGTTTTATTTGCAAAAATAGTAGATATTCTGTGGCTCATGCCTGTAATCCTAACTACTCTTGAGGCTGAGATTAGAGGATTGTGATTTGAAGCCAGCTTGGGCAGGGCAGGAAAGTCCATGAAACTCTTGTCTCCAATAGAGTACTCATAAAAAGCTGGAAGTGGTGCTGTGACTCAACTAATAGAGTGCTAGCCTTGAGCAAAAGAAACTCAGGGATAGTGCCCAGGCTGAGTTCAAGCCCAGAACTGGCCAAAAAAACTAACTAACTAAATAAATAAAATGGTAAATGTGTTAGCACCAACAGAAACAATATGTCATCGTACAAAGTTAGCCTTTTATTTCATTCTAATCAGATGATACTTATTTGATAAAATGTAGTAGAATACTTTGTGATACATATTTGTAACAGCATTGTGTTCTTAATCGTCATCCCAGGTTCTATGCAATTCATAGGGTTTTTGTTTTTGTTTTGATCTAGCAGTTACTGTTGTTAATAATAGGTGAATAATACGTGAATAGTTTAAGAATGCCCTCTGTTGAAAACCAATATGTAAAAATTAAAATCATTAGTGTGATAATGCAAAGATCTTTAGCTAATTTATATAATGATATGGCTTCACATGAACAGTGATGTAGGTGTTGGTTGTCCTTCATATGAGATGAACATCAAGATCTTAAACTCCTTCAAAAACTTGATTGTCACACAGAAACAAGCCTTAGCTTTTAGCTGTCTCAAAAATTGAGAGAGTTGTGGAAATTGAAGATAGTGATCTATAATCCCAACACCATCCCAAGGAGGATGGTGAATTTGAGGCTAGTCTAGGCTACATTGTGAAGCCTCGCGTTAGAAGACAAAACAAATATACATAAAAAAATTTTAAAAAATGAGAGAAACTTACCTACTATCTACATTTATATTCTTTGAAATCTTTGCTCTTCTAAATGCTACATGTTTTTGAAAAAGAAAATATTATCTGTACTTCTCTTAAGAAAATTGGTACAAGCTATCTCTTCAAATGAAAAGAAGGCAAGACAGTTTCTCCATAGGTGATACTATTATCAAAGTGCCCTAGTCTTAGACTTGTGAAATGCCATAAGTAATCAATGAAGCTGTACAAAACTTCAGAGGAAGAAAGAGGAAGGTCATATGACAAAGAACAATGTGGTCCTTACTGAGCATCAGGTCTAGTGAATTTTCTGCTCTTGCCTTTTCTTTGTCCTGAAAAGGGCTGATGATGATGATAGTGATGGTGATGATGATAATGCAAGCCTATAATTGTAGGCCAAGAGAAGTTCTTGTTGCCACATTAAACTAGTGAAATCTGGAGGGAAATTTGTTTAGCATTACTGGTGAATTGGTGAATCAGATAAGAAGGAGTCAAGTGCAGGGCGGATGGTGTGTATGCATGGCTCTCCTGGTAATTGCCATGCTGCAGGCATTCCTCCTGTTGGGTTAAATAGATTTTCCCGGCTCCTCTTTGGCAGGTGAGAATTTGCTCATTAAGGGGAATGTATTCCATTTCCTTTTATCATTCATTATTGAAGACCAAGTGTGAGTGGAGAAAGTTTTTTTTCAGAGACAACAGGATAGAATTTTTAAACAACAAAATCTACATTGGAAAAGAGACAGAAAGTGGGAAAGACAGAGGTGGGGGGCGGGGAGAGGGAGAGAGACTTGTAGGGAAGCAGGAGAGATTACCTGCCTAGCCCAAAGATTATAAATGAGCATATAAAAGCCTGAGTGTCTGGTTTTAAGATACTTTTCTCCCTCTAAAATTTTGTGGTGTCATTTTGTACTGCTTAAGTAGGGAGAAACTGGCAATTATGAAAAGTCCAGCATCATAGCTAGTTGCTGTATCTTTCTTTCAATATTTAGATTTTTATTACTTAGCAGTGAAAGTCTAATCTTAGAAGACTTTGTTCTTGAACTCTGGAAACATGGAAGGATGTAAGGGAAAGAAATGTGTATATAGGATATTTCAGCAGATCCAATTCTGCAGTATGGATTTAACGTGTGTGTTTGAAAGAGTTAAAAACAAAATAGTAGCCCTTACAAATACATATCAAACAACTGAAAGATAATATATTACACATATTCAAGACTGTATTTTACTGTAATGTGCTCTATTCAGAATGCTTCCTTGATTTACTATATAAATTCCCTACTGAGGCTCTTTTTTAAAAGCAGTTTTGAATGATCAATGTAGCATTCATTTGTATTTTGGTACTTACTCAATTCTGGGTTTGTTCCAAATTAAGGTTTCACTTTCTTTTGAAAAAATAAAAATGTTGCAGCGTAGTTCCTAAAGTAAAATTCTACCTAGTGGATTTAAAAAAGAAAAGAAACAGAAAAAGATAACAACCCTTGACTTAATTTGATGAAAGATCTTTTTAGCAGACCAACTAGAAGATAGTAGCAGGATATAGGTGGATAAGAAGAGGAAAACATATCTGAATCTCCACATTGCTAAATGAGCTTTATGCTCACGTTAGATTATTCATCTTGAATCTGACTCTGAGGAGGTTTAACCTTATCTAACTCACTGGCCCAAAGCTAATGAATCATATCTTCAAACTGTCTCCTCTTATATTTTATTATACTGGGACACAAAATAAAATAAGATGGGAATGAAGTCAATTTTCTTCTGTGTGTAATGACATGCCAGCCAGCCTTGTTTTATGTAGAAGCAGAAGAAAGATTCAATAAAGGAAATTGTAGAGAAAGTCAGCCAGCTTTCTGTGTTGGAGTTAGGGGCAGCTTGTACACTCAGGCAAACCTTCATTTGAAAAGGCCCGTTAATCTTGCTTGTCTTTGTAATTGCTGTGGTGGATCAGGATCAACCCCAAATCAAAGGGATTTATATTTATTTTACACATATGTCTAAAGAAATAGAATGCTATAAAAAACACATCATTTTGAACTTCATATGAGCACATCTAGCCAATATTTGCATTATAGTTAAGATTGATGGGCATGAATATATTAATATGGTATTCTAATTTTCAAGACATTAAAATATCATGTCATATTAGTGTTATAATTATTTATTTTCTTGTTGTTTACTGGAAGATGTTTAAGGATCAGCACAGTGCAGGTCTAGGATGATATATTTGTTTCAAACTTCTACCCCCATATGATTTGAAGGCTGACCATACTGGAATAGTTTTACTGCTAGTTTTAAAAATTATCCATAATCAATATTTTGTATTACTTTTGCTCTTCCAAAAGGCCTCTTTAAACAATGAAAGATCTTTGGGTAGAGAGACGCTAAAAGAAAGCAGTAACAACTCTGTTAGTCTTAGTGATGTAGAGCTATTTCAGTTCCATTTCATGCACAATGGACATTTCTCTTTTTCTTTTTTCTCTTTCCCCATTCCTTCTTTCCTCTTTCTTCCCTTCCTCTCTCCCTTTCTTCCTTCTTTCTTACTTTTTTCTCCTTTCTCTTATTTCATTTTTATTTGAATATACTGAATATTTGCTAAATCTCTCTCTCTCTCTCTATATCTGTCCTCTATTTGTCTTCATCATTATCACCATCTCTCCCTGTCTGCCTTGTCTGTCAACAGTCTATTGAATAAGAGGATTTATATACACTATAATAAAATAGAAAAGATTTCATTACTCAATGTACACAAAACAATGCAGATTTGTTGTGTTCCTAAGAAAAATGTGAGTCATCTAAAGGATTTCTTTTTATGTTTACTGAATATCATCATTCACAATTTTCATTTAGAGTAACATAGCATCCTTTGAAGAACTCATTGATATACCATATTCAGTAAATAACCATCAAAACACCAAATATGAAAATAATATCCCAAACAACAAGCAAATGGAAAAACATGGCCACAAATACTAAAAGCAATTGCACACATTCTCCTTGTTTTTACTCTTGAAGTACTTGCTTTCACAGTGCTGCTAGTTTCTCAACATAGTTAGTCACCGGTGTGGTGATGCTTCTTCATACTATCTCAGTCATTGTTTTCCAGGGTGAAAGCTTTAATTATTTAAGTTAAATGGTTGTCTTTACAGTAATAAAACAGAAGTTTTATATCAGAGAGCAATGAAGAAATGTCATATTGAAGATTCATTCTTTGCTAGCATTTTCTTCATTGCTATCCAACAATGATTAAAAAATGCTTTATTTAGCAAATCACTAGAAAGACCTAAAGATAAGAGTTTTCTCGATGCTATATGTATGCTCTTATCCCACTGAACCAAAACATCATGCCTGAATTACAGATCAGAGGAAATTTGTGGCTTTTCCCCCAATGCATCTAAACCATATGAATTAAGTTTATAAAACATACAGAGATTTTTGTTTTTCTAACTTCCATGTTGAGGCTGAATGCCTACTCACACACAGTCAAGAAACTGGTAGGAACATCTTCTTGGTGAGGGAAATGGGAACCCTCCTATTTAAAACAAATTGCAGCAACAGTGGCAAGAACAGAAAACTTTATTTCTTTAATTTATGAACACTGAAAGTAACTATAAACTTAGGTATTTCAACATCTCTCAAAAGCTCAATAATAACCTCTGAGAAAATTGTTTGCAGAGTTCTCCTTTAGAAACTGGTGGCCTCATAGGTTCTGTCATAGAACCTCTTGCAATGTGCACACACATCAATGGCTATTTGTCTTTCTCATAATTTGTTCTTGACCACACATCAATGGCTATTTGTCTTTCTCATAATTTGTTCTTGACCTCTTTGAATATAAAATTGCAGTATTTTATCTTTCATTGTTCATAGAAGTATCACAGGCATGAGGCACAGTACATGTTCATTAGGTATTAAGCACAAAGAATAACAATGATCCGGGTGCCCGTGGCTCACACCTGTAATCCTAGCTACTCAGGGGACTGAGAGCTGAGGATTGTGGTTCAAAGACAGCCTGGTCAGGAAAGTCTGTGAGACTCTTACCTCCAATAAATCACCAGAAAACTGGAAGTGGCACTGTGGCTTAAGTGGTGGAGTGCTAGCCTTGAGCTGAAGAGCTGAGGGACAGGTCCCACGACCAAAAAAAAAAAAAAAAAAAAAAATGACAATGAGTGCTGGTTTACTTTGCCCAGTTTTCTATTCCCTCTCTCTAACTACAAAGCCACAGTCAATTTCATTTATCTACCATGTCCATTGTTACCTATAATGAGTTCAAACATGGATGACTTTGCCTATATAGCATATGTGAACTCCTTTATCTGTGCAGAATTGAACTTTTTTTAATTGTGAAAATACTGTACAGAGGGGTTACAGTTACATGGGCAAGATAATGAGTACATTTCTTATCAAGCATTGTAGCCTCCTCCTTTGTTTCCCCTTCCCATCCCTTTCCATCCTCCCTCCCACCCCCCACCCCCCCCCCCCCCGTCCCCTCACCCAGCTCCCCCCCTCCCTGCTCCCCCCCCCCCCCCCCCCGCACCAAAGTTGTAAAGTTGGCTTTCGACATAACGACTTGTACATCTCATTGTTGCAATGGGGAGTTGAACTTTCTGTATAACTCTATTTTTCTCCCTCAATGGCCATAGTATATATTTTTTTCTTCATAGGACCACTCACTGGGTCCATCTATCATTCCATTGCTTCAAGTAATTTTCTGTAGTTTTTTTAGCACACTTATCAGCAGAAATTTCTGTGATAAAGTAGTTCATAGTCTTCACTTTGTGATATAATTGAGTGGCTGGTATGAGAATAGATTTAAGGAAGTGGCGCTGTAGCTCAAGTGGTAGAGTGCTCGCCTTGAGCTGAAGAGCTGAGGGACAGCGCCCAGGCCCAGAGTTCAAGCCCCACAACCGACAAAAAAAAAAAAAAAAAGAGAATAGATTTAAGTTTTAATTATAATATTGTTAATTAACTAAACTTTTTTTTTTTCTTTGAGAGGGGGGTCCAGTCGTGGGGCCTGGACGCTGTCCCTCAGTTCTTCAGCTCAAGGCTAGCACTCTATCACTTGAGCCACAGCACCACTTCCGGCTTTTTTCTTTTTGCTTATGTGGTGCTGAGGAATCGAACCCAGGGCCTCAGGCATGCAAGGCAAGCGCTCTACCACTGAGCCACCATCCCAGCCCCAATTAACTAAACTTTTGATTGAACAAACACCTGCTATACTGGATAGAGTATAGAGTACAGGGTAGCACAGGGCTTGGCACATGTTGTAAGTGAGTAACAATATTTTAACAGGTTGTATTCAGGTGTTAGCTAGAATAAATATATTACTGTTAGGGAGTGTTTAATAAGAACTTGAATATCAAAATTCAAAATAGGAATAAAAAGAATAAATTTAATACATTGGGGCAAATTGCACATTGATTTGAGACAGAAAGGAATTTAGATGAAATGAAAAAACAAACTGAATCAGGAGAGCTAGTGTGCCCCTTCCAAAACCAAAAACCAACCAACCAACCAAAAAACAGTATTGCTACCAGGAAGCCAGGGAAAATGCTACTATATATACCATTTGATTCTTCCTCAAACTCAGTATATGAGCTAATTAGATAAGAACAATTAAAGATTAGAATGAAAGAAATGCAAGAGATTTAATTCAATTGCATCGTATTAACATGGCTTTGTGGAAATACTCTGTTTAATACAAGTTAAATTTTATGATCACACGTTGCTAGATTTTTGTTGAGTTGTATTGACCATAGAAGTGTTATAATAGAACTTTATTGTATTGCTAATGTTTGCAGAAGCCCACAGGTGTTTGGTTAGAGGAGTTTTACAGCAGCATTTTCTTGTTCTGCACCTTAATTCTTGGCAAATTATTTTTCTACGGATTTTGAAATTCAGTAACAAGCTGATTTCAAACTTGTCTTTTCTGTAAGAAAAAAAGTCTAACATCATCTTATCTGACTTGATGTTAGGCAAAATGAACCCCAAGATAAGGACACAAGGTTTTTTTCTTCTTTCTTGCTATTATTTCTAATGTATTTATAAAGTGATTTTTTTTTTTTTTTTTTTTTTTTTTTTGCTGTTGCTTTGTATGCCTATCCCTCATGGTATAACCCCTGTTTTCACCATATTTGATGTTGGTATAATTTGGGGAGGGGAAGGGAAAAAAGCAACTTGTTTAAATAGGGATACAGGTGGACCCATTGCAACAATGAGATGTACAAGATGCTATATTGAAAAATGAACTTGACACCTTTGAGGCAGGGGAATGCAGTCATGGAGATTGGAGGGCAGGGATGGTAGGGGAAAAACAAAGGAGGAGGCAACAATGCTTGATAAAAAATGTACTCATTACTTTGCTCATGTAATTGTAACCCCTGTGTACAGTATTTTCACAATAAAAAACTTACTAAAAAAGAAAAAGAAGAAAAAAATACAATTTGTTTTATTTTTTAAACAGGTATTTATTGAAAAGAATAAAAGAAATGATAACTCTGTAGAGAGTGAAAAGCCATCCAGTATGATCCATAGGGGAAAATCTTAGGGAAAATTAGATAAATTAGATAAATTAGGCATGAGGCACAACTAAATGCAAGTCAGAGTAGCTGTCCTTCTAAAGAATAGAACAGTAGAATGGGAATATAACCTCAGTTGAGGGAATTAATGTATAGATAATACTACCTGATTTAGAGATCTCAGACTATGATTGAATGAGAAAATTCATCAGTACAGTAAATGCAGAGGACTTTTATGGAAATCAGCATCTAGGAGGGACCATTGAATGCAGAAGCAGGAGCCCCTGGGGATGTCAGCGGGGGGCCTATACAGGCTGGATCATTGGAGAGTTACATAGCTGTCTAAAGACAAAGAAACCTAAATATGTGCCAAGGTGGGAAATGAGGAGACTTCGATATTTTGAGACTGAATGTTTCCCTTTTCATAATGTCACTAAGTCTGAAGTTGTATTTCTCATTTCCATTCGTTCTCAGCGAGTCTGTTTCAGAGGAAACCCTAAGAAAGGCCAAAGAGATTGGATTCTCAGACAAGCAGATTTCAAAATGCCTAGGATTGACCGAGGCCCAGACAAGGGAGCTGAGGCTAAAGAAAAACATCCACCCTTGGGTTAAACAGGTAAGAGCCTTGCTCTTCTGCCTAGGCTTTCTGTGGTGAAATGTACACATCAAGTCAAAAGCCCAAAGTCAATGAAAAGAATAGTGGATTTAGAAAATAACTATGTTTCTTTCCAGTGGATGATCATGATGTCACTAGTTTTATTCAGCTTGAATGGGAAAATATTGATTTATTCTTATTAGGGAAAGGACACTGAGATGCAACAATAAGAATGATTTTTGTGGTCTAAATTTAAAAATATCCTTTCCTACAGGTGTTGACCTGTGGCCAAATATATATGTAACAAGAGAGATCCTTAGTAAAATTGTAGGACAGAATGGTAGCTGACCCTCTTGATAAGAATTATCTCCTTTGGCACTAAACTTTGTACAGTATAATACTTTATTTTAACTGCCCTATCGTTATGATTCATTTAGTATTCATTATGATAGGGCTAGACATAATGAGTTCATCTAGTATTCATGACAATCAAACATGAACATTCATAGGTGTGCTTTTTTTTTGGCTTTTAATGGAAAGAATGTCTTGGCTTAAACTACCACCAGCTGCTTTTTATCCTTTAAAATTATTGACTTTTCTCTGTGTGCTTAAGGGGCATCCATATATACCCTTAGGTCTCAAACCTCATACTAAAACATTTTCTACTCAGCAATTATCTTTCTCCTTTCACACCTGCCTTCTGCCTGCTTGCCCTAGCAGCCCTAAATTCTTGCTCACTAAGCTGAGCTTCTGGCCCTTGAGAATGGAATTGATTTATTTTTTCCAAATATGTCCAATGAGATCCTGATCTCCCACTCTGGCTTATCTTTTATGGTATGTATGTCACCCAATTTCTCAATGGCATTGGTAGCACATATCCTATGTATTAATCTGCAAACCAAATACATGTTCACTTTAGGTCATTTTGCCTTAATATTAGATTTCCTAACACAAATGCTTTAGCGAGACTTCTTTCAGGAGTACCAGTTAACCATTTTATTAGGTTCATTTATTAAGTTCATACTATTATAGTGATCCGTTGATAGACTGTGTTATGTGAATATTTATTGCTCAAGTAACCCCTAGATTATATCATAATTTCTTTTATTTTCAGAATCGGAAGACAGTTTCATTGTACGTAGCTTTTCCTTCTACTTATAGTTGACTGTAGGCATTGAAAAATAGGAATGAAGCACAACAAAATTCCAGTCTTGGAAAACAGTTATAACACAGATCATGGAAGTGGCACTGTGGCTCAAGTGGCAGAGCACTAGCCTTGAGCTGAAGGGCTGAGGGACAGTGCCCAGACCTAGAGTTCAAGCTCCATGACCTCCCCGCCCGAATAATAATAAATAAAAATAAAAAAATAAAAAATTGGCAACACAGATCAATTTTTCATTAATTAATTTTAAATTTTCTTTTACAGATTGATACACTGGCTGCAGAATACCCATCAGTAACAAATTACCTGTATGTTACCTACAATGGTCAGGTAGGAACAGCTAATATACCATTGAGAGCTCTGATTCAGAAGATGTCCCCACGTAAAGTAGTGCTTATTTTTTTTTAAATCTTGATTATCTAGTAGACTTGGTAACAAAATATCATTGTATGGGGCCGATGTAATGAACTTGCATACTCAGTCTTTTAAAAACTGTCTTAAGATAATGAAACAAAGCCTATGAAAAGACAATTAGGTCCACAAGCATAGAATCATACTGTGTTCTCTTGACTGTTTCAAGTATGTATCTCAGTCTATGTTTCACTTCTTTGCACTGTGGGTTCCCTGAGACAGGCATGCCAAAGAGTAAGAATGACAAAAACACATTTAACATAGGACACATGGTTTAGTTGCATGGGAAAATAACACATGATGATTTCTACTTCTTCCCTTCAGGAACATGATGTCAAGTTTGATGACCATGGCCTGATGGTACTGGGCTGTGGTCCATATCACATTGGTAAGTGATGTCTTGCATTTGCATGGGACTTTATACCATCTATTAGTAAATGTAATTCTGTTATTCCAAGAACTATGTAAAACATATGCTGTTATATTAAATGCTTTATTTAAAAATTAGGAAACTGAAGTTCAGAGAAATACCTCAAAGCTTTATACCTAGTTAGTCGTAGGAGTGGGATTCCAACACAAATCTCAGCTATATATTCTGCTTCTTCCATTTCACCATCTCACTTTTAAAAATATTTTCATCCTACTTTACTGATTTTTATATCTCAATATTCTACAACTAAGATTGGGAATTAAGCTCTTACTATCTCTTGTCTAATGTAAGTTTTTCATGAATTTACATGTACTCAAGACCTTCTACAACAGCTAAAGATTAAATTGTATTGCAGATACAATCTCTGCTAACATGATTTCTGTTTACAGCAGATGTACAGTTTGCCTCTTTGGCAGGTAGAGAATTTTACAGTCTAATTAAAACATACTCATAAGATTGTGACATTTTCTCCCTAGCCAATTAAGAAGAGATATTTAATAATGACTCAAGCTCTATTACAGTAACAAAGTGTTTGTCAAATGGACAGTGATATTAATCAATAAGTACATTTTATATCTAATCCCTGCATGACATTATGGAATATCTTATTGAAATGTATAAAACTAGAGTTGTACATATGTAACTAGAGTTTTTTTTTACCAATAACTCAATAGTTCAAAATATAGATAGTTTACCAGTCTTTGGTCCAATATTGAAGTTGGTTAAAACTGTTACCTATATCTTTAATACCTTAGATGGTTACTTCTTTTATTGCTGTTATTATAACAAATTTCCCCAAACTTGGAATTTATGAAGAACAGAAATTTATTTTTTCCCTGTTCTGCAGGAGTCCAAAATCAAGGGACCAGCAGGTTCATTTGTCTGGTGAGGGCTAGATCTCACCTTCCAAGATCACATCTTAAAACTTGTGTCCTTTGGAGGAATATTGTGTTCTCTAATGGCAGAAGGAAGAAAGGCATGCACACGTGCGTGCACACACATACACATACACACACACACACAATGAACTTACCTCCAAGGCTCTATAATAACAGCATTAATCTATACGGGCCCACCTCTTAAAGGGCTTAGACTTCCAAAATTCACACATGTGAATTTTGACTCATTTAGACCATAGCAGTTATGCTATGACTTTTATTCTAAGCACCTTTACCAGCATCTACCCTTGTTTTCTGTGGACCTTGTATTCTTCATTTTCAAACTTAATTTATGTAAGAATTTTTCTGTATTATATGTGGCCCAGGGAAAACTAGCTGAGGTGATAATCAAATGCATGTTTATATGATAGTGAGAATGAACTTGCTACTATTTGGTTAACATATTTTTACAAGAATTTCTAGCGGTTCGTGTCGTAGGACTTTGAACAGAGGTGATATTGAGGCATTTAGCCCATTTGTGTGTTTAAAATGAAGTCATAGGTCACTCACTATGAATGCAGAGGTCTTGCCAGGATTCAAAGATGTGCTTTGAAAGGAAAATACTTTTTAGTCGATAAAAGTATGTCCCCTTACGGATCACTCACTGGGTTTAGTCCTCAAACACTAACTAGGCCTAAACACTAGATTAAAAACTAGGACTAAACAAAAAGCCAAAGATTCTAGCCCTGACTTAATTCTTTCTGTATTTTGAAGTCAATGTGTTGACTTGTTATTTCTTTTAAGTCAGTGGGTTTTTTTTTATTATTTAAATGATCAGTCATAACACTGGTTTTCTGACGGTTTCAAATATGGAGATGACCTAGTTCAGAAATTACCATAAAGCACGAAGCCAACATTTTATGATTAAGTCCCTATTTTTTTCAATCAATTTGTCTGCAATTTGCAGGGGATGGGTTGGTGGGGCGGGGTGGGGGGGGGCGGTAGGTGTTGTATTGAGAGCCAGTAGCTGCCTTAAGATGGACCAGTTGGTGATATATTTCAGCTTCTGTTTGTGTTGTAACTTCATGCTTTTCTTACCTGTTTGCCTAACCTCATTATCTCTGCAGGCAGCAGTGTGGAATTTGACTGGTGTGCTGTCTCCAGTATCCGCACACTGCGTCAACTTGGCAAGAAGACTGTGGTAGTGAATTGTAATCCTGAGACCGTGAGCACTGACTTCGATGAGTGTGACAAACTGTACTTTGAAGAGCTGTCTTTAGAGAGAATCCTAGACATCTACCAACAGGAGGTAAAAACAGAAAAAAGAATTACCTATTCAATAGGTACTTTGCATACCTGTATTCATGTATAATTTCATATCCTAATTCCCCTTAGGGGAAAGAACTTCCAGTGTCTCACTGCCTGTGTTTGTAGTGGAACTCTGAGAGAAATCATTCACTTAGTTTCAGATGCTTGAGGTCTTGGCACAGAATGATTGTTTCATATAACATTTCCCCTTTCTATTGTAGTGAAAACTCCTTTTAACATGTTATGGCCATATATTCCCTAATACAAGATGGTCTCTCAATAAATATTTTCAGAATTATTTGATTCCTCATCTACATACATATAAATAGACCATGTGATATGATTCAATGATGGATAGTACCTGGATAAATAAATCCAGTTGTTCACCAGGAATCATTCAGTTCCTTGTTCTGTCAGATGACAGTGTAAGCCTTCCATTTGTGATCAGAGAGAGAATCCTGAGTGCTTTTGGTTCTATTCTGGCATTCTCTTACAGCTTCTCCTCTATCGTCATGTGAATATAATTGAGTGTACATTTACTGTGGATTGGTCAGAACAGGTTATCTTACAGTGATCGAAATAACTACTGTCCAGCAGCTTTGCCTTCAATATCATTCTAGCTAATTCCTTACCACAGATCTGTTTCAAAATTCATATTTTCCCTTGATTCCTTTCAAGACTTACTGTTTGAAAAGTTATATAAACAAAATTATTTTTCTTCTATTAGCTGGCCAAAATTTAGGACTCATTTCTGAACTCTTTCTGTATTGGTTTATTTATAGACTGAATTTGTGCCAGGTGTGGTGGCTTGTGTTTGTAGTCCCAGCTACATAGGTGGCTGGGGCTGAAAAATCATTTAAGGTTAGCCTGGGCAAAATAATAAGATTCAGTCTCAACACAAGCAAGTAATGCAAACAAAAACACAAACAAAAGTCAATTTAATCTAAAAATTCCAGGGAACATGTCTTATACCTTTTGATATCCCTGTCTGGCATGGAAAGTCTTTTGCTGATTTTACAGTGCATACTCTGCTTGACTGTATCAGGTTAAAATGCAATCTGCTTCATGGTTGAATTATATCAGTCCTGTATTGTACACATATGTATGCAATAGCACGTTTGTAACACAAAGAGTTAAATGAATGAATTAATTATAAGCATTAATTAGTGATAAGTTCATTAGGGAATGCACTGCTTTAAAAGAGAACGGGGTTCATTTATAGCATTTGGTTTAATTGTAATTAAATATAATCCTAAGGTTCTGCCTAAAATGTAAAACATGTGGTACTAAATGCAAATTAGTAAAACATGAAGCATGATGCTTCTCATTGGCAGATGTATAAATAGTGTAATTTTGTAAATCAGAAATCACCCATGAAATTGCAAATGCCTGGGCTACTTTTAATGAGGCAAGTGCTATTTGTATTAGTAAGATGAATTTTCCTACAATGCATTTTGCCTGAAATACAGCTTTTTATTATGGCTGACCAGTAGTTAAGAGAAGTTAAGATGTTCTCAAGTAAATTTTAATTTTCTTTTAATTCTTCAGTGTTTTCAAGTAAATTTTTAGTGTGATTGCAACTGGAATGTTTTTCTGAAATATTCTTGTGTGAACTTAGCGATATCATTAAAAAATAAAGTAGTTCAGTGGTAGAGAACTTGCTTCCCATCATTTTAGGCGTCTTCTGCATTATTAGAATATCTTAAAATATTTTAGTTATCTAGGGAACTGATACTTGATTGTCACTTTCTTTTTTCAGAACTAGGGTTTGAACCAAAGGTTATTTTTCTTGCTAGGCAAGTGCTCTACCATTTGATCCATGTCTCCAGTCTGAACATTAGACGATTTTATTGAATACATTACTTAGAACTATTTAGACATGGTGATTATTACAGTGATGATGATGGTGATTTCTCTGATTGTGGTACCAGGTTCCTGTCCCTATGTCTTTACAAGTTCTGTGTTTGGAAGTAAGGAAACTTGTAGATTAGATTCTTTTATGCAACTGTCTTTTATTAATCTCATCATCAAACATATTTTCATGCTGAATTCTTTTATTGTGATTGGCAAAACCTGCACTGGCATCATGTTTTTTATTTGTACCATTCCTGCAAACATGATTTATCTTCCCAATGATGATCTATAGTTCTGGAGGTCAATGTTGATAATTTGGTTTCACACTGAAAGTTTTTCTGTTCACTACTTTTCCAAAGAATAGCTCTTATCTGATCTTATAACATTAAGTACCTTAAAATCAGCTAGAAAAGTATGGTAGCCTTATATTCAAATATTTGGTGTATTAGGTGGACACAGCTATTTTTTAGACTATAAAGCTGAGTTCATATACCAACGTTGTATTTGATAATAAGTATAGGCAAGTCGCTTCACCAGTGAGACTCATTTTTTTAGGTATAAAGTAGTTTATCAATAATCACCTGAAAATGATATTGTGAGCGCCAAAATATGTAATATAGAATATATAATAAATTTTCCAATAGTGTAGCAGCAACTACCATTTGCTTGCTTTCAAAGTTGTTGATTTCATAGAAAATGGCAATTAATTTAATAGAGCTACTTTAAAAATTATTGCTATGTTTGTTAATACAGCTAGTTTTATTCAATTCAATTTTAACCTCCTATTCAGTCCAAATGTCTTCAGCTTTTGCAACTTCTCCCTTAATTTTTAAGCTCTTATTTTGAAACTTTTTGCCTAAGAGACTTTTCTGTAGACATTTAATTGAGGAATTAGTTGTTTTTGTTTTTGTTTTTGGTTGGTCATGGGGCTTGAACTCCGGCCTGGGTGCTGACCCTGAGCTCTTCAGCTCAAGGTAGCACTCTACTATTTGAGCCACAACACCACTCTGCTTTTCTGGTAGTTAATCGGAGATAAGAGTCTCATGGACTTTTCTGCCTGGGCTGACTTTGAGCCTCACTCCTCAGATTTCAGCCTCCTGAATAGATAGGATTACAGGCGCCTGCCACTGGCACCTGGCTAAGAATTAGTTTTTAAGCTCTAAAATCTTAATACTGTTAGATAATGAAAAAAACCCACAATTAATATTATTATAAAGAGGATAATATTTCTAATGGTTTTGAAAAATGTATATTGGACATTTTTCAAAAATGGTAAAGTCATTCAAGCACAATGAAAAACATTGAGAATGGTAGATAATTTTTACATTGCATTTAAGCACACTGTAGGGGGTTTGTTTAGGCAGTACTGTAATTGCTCCCATCATAGAGAAAGCAGCTTCATCCCATATGAGAGTATTTCAGAACAATCATGAATCATGATTACATATAGTTGGCGCATATATATCATACATACCCATTTATATATACACACACATACATCTCTTAGTAATTTTAGTTTCATTAGTAGGTCACTAGGATAAACAATAATTATGTCAATGACATATTCAATATCCTAATTTTTATATTAATAATGATATCTTATTTATAAACTCACACTACAGATAAGACTTTAATGTTGATTACATCATTTAATCTATGGAGCAGCCTTGTGAAATAGGCAGGTGTCATCATCTTAATTTTATAATTGAGAAGGCTGAGCTAAGTGTTGTACAGGGGAACCAAGACAAGACAAGGAAAGGACTTCTACCTGCCCTTTATCACCTCTCATCCTCACTATTAAATCCAACACCAGTCTTAGGAAAGTGTGAATAGGAAAGTGTGAAACTGGATGTGCTAACTTTTTTTTTTCTAACAATATTTATGAGCATGAATTAGTTGTTGTAGATAGTAATTTCATCGTAATATTTATATGCATGAGTATAATGTGCTTTGATGTGATTCACCCCATCATTCTTTCTTAACTACTGTTCCTCCTCCCCTCTTCTGTAACAGGTTTTAGTGGCTTTTGTTATGCTCTTTTCATATACACATATATAGTACACTTTGATCATGTTTTCCCTTCATTATTTTCTCCTTCCCTTCCCTGTCTCACCATCTTCCCAGTTTCCTTTTGCCACCATGTATTGTTGTTGTGCTTATTATTATTGTTGTTATTGTTGTTGTTTGGATCTCCATTTCATATAGGAGCAAAAATTTGATGCTTGTCTTCATTAGCTTTCCTTATGTCACATAACATAATGATTTCCAATTCTTTCCATTTTTATCTTGGAGTTTTCAATGCTAATAGTACATTTGGTTTTAAGTAAGGAAACATATTAATCAAGTATTTGGAATAATGCTAAAGTCTCAGACAATGATTATGAAGAAAGTGCGAAATAAATAGGAATTATGCCCATTTCTGGGTACAAGGTGAAGTACTAAGTCATCAGGAGGATGGTGGGGGTGTAGACTGGGGAAATGAGTAGAGTAGTCTCACTGGATGAGCCAGAAAATCTTAAGGGACTTGACAGTATATCTAGGCCAAATTTGAGTAAGGGAATAACTTGTAGGGTGCTTTAATCTGAAAGCAATGTCTTGTGATATAGAGATACAATACAGGTGTATTAAAAAGAAAAATAATCATTCATTTATAAATTACCACAGTGCCCCAGGAAGGAATTGATGATGTGGAACAAATTTGTTTTTTTTTCCCCCCAAATTGCCATCCATGCAAACGTCTCAATAGGACAGCTTTGTGGAAGTCTTGTATAGTTTGTAATTGCCTGGAAAATCAAAACTAAATTTCTTTGTTTCTAGGCAATGACTCCATATCATTCCTTAACAAGAGAGATGCAAATATCACAATCAAGTTAGGAATTTCCTGTAAGGAAGTGGAGGCTGTGTAGGAGCCATTGTCCATTCTTGATGGAATTATTTCAGTGGTTGGTATTGTGAATATCTTTTCTAGGCTTGTGGTGGCTGCATCATATCTGTTGGGGGTCAGATTCCAAATAACCTGGCAGTCCCTCTGTACAAGAATGGTGTGAAGATCATGGGCACAAGTCCTTTGCAGATCGACAGGGCTGAGGATCGCTCCATTTTCTCTGCTGTCTTGGATGAACTGAAGGTGGCCCAGGCACCATGGAAAGCCGTTAACACTTTGGTATGGAAAGAATCAAGGGTCTCTTTTGAATAGTTTTGAGGGGTCATATTCTGCATGTTTACTACTGGAGGTGTTAACTAGAGAAGGGAGAGAATACCCGCTCTGCTTAGTACACTTAGTGTAAAGTTTTGCTGTAGTATTTCCATGATTGTACTTAAATGCTGATTATAAATAGACAGCAGCATTCTCATTAACATTCAGACAATGAAAAGAAGTTCAAACTATTTCTGAACTAGATTTGATATTTAGAATTAGAAAGGAGGAATTTTATGTATTCCAATGTCCCATTTGCATTTTAATGGAGTCTTTTGAGAGAAAGCATGAAAAGAGTGAGGCTACCCCTTGATCTAAGATATCAGTCTGCATTTTTATGCATGTTTCAAACTATTCATACATCTTCTGTGGTTGTTTCTATTAATTAGAATGAAGCACTGGATTTTGCCAAGTCTGTCGGCTACCCCTGCTTGCTGAGACCTTCTTATGTTTTGAGGTAATATATTAGCTTCCAAAAAAACAATGATTCACGTTTTGGGAGAAACAGAAATACAGACTGTATATTAATAGTATTAGGCTTTGATGATTCAGAGTAATTTGCAACTGCATCTGCAATCACTGTGTCATCATAGAGCAGTTTGAGGACCCATATGTGGGTCTCAGGTTATTGCCTTTTGTTCAGGGAGTAGCAACTGGGAGAGACTACAGCCCTACATTACAAAATTAGTTTATAGGGCTGGGAAGGTGGCTCAGTGGTAGAATGCTTGCCTTGCATGCCAGAGACCCTGGGTTCGATTCCTCAGCACCACAGACGCAAAAAGAAAAAAGCCGGAAGTGGTGCTGTGGCTCAAGTGGTAGAGTGCTAGCCTTGAGCGGAAGAGCTGAGGGACAGCGCCCAGGCCCAGAGTTCAGGCCCCACAACCAGACCCCCCTCCTACCCCCCAAAAAAACAACAAAATTAGTTTATGGTGTTTCCTTGCCAAACTGAGACGTGCCCATATTATGTAGAAAAGAGGACAATTAAAACAAAAATTGGAACATCGTTTGCCAACAGCTATATCCTGGTATTCAGAAGTGAGAGCTTCTCTTTGACAATTTTCAGACCCTTCTGATTGAGCCTTTGTTTTCAAATTTTAAGTTTTTGAGATCAGATATTTTGAACAGATGAAATAAAATGATGGCGAAGAATTTGGGCACTGAGAATCTTTCATATTCAACTTTGAACCTAAGTTCTATCATCAAAGGAGAAGTTGTGAATTATCACTTCCTCTCCTCAGATGTTACCACATGTAAGGAATGATTTTACTGAACAGGGGATAATAAGAGAAATACAATTTTCTGTGCACAATTTGAAAGTGTAAATGGAATTTGAGATGGAATCCTTTAAAATAATGAAAAGTTTCAAATGAGGTGGAAAACTTGCCTTTTTGTTGGTGTGGCTTGTGTAACTATAGTCTGATAATATGTCTTCTTTGAAGAATTAACACAAATTAATTTTAAAAAATGCAAACATTTAAGGAAGCTTGGGGAATAATATATGGCAATCTATATCTTTGTTACATACAGTTCCTTATCCTTTGACTTATCAACAATTGCTCTAGCTTTTCTCTTTTAAACAGATAATGTAATTAATGTTCTTTATGTAGGAAATTAGAATAGAATAGAAAAGCACAGAAAATACTATTTTTTAAAAGGAAGTGGAAAGTAATTTCCTTCCCATTTTTCTTCTCCTTTGTTATTCCACTTTCCCACCCTTCCCACCCCATTTTGAAAATGTCAAAATTCAGCATAAATTGATTCTAGATAGCATTGCTTTGTAAGTATATAGGAAAAAGAACATAGTTGAAAAGTTTCATCAGATAGAGTGTTTTATATTCACAAATGCTATTAAAGGATTAATTCTTTTATGATAGGATGAACCATTTTGTGGTAGAATGATCTGGGTTGGCAACATACTAGTGAATTAAAATAAACTGTTGGTAGTGAACTCTGAAGGAACAGGGCTTGAGAAATGATATTCTGTGCTGAATTTTGTTAAGATTTGAGAACTACCTGGAACAAGGACAGTATTCAAACAGCAAATGAGAAAGAATTACCTTGAGGAAGTATAATTTCTAGGGCCATTCTCAACTTTGGGGGACTTTTACGTTGGGTAATTGTGAAGTAAAACTTCACGCCTGAAATGAAGAAAAAAAAGATTATCTTCTTACTTAGCCCCGTTTAGAACCAAGGATTTACCATCACTCTTCTGAGGAAGAATCCAAGTGTAGTTGCTTTCTCAAGTGGTAAAGTAACCTTTTTTCCGCCCTCTGTTCCCAGTGGGTCTGCCATGAACGTGGTATTCTCAGAGGATGAGATGAAGAGGTTCCTGGAGGAGGCCACAAGGGTCTCTCAGGTAGAGTCCAATTCCCTTACAGTGACTTTTTCTTCCTATTCATTGGGATGTATGCTGCTTTTGCTTGCACTCAAAACTATTGGGATGGTTTTTCTGCTTCCTCACATTGTTGGTTTTTTTTCATGCTTGACTGAGAAATAATAACTGTATTCTTAGGGTTGATGAAACAAGTAGAAAACCAGTCCATGTTTGATCAAAGCAGATTTATATGCTTTTATACTTGTAGAGTACAGAAGGATAAGTATCTGTGTTGTTTAGTTTTACACCATTGTGTTCAACATATTTGAGTGTAATTTAAAGGGAGGAATTATTTAGTATGGCTCACTATGTGAGAGGTGTCAATCCATCATGGAGAGGTGGAGATGGTCAAGAGAGTGGTAAATATCATGACATCCAGGAAACAGAAAAAAGGAGAAATGTCTGTCATGACCTGACTTTACCTTTTTCATTCCAACTTAAATCCAAACTTTCGACATTATTTTACAAACATTCAGGATGGACCTTTGCCACTTAGTTGATTCTGTCTGGAAACAAGCAGAGGTGGGCTTTACTGAGTCAGGTGTCTAACTATAAGCAAGTCAGCAATCAAAATTAGCCATCCTGAGACCATTTCTTGTTAACATGAAACCCAAACACACTTCTTTTAACCATAACAGCTTCCTTCATTGATGCTAAATAGACATCTTGTTCTTGTGAGATAGACACTGGACAGCTTATTTCTGAACTTGTATGTCTCAGTGGGGAAACATTTTTCTTGATGTTTAATTTTCAAAGCCTGAGACTTGTCCTTCATCAACTATGCAACTTTAATAGTAAGTCCCCTTGTTTACCTATTGACTTTCTTTCCTGCTTCATTTTGTCACATTTCATTTGTGAACTAGCAAAAATGTTTATAATTCTTTAGTGACTCCTACCACCTTCCCTCAGTGCTCCTAGCTTTTATTTTCTCCTCTGGTGTTACTATGGAGAGAGCCATTTAAGATTTGCTTAGTGGTGTTATTGATTTGCAGACTTTGTACTGAACAGGAGGAAAGTAATGTTTTCCTTTTAAAAGCTTTCAAAAACCAGTTGAGATTAAAAAAAAGGACAACTGAGAGAAGAGTTTGATGTTAGGCAAGTGGAATTTGGAAGGAGCTGAAGAATGAAATCAGAGGCATTTCGAAGGGGAATAAAAAGCTTGGACTTTTCATAAACATATGAAGCTGGGCCTTTTCCTATATGACTGCTCTACTCTCCAAAGGTGTTTGGGTCATTAAGATAAGGATAAGGAGTGAGAAGAGGCAAAGAGCATAAAAAAAGAAAATCACATAGATTTTGGATTCACATTAGTATGGATGTTAAGGAGTCAATTGGTCTGCTTGAGAGACATGAATAGTCTTCTCTATCCTCTGCCATGTCCTTGTCTCTCCCCATCCCCAGTCTGTGTGTGTTTGTGTGTGTGTGTGTGTGTGTGTGTGTGTGTGTGTGTGTGTGTGTGTGTGTGTGTGTGTGTTTGTGCCAGTCCTGGAGCTTGAACTCCAGGTGTGGTGCTGTGTCAGAACTTTTTATGCTCAAAGCTAGTTCTCTACCACTTGAGCCACAGCTCCACTTCCAGCTCTTTGATGATTAATGGGAGCTACAGTAGGAGCCTCATGGACTTCGGGCTAGTTTTGATCTGTGATCTTCAGATCTCAGTCTTCTGATATATGGGGAAACCCACTGGCACCAGGCCTCTTGTTGATTGTTATTGTTGTTATTGTTGTTTTGTTTCCTTTTCAAAAGCTAACAATTATGCAAACGATTTAAGTGATGAGACAAGTAGTCTTTCCTGCTTATAACACTAAACCTCACAGAATTTCTACTTGGAGGGAGATTAACTTTTTTTAGGACTATGATTAGCCATATAGTATCAACTTTTATTTTTTTTTAACAGATATGTCCTGATTGAACATTTTCTGCTTCAATTCTTCCCATCAAACTATTGCAGAATTTTGGATACTCAGGTGGGCTGGTGGCTCATGCCTGGAATACTTGATACTTAGCAGACTGAGATCTGAGGATCAAGGTTGAAAACCAGCTTGGGCAGGAAAGTCTGTGAGACTCTTATGTCCAATTAACCACCAGAAAAATGGAAGTGGTGCTGTGTAAGTGGTAGAGAGCTAGCCTTGAGCTGAAGAGCTCAGGGACAGCATCCAGGCCCAGAGTTCAAGTCCCACGACTGACCAAAAAAGAAAAATTTTGGATACTCAACATTACACTGTCAATTATTCTGTATATGCTTTCATTTTTACTTAATAGGTAGTATTGTCATTGTTATTATTATAAAAGGATATGTTTGTGGAAAAAAATATATAATATCTATTCCTACATACTTCTTTTGGTAAGGACATTGGATGATGAGCAATAAGCATTGTAATATGGAAAATATAGTGTTCTGAGGGTAGAGTGTAAAAGCCTCCCATGTTCAGTCCTTGGGGAAGAGATTTTTTTATACTGATATGTAATGGTTAATTTATTGTCAACATGAGTAGGAAGAGAGAAACAGTACATTTAAAGGTTTGAAGGTAAGAAGGAGCATATGGTTTCTAGAAATTCACAAAGCGTTTGTTATGTGGCTAGAAAACTAACGTTGACAGTAATTATACTGATTAGTCTGCTGTCATGCAGAGAGTGATTATGGGAAAGTCTAAATTTATGGAAAGAGGTGAGTGAGCTATTGCTATTGCTTTAGGAGAAAGATGGGAGAAAGATGAGGATCAGAATAGTGCAGTAAAAGTGGACAGATGTATTGAGCATGTGCACCAGGGGCAATTAGTAGATGTTAGGGGTTAAGGGTAAAGATGGATAAGATGGATAAAGAATAGCTTCTGAATTTTTGTCCTGACAATGGAGTGGAGAGTAGTAACATTAATTGAGATAAGGGACACTAAAGAGGAAAAGGCTATAAACAAGAAAATCAAATAATTAACCATGTTTGAATTAATTATATAAGTTTTTGAATTAATCTCTAGAAGGTTTTGAGTTTTCCATAAGGACTATAATTGGAAGTGATTTTGAGACAAATATTTTAAACTGGGAACAAGGGTCATGGCTAAGTCTAAAGATGGCTATGGACTTTGGGATAAATAGCTTATCTTTGAATTGAAGCTTTGGGTTCTCAAAAGGAGGAAACAGGAACACCTCAGCCTGACACCAGGAAGTACCATCCTTTGAGGGCTGAGTAAAAAAAGAAAAAAAATCATGGAGGACTCTGCAAAAGAAGCTGGAAATAGTTCCTGGAAATTTGTGTTCTAACCAGAGCAACAACGTATCATGTTGTTCAAAGAATGACATTTATTAAGGTTGGCCAAAGGGTAGCTGCAGTTGTTACCACTCTTCCTCCAAATCCCGATCTGTGGGATGCTTATCCCCCAATTGCCCTGCTAGCTGATTGTACTTCCAGCTCTACTCCTCTGGAAAAGTGCTCTTGAATGAGTGGGAGATTCCTCAGTTCCCCACAGCTTAGGTCCCCCTTCAAAGAGGCAATGGCAAACTGTGCTTCAAGCCAGAGCTTAGCCCTGTGATGTAACTCGTGCCCCAGAGCTTTCCCTGAGCAAGGCTGAAGCCATTCTCCACTAACACCCAGCATTCTCCTGATGGTCCAGCTTGCTTTGTAACTACTCTCTCTGTAAGTGACTACAAGAATTCCCATCTCCAGATTGTTGAGAGACCCTGACTGATTAAGACAGGGGGTAAATGATCTGCGTTTGAATTTATATTGTCATGATTTTGAGAAGGAAAACAACTTATATGTGAGTATCAACAAAGCTCCATTAAACCTGTTCTAGGAAACACTGAATACTTGACAAAAAGGGCAGAAGTAGGAAGAAAAATCATTTTGCCTACTAACAAGTTCTTTGCCAGTTGGCTTTTGAAAAAAAAAAAACAGTAATAAATTTAGTAATTAATTCTTAAAAGGGTGATTATCATTTTTAATTTTTTTAATTCAATTCTATTTGACATGATCTATTAGAGAAGATATGCTGAATTTAACCTACATACATGTAAGATGATGAATTTCCTTAGTTCCTAGAAGGAGTTAGAGAAATATTCAGAGAGAAGTCATCATTTGAAGTACATAAATGGGTACATTGAGATTTGCAAGAGGAACCTAAGGAGAGAACAGGTAGAGGGCATGGGAGAAAGAGGGACAGAAATGAGTAAATACAAGATCTGATAAGAAGCTAGAGGCTCAAGTTGTTGCAGTTCGAGGTGAAGAGGAGGAAGCATCTCAGGGTAGGAGATTGTCCAAACTTCCTCTATTTAATCTGGGCCTGGCAGTGGAGATCAGTTCATGGAAAGCATCCTAGCAACTCTTTTGGGACAATTGATCATGACAACCCCTAAAGGATCTGAAATGGTTGAAAAAAAGAAGAACATGCAGATCAGGCTAAGGAATATTCATTTCAGGGAAAGGATTTCTTCTACTTCTTCTTTTTTTTTTTTTTTTTTCTCGGTTGTGGATCTTGAACTGTGGGCCTAGGCTCTGGCCTCGAGCTCTTCAGCTCAAGGCTAGTGCTCTACTACTTGAGCCACAGCACCACTTCCTGTTTTCTGGTGGTTAATTGGAGATAAGAGTCTCACAGACTTTCCTGCCTAGGCTGGCTTTGAACCAGGATCCTCAGATCTCAGTCTCCTGAGTAGCTAGGATTACAGTCATGAGCTACTGGTGCCCAGCTAAGGATTTCATCTTTATTCCACTATAACCAAAATGCAATGCTGTTCTCCTTCTAAACCTATTCACAATCTTCAGAGACAGAACTGACATCAGCACTTTAGTGCTTGGAAAGAGGAGCGTAGGAAGAGAGAAAGAAGTTGAACTAACAATTATCTATAATTATAGATTAAGTGGAGAAAGTGTCATGATTCCAATAACAGACAAGGAAGTCACTTTCTACTTCTATGTAGCCCCTAAGCCCTTTTCTCTAGCTGGTGGAGAAGGCAATACTTGACATGTCAGAACTCACTTTCCAGTTTGCTACAAGAAAGACCCCTTTTCCTTGTGGTAAACAGAGCATGAACTCATATTTCACGTAATCTGATTAGCCTTAACTTACTCTGAGTAGTGTCCTGATATTTACTGAGAGTACTTGGCTTCTCTATGTTATGCCTGTGTATGCAGCTGAAGCTTTTGATCCTCTGTGTTCTGTTTGACAGGAGCACCCAGTAGTGTTGACAAAATTTATTGAGGGGGCCCGGGAAGTAGAAATGGATGCTGTCGGCAAAGATGGAAGGGTAAGTACCTGCAACCAACTTAAACAGTCAGAGATTGGAATTGTAGAACTTGTAAATGACTTCTACAAAACACGTCTTTGACACTAGTGGAAAAGCTGCTCAGTTTAAAAAAAAAATAGTTCCACAGTGCTGACAATTCAGTTGACATATAATGCATATCATAGTTCCTGTGCTTCATACTGTTAGAACTGAACTTTTCTTTGAGCCGGTCACTGGTGGCTCACGCCTGTAAATCCTAGCTACTCAGGAGGCTGAGATCTGAGGTTCAAAGCCAGTCCAGGCAGGAAAGTCCATGAGACTCTTATCTCCAATAAAAACCACTAGAAAACTGGAAGTGGTGCTGTGGCTCAAGCGGTAGAGCGTTCGCCTTGAGCTGAAGAGCCCAGGGACAGCACCCAAGCACCAGAGTTCAAGCCTCACGACCGACCCCAGAAAAAGAACTTTCTTTGATTTTCAAAATTAATTATCATCGTGTGTGCCTCACTCTTTGGAATAGATTTTTATCTCTCATTTTTTTGTGTGTGTTTCAATGCATATTATAAAAACATCCAATGGTTTTCGTTCTGAAGTTTCTTTCTGAATCTACGGTATTCTTCTCTCTTGATTTCTCCCCTGCCTACCTTTTCACTGGATTAATAAAGGCAAAGCCAATAAGAGTAAGGAGGATAGGATAATAATGTAACAATTCCGCTTACCATATCACATCTGCTATGCTAATGCAATGAGTGCCTCCCACTTCAGGGTGAAATGAATACGCAAAGAAAGTTTTATTCATGTTTGCTGCTTGTGCTTATAATGCATTTGTGATTTATCTCGCAACATCAGAAGTTCTGTCTTGGAGAGTCCTTGTAATTATGTTTGCTTCAAAGAAAAAGTATGCTTTTATTTTCTGTCTTGCAAACACTGTCAGAGATGTTAAATCTTTGACAGATTAGCAGTTTGGAGTAGGATTTTCTTCTTTTTCTTTTTTAACATTTAAATCATTTTTATTGTCTTTAATTAGTTGTGCAAAGGAGTTGTCATTTAATGAAGCAGTTTATGAATACAATGCATCTTGATCAATGGTCACCCCTTCCAATTACTGAAAATATTTTATACTATTTTTATTTTATTTTTAATTTTTTAATATATTCATTGTAAAGGTGATGAACAGGGCGTTACAGTTGTATAAGTAAGGTAGTGAGTTCATTTCCTTTTGATCACTGTTACCCACTCCCTCATTTTCTCCTGATTACCCCTTTCCACTCACTCCTCCCAAGTTGTAAAGTTCATTTCCAGTAAATTGTCTAGTAAGTATCATTGTTGCATTACTTCATCCTTTGTCCTGTTGTTACTACAAAATGAGATAATCTTGAAGCACTATTAGAGATCATCTAGTGTAGTCTCACATTCCTGAAGACATGAATTTTCTTCCCTTCTCTAGAAATCTATTATCTGATACTTTCAAATTCGCTTGTCATGAAGAGCACAAATTACTATAGACTTAGTAAATTACTATAGACTTATTAAATTTCTTTCTTCTTTCTTTCCTTCCTCCTGCTCTTCCTCCTTCCTTCTTTTCTATCTTTTTCTTTCTTTTCTTTTTCTGTGGTACAGGGAATGAAACACAATGACCAGGCTGCAGTGACTGAGCTACCCCCAACTCCCTGAGTTCTTCTAAGTCTTAGGGTTTTATGGGGGAAAGGGCATCTCAGATGTTCTAAGCTTTGCTTTCCTAGCACTCTCATCCCTAACCTCTTCTTTCAGATCACCAATTTCACCTTTCCTTCTGTCACCATTTAAAATATAAAAGACAGGAAACACAAAGCCTGGGCCAGCTTTGAACCATGGTCCTCAGATCTCAGCCTCCTGAGTAGCTAGAATTACAGGTGTGAGCCACTGGCACCCAGCTCCACATGATGTTTTAATTCATTATAAAACACACCACCACCTCCCAGGCTGAGAGTTCAAGCCCCACAACCAACAAAAACAAAACAATAAAACCACAAACAATCAAACAAAAAAACCTAACAAAACTATTTACCCTTTTGCCTCTTTCTAGTCTCTAACTTATTTAATAATATTTGGATCAGATCTTCCATTCTTCTTTCTAGTCTACTTAAGTAATCCCATTGGCATAGACATTCTTTTCTTCTGTTCCTTTTGCCAAATGTTACTGTTTCCTATCTTGTTCTCAAAAGTCAAGTGTGAGTTGGTTTAGTTTTCTTTCTTTCCCATTATTTATACTCATAGTGATCAGTGGAAGAGATGGAAATATTGAGATAGTAAGAGATAATAATAAGAGATAATGAACTCTTCTTGACCGTTTTTAGAGCTCACTTTTCACTGCAGAGTTGGGGAGACAGCGCATTCTTCTCTTTTGTCCTGCTCCTGCCAGGAGCTTAGGAAAGGATCTGGTCAATGCTCAGAATCAAAGTGGTAAGTGAAGGAGTAGCTTCAGTGCCTGAAAACTCTTTCTCAAATCTTTTCTTGGCAGGTCATCTCCCATGCCATCTCTGAACATGTTGAAGATGCTGGAGTCCACTCTGGAGATGCCACTCTGATGTTGCCCACACAGACCATCAGCCAAGGAGCCATTGAAAAGGTCATTATTTATGAATAAACATGGAGAGGGAACAGCAAAGATGAAAATCAGTTAAAAAAATCACCTTTTTTTTTTTTTTTAAACTGAGGTAGTGATGCAGGAAATGCTCCAGGTTAAATTTAGTGAGAGAAAGTTCCTGGTCCTAGTCAGCTGAGTCATTTAAAGATGATTTCTTTCTTTCACTGCACTTTAGAGCCTGTTTGATTGTATACTAGTGTGGTGATGGTTCTTAAACTTCAGTCAGTTTCCGGCATACCCAGGAAGCTTGTTAAAATAAGATGGCTGAGCTCCAACCCTAGGGTCTGAATTCATAGTTCTTAGGGGCCCTGAAGTTTCAGTGTTATCAAATCTCCTTCTAATGTTGTGGCTGCTGGTCTGGGAACCACAATTTGAGTGGATAGAATGGATGTCATGTAAGTCATCCATATTTTGGGGCAGCAGTATGTACAGCAATGTGTCTTAGTGCCATCTAGCAGGCATGCAGCTGTGATTTGGAAAAGTATTGGAGCCTTAGCCTCACCTAAAACCAACACTTCCTGATATGTAGGGTTTTTTTTTTTTATTGTTGTTGAGAACCACTTCTTCAAAGGACTTTCCCAGTGATAGGACTCTGCTCCAGTATTCAATTCACATGGTGGATGAACACCTAAGGTGCGTCTATCACCTTAGGTCTCTCTTGAGGATATCTATCTCACTGGCCTTTGGTATGCTTACATGAGCTCAGCTTTTTTTGGTCAGTCATAGGGCTGGAACTCTGGGCCTGGATGCTGTCCCTGAGCTCTTCAGCTCAAGGCTAGCACTCTACCACTTGAGCCAAAGCATTACTTCTGGCTTTTTCTGTTGATGTGGTGCTGAGGAATCGAACCCAGGGCCTCATGCATGCAAGCCAGGGCTCAGTGGTAGCTCAGCTTTTTTAGTGAATTTTTCAGATAATACTACTATCAGAATCCCATGCTGCCCTTATCGGGCTCCTGTTAATGTGCTGATGCTTTGTTATTGGAGCAGCACGAAAGAAAGTCCTTAGATTTCAAATATTCTTCAGTTTCTCTTGTCAGAATAGAAGACATTGGAAAACTCAGAATTTAAAAAATCTCTAAGCACTCTAGGTACAATAGACTATACATCCTTTTATACCCTATTATATTGAGGGCCTACTCCTGTAACTGTAATGAGTGATCTGCACTTGTTTGCTATATTCAGTTCTCTGTCTTGATATAGGGACCTTCTGGCTCCAATTAGATATAGAAATCCCCCTCCCCTTCCCCCTGCCACATGTTGCATGAAGGTGTGTGGTACCTCCCTGCAGGCAAACACCATTTCCTCCATAATATCTACTCTTGTAGACATTAGGGCAACAGAAAAGCAACATAAAAGAAATCTCCCTGGTCTCTTTGCAGTACCTTGTAATTTCAAGGCCTGCACCTCTCAGGAGAAAGATCATTAGATTGATAGAGAGTTTGGACTATAGTTCCTGGTGCTGAAGCAGATTAAAAGGATGTCATTTAAGCCTCAGTCTAATACCAGACTAGATAACTGTGGAGACAGGTTATTTTCCAGACAGATAATCCTGTAAAATTACTTGTTCTTTTTTTGTTTTTCTGTTGTGACTAGTACCTATTATATTGTATTATATATACAATACTAACCAACTAGTCCCCTTATTATTAGCATCATTATTATTGTAGTTGTTGTAGATAAAGAACTCTATAAAGAGAAATTAAGAAAATTTCAAGTTAAGATGTTATACCTCTGCTGTTTTTTTTTAAATCTATGTTGCATTTTTTTTTTCTATGCTGCATTCTTTAGCCCTATGTCCTTGTTGTTTTGCTGTAGGTGAAGGATGCTACACGAAAGATTGCCAAGGCTTTTGCCATCTCTGGCCCGTTCAATGTTCAGTTTCTTGTCAAAGGAAATGATGTCTTGGTAAGAAGTACAAGTGTGCTTGAGAGGACATTGCTACTGTGTTTGGTCATGTTGGCTTGTGTCCCTTGGTGATCATTGAGAATACCAGCCACAGAGCCATTGAGACCCAAGAAGCTGCTAGGTCTGAGAGTGGGCTGTTGTACAACATGTAATGGCTGTCTTGTTTGAAGTCACAGGCTCTTAGTGATACTGGTATGCCAATCACAGCTATGTAAAACACTTCATCCACACTACATATACTGTGGATGGAATACATAGAATTTAATGAATACGCAGTATTCCATCCTCGGTTCAGTACAGATAGCTACAATCTGTTCAAGTGCATGTTTAGCGTATTCATAAACTGCTTTACTGAAGTTCTGCTTGCTCTTTACCTAGACAAGAAAGTTGTGTTGAATACAATTTGCAAAAAAGTAAACAAATAAAATTTAAAACAGACTGGGTTACTCATATTCATTTTTTGCTTTTTTATGTAACTAATAAAAATTCATCCATTCCTCACCAACTGTGAAGACCCGAGATTATGTAGGTGTAAAAAACAGTCTCTTCTCTTAAAGGTCTTGTAACTTAGTTAACACTGGGAAGAAAGTGAAATTGTAGTTAAGTATAAAGTACAATATAATAGCTGCTAGTGATAGTGAGGTGAATGGGGAGGTGTACCAGATGATGATATTTGCAGTGTGTGTAACACACATTTGTGCAAACACGTAGTTGAATATCATATGCCTGGCCTAGGTTAAAATGTGATTCAAATGCTTCAAGGAATATTTTTGTGGTATGATCTGGAGTTTACAGGATATCTTGGATTGTGACAAATAAAAATGCATGGACTAGATGGGCACCAGTGGCTCATGCCTATAATCCTAGCTGCTCAGGAGGCTGAGATCTGAGGATAACAGGCCAGCACCAAAGTCTGTGAGATTCATATCTCCAACTAATCACAGATAAAGACAGAAGTGGTGCTGTGAATCAAGTTTTAGGGTGCTAGCCTTGAGCAAAAGAGATCAGGGATAATGCCAAGGTTCAGATTCAAGCCCCAGCACCAGTGCCATATGCCCCCCCCACCAAAAAAATCAGCACAAACAAAGTACATTGATTGAAAGGATATTACATATACATGTAAGGTCATCTGCAGGCTGAGAAAACCACCTACATTCGGGGGCAGTGAGTAGTTCAGTTTAGTGAGATCATTTTTCTAGATAAATAATGAAAGGGAAATTGGAAAAGTAGAACTGGGGCCAGGAAAATGTTACATGATGTAATGTATAGGTTCATTGCAGCAAGCAGAGAGAATGCCTTCAGAGGAGACTTTAATCTTCTGCCAATGTAAATCCAAGAAGTCTTTTTAGAAGGGGTGTGGCCCTACATTAAGCTAAACTTATTACCAGTATATGTGAATTGTTGAAAGAGAATGGGAAAAAGTTGGAGTTCAAAGATACTTCCCTAAAAGGAAACCATTAGAAAA
This sequence comes from Dipodomys merriami, assembly GCF_024711535.1. NCBI lineage: Eukaryota > Metazoa > Chordata > Mammalia > Rodentia > Heteromyidae > Dipodomys > Dipodomys merriami. The sequence continues at coordinate 23,692,613 of NW_027202270.1, read as the reverse complement.
AGAAAGAGGACAGGATGAGGGTGAGGGGTGGGGTGGGGTGGCGAGAGGTATCGGGCTGGTCTCTTGTTCAAAAGCTGAAAGCTAAGTGGCAAAGCAAATATCATCAATATTGTTATGGGCTTTCATCATCTCTGTGCTTTTAAATTTTGTTTTCAGGTGATTGAGTGTAACTTGAGAGCTTCTAGATCCTTCCCATTTGTTTCCAAGACCCTCGGGGTAGACTTTATTGATGTGGCCACGAAGGTCATGATTGGAGAGAACATTGAGGAGCAACCTCTTCCCACATTGGATCGACCCATAATTCCTGCTGACTATGTAGCAATTAAGGTAATTAAAAAAAATAATCTGAGTCATTTTTTTATGAGCTCCAGTGAAATTTAGGAAGAATTTTCCATTAAAAAAAATCTTGTGATGTTTATGAATCTTCTAACTAAAGTACTAGACAGGGGGTTTTTGCTTCCTTTCAATAATGCAATAGAGTTGCACTCCAGGTAACTGAATTATGATTGTACATTTGCAGAATTAAAAACATCTAAAATTGCAAGACTTCAAAACCAACTACTCAAGTGAATTCTAAGCTATATTTATACAGCTGACACATGGTGGTTCTGGTTCAGCTGCTAAACAGAAATTCTAGACATATTTTTGCTAGGCTAAGGCTTGAATCGTGCCACTTTTGAGTTGTGCCAAGTCTTGAGGAATGCATGAGTCGTATATAAAAGTGGGTTCCTTGAGGCGTTGCTTCGACCACCGTTGCTTAGTTTGTATTTTCTGTAGTGGCACATTTTTGACTTTGGGAAATTGAGATCATGGTTATTGTTTACAATGTGCTGGTAAGAGCAAGGAATTAAAGTTATATTTTAATATTGCCTTAATAATGCTGCCATTATATTCTTCTAGCTGATTCAATATGATTATGTCCAAATTGCTCATAATTATGACTTCTACTGCTTCACTGAATAGGAATGAGAATTAGTGACATATATAAATATATCTGAATTGCTTAGATGAAGCACATAATGGAATTAATTATTGTTGTGCAATATTTTTTGTGTGTTAGCCCTGAGGCTTGAACTCAGTGCCTGAATGCTATTTTTGCTCCAGGCTAGGACTTTACCACTGGAGCAACAGTTCCACTTCTGGCTTTTTGGTGTTTATTTGGAAATAATCTCACAGACATTATTGCCTGGGCTGGATTTGAAATACATTCCTCAGCTCTCAGGCTCCTGAGTAGCTAGGATTACAGGCCTGAGTTACTGTTGCCTGGCTGTATAATGTATTTGTGTGACATTGACATATTTTGGATGCCTTCATAAGGTGTCTGTTCCTGTATGTTAGCAACTTCAACCATAATTGTGGTACAGTTAAAGTTCTGACATCTGACTTTTTTTTTTTTTGGTCGGTCGTGGGGCCTGAACTCTGGGCCTGGGCGCTGTCCCTCAGCTCTTCAGCTCAAGGCGAGCGCTCTACCACTTGAGCTACAACGCCACTTCCGGTTTTCTGGTGGTTTATTGGAGATAGGAGTCTCACGGTCTTTCCTGCCCGGGCTGGCTTTGAACCGCGATCCTCAGATCTCAGCCTCCTGAGTAGCTAGGATTACAGGCGTGAGCCACCAGCTCCCGGCTTGACATCTGACTTTTATAGTGGAAGCTTTAAGTTGAAACTATGAGCAAAAAGATATATCTTAATTTGCTTATTTCGATATTTAGGATTTTATAGTGTGATGAAATGAAATGTCACTTTTCAGGGAAGGGGATGATATTTTATTCCTAGAGACTATAACACAAGCATCAGTTGCTAGAGCTTTTAGTGATTCATACACACATGTCCACATACACACCAAACACAATACACATATGCATTTGTTTGTTTAAATAGGTAAGAGGCTCTAGAATGTTTTTCTGGAATACTATATATCAATTTTAAATTTATCTTGTTATTCATATATTTAGGAATACATACTTTTTTCTTTTTAACTTAATTTTATTGTCAAGGTGATGTTACATATGTAAAGATAGTGAATACATTTCTTGTCAAACTTGTTACCCCCTCCCTCATTTTTCTCCCATTTTGCTTCCCAATATGCCCTACAATTGTACAATTCCTTTCCAACATATTGTCTTATGTCACTGTTGCATTACTTCTTATATTTTTAAAACTATACACACACATTTATGTGTGGACTACATACATGTAGTCCAACTGAAAATAATATTGATGGATAGATACTTCCAAAATGCACTGTATCTTCCTGCCTTCTTGCTCCTAATTGCCATTGTTATACAAGTCTTGAATTTTATCACGGTATCTGTTCATTGTCAATCATAGTAGCCCTGTGTGGCAGATGGAAATCAGTAGATGGAGTGATAGGGAAGTTTGCATGCAGAACTATATAATTGATGGAGAAGATCCCCAGTGATATTACCTGAGGCTGGAATTCTCATGATGGTTAAGAGACATGCCAGAAGCAATGGAGGAATTGTCTAGACCAGATAGATGGTCATAAGTAAGAAGCAAGGACTTGGTTCATAGTGAACCACACTGATAAAAATAATTCAAAGGGAAACTCTCCTGTGTTCTAGTTCATATGAAAGTTCAGGGAAAAAATGTTTCTAGCAGAATGTTTTTCAAAGCTCTTAAGAGGTGTCAACAACAGTTTAATGTCTCAGAAGTAAGCTTACAGACAGCCATTTCTGGCAAGGTGCCTTGTTGTAAGTTCAAATGAATAGAACAAGAAGACAAATGTTCCAGAAGCCTATCAAGGAAAAAAAATGTGTTTGAACTCTGTTTTTTGGGGGGAGACCAATGCCCAGTAGACGTTGTTTGAAATCCTTCCAGTAAGAATATGTGCAGGCAAGATTAGAAACACTGGTCTAGACTGGTCAAAGGGGACCTATTTGCAGAAGTAATTTGTGATTATTTAACCCAGCTTTCTGGCCAAGAGCTCAACAGATTCTTGGAATGGTAGTTTAAAGCCATCTTTCAAGTCATATGCTTAGACCAAAGAGATTTTTTTTTCATGTCTACCATACCCTAAATAAATACTATGAGAGATGATTCACTAAAGTATTTATCCTGTCTTTTACTTTTATTCCTCCTCTTAAACTTTTCCTCCCTGTTTTGTCTGATAGGCTCCAATGTTTTCCTGGCCCAGGTTGCGAGATGCTGACCCTATTTTGAGATGTGAGATGGCTTCCACTGGAGAGGTAAGTAGCTAATGATCTGGGAATATTCTCATTCCATCTACTTGTGGTTTTAGATGTACATGAGAAGAATATGAACTTCTGCTTTCAGAGTAAGCCTGAAAGGATTTAAAAATTTTGAATTAAAGAAAACACTTTTACATTTTTGGAAATAATCTAAATTCATGCTTACATTTCAACCTGGATATATAATACATGTGTTCATCAATCATCTCCACATTGCCCTCAGAGAACAACTTTCAGATATTTCTCTAGACATCTAAGTACATATGTCCAGTGTATATGTGTATGTATATCTATGTATATACTGAGCTCAAGACCTATACGATGTGGAATCTGCAGATAAATGCAAAATCCCAGGACCCCTTTTTGTTTATATAAACTTATTAAACCATCATTGTATATACCAATATTAGTGTAAAATAAATTCCAAACACCATGCCTGAGGCTATATACAATCAAGTTGGTTGTTGGTAGTAGTTGTAGTAGAGCTGGGAGGGAGGAGGCGTGGACTACATTTAAAGCAACTTTACCCTCTTGATGGTTAGCTGAAAACCATAATGGACTTGGCCACTGGATGTCCTTCTTTACTTGTATTGGAACAGTGTCAATGGATGGTTTCTTTAAGAATGTGAGATGTGTTTTCACATAGAGAGCTGTCAGATTCTGGAAAGTTCTGTACGTGTCAGTGTCAGGACATTTTATGAATCACCTAGCCCCTGACAGACGTACTAGATACAACCTTCAGATCCACATCAGTACCCATTGGAGTGACAGCATCACACTGGGAGGCATCATTGTTTCTCTTGATATTAAGGAGAATCTGAAAGAGGCAAAAATTTAATTGCAACAAATATGTGATGTTTCATATGGTTGCTAGGTTACAAGCACGATCGGTGATGAGAAGCCAGCTGAGACGAGGAGGCAGGCAGTGAGGAATAAATGACTATCTTGTTCAGAGTTGTTCTTTTAGAAATGGGTTGCTTAGCCCTTTTGATCCTTGTTTTAATTTAGTAGGCAAAAAAAAACCTCTGGCTTTGTTTGTTTCTCTTATGGTGGGAATGAAACTCAGGGCCTTATATATACCAAGAAAGTCCATTTAGCTATGCCCCATCCCCGAAATACCTTTAACATGAGGGTATACCCTAAGTTTCCAGTCAATTGAAGGTCATCTGATCCAAAGGCTATTTTCAGCTGCTCCAGTGTTTGTATTAAGGAGAGATCTGTTTTCCTTCATGCTGATTTCTATGGTGTGGCAAGTTTGGTTGTAGTGATTCTTTCTTTCCTGCCTCCTTATGTGTATTGAAACTCGTGCTCATATGTTTTCTGAAAGCATAAAAGAAGGCAATTCTTCTATTATTAGAAAGAATATTTTTCCAAGGGTCATCAGTGTGATGTGTCAGTGTCTTTTGGATAACTGAAATCAGGATGATAATTTTAGCTTCAAAATTTCAGTTATGGCTGTTCAGTTATGGCAGTTATGTTGTCAGTATTGAAAGAGCTTATTTAAGTCTGCAGCTTAGATCTAGTTAAGAGGTATTTGACTTTCTAGTCATAATCTTTACTGGAATATTTGACCTCACTTGGTGATTTCACAGGAAGTTGCTAAAACCACTGTGTTTCTTTGTGTCTGCTGGTAGACTAGGTTGGCACAATTCCTTTCAGTAGGACGTAAGACCTACTAACTTAAGCTGACATGACTCCAATTAGTTGGCCAGTATTTGACTGATGAAAGTGTTCACTGCAGAGTGAAAAGCAACATGTACTTGTGGTCACCTGAAGGTTATAGTCATGAGAACTTTCTTTGCTCAGTGAGAGAAAAGTCATTTGCTACAAGAGTGAATTCAACCATCAGTGTTATTTACTGTAATGCTCGCTCTGGACCCATGCCAAATGGCGATGTGCATGGCAGCATCGACTCCCATCGAGTTAAATTATACCATTTGTCCTCTGGTTATGGTGGCTGTATTGTAGCATTGTCTCCTCAGACAGATGAAAGCTCTGCATATCCTAACATTATATGCTAGTTTGGATTCATTTCTTACATATGGATGTGGTTTTCAAAAGACTTGTTACATGTTAATTTGGTTTGGTCTATAAAATGACAAAAATTGAAAGCTCTTCTGAGATGTTCATATTGTTGGTAAATTTCTCAATGATTTGCTCACAATGTCTATGCAATGATTGCTAACTGATTAGCAACTAGTCATGTCTACCAGTGACCTGTAAATTTATGTATGGCTGCATAGCATATATGTGACCTATACTGTTATTTAAGCGTTGGGTCATATTAACATTTGGAAATTCAACACATTCTTGACTAGAAGCTGTGATTTGTATTCATGTAACGCAGTAGAATCCCCTATGTTGCTCCACTGAATGCTGTTGGATAGAGGAAGAATTGCTTATTCATTCATTATGCTTAATTAAAAACATAAGATACATCTGCTCTGGCCAGTCAATTGGTCTCTGAATTCAGATTGCCTGGTCTATCAGTAATATCTATAAAAGCTATGGAAGAAGTCTCAGAATAACTAGGCACTTGTATCATTTGTGTTTTGTAGTTTTTATTGTTTTTTGTTGTGTGTTGGTGGTTAACTTTAGTTCACTATTTTTTTTTTCTTTCATTTATTCCTAAACAGGTGGCTTGCTTTGGTGAAGGTATTCATACAGCCTTCTTAAAGGCAATGCTTTCTACAGGATTTAAGATACCACAGAAAGGCATTCTTATTGGAATCCAGGTAAGTTGTATAAAATTTTCCCCCCATTCCCAGGGGCACACACTGTGAGTGGCTGAAATGGTCATTGTATGGAAAAAGTGAGATTGCTTGAGAAGTAGCACTTAATCAGGGTTCCTCAGAGTATCTAAAAAATGAATCTTTCTCAATTCCTTGATTAGAGTTTTTCTATATATTTTGCTGTTCATCTTTCTCTTTAGTCCCTGAACATGTTTCATGAACATGAGTTTCAATGAGGCTTCATCTCATTGTCTCTTTTCCTGCCTTCTCTCTGTATGCCTTTGGTAACACATCCATATTTCTAGCATCTACTCTTCCATTTGTAAGTACTGCCTGTAAGTCTTCATCCTTAATCTTGCCATTTTACAGTGATCTACTTGATTGATTATTTGGTGTCTTAAACTCCATATTTGTCAAAGTGAAGGTGAGAGATTTTCCCCCTCACATTCCACGTTGAATATTTAATGAAAATCAGTGACTTGATGGACCTATGAAATATCCAGGAGAATATTGTGATGTTCTTGTTTGTTATTATTAGGAGAGTGAGGCAATTATAAATCAGTATCTTCATGCAATAGATGGGCATTGTTTGCTTATAAACATAACTTAAATCTAAGTCTTAGTGTAATTTGTTGGATGGAAAACATGTATTACCCCTTAGGATGGTTATTGAAAGCATCAACAAACATTATGTTTATAAAATTCCTGTAAACAATACTTCCCACTATTCATTCAATTTTATTTGAGATGAGTAATTTTCCGTTCCTATAAAAAATGAAGAAATTTATATAATATTCCTGCTGTGCCTTTAATAAGTGCAAACCCTGCATGGTTACCCCAAAATCAATAAAAATATAATTAGAACTTACCAGGTATCTTCAAGCCAGTGGGTGATTATTATAGATGCCATGCCATTAGGGTATTTTAGCATTAGCAAATTAGACTCTGGAGACTGGACAAGTGCAGCGGCTTTGGAGAAGTTTCTGCAAAGAGTAACTTGGGATTTTTCTTTATAAAGGTATTGGAAGGGCAATGGTGAATAGTTAGAGCAGAAGCTAACAAGATGACTTGCAGTTGTGAAGCTTAATGGCAGTTTAGAGACAAATCACATCATATGAACGACTCATCACGTTATAAATGGGTATTAAGTATTATTAAGTCCCCAGTATGAGAATATTTGTCCACCTTCCAGTTATGGCTTAAAGTTTAATGTGAGCCCTGGGGGCATTCAGAGGAGATCATGCCCTTCACCCTCATCTTCACAACAATCATAATAGTGCTAACATTTTAAAATACCAGCTGAAGAAGTCAGTGATGTATAAAATTGTGCCTTGTTTAGTTTCAGTGCTGCAGGGAAATGTGAAACAAAAGTTAATTTGATCCCTATGAAGCATTGGTGTATATTGGCATAAGTGAACAGCATATTATAGCTTTATAGGAAAAAGTGGGTTTTGTAGGTAAATAAAATGTAGCTTAAAGCAGTACTGGTTTGTCTATTGAAAGTTTACCTTTCAATGCAATTGCTTTTTAAGGAGATCAAGGCTCCAACAGCCACGAGTTGTTGCAAAGAACATTCTGTGAATGTATGAATGAAAACTGTTAGGGACTTAGAAATACACATTTTGGATATAATTTTTTGAGTATTAATAGAACTAATGGTTATACTATTTAATGAAGTGTTTAATATTTAATAAAATATTTAATATAATTATAGTGAAATACAACTGGGGAAACTGATGAGCAAGATAGCAAACCTTTACAGATTATCAGGTTCTATCAATGCTGTCTCATTTTGAATAGAACAAATCTCTTGATGACAAGAGGCATTTTCATTCATAGTGATTTTTTTTAAAGTGCTTAATCTGATGACTTAAACTGAATAAAACACATGGCAGAATATACTAAGTTGAGAGATAATAGCTATGCAAGTCATTAGACTTTTTTTTTTTTTTTTTTTTTTTTTTTAGCTAGAATGGGATCAAATTTAACCATAACTTTTTATCTAGATTTCCTGGCAACTGGAGATAATGTCACATAGCTTCTGTATTTAAGGACACATTTTACTATTTTAACAATATTTTATTTAATTTTTCACTTGGCCAGTACTAATATGGGCTCTTTCAAATACATAAAATCAAGTGGAAAAGGACAGAGAATATAGAGCTGCTATATAAAGCAAGTACATTGGAAAGCAACTGGTTGAGGGCCAGTTATGGAAGACAGGTTTTGTTTTTTGTTTTTAATTTTCCTGAGTACCAAACTCAGAGCCTTGCATGTGTTAGGCAAACTCTCTGCACTTTCCACTTAGCTAAATCCCTAATCCTTGTAAGGAAGTTATAAAAGCAAATGTCTGTTATTGCATTTTGATTTCTTAAGGCTATCATTCATTGCTGTATGGACTTCATTCACAGAAAAACACTGGTTGCCATCTTCGTTGTAGTTAATTTGCTTTATTATTCTTTCATGTATCAATGGAGAGAATAGCCAGTAATTATCCCTTTTGAAATAATGTTTGCCTATTTTGTGTCCACATCCTGATCCAAATGCATGCTAAAAGTAGAAAGGTTTAATAAATATACCATAACTCATTATTTTCCCACAACAAGTTGCAAGATAAAATGAAAGGATCATAGCAATATGGAGTAGAAGAGAAAGGACTCTGAGCCTGGGAATATTTTTTTCATAGACATTTTCTATGTTTTTTATGTAGTCAGGTATCAGAAACTTCTCAATGTTTTAGAAAATAAATTGTATGTACTTGCGTGTATGGAAGCAGGTAGGCGCACACAGTACATAGCATTCTTCTTAACTTTTTAATGTCTCTTATTGCTTCCCTTTTCCTTTACACAGACTGTTTCTGTCCTTCTAAAGTAAAATCTCATAGGTAAAACTTCCCAGCAAGTTTGAAATATGTATAAGATGAATATTTTGGAACTAGGATTTAGGAGGGGGAAAAAAGAATCAAGATGCAGATTTTTGTCAAAGGTTTCTTGTCAATAATAGCATGTTCTGTGTCTCTAGCAAGAGCGATTCCAAATCCCAAGGCATTTGTAATATAAGAACAGTGTAATGAAGGTTTATGTGCTAACACAATCATCCTTGATTTTCCTGCAATAGTTCCAGGCACCTTTCATCCCATCGTGATTTATTTTTAGCAGCTATGAGTAGGCAGTCTTGCCTTGTTTTGAGGTTTTCTAGAACACTCTTTAACAATGAGTGATTTACTCTAGAGTAGATCAAGAGCACTCACTGTGTTTTTCTCCTTGATTGGGCTATTCAGTGATGCTCGGAAAGTGGCATGCACCAACCTGACATCTGCTCGAACATCTCTCAGAAACACAAAGCAAGCATTTTTATTTGAAAAGACAACTCCGAGTGACATGAATAACCTCTTATTTTCAAAAAGGCATCATTAGGAACAACCAGGCCATTGTCAATCCACGCATCCCTGTGGAATCCATGGCCATGACTTAATAGTAACTAGGCTGTCTTTTCTGCAGCTCAAAGTTGGATTAATGTGAAAATGATCATTGGAGGAAATACATCTATGTATTTCACTCTTAAAAGGACTTTCTTCCTTATAAACATTTCCAAGAAAATAAATCATCTTGTACTTTTCACCTTTAGTAACAAATGGTTTCTTGCACCGGTATTTTCAATCAGCTTTGAAATCTGAGCCTACTCCGATGCAAGCTGACAGCTGTAATTTCTTTCTATAGAGAGGCTGTTTTATGTGTCACAAGTGTTCAATACGTGTTTGATAGAAGTTTATAATGTGTGTGTGGAAGCCAACACCCCAGACCAGAAGGCAGAGTGGTTCCCTAGCTGGGAGCTGCCAATACTGTCATGTTGGATATTTATCTTTTCCACGTGGGAGACAGTACTGAAACAGCTCCATAATGAGGTTCTGCCTGGTGTCTGCAGGTCTCAGAGGATTTGCTGACTTATTTTACTTTAAAATGGCAAAGGGGAAAAAAATTGCATTGTAGTACTCCTCCCTCAACATTTTTCATGGCGACTTTGGCTAAGGGTTAATACATCTTCACCTCAAAGTGTAAAATGAGTGAAAGGTAGTCCATCTTGCCTTGCTTCATTCTGATTTCTAAACTGAAGCATGTACCAGCATCTCTTGGGGAGTTTCTGGTGGCTGGAAATCATATCTGGGCTGCTGATCCCAACCCTGGGGGTGGAGTCCACATTGTCCTGTTTATTAATAACTTCAGGGTGATTCTGAGGGTGTTGATGTAGGGATCACAATTTAGGAACGGCTTTATTTGTGGAATGATATTTTGCAAACCTGGCTAAGAGTTATCTCATTATCATCATCACCATATTTTAAGTGACAGAGGAAAGTTTAAGAAGTTGAGAGTTTAAAGTTGGTAGCCGCAGAACACATATTTTGTTGAGCCTTCTGATCTTTGGTGCACACTTCAGTCTATTCTGTGTTTAGCAGATCAATATGTAATATTCTGTATCTGGAGGAATTTACTTTTGCACACTTTTTTGAAATGTGCATTTGCCTTATATCATGGGATCTTATACTCTGAAGAGAACCTTAAATATTAGCAATATCAACTTTGTGTATAGGTTGATTGTCCTGTTCTTCTGTCTAATATGATATATATGGATATATTCATATATATATAAATATGTTTCTACCTCCCTTATTACATTTTCCTATTGTCACTAAGAGTTATTCTCTATACTCTGTTTTTTTTTGTTTTACTTTTTAAAATGTGTAGCTGTGGACTTTCTTGTATCTAAGCTCATGTTCTAGGAGAGTGTCATAAATAACCCCAGTGCCTGCCTTAGCTGAGATTCCTTCAGTTGCATTTATCTTTTCTATTTGGCAATAGTTTCCTCTCATAAAACTGCAGTTCTAGGGGCCAGAGAGGGCTAGAATCTGAGAGAATTCTGTATTTGAACATTGTCTTTGGAGTTTTTTCCTAGGATTTAGATCTTGGAGAACCTCTGTGTGTACATATTAGAAGGCTTTTGTGGGCTGAGTGTTACCAACATCATGCACAGATCTGGATTTTTTTTAAATAATTAAGTTTTTGGCCAGCCCTGGGGCTTGAACTCAGGACCTAAGCACTGTCTCTCTGAGCTTCTTTTGCTCAAGGCTAGCACGCTACCACTTAAGCCACAGCACCATTTCTGGCTTTTTCTGTTTATGTGCTACTGAGGAATTAAACCTAGGGCTGCATGCATGCTAGGCAAGCACTCTACCACTAAGCCACATTCCCAGCCACCACCCCCTTTGATTTATTTTATCACCATCTTTACTTTCTGGATCTGAATTAGGTCATATCCATGATTGTTCTTCAATCATCACTGATATAAGTTCTTTTTAAAAAGATTTTTATGAACATATATTAGTTGTACAAGGGGGATTTTGTTTAGATATGCCCATAATGCAACCCCAGAAATCTCACGCCCTCTGTCACACTACTGTAACCATTTCCTTTTTAAAACCATTTCAAGCACTTCTATTTTTATTTGTTCAAATCACATACTTGGGTCATATCTACCCTCATTTACTATCTCCATTCCTCCCCTCTCCCGCTGATTCTTGCTTGTCAACTGAAGCTGTCTTTCTTTCCTGTCACTCCTTGTTTTTAGTGTGTATTAATTGAGTGAAGACTTTCCCCATGGTATATCTGACATACATATATTGTGTTTTGCTCAGACTAACCCTGTCTCTTGCTTTTCTTGATTCCTTTTCCCTTTGTTGATTAACAGCTTTCCTTGAGACACCTGCAATATCTTCACATATTGCAATGTATTATTTCTACTTCATCCTTCTTTTTCTTTCTCCACTCTCAAATATGCCATAAGTTAGTTCTTGAAGGAACCAAGTTACATTATACATTTAAGACCATTTTGTAAAGGGAAACTAGCAAAATATAATACCATTTGAAAAGAATGGTTATTTTGAAGTATCTATAATTGAATATATATATTATTTTAAATATTTTACTTAGCTCAATTCTCAGATACTCATGCTAATAAGCAGAAAGTTAGGTTTGCTCTCTACATCAATCATTCAGCTCTGTTTTCTTTCATCCTGATCATTGTCATGGAAGTATAACCTCTTGGTTGCAAGGGGTATGCTCAGAAGTGGGAATCATTTGATAGTGGTGGTCAGCAGGAATCCAGGGAAGGCAAGGTGTGGAACCTAAACAAATCTAGCTGGGGTCCTAGGAAAACCACAACAATGGACTTTGAAAAAATATCTGAGGTGTGGTGGCATGCCTGTAATTCTACCAACTCAGAAGACAGTCATAGGAGGCTCTCCATTTGAAAATACATGGGGAAATTCATAAGAGTATTTGAAAAGTAAGCTAAAAATAGGAGTCTTGGCAATGTGGTTTTAAATGATAGAATGGCAACTCTGACTTTAATTCTCAGTACCATGTAGAAAAAGTAAAAGAAAATATCTGAACAGTGACTAACACATTGGGGAAATATATGTGAAAGTATAATATGTATATATATGCATCATACAAATGTATACATTCATGGGGTTGCTTTTTGTTGGAAGTGTAACAGCTAATAGAGGAGACTAAGCTTCAAAATAGGGATGAAGAGTAGGAATGTAGTCTTGGGTGGATGCAGAAAACAATTACATTAATAGTTGCAATTAATATTGAGAGCTATTTTGGGGCCAGTAACTGTGCTAAGTATTAGTCGTTCTAATGGTTATGTAGCTTACTTATGAATTAGTTGTCTGAGCTGTCATTCTGAGCCTGTGCACGGGTACTGTTAATTATTTCCATTTATGTCAGAGGAGACTACATCCTAGGGTGATTATGTTGCTCAAGGTCATAAAGCTTAATAGGTTGAGGAGCCTTGGGAAGTAGTAATAGTACTATTTTCGCTGTTCTAGAAGTGAATTGATGTCTCAAGGACAGTTACTTTTTGTAGTGTCCACCACTAGTGAGTGGTAAGGCCAAAATTGGAAATGGAGCTTAGTGAATCCAGAGCTCATTCTTTACCCATAAAATTTCATCACCTGATAGCCAATATGAAATTGATTTCTGAACCATTGAGTTATTGCAGCTCCATTCTGTTCATGAGCTACTAATTTAGTGAAGGCTAAATTAGAACTCAGCAATTAGAGCAAGTTGGATAAACACAACAGCTAGCAAGGCAGGCTGGGTTCAAGTCTTGACCCATATGCCTTTTAAATTCTCCCTGTCCACGTGAAGGATCCTTGTAGAACTAGGTGGGTCTACACCTACAGTGACAAAGCAACTAGAGAATAAGATAATATCGAAGGAATTTTATTACTCATTTTGGAAAAAAAATTAGGGACTCATACAGTAGGTAGATTAAAGGAATATACTTTTCAGCATTGAGTATTAAACACATGACCACCTATGGGTCTGCTTTTTATAAAATTATGATGGTATGAGCAAACACTTTATTATGTGTAGGAGAAAAAAAGAGCATGCACATTTACAAAGTGAATTTGTTAAATTCTTTTCCAGCAATCATTCCGTCCAAGATTCCTTGGTGTGGCTGAGCAATTACACAATGAAGGTTTCAAGGTATGCGTTATTATTGTTATTTTTTCTTCAAGTAGTTCTCTATCAGTATTCATATCTGCCCACAAATAAAATATTGCAGAAATAGGAAAAATAAGTAGTTCAAAATATGTCCTTTCAACCCCAAAGATTTAACTCATTTAGTAGTTAAATTAACTTCAACAAAACAAAATGATCAGAATAACTAGTTTTAAGTTTTAACAAAGTTATTACAAACTCAATAGAAGCTGTCAGCTAAAAACTTAGAAACTTTGCTGATGCACAATTGGGAAAAGTCTCCATATATTTCCATATATTTTTTCCTTTTTTATTTGCCTTTTTCCATATGAGGTCATAGTTTCCAGCTGTTTTAGTTTCAGGCAAAAGTTTTTTTCAGTGCATACCTCTACAGGAAACCTGGTTCAGTAAAAACAAAATTATTCCCAAAGCTCAAGGGTGGTTCTGTGGGCATAAGATTGTGTTCACCTAATAAAAATAAATGCAAAACCATGAATCCTTCTGTTTTTCTCTTCTTTAAGGGTAGTTAAAATGTAAGTTTGTTAATTTTTTTACTGTAAATATATATATTTGTAATATATATATATATATATATATTTTTTTTTTTTTTTTGGTCGGTTGTGGGGCTTGAACTCTGGGCTTGGGCTCTGTCCTTGAGCTCTTCAGCTCAAGGTAAGTGCTCTACCACTTGAGCCACAGTGTCACTTCCAGTTTTCTAGTGGTTTATTGGAGATAAGAGCCTCACAGACTATCCTGCCCGGTCTGGCTTTGAACTGTGATCCTCAAATCTCAGCCTCCTGAGTAGCTAGGGTTATAGGCATGAGCCACTGGGGCCTGGCCCACTGTAAATATTTTAATATAACAAAGTTCTTATGCCCCCCATACATTTTATTTTCAAGTCTCTACTTGTGTGTGTTGTGTGTGTGTCCTGGGCCTTGAACTCTAGGCTTGGGCACCGTTTCTAAGTTTTCTAAGTGCTCAAAGTGAGCACTCCAGCATTTGAGCCAGAGCTCTTCTTCTGGCTTTTCTTAGGGGGAGGGAGTAGTTTATTGGAGATAAGCATCTCACCAACATTCTTGTCAAGGCTGGCTTTGAACTACAATCTTCAGATCTCAGGCTCCTGAGTAACTAAAATTATATGAGCCCTGGTGCATGGCTCAAGTTTCTACTCTTGAAAACACATTACTTCAATATTCCTCAATTTCTTCTTTATGGTTTAAGTGATACTAGTAGTCTTCTTGGATCTCTAAGTCTGAATTAACTGACTTTTTCTTTTTTCAATGCAGCTTTTTGCCACAGAAGCCACGTCAGATTGGCTCAATGCCAACAATGTCCCTGCCACCCCCGTGGCATGGCCATCTCAGGAAGGGCAGAACCCAAGTCTCTCTTCCATCAGAAAGTAAGAATTGGACAGACTGTTTTCTAAGTTGTTACAGTAGCTAGGAGATTAATTGTGAGAACTGATAAAGTAGGAATGTTTCATTTTTGTTCGGGTCACTTAGAAGTCCTCTTAGTGAACCAAATTAAACATGAATGGAATTGTGGATGACAGTATAGTTTCACTCAGGAAATTGGCCATTACATATATTGTCACGGGTGTATACGGGATGTATACAAATAGAACATTTGTCAAATGCAGAATTATAGCAAAGGAAAGCAATCTGACTGGATTAACCAGATATGTGAGAATGATTATCAGAAAGAGGAAATATGCAAACATCATGACGGAGAGGTTTATAAATTAAATGTATATTTCATCTTACTGATTTTTTTTATCATGTTCTGCCCTGTTAATGTGTCCTGACTATATCAAATACTACTTAAACACTATATGTATGTATGTGTGACTCTATATTTAATTTGTGTTATATATAACATGGAATCATATGTAATATCTATCACATTTATCATATATAATTACATAGATACATACATACTATTGTATGTATGTATGTATGTATATATGCATAAATGTGTACTCTTATACATATGATACATATATATATATATGATCATGTTTATTTCACTGTGGTTATGGGTCAATTTGTTTAGCACTTACTACATGCATAAAGCTGGAGTGAGCACTATAATAATGTCATCTATTTCATTATTTAAGTGGCCATTTCTTTATCAAATTTTCCTTAGGCCTTATCACTATTAGATTCTGGCTTATGCTAAAATATACATTTTGCATTGCACAGTCTTTGAGGAAGGCCAGTGCATTGACATTTACAAGACTATGTAGCATATTGTCAATTATTCTCAGTTGTTCTGAGGTGTCTCAGTCCACCCACTCTCCAATTCTAAATTCTATGCTTTATACTACTTCTCAGAGGTCCTAACCAGTCAATTTATAAATCTCTATCAAATTTATAAAATAATGGCATCACATACAGACCCGAACAAGCTTCCAGTGGTACTCTATGCCCTTTGCATAGCTTTGTAAAACAATAATCAGCACCACTTTATGCTTATCACATTTCAGTGTGTGTCACAACCCCACACAGAATGTGAAATAATTCATCCTGAAATCCACCTGCTGAAAGGCAACAGAAACAAACAGTGAAGTAGATGTGGCCTGAGGGCAGGACAGTGGACATGGAAGAATCTGCTGTTGGTTCAAACAAACAAACCTCTGTCAAACTACTGGATTTTCCAGTGGTCAGAGAGTAAGGTCTGTTTTCCAGGGAATATAGATTTTTGTTTTATTTTTATGTATCCTGTTAGTGTTCCACTAGAATTCTTTGAAGGAATGAAGTTGAAATTAAAATCCCTATATCCAGGTCATTTGAACGTATACTAAGTAAGGAAAAGAGGAGGGTCAACTCAGCATGACATTGACTGAATGACTAAGGGAGTAATTTATGTTGATCTTCCTGAAACTAATGACAAAATATACATTGCCATCTGCAAGTTTTTGTTTATTTTGTTTTTTCTTCTAGATTGATAAGAGATGGCAGCATTGACCTTGTGATTAACCTCCCCAACAACAACACCAAGTTTGTCCATGATAATTATGTGATCCGGAGGACAGCCGTTGACAGTGGAATTGCTCTTCTGACTAATTTCCAGGTATGCTCTTTCATGTAGCTAGAGGCCCTATGTGACTTTTCTTTCCAGAAGGCTTCCCCTAACAAAACGGATCAGTAGAGCCACATCTCTCCACTCCTTGTAGCAGTCAGAACAGAGAGGAAGTTTTAATAGAGTCTAAAGTAAAGATGCTAATATAGTTAGGATATGGCTTACCTGGGACACAGAGCATTTGTTGATCAAACAAATGAGATCAACATCCATGGCTCTTTAATTACATACTCAATTATCCTTTGTTAAAAAGTGACAGTGTGATATGAAATAAACACTCAACCTTCAATCTTCTTTCTCAAGGAAAGACACCATGTAAAAAGCAAGTAGTTAGTAATTAGAAGTCCAGGTGTAGTACAAGTTCTTGTGCAATTCACAGACAATGATAAGTGATAGTGATAAGATTCACAGATTTGAGCTTCATTAACTATCTATTGTGTTTTTATTTTTTTCCCAAGTCTGTTTTAAATCCTCCAGTGAGGAAGAAATAAACTTATTCATGATGAGGCCTAAGATGGAAAAACAATCTTCATATAAAAAAATACATTGCACCTTTCATCCCATGCTTCTTTGAAAACTGGTAGCAGGCACTGTGACTTTTCACTTCTGGTTCATTAAACATTCACTTTCATCTCATGGAGGTTGCTAAGATTCTTGGCATTTTATTTTTAGGTGACCAAACTTTTTGCTGAAGCTGTGCAGAAATCTCGCAATGTGGACTCCAAGAGTCTTTTCCACTACAGGCAGTACAGTGCTGGAAAAGCAGCATAGAGCAGCAGGCTCCTGGAGCTGTCCTTCAATCCTCCTGAGCCACGTTTTATCTGAAGCAAGTGGTTCCCAGCTTTGTCTTCCCAAAATGAATATTGACACCAAACTTTCTTCCCCTTTACTGTGCTATACTTTAAGATCTTGTATCTTTCACAATTAAATGCTGTCAGACACTTTTTCAAAAGCTTCTTAAGAGTCTTTTCTCAGCAACTTGTTCATGAGATTTTCATTTGCTTACTGATATGTTTGTTTTAGTTCTTGGTGGATTAGGATTACCTATGTGCTTATTTGCAGTTCATTTTTTATGGTGTTGATTAATGGTGATTGAAGTTGAAGATGTTGCAGTTCATTCCTCTAAATTCTTCGTACATTAAACATACCTTTTGATTGTGTCTGCCATATTCAGGACACATTAGCAGAACAGAATACGATACAAATTTGTAGAAATGAAGAACTATAGATTTAATTTGTAAACCTTTCTATCATGTTGCTGGGACATTTCTGATTATTATTATCATTCTCACTTCCCTGGCTAATCCAGTTATATCATTTTTCTTTCTTATAATACTGAATTGGACAAATGTGACAGATTTTTAGATTATGGATTTACTTAATGGATAGTGGCTTGCAATTTTGGTTTTTGGGGGCTGTCAGCAGGTACAAGAAACACTAAAGTGGTTATATTCTTGCTTTTCTTTTCTTTGGCTTATTCCAAGCTAAATGAAATCTTCAGAGCTGTGTCATTTGTACTTTCTCTCTTTCTCTCTCTCTCTCTCTCTTTCTCTTGGAACAAGGTAGAAGTTGTGTCTATTTCCTTCAGATGACAGATTCTATTGATCTAAGCCCCAAATTCATACACTTTTAAACATATGAATATCATTGCTCCTATGTAAAGAAAACTTTCTTCAGAACAGCCCTTGACCACGTTTAAGTATTTTGTGTTATTGTAAGTGCTCTAATAGTGAACTTTTAAATAAAATACTATTAAGAGACAATGCAGCAGCTGAATTCTTGCATTATGTATTTATTTGATGCTTTTAAATCATTTTTATTCTGGGATAGAACAGAACGTAGGGACTTGGGTCATTGCTTATCATTTTTCCTAGGCACTATCCCCCACTGACGCGATGTTGCTACAAAGATGTAACAAACTTTTTATAACATCTGATATTGTGGAATCAAACTGAGGACCTCATGCAAGTTAGGCAAATGCTCTGTCACCAAGTTACATCCCTAGATCTATAACAAACTTAAACATGTCATGTAGAATACAGAGAAATATAACTCAACCCGGAAGTAAACCAGTATTTTCTTATGGAGATAGTGTGAATAGGCACAGTGGCACCATAACTTGGTATCACTACCTAAAATGTGGTTTGTGGTGGGGCCCTAAAACACAGATGCTTCAATAGCTTTCATTCCTTGTCTCTTACTCTCATCCTATCAACAAATTACCCTTTAGTATGAATCTACATGAAAGTACAGTTTGAAATTCATTTTTCCCCTCAGTATTCTCTGTTATCACCGTGGATGGAAGCTTAAATTTCTTATTCCTTGAACACTAATTCCTGACCAATCATTCATTTGCCTGAAAGTATGCAATGTGTCTCTGTAATGTTTTGCACAGGTTTACCCATATCTTTTCTGCTTCTGCTCTAGTTCTTTTCTGTCAATGTACATTTTCTTTCCACCACCATCACTGCAATAAAATATGCTTTCTGCATAGAATATGCCTTCTCCTCAGGCAGTTAAAATATTCCAATAAACATACACTGTTATGCTATATTACAAAAATAAAGGGAAGATTAGAAATTCCGTAGTTAAGTAACATGGCCAAGGACATGTAAAATAGTCTTGATGTTTTGTATCTTATGTTTTAAAAGATATATGCTGGGTGCTGGGCTCATACCTGTAATACTAGTTACTTGGGAGGCTGAGCTCTTAAGACCTCATATTGATGACCAGAAAGTCATCAGTATGACTTAATTTTAATTTTTGATTGTATTTTATTGTAAAGGTCATGTAGAGAAGGGTTTCAGTTACATAAGTAAGGTAATTGCTTTTTGAATAGTGTTACCCCCTCCCTCATTTTCCCACTCCCCCCCCCCAATTCCCTTCTCCAATTTGTGAAGTTCTCCATGTCTTTCCATTTCCTTATGATTGGGCAATGTCATTCTTTCTGATATAAGCATAGAATTCCATTGTGTATATATACTGCAGTTTCTTGATTCATTCATCCACTGAGGGACATCTGGGTTGATTCCATAACTTAGCTATGGCAAATAATGCTGTAATGAACATGGTTGTGCTGGTGTCTTTAGTGTGGCCTTGTTTGTTGTCATATGGGTAAATGCCCAGGATTGGGATTGTTGGGTCATAGGAGAGCTCTATGGTAGATCCTTATAAATCACTCTGCACCAGAAAAAGTACAAATGGATCAAACACTTCAGTGTAAGACTAGATACGCTGAAAATATTACAGAAAGGGATAGGGGAAACCCTAGGGCTCCTTGGCACAAGTCAAAACATCTTAAGTAAAGATCCAGAAAAACAACAAATTAAAAAAAAGCTAGATAAATGCGTCAAACTGTAGAGATTCTGCATGGCAAAGGACATAGCTAGCAAGATAAATAGAAAACCCACAGATTGGGAGAAGATTTCTACTAGCTATGCATCAGACAAGGGCCTCATCTAAAATATAATTAGAGTCAAAAAGTTTTGCTCCCCAAAAACAAATCCTCAAAGAAACAACCCCATAAACAAGTGGGCTAAAGACTTGAAGAGTGATTTCTTCAAAGAAGTAAGAATGGCCAATAGACACATGAGGAAATGTTCAATATCTCTGGCCATAAAAGAAATGCAAATCAAATTCTACCTCACACCAATTAGAATGGCCATTATCAATAAAACTAGTAACAGATGCTGCCAAGGATGTGGTCCAAAAGAGATTCTTATCTTAAATTAACCACCAGTGGTGGAGCTGTAGCTTATGTGATAGAATGCTAGCCTTGAGCAAAAACTTTAGGGGCAGTGCCCAGTCTTTTAGTTCAAGCCCAATGACTACCACATTTAACTTTCCTGCAGTGATCAGGGAAGGGCATTTGAGGGAGATGATGTCACATTTTGAACAATGCCTTGTATTTCCCAAGGAAGGTCAGTCATTTAAGAAAATTACAAATAACCTGATGTGACTGAAGTTCATAATATGTGTGGAGACAAAGGACTAGAGCCACATTCGTGGGGATGCACGCCACTAGTTGTGTACATTTAAAACAAGATAGAACTATTAAGATGTTTTATTTGAAAACAGGATGACCCATTGTAACAATGAGATATACAAGACACTGTTGAAAACGAGCTTTACAACTTTGCAGGTGAGGGGGATGGGAGGGAGGAATTGGGGAGGAAAGGGATGATAGGGGAAAAACAAAGGAGGGGTAACAATCCTCAATAGGAAACAGACTCATTACCTTGTTCCTATAACTGTAACCCTTTGTACAGTAATGTTACAATAAAAATATATTTTAAAAAGCAAAAATAGTTTTTGATTTAACATGTTTCAAAATATGTTTGGTTTGTTCTTTGAGACAGAATCTGGCTTTGTGTCCCAGACTTGAACTTGTGGTTTTCCCACATTAGTCTAAATGCTGGGATTACAGATATGTGTGTCACTATCTGGCTCAAACTTTGAAAAGCAAAATTATCCAAAATTTGCCTATTGATAGTATTTTACCAACTCATTTGCTTTATACTACCTATCATCTATATCTATCTACCTATCATCTATCTATCTATCTATCTATCTATCTATCTATCTATCTATCTATCTATCTATCTATCTATCTATCTATCTATCTATCTATCTATCTATCTATCTATCTGCTTATTTGCCTACCTACATACCTATGTGTCATCTAATTAGTATGGGTTTGGTTACTGTACCAAAATATTAGAGGGAAATTAAGTTTATGATGGAAGTTTATTTAGCTCACAAGTTGGGAGGTTCAAGAGCATAGTATTGGAATCAGCTTAGCTTTGATTGAGACTTCATAGCATCAAAGTGTTTAAGGCAATAAGAAATCACATTTCTAAACAGGAAAACATAGATTTAGAGTCTATTCATTCTCATGAAAATTAGTCAGGGTTCCACTTTGCTTATTCCCATGAACCTTAAAGGTCCACACAACCTCTCAATACCACCATCTTCAGCAACATGGTTGGGAAAGCACACTTATATCATTTCCAAATCACAGCACTGTCAATTGTGTATCAATGTGATCTATATACATATGTGTGAATGAACGTGCATGTGGGGACACACACACACACACACACACACACACACACACACAGGTTACACTTCAGCCAAATGTGAGCAGGCTGACAATGATCAGTTTAGAACTAACTACCAAAAGGGCTGGGGAGGTGGCTCACTGGTAGAGTGGTTGACTTGCATTCATGAAGCCCTGGGTTCGATTCCTCAGCACCACATAAGCTGAAAAAGCCAGAAGTGGTTCTATGGCTCAAGTGGTAGAGTGCTAGCCTTGAGCTGAAAAGCTGAGGGACAGCGCCCAGGCCCAGAGTTCAGGCCCCACGACTGACCAAAAAATAGAGGAAATAACTACCAAAAATTTTGAAGCAATACTTAATTCTTGGTAGGAATTTAACAACATTTTGTCATATTACTTTGAGTATCTTTTCATAAATTATAGTAGAATGGTAAAAAGAATAATGATTGAGCAACACTGTTGGTAAAGTAATGTGTTTGGAAAATTAAGCCAGTAGCAGTCCTTCCATGGTGCCAAAAATGGAGTTAAGTTAAACTTTGTTTTTGTTGTATTTCATTTTCCTTTTCTTGTTCATACATATATATATATATATACATACATACATACATACATACATACATACATATGTATGTATGCACAAGACTTTAAAAAGTCTTCAATACAAATAATGCATTCAAGATTTTTTGTTGGAGGACAAAAATGCAAGAATGAGGAAACATACTTGTGCTCAGATTTGGCAAGTCTTCGTCCTTTTTGGAACACATTTATTCTTTCATACAAACAGGTTAACACATCATTAAATGTCTGAATTTGCCATATATCAAAGTGCAGACAATACAGAAATGGTGTCTGTAGAGCTGAGTAGTAAATTGAAGTAACTTTTCCAACTGAGAATTTAGGGGAAAAAAGGAGCTCAGCCAGCTCTTGAATTGAAGAAGAAGAAAGAGTAATACATTTATAGATTTAGGATTTTAAGGCTGTGGGAAGGTAAAACAAATATTTTATAAGTACTTCTGTCAAACTTTCCTCTTAAGCGGTATTCCTATTGGAAAGATTTTTTTTTTTAAGAAATAAAACAGCTTCAACATTCATTTATCTCAACAGCTGCAGGTACTTGAACCTCAGCGTTGACAGTGTCCACAGCCTCTTGAACAATGAAAGTGGAAATTATCAGAGAAGCAAACCATGTCTGAATGCAGTTAAGTGCTCTGTAATTACACACCAGCATTACCATTTGGCTGCTGGTGGGCCCCCCGTGGGCACAGGTGCCATAAATGCTCACACACACACCCAATCAAATCTGCAAAAACCTTTAATTACTTATCATTCTAGACACCTTTACCTTTAATAAAAGGATAGCTTTACTATTGTTCCTACTTTCTCTTACTCTTTCTTTCTCTTTTTGTTCTTATATATAAAAAAATCCCTTTTTCCTCTAAATATTACTGTGCTATTTTATGAGAAGCTGTTGCTATTGGTGAATGTGAAGGTAATGTAGAAGGAGAGAGAATGTCTACACTTCCTCTGAGTGGCTCCCCGGGTTCTGCTGTTAAAAAAAAAAAAGTAATAATTGTCTTTACTTCTCTTGTGCATAATGTAGGGCACAAAGACTCCAGAAAGAGAATTTAAGTGCCTACAGCTGTTGAGATCAAGGCAGCAATGGAAAAAAAAAAAAAACTCAGGAACTCAAAATCAGTACTGGTTGTGTATTCCATTTGATGTTTACAGATCAGTTTTTCATTATTAAAAGGATTTATATTCACAAAGAAAATTATTAATTGTTGCTGAATATAAAAAGAACAGGCTTTTCTGGCAACAACAAATGTCCATTTTTGAAGCTACCAGCCTACCAAAGTACGATTGTAAAATATTCCCTAAAAGAAGCACACAAACCGGCAAAGGAAGTGACAGCAGCCATCTCAGAAGAATCCCAAATCTCTGCACACACAGTAATCTCAAAGATTACTGCTGTGGTGGTAATGAAGACTGGATAGCTCTCATGCAGAACTCAAGTTTCAAATGTTTTATTGATGGAGAGAAACAATTCAAATATATATATATGTATATATATGTTTGTATATATATATATATATATATATATATATATATATATATATATATATATATATATTTGAGTCCCTGCACTCTTCAGCTCAAGCCCTCTATCGCTTGAACCATAGTGCCACTTCCTATTCCCTGGTGGTTTATTGGAGATAAGAGTCTCACAGAGTTTCCTGCCTGGGCTGGCTTTGAACCTCGATCCTCAGATCTCAGCCTCCTGAGTAGCTAGGATTACAGGTGTGAGCCACCGATACCTGGCTCAAAAATATATTGTTTTAAGGAAAGATATATTCTAGTAGCTAATGCCCAAATTACTATGCTTTTCAGGCTGAAATGTAAGAACATTTAAGTATAATCTTTCTCCTTCTTTTCCCTCTCCCTGTCCCCGATTCTCTGCCTCTTGTTCTCTCTCTCTCTCTCTCTCTCTCTCTCTCTCTCTCTCTCTCTCTCTCTCTCTCTCTCTCTCTCTCTCTCTCTCTCTCTCATGCTCATGCTATTGTTCTTTTGTTTTCTTGAGAAAGGCTCTCAATATTAATGTAGCTCTGGTGGGCCTTGAGCTCACAATCCTCCTACATCCCTGAGTGCCTAGATTACAAGAGTGTACCACTATACCTGTCTCAAATTTTCTTTTTCAGTGATTTTTTTCTACTTATCTATGTGATGCCTTAGAAGTGAAACATAGATGCTAGTTGTGATGGTGCATGATTGTACTGACCTACTTTCGTGTACTTAGGAGGTAGAGGTAGGAGGATCATCATTAAAGGCCAGCCTGGGCAAAATTCGTGTGAGCCTGTACCTGCAAAACGCCTGGAGATGTGAGGGAAGTAGTACAGCAAGCATGAGGCTCTGAGTTCAACCTTCAGTAATGCAAGATAAAAAGCTGAAATATGTAGGATTTTGAGGCCACTATTATACCAGAGATATTCTGCTTACATTTTTTCAGAACTTCTTACAAATTACCTCATAGAATACTACATCTGCAATTTATAAGGAATCATTTAATTAGAATATAATATTTACTTCATCTCTCTGATCAAGAGGATTGTCATATGGGCCCTTTAAATGTTTTCTAATTAATAGGGACATAATGTATCATTTTCCACATTTTGAGATATGTTTTTTTCCCATTCCTAATTAAAACATATAGGAAGCTTTCGAATAATTGGTGTTTTCCTAGACAAAATATGTGTGATGTGGAGTTGATGGAGACTTTTTAAAACCCAAGGCTATAAATGTTTGAAATAAAATAGACTTACATTTTATTTATTGTTTCAGAAGGAAATAAGCAACACTGGCATGACTTTGCGAACATTGGAGAAACCTCCAGAGAAAATGATTATCTTGTGCTAAATCTTTATGACAGGCCTTAGGTGCTGTGCAGAGTACTATTGGTTCCTTAGTTGTGGTGTGAGGTTCTGTGCATTTGTGGGGCTCTAAGGATCTCTGAATGCAAGCAGAAGGTACTCATTAGCTGAATTATCTTGGAATGGTCCCTGACTTATCCTGTTGGGTTTTATTGTCCTAAAGTAAAGTCTGTAAAGCTGATAGAAAATGGATAGTCTCATAAATATATGGAAGACATAAGTTCATTTATTACTGTTCCCTGAATGAATGCTAATGTGACAGATTTGGTTGTAATCAACAATGTTTTCCTTTGATCAATTAAGGTGCTCATTATTAATAGTTCCAGGTCACCTTAGCATCATTTTTCTTCAACCTTATGCCTAAAGTGGAGAGAAAATAAGTCTGGTAATCATTCAAGTCTATGGAAGGTAGGAACATATTTGCTATTATTGACTATTATATTTTCACACTTAGAGTTCCCATTCAAAACTATTGGACCCACAAAAGGTTGATACTAAAATGATTATACTGAGATATGTTTGATTGAAATTACATTTTCCCCCCTAGGTTTTAGTTACAGTTCTTATGCTCTTTTTGATCCACAAAGACTTTGAACTAAAGTTCGTGCTGGGCCTTCAGTCTCAACCTTTTTGACAAAGTCGTTATCTTAAATAACATAGAACTCTAATGCTTTTGGATTTGCAAAGCCATGACTGCAGGCTTTTAAAATACTTTCATAATGGAGTAAAATTAATACTGTAGGAAAGCCATACAAACACATGACAAGTACAGTTGGGAGAAGCATTTATAGTAGCAGCTAAACTGAAAACTAAGAGATAAGAATTTACAAGGTAAGGAAGTGTGGATGTGTCTGCACAGTGGAAACATTGCACACAAAGTCCTTGAAGTGAGAAAAATGTACAGTCTGAAGAACTTAAAAAGGCTGAGTATAACTGGAGCATTGAACACACAGGATTGATGGTTAGGCTAGGGAAGCGGGACTTGATACAGCAGCCTGGAAAGCCATGTGCAGGAGCATGTTGTTAAAGACAATGTGATGTTCAAGTGTTTTAGACTAAAGGGGAGGTAATTACTTTTGCACTTTGGGAAAACTCACTCTGAGTGCAGAATGAAGAATGGGTTGAATAAAATGTAACTGCAGCAGAGAGACAAGGAGGCTATCCAATGTGGGAAGAAGAGGGGAGGGAGGAAGGAAGGGAGAGGAGAGACTAAGAAAAAGCAGAGGATAGGGAAATAAAGAAGAGAGAGAGGGAGGGAGAGTTAGAAGGAGGGAAAGAGAGGGTTGAGGGAAAGAAAGGGTTGAGAGAGAGAACTGCTTGACAACAGAAACCAATTTGAACAATTTGAGTTTAAGAGGAAGATATATTTGGATTTCTTAGATTCAGAGATGTACACCATACTTTAGTAAAATAGCTAAGAAGTCATATAATTATTATTATTTTTGGTCCCAGAAAGTTAGGGAATTAGAGAAATATGTTATGTTTTAAGTATGTGAATTTCAGTGTTTTTATAGTCAGATTGAAAATGGTTAGAGTCAGTAATTAAAAGCCAGATGTTAGAACAAGGTTAATTGGGTTCTAACAACTTTCTGACACTTGGTAGATGCATGATCTTGCAAATTGTTTAAATTTTCCATAGCTCAATTTCCTCTGTAATGTAGTTAGAGTGACTACTAAAAAGTTTATTGTGACAGTTAGTGAGAAAATGTAAATTATGTACTTGGAACTGTGCAGAGTAGAGAGTAAATGCTATGATGTTAGTTATTATTGTTGTTAAAGAAACATGCAAATGGAGAACACTAGTAGGCAACCATGTATTTTGTTTTGAAGATTCAAAAGAGATTGGTTATTTGTAAATTTGTATCTTATTAAATATCTGTTTATATTGGAAATAAATGAGCCCCATTAAGAAATCCTAATAGTTACAACTGACTTCTTATCAATTTAAAAGTAAAACTGATGCAATATTAAAATGTTTAGAGGTCTACCAATTAAAAAGCATTCTAGAGATATATTATTATCACTCTCAATTGAGTATATAAGAACATACACCTCAGTATTATATAATAATGCCGTGAATAAAATATAAAGTGTTAATATTCTACAAGGTAAGAGTAAAATCTTGTATATATCCATGAGACAATATAATTTCACGGAACAAAATCATAAGGTTATAGTAAAATTTAGTTGGCAGAAATTTGAATTTCTGGAATGCCCTCAGTGAGAATGAGAGTTTCTGTACATGTTGAGGTTGGACATTATATTACAGCACACTATGACACGGCAAAATAGTCAGGGCAGCTTATTATCATCATCATCATCATCATCATCCTGGGTCTCTGAACTCAGGGCTGGGCACTGTCTTTTAGCTTTTTCACTCAAGGCTAGAGCTCTACTACTTGAGCCACAGTTCCACTTTCAGCTTATGTTTTGGTCATTCATTGGAGAGAAGGGTCTCACAGACTTTCCTTCCTGAGCTGACTTCAAACTTTGATCTCAGCCTCCTGAATAGATATAATTATAGATGTGGACCGCTGGCACTCAGTGTCAGTTTTGTTATTTTCATCAAGGAATTTATGATTACTGTAGAGGTGGTCCTGAATAAACCCAAGAGCAATATAGAAGATACGCTGTCATGTCATAGTCAGGTACTTTTTGGTATGAGTTGGTTATATTAGGCTAAAGCATAGTAACACAATATTAATAATGGCAAACATGTTTTGAGCACTGTATTCTAAGCTATGTTAACAATTTAATTATGTGATCTCCTTTTAATTCCTATAGCATCTTCACTCCTCAGATGTCAAGTCAAGGGCTATTCATGGTAAAGTGATGGCTTGAGGTACTACAAAAAAAGATGAAGTGAGGTGTATGGAAAGGCAACAAGTCAGCAAAGGAGAAGAACAGCAGGGAAAAGACTCACTAAGAGCAAGAGGACCATCAAAGCAGTTGAAAAAGGAAGGTATGGACAAACAGAAAGGAAGAGATGTGTGTGCTCTGAATACTCATTCAGTCCTGTGAACTGATTCAGGGTCTTTGTGAGGATGTTGAACCTAAGAACACTGTTCAGAAGTTTGGGGAGGTGATGGAGAAATCTTCCTGAAGTGTAGCCAGCTTGCATGGCTCAGTTCTGAATACACTGGAGGTGTCCTCTGAGAATCCATTCCTGGGAATAATCAGGTAGCCATATTATTTAGACAGATCCAAGTGTGGATCTATCCATGTAAAGTGGCTTCTTTCAGGCCTGGGAATTTTGGTGTTGTATAATGGTAGAATTGTGAAGTTTGTTTTCCCTGTGATGGAGTCCTGTCATTCTCTGTTATAATCGCCCCATAACAAACTACCCCAGAACTTAGTGGTTTAAAACAGCCATTTCATTATATCATATGATATAGACAGTTGGGTAGGACTTGCCTATATGATTCTTATTCTTTTGTGGTACTCGCTGGGGTGATAGTATAGTATGTTGACTGGTATTAGAGATCCAAGAAGTCGTCGTGGCTGTGTATTGTACATTGAAAAGGATGACTGGAAGTACAGCCCAGCCAGAATTTTGACCAGAGTGCTCTCATTGGACCTCTCCAATATATCTGTCTCTGAGCAGATATATATCAATCAGCTTTTCCCACAGTAAACAGTTCAAGAGATCCACGTGGGAGCAGCAAGTACTCTTACAATTTTACTTCTGTCATATTCTGTCAGTTAAATAGGTCAACCTCTAAGGACAAATCAGATTCTAGAAGTGGGAGTGAGGAACTTAACTGCTTCTCAAATATAATCACATACCTTCTCATTCCAAGTAGACAACATGCAAGTCATTTCCGTGGGTCCAAGAGTTTGACGTTCTCCTGGCACAGACGCCTTCCCAGCAGCAACACTATTCCCCTCAAAGCTCTCAGCAGCAATGTGTGAACAGTGTTTTATTCACTTTAAGACACATCTAGTTTTTCCAAGGAGCAGTCCTATTTGATACTTTCAAGTCAATTGGGTTCAAGGCTTGGGCTGACCGTGGTTTTGAATGTTTACAAAGACATACAATCAGAACTGGAATTATCCATTCAGATGAGGCAGGAGTTTCTGATGTAGTGACATAGCTAAATCTAGGAATCAAACTATAACCATGGCTCTAATAATCCCTTTGGATGTATTCTTCTCTAAAGGCAGCTACCCCTCACATGCATATATCCAGGACTTTTTGGTCTTAATCATGGTGCTTTGCAACAGCAGCAAATGGTATACTTTAAAGAAATGAGTGTTCCTGTGATGTGTACATATTCTTGGCCTTCTAGACAAGTGAGAGGTCTGTTGCATGATGGTTAAAATCCAGCTTCCTTGAATATAAAAATCGATTGCCAATAATGACTTGCTACATAAGATCCCTAATGACATCTGCATTTCTTCAGCTTCAATTTTCTCAATGGTAAGGCAGGGAAACGAATTGGGTAGTTTGTACAATGGTATGTAGGTAAGTTAATTGAGGTAGACCATAATAGAAAGGTACTTGGTGCATTGCAAATTTCAATATTACTGCCTGAAGGTACGTTTCAACATAACATACTCATGTCTAAGGACAGTTCAACATTTTATGGATACAAAACTAATTATAATAATGTCTTTGTTAATACAAAAAGCATTAAATAATACTTGATCCACTACAGGATATGACAAAATCAGAAGTGTATAAACAACAGTTTCTTCTCAGATGTTGGAATATTTTGTCATGTTTGTACTCTGAAGCCCAAAGTCAACGCAGAAGCAGATATCTCATCTCACAGATTTGAAAACACTTCTCTTAAGGTAAGTCCCTTAAGTACAGCAAATGACAAATATGTATGCATGAACCCTCAGGGCTATAGGCTTGGCTCAAGGAACACTGGTCTAGCAAGCTATTACCCCTTACTTCAGTTCCCAGTATCACTACCAAACAATAGCAGCCATATGAAAACAAAAACAATGGCAGCAAAAATAGCCATTATTTGAAACCTTCAATTATTTTCCAAAATATAGGGACCGAGTATATATAGGTGAAATATTTAGTCCATCATTACAAACAGTGCGGTACCACACTTATGTAGCTAAACATAAAATGGCTTAAAAAATTAACTGTGGGAAAAATAGCCTCAACAAATTTGACTCCCTAGCTATGATCAAGAAAAAGCCTATTAACAATAATTGGTGGGTTTTCAGAAAGTAAGAACCTATAATTAAATTTTATTGTCTTATAAGTGATTTGGATTAATTGCATCTCTAATGAGTTGATACTCATCCCGCCACCCCTCCCAATTTAATGCAGGAGATGCAGTTTCATAGAATTCAGTGATTTGCTGCAATCCTTGAACATTTTGTTTCCTGCCAAGGCAAATCTGCTCCAAAGCCCATTTCCTCTTAGGATTTACTGAAAAGTGACAGGTGTTGATTTGCTGGTATCTTTCTCAACAGATCCGAATGAGCTAAACAAAATGACTTCTCTACCCATTTAGGCAGAAAAATAAATGGGGACACCAGTTAATGAGGGAATGTAGAGTTAGCCTGACTCAAAGCATTCTGAGCTGTTGGCAGCTGGAATCAAAGGAGGAACCATGCCGACAGTTGCTCATGTTTATTGCTGAACATGAAATTAGAAAAATGCTTCATCTTCTCCACAGGTGCGGGAGCATATAGTTATTAATTGCAGCAAAACACATTTATTGACAACCCCAAGCCTACAAAATCCCACACTCAGCAAATGGTTTTCAAAGTTCATCCAAAAAGCACTTTGGAATCAATACAAAAGCATTGCACAGTTGACGGATCTGTACCGAGGAAAATTCTGTATCCTGAAAGCATGGCATAGACTGTCTCTTAATATTTATGTAGTTGAACATCTTCAATGCTTTCTTTGTTCTTGCTAAAACAAAATCCCCAATTCCACATCGTGTTGATAGATATAACTTGAGAATAGTATCAGTATTTAACTGAGTTTGGTTTTGTTTAGAGATTTTTTTTTTTTTACTACAGTTTTACACTTTTGCTGAGCCATCAATATATTAGGTGATTGGGTCATCCATTAATTTAAGCAAGGACTATTGAACATTTGTTGTTGGGCACATACTATTTAAAGTATGATGGAGAACATAGGCAATACCCAACAGCTTAAAGTTTTATGGGATTTATGCTATGTATATCATGAAGTAACTAGACTATATGACAAGATAGTATTTGATTAACTGCTGAGTTGTAATCAAAGACTTTCAAGAGCCCCCTTAGTTCTGCAGGTGACAATTACTTGAAGGACTCCAAGAGAAAGAGTTTAGAACCTTCCAGTGGAACTAATAGACATTAGTATTTCATGTAGCTGTTCTTCTTCTAACTTATTTCAAGTAGAATATGAGACAACTTATAGAAATTCATACAGCACAACACAATAAGAATAAAATAAGACACAGGTAAATAATTATTCTGCAATGACTCAAGCAGTGAGTTCCGTGCTCCAAATGGGGAACACATAAATTTGTTTGCCTTTTGGAGCTGGGTCTCAGGTTTGGCCCTGAGTTTCTTGGCAACTAGGAGCAAAAAATAGCATTAGGCATAAAAGACAGATGATCCCAGGTGAGAACACACACAATTTGCTAGTTGGTTGTGAAAATAAATACCCGATATCTATATCATTTAAAGGAATATGATGGGATATCATGTATTAAATTATCAGAACTGCTTTTATAAGATGATAGGTTGATTTGGGGCTACTTATCCATCAATGTAGGTCATTACTCTGATAGTCTAGCTTCATTTATTTATTCATCCAATGAAGAGGTATTTCCAATATTTATTGAGAATTTGCTATGTCCTGGAGATCAATTGGCAAAGAAGATAGACTATGTGTCAGAGAAGACAGCCAGTTTGGACAATGGATGATAAACAAAACACATGAAAGTCATTTCAATAGATGACAATACAGAGATGGCAAAACAGGGCTAAATGATGGAGAGCATCTGAAAGAGGGTACTGAGGCACATTTTTCTCAGGACAAGATTAGGAAGGAGATCTAAGAGCCTGAAAAACAGACACTTTGTAAAGTCTCGGGTGAAGAAACAATCTGAATAGGGTGAAAAATATCCAAAAAGGTGTCATGGCTGAACACAGTAAAAGGAAGAGGATTTGAGATGCTTGAGGAAGCATAGGAACTCTGAGACATAGAGATTGTATTTTAAGGGCTGTGGGAAACAGGCTTAATAATTTAAGTAACTGAAATCCTTCATGAATTTTATTTCTTTTAAAACACTGAGCATCAGGTGTTTTGAAATTACCTTGGTTTTATATTTTTGGTAAAAATTGGGAAATGAAAAAAATAGAGGTCTGGGATGTAAGTCAGTATCTGCTATGTAAATTTTTAAAAAAAGATATCTACTTGGTCATGTTGACTGCTGCTACGTAGATTTGAGCAGGATACTTGACAAGCCATGTGGTTCTAAGGCAAATCTTGTGTCAAGTCTGTTTCAACAAATTAATGAAAGGAAATAAAGTTCATAAAGTATATTCCAAAGAGTAGAATTTGGCATAACATTTTTATAACATGATCATAATGATATTATACTATAAAAATGTTGAAACAGATATTCCCAATTGTTCATGGTATTATAAAAATATTAAGTAACAACAGAATGCATAATAGGAATCAAAATGTTAAATGGTTCATCTCCAAAATAATTTGTTTATAAAAATATACTGCTAGGTAACTAAATGAATTGACCCTATAATTGTTGATGATATAAAAATTGTTACAATTGTTAACTACAAATCAATTAAGATTTGGAGGTCTGCCAAATTATGAAAGTTTAGAGTATGTATTATTAAAATATACCTTTGTTCAGTAATTAGGTGACCAGTTTGGTTATCTGCTGAGGCCATTCTTGGTTAATGACAAATGAAGGATCAAAATATTCAACCCTCTCTGACTAATCCTTCTGGTAGGAATGAAACTCATTCTTATTAGTCAAAGGCTCTGGTAGAATTCTGCTTCAGCATATCATCTGGGTTCTTGGACCTTCTTGGTAGTAGCTGTTTGAGGAGTAAGAATTCTATAATTATTCTACACTAAGATTTTCAACAAATAAAAAGATTCCAGCCATTTGTCTTTCCCTGTGACGGTAAAATAATTCCAAAAGAGATGATCTAGGATATACTATGTTTGATCTCTGATTTTATTTTGTGAGGATCCAGTCATATTTCAAAAAGGTTATTATATGATGGCATAACTCATCCTTGGTCCAAATCTGACTGCTTCCTGAAGTGATGAAGCAAAATATTTTCATATATGTATTTTTGTATGTATGATAAAATTGTACATATGATAGTTTATGTATGTATTATATACATATATATGTATTTGTTTTCCTTCATATATTTTTTCCTTCATATATTTTTGAAGCAGGGAAATAGGGTCCTTGGAGATATATTCCTAAAATTATAGTTTAGAGATGGAAAAACTGAAACATGAAATTCTGTAACTTTTGTCACTCACAAATCTGCCACATTTATCAGATACTAAAATTTCTGTAAGTTTCAGAACTTTCTTATCTGTTCTAATAATCTACATTCCTATTTCTATTAACATAGAGTAGATACCAGTCTGAGTTCTTATTTTACAGACATTGAAAGAGTTATTTAAAGAGAACTGACTGTAGTGTCAGCACAAATCTGGGCAATGGGTGGTGAAGCATCCGAGCTGAAGCAGAAATAAGACTTTAATGCCTGTAGCCTTGAAGAGGCAAGGGAAGGACCATTGTTACCCTAAGTCAGAGAGACCTACAGCAATGAAAGAGGCTGGACCAAAGGAACTGTGCTATGTTAGAATACAACCACTTTCCCCATGATAGCATCCTCACAGAAGGAGCTGGAGCCAGGGGAATACATAGCTGACCTTGCACTCCCTTTTCCCACCATTCTCCCATTGGCACCTGCATTGTTGACCTAATCATAAGAGGATCAATGCTATGGCTTCAGTCTCCAGCAAAGAAACATAGAAGAAAGTAGAAAGAGAGCAGATCATAGATTTGGAGGAGAAAACAATGAATGACCAGTTTACATTATATGTTATATGTAATATATGTAATATATTATATATACTAGTTAATAGAAAGCTGTATCCTTATTACTATTTAAATTTCCTAACTTCTCAGTTAATTATTATGTTTCCCCTATAAAATTTAGTTTGTCTTATTCTAAAATCTTGCTTTAATAGATTTTGTTTCTGAACTGTAACTACATATAGAGAAGTGTGTATATCATAAAATATACAGCTTGGAGGAAGTTTGCAAAGGGAACATACCCATGAAACTCTCACACAGGTTAAGAAACACAACTCACCAGCTCCTTAGAAAGCCCTTTTTGTTCCATACATTTTTTACATGCATGTCCCTCATCTGGCTTTTAGCACTAGAGATTAGTCATGAATACTTTGATTATATTATTGGTATCATGTATCATAGAGTAAGCTTGCCTTATTCACATATATGATATATTACATGCAGTTTTGACTAAGTGTGGTTAAAAATAGTAATAACCAGCTAGCTAGCTAGCTAAAGTAATTAACTGAATAAATAAATAAAAAGAAGTTTCAAAAACAAGCATTTTTGCTGAGTATGGGTGACTCACTCCTGCAAATCCTAGCTACTCATGAGGGCTGAGATCTGAGAATCATGGTTCAAAGTTAGCCTGGAGAGGAAAGTCTGTGAGACTGTTATCTTCAAAACACTAGAAGGGAAGCTGTGGCTCAATTGGTAGAGTACTACCCTTGAATACAAAACCTCAAGTATAGTACCCAAACCCTGAGTTCAAGGCCCAACTCTGGCATACGCACACACACACACACACACACACACACACACACACACACACACAAAATAAGTCATTTTAAATTCTTGTGTGAATTACACAGCTCAGTGATACTCAACTCTTAGTCCTGTATCCTGTCATTTGGATTTAATTTGTATGTGAACTGAGTGTTTCTCTGCCTTTATTTTTTGTGAAAATATGCCTTACAGAAAGCAAATAGTGATCCATAAATAAGAGTGAATATGCTTAATTTAAATGATAAAGTGAAAGTCTAAGATTTGTTGGAAGGCTACACTTCTTTACCTTAGTGGAAGTGAGAAGCGTTATGGGAAAAGTAAATCAGACATCGGTAGCACAAGACTGAGCTACAGGCATCTGGAGTGTCATGGATTTTCTTCAATGGCCATCTCCTTGGAACCCATATTCCAGGGATACCAAGGGTCTACTTCTACTGTGGATTCTTTTGTACTTGACCTTTTCAGCTTAGAATGTTTATACAATATTCTTGTTGTTTTATGATAATATAGATGGCCGACTCTCATTGTCAGATTATAGTATACTGTCTGACTATACCATTTTTCCTATGCTTTCTTTTAATGATGGTTATTTGGCAGTGACAGTGTTATTTCTTCAGCCTATGGCTACTGTGAATATCCCTGTACCTGTCTTTCAGAAATATTTGTGTTTATTTATTGGAGGCATTGGTCTATGAGGAGAATGGCTGAACCAGAGACTGTACAATGTGATCAGCTTTAGTATATATGTTTTCAGTTTTTCACACTTGTTTACTGATGTATATTTTCACTAGCATTGAGTTTCATTTGCTCTCCTCTCTGGCTTGCACATATATTGTCTCTCTTCTTTTTTATTTTATTTATTTTTTTGTCAGTCGTGGGGCTTGAACTCTGGGCCTGGGCGCTGTCCCTGCGCTCTTCAGCTCAAAGCAAGAGTGCCCTACCACTTGAGCTAAGCACCACTTCCAGTTTTCTGAGTGGTTTATTGGAGATGAGTATTGTGGACCTTCCTGCCCAGGCTGGCTTTGAACCTCGATCCTCAGATCTCAGCCTCCTGATTATCTAGGATTACAGGTGTGAGACACCAGTGCTCGGCAAAGTCTGATGCCCTACCGACTGAGCTATCCAGGCTCTCTGTCTCTTATATGTATATTGTCTCTTTTCTTCTTCTCCTTCCTCCTTCTTCTCCTTTGTGTATTTTCACTGTTGTGTCAAGTATGTGGTGATATTTCAATGTGGTTTGTGTTTGCTTTTTCTGTGGTAACTGATGAAGCCAAGCATCTTTTCATGTGTTTACTGGCCATGTGGACATCAACTGTTTACCAAGAAGTCCTAGCTCAAAATTTTGACTTTCCCTCTATTTGTTACCATGTTATTTCTTTCTGATAGGAGTTATTTTATATTTTCTAGTTGTGAGCCCTGTGTTAAATTTGGTGTGTCTAGGTTGAAAACAAACTTTACAGCTTCGGGGGCGGCGGGGGGGGGGCAAGGGAGGGAGGAGTTGTGGAGACGGGAGGGAAGGGATGGTAGGGGAAAAACAAAGGAGGAGGTAACAATGCTCAATAGGAAATGTACTCATTACCGTACTCATGTAACTGTAACCCCTCTGTACAATATTTTTACAATAAAAAACATGGATTAAAAAATGGTGTGTGTAATTATTAGATTTGATTTTAGGCATATTGATAGGTAAGCAAATATAGTGTTGCTTGACCATTAAAATGAAGGCAATTGATACATACTATAATGTGGATGAACTCTGATAATTTGCTAGGTGAAATAACCAGTCACAATAAAACAAATATCACAGTATGCCATGTATATAAGGCGCCTGCCTAGTGGAGTTAAATTCAGAGGCAGAAAATAGAATGATGACTGTTAAGGGTAGAGGGAGGAAGGAACGAGGAATAGGGGATTTTGCAGGGGACGCTGATGAAATAGGGTCCCTCTAGGTAGTCCAGGATAGCCTTGGACTCATAATATTCTTGTAGCCCTCCCCCCCAAAGAAGTTACATAATGGATGATTGTTTTTATATGACATGTCCAGACAGGCAGGTCCTCAGAAACAAAAACTTGATTGGTAATTACTGGGGAGAAGGGAATGATAAGAAATTATGGTCCAAGGGGTTCTGGGTTTCCTTTTATGGCAATGAATATATTCTTGAATTAGATAGTAGTGATCATTGTATAACTTTGCAAATGTATTAAATGTCACTGAATTATAAAAACAGCTAAAAGGGCAAATTTTATGTGATGCGTCTTTTACCATAATAAAAGTACTATTATTCGTCTTCTTAAAAAAAATGGTGTGTGTGTGTGTGTGTGTGTGTGTGTGTGTGTGTGTGTTTCCTGTGAGCAAATGCAGGTCATCTGATGCATTCTTTTTTTTTTTTTTTTATTTGTCAGTCATGGGGCTTGAACTCTGGGCCTGGGCTCTGTCTGGGAGCTCTTCAGCTCAAGGCTTACCATTTGAGCCACAGCCCTTTCTAGTGGTTAATTGGAGATGAGTCTCATGGACTTCCCGGCTCAGGCTGGTTTTGAACTGTGATCCTCCTATCTCAGCCTCCTGAGTAGCTAGGATTTTAGGCATGGCATCCAGTTCTTTTAAAGGCTTTCTGTATTTCTTGTGAATATGCTATGATTAATCAAATCAGATCCTTATTGTCTCACATTTGTATAATGATCAACTATTCAGCGCTGTCATTACTTACAGTATACATTGTTGAGTAAATATCCTCATTTAGTAAATTTCCAACAGATTGTGGGGGATTGTAAACTAGAGATGGTCCAACTTCCTCAATAAAGGTGAACCCACTTTTAGGCTTTTTTTCTGGAATATTCTTGTTTTCATGCCTTTGCTTTCTCTGAATTTGCTCTGGAGCATTCTTTTTATCTTATGAAGTAAATGTTTTTGAGATTCCTACTGCAAAATCAATGTGAAATATATATTGTAATATAGAAGTTTACATTCATTTTCTGTTAAAATGCTACTAGAAGGAGAGAGGAAAAGATGTATTTTTTCAAGTTTGTGCCCAGTTATTTTTCCGAAATTGCTTCTATAAATGACATATTTTCTTTCATTATACCCTCTAATAGGCCTTTATTTGTATTTATTGAAACTATTACTTTTGTATATTGATTTTGTACCCAGCAACTTTGCTAGAATGTTTTATTGTTTGTTATTTTCAGTTGTTTCTTTAGGGTTCTAAGATTTCATCTACAAATAATTATTTTACTGTCCATTGACAATTTTGCTTCCTGTTTTTCATTGAAATTTCTTTGAACTAGTTCTTCTGAAAGAATTACAAATAATAGCAGTGATAGCTGATATGCTTGTTATGTTTCTGATCTTAGAGGATATTTCTAGCCTTTTTCTCTTAAGTACAATCATGTTAAGAAATTACCAGATTTTTTATTTTATATTCACATTCATATAATAATATTTGTATTTGTGTTTTGTGTTTTGTGTTAATATCTATGATATATTTGGAGTTTAAAAAAGACATATCAGAGTTGAGAATGTGGCTTTGTGGTAGAGTGCTTGCTTAACATGCATGAAGCCCTGGGTTCAATTCTTCAGTGCCACATAAACAGAAAAAGTGGTGCTGTGGCTCAAGTGGTAGAGCTCTAGCCTTGAGCAAATGAAACTCAGGGACAGTGCCCAGGCCCTGAGTTGAAGCCCCAGGACTGGCAAGATAAAAATAAAAGTAAATTTAAAATAAAAAAAGACATCTCAATCCCCAGAAAATCATCCAGAGCTAGAGATTTTTGTTGAGGAAGGGTAATTTTGAAATTATTTCATTTAAAACAATTGCTCCTTTTAGATATTCTTTTTGTTTTAGTTTTGGAAACTTGTATTTTATATGTCCAGTTCACCTAAATTGTTTTACAACTTTGTATGGAGTTAATTATATAACTAATTCACTTAAAATAATTTTTAAAACTTCATATGAAATATGAATATACCTACATGTTTATTAAAACATGTTGGTGAATTTCTGTGTTATATCTCTATTCTTTTTTTCTTCATTTGGTTTACTAATAGTTTAATCAA
Source organism: Dipodomys merriami (assembly GCF_024711535.1). Taxonomy (NCBI): domain Eukaryota; kingdom Metazoa; phylum Chordata; class Mammalia; order Rodentia; family Heteromyidae; genus Dipodomys; species Dipodomys merriami. The sequence continues at coordinate 23,653,682 of NW_027202270.1, read as the reverse complement.
CCTGCCCTGGTTTATCAAAAGTTCTTGCATAGTTGTTGTTTAGGAGAAAGTTTATTAGAATGCCATTCAATAGAAAAACAATGACAGGCAGCTAGACTGGAGGGGATTATAGTGCTTCTTTGTTAGGAATCATTGATTTTTTTTTTGCTATTACCCTTACTAATTATAAGTAATATTATGCATTGCTGCTCTATTAATTCCTTTCTATTGTTTTGATAATTAATTTGTCTTCACTAAGAATTCTACTCTGCAACCATATTATCTAAGACCATGCATAGATTTTCATTTTAAAATTTATTTAATTTATTCTTTCCTTTTTCCTTTTCTTCTTCTTTGTTGTTATTGTTGTTGTTGTTGTTTTGGTCAGTCATGGTGCCTGAACTCTGGGCCTGGATGCTGTCCCTCAGCTTTTCAGTTCAAGGCTAGCATTCTACCACTTGAACCACAGCGCCACCTCCATTTTTTTCTGCTTATGTAGTGCTTAGGAATCGAACCCATGGCCTCATGCATGCAAGGAGAGCACTCTACCACTGAGCCACCTTCCCAGCCCCCTTTCTCAAGGCTTGAGTATTGCAGACAAGAAATGTACAACTTAACTACATCTGCAGATGCCCAGAGATGCTTATCTCCAATGTCTTAATTCCAGTTATATTTTGAATAATCTATAACTTGAGGTCTCACTTTTGGTTGGTGTATAATAGTTGTACAAAGAGATTGTTTGATATGTGTATATATGATTATCATGCACTTTGATAAAATTCACCCCATCTGATTTTACATATATATATATATATATATATATATATATATATATATATATATATATATATATATATATATTTTTTTTTTTTTTTTTTTGGCCAGTCCTGAGGCTTGAACTCAGGGTCTGGGCACTGTTCTTGAGCTTCTTTTGCTCAAGGCTAACACTCTACCATTTGAGCCACAGCCCCACTTCTGGTGGTTTTTTTTTTTTTTTTGTTGTTGTTGTTTTTTGGTTTATGTGTTTCTGAGGAATCAAACCCAGGGTTTCATGCATGCTAGGCAAGTACTCTACTACTAAGCTACATTCTCAGCTGATCAATAATTCTTGTTTAAAAAGTGACAAATTTGAATAAGTTCTGTAGTTTTTAATTTCTATCTTTATTACAGAGTGAACATATTGCAAACATTGTACTTTAGAAATGTTAATAAAAGTTCCTTTGTGAGTTAACTTGACATATGGTGAATATAGTTAATTTCCATGGACATATGCAAATTAAGTATATGTTTAATATTTATTTATGTAGTTTTTGATATTCCATAGTCAGATATATGTAAATTATTTATTTTTGTACTTTCTCTGATGCTTTTTGGAAGCTTTTGTGGTTTTTTCCTGTGGGGAGGGGAGTTACTTGAGCATAAATTCTGGTCCTTAAAATTCTTCTTGGCTTCTTTGCTTAAGGATGGCTCTTTATCACTTGAGCCACAGTTCCATTTGGTTTTTGCTGGTTAATTGGTAACTGGCTCTTCGATTTATGTGCTTGGGCTGGTTCCAAACTGTGATCATTAGATCTCAGCCCTCTGAATAGCCAGAATTATAGGCTTGAGTCACCTGCACTCAGCAGATTTTGTGTTTTGGATTTAATGTTATACTTGGTAAAAAAGACAAAAACAAAAACAAAAACATTCATGGCATTAATATATTTATTGTGTATTTTAAGATACATAGACACACAGGGAGAGACTGCAAAAGCCTTATATTTTATTAATTTTATCTCTGCATTTACCTTGGTTAACTATTATGTTTATGACTATTTTCGTGTTTTAAATTTGTATGTGTCTGGTAAGTCTCTGCTTGTACTTTAGGTTTCATCCTTTGTTAGGTTAAAGTTGTTTAAATGAATAGCCTTTCAGGTTTCTCACATTTTTGTTTCTTTTGATAATTTGGGAGCCTAGTTTATATATATATATATATATATTATATATATATAAATGTATATATATAAATGTGTGTGTATATACATACATATGTATAAACACATATATACATATATGTACGTGTCAGCTTTTTATTTAACTGTGTCAGTTTACAGCAAAATAGTGATAACTGTATAGGGTGTTGCTGTATGACCTATTCTACTTTTCCCACATATATCCCTTTAAGTAGTATATTTGTCACAGGTGAATACTGATACATTTTTGTTATGTGAAGTATTAGATTTTACCTAATGTTCTTTCCTCTTCAGTGATCCCGTCTGTATTACAGCAGAGTATTAATCATCTTTGTTTTTGTTGCAGAAGATCATGGGACTTCTTGTTTTGGGGTGATTTGGGGGGGGTCAGTCATGGGGCCTGAACTCTGGGCTTGGGCACTGTCCCTGAGCTATTCAGCTCAAAGCTAGTGCTCTACCACTTTGAGCCACGGCACCACTTCTGGTTTTCTGGTGGTTAATTGGAGATAAGAGTCTCATGGACTTTTCTGTTCAGGCTGGTTTTGAACTGTGGTCCACAGATCTCAGCCTCCTGAGTAGTTAGGATTACAGGCATGAGCCTGGACAGGAAAGTCCGTGAGACTCTTATCTCAATCCCCTGAGAAAGCCAGAAGTGGCACTGTGGCTCAAGTGGTAGAGTGCTATCCTTAAACTGAAGAGCTTAGAGTGTCCAGGCCCAGAATTCAAGCCCCATGACTGACCAAAAAAAAGAAGAAGATGAGGAGAAAGAGATCATCTACCTTACCACCCTGGCTGCTGTATGACAATGATCTGTAAGAATATGAAGTTGGATCTGAAGATGATTTTGGGTTGATTTTTATCTAATGTAGTAATCTCTGTGATATACAATGATGACTTAGATTTGGATAGTGACATAGAAATGGAGTATGAAGTCCAAAAATTTGTAACATATAGTTCATTGAAACACAGTGATATGTATGGATAATTCTTACTTTTCTAGTATGTGCTACTCTGTGGATGGTGATATCGTTTCCTGGGGAGATTTTTGAAGGACAAAGAATTTGTCATCACTTCCATTCTTTGTTGGTTTCTAACAATAACTTTTACAGTATTATTGACATAATTTTAAAAACAATTTCATAATGAGATAAACTGGTAAAATAAAATTTTCAAGAAGTTATCCTTGGAAACTTCTTAGTGTTTTCCTCCTAGAGGTGAAACAGGTTGATGGAATATTCCATTGTATCTTCCTAATTTGCAACCTAAATTTCTCTTGTTTTCTCAGTCAAACAGTAGGGCTGCTATTCTGAGACTCAGAAGGGAGGTATAGATTTGGGGAATAACTTTAGTTGTTGCCCTCAACGTACAGTAATTGAAGACATAAATGCTATGGGCCAGCAATAACTAGGTGAGAATAAGTTATTGAAGAAGAATGGGAGGAGAGATAAAAATCAGAAGATTTGAAAGTCCCAGAAACAAAGAAAATTGTGTTTTAAAAGGGACATAGAAGTACATTCTGTCAAATGAGAAGACAAGATTTCATTGAGTCACAAAGATTGTGACTTTATTAAGGTTGACTTTATGGCTGGTGTGGCAAAAGCATACTGAGTTGAAGAATCAAAAGACAGAAGAAACAGTGAAGGAAGACAACTATTTATAAGTAGAGATAAAAGAGAAGCTTAGGTGAACGAAGAGTTAAAGAACAATTATCTTTTTTGGGGGGTCCGGTCGTGGGGCCTGAACTCTGGGCCTGGGCGCTGTCCCTCAGCTCTTCAGCTCAAGGCTAGTGCTCTACCACTTGAGCCACAGTGCCACTTCTGGCTTTTTTCTTTTTGCTTATGTGGTGCTGAGGAATCGAACCCAGGCCCTCAGGCATGCAAGGCAAGCCGTCTACCACTGAGCCACCTTCCCAGCCCGACAATTATCTTTTTACTCTCTCTCTTCATTAAAGGAATTCAGCACAGATGTAGGGGGAGAAAATATTTAAAATAGAGAAGCATCTCCTCTGTTTTCAAAGTAGAGGAAGAGGAAACTATGAATGCCATAGGGATAGGTATGTGTATTTTGTGATGGGAGATGTGGAAGTTCCATCATGATGGCTCTAATTAGATAGATCATTTCCTGAAATCTTAGTAAGCATAGAAATGTTGGCGCTGGAGAAGAATGCAGAAGACTTGAAATGATTGTTGTGGTGAGTTGGAAAGCAAACTAGACAATTCCGAGATGAAATAATTTAAAATACTACAGATGTGTTGTCTTTTTTTTAAAATCCAGGACTTTAGGGCTATCTGGGAAAGGAAAAAATAAAGCTTTAAACCTGGTATTTCTGTCTGATAGAGAGAATTTCTCTTTTGTGACTTTTTTTCCCCTCTCTAATAATCTTTGCAGTACAATTCTACTCTCACTATTGTTTAATTGAAGCAACTTTTCTAAGAGAGACTTCATAAAACACGATTCTATTATTCTAAGTAAAATCTCTCTCCTTCAATTGATTGGGAAAGTTCTCAGGTAGATTTTGAAGTAAAAAACTCATGTCTGCCTTTCTTAATTATGAAGTTATTTGTCTCAATTCTCTGCTTAATCTTTGGTGAACAGTGATATTTAAATACTAAAATGTGCTTAGCTATGGGGTAGAGACAATCGTTTCTAAAACATAAAACATAACATTTCCTTCAGGGAAATTTATGGTGCCCTTAAATGATATAAAGAGGGTATTTTCTTAATATTTGCCAGAAAGCTTCAAAATACATTAACTAGTAAGGTATCAAGTTCACATAAAAATCTAAGATTAGATGGCAAATAAGTCATTTCTAAGATAATATGGGTTATAATGTACTATAAAGGTCAAGTCAGTCTTAGAAATTTCTGTTTTTTCTAGTATTCTGATAACATTTCAATGAAAGAGTTCCAATCTATTTTTATGTGCTCTTGGTTAATAAACATAGAAGAGCATCAGACTTGGGTATAACTCAAATGGTAGAGTGGTTGTCTAGCCAGCATGAGGCCAGGATTTCAATCCAAAGTAGGGCCAAACAATTAAGTACATGATGAATGTGTTTATATATAGATAAGTTTTTGTTAATTAGTAGATACTGGCTCATTTTCCAAAAATTCTCTCATTTTTTTTTAGCTGTACCATGTTTACAACTACTTCACTTTTTCCTACCTCTAGGGTGTGGTTCAAGTGGTAGAACACCTGCCTAATAAGCAGTAGGCCTTGAGTTGTACTCAAGAAGAGTAGAGAGGAGACTAAGATCTGAGCATCATGGTTCAAAGTGAGCCAGGGCAGGAAAGTCTGTGAGACTCTAATCTCCAATTAATCACAGAAAAGGCTAGAAGTGGCATTGTGGTTCAAATGGTAGAGTACTAGCCTTGAGCAAAAGGAGCTCAGGGACAGCATCTGGCCTGGATGAGTTCAAGTCCCAGGACTGATAAAACAAACACTCCTCCTCCTCTCCTACGCTCCCCCTCCCAAATCCCCCAAACAAAAAACAAAGTGTTCTTGTGAGGTTGTGGAGTGAAATCCACCCTGAAGTGAATTGAAGAAAGAATAGAAAAGACAGCTCTGCCCAGCAGGTGAGAAAGTTAGCTCTTTTATTGAGACTTAAATACTGGTATATACAGACCGTTTTACTGTGTATATCCAAACTTGAAATGTAGAAAATGAAAGCAAACCTGTCATTTTCAAACACTCTAAGTGACCTGATCAGAATTACTAAGAAGCAGGATACTGTAAATCTTTCTTTGTGCAAGAATTGTTTTTGTGAAAAGGCATGTATGGGTAGCTTTCATTGGAGACTAAAATATTTTGACAAATCAAAACTTCAACTAGAACCACTGTGACTAAATTTAAGTCTATACATTGCGATGTAAAATGGCACTAATCACATATTTCAGCTGTCAAAATCCCTGGCAGAGTGGATTAGCAAAAAGAGAAGGCATAAAAGAACAAGGCAAAAACAGCATCTGCCAAGGAGAAAAGATGGTTATAAATACAAATTTTATCTGTAGATTCAAATGTTTTCACTAAACATGCCAAGAAAGGATAATTTAGAATCTCAGTAAGAGGATTTTTAAAAAGTCAAAATAAACACAAGAAAGGCAGACATGCAAATAATGGTGAGGAAAGTGGGGGAGAAATCTTCGGTAATTTTAATCTAAAGTTTTATAATCTCATTGAATTTAAATGCAGTTCTAACTTTGAGATATTAGGACACCTGAGATCAGATTTGTTTTTCTTATTGATATTCAGCTGGAAGGGTAAGTCATACATTATTTAAATAAAGAATAATAAATCCATTTGAAAGGACTAGATCAAACTCATACAGATATGTATTATTCTCCCAGAACTTCACAGACTCCAAAGGCAAGCAGAAGACCTGAGAGGTTGGATAGTTCATTTCCCTGCACTTACAGAAGTCCAGAAAGACAGCTTTGTTTCTTATTGATTTTGTAGGCCAGCAGTTGCTGTTCTGTTGGTTTAATTTCACTCATGATTTCTGCTCTATCATCTACGACATTCCATTTACTCAGTAATTAATAAACATCTATTATATGACAACTACTTGAGTAATCACTGAGGAGACCTGGCCTCTTTCATCAGGAAGTAGAGTGGTAAATGGAATGAACAAGAGGCTACTGGAGCTCAGAGAGAAGAATCTAAATCAGATGGAGGGGGTCTAGGAAAGTCTATGCGAGCTGGGTCTTGAGGTCAAAATAAAAACTAGCTAGGAGAAAGAGTGAAAATGGAACATTTCAGAAAGAGGAAACAGCTATGCAAAGATGTGACAATGCCAAAACTGCAGTGAGTTCCAGTCCCATATCCTCTAAGGAAGGCTACTTAAAGGAAATAGCAGGGAACAAGTTTAGAGCAACATGACTCACATATTGTGAGAAGAATAAGGGTTAGAAGCCCTTCAAAAAGTTTCCAGTTTCAGGTGACTTCAGGAAAACAAAGTGAAGTCCCTCTTCTGGAGATTAATGATAGTATATTAACATGGTAAGCAATTCTGTAATCATCAACCTTTAACTCCATCTTGTTTTAATAGAACACTGTTGTATATACAAAGAGTACACCACCATACATGCTTTGGGAAATGTGGAACTAGTACAGGTAACTATGAACTTTGGGTATTACCTTAAACAAATGGAGGGAGCTTGAATAATTTTAAAGCAGGAAGTAAATAGATCCAATTTCCATTTTAAAATCTTCCAACAGCATAGATACCAGCCTTCCTAGCTTTGGAAACTACAACAGGAAGGAATGAAATAGAAATGCAAGAGAAGGTGTTGTGGTGCTTTGGAGTATGACACAGGCAAGCGGAGTTTTAGAGAGGATTTTACAAAACAGAAATAGGACTGTGGGCATGGCTCAAATGATAGAATATCTGCTAGGCAAACAGGAGGCTAAGAGTTCAAACTCTGGTACCACCTACAATAAAGGTAGATAAGTAGGGGCTGGGAAGGTGGCTCAGTGGTAGAGCGCTTGCCTTGCATGCATGAGGCACTAGGTACCAGAAGTGGTGCTGTGGCTCAATTGGTAGAGCTCTAGCCTTTAGCTGAAGAGCTGAGGGACAGCACCCAGGCCCAGAGTTCAGGCCCATAACCGGACCCCCTCCCCCCTCTAAAAAAGGTAGATAAGTAAAAATTAACCTTAAAAAGTAAAGCTAGTGGTGATGGTACATGCTGGCTCTGAACAAGGGAAAGCAGATTATGCAGGAGGCTCATTGGTTTGAGACCAGAAAAAGCTAGTCATTAGTGCCTTATACCTGTAATCATACTGAGGAGGCTGAGTCTTGGAGGATTGTGGTTTGCAGCCAGTCCTAGCAAAAAAGCCTAAGAGACCCAATAACTAGCAAAAAGCAGGGCTAGAGGCATGCCTCAAGTGGTATCCCAGCCAGCAGGTCAATGAATGAGAGGCCCTGAGTTCAAACTTCAGTATCACAAAAAAGGAGAGGGAGATGAACCATACAAGCAATAAACTGAGAAGCTGAGGGCCTAATTCCTCTACCATCAACACAGACTCAGATCCCTCCATTACCACACACATTTGGATGTACCCCAAAAGTGCCCTAGTGCTTCCAAAGGGGGCACCAACTGGGGGGATCAATGAGGGAGTGGAAGTTTGTCTGTTCTGTAGACTAAAGGCACTGAGCAGCCAGCAGTGGCTCCCAGGACACAAATAATGAAAGTTTCTAAAGCAGAAGTAGCACAGAAGAAGATGTATGTGGGTACTATACATACATAAACAAATATAGGATCAGACATATATATGGAGTAGTATGTGTATACATATAGTATATTTACATATATATGATATTCTCTCTATACACACACACACTCATACACTAAGTGTATAATTGTGGGATTATTTGAGGTGATTGAGGGGAGGAAAAAAGAATGTTAGATGGGGAACAGTACTGAAACACATTGCATCTGTGTATGGAGATATCAAAACAGACCATGGAAAGCTGTTGAATAATATTAGTGATGGGGATGGGAAAAATGAAAGTATGCAAACTAGCTAACCTGACAAAATTATTGTGCATGCACATATGAAAAAGTGAAGTTAAAACCACTTTGAATACTTAGCACACACTTAAAAATGAATTAAAATAATGTAAAATGGGTCCTGTCAGGGTGTGGGTACTAGTAGGAAAGAGAGTATAAAGGATGGCAAATAGAGTCAAAATTCTTTTTCGAAATACTTTTTGTACAGATGTGAAAATAGAACAATAAAGCTTGTTGAGATGGGTTTGGGAAGGGGGAAGAAAGATGGAGGTGTGAGTCTGGTCAAGGTGCATTGTATACATATATGGATATGTTGATATGAAATCCCATTGTACAACTAATTGATGCTAATAGAAAATGTATGGTAGCCAGGCACTGGTAGTTAATTCCTCTAATCCTATCTACTCAGGAGGCTGAGGTCTGAGGATCACAGTGTAAAGCCAGCATGGACAGGAAAGTCCTTGAGACTCTTAGCTCCAATTAACCACCAGAAAACCAGGAGTGGTGCTGTGGCCCAAAGTGGTAGAGCACTAGCCTTGAGCAGAAGAGCTCATGTACAGTGCTCAGGCCCAGGGTTCAAGCCCCACCAGTGATCAAAAAATTAAAGGAAATTGTGGAGCAAAAAAGAAAACTGAAACTCAAGATGCTATCATCTGTCCAGGATCACGTATATTGTAGGTTGCAGATATTGTAGGTTCATGATTTGAACCCAAATCTGTCTCGTTGTCCAACTTGTGTTATTTCCACAATGCACAGTGTTATTTCCACACTGCCCCTGTAACCTGCTGTTGTCCACCTGTTGGGCTAGAGTGTTAGTGTTGAGCCTTGGGAGCTGTCAGAGACACCTTGGAAGGGAATGAGGAATGTTAATAGAGTCGGGCACTCTGTAAAATCCTAGTAATAGCTACCACCCTTCTCTCTCCAGGGCCCTTTCCTCCAGGGAGGCTTGTTATCTACAAGAAACATGAATTTGTGAGAAAGAGAAAAATTCCTTACCAACCACATGTGTTAGAAATCAGGCATTTGTAGTCACTTTTATCTTCATGCACATACCATAAAGCATATTTGCTTTAACAATCTTAAGCATTATGTCCTGTTTAAATGACATCTTTTATCATGGAAACTAAGATGTTATAAGGATAAACAGCAGGATTCTTTTTGTGGGTTTACTTACAGGTATTTTCACAATGGAACTAGTGCCTATGTATTGTCTATTGACTGTCTCTTGACATTAGCTAACTTGTGGTGCCTGCTACTATACAGCAGCATTCTCCAATTACTTAAATCATCTGAGTTATGTAGCTGTATAATATGGTGTTGAATTCTGCTAATAGAACATTATGATCAGATTAGTTACTCTTGTGGCAGCTATGATTTTTGAATAATAAACAAATATAGCTCATAATTATATATTGTATTGTGATGAATGAATGTGTCACCCTTACACAGCAGTAACCTATTTTCCCTTTGTTTAATCAAATTTAAAAGGAGATTGAAAAAAGAGTTATGATATGACACCTACTAGAGATGCAGCTAGTAATGGAGCTCCAGGTCAGTGCTTCTGTTCTCACATATGAGCACTTTCAATGACATGAGCAATTTGGATAGCCAGGGATTCCAGTTGACTGAAATGTACACAGACTCACACATCCATCGTCAAGCAAACAATCTTGTGCAAACTCCCCTTCCTTTTAAAGAAAACAATGAATAAAAATAACAGAGATGAACAAGGACTCAGTGCTTTGCCTGCTATTTCTTTTTTTTTTTTTTTTTTTGGGTCCGGTTGTGGGGCCTGAACTCTGGGCCTGGGCGCTGTCCCTCAACTCTTCAGCTCAAGGCTAACGCTCTACCACTTGAGCCACAGTGCCACTTCCGGCTTTTTCCTTTTTGCTTATGTCGTGCTGAGGAATCGAACCCAGGGCCTCAAGCATGCAAGGCAAGCGCTCTACCACTGAGCCAACTTCCCAGCCCATGCCTGCTATTTCTTAAAACCCATCTCCAAAGCCCAGCGCTGGTGTGGTGGCTCATGCCTGTAATCCTGGTTACTCAGGAGGCTGAGATCTGAGGATGGCAGTTCAAAGCCAGCCAGGGCAAAGAAGTCCCTGAGACTTTTATCTCTAATCACCAGAAAACTGGAAGTGGAGCTGTGGCTCAAAGAAGTAGAGTATTAGCCTTGAGCAAAAGTGCTCAGAGGCAGCGCCCAGGCCCTGAGTTCAAGCCCCATGACTGACCAAAAAAAAGAAAAAAGAAAAAAGGCTTTCTCTAAATTGTCACTGTCTTATTTCCTTGGTGTGAAAGGCATATATTGCAAGTTGTAGAGCAGCAAAATTTAACAGATTAGGTTTTAAATTTTGTGCTTATATTAGAATTGTTATAATATTCAATAATAAAAATGACTGCTTAATGCAGAGAGCCATAATCGGTTGTAAAAATGCTTTGAGAAATATTTCCATGAATAATTTAAAGGCCAATATTTTATAAAACCAAATCAAAACAAAAATGACCTTTGCCACTAGACATCAAACTGTGTTGAAGTTTTCATTATCTAAAGGAAATGAAAATGTTCCTCTTTCTACTGCTAAGTATAATGAAGGTTTGGGGAAGTCAATATGAATACCCAGTATGTGATAATCTCAGAACTCATGCGATGATCATTGCTTAAAAGATTATAATCACTCATTTTACCCCTTTTTATTTGCTTTAAGACTATCTTAAAAATTAGTTCCTAGTTATCCAACAAATATTACAGTACTTGGTAACAACAGAGTTTTTTGGTCTATCTTTTTATCCTTAAAGTTCAATATAATAACACATCATTTGGGCATTTGTAAAGATATATTGACTTCATGATCTATAATTTTGGGATGAATATAGGAAGATCATAGGCATATTGCTATTGGGACATGAAAAATAGCTTAAAGTTATAAGATTAAACAGTTGTGTTTCACATGATAGGAGGAATAATATCCACTAATTAGCAGAATTTAATCATCCATCTATACTATCAATTTGTTTCTACTTCAGGTTGGAGAGGGCCTGATTCCTGCAGTGGATGTAGTTGCCTAGACACAAGAATCTTACTAGTGTCCACTTCGAAGCAGCATTTTGCCATACTCAACAATCATTGTGTTCAAAATCTTATTAAGTTATTCCTACAATATTCTGACAATCTAAAGAATATTGGTCCTTTGAAATAGTTCAATGGCTGAGGCCTCTCTTGTTTCTTCCTTTCTTCCTCCCTCCTCTCTTTCTCTTTCTCTCTGCTTCACTTTTGGTCATGGGGCTTGAACTCAGCTCCTGGGCACTGTCCCTGAGCTCTTTTAGCTCAAGGGTAGAGCTCTACCACTTTGAGCCACACCTCCACTTCCATTTTTTCTTTGGTGGTTAAATTGGATTAAAGAGTCTCCTGAGAACTTTTCTGCCCAGCCTGGCTTTGAACTGTGATTCTCAGATCTCAGCCTCTAGCTACTAACAGGCATAAGCCACCAACTGTTATTTTCAAAATGTGAACAGATATACATGAATCAAATTGCACCTGGATTCACTACAATAGAAATAACTTCTGGGAGGGAAGCATGTAGAAAAGTAAAGGAAAAGACAGTACAACATCACTATTTGTAAAAGCAAGCTGTTTTGGTAATCTTGAACAAATGTGAGGAGTAAGGTAAGGTAGAATGTGGAATTTTCTATACCATACCTTTTCTACTTGGAATATGGAAGAGTATATAAATTCTAAGCACAGTTAGGTTTGATGATAAACTAAACTTCCCTTTCCATTAATTAATGTGAACATTCCCAGAAAGATGATCTGTGGCTATCATAGAGAAGCTAGATTATCAGACCTTCTAATACTAAGTACTATGAAAAATGAAAGTCAGGGGAAAAATCAGGAAAGGATATTTGACTACAAGCTGAGATTTGATTGGGTATGTGTCATGAGCAAAATGACTTAGGGTACTATGATATGAATGGGTTACCTAAAATAATATAATATGTGTTAGCAACTTAGTCCGCAGGTAGAGGTCTTTGTAATTAGCATTAGGTGAGGAGAAAAAGTCCTCATGATGACATTTTATAAAAAAAAAAAAAAAAAAGAGCAAGTAGAGGTAGCTTGCTTCCTCCACTATGTAAGTATCCAGAAAGAAGGCTTGCACGAGAGCTGAAGAGATGCTAGAACCATATTCTTGGTCTTCTCAGCTTCCATAATGAGAAGAAATAAAGTTCTTTATAAATGACCCCACCAGAGGCTTTCAGCCATAGCAATAGAAAATGGACTAAAATATTGCATTTTTCTTCAACCTAATTACTATGAAATGCACTATAGATCTTTATTTCTTAAGGAAAACTTTCTCCAAAGAATTGTTTCTTTGGTTATTATCACTTATATCTACTTTATTTAATAAAGTTATGTCTGTGTATCAAAGGATATATTTCAGTCTCTTTCATGAATATAAAAGACTAAATTCTGCCTGCTTGAAAAGCACAGATGTGGTGCAGTGATCCAAAATTACAGGTCCAGTGTTTTTGAGTGGTGAATAAGACTAATTTTAAAGGTTGGATCTCTAAAACTCAAAGCAGCATTGAAGCACGTTGTATGCCTGAATAGACTCACTAATGATGAATTAAGCAAACCATTGATTTGGGAACAGAAGGGACAACATGGGTTCTATTTACTAAGCCTCAGAAACTTTTGAGACAAATTATACATTACTGAGCAACATTGAACCTCTAAATTCCTGACTGTGTATTAATTTATGGCAACATATACTTTTTTATTGAAGAAAGTCTGTGGAGGAACCAAGTAATTAAAAATTCTCCCCTAGTTTCTCCCCCAAAACTGAAAGAATGTTCTAAAAAGTCTCCAAGTTTAAAAGACATCTTAGTGGAGTAAGTATATTAGTTGAGTTCAGAAGCCAACTGGTTTTATTCCAATGTTGTAAGACAGTGTTTTGCAGCCAGGTGCTGCTGGTGCATACCTGTAATCCTAGCTACTTGGAAAATTGAGAAAAGGATAGCTGTCTTTGCTCTTCTGAGTCTACATAATAGTGGAACTGTAGTCGGTACCTCAAAAATTGGGATAGGATGCTGGTCTTCCAGTCTTCCTCAGTGTTGATCATACTGAAATAAATTCTCTTTTTGTTTCACTACCACTAGTTTCTCTACTCTTGCAATTTCTTCCAATGAGTAGCTGACCCTGGTACTGATACAAGTTAGTAGAAAAGCAACTGATCAGGAGAAAGCAGGCCTATTTAGACTATAGATGGCAGGATAAGCTGAAATCTAAAAACAATGAAATGGGAAAGCAGGCTGCAAAATGATGGGAAAATAAGGGAAAGAACACCGAACTCCAGGAGTTTAGAGTCTTAGCCACTCATCTCTATATACTAAATAATGAGACTTGAGCAGAGAAAAGAATTACTAAATGGCAGCCATGGGAAAGACAGCATTTCTGTCCATCTTCAGCTATCTCCAGACATATACTTTAGGTTAAACAGAGAGAACTGAAGGCAGGGGATGAAACATTATGCATAGTCTTGAAATATTCTCAGTTACAGTTACAGTGCAGCCAGGCTGATCATCTTCTGTTCCCCCGCTCCCCCCCTCTGGAGTTGTTCCAGAGAAGTCATTGTCACTCCATTACTGGAGGAGAGCAGAACAAGCCAATTACTGTTGCCTAGCAGGTGGTAGTAGCCTTGGCTATTCTCTTCCTTTTACATTTTGCTACAAAATGATAAGAAGTCTTTGCCTGTTTGAAGGGAAGTTTGCTTTTTTGTCAGAAGATGCTTATTGGTGGTAAGTTCTGTTCTTCCTGGAGGTGGTTGAAAGGTGACTCCAAGAGAGAATGGCTCAGATCAAAGGGCACAGATGCAAAGTAGAGAGTCTGAGTGTCCAGCTTTTATATTTCGTTTAGTTAATTCATGGGCACCGCAAAAGCAGCTTTTAAATTACCTCTGAGACCATTGTTAAGTTTCTATGCTAACTCTATAATATCTGTGTTTAACCTTTTCAAATCTGCTAGAGTTTTTCAAAGCAACTGCACCGATTTGCATCTCCAACTTGCTATGTTAGTTCCCACCATCCTTGCTGCTCCCCAGGGCGTAATGTGGTAGTATTTTTCAGCCGTTTGGCTGGACTATTTTTAGTGGTCTCTACTTTTCCCAGTGTGCTCCCTCTGAGGGTGTGGTCTTTCACATTGCACAGTCACCTTCTTATGACAGTAATTTTACCAAGGTTCCCTTTTCCCTGATCTCTGTGAAACTCACTGCTTTTTGTAATGTCACTTCCAGACTCTAGCTTCCAATTCACCTACTGTTTTCAACAATGTCCTGGGCCATGAGTTGCTTTTTAGTCTAATCCAATTAGACTTCAGCCCCCTTGCTTGGGTGCAGTTTGAAGCTAGCGTCTGTTCCAGGTTTGTTCTCAGGTCAGAAGGGATGCTTTTTCTTACTTGTCTCTTTGCCTTTTCTCTGTTTGGTCTACAGTTGTTGCTTCCAGGGAACTATCAGGCTCCTTTTCATTGCTTACTAACAAAACCACAGTGGAGCTGGGGGCAAAGATAGTGACTTACTTTCAGAGTTACTTATCTAGATACCCCATTCTCTGTAAGTAAAGTACCTGGTGGGGCATCAGCCTTTGGTGTTTATGGCTTGACTCTTCAGCCATGAAGACTCCCTATTAATAATATTCAAAGCATATATATATATATATATATATATGTAATGTGTGTGTGTGTGTGTGTGTGTGTGTGTGTGTGTGTGTGTGTGTGTAAGAGAGAAAGAGAGAATGGAACTAAGTAATTGAGAAGAATGGGATTAGGAGAGAGAGGGGATGATGAAGGGAAGTGTGACATTGATCCAAATGCACTGCACTGTACTCACAAACTAATACGTTGAATTAAAAACTTTGTACAACTACTTGAGGATAATAAATAATAATTGAAATGTTGCAGAAAAGAGACTGATGAGAAACTAAGAGACACTTGGAGAAGAAGAACATGAGTTTACTTTCCATAGGTAGATGCAGAGAAGCTCACTGGAAATTCAGGGTCCTGAGCAATTAGGGTTATGGGGCTTTTATAGGGCAGTGCAGGGATCAGGTTACAGAGCCTGTGCTAGTTGCTGATAGGTGGGCATATTGAGGTTGCCCAGTCGGGGGCAAGGGTTAGGGCCACAGAAGTTTCTATGGAGAAGCTTCTTTACAAAAGCAGAAACAGCTGGTCATCTTTAACGTTCTGTTGCGTGGGCCTGCTGACATGCTGATCTTTGTTTGTTTGGGGGTAAATTTTTTAGGTTAATCAAGAAAGTTGGGACAAGGGCAATGGAGAATCAGTTTCTTTTCTAGTGAATATCAGGAGCAGAAGCTCATCATTTGCATGAGGGTTGGGAGGAGCAAGGGAATCCTAAACTATTCAGCCACTGGCTGGTAATAAAAACTTCTGCTACAGCACAAGCTCCAGAAGTACAGGTGGCTTGTTCTACCAGCACAGATGTTGTACCTCTGACTAAGAGCTGGGAAAAACAAATCCCTGTGATCTTGGCTACACCTGCCTAGAGAACAGCTGTGGTCACACTGAGTTGAAAGGCAGGCCATGGCTCCATACAGCAAACCTTTCTCATCAGAATGTGGGATGACTGTCACCTGATGACATCTGAGGGCTTCTCTAAACTTCCCAGCTTCTATGCAAAACCATAGGCCCCAGAGAGCTACACAGGAAAAGAATCCCAGTATGCCTCACAAGAAGGAAAGCCTCAGAAGGTACATGTTTTCAGAAGGATTTTAGTATAACAGGATAAAGTTTGGAGAAGTGGTGAAAGACCAGAGAAGCATTTCCTGCTTCCCACACCAAAAATATTAATTAAAGACTCAAAATGGTGGTCTTTTCTTTTCCTTCCTTCCTTCCTTCCTTCCTTCCTTCCTTCCTTCCTTCCTTCCTTCCTTCCTTCCTTTCTTTTTTTTTGTAGGTCATAGGTTTGAACTCTGGGCCTGAGCGCTGCCCCTCAGTTCTTCAGATCAAGGCTAGCTCTTGAGCCACAGTGCCACTTCTGTTTTTTTTTTTTTTTTTTTTTTTTTTAAATTGTGAGAATACCATACAGAGGAGTTAAAATTAATGGGCAAGATAATGAGTACATTTCTTATCAAGCATTGTTGCCTCCTCATTGTTTCCCCTTCCCATCCCTTCCTATACTCCTCCCCCCACCCCTTTCTGGTTTTTCTGGTGGTTAATTGGAGATAAAGAGTCTCATGGACTTTCCTGCCCCATCTGGCTTTGAACCGTGATCCTCAGATCTCAGCCTCCTGAGCAGCTAGGATTGCAGGCGTGAGCCACCATGCCCGGCTAAAATAGTGGTTTTCATCGGTAGTTTTTATACCTTTTGAGCTAGGAGAGCACCCTGTGATCATGTCATCTCGGTGAAGTACACATAGTTGCCCCTCCCTGGTAACTATGTTCCCTGAAAAGGCCATATTGCCAGAGGTGGTTATGTGAGGCTGTCCGTCAGAATGTGGGTTTCTGGCACACCAGGTGGGGTTATTTGGATTGATAAGAGATACATGGTAGAAACTGCACACCTGGTCTGGAGTTCCCCCTCCTTCCCCTGACCTTTACCTTGCTGGTTAATGATTCATTCTCTCTCTCTCTCTCTCTCTCTCTCTCTCTCTCTCTCTCTCTCTCTCTCTCTCTCTCTCTCTCTCTCTCTCTCTCTCTCTCTCTCTCTCTCTCTCTCTCTCTCTCTCTCTCTCTCTCTCTCTCTCTCTCTCTCTCTCTCTCTCCCTCTCTCTCTCTCCCTCTCTCCTCTCTCTTCATCTCTCTCTCTCTCTCTCCCTCTCTCTCATCTCCATTCTCTCTCCTCTCTCCTCCTCTCTCTCCTCCCCTCCGCTCTCTCTCCCTTCTCCACTCCTCTTCTCTCCTCCCTCCTCCCTCTCTCTCTCTCCTCTCTCTCCTCTCTCTCTCCCTCTCTCTCTCCTCTCTCTCTCTCTCCTCTCTCTTCTCTCTCTCTCTCTCTCTCCTCTCTCTCTCCTCTCTCTTCCCTTCTCTCTCCTCTCTCCAATTCCTAGTCCTTAGTCCACAGCTCGGGGTCGATGAGAGGAGATAGGCCTTATGAGGGAGCAGGTGTGAAAGTCGTACAAATGCACCAATGGAAGGAAGTCCAGCACAAGTTTTGGAAGTTACGCATGCGCCTCACAAAAAACAAAAAACAAAACAAAAAACCTATGAGTCTTTGGGTTGGGTTTACTGCCAGGCCATTTTTGGCCATGAGCAGCTTGCGTTTGTCTTCTGGGTGATAGCTCCTAAGTCTCCAGGCACTTCTGTGACTGAACATCACAAGGAGGTACGTGGTGAGGGAAGCTTTACTGCTTTTTCAGTTTGCTTGTTTTCATTTCCGAGTCTAGTCCATTTCATGTTCGTTAAAAACAATGTAATTTCCCTGAGTCCTCCTCCATGTTATTTGGCCCCACTTTCCTAGATCTTCTTAGAAGTTTCTCTTAAAAGACCTACACTGGCTTCATGTCCTTTATGACAGGAGGTTTGGGTAAAGAGGGGAGGAAATCTGTTGCTGGGAATTTTTAGGTCCACCCTTTAACTCTGCCTAACTGGACCTGAGCAGGGAGCACTCGCCTCCTGCTCCAGAGACTTGGCACCTGTGCAGTAGTGAAAGTGAGGCCAGGCTTGTGCATGACGGATGCTTTGTGCCTTTCTTAGTTAACATTGCTGGTGGCAGGTGATAGAACAATCACCTGTAGTTTCATGTGAAGTACGCACTATGTAATCCTGAGAGAAAGACTTGAACCTTCATCTATCTAAATTCCCGGGTGTTTATTACTTTTGGAATACCTGAGGATGGGGGGTTGTAACGTGGGCCTATCCTTTCTCCTCCTTCCCATTCTTGCATAGCTGTCTGCTTAACATCACCCCCTTTCCCCAGTTAAGAGACTTACATAACTTAACAAAATCATATGAGTGACATAGTAACCCACGGTGGGGACGTATACAAGATTTAATTTCATTTCAGAATCGCCAGTGGTGAGTTACTGGTGGAAAAATCAGCTCAGGTAAGAAAACTTGCGGAACATTTTTCTTCCAGAACTCGCTCATGCAAAATCTCTTCACTCAGGGCAGTGCCCCAATCTTTATGCATGTGCTCAGAAGTCTCCTATGGGAATCACAGCATCAAATTACACCATACATTATTTATTTTCCATTTCTATTTTACATGCTGGCGGCTTCTTCCTCCAAGGAACTGGGTATATCCTTGAAAACTTTTAGTTTTAAACTCCATCTTCAAAACAGTGTAAGTGGAACTTCAGAAGAGGAAAGGTGGGAAGAAGCAGAGTTGGGACAGCTAAGCGAAGACTGTAGGAGACAGATAGGTACATGCCTGAGATAAAGGAGGAGACCAGGAGCAGCCTGGGAACTGAAGGGCAGATGTAGATAGTTGAAGAGCTCAGCAGCCAATCAAAGGAGCATAGAAACCAGTATAGTTGCTTACTCACACAGATCATTTTTCAAAAATCTCTAGGTAAAATAATTGTAAAAGCTGAGAAGAATGGGCAAGGCAAAGTTTTTACTTAAGATTGACAGGACTTCTATAGTCAGCAGTGATTTCAACTAAAAATTATTTAGGCAGTCCGTGACTTTATCAGCATTATACCGAAAGGCTATTCTTACTCTTCACTGATTTCTTTTTTTAAATAAAATAATTTTCTGTCTTTTCACCTGATTATAATATAGGCTGTATGGCCAGTATATGTCAGCATAGAAGCTGCTGTTTGGCTTTGATTTTCAGCAGCTGATTGATGATAGCCTTCCTACGCAGGCAGAAGTTTCCAGTAAAATTGACTGTAATGGGTGCTTTGGGTGTTGTTATTACACAGCTGCAGACAATAAGCCAAAAGAGGAACATCTGATGTACATCTTGAGATCAAGATAAGAGGTGGTGCTTGGAGCTATAGTTTAGTAGAAATTTCAAAGTATTTACAGTGCTTATTGTATTTATGGCAATGTGTTCAATTGGCAAGAGAAAGGTATAAAGGAAGCCATGGATCTGAAGTTTAAGATAGTGTCAAGTGGTGGCTGAACCCTTTAACTCTAGCCAGTTTTCTAACTTTCCTGTGCCAGTCACTGAGGTGGGAGTGAATTACAGTGGAAAAAAAATAATCTGCTCACAGCAGTCTCCTACTCAATTCCTTTTGTTGAAAGTTATTTTTTTCTTTGGCTTTAGAATGAATTCCCAGAGCCTTACCTGACCTATTAACTCTCCCATTCATTTTCTTTGTTCACCTTTCCAGCCCTCCATCATTTTCCTTCAAAGCATCTGACTCATTCCAGTCTCTAGACTTAATAGTCCCTTTCTCTTTCTGACCCTCCTCATGGTTTATGTCTTAGGTTAAATGTTCCTTATTGGAAGGATAGTTTTCTTGTCCTCACAGAAACATGTGTCTCCCTGTTATGCCCTTAGAACTCTTCATCTCTTCGATGTCTACAGCAACTACAATATTGGTCAGGAGAAGCCATTTTTCACCTTCCCAGCTAGACTAGATGCTCTGAGAACCTGTTATTGCTGCATCCTTGCTCAGTGCTGGGTACCCAGGAGGCTCCTCTCTATCTACTTCTTGGGCTAAAGCACGAAGAGCAAGATTTACTAGCTAAAAACAGTTAGACACTGGTTGAGTATGGTCATGGACAAGTCAATCTTATAGATTGTTATTTTTACCAAGTTTTCTGAGAATTAAGTGAAATAATTTATGAACATGAATCTGTACAAGCAAGTAGCATAAAACCCATGACAGATGAAGCACAGATATTTTGGGTATGAACTTTTACAATATGGAACACATTATCTTATGTTTCTGATGTTAATAATGGATATTTTACCAATTCTAGCCTATTGAAACACAGAGCTTAGATTTTACAGTGTACTTTGTTTAAGTTACTTTTGAGAGTTTTGGCTTGTATCGTGACTATGTTTATTCTTTCTGGGTTGTCAGTCTTTATGTTGGGTAATTGAGGGTCATGTGATCCACAGTGACTTCCTGCAATCCTAGGTGGACCTCTCTGCTACATGGTAAACTCTTTCTTGAGGGCGAAGACTGTTGTTTTTTTCTTATGCTTTTGAGCTATAGAAAATGAATTTCCCTCTGCATTAATTCCCACTCTCTCTTTCAATTAATGGCTATAATAACAACAAAAATGAACACTAAAGAAACTGTACACATTAGTATTTAACAAAGACTTTTATCATGTTGTAGAAACTATGAACACAACACGCAAAAAGGTTACCACTTGGATTGAAGATACCACCCTTAATTGCTTTTTCATACTTTTTTGTAATGTTGCTGTTTAAAATGACAAAGAGGTAATAAAGCAACTTGTCACAAGCCACAGGTATAATAGAGCCAGTGTTTTAAACTCTAACTACTTTACCACTGGCACTGCAGGAGAAGTAAGTTTCTCAGTGAACACAAACTGCCGAGGAACCATCATTTGCTGAAGGCAAAATCTCTGGACCTATTCCTGGGGCTCCTGATTTAGTTGCCTGGGTTTGGGTTGAGAAATCTGCATTTTTAAACTTATGATTTTGAAGTACACACACATAAAAAGAAAACCCCATGGTTCTTTTGAATTTTTTTAAACATTTCATCTTTTAGTATCATTAAGTAGTTGTGCAAAAGACTTGTCATTTCACAAAGCAATTTATGAATACAACATATCTTTTTTTTTTTTTGGGGTCCAGTCGTGAGGCCTGAACTCTGGACCTGGGTGCTGTCCCTCAGCTCTTCAGCTCAAGGCTAGCGCTCTACCACTTGAGCCACAGCACCACTTCTGGCTTTTTTTTTCTTTTTGCTTATGTGGTGCTGAGGAATCGAACCCAGGGCCTCAGGCATGCAAGGCAAGCGCTCTATCACTGAGCCACCTTCCCAGCCCATGTATCTTGATCACCCTTTCAACTTTCTCACCTAACCCTTCCCTACTCACCTCTTCCCTCGCTCTTCTTAATTTTGTAGAATGTACATTGGATTTTTGCCTTGATTGCAATCCCCCTCCCCCTTCTCCTCTTCATTCATCTACTTCTTTCCTGAATTTCTTTATAAGGTAAAATGTAGGATGGAAAATCTAAAATGATTTGCTAGGTGCCAAAGTCTTTTGCATGTGAAAACCTATTTTTTTTCTCTTAATGAAATCAAGACTAATAACCAAATTAACTATGGGCCAATTAAAAGCAAAGAGTTTCAGAATAAATGATTGCCACAGGGATATACCATTGAGTTAAGATTTTCCTTCTTTCCTAGGATTTAGTGTTCTTATCCATGGTATATTGCGATTTGTGTCCTATAGACCTATTTGAACCGCTGCTGGGTGTTGGGTTCATTTCACTGAGTTTTCTTTATGTCTCCTGGATTTAAGACAAGGGTGAATTTTCTAAAGAAAAATTGCTAAAATAATTTGGTTAACTCAGGTAAAGGAAATATAAGGTCTATCATAAACAAGCCTCCTGCTTTGATTACTCCAATAACTCCCATTGCTCCACTCCGTGAAAATAAAGTGGGTGTGAGATGAGTTGTGGTGGATGGTGCTATATCCCAGGACAATTTACACTGTTTCCTTTTTTAACTTCCTTTGTTTTTGGGGGGTTATTTCTTACTAAAAATTACATCTCTAGTCAAATAGAATTATAGTACCCGCCCTGACTTTAATGCTTTCCTTTGCCAGGTTGTATTCAGAGAGTTCATGATCAGATTCTCTTGAGGCCAATCAAACAGGATAATCAGCCTGCCCAGACTGACCCAATTAAGTTTAATTAGTTGTTTTTTTTAATCTTTAAATTTCCTAGCCAGGTGGATTTTATGGTTTTTATTAAACAACGAAGAAGAGCTGAATCTTTGGAATTAGTTGGCCTCTCAGGTGCTTTCTGTGGGCAATAAAACTCCAGGAAATCTTCAGGCGTCCATAAGGAAGTCAAATGATACTAAAAAACATTTGGCTCTGCTTCTCTTAGGCTTTCTCTTTTAAATGAAAGTGCTCCTGTTTTAATTTGAACAAATACCAATCTCATCTGTTGTTCTTGGCCAGGATTATTTGACAGAGCTAAGCCTTATGACATGGCACTGGATTCATCAAATGGCCTTTGCAAATGTTCCTATGAGTAGATAGTGACTCGATGAGCTAAAACATAGGCTATGGAATGTTGAGTGAAATAATTATCTTGAGCCATTTTCTGGTTGCAATGAACACAATACCATGTACTGGATCATTCTAAAGAGGAGCTTATTTTGGGTCATGCTTCTGGTCTGTAGTTGAAATTCTTCATCTGGTGTTGACATCCTGCTGACAGAGGCCCAAGGCAGTTCTGAGCACCAGGTATCCAGAGATAGGGAACACCAGTGTGGGCTGACCCCTCCTTAATAAAGCCACCAATACTTAATTCTGGGGACCCCTCACCCTTGTGTCTTTAAATTGTTACTTTCCAAAGACCTCACCTCTACCATAGTTAGATTAAGTCTCCATCCTCTAATATGGTACAATGCGATGAGGGGAAAAATTAGATTGAAACTATAATTATAATTATTAATAATGCAATAAAACAATTAAAATGGCTATGTTGAGATATTTTAATATTGAACTATCATTCACTAATAATCTTATATAGAAGTTACCACTAGCAGGTGCCAGAAGACTTAAAAAGTGCTTGTGCCATTTTGGGGGGAGAGGGGGACTGATCTTGGGGCTTGAACTTAGGACCTGGGCTCTGTCCCTGAGCCTCTCTGTGCTCAAGGATAGCACTCTACCACTTCAGCCACAGAGAGACTTCCAGCTGCTTCTGAGTAGCTTATTGGAGATAAGAGTCTCACAGACTTTCCTGCCAGGGATAGCTTTGAACCTCAATCCTCAGATCTCAGCCTCCTGAGTAGCTAGGATTATAGGCATGAGCCACTAATGCCCAGCAACTTGTGCCATTTTAAATAATATTGTGAAGTAATTTTCCTCTTCTAATCAGGTATCTCCTTGCTGATTATCAAACACACCTCCCTTTCCTTTACCCTCCCTCCTTCCTTCTCATTCTCAGTCTTCTATCTCTTCCTCAACTTCCCCATCCCTTTTCCTCTCCTTGTCTCCCTACCTTTTCTTTCCCTTCTCCCTTCTTTTCCATTTCTCCTTTTTCTCTCTCAGCCTGCTACTCTTTTCTTCTCTTTCTCTTTATTCATGACTCTCTCTCTTTGTGATGTTTTATTTCAGTGGCTTATCAAATGTTGAATATTTCCATCATTTAAAGAGCTGTTAAAACCCTGTGTGCTTGTCCCTGGGGTATCCCCTGAATAATCAATCCCCTGAATACTCAATAGGTCTGGGATAGAGCTGGAGAATTTCTATTTTTGACAAGATATCAGTTCACATTGCTCCTGGTGGTCCCAAGATCCGACTTTGAGAGTCTATTTCTTAACAGATAAAATATCCCATTCTTAGCCTCCTAAGTAAAATTAACAAAACTGTAGCTCAATCATGTAATGAAAATCAGTATTACAAAATTTTGAAAATGAATATATGGTAGCTTTTCTGTTGCAATGTTATAATATTAATACTATCAATCAGAATTACCTTCAAAATGGGCAGAGCTGAAACTCCCAAACTGGAATAATGCCTAAGCAGCAGGCAAGGCTGGCACATTGAGTTATAGAGACAAGGAAATTAGAAAAGCCTAAAGGACCTGATTTAAACAACTTCTAATTTTATGAGCAAGGTAATTGCTTTTTGAGTTTGTTTTTCTTTGTTCTTGCTATCTCTTGCGCTATTAAGCCATTGCCCCCTGATACATACTAAATGTGATTTAGTTACCATATCTCTGAGAAGAGATGCTCAGGATGGAAAAGGATACTTTTCCAATTGCTGGGAAAGGACCAGTTGTGGTCAGGTGTCAGATGGTAATAACTGGCACAGAGTAAGGGTTAAGGTGAGGGCCACACTATAAACAGTGATGGAATGGAATTGTTGGGAACACTTTTCAGCCCTGAAGTTTATAGTACAATGCCCCTAGACACAGAGCGCCACCTAGAAACATTCTGTCATCTTGTTCTAGAAACCTGACTTTTCTGATATTCCTCTCATCTTCTTCTCAGTCTCCTTGTCTACACTTATATCAGTTTCCTATGTATACCCACTCTTTGAATAATTTTGCTCAGCCTCATATCTTGAAATAACACACACACACATACACAATCACATATTGCACACAAATTCCAAAGTTTTTAGTCCAAATACTTCTCTTGACTCTAAACGTCTATATCCAATAGTTCTCATGAAATTAATCTTTGAATGGCTTAATTGTCCTTTTCATGTTCACAAGTGAGACTTCGTTGTCTTCTAGAAACATTTTCTCCCCCCAGATTGTATTTGTTTCCCCAGTGTCTCAGATGACAAATGTTGTCATTTTGGACTCTATTAATAAATCTTTAAAATAATGAACACAACCTTTAAAATAGTTCTCATCTTCTCCACCCTTTAAACTATATTATCTCTCCCTTCAAATCTTGAAATTTCTTTCCCTTTTTTTAGTTTTTTTAGCTTGTTGCTCTTTTTTTTAATTAAGATTTTTATTGTGACAATACTGTACAGAGGGGTTACCGTTACATGAGCAAAGTAATGAGTACATTTCTTATCCAGCATTGTTACCTCCTTCTTTGTTTTTCCTCTACCATCCCTTCCCTCCCACCTTCTCAGCTACCCGCCCTCCCTCCCCCCACAACCAGGCCTAAATTGTAATGTTCGTTTTTCGACGTAGTGTCTTGTACATCTCATTGTTGCAATGGGTCAATCTGTATCCCTATTTAAACAAGTTGTTTTTTCCCTTCTCCTCCCCAAATTATACCAACATCAAATACAGTGAAAACGGGTTATAAGGTGGGGGATGGACATACAAAGCAACAAAAAAAATCACATGGTACCATATAAATATGTTAGAAACAATAGCAAGAAAGGAAAAAACCCACTTGTGTCCCTATCCTTGGGTTCATTACACTTAACATCATCTTATCGGACCTTTTCTGCTTGTCTCAGACATATACTAGTTATTACAAATAAGGGAAACCATTGGACCTATGTTTCTTTGGGCCTGGCTTACTTCACTTAATATAATTTTTTCCAAGTCTTTTCATTTCCTAACAAATGGAGCAATGTCATTCTTTTTGATGGAGGCATAGAATTTCATTGTGTATATATACCACATTTTCTTGATCCATTCATCTACTGAGGGGCATCTGGGTTAGTTCCATATCTTAGCTATGGTAAATAATACTGCAATAATAGTTGTGCTAGTAGCTTGTCTTGTTTGTGATCATTCGGGTAAATGCCCAAAAGTGGGATTGCTGGGTCATAGGGAGCTCTATGTGGAGTCTTTTGTGGAACCTCCATACTACTTTGCAAAGTGGTTGAACAAGTTTGAAATTTCTAACTGATTTCTTTGTATCCGCCACTGTACTTTTACCATCTTTTGTCAAGAGCATACAGAGTGATTTAAAAAAAATAAATGATATCATTTCACTTTTACACAATATTCTCCATAATATTTTTTATATGCTAGATTTTTGTTACATTCATGACAAGAACCATAAAGTGATTCATTTTTTGGCATTCTGATTTCAACTATGTTTTCGAGTACTGTTTGGATCATTGTAACAAACCATGCTGTTTCTTGACTCCCTGTCCCTTCTGCTAGAATATTGTTCTATTGCGTCTGAAATGTCTGTCTTCAATGAGGCCATTTCATGTGCCACACTTCTCTCATCGCTTTTCCCTTTCGTTGCCCAGTAGATGGCATCTCTTTTCTCTCCAAAATACCACCGTCATCTTTATCCTTCATTTAACACAATAATGCTTGTCTTCTCTGTCTATGGTCTCTACTAGGTTATTAGTTTAAGAACAAAAGTGGGTCTTAATTTTCCTTACTTCTCAAGAGCATAGTCCACTGCCAGGTGTACAGTAAAATGTGCCAAGTGTGGATTTATTGAAGGAATGAAAGAAAGAAAAGATTTCATGTGAGTTTGGGAAAGGAGGTTGGGCTCCTCTCCCTCCTGTTATTGTTGATAGATTAGACTTCACCACATGCTATTTAAATTAAGATGTTCAAAAAGAATTGAAGGTACTATCTAATGGAATCTACTTTTATTTATTTCTCACTTTATAATAGAACATCTGCCAAAATGGTAGAATTAGAAATAGATAAGGAGCTTAAAGTAACTTATTTGGGAAATTGATATTTTGTAGTGTGTCAGTCACATTTCCCACAGGTTTAGGTGACCAATCAATCCCGAATGCCTTCATCCTAACATCTCTTTCCCCTTACCCATCGGAATGCCTCAAAGACTTGCTACATCTCTGGGTAGAATGCTTTTAGAAACTCCACTGTTTTCCCTGGCCTTTTGATATGATTCAGGTAAGTGTCTCCCAACAGGCCTCATGCCTCTCTAACCTGTGGCACTACTGGGAGGAGGTGAAGCCCAGTGGGGAGGTAAGGTCACTGGGATGGTTCCTTCATAGGACTCTAGTTTTTTTTTCTGTATTTAGATTTAAGCCATGAGGTAAAGGAGGAGGGCCTTCTCTGTCACCAACTGGTCACGTATTGAAAATTTAAAAACTTCTCATTGTGGTAGCAGTTTTCTTTTTCAGTGCCCCTGATGTCCATTCTTTTAGTAATTGAATAGGGATTTCTGATCCTCTCCTTGAATGGAATATAATCTAACTGCTACCCACAGTTAGTCCTTGCTCTTCCAACTGTGGGACCAACCTACATTCATGTGACCTTTCTCTCTGAAAATTTAATGTTGTTTTGAGAGACATAAAGACAGAAAAGGTTTGGCTCTCATCCCTTTGAGAAGAAGGATGAAGAAATGACTGCTCCCTAGACTTGGGTTTTTGAGACCCTTTTGATCTTCTGTCAATTATTTGCTCACTTTTCTTAAAATAGCTAGTCATAGTTTTGTTTACTCCAAAACAATGCTACCTTTACTTCTAAACTATACAGCTATCCTTGACCTCTCTTCCAAACTCTGGAGAAAAACTTTGTGCTGAATTTTAAGTCCAGCCTGAAGGGAAAAAAAAAGCCATGTCTTTTTCTGTTTTACTATAACCTTTCTTATTGCTAACTACAAGATTCCCTAGGTTTGAAAGAGGGAGAGAGTATATCACTCCAAGTTTCTTATGCAGTTCATGAATGACATTTGGTCTCTTTTGTTCATTTCTGATTTTGCTGGACATTTTACTTATCAGTTCCAGCTCAGTCCTTTACTTCCTTTCTGCTTGAATGACAATATAGAAAGGATATATCTGTTAGCATTATAGACATGCGATAAGAAATGTTTAATGAGTTCCCATTTCCTCTGGCTCAAATGATTAAGTAATGAAGCAGTCTACTCCATCTAACCTAATTAGATTTACATCATGGATGCTTAAAATTTTTTTTTCATTGAGTTAGATTTTACCATCACAAAGATTGCCTTTTTATGCAGTACTCTGTGTAGTCTTTAACTACAGTACACACATGATAAAAAAGAGAGGCGAAATAAAAATAAATCTTGGTATGGCCATTATGACATAAGAAAGGTTCACTTTCTGAATTGAAATCCATCCCTCAACAAGCAATCTTTTAATACACAATATGGAAACTCAGTACTATTCGGAAAGGCTGGGAGATGGTACCTAAGACAAATGTAAAATGGTGATGGCTTATCCTCGTGGAAACTTTGAGATTCATTAAAGAGTAAGAAGTATGTGCTCCTGGGCATTGGCCTTAGGCATTGGAGAGAGAAAGGGCTTAGTCAACTTTAGCCTGATATTTAGGCATATCTTCTATACCCTCGTTCTCCTCCCCTTTCTCTCCACCTGCTCCCTTCTCTCTTTCTAACCCAGGCCTATCTATATTTTTATTGTTGTCATTTGTTGTATTTGTTGGTTGTTTACTTAAACTTCTGGCTGACACTAATTAGCCTGGAAGTTTATTCCTTTTTTCCTCTCTCTATGTAGAGATAATAGCCATGCCTTCCTTGGAGCAGGGTACTACACGTGCAAGTGCTAAAAGACCTACATGACAGAATATTAGAAGAATCGATTGGAAATGGCACCATGGCTCAAGTAGATAGAGCACTAGCCTTGAACTGAAGAGCTGAGGGACAGTGTCCAGGCCCAGAGTTCAAGCTCCACAACCAAAAAAAAAAAAAAAAAAGAAGAAGAATCTATTGACTTTGAGACAATATTTGTGATAATATTTTAATGTAAAACCCAAAGGAGTACCCTGGCACAGGTGTCTTACACCTGTAATCCTAGCTACTCAGGAGGCTGAGACCTAAGGATCCCAGTTCTGCCAGATGTGGCGGAAAAGTCCCTGTAAGACTCTTCTCTCCAATTAACCACTCAAAAACTGTAAAGGCACTTGCTCAAGTGGTATAGCACTAGCCTTGAGCACAAAGAGGTTCAGGGACAGTGCCCAGACCCTGAGTTCAAGCCCCACCACTGACAAAAAAGCCCAAAAACCAAAACCTCAAAGGAGTAAACTCCACAAGTTTATTTGGATTATATCTATCTATATAGCATATAAGATCATTCACAATAGTCTATGGTTTAACCCTTTTGACCATCCTCCCAGCTCCCTTTCCATTACATGTGGTAAAGTTTGTGGCATAGAACATAAAAGACATTTGAGAGCAAGTCAACCATTATAACATCATCATGTAAGTTCTTCTTTTTTTTTTTTTTTCCTTCAGGTTCCTTGTTCTCTCTCTGTGAGTCCTTGAAAGACTAAGGAGCGCCAGCCAAGGATGCCTTGATACTTCCATGTGAATATATCGCTTTCAAGATCAGAGGGCTGCTGTCCTTATGTCCTGAAGAATTTGACAAGGTAGGTACAAAAATTATTTATCCATATGAAACTCCTTAGTAACAGAAAGCCACTCAAGCAAGCTTAAAGCGGTATCTATTTAATCATACAAGTGTTTTTAAATATGTTACATTAGTTGCCAATGTTTTCTAAAAGATCAGTCGGTAACACATAAACATGTAGATGCTCAGCTCTGTTAGGCAATTGGATCATCTGTCCATGTGGATTTACATTGCAACCAGACCAAAACAAGCTGGATCAGAACTGTGACTCTCCATTTAGAACAGTGCACACCTGGTTTGTCACTCAGCATCGCTGTCACTTGTAGATAGTCTCATCTTGTTTATGTTGGTTCCAACTCCTCCCCTAGTTTTAGGCTTTGTGCTTTAAAATCTTTGAAGAATCTTGGCTATATTTATTACACTGCATGTGGTCAGACATTTTTCTCCATCACTTTTAGGCCTTAGGTCCAATTCATTGATAGGGATTATTGATAAACACAGAGGAGCACCAGCATAGTCTAACTGGAGATCTGGAACTTAACCCCCAAGTTGAGAGCAGCAGTTGTGTCACAAGAAAAATTGAACACCTTGACGTTACTTTCCCCAGTGAATTCATGCTGGTAATTGGTACCTCACTTGCTTGCCTGAGTACTGTAGTCCATTTGCTTATGACCTATTCCAAACCTTGACCAGGCAACAATGTCAATTCACACAGTTGGTCTGTGCAGAATTTAATTATCTTCTGTTTTTAAAAAAAATAAAACTATAAGAAAGTGTTTGTTACTTTTTAAAGATTCCATAAATTGAAATATTTAATGCTATTAATTCATCTCATCTACAAGCTCTTCTGTCTTTCAGATTTAAATTTTCCAGGAGGAAGCTAAATAACTTCTCCATATTTATGTTTGGTTTTACTTATCTCCTAATTATGTTTATTTCTGCTTTTCCAGTTAAAGTTTATTTTTCAAGGCAAGATAGAAATTTAATAATTTTACTTTCTCTCTCCTGTGAATGCTGTACTATTTTTCATAAGCAGTATTAAATCCTCAGAAGATTTTCAATGTAAGAATTATTATGCACTTAACATATAGAAAAACTCCACAAATGTTCCACAAGAAAATGTTTGAGTCTAAGTATTCCTTCTAGTGAAAAGCCAGAATGTAAAATGGAGGAAAATATACAAAATGCATTCTCCTTGATAGCAAACATATTTAATCTATTATTTAGTTTTTAATATAAAAATTCCAAAAATTTAAATTTTTTCCCTGTTATTCTTCTATAGCTTGGTAAAATCCTTCACTCTGCTATAAATTGATAATATGGCTGTATTGCTAATCCTAGTAGTATAATAATATAATAGGAAAATGTTTGATTTTTGTCTCATTTACTTTCTCCAAAAGCATGCACTTGTGCACACACATACATACATATACACACAAATACACACGCACATACCTAAAGCTGCTAAATGGATGATCACTTTCCTCTTTTCCTTTCAACCTGTATAACTTGGTACTGGTCTTACAGGTGTTAAACTAATAGTTACTAACCTATTAAGGATCATTTGAGAACAAGATGGAGGTTGTAATGTTTTCAGGACTGTATCATAGATTAATTAGGATATTAAATGTGCACAATCAGGCCTGGGGATTGGGGGGGGGCGGTTTCCTAGGTGTTTGAAGTGTCTTGAATAGTATTTGTGGACCTTAGATACTCTTGCATTGAAATGCCAATCCACAGTTATTGTGCAAGGATATTTCAGTCTTCTGAGATTGAAGATCACAGTGTTAGGTGATGGCTGAATGCTGCACATTCTGCTGTGGTTGGGCAGGCAGCAGCTTTTATTATTTACAGTGGTTACCAGGTCCAATGAACAGTGGTTACATACAAGTATGCGTCTACTTCTCAAAGGGTTTTCCTATGTGAAATAAAGTCTGTTTCCTAGGCTTAAAAATTGCCCTTTTTGTGTTTAGTAGAGAAGCAGCTCCTATGGCTTTATTAGTAATATTTTTGCTTTGAATCTCTCCCCTTTGGTGGTGGTTGTTGTTTTCCCACTGGTACTGGGGCTTGAGTTCAGAGCCTGTGTGCTGTCCCTGAGCATTATCATTCAAAAGGGACTAGTGCCCTACTACTTGAGCCACAGCTTCACTTCCAGCTTTTGGGCAATTAATTGAAGATAAAATCTTACAGACTTTTCTGCCCAGGGTAGTTTCAAATCATGATCCTCATATCTCTCCAGTAACTAAAATTACAGGTATGAGCCACTGGTACTTAGCAAAGCATTGAATCTTTGATAAAAAAGTTACAGATTTTTCTTCTATTGTGTTTCCCTTTACAAGATGATGGTTATATTCTATTTATTTCATTTTATCTTTTTAGAATTCCATCTATATTCCTCTTTGTCTAGATAATCAGTCTTATTTACTCTAGGATCTGCTCTACCTAAGTAGAATCGAAAGAAGGCATTCTCATGAAACATTCTTCCCTAAGAAGATCAGAAAGTACATATGGATGGAAACTTCCATGGACATCCATCTGTTCTACTGCCTATCAGGGGAAAAGGTTGCACACTTCTTAGATCTGTAGTCACAGTATTTTGTGACTTTCCCTGGAAAATCGCCTGTAAAATCACAATGAATTGCCTCTGATACCTAAACCACTGGAATTGTGTTGTTTTATTCTCTTCTTCCTGTTTGTGTTGATTCATTAATCATTTGCAATTGATACTCACAAGAACTAGATGTCATTCCTTTTCTTAGGCAAACCTGAAGAGGCTGTTGACTTCTTTTGTAAAATCTTTTGTAGTTAGTGTCAAACTGGACAGTGAGTGATTTACTTTAGTTTAGGAAAAGATAAGCTTTATTTCCAAGCTTTGAGCTTGATAAAGAAGTGCTCCCCCAGCCTGGTCTGTTACGGTGCTGGTGGCAAGTGTGTGCTTTTTCCTTGAGTTTGAAGTTCTATCTTGCAGAGACATATTTAAAAGAATGGAACGGCTTCTCCAGTAATCATTCTTATGAGACATTATCCTTTGGAAACAACTGTTTTTATTTTCTTAAGTAGTAGATTGTTGAATTTATCTCATGGATCTTTAGGGTATTCACTGGCAAGAAAAGGGTCAAGTTAAAAATTTGCTAGTTGCTGGGTGCTTGTGGCACATTCTTACTCAGGAAGATGAGATCTGAGGATCATTGTTTGAAACCAGAAAGTCCAAGAGACTGTGATCTCCAGCTAACAGCAACAACAACAAAAAGCCAGAAATGTAGTTGTGGCAAGTGGTAGTGGAAAAAGCTAAGGGAATGTACCCAGGCCCTAAGTTCAAACTCCAGTAGTACTGACACAGACAAATAAATAAATAAACAAGTAAATAAATATTACTAGCCTTTAATCTTGATGCAAAGTACTGATTTCTGCAGCCTGCAAAGTAATAAAAAGTCATTGTGCAAAGTAACAAAAAGTCATTGTATCTAGATCAACAGGAGTACAATGTGCTATTTGAAATTGCAGAAGTTTTAATATTTGGAAAATACTATCTTTTAACCATTTGGCTACTTTCCTTAACCACCTTCCTCAAAGTGACTAGCTATATAAAGTATGTAGCTTGAGATAGTGATAAGATTTGTACTTATGAATAGAAGGGCCTCTTTCTTTAAAAATGTCAGTTGGATTATTTCATTTTATGTTGGAGCGCCTGAGCTTGAAACATCTATAGCTTTTGATGTATGCCAAACGTGAAAAATAAATTTGCTGTGAAAGAAATTAAAATTGATTATAAATAATGTTTTTGCAAGCACAGTACATAGTGTTCCTTATTGATTTCACTACATGCACAATTAAATTATAGTGAATTATTATTGTAATTATTAATAATAATTGTCAGCATAATTATAAAAATGTTCACCCAGACAATCAAAACATTCTGCTGATTTTCTCCATTAATTAAATACAAAGGACATTAAGAAATTATGCAAAATCTGAGGAAAAGAGCAATAATTAAAAGTATGGAAGTTTACTGAACTTTGTAAAAACACAATTCATTTTTCTGATGACCCTAAAGCCCATGATAACTGGAAAATTATTTTGTACATCTGTTTCTCAGAAAACATGAAAATTTTCACTGTCACTGAATTGGAATAATTGCACTAAAAAAGTATAGTGAAGAGCTAAGAAAAAACTTTGTGCTAATGTTTATTATGAGAGAAAAGATGGAATAAATATGGGTTGTGAGTTCTTTTTCTTCTTTCTACTTCTCCTCCTCATCCTCATATTTCCCTTCTTTCTCATCCTCCTCTACTGTTTCCTCTTCGTTCTCTCCCATTTTTTCCAACTTTATCTCTGAATGAAATCCTTCTTCAGTTAAATGTTCCTTTGTATTTGGAAAGTCTAGGAATAGCCTAAAGAAAACTAAATATCCTTAAGAAAATCCAGTTTAGATATAGAAATGGCTACAGCTCAGTTAATGAGTCAAATTGCTAGGTGAATAACCCTTTTTTAGCTTCTGCCAGATGTATTTTGTACATGATTTCACTGCTGCCTCACTGAACTTCATCTGAGTGATGCACACATCTGATTCTTTAAAGAGAATGTCTTGATGAAAATGTTCTCATATAAGGCAATCACCCAGTTAACAGGTCCATGGAGAATCCTGTGTGCTCAATTTTGTTAGATCCATGATTTCATCTACAGTTTTGAAAGATCTAATCTCAGAAAAGTAAAAGCTTTCTTAAGTCATTCAGTTGCAAAACCTAGCCCCAACTAAACTGAGGTGGTGATATTCCTGCATTTTTCTATAGAATATTAATGTGCTTTTTATGAGGTGCTGCTTTAGAACTCACTGGAAGTAGAAAATATGTGGCCTTTGCCATGTTAATATCTGTATGAAACTTATTCTGAATTCTCAGAACATTTTGTCTAAGATTTTAATTGAGAGGTGGCAGGATCTGTGCTACCATGATAGTAAATCATTTGGCAAAACAGCAACAATAAAATGCCATTGACTTTATTTAGAAATTAGTTTTTTTTGCAGCAAATGTGTGACAATATTAAAAATCCAAGCTAAGATATCTGTAAAATCAAGGGTGAATCCCAAGTGGTTACAAGTGGTTGTACAGAAGCAAAAATTTTCCAAAGGAGTTAGCTAAAATCATTAGTGGAGATGCGGCTGCATACTCCAGATATTTAATGTGTATAAAGTGAAGAAGAAAAAGGTTATATTGCTTTTAGCCAATTCTGGGGTTTTAATTCAGTGCTTTTTTCATTCTCACTAGGCTTGCTAGTTCTTGGCTGATGCTCTACCACTTGAGCAATGTGTTAATCAAAGTTATTTGCTGGTTAATTAGCGATAGAGCTTTGATGGTCTTTCTGTCCTGGATGGCTTCAAATTGTGATCCAAAAGGCCTCAGACTCCTCAGTAGCTAGGAATGTAGGTGTGAGCCATTAATGCCCAGCTAAAGAATTTGTTGTTGTTATTGTTGGTAGTGGATTGTGAACTATGGGCCTGGGTGCTATCCCTGAGCTTTTCTGCTCAAGACTAGCAGGCTACCACATTGGTCCACAGTACCACTTCTGGTTTTCTGTAGGCTAACTGATGACAAGAGTCTCGTGGACTTTCCTGCCTGGGCTGGCTTTGAACCAGGATGTTCATATCTCAGCCACCTGACTAGCAAGGATTACAGGTGTGAGCCACCAGTACTTGACTAAAGAATTATTTAAGGGGGGGGGAGGATTGGGTGGGGGGGCGAGGGGAGGATGGGATGGGAAGGGGAAACAAAGGAGGAGGCTACCATGCTTGATAAGAAATGTACTCATGGGCTGGGAAGGTGGCTCAGTGGTAGAGCGCTTGCCTTGCATGCTTGAGGCCCTGGGTTCGATTCCTCAGTACCATATAAGCAAAAAAGAAAAAAAGCCGGAAGTGGAGCTGTGGCTCAAGTGGTAGAACACTAGCCTTGAGCTGAAGAGCTGAGGGACAGCGCCCAGGCCCAGAGTTCAAGACCCCACGACTGGACCAAAAAAAAAAAAAAAAAAAAAAGAAATGTACTCATTATCTTGCCCATGTAATTGTAACCCCTCTGTACAGTATTTTCACAATTTAAAAAAATAATAATATTAGTGATATAAAAAAAAGAATTATTTAAGAGGAAATAGTAGCCATAGAATTTTACCCCTCTCAGAATTCATAGTTCAAATAATAGTAGAGATGTTCTTTTGTTTGGCTATGTTTAGAAAAAAATGATAATAGTTTTCAATATAATATACAGATCCTTTAAAAAAGAGGAATAGATGTTATTCATTGTCTGTTAAACTACTATATATATAAGCTACTATATATATATACTAATATATATTTTTTTCTGTTTCATATTTTGTATAATTTAAATTTGTTCACATTAGAATCCAACTTGTAAGTACGAATTAAACTTTTTTCAGTAAATAGATAAGAAAATATTTAGTTTATCAATAACATGCCAAGATCTCTTTTAAAGTGGCTGTGCTATTTTGCATTCCTACTAGCAATGGATAAGAGTTCCTGATGCTCTAAGCAATCATGAACATTTGATATTGTCTCTTTTCTGTAATAGATGTGCAGTGATAACATACAGTTGTTTTAATTTGCAATTCTAAAACATATGCTTTTCAATATGCTTATTTGTTGCCTGTGTATCTTTGTTGGTCAGGTGTCTATTCAGGTCCTCTCCCAAAATTTTACTTGAATTCTTCTCCATTGCTGAGTGTTAAATGTTCTTTGTATATTTTGAATGGCAATCTTTTATTAGTTATACCTTTTGCAAGATTATTTCACACCTTTGTCCTCTCCTCTTCTTTTTATCATCTTCTATAGTGCTGCAGTTTTCACTTTTAATGAAGCCCAAAGTATCAACAATTTCTTTCATTGATCTCTTCTAGGTTGCATCAAAAAGTTATCACCACATCCATGGTCATCTAGGTTTTCTCGCGTATTATCTTCCTGGAATTGTACAGTTTGCACGTTATACTTTGAGTAAATTTTTGTTAAGGGTGTAATGTTTATGTATTGGTTCCTAGTTTTTAAAATATAAATTGAAATACTGAAACCACAGTTTTTTCCATATTGCATCATCTTTGCTACTTTGCAGGTCTATTTCTAGACTGTTCTTTTCATTGCTTTGATATATTGGTATGTTCTTTCATTAAACCTGACTCTCTTGATTACTGGAATTTCTATTCGGCCTTGAAGTTGGGTTGTGGAAGGAAGACTTTGTTTGGCTTCAGTAGTGTGTTGCCTATATCAGATCTTTTGCTGATTTACAATCAGTTATCCACACAATAACAAAAACTTAGTGGGATTTTGATTGAGATAATTGCATCTGTAGATCAAGAAGAGCATGAGTTCTTCCTAAATTCCTCAACACTTGCTTACATTTGAAACCTCTAATAATTCCTGCACTGTGCCTCCCAAGCTTTTCACATAAACATGTTTTTCAATTGTTTGTCTTGCTGTGTATTGTAGGAACTCTTTCTGAGCAACTTCTTTCCTTCCTTCCTTCCTTCTTTCCCTCCCTCTCTCTTTCTCTCTCTTTTCCTCCCTCCCTCCCTCCCTCCCTCCCTGTCTCCCTCCCTCCCTGTCTCCCTCCCTCCCTCCCTCCCTCCCTCCCTCCCTTCCTTCCTTCCTTCCTTCCTTCCTTCCTTCCTTCCTTCCTTCCTTCCTTCCTTCCTTCCTTCCTTCCCTCTTCCTTTCCTTCCTTTCTTTCTTCCTCCTAACTGCACTGAGTTAGGCAAAACAAAAAGCGATGCCTTCCAGCCGTTCCTCAGGTAGCCCCAGACAAATTAGAACTGAAAACATGATTTTAGAATAAGATCTGGGATGCTCTCTCCAGAACTAGATGCCCTGTCTCAGTCTCTGAACTTCAGTTCAGAGATGAAGCAAATTGCTGAACTGGGAAGGTGTATGGGTAAGAACAAATAAAAATACCCACAGAGATGGGGCTGGGAAGGTGGCTCAGTGGTACAGCGCTTGCCTTGTATGCATGACGCCCTAGGTTCGATTCCTCAGCACCACATAAGCGAAAAGAAAAAAGCTGGAAGTGGTGCTGTGGCTCAAGTCGTAGAGTGCTAGCCTTGAGCTGAGGGACAGCACCCAGACCCAGAGTTCAGGGCCCATGATCGGACCCCACCCCCCCCAAAAAATGCACACAGAGCTTTCTTACAGTTTATAAGTTGAGGAAATTGTATTCTCTTGATTCAGGGTTTGCTTAGTTCCTGTGAATCTTCAGACTTTTCCAGAATTATTACAAAGTAGATTCTTATAGTAATGCTTGACTTTTCAATATTTTTTGTGTGTGGCAAGGTAGGTCTTTGGAGCTACTTAGGTTTCATTTTCCTAGCTGTCATTTTCTATGTGATTTTTGAAGTCACATCTCCATAGTCACTGCTGTGTTGTACCAAGACTATTTTAGTTGTCATTTCATTTATTTTTCATACGTTGTGTTCTTCCTAGCATGGGGCTTTCAGATTTCATTTTATTTCACTCCCTTGTCTCTTTTGCAGTTTTTCTAAATTCTAAAAAAAATTGTGGCAAGAGCTCAAGGAATTGTACTGATGGAATTTTTTTTTCTTATGTACAGATTATTTGAAGTATGTTATCCTCGCTAACTAGTTCTTCTGAAAAAATGGAATTTTGTTTACTTTTATTAATCAGTATACTTTTTGGAGAATGCTAATGAGATTTGGATTTAGTATTCGACCATTATATTGGATACTTGGAAGTCATTTAGCTACTCATTATTGTGAGAGTACTGTCAGTTTTATCAAACTGATTTATTATTGAGTGCTATTATTTTAAGAATTAGTATATCTTAAGTGTCAAGCTCTCTTTTGTTCTTAGTTCTGGAAACGTGAAAGGACCGTGACAAAATCAGAATTTTTAAGGATTCCTAGTTTAGGGAAGAGATAAACAATAAATGAAATATAATGTGTTAACTGCCTCACCTTATTACTTACACTATTTAAAAGGTCAATGCATGTATTTGCATGTACATATGCGCACACACACACATATACATGCTTGCCAGATCTCTTTTGCTCAAGAATAGCACTCTACCACTTTGAGTCACAGCTTCACTTCTGGTTTTTGAGTGGTTAAATGGAGACAACAGTTTCTCAGGGACTATTCTGCCAGGGCTGGCTTCAAACCACTATCTTCAGATTTCAGCTTCCTGAGTAGGCGTATTACAGGCATGAGCCACTGACACCCAGCTCCTCAATTATTTAATGATATATTTGTTGGCAAATTGATGAACTCAAAGATATGCTGTATAACCCAAACA
Source organism: Dipodomys merriami (assembly GCF_024711535.1). NCBI lineage: Eukaryota > Metazoa > Chordata > Mammalia > Rodentia > Heteromyidae > Dipodomys > Dipodomys merriami. The sequence goes on along the minus strand of NW_027202270.1, from coordinate 23,615,082 downwards.
ATAAGCTGATATTGTATCTTAAGCTGGGGGATGTTACTAACTAAAAAATAAAAATCTACAAGGAACAAGATGGTTTGCTTTTCTACCTCAAAATCTTCAGTTTCTCCTGATTCACTTCCCTTGTAAGCATTATTAAATATATACTCTGCTAGAATAGTAAGACAGACCCAATCGTATGATAGATTGCTTTCTCAAAGAAGAAGAAGATAAATAAGACAAAATCATTACCTTTGAGCACTTATTTAGAAACAGGGCAAGATTTGTGGGTTGCATTTGAGGTATGTACAAGATAATATAGGCAAAGAGCTACAAAAAAGTTTAGATGTTGGGTGTCTGCCTGGAGTTTTAGCAGCAGGAAGTCATTTTTAAAAGGCTGAGCAAATATTACACTAAAGGACATATATTAATTCCATTGCATTTTGAAGGTTTTATTTAAATGTAGTTAACAATAATGCCAAACCTCCATACAAGAGTTAGAGTTTTTATTTCCAAAGTGAAGCAATAAATATCAGAGACAACTACAGGCATATATGAACAGAAAAGAGAGCTGTCTTTACTAGCCAAGTCTCTAGGTGTTTCCAACTTAGGAAGCTGACAAAACTTTTGATTGGATTGTACCTATAATTTTTGTACATATGACATAAGTGATTTTTCTTTGCTTTTCTAAAAGGGAGGTACATCCACACAAATCTAGAAATGATAACTTATGGGTATGTCAAACTAAGATTTATCTTTGGGTAAAAAATAGCTAGTTTGGTAACAAGAATTTTAGCTGTAGAGTATATTATGATTCCAGATTTAATTAGTTGCTTATTGCTTATTTAAAACAGATTGATGATGTTGATTCAACACAGTTTGTGGTCGTGACAGAACTGCTTCTGTAGGTTTTTTTGTCTGACATTTTTCTTAGAATTCGTTCTGCTTGTCGGAGCACTGTGTGCTTACCTCATTAAAATAAACCCACCCCAATACTGCTCCACATAAAAGGTTACATTGCAACTAATTCACAGTTTCACATAAATCTGGGAAATCAGATTTATTTCTATAGTAGTTTTCATAACCTAAACTAAAGCCCACATTTTGTTTTTGTTTTTGTTTTTTGCCAATCTTGGGCCTGAACTCAGGGCCTGGGCACTATCCCTGAGTCTTTTTGTGCTCACAGAGTCACTTCTGGCTTTTTCTGAATGGTTTATTGGAGATAAAGAGCCTTAGGGACTTTCCTTCTCTAGCTGGCTTCAAACCTGACCCTCAGATCAGCCTCCTTAGTAGATAGGATTATAGGAGTGAGCATCAGAGGTTGTATCACTTTGTTCTCATTAGCTAAAGAAAGATAGGAGAAATAGTCTTATTTTTTTTATATATATGTCAGTTCAGCCAGAAATAGCTAGCTGGTAGCCATAAGTCTAAAGATGGTGAAAATCCAAGATCCCATTACCTCTGGTCCAGCCATACCCACACTGCTTACAGTGTTTAAAAAGCTCATTCTTGGCATTTAAAAATAACATGACATTTGGATTTTTTAAATTCTCTTTGAAAATTTAGATATATATAAATGGCTATGCTCAGGTTTCCAAACAGCAAATTTCAACCGGATTACAGTGATTCTAGCCTCAATCCACAATCTTTAACTTATTAGCTGTTTCTTGTTCCCACTTTGCTTGTTGGTCATTATGAGTATTGGGGCAATAAGAAAGGTATATTCGGGCTGGGAAGGTGGCTCAGTAGTAGAGTGCTTGCCTTGCATGCATGAGGCCCTGGGCTCGATTCCTCAGCACCACATAAGCAGAAAAAAAAAAAAAAGAAAGTTATATTAAAGCAACATTTCAAATATCAAAATTGCTAAACTTAAAGCTCTCTCTTATTTTTATATAAAATAAAATGCATATGAACACTAATAACACAAACTATGTACCATTCAGGTCAGGTACAATGTAAAGAAATTCTCTGGAAGTTTTAGCAAGACTTTAGAAGTAGCCATGGGTGTTCGTGTGGTTGGTTTGTACTACTACAACAAATTACCACAAACAACAGAACTTTACTTACTGCAGTTCTGAAGGCTGGCAGTCCAAGATCAAGTTGGCAACAGATCCAGTGTCAGGCAAGTGCCCCAGTTTGTAGTCAGAGTATTTTACTTTTAAAGAATAAGCTCTCAATCTTTTACCAGTCATTCAGTAGGGCTTACTCTCATTAATTAATTACCTACTATATTTAGTACCCTAGTATTGGGGTTTAGTATTTCAATGTAGGATTTTTTTTTAGGGGGACAGAGTCACATTCTGTAGCCCATGTATCCATGGTGTGGATTATATAACCCATTTATTATTATTATTATTATTATTATTATTATTATTATTATTATTATTATTATTATAACCCATTTTGGCTCAAACTCAACCTTGTGCTTCAGCCTCCCAAGTGGTGGGATTACAGGTATGCACCACATAGGAATTTTAAGGGGACACATGTATTTAGTCCAGAACAAGTTCTGAAAAAAAGTAAATATGCAATGAAAAAGTGAGATTCCAAAAGCAGAAATTATCTCAAGAAGAGTAAATTTCAGAAGAGTTTACCCTTCTTAAAGAAGAGTAAATAGAAAATGTTTCATTGTATTATATAAACATTTAGTAAATAAACAATGGGGGAACAATAACATCCTAGAATGGGTGGAAAATAGTCACTAATTTCTTCTTGTTTATCTAGAATTTAGGCACGTTTGTTTAATGACTCTGGTGCATGTGGATTGCCTCTGTCTTGTATAAACTGCAATTATGTGTTTGCCAATATATAATTATTTTTGTAGTTAGGAAATTATGGATTACATATCTATTTAAGCTTCACTTGTTAGAGATGATGGTCTTACCAGTATGTTAATGTGATCTGGTTGCTTTTCATTATTCTTGTCTTTGTAACATAATTTAATGATATAGTATCTTTGAGAAATATCAGGCCAGAGAAATCATTACTTCCATCTTAGTTTCACAGACATAAAGGAACAAAGAGCCCATATTAGGGTTCTTCCCAACCAGTTTATAGGCAGACCAAGGAAAACTCTATGGTTTTAACTTTCAAGTGAGAACATTTTTGTCCCTTCTTTCTCCAGGCAAGCTTTACATGTAGATCAAAGTTCAATTTAGCAGATTGGAAGACAAACTATTCCACAAGAAGCTATTGTTCTTTTATACTGTGATTTTCTTATTCAATTTTATGTTATTATACAGATTCCACTTGACTGGTAATAGTTTAGTCCTGATGAACATATCATAAGTTGAAGATAAACCAAATGGTTAATACATTTAGCTTACTGAATGTCATAGCTTGCCCTACCCTAGTCTAAAAGTGTTCAGAGATTGTACTTGTCTACATTTGGGACCAAGAAAAGATCCAGAATGCAAATTCAGAGCAAAAGTTCCCCTTTCCAAAGAAATGATTACTTTTTTAGGCAGCCTTACTGTTTAGTCCAAGATAGCATTGTAGCTTAGGCTGGCCTTACTATCATGAGCCTCTTGCCTCAGCCTCCCTAATGCTGGAATTAGAGATAACATGCCTGGCTCAGAATTAATGTACTTAAAGAGAAGCAGATTCTGAATCAGATCGTGTTAAAGCTTGGCGACATAGAAGCTTGGTAAGGTAGGGATTCAGCTAATCACTGTGGCAATCCCAAACAACTCATATGCCAGTGTTTGGAGATGCAAAATTTTTCGGCTATGAAGAGGTGGCAGAGGGGATCAGTTAGATTACAGAATAAATGAAACAGGAGAGATAGAATGTACTAGATCTTATCATGCCTGTTCATATTTATAGCACTAAATATTGTGCTATTCTCCTGTTTTTTTAAAAAGCTATATATAACTTAATATATAACTTAATTCACAGTGAGACTTTGTTTTTATACCTTCCTTGGATTACTTCTGTGCTTTTTCTCTGAATTAATTTGTGCAGATATTATTTATCTTCTACAAGAATGTAAGTTTTAAGAGAGTTACATCACACTTTAGGTTCTTTGTGAATAGTATAGAACTCTGCTATTAAAAAAGTCTACAAAGCCTTACAGAATAAATAGCAAAATATTTGTTTATACTCTTGTGACTATGTTAATTTATTTACATTGATTATACCATAATTCTTAAATATATTACATAAAGATTCTCTTTGAAACTAAAATCTATAGCCACAATTTTCACAAAAATTATAAATGTATATACAGACATGCACCCATACATCTATCTATACCTGATGTTTTGGGTGTAATTTCAGGGAGTTTTACAAATCCCAGGAAACCTAGCAATGAACTGTAGAGGTTCAGGTTATAAATCTTAATATAAAGAGGTACTGCAGTTCTAAAAATACATTAATATCAAGATATAAATAATGCACAATGAAAGCTTTCTAGTTAATGGAATACTAAGGTGTTGAATTTGTAGATTACAGAAGCCCCCTGAAACACAAAGATGACTCAAACTTTTTATTTTGTATTTCTGAATTTTAAGAGAAATGATTTACTTGATTCTAATATAACAGAGTTTGAAGTATGTGTCAGCTTTAAATTGACTTTTTTTGGTTATAAAACGACTTCACCTTGAGAATATTGCTACAATCACATTTCATTTGGGAAAAAAATCCACTTATAGAGAAGGGGTTTCAGATTTAATATTAAATAATTAAAATCCATCCTTACATAGACATCTCAAATTAAGACTGTTTACATGCTCTTTAATTAGATGTAATTAAGAAGCTCTCTCAACACATTTATACCCAAGGGAGCCTTAGCTGGGTTGATGGAATGACACTTAACATATAGAAAGCCACCTTGGTATTTGTGAAGGAATTTCCCTTTGGAAGATGTGTGACAGGCACACTTGACTTTGTCATAGGAGGAAACAGATGCTGAGAATTGTCCTCGAGAGAGGGAAAGATCCAACATTTCCTTTAACAGTCACGGCAAACAGAAAATCTTTCTGGTGATGTCATTATCCTTCACAATCCTTACCACAGCAGCCACAAGAATGCCTAATGCAGATCACACAGTATTTTTGCTCCAAGTCCATTAATGATATCTCACCTCTGAGTGCAAACCCTAAGTGTGCACCACAGAAGATCTATCTCTAGGCTCCAATGGGGTCTCACTACTCTGACCTCCACACACTCCATCCAGTCTATTGCTCTTCCCTTGTCTCCCTCTAATCTTGAACTGCATCATTTGGTTCCAGATGCATGTCTGTTCTCTCTGTCTGGAATGTTCCCGGAAGAGTATCAAGGCTTGCTCCTTATTACTGTGAAGTGTTTGCTCACTTGCTCCATTTCCAGTGGATATTTAAAAACCTTACAGATCTTTCCTGCCCTTGACCCTGCATGGGCTCCTTTTGCTTTGCTTGTTGCCACAGTGTCGATTATCATCTGTGGTATTACATTTTTTTTGGGGGGGGGTCCGGTCGTGTGGCCTGAACTCTGGGCCTGGGTGCTGTCCCTCAGCTCTTCAGCTCAAGGCTAGTACTCTACCACTTGAGCCACAGCGCCACTTCCAGCTTTTTAGTTTTTTGCTTATGTGGTGCTGAGGAATCGAACCCAGGGCCTCAAGCATGCAAGGCAAGCGCTCTACCACTGAGCCACCTTCCCAGCCCATATATTACATATTTATCACTTAACATATTTATTACATTGGTTAATTCTGTCTTTTTTCTGTTAAGAGTATAATTTCTGATGTAATTCAAGCTGTTATAGACTATTCTTTGTTTTCTTTGTCCTAAGCCGTTATGATCCAAGTAGCAGTTCAGTAAAGATTTGTCAAATGCATTAATTATTGGTTGCATAAATAAGTGAATGGAGCTGATTGGAAAATTTTATACTGACTATTTTTTAAAAATAATTTTTATTTACTGATTTTTTATTTTTAAATGATTTTTTAAAAAAATGTTGAGGCTTCATTTTTGTCTGAGCTCCTTAACTGCAAAAGAAATGTAGTTTTAGCAGGTACACTGACCAATTTAACACTTGCTGGTGTAGTTATAGTTTACACTTTCTTGATTAAAGTTAAAACTTCAACACATTTCTTAATAATCATTGTAAACTAGAAGACAAATCTCTTGCTGTTACCACAAGGAGAAATGATTAGCAACCTTCAAGCAAAAAGTAGAGTTCACAAATGAAAATAGTCCTGTGGTCTGTCTTATTCCCCTCTTCCCCCATTACTCATGATCTTTAAGAGCCCAAACTGCAAGTAGTTGTGCTAGAAAGTAAAAGCAAACTTAAAAATTCATTTTGAATTCAGCAAGATTCTCAGGGGACATGTATAAGGAAGAAAACAGAACATGTCCCAGTTTCTAGTGATGAGTTCTTTAATCAAGAGAAGAGATTCTACTTTGTTGTTGGGCAGTGGTATATATTGAAACAATATGAGAGGCAAAGATGAACTGGCTTCTAGAAATAGGCCCTTTTTACTATAAAAATTGCTTTTGTCTTATTCTTTTAACTATAGTGAATGACTGGAGAAAGTCCAAAGGGAGTAGAACTCGTGCTTTGAAGGATTGTGTATTATGTACAAACATACAATGTTTCTAATATTATAAAATATTAAGTACATAGTTGGGACATATATATACACATATATGTATATATGCATGTGTATATTGGTGTCTGTGAGAGAGAGAAAAATATAGAGAGAGACATTCTTTTGGAACCAGTAATTTTGTTTTATAATCCAAATGTAGAACATGAGAAGTCTGACAAGGATATCAGAGGTGGGATATTTGGTGTAGAAAATATAAAACAAGATACTCTTCCAAAAGGAATTGTCAATGGTCTGTCTTTTCTTCACTGAGCAGGACAATCAGACCATTTTCTCTTTCATAAAGGGAATATATTAACTCAAAGTCAACATGGTATCCAGGAAGGGCAGCAGCAGCAAGCACTTTTTCCTAAAAAGTCAAGGAACTTGGTAGTTACCATATGGACAATCCGGCAGTCTCAGGCTAAGTCAGGTGACCTTGGGAATTTAATATAAAACCCACAGTGAAAACACAGATTTTTTTTTAGTTTGATTTGGGCTACAGTGATTTACTTAATTTCTCTGTTCAGTTTTACACTCTGGGGATTTGTGAAGCTACCTGACAGTCATAATCTGTTGGTGATTATTCATATAAATGAGTTTATAGATCCTACAAGCACAAGCTTTATGTTTGCTTCCTATGAGTAAATATTATCAAAATTACTGGCATATAAAAGTACATAGATCAGTGGTTAAACTGGCAAAATGTTAAATTAAATTCTCTTTCCATTTTGTGAAATATAAATGACAGATTATTAGATCATTTAAATAATATTAGTATACTGATCTAGCAACATTTCACTGCTTATAACTTAACAATAAATACATGATGTCTTTAATTTTAAGTTAACATGAAAGAGAAATAAGTCACCAATGAAAGGAAAGAATGAAAGTCTAGTATTTAATCTGTTTGAAAACTAACGGGATGCTTCATCTCAATACATGCTTTGTTGTTGTTGTTGGTTGTGGGGCTTGAACTCTGGGCCTGGGCACTGTCCCTTAGCTCTTCAGCTCAAGGCAAGTGCTCTACCACTTGAACCACAGCTTCACTTCCAGTTTTTTGAGTGGTGGAGATAAGAGTCTCACAGACTTTCCTGCCTTGGCTGGCTTTGAACTGCGATCCTCAGATCTCAGCCTCCTGAGTAGTTAGGATTACAGGCATGAGCCACAGGTGGCCAGCTACAATACATGGTTTTTGTGTTCAGATTTTCTAAGTTATGCTATTCTGACTATCTTTTGGTCACTGCAGGTTACCATTAATGATTGTTAAATAAATTCCTCTTGATACTCATTTTGAATCACTACCTAGTTACCTAATCTGAAAAGCATCTATGTAGAAAATTAGCCCCTCCAAGTTAAGCTATTGTTCATTCTGGAATCTTAATATGAACAGTATAATGTGAACACCTGGGAGTACATGACTCTTTTTATGCACTTTTTAATTGTTATTGTAAAGGGGTTAAAGAGTACATTAGCCTTTGAACAATGTCATCTCTTCCCTTGCTCTCTCTCCCAGTTTTCCCTTCCTGTCCCCACCTGTGAGACCAGGGTGGTTAATCTTAGGAGAGGAAACATAAAGGTGCAATACCTATGTGCATTTGATCATATAAAATAATATTTAGGGCAGGGAAGGTGGCTCAGTGGTAGAGCGCTTGCCTTGCATGCATGAGGCCCTGGGTTCGATTCCTCAGCACCACATAAGCAGAAAAAGAAAAAAGCCGGAAGTGGTGCTGTGGCTCAAGTGGTAGAGTGCGAGCCTTGAGCTGAAGAGCTGAGGGACAGTGCCCAGGCCCAGAGTTCAGGCCCCACGACCGGACCCCCCCCCCAATAATATTTAATGGAAACAAGTATTTTTTTCTTTGTTGCTGTTTATGTTTTCTTTTTCCTTTTTTTCTTTGTTCATTTATCTGTTGGGGGGGCATAGAAATGGAGGGAAAAGGTTTAATACATGGAGCAGTGGTAATTACTAGACATTATGTTGAAAATGAACTATACATGACTCTTGTAACCCATTTCCCCTTTTCTGGTGTGTTGACTGTTACCTCTAAAGATGCTTTCCCAGGCCACACCGAGGATTTTGAAAATTTATAGTAGCCTGTATTTTCAGTTAAACTATATACTCTAAACCTATGTAAATGTGTTTACTTATTTTCAGTAATATAGTATTGTCACAATTGGGATTTAACTTTTTCCAAAACTTACTAAGTGAAACAAAATCACCATGAACAAAAAAATCCTGAAAGAATGTGGCTATGCTTATAGGATCTGTAAAACATTATGCTTAACTAAGTATTTGTTATTGTGAAATGTGTTATTTCACATAAGCAAACAGTAAGTTAATATTTACTATTTTATTAACTTATTTTATATTTGGATATTATACTTACTGTACACATATACAAAAAGCATTGGAATTTATGATTTTATGAAAATATTTTAACAGAAACTTTTTTTGACATTCTTTTCCAGTGAATTCATAAATATTCAGTATTTCCAGGTAACTCCAATGGAAATTAGAACATCAGGATGACAAATATGCCCCAAAGGATAAGTAGAAGAAAGGCTTCTTTATGTTTGGGTTGACAGATTTGGTTTATGGTAATTGCATGGATGATTCTTTTTTTTTTTTTTTGGTACTGGGGATCGAACCCAGGACGTTGCACTTGCTAGGCAAGCACTTTGCCACTGAGCTACATCCCAGCCCTCAGCATGGATGATTCTTACATGGATGATTCTGTGGAGATGAAGAAGGAGTGTTAGCCTTTATGAAGTTATTTCTTTTCTAAATGAAGCATTATATCGTACTTTTAGTCGATGGTTGGTGTCATAAGTAAATAGTTTGTAAGTCATCTTAATTCATTCCGAGAAATGTCTCAATATTAGTATCAAACAAAACTAATCAAATGCCCTGAAATAAAATCCAACTTATGAGACAGCATTTTGCTGCCACCTTTTCCAGTATGAGTCTATGAGCAAGGTCTCAACAAACATACTATTGGAGATGTTTCTTAAATACTAACTGTAGCCTTAATGTGATGTAGGAAGCCTATTCTGGAGATAGTGGTAGACTATACATGTGATCAGAACAAATGTTGTGGATGTTATTATTCAACCATTATAAAACTGTTCAAATAATCACCAGGTTCAAATGGTATAATTCTTTAGAAAGACTAAGTCAAAGCCCAACAAAATAAGTACCAGGGAATGGGTACTTGCAGAGGGTAGGGTGGGGGGTGCCAAGGGACAAAGCGAGAGGGAGATAGAAGAATGAAGGAGGAAGCGGGGGAAAATGCAGGCAAGAATGCGTTGTAGATGCCACAGAACTGAGGAAAATAAGGGAAGGGGGGTGGAAGGAGGGTGAAATGTTGGAGGGGTGACACAGATCAAGATTTATTGTGCAAGTAAATCACTTTGTTCACTGGCAAAACAATTTCAATACATAACCTAAAAATTATGAGAAGTGAGGGAAGGGGAGGGGTAGAAAGGGGGGGTGAGGATGTTGAGAGGGATGACAGGGATCAAAGGTACTGTATTCATAAACTGCTTTGTTGAGTGGCAACTCCTTTGGACAACTACTTAGAGAAAATAGAAACATATTTTAAAAAATAAAGGAAGGGGAAGTAAACAAAATGGAAGGTAAATGCACTTACAAGTTTTTTTGTTGTTGGTATGCCTTGGAACAAGAAAGTGAAACTCACTGGAGCCTTAAAATCCTTAAGTTAGAAAGTAAAGAAGTTATTCTGTAGGTGGCTATGGTTCATACTCTGCAAATAAGGAGAAAGCAATGACATGAAGAGCATCCTTACATAGAAAGTGACAGAATATTAAGAAAGTATCACTTCCAGGCTGGGAAGGTGGCTTAGTGGTACAGCGCTTGCCTCGCATGCAGGAGGCCCTGGGTTCGATTCCTCAGCATCATATAAGCAGAAAAAAGCTAGAATTGGTGCTGTGGCTCAAGTGGTAGGGTGCTAGCCTTGAGCTGAAGAGCTGAGGGACAGCGCTCAGGCCCAGAGTTCAGGCCCCACAACCAATTTCAAAAGAAAAGAAAAAGGAAAAAGGAAGTATCACTTCCTCTGATGGAAGCCCGGTTTGTCTTGCCTTAATGCCCTAAATGGCAAGTAAAAGCCTATAAGAACTTTGAACTAGAGCCATCGGCAGAAATTAATCTGTTTCTTTAACAGAATGAATGGCCCTTGCTTCTTACTGACAGATTCATGTCAGTGACACCATAGTTTATTAATACTCCCCTGTTTAATTTTTAGCAACATCAAAGTGTTTTTTAAATATGCATTTTAAGCGTATTTTAAAGACATCGCATCTGCCATTGTTTCTCTGACGAAATGAAAAGGCTGGCAGCTGGGTCCTTCCAGCAGAGACTCAGCTGTCTTTTCTCTTCTGCAAGTGTGGAACCAAAGATAGAGATTACTTTTATAAATATGTAATTATAATTTTTTTCAGAATTTGATTAATAATTCATCTCCAACTCCTATATCATTATGCTTGGAATGCTAAACAACTGTATGAGTCAAGTTTTGATATTTAGGCACAAATTTTAGTTTCTGTAGCTGCCCCATAGCAGAGGGCAATTTGAGTTAAATATATTTCTGTTACTGAAACAAACGCCAAATACTAATTCATACACTTTACTCAAGAAAAGTTACTGTTTTCAGAGTATTTTTTAGTTTTGGTCAATTGTGAGGCTTGAATTCAAGGGCCTGAGTGCTGTCCCTGAGCCTCTTTGTGCTCAAAGCTAGTGTTCTACTACTTGAGTCGCAGCACCACTTCTGGTTTTTGAGTGGTTTATTGGAGGTAAGAGTCTCATAAGGACTTTTCTGCCCAGGCTGGCTTCAAACTGTAATTCTCAGATTACTGGTGTGAGCCACCAGTATCTAGTTTATCAAAGGTTTTAATGGGGGGCTGGGAAGGTCGTTTAGTGGTAGAGTGCTTGCCTTGCATGCATGGGGCCCTAGGTTCGATTCCTCAACACCACCACATCAGCAGAAAAAGCTAGAAGTGACACTGTGACTCAAGTGGTAGAGCACTAGCCTTGAGCTGAAAAGCCAAGGGAAAGCACCCAGGCCCAGAGTTCAGGCCCCATAACCACCACTACCACCACCACCACCAACAAAAGGTTTTAATGGTCCTATGGATATATGATGGTGTTCTGAATCAAAGCAGTAATGTTGAATTAAAACAGGAAGTTGAGCCCAAAACATTGTATCCTTCCTTCTTTTCTTTCTTACCACAGATTCTTTCAAACATTTCTATAATATAAAATAACAGACACAAGTTTGACCATCTTAGTTTAAATCTTAAATAACTTATCATTCTGCCTCACCTACCAACAATAATAATAATGTTTTTGTATCACAGAATTAGGACAAAAGTTAAACAAGATGAGATATATAAAACGCTAAATACCGTGCTTAATATGCATTAGGAATAAGAATATTAAAGTATTTAAGAAGGGATTCACTGGAGTGAAAGTTTGTGTGTGTGTGTGTGTGTGTGTGTGTGTGTGTGTGTGTGTGTGTGTGTGTGTGTGTGTGTGTGTGTGTGTGTGTGTGTGTGTGTGTGTGTGTGTGTGTGTGTATGCCTGCACATAGAAAGCATGTGTCGCTAAAGAAAAACTATAAATGATTCTGACCTTTTATAAAATGGTAAGGAAGACCTTATTCATGACTTTTGCAACCGTGCCAGTATCGTCAAAATACAAAGATAAAATTCAAGTACCAAATAAGCCCAAGGAAGTTTTGAAGTTTTGTTATGTTAACTATGTGAACATGGAAATACAGGAAGTATGACACAGTAGCATTTGTGAGAGTTAACATCTCACGTTTCCAGAAAGTAATGTCCACTCCTTTTGCATGACTCTGGAAAGAAGTATGGGTCAGGAAGAGCTGGGTTTGGGTGAGAACCACCAATGGAAGAGAATTGAGATAATTACTTCTAATACCAGGGATGAATTTGCATGGGAAGATTCTGGGTTGCAGAGCCTCTATTGCTCTACTTTTGTCTTTAATCCTCTGATTCCAGTTCCCTAATTCTCTTAATACCTGTGAGTTGTTGAATGCTTTTCCTCAACAACACACACCACACAGATCCTTCACTGTTTCAATACAGATCTGTAGTCTGCATGGCTTAGGGAGGTAATACTCAGACATTCATTCAGCCACAGCTACTTTATGAAGACCACATTATGTCATATTGGGTTCAGTACTGTGTCAAAAGCCAAAGCCACCCCAAGATTTACAGAACCTTTCTGTTGTGCAGGGTAGATAGGTCTTGGCCTAGGAATCTTGAATTCCTTCAAGCCTGATAACAGTGTCTCTGCTTGTAAGATTTTCTCAAACAACCCTCTTCTCATGCATTGAGCTTCTGGAAGGCAATCACCCATCTCACCTCTTCACCTGAGCATAGTTTCTGGCATGTAAAGCATGAGAAGTATGTAAGAATTGTTCTTTCCTAAATGGAGTAGTTCTCTTTGATCACCCTTCTTGTATTTTTATTTGTCACATTTTACAGTGTATTTTCTTCTTTGTCCTTCCATCATCTGTGGATAGATATTTTTATTACGTTAGTAGTTTCTAGTGCTTTTGTCTGCATAAGTATGCTGAATAGCATATATAAAAATATGGATGCCCCAGTGCCGGTGTCTCATGCCTAAATATTCAGGAGGCTGAGAACTGAGGATTGAGGTTCAAAGTCAGCCCAGGGATCAAAGTGTGTGCCACTCTTATCTCTGTTAATCGCCAGAAAACCAGAAGTGGCACTGTGGCTCAAAGTGATAGAGCACTAGCCCAGACCCTGAGTTCAAGCCCCATGACAGACCAAAAAAAAAAAAAAGGAAGGCAAACAAACGTGTTTGGGAATCTAGAGATGCTCTAAATAGAGATTTCCTATTTAGAGTTAGTGGTAAATCATTCATTTGTTCATTTCAAAAAGCAGGAACTCTCCTGGCCAATTGCCTTCAAAAGCTTATTAATAAATTGAGCTTATTAATAAATGGAGAAGATTAACAACAAAGGCCACCTAAGGTCCATTTCAGCACCTTATTTTATGAATCAGATGATGTCTACCAAGTTTTACCTTCCAATGTTCATAAATAATGATTTCATGGAAGTCATATTCCAAATTAATTTATTATTCTTGCAGAAATCACAGGCTTCATTAAATAAAAGTAAGCAAATCAAGTATGCTTTTATTTCCTTTTATGTCTCTCCTTTTTAATTTTGGAGGATCACTCTATAATTCCCATTTTCCCTCCTTAATAGAAAAATTACCTACAGCAAATACTGAGTGATTACTTGCTAATTGCACACTATTGATCCTGTTCCCTGTGCGTTTCTGAGCTGAGGAGAAGGGCAGGATGCATATGCTTTTCAGCTAATGCCCGCTGAGAGGCACATTAAGGGAAAAGGGAGGCAGTTGCCCTTTGTAAGTTGGGCCAGATGCCTTCAAGTGCTGCACTCTGTGCTACATACTGGGGATTGTCTGTCTTTAGTTCTTATAAGATTTATTTACTGGTACAACTGTAAAATGCCAATATTCTAAAGGTTAATAGACTGACGTGACTTATGAAAACTGCCATTGTACCTGTGAATTGTAGGGAGAGCACTGAACAGAACACAAAGTGTTGTGGGAGCTTCCGAACTCCTCTCAGCCCAGCCAGGTAAAGGAACTTGGTGGGAGCAAGAGACAAGGAACACTGACAAGACTGGGATTTGCCACAGGATCCTTCATGATTGTCACATTTCCTGCTACTGGAGAGCATCTCGCTGTTTGCCAAGGGGTGTTCTGTAATGATATGTAAATGACAGTAACAAGTATTCCCTCTGGGTTTGCCTGAATTGGCCACATTAAGGAATCCCATAGTCTCTGGACAGTTAAATACTATAGACAAATGACTAGGCAGGCAGCGGCCTTCCCCTGTGGGAAGATCCCAAAAGACAGAAGGACTGATCATTAAGGAAATTCCCTGTTCAGGAAGTTCTTCCCTGAGAGTGGGGAGGACTTCTGACTGTGCTAGAGTAGCTTTCAGGGCTCTAGGCTGAATTCCAGGGGCTGCTCTTGACAGAAGCTCTGGGCCACCTTGATGGTGATTGTCCCTGGACAATTTCAGGTTGTCAGTGACTGTTGTGCCTGAGTGGTCTAGCTGAAGGCTAATGGGCCTTAATTGCTCTTTGGAGGGAGGATTCTTGTAGGAGGGTATTTGATAAAAAGGAATTGGGTAAACAGAGGGAGAAATCCAAGTAGATAGTCATTTGCAGACAGGGATGGTACTACTTAAAATAATTGCCTGAAATCTCCTCTCTACTCTACAAAAAAAAGAAAAAAACAACACATAAATAAATATAAATTTGGAAGGGTTGTTATTTGGTTTGCTATTTTATCATAACTTTCATTATTTTACTATTTTAAATTTATTTTGTAGCATTTCATTTATTTATTGTTGCTTTCCATCTGTTGTTGTGTATTGAGAGCAGCCTGCTAAATCCCCTCTGATTTAACTAAGAAAGACCTAGTGGTCTAGTAACTAATTATTTGTGCCACGCCATCCCACCAATTTTGGCATTTCAATCTGTTTTAGCACACAAGGAGAATAGAATGAGCATGGCAGTCTGATTTGTGTCCCTAGTGAATTTCTGTCTTGTCAAGAGAACAAATCATGCCCACCAAAGCACAAAATGAATTTAGCGTGTGATATTGTCAGCAGTCCCTATGTATTTTCTGCGTTAGATATCTGAGTGAGCCGGGGAAGGGACGTATGTCCTCTCTTGCCAGATTCCTGTCTCACTCTTCACATGCGGTAAATGGAGGCAGAGGTAGTAGTTGTTTTTGATGATGTGCTATATATTGTGTTGTCCTGCCAACGGGACAAGGACACATCAACTGTTTTTCCTTTTGTTGTTGTTGTTACTGCTTGGTTTTACTTCCCTGTGTCTCTGACTGGTGATACAAGGTCTGGCAAGTTCAATTTGTTTATTCATTCTTCATGCTTAACTTTGTAGTTCAAACCGTAACTAGTATTATGGAAAATGAGCCATGATTTCTAACACCAGTCCTTTGAGGACAGAAGCTGAGGGACTCAGGGGAATGAAATCTCGATGAAACCCGAGTTTTCCAATGTCTAAAGTTGTTCCTAAGCACAAAAATGTGAGAAATTGATTATCAAGCAAAATCACTACTTGCTTCAGGATTTAGAAATACCCATCTATCAAGAATGAAACAACATATTTTGTATGTGTTAGCAATTATACATATTCATATGAAAATTAATCTCACAAAGCACATACTATTGCAGAATCAATTTGGTATTTTTTAGCCATGTTTGTAAAACATAGTCTCTGAATCTTTTAACTCTAACAAATCTCTTAAGTGTTTTCCAACTATTTTTAGTATAACAAATTTGTTCTTTGTCAAAAGATTTCATAACTTAAAAGAGAAAGTCCTGGAGGGAAGAAATTACAATGATATGGGTAATTAAGTTCCTGCTTCTGGACCTGGAATGCTACATGAAGAAATTCTGAGGTGGTCCCCTAATCCCTGTCAATATAAACCTCCATGGCTCTCCACCTGTCAGGCAATGTAGAGATTAAGTTGGAATGTGCTTTTCTGGGATCCAATAAGATTATCTAGAGGCTGCTGTCATAGTATGACAAACATTTCTTTAAATTTAGGAATTCAGCTTTATGAGGAAGAGAAAACATATTGTGAAATGAGTTTAAACCCATCTAAATAGGAGGCTTATGCTCTGCCCTCATATTGTTGTTGTCATCTTCATTTTCATCATTTTCCCTTTGTGGAAAATAGAATTGATAATCAATGAACTTGGAATTAACTTCATATTTTGAACCAGTTCTCCAAGGGATCATTATAATGTGGATTATATCTATCTATCTATATAAATATATACTCATAAATGCACATATATACAAATTATATACAAATTATATATATGTATATGTCAATTCAGTTGCATTTTAAACCTCTTTCATAATCAAAAGTAAAGACTTATTTTTGAAACTGGATCTTACAGGCCTTTAGCTAATTTATTTAACTATAAACATTCATTTAGCTCCTACATGGAGAACACATGTGCATGCTTATATGTGTGTGTATGCATGTGTGTGTTGATATGAAAACTTTTAATTTTGTTTTTGTCAGTCGTGGAGCCGGAACTCTGGGCCTGGGTGCTGCCCCTCAGCTCTTCAGCTCAAGGCTAGCACTCTACCACTTGAGCAATAGTGCCACTTCTGGCTTTTTCTGCTTATGTGGTACTGAGGAATCAAACCCAGGGCCTCATGCATGCAAGACAAGCACTCTACCACTGAGCCAACTTCCCAGCCCCAAACTTTTAATTTTTGCAAGTAACATCTCTCCTATTATTATTTTATGGAAAACTTGTCATGTAACACTATTTTTAAATTTCTTTTGTAACATATAACATGAAATTAACTGAACATAAATTATACATGTATAACCTACAAAGTGTAGTAAAAATAAGTACCTATGGTCTCCATTTAAAACTATAATTTCTTTTTGTTTTCAACTAACCCCAGTAATTATTCAAGTTTCAGGTCAAATATCAAATCTACAGTGAGGTATTCCATATCTACGCTTGTAAGTTTTCTCCATTACTTCTTATATACTATCACCTCTTTTTTACACAATACTGTCACATTTAAAATTATATTTTTATTATCTTAAGTAATTGTACAAAGAAGTTGCTATTCAGCACAGCAGTTTCTGAATATCATGCATCTTGACCATGATAATTCTCTTTTCTTAATTTTGTAGGGTACACATTAAATATTGTGACTCCATTCTCCCCAGTTCTTCTCTTCTTTCCCCTCCCATTGACATTGCTGTACACATTTCTAGTGTCAGTTTACTGGTATTCACTTTGTTGGACTATGAGTTAGTTTTCTAAGGAATTACAGCATTTGAACTTTTCCCTTATAAATACCATACTTTGGTTAATACATGTGTGGGTTGCATACAATCTTAGATACTTGTTTATTTGCATACAATTTTTTCTACTTGTTTACTAGTATATTTAGAAATTAATTCTAGTTTCCACATATGAGAGAAAACATGTGTCCTTTTATATCGCTGGGCCTGACTTACTTCATTTAATATAATTTTTGTAGGTCCATCATTTTTTTTTTGCAAATGATATAATATCATTCTTTGTAATTTGGCTGACCTGTAGCTGGCAAAGATATCCCTTTCTGTAGGCTGGTTTTTTTTTTTTTTAACTTGTGAACTGTTCTTTACCATGCCTTCTTACTCTGTCTCCTCTTCCCATATGTTAACTTATTCAGAGTGGGGTCCCTGTACATTTTGTTTAGTTTGTTGCTTCATCTAATATTGTTTTATCTAATATCTAATCTACTTGTGATTGTTATTAAGCAATTGGCAATTTCTCATTCATAAACTATTGGGAATTATTTCATTATTTCATTCAGAATGAATAACCAATACTGTAGAAGGTAATGATGATTAGAATCAGTTAGCCAACAGTTGGATGTGATGAACTAGGGAACATACATCTGTGACCACTCCATGTTTTAGGCTAAATGCTTGGTTTAATAATTGTTCTTAATTGCAAGGCATGAACATTAATAGAAAGAGCTGTCTAAAGACATAGTTCATGCAATAAAAAAATAGAAAGCTTCCAATGGTGCTCAATGAGAACATATGTGCATGTGTGTATTTGAGACCTAGTTACTTTTATCATCACTGTCACCAAAATATGTGACATAAGCAACATAACAGAGGAAGGTTTGTATTGGATTATAGTTTCAGAGGGCTTTTTGGTGGCATTTTGGTGCCATTTTCTTGAGTAGAATGTCACATTAACAGGACATTGTGATGAAAGAGCTTCTTCACCTCATTGTAGGCAGGAAGTAGAGAGGTATGAAGGGAACAGACAATACATGCTAGGTACCTTCCCTAGTAACCCACTTTCTCCAGCTAAATCCCATGTTCTTGAGTTTCCAAGTACTCCTAAGATAGTCCTTCCGTTGGATAACAAGTCCCCAACATTTGTGCCTTTTTAGGTGATACTTTATGACCAAACCATAACCTTCTTCCTCTGATGTAGGGGCTTCACATTCATCTGGTGGTGTAAGAGTTCCCACAGTCTTAACAGCTCAAAGTTCAAGTTCCAAGTCTCCTTTAGGGCACCGCTTAGCTGTGAACTCCTGTAAAAATAAAAAATAGAAAATGACTTCTAATATGTCACAGATTCCTTATTTACAAAGAGAAGAACAGATGAATTGCAAGGATAAAGCAAGACCAAAAATTCAGCAGGACAAACAATCCTGAAGGTCCATGTTGAAGACCAGGGGCATGTGGTGGCATGTTATGAGTTAAAGTGGGCCTGGACAACTTCTCTGCTCTGGCCTAGTTTGCAGCTTATATATAAGGTCTCTTTTCTGGGCTGTTTGTACTCATTGTTCGTGGCTTTAGCTACAATTAAATACATATGGCATCTAGTCCCATTCCCAAGACAGTCCTCATTCATATCTTAAAACTCAGGATTTTGGCCTTTACTGTCTGTATTCCTATTGACATTCTGGTCATGTAGCACCTATCAAAATCACCCACTGAGCTATGTTTATAGAAATGTAGGGCTTCTGAAGCTATTGTAAATTCCCCCCACAAACTAGTTCCTAAGCCTAAAGAAGCACATGGCCAGGTTTACTCATGGTAAGGACCTCACTCTGGTACCAATTTTCTGTAATAGTCTCTTTCATTATCACTGTGACCAAAACACCTGTCATGAACTGAAGGGAACTTAAGAGGAGAAAGACTTATTTGATTCAGAGTTTCAGAGGTTTTAGTCATCTACCAGCTAGTATTAGTTGCTCAAGTTTCCAGAGCTTTCCCAGAGAGTACCACCAGCTGGGGAACAAAGCCCTCAACACAATCCTTGTTCCTTTGTAGGATACTTCATATCAGACTTTCAGTACTGTGTTCATGTGTATACATGTTTATATGTTTATACATACATGTGTTATAAATGTATAACATGAGGGTATACAAACATATATGACATATCTGTGTAATAATTTTATAATATGTCATATAGCCACGTGTGTGCATGTGTGTATAGAGTGAAATGGATGGTATGAAAGACAAAGAGAACATTTAATTCACCTTTATTCAAAGAGAAAGGAATAAATAAAATCAATAAAGACGGAAGCAAGAGAGAAGTATGAGAAAATACAGATGTATATAACAGAAACCATGAAAAGAGGTTTCAAGGACTAATATTGTGGAGGTCTATAGGGGGGACCTCTGGACCTCATTTATTTTAATTTTGAGAGAATTAAAAAAGGATACAGAGAACACATAAGGACATAAAAATAACAACTCTGTTACTTTTGTTTTTTCACTTCTACAGGAAGCCAATGAGATCCAAATAGGCCTGCTAACAGGACTCTAGAAATATTGAAGAAGTATTACCTTGTTGATAACCGATGCTGAATTTAGCTAGGCCAGTAGGAGGGTCCAAATGGGTAAGACCTGGTATCAAAATTCAGAGAGGAACACAAGCGCTCTGCAGACAGCTGCATTCAAAAAACAATGAACTAGCAGTGGGCTTGATAAAGCTCATTCTTCCCAAATGTGTCAATTAGATAATCATATTATCACCTCCTGAAGATTAGAGTAAGTACAGGGAGAGCTGGAAGTCCTGAGTTATTTTAACAGAATCTTCTTCTTAGGGAGGGGATGTTAGGAATTCGAATGAAATCACTTCAGCCCAGGAAGCAGTATTGGAATTAGCTAGAAGAACTCATTCTCTTTATAACAAGTTTGATTGGGAAAGTAAACACCGAGAATATTTTAGTACAATGACATTTGAGAGTTCAAAGGTCAGATTAAATACAGTAAGTAGCAAAACTGATGAAAAAGTAGCAACAGCTATTGGAAACTGCTTGTTACAATAGAAGAAAGTGAAAAATGAAAAAGCTATAATAATATATCATTAGCAATGCATTTTCCCCCTTTCAGACAAGAACATTTTTAGATCCAAAACTATAGGGGAAGGTGATATTGGAAAATGAAAGATTGAGCATCCTGGAGAGATAGAATAATTGAAGTAGAAAGAGCTCAGAGAGATTGGTAGGCAATAAGGTCATGGATACTTCCCCATCAATTTCCTGTTCTGTCTAAAGCAGATTCGGGATTTCACATAAGCAAAACCTTTTTTGGAGAGGATGTGTCCAAGAGCTTTTTACCAAATCACAACACTCTTGCTGCTATCTGACATGAATATTCAACCAGGAAAATTACTTTTAGAAGGAATAACATTCTGACCTTTTATTAGTTTACACTATTTTCATAAATAAACATTAAGAAAACAGTTAACTTTTATAAAAAACAGCGTGTCATATGTCATATAGTTTTTCATAACATGAGGGCTTCTTTATTTTGAGATATTGTTAATGGCTAAATGATTAATTCTCCTTTGTGCATACAGCATAATATTGATTTTTAAATAGCTGGACAAATTCTACAGGTTGATCCTTTAGTGACAGAGTTGCATGAAGTTTTTGTGCTTTCTGCTCCTATTCTGTCTCTCCACTTTAAGCTGGACTAACATCCAGTGATAATCTATATGGTACCTAAAGGAAATCATTTGGTATCACTGATTTTATCCAGTCCTTTAGGTATAGCCATTTAAAGTGGGTGTCAACTGGTTGCAATATTATTGTTGTTTCTTGTTGAAATTTAGGAAAGAAAAAGAAAAGCTTTCTTTGCCTAATCCTTCTTTGAGCTATTTTCTTTGAAATGCCCCACAGTTTCCTATTTCTAGACAGACAATTTCAGAGTCTTGCTTTTAGTCTCGCAAATGAACTGGAAAGGAATACTATGAATGGACATGCATTTGTAGGTAGAACCATGTTTGGTCTCTTCTAAATAGGACTGAGAGCTCTTTCAATAAATAGACCCATGTTCTTCCATTTGTGGTGGAAAACACAAAAAGATAGGGCTCTCCATTGTAGCTCGGTTCTTGCTCACAAAAGCCACATCTATTAGTTTCTTGAATAAGCTCTGGTATTTCGCAAAGAAATGCATGCTTTGGCTTGGGTCATAAAAGACTTTCTTGGTGTATAGTGAAAGATACATTTACCAAGGTGTTTTATTACTCCACGGTTAGAATTAATCTCTCCCTGCTTCCTTAGCACATTGTAAGTGCCTCTATTACAGCACTTACCACCATCTGCCTCCTTTCAGAGTGGCTAATGTATGTTTTTAGATTATGAGTTCCTGAAGGGCACGGACCATACCTTTCTCATTTTATATCTCCCCTAAGGCTATCCATAATGGCTTGCATTTAGTTGGTGCTAAATAAATGTTTATTAAATTGACTGAGTTGGTGGCATATACTTAGAAATAGGCTGCTAGTCTTTGAAAAGCGTGTTTGATTTTTAATTTTGCTAGGGAAGTTGTGGGATATTCAAACAGGCTGAAATCCTATGGGATACTTTTGTAGAGCAAGTGTACCTCTTCAGAGAGCTTTGATGGTTGTCATAATTTAATATATATGAAGACTGAATCAGATCTTCCTGTTAGGTTTTTTTTTTTTTTTCAAGCAGAATTTTCAGAGAGAAATTTATCATAGCCATGCACAGTGGCTCAGTCCTGAAATCTTAGCTATTTCAGAGGCTGAAATGAGGAAGATCATGGCTCAGGCCAGCAAAGGGGAATAAAACAAAATTAGCAGATGTTATTCAAGAAACAACCAAAAGAAAAAACAGATGGAAACAAGCCTAAAAATGATGGAATGCCTGTCTCAAAAGTTCAGGGCTCTGATTTCAAACCGTAGTACCACCAAATAAAATTTGTGTAAGATTAGACTTACTCAATTATAGCAAGGGTTGGGGAAGTTCATGTTTGAATAAGAGAGTTGAAAGATGAGAAGAATGTCCTGACCTGGCGGGCTATGGAGTTGATCAGGAAACTTGGAACAGAGCTACAATGGGTGGCTGGTGGGAAAGTACATGGACATTGGTAGTTTCCATGGGTATCATAAGGAATCTAAAGTGGAATAAAAACAGATTACATAGTTTTTGTCTCATTATTTTGACTAAATGCCCGAAAGAAGCTATTAAAATAGAAGAATTATTTATTTTATCTCATGGTTTCAGAGGGTTTAGTTCACAGTCACTTTGGTTCTTTGTTTCTGAGCCTGCAATGAAGTAGTATCATGACTGCTGGAGTGTATAGCAGAGGTTGCTCAAATCATGGCGGATAGAAAAGGGACCAGGGAAAGATAGGTCACCACAGACTTTCCCAAAGTGACCCACTTCCTCCCACCAGAGGGTACCTTCCAGTTTTCCTTCCTCCTGATAGTCTGTTGAAATTTTGAATCTATCAGTGGGTTGCACCATGTTCTGATTGTCTCTGGAAATGCATTCACAGATAGAGTCAGTTGTGCTTTATTAATCCCGTAGCATTTTTTAATCCAGTCAAGTTGAGAGTCTAGCTCAGCCATCACAGAGAAAAAGATGGAACTTTCTAGCACTTCTTCACTTGTCTCTCCTAGCCTCTAGTCATCAGTAATGTTCAGAATGTAATAGTGGTCACTTTACTTCCTCTCTTCAAATCTTTTGTGATTTCACTTCTGGTCAGTCTCACCTGCAATTTAATTGAGAATAGGATTCTAGGGAATATAATTCACAATATAGCAATGTTGATAGAAGAACATATAACACCACAGATCTTGGTGGTATAGAGCTCCAAATGGGAATGGTGATTTGGGCCTTAAAAGAAAAAAAAAGTTGGGCTGGGAAGTTGGCTTAGTGGTAGAGCGCTTGCCTTGCATGCCTGAGGCCCTGGGTTCGATTCCCAGCACCACATAAGCAAAAAGAAAAAAGCCGGAAGTGGCACTGTGGCTCAAGTGGTAGAGCGCTAGCCTTGAGCTGAAGAGCTGAGGGACAGTGCCCAGGCCCAGAGTTCAGGCCCCACGACCGGACCCCAAAAAAAAGAAAAAAAGAAAAAAAAGAAAAAAAAAGTTTATTTCCTAAGGGAAAGAATTTTACTTTTACCCTAGATGTTTGATATTTATAATTATACATAAAGAAGGTACTGTGTTCAATTTTGCATTTAGATTTTTTAAAAGATAAATCCTTAAGTTCAGGGACTAAGGTTGGAACATTATGTCTCACAACTGTTATGAAGCCTTTGTACTTCTCCAAATGAGAGAAGAGGAAGACCTGACCTTTTAAAGCAGATATGAAGCTGGGAAGGAGAGCATATGCATGGTGATAAGATGCATTATATTACAATGGTCACTTCATAGGAAGACTTAGTTCATAAAAAGGAATGATGGGCAAGTTCATTACAGAGGCAGAGAGCAGCCATACTGAGTAATCAGTATGCAGTTAGAAAATTAAGGCCTAGAATCTAGAAATGAAATATGGATTGAGGAGACAGAAGTATTAGTTGTCAGTATAGAAGTGGAGATTGAAGTAATAAATGAGATTGGCTTTGGATCCTGTGTAGCATTAGATTACAGGAGGGTCAAACTGAAACTCAAGTAATGCCTACATTTAAGACTATAAAGACAGAAGAACCAGCAAAGTAGTCAGGAAATAAGGGGATGAAATAGGAATCGGAACAAGAATCTGGTGGCTTCGGAGCTTAGTTAATGTATTTTTAAATAGAGGGAAAATTTCTTGTGTTCTTCTTGAGATAAGTATAATGCAAGGAAAACACTGAGAAATCCCTGGTTTTTTCTTTTTTAAAATATTTAAAAATTAAGTAGTTATGCAAAGGAGTTGCCATTTCCAAAGCAGTTTATGAATACAAAGCACCTTGATCAGTGCCACCCCTTTCAACATTCTCACCCATCCCTCCTCCATCTTACTCTTCTGAATTTCACAGGACATACTTTTGATTCTTGTCTACATTTCCCCTCTTTTGTCAGATGCCCTTTCCTCTTGACTACCACTCTACCTCTTTTGAGTGCCAACCTCCTAGTATTTTATTTTGTTGAACTTTAATTTTACCTTTCTAAGGAATTACACCATTTGAGATCTTCCTTAATTCTATGGTGCTCCAGGTCATACATTTGTATATTCTTGCATACCATCTAACAAATGTACTTACTAGTTGGTAAGCTAAATCTAGCTTCCACACATAAGGGACAACATGTATTCTTTGTCTCTGTGTACCTGACTTCATTTGACACACTTTTTTCCCGCATCTTTCCATTTCTTTACAACTGGTGCAATGTCATTTTTTCTAATGGATGAGTGAAATTCCATTGTGCAAATATATCACATTTTCTTGATCCATTCATCTACTGAGGGGAATCAGGGCTGATTCGACCTGAGCTATGGTGAATAGTGCTGCAATAAATTCATAATATGATGGAAATCCATCATTTGAGGATGGCCCATGGACTACTAAAGGTCCATGATTTGAGGATGAATAAGTGATGACCAAGGAGAGAGAGAGAGAGAGAGAGAGAGAGAGAGAGAGAGAGAGAGAGAGAGAGAGAGAGAGAGAGAGAGAGAGAGAGAGAGAGTGGAGATTCTCCCATCTAGAATTAGAGGGAGAGTAGAATTAAATCTATGTGACTTTGGTATATGGGTTCTAAATAAGAATATTTAATATGCATAAACACAAAAGGAAGAAGTAAATTTAGAGTTGTGTTTTAATGACTTAAAATCACCACCATAATATATGTTTCTTGGCTTTTTGGGTTGTTTATTTGATGTGTGATCCATATAATAACTGAACTAGGTTGTAAGAAATATGGCCATGATGCTTATAGATTGAATTGATAAAAAAAATCAGTAACAATCTCTTTCTACACATAGAATATATGATGTGAAAAAGTTCTTTTTTAGAGCACAAATATGATTTCTGCAGTTAATCTAACCACAGACACAGGACAATAGCAGTTTTTGAGGAGGGCTTTGCACTTTTATTTGGTAGATGTTTGAGGCTACATTATCATCAAATTTTCAAATCCTTAATGTTGAACATGGTTTTTGAATGAATTCTTTTGTTTTTCCTGGATAATGACTGCAGGTAATTTTATCTAAATAACTACAAACATGAAAATGAACAAGCAACGAGATGTTTTCCTACTTAGGTGTTAGAGGATATGAATGACTTCTCACAGTCAAAGACTGGAAGCTCTTGTTCGTGTTGACACTATTCAGCCCACCAGAGTTATACAATCTCTAGTCTCACATTTGAATAGAAGTATATCAGAAGCACATATGCAGAAAAGCTCTTTTAACGAAACATGGCTTTTCTTCCCATTAGGCCCTATTGTACTTAGTGCAATCCCTATTTGTGGCAGATTAATTTAGAGATTTGTTATGTATATTGTTATTTATTCCACAAATTTAAAAAAGAAATAATATGAGGCCTAGTTCTTCATTCCTACACATTATCCCATGAAAGAGTCACCCAAAGTCGATCACCACCAATTCCTAGAGTACTCATCTTTTGTTACTAGAACTGTGTTTTAATTTTCTCTTGAAATAGATGTACTCTTGACTGGAGTTGAAACATGCTGAGATTTCAGCTGAATTGATATTTACTGAGATAGGATTTGACTTGGTATTAACTGAACAGATTTTGGCTCATGTAATTATATTAGAGGCTAACTTAGAAAACCTGGAGATGAAAAATCACTCAGTGAACGTGTTTTCTAAGCCACCTCTAATAAGCCACTTCTTCCTCACTGGCCTGAACAGGATTTCTTAATCTTTTTCACACCATTCTGTAAACAAGCTTGCCCTGTAGAAATGTGCTTTCCTTTCCCCGAATCCCAAATATAATGTTTATGTTTGGCCAGATGTTATTTAATGGAAACTAATTACATTTCCCAAGCAATCCTGGCATCTGGAATCAGCCAGGCTGAAAAGCAAAGCTGAACTGAAGCATAGTGTTGTCCCTGCCTTTTTCCCAGCTGCTGCTGGCAAAGAAAGATTAAAGTACCTGTACAGCAAAGAACCTAATTTAGTTTATTCTTTCTATTTATTTATTTTCGGTAAGTTGCCAATAATGTCCTGCCTGATGGTTGGTTGTTATCAAGCGGAGTTACCATGTTTAAGCTCAAGAAAAAAAACTTGAACATATGAATGCAAAGGAGCACCAAGATTGCGTGTTACTTTCTGCTAAATTGAATGTTTTATTGCTCTTCTGGCATGCTGGCCAAGGCATGGAATCATGTTCCATGTGGTTGTGATTTTAAGCTCTAACCATCTTTGCAGTTTGCATTCCAAGAAGAAAATTGAGAATTTTTAATCCTGAGTTCTGATTAACAAAGAGTTGTGTTTTCCTATTTTTTGAATCACCAATCCTTTTCACTAGCTTAAAAGGCTGAAGAGAGTTTTAGTGACCCCAGCCATTGATCATTTTTATGTGAGTTCACTGTGCAGAGAGAGAGTCTTGTCAGAGACACAGAATGGGTTTTGCCACCTTGACAGCAGTCTGACAAATAACAGATCACAGCTGGTCTCTTGATCAGGATGTGTTCACTCTGGGACTAGCTAAGACATTGTTGGGCTTCACTGTAAATATGGAATGCACCAGTAACCACTCATCCAATAGTAAGTCAGTGAAAATACAAATGAAATAAGGATTACGTCATTCTCCATTCTATGCTAGATCTAAATATGATAATGCTGAGAAAAGTTTTTGACATCCATAAACACAATGTCTAATGATTCATGTTCTCCCTCTGTCTAGGCCTGTCATTGAACCTACAAATAATTTATGGAGTGTAGGAAAGTACTTGTAAGAAATCAAAAGCCAGCAAGATAGGCCAAGTTCATCAAAAAAAAAAAAAAAGAAAGAATTTTGAGATTTGTTCTAATGGATGCATACCTCAGTTACAGGAGGAAATTATAGTGACATGTTATCTGTAATATAGCCTCATTTAACTTAATACCAATGGGAAATATAAGAACAGTATATTATCAAGCAAAGCTATTTGTGGGTTTTATCATGAACAAAAGACTTGGGAAATGAGAATCTTTTGGTATGATGAGCTTGAAAATAATTTTAAATAATAGCCTTTGGACTTGATGAATATATGTGTACATCATCAAAGTCTTTACTGATACTTATTTTACTATCCAATTAAAAATATTGGCTACATGTACAAGCACTGCTATTTTGTAACTTCATCACTGTATTAGAAAATTTGATATTGGCCTAGGTAGTTTGGGGAAGGAAGGATACCATCCTGAATGTGATTTTGGCTGATTTCCGAGGCTAAGCTAGGCAAAGAGCCTAACTAGTGGAGAAGGAAAAAAAAAATGTGTGTGTGTGTGTGTGTGTGTGTGTGTGTGTGTGTGTGTGTGTGTGTGTGTGTGTAGTGTTTTTTACTAGTTCAAAGATGAGCAGTAGGAATGATTTTGCATGAAGGAATTGAGGTAGATGGGGGAAGAGATTTTGGGAGGCTGGTTCTGAAATATAATTTTGCCTGAAAACTGGGTAAGTCCCAGATTGATTTATCTTTCTGGCTCGATTTTTTTTTTTTTGGGGTCCGGTCGTGGGGCCTGAACTCTGGGCCTGGGCGCGTTCCTCAGCTCTTCAGCTCAAGGCTAGCACTCTACCACTTGAGCCACAGCGCCACTTCCGGCTTTTTTCTTTTTTGCTTATGTGTTGCTGAGGTTCGAACCCAGGGCGTCATGCATGCAAGGCAAGCGCTCTACCACTGAGCCACCTTCCCAGCCCCTGGCTCAATTTTTGAAGGAGGAGTTAGTATATACCTCAAGCTTCCCATCAAGAGATTTCTCTGCCACATTGGTGAGCTCATTGACAAAAGATGTTCATGGAGAATAACACTCCTACCTGTCCACATTCATTTGTGCATGCATTCACTCAAAGTTATTGAATAGACTATTAGGTCCCTAATAAGATGTGTTTCATATGTTGTTGGATGTTCTGTGAAAATAGATAGAAATTTGTAGGACAATGCTCTTCAACTTCCTGACCTCCTCGGTCAGTTTTAAAACCCAGTTCTGGTCAACAGTTGCTTGAGACTATTCCTCAGTCACATGGGAAGTGAGTGTCTGCTGAGAAGAAAGGAGCCTTTTAGCTTCTTAGCTTCTTCATCACTTCTGACCTTAGAGTTGGAGCTTTAGGCCTGCCTTAGGTTTGAGAGTCCATAATATTCCATTGTTTACATACCAAATATTGATCTCTTTTTATTTATAGACACATTTAGATTGTTCTTTGTTCATTGTTGTGTTTTATTTTCACTTTTTTCCTTCCTATTTTACTTTTCATCTTCTCATTTTTATTTTTTTGTTGGTTGTGGGGTTTGAACTCAGGACCTCAGTGCTGTTCCTGACTTTTATTACTTACCTCCACAAGTGGAGGTATTACCCATACTTCCACTTCCAGTTTTTGAGTGGTTAATTGGAGATAAGAGTCTAGGCGAGACTTTTCTGCCTGGGCTGGCTTCAAACCGTGATCCTCAGATCTCAGCCATCTGAGTAGCTAGGATTACAAGTGTGAGCCACTGGTGCCCAGCTTATTTTTTGTCTTTCTCCCTCTATTGAAAGCAAGACACTCCAGAGGCAGGTGAAATCTGGGAGTTGTAGTGACAATACACTTTTTATTTAACAGCTGATATGATGTGTGTGTGTGTGTGTGTTTATACTAAGTAAAATTCTATCCTAGGTGGCTTCCCCAGGCACAGGAATTTCCTAGGGGCCTGATTGGCTCTTGTTCTATGTATTTGTGAATTCATCATAGCATCAGCATTTAAATATTTGTCAATCAGTGACCCTAAAAAGATACTTTATTATGGCTTTATTTGCATTACAGAAGAGTTTGATTTTTTTCATAAAGAATGTTTTTTCCACATATTTTTCTATCTATGACACTCTTCAGAAATTTTCCTGTTTTCTTCTTTTATGTAATCTTGTTATTATTGTTTTGAATTTAGCTAAATTTGAGATATAGATAATGTGTTGATTCTGTTTTTCTGCAAATATATTTCCTGATTTATGATTTATATCATATTTATTATATTTTCATAAATACATTTCTAAGTTTGATGACATTTTTCTATTAGTTGTATTTGATTACTGTATTTGGATGAGGAGAAATCTTGACCAAAAACTGCACTAATATTGAGAAATGTGACATTGCTGTGATTATGATTCTCCTTCCTGTTTTATCAGGAGAGGGAAAATTATTTGAGAAAAATTTATTGATGTGATTGTTAGACACAGACAGAAGATTCACATGTCTGAATTTTGATATGTGAAACAGCTCTGTTATTTTAGGAAATCGTATGATTATTTAATGAAAGCTTATCTAACATGACTTAATTAGATTTGGTCATAGAAGCCATGTAATAATGGCAGATATGTATCTCTTATGTTTTTTTAATCAACTAGGTCAGAAAACAGCTTTAATGATAATGTAGCATGTTGGTAAACTTTGTACATTTTACTTTTGTTTTTTATTATTACAAAGGTGATGTGCAGAGGGGTTATAGTTTCATAAGTCAAGTAATGAGTACATTTCTTTTTGGACAATGTCACCCCTTCGTTTGCTTTCTCTTCTGTTTTTACTCCAACATTATTGATTTTAAAAATAGTCAGCGAGCTTCCCCAGGTTAATTCTGAAGGTAGGGTAAATGTTGAATTTCTTCCACTGGTCTCTCTGCCAACAGTTTCTCTGGGATAGTAAAGTTCTTAAAAATTCTAACCTTTCTGATCTGTGGATCATTTACTTACAAAAACAAAGCAGATCAAAATCAGACATACATGAGAATTTTAAATAATAATTATAGTTAAAATCCACCCACTCATCTGTTAAACGTGAATTGAATGCTTCTGGTTGGAGACAGAGTGATAGACACAAGAGGGAGATGCTTGTGGGCCTGGGGAGGAGGCTAGTGGCGAGTCTCTACCTGTCAACCATCAACCTCCTCTTCTATTCTTCATGCTTCCCATAATCCTCAACCCTTTCCAACTCAACAGTCCTTTTTTTTTTTTTTTTTAACAGTATCTTCATAAAACTCTGTTTTGTTTTTTTTGTCAGTTGTGGGGCTTGAACTCTGGGCCTGGGCACTGTCCCTCAGGTCTTCAGCTCAAGGTGAGCGCTCTACTACTTGAGCCACAGCACCACTTCTGGCTTTCTGAGTGGTTTATTGGAGATAGTCTCACAGACTTTCCTTGCCTGGGCTAGCTTTGAACCGTGATCCTCAGATCTCAGCCTCCTGAGTAGCTAGGATTACAGGCATTAGCCACCAGCACCTGGATCATAAAACTCTTTTTTATTTTTGATATAGGTATCTTATGTAATGTAACTCATCTCTTTACTGAACTCCTAAATCTTCATACAATATCTTTAGTGCAATATAAAATAGAAGTGAAATAATTAGAAATAGAATAAGTATGTGAACACTTTAAAAAATTCCAGATATAGAAATGACATAGAATTAGCAAGGGGAAGAGGGCTGGGAAGATGGCTCAGTGGTAGAGCGCTTGCCTTGCATGCAGGAGGCCCTGGGTTCGAT
This sequence comes from Dipodomys merriami, assembly GCF_024711535.1. Classification (NCBI taxonomy): domain Eukaryota; kingdom Metazoa; phylum Chordata; class Mammalia; order Rodentia; family Heteromyidae; genus Dipodomys; species Dipodomys merriami. Next base: position 23,584,012 of record NW_027202270.1, on the reverse strand, counting down.
TCCTCAGCACCACATAAGCAAAAAGAAAAAAGCCGGAAGTGGCACTGTGGCTCAAGTGGTAGAGCACTAGCCTTGAGCTGAAGAGCTGAGGGACAGCGCCCAGGCCCAGAGTTCAGGCCCCACTACCAGACCCCCCCCCCAAAAAAAAAGAATTAGCAAGGGGAGTGTAACACAGATAGTGGTCATATATGCACATACATAAGCCTCTCAAAGCTTTCTAGAGTAGCCCTAAACAATTGAAATTGTTTTCTTTCATATTCTACTTGTCCTCTTTAAAGTCAAAAGGCTTAACTCAATTTCTATGTAAGTTGCTAGCTAATGGACTTAGTCAAAAGTTCATATAAACAAGATTCCCTATTCCTAGACTACAGCTTAGGAAATTCTGTTTCTGTGATTATTACTTTATTCACCTTATCAACTTATAGTCCTATATTTGAGAAACCTATTTTCTGTGAACAAATAAACTGAGCAAACATCTTTGAATCATTTTTGACAGTATGTACATTTTCAGGAGTCAACACAATAGAATCAGTAATAAAAGAGGTGCTTGCACATATTTATGTTGAAAAGGTTTTAAGACTTTTGAAAACTTTTTCTTACAGTTGAAAATTTGAACTCAGTGGTTTAAAAGCGGATTTCTGTATATAAGTACAATTTCTATAAATGTCAGAACTATGTACACAAAATAAATTATGTGTAGTATAATGGAAATAATGATATTCTAAGGAGATAAATGGAGATAAACCTTTGAGAAGTTATAAACACATTTCCATCATTTATGTGACATAAAATTTAGAGTATATTAAAATCACCCCAAAGCATGTTATATTTATATAACAAGACTTAACCATAAAAAAGGCTGTATGTATTTAATGCCAGTATTCTGCAGAATGTTATACACGGAATGATTTTTTTTTATTAGTCTTGACGTTCTGTACATTGAAAACCAACTGAAATTCTGCTTCAAAACTCCAACAATGTCCTACAATTGTTTCAATAACAAAACTGTCTCCAGAAATTTCCCAATCATTCCCAATGTGTGATATGACTCCAACTGAATGTTACGGCTCTTGGAATGAAGATCTTGTTGTGCTCTTAGCATCTTATGGATTGATAGCTCTGATAGACTTATTCTCGGTCCTCTGTCATCATCGACTTGCTGCTAGTGGTTTCAGAATTCTGCTTTTGGTAATCTTTCCTCCTCCTTATCCCAAGAGGCTCTCCCTAAGCCCTTTTCCTCGATCCTTTTGGAGAATATGCTGGATCTTCTCCCCTCTGCACTGTCCATCATCAACACCTTGAAAATACAAGACTGCACAGAGTAACTTGCCTGTGAATTCCCTCTATATTGTTTGTGATTGCTGAAGGAAACTAACACATAGAATGTCACATAATGTTTCTTTTTTGACTCCCCAGGGGTTCTAGGAATGCACTAATATTCCTCTAGCTCCGGGTGAGTTTCCTCTTCTATATACTGTCAGAGAAGAAAGTCCCTAGTGCTATTCTGAAAGCATCTGAACTCCTATCTACAGAATACATCATTAATCTGTTTTCTTTCAGAGGTCTTCAGCAGTGACAAACTCATATTTTATAGAGACTAAAGCTTATTCAATTTAGGGGTCTTTTTAAGAATTATTAAAATAAGGTAATTTTTATTAAAAAAGAAAAATAGCATAGTATAAAATTTGAGAGCATGACAAATACTACAAAAATTACAGATTCTGAGAAAAAATTATACACATTTATTGATTAAATGCATGACATGTTCTTATTTGCATCTTTTCTGCATGATCTTTGATAACAATTTTTGTGATGATTATTCTCTAAAGAGAAAAGCAATAGAAATGTGATTTCATTTTGCTTTATCAGGGTTGAGGTTGATAAAAACAGTTTCCCTTGACTGTTAGCAACTTAGAAAGAAATTTTATCTTCACAACTTATCATTGGTGTTTGAATCTTATCCCTTATACTTACTAGCTGGGTGATCTTGTTAGAAATCATTTAACTATAAAAATAAGTGAATATAAATTATAACCTATAACTATAAAGGCTCTATTAAACCCAAATTAATGCATCTCTAATTCAACCCACCTTGAGTCATTTTTACCAAATGCTGGTAGACACAAAGGAACGTGAAATGAATAGTATAGATAAACAGCAGTTTTATAAACCATACAAAGTGACTATGTGCAGATACTAGTATGAATTCTTGGGTCTTAGAATGAGCCCATGGAAATGAGGGGCCCTAATGCTTCAGCTTCTTTAGCTTCAGGTCGAATCTGCCTCCCTTAAGAGCTCAGGAACACTTGTGCAAATTGAATCCCAGGGACAGCAAAGACCTCCTAGAGCTCCACAAAAACTATGCAAAGTAACTTTAATTACAACCCTAGGCTACCTATAAATACTGACTTTCTCCTCACACAGTGTCAGGCTGACCTAGAAAGCCACAAATAGACTATCTCTGATGGGTGTGCCAACTGGGTGTCAAGAATGATTAGTGAGAAGGGAAGGAAGTCCTCCTTTTCTCACTGACTTCGGGTCCTGGAGAGCAGAGTGTGACAGAGGTCTAGTGAGCAGCTGCCATGCAGTCCAGAGGATGCGCATCCCTCCAGAATTACAATTACCCCCTTCACTCTCACAGATTGTCCATACTTCCCTGCCTTCTGTAGACTTTCCTGATTATGCCTACAGATAGATTTGTTATACTGGAGCGCTTGTTTCCAAGAGGATAAATCTCATTCTTCAGTCTTTGATTTTACTCATTTGTTTTGTGGCTAAAGTTATCATGAACAAATCAAGGGTGGCAAATGGGATAAGCATCCTTGTCTCTGTTTAGCATTTGCTTTGATCTTCTTCCCTATGCTACTCTATGGAATGCACTCAAACCTCAAGTGCTGGAAAGAAAGACAATTTTAAGGGGAAAGGATAAAAAAAAGGGTCAGACCTGTTCAGCTGTGTGTACTCCAAGAAAGCCTGCTTGTCCAAGCTTAAGTTTCTCGTTTTGAATATTGAAGAAATAATGATTTTTCTTCTTTAAAAAAACCCAGTTACAGCAGGTGGCCCATGTAACAGTGCTTTCTAACTGTAGTTCCTAAGTTTGTGGGTATCATTATTGCATACTCTTGCTTTGACATTGTCCAGTTCTGTCTGCCACTCAATGGTGGAATCTTACTATGTGGCAATAATGAGCAGCCAAAGGGAGAATAATTCAGTAGGCATCCACTAAGTGACTATCTTCACCATATACGTTATCACCCATGAATGGCTTTCAAATAAGAAAAAATAATTTGGAAAATAAGGTATCAGGTTGGGGAATGAGAAGTGAACACAGGCAGAGTCACACCATGACATAAAGCATCAAAGGCTATGATGTGTTTATAAGGCAGATGCAGCATAAACACACACAGCAATGCTATTGTGTATTCATTATAAACAGTGGTGCGTTCCTGTCTCTTGACTAAGGCTACTGAAGGAAACAGGGAAAGGACCTGTTTTCATAGAGTTGATGTTTTAATGATTTTGAGTCATTTAGAAAAATAGCCCTGTGACTGGCACATGGAAAATTTTGGAGATTTTAACCAAAAATTTTGGAAGAAAAATGATGAGTAAAAACATGCATTTTTCTTCACTTGACTCTTCAGTTCAATTCTAGACTTTTGTTATAAGACAGATTGGAGTCTTCTCAGGAAGTGCTAGGACAGCTATCTCGGAGCAAGGTTTATGTGGAAACAAATCAGACTGTGTTATCTTACATTGAATATTTATTATCAATAACTTTTTGAGGAAGTAGAGATCCAATCCTTAAAGTTTTCACTTTCTTACCTTAAGCTACATCTTGTTTTTACCATTGAACTACTTCTTTGAGGCCCAAATGAATTTTCTGAATTACCAATTTGTTTATGGAATTCATCTGTTTCATTACTAACAAGTGTCTACACTATACCAGTTGCTATGCTAGACGGTAAGGATAAAATAGAAGGTTAAGAAAGGGAATAAATTTCTAATGTGAGAGAATTTATGAGTTCGTAATTAAACCTTGGGTTTCCATAGGACCCCCATCCTAACATGACAGTCAGTAGTAAGGCATTCTGTTTTGAGTGAAATGTGAGTAAAATGTAAGTCATTTTAGATGCTATTAGCAAGATACCTGTTTTTATGTAAATGTCTTATTTCTACTTGACACATTTAGCTTCTGTACTGCTTAAAGTCAGACTTGAGTTTATATTCAGATATTAGAAAGTATAGAACTTTTTATCTACCACAAGAAAAATGTTGAAAAGAATCCCAGCATGTCAGCATAAGCCATGCATCTATGAAGACGATCTCTATAGATAGAAGATGATAGAGGAAAGGAGAAGAATGAATAAGCAAGTGTAATGGCTTACTTAAAGTCTCCTAAAACTTAGGCTGAGATAGAAGATTAGCAAATTTAGCACTCAGTCCTAGATGTCATATAAAGGAAGAATAAGGAGAAAAATTTCAAAGTGTTAATGAAGGAGCTGTACTAATAAGTCCTTTTTCTGTAGTAAGTTGACAGGATATGAGGGTAGATAGGCTTTAGTTCATGTAGAATATGCTTTCATAATGCCAGATCTCTGGGGGTCGATCGTTTAATAGCTGAAACTTTTTTTTCATCCTCATTTGATGATTATCAGGCTTACTGTTCTTTCCCACTCATCTGAATGTCTCCCCATCTTACCATCTGTTCACCTCATAGAATCAATTGATGGTAAGAGAGGTAATGATGAGCAAATGTGTTTTCAGGAAATGTCTTAAGTTAAGTGATGTATTGGCTAGTTTCACTATATATTTAGAAAATGTATTTATGCATAGATGATATTTCTTAATCCTACTATCAATACTTCCTTTGCACATAGAGTTGAACATCCTTGATTACTCCAGAGATTTCTAGGGCTTGAGGTTCCTGATAGAAAATTCAAGAATAACAGATATGTAGTTCACAAATGAGTGTATGGACAAGAACATTGATATCATGTATTCTGATTTATGACAATGTTCTTTTCATTTGTTCAGGAGTCCATGAAGACTATTGGTCCAGCCAGCTATCATAAATGCTTTCTACCCGGAGTCTTCTTCTAGTCTTAGGCTCTAGATTTCTGTGGTCTGAGAACCTTCAAAGAGACTAAAGACCTTCTAAAAGAATACTACTAAAAGAATAGCTAAAGGTTGACTGGGTATAAGTCACATAGGTTTTATTACTGTGATGGTTTAACAAAGAAAATCCTGGGGGTTTTGAAGCATTATATATAAACTACTTTCTGATCTCTGGTGATTTGTAGACTAAATATCTAAATTTGGAAATCTTAACTTATGCTAAGTATAGAAATAAGTAAAATTACATTTGTGGAATAGTCATAGTAAAGACCTGTATTTATTTTTATGACATATTATGAGGAATGTCATAATATGACATTTGAGAAAATCCATATATAATTCAAGTTTTAGCTTGGGTCAGAGAGAGAGGAAATGGAATAATCTGAAGCTTTCTAAAAATTTTACTTAAAAATATATTTATTATCTTTTAGGTAGTGCACAAAGGAATGGCCATTCTTTGAAGTAGCTTTTGAAAACAATGCCTCTTGATCAAAGTAAAAGTGCTTTTTAACCCCAAATGCTGAGCTGTTGACTCCACGCAGGAACAAGTTGCTCTAGAGTCTAGATGTCCTCTTCCCTTAACCCAGTGTCGCTTAATTAGAGTGATTTTTTTAGTTACCCTAGTGCCCAGAATCCTTTCAGTGTTACTGGTCATGAAATTGTTCAGCTTAACTAAAAGGCGAAGTGACAATAATTGGAAACAAAATGGTTTTGCTCTTTTTCTTCTGAGCAACAGCCTGTTTCTTACAAACACCATATTGGTGAAGGCGACTTCTTTATTGAGACTGCTGACAGAGGCATTTGGCATATTTATAACAGCTGAGGCTAGCATGCCCTGAAGAGTGAACTTAATTCTTAAACTGCCAGGTAGTCTTCTGTGAATGACAGTGATTTGTCCCTTGTGATTCTTTCTCTTCTTACTGACTATTCATACAGCAGCATTTGACAGCCTAATTTTACATAGCTAATAATACTAAGAAGCAGAGTGATTTCAGAATGTCCATTAGACTTTTATGTATTAAATTATTTTTAATAAACAATTTCTCCCCTTTCCCTCTTTTAAGGCTTTCTGAAATTTGATTGCAATTTTTCATGCTTCTCACCAAGTGATCTTTCAGAGACTCAGATCATGGAAACTATCCTTGATTCTGTATCATTAAGTAACATAGGAATTTGGATTTATTATAGGAAAATTCTTACGTAACTCAGTGATTGCCTTAAGGGAATAATTGATTCTATAGTCAGTTAACAACTATTTCAAATGTACCAGACGTTCTATTTAAAATTAGGTCTATAAAGATGATTCCATGAGAGATACTTTGAGCCCTAGATGAATTTATAGGTAAGAAAGAATAAAAACGTATTTCTCTACCCATCCACAAGATAGAGTTAATGATTTCATTTCCATTGTACAGATGGGAAAAACAAAGACACATGGAAGTCTTAATACATGATAGAGGTAGGATTATGTCCTATATTCAGATACAAGTGCCTAGGCTCATCACAATAATATACTTCTTCCTTTAGTGGTAGATCCAGGAACACATCATATTTTATTCTATTTTTGTTATGTTCTTGTACGTCACTCAACCATATTCTAATCAACTGTACATCTCTATAATATTTCACTCTCCAGTGATGTTTACACTGTGAAGTACACTATGAAAACAGAAATGAAGGAGAGAAACTAATAAAATGTTTCCTTATACTGGAGCTTTGCCCAAGACCACAGGTCACCTTTTCATCATTTCTAACTCTCAGGTGTTTTACTTTCCTGTGTTGCTGGACTCCCATGGGCACAGTTTAAAGAATTTCTTTCCATCATAGGATATAGCCTCTATAGACTTTGCCATTCAAAGGCCAAGCCTCCATGCTTTATAAGTACTTTTACTTCTTCATCCTGATTTGCTTCAAAATTTTGGTTTTCATGCATCCCTTTCTAGAACTAAATGCTCTCCCTGATTCATGTAATCAGAATTGTCAGAATTCATAGAAAGAATTCTCCCTATTGATGGGGGTGCAGATCTAACACTTCGGATGCAGGCATTTGAGGTCAGTCTAGGCCTCCAAGAGTGACGCCTTGTCTCAAACAAATAACAACAGAAAAAAATAAACAAAACAAAAAGGAAAGGAGTGTTTGAACCTTCTTTCCAGGATTGGATTTACCCGGGAGGTAGAGGCGAATGGCAGCATTAAGGCAGGTTACGCTGCAGGCTTACAATAAAGGACACAGTGGCTGACTAGAGTTGGGAGGCATGAAGGACATTTTTCAACAACACTGCTCCAAAACAACAAGAGAAATGAAATTGCCTTCCTTGGAATTTTCCCCAAAGAAACTCCTTCCTAAGGTGAAAAACACTTGTTCATTCCAGCACAATGCAGGGTGTGGAGATACAACATCACCATGCCAGCATGGCTGTCTGTCATGCCTTATGAGTATACACAGTTCTGAATCAAGTCACCCGATCATTCAACTCTCATGTTCAAGGATGTTTTCCTTCTAGATTTCTATCATAAAAACCAGGGGACATTCCTTTTCTTTTCTTGAGGGTTATAGCCATAGATCTTGGATAAATCTGGCCGGATTCTCATCCATTTTGGAGGTCAATGTGCATCGTTACTCTATGAAACTGCCACTGGAGTGTGCTAGTTGGAACATACTCAGAGGCAAGGTTTAGTTAGCATTGCCTTTATGTTTTTCTCCTTTATGTCACCCTAACACAGATAAGAAAGGCATGATAATGGTAATGATATCAGGAATAATAAAGACAAATGTATCTCCTATGAATTAAGGGTTTACAATGTGACAGGCATTCTTGCTGAGTATTTTACATAAATTAGAGCATGCATTAGAAATGAAGGATTCTAATGCCTATTCTTAAAATGAGGACATTGGGATATCATTAGAATTAATAACTTGTTCAACCCAAGGTCATAAAATACAGGCAGTCAGATTTGAAAGTCTTCACGTGCCTCTTTCGTACACTGCAGTGTTTGAAGAATTTTCCTGCCTTTCTATGCTGTTTTTCTAAACATATTCCATTGCCACTCAATTTCTCCAGTCAGAATGGTTTTTAAATTGCACTCACAGACCTATTTTCTTCTTTGCTACAGTATTTATAGTAGCTGATTTTGATAGCTGAGAATAGTACCCTATAAATAATGATGTAAGACCTGAGGCAAATCACTTAACCCCTCTGAACTTCAGTTTCCTCATTTGTAGGATGATGAAATAATCATACTTGCCTCACAGGGTTGTTGGAAGATCAAATGTAATAATGCAAGCAAAGTGCTCTCGATGAATAAATGTTAGCTCAATTCCCATCCTGTCCATCCCCTTTCTTGAAACAAGCACCAGTATAAGGAAATGTGGCAAGACTCCAGGCAAATTTGAATACTATTAAGGATTCCTCATTGACTAAGTAATTAATCTCTCTTTCTGAAAAAGATTTGAAGTACCTTGATGAACATAAAAGGAATATAATCACAATAAACATGTGTTATGTTTCTCTTATTTCACCCTACCTGTTAGACTGTTTCCTTGTTCATTTCAGTAATAATATTCATTCATTTGCTCCTTTAAGGAATATTTATCACATACCTGCTACTTTCTGGACATTGTTTTGTGTGCTAGATCACTTGTTTAACAGATTTCTTGTCCATTTGTATCATTGTACATTGCTTGTTGTGGTAGATCTGTTTCTTTTAAGCTTCTACATCCTTGTCAACCCAAGACTGATTTTTGACTTTTCCATTGTGTTCCCCAGATGATTTCTTCAATGCCAAACCTAACAGATACTGTTCCTTTCCTTATCTTTTTCACATCAATTACCTTCCACATCGATAGTCCACTTACACTAACATCTTTGACTCTGGCATATACCTCCTTTCATTTTTCATTCGTTACCTATTGTAAGCCCATACATTTCAGAAGGTCTCATTTTCTTTGAGCCTCTGGAAAGGGCAGCACATTTCTGTAGGATCATAACAGAGCACACTACTCATATCAGAAACCAAGAATCAAGAGAAGAAAGAAGAAGAAGAAGAAGAAGAAGAAGAAGAAGAAGAAGAAGAAGAAGAAGAAGAAGAAGAAGAAGAAGAAGAAGAAGAAGAAGAAGAAGAAGAAGAAGAAGAAGAAAGAAGAAGAAGAAAGAAGAAGAAGAAGAAGAAGAAGAAGAAGAAGAAGAAGAAGAAGAAGAAGAAGAAGAAGAAGAAGAAGAAGAAGAAGAAGAAGAAGAAAAGACTGGATATCACAATCCTCTTCTAGGCCAGACTATCAATGACCTAATGACATAACCCAAGGCTCCACCTTGTAAAGCCTCCGTCTCCTCCCAATGCAGTCATCCTAAGGCCCAAGCTATTACCACATAGGCCTTGAGAGAGACATTCATCTGAACTCTAGTACCATCTAAACATCTCAAGTACCCCAAATTGGTATTGATGATAATTTACTTTCCCCACAAGCTTGTAATTGTTCTTCTTACATTGTTTCTATCCCAACCCAGTCCAGTTATGATGTTTAAAATGAGCCTAAGCTGAGATTGTGTGTGTGTGTGTGTGTGTGTGTGTGTGTGTGTGTGTGTGTGAATTGTAGGGCTTGAATTTAGGGCCTCTTGCTCTTACGGCTTTTTCACACATGACCTTAGTCACTTATAGTCTGTTCCTTCTCTCCTTCTCCCTTCTCCTCCCTTCCTTCCTCTCTCTCCCCTCTGCCCTTCTCTCTCTTCCTTCTCCATTTTACCCTCCTTCCTCTTTTCTTCCTTCCCTCTCTGTCCCTCCCTCCTTCCCTTCTTCCTTCCTTCCTTCCTTCTTTTTTTCCTGACTAATTGAAAAGAGAGTTTCCTGGATTGTTTTTTCTATCCGGGTTGGCTTTGAATGCTAATCTTCAGATCTCAGCCTCCTGAGCAGCCAGGATTACAGGTGTGAGCCACCATGTCCTGGCCTAAGTCATATTCTTGAATCCTCTTAAACACTAATTTATTCATGTCTAAATCAAAGTCACAAATTGCCTCCCCAAATATGTCCCTGTTCCATTTCTATGACCTCAGTTCCAGTTAGCGTTTCTTGCTCTCAAGCTCCAAAGCTCAAAAACTGTCGTTTTCACTGATTTTTAGATGGATGCTCATCATCTAAACCATAATCTGTTCATCTCCATCTTTTGCCCAAGGCATTTAAATACTCACATTACTCTCATCCTGGAGTGTTGAGCAGAGTTCTGGGAAAGCCCTGTGATTCCTTGGCTGTAAGTCAAGGTTTCTGTGGCTGAGTCTGGGTAAGAAGCTGAGCAGCTCTTGACTTCTGTTCTACTCTTGCTTTGTGCTTCTCGTAGACTTAGCCAGAGTAGTTCTACTTTTCTTTCCTCTTATATATTTTAGTGCCACAGAACATTTTGTTTTGAATGAAGAGATGGAAACACTAGAAGGCAGGGAAGGAATGGAATACATTTTCAAAGTGCCAGTGTGAGTGACAACTGTCTGCTTGCTGTAGCCTCTGACCAGCGTGCTAGCCTCATATCCAAAATTCCAATTCCTTTTAATTTATGCTTTGTCACTTTCATCTAGCCACTTACTTGATAAAAGGAAGATGGGGTTTTACTATGCCAGTGACCTCAGGAGAATATTCAATTTGAATTAGGCCAATTCGACGCATTTCTTCCTGAGCTCATGAATCCGCTTTAGGTTACACAGTTGTTGCATAGAATTGAGATACTGAAACCTAATCTTTTCAGTTTTTTTTTAAAATTCTCTTTTCCAGGAGGCTGGCTTTTATCCTTTGCTATTCAAAGCAAGCCTATCCTTTTCATCAGTATAGCAGGTGGCCTTGTAAATTGAGCATCTGTGAGTCTTTCTAAGAGACCCTTTTGGGGTGAGTTGAGAGCCCCATTTTGACCTGTTTATGTTTGTCTTTTATTTTTCCAAATCATCTTTTAAGATTACTTTAAAAATAAAGTATACAACTCTACTCACTAACTATCAAAGTATATTCTGTCAGGAAACCCAGTGGAATAGTAAGCTGATTTTAAAATGTAGGGAGTTTCCATTGCCTAAGTGCCATTCTTTATGTAATATGTTTTCTCTCTCTCTCTCTCTCTTTTTGTAAAAAGCACTCATTAATATGCATTTTAAGGCTTAATTTAGAAACAGACTGTGTCATTGATCGTGTCTCTGTTTACGTTTTGGCAGTCTGCTGAGAGCACACCAGTAGATCCTTTCTTAAGTTGCTTTTCCTTTTCCCTTCCTTCTTTATTAGCCTCAATACCTTCCTTTGGGATTTGAATTAAAAAGATCAAGAGTAGAGGTTTTAAATTTCATAAATATTGCAGCAGTTCTAAGATCTTTGGAGAGTGGCTTCTGTCGATTGAAATGGCTTCCTATTGAGACCCAAAATGTTTTAAGGCCAAGAAATCAGAAAGAGTAAAATAAAAAGTTCTTTCAATAAGCATACATGCATGGGCCAAATAAATGAGTGTTATTATGTAGGAGACACTTTGTTCCTTATTTTTTTCAAATTCACCAAGTGGAATATATTGAAATATCTTGCCTGTACAACTTCTGAGACTAGGATAATTTTGTTAGAAAGCAAATGGTAATTCTGTTAATCTTTTAAGGAATTGATCTCTACCATCATAAATGTCTTTGGTGAGTAAATATGAGTAAATATTCCCTTGTGCAGAAACCTATGTGTTTTGGAAAAGCTGAATAATTTGTTTTTAAATCTCACTCAGCCTCAAATATCGTTTATGTATTCTGATATATGTGCTTGCATGCCTGCTGTGGGTATTGAAAAGGGAGCGGTCAGGAAGAAGTTGTGTAGTAAGTAGTTATAAACACTGTATTGGTATATTAAAATGTGTATACAAAATTTGTGATTGGAACTCTTCAGAAAATATTTAATATGTGACAGATTTGAAAATTAAAGTAGAGGAGGAAGGAGACCTGGTCAAACTACTAAATGGTTTGGCTAATTCTTACAAGTAACTGAAATAAATTACTTAAATTTTCAGTATTTAATGAAATGCTTAAATCCAGAGTTTATAATGATGAATGAAATAGAATATAGAGAGATATTTATGTGGCTGTATTTTATATTGTGTGGAATTTTTCAGTGTGATTTTTTACAACACAAATGGAATAAAGAACTCGAGTTCCTCAGTGTGGTTTGCTCTTGAGCTGATGATAAGGGGGAAGAATTAAAAATGAGAAATTATATAGGTCTCTAGGAATTCACTCACAGTGAGACCAAAGGAGAATATTCTCAGGGGAGCAACATGAAGATATTACGCTTATGTGTTTCTGATCATATAAAAATAATATTTATTTAACTCCAGGAAATTGAAACAAGAGGTTTTTCTTTCTTTGTTGTTCTTGTTCACTTTCCTTTTTTGTGTTGTTCATTCATTTATTTGTCTTTGAGAGAGTAAGGGGAGACACAAAAATGGAGAGACAAAGCTGAACACATACAGCAGTGGTATTTACTAGATTTTATGTTGAAAAGCAACTATACACTTGTGGTGGGGGGGGCAGGTGATAGGAGGGGACTGAGAGATAGCAAAGGAAGGGGTGACATTGTCCAAAAAGAAATGTACTCATTACCTGACTTATGAAACTATAACCCTTCTGTACATAACCTTTATAGTCACAATAAAAAATGAAAAATAAAAGTGAGAAAGAACTGATCCACTTCCTTTCTTCACCCTTACTTCAACCCCTGAATAAAAAGTGCCAGAACTTATTGTTATCAACAGATCTAAAAGGGCATCATGTATCATTCTTCTGACTAGCCTTCTGAAGAGTAAAGTCCCTGATCCCTGGGTAACTCAATGCTTGTAGCTATTTATAATAATTAAAATCACCCATTCACTTTTAAAAATCACACTGGTAATCAGAGTCACTAATTAAAATAATTAAAACAAGTAGAGAATCCTCAGCATCATTCAAACTTTCTCTGTTTGATTTTTAATGCACAGCCACAGTTGAGAATCACTGCTTGTCTAATATTTTATAACTGTTACAGAGCTGGATCAATCATGGCTTTTATTTCTGACTCCTGGTCTTTGAATGAATTCTATCTAAATTCTGCCAAGTTTTCAAGCATACTCATTGTTTATGATTATGCAACATGCCACAGCTCATTTTATTTGACAAGTGTAGAGCTTACATTACCATCTATTTACTATGGCCATCCCAGCCAGTCTTGCTTTTACTTACCCATAGGTTTAGTATTCTCTATCTACTGTGCATTTTGAAATCTCATCCTCTGTCCCTGAAAATTAACTAGTTGTGATTGTCACCACCCAAACAAGCACCAACTTTCAGACTTCCCTGTAGAATGTAGTACTGGTAGGATATTTTTCCTAACCAAGATTAATTGAGTGCACTCGATTTATTGAGTCCACACAATTCTTCAAGAGGAGATGTACTTGTGTTTCAGTGATAAAGTGACACTTTTAACAGTTGAGCAGAGACTTTGTTCCTGCACATATAAGCATTTTATATTGGGTTATGTACGCAGGGACTCCATTTAGTTGGTCCCATCTCATGGCCATCTCAGGACAAAGCCCCTATTATCATTAAAGGACAAATGTTAGTAGTTTCAAATTACATTTATTAAATGCTTTTATCCAAAAGTGACTCCTGACATGAAATGATCACATGGCCCTAATTGCGAGAGTTGCTGGGCAGTTAGGAGCATGTGATTATTTTGAGTCCAGTCAAATGTTTCTGCTGCATATTTACAAATATAAAAGTTCACTCTACAGCACTGAGAGAAGAATATATGACATCTCTATTATTCCTTTATAATGGCCACTATTATCATTATATTTATAGATGAGGTTAACCAAAATGATTTTTTTTTAAACATCACACAATTCATTGGTATAGAGCCATTCACTTTCAATTCTACAGTCTGAAGACCATAAACTTCTTGAAGACAAAGGTCACCCACTGTCTTCATTTGCTAGTAGAAGAGATAGCTGTTTTTTCAATAAATACTGCTTTGTTAAAATGATATATAGAAATAGAATCATGAAACCAATTAAAAATCTTTAAAAAATAATAGAGAGCAGAGGCAGGGGATAGGAAAGAGTAAAGAGGTGGTAAATTTGACCAATGTACATTATGATGCATGTACAGAAATATCACACTGAAACCCTGAGCACACTGAAACTTGTACAATTCATATGTGGTAATAAAAATAAATTAATGGCTTCTACATAAAATGCAAGCATCTCTTGGCTTCTACTTTTTATTTTACCTCAGACATTGTTAAGTAGGAAATGAAGAGCTCAATATGAATGATCATTTTTAAATAGAGGAATGTCAGAGTTTGAGAATTGAATTTCACCAATAAGTGCAAGTAGAAAGTTTTAGCTCCCGGAGAGATAGGGTAGTATATGAAGAAAAGGGGAGGAAAAATTAAAGACAAGACACAAAGGGCTCACTGTGAATGGAGACCAAATGTACTATTCTAGCAGTTTTCAGAAGGATCTACAGTATGACCTTATATTGAAGAAGTATAGGTGCATAGGAGTAGCACTAAGAATATGACAAAACAAAACAGAGTCATTTCTAAGTAAGGCTAAAATTCACAGGCTATGCTATAGTGCAATGACTTGATAGTTCAATCCTCAGAATTTACATGATGGTTGATTTCGGATGCCCCTCTTCTTTGTTAGTACCAAGCCCTGTGCTAAAAGGTGAAAAAGATCACAGGAGACAGGAAGGACCTGATTTCATGATTTAGAATTGGCAACCCCATAATGTGATATGCCTGAAAGGGTCTGAGGAATTTGATGTTTGAATGTATAGAGATTACTTTGCTGTGGTAATAAAACTCGACAGTAAATGGTAAACATGAATAATAAAAACCAAACCTGAAAGTTGTGAGTGTGGTGTGAGGAACAGACAAGGGATGCAGGGAAATAATAATTGGGAGTGCTCCAGGAAGCCGTGATGATGGAAAGAAAGGACTGAAGTCTTGGAGCTGACAAGGAATATTTCATGAGAAGGTAGCATTTCAGAAAATTCCTGAAAGAAATAGGAACTCATCCATGCAAATGGACGGGAAACCTGATTTCCAGTGAGAAAGAGCATCCATTGCTAGGATAGTTTAAGAATAGCAAAGGCCAGTGGACTGTAGGAGTGTGATTAAGGTAAGAGGAGCAAGGAGGCACATGTGGTCGGGGAAATGCAAAGCGTTTGCTCTCCCTTATTTACAAAAGAAGCACATGAATCGCAAATACATAGTGCAATAGGATAACCCAGTGAAGTACACGAGAGTAAGTCATCTCAAAACATGGTTAAATGATACTCACAAGACACTATGTTGGAAATGAACTTTATAACTTGGGGGGGGGAGGAAAGGAGGGGATAACAATGCTCTACAAGAAATGTATTCATTACCTAACTGTAACCCCTCTGTACAGCATGTTTACAATAAAGTAAACTTTAAAAAATGGTCAAAGTCAAAGGAGAAAAGTATTTTAAAACTTGAAACTACTGATTTAAAGAAAACTAAATATATTTGTAATTTTGTCCCAAAGGAATGATATGGTTATATATATATATATATATATATATATATATATATATTTCTTGTTCATTATAAATTATATATTTATGCTTATATATGAATCTATAAACACATAGATACATAGATATATGCATATTTATATATGCTGTAGTTTTTACATATATAATATGAACTATAGTATTTTTATTCCTTTTTTTGTACTAGCACTAAGGCTTCAACTTGGGGCCTGAACTCTGTCCCTTTGCTTTTACACTCAAGGCTGGCACTCTAACTTAGCTACAACTCTACTTCTGGATGTTTCATGGTTAATTGGAGATAAGAGTCTCACTGGCTTTTCTACCTGAGCTGGCTTTGAACCTCTCAGCCTCCTTAATAGCTAGGATTATAGCCTTGAGCCACCAGCTCCTGGCCATGCTATGTTTATCCTTACTGAAAAGAACTTGGGAAGTAGAGACCTTGCAAGTGTTTGAATGGCAAACTTCATCTCTCTCCTGATATGCAACACATCTCTGAAGAAGCTTGAGAGCCCATCAAATTATAATTTTTAGGTATTAATGGCCACTCATCATATCAGAAGAGCTTCCTAAAAGTATTCTACTGTTTCATTAAAATCTACTGCTGTTCAAACTATATTTTCTCATAGTCAGGACTCAGTGGAAATAAGGAACAGCTGGTCAACATCTTGTATCTCATAATCTATCATGTATGTAATTATTATTATTAATTTACCTAGAGAATGGCTTCTTTTTATATATAGGTGTGGTTTTTTTGTTTTAGTTTCTATATTATTGATTTCTATCCTCCCACAAAAGTATACTATTCCTTTACTGTCCCTCTTAAGTCTCCTTTCATATTGTTTCAGTTCTTTGGGATTACAATTCTATGTATATCTAATATTTTTTACCCTTCCCTGAAGTAGTTTTTCTCTCCCCAACTCCTCCCTTCCCTCCCCTACCCCGCAAAGTTGTAAAGTTCATTTCAACATAGTGTCTTGTACATCTCATTGTTACAATGGGTCATCCTGTATCCTTATTTCAGCATTTTGTTATTTCCCTTCCCCTTCCCAAATTAGAAAAAAGTGCATGTACAAGACGCAGGACACCTGAATCAAATACTGTGACAGCAGGGGTTGTACCATGGGGAAAGAACATACAAAGAAACAACAACAACAACAAGAACAATATATATATAAATATATACATACATATATATTATTAGTACATTAAAAAGAACAGCAACAAAGATAAAACCTCTTGTATCCCTATCCTGGGGTTCATTTTACTTAGCATAAGGTTATATGATCATATGTCCATAGCTTTTCAACCACTTTGGAAAGCAGTATGGAGGTTCCTCAAAAGACTACACATAGAGCTCCTCTATGACCCAGAAATCCCATTTTTAGGCATTTACCCAAACAATCACAAACTAGGTGGGCTTTTCCCCCCCAGAGTTTGAAAAGCATAGAATACAATTACATAAATCGAGATGTTGTAGACTACTACATGTCTTGGTTATGTCAGGCAGCCTATCACTCTTAAACTACAAATCTATGCAGCATATTACTATACTGAAAACTAGACATTTTTTATCACAGTGGTAGGTATTTATATGCTTAAATATAGACAAATTGAGGTACAAATAATTTTCACCAATATTATGATAGGAATACCATTATAAATAGTCCATCATTTATTAAAATATCATTATGTGGCCCATAATGATAATTCCATGAGTGATGGCATATTTGAATCTAGTTCTGATCTTTGCTTTATTTCTTCAAAATCTTTTCTTTGCCTTTTTGGATGTAGTTTTGTTGTTGTTGAAACTAGATATGTTATATTGTGTAAAAGAATTGAGGTAACCCATCTATGATAAGGGAGCCAAAGAAAAATAGAATGGAAGAAAGACATCCTCTTCAGTAAATAGTGCTGGCAAAATTGGTTAAACACTTGTAGAAAACTCAAGCTAGATCCTTATATATCACCCTGCACCAGAATCAACTCCAAATGGATCAAAGACTTTGAAGTCAAAGCAGACACCCTGAAAACAGTACAGGAAGGAACAGGAGAAACTCTAGGGCTCCTTGGCACAGGCTGACATTTTCTTAACAAAGACACAGAAACACAACAAATCAAAGAAAGGTTGGACATAGGGGATTGCATGAAACTGCAGAGCTTCTGCATGGCAAAGGACATAGCTAGCAAGATCAATAGAAAGCCCATGGATTGGGAGAAGATCTTCACTAACCATACAAGAGACAAGGGTCTCATATCTAAACTATACTTAGAACTCAAAAAATTAAATACCCCAGCAACAGATCTCAAAGAAACAACTAACTGTCCGATTAATAAGTGGGCTAAAGACTTAAAGAGAAACTTCTCTGAAGAGAAAATATGAATGGCCAATAGACACATGAAGAAATGCTCAACTTCTTTATCCATAAAAGAAGTGCAAATCAAGACAACATTGAGATTCCACCTCACCCTAGTTAGAATGGCTATCATCGAGAAATCTAATAACAACAGATTCTGGAGGGGATGTGAACAGAAGGGAACCTTACTGCATTGTTGGTGGGAGTGTAAACTTGTTCAACCACTTTAGAAAGCAGTATGGAGTTTCTTCAAAAGACTCCACATAGAGCTCCCCTATGACCAAGCAATCCCACTTTTGGGCATTTACCCAACCGATCACAAACAAGGCTATACTAAAGCTATCAGTACAACTGTGTTTATTGCAGCATCATTTACCATAGCTAAGATATGGAACCAACCCAGATACACCTCAGTAGATGAATGGATCAAGAAAATGTAGTATATATACACAATGGAATTCTATGCTTCCATCAGAAAGAATGGCATTGCCCCATTTGTTAGCAAATGCAAAGACTTGGAAAAAATTATATTAAGTGAAGTAAGCCAGGCCCAAAGAAACATCGATCCCATGTTATTTTCAATAATTAGTATATACCTAGAACAAGTAGAAAAGGTCAAAAACTATGTACATATAACCATATAAGATGATGCTAAATGAAATAAACCCCAAGATAGAGACACAAGTGGTTTATCTTTCTTACTGTTGTTTTTAAGGTATTTATAATGTACCATGTGATTTTTTTTCTTTTGTATGTTCTTCCTCCATGGTACAACACCTGTTGTCACTGTATTTGATTCTGGTACCCTGCATCTTGTATATGCATGTTTCTAATTAGGGGAAAGGAAATAACAAAATGCTGAAATAAGGATACAGGTTGACCCATTGTAACAATGAAATATAAAAGACACTTTGTTGAAAATGAACTTTACAACTTGGGGGGAGGAAAAGGGAGGAATTGGGGAATATAATGTATGGTAGGGGAAAAACAAAGGGTATAACAATGCTCATAGGAAATGTACTCATTACCTTACTCGTGTAACTGTTACCCCTCTGTACAGTACTTTTACAATAAAAATATATAAGATATATACAAAAAATTGAGGTAAATCTAGTTTGGGCATGTTTTATACTAATCTGGTGGAGGCTGAGCTTTTTTAAAATGTCTTCTATGGCTCAGTATATCTCTGTGTTTCCTTTAAAAACTGTTGACTGTTGAGTTTGCCTATGTTCTCTTTCTCCAAGGGTATCTGTGTTCTGTAGCTCTTTAGTATGAATTGACTGTTATACAAGAGCCTTGTTAGTATAGTTGAAAGGTTTGGGACAGGAAAATGTTCTTTCATCGTGTGATTTCAGTGAACTTGTGTGAACTTGTGTTTCTTTATTATGACCTTTACTTGTTTCAGGTCACAATAGACTTTATCTCCATTAGATGAAACAGAGAGGTTACAGGAGCTGGAATGGGAGAAATCCCATTCCTGTAGCAGGATTAAAGCTCTTGAACTCCTACACCCTGGAAAGCTGGCCTGTGTTATGAAGACTCCTCTGGGTTATTTCATAATGTTAACATTCCCCATCCCTTTGCAGGACCATGAAGCATTTTTCTTGGATTTTCATCATGAAAACTTTCTGAGGTCCCTGGCGATAAAAACTATGAAATGATGGGGTCTTTCTGAAGAATATTGATCCCAGTTTCTGATTCAGAGAAGTGATACTCAGGATCTAGGAATTCATCAAAATATTTGTCTAAGTGATTGATAATTAATGGCTCTGGCAGCTTCTCTGCCAGGGAGTAAGCGGATTTTACCTATCTCCTAGAATATCATCATGCCTTGAATCTTTTGTTCTTCAACAAGTTCTAGAAACCTCACCACTTTTTCAATCCATGACTTTTTAAGCAGATGGAGAATGATGCTTCTAAGCTCTATAAATGTGAGAGTTGAAGCCAGGAGTGTATAGTGAAGAGTGTGGCCTATATCTTCTTAACTTAGAAATGCACATGTTTTCTTCATTCAATGCTTCTTTATTCAAAAAGAAATGATATATATCATGTTGTATTATTGTTAGGTATCTCAGTTGGGGAGACACAGAGAAGTCACCTTTTGAGACATCAAATTGGGAGTCTTTATTAGAAAGCCAGCATCTGCAAGTAGACTCCTGTCTCAGAGACCTTCAGACCAACAGAGTACCTGCACTAAGCTTTTTTTTTTTTTTTTTTTTTCTGAAACAACTATTTATTAAACAGCAAAACAGAAATGCAACACAATTTTAAATACTTGTAAAATGAGGTCTCAAAAAGATGTAAAAACGTTTGTGGTATGACCAGTACATCTTTATGTAGTTAAAGTCATTCATCAATCCTTACTCTGACATATAAAATTATTCCATGATTAAAGTAGCTCAAAGCTAAATTGTGTGAGTGGATCTCTTTTCCTATTCTAATATTTTAGTATTACCTCTGATATTGATTTCTTTACTAAATGGATTCTATGATCTAAGTTTTTAAAAATTTTTGAAAGAATGAATAAAATTCTGCAAGCCAATTATTTGAATTTACAGAAGGGGTGAGATAAAAAAATATTGAGCTTACCAATTATACATATAAAGCTGGCTGGATAAAACAGATAAACCTTGCAACCAAGCCCTAGAGCTGAAGTAGCATAGTAGGTGGCTTATGTAAGATCAGTCAAACTTCATCCACATTCGTGTGTGTGTGTGTGTGTGTGTGTGTGTGTGTGTGTGTGTGTTCCCCAAAAGATTTGCTCTGTGCCACAGATAATATTAGTCTGAAGTGAAAACATTTGGGATAGGTTGCTACTTTTATCATACTATTTTCTATTTCTATTTATTCCTCAAGATTTTCTACTTCTAATAGATATATGACCAAAATTCTTTTTTTTTTTTTTAAATTGTATTTTATTTTATTTGAGAACATACTGTACAGGGGGGCTACAATTACATGGGCAGGATAATGCATACATTTCTTACCAAGCATTGCAGCCTCCTCCTTTGTTTACCCTTCACTTCCCTTCCCGGCCTCCCCCCTCCCCCCACCCAATTTTACCCCCCTCCCCCCACCCAATTATACCCCCCTATAGCTAAGATATGGAACCAACCCAGATGCCCCTCAGTAGATGAATGGATCAAGAAAATGTGGTATATATACACAATGGAATTCTATGCCTCCATCAGAAAGAATGACATTTCCCCATTTGTTAGGAAATGGAAAGGTTTGGAAAAAATTATATTAAGTGAAGTAAGCCAGGCCCAAAGAAGCATAGGTCCCATGGTTTCCCTTATTTGCAATATCTAGTATAGGTATGAGTCAAGCGGAAAAGGTCAGATAATGTGATGCTAGGAAAATGAACCCTTAAATATGTATTTTAATGTTTTCGTTTCTTTCATGCATGTGTTTCTAACGCATTTATAAGATTATTTCTTTGTTGCTTTGTATGTCCCTCCCCCACAGTGTAACCCCCGCTTTCACTATATTTGATGTCAGTATAACATGTGGAGGAGATGGGGACAAACAAGTCGTTTAAGGATTCAGGTGGACCTGTTGCAACAATGAGAAGAACAAAATGTCATGTCAAAACCTGCACTAAGCTTTTAAAGACAGAAAGCATGTGCTTGAGTTGGGGACAAAGCCCCAACATAAACAAAGGCACCCAGAGCGGAGCTTCCCTAGGGTCTAAACAACACAATACATTTGCGTATCTTTTAAAACAGAGCCAGACCTCCTAGCTCTACTGACTGAGCTAGACGTCTGCAATTCAAAGGATGGCCTGTCTCATCTTTCGGCCTTTGAAACTGGGTGACAAGCCCCCATCACCTAGCTAGCCATCGGGATGGCTTGTGAAAACAAGGTGATAGTACTTAGATCCACTTTTCCTTACTTCAGGATGTCTATAACTTTTGTAGGCGAGGTAGGAGGATAGTGAGTGTCATTCAAGCAGAATATCTGAGATCTTAAAAAGAAAAAAAAATCTTTTAGTAAAACTGCTTTCCTAGTTAAGAGGTTTTTTTTTTGTTTGTTTGTTTGTTTTTTGTTTTTGTTTTTGTCGGTCATGGGGCTTGAACTCTGGGCCTGGGCGCTGTCCCTCACCTCTTCAGCTCAAGGCTAGCGCTCTCCCACTTGAGCTACAGCGCCATTTTCGGTTTTCTGGTAGTTTATTGGAGATAAGAGTTTCATGAACTTTCTTGCCCAGGCTGGCTTTGAACCTCGATCCTCAGATCTCAGCCTCCTGAGTAACTAAGGATTACAGGCATGAGCCACCGGTGCCTAGCTGTTAAGAGTTTAAAAATGGCATTTTCTCACATTTAGATGTTTTTTCCCCTGTCAAATGAAGGGGAATTAAATGTAAAGCTGAAATAGACAGATATTGGTGTATATGCATGTACCTTAATGTTGAAGTCAAAGTTCTTTCATTGGCAAAACTGAGATGTTCTGGAATCTATTTGTTTTGGCTTTGAGTTATCCTAATAAACACCACTGACACAGGTGAACAATCAAGTACATAAAAGGAAAGGTGAATGGTATTAACAGAAGAAAATTGAGAACAGGTAGGACAAAGCTGCCCACTTAAATGGGTCATTAAAGGGAGCCACAATTTGACTACATGACTCCCTGGAGAGCTTCTTCGTATGTGTTTATGAACTCTGGGAGAAGAGCCAACTTAGTCTAATTATATTTAGATTAACTCTGCAATTTAAATGCCTAACCTTTTCTAAATTCTTTCTATTCTCTCCCCACCCTGTACTTTTTCAGTTTGGAGTGAGCTTAAAAAGCCTATAAACTTTGACATTTTTATGTAGGGGTACTTTAAACAGCCATCATTTCTCCATATTTTTGTGAAAATTAGTTGAGATGACAATGTGTTCATCACTTGGTAACAGAAATGTGTATTCACGATACAATTTTAACATACAAACAGATGTAATACAAAAAAATCACAACCTCCTTCATTTCTGCCCCTAAATTTTAGATAATTACTGTCCTTTTAATATAATCCATGATATGGTTTAGCATCGAAGAGAATAATTGTTGACTTCTTGTTAACTATTTCTGGGATGTTATTATGTTTTTTATTCATTATGGCTTCCATTATTCAAGGTGGCAAGGAAGAGATAATTTGATTTTTTTTTTTACTTGTTGAATTTTGAGTTTTATTCACCCATGCTGATAATAGGTAGGATAGATAAGGATTAGAACTAGTAAGTTGGTTTTACTAGTATAAAACTATAAAAAACTATGTGGACTTCCTGATGTTGGTAGATTGTGCCTATAATCCTAATTACTAGGAGGCTAAGATCTGAGGACTACAGTTCAAAGGCAGCCTGGGAAAACTCTTATCTCCAAATCACCAGCAAAAAATCAGAAGTGTTGCCAGGTGCTGGTGGCTCACGCCTGTAATTCTAGCTACGCTTTTGGCTGAATTCTGAGGGTTATGGTTCAAAGCTTGCCTGAGCAGAAAAGTCGGTGAGACTCTCATCTCCAATTAACCACCAAAAAAAAAAAATTCACAAAAACAATGATGTTCCCTACAATACCAAGTGCAGTTACAAAGTGGAAGATGATTCCCTTGAGAAGATTCAAAATCATTTCTTGGGTCACAGGTAGAAAAACTTGGATCCACCAAACACCTTTGTGAAGAGAACATTAGTAATGGTATAAGTTTCTGCAGAAAGATAGTTTTAATATTTTTAGCAATTTTCTCGAGTATAAGGGACATTCATCGTATAAGGCATTATGCAGAGCTTTTGAGCACAAAAACCTCTTTTATTCCCTAATGCCATATTGAATAAAAACACTCAAATATCTTGTACGCTCAGCCCCTCATGCTTATCAACTTTCTCACTCAAGGCTGGCACTCGATCACATGATCACCACCTACACATTTTTTTGTTGTTGATGTTGGTTGCGGGGCTTGAACTCAGGGCCTGGTTGCAGTCTCTGAGCTTCTCGCTCAAGGCTAGAGCTCTGCCACTTTCACTTTGAGATAGTTTGATTGTTAGTGTTACCTTTAAAAGTAGTACACCCATGCTTTTCTTACGTAGGATGCCACTGTATAGTAGTTTTTAACCTTTGTGAAAGTCACAGCTCTATTTGAGGAATTAATACAAGAGGAGGAATTTTAGAGAAAAATGTATAGGTACATAAAATGTTATATACATTACTTTTAAGATGCTTATAGATCTTTTGAAGTTCTGATCTTCAAGTTTAAAACACTTGTGATACATTTCCTCTCATAAGTGACTACTAATTTTGCAAGTACTGTGGACCAGATTTGGTCCACTCTGTAGCACCATAGTTTCTCCTTGATTCCACACTCACTTTACCCTTAACATGACAATGTTCTTTAATAGGATTTATTGAGAATGACTGGGCACACTATACATAATAAAACCAATAGTGTTGCTGTGTGTATTTATATAATAAATCATACAGGACACTGAGGTACTCTTTTACAATGAAAGTCATCATAACTGTAATTAATGTATCTCAGGCAATAGTCTGGCTACAGTGCAAATCATTAGTTCCTCTTCGAGGTGATCTTATCTGCACTAGCAAGGGGGCTGTTTGCTTCAGTGACTTATTATTTACTAGAGCTTAGATTTTTGCCTGGGAATTTGTTGTAAGCTTTGACAACTGGGAATTGACATTCTTTGAAGAAGGTTTTGCTTTTCTCTAGTAATAATGGCATGGGTATGGCAGGACAAGAAATCAGCTCTGTGTCTTTTTCTAAATTAAAAATTAATTGACATATATTAATTGTACAGGTGGGATGTCTCTGTGACATTTTCATACACATCTACAAAGTATTTCATCATTACCCTGCCTATCACTCTCTAATTCCTTCTAACAATAATTTCAGTAGTCTTTATTGTTCTGTTTATTTATAACTATAAAATACCATATTCACTCCAGTTTGTCCTCTCTCTCCACCCTCCCCCTCCCCCTAATACCTGCCCCACAGGTGGAATTTGTTTTACTTTCCTGTCACTTATCTCTTTTTAGTGTGTTTTTATTGTACCAAGTATTTTGTGCTGTGATTTTTGAACATCCACACATTTTAATCAGAACAACCTCCTTTTATTGCTCAGAGGGCAAATGATACCAAAATACATTGTACAGGAAGATGGCATAGGGCATTTCATTGAAAGCTGCTGAACAATAAAGGTTTGAGAGATAAGGAAAGAGGAAGCTTTGCATCTATTGCACTTTGCTATATAGTATGCTCTTTAACCCTAGGTTAGAACAATGTTCTCAGGAGAACTGGAGAAGTCGGTCCTGAAGGAACCAGTGCATTGCCTTACAGGGGAAATACACTATAGATCCTAATGAGTGAAGATTATGCTCACTAAATTTTCATGATTCAATTATCTGACTATGTATCTAAGTATATATATATATATATATGTATGTAGTTTGAGTCTACAAATATAGTCAATGTCTAGTTAGATCTCTCCAATTTATGCAAAGTAGGCAGTGATTTGAAGAATGGTTTGATGAAGACATCCACAGTTTGTAGAAAGGATAATATATGCATGTGATTGGCATGGATTAATTAAATGATAATGTCCCAGGATAATGTTTGCCAGGAAGTTATTTAATGATATAAGTGAAATGTCAGCATGCTGCTTTATTGTACAACAGGCTTCCATCAACAAAAGAAAAAGTACTAGGTTCTCTTTATACCATCATACTTATTGTATAATCCTGAAGTATCAAGAGATGATATTGTGATTTTATAGTGCTAAAAATACAGGATTTGGAATTCAAAAAAACTGAAGGAGAGCAACAGATAGATTCCTATGGCTGCCATTAATTTGAAGAGAGATCATAACAAGACTTCCTTCATTGGACTGTTAAGATTTAACCCCAGAGAACATGTTTCACAGGGTGCCTGGTGTAGAATGTGCTTAACAGAGACGAGCAATGATTATTGCTGCTGCATTGCCTCCTAAGTTGCTACTGCTCTCTGAGGGCTCTTAAGCAGGTGAGAGCTCTAGAGCCCGAGGGAGAGTAAATTCCCAGGGTCTAACCCCACCTTTGAAAAGTTCAAAGCAGGCTAGGGATGAACCACAGTAATAGGTCACTTGTCTAGCATGTGCAAGGACCTGTGTGCAGCCTCCATTGTGACAAAAGAAAAAAAATCTCATTTCTTGGTTGTTTCTATAAACAGACCCAGCTACTTTTGTTATCTTTGGAATCTTATTTGCTAGAGCTCTTCCACCCATATCTAGAACAGTCTCTCACTATTTTAGGAACTGCCTTCTTGCTTGGCTTGCTAATTTAAGCAGTTTCCTCTTTAGTAAGGATGTCTTCTCTGAACCTTAATCCCTTCTGCCATTTTCTCTGAAATGGGTGAAATTTTGAACGATCCTTTT
Organism: Dipodomys merriami; assembly: GCF_024711535.1. Lineage (NCBI taxonomy): Eukaryota > Metazoa > Chordata > Mammalia > Rodentia > Heteromyidae > Dipodomys > Dipodomys merriami. Next base: position 23,557,603 of record NW_027202270.1, on the reverse strand, counting down.
TAAGGTCTCTGTCAAGGATCTGTTGATAAGCCATACAGAACCAAATGACTCAGTGGCTGTGTTTTTTATGTACTTCCGTGTGCTAATTAGAGCTGGTGTTATTTTTTAAAATTTATGTTTTATAAATCTCTGTTAGGAAACTTAACAATTGTATTCTAGTCATCTCAATACATTTTTAAAACTAGTTTTGAATCAGTCAAAATAAGGCTATGTTGGAAGCATCGAATACTAACCTCTTCTGTGGGGGAGTACTTCTACAAACTCAGAGAAGTGAACAGTGAAGGTCAGAACATTGCTGCTTCCCACAGTATCTATTTTAAGGTCAAAAGGTTTTTCAATGTTGTAGGAAGGCATGTCCTTCAGTTCTTAGGGATTTTTATGGTCCTGGTATAGTCCTATATTTATTTCTCATTACGGACACATGTCTCAGTCTATCCTATAAATTTCAGTTAGAAAAATAACTTTCTTGACAATTCAGTGATTTTCCATCTCAGTAAACCTCATGTAGTTCTTTTTTTATATACTAGGAAGTATAAAACTCTTTTCCTTATGATATGAATGTATGAATACCTATGATTTATATATTTTCAATTTAGTTAATTAGTTCTAAATGAAATTTAATCGCTGGTTTAATAAACATATTTCTTGAGGTATGCCTAGGCAAGAGACTTGCAGCTTAAGCCCAGGGATTGGGGGGTGGGTGGGTGGTAAACTAGACACTCCTATCTAAAAACAAAATTAAAATAAAACAAAGCCAAAACACTCAAGCAGAAAGGGCTGAGTACATGGCTCGCACAGGTAGAATGCTTGTTCAATACAAGGCCTAAATTCAAATCCTGAATCCCACCAGAACAATAAATACATATATACAAACATACATAAGTAAATAAATAAAGTAAAAGACACAATGAAAAGTAAGATTAAAAAGAAAAAGATATTTACATTGCCAGAACTAGGCTGCAGTCCTAATTAAAATGAGTGACATTGAACATATGCTTCTATTAAAATCTGCCTCTCTTTTTCCTGCCATGATCCTGGGAGAATAACTTTTATATGTCCCGGCATATGATGAAGTCATTTATAAATGAGAGTAATATTAAAAATAACATTTTTCAGCAGTGTCATGCCAGGAAGTCATCTATGGTTTAACAGCAATCTTTGAGTTTGATGTTTTCAATACTTTGAAGAGAAAGCACAGACTTTCATACACCATGATGTCTCTTTTATTCATTCCTTTCAACTTTGAGTTTAGTGCTTATAAATTACTTATAACAGATTTTGCCGGTGATGCTTTAGTCATCAGATTTGGGAGTGTGATCTAGAAGGCTGCTGAAAGATTTTATGCAGTGTTTTTCATGCTGAAGAGCTCTGGCTGTGGAAGTCTTAACCTGGTGCCCTAATCACACTGGTATCTCAGATAGAGTTAACTCCTACTGTGTGAGCTAACCTTGTCACCAAGGTTTTTTTTTTTTTTTAATGTATCTGAGGGCTATTCATTTACTAAGCAAGCAACTCTACCATCCGTTCTATGCCCCTCATACATTTATGTTTAGCTTATTTTTTCAAATACAGTCTTGTGTTTCTTTTTTTCTTTTTTCTCTCCTCATACTGTGATCCTCCTATCTCTACCTCGCACATAGCTATGATTACAAGGCCTGGGCCATCACAACCAGGCTCTTCAATATTACTTTTCACATTTTTTTTCATTTTTGTTTTTTGATGCTTCTGATTTTTTTTATTGTGAAAATACTGTACAGAGGGGTTACAATTACATGGGCAAGATAATGAGTACATTTCGTATCAAGCATTGTAGCCTCCTCCTTTGTTTCCCCTTCCCATCCCTATGTCGAAAATGAACTTTACAGCTTCTGATTTTTAATGTTTTTAAATGTAAACAGATCCTGGAGAAAAAAAAAAGCACATGTCTTTGATTTTTTTTTTTTTTGGTCACGATTAAGTAATCTGACATATTAAACAATTACAAAATGTCAGTGGCTTCAAATTCAGCAGTTTATTTGTGTTTTATCTTTGTATTCAATGTAGGTCAATCAATACACCAGCTCTGCTGTTCATAGTTATAATGAAACTCAATTGTACAGATGTGTGCTGAGGCTGGCTTTGAACCATGACCCTTCTTGTCTTAACATCCTTAATAACTAGGATTATAGCCATGTGAGAAACTGGTGCTGATGCCTGGTAATCCATGTTTTTTTGAAGTTTATCAGGTTTGTTGGCTACTGTGGCTGCATGCAGTAAATCTTAAGTCTCAAAGTAGTGTTCCTTGTCAGTGAATCAGACCTTGTCATTAGTTATTTCTGTGAGGAAAGAATTTTCTAATATATATTAAAGGGACCAAATAAATTAAACTTGAAAACTGAATTGAAAATAGTTGACGATGTCATGGCAAGTCATAGGCTCCTATAAGTAGGACAAGCTTATGTCATTCTTCCAATTGATGTTCTAAAACTGGATTACATGTGGGAATAGAAGAGATGGAAGGGTGAAGTTCTGCATGCTGCTACTGGCCCATTGGTCACACTATGAACTATAATGCAGTGTTGTTCTCTTGGTCCTGGGCTGAAAATTGACCTGGGTCTTATTGGTGCAAACTCAGCTAAGGCATGTCTAAAACTCAGTGTGTCCTGGTCACCATAGTTCTGATGTGACACTGTATATGTTTGTGATGTTATTTTATAAGCTAGAGTCTTATTTCATCAGACTATTACGCATTTATGCTTTAGTCACCTGTGTAGTAAACCACAAGATACATACAAATGAATGTTAAAGTTTATTTCACATAGTAAAATGTTTATTTGAACACATTTCTATCTGTTCATACAATAAAAAGTCTCATATCTTTGTAAGACAAATGCTTAGGGCTGACATTCTGCTAGAGGACCATCTTGGCAAGACTGGTTATGTATAGCTGGTATACATGTAGACAGGAATGGCAAGGTCAACGGATACAGCAATGCCTATCAACTCTGGTGTTGAATGCTGACTATTCACCGTAAGATTTTCTTGAGATAATGTAACATTGGAGGGTTTTTTATTTTAATTTTTGATTTTCTTTTGTACTCAGGGAGCCCAGCCTTTTTCACAGTGGATGCTGCTGAACCAATGTCAGGAATATACAGACTATACAGAAATTTAGATATTCCAGTATACTGCAGTGGGTTAGCATCAAGGGCTCTGTTTGAGATCCCAGAACTCTGTTGTTTCCATGAACCAAGGCAGAGCTCTGGGATCCAAAATGTAGGGACTGAATTTGTATACCTGTCTTTCTCTTTTAGGATATGGAAACATCTCCATTTTCCCTTTCTGTCCTTTTCTCCTTTTTCTTTGGAACACCAAACGTAACCTCAACACTACCGTAAGCTGGACTTTCCATAAGATAGGGAGATACGTTGTTTAGGAAAGTCTGCTTTTGCCTTTATCATGATTCATTGCTGAAAACAAAAGCAGAGATGTGCCCAGAGCCTGCAGAATAATATGGGAAACAACATGTTGTTTAGTGTCACAATAAAGGGTGTGTCCACATCTCGTTGGTACTCTTCTTAGAGATACACATTCTATGCTCTCAACCTGGAAAGAGCACCTGCAACTTCTGGCTCTTAGCTTCGCTTTTATCCAGTGTCTCTTTGCTCTGCAGGGCTCCTCAGGTAGCATTTATGTCCAATCTGTCTACAAATTAGTTTCTAGGTCTGTCCCGCTTTCTAAGTGGTTCCTGCTTCCATTTATTTGATAGATGCTGGTTTCTTGATTGAATCCCTGACTCCGTTCTTCATGACACAACCTAAATTTCTCTAATCTCATCTCAGAAGTAGAATTAGTTTTATTTCTCTTGACTTGGGGTAAAAGATACGAGGCAAATTGATATATATTTGCCTTATTGGTATCTTGTGCTTCTAAAAGCTGATGTTAAAATGCATGACAGGTTCTGCATTGAAGCTGACACATTCCAAGATTTTTGTCCCTATAGCACCTTTAGGATGAATTCATGATGGAATTTCATGACCTACTTCCAGATGTAGGAGATTCTCTTTGTGTTGTAGAATCATTTCTCTATCTCATTTATTCTGTATTTCACACTCCTTCCTTGACACCTTCATTGGACTCTCTAGATGTCATAAGTTATATAACTGTAGAACTTAACAACATCCCAGCTGAAATGCTTTCTATACCTTGATATTAGCTGTAAAGACAGAACTACAGTGCAGATCAGTTTTCTTGAGCTTTCTTACCAGATCTTCTATCCTGAGGGTAGCATTTTCTGTCACTTTCAGAGGGCAGTAAAATTTTGTTTAAAATTTTTATCACAAATGACATGGCACATATATTGCCCTTACTAATTCTTCTTCGTAGCATCTGTTCTGAGAAATCCGTAGATCATTTTTGCACACTTGAACACTAAGGCCTGATGGCAGTTCTCAGCAATTCTAGTATCATGAGCACAAGTTTCCAACATGTCCCTTTGGTCCAGTTTGTATTGATCTTTTGAGTCTTTTGTTACTACTGTGCTTGTTAAGTTTTATTAGCGTTTGTTAAGTTTTATTTTTCTGCCATATAAATGCAGTTAATGTTAATACGTTGAATTTATATGGAACAATGACAGATTCATTTACCAGTTCTCACTGCGTTTCTGAATATTGTTTTAGGTTTTTATTTATAAACCCAAATCATTTGCAAATCTGGACCTAATAAGAATTTTATTGCTAGTATTATTCCTTCTGATCCCATGTTGTTTTTTAAAATTTTCTCTCCATTGATTTATTATACCAACTGGATTTTACAATCAAATATTTAAAAACAAAGAAATTCTTATCCTACTACTAATGACAGAGGGGAAGTTTTAAAAAATATTTTATTAGATGTGCTATCTACTCCCATTTTGTAGGCATATTTTGCCAAAGTGAGAAAGATTTCTTTCATGTATAGTTTATTATGTATTCTTTTTCATCCTTGAATGTATTTTTTCTCTGAATTTATTGGAATGTTCATATGACTTTCCTGTTATTCTGCTGTTTGTATGATATTCATTAATTATACAGGTTGGTTGGCAGTGTATCTACACTATATATATACATACTGTATATATATACTGTATAGTATATATATATACTGTATATATACAGTGATACATAAAATTAGAGGATGTCACAAAATATTGCTGAAGGTTTGTTTAAGGAGGAGGCAATAATGCTCGATAGAAATGTACTCATTACTTTGCTCATGTAACTGTAAACACTCTGTACAGTATTTTTACAATAAAAAATCTACAAAAAAGAAATATATCTATGTTTATCACAGTGATTGGGAGATATTTACCTGTCTTGAAATATTGAGGTATAGTTTTAAGAATTGCTTTCTACTTTTATTAGATGAACTGCAAAATAATTCCATCCTTTCTTTCTCTACAAGCATTTGTACAATCTGTGTATTATCTAGGACTATGTTTTCTTATTAAAAAGGATTTCTTTATTCCCTTAGTGATTATAGAGATATTTATTGGTGAAATTGTTATTGTAATATATGCTTAATTTGTCAACATCTACTTCTTAAACAACTTAAATTAGTTTATTTTGCTTTTTCTTTTCAAGCGTTATAAGATAGTATTGAAAATCAATGTAGTGATAGGTTATTTATTGCTTTAGTTTAATCCCATAGATCTTGACATGTATATATGTGTGCCAAGATCTATAGGATTATATATATATGTATATATATATTATATACTTATGCATGTCAAGATCTATGGGATTGTGTGTGTGTGTGTGTGTGTGTGTGTGTGTGTGTGTGTGTGTGTGTGTGTGTGTGTGTCCCCTAGGGCCTTAAACTCAGGACTTGAGTGTCCCTAAGCATTTTTGCTCAAGGCTAGCATTCTACCACTTGATTGAGCCACAGCTCCACTTCCAGCTTTTTTGTGGTTAATTGGAGATAAGAGTCTCATGGGCTCCCCCCTTCCCCCCCCCCCCCCGCCTCCCTCCCCTGCCCCTGGAGTGACCTAGAACTGCAATCCTCAGATAACAGCCTCCTGAGTATCTAGGATTACAGGTGTGAGCCCCCTGCTACCTGCAGCCACCCACAGTTCAGGGCTTCCTTTCCATTCAAAATACTGTGTTTTCATTGAAATCTTTTGAATGACCTTTGATTAGTTAGAAGTTTATTATTTGATTTACAAAGAACTGCAGAATGTTCCTTTGTATTTTTAAAGGTTGCTTTCCAAATTTTCTTTTCCTTTAAAATAATTTTATTGTTATCATTAAGGTCTATTTTGTATTCTTATAATTTATTTCTGATTTAGTTTCACAATTGTCAGAAAGTAAATTCTGTTTTCATATTTTCTGAGGGCCAATACTTGCTTGGTTTCTTTCTTTCTTTCTTTCTTTCTTTCTTTCTTTCTTTCTTTCTTTCTTTCTTTCTTTCTTTCTTTCTTTCTTTTTCTTTCTGTGTTCTTAAGTTCTATTGCAAAGTATATATGGTGTTATTGGTATTATGAAACTTGCTGTTAAATTCATCTGAGTTTTTCCTCTCAGTTATACATATGTTTTCAGTTTTTTAAATACTTGCTTGGTATATTTTATAGGAAAGATTGCTGTTTTGGTGAGCTCCTAACTCTATTTTATCAACATGATTAGTCACAATGATTTCAGATTTCTGATAGCTGAATCACCAGTTTTGTTTGCTTTTCTTGGTTTGGCCTTTTCCTTCTATCCTCTGGCACATCTGGTAATGTCACTGAGTTCCACCTACTCTATTTGAAAATTATACAAATAGTGTAAGGATTTAATGCTCTCTTCTTTCCTGGTGTCCATTCAGAATCAGGTATATGTTTCATGGATACTATTTTTTTGGTCAGCCTTGTACTTCATTGTTTATGTCACTTGCTTTATAGCAAGTGTGAAACTCTTCTCATCTTAATAGCTGTGGAATTTGGATGTACTGAATCATACTTTGTAGTCTCAGTAGTTTGGCCTTGTATCTAGTCTCTTTTCTAAGCGCTATTCTTCTGAGGCTATAGAAAACTTGCTTCAGATTTCCAGGCTTACAGCCACAAACCTCTACTCAACCTTTTAGCTTCTTGGTCCTTTGCCACTTACCAATCAGCAAATGCCAGGAGGTAAAAAGCACCACTAAATACTAGATTGATTGTGCCTTTCCTTTCTTGGAAAGCCTGGACTGACTCCCAAGTTCTAGCTGCTCAGTTAGAACAGTTTGGTGCCTTGAAACACTTAAAATTTTTTTTTAATCTACTTTTTCTTTTTTCTCAATTTTTAGGAAGAGAAGGCAATCAATAAATTTAACTTTCTTTCTTGCATTTTTCCTTTGGAAACTAAGATCATAATACCCATTCACCCTACCTTAAATAATGTGTATTTTCCATATCACAACATATGGTAAAAATAAAAAAAAATCACTATCTCCTTGAATTAATACTCTCTTCTGTTTTGAAACTGCTTATTTTCTTCATGCTTAATTTCTTAGAAACACCATTTTTTTTTGCTGAATTCAGCATAAGATTTTAAAGTAATATTTTCTACATTCATATATAAAATGGTAAGACATGATTGTTATGCCCCAAAGAAACATATAGGGAATTTACATAATTTCTTATGTCTGTATGAGACCCTGTTGAATAAATACAGGTAAGTCATGGGAAATGAAAATTTCTTCCTTTATTTCTTTTTCACTTCTTTTCCCACCTTCCGTGTGAAAGGCTTTTTCTCTGACTCCTTCTTGTCATTTGCTTTCTGTGTTAAAGTAATGAATTTTTCCACTGAAGCCACTGCATTCACACCATTTTATAGGACCTGAGAATATGCTCTCTGTGCCCTAAAAATAACAATTTCCTCACTATTTTCCAGAGCTGGCATGTTTTAATGAAATTGCTTGCACAGAAGCTAGCACGTTACTTTGCTTCATGCTTTTCCTGACATTGATGCTTTTCTGCTCTATTTCCTAGGTCATCCTGTATGATTAATAGGTCTGTGTTCTTCTTTTTTTTTGAATCTGCATGCTGCCTTTTTAAAAAAAAAATAAATTATTGTGAAGGGTCACCTAATCATTTTCCCATAATCAGTAATGTGTGACATCTGAAGTGTAAATAACCCATTAATGATGTCATTATCAACAATAGCCATGCGCTGAGCTCCTGCTGTGTGGCACACTGTGTGTTAGCTGCAGCAGGGCTTATTTTATTTACCTTCCACATTTAGGTCATATCACTGGTTTTTGCCATCTCACCTTTTTGAGGAGAGTTTGTGATTGAAAGTAAGCCAGAGAAAGAAAGTAGAGCAGTTGAGCATTGTCCCTGCTTAATTTTATTCAAGTTATTTGGTATCTCCTTAAATGTTTTCTATGTGATGCTCTCCTTAAGTTTTTTCCTGATTGATGATATTACCCTGTATACTTTTACAATACTATCGCATGACTTATAAATAATTGCTATAGGGTCCAACTCTACAATGCCAGGGCTCCCAGGAACTGGCACAGAGTCACTGCTATCTTTATTTATCCTAGAAACACTTAATGTACTTGTATTAAATTGGTTGAAATGAAGAGCTAAGTGGAATGTTTATTAAACTAATCATGATGCACTTCCATGAAGTGCTTTAGAAAAAGTATCATTTTTGTATTATGCTGCTTTGGATTATTTGCCCCTTTCCTCTCATTTTAATTCCAGGAATGCCCTCAAATGTAGTAGATCCTTTCAGTTCTAGATACTTACAGAAACTATACTCAGTTTGGCAGCATCAGAAATCTACCTTTTGTGTTGTTATTAACAGAATCATGATAGTGACTTGTTTATTTCTATAAAGATATTTATCAGTGCCAATGGCCCAGCTCATCCTATTGTATTTTTTTCATCATTGTTTCATTTTATTTTTCTGGAAAGCAGATGGTCTTTATAATGGGAATGTTTAAAAAGTTATCAGTTGTCTGGATTTGAAGCTAAATTATAACCGTTCTTGTTTACATTTCATTAATCTCTCAAGATGAAAATTACAAGTGAGAATATAGGCAGTGATTATTGTAAATAGTAAAATTTTGGTTATAAATAACAAGTTAAAAAAGAAATTGAAAAATTAAATACATCATGAAAAAAATCATGATGCACCCAGATATTTTGATAGTCATGAGATCTTAAAGCATGCCGAACTGTTGTACATAACATTCTATTTATATTTCTTATTCAAAGAAGCAATGAGATTATTGCAATTGAGGCAAATTAAATTAAATGTAAAAATATGTATGTAAATAAAACAGTTTTAAGTCTTAGCCTTGACACTCCTCAAGTAAATGATTGGAGGCAAATTGTGTGTTTGACCTTCTATATCCGAAATTGCTAACTCAGTGAAAGTTAATATCCAAGAATTTGACTCTTGGATGAAAGCTAAGGACTGATACTCATATCCTCAATAATACAGCCTCAGTTCCTCCTACTTCATTCCTTCTCATTTGGTTATATTGACAGAATTGCTTTTGCCATTACAATGAACATGTTAACATGAGATTATTAGCAATCTTAGCATGGTTAGTACCATGATACCATAGTTATGTATTTTGCATTACAATATGTCCTTGGTTCTCTTAATAATCTCTCAAAGTAGTGTTGGGTTTTCTCTAAAACAATGTTAATTCATTCATTCCTTATACTCTATGTCGTTTCCAAGCACTAAACCAAGCATTTGAGAGGAGTTAAAGTATCAGCTTTTCAGTCAGAAGGTAGGACTAGATAATATAACCACAAAACAGCTTCCTGGGATAGTATTTTTCCTCAATTTAGACTGTGTTCTTCTGATTCATCTTTTTAGAAACCTGGAGAGAGTAATGTGGCTCCTATAAAGAAGTTATTTCTTTCAGTTAATTGTAAGGTCATTGAGCCTTATTGTAGGTTGTTACTGATACAAAGTCTCACAGGGAGTAAATGGTAGAGCAAAGCTTCCAGTGCAAATTTCCTATCTCACAGATAGTCAATATTCTTTAAAAAAAATTAAGGAGGAAGAAATGCAAGACACTGATATGCTAAGAATGTTTTATGATGCCACAGCTACATGCACATGACATACCAGATACACATCTGTCTCTAGTTTTGAAGATTATTGTGCTAACAGAACAGCTGTGCACACTCAGGTGACTTATAAATTTAAAGTTATGAACAATTGCTGATTATCACATTCGTTAGTGTTCTGTACATTAACTTCTATGGTATAAGGTTAATGATTTTTCCCTTGGCTGTGGCTTGGATTCTTAGGAGGATTAAACATAATAATGTAGCTAGAAGTTCTATGCAAATGAAGCACTACACAAATGATGATTACCTTTATTGATTTGTACATTAGTTATTAGTCCTCAACTACAAATTAGTTAAATACTTCAATGATTCAAATTTGAGCTATAAAATCTCTTTAAAAATGTCAGTGTAAATTAATAGATGCATAGACCATAATTATACATGAACAAAATGTGGACAAAGAGACTGATTAGACTAATTGAACATTTCATTATATTGATTTTGTGGTTTCTCTCCACTTTTCGGCTAGGAGTGCACAGAAGTAGACACTGGAAAACTTTCATGTAAATCTAATTCATTAACTTAATGGCTATTTTGCTACTCAAAAAAGTGATTCTTGGATCAGTAGCTTAGGCACTCTTGAAAATTTGTTAAAATAAAAAATGTCAGATCCTACTCTAGACCTACTGAATTGGGATCAGCAATTTAATAAGCTTGAGGAATACTGCTGTTGAGAAGTTAAAAAAATAGTGACTCATTACATCACTAAAAACATTGTATAGTTACATTGTATAGTTCCTGGACTTCAGTGATAAACTAGAAAACTTTCTTTTGATATGTTCCATGATGTCAGTTAATATCTTTAGTATTTATGGTATTAGTACCATAATTATCATGTTGCATAATAATGATTCATTTAGAAAACAAAACTACTAGACATCTTACAGATTTTTATTTCACATTTGGAGTTATTTTTTCTCAATAATATATCCATTCCCTTTCACCTCCAATGTCTTGTCTGGACTCATTTATTCAACCATTATTTTTGTGAATGGCAATAATCTACGCCTTCTGCTAAATTTTAAGTATATAGTAGAAATGGAGATAATGTAGTTTCGTTTCAACGGGAGGGTTATAGTTTAAAGATGGATACAGGAACAAATACATACACAGGTAAACATAGAGAAAAGTTTTTAAGGCAACAAGCAGAACACTGTGGAGGTGCTACCTAGATGGACCATGTACACTGGTGACATTTCACAAGCTTTGAAAGTTGAAAAGAAGGCAGCCACTCAAGAACTAAGCATGGGCAACATGGTCAGGGCTTTAAAGCTGAAAAGATCTTGGAATGTTCTAGCAGCTAAAGGGAAGAAAGACTGGGTATGGGTTGGGTGAGATGAATGGTGACCTGAATAGACCTAGATTAGGGAGAATCTTACAGGGAGGAGAGACTTTGAACTGTGATTGGAAGTCATTAATGTGCACTAAGCAGATGGAAAAGGAGTGGAGGCAGGCAACTACATTTGAAACAGGCCCATTTGCAAAGGATGACTGTGACTGCTTTATGTGGCCTGCATTGGACCAGAATGTGTGAGAAACCTACAGAAGTCATGAGAGGGCTCGGATGAAGGTTGATAGATGTAGGGATATTTGTTGGTATTGGTCGCTGTACCATCAGATCCACTCTTTATCGTTACCTTTGCTGCTATGAATTTCAAGCTGTGTTGCCACACTACAGCTGGCGCCTGCTGACACAGGCACCAGCTGGAAATTGAAAGAAGGGAGGATGTCTCTGCAGGTGCAGCGTGTCTCCCATGGTTCCAGCTCACTTCAGATTGGTTTGCTCTGCTTCCAGCTTCTGTCAGATGTCATTAGCCTCCAGGTCCCCATAATACTGTGTCCTCCCCTGGCCTTACTGCTAATCATTGGGATGCCTCAGCAACTTGTTTAGCACTCAGCTCCATTATCACCGGTAGAACTAGTTCTCTGTGTCAGATTTTCTTTGCTGTAAACACATAAGTGGTTTCTTCTTTACTCTAGATCTTGGTGGATGTAGAGAGAAAGACTAATGTCACCCAGATTTCTACTTCAGTAAATTAGTTGGGCATGGAGATGGAAGCAATTACAGTTTTGCAAGGGAGAACTCTGAAATTCACTTGTAGACAGAATAGTCTTGCATTCAATTGCAAACATGTAGGAGTTGATTACCTACATGGATCTAGAATTCATACCTGATTCTGAATGATACATTTCTGGATAATCATATATATATATATATATATATATATATGTTAATGGGTAGATTATTCAAGAATAGATGAAGAAAGACAAGAGAAAAGGGAATGAGTCCTAAATAATTTGTGGTTGACTAGTGGAGAGAAAAGAATCTGCAATGGTGTGTAAGAAAGAGTCAAGACTGTCCTGGATTTGAGTTAATTAAAGCCAATAAAAACTAGAATATATAGAACTTATCTGCCTGCATCATGTATATCATATAAATTTTGCTGCCAGTGATTCATCAGTTTATAATTGGCAATATAAAGCCAATAAAACAATTACAGACTCTAAAAAGTAGGAGAAAACAAGGTATATTCTACTTTAACTGTAAAATAATGTATTCTTGATTTTGCTTCATATTTTGGTGTATGCATCATGGAATAAGAACAGAATTGTCAATCTGCAGTTTGTCAGACTTGGTTGCAGGCTGTAATTGGACCAAACCCAATCCAGAGAACCAGTACAGCTGCAATTCAATCCCTTCTCTTCTAGCCAAACTGTGTACTCTGATTTGTAGCTCTCTGTTGGAGAAAAAGAGACTTTCTATAAATCCCCACGTCATAGGAGAAGTTCTAATATATGTATACTTTCTAGCACTGTAGTAAAATTTCAGAGATAATCAACATGTAAAGAGAAAAGCTTTATTTGGCTCACAGGTTTGGAGGTAACAGCTCATGATTAGTGCCTATTGCTCTGGACTGTAGCAAGTCATCACATTATGTCTGGAATATAGTAGAGCAAACCTGTTCATCTTATCATCTCGGAAATCAAAGAAGAGGAGGAAGGAGCTGGAATCTCATATTCCACTTATGAGGGCTTGCCTGCAATGGCCTAAGACTTTTCATAAGGCCATTCCTAATGAAAGTTATAGTACCTCCCTATAGTACCATGCTGGAGACTAAGAGTTTCGCCATGAACTTTCGAGTGACATTCAATACCCAAACTATAGCAACATGCAAAACCATATGCCCTTTATCCATTGCTTTTGGATAGGCAAAACCAAGTGTGTTGAGCCACCAATCTCAATTAGCAGTTAAATCACCTATGATGTAAATTCTTTTGTTGTTGTTGGTGGTGGTGGTAATGGTGGTGGGGCTTGAACTCTGGGTCTGGGCGCTGTCCTTCAGCTCTTCAGCTCAAGGTGAGCACTCTACCACTTGAGCCACAGCTCCACTTCCAGTTTTCTGTTAGTTTATTGGAGATAAGAGTCCCATGGATTTTCCTGCCTGGGCTGGCTTTGAACCACGATCCTCAGATCTCAGCCTCCTGAGTAGTCAGGATTACAGAAATGAGACACTGGCACCTTGTGATGTTAAATTCTTTAGAAAATAGTGTCAAGGATAAGAGCTTTAGAGAGTATTTCTTCCACAAAGCATGATCCCGGCTATATCACAAACATTCATCAAAGAAACACCCAGAACCATCCATTAAAACCTCAGAATTTTAATCTGTAGGAGTATGATTGATTTAGAACAGTTTTGTGCACACTAAGAGTAGAAAATATCAACGCTACAGACATCAGTTTTGTTCAGATTATGCAGACACAATTTTGAATTTTGCAGAACAAATTTCAAGGATCTGCTGAACTTCTTTATGAATTCTGAAAAAAGAGAGAGTCCAGTTCTGGAACTTTCTTGAGGGTAGCATTACACAAGCTGTAATGCTACATGATTTCCTCATACTTGTTACTACTCTCTTGAAAATTCTCTCAGAGAGCTGGTTAAAAAATTCTACTGATTAAGTCAATGCCTACTCACAGGTAAAATTTACACTAATATTTGAGTATTTTGCTGTAGACAATGAATAGCTTGTTCATTGCCCGTGCTCTCCTACCATGCTTTCCTCCTGCACGTTCCCTCTGATCCCATTCTATTCTTGATCCATGCAGCCTTGACTGATAGACTAAGCCCCTGCCATTATTTTCCTCACAGCCACACATCCTCTTCATCTCCTCCACAGCCCCAGCACAGCCTGCGTTTATCTTCATCATTTACTTGTTTACTTTGATTTCTGTCTATCCTACTGTGATGAACATGAACTTCATCTCAGTTGTCAACTACTTGTGATCAAGTGCCTCATTTGGACTAGACAATCGGTCTATATTTTCTGAACAAGTAAACACAGGAAATGGACTTCTAGTGGATAAACAAGATGGAGAGATTTACCTGTCACCTTCCAACTATGTTTGGAGATGGTGATTTTTAATAAGAAAAATGATGCAAGGGAAGTTTCTTTGATTTTAAGGGAAAGCCCTAGCACGTTTCAAAGCCTGCTGCGTAGGGGAAAATGAAACCATGTCACTTGAGCATTTGGGTGGGGTTGGAAAAGGCAGAAAAGAACATAAAAGTAAAGCCATTGATCAAGGTACACTGTAGTTATAAACTGTTTTATTGAGTTGAAACCCTTTTGTACAACTACTCAAAGGTAATTTTTTGTAAAAAGGAAATAAGAAAAAGAAGTCTATTGAAGAGTTGTAGTCTTAGGAGTTGCTGGAAAGGATTTTCAGTTAAAAATTTTGGAATCTGGAGCCACAAAAATTGCTGGAATAAGTGCTCTTTTCCCACCGTTTTAATTGTTAATTTGCAATAAGGATCATGAAAACAACTGTGATGTTTGCTCAGTGTCTCAGTGCTGGTAATCAGCCTTTTCCCACTTTCCTAGAAAGATGCATGTCTAGAGGGAGGTAAAACAGCCATTAATCCTGGAAGATATTTGTCCTCCTTTCTTTTGACATTTTATTGCCCTTTAACTCATTTGTGAAATATATCAAAGCAGAGTCAGACTAGGGAATAAAAGGCCTTTTCATTAAAATGGCCAATCTGTGTTAGATCTTTTTGCTCTTCACTGTGGAAAGGGTTTGAATTAGCAACTTGAGTAAAAAAAATCATGAACAAAGATAATTAGGTAAATGCTAAACCAACAAAGTAGGAGAGCAAAACTGGGCAGATTTCATCTAGGAAGACAAACTTATTTCTGAGTTGTTATTATAAATTCATTCCTAGCTAAAAACTATTAACAGAACTAAGAAAAGGAATGTGTTTAACAGTAGTATACCTGATTGGAACTTAAAAAAAAAAGGTAAGTTCTACTCTCTAGAGAAGGAAAAATAATAGATGCTTTTTTTTTCTTTCTAAGGTTTTATATCTATTTTCAATTGCTCTGTCCTTTAAGGGACTCAGTGGTTATACATATAAAAGAACCATGTTTATGAAACACGGAACAGGAATTTCTGTTGTCTGGAGATTTAAAACAAGGCATTTGTGATTATGATTTTTTACATATGTGCATATTTTGGTTTAATTCCTCTCATTAGGACATAGTTCTATGAATTTTAAATTGTCTTTTTTTTTTACCAGCATTAATTAGTTAATTCTAATTAGACAAAAATTTACAAATGCAGAACAACATGAAAACGTTAAATCACCATAATAATTGGAGCCAGGAATAACTAGTTTTGATATTTTAGTATGTTGTCCGGTATTGTATTATTTTCTTCTCCGTGTAGGATATATAATTTGCATGCACATATGTATGTATTTACTTATATATTAAGAATATGACTACAAATGAGTGAGCCTTCATGTTTTCAAAAACTAATCATCAAAGAGTAGTATCTACAAAGGACTCTCTAAGACACTAGAAAATTAACTGAGCAAAACCCTCATAATTGATCTGTGAGCCAGGAAGCAAGTTTCAACACCAGAAATCACAGTGCTATAGAGCTTTATGTTGGCCTGTCTTCAAAGGCTCTACCGGTTTTCTTAAGGTTCAGTCCTGTACTCAGGAATGTGATCATTATCCTCCCTCACTTCTAGTCTTTCCCTCATTCTATTCAACCATGGTAAGTCTCTACAGGCATTCCTTGGAAGACTGGCTCTGTGCTGGGCACAGCCATCTTTGAGGTTCACCCCTGCTGGTCTTGAGCCAGACTGGTGCAGGACTGTGTGAGGAAGTTCTAGGATTGAATGTCAGAGGAGCATTTCTAATTATTCCCCTTTATGTATAGAAGAGGCTGAGTGCTACTGCAGAAAATGATGACCTGTAGGTGTTAGCCAAGCATTTGAGCTCTGCCTTCAGACTTACAACCTTGCTTTACACTATAAAGTTCTGAAATTAACTGTGGCATACTAAGCAACTGCAAGGTAGCTTAGTATCCCACTTCACACAGGTTCCTTGGGGATTTTAAACTCAACACTAGTAGATTGTTAATGTATTCTCTTTCTTTCTTTACCTTCTCTCCTTCCTTTCTTCCTTCCTTCCTTTCTTCCTTCCTTCCTTCTCTCTCTTTCTTTCTTTCCTTCCTTCTTTCTTTCCTTCCTTCTTTCTTTCCTTCCTTCTTTCTTTCCTTCCTTCTTTCTTTCCTTCTTTCTTTCTTTCTTTCTTTCTTTCTTTCTTTCTTTCTTTCTTTCTTTCTTTCTTTCTTTCTTTCTTTCTTTCTTTCTTCTTTCTTTCTTTCTTTCTTCTCTCTCTTTCCCATTATCCTTTCTTTATTCTACAGTGCTGGGAGTGAACCTAGGGTCTTGCAGTTACTGTACAGTTACACTGTACCATTTGAGCCACACATACATATATTTCCTTTATTAAAGCATATTAATCATATACAGAAAATCCATTGTGATGTGTTCATATATATATATATATATATATATATATATATATATATATATATATATATATAATGTGTCCTAATCAACCCCATCCCCTCTATCACCTCACCTTCTCTCGGAACATATTTAAACAGAGTTTGTTGTTCTGTTTTCATGCATGTGTATAAAATTCTTTAATCATAGTCTTTCCTGAGCCCATATGCACACATATAACCATTCATTTTGTCATCCCCAGTTGATATTTTGTTTTGAGACAAGCTCTTTCTCACTAACTGCCCAAGCTGTCTCCTATTCACAAATCTGGTTCTTCTGCCTTCCTTTCCTAGGTAGCTGGAATTACAGGTCAAAATATTCCTCTCTAGAATACTAGAGAAAGAGTTCTGAACTAATTACATTTTCTTTTCCATTACATTTTATGTGATATTTTAGCTGCCCTGTTAAATCAGATCTCCCCAAACTGCCTAAAAGTCTTATTCCCTAATCTGTCTCTTATGTTGCCACCATGTCCTTGAAACAGAGAAGAGTAATTTCTTCCTTGTCTCTCCAGCCCAAGGGCAATACATGCCATTTCTTCTATAAAGTAAATCCCAGAGAAAAATTCACAAACTTCTGTTAAATTTGCCTCTTTTGTTTTTTGGTGGTGGGGAGGTCTCTCAGTTTAAGGAGAAGAAACCTTAGTCAGAAGCCTCTGTATCTGGATCTTATTCTGACACTCTACGCAAAATGCAATGTTCCTTTTAATGGGATTGTTCCCAGACTCTAATGCTTTGAAAAATTGTTCAAAAATGGTTCATGTCATGAGAAGGGAAAAATAAAATAAAAATTAAAAAAATTGATATATTTCCTAGGGCCTATGGTTTATCTTTAAAATTTAATTTGCTATACTGATTTGATGTCCTGAAACATATACTGTGTAAATGAAGCCCTCAATTAAGTGGAATTCCTTTTTTACTCATAGTTGGGTCCCAGTATTCTAATCATACAAGAAAACTACAACACCATATTTAGCTCCAATAGTTATTGAAGTATAGAGTCTTAGACAAAACTGAATACCTAAAGGTCCAACAATTGATTAAGATTCCTTTAGTCAGTTTTTCTACCTGTAACAGATATTCATTCAGCATCTCTGTGTCCCTTTGTTTCCCATCCCAGATTTTCTGTGAGGTTAAACAGTTCATGGATGCATGTTGGCATGCACGGTATACACACACACATGCTCACACATGTACTCTCTCACACATAGATTCACACTTCTATGAGAAGAGTATCCATGCATAGTATATGTTAAATCTTTAAACAACAATGAACACTTTTCCCAAAGAAGAAAAGAAAGAAGCAAAGAAAGAATATTGAGAGACAAAACTAAAAATGTACATAGTTTACATTATAGTCTCAGTATAAATATTCCCACCTAGCAGTCTGCTAAATATTTGCTTCATGCATTTCTCCAAGGTAATGTTAGGGGGCCTGTATATTGACGAAGCTGAATCACTTAAGAAGATTTCCATGTTAAAAATATTGTCTTTATCAGATACATTTTACATGCATTTGTTTTTACAAATGTCTTACCCTGTATTGGATTTTATGTGAGATGATGTATTTTCCTCATACTATTAGAACTATTATGGACAATCTAACTTAGTAGTTCCATCTACAACATGGATATATACAGTAATTTATTTTTTATCACATTTTTACTATCTGACTATAATTACTTTCCCTGTTTCTACTTTCAACATTGAGATATACATCATTTTGCCTGCTTTGTGATTTATGTTCCCTTTGGACATATGCTTTTGAGTAGAGTTTCTGTATTATAAGCAGATTGAGATTAGTCCTACTACTTGGTGATATGCCCTTTGTGAAGAACAACAGCTACCTTGGTCATTGTGCAAAAGGAAACGATAGTAGCTTGAGTTCAGTAGCTCAAATTCCCTCTTTAAGCAACAATACTTGCTTTAAGCAATTGGTGTTTACTAACAGCATTCGCTTTAATTGTATGCATTTAGTCACTACAGTAAAAATGAAAAGAAAACAATTTCTGTAATAATGAAGAGTCTAAACATTAAACTTAGAAGGGCAATATAAAGTTGTCAGTAACAACTCTAGGGAAGAAATGGTCCATTCAATTGGAATGGACTATGGAAGATCTAGGGCTCTACCAGCCACCTTCTTCTATGACAGGAGTATAAGCCTCAGATGAGATGCAATGTGTGCCCAGTGAGAGGACAATTCAGTCCCTCTCCTGTTGGCAGCTGTAGTGAATTTCCTGTGTGTTGCCATCCATGCTGATTACAATGTGCTGATTATGCACATCTGGGACTTGTGTTTGATTAGCACCACTGTGTTACTCTTCCTATTTCCACTCATTCTCTTCCCACAATCTTCTCTAGGTCTGTTGTCACTGAATTTCATTTATAGTCAACCTGATGGCTTCTCCAAAGTTTCATTAAAATTTTGATTTTACCAAGTTTTTTCCCCTGCTGTTTGTCCTAAATTTTCTGAACCTTTGACAGAGTAAATAAATATACAGAAATGCAAGTAACTCTATAGCCATTCTCCATCACTAGTCAGTGACATTGTTTGTAAATGAGCAGGTATGGTTTTCATCTTATGTTTGCATGCTTTGTCCTTTATCATATTACTGACGTATCCAGAGGAAAACCCCTTGGATCATTGGGAAACACATGTAAGTGTGGTATCTCATTCTCTGCATATATGTGTATATAGACATACAAGCACATATGTGCAACTTTACATATGTACACATATACAGATATTTATATACACATATACATATATAATCACAAAATAATGACAGGTGATTACAAAATAGCTAAATAATTGAAAATATTACTATTTTTCATGTCTTGGAAATACCAGTACAGTCAAAATATTAGTTTTCTTCAAATATACATGTCAGTATGATGTAGTTAAACTTACCAATAATGTTCTTTGTGGAATTAGAAGTCTTGGCTCTAAAAGTCACATTACAAAACAATAGGTGAGGGGCATCTGGTCTGATTCCCGTATCTCCACTATGATAAATAGTGTCGTAATAAACATGGTTTATTGGTGGCTTTACTATAGCCTTGTTTGTGCTCTATTGGATAAATACTCAGGAATGCAATTGCTGAGCCATAGAGTAGCTCTATGTTTAGTATTTTGAGGAACCTCCACATTGCTTTCCAGAGTGGTTGAACAGCTTACCTTTCTATCAACAGTATAATAGAGTTCCCTTTGGTGTCATCCTCACCAGTGTATGTGGTATATATACACAATGGAATCCCACTCACCAATCAGAAAGAATAAATTATACCATTCTTAAGGAACTGAAAGACTTGGAAAAATTATATTAAGTGAAGTAAGCCAGACCCAGAGAAACACAGGTTGCATTATTTCCCTCATTTGTGGTACCTAGAGTGTGACTATAAATCTGGGTGGTATGCAAGTGGCTACTTATGAATTAACAAAAGTAAAATAGACACTATGCAGAGCTCAAATAGTATAATTCTTTACCAAGATGAGGTCAAAACCCAACAAAATCGCATCAAGAAATGTGTGCTTGCAAGAAGAGGGAGCGGGGCTCAGGACAGAGGTAGACGAAGGAAGGGGGAATAGGGGAGAATTCAGGCAAGAATTCGTTGTATATACCACAAAACTGAGAAAAATGTGGAAGGGGTGAGTTGAAGGGGGAGTGAAAATATTGACACAGACAAGGTGGATTGTATACATAAACTGTTTTGTTAAAAGCACAAAAATTCAATACATATCCTCAAAATTAAGAAAAGTGAGGGAAGGGGTGGGTGGGGAGGGTGATGAGAATGTTGAAAGGGATGACATCAATCCAGACCCACTGTATTCAGAAACTGCTTTGTGGAATGGCAACTCCTTTATAACTACTTAGACATAATAAAAATAATTTTTAAAAAATGGTTGGACAGAAATTGTGATGAATAATGTAGGGAAACTCTAAGATAACTAGACTTATAGATCTGAGAAATTAGTATTGTGAAAAAAATCATTAAGACGAAAAGAAAAAAAAACCTCAGAGGGAAAGTGTTTTATTTTTTATATACATAACTGACCAAAGATTGGTTATAAAAGACTAAAACAAACCATAAGGAAGAAAAATATCACAATCAAAATATATGAAAAATGTCTGGGAATGTGGCTTGGTGGTAGAGTGCTTGCCTAGCATACATGAAGCCCTGGGTTCAATTCCTTAGTACCACATAAACAGAAAAACCAGAAGTGGTGCTGTGGCTCAGTGGTAGAGTGCTAGCCTTGAGCAAAAAGACGCTCAGGGACAGTGCCCAGGTTCTAAGCATAAGCCCCAGGATTGGCTATATATATATATATATATATATATATATATATATATATATATATATATATATATATATATGCAAAATACATAAATAATTTTCAGATATGAAAACCCAATAAGGAAAATATTGCTATAACCTTATAAGAATGGAAATGGAAATGAAGACTGCAACTAACCATTCAGTATCTATCAGAATAACAAAAATGGACACAGCCACATATTAACATAGGCCTAGAGATCTACTAAAACATTTTCAATACAGTTGGTAAAAGTAATAGCCATTTTGTTGGAGAATAATTATCCATAAAAAAGAACTGTGAATATGTTCTTACCATGCATACATTAAGTTTGATTTTTTTTTCTTTTGGTCGGTTGTGGGGCTTTTCAAGCTTTTCTGGGCCTTAGTACTGTGCCTGAGCTCTTCAGCTCAAGGCTACCACTCTACCTCTTGAGCCAGAGAGCCACTTCCTGTATCTGGTGGTTAATTGAACCATGATTCTCAGATCTAAGCCTCCTGGGTGGCTAGGATTACAGGCATAGCCACCAGCTCGTGGCTTATGTTCCACTTCTTAATATATAAGTAGGAAAAGTGAATAATACTTGTGTATAAGAAGATGCACAAATGCTTGTTGCGACATTGCTTTTAAAAGCTGTCTGAGCCGGGTGCTGGTGGCTCACACCTGTAATCCTAGCTACTCAGGAGGCTGAGATCTGAGGATCGCAGTTCAAAGCCAGCCCCGGCAGGAAAGTCCATGAAACTCTAAGCTCCAATAAGCCACCAGAAAACTGGAAGTGGTGCTGTGGCTCAAGTGGTAGAGCACTAGCCTTGAGCTGAAGAGCTGAGGGACAGTGTTCAGGCCCAAAGCTCAAGCCCCACGACGGACAAAATAAATAAATAAATAAATAAATAAATAAATAAAAAATAAAAGCTGTCTGAAAATATTCCAAGTGCTGATTACTGGAAATATAGATCAAAATCTTTTGTAACATAAAACTGTACAGTATTTTAAAGGAACCAACATCATCAATTAGAATGTCTGAATACTAGCTATATCATATTGAATGAAAAGAATAAAATGTGTTTGATATAGTTTATATAAGGTATAACAACAGAAAAAAATGTAAATTTAGGGCTTATATCTGGCTGTGGAGCAAAAGTATAGGGAGATGCCTGAAACTGATAAGCATTCCATTTATAATAAAGATTATTTCTTGTTTTATTTTATATGTAATTTTTCCTCAAAGGTTCATTTTTGGTCCTACTCTGGCAGTGTGAGAGGTAGACTCTAGAGGGAGCTCATTTGGGGTACAATGCTGAGAGGAGAATATTGTAATTTCATTGAATTCCCAGTTTGTTCCTTCAGTGTGATTTATTATATTACAAAAAAATCAAAACAGAACAAGTCTGGCCCTTCCCTGCTCTCTGACTCCTGTCTCTCCATAGGATTCCCTCCCTCTCACATATTCCTCAGCCGTGATGGTCGCCATCTTGGTGTGATAGCCAAAGGTCCCATGACCAGAGTCAGTGCCCTGATGTTTGCACTCAGCTTCCAAATCTATGAGTTAAACAAACATCCTTCTTTATGAATACTCAACATCAGGTATCGTATAATAGCAATGGAAAATGTAGTAATGAATCTTGTTAGAAAGGTGGACAGGGAAAATGAATTATATACTTAAAAAATTAGAAATAAATTGTACTGGTAAGATTTGGTAAAGCTGAACAATGAATGCCTGTACTCTCAATTTTCAATCCTGTGTTCATTCTGGTTACATGAAATAATTCACAATATCATTTTAAATCTTTTAATCTTTTTAATCTTTTTAAAATCATTTTAATCTTTTTCCTGTCTATTTCTGCTGACATTCTTGTGGCCCAGAGCTGTGTTGATTTTCACCTGTAACTTCATTGCAATTATTGACATTCTCTGATTGGTCAGTCTGATTTCAGCCTATCACTTTCTACCATTGGCAGGAACATTTAGTCTCCATTCACAATAAACCAATAAGATCTATGGTACCAATTCCAAGTCAATACCTTTGGCTACTGAAGCCATTCAGAATCTACCAATGCTGCTCTTTCTTATGCCATTTCATTTTATGGAAACCCTGTAGTTCAATTAAATATAGCTATCTCTCACCAAAAGCACCATTCTTAATCCTACTCTTTCATCAAGACAATTCAAGGGACCTCAGTTCCTCAATTTTTTTTTCACTTACTGCTTTAGTTCATAACTGATGTTCTTTCTTCAGTCTGTTGGTCTATAAAATCAGTTTTGAAGAATTCACCTGTAATGTTTTCTCAATAGTCACAGAACGCGGATCCAAACATTTAATTAGTTCTTTGTTGGACAAAAGGTGTTTGATTCATTTTGCTTTAATCACAAAGCCAAACAACACCAATTATTCTAAAAGAACTATTGTTTATTGAGGTTCATATTGTCCATGGGGTCTCAGTGTGAAACCTGGAATATCATTAACTTTTCCTATTCTTATGCTCCTTACATAGGAATGACCACCAAGTGTTATTTTGCAGTTTCTATAATATATTTCCAACCTGTACACTTACCTGTGTTCTTTCTGAGCATCCTTCTATAAGCCTCAATGAATACTTTATGCAGATGGGGAAACAGGATAGGTAGTAGCAAAGGTTACACATCTCTGTGAAAGTCCCATCTGATACTTGGTCATTTTTATGTTGTGTTAACTATACGAGTTTCCTTCTATGTATACTATAATTAAGCCACAATATTCTATATAGCATGTATAGTCACCCTTAGGCCTAAAGTTCTCAAATAAGTTCCCTGATAGGGTCCCAAATCCTTAATGTGATCCATAGTACCTTGGGTACTGTAATGTCACAAATGCCACCCATCCTAAACTATAGACATGTTAGCTTCTTCTAGTCCTCAGAATACCATGTTGCATATTCCCTCAAGGCTTTTTTTGCATATTAATCTGCCTCTCTCAGACCATTGCCTTTGTCCTTTTTTTCATGGGCAGTCTCTTTTTAACTTTTAGATCTTAGGTTGTCATGATTATCTCAGTGAATTTATCTTTAACTCTCTCATATCCATCCAACACTAACTGGTAGAGTTTCAGTAGCTCCTCTACTTTCCTTTTAACATTCAGAAAAATGTAATTTTATTATATGTTTCTTTTCCATAACTCTACATACTCCCACAGTTAGCAGGATTTTCTTTCTATACTACTATATGTATCCAGTAGCTAAAACAATGTAGCATAAGATATAAGATATACCTTTCAGGGGCTGGGTAAGTGGCTCAGTGGTAGAGTGCTTGCATGAGGCCCTGGGTTTGATTCCTCAGCACCACATAAGCAGAAAAAGCCAGAAGTGGCACTGTGCCTCTAGTGGTAGAGCATTAGCCTTGAGCTGAAGAGCTGAGGGACCGTGCCCAGGCCCAGAGTTCAGGCCCCACGACCGAAAACAGCAACAACAAAAAGATATACATTTCATTGGCTCTATTATGAATAGATCTTTAGAAATTATTTTATTAGTTTCAAATCAACATAGTTCATAATAAATATATTTTATATATTTCTACAGACCTGAATATCTTATCATTTATTGCCTTTCTATGCTAAAGATAGAAAGAAAGATGAAATCAAAAAGAACCACAGCATTTCTATAAATGTAATGGAAATAAGATTTAAAAAAATCACAAATCTGACCATAATGAAAACCTTTCTTATAGTTCCCAAACTTGCAAAGAAAATTAAATCCTTCATAGCAATCATGCTTTTACTTTTTCAAATACAACTCAATTTATTATGTGGTGTATATTCTTTTATTTCTTATTAAAAGAGTTAATGGATATCAAAAAGGAACCAAAATATTCCTTGGAATAGCAGCTAATATTTAACAAAAATAAATAAAAAAATAAATATATCTAAATGAACTAACTTCCATGCTTGATTTTGTGAACCAAGCACCCTTACTTAACCTTTCTTGAATATTTACTTTAAACATGTACCCTATTTGCATTAGAGTGTTCAGCTTTCCAATAGTCCTACATAGTGTTTGAAAACAATAACACAAGCGCACTCTCAAAATAGAAAAAAGAATAAGGACAATCTGTGTTTCATACCCTGCTATATTCTGGCTGTTCTAGGTGATTAATGATAATGGCTACTTGCCCAAAATATAGACTCAGTTCACAAATGAGATTGAAGAACAACTTTATGGTAAATGTGAAAAATATATTCTTCTTCTTCTATGGTGTATACCTTTTTATACATAAAATGGAAGGCATTTTTAAATCCTATTTGCACATAATAATGCATGAAATTATAGCTTGGTAATGTTATATATTCAAAAGAAGTAGATTGATTTGGTCACCCAAGAAGCACAGCTTATTTTCTTCAGAACTGTAAGAATTGTTGCTAATACTTTATACCCTGCAATGTTATTTCAAAGGAAATATTATATATTACATATTATAGTGGTCCATTTTGTGGTGATTCTACTTGATCTGAAAGAGAGAATGATCAACTTATTTTCATGTATGATAGTGAGTCTCAGAATGAAAAGGTTAACTGGATTGAAGCAGAAATTATCAGTGAAGACTTCTGTCTCTGTGGGAGTGATACATTTCTGCGATTTCTTTAAATTGTGTTTTAACTTCTCTTGGTAAAGAAATAGGTCCCCACGACTCATTTTGTATATGATGAAAGGTTCCTGGTCTTTACCGAGGGAAGCCAGTTCCCAATATTTGATATGCATCTGATTGTTCCTCTAATAAACGAAATGTAATTAAAAATAGAGCAGGGCCATTGCATTTTAATAGCTTGGAGTCTTCCCCGTGGCAGAGTCAGCAAACAGTGAGCGAATATGAAGATTCAGCTCCCTAGCACCTGCCAGGCAGGCTTTGTCAAGATTAACAGCATCACACAGGTTATTAGAGGAAACATAAATACTTTTGAGGCTCTGTGGGTAGTTACGATATCACGTTTTATTATCTTCTCCTAAAATGGAATTACTCATTGTAATTGCTTGCCAGTCACAGGCCAACAAACATGACAGAAGCAATCCTACATATTGGAGAGAGGGTTATAAAGGAGAAGCAGCTGACCTAGAGAACGTTTTTAAGGACACATTATTATGTGTTTGTAATGATCATAACTGAAGCTTTATGACACTTGACATCTTCTATGATGGCTAAGATAGACACCGATTAGCACCTTGCAATTTGAAGTAGGACTAGCAGGTATTTAAATTCCTATTTGAATAAGGAAATGGGGGGGGGGTGTCTACAGGTTGAACCATCTGCCCAACAGTCCTGACACTAGTGAGGGCAAAGTTCAGCCTGAGCCACAATTTCCCAACCTCGCCTACCCTCTGTCTGTCTGTCTTCTTTTTACCATTCCACATGGCCTTGCTAAAGTTCAGCAGCAAATCTTTAGCCTTTGCTGCTCCCTTCCGATCACACCTTCCTTCATGAATAGTGGTTGTGGAAAAAAAAAAAAAAAGAATCAGAACTTTACAAAAGAATTGCAGTCTAATATGTGGCCTTAAAGAAGCTGAGAGATTTTAGGTCTGAGCTGGGATATTGGAGAAAAAGAGAGGTCACTAACCTTATAGGAAAATTACACATTAGGAAATACTTTATTGTGTTGTTGTTACTGACTGTATATCCATACGAAGGCTGATGATGACATACTAGGTTGGGGGAGACAGGAAAAGTGAGGCTTACCATTACACTCAGCTCATTGGACACACTCCATGTGTGGCCCAGAAGGAGGAACTCAATGATTACATGTTTTAAATTTTGTTTAAGGCTAGTAGGAAAGTTTGTGTATGTGTGTGTGTTTGTGTGTGTTTGTGTGTGTGTATGACAAGCTCATGCCAATCCTAGGGCTTGAACTCAGTCTGGAAGCCATCCCTGGGCTTTTGTACTCAAGGTGAGTGTTCTACCACTTGAGCCATAGCTCCAGTTCTGTTTTTTTGGTTAATTGGAGATAAGAGTCTCACATACTTTCCTGCCTGGACGGTCTCTGAACCATGATCTTCACATCTCAGCCTACTGAATAGCTTGGAATACAGGTGTGAGCCACAGACAGTGGGTTGAAACTGGGACTTTTAAGTCAAGACTGGTGGCTTCTGCTCTGTGCTAGACTAAGTGGACAGCATGGCTGTTCTGGTGATTATCACAGCACAGGAGGGCTCATTCTAGAAACTCACTGTTAGATAGATACTACTGTTCCTCCCTAAATCCTTCACTGTCCAGAGGGAAGTGATTCATTATGATCCAGTTAGTTCAACAGAACTGCACCTGGGAAAGTGCTCAACAAATAGAATTTCTGGCAGACAGTTTTGTTCCTGCTATAATTTGAAATAAATGAAACATTTTATGTGTTCCATTCCTTTTTCTCTTGAGTTACTTGCTAAAAGAAGAGACAGTTTCTTATCTATAATCTCATTACCTTGATTGAAATTTATTTGAGGATTAAGACTATCTTATTAATTTTTTTATTGTATCCAATATTTTTAAATTTGAAGCTTTTCCAATAACATTTGAATCAGACACATTCAATATCTAAATATTTTAGTGCATTAAATTGGTTGACCTTCTTATAACAAAATGGTGTTGTCACTCAGTGTAATTTTTTGATTTTCCTTTGGCTGCTGTTTTTCTAAGCCACATTCTGGAAAATCCTTAGTAACAATTACTCAGCCCTTGTGATTTGTTTAATGTATCCTACTGCTAAATCTCTCTCCTCAAAGCTACATTTAATGGTACACAATAGTTCTTCTGTAACTCAACCCATTGTTTTCAGGAGTCTTTTTTTTTTTTGGTCCGGTCCTGAACTCTGGGCCTGGGCGCTGTCCCTCAGCTCAAGGCTAGCGCTCTACCACTTGAGCCACAGTGCCACTTCAGGCTTTTTTCTTCTTGTTTATGTGGTGCTGAGGAATTGAACCCAGGGCCTCATGGATGCAAGGCAAGTGCTCTACTACTGAGCCACCTTCCCAGCCCTTCAGGAGTCTTTAGAAACATCTTTTATTTTATTTTTTAAATTATCTTTAAGTAGATGTACAAAGGGATTTCAATTCAACATGTCAAGACATGGGAATCTATGCAATATTTCACTCATGGTTCAATTGGCCACAGTTAACCAACTCACTGAGCTTCTCTCATGATGACCTCTGCAGAGAGCATTCTCTAGGAAGGCAAGGATACTTGTGCCTACAGTGCTGCTATCTCTGATGACTTCCCTCCTTGCTGTGAGTCTTCAAGGTCCCAGAGCTATTTACATATCACCCTCAGGGCATCTTTTCATGTATTCTCCACTGATGAACAGAGACCTCTGGATGAGAAGACATCATTTTCATCCATCCTGGCTTTCTGTCCCTGTCCCAAATCCAGTCTCTTGTAATTAGTATTGTTGAAAATTCTATGAATAGACAAAGCCTCGCCAGTAATGACATCCCTACTACACCAGTCACTTTCTTTGGCTGGTTATATTTTATCTGGAAAGATGTCCTTTTTGACCATACTTTATATCTCAAGATTTCCTTTCTTCAATACAATGGATTTTGCAGTTTAAATGAGATTCTATAGGTGTGAGCTGAAGACTTATATTGAAAGAGGATTTTGTGTGTGTGTGTGTGTGTGCTTGTGTGCTTGTGTGTGTGTGCGTGTGTGTGTGTGTGTGTGTATGTGTGTGTGTATGTGTGTGTGCTGATCCTGGGAGTTTTCTCTGAGCTTTTCTGCTCAAGGCTAGTACTCTATTACTTGAGCCACCGCCCCACTCCTGATCTTTTGATGGTTAATTGGAGATAAGAGTTTCACAGCCTTTCTTGCTAGGCTAGCTTCAAACCAAGCACCTCAGTTCTCAGACTTCTAAATTGTTAGGTATGAGACACCAGTGCCTGGCCTTAGAGAGCAATGTTTTAAGAGAAGAGAGAAAAAGTGGCAAAACTACAATATTGCTGGTACTGTCTTTGTGTGGTGCTTTTAAATAAGCATATTCTAGATTGGTGGCAGAAGGATGTGTAACTTCTGTTCCATATTTTAAGCTTTCAAAATAAGTATTTTTTAATTTTTTTAAGTTTTAAGAGCTCTTAATACTGAATGAGACACTAAAGGAGGCGAAAACTCAAAAGATGTATTTCCAGAAATAACAGGTTAACACGTTGAGAGCTGATCCATCAAACACTATTATACTGCTTCCAATACTGAGTGTCTCTTCGGGCCCACCATGGTGGTTTATGTATGAAATCCTAGTGTTTGGGAGGATAAAGCCGGATTATTCTCTTTCTCTCTCTCTCTTTGTCTCTCTCTCTCTCTCTCTCTCTCACACACACACACACGCACATGCTAAGTAAATGAACTGATTGAGTTGTTTCTTAGGTACTGCCTTAGTAGCTGCAGGCATTTCGAGTATTATTTTTTATTATTTGCTCAGAGTTTTCATTAGAAAGTTAACTCTGAGTTCTAACCTGTATATAAAAGAATGAATATGCAAGTGCCTCAGTTTTGCCACTAATACTTAAGACTTATTGCTTATGACTAATGGTTGGCAACTTTAGTTAAGACCAATAGTTCCTGTTGGGTTTTTATTTGTTTATTACATAAGGTAGGTAAGATTTTTAATACATTGTAATTTTCTTACCGTATATTCTGTCCTTGAATTCTTCCAGTACATAATCTAAATATAAAGCTTCACAAACAATGTGCATACATGACAATTGAGTTTTATGTTTCTGAAATAGTGAAGAGGAAGTCAGAGGTGTATCCTTAACCCAAAGCAAGTGGGCTAACAGATGGAGCGCACAGTGTGAAATTAAAGAATAACGCACAGTTTTCCCCCCCTAATTATCCACCTGGAATCTAAGGGTCAAGATCATCAATTCTGACACTTCCATCGTAACATAACCTCAATTTACATTTCATTCTTAAGGTGACTTTCTTTTCTAAACAGTCTTTAATTCTAAACAAAGCATATTTAGAAAATCAACAGTAAAAATAAGTTATAGATTAGATGAAATGGCACATTAGTAAAATGACTTACATAAATAACAGAATTTCTGTGATAAATAGCAATTCTAAGCATCCTGTGTCATTATATACAAAATAGTAAGATTTATTAGATAGACGTAACTGAACAAATTCAGTGGCTTACGAAAAAAGAAATGTGCCTCTTTTTCTCCGTGCTTGCAGTAACAATGTTGATGTTCTTTCATTGGTGATTGGCTCTTCTTTGTTAGAATATTTAGGGATTTGTTGGTTGCTGTGGTAGTGCACAATGATGTGCACATACCAATCACTGGAATCATGTTTCTCTACATGGAAAAGGGAAGGGATTTAGTAAATATGTGTACGTCGAAGATCTTGAGGTGAGACTACTCTTCAGTATTCAGGTGGTACCAATATCAGTGTCATTAGAAGAAGAAAATGGAAGGGTGAGTAAGAATCAGAGAAGGCAATTTGACAATGCAAGCAGAGGTCAGAAACTGAGGAAAACATTGAAAGGTAATATGCTACTTGCTTTCACAACAGAGCCACAAATGACAGAGGACCACAAACCAAGAATAGCAAGTTGCCTTCACAACCTGGAAAAGAGCAGGGGATACGTGGTAGAGGGTGCAGAGTGGTACAGAGGCACCATCCTATTTTATTCCAGTGAGCTTTTTTAGATTGTCCTTAGGGATACATGGATGTGGTTTTGATGTCACTAAATTGTAGTAATCTGTATGATTGAAATAGACCACTGATGTATTGACTTTTCACGTTGCTATGGTCATTGCCGTTTCAGCAAATGGAAAAACATAACAGAGAACAATAAGTCATAGACAATGGGACAGGATTTCCATTGTGTAAGGGACTCTACTGAAAATGCCTACATCACTGTTGTTTTCAGGCATAAATATCACAACCATATAGAATAATATGTGAGGCAACTGTCCAGTTAACTTTTCTACAATTAAATACCGATTAGCTGACCCAAAGGCTTTCATTCAATCACAAAGAACCCTTGAAAAATACTTTAATCAAGAATATATCTCAAAGATTTCTGCTTGGAGGGAAACTAGGTGTTACTTTGCCTGGAAGCTGTAAAGAGAAAAGCTCATTAATCCTCCAGCATGAGGAATTTCTTCTAGTAAAAGATTCAGTTTTACCAATAGTAGCAACATCATTAATATTGTAGAAGAGGATTTGGCTTCTTAAACCAGGAGTGTTAATGTAAGAATGGATTCTTTGGTAAGTACAGTGTTAACTTTAAAGCAATTGGAAAGACACCACTGCAAAGATGAGGACCGGTACGTTATTATTCCTTCCCTTGATTTGGAGATGAAGCCACAGACCACATGTAGGAGCTGGGAGGGGAAATAAATGTGTGTGTGTGTGTGTGTGTGTGTGTGTGTGTGTGTGTGTGTGTGTGTGTGTGTGTGTGTGTGTGTGTGTGTGTGTGTGAGGGGGTGATATAGCTCTTAAAAATTTAGAAAATAGGTTAGAAATTATGCACAATAAGAAAAATCAAGTTTATCCAATTGCTGGTGGCTCCTGTCTGTAATCCAAGTTACTTAAGAGTCTGAGATCTGGAGGATCATCTTTGAGACTGATGTAAGCAGAAAAGTTCACTAGAATCCATCTCCAAAATAAACAAACAAAAGAAGGGCTGGCAATACCACAAGTGGTAGAGCACCATAGTAAGCAAAAGCAAGGCACCAAGTTCAAGCCCTGGTATGGAATAACAACAAGAACAAGAACAACAACAATAACAACAACAATACATAGGTAAAATCTGAGATATCTGTTTATTTTGGTCTCTTCAGGCATCTCTAACAAAATTATCATAGAAAGGCACCCTGTTGAATATAGAAGTTTATTTCTTGTTTCTCATAGGTTTGGAAACTGGGATTAATGCTTTAGAAAATGTATGATCTGGTGAGAGCCAGCTTTCTGGTTTTAGAAGGCCAACCTCTGGCTGTATCCCCTATACTGAGAGGAGTATGAGTACTTTTAGCATTTCTTCTGCAAGGCATTAATCTCATTGATATGGGCTCCATTCACACAACCTAGTCACGATCCTAAGGTCCCATCTCCACAAACCATCTGATTGATGATTAGGTTTCAGCATTTGAATTTCAGTGGGACACAGTCCAGTAGGAAACCATTTGTGATTCTAAAACCATGCAGAACTAGCACAAGTTTTACCTCATGTGCTTTAATAGTGACAGAGTTCTTTCCTAGTCAGGAGTGGGGCACATAGTTGGAACTGCACATTAATTCACAAGGCTAGTACGATGATTAGTAAACAGGGCAATGGTCTTCTTATATTTAGTGGCTATGATAGCTGATCACATCCTCTCTCTCTCAGCGTTCCATAGCTCATATGTTCTAGCCAGCCTGATTCCATTAGGCTGCTACAGTCCAGCAGCTGTGAAGAGCTGTGAAGAGCCATGCCAGAAAAGGTCTAAGTTTAGGTCTCATTGTTGCCATCTCCTTTGTTGATACTTTCTCAAGAATTGTCCCTGTTTCACTATGAAATACCTCAGTTCCTATAAATCCATTTTTTCTCTGTCTAAGACTTGAATATTTATTTATTGTTTTAAATTTAGGGTCTCATCCTTGCCAGGCATGCACTCTAACACAAAGCCATGCCTCCAATATTCTTGACTATCATTATAATTTCTTTCATATAATCTTTTATTTTCCTTCTTTGTCCTACTTTCTTTCTTCTCCACCTACCCCTGACACATCAACCAAAAATAACCTCATCACTGAGCTACTACACACAAACTTACCCAATGGGTCTAAACTGTCTTATTGGAGAAAGAAAGAAAGGGGAGTCACAGAAGGAACAAAAGAGAAATATCCCAATAAATTATTTTGGTGGTGGTATAACCAAACATTATAGCGAAATCTAGTCTACATTTCCCCAATTCATTCTCCTTAATTCTTCATTTCCTCTGAAAGAAAACCTGTTGAAGGTTTAAATCTAGTAACTTGTCAGTCAAATAAAGAAATTATTGGAAATTACATTTCTAGTTAGTTTCATCTAGGAATGGAGCTCACGTACTTCTGTTGGTTGAGTTCAGTATGTAACACTATGATAATTTATTTCTAGTGCTTTTCTAAAACATATTCACAGGCAAAAATACCATTTACATAGAATAAAGTAGCCCTATTCCATTAACATTTTCTTTCCTGACTGAAATATTACTGAATATATTATAGGCACCCAGGAAAATTTCCACACCTGAAATGAAGAATATCTTAAGTATTTTAACATCATTTTGTCACAAAGGAACCATTAATGGAAGAGAACAGCAAAGAAATTTAAATAGAGAATTAGTGACAGAAAACTTCAAAGACTTTCTTCAGTAGGATGATTAGTGGATATTTAGGTTTTTTTCTAAAAATTATTATATTTATATTCCTTATACATCACTCTTTTTTGAATACCATCATGTTTTTCTAACCAAAGTTTATAGTATATTTTAAAATTCTTCCATTTGGCATGTGGCTAATACTTAGTCTTATTGTGTGTGTCTCATACATTAAAACTGAGCCTCAAGGAAAGTCTTCTATATAATACAATATAAGAATTTTTCCAAGTTGGAAAAACCAATTAGAGTAAAAATGAAATATATAGATATAATCATAAAGATGCATTTTCAGGAAGAAGGAGGGTAAGTTTAGCCTTGGGAGAGAGTAATATTAGCGATATTGCATCCAAACAGAAGGACAGTTTATGGCAATAGAAACACACTGTGCTGAAGGAAAACTTTGATCTGCCTGGAGCTATTTATCAGAATTGAGAAATATCCTAGATGAGAAAAGTGGCTACATAGAATGAGGTTTAGGATTTAGGAATGAGGTTTAGGATTTAAATGGATAAATGGAAATGAAATATCTTTTTAGCATATATAAAGTATACATGTGCATATATAATGTATATATACATATATATATATATATATTATGTTTTCTACAGTCTAATAATGTCAGGTTTTTTTTTTCAGTACTGGAGATTAAACTCAGAACTCAAGATATGTCTTATGCTAGGCAAACATGCTACACTGAGTTATACCTCTAGTTTCTAATGGGGGAGTACCGATGGTATCGCATCTTGACCATATAACAAGAAGGATCATATGACTGTATAGTATTCTGTTGAATAATTATGTTCAACTCTATATAGGACATAGAGTACATATGGGTGTTTTCTTTCCTATTTCCTTCTTTCCTGTCTCCCCCTCCCCCACACATGTTGACTATCTAATTTATTGAAATATTTTGTTTTTGTAAAAAGGAAATAGAGACTCCATGTTTATTTAACTACTAGATCTCTCTAACACTGACTGCATTAATAGAAAAATATCTGATAATAGTAAAACAGATAGGATTATTTTCATTTACCAACTCAGGTTGTATTTCAGGCTCCAGATCAATCCTTGCACATATAGACTACTGCTATTGCTTCTTTACACTTCTCCTTAGCTCATGCTAGAAGTATATTGAGACCTAGGATTTCCATCTCATCACATCATTGCACTTTGTGTGAAAAATTTTTTAAACTAGTGATATAAAAGTTGATGTTAGCTAGGTTTCTTCATTGTAAAATGAATCTACACTATTTAACATAATGGATTTACTAAGTTCAGCCCATATTGAAAGTAGGTAAGGATACAAAAAGTTTTGTGGTCATATGTTAAAAATCACCAAAGTAATGCTGCAATGAACATGGTTGTGCTGGTAGCTTTAGTGTGGCCTTGTTTGTAATTTATTGTATAAATACCCAGGAGTAGAATTGCTGGGTTATAAGGTAGCTAAACATTTAGGTGTTTTTTTTTTTTTTTTGCCAGTCATGGGGGGCCTGAACTCTGGGTCTGGGCTCTGTCCCTCAGGTCTTCAGCTAAAGGCTCTACCACTGGAGCTACAGCACCACCTCTGGCTTTTTCTGCTTATGTGGTACTGAGGAATCGAACCCAGGGCCTCATGCACTCTACCGCTGAGCCACCTTCCCAGCCCAACATTTAGTTTTTTGACAAACCTTCATACTGCTACTACTTTCCAGAATGGTTAAATAAGCTTATATCCACACCAACAGTGTAATGGAGTCCCCCTTTGGTCACAGCCATGCCAGCATTTGTTATTGTTAGTTTTCTTGATAATGGCCATTCTGACTGGGGTGAAGTGGAATATCAGTGTTGTTTTGCTTTTCATCTCTTTTATGGTCTAATATGTTGAACATTTCTTCATGTGTGTATTAGCAATTTTCACTTCTTCCTCTAGAAATCTCTCTTTAATTAGCCCATTTATTAATTTGGTTGTTGTTTCTTTGAGGGTCTACTTTTGGAAAATTTAATTTTGGGGGCTCTAAATATATTTTGGATATTAGGCCCTTGTCTGATGGATAGCTGGTGAAAATGTTCTCCATTCTGTGGGCTTTTTATTTAGCTTGTTAGTTATTTCCTATGGAGTCAGCCCAGATGCCACTCAATGGATGAATGGATCAAGAAAATGTGGTATATACACTACTCATCCATCAGAAGGAATGAAGTAACATTTGTAAGGAAATGGAAAGATTGGAAAAAATATATTAAACAAAGTAAGCCAGACCCAGAGAAACATAGGTTGCATGGTTTCCCTCATTTGTGGTAGATAGATGGTGCCTATAAATCTACAAGTAAACACATTGAATAGTAAGCAAAGGGTTACACATGTATTAACTGAAATATAATAGACCCTATGGAGAGCACAAGTGTTATAATTCTTTATAAAGACTAAGTTAAAGCCTAGCAAAACAAGTATCAGAAAATGAGTATTTGCAAGAAGGGAAGGGGGTGGAGGACAAAATGAGATGGGTAGAATGAAGGAAAAAGAATGTAGGAAAGAATTCTTGTGTATACCACAGAATTGAACAGTAAAGGAAAGGGGTTGGTCAAAGGTGGTGAAGATGATAGGGTGGTGACACAGATCAAGATGCATTATACACATGAATTTCATTGTTAAATTATAAAAATTCAATACACAACCTAAAATGAAGATAAGTAAGGGAAGATGTGGGTTGGGAACGGTGGGTGAGAATATTGAAAGGGGAAACATTGATTAAAATGCACTATATTAAAAAACTGCTTTGGTATAACTGCTTTGTACAACTACTTAAAATATTAAAAATGTTCAAAAAATCAACAAAGGAATAAATGTATGTGAAGGAGAGATACTTTGAAATTATGATGGAAATATCCCGATTCTACTAACGTTTTACTCATCATTCATTTTATGTTTTATCACTGGCTCATGACTGTAGAAATTCTTACATGATATCCTAATGGTCATTTTCTGTTTTCTTCATTTCTTCCATACTCATTAATTAAGAAAGAGAAAGGCGGACCCATAATCCCAGCTACTTAGGAGTCAGAGATCAGGATAGTCGTGGTCTGAGACCTGGGAAAGGGGAGTGGCTTGGGTGGTAAAATGCTTTCCTGGCAAGTGCAATGCCCTGTGCACACACTGCAATAATGGACAAAATAAGGTGGGTGGGGGAGGGAAGAACATGTTTGGTTGTTTTTTCAAAACCTCTAGGAGTAGGTTTGAGGTCAGCAAATAGTACAAAGTTCTTCCCAGGGTGACAGGTAGGGCACACTTTTCATGGTTACTAGGGCCACGCTCAAAGACCAGCCCCGAGTCCATCCACAAGATTCTTCCCTGGTCACCTGGGACCAGAATATGCTATGGAAGAAACCACTAACTGATGCTGATAAAGAATGCTGCTAAAATTCCTGGGGCCAGATGAACTTGTACCAAGTCCAAATAATGGAGAAGCTTGTCTGGCAAAGCAGATCCCTCATCCAGTAAGCCTGTGCTAGAAGACAAGGGTGAAGACCCTACAATGCACTTTTGGCCCCATAATGCCAAGGTCCTTAGTTCAGGATTACCCAGTGCCCACGGAGAGAATGTGACACAGTTATCCTAATGAGTCCAGACAAGCCTGGGCAAGCAGGCTGTTACGTATTTCCCAGTTAGTCCAGTGATACAATTCTTTATCAAGTCTTTAAGTGGGCAGTTGCTGTGGTTGACTCTTTGTCCTTTTGACACCTACTTTCCTCTACCTTTGAGCACAGGAAGATGCTTCATGATCATCTTGTATTATATTACATATATAAGTAGACCTTATATATGTAACTGAAGGTGTTAATCTGGAAACTAAGATTTGGATAGTTTTTGATTTTTTGGATGAATTCATTTATATATGGTTCTAGAACTATTTAGTTTTTATATAGTAAACTTTATTCTAATATTCAGCCTTTGGTTTAATTCATAAAGATAAATTCCTTAATTTAATGCATTGATTGTCAGAAGCCCCTCTCTGTATAATAATAATGAGAATCTTATAGAATTCTGAGGCAATCGTCATCCCCTCTTTCAATTCCAAAAGAAATAGCAAATAATACTGAGTTTGAGTCACCAGAAGGTTGGCAAAGGGTCTAGACAAACATGCTTTCAACTGTTGTGTTTCAAATATAATGTCCACATGGAACATGTACCCTAAGAGTACATGCCTTCCAAACAGAATTTAAAGCAATAGCATATATTTCCAGAAAGTGATTAGTGATAAATCAAACACCAAAAATAATAATGTCATTAATACTCTTAAGATTTTTCTCAACAAGCACTTCAACAGAAATTTTCAGTACTATAGAGCTAAAATATTTTGCATCAAATAACTTAGTAACTTTAAAAGAGCACTTACTATGAACTAGGTACATTATGCATACTTAAGGTAGAATAGGAGAAAATTTAGATAAAACAGCAGGGGAAAAGCTATTATTTTTAAAAAGCTTTATTTTTTATTTATACCAGCATCAAATACAATGAAAGCAAGGGTTATCTATTATCTGTTCTCTCATATATATATTTGTCAATAACCCCAAACAAGTGAGATCCATTTCTCTGCCTATTGTAATTACCATAATTCAAATTATATGTATACATTTAACTTATATTTAATATTATATATGTATATATGTGTAGATACATCTTAGAGGACACTTTTTCCCAATGAATGTGAATGTAACTCATAAACCTATATACAGAGGTATGATAGATCCTGTTGGTTGATTTTCTGCTTAATAAGAACCATCTATGTTCCCTTTTAAAGAAAAACACATTATTTTTCTCCAAATATGATATTACAGCTTGAATATTAAATGTTCTCTGTCACCTTATATGTTGAAGGCTTGGTTCCTAGCTGGTGGTACTATTTTGGGAGATGTGGGAAACTTTATGTGGTGGAGCCTGGTGGGAAGATGTGTGTCATTGGAGGTTCTGACTTGCCTGGCCCTTTCTGCCAGTCTATGTCCTGGATACCAATGAGCTGAACTGCTCAGGTCCAATCACAGTACTAATGCCACCACGTACTTCCTCCATTTTCCTCTATGATGCTCTGCTATACCATAGCAGCGACAATGGAGACAACTTACCATGGGATGAAGCTTTTGAAACCATGAGTCAGAATAAATCTTTTCTTCCTCAGTTGCGCCTCTCAAGTGTTTGTCACAATGTTTCTGAAGGTCTGACTAATACTAATAGGAGAAGCTGTGGCCCTTCCTTAACAATACATGTGACATTGGTTAGAAATGACCACCATAGCTACAGGTAAAAATGAAACTCTTAACATTCTGAATGAAGCAAAGAGTAGGAAAGGTTGGGCAGTCTTTGTTACATTGTACATGAGGGTGTTATATGACTTCTGAATGGGGCTCTTCTGTTTCTGTATTCAATTCCATTTTGTTTCAGGAAATTTTTCTCTACATTTTAAACCATCATTATTAAGTTTAATCTTTGCTTTCTGTTGTGTCACCCAAGCTTCTATTGTGATTTAGCTATGAAATTATTATTTTGTTATGGATGGTTGTATTTCACTTAATACCTTTCCTACATAAGAATCAGGCTATCGTTTAAGGATATTTTTACATTGAAAAGCCTTTAAAGATAGACATAGTTTAGAGCTGGTTTACTACTACACATTTCCTGCTAGCACAGAAGTCAAGTGGATTTGCTTAAATCCAATTATAAAAGATTACATAGGCTTAATTTTGTTTTCCTCTATTGCAAAACAATCCACTGAGCAGGCTCTCTGTCAGAATAGTGACTTAGGGAAATGTTTCAAAAGATGGCACTGTGACCATTGCTTTTGTTATGAGTAATAAACTGTCTATCTCTTACTCACTTGAGGGTTCGTGTATGCTGTCAGAATCTGGGGAACTGTGGCAGGTTAATTTGCTAGCCTGCAAATAATGTCAAACCTCAGAACTGTACCATTCCTTACGTTCTTTCCCACCTTTGGCCAGTGGACAGTGTTCTGTGATAACATTAGAGCAGATCTGTGGCAATCATATTATGATGGAGGGTGTAAGCGGAACACAGAATTCAGTGCTGTGTGGCAGAACAAAAAATGTGGATGAGAACTTGGGCACTAAAATTGTTAATTCTGTAATAAGTTGTGATCATTCAACTTTCAGCTTTATTTTAGTTGAGATGATAGTATTCCCTTTTCCAAAAGCAAATCAATCAAATCAGATTTTCTGTTTAGTGACCAAAAGCTTTCATCTAAATCATCAAGGAATGCAAAACAATATTGGAGAAATTGTTTGCTTCTACCAAATACCATAGCATCTGATATTTATTCAGTACTTACCATATACAATTGTAGTAATAAAGTTTATTTTAAGATTTAATCCTTACAGCAACAATCATTTTAATAATTAGGGGTTACATAAGAAGCTTAAGACAATGCAGCTAATAAATAACAGAGAAAGGAGTCAAATTCAAGTCTACTTGCAAGCAGACATATGGGCCTAACCCTTATGCAATAGCTCCCAAATATTAGGACATATTTCATTTGTGGAGGTTTCTTTGGTTTTGACTTTTTACTAAGCAGTTAATTATTCTCTTTACATAAAAGACCAAATGAATTTAAACAGTTATACAAACAGTTATACAAATCTTCATGAACAAAAATAGCAAAGAATATTCTGCATTAAAAATGAGTGCTTTAAAAACAATAATTTTAAATATGATATCATCTTGAATTTTCAGACCAGAACTAATAATTCAATGCATACCATCTACTGCAGAAAGTGAATTTGTGCCACTTGTTGATTAATTCCATCAACATATTGTCCTCTTAATTAGAAAAGATATTTTGTTGTATTGGTAGATTACAAAATAGAAGTAAACTTCTTGATAATCATTCCCTTTCTCCAGAGTATTTTGGGCATGAGAAAACCTCCACTAGTCTCTTAAACCTGAAACTAGACATAGAGAGAATGCTAGGGACTGTTGGACTGAAGTTCTGTACTGGAATGATTGCCTCATAATACAATGACTTTATGTAAGTGCTGTGTGTGTCATGGGCTATCACTATCACGTAGTGTACCCTACAGAAACTCAGCAATTCTCATGAATAAATTAATGTATAAAATCCAAAGATTTACAAGAAATGTACTCACTACCTTACGTATGTAACTGTAACCACTCTGTATATCACCTTGACAATAAAATTAAATTAAAGGAAGAAACACAACTTCATTTTGATTTATAATATTCTTCAGGGATGTCACTGCAAAGATATTCTGGGTGGAAACAATCACTCAGCAAAATAACTACATGAAATCGAACATGTCTCCATCTCCAGCATCCTAATTGACCTATGTCCCCTTACACTTGGCTGTTCAATATAATTCTCAGGTGATATTTTAATTGTAAGTAGTGAAGATGGCAGACTGTTTAGCTTCTTGAAAGTATCCAAAGAGGTGGACCATAGTTAATGAAGATTTTGAAATGTTGAAAACAAAGACTCAAAATTAAAAAGATGACTAACACATTTTTCCTTTCTGTGTCTATAAGGGTAGGAGTGAACTCAGAAAGTAACCTACTTCTCAACCATAATATAATTTTTAATGTAAAAGTTATTTGTTATCACTCAGTACCATAGCCTAGAAGTAAATCTAAAACCAAATATGCACTGCAATATAGATTTGATATGCATTTCCCTAGTGCAATTGTTTTCCAGGGAACTTGGTCCTAATTATTTAACACTTCAAAGTCAATAAATTACTGGAGGTGAAATTTCCCTGTGAAATGAAAGTTGTCCCATCCACTAAGAAGTTACAACAAAGTATCATTTCATAATGGCACGTAATATTTTAAATTACTGTTTAGGAATGTATTGCCTGATATTAAAATGAGTTTATATCAGGGCTGTGTCCTGGGTTTAAAAGGACATTGGTAAACCCCTTAGGACTGAACAGGCCTTTTCTTAACCTAATTAAATTAAGTGCAATGTACAGTAGTGTCTCTCTGCAAAGATTAACAGAATGCATTCCTTGTCAGTTATATTGTTGCCTGTGGTGGTATTCTTTTTTTGTATAATTTAATTAAAGCTGTTCTTTTATGAAGAACAAGCATGTGATATAATCCCTCTTACATTTATATTTCTAAATTCTGTTTGGGAGGAAGTAGAGAATGATGAGCAGGATTGAACAAGAGAGGAGAGAAGGATCAAGTTGCAGGTTTGTCAGAGGAAGTTAAGGACATTTCGTGGTTGCCAGGAAAATTGCATTTCCAAAACCAGAGGGCAACAGTTATCACTGTACTGAGTTAGGCCCCATCTCTATCCTTCGCCCATTTCGCATCCTTATTACAAACACAGGAAAGCGGTCAATCATGATTTCACATCACAATTTCTCACACATTCAAATGGTTGGTGTGTTGTGGGTCCTTCAGCATGTGGATTTGCTATACAGGCTGAGGTAGGATCATCAGTTTCATCCCATATACATCCCATATGTTGGAAGTGAATTACCAGGTAGGGTAAAACCATTTGATGTCTTGAACAAGTACAAGGTCTATTCAGTAACAACATCCTGAAGACAGATAAGTCCCTAAGAGCCAACTTAGCCACCGCTTTGCTATCCTATTATATTTTCTTGAACAGGATTAAGTAACATAAAATATCTTCACTATTGGAATGCAGCTTGAACAATACAATTAAATGTACAAAATAACCTTGTGATGGAAGTGTAAGAAAACATGCTGATCTCAGTCATTATAAAATGGATTGGCTGTAAGACAAAGACGAAAGAACCTTAGTGTAAATACTATACTTAAGTTGACATTGTTGGTTCCCATGGTGGCAGGTAGTAGTTCTGACACCTCTATTCCTGTAAGCTGGGATTGTGCAAATAAATAAACAAATGGTGGCAGATGATGGGGGCCAGATTTTATATTGTTGACTATAAATAAGTCAGTGGAGGGACTTATAGTGATCCATGTGTTAATTGATTAGAGAAGAGGGAGACAGGAGAAAGGAAAGAATGAAAAAAAGAAAGAAGAGAGGGAGGGAGGAAAGAAGGAAGGGAGGAAGGAAGAAAGAAATAAACTAATATCATGTCAAAGGATCACAATTAAGGCAGATTCTTATGACCAAATTTGAGCAATTTGAACAATAAAGTATTAGTTACATTTGGGTTATTTATAAAAGTAAAAATTAGTATTCATGAGCTAATGGTGGTATAGAAGATTAAAAAAATTAAATAAATAATAAAACATCTGCATGCAAAATATGTAGGTATTCCTCTTTCAAGAAAATAGATCTTTACTTTCCACCTTCTACATGTGGGTTGTATGCATTGATTTCTTTCAAAAAAAATGTGGTGTGGCAATGGGAAAATGAGTAACTGTACTATGGAAAAATTGACTGAAACTACCTCAGATGAAGGATGAAATGCATTAGACAAACCCTAATTCTGAGGAGCATTTTACATACTGCTCATACTGAGCTCCCCCAAACCCTCAATGTTATCCATAAACAAAGGAAACTTGAGAAATTTGTAAGAAGGGCTGTGTACACCTGGTTACTCAATATGGTGTGAATCCTGGTTGAAGTTGTGGAACAGAAACCAACTTTAAGTGAAAAACCAATGAAAGTTAAGTAAAATATGGACTTCTAAACTAATCTATCCATTGTTCATTCACGAATTGTAACAAACCAAATGATTTTTAAAAATAAAGTTAAAAAAGTAGGCCAGTGATGTGCTCCAAAGATGACCAAAAATGCTGGACGGATATCATTTCAGCCATGGTTACAGCTAATTCATTTTCTAGCAGTTGGTAGTCAAAAATCTGCTCGTTGAGAAGATGGAAGAGGTGAGGAGAGAAAAAAGGAGGAAATATTTCGCAGCTCGGGTTTTCTAATCCCGTTCTTCTGACCTAGCTTCTGGTTCAGCAGCATAAATGAGTAACAGATGTGAGCCCTGGCTATCAGCCAGCATGTGGTTTTCAACACAGATTTCAGCAAGTCCTTTCTTTATTCTGCCAAAACAATCACCAGAAATGGTCCCCGAAAATGAGGAGATAATTTCAGTATTCACAGAAAGGGGGCAGTACAGACAGGTAACATTCCTGGCCAGTGCACAAAGGAAAGAAAAATTCACTCTGTTTGCCAGTGTATTCTCCGATCAGATCAGTCCTGCCTTTCTGTTAATGACCTGGTAACGTGAGTCTTGTGATCGTTGCGAATATTTTGAACTTCACAGTTCTTGTAAATTAGGGTGGCATAGACACAGATAGAGTATTTGAACTTTTCAAGGTTTTCTTTTTCTGCACTACAAACATAGCATCTGCAAAACAAAGTATTTATCTTAAAAGTGCCACGAATATCGTAAACAACAGTGTGCTATATCTGGTTGCCGTTGTTACCTGGTGTAATTTGAGGAAAGAGGAAACTAGTTGAAGTAATTTTGAACTGATGAAGGCTACCTCGTAGAAGGTCAGTTCGCTGCTTGCTTATTGTTTCTGAAAAGATCTGTTTCAGCAATTAGAATATAATGGTTGAGAAACCTGGACACAGTTGTCAGAGAAAGATCACAGCCTGTACCTTATTGGTTACAGTCTTGTACATAGAATCTGAGTAGTTCCTGGTTAATAAAATATATAACAGCTGCAATCAGTATACTGCTTCCTGGAGCCTCCTGTGCTATGATTTTGTTTTTCTTTTTGTCTGTAGTGGGGCTTGAACTTTGGGCCTTGGTGCTGTCCCTCAGCTCTTCAGCTCAACGTGAGCACTCTACCACTTGAGCCACAGCATCACTTCCGGGTTTCTGATGGTTAATTGGAGATAAGAATGTGATGGACTTTCCTGCCGTGGGCTTTGAACAGCGATCCTGGTATCTCAGACTCCTGAGTAGCTAGGATTACAGGTGTGAGACATCAGTGCCCGGTGTTTTGTTTTTTTGTTTTTTTGTTTTCCCTGACTTGAGAACAGATAAATAGCTATGAAAGTATTGTTCTCCTAGCTATGTGTGGGACCCCTTCAAAACAGGCTATAATATTTTCTTTACGATAAAGAATTTCATTTGAACTATGAAATTGAGTGAAGTACTTTTCTTAGCACCTTTTGAGTTATTTCAAAATGACTCTTAAAATGTCACCATTAAACTCCATCGTTCACAAAAGATCTTGTTCCTTCTGGCAAAATACCAAGTTCTAAAAGAGTGCTAGAATTTATTAAGTGTCCTTGATGTGGTTAACACTTTGTGTCATTTCACTTACCTTCTATCAGAGGTTTATGAAAGTCTCAGTCACAATTTACAAATGAGAAAATGAATCAAATATTGATTAGTACCTTGTCAAGAACACAGAGATACAGAGATATGGACTTGAGCTTGAGTCCAAAG
Organism: Dipodomys merriami; assembly: GCF_024711535.1. Taxonomy (NCBI): domain Eukaryota; kingdom Metazoa; phylum Chordata; class Mammalia; order Rodentia; family Heteromyidae; genus Dipodomys; species Dipodomys merriami. The sequence continues at coordinate 23,512,661 of NW_027202270.1, read as the reverse complement.
CCAGAAATAAATTTTAAATCCATGCAATGCATATATAAGATGTACATGTGCATATGTATACACATACATGTGCTTGTCTTACTGTTTTAACAAAATGAGGTGCATGCATTTTGCTTTGTATTTTATTAGCATTGGTCAGCTGTACAAGAGGGTTTCATTTTGATGTGTTCATATATGCATATAGTAAACCTTGATCAACCTCATCCCATCCGTCATTTTCCTTCTTCCTCCCTTTGTATTCCCAAACCAATCTCAGTTAGTTTCATTATCCTATTTTCTCATATGTACATAAGGTATTTTAACTATACCCCCACTTTAGATTTTCTATTTTTTTCTTACTCCTTCTACACACAGGAAAGGATCTGTTTTTTACTCTTGTCTTTTGTTTTTCATTTGTGCATGCTAATTGTTCAAAGAGTTTTGTTATGGTATTTTATACTAGCATATACAGTTTTTAAATTAGATTGTCTCCCTTGTTTATTCTCACTTTCCCCATCCCTATTCTTTCGTATTATTCAGCAGCCAAACGATAGAACTAGGTCTGATAGTCTGCCATAAATTTAAAATACCATATGTCAAAAATGAACTTAAGTTAACCTACTGATCATAGTATTTTTTGTGTCAGAAACAGAGCTTAACCTCAAAACCTTGCATTCTCATTTGTCTTTTTTGCTCAACACTGGTGCTCAATCACTTGAGCCATACCTCTACTTCCAACTTTTTGCTGGAGAATTGGAAATAGCAGTCTCATGGACTTTCCTTCTTTTGCCAGCTTTGAACTGTGATCCTCAGATCTCATCCTTCTGAGTAGCTAGGATTACAGGTGTGAACCACAGTGCCAAGCTCTTTGGATGCTTAATGAATCATATTTCTGGTGTATGATCATGCCAACTTCTATTTTTGTTTTGTTGACTATGAGTGGCTTAGAATTACTAAGAACAATTTGTAAAGTCCTGGATGATAGATGTTTCTTCTTGCCTCCTTTCCTACTGTACAAGTAGGGTAGTAACTACAAAATAGTGTTCCAAATTCTCCTAAACGTATCTTTTATCCAGAGCACTTATTTTGAAGCATGTGTGCAAAACCTCTCATTTTGTGGGAAGTTATAAATGAGGGAAGATCTAATTACTGGTCAAAAACATATTGTTTGCATTTGTACCTCATGCTAAGGCCAACAGATGAGCAATATATGGCTTTTGTTTTTGGTTATGTTCTATTGTAATATGACTAATTAAAACGTATCCATTTCCTTTTGCATTTTAGGAACTTTTTGTCTCTCTAACAATGTATCTACAGGTACATTTTATAGTCCACTCTAACAATTCTAAACTTAACGTATGCTATAGAGGTTAAGGGTGAAGGGATAGTTGGATGTTGCTTCTTGTCACTAAGCAGGAAATTTGCATAGATCGTTTTAAGCTACTCAGTTTCAGTCTCCCATGATAAATTGAGGATTTGTAAATAATGGTGGTTGAAACAAAAAGATCTATTAAAGTACATGATAAAGAAAATATCTGCATATAGCTCCATTCAGCTAACTGGTTTCAATTAAGTAACCTAAAGAAGCCCTATGAATGTTTGCATGTTGTATAGGGTATTATATCATTACTGTTTAGGTTTTTGGTTTTGTTCATATTATTCAGTGAGTGTCATGTGACCTATATAAAATTATAGTAACAGTAATAATAATGATAATAATCTTGTTTAATAAATTAATTCTATTTTTCTTCTATTTTAGAAGGTAAAACTAATTTAGTTTTCCTTTACCAATATCCTTTGTTTCCAGATTCTTACAATCCCATTAATTGTCATATTGCCATGTGTCATGGGACCAACCAGTGTTGTGTTGAAGGCAAATATTTTATGCAATGTTCAATCCATGTTAATCTCTACATGCTTGATCCTCTCTTTGTTAACTTTACTATCATCTCTAAAATCTATATTATCCATCTAGAATGAAAACTCATAGTAATGAGTAACTATATAATTGAAAAGATATTAGTAAAAGATTTAACATTACAGTCTTATCCTGAAGTTTTAAGCCTTTTTTAGCCTTTCAGTGCTAACACTAGACTGATTTCCTCAGTGATACAATATGCTACTTTTATTTCTCATAATATATCAAGTGGTATTTGCCTTAAAATATCATCATTAAAAGACTGTATTGTTGGCTCACATCTGTAATCCTAGCTACTTAGGAAGCAGAAAGCTGAAGATCTCATTTCAAAGTCAGCCCAGGAAAAAAAGTATGTAAGTTTTTTTTTTTAAATTGTGAGAATACCATACAGAGGAGTTACAATTACATGGGCAAGATAATGAATACATTTCTTATCAAGCATTGTTGCCTCCTCTTTGTTTCCCCTTTCCATCCTTCCCATCCTTCCCCCACCTCCCACCAAAGTTGTAAAGTTGGTTTTTCTACATAATGACTTGTACATCTCATTGTTGCAATGGGTCCACCTGTATCCCTAGTTAAACGATTTGTTTCTTCCCTTCCCCTCCACAAATTATACCAACATCAAATACAGTGAAAGCAGGGGTTATACTGTGGGGGAGGGACATACAAAGCAACAAAGAAATCATCTTATAAATATGTTAGAAACAATTGCATGAAAGGAAAAAAGAACAAAAAAGCATTTGAATACTTATCTTGGGGTTCATTCCCCTAACATCAACTTATCTGCCCTTTTCTGCTCGACTAAGACATATACTAGTTATTGCAAATAAGGGAAACCATGGGACCTATGTTTCTTTGGGCCTGGCTTACTTAACTTAATATAATTTTTTCCAAGTCTATGTAAGATTCTTATTTTCAATTAACCAGGAAAAAGCCAGTAGTAGAGGTGTGTCTCAAGTGTTAGAGTATGGCCTTTAGCAGAAAAGCTAAGAGTCACAGCACATCAGTTGTGAGTTCAAGGCCTAGTACAAGCACAAATAAAAAATTATTAAACTTGAAGGTGTTCTTCAATACTTTATTTAAGTAGACTGATGTCTCATCTACACAAACAGCATAGGACAATGAGAGCAGAAGCTGTAAGAGATAGTTTTGAAGAGAGTAGTTGACACCCATTTTGCTTTCTACACTGCAGAGATTCCAAAAGGCTCTTGTCTTTTAGTGGAGTTGCAGTATCTCATGCTCAGGGACACTTGAGTATCCTGTTGTGGCTTGGCATTAAAACAAATTCATTGATGTTCTTCTGTGGGACTACAGGCTGGCCTTTTGTTTATTATTGTTATATTTTATTCGTATAGATATCCCGCCATGCTCTGTGCTATAAATAGTGATGTTTTTATTGTTAGTGCAGTACACTTAATAAAGCTGCAGTTTTCCTGGCAATTAATTGTGCTGACAATCAATGCAGGGCTGCAGGCAGCGTGTTTATGTGCTGAGCTTTTGATGAGTGAAGCCCGAGAAGTCAGGCTGTCAGAATTAAATACTCGCTTCAGACATAAAACCACATTCTGTTCTTGGTTTGACCAAATAACAGTTGATTATAGGCTGAGCCTCAGTTTCATCTTGCTTGTAAGGTAGAGAATATTTGGTCACTTTTAAGCAATAAGGCTAGGCATTTATTTAAGATAAAATAATTTGATACAATTAGTCGTGTGTGGTTTTTCCCAGGGTGTAGCCTATTTTTTGAGGAGATGTCCTCTATTTGAAGAGTTCTAACAGCTTTTATTTTTCCTTCATTAGTATTTATATTATCTGGCTTTTTAAAAAATGTTATTGTCAAGTCTAGTAGCTTTTGAAAAGCTTTCTGTTTCTCACCAGATATTATGGAATACAATATATATGCCTATATATATGCCTATATATATATATATATATATATATATGCACACACATACATACATTTGTAGGGAAGGATGCTGGCAAATTACTCAGATAATCTCCCTTGACTAAATGTGGCTGATGACTTTGTATTTTTCTCTGCTTTTCTTTTGTTCTTCCATGTGCTACTACTACTACTGCTACTACTACTATTTTAATAATAGTTGGCCTTTTACTTTACATTCTGACTCACTGGATGCTTCATCAATGTTGTTCAATAATCATGGCATTGACAGGTCAAATGCTTTTGGTGATTGGAATGGAAAGGGACCTATTAGGGAAATAACTCTGAGCAGTGGGTTGCTTTTATACAGTATCAAGTCTGTTTACAAACCGCACATAAAATCATTATTTTAACAGCTCTGAAGAATACAGAAGCTCTTACAGGTGCTTGCTCCCATCAACGTATCATTTTGATAACAATAGAACTCAGTCATTGCTTACTAATGACTTAGAATAAATGAGCATGCATATTTTGAATTTTTCCCACAGATTTATTTATCAAACATGAACATATGACTAATGAATCATTTTGGACCTTTAAACTCATGTTTTAGTAACAAAAATTATGGTGGGACTTTTATTTTTCTCTTTTGGGTACAGCCCTGAAGATATATATAGCATCTCAGATTTTCAGGGAGCTGTTCCTATGATCTAGCATTTTATTGAGGATAAAGTGGGTTCAGAATAGGCACTAAAGAAATCTTTGAAAAAAGACTGAGTCAAACAAGTTTACGATAACCTTATACTAATAAAGCCTATAGATATGTACTACTTTAAAACCTGTCCTTTGATTGAAGTGTCAAGCAAAAGTAATCATTATGGGCTGGGGACTGGTGGCTCATGCCTGTAATCCTAACTACTCAGGAGGCTGAGTCCAGAAGACCATGGTTCAAATCTAGCTTAGATAGGAAAGTCCATGAGAGACTTTTATCTCCAACTAACGACCAAAAAGCCAAAAGTAGAGCTGTGGCCCAAGCGGTAGAGTACTAGTCTCAAACAAAAAAGCTCAATGACAGTGTCTAGGCCTTGAGTTCAAGCTCCAGGACTGCCCCTACACCCCTAAAAAATCCATATGGGACTTTCTTCTGTTTTCAGGCTATTGTTCCCAATCATATACCAAAATAATTACCTGACAAACATCAAGCTCATGACTTGTCTTGAACCCATTGAAGTGTTGAAGTCTCAAGGCCATCAACTGGCTAAGAATTTAAGGAGAGACAAGAACCTTCCACGAAAGGTGAGCATACATTCTATAGGCACAAGGTAGCCAGACCTTGCTAATGAGTATTCAGCTGGGTTGCTCATCAAATGAAAGGCAGATAAATGTGCAGTAGAAGTAAATACATTGGGTGATACACAAGTGCATACAAATGCATACATTGAATACCGTAGATTCAAGGGGGATCTCCATGTAATTCCTAATCAAGGCAAAATCAAATACCAGTAATTGGGTCCTGGAAAGGAGTGAAGTGAGGTCAAGGGGAAGGGGGTGGAGAAGGGGAGAATGCAGTCAACAAATCCAGTGTACATGCTACACACTTAAGAAAAGAGAAGGAAAGAGTGGGCAGGGGAGGCATGAGAGAATGTTGGAAGGGGTAACATTGATCAAGATGCATTTTATTCATAAGCTGCTTTGTAGATTACAGCTTCTTAGGACAACTACTTAAAGTTTCACTTACAGAAACCCGTCTGGTGGTCAGAAATACACACACACACACACACACACACACACACACACACACACACACACACACACACACACACACACACACACACACACACACACACACACACACACACACACACACACACACACACACACGCGCGGAAGTAACCTGAGAAAGTTTTCCTTTTAGTAACAGATTAGAGATGACCAGTAAAGTAAAAGCAAGGTGCAGAATTGTTTTTGCAAGTTTTTTTTTAACATTTATCTCCCCTAAGAAACAAAATCCTTAATCAGTGAGGGTAGGGGCAGATAAGGAAAGGGACAAATAAATTCTCTTGTTCAGAATGCTTGCTGCAGCTAAAGAATGGGAAGAGGAGAAAACCCTTCATCCATGGAAGAAGCAACACATTTACTAGGCTAAGAGAGGAAAAGCATGCTGAAAGAAAATAGACTGGATAGAATCATGATGTCTATCTAAAGATTTTTGGGTTTTATTGTGCTTGATCTCAAGGTTTTCCATTTCATAGGCAGGTGCTCTACTTCTTACTTCATGCCTAATCTTTTTGCTGTGGTTATTTTGAGACATAATCTTGTTTTTAGTCTATTCCATTTTAGACTGATCTTCCTATTTGCAAATGTGTCACCACAGCCTGCTTTTCTGTTGAGATACCATCCTGATAATCTTTTTCCTCCCTGAGGCTGGTCTTAAACTGAAATGCTTCTGATCTCTGTCTCCCAAGGATTGCTGATGGTATAAAGCATCAGTGCCTAGCTCTGCCTGAAGTTTAATAGAACACAAGAATATTCACACTCTGCTTCTCAGTGTTGGGCTAACAAAGTAACAAGTAAATTGACCAAATAGACCTTCCCAAAAATACAGAAGGAAAAAAGTTGATAGTGAATTACAATGAAAGTGGGAAATAAGCCAGATGTGTGTGTATGTGAGAGAGAGAGAGAGAGAGAGAGAGAGAGAGAGAGAGAGAGAGAGAGAGAGAGAGAGAGAGAGAGAGAGAGAGAGAGAGAGAGGGAGAGGGAGAGGGAGAGGGAGAGGGAGAATGAGAGAGAAAGAATAGCATGAAAGAAAATGGAATTGCTACAAATGATCAATAGACTGAATGCAGGTATATCTACAGAAATTACACACACACACAAACAATAAAATAATGTAACAACAGAGCAAAAACAGAGCTTCTCAGACATCTGGAACAATAACAAAGGTTGACATTCCCAGCACATAAAAATATAATTCTCAAAAATAATAAGAGAATTTGTCAAGAAGAAATATTGAACTACTGGCCAAACTTTTTCCAAAATTAAAAACAGATCCCACGGCAACAACAAGATACCTACTGTGATCAAATGTTATAAAATGTAAACTGAGGTAAAAGGAAAGTAAAAAAGTAGAAGATGAAAAACAAGACAAGACAGGATAAAAATACCACATCTAGAAGAGGAACACATATTGAAAATATTCAAGTCAGTAAGAAAACAAAAGGCTCATTACTCATAGAAGAGCAAAAAATGGAATTACAAATGGCCATTCTTTAGTTGTAAGCCAGTGGTCTGGTATCTTCAAGGTGGTGGAGAAGGAAATTAATGCCTTCCAGTATGTTTTCCTCTACAAAAATGTCCTTCAGAATTGCTGTGTCAATTTAATGTCAGTGAATTCACTCTATAAGAAATGTGAGCCAGGTGCCAGTGGCTTATGCCTATAATCCTAACTATGCAGGAGGCTGAGATCTGAGAATTGCGCTTCAAAGCCAGCCCCAGCAGGAAAACCCATGAGACTCTTATCTTCAATAAACCACTCAGAAAACTGGAAGTGGCACAGTGGCTCAAGTGGTAGTGTTCTCCTTGAGCTGAAGAGCTGAGGGACAGCGCCCAGACCCAGAGCTCAAGACCCATGACCGACCAAAAAAAAAAAAAAAAGAAAAAAGAAAAAAAAAGAAATGTGAAGGAAGTTCTTTTTTTTATGTTTTTTATTGTAAAAATAGTGTACAAAGGGGTTACCGTTACATGAGTAAGGTAATAGTACATTTCCTGTTGAGCATTGTTGCCTCCTCCTTTGTCTTTCCCCTACCATCCCTTCCCTCCCACCTTCACAACAACACCCCTCCCCTTCCTCCCCCCTCTTCCCTCCCCCTTCACTCTCCGCCCCCCCAAAGTTGTAAAGTTTGTTTTCAACATAGTGTCTTATACATCTCATTGTTACAATGGGTCAACCTGTATCCCTATTTAAGCATTTTGTCTTTTCCCTTTCACTCCCCAAATTAGAGAAGTGTATATACAAGATGCAGGGCACCGACATCAAATACAGTGAAAACAGGGGTTATACCATGAGGGAAGAACATACAAAGAAACAAAAAAAATCACATGGTACATTATAAATACGTTAGAAATAATAGCAAGAGAGAAAAATAATACTTGTGTTCCTATCATTTTGCTTAACATCATCTTATATGGTTATATGTACATAGCTTTTGACCTTAGTTTACATAGAAAATTTGATATTATTCTTAGCTGTAAAGTAATATTTAAAAGTAAAATTTAATGATCTGCCTTTGATCATCTACATATTTACAGAAACTTTCATATTGCATATTACAAATAGTCATTTTAGATTTTATATCCACATAAAAATAATGACCCCAATGAAAGCAGGATTAATATGTGAGATGTTCTGGCTTGTAGATGTAAAATAAGAATAAGCATGAATGTAAGATTCTATAAGAAATACAAGACAAAATATATGCAGAGAGATATGACAATACAAAAATGGCATAATCAACATTATAGAAGAAACTGGTATTTGTTATCTGGTACTATTTGTATTGAATGTGACATGTTTGATTTAGGATTTAAATACATCTCTCTAAGTAGCTAGGGAACAAGGAAGAAGTAAGTAAGCATATAATATAGGTGTAATAATATCCATATCTTCTAAACAAGCACGTATGTAGTACCTTGAAAAAATCAAATGGGATACTAGGGTCTGAGTCATGAAATTATATCTAAAGGTTATTTCAGTAAGCTTTACCTGGTTTTTCTGTGGTTATTCTATCTTGTTCGTTTCAATGTTTTGTTCCACAGAACTGGCTGACCTTGAAATCACAATCCTTCTGCCCTAGCCTACAGTCTGCTGGGATTGAAGGCATTAGCCAACCTGCTCGGCCTTTCTAGAGTTATTCTAAACAATGTGAGACTTATGAATGGGTAACTGCATCTCAGAAGTCACTTTGTTTGTATAGGCTCTCTAGCTATATTACTAGAGAGGTATAGAAAGTTGCATACTAAGTATGTACTAAATAAGGACTGGCAGGTCTTCTCTAGGATAATTTGTATTACATGACACAAAGGGGGACTTTAGAACATAGTATTGTTTGAGTCTGGAGCTGAAGCTTTTCTCTTGGATCTTTTGCTGATCATTTGCAAAACCATGTTAGTAGTAATCAATTTTTAGTGAAAATAACTGTGCTAATATAAAATTTGACTGATATAAACAGTATGTATAGTAAATGTCAAAAGCTATCACTTACCTAAATTACAGCATTTTCTCTGAATTGTTATGAGTAAATTTACTAAAATTTTGAAGTCATGTGTTATTAAGGTTATCCTAGAGAACAGAAAAAAGATGAAAATTTCCCAATTCCTTCTACAAAGTTATCATTATTTTGGAAAGAATATATGGCAAAGAGCATCTCTACAAAGAAAATGACCAAAAACAGATATAGGAGCAGTTGTGGCTGTGCATACCTGTAATACCAGCATTCAGAAGCTGAGGCAGAAGGATGGAGAGCTCATGGAGTTCCCTAGTCAATGATGATCATTACATGAATTCCATATCCCCTGGGGCCACTCTCCACTCCCGCCATACTTGGTTATGGAGTAAGATACCAGTACCATAGCAGACTCAGAGAAGAGCTTGGATTTGCGCTATAGAGGATCCAAAGTTTCAGGATCCAAAATTTTCAAACAGTTTCTCCTAAAGGGAAGTCTAAGCAGCCTACTTCACTCCATGACTACTCCAACAAAATTCTTTTTAATCCAGGGAATGGAAATAAACTCTTACATAGGAATTATTAGACCACAGAGAAAAGGGATCCATTCACATCATGTAAAAGAGTCTTTGTTTGGAAGGTTAATCACTATACCATCTAAAGACTGTACTTGGATGTATACTTGGCAAGGAAAAAGTATTGTTTATGCCAGACACACACAAAAATGTGTGGGAGGAGTGAGGGAGCAGAGAAGACACTGTACGAAAGGAAATGTATTCATTACCTGACTCAGGTAGGTGGAATCCCTCTGCACTTCACTTCTATAATACCAATAAAGTAAATTAATTATAAAGAAAACCAAAGGGCGAAGGGCATGTTTTAAGCAGTAGAGTGCTCATTCAGTATTCCTGGGCTTAATCCTAGTAATGAAAAAACAAAAAGAGTGAATGGAAGACCAGGTATAGTGACACACATCTGTAATCCCAGCATTTGGGAGGCTGAGAAAGGAAGATCACAAGCACAAGTGTGAGGCCAATCTGGGCCACATAGTGAGATACTAACAAGAGATGGATAGATAGATAGAAAGATAGATAGATGGTAGAAGATGACAGACAGATAGATATGGAACCCATATAAGACCAGAGTCAAGAAAATGACTTTTTCAAGTTGATCAAAATATCAGACATTTGCAGATGAGAAAACGAAAGGCTAGCTAAAGGTTAAAGTAATGGCATAAAGACTTTCACAGTATCTACAGCAAATAAGCCACCCAGACAGCAGTGTGGTCAAAGCAAGCAAAGTTCCCTACAGGCTATTAATTACTGTGCTTCATTACAAGGCCATCTACTAGGGCAGGGATAGCATCCTCCAACCTGCCAAGAAGAGTCATGGTGTCCAGTTTGCTTCGCATAAAGGACACATTGCATAGCTACAGAAAGTGAACACACTCCTCTGCCAGTTAGGATCACATCAGATCTTTTCCCATCCACACCAAGACCTCTATGATGCATGTTTCTCTGCCATCAGCTTCTTAACGCACCTATTTCTCCCATTCATCTGTGAAGTCCTGGGGAAAAAGTACTGAGTCAAATTCCTCTCAGAGTTCTCAGAACCTTGCTTAGTATGTGAGTTAACATTAGCACGTTTTGTCTTGGGATGTAGCTCAGTGGTAGAGTAGTTGCATAGTGTATGTGAGGCTCTGCATTTGATCCTTAGAACAGGAAAAAATGATATATTTTAACTTCTATAGAACCAGAAACCAGAGGGTTAAAGTTAGAAACATTATAAAGATAAAACATTGCAAAAACAGCAACACATAGACCCCTAGAAGAGTAATAAAGTTATTTTTATTACTACTTGTATTTTATGTAAAGTATTTTATTCTCAAAATTAATATTCAAATGTAAATACTGTTTGAAAAAATTCTTCTATACAGTTTGTTCACTTTTAAAATATTTGAAGTATATTTTCTCTGAGAATGCTTCATAGCATTTTCATTTTTTTAAAAAGTAATACCTACAACATATAGAACTATATTTGTTTTTTTAAACACATATATTTTAAATTTATTCATAGAAAAGATACCTAGATATTACAAAAAGTGGGTGGGAGAATGACATATCACACATATATTGATTGGCTGGGTGGTATTTACATTTGAGTTTATTTATATAGGGTGAGGTCAAACATATTTGAATATTATTTTGCTGACACTAATCTACAGAGTCTCTTACAATAGGATTCTTATAGACTGAGCATCCTTAGAAATTTCACTCACTCCTAAACTTGATGAACTGTCATAATAACTGATTGTATTAGCAGAAATAAATAGCCCAAATTTGGCTCACTTTCACAACGCCACTGTTTCATCTGACACAGATGAAGAATAAGGTTATTTCACATTGCCCTGGCCAGGTCAAGGCTCAGGAAAAGCCTTGGCTTATGCCTTTAATTTAATCCTGCAGACAAGAGGATGAATCGGCTTTGTCAGTGTCTTTCTCTTTGGCACAGATAACCTTGCTTCACTTTCTTATTTCTCCTAGAGGGAAGGCTTTTTGGCAGAATACTGCTTACTTCTACAGTTAAGAAGTTACACAGTTTAAGGAGGGAACAGTAATTACAAGCCATTAAATTCAGAAGGCCATCGGCATACATGAACATTCTGAAGAGGACACAGCCTTCAAGTTCAGTAAAGGATGATTACCAGAGCATTTTAGGAGTGAGCTGGTGAAGGAGAGGAAGAAATAACTCTGGAAATGTGCTAAGGCAGCAAACTTATGAAAATGCAGTTAGACACGGCAGTGACTACATTGATTATGCCAGGAATGATTTAGCAGGGGTGGTTCACACTTGCCATTAAACAAAGTGCCATAATGGGGTTTAAAATGTACTCGCCTTCTACTTGCTCAATCCGATTTAAACCATAGAGGTGTCACTTGCATTAATACTTCATATTGGTTATGGGAAAGTCTCTGGCCCTGGGGAGACAAGAGTACTTTTCCTTTTGGCTCTGGTTTGGTGTCTGAAAAAATTTGCTTTCCTCTTTGCTACCCCACTTTTGTTTAAAATACATCTGAAAATATAACCCCTTGAAGAAACTTTCCTGAGTAGTTGCATTCGATGACTTCTCTTCAATATTTCTCCTTTATACATACTGCATTGTATTTCTGATATGTTGGTTTAAAGGGAAGCTTAAAACATGTACGTATATAATCTTATACCTTCAAATCCGTAAGGATTGTAATACAACATGTATTTCGATTATAATATGGGTACAATCACCATTATAACTAGGCCATTAGCTTTCACTAAGCTAGAATTCTTTTATTTCTTTAGTATGTCCCTATAAGAATAGTGAATATAGTGCAAAAAGTTAGGTGATAGATTTTTTTTGGACCATGGGAGACATTTACTTCTGACATAAAAGAAAGGGGGGAAAACCCTGATTATCTGGAGTAAGTTGTTTTTCAAATCCCTTGAAGATGTAAAGTGCAATAATATTTCCTTTGCCCTTTTGAAATTTGACAATCCTATTATAAGAAATAGGTCTATCCATATAGAATACTTTTCAGGTGAATAGAAGGAGATTAAATATTTACCTTGCCATCCAGGGAGATGTTGCTTACTTTATTGAGATTATGTACCCAAGTATAATGCTTGTTAGGACAGAATTAAATAAGGAAAACAACTTAAAGAAGTTCTGATAAAAACTTACCCATGCCCTTGTTTTGACTTCAGGATAAAATCTGACCCAGGACTATCCAGGTTGCTATTCTGCTCTGTAATACCGGTCCTTACCAGAATGCACAAATTAGGATGGCATTCAGAAGATTTAACAGTTCATATGGGTAAAAGTAACTGTATTAGTTTCTTATTGCTGCTATATCAAATCACCATAATTTCGATGGCTTAAAAAGAACAGATGATCTGGGAAGCAAGGCAGAATTCTCTCCAGCAGACCCCAGAGAGATGTTGTTTGTCTTCTACTTTCACCAAACTTGCATTCCTTTTATTCTTTGGTTCTAGGTATCTTCTTGTCTTCAAGGTCAGATGCGTAATTCCTGGGTACAGTTATCTTGTTGTCCTCTTCTGCTCTGTGTAGTCAGATCACTCTTTAGGTCATTTTAATAAGGACACAGGTTGCATTTAGGGGCCACTCAGGTAATACAGAATAATTTCCTCTTCAGTTTAATCAAATATGCAAAGCCTTCTTTTCTATATATGGGAATAGTAGCAGGTCCAGGATTTAGTCAGCTTACCCATTGAACTGTTACCTTTTTCAGACCTCTCCTTAATTTATAAATTAATACAGATAATACTAAACATTGCAGGAATTGTGGTGGAATAGTGAGGAGATTTATTTTTGTTCAGAGAGATGGGAACTATCTTTCAGGACCCTTGAAATGACACCCCTCAAGTAGCCGTCTTACCTGTTCATTAAAATGTCTCATTGATAGTCGATGTGAGTGTTTGACCCCTGTAATCCTAGCTACTCAGGAGAGTGAGATCTGAGGATCACAGCTCAAAGCCAGTCAGGGCATGAAAATCTATGAGATTGTTATCTCACCAGAAAATGGAAAGTGGCTCTGTGGCTCAAAGTGGTAGAACACTAGTTTTGGCAAAAGAGCTCAGGGACAGTGTCCAGACCCTGAGTTTAAGTCCCACAACTGACCAAACCAAACCAAACCAAACAACAAGTCTCATTGGTGACCTAGGAATAGAGTTGCTAGATGGCTTTATGCTTTAACCCTTTCAAATGTTCATCGTAAAAAGAGCATGCATTCCTCTCACAATTGTAAAAGTAGTGGATAACCTGTTTGGTTTCTGCTCAGTGTCTGATACCACTTTTCTGTCCTGATTTTTTTTAAAAACTGTCTTCGTATTTAAGCCCTTTAGAATATGTAACCATCAAGTCTTTTAGTGAGAAATTCCATATGGGTTGCACATATAGGCAATTAGCAAAATGTTATTTTTAATTTTCTTACCACAAAAAGGGGACATCAGTGATAGTATTCCTTTCTATGTCTTCTGATGTTTGTCATGAATCCACAAGCAAATGGCTATCAGTGATTCTGATCATATCAGGAGATAAACTTCTCATGAGATTTACATATTCTAACAACATCTGTCATGTGTCTGTCTCATTAAACCCCATAATCTAAACTGTACATTGTTATCACTTAATGGAATGGAGGTTAACTGCTTTTACTGGCACAAAGAAAATGTCACAAATTATATTTTATTCTGGGTAGAAGTATTTCCAACATCTATGTAAAAAAAATCTATGTAAGAAACATTTTACTTTACAGTTAGGCTAAACACAACAGGAAACAATAATCATTTCAGTTAAGTTGGGAAATAGTTGAAGTGTTAAAGTATAAACATGGGGTAAAGCACTCCATATATACCAAGAGGCATGAAGAAAATGCTTACCATTTACAAAAAGAGTGATAGGAAAAATGCCATCTGGATTATAGGAAGAATTTACAGGATGAATTGTTAGTTTAAATTATTTATTTATTTATTTATTTATTTATTTATTTATTTATTTATTTATTTATTTATTTTGTAGGTTCTCGGGCTTGAACTCTGGGTTTGGGTGCTATTTTAGGAAGCTAAAAAGAGAAAGATTAAAGGTATCTTCATCTTTCAAATTAGAATCTTCTAAATCATTCTCTGTGCTAAAAGCAGAAAACGCATGAGCACAAATCTTTTGAGATGGGGGCTGGGAAGGTGGCTCAGCGGTAGAGTACTTGCCTTGCATGCATGAGGCCCTGGGTTCAATTCCTTAGCACCACATAAACAGAAAAAACTGCAAGTGATGCTGTGGCTCAAGTGGTAGAGCCCAAGCCTTGAGCTGAAGAGCTGAGGGACAAAGCCCAGGCCCAGAGTTCAGGCCCCATGACTGACAAAATAAGTAAATAATCTCTTGAGATACAGAAACCAAGAACTGTAGTTGAATGACCAAGACTGTTGAAGTACCATTTACTTCTATGGAGAAGGAAGAATCTATTGATTTGTTGAAAATTCCTGTATTTTTATATAATTAATTGTAGAATGACATGCAGATTACTGGGTGATTAAAGATAGTTAAATTTTTATTATTTTAATAAACTAAAGACCTGAGTCTATTGACTTCTACACTCTAATTGAAGACTCAAAACATAGGCATTCACTATTTAATAACACATTAAAATTCAAATAACTAAGCATCACTTGAGTTAATATTTTTGTGCTATTTTTTAAAATGTGCTATGAGAAAAACATGAATTAATGTTGTTGGTATGTGACTTGATTAAAATATTTTGTATTTCTTTTAAATGATATGTGAATTTGTTCTCCCCCTTCATTAATGTAATTAGTGTCCTTCTGTTAACATTAAACTGCTTCATTATCTATAGCTATTTTGGTGTATGACTGGATTTTCCAGAATAACAAGGGTTACTTTTGGTCAGTGTTTCATATAACATTTTTATAAGTAAGAGATGCAATCTATTTTTAGTAAGATATTAAGCACCATTATAATTTCTAAATTTGCAAATACTCTTTCGTGTAATTAGATTATATCTGAATTTACAAATATTCTTTCTCATAGTTAATTTATTGGAATGGAAACAAATACTTAGAAATGACTATGCTAATGTGTTATTTCTCATGCACATTGGAAAAATAGATGGTGTTTTGCATTATTGTTATTAATATGAGATGATATATTGGTTTAGAGTCAGCAAACATTGGTTCATATTTTGTAGTCATTTTTTTCTTTCATTGGACTCCTTACCACTTTAGTCTCTTGTTACCAAAACTATATCTTTGTATCAAGCAACTGTAAAAAAAACCAAATTATTACAATTCTGCCTTTACCAATATTTGGTGGACATGCACTATCATTTTTATGAATGAGTGGCTATCCTATATATTTATAGTTTAAGAAATATAGTTTTTCTCAATTCCTTGTGTTCTGTTTCAACAAGGTTACTCTGGGCAAATAATCTTCACCACTTTATGGTTCTATCTCAGTTCTGTGGTTGATCTTATAGGACCAGGTTTTTTTAGATTGAGTATAAGACTGATAACTCATATGATCAAAAAGAAGAGAATACACATACTTTTGAAATTTGCACAAGATAGATCTCACCAGTATAGGCTATAGTCTAGGCAATGAAATAAATCTCAATTAACTTAAAAGAACTCTTGTGTTATATGTATATCATCTGACCTCAGTGGATTAAATTTTAAATCAATTTCCAAAAAAATTAAAAAAGAAAAAAATATTAAAAAGAAATTTTGAAGATACTTTAGATGAATGTGGAAATACAGCATTTGTGTGATACAGTTCTGTCAAACAGTATTTATGGGAAATTGAGAGCATTCCTACATGCTAAATCACAAAAGAATGTAAGATAAATGTTATTTCCTTACTTTTAACCTACTAGGAAAATAAGAGCAAACTAAACCCAAGGAAAACAGATGAAAAAAATAGAAATATGTGAATAAAAAAGCAGTCATATGGGGCTAGGAAGGTGGCTTCGTGGTAGAGTGCATGCCTTGCATGCATGAGGCCCTGGGTTCGATTCCTTAGCACCACATAAACAGAAAAAGCTGGAAGTGGCTCTGTGGCTCATGTGGTAGAGTACTAGTCTTGAGCTGAAGAGTTGAGGGACAGCACCCAGGCCCCATGACTGACAGAAAAAAAAAAACAGTCATAAAATCAGTAAATCTTTTGGATGCTGAAGTCTCACACCTGTAATCCTAGCTACTCAGGAGGCTGAGAGCTGAAGATTATGGTTTGAAGCCAGCCTGGAGAAGGAAATCTGTTAGACTCTAATCTCCAATAAACTACCAAAAAGCTGGAAGTGGAGTTGTGGCACAAGTGATAGAGTACTAGCCTTGAGCAAAGCATTTCAAGGACACTGCTCTGGCCCTGAGTTCAAGCCTCAGTACTGACACACACACACACATGCTTACATAAGTACACATATGCACATATTAATCAAGGAATCCAAAAAGTTGACTCTTGGACAACAAATTGATAAACTTCTTTCCCTGGTGCTAGAAATTCATATTCAGTAATACTTATTAGAGGAGATGGAACCTTAACTTTCTACTTTGAAAAGGTCTTACTTTATTCATTGGCTAGAGTGATAGAAAGATTTTGGTGGCAAGGACTTTTCTCCCTTTAGTGTCTTCTGTGAAAGCCAAGATTGAAAGTTATTGCCTTTCTGTTCGATTAACACCTCTTTCCAAGGGGTTAGAAACCTCACTTTTAAGCCAGATGGAAGAAACCAACTTTTCTCTATCACCTTAGGCATAAAGAAGCTCCAACAATATGATCTGATTTCGACATCTGGTAAGTTCAAATCTGTTGCAAGATGTGTGTGTGTGTGTGTGTGTGTGTGTGTGTGTGTGTGTGTGTGTGTGTGTGTGTGTGTGAATGTGTGTGTGTGTATTTACTGTGCAAAGTTAAAGAGGAGTTAATGTGTGAAATTCCTAATATTAGCATTTAAGGTAATAATGTATTCCATTGGTCAGCTCCCTTTAAGTAGTTTAAAAAGATGTAATAATCATGTGACAGGATTAAATGAAGCAGGAACACCACCATTTCAACCCTCATAATACGGTAAAGTGTAATATAACTATAATGAGAATTCTAAGTTTAATAGCACTGTATTTGCCATAGAAACTGAAATGTCCATGTGAATTTCAGCCACAATGAATAGTCTGATTGATTTCATGGAGTTGGTGGCTAACCACACCATAGGAATAAACAGTTTAAAGTTGAGAGAGAAAATAAAATATGACTCTTTTGTCAATTGCCTTTTTTTCCTGGTAGGCCTGTTAAGGGCTCTAGTCTAAATGTATGGTTCAGATCATACAACAGAAAAATAAAATTTTGAATCTTTGAAACTTCTCCTATAAAAATAACATAAACTTTCCATTTTCTTTTATCTTATAAACTTCAAGGAAAATATGAACAAAGAAAAAAGCCACTTTGAGAGTCCCATTTTACTTTAGTACTGTGTACAGTATGGTCAAGGATTTCTGATGCATTTGGTGTGGAAAATAAGACTGGACATTCAAAAGCTGGCTGACTCCAGAGAAGCAACTCTGAATTGTATTCTGCACACTGAAACAGGTTTTAAAGGACTTTGTCTTGTTTCAGTATCACAGAGCTTCTCTTCCCGACTCGAGCAGTTTGGCTTGACTCTGTAAGCTTTGTGTCGGGGCACAATGCTGTTCTTCTGGGTGGAGAGGAGTCTTTATTTAGAGTGCCACACAGAGTACTGCTAAGTCTCTACCCACTGCAGTCTCTTCATTCTTGACGAACATGCTTTAACATCTTTATAATTGTGATGATTTTCAGGTGGCCCACTTTTCTTTGTTCCCTTGTCTCTTTTTCAGGAATCCTTCATACCGGCCCAATTAAAAATAAATTAGTCTCAGTAAATGCCAAATATGCTCCCATGTCTGCATACAGACTTTGTTCCTTAATCCTACCTGAAAAGGCACAAATTCAAGAGACAGAGAAATAATTGGCTATGTAGATTAGCAATGCAAACATAATTTTTCAGATAGCTTCAACTTGATAAATATTTAATGTCAATAATATAAACAGAATAAACTTTTTAAATGCTTTAATTATTTCAGAGGTATTCACTTTTAAATGAGAAAAATACTAGATCTAAACATGATGTACTAATCTCTGTTTATTAAACCAGAGCACGTGTAGATTAAGGAAAGTTTATTTCCTTCCTGAGAAGGCCTGTTGGAGTACTGCATTTAATAAGTACTTCCCTATCAACATTTTACAAGTTCAAGTTTTTTTTATAAGTTTGTTTTTATTGTAAAAATACTGTAGAGAGGGGTTACAGTTACATGAGCAAGGTAATGAGTACATTTCTTATCAAGCATTGTTGCCTCCTCCTTTGTTTTTCCCCTACCATCCCTTCCCTCCCACCTCCTCAGCTACACTCCCCACTTCCTGAATTGTAGAGTTTGTTTTTCAACATTTTGTTTTTTATCTTCCCTTCCCCAAATTATACCAACATCAAATACAGTGAAAAGGGATTATACCATGCAGGAGGAACATACAAAGCAACAAAAAAAAATCACATGGTACCTTATAAATACGTTAGAAACAATAGCAAGCAAGAAAAAAAAAAACTACTCGTGTCCCTACCTTGGGACTCTGTCCAAACTCCGTCCAACGGGACTTCTACTGGCTTACATCATAGCTGTAGCATATTCATGGAGAGGGCAATCAACTGAAAGAGATGTTGGAGTGATAATGCAGATCAAGATGCATTGAATACATGTACTGCTTTGTTAAAGGGCAAAAAATTCAGAACATAACCTAAAAATTAAGAGAAATGAGGAAAGTGGTGGGGTGGAAGGGGTGGATGAGAATGTTGAAAGGGTGGCATTGATCAAGATGTTTTGTATTCATAAACTGCTGGGGTGAATAGCAGCTCCCTTGTATGTCTACTTAAAGAGGATAAAAATATCCAAAAAAAGAAAGAAAGCAATGTGCTTTTTAAAAATTGCAATTATCCTTTAAAATTAGTTTTCTTGATAAATGTAAGCCAAAACATAAGTGTAAAGGTCAAAATGAGGAAAATTAGGTTGCTCCAAGCTTTGCACCATTGTTTTTTGGGGTCATGGGGCTTGAACTCTGGTCCTTGACACTGTCCCTCTGCTCTTCAGCTCAAGGTTAGCGCTCTACCACTTGAGCCACAGCGCCACTTCCAGCCTTTTCTGTTTATGTGGTGCTGACGAATTGAACCCAGGGCCTCATGCGTGAGAGGTAAGCACTCTACCACAAAGTCACCTTCCCAGCCCTGCACCATGTTTCATACAGCCTGTCCCTTCGTGACTCGGTAGCATTCAGGGCCCTATCATGGGATTGTGACTGCTTTTCTAATAACATGTAGAATCTATCTCATCATCCAATGGTGCAGCAGGTCGTTCAAATAGAGCAAATGGCTACATGGATCACATGACCACTGTCTTTTTTTATTTTTTGTAAATCGTGGGCCTGAACTCGGCCTGGGCGCTGTCCTTCAGCTCTTCAGCTCAAGGCTAGCGCTCTATCACTTAAGCCACAGCGCCACTTCCACATTTTTCTGCTTGTGTGGTGCTGAGGAATCAAACCCAGGGCCTCATGCATACAAGGCAAGCGCTCTACCACTGAGCCACTTTCCCAGCCCTGGCCACCATCTTATATTATCCAACCGGGCATGCAATAATCATCCAGAGCATGTAGATGAAAGATCACATCAGCTGTGTTTTACCTCTATAAGTACCCCAGCACAAACTTCAAAACATATTTTAAGCTCAGTGTGACAAATTGAGTTCAAAACAGTCTCACAAATCATAGCTGAAATGCCTTCATTTCCACAATTGAAGAGAAAACAAAGATTTGATGGCCCTGACCTAATTTTCCTCATAATTTATTTGAGTAATAACAAATAATTTTCTCCATCTTAGTTTACTTCTGTAAAGCTTTTACATTACAAAGGTTACTTCATTTCTTGGCTACTCCTTGAAGAGTAGTTATGGCTAGAGTTATTTCAATCATACATTTTCAGAGAAGAGTCAATCCCATAAATTGATGAGAGCGTATAATGATCAATGTAGATAGATTGTTGGGATAAAATTGTAACATGTATTTATGTTAGTAGAAATAACAGGATTTATGTATAAAAGAAAGACACTTGGACTCAGACTCTCCCTTTGGATTATAGCATAAAATATTCAGTTATGTGCCTGATTCATATATCACAACAGAGTTTCTCTTTTGCATGTTCCTGATATTTGCTTAATAAATCTCTCCTCTCAGGCTCTAGGTTTTTAAGTATTTTAATTACTCTCTTTCTAATCTGTTTGCTATACTTTGGTTCCCTTTGTCATTAATTAAACAGATCTACAAATTTCAAGTTGTGAAATATGATACTTGGGACAAACTTTCTGTCTCTCTAATCACACACTGAAATAATTCACCTGGTTTTCTCTGAAACACAATATAGAGTGCTGGACTTGATGTATTGTTTTGCTCTGCTCTGTTGTCTAATAATATGATAAACTTCTTTCAGCCTTGAGATAAGATGGAAGAAAAATGAAAGGTTTAGAAACATGGCAACACTTGGGAATATAAAAAGCCATGTTAGAATTGGGATTTTTTTTTTAAGTCACAGACTGAAAAAGCTTGGACCTATTTACCATGAAATGCTCAGTGGAAGTACAAAAATACCATGTGAACTATTGAACATATTTTCTGAATTTGAAGAACTTTCCAGGCTTCACCCTCTTTCCTTGTCAGTAGCATCAGCCCACCCAGTCAATTGTTATTGTAGCATAAACATCTTTGTTTTGCATACATTTTATGAACCTTTTCAACTGACACAGAAGAAATAATTATAAATACCTGAGGTGGAAGAATCTTTGTCCATTGATCAGTACTTCTACTGAATTACCTTCTAGATACCTTATTGTTGTCTGTTAGAAACAATATTCTCCATCGCTGGGGATGTCTAATCTAGAAATTTCACCATGAATTTCAACTACATTTACACTTTCTTTGGAATGATATTAGAATGGTCCAAATTAAGACTGTTTTCATTTATCAAAACTATCCTACGTCTGTACAAATAATTTAGAATTTATTAAAATCTTATTTTCTGGCTTTTCTCATACACTATTTCTGATTGTATTCTTCTCTTGCCCTTACCAAGTTTGCCACTACTGCACATTTGTCCTTTTTTTTTTTTGTTGTTGTTGTTTTATTGGTCATGGGGCTTGAACTCTGGGCCTGGGCACTGTCCCTCCGCTCTTCAGCTCAAGGCTAGCACTCTGCCACTTGAGCCACAGTGCTACTTCCAGTTTTCTGGTACTGAATTGTAGGTAAGAGTCTCAGACTTTCTTGCCCAGGCTGGTTTTGAACCGAGATCCTAAGATCTTAGCCTTCTGAGTAGCTAAGATTATAGGTGTGAGCCACTGGCACCCGGCTCACATTTATCTTTTGAAATATACTTTTTAAGTTCCTTGTTACCCACAAAAAATTTCCTCTGCCTCTTGAATATTCTTTCATTTTGTTCACAATTAAGAATTCCTCAAAAATACACATGATTGTGGTTCAATTTACAATTTCTGAATTTTAAGATGGTATGGCAATGATACACATTCAATTTCTAAATTAAATGTACTATGGTGTTTTGCTAGGCTCACAATATGCCATATGATGCTGAGTCCATACAATGAACTATTTAATCATAAGAATAAACAAAATACTCTAGAATATACTGTTTTGCTAAGTGTGAGTTCATCAAATAGGTGAATTAAATTAATTTTAAATTGACAATATGTTCAATTTACCAAGGGGTGTTAAGATGTAAACACATTGGAAGTTGAGTAGCATTTTAAATAAAATAAGAGTAATTTTGTCACAGCTACGTGAATGTAGTTTGATATCATGGAAGTCAGTTTTGTCACATATATTTTTTCAACTTCTTTTCTAGACTTATATAACAGTCCTAAAAATTTATAAAGATAAATGAGACACATGATCTTCTTTTAACTGTCTAATATTTCAGGTAAGATGGATGTATGATCACATAGTTATAATAGGAGGCAAATGTAAACAAAAAAGGTGTGCTTTCACTATATTTGATGTCAGTATAACTTGAGGAGGAGATGGGGAAAAACCAGTTGTTTAAGGATACAGGTGGACCTGTTGCAACAATGAGAAGTACAAGTTGTCATGTCCAAAACGTGCTTTACAACGTTGGTGCGGGGGGGGGGGGGGCGAAGGGGGGGAAGGAGAAGGATTGGGATTGGGGGGGAGGGGGGAGGCTGGGAAGGGACATGAAGGGTAAACAAAAGGAGGAGGCTGCAATGCTTGGTAAGAAATGTACGATTTATCCTGCCCATGTAATTGTAACCCCTCTGTTCAGTATGTTCACAAATAAAATAAAATAAAATAAAATAAAATAAAATAAAAATTATTATCAGAAAAAAAAAGGTGAGCCTTTACATTTTTGTCAGATGATAGGGGAAGGGTATACATTAAACAAGAACATAGGTAAAATATGAGGATCTATTTTTTTCTCCCTCTTCTTTAATTTGTCTTACTCCCCTCTCAATTTCCTGAAGTTAGTTGGCAAATTATGCTTATAGGCCAACTTTATGTGTCACCAACTGTGGAGTTTTTGTTCAAATAAAGTTTTAATTGGAATACCACCATGTTATTCTATACCAAATATGTTGATCTGACTTTCACTTGTATCTTATGGATATTTCATTTGTTTCCTGTCTTTTAACATTACAATTAATATCAGTTATCTAAAAAAAAGTCTCTGATCTAGATCACATTGTAAAGATGTGGATTTTTTTCCATCCATTATAAGCCATCTTCTCAAGTCTTTGTTTTTTAAAATCAGGGTGTATTATACAAAATAAGGGTTTCATTAAGATATTTCCATATAGGCATATAATGTACTTCCTCTTACTTTTGCTTATTCTTCCATTGTCCACCTTTCCATCTCCCCAGTAGTTCCTTTCTTCCTCTCAAAACCCCATCTCCTTCCTCCAACAAGCTTTCACAAATGAGATGCTTATCTTTGTTAAACTGATTTGTTTCCATTTTCCAGCCCAGGACATATCTTCATCTTTCTTTGTGGCTGCATAAAACTTCGTTGTTTATTTCTTGATTTATTCATCTAGTGGTAGGAAACAAATTCTGATTCCATTAACTGGCTACACTAAACATGGTGTGTGCTGCAAGTGTGAAATACTGCAGCAAACACGAGTGTGCAGGTATTTTTCTAGTGAGCTGCCTTTGATTCTTTTTGGGCACATACTAAAAAGTGATATAACTGCATTTTTTGGAAATTCTATTATTAATTTTAAGAAACCCCTATGGTTCATTAAATTCTCAGCAGAAGAGAAGTCCCCTTTCCCCTACATCCTCACCAGCACTTGTTATTTTGTTTTCATGCTGACAGCCATTTTGACTTGAATGAGATGGAATCTCAAAGTCATTTTGATTTGCATTCTCCTAATGGCTATTAGGGAAAAGAAATCAGTTGAAAAATGTTTGCTCCGTTATATGGCCCATTATCATACCATTTGCTTATTTCTTAAGTTTTTAGTTCTTTATATATTCTAGATATTAATCTCATTTCAGTAATATGAGGCAAAGATTTTCTTCCATTTTGTAAGCTTGCTTCACTGTGTTGCTTTGCTTCTTTTGTTGTGCAGTAGCCTTTTAATTTGATGCACGCCTATTCATCATGTCTTGGTTTTATTTCCCAAATAATGCAAGAACATTACTTATTCCTGTATCGTGAAGCATTCTGCCTGTTTTTCTCTAGTTGTTTCAAAGCCATCTTTAAAAAGTGAAGTATTTCCATAGTTTCCAACTGCATTATAATCCATTTATTATTTTTTTTCTACTCTGGATTTTGTCACCATCAGGTTTTTAAAGAAATGAACAATAATTGATGCTCTACATTGGTGATTCTAAAGTATTTTTAAAAATCCCTTTGCATTTTGAATTCTCTTATATATTTAATGACCAATGGTCAGATATCCTTGACCCATTATAACTTCATTTTTGCTTTAGTTTACAGAGCAGTTTTCTGGTCTGGTCTTCATTCTACTTATCAACCTCTTTCTGAATCTTTTGCTATACTGTTATCTAGTATTTAAAAAAAATAAGCTGAGCGAGAACATGATGTCATAAGCCCTATTCAAAAATATATACATAGTAATAATTATTATCATTCTACTTTAAAATATGAGAGTAGTTTTGTAAATGAGCAGCAGATAGAGTTTGAAAGACTTTCAAGGAGTAAATTCCTAGAAAAAAAAAAGCTAAATCAAACCTATATTTCTATAAATGGGTCATTAAAATGATTCTCATGAGGACTAGAGATCTACTCTCATTTAGAAATGAGGATCCTATTGAAAATTAAAGACCATTTTGTTTTTCACATCATTGCAAAGGAGTTGGCTGTATAGTGTCTATGCCCTAGGACTTTAATGGAAGGCTGCATTTAATTTAATTTTATTTTGTGGATCTGGGACTTGAACTCTGGGACTGGGCACTGCCCCTCAGCTTTTCAGCTCAAGGTTAGTGCTCTACCACTTGAGCCATAGTGCCACTTCTGGTTTTCTGGTGGTTTATTGAAGAAAAGAGTTTCATGGTCTTTCTTGCTTGACTGGCTTTGAACCATGATCCTCAGATCTCAGCCTCCTGAGTAGCTAGGATTACAGATTGAGCCACCAGTGCCCAGCAGAAGGCTGCATTTTAGAATAATGAAAAACTTATAGAAAAAAATCCAAACAGCAATGAATTCAGGCTACTGTTTGGTTACTTTTAACTGTTCTTGTCTAGATTCCAGAACAAAAACAAGCAGAATGGATAGATTTGGAAAAATCACAGTTTGGCCATGTTAAGCACTTAAAAAAAAAAACAGCCATGTTTGAGAGAAGATTCCACAGAGCAATGACTTGTTAAAAAGATTAATCACTAATTGACTAAATGCTTCAATAATCTACAAAATCATGTTTCTGTGCCCATCACACACATTTCAAAGGCCTTCCCAAAGAGACAGTGCTATAATATTAAAATGGTTTTACCATTCACAATGCACTGGACAAAAACGTGATTGCCAAACAGTTGGCTACAATTTTTTTTTTTTTGGTCCGGTCGTGGGGCCTGAACTCTGGGCCTGGGCGCTGTCCCTCAGCTCTTCAGCTCAAGGCTAGTGCTCTACCACTTGAGCCACAACACCACTTCCGGCTTGTTTTCTTTTTGCTTATGTGGTGCTGGGGAATTGAACCCAGGGCCTCATGCATGCAAGGCAAGCACTCTACCACTGACCCACCTTCCCAGCCCCAGTTGGCTACAATTTTAAGACATTCAAGTGTGAGAGCAGTGTGGGAGAGTTTCGCAGAAGTGGCAGACAAACACCAACTCAGAACCTCCATGATGCCCCTGTGAAATGCTGGCATCAGGGAAGGGTTTAATAATAACATTTCTTTAGTCTAGTAAACCTACTACACTTTCTTCCTTGTTCCAATACATCATAGTTATTCAAGAGCTAACAACTTGGTTCAGTTCCTTGTCTGTTTCCCAGGCCTTTGCCTTCAAATATTGAAAAACTCTTTATCTTCTAGGATAGTCAGGATACCTTCAATTTACAAGGTGAAGACAAAAAGTCACTATTTTTAGGAGGAGTATAAGCAAATCCTTTGAGAAGTGGGCAGAAACACTGCTGGCTATCAGGACATTAGTAAAAAGTCCTTGCCTTCTGGTAGAAAGATAAAACCAATCTTTCTTTGGGACTGGCTTACTTCACTTAATGTAATTTTTTTTCCAAGTCTTTCTATTTCCTAATGAATGGTACAATACTCTTTCTGATGGAAGAGTTGAGTTACACATCACATTTTCTTTATCCATTTGTATGTTGAGGGTTAATTCCATATCTTGGCTATGGTAAACAATGCTACAGTGAACATGTGCTGGGAGCTTTCGTGTGGCTTTGTTTGTGATCTGTTGGATAAATGCCCAGGAATAGAATTACTTTAGTCTTTCGAGGAACCTCCATATTGCTTTCCAGAGTGATTGAACAAGTTTACATTCCTACCAAGAGTGTAGTAGAATTCCTTTTTGGCCACATCCCCACCAGCATCTGTTATTGTTAGTTTTCATAATGGCCATTCTAACTGGGGTAAGGTGGAAAGTCCATTTCTTTTATAGCCAGAGATGTTGAGCATTTCTTCAAGTGTCTATTGGGTATTCTTACTTCTTCTGAGAAGTCTCTTTAAATCTTTAGCCCAGATATCAATTGGGTTGTTGATTCTTTGAGGGTTCATTTGTAGGGGTGGGAGGGTAATATTTTGACCTTGAAGTGCATTCAGTTTCTCTCATTTGTGATAACTAGAATGTGCCTATAAATCTACAAGCATCTGGGTGCCAATGGCTCACTTCTGTAATTCAGAAGGCTGAGATCTGATGATTGAGGTTTGAAGCCAGCCCAGGCAGTAAAGCCTGTGAATCTCTTATTTCAAATAAAGAACTCAGAAAAGTCTGGAAGTGGCTCTGTGGCTCTAAGCCTTCAGCACAGCGAGAGGCTCAGGGACAGTGCCCAGGCCCAGAGTTCAAGCCCCAGGACCAGAAAAAAAAATCTGCAAGTAAACACACTGGATGCTTTAAAAATGGAAATCACACACACACACACACACACACACACACACACACACACACACACACACACACACACACACACACACACAATGGGGGCATCATGAATTGTACAGGTTTCTAGACATTCACACAGTGAAACCAAAGGAGGATATTCATAGGAACAAAGGCTCAATAGCCATGATTTTATGATCATATAAAATAATATAAATGATATAAAAATGGACTCCAAGAAAGGGAAACAAGAGGCTTTATGTTGTTATTTTTTGTTTTATTGTTGTCTTGTCTGCTAACTTATTTGACTTTGGGAAGGTAAGACAGGGAACAGAAAAGGTGGGTCAAGGTAAAAAAAATACAACAGTGGTACACTATGTGGAAAATGAACTATGCAACTTGTGGTTGGTAACTGGAGAGTAAAACTGGGAGAGAGAAAGGGAAGGGGTGATATGGTTCAAAAACAAGTGAACTCATTACCTGGCTAATGGAAATCGACACCACCTCTACAATAACAATAAAATATATTTTTAATAAAAAAGACAAAGTAATCCTAGTAAAGGAATAGGAAATAATTTTGGGCCAAGGATATTGATCTATTTTACAAGCAAGAATTTCTACTAATAGTGAAGGGATAAGAAACATTCTTGGTGCTGGGACCTCTTCCTGTCCCCATGAACAAGCAGCGATTGTCTGCTACTGTGACTATGGGGCAAGAATATTGAAAAATCTCTGCCACAAATGCCTAGATTGAACATCGTGCCTAAACCTGAAGCAGCAGCTAGAGAATAGACTCTGTTAACAAATAGTCTGGCATGGAGTAACAAACAATAACCAACTACTACTGCTCTGGAAGAATATAAACAGAGAATCTCATTTGGGGGTACCAACTTTCTAGTTCTGTGAAAAAAAAGGGGGAAAAAAGAAGGGAAACATTTCCAGCCATAAATGATTACTTAATACAATATAATAGTAATCTGCCATTGAAGATCCATCAAGATGGTAGAGCACTGAAGGTGACCACAGCAGTATCAAAACATAAATTCAACTTAGCTCTTGCCTAGTTTGACTGGAACATCTGTCCTAGTAGCTGTACAAAAGACAAGATCTCCTTATTTGCCAGTTAATTTCTATGTTTCCTAGTATCTAATGTTGTTCTAAACAGGGTATTAGTTAAATCCACAAGCAGACATAAAAATAGTAATTGGAGTAATAGAAAAAAAATTAAAGGGCAAAAGAAAGAAACTTGTCAAGAGATAAAGAAATTAATATGTTAAAATTGAGAAAGGTTTTGGATGATCCAGAACCATGAGAGTTTTTTTTTTATTCAAATGCAATGTAGAATTAGAATATCATTAAGGGTGACATAATTATTTTTTTAAAAATATTGTGACAAAATATGTAGAAGGCTTAAAATGCAAGCAACAAAGCACTGAGGAAAGCAACAAAATGTCTGAAAGTGGAAAGTTATATTGAGTGCATACATCTGGGGACTCAAAAACTTGTTTCTCCCAAAACTGCTCTATAGATTCAATTCTATCCAAACATGAGCAGCATATCTTGCCAACCACATGATCAGAGCTATTATCCTTTTTTTTTTTTTTTTTTAAATTTTGGTTTGTTGTGGGGCCTGAACTCTGGGCCTGGGCACTGTCCCTCAGCTCTTCAGCTCAAGGCTAGCACTCTACCACTTGAGCCACAGTGCCCCTTCCGGTCTTTTCTGCTTATGTGGTGCTGAGGAATTGAACTCAGGGCCTCATGCATGCAAGGCAAGCACTCTGCTGCTGAGGCAAGCACTCTACCATTGGGCCACCTTCCCAGCCCGCATGTTATCCTAGATAGACATTGTAGACAAATAGACATTGGAAAATTAATTCTTTTTTGGCAACTTAATTCTAAAATTTACATGCAAATGTAGAGTCTAAAATAGGCAAATAAATTTGCAAAAGAAAGTTGAAAGACTTAGGGTATCAGAATGTAGGTATTTTTATGAATAAACAATAGTCACGAAGTGATATATTGATATAAAGACAGATACTCAGAGTAATGGACAAGGATAAAGATTGCAAGGGACACACACACACACACACACACACACACACACACACACACACACACACACACACACACACCAAACCAATGTGCCAATGTGCTTCAGTAGAGAAAGAATAATTCAATCCAACAAAAAATAATAATTAAAATAGAGAGAGAGAGAGAGAAGGAAAAAGGAAAGAAAGAAGAAGAAAGAGAAAGGGAGAGAGACAGAGGGAAAGAAAGAAAAAAAGACATTCAATTATTCCTTCAGATTATACACTGAAAGTGACTCAACATGAATCATAGAACTAATTGTCAGAGCTAAAATGATTAAATAATCTCAAAGAAAATATAACAAAATCCTTCTTAACATTAGGTTAAGCAAAGATATCATACTTTTGACTTGGACATGAATAAACATTACTAAAAGTTTGACCAATCTGACTCCATTAAGATGTAAACAATTTTCTTCTTTGAAAAACTATTAAGAAATATAACAGGTAAACCTTGAGCAGGAGAATATTTCTAAAATGTATATCTGCTGCAAAGTTATATTCACAATGTATTAAAGAATTCTTACAATTCTATAACAATTATGGTTAAAAAAATTTGAACTAGCATTTAACCAAAAGAAGAATTATATCCTGCAAATTGGCAGATAAAAGTCATTCAATGTGATGAGTCAATGGAGAAATGCAAATTCAAACCACAAGACAATACTCTCATGATTTACTAGAATGTCCAAAGTAAAGACTACATATATAATACTAGCGGGGGTTGGAACAACTAGAGCTCTGTTGTATCTCTGACAGTAATCCATAATGGTATAGTCAATCTAATTTCTTCTGATGTAGTAGTCAGGAAAGTTCTGGGAATTTCAATGGAATGGAAATAAGATGAGGAGCTCTTGCATGAAAGAGGAGTAAACGTGAATGTCTTAAGGAAGGAAAGGGGTTAGTAGGAAGAAATGTGTTTTGTCACTCCTGCATCAGAAGTGAGTGCAAGTACCTCCAATCACCTTAGCCTCATAGAATAGTGTATACTGTTGGAAAGTACAACACAAAGGAAGGATTTTAAGCAGTGTGGTTAGTTAATCTAGATTGTTTGTATAAATGTCAGGCTGATGAAAGAGCATAGATGAACAAAATGAAGAGAGAAGGATAAAACCTTAGTAAAGACATGATCCCAGTGGCCTATATGAAAAATAATAGTGGGTCAGAATTATAGTGGTGAGAAGGCTGAGAAGTGACTGTATTTAAATACGTTGTGAGGTTGGTCCCTTTAGAATGTGCTGCTGTGTTGTACAATAGCAAAGAAGGGAAATCAGAATCATACATTATTTCTAGGTTCTTGGTCTTAGCAGCCGGAGAGATAGGAACATAACTCACTTAATTAAAAAAAGGACTCAGGATAAATAGCTTTCAGGGGAAATTCAAGAGTTTGTCCTGAAAACCTTAATAATGATGTGTCTAAGGAATAGTCAAGTAGATTCCTGAGAAGACATATATGCTAAATAGGAAAATTGATACAGGATTCTAGAGCTCAAGAGAGTGGTTAAAACTAGTGACATATTTGGAGTTATCAGAAAGGGTATGGATTAGAATCTATAGGCGCTGAAAATATTACATGGGCAGCTTGAGCTCTAGAGCATTCAAAATATAGATCTTGACAGGAAGAATAACTGGGAAAATTAAAAAAAAACAATAAGGATGCAGCAAGGATGTAGAAACACTGATGTCAAAAGAAGAATTTGAAAAGAAGGAAGAAGAATCTACTCTGTGGAAAATTACCAAGATAATAATTGAGGGAAAGAAAGGGGCTACTGAATTGGATGTTTTTTTTTAGTAACCTTGACAAAAGACAGCTCAGTGAAGTATAGGATGGAAGCTAAATTTTTCTAGGTGTTATTGAAGTTTTAATGTTACCATGAAAATTCTGAATAGATAGTGAAAACTTCCTGAGAAAGATACCATTTAGAAAAAAGTTCTTTAAAATCCTAGAGCATGAACTTTTGACTAATTCTCTCTTTTGGGATAGGTTTTAGTAAGAACAGGTTTAGGAAAGTGTTTGAAATAGTACACTTGGGAGTCTACTGTATCTGAATGGAGATCAGGAATAGAATGAGAAGAGCCTGAGGAATAAAATGAGGATTAGGAAATGAAAAGTGGCATTCTTGGCAAGAATAATGAGCAAAATTTTTGAATATTCTGATATTCCAAGCGGCATTGTTAACAGAAATTACAGATCAAATTGACTTTTAACTGCAATTTGCAAATCTAGCAGCCTTCATTCTACAAAATACAGTAGTAGCTCTCAAGAGACAATAATAGGTAGCAGCAGAGAAACAGCAGTTAGGGTAAGAGCTGAATTGGGTCTTTGAGTCACACTTACTCAGCCAAGTACTTCCTATTGTACTTGGCTCAGGTAGGCTGGGAT
This sequence comes from Dipodomys merriami, assembly GCF_024711535.1. Lineage (NCBI taxonomy): Eukaryota > Metazoa > Chordata > Mammalia > Rodentia > Heteromyidae > Dipodomys > Dipodomys merriami. Next base: position 23,480,994 of record NW_027202270.1, on the reverse strand, counting down.
CTTGCATTCTTCAGGAAAACCTAGGGCAGAGGGACGGTGGAGGTGGGGAACCAAGGGAGCCTATGCCTCCTTAAAGTTTCAGTTTGCTTATGTGGTGTTTGTCACAAGTGACATGTTGGTTTGTTCTGGTTTGGGTAGAATGTAGATTCCCACACAAAAGCCTCTCATAATCTTTGCTTAACACTAAATCTGTGCATTATTTGCTCATGCCATTTGCTGAATTCATACTATCTTTGCTTGTCATGTTACTAGAGAAAAAGAAATTTCAGCTTCAAAGTACTTAAAAGTGCTCCAAATTGCCAAGTATATTCTATGTTTAGGAACATGCCACATCTCATTGAAAAATTAGAATTAAAGGAACTCAGCAGCCAGATAAAAATCTACTTCAACCTGAAAAACTATTGAAAGAATTTTCAACCCCCGACTCATCTATTTTTTTTCACTCTTTGCTCTGTACTAACTTTGCAGTGCCATTTATATAATCTTTACTTGTATGCAAATTTATGTTAATGACATCACTGATGCTCCTAATCTAAATTGACAATGGGGTGAAAGCAATGTATTGTAATTAAAGATTTGTGAATATTGGCCTTTCTGAAAGGAATTTTGAAATACCAATGGGATTCAGTTGTAGATCCACTGTTTCAAGTGCATGAGGATTGAGTATTGGGGATTTCATTATGTATTCATTTGCCAGCATCAAACTTGTAATAAATGTGTGAGCAGAGGGCTTTGTTTACAAAAAACGGGTATATTGTTTGTTCCTGCCAGTCAAAATATTTCTACTTGGAAGTGCTCCTATACTAGCATTTCACTTCTAACAGCCTTTTCATAGAATTAACTTTAAATCCTAAGTGAAGATCAGCTCCCAGAATATTGACACTATAGATGCTACAATGGATACTTCTTGTGTGCTAATTATTTTGGGTATGTAGACACTTACCTCTCAGTGATACTAGAAATAAAAACTGACATGTAGAGTATAAACTCTCAGAACATTTACTGGAGGCTTTTCCTCAAGAAAGGGTTGCTGAAGTGAAGGGATACAAGGAATGGGTTGAGGGAAGGACTTTAGGGGGGTAAAAGAGAACACTGAGAGACAGAGAGAGGGAGAGGGAAGGAGAGAGAGAGAGAGAGAGAGAGAGAGAGAGAGAGAGAGAGAGAGAAATGGAGAGTTCATTCCATCTCTAATTCTGAGAGCATTGCAAAAGAACTCTATTCTTTATGTTTAAAAAATAATAATTTAATGTAAGATACAGGTGAGTCACCAGTTCTTCTTAGAATAACTCAGGTATTCATGATGTACCTAGCAGGTTTTGTCACTGTGATGAGGGACAAAGGCCAAGGGCCCTGTACATTCCTTGACAAGGGAGGGTTTACTTTGGAGAGTAATAGTGAGATTTGTACTATGCATTGGGATGTACAGAACCGAGGTGAGCAGAGATCTGGGGAATATAAAACAGGTATGAAGTAAATCATGCACGCATAGCCCAGAAATGGCTCAAAATGGCCCTTTTGTGGTTATTACCTTAGTCCTTATGTTGTAATCCTGCAAAAAGGGTAAGAAACATGTCTGTATTTAAATGGTGCCCAAAGCATTTGCATTTGCAATCATGTTCAGTCATGTCCTCAAGTAACTTTTAAGGGTTCTCCTCTACTTAATAGCTTATGAATTTTACCTGCATCTCATGAATCCGATTAAAAATCTAGGAATGAGCTTTTTGCACATGCACACTATGGCTTGAGTTATATAACCTGGACTTACCAGTCAAAACCTAATTAGTTTAACCACTTCCAATGTGGGATGTCCTATAAACCCTCCATAGAGATCAAAAGACAACTAATTTAAGCTATAGAGCTATTGAGTGTTTAACTTGAGCTCACTGTCCCTGGACAGTGTAGCTTCAGTGGCTTGGCAAATGCATTCCTTGTCTCTTGGATCAATTATTTGATGGTTAATCAAGACCAGAATTGGACCAGATCATGATTCATCACTAACAACAGGATTTAAATTAAGGGTTCTAGAATCTATCCATCTCCAGAACCCATGATGGTCCCCGTCTACTTCTTCAGTATATTTAATAAAGTTAATAATTCCCTTTAGGGTCTTAGCCAATTGGGAAGTAGGTGAGAAATGGATGGAATTTTTAGGAAGATATTAACTCAGAAGTCCCAGGATTATAGAATAGTTGATTCTAGACTAAATGTATCCCTAAACAAATGATGTATCTAATAACATGTTCAATTCCTTTTTAAAAAGTGTTCTTAATGTCCATAGACTTTCTGTGCCCACACCTCACAGCTAGCATTGTATATACTCTGTATCATCTTCATATAACATTGACTGAGATGGGTCGTGCTATAGGGCTGTCATGTACTTTGAGCAGTTTGGCTGGTCTGTGCAATGGCATTGCTGTGAACCATCAGCATGGTGAGCACATGCCTACCATTATTCCTGTATCTAGCAAATTTCTGTCTTTTTAAAATTCTTAGGACAAATAGGTCTCTGCTGGACAAATAAATAGATATTCAATGATCTATTTTTCACTTACTGTCTATTTTTCTAGCAAGAATCCCAAATGATGAATGTTTCTATGTGCCTTTTGTGTTAATAACAAAAAGTCAATTGTAGGTAGCATTCTCTTTTGTGGTTGTTGTTGTTGTTTCTTATCATCAACTCTTAGAGTCAAGCTGTTTATTTTGGCAACACCTTCCATTGAAAAAAGAATCTGTTCTGATAATTCTGTGAATGTAAACAGATAAGCAAGCTCCTCACAGTATAGAACTTTCCCAGTGCACCATCTAGATTTTACTGTTACCAAAGTTATGGATTTTAGGAAATACACAGGTCATACACACACAAAAAAGTAACAAAAATACATACAATGACCAACTACAAAAAGCAAAGACACTTTTCCAAGAAAGCATGCAATGCAGTAACTCCTGTCAAAAGCAACCATGCCATCTAGAAAGAATAAACACAAAAGGCAAGCCTGCATAGAAGCACATGTACATACAGTTATTTAGAAGCACCAGAGAGTGGCCCAAAACAGGAAGAAAAGAGTGTTGAAAGATTAGAGCTCAGTGTGCTACAGCAGTATCACCCAAGGAATCAGTGGTTAGAGCACAGGTTGAAAAGGAGCTGGAAACTGAGAAGAAATATCCCAGAGGATTAGAAAGTGCATGGAAAAAGAGTCTTCACAATTGCATAGGACAGATCTCTAATCTATGCATGAATGGGAGACATTCAAGCACTCCTGGGAAAATGGTGGTTAAATGAAAGTCCTGAGCAGAAGTTTCAGCAGCTCCATCTCTCTAGGGAAAAAGGAAGTTTGGCATTGGTCTTTATTGAGTAAGAGATGCCCTAAGATTAAGGGAAAATTTAAAACATATCCTTCAGTGTAAACTGAGAGGATGGGGGATGAATGTAATCAATGTTCTTTATGAAAATGGAACCATGTCCTTCCTGGTATTGGTTTGGGAAGAGAGAGGGGATAAAAGTGACTAAAGGAGTGTGAGACTGACCAATGTGCATTGTATACATATGTGGAGACCTCAAAATAAAATATCACGCACGAATCATTGATGCTAATCTAAAAAAATGTGGGAAATGGGATACAAAAACTTAAAACAGGTGATCCAAGAGAATACATTAATAGGTTACCAGAAAAAAGTTTAGTAAACTGTTAGGAAAAGAAAAAAATACTGTTTACATATATCAAAAGAAAGATAAGGAAGAAAAGGTAAAGGGAATTAAAGTAGAGTCGTTAAAAAGAAATAGTCTAGGAAGTGAAACTTTAAAAAATGGTCTGAAATTTAAAAACATGACTAAAGGGTTTTAATAGTATATTAGACATTCAGGTATTGGTGGTTCATGCTTGTAATCCTAGCTACTCAGGAGACTGAGACTGAGGATCAAAATCCAATGCCAGCAGGACTCTATTTCCTTTTAACTGGAAAAGTGTCATGCTGGAGGCTTGGCTGAAATGGTAGAGCACTAGACATGGGCAAAAAAATCTGAACAAGAATACAAAGCCTAAATTTAAGCTTTGGTACAGGTATTAAAATTTAATATATTAGCCAAAATTTTCATGAATTTGATGACTAGCATGTAGAAATCTGTTAAGCAACAACATGGAAAGTAAAGTTATTGAAAAAATATCATCAATAGACTCAATGATATGAAAGACAAAATGAATGTTGAGAAACACATAATTGGAGGTCCAGGGGGAAAAGAAGAAATAATAGCAAATAAAATATTTGGAAAAATAAGAGAGAAAAGCTGCAGGATCAAAGGAACAGATAGCATAAGGAAAAAACCAAACAGCAAACTGTAGTACTAAGTATGACTAGATTTGTTATCATATTAAAATTGATTGTGTAAAACATTTCCATAGAAAAATGGTTGTCACACTGAATAAAAACAACATTCAACTATGTATCATTTAAATAGACTCAAATGACACAGACAAGAATAAAAGAGTATAAAAATAAATATTAGGAAAATATAAGGAATTTGGAAATGGGCATGATTAAATCCATACCATAGTCAATAACAAGAGAGGGGAATTCAGAAATACCAATGGTTTATATTCATTTATCTTTCATCTCTGTGACAAAATAACTAACATGAACAACTTTAAAAGACAGAGGATTTACTTTGTCTCACAATTTTGGTCCATGGTTAGCTTTTTCCATTGCTATGGGTCTGGGATATGGCAGAGTAACATGGCAGCAATGTGTGGTAGAAAAAATGTAATCACTTCATGGTAGCCAGGAAGCAGAGAAGAAACAATAGAGGTGCAGGAAGCAAAATAAGAATCGTTATAGGCATGCCTCCAGAGACCCACTTTCTCTACCCAGGCCCTAGCTCCTAAACTTTCCAAAATAGTGTCACCAGCTAGAGAATAATACACCTTCATCACAGGAGTCTGTAGGGGAACATTTCATATTCAAGTCATAACTGAGAAAAATTTTATCATGATAAAATACAATTTATTGGTAATGACTATCCTAAAAGTACCTGCACCTAGTAACAACTTACAGAAATACATGGAATTAAACCCAGAGTACACTGGAATATCACCAATCTACTTTTTTAAGTAGACATTTATAAAACATTAAATGTACCTGTTTTCTTCTGTACATGAAACAATCACCAAATTAGGCCATTATTCCAAAAAGAATCTCACATTTAATACAATGATTCAAAACATGTCCTTTGATCGCAGTAGGTATCTGAAATTTTCTCTACAGTGTGAAAAGTTACACAGCACACTTCTAAACTAGCAAAGAAAAATATCACAAGAAAAATTAGGAACTATTTTCATCTATAATTTTTACAGCAAATTGAAATTTGAGGGATATAAATAAAGAGGACTTGAAATCTTCTGATCTTCAAATACCATTAACATGACATGAAAAGCTTCAAGACATTGGTAAGGAAAAAAAATTAAAGATGTACAGAAGACTGGCCATCTTCAAGAATTAGAGAACTGAATATTTCTAACATGTAAATATTCTTCAAACTAACATCAGATTCAATGTCAGCCCAGTGAAAAATCTCAGGTAGGCATCTTCAAGAATCAGAGAACCTAATATTGCTAAGGTATAAATATTCTCCAAATTAACTTCAGATTCAATGTTAGTCCAATAACAATCTCCATCAGTTTTAATGGAGTATAAACTGACTATACAAAATTACAAAGACTTTAAGTCAAGTAAAAATATGTAGAGAAATGTGATTGATTTACTAAAATTAAAAACTATCTTGACAAAGAGCAATGTTGGAGGACTTGTACTCTCAGATTATTATGGCAATACAGAATGTGCCATTTATGTAAAGATAGTCAAATACCTCAGTGGAACACAAAAACTTACCCTACACTCATTTCATTCTTGAATATTTTTCCAAGAGAAGAAAAATGTGCATCAAATACTTGGAAAATATTCATGGCAGATTTTGTTCTAGACAGCCTAAACCTGAAAATATTTCAATATCTTAATAGATATTGATATATTTACTTCCTTGGACTATTCTGAGCATAAAACACTTAGACATGCAGAAACATGGAACTGTTTTAAACATTGAGCCAATAAAGTCATACACCAAAAAAGACAATCTGAACTTGTTTATACCAATTCTAGAACAGATAAGGAAATGGGGGAAAAAATGAGTGAAAAAGAATGTTATGAAAAAGTCTTCATTTTAGCACTAGATTGAAATGGTGATTACAGAATATGTATACACATTCCCAAACACATAAATTATGTAAATAAAAGTCGGTGTCTTCAATTTGATCAAAATATTTAAAATTACTTTTAGAAAAAGTTATGGAGGATTTTTTAGCTATTGTTTTACTTTTTCTTGTTAAGTTAGTAATACATTTTCAAGATCTTGGGGAAATGATACAATTGTGAATTAAATCTGATTTATGGAGTTAAGTGTTATCACTGAAAATAGGGAATCTCAGACTCTATAAGAGAGAAACATGGGAAAAATTATGCTCTGTTCTTATTTATTGTATAATGGAGAATTGATTTTGAGAATTTCATGCTATAAAGTTCAGTAAATTAACTGGGCTGTCTTCAGATGTGGTTTCTAGCTGTTTTCTGATTTTCTCAAGAATTGAGGCATGGTAAAGACTAAGATAAAAGAATTAGGGTATTTTTATTCTTTCTGGAAGAAAAAAAATAACAGAGATGCCAGTGTTCCCTCTGTATTCTTTGGACTTTTTATTATATTCTAGCCATCTTCCAAATCTATAAGTCTAAATTTAATGAATATTTCCCAAGGAAACCACAGAAAACCATACTATCTAGTATGTGGTAAGTTCGAAGGGCCAAGAATGTATACCCTCTCCTAACAATTTATTTGAAATGACTTTTGGGAGATGGTTTATAAGCATCACAGATCCTGGCCTGTGCAGGAAAATCAGATGCATGTGGTTTTGCAATACAGTATTGCAGTTTATTTTTACTGGGTTGTAATCTGGTTTAATATTTGGCTGCTCCATTTAATCTCATTTGATCTCTATTCATTAAGCATCTTTGGTGGGTCCTGGGGAAATTGAGAGGTAACATTCCTCCACCATCCTCTGGGCATTTTGAAAACAGTCTCAAAACAACTAAGAAGTTGAATAACAACACAAAAACTATAGCTGGAAATTAAATCTGAGTAATTCTTTACAATTAGTTTGGTTAAAGAGTCATTATTTGTGCATACTCTACTGTTGTTAAACTTACCCCAAGACCAATTCTGTAGCCAGATGGCTTATAGAAATTTGTAAAGTAAAATCAAAGTCAAAAGACTCTTCTGGGTTGGGAATGGGTTTGAAGGTAGCCATACTCACTTGGTTTTATTATGGTTAGCATTCTTAGAAGTGTCTCAAAACCCTTTGTTTTGACTTCAATTGTTTTTCTTGGTAAATGTCCACATAGTTTGGTTATACACTTAATAGCACAAACATGTTTTTTCAATATCACAGAAAATCTTTCACCCTAATAATTTAGTGGATGTCAATATGGAATGTATACTTGTTACATGCTACCTTTAAAAAGTCTAATAAATAGATCAATATCACATAGATTTTAATCACATTATACTTAATTGTATAGACTAACCAAAAGTATAGATGTTTTAACATTTTAGAGCTACAAGGCTATTCTGAAATCTTAGGATAAAAATTATTATAGCAAATACTTTATTTTTTTTAAATAGAGGTAATACTCTCTAATATTCTCTTTTCACAGTTGCTAACTGATAACTAAGTTGTATGTCAATGTTTTGATTTAAGTGTTCTTTATTTCCTCTTGACTTTGGTTTAATCCTTTTTTTTTTTTTTTTTTTTTTTGTCAGTCTTGGGGATTGAACTCAGCCTAGGCGCTGTCCCTCAGCTCTTCAGCTCAAGGTGAGCGCTCTACCACTTGAGCCACCGCGCCACTTTCAGTTTTCTGGTGGTTTATTGGGGATAAGAGTCTCATGGACTTTCCTGCCTAGGCTGGCTCTCAACTGTGATCCTCAGATCTCAGCCTCCTGAGTAGCAAGGTTTACAGGCGTGAGCCACCAAGCACTCGTCTTGGTTTAATCTTTTTGAAGTGTTGAGTTGTTCTCCATGGTTTTTCTTACTAAACTTATATACTAATGCTAGCTCACAACTAGATAAATTATGTTCCCACTTGTAAGGCCAACTGCTTTAGCTCCTTTCTGAAAAGTGTTTGGAGTATTTAACTACATAAAACTTACTTTGCAGATAATAACAACAACAACAACAACAATAATACAAGCACAAAATTTTGATGTTTATGTCTTGATATATTTTAATTAGGATGATCAGCTTCTCTTTTACTTTCTCTATCCTCCTGTGATGGTTAGTGTGTTCCTAATTTCCTTTAAAGTGTATTGAGCAATGTGTGTGTGTGTGTGTGTGTGTGTGTGTGTGTGTGTGTGTGTGTGTTAGATTTACTCTGCTAAATTGGAACTACATCGGTTGGCTATATCATTGTGCCGGGCTCTGCTTTTGATGTTATCAATAGCTCTGTAAGTAAAAATTGAGTGTCGTTTCTATTTAGAAACCCATCTCTGGCAAGATGCCAAACAAGTCTCATTTGGGATCTGGTGACTGATAGACAAGAAAATCACAATTTGGAAAAGATTGTACATTGAATTCTAATTCAAAGCAAGAGGTTTGGGGTTGTTGTGCTTTTATTTTTTGTTTTGTTGTTGTTTGGGGAATTTTACAAACTCTGATTCTGTCATGAGAAATAAGACAAGACAGGTACAGAATTGTTTATTTGGTTTAGTCTCAGAGATACCAGCCTAAAATATACTGATGCTTATTATCAGTGTAACAGAAAGTTAGTCTTCCATGAAAATACTGATTCTTTTTGTATGTGTTATCTGCAAGCAAACCTGGTTTACATGACAATTGTTGGTCGAATCCCTAAACCCATTAAAAATTAATTTATTATTTGTCATGTTGTAATTTTTCTAAGTTAAAAATGAATTTATTCACTTTTTTTGTGATTCAACCCTTACTGCTGTGTAGAAAACTTGACATACTTGGCTTTCGTGTGTTACCTCAAAGTTCATATGCTTAAGGCCAAATTCAACTGTTTCTTCTTTCTCTACTTATGCAAAATGAAGCTATGGAAATTATCTGATTTCTTTTGTAGGAAATTTTGAGGTTATTTCAGTTCATATATATATATACATATATATATATATATACATTAAGGAGAATCATATTTATAATTCCATGACTCTGATTTTCTTTTTGTCTATATTTACAGGTCTACCACTTTTTCCTATAAAAGGAATCTCTTGCTACAATTTATCCATATACTTCTGTTTCTAGGTAAATCTTACTCCAAATCTCATTCCTTCCCTCCTCAGTTACTGTATTTTTTTATTGTGAAAATACCATACAGAGGGGTTACAATTACATGGGCAAGATAATGAGTACATTTCTTATCAAGCATTGTAGCCTCCTCCTTTGTTTCCCCTTCCCATTCCTTCCCATCTCTCTCCTCCCCTTCCATGTCCTCTCACCCCCCACCCCTCCCCCTACCCCCCACCCTGCACCAAAGTTGTAAAGTTCGTTTTTCCATCTAACCTCTTGTACATCTCATTGTTGCAATGTGTCCACCTGTATCCCTATTTAAACAATTTGTTTTTTCTCTTCCCCTCCACAAATTATACCAACATCATATACAATGAAAACAGGGGTTATACCGTGGGGAAGGGACATACAAAGCAACAAATAAATATCTTATAAATATGTTAGAAACAATCGCAAGAAAGAAAAACCATTAGAGTCCTTATCTTGGGATTCATTTTGCTTAACATCAACTTATCAGTTACTGTATTTCTGAATAATTTCCTCCCATCTGCTCAATCCTGAAATCCATTCCTTCCCTTCCCTTCCCTTCTCTTCTCTTCTCTCCTTCCCTGCCTCCCTCCCTCCCTGCCTCCCTGCCTCCCTCCAGTCTGCCTTCCTGCCTTCCTTCCTTCCTTCCTTCCTTCCTTCCTTCCTTCCTTCCTTCCTTCCTTCCTTCCTTCCTTCCTTCCTTTCTTCCTTTTTTTCTTTCTTTCCTTCTTTCTTTGCTGGGTCTTGGATCTAGGATTTGAGCTTTGTCCTTGAGCTTATTTGCTCAAGGCTAGTGCTCTACCACTTGAGCCATAGCTCCTGGCTTTTGGTAGTTAACTGTAGTTAAGAATCTCATGGACTTCATATCTCAGCCTCCTAAGGTCCATGACACCTCATGGACCTCTTCTTCTTAAAAGATATTCAGTGAGGTTCTAGTTGCTAGGCAATCATCAATTTTTCATCAGGTAATAATTTGGTAAGTATTGGTACATAGGAATTGGTCTCTATGAATTATTACTTATAAATTATTCCTTCGGACTGTGCTTTACCATATTCCTGGGATTCTCCTTCATTGTATAATTTATTTTGTTTTGTTCAATACCAGATCTTTAATATTCCAATAAACCGGAATGGGGGGGGGGAATGTAATAGTTCCTAAGTGAATGACCAGTTAAACACTTCCTACTAACAATTCATTGAGCTTAATTTTGGGATAATAGCTTCCCTGCTTGATTACTAATCTCTATCCTTCTCTCTTTCTCTGGGCCACCATATTTCCTTCATTTAGGTTGTCTGCATGGGCTCTGTTACTATATCCCAGATTGGCTGATTATATCTATATTTTGGAGGCCTTCTCTTCTTATAGAGACCTTTATACACTGACACACCTTTGTTAAATGTAAGAAAGAAATTTTATACACTTAAAATGCCTAAAATCTAAAAACATATCTAGTAGGTTGCAAAATGAGTGTGTATGTGTGTGTGCGCGCACGTGTGTGTGTGAGTGACTTTAGGAAATGACATGGAACTGTTTAACCAAATGAATACCAGGAAGCGGAAACATGTTGTGGGGGAGGGCAGTGTGTACTCATAACCTGACTTATGGAATTGCAACCTCTTTGTACAACTAACTAATAATAAAAATGTTTTTCATTTGGGGCTATGTAGTATATGACATTTTTCATTTAATTTTAAAATCAAAGTAGTGAGGATGACTTTAAAACAGAACTCTAAAGAATCTTGCTATACCCACTTAAATTCACTAGCTAAACTCATCTTTGAAATGATGAATAATCAGTGTTTTCTATAAACCATTTGTATAGACTTCACTTCCTTTATAGTATAGTGCCTCCCTTTTATGTGCTTGCGACATATAGGCAGAGAACATTCAAGGATGATATCCTGTCATTGATAGTATTGTTTAATATTTTATGTACTTCATGTGTGTTCTGACTGTATTGCTATTTATAAAGGATAAGACCTATTGTACAAGGCCATAATTTGCAATTGAGGTAGAAATCTTGAGGTGTCTCTTAGAAGTGCCACCTTCTGATTTGGTGCCAGAGTATAATGGACAGCCACTTTTATGCATTGTGCCACACTGTAAGTGAGATCACACCAATTACCAAGATTATAACTGGCTTTCCTTGTTACTCCTCAAGTTTTCGTTTGATCCAGTGGTTCTTTCAGAGTGAGATACCAAGTCTAAGAATGTTTCCACAAAGTATTCACTTCCTTCAGCAATAATAAGTGTTCCCCACTGATCCGATGTGCTATGTGAATGTAAATACTCTTTTATGTTTCTGTAAAGCATAGTTTCTGCATATCAGATTGCTGGAGACAAGCTAGTTCTCTTTTCTCTCTACTTCTGGACAAGGGGCAGAGAAAATAAACATATTCACATACTCTCTCAGGGAAGCCTTTCACTGGGGAATATTAAGTGTTTGCAAGAATCAGCAAAATGGTATATTTCTTTCTTACTTGAAATTTCCCTGAAAGGTCAAATAAATAGGAAGAGAGTAAGACATAAGAAATAAATATTTGCATGTATTGCATTGAGACATTAATACTTAGAATTATACACATTATTCTGTTACAGAAGTATTTCGAATCACTGCCTTATATAATCTTTTATGAATCCTGAAAAAAGGAAAAATATATTGTAAGATTATTAAGACATGATTAAGATTATTAAGACAATATTAAGACATTAAGACATAGGTAATATAGTGAGTGATCACTTGCCTAACATTATGCTTTGTCTTTTTTCAGGGTCATTTTGATACTATTGCCAGTAACTGGCAATAAATACATTTTCTGTCAATTTCTTTTTTTTACTGGGAATCCAACACATGCATTTGCTGATAAAAATTTAGAATAGCACTGAACTGGCATTTAATGATCAGGGGTTTTGTAAAAGAAGGATATACATAAGCATTTACATGGCAAAATGTAGAAATAAAGCTTGAATTTGTTAGACATAATTTAATCTAATCTACCACACTCCTTTATACATGTTAATGATATACGTTATAGATTGCATAAGAAATGTCCACTGAAGCCCCATTGCCTGATGGTATTATTGGAAGGTAGTGGAAACGTTAGAGGACGAGGCCTTGCTGGAGCTAGTAATTCACTGGGAGCATGTTTTGTTGTTCTTTTTTTTGTTTTTTGGGGGGTGGGCATCGGTTGTGGTATCGAACTCTGGGCCTGGGCATTGTCCCTGAGCTCTTCAGCTCAAGGAGAGACCTCTACTACTTGAGGCACAGTGCCACTTCTGGTTTTCTGGTGGTTAATTGGAGATAAGAGTCTCACAGATTTTGCTGCTCAAGCTGGCTTTAAGCCATGATCCTCAGATCTTAGCCTCCTGAGTAGCTAGGATTACAGATGTGAGCCACTGATGCCCTGCTTGGGAGCATGCATTTCAAAAGGGGATATTGTGTTCTCACCATCTCTCTCTCTCTCTCTCTCTCTCTCTCTCTCTCTTTCTCTCTCTCTCTCTCTCTGTTTCTCTCTCCCCTTTCTCCTCTCTCCTCTCTCTTCTGTGTTTCCAGGTGCCATGGGGCAAGCACCTTCTCGCTTTTCCATTCTTTGGCCTCCATGTTCTGCTTTGTCTCCCGTCCAAAGCAATAGAGCTGTCATTGGCTGAGATGTCTGAAACAGAGTCAACATAACTCACTCTTCCTTTAACTTTTTAATATCAGATATTTTTTGATAGCAACAGAAACTAACAGGACATAGTCTCTCTTTTTTCTGGGTACAGTGATTTTTCTGACCTAAAAAATATGCCTCTGTTAAAACAGGAAAGTCTAAACTTTTATATTAGGGACAATTCAAACACAGACATCCAATAGAAACATTTACAATCTAGTATGTTGAATGCATTTTATAGTGTTTTCATATATTTTATGGTTACAAATATGGCCAGCATAAAGATGCAATGTTTCGTGTGCAATGTTGGAATCAACTTTTCCATCTACAATTTACCATCATAGTGATTTGTTTCAAAATACTTTTGTGGAATAATATACAGAACATTGAACTGAGAATTCTGCTATTTTATTATCAGAGGATCCTTGAGACAAAACATTTTCTTTTTTGAATAGTCTATTTAAAACTCCTCAAAATGTAGGCAGTAATAATTATATTTGGTATTCAGAATGTTACTTTTGAAGTAGCTAACACAAATTTTATGTTTGACTTTTTCCTCACATTTTCCATTCAGAGTAAATTGATAGGTCTCTCATTCTCCTCCAGCTTGGTGGTTTTAAAGAGACCAATAACAGAAAAACTTCCTTGGGTACAAGGGTTACTTGTGTTTGATCAGCACTTCTCTTCTCTAAACCCATGTCAAGTTGTCCTGACTCCATAGGTCAGATACTCTGTCGTTACATCATCAAAGCCCTGTGATGTAATACTCTCACATTTGTAGAGGCCCAATGATGTAAAATGATCATATTTCTTTTATCACCTCTTCTTTTAGACTTTATTTATCTGGCTTCCAGGAAGTAGGAGATCTTGTTAGGAATTGTTTTCCCTGACTGACTGAGGAAATCTATTCACCTAGCCCTGGCCCAGTGACCTTCATTTTCCATTTCCAGATATAATAGGCTCTTTCAGCAGGACCTGACAATCTCACAATCTATAAGCCATTAGCTTATACTGAACCTATAAGAATCAATCCCAGCATATGTGGGATTTCAGTTTTATTGCCCAAGAGTCCATAATGAATATTATCCTTCAATGTGACAAGAGAGCAAAGGGTTCTAACTTTTTTGACCTTCTGACTGGATTATTTTGAAGTGTTTATTTGCTTAGTGACAACTCTGAAGCTCTAAAAAGGCAATAATAGGTCTTTTTTTTTAAAGACACAACCTCATTGACTTGTTTAGAATGGTTCTTACTTTGTACTTGAGTTTAATTTTGGTTTCATTCTTTTTATTGTGAAAACACTGTACAGAGGGGTTGCAATTACATGAGCAAGGTATGAGCACATTTCTTATCAAGCATTGTTGCCTCCTCCTTTGTTTCCCCATACCATTCCAGCCCTCTCTTCTCTCCCATCCCCCCACCCCCTCTGCCAAAGTTGTAAAGTTCGTTTTTTGACCTAACATCTTGTACATCTCATTGTTGTAATGGGTCCACCTGTATCCTTATTTAAACAATTTGTCTTTTCCTTCCCCTCCACAAATTATACCAATATCAAATACAGTGAAAACAGAGGTTATACTGTGGCGGAGGGACATACAAAGCAACAAAGAAAACATCTTATAAATATGTTAGAAACAATCGTAAGAAAGAAAAACCATTAGAGTCCTTATCTTGGGGTTCATTTTGCCTAACATCAACTTATCTGACCTTTTCTGCTTGTCTCAGACATATACGAGTTATTGAAAATAAGGGAAACCATGGGACCTATGTTTCTTTGGGCCTGGCTTACTTCACTTAATAGAATTTTGTCCAAGTCTTTCCATTTCCTAACAAATGGGGCAATGCCATTCTTTCTGATGGAGACATAGAATTCCATTGTGTATATATACTACATTTTCTTGATCCATTCATCTACTGAGGGGCATCTGGGTTGGTTCCATATCTTAGCTATGGTAAATAATGCTGCAATAAACATAATTGTGCTGGTAGCTTTAGTGTGGTCTTGTTTGTGATCATTCCAAAAGTGGAATTGCTGGGTCATAGGGAAGCTCTATGTGGAGTCTTTTGAGGAACCTCCATACTACTTTCCAAAGTGGTTGAACAAGTTTACACTCCCACCAACAATGCAGTAGGGTTTCCTTTTGTCCACATCCCCTCCAGCATCTGTTGTTATTGATTATAGCCATTCTAACTGGGGTAGCTGATATCTCAGTGTTGTTTTGATTTGCATTTCTTTTATGGCTAGGGAGGTTGAGCATTACTTCATGTGTCTATTGGCCATCCTTTTCTTCAGAGACGTTTGTCTGTAAGTCTTTCGCCCACTTATTTATTGGGCAGTTATTTCTTTGAGGACTTCTTGTTGGGGGATTTAATTTTTTGAGTTCCAGATATATTTTAGATATGAGACCCTTGTCTGTTGTATGGCTAGTGAAGATCTTCTCCCAATCCATGGTTTCATTCTTGCTAATCGATCTTCCATCTCACATTTGGGAAAACAATAGGTATGGAATGTTGAATTTGGTTCATAGTAAATCTGTCTTCCTTAGTAGGTAGAAAAGACTCACTCTGATGAAGAAAGCATAGAAGATTCCTCAGTATGAAAATACTCAGAAGTAGCATTACAAAAAGTTATTCTAGCATATTTTCTTTAATATTTCATTCTTGATTATATTCTTTTCTACACCACTCAAATTCAGAGAGAAAGGTTCTGTTTGAGATGATAGAAAACTCTTTAAATCTTTTTAGTTTTATTATTGGTTTTGAAATTTGTGAAGTGTCCCTAATACAAGTAAAATATATTAGCTTAAATGTTTTTAAAGAAATATAAATAATTTTAGCTCCACTACTAGTTCCTACTAGTGTAGGAAATAGTATTACTCTCTTTATTATTTTATGCCTGAGTCCAAGACTATAGTATTTGATAAAATACCATCTTGATTTCCTTATTTCCTTGTCTTCTTACTGTTTGGTAGGCCTATGTAGTTCTTTAGCAGTGAGTTTTTGTGGAGGGCACCAGTTATATAGTGCAATCTTCAAGTGTTCTCTCCTTTCTTATGCCTGCAAACAAGGAGTTTTGGGTTGGGATAGCAGAGGCATAAAATGAAGCAATGTGGATTCTGACTTCACTGCATAGGAGGCAGTTATTCTGGAAAGTTCCCTAAACCCACCATAATCTGTGTATTTGTGAGAAGTAAAGTTTATAGTTTATATGCTGTTACACAAGTACCGCCTTGCCTCTCAATGACTCCTGGGAGCACCTGGTAATTTATGAAGGATGTTTTCAAACATGATTTTATTTACTTCCTGAGAAATACTACACTGAAGAGGAATTTGAGTCTCAGGTAATGGCTTGTCAGTGGTCACACTTGTAATACATGAATGATGAGTGTCATATGTTGGATTCTTTCATGTTGTTTCTGACATACTATATCACACTTACTATTTTCTTTCAAAATGAAATCTTCATATAGAACAGCTAGATGTAAATATGAGCTGGACATGTCATCTAGGCATTATATTCTTAGGTAAGGTACCAGATTAATCACTCTAAGAAAAGCATCTCTTTTATGCATCCATATATACTTAAGTATTCAGAGCTATAAATACCTATAAAAAGAATCCTCTTCTTAAGCAGGTTTTACCACAGGGAAAATACACCTAAAATTATCATGAAAAAATTATAATGTGATTTTAAAAAGAAATGTTTGTATGGAGGAGTTGACATTTAAAAATCTATGAAAATTAAATCTTTCACCAGATTGAGTTTTATCCACTCCACATTTTTAACTACCAATCTAGATATTTCAATCATGGATGCATTATTTTACTGATGAAATATAGTTTAAAATATTCACAGCAAGCCAGTGGCTCACAGCTGTTATCCCAGTTGCTTAGGAGTGAGAAAGTCAAGGTTTGAGGCCAGGATAGGGAAGAAAATTCCCCAACTCCTTTCTCAAGCTACAGCTGGGTGGGGTGTCCAGCATCTGCCACCCCTGGCTGTGTGGGAGGCTGAGCTGAGGGAAATTGTAGTTCCAGGCCATCTCTGATATAAAAGTCCAAGAAGCTGGGCACAGATGGCTCATGCCTATAATCCTAGCTACTCAGGAGACTGAGATCTGGGGATCATGGTTCAAAGCCAGCCAGGGCAGGAAAGTCCATAAGACATTTATCTTCATTCATGATTCATGATTCATGCTGGAGGCTTGAATCGAGCCAGCTTAACAAACTCAAGGCCTTGAATTCAAACAAACATCAAGATTTACACATGCATGTGTGCACACACGAATTTTAAACATTAATATTAACATGATCTTTCTTTCATAAGAATGATCTGTTGCTCCTGCAACAGTTTTGAAATTGCTTGCTATGTAGTAAGAAGCAGCTGTAGGGTCCATAACTACATGGACCTAGAATAGATTTGAGTAGTACTTACATCATGGTCAGATCAATAAATCAAAACATTGATTTACCATTCTTCAATTTTTAGAACTTTAGGATTATTTCAAACATAGCTTTTCTCTATTTCTGCATTTACTAATTTCTCCATTTTGAATCTTCCTTCCCAAGAGAAAGATCTTTTTAAGCTGTTTGGTATTGACTGACTCCAGCCTGGCATAGACTAAATGATTACAGATTATGGTTTTAATACTATGATTTGAAATTCGAGTAAAAACACACTATGAATCCTTCTATTGATGACTTTTCCTGTGGTCATTTGTTTTGATCTTTTTCTTTTGGCTTCTGGACATCTCTTATAAATTGTATATATTTCTGTTAATTCTATATAAGCTTTACTCAAGGATACCACAATGTCCATTGATACTTTAGCTTGAAAAAATGAAGCTTTCCTTTAGGAAGTTTATTTAGGTCAGTGGGAAATCATGACAATGGTAAAAAAAAAGTATAAATTGAATGAAAAATGTTAGCATAGCTGAATACTGTTATTAATGCACCCCTTTGAAAGAAAGCAACAGAAAGTTCTCACAGTTTCAAGCGTGCAGTAAGATTAATTCATGTAATTCGTGAAACAAATCACTCATCCAAACAAAAATAGCTTTCCAAAACATCATTATAACATGAAATAGAAGGCAAATAAGTGGAGTGAGAGCTGGGTAAGTGTTCTAAAGAAAAAGTTTGATGCCATGTAGAGAGTCTAAATATTTTGAGGTGGTATCTTAGGGTAGTAGAACTTTGTGACTTTTATTATAATGAAATAGTCAATATGCATAAATATATCTGTAATCTAGTACAGAGATAATGTACATATGCCATTGCCTAGTTAACAGAGTAGAATGGTATGTGTTTTCCTATGTACCGTTTCTTCATTTCCTAATTTTCATTCCCTTAATAGTTTCAGACTCCAGGTCTTTGCCTTTACTATTATTATAGGCTTGATATACTTTTATATATTGTTAACAATTCAGCTTTTTTATTTTATATCTTTTATATCTTTATTTTATATCTTCCACAGAACACAGAAGAAGATCGATTGCTTCACTCATTACCATGTTTCTCACAGTCATTCATACCGAATCTTAGAATAATTCTCTTATTTTAGTTGTACAGGCCTCAGTTTCTGAAGCATTTATGCATCTGTCCAGTCGTTCATTTTCTTATTAATTGATAAAAGATGGATATAAATAAGGAAAATAATTCACAGAAGCATGTTTTCTGTGTGGGATTTACCTTAGACTGTAAACAGAAATCCTAGGGTATGAGTATATGAGCAACCTGAATTTTACCTCATAATGCCAAATTACCTAAATAGTGATGCAAATTTACACCTTTTGTTGACTGTTATAAAATTTTTTGTAGCTCTTCCACCCTTTGCATCTTTAAATTAGTCAAGGACTTTCATATCTGCTTGTCTTGTGTTTGTAAAACAATGTCTCATTGTGGTTTTAGTTGGTTTATATTACTATTTTGTGTACAAATTTGAGCCCCTTTTTGCTTGTTGCTGTGAACTTTTTTTATATTTCTTTGCATTTTCTAGTGGGCTAGTCTCTTTTTATTGTTAATTTAGCAGATGCTAATCCTTTTTCAGTTGTTCATGTTAGACATTCTTTTTGAGCGTGTGACTTGTCTTTGTACTGTCCTGTTGGTATATACTTTTTTACATTATCTCATGGCTTGAACTCAGGATTTGTTTCTTATTCAGTTGGCATGCAACCACTTGAGCCACACCTCCAACCCGTTTCTGCTAGTTATTTTTTAGATGGATTCTTGAAGACTTTTCTGCTGGTTTAGAACCCTGATCCTCCTAATCTCAGCCTCCTGAGTTGCTAGGATTACAGGTATGAGATACTGATACCCAGCTTTCTCATGGAATCTCTTAATAAAGAAAATACAATTTTTCCTTGTGGATTTCTTTCTTTTTTATCTTTGTGTATTTTTAATGTGGTTAAAAATTGATTTCACCTATGTTCCTTTAAACATTCGTCTAACATTTTAAAACATTTGTATTCATCTTTAAGCCTTTAATCAAGCCTTTCCATCTATAAATGGATTTACCATTATTTTTCTAGGTGGAAACACCATCTTTTTATTTATCATTTCCTATTTTATCTTCAGTGATACAATTTTCACAAGTCAAGTTCCATATTTATAGGTGTATATATATATATAGACATATATAGTTATAATGAGAATGTAGTTGTTTAGTTCCGTACAAACTGGGCACCATCTCAATTATTTGTGCTTATAATAATATTTTGCTGCTTTTAGCAGTACCTTCAAAATGCTTCTCTTTTTCAAAGAATGTTCCTTATGTTTAGCCCTTTGATGTTCAATGTTATATTTAGGAGCAACCTGACAAATCCTAGAAAAGCTCCTCTGTTAGAATTTTGATTGGAATAGCAATTAATCAATAGATACATCAGAAGAGAAATGACCTTAGTTTCCCTATAGAGTTACAATATGTGTTTCTTCACTTATTTATATTTCTCTAAACTCAATAAAATGCATAATTCATTTCAGTAAAGATTTTTCACATCATTTGTAGAAACATTTCTAGGTATTTTACAATTTGGGTGTTCTTTGAAATGGAATACCCAACTACTGTTTTATTTATTTAGCTTTGCCTGTACTGCCTGCAATCTCTAGCACAATATTGAATAGACACAGTGATACTTCCTGATAGCACTGGTTAGGTATACTCTCCTTATTGACATGAAAACGAAGTCAAATAAAGAATAGTTTGGCCAATCATTTCACCTAAAACTAAAACATCACTGGGAAAAGAAAGTATTCTTCTCGCTTTCTCTTCTAAAATTTTAGTATAAATTTAGTATAAGTTCCTTGAGGTTAAGATTAAATAGTCTTAGAGGTGATAGAGAACATGGCACCTGTTCAAACATCCTTTTAGAGATTTTTCACATTAAGTATTAGATTATATTACAGAAAGGAATGATGATTCATTCTGATCACCAGAAAAAAATGAGTAAAAAGAAAATTCTTAATTCTTAAATATCCATGGGGGAAGTGCCTAGGAACAGATCAGTTTCCTCCATCTCATTCTCGGGAATGACTCAGGAGAGTTTGCTATTGTTTAGATGTGGCAAATGTAACTATTAGGTATTTGCAACTACTCCATTTTCAAGCTGTCCTGTTATGCATGCTGTACAAACTGTCTTTATAGAAGACCTTCTTTGAGCAATGAAAATAGATGTCTTTCAGAACTTACTTGTAAGGCAGTTTCAACAAAATCTCTGGAATTACCAGGGAAATGTATAGGGTAAGGAATTATATGCATTTGAATAGAAGAGCTGGTAACTGGATATGTATGTTAAAACCTCTGTAGTGCTACTCACCATGTTGCCCCTATCCTTCGATAAACATACTGGGCAAGAGTTTCTACACAGAATTTTACTTGCAATTTATTGATTGACTGGATTGCAGTTTACTGATTGGATGGCATGTATAGATGTATAAAACATACATTTGAATTGTGATTCAAATATATGTTTAATGCTTCATTTCTGTGTTTTATATAACTAGGAGCATCCATTTATACCCATATCATTATGAATTTCCAGGGTAGGTATGTTGTAGCTAATAGATTCCTTGATCAAGTGAAATAAATGAAGAGGTATAAGGTAGTAGTTGGGTTGGTGGTAATTTAAGTGGAGTTGAGGACACCTGAAGCTTTTATAGATCAGCCCTTTATCAGCAGTTATTGATAATACAATTTAGAATGAAGCTTACACAAAATTAATGCCAAATCCAACTATTTTGTAAGGAGAAAAAACTGATTAGGAAATGCTAACTAGAAGTAATGGATGCTTGTTTCTGTACTGATAGCTGCCATTGGAAGTTAGTTGTTTGAATATGAAAAGGGCAGTCTTACAGTACAATGAACCTAAATATTGGACTTCTAGGAGGAAGACTTCTGAAACAACAGCAGCCAAGAGAGTTCCCAGAGTTCAGTACCACTTAAAGCGTGCGTGCAAATATTCTTAAGTTGCCCTTGGTGCTGACCACAAACCAACATGAGGCAGAAACCAAAGTCACCTCAGAAATCAACCACAAGCTGCCAGGACTTTATAAGTTCAGTCTGTCTTAACGACTGCTCAAGATAGGAAAAGACCGAGAAAAAGTAAAAGTACGTATTTTTTTTCTAGCAGTCATTTTTTTGCAATAAAGATAATAAATTGCATTATGGGCGCTTTCAAATGGATAAAAAATATGCTTCAGGAAGACTTCTGCCATGGAATGAATAACTGTGTATGATGAACAGACCATTTCACAATACATTTGTCCTCATCATGGCTCCTATTAATAGACCAAGGTTCTCCATGAATATCAAGCACATAAAACATAAGTCGAGAAAGCACATCAACATGCTGACCTGAGAATATAATGGAAGAGCAAGGTGTTCCCTTTTAAAAAGCCTGTTTTTTTGACCCTTTTGACTATGCAATAATTTAAAATACGTTAATGGATGAAGAAAGAAAATTGACTGATATAGTTAAAGCAGTTAGTTCTGCTAGATGTATATGCATCATTTACCTAATTTGACCCTTTTAGCCATTCCTTAAGATAGATATTGATTTATTTGTCAGGCCTTCACAGATAATAATCTAGCATTATGGAAAACAGTGGAACTGAGCTTAAAACCTGTTTCTTTGGATTTCAATATGAATATTATATTCTCCTGGGAATTTATTGGGTGACCAAGAATTTAAATTTAACACCAAAGGTATCCCTTTCTGTCCTGTCTCAGAAATTATCGATAACAAAATTGAGGAGCAAATTGATCAATTATTTTTTCCATAACACAGTTCATTCTCTAGAGATAGTAGAATGGTAGTTTAAATATTTGACCAAGTTCTGCATACGTAGCAAATATTATTCTCACATTCGCTCTTCATATTTATTTAGGACACAAGCTGTTTACAGTACTAAAAAGAAATAGTGTATCTTCCAGAGCATAAAATACAGGGTCCGAAATGAGGAATTCCATTTCTGTCTTCCCGATAGAATGTTTGCTGAAGTGGAAACATGGATACATCTATACTGCTGGATTTTGAAAGAAAATGTGGGCAATTTTGCAATCAAGGGCATTTTCCTGTCAGCACCCCATATAGTCTGATGATGAATAGGTTCCTAATCATCAGCATTATTCCAGTTGGGCAAAAGTCCATGTGTCTAGAAAGTTCTATAAAGTGAAGTTTTACTGTGTCATTCTTGTTATCACATATCCAGTGGTCCAAGGAGTGGATAAGAGTAGGTCAAAGTCGTAATATGGCTGTTTCTCAATTTATGGGGAGGAGTCTGTAGTTATCTTTTAGTAAACTCTCCTATTGACTGATATTTGGGGGACATTGGCAAATGAAATTCATATTGAGGGGCTGGGAAGGTGGCTCAGTGGTAAAGCGCTTGCCTTGCATGCATGAGGCTCTGGGTTCGATTCGTCAGCACCACATAAGCAAAAAGAAAAAAAGCTGGAAGTGGCGCGGTGGCTCCAGTGATATAGTCTAGCCTTGAGCTGAAGAGCTGAGGGACAGGGCCCAGGCCCAGAGTTCAGGCCCCATGACAGGACCAAAAAAAAAAGAAATTCATATTGAATTTGGTTGACATTTGCCAATAGAAGATATTTTCATTAGTTAGTAGCATTTGCTATGAGCAATAAGGGAACAGAATTATTGGTAGTGCTAAGAAAATTGAGCAGTTTTCTAAGATTAGCTTACTTTTCCCCTTTCCTTCCTTCCTTCCTTCCTTCCTTCCTTCCTTCCTTCCTTCCTTCCTTCCTTCCTTCCTTCCTTCCTTCCTTCCTTCCTTCCTTCCTTCCCTCTTCCCTGCCCTCTTTCTCTCCCATTCTTCCTTCCATTTTTTTTTTTTTACCAACTATTTATTGGGTGCCAAAAATGTAGCAGTCACTGATACAGACAATGGAGTTATGGATGTCTTTGAACCAAACAGATAAACTTAGTGCTATTAATTCCCTCACAACTCTATGAGGCAAAAGAAGACACTAGGGTATTTATTATATTAGGTGATAATAGAAATAAGTGCATAGCAAGAATGATGAAGATAGCGTTACATATCCATGGGCAAGGATGTTGCTCCTGGCATGAATGCATGAATACATTAAGAGAGAAGCTATAAAGCTATCTCTAAATGAGCTTTGCAAGCAGAGATCCTAGCAATGAAATTACTATATAAATTGTGTTGTGTTGGATTGTCTTAAAAGTATGATTGAGTATGGAGAGGAAATTGCAGGAAATGAGGTAAGAAGAGCAGCTTCAGGCCACACAAGACATGGAAAGACTTTTCAGGTTTCTCTGAGTAAAATAGGAAAGAAAATTGGGATGGGGGAGGAGGCTCCTGAAATGATGTATTTTAGGAATCAATTTTGTAGGGAGAAGAATTCATAGAACCAAGGGTCAGATCCTTGGCTGATGCTTGTCAACACTTGAGAGGTAGTTTTGCACTGATCTTTGGAGAGCGAGTATCTAGCGTCCAGTTCCCATCTCTAAGAGAAGCAGATTTCAAAATGTCATCTTCTTTTCCTGAAGTTCTGTTTTCAAGTGCAGAAATGGCAAAGATGTGATAATAAAGCCCTAGTGTATCTATAACGAGTACTCAAACATCTCTGTTTGAAGGTGAGCAGTCAGCCGACTTTGAACTTGAGCTCTGCCTACACTCTCCTCCTTAAGTTTTTCTATTTTGCCAGACACATAGAAAGTCAGGTGGGCGCTGGTGGCTCATGCCTGTAATCCTAGCTACTCAGGAGGCTAAGATCTGAGGATCACGGTTCAAAGCCAGCCCGGGCAGGAAAGTCTTACCTCCAATAAAACCACTAGAAAACTGGAAGTGGCACTGTGGCTCAAGCGGTAGAGTGCTAGCCTTGCTTGAACTGAAGAGCTGAGGGACAGCACTCAGGCCCAGAGGTCAAGCCCCAGGACTGACAACAAAGAAAGAAAGAAAAAGAAAAACAAACAAAAGGCATGCTATGAGAACTTATAGCCATACCTACAAGGCAAAGCCAAAAGGACAGTGGAATTATCTACGTAGAAGTCCAGGTGGAAAGCTGGAAAATACACCATTTGGTCCTTTCCCAAAACTGTCAATGGCTACATGTTATAAGGCATGAAATGTGTTATTTATTCTTCAGACTTCCTATAAGTCGTTTAATTTAATTCCAACAAGTAAACAAAGCCAATCTTACTTCCGTTGTCAAAATAGTCCCTCCACAGTGATTTTGAAAAATGATTTTTTTCTGAATATAACCAAAGAGAGTTTTTAAAATAGAGCTATTTTGAAATGATAAATTACAGTATAATTTTTTTTAATTTTAAAGCTATTTATTAAATGTCATAGACTTTGAGAAGATAATGTTTATCCTTAATCATTTCCTTATTTAATTGTTTTCTTTCCAAAAGAAATGCCTGCATTTGTGATTTTACTTGCTTATTGTTAGTCACAGAGTCTGCTCTTCTATAAAGGAAGTAAAGGTTAGCAAGTACAAAATGTTTTAGTCACTGATCTAGGATGACTTTCCAGATTTAATGTTTTGTTTATTGAATAATAATTATGACATTTATTCTCAGGAGATTAAGGTGTTTGTTTTCCAAAAGCTAAGTGTACACTTGTGGATGGTTATTTTGATAACTAACATGTTATTTTGTATCTTCTATAGTAATTTTATGTTTGACTTCAGATGTAGTTGTTACCTTACATTAGGGATTTTTATAACATAAAATACATTTAACAATTATAGAGCAAAATCATGGGCTGTATTTTTCAGCAGATATTGTGGATAAAATTGATTAGATAATATTACTGCAATGTAAAATGGATGAGGAAATTTCCTTTCATTTAAGATATACACAATCAGAGAACAGGTATATTTAAAAGGAATTTCATACTCCAAATTGTAAAGTCTATAATTTTCTATACATTAAAGGAGAAATGAGCCCAATAAAGGTGATTCTACCAGAGTTTCATGTATTAAAAATATAGTTTAAAATCAAGGTCACTTTATCTCCTTTTCAATGATTTATAGAAGCTATGAACAAAACTGTATTTTTTTTTACAATAAATGACATACTAACATGTGAGCAACACAGGCTTTTATGACTCCAAATCCAGATTAGTTGTGCCCTCTCACAGCATACAAAATTTAATAATTATTATAGCACCAGATTCAGTGTATTGTAATTTCTTTCTTTCCTTCCTTTCTTTCTTTCTTCCTTCCTTCTTTCCTTCCTTCCTTCCTTCCTTCTTTCTTTCTTTCCTTGTTCCTTCCTTCCTCTTCTTTCCTTCCTTCCTTTCCTTTCTTTTCCTTCCTTCCTTCCTCTTCCTTCCTTCTTTCCTTCCTTCCTTCCTTCCTTCCTTCCTTCCTTCCTTCCTTCCTTCCTTCCTTCCTTCCTTCTTTTCTTTCTTCTTTCTCTTTCTCTCTTAGTCTCTCTGTCTGTCTGTCTGTCTGTCTGTCTGTCTGTCTGTCTGTCTGTCTGTCTCTCTTTTTGTTGGTCATGAGACTTGAACTCAGGGGCCTGGGTGTTGTCCCTGAGCTCTTTTGCTCAAGGCTAGTGCTCTACTACTTTGAGCCACTGCATCACTTCCAGGTTTCTCATTGTTAATTAAAGAGTCTCAGGGACTTTCCTGCCAGGGTTGGCTTTGAATTGTGATCCTCAGAGCTCAGCCTCCTGAGTAGCTAGGATTACAGGTATGAGCCATTATTACTCAGCTGTAGTTTCTGTTTTATAGTATAAGATACTGTGCATTTACTACAATATAGTGTAGGCCACACAATGAGAGAAACTCTATTTGTTCATCTTATTTAAGTCACAATGTCTATTATGTAAGAAGCTGAAATTTACTGAAATGATTATTCTGTGTATTAAAATGTATACCATGGAGAAACAGGAAGAGTTATTTACACAAGTAGGTGTATAATCCTGGCCTCCCTTCCATTCCAACCATAAATGAGACTGAGAGTTTTATACAGCTATATCTCTGTAGAAACTTCTATCTCTATTTCTCTTTCCCAGAGCTTTTAAGAAATGACAATGTTAATGCCTGAGGAGACTTGCCTAATACTAACTTGTTAATTTACCATAAGACAATCTCCAATTTATGAGTACTATTGTACTCAGACACAAATGTTCCCTTTTTTTGTTTTCTTAAGTGAACATGTGTACAGTGCTTTCTGTACCATTCTGTGAGTGGTTCTGGTGAGCTCCCAGTAGGGAAGTCAACTGTAGAATACACAGTTACTTTGCTTTTACCCTTTCTATGTATTTACTCTGACAGTTTTTTACCACTGGCCCCACCTAGTGCTATGAGTAAGGGCATCCATGCCTTTGACATGGTTTTGATTTAAGAGTTAAGTGTAGGACTGTCAAGAAGAGTCTTCTTGTTCAACCAACTGCACGCATGAAAAACAAGGGTAGAAAAGGGCATGTTTAGATGGATCAACAATGAAACAAGGATGTGGCAGAAAGAGGCTAAGTCAGGGCCAACTCAGAAGCTCTCGTGAAGACTTGGACAAATAGACTGATTCAGCAACAAGTCTCAGCTTGATTGTGGATATGTTTTGAAGTCTCAGCAGAGTGTGGATATGTTTTGATTACAGTTTAAAAGTGTCATATTGCAATTGAAATTATATGTATTTGGTTTTGTATATGAATATAACACATATATATTTCGATTTAATTCCAGTGCTGCATTCTTTCCTTTTGCTCTGACATGGATTCCTGTATCTCATAGTTTAATAATCAGTTATTTATAATATTCTGTTTAGTAGAAGTAGCCTTCTTTGTTTAGTCTTTGGAAAAATTATGCTATGTAGTTTTGTGTATTTTTATCAAGTAGTACTTGGAATACTCTTGTGTCATGATTTTGTTCAAAATTGAATTAAATCTAAGTTAACAATAAAATTTGAATTACAATTTATTCCCATGCAGGAGATCCTAGTTTTCTGAACATCTAGTTTTAGCTTTCTTGGAAGAGTGTGTTGTTTCTGTATAGTTTCTCTGCATTTGCTGTTAACTTTAATTCTACAATACTTGCATGTATGTATATTGCTTCTGTGAAATAATATCTTATTTTTATTATATTACTCACCATTTCTTTTTGGAATTTGGAAACCTGTGAGAACGTGTATGTGTCTAGATAGTAAATAGTCCCATCTAACCCTTTAGAAGACTTCTTCTATATTTAGACAATTCTACCTGCTTAAAAAACATTTAGCTTACATCCTTTCATCTGTACTTTTTTTCTTATTGTTTTATTGCATTAGCTAGACCATCAAAAGAATATTAATGGTTCATTTCTTGATTTTGATTGTCCTTTCTTATATCAGATTATTTATGTAAGTATTTCAAATAGTGAGAGAACAAATTAGCTTGATTTTTCGCCTGCTAACCAGCCAAATAGCAGTGGCTGGTGTTCTGAAGTTCTAGACAGAAAAACATAAACACTAATCTTCATTACTGATAGAGAACCACAATCAAGTAACAATGGCTTATACAATGAGCTTAAAAGCAGGTGGGTGGTATTAGACCAGATTTTAACATAGGGTAGATGTTAATTTGAGATAATTTTCATTGTGCCATTCACATATGTGTCAGAAAATTTTTAACAAGGTGAATTGCATTCAACAATAAGCACTTATTTGTTTGTTCATTCATATTAGAGGTTTAAAAGATATATGACACTAACATTCATTATATGTGCCAAAGTTCCTCTCCTTTCATTTCCTCAAGAATAAATCACTCCAGCCCTAACAATTTCAAGTCTCCTTTCCTCAGAGTGAATAACCTATGGTTAACTGGAAACCTCCAAATCCTATATTCTGTGAAAAATCTTATGTCTCTACCAAAAGGTTTGTTTATCCTCCCTACTCCAAGAATATGTTTCTTTTTAAAAGCAAAATTCATGGAATCTTTAATACTCGCACCTGCTAGTTCGCTGCTTTTTATTGTCTGCTGCACATAAATTACGCTTTCATCCCAACTGCTCTACTGGAAAAGCTCTCATCAAAGTCACCAATGATACCTAGGATGCTCAACTCAACGGTCAATTTTCAGTCATCCTCTTATTGATCTATCAGTCACATTTGATGGAGGTTAATCACTTTCCTTTTTGGAATGCTTTGGTACATTGGCTTCCAGACAGCTATTTTCTTCTGGTCTTCTTTGGGACATTTCTTCTTTTTTCCTTTTATGTTTTGATGTTTCCACACTTCTCTCCTCAGATGTCTTCCTTTGTTCATGAGAAATAATCAAAGCTAGGTTGCATGTTTTGAGGGAAGGCATGAGATAAAAAGAGCTCAACTGATGAGAAAGGTTGATAAATCAGTGTGGTTATTGACATAGGTTTTTATTTCAAACTGTATTCCTATCATTTTCTATCTGTCTCACCTATTTTCACTCTTTTTCTTCTTTATTTTGCCTACTTTTATGTCAGATATTTTATAATTCCATTTGTGTCATCTATGTATATATTGTTTTTTTTTGTCAGTCATGGTGCTTGAACTCTGGGCCTGGGCGCTGTCCCTCAGCTCTTCAGCTCAAGGCTAGCACTCTATCACTTGAGCCACTTCCAGCTTTTTCTGCTTATGTGGTGCTAAGGAGCCACCTTCCCAGCCCTCATATATATATTTATTATTCCATACATCTAGTTATCAATTTAAGGTTTATAGTATATGTATTTATTTGTCTTATTGAAGTCACACTTTCAAATAATAACTTACAATTTTACATGTAACATACACATATTTTGACATTCTACTTCTCTCTCATTAGCTTTCTTTCTATTTATTGTCATATATTTTTCTTCTAAATCTATTATGAATATTACAATATATCACTATATTACTTGAGTTAAACTATTATCATTTTGAGATACCGTACAAATAAAGAGGTATCGAAAGTAATTGTCCACATAGATACTACATAGTTGCTAATGGCAATCAGTCAGAAACACAATATCAGTGTGTATTTACTTTGGCTCCATACAAATGTATTTCTATTTTTATATAGACTCCAGCAATTTTTGAGAGAAAAAGTACATCAGTCTTCTTTCCTCAAGTGGAAAAAAAGTATAGTGCTATAATTACCTTATGTGTCAAATACATTCTAAATGAATTATTTGTAAGAAAATGAGTAAATATACCAGCACATGCTGTTTGGGGCTTTCGAATATGAAGTTCCAGAAAGCATATTGGGTCTTGTGTTTTCTTTCCTCAAAGATACATCCATGGAGAAAAATCACATGAGTAGAGGTTATTTTAGAATCATAGACTATATATCTATTCTATTTCTTTACCACTCAATGTATGTATTATTGTATGTCAATCATGTAGGAGAGTGAGGTATGCAGAGTGTGTTTATGTGTGTGTATGTGTTTGTGTATATGTGTGTGTGTGGTATGCATATGAAACAGAAAATAGAGATGGGAAACAAGTAGAGATTATTAGCACAAAAAAGAGGGACTAGAAAAGAGAAAAATGGAGTGGACAAAAGTGATTTTTTATAAGAATGTATATATATATATATATATATATATATATACATGAAAGCCATGTATATATTGTTACTTTATCAGCAGTTACCTACATTTTAAACATAGTTGAAATTGTAGTATAGTGGCTACTGGAAAACTAGTTATTGAGAAACCTAAGGGACGGTCTTTGCAGGATTTGATTATTCATCAATTTCCAACTTGATACTTTGGATTACAGTGCATAATACATAATCTCTATAATGGTTCTGATTTTTAAATCCTGATTACTAAATCAAAGGTATAAGGATTTTTTATACGTCACTTAACAAAAATTCTTTTGATACTATTGATATCTTTTATGACACCATACCCTTTGCCCTCCATATTTTTTCCAATCTTTGAACTTAGGACTCTTACTTTTTAAGGAAAAGAATCCATTTAAAAATAAGGAGATTTAATGTTTGCTCTACTGTAAAAAATGTGTTGTGGCAGTGAAATACAGTGCCAATCTTAGATTTAAACTGTGGTTTGACTCATTTTCCTTTGAGTTATACATTAAAATGCATATTTAATTTAAAAAATGCTATTCTGTTCAATTTAATTTTTAAAGCACTATTCCATTAAATAGCACTTTATTCATTTAAAATGAATAGCCATTGTTACAACAACAGGCAAGACCCTTAAGAGATATTACTAATGCCTCCCTAATGGATTAATACCTCTACTTCAAGTAATGGATTAATACTTCTACTTCAGATCTGCTAATATGTTCAAAGGATGAGTTTGCCTCTTTTACCCTCACCAGTATTGTAGTGCAGCATCATCCAGTGCTGGTGCAATTCTGTTGAACTTCTCAGACTCTACAAGTTAGCCAAATAAGTTACTCTTTTCTATAAGTTACTCCATCTGTGGCATTTTGTTACAACCATAGAAAATGCACTGAGACACTTTATCTATCAGTAACTCACTTTCTTACATTTTTTCCTAATTGCCCTATCACTTCTATTTTCCAATTTCTCTGTAAATAGATGCTATATTTATAGCAGCTTTATTTTTTATTTTTATTTATTTTTTATTGTGAAAATACTGAACAGAGGGCTTACATGGGCAAGATAATGTACATTTCTTATCAAGCATTGTAGCCTCCTCCTTTGTTTTCCCTTCTCATCCCTTCCCATCCTCCCCCCGCCCCGTCTCCCCAATTCTCCCCCTGCTGCCCCCCCATACCAAAGTTGTAAAATTCATTTTCAACATAACGACTTGTACATCTCATTGTTGCAATGGGTCCACCTGTATCCCTATTTAAACGATTTGTTTTTCCCCTTCCCCTCCACAAATTATACCGACATCAAATACAGTGAAAGCAGGGGTTATACCATTGGAGAGGGACATACAAAGCAACAAAGAAATAATCTTATAAATGTGTTAGAAACACTCGCATGAAAGAAAAAACATTTGAATACATATCTTAAGGTTCATTTCCCTAACATCACCTTATCTGACCTTTTCTGCTTGACTCAGACATATACTAGATATTGAAAATAAGGGAAACCATGGGACCTAAGTTTCTTTGGGCCTGGCTTACTTCACTTAATGTAATTTTTTCCAAGTCTTTCCATTTCCTAACAAATGGGGCAATGTCATTCTTTCTGATGGAGGCATAGAATTCCGTTGTGTATATATACCACATTTTCTTGATCCATTCATCTATTGAGGGGCATCTGGGTTGGTTCCATATCTTAGCTATAGTAAATAATGCTGCAATAAACATAGTTGTGCTGGTAGCGTTAGTGTGGTCTTATTTGTGAACATTTGTAGCCTCAGAATAATCGAACAAAAGATACACTTTGCATAATCTCTGACACATAGCCTCTGGTACTTTCAACATCACTGTGCAAAGTGGTACATTTGTGGCCCTTGATGGTCTAATGTAGGTATATCATCTCTGTTGACATCTGGGTTCACCCTTGGTGTGACATTGGTCTGATAACTTGTAATGATGTTCAGCTATCATTGTACAGAGAAAAATATAACTGCCCTAAAAATTCTATGTACTACCTAGTCATCCTTAACCAGCCATATCAGTTAATCATGGATTTAAAAAAATATAGCTTTTCTTTTTCCAAAGTGTCAGAGCTCTAGGTCAGTAGTCTTCTTTAACTTAGCTATGTTCATTTAAGTGTTTTCCATGTCTTTTCTAAGGCTTAGTAGATCACTTGTTTTCATTGATGAATAATATTCTGTTACTTAGATACATGACCATTTATCTATTCAAAATGCTGCACAATACCTCTGTTGAGTCCACATTTTGGCAATTAAGAAAAAATGCTGCTATAGTCCTTACTGTGCATTTTTCAAAATTGTGTATGTGTGTGATTTATGTTTCATCTCACTTGGATAAATACCAAGTGTTGTGATTTTGCAGTTGCATGAGGAGAGTGTGGTTGGTTTAGTAAGAAACATAAAAATGATCTTCCAACAATGAGCAGACTTTCTGTTGTTGCATACTTTTATCAGCATCTAGTGCTGTCAGTGTTTGGGACTTTGGTCATGGTAGTGGAAGTAAACTGGTATCTTGCATATCTCTATCTTTTGGTGCTATACTTTCATTTACTCATTTGCTATCTATATATCTTTAGTGAAGTTTCTGTTCTGGTTTTGATCAGTTTTTTAATTGAGTTATTTATCTTCTCATATTGGATTTTAATTAGCATTTGTACATTCTGAATAATATTTTTATTAAATATATCCTTCAAAGACTTCATTTTTGCAAATCAGTGGCTCACAGTCTCATTTTCTGAGCAGATTCTTTTGTAGAGAAGAAGTTTTAAATTGTAACAAAGCCCAATTTGCAAATTGTTTCTTGAGTTTAAATACAACTTAACACAAACTGGCAGTTCTGAGCACATTCCTTGCCTAGAATATAGTCATCTTTCACAAAGTACAGAAGCTCATGCAAAACACTGCTTTTGATTTTACCTTTTCCCACAGTTTGTCCATTGTCCCACAGAGTTATTTCAATGAAATCTCTTTTATCTAACCTGCTATCCATTTATATACCTATCTGTACAGTTCTATTTAGCTTAACTATTTCACAATGTATATGCATATTAAAATATCATAATGTATACTCTCAATATATGTGCTTTCTACTTATCGATTATACCTTAATAATAAATAAAATCAAAGTAGAACAGTGAAACCTTAATAATAAAGAAAATCAAAGTAGAACAGTGAAATACAATTGAATTCTTGGAAAAAGGGTTGGTTCTTTGAAAATGTTGATAAATTTGCTAACATCATTACATATGAAAATGGTGATATTGAGGCAAGACTAAATAAAGACTAAATATCAGCGGCCCACTCAGCTTGCCTTAGTGGGTTTTCACATCTCCTTCCCAATGGACATTGGCTTCTCATCAGCTCACAACTGCCCTCTAAAATGGAGAATTGTCCTTACATGTGTCTGAGGTGGCTTGCATTGGAAGTCACATGGGACATCTTGTGACCAAGGCCTGATCACACCTTGTCTCAAGGTCAAACTAACATTATGTAGTAAATTGTGCAACCATAATAGACTATAATTAATGTTTCTAGTTTTTAGTTAAGATAACATCTTTTCTAAATGTTTATCTCTGCCTTTTCATGCTTCAATCAGTCTATAAAGAATCCACTTGTATGTAAACTTTTGGATAAATGCCCAAAAGTGGGATTGCTGGGTCATAGGGGAGCTCTATGGGGAGTCTTTTGAGGAACCTCCATACTATTTTCCAAAATGGTTGAACAAGTTTACACTTCCACCAACAATGCAGTAAGGTTCCCTTCTGTCCACATCCCCTCCAGCATCTGTTGTTTTTAGAGTTCTTGATTTTAGCCATTCTAACTGGAGTGAGGTGATATCTCAGCACCACTATGTTTATTGCAGCACTATTTACTATAGCTAAGATATGGAACCAACCCAGATGCCCCTCAGTAGATGAATGGATCAAGAAAATGTGAATGGAATTCTATGCGTCCATCAGAAAGAATAATATTGCCCCATTTGTTAGGAAATGGGAAGACTTGGAAAAAATTATATTAAGTGAAGTAAGCCAGGCCCAAAGAAACAGAGGTCCCATGGTTTCCCTTATTTTCAATATCTAGTATATGTCTGAGTCAAGCAGAAAAGGTCAGATAAGGTGATGTTAGGGAAATGAACCCTAAGATATGTACTCAAATGTTTTTTTCTTTCATGCGATTGTTTCTAACACATTTATAAGATTATTTCTTTGTTGCTGCTTTGTATGTCCCTCCCCCACAGTATAACCCTGCTTTCACTGTATTTGATATCGGTATAATTTGTGGAGGGGAAGGGAAAAATACATCATTTAAATAGGGATACAGGTGGACCCGTTGCAACAATGAGATGTACAAGTCATTAAGTCGAAAGCAAACTTTACAACTTTGGTGCGGGGAGGGGGGCGGGGGGGGGAGCGGGGAGGATTGGGTGGGGGGGCGGCGGGGGGGGGGGGAGGATGGGAAGGGGAAACAAAGGAGGAGGCTACAATGCTTGATAAGGAATGTACTCATTATCTTGCCCATGTAATTGTAACCCCTCTGTACAGTATTTTCACAATAATAATAATAATAATAATAATAATAATCCACTTGTAGGAAACAGGATTTAATACAACTAGTACTAAAAGTGGCTTAGGAATCTGACAGCAATCTGTCAGAATCTGATGCAATTCTGGAGGTGGCGCATCAGTATGGATCCCGTGGCTCTTGATCCATACTATAGCAATTGTCTATGGCTTGCTGTCGCAGTATAGTTTCGAAGCCCGCTGCCCATGATGTAGTCAAATACATTACAGGAAGCAAAGGTCCTATGGCTGGCCTCATATCTTTAACATATGATCATAGACGAACACCTATTATAGGATTGTGCAATTGGGTGGCTGTTGTAAAGCACTGTTGAAAATAATACATTCATTATGTTAATGAACATAAATAGGACATTGAGAGTTAAGAGGTTTCCTTGAAGCTAAAGATACATTTTCCTCCTTCAATAAGATACAGATGTTAAACAAAAAGTGACAAGAAATCATAGAAGCCTCATGTACTTCTGTAAGCAAGCTTACTAATATTTAATTTTCCTCAGCTCACAAAGTGTTAAATTAATACAAATTATGTGTTTTCATTGTATTGAGTAGAGTATACATTAAACTGTAATTAGTGTATGTGCAGTTCAGTAAGTTTGGCCCCATATCTTCTGCAGTGAAACCATTGCCAAAATCAAAGTAACGAATGAACATATCTGTTACCTCCAACTCCACAACTTTCTGGAAACATTTGGCCATTCCTTCCTTACACCCCATCCATGACAGGAGAACAAGTTTTGACTATTCTACAATCACTTCAGCAAGTATTTCCATATTGACAGACTAAGTGAATTATTTAACAATGGATGTAGGTCTTCTCTGTTTCAAGCAGAAATAAATGAAGCTTATGTTAAGGAGGTAAATATGCTATGAGTCACATAGCATTTATATATGTATATGGACATATGTATATGAAGTATATACGAGTATATATATATATATATATATATATATATATATATATATGTATGTATGTATGTATATATGAAGGATGTAGTGGACTGGCTAGTGCTACCCAGCAATGGATTTTTGGGAGAGAATGTAAGAAGACTGGGTTAGATGAGGTAAGAGTCTCTATGAAATAAACATGGTACAAGGAAAAGAGATCCTCTCCTATTACTGAAGAATCAAGAATGAACTCTTCATTTCCCCAGGACTAGCCCTGACTTGGCATTCTATCCATTGTTGTGCTCCAAAGTAGCAATGTGTCTTTAGCTCATTATAGCTGAAAGTCATTACCATTGAGAAATATCTGTGATGATTTACTTGTCATGCAGCTCACTTGCTGTGTTTTACAGCTACTAATGAGCATGAAAACAATCAATTTATGAACAAATTCTTCTGCCCTTTTAATTTTTTTGTGCTCTTACTGAATCGGCCAGAACATAGTTAATTCCCATTAGATTGCCCCTATTAACAACACAAGAGTTTCATGGACATGTGCCAGGTAAAGCATTAAGAATTGATAACATTGAATGCCACTGTGATGGGCACTTTGCATTCTCATGGAATAGACACCAAAGCAGGAGTAAAAGAGAGTTCCATTTAAATTTTCATTATCTCAAGGAAACAACAAGCAAAACATCCTTTTTATTCTGGCTGTGAATCCTTCTGAGTACCTTGAAGCAGAAGCAGCTCTTTTTTTTTAGTTATTTTCAAGAATGTTGTATCCCAGTGTGAACAGGTAACATGGGGTTTGCTATTTTCCATGTCCCTAGCAGTCACACTGTTAGACCTTAATCATTGTATTTACTGTGTCTTGTCATATTGTAGGATATTTCTCTACTTGTGCCCTTAGGTATGTAATTAAAATTGTTATTGCAGCATAAGAACAAAGACCCTTACAGTTTTATAAAAAAATTAATTTCAGTTTTATGGCCTGAATGATTATGTCTTGATTGTTATTACATTTTAATCCTTAATCTTTATGTTAGAGAGAAAGATAAAACACAAATGGAGATTGTTTTGATGTGTTTAGATGAATTCTTTAAAGATATCTGAAGTTGCTGGATTCTGGAGGCTCAAGCCTGTAATTCTAGCTATTCAGGAAGCTAAGATCTGAGGATCACCATTCAAGGCCAGCCTGAGCAGGAAAGTCTGTGAGACTCTTAGCTCCACTTAAAATGAGAAGTGGTGCTGTAGCTCAAAATGGTAGAGCTCTACCCTTGATGAAAAGAGCTCAGGGACATTGAACGGGGACTGAGTTCAAGCCCCATGACCAAAAAAAATAAAAATTTTATATACATATATATATAATATTACATATATTTTATTGAAAATTGAAGTGACTTAAATGATGCTATTCAAAGACATGGATTCCAAGAACATCAGCTTTTGGCCTTATTTGGAATCAAAGCTTTTAGAGCTAAAAGATGAAGATTACAAATTGAGATCATCTTTAGTTAGGTTGGACTTTAAATCCAAACACTTTTTTGTTATAAAATGTCAAGAGAATTCATTTCTACCCAAGTTGTGGTCATCTGTTTTGGAAAGCCTAGGAGGTTAACATAGATGTGGACACTGAGAAGTTGAGGAGCAAATATCTACACACATGGAAGGGCTTGGAATTGGATAAGGGCTAGATCCTAGATTAAGGCATGTGATTATACAAGGTTTAGATTGTCCTGAAGTTTCTCTTGGTAGAAAAATGGAAATTAAAATGTATTGAGTAAAATGATATGGACTTAGAGAAGCACAGAAGAGAAAACTGATCTTATCTTACAAAATATAATATGCTATCATGTGTAATATATAATGTTATATAATCTGTAAATATACAATATATAATACATCAATTAATAAATATTACACTACCTATAAAATGTCTCAAAAAGAATATTGGTAGACACATGAACATTAAAAGTTCATATTCTCCTCTGTTGAGAACCTAGGAAAAAGAAGTGGGGAATATGTTACATAAAATTGGAGGAAAAGCAGTCTTTGTCATAGAGGGGCAGAAAACTAGGCTAAATCATATTTGGTTGTGTGTAAAGTGGAATATGTGGGTATTGGACTTATACATTCATCTCAGGATTTTTCTAAGCTAAGTGCTGATGGTATATCCAGGGTTTCTCTTTTCTGCTCATAGTAAAATGAGAGAGAAAACAGGAAAACTGAGGAAAGAATTGTTAAGCAACAGGACATGATGGTTTGGGAATGCCTCAACATATCTAGATTTCAAAGGAGGCTAAAATGAGGGGAAAATATGACTTTAGAGAGGATGAAGATTGTAGCTGAAGAGATGAGGTTTGGGAACATGAAGCCATTCAAGTATCTTAGCTGAGATGTGGACTAGAGAGAGGTCAATTAAGAAAGTTCTGCAGAGGATACTTTTGTCTACTGTGGTAAATAACCATTAGCATCCCTAAGTTTAAAATATAATTATATCTCAAAAAATACTGCCAGCCCAAACTGAAGAGGGTAAACAGTGAAGTAAATAATGGTTATCTGATTCTCATATGTTTACAGACAGAAAAGAAGCTGATAGAGTTGCTAAGCAGCAAATACACGTTATTATCCCAGAAGGAAAGGGAGATAACTGAAGGCAGAGCCCTAGGTAGAAGGCCAGTCATGGCCCCAGAGATATAGGTTTGGGTAGCAGAGTCGAAGGCCTACAGTGTGAACTTAAGGCCTGCCATACACACAGTGTCCAGCATCTATTTCTGGAAACACTGAAACAGAATTCCCGGGGAAGTTATTTCCAGCTAATAGTACACAAAATTATCAGTTATATTTTAAAATTCTTCATGTAAGCCAGACCAGATCCAAAGCAGTAAGCAAGTTGTGAAGATGGTCTTCCCTTGGGGTGTCTATGAACCTTCAGAGATTTGAGTGAACAAATAGATGCAGAGCTGCAGGAGAGGAATCCTGAGAGCTACTGGGAAAGCTGAATTAAAAAACAGCACTCTGTGTGTGTGTGTGTGTGTGTGTGTGTGTGTGTGTGTGTGTGTGTGTGTGTGTGTGTGTGTGTGTGTGTGTGTGTGTACGTACACTGAGGCTTGAATTTGGGGCTTTGAGTTCACATAGCTGGAGCTCTACTAACTGAGACATACCTTCAATTCTGGCTTCTTTCTGTTGGTCGTGGGGCTTGAACTCAGGGCCTGGGAGCTGTCCCTGAGCTCTTTTGCTCAAGGCAAGTGCTCTACCACTTTGAGCCACAACTCCAGTTCCGTTTTTTGAGTGGTTAATTGGAGATAAGAATCTCTCAGGGATTTTTCTGCCAGCTGGCTCCTAATCATGATCCTCATATCTCAGCCTTCTGAGTAGCTAAGATTACAGGCCTGAGCCACCAGGGCTCAGCAAAATTCTGGCTTCTTGTTGGTTAGTTAATTGGAGATAAAAGTCTTGAGGTTTTGTCTGCCTGGGTTTGTCAGAAGCCTCAATCCCCAGCTCTCAGCTACCTTTCCAGTAGCTAGGAATAAAGGCATGAGCTACTGATACCTGGTTAAAAGATAACACTATTGATGAGTAAATTTAGGAAGGATGGGGAGACTTCTATCCTGCTTGTAAAGAAGAAATCTTTCTTGATTTATTATAGAAATGAGAGAATGCAAAAGTATGAAGTAGCCAGATAGAAGATAACTCTCTCTCTCATACACATACATTTTTTAAGCAAACCTTACAGTTTGTAGAAATAATAAAGCAACAAATTGACACGATATTGAGCATAGTTGAACTGAACACTTGAGAGTGTTATTTAACCTGGAGCCAGATTTAAAGAGGTTACCCAGACATATTAAAATTAATTACACACTAATGAATGAATTCAGAAGAATGAGTAAGAAACAAAGCCTGCACTTAATGAGTCCTATAAGGAATCTCATTAGAAGGAGAGAATAGCATAATTTTTTTAAATATGAATTTATAGACATATCAAGTAAAAAAAAATTAAGTACAAAGAGGATCATTGATAACATTGGAGACAGAAGAAAGAAAGAGAGTTATTGATTGAAAATTGCTAAGATGTTCTAGCCAGGCACCAATGGCTCATGCCTATAATGCTAGCTGTTGAGTAAGCCTGAAATTTAAGGATTGTGGTTCAAAGCCAGTCTGGAAAATAGGTGCATGAGATTATTATCTCCAGTGAATCACAAAAGCCAGAATGGAGCTGTGGTTCAAGTGGTAGAGTGGTAGTCTTGGTGGGAGAGGGGGGCAACTCAGAGATAGTACCCAGGCCTTAAGTTCAAGTCCCAGGATTGGCACAAACCAAAGCAAACACCACACCAAAAACAAATGAACTGTAGAACTTTCTGTATATATAAGCTGTGCCAGTATAAGCACATACCGAAGCAGAATCTTAGTCTATATTGCAGTGGTATCAGGGAGGGTAATCAGGACTGTTTTCAGGATGCATGTCTAGAGACTTTGTGTGATTAAATAGTCAAGTTTTTTAAAGTATAAATGTGTGTAATTTCTAATTTAGCAGGAGGAGGGGAGATAATAGCTCCTGCCCATATAAAGCTCATTAGGAACACAGTATTTTTCTAAAAGTTCTTCACATTTTTAAATGATTGAACCCTTACACAGTTTTATGAGACTGTTAACATCATACTCACTATTAATGAAGTAACAAAGGCAGGAAAAAGACTAAGCAAGTTGCTCAGTCATCAAACTAGTTAGTGCTAAGCTGAGAGCGATGGATGGCTCACAGCTGTAATTCTGATTACTTGGAAGGCAGAGATCAGGACAATTGTGTTTCA
The DNA here is from genome assembly GCF_024711535.1 of Dipodomys merriami. Lineage (NCBI taxonomy): Eukaryota > Metazoa > Chordata > Mammalia > Rodentia > Heteromyidae > Dipodomys > Dipodomys merriami. The sequence goes on along the minus strand of NW_027202270.1, from coordinate 23,440,686 downwards.
ATGCTTCCCAGTGGAAAAAGGTAGTGAGACCTCCATCTTAACAAAAAGGTTAAGCATGATGATACATGATGATAAGCTGTCATCCCAGCTATAGAGAAGACCTAAATAGGAGGATGGCAGTCCAGGCCAGCCCTAAAACAACAGATAACAACAAAAAATCAGCAAAAGCTAAAAGAGCGAGAGGCAGGACTCAAGTAGAAGAATGCCCAAGGCCTTGAGTACAAATCCCAGTGCCACTCAAAAGAACTAGTAAGTGCCAAAGGTTGGGTTTTAACTCGCCTAAACAAGCACTAGATCTTAAATTCAAACCTTAGTTTGAACCCTACCACTAATAAAAAATATTTTTAAAAGGTTTCATAATGCCAAATGAAGAGAAAAGGAGCAGATTAAAGTAGACTTGAATGTTCCTTATATGAGTCATAAGCAATTGCAAGACAAAAAAAAAAAAAAAAACCAAAACCTTTGAAGGGCTGAGATTGTTCTTCAGTTGTATTCCTTACTTCTTATGTGTGTAAAACCGTGGGCTGAATCACTAGCACTGTATTTAAAAAAGAAAAAAAGAAGCCCTACAAAACATGTGAAAAAATCAAATGGTCAAAAATGCATGCTAGGTAAATAAAAAGTAAAAGTCCTATTATTCTATATTATTATCAGATCAAATTGTATTTCAGGCAACATGGCACTAATAGAGATAAAGAAGTCCACTCTATTTTGATAAAAATTCAATTTATCAGGATAATATTCCAATACTGGTCTATGCACCTCAAAATATTGCTTTAAAACATATCAAGTTTATTGAAGGAGAAAGTGAAATAATTGATTTTTAGCATACCTCTCCTTGATGATCAAGCAGACCAAAAAAATCAATGAGAATATAAAAGACTTGAATAAGGCAATTAAGAAGCTTAGTCAAACAGGACCTCTGAAGAACATTATAATCCAAAAACTTTTCAAGCACTTATGGAACATAAAAGTGGTAAGTTATATAATTGGTATTCTGACTGAAATAGAAACTACATACTAGACTCGAATTTTATGTAGGTTTTAAATTCAGAACATAAGGTCAAAATTGCTGTTGGTACAAGTATCCTTGAAGTTCCTTGAAAAGGTTCCATATTGGAGACTAACGTTGGAACAAATTCTAAAGATTGTAAAGCAAGTCCTGTACTCCTGTCTCAGCCCAGTGTTAGTGTAGCTGTTTTTGTCTCATGCTATTTTGAGTACTATACACCATTAGGTTGAAATTAAAGGCCATGCTGTGTTAAAAATGTACACTTTGAAACTTTATAACACATGTAGTGTGGTGTAATATACTCAATTAGAACCATTCATGACCTAAACCTCACAATCACTTTGTCTCCTGTTTGTGATGGAAATAGCTAGAAATAACTGCTCAAACTCTTTCACTCTTTCCTCTTGCTAAGTATGTAGATCTTAGTTCACCAAGTTGACTTTGCATAAAGACAAAGGTATCAATCACCCCCAAATCTTTTCTCCTTAATAGACAAAGTTAAATCAAGATTTCTGCCTTCTCTGAGATCTTGTCAAATTTCCATCAATGAAAGTCAGACCCATCTTCTAGATCTTCAAATAAGCTTTGCCTTTAATTCTTTTTTTTTTTTTTTTTTTTTTTGCATCCAGTCGTGGGGCCTGAACTCTGGGCCTGAGCACTGTCCCTCAGTTCTTCAGCTCAAGGCTAGCGCTCTACCTCTTGAGCCACAGTGCCACTTCCGGCTTTTTTCTTTTTGCTTATGTGGTGCTAAGGAATAGAACCCAGGGCCTCATGCATGTAAGGCAAGCACTCTACCACTGAGCCACCTTCCCAGCCCCTGCCTTTAATTCTTAACCCTGAAATATAGCTCCAAATCTCCAGACTATCCTAATGGAAACACTTCCACAAACTTTCAATGAGGGATGAAGTGGGATTCCATACACGACAGGTTTTTCCATGTGAATTTCATTGGCCAATGTGTTGGCAGAAATAATGGGGTACCAGTTCTTTTTTTTTCTTGTGTCCCTATCTTGGGGATTTATTTCATTTAGCATCATCTTTTTTTTTTTTTTATTGTGAAAATACCGCCAGAGGAGTTACAATTACATGGGCAAGATAAGGAGTACATTTCTTATCAAGCATTGTAGCCTCCTTCTTTGTTTCCCCTTCCCATCCCTTCCCATCTCGCTCCCTCTCCCCCACCAGTTCTTATGAGTTTAAAGATGTCATATTTATGATGGCCCCTTGAAGAGTTTCTGTCTTCCATGATTAGAAGACAACCCCTGATGCTTCTGATTACTACATCACAGAATAAACACAATTACAGTCTTGACCATAACTTACAACTTAGACAGTACTGTCAAATATACCGTTCCTGCAGACCAGGAATACAGATATGCTTTATTAGTGTTGTAAACCATTGAAATTATTTATGTTTCTTTGTTTGTTTGTTTGTTTTGCCGGTCGTGGGGCTTGAACTCTGGGCCTAAGCATTGTCCCTCAGCTCTTCAGCTCAAGGCAAGTGCTCTACCACTTGAGCCACTTCTGGCTTTTTCTGCTTTTGTAGTGCTGAGGAATTGAACCCAGGGCCTCATGCATGCAAAGCAAGTGCTCTACCACTGAGCCACCTTCCCAGCCCTGCTGAGCCACTTTCCCAGCCCTTATTGTTGTTTCTTAAATAGCATTATGGAGTTAAACGTATAGCTAGTGGAATGTTACTCCCACTTATTTTCAGTGAAAACAAAATTGAACTATAGAACATACATTAGTTGGACAAAGTTAGAACAGAGATTAGGACTTAGATTTTCTGCCTTTGTGGTCTTTTTTCCCCCTATCCAACTTGGCTTCTCAAATATTTATGTCTAACCTATCCATAACCTTCAACCATGATTTTATTTGTTGAAATTTGATGATAATACTTGTGACTATCTACCTTTTCTCAGTATTATTTTATTCATTAAAAATTATCAGTTTATTACTAGGTTGCAAGTGCAATTGTGCAGTTTAAGGAGAGCTGACCTCTTCTGTCTCACCCTGGGGATGTGTCTCTCTTGTCTCTCTCCAGGTCTTGTTCTCTGGTCTGTCTTGTCTGCTTTATTCTGATACCAGGATCTGATACATGACTCCTATGCTGTGGCTGAGATAAATTGTCAGTGAAGAGCAGGCCACCAGAAGTACCTGGTAACGATCTCAAGTTAAATTGGATTTTAAATCACAGGCAGAGCTTTATAAACAGGCAGTTGTTAAGACTGAAAAACAATGAAAGCAGAGGAATGCTCCTACTGTGAAAATAAGACTGGTCTAATCCATGGAATAAGAAAAAAAGAACAGAATATACATGGTAACAAAAAGGGTCACTATCCTCATTTCCCCATCGTTTAAAGAGAATTAATGTAGCAGTGCTAATTTAAATCAGTCTTTCCCCATTTTTGAAGTAGTTCTGGGCTCAGGCATTTTGTGATTTAGAATTGAAATGAAAGTCATATAGATACACAATGGAATTCTATGTCTCCATCAGAAAGAATGACATTGCCCCATTTGTTAGGAAATGGAAAGACTTGGAAAAAATTATGTTAAATGAAGTAAGCCAGGCCCAAAGAAACATAGGTCCTATGGTTTCCCTTATTTGCAATAACTAGTATATGTCTGGGACAAGCAGAAAAGGTCAAAAGCTATGGAATATGACCAGATAAGATGATGTTAAGCGAAATGAATCCCAAGATAGGGACACAGTGTTTTTTTTCTTGCTTGCTCTTGTTCCTAACGTATTTATAATGTACCATGTGATTTTTTTTTTTGTTTCTTTGTACGTTCTTCTCCCATGGTATAATCCCTGTTTTCACTGTATTTGATGTTGGTGCCCTGTACCTTGTATATAAACTTCTCTAGCTTGGGGAGGGGAAGGGAAAAAACAAAATGCTTAAATAGGGATACAAGGTGACCCATTGTAACAATGAGATATACAAGACACTATATTGAAAAAAAAAACTTTACAATTTAGGCAGGGAAGGGTGGGGGGAGGGGGAGTATAGTTGTGGAGGTGGGAGGGAAGGAAGGGTAGGGGAAAAACAAAGGAGGAGGTAACAATGCTTGATAGGAAATGTACTCATTACCTTGCTCATGTAACAGTAACCCATCTGTACGGTATTTTTACAATAAAAATGTATTTCAAAAAAGAATTGAAATGAGAAACATTAGCAGAAACAGAACCACACAGAATTTTGAAAGAAAAAGAGAGAAAGAAAAAAAGAAAAAAGAAAGAGAGAGAGAGAAAGGGAAAAAAGGAAGAAAGGGAAGAAGGGAATGAGAAAGAAAAAAGGAAGGAAGGGAGGGAGGAAAGAAGAAAAGAAAGAATCTCTGCCCATGCAGTCGTATCTTGTGAGGGTTTTGGGTAATGGAAAATATGATTAGGCATATCTTTTGATTCTGATATTTGCCTTCTATGACATAGGTAGGCATGGTTACATAAGCTTACATGGCAGAAGACAATTTATGAATATAACTAAGCAAATGATTTTAGTATGAGGAGATTATTTTGGATTGCCAAAACAGATCCAGTGTAATCACCAATGCCCTAAAAAAAATCTGATGGACAGGGCAGAAAGAAAAGTCACAGAGACAGAAAGCATGAAGATTTAGTGCACCTACACTTTCTCATTCCCTTCTACTTTTGCAGGCTTTAAGGTGAAGAAGGCCACAAACCAGGGATTGCTAATAGCCTGGAAATGTGAGAAAAAAATGTATGGATAGCCAGCAAACAACAATAACAAAAAAAACAAGGAAAAATTAAGGAGAATTAGGTCCTAAAATGGAAAGGAACTGAATTCTGCCAGTCACTTAAATAGGTTTAAAAGTGACTCTTCCCCTACAAGGCTTTTCCAAAAGAGTCTAGCTGATTGACATTTTTCTTGGCTTCAACATAATCAAAAGAATCACTGGAGCTTCACTTAAACATCTGATCACAAAACCATGAGATAAAGAATGCATGTTTAAAATTGCAGTTTGGGATAATGTATTTTTGCAGAAATAGAAACCTTGTACAGGAGAAGAGAAAGGGAATTTAAATAGAAGTTAGAGATATTAACAAAATAAAATTTGAGAGAGATTACATAGGTTTTGAAGATTACTTCAAGAGATTACCTGGATTTTGAAAAGAAATTGGGAAAAGAGTTGCAGGGTATGATCAGACTGGAGAAGGGAGAAAAGAATTGTAATACACTGAGCTACAATGACTAAGCTGAGTTCTGCCATGAGTGGTGCTTCTTCACATACAAATGACTATCAAGGAAGCCATGGGGGAGACTGAGGTCTGGGTATGTAGTTTATATAAATTGAACTGGAGTTGGAGGAAGAATAAAATAAATAAAAGTAATAAACAAAAGAAATTTGGTAATCTGGGTATTAATACGGATTTTTACTAGAGATGGTAGGAGTGGTGTTGAGGAAATCAGGCCCTCACTAATTACCAGCCATAGAGAATTCTAGGTGGCAAAATGCCCTTCTGTTTATTAGAGAATGGTTATTTGGTCATTGACAATATGTTCAAGAAATGTTTTATACAGTTTTGTGAGCTTTGTTTGACAATCAGAATATAACTTTATCCTATAATGAATAAAGATATTGTAAAGTTTAAGAGTGAACACTTGGTTTTTATACAGACTCTTAAAAAGCAAGCCCCTGAACTGTGAGCTTTGCTTTGCTTTTGGAGGTACCCATCTTCAGAAACTCTGAAGCATTCACTGAAATCCCAGGTACTGTAGTAGAGCATCAATTAACCAGCCTGCTTATGGAACAGGTGCTCTGATTAAGTTGATTTTTCTGGTTAAATCAGAATAAATCAGAAACCATTTTTATTTTCTTTCCTATTGTTGGCATTCTTCATAAAAATGCATATATCTGAATGAAACAGAATGAATATAATTTTCCTTTACTTTCCATTTTGGTGTGATAAGGTACACACGTAAAGCAGGAATTTGAGTGGGATATGAATTCAGCTAGATTATAATTCAAATTGAATAGATCTGATGCCTTTAATTTTTTTAGGTCTTTCTACAAAACAGAATAGGAGTAAGATTTTAGAAAATTGATCTGCTTAGTTGTTTGGGGACAATTATTTGTTATTATGTAACATATATCCAAGATAATTTTCTCTTTATTTAAAACAATGAAATACAGAAAACAAGAATACTTACTGCATATAAAACATCGTAACTATTTTCCAAAGCAAATCAGATTGGCATACTTTTATCACAATATTCAGAAATGATGCTAACATTTGAAGAATAAACAATGTCTTTTGATAAGTAGTTTTTCTTGTTTTCTCTCATTTTCTCTAAATCTAAAGTTTTCTTCTACTTACAGGCTTTCCCCCCATATATGTGTGTGTGTGTGTGTATATGTATATGTATATGTATATGGTTACAATTAGATGAGCAAGGTGAGTATATTTCTTTTTTTTTTAATTTAATTTAATTTTATTTGTGAACATACTGTACAGAGGAGTTACAATTACATGGGCAGGATAATGCGTACATTTCTTACCAAGCATTGCAGCCTCCTCCTTTGTTTACCCTTCACATCCCTTCCCAGCCTCCCCCCTCCCCCCCATCCCAATCCTTCTCCTTTCTCCCCCTCCTTCCCCCCTTCCCCCCCCGCACCGACGTTGTAAAGCTCGTTTTGGACATGACAACTTGTACTTCTCATTGTTGCAACAGGTCCACCTGTATCCTTAAACAACTGGTTTTTCCCCATCTCCTCCACAAGTTATACTGACATCAAATATAGTGAAAGCAGGGGTTATACTGTGGGGGAGGGACATAGAAAGCAACAAAGAGATAATCTTATAAATGCGTTAGAAACACATGCATGAAAGAAAAAAACCTTAAAATACACATCTAAGGGTTCATTTTCCTGACATCACATTATCTGACCTTTTCCGCTTGACTCATACATATACTAGACATTACAAATAAGGGAAACCATGGGACCTATGTTTCTTTGGGCCTGGCTTACTTCACTTAATATAATTTTTTCCAAGTTTTTCCATTTCCTAACAAATGGGGCAATGTCATTCTTTGCAATCCCACTTTTGGGCATTTACCCAAATGTTTACAAACAAGACCACACTAAAGCTACCAGCACAACTATGTTTATTGCAGCATTATTTACCATAGCTAAGATATGGAACCAACCCAGATGCCCCTCAGTAGATGAATGGATCAAGAAAATGTGATATATATACACAATGGAATTCTATGCCTCCATCAGAAAGTATATTTCTTATCAAGCATTGTTGCCTCCTTCTTTGTTTCCCCTTCCCATCCCTTCCCATCTATTCACCTCCCACCTCTCCACCACCCTCCTCCTCCCCCCCACCCCCCGTGCCAAAGTTGTAAAGTTCGTTTTTCAACATAAGGTCTTGTACATCTCATTGTTACAATGGGTCCACCTGTATCCCTATTTAAACAATTTGTTTTTTCCCTTCCCCTACACAGATTATACCAACATCAAATACAGTGAAAACAGGGGTTATATTATTGGGGAGGGACATACAAAGCAACAAAGAAGTCATCTTATGAATATGTTAGAAACAATAGCAAGAAAGAAAAACCATTTGTGTCCTTATCTTGGGGTCCATATCTATTTTTATTGTAAAAATACTGTACAGAGGGGTTACATTTACATGAGTAGGGTAATGAGTACATTTCCTATGAAGCATTGTTACCTCCTCCTTTTTTTGTTTTTCCCCTACCATCCCTTCCCTCCACACCTCCCCAGCTCCTCCCTCTCCCCTCGCCCCAAAATTGTAAAGTTTGTTTTCAACATAGTGTCTTGGAACACCTCATTGTTACAGTGGGTCAACCTGTATCTTTATTTAAGCATTTTGTTATATCCCTTCCCCTCCCCAAATTATAAAAATGTATATATAATATGCAGGACACCCGAATCAAATACAGTGAAAATAGGGGTTATACCACGGGGGAAGAACATACAAAAGAAACAAGAGAAACATATAGTGCATTATAAGTACATTAAAAGAAATAGCAAGCAAGAAAGAAACCCCAAATACTTGTGTCCCTGACTTGGGGTTAATTTTGCATAACATCAGCATATATGGTCATATGTACATAGCTTTTGACCTTTTTTGCTTGTCCTAGACATGTACTAGTTATTGCTAATAAGGGAAACCATAGGACCTATGTTTCTTTGGGCCTGGCTTATTTCACTTAGTATAATTTTTTCCAAGTTTTTTCCATTTCCTAACAAATGGGGCAATGTCATTCTTTCTGGAGTCACAGAATTCCAATATATATGCCACATTTTCTGGATACATTCATCTACTGAGGAAGAGGCATCTGGGTTGGTTCCTTATCTTCACTATGGTGAATAATGCTGTAATAAACATTGTTGTGTTGGTAGCTTTGGTATGACCTTGTTTGTGATCGTTTGGGTAAATGCCCAAAAGTGGGATTGCTGGATCATAGGGGAGCTCTATGTGGAGTCTTACAGGCTGTCAAGATTTTATTTACTCTATGCCATGATTTAGATTTCTAAATTAAAAAGGCTGCTCCCCAGGGTAATGCTGTTTGGAAAGCGATGGAACCTGTAAGGGGCAGGGCTTAGTGAGATGCCTCTCATCATTGCCTTTCAATATTTGGAGTATGGCCTTGAAGAGGGTAGTAGGACCTTGTTTTCCTTGTCTCTCTCCTCTGTGTCTTTCAGCTTCCAGGTTGTGGTGAAATGAGCATCCTAACCATATGCTCCCACAATGATATACTATCTTTTCACAGTAATAGGACCACTAGACCTTGGCATAAATCCTTTGTGTCAAAGAAACCTTTCATTTTCTTATGAGATTGTCTCAGGTAATTTGTTAGTGTAGTGGATGCTGATTAACCCTCTCAAATTCTGTGATCCCAGTATTTCTAGACAAGTTAGTAGGGGCTCAACTTCAAGCTAACATAAAATGAGGTATAGATGATGCTGAAGCAGCTTTACTCAGAAAGCTGTTGTTCTTTGTACTGAATCATCTGGAGAATCCATTGCAAGATTGCTTCTGACTGGCTTGACTTCCCATGAGACTTACTCAGCACCTCCCTCATGCCGTTGCTCCCATACATGTGACAAGTGATCACCTCATAAAAGAATATCTGGATCAGCATCTGAAACATACCAAAACACATTAAAATACATCTTTCATTTTTCTCCAATCATCCACTCTAGTCTTCAAATTCAAGATGAACCACAAGTTGGAATTAATGATCTTAGAGGGTATCAGTGGAGTAATAAATGGATAGATAGTTCAAATCAGCTGAACCTAATGAAGTAGAATTTAAAGCAAGAGCTTTTGTATGGCTAAGTGATGACACAAGAGATTAGAATAAAAATGGAGGTTGGTCCTTAAAGTCTAGAAGAAACCCTGAGGAGATTTGTGATTAATTGCTTCCTCTGAGGACAGTAGGGATAGAATGATGATTGATTCTTGGTTTTTATTTGTAGTCTTGAAGGATACTCATCGAGTCAATATGATTGTTTTGAATATAGTTTATATTTAAGAGGAATGACTGAAAATTGTCCATGTGTCTATGGAGTATCAAAAAAGAAGAAAAATTGATTTTGTATCAAGTCACATACTGCTCATTGTTTGCTAGCTGAGAGTGTGTTGCTGAAATCCTCCTAAAAGCTCATGCAATTTAATGATGTGTCTTTCCACATTCCATGTAGAAAGAAAGCAATAAACACTGAGTCTATTGGTACTGGATGTGTGCTATGGGGGCTGACCTATGCTCCTTTGTAAAATCAACTTGGTATTCACCCTCAACCCTCCTCCACTGAGTTTGTCTAAGTTGCATTTTATTTCCTTCTACCTCTACCTTTCCTCTGTATTGTTCTCCACTGCATTTGCCAACTACATGTGTCCTTGCTGTTTCCACTCAGAAATCCTGCAGCCCTTTAACCTTTCAAAACTCAGGTAGTCTCCCCCATGTATGAAGGTAATAGAAAGGTATTCTGAAATAATACATTGTATAGAGTGATACCTCTCAATTGTGGGAAAAAATATTTGGTAGTGGTTCATATTATATTTTAACTTTAACTACACCTATGTCATGCCTATGTATAAATATGCAAATAAATGTGTTGTAAATGTATTATAATTACAGTCTTGCCTAAACATTATCTTCAAGATGTATTGACTTGTGGCTTTTTCACAAAAATAGAATTGAGTTTACTGTCTCCTGCTCTGGGTTTGTTATATAGCACGATTAGTATTGATCTTGGGGAAAATAAAAACTAACTGTGTTCTTTTTATAAAGTGAAGGAGAGATTTCTTTTTTTGTTAAATCTATTACTGTCACTTTTAAAGGTGAATAAATCAAGGTTTTCAGACTCATTTTGTACCTCTTCTTCATATCTTCTCAGTGGAAATAAGTGAAGGATTCCTAGACTAGGTTAAGTTCTGGTTATGAGACCTGACACCTCCTAGTTAATCATTTACTGTCACCAAAGGAAGATGGGATCTTGTTTGCATTACCACTGCCACTCTGAAGAAACAAACGACTTCACTGAAGATGTAGGAAGCTTGAAATGTGTTTAATGGTTATTTAAAAGCCATTGTTCAGAAAATCCTGGGTCATAGACTCAGTAAAGCTATTAATATCAGCAATGGAGAGTGTATTTAACAACAGTGTTTTGGCAAATTAATTTCTTTCTGTGACAAGTGCCAGTGTTTTATATATTTTTTCCTAAATGTTCATCTGGGAAGGCCTTTGTATTATTGATAAAATTTAACACTTTAGGATTGGTGCTTTGATATTTATGCAATTATGCTAGTTAATTAAGAGAGAGGTTAATGCTTTCAGGAGATTATATTTTAACATTTAGGGTTCATGTTCTACACTACCTTATAACATTTTTTTTTGTTTAATTAGCCTTAAGTTACCAAGCATTTCAGGTAAACTGAAAAAAAAAAGAGCATTTGAGGTATATGAACAATATGATATTAACAGGACATGGATGTATGGTGTTTCTATTTTGATTCTTGATATAGACTGAATGTTTGTGTTTCAAGCTCCAAAAGTTCTACACTGAAATCTAATCTCCAAGGAGAGAGTAGTGTATGTGTGGATATGAGGCTTTCTGGGGATAACAGGGTCGTGAGGGAGGGACCCTGGGAAATGGGATTGGTGGCCTTATAAAGAATCCCCAGAGAGAATACACTGATACTAAAAACTTCCTCTATCTTTCAGAACTGTGAGAAATAAATGTTGGCTAGCTACTCTTCTTTATATTTTGTTAAAGCAGATAAAATTGAGACAAAATGAATTTTATATTTAAATTACACTTCTATTATCTTTAAATAACTAAATTTAAAACAATATGCTCCTCTTTATATATTTTTTAACAAGGTGTAATTGTTACTTAGGTGACTTATATTCAATATTTCAGTCTTTTCTTTTTTTTTATTATTGTGAAAATACCATACAGAGGGGTTACAATTACATGGGCAAGATAGTGAGTACATTTCTTATCAAGCATTGTTGCCTCCTCCTTTGTTTCCCCATACCATCCCTTCCTCTCTCCACCCCCCCCACCCCTCTACTACCCCCCACCCCCTTTTCTACTCCCCAGCACAATATCCCTACCATATTGGATCAGCTAACAGGCAGAGCCTTAGATAGGAAGGTGATGCCATTATCTATGGAGAGAGAGGCCTTTCAAAGATACTGCAAAAAAGGGAAGTAGGAAAGAGAAGAGAAAGGAGTGTACAAATAAAGTTACAGGGAAAAAACAGGGAGAGGCACAACTATAGAGCATAAACAAAACCATATACCAATTGACTATGTTTCAGTATTAATTGATAACTCCACAGATAAAGTAGATGATTTCCCATACAGCCTTACTGCATTCAATGAAAAGCAAGCCTCCTGAGACATTGAACAGTTTGGAAAATTTAGGAAATAATTAATGCTCACTGAAGCTGAGGGAAGGGGCCATGAAAATGGATATGAGTAAGCACGACTACAATGTCTATCACATCCATGTGCATTCTTCACTCCTCAGTTGGCTCCATAATAGATAGGAAATTTATGCTTTGTAATTATATCTTTATAGTAATGTCCATCATCTTACCTGGCCTTGCGTCATACTCCATTCGATCTGATAAAGATTTTCCTAGGTGTTTTATTTTTTGTGGGCCTATTACTAATGGAGTTGCTTTCCTGATTTCAGCCACGTTTTTCTCATTGTTGGCATACAGAAAAGCCATTGATTTTTGAGGGTTAATTTTATACCCTGCTACTTTGCCAAACTTTTGAATCAGCTTGAGTAATTTGGGAGTGGAGTCTGTGGGATTCTTTAAGAGAGAGAGTTTTACTTCATCGTTCCCTATTTGGATCCCTTTTATGTTTCCATCTTGTCTTATTGCTGTAGCTAGGCATCCTAATACTAAATTGAAGAGAAGTGGAGATAGTGGACATCCTTGTCTCATTCCTGAGTTAAGAGGGAATGGCTTTAGTTTTTCACCATTAAGTATAATGGTGGCTGTAGGTTTGTCATATACAGCCTTTATTGTATTGAGGAATGTTCCCTGGATTCCTAATTTTTCCAGAACCTTCATCATAAAGGAGTGTTGGATCTTGTCAAATGCTTTTCCTGCATCTATTGAGGTAACCATGTGGTTCTTATCCTTGCTCTTGTTGATGTGATGACCCATTACAACAATGAGATATACAAGACGTTATGTCAAAAAATAAACTTTACAACTTTGGCCGGGCGGGGGTGGTGGTTGTAGGGGGATGTGGAGGTGGGGAGTGGAGAGGGGAAGGGATGGGAAGGGGAAACAAAGGAGGAGGCTACACTGCTTGACAAGAAATGTACTCATTATCTTGCCCTTGTAATTGTAACCCCTCTATGGTATTTTCACAATTTTAAAAAAAAGGCTTTCCTGGTTCTAAACACAATGCTTATCATAGTTTCATTTTTTTTCTTTTTTTTTAATATTATTTTATTTTATTTGAGAACATACTGTACAGAGGGGCTACAATTACATGGGCAGGATAATGCATACATTTCTTACCACGCATTGCAACCTCCTCCTTTGTTTACCCTTCACCTCCCTTCCCAGCCTCCCCCCTCCCCCCACCCAATTATACCCCCCCCACCGACATTGTAAAGCTGGTTTTGACATGACATTTTGTACTTCTCATTGTTGCAACAGGTCCACCTGAATCCTTAAACGACTTGTTTGCCCCCATCTCCTCCACATGTCACAGTTTCATTTTATTCATAGTATTTCAATGGTGCTTCTGTACTGGATGGAAAAGAATAGATTTCTGTTTTTATTACCCTGCCTCTACAGGTTTGCTGTCAAATGTGTTACCTTATGATTCTCAAGCAAGAATGTCTTCTAAATATTTTCAAGAATCTTTACAAGTATCCATGTATTATCTGTCTATTTTATATTGTATGATATATAGATATATCTATTATGTACATAATATATAATTATATGTAAATACATACTATATAATAGATATAACTGAGATATAATAGATTACTATATATTATATATTACTATATAGTATATATATGTTATATATATTATATGTTATATATTATATAATATATATAATATATATGATATATATATCATATATATATCATATATATATCATATATATATATCAAATATATTATATATATTATATATTATATTACTATATAGTAATATATAATAAATGCATATACTACATAATTATATAATGAACACATCATATAAACATATATTATAAATTTCTCTCCTTCCTTCCTTCCTTCCTTCCTTCCTTCCTTCCTTCCTTCCTTCCTTCCTTCCTTCCATCCTTCCTTTTATTTTGACAGTACCAAGGTTTGAACTCAAGGTGTTCTACTTGCTTAACTTGCTCGTTCCATTGGCATTCTATCCCTTGAGATGCTTCTCCAGTCATGCATATTGCTAGTTATTTTGGAGATGAAGTTTAGCAACCTTTTATGCTAAACCAGGCTAAAGTTTTCAAATCTCAGTCCCCTGAGTAGCTAGGATTACTATGTATGTTGTATACACATATATGTGTATATAATATACAAAATGTTACATATTATTATGTATATGTGCTATGAGAGAGGGTGATGGAGAAACAGAAACATTTATGTGATTTGTGGGTATCTGTTAGAGATAGAGTGGCTATAAAAGAAAAATATGGACATTGGTTATAAAATCTCAAAAGCCCACCTAACCTGAGATTTATGTTAATTTATGGAATTAGTTAAGTGGAAGAATAGAAATATTTGAAACTGGAAGAGCCTGAAGGAACTCTTAGTGGAATCTGTGACACAGTAGGAATAAAGCTCTACTTTTAATGGTAGAAATTTAGATAAAGGACATTTTTTCTTCATATGGCTTTTTACTTACCCATTACTGTTTTATAGATTAGAACTTAATAGTTTGACAAGTTTACGTTATTTCCAAAAGTTATTTCCTTGAAAAGATTACCTAAATTGTACAATGCATGTGTACAGTATTTCTTTGTAAAACTGACCCAGCACAGACAAATATATGATGACATCATGGCAGGGAATTACATGGCCCACACTGGTACTCCGTTTGTGAAGCATTACCAAAACTAAAATGGCTTCTGCTCTTTAAATTACAGAATTTTATTTCTAAGAAGGCTGGCTTTGGGACTGCTGAGTTGGGGAGTTGAGTATTGAGTTTGGTTGCTACCTCCATCATCTCAGGGAAAGAGTTTTCTCTTTTTTACTTTAATAACTGGCACCCCAAGTAGCATTCTCTTTCTAGAGTGGAAAACTGAAGATCAAGTCTCAAAGAAGGAACAGAGATCATTCTAAACTGTAGTCTGAACTTTTTACTCAATTTCCTATTATTTTGGTGCCCATCTTAGGTCTTGAACTCAGAGCCTGAACTGTTACCCTGACTTTTTCTGATGAAGGCTAGCACTCTATTATTTGAACCACAGCTCCACTTCTGGCTTTTTGATAGCTAATTGGAGATTACAGTCTCATGGACTATCATGCCACTGAGCTGGCTTCTGCAGTCCTCAGATCTCAGCTACCTGAATAGCTAAGATTACAGGTGTGAGCAACTGGTGCTGGGTTCTTTCACTCTATTTTTAAATTGCTTTAGTTGGTTCTAGACAATCTTGAGAAGAACATTCAAATACTTGGATTCCCTAGCTTTTATTTATCCTGATATTCTTTTACTGTTGAGTACAGCTGTATTTTTTCTTGCCAGTATTAAACCTCATTCTCTTTCCCTTCTCACAACCTCCTCTTCCCCTTCTTCCTTCTCCTCCTCGTTTCCTCCTTTTCTTCCTTGTCTCTTCTTCTCTTTTGACAACTCTCCATTTTTCCTCTAAAGTGAGATGCTCTACTCTGGTTTGTACCTGCCCTTGCTTGTTTGGAAGGACTTCCAACCATGGGATACCTCCTAGAAATATAGGCACCAACTTTAAATCCGTTATTGCACAATAAGCTATTTTGTATATGGAAAATGATCAAAAGGTTGCAGCTTATCCCTCTGTACTTTTAAAAAAATCTGACTATGACAACCAACTATCAACTTACCATAAGGTAGAGAAGTGGAAGAATAAGAACCTTGAATCAGCTATACGCAGGACTTTCTCTCCTTCTCTGGCACCAGGCAATCTTATTTATTATGACAGTATTGTTGCTCTTGTCAGTCACAGCCTTCTTAGTCTATGACAGCCCATTTATTCTGGAGAATTTAAATTTTGAATGAGTAGGCAGACCCAGTAAAGTTTAGCATTCATTGTACATGCTTGTCTTTGAACCTGATTTCATTGTTACTGAAATCCCTTCTCAAGTCTACCATTCGGTTAGAATATACATTTCAGGGGCTGGGAAAGTGGCTCAGTGGTAGAGTGCTTGCACGAAGCCCTGGGTTTGATGCCTCAGCACCACATAAGCAGAAAAAGCCAGAAGTGGCACTGTGCCTCTAGTGGTAGAGCGCTAGCCTTGAGCTGAAGAGCTGAGGGACCGTGCCCAGGCCCAGAGTTCAGGCCCCATGACCGGACCCAAAAAAGAAAAAAAGAGTCTCATGGACTTTCCTGCACGGGCTGGCTTTGAACCTTGATCGTCAGATCTCAGCCTCCTGAGAGCCCAGCCTAATAAGTACATTTCTTGTCAAGCTTGTTACCCTTCTCTCATTGCACTTTTATTTTTGTAATATATTTCTACTGACAACTACATATTTTCCTATAGGATATTGATTGTTTAAAAGCATGTAGAGAAATAGAGATAAAAGGCTCAAACTCAGTGGCATATTAGAAAACAGCAGGATGAAGGAAAGATAGTGTACAAAGGATTCACTAATAGTATAGTATTATGTATAGTATATGGACTACTATAAATATAGTATATGGATTGCTGGGTCATAGGGGAGCTCTATGTGGAGTCTTTTGAGGAACCTCCATACTACTTTCCAAAGTGGCTGAACAAGTTTACACTCCCACCAACAATGCAGTAAGGTTCCCTTCTGTCCACATCCCCTCCAGCATCTGTTGTTATTAGAGTTCTTGATTTTAGCCATTCTAACTGGGGTGAGGTGGTATCTCAATGTTGTTTTGATTTGCATTTCTTTTATGTCTAGAGAGGTTGAGCATTTCTTTATGTGTCTATTGGCCATCCTTCTTTCCTCTTCAGAGAAGTTTGGAAGGGATGGGAAGGGGAAACAAAGGAGGAGGCTACAATGCTTGATAAGAAATGTACTTATTATCTTGTCCATGTAATTGTAATCCCTTTCTACAGTATTTTCACAATAAAAATATATAGTATATGGATTACTATAAATATAGTATATGGATTACTATAGTAATCCATGGTAACTGCTTCCAGGACAGAGAAGTATTCTCCTTTGCCCCCCTCCCCCCTATGTGTGACTTGAACTCAGGGCCTGGGCACTATCCCTGAGCCTCTTGGTGCTCAAGGTTAGTGCTCTAACACTTGAGCCACAGCACCACTTCCCATTTGTGTGTGGTTAATTGGGCATAAGCATTTCATGGGGACTTTTCTGCCTGGGCTGACTTTGAACATTGATCTTCAGATCTCAAGTCTCCTGAGTAGATAGGATTACAGTCATAAGCCACCAGCACCAAGCAGGGAAGTACTTTGTAAAGAAAGTTGATGTAGCCAGTTATTGATATTGCTTACTAAATGACTCTAGGTTCTTCCCCTCTCTGGCACGTGAAAGGCCTAGGCACCTGTAATTTTGTCCAATGAGTTGTTTTGTTCCCTTCTAGGAGAGTATTTAATTGCTGGGTTGGGTGCCTCCTCAGCTCTGTCTCATTCTAGCATTGACAGTGATAGAAAAGGAGAGCTCCTAAGTAACTGTGATTAGGAGACACCCATGAACTTGAGCAATGAGAGAATTATTGCTATTTTTAGGAAAGATTTTAGACCACAACAAAACCTAAGCTACCCTGGTTTCTTCTGATTTTAACCAAAAAGTGAATAAAAATAGCATAGATGACCAATGAGAAGGATAGAGCAGATGAAATGAACAAAATCACAGACTTCATTTAAGTTTGCAAACTTTATCATTAGAAAAAAATTAGTAAGTCTGATTATAATTATATCCATATTAGATATATTGCAAGCATCATTAGCTTTTCTTTGCCCCATTAAGGACCTCTTCTTTACCCTCTTGCAGCTGGAAAAGCCACAATCAACCATATTCACAGCCCTTATCCTGTCCTGTCTATTTTAAAGAGAAGTCATTTCATAGGCAGATTCTATATGCAAATCAAATCACATTGTTCAAGGGGAAAAGCATAAGAGCAAAGAGCATCAGAGAACAAGGGAAGACACATGGAAAGATGTGGGATCTCTCTCACATTCTCTTCTCAGCCATTCTCAGAAATATAACTATAATGTAGGGCTGGCAGGGAAGTTAATATATAAAATGTGACATTTCCTTCATTAATAAGCAACTGAGAAGCCTCGCACCAGTGAATCATGCCTATAATTCTAGCTGTTCAGGAGGCTAAGATCTGAGGATAGTGGTTCAAAGCCAGCCTGGCTAGAAAAGTCCTTGTGAGATTCTTATGTCCAATTAATCACTCAAAAACAAGAAGCAGCACTTTGGCTCAAGTGATAGAGCACTAACTTTGAGCACAAAGAGGCTCAGGGACAGCACTCAGGCCTTGAGTTCAGGCCCACAACCACCACTACCACCACCACCAAAAGCAACTGAGAAAGGTGCTTTATGGCATGAGCTTGAAGAATACAGTTCTTATCTTATAATCATATCACATAGCAGCTTCATAAAGCTTTAATAGCAGGCTTTTCTTTTTACAAAAAGATGGCAAAGTACTATGAATGGTATGTGTGGTATACAAAGGCATGTAGACATTCAATTAACGTTAGAATAAATGCAATGTCTGAAAAGTAAATCAATGCTTCAAAGCAGAAATGTCCAGCATTAAGTAGTCTAAAATACAACAGATAAATGTAGATAAATGCAGCAATTATGCAATGCACTGATTTTCTGAAATTCTTTGTATTTCTAAATAAGCACAACAAAGCCACCTGATTACAGCGCACAGATTATGGAAAAGTAGAAGGCTGCTTCCCCATCTGGGGGCTGTAATTAGATCTCCTGGTTTATTTCCAATCAGGCACTTTTTATGCTAGTGATTTGAATAATACAACTGCGAAATTAAAGTAGTTATATTTAAAATTGTATTAAAGTATCACTAAAAGAAAATTAAATGTTATTTTAATTCTGGTACATGTTCCTTTTAGAAAACACTGTTAGGATGTGATACATTATCAATATTGCTGATTGATTCATAGCCTTAATCCAATAGCAGCTGAAAATACCTACCACAAGAGGGCAGAAAATGGATGCTAATGGTTTAATCTGTGCTATCCTGTCCAGAATAATCTTATCCTAGTGGCTTTCTTAGAGAAAAGCTCACAGTAATCATTAAAAGGATTCTCTTATTACAAACACAATTACCCCAATCTTAACCAATCTTATTCTATTGATACCTATTAAAGATGAGAGACAGAGAAAGAGAGAGAGAGATGTAGGGATACATGGAGAACTGGATAAATAGAGGGAATGTTGGATAAATAGAAGGGGAAAGAGAGAGAAAGAGAAAAAGTTCAATTAGTTTAGTCCATGTCCTTGTTATTTTAGCAAATATATAAAAGATATCAAGCTAAAAAATACACAAAAACAAAATATGGTTTATTGATTCTCTAAAAATGAAGAATAAAAGGAATACTTTTGTAATTTCAATATAGTTGACTGAATTTGTAGTGTTGTTGCACATATTTGAATAAATTCATTTTTATATACAGTAAACATTCCCTATTTGAAGGGAAAAGAAAGGCAATTTGGCCCAAACTAATCTTTCAATTGGATGCTAATCAACTGTAAACATATGCTTGAAGGCATGACTACATTTCTATTTATCAGGTGGTAAAAACATAAAATATGTATATCTATCTTGCAAATTAGTTGCAGATATAAAAAACTCTGTCAGCAAGTCTCCTACTTAAATATAGGATCTATATCTCTTAGTGCTAAAAATTTAGTTTCTCACAGCATTGATTTCTTATTGACTATGGTCCTCATATGAAACACCAGTGTAAACTTGATGCATCATAAGTAGTGATTTACAGAAGTCAGTAGATGCTACGGCTCAAGAACATTTCTCACAAGGTGGAGTACAGTACTGGAGAAATGCAGTATTTCTAATCACAATAAAGCTAGTCCGTTATTCCTCCTCATAATACCTGTCAAGTCTGATGATATCTTCAACCTAAAAACTATTACTAGAATTGTATTTGCTTTGAAAATGATGAATAGTCACAGAGAATTATTTATTGCTCTACTCAATCTTTGTCTGAATATATGACTTGTATATTTTTGTGTTCTCAAATACTTGGAAAATTGTGTTCTTATAATACGATTAATATATACTTAAATGTTTAGTAAGCATCTACTATTTTCTGAGAACTGTGTTAGGCACTTTATATTATCTTTTGTTATTTACCCTGGGTTATAGATAAACAAATAGAAAATTATATATAAATTTGCCTTCTTCTAAAACCTTTGGAAGAACAAATTACATATGCCAGTCTCATCTTGTTAAATGAAGCAGATGTCATGGCCCCAACCTCTATTGACCAAATAGGGAGTTTCTCAGGAACCAACTCATCAGGGTGAAGAAGCAAATGTTCTCATGTAAAAACATCTATGGTACATGATGAATGCAATTATGTTCCAGCAAATGCAATTAAAGATGATGGGAGTGACACACACTGTTGCCTGCTGGAGGTTGTGAAACTTTTATAGCAACGGTGATGTTCATAAGGATAAAAGAGCCTCCTAGGAAATGGGAACGAATGAAGACATAATAATGATAGAATGCCAGCTGTGTTTGGGAACAGATCAGCTTGATTAGAGCATAGACTTGACTCTAAGGTAGTGCTAGAAGATACGACTAAAAGAAGATATGGCTAAAAATCCATTTTCTGCTATGCTATGAATTCTTTCCTCTTTCTTCTAGGTGGTGTGAGGTATAGACTCTCTCAACCCCCTATACCCACCCTGCTCTCTCTGTGTTTGTGTGTGTATGTGTGTATAGGGAAGAAAAGGAATCTAGAGTTTTAAAGTTACACAGCAATAAAGTTTGAGAAAGACTTGAGAAAGATCAGTAGCAGACAGATGAAAAGGGAAAGGTTCTAGCAGTGTCTGAGGCAGGAAGTTTTTCGTGATGTTCATTGGATAGGCCAAGCCAGGCTATTGCAAAAACAGGAAGAGTTAGAGAAATGGAGAAGGGGTGTTAGACTCAAATAAGAAGATGTTAATAAGGTAATTCTCCTTTGAATAGAAAGCATATATATATATATATATATATATATATATATATATATATTGAAGTTTTGCAAAGCAAAACAATGATTATTATTCTGTTTGTTCATTGACTGTACAAAATTGGGCAGTGTATCAACAGAATATTTAGCACTTCTTTTTTGACTTAAACTACAAACGGGATTTATTTACACAGATTGATTTTATGGGCAAAAGCTGGACAATGAAAGATTGACTTTGCTTATATAAGTAGTTTGAACTGAATTTCACCCTATTATTAAAACAGGAACAAAAAATTATATGTGATTATTATTTTTGTAAGTAGTCAAAGTGAAGAATTTTTGAAGGCTTTTTATTTAACTCAGGAAATTATACAAGAGAAAACAATCAAGAAGGAACAAAATGTCATTTCCTCAGGAATACACTAATTATTTATATTATGTCATATCTAAAAGAAAAGAAATTTGAGCTTTCATGCTTCTCTCTCAAGGTTGTTTTGTTTGTGAATGTTTTCTCTTTCTGTAAAACTCTGAAATCCCAAATTGCTTATATAATCTACACCCTAAAAGCTTCTGGTGATATCTTTGAGAAATTAATGAGTTTTATCTCATTCTATCACTACTATGACATTTTTCCTGTGTTCTTTTCATCTTAAGAAATACTGAAAGCACTTTATCTGGTTATTTGATTAAGTTTCTATGAGCCTAATGGAGTTGTATGATCTTTGGTGAGCATTAGCTACTCAATATGTACAATGCATATAAATATACACATGTATGTGTCTCACTATTACTCTTCGCTAATTCTTAGAGGACTCATTTTTGTGATTAAAAATAAGCAATTTAATGCTCTATAGGAAATGGACTTATTACCTTGCTCATGTAACTGTAACCCCTCTGTATAGTATCTTTACAATAAAAATATATATTTAGCAAAATAAGCCATTTAAGTGATTAAAAGTAAGTCATTTAAGTTTTGAATCTCAATATGCTTCATTCTAACAACTTTCAATCATATTTTTTCCTATTCTCCACTTTTTAAATTTATTTTTTAAATTTTCTTTTAAGTAGTTTTACAAAGGAGGTACCATATAACAAAATAATTTATTAATATTATGCACCTTGATCAGTTTCACCCTCTTCAACATTCCCTTAGTCTTCTTAATTTTGTGGCATATACAATAAACTTCTTACTGCATTCTTCCTCCCTTCTCTTCATTCATTTACCCCTTACTCTTAACCCCATTTCCCCTCTTGGACATACTCATTTCCTGGTATTGATTTTTTTTGGAATTGACCTAGTCTTTCTAAAGGATTACACTATTTGAGCTCTCCATAGGGTCTATTATACTTCAGTTAGTTCATTTGTAACCACTTGAATGCAGCTCAGCCCAGTTTACTATAGATTTATAGGCACATTCTATTACTACAAATGGCAGCAACTATGTAAACTTTGTTTCTCTGGGTCAGGTTTACTTTACTTAATATATTTTCCAAATCTTCCAATTTCTTTATGAATATTGCAATATCATTCTTTCTAATAGATGAGTAAAATTTCGCTGTGTATATATACCACATTTTCTTGATCCATTCTTCCATTGAATAGCATCTGGGCTGATTTCATATCTTGGCTATGGTGAACAGTGCTACAGTGAACATGATTGTGCTGGTAGCTTTACAGAAACCTTGTTTGTGCTCTATTAGATAAATGCCCAGGAGTGGGATTGTTGGGTCATAGGGAAGCTGTATGTTCAGCTTTTTGAGGAACCTCCATATTGCTTTCTAGAGAGGTGGAACAAGCATTCATTCCCACCAACAGTGTATCAAAGTTCCCTTTTGGCTGCATCCTTGCCAGCATTATTAGTTGTTTGTTTTCTTGATGAGAGCCATTGTATCTGGGCTGAAGTAGAATCTCAGGGTTGTTTTGACTTGCATTTCCTTTATAAACCTGTATATTTTTATTTGAAGTGAAAACTTTAAATTAGGATATTATGCTATTTCCAAATCAATATGACAAGTTTATAAACAAAATCTATACTCTGATTTTAAGATTACATATGTACCATACACACACACATATATATATATATATATATATACATATTTCATTTTCTGCAAACTTTTGATTTAATGCCAGTAGCATCAGTTATATAAATAAGAACATCTGATTCAATGTTACTAGTTATTGACATTCAAAAGTTTAAATATGCATAAAAGTTGAATATTTGGAATTTTCCTTAGAAATTAACAGAATTTTAACTCAACATTGCATTGGCATAAAGTCTAAAATCTGGCTTATATTTTATGGTGATAGAATGGGTCAACTTTAATTTTTCCAGAGATTAACAGTAGGAGTCAATGTATAAAATTACCATAGAATAACTACAATAAAATGATGTTCAGTTGACAATAATATAAGTGCATCCTGTATATAGAAGTGTGATCCGTTCTATCTAATGAAGCCTGCAGCCTAGGAAAGTAGATATTACCATCCCATTTTATGGATAATTGTAGCAAAATTCTAAAGGATTATACATATCCCCAAGTTTGTCCAATTATTAAATGACAGGCAAGAAATCAAACCTAGATATTATTTCCCCCCTCTGGTTTATTTCCTGTTGTCACTGTATTTTATTTTGGTACCCTGTGCATTATATATAAATTTATCTGAATTAGGGAAGGGAAGGGGAACAACAAAATGGTGAGACAAAAGACAAAGAGTGAACCAATGTAACAGCCATACTCACAAGACAACATGTTAGAAATGAACTTTACAGCTTGGGACGGGGGGGGGGGGATTGGAGGATGGTAAAAAATGAGGGAGGGGATAGCAATGTTTGACAAGAAATGTACTCATTACCTTATGTAGGTGACTGTAGCCACTCTGTACATCACTTTGACAAAAAAATTAAAAAATAAATCACAAGCCTGAATAATAACTATTGTGTAATCATTTGTTCCATTTTTGAATGCCATATTCCTAAAAGTTATTGCATTTTAATTATATATTTTTAGCATGATTTTTAAGAAATAACAGTAAGACCTAAATGAGAATTTTAAATATTAAATGTATCCAAAGTTTAAAACTTATCCCTGAATAAATTGAAAGTATAGTGAGGGAATGGGGTTATTTTTCTATTAGCTATCAAAATGTATTCTAGAATTTTGGATATCTGGCATTGTCCAGAATAATAAACCATAATACATCTGATAACAATGAAGTTTCAAAGTTGTATGGAAAAAAATGTACCAGTCAACAAAATGTGTTGAAAAAAGCATATGTACTTTCTAAAATTTAAAAATTAGCCCATAATATTGCCCCTTATACACATATATTTGAAAGTAAATTCAATTTTCTGAGAAATCATGTAGAAAATATGTAAGTTCAGCTTAAATACATTGACACAGTGAATCACATATAAAGTTTTAAATTAAGGGCTAGAGACGTGACTCAAGGGGTAGAGTACTTGTCCAGGGTAACCAAACATTAACAAAAATATAATCTCCTGTACCAATGAGTTTGGTCCCACCTTTCAAAGTGCAGAATGATTAAATTTTATGAAGTTTTATGTCCTTTCACCTTGCAGTTCCACTTTCAGGGGCCCTTCTAGGGATACTGTGGTAGTAGTAAAATTGTATGATACTACTATATTGTGATGAAAATGGGAATGGTTGGTGCATTTCAACAGAAAGAATAGATAGACAAGATAATTTAAATATCAAAGAGCACTGGAATGTTTAAATAAAGTTAATTCCATCCACCCTATTTAATTTACCTTGAATTTAGTAGTAGATAATACATGCACACAAATTAAAATAGATGGAAGTGTGAGCATTAAGTCTGCTATGCCATCTTTACTTCACACAGCCCTCGGGGTCCTGGACTCTATAAGCATTTATTGTCCCACTATTTCTATTGAGACCTTACGTTCTCACTACCCAGTGCAGAGGTAATCGTGTTCATGATGCAGTAGAGAGTGAAATAGGAAGAAGTAAAAGGGTCAGAGGGGATCTTCCCACGTATTGAGGAACAACTTAGAGTTGAGTATGCAGCAGAACAGGTGTGCTTACATCTAATTTGTCAGAACTTACCTGCGCTGCCACACTAACATGATGGCTACTTGACCAACGGAACATTGAAGTCTCAAACAAAAGAATAACCGATACTCTAAACAGCTAGTAGCCTCTCAAAACTGTAACTAAATGAGCCATTTAGTATCCTCCAAGTATAGTACTTAGAAGAATGTTTTTAAAATACAATTTTATTGCTATATTTAATTTTCTTTTAAATATTTTTTATTGTGAAAATACCATACAATTACATAGGCAAGATAGTGAGTACATTTCTTTTTTTTTTTTCTTAAAAATTTTTTTTTATTGTGAAAATACTGTACAGAGGGGTTACAATTACATGGACAAGGTAATGAGTACATTTCTTATCAAGCATTGTTGCCTCCTCCTTTGTTTCCCCTTCCCATCCCTTCCCATCCTCACCTCCATCCAATCCTCCCCGCTCCCCCCCTCCCCGCACCAAAGTTGTAAAGTTCGTTTTCGACATAACGACTTGTACACCTCATTGTTGCAATGGATCCACCTGTATCCCTATTTAAACAGTTTGTTTTTTCCCTTCCCTTCCACAAATTATACCAACATTAAATACAATGAAAGCAGGGGTTATATTCTTTTTATGGCTAGAGAAATTGAGCATTTCTTCATGTGCCTATTGGCCATTCTTATTATTTCCTCTTCAGAGAAGTTTCTCTTTTAGTCTTTAGCCCACTTATTTATTGAGCAGTTGTTTCTTTTAGGAATTTTTTGTTGGCGGATTTAATTTTTTCTGTTCTAAATATATTTTAGATATGAGACCCTTGTCTGTTGTACGGTTAGTGAAGATCTTCTCCCAATCTGTGGGCTTTCTATAAAGTTCGATTTTTGATCTAAGGTCTTGTACAACTCTGAACAATTTGTATGGAGATTCCTCAAAAGACTCCACATAGAGCTTCACTATGACCCAATCCCACTTTGGGGCATTTACCCGAATGATCACAAACAGGACCATACTAAAGCTACCAGTACAACTATGTTTATTGCAGCTTTATTTACCATAGCTAGGATATGGAACCAACCCAAATGCCCCTCAGTAGATGAATGGATCAAGAAAATATGGTATATATACACAATGGAATTCTATGCCTCCATCAGAAAGAATGACATTGTCCCATTTGTTAGGAAATGGAACAACTTGGAAAAAATTATATTAAGTGAAGTAAGCCAGGCCCAAAGAAACATAGGTCCCATGGTTTCCCTTATTTGCAATAACTAGTATATGTCTGAGGCAAGCAAAAAAGTTTAGATAAATTGATGATAGGGAAATGAACCCCAAGATAATTATTCAAATGTTTTTGCTTTCATGTGATTGTTTCTAACATATTTATAAGATGATTTCTTTGTTGCTTTGTATATCCCTCCCCCACGGTATAATCCCTGCTTTCACTGTATTTGTTGTTGGTCTAATTTGTGAGTACATTTCTTATCAAGCATTGTTGCCTCCTCCTTTGTTTCCCCTTCCTATCCCTTCCCATCTCCTCCCCCTGCCCCCCCTCCCCCGCGCACCCCATGAGTACATTTCTTGTCAAGCATTGTTGCCTCCTCCTTTCCCCTTCCCATCCCTTCCCACCCCCGGCCCCGTTCCCCCCTCCCCTTCCCACTCCTTCCCCCCCTCCCCCCACGACAAAGTTGTAAAGTTCGTTTTTCGACATAACGTCTTGTACACCTCATTGTTGCAATGGGACCACCTGTATCCATGTTTAAACAATTTGTTTTTTTTCCCTTCCCCTTCACACATATATATATATATAATGGAATTCTATGCCTCCATCAGAAAGAATGACATTGCCCCATTCGTTAGGAAATGGAAAGACTAGGAAAAAATTATATTAAGTGAAGTAAGCCAGGCCCAAAGAAATAGGTCCCATGGTTTTCCTTATTTGCAATACCTAGTATATGTCTGAGACAAGCAGAAATGGTCAGATAAGTTGATGTTAGGTGAAATGAACCCCAAGATAAGGAATCAAATGTTTTTCTTTCTTGCTATTGTTTCTAACAGATTTATAAGATATTTCTTTGTTGTTTTGTCCTTCCCCCACGGTGCAACCCCTGTTTTCACTGTACAATTATGTTTTATAAAAGAGTACTGTTCAGAAATACCACAACCTGTCTTTATCCATTAATTAAATAGTGATAACAATTCAGAGTTGTCATGAAAATTAAACTAGATATTGTATATGAATGCAAGTGGCAAATAATATGTATTCATCATTATTGTTATTATAGTTGTCTAGAATACTATAGGGGAATGGATATGTTTATGGCAATACCTTTCATGTCAAGTATATTTTAAATATCTTTTATTTTTATTTTATATAAATCTTTCTTCTTAATCTAGTCAATGTCAGGAACAATGCATTTAAATGCATTTACAGATTTTACATATAATATATATTTTTTATAATATAAAAGACTCCCCTAAAAATTGAGTCAAAATTGAATTACTATATAGAAAATGTCTGTGTCTTTTGAATTATCTTGGAACTAAAGGTTTCAAACATTTAGACATGATGGAAAAGCACTATGTTATAGAAGAGTAGACTTGACCTCCAAATTTTAGCTTTTATTCTAGCTGGAGTATTTGAAGATAAGTTGTATGACCTTTTACAGTAGATTTCTCCTAAGTAAAAAGTGATGTCAAAACAGGTTAGTGTTAGACCTTGCTAAGTTTCCAGTTATTCCGCTTAATAGTTCATTGAGTTTTGTGATTTCAGAGAGGCCACAGAAATGCACTGATCCTCAGTTGTCCACTCTGAAAAATGGAAACTACTACAGGCCACAATGCCTTTTGCTTTGTGCTAATTATATGTTTAATAAATGCTCTTTTCTTTCCCTCATCTATGTGCGCCTCGGCTTTCTTAGAGTAAATTAAAAATGTAGAATGGACCTTTTATTTTAGACAAGATCTAGGCAAGATTCTACTCAGTCCAAGTATTTTGATTTTAAAATGAAAACACAGATTAATAAATACACAATCATAATCAATAGGTGGTACCAAAAAATCAGCAAGAGATCTCACTAGGAGAGTTACATGACTCTGTTTCTTTAGAGGGCAGGCGGAGAGGGTGAGACCTATATTAGAAAAAAAGAGGTATCTTCAATAGAGGGCAATTTAGTAGTGTTTTAAATCCTGGAGCAGATATTCACAGTCTCTGTCTTGGTTGTGCTTAAATGTGGCTTTGGATTTTGCTTTTGATATAATAGCTTTGGGCAAGGAAAATACATCTGTGATACTTAGGGCACCTGGTACATCTCTGCCCCCAGAGAAGAAGGGATCAGAGCTAAGCATGACTCACAAAGGGCAAAGCCCTAGTGGGACCGTGAGCCTGCTTGTAAAGCACTGGATCAAGAGAAGAGGACTAGAGTATTTGAGGAAGCAGTAAGGCTACTCCTCACTCAGTGACAGGCAAAGTTGTGCGAGATAATTGGCACTTCTTGGAAGGATCTAGGAAAAATGAACCCAGACATGTCAGGGAGACAGGCAGACAAGAAAGTACAAGTAGCAGGTCAGTGTGAGGGTCTTCTGCAAACAGAGGTGAGAATTTATTCATCTTTAGAGAACTTAAACTTTTATGTGATGGATGAATTCTGGAAATCTTAAGGAAGGAAATTTGGGGGTGAGTTAGAAGTCATGACAATTACCAATAATGAGCAACAGCTAGAGATGATCGTATATGTGCGCGCGCGTGCACACACGTGCACACACACACACACACACACACTCACAAATACTGCAAAAGAAAAAATATTATTCCATTTAAAGCTCAGAAACAGTCTTACCGAGGTTCATTTGTTTGCCTATGATTACCCAGAGAGCATGCTGATATAAGCATTCAGGTTCAAAATCTTCACCCTTGAATTTGCCAAACCATCAGGCCATTGACTCCACAATCCTCATTTTTGTTTCTAGATACTCATTAACTAAACACTGAGGAATGTGCTATTTATAGTGTAAGATGTGTGCTTGCTTTGTCAGCACATGTACTAAAAAATGTAAGATGTTAGGCATTTGCCAAAGAGGAGGGACAGTATGGGAGTATAAAAGCTCAAATCTCAGATACCACTGACAACACATAAAGAAACTTGCAAACATAAGTTTTATCTTATCCAAATTATGCTGATTGTTTTATATTGACTTGGTACATAGAGAAGTTTAGATATAAATTCCTTACCCATTTTGTTATACTCACTATCCAGAGTATATGAACTCTGATACTGGACATGTAAGCATACTTCTTACTCCTAATTCATTTGTCTAAGAGAGTTTCTCATAATAAATAGAAAGGATTGGCCAGCCAATTCATTTGTCTAAGAGAGTTTCTCATAATACATAGAAACGATTGGCTGGGTGCCAGTGGCTCATGCCTGTAATCCTAGCTACTCAGGAGGCTGAGATCTGAGGATCATAGTCAAAGCCAGCCTGGGCAGCAAAGTCTGTGAGACTCTTATCTCCAATAAACCACTAGAAAAACAGAAGAAGTGTTGTGGCTCAAGCAGTAGAGTGCTCACCTTGAGCTGAAGAGCTGTGGGACAGTGCCCAGGCCCAGAGTTCAAGCCCCATGACCATATATATATATATATATATATATATGCATATATATGTATACATATAGTGTATTGACAAATAACTGAAGGAAAGAAATCTGTGAAATATTTTAAATGATAGATTTTGGTTGTATTTTTAGTGGTATTTTTATTCAAAATCTATATAAACTTGTAAAAATAATAATATTGGTATTTTTAACAAGTTTACTTCAAGAGTTCTTTGTCAACATCAACATCCATTCACTATCCATTGGACTGGAAATAACAGGGTTATATCACTTAAACTTTCAATAATAGATGTTCTTATTTCTTCACACAAATGGTACTTTACCGTCTCTTCCCCCTTATCTCTTTCCTTTGGCATTTTGCAGTACTGGTTTGATGGGATAATTAATGGCACAGTTGTTTACTTTAAAGTCATTTCTGTGTTAGAGTAATATAAAAACACTATTATTGCAGAAGAGAGCCCTGCAATTAATTGTTAAGGGCTGATGTAAATTAAAATTCTATGCAGGGAGATAAATGAACCTGTCACACATAGAACTGCCAACTAAAGTAGTTATAGCTTTACTTCTTTGCATTGGTTTATAGCTTTCTATTATAACACGATACATCATTATTTGTTAAGATATAGGTATTCCTCTGTAGTTAAAGTTTTCCATTGAAGAAAGAAAGGGGTGAGGTGGTCATACCCATGTCTTTCTTTCCTCTATGATTCAAGCTCTTGGTGGATGATTTATAATTATTCATAGACCAAAATAGTTTTAAGGGAAGGTATTTTCATGCTCTAGATGACACACAGTCACAGGCGAACACTATAGCCTCAGAAAAAGTAATTCCTGAGGTGGCAGAAGTAGAAATCTGTGTGAAATGTGCAAAGAAAGTGTTTTAAGTACAGGTCACCTCTAAATTACTGCCTACTGGCTTTATATTCTGTCTACAGGGAACCTCTGATTTTAATGTTTGAATGAAAGATTTCTCTTTTCTTTTTCTTTTCTTTCTTTTTCTTTTCTTTTTATTTTAAATTAATTCTTTGCCTGGCACCATGACACTAACACAAATGTTTTCGTAGCCTAATTAATCTAGGCTCTGGATAAACCCATGATATAGCCTGAAAACAAATGATTTAGCAGTCTACCTTTCAGTATGCTACAATTAATTGAAGAGCCTGAGGCTAGGTAAGCTTTGATACTTAAATGTCAGCACTTGGTTCAAGAATTCTATTTACATAATCTGTTTACTAATTGCTGACTTGGTCCATTAGTTATTATGATATTGAGCCTTGAACAATCTGACTTTTTAAGTCAGCTTTTTTGTTTTTTACCTAAGACTGAGCCTAAAGGAAGGAAAGCTGGAACTTATTAATGAGGAGGCAAAATTTACTTGGTTATGAGTGAAAATAGATACTTCGAGTATATCAGTATCCTTCCAAATCACTGTAATCAAATGCAATGGGTTCACATCTTGCCAAATTAAGCATAGCCAAGAAAAGACTTACTTATAGCATATAAGGAAAGGAGAAGAGTTATTTCCAAAGCAATGACCTCTTGGAAGAAGGAAGGAAGGAAGGGAGGGAGGAAGCAGGGAAGGAAGGAATGAAGGAAAGAGGGCTGGGAAGTTGGCTCAGTGGTAGAGTGGTTGCTTCACATGCATGAGGCCCTGGGTTCGATTCCTCAGTAACACAAAAGCAGAAAAAACTGAAAGTGGCACTGTGGCTCAAGTGGTAGAGCACTAACCTTGAGCTGAGGAGTTGAGGGACAGTGCCCAAGCCCAGAGTCCATGGCCCACAACTGACAAAATAAAAAAAAAGGTATTTTGTGGGGAGCCTATATATATTCATATAGAAAAATATTTAGCAGGTTGATACACTCTAGGCATGCTTAGTTGAAAGTCATAGGTCAAGAAGAAATGAAGATACATATTTGGGCCTGCTTAGCTCAAGGTCATGGAACACACATTCAAAAGGCTAAAATTGTACACAGAAACACTTTTAGGCATGCAAAGTTTCATCCTAAAGTTGGAGGACAGGGAGGTCTTTGAGCAAGCTCAGCATTTGTCATGCAGTTTTAGCTGTATAAAGCAAAAGGCACTTTGAATTGAAGGTGTCTGCTTCACTGAATGGCTAACAATTGTTCCCATAATTTTTGAACTTACAAAAATGTTCAAAAGTTTATGACACAAAGCACTCTAATTACAGACTGTCTTTGAATTTTGGAATAGTACTTGTTACCATTTAATTTTATTTTAAGTTTTTAATTTTATTGTCAACGTGATGTACAGAGAGGTTACAGTTACCTACATAAGGCAGTAAGTAGATTTCTTGTCGAAGTTGTTACTCCCTCTCTCATTTTTCTTCTACTTTCCCTGCTCTTCCAACCCATCCCACCAAGTTGTACAGATCAGTTTCAACAGACTCTCTTGTAAGTATCACTGTTGCATTGGTTGCCCCTTTGTCCTTTGTCTCATCATTTTATTACATTTGTCAATTTGCACTATAGGAAGCTTTATTAGGAGACTTTGTTTTACAATTATTTTGTTCAGAAAAAGCAATTGTCAGAGGGTCCAAGAGGATCTATAACTAAAGGATAATTTCATGAGATTAGGTTAAAACAAATCACAAAATGCATCATAATCACAGTGAGCTGTCTCTAATATTCAAAATCTTTGGGAGGTTTGGGGAATGTAGCTCAATGGTAAAGTGCCTGATTAGCGTGAAGAAAGTCCCTAGCACATCAAAAATCATATATTTTACTTACGGGAAAGAATTCTTAGAACAAAGGTAAAAGGAAATCATTTCTCTCTTTCTCATTCTCCCTCTCCCTCTCCCTGTATTTCTCTCGATCTCCTTTTTGTCAGTGAAGGTAGAGAATGGAGAAAAAGCTCACTAGTTAACATATAGGATTTTTATTAAAGTGTGATGGTGGAGGAAAATTCTATAATAAAATTTTATGTTATGATACCTAATGATCATGGGATATTATTGAAGGTCATAAGAATTTATCCTAGTTCAAAATACATCCTCCTGGAGAGATTCAGAGTTGAATAGGAAATGGCCCAATAGGAGACAAATGTATCCACTATAAACAGGAGCAAAAAGAGGGTATATTTTCAAATGTAGTTACTGAACATTGCTGCCATTTGAGATATAAGCCTACTGCATGTGAATTTTTCCAAAATGCAGAAGGTAGATGTGGAAATAACACCATGAAATATTTCACAAAATAGTTATATTGTAACAACTTGGAAAATGTATTCTTGCTCATATTTAATATCTTTTCTGAAACTCCTCCTTTACCCTTTCAATAATCTAGCCCCCCTAAACCTCATCTTTGCTTAGGAAGACTGCATATTTAAATTCTTACTAAGAAATGTTTTTCTTTCCCTCGATATTTATGCTACCAATGTGGGTTATGTTTGGGGAACCCCCAGAACCCTATGGGAACTCTGACCTGTGCATGGAGAATGCCTGATATCAGCAGAAAATTGCTTTGTTTTGTGTCTGAGGAAAGGCACCAGATTCAGAGTGACTTTCTGCAGTCATTCTGTCAAGGCATGATGGGTGTCCGTGTGCACTTTTCTTACCGCTTGCTTCCTCGTGTCCTGTTAACTGTATCTTGAAACATGCCCTTTGACCTGTACCTGAAAATGCCTCAAGCAAAACTTTTTGCTTTCTGATGCCTTAAAAGTGGAGGATGGGAAAGACTCCTTCGGTTTAAATCATATCAGTTGCTTGAACTCATTCTTTGCTCCTGTGGGCAAAAAATATTGTTGCATGAGTTTGTCACTGGTGGTCATGGCATCCACTGGACAGAACCGGCGAATGTTAACGAGATGGGTAAGAAATAGACAAGATGGCAAAGCCCAGGAAATAAAGGAAAGAATTGATGAACTTAATCGTCATCATCATCAAAATGAAATTGATTCATTGTTTCTGCAGTTGTAATGATTTGGACCTTGGGTGACTGCCTTACTGAAGGACTGCCCAGTGTTTCATTGTGATTGGAGCAGGAGGATGTTTTCTTGGTCTAGAGCCTTTCCCCTTGACAAGTGCCCTCACAGCACAGCCCAGTCCTTGCTTTCAGTAGTTCATGCAGCTGCCATTCTCCAATAAGCACATCACAGTCGTGCTACCCATCCAAAGATCTTTCATCAATGGCTAGCATGCATACATAAGTTTGGATACAATTGAAGTTATATTTTCTATAAGTGGCATTTTAAAGTAGAAAAAAAGTCCCTATTCAAGCCTGCCAAGTAATCATTCTTATAAATTGCACAGCCCTATTCAAAATTCTGAACTGCATGAACATTTAGTGTATGTAATCTCTGATTACTACTGGCTCCAATAACTAATTGTTTCAAATAGGTTTCAGCAAAGTAATTTAATTAGAATTTGAATGAATGCTTATTTGAAGCCAACATTCAAGCTGCATTTTGAAAAGAGTGCCAGCCTTAATGATGAAGGAAAATACATATAAATGGCTATTGTAATGATGCAAAATGAATTTGATATTTGAAGATATCCAAGAGGCTAGGAATGGTTAGAGATGAAAGAAGAAAGGAGGGGCATTGAGTGATGTTTGTTGTAGTATGAGGTTAGCCTGATGTGGCAGTGCACATTTGGGGGTCTCAAAGTGTTTGTTACCCTCATTTATTGGGAAATACTCTTCTTCATGAGTGAAGTTCTCAGGAACAGGTAGCAGAAGAACTAATTATTCCTTGGTAAATTCTGCACTCTGATTCAAAAGTGCTGCTTTAAACGCTAATGTGTGTTTCCTACAACTGTTTCCTAGAGCACATTCCCTGAGTGGAATTCAGGTTGCTGCTTTAGTAGATGATTTTGTGATCTTCATTCAGAGTCCTGGGTGAGACTCATTCTACAATTTACTTTTATCTCCTCACTTAGAAGCAGATCATATGATAGGATATTTTTTTCCACAACCCTTTTTTAAAAAAAATCACTGATACGAATAAGAACTCTAATGCTCCTTAGAATTACCCTCTAGAATATATATATATATATATATATATATATATATATATATATATATATATATATATATATATGGAAAACAGTGGCCTTTGCAAAGTCAAAAGCCAGATAGTCTTTTTGACAGTTTTAGTTCTAGCTTCAATATTAGAATATGACTCTTGATGCTTGGCATTCTGTCTTTAGGTGTGTGTCGTGGTTTTCTTATCCTACACCTCTAAGATTATCTGATCTCTAGTAGAGTGACTGGGTTTTTTGAATTGAAGATACTAAATAAAATGTATTGTTCTGTCCCAAATGGATATGGTTTGGAGCCAGCTCTATAGAGAAGCTTTTAATCATTGAATTTCTCTTATAGTTGATTGAGATGGTGGCACCAGTTCTAGCAAAGAAAAGGAAATCAATTTTTCCCCAGAAATAATTTCTCCTGAGGCTTCTTGACATGGTGTGACATGCAAAAATGATGGATGCCCATTCGGAAATATTTCAGCACCGAGGCCTTTGATTTTCAATTAGATAGTATGTATTTTTTGTTTTGTTTTTAGTAAATCGAAGACTGGGCTCCAAGTCAGAACTCATGGGACTTGTTCTTGAGCTCACTGCAATTTAATACATTTTAGAACTGTATTAACACTTTGTGTTACATTTTGTTGTTTTCATCCGTAACTATGTAGGAATACCAACCAGACTGAAGCTCCCTGATAGTAAATTAATGATGTATCTTCACAGATCTGGGCACAGAGAGGGCTCTCAATAAAAAAAAATATTAAAATAAATGAATTAGAAGAAAACAAAGGAGAAATTACAACAGTTAAATGTGCTGTTTTATTCAATTGATATAAAATAATCACTTATCATCTCACATTGTACTATCTTCTAACAATTTGACTGCAAATGATTTGCTATTTCCTTCCCTGAAAAGTTTGTAGCAATTTGTTTGCCCAATAAATGGGGTTCTCAAGTGAAGACATTGGACTACTAATGCTTGGTCATAAGAAACCTTGCATATTCTTCCAGAATACCATAAAATACTTGCTTTCAGAAGCCAGCCACCATGCCATGGGAAGCCCAACCACAAAGACAGGCCATCTATTGCTTCTATTTTTAGTCTTAGCTTTTCCTTTTCGTAGCCCTTCATATTTAATCTGTCCACTGAGTGGCCAAATGAAAACCAGAATTGATTTCTAGACAAATGTATCAGAATGAGTTCAATCTGGAGGAACTACATACTTACTTGAATAGGAGAGTTTTCTTGAAAAGAATTATTAGCTATACTAAATTGGAATTTTACTGAAGTTGATTAATATGAAACAAATGAATGTAAGCAGATAATTAATACATATGGTATAATACAGGATAATCACTATCACTAGGGTTAAGATTAAATGCCAGTAGGAGAGTCAGTTCCCTAGTTCTTGTCCCTTGCTCTTTGCCTGGGCTGAAAACCCAGATATCACTGGAGAAATGATAGCCATTGGGTGATAGTTTCTGTAAGTAGCCAGAAATCTGACCTCTAAGACAGCAGAAAAAGCTGTTTACAGGGAGAGTCTTATCAGAGATGCTTTCCTAAAAGTCCTTATCAGAGGTGTGCTGGACAAAGCTGTTGTTTTGGGGAGCCAACTATGCACACTAAGAGCCAGGTGCTGGAGAAACTGCAAATCTCCCAGGTGAGCACATTGGGACCAGGATATAAAACCATTTCCCCCTTCAGTGTATCTACAGTGATTCCTTAAAAAAAAATAATTTTATTGTCAAGGTGATGTACGAGGGGTTCCAGTTGTATATGTAACGAGAACATTTCTTGTCAAACATTGTTGTTCCCTCTCTTGTTTTTCTCTCACTTTCCCTCCCCCACCTCACTCCTCCCACCAAGTTGTACAGATCATTTCCAACATATTGTCTTGTGAGTATCACTGTTGCATAGGTTTCCCCTTTGTCTCTTGTCTCACTATTTTGTTTTTTCCCTTCCCTCTCCTAAATCAGGTAAACATATATATAAGACACAGGGTATCAAAAATCAAATACAGTGACAAGGGATAAGCCAAAGGAAAACAATGAAAGAAAAAAGAAATAACTTCACACAGTGCATTAAAAACCACCACAACAAAGAAAAATCTCTTGTTTCCATAGCTTGGAGACCATTTTGATTAGCATCATCTTATATGGTCATATGTACAGAGCTATTGAGCTATTGTGAGCCTCTGCTAGGACTATCCTAGACATACACTAATTATTACAAATGAAGGAAACCATAGAGCCTATGTTTCTTTAATATGATTGTTTCCAAGTCTCCCCATTTCCTTACAAATGGGGTGATGTCATTCTTTCTGATGGAAGCAGAGAATTCCATTGTGTATATTTATCACATTTTCTTAATCCATTCATCTACGGAGGGGCATCTGGGTTAGTTCCATATTTTAACTATCGTAAATAATGCTGCAATGAACATGTTTGTGCTGGTCGATTTAGTACGGCATTGTGATCATTTGGGTAAATGCCCAGGAGTAGGATTTCTGGGTCATAGGGGAGTTCTATGTGTAGTCTTTTGAGGAACCCTCATACTCTACAGTAATTTCTTTTTAAACAATTTTTTTATTGTAAAGATACTATACAGAGGGTTACAGTTACATGAGTAAGGTAATGAGTACACTTCCTATTGAGCATTGTTACCCCCTCCATTGTTTCCCCCTACTATCCCTTCCCTCCCTACCTTCCCCGAGGTTCTTTTTTTTTAATTGTGATTAAGTGATTACATAATTTCCCAAATTTTACAGTATTGTGGAATAATGATGCTCATTTAAAGTCACAAGTTCATTCTAACTTTCCTGGAGCAAATTGTCTATCACAGTCTATAACATATAACTGTGTACACATGTTAGACACTATACATGTGATCTGCAGCATGGGGATATTTAGTAGTGGTTCGACCAGATGAGTGGAAATTCTTTGTTTCTTAAGTCCTGTTTATTTTGTCGTATCACCTAACAGTTTGGATTTAGCATCCACTTATCAGGGAGACCATGTACTGTTTGTCTCTTTGCTCTTGGTTTACCTCGCTCAACATGATTCCTTCTAGGTCCATCCATTTCCCTGCAAATGCCATTATTTTGTCATTTCTAATGGCTGCATAATATTCCATTGTGTATAGATACCACAATTTGTGGATCCATTCTCTGTGGTGGGGCATCTGGGTTGTTTCCATATCCTAGCTATTGTGAGCAGTGCTGCAATAAACATGGAGGTGCATGTGTCCTTGTATTTTGGCTCCTGTTGTTCAGGGTAGATGCCTAGAAGTGGTATGACTGGGTCATAAGGGAAGTAAATCTTTAGCTTTCTAAGGACCCTCCAGACTGCTTTCCAAAGTGGTTGTATAAGTGTACATTCCCACCAGCAGTGTAATAGGGTTCCTCTTTCTCCACATCCCCTCCAGCATTTGTCGTTGGCTGATTTGTGGATGTGGAACATTCTGACTGGGGTAAGGTAGTATCTCAGGGTTGTCTTTATTTGCATTTCCTTCACCACCAGGGATGATGAACATTTCCTCATGTGTTTCTTTGCCATTTTTATTTCTTCATCTGAGAAGTCCCTCTTTAGTTCTCTTGCCCATTTAGTAATTGGTTTGTTAGGTTTGGGAGGGATTAGTTTCTTGAGTTCCCTGTATATACTGGATGTTAACCCCTTGTCTGATATATTGCTGGTAAATATTTTTTCCCAATTAGTTGGTTGTCTTTCTAGCTTGGTTGCAATAGATTTAGCTGTGCAGAAGCTTTTTATTTTAAGGTAGTCCCATTTGTCGAGTCTCTCTCCAATTTGTTGTGACCCTGGGAGGACTCTGTTCAAGAAATTCCTTCCTGTGCCTATTAGTTCAAGTGTCTCTCCTACTCTGTCCTGCAGTAGTTTCAGAGATTCAGGTTTAATGTTAAGGTCTTTAATCCATTTTGAGTTGATGTTGGTGCATGGTGATAGGCTGGGGTCCACTTTTAGTTTTCTGCAAATGTCCGCTCAGTTTTCCCAGCACCAGTGGTTGAAGAGGCTGTGTTTCTTCCATTGTATGTCTTTGGCTCCTTTGTCGAATATCAGCTGGCTGTAGGCTACGGATTTATTTCTGGATCTTCTATTCTGTTCCATTGGTCTTTGGGTCTGTTTTTGTGCCAGTACCATGCTGTCTTTGTTATTATAGCTCTGTAGTAGAGTTTGAAGTCCGGCATGGATATCCCTCCCATGTTGTCTTTATTCCCTAGAATAGTTTTGGCTATTTTAGTTCTTTTGTTGTTCCATATGAATTTTTGGACTGTTTTCTGTATTTCAGTGATGTACGTCATTGGGATTTTAATAGGAATTGCATTGAATTTGTATATTAATTTTGGCAGTATTACCATCTTCACTATATTAAGTCTGCCTATCTAAGAGCATGGGAGTTCTTTCCATTTCCTAGTGTCTTCTGCAATTTCTTTCTTTAACTTTTTATAGTTTTCATTAAATAGTTCTTTTACATCTTTGGTTAGGTTAATTCCTAAATATTTTATTTTTTGGGAGGTTATTGTGAATGGGGTTGCTCCCTTTATTTCCCTCTCTTCTTGTACATTGTCAGTGTACAGGAAGGTAACTGATTTTTGTGGGTTTATTTTGTATCCTGGTACTTTGCCGAAGTTATTTATGATTTCTAAGAGTTTGGGGATGGAGTTTTTGGGATCGTGAAGGTATAGTATCATGTCGTCTCTACAGTAATTTCTAACACAAAACTTTAATGCCAGCTTGCAAACAAAAAGTACTTAAAGGACCTATATTGAATTTCTCAGAGCAGGCAAAAAGGGAAAATTGGGAGATGAGTCAACAAATTGATAGCTGGTAAAATATGTGAATGAGTCATCTTGGACATGGCATTGAGATGAACCTTAGGTTAGTTCCAGATCTGGCTACTATCTGAATCCTGCAGATACTTACCACCTCATATATATATATATATATATATATATATATATATATATATATATGTATATATATGTATATATATGTATATGTATATGTATATATATGTATGTATATATATATATATATATCTTGACTATTTTTATTAATGTCTTTTGAAGTTCAGTTAAGTCCTGGGTTGCTTGTCTAAGTGAATCCTTGCCTAGATGATCTTACTCATTTCTATGACTTTCAAGATCATTACTAATCTGATGACTCAGATTTAGATTTATGTTCAGCACACTTCTTTTCTAAGCTCAAGAGTCATATATCCAACCTGCCTCCTTGAACGTGTCAGAGGCATTTCCACATTTGCATGCTGAAAACAAGAGCCATCCATTCTACCCAGAAGCCAGTTATACCCATATTTCAAGTAAATGGCACTACTAAGGTTAGAAATCTGAGACTAATTCTTGACCTTTTCCTTTTTGTAGCCCTTTGTATTTAATCTATCAGTGCCAGCTGTGCCTTTAGGATAGTTTGTGCAGTCTGT
This sequence comes from Dipodomys merriami, assembly GCF_024711535.1. Classification (NCBI taxonomy): domain Eukaryota; kingdom Metazoa; phylum Chordata; class Mammalia; order Rodentia; family Heteromyidae; genus Dipodomys; species Dipodomys merriami. The sequence goes on along the minus strand of NW_027202270.1, from coordinate 23,400,714 downwards.
GTCTCCACTGTGACCAGCTAAGCGCCTGAGCCTGAACCTTCATCTACTGCTTAGACCACAGAAAAATGTATTAGCTGCTACCCCCTTCCTTGCCCCCGGCCACTTCTCAAGTGTTTCAGCCATATTATAATAGCTAATATTTCCTAACTAACTAATTTACGTGAAGCAATTGGCTTTTAAAGACAGGTTTGTTTGTACTCACAGTTTAAGAGGTTTGGGCCCTCTTGCTTTGGGCCTGTTGGGAATTTTATGGCAAAAGCCAGAGAAAGGACAGAACCACTCACCTTATAGACCATCAAATGAAAGAAGAAGGAAATGAGGATGAGGGTGGATTCACAATTCTCTTCAAAGATATGCCCCAATGACCTGAAAGACTCTCAGTAGGCCCGGCCTCTTAATATTTCCACCATCTTCCCATCAGGCCAAGTTGGGCACCAATGCTTTAACACCTGGGACTTTTAATCTCCAATTTTATTCTTCATTTTCACAGGCCTGAATAATATTCATCATCCTTCATAGCTCAAAGTATTATGATACCCAGGTTGGTTCAATCTAGCTCGAATACTATTTTTCAGGCCACTTTGAGGTAAAAAGTTAAAAAACAGTCTACCAAACCATGACAGTGGGAAGATTTAAATAACTTACAGCCAATTCATACTATGACTTTACGGTTCAAATATGGTTCATTCAGCTGTTGTGGGGAGTGGTGGAATTTAGCTTTCCTGTTACAGGAGACAAACATTCTTTTTCTTTTCTTTCATATAAAATGAGGATAAAAGTAACTATTCTTGGAAAAATATATCTCTGTGTAGCCAACAGAGTCATTGCGAGAACAATTATAATTGTTCTCACATTATATCATTATATGTGTAATATGTATTAGTATGTACTTATACAAACATGTATATGGAATTTTATCTTTTGTAGCAAATTATCTAAACCAGACAACATAATTGTTGTCCTTTATAACAGTCACAATAGTTTTGTACTAAAAACAATCTGTCAGATTCTGTCAGCTCCCAGAAGTCAATAGCCTTAAAGAAGCCAGAGTTATTATTATGTAATGATTTACCATTTTCTCAATTATGGTTTCCTCAAGTGTGAACAAAGGTCCTTCAACAACTTTCTCCTTGTATATATTCTGTATGATTTTTTTTTTACTCTAGAGGGTCTATTAACTTACCCTCTGATTTTTTAAGCTGGTTTTTAAGGCTCACAAAACTTTAAGTCATAAAAGTTTATGTGATGTCTCAAATATCAGCTATATACTGCATAATTTTTAGACAACTGAACAGATTTGAGACTTTGTAAAGTACTTGGAAAATACTTTTAAAAATGCATTGTTTGGGGTAGAATTTCTAAGCCACTACATCTGTTAAATACAACCAGAATAGTTTTCTTTCTTTGGTCTCCAATAAATAAAATTGCCCACAAACCAAATATTTTGAGTTTTGGAAAATTTACCAAGTCTAAGTATTTATATACCTTGTTGAAATTACGTTGAGTTATATTGTATTGCGTTTTAATTTACTGAAGTTATATTTAAAAGCTCAGTGTTTTATCAAGATGATTTCTACAACTCACCTGAGATCATTTCCAAAACAACACAGGAAATATATATTCACATATATACATTTATAATAATAAGTTTATATAAATTTATAATAATAATAATAATGTTACATTGGTTATGTTAAATAATCATGTCTTTCATCTGCTTTTCTTATGACTGTAGTTGTTATTTCTTCTTAAATTTCTACTCATTTTATATTCCCATATTTTGGCTTTCATGAAATGGAATATTCAGAGCGCTGGAAGTGAAACTGAAGCCAAAATTCCATGCTATGAATTTATTTCAGTGGGGTGGGGAAGGAACACTGAGGTTCTGCTTTTCGGAATAATTTTTCTCCAAGGTATGTGTGGGGAGCTGGCATTCTCCAGTCAACTGGATGATATATGGATAATTTACTGCATTTTGTCTATAAAGACATTTTAAAAAGTTTTAAACTTTTTAAACACTGGAAAATATTTCTACAATAGAATAGCAAGTTACCAAGATATGAAAGATACTAAGTTATGAAAGATAATTTTAGAGTTCAGTGGGAAACATAACAGTATTACAGTTATTTCTATTTTTCATCACTGCCTGGGTATTTTCCTTTGACTGTTTGGGGTCTTGGTATTGATTTTGTCTTTCTTTTCTTTTCTTTTCTCTTCTTTCCTTTACTCAAATGAACTCTAATATGTTTAACTGTCTAAGGAACTTTTTCTTTAAACATTGTTATCACAGTTTTCACATTCTTTGTCCTTTTCCTCATTTACAAACACAACACAGCCTCCAAATTGTTTAGTAGCATCAAATATTGCAAAATGTTAAGAAAAATGACAGAATTACAATATGCAAGAAGATGGTTTTATATGTATTCATTAAATATAACCTTTTCCAAACTAGATTAAGAAAAAGTTACCTAAGAACAGTGTTATGACAATAAATGCTTAACAATGAAATTTCCAAATAGAGAAAGCAACATTTTATGTTTGTCCTATCTGTGATATAAATATTTGCAACACTGGAAATTTTAATCTACCACCATGTTTCCTTGATTGTGATTGTGGGAAAAAGTGTTTACAATGGCTTTTGCCAGGTAATAAATGTCAGCTCTAGCATAACACCAAAAGATGTAAGTTTCCTTTGGGTGTCCCATAGTGTAGTTTACATTCTTCATCTCTGGCTATACTCAAGCACATACATATGCAAGCACACACCTCACAAGGCCAAAATCAAATCCCAGACTCATCATGCAAACTCACTTTGAATAATAGGAATCTTTTTATAAGTGCTTCATCGTTGTTTCTAATGCTATCACTTGGAACAATAATGTTAGCATTCACCAAGAAGAGTTAATTTGCTGACCTCACATCTACTTCTTAACTTTCCTTCTTTATTTGGATCTTTTTAGAATAAGGAAAGTCTAACTGTGAATCTCACTGTGGCTGTCCTTATTGCTATCTTAATCCTTGGGGAAAGAAAACATTGACGGCATCCTTGGTAAATAGCTGTGGTCCCACCTGGGGAGATGTGGAGACAGTGAAGTTTCATCTTCCTATCCATCTCCTGTCCCCAACTCTGCAGCTTATGCACCATGAGCCTGTACTCCAACTTTCAATTTCCTTACGGAACCAAACAAAAAAACCATGGGATCCTTCCAACTTTTCTTTCCCAAGATACATCACAGCCTTCATGCATTGCTATGGAATTTCCTGCCTATGATATACCTACTTTTGTGGCACTCCCAAATCTTATCAGAATGAACAGAACTGATTGTTATAAAAACTCACTTTGTTATAAAAACTCACTTCTACTTATGAGTGGAGCTGCCTTATGTCACAGAACTTAAATTTTCCTAATATTTGCCTTAGATCATTTTTGTCAACATATTGTATTTGTTTAATATATAATTACTTTATGCAGTGCTCCTCTAAGATATTATAAACTTTCCATCATGCACTGTGATTCTCTAGTATTTCAATTGTCTTTAGCAGGGAGTTAGTCTCAACCCTTAATGAAAACCTTTAAAATTAATTCCATATGAGAAATATAACTTCTTATGTTTCCTATGACATAAAATGAGAAATTTGAAATCAGAGCAGTAAGTCATCAGAGTAGATAAAATACAGTCGAGTAAAAATTAGAATTTCCTAAATGCTGAATATTGAATGAATAAATTCTAGAAGTAAGATTAATAAAGGAATATTGACAACTTAATCTTATAGGTTAGGAATTATCAATACACTTAATTCATCCACTCTGTCACCAACTTATTTGCTGGCTGAAATGTATTTTGTCCTTGGGTCCATACTTGTTTTCAGTCACCTGTACTAACTTCACCACCTCTTTATGTTCATAATCAAGACACTCATGAGGTGTGTATATATATATATATATATATATATAATATATATATATACACACACACACACACACACCACACACACACACACACACACACACACACCACAAACATATATATATATATATATATATATACACACACACACATACATACATAGGCAATCTGCTATTCTAATAAAATTGCTTAATGTAAAATTTAAACAATTGGTGAACATTTATTGCATGTATCCATAATGGGGAAGGAGAAATTATTTTCAAAAGAGAAACAGTATAGGTCTCTTTTGAAATGTAACATTTTCATTAGGCATGTACAAGCATTTTTTAATGAGAAGAACTGGACGACTGTGAGACATTGAGGAATTTAGAATGAAGAGAAGATTCTGAATCTAGTTTTTAAGGAGAGATAGTAGATTCAAGTGGAGAATTCTCCCCAGAATGTCTTCGCTTAGAAATTCAAAATATAAAGCGGGTGCCAGTGGCTCATGCCTATAATCCTAGCTACTCAGGAGGCTGAGTTCTGAGGATCGCAGCTTAAAGCCAGCCCAGGCAGGAAAGTCTGTGAGACTCTAATCTCCAATAAAAGCCACTAGAAAACCAGAAGTGGTGCATTGGCTTAAGCAATGTGCTCTTGAGCTGAAGAGTGCAGGGACAGTGCCCAAGCCCAGAGTTCAAGCCCCACAACTGACCAATCAAAAAAAAAAGAAATTCAAAAATATGCATGGGGAAGGAAGAAAAAATACAATATTAATTTTGTAGAAAAAAAGAGAAACATAAATATCATGAGGTATTCATGAGGTACTTAATAGTATCATATATGTCTAGTTGTATGACTGAATAATACAGCGAACTCTCAACAAGACATGTCCGTTATAGTGCAGACAGGAAACTGAAGAATAATGAACATATGACTGGGACTGGCCTACAGCTGAGTTTTTATGTTCTAACCGAAGAAGCAGAAATAAGTAACAAAATCACTGGAGAATCCAAGAAAAAGATATCACATAAAAATAGTATCTAAATGGTGACTGTACTTTTGGAATCTTATGTAAGGTAATTAGAGTTAAGTGATTCGGTTTGGCATTCACAAACTCTCTTTTCACAGTGTTAGAAAACTGCTAAAAAAAAATTGTTGACTGGAATCAAAGTCCAGTGCCCTAGATCATGGCTTGTGAAAATATCTTGCAACTCTTTGTTTAAATCTGAGGACGTTTTCCTATTTTCAATAATTTTTAGTCTCATATTTTTTTTGAATTTTTTGTGACCATAGGAAACAGTGCAATAGTTTGGCTAGAGTTTAGTTACTTAGTCATCTTAATCCAGAAGAGAAGAAGGATGCCCACTGTTCTCTTAGGCACTGTTTTGGATCTTGGAACTCAGTTCTCTGGCACTAATGCAGTTCTGATCTATATGCATTGAATAGGTGTGTGTGTGTGTGTGTGTGTGTGTGTGTGTGTGTGTGTGTGTGTGTGTGTACCAGTCTTGTGGCTTGAATCCAGAGCCTGTGTGCAGTCCCTGAGTTTCTTTTGCTCAAGGCTAATGCTGTATCGTTTGAGCCACAGCTTCAATTCTGTGGAGCTAAGAGTCTCATAGGCTTTCCTGCTTGGCTGGCTTTGAACTGAGGTCTTCAGATCTCAGCAGTAGCTAGGATTACGACATGAGCCTCTAGAATCCAGTTTGAATAGATGTCTTTTTAACGGAAAATGAGACTGCTGTAGAGCAGGAACTCTGTTCTCTTTGACCCAACTAGTAATAAAGCAATGACTGAACATACAGACTTTGAAATCACATGCAAGATGTTCATCATGGCTCACCATTTGCCAGTGGTGTAATCTTGGAGAATTTAGTTCACTTCATTGAATTTCAAGGGTTTTTGTTTGTTTGTTTGGTTTGGCATTGTTTGCAAAGTACATATAATTGCAGTGACGGATATCATTTGAAACAGTGACCATCCCTTGGTATTGCTTTTTCTATCAATCTCAAAGACCTCATTTGTTTTTCCCTATTCTTCTTTTTTTGGCTTTTATGCCATAATGAAATACTGCATTTTCAAATACATTTGACAATTTAAACAAAAGAAGATGACAGCTTATATACATTTCCCTATTTCGGTGGTAGAAAAACTACTAGGTCACAAGAAAGACAAAATTAGAAATATTTGATGAAACAAAGATGAATTTGTACTTCTTAATTGAGGCTACTCTCTCACTTTTTCATTCATGCAAGAATCACATACTTTTTTCATTGATGATTTTGATAACAGAAAAACTGTAAATGGGTAGAAATTTTACATAGGAGTAGTAACTTAAGGAGCCAATACATTGATTTTTAATGTCTATGAAAAGTATTTCTTATACTAACTTTAATGAATACAATATTTACTGTAGAGCCCTAGGCAATATTCCTAATTGTAGCCTAACCAATACCCTTCCTTTCAGTATGATAGTGGTCAGAAAAATGAGATTTTTCTGAAATATTTTGACTTTATAATAAAGTATTTATAGTCTTCAGAAGTGAAATAATAGGTTACCCAGAAAAATACAGAAATGAAATATAACTTATAATGTAGAATATTCTTTTGTAATGCAGGCAAAGAACAATAATGACTTTGAGAACTTCTCAAGGATTCCAATTGGAAATTGGAAACAAAAAGTGAATCTTTACCTAGGCAAAAAGGCTCTTTAAGAATGATGTAAGGAAGTTAAACTCTCAATTTTCTTTTTCAGTGTGGTAATAGGAACACAAACTCTCAGTGACTCTGCAATCTCTCCTAAGTGGTCATACCATGGAGAATCATACTGAAATCAGCTCTTTTCTGAATGATTATAAGGCTTATTAGTGGAGTTTAAGTTGAATCTTAAAGCATCTATTGTCTCTTTCTCTTTCTCCATATATAAAATTTACCTATCTAGGGGCTGGGAATATGGCTTAGTGGTAGAGTGCTTGCTTAGCATGCATGAAGCCTTGAGTTACTGAACTCAGGGCTCACCTCAGTACCACATAAACAGAAAAAGCTGGAAGTGGCTCTGTGGCTCAAGAGATAGAGTGTTAGGCTTGAGCAAAAGAAGTTCAAGGACAGTGCCCTGGCCCTTGAGTTCAAGCCCCAGGACTGACAAAACAAAAACAAAAACAAACTATCATATCTATATATGTGTATGTGTGTGTGATTGAAAATATAAACACCCGGATGAATTTTTCTGCCTCATTCTAAGATTACAAATAAAGAAAATGATGAGAAAATCTCTATCAGGATAAATGAGCTATTGATTCTGATTATTTTTATTTGAGAAACAGCAGGGATAATTGTGGTTTTTCAGTTGGTATCTTTTGAGTGATAAAGCTTTAATGGGAGGATAAATAATATGCATAAATCAAGGAAATGGCCCCTGGGTGTTAATATTGTGCTTTTTGTCGTTGTCTTTTGTATGATGAGCCATTTGTAATTTTACAAAGCTACCTGGGAGGACAAATGTAATAATGTCTTGCACCCCTAGGCAGAAAAACACCATATAATTACAAATTTAAAATGTTATTACTACAATTCTGTCCTCAAATGTCTGTTACTTACAGGAAAACCTTTTCTGTAGATGAATCCCCCTGACTATGCTGATTGTTCCCCTTCTCCAGAAGTGCTTGAAAGTAGCTGAAAAGGGTCCTTCCTGAAGCACTGGCTCCCTTGGAGTAGCAGCAGGATTAGTGATAGTTGACTTTTCTGAGTTTGGTGTTCAAAAATTGCCAATAAATATCATAATGAAAAGAGAGCAAGCTGACTGAAAATTCTGCTTCTTAAAGCTTAAGATATCTTTTTCTCCCCTGAAGTTACTTCAATTAGCATGATTTAATTCTGAGATCTGAAATGAAGATAATTTTCTCTTGAAAGGGATATATTTATGATTAGGAGTCAGAGGACATTGGCAGTTTTCAGGAAATAAGGTTGGTTGTGTCTGCACTAATTCATACACCATTTCAATAAACATGAAAAGAATTTACTCTGTGCTAATGACTTGCGACATCATGACAAAGTAAAACCTGGCGATCATTGTGTGGTCGACAGACAGACTCTAATCAGATGTAATATTATAATTGTTTCAAATGCTCTGAAAAAGAAGCACAGCATTAGGAGAGAAAACAGCAGGTGTCCTGACCTTAGCAGAGGGCTGCAAATAATTAGGAAGACTTTCCCCAAAAGGAAATGTCTGAGTATTATCACAGTATTGCATCATTTTTAGCAGAGGGCATCTTTTCCAAATAATCATGGTTTTCATTGTTTCCCAAATATGTCCTGTGATAGATTAAAAAGTGTTCATTTACAATACAAGGACTAGAAAGACCACCTTATACTGGGTCCCTCCAGTATTCTCACTTGCTTACTGCAGAATTGAATATGTGTTGATTCCTTATTTCTAAGCATTAACACAATTTTGTTATTGGCAAGCAATTAAACAGCACCTAAAGGTGGACATCGGTACTAAGGAGACTGAGTTTTCTCCCTGTTTCTATAATGTGAATTCTAAAACATAAAAAAGTAAAAAAGAAACCAACTTTGGTATTATTTTCATCTGCTAGCTGAATGAGGATTTTGAACAGAAGTGTTACCTTGCATACAGCTGTGTTTATAGAGACAGCCGTGCCTCAATGACTACAAACATACCTAGATTAAACAGTTTTACTTGGGGGTGAATTTCCATTGCTACTGGGCTGGACTACAGCTGTTCTGCAGTTAAGGCTGCATTTCCATCTCTGTCATTCAAATATCTTTCATGCGTTCTCTTTTCCATTTTTAAAGCAGAGGGCACATGAAAGATGCTATATAAAGTCAAATTCATTTTTATAATCTCTGATATCATCTTCATCCTGTTACTGCTATTCTGGGATTGTGTAGCCACAACACAAAGAACAGCAATCAACAGCAGAATGCAAGATGAGATTAGAATTGCTGAGCTTGATCACCCAATCAAATAGTGCATTTTCAGTTGAACACATGGTTTGCCAATGACTGTCCATTTGCAGAAATTACAAATCACCTTTTAATGGCCTGAGTAATCAGTGTAACATAACTTTTCTTCTTTCTCAATGCAGAGTTCAACTCAAAATTACAGTCAGAATGTATATATATATATATATATATATATATATATATATATATATATATATATATATATATATATATACCACTCAGCAAAAATTAAAGTTCTGTGAAGGAAAATTTTAAAGGTGGTAATAACAATTCTGTTGTTTAAGGCTATTTACTTTTAGGCTACATTTAAAAATTAATATCTTTATGATTTAAACCAACAGTAAATTAAAAATAGCTAACTATGAATAATACCTTACTATTAAAGATTCTTAAACCATAACAATTTATTATTATCACTGCTTTATTTTTTTCAGTATAGGTCAGTGGAGGTTTAAAGAAAATGCCTGAAAATTCTATATACTTTTCTCAATGAGGAAACCAAAATTAAGTGATTGGCACAAGATTAAGTAATATAGCAGCGGGTTGAAGTTTGATTCCACTCTCCTCTATGTTTAGTTTGGTTAGCATAATCATAGTTCTACTACTTTCCTAAAATAGGTAAGGTTATAACTTTTTTTTTGCATTCATATCTTTTTTTTATTGTGAAAAAAACATACAGAGGGGTTACAATTACATGAGCAAGGTAATGAGTACATTTCTTATCAAGCATTCTTTAGTAGCAGTATTATCTCTTTATACCTATATAAGTTTTTAAGTATTTTTATTTTTTAGTTTTTCATGTCTCCTTTCTATCATTCCCTTACTCTCATCCTATTCTTCTTCTCTCAATATCACTTTTTTAAACCTGCATAATTTTTAAGTATTTCACTTTTAAATTTAAATTTATGTTTTTCCTTTTTTTCTTTCTTTTTTTTTTTATCTCTCTCCTATCATTCTGTCCAATCTATTTCCCTTTCTGAGATTAGGACTTGGTTAAATTCACTCTCCTTTTACCTTTCCATATCCCTCTAATCCTATTTTTCCCCACATTTGTCCCTAAACCTAATAATTTCTGGTTTGCCAAATTCTTCTTTTCTGTTCTTAGCCCATTAATCCATAGTTGTTTGATGTTGAATAGATTGTATCTGTTGAACTAGATTGTATCTGTAGCCTTTTGACTGTGCAACTACAGGACTTTGGTTGCTGCTTGCCTTAAAATAGTGTTCTAGCACAAAATTGGTGTTACTTTCATACCAAATAGGCAGAACAAGCTGGAAAAACACAAGAAACATGGCAAGTTCGGGTATCTCAACTCCCACTCATGATAATCAGGTGACAGAACAGATAATGAATAATCCAGAGGAGAGTTCCCAAAAAGCTGTACAAACACTACAGGTAAACATGGTAAATGAAAAGATTGAAAACCTGCAAAGGACTCATTATGAGTGGGATAGGGAGAGAAAGGAGGCAAACCAAAGATCAATACAGGAATCTCATGAGCGTGAGGAAGCTACTCAAAGATTGATACAGGAATTGTGTGAGCAAGTTGAGAACACTCAAAGGAGGAGGCAACAATTTTTTTTTTTTTGTCGGTCATGGGGCTTGAACTCTGGGCTTGGGTGCTGTTCTTGTGCTCTTCAGCTCAAGGCGAGTGCTCTACCACTTGAGCCACAGTGCTACTTCTGGTTTTCTAATGGTTTATTGTAGATGAGAGTCTCTCCGACTGTTCTGCCCAGGCTGGCTTTGAACCACAGTCCTCAGATCTCAGCCTCCTGAGTAGCTAGGATTACAGGCATGAGCCTGCAACTTTTGTTGTAAAAATATTGTAGTCACAGATCTCTTTGATGATCTTCCCAAAGCCAAAAATAATCTTTTTCAGTGGTTTAGGAATAGTAAGATAATCCTGTTGATCTCAATTTTACTGTTACCAGGATATATAATTCTCTACTCAACTAATTTATTAAGGATGTTATGTATCAAAAAAAGAATGTTATGTATCAAATATTATAGTGGACCCTAGGTTTTATTTTTATACATTTTTTATTGTAAAAATACTGTACAGAGGGGTTACAGTTATGGACCCTAGGTTTTATATTTTAAGCATTGTTACAAAATTACATAATTTAGGGGCTGGGATTGTGGCCTAGTGGTAGAGTGCTTGCTAGCATGCCTGAAGCCCTGGGTTCAATTCCTCAGTACCATGTAAACAGAAAAAGCTGGAAGTTGCACTGTGACTCAAGTGGTACAGTGTTATCCTTGAGCAAATGAAGCTCAGGGACAGTGCCTAGGCCCTGAGTTGAAGCATTAGGACTGGCAAAAAATAATATATATGCAGTTTTTAATTGGATATATTAGAAAAAGGAAAAATAAAAACCATCTGTCAAACAGTTTTGAAGTGAGATTGTTTTTGATTCTGGTTTTGATTTCAGTTTAAAAGTTAGAAGGTTTCATGAATCTTCTACTGTGTTATTTCTGTTCATGAAATGGACTTGTTTTTTAATTTACTTGTTTTTAAAGTAAAAGGTTATGATCAGACATTATAATGAACTGTGAGAGGCTTTCTAATGCTCTCAATTAAATGGTATGCTAAGGAACTGAAGTGGATGGTACAGGGAACAGAAAGTCTGTATCCTGGAAAGCCTGATAACTTTCAAAATTTGACATAATGTCTCAAAATGCTAATTGCAACCTCTTCCTCCCTTCATGAAAAATCCAGTGCCAGTAACTCATGCTTGTAATCCCAGCTTCTCAGGAGGCTGAGATCTGAAGATTGTAATTTGAAACCAGCCCCAGCAGGAAGTTCATGAGACATTTTTAAAATTTTAATTTAATTTAATTTTTTGTTTGTCAAGGAGCTTGTACTCAGGACCTAGGCAGAGCTTTTCTGCCCAAGACAAGTGTTCTATCACTTTGAGCTACGTCTCCACTTCTGGTTTTCTGGTAGTTAATTGGAGATAAGTATCTCATAGACATTCCTGCCCAGGCTGTCTTTGACCCTTAGCTCTCAGCCTCTTTAGGAGCCAGGATTACAGGAATGAGCTGCCATCACCCCTGCCTGCCACAAGACTCTTATCTACCAATTAACCAATACCAAACGCCAGAAGTGGAGGTATGGCTCAAGTGGTAGCATGCTGACCTTGAACAAAAGAGCTGAGGGACAACATCTAGGCCCTAACTTCAAGCCCCAGGATTAAGCATGCATGTGCGCGCACACACACACACACACACACACACACACACACACACACACACACACACGCACATGCACACGCACACAGCCTATGATATTGTGATTTTACCAAAATCTGCTTTTTTTTTTAAGAGATAAGAATTTAAATGTTAGTGATGAATTTCAGGGTTGATAGTTTTAATTAGCCACTCCTACTATATGCACCTGCATTTCCTAGGAAGTTTGTCACTGTGTGCATAGACCTATTGTTGTATTTCTAACGGAGGCATGCATGTTTGATTTGGAATATATGTTATGTATGCTTTACTGGACTCAGCTTTGTGAGAACCATGATTTTGTTTTCTTCATCCCTGAATTTCTAAACCCTAGTGCAATGCCTGCTACCTGATAACCGCTCAATTCCATAATTCAGTGAAATAGAACAAGTTAAGCTGATTTCAACTGTCTTTAAAATTTCCTCTGCTATAAAAATATCTTACAAGATAAATAGCCATCTTACTAGGTAAGCTGTGACAATTTATCAACAGATACTAACACAGAACATTCAGTAGCTAATACTACCCATACTCCAGGTCCTATGCTCCCATGACACTGCCAGTTTCCCTCTCACAAACCATCCATGGGAGTGATCATGTAATACTTAACTTACTTTCTTTTGGGATAGCTTGAAACTGGAAAGATGATTATTCTGGATGAGTATCTTTTGTGCTCTTGACAACAGAATCTTTAAGAAAGTCCTATTCTTCCAATTCATCTGTGCCACAGATTTTGAATCTGTTCAAATTAATGAAAGGGTACCAAGTAAGAGAAATCAGAATAGCATTGTAATAGCTTATGAAACAGACTTGTATCTTCCTGCCACCACAGCCTCGGCTGTCCTTATGGACTGTGAGTTTTGGAGTTCTTATTGTCCACTTATGACTAGGCTCCAGGACATTGTCTTTCCTATAATTTCAGCAGTGTGGTTCCAGTCTAGATTGCATTCATGAATCTCTGATTACAGTTCCTAGGGTGCTAGGATATTCTTTCCAATCTTATAAAATCTGGTCATAATTTGAATCGCTTATTTTTCTAAGGCCACATTTCCTACTTGATCTAAAAAATCCTATTTCTGTTTCGTGTCCATTGAACATTGTTTCTGCCTTATTCTCAGTTCACTTCAAATAGGGACACACACATACTCACCTTGATTGTGCTACTTTCTTTCTATATGATTTGATACCCTTGGACTTTTTAATTTCTGTTGCTTAAGGCCACTTCCTGAAATGTCTGCTGTCTAGATTCCAGACATTACTGTAAAAATTAGTCATGATACTGACCACACTCAATTAGCATAGGCTCGTCCTGAAGTGATTTCTGAAAGATGGCGGGTCTAGATGCTGCACTGAAGGGTTTCTAGAGACACAAACTACAGGTGAATATGTGAATGCTAAAGCTCAGAATGTCAAGTTGATATCACTTCAGCATTTATTCTGTGATAGTTTTTCTGGGTAAAGCTGTATGAATTTAAAATATGCTACATTTGGTATGTTCCAGCTTTGTCCATATCTACAGTCTCTGAGAAACAATTCATGTGACAAAAGTTGTTGGAGAAATAGGTTTTGTGTTTAGCTGTCTCTACTTACGATTCTATACAATCTGACAAATGAGGTATTTCTTTCTGGCATTTGCATTTGGCCAGTGTTCACAGTGGCTAATGTATACCTCAATTTGGTTACTACTGATCAAGTGTTTCAGTTGTACTTCATCTATTTTATTGTAGTCTCATAAACATCACTAATAATTATTTTTGTTTAACTCTCAAATTATTCACTCTCTATGTTTTTTCTCAAAATGAATAAATTTATCAGAATCAGAAAGAAAAAAAATTCTCTTAACCAATTTATTTCTGCTGTTATTTACCCAGTTGCTTACTGGAAATCATATATGTTTTATTTGTCTTGAAATCCATAAAGTGAACATATTAAAGTAATGAATCATGTCTCCCACTGACATTAATGTTGCTCTCTGCAAGCCGGTGAAGCTGTTTTGATCATATGCATAAATTGAGATGTTGTCATCTAACAGCTTGGGGAATTAACCAGCTCTTTCATTCTGTTCTGTAAATAACAGAGAAAGATAAAATGGTTTTATCATTAAGAAACACTCTGTAGTCCAAATCTTTTAAAAGAATAGTCAATTTTCCTAAGTTATAAAATTTTCTATAGATTTTGTTCGCAAAGCATTGGTTTCTCAATGAAATTTATCACTTCAGTTAATGGGGATGTACTTCTTTTCTTGCAATATGCAGTTGGGAAAGTTGGGACACAGAGTACACTTAGGTTTGAAAAAATTTGGGAACACCATCAACAGAAAGTTGTTCACATATTTGACTTTTAAATTAGAGCCTAATAATACAAGAATTACTAGAAACTGACTGGGTCCTAAAAAATTCTGAATTCCAAATTGATTGAATTCAATTGAGAATAAGTTGAGAATTTTCTTCTATGTCCAACTGAGATTTTATCTTTTTTAAAGAAGAGAGGAAATGGGCTGGGAAGGTGGCTCAGTGGTAGAGCGCTTGCTTTGCTTGCATGAGGCCCTGGATTCTATTCCTCAGCACCACATAAGCAGAAAAAGCTGGAAGTGGCACTGTGGCTCAAGTGGTAGAGTGCTAGCCTTGAGCTGAAGAGCTGAGGGACAGTGCCCAGGCCCAGAGTTCAGGCCACATGACCAGCAAAAAAAAAAAAAAAAAAAGAATAGAGGAAAAAATAGGATGCCATGGGCACTGTTTCATGAAAGGAAATATGTTCACTTATAGGACTTTAATTTGTCTTACAGTTATTAAGCTAAAATTTAATTAAGAAGGGCTGGGAAGGTGGCTCAGTGGTAGAGCGCTTGCCTTGCATGCATGAGGCCCTGGGTTCGATTCCTCAGCACCACATAAGCAAAAAGAAAAAAGCCAGAAGTGGCGCTGTGGCTCAAGTGGAAGAGTGCTAGCCTTGAGCTGAAGAGGTGAGGGACAGCACCCAGGCCCAGAGTTCAGGCCCCATGACCGGACCCAAAAAGAAAAAAAAAAACAAAGAAAATTAGAGTTGGCACTACATAGTAGCTTTTGAAAAACTGTTTTTATTTACTGATGTCTGAAATCTAAAGACTAAGAATGAGTCTTAGAGAACCATGTGGCTCATATATGCAATCCTAGCTCCTCAGGAGGCTGAGATCTGTGGGTCATGGTTTGAAGCCAGCCCAGGCAGGAAAGTCTATGAGATTCTTATCTCTAATTAGCCACCAAAAAGCCAGAAGTGGATCTTTGGTTCAAACAGTAGAGCACTAGCCTTGAGCAAAAAGCTCAGGGACAGGGCCTAGGCTCTGAGTCCAAGACCCAGGATAGGCACAAAAAGAAAGAAAGAGAGAGATAGAGACAGACAGAGACAGAGAGACAGAGAGACAGAGAAACAGAGAAAGAGAAAGAGAGAAAGAGAGAGAAGAAAGAGAATAAGAAGCAAACCATAGAAACTAAGCCTACAGTTGTTTATACCGTTCTCATTTCTCACAAGTAAGAGTTTGGCAAAATGAAGGTAATCCCAGCAAAACCTTTCAAACTGAAAGCATCTTTGCAGTTTTCATTTGCATTTGAATACTTGTATTCCCTTTATACTCTCAAAAAAGCATTACATTAAATATTAATGCAACATTTTGCTCCTACTTTTGTTCACTTTCAATTCTGCTAAACATGAACTCCTTGGCTTATACAAGAAAATGTACATGAGAAATGATGTTTCCTGATACAATATAGCCAATCTCAAGCTATCATTTTACCTCTAAAATAGTTTATTGTGTAAATGCTGACAATTGAAAAGACTGACACTATTCACATGAAGTTATCACTCACCCCCTGCTTAGCTTACCATAGCATGCTTCTTTTCTATTATTTCTTCCAAAGATACAATTGCAGGAATGGGTAGTAATTATAATACAAAATAGAAAACATCAATATAGAAGCACGTTTTGCTTCTGTTTCTGGAAAAGACAGTAAGTGTAATAGAAATAAGCTCTATAATCAAGATTCACCTTTCCTACGGAACAAGGCATTAGTTATGTGAATTATTTCAACAACCACCAAAAAAGCTTTAGGTACAAAAGCTTCATAGAATAGTAATAAAAATAATATGACAATTGGAAGCTTTAGAAATTACATTTTCACTTGCTAACGACTTTCCCCATATCATATTTCATTTGACCCTGATATTGGCTTTAAAAAGTCAATAATGTATTTCACCAACCTTCGGTAATGAACAGTTCTATGGAGGGTTTGCCTCATGTACCGAGAAGAGCTGCATCTATTTGGTTCTCATCTTCCTCCGTCTCCAGTTACAATAGGCTGTGTTTTGATTTTTATTTCCATAAGCCTTGGTGTCTGTCTGTTGTATAGCTCTACCACATAGATAATTTATGGATGCAAAATGACAACACAGCCTTGCCTGTTTTCCCAAATCCCATATAGTGAAGTTTCAACGAATGGAAATGAGATATTAATCAATTCATTTTATTTCCTCACATCCTCTATTTGGACTGAAGTCTTTATCCAGGAGTGAGGTAGTTTAGGGTCAGTCATTCTCATAAATATAAATGCCCACTCTGTCCCAGCCAGTGGTCTCATTGCTGCTCATTACATGAACTATAGCCCGTGATATAAGAGATTTTCATTCCAGTGATTAAGACATCTACACGTAAGAGTAAGTTGAGTACAAAGGCTAGAGGATTGGAGGTATTCACTAAATGTAAAAATGAAGGAGAGAGTTTCAAATGTTGACATTCATTAATATAAAACTCACTAGAGGTCAGAGCACTGAGGCTGGGTGCTAAAGAAGGAATATAATCTTTCTCTCTTTTCCTCTCTCTCTTTCTTCTTTGCTATAACAGATGTTCATTTTTTAAAATTATCTCTAAATAGTTGTACAAAAGGGTTGCCATTTTACAGAGCAGTTTATGCCTACAATTCATCTTGATCTGTGTCACCACTTTCAACATTCTCAGCCCCCTGCCCCACCTCTTCCCTGCTGTCCTTAATTTCATAGTCTATACAATAAATTATTGACTATATTCTCCCCCCCCCCCACTTCAAGCATCTGCTCTTCTCCCTTTGGTCCCATGTCCCCTCTTGAAAGTATCTATTTTCAAGTGCTTATTTTGTTGAGCTTTGACTTTGTCTTTCTAAGGAATTGTACCATTAGAGTTCTCTAGAGTCTATCATATGTCAGTTACATATTTGTAACCACTTGCTTTTTGGCAAATAAAGATAAAGGGGCTTAATTTCTTTATCTTCCAGGTCTAAGACACAATGTGAAAAGAGGAGAGTGAGTAAAAGGGACTGATTCTGAAAAGGAGAGTGTTATACATATCAATTATTTTGGGCTAGAAAAATTTAGCTAATATTGAAAATAAGAAATATATTACCCATGTACTCATTGCCTTACTCATCTAACAGTAACCCCTCTGTACAATATCTTAACAATAAAATAAAATTTAAAAAAAGAAATATATTACCCTTCCCCAATATGAACTTAGATGTCAACATCTCTGTGACTTATTATTTTGTGGACATGTATGTGACTACATCACTTATCTGATAGTTTACAACCCCAAAGCCTACATAAATAATGAAGAAAACATTTTCCATTTCAAACACAGTGGGAAGAACAGATGAGGAATCTAGAAGACTCCAAGCCCATTCAAAGGTGCATATTTAAAGCTCCTATCTCTTACCTATTACTCTTCAGGTTTTCTCAAACCCACACAAACACACTGATGTGTGTATCATTTAAGACTAAACAACCTTTAGAAAACATAACCAATTGATGTATCAGTATAATGTAATTTGTCTCACCCAAACTTGGCACTATATTGAAAAGCTTTTGTAATTCCATAGTTTCCTAGGCAGTTAATCAAGACTGCATAAAAAGTCCTTAAAGGTTCAAAGCACTTTGGCATTATTTCTATATAAGGTAGTCAGGATTTTATATTCCACAACTTACAGGAGTATGCCATCATCTCCTTATACCCATACATAGTCATATTTGCAATGTTGCCTTGGAAAATTGCTTATTGTGAATGTAGCTTATTAAAATATGCATG
This sequence comes from Dipodomys merriami, assembly GCF_024711535.1. Lineage (NCBI taxonomy): Eukaryota > Metazoa > Chordata > Mammalia > Rodentia > Heteromyidae > Dipodomys > Dipodomys merriami. The sequence goes on along the minus strand of NW_027202270.1, from coordinate 23,382,540 downwards.
ATTCTACTTATACATAAATAGAATGCATTTGTTAAATGATTTCTTATTTATAAATGCCTAAGCATTACTAAAAAGAAAGCTTAGAAAATATAAATAAGCAAAGACAAATGAAACAGATTACTTATCATTTAATTATTATGAAATCATTATATAATGATAATCATGAATAATATGAACTGATAAATATGCATTTTATATGATGTTATTTGATTAGTGGATGGGTCATGCAAAAATATTTATTCATTAAAGGTATGTATTTGATATATATGATACATAAGATATATAATCTGTATAATTATTTCTGTACCTTGAAATAAAACAAAACATTGATACATAATTATAAAACTACATAGACATGTGCAACAGCCCTTATATCTTTGGGACATAATTCTAAGATTTTTCAGTGGATGTTTAACATAGTACCAAACCTTGCAGTCTATCTGCTAACCAAGGTAGCTACTAATAATTAACACACTAGTATCATACACAGCATGGATACACTGGATGAGAGATAATTCACTTTCTGAGGAAAAGAGGTAGAAAGACAAGAGATTTCATCACAATACTCACATTGTTGAATCACACTGCTGAATAATCTTTTAAAGAGATTACTATCAGGCTGGGAAGGTGGCTCAGTGGTAGAGTGCTTACCTTGCATGAATGAGGCCCTGGGTTTGATTCCTCATCACCACATAAGCAGAAAAAGCCAGAAGTGGTGCTGTGACTCAAGTGGTAGAGCACTAGCCTTGAGCTGAAGAGCTGAGGGAAAGTACCCAGGTCCAGAGTTCAAGCCTCATAAACCAATTTAAAAAAGAGAGAGAGATTGCTATCAAGTAAACAAAACGTGATCCAATTATTTTTGTTATTTTTTTTAAACACTGACAAATCTACCTCTACCAATGTGTCTATTTTGGAAATACTCAAATACCCAAACAGAAGAACAACATCCTAGAAGGTGATAATAGATTATTTTAAAAGTGAGATAATATAACATCTTGAGTTTAGTTTCCACAGAAGCATGTTGACAAGAACTTGTTTCCTTATGGAAAATTATATCTGGAACAATTTGTTGAATCTAAGCCCTAATTAAGTCACTGGTTGGGTAAGTATATTAAATTATGCTTTATAAGTATGTGTCAAGTTTAAATAGAACTTATAATAGTTTTAGACAGAGCCATATTCATCTACCACATGCTATTCTCCAGATAATTGACCTTGTTCTCCCACTGACCTTGGATGCGAAGAGTAGCAGCAGGGACAGGTCCATAACCCTCAAACAACTAAAAATGCTGACATCGTCAACCCATGTATTTGCATATTTGCATTAAATACACCAAACTAATAGAAACTGATGATGTTATTCACAAAACTTCACTAAATGCTTAAATCTATTTTGTGGACAAAAAGATTTTTAAGTCAATTCATTTTGTGTAAAGAACAACTTAAACAAGTTAGCAATTTTGTTGACAGAATTATGATGATACTCATTTTGTCCACATCATTGATTGGACAGCTAGCAGAGTGCATTTCTCTCTTCAATAAAGGATGTGTAGAGGTTGTAAAATAACATTTCCTCCTTGATATCCAATCATCCTGCCAACAAAATGAATACAAAATCCTTTCATATACAAAATCAATACCAGTGACAATTATCAGCAGATGGAATTCAAAGTCAAATTCTTTTCTGTTAAATATTGATAGAAAAAATATTCATACCATCCATTAACACGATATTAATCTCACAAAGGGGTTGTTCTGGAAGAAACTTACAGATAATCTATGAAACAGGGTCGGTATGTGGTTTGTTTTTTTTTCATGTTCAGTGATGTGAAATAAGCACATTGGTTAGATTCTTTTTTTAAAAAAATAAATGGCTGGCAAGAGAATATTGAGGACACCATTGAGAGGCAGAGCACAAAGAGGGTCATGAATCGTTCATGATAGGGAAGATTGAGAGCGACAAAACAAGTTATCAACGCTAAATGTAAATTTACATCATTCTCCAGATGCACTTTTAATTGAATTAGATTATTGTGTTCTAATCCACTTAAGCCTAGAGGCTTGCACAATGAGGAACAGTGGTGTGACTGCCACTAATAATGGATCCATGCCATACTTCTCCTCATTTGCATAGCACCCATAGCCAAAAAGCCTATGAATACTGAGCATGAATTCCTACAATGTTAGATAGACTGGGCCTCTCATCAGACACATGTTCTTTTAGATGGACATTACTTTGACATTGAACCTCTTCATTCTGAACACTGAAACAAGAAAAATAGAATGCATTTGGTAAAAACTCTTGAGGGTTGTTACTTCCATTTATTTATTTTGCTAGTGAACTGATTAATCTGCAGGACTGAAGACTGAACCCACAGCTTTGTGTGTGCTACGCCAATGTCCTTCCATTCTGTGGCAGAATACATTCCATTGCACTTTTTATTTTGAGACACGGTCTCACTAAATTGTTCAGAATGGCCTCCATGTTGTGAACCTCTTGTGCCTCCTAAGTGTAAAGGCTAGTGTTACAAATGCACACCATACTGATAGGTGATAAGGAAAGCAAAAATACAAGCCTGGGTATTGTGCCTCATACCTGTTATTGGAGATACACAGGAGGCAGACATTATGAAGATTGTGGTTTGATACCATCCTGGGCAAAAAGTTAGTGAAATCACATATCAGCCAAAGAATTAGGAATGGTAGTATATGTCTATCAATTCACTTTAATTTCAGCTAGGAGAGGAGCATAGGGAGGAGGCGCACCTGGGTAGGTAATACAATGCCCTAAGCTCAATCAAACTCTAGAACCAAGAGAAAGAAATACAAGCTGGGAGCCAGTGGCTCACACCTGTAATTGTAGCTATTCAGGAGGCTGATATCTGAGAATCGAGGTCCAAAGCCATCAGGGACAGGAAAATCCATGAGATTCTTATCTGCAAAATCTAATCAGAAAAAGCCAGAAGTGGTGCTGTGGCTCAAGTGGTAGAGTGCTAGCCTTAAGCACAAAGAAGCTCAGGGACAGTGTTCAGACCTTGTGTTCAAGTCCTAGGACAGGAGAAAGGAAAAGAAAAGAGAAGAGGAGAAAAGAAAAGAAAAGAAAAGAACAGAGGAGAGGAGAGAAGAGAAGAGAAGAGAAGAGGAGAGAAGAGAAGAGAAGAGAAGAGAAGAGAAGAGAAGAGAGGAGAAGAGAGGAGAGGAGAGGAGAGGAGAGGAGAGGAGAGGAGAGGAGAGGAGAGGAGAGGAGAGGAGAGGAGACGAGAGGAGAGGAGACGAGAGGAGACGAGAGGAGAGGAGAGGAGAGGAGAGGAGAGGAGAGGAGAGGAGAGGAGAGGAGAGGAGAGGAGAGAGGAGACGAGAAGAGGGAAAGAAAGACAGAAAAGAAAGAAAGAAAGAGAGAGAGAGGGGGAGGGAGAGAGAGATAGGGAGGGAGGGAGGGAAGAATGGAGGGAGTGAAAAAGGGAGAAAGGGAAATAAATAAATAAATAAATAAATACAGCATTCAGCAATGGTAATAACTTGTAATAACTTTTCCCAAACATCAGAAGAAACAAAACAATACTTTAAAGAAAGATCCAGTACAAGTACCCAGCTCTGTTAAGAAAAATACAACTCTTTTTATCCCACCATATACCATTTCTTAGAATAAATAATGCTTAAGTTCAATTTAAAAAGATGATCAAAATGCTATCCTATATGAAGACTTAAAAAAGACATAATTTGAGTGGCAGGAAGTTAATTGAATTTAAGGCTAAGCGTAGTGACTGAGCTCACCAGGGGGAAGCTTTAGCTATTTAACCAGGATTGTTTCTAAACAATCCAACAGTGGCATACGTACATTGCTTTGAAGACTCTATTTTATGAGGAATTATAATGAAATCAGTATATACTCTACTTGACAGGTTTTAAGTTCTTTCAGGGGAGAGTAGTACTGGAGTTTAAATTCAGGGCCTTACATATACCACACTGTACAATAGGTAGAGTTGTTTTTGCTTTTCAGGCAGGATTTTTTTTTTTTTGTCAGTCATGAGGCTTTGTCCCTCAGCTCTTCAGCTCAAGGCTTACGCTCTACCACTTGAACCACAGCACCACTTCTGGCTTTTTCTGCTTATGTGGTGCTGAGGAATCGAACCAGGGCCTCATGCATGCAAGGTAAGCACTCTTCCATTGAGCCACCTTCCCAACCCCTCAGGCAGGATCTTGTTGTTTTTGTCTGGGGCTGTCCTTGTATAAAACTTCTCTTGCCTATTTTTTCCCCAGTACCCAGTGATAGGGACTACAGGTATACATTAACAACTGCCCTTTGTTTTTATGTTTTTGAAATGGTGTCTTCTTAACATTTGGTTGGGATTCTTGAACACACTGGGTTATATGTCTCAAAGCTATTGTGGAGATACACACCTCAATGACATATTCAGTAGGTTATTTAGATATTGAGATGGTCCTAAAGGTGTAAAATGTCTCTAATTATCATGCAGAGGTCAAATGAAGGGTGCCCTGGCTATCCATAATACTAAACAAAAAAAGATCAGGATAGCCCTACAAGGAGAAGTTTCTTTCATCACAAATACACTCAACCCCTCAAACCAGACAAGGAATAGAGTCTATAGCAGTTATTCTAATTGAAATTCAGTTGTATGGCACACCTCTGAACAATTGTGGATGTTTGTAAATAAGAATAGGTTTACGTTTTCAGGTAATGATGGCACCTTCGTGTATCTTCTAGACATACCTCACCTCAAAAGTGAGAAGAAAATAATTTTTTTCCCTATGCTCACAAATTCTGGGAGCATACCAAAGTGACCCTAGACCCATAATTTTATTACTGGAAAATAACTTAACAAACCTGAACAAATTGGGAAAGAAATCCCAGAATTAACCCCACTGCCCCAGAATTCTCAGTAGTGTGTGAATCTGTAGCACCAAACACACAGGTTATTTATTAGTGCTATGGAAAAGCACTCTAACACTTAGTGTAAAGCACAGATATTTAATCATGCTCACAAATTCTGTGGGTTAGGAAACTAGAGAGCTCACAGCGAGGTTATGGTTCTTTGTTTCATTATGTCTGAGACAAAGTGGGGATGATTTAAATGGCTGGGATTTGGAAGGACCACCGCTGGTGCAATAGAGTGGATGTATGTCTCTTCTCAATTAGTTTTGTGTAGGTCTACTCATCAGTGAGAAGGTATCTGGAAGACAGGTTTGTGGAGAGGTGGTCATGGCATGTGGATGGTGTGAAAGAAGACCCAAAGAGATTTTTGCCTCCTTTGCTACTTTAGAAAGCAAGGACATGGTACTCTGGCCTCCAGAAGACAGAGCTTCACTCCTAGATGTATGTTATTTTGTTATCGTAGCCTTGAAGACTCAGAAAGCCTGAAAAATCTACTTTTGAAGATATCTTTTTAAACTACGGCCTAATGGCCAGGCTAAATTAGACAAAGAATGGGCTCAGCTTGAACTGTTGACTAGAGTTCCTACTGACGCAAAACCACTCCAGGTACTCAAGACACTTGACATTTTTATATGATGATTTGGGACTCTAGGATGAGTGTTTCAGGCCAGGAAAACAGATGCCACATAGCCTTTTAAATTTTTTGGCCAACCTTAGCAACAGCATAGCAGCAGATCTGCCCTATGCTGCTGGTAGAATCAGTCACAGATCAATTTGGATTCACAGCGGCACATCAGCTGCATCTGAATGGGAATATCACCAATCAGCAATTCTGAAAAGAAAAAATGAGGGAATCATGTGAGAAGCTAACTAGTTCATCCTACTCTAGTCTACAAATAAGGATGTTGCTCTCCCCTTACTGCTTCAAAAGCCTTAAGGAAGAATAGCTGGAAAAAGAAGTAGTATACTTGTTTTTTTGTTGTTGTTGTTGAGGAAAATAGAGGCATACTTGAAAGAAAATGTACGAGAAAGGGAACTGGACATCACATGAATGGTGTGTGTGTGTGTGTGTGTGTGTGTGTGTGTGTGTGTGTGTGTGTGTGTGTGTGTGTGTGTGTGTGTATCATATATATGATATTACATAGCCATCCTTTGCCCTTTAAATACAGAACAACAGGTCCTCTAGTCAAAAGACTAAAAGATTCTTATGTGACCAGCTCAGCTTTTGACATCAACATTCCTTAGCTAAAAGTCTCAGCTAAAGCTTTTCATAGCAACATAAATACCTGTAAGTTCATTCATGACCTTCTATTCAATTCTTAGTGTCTCAGTCTCAGAGACTTGAAAAAAATCCTCAATCATTAATAATATTGGGGGAAAAAGAAAACTAGAAAAAAATGGCACTATAAAAGGAAAGGAAATATCTTTAAGAAAAGAGTTTTACTAATATTCTCTTATTTTGTAATACAAAATAAGAAAATATGTAAATATATATCATGGGACATAAAGTTGAAGAGAACAAAAGGAAACAGAACAAAAGGGAAAAGAGAATAAGAAAACAGAAAAAAGGAGATGAGGAAGTTAGGAAATTAAAATAGCAATTTAGGATGTCTAACATGAAAGGTTAATACTTTTGTTAACTTTAAGTAGTCGTACAAAGGAGGTGCCATTTCACAAAGCAGTTTATGAATACGATATATCTTGACCAATGTCAACCTTCTCCACATTCTCACCCACCCCTCCCCTTCCCTCACTCTTCCTCATTTTGTAGGCTATAATCAAAATATAGTTTAAGGAAATTTTTATAGATGAGGAGTACTTTCCCGGGTTGGGAAAGCCTAGCTTACATTATAACAGGCTTGCAACAGAACCTGGTGTCATATTTCCCCCCAATTTTTTGAGCTTATGAGAATTTCCTATATGTTTACTTATGTAGGTGTAAAGAACAGTCATGTGTGGAGGCCTTTCAGCAATGATGGAGGCTGGAAGGCAGGAGAGGGATGCTTTCCATTTTCTGAGGGGGAATAAAAGCCTTCCTAAATTTGAAATATAAGGCAGGCAAATGTTAATCTAATAAAATCATATAGCAAAGGGATTTGAATAGACAATCTCTGAAATTTTTACCTTCTTTTTTTAATCTTTTCTCATAATATATCTGCTACTATAGGATGAATCCAGTAAAGGTGTGATCCAGGGTGATAGAAGGTGTGAGGAAAACCAGAGAGCTGAGGAAGGAAAATGTAAGGGGAAGCCACGGTCTGGAGGACACCAAAGACCGCCAGGGCAGGCTACGGCAAATCAAGAAAGTTCTAGAAGAGAATTCTTCAGGAAGGTCAGTTAGGACACAGTGCATTGGTAGAGTCTCAAAGAATACATAGGCAAAAACCAATGAGGCTATTTGTTTTTAAGCAGAGGAAACTAGGCTAATAAAAAATTAAAAATCTCTTTCTGGAGAAAGGGGAAAAGGAAAGAAAAAAATCCTCATGTTCTCTTCATTTCTACTGATTTGATGGAGTACTAGATACTGGAAAATTGTATAAAGAATAGAGGTTAATTTAGCTCATACATCTGGAGATTAGGAGGCCCAAGACGATACCGAGGACATGACCACCAGTGAGGACTTCCGGTGAGGACCTTGCGTGTGTCAGGAATGGCACAGGAGAGGAGAGCAAGAGGCTCCTGCTGAAGAGTCCAAATCCTGAGAGCTGGCTTTGCTTTCTAACAACTCAATCTAATGGTGACTAATCCAGTCCTGCAAGAAAGTCATTCATCCATTCATGAGGTCACTACCTTCCTGGCAACACCATTACAGTAAGAATCAACTTTTGGCATGTTTTGGAAATGGAAAACCACATCTCATTATAGTGGAGAATTTACCATACTCCTCGGCAGTGATTATAACTAACAGACATGAATTAAATTTGGGCAGTTACCTATCCACACTCACAATGTGATTGTACAATGAACATAGGGTGGAATCAGAAGTTAATGTTGAGGGATTGGAAGAGGAGAGAACTAGAGTAGATTCCCCCATTTCTATGACAGGATTTTAACTTCATATTAATTAAAGTCATAGATGCAATTGCTAAAATACTAATCTACAAGAGATGGAAGGGGTTGATGGAAGGATTGGAAATATAGGAGCAGGGAAGTTGGGACAGCCAGGCTGTTTTGCTTTGCTTTTAAGGAAAAAACATTTTCAAAGTTTCTGTTCGTCTAAGTTATTTACATCTGTAATTTTATTTTAAATTAAAGTTAGCATTATGAATAAAGATCAAAAGATGGAGAGAGACAACCCCATTACGAATGCAGTTTAACAGAATTCCAAATAGCAGGATCAGAAATGGAGCTAATGTGCAGAAGTGTGTGTTTGTAAAATATGTGTAATACCCTAAACACTGAATCTATATATAGACGCACATATATGAATGTGTGTTTATATTTTTATAGATTCAAAATTTCATTTTAAATATCCCAAATCTATGGGGAAAGAAGAAGCAAGCGTGATGGCAAGAGGAAATGGGAGAAAAAGGAATGGGGAGAAGAGAAGAAAAGAGAAAGGAAGGGAAGGGAGGGAGAAGAAGGAAGGAAAGGGAGAGAAAGGAGAGGGTAGAAAACTGGGGTGAGAAGAGAGAAGAGAAGAGAGATTCTTTTGAAGGCATATTTCCAAAGAATAGTGTTTTTTTTTATCATGCCAAGGATGTCTTTATAAAGACTGAATCCATTATGTATCTTGATCAATGTTTAGAATGCTGAGAATTCTCTGACCTAAAGGGTTTTCAAATAGGCATTCACTTACCTGATTGTCCCAAATACAAATGGACATTTTTTTTGGTATTCATTTTAGCTAATGAAATAGAAAAATTCTGAGTATGACATTTTTCCTGGTGTCTGAAGTAGCTTTCAATATTTAATGTTTTATACAACCTGGAATCATTAGATATTTCTTAACCGACTTAGAAGGTTAATATCTTTGTTGCTTTGTATGTCCTTCCCTGAAGGTATAACCCCTGTTTTCACTGTAGTTGATGTTGGTATAATTTGTGGAGGGGAAGGGAAAAAACAAATTGTTTAAATAGGAATACAGGTGGACCCGTTGCAACAATGAGATGTACAAGACGTTATATCAAAAAAGAACTTTACAACTTTGGCGTGGGGGTTGGGGGGTGGCAGGGGTGGGGGAGGTGGGGGGAGAGATGGGAAGGGATGGGAAGGGGAAACAGAGGAGGAGGCAACAATGCTTGATAAGAAATTTGCTCATGTAATTGTGACCTCTGTGTGCGGTATTTTCACAAAAAAAGTCAAAGAAAAAGGTTAATATTTGTAAAAAGAATAAGAAAATAACATAGAAAATACTAATGTAATACAGCAAAAATGATATATGAATATCCACATCTACTTTTATGTTTAAGAGAAATTCTTTAAGAACCAGAGGAGTCCAACAATTACCAGTTCGATAGTGAGGCCTTGAATCCTTTCTATGCTCTCAGTTTGAATGGTATGGAGGATGTCTCCAATTATTCCTGGTAGGAGTATTCTTAGCACAAACCTAGAGGAATTGTCTGAATAGAGAGAGGCTGATTCAACAGAAATAAGTATATTCCTTTTCAAAATGCTTGTCAGTTACAAGAATATCACGGTCTCTAAAGGCAAAGTCATGAACTCTTAGTACCTTGGATATAGAAGGAATATTAGATTTCAAAGCTATATCCTACAGAAATGACCCTGAAAAATGGTCTTAACATGAAAACAGACCACACAAGTCATTTTTACGGCAAAGGCAGCAGTGCCCTGAACATTGGTGCTTTATAATGTGACTCAATGAACAAAGCCACAATCCCAGTAATTTCTAATGGCATGATGGCTAGGTGCTATAAGGGAAAGAACAAATCTGTTTTCTATAAAATATATTGTTTCTAATGGAAAAGACACATTTGGGATTAAATTGATACTTCTAACTTAAAGAACACTGCCATCCCTATCTTCTCTGTCATAATTACTCTCCTTGTTAACACCTCATAATGAGAAAGAAGCACAAATCCGTTGTGTCATTATACCTTGCTGCTGAACAGAAGTAACACAGCCATTAATGACTTTAACATATGTTCATGTTTTCCTGGCCACTGGGATTTTCATTTATCTATTTCTCCTTCAGGAGGCAAGACATGCCTGTTAATGACATGATTCTGAACTTCCTTGCCTGGAAGTTGGTTCTCAGAGCATAATGCTCAGGGTCAAGGTTAGAGGTCAGGTACCTGAGAGGGAAATGTCCAGGAAAAGAATTTTCTGTTCTCACCTTTGCTACTCCCAAGCCATGTCTGTCCTTATTACAAATAAGTCCACTAGGTGGCGATATAAATATGTAACAGTTTTTTTAAAAAGACCATAAATTGACACAAGCTTTAAATGCCATCCAAAGGATTCATCATTTCAAGAAAAAACAAGTTTCATTAATAAATATATTAAATATTCTAACAGATTTAGAGGACAATAAATTTTCATCTTGTGTCTATGAGTTTAGGTTATTATCAGTTATTCATTTAGTAATTCAAACTCCTCCCACTCTTTCTTTACCCTACTCCCTAAACAAAAGATGTGTTTTTAATCTCACTTGAATCGTTTAGACAATTATTTTCATCCTCAATTCTTTTCTTGTCAGTTTAAGTTAGTCTTGGTCAAATTACTTAACCTCTTCATATCTCGTAGAGTGATATAATGTGAAGACGCACTAATAAAAATGATTATAAAACACTTTGCAGATTTTAGTGCCCGAGACAACTACATTGCTTTGAAGTCATCAGAAGTGTGACAAGTGTTCAGACAAGTACATAATTAAGCTGTCTAAACTGCATTAGCTATTGATGGCATTTAACTAGGGCTGACTCTTCCTATCTGGCTAGGAGTTTAAATTATGGCCTCTCTGCTTCTCGGAGTCATTACCAGAATAGAACTGGAAATGGGTATTTAAGAAAAATGTTTATGTGTATCTTTAGCAGCAATCATAAAAAAACACCATCTGACTGAAATCTCTTCAGTTTCTTCTTTTGTTCTCCATAGAAGAAATAGTAACTCAATTGTTTCTTGGTGAAATGTTGAATGACATTGCCTATAAAGACAAACTGATAGCAATAGTTCAAAATGGAGGGTTGCTGTGTAGCCTGAAAGTCCCAGCCTTTATGATTCTGGGCATAACTGCAGCCACATTAACCAGTGAAATGCCTGTTTCTCATGGGTGCCAACCCCTTGCTTCTTCATGCAAGAATTTCATTACCCCAGAAGGGCTTACGAGAATGCTTAAGATGTGGCTTAAATGCCCACACCCCACACTAACCCCTGTTGTTGCTCACTAGACCTGGTAACTGAGCTCCATCCTAAAGCTGCTGTTATTGCAGTAGCAGAGTGACTTCGCTGTATTTCATCTGGGAAGCCACTGAGCCTTAGAGACATAGAAATCACTTTGATTATTTACAGCAAAAGAAATTTAATACTGGGAAATAGTTATTGGAGTGATGTAAGGACTAAAAATTCTTAGGGGGGGAGTCACAAACTTGCTATCCTAAGATTAGCAACTAGGATTCTCCTAAACTGGCTAGAAGCCATTATTTTCTTAAACTTGGTATGTGTGTGTGGGGGGGGTGGTTAATGAAGAAATGATATATGTAGAAGGTATAACCCTGGGATTCAGAGTTATCAAGAATTGGAATCATGGAAGAGGTACAGCCGTTACCCCCTCAGCAGTACAGAAGACATAAAGAAATACACAGTCTTCCCCCTCTCCAATCTCCCCCTGGTATTTTTCATTATCCAAATTCAGCTGGAAGCCAGCTAAGGGGAGACTGCAAAGGGAAACATGTGATACCACAATACAGAGCATGGCAGATCAAGGGTGAAAATAGAACAGAGGGCATTGACTCTGGAAGGAAGATTGCTGCTGTTCCTGGGATTGATGCTAAGCAAGCTCAGCTCATCAGCTGCTGCCTCAGACCACGCTGATGGCTGGGGGCTGCTTTGCATCACCACCCTGTGATTCGAGTTATATGTCCTCTGTGAAAACCGTCTCAATTTTTCTAGAATCTCATAATATTTTAGGCCCAGTGGTCCATATTGTCTGTAACACAATTATTTGGTCCTCCCCTTGGAGCACAAAACATCCAGAGGGAGTTCATAAACAAGTAAGCAAAGTCATGCTACAATAAGACGTTTTTATTTAATCAGATAACAGGCTAGATTTGGTCTAAGGAACAACACACCTGCTAATAACTACCTTTTCAGGAACAATTTTGTCCTTTTGATGCATCGTTAATTTTTCAGGACAATTTCCTGACCTCAGAGTATTAAAAATATAATGGGTATAAATCTTATTTCTTAAGCTTACTATGTAACAAATGTCACACTTATTTAAAGTCAACATGGCAAAAATGTGTCAGGGAATTCAATGCTAGTCCAGCTGTGTGTGTGTGTGTGTGTGTGTGTGTGTGTGTGTGTGTGTGTGTGTGTGTGCCAGGGGTAGGGCTACCATCTTGTGTCCCAAGTCATAGAAAAATTTAAGAGAACAAGAGTGGATAATGGGGAACATGTATATGCTCAAGGTTCATTATAGATATGTATGAAAATGTCATAAAGAAATGTATTCTAATGCCACTTTCAAAGTGGGCCATATGAAAGTGTACCCAAATGAGAAAAAAGGCTTTCAATCCTTATGCTATTATGGTCCGCACTGATATTATCCAGGCAAAAGACTCTAGACTCTGCACAAATGGCTGGATGGGGGAAGTTTTTGTGTTTTCTATTCCCACAATGACCAAATCACACTGTCTCCAGTCAACAGACCTAGTCACTAAGTGCCATTTCTGTGCTGGGATCCTTTATCCCAAAGCAACTCTTTCTGGAAGACTTTTTCACCAGTCCACCACACATCACTCCATTTGCCAAAACTCTGTCCTACTGAAAAATCCATGTTACTCTTATTAGGAGTGGTCATAATATTACTTTTTTGTAGCATCAGCCAATACACCAGTCCAAGAAGAGATCTCAGTGAATTAAAATATCTACTCTACTTTATTTGATTTTATAGGCATCTCATGACTTCCCTAAAAATCTCAGATGCAACTGGGTAACAGATCTTTGATTTTTGAGGTAGGGATGTAGATGATTTGTGATCCATGGTTGGGAAGAGATCGTTCTGATTCTAGAGGCTGACAAATTAGCAGTTTGTATTGGCGTGATGATGAAGTGTAAGTGGAAAGTAGAATTCCTCTGAATTTTGTCACTGTTTCTATGCCTTTGTGAGTGGGTTTCTCTACCTTTCCTTTCATTTGAGGAACTTGGCTGCCTTAGATGAGACTCTGTATTCGGTTGAGTTTCATAGAAGATTGTGGAGAAGTAGCCAAAGCCTGGGGACAAAAGGAGAAAGAAGTGTGGGTCTAGAGATCCATGAGAGGTCCTGGTATTGGTTTCAGATTTGTTATAGTTACCTTACCAATTGGTTGAAGTCATTATGATAGATACGACATAGGTTCTTTCAAAAAGCAAAGAAAAACATGCATATCCTAATAGATACTTTGCCCTGCTGAACATTCTACAGGGAACAGAATATTCTGGCATGTTTGCAGGGACTTTGGTCACAGTTATACATGTTATATAAATATCATTCCATTGGAGAATGGGAGTTAACTTTGCTGGAAGTTCAGTGTGGATCATATTATCTATTCCATCTGTCTAGTTCCATATTTTCTGAGGGAGGCACTTCTACTTTTAGTTATGGTCAGCTGTCCTCTCTGCCCAGTGATATTTTTTCCCCCACAATAATCACAATCAGTTTTCTACTTCTTTTCTCTCAAGTAGTCATGTAAAGGATTTTCCATTGAACAAAGCAGTTTATGAACACAATATATCTTGATCAATGTCATCTCTTTCAACATTCTCACTCATCCCTTCCCTACTCACTCCTTCCCTTCCTCTTGGATTCCCTCACTCTTACATTGGATTTTTGACAAATAAATAAAAGAAGAGAGGAAGAATGCAAGTCAGGTTTCTATTTTAATGTACTATTTTAAAATCAGATTGTGTGATACTCCCACTGTTCAATAAAACCATGTTCCTGAGCGCGGATGTGATGACAGGTTTGTAGTGCTACTTGCTGGAACTTAAGGCATGAACTCAGAGGAAGGAGTCCACAAGAATGCAACCAGGACAGAAGCCAGAAAAGGAGATTTATAAGAGCTCAATCCTCATGTTATACTGTATAAAACGAAACAGGAAAACTATGAATAGGCTGTAAATGCGTGTCAGGATTTGGAAAAATTTTATGACCCTCTAGAGTTACACTCTTCTCTATTTTGATATTACTAGGTCCTTTCCAGAGTAATATACACTTTAAATTTTCCCCCAACGATATCAAGGCAGCATTCTCAACAATGGTTGCTACTATGTCAGGAGTTATAGGTTTTACTTTATTTTTATTTTCATGAAGTCAGCAGTTTCTAAAGAGTAACCACAAGGCTATGTTTAAAGATCTAGCTTCAATAGCCAACATTTTAAGGCATGCATGGGTTCAAATGGTCAACCAGAGTGAGGAGATAGATTATTAAAAATGTGTTGATTGTATTTTCTTGGTTCTCCTCAAGAAATGAAAATTATGGTTTTTATAACATGTATTCTAAATATAGAATCAATAGCTTTTTAGATACTGCCATGCTCTAAGAGCATTCAATTTGAGTTTGGAAATGACAGTCCCTCTGCTCTTTTGTTTGCTTCCCATTTGAGATTGGCTGCTATAGTCCCTGACAGAAATACAGACAGCTTCTGCTTCCAGTGTCTGAGGATGAAGCCCTCCCATGGTATCATAAAGCCAATCTTTCCTGAGGTATCTAGACTGCTTTAAGGTCTATTTGTTATTGATCCAAATCTGTTTACTTGAGCCTGAAGAATATCTTTCCAGTGTTTATAGAACTACCCAGAACAATCCATCTTTCCCCCAGGGACAGGACTACTATACTGGAAGGACAGGCAGAATTGAATTAGAAGCATATGGTAGATTTCAAACAAATTGAATAGCAAGGGATAACATATTATGCATAACATAAAATTGAATTTCCTTGTGTCATACTTACCATACATTTTCTTTACATTTGCGTAAGGCTCTTTTCTGTAGTTCCTTGGTCTGGGGCAAGATAATCTTGCTTCACGGTTACTATAACTAGGGGGAAATGTGTATAGAAAGAATTGTGAGAAATCAAATGGAAAAATGATAGATTTGGGATTATATTTTATTGAATCTAACATGCCCACTGCTTACAAAATACCCCCTTGTTTTATAGACTGCTGTGGATCTGTGAATTGTGGTATTTTTTAATCTGAGAGATTATGTATCTAAATAGAGGTTGAGTCAGAGCCTTCCTTTTCTATTTTTATCTAAGGGAGGAATGGCAGGAACGGGGGCAGTACCACATGATATGACTATTTTTCTCTCCATTTATCTGACTTATCCAAAGCTCAGAGCAAATATTGAAAATGATTAGGGATTGGAGGATAGTATACATATTTTCTATATGATTTTTAAAATAGTATCATTGGAAGCTGGCTAACATCCTAGTGGAGGCTTTCTGGATGAGAATAATCATGCCCATCTTTTCTATGAAGACTGCATTCTTAGTAATTCTTAGCTTTCAGATAGTATCAATAGCATTTATTAGGCTCAATCGGTTACTGCATCATATCATGCTTTCTTTTACTTCTTGCATATTATTTTTGCTTTATAAATACTATTTTTAACAACTAAAAGAAAGCCAAAATCTCAGGAGGAAAACTAGAATGAGAACCTTGGGGGAAGGGTTGGCAGAATCTGAAAGCAGGACAAAGTGCAGCAAAAGGACGACATCATTTCCATTACTGTGGTTCATTATATGCTAGTCAAGGTCTTGCTTATTTTGTTTAATTTAAAAGAACAAGTCAATGGTATCACATATGCAAGGTTATAACAGGAATCTGAATGAAAGAATGTATACAGGGAAGAATTGGATATTGACCTCAGTAGCAGAGATTTCTCTTTCTCAATGTTTCGCTGCTGGGATATTGGATATATGCAAACTCATAATCTCTACTTTCATGCTCAAAATAAAAAAAAAAAGGTCAAGCCTGAGTTTGTTACTGTTGTTTTTAGCATGAATGTTATTACCAGATCAATGCTGAAGTTCAGGAAAGGAAACTTCACTGCAGAAAATTTCTTAGAGAGAATACACACAGAATTTGCAGGGTTGTTTTTAAAAAGCCAAAAGCTCTATCAGAGAGGTTAGTACCCCTTTTCTGTTCTAAATAAACCGGGCTACCTACAAACTTCCTTGATGTTTGAGAAGGCAAACATGTTTTATTGAGCTTGCTTGTAAAAATTAACAGGGGGAGCTACGCAGCATCTTGTACTCTGCTCCTGAGTCACATTTCCTAACTGAGCTGTCCAGATCACGTGTTCCGTCTCTCAGAACACTGACCTGATGTTTGAGCACCTGTACTGGAATTTCAAGGCCAACCTCCCATCAAGAGAGCAACCACAAAACTGGGCAGTATAGGGATTCTGTCTCATCACGGTGGGGAAGTCTTCACGTCTCCATTTTCCTTTTTCTTCCTTACTTTTACCTTTATATTTTGTGTAACAGAGTCAAAGTTTTTCCAAGTTTTTGGAAGTGAGGGAAAAATGAAACAAAACAAAACTTGTCCTTCTCATTCTTACCTACTGAAAGTGATACTCAGATACTAAGAGCTTACAGGAGTTATTGGCCGAGAATAGAATTTGAAGTCATCATCAGCTTGACACCAAAACTGACATATTGAAGTGTAATGCTTTTTTTTCTTTCCTTTGATATTACAGCAGACTTGGAGTGCTATTATGCAGGTCTCTCATCTCTTTATTTATCTGAACAGGGAAGTGATTTTATTGAGCGATGGACCTACATATGGTGAACATCATTTTTCTGGATTACTTACAGTGAAATGCAACATGAAGAGCAGAGAAGGGCTAAAATACAGGCAGGTCTTTCTTTTTTCTTCCTAGCAAGCGACCCCAGAGGTGCTAAGCTTTATTGATGGTAAACATGGCCCTGATTCTTCTGGGGCTAGTTCTTCATGGCCCCAGTATCTGTGCTCTTTGCAACACAGAATAGTTCCTTAACCCTAATTCTGAAATGACTTGCTGTCTTGATTTGGCCCAAAGACTATGTTGGCAATAATCACTTGCCAGATCTGAGCATAGTTCCCTGAAAGCTTATATATTACTCCAGTATCTCTCTGACACAAATTTTAACCAAGGAAATAAGCCCCATAGGTCTCCTGGAGGATAAGAAGCCATGTGGACCAGGGCCCAGGCAAGCGAGAGCCTTCTAAACCCGCCAGCAATGAGCCAACCCACCAGCTGGCCTAACCATATAAGCCTGGCCAGCCTAGGTCTGTTGATTGTGGCCTAAATCATCAGAACCTCCCAGCCATGTGGTAAAACAAATATGCATTGTGTGTACAACTGAAGATTTGTGGTTGTCAGGAAGTATTACCGCACCAAAAGACACTGATGTAGAATTATTTCTAAGTTTCAACCTTTATTCCTTCCCTGTTGTGTTATAGCCAGGGGTGCTGACATGTGGTGGTAGATTGGGGCATCTGCTGATCTCTTCTGCGTTTATCTTTGAAGTGTGTTTTTTTTCCTTTTTGGGGGACAGGGTCTCACTATGTAGCTCAAACTGTCCTCAAACTTTCAATTCTCGTGACTTGGTCTCCTGAGCACTGGGATTACAAGTGTGTATTACCAGACCCAGGCCAGCATCTTCTATTGTCCTTCAGAATGGTTCCAAGATTCTTGGACATTCTCAAGGGAACTATTCTTTTCCTCACATTTGTTTCCATTTTCTTGCTAGTGGGTGGCAACTTCCTAGTCTAAGGTACACTTTTGGTTTTGCTTCTTTTTCTATCTTCCTAACAAGAGTTGCAGAGTACACATGCCCCCACTTACAATTCAGCCTGAAGATGGCATGAATGGAAAGGCGTGTGATGGAGAGAGCTCCATTTTAACAGCCCCCAAAGTTAACACTGTTTTCCCTCCATTTCTAATCTTAGGCCACTTGCACCTAGAGCTGTCCTGGGGAGATGAGTCAAACAATCCCTCTAACCCAACCCAAGCTGATGGTGTTACATTTGGCTGCCATTGTTAAATTATTATTATTTGTCTGTTGGTTTTTAAGAGTTTCGTTCTGCTGAAATTGTCAAGTGGAGTCAGATCAGTAGGCAGCGCCTCCTTTGCATTTGTTTTGTGTGCACACAGGGATCTGTCAGGGAAAAAAATACCTCTTTGTGTATGTTTCCACTACACAGTTTACATTTGAATATAAAATGAAAAGAAATAACGAATTCCCCAGCCACTTGCAGTGTTTAGGGAACAAAAGTGAGGCAAGTTAGCACCAGCAACTCCAGCTTGTAGCACCTAAGCAGCCAGCACTTCAGAAATTAGCGCGTGGGTTGTCTCAGGGCTGCGTCTGACACAGGCCTGTGCTGTCCCCAGCTGTCTCTAGGGATATGCCGATTCCTGTCATTCGCTCTATAGACTTCATGCAAATGTCTCTCATTAGGAGACTCTATCCTGACACCAGATGGAGAGGGGATTCCGGAACATGTGTTTCTCAGCTTTTCCTCTGTGATGCAGGAACACTTTCACAGGAACTGGTGGCAATGGCAACCAAAACCTCCACTGTTAGGCACAAAGTTAAATGAAGTGGGAGTTTATGTAAAAATACTTCAAGTGTTTCTTCATGGGACAAAACTAGGAAAAGATTTAGGTGGGAATTCTTTTTTGATTGGTCATAGGGCTTGAACTCTGGGCTGTGAGCTGTCCCTGAGCTCTTCAGCTCAAGGCCAGCGCTTTACCACTTGAACCACAGTGCTACTTCCAGTTTTCTGGTGGTTAAATTGCAATTAGAGTCTCACGGACATTCCTACCTAGGCTGTCTTTGAACCCCGATCCTCAGAGCTCAGCCTTCTGAGTAGTTAGGATTACAGGTATGAGCCACCAGTGTCTGGCTCTAGGTGGGAATTCTTATAGATATTAACCATTTGATCTTCAGGGGGCATTGGGCTAGAGGTGTGTGTGTGTGTGTGTGTGTGTGTGTGTGTGAGTGTGTGTGTGTGTGTGTGTGTGTGTGTGTGTGTGTGTGTGTGTGTGTGTGTGTGTGTGTTTGGCTTTACCACTCACAGCTACTCTATTACTACTTGATCCATATCCCCATTTCCTGCCTTTTGCTAGTTAGAGACAGGACTCCATCTAAGTACTTTCCTAAAGTACTCCAATTGAGTGCTTTCTTAGAGTTGATATTGTCTTCTGCACAGAACATAGTTTCCCTTTCTTTTATGCTTCTGTGTTCACCTTCTTTTTATCAATGACCAGAATATCCTGCTCAATAGCTAACACAGAACACTTTCACAGCAGATACTTGTTAGGAACAATAATCTGGAACTCATTTCCAGGCAGTACTTCAGAGAAATCATAGTCTTTTTGCTTTCTTGTTTTTTTGTTTTTTGTTGTGTCTGTGTGTCTGTGTGTGTGTATCTGTGTGTTTCTTTTGCCAGTCCTGGGGCTTGAACTCAGGGCCTAGGCATTTCCCTGAGCTTCTTTTGCTCAAGGCTAGCGCTCTATTACTTGAGCCACAGTGCCACTCCCAGCTTTTTCTGTTTGTATGGTACTGAGGAATCGAACCCAGGACTTCATGCATGCTAGACAAGCAGTCTACCACTAACCCACATTCCCAGCCCAGAAATCATAGTTTTAGTGATGTGTGTCATTGATTTCTTTTCCAGTTCTCTTGTTTATTGCTTAATAGACATTGTTAATATTTTGTGAGTGGTGTAAACCAAGGAAATAAATGAACAATTTGGGAGACAAGTGTATTAATTCACATTCCAAAATTACAAGAAGGTGAATCAAGCTAGATTAAAAAAAGAAATTAGTAGTTTATATTTCTACAATCTAAGCAGTGATTTTCATTTGGTGCTCAAAAAGCCAAGCTCTGGAGAGCATTTTACTGGCTAAGAGTGAGACACGTGTTCATAACCTGGAATGTACTATGGAAGGGAGCTGATGTATTCTGCCATTTCAGCTTTTGTAGAAGGACATAGACACCTGCTTCCAACTTTCCACTAAGACTATAGATAGAAAGGAAGAGATAGAGCATTGGTAAGAAGAAAGAGATACAATAGTAGGAAAAAGAAATTGGCCCTAGGACTAAAAGGAAAAAAAAAAAGATAAAAAGGGACCAATAGACACGATAGACTAAGATACAAATCAATTTACAACTTAAAAATAAAGTCACAGAAAATGGGCAGAAGCCCCGGAGAGGAAGGTAGAAGTTCCATGTGTGAAACATCTCTTCATTTCCAGTATAGTCAGTAGTGGAATCAGATAGACAAGATTGAAGAAGGAAAAAAGGCCACCTTGTTCCCACTGTAAAATGGAGAGGACTCCACATGCTGGAAAATTTTATTTCTGGAGGCAGAGAACGAAGTAGGAAAAGCATAGCACTTGGGAGTCAGAAGCTATAGATTTCCATTTGAGTTCTTTTATGAAGTATGTAACTTTGGGTTAATTTTTCTCTCTGACCTTCAACCTCAGCATCTACAAAATGGGAGTCATCCTCAATTCTAGGCTGTTTGTGAGCACTGAGTACTACCATGTAAGCCAAATTCTTGACACTTACAAACTGCTTTCAATTCCTGCCACATGCGGAATCTTTACTTTTTTTTTTTTTTGCTTAAGATAGAAAGTTTGAATTTGCTCAGGACCTTCAAACTTGCCAACAGTCACAGATAACTGCTGGAATATTAACCTGTGAACTCTTATCACCAACCAAGTGACATGTGTCACCTGTGGTATCATGTTTTCCCCATGGTTATTTTCTATCTCCAGAGTATTGTATTTATCCTTATTTCTGAAGCATTTCAGAATGAATTCTGTGAGTACAAAAGCACTGGTAGTATTGATTATGTTGTGAGGAGAAGCCAATATATTAAAAATCAAATTAGAAGTACTTTCCATGAAATGTTGTTTTCCATATTATTATCTTCTGACATTTAGGAATATATTTTTCCAATCATTCACTTTCAATTTATGTGAATATTTATCAGTAAATTTATAATAGGCATTATATAACTGGATTTCATTTTTCCACTCATTGGCTGGTCTATAACCTTTTGATGGGTTAATATAATCTGTTTTCATTTAAGCTTATTATTGATAGATATAAATTTTGCTCCTGTCATTTTCTGATCATTTGGTGTATATATATATATGTATATATATATATATGTGTGTGTATGTATATATATATTATATATATATATATAGGTATATATGTATGTATGTATATATATATATATATATATATATATACATACATATATAGTGATCACTGGTGGAACTTGAACTGAGGACCTGGGCACTGTTTCTCAGCTTTTTCACTCAAGGCTAGTGCTCTATCACTTTGAGCCATAGCACCACTAAGGGTTTTCTGGGGGCTAACTGGACATAAGAGTCTCATGAATTTTCCTGCTGCAGCTGGCTTTAAACCACGATCCTCAGATCTCAGTAATCTGAGTAGCCGGGATTATGGGTGTGAGCCACTGGCACCTTCTTCTTTTATATGTTTTCTGTCTCTCATTATTTATCTTTGTGGTTTCATAGCTGTCTTAAAAATATTTCAATATCTTCTCTTTCCATTTTGCAAAAGTGTTCCTGCAAGAATCTTGAGTATTTGTGTTGTCATGATTGTTACATTCATTTCTTTTGAAGACAATATTTTAACTATCATCATTTTTGGTGTGTGCACACTGACGCTGGGGTTTAAACTCAAGGCCCCTCTCTTGGCCTTTATACTTACAGTTGTCACTCTACCATGTGAGCCACACTTCTTTCTGTGTGTGTGTGTGTTTTAACCGATTATTTGGAGGTGAGTTGTGCAGATTCTTTTGCCTGTTCTGCCTGTAATTCTCAAACCTCAGAATCCAGAGTTTGTAGTGTTATAGACATGAGCCTCCAGCGCTCAGTCTAAACTGTAATTTTTTAAAGGAGGTATGATTGAATATTGTTCAATTCAAAAAGCTAGAGAATAGAAAAACATTTCGACAGATTAAAGAGTAGGTTTTCTGTTGTACTTTGGTGTGTTGATAAATGGGGTTCCTAAGATTGCAGTTAGAGAGAATAAATACTTATTTTATTTTATTTTATTTTATTTGGATCCAGTCGTGGGGCCTGAACTCTGGGCCTGGGCGCTGTCCCTCAGCTCTTCAGCTCAAGGCTAGAGCTCTACCACTTGAGCCACAGCGCCACTTCCGGCTTTTTTCTTTTTGCTTATGTGGTGCTGAGACCCAGGGTCTCAGTCATGCAAGGCAAGCACTACCACTGAGCCACCTTCCTAGCCCTACTTATTTTATTTTTATATTGACCAATAATGTGAATCCTTGAATTTCATACATAATCTATATTGATTCACATTCAGATATTGATGAAATGTCAATAAGTGATATGCATTTGTTTCTTAAAGAAACAAATGATAATGATGATTATAGATTCACTTCATTAAAATTATAATTACTTCTTAAATTGTATTTTGTGTATAACTCTTGCTTTACAAGCTGTCTGTACATTTGTTCAAAGAAATAACTAAGTTCCTAATTAGGCAAGAACATAATAATTTGGGAACAGTAACAAATTTGTTGTCTCAAAATATTGTATGCATTAGTCTCTCAGTTCTACCAAATAGGACCATACTCATAAATCTGATGTCTAGATATTAACTATATACCAATTGTTTCGAAGTCCCAAGGCCATATTTTTGGGCTCTTTTATTATATATTAGAGTGTATAGTCTCCACAGTACATTCACAAGGTTTCCTTGTGGGTTGCTCTTGGTTAGGTTCTACCAATGGGAGGCACATAGAAAACTGGAAAGTTGGATGAAGGGCAAAGATGATTCTATTTCTTTTTAAAGTTTTATCCTCTTCCCTCCAACAGCAGAGAATTTCTATAACCTCCAGCTTCTTTTTACATTAATGATAGCTGCGTGAAACCCTGCTCAAACTGCTTTGTGGGACCTCATTTTAAGCTTCAGTCTTCTGGTAGCTCCAACTCTTCCCTGTTATTCTTTCTAGTACAGAAGCAATCACTACTTCCTGTGGTTATTTGTATTGAGGCTACCTCAGCATCCTTTTAATTCTTTCAACCCTCATACACATTGGGATACATGATGCCTAAGTTACCTATAAACCATCGCTGTAAAACAGAAAACAAATAAGGAGGCAAGACCCTATGGAGACTGTGGACATGAGGGAACATCTGAGCAGCTTGAGGCAATGCTGGTCAGGGCTTGGCTTGGGACATAGGGGCTGACCTGAGGCAGAGAGAACTCACCAAGAGAGTACAAGGAGGCCGGAGTCTATGAACAGAGCCACTCTCATGTCAATACTCAGTGCCCACTCTTCTCTATTACAAATAGCTGTCCAGCCTGTATGCTGAGTGACATACAAGATACTCTTGTAAGTCGTAAATTGCCTAATTGATATTGTAAAATTCTAGCCATGTTGCCTTTTTAAAAAAATTCAGTGGGTTTAGGGGATAGTTAACACCAGGGTAAAAGTAAGCAGAAGTGATTGGTTTATTTAGTTTTTTTTTTTACAATGTTCAATACACCTTTCCTAGAGATAGCAATAAGCCTCAGTTGAACTATCTGTGATTGGATCTATGTACTGTCCACAACTAAACCCATGTACGATTATGATTATGATTATGATTGTTATTATTTTCCAGGTGTGATGATGTGGAGTAATATGAATTGCTCCACTCAACTCTGAGTATTAGTGCATCAGATAAGCCAGCCTAAAAGGCATCAAAACTCAAAGCATGGACATAGTTGGTCCAGAGGGAAACATTTCCTTTAGTACTCTCTAAGGCATAATTTATAAAAAAGAAAACCAGTCAATGCTAATAAATGACCATCTCATCCTACCATTCAATTGCTGAGAAGCAAAGGGAAATAAACTCAGAATAAGTAAGAGGTGTTGGCCATAAAAGAATTGCCCTACATATGGTACATACATTTTGCTATGGTTTATCCCTCAAATAATTTTTATGAAGATTCCTTTCATCTGTTTCCTCAAAATTATTATTTTTGTTCCAGTAATCAAGTCACTATATTTCACTTTTATCTCTTTATATTATTTTTCAAGCTTTGAATACAACCAAGATACAATGCATATTTTTAAAGTGAGACTATTACAGGCTGATAGGGATACAGGTGGACCCATTGCAACAATGAGATGTACAAGTCGTTATGTTGAAAAACGGACTTTATAACTTTGGCCGGGGGTGGGGAGGGGAGAAAGGGGAGACACGAGGGGGGGGGAGAGGGGAAGGAATAGGAAGGGAAACAAAGGAGGAGGCTACAATGCTTGATAAGAAATGTACTCATTACTTTGCCCATGTAAGTGTAACTCCTCTGTAGATATTTTCATAATAATAAAAAAATTAAGTAAAAAAAGAACATACAATCTACAATTATGACTAAATCTTTTGTTAACAGTGAAAACAAAGCACATCACCATTGTTGACCGAAGCCATAGGCACTTTTGTTCATTTGTCACAGATTAACCTTGCATATCACACAAGCAAGAGGTAACTGAAATATTTACTTCTTCTACGAATATTTGCATCAACCCAGCAGGGTGAAATGCAACACTGACCATAACGAAGAAAAATCATTTTCACATCACAGTAGAAAAATATAACAACAAAGAATAGCTGCCATTCATAAAAAAACAACACATCTAGAATTGAGAGATGACTGCTACGCTCAAATACTTTTGGGGGCATTCTTGTCCTGAAAACTTCCCAGGCGTGAAAAAGATGCCAGACATTTCAGGATAACTTGGACCACTCTGCTTTAGGCTATAGTATCGGTGCTCTGGGCAGTGGAGGAAGGCCTTGATATTCAAAGTTTGGACTTCCCATTTTGGAGTACATAAATTTGAGAAGATTAAAAAATATGTAAGTTTAGAGGTCAACTAGACAGTATTGGAGAAGAGATGAATATAATAAAAGCAGAGCAATTTGGGATAAAGCAGAGAGTTCAAACACAGAGGTCAGGGATTTTTGGTTTTTGTTTTGTCAGTCTTGGGCTTGAACTCAGGGCCTGGGCTCTGTCCTTGAAGCTCTTTGTGCTCAAGGCTAACACTCTACCACTTGAGCCACAACACCACTTCTGGCTTTTTCTGATTGGCTTATTGGAGATAAGCCTGGCCTGGCCTGGCTTTGAACTGAGACCTTCAGTTCTCAGCATCCTGAGTAGCTAGGATTATAAGTATGAGCCACAATGCCCAGCTCAGGGAGTTTTTAATGAAGTAGAGTTTCATGGATCATAATAGGAACATTGAATTTTAATCTGAGTTAAATGGGAAAAAACTGGTATATCATGAACAAAGGAATTATCTGAATCAGACTCTACAGTTTCATTTTGCGTATGTATGTGTGTGTATGTGTGTTTGTATGAATATGTGTGTAAGAAGGCTTAAAAACTCAGAAGGTTGATTGTAGAACAATGAGTCTGTGGTGGCTATCAACATCACAGATAGATGTTGAGGAGAAGTTGGATAATTAGATGATGTATAGATCTGGATCAAAAGCAAACTCAGTGCTGGGGCTACAAATTTGGAAATCATCAGCATATAGAATGTCCATAAAGCAATGACATAGGACATGAACGTGAATAAACACAGGCAGAAAAGTGAAGAGGCCAAATTGCTTTGCCCTGAAGTAGTAAAACAATATAAGGGCAGCACATACAGAGGGAATCAATAAGAAGTCAAGAAGAACATGACTAAATCCAGGCAGCTGTAGCCTAGAGCAAAGTGAAGAAAATGTGTCAAGGAAATGAGAAATGTCAGCTGAGTACAATGCTGAATAGTGAAATCCTGAGGAACTGGCTATTAGAATTAGCAATATGGAAGACACTTATGGTAAGAATATTTTTAGCTAGGCTAGACGAAGACATGACTGGAGTGGTTTCAAAAGAAAAATGAGATAAAGATATTGCAAACATCACGTTTTACAAACGATTCTCAGATGACATGTATGCACTGGCAGTACAAATCTAAGAAGAAAAACTCGTTTGTTAGAAATAGAACTTCTCTTTGCCATAAATGGAATTAATATTAGGTTCAATTCATACATAAAGCCCATGGCAAGATTGTTCACAGAGTAAAACATTAGAAAAATCTGACTATCTAGGATTGGTTAAGTAAAATACAGTTTTCAGGGTATTTGGAATTGTACTGTGTCACACTGTAGAGCTGTTGGGGAAGAATGTAAATCCTGCATGTTTGCACATGGAAACATTTCCAAAGTATGTTTTAGTGAACAGAGCCCATGAAAATATAGCATTCATATTTCAGATCTTTGGGCGTAGACCTTCATGTTAGTATATTCAATTGGTTGAATTTGACAGGGTGTAATGGAAAAATTGTTTTGGCCAGTAACTTTCTACTACTGACATATTAGAATACTCTGGATAGTAGTTGTTCAACTGTTAATGTGACCAGTCAGAATTTTTATCTTATGTCTCCCTGAAAGTTTCTCCTCTTCTTCCTCAGTTTCACCTGTCCAGAGTGGCATAATTTGCCTTCTCTGCTTTCTTCACAGCTCTGCCTCACAGCTAGCTGCTGTTCTGTTCCTCCAGGGTAGATGCCAGATGGAAAGAACAAAAGTCCATCTCCCTGGGTGGTTTTGTTGACTTTTCTAAGTGCTAGCCTCTGTCCAAACTCGGCCTCTTCCAATGCTTTCATTGCAGACCAATCGTTGGTGCTCTCAAGTTGCAGACAAGAGCAAGCACTCACTCCGTGTCGGCCTCTATGACCCCCACATTAGCGTCTCCCTCCCTTGATGGAGTACCCCATGCTTCTTCTTTCGCCTGTGTAGCCTCCCTCTGACATGATATCATCTTAGCATGATTAGCTATACGATTTAAGTTCTTTTGATTAACAGTGGGACTCTTCCAAAGAAATATGAGGATTTTCTACTCTGATACAACCTTCCTGATAGATCGTATTGGAAACAAGTCTTGAATTCTGAGACATATCAATATTTATTAAGCAAATACTCGGAAGTAAGGAACATGAAAGAATCTTACCAGGTTCTCAGAATGCTTGATGATGCCTCAGCTCTCTGAATTGTTTTAATTTTATTGTGAGAATAGCATACAGAGGAGTTACAATTACATGGACAAGATAATGAGTACATTTCTTATCAAGCGTTGTTGCCTCCTCTTTGTTTCCCCTTCCCATCTATTCCCCTACTTCCGCCCTCCCCCCACCCGGTCCTCCCAGCCCCACCAAAGTTGTAAAGTCGTTATGTTGAAAAACTCAGCTCTCTGAATTTTTAACTGTTCCAGAAAGCCTCTTGCTAGATTATTCATAGCAGAAAAGAACATTCTTTTGATTGCTTTGTTGTAGAAATAAGATGACCATAAACCTACCTAAACTAATGGCTTAGGCATAAGACCGCTTGAAGAGCATTCTTTGAATAAAAAACAAGAATCCCATGGATTGTTGCATCCTAATTATTAAGTATATTTCTAGACTATTCTAGCCAATCAACATCCCTTGAATATCTCTACTTTCACTCATGAAAAATCCATTTAAACAATCCTTCATAATGATTAAGGTGTTATTGTGCCAATAAAATCTCATTTTCTGTTCTTCATGTTAATTATAAGCATCTGACTTTGTTTGATAGGTGTAATTGAAAACTTAGACTGTCCATATCTGGTGTGTTGATTTGTCCAAGGGAAGGGCCTCCTGTCCTAGTGATTCCTGTGGGATATCAAGAAATATACTCTAAGAGAGGAAGAAACAGTCCTAGTCCAAAGCATCCTAGTGGCCTAAGGAAAACATCTAATCCTTATCACTAATAATCTTCACAGTTATGTTAACAAGAAGTCATGTGAACCCAACCCTCATCCTTGGAGATGAGCTCAGCTATTCGACCAACTGCTGCAGGTCTTTCAGAAAAGTAGATGAGAAGGAATTGCATTCCTTTTCTGGAAAAGAATCTAACATATCCTGGAACATTGTGGCCCCACAAGCTCTCTTTCAGAGATCATCTTCACTGTGAGCTAGTGGCTCTCAGACTCCAGCAGGGGTGGCCATATTCCAGGAACTGAAGTACCAAATGGGCCAATGTCCACTGGCGCTTCCTTCTCCTGTGGACATGGCTGAGGTAATTGGTCAATTAGGCTGATGTGGCACAGGATGTTCATGGAATACAGTTTGCATGGCCTCTATCTTTTTCTCCCATCGAATTCTAGATTTATGGGGCTTTTAAAACAAAAGTTACCAATTATTTTGAGAATGTTCTCTATTCTTTACATAATGCTTTTGATTTATTTACTAATTCAGTTACTGTGTTTTGAAAATACAGCATGCTAGCCATGTTTCCCTTTCACATTGTGACATTCTAGGACCTTTTCTTATAAGCTTCAAAAAGAAAGAAAAAAAAATCACTGTTCTCCTAGTGACCTACTTTATTTAGTAAATGTAATTGCTCCTCCATGAAGCATTGATTAAACTTTATAACTTAAAAGGTCAGATGTAGATTTATGCAAGATAAGACCACATCTTACTTACAAGAGCCATTTTAAATGATATTGCTACTACCTCATTCTTCTGGCTATTTCTAAAAGTATCTCTTTGGAATTTATAAGGACCAATTGTAAATATATATCCCAGACCTATTGAAAAATCTCACTCACCTAGAACAGTTAATTGTTCCTTATGTCTACCAAATCAATGAATTAATGAGAGATGAATCTGCTTAATTTGGGGCATTTATGGAAAGTAGGATAGAGGGTTCACATTCAATATTTCAGATCAAAATTTAGGTGTCTTTTGCTGTGTAACAAATCATTCCTAAATTTCATTAAACTAAGAATAAATTTTAGTTTCTCCTAGTCTTTATAGATCAGAAATCTCGTTACGACTGAGTTAACATGACTCAGTTTTCAGACCTCTCAGAAGGCTGGAACTGAGGTGTGGATTGGAATATGGTCATCTTGATGCTAGCGGAAAGAGACTTGCTACCAAGATCACTTGTGTTGTTGACAGGTGCTTAGTAACTATTGACCATAGTTATGACTTGTATGCCAAGGGATTCTCCTTATAGGGTTATTTCCTCATGGTAGCTGGAAACCCTAAATTGGAAGGTGAGGGAATGAGGGAGAAGAGAGAAAATGAGAAGAAGTCAGTCCAGTCTTTCATTATATGTACTTTGTCTTTTAGAAATGAGTCATTAAAATGAAACTACCAAGCTGGACATCGGTGGCTTACACCTGTAATCTTAGCTACTCTGTAGGCTGAGCTCTGAGGATTGCAGTTCAAAGCCAGCCAGATCATAAAAGTCCAGCAGACTCTTAACTTTGATTAACCACAGGAAAAAAGAATAATAAGCTGGAAGTGGCACTGTGGCTCATGTGATAGAGTGCTAGCCTTGAGCAAAAGAAGCTCAGAGATAGTTTCCAGGCCATCAATTCAAGCCCCAGGATCAGCTCTAGGAAAAAAAAATAAACTGAAAAATAAAATAAAATGAGCCTACCTGAAGGGAGAAGAAGTACAGCGTGTGTGAATAGTAGGTGGCTGAAATCTTTGGGGCCTAAGATTCCATCAACCTATAGAATATTCCTGCCCTTTAGCCCTTCCATTCCACCTTTTCAAGGCTCCCCTTTCAATTAGCCTCAGGACATGTCAAATACTTTAACACCCCCCTACCCCCCCCACACACACCTCAGCCAACTAAAATTCTATTTTCTACTGGAACATTCTTCTCATACTAGCTTAGCAGATTTTTTTAGGCATTTTATTCTCTTTAGTGCATGCAATTCCTTGCCTCTTAACCTCATTTCTTACTTGTTAATTAATTAACTAGTTAATTAATTTCAGTATTAAAGTTTAAAATTGGGACCTTGTGTATATTAGGCAAGCACTTTACCACTTGAGCAAAGTCCCTTAACCTATTCATTCTTAAATATGCCTCCTAATGGGTCTTAGCAGTATAATTGGAGCCATATAAACTTACTGGCATATGTTACAATTAGGATTAATTATTTTAAATATTTCAATTGAGTTATTACCATAGCAGGTTTTTTTAAATAGTTTCAGAGATTAATTTTTAGGATAGAATCTGTGTTTAAATAAATTTTACTATTAGTGATATTTATAGTAAAGTTTCATAGTAAAGAGCTATGATTCTCAAAAGAGTTTCCTGTCTAACATTAAATTTCATTCTGGGAAAATTGTGCATTTATTGTTCCCAGTCTTATCTTAATCCTCTCCTTCGCCTCAGTACTGGCTCAATTATAAAGGGACAGAAAGCTTTTGACACTTGGACCAAGAACAATGTTGGTTATTAGACTTGGTCTTACCTTGGAACAAGCTGCCCCCTCAGAAAACATTTGGTTATATATTTTTTTATTCTCTAGAGTCAGTAAATGGATAACATTACCCAGCCTGTGTGTGCCCGGAAGAAATGATAGCGGCCTTTGAAAAGTTTTGCGGCTTTTTTGGCTTTGTGCCCTCTCCGTCTTGAAAACTGTGATTTTCTTTTATATTAAGTTTAAGCCTTTTCCTACTTGTCCAAAAATTTCAGAGGGAATAAACTTCACTTAATAATCCTTACCTAGCCTTTTAACTACTCTCAACCTTTTTTTTCCTCTGAAGTTTGGAAACTGATTGCTACTGACCTCTGAAAACAAGAAGAGACATGCTAGATCATTCGGTGAACAGCAACAACTTGACTATTCCAGGAAGCTCTTGTCCAGAAAATTCTTTTATTTGTTGTTTCAAGATCATTTCAAAAAATCAAGTGTCCTGGGCATTGAACTACTCAGTGAGGCCTCCAGAGAGAACTGAGAGAAATAGCTGTCTTCTCCAGGCTGTTCACTTTTGAAGACCTGCTTAGCACCCTGGCCTTGCTAGAGACATCATACTTTATTATTCTGAGATAATAATGATGATCATTATCTCAAGTAAGGTATTATTTTCTCATGCTTTTTCACTACCTTAACAGACTTTAACAGGTAAAGCAGTCCTTGAAACCCTCATAAATACATTGTTTGCCTTCCCTACCTGCACATGTGACTAAGAGATTTTATCTTTCTTGCTGTTCTTGTTAATGTACTTATAATGTATTATGTGATTTTTTTGTTTGTTTCTTTGTACGTTCTTCCCCCATGGTATAACCCCTGTTGTTACTGTATTTGATTCTGGTGTCCTGAAACTTATATATACATTTTTCTAATTTGGGGAAGGGAAATAACAAAATGCTCAGATAAGGATACAGGATGACCCATTGTAACCATGAGAGGTACAAGACACTATGATGAAAACAAACTTTCGAGGTGGGGGAGAGGGAGTAGTTGGGGAGGTGGGGAGGTAAGGGATGGTAGGGGAAAAACAAAGGAGGGGGTAACAATGCTTGATAGGAAATGGGCTCATTACCTTGCTCATGTATCTGTAACCCCTCTGTACAGAACCTTTACAATAAAAAAATCTACATTAAAAAAAGACTCCATGAACAAAATAATCTTTAGTAATCTGACAAATAAGAATCTTAGCAACAAGTTAGTTATTATCTTCCTTCACCAACTAACAGTTTGGGGAAATCTTTTCGAGAAAGTTGACATAAGTTACTGAGATTTTTTTTTTTTTTGGTCCAGTCATGGGGCCTGAACTCTGGGTCTGGGCACTGTCCCTCAGCTCTTCAGCTCAAGGCTAGCACTCTACCACTTGAGCCACAGCGCCACTTCCGGCTTTTTCTGTTTATATGGTGCTGAGGAATGGAACCCAGGGCCTCATGCTTGCAAGGCAAGCACTTTACCGCTGAGCTACCTTCCCAGCCCAACTGAGATTTGGCTATACAGAGCAGAATTTGTGTGTTATTTATACCTGATCATTTCCTTTGAATCCTGCGCACATCTGTGAAAGATACCACAAGATACTCAAGTAGTCTTGCCTAAAAGTGAAGAAAACATGTACAGGAACAAGTAAGACAATTATTTCAAATAAGGTTTTGCAGTTCAGTAATAACATTTCCTTCTAGCCAAGATGGAATATGAGGAGTCTTGGAAGTCAGACAACCAGAGTTGAGGAACGAGACAAAACTGTTGCATGGCAAGGTCTTTGTTAGTTTGGATATTTAATGTCTCCTACAGGCCATGAGTTAAAAGTTGATCTCCACAGTGGCACTAAAAGGAGCTGGAGGGAACTTCAGGAGTTTAGATCTTAGTAGGAGATGATTGAATCATTGGGGGAAAATTCTCAGAAGAAAGTATTCTAATAAGAGGTAAAGTTCTCAGAAGATGGTGGTTGTAAAAGCCTGCATTTGATAACAGCTTTCTGTTTCTGGTTCAATGTGTGGTCACTTGCTTTCATTTTGTATCTTCCCCCTTTGGGTCAGATTACAGCTCAACTCTACACATACCCATAGTCATCACTCAAAGTGTCTCTGTCTTAAACCAGGTGATATCTAATCTCTCACACTTCCTACAAAGGGAGAGGAGGATAACTAGGCATTTTACTGTCAGCTTTTACAACAGCTTGTTTCAAGTTCCTAAAAGAGGCATCTGTAGGTCTCTAGTCATTGGTTTAAGCCTAGTTACTTTGGACTGCAGCATCAGCAGAGCACTGAGGACAGATCCTTCCATGATGTAGTTATTCCAAATTGAAGCACTTGATGATGGGAAATGAAGCTCCTCTCCAAGCAGGAGCCATCACCTCCCAAGAACTGGATTGTAGCCCCAGCTGACAAGGACTTCTATGAGCCACCTTGCAAAATGGCAAAATGATAACCAAATCATAGTTGACCCACACTTCCTGCTCCAAATGATTCTCTAAACCAAAAAGCAGTCTCTTTCTTCCCTAAATAGCCATTTTCATCAACATTCTTTGCTGCCTTTTCACTGTTATTGTAATAACTTTGAGATGAATGTGTGTACTGACTTGTTAGAACTCATGTGTCTGCAACTAGGGTATTTGCTTCTAGGAAGTAGTGCATTATAAACCTAAGTGATCATAATTTTAAGGAGGTTCACTAATATACTGACAACCATAAGGTTAAAATATGAAAGAAAAGACCATATTGTGGGAACCCAAAAGCTTTGTGGGGGCTGTGACTGCTGCCGGAAATTTGACTGATATTTGAGGGGCATCAGTTGAAACCCTGGTGTTCTCTCTGTGTGTTTGTGTGTGTGTGTGTGTGTGTGTGTGTGTGTGTGTGTGTGTGTATGTGTTTGACCTACTGCCATCCTGTCAAAAGACAAGAGAAGTCCCTGTATTTACTTATCACAGTGATTACTGGCATCCTGAATCTGTTATGGGAACTGCCCACATCAGTTGATATCTTCTTGTTATCTTGTTATCTACCTCTTGGAATGTGCCCTTTTGTTTATTTTCCTCTAACTCCCAGCAGATAGCGCTAGGCCAATCTGAACTTATAAATTGGAGGTTGGTGTTGGGGGAGGGCATAAGGTCTTTTCTTTTCTTTTTTCTTACCATCTCTGTTCATCCAATCCTTGAACTAAAGGATTAATCACTTCTAGGGCATTTTTTTAATCCATGATCCTGGAATCTGCTGGTAGGAACTAGCGCTATGTTTGTATTTATGCATATAACAATCAGTATGTGTATATAGTTCACTGTCCCTTTAAGCACTGATGGTAGTATTGTGTGTTAACTCACTTTATGGATATAGATATGTACTTTCCTTACATAGCCTCTCTATAAAGTCTGATGATCAATTATCTGTCTCATTCAATTAGAAAAGAAAAGTTTCACCCTTGTCCCTCTGTTGAAGTTGTCCTTGAACACCAAACTACTGTTCTTCTGAGGTGGTCTTCCTATCATTGGCAATCTGCCATCTCTGTAACCAACACCTCATCCACTCAGCATTGTGACATATTTTAAAGTCCAGTGAAGTTATTTGTATCCAATCAGAAGAGCATTTGACTCTCTCTCTCTCTCTCTCTCTCTCTCTCTCTCTCTCTCTCTCTCTCTCTCTCTCTCTCTCTCTCTCTCCCCTCTCTCCTCTCTCTCCCCTCTCCCTCCTCTCTCCTCTCTCCTCTCTATCTCCTCTCTCCTCTCTCTTATATCAAGTTCTTGGCTTTCCTAGATGATAAAACACAGCAATGACAGGCAAAGTCTCAGGTGACAGCAGATGAGGCTTCAGGAAAGGAGATAAGCAGCAATGGAGTCATCTCCCTCTTAACATTAAAACAAGAAATAAAAACGAGTACATTTTCTCTGTACTTTGAGTTCTGATCTTTATTCATTTACTGTAGTAGAGAAAATACATACTGTTACTCAATAATATGATATTTAAAGTCAGTGCAATTAATTTGTCTTTTTATGAAATTAAGGAAATCATACAACACTATGGGGCATTACCTTTGGTCTGTCTGTTTTCTCTAAACTAACACTATGAATCTGGATAAATTGGTCTTATAGAATTGCAGTAGCTTCTTATGATTTCCATTTGGAATAGTACATATTTTCATTTCTTGATGCCAGTCCAATTTCTAGAAGTTTTTGTCAGACCTATTTCCAATTCACACAAGCAAACCAAAATGCAATACCCAAATTAAAATACTCATAGCTTCATCCAGCATAAGTTTTAAGAGAATTTAAACTATGAAGAGAGTGCATATGTATTTATACAAGTTTATTTTTTCAGTCTTCAAAATATTTACTTACCCTGATTTTAAAGTAACTGTGCTTGACCCAGTTTGAGAAAAGTACATACAGACATTTTCTCAGTGCCAAAATGATTTGGAAGTCATCTTTAATGCAAAACATTTTTTCTTGCCACATAGAGAAATTTTCCATTGATCATTTCTAGATACTTTCAGAGAATTACTAAAACATTCACTTCTGGATGAACTCTATTAGAGTAATTATTTTCTTGTTAAAACACTCCAAGACTTAGTAGTTTAAAACTATTTATTTGGGGTCAGGGGAGGAGGGTCAGGAGGGAAATAATGAGAGAAAATGAGAGGAGAGGGGACACTATCCAAAAAGAAATGTACTCATAACCTGACATGTGACTGTAACCCCTGTGTACATCACCTTTATAATAACAATTTAAGTTTCAAAAAATATTTATTTGTGTAAGGTTTTTCACTTCAGATAGGCTCAGGTGAGTGATTCTTAATCGGAGTTCTTCTGGGTCATTCATACAGGTGCAGTCAGGAGAAAAGTAGAATTGAGGACTGGTAGGTCTGGAATGGCCTTTTGTGATCAGGATGTCCTTAAGGACATCTGGAATGACTCTTTCCACCAGGATAGCAGATCTAAAAAGGAAAAAAAAAACAGTAAAAATTACAAGAAGTCTTGGATTTTGCTTGAAATTCACAACACTTCTTTTTTGTCTCAGTTGATAATTTATGGATCTCAAGTTCAAGGTGGAAGAGATACATGCTCTTTATCTGACAGGGGAGGGGCTAGTGAGATTAATATGTCTTCAATATGGAAGATATTTTAAGCCAATTTTTGTATTTTGGAACTCAAATATTTCATAGGATATAGGCTAGTTATTTGACAGAGTAACTTAATGTAGAACTGTCTGCTATATCTTCAAAGTTCATGAATTAGATTATCCATCCTCAGTAATGAAAATGTGCTCTTTACAAAGTTTCATTTCACCAAATTACTAAGTATATGCATCTCACTGCTGGTGTTATTAAGTTATAATTTGCAAATATAACCTTTTTTAGAATACTATTTGTACTTAATATAGTATATGTATGTCATATAACATATGTGTACATATATAATGTAATCACTGATGATACAATGATACATCATTATGTATAACATGACATATACATGTATCATATGACATATCACACACATACACAATACATACACACACACATATATACATATATAAATGTCACGCCAAAATCAAGATAGAGCATTTTCCCATCATCTCAGAAATGTCTTTGCTGTCCTTTCCTGTCAAGTCAACTTTTCTCTCCAGTCCTGTAGGAAACTGCTGATTTACTTTCTGTCAATACAAGTCAGTGAGACCTACTTTAGAAATTTTCAAAACTGGGACCTCTGGTAATATATCATGTGCTGTGTCTGGCTTCCTTCATATAACACGATGGCACTGAAATGCATGTGATCCATTACTTTATTGTTAGTAGTTTATTCGTTTCTAATCTTGAGTAATGTTGTGTGAGATCATTTCTTTCTTCTCTTGACTGCTAATAGGCATCTGGCTTGTTTCTATCACTGGGATATCATGAATTAATATATATTTAAAATTATATATTTAGGACAAATATAAGGAAGAAATAGGAAAATTGAGTTGAATCAAGTTTGCCTCTAAATAATGTGTACTCTATTTTTTGTGCAAGAATGAGTCACATGTTGGAGATTCAAGCTTATTTTCCTGTTCACACATTTTAGCATAAGTTGTATTCATCATTGTATTTAAACTCATTGTAGAAAAATCCCTGTTTCAGCCCAGCACTGGTGGCTCACGCCTGAAATCCTAGATACTCACGATGCTGAGATCTGAGGATCACAGTTCAAAGCCAGCCCAGGCAGGAAAGTCCATAAGACTCTCATCTCCAATAAAGCACTAGAAAACCAGAAGTGGCTCTGTGGCTTAAACGGTAGAGCGCTCACCTTGAGCTGAAGAGCTGAGGGACAGTGCCCAAGCCCAGAGTTCAAGCCCCACAACCAAAAAAAAGAAAAAAGAAAAAAGAAAAAGAAAATCCCTGCTTCTTATATTTTTGGTTGAATATTCTGTATATTTATTCTGACACCTAGATATTTAAAGCCTGATCAGGCATTCTATAAGCAATTATATTATGGATAATTAGAGTTTGGGTTTGGGATTCAACCTGCAACAATAAAATTAGAATGCTTCAATTATCTTCTTTAAGGAGACAAAGATAGTCTTTAAAATATTTATGAAAATATATTCATGAGATCAATTATTTTGTTTATAAAACAAAATATTTATGAAAATATATTGAAGGAAATTTTTAAAAAGCAACTCAGAGTGTGATGTTGCAACCCTCTATAGTACAAATGATTTATTTTGATCAATATAACGTTAAATATAAACCAACAGCATATAAAGATTTCTTGAGAATCAATGAAGTATCACTTATTTAGTATTTAATTTTAAATAGAAAAAAATCACTTGATCAGGTACTTCAAAATAAATAATATGATGGGCAATAATTATGAAGATAGACCTCAGAGAAATGTAAATTAAATCTAAAATAAAATACGCTTACTTATCTATTACCATTCAAATTAAAAGGCCTTTTTAAAATGAGCTTTGGCTGCTTGATAAGAAATGTACTCATTACCTTGCTCATGTATTGTAACCCCTCTGTATGGTTTTTCACAATTAAAAAAATAAAAATAAATTTAAAAAAGTAGATTCATTATTAAAAAAATAAAAAATAAAATGAGCTTTGGCAAGTCTGTGGATAGATATATAGAAGTCTTAGATTTTTCATAGAATTCAAAATTTGTAGAAATACTTAGAAATGTCCAGTCATGATGGCACATTCCTATAGTCCTAGCTACTTAGGAAGCAGAGGTAGAAAAAAATCTCAGTTTAAAGCCAACTCTGGCAAAGTTAGGGTAAGACCCACTCCGAAAAGTTTCTCCTGCCTTATTCATGGATTTAGTCCAACTGGTTTTGTTCAAATTTCCTTTTAAACATTTAATAAAGAAAAAATATCAAAATATTTTTCAAACATAAAAAATTAAACTTCTGTTGACCTGTCAGTTGATGTAGAGAAGCTCAGTTGATGTAGAGAAGCTCAGTCTGTCCTGAGATAGTCTCAGTTGTGTTTAAATCATGGTGTGGTCTGCTCATTGTTTCTGTACCCTTATTTATGAAAATCTGCCTCCCAAAAAGCAGATGGTGCTCAGAAAGCAAAAACTTAGTTCATGTAAGTGATAAAGTCTTGTTGAAAAGCAGTATGTCTTGTCATTACTGTATGTGAAAACTAATCAAGCATTCCTGGTAGACATTTCAGCATTACTGTATGTGAAAAATGAATTGAGAATTCATAGTAAAGTACTGAACTCTATGCATCCCAAGTATTCATGGATTTTTCTCAGTGACAATATCCTTGGAACCATATACCTGGAAATACCCAGGGTGTGCTGTAGAAGCAAAAATATAAAGTACTTGCCTCATGTGGGAAGAAAAAGGAGGAAGAGGAGGAGGGAGGAAGGAGGAAAAAGGAGAAGGAAGGAGGAAGAGGAAAAGGAAGGAGTAAAGATGAAGGAAGGAAGAAACAAATGGAATGAAAAGAGAAAGCAAGAAAAAAAAGAAAGTAATGTTTTAGGAAACAGTTTACAGAATCTACTAAATTTTTCTTTATAAATAACCTACAACCCAGCATTTCTACTTGTAAGCATATCTAGCATAAATAAATATGTATGTGAATAAAATGACATTGCAAGAATGTTCATAATAGATTTACTTGTAATAATCCAAACCTGAAAACCATCAAAATAATCTCAACAGCAGAATGGGTATAAAATAGTAGCATATTCATACAACAAATCACTGTATAATAAAGAATACAGTATTACACTGAAATGCATACATTAATTTCTCATGCATATATTTATTGAGAGAATTCAATGATGAAATTGCACATCTTTATCATTTGTAAATAAAAAATTATCCAGTAAGTATATGTTTTCTCCTCTTTATCAGAATTACTCATGACAGAATAGAAACCACCCTGAAGGATTCAAAGAGTAAAAGAATGAGCTTATTTTAGAACTATAGAAATATGCTGTACATTGATCTGGATTGTAGAGATCTATGGAAATAATGCACTAAAACTCATAGTTGAGATTCCAAAAAGAGGTAAGATTCAATAAAGACATTTCAGAGAAACAAGTATTAGTTGTTCACAACAGTTAAATCTTTACATAATAAAGACATGCTTCATGAATAAGGACAATGACCCTAAAACAAAAATGTGAACAAGTTAACTTCCTTGTGTGAATATATTTATGCTTACACATAAGCACGCCATTTATGTATAAATATTGCAGGTCACATCAATGTCTAAGTTGAAGGTTGGGAGAGGTCAGAGATTCAAAAGAATAAGTTTTGAAGCAAAAGGGGATAGATTTAATTTCATTTTGTTTTTGGTTTCTTTAGTTGCTTTTGAATTTTTTAAAACATTCTTTTTCTATATTT
Source organism: Dipodomys merriami (assembly GCF_024711535.1). Lineage (NCBI taxonomy): Eukaryota > Metazoa > Chordata > Mammalia > Rodentia > Heteromyidae > Dipodomys > Dipodomys merriami. The sequence goes on along the minus strand of NW_027202270.1, from coordinate 23,343,331 downwards.
CTATATCTAGCTATATAGGTATATGCTTTGTATGATGCCTATTTATATGTATATGTAAGCCATACATTTATTATTTATACAATAAAATATTTATTTGGCTTCAGAGATATAGTTCAGTGGTAGAGAACACATCTAGTATACATAACATTATGTCCCAATTTTCTGCATTGTAAATATGTATATTTACAATGTGTTTTATAAGTATACATATCATGAATAAGTGGAGAGGATTTTGAAATGATAAGAGACAATATAACATGTGACGGTTATTAGATCATAAAATGAGATGATTAGAGAGGCAATTCATGACACGTGGAGAAAAGCTTGGTGCTGGGTTGTAGGTTAAATGTCCTTTGGGTAGCCATATGTGCACTCAAATAAAGCAGGGTCCCGAATTTGCTGTCTTGTAAGTTATTTTCTTAATTTTTTGACATGAAAGACTTAAGGCACTAGGATACATATTCATGGAGGTTAAATGAGAAGAGAATAGTTTCCTAATTCTAGAGAACATGGCTACGTCGATGGCTTTATGAAGAACATATCGGGGATACATTGAGAGTGTGATAGAAAATCTTTTCCAAGAATCTGAGCTCGTCTCCATTAACCTAAAACTTTTTCAAAACTGAAATCGTGAAAATGCAGCTAACTTTCACCTCCCACCCCGCCCCCCCGTCTTTGATGTTAGCTTAAGCAAATTCATCAGATGAGCTTGCCAAGGCCCTGACAATGCCGTCCTCTTCTTCATCATCATTACCATTTTCTTCTCTTCATTACCAGTCACAGAGTCTTTTTTTTTTTTTTTTCAAATTTCTGCTGTGCAAAATGCAGAAATTCTCCAGTTCAGGTAATGTGAGACATGTGATTGCAAAACATTGAAAATAGCGTTTTAAAACATTTTGGTGTTCCATTATACAATGGACTGTTCTCTCAGAAAATGAAAGCACACAGATTCAAAGTTGTCATCGAGCTTCAAGATGTCCACATACCTAAGGTTAGGATGGCTTAGACTAGTGGAAGTGAATGGAAACAGGAGGGGCGAGCATTCCTCAGCATGCAGTTCTTCTAATAAACCGGCATAGGCTCTGTGTGGCAAGCACTTAGTCCCAGATGGGAATTATTATCAGGAAGATGAAAATGCCCTTCTAGGTGAAAGCCCCAGAAAACACATTTATGGTCTTGGTCTCAAATCTTGTATAATTTTCCTATTTCACCTTTCAAAAGTAAAGTCCAATCACTGCATTTAGTCTAAACAACTCTTCATTTTTCTCTTTTTTGGACTTAGGTATTAAATTAATTTACTTACTTGCAATTTGATCTAGAAAAGGAATGCTCAGGCTTCACTAGCATAAATAAAATCAGTAAACCTTTTGACTTGAAGTCCCCAGAATATTTCAAATGACATCATTACTACTGATAAGGTAAAAATGCAAACGATTAAACATCTGCAAGCTTGAATATCTTGAACTGGAATAAAAACAAGCAAAATGTTAGTAATCCGATGTAATTTTTTCAGTACTCTATGCCTGCCATTCATTATGGGAAGATTCAGATGCTTTGTTTCTCCTGGCAGGTTATGAAGTCTTGCAGGATTCAATCTCTGATTTCCAGTAGAAGTTCTTCAGTGCTTTCTGCCTTCTTTGCTGCTGTGACCAGATGGAAGTCATACTTTCTCTTCCAGAAAGTCTATGAACAGGCAGAGTAAAGGTGACAGCTCCCACGAAGCAGTGCCAGATGCTCTTGTTTATTGCAGAGTGTTTAGGGATATTTATTGGCAGAAGTTCAATGGCTTTGTGGAGGATTTTTCAAAGGGTCTTAGCTTTTTGGATTAAAATCTGCTTCTGTGTATAGCCAAGTAAGGGAAATATACTTTGCCCACTAGACTTTTTTGTTTTGTTTTGTTTCCACTACCCCTCCCCCAATAGAAAGGTGTTGATTTTATTTATTTTATTATTTGTAATCTCAAACCTTCTCTGCAGACATAGCATGCTGTTTTGCATAACTTCTTTAAGAAAACTGAAAATTGGAACCTACAGCCACACAAGTTGGCATGTTTTAATGTTCCTTTCTGTTTTCTAAAACAGAGCCATAATTGCTTTAGCGTAAAAGTTACTAAAAATGAACACACTATAATAAATGGCACGGATGTTATTTTATTGTAAACTCAAGCTGTGCTAAGACTTGGAATTCCACCTTTCTCAGCTTGTTTAATCAGCTAATTTTATTATTGTATTTTTAAGATCTACAATCATTTATTCTCTCAACTGATCATTTAGCAAAGGCTAACTCACTCTGAGGTGCGTGGTTCTAGATCAAGGTGAGAGATCCAAGAACCATCAAAGACTTGGGCTCTTGAAGATGAGATTCCTGGCTAGGAAATAAAGGATGAGCAGCATGTTGATCAAAAACAGCATGTTGATCAAAACACAAGTCAACATCCTTGAGTCTTGCCTAAATCTACTCTACATGCATTCATGATTTCCATTTCTGGAGCATCAGCTACTGGCTCCTTCTGCGAACTTATTATGTGGAGAAGTAGGACGCTGTTAGTGCTCAAGAGTTAGAGCTTTCAATTCCAGTATCACCTTGGCAAAGTTATTAACTTCTTTGTGCCCCAGTTTCTTCAGTAAATATTAGCTACTATTATGACCACTTCCATTTTCATTATGACTCTGCAATCATTTTTATTTTCATTCATTACATTACAAAATGTGTGCTTTTACTTACCAAACGTCATTGGTTTTAGGGAAAATGGGACACAAATACCCAGATTATTAGAGATGATAAGGACCTTAAGATACTGTCTAAGAACAGCCTTCAGACATAACTAGAAAAGAAAGTAATTTTGTTTAGGAAATTTTCCAGGAAACTAAAGCTAGTGGTTGTTTTTCTTTTTTACTTCATTGTTTAATTTTTAAGTTCAGTTGCTCTCCCCAAATGCAACAAAAATCATGAACCACTTCCTGTTTGTGGGTGTGCATTCTGAGAGCCCTATTCATTAACTATGAATTCATTAACTATGAGTATTTTATGCCATAAGTATCAAAAGTACACATAAAATGCACACATATTTGTTGATATGTCACTCCTTTAATGTTAGCTACTCAGAAGGCAGAGATCATAAAGTTTGTGAGACTCCCAGTTTCCACAGAAGAAGCTCAGTGTGGGGTTTCACAGCTGGTGTCTTAGCTACAGCAGTGAGCATGAAATAAGCGGATGGTGGTCCTGTCCTGCCTAGACAAAAAGCAAGAGCCAAAATAACCAGAGTAAAAAACAAGGGGCTAGAGACGTGGCTCAAAAAGTAGAACATGCCAGGAGCCAATGCCTCATGTCTAATCCTAACTGTTCAGGAGGCTGAGATCTGAGGACTGCTATTTGAAGCCTGCCCAGGCAGCAAAGTCCCTGAGACTCTTAGATCCAACTAACTACCAGGAAACCGGAAGTGGTGCTGTGGCCCAAGTGGTAGAGCACTAACCTTGAGCACAAAGAGGCTCAGGTACGATCAGGTACTGCACCTGCCCTGGTCCTGAGTTCAAGGCCACAATAGACAAAACAGGAAGGAAGGAAGGGAGGAAGGAAGGGAGGAAGGAAGGAAGGAAGGGAGGGAGGGAAGGAGGGAGGGAGGGAGGAAGGAGAGAAGGAGCGAGGAAGGGGAGGGAACATGTGCCTGGTAATTGCTAAGCCCCAAGTTCAAACTTCTGTACCACCCGAAAAATATGGTGTTTTTTAAAAAAAGTTTAAAAAATTACTTTAAATATAAAATTGAAAAGATTGTTTATTCACATTAATAGATTTGTGAGTCATATTTTCTTACATGAACATTTGTTTTTTCAAGTTTGGTGAAAATGCTTTAGACATACATATAATACGGTAATTCATTAGATGAACTGTTTCTAAATTCTTTTTTTTTTTTTTTTTTTGGTCAGTCGTGGGCCTGAACTCTGGGCCTGGGTGCTGTCCCTCAGCTCTTCAGCTCAAGGCTACCACTCTACCACTTGAGCCACAGCACCACTTCCAGCTTTTTCTGCTTATGTGGTGCTGAGGAATGGAACCCAGGTCCTCACGCATGCAAGGCAAGCACTCTACTACTGAGCCACCTTCCCAGCCCCAACTGTTTCTAAATTCTTGAGATGTGAATTTAAATCATAGGTGATTTATTCATAAAAGATCAATTCCATTTTTTAAAGTTGATGTTAAATTTAGCTTATATCTGATTGATCAGAGATGTTTGAATCTGCTTAAATTGAGTACTTTATCAAAGTAAATCAGGTTTTGAATTCCCAGAATACTTGTTAGGTATCCAGACTCTTCAAAAATAGTAAAATACAGCTGGTAAAAATGTAATGAACTTGGCTGCAAATTACAGTCTGAAAGTTTGTGTTCCAAGGTCAATGTTTTATACATATATGGCTTTTTTGGCTCTCAGTGAATTTTAAAGGATAGTCTCCTGACTATAAATCACATTTGGGCTGGCTCTTCATGGCTAAAAGAGTATTCCTAATAGACATAACAAGTTTGTGACATGATTTCTTTAACAGGCAAATAAAGAAATATAAATGAATAGGTTGAATGAAGTGAAAATTAAAACCTCCCTCAGGAAAGATAACCTAATTGCATTTATTTGTACATGTTTTCTTTTCTTTCCTCCTTTGTTTGTTTGTTTGTTTAATTCCCACTGAAAGCATTAACCTGAGCCCAGTGGCTTTTAGCTTATAGTTCCAGATGGAACCAAAGCCACTAGAAACCCAGGGATGGAATGCCTGTCTATGACCATAGAATTATCTACCTCCCATCGAAAATCTGTAAAACACTGATTCCCAAAAGGATATTTTTAATTGATAACTATACCTTTGAAAGCAGAAAACGATCTATCATTCATGATAGAGGACAGAAAGCAAAGTAAAACAAAATACAGTCTTTGTATTCTAAAAATGCGTGCAGCTAAAAAGAAGTCACATTTTTATTGGATTTTGGTCTGGACTACTTGGGTATTATAGATAATTACAACATTGAGATCTAGACTTCTTTGATCACTCCCAGTATAGTTTGAATATTATTTGAAAATAATAGCTAATCTTAAAATCACAGGTTGAGGTTTATAAATTTGTTTGAAAAGTTGGGAAGGACATTGATTTACAAAACAGGAATGCATAACTAATTCTCTTGACTGCCATTAGATAGCAACTCTATGAAGCTTTAGTTAGCCAAGTGTTCAAAGAAGCAGTCCTTTCCCTTGTAACTCTATTATTGTGTAGATATTTATTTAATGGAATATCGGGTGTAGTATTTGTAATCCTGCAAAAGGCACAGGAAGGCTGTCTGTTTCTAAACGACCTAATAGTCAATAATGCTTATTATATAAGTATGCTCCTGTAAGATATCAGAACACCAGAGTATAAACTGTGCCTGTTCAATGAAGAAATAGATGGAAGTATGTTATCACTAGCTAGAATTTCCAATTATCAAAGCATCTGCATGATTTTCTCCAGGATAAGACCAGAGAGCTTACATTTACACATTTTATCCACTTTCGTAACTACTTGTTTTGTTAACTGCAATGTAACTTATTATGAATATGTGACTCTTACCTGCATTTCCACATAATCTGATAAATTGGCACCATAATCATCATATGCATACTTATAAAACTGCAGTTGACTGAGCTAAGTTTGAGTAATTTTTAAAATTTTTATTCAATTCCAAGAAATCAAAAATGTTTCATATATATGAAATGCTACTATGATAATTTACTTTTGTAAATATGTTCTGTGCTTTCATCATAGGCTTACATATGATACCTTCCTAAAATATTATTTCCTAATGTTTGACATTTCCTTCTTTTAATTAGGTTAGATATTAAAAAATCAGTTATTTGATTTAACAATAGGAAACTGGGTCTTATCTTCCTTGTCTTTAAAATTAACAATAGTTAAATTTCAAGACAGTTTTAAAAATTAAATACATCCATATACATCCATACGTCCATATACACATAGTGCATATTAGAGTGCCTAATACTTGAAGGTGGTTGCTAGATACTGTTTTTTGCCATAAATAATAATTGTGGGAAAAGTTTAAAAGCCTAGTTAAAATTTATTTTGCATTTACCAGAGATATTCAAAACAAGTGGTCTAAATGTTCTTTTTATTCTAGCTTAACTTTATTTTACTCTTTTCCCCACATACTAAATTTTATTAAATTATATGTTTTTATTATCTTTATATAGTTGTACAAAGGAAATACCATTCATCAAATCAGATTATAAGATCATTGTATATTAGTATCAATTAGTTTTACAAGGATAATTCATTTTGACATGTACATCTATGCATATAATGCAGGTCGACCAGACACAACTCCTCCATCACTTTCCTTCCCTCCTCATTTCTAATTCAATCTCAACCAGCTAAATTGTCACAGGTTTCATACATGTACAAAAAGTAGTTAAATCATATTGGCCCTCCTTCACCTTTCTCCCTTGGTTCATCTTCAATCCTTCCCCTAGTGTCTACACTCAAGAAAGACTTGTTTTACATTTCTATCATTCATTTTTGTGTTGTTTGAGGGTTTTGCTGTGGTATTTCACATACACACATACAGTACTTTCATCCGACTGATCTCTCCTCCTATTCTATTTCCACAGCCCTCTGCCCCATATTATTCAACAGCTTCCAGTGAATTTAGCTTTGCTCTCTTCTTTTAAAGATCTCATGGATTTCAATATTCTTCACCCTCTAGCACCCTTTCCCCACAGCTCCATCTAATTCTCCACCAATAATCATGCAATTACAAAAATGCATCTCTCTCTCTCTCTCTCTCTCTCTCTCTCTCTCTATATATATATATATATATAAACACATGCTGAGGGCTCTATATGTTTATCTTTAAATCTAGCATCCATATATGAGAAAAAACATTCTGACTTTGTCCTTTTAAACCTGACTTACTTTGCTTGATATGATTTTCTTCAATTCCATTCTTTTCCCTGCCTGCAAATTACCACAAGTAAATGCATAAATAGCTCTTTAACTATGCATTTTATCCTCTGGGGAACTCAGGAGGCATCAAATTGTGCTCAGGAGATGTGTATTTTAGAAGGGTAAATGTTTGCAAATGAAGAGTTCTTGTATAACTGGTTTCTCATTCCACTCACCATCATTATTTACTACAGCTTTAACCAAGAATATTTTGTATATATGTAATCTGTATAATAGACATGTATAGCATATGTATGACTAATATATGTTAATATAAACATATAAACACACATATACATACATGTGTGTATAGAGAGAGAGAGGGAAAAAGACCGGGCGGGGGAGAGAAGATTGCTGAACTCAAGGGCTTTAAAATATTTTTAGGAGGGACAAGTTTTCAATCTTGTTAATTGTTTGCTCCTGCAAAACGGTCCTACTACTAGCTGGGGTCCGGTGGCTCATGCCTGTAATCCTACCTACTCACGAGGCTGAGATCTGAGGATCATGGTTCAAAGCCAGCCCCAGCAGGAGAGTCTGTGAGGAGACTCTTACCTCCAATAAACCACCAGAAAACCTGAAGTGGCACTGTGGCTCAAGTGGTATAGGGCTTGCCTGGAGAGCTCAGGGACAGTGCCCAGGCACAGAGTTCAAGCCCCAGGACCAACCAAACACACCCTTCCCCTCTCCCCCCCACACAAACACTCCTACTTAATAAGTTCATAAGCTAAATGTGGAAGCTTTAAGTTAGCTTGTGATTAAACTGTACTTGTAATCACATATTTTATTGTCACTCTTTTTCTATGGTTAAATTTTTTTAAAATGTTTCTTAAACAAAGAAACTGTAGCCACAAGCTTTTTAATTGTTTTTTGTCCTTTATGGGACTTGAGCTAAAGGCCTAGGTGCTGTCCTTGAGCTCTTTTGCTCAGGGCTAGCTCTCTACCAATTTGAGCCACAGCTCCACTTCTGGTTTTGGAGTGGTTAATTGGAGATAAGAGGCTGACAGAGACTTTCTTCCCAGGCTGGCTTTCAATCTCCAATCCTCATAGTTCAGCCTCCTGAGTAGCTAGGATTACAGGTGTGAGCCACTGGTGCCCGGCATAGCCACAAACTTTTATGTGCAGGTATCAAGGAAGTAAATGAAATCACAAGATAAATTCCTGCAATATAGACAATCCTGTTTTCACAGAAAAATATTCTATGTTTTTCCATCTCTGAACCTTGACTGTTAGGTATGGATGGAAAAATATGGAACAATCCATGGGCAGCATTGATGCCCCTTCCATTTTCACATATGTCATTTGGATCTGTGAAATTTAAAATTGTTCATGAGATTATTTTGATCCTCTTCTGGTATTTTTTTACTCAAGTTGGGCAAAAGTACAAAATAAAGTGTTTCAGTATTATTTATTCAGGAAGTAGCCTCATTTATGATTAAGGAATAGTGTTAGGAACATAAAGATGAGTTATAAATCAATGTTCATTATTGTATGGATTGTCCTTGAGAGGAGGATTGTGTTTATCTTTGCAGCCTTTTATAACTTGTATAACTCCTGGCATATAGTAAATTCTTAATACTGTTTCTCCTCAAGGCTTTGACTTAAGATGTTTTGACTTTATGTTGGGCTGTGATATGCATTAAATAGAAACTACACTTTGAATTTTGGATTTTGATCTTTCTCTGGATTAACAATATGTTATATGACCATGCCCAGTCAGGCTGAGATTATAAGGAAGACCATCTGGTTCTCTATGCTGTACTTTATCACTAAGCTATGATTTCAGTAGGTTATATGTATTAAAACCATTTTTTTTTCTGGTGCTGTGGATTCAATATATTAGGCACACTCTTTACCACCGAGCTGCATTTCCAGCCTGTTAAATGTACTTTTGGCTCATGATGCATTTTTCTGAGTATAATTCCATCATAACTCAGAAAGCATGGGTATTTTTGGTTTGAATCCATGAGTCAATGAATTGAATTACTTTGAACAACTATATTTTTCTAGGAAATTTAGGTCTACAACAAATTGACATCTTTCCAAAGACTAATCACACTAATATCTGGGGAGAAGTTTCAAGGAATAATATAGGAGAAGATAGTTAATTTTAACTATATAAAGCAAAGAACATCAAGTTCAACATCAGGGGAGCAAGGGGGAGATAGATAAGCAGCATCTAGACCTAGCAGTGCTTTACGGGCTATAGAAATATTTAACAAAGCCAGGCACCAGTGACGTATGCCTGTAATCCTAGCTTTTCCGAAGGCTGAGATCTGAGGATTCCAGTTCAGAGCCAGCCTGGGCAGGAAAGTCCACAAGACTCTTATCTCCAAGAAACTACTCAGAAAAAGCTAGTGCTTTTTCTGGTGCTGTGACTCAAGTGGTTTCTCAACCACTTGAACACAAAGAACCTCAGGGAGAGTGCCCAGATCCTGAGTTCAAGCCCCAGGACAGGCAAAACACACACACACACACACACACACACACACACACACACACACACACACACACACACACACACACACACACACACACACACACACACACACACACATCTAATGAGCAATTTCATTCTGTGTATTTGGTGTCAGAGTTTGAGCCCAGAGCCTCATATGTGTTAAGCAATTGTTGTATTACTGAGCTACACCTCCAGACTCCTGTGTTATTTTCATTTTTGTCTTAATTAGCATATATTGGTTATGCATGAATTTTGTTATGGTATTTCCATATATGTATAAAATGTTACCTGATCACCTGTTCATGTTAGGACAAAGGGTGAACTAAGTCAGCAGTGATACTTCCTAGACACTATGTTGAAAATGAACTATATAACTTAAGGGGGGATGCGAGGAAAAAAACTGGGAGAAAATGAAGGAAGAAGTGACACTTAAAAAATGTACTCACTCCCTGACTTGTGTGCTGTAACCCCTCTGTATATCATTACGATACTTTTTTTTTTAAGTTCACCTCTTCTATAATTCCCTCATCCTCCATCCCCACTTATCAGAACAATTTCAGTGTGTTTCATCGTTTCATTTTTATATGTATAAATGAGTTACTTAGGCTTTATTCTCTCTTTTATTCACTATATTTACCCTCCTGCCTCCCACTAATACCCACTCCACAGAGAAGCTATTATTGTACTCATATACTTTCATGTTAATTATACTAAGGAGCTTCATTGTGTTATTTCACACATGCATCTATTATACCTTAGTCAGATGCTCTATTTCACTTTTTTCCTTATCCCAGTTTTCAATAGCTTTCAGTAAGTTCCCTGATGTCATCCTCATACACTGACAAAATGTGTTTGAATATTATTTATCCTGCATCATTCTCCTTTCCTCTATTACCTTTTCCACATTGCCCTGGAGATTCCAAGAGTCACAATCCAGTTACAGTCACAGTGAAAATCATGTCATTATATATATATGAATATGTGTCTGTGTATGTATGTGCATATGAATTGTGTATCTTTTGGAATTAGTCTCCATTTGTGCCTTTATCCTTTTGAACATGGCTTACTGCAGGTGATGTGATGATATTTGTTTCCATTCATTTTCCATTCATTCTTTAGGGTTGAATAGCACTTCATTGTGTGTATACAGCACAATTTCTCTCTTCATCGGCTCTAGGGCCTGTAGGCTGCTGCATCCATAGCTTGGCTATTGTGAATAGTGCAACAGTAAACACTGGCTGTGCAAGTATGGCTATGTCTCCTGACTTACATTTCTTCAGATATGTACCTAAGGTGATATCACTGATTATATGGTAGTTCCATTTCTATTTTTGCGTGGAACCTCCATATTGTTTCCCATAAAGGCTCTACTAATTTACATTTCCACCAAGAGTATGTTAAGGGCTTCCTTTTCATTTCATCCGTGCCAACATTTGCAGATACTTATTTCCTTAAAGATTTCCATTCTTGCTCTGGTGAGATGAAATCTGAATGTCATTTTAATTTGCTTTTCCTTTATGACTAGGGATGTGGAACATTTCTTCATCTATTTCTTGACCATTTCTACTTCTCAAGGATTTTCTGCTCAGCTCATTTGTCCATTGATTAATTGACTGTTGATTCCTTGGACCATTTCCTTTTCTGAGCTCTCTGTATATTCTGGTTGATAACCTCTTGTCATATCTGTAGCTGGAAAAATTTTCTCCCATTCTGTCTGTTTCTTTAGTCTAGTGACTATTTTCTTTGTTGTGATAAAGGAAATATTACAACAGATACCAGTGAAATTCAAAAGGTCATTAAAGAATATTTTGAAAACCTGCACTCCAAACTGGAAAATCAAGTTGAAGTAGACAAATTTATCAAAACATATGGCACACCAAAACTGAACCAAGAAGATAAGCACAACTTGGATTTCTAAAGAGTAATGAGATTGAATCAGTAATTTTAAAAAATCACATAAAAGAAAGTCCAGTACCAGATGGATTCACTGATGAATTTTATCAGTCCTTTAGAAAAGAGTCAGCCCAATGCTCCTCAAAATATTTCCAAATATGCAAATGTAAAGAATACTCCAAAGTTATACCATAAAGCTAATATTATTACTCAAAGAAAAAATCTACATTTGCTGAGAGGTATTTTCCTTGTATAAATCAAGTTTTGGATTCTGCCTTTTAATCCAGTCTGATAACCTGTGTTTGTTAAAAGCTAGCACTCTACCACTTGAGCCACAGCATCACTTCCGGCTTTTTTCTGTGTATGTGGTACTGAGGAATTGAACCCAGGCTTCATGCATACAAGGCAAGCACTCTACCACTGAGCCACCTTCCCAGCCTGATAGTTTGGATTTTTTTTTGAGGTCGTGGGACTTGAACTCTGGTCCTGGGCACAGTCCCTCAGCTCTTCAGCAAGGCTAGTACTCTACCACGTGAGCCACAGTGCCACTTCCTCCAGATTGTTTTTGATATTTTTCTTTTCTTTCAACATTATTCTTCCTTGAGTTGGTTGCTCTACTTGGTTAAATACTTTCCTAGCTCTCATGTGTTCATACATTCTCCTTTTGAATTGTGTTATACTAACCCTATTGTTATTAACATCACTTATACGGAACATTTCATTTTGACATATCCATATATGCACAATATACCTTGATTGAGTTTACTCTTCCATATCTTTCACTCATCTTTATCCCTTCCCAAACCAATTTCACCAGTTCTCACCATTTGATGTTCACACATGTAGATAAAATTTACCATATTCACTCCCTTAACCTTCTCCATTCATCCTGAATTTTATTCATTCCTGGACTCTTTTATTTTTATTATATTCTGTCCTTTTCTGAGATACTTCTTGAGTATCTTCTATCTTGCATGCTTGGTAGACAAGAACTGTTTTAGCTTGTTCTAATCCTAGAAGGTGTTTATTTCTTCATTGTTTGGATGCAGCCTAGGTGCAGTGTTGCATGATCAATTAGGCTCTGGACCTGGGATAATTGCTGGAGTGCAATGGGGTAAATCTTGTAGACTAGCAGCAATTACCCAGGCCTGTCTAGATTTTGATGGAGGTGAGGTGTTTCCAAGCATCTAAAGTAGCCCTTAGGGACAGGTCTGAACAAACCTAGTACATCAGGATCACTCTACCACTCTTGAAGTCCATACATTTCCCCCAGAAAGAATCCAGAATTCTCTCAATTTATAGCTGGGAAGCCAGCAGCAAAGCAGTTTCATCTACCCACTGGTGAGGCCAGTGAGTCTTTATTCCGTCAGATTCACTTAAAAAAAATCTCTGTGAGCATCTGCAGGCAGGTTGTACCCTTCAAGGGTAGGACCAGTTCCAGAGAATTTTCACTCCTGGCTTGTGAGCTTCTATGAACACCTTTTGTTAAGGGCTGGGGAATCAGTCCAAGCAGATTTATCCAACAACCAGCTCAGGGACAGATGTTGGGGCTCTTATTCAGCCTACTTAGCCAAAGAGTCTCATAGGCATCAGCACTCAGAGTTGGCCTTCCTAGTGCCCTCAGTTGCTGACTATCACACTAACCATGTCCTTGGCAGAGGGATGCAACAATTGGTTGCATTTCTGTATTTGTCTATTTTCCTAGGTTGGGCTTATTAATCTCTGGGCAGATGTTTTGTTCAGTGTGTCTGGTGAGTGGTTCCTAACAGAAATAGAAAAACAAGACAAACAACCACAAAAACCCTGTCTTAGGATGTCTAGCATATCAAGTCCATTCTGCACGTAGCATTGGGCTCTATCCAAGCAAGGATTTTTCCTTTGTTTCTTTTATTCACTTAAAGTTTGGAGTTTCGATTTTAGCCACTCTCTGAACTAGATTTTTACTGATACTTAGGAATCCTTCACTTCTCCTGTTATCCTCATATTTGTAAATGGAATGCTGTCTATGGGCAGGATATAAACATGAAGGAAGGGAGTAGTGGAAAAGAGAAATGTTAGAGATGAGATATATAAGATTTGTCTAGGAAGAAAATGTTGCTGGCGTGGAATAGGACAGTAGGCATGGAGATGGAAGTAGACAAGTTGGGCTCTTTGAAAAACAATTAGACTAGTCCTTAGTAAAGGACTGAATGTTCAGGATAATAGAAATGTATTAAGGAAAACCAATGAGAATATTTATGAGGAAATGGATAAGGCTATAGAGGAATAAATTTGAGGGAGAAAAATTTCCAATACTTCTATTTTGAATATGATAAACATAAGGGTATTATGAGAAATGACTCAGATTGGAACTTAGTATTTGGCCTACTTACTAAGTAGAGAAGTATTTAATATGTTTTTATATCATTTATATCTTATATGGAATATACTTAAAATGACAATAAGACTTTCCTCCTAAGATGGTCATGAAGATAAAATTAGTTAATTCACATAAATTCTTCTAATTTTCAACTAGGGTAAGCATTTATTATGATTGTAACCCCAGGAAAAATGTAGATTACTCATGCATGTAGAATTACAGAGACCACAATTGAAGCTGCCATTAGGATATTGAGCCTTAAGATCAACTAACATCATAGAGAAGAAATATTTTATATTATGCAGGAAAAAGTAAAGCACCTAATATCAAAGACAGAGCCCTGAGATATTCCAAGAGTTTGAAGTTGAGAAGAGGACAAGGCATTAGCAAAGGAGAATCAGAAAGAGTTGGCAGTATACTTGGAGTAAAACCAGAAATGTGCTATAGTCTGAATGCCAAGGAAAATTGTGATTAGAATGAAAGAATATCCATTTTTGTATAATAGTGATTAATAAATGAGCACACTAAACTAACTAGCATGGAAGTTGTTTACAACCTTACCTTCCAGACTTTAGTGGAATTGTTAAAATGGAAACCTGATTGAGATGACTCAGAGGGAGAATGAAAAAAGAAACAATGGCTCAGAATAAACTTTCTCTGAGAACTTTTGCTTTGTTTTGCAGTGGGGCCTTGGGGAGCGCTCTGATGGGAGAGAGACATCTATTCAGTTGAGAGAGATTTCACTATGGTTTGGGGTTGATGGGAATGCTCCCATTATAGACATTAAGGGAATTTTCCTGTTCTCCTTTATACTGCAACAAATACAAAATGGAATGCACATTTGGGTAAAGGGAACATTACCTGGTTGCCTCCAAATAGAGAGGCTACAATTATCTCCCTAAAGGGTGAAAGGAAGATTTTGATGATAGTACTTCCCTTACTCTATTTTCATCAACAAGAATGTAGACCTCCTTTTTTCTAAAAAAATAAAATTGCCTGTGATACCCTAAGGAGATATTTCATGGTAATATCAAGATCTGAATTTTGATCTTTTAAGAAAGAGAGAAAATGATCTTTCATTACTAAGGGAAACAATGACTTTATCCTCAGTCAGGATGAAATAATGTCATAAAGTATATGAGTATATATATTATAGGTATATACATATATAATACACATACATATTTCTCATATCACTGTTGTTGCTGAGACCCAAACTGCTATTTTTTCTGTATAAAATACTAAGCAAAAATCAGTCCATTTATCTCAACAACTCCACTCAGGTTCGCTCATCTAGTCAATCCAGTCTTTTATTGAACATTCATACATCTGGATTACTCCTGATCATGTTCTAGATTTCTTAGTAATTTAACTAATATAACATCCTAGGTCCTTTGCAACTTAAAAAGGTATGATTATACAACTTTTGTTTTTGCTGTTGGTCCTTGCTGCTGTTCTGAGCTCTTTTTGCTCATGATTAGCGCTCTACCAGTTGACAGCTCCTCTTCCAGCTTTTTGGTGGTTAATTAGAGATAAGAGTTTCAGACTTTCCTGCCCAAGCTGGCTTTGAACCATGATCCTCAGATCTCAGCCTTTTGAGTAGCTATAATTACAGGTGTGAGGCATTGATTTTCAGCTTGATTATACAACTTCAAATATCCTTTCTATTCTTCATGTAAGTTTGGCTTAGTTAATATTATTGTAACTGTAGGTGTTTATGGATATCAGTTGATAATTGAGTTATGTATATAGCATTACAGTGACCAAAGCAAGGTGGTTAACAGCAACTGAACTTTTAATGCTTTTCCATTAACTGATCTCTTTCATCACTATTCCACAGGTCGTAATCATCCTTTCCTACTGACCTTTGCCTCATGTTTTCTATTAATTTACATTTATGTGAATATATTTTATGCAAATTTAATTATTTACATTATGGTAATGCTTTCTGTGTGATGATGAGCTCTTGCCAAAGAATGTGTGTTCCTTTTTTATAAGTAAATGAATGATTGCTGCAATACTATGGTAATGCAGCATTTTCATGTTCAGAAGACACACACATAGGTCTAAGATATTTAGAAGGGAGGCATGGTCTGAATTATTTTCTACAATATACTCTTAGAAAGATGATTGTTTTTAAATGATAAGGAAACTTGTGAGAGAGGTAGATGTTTGTGACCATTATTGCTACTAGAATAAAGCCTTCAAGAATAATTATTAGATTATTAAGCAATACCCTTCCTTCATCATAAACTCATAAATTAATTTTTAATATTTATTAGCTAATTAACTAATATAATATTATGTGGGATGGTTAATAAAATATAAATAGAAAAATAAAAATAGTTTTAGTTATGGCAATCAGAAAATTAATTGTTTAATGGGAAAGAAATGCATTTTGTACTGTCATAATAATGGAAAGAGGTCACAGGGAACAAATATATACATATAGATATACGACATATATGTATATATTTACACATACACATGTGTATATATACATATATACATGCATGCATGTATATATACATATACACATATATAGTACACATACATACATGTATATAGGTATATATACATACATGTATTTGTATATATATCTTTGTATAATGAGGAAGTGTCCTTGAAAAAGTGACAGTTTAAAAAATTCTGATAACTATAAGTTACCTATTTGGAATAATGAAATAAGTAAAATAAATTCAAGAAAAGGAAGAAAGTCTACTAATAATTTTAAGTAGCCTTAATTCAAGTATATACAGAAATACAAAGGAAAGACTCTGAGACCCTCAAACTCCAAATAACCATCATAAATCAGGACTGGGGGCATGACTCAATGGTCGAGTGCCAGTCAAGCAAGCAAACAGAACGTGCATGAGGTTCTGAGTTCAAACCTTAGTACTACTACTAATAAAAATAAAAAAAGATAAAAGAAAATGAAGTAGATCTGTATGTATGTTCATATGTGTACTTGGTTCTTGTATTTTGTGTGTAAATATGTGTATATGTGTGTTTCTGTGTGTGTTCAGACTACAGGAAGGGGCAAAGATGTATGGTGAAAGGACATAGAGAAGTCTTTTAGAAGAGGCAGTCCATAGTAAGCTACACATTGTGCATCTGAAGCACAATGCACTGTGGGAAACATTGAAGGATTTTAAAGACAGCAAGTACAGAATCCAGTTTGTAGATTTGAGTGCAATAGAAGAGGTTTTCTTAGAGAAGATGAGATTAGCACTGGGAATCCTCTGGGCCTGCTATATTAAGTCAGACAGGAAAGGACATGGGCTTAAATGAAAACAACAGAAAAGAAAAACACAGTGATTGTCTATTAAAAAATCATGTTTTAAAGGACTCAATGCTCCTAGGAGAATAAAAATAATTTCTCTTCTTCATGGGAAAAACATAACCAGCAAGGTCCTTTCTCTCCTCTTATAGACAGCACTGTTCTATTCCCACTAAAACAAATGACTAAAAACACTATGCATGTATTATTTTACATTTCTTGGTGGCAGAAACGTTGAATGGATCTTACAAGGTGAAGCTGAGGGCTCTATGGAACTGTACTCTTACTGGAAGCTTAAGGAGCAATCTGTTCCATTGTCTTTCCCAATTTCTAGAGCACACTCTCTTTCACTACTCCTTTTACCATCAAAGCACTGCTTCTGTTGTCACATTTCTCCCTTCAGACCTTGACCTTTACCACCTCCTCTTCCCAGGATCATTGTGTTTCTATCAGTCACTACCTTAGTCTTTTATTACTGCCATAAAAATACCTTTCTCAACTTGTGTTGAGTAATTTATAAATAATAAAAATTTATTTTGTCATAGTTCTGAATTCCCAATGATACAAGGTTAAGGTCCTGGAAAATTCTGTGTCTAGTGAGGGCTGAATATGGATTCTGAAGTGAGTTTTTTTCCCTCAGTCCTCAGATTATAGAAGAGGCAGAAGAACAGAAAAAGAGTGAGTATTGAGGGGCCATGAGAGTATATACCCCATCATCTAATCATCTTCTAAGATTCTCATCTCTTAATAGAAATGTCTTGGGACTGGACTTGTGGTATATACATTTTAAGGCATATACACATTCAAACTTCAACAGTCCAGAGAATTCAGGACAATATCCCCATTCCAAATTTCTTAATTACATCTAGGAAGTCTCTTTGCCATTTAAAGTTATAGACCCATAGGAGATAGGGAAATCTTTGCAGGGTCATTATTTTCACAACCATGCTGATGTGTATGAATCACTGCAACCCCCTAATATAGGTGTGAGAGACAGTTCTGTGTCTTGTCTCTACAGAACAGCTTGTGAATCTGCTTGTCTTCTTCTGTTCTCATGTGCATTCATTGGCTTAGCATAAACTGGAAAAAGCTATTTTGCTACCATAAATATTCTTCCTGTCCTTTGCCTACTCCCAAGGTAAATATTAGTTGTTGAGTCAGAATATGCTTTATACATATATTAGACAAGAAAAAAAAGTTGAGGCCAAGACATTTTGGTTGTTGAACAAAATGTGAAACAATACCCGACAGAAATTTGCTATTCAGATGGCTGCTGAATAAAATTTGTTCCAATAAATGACAATAGAATAGAGAGGGATTCTTTTTCTTTCTCATCATCATTAGAAAAATCCCAAATCTTTTTTTCTTTTTCTTTGTTTTTTTAAATTTTTCTTATTGATGAACTCAGGTCTCTCCTACCCACACAGCTTTATTCACTCATAGTTGCCACTTGACTACTTGAGCCATGTCTTCAGTTTGGCATTTTTCTGATAAATTGGAGATAGAGAGTCCCAAGCACCTGTCTACCAGAGCTAGATTCAAACCATGATTCTTAGATCTCAGCTTCCTGAGTAGCTAGGATTACAAGCTTCAGCCGCTGGTACACAGCAGAAAAAGCACAAATCATTATATTTAAAGAAAATCTTTAAATTATTATTAGCTAATCATCACAAAAAACAGTAGTAATATTCATTGCTCTTTATATTATCTTTACTTTCTAGGAAATATCATAGAAGGATTGAAAAATTAAGGTTTTATCCTTATGCAGAATCAGCACCAACAGGCTATGTAAGTAATACTCCAATATTCTTTTCTAAAAATATTTATTTCCCCCTTTTCTATTTAACTTCCTCTGAAATAGTACTTACCTGTGCTACCTAATTATGTTACCATCACTCTTAAAACATAATCAGGATGGATTACTTAGACTTCCTTAACCATGAAAGCAAACAGACACTTGTAGCCATCCCAAAAGATATTCTCAATCCTACTGAAGCAAAAGAACAGATTTGGATTTTAGCCTTTGAAAGTCAGTTTTCTCCCTGAACTCATGTTTATCTGAAAATAAATCCAGCTTGGACATGTTGCTTAGAATAAATATGCAACACATGGTCGGTTATGTTATAGGGCCAGCACTTTTTATGTTGGAGTCTGCCTTCTGGATCTTCTGTGCATCACACAAAGAACTTAAACATTTAAGTGCACTGTTTTTCTTGTAATCATTAGTCTTTGCTTTAGATTTTGCAGGTTTTTTTCTGGATAATTCTTTTTCTTGCTTCTTTCAGTTTATAGAGAGAACTAGTAAGATTTGTCATTTTTCATTCTTGTGTGATAATAACATTGGATTTATTTGCTGCATTTAACCTCTCAGTAGGCCTTCTCTTTAGTATGCCTGTAGAAACTGATGTTAAAGATTTTCTTTATGCTGCTGTCCACTGTTGAAGTAAATTGGATCCTAAAAGTCAAGAAGCATGCATTTGCTTTGAAGATAGCTAAAAGAAAATCTTTTCCTGGCAAATCATAATTGCTTACGACTGCTTATTTCATGGAATTTTTTTTAAAAATGAGACTATTAATAGAACAATCCTCTTGATAAAACTACATAATTTCTATTGAAAGGGAAAAATTAGGAAATATATGATGCATTTTACTAGGCTAGGAGACCAAGACAATGAACAAAGTCAATCTAAAACAGGGGTTCAATTTCCCATGGAAGTTGGTCAGAACCAAAATGCCAGTATCTGATTACTTTTCATTTAGGATCAGTTATTAATACTTTTCAAGCAAATAACTAATTTTGAAGGTATTTAAGGAAACATTTAAAATGCTTATTTCAGAAGCTCTGGTTTAATTAAGAAACATTTTTATAACTTTATAATTGTTATAGCACTAAAATGAAATCACTACTGATTTCTGTTTTATTGTGCTTTCTGAAACAGCTGTCTAAAACCATAGTAGATTTTCCCATCCTTTTGTATATACTCATTGAATTGTTGATGCCTTAACATTTGAACAAAAAGCCCATATGTATATGTGTTAAGTTTATGTTAAATGTGACATTGTCAAGCTTAGTTGACTACTAAGCTAGAGTACAAGGTAATAATCCTCTGTAAGATAGAAATAGAAATGCATTTCTCTGTAACTGTTCACACTGGAAAAAAACCATAACTAATTTGATCGATGTGGTCTCTCATCCTATATGCTGTTTCCTGTCATCCCCAACATTCAGGTTCCATTTTATCATTCTAAGCATAGCTCCCTCTCCTACCAGCAAATAGTGAGAGAGAGGACAGTGTGTGGGAGGTACTCTTAAGATGTACAACCAAAAACTTGCTTATATTACTTTTTATTCTATTTGATAAGAATCTAATCATTTGACTACATCTAGCTGCCAGAGAAATTGGAAAATAATGAGACTTAGCAGAAGCCTTGCTAAGATTATAGTTTCTCTTAGTGAAAGAAGAAGGGAAGAATGAGTGTTTGTATCCAAACAGTAGCCTCTGTCATTGACTCAAACATTGTTTTGGAGTACTGCTTGGACAAATTACAATATATTGGAGATCCAAGGTTAGAGTGGCACACGCTGAAATTTTAATCTTTGTCAAGTCAGGCTATCTTAAATTCTTCCTCCCTTTTTTCTCCCATCCTCCCACTTCCCTTTTACCCTTCCTCAAACTCATTTCTCATATTTTATTCTTTTATGTCCATTGCACCAAAATTCAAAATTGGAAAGGACATATTCTTTCTTTTATAGTCATATAGGGAGAACTAAGAAAGCAGCACAATCTAATCATTAATTTTGCAATATGCTATAAAAATACAAAACAAAATCTTCTTGGGAAAACATCAATAAATGACATTTGAATTTGATGTTCAACGTATTATAGAAGTTAGTGCTTAATACATGGTACTGTTTCTGCTCTTCTCCTTGGTGAGGATTAACTCTTTCTAAAGACTTTTTTCATGAGAGTGGGGATGCTGAAATCTGGTATCCTACAAATACTACACATTCTTTTTCCCAGTTCAATGTTTTCTAGGTACAAAGAATTGTTCTTAGTTAAAATCAGAAGTAAACGTGACTTTCTTTTTTTTTTTCTTTTTGTTGGTCATGGGGCTTGAACTCTGGGCCTGAGCGCTGTCCCTCAGCTCTTCAGCTCAAGGCTAGCTACCATTGAGCTATAGCACTACAGTTTCATGGACTTTCCTGCCCAGGCTGGCTTTGAACCGTGATCCTCAGATCTCAGCCTCCTGAGTAACTAAGATTACAGGCATGAGCCACTAGCTCTCGGCTATAAACATGACTTTCTTTGGCAAAAAGCAGATGAGCAGGATAGTGAAATGCAGGACTTTTGAGTGAATGGGCTGAAGAACAAGTGTGTGAGCCTTCATTCATTTTCTGCCACTTTTACCATGATAATCAAAAAATAGTTGAGTTATGCTACCACAGAGAAGTCAGCTAACCTGAACACCTGCTCAGATCAAAGCATATTCCCAGAGAAATAAATTCCCATTTTTTAAAATTTAATTTAATTTTATTTGTGAACATACTGTACAGAGGAGTTACAATTACATGGACAGGATAATGCGTACATTTCTTACCAAGCATTGCAGCCTCCTCCTTTGTTTACCCTTCACATCCCTTCCCAGCCTCCCCCCTCCCCCCCATCCCAATCCTATTCCTTCCTCCCCCTCCCCCCCACTGCACCGACGTTGTAAAGCTCGTTTTGGACATGACAACTTGTGCTTCTCATTGTTGCAACAGGTCCACCTGTATCCTTATAGAACTGGTTTTTCCCCATCTCCTCCACTAGTTATACTGACATCAATTATAGTGAAAGCAGGGGTTATACTGTGGGGGAGGGACATACAAAGCAACAAAGAGATAATCTTATAAATGCGTTAGAAACACATGCATGAAAGAAAAAAACATTAAAATACAATCTAAGGGTTCATTTTCCTGACATCACATTATCTGACCTTTTCCGCTTGACTCATACATATACTAGATATTACAAATAAGGGAAAACAGATGCTGGAGGGGATGTGGACAGAAAGGAACTTTACTTCATTGTTGGTGGGAATGTAAACTTGTTCAACCACTTTGGAAAGCAGTATGGAGGGTCCTCAAAAGACTTCACATAGAACTCCCCTATGACCCAGCAATCCCACTTTTGGGCATTTACCCAAATGTTTACAAACAAGACCACACTAAAGCTACCAGCACAACTATGTTTATTGCAGCATTATTTACCATAGCTAAGATATGGAACCAACCCAGATGCCCCTCAGTAGATGAATGGATCAAGAAAATGTGGTATATATACACAATGGAATTCTATGCCTCCATCAGAAAGAATGACATTGCCCCATTTGTTAACAAATGGAAAAACTTGGAAAAAATTATATTAAGTGAAGTAAGCCAGGCCCAAATTCCCATTTTTTTAAGGGACAGAGGTTTGTGGCTGTCTGTTAAATGAAGTCACTCAGCTTACTATCATTCATGAATCTCAAAACCAGTTCTTCCTTGCAGTTGATTCTTCTCAGATGCACAGTCATTCCTGTTCATACTTGTTTCTTCAACAAGGTGAAAGGCATTATGTAGAATAGAAAATTAGAATGTTCTAAGGGACTATGGCTTAGTGGTAGAGTTCTTGTCTTTCCAACATGAAGCCCTGGGTTTGATTCCTCAGTACTACATAAACAGAAAAAGCCACAAGTGGTGTTATGGCTCAAGTGGTAGAGTGCTTGCCGTGGGTAAAAGAAGCTCAGGGACAGTGCCCAAGCCCTGAGTTCAAGCCCCAGGTCTAGCAAAAAAAGAGAATGTTCTAAGGCTTTATTCTGTTTAAAAATATTACAACATCCTATCTAGTCAATCAAGGACCAAAATGTCTGCTATTCACTCAAAGCATCATAATTTTAAAAGTGAAAGGGCAAAAAAGTGATATTTTTGCAAGAATAAGTTTTCTATATTTATACATTTTAATGTGAGCAGTCATTCATTAAATGTGTTAAAGTATTCAATATATTTGGGAATTATTCACCTTGTAAGACATCATCTTTTCTTTTACCTACATAAAGAGATTAGTCATATGATTATTAAAATGTATTCAATCATGAATTTTCCTTGGTGGCAATATAATATGGACAGGGACATGTTAGGGAGATAGGGACCTGATCTGGTCCTGAAGAACTGATATTTACTTGATCTGATGGTGATCAATGGGGAGTATCCTGGAGCTGTCAGGAGTCTCAAAATCTAATATGAGGATTTAGAAGTATCTTTGAAAAAGAAGATAAAATGCTGAAGTGGACCTTTAGATCTATTATGAGAGGTAATGTGGGGACTTAAAAATTAAGGATGTTTATTCATCTAAGTGAAAGAATAAATATTTGTTTCTTGATCTCTGTGGAGAATTAATTAATTAAATGCATATCTACTTTCCTTATATCATGAATACTTTGTGCCATTTTCTTGTATTTCTTGGTATCTTTCAACCGCTATGACTACTTGCAGAAAACTACCACATAGAATTCTCATATTTCAATGATAAACAAAGTGATATGGAACTGAGTGGACAGAATCTCATACTTCATTTAAAATTAGGCGTGGTCACAAAATTCTAAGATTTAAGTATATAAAATGTCAAGTCAGTGGTTTGCCACAGGCATATTTGACTTAGACAAACTAAAATATATATGCTTATCATTGCCTTTAATAATAACTGCTTAACAAATGGAACAACATAGACTATAAAATTCACCCATGAAGGAACATACAAAAAGTATCTAAATCATGATTGCTGAAGAAGGGAAAAATGGAAGGGAA
Organism: Dipodomys merriami; assembly: GCF_024711535.1. Taxonomy (NCBI): domain Eukaryota; kingdom Metazoa; phylum Chordata; class Mammalia; order Rodentia; family Heteromyidae; genus Dipodomys; species Dipodomys merriami. The sequence goes on along the minus strand of NW_027202270.1, from coordinate 23,319,541 downwards.
GGAAATGATAATAGAAAAGGGTTAAAAAGGGGTCTCCATATTTATAAATTTTTATTCTTCAAACCAGAATAATGATGGGTACATGGGTTTTGTAATTATATGCATTAAACTATTTTTTGACTCTCTAAAATATTTCATAATAAATTTTAAAGTGCTACACTCTCAATTCTTGTTCAATATTTAATTTTCTCAAATGTTCCAGGATGTTTTTTAAAGAGAAGGTATTAAATCACTTTTTAAAGAATTTCTTTTGATCTTTCTTTTTTTTTCTGTAATTGAATGCATTTGGTTCCCCCCTGATTTTTAGCTACTTCTGAATCCATTTTTGTATCTATTTATTTATTTATTTTGTCTGTTGTGGGGCTTGAACTCAGGGCCTGGACACTGTCCCTGAGCATCTTAGTGCTCAAGTCTAACATTCTACCACTTGAGCCACAGTGCCACTTGCAGTTTTAAGTGGTTAATTGGAGATAAGAATCCATGGTTTCCCTTATTTGCAATAACTAGTATATGTCTGAGACAAGCAGAAATGGTCAGATAAGTTGATGTTAGGTGAAATGAACCCCAAGATAAGGACTCAAATGGTTTTTCTTTTTGCTATTGTTTCTAACATATTTATAAGATGATTTCTTTGTTGCTTTGTATGTCTCTCTCCCACGGTATAACCCCTGTTTTCACTGTGTTTGATGTTGGCATACTTTGTGAAGGGGAAGGGAAAAAACAAATTGTTTAAATAGGAATACAGATGGACCCATTGCAAGAATGAGATGTACAAGACGTTATGTCGAAAAACGAACTTTACAACTTTGGCGCGAGAGTGGGTAGAGTGCAGGGAGATGGGGGGGAGGAAGATGGGAAGGGATGCGAAGGGGAAACAAATGAGGAGGCAACAATGCGCATTACCTTGCTCATGTAATTGTAACCCCTCTGTACGGTATTTGCACAATAAAAAAACTTATTAATAAAAAAAAGGATCTCACAGGGACTTTTTCCTGGGCTCGCTTTGAACCTGCAATCTTTAGATCTCAGCCTACTGAGTAGGTAGAATTACAGGCGTGAGCCACATCTATTTTTAATATAAAAATACTAGTATAATTTTGTTGCTCCAACTCTGAAGTTACTTTATTTGAAAAGTTGAACTTGAAAGACAAGGTAGAGAATTCCACTGATGATGTAGATAAAAGTAAACCTTTTTATTTCTGTGGAGAAGTTTGGAAGGAGATGGTCATAGGAAGTTTAGCTGTATGAATTTTCTAAACAATGGCAGTAACTTTGTTTAACTTTGCAATTACAGATCAGGTCAGGGATAGCAGTAATACACAGAAAAGATGTAGTTTCAATTTTCATGTCACTGTTTTCATCTGTTCATCTGCTCTCTTCATCAGTTGAGAAGTGATATAAGAGGTTATGTTTTCTGATGGCAAAGATTATTCGGTTGAATTTGTCCTGTGGGCTAAGATAAGTGGGTCATGTTTTGAATATTTATGAAAACTATGTGCAGATATTGGAAATGTGAAGTGTGTTTGCTGTATTAAATTGTGATTTATAGTGCCATGCTATTAATACAGAAACATGGCCTGTTATTTCATCTAACTCTATTTCTCAGGCACAGCCTTGACTGGCTTTGCTTCCACTCCTGGCAGCCCATTGCGTGTACCTCTCTAATGCAGGGCTTTCTTTGTGAAAAAAGAAGTCTGCACTTGTCACAGAGGCACAAGCCTTGTCAGATTTCAGGCCATTTCTCTTAACTTGTCTAGGTGCAGAGCATGCACATTTGCATTGTGACCTTTGCAAAACCAAACAGAGAAGGTGATGTGGGGTCATTTCTTAAGCCCTGCTAATGAACTGATTATCCCCCAAAGCCTCATAGTCTGAATAACAATGAAGAATGGAAAGTTCACTTCAAATCCTTAGGGACAAAATAAATCCCTGAAGTGGAATTTTTAATAAACTGATTGTATATTACAATCAGTATTTTAATTATTTGTTACGGAACTGCCCAATGCTAAGGGATCAAATTGTTTGCCATGATGAAGTTGACTCTTGCCTTCCAATGTGCTCGTTTTAATTATTTCCTTGTCCTTGAACTATTGTTCTTCAAGTTGGATATCCCTTCCCTTCCTTTTGTTGTTGAAAGGGCAGTATAAGAGCAAAGGTTTTCCAGAATATTTCACAGGAAAAAAAATGCAAACATTTTCAGTTAAGCTTTTTGTTATTGTTACTCTTCAAGGCTAATCAATGTGCAAATGAATTGAGCATATTTTTATTTTCTCCCCATATGTATAATTTCTCTACAAACATATGATATAGTATTTTTTGATTGATATTAAAATAATACCAGTAGGTATTATAATAATTAGAGATCATTTTGGCAATGAACCTTCTGTTGTCGGTCGTGAGGCTTGAACTCTGGGCTGGAGGGCTGTCCCTCAGCTCTTCAGCTCAAGGCAAGTGCTCTACCACTTGAGCTACAATGCCACTTCCGGCAATGAACCTTCTGTATCAGAGAAAATTCCAAAAAAAGTAAACAAAATGGGGTAACAAGTTTATATGTCATCAAAGACTATCTCTTTAATACAAGAAATTTATTTCCTGAGTCCATTTTCTGTTCTATGTTCCAAAAAGTTCTAAACTAATTCTCCCTAGTAATTTCTGACTGAATTCTGATCAGCAATCCTTTTGATCCATCCTTAATTCTGCATTCTGGACTCTACTGTTACTACATCTCTAATTAAAGTAGTGCTAAGTCACACCGAGCACTGGCTCAGTTAGAAAGACTTCAAACTTCTTAGCATGGCACTTTACCACTTGAGCCATGCCTCCAGTCTAACATTTTACTTGTTAATTGAAGATGGATTTCTGTAGATTTTTTGCTAGGGCTGCCTTCAAACTAAGATCCTTAGCCTCATGAGTAGCTAAGATTACAGGGGTGAGCTACTAGTGCCCAGTTGAGTTTCATAAGCTATCATGCCCAGGCTAGCATTGAACTAAAATCCTATCTCTACCTCCAAAGTAGCTAAGATTACAGCCTTGAGTCACCACGCCTGGCCCTCAATCATGATTTTAAGTTTCAATACAAAATAGAGAGTGTGACATTGTGATACTTTTGACCTTTGGAAAAATGCCTAAGCCATGACAATATTCACATAGGTAAAGAGGCAATACATAATATATTTTATTTTGTTTCATTTCCACTCCCTCCCTCCCTCCCTCCCTCCCTCCCTCTCTTCCTTCCTTCCTTCCTTCCATCCTTCCTTCCTTCCTTCCTTCCTTCCTTCCTTCCTTCCTTCCTTCCTCCTTTCCTCTTTCTTTTCCTTCTCATTCTCTCTTATTTTCTCTCTTTTGTCTTTTCTTCCTTCCTTCCTACCTTCTTTTTACCTTATTTTTTCTATTTTATTTTGTTTATTTTACTTTTGAACAGGATCTTGCTGTGTAGTCCAGGCAGGAGTCAATCTAATGATCTTCTGGCCTCAGCCATCATATCCTGGGATTATAGGTGTGCAATACAATGCCCTGCCCCTTCATTTTACCCTTATTATCTTTGAGAATGTTTTTATAAATTAAGTCTACTGGAGAGCATCTGGCTTCATTCTATGAGAAGTCACTCATTACAAAAATTGCTCAGAGAAATGCTTTCCCATTTTGAGGTAGAAAAAGACCTTCCTATAGTGTTATCAAGTTGAATAAAAATTTTTCCTTTTTGGAAATCATGAATTTTGGCTTCTTTCCTCTTTTTTTTCTTAATAACTGCTCAAACTTACAACAAAGAAAGGTTATTGGAAGAACTCACCAAAGATTTTGTTTTGTTCAGAAAATATGAGCTCATCAGGGACACTTACATGATGCTCATTAGCATGTAGTACTTTCCCTATTGGAATAAAAGCTATTCACCTTGCATTACAATTAAAGGATGATTACTATGGATGATTGGAAAAGTTTATAATACTGTACTTACAGGAACTCTCAGGTCCAGAGTATTCATTTTCATGTCTGTAAAATGGAATGCAATTATTTATAAATGATTATGCTCTTTCAAATATCTTCTCCCAGCCAAGACAATATTAAGGGCATAATATCAACAATGGTGGTATAGGAAAAACTCTAAAACTATGAACATGACTGAGTACCTTTTATGTCTATAAATCTGAAACTACTTAGAAGGCTCTAAAATTTACGAGTACTTCAGGTATTATAAATTTATATCAAGTATGGCCTTTTAAACTAAAGTTTTTACTCATGTTATGTGAGATTTTTACACTGCCTTTGCTGAGTAGAACCATCTTCCCATATGAATCCTGATTTCCTGATAACAAATCCTTTGAAAATGCCATATCCTCTCAGTAATCACTAAGAACTTGGCTTAAGACCAACTTGAACAGAGTAGTAATTAATTATCTAGAGGGAGGAGTCAAGGAAAGATGGCAGCACTATAGAAAGGTATCTTCCTGCATGCCTTTGATTATCCAAATCAGCTCTCTCTGGTATAATACTGCAGGCATATCTATCTTTTGCCAGGAACAAGATGGAATTAGCATAGGGGTTATAAAATTAACATTTATTAAATAAAAAGTAAAGTTGGAGAATTTTGTTTGGTACACCCTGATGTATTTGGGCTGGTTACTGTAGACCTCGTGGTGTAGTTCATTTCCTCTGTTAGGAGACATAACAGTGCTCTATATACTGTTTTGTCTTAATACCCGTTGCTCAGGTGTGAAGGAGTGAGCAAAATTCTGAAGGGTTTCATTTTGTCTAGCAACATAGAGACCTTTACTTATCTCTAAACAAAACTGCAAAACTGTGTGTTTTTAACCTGGAGGAAAAGAACACTTCTATAAATCTGAGGGCTCAAAGATATAGAAAAAAAACAAAATGTCTTAGTTTATTTTGTTGAAAATCTCTCTCCTCTCCTCTCCTCTCCTCTCCTCTCCTCTCCTCTCCTCGTGCTTTTTCAGACACTGCAGTCAGCTTCCTACCATGTAGAACAAACTTTTCCAGGAAGGAAACCTACATACAGAGAGGCAACCATTCTGAAGGAAAATAAGATCCTGGAAACAACATTAACAATCCAGCTATGATTGAATTCAGTTCCAATTTTTAGACAGTTTAATTGCATAAGTTAAAGTCTTCTTTAAAAATCTTACTTTTTTATTTTACTGTTTGTGGTTCTTTTTTTTTCTTTTAGTCTTTTCTCCTTTCCTTTTTTCTTTGGTTTATTCCCTTCTGGCATTGTTTTTCTTATTATTATTTCTGGGCCCGTTGTCTTGTATATAAGTTTATCTGATTTGGGGAGAGGAAGCGGAAGCACAGAAATGGTAGGACACAAGGTGAACCAATTCAACAGTGAAGTCCATTAGACACTATGTTGAAAAGGAACTGTACAACTTTGAGGGGGAGGGAAACCTGGAGGGGAAAAACTGGGAAAGAATGAAGGAGGGAATGACACTGTTTGAAAGAAAATGTACTCATTACCTGACTTATGTAACAGTAACTCCTCTGTACATCACCTTTTCAATAAAATTAAAAAGAAATTACTTCATTAGGTTTCTGTTACTTTCAACCGAACATCCTTTAACAAAATACATAATATTATTGCCTGAGGTGTATGTATGTATGTGTGTGCCAGTCCTAAACTCAGGGCCCAGGCACTGTCTTGCTCACATCTAGCACACCTTTACTTCTGACTATTAGGCTATTATTAGTTAATTGGAGATAACAATCTCACAGAGTTTCCTGTAGGGCTGGTCTGAAACCATGGCTCTCAGATGTCTGCCTCCCAAGTAGCTAAGAATATAGGCATGAGCCACTGGCTCCCAGCAATCTTAGTATTGGTACTACTTCAATATGCTCAGATTTCTATCATTTTAAAGTATTTTAAAAGAAAACAAATATAGATAGTATTTAGTGTCAATTTCCTTGAGAGAAGATAGCCTGGAGTCAAGAAATTTATTTGCTTGCTTTGTTTGCTGGCTTACTTACTTATTGTTTGCTTGTTTGTTAGCTTACTTACTTGTTTCTTACTCTGCGTGATTATGCCTACTAATTAATTCATACTATATACCCAGTTTCTTAGACAAGAGTGAAGTTTTCTCCAAACTTGGAAGTGTATTCTATTTTCATCTATGTTAAGGATCAAAGTGTGATATTTATATTCTTATTTTGGTAATCTAGACCAACAACAGAGATGAATAGTATTTGAATTTGTCTTTCACTATTTGCATATAAGATTTTAGTCAATATCCATCTTAACAAATGAGTCCTCCTTTTATTTGGTAATTTTTTATTGATCTTTAGCTTTCAGTTGAGATTATCTATCAAAATATAGTAATGATATTCTAGGTTTCTTTTTTTATAGAAGCAATTGTTTCCAGTTGCTGATTATATCAAAATCTAATTTTGAATGCCAGTAGCATTAATTAATAACACACTGAAACTTAATAAAAATTCAGCTACATTACTCAATGAGAAGAACTAAATCAGTCATGCTTTTAGAAATACTGTTCTTAGGTAAACAAGCATGCATTTGATCCCAGAGTTGGATAAGTGAGTTTCCATATGGACAGCTATAACACTAGTTAGTCCTTTAGGAAACACTTCTGATCATTTTTTTAAGAACTGATTACTAGCAGAAAATTAATTTAGCAAACTGAAAAATGGATCATTTTAAGCTCCATATTCTTCATAGAGGCTTGACTTTGAAAAATATTAGTTATGTGATATTATAGTACAACGAATTATACCTTGATTACCTGTGCAGGACACTGTTTCGTCAGTTATCTTTATAATAACTGAATATCTGGTTATTAAAGACTAATCCCAACTTTAAATAATCTCATAGGCCTCATAAGCAACTGATTACTCTCAAAATACTTTTTCTTATTACTTGGTGTCTGTACCTGTCTCCCTAACCCTGAATATCTACTTTGTCTTCTACACCTACTTGAAAATCATGATAAATGCTTCACATTTACTCTAAATAGAAAAAAAAATCCTGGATTTTTATCAATCTGTACTTCACTCTCCATTTGCTTCCCATTATGGTAGAATTTTACAACTTAACAATTTCTCTGAGGGTCAAGATTACTAGCCTAGTTTTCCAATTGGCTACCTTCTTGATGTTGGAGTTTAGCTCTATCATTCGAATTCTGGTCTTATCAAAGTTCCATTTCTGGGGTCTCTTTGTTTGGGGTGACTTCAGGAACTGGGAATAACTCATCTAGGATGCAGTTTTAAAAAATCTAGAAGCTGGGAAATGGTGGCTAACACAGGAGGCTGAGATCTGAGCATCACAGTTTGAAGCCTGGCTGAACAGGAAAGCTAATGAGACTCTTCAATTAAGCAAAATAAGAAAAAAAAAAAAGCTGGAAGTGCTACTGTGGCTCAAGTGGTAGAATGCTAACCTTGAGCAAAAAACTCATTGACAGCAGCCAGGTCTTGAGTTTAAGCTCCAGGACTAGCACACACCCACAAAAAAATCTAGAGATATAATTAAAGGACAATATGCACATATCACCCGATGTGGAAGAAATAATTATATTGTCAAAGCTCATAGAACTCATAAATTTTATAGAGCATGATAGCCAATTTGCTCCATGAAAGTTAGGATATGTTTCTGACTTTAAGCATCACTATCCCACAATACTGTGAAATTTGTGAAATTACATAATCACTTAATCAAAATAACGAATTTGCACAATAAGTTTAAAAAAGGATGATCGTTTAGATCAGGAATAAATCAGAAAAATTAACTTAGTCAATGGTAATGGTACACCAAAAGACTAAGAAGAACAAATTAGAAATTATTTCTAAGAACTACACTCAGGTATCTTTATGTATTTTAAGAACATAACACTATGTTTCTTTCATAATAATAATACCTTCTATAATAATCATTGCCTAGTGTCAATTTATTGTTTTCACTTAAAATTTGGCTTCATTTGAAAAGTCACTAGTTATACAGGCCTTATTTCCATATGTTAAACAGAGCATTACCACCCACATTTATTTGCCTTGGTTGTCCTCTTTTTGACATTGGCACAAGTTAATTGCTAAGTAAAGATCATATGATTAACACCATCTATTGTGATGGCAGTAGACCATGTCATGTAAGAGCCTATTAGAACCCTACCTGTCACTTTTAGAGAACAGAAAACTGTTAAAAACTTCTTTGAAATGTTGATGACAAGGCTGGTAAGGTGGCTCCCTGGTAGAATGTTTGCCTTGCATGCCTGAGGCCCTGGGTTGGATTCCTCAGCACCACATAAGCAAAAAAAGCTGGAACTGGTGCTGTGGCTCAAGTGGCAGAGAGCTACTATTTTGGGGGTGGGGTGGGGTCCGGTCATGGAGCCTGAACTCTGGGCCTGGGTGCTGTCCCTCAGCTCTTCAGCTCAAAGCTAGCACTCTACCACTTGAGCCTCAGTGCCACTTCCGGCTTTTTTTCTTTTTGCTTATGTGGTGCTGAGGAATCCAACCCAGGGCCTCATGCATACAAGGCAAGCGCTCTACCACTGAACCACCTTCCCAGCCCAGAGCGCTACTTGAGCTGAAGATCTGAGGGATGTGCCCAGGCCCAGAGTTCAAGCCCCACAACCAACAGCAACAACAAAAATGTTGATCACATATGGTGATGTTACATTTCTGAGGCTGACACTAATGCAGTTAGCTATGTAAAGCTTTCTGCCTGACTATACTTTTACTGATTGTCTCTATGCTATGGAGGCTGCTAAGGATCTTGGATATCACCTTATGACACAAATATCCACTTTATGCTGCTGCTCTAGCTTATTGCAAGGGTGTGCAAGGATGCTTAATCCAGTAAAGTTTATAATGACTGATACCACAACTGATGACACTTTACATATATCTATGGGCCTCAGAAAAAGGGAAGATTTTGTTACCTAAAGTTTGTCTGGAAAAAAAAAGTGGAGCATTCCATAGCCAACTGATGCTTTCAAAAGCTACTTGAAATGAAATTTTCCTAGCTGGCCTTTATTTTAGAAAAGAGTTTTAACGCTGGTGTTTCAAAAGTCTGATATTCAACCTTTAGGTTGCAGCCTAAGAAAAACATGACCGCTCTTCCAGATGTGATTCCACTTGGAAGAACTGATTGTGAATGGTTAATCACACAGGGCAGGAAACAGATAACAGACAAGCAGAATGGCAATTTATACATTCCTAATGTCAAAGATATCTGGCAGGATAACTAGCACCTGACACTACACAGGATTCTGCCTCCCTGATGGGTAAATCAACCCTAGGCAACCAAATTACAGATCAGAAGCTGATATGTGTGTACTGGACCACAACGAAAACACTCTTATATTTGGGGATAACAAATATGTAACTTTTAACTGGTTAATGTGTGTGTGTGTGTGTGTGTGTGTGTGTGTGTGTGTGTGTGTATACTTGAAATCTATTTGCATCCAAATAATTGGTAACAGTCCTTAAAATTAGCCAGTTTCCCCCTTTTCTATACTGAAGAAATACTTGCATCTGCTATTATTTGGTTTAGATTTAGACAGGAAAATAAAGTACAAGGATATACAGGCAAGTTCACTCTTTCACTTATTACTTAAAGTAACTATGTGAATATTTGACATTGATGAATTTTAGAAGTACATCAGACTTCAGGATAAACCCTCTTCAACTTGACTATGCTGTAGAATGAATTGTATCCCCACTCAAGCTGTACTTAACAAACTTATATTGTACCCATATTAAGTATTGGAAAAGAACCCAGTATTAATTCTAACTTTCAAAAAACATATTGTTCAGGGAAAACAAGTGTAACCACACAAACCTTTCTATGTTTTCTTTTTTTAAAATAAGTTTTTTATTGTGAAAATACCGTACAGAGGGGTTAAAATTACATGATCAAGGTCATGAGTACATTTCTTATCAAGCATTGTTGCCTCCTCCTTTGTTTTTCCCCTACCATCCCTGCCCTTCCATCTCCAGAACTACCCCACACACAAAGTTGTAAAATTTGTTTTTTGACATAGGATCTTGTATATCTCATTGTTGCAATGGGTTCACCTGTATCACTGTTTTTTCTTTTCCCCTCCCCAAATTATGCCAACATCAAATACAGTGAAAACAGGGGTTATACCATGGGGGAGGGACATACAAAGCAACAAAAAAATTACCTTATAAATACATTAGAAAATATAGCAAGAAAGAAACCACTTGTGTCCTTATCTTGGGGTTCATTTTGCCTAACATCATCTTATCTAACCTTTTCTGCTTGTCTCAGGTGCTAGCAAAATTAGTTAATCACTTGTAGAAAACTAAAGCTAGATCCTTATATATCACCCTGCACTAGAATCAACTCCAAATGGATCAAAGACCTCGAAGTCAAAGCAGATGTTACAGGAAGGAATAGGAGAAACCCTAGGTCTCCCTGGCACAACCGAAATTTTCTTAAAAGAGACATAGAAACACAACAAATCAAAAAAAAAGGTTGGACAAATGGGATTGCATGAAGTTGCAGAGCTTCTGCATGGCAAAGGACATAACTAGCAAGATCAATAGAAAGCCCACAGACTGGGAGAAGATCTTCAAGAGCCATACAATGGACAAGGGTCTCATATCTAAAATATACCTGGAACTCAAAAACTTAAATCCCCCAACAACAAATCTTCTATGTTTTCTTTAAAATTTTTTATTGTAAAGGTGATGTATAGAGAGGTTATATTTACATGTCAGATAATGAGTATATTTCCTTTAGAATGGTATTACCCACTCCTTCATTCTCTTCCCCCTACAAGTTGTATAGTTCTTTTCCAACATAGTGTCTACTTGGCTTCACTGTTGAATTGGTTCACCCTTTGTCCCACTGTTTCTGTGCTACACTTCCCCTCCCCAAATCAGATAAACTTATATACAGGACAAAGGGAACAGAAATAAGAAAAACAAAAAAAATGATAGAGGAGAATAAAACAAAGAAAAAAAGGAAATAAAATAAAGTAAGTCTTTTAACTGTCTATTGGGTTTATTTGTAGATTTATAGACACCTTCTAATTATTACAAATGTCAGATACCAGGCAGCCTATGTTTCCTTGGTTCTGGCTTACTTTGCTTAGTATAATTTTTTTCCAAGTCCTATTATTTCTTTTTTTTTTATTTTGTTCTTTTTTTTAAAATTTAATTTTATTTTATTTGTGAACATACTGTACAGAGGGGTTACAATTACATGGGCAGGATAATGCGTACATTTCTTACCAAGCATTGCACCCTCCTCCTTTGGTTTACCCTTCACATCCCTTCCCATCCTCCCCCCTTCCCCCCCCAATCCCAACTATTATTTCTTTACAAATAAAACCATTTCACTCTTTCTGATGGAAGCATAGAATTTCATTATGTGTATATACCATATTCTCTTGATCCATTCATCCACTGAAGGACATCTGGAGTGATTCCATATCTTGGGTATATGGTAAACAATGCTGTAATGAGCATGGTCATGCTGGTGGCTTTAGTGCAGCATCGTTTGTGGTCAATTGGATAAACGCACAGCAGTTGGCTTGCTGGGTCATAGGGATGCTCTATGATTAGTCTTTTCAGGAACCTCTATACTGCTTTCCAAAGTGGTTGAACATAGTTTACCTTCCCACTGGCAATGTAGTAGGGTTCCCTTTTGGCCACATCTCTGCCAGCATCTGTTATTGTTAGTTTTCTTGAGATTGGCCGGACTAACTGGGGTGAGGTAGAACCTCAATGTTGTTTTGATCTACATTTCTTTTATGGCCAGAGATGTGTCTATTGCCATTCTTGTTTGTTATTTATTTCATAGTCTTATTTAGCCCATTTATTAATTGGGTTGCTGTTTCTTTGAAGATTTGTTTTTTGGGGGCTTAGTTTTTTGAGCTCTGTGTTTATTTTAGATGTGAGGCTCTTGTCTTCTTCCATTCTGGAGGCTTTCTTGTTATGTTTCTGTGTCTTTTTCCATGCAAAACAATTCAGTTTGGTGCAATCCAGTTTATCAAGTAATCGTTTGATTTGTTGTGATTCTGGATCTTTACCTAGGAAGGTTCAACGTGTGCCAAGGAGCCCTAGTTTTTTTCCCCTATTCCTTACTGTAATATTTTCAGGTCATCTGATCTTATATTGAGGTGTTTGATCCATTTGTAGTTGATTCTGGTGCAGGGTGATATATAAGGATCCAACTTCAGTTTTCTGCTCATGTATAGCCAATTCTACCAGCACCATTTGCTGAAGAGGCTGTCTTATTCCATCCTGTGTTTTTGGCTCCCTTATCAAAGATTGTGTGTCTATACGACTGTGGGTTCATTTTTGGGTCTTTGATTTTATCTCATTGGTCCTCAGGCCTATTCTTGTTCCAGTATCGAGCTGTTCTTATTACTTCAGCTTTGTATTTGTATTTGAAGCTTGGTATTGATATTCCCTCACACTGTTCATCTTGCTAAGGATTTTTTTTTTGCTACTCAGGGTGTTCTATTTTCCATATGAATTGTTGGATTGCATCTTCTATTTAATTAAAGACCGTTGTTGAGATATTGATGGGTATGGCATTGCATTTAAAAATAGCTTTGGGCACTATTGCCATTTTCACAATGTTAATCCTTCCAATGCAGGAACATGAAAGATTTTTACCCTTCCTTAAATCTGCTTTAATCTCCTTTTTCAGATTTTTAAAGTTTTTATCATAGAGATCCTTCATCTCTTTGGTTAAGTTTATTCCTAGGTTTTTGGGGTTTTTTTTTGAGGCTATTATGAAAGGAGTTGCTTTCCTGATTTCAGCCTTGTTCTTCTCATTGTTGGCATACAGAAAAGCTATTGATTTTTGTGGGTTAATTTTATACTCTGCAACTTTGCCAAAGTTTCAGATTAGTTCAAGTAATCTGAGAGAGGAATCTGTGGGGTTCTTTAAGTATAGGATCATGTCATCTGCAAAGAGGGATAATTTTACTTCTCTCCCTATTTGAATTCCCTTTATGTTTGTCTCTTGCCTTGTTGCTGTAGCTAGTAATTCCAGTACTACAATGCATAGGAGTAGAGAAAATGGACATCTTGTCTTTTTCCAGAATTTAGAGGAAATGGTTTTAATGCGAGTTGTAGGCTTGTCATATTCAGCCTTTACTAAGGAATGTTCCATGGATTCCTAGCTTCTCCTGAGCTTTTATCATGAAGGGGGATTTTGTCAAATGCTTTTTCTCCATCTGTTGAGATGATCATATGGTTCTTGTCCTTGCTCCTATTGATGTGTTGAATTACATTAATTGACTTGTATATATTGAGCTTGCTTTGCATCCTAGAATGAATTCTATTTGATCACAGAGTATGATTTTTTTTTGTTACTGGTTGAATTCAGTTGGCCAGAACTTCATTGAGAAGTTTTGCATCGATGTTCATCAAAGAGATGGGTCTATATTTTCCTTTCTTTGATGAGTCCCTATCTGGTTTTTGGATGAAAGTTATGCTAGCTTCATAGAATGAGTTTGGTAGTGATCTTTCTCTTTCAATGTTATTGAAGAATTTGAGGAGTATTGAAGTGAGTTCTCCTTTGAAGGCCTTATAGAATTCAGCTGTGAAATCATCTGGTCCGGAGATTTTCTTGGATGGGAGGTCTTTTATTGCCATTCCTATTTCCTTATTTATTATGGGTCTATTTCATTGGTTTACATCTTCTTGGTTTAGTTTGTGTATATCAATATTTGCTAGGAATTCATCCATTTTCTTCCAGAGTCCCCAATTTGATAGCATAAAGGTTTGCAACATACGCTTACAATGTACTGGGTCTTGCTTGTTTCTGTCATGATGTTCCCATTCTCACATCTAATTTTATTTATTGTTTGGATGTATTCTCTTTTATATCATCAGATTTTCTAAGGGTCTGTCAATTTTGTTAATTTTTTCAAAGGATCAATTCTTCGTTTTGTTCATTCTTTTTTTTTTTTTTTGGTCTCTAATTCACTTATTTCTGGTTTAATTTTGATTATTTGTTTCTACCTACTTGCTTGGAGTTTGCCAGGTTGATCTATCCAGAGGTGAGAGTGGTGTATTAAAGTTATCATCCATCAATGTGTTTGGATCTATGTGTGTTTTAGGGTGAGTAGTATTTGATGAAATTGGGTGCTCCAGCATTTGGAGAATAGATATTTAGAAGTTTTATATCCTCCCATAGGAGAGATCCTTTCATTAGTATTTTAAATCCTTCTTTGTCTCTTCTCACTAATTTTATTTTGAAGACTTTTTTTAAATCTGATATTAGTATTGAAACTCTGGCCTGTTATTTTCTTGATAGATTTTATTCCAGCCTTCTGCTTTCAGAATGTGATTGTTTTTCTGGGCTGAGTGTAACTGCCTCCCCTTGGGTGGGCCTTTTGTTTTCCACCAGAGGGGGATGATGCAAGGCCCCTTTTCAAAAATGGAGCAGCCTTTCCTACAAGTGTTTTTGGCCAGGTATTCTGGCAGACTCTTGCCGCTGTCAAAAATCACATTCTTCTCAGGTAGAGGGAAGAGTTCCCTTCCTGATGCTGTTCTCTGGGAGGGAGGGAAGATGTCTTTTGTGGGGTACTCACACTTCCCCTTGGCGTTTTGGGCCTTTGGGGATGTGAGGCGATGTCTCTGCCATCCCCATGTGGCAGACTGGACTGTGGGCTCCCATTCCTGGTCTTTAAATTCGAGCTGAAGGTATGTGGAAAGCCTGCAGGCTAGGCTGGCACCACAGCAGCCATGGCTACTGGCGTCACTGCCAACACCACTGCTGGTGGGTGCTTAATTCTGTCTTCTCATGCAGGTGGTTTATAATTTTCTTCTTTGTTCTTAATCTTTGTATATTTATAGTTTACTTGGCGTGACTCTCTAGACATGGGTAGCCTGATGGGACCCTAAAACTCTGACTTTCTGGAGAGAGCTTAGTTGGTTCCCTGTTATCTTCTACCATCTTCTCCACACAAACCTAAGTTCCAACAGCGATAGTAATGCTCGCTAATAATATATGATGCATTAAGGGTAAAGAATAAAACTATGCAATTTTGAAATTAATTTGTAGAGAAGGAAAACCTGAGTTGACTTGGAAAAAAGAAATTCTTTCAGATTGTCAGCAGGAATGGACTTCATACAGTAGTTAAGATAATAATACCAAGTTTGGATTTGCAAATTATTGCACACCCTAAGGTTTCTTGACTGGAATATGGAAACATCCCAACATCATTAGAAATATAGTTTTAAACATCTGGAATGAGCTTGTTTATTTCATACTAACTTGAATATACAAGGAATACTTTTATAGCTTTATAATACAAATCTAAATACTTACCCCATTTAGATTTCTAATGTATTTCAGACTCACTAAGACCAAAGCAGCCCATATCTAAATCTAACTAGCTAATTGGAGAATTTGATACAATTTGCATTTCTGCTTTATTGCTCTATCAATGCAAATTCTGCAGAGTTGGTAATATTGGCTTTCAGGCGATGAAAACTAGAAAAAAAGACAATCATTGATTTATTTGCTTTTGAATGTGCATATTTTAAATTTTAATAAAAGTGCCACATTTCTACTGTTTCAAAATACTTTATAACTAGGGTCAGAGAATTACTAATTTTATGCTTTTAACATGTTAATGCTAAGCATATGCTGCCTAACTCTTCCTTGTTTCCAATTGCTAACTCCAACATTATCCTTTTCTCTAAAGTGATTTCACTGCAATACCTAGAAAAAGTATATGAAATACGAAATAGGCACCATTATTATCTGCACTTTATGGACCAGGAAACCGATGTGAAGATGTCAAGTAACTTGCTCAAGGCCACACTGTCATTAAATAGTGGAGTTGAGATTCAAACTCAGTGTAGACTAGCACTGTATTTGCCATGTTTATAACACTTTGAGAAAATATGCTAGACCCAAGGAAGAGTAGAAAGGAAAGGAACTGAAGAGAAAAGAAATTATTAGATTTTTCTGGTCTGTCTTGAAAATGAGAAAAGAGAGAAAAAATGATAACTTGGATGAATAGATAGATGCATAGCACTGGATTCAATTATGGATACTTCCAGGAAAAAATAAACCTCATCTGTAGTGAGACATTGGAATCACATAAAAAGCTTCTTATCCACTGAACCTTGGATATGACTGAAATTATTTTTTCAGGTTGCGATTTTCATAAAATTGTAGCATAGTTCAATTATAGGAAAGAAAAAAGAAACAAGAAACTTTATTGTAATTGAGGCTGTGGGCTAAGTAATGATAGATATTTCCAAAGAGCAGCACAAGGCACATTTGATAAATAAGCAAACTAAATCACAGAGAGGTTAAATGGTTCACCTGTGACATCTAAGTCCTGTTCTGAGTCTTTCATTATGTTTATCCAGCCTAATCATGTATCAAGGATCTTCAAAACTAATTCTTAGAAGGCCTGTATTTTTTTCTGACTTTTTAAAATGTTTGGCTTAACTATTTCCTCAAACAATGAAAATTACACATTTTAAAAATGTTTGGCTTAACTATTTCCTCAAACAATGAAAATTACACATTTTTCACATTGTTTTAAAAATGCACAACAAAATAATATCTATAATTTTATCAGTTAGGTCTAACAATGAAAATCAAGCTGAATTTCTTTAAATTTTTAATGCCTTTTATTACCTTTGGGTACTTGTGTGAATGGGAGTGATTTTTATATTGTTATTTTCTATTTAAACTACTATAACAAAGCTTTGAAATATAAAGTTTTTAATCAATTCTTGACAGCTCTTCAGGCTAAAAATAAAACTTTGAGTCATTGGATCAAAAGTCTATACATATCTCTCATTCTTGATATAAATTGTCAAATGCTTTTCAGAAAAGCCATAATAGTTTGTACTATAGTTATTTTTGGAAGAATTAAAATACATAAAAGCAAAAATTTTCTCTTCGGGACTCTCCAAAGGTAGATCTGTGGTTCTCAATTGAGTTTTGTTTTTACAGCTTTTAAAATAACAACATATATTGCACTCTGTCATTCATTCAGGGAACAAGAATTTTGTTCTGTTATCTAAAATTTGACCTCAGTTGGCCTATACTATTGCTAGACAGAAAAAAAAACTGTTTCATTATTTATTATTGCATTTAAAATATGTTTGTATCTAGCTTGCCACAATGATTTTTGTGATTTTTTTCAGCAAGTTAATATCCCATTAGTCTTTCTACAAGAAAATGCACTAAAAGTAATTCCTCTGTGATTCACCAAATTATCTTCCTTCTTTCCCTCCCTCCTTCCTTCCTTCCTTCCTTCCTCCCTCACTACTTCCTTCCTTCCTTCCTTCCTTCCTTCTTTTCAAAACTCTTTTATAAGTGGAATTATGATCGTCATCACTAAAGTAAGTGATTATAGAAGCACTCTTACCACTTATATGATCTAATGCTCATCTTTGTATTAGGGATAAGAACACCCAAATGTAATGATAAACTAATTTTTTCAGATAACACCAGTCTATTACTTCTAGTATTATTTCAAGCTGTTTTTCAAGTAGAAGAAACAGAGAAGTCTGCTAATTATTTCTCACCCTAACATTAGTGGATTAATTTTGTTGAGCACTATTAAAGTTGATGTGAGTGATTAAAAGATAGGTGTGATTTCTCTGTAATAAGCTAGCCTTCAAATGCAAAAGTACAAATGCTTGTTTAGGTTATAAAGTGAATGAAAACACACATAACAAACTTCTAAATCACAATCTATTTCATCCTCAAAATTCCAGAAAAATTGTTTAAAACTTCTACACATAATTTGCAAATATTTTATACCTTAGTAGGTGGAATTTTAATCTGAACTTTAAATGCTGTGTTTATTTGTTCATCTTTGTTTACTCTTCAACTCTGTTAAAACTATGCAAAGTTAATTTTCTTTTCTTTTTTTTTTTTTTTTTGTCGGTCATGGGGCTTGAACTCTGGGCTTGGGCGCTGTCCCTCAGCTCTTCAGCTCAAGGCGAGCGCTCTACCACTTGAGCTACAGCATCATTTCTGGTTTTCTAGTGGTTTATTGGAGATAGGAGTCTCACGGTCTTTCCTGCCCGAGCTGGCTTTGAACCATGATTCTCAGATCTCAGCCTCCTGAGTAGCTAGGATTACAGGCGTGAGCCACCAGCGCCCGGCCCAAAGTTAATTTTCTATCTGAATTTAAACCCAACAAAATAATAAACTGACAACATACATACAATATTCTTTCTTTTTTTCTATCTTTCTATTTTTTACAGTTTTAGGTACTTCTTAGTATAAGATAAACACCAGGAGTACAATGTGTTTTAGAGAATGAAGTTTACTCTTTCTCAATAAGAAGCAAAAGCTTAGATTTTTTTTTAAAATGCCTCAAAATACATATACAGTAAATGGTAGATATGTGATTATAATCTGAACTCTTAACTACAACAATAACATATTTTATGTATCATATAAAAATTGTTTCATGAGAACACACAACCATCTCTGGAAAATTCACTAAGTAGAAACATGTGATAAAGCAAGGCTGAAATGCAAGTTCAAAGGTTTTTCTCAGGGGAGGTATCCATGTGAACACCTGTGAGCATCTGTAGTTGAAACATAGCTCCTCTGAGTTAAAATCATTGTTCTACTAACTGATACCACCATTCACTAAGCCTTAATTTCTATAGCTGAGTTCAAAATCCAGTACCATAAGAAAACACAAAGAAAAGAGAGAAAGATAAAGGAAAAGAAAAATAAAATTGTTTCTGGTAGATCCAAGGGAGGTTTATTTTTTAAAGCTGAGTAAAAAAACACAAAGTAAAGACAAATATATAGAAGTTAAAAAAGAAATACAAGTTGGGTACAAGTTAGCCTATAATCTTAGCTATTCAGGAACCTGCAATCTGAGAATCATGGCTCAGAGCCAGCCCAGGCAAGAAAGTCCATAAGACTTTTATTTCTAATTAACTACCAGAAAACCAGAATTGCTATGGCTTGAGTGTTAGGCTTGAGTGATAAAGCTCAGAGACACTGCCCCAGCCCTGAGGTCAAGGCCCAAAAGCAACCAAAAATGAACAAACTAACTAAAACATATTCACAAGTTGCCCTAAAAGGAAAGAGCATATCCACTGTAAACATATATGATTATTACAAACTTTTAACACCTTGGGCAACGTAAAGTTTTTATAGGCTTGAAAAAGTTAAGTCCTCAGTTTATTTACAAAAAATAACAAGAAATATAGGACAATCATTTAAAACTGAATGCTCTTAAAATATTAAGCAACACATCTAAGGAATTCATTAGTCACAGAAGACATGATGATAAAATTAGGAGAGAGAACTAAATAATTTCTAGATGCATATGACCTGCCAAATTGAACCAAGATGATACTAAAAACATGAAGCTGAAGTTCTTAAAGAAGGTAAAAATGGAATATTCAAGCAATGGTATCAAGAAAGTTGTTTTCCATGAGGAAAAAAAAAGAGGATGAAGTTGGACTCTATAATACACCATAAACAAAATTAATTCAAAGTTGATTACATCTACATGAGCTATTTAGATTTTAGAAAGAGAAAATAAAACTAGCATAGGAGAAAAGAGTATTTTAAATATTTCTTAAATGAGGAAAAAACAAACATAAAGAGAAATATGTTTTTGTTTTTGTATTTTTTTATTGTGAAAATACCATACAGAAGGGTTACAGTTACATGAGCAAGGTAATGAGTACATTTCTTATCAAGCATTGTTGCCTCCTCCTTTGTTTCCCCTTCCCATCCCTTCCCATCTTCCTCCCCACCCCCCTATGTTTTTGTTTTGTTTTTTATTGTTCCTGGGGCTTGAACTCTGGGCTTGGGCACTATCCTAAGTTCTTCAGCTCAAGGCAAGTGCTCTACCAGTTGAGCCACAGCAGTTAATTGGAGATAAGAGTCTCACAGACTTTCCTATATAATAGTATTCTGGAGCGCTGGGAAAGGAGCCAACAGCCCAAGTGTGTCCCTGTGTGAGCCACCAGAGCCGTCAGAAAGAGTTGTCCTGCTTGCTTAAATGGGTGTGCTAGCCAATGTATATCACAGGCAATGGTAGTATTAGGCTTTCTGTGTGAGTAGTTTGAAAGTCAAATTTCCACTACTATTAGTAGAACTATACTGATGGACAATAAGAAATAAATGTGAGGCAGTGATGAGAATATGGGAAATTAAATGAATACTCTGTATATCATAATGGTAATTATTACCGACACTTATTATACCCAGTATACCTCCCTTTTTTCTTATTTCTATGTCCACATTTGATAATATATGTAAGGTGTTCTTAAAATATAATGGATGACTTTAATTTTAATTTGATTTAAACTTATGTAGTAGACCGGAATATATGAGGCAGTTTAACATTTTCATTGGGAAAGATGTTATTTGCATATTTACACAAAGTTTATTTTCAGTGCCTTTTAAGTTTTTTTCCTCTGGTTGTGGAGCTAGAACTCAATGCCTGAGCTAAGCACTGTCCCTGAGCTTCTTTGTGATCAAGGCTACTGCTCTACGATTTGAGCCACAGTGCCACTTCTGATTTTTGAGTAGTTAATTGGAAATAAGAGTTTCACATGGACTTTTCTGCCCAGATTATAGGCAAACCACTATCCTCAGATCTCAGCCTCCTGAGTAGCTAGGATTATAGGTGTGAGCCACCAGAACCCAGCTTCAGTGCTTTTTAGAGAAGAAAATAAAATTAATATCAACTTTTGTTGAAGGTAAAACAATGTGTTGAGTCAGCTTGAAGTAACACTTTTAAAAGCAATTATAAATAACTTTTACAATTTCCATTAAACAATACTAGATAAGTCAATATTTCATGGAAAAAATTTTCATATTTATTCTAGGCTTGTGTCTATATTGCTTGCTTTTTATCTAGCATATGTCTGCATGACTATAAATGATTACTTTGTCGTAACAGTGTTGTTATTTCTAGCAATTCTTACGTATTCAGTAAATAAATCAGACAAATTAGAACAGGAACACATTATTTCTAAAAACATTTCAGTAGACTTCTTGGTGGTAGGGTAACTAGGGTAGCTGCTGGATTTATTTTTTTATAACAAGTGGGCAAAAAAAATCCCAATCTGAATATAAATTCTGAGTGTACAAATAATTATCATATTATTCTGAATATTAGTAAAATAATCAGTCATACCCAACATGGTAGGTATTATATGCTTTCCATGATTTATATAGGCTGGCTAAATTTAGGTAAAGCTATTAACTTGGAAGATTAAAAACATCATGGGTAGTCAACTATGAAATGTGGTTCTTATGAAGGCAATAACATCAGGAAGCTTGATCATAGTGAAATTCCTCTTTTTGGAAATGTACTATAGGCTTTTAAAATGATTAAATCACTTAATGACAAAGTACAATTATCAACATACTGTTTCTAGAGATATTATAGTGTAACACAAATTAAAACAAACAGGATGAAATTATTTTTCCTCTGTTTTCACCACTCATGTTCTAATTTCAAGCACTTAAACCATAGATCCATAATATAGGAACTGATTAAATATATTTGCTGTCTCTAAGATATCACTGTCTTCTCTAAAAACCTAAACAAATTATCTTATTTAATCATCTTAATAATCTTAATTAGATTCATATCTGTAATCTGGCTGAAGAAGAATTAGATTGAGACCTGCCTGTGCTAACAAGTGAGTTTAAGGCCATCCCTAGGCTTTATAGTGAGACCTTGTCTTGAAAAAATAATCCTACTGTATCTTGCATACATGTTTATCTAATTTGGGGAAGGGAAGGCAAATAATAAAATGGTGAGACAAAGGATAAAGTGTGAACCAATGCAACAGTGATATTCACATGATACTATATTGGAAATGAACTTTACAACACTGTGGGGAGGGGGAGCCTGGGGAGAGGGAAAGTGGGAGGGAACAAGGGAAGGGTAACAATGTTTGACAAGAAATGTACTCATCACCTTACTTATGTAACTGTGACTCCTATGTACTTCGCCCTTACGATGAAATAAAATAACAAAACTAGTAAATAAAAGTTCACTGTTTTTATTTTTACAAATAAGGAAATGTGCAGTTAAAACAGAAATGTTATATAATTTGTCTAAGATCAAGTAAGAAGTGAGTAAACAGCAGTTCCATGATTTTTATTTATTCTTATTTAAGTATCACCATGCAATGTTACTCTCATTTAAATGCTCAATCTCATAACCCAACTGGTCAAATAAACTCTTTTTCATATAATCTCCTTTATTTCTTTGTCTAAGTGAGTTATTTTTAACAAATTATAAACAAATAGATATTTATAATATTTAAATGTTTTAATATATCTCTATGTATTTCTGTAGCATGGGCACATTTTAAAATATAACAAAGTATTGTTAAATCTAAGAATTTACTCATATTTGTCAAATAATAGTGTGGATTCCCATGATTGTTCTCAAACTCTATGGCCTTTGTATCAAACTATCTGAAGTGCCAAAATTTACATAGTTCGTATGATTATGTGATCTCTCTTTCTCTCTCCCTCTCTCTCCCTCTCTCTCTCTCTTCTCTCTTTCCAGAGCTGAGGACCAAACTCAGGGGCTCTTCTACTGAGCTAAATCCCCAATCCCTATTGTGATTTCTTAAATTCCAATAAATCTGTGATTCCCACTCCTGCTGCTTTTCGAGGATCTTTATAACAGAAAAAGTATCATTGTTCTGTAGAGCAATCCAAACTCTGGAGTCTGATGTTATATCTTGTGGTATATCTAATGCTGAGATCCTTCAGCATACTCCCCTGCCCTTCTCTTCCCTATAAATAGGTGTGACATAGAGAGTCTTAGAAATAATTTAGGAGTTTCTGGGGCTTTGTTGCTGTTTTTTTTTTTTTTTGGTCCGGTCGTGGGGCCTGAACTCTGGGCCTGGGCGCTGTTCCTCAGCTCTTCAGCTCAAGGCTAGCACTCTACCACTTGAGCCACAGCATCACTTCCGGCTTTTTGCTTATGTGGTGCTGAGGAATCGAACCCAGGGCCTCAGGCATGCAAGGCAAGCACTCTACCACTGAGCCACCTTCCCAGCCCGCTGTTTTGCTTTTTCCTCATTTAGTTTAAAAAAGTATGCAGTGGTTACAGAGCCAGGATGTGAAGCTATATGGCTCTGGAATCTGGGATTTTAGTGACTATGGGGCACATCTCTCTAAACTCTCATGTTCCTTCTACATTGAGCTGTTCCTCCTTTGAGTCGCCTTTTCAATATTGGAATATTGTCATAGAAACTTGGTCTTCCTTAATGAGGACACCACAGTATTTTGTATAAAATATCTTTAGTAATACTTATCACATCTCAAGATACTAAAACATTTTTATTATATATATCATGATTAATCATTAAAAATGAAAAGATAAGCATTCATTTCTGCATCTTCTTTTTCTTGTTTCCCTCTTTCTTTCTTTCTTTCTTTCTTTCTTTCTTTCTTTCTTTCTTTCTTTCTTTCTTTCTTTCCTTTCTTTCTTTCTTTCTTTCTTCTTTCTTTCTCTCTCCTTCCTTCCTTCCTTCCTTCCTTCCATCCTTCTTTCTTTCTTTCTTCCTTTCTTCCTTTCCTTTCCTTCTTTCTTCCAATTCTTTTTTTTTAATTCACATTTTTTTTATTTTTATTGGGAACATACTATACAGAGGGGTTACAATTACATGGGCAAGATAATGAGTACATTTCTTATCAATCATTGCAGCCTCCTCCTTTGTTTACCCTTCACATCCCTTTCCAGCCTCCCTCCCAATCCTCCCCCCACCACCAAAGTTGTAAAGTTCGTTTTCGACATGATAACTTGTACTTCTCATTGTTGCAACAGGTCCACCTGTATCCTTAGACAACTTGATTTTCCCCTTCTCCTCCACAAATTATACCGACATAAAATATAGTGAAAGCAGGGGTTATACTGTGGGGGAGGGATATACAAAGCAACAAAGAAATAATCTTATAAATGGGTTAGAAACAAATGCATGAAAGCAAAAAAAAGCATTTCAATACATATCTAAGGGTTCATTTTCCTAACATCACATTATCTGACCTTTTCTGCTTGACTCATACATATACTAGATATTGCAAATAAGGGAAACCATGGGACCTATGTTTCTTTGGGCTTGGTTTACTTCACTTAATATAATTTTTTCCAAGCCTTTCCATTTCCTAACAAATGGGGCAATGTCATTCTTTCTGATGGAGGCATAGAATTCCATTGTGTATATATACCACATTTTCTTGATCCATTCATCTACTGAGGGGCATCTGGGTTGGTTCTATATTTTAGCTATGGTAAATAATGCTGCATTAAACATAGTTGTGCTGGTAGCTTTAGTGTGGTCTTGTTTGTAAACATTTGGGTAAATGCCCAAAAGTGGGATTGATGGGTCATAGGGGAGCTCTATGTGAAGTCTTTTGAGGAACCTCCATACTGCTTTCCAAAGTGGTTGAGATTCGATCTTCTGCATGGTCTAACCTGCTGTCAAGACTTTCTACTTTGTTTTTCATTTCTTTTCCTTCTAATTGGTCAGCTTTGATGGCTTCAAATTCTTTGTTGAAGCTTTGTTTTAGATCTTGTATGAACTTCTTTACTTCCTTAATTTGGTGTTCAGTGTTTATTCTCAAATCACTTAGTTCATTGGTTATGGTTTCTTTGGACTCCCATTCCTTCTGTTGGGTTCCATTCAGCATTCCCTATGTGGTCTCCCTGATTTCCTTCAGCTCTCTGTTAATGGATCCCATGAATGCCTTTAGTGATCTTTGTGTATTCTCATCCTGCTCTTTCAATTCCTGTATTACTCTTTGCTTAGCTTCCTCCCGCTCCCATTTATGCCATTCCTGTAGTTCTCTTTGAGTGTTCTCAGCCTGTTCACGCCATTCCTGCCTTTCTCTTTGAGTATTCTCAAGCTGCTCTTGCCAATTCTCTATCAGTTTTTGAGTAGCTTCCTCACGCTCATGATATTCCTGTATAAACCTTTGGATTGCCTCCTATCTCTCCCTATCAAGCTCATACAGAGTCCTTTGTAGGTTTTCAATCTTTTCCTGCATTGACCTTTTGTTTGCCTCCTCTCTCTCCCTATCATGCTCATACAGAGTCCTTTGTATGTTTTCAATCTTTTCATTTGTCATGTTTTCCAGCAGTGTTTGTAGAGCTACTTGGGAACTCTACTCTGGATTATTCATTATCTGTTCTGTCCCCTGATTATCATGAGTGGGAGTTGAGATACCTGGACTTGCCATTTTTCTTGTGTTTTTCCCACTTACTCTGTCCATTTGGGATGAAAATAACACCTGTTTTGTGCTAGAACAGTATCTTAAGGCAAGCATCAACCAAAGTCTGAATTTGCACAGTCAATAGTCTGCAGATACAATCTAGTTCAACAGATACATCTATTCAACATCAAACAACTATATATTAATGTGCTACGAACTGCAAAGAAGAATTTGGAAAACCAGAAATTATTAGGGTTAGGGAGAGATGTGGGTAAAAAATAGGAATAGAGTGATGTGGGAAGGCACAGGGAGAGTTAACTAAGTCCTAATCTCAAAGTAGGAAATAGGTTGGATAGGATAAAAGTAGAGAGAGAGAAAAAAAGAAAAAATAGAAAGGGAAAAGAACAGAGACCAGAAAAAATAGAAAAGTAAAAATTAATAATATTATTCAGAGAAGAACGTGAATATAATGAGAGAAGGGGAGGGATATAAAGGAGATGTGAAAAACTTAAAAATACTTAAAATATTATATAGGTATAAAGAGGTAGTACTGTTATTAAGGAATTTAAGTCTCAGAGATTTTGAATTGAGTAATAAATTTGTGGATTAAGTGTGTACACAATGGGGGATAGGGTCTAATAGTCAACTACGGGTTTATCTGAGGATGTGCAGAACAACAATTAAGTCACATAAAGAGGAATGAAAGAGAAGAAAAGGTGAAAAGGATAAGAAAGGAAGAAAAAAATCAGAAGTTCAGTAGAGCTAAACAAAAAACAAAAAGAAAATTTGTTTTAATAAAAAGAAAAAAGAAAAGAAAGAAAAACGCACACACACATGTATCCCTAAAATAAAAATTATAAGAGGAAAAAAAAGTTACTAGAAAACAATTTTTTTCAAAAAAGGTAAAAATTAAAAATTAAAAAATGTTTTAGAAAAGAAAAAAAAATTTTTTATAAAAGGTACCAAAAAAAAAAGAAGAAGAGAAAAAAGTTCTTTGATTTTTTTGGAGGGGTGGGAAAAATCCTGTATCTCCCTTGTGTCCGTAACCAGGCTCTTGTTGGAGTCTCTGGTCTGCTTGTGGTCCTGTGGCTTGGTTGGTTTCTTAAGTCAGTTTGTTTGAACAGGTAGAAAAAATGCTCTGCTTTACCCAGGATTTTGCGATCCTCCTCCCAGGTTAGTTTAGTGGGAGGCAGATCTGCTTTGAGTATCACAAAAGAGGGAGATGGCTTTTTCTTCAAGTTTGGAGATGCTGTGATGAGGCTAGGTTCTGGGTAGAGTTGAGGCCTTTCAGCAAACAGTAGCTTTTCCCAGGGTTCTGGTTTGTGAGAAACACAGAGCCCAGCCTGGAGCCATTCTCAGGGTTTCTGTTTACTGAATTTCAATTGATTGTCCAGGCTGCTAGAGGGAGGGGCAGCCTCTGGCTCTGATTACCCAGTGAAGAAAGCCACTCCTAGGGCTGGCGCCCGAGCTGGGTGACTTTTTTCTGGGTGGAGCTGAGTCTGGCAGGTCACACAGCCGTTAAGTTCTCGTGACCTGCTAAATGACTCGTTTTATTCCAAGGCTTGAGTTGGAGCTAGCAGCTCCTCTGAGCTTTGTCGGTATCCAAGATGGAGATCTCCGGTACTGGTGGGGGGAGGAGTGGCCTTCCCTCCTCTGCTCCCTGGGAAGGAGTGAGGATGTCAGGCTTCTACTCATGCCAAGTCTTGGTTCCTGGGTCATCTCTGGTCTGCGAACTGCAGGATGAAAATGTCTGCCCACTGCGTCTGGCTCCTTCATCCTGGACTCTCTGTGATTCAGATATGGTGGTTACGGCCGCAGCCGCCACCGTTGCCGCCGCCGTGGCGGCTGCTGGCAAGTGCTCAGAGCTGTCTCCTTGCCTGGATTTTCCCTCTCTGGCCTAACTCTCTGTCCTGTGATGGTACACTTGGTGTGATTCTCTGGCTTAGGACTGTTCACTGGAACTCTAAAACTGCTTTCTATGCAAGAGCTTGTTTAGCCTCCAGCTTCTCCTCTGCCATCTTCCCAGAACTCTCTCTTTCTTCCAATTCTACGGCTTGAACTCAGGCCCTGTATTTTGTCCCTGAGCTTCATTTGCTCAAGGCTAGCATTCTACCACTTGAGCCACAGCTCAACTTCTGGCTTTTTTGGTGGTTTAGTGAAGATAAGAGTCTCATGGATTTTCCTGCTCTGGCTGGCTTTGAAGTATAATCCTCAGATCTCAGGCTCCTGAATAGGTAGAATTACCAGTAGTAATCACTAGTGCACAGCTTCATCTCTGCTTCTTTGATAGCTACTCAAAGTCTGAGAATAGTGTGGAAATTTGTGAGGAACTAAATGAATGTGGGGTTGACTGAAATGGAAATACTTAAAAATGTATACCATAGAAGGAATGGGACTTCAGACTGATGCTGTCTGTTTAAAATAGCCATGATAGCTGAGCATGATGATGTGTTCTTTCATTCTCAGTCACTCAGAAGGCAGAGACAAAAGAGCCATGACTTCCAGCTATCCCTAGCAAAGTTAAGAAACCATATCTCAAAAACAACAAAGGAAAAGGCTATGGGCATGCCTCAAATAGGAGAGTGTATGTCTAGACTGTCCAAGGCCCTGTGTCCCATCCCCTGTGTTCTGTCTTCAATACTACAGTAATAAATGAACAAAAATATAAACAAACAAATTTCCAATTACCTATTATGTATTAAGGGAAAATAAATCATAAAATCATTTTCTCTTTATGAATGAAAATAAGCAACCTTGGCTAATTTAAGATGGAATTCATCACAAAAGCAGAGTTCTGAAAAGTAATATCAGGTTAAAGTAGCAATTTTGGAGATGGGAAATCTTGCAAAGCATTCACTGATGCTGACACAGAATTTCAGGAGCAGTCATGATGCTGCCAATGGGAAGGAACTAACTCTCATGTCCTATTTTATTAAAACCTGCTCAAAATGCAATTTCCAGAGAAGGAAAAATAAATCATCCAAACTTAATGTTATCCTTGCCTTAGGCAGAGGGAGAACAGGGTTCCTAGGTTTTCTTTGGAAGAAGTTGTCTCATCCTATGGAAAAGAGACAATTTCTTCCAAAGGAAATTGCCCTTGAGGAAGAACAATTAAGTTTTAAGTTCCTCTATAAAATTTCCAGGACTACTAATACTTTCAATATATTTCTGAATTGCCTGCCTAGGCTGAGGATGCAGCCAAGAACTAGACGAATATAAAAATCTCTTCGGTACAAGTGTAGTAATAGTTCCCAAATGGCAAGTTGTGTCATAGAAATGTATGACAGAAGTAACTCAGCCTGAATATTCAGTGTTATTCCTTAAAGAATAGCCGTTAAGTCCAGACACCAGTGGCTCCTACCTATAATCCTAGCTACTCAAGAGTCTAAGGATCATGGTTTGAAGCTAGCTGGGGCAGGGAAGTCCCTGAGACTTTATCTCCACTTAACCAATGAAGGGCCAGAAGTCTGTGGCTCAAGTGGTGGAATTCCAGCTTTGAGCAACTAGAAAAGCTCAAGGACAGTGCCCAGGCCCTGAGTTTTAGCTCTAGGACTGGCACCCCCTTCCTCACCTGACACGAATACCCATGAGTTACCTAAAAATTGGAGGAATGAAATAAGCATCAAGGAAAGGAATAAAATCTCTGATGCAGTTCAGAGACAAACCCAGTATTAATGTAATCCAGAAAGAAAGCAACTGGATCTTGTAAACAGCAAGAGAATCTTTCTCCTTCATTTGATGTAAATGAGAAAGGAGAATTACAAAAGGGTTTAATCTGGAAAAGTGACATCCCAGTTACACAGCAGTCATTCTGAGGGCAATAAGAAGAATGCTTTTGATGTAACAAGAGTAGAAACAAGGAAATTAAATCTACTCCTGGTCTAGGCAATTGAGATAAATGAAGTGATTTTAAAAATACTGGGCAGGTAAAAAGGAGCAGAACAGATGAAAAGAATTGAGGTAGATGAACAGAAGAGGCTTTCCCATTGCTGACCTGAGGAATAGGATGGAGAATTAGGGCCATTTGTTGGGTTCAGGTGCATGGAAGTAATGGCAACAGTTCTAGAAGAAAGGCAAAGATTGATTTTTTATTTAGCAAGGGGAAAAAACAAAAAACAAAAACAAGTAGAGCACTCTGAAATAACTCCCTGCAACCAGGAGAAATGTGCATGCTACAAGTACAGAACTGGGACCAATCATAAGCAGATAGAAGATGATGTAAGTCACAAGAGGCATGAGTTCACCCAAAGAAGAATATGAGAAGGGAGACAAGAACTTCATTGAGAGTCCTGAAAACCACAGTTAAAATTTAGTGACAGATTTAGGAGGGACAAAAAAATGTCCCAGAAAACCTTGAAGACAATAATGAAAAGGGAACTCAAGACTGGCATACTTTGAAGAGTCGAAATGAATGAAAAAGGAGGAAGTGATCTGCAGTGCTGAATAAGAACAAGACTTTTCTATGGAGCTTTTCAACTTTGGTCCTGCAGAATGGCCCCAGCACTCAAGGGTGCTGAGAAGAGGAAGGGCTGTTCTGTTGTCAATGAGTGTGGCCTCATTGCATGCACCATCAACATCCACAAGTGCATCTACCTAGTGGGCTTTAAGAAATACCTCCGGTGTGCACTTAAAGAGATCCAAAAGTTTGCCATGACAGCGATGGGGATGTGTGCATTGATACCAGACTCAACAAAGCTGTCTGAGCCAAAGGAATAAGGAGTGGAAGCCATATGGGAAAATATGGAAGGATGTGAAGGTTATTTCATACAGATTACATACTTAGGCACTTTTAAGGGCACGGTTGATTCTGAAAAGGACAAAGTAACTGCTGGGGAAGTAAAGTAGTTTTCATCCTTTTTTTGCCACTGATCAGTGCAATTTGGAAAGGTATTACTGGTTTGTTGAAATGAGTAAACTATAACCTCTAAATGGGAAAGAAAATTGAATAATTTTTGCATATGCTCAACCATTTCATTTTATATCTGTTTTCTTCAACTGTCGCAGGCCAGAAGAACTGCACATAACTGAGACTGCAAATACAATCTTTTCCAACACACTTCTTCAGGCAGCTATTATATAAAGTAATGGACTTGTGACTATACCTAAGGCTGAATCTGGACTCAGCAAGAAAGAGTGCCATGATTGATTAGCCATGTCTGCTATTAGACCAGAACTAGGAACTGATCCTTCCAGATAACTTGCTGACACCAGCCTAGAAGTTTGACTTGCCAATTCAAACCTACTCAAAGAACTAACCAGTCCTTTAAGAATGTCCTTGATACTCAAGCTTGAGTAACTTGGATATAAATTCTCTTTATGCCTTAAAACCTGTTTATTTTAAACATGATATGACATATATATTTTTAATAGAGGACCTATTGTTTGTTTTTTTTTCTCTTAGTGGTATAAGTATTTTCATATTGCAGTAATATAATTGTATAGAGCTGTCTGGGTTTATCATTGTGTTCAAAAAATTTGTATGTTGATGGAATGTTTGCAGTATTTCCTATACAATAGCTCTATTGGCATTAACTTTTCAGGGTTAGTACCTAAATTATTATTATACAAATAATCCTTCTCAGTCTCTGATGGCATCAGTACATCTTTGCTCCAGTGTTGAAATACCTTCTTGTAGTTTAGTTGAGATTGCCTGAACTACAGATTACACCCACTTCCTTGTATGTGCTACACAGGGGTCTGAATGTGTGGGTATTATTTCCCTGGAGTTGAAGAACTATGGCTACAAAAGAAAGGCAATGAAGGAATAAGCAAAGCATCAATTTTAAGACAAAGCATTCAACCAGAATGTTAAATCTGAAAGAACAGAACAGAAAAGGAGGAAACGATGGTAGGGAGAAAAATCCAGCCTATCAATTATTTGGGCTGGAATTTTCCTTTGTCTTCAAATGTCAGCCTTACCCCAGGGGTCATGTTCAGTCACCCCAAGAAAACTACAGCTGGAGTGCATTGGCAAGATGACTAATAGACAATTAGGGTACAATGGGGGCCATTTATTTTCTAAACATGTCTTTAATTTGCCAGCCGGTTGAATGTTTGGAGGAATAAACTTGCTGTTTCGTGAGGTCTTGGTAGTTTTGCTACAGTACCTGAGTAGGTGACATTCCCATACACATACTAATATTTCAGGTTATCAAGACCAGAGTATGGAGACTAGTAAAGTTTTTTTTTTTTAAGCAGACAAAGCTTTAAATTTCCTTTAAAAAAGGAAATGCTTCTTATTAATGAATTAACTTACATGCTTTTAGGGTATTATCACAAGTAAGGTTAGTCTACAAAGGGTTTCAGTTACCATTTCTAAAAGTACCTTCTTATGGTTTTATTTTGTGTTAATGTTCTAAAGTTCGCTATTGAATATGAAGAAAATATAATTTAAAATAAGTACATTGCAAATGAAGGTTCCAGTACTCATCATGTACATGAAAACCCCAGATAAGCGAAGCTATATGGAAATTTGAAAGAACCGATTCTTTTAATGGGATAGTGTTATTGTGTAAGTCAAGGCCCAAGTAAAACTGATTTTATTCATAATCTGCTGCTGGTAATTTTTAAATCAGGTTCAAAGGCACAGTCAATGATGATAAACCAGAACGTTAAGTCCTATGACCTAAGCAACACAATAGAAACCTATAAATAAAACCTATAAATAAAAAATAGCACTCATAAAGGCTCTGTCTGCACACATGGGGTTATTGGATTTGAGATCAATGAAACTTCTATCATCACATTCACAAGTCATTTGTAACAACTGGGAAACTTATTTTACTAAAGATGATCAATATTTTCAAGAAATGTAAGAGACACTCATGTTGACACATAAAAGCGAATAATGTTGAAAAAAATACAGTTCTTGTGAGAAATCCACTAGCTAACTAAATAGATGTTCAAAAAGTGTAGCACTTAGCATTTTTTAAATAAAGTATGGGAGAATGCTTTGTTTTGTAATTGCCCAGTGAAGAGTGCTGTTAGAAACATCTCGGCCAAGAGAAAAAACTTGAAGTGATTTTTAACTGTGTGCTGATACCATTCTTTTTTTTCTACTGGTAGATAGAACATACACACACTTTCAGTGTAAAGATTCTATTACAATACATAAAACTTTTTAAAATACAGTAAAAGGATTTTTTTCTTAAAATCCTTTAAAAAACTTTATAGGTTTTTCATTAAGATGACCACTGAATCTGTCAATCCTCAGAATAATACTAAGATTTTCATTAGGTCTGTTTGACTCTTTTTTAATGATGGATATCCCTTTAAATTTACTATCAGATGAAATTCAGGAACATATAGTATGTGTATGTCTTTATATTCAATAGCAATAAAGAAGAAACAAAAGGTTTTCTGCTTTAAAATCCAGATGTAGAAGCATTAATATGTAGTATAGCTTCATGTCACCAGCCAAGTTCCATGAAAATCAGCCCAGGGATTTGTTTTTGTTATTGTTGGTCGTGGGGCCTGAACTCTGGGCCTGGGCGCTGTCCCTCAGCTCTTCAGCTCAAGGCGAGCACTTCCCCACTTGAGCCATAGCACCACTTAGGGTTATTTCTGCCTATGTGGTGCTGAGGAATCGAACCCAGGGCCTCATGCACGCAATGCAAGCACTCTACCACTGAGCCACCTTTCCAGCCCAATGTGCTTTCTTTTTTTTCTTAACAAATAATTAACAAACTCTATTTACATTCCTTCCCCATGAAATGTGTATAGACTGATTTTTCCAAACACCAAAACATCAGTTTGAAAACAAGTGGCAAAATGTCTTTGAATCAAAAAAAAAAAAAAAAAAGAGCGGGGCGCTGGTGGCTGGTGGCTGTAATCCTAGCTACTCAGGAGGCTGAGATCTGAGGATCAGAGTTCAAAGCCAGCCCGGGCAGGAAAGTCCGTGAGATTCTTATCTCCAATAAAGCACTTGAAATCTGGAAGTGGCGCTGTGGCTCAAGCGGTAGAGTGCTCACCTTGAGCTAAAGAGCTGAGGAACAGCGCTCAGGCCCAGAGCTAAAGCCCCACAACCGACAAACAAAAAACAAACATAATAAATCAAAATAAGAAAAATAAAAACTGTTCTTTTGAATTTTAGAGTAATTCATAATAATTTATGCTTATTAGTAATAATTGTCTGCTCAAATGCTGTGGCATTGCTTACAATGTCATGTTATTATGACTTCAGAAAGGAGCAAACTATGAAATCTCAGAATAAAGCTATGCTTCAATTTGTCCCTAGGGATTACTTTGTGGGGGAGGAGGAGTCGGGAGGGAAGTTATACTAGACATCAAAATGTAATCTGCCAAATACTTGCAGCCAGAGGCAGCCAAATAAATTTGAATGAGAGCCTTAATGTCGGTCCTAACAATCCACTTTTGTCAATGTGATATCTCCTCTGGTTATTCTTATTTTAAACACTACTGCTATATTCCTAGTTACCTGCCCTAGATACTCAGCCCTATTATTAAGATTCTAGACCAAACAGTGGTAGAAGGGCTCAGGCTCAAAAGTTCAAGGACTTTAATAAATAATGAGAGAGGAACAGAAGCAAATTCAAGAATCAGAATAATACTCAAATTTATTTAAAAAATGAAGAAGTCAAATTCTGTTACTATCCATTTTGTGAGTTATAATAATTTCATCTAACTCCTAACTCAGGTAAGTCCCTATCTTGTTTCTTAATGAATTTTCTATCCATTGAAGAACTTGCCTTTATAGTAATAACAAAGAGACAATAGAACAAGACCAGAGATGAAAGTAACTTTGCCCAGTTTTCTTTTAAGAAGTTGTCTATCCCTGCCTTCATTAACAATCAGCTAACTATGATTAGGTTCTACTCTTTGATTCACATGTGTATCTGAGAGGACAGGGACAGGAAGATAAGAAGCGAAGTAAAAGGAAACAATAACAACAAATGAACAGAAACATTTTTCATTAGTTTTGGTTTCATATGAAGAAATACTTTAAGTTCTTTATTTTGAAAGTATTGAACCTTTATACTTGGAAGGGAACTATGGAAAAAGGACTATGTATTTTCATTTCAGAAAAAAAAATATAAATTTGTCCCTCATTCCTGTTTTCTAGCACAATTTTTCCCAGGCTGACTTTATCTTAATTATACCTATCTCTGATCTTCCCTAACCTGATTTGATAGTTGGAATAAAATCTTATTAGGAGTAGGAGTTGTGGCATATGTATCTTCCTACCAAGTAACAAGGCTTTCAGTTTAAATCCAAGGAAAATGTACTAATTTTTAGTAACTATATTATCTTTAAATAGTTGTACAAAGAAATTTATGAATGCAATATAGCTTGGTCAGTGTTACCCTCCCTTCCTGATTCTCCCCCACCCCCCCACTGCTTCCCTCACTTTTCTTAATTTTATAGGATATACATTTAAGTTTTTGTTTGTTTTTTTTTGTTGTTGTTTATTTTCCCCATATCTGTCTACCCTCTCCATTCTTCAAAAATACTTCCTCTGGAGAAAGCCTGATATGTTTGCCAAATTAAAGACCTTGGTAGAATGTAGTTATGTTTTGTTTCTTTTTCCCTCATTGGCTAAAATAAATATGGAGCCTATTCTGACATTTACAACCCCCAAAATAGAAACTGATATCTAAAAACAAAAATGAGATTTTTCTGGAATACATTAGAAAAGACCTAAGATTTAGAAAAACACTACTTTCTTGAAGAGGATTAGACTTCCCAGAATGTAGTTAAATTGTTAGTGAGTTGCCACAGTGTTTACTAATCAGAAGCATGTTCAGGAATAGGACTGCCAAGTGGTCCTGATGGGTCTTGGGATGGGCTATCTCCATCTCTTTTTTAGGGTGAGGAGGTCAGGACACCCACACAGATGGAAACTTGTGAATCTCTGAGGAAACAAACAAGAATAGGGGACAAGAGAGCAAGCCTTGCCATGAATTTTGCTGGCTGTCTGGGTCTGTCCCAGCTGGCTGTTATTCCTATTTTTCCAGGTGAAGAATTCTGTGCCAAAAGAACTTTTTAAAAGTACCATGCAATTTCTAAAAATATAAATAATCACATTGCTTAAATGACATGCTCTGAAATAGATAGACTAATTATTCAATTCTAATATTAGACTTTTAAGTAAAGTGGATGAAAACCAAAAGAGAAAGTCTCAGATTAGAATTCTGATCTTCTGAATTGGGAAAGGTAAGATCATCAAGAAAAACTTCTGAAGGGAAACGGTGGTTACTGTTGGACTATTTATCACAATCTTTTTATGACATGTTGAGAGAGTGAATTCTGGGAAATCTACAAAGTAAATTAATTCTGAGAATGTGTATATAAAAAGAGAAGATGATAGTTATATAATGTAAGTGCTTTTCATTTTGAGGATAAAGTACAAAGCTCATTTTTTTCCCTTTAGTCAAAAGAGAACAGGAAAACAAATATATCAAGTCAGGTTTATCAGACAATAAAATAGAATTTTCTTGTTTTATATTTATTATTGTATTTATTAATTATATTTTAGTATAATATTTATTATAGTTATAATTATATTAAATGCATTTATTTTTATTTTATATTATATTTATTTTTATATTATTTTATATTTATTAAATTAATTGTTCTATCTATAAACAAAAGTTTGCTTAGGGAATAAACCATAAAGATCATACAGAAAAGAGTTCCAAGTTATTATTAACATTAACTCTTTTGGAATAAAAAAACATAATATGTAATCTGTAGAATCAGAAGGAAGATTTTATATTGTGATCAAAGTACTATAATATAAGGTAATTTTAGAGCTCTAAAACAATAACATTGGCATTATAGTGTGTATTACATGAATAATAATTTAAGGGAATATTCTTGTTGAATTTATATGATATATAAGCATCTAAATTTGTTTACAGCTTCTTAGATTAATGGTTTAGGTTATAAGTGACTATTAAATCTTTTTATATAAATTATCCCCTGAAATTATAAATTAATTTCAAATAAGTTTGGTAAATTCAGATTTTAATATATTAAAAATTCACTTGGATAACATAGTGGCATTTTTTAAAGTTATACTATTCTTCCATGCATATTTCTAAGTGATTAATTCCACTATACTTTAAGGCTAAACTTTTTGGGGTCACTGGAATATAGCAAGCCCTTGTTTCTAAAAAAATACATATGTATGAATGCAAAGATATCATATTTCTAAGAGTTCTTGGAGCCTTAGGATTAGAATTTCTGGCTTATGACCTAATTTAAATACATCACCCCTTGGGATAAATTTTACTAGTGGTTTTGTTTGTTTTGGTTTTTTATTGCTCATAAAATAATTTTAAAAAGATGAGAAAGACAACAATATTTGTTGTTCAGCACAGTAAACCAGTAAGACTTTGAAAGTAACTTGCTTTACAAAAGCTCTCCAAAGGGGAGAAATAGAGAAAGCAAATCATGAGCCCTTGGCTGAGCTGCCATCAACCTGAAGAAATAACAACAATGTTTTTTAATCAGTTGTGGGACCTGAACTCAGGGCCTGAGTGCTATCCCTGAACTCTTTTGCTCAAGGATAGCAGTCTATCACTTTGATCCACTGAACCATATCTCATTTTCTGAAGACTAATTGTAGGTAAGAGTCTCTTGGGGAGTTTTGAGCCTGTGCTGTCTTTGAACTGCCATCCTCAGATCTTAGCCTCCTGAGTAGCTAGCATTACAGGCAAGAGCCAACGGTGACCAGCTAAAGAATGCCTTTTGCATTGACTACTTTTGTATTAGTGTCTGCCTAGCACCTAGATCCTCTATTTTACTATCTTTTGTACAACGGGATGCACATTTTATATGCAGAAGTGAATGTAGATGCACATACATACAAGCACTCATCAAATCAAGAGATTGTGAAAACTAACTTAAACTGAAAGCTCTTTTCTCCAGGGCTAGTTCCCATTCTCTTCAATTTTATTTCCACAATTAGAACATGGTTATCTCTTTGGTCATGTGTTCCAATTAATCATTAGTGATCAAGATGTGGGAAAAGAATATTTAACAAAGCAAATTATCTTTCTTCATAACAATTGAAGTCTAACAGTGAGAGGTCATTTTTAATGGGGAAAAAATCTGTGTTAACATAGCTCTGGATACAGACTACCTTTAATAATGTAAAAGAGTTTTTTGTTTTTTTGTTTGTTTGTTTTTGTTATTGAACTCTTACCTGTGTGTGTAGATAGCAGCTAGACTTTCTTTGTTTACCTAGAGTTTAACTACTTAGCCTTTCAATCTTCAACTTGATTGGCTCTCTGGGAATCGATGCTTGTAAAAATGATTTTCCGTATTCACAGAGAACAAATCCTATCTATGCAGGCAAACACATCTGCTCTTTCCAAGTCCCCATACTCATAACCGTTTTCTGGTGATTGAGTCCAAACAACACACTTGACCCCTTTAGTTGGGCTGTCTACTCAAGCAGAGAACACAAGCAAATTGAGGTAGTGTTGCTACATTTATACAAGACCACAACTCTTAAAAATAAAAAAGGAATCTTCTTTTCAATAGTTTTCTCCTCCAACCACAGAAGACTTGGGTGCTTCTAGGCTCTATGTCTTTTAAAAATATTTCTTTTTAAGTATGGGTCTTATTGTGTGTCTTTATGTACACTGTCTAAATCTGAAAAAGGTTTTATACTCAAATTTAGTATAAATTCAGTGTGCTACCATATGCTCGCTAAACACGTGATAAATATTTATGGCTGCTGATGAGATCAAGGTTCAGCATTTGCTGGAGCCTATTGTGATAGACAGCTGCAGAGAAATTGGATGTTGTCATTGTTTAGCACAAGCTCTCATGTGCTGCAGAAATCTGGAGGGGCTATCAGAATGTCTAGTGTACGGCTCTCTGCCCTCCTTCCCAGGTGTCAAGGGTTAAGCCTCTGGGTTTCAGTCCAGCCTAGGCTGCATGAAGCAGAGCTAAAGTTGCTGCAGATGCTCTTGATTCAAATGCATGCTGAGCTCTCCCTGATCAGCTTGTTCCTTTGGGCAATATCACAATTTCATCTTGTTCAAGCTGTCTGCCTTCCTGTTTATTTAGGTTTGCAAATAGAACTTTAACACTCAAATTAGTACTGACAGTACAACCTGCAAGGGTTCTAAATCCTCATTTGCCTTCATTCCAAGGGACAGCACTCTATTTTCAGAGCAATATTGTTTTATATCAAAATTGCTCTCGTGGCATGAAAACATAATGACATGAAAATGCATGGCCTAGAAACCGTGCGTTCCCAATTTTAAATCCGGGTGTTACAATCAAACTCCAAATGCATCTAGTTCCTTGACCAACCTTGTTTCTTTCTTTGTAGCATCCTGTTATATTTTTGTGGATTATAGAGGCATGTGTCAACAAGAGAAAACAGTATTTTTAGTTAGAATTGTAATTCAATAGTTCATGAAAGTAATGTGTGTGTGTGTGTGTGTGTGTGTGTGTTTGTGTGTGTGTGTTAACCTCCTTAATAGATAAACAAGTTTTTCCTATAAAATCTTCTTTTGGTTTAACTGTCTGGGATTCAGGGTCAAAATTAGCTGAGAGTGAGTAAGTCACCATGGCTGTAATAGGCAGAACCATAGGCAGAAGGTCAGTGGAAAATCCTAGAGAGTGAACTACACTGCAGTGCTGTCCTATTAAGATGGAAAATCTTGGTTAAGGTCACTAAATCATACCTGGCTTCCTTCTGTGAACAGTGGTCAATAAGGGTGAAAATCATGGTTCTCACCCCTGACTGCACATCAGAATCATCTTAGGAGCTTTTGAAAATATATAAACCTGGGTGCAATCCAGACCAACATAAATAGGAATTTCTGGGCATAAGGCCTACATATTGGAATGATTTAAACTCTTTCTGGGTTTTCTGGTGTTGACAGAATGAGGAAGATCTAATATTCTCATTGGCTAGACATACAAACAATCCCCTATTTTCCGCCCCACACCTTATATAAGATGACAGGGTTAAAGGAAACGTCCAGTTCTTGAGATGCTTTGAAATTCCACATCATAAATCTCCTTGGAGTGCTTCATACATTCACTTGTTTTCCAGTTTCCTCCTCTATGCAAACTTTCATCCAGTTGCTTTCTTTAAAATCTTACTTCTCATTTCCTACCTGCCATTATCCCTTCCTTCAGAAATATTTCAATCCCTTTTCTTTAAAAAAAAAAATATTAGCGTTTTGAGGAAGAACAGAGACACTAAGTGTTTAATCTCCACTGTTTAGAGAGACACATTTCCTTTTCAAAGCCTTTTTGGATTGTCTCACGGTTTTTCAAGGGACTATTCTAAATGGCACACTTTTCCTGATATGCTGTAACTTTAGACCCTGCTCCCGCACTGTTGCCCACCCCCATATACATACACACACTACAATTATAAGATGTAACTTCAACACAGGTTGCAATCTCACCTCTTGCACATAGTTTTTTTGGGGGAGGGGCAGGAATTTAAAGAGAAAAAACAAAAACTTATATTTATTGTAGAAATGTTTTTCCCTCCTTGCACATCTGTTCCATCTCCCTAATCATGTGTATACCTTTCCTTTGGGTGTTTTCCATCAGAAATTTCCCTCCTATTCCTCCTCCTCATAAGTCTTTTAAAATTTAATTTTTGAATTATCATACCATGTTGATACTAAAAGGTATCAATAATTCCTGGCATTTTGCTGTTGTTGTAGTATTTAGGTAGGATTTAGTTTATACCTATACTTCATTTTCTTATCTATCCTCTGTGGAGATGTAATTTTCTCCCCTATTTTTATGGTTATGCTTAATCTCCTCTGTGTGTAGGATATTTTGACTATTTTCTGTGGTAGTGGTTTAGTGATCCTTGAATTATTTTTTATTTATCTTTCCATTATGAATGATAGATTTGTGAGGACAATAATCTAGATTGGCAGTTGTTTTCTTTCAGACCTCTTGTTACATGCTCTCATTGCTTTTAAGGATACTGAAAAGCAATCTACTGTTATTTTATTTTTTGATGTTGGTCCTGGAGCTTGAACTCAGGACCTGGGCACTGTCCTTGAGCTTTTATGCTCAATGCTAGAGCTCTACCAACAGAGCCACAAGTCCATATCTGGCTTTTACAGTGGCTAACTGGAGATAAGAGTCTCAGGGACTTTCCTATTTGAGTTGGCTTCAAACCACATTCGTCAGATCTCTGCCTTCTGAGTAGCCAGGATTGTAGACATGAACCACTGATGCCTGGCCAGCTACTCTGTGAGTCTGCTACTCTGATGGGATTCCCTTTCAGATTACTTGGCATTTCTCCTTTGCTGTTTTCAATATTCTTTCTTTTCTTCTATAATAAATGTTCTAACTATAGTATGGTATGGAGACATTCTAATCTTCTCTATTTAGGATTCTAAAGTCCTTCTGTACCTGTATGGGTATCTCTTTCTCAAGATTTGGGGAGTTTTCTGCTATTGCTTTATTGAGTATATTTTCTAAGATTTTAGGTACCACCTTTTGTACTTCTTATGTGCCCATGATTTGTAAGTTTTGTCTTTTAAGGTTGCCCTATTTTAATGGCATTTATCCACTTTCCTTTTTTATTTATTTTATCTTTATCACTTTCAGATTTTTCAGTTATAGCTACTGTATCTTCAAGCCCTAATCATCTAATTTCCATTAGATCTAATGTGATGGAAAGGTTTTCAACTGTATTTTTTCTTTGACATGAAGAACTTTACATCTCCAGAGCTTCACTTTGATTTTTATTCACCAAGGAAAGCAGAAAGTTTCTCTTTCTTTGGTTTCCTCTTTATGCTTTGCATTTACTTATTTTCTCATCTGTTTATGTGTACAATCTTTGAATTCATTTAGTTTTTTATTTTTCTTTTCTTTGAAATCAGTGGTTTAGGTGAACTTACTCATTTCCTTATATTCTCACTGATTTCATTGAGGTATTTATGTGAATCTTTATTTTCATTTAATCGATCACTCATGATTATTTCTGTAAGTTCAATATTTGAAATTTCATGTACCTCTCTATTTTTCTGATTCTTTGTTGTATACTTATTGACTTTTTGAGGTGTTCTGTTGCTTCTCTCAAATTTCATATGTTTTTACATTGAGATTTGCTCATCTACAGTCAATATATTTTTTGGGCATTCTAGTCAGATGAAACTTTTTCATTGAATTGTTGTCTATATTTTGATAGAACTGGTAGGGTCAGAGTTGACATGTTATATTTCACCCTGGACTAAAAAATGATCAATTTAATACCAAACCAGATATTTACATGAAATAAAACACTATTGGCAACCTATTACATTATGTTTGAAGGGAGTTATCTTTCTTAAATAGTAGAGAAGGGGATTAAGGAGAATAAAACTTATTTGTGTAGGAATTAAAACTTAACAACATTAAGAAAATAAGGAAAGAAATAAGGAAGAAGAAGATCAGGAAATGAAGTTTGTATTGTGACAGCTGTAGCTTGAACAAAATATCAGTGTATAGGAACAATGTTTAATTATTATTTAAAAGTTAGGGACAATAAAGGAAGGAAGTAGAATAAACCACCAGTAGAATAGTTTGTCAACGAAAACTGACAAAAGTGAAAAGAAAAAGAGAAAAATGTATAAGACATAAAAATGTTAAATGGACTTAAAACTTTTCAAAAGTCAATATTTCTTCCTTGTTGAAAACAATGTATAATAGCTATACTATTATCTGGACAATGGAGGTTATTTTTTCTGTCTCTGATCTACTTTCTGTCTGCCATTCTCCCCTAGATTTACTTACATATCCTGTCAGCACACTACATGGACTAGCTGCAGCCACAGTGTCATATTGCTTGTTTGACTTTATCTTTGTATCGGAACCAACTGTTGGATATGCATGAGTACATGATCAGACATCCCAGCCACTCAGAAGTGGCAATTGGGATTATCATATTTCAAGATAAATAGCTCATGAGACCCCTATCTTAATCAACAAGGCAAACATGGTGGGACTATCCTTTTATCTCCATTATGTGTGTGGTATACATAAATAAGAAGATCCTCCAGGCCAGTTTATGGAAAGGGAAAAAAATGAGATCCTAGCTATAAATGATGAAAGTGAAAAGTGCTAGTGAAGCTGCTTAGTGGTAAAGCATCTGCCTAGCAAGCTAGATGTTTTAAGTTCAAGTCCCAGTGCTGCCTCCCATCTCATGTAATTTAGAAAGAAAGCTGCACACAAAATTTAAAATTTTCCCATGACAAAACTTCCCCTCCAGTTTCATATCTGTTGGCTAACGTATAATGTTTTTTATATATGTGTGTGTGTGTGTGTGTGTATGTGTGTATATATGTGTATATATGTGTATATATATGTATATATATGTGGAAACATATAATGCTGCATAGCAATGCTAATGGCATAATTTTTTGCCTAGACAGGTTGTTTTGCTCATTCTACTTGGAATTTTCCCCTTTTCCTCCAATAATCTCAAAATTCTAGAAACAATTCAAACTTTCATATTCAACTTGATGAATTTTAAAATGTCCACAGAAGGGAGAGATGAGGAAATGAACAATATATAACCAAAATTCTTTTATCCTTGAAAATCTGTAAACATCTGTAAGAGGGAAACTTTTGAATAAAATTATAAACTTCTGTCTCAAGTTATTTCTTAGTGTTGGTTTAATTACAATTTTAATTACCTTTTCCTTACATTGTTTCAGTGTTCACAGTAATGGAAAATTTAGATGGATTACTGATGTCACCTCTAGAGATATACCTGAATTCAGCTCAACACAAAATCCCCCCAGACAGTAAATACTTCGATAACGTCACTGAGACTTAATAACTTCCACTGTTTTCATCATCACATACAACTCTAAAAACATTCTATTTCATACATTTCACATTTGTTACAGAAATAAGTATTTTCAACCTCATATTGTACAGCTCTGCCAGTACCAAAAATAAGACCAAGCCAAATGCAATTAACCATACTTAAGATTAAAAATTCTGCTCAGAAGTTAGAAGTATGTTAATGTTCTCTAGTGTGTATGTGTTCGTGTGTGTGTGTGTGTGTGTGTGTGTGTGTGTGTGTGTGTGTGCATGTGTGTGCATATTAGTCAGGGTTCTCTAAAGAAACAAAACCAATAGGAATTGACATATATATTATTGAGGTTGAGAAGCCTCAATATCTTTAACAGTATACTACAGACCCAATCAAGTTCATGACATAGTAATAAAGAAATTCAATGACCTAAGAATGAGGGTATTTGACAATATGGGTTCCAGTTCAAGTGTATGTCCCATGAAAGGGAAGAACAATGTCAGTTCACAGATATTCAGACTGACAGATTAGGGATTATTTCCTACCCCCTTTTTGTTTTATTCAAAGTTCCACTGGGTTTGATACGGTCCATTTAGAGTTCTAGAAACTAATGTCAATGAGAACCTGGGGAATGCATAAAAAAAGACTTCATCCCAAAATAAGAAATGAGTTTAGTAATTCTTAACCAAAAATAGGTAATAATAATTGCATTATAGAAGTCTGAAGTCTCTGTAGTTAAATAACTTTACAAATGCAAGCTCATTCAATCTATCAAGTAGGTCTTGAACATCCGCATTATGTCGATAACACAGTGGGATAAATAAAGAAAAAAGAGTCCTCTTCTACACTTCACACTGAATGGATTAGAGAAAATGCTTAAAACATGAATGGTTTACTTTTAAAACATGTACTTTTGGACACTAGAATTAGAATATGTTGACTTATGCTAACATTATTGTGTTGGCATTATTGCCTAAAATAGATTTAGTGTCCATTCCCATGGAATTGATCTCTCTTCTCTCTTCTCTTCTTTTTCTACTATTCCAAGACTAAGGTATCTTGCTTCATTCTTCGACTCTCCCCAATCATTCACCATGTGCCTTCCTGTTGTTTTCAAAACAGTTCTTTAAAGTTACTACAGAGATCAACAGGAAGTCATTACTCCAAGTTTGAAGATAAAGAAGTAGCAGGAGAGAAATAGAGATTCTCTATTTTCTCCTGGTCCTTCTTAAATTATTTCCATGCTGA
Organism: Dipodomys merriami; assembly: GCF_024711535.1. Lineage (NCBI taxonomy): Eukaryota > Metazoa > Chordata > Mammalia > Rodentia > Heteromyidae > Dipodomys > Dipodomys merriami. The sequence continues at coordinate 23,275,373 of NW_027202270.1, read as the reverse complement.
GTGAACATATCATACATGCTCTCCAAATTCTAAAATGGATCTATCATGTTGGATTATTTAAAAACTACATGTATCTAAGAAAGGATAAGTTCCCATCTCCCAAAGTAATTTCAAAAGACTAATAAATATGTGCGATAAGCTTGAAATTCTCAAAGAAAGAAATACAGAAATTGACAATGACACCAACTGATGAAAAAATAAAATTGTGGCCCACATATACAACAATAAATAGTTGACCAGAAAAAGGAATGCAGTAGTGCAAAATCATACAGATTTATAGTCACCTAGATCTTAAGTAAAGGGGAAGAGACAGAGGAGTGAATTTAGTGGGCAGGAAATAGTAAAACACATTGTGGCATAATTTTAAAAAGAACAAATTGAGAATGATTTTTCTCAAACTGGAATAGAACATAATAACAAATTAGGATTGAAGGTATAGAGAAACACCCATGCCCATCCTTAAATATGTAGGAGTGATGTGCCTTGATTTTCATTTCTGTGGTGGCTGTGTTGCCTCTGGTTTGTGCTGTGCTTGCAATGAAATCAGCTGTGATTAATTAACTCCATTAGGATCCTCAAGTATGAAATATTTCAAATCAACTCAAAGTGCATATTTGAAAATTATAAATGGCTCTAAACTTTAAAGCCAATCCATCATCTTCTCTAGAACTATGTTTTCTCCCGTATTAATGTTGCTTCCAATTATGCAGTTTTACACATGGCTATTAACTACAGATTCTACGGGGTAACGTCTCAAACTTGAGTTAGCATTTTTTAAATGATTTATTCATCATTTCTTTCCACTGAAAAAAATTGCCAGTATGGTATATAACTTCCTCTCTGTGGCTTTGATATGCCATACTTTTCTGTGTTCTGTCATCTTCCTTTCCTTCCTTCCTCCCTTCCTTGCTTCCTTCCTTCCTTCCTTCCTTCCTTCCTTCCTTCCTTCCTTCCTTCCTTCCTTCCTTCCTTCCATTCTTCCTTCCTTCCTCCTGCATCTTTCTCTCTCTTTCTTTGATTCCTCTCTCTTTACTTTCTCTGAGATGCTGATGTTTGAACTCAGAACCTCATTCTGAGTAAGTAAATGCTTTTATCACTTGAATCACACACTGAGCACTTGTCAGCTATAGTTAATTTTCAGATAGAGTATCATAATTTTTCCTGTTTCACTCTTGGGCCACAATCCTCCTGCCTCCATTCTCCATGTAATTCATGTATAGCTGGAATGGTAGGAATGAATGGCCACAACCAGCTTGCTCATCTAATCACTGTGGTCTGTCATTTTTCACTTCTTAATGCCATGCATTTATTTTTCTCAGGCACACTTAGTCAGCTATAGACTGAATAAAGCTTTCAGGGAGGAGTTATCTAAATAGCAAGTAGCTACAAGGAGGATTCCTAGGGAGGAAAAAGCTTCTTCAGAATGCAGAATACCAGAAATCTAAAGACTTGGAGACATATATATTGAGAGGCCTTAGCCAAAGTACAGCCATTCTGGATTTAGACTCCATTTTGAAGGCCTGAAGGTACTGAAAGTACCCATTGTAAAGACTTTTACCAAAAGTAAGATCTCAGGTTCCTGGAAAAACCGAGAAATGTCCCAATAATGTTCTGCCCGTAACTCCCCTAGCAATAGCAATCAGCGGATGACAGGAAAGTACCTAAGCTCCAGTTATTCACAAGATAGCATAGTTAACATTCTTGCCGTTCGGCCCGTGTACCCTACCCAAAGAGAATGTGACAAGACTTGCTTGCTGTATGTTAACCAATCATGTAACTGCCAATCTAGGAACCCCATTACCTCAACCCTATGCCCTGTAAAAACCCTGCTAAAAGAAAGGTCAGGGCTCTCAACTCTGACCAGCTGCGTGGATGACAGTTCTGAGTCTAGGCTCTAGCTTGCAGTAAACGAGTCTCCTGTGCTTACATCAGAATCGGCTTCATGGTGGTCCTTGGGGATCCTTATCTTGGCATAACAATATCTGATCTTTTATGAGGTTGAAAACAGAGAGATTGAATGCTGTTGTCATCTACCTTTTCTTTCTTGGTACTAGCGATTGGACCCAGGACATTGCACTTGCTAGGCAAGTGCTTTGCTATTGAGCTGTAGCCCAGCCTGTGAATGTTGTTAGAACAATTGCTGGGACTGGAAAATTTTTCTATTGGAAAGTCGAACCACAGAAGCTCCAGCATAGGAAACCTTGACAGTAGGAATCTGAGAAGTGTCCAGTGCTGAGGTGAAAGTCTCTCTCTTGAATGTCCTGTCCTTTCTTCCATACTGCTCATTTACTCTAATAACACTGTTTGATAGTCAGGTATAAATTACCACCTTTCCCTCAAAACTGGGTTTCTGTTGGATCAGATCCTTTCACAATAAAACTAATTGGTGGACAAGTTCTATCATAAACACAGGGTTTTCATGTCATATTTTTAGTAGTTTGTTTCAAAAAGGAAACAACAACAAGAAAAATCACCAACTCCCACATATGAGAATAGAAAAAAAAATGGGCTCCAGCAACAATTTTTTAAAAAATATTAACATGTGTTCATCTTTTATCAGGAAGGAGATAAAGGAATTTATCAAGAGAAGATTATAGATAAAGAAGAAATGAGATTCACAAGAGGACAAGACTGGTGGAATGAAAAGCTCTGTTTTAGGCTGTGCCTGAACATGGTAAGAGCCAAGGGAAGCCATAATGAAATACCTTCTTAGGTGCAGAAGGGGTGGAGGTCAATGTTTACTGTTGATGGAACGTGAGAAATGAAGCAAGCAGAAAAATAAAATAGCTCCAGGAAATTAGAAACAAAAAAGGAAATTCTAGACCATGGCTTAAAAGGAAACAATATGTGTAGAATAACCTTAAGATAAAGGTTGAAAACTGAACTAAAAGTTGTAATACTGCCTCGCACTCATGGTTCATGTCTGAAATAATTACTTTGAAGGTGGAGAACTGAGAACTGTATTTCAAAGCCAGACTAGGTAGGAAAGTCCATGTAACACTTATCTTCAGAGAATATGAGAGAGAGAGAGAGAGAGAGAGAGAGAGAGAGAGAGAGAGAGAGAGAGACAGACAGACAGAGAGACAGAGAGACAGAGAGACAGAGAGACAGAGACAGAGACAGAGACAGAGACAGAGACAGAGACAGAGACAGACAGACAGATGGAGACAGACAGAGAGACAGAGACAGAGAGAGACAGAGAGAGAGGAGAGAGACAGAAACAGACAGAGAGAGACAGAAACAGACAGAGAGAGAGATACAGAGAGGGAGGGAGGAAGGGAAGGGAAGGGAAGGGAAGGGAAGGGAAGGGAAGGGAAGGGAAGGGAAGGGAAGGGAAGGGAAGGGAAGGGAAGGGAGGGAAGGGAAGGGAAGGGAAAAGTAGAGTTGTGGCTCAAGTGGTAGGTGCTAACTTTAAGCAAAAAATATGCTCAGGAAGAGCAACCAGGCCCTGAATTCAAGCCGTAGGACTGGTGCGCGCGCACACGCACGCACGCACGCACGCACGCACGCACGCACGCACGCACGCACACACACACACACACACACACACACACACACACACACAAAATGTTGTGATAATAAAATATGGGTGAAAATAAATTTATCTATTTTGATTGAAGGCATTTGTATGAGATCTTAAAGGTATAGAAAGATGGCTGTTTAACATGTAGATGCTCTTCAATATCAACAGACAATGAAATAACTGGGGTAATCTCTTCAGACAAGAAGAATGAGCCCCATCCTCAGTATGTCTGGGGTATGCCCTAATTTTGCATTTTCAAAAGACAACGAGGGGCTGCTTTGTTGTTAGTGTGGAAATAACACATTAGTAACTGCGACTATAGAGTATTTCACCTGCTGTGGACCATTCCTCATAGCTGAGCATATTTTTTTATTTTCAGTAGATTTTTTTATAAAGGCATTTGGGATACAACAAACATGCTTAAATTAGAATAATTAGAATAGTTGTCTCTCTAAGGGAAGAGAAGTCCATTTGGTTCACTGAGATTATACCCTTCTTGCCTCCTAAGAGAAAGACTCTTGCCTGATAGAAACAAATCTCACTGGATCTTCATAGTGAAAAGTAGATTTATGGGAAAACCAAACAAAACTAGCAGTTGGTTCAGCCTGTCAATGACTTGACACAGTGCAAGAGAAAAAAAATGGAATCTAGTTTTGTGCTAATTTGTGTGCTGGATGATTCCTTAAGAATATATAATAATCTTGGGACTTCTATAGGGAGACTCCTCAAGCTTTATTTGCTTTGGATGACAAGTAGGTACAGGCATATATTCTTGAATCATGTGACAGCAGCCAAAGGGGTGGGGGTAGAAAAAAGAATTGGGAAGCTGGAGCATGAGACTTCTCCTTTGTTTCATTTTGTTTTTTGTTTTTTTGTTTTTTGTTTTTTTTATTTTGAATGAGAAGGAAATTGTAACTACAATCTGAGGGTAAGAAGACAGAAATAAGTATACAGCCAAGGAAGAAGGGCTTTGTGTTAATTTCATCTGTGATTGATCCTTAAACCCACAGGTACAGTCCTAGAGCCCACAGCCAGATGCAAATAGAATTACCCTATCTTAATCTCTGTTCTCCAAAGGGGGATAATATCATTACTAAGTATCCAAAAAGAAAAATAAAATAAACCATATCACTAAGAATAAAATTTAAGTAATCCTACAAGATATGTTAATTCCTACCTATAATACTTACCATGTCAAGTCTTCCCTGCTTATGGCTGCAGTCTCCTCCTTGGAGGTTGATACACCCAAAGTGTAATGTAGCTTTGGAGAAAAGGGTAAGGGGAATCTTTTCCATCACAAGCCTTCACATGGTTCTAGTGTTTTCTCTCCTTTTGCAAAGCACTTTCACATCTGTGAGACCTATCATTTTATTTGTGGAGCTGAAAAGATCTGCCTACTTTTGGGTTCTTGGGGGAATAAATGACTTACAATGTTTCCTAAAGTAGTGAATAGTCATTGAAAACTAAGTCTCTAGTCCCCCTCTCTGTCTCATTACTGAAGTTAAGGCAGTAAGGTTAATTCCTTTTACTACATGGTTCTCTCTTGAGGCAATTGTACATAAGCTAGGAAGTAACCACATCCAAGCTTCTTCATTTTATGCAGTGAACAAATTGGCAATCTTTTTGCATTTAGCCCTAGTAGTAAAAAGAATAGAGGCCGACGATGTATCTTTGTGGGAGACGATTTAACACAACATAGATGCAGGTAAGTAAATGATCCTCATTATATTGCGAGTGAGACAACTTTCTGTTACAGATAGGCCTTAAGGAACTGCTTTCCTAAGAGTGGAAGTCTGCATCCCAAACTAGTGGCAAGTGATGGGATGTAGTGTGGATTTTTGTCACTTAGTTTTAATTTATCACACCTCAAAACTGAGAAAGATGGGGCTCATACATTTTTACTTTCTCCCAGTAGATACAATATGAATACAATAGATTTAAGACATTCTCCTCTTCCTTCTTTCCTTCCTCCTCTTCCTCCTCTTCCTCCTCTTCCTCTCCTTCCTCCTTGTTCATTTTCTTCTTCCTTCTTTTTCTTCTTCATTAGTATTGTTACAATCGATCGTAGACTTTTTACAGTCTTAAACTCACAAATCATTCCTTCAAATAATCCCATTCAAACCTATTAACCTACTTTGTATATTATTTCAATATTTTATACACATCTTAAAGCAACTCGCTGCATTTAATCCCTCAGAATAAAACATATTTTCATTTTTGAACTACAAACATGTTTTAGCCATGCTACTCATGACCTCTTTGGCCTGTTGAACCCCCAAATTTCAGCTTCTTTGTGTGTAAAACTGAAGCAGTTATGTCTGCTCCACTTTCTTCACTGGAAAATAAAGCTGAAATGTGTCTAGCATTTTAATTGTCATAATAACCACAAAAGGAGAACAAATACATCTTGTTTTCTGCTTGTTTGTTTTTCCTGTGGGAAAATATCCTTGCTTTGTTACATTAGAAACACTCTTGATGATATAGTCAATTAAAATTCTCCATCTTGCCTGGAGAGCTAGTGGCCTCATGGCAAGAAAAATATCACACCTGTCAGGTTCTACCTTGAACTCTGAAAGTAGTTACAACAGAATTGAAAAGCATGTATTTGTTTCATTATAACATTGACAATTTCTCTTATTCAAAAGAACTGAAGATGAGAGCTGCAAATCAAATGGAAATCAATCCATTTCTTACAAATCTTGAATAACCCAAAGATATACATGCACTGAAAATCAACATTCATTTGTTTGATAAATCTCACTATTTCTAGTGGAAGAGCCACCTCATGAGAGCAAGTTCAGAATCGTGCTCACTTTTTCAAACTCTTGTGTGCCCAAGACACTTTGGAGAGTTCCTGGTATGCAGTTGATGGTCAGAAAATATTTGTAGCAGAAAAGAAAGGGCAGAATGGAATTAGTGATCTAGCTAGGACCCCATTACCCAAGAAATTACAGACCGTAGTAGAAAGTGTGGATTCAGTTCTCACTAGAAATAAGACAGTCTCAACCAAGAAGATGTGGCTATTGTTTATAATTAAATTCAATGTATATTTCCCATGCTTCTGGTTCCTCTCTTTACTTTTAAAGAAAATACAAAATACTCAGTAAGTTCAAAAACATAATAATCTAAGATATGATAATGGAAAAAAGAGAGCAAAAAGCTAACACTTAAAGAAATTACAGATTTCATCTATTGTTCTGTAATGTTGCATGATTGTCAAAAAGATGGTACTATCAATAAAGAGAATTTTATTAAATTCCTATGAGAATCATTTCACCAAATAACTAATCCATAAAGATGTGCTACTGTATATTCAAAAACATAGAAAGACATGAAAACATAGAAACACATAGAAAAACATAGAAGACATGAGTGAATGTAAAATTCTGAGTACTGAAATTCAACTGAACTGTAATATATAGCCTATTAGCACTACCTAGGCCCAGATGATTTCACTAGGAAAATTTCCAAACTAATTTTACAGGAAATCTCATTTTTTTAAGAGGTAGAAGAAGAGAAAATATCCCTTGACTCACTTTTTATGCCAGAATTATCCTAATACCAATCAGAATCAGACAGATGAGGTAAGAAAGGAAGAGGGAAGGAAGGAAGGAAGGAGGGAAGGGTGTGAGGGAAGGAGGGAGGCAAAGAAGGAAAAAAATATTAGGTAACTGAATCAATTCAACATCTAAAGTAAAGCATTGTACCTCGCCGTGTCCAATTGATCATATGCAAGAAAAAGTCTATCATTTTACCAACTGCTACACAAAAGGCATGTGATGAAATCCAGCCATTTATAATAAAAGTTCTCATCATGTTATGAAAAGAAAGGAATTATTACAACATGATAAAAGGCATGTATTTAAAAAAAACTAAGAATAGCATTATCCTTTGTTGTAAAATACTCAGTGCTTTCTTCCTGAATTTGGCAGTAAAACAAGTGTGTTCATTCTCATCAATCTGATTCAACATGGTACTGGCAGTTCTAGCAGCTGACATGAAGCCAGAAAGAATAAAAGGCATAAAGATGGGAAAATTAAGAATAAATTATCCCAATTTTCAAGTGACATAATTGTCAACATTAAAAAAAAATCCCACACATCTACATCCTCAGCATCCCCTACAATGAAAATTCAGAATGTAAGATCAATATATGAAGATTATTCATATTTATATATATACTGACGATAAGCAAATAAAAACCAAATTTAAATACCAAATGCCATTAATCATCAATGAATGTTCTCAGCCTCCTGAGTCCTTCACTCAAGTAGACTTGAACTTTTGACTTTCTTCTGTTAACCCACTTTTCTAATCAAGTTCATTTCTCACTTTGGATGTATAAAACCGTGGCCTGGCTTTAGAAAGAATCCTCCACTCTCCTTAGGAAGTTTCCATTCTCAGATTTCCCCACTCAGCTGCATATCTCACTTGTCCCTGTTATACTTGGAGTTGAGCTCCAGCTCTTTGCCCTATTGAATAGAGTTGGCTATTGTTAGAGCAGTCTTTGATCATAGTCTTCTTCACTATTTTAGTAAGTACCAGAATGTGTTTTTTACACAGTCATTCAAAAGAAAATTAACTATTTAAGTATCCTACCTACAGGACCTCCATTTAAGGTGGTTTTCAAAGTTTTTTTTTGTTATATGACTATCGTATTTTATAAGTTTTCCCTCTGTTTCATGGAGAAGGAAGACTGACAGTCAAGAGCTGTTATGTTAACTATATGCACAGAAATTACCCTCTGCAAAAATAATGAATGATGTCGAACTAGTGCGTTCTCTTTCTTCTCATCATTATCCCCTAAATTTAACAACTGGGTTCATAAGAAGCAGAATGAAAGCTGGATGTGGCTTTGGTATTCCTAAGAATGCATTTGGAAAACACTTGACGCTTTCCTTCACTCTGACATATGTTAACAAAATGAGCAGAAGTCATGGCCATTATATAATGTGATGAAAGCAAAGAGCAAAACAATGGTGGTTATGCAGACCAAGTCATAACAAATCTGCAGTAGCACCAAGTCTGAAAGATTAGAGCATCCTGAATAATGGAGCTTTATCTATATACCAGACATATTGAATGATCTCTCCGACTGCAGATGAATCATTCCTTTCCTTGGGCTTTGAAAAAGACATGCTTGCCATCAGGATTTATGGAAAGGGTAAGAAGAAAATATAGAAAATATGTTCATGGTGCTAGCAATATCACTCAATATCTCCCTAAATAAGCCTGAATTCTTTAAGGTTTTACTTATAACATGGAATTAATAATATGCTTTACTTACAGGCTGAGTTTACTGGAAACATACAATATAGAAATAAGTTATTCTTACTTCTATATGATATTATTTGACAGTATTATGTATCTTCTAAAAGATTTTTCTTCACAATAGAGGCTTCTTTATCACCAGAGAAGGCAAGGCTTCTATTATACTGAGAAAAATCATGTAGGGCAGCAGTTTTTCTAAAGACTTACAAATTGAATTATTTAAGAATTACTTCCTAAGAAAGAACACTAAAAAGAATTTAAGATGATATTTAGTTTTAACTCAGCTTTAAAGTTAGATAAACTGACCATAGCAAATATATTTTCAATGTCATTCCTAATTTTTGAATTTTTTTATTGTAAAAATAATATACACTTACATGAGTAGGGTAATGAGTACATTTCCTATTTAACAAAATGCCGAAATAAGGATACAGGTTGACCCATTATAACAATGAGATGTACTAGACACTATGTTGAAAACGAACTTTACAACTTGGGAGTGGGGAGGGAGGAGTTGGCGAGGTGGGGAGGGAAGGGAAGGGTCAGTAGGGGAAAAACAAAGGAGGAGGTAACAATGCTTGCTAATTTTCTTGTTTTTTTCTCTTCCCTTTCTAATTCCTATGCCTTAACGCACATGTATGCCTGCATGCAGACACACACACACACACATACACACACACCTACATGTTTGAATACATTTCTGACTCAAACTCATAAAAATCTATAGGCCTAAAGCCAGGCACCAGTGACTTATATCTGTAACCCTTGCTACTCAGGAGGCTGAGATCTGAGGATCATGTTGCAAAGCCAGCCTGATCAGAAAAGTCTGTGAGACACTCATCTTGAAATAACCACCAGAAAACTGGGAGCAGTGCTGTGGCTCAAGTGCTTACCTTGAGCTGAAGAGCTCAGGGACAGCACCCAGGCCCAGAGTTCAAGCCCCACAACCAACCAAAAATTAAAAAAAAAATCTAGGCCTAGACATGAAGAAGAGATTGTGTGTGTGTGTGTGTGTGTGTGTGTGTGTGTGTGTGTGTGTGTGTGTGTGTGTGTGTGTGTGTGTGTGTGTGTGTGTGTGTGTGTGTGTGTGTGTGTGTGTGTGTATGTACCACCAGTCCTGGTACTTCTACTCAAGGCCTGGGTGCTGCCACTGAGAATTTTTGCTCAAGGTTAGAGTTCTGCTACTTGAACCAGAACTACATTCTGGCTTTTTGGTGGTTAACTGGAACTAAAATTCTCATGGCTGACTTCCAACTGAGATTCTCATAGCTCAACCTCCTGAGTTACAGGTGTGAGCCACTGGCACTTGAATATGAAGAAGAAATGTTTGTGTTTGTCGTTTTATTTTATTTCTAAGATTTACTCAGTAGTACAAAAGTCAAACTTTTCTGTTATTCTAAAGTCAAGTCTCTCTTTTGTTATCTATGTGTGAATATGAGTGTGTATGCTATGTGTATATATTTCAGGACTGAGACATGAATTCAGTGTCTCATGCATTGACTCAATGCTGGTTACATGGACATAAGTCTCCCAGATTTGTTTGCTAAGGTTGTCTTTTAACCATAATCCTCAGACCTTATCCTGAAATGTACCTACAATTATAGACATGAGCCATCAGCACCAGGGTGATTGGGATGAGTAATGAAGCTCCTTTTCCAGTTCCTTGGATTTTCTCAATGTTTCATTATATTTTTGTCTTTATATGGAGACGTCGTCTTTCAAAATTTAAAAATATATATTCTTACCCTAGTCATTAAAAAATACATACTCTCAAGTAATAATTTTTAACATTCTGTAGAGTTAATAAATGAATTTATTCCTTTATGGCAGTATACTATAGTGACATGGGATCTCTTTCCTAAAGATTCTGATGTCCACTGTTTGTGAGCCATAAGGCAGTAGGAATGTTTCTGACAGTGATTTTGTCTTTCTCAGCAATGATAGTAACATACATAAAGGACAGAAAGTGGGCATAAAATCTTTCCATGCCAATAAACATCACCATCAGGATCCAAATGTTACTCAATTGATGCACTCTAGCCTCAGGTGCATTGAGGCATAAGTGAAGTTAAGAGCTATCATGGTGAAAACAGATGAATCTACCACCACTTTAAATTCTCCTTTTAAACTTCTTTTAAGTTCAAGAAAAGGAAACCTTCATAAAGACTGTATTTACTAAACATAATGTGCAAGCACTATCTTGGGCCATGCCTTTCCAAATCTCCATATTACCAAGAGTTCTCACCCACTGATTTGTAAAAGAAAACAAGAGTTATTTATTGAAATCAGCCAAGTAAAATACCTATATATCTACTCTTCATAAAGAATGATGGCAGCTATAATGTTTTTATTTTGAAATCAAATTATAAGAATCTTTCCAATATTCTAGCACAGATTCAAAGGACACAGACCCAGACTTTCAAACAAGCATTCAAATTCTTGATCTTCAACAAAATAGTGTATGACTTTGAACAATTTAGTGTTGCTAGCTTTCTAATAAAAAAAATCCATTCCCTCATCAGTAAAAGGAGAATAACTATTTTAAAGTGCTTGTCACAGCAACTGTATAAATTAAGCAATCGATAAATGGTAGGTATAATTTTTATATGAAATTAACTCTGTTGGATATTGATCATTAAGTAAATATATATGTAAATATGAATTTGATTCAAGAGGAAAGATTCTGATTTATTGTAAAGTTAATTCAAGTTGAAATAGAACAAATATAATTGAGCTATTTTATAATTATTTACAGATTATTGTAGGTTTGTTGCTGGAAAACTTATGCAAATGATAAAGGAGTTAATTTCTACTATTTATAAATTTCCTTTTGCATAAATTATAAATTTGCATAAATTATAAATAATAAATCCTTATAAATGGTAATTTATAAGGATTTACAATTTATTTTGATAACTATGGCTAGAACATCTGAATTCATACTTAATTTTCTTAGGATAAAATTGTAGTTTTGGCCACCATAGTTTGGGAATCAAATGCCAAAAGGACTACCATTTGTTCCAACCACAGAAAGTTATGAAATATTAGTTTATGTGAGAGAAAAAAAGAAAGGCAAGTAACAAACCTAAAAGGAGACAATTATAAAAGAAACAATTCCTTTTTTAAAATTTAATTTTTATTGTGAATGTGATGTACAGAGGGGTTACAGTTTCATAAGTAAGGTAATGAGTACATGTCTTGTTGAACAGTGTTAACCTCTCCCTTGTTTTCTCCCACTTTCCCTCCCCACAACTCCCCTTCTTCCAAGTTGTAAAGTTCATTTCCAACATAGTGAGTATCTCTGTTGCATTGGTTCACCCTTTGTCCTTTGTCTCACCATGTTGTTTTTCCCCTTACCTTCCCCAAATCAGATAACTGTATATACAAGACACAGGGTACCAGAATCAAAAGCAGTGGCAACAGGGGATAAACCAAAGGAAATAAAATGAAAGAAAAAAGAAATAACTTCACACAGAACATTTAAAAAAGAACCCTTGTTTCCATATTTTGGAGTTCATTTCATTTAGCATAGTTTTATATGGTCATATGCACATAGCTATTGAGCTATTATGATCCTCTGCTAGGACTATCCTAGACATATACTAATTATTACAAACGAGGGAAACCATGAAACCTATGTTTCTTTGGGTCTGGCTTACTTCACTTAATATGTTTTTTCCCATGTCTTTCTATTTCCTTGTGAGTGGAGTAGTGTCATTCTTTCAATGGAAGTATAAAATTCCATTGTGTATGAGTACCACATTTTCCTAATCCATTCATCTGCTGAGGGACATCTGGGTTGGTTCCATATTTTAGCTATTATGAATAATACTGCAATGAACACAGTTGTGCTGGTAGCTTTAGTGTGGCCTTGTTTGTGAAATTTGGGTCAGTGCCCAGGAATGGAATTGCTGGATCATAGGGGAGCTCTATATTTAGTCTTTTGAGGAAACTCCATACTGCTTTCCAGAATGGTTGAACAAGTTTACATTCCCACCAACAGTGTAGTAGCTGGTGGCTACAACCCCACCAACATATGTTATTATTATTGTTTGTTTTCTTGGTAGTCACCATTCTAATTGGGGTGAAGTGGAATCTCAATGATGTTTTGACTTGCATTACTTTTATTTCCAGAGATGTTGAACATTTCTTCACGTGTCCATTGGCTATTCTTATTTCCTGTCCAGAGAAGTTTCTTTTTAATTCTTATTAAAGGGGGTGGTTGTTTCTTTGAGGATTTATTTTTGGGGGTATATTTTTTGAGCTCTAGGTATATTTTTGATATGAGACCCTTGTCTATTACATAGCTAGTGAAGATCTCCTAATCTGTGGGCTTCCTACTTTATCTTGCTAGCTATGTCCTTTGCCATGCAGAAGCCCTAATATGATCCCACTTATCCAGACTTTCTTTAATTTGTTGTGTTTCTAGATCTTATTAAGAAAGTTTCAGCCTGTGCCAAGGAGACCTAGTATATCCCCTATCCCTTCCTGTAATATTTTCCGGGTATCTGTTCTCACCTAAAAGAAGCAATTTCTAGAGTAAAATTAAAAATCAATTTTTGAAATCACAAGAGAAACATGTAACGAGTCATATCTTGTAATGATGTCATTGCATCCTCTTTCTAGCCTTGTCTCTTCAAAAATCTTATGGCAAAGAAAAAGAATTAATTTGCTCATTGGCTACCTTAAGATCGAGTTTTCAAAACTTGATTTTTCCACATGATGTAAAGAACTTTTTCCTACCATTAACTCACTCTATGAATTCAACTTTTTTCTAATATGTTAGAGGATCCAGACTAAACATGGGAAAAAAGTACATACATTATAAGATAATTTCCATTTCTTCTTGAAAATATCCTGAAAACAGTAATTTAGGAGTGAAAATCTATAGGCAATGTTTTATATGAAATTCCTTTAATTTTGAATCATCATAATCTTCTGTGTTACTCCTTGTAAAATGACAAATCATGAAATAGCACATGCTCATTGTATGTGAGTGAGTGTATACATTAGGTAATATTATCAAAGTAGAACTAAAGTTTAGTATCTCTAATTCAACTTTACAATACAGAAAAAATCAATGCAAATAATAACAAATATGGTTAAAAGTGGAGAAGTAAACTAAATAATATTTTAGATAAGATACTAGAAAATTTTTTTACAAAGGGCTACAGAAAATAATGTAGGTCAAGAAATAGTGTGCTTTAAAGATCTTGGGTTCATATAGTTTTATTTGAGGTACAAGTTGATATCTGTGGGTTTAAGTAATTAATGCTTATTTTTTTTGAAACAAGTTTCTTAAGCTGGGCACCTGTGGCTCATGCCTATAATCCTAGCTACTCAGGAGGCTGAGATCTGAGAATCATGGTTCAAAGCCAGCCTGGGCAGAAAAGTCCATGAGACTCTTATCATCATTTAATCACCAGAAAACTGGAAGTGGTGTTATGCCTCAAAGTGGTAGAGTGCTAGCCTTGAGTAAAAGAGCTCAGGGATAGCACCCAAGCCCTGAGTTCAAACTCCATGACTAGCAAGAACAAAAAATGTTTCTTTACTTATTCTTATGAAAAACTGATAAATATTTATCTTACCATTTTTCTTCCCAGCTTATATATATATATATATATATATATATATATATATATATATATATATATAATATATGCTGGATAACTCTTCTATTAAGTCCTTATTTTTTCATTTTCTATTGTTATTGTAAGGGTGATGCACAGGGGAGTTACTGTGATATGTATCTGATTAAGAGTACATTTCCTTTTGAACAGTGTCAGCCCTTTCCTTGCTCTCTCCAAGTTTTCACTCCCACAAAGTGGGTAGTTCACTTTCAACATAGTACATAGAATCTAGTGAGTACTTTGTTCCTCCATTTCTGTTCCACCCCACTAGTCCTCCCAAAGGCAGATAAATGAACAAATAAGACAAAAGGACAAGGAAGCAAAAACAGCAACAAAGAAAAAATAACCTCTTATTCCCCTTTCCTGGAGTTCATTTCATAGGTATCCTTTTGTATGATCGGAGGCATGTAGGATTTGCACCTTTGTGCTTCTCCTAAGAATATTGTCCTAAATCTTGTGGAAAAAATGAAGTTGATAAATTTTTATGATGAATATGAACTTAAACATTTAATTGAAGTGAAATAACTCTAAGGGATGGATACAACCACTCTGAGTACAAACATTTCCAAACATTTTTCCCAAACATTTCCATGCTTTCTAAGTTGTAACTTTGAATTTCTAAAATTCAAAATAAAAGTGAACTGATTAGAAATAAGGACATTTAGGGGTCTTTGCTGGGATGCCAAGATCTGGGGATAAAGCACTGCTCCATAAAACAGCATAGAATTTCAATATCATACATCTGAGATCTCACCAGAATTACAAGGTAGACATATAAAAGTAACTAGTGTCTCAGCTGGGTTCCTTACTTAAAACAAGCAAGTTCTTTCGCTTCAAATGCAATATTTTCTCTTATCTTTCCAAATGTACATATAGAATAGTTATTCAGAAGCACCTAAAACTGCTGTGCTCAAAAATAACCAACAGCAGATTAGTTCATGGCTTGTTTTTTTTTTTTTTTATTTAATTTTTTTGGGGTCCAGTTGTGGGGCCTCAACTCTGGGCCTGGGCGCTGTCCCTCAGCTCTTCAGCTCAAGGCTAGTGCTCTACCACTTGAGCCAGAGCGCCACTTCCAGCTTTTTTCTTTTTTTGCTTATGTGGTACTGAGGAATCGAACCCAGGGCCTCGAGCATGCAAGGCAAGCGCTATACCACTGAGCCACCTTCCCAGCCCTCATGGCTTGTTTTAAATCAGAGAAGCCACATAACATTTTTTTTCCCTAAGAGAAAGAAAACTTATCTTAAATAGTAATTAGAATTAGTTTGTTGAAACATACAAGTGCATAAGCAGCTCATTTTCTCTATTTTGTAGGGATACAAGAACACCTATGTGCTAGAAAAACTTCTTTGTGTGTCCTGAACAGTAATGGCTACCTTTATTTCAGTCGCAGATCTCTAAAACTGTGACATTCTTTGCTGTGTATCCCTTTTACTTCCAGTAAAGGAAATGAGGTCATGTCCTACCTTTCTTGCCAACCCTTTCTCATGAGTGTCAGGTTATTGTTAGGCTCTCCTTATATGCTTGCCTCTCTTACTACTTGTTGATGCGGTGATTTTCCTGAAACACCTGAGTTTGTAACCATAAATTTCCCTGCTGCCCTTCTGCAAGGCTCACATGTTCTTTCATGTCATCCTGAGAAGTCAGTCTATTCTATAATCTTCTTATCGACAATGAATTTTCACCTTTGATATATTGTTTTCCTGGACAGCTCAATTTGAGTGATGCTTGAGATAAAGACTGATCACCTACTGAGGAATAAGTCTTCCCTGAGATGACAGATATCCGCTCCGATGGTGACCTTCATTCCCTTTTGGAATGGTCTTACTTGCTGGGAAGATTTTCTTTCCATTGCACCAAAATTTGTTCCTGTGTAACGTCAACGTATTGGTCCTAATTTTAATTTTTGGACCCAACCACAAGTAGTTCTAGTTTTGTTTCACAGGTTCACATGAGAACCATCAAGTACCACTATCCAAGTTAGACCCGAAGAGGGACAGAGTAACTTCTAAAGATGGTAAAATAAAACTTTATATGTAGTTTATGTTACTTACCCCATTTTTTCTTTTTTTCTCTTCCTTCCTCCCTCCCTCCCTCCGTCTTTCCCTCTCTCCCTCACTTCCTCCTTCCCTTCCTTCCTTCCTTCCTTCCTTCCTTCCTTCCTTCCTTCCTTCCTTCCTTCCTTCCTTCCTTCCTTCCTTCCTTCTTTCTTTCTTTCTTTCTTTCTTTCTTTCTTTCTTTCTTTCTTTCTTTCTTTCTTTCTTTCTTTCTTTCCTTTTTTCCTTTTTTGGTGCCGGTCCTGGGGCTTGAATTTAGAGCCTGAGCACTTTCCTTAAGCTTCTTTTGCTGAAGGTTAGCATGCTATCACATGTGCCACAACTCCACTTTTTTTTTTGGTAGTTTAGTGAAGATAGGAGTCTCACAGACTTTCCTTCCCAGGCTGGCTTCGAACCTTTATGCTCAGAATTCAGCCTCCTGAGTAGCTGGAGTTACAGGTGTGAGCCACCAGCATCCTGCTATTCTATTATTTAACCAAGAGGGGCTAAAGTCTCTGATTCATTGTCTATATTCCTGCCTATAGTTGGAAGTGACTCAAATACAACCAAAGTAAAACTACATTAGTCTTCTGACACTGCCATTGCAGAGTTCTGAAAGCTGAGTGTCTTAACATGAATTCATTATATCATAGTTCTGAAGGTAAAAAGCTTGAAATCAAGGTGTTAGCACATCTCATTCATGCAAAAGGCTGAAGTATTCCTTCTATCTTTCAGTCTTAGCTTCCAGTGAATGCTGACAAGCTTTGAGATTGTTTGATTTGTAGATAGATCACCTTGACATTGACTTCATATTTGTATGGTATTCTCCTTGTGCATATGTCTGTTCTATATCCAAACATTTCATATTTTTATAAGGACACTGTACATATATATATACAATACATAACACATATAATATGTATTGTATGTACTATATATTGTATATGTATAATCTATATAATATCTATAGATAACATCTAGCTCTATATGTATAATATCTATATCTCCATATTATAGATTATATATAAAACAGCATACTTTCCATTTTAACTTTCTAACTTTCTAATTTGCAAAGAGTTAGTTTCTAAATAAGGTCACTTTTGTGGTACTAAGCATTAGAATTTCAATATATGCATTTTAAGAGCACACAGTCCAACTCATAATAAAGTAAATTCACAGGCTAATGAAAACATTAATTAAATATTTTCTGGATTTCTTCTATAAAAGTACACCAATGATATAACTTAACTTCATGGATTTCTGGTGCTATTTGAGTTAGTTTAACACACTGAATCAATGTCAATGGTTAGTGAAGACTTAGTATCATCTGTTGTTATTATTATTATTACTATTATTATCATCCCTCAGCATTAACTTAGTTATTAATTTTAAGGCAATGTATAGGCAAAGGCCTCTTTACTTTCACTAATGCACACTGCTGGTTCCTTGGATGAATATCTTTAGACACATTCCTAACAAATACTGGCAGGTCTCATGTGTCAGGAAAGAGTTTGGCATTACATAGAGGATTGTCAGACAGAAGCCTTTCTTCTGCATATTTGTGGAAAGTTGGAATATTGAGAAGATCTAATATAGGTATATCAGAATATGATAGCTAATAGAATTTATCAAGCCAAACTCTCAGTCATTAATTACCTAATAAGTAAGAATCATGTCAGTGTTTTTCTGTCATATTAGTTGTATATTCCAGTTTCTTTGTCTATAGCCTCAATTTTAGACATCCAAGTAGTTTCATAGTCTATTTCATGGCCTGGCTTGTTTCTTACCAAATAATTTTCTCTTCCCTCAACATGACTCACTTTGAAAGCCACTGGGCTTAAAACCAAGTGAGTTCTATTACTATTTTCCTTTTATAAAACAAGTAAAAAATGTAGAAAACTTAATGTTGTAAATTCATCAAATGGTAAAACAATACCTAAAGATGGCTAAGATATCATTTTCCTTCTTGGAAATATAAGTCATTCTCATACTGTAAAATGCATCAAACAACATTGATTTGTAGCATATCATGTACTGAGAATGAAACAATAGAAAATTTCAGTATTTTTACTTTATTTGGGTATGTAAAATACTCTCAAAATTTTAATAAATGTTTTAATCCTTTGTTTTTTGAAAGGATTTCCTTTGATGTTAGTCTTAGACATAATATTTGAAGTGCAATTTATCTTCTGTGCAAAATTGTTTCCAAATGTGAAGTTTTATACCTTCAATGTCTTTGAAGTTCATATTTTTCCCTTTCAATTAGGTAATGTTTCTCACATTTCATTTCATAAAAATAAACTTTATGACCTGTATTTGGATGAGAATCATAGCTATCATTTATTATCTTAAAGTTTTCTTCATGCAGAGACATTGAAACAAAAGTATCCATAAAGGCATGATTACATATTTTTAAAAGGAAGAAAAAATTGCTCTATGCATAAGAAAAAAGTAAATTATCTAGTTACAGAAGAGTTGAGGAAGTTTCAAATGCTGTTAGTGTATAATACTGCTTTTCATATTTACCTTCTATTTCTTACACAAAGGACAGTTGTTTATTATGAACCCTTTCCAGAACAGTGTCCTATATAGAACAAGTCCAAGAGGATGCTCTATTGTCATCAACTCTGTACTGAGTGAAATAAAGAACAGCAAAAATATTCCATAGGCTTGCTGAGCCATTCTTAGGAATCTGTGCACACACCTTTGATATTTGATTTCTTCTGACCCTCCATTTCTTTTCTTTAAAATTTATTAGTTACTTCACCATATTCAAGGTCTTTGCCATACTTAGAACCATCTGCATTTTCACAAGCACCACTTCAGTTAACGTATCTATTTTCCCCCCGTCACTGGATTAGACTACCATAAAATCAAAGAACAGCTTACTCTATAGAGAAATCTTCCTGAACATAATTCTAGGCCCTATTCTGCCTGTGTCAGGGTTTCATAGTTACTTGTAGCCTCTTCAAATAATCTCTTTATCTTTCTTCCAGTATTCTTACATGCATATTCCAGAAACCCCCCAAGCCTTATGCCTCTAAAATGGCTAGCTTATTGATAACAAGGTATGGTAAGTATCTACTGAGTGCATACATGGGAAACACTTAGCTCACTTACATTTCTCAGGCTACTCTCAGAGCTCCCAATTCACATCTATTTTACCCCATAATTTCTCCAAATTCAATCTCTCATGTTTGCCTTAGATAAATTGAATTAGCAAAAGTCGGTAGTGATTTTTACAAACACTTTGAATCTGAGACAGGCTTGGAAAAGACAAAACTAACAGTTCTCAATCATGAGATATCAAGTCCCCAAGGGGATATTTTGTAATGTCTGAGGCATATTTGTTTGTCAGAATAAATGAGTGGATGGTACTGAAACTTAATTGATAGAAGGTAGAGAGGCTATTAAACATCTTACTAGGCACAGGATAGTCTTTACCCAACCAAAATGTCCAGTCCAAAATGTTGTAACATAGAAGTAGTTTAGAAAAGAAAAACCTAAAACAAGCTAAAGGAAATTTAAGACCATTGTTTTTCATATGGAGGAATGATATAGACACAGATGAATTGGCAATTTTCACTTTTCTCTAAAGAGAAAATACGTTTAAAGTTGAGATAAATTGGTAAGCTAAAATAAGACCTTTCCGATTTTAAATTATTTTAACAAATGTCCAGAGTGTGCAAACATTTAAAAAAATGATTTCAGTATATTGCTGCCTAAAGGTAGACAAGAAAATAGAACTCTTCAGTATTTTTACAATATTCTTATCATTCTGGGAGCAATAGATACCAGGTCACTTAATAAACAAAACCAAAAGTCATGTCATTTCTCTGATGCTCACTCCAGATGTTTTCACGCCTTTTATGACATTTTTCAGCTATCAATATGATTGTTTCTGGTTTAACATTGGAGGCTATCATATGGGATGTATGTGACAAAGTAGCCCATAAATTTAAAAAAGAAGCCCATGACATAAAAAATTAAGCTCAGTGTTTGAAGATCCATATTGGTATTAGCACTATGTAATAATAGTTATAATTGCTACACATTCCTGGAGTTTAAACTCAACTGTTTCATGTTGATGTATATTCCTAAACAATTGAGTAATACGTTGTCCTTCCCACTGATAGATGTTTTTAACAAATATAGACCACAGACACAATAAGATCACAGTTTGATAATAATTCTGGTGGATACAGGCTCCCTTCTATTTTTGGAAAACTGAGAATTCATCCTTGTGACTATTCTTGCTATCTTCCTTGCTTGTTTTTACTGAAATGTCATTTAAAATCATGTCAAATAGAAGATTCAAGTAAGTTCCATATGCTGGAAGAGAAAAGTGGGGTTTTCTAACCATCAAAACAACTACCCGAACCATTGATCAAGGTGAAGTGATATTTACAAAGATGCATTGTATTCATAAACTGATCAAGGGCAACTCCTTTGTGCAACTACTTAAAAGATAATTTTTTAAAGTTCCTGTATGACATTAATATTAAGATATTAATACATTGTATTTTTTCCTGCATACTAATTATTTCTAACTAACTACTACTGTACTTCACGAGAAGATATCTCTTTCTCTTTTAGTTGCACTTGTGTCTGACTGTTCCTTTATATTACAAATACTGTTCCCTTCTCACCTCTCTGTTTCCTAGTACACTCTGCCAAATTTGTGGAAATTAGAGGTATATGTAGAAAGTGTGCATTTTCTATATCCATCATAAAGTGGAATGAATTGACATTATAATATGACAGAAAAATATTTTGGGAGTAAAGTTCAATGGTTGGATAGACTCTAGCATTGATGAGCTAGAATAGAAATAAAGATTCTTTCTTCTCCCCCAAAAGACTTGCTGCTGGCAGTGGTATTCAGAGAGGCTTGAACATCGGGCAAGGACTAATGTAAGTGGAAAACCAAAATTATGACTTCTTCTAACTTTGGAAGACTTGGACAGGTATAACTCAGTAGGTCTTTTTATAGTAAACTCCAGTGTGTATTTCTTTTGTGGTGTGTGTTCAACCCAGAGTATATTGCGGAACTCACTACAAGGCAAGTAGACAGGTAACATAATCAGTCCAGATGTTCTCAGATATTCTGATTTCTGATGAGTTTGAGTTGTTTTTTTTTAAGCAAATGCTGATAATTAGTTCTTTATTAACCAAAACAACATATCTGGGAATAGGGCGCTGGCACTATGATATTAAACTCCTCAGGTAAGTCTGAGGCCTTACCAAGTATGAGAATCCGTGGCTCTGGATAATGGTTCTCAAAAGGTTATCTGTACATCACCTTAGAACGTAGTAGAAATGTACATTCTACCATGTAAGATATAGCCAAGCACCTGTGGCTCATGTTTGTAATCCTATCTACTCTGGAGACTGAGCTCTGTGGACTGCTGCTCAAAGCAAGCCCAGACCAGAAAATCCATGAGACTCTTTTCTCCAATTAGCTATCAGAAAACCAGAAGTAGAACTATGAGAGAGCACTAGGCTTGAGCACAATATCTAGGGATAGCACCCAGGCTCTGAGTTCAAGCCTCATGACCAAAAAAAAAAAGACAGACAGGAAGAAAGAAAGACAGGAAAAAGAAAGAAAGAAAGAAAGAAAGAAAGAAAGAAAGAAAGAAAGAAAGAAAGAAAGAAAGAAAGAAAGAAAGAAAAAAGAAAAAAGAAAGAAAGAAAGAAAGAATCCTCATATAAAAAATATGAGGATTGGAATGTGGTTTAGTGTGCTTGACTAGCATGCATGAAGCCCTGGGTTCCATTCCTCAATACCACATAAACAGAAAAAGCCAGAAGCAGAGCTGTGGCTAACACTTGTGTTAGCCATGAGCAAAAGAAGCAGAGGGACAGTGCCCAGGCCCTGTGTTCAAACTCCAGGACTGGCAAAACAAAACAAAACAAAACAAGACAAAACACCAAAACATAAGAAACAGCTTGCTGGCAAGGAAAAGCAATGTTTAACGTGAAAGGATGGGAAAGGATATTCTAACTAAATAGAACCTAAAGCAAAGAAGAATAAACTATACTCATGTCTGATCAAGCAGATTTCAAAGTAAAATCAGCCCAAAAAGAAAAAAAATTCTCTGTATTGATAGAATGTTCTATCAAATATCTTCCATAAAAGATTTGTAAACTGGGGCTGGGAAGGTGGCTCAGTGGTAGAGTACTTGCCTTGCATGCATGAGGCCCTGGGTTCGATTCCTCAGCACCACATAAGCAGAAAAAAAACCAGAAGTGGCGCTGTAGCTCAAGTGGTAGAGCGCTAGCCTTGAGCTGAAGAGCTGAGGGACAGCACCCAGGCCCAGAGTTCAGGTCCCATGACCAGACCCCCCCCCCAAAAAAAAAGATTTGTAAACTGAATTCAACATTAAAATGACCAAACATAATCAAATTGGTTTTACACACAAGATAGATGACAGATAGATAGACGGATAGATAGATAGATAGAATTACAGGCATAACTGTATCCAAATTTTTGAAGACCTGAATAATAAACAGTAGTGAAACATTGAAGAAAAATATTATAGAAGACAATAAAAAGTGGCAAGCCATCCAATCATCAGAATAAAAATTGTTATAATAGCTATCTTATCTAATGCAACATACACAATTTCAATGTAATCCCCATCAAAATACTAATAACTAATTCTTAACTAATAAGTAATAACTAATACTAATTCTTCATGGAGTAGATAAAGCTCTAAAATTCATATGAAAGCACCTCTGTGTTTAGACACAGAAATGTAGAACAAAAAGAATAACTTTTAGAGGTATCACAACACCTGATTTCACAATATACTATAAAGACATAGTAACAAAAACAGTTTATTACTGGCACAAAACAGACAATAAAATAAGACATTAAAATGCATCTAAGCAGGTACTGTCATGTTATTCTTGGCAAAGACACCATGAAAGTATAGAAAACACAGCATGCTTCATCAACACATGGTGTTGGGTAAACTGGATGTCCATATGTGAAAAACTGAAACTCAGTCCCTATTGTTCAGAAGCCAATACAGAATGGATCAAAGACCCCAATATAAGCCTCCCTAGAAGAAAACACAGAGGAAATACTTGAAGATGTAGGAATACTCAAGGGCTTTTTAAAAATAGTTTTGGAAGTAAGAGCAATAATTGAAAAATGAGAATATATCAAGTTAAAAAAATTCTACATAGAAAAATGTCAACAACATGAAGAGAAACTCTAGCAAATACAAGAAAGTCTTTGCTAGATATCCATTCAGTAAGGAATTAATATCCAAAATAGCAACTTAAAAATGTTAAACATCAAAATAGAATTCATTCTACCCATAAATGGGCAAGAGAACTGATTACTTTGTGAATGAAGACAGACAGATAGCCAATAAATACACAAAGTATCTATATCATTAGCCATCAGGGAAATGAAACTTAGACTACAAGTAGCTCATGTCTGTAATCTGGCTACTCAGTAGGCTAAAATCTACAGGATTGAAATTTGAAGTCAACTAGGACAGAGAAAATTTTATCTCCAGAATAACTATCGAATAAAATGCAGAGCTTAATCCTAAATCAAGATGGGTAGGAATGCAAATTACTCTGTTCACTACAGAAATCAATAAGGAGGTTTCCCAAAACATAAAAATGGGTATCTTGTATGATTGAATCATACCACTTGAGAGTTTATTCATGAAAGCATCAAAGTCATCTTACTGTAGAGATACCTGTATTTCTATATAATTCACAATGACCATATCAAAGAATTGACCTAGGTGTGGAGCTGTAGGTGATGGGTAAAGAAAATGTAATACATACACACATGGAGTTTTCTCAGCCATTAAAAAGAGTAAGATTATGTTGTTTTCTGGCAAATGGATGGGGCATGGAGTCATCATTTTAAATTAAATCCACCAGGTTACACAAGTAGCTTGGCATGTTTTTTCTCACTTGTGAAAGCTTGAGAAAACCAGACAAAACAAAACACCAAGGCCATGAAAGTAAGAGGGAAGTACTATGGAGGTCAAAGAGAAGAAGGGAAAGCAAATATAACAGAGGGGTTGAATATCATGATGAAAACCCTAGTATGTGCTATTTGATATATGCCAATATGAATATGAATAGAAGATAGAGCAATGGATCAATAGATAGATAGATAGATAGAAGTTATAGTAGTAGTAGTAGCTATTAATAAATATACTCGTGGCTCAGATTTTTACCTCATAACTGAGTTTATATTTTGATTAATATTCAGAAATTTTATTTAGTGTTAGAGAAGCAGCATAGTTATATATGCATATATATATATACACACATATATAAAAACGTGGAGTGGATCAAAGTATAATTAAGATCTTCCATTCAAAAATAATTAATGCAAGAAATATAATTGCAAGAAATACAATTAAAATAATATATGTAGATTGAATAGTCTCCCTCTTTTCACTTTTATATTTCTTATGCCTTGAAACCAAGCATTTTCAAACTTTTCCCACTATAAAGTCCCAGGTGATTCCTTTTGAATGACAGCTTGTAATTATTATGAGAAATGTGTTAAGGTAAATAAGAGGAGCAAGACTACTTGTACAAAGCCAAACAAATTCAGTACCTTTCCAAAATCTGAAGATATTTATACCAATGAAAATAAATGCTAATTCAAAAAATAAACCTTGCAACTTGACAATAAATCAGTTGCTATTTATAGTAAGAGCAGGAGATTTTAAAGCTATAAAGAAAATTGCTCTTCCAGCACTAAAAGATGCTTATCAGAATGTGACAGGACAGGGGTTATACATTCAAATGTAACAAGATTAGGCTTTGGATTCCCAAAGTAGAAAGAACGTGTTCAGCAGAAATGGTTTTTGCATTGCTTGTTGGGCTGCTCGAGAATCAATCCTATTTATCTTTGGCATCAGCTGTGGTTCTGAGACTGGTGATTTTTAGTTTGGGGAAAAAAAAACCCTGTAAAATACTGAATTCTCCAAATTTATTTTTGATAAAATGCAATGTACATGCTTTTAATTATATTCAGACTTGATTTTTTTATTAAAATCATAAGATGGGATTTTTTTAACTTAACTTTTTATGGTTGTGTAAGACAGAAGAAACTCCATTAAGTATATATTCATATGTTCACAAAAATAGTAAAAGAAATATTTAGGGTAAAATAAATTTTGAATAGGCTTTTATTGATTCATTGTATGAGAAAAATATGAAATTCCAATGGCATTTTAATACTGTGAGATAATGTAAAACATTTAAGAATAAAATGAATATATATATTCATACTAAGGATATATCTCTTTTTAAGATAATTTTAACCAGCCTTCCAATAGTCTAATAATCTCTTGTAAAATAATATTACCAAATGCAATATTTTGCATAAAATTAAATGTCATATCTACAGAAACTATTTCAGTGAAATGTGAAACATGAAGTATGCACAGGCGTGTTGTATGTGTTTAAATTATTGCAAGTTTCAAACAAAATCTAGCATTTGCTGTAAGGAGAACAATTTTATATTTGAGGGTAGTCTGAAGCTAATCCACACAAGATTCTGGAAGATTCAAAATACATTAGGTAGCAATGGCAAAATCTCAGAAACTAATGTGACTGAAAACTGATGGGAAGAACTTCAGTGGAGTTGAAGATACAAAAACCAGTGCAAGATCATACAATCTGTATCTTTTGGAGTCTTCATTCTTTCCCTCAGTATGATGTTTTTAAAGTTCCTCCATGTCAGGGTTTTATTCCATTAATGATTAGATGATGTTTCACTATGTGTACCAGCACATTTTGATTATCTGTTGTTCTTTATTGATTAAGGCAATTATTTTATTTTGTCTAAGTTATAATATTGTAATTCGAACACAGGCTGATCTTACCCTACAGTCAATAGTCCTTCCATTACATTCTGCTTCCTCAGGAAAGAATGTGTGAACAAATGAACAAATGCCTTACCAAAAAAAAAAAAAACACTGAAGAGTGTATGATAAACAAGCTCCCTCATAGTATGATTCAACTAACATATATTCATTGGTATAGCCTCCAAACTCTTAAAATCATTACAAACTGCCCTCACACAGAAGTGACATTATTATCCAGATATGTTCTGCTCATAGTATACTGTTTTTCTTTTTACTATATTAGTGGTGGAAAGAATTACCCCTCTCTAATAGAAATTCAGAGTGTTTTGTGGTCTATCTAAAACAAACGTATCTAGAAATGAATGAGCTGGATGTAGTGGCACATATCTGTAATTCCACCTACTTGAGAGGCAGGAAGCAGAAGGATTGTTATTCAAGATCAGCCCAAGAAAAAGCGATGACAAACCTCATCTCAACAAATACATTTGTCCTGGTGATGTACACAAATAATCTCAGATTCACACAGGGCAGAAGTAGGAAGATCATCATCTGAAACTGGAATCAGGATTAA
Source organism: Dipodomys merriami (assembly GCF_024711535.1). Lineage (NCBI taxonomy): Eukaryota > Metazoa > Chordata > Mammalia > Rodentia > Heteromyidae > Dipodomys > Dipodomys merriami. The sequence continues at coordinate 23,248,488 of NW_027202270.1, read as the reverse complement.
AAAAAAAAACCACAAGAACTTACAGAAATTAAAAAAAAAAATGAAAGCACTATTAAAAAGAAAAGTCTAGGGTGTATGGCTCAAGTGGTAGAGCACTTGCCTAGCAAGCATGAAGCTCATTAATAAATATATAAATAAGCCAACAAACCCTAATGAATCTCTTCTGTGATGCAGAGAATTTCTAAGATTTTTCTTTGCTAATTTAACACTTCCATTGTTCTAAAGGTTATGTACCTGTCATTTTTAATTCTGAACCTAAGCGTCAATTGCAAGATCAAAGAAATGGAAGACTTGGATGGTTCATGGATGACCATGGCATGTGAACGTGTGAGAAAGAATGTATTTCTAGAGCTTTTTTTAAAAAATAAAACAACTATCATTATTATTGTTGCTGTAGCAACTCTACAAGGCGTGGTTTGGTATCCTTTTATACATGGGTAATGCACCAGCTCTCCTCTTTCATCATGGGAGTCAAATGGAGATTCCCAGGGAGAGGATTCTGTGGATGTGACACCAAAAGGATGGTGCTGCTGAGAAAGAGCAGTAGGGGACACAAACAGGAAAACTAAAAAGTAGAATGCCATCGGCTTTATTCACAGTCAACGTTGGATCAAATGCTCTCCCTAGGGTAAGACAACAGAGCAACCACCTACTCATGCCGAGTATGGGAAGAGGAGAGAGGACAGAAAATTTTATTTTATTTTTTAAAGTAGAAATTGACAATCTAGATAGCTTATTTTCAATCTTCTTTCAAAAATAGCATCAGGGACTGTTGCTTACTGCTGCTTGATTGTGCTAATCAACCTTAAATCTTCTTCCCTTGAATTGAAATGATTTTCTTCTTTTGAATTGAATTTTGAAATAACGTAAAGAGCAATTCTCATATTCATTTTCTTGCAGATAGTGCCCAAACGACTGCTTTGGACATTCAAGAGCTTCTATAATTTGTGAAAACCTGTATTTTGATTTAACATCTTACTGGCTCCTAGTATAAGATCTTTTTTTTTTGCCAATGGTGGCTGACTTGTTAGGACTTCAAGAAACCTTCACATTCTAATGCCATCTAGTCCATACAGCCCTATACATTCCTCAGTAGTGACACCAGTTGAATTAGTCATTACTGAACACCTAGAACATGGGCCCAATTGATAGATGTTGAATAAATGAATGCCTATTGGTTAGCCTTATCCTGGAGTTCAGTTTTATTAAAGACTCTTTAAGTCTAAAAAAATTATATAATGTAGTCAAAGATAAATGAATTTTAGGAAATGTCTTCATTTGAAGACATTAAGACATGGTATTTTATTAAGGGAAACTCACTAAATCCTACTTTCATGTCAGTTTTCCACTTAGTACTCTTTTATCTGAGACAGTACTTGAGAAAGATAAAGTCTATTGCCCCTCCACAACCCCTCCAAAATAGATCTAAGTGCTATGCTGAAATGAGGAATTTTCTCAACATTAAGAATCCTGGTTGACCTGAAGCTATTGACTTAGATTCTGCATATCAGGGGACTCTGGGTTGGGACATTGACTAAAGTCTGATGGGCCTGATTTACCCCCTTGCAAGTAGGTGACCCTGGTGAGTGACTTACTTTTCAATCTATAACATGGAGAAGCGACTATGTAGCTCACAGGGTTGCTGATAATTTAGTAAATTGTTCCATTCAATTAAATCTATCAAGCAATGGGCATTAACTAAATGTCTGTGACTTCTATTTTATAAGGGCATGGAATTAGATAGCTAACTTAAACAACTGTGTGGTGTTAAAATAACATAATATGTTGAATGTTTAAAAAGCATAGAAATTATATAATCCAACAAAATTTTCTGATAGATTTTAAAGGCTGAGAATGGAAGAGGTGACTGGTAAAAGATGCGTTGAACACATAAATTGACATGTTGAACTGAAATTCCTTGGTGTGACCATTTTAAAAATAAATATTTAAATATTTTGAAACAAATATTTCAGAGAATTGAGGTAACATAAATTACATGATAGACTACTGTGATATGTTCTATTATATTTTATCTTTTACTAGTCACTTAAGAAGTATAAACACATTATTTTGACATAGTAAAATCTCACTAAAGTTGAACAAAAACAGTTTTGTAAGAATATAGGGTTCATAATATATATATATAGTAATATGTAGTATGCAACTAAAAACTTAGTAGGTTATTTTAGATGTCAATTGTAGTAAATATAGAATGTAACTTTAAAACAGGAATAAACTAAAACAGGAACTCTGGCAATCAATAAAAGTTGGAAAGAAAATTCATTGGAAAAAAAAATGAAAGAGTAGATATTGGCTAATTTTGATTGATTCCAGTGTCTAGGGTTTTAAAATTTTTTGCAGAGTAGCCAGAGTGTAAATGGAAGGAAATTTAAAGATGTGTCTAGTTAAAACTTGTGATAACAGAACATTCCTATCAGACCTTAAAGGCCAAAGCCTTTGGAGTTATGGTTATTTCAAAGAAGGAAGGTTAACATGCTTTGCAGAATTTTAAGAGATTTTTTTTATTGATCTCTTGTAACCCCAACCCTTATTACAACAGTTTATGGAAACTATCAACATAACTGAGATGGGTACATTTGGAACTGTATTTATATAATTTAGAAACATTGGACAGGGACTGGGAGTGTGGCTTAGTGGTAGAGTGCTTGCCTAGTATCATGAAGCTCTGGGTTCAATTCCTCAGTATTACATAAACACAAAAGGCTGGAAGTGGTGCTGTGGATCAAGTGGTAGAGTGCTAGCCTTGAGGAAAAGAAGCTCAGGGTCAGTGCCCAGGCCAAGTTCAAACCCCAGGACTGGCACAAAAAAAAAAGAAAGAAAGAAAAAGAAAGAAGAAAGAAATACAGGACAATTTAAATGGCTGCAGTAACTCATGTTGGTTGTTTTTCCCAGGGCTTAAATTAATATATTTAAACATCACAATAGTCTCCAAGAGCTAGGCATTATTATCCCCATTTTATAAATGAAGAAACTGAAGCTTGAAGTCTCAGGTTGCCTAATATCATTTATTATGAGAGGTTGGAATTAGAACATGACTTGAGGCACTCTGCTTTCAGAGCCTAAACTCAGCTCTTTTACAAAACAGAACTAAGTCCTAGCCCCTTTACAGTTTGTGTCTCTTTTCAGATCATTATAACAATCAACATTCCATAATATAGAGCGGGCTTCCATGCAGGGGAAGCCAGCATCCTAAGTCTGCTGATGAGCCACTGAAAGTTCAAGAAAATCTTATTTTCTCTTTTATGTTATCAATACCTGCCTACAGGCTCCTATTGAAGTAGGAATGTAGGAATGTAGATATCTCAAATATCATTGATGATTTCTACCAACTATCCCACAATACCACAATTAGAAAAAATTGAATATTACATAACAATACATTTTGTCTTCATAGTTGAAATAGAAGGAAAACACATGTTAAAAATATAGATTATCGAAGAGTGATACTACTTAAAATTTAGGCAAATGCACTTTTAGATAGATAGATGATATAGATAGATAAGATAGATGATAGATAGAGATAGATCATCTCTAGATGGTCTTAGAATGTTTAGTTCTATCCTCTTCTTTCCACTTGCAATTCTCAGAATAACTATAGAATGTAATAAATCTATGAACTTGTGAGATGAGAAAGATATGTCAGGTTTAGTATGGATTTGTTTCTGGTTACACCCAGAGTAAGAGGCTCTGTAACATTTTAGTCCAGCACCTTTTGTTTCTCCTGAATTATAAAACACAGGGTAGGTTGCCTTCAACCATCCATGAAGGTATAGTTTTCCATAAATCCTAGACTTCCATTTTCCTTTGTAGATTATCTGTACAGCAAAATTTACTTCTCTTTCCTTGTGGTATGAGTGTTCTGTCTCACTGTATTTATGCACAAATACTGATGCTGGTGTCTCATATTGGTGAAAAGAAGTCTTCTTTGCAATGGATAATTGGACATGGTGACCCTGTCTCACAAGCCAGTAAGATAACTAATGAGGTCGCTTCTGTATAATTTGCGATCCAACAGGTTCACACTGACACCCTACATATTGTGGCTTCTGTAAGCATTTATTAACATTCAAAGGAAATACATAAGAAAGCCAATCACAGAAAACTTAACTCCCCAAAAGGCCCCTTCTTAATATGTATTTTCAACTCACTAGAAAAAGATATAGAGAGAAACTTCAAAGCACCCAACTAACATCCTGTTGATATTTTTCAAAGAAAAAATAAAACTTTTTAATTCTCATAAGCAATTTAGGCTCAGGTGTCTTGGAGCCATATAAGTTTATGCAATATTAATAGAGGGGAAGAGGTATACATCTGTATAGAATTAATAAAGAAATAAACTCATTCCTGATGTATGATAAATAGTACAACATAGCTGAATAGTGTCATATTGAGTACTATAAAGGTAAGCCATGTTTTGCTGTGGTTGACAAAGGCATCATCACAAGCCTAGACAGATTCCTTCCTACTGAGATATCCTTTTGATTTACTCTTCTGTATCCCAGGAGACAGGCTGTGAGCCTAGAGTCAGACTGAGCTATGAGTTTAGATTTTCCTCATTATATTATTCCACTGGTGATAATGAATGGTGGAAGAAGGCAAAAGATAGTATATAATTATTAGTAAATAAGCTGTTTAGCGTTTATGGAATGATGGCCACTCTATGACTAGAGGAGGAGCCACACGTTATCACACATGTTATGTGCTGGGTAGCTGAGATCAGATTTCATAGGTTCAAAGTATCAGTGAATCAATTAATATTTGATTAACTATGGTTACTAATTCAGTTGTAAAATAATAATAATATTATTATTATTAGAAGGTTAAAAAGTTGTGTGCTTCCATATATATATATATATATATATATATAAGTGTATTTGCATATTATGTATCAGTTATTGTTATTATATAGTCAATTATTATTGCTTACTCAATTATTATTACCAAGTCAACCATGGCTAGAGGAAATAACTGCAAGCATCTTAGTAAACACTAGGTAAGAGGAATCCCTAGTTCATTTCCCTGGATGATGATATGATTGTGGCTTACTTTGACAGACAACAGAGAGCTAGCTGTATCATTCCACTCTGGACCCAAGATTTACTGGAAAATAAGGCTAAGTCTTCTGCTACCATTTTACTTCCCAATCTATTCTTTTCTCACTGTAGCCAGAGAAAGCCTATATAAAAATCTCAATATGTATATAAAGAGGTGGTCATATACTTGATCAGTCAGGAACTATAGGAGTGGTAGGAGGCACTGTTGTTACCTATAACATTGTAACCCTGGATTATCACAAGCAAAAGAATCATGTTTACTATATCTGTCTTCCTGAGTCAGCCTCATTTCATGCCATTTCCCTTTTTGAGCCATAAGTTTTAGTCACACAGTTTAGGTTTCAGTTTCTTCCAACATTTTCTTCCTTCAGGCCTTTGCATGTGCCATTCCATACATCTCTACTCAAAAGTAAATTTATCTTCCCTTTAAATCTCTCAGTTCCCTTGCTTTGACAAGGTCTCCCAAACCATTTTAGAATAGACTAGACCCCAAGCCCAATGCTCTCTTTAATCCATCTTCCTTTGTATCTTTTACAACACCTTCTAATGATATGCAGGTTTCAATTATTCAATTATTACTTACTTTTCCAAATAAGCTATAAGCTGCGTGAGAGTGGAGTCAGGTCTTCATTGTTCAATCTGTTCCATCCCCTGCACTAGTCTGTAGCTCAACGTGAAGGAACAGTGCTGAATGGATGTGTTGCTTCAGTAATTAAGTTCAACCAAAAGTGGGACATGAGTCTTATCCTTACACACCACTCTGCTGATCTGGAAAAACAGAAACAAGGGATTATTCAACTCAAAATTAAAATAATGACCGCTGCAAAGTATAGATTATGGGGAGTGGTAGGTCATCAAAGTGGCAGCTGACACCCACATGTCAAACTTTGGTGGGCTTAAATACAGAAAATCTAAATGGTTCTAGGACTTTACCACTTCTCTCTGTCTGATTTAGGTTACCTACAAAATGTTATCAATATCAATTTCCTCATGTGTAAATTAAGGATGTAATAGTTTAAAGATTTTTATAAGGATCATAAGATTTCAACATAATGAATTTAGCAAAAGGACTAGCATGCAACAAATACTCAGTGAGTCACCATTACAATTGTAATGAGTAAGAGGGGAAAGGAGGAGTATCAATAGTATCATTAGCCTGAATTTAAGAATGGTACTTTTCTCTTGCGCCATACAGACTAAACCATTATATTCATTATCCTTAATTAAAGATTAATTTATTCAATAGATCCTGGAGTTAAAACTGTTTCCTGTTCTGTGGCTACTTAAAAGATGAACGAAGTTCACCACAAACAATTCTCAAACAACAGAGTATAGGGATGCTGTATTTATTTAAGTTCCTACCCATTTTTCATTTTAAAAGCTTAGAGTGTCCTTCTTCTACCTGAATATTTTTCTCTATTTCTTAAGAGGACCTTTTTCTTCATGCACTCTTGCTTTGGTTTGTTTTTCTCATAAACATAATGGATAATTTGAAAGTTGTCTTCATTGTGTGTAGTAAGGAAATAACTCACTATCAGATGAATCCTTGGGATGAGGCAGGCACATTTCTAGGCAAGACAGAGGGCAAAGGTAAAATACAAAGTTCCATTGGAATAACACAGGTTGCTCTATAGTTCAGAAGTTCAGGACATTTTGCTAGCAATGGCATAGATGGAGAGAAAAGACACAGACAAAAGAAGACAATGTTGTACTTGAATTATTTCTCTCATATGTGTTTTCCAACACAAAGAGAATGAACAAACAAACACCATGAAGTTTCAGTTGTTTGCTTCCACATAGGTAAAGTGGTAGCATCACATTTACAAGTCACTGAAACTTCTTGAAATGCTGATTTCATATAACCCTTGAAGCAATCTTAAATTTAAAGATCATCAAGAATCATTTGAATAATATTATTATCCATAGAAGACATGTATAAAATAGGTTTATATATGTAATATATTATATGTAATATAATATATAACATATAATATGACATATATGTGTTATATATTTTTATGTCTATATTTCAGATATTATATATATATATATATTTTTGTTGTTGTTGTTGTTGGTCGTGAAGCTTGAACTCTGGCCTTGGGCGCTGTCCCTCAGTGCTTCAGCTCAAGGCAAGCACTCTACCGCTTGAGCCACAGTCCCACTTGCAGTTTTCTAGTGGTTTATTTGAGATAAGAGTCTCACAGACTTTCCTTGCCTGGGATGGCTTTGAACCGTGATCCTCAGATCTCAGCCTCCTGAGTAGCTAGGCTTACAGGCATGAGCCACTGGCACCCAGCAATATATTTTATATATAATATAAATGGAAATGAATGTTACTTTTTAAATATCCATATTGCTTCTTCTATACAGAATTAAAATATAAATGCTTGGATTTATATGGTATAGTATACAAACATACAAACAATATGGTATTGAGCTATATTTATTAATAAATAAACTCTGTCTTCTGAGAGTATTAAAGTCTAAAGATGTTAATAGAAGAAGGCTGGGCCTAGAATATGCAGTATTTTATTTCCCTATTGTTTAGGTATAATTTCTCCTGGTTTGCCCCAATATTCTATTTGCTGCATTTCTAGTGCATTTCTCTGTTGAGAAACCACTTGTAGTTGATGAATGCTTCCCCACAGAGAACTTGCAAGAAAAATCATTGCAGGGAAACTTTTGTACATTAACCTAAAATTATTCCATCTTTTAAGGAAATTGAGCCCTAAAATTATTAGTGTTAGCTTTATGTTGACTGCAGTGAATACCTTTTATTTAATTCTGTCTTAAGTGGAAGCTTGCTTCTTGAACTCTCATATCATTCTCAGAGTGGAAAATATCAGAAGCAATTCCAACAATGTTTCTTTACAGAAAACCTCTATATTTTACTAAGAAATCATGCCAAGATAATTACTTCAATTTTTTTTGTTACTAAAAAAATGAAAGTTGAAATGCTACCACACAATGCTATAAATGTTACACTTTGAGTAAGTCTGGTGGGAGTTATTTACAAAAAGACTAACCTTAACTTCTAGGTAACTATTTTTTTTTATTAATTATTTTTTACTTTTCACATATTACACTATGAGCTTCCTCAGAGAAAAGCAATTGAGTGGCAAATTCCCTCAGAAAAGCACCATGGGGGCTGGGAAGGTGGCTCAGTGGTAAAGTGCTTGCCTTGCATGCGTGAGGCCCTGGGTTCGATTCCTCAGCCCCATATAAGCAGAAAATGCTGGAAGTGGTGCTATGGCTCAGGTGGTAGAGTGCTAGCCTTGAGCTGAAGAGCTGAGGGACAGTGCCCAGGCCAGAGTTCAGGCCCCACAACCGACCATAAAAAAGAAAGAGAGAGAGAGAGAGAGAGAGAGAGAGAGAGAGAGAGAGAGAGAGAGAGAGAGAGAGAGAGAGAGAGAGAGAGAGAGACAGACAGACAGACAGACAGACAGACAGACAGACAGACAGACAGACAGAGACAGACAGACAGACAGACAGACAGAGACAGAGACAGAGAGGGGGGAGTGAGGGAGAGAGAGAGTTAGAGAGAGAGGAAGGAAGAAAGAAAGAAAGAAGGAAAGAAAGAAGGAAAGAAAGAAAGAAAGAAAGAAAGAAAGAAAGAAAGAAAGAAAGAAAGAAAGAAAGAAAGAAAGAAAGAAAGAAAGAAAAAGAAAGACACCATGGAAGGGAAGAAAAGGAATAAAAATGGAAGCAAAGAAAAACACAACTACTCTGCAGTGCTCTGATACAGTAGAAAAAAAGTCAAATGTTAGAGGAACTGTTACAAGGCAACAATACTCAATGATTATGTTCCCTTTTCCTAGAACAAAGGGAAACGATCAGTTAACCTTGAACTACTCATGTGTTCTGCTTCCTTTTCTTATAGATTTGATTTTGTCGCCTCAAAACAGCTATACAGTTCTCAAGTCTCTGCCGAGAATGAACAAGTTTTATTTCAAGGAATGGTGGCTTTTGTTCTGATGTAGTATTAAACAAAAAAACACTTAATTGTACATAGCTGATACAGATACTTTTTACAATACGCTTGGATCTGCCAGTGGCTGAAAAGCACAGAACCTTACCTGACAGCCTGTATTAGTTGTGTCCCTTGAGAAAAAACAAACAGCTGACCTAATTTATTTATATTTAAAAAGATTTATTTTTGGCTCATATGTTAGAGGTTCCAGGTTCATGATCAAGCAGTTACGGTTTTTAAGCCTTTGTTGGGTGTCTCATATATCTTCCAGTCTTTGGGATGGGGTACCAGTGATTGGGCACTTACTTTGTAGCCAGAGAAAGAAAAGGGGAGGGGGGTCCCCAAATCCCTTTCAGTGACCTAAAGACCTACAACATCCCACCTCCTAATTTCCACTACTTCCCAGTAGTGGTTTCCAGTGTCACCGGGACCTTTGATGTCCCCACTTATTTGAACCAGAGTGTAGTGCTTCTTGATTTTATTCTAAAGTCTTTCTTATAATGAGTAAAAGGAGGAGAGTTATCTATAAATACTAGTCCTCTTTATCACTGTATATTGTATTTGAAATAAATTTGAAATTTAGCTAATTTTATTATTTCCATGAGCATTTTCTTATAAAACCTAAATAAAATCTTCTACCAATAATTATATTTATTTGGAAATACTGATGCAAATTTCCAAGGAAATGATTCAATTTCACATTATGTACAAATCAACCAGAGTCAAGATAGGTTCACTGCTTTCATCAATAGAGCCACCAGTGAATTCTACATTGACAAAAGCATCACCTAATTGATAATTGAGTGAAAATTGATTTACACTGCTCATGAAAGTCCCTTGTGAATTTTCTCGTTCTTGATATTGGAGTGAGTCACGCTACTTTTTGATGCTGCACAAAATGTATAAACTCTGTTTCTTGCTTCATTGAAAGGATTTTAGGAGTCTTTAAAATTCAACTCATAAAGCACAAGGAATCTTTCATCCACTATTCTGGGCTGAACAACAACAACAAAATTTTAAATTGGTACAGCTTCTGGTAGATTGTAAAGATTTCTCCCAGAGAATGCCCCACATTATCATTTGCATAATCTTTATAATCATTGCTAATATTGAGACTTACATAGTAAATGCTTTGTTAAATGAGGTGACAAGTTATTTAATCCTTCACAAATATCATATATTGAGTTTTTGTTTGTTTGTTTTTGTTGGTTATGGGGTTTGACTGGCTTTGAACCATGATCCTCAAATCTCAGCCTCCTGAGTAGCTAGGATTACAGGTGTGAGCCACTAGTACCCAGCTATAAATGGGTTTTATCACTATTTTTCTTTCAAAGTCCAGGAATCAGAAACTGTTGTAACTGATATTCTCACTTAAGCAGTGTGATACCAGACCTCTTACTTTGTTTTCTCCTGTGATGCTGATCAAACCTAGGGCCTTTCACGTACCAGGCAAGCACTGAGCCATTAGGTTTTATCCCCAGCCTTAAATCCAGTATTTTCAATAACTCATTTCGTTTGAGAGACTGAAAATGGTGGGAAAAAAATCAAATAAGTAAACTTTTTTACTCTGAGTAAATCCTAAAAATAAAAATTATAACATTGTGTTGCAGCTCACAAACAAGTATTTAGGATTGTGTTTACAAAGACAAGGCTTAACAAAGGAGATACATCCTATGTGTGTATTGTTTTTGTTTCTAAAGTTAAGTAGTATAACTAATGTTTCATAAATATGAAATATAAGAAAAAGTGAAATATATTTCAGTATTTCTTTGAAATTTATTGTGTGTTTTCATTGTAAATAATCTGAAGAAAATATAGAAATGCAAAATCAGGCTGGGTGTTGGTATTTCATGCCTGTAATCCTAGCTACTCACCAGGCTGACATCTGAGGATCATGGTTCAAAGATAGCCTGGGCAGGAAAATCCATGAGACTTTTATCTCCAATTAAGCACCCTTTTCCCTGAAAAAAAAAATCCAGAAGTAGAGCTGTGACTCATGTGGTAGAGTACTATTCTTCAGCTAAAAAAGCACAAGAATAGGGCCAGCACCCAAACAGAAAAGAAAGGGAAATGGAAAAGGAAAGGGAAAAAGAAAGGGAAAAGGGAAAGCATTATCCCTATACTCAAGCTATATTGGGAGATTGTGTTATGTGTTAGGGACAAGATTTAAAGGCAATGAGCACTTTAAACTTGCATGATATTTTGTACATTTTTAGGATTCCTCCCTCCCCCCCCCCCGGGAAATCAATTTATGCTTCTTAAAAAATTATTCTCGGGCTGGGAAGGTGGCCCAGTGGTAGAGTGCTTGCTTTGCATGCATGAGGCCCTTGGTTTGATTCCTCAGCACCACATAAGCAAAAAAAGCCGGAGTGCTAGCCTTGAGCTGAGGAGCTGAGGGACAGTACCCAGGCCCAGAGTCCAGGCCTCACAACTGGCAAAAAAAAAAATTATCCTCATTATACTTCTATCACAAGATAAAGATAGAGATATTATGGAAGATTTCATGGAAACAGTGACAAATTGAACATCACATGATACATTTCTATATGAAGGGAAGAAAATGAACATTTAACTTTCAGGGAATAGCAGGAATTGCGCAGAGAGGGGCAGAAAGTGCCAACGTATATAGGTACTACCAAAACAATGGAAGAAGATATAATCAATAAAATGGAAACATATTATAGACAAGTTAGAAGGCCTTGGAATAAATTTTCTAACTTAGGGCTGGGAAGGTGGCTCAGTGGTAGAGCGCTTGCCTTGCATGCCTGAAGCCCCGGGTTCGATTCCTCAGCACCACATAAGCAAAAAGAAAAAAGCTAGAAGTGGCACTGTGGCTCAAGTGGTAGAGCGCTAACCTTGAGCTGAAGAGCTGAGGGACAGCACCCAGGCCCAGAGTTCAGGCCCCACGACCGGGCTCAAAAATAAAAAAACAAAATTTTTTTCTAACTTAATTTTTCAAAAATTGAAAATTGTAAAGAATTACCTATGTTGGTGCCAGTGACTCGGGCCTGTAGTCCTCCCTACTCTGAAGTCTGAAATCCAGAACTCAAAATTCAAAACCATAATGATAATAAAAAAGGAGAGAGATGGAGACAGAGACAAAGATATTATAGAGATCCCTTTATTCTGGAAAAATAATATAATCTCCAATTCCTAAGAATGTCTGTCTAACTGGAAGATTAAATCCTGAGAGCTATTTTATAATTAAAAGGAAATAAGATAATAGAATACAACTAACACAAATCTGAGCTCAAAAGGCACTATGTGACTCCAAAGTGGCTTAGATGGTGTTCTTCAATGATCATTGACCTCAACAACCAGTGAGAATCCAACATATGACACTACTTCCATCCTTCCAAGTAATCTGTTATGAACCATTATGTTCATTAACCAAATGTTAATCTATATGAACCATTCCTCAGGTCCTAACCAAACTCATCTTTTCTACTTCCCTAATTTATCAATTCAGGTTCATCATTGATAACTCTATAAATACCATAGTCATCACCAAAATGGCAATATCAGCTCTCTGTGATATCTCTCCTATTTACAGTAACTACACACTTCTAATAAAGAAAGCCACTCATTTGTTTTTGTTTGCATTTTAAATCTTTGCTTCCGAAGTTGCACCAGAGACAATGCAATGTCATCTTTTATATCTATATCTTCCAGGTACAATATGTACTCTTCTCTTACCTCACTAAAGTACTTTGATTTTGTCTGTCCCATTATTAGCAACTTCATCGAGGCCATATGTAGACTAAAGGTAAAATCTACAATAGAGTATTCTAACACCCAAAAGAAAAATTCCAAAGAATCTAAGAGAACTAATATGGCAAAACACAGTAGTTGTAGACTTTTAACTATTATAAGACGCATCTAAGATTTTGTTAATAGTAGATACTTTACTGCCGTATCCTCAAAATTCTGATTTATTTTATAGGAAGGGACCTAGGAATGTATATTGTATGCATCTGCTCATCTTTTTCATGTATAGTCTTAGATGTCCCAGTAAGAAACACAGATATAGTTTAAATAACCAATAGAGATGTATGTTTTATGTGATCTTAATAACAAATCTAATCATTCAATATAGATCAAGTTTCTTGGTCTATTTGGGTCATATATACATATATGTATATATATATATATACATATATATATATATATATGATCAATTGTTGAGCATTAATTCCCCCTCTGTTCTTTTATGATTTTGTAAACATATAGTGACATATCTAAAATGCAAATTTAAAAATTTCCAATAAATATAGTTGAATAAAAATAATGTAGAAATAAGAAGAAAATTAGGGAATAAATTAGAAAAAAATATGGAGAAATATAGAATCTCTCTCATTAGTTAAGGTTAAATATAACTTCCCAAACAATAAAATAACTTCTTTTTGCAACAACATCTCATAAAACTGAGCTATCAAATGTTAATTCTTTTTGGTAACCATCTCCCAAACTCCTAGAAGCCAAGAATGTACTCATATCTAGCCTAAAATCACATTCCAATTGGTTAATTCCAGGATAGCAAAAGTTATTGTTAAAAATTCCTTTATCCATACCGGCCAATTTTCCTGGAATAAATTCTCATGCTGTTCAGTATTCCCAGACATGGATTGAAGAGAGATACACTCATTGTTAAGCCTGCTTCCTAGATTACTTTTACACTGTGTGAAAATCTCTGAATTATGAGAAAGATTTATGACCTCTTACTCTAAATTACATGCACACATCTCCCCTTGTCTGCAGTGCAGCTGCATGCATGCAGTAGAAATGAGAAGATTTTATGAAATAATTATCTTTAGAATAATGTTGAACATTTACAAAATTAAATGTTATTTATTCATTAACATTTGAAAAACCAGAAATATCTTTCCATCTGCCTTTGATGAAATCAGCCTTTATTCAGTTCAATATTACCACAAATTAGTCTGCTTGCTTTCATGGCTTTTCAACACTCTCCATTTCCTTTAACTCTTAAAAGTGATATGTACTATAGCTTAAAGACAAAGCTCTCCACTGATGAAACCACTACAAAATACACAGAGACAATGCGGAAGACTTAATCATCTGAAGAGAAGTACTTACAATATGCATCTATGCGTGGCTATCTGAACACTGCTGCTTAGATTTTTTTTTCATTTTACTTTCTATGGCTGCTTTGATGGAAGTCGTAAGAATAATACCACTTTGTAACTCTGCATGATTACTATTGTGCTCTGCTTTATAAACTGTATATTCTTCATTTAGATATGCTAAACAGTTTTTTCTTTTTAAATAATGTGGAAAATAGCTTTTTATACAGTGTCCAAAATGAAAATTAATATTAACATTGTTCTCCTGTGTTCATAAGATGAATCTCAATAACTTTATCCAACTGTGGAAAAGAAAAGATGTTGAAATAAATGGACAAGATTAAGGTGGGAGTTCTGAAAGTCTTCAGTGATCTACACCCCAAAAGCTTGTTTTTCCTTTATATACAAAAGTATAATTCTTTCATCATAAGAAAATCCAAATTTGTAAAATAAGTAAGTTTAATTACTCTATCAAGTTTTGTCGATTTGAATAGGCATTTCTGATATAGTCCTAGAGCTTATTCTTACCGAGGGAAAATAATATGAATTGGAATGGACCTCTAAATCGATACGTCTCCATTTTCTATAGAAAACCTGCTTGATTTTATTTCCTACTTTCTGTTTCTTTGTGTGTGTGTATTCAGATATATTAATATCAGAACTATAGTAGAAACTGCTTCTTATTTTTTCTCTGTAGGCTGAATGTAATATTTTTAATGTTTCAGCAACATTTTCAGTGAATCATAAGACCCTTAAACAATCATAATAGCTTATAGTTCTATATCTTAACAAAAGGTCAGATATAAGAAAAGCAATGTTATCCTGGAATTACATATTTATTATTTTCAAGACTTTGAGTATATGTTGTTATAAATGTCATCTTCTCTTTGCTAGTCACATCTACCAGATGCCTTTATTTTCACATCTTTTCTTGAACTTCATTTTATAAAATATATGTGTAGTCACCAATCTAATGGCGTCAAAGGATATAAACCAGCAAGTAGGTTGCCAAAGACATCGATTAATTGTAGAAGTCAGCAGGAAAAAATCATATTTTTGTTTTCAAAGAAATTTAGTATCTATTTTTTGTCTTAAAGATTAGGATAAGTATTAAATTTTCACTGTCTTGTGAATAATTGTATTATAATAAATAATAAATAAGTGTATTATAGGGAATATAAATATAATAAATACACACAGGGAATATATCTGAACAATATATCTCAACACACTATCAATAAAACATTAATCACCAATATATTTATTCACATAGCCTTAGGCTTGGGTTGAGAGTGAAATAAAATGTCTAATATGTACTTCCAGTATTTTGAATGGAAATTATAGAAGTGTAGGCTACTGTTAGTAGAAACCAAAAATTTATTTTAAAATCAAGGGTGATTTATAAAAAAAAAACAAAACAAAAAAACAAAAAACACTCCCAAACCAGAACTTTTGTATTAAATTCAAATTGTTGAGGAAAAAAATTTTATAGGCTTAAAGTGGGCTCCTCCATATACTTATTTGAGGCTAAAGAGGGAAGCTGCAGATGAGAAAAGCATGTGTGGGAATGGAAAGGAAGGTGATCAAGTATTCATTTTCAGTTGAGCAGTCACTTGGCAAACTCTCCACTTTGGCTTGATTGTTAAGGGTATTATATTAGGTCCTAAGGTGATCTGATTATTTTAAAATCCTGCTATTCTAAACTGTGTCTGCCACGCTCTAAGTGTGGAGTCAATATCAATTTGGGAGAAAGCTAGGGAAAATATAATCCCAAGACAGTGTGAAAGAAAAGATTTAGGAAATTGAAATTTGTCTCTGTGTTGTAAAAGTAGAGAAGAAATAATTATGTCAAAATTTCCTGAGCACCTACTAAGTGAGAGGGATCATGTAAACAGTCTTCACACTTACATTTCATTTCAGTCCCGTGTCACGCTGTGCAGTAGGTGTTTGTTACTTCTGTTGCATTTGAAAAAACAGCTTGGGCAATTAAGCAAATTTGATGGTTATTTTTATCACAACTATGACAAAATTATCTGCCAAAATGACATAATAGGAGGAGAGATTTAAGCTCATGGTTCCAGATATTTCAGTTCATCATATTGGGGAGAGCATGTTGACCTCATGGTGGACAGGAAGCAGAGCAGAGAAGAAAAAGAATTAGCCATGGAAAGATGTTGTCCCCAGGGACACCTCTCCCAGTGATGGATCCATTAGCCAGGATTCACCTACCATAGCTCCATCAGTTCAGTTTATGGGTCCATCAATAGATCATTAATTCACCAATAGACCAAACCATTTTTTAGGTCAGAGCCTTCAGGATGTAATTTTTTTCTGGAAACACTTCCAGAAATCCCCAGAAGTATGCTATATAAATTTTCGAGGTGTTTCTCAATGTAATCAATATTAACCATGAGAGCAAGGAAGGTGTAAAACTAGGAAAACCACCTCTCAGTTATCTGTGAAACCAGAGACAGCTGGAAGACAAAGCTTACCTGACGAGAGAAAAATATTATACATACAACTTTATTAAAAATAAAGAAGAATGAGGATTAATAAATATACTTCAGTATTATGTACCTTGATTATAGTCTCACTGCATGTATTTCACCTTTCTACTCTATTATGTTTCTCAGTACACATTCTGACTCAGTATTTTTCTGTCTAGCCTACTTCATTCAGCATGGTGCTACTATCAACTTGTTTTTCAAAGGTCCTAAGACCACCACGTCTGTCTTACTAGGAGCAAGTCCTCTGGGGCTGGCACCACATGAGCCTTGAGAGGAACTCGTTGTTTGCTTAATGAATGAACAGTTGAACAACTGTTCTTTGCAGCTTACAAAATGGACTTATATTTCTTACAGAAAAAAAAAATCACATTCATTATCATGGCCTTCAAGATTTGTTGTAACCTGCCTGTGCCATTTCTCACTGTTAACATTGCCCCACAATTATGAACAGTATATAAATCAGAGACTCTCAGCTACCTACCTGCACAGCACACAAGCTAGTTCACCTTCATGAGCATAATACACTTTCCATGAATATATTCTAGCATAGACAAGAACAGCAGCACAAACAGAGTTCCAGCCCCAAGCCCATCTTTTTTCTTCTCGCTAAAGAGTTTCTATTAGAAAGCAAGTGAGTGAAACACATAATTTTACTGAGCACTTCCCATCTATTCATTTCATTTTATTTTAGAAATTGGGAAATGTTGGCGTACTTTAATTATTATTTTTAAGATATGGTTGGGGAAACATAATTCCATGGAGACTCTGTGGTTGAGAATCATTTTTAATGATAATAGTTAACATGAATTGCTTGCCTTCTAAATATTGAGGCACTGTGCTATGTACTTTATATGTATTAAACTTTCCAACAACCTGTGAAGTAAATATTGTTATTATTCTCATTTTACAGAAGGTAAAATTGAAGTGCAGAGAGCCTAAGTAATTTACCCAAGGTGATACATTAGTCAGTTTGTGTATTTCAGTTAAAAATGTTTTAAGAACTGGAGATGTTTTCAAAAAAGTCCTGGAAGGCTGACAGCAAGGGCACATGTGCACACACACACACACACACACACACACACACACACACACACAAATGCATGTACACACACATATACAATGTTAATCTTCAATAAAAATGAATACAAACCATTTGTTTAGAAATTCTATGCTATTATGATAACAAAAAAAAATTAATCCCTAGGACTAGGAATGTGACTTAGTGGTAGAGTGCTTGCCTAACATGCATTAAGGTTTGGGTTCGATTCCACAATACCATATAAACAGAAAAAGGCAGAAGTGGCACTGTTGCTTAAGTGGTAGAATGCTAGCCTTGAGCACAGAGAGGCTCAGAGACAGTGCCCAGGCCCTGAGTTCAAGCCACAGGATTGGCAAAATAAGTAAGTAAATAAATAAATAAACCTCTCTTTAATATGGTAGATGTTACTAGTAAGTAAGCATTCAATAGGCTTACCTGAGTGAAACATGGTAGTTTGGATCTAGGTGTCATTCTGAAACTATTGCTTCAAGCATTACCTCATGCAGAAGCTCAAAGGTAGCAAATAAAAAAAATTTTTATCAAGTAGAATTCCCTTTGCACCAAATTGATCAGACCAATGTAGCCTACTGTATTTGTTTTCCAAATAGTATTTCACATTGTGCTCTGTAAGAAATAATACTGTGATATATATAATGTAATCAATACTTGTTTTAATACCACTTTTTATCATATATTAATTGATCAAAGTAAGTAGTTGTTGCAGTGGATTTTCCACACATATATTGTTCTTGGCTCAAATTTCCTTGTCTATTAATCTTTCTTACTGTCTCCCTCTTCATTTTATGATTTTAAATGGGTTTTGAGATTTTCATATGTATATAGAATATCAATAGAAGATATTATCTTCACAACTCTAAATCTTTTTAATTATTGAACTTCTTAATCTTTCATGTAAGGGTAAGTGACATTGAAGACACACAAATGCACATATGTAAACATATCATATACATACAAATATATACACATGGACAAATTATTTCTTTATAGATTTATTTCTGTGATCCGTTTCTTGGTGAGAATATTTTGTGTATCCTCCAGATTTGCCTTAAGATATACTAGGGAATAAACCTCTGAGATAGCCTCTTGCTGAATGAGATACTTTACTTCAGGAACTTCGAGACTATCCCTGCAGCTCAATGAAAGTAGCTAATCTAATAAATGCTACTTTATAGCAAAGCCTTCTGTGGAAACACATTAACTCTTCTATCTCTTCCTTATTGTAACAAACACAAAATTAGTTATTTGACATAACTGGCCAATGTATTAAGGAAAAGACAAATGCAAATAGCAACATTTGCAATTAAAATAATAAAATTTAGAATGTATACTCTCCTAAACATCCTGATGATGTTACAGTAGAAGAATGGAAATGGTTAAATAATGTCATAGGTTATATAAGAAATCATATGAAAATGTTAATGAGAGATTCTCTTTATTACTGGATAAGTAAAGATAGACAAATGAACATTAGGAGAGAAATGGATTTAAATCTAAAACCACACCAGTATCCAGAGAAATACAAACAATCCATTGTGGCAGTGTTGAAAAGAGCATGCGTATAGTGAAAGGTAATTCTTTACAAAGAGCATGTGAGAGAGTGAGAAAGAGAAAGAGGGGTATGGGACAGGCTACATTCTTTTTAGAAAACCTTGCTCATTTTTGAAAGATGGAAGTTCTTAGTTAAGACAGAGAACATAGTTAAAATGAAAGCATTCACATGCTTCAAAATGTGGAAAATAAGAATGTTGAAGTTTCGTAACTTCAGTACTATTGACACTTTGGACCAGATACATTTTGGTCATGAAAGCTATGAACTGTAAACTTTTTTAAAGTATCTGTGTCCGCTGTTCATTATCTAGCAGTAGTACCCTGTCTTTCCAGTTACTATAAACAAAAATGTCTCAAGACTTTGCCAAATATCCCATGGAGGAAGTATCAAAATATCCCCAAGACACTGATGACTGGTTCAAGAGAACTGAAATATTAATATAGATGAGAGATAAAGGAGAAATTTTATATTATAATGAATTCTTGTATAGTAGATTATATATTTCATTCCATCAAAATACAAATGGGAAGTAAATAGAAGTTAATTTAAAAAGTAGCTCTTTTGAGAACATACAGAGTATTTCAACTAATATATTTCCAAATTGACACCTATATTGAATATAATTCTAAGTTTGAAATAATATTCATCAAGAAACCAACATTTTTACAGGTGGCATTATGTCTACAATGACTTTTTTCTAATTTTATTTGTGTAATAACCATTGCAATCGCTAAATATTAAGTATTTCAGATAAATTCCAAAGTTAATTGAAAAATTCATGCTACATAAACATGTAACAATATTTTTCTATTTATTTCAGATATATTTCTTTTAAAAATATTTTATTATCTTTAAGTAGTTGTACAAAGGAACTGACATTCACTGAAGCAGTTATGAAAGCAGTGCAACTTGATCAATGTCACTCCTTTTAACATTCTTACCAACCCTCCCAATGCTCCACTTCCCTGCTTAATTTTAGGTTGTGTATTGAATTCTCTGAAATTTAACAAAGCAGTTTATGCATACAATGTGTCTTGATCTGTACCACTACTTTAACATCTTCATCCCCCCCTTTGACCCACTGCTTCCCTTATAATTCTCAATTCTGTGGTGTATACAATGAATTGTTGCCTGCCTTCTCCCTACTTGACCCTTTATTCTTCTACTGTTCTCTTCTTTTCTGTACCCTCCCCTCTTGTAAGAATTCATTTCCTGGTACTTCTTTTGTTGGGCTTTGACTTAATCTTTCTAAAGAATTAGACTATTTGCCCTTCAGTTACCACATTTGTAACCCCTTGCTTACCAGTGTGTTTACTTGTAGATTCATAGGCACGTTCTAGCTACCACAAATGAGGGAAACCATGCAATCTATGTTTTTCTGGGTCTGGCTTATTTTGCTTTATATATTTTTTCCACATCTTTCCATTTCCTTATGAATGGGGCAAGGCCATTCTTTCTGACCATGAGTAGAATTCCATTGTGTATATGTGCCATATTTTATTGATTCATTCATCCACTGAGGGGCATCTGGGATGATTCTATATCTTGGCTGTGGTAAATAATAGGACAATGAACATCATTGTGCTGGTGGCTTTGGTGGGTCCTTGTTTGTGTTCTATTGGATAAATGCCCAGGAGTAGAATTGCTGGGTCAGAGGGTAGATCTATGTTTAGTTTTTTGAGGAACCTCCATACTACTTTCAGAGTGGATAAACAAGCTTACATAACCACCTACAGTGTAATAAAGTTCCTTTGGGCACATCCACTTGGGCATTTGTTACTTTCCTTGATAATGGCCTTTCTAACTGTGGTGAGGAGGAATTTGTGTTGTTTTGATTTTCATTTCTTTTATGGCCAGATATGTTGAACATTTCTTCATGTGTCTATTGGCCATTTTCACTTCTTTTTCCTTAAGTCATTAGCCCATTTATTAATTGTGTTTTTAATTTTTTTTGTCAGTCATGGAGCTTGAACTCTGGGCCTGGGCATTTCCCTCAGTTCTTCAGTTCAAGGCTAGTGCTCTACCACTTGAGCCATAGTGCCACTGCTAGTTTTCTGGTGGTTTATTGTAGATAAGACTTTCATGGACTTTCCTGCCTGGGCTGGCTTTGAACCATGATCCTCAGATCTCAGTCTCCTGAGTAATCAGGAATACAGATATGAACCACTGACTCCTGGCTTTAATTTTTTATTATAACATTATATTTGTATTTTCTCACTATATCCTTACATGGGTCTTTCCTGCCCAGGGGTAATGAATTATCTATAGATATTTTTTCTGTATAGGTTTCTAATTTCCATTTATACTGTACCATATATTTTTCCCAGACAGCATATAATCTTGGGTTTCTAGTGTTTTGTATGTTTTTACAGAAATAACATCTCTCTGTGAGCATCATTTTATATTTTGTTTTCATTCAATTTTAAATTTGAAAGATTTGTTCATGTTGGCCTCTATAGATATTTGCACAGCAGGTTCAATGAAATACTGTGAAGCAATTAAAATGAATGAACTGGCTTAATGATTTATAAATAGTACAGCTACAGACAAAATAAAGTGCTGTCTATTCTACTTATATTCTAAATTTGTCAGGTAAGCCAAAGCATGAGTATTTCAGAGATGAAAAGGCTTACTCTGCCAGGACTCTTACCTATACTGGAAGAAGAACTAAAATGTAGGAAATGTCAGCCCTTTTTTTTTGACTATTAGGGGGATATAAATCTGAGGGATATATACTAATCAGAGAGCTATAGCATCTGAGTGGACAGGAAACTCTGACTTTTTGTGACAGGTAAGGTCTGGGTGCCTTTCCAATGACCTAGCTATATTTGAAAAAGAAATATACAGAAAAGCTGCCGGCTGGGGCTGGGAAGGTGGCTCAGTGGTAGAGTGTTTGCCTTGCATGCATGAGGCCCTGGGTTTGATACCTCAGCACTACATAAGCAGAAAAAGCCGGAAGTAGAGCTATGACTCTAGTGGTAGAGTGCTAGCCTTGAGCTGAAGAGCCAAGGACAGTGTCCAGGCCAGAGTTTAGGCCCCACAACCTACAAAAAAAAAAAAAAAAAAAAGAAAAGGAAAGAAAAGCTGCTGGAGAAGAACATGTGCCCAGTCATGACCTATGTGTCTCAAAGCAGGAGCTCAGCCCCAAGCTGGCTTGTTTTTGCTGTATAAAGGCTCAAACGTATCAGGATATCTGAGCACTGGAGACAGTTGTGGTTGGAAAAAGCCATATTCAGTTTAGCCTTAGATGCAGCATAATGGTCACTGAGGACACAAGCCCATGATCATGACTGAAGGCCCCATTAGCAAGTGATTATAAGTGAATTAACTGAAGTCTAGAGGCCCTATGGAGCTCAGTGTAATTTTGTAGAAAGACAAAAACCAAGTCCAACAAAATAAACACCAGGAAATGGGTAATTCAACTTTAGGCTTACAGGATGTGGGAAAACATTCTTCAAAGCAAGAGGTCTTCCTTTCGATCTGGGTAATTCTTTAAACCAAATAATTTGTATAATATTAAAGTTCTTTAGCTGGGCACGAGTGGCGCAAGCCTGTAATCCTAGATACTCAGGAAGCTGAGATCTGAGGATCGTGGTTCAAAGCCAGCCTGAGCAGAAAAGTCCATGAGACTTTTATCTCCAATTAACCATCAGAAAACTGGGAGTGGCTCTGTGGCTCAAGTGGTAGAATGCTTTTCTTGAGCTGAAGATCTCTGGGACAGCACCCAGACCCAGAGTTTAAGCCTCACGACTGACCAAAAAATAATTAAAAAATAAAAAATAATAATAATAAAAAATAAAGTTCTGGGCTGTGAAGGTGGCTCAGTGGTAGAATGCTTACCTTGCATTCATGAGGCCCTGGGTTCTATTCCTCAGCACCACATAAGCAGAAAAAGCCGGAAGTGGTACTGTGGCTCAAGTGGTGGATAGCCTTGAGCTGAAGAGCTGAGGGACAGTGCCCAGGCCCAGAGTTCAGGCCCCACGACCAAAGGAAAAAAAAAAAAGAAAAAGAAAGTTCTTTAAATATTACAGCTAAGATTCTCAGAACATTGTGAATGAGAAGTCTAAGAAGACTAAGCTAGTAAATTCTTTAGGCTTTCTAAATATTTTGGAGTAAAGAACACAAAATGAAATATCCTAATTACCTAACTGAAGATTTGTGGCTTCTAAGCTGAAGTTAGGATATTCCTTTAGCTTGACTTCTGCACAAACACAGAGTTTTGAGATATTGGCCTTCAATCTGGTGTAGAGAATGTGACAATGAAAAGAGTATGAATAGAATCATTCAAAGAACAGATCAACCTCCCTTAAAATGAAAGGGTTTTAATCTCCACCTCACATCTACCTTATGTATGCCTAAACTCTGAGCAGGGTTCTCCAGGAGTCACATCCACCAGAGAAGATGCACATGGAGAGTTAAAACAATTCTGGCACAATTAACATGTAGAGCTTTCCACTTGTACCTGTGCCATACAGTCACAGTGTGGTCAAGAATAAAATGTAGATTTAGGAGATGTGAGAGGGTGCAAGAGGAATTCCCATCTGGATATGGCATTTTCAAACCAAATTTACAGACGAATTACAAGCTAAAAGAGTGTACTATTGATTGAGATCAAGGACCAAGCATAAATAGTTCTCATCAAATTTTAAGTTTAAGAAAATCTTTATCTTAAAATGGAACATGCTTATCTTGGTTAGTCTAAATTGGTTTTTGCAAGAGATTACTAGTAGATAAATTGTAGTTAAATTGCAATGAGTTTCCATTTGGGAAGAAGTAGAGAGCAATGTGAATATTAAGTTAACTAAGGAAATTATCACAGAAAACAGCATTTTATGGGATAGATTTGAAAGAGGCTTATCAGTAATAAATTTTGCATGGTTAGCAATCAGATGCCAGATGGAGAACATAGCTCTTTCCTTGAACTAAGGGCAAACAGAAGCTGAGTCTATCAAATTATCATCAGAAATGCTATGAATGAGATATAACCTGTAACCATGAAAACACAATCTTTTAAGCTGATTTCTCCAAATCTGTTTTTCAACAGGTGGAATGAAACAATTACACTATTCATCCCCTCCCTGTATGACACACAGTGTTATTCAAGAGCCACCCTAGTCCCCCAACTGCTGTCCTGACTAATTTAAAAGTATTGTGGAGGAATTCATTAAAGGAGAAAAAAAGAAAACTAAATCAAAGGAGCTCCTTTATCTACATTTAAATAGTGCTGAATAATGACCCTCAGTTTTGTTGCTAACCTAGCAAGTACATGGATCAATACTGTGCAAAACCAAATGCAGTAGGCTCAAAGCCAAATGCTTTTTCAGAATGATTCATCATTTTTGCCAATGCTGGGCAAGGCTCAAAATGTAAAATATTTCATGTTATCTCAGGTATAGAAAGGTCCTTCTTGAGCTGCAGATATAACAAAGAATGCCAAGAAAAATGAAATCTGGAAAATTCATCCCAAATTTAGTAACAACAAAGACAAATGTAGCTTTCAATTTTCTCATATGATTTCCTTTATTTTCAGTAAGTAGAAATTAAATAATTCAAAGTATTTTATGCTTTAAATTATCTTAAAGAATGAACAAGCATAGTAAACCATAAAAACACCATCAATTGGCTGGACATGGTATTTCACACCTATAATCCCAGCACTTGAGATCTAAGACAGGAGAATCTATGAGCTACATAGAGACTGTCTCAAGAAACAAATGAACAAAAATCAATTCAAAATTCTGTTATAGTAAATTTTACATTAGTCACTGACATTTCATTTATTTATTTAATTAATTTTTTTTTGGGGGGGGTCCAATTGTGGGGCCTGAACTCTGGGCCTGGGCGCTGTCCCTCAGCTCTTTAGCTCAAGGTTAGCGCTCTACCACTTGAGGCACAGTGCCACTTCCGGCTTTTTCTTCTTCTTATGTGGTGCTGAGGAATCGAACCCAGGGCCTCAAGTATGCAAGGCAAGTGCTCTACCATTGAGCCACCTTCCCAGCCCAGTCACTGGCATTTTAAACACAGCATTTTTGTTTATTTTTGAGTTAGCATACATGTGTTTATATGAGGTGAATTCATTGTGGCATTTCCTTACATGCTCATAGTGTACTTAGAACAAATTCACCTGCATCATATCCGCATACCTCCCATCCTTTTCCCCTCCCTTTTTGTGAGTGTTTGTGAGGTTCCTTATTCTGTCTTCATATGTGCGTGCTTGTAGTATGTGTGTGTGTGTGGTGTGTGTGTGGGGGGGGGGGGCAAAACAGCTTTCCATCTTCTCCACCTCTCAGTATCCCTCTCCAACTCCCCGCTATCATTGATCCCTATCTGCACAGCCTTATTTTACATTTACATCCATTACTATTACTATAATATTACTATCATCATCATCATCATCATCATCATAATCATCATTTTAGGTCTGTGCTCTATTAAAATAACAATCTAATGTGATATTTGGCTTTTTGAATTTGGTTTGTTTTGCTCAACAGGATGATCTTGAGTTTTATCAATTATTCTGTAAAGGACAGAATTTCATCTTTCAATATGTCTGAATAGTATTCCATAGTATGTGTATGTATATATAACATAATATATTGTATATATGTCATATTTACCCATTCCTCAGTTGTTGGACACCACAACTGATTCCACAGTTTTACTATGTGGACAGAGCTGAGACAAACACAGGCAATGCAAATCTCTTTCTTGAATACTGACTGACTCTCCTTTGGTATATGCTCCATAGTAGTGTGGTAGGATTATAAAATAAGCCAATTTGTGATTTGGTGGGGGGGGGCTTCCATATTGATTTTGATTATAGTTGTGTGAGTTAACCATTTCAGCAAGAGTGTATGAAGGTTCTAGTATGCTTTCCATTCTTGCCAGCATATGTTGGCTGTTTCCTTGATAAGTACCATTCTGACTTGGGTATGGAATCTCACTGGTTTTATTACAATACTTTATAGCTTGCATTGTGAAGTTGTCAAACAGGAAAGAAGGCCACCAGGATCCTGAGTCTGCATTAGGAAAATAGGTTTGAAATTGGATCTTTGACCCTTTACCTCTGCTACTGTATCTACATTTCTATCATGTAAAGCATTGTGTATAGATGCTGAGATGAAAAGAAAAGACAAATAATTCCCTGTGGCTGTATCTTCCAGCTTCCCCTGTGTTTTCTTTTAGTACTTTTAAGGTTTGGTTTATTACAGTAAGATACTGGATACACTTGGAGTTGACTTTTTTAAAGTATATTTCTGATTTTAACTACAAGACTTTGTTCGTTGAGATGTATCGTGCTTGGGATCAAATGAATAATTCTGAAGAGCACAGCTTTCTTTTAGTTGAAATATTTTATCACATAATTACATGACAGCAGGTATTGTGTGTGATACGGTTCACCTCTTTTATATTATAATGTAACTCCAATTATACTTCCTCTCACCAACAATTCCTTTTTACCCCATTGTGATGTTCTATATAATTTTTTAGCAATAAGCTTTGCTTTTAAATTAATGTTTTTAAATTAAGTTTTTCTTAAATGTCTTTAGAATATTAAATAAATGTCAGTAATTCTGAGTGTCTGAAAATCTGTCATAGAGATACTTTTCAGAAAATAGATTGTGTCAGGTAGAAATGAAACACATGTGAAAATTTCTTATCTTTTTCACTTAAATCTCTCCTCCATTAGAATGTATTGATTTAGATAATAATTTTCTCCTTCAAGAATAACATATGATTTCACTTGCAAAGGTTTAAAGTAATATTATTTTATAAAATTGTTCAAAAAAATTTTAAATTTGCTTTTGTTACTAAAAGAATTTTTATTGGAAACACAAAAAATGAACATATCTATTTCTTCAGATACATGAGATATTTTTAATTGCAGGCTTAATAATTTGCATGAATTAATGTCTTAAGTGTTTAGCACATTGACTTTTACTAAATCACCATCATTATCACCATCACCATTATTACATCATCATGATAGTTTACTTTTATTATTGACTAAGCAGAGTTCTGCACATATACGTATAAATAAAATACGTATTTGTGTACATACATGTAAAATAAATAGTATATAATATATAAATGTATAAATATATGAGTATATATACTATATATACATATCTATTTAAAATCTTGAATGGGTCCTGTTTTTGAGGCAAAATTATATTTGAACCATTTCAGAAATATAAATCATTAAACACTCCATTTTTAAAACCTGTTCAAATTTAGCATCTTCCTAAAACAAGAGTACAAACCACTAGATTCTTTCATACAAAGCAACTAACAGATTATCAAGCATTACGTAAGTGCCTATTTTATTCTAAGAAATGAAGGTAGCTAAAAAGTTTGCTTATTTTCCATTCTTCTGTTTTTTAACTTTACAGTTAAATAGCATGTACAATAGAATATTGTATTCTAAATGCATACTTTTCTCCAATCCCATGTTTTATATTAAACCATAGTTAATTATTTTGTCTGTAAATGCTTTTAGATGACACCATTTGTTCTTAATGCCTTCACTTTCCTCTTCGGTCACACAGCTGGCCTTCGCTTTCCTCTTCGGTCACACAGCTGGGGTGGAACATGAGAACTCCATGCAGCACATATCTGGGTGAACAATTTAAAAAGCAAAAAAAAATAAATAAGTATCACAACTAGTAGGCAAAAAGCCATTTCCTCTAGTCAGGCTGTGGTTATCTTGATCTAGCATGACAAATTGGTGTTCCCAGAGTGGCTGCAAAGTAATCAGACTGTGACAAATGGTTTACTTATAGCAATTTGTTTCCATTTTACTGAAAATTTCCACAGTCTTAAAAAAATAAAAAAAAAAGATTTTCTAAATGGTATTTGAACATGGTTGAGAGTGAACTTCTTGAAATAGTCAAAGCTGGAATCTGGAATCACCATGCTCACCCATGGGATAAGATCAGAAATATAACTTCGTAGATCATAGATTACTAAAAGAAAGCCATACCTCAGCCCATAGGTGACAGACATGAGGGACCCAGAGCTATGTCAGCTTGGAGCCTCTCAGAAAACATGTCAAGCAGGGTATATGAAGACAGTGGACATCCTGGACTGGAAAATTAGTGGCCATTTAGCCTATTATAGTTTATCTTCTTCAAAGGACTGTTCCAAGCCTGTAAAGTCCATTCTTGCTGCAACACAGGAAGTCTATTTGAGATTGGATTTTCTACAGTCTACCCTTCCTCCTCTAGGAATGGTCTTCTAGTATGTTTTCCTCTCTACATTGGTCTTTAAACCAGTTGTCCTTCCCTTCTTCACAGTCACTCACAGAAGTGTCTTGTATCATAACTGACTTTCTCTTTGGTCAGTGATAACTTCTGTCTTTTTTTCATTGTGGTGAAATTACAGATACGCTTCCAGCTATGCTCTGCATACCTTTGGAGAGATTTCCCTCTTGTACTATTCTTTCATCAGGGAAGCTAGAGTTTGGATATAGAAAGTACAAGGTCTATTGTTAAGAGATAACTCTAACAAGTAAATGTCATGCTATTTCATCGTGTGAGGTCATTTATAAGTAAAGAGGTCATTTTTATAAGTAAGGAAGTCAGTTTTATAAGTAAAGAGGTCAGTTTTATTCTCATCATTTTACAGAAAAATGAAACAAAATATTAGATGTTTGTCATCAAACACAAACAGGTTTCTTAATCTTCTGTGTGCTGCTATAATACAATTCTACTAACTATGAAATTTATAATGGACATAAATTCATTGCTTAAATATCTTTACTGTAGCACTAACTATAATTGGTAGTAAGCCTAACCTTTTCTTCTCTCTTAAGATTAAATGCCAACCCAAATTCCGCATCCTTTGGACTATTAGGCTCTCATTTAGAATCCCATTATGTAATTATGTCTTCCAGTCCTGGTCCTCTGTTCTCTATCAACTTTTACTTTTTTTACAATAACTAATAGAGGTACATTCTTTTTTTTTGGGGGGGGGTCCGGTTGTGGGGCCTGAACTCTGGGCCTGGGCGCTGTCCCTCAGCTCTTCAGCTCAAGGCTAGCACTCTACCACTTGAGCCACAGTGCCACTTCCGGCTTTTTTCTTTTTGCTTATGTGGTGCTGAGGAATCGAACCCAGGGCCTCATGCATGCAAGGCAAGCACTCTACCACTGCGCCACCTTCCCAGCTCTAGAGGTACATTCTTATCATACTGTTCTGTGTCTCTAATCATTTCAGTGGAAAATTTTGTAACCTATTTACTTACTTGAAATCTGGATAGTCCCTGAAAGTGTATCTTTTCTTGTAGCTAGTTAAGTGAGGACTTTAAATTCTTCCACATTCCAGGAACATGAAGACTTAGAGATAGCACTGATAACTTCCTGTCTCCAAAATACTTTTTTTCATGGTCTAAAGCAATAATCACTCTTTTCAAAAGTTTCATGATGTCTGGGTATGCCAACAGGTTCTTCCTATTTTTTTTTTTTTTGGTCGGTTGTGGGGCTTGAACTCTTGGCTTGGGCGCTGTCCCTCAGCTCTTCAGCTCAAGGCTAGCACTCTACCGCTTGAGCCACAACGCCATTTCTGGTTTTCTAGTGGTTTATTGGAGATAAGAGTCTCCCAGACTTTTCTGCCCTGGCTGGCTTTGAACCATAATCCTCAGATCTCAGCTTCCTGAGTAGCTAGGATTACAGGCATGAGTCACCAGTGCCCGGCTTCCTGTTCTGCTTTGTATGGATGGTCTCCTCTGTAATCCTGAGTACTTATATTTATTGTAGCCTTTGAACCATCTTGATCTTTTTAAAAACTTTATTATCTTTAGTGTAAAAGAGCTAGCATTCAACAAAGCAGTTTATGAATACAATATATCCTGATCAATATCACCCTTTTCAATATTCTTCCCTCCCAAACCCCATCCCTACCTGTTCTTCCAGTTTTCTTAATTTTGTACAATATACTTTGAATTCTTGATTGCCTCCCCCCCTGCCTGTTTATTCATTTACCTTGATTCCCACCTTTGAGACCCCATTTCCTGGTTTTTACTTTGCTGGACTATGAGTTAGATTTTCTAAGGCATTACACTATTTTCATTCTCCCCTGTATCTAACATATTTTAGCTAATACCTTTGTATGTACTTGTATACCATGCCTAAGTGTTTACTTATATATTTATAAATTAATTCTTGGCTGCAAATATGAAATTTGCACACCCTCTTTATCTCTCTGAGCCTGACTTCACTTCACTTAACATGATTTTTTATTTGAGTCCTTCCATTTATTTCTTTACTCCAGTGGTGAAGTCAATCACACGGTGAAGTCAATCACAATCAGCTGGGTAATTTCAACATGTAGATAATCTTTCCTGTAAACTTCAAAATTACTTTTCATTAATGTCATTACACCACCCCATTCCCATCCCCAGCACTATTGGCACAGAAATGCTTGTCACTCAAAATCTTTTGCATGGTGTCTTAAAATTCCAAAGACTATTATCCTAAAATAGTTCCTGAGCTTCATTTGCCTTCCAACTCTCATTCCTCTTCTGCACGTTCATGAAGAATACTACATTCCTTTTCCACATAATCACCGTCCATCAGCCTCCATATAGTTTCATTTTATTTCCTCCTTTTGTGGGATACTCTGGTGGCAGTTTGTTTCAACAGCTTTTCTGTTACTATCCTAACAATCTCATTCCTTTACCTCAAGGTTAAGAAAGCTTTTGGATCATCTGTCCTTTATCTATCCAACCACCCATCTCATTATTTGTTGTCCCCAGACTTCTGCATTTTGTCAGACACAATAAAACAGTTGTATGAATGACTGCCAACTGTTTGGTCTCCAGATGGGTTTTCAGCAAACCTCAGCAATTCTTTTTCAAATCCCTGGTTCTGTTCTCTTTCCAAATTCCCGTATTTGCCATTTCTACACAAAGTAATAACTTTATGCTTCTCATTTCACCACTATTTTCTTCATCCTCAACCCAATAATTTGCTTCTTAATTCAAAGGCATTTGAATATTATTTTGTTTGCTACTTCCTTGGCTTAAAGATCCATGTTCACAAAATGTGATATTACCATGTCTTAGGGGTAGGAAATATATTCCTTTTCTATCTTACACTATTTCTTTATTGTGCTCTACCAATGATAATGAGCTTCTTTTTAGTCTGTTTTCTTAGAATAAATTTAGGTAGAGGATTAAAAGAAGTTGCCCTTCTTTTGTTTGATATATTTTAAAACTGAGATGAAAAGATTATGGTAAAAATATTTGAAAGCCACCTTGGTTTTCCTTAGGAAAGAAAGAAGGGTAAGTCTGTTTCTGGCAAAATATTTTTCAAAATGAAAAGTAATAAAAGAAATAAAAGTGAAGAGAATTTGCCATCCAAAGATCTGTCCTTCCATAAATATTAAAGGTCATAGATAAATGAAACCAGATGGAAGCTCAGACTTGCAAAAACAAATAAGGTACATCAGAAATGGCAAATATGATAGCAGAATATGAATAACCAGGGGATGATAAAACACCACACAAAAATTCCTTGCCAAATTTGTAAGGTATATATTTATAAAAATAAGCAAACAAAATATAACAGCACAAAGAACAAGAGACAGTTAAATTGCTATAAAATATTGTATCAAGCAAGAAATATTAGAAGTGCTCATTTCAGGGACATCGTAAAGATAGTGTCGTTTTTAGGTAAGTCACCGAAGAAACATTAAAAGGTCAGTTATTGAACTAAAACTAATGAGGAGAATAATGAAGCAATACTATTGATCAATAGAAAAGAAAGCAAAGTATGAGGAGTACAAAGAATGAAGACAGAAAATACATATAGAATTTATAATATTAATGCCTAGCTACAGCAATAAGACAAGATGCAGACATAAAGGGGATCCAAATAGGGAAAGAAGAAATAAAACTCTCCCTCTTTGCAGACGACATGATCTTGTATTTAAAGAATCCCATAGACTCCACTCCCAAATTATTCAAGCTGATTCAAAACTTTGGCAAAGTAGCAGGGTATAAAATTAACCCCCCAAAATCAATGGCCTTTCTGTATGCCAACAACGAGAAAAGTGTGGCTGAAATTAGGAAAGCACCTCCATTTGTAATAGCCCCACAAAAAATAAAATACCTAGGAATTAACTTAACCAAAGAAGTGAAGGACCTCTATGATGAAAACTTTAAAATCTTGAAAAAGGAAATCAACACAGAACTTAAAAAATGGCAAAACCTCTAATGCTCCTGGATTGGAAAGATTAACATCGTAAAAATGACAATACTTCCCAAGGCTATCTATAAATTCAACGTGATCCCTATCAAAATTCCAACCTCATTCTTCAAGGAAATAGAAGAGGCAATCCAAAAATTCATATGGAACAATAAAAGACCCCGAATAGCAAAAACGCTCCTCAACGGAAAGAACACTGCTAGAAGAATATCAATACCAAATTTCAAACTCTACTATAATGCCATAGTAATCAAAACAGCTTGGTATTGGCATAAGAACAGACCTCAGGACCAATGGAATAGAATTGAAAACCCAGAAATGAACCTACAGACCTCTATAGCCATCTAATCTTCGATAAGGGAGCTAAAAAAATGGAATGGAAGAAAGACAGCCTCTTCAGTAAATGGTGCTGGCAAAATTGGTTAACTACTTGTGGAAAACTAAATCTAGATCCTTATATATCACCATGCACCAGAATCAACTCCAAATGGATCAAAGACCTTGAACTCAAAGCAGAAACTCTGAAAACATTACAGGATGGAATAGGAGAAACCCTAGGTCTCCTTGGCTCAGGCCGAAATTTTCTGAATAGAGACCCGGAAACACAACAAATCAAAGAAAGGTTGGACAAATGGGATTGCATAAAGTTGCAGAGCTTCTGCATGGCAAAGGACATAGCTAGCAAGATCAATAGAAAGCCCACGGATTGGGAGAAGATCTTTACTAGCCATAAAACGGACAAGGGTCTCATATCTAAAATATACTTGGAACTCAAAAAATTAAATCCCCCAACAACAAATCCTCAAAGAAACAACTGCCCAATAAACAAGTGGGTGAAAGACTTAAAGACAAACTTCTCTGAAGAAGAAAGGATGGCCAATAGACACATGAAGAAATGCTCAACCTCCCTAGCCATAAAAGAAATGCAAATCAAAACAACATTGAGATACCACCTCACTCCAGTTAGAATGGCAAAAATCAAGAACTCTAATAACAACAGATGCTGGAGGGGATGTGGACAGAAGGGAACCTTACTTCATTGTTGGTGGGAATGTATACTTGTTCAACCACTTTGGAAAGCAGTATGGAGGTTCCTCAAAAGACTCCACATAGAACTCCCCTATGACCCAGCAATCCCACTTTTGGGCATTTACCCAAATGTTTACAAAGAAGACCACACTAAAGCTACCAGCACAACTATGTTTATTGCAGCATTATTTACCATAGCTAAGATCTGGAACCAACCCAGATGCCCCTCAGTAGATGAATGGATCAAGAAAATGTGGTATATATACACAATGGAATTCTATGCCTCCATCAGAAAGAATGACATTGCCCCATTTGTTAGGAAATGGAAAGACTCTGAAAAAATTATATTAAGCAAAGTAAGCCAGGCCCAAAGAAACATAGGTCCCATGGTTTCCCTTATTTGCAATATCTAGTATATGTATGAGTCAAGCGGAAAAGGTCAGATAATGTGATGTTAGGAAAATGAAGCCTTAGATATGTATTTTAATGTTTTTTTCTTTCATGCATGTGTTTCTAATGCATTTATAAGATTATTTCTTTGTTACTTTGTATGTCCCTCCCCCACACTATAACCCCCTGCTTTCACTATATTTGATGTCAGTATAACTTGTGGAGGAGATGGGGAAAAACAAGTCGTTTAAAGATATAGGTGGACCTGTTGCAACAATGAGAAGCACAAGTTGTCATGTTGAATACGAGCTTTACAATGTTGGTGCGGGGGCGGGGGGAAGGATTGGGACTGGGGGGGGCAGGGGGGAGGCTGGGAAGGGGTGTGAAGGATAAACAAAGGAGGAGGCTGCAATGCTTGGTTAGAAATGTACGCATTATCCTGCCCATGTAATTGTAACCCCTCTGTACAGTATGTTCACAAATAAAATAAAATAAATTTAAAAAAAAGAAATAATATTAGACTTAAATCAATGTTATTGGGTAGACTGAGATTCCAATTAACAGATTAGATAATGTCTCATACAAAAGACATGGGAACACTATTCCAAAATATTTTACTTTGTCATAGGCTCAATTTTGAGCTGAAGGCAATTAAGTAGTAGATATTAGGAAAACTCTCTGCCCTCCCTTTTGTCTCAGTATAGGACATAAATTTACAGTGATGTTCCTCTACTTCTCATCTACCAGAAAGGGTGAATTCAGTCATCAGAGATGATTTTTGACTTGGAAGAGGCACCAGAGAAAACTACATAACAAACTTTATTAACTTGTTTTGGTATGCCATTACTTTTCCATATACCTGCCTTTCTTCAATCTGCCACCTCCAGAGATTTTCCTTTGTCCTTTTCCTTTGTCTCGTCACTTCTCTGAAGATGTGTTGCTGCCTGTTGCCTGTTGTATAAGCATGAGTGGTAAACCACCAATATGATTTACCCAATTCCAAAGGTATCTTCCTTGTATCTTTGCTATGTGATAAACTCTCATTTGCTTTTCATTGTTGTTGTTAATCTTTTGTTACCAAATTACCAATTGAGAACTTGGAAAGATAAGGAGATAATTGTTCCTGATTCCTTTAAAATATCCTTGTGTTTTGTACAAAATACAATTTGCAATAAGTATTAAAGAAGCAAAAACAAAAGAAATAAAAATCTATAAATGTGGAAAAATAGTCTACTTATCGACAAATATCATTGACAGTAAGAGGCATAGTAAATAAGTATCAAAGAAATTTTCATATAAGCACACATAATAAAATTAGTTTATTCCAATAAACGGTTAGCACAATGAGTTAAAATATATAACAACAGACCTGGGTGCTGGAGCTGATGGTTCATGCTTGTAATTCTAGCTACTCAGAAGGGTAAGAGCTTATCTCCAAATAACCACCAGAAAAGAAGAAGTGGAACTATGGCTCTGAGTGGCAGAGTGCTAGCCTTGAGGAAAAGAGCTCAAGGTCAGTGCCTGAGTTCAAGCCCCAAGAATGACAAAATAATGTGTGTGTGTGTGTGTGTGTGTGTGTGTGTGTGTGTGTGTGTGTATGTACTAAATGGATATATTCATGTTGTCACAGCTTTACAACAGAAGAAAATATACAATAAAAATAAAAATTAATGGCTTACACTCATAAAATATAGATAAAGTTTGCAGACATAATTTGCCAAAGTTAGTTCATAGATTGCTATCATTTCCTTCAAACAAAACTTGCAATCAAGTCAAAGTGATCTGCAGTGTTAGAAGTCACAGTATTAGCTGCTTTGGGGGAGCAGAACAATGCCTGTGTGGGGTCACAGAAAGGATTCTGGATGTCTTTCTCCTGATCTTAATTGTGAGGGCATATGCACAAGTTTATTATAAAACTTTCCCCCATGCTTTACTTAATACATATTATAATTCAAGTTAATAAGAAGATGGCTGGTGGGTACCTTATAGATCAATAGAGTTAAGGGAAATCAAGATCATCGTATATCTTTCCTCTCTATGTCCCTATTTCAGAATAATGTTTTCATGACTTTCTACTGTGGGAAATCCCAGAGAAATCAGTAATTTCAAAATAAACAAATACCTCCCAGTGTTGATTTCTGACTTGTACATCAACCTTAGCAAAAGAGGTATACATAAAAAGCTTTGTGGAGCAGGCCTAGGAAAGGAAAATAAAAATCCATTCTCCGTTATACTTATTCAATATAACATGTTGCATTTTTTCTCTCTCTCTTACTGAGAATGATGTCTTCCTTTTCAATCTCACTGTTAACGAATCAATATAGGCCAAAAAAGTGACCTGTGTTATGCCCATGTCAGATATGAAATCCAATGGGTGAAACACCCAGGAAGAAATGAATAGCAATAAACACGAGCCTGATAACTCTGGTTTGCCTGAGATAATTCTTAGCAGTGCAATTTCTTGACTAGCATCAAAAAAAGAGTAGAGGATAGTCCAAAATCTTATCTGCAACAAGTGCAAGAACAGTCATGAGGCAGTTCCAAGTGTTTCTGGAATGTTTTAACACAGTGGCATTTGCTCTTACCCAGTGTTTACATCTAGGCATGCACAAAGCTGTGAGGGATCTAAAGACAAGTCTGACTTCACAAAGCATTGGGAGGAAAAAAAATAATGGGACACATACAGGTAAGGCAACATACGCAAATCAATAATTGTAATTCATAGAACCAAAGAAAGGAAGTGCATATCATCTCAACAGAAGCAGAAAATGCTGTCAACAAAATACAACTTCCATTCATATTTAAAAGCTTTGGAGAAGCTAGGAATAGAAGGAACATTTCTTTTTTTTCAAATTTTTTATTGTGATTAAGTGGTTACATAATTTCCCAAAGTTCACAGTGTTGTGGGATAGTGATACTTAGTTAAAGTCACAAACACATTCTAACTTTCATGGAGCAAATTGTCTTAAAACAATTTCTTAAAACAATAGAAGCTATATATGACAGATCAGTAGCCAACATACTGAATAGGGAAAAACTAAATCCATTTCTCCTAAAATCAGGAACAAGGCAAAGATGTCTACTCTCTTTTTGATATTGTTCTGGAATGCCTAGCCAGAGCAATAAGGCAAGTAAAGAACATAAAGAGATTCAAATAGTTAAAGAAGCAATCAAACTATTCCAACTTGCAGAAGACATAATCTTATACCTAAACAACCAAAAAAAAAACTTCATCCCCAAATTCCTAGAACTGATCAACCACTATGGCAAAGTAGCTGAATACAAAATTAACCCACAAAATTCAATAGCTTTTCTATATGCCAACAAGGTACAAGCAGAAAGAGAAAACATGAAAACAACTTCATTTGCAATAGCCTCAAAGAAAAAAACAACTAGGAATAAACCTAACCAAAAGATAGTAATAGATAGTTGTAATGAAAACTATACAAATCTGAAGAAAGAGATCAAGGAGGATACCAGGAAATAGAAAGACCTTCCAGGTTCATGGATGGGTAGAATCAATATTGTGAAACTGGCCATACTGCCAAAAATGATATACAAATTCAACACAATTCCAATCAAAATCTCAATGACATTCTTTACTGAGGTAGACAAAATAGTCCAAAAATTCATAGGAAGCAATGAAAGTTCTAGAGCAGCCAAAGCAATTCTAGGCAAAAAAAAAAAAAAAAAGCAATGTAGGTAGTATCACAATATCAGACCTCAAGCTCTATTGCAGAGCTGTAATAAAAACAGTTTGAGATTGGCACAGAAAAGGACCTGAAGATCAATGGAATGGATTGGAAGACCCAGAAATAAAACCATATACTTACAGTTATCTGATATTTGATAAAGGTGCCAAGGACATATAATGAGAAAAAAGTAGCCTCATCAACAGTTGGTGTTGGGAAAACTGTGTATCTATATGCAGAAAACTAAAAGTGGATCCTTGTTCATCAACATTCTCTAATATCAGCTCAAAGTGGATCAAAGACCTCAATGTCAGAACTGAAACTTTGGAACTACTAGAAGAAATAGTAGGAGAAACGTGAGAACTAGTAGAGAGAAACTTCTTGAAAAGAGTCCCAGGGGCCCAACAGATAGGAGAGAGACTTGACAAATGGGACACTACATCAAAATAAAAAATTTCTGTACAGCTAAGTACACAGTTACTAAACTAGATAGACAGCCAACAGACTGACTAGTAAAGACTAATACTATATCAGACAAAGGCCTAATATCCAATATACACAGAGCTAAAAAAAAAACTCCTCCCAAACCCAATAAATCAATCACTAAATGGGCAAGGGTGCTAAGGAGAGACTTCTCAGAAGTAAGAATGAAAAAGAAGTACATGAGGAAATGCTCATCATCCGGAGCTATAATGGAAATGGAAATTAAAACAACTCTGAGAAGCCAGGTACAGATGGCTCATGCCTATAATCCTATGCCTGTAATACTCAGGAGGCTGAGGTCTGAGGATCACAGTTCAAAGTCAGCTTGGGCAGGAAAGTCTCTGAGACTCTTATCTCCAATAAACTACTAGAAACAGGAAGTGGCGCTGTGGTGGTAGAGCACAAGCCTTGAGCTGAAGAGCTGAGGGACAGCACCCAGGTCCAGAGTTCAAACCCCACAACTAACAACAACAACAACAACAAAGTCTGAGATTCCCTCTCACTCCAGTTAGATTGGTCAACATTGTGAAATGAAATCAAACCACAACAAATGTTGGAGGGGTTGTGGGAAAAAAAGAACCCTACTGCCCTTTTAATGGGATGGAGAATGTAAACTACTACAACCATTCTGGACAACAGTCTTGTGATTCCTCAAAATACTAAACATAGACCTTCCCTGTGACACAGCCATACCACTCCTGGGCATCTACCTGAACAATATGAACCAGGATATGATAAAGACACCTGCATATCCATGTTCATTGCTGCACTATTCACAATAGCCACAGTATGGAAACAGCCCAGATGCTCCATAATAGAGGAGTGGATCCAAACATTGTAATGCCTATATACAATGGAAATTTACACAGCCATTAGAAAGAATAAAATAATGTAATTTACAGAGAAATTGTGGAATTAGAACAAATCATGTTAAGTGAGGTAAGCCAAGTCAGAGACACAAATAGAGCTTATTCACTCTGATATGCAGAAATTAGATCTGGAGTACACTTCAATATAATAAATTATATTGATTCTAGATACTCATACACAGTAAGACTGAAAAAGGATACCCTTAACGAAGAAACACAGGGTGCAATGCCTACTTGCCTCTTCATATTTACATAAAAGTATGAGCTCATATATATATATATATATATATATATATATATATGAACTCCAAAATACAAAGACAAAAGACCTCTTTTTAAAATATTTAAAAATTGTAATGATTCTGTCTTCTTTTCCTTATGTATCATGTAGTCAAGTGTATATCTTCAGTTGAATTGAGGGGAGCATACAGAACTAGAGGGAAAAGGGGTGGAAAAAGTGCAGTAGTGGAACTTACTGGACACTGATGACAGTGTCCAATGTACAACTCATGAGTGGAGATGGGAGGGAGGGACTGGGAGAGAATGAGGGAACAGAAGACACTGTAGGAAAGGAAATGTACTCATTACTTAACTCATGTAATGGTAATCCATTGGTACATCACCTCTATAGTAAGAACAGTAAATTAATTATTAAAAAAAAGAAAACAATGGGTACAGAGTCCCAAAACTTTCCTCTGTCCCCACCCCGCCCCCTGAGTGCTTCATTTCCCTCTGGATTTCATCGTTATCTATTTCCTTTTTAACCTTATTCATACTTATTATAAAATTTCCTTAATCAACTGTATATTCATCTTTGGATGACAATACACAAAAGAAGCTCAACATTTTAAGGACATTTGAAGGACACTTTAAGGACACTTATCACATGTAATGTTTCTCAGTTCAACCATACAATGTGGTGTTTTTAACTGAAATATTTTGTAGTTTGAATTGGGAAAATTTCAGAGAGCTAACCCATGAGGATATGAGTTTTTTTTCTTAAGAAAACTCATTTATTATGGAAATAATTGGGATTGAAGTTGAATATTTGACCCTGTTTCTCTGCTGCTGAATCTACTTTTCTCATCATTCTTTTGTGCTTAGATGAAAACAAAAGACAAAGTATTATCTCACTTATAGGTTGAATTTTTAAAAGTTGAGAATTGGAGATGAAAGTAGAATGATGGT
Source organism: Dipodomys merriami (assembly GCF_024711535.1). Classification (NCBI taxonomy): domain Eukaryota; kingdom Metazoa; phylum Chordata; class Mammalia; order Rodentia; family Heteromyidae; genus Dipodomys; species Dipodomys merriami. The sequence continues at coordinate 23,208,387 of NW_027202270.1, read as the reverse complement.
TATTAGATGTTTGGGAAGGACTCATATAAATCTGAATCAGAATAAATCAATATACAAGAGTTGCAATCAACTTTACAACTTGGGGGGGAGGAGTGGGGGAGATAGTGGGAGAACAACAAAAGAGGTAGTAACAATGCTCAACCAGAAATGTGCTCATTGCTTTCCTCATGTAACTGTGACCCCTCTGTACAGCTTCTTTACAATAAAACAAAAAATTTTAAGAAAGAGTTACAGTCGTACTTAAGTTGTGTGTGTGTGTGTGTGTGTGTGTATGTGTGTGTGTATGTTTGCAATTGTTCACAATAGCCAAACAATGGAATCAGCCAAGTGGCCAACAACAGATGAATGAGTAAAGGAGATATGCTATGTATATACACTGTGGAATATCATGTAGCAGTAAAGGAAAATGAAATCATGCCATTGCAGGAAAATGGATGAAAATGAAGGATACCAAATTGAGCAAGACAAGACTAGCTAAAAAGAGAGAGAGAGAGAGAGAGAAAGAGAGAGAGAGAGAGAGAGAGAGAGAGAGAGAGACAGACAGACAGACAGACAGACAGACAGACAGAGATTGTATGGTTTTACTTATTTGTGAAAGCTATATCTAAAAGGTATACATACTTCATAGATATGAGTACACATGCATAAACTATATATTTACATATATGGATAAACATAGAAAGTAAGTCTAAATAAAGGACATCTAGGAGAAAAAAGAAGGGAAAAGGAAAGATACAGGATGATGTTTTTAGATGAACTTGGAGCATATATGTAAGATACTTGAAGACAGGCAAAAACAGAAAATAAAAGAATCCACAAGTGAGATTCATTTCCAGTGAATCAACTTCTAACAATTTTAATCCTTCCTCTCATATATGATGCTTTAAAAATCTGAATGTTACCTCAGAATATCATAAAAACTACATCTAATTTTTTATTGAAAAGATGCTGTATAGAGAGGCTATAGTTACATGAGTAAGGCAATGAGTACATTACTTGTTGATCATTGTTACCCCTTCCCTTCCTTGTTGTTATCCGTTGTCCCACTAAACTACATCTTCTTTACTTGCCTGAATACCTAATCATCTGTCAGCTTCCCTAAAGGCAGAAACTTTGTGCCCTGTATTCAAAATTTTATTTCTAATTCTCTGGACCTTATCTTTATATCATGGTGTTGGGTAATATCTGTTTCTTGATTGTATGATAGTTTTAAGGAGAAAACAGCCATCCCTACCTGCCCTTTGCCACCATTTCCAGAAGCTACTAATCCTCTTCTAACAAGGAGAAATGAATTTGCACTATATATGTAATTTTTGTTTGTCTGCTGATTGTATCTAACACTTGTCCTTGTAATCCACCATAATTATGCTATTCAGATTATCTGCAGATCACTGCCAAGAGTTGAAAAAGACCGCATGGTAGTTCAAGTTTTAGTCTGATTTTCTGAAATTAGAGTCTCATTGTCTAAGGTAGCTGAAAGCCAAAGTTGAGCTCGATGTTGTGTCTGTAAAATAGAGTTGGGGAAGATATTTGAAGAATATGATGAGAAGGAAGAAGAGGAGACAATTCTAAGAGAAAATAGAATTGACCTACTTATAAGTAAAATCCTTCTGTACATCCCTTGCTGTGACAGATGCTCTATACTAATGCTTTTTTTAAACCATGATTTTATGGAACATTACATAAACACAATTAAATGGATACAAACCAGTGGTTCAACATACAACATTTCTAAATAATCATTTCCGAAATAGGAATCTAAAGCCATTTCACAAAGCATCATGACCCTAATGTGAGAGTCAATATTTATCCTCTGTGTGCAAGCACTAACTTTCGGTTATGCTGTGTTCAGGTAAGCTTTGACATCTTTCCTGGTAAAACATCCTAACTCACTGAATTGTTCAAGGTGGTTTGATAATATGCTTCAGAGTGGTTTGATAGTAGCATGCCTATAAATTAGTGTTTGGGATGCTGTGAGAATTTGTGAGCCAGTTTTGCCACAACTGAGATTCGGATGTATAATGGCCTTTCCCATGGAGAGCTCAACCAGTACCACATGGAAGGAACCCTAAGGAAGAAACTTACATGTTCAGAAAACTATTAGAGAAGTCAGGCAATAATAGCTTGCATGTTAAAGAAAGAAGCATCAAAACGTTGTGTGAGGTTTTATCTGCCCAGCTATTCATCATCTGATCCTTGATCTTTCTGTGTCCACCTACATGGGTCTCAAGAAGAAAAGAGCTAGAGCCTAGTTTCGACATGGGAACTTCCTATGAAAGAGCTGGTCACAAAAGGTATTCCTTGCAGGCAAGAAGTAAGCTTAGTAGTCTAGAGTTGGACAGGATGATCACGAGTATTGACAGAGACCCCCAAGCTCACTGGGGGTCTAATCTGTGCTCTGGGGTTGATAGTGAAGCAGAAAGCAAGCAAATAGAAGGACAACGCTCAAAGGCTTGAAAGGAAAGTGACAGAAAGGAAGTGATCATTAGGCATAGAAAAAGCTATGTGTTGGCACAAATTAACCTCATTACCCCTCTTTTCTGATTGTCACTCCCACACAGAAGAATGCAAACTGAGCAAGAGACTTTTATAAAGAGAATAGTGAAGAAAGGAACAACGGTAGAAGTAATAGTAGTAGCCAGGTGCTTATATTGAACACCTACATAATATTCTCTCATGAACTCCTTATCAGTGTTATACAAGGTTGAAAATGCTGGTCTGATGTTCATTTCAAATTTATTCTTTTGTTTGGCTTTTTCTGTTGTTATTACTGTTATTTGTTGTTGTTGTTGTTTACTGCTTATAAGAAATCATCTATGTATCCCAAGGTGGCCTGAAACTTATTATGTGGTCCTGGGTAGCTTGGAACTCACAATGCTCCTGCTTCAGTTCCCCAACACCGGGTGTGCAGTATATACTTTGCCTGATGGTCATTTTAGATAAGACAAATAATAGAGAGATTAAGAAACTGATTGAGTGATAAAGATTACCCAAAAATAAGAAGACTCAGAGCATTGAGAGGTTGTTTTTTTCCCCATAAATACATAGTAGCAATGAATAGAGTTCTTTTCCCTAAGTTTCATAAGCGAATTCAATTGCTATGTATGTATGTCTATATGTGTGTATGTTTGTGTGTGTTTGTGTGTAGCCTTGGAATTAAAATAGTATAGCAATTGTCATTCTCTAATTATAATTGGAAACTTGAGAACAGTTTTTGCTTTCCATCTTAACCTCAGGGTTTGAATAACATACTGTTACCATTACATTAACCATTCACAGATATCCATCCTCAAAAAAAAATGGTGATAATTTCTCATGGACCCTTGAGCTATAGTCACGCTGTGCAAGTAAAGTGACTATCAGGTTCATTGATAAACATCTCCAGTTGTGGCATAACCCACTACTCCAGCTGCTCAAGCCATCCTGCAGGGCCTCCTCCCTGCAGCTGATGATCCTTTAGGGCATCTGTAGCATGAGCTCAGCCCAAGCACCCAATATCAATCCTTGAGTTCAGAGTCACACAAGCTTCATCCATGAGAAAGACAGGTGTTTTCCCAGGACTCTGAATTACTCTCCAAATATGAAAAAAAAAAGTGACCTGGAGATCTTGACACCAGCCTCATTTCTCAGTGTGCTTTTCACATTTTCCCAAGTATCCACAGGACCAGTTCACTCATCCCTTGAAGCTGACTGAATCTCCTTTCTTTGGGGCTGCCTGGGTTTTGCCTTTGAAGTTTAAACCTGGAAGCAGTTGTCTGCCAGCCGAGATAAGCACTCCAGGGCTTTCACAGGCAGCCAGTCTTAACAAAGGAGGGATAAGACCTCTGAGTGTGCTCTACCATCTACCAACTCACAGTGGAAAAAGGAGTAATCAGGGGTCTTTCCACAGGGTGCTCCAAGAGTGAATCCAATCAAATTAGAAGAAAGTCAAAGAGAAAAGATAAAATAGCTTCAAAAGAGAACCCACTGCTGTAGATCTGCCTGTCAATCAGCAGGAGCCACAAGCCAATCAGAGGTGAAGTGAAAAAAAATGTTTGAAAGAAAAGTGCATTTGAATCAGTTACATTCCCCCAGAATAAAGAAATGAAGAAAGAGCTGGTCAAATGGTGCAAGATGCAGGAAAAGGTAGATAATCAACTGCTATATCTAAGCATGAGGTTGATGACTATAAATCACCAATCCATTGGAAGGATTTCTCAGTATCTGGTCATAATTTTGCCATCCTCATCATCTGTTGCCCATGATTTTACAGTGCTAGTTTAAGAGAACTGACAAAACATTGAACAATAAGTATGCTAGTTTACTTGATAGGTATGCTCAATTTAGTTGTTTGAATTTTTTCTCTTCATTGTTTATAGGAACATACTTGACCAGCTTAATTAAGGAAGTAATTAAGTCCTCATGTTTACAGGTGCTCATGTCAGGTGCTCTTATATTTGTCTCAAACATCAATTCCCAAAGCAGAATTCACCAGACAATGACCCACGGTCTTCTGTTCAGTACAGATCAGGCTCACTTAAAGCTGGACCATCTCTGATCAGGAACTAAAAACAGCTTTGAGAAGCCAAGGGTGACAAACAGACAAAACAGACTTGCTTTCTGAAAGGGATGATGGTATGATTTGGAGAGTTCGAATGCCAGGAAGCAGTGACCTGATGACATTCAGCTCCATTGTTAGGGGAAATCATTGGGCTTGGGAAGCCTTTAACAGCACTTTCATGGCGGCAGTGCAGTCAGGGAGGTACCTGGCCTTCAAGGAAACTCTTACACACTCTCAGAATAGCTAAACCTACCTCAAGAAGCAGGCAAGATAGTCACAGTCAGATACACAAACTATTTATGTTTTAAGTGGTGTTGTGCTAAGGAAGAATAATAGCCTTTCCTGATACCCACACTACACTCCAGGATCTGGAGATCCATACGAACTATAAGAACTAATTTTATTTGCAAGTGGGACTTTAAGGCTCTGATCAAGTCAAAAGCCTTGCAACAGAGTGATTATCCTCGATTATCTAGGTGGGCCCAACATGATTACACATGTAGTAGTAAGAGGGAGGTAGACACTTCAGCATAAGACAGTGAGTGATGTCAGAAGTTAAGACCAGAAAGAGAGTAAAGATGCTACATTGAAAATGGAAGAAGGAGCCACCCACCTACGAATATTGTTGACTTCTAGAAACTAAAATAGGCCAAGAAACATTCTCTGAGGGACCCTTTGAAAAATCCAGTCTTGCCAATCTATTTTGGACTTTTATACTCTAGAACTATCAAAGAATAAAGATGTCATTTTGTCACTAAGTTTATGGCTCATTGTTACAACAATAGAAATGAATATAGAGCACTTTTAAAACTTGCTTTTCCTAACCACAGAATATACATACACAAAGAGCCACTGGTAGATCTCATTCATAAACAGTGTTTGTTTCATAGAGATATGATACAAGAGCAAAGCTAGAGTGCAGTATATATTATACCCAACAGTACTTGTGTTTTAATATAGTATTATACTTTATCCATGAAGCTGATCTTGGTCAAGGAGACAGAAATGGAAATAGGGATGGAATAGTGATAAAAATGTAATCTGTCAACCAATTCTTCATGATTATATCTTCATCTTCTCTGCCTCATTCTCAATTTAATAAAAAGAGAAAAGTAACAAAATATGAAATTGGTACACTCTAAGTTTGAAAAAATGGATGTTTAAACATTACCTCTATAGCAATCTTTTTGATTGAGGGCAGTAGCAGACTATGAAGGGAATTTGTGTGATTATTTATTTTACCATAAGTTGAAAGTGTTGCTTTTTAATTATTCTTTATGAAGCTTTTTTTAGATCATCACTGCTGAGATGATTGCTTTATGCTCTAATCTGTCACATCATCTGATTTTGTATACATTGACCTTTTAAAAAATGTATTGTAAAGGTGATGTAGGAAGGGTTTATGATTACATAGATCAAGTAATGAGTACATTTCTTTGAAAGTAGTGACATGACCATTTTGTAAACAAAGCAATGACATAGCAAGAGAAATATCTGCTTAGCTTCAATATAATTTAGATTTCTGTAAAGGAAGTGGGTTGAAATGTGAAATCTGAACATTTGTGAATTGCAAATCCCCTTCATGACAATTCAGACACCTCTGAATCCTTTAAGGTATGATCTCCCATGATTTTAATAAAATAGAAAGAAAAAGGAATAGAAAAAGACAAAAGAGAAGAGAAAAGAGAGACACAGAGAAGAAAAACAGATATCGAATCAAAGACATTTTAAAATGTCACAATGATTAGAATGAAGCCTTTTACAGATTTATCCACTTTGTAATTCTAACAAGAAATGCTTGACTTACTGACAAAATTGTATCATCTAGATTTTGACAACCATACCTATAAGTAATAATTATACTTTTTCAGGGAAGTGAGCAATATGAGACTAGATAACTGAATTTAAAAGACTTAATTTGTTGTCTTTCTTTGAGAAATGTATAGGAAAACATTCTCTGTCTGTGTGTTTATGCATGTGTGAGAGTAATAATGTTTGAGTAGTTCTGTTTTCTTAATGCTAACTATAAAGAGGTCTCTGTAAAGATTCGTGAATTAGAAAAGTGAAAACTTACACAAGGATTATGAATCATACCAATTAAACTTTGGAAATAGTATAAGCACTTCCTTGGCAAAATACGTACTTTGCACATTTCTTAGTAGTAATTTCTTAGTAGTATAGAATGGATACATGTGATTAACTGCCTGCCCCCAGAATGAAACGTGTGGTATTGATATCTATTGTCTCTTTTTCCTTTCATCTCTTATGGACAAAAAGACACTTTTCTCCTCCCAAGGAAAATTAATACTTTTTCTACATATGAAAGACTTTAAAAATTTAGAGAAAATAAGATACTTTCTTCATTAAAAAGCGAATCTTGTGGCTGAATAAACAGACCTCAAAGGAGAAGAAAAGCAATACTGCTTATGACAATATTTTGGGAATAATCTAAAACATAGTTTTAGAACCTGACTGGCATTGAAGCAGGTAACTCCTGGGAAAGCAATGGGTATATTCTATTCAAAATTGAAGAAATTTTATTCTTCAGTTAACTCACTGTAATTCCTCCCAACTTATCACAGAAAAATATGATTGCTTTTTTAAAAAGCAAATTAACTTCCACACATAAGTTGTGTTTGTTCTCTGGTAACGATGAGTCAAATTGCTCATCAACTGTAAAAAATAGTCACAAAACATCCTGACAAGCAGATAAATTGCAAACATTACTAGTCACTTTTTGTTCCAGAAAAGTGACCTCAAGTATGCTTAAGGACTAAACAAAAAAAGAAAAGCCTTTTGAATTTTTTAAATTAATTATTTTTAAGAGTAGATAATGGGCTGCTTCCTTTCTTTGTTGGGCCAACATTTTGACTAAATAGGCTTTTCTGCTATACAGAGCCTATCAACTTAGAGTCAAAATTCAACCTCCAAAGTGGCCTATTTGGACAGGAATCTATAAATGATAAGGATAATCTTGGATAATTTTCTGACAATAATCAAATGACCTTAATAGCTCAATGGAAGCTATGTTACTTTTACATTTGGGGCTCTTGTTGGTGATAATAAACTATTATACTTCAATTGGAATGGATATATTCTAAGGAATACCAATGAGTTCAAAGAGGAAAAATGTCAGAAAAACAAAGTAAAACTTCACTTTAATAATTTTTTTCCAGTCAGTTTGTCTTGGTTGAATCACTAATCTTATCAAGGTACATGATTTGAATGATACAGATAATTTACAGGTCTCAAGCTTATCTTATCTAAGTGTTTACAGATCAGAACTAGGGAATGTATAGCAGTTACTCCCATGCATGAAAACTCTTGATTGACTGTTCATTTTGATTAACTGAATTCAGAACCTAGTAAGCCTGGGTAATAAAGCTTCATCATACAAACCATGAAAACTTGTGCAGTCATTATAAAGAAGTCGCTCAGGAGTGGGGAAGCATTTTTGCCTTGGTCTCTCCTTGTCTTTCAAATGTGCTGTGTGGGTTCATGATCAAGCTGACAGGCCCCTTGACTTTTCAAGTCACATTTATGCCATAAAGCTTCCAGTATAGCATAATGTCATTGAATAAATGGGTTTCCAATTTCTACATGTAATCAAAGTCAAAACTTCACTTTTGTTGTGAAGTTTCCTTTCCAGTCTCCAGCTTTGCCCTTTGCAATCTCAGCTCTGCTCCTCTGCCCCCTGTGTTTGCCAGAGAGGAAAGGAATCCCTAGCCACACTCCTGACCTTTCCATAGTCAAACACCATGGCCATTTCTTTGCTTTGCTTTCTTTCTTTTTCTTCTATTTTTCACATTATGTGTTCTAGCTATTTCTTTCAAAAAAGATTGATAGAGTTTTTGAAATCTGGACCTGCTTTTTAAAAATTCATTCCAGGTGTGACTGACGTTTTTTCTTTTTTTAAAAAAAAAACAATTTTTTATGTGATTAAGTGATTACACAAATTTCACCCGTTTCACAGCATTAGGAGATAGTGATGCTTAATTAAAGTCACAAACACATTTTAACCTTCACAAGGCAAATTGTCATTATCATGGTCTATAATGTTTGTGAATTTTATGGGCTTTGAAAATACAACCATTTCTTCCACATCAGGTGATATGTACATTTCTTTCCTTTTGCTTAGTGTCAGCTGTTCCTTTTTTCCCTCTCATTCCCTCCCTCCCATCACTGTCCTTGAGTGCTTAGTTCATTTTCATCCATGTCCAGTGCAGCAGATGGGTCCCTCTGTTGTTTGTTTTCCCCGTTTCCCGGTGATTCTGTACCCTCCCCCTAGCTTTGTTCAAATGTGCGAATATACCATATATGTGGTCAAGAACATGGGGTCGTAATTGTAACCCCTCTGTACAGTATTTTCACAATTAAAAAAAAAAAAAGAACATGGAGTCATTTAGAAATGATAGGACAAATTGAGTGGAGGTCCTTTGTTTCTTGAGTCCTGTTTACTTTGTCATATCTTCTTGCATTTTGGATTTAACATCCACATCAGGGAGACCATGTGCCATTTGTGTCTCTGCTCTTGGCTCACCTCACTCAAAATGATTTGTTCTAGTTCCATCCATTTCCCTGTGAATGCCATTATTTTTTCCTTTCTAATGGCTGCATAACATTCCATTGTATTTAGGTACCACAATTTCTGGATCCATTTGTCTGTAGTGGGGCATCTGGGTTGTTTCCACATCTTGGCTATTTTGTGAACAGTGCTGCAATGAACATGGAGGTGCATGTATCCTTGTATCCTTGTTCCTGTTCCTCAGGGTAGATGCCTAGGAGTGGTACAGCTGGGTCATAGGGGAGGTCTATATTTAGCTTTCTCAGGTACCTCCAGACTGCTTTCCTGAGTGGTTGCATTAGTATACATTCCCACCAGCAATGCAATAGGGTTTCTCTTTCTCCACATCCCTGCCAGTATTTGTCATTGGGCCATTCTGACTGGGGTAAGGTGGTATCTCAGGGTTGCTTTTATTTGCATTTCCTTTATAGCCAGAGTTGATGAACATTTCCTCATGTATTCCTTTGCCATTTTTATCTCTTCTTCTGAGAAGTCTCTCTTGAGTTCCCTTGCCCTAAATGTAATTGGTTTGTTGGGTTTGGGAGGGATTAGTTTCTTGAGTTCCCTGTATATACTGGATATTAACCCCTTGTCTGATACATTGCTGGTAAATATTTTTCCCAGTTAGTTGGTTGTCTTTCTAGTTTGGTTGCTATGTCTTTAGCTGTGCAGAAACTTTTTATTTTAAAGTAGTCCCATTTGCTGAGTCTCTCTCCAATTGTTGTGACCCTGGGAGGACTCTGTTCAGGAAATTCGTGCCTGTGCCTATAAGTTCAAATGTCTCTCCTACTCTGTCCTGCAATAGTTTCAGAGTTTCAGGTTTGATGTTAAGGTCTTTAATCCATTTTTTGTTGATGTTAGTGCATGGTGACAGGCTGAGGTCCACTTTTAGTTTTCTGCATGTGGCTGCCCAGTTTTCCCAGCACCAATAGTTGAAGAAGGCTATGTTACCTCCACTGTATGTCTTTGGCTCTTTTGTCAAAAATCAGCTGACTAAAGGTATCTGATTTTATTTCTGGATCTTCTAATCTGTTCCATTGGTCTTTGGGTCTGTTTGTGTGCCAGTACCAAGATGTTTTTATCATTATGGCATTATAGTAGAACTTACAATCTGGTATCATGATCCCTCCCTCGTTGTTTTTTTTTGCCTAGAATTACTTTAGCTATTCTATGTCCTTTGTTGTTCCATATGAATTTTTGGATTGTTTTCTCTATTTCCATAAAGAACGTCATTGGGATTTTGATGGAAATTGCATTGAATTTGTATATCATTTTTGGCAGTATGGCCATTTTCACTATGTTAATTCTTTCTATCCAAGAACATGGAAAGTCTTTCCATTTCCTGATGTCTTCTATGATTTCTTTCTTTAGACTTTTATAATTTTCACTAATTTGGTTAGGTTAATTCCTAGATATTTTTTGAGGTTATTGTGAATGGTGTTGTTTCCTTGATTTCCTTTTTTGCTTGAACATTTTGGTGTACAGAAAGGCAACTGATTTTTGTGGGTTAATCTATCCTGCTACTTTGCTGAAATGGTTTATAAGCTCTCAGAGTTTGAGAGTGGTGTTTTGGGGATCATTAGGTTATAATATCATGTTATCTGCAAACAGGGATAGTTTAATTTCTTCCTTCCCTATTCAGACCCCTTTAATGTACTTTTCTTGCTTTATTGCTCTGGCTAAGGATTTCAGAACTATATTGAAGAGAAGTGGAGAGAGTGGGTATTCATGCCTTGTTCCTGATTTATGAGAATTGGTTGTAGTTTTTCCCTGTTTAGTATAATATTAGCTATTGGTCTGTTATATTTAGTTTTTAAGGAATGTTTCTTCTATTAGTATTTTCTCCAGAGCTTTTAACATGAATGGATGGTGTATTTTATCAAAAGCATTTTCCACATCAATTGAGATAATCATGTGTTTCTTGACCTTGGATCTGTTGATGTGCTGGATTACATTTTTCTGTGTGAATTTTTTTAATTTTTTATTTTCTTGTAGAGATACTATACAGAGAGGTTATAGTTTCATCAGTAAGGCAATGAGTACCTTTGCCAGGCATTGTTACTCCCTCCTTTGTTCTTCTCCCACTATCCCTTCCCTAAGTCCCCCATTCTCCCCCCAAAATTGTAAGGTTCATTTCCGACATAGAGTCTTGTGAGTCTCATTGTTACAATGGGTCATCCTGTGACCTTGTTTCAGCATTTTGTTATTCCCCTTCTCCCATCCCCAAATTAGATAAGTGAATATACAAGATGCAAGGTACCAAAATCAAATACAGTGACAATAGGGATATTCCACAGGAGTAATAACATATAAAAGAAACAAAGAAAAACTCACATAATACATTAAAAACAACAACAACAAAGAAAAACCTCTTGTGTCCATATCTTGGGGTTCATTTCACTTAGTATCAACTTATATGGTTCTATGTACATCAGATGAGCTTTTCTGCTCATCTGATAAGATTATCCTAGACATATACTAATTATTGCAAATAAGGGAAACCATGGGAACTATATTTCTTTGGGTCTGGCTTCCTTCACTTAATATGATTTTTCCCAAGTCATTCCATTTCCTAACAAATGGGGTAGTGTCGTTCTTTCTGATGGAAGCATAGAATTCCATTGTATATATACCACATTTTCTTGATCCATTCATCTACTGAGAGGCATCTGGGTTGGTTCAATATATTAGCTATGGTGAATAATGCTGTGATAAACATAGTTGTGCTGCTAGCTTTAGTATGACTTTGTTTGTGATCATTGGGGTAAATTTCCAGAAGTGGGAATGCTGAGGCATACTTATTTCTAGAGTGGTTGAACAAGTTTACACTCCCACCAACAGTGCAGTAAGGTTCCTAGCTAGAGCAATAAGACAAGATGCAAACAAAAAGGGGATCCAAATAGGGAAAGATGAAGTAAAACTCTCCCTCTTTGCAGATGACATGATGTTGTATTTAAAGACTCCATAGACTCCACTCCCAAACTTTCCAAAACTTTGGAAAAGTAGCAGGATATAAAATTAACCCTCAAAAACCAATGGCTTTTCTGTATGCCAATAACGAGAAGAGTGAGGCTGAAATGAGGAAAACAACTCCTTTTACATTAGCCCCCACACCAAATAAAATACCTAGGAGTTAACTAAAAAAGTGAAGCAACTCTTTGATGAAAACTTTAAAAACCTGGAAAAGGAAATTAAAGCAGAACTAAGGAAGTAGAAAAATCTCCCATGCTCCTGGATTGGGAGGATTAACATCTTGAAAATGGCAATACTTCCCAAGGCTACCTACAAATTCACTGCAATATCCATCAATATCCCAACCTCACTTTTCAATGAAATAGAAGCAGCAATCTAAAAATTCATATGGAACAATAAAAGACACTGTATAGCAAAAATAATACTTAACAGAAAGAACAATGCTAGAGGAATATCAATGCCAAATTTTAAACTCTACTACAAAGCCATAGTAATCAAAAAAGCTTGGTACTGGCACAAAAACAGACGCAAGGACCAATGAAATAGAACTGAAGACTCAGAAATGAACCTGCAGACCTATGGTCGCCTAATCTTTGATAAGGAAGCAAAAAAAATAAAATAAAATGGAAGAAAGACAGCCTCTTCAGTAAATAGTGCTGGCAAAATTGGTTAAACACCTATAAAAAACTAAAAAGTTAGATCCTTATATAGCACCCTGCACCAGAATCAATTCTAAATGGACCAAAGACCTTGAAGTCAAAGCAGACACCATGAAGACATTACAGGAAGGAATAGAACAAATTCTAGGGCTCCTTGGTACAGGCTGAAATTTTCTAAATAAAGATTCAGAAACACAACAAATCAAAGAAAGGTTGGACAAATGGGATTGCATTTAACTGAAGTGCTTGTGCATGGTAAAGGACATAGCTAGCAAGATCAATAGAAAGCCCATGGACTGGAAGAAGATCATCACAACAGACAAGGGCCTCATATCTAAAATATACTTCCAACTGAAAAAAATTAAATCCTCTAAAAACAAATCCTCAAAGAAACAACTGCAAAATTAATAAGTGGGCTAAAGACTTAAAGAGACTTCTCTGAAGAGGAAATACAAATGCTGCTAATTGAAATGAACTCCAAGACATGGAAACAACAGGTCTTACTTTTTTTGTCAATGTTGATGTCGCCAAGGTACTGTATCTAGTTCTTTCTTCTTATTTTATTTCATTTTTGTTTTTCCATTGGGTTATCCCTGGCAGTCTCTGTCTTTGATTCTGGTACCTTCCATCTTGTATATGCATTTATGCTGAAAGAAGTACAAAAGATGACCCATTGCAACAATGATACTCACAGGACACTATATCAGAAATTAACTATACAAGTTCATGGGGTGGGAGGAGTTAGGGTAGGGAATGGAAAGTGGGAGAACAACAATGGAGTGGGTAACAATGTTCAACGAGAAATGAACCTTACTCATTTAATGTAACGCCTCGGTATAGCATGTTTACAACAACAACATAAATAAATAAAAAGAATGGCCAATAGACACATGAAGAAACATTCAACTTCTCTGGCCATAAAAGAAATGCAAGTCAAAACAATATTGAGATTCCATTTCACTCCAGTTAGAATGGCTATAATTAAGAAATTGAATAACAACAACTGCTGGAGGGAACGTGCCAAAATGGATTACATTTATTGACTTACGTGTGTTAAACCATCCCTGCATCTCTGGGATGAAGCATACTTGAACATAATGTATGATTTTTTTTATATGTTTCTGGATTCTGTTGGCTAAAATTTCATTGGGGAGCTTTGCATCTGTGTTTATCAAAGAGATTGGTCTGTAGTTCTCTTTTTTTGTTGGATTTTTGCTTGGTTTGGGGATGAGTGTGATATTGGCTTCATAGAATGAGTTTGGGATTGCTCCCTCTGTTTCTATTTCATGGAAGAGCTTGAGGAGTGTGAGTATTAGTTCCTCGTTAAAGATCATATAGAATTCTGTAGTGAATCCATCTGGTACTAGGCTTTTCTTTGTTGAAAGACTTATGATTGCTTCCTCTATCTTATTGTACATTATTGGCTTATTTAATTGATTTATTTCTTCTTGGTTCAGTTTGGCCAATTTCTCTAAAAATGCATCCATTTCTGCTAGGTTTTCCTTCCTTAGTGAGCATAGATTCTGGAAATAGTTCTTTATAATTGTTTGGATGTCTTGGATGTTTGTTGTACTTTTTCCCATGGAATCCCTGATCTTATTGATTTGGGTCTCCTCTCTTCTTTTTTTAGTTAATCTTGCCAGAGGTCCACTAATTTTATTGATTTTTTAAAAAATCCAGCTTTTATTTTATTAATTTTATTTATAGTTTTCTTAGTCTCTATCTCATTAATTTCAACCCTTATTTTGGTTATCTGACTCCATCTAACTTTGGGTTCCATTTTTTTCTTTCTTTTCTAGCAGTTTTAGTTGCATCATAAAAGTATTTACTTGGTCTGTCTCTATTTTCTTGATGTGTGCACTGAGACCAGTAAATTTGTCCCTCATACTGCTTTCTGATGTTTTCTTAAAAATGTACTTTCCAGAATATAAGACAATTACTTCAGATAAGATTATATTCAGAACATGAGTGAAAAACTTTATTATCCATTAACTTGATGCTATTTTCCCAAGTCTTGGCCCTCCTCTTTGATTTATCCCAAACGTCATGCATTTAGTCTTTAAAATGAAATTATCAGCTATATAACTCTTTGGTATTGTCCATTTTTTACATCTCTACTTTATTATATAAACAACAAAATACCTAGGCATAAAGACTTACTTGATCATATACTATGTTCAAAAGTAACTATATCCGTGTTAAGATGAATTTGTTTCCTTGTGGGAAAGCTAAGGAGTGATGATTAGAATACTTGAGAGAAGATAATGAAATTTCCTCCTCTGAGCTCTCTGCACTGAACTAAATTGTTGTACTACTTTCTTACGCTCTCAAGGTCTTGTGTCCTTGCTCCTGCCTTTTTCAGTCAGCATTCATTATGGAAGTCTGCCTACTACAAGGGTAGCTCTAGGTTTCTTATTATAGCTGTTCTCAGTTTCAGAACCATCTCAGCAGGAAGAATCAGAATTTGGTCAAACTGGCAATGGCTTTTAGCTCTGGCAACTCCATTATTCACTGCACTGTAGTCGAATCATTTTCTCTAATCTGTGTGACCAAGTCTGTCTTAGGTGTAAGTTACTAGTTCACTAATTGATTGCTGATCTTGAAGTCTTACCCTGGCTTTATCTTAGTTTGCAGGCTTGAGTTGAGAAAAATTTTAGGTCTTGTCAATTTCCTCTCTCCTATTGGAAGATCTCACTCTGGTGCCATTCATTATTAGCTAAGACTTCACTCTAAACTGGACGATTGTCTAATCACAATGATTTATCATTTGTGTTGAAATAAGGATTTAACACTCATTTGCTTGACTCACAATTTGTAGTCAACTATTAAGTTCTCACTTAGCTATATAGAACTCACTAATCTGTATAGAAGTACCATTCAGAATGTGGAATGTGTACACCTAAATTTACTTTAAGAAGACCAACCTCAAATGGAAAAGGACAGAGTTCAAAAGAGCAGGGAAAGATTTCAAAGCTTTTTTAAATTTTTAATAAGGTTTATTTTGTTGTGAAAATACCATACAGGGAGTTACAATTACATGAGCAAGGTAATGAGTACATTTCTTATCAAGCATTGTTGCCTCTTCCTTTGATTTCCCCCTACCATCCCTTCCCTCCCACCTCCACAACTACATTCCCCCCCTTCTCTCCCACTTCCACAACTATATTTCCCTCCCCAAAGTTGTAAAGTTCATTTTTCAACATAACGACTTGTACATCTCATTGTTTCAATGGATCCACCTGTATCCCTATTTAAACAATTAGTTTTTTCCCTTCCCCTCCACAAATTATACCAACATCAAATACAATGAAAACAGGGGTTATACCGTGGGGAAGTGACATACAAAGCAACAACAAAAAAAATCACCTTATAAGTATGTGAGAAACAATAGCAAGAAAGAAAAACCATTTGAGTCCTTATCTTGGGTTCATTTTGCCTAACATCAACTTATCTGAGCGTTTCTGCTTGTCTCAGACATATACTAATTATTCCAAATAAGGGAAACCATGGGGCCCATGGATTTAGCACCGACATACTAACATTCAGCCTTTTTTTTTTTTGGAACAAGTCACAAAGCTTTCTTGGAAGGAAGCAGTGAAAATTATGTTTCTAAATAGAAAACTGAACCATTGGGGAATTTTTTATTACCATATATTAATTATATAAGGTAAGGACTCATTGTAACATTTCCACACATTTATGCAATTTTTCTTGATCAATCTCACATCCTCTTTCACGCTCCCTCATCCCATTTCCCTCCTTAACATAATCTCCACAGGTTTTCTATTTTTGTTTTTGTGGGTCATGGGGTTTGAACTCTAAGTCTAGGTGCTGTCCCTGAGCTCTCCAGTTCAAAGCGAGTGCTCTACCACTTGAGTCACAGTGCCACACCTGGTTTTCTGTTGGTTAATTAGAGACTCATGGACTTTCTTTCCCAGGCTGGCTTTGAATAGTGATCCTCAGATCTCAGCGTTCTGAATAGCTAGGATTACAGACATGAGCTACCAATACCTGGTTTCCATAGGTTTTATTATTCTATTTTCATATACACAAATGAGCTACACTGACCATATCCATCCTCATTTGTCCTATTTGTTAGCCCTCCATAAAGGGATATTTTTTATAACTGATGTATAGCAATCCTACTCAGAAACACTATCAAATCCCTATTCATCCTGATCTGCTTTAGATACTAGTACTGGTGAAAAATTATCTCATTTTCAGTCCCCTTTTGGAGATCATATATGAACTTATTGCTTCTGAAGGATGAATAAAGACAAAGCTGAGACACCTCTGATTTATCTAGTTTATACATTCTTAATCCCACTAACTGTCTAATAGAAGTTTTTTCCCCAATATACCTTGCATTGCAAAATGCTTCAGATTGGTTGTCAAGCAATAATTAAACATGCTTATATTAATATTCGGTGCTTCCTTTGGGATTCTACTCTAGAGAAATCCGATCAAAAGTGCTTAAAACACCTGAGTAAGCCACAACAATTATTTACCAGAATGTAAGCCTTTAAGTAATTAGAATAATAGTCTTGCAGACCATATAAAGAATTCTGACATTCTTTTCCCCCTGTATTAGTAGCATTTCTAATGTTCATTAAGAAGCTGTCATGTCTGAATATCAAAGATTAAGATGAGGAACCAACAGTGGTTTCCTATTTTCAGAATCAATTTTTAAAACCCTTGAATTTCCCTATGGACTTACAATAAGATTTATCATTTGAATAAAAATGTACAAGATATTTTATACCTCTAATATTAATTCGTATGCCATTGACAATCAAATTAAGTGACCACAAATTTAAATAATTGAATGAGTGTATGTGAACATATTTAAAGATCAAAATGAAATAGAATTAATTGAAATTATGTTGACGGTTTTATATATAATAGCTTTGAATTCTGAGCACCACTTTGAATGTTTATATACTTTTTTCACTTAATCCTACAGTCTCAGAAGCAGATATTATTCTTAACAGTTTATAGATAAGGAAATGAAATTTCTAATACCTGAGATAATTTGACCAAAACTTATATAGGTTATAAGTGGTTGAGCTTATTTGAACTCAACTGTTCAGATTTGAACTTCAGAGTACTTAACCCTTATACCTGAGCTCTTAACTATTGTAATGCTACATTCACAAAAAGTACTTTAAAGAGCAAAAGTTATAACATAGGTATATTAATAAGTAGAGCAGCCCTTAAACTCATTAAAACAGAAATAAATTTTTCCTTTTAAAATCACCATGATTTCAGAAACTCATTCTACTTCTAAGAAGCTTCAATAGTAAGACTAGAGATTCTCAGCTATACACATAGAAATTTCTTCCTTCCCCAAGCTTCTTATTTACAATACAAATATTTCCAATATTGGCTTGTAATACTTAATACTTAATTATTCTGAGATTTTTTAAAATAGATTTCAAATATTGTGGTAAGTATAGACCTTATATATAGCACATACATATATGTTAAAATTAATATGTATACCTATGCATTACGAATACAATTTCTATTCTTGATTCTCATTACTTGCAGTCATTCTTGAGTGGGTAAGTGTGATTTCTATTTTTAATCAGTTATTTTTACAAGAAACAGATGTTGATGCCAACTTATGTTATGGTCATTTAGAAGTTAGAAATAGAACTCAGATTTTGTGAAAAATTCTAGGTATTCAGGTATATGTTCTTAAAGATTAAAAGTCTAGCAGTGAAGAAGGGTGGTAATGAATGTGCATTTAACCTAGAAATAAACCCTGGGCCAAATGAGGAATCATGTGACATTCTTTTAATTAACACTAAAACACCATACAAAGAGGGAATGGGAACATCAAGGATGTGACATTTCAGGGATAACCCTATTCTAAGGGACTAATTAGCATCTATGCCAGTAAATAATAATGGAGTTGTAAAGGAAAATGAACCCACTGGGCCTCTTCACACATTTTTAACATATAGAGAGCATTTTAATTAGCTCCATTTCTTTCAGAGAGATTCTCAGATGCTTGAGAATCCTTGTTAGTGACTGAATATAAGATAAACCAGCTCATTTTGGTCACCATTTTCTTTCAGAATTTAATTCCTATTTTCAGAAAAACAAAAATAAAATGTTTTTTTTTTCCTATGACACAAATTAGATTATGGAAGTGTTTAAAAAAACACATATGATTGAAATTATCTTCCCAAAGAAAATAGATACTGACCATTTATTAAGAAATGATTTTGGAGTGATATTTTTTAAAAAGCATTGTACTCATCACCTGATTTATGGAGTTGTAATCCCTTTTTACTACTACTTAATAATAAGAATAAAATATTTTAAAATGCTTTTCTGAACAAGCTATGCATTTATAAAGGTATGAATTTATTTTTTTATTTTAAGGAAAAGGTAGGTTCTTTTCAGTTCATTCTGCATATTGCTTTAAAATATATGCTCACTGGTACACAAAATGCATGCTAGTCTCAATTACTATAGAAAGTTTCCTCATTCATGTAAGTGCTTGCATGGCATCCCATGGCAAGTATACTTATGAAATATACTTTATTTAAACTAGCCCACTATTGGGAGACAATTATGTTGTTTCTGGATATTTACACTATAACCAATACTTCAACCAGAAACCTCAAGTTAGCATTTTATATCTGTGTATATTGATAGTGTCACCATGGAACTTTACATATGTATATATACTTTGCTAAGATTAATTTCTTCCATTATTTTCTCTTCCCCACTCTCACTCTCTGCTGGTTTTCATGGGTTTCCATTTCTATAAATAGATACAATAAGTTTAATATTATTTACCCATCATTCTCTTTCCCTCTCCTCACCCCTTATGTACCCCCTCATCCCATAATTACATACATATATATATGTATTAAATACAGGTATGTATATATATGTATTAAATACTTCTTTATATATTTATGCATATATAATTTGTCTTTGGTTGTATAGTATGTGGCTTGTACACAACAAATTGTTGGGCCCTGCCTTTTAATTCAATCAATCTGTCTTTGGAGCTACAGCTATTTACATTTGAGATTTGGGATTATGGTTAAGGGGTATGTGTTATTTTGTGTGATTTATTGGTTGAATCTAATATTGTTTGTTCCTTTCTTTCATCATTATTCATCTTTGGGGCCTGCTGGTTTGGGGCCTTCTTAGTTTTCGTGTATTCATTCATTATTCTTTTGAAATTTATTCTTTACTGTGCTTTCACATTTTGACTCTCTTCATCTTCTGTGTATAGTATTCCCTTAAGTACTTTTGGCAAAACAGGGTTGGTGATCATGCACTGCTTGATCTTATTTTTACCTGAAAAAGGTTTTTATTTCTCCATTGATATTAAAGGATAACTTTGCTGGATATTATACTCTATTCTGGCAATTCTTTTCTTTTCTTGCTTTTAGACCCAGGCTAAGAGATCAGTGTGATTTATATGTGTTTACTTCTGTATATAAGCTGGCATTTTTCTCTGCAGCTTTCTGTTCCTTTCTTTATTCTCCAGGATAGGAAATTTAATTATTATGTGAGGTTAAGGTGTTCTTTTCTAGACATGTCTATTTGGAGTTTGAAATTCTTCTTGTAAATAGGTGTGTGTACCCCAAGATTTGGGAAACTTTCTGCTATAATTTCACTGACTAGGTTTTCTATGCCATTGGTTTATATTTCATATACTTCTCTTCTATTCCACGAATTCTTAAGTTTGGTCTTTCACTCTCTCTTGGGTTTCTGGAAGGTCATAATCATAGCTTTTATTATATTTTTAATCCATGGAATCAAAACAGTGGATGATAAACATGTTAAGAAAAATTGCTCAATGTATAGGGATGTGTTAATATTTTACTCATGCAAAAAAAAATCAATGTTTGCTCTTAAAAGTTTCTGTTCATTTTACCCTCTCACCTTGGAAAAGAATACCATTCCTCACCGAAGTTTGCTAACAAAGTAATCAAAGTTTTTGACTTCTGAAAATTTGATTATCTATAAAAAATGTAAGTATCATTTTGAGATATGGACATTTTATTATGAGGGAGTGAATATCTTTACATATCTGTAATTCTTTCTTTCTTTTATTATTTTTGGCCTTTTTCCAAAGCTTTTGCCTTAGAAATTTATTATTAAGGCTATCTTAATAATTATTTTCACCTATAAATGTCAGGGTATTGCAGTATTTCTAATTGTACATGTTCTCCCTCATCATCTTGAATGAATCACTAGATACCTTTATCATCAGCAGATCATAATTATCAATTTTACTTATTGCTTTTGACAGCATCTCTTTATTCCCAGCTTTAGAGGTGGAGTCTATTCTTATCCAAATTTATAAATGTTCTGCAGTTCCATAGCATTGACACTAGTTTATATAGGATGTGTGCATCTGGAAAATATAAGAGTTTTGGAGGGTATGAATATGTAGTCAATTGGGGGAATTACCATGAAAACAAGATAAATTCTATTGTAGAAACTTTGATATATTTCCATTAGACATGCTTGGTAAGTGTCCATCAGGTACCCTTCCTTAGTTTGGCAAGGTTTCTTTTCTCCTGTGGCATGTCCATCCTTTTCCCCTCAGGAACTACTTTCTGCTTTTGACTATCGTATTAGTCTTTGGTTTCAAGTCACAGCTTGACAGAGAAGCGCTCAAAATATTCATATTCTTTTATCATAGCGAAAAATCAACTTGCTAGTAACTATCTAACACTTTACAATCATAAAGCATTTAATTGAAAGGTCCATTCTCTTCTTAAAAGAAATTGCTGCCAAATACACAGCGCATCCAAACTAAAAGATAATAAGCTTCCCAAAGTGGCTTTTAATCCTTTCTATTGAGATAGGTGCAGCCCTTCAGAGAAATACATAAATAAACCTTTATTTCTCCCTCACTCTCTCCTTTTCTCTCTCTTTCTGTCTACTGTCTCTGTCTTTCTTTGTCTCTCTGTCTCTCTCTGTGTGTCTTGTTCTCTGTATGTGGATCAAAACTTCCTATATGCATACAGCAAACTTTTCTCTCATAAACAAGTTTAGTTCTTAGGAAAACTAGTTTTGCACTGTTGAGGTATTAAAGTTTTGCTCATTTACCTGCATGTGTTTTAATAACAAATCATCACTGGGCAGTTTTGACAAGCAAAAATATACCATCCAAAGTTAAATTTAGTAATACTTAAACTAAGTGAGGCAAATTTGGACTTTCTGAGATGTTGTTTCCAGAGGTGCAAGAGACTCTGAGTCACAGCTCCTCATCTGTGGTTGATTTCTAATTCAGAACACAGAAAAGGATTGATCTGGACCCTAGGGAGTTCTTTCTTGTGCATAAATGGAGAAGTCACTGTCCTCCCTCCTGTTCACTTACTACTGCATACAACATTTCCCTGATCCCTTAGGAATTTCTGAAATGCAGCAGTTAAAGTTCTAGGGCTCTACTATTAATTTGGTCAATGATATTTATTTATCTGTTGAGCACCTCAAATCTGGTTAGCATAACTGACAGTGGTGAGTTTCTGCTTTTACTTAATTTTAATTAATTTCAGCCTTAAAACTGCCACAAAGCTATTTGGGAAAATGAGTATAATCAAGCAAGCATTTCTAATGAAAAGTCCAGATTAATAGGTATCTGTATGTCCATCAATTTCCAAACATATAAATAATACTACAAAAGAATTTTAAATAGATCAGAAATAACTTTTAATTATTTATTGGAAATATATTTGTGGCCTGGCATGCATACCTGTAATCTAGGTTACTTAAGAGTCATCAGGAGGTCCAGGCCAGCATGGATAAAGTTATCAGGACCATAACTCAAAACAAACAGAAAGGCTAGAGGCATGACTTATAAGTAAAGAACAAAGCACTTGCCTGCCATATCTGAGGTCCTAGTTTCTAACACACCTAGTATCACAAATAAACAAGCAAAAGTAAAGAAGCAGGAAGACATTATCATTAGCACATACATCCAAAGATGGGAACAAAAGTATCAACACAGAGAAAAGAGAAAAAACATTCTACACATACTAAATTGAATTAAATTCATTGTTTATATTATAATAATTTCACATTGTTTCTTTGTTTCTCTCTCTTTCTTTCCATCTCTCTTTCTTTCTCTCTTTTTTAAAATTTAATTTAATTTTTTTTGTGTGAACATACTGTACAGAGGGGTTACAAATACATGGACAAGATAATGCATACATTTCTTATCAAGCATTGCAGCCTCCTCCTTTGCTTCACATCCCATCCCAGCTTCCCCCCCCAATCCCCAATCCTCCCTCACACCCCCCCCCCCCCCGCACCAACGTTGTAAAGCTCGTTTTCGACATAACAACTTGTACTTCTCATTGTTGCAACAGGTCCACCTGTATCCTTAAATGACTTGTTTTTCCCATCTCCTCCACAAGTTATACTGACATCAAATATAGTGAAAGCAGGGGTTATACTGTGGGGGAGGGACATACAAAGCAACAAAGAAATAATCTTATAAATGCAGTAGAAACACATGCATGAAAGAAAAAAACATTAAAATACATATCTAAGGCTTCATTTTCCTAACATCACATTATCTGACCTTTTCCGCTTGACTCATACATATACTAGATATTGCAAATAAGGGAAACCATGGGACCTATGTTTCTTTGGGCCTGGCTTACTTCACTTAATATATTTTTTTTCCAAGTTTTTCCATTTCCTAACAAATGGGGCAGTGTCATTCTTTCTGATGAAGGCATAGAATTCCATTGTGTATATATACCACATTTTCTTGATCCATTCATCTTCTGAGGGGCATCTGGGTTGGTTCCATATCTTAGCTATGGTAAATAATGCTGCAATAAACATAGTTGTGCTGGTAGCTTTAGTGTGGTCTTGTTTGTAAACATTTGGGTAAATGCCCAAAAGTGGGATTGCTGGGTCATAGGGGAGCTCTATGTGAAGTCTTTTAAGGAACCTCCATACTACTTTCCAAAGTGTTGAACAAGTTTACACTCCCACCAACAATGAAGTAAGGTTCCCTTTTGTCCACATCCCCTCCAGCATCATCATCATCATCATCTTCTTCTTCTTCTTCTTCTTCTTCTTCTTCTTTTTTGGTACCTTATATATAAAAAACATTTTTTTCTCTTCTAAAAGTTTTTTTAATCTTTAATTTTTGCCTTTTTTGAAAAAAAATTGTTTTCCAGCAACTTTTTTTTCCTCTTATAATTTTTATTTTAGGGATACGTGAGTGTGCATTTTTCTTTCTTTTTTTTGTTTTCTTTCTCTCTTTTTTTTAATTATCTTTTTGTTTTTTGTTTAGCTCTACTGAACTTCAGATCTTTTTTCTTCCTTTCTTATCCTTTTCACCTTTTCCTCTCTTTCGTTCTTCTTTATGTGACTTAACTCTTGTCCTGCACATCCTCAGATAAACCCATAGTTGACTATTAGACCCTATCCCCCATTGTGTACACACTTAATCCACGAATTTATTACTCAATTCACAACCTCTGAGACTTAAATTCCTTAATAGTAGTACTACCTCTTTCTCTCTTTCTTTCTCTTTCTTTCTTTCTTTCTTTCTTTCTCTCTTTCTTCTTTCTTTCTTTCCTTCTTTCTTTCCTTCTTTCTTTCTTTCCTTCTTTCTTTTCTTCTTTCTTTCTTTCTTTCTCTCTTTCCTTCTTTCTCTCTTTCTTTCTCTTTCTTTGTTTCTTTCTTTCTTTCATTCCTTCCTTCTTTCTTTCTTTCTTTCTTTCTTTCTTTCTTTCTTTCTTTCTTTCTTTCGTTCTTTCTTTATCTTTCTTTCTTTCTTTCTTTCCTTCTTTCCTTCTTTCTTTCTCTCTTTCTTTCCTTCTTTCTTTCCTTCTTTCCTTCTTTCTTTCTCTCTGTCTCTCTTTCTTTCTTTCTTACTTTCCTTCTTTCCTTCTCTCTTTCTATCTTTCTCTCTTTCCTTCTTTCTTTCTTTCTTTCCTTCTCTTTCTTTCCTTCTTTCCTTCTTTCTTTCTCTCTTTCTTTCCTTCTTTCTTTCCTTCTTTCCTTCTTTCTTTCTCTCTGTCTCTCTTTCTTTCTTTCTTACTTTCCTTCTTTCCTTCTCTCTTTCTATCTTTCTCTCTTTCCTTCTTTCTTTCTTTCTTTCCTTCTCTTTCTTTCTTTCTTTCCTTCTTTCTTTCTTTCCTTCCCTCTTTCTTTCCTTCTTTCCTTCTTTCTTTCCTTCCTTCCTTCTTTCTTTCTTTCCTTCTTTCTTTCTTTTTCTTTCTTTCTTTCTTTCTTTCTTTCTTTCTTTCTTTCTTTCTTTCTTTCTTTCTTTCTTTCTTTCTTTTCTTCTTTCCTTCTTTCTTTCTTTCCTTCCTTCTTTCTTTCTTTCCTTCTTTCCTTCTTTCTTTCTTTCCTTCTTTCCTTCTTTCTTTCTTTCCTTCTTTCTTTTCTTCTTTCTTTCTTTCTTTCTTTCTTTCTTTCTTTCTTTCTTTCCTTCTTTCTTTCTTTTTCTTTCTTTCTTTCTTTCTTTCTTTTCTTCTTTCCTTCTTTCCTTCTTTCTTTCTTTCTTTCCTTCTTTCTTTCTTTCCTTCTTTCCTTCTTTCTTTCTTTCTTCCTTCCTACTTTCTTTCTTTCTTTCTTTCTTTCTTTCTTTCTTTCTTTCTTTCTTTCTTTCTTTCTTTCTTTCTTTCCTTCTTTTTTTCTTTTCTTTTTGGTACTACTTTTGAAGTTTTTGCCTCAAAACTTAGGCGCTGTCCTGGAGCTCTTTTTTTTCCACAGCTCCACTTACAGCTTTTCAGTGGTTAATTAAAGATAAGAATCTTACAATTTTTGCCTCCCAGGTTGGTTTAGAAACTCTATCCTGACTCTCAGGATCTGAGGCTGAGAGCTCAGCCTCCCAAGTAGACAGGATTACAGGCAAGAGCCACTAGTGCTTAACTTCACTTGTTTCTTTTTTATTTGTAATGTGGTTACTAGGAAATTTTAAATTGTGTATGTAGTCACATTTTGCTTCTAACCATCTGTGCTTCACTAGGTGAGAGAATTTTAACAACGAAGAAGCCACAATTTGGTGAGTAGGTAGCATTTAGCCCATAGATTTCTGTTTTACATCATGCAAAAATGTTAATTAATGATTACTATTCATTTAGTATAATTTTTTGCATTCCATTTATGAAAAATTTTCAGCATGAAGAGTCTCCAGAGAAGTTGGAAAACTGAGCAAACAAGTTTTTTATTCTTTCATGTAAAGAGTTTGCTACAAAGGCACTGGCTATTCACTGTTGCCAGTGCAAACTTTTCCTTTTGCATAACCTACTCTATCAATAATAAAAACAAATAAAACCACTCTGCCAGACTTCAGAAAACATTTGAGTTTGAAGGCACCTGAAAGGTGATGTAAAAATAGAGGGCATTTAGTATCCACTATGTGTGTTCTAGCAGGTGTTCTCTACATTTGGTGGCTTCCCTTCTTTTAGCTACCAAAAAAAAAAAAAAAAAAGAAAAAGAAAAACCAGAATAAAGCATCATCTTGCATCATGGTGCAGAAAACACTAATTACAGAGTCTGTTCCTTTAAATCCTAGAAATCTCCCAGTTCCTCTCAGCACTATTGGCCTATATGACAGGCTTTAATTAGCACAGATTTTTCACGTTCATGGATAGATTAGAAATTCGGAAGTGCTTAATGAAAAAGGTCTGTTACCTTGACCAGGCTGAAATTGCAGTTAGAGGACATTTGCTTGCTCCAAAGGTTTGACTGCACACACATATATGAATAGTAAACCTGCGTATTCAAATATGGAAATTTTTGTTCTATTACTAAAGAAATGTTCCTTTTGACCAACTGGTAAGCCCAGAAAAATGTGAATATCATCTTTAATAACTATAAATTAGATATACTAGATTTGTATTTTGTTTCCATTCAGGCATCATAACTTTCCTTTTGTCTGTTGAAGTAGAGAAAATCAAGTGAAAAAAACAAAACGAAACAATCATACTGGTGAGTTAAAGAAGTGGCTCAAACTCCTTTGTATCACCACTACTTAAAGATAATAAAAAAAGAAATCCAATTAACAAAAGAAGTGGCTCAAATGGTAGAGTGCTAGCCATGAATGAAAAAGCTTAGGGACAGTGCCCAGGCTCTCAGTTCAAACCCCAGTACTAGAAAAAGAAAATTGATATAGAGAAAAACACATACATACATACATACATACATATACATTTATGGAAAGTAAATAACTGAGATGTGATATATTAATGTAAGTGCAATGAAACTTGAGGCAGGGAAGACCTCACTTGAAAGACTTGAGGGAGACATATGGAATGGGAAGATGGCTGTGTGGCTGTGAAAATCCCTGACCCAAGCCTGAGGACCATGGCATAGACCTGACTGGCCACTATCTCCTTCACTGTAACAAAGTTTCCTAATAACACACTTTCCACTATCCTTGATGGGCTCCCTACATGCTCAGCATTGATGTGATCAGCACCCAGTTCTCACCAATGCTAAACAACCTACGTGCCACAACGATTCCTGCGGCATGCTGGTCTCTTTTAGAACCAGTCCCCTTCCTTTTTCCCTTCTCTCCCTTCTCTTCCCCTTCTCCATCTCTTTTTTCCTTCTTTCTCTCTTTCTTCTTTCTTCCTTTCTTTCTTTCTTTTTTCCTTCCTTCCTTTCTTTCTTTCTTTCTTTCTTCCTTCCTTCCTTCCTTTCTTTCTTTCTTTCTTTCTTTCTTTCTTTCTTTCTTTCTTTCTTTCTTTCTTTCTTTCTTTCTTTCTTTCTCTTTCTCTCTTTCTCTCTTTCTCTCTCTCTCTCTCTCTCTGACTTAAGAAGCCATTTTCTACTTCTCTTGTCCAATCTTCAATCTACACTAAATCGTGTTCCTTGCTGGAAAAGGAAAACATTTGTAGACTGTGGTCATCCTTTCCTGTTTTATTCCCTTCTAAAAAACTTTAATTATTTGAAGAGAAGAAATTAGGCAAAATGCAGTATAGATAAAGTGAGGAAGTAGCAATTGGAGAAGAGGAAAAATTGTTGTTGTTTCATCCCATAAATAACGTGTGTTTGTGTGTGTGTGTGTGTGTGTGTGTGTGTGTGTGTGTGTGTGTGTACTAGTCCTGGAACTTGAACTTCAGGTATAGGTCTTGTCTCTCAGTTTTCTGCTCAAGAGCTATGCATAGTTCCATTTCAGCTTTTTGGTGGTTAATTGGAGATAAAAGTCTCATAGACATTCTTGCCTCAACTGGCTCAAACTGTGAACCTCTAATTTCAGCCTCTTGAGTAGCAAGGATTATGGGCATGAGCTACCTACACCTGGCTGGAAATATGGTAGGTTTTTAATTGAAACAGGCTCTGTTTTAAGAGAGTAACAAAAGAAAATTAAACAAAAGTTTATCCCCACATTGCATAAGAAATATGCTAGGGAAGAAATAATTCTCAATTGTAGCTTGTATAGCATCTTCCACCAAGAAATGGTATACTTTTGGAGAAAATGTATAAGACAAAAGCTTCCAGAACTGGCCACTGCGTAGAAGGGTAGATAAATGGAAAGTAAAGGCAAGTTAGTGAAGCTCTTGAATAAAGCTTCAGAAACTGGGCCCGCAAGGACCTAAAACTGCCCTCCAAGGTTAACCTTTTTCCTTTCTGGCAAAAAGCAGAGCAAGATTGTATTTTATTTTTATAAATCTGTAGAAGGAGGTTGGAGACCTATCTTCATCTTCTTAATTTCTTTCAGTGCAACAATCTTCAAGCCAAAAGGGAATCTGTTTCAGAGGGTAGCATATAAGAGTCAAAGATAACAGTCAGAAAAGAAGTTTGAGTTATATTTTAATTGTCATATCAGATTACTCCAGAATACTGGACAGGGAGGGAGTAACAAATTCTATTTATATTAGTCACACTGGTCTGCTGACCGAAAAAATGCTTGAAGATGGGCAAAACTGGGGCGTGGGCCACTGGTTGAATGGATACATGTCAAATGAATAGAATCACTCACAATCAATTTTGGCAATTTAAAGCAATTGGTGACAAGTAGAAGCAATATTTATGGAATAAAAACTGCTTTATGTGTTTCCTATATCAAATCCTTATTCCAGCTTCTGGAGGCATTTGATTGAGTTTATTTTCCAGTTTTAAAAAATATATTCAGTTTGCCTGAAGTTACAAATCAAGTAGGTGGGCTCCAAACAAGACTAGAATTACTGAGCTTACACTCTCACAGAAGTACATTCAATTAACATTGGTAACAACCTATTGTTTACAAAGTTATGTACTGTTACTCAATAAAAGAAGATCAAATGAAGATGTGGGAGATCATAACAGATTTTTTTCCTCACCGTTATGTAAGAAAGACATGATCAAGATCATTGTATGTAAAAAGAAAAGACAAGAATTATAATTCCAATTCCAGTTTTCTCATTACCCCTGGTAGTTTGTTTTTCTAGATAGGATAGAATGCTAGATCCCAAAGACAGCTTCAAAAATTGTTTATAGGTAATTTAAAAAGCTATGTAAATGTAGCATGTGTCTCCTTTAAAATGTCCTATCCAGGAGATTCAATCTCGCTTCAAAAGGTTGGAAGTGGATAAGAGACAGTGGAGGAAATCAAGCCATAATCTAAATAAAGTACTATTGATTTGTTAGTAGCTGTGCTGAAGCTCTTTTTGTTGGATGGCTAAACAACGCAGCCACTAGTCAGGAAGATGAATTACTACCTTTATGGTGACCCAAGCAAGTAACTTAGATTCAATAGGGCTACTTGTTATGTACCCAGATACTTTGTTGCTTACTAATGCTCTTAGCTGGTTGGGTATGAGCTAGAAAGAATTCACTTTGTGTTCTAATCATTCCTCTTTGTTAGCAAGTCTTTTATTCCCTGTAGAGTTTTTTTTGTTTGCTTTATTTTATTTTAGAAGCAAGTTCTTGACTTTTTTGTAACCATTTTATTTCAAGCTAATCATGTACCAAGGCATATCATTTCCACAGTTGGAATGGAGAGACAAATATATTTTTGCCTTTTATGGTCTTCCACTGGGACACTTAGATGAGAGAAAGTCAGCACAACTGACTGTTGTGGCCAGTGGACTACAAAAGGATCACTGTCTCAAATGGCACCATGCAGACTTCTACTAAGCAGGATGGAAGTCTTCAGTACTATCAGAGCTCATCCTTTCTCTCCTTCTTGCCTCTGTTTCCCATCCCATTCTGAGAAGATAGTCCCAGTGGAAATGTTTCCTTTCTGCCTCTAGCCCCAACTTCCATGGATTTATTAAATGATGTCATGCTTCATTTTATCTGATTTGCAAGTAATTCATCACCCTTTTGCTGGTTGCATTAGTCCAAGCAATCAGCACATTAATTCATTTGTGAGAATAAGCTCAAGGGTAATTACAGTGAGGAGGCTTCATGCCTAAACGTGTTAATGTCTATAATCAGAAGTATTTTTTCACTGCAGAACAATTGTTAGACAATTACTGTTGGATATGATTGCCCTGGTAGACAACAGACTTAGTTCAAGAGGGAACTAGGAAAAGCTTGTTTGCGAGTAATATATTATCATTAGGTCTTTCTCTCTCCTAAGATGTCAACCTCTTGCATAGCCATCCTCTTGCTTACTCTTTCCATTGTTGATTAAGTTTAAAAAAAGTCATATTCATTATGCAAAAAGCACACTAGAGACAGCTTAGTGCTTCCTGAAAGTTTTGCCCTTTTCTTATGCTTTTCCTTTGGTACTTTGATTTTTATCTGCATTAAAATTACCAAGTTAATCATTTCCTTTTATTTCTCCCTATTCCCCAGAGTCACCATTACTAAATTTTTTCTTCCTGTAATGAGAAGACTCTTAGGTCTAACTGAATACCAAAGATGCAAGTCTTAACAACAAGCAGTCCCAGTCGATTAGCAAGCTGCAATAAATTGGATAAACACAGTGGAAGAACTTGATTATTGATTATTGCTCCTTACTCTGCTGGTGTGATTTTGAATGTGAATTTCAATTTAATCTGCATTACATTTTTTTCCTCAATGCTTTATGTTAAATTAAAAATGGAAATATAGTCATAGTTTCCGTTCCACAGGGTATTGCTTTGCAAACTTCTTTTAGACATATATAGGAATGTATTTTGTTTCAAGGAAGGGGAAAAAAGGCTCAGTTTAATAACTTCTGAAGACTATATTGCTTTATATAATTGACACATTCCAGGCTAGAGGAGGGTAAAACATGCTTATATCTGAATTCTGGTTCCATATAATTACAGTTCTTTGATCTGTGCACTCTTCTCCTATGGTTTGTCCTCAAACTTAACACCCATATGGTCCCAAGAGATTATAACATCCCCATCCTCACATCTGCATGCGGCCTTTACCCATCCTTCACCAAGCATCAAAGCAGTACTAGATACTCTGGATAAACATAGTTTAGATAAAAAAAAATCTATATCTGTTATAATAGTTCACAAACTCATGAGTTCTAATGACAATGTACAAATGTAATTTACAGCTTTCACTACATTTTACCTTCTCTATTCTGCTATATTTTGGGTTGTAGCACATTTAGTTTGTTGTTCTTATTGTGATAATGTTTTTTAAAACATCTAGTGTTCCTCATTGCTAAATGATTACAAACATGACAGTATTTTTGTTATTCTATTAGATTGTTACAATAGTAATACCATAGTTTTACAAATATCCTTCTGAAGAAAGAAAATTTATATAAAGCCCTTTGTAAACAATATATTAGAAGAAGAGATCTTTCTGTCAAAGACTGAGAAATTGCCCAAGTATTACCTTTTCTCATTTGTATTTTCCTGCATCAACAGCTTGAGCCACGTTAAATAGGTCTCATTGAAATATTGAAGCAGCCAAAGGCATAAAATCAGAGTACAATTTTCAAGTCCTTGGAAGCAAAGTTAAATCAGTGTATTATTCAGCTAGTACCACCAATATGAAGTACTGGGGGCTTAGACAACAGAAATGTTTTAGAAGCTGGCAGTCTGAGATATGGGATTACTAGTATTGGTTTCCTGTCTTGATGACTTATATATAAAAGTCCTGATTTTATTCTCACTTGATGGAGAGAGAGAGCAATATCTCAGATGACTTTTGCTTTGAAAGAACAGCACATAAGTGCTATCAGCTCAGGGTTCCACACTTATAGTAATTATTTCAAACCTTATTTACACTCTGAAAGGTCTTATCTGTAACTATAATCACACTAGAACATAGGACTTCAACATAAAAAATTGTGGGGATGATTCATTTTATAACACCAGGTACTATTGAAGCAGAGTTACTCTTCAAATAAGCATCTAGTGTTGTATAATAAAAAAGTAATTCCTAGCATGTAAGATTTTCGTTTCTGATACCATTCTGCATGAAGCATAGTCAATACTCCTTGGAGAAATGGCTGATTCTGTGCCAAGGCAGGAAACACCAAGAGGATCCTGAGGCATATTCCAGTGCCTGAAAGTGAGGTACAAAGAGTAAAACACCTACGGTGATGGGATATGTCAAGGTACCATCGAAGCCAATGAAGGAGCTCCCAGCAGCCAAACCGAGAATAGCTTGATTAATTAAACAACTTCATTGGGTTATAATTAAAATATAAAGTAAATATTCATTGATCATACTAATATAAGCAAATGATTAACTGGACTAATAGACTGGAAGAGAAGAGACAAATCTGTGTGAAAGTAATTTATGTATATTTTCTGTTGCAGAGAAAGGGAGAAGAGCTCTTCATCCTCCATTATGGACTACAGGGGGCTTTTTTTCTAAGAGGATGGTATGAACAGGGATGAAGAAAAGAGAAAACTTTACCCTGGAGGAATGTTTCAGGTACAAACAACACTGTAGGCAAATGCAAAAATCTGACATCAACAGGATACATCAGTTGGTAATATGTATCATTGATATGATAAGAACAGTACTTCACCTCTGTGGTCTTCCTTCTCCAAATTCATAACTGTAATCTAATGAAGAAAGCATCAAAAGTGTCAAGGTTTTCAAAAACAAAGAAAAATGAAGAAACCGCTATAGCCTAAAGAGATATAAGAACTAAATGTGGCATCTACAATGGAATCTGAACAGAAAAAGAACATCTGATAAAAACTAAGAAAATCTGAGAAAAATGTGATTTTTGGCTAATAACTGCATGTTAATATCAACTCCCTAATTATCAGTATGTGAACCAGATATATAAGGAATGTATATGCTATATAGTTTTCACCAAATTTCTATATCTAAGAGTACACAAAGGTAAAGGATTATTTTTCTCTCCTAGTACTTGGCTTGAACTCAGAACTTGGGTGCTGTCCTTTAGCTTTTTGTGCTTTACCACTTGAGCTACAACTTCATTTCCAGCTTTTTTGAGCCATAAAAGTCTCACAGACTTTCCTACTCTAGCTAGCTTCAAACTGTAATCCTTAGTTCTCAGCCTCCAGAATAGTTAAGATTGCAAACATGAGCCACTGGTACCTAGCAAAAGGTTATTTTTCGTAAGGAATAAACAGGAAAATAGTCCAAATTTATCAATAGGACTATTTGACAAACAGAACTCACAAAAAATTAATAATTGGCACACTGATACTAAGTAGGTGGTATAACCATAATCCCAATGTTAAAAAGACATCATTTACTTAATATGTTTAATTAATTATATCATTCAGGGCATGACCTTTAATTACTAATCATATAAAGTACTTTCTTTTTTGGGGGGGTCTGGTCGTGGGGTCTGAACTCTGGGCCTGGGCACTGTCCCTCCGCTCTTCAGCTCAGGACTAGCACTCTACCACCTGAGCCACAGTGCCACTTCCGGCTTTTTTCTTTTTGCTTATGTGGTGCTGAGGAATTGAACCCCGGGCCTCAGGCATGCAAGGCAAGCGCTCTACCACTGAGCCATCTTCCCAGCCCATAAAGTACTTTCTAAAGTACTTAGAGCGCACTATTTATTTATTAAATGATGGCTATCATCATTACAAATAGTATTAACACTGTTTTGAAGCTTAAATTCGCCGTGTCTTCTCTGAGTAAAAAAATTGCCTTTGTTGTCTAGGTGATACAGCTTCTTCTTGCCCCTAACATGGCAAGTTAACCAGAATAGGGTGAGACATAGGGGGAACAGGACCCAAGTCTTCTGGGAAATGATGCAAGTTAAAGCCTGGTGACTTACCATAGAATTGGAGGTTCACAAACTGTTTTGTGACTTATGGAAATCTCAGTATTTCTCTACATCATGCACAACACACACTAGTAAATGGTCATAGGACCTTTGTTGGAGGGACAAGAGGAAATGAACAGTGCACCTTCAGGACAGTATCACATGCTACCTTGTCCACAGCCTCTACTTCATTCAGGGGCTTTGGCTCTATGAACTGGTTTAGGGCAGAAAAGTCAAGGGAATTCCATAATTTTCTATTGTAGTGATTTCAGTTGGTCTCTATTCACTAGAAATAAATGGCCACTATCATACTGTTTATTGCTGTGTTCTTAATTTATATTGATTAAGGCACTGAAGTAGTCTGGCCATCTACAGTAGTTATAGGCATATTGTGAGCAACTGCTATGGTCAGTGGACCAAGGCATTTTGATTTCAGCTCCAGCGACTGTCAGGTCTCTTCCCTTGCCCATGGTATTCATGAACCTCTGCCACCCTCTGATGCCCCAATAAATAATCATTGAAATCAGAGAATTTGTTTCAATGATGGGAACTCTTATTTTCATACCTGAGTGTAGAAAATAGCCATCAGAATTCTAAGGCTCTAGTAGTTGCTTATTAATGAAATTCTAGGAGAAAGAATGCCCTGTGAATTTTCCTAAGAAGCCTGATTAAAGAAAGATGGGCAGGACATTTGAGTGGCTGTCACCATTTTTTTTTTTATTGTGAAAATCCTGTACAGAGGGGTTACAATTACATGGGCAAGATAATGAATTCATTTCTTATCAAGCATTGTAGCCTCCTCCTTGTTTCCTCTTCCCATCCCTTCCCATCCTCCCCCCACCGCCCCACCCAATCCTTCCCTCCCCCCCTCAGCACCAAAGTTGTAAAGTTTGTTTTTGACATAACAACTTGTACATCTCATTGTTGCAATGGGTCACCATTCTTAAGACTACTAATCATTGATTATGCACAGATGTGATTTCTGAGTTTTGTTCGATACAATTGACATTGAATCCCTGATTCAGTGACCAAATATCACTGGAGTTTAAAGAATCCAGGTGCTGTGCATCCATTTAAAAAAATTGGCTTAATTGTTGATTTCAGTTTTAGAGACATTTGTACATGGTCAAACAGTTTAATAATTTGTTTCTAATCCAATACCCCAGTTTGTCTTTTTCTCTAGGATAGAGTGATAAAACTAGAAATTTTGAGTGTAAATAGAAATTTCATCTATATCAGTACTTACTTGCTCCCTAAAGTCTACAAGAATTTTTTTTTTTTTTTTTTTTTTTTGGTCTTAGGCTTGAACTGTGGGCTTGGGCACTGACCCTGTGCTCTTCAGCTCAAGGCGAGTGCTCTACCACTTGAGCCACAGTACCACTTCTGGTTTTTCTAATGGTTTATTAGAGATAAGAGTCTCACAGACTTTCCTGCCTGGACTTGCTTTGAACCGTGATCCTCAGATCTCAGCCTCCTGAGTAGCTAGGATTACAGGCGTGAGCCCTGTAATCCTGTAATCCTGTAATTACCTGGAAGAAATATGAACTGGTAAGAACTGAAAACACCTGAAAGAAAAAGAAAAATCCTCAGATGACTCTATAATACGGGAAAAAAATTGGCTAAACTATTTAGATACAGAGGCTCAGCAGTATTTGGATTTCTAACAAATTCAGATATGTTTTAACTTACCCAAATTTTCCTATTGAAATCCAGCTGTCCCAATTCTTCTCAGGTTATCATATCATATTTGATATGGGAGATGATGAGGCTGTAAATTCTATTTATGTTGTAATTTTGTTTCGACTGTAATTTGGTCACAAGATGAGAATTTGAGTTTGATTTTCAGACATTTCAAAACAGTGGAGCTCATAGAAGACTGCTTCCCAACAAGTAAATAACATACAATTCCTATTGCTCAAAGAAAGAAAATGTTATTACAGGGCATGCAAGATTTTTGTTTATCTTCCCTAAAATTTGTAACTGTTTCAGCTTATACAGCATAATTGCAAAAGGCCAAGCTACAACCCAGTCTTCTCTTCTACAAGTTTTTATTAGAACACTTATTTAGGATCCTAATCTTCAATAGTTATGTAGTTCCCTCCAATGATAGGTTGTTTTTAGACCATCAAGGGATAATCTCATTTTCCACTGTTTCCAATGTGATCAAACCAGACTTGGAATTTCAGATTCCATCTTTGAATCTATTTCCTTGGACTCATAAAATGCTTCAGTCACAAGGGTTTAATATCAAAACATAGAAGTGTTTCCAACTCTGGCAAAGCCATGAGTGAAAAATCAAGGAGATGCCAAAGGACGCCTCAGGCCTGTAGCACTAAGTCATTTTCCCAGCTTCACTCTCGCATTGCTTCTGCCTCCAGGATGACTCCTTCTGGAAAACCATGGCCTCACCTTCCCTTCCATTTCTGAAACTTTACAGAGCTCTTCATCGGCAGCTTCGAACCAAGAAAGAGATTCTGGAAAATGTCATTCCTAGTTTCTATTGTAAGTGGGGGTGACATCAAGGTGATGCAGGTAATCATCAGAGAAAGATGAATAGTCAGGCTGGGAACATAGCTTAGGGGTAGAGTGCTTGCCTACCAAAGCCCTGGGTTCGATTCCTCAGTATCACATACACAGAAAAAGCAAGAAGTGGTTCTGTGGCTCCAGTGGTAGAGTGTTAGCCTTGAGCAAAAGAAGCTCAGGGACAATGCCCAGGCCTTGAGTTCAAGCTCCAGGACTGGCAAAAAAAAATAAAAAAGATACATAGTCAACATTTTTAATGTTACAGGTGAAATACTTTATTATTTTAACTTATTTATACATACAGCACACTTTATTTGTAAGCAGTTATTTACTCCCAATTTCTTCTACTTCCCAGATTCTTCCTTTTTTGTCACTACACATTTCTTAGTCTATTTATTAGTAAATGGTATCATTACAATTTGTGGTCTTGTGGACTAGCATTTTTTTGCATTTATGCTTTTCAATTTTCATCCTTAATGTGGCAGGTATCAGTACTTTATTATTAATTGTCGAATGCATCCCTGCTTTACAGATACACTTATTCATCCTTTAGTTGGTAAACAACTCGCTGACTTTTGGTTCAGTCATTTTTCAACACTATGTAGCAGACTTACCTACAA
Source organism: Dipodomys merriami (assembly GCF_024711535.1). Lineage (NCBI taxonomy): Eukaryota > Metazoa > Chordata > Mammalia > Rodentia > Heteromyidae > Dipodomys > Dipodomys merriami. Next base: position 23,171,405 of record NW_027202270.1, on the reverse strand, counting down.
TTTGCTAACAAGTTGCTTACAATTTCCTTCAACACAGAATGAAAACTGTACAACAAACCACAGTACATATCACATTTCTCCTGGTTCCCTGAGGTGCCCAATGATGTGAGGACAGGGGAACTGATTTAACCATGCTGTTTGCGGTGCTATTTGTAATCAGCTATTCTTGTGCTAGGACAAGTAGTGCTATGTTTACTTCTTACCATCCTCTGCTAGGCATGGGCATGATAATGCCATACTATTTTTCCTCACGATAAGCCTCTTAGAAAACTGAGAAGTGAAAAAGTCATCCACTTGCTGGACTTTTACACTATAAGTGATAGTTTAGTAGGTTATAAAACTAATTACAATTTATGATTGCACTTTACCTATATTTATCATCTACTTCATGCATTCTCAAGAAAAGTGGATGGGTAAGAACCACAAATACAGTAGGTTCCAGGTAAGTAGGCTTAAAAGACTAACTTTTACCTAAATAGGGACCAGAAAGTAACTCAGAGGACTCACAAGTTAGATATATCATGTCACCTTCATTCAAAATGTTACTATATCCATTGATTGCTGACTTTCCCCATCTGTTCTATGTATTTTCAATTTCTCAGGGAGCATCTAGATTTTAATTGGCTCATTTTTGTTGAGAGTAGATATATAAATTGCTGAATTTTGCCTAGATCTTTGGCTACTATATCTATGACTTGTAAGTTTTCATAAAATTTTTCAACTTCTTCTGACCCAATGAGATGTCATTCCATCCTGACACAAATACAATTATCTGACTCACACAAGAGTCATTGCCATGCCAGACACTGGTGGTTCATGCCTATAATCCTAGCTACTCAAAAGCTGAGATCTGACGCTCATAGTTCAAAAAGCCAGTCCAGACAATAACGTTCATGAGATTCTGATCTCCAATTAGCTATAGAAGGAGTCAGAAGTGGAGCTGTGGCTCAAATAGTAGAGTACTATCCTTGAACACACATGCTCAGGGCAAGCACCTAGGCCTTGAGTTCAAGCTCCAGGACTCTAGGACTGGCACGAACCCCCCCCCCCAAAAAAAACCCAGAAACAACAAACCCAATACAAAAAGAGTGATTACCAGGCTATGTCTATTATGTATGTATTATGTTCTGAATAAATATTTGCTGCAGAAAAGTTTCTATATAAAAATCATTTGAAAATATTTCTTTAGTGTTGAATTCTGGAGACATAAGAGTCTTTGTTGTATGGTACAAGGGGGCACCCAATTAGCTGCATGGCACTGCTTTGTTCTGTTTAGTTAATCATGCTGCTTTGCTTTAGAGTGGCTAATGTAGAAAACATTTGCCCAGAAGGATATGAAATATGCAAAACAAAATAGAGCACTTAATGGTCTCTTTATTTAAGTTGGAAACCTTAAGTATTTCATGCTCAGAGTCTTTGAAAATAGTAAATTTGCATCACAATCCTTGGAATGTAAATTCACAACTATAATCTAGTCTACGGTGAACTTTTACCTACATAACAGAAGGCCAGTGCTCCATTCTCTATCACCCCAGTGGCCTTTATGAATCATGGGCTCAGTATTCCCCATCCAGTAGAGAGCTATTCATTCATTCAACATGCATTTATTTAAATTTAATAGAGGCAGGCTCTGTGTTGAGGTGATGAAAATAACAGAATGCAAGGGAAAGTTTTAAAATTTACTATCTAGTAAGAAATAAATACTATAAAAACAGTCTAGTGTAATCTAGTAAAGGCAGTCAATATGCAGATAAAAGTTTGGTGGAACATGTTGCTAATTGATGAAAGTGAGTTCAGAAAAATTTCTAGACATCATTGCAGATTTTGGTTTTACATTCAGAGTGTGAAATTGCAAAGAGGAGAACAGGGCCTGCCATGAATTATTGTGAAGTTCTAATGAGCCAGCAGATACATCAAAATGTCTAAAATGGAAACAGAAATTAGCAGAAGCAAAACCAAAGCACAATTGCATATGAAGGGAACGCTGATTAGCCTTGTCACTATCTTCCTAATATTCCCTTCTATAAATTCAGTTCATGCTCAGGGTCTTTTGCCATAATTATTTAAATCAGTAATAAATGAACTGAAATATTGATTGAGCTCTTGTTATATTCCAGCAATATTTAGGGCTGGGACTCAGCAGCCTCTAATTTCATGGAGTGTATATTCTCAAGGGGAAGGTAAATAAAATAAGTAAGCAAATAACATGGGGTGAAAAGAGTTGAAAGGACCATAAATGATGGAAAAGGAATGACAGTGAAGAATCAAAGGAGACAGAATAGTTTGGATAGATCATCAGGAGGAACTCTCATAGGAATACAGGTAGACCCATTGCAACAATGAGATGTATAAGACACTATGTCGAAAAACGAACTTTATGATTTAGGCGGATGGGGTGGGGAGGAAGACTGTCATTGTGGAGATGGGAGGGAGGGGGTGGTAGGGGAAAAACAAAGGAGGAGACAACAATGCTCCATAAGAAATATACTCATTACCTTGCTCATGTAACTGTAACCCCTCTGTACAGTGTTTTTACAATAAAAATTTATTAAAAAATAATATTCAAGAAGAGATCCCAATGAAGTAATGGACTGAACCAAAACAATGGTTTTGAAAGATACTGCCTCAGCAAATGACAATCCTTCAATGTTTATTAGTGTCTGCAGTTCCTGAATTTACATTATGTCAGTGTAGCATCACTAATAGCCTTGGTTCACGTCACCCATTGTCTTCATTTCCATACCAGAACTGCTGGAGGATGTCATATTATCGCTTCATAGTCTCCTATTCAGGTGTGGCCTAGACACTGCCCAGTATTCATTCTACTATCTACAGTCAGAAATCGTCCCCCAACCACCAGAACTACTACCTCAGATCTTCTCTATATTCTGCCAAATTCTGAACTCCTTTGTTTCATTTCTCCTACTTTATGGATGTGTGGAGGGTGGGCAGGACTATGCAGATTATACAATGCAATTTCTCTTGTATATTTTTTACACAATCCTGCAAAACTCTACCATATACACTATCATTTTTTTCTACAGAACCTGTACTTGTTTGCCTGTTTCAACTCATTGCTTTCAGCAATGTTTGTTTTGGTTTTAAATCAGGTATTTGATTTAATCAGATATTTCTCTTATATCATTAAGCTGATTTTTTTCACTGATATCTTCTATTGACATTTAAATACACTTGATTCATGCCAGACATGGTGACACATACTTAAAGCTTCAGTATAGAGGCAGTGAACAGAAAACTTCGTGAGTTGGAGTTCAGCATGGAATATGGAATGAGTTCTGTATCAGCTGGAATTACATAAGGAGATGCTGGCTCAATAAAATAAAAACCACAAAATTAAAAAGAAAGGAAGGAATGAAGAATAGAAGTAAAGAACAAGAAAGAAAGAACTAAAAATGTTTCAGATTAAAAAAAGAATGCTATAAAAAAGAACACGCCGTTAAGAAATGTACACATTATCCTGCCCATGTAATTGTAACTCTGCTGTACAGTATGTTCACAAATAAAATTAAATTAAAAAAAAAAACACGCCTTAGGGGACCCTGGTGGTTCAGGCCTATAATACTAGTGACTGAGATCTGAATCTAACAGCAGGAAGACAGCCTAGGCAAGAGAGTCTATGAAACTTTTCAATTAACCACAGAAAACCAGAAGTGGAGCTGTAGCTCACACTGGTAAAGCATTGAGTAAAAAGCTCAGGGAGAGCACCAGGTCTTCAGTTCAGGACCCAGGAAGGAACACCTCTAAAGACTATAATACTTGTGGGCTGGGAAGGTGGCTCAGTGGTAGAGCGCTTGCCTTGCATGCCTGAGGCCCTGGGTTCGATTCCTCAGCACCACATAAGCAAAAAGAAAAAAGCCGGAAGTGGCGCTGTGGCTCAAGTGGTAGAGCGCTAGCCTTGAGCTGAAGAGCTGAGGGACAGCGCCCAGGCCCAGAGTTCAGGCCCCACGACCGGATCCCCCCCAAAAAAAAAAAGACTGTAACACTTGCCTATCATGTGCACCACCCTAAATTTGATCCTGGGGGGTGGGGTAAAGAGAGAGAGAGGGAGGGAGAAGGAGGGAAGGAGGGGGAGGAACGGGAAGGAGGGGGAGGAACGGAGAGGGAGGGAGGGAGGGAAAGGAGGGAGTGCGGAAGGAGGAAGGTCCAGAGGGAAGGAAAGGGAAGCTGAGCAGAGAGGCTCTGCAGGGAGGCAGAAGGGAAGGAAAAGCCTTTCCTTAGGAGCTCACATAGTCTAGAAATTCAGCTGATAGTTTTCCAGGTCTGTGGAACCTCATGTGTAAAGAATATTCTCTAGGAAAACCCTGTAATAATGTAACAATGTTGGTAATTTGGAGTAGTAGAGGCCTTGCCTTAAGAATTTAAAGAAGTGCCGGGCGCTGGTGGCTCACGCCTGTAATCCTAGCTACTCAGGAGGCTGAGATCTGAGGATCGCGGTTCAAAGCCAGCCCAGGCAGGAGAGACCGTGAGACTCCTATCTCCAATAAACCACTAGAAAACCGGAAGTAGCGCAGTAGCTCAAGTGGTAGAGCGCTCGCCTTGAGCTGAAGAGCTGAGGGACAGCGCCCAGGCCCAGAGTTCAAGTCCCACGGCCGACAAAAAAAAAAAAAAAAAAGAATTTAAAGAAGTAAGCTGTCCTTTCTCCAGAGCAAAGGGAAATCATTGGGTAATTTAAATAAAGACATAGCACATTGAGGTTTAAGTTTTCAAACTTTTACATGCCATTGTACAGAAAAATGAAACGGAAAATAAGAACAGATGTAAACAAGATCCATGAGTTCAGTTCAGAAATTCAAGACAGACATCATGGTAGACTGGCCTACGATGAAGGAGAGGGAATAATCAATTATAAATTCCAGGCAAATCTATGAAGGCAAATTGAAAGTTGCTTGACATCAAACGAAAGGAAAAACTGAAAAGTAATGTTCAGTTTTAGGAATTTTGTGCTTGAACTGATAGAGTTGACGGAGGTATTGTGTCGTGAAAAGCACCAAGAAGGAAAGTACAGAAGTCACTCCTGGGAGTTCAAGACCAGGAGTTTGGTTTCCAGCACTCTAAGTGTTCCATCCCTCAGGAAAGAAGTCCTCCACAGAATCTTAATCACCGAGAGGCATTTAGAGAAAGTATGTGAAAGATGTTTTTATTTTGAAATTAGGTTTTACTTGTGTTTATATATATTTTCTCTGTGTGTGTGCCAATGCTGAAGCTTAAACATGTTCTGTCCCTATCTTTTTCACTTAAGGCCCGAACTCTACCACTAGAGACATATCTCCACAGCTTTTTGCTGGTTAATCGGAGATACCTCATGAACTTTTCAGCCCAGGCTGGCTTTGAACTATGATCCTCAGATCTGCTTTGAACTATGATCCTCAGATCTCAGTCTTTTGAATAGCAAGGATGGCTGTAGGAAGGATTACTTTTTTTTTAAGAAAAGTTTTATCGTTGGGAATCAGTCTTCTAAATAATTTTATGTTGATGACACTTAAAGTTTACTCAGGAAAGCTAATGAACATTCTGCTTATTTTAGTCTTTATATTACTCATTGCATAAATTAAGAAATAAACAATTTTTGTATATCATCAAATAATAATATCCTCAGCTAGGTTATTAAGTATTCTTTCCTTTCCTACATGTACATGAGGTGAAGCTGGATTGTCTTCATGCATCTCACCAGCCCCCAACCTATCACATTAGACTGAATAAAAGTAAACACATCGAGGTTTAAGCAAGGGGTTACAAATGAATTAATTGAAGTGTAATAGACTTTATGGAGAGTGCAAACAATGTAATTCTTTAAAAGACTACATCAAAATCCAACACAATAAGTATCAAGAAATGAGTACTTGCAGGGAAGGATAGGGCCAAAGGGAAAGGGTAGAAGAATGAAAGGGAGGAGAATACTGGCAAGAATTAGCTGTGTATAACACAGAATTGAGAAAAATAAGGGAAAAGAGGTGGGCGAAGAGGGGTGAGGATGCTGACATGGTGGCACAGATCAAGGTACGTTTTATACATAAATTGCATTGTTAAAATGCAAAAAAAAATCAGTACATAAACTAAAATTAAGACAAGCAAGGGAAGGGGAGCATTGGGAGGGGGTGAGAATATCGAAACAGGTGACATTGATCAAGAGGCACTATGTTCATAAACTGCTTACGAAATAGCAACTCCTTTGTACATCTACTTTAGATAATACAACTTTATTTTAACGGATCAGTAAAGGAAAAACTGATTAAAATAACCTACAAGTTTAAAGCAAACTCTTGGTGGAAATCATGGACATTTTTAAAACAAAGTGTCATGGTTTGCAGAAAGAAAAATAATCAAAATAATATTAGGGTATTATGAGACAACTCTTATTTTCTTTTTGACAACTGTACTTCCATTACTTCTTTCAAGATGTGTTTTGATTTATAAGATTTAGACTATTATTCTCATGAAATGTATAGTTATAAAAATCGTATTTGTACCCTGAAAAGTAGAACACGAATGTTTATATATTTTTGTTCTGACTCAATGTGTTCTTATCCAATACAGACATAACTTTTTAAAATATATTGAAAAATTTTAAGAAACCATAGGATTTTCTACAGCACAAAGGTTATTGTGAAGGTATGAATGTTGGACCTCTCCAAAATCCATAATGAAATTTCATTGAAAAATTGATAGTACTGAAAGATAAGACTTTTGAGAGCTAATTAGGACACAAGGGATCCTCTTTTGTAAGTGGGTTGAGCTCTTAATACATAGACTTTGGAGAGTGGAGTTTCTCATTTTTTTTCCCTGCTATCATGGAAAGGGCATTAAGTGGGGAGATCGGGTCTCGCTGGTGCCATTTTTTGCCACATGGTGGATGATAGGGTCAGGTATCTTGTCTTGATGGTGGGGGAAAGTAAAGCCCCTGCCTCCAAGGTGATAGGTATGCTCAGTCATACAGGAAAGTCCATGAGTCTCTTATCTCCAATTATTTCCAACTAATCTCCAAAAGCCAGAAGTGGCTAAAGTGATAGAGTGATCACTGTGAGCTGGGACAGTCAAAGCTCAGGACCCCCTCCCCACCCTGCTCCCCACACAAAAGCTGTGTCTTTATCTAACATACCACTAAATCATACCATGAAGGAAACTGTAAACCCATGTCTATTAGGACGAATATATTGTTAAAAGCTTTAAATACCCACAGGTCCTAAATTTTATACAGACCACAGGCATTGACTAAACTCTATGGTTATTTTATTGATACCTTATATCCCAACTTAAAGTAACAAAACAAAACAAAATCTTCTTTATTTACACTGCTCTGGTTTAGTAGACGAACTGTTATTCCTTTTCTCCACATTTATAGCTGGCTAAGTGTCACACCAGGAAATAGGTCCACCTGACTTCATTATGGTCCCTATCTCTGCTACATTAAGACTTCTATAAGGCTCATTCCTAGTTTCCCTTTTTGAGTAGCTCTGTAACTTCTTATCACAAGATCCTATAGGGCTAAATTTCACTTCTCCTTTAATTCTGTGAGAGAAAAAAAGTCTTGTCACACTGTCCTACCTATAGATTGTTCTTACATTTATGTTTTCTGCCCAATCTTATCCCTGAAGTACGAAACTCACATGAAGAACTCCCTGACAATAACTATCTCAGAGGGTCCACCATCATGCACACAAGTAAACTCAAGGTTATAGCTACCAATCAAGTGCTCCATTCCTTCATTTTTCAGATAAAGATGATACCATCTATTGGTTAGGTCTGCCCAGGAGAACCGCCCCTCCCCAATTCCTCTTCACCTGCCTGAAACCAGTAATCACCTGTGCATCACTTGACTGTGAGTCAGCAAAGGATCCCAGGCTCTGAGGTCACTTCCCCATCTGCTGAGGTCACTTCCTCTGGCTCAACAGGAGTCCCCTTGTCTGTCTGTCTTTCTTTCTTTCTTTTTTTTTCTTTCTTTCTTTCTTTCTTTCTTTCTTTCTTTCTTTCTTTCTTTCTTTCTTTCTTTCTTTCTTTTTTTTTCTTTCTTTCTTTCTTTCTTTCTTTCTTTCTTTCTTTCTTTCTTTCTTTCTTTCTTTCTATTTCTCTCTCTCTCTCTCTCTCTCTCTCTCTCTCTCTCTTTCTTTCTTTCTTTCTTTTTTCTTTTCCTTCCTCTCTGTCTCCCAGTGCCTCCATTTCATGGGGGCCAGCAGTTTGCTCTCCTCCCAATAAGCTCTTTTCTGGCTGAACAATGTGATGGTTTCCTTTCTGTGCACCTTACCTTCAGTTATAAAATCCACACATTTAGAAGTCTCCCTTCTTACTTCTCTTGCATCATCAAGTCCAGTGGCAAGGACATTTGTGTGTCCATAGAGAGTGAGTGAACTTCTCTGTTTTGCCACTCTCTAAACAATTCTTACTGCATAATCATTTCCAAATGCATCCAATCATTTAATTATTCTGCCTCAGTAATGCCTCCTTTTTCAGGTAAATAAAAATCAGGGATCATTCAGGAATTTTTTTTCTTTGTTGTATCCATTATTAGTTAAAACTAAAAATTTTGACTTGTTAATTAATATTTTTATAAATTTCTAAAATTTTAAATTTCAGGGATATCTATATTTTTATGCAAAGCCTCTACATTTAAGAAACAGATCCTAAGGGTTGATCTGGAAGGCCTGGGTGAAATTGTACCTTTTTTTTTCTATAAATATTCTTCCAGGCATCTCCCCCTCCTACTCAAGTTTACTTTTTACTTTTTTTTTTTTTAAAAAGAAGCTACTACATTTGAGAGCTGATGAAGTAGATTTACCTGCACACTTAAAAAATAACTTCGTCAATATGAGATTTAAAAACCAAAACAAAAACAAAACCCTCATAATTACTTGAAACAAATTCAAATATGTGCAACAGCATTGAGGCTGGCTTGAATTAAATAAAAGATAGTTTGCTTACTTGATTAGTTACTTATTTATTTATTTTTTATGAGAGGCTGGGGTTTCCTACCCAAGTATGCTGTCAAAATTTATATAGCCAGGTGCCAGTAGCTTACTTCTGTAATCCTAGCTACTCAGGAGGCTGAGATCTGAGGATTGCGGTTCAAAGCCAGCCCAGGCAGGAAAGGCCATGAGACTTCTATCTCCAATTAACCATTCAGAAAACTGGAAGTGGTGTTGTGGCTCAAGGGGTAGGGCACTAGCCTTGAGCTGAAGAGCTTAGGGACAGCACCTAGGCTCAGAGTTCAAGTCCCATGACTGCCTAAATAAATAAATAAATAAATAAATAAATAAATAAATACAAAACTCCTCTGAGAAGCATAATATCTACCACTCTGGCAAGTTCTCAACCCATGGCTTGTTTTCTACGGGACATTAAAAGATTACCCTTTCTGTAAGAGTTAATTATAAAATACCTCTTGCTAAAAAATACAAAGCTGTGCTTTTTTAGTTTCATAATAGACAGTGATCACCCATTAAACTGGTCAGGCATTTTCCTCTCTGCTTTCATCAGATACTTTTTACTCCCCAAACAACAAGCCAACCACAGGGCCACCTTGCCAGTTCATACTTATTAATTCTGGCCCAACATCATTAATAGTAACTTGTTTTACTTGAAACAAATGGCAATACAAACAAAACTTCATATTTCAATAAACCAGTAAGTGAAGAAGTAATGTAGTGACGATTCTACATATGAACCCATACATATATATGTGTATGTATACATGATCACTCTGTATTAGAAATATCCTGAGATTGGAAAATACACACACGCACACACACACACACACACACACACACACACACACACACACAAAATGCATTTGGAGATTGATGGCTATAAGGAAAACAAACACAACAGTAAACTATGTGCATACCACTGATTATGCATGATGACATTTATCCAGGAAAAAAAAATCACTAAAAAAGTTCTCTAAAATGTGTCTGTACTTTGTGTGGATCAGCTACAAAATATTTTTGTTTTCAAACCATCACTTTTCATTGGAATAGTATTGTAGTATTTTGAAAATACCAACACAGATTTTTCTCCTTTAATTTTAACAGCAAATACCTGTTTTATTTCATCTACAATACCAGAATGTATAAATATATGCAAAAAATGGATTGCATTTTCTCTGAACTTTGGACTTCCACTTAAAATATTCTAGCCTTTGGGAAATGTAATTTTTTCCAGGGATAATATTCATAATACTTCTAAACAGAGAAATAGAAAACTTTAATTTCCACAATCATATCTAAAAATCATCCTCTAAACACCAGACTGGCAAAATAAAAAGGAGCCTGCAATATTAATGAGCAATCTCTTTGCCCTCTAACACCTGGGAAAGGTCAGAGTATGCAAAAGCCAAGTAGGAGTGCTGTAGGCCTGAGTTCGCCAGAAGTTACAGGGAAATTTTGTTTGTTTGATTTATTGATTGATTGATTTACAAAGATAGTCACACATTCATAAACATTTAGGATCTGTACATGGGAGAATGTTGTGGATATTTACTTAAAATGTGACATAACGGGATTTTACAAGAGCATAATGCTTGATAATCTCCTCCCAGGAAATAAAGATTAGATCATTATATCATCCTATCAGGAGAAGATCTTTTATGTTATTTATTTATTTTTGGAGGGGAGGCGTATATTTTTATGCATGTTAGGCATAGGTAAAACATTTCTCTTTTCCAGGAGAAGAAATCTGACCATCCAGTATATTATAATTTGCTCAATTCCAAGACTTACTTTTGAAATGTCAATTGTAATAAGGCATTCTCGTCAATTAAATTTCATCATGACACTTTTCAGAATAACTACTGCATATCACTGCTTCTGGTTTTTTTGTTATTATTTTGTTTTATTTTGTTTTTGATGCAGGTCTTGAGGCTGGTACTCAAGACATGGGCATTATCTCATTATTTCACATGTGAGATAATATTTAATGGCAACTAATCACATGAATCTATACATATATGGGTACCTCCATGTTTAAATATCTACTCACACAAGTGTACACTTCTGTACTTGTGGATTTTTAAAATAGTCAAATAGCAGTGCAAACAACAGACTCACCAACCTCTGCTTCTAGAAGTCTGATGTGAGCAGGCCTCTCATATTAACAAAGCTTATTCTTTCCTCTGTGTTTTAAAACTACCTAACTTCTCACATATTCTTCTCCCTATGAAACATAAAGCAGTCACAAATAGTACTTCCAATGATTACTCATAGAGAATAGCTTCCAAATAGAGTCTGATTTCCTTTGCATCTTAGGAAGAAAAAAATAATAAACTCTAAACAACGTACAAGCAGGGGTCAGTGACATGAATCTAAAACAACTGCAGCACAAATCCAAACTTCTACATTAATTCAAATACAACTACCTTCTTTATTATAGCTACCAAAGACTGGGACCTGCACAAATTGGTCAATTTTGTATGCTGACCAAAAAATGTGCAATTAAAGGTTAATAGCATTCACTGTTTTTAAGAGGTTAGAATCAAGGGTGACCATGATAATTCTTTGAAATTAGCTTCTTGCCCCACAAATTATAACGTTTCTGCTTATTAAGAGACATCTTCAAAAGGAGTTGGAGTATATGAGTTTACATTTTTAAAGCTACACCTTTTCATTTTAGGGATCCCAAATAGAAATCAAAATGCTTTTGTGTGAGCATGATGCTAGTGCTGGAGAGGTAGACTAGTTTTTTCTTTAAAAAAAAATGACAGGAGTTCATACTCTTTCAAATGAATCTTGAAAATGTCTACTTCAAAAGATTCTTTTGATAAGTACAACAGCTCTGTCTACCATTCCATTATAGAATGGAGAGATTACTCAAGGAATTTGTTTAGCTACTGTCAAATGAAAAATTGCACAGATGGAATTAAAGAGGCAGGAAAAACTTATTCAAGGGTATTGCAGAAGGACAGAGGCCGCAACTCAGTCTGAGCTATAGTGTACTCTAAGAGCTAGGAGTTTTAAACAGCTAGTAAAGGTACAGAGGATGGAAATGGGAAGATCAGAGCCATCAGTGTTTGCTTACTTGGCTTTACCTAAAGGAAAAAGAAACTCTCTCATAACTTCTTGACAGGAGGTAATTACTTGTCAGAGCAATTGTGTACACAGAAATTAGGCTTCCACACTCTAAGTTAGGGGCTAAAACATCCTGGTTACTGTCTACAACGATGAAGAATTTCCAAGGGTTGTTACCTAGATAAGAGATTCCACAGGAGGCCCTCCAGCTTTTATTTTACATCTCAAAGAGACAAAGAGTCTATTTGCAAAAGAAAGTTTTCTAAAAGACAATGCTCCAAGAATAGTGAAATCAAAGGCCTAAGACTGGTAGAAACTTGTACAGTTTGAGGAAGGAGGGGTTCCGGTGAGAGGTCAATCTGATTAAAGTATTAAAAGTGATTTGCTGAGGTGAAAACCAATTAGCATTCACTTAAAAACAGAATGACCTTAAAATAAATCTTTTATTTTATAAATCAAAAATGTTTACTTCCTTGAAACCAGGAAGTGTATGGGCATTGGTTAGGGAAAGAGGAAAAGGGGTCAGGTAGAATAAATCTGATCCTAGTATGGTGGGCATTTATGGGCATATAACCCCTTTGTAAAGCTAGTTGATATTAATAAAAAAAAAATCGGTCTGTGGAGGAGGGTCTCTCCCAGCTGAGGAAAAATTAAAGGCTCACCATTAGTTCAAAGCCCATCAAGAATAACTGTTACTCTTCCCACCCCCACATCTGAGTAGTATAGAGTCCTTCACAAATTGAATGTGTTAGTATTATCCCCACCTTAGGGCCTCAGTTCCACCTAGACCTGAGCTCCTCCCTGCCCTGGAGTTCCCTCCATACAGCTGGCACCTCCCTCTCTCCACCCAGACCTACCTTGCACACACTTAATTCACTTCCATCCTCACTTCCTCCCCCAGACCTACCAGCCAGACCTGTGCTCCCTCTCCTAGGAGATGGGGCCCCTCTAATAAACCTTATAATAATCTTTCTCCTGTGCCTGCCTGTCTCTGTGTGGTCCCCTGGTATAGTCGTGAAGGATTCTTACAGACTGTAATGTAAGTCAAAAGGGATCTGCAAAAGTAATATATCAACAATCACCTGGAACAGCTCACGGTGTCATTTATACTGTCAGATGACTTAGTTGGTGAGAGATATTTTTTCCCCTCCTCACAACTTGCTAACATCGTATAAATAAAATAATAGTGTTTATAATAAAGGAGGAATAGTGAAGAAGAAAATGCATGAAGCATTTAGGAGCCTGGGGCAAGTTTAAATGGAATACCATAACTGAAATACTTGCTTGCCTGAAGGGGTGGGAAGCAGGAATTTGAAGGTCAGAGAGAAATAGAGAAAGAGGGACATGGGAGGAAAGAAGAAAACATTTTTATTTCTATTCTAATGAGATTTAGTTTACAAAAGATTTACAGAGCTACATCCATATTCAAGAGGACTCTGTGAATAGAGAGTAGGTTATATCTTTAAAATAAAAGAAGCATTTTAAAATGGCCAGAATCAAAATCAACCAGGGCACAAATAAGTATTTTGTTCTTTTTGCAGCTCATGAACAAGCATAGAATTATAAATCCCCCCAATTAGCAGATACAAACCATTTGATCCCTATTGTTAGGGACAATAGTCACTGATACTTTGGAGTATACTATCAGATTTGGGATGATTATTTCTCATGAACCCTTACTGGTGGGCAACTGAGCCAAAGGCTCCTCTCTGCTGGGAAGAACAAAACCATACTTAGGAAAATGGCAAAACAGCCTCTCGCTAATTGTAAAACTGTAATAACACTCAAGGCCACTAAGAAGTATGCTACCAGGACTATTTTTTAAAATCATAAAACAAAAGAGAAACCACAAAAAATATATTAGCACGTAATACATAGCCAACAGTTATATTGCTAAGTGAGCTATGCAATTATATTTAAATTTATCAAAAGGCTGCTTCCCTGACAATATATACTTTTAAATTCAGTAATGACAACACCTGTGCATCATCTTTTAGAAATTTTACATATACTTCATACTGATTTCATGTTTTTTTTCTTTCCTCATGAAATGTGAAGTCTACTTTTATTCCAAGTTATAAACACAACTTGACTAGGATGTGTAAAAGCAAAAGCAAGACAAAACAAAATGAAAAGAAACAATTAGATATCTACTGAGACTTAATTGGGAAGTAGAATGTGATTTCTATGAAGATACTAATTTGGGGTAATTTTTAAAGTACATACTCATTGCATTTACCCTGTGCACAGAAATAGAAATGACTTTGTATATGTACAAGGTGCTATACAGTAGAGGAGGGGGTAGATTTGAACCTTTGGGCAGCAAAGTCTGTTTTCTAAAGCATTCTAGTTTCTTAAAACTGGAGAAGTTTCATAAAAGCCTGAAAGGGAATGTATCTAAATTAGCCATCAGCTAATGTGTTTTTTCCCCGAGAATATTGCATTAACAACAAAGACAGAGGTGAGATGTAACCCAATCAGTTATTTTAGGAGTAAAAAGGACATATTTGACTATTTTTGGATTTTCCTATTTTCTTGTCCTAATAGACAGTACTAACAAAATGAAGCACCGTTCTTTCTTTTACCTCAGCCTGGAGTGCAGAAAAAGTCACATAGCATCATTGATTTAGCCTTCACCTGGCATCTTCTAAACTAGAAGTGAAAAAAAAAAAAAGAAGAGAAAAGGCTTAAATTCTTTGGAATAGCTGGCAAGACCCTAACTCTTTGCTTATTGATTTTTATGTTATTGCTCCTGGTTATGAATTATGGATTAAAAAAACTTTTATGATGGGTAATAAAAGGGAAAGCCAGAAGAAAAATCCCCCTCCCCAACGCATATCACCCCCATTAGTTTCTTTTTCATTTTTTATATTAATCTATAAACAGAATGGGGGAGTATAAAAATCCAATTTGTGTGACAGAAAGGCATGGAGAGATATAAGGAGGTATAAGGACTCTATAATAAAGTAAGAGAGCCGCCATTGCTTCTGAGCCAGAGACCAGTGAGAGAAGGCATTGACCTTTTCCTTGCCAACACCATGTGGACCTGGTGACCGACAGCAAGGCTCTTTCCCTCGGCTGATTCCCATTGCATTTGCCTAGGAAGGAAAGCATTATTCTGGATGCTTGAAATACATGATTGTAACTCATAGACACCAATTGGCAAATGTAGGACTCAGATCAATTTGTTAGTCTCCAACACTCACATTTCTCATGCTGCTTCCTGTTTAATTTTCCAGACTCAAAGAGAAAGACGGTCTGGGTACTGTAATCCTAGCTACTCAGGAAGCTGAGATCTAAGGACCACAGTTCAAAGCCAGCCTAGGCAGGGAAGTTCCTGAGACTCTTATCTCCAATTACTCACCAAAAAGCCAGAAGTGGAACTATGGCTCAAGTAGTCAGGAGCTAGCCTAGAGCAAAAAAGCTCAGGGACAGTACCCAGGTTCTGAGTCCAAGCCCCTGAACAAACACACACACACACACACACAAAACACACACACACACACACACACACACACACACACACACACACACATAAGATAAGTTAATCTTTCAGGTTCTGATATTTCTTTTAAAACCTTCTTTGCAGTTTTTAACTTCTTAAGTACTGATTGCAAGAATTCTATACAATTTTTCATTATTCCTAGTCTAATTTAGCTTAGTTTATTCTCTCTCTCTCTCTCTCTCTCTCTTCTCTCTCTCTCTCCCTCCTTCTCTCCCTTCTTCTCTCTCTCCCTTTCTCTCTCGGTTTTTCTGTTCCTCTGTCTCCCTCTCTCAGTCTTTTTCTTTCTCTGCTTTTAAGGCCATGATATCTGTGAACATAACCTTTTCTTTCCCATCTCCCATTTTCTTTCAAATCAGTAGCGTTTAACATATTCCCTCAGGTTCCTCTTTCCTCCGGGATGACATGGATAATACAAATTCTTGGCCTTCATGTAATTAAATTTTTGTCACAAAATTCTCCCTTCTCATATTCAATAACCTCTACACTCTATCTCCACATTGATTTATCCTGGGCATCTTTAATTACTCCTTTATAATCCAGTCAGCTAAATGCTAAAGGGAGTCAAACTTTTGGATTTGGAGATAGAAAAGTGTTCACAGAAAAACAAGTAGTACTTGAGGTAAGTTTTAGGAGATGAGCAGAATTTCGGGAAGGCATTTCTACTACTTGTTTCCAGCAGGAGGCACAGCTTCAGGCCTGGGCCACACAAAAATGACCATCTAATTCTAGTTTCTTCTTAAGTTGCACATTGTGACTAACCAGACCAGTAAGGGTTTAAAGTTATGAATTTGATATTTGGGCTTCTTTTCTTCCTCTGCTCCCTGCATTCAAAAATTTCAATAAATTTAGTCACAAGTATTTCCTGGTATTATTTGAGGCTTCAAATTTTCCAAGACCAAGTCCTCCTCATTCCAATCTCCCACTGTCTTTGTACCCACCCTTCATGACAATTCTCCTTGCATCAATTACTCTCTTGTGTGGCCTTTCCGATCACAGCAGGATTGGAGGCATCAGGATATGTTATTTTTAAGATTAGTTAATAATGAAAACCGGAGCTTCTGTTTTGATTACCTCGTATTTATTCTTATAGTTTGCATTCTAGATGAAGCCAATGGTAACCTCACAGGAGCACACACTTAAAGAGATCCTTGTGCTAAGCAAGTAACTGATTGTCAACATCCATCTTTGAAGATGCATGAAGCTCAGTGAAGCTTTCATATCACAGTACACATCACCCATTTCTCGACTGAAATCTCATGGGAGACCATTAGCTAAAAACACCCAGCTACAGTGCTTCTGCTTAAAACAAATGTTGTTTTAACAAAATTAAAACTAAGTTTTGAAATAAATTGTTATGCAGCATTAAATTATCCCTATATCCTCTGTGAGTCTTTATCTTCAAAAACTACAATTATCTTTTTAAGAATAGAATGACTCATTTTCCAGCATTATATTACTGAACATTTCTCATAATACATTGTGCTGATCTCACTAAGACATGGTTGTATTTTGATGTGTAACAAGAATTTTCCCAGGATGCTCTGGTCTGCACCTGATGCTGATTAGACTCATGTGCCTTTTTCTAAACTGTCTTCAATCAAAGTCTTTCCATTGTGTATACCAGGATTTGGCTCCTTGACTCGTTATGAATTCTAGCAATGGCAGCCAATGCCTCTTCAAATTCAAAACATCCTACTGTGCAACTGTCTTCTTCCACTACTAATATAAATTTTCTTTCCCTAATTGGGGGGCTACTTCTTTCCTCAGAACCTTTATTCCAAGATTCAGTGTGCATTCTAATGTCATCTGTTTTGAATGTTTTTTTCTGTGAGTTGCTTCAGGATGATGACCCAAGGATTTAAGCTTCTAATTCTCAGTGAAATCAGTTATTTACAAAGAATACATGAAGAACAAAGAAGTCAGGGGCATAGCTTAACTGGTAGAAAAATACCTTAGTCATCACTAGGCCATGAGTTCAAACCACCGCCAAAAAAAGGAATGAAGAAGTCAACTTCGGAGGACAATTTGGCTATTCATCATAATCTGTCTTCGTCTACCTTTTTTTCTTATTTCCTAAAAGCCTTCTGTCATAGCAGTCATTTACATTGAATTCATACATGATAATATTTTTACCATTTACAAGTGAAAGTAAAATGTGCTACTTTCTCCTTAGTCTGCTTTCTTATATAATAATTTGACATATAAACAAATACAGGTTGAAGTTTTAAAAGTTTCTTAAACCCTTTAGAGGTTTTTCCTTCAAACCTAATACATTGATTCTACTCTATCTACTGAGGACAGTAGATAACTTGGTGAGTAATTTACAGTAATAGATCAAATGGCTAGATCTGTTTTTAGAGTTTGCTTATGTATTTCATGAAGACATAGAGAAGGTGATTTTTATTTAGATTTTTAAATATGTATTTAAGTATAAATTAATAGGACTATTAAGCAATTATGAAATATTATATCTTTAAGCTGAAATGAAGACACTTTCATTTTATATGTCCATATTGTAATATGTTACATATGTTTATATATTTCATTATATATAAATGCAAACATGTGTGTTTATATTCTTATACATGTACATATACATAAACA
This sequence comes from Dipodomys merriami, assembly GCF_024711535.1. Classification (NCBI taxonomy): domain Eukaryota; kingdom Metazoa; phylum Chordata; class Mammalia; order Rodentia; family Heteromyidae; genus Dipodomys; species Dipodomys merriami. Next base: position 23,153,282 of record NW_027202270.1, on the reverse strand, counting down.
CATGTACCAGTCTTTCATTATTTTTATTCTTTCAGGTCTCTAATGCTCTATAATATTTAATCATTCATCCATAATCCATGGCTCATTGTTTTCTTTCTTCCCTCTTCTCTTGGTAATTGATGAGGACTTTCCAAGGCCAAATGATATTTCCACCACTATTTCTATTTCTATTTCCAATGGATTTACAAATATGTCATCCTTCCAGAGCCATTTCACCAACACTATCTAAATAATAAAGATGAATCCTAAAACCAGTGAGAAATTTCTGTGTGTGTGTGTGTGTGTGTGTGTGTGTGTGTGTGTGTGTGTGTGTGTGTGTGTGTGTGTGTGTGTGTGTGTGTGTGTGTGTGTGTGTGTGTGTGTGTGTGTGTGTGTAGAGGGCTTTAACTCAGGGCCTGGGCTCTGTTAGCTATATGGCTCAAGGCTGGCACTCTACCACTTGAGCCACAGTAACACTTCTGGCTTTTTGCTAGTTAATTGGAGATAAGCATCTCCTGGACTTTCTTGCTAGATGGGCTTTGAATTGCAGTGCTCAGATCTTAGCCACTGAGAAGCTAGGATTGTAAGGTGAGCTACAAGGTAAGCATTCAGCTTTAAATTTTATTCACAGACCCCATTTACCTCTTTTCTCATTGTCACTATATTTAAATTATAGAGGCCAAACATGCCAATAGTTTTGTTGTGTTGGATGTATTTACCTCCTAATGACAGTCATTATATATTTGGAAAAAACTATTGAGGCTTCTAAGGTATTCATTTTGGGAGTATTTCACAGGTTAAAGATAATTCTGCTTCATGGAAGCCCAAGAATAATAGGGAGAAAAAGGTAATTAAGTGGGTACTTCTATCATAATTCAATATACAGGTAGATCAAATAATTTTGCTTAGATTTCTGTAGAACCCTTAAATGGTACAGAATTTTGCTACCATGACCCCTTGTTTGAGGGAAAAATAGCAATCAATGTAAATTAAAGTTCCTAAGATACTTGTTAAAGTTCATAGAATTACTAAGTGTTGTTTAATTTCAGTTTACTCAAAGTTTAATGCAAACCATTTTACATGCATACTAGCTGGCTCCCGAGAGTGTCAAATGAATTCAGACTTAGATAAAGAAAACACCAATAGATATAGCAGAGGCAGAGATCAGGAGGATTACAAATTGAGCCATCCCAGGCAAGTTAACAAGCCTACTTCTCAACTTCAACCCAGGTGTGGTGTCACATACCTATGGTCTTGGCTACTGAAAGCACAGGTAGATGGATCCAGGTCCAAGGCCATCCCCCAAGAAAAAACCTCAAGGCCCTATCCAGAAAATAATTAAGGCAAAAAAGGACTAAGGACATGGCTCAGGTGATAGGAAGCGTGTATTATCAAGTACCAATCCTGAGTCCAAACCCCATTATTGCCAAGAGCAGAGAGGAGACCAGAAAGAAATGAAGGAAGGGAGGAAGAAGGAAGGAAGGGAGGAAGAAGGAAGGAAGGAAGGAAGGAAGGAAGGAAGGAAGGAAGGAAGGAAGGAAGAGAGGGGGGAGGGAGGGAGGGAGGGAGGGAGGGAGGAAGGAAGGAAGGAAGGAAGGAAGGAAGGGAGGAAGGAAGGAAAGAAGAAAGGAAAGAAGAAAGGAAAGAAGAGAGATCAATGCATTGTGGGAGAGGAGTCATTATAATAAAGGGGATCTATGACTATAAGGGAAGGGCCATATTGTGATACAGAAAGGTAACTGTTGCTATAAAAAGGATATAGACTAATGCAGGAGATCATACCATCTACATAAAACCTATGTCTCAAAGAACAGGTGCAAAGGATGGTTCTTTTAGAGAGGAGAAACAGGATTGGAGATAAGAAGTATAGGAAGTGCAAAGAACAATTTATGTGATCTAATACTTAAGCAGAAAATTTTCCTTTCTTGTCAGCTGATTCTTAGAAGAGTCTGTAAAGAGATAGTACTTCCTTAATATCAACAGAAGGCCAAAGTTTGGGGATATTGGACAGGGAATAAAGGACTAAGAATAACTGAGAGGTGGTTAAGGTCATGGGTGTTTTGTTAGGATAGGTTCATGCAGACAGTGAAGCTAGTCATTTGAGAGACAAAGAATAGGAGTTTGGAGGTGACAAGTTAGGTCATTCTCCAGCGTTACCTAGTGTTAGTTTTTCATTACTGCTGTGGCAACATATCACAGACTGAAGAATCTATGAAGAAAAAGAAATACCTCTCACAATTCTGTAGTCTGGGAAGTTCAATATCTAGTGAACATCTTCCTGCTTGCTGTATCATGATATGGAAATACTTCGTGTGACAATAGGGAAGAGGTTTGCAAACTCATGTTTCCCTTTTCCTTTTTTTCTTCTTTTTTTGGTCATGGGGATTGAACTCTGGGCGTGGGTGCTGTCCTTGAGCTCTTCAACTCAAGGCAAGTGCTCCACCACTTGAGCCACAGTGCCATTTCTGGTTTTCTGGTTATTAATTGGATATAAGAGTCTCATGGACTTTCCTACCCAGGCTGGCTTTGAACCGAGATCCTCAGATCTCAGCCTCCTGAGTAGCTAGGATTACAGACATGAGCCACAGGCGCCTGGCTTTTTTCCTTCTCAAAGCCAATAATATATATCATCATGAGGCCCACCCACACAACATAGGCAAACCTAAATTATCCCATAAAGGCCCCACATCTACATATCATCAATATATCATCAATTTATGGATCTGGATACTGAGTTTTCAACATATGCAATTTGGTGAGGTGGGGGAGGCTTAGCTTCGAACCAAATGGAGAATATTGTGATTCTTAGCAATAGACCCTTTTTGAAAACATAAAAAGAAGGAGGATTTCTGCTCCTTTTATTTTCCCACACGCAACAGGATCAGCTTTGCATTGTTGGGGTCCACTCAAGCTAAAGTAGAAAAGTAGAAAATACACCTTGTGTCATTTTTGCCTAATACTTTCTCTTACATACTTTTCATGCCCCCCAAAATGAAATTATCCCAAGTAGCCAATATGATTATTTTGTGTGAAAACGGCCTCATTTCTTCTTTTCCAGGCTGAATATTCAGTAAGAACACTTTAGATCCTTTGAGTGTATCTTTTGTACACTCATTTATTTATTCACCAATGAGTCAGGGATGCTGGTACAGGTAAAGGACTGGATATGGGCTGTATTGTTCTGACCTGTAAAGAGGAGATGGGAAGATCTTCAAAGGAGACCGGAGGTTTTATGATAAAAGCAGGTTTTAGCTTCCCTACTGTCCTAGCAATGACTTTTTTTTTTAAGACTTCTTAAGCCTTAGTTGCTAAAGAACCTTGCTTGCTTTCCTTTATTTTCCCACTCTCATCTCCCCCCACTTCCCCACCCCTGCTGGCGTGAGCTTTGGTCCTGGTAAAGAGAAGAAGATTCAAAGAAGAAGCTGTCAAGAACTCACCTCTTTTTTCTCAACAATCTAGGACAACACCTGCTGCTTTTTTTTTTTCTTGGGGTAAAAAAACTTGTCATGAGTCATAATACTGAGAAACTGATAGGCTATGATTTCTCTGGGATTTTATCATCCTGATCAAGTTATCTTTGGTGTTGCTTTTACTTATGACAGCCTGAAAATTTGATTACACAATGGTGTACCTCTTTAAAAACTATTATGTGTCATTCATATATGCTTCCCTTAACAAGAAATGGTTTTTTATTTTGTTGTTGTATTTTATATTATGAAAGAATTCACCACAGTATTCATTCAAGAAGAATTTGAACATATACAGTTATAATTTAGCATAATTGCAGTGGAGTTAGCTGCATTTTTGACCTGCATAACCTCAACATGAAGATGGATGAATGGGAATTTAATGTTGTATGCACACTGGGAGATGTTGGTTTCTTTGTTGTCTGTTCTTCCAGTTGTCTTTTCTATTCTATAGAAAATGGACATCAGCAAGGAGAGAACTTTTTTTTAAAATTACCAAATATGGTAGCTTTTATTTTCTAAAAGTGAACAAAGTATCTATTTCCCATCCCACTTTGTTTCCTTATAATGGACCTTTAATGTTTTTATTTTTTTATTTTATTTTTTGTATATATTTTAATTGTAAAAATACTGTACAGAGTGGTTACAGTTACATGAGTAAAGTAATGAGTACATTTCCTATTGAGCATTGTTACCCCTCCTTTGTTTTTCCCCTACCATCCCTTCCCTCCCCACCTCCCCAACTCCTCCTCCCCCTGAAGTTGTAAAGTTTGTTTTCAACATAGTGTCTTGTACATCTTGTTACAATGGGTCATCCTGTAACCTTATTTCAACATTTTGTTATTTCCCTTCTATTCCCCAAATTAGAAAAATGTATATACAAGATGTAGGACACTGGAATCAAATACAGTGACAGCAGGGGTTATACTATGGTGGAAGAACATACAAAGGAAACAAAAAAATCACATGGTACATTATAAGTACATTAAAAAACAACAGCAAGAAAGAAAAAACCACTTGTGTTTCTATCTTGGGGTTCATTTTGCTTAGCATCATCTTATATGGACATATGTACATAGCTTTTGAGCTTTTCTTCTTGTCCTAGACTTATACTAATTATTGCAAATAAGGGAAACCATGGGAACTATGTTTCTATATACTTGGTATATATACCACATTTTCTTGACCCATTCATCTACTGAGGGCCATCTGTGTTGGTCCCATATCTTAGCTATGGTAAATAATGCTGTGATAAACATAGTTGTGCAGTATAGCCTTGTTTGTGATGGTTTGGGTAAATGCCCAAAAGTGGGATTGCTGGATCATAGGGAAAATCTATGTGGACTCTTTTTTTGTCAGTTCTAGGGCTTGAACTGTAGACCTGTCCCTCAGCTCTTCAGCTCAAGGCTAGCTCTCTACCACTTAAGCCACAGTGCCACTTATGATTTTCTGGTGATTAATTGTAGATAAGAGTCTCACGGATTTTCCTGCACAGGCTGGTTTTGAACCTCGAACCTCAGACTTGAGCCTCCTAAGTAACTAAGATTACAGGTGTAATCCAGGTGCCACCAGCACCTGGCTATATGCCTCATTCTTGTTTTTCTGGATTGAAGATCCAGAAAGATTTTAAGTGATTGAAAGGTAGTTTCTACAAAACAAAACACTTTTAAGTAACCATTGCAATTATATTCCCCACAGGTAGCCTGATGAACTCATTACTACATCTCTTCTTACTTGTACATGCATTGTACAAACTATACTATGCATAGTACTAGACAACAGGAACATTGTTAGGACAAAAAGCTAGAGACCAGGCCCCCTGAGAGCCTTGTGTGCTCATATTCCCTAGCTATCTTCCTATTGCTCCAATTCCTTGTGCGAATATTTGTGGTCTCCAATTACTGCTCAGTGACAAACTTCCAACAATGTCCTCCATATCTTATTTTTTTGTCCCACCAAAGGTAAAGGCCTTCTGTATTTCTTATTTGGGACACTTCAATTAACAAATACTTTCAAAAAGCTAAAAGATGATTGTGTGCAAAACTCTTGAGATTAAAAAAACCACAAAGTTACTACCTGCTAGAGGGGAAAAAAAAGCATGAACAATTCTTACTGTGTCTTTGTACTTACACAGCAAAGGAAGAAAAATATGAATTACTACCTGAATACATTTTTTCTAGCACCTTAGACACTCAAAAGTTGGATGGATGAGAATCATTTGATTTTAATTCCTGAGGAGGATCCAGAGCAGAAAAAAATGGATGCATATACACATAACACACACACACACACACACACACACACACACACACACACACACTCTAATATGCATAGATTTATGTATCTCAATGCTATGTCTATATGCCTAGGTTTCTTCATGTGTATATGAATATGTATGCTAGTTTGTTATCTTACTAGAATAATTACCAGGAAGTCCAGGGAAGAGCCAGGAATGCCCAAGTTGGTACAAGAGTGATGGCTATGTAAAATGTGGCAGCTGGTATGGAAGCTGGGGGCTGAAGAAACAGAAAGTCAGTTTGGTCCAAAGTCCTAGAAAACTACCTACCTTGATGCCAGAAGATAATCCGATTAATGTAGCATCTAGTTTTAAGGAAGGAAAGCATTTGTAGAAACTATGGTGTAATGACATACTCTCTAACCGCTTTGGAAAAGTTTCTATTGGCAAGAACGTTTAATATGCAGAATCTTATTTTTTTTTAGTTCTTTCCAATACCAAATAAAAATTCTAGAATGGAAGGCAAATATGATGTATTTTCTGTAGGAAGTGTAAGGAATAAATTGAGACTCCATCATATACAGGCTCTACTCTAATCTAGTAACATGAATATAGAGGTATAAGATTTGGGTACTTAAGTTTAATCTTTACGTTGAAGGATGTTTATGCATGTTTATGAGGTTACTTTATGCTTTCCTTCTGTAGTTTGGACATTCAAGGTGTTAGAAAAAAAATAACAACTACAAAAATAGCATATAGCATGCTAATTCCTTCAGGGAATGTGACGATGACAAAGATGGATTTTAGAAAGAGAAGGTTTCCATCTGACTCTATCAGCTGTCTTTGTTTGGATCTTGGATCATTTGTGTCTTGCAGTGTCCAAGAAATGGTGTTTCCTATTATCTCCAGTCAAGTAAAATTTAGTTGCTCATATCCTGACAGCTAAGCTCATTCAATTTCTCCTGCAAGTGAGCCATAACTTCCCTTGTCAAGATAAATAACAGAGGTAGAATTGGTGAAGCCCAAATCTGAAAATCCCAATGTTCTTTTTGAACCTTAATAATTTTAAGATAGTGCACAGTCATTTCACATTTTTGGTGATACATTTATCTTTTTGAAAATGGTGTTAGTAGGTTTATTGAATAAGAATTTTCTCATTTAATATAGCACAGTTACTAGGTTAGTAAAATAGTCTATAAATAAAAGAGCTATAGTATTAAGATCTATCTATATGCCTAAATGTGGACTTATGCCGTGCATCTTCAAACTTCCTGGTTCAAAGAATCCTTAATAGATGAAGGCCAGAAAAGACCATTTTGAGAAATACTTCAAGAAAATAAATGTTACTACTAGCTGTGTATACCTGATGTTGCAGAATATTGTCCAAGATATTTGTGTTGGTCTTCTAGAACTTTCCATGTCTAACTTAGTTCGGTTAGAATGGAAATGCTCCCTGGCCTTAAGGGTGAGTTGGAGCAGGTTTACACAAAGTAGGACCAACTCATGTTTCAGCGACAAGTGTGGGCTGTTCAATATAAAGCAAAGCCATCTCCCCTGGGCCTAACACTCTGAGGATTGTCTGTTTTTCCAATTAGGTACAGCCTCCATGGAATTCATTTGACAAACATAATCAGCACATGCTGTTGAAATTAGATTGATTTTAAGAAAACTGTTATTTCTTATCCACCTGAATTATGAGAATTTTTTTTAGATAAAGCAAGTGAAAGAATTAAATGAAAGCCAATTAAATTGGCAAATATCCCTTTTCCATCTTGCCAAAACTGAGTTGAGCTCAATTCAATTGCTACTGTAGGTTTTCTAGTGATTAATTGGTCAATCAAGCCTATTTAAGACATCACACCAGTCATTGGGTTAAGATTTAGAGAACGTTCTCTATGAACATAGTGCTGAGCATGGGACTAATTTAGTTATTACATAGTGATTGAATTAATTTTATAAAGCGTTCTTATTCTGCATGTCTCTCCACCATCCTCGTAATTATGTACCTGAATAATTCAAATCTCAAGACCACATGTGAATCAATCTTCATTCTGCCTACTACATTTTCGTCGCAGTTGCCAATAAGTAATGATATGGGAAACAAGAATTAAATTATGTGATTATGTAAAAAGAAAAAAACACAGTGACAGTATGAAATTGGATCTGTTCTTTTCTGGGAAAATCCTGAAATTTTGAGCTGAAGAGGGACCACAGAGAGTATCTATCCACAACTACTTCCCTGATTCCCTGATTTAACAAGTATAAACACTGCGTCAAAAACTTAACTTTCCAAAATTACAGAACTGAAATAGTGATGGATGAAGAACAAAACCCAATTTACAATATGAACTTCTATTTTTACCTCTGTGAAGATCATCTTATCTCCAGGCTTAATTATACCTAAAGAAAAACTTGAGTTGAATGATAGTATTCTAATAACTATAATATGCCATGTGAGGAATCTTCACTTTATGCCATGTACCATAATGAAATAATTTTTTAAATCCAGTTTTGAAAACTCTCCTATGAGGTAGTTACTGCCACTTTTCTTATTCTACCTTAAATTCCAGAGAGGAGTGGCCAGTAGAAAAGCAACTGTTCAAACATAATCCTCAAAGCTCAAGCTAGGAGGACACAGATCTCGAATTATAGAGATTTGTCGATATATCCATTGGAAAAATATTTGAGTAAAATGTTTACTACTTCCTCTATATGCCATTACTGATCTAGGCTGGGAAATTAAAGGAATAAAGTCTCTGTTGTTGTGGACTGTGGATGCAAATATTTGTTAGGTATTTTGCCAGTGCAAAGAACAAAGTTCTATTGGTTGTTACAACTGACAGGAAATTCCATGAAAGGTCTTGGAAGATAAAAAGCCAACATTTGGAATCAGGCTCCATAATCAAACATCCTGAGTGCTCAGGCCATGGCCAGAGGTTGAAAACCTCAGCAGCTCTAACAACCTAATGTGGCATCCTTTGCTCTGTACATCACTGTATTGAATACTCAGGATAGTTTATTACCCACACTGCCTTGCTTATTCAGTCCCTGGATGGTTCTCAAAATTCCCAGGAGAGCGTCTGCTTAGATCATCTGTCACTGTGTGAGACAGAGCAGGCCTTTTAAGCCAGCTGTCAGGTCAGGCATGGTCAGGCCCGTGGCCAGATTCTGGATGGCTGCATTCTTGTCAGATGTCCACTCCAGTTCAGCCAGCTTAAGTGAGGGCCCAGAATTACAATAGATAGAGAATAATATGAGATGATGGGCTCAGAAAAATATTTCCAGCATAATTGCAATATTCCTGTTCTGTATATTACAAGATCTTATTCATGCTTACTTTGGACATATGAAACCACTCATTCATTTTTTAAAAATTAGCTGAGCCCAGAATAGTCAGGGCTATGGGAAAAACGCTCTATTTACATTCAAATTATATGTATCTTCCACATATTTAGTTAGCTGGAAGATAAAAGATGAAGTTTTACAGAAATTCAGAGTGTTTATCACTTCCAATATTTTATATTTTCACTCACACATACACACATATTACACACATATTATTCTTTAAAGTATATAAAGATGGGAATTCAATAATAAAAAGGCTCTATTTCCTACCCCAAGAGTCTCAAGGGAGTCAGACAAGAAAATAAACAAAAATAGAGAAGATAAATATACTTTAGAAACTGGGATTTCATTATGCAGAATCTGCTGCAGTTCAAGCTAGGACTAGGAAAAGGGGAGAGAGTGTTTCCCAATGAAAGTGGCTCCTAAACTATACCTTGACAGACAAAAATCAGGCAGAGAGTGGCATCCTAAACCGAAAAATAATATGGACATGGGTTGGGCATGGTGACTCATACTTGGAATCCCAGTGCTCTGGAATTTATGGCCAGAGAAAGGTGCGTTGTAGACAAATCTGGACTACACAGTAATAAATCCTAAGACAAAACAAGCAAACTAGAGAAAGAAGTCATATCACATTACCATCATTCCTAAGTATTTTCTGTGATATCTGTACTGCCCTTTGTGTACAACCCAAAGGAACATTTTCAATGAACTATTTTGTAAAAAATAAGTTAAAAAACCCAAAAGTTAGCCATGGATAGTCATTTTCAACAATGAGTGGATTCTACCTTTTCCTAAAAATATGGTAGACATACTTTAAGAGATAAAAGTCTTTCACTGGTTGTTTTTCTGCATCCAAAAATGGCACAATAGGAAACTAATGAAGGTTCCATCCTGTATATCTACTTAACAGTTCAATGTTCAATACCAGAAAGACAAAAGTTGAAAACCAGTGTTAAACAGGAAATAAATACGAAGGTATGCAAAGGCAGGAATAAATTCCATCCAACAAATCTCACACCTGTGTTCATCTATATCTGTTTCTGACATATGACACATGCAAGTTAACAACTTTTATATTCCAAATAAACACTGAGAGATATGGACATTTCCAGTAAAGAGAATTAACTTCTAAGGAATGACCTTTCCAGGCTAGTGAATGTAAAATGTTCAGGTTGCTCAAGAAAAAACAAATAGTTGGCACCTTGGGAAATTGGAATATTTAAAAATATGCCTGGAAGAGCTACGTGACCTTTACTTTTTCTTACTAAATATAAAATGTTCACCTGCGTCCACACTATACACATTTATAGAGAGACTTTGATTTGAGGTGCTCAAGCATTTAGACTTAGGGCATTTGACTTGCCAAGACTCATAGCATTAAAAAGAAGAGGAATTTACCTAGAAATCTTTTAGACTTTTATCTGTATAGCTAATGCCCCAGGAGGAAAGTAAATGAAAAAAAATTACTACAGCATGAACTGCTTACAAAAAAAGCACAAAGTATCCTGGGCTTTCACCTGCAAAAGAACCTTGCAGTTAAAATATACGTTCCCCTTTTCCTAACTTGAATAGGGAAATAAAAGATTACATAAAGTTTAAGAGCCATTGTACAGACTGTCCTGTTAAAACACTGTATGTAAATAATCAGATTATTAGAGGAGCTACTTTGTACTTCTCTCTTTCAAAAGAAAAAACTTTAACTTTCTTCTCCATCTTTACTTCTTTCCTTCTATTTTCTTTCTTTTCTTCCTCCTTACCTCTGTTCTTTCTTTTCTTTTTCCCTCCCTTCCTTTATCTTTTCTTCTCTTCTCTTTTCTTCTGTTCCCTCCTTCTTTCCCTCCCTCCCTCCCTTCCTCCCTTCCTCCCTTCCTTCCTTCCTTCCTTCCTTCCTTCCTTCCTTCCTTCCTTCCTTCCTTCCCTCCTTCCTTCCTGTCTTTCTCTCTTTCCTTTCTTCCTCTTTCTTCCTCTCTCTCTCTTTTTCTTTACTTTTGGCAAAGTCTCACTATATATCCCACACTGGCCTAGAACTCCTTCTTCTCACAGGGCTCAGCCTCCTTAAGTACCAGATTACAGATCTTTTCATTCTTTTCTTTGAAAGTCAAGGCCTGGAGGTTTTAAATTCAACTAACAAACAATATTTTAGGGGGAAAAAAAACGGTTGCTTCATATGCACATGTTCAGGAGAGCTAACCAAAGTTGCAAGGGTTAAAGTTAAAAATCGGGGAACCTAATGGGAGAAAGAAAATGAAGTGAGTAGAAATTGGTTCTAGGAGAGGAACAAATAATTTCTTGAGGGAAGACAAATGGTCTTGTTTGGAGAAAAATGGGAAATGGAAAAGTTTTTGAGTAGTTTATTTTTACTGGACAGGAATAAGTGGTCATTGGCTTCTGTTAGTCAAATAATAGAAGCCACACTGAGGAGGCTTGCTATGGTAACTATCTCCAAAATTAACATATCTTCGTACAATCTCTTACATCCAGTGGGTTCCAAAGTCTCACGTCATTTTTCAAGCACTTGTTCTCTCACATCATAACATTAATAGTCTTCATTTCCATGTTGAAAATAAGTAATACCTACTCAATAAGAAAGAAATTTTAAAAATTATTTTTAGAGCTGGTCACTGGTGGTTCATACAACCATATTGAAGACTTTGAGATCTGAGGATGAGTTTTTAATTCAGCCCTGACAAAAAAAATCTATGAGCCTCTTATATTATCAATTAACTACCCAAAGCCTCAAGGAGAGATAGATGTGGCTCAAGAGGAAGAGCTCCAACCTTTAGTGGAAAAAGCCAATGGAGAGCATGAGGGCTTGAGTTCAAGCTCCAGTATGGAAACACAAACACACACACACACACACACACACACACACACACACACACACACACACACACACACACTCACCCCACCCCACCTACCCCCACCCCTCACAGGGAGCTATTTCCTGGTCTCTTGTCTCTGCAAAGGCCTTCATAGAATCAGAGAAATCTCTGGGTATCTTCCCTTTTTCTCGGCATTACTTCAAAGACTATTAGTCTTGTTGGCAAAGACTATTAGTCATTAATATCTAGATTATTTTGTAGAAGTTTGGAGGTTTCTAAGCTTTAATCTGTTTTTGTTTGTTTGTGTGGGGTTTTTTTGGTAATGTTTTCTTGAACCTGGGCTTATCTCCATCTTTTTTTTTTTTTTTTTTGCTATTAGTTCATTTTCCCAATAGGGTCTTTGCACGTGCCATCAGACTAGGCAGCCAGACACCTGGATTAAATTCTCCAACAGATGTTTCTCTCATAATTGGAAGTCTGAGAAGTTCAAATCCAACTGATTTGGCTAGCAAGATCTCATTGCTATTTGGACCATGCATTATTATTTTATAATTATTCATTAGGATCATTCTACTATTCTTATATTTATAGTTATAAAGTGTTTTATGTGGATTTCATTTTCTGTCACAAATGAATGATACCTCCTATTCAAAGAACTCTAACCAATGAGTACTTTTAATTACGGGGGGAAAATGGAGATACTGCTGGCAATATGTATAGTTCCTTTTTTCCTTTTCTTTTGGTTCCGTTTTGTTTTCTCTTTTCTTTTGATTCTGGGGAATCAATCCACCCAGGACTTTGCATATGCTAAGCACTCTCTCTAGCAGTGAGCTAATTTCTCAGCCCTAATCAAAGTACCTTAAACAAGATATATATCTTCTTGATGTATCATTAAAGACAAATGTTTCAGAAAAACTATTAAGGCTTTTTTTTTTGGAGAGGGAGGTCTGGGAAGTTTGATTCAGAGCCTTAAACTCATTAGGCAAGCTTGATTTGAGTCAAACCTCTAATAATCTTGTTTTGGATTTATTTTTCAGATATGTTCTTGTGCTGACTTCACCTTGCTGGCCTCAAAGTTTGATCCTTGTATTCCCACCTGACAAGTAGCTGGTATTACAGACTTTACCACCATGCTCTGCTTTGCACTAAGATGCTACTTTTCATACTCTGTCCCCCCCCACACCCCCAGGAGGTTTGGTTGGAGGATCTGGGGTTGAAAACAGGTCTTCTTCTAAGATAAACTCTTGGCCCCTATATAATTGCACTTCCTAAATGTGTAATGCAAGGACCTTGAAGTATAACTAGTCATTATATCATACCTCTAAAATCCCCACGTTTGGCTGGGAAGGTGGCTCAGTGGTAGAATGCTTGCCTTGCATGCACGAGGCCCTGGGTTCGATTCCTCAGTACCACATAAGCAGAAAAAGTTGGAAGTGTTGCTGTGGCTCAAGTGGTAGAGCGCTAGCCTTGAGCTGAAGAGCTGAGGGACAGCATTCAGGCCCAGAGTTCAAGCCCCATGACTTAAAAAAAATCCCCCACATATTATTAAAATAAGAAAAGAAATGTAATCTACTACATTTTTCAGTTTCCAGAAGCAGCAAAATCTTTGTCTCTTTAATTTAAAAAAACAATGAAGCCAAGAACAGGAGTCTCAAGCTCTTCCTCCTAGCTACTTAGGAAACTGAGAGTTTAGGATTCCAGTTTGAAGCTAGCCCTAGCAGAAATGTCCTTGAGAGTCATATCTTTAATTATCCACCACCAAAAAGCCAGGAATGGAACTATGATTCAAGTGGTAGAGCATTAGCCTTGAGTGGAAAAGCTAAGCAGCCACACTCAGTTTTTGAGTTCAAGTCCCAGTACTGGCACATACCCCCCCCTCCCCACCCACCACAACATAAAAATACTTGGGAAGTTAGATGATTTAACTCATGCACAAGAGAAGTACTACTATTTATAGTTGAGGGTGAAGTCATGAGAACCAAGCCAACACATCTATCTTGCTTCATCTGTGGTCCTGCTCAAGAGGCTCCTGAGCTGAAAACACCTTTACCCACACCCATATGGTAGCCTCTGATCGCAGAAGAACTTTCCTCATTACTGTTGTACAAGGGAACGCATACAAGCACCATGGAGTAAGGATGAGGAAATGGTCCTCTTGAGAGAAGTCCTCCTTAGAAATTTCTCCTTGGAAAGGTAGGCGGTGCTTCTGTGAGGGGCATTCGTAACAGCACTGGCCCAGAATTCTGAGAACTACTCTGTGAAAATTGGTTCCCTGTGGGTTTTCTGTTCTAAATGACTCTTTTTTTTAAGACCTTCTAAATCAACATGTAAAAACTGAAGCAAATGAAATATCCCTTAATAAAGCCACTTCTAGGAATCTGTCCTAGGGAGATGCAATACAGTGACCTGAGATGCCAGAGAAGCATAGATGTTCCCATTTTGTTTGTTTTAAAGCCTGAAAAATATAATATTTTAATACAATGGGAGAATTTTGAACTATTGAAAACAAACCTTAAAAGACCATATATGGACATGGATAATGTTTGTGACTTCTCCCCCTCCTCCTCCTCCTCCTCCTCCTCCTCCTCCTCCTCCTCCTCCTCCTCCTCCTCCTCCTCCTCCTCCTCCTCCTCCTCCTCCTCCTCCTCCTCCTCCTCCTCCTCCTCCTCCTCCTCCTCCTCCTCCTCCTCCTCCCCCCCTCCTCCCCTTCATCCCCCTCCTCCTCCTCCTCGGCTTTAATTCAGGGCCTAGGCACTGTTCTTAAGTCTTTTTGTGCTCAAGGTTATCATTCTATCACTTGAGCCATAGCACCACTTCCAGCTTTTTCTGAATAGCTTATTACCCAGGCTGACTTTGGACCATGATCCTCAGATTTGAGTCCCCTGAGTAGCTAGGATTACAGGTATGAGCCACCAGTGCCTGGCTTTGTGATGTGTTTGGAGAGAGAGAGAAATATTAGATATTATTATTATGACATATCATCGCACATGATCTTGCAGTTGCAAAATACTCTAGAGTTAAGGATTGCCATATGCAATGATATCACTCAATTGTTCTTTTCATTTATATTCTCTGATTGCACTTTCTCATTTTCTCTAATAAAGACATGTTGTTTGAATTGTTAAAAAATAAAAAGACCTTTTCCAAGATAACTAAAGCTTGTGCTGTATCCACTGACTTTCTGAGTATCCACACTTGGGATAGAAGGACCATTTGGCCAGTTCCTCCTATCTTAATGCAAACTTAGCCTTCTGGCTTTGCCTGCCCCTTGAAAAAAGGCAGAGAAGTACCTAATAGAGGTTTTCTGCAGCTTCCTATCCTCAAGCAGCAGGAGAAAGACTTTTTCAAATATCAGACCTGCCATGATTTAGAAATCATTAAACAGTTCTCATTGCTTCATTCCTCAGGCCTTCAGTTGGATATGGGGGTTAATCAATCATTGCACTAGATCCCCGACTAGATTTGATTTCTCAATGCCAGCATCCTAGTATGTCTCCTGGAGCCACAGACCCTTCTCTAATATTTAGGGATGTGGCCCTCAGCCAGTTTTGTTTGGTTTATTTATTTTTCTTTTAGTATTAGGGCTTGTGCTAATACTGGGTCGGGATGCTGACCCTGAATTTGTTTGTTCAAGGCTGATACTCTACCACTTGAGGCACAGCTCCAATTCCATCTTTTTGCTGGTTTCTTAAAGGTAAGAGTCTCACTGCCTTTACTGCTCAGAATAGCTTAGAACCAAGGTCCTCAGAACTCAGTCTCTTGAGTTCTGTGTGAGCCTCTGATGCCCAGCTCAGAATACACTTTTTGTGTTACTAATTAAGGATATTGTTAAGCATACCTGAACCAATGAGGCATACTGTACTAACTTGTCAGGACCTGTATGGATTAATTTACTAAACATCAAGATTGATGATGTTCTTTGCTTTAATGCTGGGACCCTAAATTTCATTGACTGGTTGAGTGCATAGAAGGATGCAGTTACAGGATCAATCCTCCATAGAAATGCTAGATCTTGAGACTTGAGCAGGCTCCCCTGGGTCAAAGCACTTTACATGCACCTACTTTTCCTAGCTGAAGGGAGCAGTATATCTTGTATCATTTCAGGATTTGAAGTCCCTCTTCGGGCTTCACATACCCTTATCTAATATTTATCTTTTTCTTGTTGCTTCTTTTGCTGTAACAAATCATTGTTGCAAATACAATGTGCTGTAGAGTTTTCTGGGTCCCTCTAGTGAATCAGTAAACCAGGATGGTAGTCAGACCCCACTTCCCCAACCCCACATAAACACTCCATTCCTCCCTCATCTCCTGGGTAAGGCAGTCCCGGTTGCCATTTATGCTCCCTACCAAGATGACATTTGGTATTTGTATGTAATTCATCTACTTAGCAATCTTGTTGAACCAGGGAAGCTGAAAGGTTCACTTCAAAGGTTTTGTTTCCATCAGGGATTCGTGCCTTTGGAGCCAGAGGACAACATAAACAATGGTGAGTGAGATTTCCATGCTGGTTAGGGGAGCTAATGAGATAATGCTAGCAAGGGGCAAGATGGCTCCAGAGAAAACCAATAAAAAGAAGTCAAGGCATCCTTTTTGGTAGTGGCTGCTTTGATTCTTTTAGTCCTTTGATGTCAATTGATTGGTGGGAGTTATTTAGGGGGTATCATCACTGATGCTCACTATCACTTTGGCCAATGGCTTCTTCTACTTGAGGAGCTGGTAATTCTCCCCATTAACATTTGTCTCTGGCCCCACATCTCCCCACACCCGCTTCAGCATTTCCTCCTAGGAAACAAGTTTTACAACATTCATCATTCATCATTTCTTGAACCTCTCAGAGAGTTGTTTTGAATTTTTCTGTATTAGTCTTTGCGTATTATGCTGCAGTGGTCATGAAACATTTTTATTCTTTGTTATGGATCTACCTACTAGGTTTATGTATCCTTGTGTTTTTCATTGAAGCTATTCTCTTCTCCCCTAATATAGAAAAAGCCCTCAGTTGACCCAAAATAAAAAAAAATCATAATTTCTTAGTTTATGTTCCAGCTCCTGGATAATCTGCAAATGTGGGAAAGACACTAATATCATTATAGAAAAATGGAAAAGTATTATAATCTGAATTGAATGTGTGAAGAAAAACTACAAATGACATATTATTGTATTAGTATTATCCAATAACTCTAGGCCTTAGCCTAAAATTTTAGCTACTCAGGATTTTATATTTTACAATATGATAGACACAACATATTATATATTATACAATAATATATTATACATTATACAATTATACATTACACAATAACAATGATATATATATTATATTATTCAATAATACCAGGCCCTAGACTGTAATCCAAGCTACTCAGGAGGCTGAGATCTGAGGATTAAGGTTCAAAGTCAACCTAGGCAAGAAAGTCCATGAGACTCTTATCTCCAATTAACCAAGTGTCTCAAGTGGTAGAGTGCTAGCCTTGAGCTAAAACATTCACGATAGTGCTCAATCCCAGAGTTTAAGTGCTAAGACTGTACATTAACTACAACATATATAGAGTATGAAGTATTCTAATGTCAAGTGGATTTTTGCCCTAGCTCTAATACTTTTTTATGTGGCTCTGGTCAAGGTTTTAATCTTACCACAATTTAACTTTGTTCATTTATATAAAAAGGAAAATAATAGGATTTAACTAGTAGCATAAGAGTAAATGTGAAATGAAACAACACATGCAAAGCTTTTAATATTGATGAAAAGTATCAAATCAACATTGGTTATTATTTTGATGTTTTCCTGGTGGTAACTTGAAATCCACTGAAGCATATCTTAAGCAGTGGCAGGATGATTTCATATATCCCTAAATAAATGGAAGAAGATGATGTCTAAGATAACGCAAATGAGATATTAAATTTTAATCTTTGGGGTATTTTTGATATGTATATGCCTCATGTACTAAGAAAGTGTGCAGCTAGGGGACCATACCTTCAATAGTTGGAAACTTTCTTTTTCTGTTTATAAAAGAGACCAAAATCTTTGCTTATATTATGTTGTAGAGCTACTTGGAAAGATAAGGGAAGGAAATAGGCCAAACTGATTTTTAATATAATGGTTTTGATTTGAAAAACTTATGGGTAACTTGCAGGAGCAGGTATTGTATACCAATATTCACGTGTCTCCTGTGAACCATTTGCTTTACAGTCTCCTGATTGCTATCTTGTGGTGAATTGTTCTGTTTATAGCTTTAAAATTGCTGTCTGGGTGACAGTTTTCTGTTTCTGATCTTAAAATGGTTGTCTAGTGGCTTTGTTCCCCATGGCTTATCCTACTGGTTGATCATACCATGGAGTAAAATACAATTAGCTAACTATACAGCTGTTCAGCATATAGTTTTATGAGTGTAACTTGCAATGTGATATATATCGTGAGGCTGTCGTGAACAAGCTTGAAAATAGAAATTCTTGCATGAAGTTGTTCAGTGTATATACATATAAAAACTTAAAGTACTTTATAAAATACATTCTTATGCCAGATGAGGGCTCATGCCTGTAATCCTAGCTACTCAGGATGCTGAGATCTGATGATTATATTTCAAAGCCAGTCCAGGCAGGAAATTTCATGAGACTCTAACCTCCAGTAAACTACACAAAAGCTGGAAGTAGAGGTGTGGCTCATGTAGTAGAATTCTAGCTTTGAATGAAAGAGCAAAGTCACAGTATCCAGGCCTTGAGTTCAACTCCAGTAACATCACAGACAAACACACACACACACACACACACACACACAAATACACACATAATGTTCTTTCTCCATATTCTGTACATACACATACACATACACACATACTGCATGTATATATGTATCAGCCCCTTCTATATGTATGCATGTGCATACATATTCGTACACAGGACTTTTACATAATTTCAAATTCAGGATCTCAGAGTTTAAAGCAGAAGAGGGTAGTAAGAAACTGAATTTTGATGTTTAATTTAGCCTCCAACCTCCAACATCCCTTGCAGTTTCTCTATGATTTCCTCCTAGTTATCATTATTTAAATTGAAGATTTATAGGTGGATGAGGATCAAATCCTATGTTGTTTTATTTGCCATATAGTGAATCCTAGATCATACATCCACTTATTTATACATTAGATACTTTATGTGAGGTCTTTCCTGTATTTTAATGTATGTATATACTAACATTGCTAGAGGGAAGTTTGATTTTATGTCATGTTCTGTGAAATATGAAATGCGATAAAAAGTAACTTTACCAAGTGGATTTATATTACTCTGCACAATCAGTAGGTTCTTACATGGTCTTGATTTTTTGTTGTTGTTGTTGTTGTTATTGCGGTGTTTTTGTCGGTGAGGCTATTGGAGTTTGAACATGGATACTCTACCACATGAGCCATATCCTTTAAATTTTAAAAAAAATTGTTGGATAGGTATTATATTTTTACCTGGTGCTAGCCTCCCACCATGATCCTTCTTACCTTAGTCTCTCAGCTGGAATTATACCTTGATATTCAGCTTACTTACTGAGATGAGGTCTCAGTAATTTTTTTGCTCAGACTAACCTTGAACTGTTTTTTTTCATCTTTATCTTTCAGGAACTGAGATGGCATACATGACACAGAAGTCTCAACCATATGTCATGTTTTGATTTGTTTTTGCTTGTGATTATGTTGCATTTATTTCTTGATTATGATGAAGAATGTGATAGATCAGTTGCTCCAGGTAGTTAGAGAGATGGTAGCAAGTAGATGTATCAGGAAGGCAGTTAAAAGGGATTAATGGAGACCATGGGAATCAGGGTCAGTGTGTGACCACAATGTGCTCTTATTACAATGAGGTTCTTTTTTGGTAGATTAATAAAGAGAAGTAGAACAATTATACAGAGAAAAGAAGGACACTGAAGTTAGCATATGCAGTTTTAAGGCTCACACCATTTAGTAATAATTGCATGACAATAATTTTTTTTATTTTTTCTTATATGGATGACTAAGAGAATGTTAATAACTTTAATCTCAAAAGGGCATGGCAAATCAGAAAAGCCAATATAGACTGAGAATACCTATATAATATATAAGGTGGTGTGATTGTTAAATATTATAACTGCATGTAGCCACTAGAAATTTCAACTGTTCCTTGAAGTACTAAGAACTCAAGTTGTTTGTCACCTTTCCTCAATCTGCACCTTAAATGTAGAGGGCCCTGACATAAATCACCCTGAACACCATAAAATGACAATGACTATAGACAAAAGTGACAAGATATCCAAAGGAAGAATATGTGCACATCCATGCAAGTAGCAGTAGGAATTACTAAAAAAGGTACTTAAAATCCTGTCACCACATAAGTTAAGTTTAATATTATTAACTCTATTATGTGGAAACTATGTTTTTCTGTTCATTGATTGTTAAAATCATGGACAATCAATTAAGTTAATATGAAGTTCCTCTAACAAGATGGTATGGAATCTTAAAATACTCAAACATTGGAGGCATAAAGGAATAACTATAAGTTAAAATTGAAAAGTTATAGCCCCTCAGTAGATGAATGGATCAAGAAAATGTTGTATAGATAAACAATGGAATTCTATGCTTCTATCAAAAAGAATGACATTGTCCCATTTTTTAGGAAATGGAAAGACTTGGAAAAAATTATATTAAGTGAAGTAAGCCAGGACAAAAAAACATAGGTCCCATGGTTTCCCTTATTTGCAATAACTAGTATATGTCTGAGTTAAGCAGAAAAGGTCAGATAAGTTGATGTTAGGGAAATGAACCCTAAGATATGTATTCAAATGTTTTTTTTTTTCTTTCATGCGATTGTTTCTAACACATTTATAAGATTATTTCTTTGTTGCTTTGTATGTCCCTCCCCCAAGGTATAACCCCTGCTTTCACTGTATTTGTCACTGTATTTGATGTTGTTATAATTTGTGGAGGGGAAGGGGAAAAACAAATCATTTAAATAGGGATAAAGGTGGACCTATTGCAACAATGAGACGTACAAGTCGTTATGTCGAAAACGAACTTTATAACTTTGGTGGGTGGGAGGGGTGGGCGGGAGAGGTGGGGGGAAGATGGAATGGGAGGGGGAAACAAAGGAGGAGGCTACAATGCTTGATAAGAAATGTACTCATTATCTTGCCCATGTAATTGTAACCCCTCTGTACAGTATTTTCACAATAAAAAATTTGAAAAGTTATAAAATTTTGTTAGCACATGAGCAAAATAGCTCAATAGCTGTGTACATATAACCATATATGATTCTAAGTGAAATGAACTCTGAGACATAGTCACAAGAGGTTTTTCTTTGTTGTTGTTGATCTTAATGTACTATGTGATTTATTTATTTTTTTGTGCTTTTCCCCCTATGGTATATCCTTTGTTGTTACTGTATTTGATTTTGGTACCCTGAGTATTGTAGATACACTTATCTGAACTAGTGAAGGATAGGGGAACAACGAAATGGTGAGACAAAGAACAAAGGGGGAATCTGTGCAACAGTGATACTCACAAGACAATATGTTGGAAATGATCTGTACACCTTGGGGGGAGGGGAAGGAAAGAGGGAGAAAAATGAGGGAATGGGTAAAAGTAGACAAGAAATGTAATCCCTACCTTGCTTATGTAACTGTAACCCCTCTGTATATTACCTTGACAATAAAATTAAAATAAATAAATAAATAAACAAGCAAATAAAATAACCAAAACAATTTGTTGAAAGAAGATATTTTTTCATGTTACCAGTATCTCTGAAACCACTGCAACAGGTCTACAGACTTTGGTTATTAGTTGATTATTTATACTATTTCTCAGGCTCTTTATTCAACTACAAGCACTGTACCAACATTTAAAATATTTTATAACAAATATTTACCAGGAGCCAGTTTTATGAACTTCAATGTGGATAGGAAGTAAAAGAAATAATTTTTATGTGGATTCAACCTACAACATATATATGTATATATGTGTATGTATATATGTATATAGCTTTGTATATATATATATGTATATATATGCATATATACATATATATATGTGTGTATATATATATATATATTCTAACCAACCCATTAATTAAGTATAGTCTGTAGATGAGTAAATCAGTGCACATCACTGGGAACATACCTGGGATATTGGAAACATACAGTGGAATCACAGCCCAGACAGCCAAGAAAACTAAAGGGTTCTCAGGAATAATGAGTGAGATGCATAAATATGGATTAAAAAATAACCCCACCATCACATCTTCAGGTTATTAAATCTAGAGCAAACCTTCCTCTCCTCCATTCAAGTTTTTCTTAAAATAAGTTTCTGAGACTGAAGACAACATTTGTTTCATATTTTATTGAATTTCATTTATATTAAATTAAAAATATATTTCTGACAGATTCATGTAACAAAAAGGCAGAACAGTTTTCAAATAGTTCAGCTGGGATGATCAGTATGGAATGAGGTGAAGCAGTTCATGTTCTATAATCGCCTTGTACGGGTACATTTTTTTTCCCCAAGAGCCAGAAGAAGATCCTGGAGAACTAACTGAAAAGCCTAATTACATAAATTTTAAGTACTGTTTCTCCCTCATTCTCAAATAACAGCAGAAATGGGAGGAAGGAAGGGGAGTAGGGTCAAGGATTGGAGGAGAAAGAATAAGGGAAATTATACTAAAAATATACCTAACATTAAAAAAGTTAGTATGTGTAAGTGCATAATCCTTCATAGATAAAATAGAAAAAAATTAAAATAACATTACACCACACACAACTGGCATATCCTATTGGGTAAGCAAGTGCGGAGATTGGACACAGTCACAATAGAGCGAAACACCGAATCACAAATAATGTCAAAATGATAACTTCCAACCAAAGAGAAAGAGAGAATCACAAGCCAATTACGTATATACAAATCAACCCTAAAGACAATTATGTTCCAAATAAAGATGTTCACAAAAGAAAACCAAACCAACATCATCCTTATTTACAAATGCAACTAGCCATGTCTTTAACAAGCTATAAAAATACTATTCACATTTTCAAACATACAGTAGTATTATTTTTTTTTGTTTATTTCAAAAAGGCAGCTAACTTTGAATGCTGGGATTTAAATGAAACATTGATGGCTTACCAGCGTGGTATGTTTTGCACCTCTGTCCTTTGAAGATTCTTCATAGGAGAGAGGGCTGGTTTTCTGTGTCTACAAGTTAAGAAAACAAGGAAATGAACACAACTCTGCCTTTTCCATCGTGTCTCCCTGTTTCACCCCAATTGATCTTAGTCAACTTCTTTGATATGTGCATGAGATGAATGTCTGAGGAAAGATTTTAATGTGACCTATTTTTCTGCCCCATGAATTGTCTTGCACGTTGGTGGTTGTTTTCATTTGATCTTGTTATAATGATGAGCAAGACAGAGATGAGCAACGAGTCCAACCTTGTGAAATGCAGTTTCACTGTGCAGCAGTGCAGTCCCCGGAGCTCACGATGAGATGGAGGCACACCAGCTGGTGTGACGGGCATTCAAAGTTAGCTGCCCTTACGCAGCTGCTCAGTTTAATAATCGACCCATTTAACAGCAGTACCAGTTTATGCTACATATTTCAAAGTACCTTACTTGAAAAGAACAGCGTACATATCTACATTTAGAAAATAACTTCTGCAGTTGATTACTGGAGTAATTCCAAAAGGGTTCTTGGAGTGGTATGGATGTAGTTCCCTCACTCCCCCCTCCCAGCCCCTGAGATCCAGAAATATACAGGAGAATGACTCTCACATTACAGAAAATGGTACAACCCCCTCCATTAACTGAAGGAAAAAAAAAAAGAAAATCTGGAAATGATACATGAAAACCAGGTTTGGATCAATATATAGGAAGAATGATTTGCTTTTCTTTGTTTCAAAAGGGCTTCAAGCCTGAAACATCTACACATTAGGGATAAAAATAGCGAGAAAGGCAAAATGGTTTAGACAAGCAAAACTATTGACTACAAGTATGACGCTTTGTGTTTTTCTACTTCTGTGTGTTTGTACAAATAGAATCACTTCTATGACATGGGGGGAATTCACTAGAGCATTGAAATAAAAATTTCCTTATAGAATGAGAGGAAGTAGAGGAAGAATGGCATTTTATCAGACAATGTGGATTTTCATTACAGTGACACTGCACTCATTATATATTTGTGAGATGGACGAATGATGGGAGAAGAAAAAGTCACAGGAAGTTCTCAAAGCTGAACAGTCTTTACCTTTATAATCTTTATAATCTATAAGATTATCTGGGAAAATAATACAGCAGCTTGAAAAATGTTTGCAAATAGGAACAAAACAAGATGAACAAATAAGTTAATTCACTGGCAAAAGATAACTTCTCGATTGTATATATTAGTCTTTAAAGAAAAATTAAATGTAAGATCTAGAAGATGTGCACAAGTGTGACTTTCAAGACTCATCACGGGGCTAATGCATCTTAACTTCCTACCCAGAAGAACATAGCAAGATAATTGATATTTATAGCAAAACAATGTTAATATTCTAAAGTAGGCAGTCTCTGTGCAGTCATTTATTTGAGAAGTAACTGAAATGATGCCCAAACTACTAGGGTCTTTCATGGAAAAATCAGGCATTTGAGGGCAGACTAGTTCAGTATTTCAGAGAGCAAGGAATGGGATCTTATAGATCCACTATGGCTTACAGGAAGGAGGGGTCAGGAGAGCCACCTTGAATTAGGGGTAGAAAGTCAGAAAAAAAAAGAAAAAAGAAAAAGAAGAAGAAGAAGAAGAACTAAGAGGGTTGTTGTAGTAATGGGAACAAAAGTAAGAGTGGGATTTTCAGAAACTCAGGAATTCAAATTCAGAAAGAAAGAAATTGTCTGTTTCCTAACAAGGTCATCATTAATTTGCAAAGCTGACTTTCAAGGAATAGTTTTTCAAGAGAGGCCTATGAATATAGTCTCAAAATTGGTGTTGTAGAGTCTTTTTGCTATATGATAAAATATCGCTTAGGCAGAAATGTGTGACATAGCCTACTATCCAAAAATCAGTGGGACTTGAATGGAGGGTCTAGACTTTTATTATAAGAAGCTTTTCTTATAATCCAAGGAACAAAGCAGCCACAGTGTTCAAGATTTCTTCATAGACACACAAGGGCTCGTCGCCTGACACAGTGCCAGCAGCAACTTCACGTTTGTGACTGCAAGAGAACTCCTTTGACAAAAGCATCTCTGGGATTAGAAAAATTGTATCAGTTCTACCCAGAGGTATGAAAGCTGGTCTTATTATTGGAACATCAGAAAGCATAAAGTCTGTACTGATAATTACCTTTGAAAATTATACCTTATCAACACCTGGATAATATTATTTGCTCTTAAACAAATGGCAGGCAGGAAGCAGCAGTCTGCGTCTTTATTGGGTACAAGGCTTTCAAACTAGTGGACATCAAAGTCCATGTACACAGAGAGCAAGGTTTATTGCCCATGGTACGTATGGTAGAAGTTAGTCTATTTAGCTTTTCAATAACTAGATGCTCACACTCTTGGATGTCTTAATTTTCCCAATGACAGTTCAAAAACTAAAAAATAGAGACCAAAAGAACAGTAATAGCACAGTTTCAAAGACCAGGGTTAGCATCTGTTTATCAGGAAAAATATTAACTGATCCTTTTTGACTTTACAGGTAAGAGGATATGGTGGGAGAAGAATGGACATGTCATAAATTAAAATAGATTTTGTTTCCTTCCTAAATGATATCATTCATTTTCTTTCTTTGTGCATAAGGTAATAGAATGTTGTGTCTTTTGTCACTTATGAAGAGCTCTTAAAGTGACATGCAGCATATTTTCCTGTGAAATGCTACAAAGTGGTGTTTGCAAAACAAATGGAAAAACAGGGAGCACTTTACAATGAATATTTTTTTAAAAAGCATAATAGAACAAGAGAATGAGAAAAAAAATTACTGCTTCAAAGAAAGTTTTCACAATTGGAGCCAACAGTAAAAAATTAAATGAAAAACTTATCATTTTAACTATGCAAAAATCCATCCTATGTTTTCTTATCCTGAATTTTATTTTATTACATTATATTTTACGGTTAGTTTTCTAGTTGGATGTACTGAATAATAATAACATCATTAAGTCTCACTAAACCTACACCTTACATCATTATCATGTTCTGTCCAGTCTTAACACATGCTTGCAGGATCACCTTTTCTATTACCTTAGGAACTATATATACTAGTTAAATAATCAACAATTACAGATGGATGAAAATTCAAGATTTTAAATATAGATTCGAAAGCTCTAAAAAAGAACCCTTATATTTACATTTGCTGTCAGGCTTAAACAACTCCTTCTTTCCATTTTTGACACTTGAGGAAGTATATTGATCATTTCTTCAGCTTCATTTAGCAGCAATGACTCACAGTGCTTTGACTAATCTTTCCTTCATATTGGAGATATACACCAACCTCTGAAAGCATTGGTACATATTATGACACTTAGAGGAACACTGTTTGCCTCGTCAGATTACAGTTACTGAGTCCTTTTTCTTGATCTCTGAAGCAAGCTGCACATTTAGTAAATCTCTCACATTCAGTTTGTGTGTGTGTTAACAGTATTTGAAATCAGCATTGGTCTTCATGCTATTTCCAGAAGAAAGGCCTCATCCTCACAAGTGCTGCTCATTAATCTAAGCAACTATTTGTTTAGCGGAAGCTTTGAGTTCTGGATATAACTTGGCTTTGAAGACATCTTTCTTATCTGGTTAAAACTTTTTCTTTAAATGATCATTTAGTTATAAAAGCTTCTACTTGTCTGAAAATAGGATTCTTCAAGATGATACACATAATCAATGAAATCTGGTAGTTTTAAAAACACAGTCAGCATAACATTAACTGAATATGAATTTATTAAACTTATGTAATCGATTCTGTATCATTACGCTTATTTCACTGGCTTCTGTGGGTTGATATTCCATAGCAATCTGCAAGATTCAACTGGCATTTATAGACCTCTAGTCTCCTGATTCTGTGAAGCAAATGAAACTTTTTAAATTGCTCTCCAATTTACTCTCAAAATGTTTTCCTGCCATGTGCCAATGGCTCAGTCCTCTAGCTATTCAGGAGGCTGAGCTCTGAGGATCCTGGTTTCCAAACAGCCCAAGCAGAAAAGTCTATAAAACTCTTACCTTTCTTTAATTAGCAACCAACAACCAGGAAGTTGAGCTATGGACCAAGTGGTAGAGGTCCAGTCTTGAGCAAAAGAACTCAGGGACAATGCTCAGGCCTTGAGTTCAAGGCCCCATACAATGCACACACAGACACACACAGACACAGACACACACAGACACACACACACAGACACACAGACACACACACACACACACACACACACACACACACACACTTTTCCTTGCAATACAAAAATAAAAAATAAAACAGAAAAGAAACTCCAAAGTAACTGAAATCACATATACACCACAGATATCATTCATAAGGAGAGATAAAGTGGTGTTATTGTGAGTCATTTGGGGCCGTTTTGAATTGTACTTGTCTTAATCTCTAGATATTAAAGAAAGATTATGTGATGTATAAATTCTGTGTTTTTAAGGAGAAGGGTGACTATAATTTCTAAATACATTACTATTAACAATTAAAGATTATTATTTTTTTACCCAAATTAAGTGGTGTGTTTTCCATATCTCAGTAGGAACTATATATTGCAAATGAAAATAAAAAGTCAATATAGTGTTCAAAAAGGTGCTTTCATGATAATTGATACAGATTAGTGAGACAGAGAGGCTTCTTTTCAACTTTTCCCAAGTATGGGTGTGAAGTTTCCTTTTGTTCTGGACTCCCTTGAATGGATAAGAGCACTCGGGAATATTACTTTGTGGTCCCTGAATGTTTATCTTTATCTCTGGGAAGTTCATGGTTGAGCTTCACCAGGAGATATCTCACAAGCCCCTCTACTTCTGCTACTAAACACTTTCAACTTGTTTCACTTCAAATTGCTTAAGAACAGATGGAACCCAATACTTTGAAAGATTTTGTCCAATGGCTGTCAGTCACTGCTGATTTAATTATGCAATTGGAATCCACATAGAGCAAGTGGCCAGCGATGCAATGTCTTAGACCACGTTGTGTTTGGATGAACACATTGAAACTATTCTACTTATCAACTGCGGTAATTTGAAGGATATTTACTTCATATCCCATTTGAATTCACAGGAGATCTTTTCACTAAAATGAATTGTTCCTTGAAACCTATTCAAAAACCAGTTTTATTTCTTGGACTCAGAGAAATTAAATTGTCATTCTAAATGCATCTCGTAGACTGTTCCCTTTTGAAGCTAAGGATGATCTTCCATTTATTTAGCTGTTCTTCACATAATGGTGCTTTTAGGGAGACACTACATAAATATCAGTTGACCAAATTAGGTTTGGATGGTTGGATGGAAAAGAGATAGAAACATGTATTTCCTTGAGTATTTGTTTCCTTTAAGTTCCCTGCACTTTACTAATGGTTTTTAATCTCTTAATTTATTTTAAGCTATTGATCTAATTTGGTCCCAATATGTTAACATAATAAAGAAATAATACTTAAAAATTTAAAAATCTGCACTGGGGCAGATTTCTGTAGAAAAGAGATATAGGCCCAGTTTTCCTAATTACTGAGGTGAAACTGTTTTTCTGAAGACTCAGCTCTTAATCATTTGTTCTCATTGCTCATTCTTTAAAAGTAAAAGGCAATGATGATTGTTCAGGAACAAGGTAAAGTATGGGAAGAAAGAATCATTATGTAAAGTTTCAAAGTTTAGAGTATTGAATAATAAAATAATTGCATGAGAATAGTTTTCACAATTATTTACAAATGTTTACCAAGAATCTATTGATAAGCTTTGAATATTTATGTTGTTTATTTGTACCAACTTGTGTGCAAAGTATTTCCTTCTACTCCACAGTCTCATACTAGAAATTCCATGGAGTTCAAGCTGAACTTTAACTTGTATTGCTTAATCCAGACTATTCAAACCAAATAGATTTCCTCACGTAGCAAAATATGATACTATGATATCACATGTAGATAATGTGCTGGCTCGATTACCATAATCCCTGGATACTGTTCCAAAATCCTAATTTGCTTGGTTTAGCATTTCCACAGTCTGTCTTTATCTTAGCTCTTCTAAAAAAAACATACTTAAATCAGTTACTTTGCTGGTTGCTTCCATATTGCTTCATTCAAAATCCAAAATGGAGTTCAGAAAAAAGAACAAAATTATAGTGTAAGTGCAAACTACACCTCTGAGTATTTGCCAGGTAGACATACTCATCCAGTGTTCTTTTCTTCCAGTTCATGGATTTCCCCATTGGACCACCCCTGAAAGTGTCAGTAGTTTTCATGAACCACACTGAACTCTTTGTTTCCTATCTACTCTTAAGATTACCAACTGCCTATCAAGCACTGTCATTTATGGAGAAAAGAAAATGTTGAAGTATGTAAAGAATGGGGAAAGGAATGACCAAAACAGAATGAAATATGAATGCTAGATTTGATGCTGCATTTGACTAGTGTCTTGGTCTTCCTTTCTAACTTTAAATAGTATATAATTTAAAACAGTGGCTCTTCATCAGAATGAGCATTTAGTTTAAGTTCTGCTTAAGAAGCTTTTATATAAATATCCGTACAATTATGAATTAAGATGATCAAGGGTAGAAACTAATATCAAGGAACAAGTCAAAGCAAACCAACATTAAAAAAAAAGCCTTCCAAACATAATTACTACTTAAAAGTTTGATACAGATTTAAAAGTCATGAAACTTTTGTTGGCCATCCTTAATTGCCAAGGATAGAAACTACTGGGAAAAGAAACTGGATTTTCCATCTCCGAATTACCATCACATGGTATCCAAATGTTTGTCTTTTGTTTTTCCTAGTAGAAACTGTTATAATTTATTTCCAGGATGCTGAACATGCATACATCAATTACTGAAGTTAGGAACAGAGAGAATGATGTTTCAATCGTTTGTGTTTAAAGAAAATAGAAAAAGAAAAGAAAGCAAGAAAGAAGGAAGGGAAAAAAAGGACAGCAGGCAGTATTGCCTTCGTCTCTAGCTAATCTACATTCCTGACCAATCCATGCAGAGAAATGAAGAAAACAGTGTGGTTCCTCCTGTCTTTCTCTTTCAGTCCTTCCTTCCAATGTCAAGTTAGGTAAGCACATTACTCTCCTTGAATCTCTACCATCTTCCATGGGGAAGTGTCAAAAACTACTGGCCTTGGGAAATAGAAGGAAGACCACCAGAGAAAGAGAGGGGGTAGGGAAATGGAGTGGGGGTGTGTGTCTCCACCTTCTAACCACAGCTAAGCTTACACCACAGTGTTCCGGTGTCTGTAGGGTGGAGGAGGCAGCACAGTGCCTGGCTTTAGCGAGAACTCAGAGAGGTATTCAGGATTCTCTGCCACAATAGGCCGGATCCGTCCATTCTGTTTATAAAAATATTTTGTGCTGTACTCCTGCAGGTAGTCTGGGTGCTGCAGGGTGCTCCGAGGGGGCAGACTGTGGTTCCAGTAGTCGGGGTTGTCAAATGCTTTCTTGGCCTTCTCTGGCACAGACAGTACGTTGTTCTTCAGGTACTCGGCATTCCCCAAGGTGTTGGCGAAGGTGTTGAGGTACAGGGGCTCATTCACATATTCATCCTCTGCCTTGGGGGGACCATTGGAAGCGTTGTGATATTCTGGATTATCCAAAACTTGAAGGTCTCCATTTTTTCTCCTAGAAACAAAAGGATTCTCCTCCACAGGATTCAGGTATTCTGAAGGAATAATAATAAATAATCATAAAAAAGATCAGCTGACATCCCCTTTCAGAAAAATGTCAGTCAGACCAAAGTTATACCCACGATTCACTTCTTTATCTGAAATAAGAAAACCACACATTTGTTCTCAACCTACCCGCACTTTGCCTTTTTAGATTACTATTACCATCTGAAAAAGAGTAAGTGAAAATTTAAAAAAATGTTCATGACTAAACAGACTAAATTGATAAGGCCAGGATCAGATTTTCTATCTTCTAGATGTTGAGTCAGTCATGTAAATGTTATTGCTTCCTAAAAGTCAGTAATTTAGCTGTACAGGAATTTAAATTTTTGTGAGGGGTATTGAAAAACCAAAGATTCTAGCATAGACCCCCTCCCCCCCACCACACTCCCATGCCTGAAAAGTTCAGATGAAGAGAGAAAGTTTTTCATCTGTCTGGTTTTCTGTGAGTGCCAGCACAGGTGACAAAGATTTGACTGGAACTGCTCCCTGGGGAACTTTACACATAGAAAACAATTCAATGAGTAAAACGAATCTGAGAGACATCTTACACATCTCTAGTTGTCGCTTTCTGTTGCATTCCACAATACAACTGTGTAATATACACGTGCTTAAGAGTGAGTTATCATCACACGTCCAATGTCCAGAGACACAAAATAGAAAACAATTATTTTGAATCATATAACGTAGTTAGTGTGTTAATTCTATTAACTAGTGCCTATTTTCAATGGCTCAATGAACTAAATTTATTTGGGGTTTATGTATGGTCTTAAATAAAATCATTATTTTATACAATTATCACATTTTATATGACTATT
This sequence comes from Dipodomys merriami, assembly GCF_024711535.1. Lineage (NCBI taxonomy): Eukaryota > Metazoa > Chordata > Mammalia > Rodentia > Heteromyidae > Dipodomys > Dipodomys merriami. The sequence continues at coordinate 23,121,811 of NW_027202270.1, read as the reverse complement.
TTATATAATTATCACTGCTGTCTTCATCCTTATTTCTGTCTATGTGTCTGTACCGTAAATGATGAAGATATAAACACACACATGCTAAATTCTCTCTTGTCTTCTTTTTTACTATACACATAAAAGCTGAAGGTATTCTAATTCTGGATTCTAGGCATGGAGAGAGTACGAATTGTTGAAAAACCATTCATTCTGAAGCAAATTTTCTATTCTTGTGTGTGTGTGTGTGTGTGTGTGTGTCCTGAGGCTTGAACTCTCTGTCAGGGTTTTGGCACGGTCCCTTTATCTATCTATCTATCTATCTATCTATCTATCTATCTATCTATCTATCTATCTATCTATCTATATCTAGCTAGCTAGCTAGCTGTCTGTCTGTCTGTTTGTCTGACTGTCTATCTATCTATTTATCTATTTTTATTGTTGTTGTTCAAAGCTAGTACTCTACCACTTTAGCTACAGCTTCACTTTCTGGAGATTAATAGGATGTAAGAGTACCATGGACTTTCTTGGCTGGGATAGCTTTGAGCTGGCTGTGATCCTAAGATCTCAGCCTACTGAGTAGCTAAGATTACAGCCATGAGGGGCTGTGAAGATGGCTCAGTGGTAGAGCGCTTGCCTTGCATGCCTGAGGCCCTGGGTTCGATTCCTCAGTACCACATAAGAAAAAAGAAAAAAGCCAGAAGTGGCACTGTGGCTCAAGTGGTAGAGAACTAGCCTTGAGCTGAAGAGCTGAGGGACAGTGCCCAGGCCCAGAGTTCAGGCCCCATGATCAGACCCCCCCCCCAAAAAAAATTACAGCCATGAGTCGAAGGTACCAGGTTTCTATTTCCTATTCTTAATCCAATATGGAGAGAGAGATCTCCCACCAAGCCAGGGTTATTTACCCTAGATATAGATATACTGAATATAGTTTAGTACTTAGCATTACTTGTGTAAGGTAAAAGACAGTCATGAATATCCCATCAATCTACATATGAAATGCATTCCATCCATTTACAAGGTGCTATCACTTCAACCTTATAACAATCCTGTGAAAGAGAAAGTATACATCTCATTTTTTATGGCTTCATACTGAAAATCTACTTTATCTTATATAAGTTTCTATTACCCTATTTTTTAAATTATTGCCCTTACAGAGTGGGGTAAACTTTACTGTTAGTAATATGTCTTAATTTGAGAAAATATGAAAGAATTTGTGAGGGAGATGGGATTTTCTTTGATCAGAGTCCTAAAACCATTTAATTAAAAGTGTAGGAATGTTTATGGTAAAATTCTTTCTTAAGACTAGGTTATCCTAAAAGTACCTTCTGTAGAAACTTAGAGCTCTGATTCAGAAACTTTAGTCTATTTTTCTCTTGGAAACCTGATATCACCTTTTCTCCATACAATTTATAAACTTCTGCAGCTGTACACTCATATACGGAAGAGTGAATTTTGGGTTAAGGGGAGTGATCTTCCCAGAAAGGATTCTTCTTTTAAGGCATCTGTTAGTCTTTATTAAACCTACATTGGTGTTTCTACTGGGCTATTATGTAGATAAAACTATTCCTCATATTATATATTTTTCTAATATAATTCAATTGTATATTATAAAAGTGATCCTAACTATATAAAAATGACTCAATAGGCCCATGTAGAGGTCTTAAAATATAGCCTATTGATGACAGTGAAAATTTAGAAGCATGATCTATCTATAATATTATTCATTCATCTTCTCTGTTTTGAGATAGGGTTAGCATGGAAGAAATCAGGTTTGCTTTCAAAATAAAAATGTTACTTAGTTTGCACATTCAACATTTCTAGGATCAACTTTCATGACATCATTGTTCTCACTGGTGCTATCAAATGCTTCAGATACTTCTTTTTTTTTTTAATTTTTTCCCAGGCTGGCTTTGAACCATGATCCTCAAATCTCAGCCTCCTGAATACCTAGGATTACAGGTGTAAACCGTGGTCACCTGGCCGCTTCAGATACTCTTGCCAAAAACATCAGTCCTTACTGTCTCTGTGGTAAGCCCTACACAACAATGGGTTTAAGTTAGTGAGTGGATTGTGAATTCTGATCATCTGATGATCTGGGTTTTAAAAAAAAATCTAGATTCCTTTTCAAGTGGGATCTCAGATTTGAATTTCTAACAAGTACATAAGGAAAGTAGATGCTGCTGGGTCTACAAAAAAAAAATTGTACTACAGGAAGCGATAAGTGTAGGCTTTTACTGGGCTTCATGTGCTGCATGGTCGTGCTGGCTGGCAATTTTATTCTACATCTTGCTTTTCTTTGATGGAAATGTACACCACATACCATCACATCTGCACATTCAGTGCTTACCTTGTTTGGGTTTGTCTCTCATCGGAGTCATGTACCCTTCTTCATCCAGCTCTCCTCGGGGGGTCCGTTCTGGGGCAAACACTGTTGGGTCTGCACTGTACCTCTGGGTGCTGCTGTCCTCCTGGACATGGGGTGTCACTGGTTTTCTCAGGGTACCATTACAGCAGGAGTCATCAAAAATCTCAGCTGTAGCACCCTGGGCAACTGGAGCTTCAGGGATGGTGCTGGTTGTGGCTCTGTAGGGCACAGACATGGCTTGTTCTGTGGCAAAGCCCCCATCTCGGTACACAAACTGGTTCTGTTAACAGCAGAAACACATTTAAGAAGAAGTTTGTGTTAGGAAGCGTTGTGAAAATGAATGCTACTACCCCAAAAGATATCAGAGCTTGTCTTTCAGACAAAAGTCATAGTACTTAGTAACTTTTGCTTTCCTAGGGGTTAATGAATTAACAATTAAAAACTTCCAAAAATTCTACTTTTTCTTACAAGGGAAAATAATTTGGAAATTATGCATATATACATATATATAAATTTCCTAAACAACTAGAATATAATCAAATGCAAAGTATTTGGTGTCCCTTCCTCACAATTGCATGTACTTCATATCAACTCGGTATGACAAATGACATTAATAGAAGACACGTTGTGAATGGTGATGTTTGCTTTCCTTCTTCTATTCAGTGGTTACCCTGAGCAGTTCCTGCATCCCTAGTACCTAATTAGAGAATCATCACTGAGATTCTGACTTATGGCACATGACCTATGATCTTGGCAGTGAAGATAATCTCTTCTCCTAGGAGCATCCATGGTGAGTACAGATAAATCTCTCAGATAAGAATTGGAAGCTATTGTTGAAGCCTGATATCTCAGTTTTGGATTAGCTGTTGAGCTAAAAGGTTGCTACACAATCTTTAGTAAACTCACTGTTGGCAAAGGCAAAATGAAAACAAAAAGTTATGGGGAGATGAGAAAGAAGAAATATGGGAGGCAAAGACCAAAACTCCTTAACGTGAAGGTTGATTGTGAAATACTTACTCCTGACATGGGGGTGTAGGCAGGAGGAGGGCTGTGTCCAATTTCACTCTAATAGGAAAGAAAAATGGAATGATGGATATAATAAGTGGCAACATGAATGGAAAATTAAAAAGAAAAAGAAAAAGAAAAGCATATGAGTCATGTGAGGCAAAGGAGAAAACGTGCACAACAGTGAATTTTCCTAAACAGTTAAAGGGTATGCATTCTCACTACCAAGCATGTTCATAGTCTCTGTGAAAATTAAATCTTTGACTTCAATATTAACTATTAATTGTCAAAAAGAAAATTGTTCTGAGAAGTAAAATTTTGGAATCGATTAAATCATAAATTGACAATAAGCATTCTTTTGATTGACACTAGATGAAAGAGAAAGGCAGTAAATAGCGATATTTGTAAATGAGAGACAGTTTTTTCCTTTCTTATTATTTTTATGTTAGCATTGGAGCTTAAACTTGGGGTATGGATACTTTCCCTTAGCTTTTTGGCTCAGCCAGTGGAGCTACTGGCTATTTGGTGCTTAATTGGGGATTAGAACCTCATGGACTTTTCTGCCAAGGCTAGCTTTGAATTGGAATTCTCAGATCTCAGCATCATGAGAATTTAGGATTTTTAAAAAACATTTTATTATTATTATTATTATCTTTAAGTAGTTGTACAAAGAAGTCCCCATTCTACAAAACAGTATATGAATGCAAGGTGTCTGACAACATTGTCACCCATCCCTCCTAAGGTGTGAGCGATTAGTGGCCAGCTGACAGTTTCTTTCTTTAGATAGAAAATGACCAAAGTTGCTTCCTATCTCATCATTTATATTTCTCTTAGAAGCAGTAATGTGTCTAGGAGGAGACAGGAGGATTTCCACCTGTCTGAAGTATATTGTGCCACCAAATTACAGTCATCTTTCACCACTTTGGCAATGGGTTGGCCTCTTAGATTCTCTTTATTAAAAGGTACACATCATTCTATCTTCAGTATCATTATATTTTAAAGTTAAGGAACAGAAAAAATGTGAAAAATCAATGTCTTTCCTGCGAACACATTTTATACTCTTTGTATGAGGTTAGGATCAGTCAAACCCACAGTTGAATTTTTAAAAAGAAGACATATAAACATTTACAGCTTAATAGTCTGATCTTTGATGGGAGAGTAAGTATGAAATATGGTGAATTATTAAGGACTCTGGTCTTAAGCATTAGGAGAGGGGTTGCATGAAAAACAACCTGTTTCTCAGTAAAACATGTTATACATGTACATGTGCATTTCACTCACTTTTAAATACATATATTGAGAATCTCCTCTCTGTGTACCAAGGATTTTGCCATTTCTCTAGGCTCTGGGGATGATAAATAATGTAGACAATCATAGTTGGTTATATGATGTACAGTCTGTACATTCTGACCAAGTGAACAGAGATGGTGCCCACATCTTTTTTTTTTCTAGGTCCTGGGTATTTTTCTGGGCCTGGGAACTGTCCGAGTTCCTTTTGCTCTAGCTAGCATGTTACCACTTGAGTCATAGCACCAATTTCAGCTTTTTCTGTGATTAATTGGAGATAAGAGTCTCATGGATTTTCCTGCCCAGGCTGGCTTCGAAGATATCACCATCTTTTATAAGTACCATAGCTAAATATAATCTCAGGTCACTGTTCATATAATTTAGACATTCATAAAACAATCTCTAAGAAGAAAATGGTCCTATGGGAATTAAACACTGCATATAAATTACTAACAACTGAAGTATACAGTTTCACTTAACAAGATGGATCAATTAGAGCAAAGTTTGTCCTGAACCCTTAGAATGAGTATGTAATTTAAGTTTCTCTATTATCATAACACTGAAAATACCTACCTATTTCCCTTTTTAGTAACAATTAGCAGTACATTGAAGATTGCAGCATAAAAGTATATATATATGTATATATATAAAGGGTTTTGAAATTTATTCTTCAGTTGGTATATGAAAATATAAAAATATGTAATTATTTATATATCATGTTGATATATGTATATATATATATGTTGTGTGATATTTAAATCAGGCTAAACATATCCAACCTCAAATGTTTATCATTTCCTTTTTGTTGAACATAGACAAAAGCCTTTATTTTAGCTTTTTGAAATGTAAATATATTAGTGTTATTTACAGTCACTCAACTGTTCAATATAACTACAGAAATTTTGGCTTTCACCTAACTCTCAGTATTCATTTATCAACCTGCTGCAATTCTTCATCCCTTGTCCCCTACTGCCCATCTCTCTGGTGACCACCTGTTCACTCTCATGAGATCAGCTAGTTTAGAAATCACATCAATGAGATCACACAGTACTATTTTCTTTGCTGGCTTAGTTTCTTTAACATAATAATCTTTAATTGGATCCATGTTGTTGTAATCAGAAGTATTTTTTCCTTTTATGAGCAAATAGTGTTCCATTGTGTACATATACTTTATGTTTTTTACACATCCATCAGTGGATGAACAGTTAAGTCATTTGTAGAGACATACTTAATGTCCACTACATAGAGGTTGGTGGCATTGTGTTAGGCACTGATTATTTTATGTCTTGTTCAATGGTATTAGGCACAAGTCTCAATTTCAAGTGGCATAAACTTAGTCAAGAAACATCACAGACCTTCATTTTCATCCTTGGTCTGTATTCTTAGGGTTCACTAAATAAATAAATGTATATGTGTATAGATATGCATATATATGTATAAAGACACAAAAATCCACTACACAAAATTTGAGAAAGGAATTTTTATATAGTCCACTGATTTGTAAAATAGTGGATTGGTAAAAGAAATATAACAGCTCTCTGACCAAACTTTACCATATTACACATTTTTTTCTTGTCCTCAAGACCTGGTAAACCAGCAAGTATATAAAGAATATTTGTTAAATCTCCACAATGAAAAGCACTGTTCACTATGGTAAATGCAGGTGATACCAAGATGTATTGGAAGAGACATGGAAATTGGCCTGTTGGGATCAATACCAGCTAAGACCTGAGATGATTAGAAGGAAAAACAAGAATGAAATGAGGCTATAGTGAATTTATTTTAGTTCCTTGGTTACTATTAAAAGGCAAAGCATTTGCAAGTACTAGCAATTCTCCAACTTTGCAAAAGTGGTGATACAGGGTCACGCTTGACTTGAATCACAGCTAAGGAAGCAGCACCAATTGTGCATTTTGCATTCTATAACACTTGAGAGATCAATGATCAGAGGAGTAACTCACGAATCATGTGGGGATCAGGAGCTCGCTCATTATGCGTGCTGGTTATCTGGGCTAGAATACTTTCAATTGTACAGGCGTTGTATTGAAAATAACGAGTTCTTGCAGTTGGCCTGTTCCAGGACATAATGTGAGGCTATGCCCTATTAGAATGCTTTCACAGTCCCGTCCCTGCTTTGACAAGTCTTTCAGTCAGCAAGCTGCCAACTCTATCTGGACTTACTGCCAAAACCATCACAGGAATAGAGTGTCTTCATGGTTTCCCTGTTTTCACCATTAAAATGGAAAAAGAAAATTGCTCAGCAAACCCCTCAGCATTCATTGTTTTTAGGCATACTAGCTGCTTTTTTATGTTTTTGTTTCCTTTTCTTTTTTACAGATTGCTTTTTTAGCTGGTTTCCATGATAAAAAGCACCTCATTCATTTTCCCTTGGAAGACCAGTGCCTCTCCAAGGAAACATCTGTGAGGCCAATTAGCTGGGCTGGAAATGTGATATAATTGTTGTTTAAATATATTTAAATTACATGTTAATCACTATGTCATAATTTATAGTCTTTGAAAATAACTTTTTGTACTTCCAGAGCCAAGCCAGATTTTACTTGGCTAGTTAGTCATTTATTTATTTATTTTCTGTGTTTAGTTCACAACACACTCTTCTCATTCCTTTCCCTCCAGTTTTTCCACACTGGAGGGGCAGAACTTGTAATACTGGAAAAAAATGACAGCTGCAAGTAAATTGGTTGAGTAAAAAATTAAGATCCTCACAGCCACCGGAACGAGCTGGAATGACCTTAGCAGAACAAAGCAGAGTTCTCCGTTAAAAAGGCTTTGTTTTTCCTGGTGCCACTTTCTGCTGTCCATCAAGCTCGGCTTTGTATGGATCTTTAGGAAGCAGCCCCAGTGCATGTGTTCATTTAGCTGGTGATAGGATTACTGTCAGCAGGACAGAGGGAGAAAGAGATAGGTTATGAACCAGCAGGTGATATGGAGTTTGTTCCTGTTGGAGGGATTTGTAAGGGTGATGGGGAGAAGAGAGTTTAATTTTGTGGTCATATCAATGGGATATTGTATGATTAAGTTGAACTCAAATGTCAGTGGTTATAGAGAAGGCAAGTCTCAACAAATATATAAAATACAATGTGCACCTCACTTTTAAATACAGCATGCCCCACCTTACCTTATAACTGAAAGATAAATGTGTCAATATTGCAATCACTGTTCTTGCATTTAGATTGTTATAGCTCATTTCTGAGAAATTTTAAATGATTCACAAGATAGATAAAAATATACATCACATAGCAAACAAAGTAGCACATGTGTAGAAGCCTAAAATCTATCTAAATTTAACATGTGATTAATAAGCATTATGTTTTATCTTCAAATAATTATCTCTCAATAATAACTATAGGGTTACAGTTTCTAAAGTCAAGAATTACCCTGTCCTTTTTTCTAAAGTAGAATGCATGTGGGTAAGATATTGCTAGTCCACTACTACTAATTTATGTTCTAGATAGATACTCTGACACAGTAAGTACCAAGGATCCTCACCCTTTGTTCTTCCAATTCAATGCTTAGCATTTCCACATTTCCGCAGACCAGACAGCAACACAGGGGAAATGTTTCTACACTGTATGTAATTCCTGATGCATGGTTGTAATTCTGTATCTTCCTCACAAATTCACATAGTGGAGTTTTGAGAACCTTCATTTTTTTCATGAGACTACCCAAATAAAACAAAATCTGCCATATCTGCTCCAATCCAATAAAGCCCAAGAAAAGCCTACTGATGTTTCAGCAGTTAACATAAATATCGGTCTATATCTGTATCCATATCTGTATATGGACATAATCTTTTTGTCTATGTGTGTATTTATTACTTATTTATTTCTTTTATTTGATTAAGTGTGATGCTTTTTCTTGGGAAAATTCTTTCACTCCACACACATACATACATAAAACATCAATGACTGAGTTGGCTGGAGGACTATTGCCTTGGACATTAATTCTTTATCCATTTTATACTGATTTTGGAACTTTTACTCTTTCAATTACTAAGAGTATTTTAATAAAAGGGAGTTAGTAATGGCATTAATAACTGAGTCAATAGAGAGTTTACAAATTAAAGATAAATAGAATATTTTATATATATTATATATAATACATAGAGAATATAGAATAATAGTTAATTATATTTATATATATTTGTAACTCTACTATTCTCAGTGCAGTTCTCAAAGTCTTTTTAATTAAAACAACTGTGCCATTGTATAATCAATATAGGATACTGAGGAAAATTAAGAAATGGAAATGAATAATACTAACATATGCCACGGGCTTTTCTTAGGTTTTATTTATTCTTACTGTGGCTTGAACTTGGGTCCTTGAGACCATTCAGCTTGCTTGTTCACTTTATTGGTATTCTACTACATGAAACACACTCACAGGTTCATTCTAGTATCAGGACCCTTATTCCAAGGATGGCTTTGAAACATAGTTCTCTGGATCTCAATCATCTGAGTAGCTGGGATTATATGTAAACCATTAGTGCCTAGTGATTTTATTTATGCTTGAAATGTTTTCGAGGTAACTTGTTATTAAGAGCTATAATTACTACTCTACTGATGAGAAAACTTGAGAGTCAGTGGAATTGTACTATTTGCCTATGTTCACACACCCATCATTAATGGGGCCCCAAACCCATCACTCATTTCTCTTTAAGTTATACTTTATATCCGTTTTGACTTTACCATTTCTCTTTCTTTCTATTTTATCTTTGCTCTCTCTTCCTCTGCAGCTTGCCTCAATTCTTCTCTTAAGTAAAGAGTCTTACGGTTTCTTTTTCTAGTTTCATCCTAGGGAGGCATGTGAAGCACATCAGCCTTAGGTTTGCAACACTGAGGTTGCTTTAGAAAGTTAGTTTACTCAAATCATTCACACTTAAATTAGCTACCAGAACTAAAGAACAGTTTCACTACAGTATTAAGGGTTAATCACATATCTGTGTATGGCATACATATATGTACTTTATTCTTCTCTAAAAATCCTTTCTTTTTGATCTGGAACCATGTTGTATATAAATACCTTGCCAAGAGCAAAACCAGCCCTGAAGCAGCAGCAAGTTTTAAATAACCAGAGAACATAAAGGTTTTCTATGATAGCACTTTTCCCTTGCTTACTGATTTATTGTTCCTAGTACACAGCTCAGTCAATAAATTTCTCTTCTTGCTGGTCTAGGGTTAAGTAAGCTATGGTATCCTCAGGCAGCAATTCCTATACTCTTTCCAAGTATCAGTATAACAGGAGGGTTTTTCCTTTTAAAATATTCATGACTAGATAAGTCAATAAAATAAAGCTGAAAATCCTCCACTTTATACCTATCTGTTCTAAGTCATTGCTCTGGGTTGTATTTTATGATGCAAGCCAAGAATGTTATTAGCACCATCAAAAAGAAAGGACACAAGAAGAAAAATTTATATATTATATAATATATTTATATATTATGTAAATTTTATATATTTTATATATCATATATATTATATTTTATATTTGTATCAAAATTCTTTATCATTAGTCAAGAAAAATTAAGGATTGTGTTGCCCATTTTAAGATCTTAGTAATCATAGAGAATTTAACACTCCATCTTGGTGCCAGATATAAATTCTTCTTTCTCCTTTTCCTTTCCTTCTCCTCCTCTTGTTCCCCTTCCTCCCTCCCTTCTTTCCTGCCTTCCTGCCTTCCTGCCTGCCTGCCTTCCTCCATTCTTCTCTTTTTGCCATTTTTTTCTTTCTTTCAAGAATAGTGCTGTGATAATGGAATATTTTTCTAGTTATCACTTGTTTATTATCTAACATGAGAGGAAAACTGGCAGATTTCTTAAAGATTTCCCAATACTTCTTTTCAGTTAGTTTGACTTTTTCTCTAATTTTTAAGCATTTGCTAAAGAATATCAAATTCTTTTGAAATCTGATTTCTTTAGAGCAGAAAGAAATCATCAGGCCTTTATTATGCCCACACTTTGCGTTTCCTAATATTTCTTAAGTCAACCCTGTTAGTTATAAAATATAATGTGATTGATATTAATGCAAATTCCCTCTGATGTGGAGAGCTGGTGGCTTATGCCTGGAATCCTAGCAATTCAGGAGGCTGAGAACTGAAGATTCAAGTTTGAAACCAGCCTGGACAGGCAAATGTATGAGACTCTTATCTCCATTTAACCAGTCAAATAAAAATAAATTGTTCTATATGTGATACATTTCCTTTGGTACTACTAATAAAGATTTTCTTGGACCAGTGATAGGCTCTCAGTGTGTGTGAGCATGTGTGTGTATGCATATGTCTTTGCCTTCATAGGTTCCAATAAAGTTAACGGCATAAAACATGATGATTCAATCAATCAATGCATTCAATCAATCCAATTAATTCTTGTTGATATACTCTTAGCTCATTGCTTTTACTTTTGTTCTAACCATTGTGGTCTGTGTGAATGCTTTTTGGCAGCAAATGTTATTTACTGACACTCTATATACATGAGTTCCACTTAAAATATTTATTTTTTTTACTGTCATCTTAAAGGCAAATAGTAAGGTAACAATAAAACATTCAATCTTCTCTGTAACAAAAATCCAAGCTCCAGACGTTTACTTACATAGTGAAAAAATTAATGGTAGGATTGAGAAAAAAATTGAGAATGTAAAAAAAAAACTCTGAAGGGTATAGGTTGCACATAGGGGATGTAGTAGAACAATTACCATGGGAAATAGAACTGGAAATTTTTGGCTTGTAGAGTCTATTCAGTGTTCAAAATTCTTGGTGTTGATAACAAGCAGATGATTTAATGCAATACAGATAAAACCTTTCTTTCAGTGTTCCTATCATTTCAATTTGGACTTGGCTAGAAATAACTTCAGTTATGCTAGTTCATGCAAACTGTTTTCCAGATAACAAGTACATTTGTAACAATGGTTCATTCATCTGACTACTGCTCTTTAAGCTACCAGGTGGCACAGCTGTTGCTGTGAGTAAAAGGATTTCTCAAAGTCCACCTGGAATTAGGACAGCTGGTTCCTGTGAGCTGAGGTGAATGATGTACTGTGGATACTCAGGAACAGCTACTGACAGAGCAAACGGCATGTGGCTGTCCCATCAGCCCAGAGCAAACACCAGTTACATTTCACAGATACAGCCTGGTATTTACAACCGATCAGAGCCAAAATGAATATCAGAATGAAGTAGTACCCCAAGAGAAAAATGCTCTCCCCAAGAGTTACTTGTTAACCACAGCCCAAGAAGCATATACCACTTTTTTTTTTTTTGTAAAAATATTCTAGTTCTGACTTTGGTGGACCTAAGGAGGAAGAGAAAAAACATTTCTGCATCTGTTCTTAAACCACTTTGGAATTTCCTACAAATGAGAAAAAGAAAGAAAAACAGTATCTCTTAATTCTCATTTATATCATTAGTCACTGATAGCATCTGTATCAGTCATGATCATGGCCATCAGAATTGTCTTTGGACTTCTAAAATAGTTCATGTTTTACTTTTTTATGAAAGAACTAAGCACAGAATAAAATATACCTGACACTAGAGAATGTAATCTGAATAAATCTGCAATGAGGCCAGAGATGACTAAGTAATACTCTATTTCTTCCCAGGAAATAAAGATAACAAGTAACTGCACTCAAGGTCACATGGATACTAATAAGTAAGCAAAACATCAGCATATTTGACGATTAAACTAGGCTTTATGAGGAAAAAATTCTACTGGGGTACTTATATCAGCCACATACACTTTTTTTCCCTGACTAACCTCCAATGACAATCCTCCTAATCTCAGCTAGGATTGGGGTAATAAGCCACAGTGTCCAGAATTCAAGGCATTATGATTCTGGTTAATTTCTTTAGCCTCAATTGCTCATTCTCTTTTCAGACGTCTCTATTCAGAGAAATTACTAGCAGTCACCCCTGTGGGACATTTACTCTCCTACCCCGATGATGCCTCTCTCTGGCCAAGTTTTATTTCCTCCATGCTCTTGAAGTCATGGAAAATTATCATTATCCTGGTCACACTTAATTATTGATTCATCAAATACTAAATCCTCATTATTTGTTCTAAAGTTTATAGTTTGTAACTGGATCCTAATTGTTCATTTCACTTGTTTGCCTTTTTTATTAGATTATGAATCCATTTAGAAGAGGATATTCTCCAATTCTCCATTTTATCATTGATAATAAACACATTAGGCATGATAAATATTTGGTAAAGCTATATTAAATCAAAGGATAGATAGTAATAATGCCTTAAATACAAACTTATCAATGTTTTTATTGATCACAATCTCAGAGACTATCATCCATCTCGTCAGCTGTGATTAGATACATTACATTCAAACTGTTTAACTGAAATTCCTTTGCACAACTATTTAAAGAAAATAAAAAGAATGCTAGCATTTAGCTCTCCTTAATATGTATCATGTACATATTATTGGGTACATGATTAGGAAAACTACTAAATGAAATGAAATTGAACCCAGATAAAATTATCTATGATATACCATCTAATACATTTATTTATCCTGTTAGTATCATTTACTATTTTTGAGAACATTGTTTGAAATCATAATGCTATTTTTTTTTGGTTGTGGGACTTGAACTCTGGGCCTGGGTGCTGTCCTTGCGCTCTTCAGCTCAAGGCGAGTGTGCTACCACTTGAGCCACAGCACCACTTCCAGTTTTCTAGTGGTTTATTGGAGATAAGAGTCTCCTGGACTTTCCTGCCAGGGCTGGCTTTGAACCACCATCCTCAGATCTCAGCCTCTTGAGTAGCTAGGATTACAGGTGTGAGCCATGGGAGCCCAGCTGCTATTTTTTTTTTAATACATGATGGTTGGTTAAAAAAGCAATGACATTTCACACCAATAAAATTTCAAGATTATATCACTAGAGTACCAATAATTTCTTGAGACATCTATATATTTCCTACTGCTGGAGACATATTGGAAACTCAGACTTTGTCTTTATCCCTTGAAAATATAAATTGTTAGCTAAGAACAACAGGAAATACAGGCTTTGAGAATGAAGAGACTGTAAGTAGATTAACTACATGTAAGATGTATCATCTCTTTATAAATACACTGTGATGCATGTATTATATTTCAATCCTTTCAGAAATACCATACTTTTAAAACAATCATTGTTGACTAATATAAAAAATCAAATATATATGTAAAAGACTAAATAAAATTCTATCATTTTTTTTTTGTATTGGGGTTTGAATTCAGGATCTTGTACTTGGTAGGTAAGCATTCTATCCCTTGAGTGAAACTTTTGTTTTTCTTTTCTCTCTCTCTCTCTCTCTCTCTCTCTCTCTCTCTCTCTCTCTCTCTCTCTCTCTCTCTCTCTCTCTCTCTCTCTCTCTCTCTCTTTTTGTGATAATACAATTTGAACTGAGGGCCTCATTTTGGTTTGGCTGTTTGGCTGCTGCTCTACCACTGGAGCCATTTCTCAGCCCTGGTTTTTGTTGGTTATCTTCAAGATGGATTCTCATAGGCTTTTCTGCCTGGTTGGCCTTGAGGCATATTCTTCCATATCACAGCCTTCTTTGTAGTGAAGATATAAGTGACCACTTAGCTTATTTTTCAGATTGAGTACTGCTTTTTTGCCTGATGTGGCCTTGGACTGAGATCCCCTGTCTCCTCTTCTGTGCAGCTGAGATTTTAGATATGCATATCCTATTCAGTTGAGTGTATATTGGGTAAGTCAATATTTAAAATCAATGAAAACATGACATTGGAACTTAAAAACGCTGTGGTTTCCAAGTGCAGGAGTAAACAAAAATAAGGCTTCTTAAGGTTTTTGACCATTTAGTCACAGAGAGGTCTATATTAATTCCCAGTGAGAAAATGCTAACCAACCAAAAATTAATAGGAAAATCTAATAGCAGAAATTCTAATAAATTGAAGTAAAATATTAGTTATTATTTTCTATCAATAATGTGTATTCCATGTATGGAATACACAAATTAGAAATTCATATTCTTATAGGATATATATTGGTCAGTATTTTCTTGAATCATTTCTGTAGAACACTTAAAAGCATCCCAAAAGACTTCTAATAAGCTAGGTCTCAAAACTGATGCTGAGGTACTGACAATGGAAATTGTAAACAATGACCAAGGGCTATGATGGAATTTTTTCTTCCCGGGGACTGCTGATTTTTTTTTTTTTTCAGAGAAAGCTGACACTTTAAGATAGGAGCATAGTCATATAACAAATGTTTGAACGCCTCTATTTTTGTTTTCTGGCAACAAATTTCCTAAGTGTTACTTACTCTGTGTGTGTGTGTGTGTGTGTGTGTGTGTGTGTGTGTGTGTGTGTGTGTGTGTGTGTGTGTTTGTGTGCACATGCACCATTACTTGGGCTTGTGGGCTTGTGCTCAGAGCCAAGGCATAATGATCGCCCTTATGTTTTTGATTTTGTTTTTTGTCTTTTTGCTCAAGGCTACTGCTCTATCACTTGAGCCACAGCTCTGCTTAAGTGTAATGTCTTTAATAAATTAAATTCCTATGCATTTTCAAAGCAAACATTTGTAAGAAAAGACTATCTTAGAAAGTAGCCAACTTTAGTTTGATAAACGATTTGGATTCATACAATAAAAAATAAAATGTATTAAAGAAATATAAAAACTAGATCAGATTTTTGTATGCATATATTTAATTATCCAATTAGCTACTTTTTCAAGTACTGGAGTTTGAATCCATGACTTTACGCTTGCTCTCAAGCTCACCAACACTTGAGCTATTTCTCCAACCATTTTTTTCTCTAGTTATTTTGTTTAGATAAGGCATGGCTTTTTGTCTTGACTGACGTAGATTACAATCCTATTATTTACACTTGCTGCCTTAGTTGGGATGACATGTGTATATCATCTATGCCTACTATTTCTGTAGTGAGTTAAACCTTTCAACATTTTTACCTTGGCTGACCATAGGCTCCCGTATAAAATTACATTGTTTGCATCATGTACTAATATGCTAGGGATTTTAAGAAACTATGTCTTCTTCATCTGTGTTATCTTTTTTTGGTGTTATCTTTTAGAATTAACTCCTCCTGAAATAGATGATAAACTAGCTACATTAGTATGTTGCCTTTCTCAACCCCCCCCTCCCCATTTATAGGACAAGTAAAAGTAGCTTGGATATTGGTGAATAAATTTAGATTTGCATATCCTTGCCAAAAACAATAAATGAGAAGAGGACACTTTGTTCATCCCTAGGACTAATCTTGAAATTCTCATTGAAAGGTAACCAAAAACTCCAGTGAAAGCAATTAGAAGTAATATTAGCAAACTGGCAGCAATTCCAGAATTCCTACCCAGTCTGTTGCCATACAGAAGCACACTGAATGTCAATGATGCAAGAGGAGAAAATATTTCTAAGAGAGCTTGACACAAACCCAGGCTGTGAATTATTTGCTTTGAAATGCCTTCATATTCTCCTGCTTGAAAATTCTGGTCAAGAGAAGAGTAAAAAACAAGCAGTAAGCTCATCCTAAGCATATGGCCAGGTGAACACTCATAAAATGTTTATCAGCTCACGAATAAAAATTTTAAAATGTGCTGGACTATCCTCCTCCAAAAGGGAGAAAGGAAGTATAATAAATAAAGTGTTATTTGTTATCATACTAAACTTCCAGGGTCTGCCTCATCCATCTTTAGGTACTAAGAATTGGCAAGCACAAAGGATGCTTTCCCTAACATCCAGTTGGAAACTAGGTTCACATTGATTGCTGGAGCCTTTCCACCTCTATTTTCCATAATCTCCTTGACCCACAGGTGGATTTTTCTTGAAACTGCAAGCCCTTTGAAGGCTTTGAGAAGCTACCCATGTCAAAAGATCATATGATCTTATAAGATCTTACAAAAGGTTTTCATTTTTATATTTGCTCCCATTTCTGAAAATGTTCTCTGAATGTGTGAGTTATTAGAAATCTGACATCCTTTGTTCACAGCCCTATTGCCCATACAGAGGACCCCTCGAACCTCTTCTCTGGTGGAGACTCTCGTTCCATGATTCATCTGAACCAGGATGAATGTGCTTCAAGGTTTCAGAACAGAGCTCTTCAAAATTCAGTCAGTCCCTCCTCTTCCTTAGGCTCCTGCTAACTGATTGGACCATCAAATCTTTATCCTTGTGATTTTTATCCTTGTGATGATTGCCTGTAGACACTTTTTCCAACACTCAGATTGTTGATGTTTGTTAGTGTCACTTGCCTTGTCAGTCAGGACTGGATCAATGCCAAAACCTTTCACCATGAATGCCAGTGAACACCTAAGCATTATAGATTCTGAGCTTTTCTCATTGTCTTTGATCTTATCTCCACTGCTCTTTAAAACACCATATGGCTATAGTTTACAGTGTCAGGGACAACTTTCACTGTAAATCTTTAAAAAGTCCCTTTCTCTGTCTACGCACTCTTATTCACTTCTCTTTTTCTTTCTTTCTCTAATCTAATCAGTTCTGCCATCTTTTCCCCATATTATACTAAAAAGAATAGAGGTGAAATTCTTGATACTTCATCTTTTGGGCACGTGCTTGGAAGCAAGCTACATTTGGGGTTGAACTGCAGGTCACTTATCAGTTGTAGCATTAGCTATTCAAATTCTCTGAGTTCTAAATGCTTTAGAAAGAAAGTTCTTTCTAAGAATTTCATTCTTTTATTTTAGAAGAATGTGCAGAAAGAACCCAGCGTGATATTCAGTTCTTAGCAGGTACATAATGTTCATATTGGTATAATTAAATATAACTATCTATAAATATACAAGAAAGAAAGTATACCCCATGATGAACCATATTTTGATCTTTAATATAGCCTTCAGCTTGTGGATTCTATATTTTGTAACTGTTCTATTATAGCTGAGCTTTGCTTTATAATTTTTCCCCTCTCTCTTTTTCTCAATGTCTCTTTGGCAGGGCTGAAAAATGATTAATTCAAGCAGAATAGTAGCTCTCAAAACCATATTTTCCAAATTGCATGAGCCCTTACATTTGCTGGCCCTTCTTTCATCTTGGTTCATATGTCATTTGACAACATTTTCCCCAAGCTTCAACCAGTCTGTTTCCTAGCCGAGTCCTATTCTGTTGTTTCCCTGTCAAGAAGTTTGTTCTTTCCACAACATAAAAACCGACATGCCTATATTTTGGGAGCTTCTCACTATTTCTCAGTTGAATCCATGTTATAATAAAATAGAAAACATTTTGTCATATACTATTAGAACTGAACTTTTAAAATACCTCTTCAGTGATAACTGAAAAACTTCTTAAAATTTTGCTCAATTGCCAGGCATCTGTGGGTCATGCCTGTAATCCTAGCTACCCTGGAGGCTGAGATCTGCAGGTTGTAGTTTGAAGTGAGCCCTGGCAGGAAAGTCTGTGAGACTCTATCTCCAAGGAACCACCAGAAAACTGGAAATGGTGCTGTGGCTCAATGGTACAGCACTCTTCTTGAGCTGAAGAGCTGAGGGACAGCGCCCAGGCCCAAAGTTCAAGTCCCACGACCGACAATAAAAAATAAAAATAAAAATTGCTTAAGTGTTAGAGAAGAGGAATCAGCTGAGTGATGAATGTCAAAAGTTCAGATGAGAAAAAAAAGCACAGGAGAGAATGAAAATGTTGGGTAGAGCTGGGTGCAAACAGAAGCAGATCAGAGAAAAGACTTAGATACTAAAGACTGTGCTCTTTATAATGTGTGTGACCCTTGAATTTAGCCCACTAGTTCTTTGTTTTTGCTTTTTTTAAATTAAATCTGCAAACTCACAAAGCCTTGGTGTGAATTATTTTTTTCATATTGGAAACTGTACTTTTTTTTTTGTCAGTTATGGGGCCTGAATTCTGGGCCTGGGCACTGTCCCTCAGCTCTTCAGCTCAAGGCTAGCACTCTACCACTTGAGCCACAGCACCACTTCCAGCTTTTTCTGCTTGTGTGGTACTGAGGAATCGAACCCAGGGCCTTATGCATGCAAAGTAAGCACTCTACCACTTAGCCACCTTCCCAGCCTTATTTTTTTATATTGGAGAAATGAAATTTTTTTAAAAAATGACAGGGTTGTGGAAATCATAGGAAAGAGTATCAATGAAATGGGAGGAAGCCATATCACATGAGGAACCCAGAAACAGGGAGGAGCTAACTGTGATTGAGCTGCTGGTTTCAACAGTTTTCCTACACGATTGTCATGAGTTCTCATATGAAAGAATGGTAGATAAATATTTTATTCTGTACTTTGGAGAAGTGTAAACTAAGAGTGTAATGCTCAAACTTTATACAAGTTGTTAGTGTATGTATACAAGTTGGAGCATAACAAGAACAGACCTCAGGACCAATGGAATAGAACTGAAAACCCAAAAATGAACCCACAGACCTATACCCATCTAATCTTTGATAAAGGAGCTAAAAAAAATAGAATGGAAGAAAGACAGCCTCTTCAGTAAATGGTGCTGGCAAAATTGGTTAACTACTTGTAGAAAACTAAAGCTAGATCCTTATATATCACCCTGCACCAGAATCAACTCCAAATGGATCAAAGACCTCGGAGTCAAAGCTGACACTCTGAAAACATTACAGGATGGAATAGGAGAAACCCTAGGTCTCCTTGGAACAGGCCGAAATTTTCTTAATAGAGACCCAGAAACACAACAAATCAAAGAAAGTTTGGACAAATGGGATTACGTGAAATTGCAGAGCTTCTGCATGGCAAAGGACATAGCTAGCAACATCAATAGAAACCCACGGATTGGGAGAAGATCTTCACTAGCCATACAACCGAAAAGGGTCTCATATCTAAAATATACTTGGAACTCAAAAAATTAAATCCCCCAACAACAAATCCTCAAAGAAACAACTGCCCAATAAAAAAGTGGGCTAAAGACTTAAAGAGAAACTTCTCTGAAGAAGAAAGAAGGATGGCCAATAGACACATAAAATGCTCAACCTCCCTAGCCATAAAGGAAATGCAAATCAAAACAACATTGAGATACTACCTCACCCCAGTTAGAATGGCTAAAATCAAGAACTCTACTAACAACAGTTGCTGGTGGGGATGTGGACAGAAGGGAACCTTACTTCATTGTTGGTGGGAATGTAAACTTGTTCAACCACTTTGGAAAGTAGTATGGAGGTTCTTCAAAAGACTCCACATAGAGCTCCCCTATGACCCAGCAATCCCACTTTTGGGCATTTACCCAAATGTTTACAAACAAGACCACACTAAAGCTACCAGCACAACTATGTTTATTACAGCATTATTTATTATAGCTAAGATATGGAACCAACCCAGATGCCCCTCAGTAGATGAATGGATCAAGGAAATGTGGTATATATACACAATGGAATTCTATGCCTCCATCAGAAAGAATGGCATTGCCCCATTTGTTAGGAAATGGAAAGACTTGAAAAAAATATATTAAGTGAAGTAAGCCAGGCCCAAAGAAACATAGGTGCCATGGTTTCCCTTATTTGCAATATGTAGTATATGTCTGAGTCAAGCAGAAAAGGTCAGATAAGGTGATGTTAGGAAAATGAACCCTAAGATATGTATTCAAAAGTTTTTTTTCTTTCATGCATTTGTTCCTAATACATTTATAATATTATTTCTTTGTTACTTTGTATGTCTCTCCCTCACAGTATAACCCCTGCTTTCACTGTATTTGATGTCGGTATAATTTGTGGAGGGGAAGGGGAAAAACAAGTCATTTAAATAAGGATACAGGTGGACCCGTCGCAACAATGAGAAGTACAAGTTGTCATGTCGAAAATGAACTTTAAAACTTTGGTTGGGCGGGGGAGGATTGGTTGGGGGGGAGGCTGGGAAGGGATGGGAAGGGGAAACAAAGGAGGAGGCTACAATGCTTGATAAGAAATGTACTCATTATCTTGCCCATGTAATTGTAACCCCTCTGTACAGTATTTTCACAATAAAAAATAAATAAAAATGAAAAAAACATGTTGTGGCATATATTCAAATGCTGTTAGTGAGGACTAGCTCTTGCACTGTGTATGGAAATTCACTAAGTAAGAACTATATGGAAATTAACTAAGTAAGTTTAAAGTCAGCTTACTAAATTGCCTCTCTAAGCACTAAAGAAAAAAAATGAGGAAAAGATTAAATGCCTTTTTACCTATGGATTTAAAAGTCAGGAAATTCTTACCTAGGACTTGAGGTATAGAGAAATTCCACCTGACATGGTTTAAATCTCTTTCTTAAATTTCCTCCTATCAAAATTACTGATCAGGTGCATTGTATTCATAATGGAAAATGGGAATGCTTTGTTCAGTGATTTGAAGAGAAAAATTACTTATTTTTACATACAATTATCTTTATTTTTGCAAATATTTTGGGATTTATCTTCTAACTCTTTCTGTACTTTTCCCTCTACTATTATTTGCTGTCATTTCTGACTTTATTAGTCTTCTCCTGTCTAAGAATGGTCAGCCATCTTTCATCTTAGGAAATTTTCTTGGACCTATCTTCCTTTCTGAGCTAATATTCTTTCTCTTTTCTTCTTTTCACATGGAAGAAGTGCTCAAATTACATGCATGCTTCCTGCCTTTTCTCCTCCATCAATTGCATTCTTCTCTCCACTGATTCTTTATTTGATTGGAACTATATTCAAAAAGACTTAACAACGTATGTGTATAAATTAAGAATAATAATGGCGTCGAAAACATGAGTCCAATTCATTTCAGCTCCAACCAAATACCTGACAATCAAATGGCTGTATCTGCTTATACTCTGAAATATTAATTCTGTGACCTTATTCTAATTTCAGACACTAATCATCATAGTAATATTCTCTTAGTATCTGAACTAGAAAACTTGGTGACTTCCTTGCTGCCCTCTCATAGTGTATTAGCCATATATACTAAATCTCATTGCTCACATCCTCAGAACACAAACTTCTCCTTCTGTCTCTTCTGATTCAGCAATCTGGTATTTTAGAATTTTAACTGGAAGCCAAATCAGACTTGTTACACCCACTGTTAATACTCTGATTTGCTTAAATGATCCCTCATGCATTTTCATTGTCCTTATTATAACAGTGGTTACTGTATTTTATTGCCAAGTTACTTATATACAGATTTCTTGAGGGGAATATTGGATGTGGCTTTAGTAGGCAATCAGATCAGAAATATAGCAGAACCCTAAATCAATGCTTACTGATTGAATAAATAGATGTTATTTTGTTACTTGCAGGTAAGAGGAAATTCCCATCTGAATTACTGGATAAGGAACTACTTGGAAAATAATTCAGATATTCCTGTAAGGATCACAATCAAAATTCATGAGAAATCAGACAAAAATGTTTAAAATCTGAAGCCTTTACTTAGGTATTCATTTTTGGAAGTACTGGGTACTAGTTGGAAATCTGGTTGAGTACTTGCATAGAATTTTGAAGACATAGGGTTTGATTTTCACCATTGTCCCCCCTCCCCATCACAAAGATTAGTCCTGAGTATTTTATAGCAATTATAAAAAAAGCAAAAGAAGGCCAGAGGCAAGTGAGAAAAATTGTACCACGCATTAAGACACAGCCTCTAGGAACCCTAGAGAGAAGCTCCTGGGTCTTACCGTGTCAGAGCTGTGCTTCAGTATTCTCCTACACAAACTAAGTGATTAAAATAATGAACAAATAAAAATAGTAATAATAATAAGAGAAAAAATGGTGAAAAATAGTAAAAACAAACTAAAGACATGTTTTTCTGTTTGTTGGTTGATTTGTCTTTGGCGCCAATACTACAGCTACACTTCAGGGTTTGTGTGCTATCCCTCAGCTTTGTGGTCAAGGCTGGTGTTATAATATTTGGTTTTTCTGCTGGTTAATTAGAGATCAGAGTATTACAGACTTTCCTGCCCAGGCTGGCTTGGACCATGATTCTCAGATCTCAGTTTTCTGAGTAGCTAGGATTACAGGTAGGAATCATTGGTGCCCAGCTTAAACTCAAAGTTTTAATTAGACTACATAAACTGATAGTTACTTAATGTGGTAGCAGGCACAAAATGACTAAAATGCATCACTAATTATTGTTTACTTTTTCCATAATTGTTTACTCATAAAGGTATGTGATAGTAGGAATAATAGAGTAAACTTGCCATTTCAACCCAGGAAATATCCAATAGCCTGTCTCTCCAATAGAAAACCATAGCACCTGGTTGTAACTAAACAGCATCCAAATGAATGGAAATTATGGCTGCCTCAACATATTCACTCTGTTGAGAATTTCAAACAATTTATATTTTTTCTTCCACAGAGGGAAAACAATTAAGTATGAATGTTGTGAAACAATGGCCACAATTATTGTTAGAGAAATGCATGCAAATTGGATGTGGATTCAACTTCCAATTTCTTTCCTTCTCTTACTTGCCACTCTTATTTAATCACAGCATAGAATGTTTTGCAGCAAAAGACACAGTCACTGTATTTGGAATTAATCCATGGTGGTCCATCTATCTCTTAGCTTCTCAGTTCAGCTTTTGCTCAAATGTAATGAAAGACTCTTCTATAGTCATTTATTTACAGTGTGTTGAGTGAAAACCATACAGCCAAATTATACTCTCTTTAGAGCATGCTGGTGTGTTAGAATTCTGAACTAAGAAGGGAACTTATCATTTGGGCAGGTGAGTGAGAGAAGGGACTGAAACACAAGAGGCTTGTGATTAGGGTATGTTCAAGTGCCGAAAGTGCACAAAAGAAAGCTGATGAGCAAGCCCACCCCCCACACTCCACAGCCATCTTCTCCTTCCATTACACAGAGTAATCAAAGGATATTCTGAACCTCTCAAAATGCCATCAATCTTCATTGAGAATGAGATGGAATGACTCTCTTTCTCAAGTCTTTGCAGAAGCAATCAGCATAGCAGGCTGGCCTGAGCAAAGAGCTCAGGCAGACAAAGATAGATTTGTAAAATAAATAAATAAATAAATAAATACGCACATAAATTAAATAACCTCCTGAAAATCTGAATAGAAAGTTGATGATAATATCCCAAACTCCATTATGTAAGAAGGGAAGAAACTCACAATTGTGTGAGCTATGTCTTATACAGTAAACAATAGGCTTCTGATGAAATGTGTCCAATAATTGACAGAAGAGCTGGGAATCTTGTGTGGCAGTACTACAAAAAAATAACTATCTAAATGATTTAGATAAAAACATTCGTTAACACTCTAAATCTTAAGCTGCCCCTCCTTCCTCTTTGTTTTCTTTCTGGCTCTGATTTTCTTCTTCAGCACTAAGGGAAGAAGGTTCTTCTGATTGTTCAAAGAGGCTTCTTGTGCCACCTGACTATTGCTCATGTGTAAAATACTTTCCATGAAGAGCTGAGAAATGTGCTTCAATAGGTCAGACTCTCCCCTGTCAAGCAGTGTTTCTACTGCATTGTGTTGTCTGGCTTTGTTGTAGGACTGTGTATGGCTGTATTCAAAGGAAGTTGATAACAATGACAAGTACAAGGAGCTCCTGCAGGCCAACCATTATTTATGAACAATTCACTTACTGGTATCACTCATCTGGTGTGGGTTTAGTTCTTGAGTGGCCAAACTCTTATCCAAATGATCAAGTCCTTTCATAGGTTAGGAATTTCAAGTTTTGTATAATGGATATCTTGGTATTAAAAATAAAATGATCCATGTCATAATGCCTTATAACCTTAGAAACACCATTCGTCCAGCCCTTATTTTTGTCAATGTTAAAAGATGAAATTGATTCTTTGATTTTATGATTATGTTGTCTATAGAGGATGCAGAAAGGTCAGGTCCTTTTTCCAAAGGTTACTTTGTAGGCTAGTGTAAAAACAATATAAAAATATAAAGATTGTCTCAGACATTAAAAAAGGAATGAAAAACTAGAACTCTGTCTCAAATAGCCTTTAATGACTGTCATTTAAATAACTATTAAGCTAAAATTTATATTTATTTAACTATCATTTATTGGTGGTGGCACACACATTTTTTTCCCATGTATTTTACCAATGATGATAGGTAAGAGTTATTTGGGTTCAAATCTTACCTATGAACTTGGAACCCCAATGCACACTGCCTCTCTCTGCTTCTTTACCAGTTTTTGTAAAATGGGAAATAGTAATGCTTTCTGCTCTCTTGTTAAGGTGGAAGTAATAGAGATAATAGCACAGAGCAGAGCCAAGACACAAATATGTGATCAACAGATAATAGTTCTGTTTGGGTTTGAAAGTTTTGGTATATTTGTTAAATTTGTAGGATCACTTCAAGTATGTAATGGCTGAGTTCAAATATAGACACTATTCTCCCTGCTTTTTTCCTTCGATTTTGGCTCCATCAATTCCATTTGATCTTCCTAAACCACTAACCCCAATTACAAAGTGTCTCTCAATAGTATAAACAGAGGAGGGAAAACAGCAGCAGGGGTTCTGGCTTCTCATTCATTCTCAGCAGGGGCCTTTTAAGCCAGTTGATACTAAATCTCATTAGACTTAAAGTTGAAATCCTGATTTCCATGGTTTTGACCAATAAAAGCCATCTGAACAGAATCAACAGAAGAATGAACACTGGGCTAAAACCTGAGGGACTGGAGTGATAGCTTCGTACCTTTCTTTTAGAAGCACAAGAACACTGGGCTATGAATTTTTATCTCTTCTATAGTATCACTTTTATATATTTATAAAGTGAATAAATTCGCACTAGAAAGACTTATGAATATACAAGTATGGACACATCGTCATTGTAGTAAAATAGCAAATCTCAGTGGTGGAAATTATTTTACTTAGAATTCTTTTCTATACTAGAAATGAGGACAAATCACATGAGTTACATTTTTATACTGAAGGAAGGAAGGAAGGAAAGAGGGAAGGAGGGAAGGCAGGCAGGCAGGCAGGCAGAAGGAAGGAAGGAAGGAAGGACAGAAGGAAGGAAGGACGGAAGGAAGGAAGGACGGAAGGAAGGAAGGAAGAAAGGAAGGAAGGAAGGAAGGAAGGAAGGAAATAATGAAGTAGAATTCGAGGCAGGAAAACTAGAAAATAATTTGAGAACTTCTTTTTGAGAAAATGAAAAAAGATATTTAAAATAGAGGTAACAATGCTTGATAGGAAATGTACCCATAACTTTACTCATGTAACTGTCACCCCTCTGTACAGTATTTTTACAATAAATAATGTATTAAAAAATAAAACCTTTACTGATAAGTAAAAAAAAATGGAATCAATTGATGAGGAAGAAAGATTACATGATTACATTTTAAGACTTCATAACACTGACAAAAAAAGCCATTGGAAAGTTGGGAGAAAGTTTTCCTCTTTCCTCTGACAACTTTAAAATTTCTCTAACCTGTATAATATTGGAATAATATAAAAATTAGGATCTACAAAATAACTCTCTCTCCCTTTGCCATTTGTTTTTTGCTTTTATATTGTTTTTTTCTTGTTTAGACCTATTTCAATTCTGCTCTGCTCCATGAACATTATTTCTGTTCCTGCTACAGAAAGACACAGCCAAAATGCCTTTCTTTAACCTCTTGTGCTGATTTTGTTCCTTCTTTAAAACTTATTATTATTATTTTTTTAGGACACCTGGAATTCCTCTTTCAGAATGGAATCTCCTCTAAAATAGCACTCTCCAAAGGCAGGACCTGTTTTCCAGACTATCTTCACTCCCAACATAGTGCTTAGCCCTTAATGAATATTTAATTATAATTTATTGGAAAATTTAAAGTAGTTAGGAGCTGCTTGGTGATGAAAAATACCTAGTGTTGTGGAGATCAATGAAAAGCATTCTTTTGAATTGGTCAAATTTTTTTTAGAATCATGTCAAGGATAAAATGCAAGAATTTTTTATATATTTTGGACCAAATATAAATCCAATGTCTTGAGACTATAACCATTTATCATCAAGTAGCAGCCATTGATAGAAATGATAGTGATCTTTGGCATATTGCAACAAGTTGTTACTTCATTATGCCATTTTCCGACTGTGTCCTCTAGCTATGAGACACTTTCTTCACTTGTGGAAGAAGAATGTTCTTTTTTTTATATATGATTGCATTTTAAAAAGGATGTGTGCAAAGGCCACTCAAAATGCTTTTAGTCATTTTAAATTTAAAGAGTTATTAGAAAGCACATGCGAATGCAGAAAACATAACTCTATGGTCAGGAAATCTTAAAGTTGGAAAGAATTTACAGATGAGCTAATTTAATACTCTTATCAGTGATGATATAACCAATCTTAAAGTGTCACAGAGCTGATTTCAGACTTCCGGTTCAGTTTCTTTTATCCATATTTACATTAAGTGAGTGAAAGGTGTGAGCTGCATCTGCATCAGAGATTTTTAATAGAACCTTAAAAAGAAATAACATACTTCTGTTAGTCCTCTGCTGGTGAAGGGGAATGATCCCCAGGTAGGAATACGGAAATGTGGATACAATGTCTAATCTAATGAAGTGCTTATCATTTATAATGGAACTCTATATTGCTATTGCTCTATTATCTACCTCATAGGACCTTGTGAAATAAAATAAAGTTGTTTTAAAGCACTTAGTATCTGTGTTATATAGAACAAGTAGACAATAAGTTTCAGTGGACATTCCTGTAACTACTTTTTATCATTTCATAAAATAAGAAGCCTTGATTTTGAACTATAAATACAATTACAACCCTCATATTTCCAAATGTTACTGAGATTACCATTTTGTTTGAATTTGTATTACTGGGTACATCATTGTGATGCAAAGCATCCCCATATTATAATCTGTGAGGGATACCATAAGTTTGCTTCTTTTTTAAAATATTTTTTAAGGACAGTAAAAATTTTTTAAAAAAGAAAGCTCATGTAGGGAATTTCTCAAATAAGATAACTCCTAGAGGCTGAGTTTAATGCCAAAGAAACCACCCATTATCATGGAAATAACACGTTCCCAACAATTTAGAGCTATAGTACAGGCTCACAGTGACAGCACACATTAGATCCTTGTTCTTCCACTCACTATCTGCATGACACCAGTCAAATCACCTAGCTCTGTCAGGCTTCCCATTTGTAATGTGTGAATGCTACTAATGGAATCTCATAGAGCTGTTGCAGTAGTCAAGAGTGTTAGCATATGTATTGAATAGTAGTACTGAGTATTTGCTCACTCCTTTAGAAAAGTACTCTTCCTTTATGAATGCTATCTAGCTGAAATAAAGTCAATAAATACATTTTGTAAGAATAGGGAATAGTTTGGAAATATTTCTGTGCCTAAGGTCAAGAGAAATAAGAAGTTGTTGGTTCTACTATATATGATCATGCTCAGATATGGAAGAGACCAAGAGGGAAAACTACTCCTAAAAAAAAAGTATCATGCTTATGCCTTATACGTGGAAGAAAATAATTACAGACATAAATTCACTGCATCTTCAGACTCCATCGTGACCACTGAACAGTGAATTAATACATTATGCTGCAATCTGAATTTATCTGTGTGGGTCTTCCATTAGCCTGGACACTTCCTGAAATCAGAAGTCTTGTCAAACTTCTTTGAATCTTAAATGTGTACTAATGCTTCATATGCAGAGGCATCAAAACATGTTGAATGAATGACAAATGAACTAAAAAATAAACCATCTAATGCATGAATTTTAAAGCCTTTAGAGACAAATTATATTCATGTAGAATGGATTTAATGCTTAAAATAAAATGTAAATTAGTTTTAAAAGCTTATTCCAACTTAAATCTGTGTCATGGAAAAGATTCACTAGTTCTTTTAATATGATGAGTTAAGATGAAAAGATTGCACAATTTTCTGTGTTTGTATTTCACCCTGACAGAAATATTTAATGACTCTTAAATAAGTGAAAGAAAATTTAACCAGTCTTGCCTTTTGACTAATAAGTCATATCATTTTGAGAATGCAAAAAGCTTACTAGGTGAGAATTTTCCATTATTTACACACATGTATTCACATTATTTTGATTCTTTTAAAAATAAAATTTCTTTTAAATAACCTAAGATGAGGAAAATATTTCTTCTTTTAAAATTGTGAATATAACCTGCCCACACAATTCCCAATGTTGAATATTACTGGGTGAATAAAGCAAGGATCAGTGCCTCTTGTGTAAAAAAAAAATTGTGAATATATTTCAGAGTGTATGTTGTATTATTCACAATTATCTTCCAAATATAACTACAGATGTGGCAAGTTGCATTATATTATTATTTTTGTGGGAATGGTGAGTTCTTAATTTGGAAATTATAATTGAAGTTAGCTATATAGTTATTTTTTAAATTTAGTCCTTACAATATATTGACATTGTTTTATTTCTACGATATGTATACATAATCACTTCTTACCCTGTTTGAGTCAATTCTTGCTCTGGAAGTGTAGATGGGAGGAGGGATGTTGAAAGCTTGGGGTACCAGGTATTCCTCAGCATCCATCATATCTTCCAAATCCTCTTCATCCAAGAGATTCTGAAAGAACTTGCTGTCATTTGGACTGGGGAGCTTCATGCGATCATCACCCTGAAAGATTGCCCATGAGAAATACACACACAATGTGATTCTTCCCTTCAGCTTCAACATCTGGTTTCAGCAGCAAATTTATGAAAGAGACAAAACAAATAGCCCCCGAATTCATTCATTCATTAAAAATATAATTATTTTGATCAACTACCAGGCATAAAGAAGCCTTTAATATGCCTAGGTATGACAAGATCAGATAAAGAAATTGAATAACAGAATGTGATAAATGTCATTAGAAAGGAATGAGAGGGCAGAAGCCATCTGAGATCTGAGGAGAACAGTTCATTGTCAAGAGGGAGTTCAGGTTGTGCCTTTCAGAATAAGTAATAAAGGGCAGCCTGTATTTTACATGGTTTGCTTGATGCTGCAGAGTTATTGGCACACAAAAATTCCATGATTTGTTCCAGGGTCTAATGGCTACCTTGTCAAGACACGGGCATTGGAGAATGCAAGACCCTTTTTTATATTCTTCCTCACCTTAATTTCTTAAATACATTTATTTCTCCACGCTATGGGATCTTTCTTTGTAAACAGTTTCAGTTTTTGAAATTGATTTGAGAGGAAAAAAGCTGGAAATTGATATCTTCTAGTACTTGTCTTTTGTCTTCATGTCAGACAATTGATATGAACATCAAGGCTACTCTGTTTTAATGAAGAAAGATTATCCAAGATACCCTTGTTTATACTATGGTGAAAATAATCAAAGAGAATTAATTATAATTCATAAATTATCCATTCTATTTTACTAATATTACATAGAATATGTTCTTTTGACCTGTTTATGGATTCATAAGTGAATCAATTCATTGGACTCAAGTTATTGTTTGGATACTGCATGCCTCCTTAAAAAAAGAAAACACATTTTAAAATACTTTCCCTAGGAAATTAGATGCTAATATACTGAAGTTTTTATTCATTTTGGAAAAGTGTGAGCAAGATTAAAACAAAACTCTGCCTTTCTCTGATTCTGAATAGGGAAGGTTATAGTAATGATCATGTCATCTCACATATAATGCGAATATGAAATAAAACAGTGTTAGAAGAATTATCTGAGGATAAAGACCTTTTATGTGTTATAATTATAATTACTGGGCTACTTAATAGCAGGCCAGTTGAGAAGATACTTAGAGCTGGTCCTGCCATGATATAAAATTCTTTCACATGGTAATGTGCTTAGTCAACCAAGCAATGAATCTCACAGTTCGAAAGCCCAGATATAAAGAGGTAGTGGTGAGTTCACCATTGGAATAAGCAAAGCCAAATGTACCTGAATCACTAGATATCTCTGAGGGTCTCGAGCCATCCTTGAAAACTCAGCAGCCAGTTCCTTGAATTTAGGTCTGCTGTCTGCATCAATCATCCAACCTGAAAAGTTATACACAATCAAAATGGCAGCATATCAATAATTAGGAAAAGGAAGTAACATTAAAATGTTGTGCAAATGTAGGTAAAGTGTGAGAATGTTACTTTAATACTAATGATCTGAAAAACTAAGGCCACCACAGGAAGCAACCTTATAGGTAATATTCAAATTTAATAAATTTGTGGAGATTCATATATAAATGCAGTAATAGATATATTTTTATTTTGTTGGTCTGATTTAAAATTTAGTCTTCTTCACAGAAAACAGAGCTCTGAATAACTGTTGAAACTTACAGAATATAGAGTCCAGATTACCTATTACTACTTACAGAAAATAGAATCAAGGCTATGGATTAGAATTTATAGAACCCCAAATCTTTTCTGTTACCATTGGAGATAATTTGATGATTACAGATTAGTTAATTGGAATATAATCTGACATTTTGTATGAGCAGAAACATGGGAGAAAAATTTGGATTACAATCATATTCCCTGACACAACGAAAGGCAAAATATCAAAATTTTACATAATTGTTTTCCTATCTGGAAAACATAAGGGACACAAAATGATTACTACTATATGTTTCACAATATCCATTACCTTATCTTACTACTAGCCTTTTCCACCATAAAAATACTATCAGCAGTTTATAGAAGACATGTATTAGTATGATTTAGCTGAGAGCATGGATAAAATAGATCTTAGTAAGATCTTAATAAGAATAAAAGCACTAGCTTTCCTTGATTTCTTTCTCAAATGATTCTCTTTTTACCCATTGAAGCACCAGGAGGAAAAGATCTCAATAGTTTACTCAATGATGTCAACTATTTGCCAGGTTTTACATCACTTTGTCAGTGTATTCAAATCTGTTTCATGCTAGTTATGGGATCAAATTATTACATAATGGATGCATGTTTTCAGATTTCCTTCTAATCACCATCTCCCAAACAATGCCTATTCCAATAAACCACCAAGCTTGCTTTCTTCTTTTGAGGGAGTTAATTTTTATTCCCATTCTTGGAATTCTTTGTATATCATTTCATGTATCAGTAACATGGCCCTACTTTTGTCACCTAACAAACTCAAACACAACATTTTCCATGCAGTCATTATGAAATAATGCTTGTTAGTGTCAAGATGTTAATGAGAAAAATCAGTGTTTCTAGATATATTGGGGCCAAAAAAGGTTAACTTTGCACTGAGGTATTTGTTTCTCTCTAGCCAAATATTGAGTAAATAGAACTGTGCTTAGAGGAAAGGGCATGCTGACCTGAGCTGCAAAGAACATTTTTTATTTCTTCTCTCACTGTCAGAATGTATCACACATGTTATGAATATAAATCTGAATAGACCTGGGTCCAAAGTCTCTTATTAATATAATGCTTATTCACCTTCACTAGTTTGTTTCTTTCCTAACCCTGAGTAAATCAAAAGGAGAAAAACCTTAGATTATACAAGGGAGATTACTGCACGTTAATCTCATTTAAATTAAGTCACAAACTCCAGAGACTTCCCTAATGCTATTTAAATTAAGGGTTTAGCCTTCCAAAATAAATTTATAATACACACATGTTTTGGGTATTAGAAGAGAAAAGAACAGTTTGATATAAACAAATTGAAAAACATAAACATTTAAAGAATTTTTCATTCAATGTAGATTAATTTCTTCCCACTATCCACATGATCTGCTAATGTGCTGTTAGCTAAAATGGGTGAACCTATTTCTCTTGAATTTATTTTTATGCTGTCAGTTTCAGACTTGCTTTCGTTATGTTTAGATCATTTGATATTTTCTCAGCGATTACTAACAATATTATCACTAAACTTGTGGTGACTAATTATTATCCCTTCAAGACAGACAATTGACTTTCATGAAATTTATAAGAATTAAGAAGAGTAAGGGTTAGTTTTGTCCTCGTAGCTTGAAAGCATATAACTTTATATTAATAATATGTGTGTTGCATTCATAATTATTTTTGAACTGCTATGTTTTCCAGTACAGAGAAATACTACACAGGTAGAGTCATCTAAACTCTTATTAAGAATGATGATGGCAAACTGGATATGGTGGTACACTCCTGTAATTTCAGCTACTTGGCAGGTGAAGGCAGGAGGATCACCATTTGGAGGCCCCTCTAGGTAGTAGTGAGACCCTGCCTCAAATACAAATGTAGTGGAGGTGTAACTCTAGTGGGAGAGTGCAGGGTATAACAATGGTAAAATTATTCTGTGATCTTACATTTGACCATGACCATGTAAACATCAATGGTGCAGATGGGGGGCTGTGGCAAACGTTCTCCTTTCTCTAATAAATCCGGGATCTCTCGGGTTGGAATTCCATCATAAGGTTTTCCTCCAAAGGTCATCAGCTCCCATATTGTGACTCCTAGGTTGGAAATAAGGTTCCTATGTAAGTATATTAGCAATATAATTCGAACAGTGGCAAAGGAATATCTCTTAAAGGACAATTCAGAAAAAAAAAAAGAAATTAAAGAGGGTTTTCCACATTCCTAAGTGTAATCCTGGTGGCTAAGTTTCCTCATGGGAAAACTGATTTCTCTTACTGTTGTCTTGGAATTGTCAACGGACAGTAGAGAAAATTTACAGTGGACATCAACGTATAGAATCTGTTCCCCATTTCTATCTCTAAGTAATGCTAATGTTTGCTGATCTCAAACTTATATCTCATTACAGCATACCAGATTACAGCCCAGAACACAATTCACTTATTGTAGCCCTATGAGTTTTGGGACAAGTAAATATGATTCTAGGAAAGATTTTACATTGATTAATTTTGAAACCAGCCTCTGCTTCAAAAGCCTAAAAAGTTAAGAAAGAATTCTAGAGTGAATGTTTAGCATTGTGCTAATGAATTGCAGGTATCCTTTAAACTATGACAAGAGAATCAAGGGAATGAAACATATTTTAACTTATTTAGCAAATACTTAAATCTGAGCTATGGATAGAGGGGCTGAGAAGGTGGCTCAGTGGTAGAGCGCTTGCCTTGCATGCCTGAGGCCCTGGGTTCCATTCCTCATAAGCACATAAGCACATAAGCAAAAAGAAAAAAGCCGGAAGTGGCGCTGTGGCTCAAGTGGTAGAGTGCTAGTCTTGAGCTGGAGAGCTGAGGGACAGTGCCCAGGCCCAGAGTTCAGGCTTCACATGGAAGGAGAGGGTATAACAATGAAGATATTAAGAAATTTTTCTTAACAAAAAGACTTCAGTTACTACTACACTGATTTTTTTCTCTGAAGAAATGATCAGTATAGGAATAATCAGTATTAATAAAACAGCATTGAGGCAGCAATGCATATAGTACAGATTTCTTCTTTCTGATAAAGTTATTTAAGTGGTTGCAAAAGGACTTTATAGAGGGTAGTATTTGGGGATCAAGTGGTGTTTGGTTCATCTTAGCCATGTTAGGCAACTTTCTACACTTAGAATAGCTTGATGCGTGTAATAAATAATATAACATGAGTTATTGGTTGATGGCATATATACTATATATAATATTAATTAGACTTTCTTTTCTACTGCCATCTCTAATGTATTTATTTAAACAAAGTATATAGTAGACATCAAGGCCTTGAAAGGTTCACTCTTTCATTATTAAAGTACATATGAACTTCAAATTATTCTCATAGTAGAATCATTAGCAATTACATGACAATGTTGTTAATATTTGCAGCCTCTGATTTTTAAGTGTAATGTACATACATATCTAGTAATGCAAATTAATAACATCTTTCAAATCTTTCATTTTGCTTACTAGGTATTCCTCCACTAGAACTAAAGATTACAGTTAGGTGCCCAAAAGGCAAGCTAGGACAGGTGAGACATCAATGACTTTCTATTTCTAGTTAGTTGGTCAGAGTTAGAGTATGTATTTAATGCTATTTTATTGACAATTATCTACACTTATGAAAAAAAGGATCCTGTAGTATGTACAGCATAGCTTCCAAGATAAGCTAAAGCCAACACAATTATAAATCAAGATAACAAAATATAAAACTAAAATCATAATACAAAATCAGCAGCAGAAATATTAAAGCCATCCACTAACAAACCAATTACATCTCTCCTGGGTATTACCTAATAGGTGTTACACATCTTGGTTTCAAAAAAGGGACAATTTTAGAAAAACTGAATCGGAAACATTTTTAAATCATACGTCCTGATTCTATCAGAGCAAAGGCACATTTTTATCAATATAAAGATGTAGCCTGTGATAATTTTCCTTAACAGTCTGATATGAACAAAATAATCTACCTTTCTCTGCATTGTGTATCTTTTGCAATGAAATGTCATATATCATAAGAATCATAAAATGCTTTATGAATGCATGGTGACTCCCTGGGCTATCTTCTGATAACAGAGCACAGTCTTGTACTTGCATTATTTTTACTGAATAGTTCCTCAGATCTTGCAATTCAACATAAAATTATTATTGTTTTTATAACCAAATTCTCTTCCCAAATGCAAACTTTACTACAAAAAATATCACTATTCTACCATATGCTTGTTCATTTTTAATTTGTTCTGAGGTCATTCAAAATCTGCCCAGAGCAGATTTCTATGTCTAATTTTAGATAAACATGAATATAAAAAGAACAGAAAAAAGAAAGGGAATA
Source organism: Dipodomys merriami (assembly GCF_024711535.1). Taxonomy (NCBI): domain Eukaryota; kingdom Metazoa; phylum Chordata; class Mammalia; order Rodentia; family Heteromyidae; genus Dipodomys; species Dipodomys merriami. The sequence continues at coordinate 23,086,705 of NW_027202270.1, read as the reverse complement.
TATGTATTGTATACATATATAGTATATTACATATAGTATATTACATATAATATAGTATATTACATATAATATATATATGTAATATAGTATATTACATATACTATATTACATAATATATAAATCTGTCATAATATAGAAAATATATTTATCAATTATTGTATGTATGCTAAATGTGTTTAATATAACATGAAAACATTGCTAACCTACAATATAAAGATCTAACATATAATATGTGATATATTTGCTCCTCTATTAATCATGTAATGTAATTTTTTCTCCTGTATTTATCTGAGCTGCAAATATACTTTTTTTGCTTTCAAGGTGACCAGACTATGTACAGCTTTTTTTTTTTTTCCTTCAATTTTAACATCTGCTATGGCAAAGACACAGGGTAGTTAGGCAAGGGGTAGGAAGGTTTTACTTTACTGAAATGTCTTAAGTTATTTTTAATGATAATAATTCTTTCCTAGATAAGAGTTATACATTTTTTAATGATTAAATGACTTAAGTCTTTATTCTAAGAGTGAACAAGAGGATACATCTAATCTTAGATTTCAATAAAACTAATTGTGCATACATGCTTTTAAGTCTCATCGTTCTTTCTACTTAAATGAGCATTTAATAATGCTTTTTACATGTAAATTTAAACTTAGAAAGGGTATGATTCTTGCCAGGTGTACTCATAGAGTTGCTAAATAGCATATTTCAAAACTATAGTGAGCCTGGCATTGGTGGCTCATGCCTGTAATCCTGGCTGCTCAGAAGGCTGAGATCTGAGAATCACAGTTTGAAGCTAGCAAGACAGGACTTAGTGAGACTCTTACTCCAATTAACCAGCAAAAAAGCTGGAATTGGAGTTGAGGCTCAAGTGGTAGAGCAATAGCCTTTAGCAAAAAAGCTCTGGGATAGCGCCCAGATCCTGAGTTCAAGTCCCAGGACCAGCAACAAAAAATAAATAAAATAAAATGTGTTTATATAATTAAATGCAATAAAATGAGTGTTCCAGTTGCAAATGTCAATCATTCAAGCTCATATTCCTTATTCAGTAACATTTCTGTTCCTTTAAAGTTCTTGTAAAGGAGAAGTTAAAATTAGCATTTCTATTTACTCCTTTCAGTAATTAATTTGTCATGACAATAACAATTTCTACTATAAAAAAGAAATTCCAGTAAGCAAGACAAAGAAAATGATAGTTTTGCTTTTATTTTGTCTTTTAACAGTCATTACGTTCAAAGCTGTTTTCAAAGACTTGTTGAAAATTCTATCAAAATATTCCTAAACTTGGCTGGTTTTTTCCCTGTAAAATGAATAGGTAATTAGACAATTCAATAAATATTGGTATTTTATATTTCAGAAAAGCAGAAAATAACTATGAAGATATTAATACTCTACTGCTTCTTAAAAAAGAGAAAAGCTTATAAAATAGGTATTCCCACTAAAACACAATACATGTGATATCAGATAACTTACATGAACTAAGTATTTTTATTTTGCCTTAAAATTTTAATTCACAGGAAGATTTACTTACCATAACTCCAAACATCACTCTGATGGGTGAATTTCCGGTAATGTATACACTCAAGGGCCATCCATTTGATTGGCATCTAAATGAAAATAAGAAATAAGAAATCATATAAAACACACACATATCCTTACATATATAACAAATGCTAATCCTTGGACTGACTTCAAATGTGTATGCATATGTGTGTATGTGTGTTTTGTGTGTATTATATATAATTATTATTTTAATTTTATTTTTTTTCCTGAATGTCAGTGACTCATGCCAATATCCTAGCTACCTAGGAGACTGAGATCTGAGGATCACAGCTCAAAGCCATCCCAGGGAGAAAATCCTGTGAGATTCTTATCTCCAATCAACCACTAAGATGTCAGAAGTGGTAGAGCACTAGCCTTAAGAAAAATCAATAAATAAAACACGCACACACAAGAAAAAGGTCAGGGAGAGCGCCTTGACCTTGATTTCAATGCACTGGGACCAGCATAAATTAGGTATTTATAAATGCACACCTAAAAGGCTATTTTTCAAGATGGAGAACAAATAAATTGAAATTGAATAAATTGATTTATATATTTATAAAATTTTAAATTTAATAAACTTAATTAAACCTATATACATTGAAAATGTTTAAATAAAGAGTAAAGTATAAATAGGAACAATTTTCTGCGTTTTTGAATGCTAGTGTTTAAGTCATGAGACAATATTTTGGCCTGTAATATCAAATCTAAGCGGATGAATCTAAACATAAGTCCATACTATATATTGTGTCAAAGAAATGAGATGCTTTGTACTTTTAGTGACCCCTTTTCATTCTCGGGCAGTTTGTGATCTAAGTACAATGAATTCTTTCAAAACATCTCTGCTTCTCCTCTCATATAATTTGATTATTAAATTGCCTAAAATCATGAAGTACCAAGTTTGCTTTGCTCTGTTCTCTGGCCAGAAATGACCTCCCTTGTCTTGGTTAGCCAGTATTGAAAATATGTACAGGAACTAATGTATAAAGGAATGTGAGAGGATCAGCACAAATCCATCATCGCTACAAGAAAAACAACTCAACCCACATACTGCTGCTGATGGGTCAGCAGAATGTGTTTCAACTCGAAGGGCAGCAAAATATAGCTGGGAATATAATTAGATTCTATGAAATAAAGATAAACACTTCTACTTTGCAGTTGAAAGCTTAAAACTAAATAGGTCTTTGAAATCATGAGGTTGGCTGCTCACCAAGGTGACACCAAGGTAACCGTACGACAGAATCACAGTATTCAGTGAAAGGGAACAGAAGACACATTGAAAGTAATTTCCCTATGGGCATGGAGTAGCAGACTTTATAGACTATGGACATTGTGTTTAAAAAGAAAGTTTAAATCACAGGTGCCTTGATAAAAACTTAATGGTTACCAGGCATTTAAAGCTATAATGAATCTTGCTTTAGACAAACTTACAGCTGTATGTTCTTAAGACAGGACAAGTCATCTGATATATGGACTTCTACTTCCATGCAGGCTTCTAGTGAATTTCAAAACTGTCCTCTCAAACTTGCAATTTGGTACTAAACAGGCAAAATAGCCTAATAAAAATCAAGAAAAGGCCAGACAATTCTTTAAAACTGCAGGTTTAAAAATTGCTGTTGCTCTGTTTTTAAATGTTATTTCACTTTGGAATAAGACTGAGTACAAAGACAGTTGTGTAACAATTGAAGGGTAAAAATGTCAATTGGAAGCATTTGGCATCCTGTCATTGCAAAGATATTTCTATCTTTGGACAGCCTACACATAAAACATATGATATATATGACATGCAGTAAACATAGTTATACATGAAAATACCTTTTTTGTTGATATAATCTTATAGATTACCACAAAGTCAAGACTGCATTTGTTTTATTTCCTTGGCCTCTCCTAAGTTCCCCTGGTCAAGTTAGAAGAACTTTTATATGAAAATGACCCCAACTTGTTAGCCAAGAATGACAAGCCAAATGGTGGGTTAATGAGGAAATACAAGAGCTGGAATAAAGGTATGGCCTCAGACCACGGCATATGAGAGAAGCAGGAACACAATGGTCAGGCAGGGGCTCAAACTGGTCATAGTCAAGCTTTGCTTTAGTCCAGGAGAGATTGTTTAAGGGTAAGAATTAGTCCCATGCCCTTAGCACCATAACAATTTCTATGGCCCTGTATTACACTAATCTTTAACAACCCACTTGGGTCTAGTGTGCATCTCCTTATGTTAGCTAAGTTTGATAAATAGTGAAGTGGAGACAAGCAATCTACTTCTGGTTCTGCCAAGGAAAACTGAAAATAATAGAACTGGAATGTTTTCCATCTCTTACACCTCAGGATCATTGTTTTAGCTTATAAAGTATAAGAAGATAAACAAATATACACTATTTTCTAATAATATCACTTTGAAAACATACTACCTTTCCACCATCAGCATTATATTCCTTTTCATCTCCTTCCAAGAGTCGGGCGAGACCAAAATCTGTAATTTTCACATGGTTGGGTGATTTCACTAAGACATTCCGAGCTGCCAAATCCCGATGAACAAGTCGTCTTTCTTCCAGGTACATCATTCCCTAAAACAACATCAAATTCCACAAAGAGAATCATTTAATGCCTAGACTTTGCCATTTTCTAAGATGGACTTTCTTGGCATTCAGTTGAAAGGACTTCATTTCTTTATGTAAAATATATCCTAGAATATGTGCAAAACTGAAAAAAATCTGTTGGGATGAAGAGAACTTGGGCTTCTTTCTCCTAAAACTCTCTGAAGAAGAATGAATGATGATAAGCTGAATTTAATATCATTTTCTCCAAGTACTTGACAAGCTTTTGTAAACATTTATATTAGTAAGGTATGCAGGTGGCTTAGAAGATAAACTAGCATACACTTGGAATGACATATATTTCTTCTCCATGTGTTATTTTCTTCCCCATCTTTTCTACTTATTGTCATCTACCCCCCCTACATACCCAGTCCAAACAAAGATACCTACCCATAATTTAAAAAAGTTTACAGAGATGCAAGGTTTTCAAATTAATATAAAAATACAACCAGAGCTGAAGAATTATATAATCTTTTTATCAATTATTCACCAAATGAAGTATACCCGAGGGGTCTTTAAAGCCTATAATTTTTAAAAAGACATCTATGACATTAGCTATCATTATAAGAACCCACAAGTGGAATTATATAGTTTATAATGACTCACAAATAAGGCTTTAATAAGCCACAAAGAGAAATTAAAATAAAATTTATTGGTGATTGCTAACAAGAGACATAGCTAGCTTTTCCCTGCAACTCAAGTGCACACGGACACACACACACACACACACACACACACACACACACATACAGTGATAACAACATAAATTCATAAAGGTCCCTAGAAGTAATAGTTTATTATCCTTCATAATGGGAGAACCAAGAATTTCTAAGCACTGTCCTTAACTAACACATTTATGTAAAACCAACCATAAATTCAGAGGCCTAGATTTGATCTGAGTAAACATATTTTTATAAAAGAATTAGGGAAATTTTTGTATTTGACAATTTCAGTGGTAAAAAAATGTTCTCACTCAAAAATCAATCAGAATTATTATCAAATGTTCGAAGCACACTCCCATGCCAGTTGCAAATCAGTGCTGTTGGCAGTTAACATTACAACTGCAGGGCTCTGAAGGATTAATGGTTTCCGATATCAAAACAAAAGCTGGAAAACAGACACATAAATCACATAGGTCAAAAAATTATGAACCGTATACCCAGTGTAGTGTAGAGAAGATTGCTTCAAACAGCATCATGAGCCAGACTCCATATAAATGCCCATTAAACACAACTGGTGGAGATACCGTCCGAAATGGTCCAATCAGTCAGCCATTAGGTGACACCATATGTATTAGTGTTTTCTGAAATCAACTCACAAATGGTTTTAAGGTGATGTATGTCCTGTTTCTTAAACTGTGCCTTCAGGTTTGAGTATACAAAGTTAGAAATTACTAAAATAAGGCCATAGGATATAAGGTCCTTATATGACTTGAAAAGTCACAAACAAATAGATGGAACAGTATTAGAGATCAATCTTTTCTTATCTCCCAAATGACTTCATCCTTTTAAGAAATGATCATTACACATTCATTGTTCATAACATGCACACAGCAGAATTTACAAAGTGTGTTGGAAAGATGTTAATATTCAAATGCACACACGTACCATGCTTGATGCACTGGAGAGGGAGGCAGTGTCTCTGTCTCAAGGATAACAGGAATTAACTGATAAATGGATAGATATGGGATATAAACTGAACTAGATGGGCATGATGCATGGAAAGGCAGGTGAAATTGCAGTAGAAGGATGCTGGTAACATGCACACCTGGACAAAAGTAGGTAATTGTTTATTTCTGAAGTGTAATGGATTATGGAGGGTCAGTGTGTGGCGAGACTAAAATAAAGTAAGAAAACTCAGATGCAAGAATGGCTCCTTAGATGGCATGGTAGAAGACTTGGCTTTTAGTATTATGCAATAAACCAGGTGCCAATGAGAAAGTTGTCTCAAAAGGAGAGTGACCTAATTTTCCACACTTGGTTGCCAATTCAGAGAAAGAGTAGTGAATGAAGGACCCTCTGCCACAATATGGAGGGGGAGCAATATAGCTGGAGAATAAAGGGTGCTACCTAGAAGACCTAGAGCTACATACATTTTTTTTCCATATTCTTTCCTCAGTCCTCAAATTAACCAAACTCAGTCATTCTCACACTCTCTCTTTCCTTTTTAAATGCCAAGTTTGGGTAGTAATGGGATTTAAATTGAGGCTTTGTGGTTACTAGACAGAAGCTCTATCACCCGATTCATTCCACTGGCCCTTTCTTTTTGCTTTATGTATTTTCAGGTAGGGTCTTGCACATTTTTCCAAGACCTTGCCTCGGACCATGGTCCTCCTATCTATGCCTTCATGAGCTGGGATTATAGATCTGAATCACCATATCAGGCTTGTTGATGAGACAAAGACTTGCTAGCTTTTATCCTGGGCTGGATTCAAATAATAATCCTCTCAAACCCCACTTTCTGAGAAGCTAGGATTCCAGAAATAAGCCGCCACACTCAGCCTAAATTTTCTATTAATTGATATCTGATCTTCAGTTGTGCTGGCTCCCACAACTTAGAGTTTTGTCCCAGGAATTATTTTATCACTTAGTACTCTCCTCTAGCTCCTATGTGCAAACCAGATTGATTCTTCTACTAACCTAGGCTGGAGGGAATATTCTGGAGAGAATAATTTCCAATATATTTTTGAAGTAAAAATGGTCATCCTTGGTAATGAATAATAAATGATGCTGCTTTTCAGATTTTGAAAGTTGGGTAGACAAGGCCACTATCAAATAAACAGCATCCTACTGGAAATTTAATTGATAGATCTCTTAAACATGTTCAGGAAGAGAAATCCAGACTGACCAAAGGAGAACTAATATTCACGAAGATGCAATGTTTGTGTGAATGTTGTGGCCCTGGAATTTACATGTTGAATTCCTAAACCCCAAGGTGATATTAAGAGATGAGAGACTACTGGGAAGAGATAAGTTTTGTAGGGGAACAACCACAAGAGTGTCAGTGTCCTTGCTTCATCTGTGTGAGGCCATCACAGGTAAGAACAATTATAAAGCAGGTCCTCAGCAAGCTTTCACATAGATTGGCTAGCATCTTGTCTTCAGCTTTCCAGTCTTGAGCATTGTAAGAAATGAATTTCTGTTGTTGAGAAGCTAACCAGTTTACCATATTTTGTAATGGCAGCCTTGACTAAGAGAAGTGAAATAACATATCATATAACACCAACAAACTTCAAAACTTCTAAAAAAACAGTGATAGTCTATCTTAAAACTTTGCGCCTCCCCCCTTTGCATCAGTATTGGGGCATGAACTCAGGGTCTCACACTCTCACATGGCTCTTTTGCTCAAGAATGGCAGGTAGGTTGGTTGGTTTGTTTTTTAAACTTGTAAGTTTCAAATTTCAGCCTCCCTAGTAGCTAGGATTATAGGCAGAAGCTACTGGTGTCAAGTTACCTTGAACTTTTTTGATAGAAAAGCATTTTCATTAAAATAATAAAAATTCAACTCAGAAAGACTGGTGAAAGTTTCCAGATAGTTTTCTCTACCCACCTGACTATTAACACCAACAAAAACAAAAACAGGTCTCCTTCCTAAACTATAAAAAGAAATTTGTTTGGTTGCTTTGTATATAGAAGCATGCATATTTCCAAATAATTAATTATGACTGTTACCTTATTCCTGAATAGGAGTGTTGAATTGTCTACAAATTGCTCCACAACACAGTCATTAAGAAAGGAGTTTCTGGTAGCTTTAGTGTGGTCCTGTATGTGATCATTTAGGTAAATGGGTCATAGGGGAACTCTATGTGGAGTCTTTTGAGGAACCTCCACACTGCTTTCCAAAGAGGTTGAACAAGTTTACACTCCCATCAACAATGCAGTAAGGTTCCCTTCTGTCCACATCCCCTCCAGCATCTGTTGTTATTAGAGTTCTTGATTATAGCCATTCTAACTGGGGGGAGGTGGTATCTCAATGTTGTTTTGATTTGCATTTCTTTTATGGCTAGGGAGGTTGAGCATTTCTTCATGTGTCTATTGGCCATCCTTCTTTCCTCTTCAGAGAAGTTTCTCTTTAAGTCTTTAGCCCACTTATTTATTGGACAGTTGTTTCTTTGAAGATTTGTTGTTGGGTGCAGCATTATTTACCATAGCTAAGATCCAAATGCCCCTCAGTAGATGAATGGATCAAGAAAATGTGGTATATATACACAATGGAATTCTATGCCTCCATCAGAAAGAATGACATTGCCCCATTTGTTAGGAAATACAAAGACTAGGAAAAAATTATATTAAGTGAAGTAAGCCAGGCCCAAAGAAACATAGGTCCCATGGTTTCCCTTATTTGCAAAAATTAGTATATGTCTGAGTCAAGCAGAAAAGGTCAGATAAGTTGATGTTAGGGCAATGAACCCCAAGATAAGTATTCAAATATTTTTTTTTCATGTGATTGTTTCTAACATATTTATAAGATGATTTCTTTGTTGCTTTGTATGTCCCTCCCCCACAGTATAACCCCTGTTTTCACTGTATTTGATGTTGGTATAATTTGTGGAGGGGAAGGGAAAAAACAAATCGTTTAAATAGGAATACAGGTGGACCCATTGCAACAATGAGATGTACTAGTCGTTATGTCGAAAAACGAACTTTACATCATTGATGGGGGAGGGCCGTGGTGGGGATGGGGTAGGGAAGATGGGGAGGGGGTATGGGTAGGGATTGGAAGGGGAAACAAAGGAGGAAGCAACAATGCTTGATAAGAAATGTACTCATTATCTTGCTCTTGTAATTGTAACACCTCTGTACGGTACTTTCACAATTAAAAAAGAGAAAAGAAAAGGATTTTCTGCCGGGCGCCGGTGGCTCATGCCTGTAATCCTAGCAACTCAGGAGGCTGAGATCTGAGGGTCATGGTTCAAAGTCAGCTGGGGAAGGAAACTCCATGAAACTCTTTTTTTTGAAACTCTTTTCTCCAATAAACCATCAGAAAACGGGAAGTGGTGCTGTGGCTCAAGTGGTAGAACACTAGCCTTGAGCTGAAGAGCTGAGGGACAGCACCCAAGCCCAGAGTTTAAGCCCCACCACCAAAAAATCAATCAATCAATAAATAAAAGGATTTTCTTAATGAACCCAAGATAGGGACACAAGTGTTTTTTTTTCTTTCTTGCTATTGTTTTTAATGCATTTATAATGTACTATGTGATTTTGTTTTTGTTTCTTTGGTATGTTCTTTCCCCACAGCATAACTCCTGTTTTCACTGTATTTGATGTCGGTGCCCTGCATCTTATATACACATTTTTCTAATTTGGGGAGGGAATGGAAATAATAAAATGCTTAAATAAAGATACAGGTTGACCCATTGTAACAATGAGATGTACAAGATACTATGTTGAAAACAAACTTGACAACTTGGGGGGTGGGTGGGACAGTAAGAGTTGGGGAGGTGGGGAGGGAAGAAATGGTAGGGGAAAAACAAAGGAGGGGGCAACAATGCTCAATAGGAAATGTGCTCATTACCTTACTCATGCAACTGTAACCCCTCTGTACAGTATTTTCACAAAATACACACACGCACACACACACACACACACACACACACACACACACACGAATGTGGACCTAAGGGAGAACAACAGGGGAGGGAGTAACAATGCTCGACAAGAAATGTACTCATTGCCTTACTCATGTAACTGTTACTCTTCTGTATAGCATCTTTACAATAAAATAAAATTTAAAAAAGAAAAAAAGAAAGGATTTTCTTATTGGAAGAGATAATTAGAGTCACATTTCCTGCTTGATTCCTTTAAAATAAAATTGTTCTTTAAAATGCGAGGCACCAGGAGGCAGCCAGGTCTTAGAAGAAGCAATGACAAAAATAAACTGGAGTCCTTGTAAGTTTAAAGATGAAGAAAGAATGGACAGTCATTATGATAGAACGATGCTGATTGGTTAGAAATGAAATCCCCAAGAACTCCTTCCATTGGTTAGAAATGAAACCGCCTGGAACTCCTCCCATCACTCTGCCAGAACAGTTCAGGACGGTCCACAATGTTCATACAAATACCCCAGTCAATAGACTCAGCACTTAGATCACATCAGACACTAAGTATATTGCTTCCTCATTGGTTGGCCAGTCTAATCCTATGGGATATGTACTTTGTTTTATTAAGTTTTGAATATACAGAGTTAAGTTGCTTAGTCCAAGTCACCTTGCTAATGAGTGGTAGAACTTGGATTTCATTCCTTGATGTGGAGATTTAGAGGAGGACATTTACACCTGTCCTCTCCCCTAGATGCTGGATCACATGGGCATGTAGAAAGTAAGGTACACAGGGAAACCATGTTGTTTTAAAAGATTCTTCGACTTTTTCAGAAATCAAATTTATCAGAGGTCTTTGGGAATTTATTGATTAATGTAACTTGATTGCCTTACTTTTAAAATTTATGTCTAACATCTAGCAAGGTTATAGAATTATTTATAAGCTAGCAGGACTTTGTATGAATTTAAGACTCCATTCTGACTTGGCTCACAGTGCATGTGAAACGCTGGAGTGAATGTGGGCATAGATTTTAAAGGTAAAAGATTTTAAAGCTATGTTTTATTTTGAGGAAAATTTTAAAGCAGATATCACTTTCCTCCTCTTTAAGAAAGCCCAATAATACTCATCCCACGAGTCAGACAACCATAGCAGCACCTGTGTGGCAGGTTGTTGTGAAGATTAAATGAAGTAGTTGTGTAAAATATTTGCATAGTAAGTGGCATATACTCAGTACAGAACATACTAACTTTTGTTATTATTCCAGGTAATATTAACAATCCTAGAACACACAAAAATTACTCTCATTAATTTGCATTGGCTATTTCAAAAAGGTCTGTGATCAGCAAGGAACCCGTGGTGCATGCCTACAATCCTAGCTACTCAGGAGGCTGAAATTTGAAGATATTGGGTCAAGGTCAGCTAAAAAAAAAGAAAAAAAGAAAAAAAGTCAGTACACCTGAAATGGAGGTGTGGCTAAAGCAGTAGATTTTTGAGTGAAAAGGTTAAGCACGAGGATAAGTCCCTGAGTTCATGAGTGCTTGTGAGTGTCACACTGTGCATTCACACACACACACACACACACACACACACACACAAACACACACACACACACACACACATACACACACATACAAACACCAGTGCGCACATGTGCACACACACAGAACTGTGATTCTTAATTAATACATCATAGTGGGTACTCAAGAAATGTTTTCCAAAAGTGAAATATATCCACATAACCTATCCATCATGATTAAGTGTGGATACAAATTTCTGAATTATTACTATTCAAAGTCTCATTTTGATGATGATTCAGGATATACTGCCATATTAGAGAAAGAAAAATTAGGAATTATATTAAAAGATTTGGGGCTGTCTAATGAGGGATCAAAGATTTCAGGAATTTATTAAAGATAAAAGTCACAGGCTAGCTCCCAAAGTGTTCAAGGCTACAGAATGTTTTCTATAAGTTAATAAAACTGTTAGTTTTCAATTTCAAAGTTCCTACTCTTTACCACACAAAATATAGGACAGCTTTTGTTAGATGTATTTTAATGGTATGTTGACTACTTCAGGATCCAAGTGTTATGTATTTGATTTTATCCAAACTATTCAGAATTTACAATTATAAAAATTGTTCATAATGTCATCATTTTTCATATGTTCTATTGCAGGATGTAATAAAATTTCAACAAATGCCTACATATTTTACAGTTTTTTCAGACCTATTAAAGTAAGTATACAGTAAAACAAAAAGTAACATTTAACTCATTTTTTTTTCAAAATTGTACTTGGATACAAAAGCCTGAGGAATGTTTTAGTAGAGATGAATTTAGTTGATATAAATTGAATTTAAAACATAAGTGCTATGCTTTATCTCTGGTTAGAATCAACTCATATGAATTTTTCTATGGAAAAAATTCAGTGAACTGACATTAGTTTTAAAAAGTCAGTGTAGGGGTAATTATAATTGAAACATATTCTGTGCATGTATAGGAAGCTATAGGAAATCAAGACAGACTAGATGATTTCGGACAATAAATATTTCCTTTTCACATACTGGCCATGTGACAATTGCATCAAATGCATGTGTGCAGCTAAAATTTTCAAGCTGCAGTCAGTTTTCACAGGCACTCATCCCTGAAGAGAGCAAAAAGAACTCATTTCCCCCACCCCCCCCCTGTTTTTATTCTAATAACCTGAAACTTTCTTAATAAGGGGAAGTCTCAGAGAATCAAATTTCCAATGAAAATCCCTCCTTTCCCCCTTTTCCTTGTAACAGAAATTCTATCTCCAAAGGGGGGGAAAAATCAAGCTATAATAATTATGACTGTTAGAGGTAATGGTTCTTCAAGAGAAGAAAGGAATCCTTTAGATGACTTACTTGTTTCATCTAAATCGTGTGTGTGAAGGGAAAGCAAGGGAGTTGTGCATGGTCAACTGAGAGGTTTTTCAGCCAGCAGAGTTGATGTCATTGTGGAAAGAGCACAGATGTCACCATTATGAGATAGAAGTCCTAGATGTATTGCTAACTACATTTATAACCACAATTCATTCCTCACCTCTACCACACTGGTAACAGATCAACCCAAATGATCTCAGAGTTTACCACCACCTTTACATTTTCATTTTATGATAAAGGGAACTATAAAACATGGGGATCTGGGCTGGGAAGGTGGCTCAGTGGTAGAGTGCTTGCCTAGCATGCATGAGGCCCTGGGTTCAGTTCCTCAGCACCACATAAGTAGAAAAAGCTGGAAGTGGTGCTGTGGCTCAAGTGGTAGAGCCTTGAGCTGAAGAACTGAGGGACAGTGCCCAGGCCCAGAGTTCAGGCCTCACGACCAACAACAACAAAAAACAAAAACAAAACTATATATATATATATATATATATATATATATATATATTTCTGAAATATTAAATTGTGGACCAATGAAAGACAGAAGAGTAATGAGGTAGGGTAGATGTTTCTCTTCAAATGTTTAGTAAGATGCCTTGAATATATTTTTCATAACTGTTATTTTAGTGCATTCTAAATTTAAAGTGTCAGACTCTAGAAATGAACTTTTAGAAATGAGCTCATTCTGCTCCTCCTGGATTTCTGACCTTCTTCAAATTTTACATGTTATTTGTATGTTTCACTCTCCTCATCTGTAACATTTGCAGAATAAAAATAGTCTGAGGATTCAATGGCTTAGTATGTATAAAACACTTGGAACATTTGATATTCTATTGATTAAATATCTAAAACAAACTCAAATTAATTCTTTAAAAATCTTACTGATGACCGCTGGTCAACACATCTATTTTCTACTCAGCATTATAATGAGTCATAACTTCTGTTTCTCTTTCTGTTGTCCCTGAAAATACATCTTATTATTCTGCTCAGAGGAACAGGGGCCAATCCCCATGGCTATCCTGGGCTGATGTGGAATTCACACTTAATTTTGACACTTTTATTTGTAGATGGAATCCTCATGAGATGTATTTATTCTGCAGATCCTGAGAAAATTTGGAATATTAGGAGAGCCAATTTTTGGTCATTTTAATCAAGTATAGTGAAAAGATTATTTTAAAAATTGCTTGAAGTATAATTTTTCAAAAAATAGTCTTAATAAAGTAGCCCACTTGCACATAGTAGGTGCTGTGAGGTAGTCCCAAGAACTTCCTCAGGACCAAGCTACTCATACACGAAGCAGTATGGTTGGCTGCTGATGGCTCTTACCTCAGCTGCATCAGCCTTGAAGTATTGATACCTCAACCCAACCATGTAAGTACCTGTCCAAGAAGGGGCCCAATTCAGAGAGGTTATTTGATGCGGAGTTACAAAAGCCATAAGGCCCTGGATGGTCATGAAGTCCTATGCCAGCTCCATGGCTTCAATTTCATCACTGCCCAACATTTCTCTCAGTCTGACTTTGCTTTTCTCACAAGTTAGATGTGTTATCCCTGAGAACCTTGTCAGAAACTTGTGTCAGATTGTTTTCTGGGAGATGCAGAATCTAAAGCTCTTGATGTCCCTTCCCCACGGTATAACCCCTGTTCTCACTGTATTTGATGTTGGTATAATTTGGGGAGGGGAAGGGAAAAAAACAAAGTGTTTAAATAGGGATACAGGTGGACCCATTGCAACAATGAAATGAAATGTACAAGAGGCTATGTCAAAAAAAGAACTTTACAATTTATGGGGGGAATGTAGTTGTGGAGGTGGGAGGGAAGGGGGGGGAATGTGTTGTGGAGGTAGGAGGGAAGGGATGGTAGGGGAAAAACAAAGGAGGAGGCAAAAATGCTTGATAAGAAATGTTCTCATTACCTTGCTCATGTGATTGTAACCTTCTGTACAGTATTTTCACAATAAAAAACTTATTTAAAAATATCATGGCATACTATTTTACAGTAAACTTTTCTTAAATTATTTTAAGTAGGAGTGAACTCTACAGGAATGATAAAAGTATACTAAATAATAAAGCAACAATGCTTGATAAGAAATGTACTTGTTATCTTGCCCATGTAATTGTAACTCCTCTGTACGGTATTTTCACAATAAAAAAAAGAAAAATAAAAAAATAATAAAGCATTACCTTAGATATTGATGTCCAGTTATCAAGGATTGAATGATACCTAGGTTTTACACACTGGATTATTATGACTGGCAGTGTGACAGGTTTGTTTACACCAGCATTGCTAAAAATATACGAGTATTGTATTGGTCTATCCAATGGTCCACACTTCATTGTATCTTCAACAATTTGAAGATTGCCTAGAATTAAACTAGCAGTACATGTTTATAACTGGATTAAATGAACCAGCAAACCACAGTGTTGAAAGACTTCGTGACACGAGCGATTTTCCTCACAACATTAAGTAGAGCAAATTCCAAGTCTACCCTATTGAGGTTGGGCAGTCAACATGCCAAGAGTCAAGCTCTAACCTCAGACTTTGATATTAGGGAATTAAGGAGAACAAAGAGTCTAAAGTCTAAAGCTAGCAGATTTTTCCTTTTCTTTTCATCCCTTCATTTTCTTCATGAGTTTTATTTTTATCACTCTATACAAGCTTTAGGAAAATTACATTTGAAGACTTTTGATTGCAGGTAGACTCCAAGAGTCCTCATAAGGAGACAAAACAGTATAAAATCAATGAAGACAAAAACAAAATAACCAAAAAAGGTAAATTGAGCAGCACATCTGAGAAGTTCCCACTTTCCTACTAAATAAATGGTGAGTGCAAAGCTCCTCTGCCAGATCAAGAGAATAACAAGTAGGCTTGAGCGTACCCCCGTCATTGACTGCTGGCCAATATGATCACATGGGAAAAGTGAGGCTGTAGCATCTGCACTGGTACACTCTCTCTGGGAGGTGCACTTGAAATGGATTACTTCTGCTCCTTAGGCAGCCGATCAATAAAGATGTGGAGTGCAATGAGAAAGGGGATGTTTGTGGGCTGTAGTGGCTCTCCTCAGTGTCTCCCTAGAAATTAATTAAAAATCAATGGAGTGTGCAACCTATTAATACAGCAACTTCTAGATGAACAGATAGAAGCTGAACCTGTTTGGGAGCATATGTCTTGGGTAAATATACTCACACACAATAGAGAGGAGGTTGAAGGTGGGACACCTTAGTTATAATTGAGCAGAAACTGATCATGTCTAATATTTTATAGTGTTCATCGAATTACATGCTACAGCTCAAAAAAAAAACCTCTTCAAGGTCGTGGGTGGGGATATGGATATACAATCTTCCTTCTTATGGCAAATATGTCAAATTCTATAAGGCATCTTTGTCTTCTTCTGAAAGCAAAATGGCTATCATATGGACAAATAATTTCAATCATTTTTTAAACGTTTTATTGGTGGTAGTAGGTTTGAAGCTGGAGCTTCGACTTTATAAGGCAAGTACTCTACCACTTATTTCAAATCCCAGTCCTTTGTTTTTTTTCCCAGTCCTTTGTTGTGTTTATTTATTTATTTATTTTTAGACAGGCTCTTGCATTTTTGCCTGGGCTGGCCTCAGGCAATGATCCTCCTGCTTCTGCTTCCTGAGTTGTTCTGATTATAGGCAATGTACCACTAGGTCTGACCTTCACTTTCCATCTTCCAGGTCAAATTCTAGTTATTTACAAGCGCAAGCAGTTGAATTTGTTTATGACCGCTGACTTTCAAAATAAGCGTTTCCCTGAAAACTGTGAAATTCCAAGAATATGGAAGGCTCTCATGTGATTTGAGCCAACTTAATTTCCACCAAAGAAGCTATAACCTATGGCACTCAGTTCAGTTCTGTACATGTCTCCTCGGACATCAATGGACCCCTCTCACATACACAAATGCTTCCTCAGTACATATAAAATTATGTACTGGTACTTATATATTCCCTCACGGAAGTCAGATAGACATTTTCCAGTTACCTGCTTCTCTGGCTAAATTTCATTCCTCATTAAAATACTCAGAACAAATTAGAACCTCTAGTTTTCATCTGAACCTTCCAGTTTTCATCCCTTTATGATTAAGTTGGAAGTCCATGTTAGTACATTTCTCTGTTTCAAACTTGACATTCTTTTCTTTTATGGTCAGTTGTGGGGCTTGAACTCTGGGCCTGGGCACTTTCCCTCAGCTCTTCAGCTCAAGGCTAGTGCTCTACCACTTGAGCCACAGCACCACTTCTGGTTTTCTGAGTGGTTTTTTGAAGATAAGTGTCTTAGGGACTTTCTTTCCTGGGCTTGCTTTGAACTGTGATCCTCAGATTTCAGCCTCCTGAGTAGCTAGGATTACAGGCTATCAACACCCGAATCAAACATCACATTATTTCAGGGACAGAAATCTAAGGCTTTGTCTGTAGTCTGCCTAAAGACTAAGACAGAGACTCCTGCCTAATACCTGGTTCATTTTCTAGCCCACTGTCACCATGGAAGTATTTAAATGTGATCATGTACCTTGAAATGAGAATGATCTGTTTTTCATTATTTGGCTGACAAGAAGTGTTTCATCTGAGTGTCTGCTGTGTTTACAGGCTTGAGAATGCACAAATTGTCATAGCAATAATACAATTTTCACTGGTTTTTATCCCAGAAATTTCTGGGGTTTCCTAGGGTACAGCATAGGTATTCACGAAAAATTTCTTCTTGGTTATTTTTCTTAGGGCTTCTCATTGAGACCAGCAGCCACTGATTGAACAGTTAGAGCTGAATGGTCATAGCCTTCTGGGCTATAGAATCTGCAGTGTAGACTATATTAAAAACAGTGAATGATGTCCATGTGTCTTCTTCTCTGTGTCAGAACCCCACTATATTCCACATAGCCATTCTGTATTTGGCCCAGACGCATTAATAGCTATCATTGAGCCCCCAAATGACAGAATATCTCCCTTAAAAGCAATGTTTTCAGGGGCTGACAAGATGGCTCAGCGGTAGAGTGCTTGCCTTGCATGCATGAGGCCCTGGGTTCAATTCCTCAGCACCACATAAGCAGAAAAGGCTGGAAGTGGTGCTGTGGCTCAAATGCTAGAGTGCTAACCTTGAGCTGAACTGCTGAGGGACAGCGCCCAGGCCCAGAGTTCAGGCCCCATGACAGACAACAAAACAAAACAAAAACAATGTTTTTATAAACATTGTTTATAAACATTGTCTATAGAATCTCAACTCTCATATAAGAAGTAGGCATGGGAGGTTAATATAGTCTTCCTTGCTTAATTCTCAGTTTAACTCAAGCACTTGCTATGATTTTCTCATCCTCTTTCATTCTTCAGTATATATAGTACATATGTCCCACCCTGAGTGGCAAGTGTGCTGGTCTATCTCTTCTCTCACATAACCGGAGACATCCTTAAGCAACTTGACCTGACCTGACACTTACTTGGAATTCCTGCTTATAACTGTACAGCTAGACAAGCTGAAAATTCTTTAGTCACTTCTGCCTTTGCACTTAACATGTCCTTTTCCTGAAACACCCCTCACTCTACACAAACAGCTATCCTCTGCACATCAAGCTATAGTCACAGGCTTGGTGAAATCTAATGCTCCCTCAGAAATCAGATGTCATTTTGTTCACAAAGTTTCCTCTCCATTCCCAGTAGATTAATTCACCACTATGTTATACAATACCACAATGTCTCTATCCATCCATCTATCTATCTATCCATCCAGCTATTCAACTATCTATCTACCTATCTATCGATCAATCTACCTATTAATTGATCTATTTATCTATCTATGTATTATATTTCTACATGGAAACTAAGCCATAGATTTTTTCATGCATTATTTTAAATCAATTTTATGGTTTATTGCTAAATGAAATTTATTTTGTAAATTAGAAAGTACATATACTTATGTTAATATATTAGGCTTCATCTTCCATGCTTCAACATTGGAAATGTTATGTGTTGTCCAATCCTTGAAGTTTCAGGCAAGTAGAAAAAAAGTTCAAATACATTTAAATCTTAATTTCACATTCATTTACTGATCTGATTAATTTGTCAAAATATTTTAAGTGAAAAAAACATAAACATGAGTAATGGCAGTAGATTTTTTTTGTTTGTTCAAAGCCTAAAAGATAAAGATTTTGATCTGATCACCCTTCATTGTTTTGCTTTAAACCTTTATAGATTGTTGGCTGCGTGGAGCTGTAAATGGTGTTGTCCTGCTGAGATGACATAATTTAGTTTGACCCTTCTCACATTTACCAATTCAATCACATTTTAGACAGTCAATAAATACTGGTCGATTGATTGATTTCCTTCTCTCTGTACTCCATCTATTTATTTCTGTTCCTTCCTTTGAATTACCAGATGAAGAAAGAACTCCCCACAATAATAAATATACTCACAAACATATAGTCACATAACAATGAAAAATTAAAGAGGAGGAAAATGATAATACATATTAAATATTGTTGGTAGTAATTTTTGTATTGTTTATGTTGTCTTTCTGCTCTTATTTTCAGTATCAAACAACTACTAATTTTCAGGTTTACTTGCATGTATGTTACAAAATGAGTATTGAACATTTTGAATTCCAGAAAAACTTTAGGATTTGGGGCTCAATACTTTATGAGTGTGTTCAATGGCAGAGAAAGGGACAATGCTCATGCACCCTGACAAAATGACAAAAACATTTCTCTTCATTGTATTTATGTCCAGTTAGCTAATTTATGTAGTTAATGTCTCTCAGGAAGAAGGCTGAGAGCATAGACATCATAAAACCTGGGTTGAGAAGGGTCCCTGTCAGTTCATTTTCACATATCCTTATCCATGCTGAAAGAGTGGCATATTGGTATAGCACAAGACTTCATAAACTTCAGTATTAGCTCACTCATCAATTTCTCAGTTTGTAGGAATATGGTTCAGGCCTATAATCCTAGCTAATCAAAAGGCTGAAATCTAAGGACTGTGGTTCAATAACAGTCCAGGCAAAAAGTCCATGAGACTCTTTATCTCCATTTAATCACAAAAAAGCAAGAAATAGAGCTGTAGCTCAAACAGTAGAGAACTATCTTTGAGCACAAAAATCTCAGGGACAGTGTCAGGGCCCTGGGTTCCAGTACTAGCCTAGGACTGGCAAAAAGACAAAAACAAAGTATCAAAAAGGGGAGAAATTTTTAAAAATACCTTATAGGTTTATCTGAGAATTAAAAAGCTACTCTCAACCATTATTTATTTATTGAATATCTACTATGTGCTGAGCACTATCTGAATTATTTTACATATAAAGATGACATGGAGTGGATGTGGAACATAGTTGGTTTGGATGTATTAATCTTCTTTAAAACTGCAATTGAAAATTGGTTCTCCATGTTTCAGCATTAGGGTTAGTGAGGAATTACTGAGAGTCAATGTTACTTTCATAGGATTGAGTTAATTCTCCCAGGAATGAGGGAATTCTTGCTTTTGTGAGACTGTATTACTTGTCATGAAGCATTGCTATAAGGCGAGAACACATTTTTGCTTTGTCCTTTTCAATCATATTCATGTATTCTTTTATTTCCCTCCTATATTATGATGTACAAGGCAATGAACAGAAGCTGAACAGATGCAAGTTGTCATGTTCTTGGGTTTCCCAGTCTCCAGTACAAGGAACCAAATAAACTTCTTTCTATTACAAATTACCCTGTCTAAAATATTCTCTTATTGCATAAAAAAATTGATTCAAACAGTGACATACATCGATACATATAGAAGATGTATAAGAACTGCTTGAAAAATATAGAGAAAAGTGAATGGAACATTTAGCTTCACTGTGCAAGTCCTATAGAAAAGGTAGAGTCTGGGTTCTACAGTCAATGAAAACTTAATATTTAAAATATGGGCTGTAATATTATAAACAAAGAGCATTCTAAATAGAATTTATTTTAAAAAAGCATTGAGTCCTAAAAGGTATGTTTAGGGAAAAAAAAGCAATCAAGAGGACTTGATAGAATGGATCTAAGTTGACAAGGGTTACAGGTGCCACAATTAAGTAGCTAATTTAATTGTGACTACCAACTGTGACATGCAAAGCAGTTACTAAAAGTCTTAGTAGAACAAATTAACAAGATCAGATTTGGCAGTTGTGTGGAAGGAAAATAGACAGGGTAAAAACATTATAAGCATTGGCAGGTAGTTATGGCTCACATCTGTAATCTTAGCTACTTAGGAGGCTGAGATCAGAGAATCAGTTTGAAGCCAGCCTGGGCAGGCAAGTTTGTTGGACTCTTATTTACAGTAAACTACCCACCAAAAGTCAGAAGCAGAGTTGTGGATCAAGTGCTTGAGCAGTAGCTTTGAGCAAAAGAAGCTCGGAGCCTGTGTTCAAACCCAGGATGAGCACAAAGACAAACAAACAAAATTATAAGAAATCAAGGAGAGGAACTAATAAAATTAAAATACTCATGAAAAAAAAAAGAAATCAAGGAGAGGAATGAGGACAGTATAACACCAATTCTGATAGCAATCGTGCAGACTAAGACAGTAATTTGGAGAATTAGGTGTAGATCAAGAGCAGCAACTAGAAGCAGTATCTTCTCAGTGAAAATAAAATCATACCAGAAGGTGAGAGTGTGCAGATTTTCCTAACACAAACCCAGGAGTCATTAGAAAGAGGAGCAGACAAACTTGGCATTCATCCCTAACTGCAAGAGACTTAAAACATATCTATAGGATGCACAAGAAGAGTAAGTGAGTCTGGAGAGACTGATGGTACAGGAAGACCAATGATGGGAAAGGGTCCAGCAGGGATAGGGGTCAAGATTGTGGGTCAAGATGAAGGCTTGGTGAAGCAGGAAGGACATTTCCTATGAATGAAAATAGAAGAAAAGCTGGTGATTGAAGGACAACAAAGGTGGGAACTTTAAGGTCCTCTCATTATTTTTCTTGGTTAAGGTGGAATCTTTCATATGGAGAATTCAGAGAAATACAAGCAGAGAGAGGGTAGGTTTAACATGTTACAAAGATGACTCTTGTTCTGATCTCTCTTGTGCACCAGAAACTAGGGATCCATGAAGAGGGGGGAAAGAGAACCAACAGGAGAAGAGGGCAAAGACTGCTAAAGACTACTGGATGCCACTGGAAGACAGAAAGCATGAGCTTGGAGCCGGGCACAGGTGGCTCATGCCTGTAATCCTAGCTATTCAGGAGGCTGAGATCTGAGGATCATGGTTCAAAGCCAGCCCGGGCAGGAAAGTTCATGAGACTCTTATCTCCAATAAACCACTAGAAAACTGGAAGTGGCACTGTGGCTCAAGCAGTAGAGTGCTTGCCTTGAGCTGAAGAGCTGAGGGATAGTGCCCAAGCCCAGAGTTCAAGCCCCACAACTGACAAAAAAAAAAAATAGCAGGAGCTTGGGTGTTTTGTTGTCATAAGAAGCAGAAAAACAAAGGAAGTAAAGAAGTTCATACAAGATCTAAAACAAAGCTCCAACAAAGAATTTGAAGCTATCACAGCCGACCAACTAGAAGGAAAAGAAATAAAAAACAAAGTAGAAAGTCTTGATAGTAGGTTAGACCATGCAGAAGATTGAATCTCGGGATTGAAGACAGCCTAGATATTATATAGAAAGAATATACAACCATTCAAGACAAATCTAAGAAATATGGTAGATCTATTCAACACTTGGAAGACAACATCAGAAGGCCTAATCTGATGATAATGGGTGTAGAGGAGCACCTAGAGACAGAAGTTAATGGTCTAGGAAATTTGTTTAACAGGATCCTAGAAGAGAACTTCCAAAACATGCAAAAAGATAGGCCTATTCAGATACAAGAAGCCTTTAGAACTCCAAATAGACCAGACCAGAATAGGACATCCCACCATCACATTATAATCTGCACAGGATCAATTCAGACCAAGGAAAAGATCCTTAAAGCAGTCAAGGAGAAAAGATCAATCACCTATAAAGAGAAACCAGTTAGAATAACCTCAGATTTCTCAGCAGAGATCATCAAAACAAGAAGAACTTGGAATGATGTATGCCATCCTCTAAAGACAAACAATTATCAACCAAGAATTCTGTACCCAGCTAAACTCTCCTTCATAACCGAAGGTCAAATAAAAACCTTCCATAGCAAAGAAAAATGGAAACAATATATCTCCACCAAACCAGCCCTACAAAAGATTCTTAAAGATGTCCTACACATAGAAAACCAACAAGACCACAATAAAGGCCAAGAAACCACACCGAAACTGAGAATCCAAGAACCATAGGAAGAACCCAATTGTTGCAGCCCCCAAGAAGGTGGATAAAATGACAGGAACTCCCAAATACTTCTCAGTCCTATCTCTCAACATTAACGGACTTAACTCTCCAATTAAGTGACATAGACTGTCTAGTTGGATTAAAAAGCAAGATCCTTCTATCCGTTGCCTTCAGGAGTCACATCTTGCCCATAAAAACAAACACATTTTCAATGTGAAAGGCTGGAACAAAATCTACCAAGTAAGTGGCTCCCATAAACAGGTGGGAGTTGCAATCCTAATATCAGATAAAATAGACTTCAAATTAAAATTAGTGAGAAGAGATAAAGAAGGTCCCTACATACTAATTAAGGGATCTCTCCTTCAGGAGGATATTACAATTCTAAATATCTATTTGCCAAACATCGGAGCACCCAAATTTATCCAAGAAACACTACTTTCCCTCAAATCCCACATATATCCAAAGACATTAATTGTTGGGGACGTTAACACACCACTTTCCCCACTAGATAGATCAACTTGGCAAAAGCTCAACAGAGAAACCGCAGATCTAAACAACTGCTTAGATCAATTAGATTTAACAGACATCTACCGAGTATTTCACCCAGCAGCATCAGAATACATATTTTTCTCAGAAGCACATGGAACATTTTCCAAAATAGACCACATTTTAGGCCACAAAGCAAACTTGTCCAAATTCAGAAACATTGAAGTTATACTTTGTATTCTCTCAGACCACAAGGGAGTAAAATTAGAACTCAACACCAAAAGCCACCAAAGAAAGTCCTGTAACACATGGAGGCTGAACAACACACTGTTGAACTACCAGTGGATCATGGAAGAGATTAGAAACGAAATTCAAATGTTCATGATATTCAACTAAAATGAACAGACAAATTACCAGCTCCTCTGGGACACAGAAAAGGCAGTACTCAGGCAAGTTTATAGCTCTGAGTTCCTACATCAACAAATTGGGGAGATCTGAAATCAACAATTTAATGAGACATCTGAGCCTCCTTGAAAAAGAGCAGCAAGATAAACCCCAATCCAGTGGATGGAAAGAAATAATTAAAATTAAATCAGAATTAAATGAATTAGAATCCTTAAAAACTATAGAAAGAATCAACAAAACAAAGAGGTGGTTCTTTGAAAAAATTAACAAAATTGACAGGCCCTTAGCAAATCTTATCAGAAAAAGAAGAGAACACACCCAAATAAATAAACTCAGAGATGAGGGACAACCAAGATTCAGAACATTATAAGGGAATACTTCTGAAAACTTTATGCTAATAAGTTTGAGAACTTAGCAGAAATGGACCTTTTCCTAGCAAATATTGACATGCCAAAACTAAACAAAGATGAGTTAAACCATCTTAACAGGCCCATATCAAGCATTGAAATATGAAGAACAATAAGAGACCTCCCATCTAAGAAAAGCCCAGGACCAGGTGGTTTTACAGTGGAATTCTACAAGGCCTTCAAAGCAGAACTCACACCAATACTCCTCCAACTCTTCAATGAAATTGAAAGTTCACTACCAAACTTATTCTATGAAGCCATCATAATCCTCAACTAAAAACCAGAAAGAGAACTATAGATCCATTTCTTTGATAAGCATTGATGCAAAATTTCTCAACAAAATTTTGGCCAATCGACTTCAACAATTTATCAAAAAAATCATACACCACAATCAAACAGGATTCATTTCAGGGATGCAAAGCTGGTTCAATATACACAAATCAATTAATATAATTTATCACATCAACAGGAGCAAGGATAAGAACCACATGGTTATCTCAATAGATGCAGAAAAAGCATTTGACAAGATCCAACTCCCCTTTATGATGAAGGTTCTGGAAAAATTAGGAATCCATGGAACATTCCTCAATACAATAAAGGCTGTATATGACAAACCTACAGCCAGCATTATACTTAATGATGAAAAACTAAAGCCATTTCCTCTTGACTCAGGAACGAGACAAGGATGTCCACTCTCTCCACGTCTCTTCAATCTAGTATTAGAATGCCTAGCTACAGCAATAAGACAAGATGCAAACATAAAGGGGATTCAAATAGGGAAAGAAGAAGTAAAACTCTCCCTCTTTGCAGATGACACGATCTTGTATTTAAAGAATCCCACGGACTCCACTCCCAAATTACTCAAGCTGATTCAAAACTTTGGCAAAGTAGCAGGGTATTAAATTAACCCTCAACAATGAGAAAAGTGTGGCTGAAATTAGGAAAGCAACTCCATTTGTAATAGCCCCACAAAAAATAAAATACCTAAGAATTATCTTAACCAAAGAAGTGAAGGACCTCTATGGTGAAAACTTTAAAAACATGAAAAAGGAAATCAAAACAGAACTTAGAAAGTGGCAAAAACTCCCTCGCTTCTGGATTGGAAAGATCAACATCATGAAAATGGCAATATTTCCCGATATGTACCAATTCAATGTGATACCCATCAATATTCCAACTTCATTCTTCAAGGAAGAGGCAATCCAAAAATTCACATGGAACAATAAAAGACCCCGAATAGCAAAAATGATCCTCAAGAGAAAGAACAGTGCTAGAGGAATATCAATACCTAATTTCAAACTCTACTACAAAACCGTAGTAGAGTTTGGTACTGGCACAAGAACAGACCTCAGGACCAGTGGAATAGAATTGAAAACCCAGAAATGAACCTAAAGACCGATAGCCATATAATCTTCAATAAGGGAGCTAAAAAAGATAATGGAAGAAAGACAGCCTCTTCAGTAAATGGTGCTGGCAAAATTGGTTAACTACTTGTAGAAAACTAAAGCTAGATCCTTATATATCACCCTGCACCAGAATCAACTCCAAATGGATCAAAGACCTCGGAGTCAAAGCTGACACTCTGAAAACATTACAGGATGGAATAGGAGAAACCCTAGGTCTCCTTGGAACAGGCCAAAATTTTCTTAATAGAGACCCAGAAACACAACAAATCAAAGAAAGTTTGGACAAATGGGATTACGTGAAATTGCAGAGCTTCTGCATGGCAAAGGACATAGCTAGCAAGATCAATAGAAAGCCCACGGATTGGGAGAAGATCTTCACTAGCCATACAACAGACAAGGGTCTCATATCTAAAATATACCTGGAACTCAAATAATTAAATCCTCCTACAAAAAATCTTCAAGGAAACAAAGGCCCAATAAATAAGTGGGCTAAAGACTTAAAGAGAAACTTCTCTGAAGAGGAAAGAAGGATGACCAATAGACACATGAAGAAATGCTCAACCTCCTTAGCCATAAAAGAAATGCAAATCAAAACAACATTGAGATACCACCTCACCCCAGTTAGAATGGCTATAATCAAGAACTCTAATAACAACAGATGCTGGAGGGGAGGCGGACAGAAGGGAACCTTACTTCATTGTTGGTGGGAGTATAAACTTGTTCAACCACCTTGGAAAGCAGTATGGAGGTTCCTGAAAAGACTTCACACAGAGCTCCCCTATGACCCAGCAATCCCACTTTTGGGCATTTACCCAAATGTTCACAAACAAGACCACATAAAGCTACCAGAACAACTTATGTTTATTGCAGCATTATTTCCCCTAGCTTAGATATGGAACCAACCCAGATGCCCCTCAGTAGATGAATGGATCAAGGAAATGTGGTATATATACAAAATGGAATTCTATGCCTCCATCAGAAAGAATGACATTGCCCCATTTGTTAGGAAATGGAAAGACTTGGAAAAAAATTATATTAAGTGAAGTAAGCCAGGCCCAAGGAAACATAGGTGCCATGGTTTCCCTTATTTGCAATTACTAGTATATGTCTGAGTCAAGCAGAAAAGGTCAGATAAGTTGATGTTAGGAAAATGAACCCTAAGATATGTATTCAAATGTTTTTTCTTTCATGTGATTGTTTCTAACACATTTATAAGATGATTTCTTTGTTGCTTTGTATGTCCCTCCCCCACAGTATAACCCCTGCTTTTACTGTATTTGATGTTGGTATAATTTGTGGAGGGGAAAGGAAAAAACAAACAGGTGGACCCATTGCAACAATGAGATGTACAAGTCATTATGTCGAAAACAAACTTTACAACTTTGGTGGGGGGAAAGGATGGGAGGAGAACTGGTTGGGGGGTGGGAGAAGGATGGGAAGGGGAAACAAAGGAGGAGGCTACAATGCTGATAAGAAATGTACTTATTATTTTGCCCATGTAATTGTAACCCTTCTGAACAGTATTTTCACAATAAAAATAAGAAGCAGAAAAACAGAGAATGAAATATTTGAGTTCATCAAGGGAAAGTTCAGTGAAAGAGGAGGATTTAGTGAAGAAAAAAGGAACAAAATTAATTTTATAGAAATAATAGAATGCCAGGAAAACTCTTAGAAGAAATCCATAATGTTTTTTGGACATTAACATGAATTTCTAAGTTAATACCATCCTGAGAGATGCTTCAATAAAAAGTAGGTCATGGTCTTTCTTCCATCCACACATTAAAAAATACAAAAGTAAAAGAGCTCAGTTCTCTAGTGAATCTGATGGAGTTATTTGAAAGAGTTAACTGATTTGCGGAGCTTGAATGCAACAAAGGATGTTCAAAGAATGGCTTCTTTTGGAGAAGAAATGACAGTTTGTGAAGCCATAACCATATGACATGCCTACTGTTACAATCGTGAGAGCCCTTGATGGGTGAGCCAGCTATAATCCAATTGAAACATACTGGCAGGACTTGTCTGCCACCTGATCTGCCTCACACAGGTTTTGTCCTCACACTGCTTCTTATTGGTTTCTATTTGGGGTGGTTCTTGTTGTTGGGGCGGTAATGTTGTCATTAATTAAATTTTTTTCTATCCCCAGTAGACTAGCTAATGTTTTCAGTAAGTGTTTTCTGTCAGATTTTTTTTTTTCCTGCAAGGAGGCTTTTATTTACTCCAGTGTGCTTTGAGAAAGTATCTGTGTTAGTTGCTGATTTTTATTTACTGTAATAAATATTAACTTTGCCCTTAAAAAACATAAAATCAGTGTTCTCAATATTCTGGTTTTTAGTTATTAGTTTTTAGGTTACATTTTATTAAGTGCTCATACAAAGGAGATACTATCCAGCAAATCAGTTTTGGAGTACCCTGTGCCTTGATGACTATCACCTGTTTGATCATTCCCACCCATCCCTTCCAATGCCAACCTCTCCACTCAATGCTTTCGTTTCATAGGGTATGAATATTGTGACTGCATTATCTCCCAATTATCTGACCTCTTGACCTTTCCTCTAGACCTTTCAAGTTCCAGTTTTCTAGTGTTCATTTTGTGGGACTGTGAGTTAGTTTTTCTAAGGAAATACACGTTTTGAGTTCTACCCTAAAAATGTCTACATTCACTAACATATTTGTATACACTTGCATATAACCCCATTTATGTTTTCTTTTATACTTAATTAGATCTAGCTTCCACGTATGAGAAAAACACATGCTTTCTTTGTTTCTCTGGGCCTTCCGTTAGATGGCAGTATTTTTTCCAGGTTCAGCATTTTTGTTTCATAGAACGTTTTGAAGTTATCTTTAAGTAGTTATATGAAGGACTTGCAATATAATATAATACATCGTGATTCATGTCACCCTTTCAATATTCTCATTCCCTGCTCTCAGTCTATCTGTTCTCTCACTTTTCTTAATTTTATAGGATATGCATTGAATGTTCCACCTCTTCTACGCTTCATTTGTCTACTCCTCTCCCCTGGATTACACTTAACCCTTACCTTCTTCTGGTGTTTATTTTGTTGAACATTGCCTTTGCCTTTCTAAGGGATTATACTATTTAAGTTCTCCCTTTAATATATCATATTTTAATTAATAAATTTGTATACACCTGCATACAGCCTAATATATTTATTAATAAGTTTATACGCTAATTTTAGCCTATACATGTGCGGAAAAACATGCAACCTTTGCCTCTTTAGGCCAGACTTTCTTCACTTAACATATTTTGCCCCAGGTCTTCCCATTTCTTTGCAAATAATACAATATCATGCTTTCTTATGGATGGGTAAATTCCATTGTGTATTTCTTGGTCTATTCATCCATTGAAGGACATCTGGGCTGCTTTTATACCTTGACTATGCTGAATAGTGCTGCGATGAGCACAGTTATGCTGTGTAATGTTTTTGGATAAATATTCAAGTAGTATTGGTAGTCCTATGTTTAGTTGTTTTTTTTTGAGAAACCTCCAAAATTCTTTCCAAAGTGGTTGAGCAAGCCAACCTTCTATTTAAAAATATTTTAAGCTTGGTATCAAACTTAAAAAGAATTAGACTATGATTAGATTACATCAGGTAAGGATATATATTCTAGTACACAGCACCTTACTAAGGGAGGAATCCTTGTTCCTTATTAAATAAGCAAAATATTTTTGATTTCTTTTAGTAATGTAAGTTTCTTTACATTTTCAGTTAAAAGTGGTTTATGTATCCTATAGGACTTAATTTTTAATTATCATATATTTATTAAAACAAGCAAGGTTTTTTTCCCTTTGTACCATAATATACAGCTAAAAGTCTTTACTTTTAAGAAAACTAGAGACCACTAGAAACTACTGAATCTGATATCAAACAATAAGCACAAGGCATGAAACTGAATAAGTGGATTTAATGAAACCAGTGACCCTGGGTTCCAAAAATCAATAGGTGTATTTTGCTGTCAGAGTTTATTTGAATCACAACTTTGATATTTCTTTTTACAGTTATGATCATGCTTGGTAAAGCTGGTCTACCATTAGATGACTTTACAGTATTCAAATATTTTCTAAAACATCGAATACAAATTAAGTATGTTCATATTTTATGACAATACTTAGCTCACTCTGCAGCAATCATTGTATTAAAATTTTAACCTATTCAAATAGTTCAATTCATGATTTCAAAATCAGCAAGCATCTCCAGCCTGTCAAGAATTCCTACTGGTTTAATTACAAGCAAAAACTATTCCTTGGAAGGTAAACACAATCTTATATAAATAAACGCTTCTGTTTTCTATATCAAAATTCTGGTAGAAATACTATATTTTCTGTCCAAACAATAGTGGCTACTTGGAAATACATGTTAGTTTACTATTTGGATGTACATGAAGGCTGTATTCAATGCCAATGTTTTATAAAATAGTTCTACATCTTAACAGATTAACAGATTTAACATCTTAACAGAATTAACAGATGTTCTTTTACTTATCTCCAACCAAACTTGGTTCCTATGAGACTTGAATTACCTTTTGAAGTGCATATATAGTTTAGATTAATAATTAGATTTGTAAAAATATGAAAAAATCCATTTCCTCTAAGATTAAACCCAAGAATAAGCAAACTATTTTAAGGAATTTCTGTAAGTAAATCTTTAAGTTGCTTATATAAATCTATGAATGATGATGTTTGTAAATATTGAGTTCATATATCTTTTTCTGGTTTGAGAAATATCCGTGTTCACACAGTAAATGCATTGCTAAGAACTTTAAGAGACAGAAAAACAAATTAAAGGCACAGTTCATGAACTAGTACTCAATTATATTTAGTCAATGAGTTTCAGTGTTACCAAATAAGATGATGGTATTTGATTCTATTTACATCTCTGCTATCAATATTAGTCATTTTCAAAGTAAAATTATCTTAGTTTTAGATAAGCGTACCTATTAGTACTTACTAGTGCGTTTTTGGTATAAGTTTTGCTAAATGTCTAGAGTTTTAATGTTTATTGGTAAAAAGTTATGCATTTAAATGTATCCATTTGGGAGAATTAAATAAAATTTATATTGTTTCATCTTCATGTTATTTCAGTAATATCTTTTAGCATTAGAGAAGTTTTTTGCATAACAAAACATAAAGCTTCCGAGGTCGATGGGCAGAGCTGGTGGAACCTCAGTATTGTTTGCACATGCTTTCGATGTGACGGTATAACATATAAAATAACATGTTTATTCAAAGGCTTAACAGTTTCATAAAATCTAATATTCTGTATTTCACCACCAGCTCAAAGTTTAGCTCCTATTTTCATGTATTAAATTTTCCAGTTGAGGCCTAGTATTTTTTAATTAATTTAACAAACAGTTAATCATTAAAATATAACCATAAATTGAGCATTAACTCATGAATGTGTGAATTGTTCTTTTCTTTGGAGGACCATAGCTTATATTCACTTTTAACATGGAACAGACATAGTTCATACGCAATTTAGATGAACTCTGAGTAGGAAATAGAAAGCATACACACCATCTGTGAAGGGATATCTTCAGCCCTAATTAATATGTAGTACATATTATAGCCAATTTCATTATTGAAGATAAGTTATAAAACATAAAGTTGAGTTTAATAAAAGAAAGCTAATTTAATAGGAATAAGAAATCATCTACTGTAACATTGTAGATAGTGCCTACGCTATTCTTTTTAGGAAGCATAACTAGGTTCCCTTTAAGTTAGAAAGGTGATGCAAGTGTGCTTACATGGAAATGGGAATGAGCCTCTAGAGACTGATTCTTAAATTAACCTGGTTATCAATCAACAAATATTTTTAGAGAACCTGCATGTTCTAGGCACATTGGCAAGAGTTTTTACAATGCAAACACTTGCAAAGTGGTAAGCACAGTCCTAAGTAAGCACTTAACACAATCTCATGCAGAACATCCTATTATATCCACTTAACAGATAACGAAACTGCACTTAAGTGATTTTTTTTCAACAGTATACTTAGAATTTTAATTGACGCAATCTGGTTGAGGGTATAGAGACCATCCTTTGCAAAACTGACACCAGAGGGATCACGGAATTTGGTGACCCTCTGGGGAAGCCACGGCACCAGTGAACACATCTGAGATACTGCTAGAGGGGTACACAGGGAGCGGGGAGCAGGCAGGATCCCCAGGTCACACCTGGAACTGACTTATATCAGAGGGGCACTGAAAGTCATGGAGATTTTTAAACTGGAGAGCATGGGAAGTAACATGACCAGATTGGATACAGTGTGCAAGACTGATGAGAGGGAGGAGAAGATGGAAAATGAGAGTTACAGGCTCTTTTTGTAGACCTGATCAGAGACAGTGTAGATCCAGATGAGGCCAGTGCTAGAACTATAAATGCATGATTGAACACTCATTTTTGGTGAGATGGAGAGAAATGGATTGTCTGGATAGGAATTTAAGAGCTAATATCAACAATGCCTAAAGTCAGATTAGAGGGGATCATGAAAGAAGTGCGATCGTCAGGGATAGCTTCAAATATTTAGCTAGTGTGGCAGATTGGAGATGGAGCATGCAGGAATGAACCTTTGTCCTACCCAGACTTCTACACAGAATGGACTTTTCCCGCCATTTAACTAAAATGCCATTCTTCACTCTGTAGGTCTTTTGAACTCTGCCCCTTCTTTACTCTCCTTCTGAACACTAGGACCACCTATGGTTATTTAAGGCCCTGTACCTACCTGTTTAGAATCTAGGTCATTGACTATAATGATAGTCCATTGACCACTCAGGGTGTCAACCACTCTCCTTCTGTTTTCTTGCAAGTCTATAGCAGTCAACCAACATTTATTTATTGGATAAATACATGTATGTAACAACCCTCAAAATATTTTGGATCATGGCAATTATGTCTATGGATGTGCTTCTTCCACAGAAAGCAACATGAAAAACACATGGGTAAATGCTAGGCAAGAGAAGAGAGTCAAGGGAAGAAAATGGAGTCAAGATTGTTAGAAGTGGTCAATGTGGTCTCTTCTTTCAAGAGGTGTGGTTATGGGATAATAAAGTAGATATAGGCAGTTAGAGAGAAAAGATATACAAAGAAACACTATATGAAGTTTGATACAGAATACAAAGATGGATCTTATGGACAATATGACAATGTCTTAGCAAAGAGAAAACTACACCTAGCTACAGAAATAAACAGTGGATGAAAGAACATGTCTAGTGTATGTCAGTGTTCCATTGTGTTAACAAAATACCCAAGGATAGATAAGATATAAATAACATATATAGAAGATATAAATAATACATATTTCCTAGCTCACCTTTTCAGAGGCTGAAAGTTCAAGATTAGACACCTTCCCTGTGTGTGGTGTCTGTGGAGGACCTAATGGTGGACGCCATCATGGCAGAAAATATACATGAGGATAGCTCACATGGAAAGACAGGGAGCATAGGAATAGGCAAGCGCCAATCCTGTAGCAACACTCTTGTAAGATTCTTGTGAGAGCTCATAGATTCCCATGAGTACTACTGTAATCTGTTTCTAAAGCAGAACCCCCAAATGACTTCTCACTAGACGCCACATCTTAAAGGTCTCAACAACCATACACCATGATACTGGAATCCAAGCTGCCGACACAAGGACTGTGTGGGGAACACTCAATATCCAAACACAGCAAGAAGTCAGAGAGATTGATGGAATCCTAGCATATCACCAAAACTATGTTTAGCTGGTTTAAGAGATTAGATCAAAGTAAATGCAACCTCTTATGATCTTCTAGGTCAGTAAAATTGTTTTTTCCCTCGTTTACTAAAAGAACATATTCATCATTCTGTCTCCACTAGTCAAGGATCCAACCCCAAAAGAAGATTTACAAAAAGACTTTCTTGATAGTTCTAAATATTTTTTAGTTCTTAAGTTCTTGTTTAAGTGCCCGGAAAACAATAGGTACTCAAAAGCTGTTAAGGTATGGAAAGCATCAAGTTACAGGTCTGGTGTGGTTTTTTTTATTTTTTTATTGTGAAAGTACTGTACAGAGGGGTTACAATTACATGGGCAAGATAATGAGTACATTTCTTATCAAGCATTGTAGCCTCCTCCTTTGTTTCCCCTTCCTATCCCTTTTGGTATGTTTTGACACTTGATCACCATTAGATTTCATTGGAATACAAAAGTTTGGAAATTTATTTTTCACTTGTTCTTATGTTAAAGCAACATTCTTCACAAGAAACAGCTTACTTACTCTTACATATTCTACATGTAAGCATTATGCCCGCCCACCTTTGGTCCTCAGCTCCAACCAGACCTGAGCTCCTCCCTGTCCTGGAGTTCCCACCATACAGCTGGCCCCTCCCTCTCTTCCCCCAGACCCACCTGGGCTCCCATCTACCTCTCTTCCTAACACCCAGACCCTGCTGCTACCTAGATAGTGTAGGCTGCCATGTGCTCTCTCTCTGGGGGAAATATGGCTCCTCTCATAAACCTTGTAATAATCTTTATCCTGTGCCTCCCTGCCTCTGGGTGGTCCCCTTGGATGGATGTGGTGGATCCTTTCACTACATACATACTTTATTAAAGATTATACATTTAAAGAGTATATACATATTTATGCTAAGATTTTAATTTAATTTAAGATAAAGTGTTGATATAACCCAGGTTGGTCTTCAACTCATGATCCTTCTATCTCTACCTCTTCTGTGTTGGGATTACAGACATGTATCACCATGTTTGGCTGAAAGATTTTGATGTGATGAACTTTAATTTTTGTACTCTCAGGCAATATATTTGTAACAAAAATATCTAAAGGAGCCCCGATTTTTAACAATTTTCTTCATAAGTGAGACAATCACTCTGTACTCTCTTTGAACTATTCCATATATATTCCTAAACATTGATTCATATAAAAACAACAAATATCAAAGTAGCTCTATTACAAACCTCTTCAACTGCTAGCAGAAAAAAATCTATGCTAATATAATATTGGCCAAATTAGATCATGATATGTGAGTATTACCAAACACTTCCTTGGAAAATCTTCAGGTGCTATAAATTTCATAACATAAGACCTACATTATATTTCAAAGATACCACATTGAGAGAGGACTTATAGCAGTTTTACTTAATATGATGTTATCACTTACCATATTAAATAATTCATATATCTAACAACAGCTTAAGAATGTTACACAATAGAAATCAGCACAGAATTGCACTGCATGGTAGATTTACTAGGTGATATAATCTAAAAAATAGTACACTATTGAATCACAGTGTTTTAATTTAGTTAGAAGACATTGAAAGTGAAATCATTTTCATCTTTAATATCTTCTTAATACCATATTGCAGGGAGAAAATGTGTAGCCTACCTTCCCAATATTTCTCAATTTCTTTATTAATCATCATATGTGCTTTTTCATTTAAGGGGCAAGGTAATCGTTTCAGAAATGAAATGGTAACAGTTCAAGAAAGAGGTAATTTAACATTTGATTAAATTAAAAAATTCATACTGCTCTCATTTAATAAGAATATAATTAAATTCATGTCTTTAAAGTTTAAGGTCTCTGAAGTCCTGAGCTCATTTTAATGTACATTAAAAATACCCAAATAGTAGATATTACTCAGGGCCACTGTATAACACAACTCTAGAGAACTATTCATATTAAAATTTTCGTTTATTTAATTTCCCTGTGTTTATAACTACTTCAAAAAATTTCCCTAATATTCCTTTAATATCATCACTAACAAATCATTATTTAAATGAGGGAAGGAGTAAAAGGAGAAAGAAAGAGCCTACGAGAATTAGCAAAGTGTACAATGTGTTTTGACTGCCACCAGTAGATGCATTTCCAAATGAGTCTCTCTAATGTTTTCCTACATCCATTTGGATCTTAATACCATGTGTATGTGTTATAAACCAATGCTATTGTCTCATTCAGCTGAGAGGCAGACATGGATCCCAGGACAATAGGGGTATTTTGTGTTGGATCAGGCTAACTAACATTAAAAATGTGTCTATGGCAACTGAGCCATCTGTTCAATGGTTGTTTTGAACAGACTCATTTTTCTCTGCTGATGTACCTGTGTAGCTCATTTCACAAAATGTACCAACACTGGTTCTGAGAACTCTCTAGGAAAAAAATACAAACCATTCAAATTCAATAGTAGTGGTAAGACACAGTAAAACCAATATGGGAAAACATATAATTATTACAAATAAAATAAGCCTAGTAATCAAGCAACTGTATTTTTCATTAAGGTCCAAAGGTCTCCAAAGTTCTTCAGAAAAGGTTGCAAACTCATGTCTAGACATGTGCTGAATGGATCTTGTATCTCCTTAAGGGGCAAAATCTATCTTATCAACCTTGCTTTAAGGGATTAACACTGTGGATTAATATTAGAATAAGCCTAGATTTTTGTTTTTCCACTGATACATTTTCATTAAAAATGATCGTCACTATGTATGAAGCCTCTCTTCCTTGAGCATACTGTAACTTACAAATACTAAATCAAGTATATGGATAATGACCTATTAGTAAGAATTTGTGAAGATGTCAAACAATAGATTGAAAGTATATTCAATTTGTGGAAAAATAAGGTATTTTTTCACTTCAGGTTTCACATTTTTTAGCTAGCAGTTTAGAAAATGAAGTACGTAGTTCTACCAGTACTAGATGATCTCAAACTTTAACATGGTACAGCAGATGCACAGTTTTGTTTTGTTTTTCTTAAAGTAGTTTAAAGTAGCTTAAAGATTTCTAAGGTGGTAAGAACTAATACAAGGAACAACTTTTTTAAATTCATGTGACAAGAGAAAATTATAAGGGAAGTCAGTCCAGATGTTATTTCTTTAATTTTTTACTTCACATCTCCTATTCCTTGTTTTAATTGGGATCATTGTAATTGATGTTATTTAGTATCTGCAAAGAGAAAGGCCCATGAGAGTCCCATTAGCTTTCTTGGGATAATAGGCAAAGGTAATAACTTCTCCTATTAGGCAAACAAAGACCGCGGCCAACTCTCATTTGGCTTGTCAGTGCCTTCCCGCCAGGATGGTTCTGGCATCTTGCTTGTGTAAGGAGCTGGCTGGCCACAGGATGAACTGTCAATAATGATGAGCAAGTTTTGAAGCCATTTCTTAAATATTATGGATGATGATGGTGATGATGATGATTATTCTGCTGAATGTATCCATCCTTTACTACCAAAAACTAAACGTATACACTCTCTTCCATGGGACTCCTCCAAGTCCTTTGTATTTCTGTCTCCAGTAAACTTCATTAGCACAGTGGAAAGAAATGACTGTTTAATGTGGTCATCTATTTCAATAGAAAATGCTCTGACACAGATGGCTTACATTTTGGGGGTATGTGAAACACAAGATTATGCAATCGACTAGCCACAGTTGACTGCAAAGTGCAATTGTCTGATGTACTTAAAATAACGATTTCCTAGCTTATTTGTAAAGCTACTTTTGCAGGTAATACAATGGTGTGATTCTGGATTTGGATGCACAATACCTTAATATTCATATTCAGTGGTTTCAGGGACAATGGATGCACAGCAGTGCTTGACAGTACTCTGGGCAGAAGGTGACAGTGCTGTCAGCTGCCTTTTGTTTTTTGTTGCCAAATAAAATCTGTTTTTTCACCATCAGAGCTCACCATTCCCATGGGGCAAGAACTTCAAATAGTCACAGGCTTACATTTTAAAACCATATATATTTTTCATAATATGGAAATTCAAGCAAAATGATTACTTAGTATCAAATCACAGGACAGTTCATATTATTAGCTACTTTTCCCCTGACTTGTTTGTGACCACTTTTGCCTTATTTTTACAAAATGAAGTAAACTCTTGCAAACACAGGTGTATTTCTACAAGTGAAATGCTCTGAAATTAAGTGTTTTTATGCCTTAATGAGAATTTTTAGGTCTTTCAGAATTTTTAGAACGTATGCTTGCCTAATCTTACCAATTCACCTCATGATGAGCTTACCTTGAGTGACTTTTGAAATAATTCCCACAAGTTTCAACAAGTTGCTGGCTAAAATTTTCATCTCTTCGAAATATACTATGTAAAAAGGACCGTAGAACCAATCATTTTGAATATAGTTGGCCAAAACATTATCATTACAGTAGGCCAATATTTGAGCTACACTTTTAGGTTACATGATTTGAAATGATCAAATTAGGAGCAACTTTTTTACAGCTATTGATTTCCCCCTCCTTTAATAGATAAGTTTGTGGGGGTTTTTCCACTAAATTCCTCTACCTATTTATCTTGTTCCCTACATTTGATTAAATTCCTTCTATATTACTCAGACAGAAGGAAGAAATCCTTTTTCTAATTATGACCACAAAGACACTTATTGAGGAACAATGTTGTGACTTTGTCACTTATGTGGGAGAGGTGGTGATATGTAACATCAAATGTTTCAAGTTAAATCAGAACCTTGAGTCTAGGTTGAGGAACTGGGACTCTGTTCATAAATTTTGCACAGGGAGACAAAGGTCATGAAGAAAAACATTTGAATCACACAGGTGTGTTCCACAAGATAAAGTTATACCCACAAAGAAAGCAATAGAAGGTTTTTTAGGGTCACAATCTTAAATTATAAATACTTTCAAAAAATATTCAAGGATGACTGGATTTAAGACTTGAACATTTTGTTAACCTATGCACTTATTTTACGAAGTGACAAATGTTTATTTTGTCTTTTTTTTTGAAAAAGTATATTTGTGAAAGTTTTAGGATGTATTTATTTTAGTAGTAGAGGGTTTAAAAGTAGGGAGGAATGTAGGAAATAGGAGTTAAAGACACCCTGGATAATCCTTTTAAACTGAGATTGTAATTACTACCCATAGACTACTGTAGACTTTCTTGGCACTGCTAAAGACAAGGTCACTGGCTAGAGCAGTTGCTGTTCCAGTGTGTGCAGCATAGTCTTGGGTTAACTCAGTATCTCATACCACTTACATGCTACTTCTGATCTTTAAGCTTCACCTGTCTCCTGACCTTTAGCATGTTGTCTGTCTGTCTACCACTTGTATCATATTCCATGTAAGCTCTAATACAACCAGAAGTGCTCAGCTTCATCCTTCCTGCTTATATCTCTCAACCCTGTCTTGTTCTGGGGACTGTCTTGTTAAATGAGGTTATGTGATTTGCATGGTTGCCATGTAGGAGCAACTGAAAGGTAAAGAGCTGGCCTACTGTAGGGTGATACTTTGACCAAAGGTATGTCATGACCAAGATGTCATGAATCCAATTCTTGTGTTTTTCTCCTCTTGGAGTATCTTTCCACAGATACTATTTAGATGAGAGCAACATTGGTTCAATAGATGAGCAGAAATTTCTCTGATTTCTGCTTTTCTGAGGTGTTACTCCCAAAGAAGGAAATGAGACATAAGTTCTTGTCTCCAAACTTTCTTTCTGTAACTCAGGTTAAAATATACGCTACTAACAAATATAGAAAACCCAAAGGAAATACACAGTGACATTTTTCAATATTGCCAATACTCTAAGAATCTGCAAACCATATAAATGGGCAAAGTGCTGCTTTCTGAAGCTACAGGAACAGTATGAAGAGAATTATTGATGCAACCAAATTTTCTGAAATAGGCAAGTATCCTCTCTCCCTTGTTCTGTGTTACAGAGTAGTGATAATTACAACCTTATGAAATTAACTCAGAATTTGGTTGTGCTCATCATAATCAATTTTCTATGACAGCAAGGACTTTACTTCAGAGATATACATAAACCATATTTTGCCAATAAAATGCTAATTGTTTGATTTATGTAAAGCCTCATGTCACTCCCAATAATTGACTCTTAATGTACTATGCACATCGGAAGGTTGCATGTGGCAATGTTCAGAAGAAGTTGAGATGACAGATAGCATTTATTTCCTTATTTATTTGTGTAATTTATAGCCTATCTTGTTTCAGGGAAGGATTTATGACAAATGATTAGAAAAATGCTATTATGATCACCCAGAGACTTTTCAGAGAAAAGACTTTGACTAGCCTATGATTAAACTAATATCAAAATCAAAACACACACAGTATGTCTATGCCAAATGGTTAAATGATTCCAGGTCAAAACAAACAAACAAAAAGAATGAGTGAAGGGGAAGGAAAATGTTTTTAAATGTGGCTTATCTCATGGTGTTTCATATCTGTGCAATGAACACTGAGTTGAATCCTTCTAAACTCAATAAATGCTAACACATATGTACATACTTGCAGTGTATGGTTTCTTATTGCCATCATGTAATTAGGTTTAGAGTAGAGGAAAAATGAAAAAAATTAGGGTCATAGAGGCTGAGGGAAAAAAGTAAGTGTATAATCAATCATTCTTGAGAAATCCCTCAATTTCTGAATTCCCTGCTATAAATAACTTCTTTTTGACATGGTCATCTCACCCAAATATAGATCAGAATTTAGGAATGTTTCAAAATGACCTGATGACTACTTGAAAAAATTATTTTGCAAAATTTCTATTATGTTTACTATAGATAAAATATCCTTTTTTACTGTCACCTTCAACTCAATACCCCTTTCAATTAAAACATTTTTTTCTGTTGCTGACAATGATCTCAATTTTACTGAACTTTGATTACCTTGAAAGCACTATTTAACAAATTAATCTTTGTAAAATGACATAGACTCTTGTATATGTAGGTCAGTAAATATTTCCTGGCTAATGGATGAATTTTGCTGGACCTTAATCAGCTGTGCATTGCTTTCTTTGAGTAGGTTAATAACTAGTCTAAACTCAAAGTTGAACAACTAAGGATAAACCATGCAAAATTTAAACATAATTACTGTTTGAAAGCCACGTTAATGTAGGTTAATTTCCAGATACACCTAACTTTCAGAAGAATTTTTGGTAGAGAAAACTGCTGCAAAAACAAATTTTAATCAGGTGCTTGTGCCATGTATTATTAATAATTTCTTACATTTTTACTTCTCATGCTGAAGAATTTAGACAGGTTTCCTACATAATGGGCATATTCAAAAGTATGTTTCTTCCCTTGCTTCTTATATCTTCTGGCTTTGTTTTTCACTTCAGTGTTATTTGAATCTTTATAAATTTTTTGTATAAAATTAAAAAATATATATAAGCTGGACACCAGTGGCTCATACTTATAATTCTAGCTACTAGTCTGAGGATCACAATTCCCAGGCAGGAAAGTTCATAAAACACCAAAAAAGTGAGAAGTGAAACTGTGGCTCAAGTGATACAGTGCTAGTCCTGAACAAAAGAAGATTAGAGACAGCACTCAGGCCCTGAGTTCAAACCATAGGACCAAATACACACACACACACACACACACACACACACACACACACACACACACACACACGCACACACACACACACACACACACACACAATTTATAACTAGAAAATCAGGGCAACAGCGATACTCACAAGACAATATGTTGGAAATGATCTGTACAACTGGGGGTGGGGGTGGGAGGAGAGAAAGTGGGAGAAAAATGAAGGAGGGGTAATGAGTTCAACAACAAACGTGGTGACTAGCTTACTTATGTAACTGTAACCCTTCTGTATAGCACCTTGGCAATAAAAGTTAAAAAATAAATTAATTAAAAAATAAAGTTCATTGAGACATTTTAAAATAAATAAAATAGAAAATCTTGATAAGGTGACAGAGGGGAAGATAGTAAAGGGGGAAATGATAATATCTATTTAATTACTATTATCTAGCTATCTATTTATTTATTGACTGTGTCAGTCCTGGGGATTGAATTTGAGGCCTGGGCACTATCTCTGAGTTTCTTTTGCTCAAGAGTGGCATTCTACAACTTGAGATACAGTTCCACTTCTGTCTTTATTTATTTATTTATTTTGGAGTGTATTGGAGATGAGAGTCTCACAGACTTTTCTTCCTGGACTGCCTTTGAATTGCAATGCTCTGATCTCAGCCTCCTGAGTATCTGGTATTACAGGTGTGAGCCACTGTGCCTGGCTGGGTATATATTATTTTTTAATATTCAAATGGAAGACAAGTAGTTTGGAGGCTACTTACAATGGGCAAAGATGACTATGGCAATTAGCAACTCATAGAGAGCA
The DNA here is from genome assembly GCF_024711535.1 of Dipodomys merriami. NCBI lineage: Eukaryota > Metazoa > Chordata > Mammalia > Rodentia > Heteromyidae > Dipodomys > Dipodomys merriami. Next base: position 23,045,069 of record NW_027202270.1, on the reverse strand, counting down.
GGTTTCATTGTGGTATGGAGATAATGACAAAATAAGTATTTTAAAGAAAATGATTGTTCATTGAAGTTATAAACTACTTTGTTGACTGGCAACTTTTGTACAAATACTTAAACATGAAAATATTTTTTTAAAAAATAAGGGAAATAATGTACCAAGACTCAAAAGAGTCTTCTCACTGGTTAAGCTAGCTTATTCTAGCTCCTACCTTCTAATAGGTTATAAACTTGCTTCTCAGAATTTCTAGACAAATCTGCACATTCGAAGTATGCAATTGCACAGTTTTAGACAGTTTCTGGCTAAATGTAAATATTGTGGAATATTGACTGACAGGGAAAAATTTCTGAACACTTTATCTTAGATTTTATTTAAGTAGTATTGATCCTGAAACTTTCTAGTTTGTCTTCAATCCCATATTTTCTCTTTTCCCCTTTCTACTTGTGAAGGGAAAAGTTAAGAACCTAAGATTATAATGGAATAAAAATTCATACATAAAAATTGGATTGCTAATGGAGGTAATCTACCAAAATTTTTCTTACTGAATTCTAGTCCAAGACAAGATTGGGCAAATCAGAAATTATGTATTCATGCTAAAATTATCCCAGTAAAAGGAATTAAAAGAGGCTCACAGTCTCAGAGGAACTATGCTTTTCCATTACATTCTGGAAAACCCTTGTTTCATATTTATTTATTTTTTCCCTTTTCTTTTCTTTTTCAGGTCTGAGACTGGGACTAGAATTAGGAAGCTGATATTTAGCTCCTTGTTAAGCATTCTACTAATTGAGACACACCTCCTGCCCCATTCCATAGTTATTCTAGACCTGAAAAAGGAGAATGATGTAAGGGGTGATATTGATCTAGATGTAGCATACTCAGAACTCAACATGTGGAATTGTAACTTCTTTGTACAATTACTTAATAATAATTGTCTTTTAAAGAAAGAAGAACTAAAACAACAATAAAAAAGAGCTAGAATGTCTGGCCATTTGTTTCAAGGTTATATATACAAACAAAGAAGCTGTTTGTTTAAGAGACTCATTTTTCTGCTGCCTTGTCAACTGCACACAGCAAAATCACCGATCTTGCAATTATTTCCCTTCTCTGGATTCCTATAGCAAGTGTTACAGGTGCTAGATCAGAGTGGGCCTTCCAAAGCTCACAGTCTCTCTTAGCTTCATTAATCTAACTGGCAGCGATCCTCATTTAGTATTATCCAGATGGCAAAATTAGGACTGATAATTTGCTCTTTGGAAGCTGAACTGCGCTGATGGGTCAGACAGTATTTCCCAAAGTTTAGTGGACATAGAAAGCAGCTGGGAGCAATTTAAAATGCAGATTATGGAACCTCCATATGCAAAGAGATGATCACTCTTCAAATCTGGGCAAGTTTCAGCATTTTCAAACAAGTTTCTCCTCCTCTCTCTCTGGCAGAGCTTTGCAGGAAGTTGAAGAGTGGAGTAGTGGCCCAACCTCCATGAAAGCAAAAGTTTTACAACCTCCAATGGCCTTCTGGACAATAAAGGATCTAGTCCCTTTCCCTCTCTGACCTCATCTTTCATGACTCTCCATTCACTCATGTTGCCTCAGCTGTACCAGACTCCGTGCTGTTCCAAACATAGAAGAGATGCCACCTCAGGAGCTTAGAAAGCATTCCCACTAGTACAGGGTTCTTTCCTCAAATATCAGCCTGTTAAGCTCCTTTACTTCCTTTAAGCCTTATCTCCGATGTCACTTTCTTAGAGCTATCTTGACCAACTCAAGTCACAACCTTTTCCTATATTTCCTCTCCTTTCTTTTTCTCCTGAGCACTTGATTTATTATTTTACTCCAATGTTGCTAATAGAAGATAAGCTAGATAAATTAGACTTTATGTTTCTGCCTGTTTTGTTCATACATATGTGCTTAGCACCCAAGGCCGGACCTGCAAAAAACATTGCAAAGACTTACCAAATACTTATTAAACATATGAATTAATAATAAGAAGGGATTTTTCACAGGGTTCCGTGATAATATAGTCTTCCAAACAATGGACACGTTCCACAAGAAGTTATTGTGTCAGAAAAATGTCATTGAAAATATGACCAGAGTTTTCCAAATTTATCAGGCTCAGAAGTACTTTATCAAAAACTCAAAAGGTGACCTGTGAGGTGTAGAAGGAAGATAATTTGTGCAGTTGTACTAAATACATTGTGTAATATGACCAAGCATATCATTAAAATGGGAAGAATTAAAATCAATTTTTTGTCATTATTATCAATATTATCTTGGTCACTAAAAGAGATCAATAATCCCAATGTGATCAGTAAAATCTCTATTGATTCTCTATATAAAAAAGAAAATAATAGTAAATATTTTCCTCACCTTACATAATTTTTAGAATGAGAAAAACCATCATTGGTCTTTATATTTAACAATTTAACCTGATATTACAGCTGATGAAGCCCCATGTTGATTCTGGGACTTTGCCCTGTCAGTAAGTATGATACAAGAAGAGGCTGGATAAGTATTTGCTTGCTGATGCTTGTACTCCTGAAAGCCAGCTGTCATGCTGTGAAGACTTGAGCTAGATTCCCCACTGAAGAGAAACCACATGGAGCCCTCCACATGAGTCAAAGACTCATGGCTGGAGGTAGCAGGCTGTTGTAGACAGTCTGGTCCTAGGGAAGTTCTCAAAGCAATATAGGAGGGTCCTCAGACACATACCACAAGCAGGATTTCCTCCTAGCTAAGTCAGTCAAAGAAAGAAATCAAGAGAAGTGATAAAGTATCTTACTACATAAATTTTGAGATGGATTCTAACGTAGCAGCAGATAAGTATAATCATTAGATTTTTCAAAATGACATCAGAGTCCCCAAGGGACTTAAATGCAAGAGGAAACACAATAGAATGACAAGGCCTTCCTGGAACCTTTACAATAAGATCAGTTATTCATTTATTTCATTTATATTCAAAATATAAGTGATAGGGCTGGGAATGTGGCTTAGTGGTAGAGTGCTTGCTTAGCATGCATGAAGCCCTGGGTTCAATTGTTCAGTACTACATACATAGAAAAAGCCGGAAGTGGTGCTGTGGCTCATTTGGTAGAGTGCTAGCCTTGAGCAAAAGAAGCTCAGGGACAGTGCTCAGGCCCAGAGTCCAAGCCCCATGACTGGCCAAACCAAAACCAAAACAACAACAAAAAAACAAAACATGATAACAAATACCTAACTTATCACTTATTCCCATGAAGAATCCCAAATGGTGCCATTTCATGCAAGCCACGATATAATTAACATCCATGTAGGACCCAAAAAGAAAAAGTTGTACATAGAAACTTCCTATTGGATTTTTCTAAGGCTTTGCCAGTTAAGGGTAGTGAGTGTGCCTCTAGAGAAATTCTGAGTTTTTCTTCTGTAACTTAGAGTAGTCACCCCTCAGTGGGAAGTCTATTGTTAATGATTAGGACTTCTGAAAGGGAGCAAATCCTTTAGATTTACCAGTGGGGATCTGTACCTTGGTGAATAGGCTGTATTACTGAAATTTCAACTGGGGTCTTAATCAGTTCTGTAGCTAAGTTCAGAATAATCAAAGGTCATATATATATATATATATATATATATATATATATATATATATATATATATTGCTGTGATTTATTGTATAATTCTGGTCCTGTTTAGAAGCATTCTGTCTTTCAGCTGGCAAGAAAAAAAAATGTTGGGGGGAAGGGAAGTGAAGCAAAAAAAGTAAAGTCCCTGTGAAAGTACAGGCAGTCACAGGAAGTTTTATTCTCATTTGGAGAGAAATGTTCTTGATTCTGAAAGAGCATTGACCTTTATAAAAGAGATATTGCTAACCCTTTATGTGAAGTCTGTGTCCTTCCAGTTAGCATTGTTGTTCAACACAATAGCTTTTACTTTCTAAGCAGAGAGGTTGGGAAGCCTTTCAGTGTAACATGTTTTCGTTAAAAAAAAAACAGCCAAGGAACAACATTCAAAGATATAGTAAAATATGAATGAATTTTTTCCAAATTTGTGGTAAGCATCCTTGTCATAATCATTAAGAATATGAGATGATAAGGAATTAATGTCTTTGAACCTACAACAGGATGCCAACTAGATTCTTTGGTACTGACCTCAGAGCTGATCACCAACTCAATTTCAAAAATATGGGAAAGCTGAATTCACTATTCATGAGACATTATGGAGTAGATTTTTTAAAAGTGATGATATGAAAGATACACACTTATGACTAATTAGTAAACTAAATGAACTCAGTGAATGGATGAAAAAGTATCAGAAAGATGCTGGGGTTTATAAATTTTATTTACAGTAATCCTTCCTATATAAAATCATCAAATGAGAATACTTTAAAAGTTCTGGGTATCTTCAGGTTCTAATATTCTAATATGCATGTGCTGTATTTCCCTCAGAAAATCTCCCACATTGCAAACAGCAACATTCTCTTTTCTACCTTCTCTATTTCTTTTGGTCTCCCTTTCTCTCTCATTCTCTAGTGTTTCATTGCCTAAATTCCTCTCTAAAATAGAAAGTGCTAATGCTTATAATTACTTTTTGGATCAAAAGAAATTAGTTTCTGCAGGTGCAAAATATTCCATGCTATATACTGGGACCTTTGGGTGGATCAAAGATTTGACTCCAATGTCTTATATTAATAATTATTCGAGAACTGATTTCTTTCAAGCAATCAAATCCAAGAAAACTAACCTTGCACTTATATAATAGAGACACTAAAACTATGAGGTTTTGTTTAATAGTGATATACCTATTCTGGAACAAAAATGAACAATTCTGGAAAGAATGAAAAATTCTACAGAATAACCATTAGTTGGGAATCAATAACCGGTTTCCTCTTCTAGCAAATTTTCACTCACTTATCTGTTTCCTTAAAAACAGGAATTCTAGTTTCCAGTTTTTCTACTCACTAGATTCTTGTGAGACTTACTGTGGCTTGCAAAAGCACAATGAAAATATAAATCAATATATTGTTTTTAGGAAGAGCCAATCTTTGTTTTCTATTTAAAATTATACCTGCTGGTCTTCATCCTCACATTGTGTCTATCTGGCTACAACAGTGAACTTTACCTTTGGAAAGACACTGTAAAAATATCATTTTGGGATGTAAAAATCCCCAAAGAAAATACACTAAACAAAGAAAATTTCTAGTTATGTAATATAAAGTAAGGAAGAAGACTCATCATCATGCTGAATATCTTCTAAGAGTTTTTTTTTTTCCTGTCCTAGTCCTGGAGTTTGAACACAGAGCCTCGGCATCATCCTTGAGCTTTTTGTTCAAGGGTGTCACAATACACAGCCTATGTCTACTTTCAGCCTTTATTAGAACTTAATTGGAGATGAGTGTCTCACTGAGTTTCCTGTCTGACATGGCATAAAACCTTGATCCTCAGACCTCAGCCTCCTGTGTAGCTAGGATTACAGGTTTGTGACATTGGCATCTGGTCTGAATATCCTTTAAAGTTACATCACAGACATATCAGATATAATGCTAGCACAGACACTGGAGATGCTAAATCCCTTGTAGAAGTTGTCAATTCCAACTCAATCGGAAAAATATGATCCTTAGAGGTGATAAGACTTTAATCAAGTCCTGTGGTCAGAGAGTACAGAGTTTTCCAAAGTACCTGTGGAAATTTGGCTAATGTATCTGTTCAAGTGAGTGGAAATTCAAGATATATTTTATTTGGGGGAGAAGGAAAACACTATGCTGGCCAGATTGTATTCTACTATAGGAAGAGGAGATCAAAGGCTGGCCTTCAGGAAAAGGAGACAGCAGGTGCAGCAAGGTTGCTGAGGTACCAGCCTATGGGGGGGAATTGTTAGCCAGATGTGACACACAGGACTAAGAGCAAGTGGAAAGGAAAGAGCAGTGTGACAGACACCAGCATTATGCTCGTAGGAAACCTATAGGAAAACCTAGGAGTTACAGACACAGAGGAGTAACTGTCAGGAAAAGTGTCTATCATGATATAAGGAAATTGGAGACATGTCCCTGAAATCTGCAAACAACAACTCAGATGAAGTGACTTCTTTAGAGAGCAACCATCCTTCATGCCTAAGAAGGACTTACAAACAGGAAACGCTGAAGTGGGGTTGGTATTTTATACTCTCAAAAATAGAATACAGTAGAAGAATAGCACTGTGGTGTTTTCATTATCAGCCTTAGGATATATGAGAAATTAACAACAACAAAAAAGCAACCAAAACAACCATGACAGCAACAAAAAAACCCTCTGCTGATTATTTTTTTCTTTTACAGAATATGTATGTATATTTTCTTCTGACTTAAATCCTTAAAGGTGGAGAGTCCTATGTTTCATGTACAGCATTGTCAACTCATCTGGCAGAGATGAGAAAACTGACAGTCCTCTGGAGGGCCGCGTGCAGAAGTCTGGAACAGGAGAGACCTGATCCCGCATATAATGAGAGCAAACAGAGCTGGGAGGGAAAACTGCTTGCCTGGCCCCTCAGACAAAGAAGCCAGCAGCAGCTGCCTGCCTGTCAGCCTTCTGCCTCTGCTTTGTGGCCTTACTTCTTTGTAACAGCAGGCGCAACATGAAAAGGCTACTGTAAACTACAGTTAGGTCAGGGGCCAACGGGGCCATTGTGTAAATATGTTCATTTATTTACCTATCTGTGCAACATTTATCAAGAATTTGCCGTGTGTGGGGGTACTTGGGCAATGTGTTCAGCATGTCATGGTAAATAAGATATACTTCTCTCAAGGGAAGGCTTCATAGACTGGAAGAGTCAGTCAAACTGTAAACAAATAGGTAGAAAGGAGTTATACATGTATATCCCAACCCAGCTAAAATGTTGGTCCTACAAACATGCTGGTGCACAGAGCAAACTTTTCAATTTATAGATATATAAATGCCTGTGCCTGTCTAGAGTCTTTATTCCTACAGCTTGAGTAAGATGACCTGATAAAGACGGAGGATTTTGACCTTGTGCCTAAAGTTGATCAGCACCTAAAGTAATTCAAATTAAATAAAAAGGAATTAGAAGCCAGTGGCTCATGCCTATAATCCAAGCTACTCAGGAGGCTGAGATCTGAGGATCGTAGTTCATAGCCAGCCCAGTCAGGAAAGTCCATGAGACTCTTATCTCCAATAATCCACTAGAAAGCTACCAGACCCCAGTCCCCAGTTAAGTGCTGAAGTCTTACAAGGAAAAGAATAGTAGTAGTGTCTCTAGTATTTGGGCTTTTTGATTATATCTTCTGCTCTGATTTACCACAAAGTGGATTAACAGATATAAAGCCAAACAATTGTTCTCATTTAAAATCAGAAAGCTGATATTCTGTCAAAGAAGAAAAAGACCCACCTCACACTTGGACCAAATGTAGGAAAATAAAACTATGAATCAGCAATACGTTGTAGTTTCTACTTTTACCTATGTATTTAAGCCTTGATACCTCAGGTTCCTATATGAATGAATGGATTTTGTGGAGATGCTTGGGAACAAATGCAAACATTATGCATGGTCTTTGCAGTGCTGGAGAATTGCAGACCATCATTTACCAGAACAGCATATTGCAGACCTGACTGCATGCATCAGTCCTCTCTGGATTCTGTTTTATTTTCTTTTCCAGTTTGGGTAATCCCTATATTTTGCATTCCTACATGATGCCAATATTGTTGATCTATGTATCACATTTGGAACAGTAAGATTTGTAAAAACAGATTGCCCAATTGTAGTTCCCAAAAATGACTGCAAAAGCTATCTTTCATGCTATGTGCTCTTTGGCAAAGTACACTGGTAACTGCTATCAGGAGGTGGAGTAGAATCTACTTCTGCATCTTGAAATATAAAGGACATCCATGACTATAGAGAAGTAGACTGTGGTAAAGAGGGGCCAATTTATAGCCCTTAAATAGACTGGCAATGTTAACATCTGGACTCTGGAATTTGGATGAAAGAGGAAAGAACAGAGAGAGAGAGAGAAACAAAGAGAGAGAGAGAGAGAGAGAGAGAGAGAGAGAGAGAGAGAGAGAGAGACAGACAGACAGAGACAGACAGAGACAGAGACAGAGACAGAGACAGAGACAGAGAGACAGAGAGACAGAGAGACAGAGAGACAGAGATAGAGACAGAGGCAAAGACAGAGACAGAGACAGACACATTCACAAGCAGATGAAAAGCATGAAGGTAGCAGTGATGCAAAGAAAGGAAGCACACCGGAAGTAAATGCTCAAAACCCAAGTGTCACTGTGTGGGTCAGAGAAAATCTTGTTCAAGCCTTTCCTGAGTTTCTAATGCAAAAAATCTGAGCAAAATTAAATGGTTGCTTAAGATTCTAAATTGTTGGCTATATTGCTATTTATCAATACAAAAGTAAATAAGGATTCATACAATTTAAATGAAGTTAAATGTGCAAGCCAGTACTTTAATACTATTTGCATTCAATAAATGCTCTCCCGTTCAAATATACTACAAACAAAGAAATGAAGAATTCATGTTCTTATGGATATCATAACGGATGAGGAATATTATTACAGATGATAGATAGATAAAATGGTGTATTGTGTCAAATATTTTGTCAAATGTTTTATATGCTCATAACCTTACATAAAGCTAGTTTAGCTTAGTAGTGTAGGTACTTCAAGTTAACCCACACTTTTCAAATGAGGACACATTGAATAAGAGAACTTCAGGACTTGTCCATGACTCACAGTTAGTAAAACGTAGAACTTGAAGTCAAGGGTGTCTAATGACAGAGAAAGTACATAGGCTAAGGACCCAGCGGAGAATGATATTTTATCAATAACTTTCTTAAAGGAAATTCTTGAAGTTAGTCTTGAAGGAGATGTAGAAAGCAGAAAGGTGAAGAGGTTAGGAGTGAGTGAACTGTTTCAATAAGAAAGGAAGCAGATATAGAGGCTGAGTAAAATCTAAGCGTGGCACTTTGATGATCAAGATGGTTGAGTAAAGTAAGGTACCAATAGACAGTTCTGGTATGGTGGGCTTCATGCTACAAAGAGCCACCATATGTTTTCCAGTTGAAAAGTAAATGACTTCTGACCAAACTTGTATTGTAAAAGATCATTGGCTTTGGTGAGGGTAAATTGGTATAAGTTAAGGCTAACAACACAGACAAGACAGGGTCTTGTCCTAAACTAAAAACTGGTCAGAAGAAATAAAAATATTGGTCCTAAAGATTTTTCTGGTGACAATACCAAATATCACATGTACCAAAGCATCAACAGCATTAAGTAATATCCATTATTTTTTATTATGGAATGTAGTAGATTGAAACATACATCCCCCACATGGCTGTAATCCACGAATGTTACTATATATGTTGGTTCAAAAGGGACTTTGTAAATGTAATTAAGTGAACAATCATGACATGAGGAAATTATCCTTGATAATCTGGTGGGCTCTAACTATAATTGCATGCTTTTTAAATATGATAGAGGCAAAAGGAGATACATGTAGTATGAAGATTTATAATGAAATTGAGATGAAAGCAAAGATTAAGGCTACAAGCCAAGGAAAGCTGGCAGCCACTAGAAGCTGGAGGAATGAAAAGATGAATCTTCCCTGAGAGTTTCTGGAAGGAGTATATTCCATGCCAATATTTTGATTTTAGCAAAATGATTCTCATTTTAGATATCTGGCCTCCATTGGAAATTAAGTGTCATTTGTTTTAAGCCGCTAGTTTGTGGCAAATTGTTACAGCACGCACAGAAAATCAACAGTGTTTCTGTGAAAAACAGCCTTCTGGGATACATAAATGAAGTATGAAAATATTTGCTTTTATTTTTCCTAAAAATGTTTTTACTTTTCTATGACGATTAGATAGAGAGCCCTTTCTCAAGTTACTCGTTGTGTTTGAAGGACAATAAACCTTGTTTATGTTTGCTTGTATAATCTAAGAGAGGACATAGATTTATAGCAAACATAAGCTTCTGTAAGCTCTGTTACTACTTAGATTTCATGATCAAATGAAACTCAGAATATGGTACAGAAGGAAACAACTGACTAATGTTTATCAATTCTGAAACTGAAAAACTGTGGTAGCATGTGACTGTCACACTGTCACAATGTCAGAGATGAAGACATTTTTCAGATCTTAAAAGCCAAAAGTAAGAAGACCATGGAGAGAGATTCCTATTGAGGAAGGTCTTGGGTTAGAGAGAATCCATGATCCTCAGCATTTTGTTTCTAGGGAGCATAAGCTTTTCTCTTCTCTTTGTAAAAATGGAAGAAAAACTGACTTTATTTTTTATATAAGTTGGCAAGCACCTATTTTACTCTATCTCCCCTACTTCCTTTCTTATGAAGTATTATTTTTTAATCTGGATTTTATAATGCTGCCTCAGAGGTGGGGATGCAATTAGAGAGGCCAATATAGTTACTGTGTTAGCATTCTATTACTGTAACAAAATACCTTAGATAATATCATCTTACAAAGAGGAAAGGTCTATTTTGCTTTATGGTTCCAGAGGTTTCCATCTGGGTTTAGTTGGTTCCTTTGTTGTTGTGTTCTGTATGGGGTAAGAATATTATAAAGAGCAGCATGTGCTGGAGGAAAGCTGTTCATCTCATGCTCTGGAGGAAAGACAGAAAGGAAGTGAGAGAGAATGAGGAGGGAGGAGGACAAAGAAGAGCAGGAGAAGCAGAAAGAGGAGAAGTCAAAAGAGGAGGCAGGGTTTCAATATATCCCTCAAGGTCACAGACCCAGTGACATAACTTCTACGGAGTCTACTTCCTAAAGGTTCCATAACTACCATTGGCATCACAGACTGGCAGCCAAACTTTCAAATTATGGGCAATAGGGGGACATTTAACATCCACATGATATATATAGAGAGAGATATATGATATATATATATATGATATATATGATATATGATATATATATGATATATATACATATGTAGATGTGTATATATGTGTGTGTTTACATATATACACATACATTTATATATATGTGGTCTAGGATACCTGATAAAAAGTTTGTTAATAATTAATAAATACCTATCATTGCAGCTAAGTAGAAAATGTAAGTCAGAGAATAAGCTACAAGAAACTCTACAAGCCCAACAGGTCCCCCAAATCCTTCTCCCCTAAATAAAATCCAAGGTAAGGGGGTAGGAGAAGTAAATTTCAAATGCCAATGTAGCTGGATCTTGGTGTCCAAATATTTAATGAAACCTTATCCTGGATGTATTAAACTGTGAATAGGTTTTGTGTAATATTTCCAGATCTATTACATTTTATAATAAAAATTCAAAAGTAACTAGAAGAGAATAATAATAGTCAAAGTCTATTAATAATAGTTAAATCAGGGAATAATTGCCTTGAACGCCATAAACTCTCTTAAGGTTTTAAGTATTAAAGTTCAAAAGTAACTTTTTATTGCATAACATTTTCTCTTGCCTCTGTGGAACAACTGACCTATGATTTATTGGAAGAGAAGAATGATACAATAACAGTGTAAAACCTTTTTGCATAATGCTGTCAAAGAATAAATTCAAGGGACTATTCATGTGATATGAGAAAGCAGTTCACAGTTGGTAGATTAGACGTTATAAATCAGATAGGCAAACGTCCCTTGAGCAGTGCTAGCTAAAGCACCTTTTAGCTTATGAATTCTTGGCAGTCAAGGCCAATAGGAAGCAAGACCTACCATGGAGTTTCAGCAAATCACATTCAGCCAAAGAAAGAGATGCCAACCACATAAATGTGATCATTAGAAAACAATCAATAAAAGCTAGAGAGTGAAAAAAAGCAAGGTCTTAGGAAATAATGGTATCTACTCCCCAACCTGTATTTATACCTACATTTGTATTCTATGGTTAAAAACATGCACGTTAGCACCCAGTAGAGATACACGCACATTTCTGTCTGGTGCAGCAGACAAGTAAATGGAATCAGTCTATCAGAAGCAGGTGCATCTCATATCATCTGAATACTTTCTCAAATTCATCCTCTGACAACTATTATATAAAAAAATTCACTGTTATTGTATTATTTTTATATTCTAATAAATCATAGGTCAGTTGCCCCACAGAGACAAAGTGAGATGTTATACAATGAAAAAGTTACTTTTGAACTTTACTATTTAAAACCCTTAGTAAATTTATGGCTCTCAGGGCAATTATTCTCTGATTTCAGTTAGATTTTACTTTAATAGCTTATGACTATTACCCTCCTCTAGTTTTTTTTGAGTTTTAATTGTAAAATAAAAGTCTAGGTACCCATCAGCAGATGAATGGATAAAGAAAATAGGTAAATATGACAAAAACAAACAATAAAGAAATTTGCTGAGCCACTAAGCATGTCTAGGTTAAAATTTGAACAGCTGGAAGCTGATATCAAGGAAAGAATGACAATGTAAGTTGAATACCTATTGAAAGAGATCTGTGTTTATTTTTTCTCTTTTCTTTTTTGTTGATTGTGGGGCTTGAATTTGGGCTCGGGCACTGTCCCTCAGCTCTTCAGCTTAAGGTGGGTGCTCTACCACTTGAGCCACAGTGCCATTTCCAGCTTTTTGGTGGTTAACTGGAGATAAGAGTCTCACAGACTTTCCTGCCCAGGCTGGCATTGAACCATGATTCTCAGATCTCAGCCTACTGAGTTGCTAATATTACAGGCATGAGCCACTGGAACCTGGCTGAGATCTGTGTTTCTAAATACATGTTGGTTATTTCTTCTTGAGTGTTTGATGAACAGTTAAAAATATGTATGTTCCAAAGCAATGTCACAGTTTTCATGCAAAAAAAGGATAGTTTCTTAACATCCATACCCTTGTTCATGGTACAATCTCCTTCTGAATTTCCAAAATAAATTTATCTGAATTCACTCTTTTTCCTCACTGCTAATCTCTAGTCACAGGCTAATCACATATGATTCAAAAACCTTTAAAAACATCTTGTATCTGACCACTTAATCAAATGGCACCGTTTATACTTTCTAACTTCTCTCCATTCTTACTTTTACCATCATGTGTCACTGGTTTTGCTACCCATAACTAAAAGGTGAAATACTGGATCTCATTATGTCTCACAGCTTTGATCCAACAAATAATATAGATGGATATATTCTGCTTATTTCTAGCATTTCATAAATCTGTTCTTCACTTGAAAAGAGTAGCCTCCATAGTACTATCCGGTTACATAGCATTCCTCTGAAAGTGTTAATGTAGTATCTGAAAACTAGTTTTTATTTGAGTAAGGCATATCACATTTATTACATTCATTAAATGGAAGTACATTTAGCTCATTGGCATTATTTCTATCAGCATGATGATATTCCTCATGCACTTAAGTAAAACTCACAACAGCCAATCAGTTGTCTCACCAATTATACCCTTATAGTAGTCTACATCTCTTTCATTTTAAATAGCATTGTTTTGATTATCATGCTCCCCAACCCCCATTAAGAAGTCTTGGGAACATTAGTGAAAAGTGACTGAAAGCTACTTTGAACTTAGAACAAAGCTCAGTAGGATATTTCGAATGAAATGTTGAAGTAAAAAGACAAAGATAATTGATATGAAGAGATGAAACACACAATGGAACAACAGCAACCAAAAACTCACTGTGAATACATATGTCTGAATTCTAAGAGATTGGTACTATTGTATTGGTTTCAACTTCTAATTGAAACTTTGATACTTATCTCCTGTATTTTTTCTTAATCTTTTATAGCATAATGAAGGTTGGACGGAGATAACATAGCACTTGTTCTGCCAATATTTCTAGATAAAGAAACAGATATTTCTAAAGAAAAACTTATTCAAGGTACTCATGAAGTCATAGACCAGAGCTAGAGTATCCTTATTCCATTCTCCTTTACAAAGCAACAGCTCATCTCTAGAAGTATTGGAAGGCTTATAAGCACAGGAAGATATGGAGTCATAGCTGTCTGTTCTATGAGAAACAAAACCTTCAATTAAGTGATTTTGTGTTTCTTACAAAATTCAACTCATATGTCTTAGGAAATGATGCTTAGGAAAAAATTAATTAAACATTAATTCAGAATTTTATTGGTTCTGAAAAGCCAAAGGACTGTATTCCTGTACTGAAATCAATTTGATAATGACCTATAGTCTCACTAATGGATTGTTGGATTTGGTATGCAAGTTGTTTTGTTGCAAATATTTTGCAACCATATGTATCAAGGAAATTCTTCTTTCATTGTGTCCTTGTCAACTTTTGCTAGCAGAGTGATTCAATTTATAGAAGGAGTTTGTTAGTGTTGGAATAGTTTAAAAACTATTGGTGTTAGCTTTTCTTTAAAAAATTGGTAGAATTTCACATTGAATCCATTCAGGCCTGTTTTCTTTTGTTCAGAGATTCTTTATAATTGCTTCAGTTTTATTTCTTATTATAGACCCATTTATTGCACTTAAAACCTCTTGATTAAATTTTGGGAGGTCATATACATTTAGAAATTTTTCTAGACTTCTCAGTTTATTCAAAGGTAGGTTCTCAAAGTATTTCCCAGTTATTTCCTAAGAGCCTTACTTTTATGAATATTTGTCGTGATAACCCCCTTTTCAATGCTAATTTTATTAATTTGAAGTTTATTTTACTTTTCATTTGTCTGTCTGTTTTCTTTATTCCTTCTAATAACCAACTAACAACCAACCTACATATATATACACACACAAATGTGCATGTATGCATGCACACACACACACACACACACACACACACACACACATGCTTTTTTTACTGTGTGACTAACATTATTCCATTCTCTCCTTACATTTAGAGTTTCTGTTGAAAAATGTACTATTCTGACAGCTTCACCTTTCTATGTGACTTTGCATTTCTCTCTTACAGATTTGAATTTTCTTTCATTGCTCTGTATTCTTGATGTTTTAACTATTATAAGACAAACAGAGGTTTTTATTTCTGATCCAGCCTAATGTCTTAAAAGCCTCTGTATTTGGATGACATCTCTTCCTCAAAAGTTTCTATTATTATTTTATTTTGTGTTCTATGCCTTTACTTTTTCACCTTTTCTTTTTCCTTTACACTTATGATGAATAAGGTTGACATTCTAAGCACATGGAGCCCCAAGCAAGCAGAAGTAACTACACAGGCAAAGCTTTCTTAAATCAGTATTAGAAGAGACAGCGAAGGTCACTTCATATTGACAAAAGAGAACAATTCATCAAGGAGATATAAAAATTGTAACAGACACTTTGAATGCTTGTGTAACCAATTTCATTATGCATATTCCATTTATATTACTTTATTATTTCTTTATTCTAATTAAATATTATCATTTATTTAAGTTGCTGTCAAACCCGGTATTCTTCTTCAACCTGAACCACTTTATTGGAAACAGATTAAATTGAATTTTAAAAATCCACTTATTGACTTTTTATTTCCAAAATTTCAGTTTGATTTTTTTTGAATATTTCTATTTTTATTGAATGCCTATTTCAAACTTTGTACTGTCTTGCTCATCATATTTAACTGCTCATTTGTGTTTTATTTGGGTATATTCAAATATTTTATTTATATATAATATGTGCCCTTTTGCATTTCGTAGATCATTCTTGTGAACATTCCTTTGAATTCTTAGCGATTGTATCCCCTTCGGTATCACGGGAGCCCATCATTGTGGAGTTGTCTACTTTGGGGGAAAACATCTTGCCTTGCTTTTTCACATTTCTTATGTTTCTATATTGCAATTTGTACACATGAGGTCAAGATACCTATTTTAAATACCATTTTTCTGCTGAAATATTCTGTTTTCAAGTAAAGTTTTATTGTGTAAAGCTTGGGTACAGTTTCTTACCACCAATTTGGGTATATAGCTCAATAGAGAAATAATTATTTGCAAGCTCAGGTCACTGCACTTAATTTCCCTTCTAGTAGGAGCTAGTGTTGTATTTGGTGTTGCATATGGTCTCAATAAGAAGTCTGTAATGGTTCTGCTGTCTGCTTCTATGATGCTTTCGGGTTAGAGGCTTCCTTTCTTTGTGTGACAGGAGCCACTGCAGTCTCAAGCGGTTTTCAGACTGTGGATGGGCAGGCCCCCTTGATCCATAAGACTTCTGGTTTCTAACAGGGTAATCTCCAAATGTGTTGTTGAGTGGAGGAAACAGAGAACTGAGTTCTGCTCTGACAAGGAGACCTGAGGGACTCAGGTCTCAAATCCTATGTGCATCCAGATCCAGGACAGTAGCTCACTTTTTTGTGGGAAAGCGGATTGTATTGTTCAAGGCCTACACTCAGAATGCATAGTCTCCATCTAACAGCGAAAACCCACAAGAGGAATCTCTCAGCCACAGGCTCCGGGCTGACTTTGGAGTGATTCTTACTTGATGAAACTTACTACTTGTCAGGGAAAGCTTGATCACTGATCACTGAGAACTTCATTGTCTGAGCTCATCTTCAGCCTTTTTAGCAGGTCCATGGTCAACCCTCTTCCTGTCCACCACCACTTTTCATGGCTGTCTTCAACTCAGATACTATGGCATTACGTATCAAGACTGAGTCACGATTGCTACTTGTGTTCAAGTCTCCAGGATAGCTTATTCTTAAACAAAACACACCATCATTCTCAAAGATATGGGGAATAACAAAACATCTTTCTTCTGCAAAGCTAGACTACTGTGAAGACATTTTCACACTGAATCCTGAGTTTAATATTTGAGCAAAGTATGAACTTATCCTGCTGTGAGCATTAGCACTTGTTTAGCTTATGGTTGTGGCCTCTGATTCCCATGTCCATAGATTGGATTTCAGTGTCATTTTTCTGCTCTGTGTTTTACAGATATTCTGCCTTCTCTTTTTGTGATTTTTGATGTTGTCCTCTCTTACTCTTTTCAGAATATGATCTCTCCTTTATTATCCTGACTCCTCATTTACAGAGTCAAGTGGATAGAAATTCTCCTCTACCATCTTGCCCAATTTCTCCAGAATTAGGGTTAATTTGAAATAGAGAGTTGAGGTCTTGTCTGCGCCATCTTGGCCACATGGTAGATAGCATCTTGTCTTCCCGGTAAAGCCTCCATCTCCTAAGCAATGTGTGTACTTAAATCCCTGGAGGCAGGGGCGGGCACTTGGCTGATAGGTTACTAAACCTGTCAGTCCAGTGCCTGGGACTGGGAGTTTCCTGTAACTCTGCCCCTTGACCTGACCAGCTCAGGCCCCCTTAAACCATGCCCCACGTGTCTCCGTGTTTGTGTCCTGTGTCCTGTCTCCTGGCTCCTGTCTCCTGGCTCTTCTCTGGTCATCATGCCAATTCAAGTCAGCTTTCCACATTTGGAGTTGAATTGGTTTGTTGGTATTGTTCTTTTTTTCCTCTCTGGCCTTCTTGGCTGAGATTTCTAACAGTATTAAGTGTATGTGCTGGTTGCTAGTCTTTAAGACAGGAGTCCTCCATGAAGTCACCAGATTCAATCTCTTAAAATGAGGCTTCTCTGTTTTTTCTCCTTACAAAATTTTGTGAGGAGACCATTTGAAAAGAAAGTATAACAAACCAAGATACTTAACTATAATCCCTCATACACTACTCAATACAACAACAAACATAGCTAATGAGTCAACATAGGAGATAAATCAAGTCATAAAACATTTAGTTAATTTAAAAAACAAAGGAAAGATCATAAAAGATGAAAAGATACATAATCAAATGGAGAACCAATACTTAGAGAGTAGAATCAAACCCAGCCATGCCAATGATCACATTAAATTGTTCATAGTAATCAAAATAAAAGTAGAACAATGACAGTATGAGAAAATGCAAATGCATAATGTGAAAAGCATGTAATTTCATAGTTATATAAGGATCAAGTCTTTACGGGGTATAAAAGTTCTAACCATTTATATAACTAATAACAGAGTTTAAAAAATTAAGGCAAAAGCCAATACAATTACAAGGCCTATATTCAAATCAGCTCATGTAGCTGGAGGTTTCCAAACTATTTCTAAATCACAGATAAAACATATTGAAAGAAAACAATACAAATTCAGAAGATTTAAACATCATCAGACAATTTCACCTAATACTGTATGCACATATGCACAATTATATAGTAGATACATCCATATATGAACTAGACAAGTTATCAGTCTAGGGATGTGTACCATAACTTGCTTAAATTGATATAATCTCAAATATTTTGAAATCATGACTGAGAAGGAACAGAATTTGAAATGGAAATCTTAGAAACAATCTGCATCTAAACTTTCTACATAGGCCAGAGGACTATGGAAAAGGCAATGAAAAAAGAAGAATAAAACGAACAAATGAATAACCCCTCTAAAACAACAACAGGTAAAATAGACAAAACATGAGAAGAGTTAAGAGACTGAAGTGGTGCTCTGTGGAATACGAGTTGACTATCACCTTCCTGATACCTCTCTCATCACTCTTTGTTTTGTGTCTTAATTTTTTTTTTCACTTCTTAGTTGACTGGAATTTCCCAGAACTGGTTTCTGCTTTAAGATGTCAGAGCAGCACAGAAAGGCACATAGCTTGCAAACAAAACATGCTAACTATGGATGTTTTCCAACATCCTGCCTTGCTTGTTTTTGTCCACTCATGCTTGTTGTTTAAAACCAAAGCAAACTACATCAATCATCAAACAAAACTATGGATTAGAAGGAAGGTAATCTTACTCTAATACCTTCTACCTGGAATCCATTTGTATTGTTTTTCAAATCCCTTATCTGCTTTAGTTCAACCTGTATTTCTTCAACATATGACCATGTCATGGACCATATACTATTTTTTTGACTCCTACACGCTAGATTTTAGCCACTGTTTGTGTTATCTATCTCTAATATATTTCTGTTTTTTCCCAATTCAGATTCCTACACAGTGATTGGACTTTATCTTAATCATCCTAGGATATGTTAACCCACACCACCACTCAAGAAGGCTCATAAATAATCAGTATTACATAATATTCATTAGAGGTAATAAATCACCAGGGGTTTGTGGATTCCTTTAGGAAGCTGAGCACTTATAATTTTATTTTTTAGAAGTATACATATTCTTATTTTCAAATGTCTTTTCAATAAGCTTTGAAAATTAACATCATCTTTATTTTGGTCTTTTCCTATATCGATATCAAAACATATCTGTACATAAGAAAAACTACTCTATAATTTCATCTATAACAAGACACTATAACTAGTCATATCATTTATTTAAAAAAAGGTTATGGCCATTAATATATATATAACTTTATTGGAACTTTGTATCTGCTCATAACCAGAGATTTAAAGTAAAGGAGTACTTGCTTTTCTTCCCCATTTTAATTAATGCTGCTTTGAAGCTTTTTCATTCCCAGGTGCAAAAAATGACAGTTAATGAATGCTATTAATAAATGAAAAACAATATTAAATATTAATGTTTACCACTTTGCCCTGAATAGTATAGAAGGATTTTCCCTAAGCATTCATCTTAGTGGCCTGATTGTCAATTGATTCCAGTATATTTCTCACTTAAAAGACAATTAATTGTTCTTCAGTTCTAGAGCCATGTTCTCACAGTTGAAGCTCCACATGGATTGGAAATACCAAAAAAATAGCAAAGACTATGCATTTTTCTAATCAAAATATGAAAACGAGTCCATTTTAGAAATGTTTTATTTAACTCGCAGCATATGACAAATGATATATACAGGTCAAGCATTTGGGCACTGATTTTAAACACATTTGAGGTCAAATCCCATCTCTTCCATTCAATGTTACTCCATTAACCCTGGGCAAATCACACAATCTAAGTATTAATTTTCTTCCTGTGATCAATGTTCATGATGTTAGCAGCTGAATCTCAGATTTGCAGTCAGGTTTATACAGGTCAAAATAGGTCAAGTGCCCACTGCATGGTAATTGCTCAGTGAAATTTAAATGAAAATATTTTCAAGAACTGAAGTGATAGTTTCCCTTACTTTTTTTGTTTGATGAATTGATTCATTTCTAAATCCCCTGTATAGAACATAACAGCTTTTTAAGGAATATCCTCAAATAATTACTTTTTTTCTTTAAAGTATTTAGCAGACTTTTTTGTTTAAAATGGTAGATTGCAAAAACATTTAAAAAATAAAAAAATAAAAAAAGTAGATTGTAGGTCACCAACTTTCAGATTACCTCAGCTATTGTGCTAATGTAATCACTAATAAAATAAATCAAATAAAGGGCAATCTTTATTTTACTTCCATAGAGCCAATTGTTTGGGTCATCTTTAATAAGTGGATTTTATAAATACATTGACATTATATAGACAGGTACTCAAAATCCCTCCTTCACCATAACAATTTGACATTTAAAAATTATTTTCATTTTCATTATAAAAGCCAGAATGTCTTGGGAAACAGGTATCAGTATTTTTCCCCCCTCAGAAATGTTTACAGTAGTCTAGTAGTCTTTGGTAAGGTTATCCAGAAGCTGAACATAAAGACTAGGCTGTACCTTTAATTGAGAAGCATAGCAGCAAGAGAATGGTATGCTGCTACTGTAAATTTCAGTGACACTCCAGGGCTGTGGGGGTGATGGGAAGAGAGAGGTACAACACAACAGCCACTGGCCAGTAATTAGCTGGGGTAATGGAGAGAGAGGAAAAGTGCGTTGGACATCAAAGCCCTGAACTGTCAGCTTTATTGTCCTCAAAGGCTTTGGAAGAACAACGCTCTGCTGAGTCTTCAGTAATTGCTGTACATGACTACTCATGAAGAGAGTAATTAAGAAATGTCAGTGCTTCTCTGCAAAAAAAAAAAAAAAAAAGAGCACTCACACCACACACAGGGTTTCCCTGGAAGAAACATTTGCTCCTTGTTGTTGCTGTTCTAAACTATTAATGGAGCAGTATTTGTATTTCAAACAGCTCAAAATTGTGAACCATGAATAACAACACACATCCAACAAGGTAATTGTTTTCTCTCCCAGAGCATGTTCATTTACCTTACTCCAAGAAATTCCTGCTCTTCAAAATATTCTCCCAAAGCTGGGCACCAGAGGCTCACACCTATAATCCTGGCTGAGGATCAGAGTTTGACACCAGCCCATACAAGAAAGTCCATGAGATTCTTATCTCTCATGAGCCAGCAAAAAGGCAGAAGTAGAGTTGTGGCTCAAGTGGTAGTGTACTTGAGCAAAAAAGATCAGAGACAGTGCCCAGGGACAATGCCCAGGCCCAGAGTTCAAGTTTCAGGAGTACCAATAAATAATATAAAATAAATAATTTCTCTCTTGACCATTTTATCCAAAGTATGTCACATTGCCCCATCCTTAAATTACTATACACCTTATCACCTATTTTACTTATATAATGGTACTTGTAACTACTGAAAGACAATATGTGAGCATTAATGAATTTGCCACATCGATTTAAAGCTCCATGAAAGTGGAGATATTGTCCTAGTACATGATTGTATTGCTATAGTCTGAAAGAATATTTGACAATAGTAAATACTGAATAAATGTTCAGTAGGGTAATTAATGAATGATATATTGTATAGGAAAGTTATAACATGGAGCTTCACACATACCTTAGGAGTCTGGGTATTCAGTTAAAAGCGACTGATTTCACCAGGCACCGGTGGCTCACACCTGTAATCCTAGCTACTCAGGAGATCTGAGGATCGCAGTTCAAAGCCAGCCCGGGCAGGAAAGACCGTGAGACTTCTATCTCCAATAAACCACTAGAAAACCGGAAATGACACTGTGGCTCAAGTGGTAGAGCTCTCGCCTTGAGCTGAAGAGCTGAGGGACAGCGCCCAGGCCCAGAGTTCAAACCCCATGACCGACCAAAAGAAAAAAAAAAGTGACTGGTTTCATTCACAATTAAAATGAAATCAGTATAAGCTATACACTGAAAGCATTATAAAGTATTACTTTGCTTTCTATAATAAACTGAATTTATAGTTTAAAACTTACTTGGAACTTGTTGCTATGTAAAGAAATTAGCCTATATAAATGTTTGATTGTTTCTACCAGAATTTTTTTCTCATCTTGCAAACATAAATTTTCAATTAATTTTTTTCTTATAGAAGTAGAATCTTGCTGGATGCTGGTTGCTCACATCTGTAATCCCAGCTACTCTAGAGGCTGAGACCTGAGGACTGTGATTCAAAGGCAGCCCAGGCAGAAAATTTGTGAGACTTTTGTCTCCAATAAACTACTCAGAAAAAGCAAAAAATGGCACTGTGGTTCACATGGTAGGGCACTAGTACAAGAGGCTCAGGGACAACCCTCAGGCTCTGAGTTCAAGCCTCAGGACCAGATAAAAAAGAAGGAAAGAAAGAAAAAAGCAGAATCCTAAGGAAAGACAGCATAAACATTTCAGAGCAAAAAGGTGAAAGTATTGAGCGTTACTAATGAGGCTAATCAACTCAAACACTTTCTCCTGCTCCATTCCAACTTATTTACTCTGCTCTTTGAATTAAGCAGTTGTGTCTATATGCCTAATTGTAGCTTTGATTCTCCAATTTGCTCTTTAATCAGATTGCATTAGAGGTAAATATTTATCTCCCTAAAGTAGTAGACTTTGTGGCTGGGAAGAAACAAAAGCTAATCTTTTGCCTTTTCCCAGCATAATACTTTTTGATTCAGGAAGGAAATAAAATATCCTCAGAGAGAATACGTAAGAGACATTGGCCCCTTTAAGAGAAATTTATCTGAAACTGAAATCAATAATGATTTCTGATTAAGATTCTTTTCAGGACAGCTGATTATCATCCATTGATTCCATAATCAGAATAAAAATATATTGCATATAAGAATAAAAATCTGTCTGGATGGCAATTGTTGCTTTATGACTACTACAGAGTAGCCCAACACAGTGGCAAGGATTGGATTTGGGAGCCGGCATGTGTGGATTTAAATCCTGGTCCAGTTGTTTAATAAGTGTATGACTTGGTCAAGTGATCTAATCTCGTTGTAACTCTGATTTTTCAACTATACTACTCTACTATTAACTTGGCATAACACCACTAACTTGCAAAACTGGAAAAATAATACTAACTTCATAGCATTGTGGAAAAGACTATATGAAGTAAGAATTTAAAAAGTTGAGCTGTGGGCTGGGAAGGTGGCTCAGTGGCAGAGCACTTGCCTTGCATGCATGAGGCCCTTGGTTCGATTCCTCAGTACCACATAAGCAAAAAAAGGTGGAAGTGATGCTCTGGCTCATGTGGTAGAGCACTTGCCTTGAGCTGAAGAGCTGAGGGACAGCGCCCAGGCCCAGAGTTCAGGCCTCATGACCAGACCCCCCTCCCCAAAAAAGTTGAGCGGTACTACATGTTGGTTATTACTAGCATTATAAAATATATTTGCTACTTTCTTCCTCTATACTCATTTTTATTAGCCACTGGTAAGCAATATGTCTCCATTCCTGTCAATCAGTATACAAAATAATAATATCAACAAATTATGTAAATAATACAAAGTCTTTACTACTTGTGGAATTGAAGGTAAAGTTGAATACACACACTTACTGATTATCCAGGTATCAGTAGTTTCTGCCTATAATCCAAGCTACATAGGAGGCTAAGATCTGAGCATTGTGGTTCAAAGCCAGTCCAGGCATGAAAGTCCATAAGACTTTCATCTCCATTTTAACCTGAAAGAACTGGAAGTGGAGGTGTGACTCAAGTGGTAGAGTAGCAGCCTTGAGCAAAAAAGCTTAAGGGACAATGCCCAGGTTCTGAGTTCAAGCCCTAATACTAGTATACACACGTATATATACACAACTTAATAATTCATATTCCCACTGTGTTCATTACCAAGCTATACTGATAAACAAAAATACAATGGGCTCTTTGAATCATGATTTTATCTACATAAAAATAATTTTCCAATGCATATGCACACATGCACTGTGACAAATAACACATAAAAAGACCTACACACTACTATTGTAGTCATTCCTTCATTCAGTCTTCTTTTTTAGCATATGTTTTAAAGACTGACTGTATTTCTCATCTAAGAGATAGAAATCATTTTAAAGTACATAAGAACTGATTTTAAAGAGTTCATAACAATGGAAAAACCAGGTGAATGTTCCTAAGAAGATGGATGCTATCTGCCTGCTATTAGATAAATGGATCCCTGCCAAAATCCACGTTACCTATGAAATGGAATAAAAAGGTGGGAGTGTTAAGAAGTGATGAGGTCAAGTGGTGTGTCTTTCTTTGTTCATAGGAATGAGATCCTTGGGACTAGGAATGTGGCTTAGTGGTAGAATGCTTGCCTATCATGCATGAAGTGTAGGTTTGATTCCTCAGTACTAGAAAAAGCCAGAAATGGCGCTGTGGCTCCAGTGGTAAAGTGCTAGCCTTGAGCAAAAAAAGCTCAGGGTCATATGTACAAAGCTTTTAACCTTTTCTGCTTGTCCTAGACTTATACTAGTTATTGCAAATAAGGGAAACCATGGGACCAGTTTCTTTGGGCCTGGCTTATTTCACTTAACATATTTTTTCCACCACATAAGATGATGTTAATGAAATGAACCCCAAGATAAGGACACAAGTGGTTTATTTTTTTCCTGCTTGTTATCTTTTTTAACATATTTAAAATGTACTCTGTAGTTTGATTTTTTTTTTTACCAGGAATGCTCTTCTTTTGGGGTCACTTACACAGAGTATGCTTCAAATCTTTTATCTTCCAGTTCTAGTAAAATCTTGAACATAATATTCTATGAATTTTGTCTCACTGATCTATATGTTAAACTACTAATGAACACAGTGACAAGTAATGCCAAAGGTTAAATGAAATAATATGATAACATTCCTTCTTCCATGCAGATTGTGTTATGTGACTGGCATTATCTCAGGCATTTACATAAATACTCTCGTTTCATGTGTGTGAAAATCTTTTTTTTTGGGGGGGGTCCAGTTGTGGGGCCTGAACTCTGGGCCTGGGCGCTGTCCCTCAGCTCTTCAGCTCAAGGCTAGCACTCTACCACTTGAGCCACAGCACCACTTCCGGCTTTTTTCTTTTTTCTTATGTGGTGCTGAGGAATCGAACCCAGGGCCTCAGGCATGCAAGGCAAGCGCTCTACCACTGAACTATTCCCAGCCCCATGTGTGTGAAAATCTTATAAACTATTTTCTATTAAATGAGGTAATACAATAGTACTCATAACTGTATCCTGCTCTGAAAAGAACTGCAAAAACATAAACAAGCAAACAAACAAAACAAATTATTTGTAATATTATAATCACAGAATCCACTCTATCTTGCAACACAACATCTAACATAGGCATAGCATAATAGTCAATAAGTATCATAATGCTAAGGGAGTGCTTCTGAAAGAGTCACTGATTGTTTAACGTGTCTAACTAGTTACATTTGTTTCTGGTCCTTGTTTGCTAAAGAGAACTTAGTGATATCTTTGAATTTACAAAGCAGTTTACCATTAGAGAAATTACTAATCATGCTGACTCTAGCATTCTAGGCTTAATAGCTGGAACTCAAGTTTTATATTTCCTTAATGAATTGGCATAATTTAAGTTGTCCTTGTGAAGGCTAGAGGTTGATTAAGGGCAAGCTATCTGGTCATTTGAGAGGATACAACTACCTTTTCATATGGATCACTTTGCAATATTCTTCAGATTTCTCAAGTTGTGTAATTTGAATTTCCTCTTATTTAGAACATACTTTCAGTATCTTTATATTTCTAACTTCTTAAAGGCAGATGCTGGGTTTATTTTCCCTTTTAGCTAGAAAGTGAATTGAGGGAAAATATGTTCAATTAAATATATTGAACATTCACAATAGTAAAATGTATTTCTAAACTTTCTTCCTCTTGTTTAACCTTGTCATGTTGCAATTAACATTTGGTCAGATTAAATTTATTCCTCATGATATTGAGTGAAAAGGCTTATTATTAAAAGCTTCTAAAGACCTGGATACTGATGACTTGTGCCTTATCATTCCATTTCAGTGGAAGAAACTGGGTGTGTTGGTGCAAAGCTGTTATCCCACTTAGAGTGGGAAGCCTCAATTAGGAGGATTGAGGTCTGAGAAAGGGCTGGAGCCATGCCTAAAAGGGAGAGGGCCTGTCTTGTAAACTTGAGGCCAGGAGTACAAACACCAGTGGTGCAAATACATGAAAACAATCTCTAAAAATTAATTTCCTTTAAAATAATGGAAGCAGCACAACAACATAATGAATAATTAAATTTCAAATGAAGAGAAAAACGTACATTTTACATTTCAGTTTGAGATGAATCTATCTTGTCTGATCTAGCTATTCAATCACAGCAAGTCAGAATTTTATGGGTGGTTTAATATGTGCATATCACAGAACTTTCAAATTAAGTTTAAGTCTTCAGACACAATTACTTTTCAGAGACAATATGTAGTGAGGACAAGTATTGTGGTTTTACAAATTCTGTTAACAGAAGTCCTCTCTACCACTTTCTTCTAAGCCTAAATGTCATATTTTTATCTATTTTTTTATTTTATCTATTTTATCTATTTTATCTATTTTAACTATCGTGTCACTATGGTTGTGGCAAAACAAGTTCAAGATTACAAAAATGATAGTTCAACATCATCTTCAGGATAACAAGTGTCAATTGTGTAATATCAATAATAAAATATATTGTGTGTTACCCTATGTTATCATGCTAAACACAAAACCATAATTATTCCATTTTGTTTTTAACTCACCTATTTTAATACATTGTAAGGTAATTTGGGAATCTTTTGTGTTCAATTCCAAGAATATATGATTTATAATTTTATAACACTTCTATTTCTTTTTAGCACATTTGGACCGAGGAATGCATTGTAATACAATTTGGGTGATATTAAAATTTTAAATTCACATACACAAAATTGAATTTAAATTAATTCATTTGAATTTAAAATTGCATATTTGCATATATGAATAAAACAATTTTGGATATACCTTAATGTCAGAAGAAGTGTATAAAATTCATAATATTTAATGACTTTAGCACTTAGTAATAAGAACAATAATTTTGTGGGAGGCATTTACATAGGTGACAGAGATGTATAAGTGCATGATCTTTTGTATGAAGAATACAGACAGAAGTATGGATATGGACAGAGGTGTATTATATATTATATATTATATTATACATTTATATATACATTTATATATACAATATTGTTGTTGGTTGTATATCTTGTATATAATGTTGTATATATGAATGAAGTTTCTACCTTTTTCCAGTATTAGAAATGTTTCTAAAAAAATTGTCAGAAGATATTTGCTGAGCTTGAAACAATTTAAAGTTGTAAGGCCACAATATACCCAAGCAATCAACATGTGTTTCCCAGGTAGGCCTTGAACTTGAAGTTCTACTATTTCTGCCTCCCAAGTACTGGAATTACAGGCACATACTACAATGTCTGCCTTGATCATTAAGAGAAAAATCTCACGGATTCTTAAACCCACATCCTCTTTCTGCACTCATTTGCTCCTGCTTTGACCATGCATGTTCAGTCTACAGCACAGACCTAGGCCATTGTCCTTACTGCTCCTTGAAAATGTGGTTGGAAAGAAGACTATTCACAAATAGTTACTTACCAGTCATCCAGTGACTGAACTTTTAAAAGTTACCCACTGAAAAGGTGTTCATTATGAATTTTAAATCACTTGTTTATATAAACTGTAATATTTTGAAATGCCAGCTTCAAACTGGCATGGTATTTAATTGCATTTGGAAGGCTGTGTTCAGCTGACAGTCATTTCATGTGTACTGGGAGCCACTGGGACTTGGTTTAGAAGAGAGGTCATGATTTTTAGTAGGAATCCTGCCCAAACTTATAGCACTTTTTTAAAATAGGAGAAAAAAAAAGATCCTACATAGCATTAAAATACAGCTAGTTTTACAGAGTTCTTAAACATCATTTTTAAAGAAATAGTAGCAATCCAATTGATGAAAATCCACACTGGAATAAATGAGAACATTCTATTGCTTTATTTTGGAGCCATAGGCTGTAAGATATATATTTTTTTAAATGGAACAAAATAAAGCAAGGGGAACACAACATAAATCTCATTTCTTTATAGAATCACATTACTTGGAGTAGGAATAAGAAGTGTTATGTAATCTGTTTTTGGAGATGAGAGGATGGATGTAACAATCAACTAGAAATTCTACTTAATGCAGAAGAGTTTCTGTAGATTAAGCATTTAAGCCACTGTTGCTGAGAAAAATCACATCGAAATAATAGTTAAAGATAACAGCGGCTATAATTGAAAATATTATTTCGTGTAATGACTGATGAATGAGAACATAATAATCATTCTTCAGTGATGAATAACTACATCTATTGAGAGAAAGCTGTTAATAATAAACTTTTGTGTATGTACAATAGAAACAAAAACTTCTGCTGCATTTCATGTTTCTCATATTTATATTACCAATGTTTTTCAGATATTCATTATTGTGACAGCACATTGAATTTGTAATTCACCATCTGTCTAAACAGCATTCACCTTCCAGTAACCTCACAATATCACTATTGCATCTCAACTGATATTTGGATCTTGCTGATACAAGCTAGGAACAAAATGGTTTGTCCTCTCTAGTAGGCATACATTGGTCCATTCCAGAAGCCAACAAAGATAAAGTAATATATGGAGGAGGAAACATGGGCATTTGGAAGAATTTCCATTAAAACAGATTAAATATTTCCCAAAATAAGCAGAGAAAGGAGAAAATGCTGGCAAATAATATTAGTAAGGAAAAATTTTAATTAATATACTTTAATAATAATTAACCAAACATATTAATGTAGTACCTACACAGTTTGCAAGCATGTGTTATCAAACATCATTTTTATCTTAAAACAGAATCTACAGAATATGTTAAAATATAGGCTCATCTTCGCTTGCTTCAATGGACAAAATAATCTATACAGATAGGTCTACTGGCTATGTAGATATCTTAATAACTCAGGTACTTTTTTCATTCACATCTATACCTATCCCCTATATGAAAAATGATACAGTTGACATTCTCTTCCTTGTGAAAAACTTAGCCCTGCTAGACAGTTCCTTCTCAGTCTTGTCAGTATCTCTCATCTTCATTATTTCTCTAATATTCTATTTTGGAGTTTTTAATTTAGAATTAGCCCACAAATTAGGAATAGTTAGATGATTTTTTTTTCTCTTCTGTTACCTGTAGTCATTCTTTGTGTGATTTTTATAATATTGGATTTTTCAAAACCACCTACATATTTATGTTTCCTAAGTCTATAACTTATGTTTGGCCTACTCCCAAGAGTTGTATATTCTTATATCTAACTTTCTACTGACATTTATACTTGGCTCTCTGAAATATTATGTGTCAGAATTTGGGTCCTTGATAATTTCCCAAAGTCAGATTATATCTCAGTTCTTTCTGTCAGTTAACAGAAGTGCCATTCAACCCATTGTTCAGATCATAAACATTGGCACAATACTTTAAACTTTCTTTCTTTCAAGTTGCATACACTGTCATCAATTTTACCTTAAAATTACTCCAAATGATGACTACTGTTCAATATCCCTATTATTTACAATAGAACCCAAGCAATTGTACAGTCTCTCATCTATTTTGGTTATGGGTGTCTCTGTTTTAGTCCTCTCAGCTAAACTCAACACAGAAGTGAAGGAAGGAAGTAGTGTCATTTATTTAGTTTAAGGAATAAAAATTTGATAAGACATGCTGTGAGTGATTGAATATGGTATGAGGAATAGCTCATAGCTGGAATATAGGAATAGCTGGAAAATAGGACTGTTTAGTGGAGAGATGAGGCTTTTAAGAGAGAGATAATTTATTTTGTAACAGGTCCATATATTGGAGGAAAATAGCATTATTCACCATAGCTAAGATATGCAACCAACCCAGATGCCCCTCAGTAGATGAATGGATCAAGAAAAATTTGATATACATATGCACATATATATATATATATATATATATATATATGTGCACACACAATGGAATTCTATGCCTCCATCAGAAATAATGATGCCACTTGGAAAAAATTATATTAAGTGAAATAAGCCAGACCCAAAGAAACATAGGTCCCATGGTTTCCCTTATTTGCAATAACTACTATACATCTAGGACAATCCTACCAGACAAGCAGACAAGGCCAAAAGCTATGTACATATGACCATATAAGATGATGCTAAGCAAAACGAACCAAAGATATGGACACAAGAAGTTTTATCTTTGTTGCTGTTGTTTTTAAGGTACTATGTGACTTTTTTGTTTCTTTTGTATGTTCTTCTCTCTCACTGTATTTGATTCTGGTGCCCTGCATCTTGTATATACATTTTTCTAATTTGGAGAGGGGAAGGGAAATAACAAAATGTTGAAACAAGGATACAGTTTGACCCATTGTAACAATGGGTCAATTGTAACAAGACACTATGTTGAGAATGAACTTTACAATTTCAGGGGTTGTGGGGAGGAGGTGTGGGGAGGGAAGGGATAGTTGGGGAAAAACAAAGGGGGGAGTAACAATGCTCAACAGGAAATGTACTCATTACCTTACTCATGTAACTGTAACCCCTCAATGTAGTATCTTTACAATTTAAAAAAAAAGGAAAAAAAGAAAGTAAATGAAATATACCATCTACCCTCATGAAATAAATGTATGTGTCTGAAAGGAATAATAATGCAAAATTGTTGAGTTTTTCACATGGCATCGATTACTTTCTACCCAGGAATAAGTAGGTAGTAATAAATGTCAAAGGCAATGTGTCTGAGTTGTTTGGCCGGGATGAAACATGGATGCAAAAAGAAACATTGTGGACACCATGCTGTCAGTAGTTCACCCATGGGCATCATCATTTAGAGACCTGAACTGACATAGCAAAGACTATGAAGTTTAGGCACCACAGGGTACCACATGCAACTCCTTCATTCCCTTAGTGAGAAGGTTGTGTTTTTCTCATAGTTCACCATTTTCTAAGTCTACAGAGGGACCTCCATAATATGGGATGTGGCTTCTGGAAACTCAGGAACTTCTACTGCTGCTTTTAGTTGGCATACTCTCTCAGCACGTCAAATTTGTCATCGAGTCTAGGTATTTAATTAACACGATGGGCACAGAATTCGAATGAGTAATCTGGAAGAATTATTCGTTTATTTCTGTTTCCTGAGATCAATTCTTAGATCACTTCTTGCATGTGTTTGCTATACAACCTTAATGTTATGAGAATGCAATATTTATGTAGATGTAGAAATATAATATTAAAATATGATGATAACATAAAAATTCATAATTATCTCAAAAATTGTCACTGCCAATATAGTGTGCACTTTTTACATTCATCAAAATCCAAGCTTTTGTTCAGTGCCCAGTATGTTACTTAAATGACTTATTAATGGTCCATTTTTCCAATAGCTGACATCATAGTAAAAATTACAATTTTCAGAACTGCTCAGCAGGAGGCCAAAAAAGTGTTCCTCCCTGTGATAATCCTTTTCATCCAGTCATGTTACCTTTACTATTGGTCTTGAGAAAAGTCTGAGAGGTGGGACTGTAATCTGTGTTATACAAACTAAGGTATCCCTCCATTAGAAATCACAGGTAAGGACATAATCCATAACAAAATACTAAAGAAAAATGCACGTGCAGATTCATCACCACGGCTGATATCAGGTATACAAAAGAGGAAAATCAGAGTTAAGTCTGCCATGTACTATGTTATAAATATGCTCTCCAAGAACCACTAGAGTCACAACAATAGACACAAAAATAAAAAATTGTCTCGGCAAGGCAAATTTTACTTCTGCATAGAAGGGTGCAAGCAAGCACACAGAGCAGGCATTCTGCTCTGATATTTATTCCTAACACAGTGCCCAGCCCTCTGCTCAGATTGGTTGAGTTCAGGTTCACAATCCATTCTCTATTGGCTAGCTTGAACAGAATAAAATGTATTTACATAAAGTGATTTTGAAATAAGGTTAACAATTCACACAAAACATACCCACACCTTCTGATAGTTCTTGAACAGTCTGGTATGTGTTGTAATTCCATCTTGAAAAGACACCACTTTAAGACAAAACCTTCCATTTTACAAATCCTTTCTTATTCCAAAGCACTTCCTCTTTGCCTTAACAAGAGCCAAGCCACCAGGCCAAAGCAGGAACGTTTAAGCAATATGCCTCCATACAAAAGACAGTTTTTCTCACAGCTATAATGTAGATCTTCAATGTTTAGGCATTATGAGGAAAATATATTTGCTCTTGCAACTGGCCCAAAGCACAGAGTGTGGCATTGAGTTAGCATGATATCATTATGTATTGAATCAAGGAATACACATGTGGGCAGCCCCCTTTGAATACTTAGCAACTCTCTCATCTGAAGCTGTATGTGGCCTCTGCTTTTATGGATGTAGTAGCACTTCAGAGACAGTGGGGCTTACTCAGAGAGGTACAGCAATGTCTACACATAACTAAGCAAAAGAACTGGCATAAAGTGGTTGCTCCACAAATGGAAAAGATGTAATCTGGGATTTGGGATGCGCAGAATGTACAAGTATAGGAAGGATTGTCAGTACAATGATAATGTTTCCGATAATTTGAGAGTATTTTCCTTTATTATTTCTAAAAAAAATATTAACAATAGATCATTCTCAGCCAAGGCAGTACAATTATAAATTTGGCTTTGAGAAAAAATTGTATTGGTTTTTACTTTCAATATCGCATCTAAAGGAATACTGTAAATAAAAGTGTGGACTGTCTACAACAAAGGCACTGTGACTTCCTGGCTGTGACAATAGAGTACTGCAAAATGGTTCCCTATGCGTAAGTTGTGACAATCTATTATCTTCTCTAGCTGAGCACTGCTACCTTCACTACATGAAAAACCAAAGCGAAGTGTAGAATGAGACTAATGGGAGGGAAATGACTTCAAAAGCTCTTAGGGGCCATTTTCTACATCTGCCAGTGGAGCTGCCTGTCTTGGCCCTTATGCCCAATAATGACACAATCATAATTGTATTCATAGTTTCCTTCCCACTTACAACCATTTAAAAGGGTATAATTTAAGTCATATTACTTATTCAAATATTTGACATGGTATTTCTATTAGTATATGAATAGCAGCAGACATTTCAAAAATTCTATCTAGCATAGCAATTTAGCTGAATTCTAAAAAATAATCCAGAGCCTATTTACTGGGGAAAAAAAAGCCAAATAAGAATGGAGCCTTTGATTGGAAATTGACTTTTATTGTGTCCTAATGTTAATTTTCCTAATGCTAAATTTCCATAGATTTGATTCTGTAAAATATGAATCCAGCCTATGAAAAACATAAACCTCTGTCACTTTCAATTCCTATCAAATGCTCAAACTACTTCATTGTGTGTTTATTATTAAATTATTAAGTACACATTCCTTTTAGGTCACTTTTCAGAAGGGGAAACTAAGTAGTCAAAGATTCACAGTTACTGGAATAAAAGAAAGATAAAAGAATATTTCCCCCTTTGATGTTCTCTAAGGATAAGGTGGGGAGCATTTCTAAATTAGCTTTCTGTGGTTTTTGTGACAATGACTCGGCATTTATCTCCCACTGTGAACATTGGTTTGCCAGGTCATCCTAATTATGTCATCTTTCAAAGACTGCCTGCTTTGCTATAATAGGATTGGCATTAATGAAATTAAAGGTTGCAACTGAAGAAACATAATGATCTAGCATTTAGAAAATAAACACTTTCCCTTGTATCTACAAGTTTATTTGCTCTCATTACTTTCGTAAGTTTTGACATGTATATTTCATTGGGAGGCCATTGTCTGTTCATTGTGTGCAATTTCATTAAAAACATTACCTAGTTAATTTATAAGAGGCTGTTTATAAAATGAATAAACAATAAGCATCTATTAGCAGGTAGAAGGGAAGGAACTATTTATGCACTTCAACTAGAAAAGACTTTCCTAAAGCAATCTTCACACAAAGAAGGAAGATTTATAAAATAAACCATTTAAATTGAAACACAACTGTTTACATTCTAGAAAACAGTAAGTTATGAGGTTTTATAATACATCTCTTTGTGAATGTACATGGATTAATGGTTAAGTACTAATGCATGCATATAGTAATAGATTTATCTTAAAATACTAAGCAACAATTATAATTCACAGAACTATAGTTCATCACCTAAAATCATTTTACTTGGTGATTTTGCAAGTGCTATTAATATTCTTTGAATATGTAAGGAAAATTATATATCTTTCCTCATTAAGCAGGACATATAAACTCTGACCTAACATTTTAGGATGCTCTTTCAGTTCTGTCTCTAAACATCAATTCATCTAAGTAGACATAATAAAGCAATGCCTTTGGGATATTGAGTGGTAAAGGGTCACATAGTCTCCCTTTACTTAAAGTGGCATGAGAGACAGAAAGAGAGAGAGACAGAGAGAAAAAAGTACATGGATGCAGGGGAGGGAAAGAGCAACTTATCTGCACTGTGTGCCTCTACCATGAAGCTGTACATCTCACAGGTCCAGAGCAAAAGTACTCAAATGTCTCATGGGCTGCCTCTGAAACTATCCTTGCCTCCCTCCCTCCCTCCCTCCCTTCCTCCCTCCCTCCCTCCCTCCCTCCCTTCCTCCTTCCTTCCTTCCTTCCTTCCTTCCTTCCTTCCTTCCTTCCTTCGTTTTTTCTTTTCATTGATTTCTTAGGTGTTTCATCACAGCAAAGGAAAGCTAACACAGAAGGGCATGGCATCATTTCTTATTGGCTACAAGGTTTTTCAGACTAACGTGTTGCATCAGGATGAACTCTGATCCTATGATTTACTTTTTCTTGAAATTATGAATCAAATACCTAGAGTTTATGAATATCTCTTTATATTTAATGTAATCCTGAAATTGGAAAATGTCTTCAATTATACAGTATCTCTGAAAAGTTTTTTGGTTATTAAGAACTATTTCATACTTTTCTATTTCTTTCATCAGTTCAGTTTTCTATTACTTCTTCAATAAATGTCCATTATTACAGTATCTTGTCATTTCCCTGAGATATCAGAAATACTAATAAAATTTTCTTATTATTTAAGAGAAAAATGCAATTTCATTTATTTTCCTTTTGTCCTTGAACCTTTATATATTTGAACTGTTATATGTTGTTACAGTTATTTATATCTTGATGATTCAAAGATTCCTTTAAATTTAACATAACACAATATAAAATATATGAAGCCTATGGGTTAAAGTTTAAAGCTTAAAGTTTATATAAAAGTAACAAGGAATTTTAAACAAGAGGGATAAAATGTTTATGAGTACTTATTACTAATTTTTTTATATATTTTATTTTATTTGAGAACATACTGTACAGAGGGGTTACAATTACATGGGCAGGATTATTACTAATTTTATAAGCTCCAAAATAATTATAAAAAACAGTCGATTATTACATTAAAATTACCTAGATAATACTGCACCAAAATAGAATACATATAATTTAAATGAGACATTTTGAAATATTTTATGTACTGGGTACATATGTGAGAATATTTACAGTGTCCGCTAGCATTAGTTGCACATGGAAGGAGCTTGAAAAATACATTTGGCTAACTATAAATGATTTATCCACAAAGAATGTCAGTGCTTTCAGTTATTATTATCATATTAACTGGCATGGATTTGTACATGGTCTAGAAAAACTATACCAAAGCAACAATGAAAGTCTAACAAGTGACACAAAAATAAAAATGGACCATGAGTGTCATTGAAAGAGACTAATTTAATGGAAAAACCTTGATGTTCTACATCAAGAAAGCAAAACTTGAGCCATATCCACCTTAACAAGAACTGACAAACCTTGAAAAACTATAAATTTTCTTTAAAGCAGTATGCTTTTCAGATAAGCAAAATTGTTTTACATTGTTACCAACTTCTATAAATGCCAGTTCAATTTCAGAATCTATTGTTTAATTGTGATCCTATCAAGAAGAATCCTTTTCAGAGAGCAAGTACTAAAAAAAAAAAAAGGAAAGATTATGTTAATAAATCAAATGTATCTTGTTGCCATGGTAACTTTGGAACTAAAATATTCAGAAGTCTTTATTCTATTAAGCCATTGTTTTGTAAAGAACTGGTTAGTTGATTACCAGTTCATGGAACCAAAATCCTTTAAAACAGTGTTATTTGAAAGGCATAGTACGAGACATCTATGTAACAATAAAGTATTATTGCCAAGCCTCTGAGAATAATTTATGGAGAACAGGATGACAAGGTACTAAGAACCATTGGCTAGATGCAAAGTAGCTTCATAAAACATGGGTTCCATATGGAAATTCCTGCATAAGTCATTATTTTTATGATATAACATACTATGCAATTGAAATGGAAATACCAAAGACATTCTTAGGAGGAAAAGCTAGAAATAATTCTTTGGAATAATAGCAGTTTGCTATGACTTACAATTTTAAGAACAAGTTCAAGGATTACTTTAACTTTAAGGTAACAGTGTAAATGAGTACACAGAGTATACTCATTTCTCTTCTATTTTAGGATAGAGTTGGGGAATCTCCATGAATATAAACTAAACTCACCTGTTCCATTTATAAGGCATAAATATATGTTTATTCCTTCTGGAATGTCATCTTAAATCTTATCCCATTTTTACTTGGAAGGATTTTATAACAGGTATAATACCAGAGTCTGAGTCCTTTTAACAGAGCACTGACTACAGCTGAAAGAATCTCTTAGTTTATTTTCCCAAACAACAAGGAAATCTTCAAAAACTATTTTCTATAGAAAAACATTTATAAGTAGATTAGAAATCATATACAAGTAGAATAGAATTAGTCATTTCTATTTTGATTTGACAAGTGAACAAACCAAAATAATTTTTAGAAAACATCTAAAAAAAAGAAAACATCTATAGTTGCAGCTATCAATGGATTCACACAAGTCCCTTCTTGCTCTTGTAATCAATAAAAGTTATTATTTTCTTAGTAATAAGCAAAATATATTTGCTTTTTTTCAAAGAGTTTTGTGTTTTTAAATTTTAACAACAACAACAACAAAACAATTAACCACAAATCACAGTTCTTTACTTTTTTTTTTCCTGGTCAGAAAATTCCCAGCAGGTAATCCACAGCCACATTTGGAGATTTGCATAATAACACAACTGAACACCTGACCCATCTCTGCATGTAGAAATTAATAACAAAGATCTTTCTCCCTTCTAGACCCCCATCACTATAGTTACCTCACAAGTTCGGAAAATATTCTTAAATAAAGGAAGTCTTGTAGAAATTAATCACTGACTGGAAAATAAGTTTTCATGATGGAGGTCAGCCTTTTGTTTCTGGGTCAGACTGAAGCATTAGACAGTATTCTTATTTGAGCAGAACTGATTGCCTCTGGTTGGAGATGTGACTCACAAAGTCTTAACACAAAACACTGGCTTGCTTGAGTTAGCTGTGATGACTGCCTTATACACTTGTTCCCTCAAAACCCAGAATGGCAAACCCTGACAACAAGTTTCTAGTGAGAACGTGGCTGAAATAATAGATCAGGGACTTGTCTTAGGGGAATAAATAACTAGTTGGAACATTCTAGTGAAAGACTATCCTTTTGTAGGGCCAACTAATTTAATGAGAGACTTGAGAATATTTATGTGGAAATGAGAAGGGCTCAAGCCATGAATCTTTCCCCTGTGAAGAAAAATATCAGGATCAAGAAAGAGTAAAGTTCAGAACTATCAATGAGATGGAAAGTACAGGGAGGACTAGACAACAGGGCTAGTTTACCATAATTTATGGAGGAATGAATTCGTTTAGCTTCAGTCCTAGTGAATATATGAAAGTAGGCATTCTTACAGGTCTCTCAGGAATGCAACATATTGTAAACAACCTGTCAAAAGGTTGTATGATATTGTGGCAGAATGTTTTGACTCAGTAACTCCATTAAGAAGAACCTATCCCAAGGAAATTACCAGAAAGACTTGTTTAAAACTGTTTTACCAGCAAACATCATGAATAAATGTCCCCCTTACCCACAAGGAAAAAAGAAATTGTGCAGCAAAATGCTTGTTCCTTTTTGACCTATGAAAATCAGTTCCTAGTGAAAAAAATTAAATGTTATTCAAATATTTTTTGTTCTAATGATTTTTTAATGAGTTTTCTAAATTCAGATACTATGGATTTCACAAAGCTGTATTTTGAGTCACAAATATGAATCAAACAATAATAAACGTTATCTTCTACAAAAAATACTAACTGAAAAATAATT
Source organism: Dipodomys merriami (assembly GCF_024711535.1). Classification (NCBI taxonomy): domain Eukaryota; kingdom Metazoa; phylum Chordata; class Mammalia; order Rodentia; family Heteromyidae; genus Dipodomys; species Dipodomys merriami. The sequence continues at coordinate 23,006,899 of NW_027202270.1, read as the reverse complement.
GCTGTTACTATTTAATTACTACCAGATCATAGGCAATATATTGAATAATAGTGTCTATTTCTGAAAACATTTTTTAAATTTAATTTTATTGTCAAGTTGGTATATACAGAGGGGTTACATGTGTAAGGTAGTGAGTGCATTTCTTGTCAAACTTTTTACCTGCTCCCTCATTTTTCTACCACTTTCCCTCCCCCAACTCCCTCCATGTTGTAAAGATCATTTCCAACACATTTTCTTGTGAGTACTGAAAACTTTGCCAATGTAACAAGATATAAAATTAACCCTCAAAATTTTATAGAAATGTAAAATATGACATATCCAAATATACTGATATTTCAGATATTCATAATTTACTGTATTTATTGAGAACTATAATATTCTATAGGAAAAAAAGAAAATATATTTTGTAACTGTGTAGCATGCCTTCTGCTATAATATGTAAGGATATTCTTGTTTTATAGCAACACAGGTTCTAGTTCTTGTAAAATGCTTGTAAATTCTTGTAAATTGCTTTGGAGATTCCTAAGATATTATTATGCAATGTTTCCTTTTCAGAAAATTGAAGAATATTGTTATAACACTGCTATAAGAAATTTATCAAAAGTTGATTATCTAATTTTCTTAGAAAATATGTGCAAGTTATGATCCTAGGCTTTCTACTCAGGAATCTTTCTTCTAGCTCTATAAAACCCTAATTATCTAGCAATATTTTGGCTGAAGCTGGTCTATGACCTATATGTTTCCTAGGGAGAACTCTGCCACAGAAGGTCTAGCAATATTAAGCTTGGGGATGAGGAAGATTGAAGAGACATTCTTTACATTCTTCTGTAAAGCTCCATAAAAAAGGAATCTTGACCACCCCTGCACTTGTTAGAGCAGTATGTTCTCCCCTTTCATATTCATTCTGTATTAGCCTACTAACAAGAGCACGCAATAAAGCAACCTTGAAGAGGAGTTTGTCACATCTAGATATGAAAACTAGCCTAGTATTCTAGAATCTTGAAATTGACACTGAAGACTTGCTACAATCAAAAGAACAAAAGTACCTTCAATTGAAACAAGCGGATCATCTCTAACTGGGCCAGTGTAGTTTAATAAATGATTGGTGTTTTATGGTGTTTTCTATATGTTTTAAGTTTCTTTAAAATAGGAATCTCAGGACAGGAAAACGGGTCTGAGTATATTTAGAAAAAGTAAGCTTTAAAAATCTGCTAATTCCCAGAGAAATGATGACTTATGGAAATTCTTACTTTTGGAGATTTCCTATAGATTAATTCAATCATTAATTCACTTATTCAGCAAACATATTTTATAAATCTCATTTGTCCTAAACTATGCCCAAAACATATACATATATATATGTACATACTTGTGTGTGTTTATCATCTATTTATGGATATATTTATCATTTATTTATCTATCATATATCTATCTTATTTTCAATAAGCTTAAGTCTAATGAGAAGATACATAACAAATCACTACAATAAATGTGTATAGGAACTTTAGTAGAAACATGAATGAGAAGTAAATTGGCTACTGGTTGGTGAAGAACAAGAAGGGATTCACATTAGAAAGTCTGCTCTACCATGAGAGCAAGACTCTGGGGAAGTTTCAGGAACCAAGAGTAACCTTTGACTCAGACATGAAACCCTTTGAGTAGAGGCTTACTGGGCGGATTCTCAATACTTGAAACTTGTAGGGTTCTGCTGAATGTGGCTCCCAAGGGAACCAAGGAAAGGAAGATTCTGAAGAGTCTTTTCTACCACACTAGGGAGACTGAGCTATGTCCTTGAAGCAGCTTATTAAAGAGTGTGAGCCTGAAATGTTGGGAACCAATTAGGCCAGTGTTGTTTGAGTGCCAAAAGAAGGTTATAGTATTCCTAAGGGGGGAAAGATGCAGGCCTCTGAATTTTTTCCAAATACAGTAAAAGGCAAAATTCCTGCTTAATCCTAAATTTGTGATTTGTATCTATTGAGTATGAAAACATATGGCTTAGATTATGTCATATATTAGAAGAGAAATTAAAAGATAAGCAAGGGAGGTCAATGAGCTCACTTTAGACACTTTGGATGTCAATGCCTATAAGGCTGTTAGATATTAGAATTTGGTTTTCAGATGACTTTGTTACAAATTCACTCTGTGAAGACATGTTTGGCTAGCTGTATGCAGTGGTAATTGCAAAGGTAGTAGAGTATGGTAGGGCTAAGGTGTTCAGAATGGATGCTGGCCAGGCAATTTCCTTTAAATGTGGAATTAAGAAATTCCCAGAGGGAGTAATTGTTAGGACAGGACAGCATGAGGATATCTTGGGTTTTTAGAGGCAAAGACTTTTTACTAACTGGTATGAACAAGATAGTTTCATATTTGTATCACCACACAGCCATATTCTGTGAAATGCAATACTTCTAAGCCTTGTTCTTGCAATCTCTCTTGTGGCTTTGTTATGACTTTATGTTGCTCTTAATTACTTAGCAAAAAATATGAAGAAAAGAAACTAAATAAGGGAGAAATTAGGTTCTCTTATACTTCAGTCAGAATTACAGAAAGCTTATTCTGTCTCTAGGGGACAGATTATGAAGTAGCATCTTGATATCACTGACGCAAAGGAAGTAGGAGCAGCATGGAGTAAAAGGAAGGCGGCAGGCTCTGAGCACTGACTTCTGCCTACTGAGGCTCTGAGCTTTCTAACACAGGTTCATAGGGAACAGGTTTTCTCCCTCAGTCTAGCATTTCTTCCACTGGTAGGTGGATAACTGACTAGTTTAGAATATTCTTTGCCTCACTAGTCTTCCAAAAGAAGGAATTTTGGAATGTTGCTCTTAGGTTGCATAAAGCTATTCCCTTATGAGAAGCAAAACAGAATAATTAGAAATTCTCTGTAGTCTTAACATTTTCAAAAACTTATTGAAGACAGTGCATTATAATGAATAGATATCGTAATGGGAGCCAATAAACTTTTCTTCTAGCACTGAATTTGTTCTTTTTAATCACAAAAGTAAGAATGAATATTCTTACCTGTAGCAGAAGGATAAGGAAGTTAATGAAATATTAAGTGACAACTTTCACTTCTACACTTTGGTGACTTGAATCTGTTGAACCAGTCCTTTGGTAATTAGGGGTTCTCATTTCTCATTTGAAAATAAGGGATTTTTCTTGATCATTTCTTCTTTAAATTATCTTTTAGGAGTTTCAAACACAGGGATCAATTTAACATGTCAGCTTATGAACATAGTGCATTGTGATTAATATCACACCTTTCATCATTCCCCTATATCGCCCAATACACCCCTTTCTTGCAACTTTTCTAAACCTGATATTCTCTAATGGTATGCAATAGAAAGACATTTTTTTAATGGGGGAGTGTGATAGTTAGACAGCATTTCCTTTGGCTTTCCCCCCTAAGGATCCTAGTTTTTGTAAAACATAAGAAAATAATTTCTAAGTAAAGATCAACGCTTTTTTCCTCTTTGATCTTGACATTATTTTCTGGTAAGCAAATCATTAGAATTGTATAATTTATAAGACAGTAAACTGCTATGGTGCTTACATTCTTTACATAAAAATCTAAGACCTGCATTATGGAGACATTTTGCAAGCTGTTTGTACTTTTGGAAAGCAGAAAATTAATTGTTCTTGCCACTAAGGTAAATAATGATATGAGATAGGAGAGGTGGATATTATTTTTGATGTCTCTTCTGTTGATAATCACAGGGGATTTTGAGGTGACAGCTTTCTTTTATGCTCGGGCAGCTTTTCATATCCTTCTTTCTCTGAATAGTTTTCCATGAGATTCTTGTGACTTTGCCATAACTTCCTTTTTTCATTTCAGCCTGGGTTTGTTGTACAGGTGTAATTTGTACTTGCTTGTCGCACTGTGAATGGAATGTATCTGCCTTTTATTCTCTATAATATTTATATTTATTTTTTTCTTACAGTTTTTCCTTGGTATGATACTAAATATGGGATATGGGCATAAAGTCTGGGGGAGATAAAATTAAATAATGAGAAGATTTATTTCTACCTCACAGTAGTGACTTACAAATTAGACAAAATAGTCCATAGAAAGCCTTGTCCTCACAAAAGTGCTCAAAATATTATATAGAGTTTATTTTATAAGAAATTGTCATTAATTTGTGTAAGAGAAAGGAGGAATTTTATGAATCATTATGAGCATATAGTATGATGGCTCTATGACTATTACAAGGGTTTGATTCACTGCATGAGTTGCATGTTAAAGTTTAGAGTGTTATCAAATATATCTTTTCTGCGGGACTGATTATAAGATTTGAATGACCATAATTACTAAAGGAACTTCAAAATGCTTTTCTCATGCTTAAAGTTTCACTGTGGGTAGTATGTTTAGTATGAGTTGTTAACTAGTTTTTACTTTGCTTTTCATTTACACTTGAAAACCATACTATCAAAAATTTCGACATACTCATCCCTCCTCTTGGCTTCTTAAAAAAATGTTGCCTTCCTTTCTTCCAAAATCAACTGCTGCTGATGTCAATAGGAGCTTGGAAATACATAAATATTCTTTTATTTTCTCACATTTCACATCTTCATAATGAGAACTGAATTCGTTTTGTCACATTTTTATTTTGTTTTTATTTAGTATTTATTTATTTTTAAATAGAATCTCACAACAATAGGCCAGGCTAGATTCATACTTACAAAGGAGCTTAGTCTGGCCTAGAATTCCCAATCTCACTGCTTTTCCCTCCATATGTTCAGCTTACAGGCATGGACAACACACAAACTGATTAGTATGAATGAGCCAAATTTCTCAGTGGCTCTGTCCAAGTACCCTAATGGTACATGATGCCATGTTAAGTAGCAGAGCACTGTAGACTCCACTCCTGGAGTACAGAAAAATATGCCTATTGTATGAGTACAAATTTAGACATGGTGTTTTAAGACATGTTTTTCATTAGTATATAAATACTGTATTATTTTATGTAGTTTTAGCTCATTACTTTGGAAAGTTGAGTCCATTTTGAGGAATATATCATATTCCTCATAGTTTATAACCCTTCAATAATATTAAAATAAGCAGGTTAACATTGCTTTGCAACCCAGTAACAAGCATTCCAATCTTTTTTGAAAGCAAGGAAGGCATCTCACAACAAGAAACAAAGAGACAGTAAGATTCCTATGTGACCCCTGTGATGGAGAGTGAAGAGAATGCTTATCTAATAAAAAATAACAGAACAGTGCTTTAGAGGCTGAGTTTATTCAGCATAAAAAGCACAAGAGTATAATGCAATAAGGCCTTTGGATGAATATCTATGATTAAAAAATTAGATACAAAGTAAACCCTATGAGTAAAATTATTTCTAGAAGACCAAATGTTGGTACAAAGCATTAATTTTTCTACTAATAATGTAAAATACTTTTCTTCTTTCAATGGAAGAACGAAGTAAGTTAGAGTAAGAATGGTTTCTCTCTCAAACTGACCATACAAACTTAAAGTTTTTTAAAAGTTTTATGGAAATCAGTAAACAGGGAAATCATTGCAAAATAATTAAAGTAGTAGGCTAAGAATAATACCAATGTGCAAAATTGGGCAAGCATGAAAAGAAATAGAATCAAAGATGGAATCTTGTCCAATTAAAACCCACCTCTTTTTTTTTTTTTTTTCAAGTAAGATTCACAGCTTGTAACCACTCTACTACCATAGTTTTAGTTCATAGTATCCAGTACTTGGATTAGTTAGCTGGTTAGGTTCAGATAATTCTCACAATTGGCTGTAGCTTTCTCTTTTCTAGTTGAAGTTATGCCTCATGCTGACATGGTTTTATGGCAATCCTTTCTACAGTGCTGTCCCGTAACTTCTCCTGTAACGAGTTGCAAAGACTTTCCATCTCCAAGCAGATGGCAGCTGATGTCCTGCTACTCTCCTGGTATCCAAAGAACTTCTGAACAATACAACTTTCTCAGAAATTAAACCTGGAATTTTTTTTTCAGGTTTAATAGGACTGAAGGATGTATAGAAAAAGGTCATTGAGTTTGAAAAATGTAAGCTTACTAAAAGGAAAGCATCTGAATAAAACAGAGCAAAAGACCCAGAAAGGGTAGGGAACAAAAAGCATTTGTGTATATATTTTTACCTTAATTTCAAAGACCAATAGAACATGTTTACAAATATTTCAAAAATTATCAAATATTTTCTACATCTTTGCTTAGTTGAACTAAAATATAAACATATATCTAAGAAAGCTATCTCACCACTTTGGCATAGAAAGTTTGCATATATCTCTAGCCATGTCCCAATAAAAGGAAATACAATAATTTTCCTAGGGCCTTGATCTACCAGACATTCTTCTACTTGAGGAGGCAAGATCTATAATACTCTTCTGACTCAACTCATGAACACTCTTTCATTTTTATGGTGATAGTGAGGTTTTTGAATTCAGGAACTCCTGTTCATTTAATTTCCTTGTTCAAAGCTTAAGCCATGGTTCCTCCCTTGTTTTCTGTTTCTGTTTTGGTTGGTCATGGGGTTTGAACTTAGAGTCTGGGTGCTATCCCTGAGCTTTTTTGCTCAAGGCTAGTGCTCTACCAGTTTGAGTCACAGTTCCACTTCTAGTTTTCTGGTGGGTAATTGGAGATAACAGTCTCACAGATTTTCCTTTCTGGACAGGCTTTGAACCATGATCCTCAGATCTAGCCTCCTGAGTAGCTAGGATTACAGTGTTAGCTCCTAGCTCCCAGATCACCCTTCTTTTCTATTTCTATTTCTTTTTTTTTCTTTTCTTTCTTCTTTCTTCCTTTGTTTCTTTCTCTTTCTTTCTTTGTTTCTTTCTCTTTTTCTTTCTTTGTTTCTCTCCCTTCCTTCCTTCCTTCCTTCCTTCCTTCCTTCCTTCCTTCCTTCCTTCCTTCCTTCCTTCCTTCCTTCCTTCCTTCCTTCCTTCCTTTCTCTCCCTCCTTTCTTTCTTTCTCTCCCTCCTTTCTTTCTTTCTTTCTTTCTTTCTTTCTTTCTTTCTTTCTTTCTTTCTTTCTTTCTTTCTTTCTTTCTTTCTTTCTTTCTGCTGGTTACTTGATAATGAAGTGTCATAGACGTTTCTGTTTGGGTTGCCTTCAAAATCATGATTTTCCCTAGCTAGAATTACAGGTACAAACCAATGGTGTCTGACTCCACATCTACTCTTTAACTTATCTCACACAATTTTTAATTGCATTGCATCAGGAAAGGTAGAGAAAGGTGGGAAGTTAGATTTAGAGATTTTATTTTGATAGTTATGCAATGACCGCCAATAATAAATTTGTTAGTAAAGCCGATCCCATGTATTCAAAAGGAATAAATATGTGTTTGCTGCAAAATACCCATTTTTCCCCTCAGAACTGTACCGCATGTTCACACTTTTAAAAGTAAGAAATAATTCCAGTAGTATTTGCTTTAAGATTAGGAAAATACGCTTTAGGAATTCTTGTAGTCTTTCCATATTGCCATACAGATTATCTGTTAAAAGACAATGGAAAAGAAGACATTTTCTCTTACTGTCAAATAAAGATAAATTAGTCAAATATGGTATTCTGGCTTCATTTGGTCTTCAACCCAGTTTTGCACAACTTTAAAGCTAAGAACAGACCATAGGTTTTTAAAGAAATAGAAGAGGAAGAGGAGGGGGAAAAGTACAAGGGGGTGAGAAAGGACAATGAGGAAGAGGAGAAAAGGAGGAAGAAAAGAAAATAGTAGGATGCTTTTGTTAACTTAGGTTCTGAGGTAGTAGTTATTGCTGTATAAATGTGGGAACGTTGAGATGCATGTGAGAAAGGCAACAGGACAGGAAACAGCGCAAGGCAGGTGTCATTAGACTTCGCACATTCACTCAAAAGGAAATGGTATAACAACAGCTAGCTGTGGCAGTACATACAGACTCTAGGAAGAATTGCCAGTATTCTGGCTGAGTACTTCAGACAGTGGCTCATGACTTTCCTCATAGTATTAATATAGGATTTTTTTTAAAGGAACATTTGGGCATTTATTGGCTAATGGCTATGAGAATCGACTCTCAACAATGGCTGATTCTCTACTTAAAGAAATAATACCATTTGTAGAGGAACTGATAAAATTGTAATGTTTAAGCTATTCAATAAAAGGCATAGAGTTGCTACTCAAAATCAAAATGAGCTATAAATATCTGGCCCCTAATTCTACTATGGTATTTGTGTTAGTCCACACCAGTAATTCTAGCACTCAGGATAGTAAGGCAGGAAAACAACCCCCCCCCCCACAAAAACAAAAAACAAAAACACAAAAAAACATGAGTTCGAAGCCAGCTTAGAGTATATAATGAGACTGTGTCAAAAGAAGTGGATAATAATAATCATTATGTCATTAGAATTAGGACTTTGGAAGGGAAAAAGTGGCAACTAATGAGTTACCTGTTTGAATATAAATATAGGTATTGATATACAAAGAGCTAGAATTATCCACACATGTGATATTTTACCTCACAAAATGGCATGCTACTCCATCAGTACTGTTTAAATATGGACTAGACAATTTATATTTTACAGTCATTTCAGAGGAAAATAATATACTAGGTGGATGATAAGTTTAAATTTTTCTTTAGGATTCTCAAACCTTAAAAAAATTAGGCTCAATTTTTTGCAAAGTATAACTTTAATTGTGCCTTAAATTAATGTGCATATTCAATAAAATAACTGCATATTTAAGAATGGACTGCAATCTTTTGTCAAATTTACCAGAAAACTAAATTTGAGAAAAATGTAGCAAATATCTTTAAGGTCATGTTTTGTAAAAGTGGAAAGTTCTCAATCAAAATGACTTGTCTGGGATTCCATGAAAACTGGAGTAAGATGCCATAGTTCAATCCCATAGTGTTCCAAAATGACTGCCATGGCTATAAATGCCGCTGAAGGACTATTTGCTTTCATATTTATGATTATTTGTTTATTCTTATCTGCCCTTAGTAAATAATCCTTTCAGTTTAAAATTCTTACAGAGTAGAAAACTCTCAGTTACTACTACACAGATAACTATTTTCTTAGCTGTGTGTGGGGGGGTGTGTGTGTGTATGAAGTAAATGTAGGCTGCACATTATACCTTTCCTCACATTACAACAGGATTTCCAAATAAGCTTATGACTTGATTTTATTCAAAGGAATAGTAGAGAAGCCAATGTGCCACATGCTTTTAAACGAGGGTAAACTCAGGAGAAAACATTTTTATCATTTCCTTCCTCTCAGAAAATATTGCTGCTCTTAGATGAGGAAAAGTGCTTTCCTTCACCACATTTTTGTTTATTTTTCCTGTTTATTATTATTAATAATAATAATTAGTTGCACAAAAGAATTGCAATTTGACAAAACAGTTTATGAATAAAATGTATCTTGATTAGTGTCACCCCTTTCAAGATGCTCACCCACCCCTCACAACCCCATCCCTTATGTTACTTTTCTTAATTTTGTAGCATATACATTGAATTCTTAAACTATCTCCTTTAGATACTAACTCTGTAAATCATCCACATTAAATGGAACAAGCTTTACTTCCTCTTAAAGGGCATCATTACCTTTTAGTTTCTGATGATAATCATTATGATTTGAAATGGCCACTGGCAAACCATACCTTTGACATTTATTATAATAAAGCTTTCGTGGTCTCAAGCATACTCATAAGGAATGTGGCTTGGTAAGAGTAGTAATATTAATTGCTATCATTATCTTGATCCCCATGTTAAATTTTTGGGGTCAAATGATTGGTATAAGTCAGAATGAGCAGTCAGGGATGAAAAGGACAAAGGAGCAGGAGGAAAATGCATGAGTAGTCCGAGCCTGGCTGCATATGGAGAGGTAATTTACACAAATGGGCTAGACGAAAACAGATGGGAAGAGGGGGGAGTGGAAAGGGGCTGACTAATGACACCTGACTACCAAATGACCCTGTGGGTTTGGATGCTGGCAGGACACCTAAAACTGTGCCAGCGACCACTTGGACTTGCTTGGTTCTCACACACATTTCAATAAATAGGCTAACCTTGGCCTTTCCATTGTTGCTATCACCGGGGAAATTTATACCATATCTAATCACAACCCAGAATGTATACATTCTAACTGGGCTGTCTTCTTTAGAGGCTGCGTGTTACTGAACACTTAGGGGTTTACTGTTCAAGTGGCCTTTGTTTCCAACAGGGAAAATTTGATGCATTTGTTCTTTTAAGTGCCTCTTTTGTGAATGTACTGTATGTGGCCCCTTTTGTGGCTTAATAAGAGCTGTGATAGAAAAAGGAAATAAATTATTCTGGGAATATAAGCATATGATTATATACTTTGCCCACGGTACAATAGGTTTGTTCGTGACAGGTGAAGTATTCCTAGAACTATGTATAGTGGACTCCTACCTGTCTCTTATTCTCTTTCACACTTTCAAGTTTTAATCTTATTTTTAACCATCAAATTAATGTTCATGAATGTACATTAAAATATGCTCTGAGCCTGGAATAAAGAATCTCAGGTGGCAGAACCGATTATTCTACTAAATCCTTAAACTAAAAAAGAGATACAACTTAGTGTCACAGTGCTTCAGTTTTCCCCCTCTTTAAAATGGGAGCAATGTATTTCTGAAGTGGTTTTGAGAAGAGCATTAGGAGATGAGGTAGATCGCTCTACATTTTATGTCTAGTGAAAGTGCAGATCAAATTAAATGCCAATTAAAATGGAATGGAAACTGCAGTCTGTATTAGCTAAAAAGTCTTAGAATGTTGATTAAAATTAAAAGTACTATATGCATTTATAAGCAGCATCTACAGGTATAGAAAGGTCCTGCATGCTCTTCAGAATGCAGATTCATCCTTTTAATTTCTCTTTAAGAAAGACTACGATTATACTGGAAAAGTTAATGGGGAACAGACAGGATTAGACTCTTTAATATTTCTAAATTTGCAACAGTAAATTTTCATTATTCAAGAAGAGATTCTCCTCCCTATTCTCCTGTCCTAGTACCATGAAGAGATTAAAATATACTCTAAGGGAAAATGAGCTCTACTTCAAATTTTAAAAATTTCTAAGTGAAAGGAAAGTCCTAGGAACCAATATGTTAAACTTGTAATGAACTTTCTCTCTCTCTCTCTCTCTCTCTCTCTCTCTCTCTCTCTCTCTCTCTCTCTCTCTCTCTCTCTCTCTCTCTCTCTCTCTCTCTCTTCTACCTTCTACCTCATTTGTTTTCTTTGTGTGGCTTTAAGCTGATTTTAAGTTCAGTATTGATTATTTTCCCAAACTTGATGGACAGGGGCCAGTATACCTGGAAACAACTACAAAGTGTTGAGAACTGGCTACATCCACCAGTGGACATTCCATGTCCTAGCTGCTGAGGAAGATGGAGGTCCTCAGTCAGGACAAAATTAACTTAGGTCAAACCCTTGGAGATGGCTCATTCCCTTGGCCCGAGAGGCCATAGATGCTGAGAGGATACTTGAGTCATGTGGAAGATGGGAAGAACCAAAGAGAGACAAAGTGAGAGTCCAAGAAAAGGAAGAAGAATGTAGTCTTATTGAAATTAAGAAAAAAAAGAAGTAAATAAAAACAGAAGCAACCCATCAAAGAAAGAGAGTGTGAAGAAAAATGAAAGAATAAAAGACTTGAGGCCTATGTGCTCACATTACTTTGGCTGTATTTATTCTTAATCCTTAAGACTCAGGAAGGGTTCTGGATCAGTGATAAAGTCTGATAAGCATGCTTTAGTTCACAGTGAAACCTATCACCTATCTGTTGTCCCAAATGAACAACCTAAAGAAGAGATTCTACTGAGATGAAGTTGATATTAAGGACCTAATTTGTTCTGTATTCCTTGATGACAGCAATCATAATTTTATTGAAATCTAAAAATGGAAAATTTTTACAATGTACTCTTAAAATAAGAGTGAAATAATTTGCTCTTGTAATTACCCTGGAAATTAGTGTAAAATGTAAAATCAAAGAGAGATTAAGTCTCCCAGCAGTCTGTACCCACCTATTTGCAAAGAGCTTGAAATGCAAGGTCTTCAAATTTTCTGATTTTTCTTGATAGAACAGATACTATAAAACATTTTCAATTTTAGTACAATTCTTACAATGCTCGTGAACAAAAGAAAGGGTAAAGTACATAATGTCTGTTAGGCTGTCTAACTTGAATTGCATTTATTTCCTTCCTTCCTTCCTTCCTTCCTTCCTTCCTTCCTTCTTTCCTGCCTGCCTGACTGCCTTCCTGCCTTCCTGCCTTCCTGCCTTCCTGCCTTCCTGCCTTCCTGCTTTCCTGTCTTCCTGCCTTCCTGCCTTCCTTCCTCCTCTGCTGTCAGGTTTTATATATCCATATATATATATGCATATATATATATATATATATATATATATATATATATACCCATATGGTGTGTGTGTGTGTGTGTGTGTGTGTGTGTGTGTGTGTGTGTGTGATGGTACTAGGTCTTGGACTTAGAGACTGAACAATGTTCCTTGCTTTTCTGCTATACAACTTGTGCCACAGGTCTACTTCTGGATTTTTGGTGTTTGAAGTCTCATGGGTTTTCCTGCCTGGAAACCTCTATCTCTCAGCCTTGTGAAAAGATAGGATTACAAGTGTGAGCCATTGAAACCTAGCAAATTGTACTTTCTTCATGGAGTTGAAATTTCTCAGGAGAATGAGAAAGCTAATCTTTTAAAATAAATTTACAAGAAAAAGTATCTCATTGAAACCATGTAGGTTTCAATGAGAGAGTAAACACAAATATATAATTTGGAAAGCCTTTCTCTGATGGATAAAATGTTAAATTGTCCACTTTCTTAAAGCAGTTTCTTTATTTTAAAAATATATTTTTGGACTTGGAAGGTGTCTCAGTGGTAGAGTGCTTACCTTGCATGCATGAGGCCCTGGTTTGATTTCTCAGCACCACATAAGTAGAAAAAGCCAGAAGTAGTGCTGTGGCTCAAGTGGTAGAGCGCTAGCCTTGAGCTGAAGAGTTGAGGGACAGGGCCCAGGCCCAGAGTTCAGGCCCATGGCCAACAAGATTTTCCAAAAGAAAATCTTTAGATTCCCAGATGCATTTATAAAACTATAATTTCTACTTAGAGGAAAAAGGCAAGTTAGTCTAAGGAAAAAAATGTTTCTTTAAAGTACATTCATATGATATTAAGATAAATATAGCTAGGAAACACAATATTAACGTCCGACTCAGCAGTAAAACTACTTCGGTGAATTTTAAAATTCATAGTGGTACCGCATAAAATATATCCCGAAATGAGTTAAAGGATTTAATACAAATAATGAAAGCAGAAATATCAAGATAGATGTTCATTTCACCTTTTATCAACATGTAATGAATTATAATTTAAAGACAACTTTTGTGTAAGTGTCCCTAATTTTCTTTTCTCCAGTTACATTCAAGGACCATTTAAAAAAATCTTTAAATATATAGTTCCCTTCCTTATTGTCATGAGCCTTCAGGAATAGTGAATGGTGTTCCAGAAGCATACTACAGGCCTCTTGGTGGTCTCAAAGCTTACTTCATCTAGATTCATTTTAAGATCTGAATATTGGTCTCTACTTGTCTGATGGCTTCAATGATGTATTAGTCATCCTTCTCTATCGTTCCCCATTGTGAAAAAGTCCTAGCTCAGTAGCTAGGAAATCATTGGTCCCTCCCCCAGAAACCATATATACTGCCATACTCAAATCACACACACATATGTGTGTGTGTGTGTGTGTGTGTGTATCTATGTATGTATATATATGAAATTGACAACACTTGCCTCATGGTGGGGCAAGTTGTAATATAGACTACCTCTATTTATGTAAATATCTGATCAATTACAGAACATTTCAGTCAAGTATATACTCTTGGCTTTCAAGATATGCATGTTACTTCTTCACAAGGACACCGAACTTTGATAAGACATGGAATAATGAAAAATAAATCAAATTCTGCTATTTAAAACTGACTAAATACTCAAATTCCAATCTTTCTAAATGAAATAAGAAGAAATCAAGTTGCTTTTCATTCTGCCTCCTCTGCAAGACTTTGAAGTCCAAATATATAATTGTAGTAGTGATTTTGCTTTTACCATGGCCCACAGATACACTTGTCTGATTTGATTGGTCTTCTCTTTTAACCACATGACCGTCTGCTCCAGAATTTCTAGGTTAACTCATGCAGCAGCTTCCATTTCCCTTAGCAACGGCAAATGAACACCAGAGTTCAAGGTTGGGAGGAAGTCTTCGTCACAGTTTAGCTGAATCTTTTCATTCCCTCATGGAACAGATGTTGTATGTCATGTAATAACTGTAGATACTTGTAGCAGTCACAATTTCCTCTGGCGCATATTTTCATCCTTTTCAATAATAGTTTGTTCATTTTTTAATCAGTATGTCTACTGTGGAGCTCATTATGTACAAAGCATCATTAACCTCTAACTCTGCCCCAGGCATTAGTTCTCTACACATGTTAAGTTACACATAGAAATTCTGTACCTATCTGAGTTAATTTAATACTCTCAACTATTCCAGCTAATCCCTTGAATGAGTACCCATTTACAAATGAGAAGCCTGAGTTAACATGAGAATGTTAACTGGAATGAAACCACAGACACTTGGTGGAGATAAAGTCCTCTCCCCCACTTTTTTTTTGGTTGATGTTGATTGATACTGTTACTTAGATTTCTTTGATTTTTTCTGGGTCTCTTCTTGGATTGTTACTTCCATTTCACCCTGGAATTCTTCATCCTATTTAAGAAACTGGAGCATAAGGAAATGCTTCTCAAGTCCTCATGCCCACAGAAGGAAGATCTGCTTACATTTATAGCACACATAATTGGCAAGAGCCTTAGGCAAAATGACAAACATAGCACATGGCCTGCAGGTTGCTGGGATAGTTTCTTAGTACCAGACTTCTTGGGCATGAGAATGAAGTAGTCCTTTGTGGCTTCCCCCTGGATATTGTTTCTCCAACACACTCCAAGAAAGCTCTCTTTTTACTCTGGGCTCCTGGTTGAATAGGGGGACACTCTTCTTGTATTCTGATATCAATTTCAACCGTCCATTCCTCTCTCTTTTCCCTGTTAGTCTTCATCCTATGACTGTATCCAATGTACCTGTAATTCCTATGATTTTTCAGGGCTCTTTTCCATGGTTCTGTCATACTTTGTGTTAATTTGGGTGATAACATGTCTTACTAACCAATTTTCTCTGTGAGCAAATGTCAAAAAAAAGTCAGATAAATAAATACTGAGGATGAGAGGGAAAGGAGCAGAGAGGAAGACAAAGATAAAGACAAAGAAAGATAGACTATAAGGTTAGAAAAAAAGAAACAAAAAGATAGAGATAGAGAACGTATTATTATTATTCTAAGGGAAATCATTTACTAGGAATCCCAAGTCAAAAATTATTTATAACAAGGAAAAGTAAAATAAATCTTCTTTTTGGAGTCTGCAAAAGACTGGAGCATTTAAGACAATTGGAATGTTACTATTAATTTTTTTGTATAGTAACTAAAAAAATACTAAACATGATTATCCATCCACCACAAAATGATTGTAGTAGTCACTTTTCTTTCTGAGCTTAATGCCCTTAGATCCTGAGATAATCATTTATAACTCAATGTGAAGAGTCCTTTTGCCTTCCTGTATGTAGGTATTGGGTGGTTAGACTCTTTCTAGAAAAAGAGCAATACAAGAGTTTAAGTGCTTATATCTTATGGGCAACCGTCTTCTGATATGTGTATTATGCAACATTGTTTAACACTAATGACTATAATCTGTTCTCATCATTTCAATCCAGAATTTTTTTGGTAGATATTGTTTCATTTATTTTTTTCTGATTTCTTTTTTATTATTATTGTGAAAATACCATACAGAGGGATTACAATTACATGGGCAAGGTAATGAGTGCATTTCTTATCAAGCATTATTGCCTCCTTCTTTGTTTCCCCTTCCCATCCCTTCCCATCTCACCCCCCCCCCCCCCCGCCCCTGGCCAAAGTTGTAAAGTTCTGTTTTTGACATAACGTCTTGTACATCTCATTGTTGCAATGGGTCCACCTGCATCCCTATTTAAACTATTTGTTTTTTCCCTTCCCCTCCATTAAGGGTTCAAATGTTTTTGCTTTTAATCCAGAAAATTTTGAACTTGAATTTTAGATCTGCCAATGATGCATACAAAAGCTCATTTACTTATAACCAGTGTAATAAGTTTTAATTACCCCATACCTATCTTCCTTTTATCTTCTGTAGCCATATACTTGCTAAGATGTATGTACATATATGAATATCATCTATTTCAATCACATAATGGTGAAAATAGAAGGGCAAGTCCTGTTGAATTGCCCTAAAAATTCATACTTTTCTCTAGCTAGTCAGGAAATTGGGAATATTTATCTGACAGCTTTGGTAGAGTGGCCAAGGTATTAACAGTTATCCTCCCTAAGTTTTTTTTTTAACTCCCATTATATTTATAATAGATTCTTGTTTATATGCAAGAATGCATTTTCAAATGCTTTAGTATTATTAATGTCTACAACTCACTCAAGAGTCATCTCCCTTGATTCCTAAGATCATAGTTCTTCAATAGTACATAGTTCTCCCCGCACCCCCCCCCCCCCCCCCCGCAGCCTCGTACTTGATCCAAAGTAGAGGTTTCAAGTTTCATTGAATCCCAATAGGAAAAAAATACACCCCAGGCAGTGTTTCCTTGTTAAACAGCTCTTATTCAGAGTGGTGAGAATGTTAGCTAGTAGAATAAAGCAATCCACATTTTTTCTGCCTATGTTTTATGTGCTCTGAGGATACAAAAATTTAGAAATTCCAATAGAGCAATATCTGTGGACAAGAAATTCAATTATTACATTGCAATGGGGATTGGTTTGCTGATAGAATTCCTCATTCTAAGTAGTTCATCTCAGTGTTGTCTATGTTATTCACCAACTTCTCCTACACTCACAATAGGGAAACAAAATACATCCCCCTACCCCCACCTCAAAAAAATCCTACAAATAACATCAACAAAAATCAGGGCACTCCCTTTGATGACAGCAACAGAGTGGTAGCTTTGAGAATACGATTCCGTGAATTGCAGTTTCATTCTTTATTATAATTCTCCCTTGCCTACAACCCAATTTCTTTTAGATCCATATGGTGCCAATTTCTTGAAAGCTTATTGTAGTAATATTAAAAATTTCAATCTAAATATCAAATTAGCCTTCAGATCATATGAAATAAATCCATCTGGGCTTGTGAAATTTCCCCTTCAGGCCTTGAGATTGGACTTATTTGCTTCTTTGTTTCTTATGAGGAATAAATTGTTTTTAAAGTTGCATTTTATAAAGGATTTAGAATGCATGGGGGTCTCCCAAAGTACTTGAGTTATGTGGAAAATCTCAGTATTTGAGTGGTGATAATAAAAATTGCTTTGGACTGACATTCTGTGTTCTATAATACAGTCCACAGAAAAAGTTCACAGCCAAGTAATAAACCTGGATAATATAGGTTTATAATGGAAACATTGACAGACTAGCAGGTGTGGCTGTAATATCTTGAATCTTATTTAATAGAAGTTTTCAATAATATTTTTCCAAGCCAGTCTTTTGGGGAGTTTAAGTTGAAAAGAAGGGTTTTCCACTACCTGTACCTCAATGATTGATGAAAATGTGAAGGATTTGCTATCAGATACCCCAGGGATGCTATACATAAAATCATGAGCATCTGCAACAGGTGGAGAAACCTCTGTCTTGTAAGAATCCACATGATTAAAGTCTCTTTTTGATCTAATTATAGTACAAAGATATCATATGGACTATACTGCTATATTCTCAAGTGAGGATGGTAATGGAATAAAGTATTATCTCTCTCAGTCATATTTAATAGAATTTTTCATAGTAGAACAATAACAAAGGTAGTTGTGATTAAGATAGTGATTGTCTCTACAATCTAGTTCCTTTTGTTGATCTACAGAAGTTGTGTTCTCCCACAGTCTCCACAAACCTATGCCACGAGATACTTGGTATAGATACATTTTTATAACTTAAGTTTACTGATCTATGATAAGAAGCCTTATTTCTTTCAATGACATTTTCAAGATGAACAAGTACAAGTACTACTCATCTGAGGTGGCTGTTTAATTACATCCTCAGTTCTCTTCAAAACAGTGACTGTGTGTGAGGCAGTGTATGCATGCTTAGATCAAGATAAAAAAATGTCCATCTGTGTAGAATTAAAGCCGGGGCCAGGTTCATTAGTGATGGGACCTTAGACCTGCTTCTTGACCTGTTAAAGTTTTTCTTACGGAATGGGAAGTAAACAAGCAATAAAAGCAAAAACCACAATACCATGTAACATTGCTGAGGGTGTGAACCAGACTCTCTGTTGGCACTTTCCATATATTAATTAATTTAAACATTAATTAATTCACTTAATTAAACATTTATTAATGCACTCAATCATTTTCCCACTTGGTTATAATAATCATATGAATAATGCTTTCAGGATAATGTCAAATCTCACTTCAATGTAAATTTTAGATAATTTAGTCATAAGCACGACTTAGGTTAACTAGGTATAGTGGTGGTTATTCTTTATTGTTGTTGCCAACAGCAACTATCATTGTGGATTTGTATGGAATCAAACTAAGACAAGGCAAATTGTTCCTCCAAAGCTCCTGTCAGCATCGAGTAAGGCTGACTATACTTCAGGGGACTGGAACTCATGGACTTTTCTCAGGGACTTTTGGCTGTACATTTTTCACTGAGGGATTGCTTAGTCCTATGTTCTCCCAGTTCGTGGTAGAAATAGAGTAACTTCTGCTAGATTTCTGACTTCAGAAGACAAACCTTTAAAGATAGTCATCTAAAATCTCCAAAGTGGAATGAACAAAGATAGATTAGCAAGATGTTCACAGTGATGGTAGTAATGTCGAGGGGACATGAATGTAGTAGGAGCACTGTCTAGGAGGAGATAGTAGGAGGATGAAGGAGGGGATATTGAGAGGTGAAGAAGATTGAAATTATATATATATATATATATATATATATATATTCATACATCTATACGTACATATACAGATACGTATGAATATACATTTGAAATCCACCAAAAGCTATTTGAAAAAAGGCAGAGGGACAATAAGAAGGTATAGAACTATTCTATGTTACCATATGTTTTAACTCAATATATGCTAACTCAAACATTTCAAAAATGTTTTTTACGTATAGAAAAATAAAGTAGGAGTGTACCTCACAAGTATGCATCTTAATGAAATTTGGTAAACTGAGCACACTTAAGAGCCAGCACACAAGTTAAGAAAACCCTGGTATCACAGAAGCCACTCCACAAATATTAGTTAGATTTTAATAAAAATATTTACCCTTGTAAAAAAACTAACTGGGGGGGGGGCATTTTATTTATCTTCCAGTGCATTTTTGGTGAACATTTCATAAATTCTATCTCATTGTAGTAGAACAAACTTGGTAAATCTTCAAAAATACTCAAGAGAACATAAAGCCATAGGGAAGAATCATTTCCTTTATTTTAGAAAAATAATTCTAATTTAAAAGCTTTACTCAGTCTGGCATTCTAATCTAGGAGAGAGCTGGTGACTAAATCCTTGGCTCAAACCTTATGTAGTACAATTAGCAAAATGTATCCATGCTAATGTGCTTGCTTGGGGCAATCATCATTATAGTCCCTGGTTCTGGTCCTTGCCAGGGCAAATGTATCAGGAATGGGTGATGTAGTATTCTAATTATACAATTAGCCTTGTCAAAGCATAGAGCATGGGGAGTAGTAGGATGTTGAAGCATAAATGTAGCTAGCTGATAGATGACTCTCATTAAGCTCATCTTTTGTTCACTGTTTGATGGGTAGATACTGACTTAGGGAAGGCTCCATAATGAAGGATAAAATCCTTGACCCATAACCACACTTCTTTATGTGCTCATAAACTCTCAGCTTACCCGGCTTCTACACGACACATCTATTGTGCTCATCTCACACCTTAGCCTGATGAAAAATAATGAAGAGTCACCAGTGAACTCTTTATAATCAATCAAATGCAGAACTGACATCTCGTACAAATGCTATTTAGCCTAATACTTCTCACCATGACAGAAATGGCTCTCAACATCCTCTCCCACACTTTCATATATACACCTGAATCCTTCATTTCAATGTCATAGGATTTGGTGTTGTTTTTATTGTTGTAGTTGTTGTTTGCATGTCTATTAGTCTTGGGACTTGAACTCAGGGGCTGGATGCTAACCCTGAGCTATGTTTTTGCTCAAGGCTGGTGTTCTACCACTTAAGCTATAGTTGTACTTCCAGCTTTTTGTCATGGTTAAGTCTCATAGATTTTCCTGCCCAGCTGGCTTCAAACCTTGATCCTCATATTTCAGCCTCCCAAAGTGCTAAGATTACAGGAGTGAGCCACTGGTGCTCAGCAAGCTGACATTGTCTCCCCCTTCTCTTCCTCTTCCACCTCATCTCTTTCTTCTGGTACCTGGGCTTGAGCTCAGAGGTGTTGAGGTCATTTGATTTGCTTATGGATTTTGTGTGCTCTACTACTTAGGCACATCTCTACTCTGGCATTTTGCTGCTTTGTTAGAGATGGATTTTGACAGGTTTTTCTGCATGGACTAGCTTTAAACTGCAGTCCTCCAGGTCTCAGCTTCCTTAGTAGCTAGGACAATAGGTGAGCTACCAGCACCCAGCAGATAGTGAGCATGAACTGCTTGCCTTCATTTACTCTCAGCCTAGCTTCACTATTAACCTGATTTTCCTTCTTTCTGAATCCATATCCTTCTGGGTTTTATTGGGCTGTACTCCTCCTGCAGCCAATGGCAGGCACCATGCTTCCCCAGCATGGAAGATGCAGAAGTATGAGTGTGCTACTCATACTAAGTAATCATAAGAGGATCTAACTATATCTGTATGGTTGGGGCATTCATTCTAGGTCAGAAGACCACTTGTATCCCAGTTTCTCTTCTTTATAGACACCACTCTAAAACACTTTTGTGCAAATATATAAAGGATATACTTTGAAGAAAAAAATATAGTAATTCTTAAGAAGAAAGCATATATTCTATATGTCTGCACAAAGTATCAAATTACTAAAACTAGAACCAAATGTAAATATCTGTTTTATTGTACAAAACACATTCAGAAGAATTTTTTAAAGTCATTACACATACCGATCATGACACTAAGGTGAAATTGAAAAGCAAAGAAGAGACAGATGGATTTGATTAGAGAGGGATGGGCTGAGTCTACAAGATAGCTCTATAGCTTCATTTTGTTGATGGATATGTAAATCTCTGCATGCAATAAGATTTCACAGAACTGCAAGCACACAGATAGACATACATACACACAGACTGGTGAGATATGACTACACTCTGTGGATTTTACCTATGTGTTTCCTTACTTTCTTTCCCTCTCTTTCTCTCTTTCATTGTTTCATTGCTTCTGTCCTTCTTTCCCTTTTTCCCTCCTTCTCCATCCCTCTCTCTGTGTTTTCTTTCTTTCTTTCTTTCTTTCTTTCTTTCTTTCTTTCTTTCTTTCTTTCTTTCTTTCTTTCTTTCTTTCTTCCTTCCTTCCTTCCTTCCTTCCTTCCTCTCTCTCTCTCTTTCTTTCTTTCTTTCTTTCTTTCTTTCTTTCTTTCTTTCTTTCTTTCTTTCTTTCTTCCTTCCTTCCTTCCTACCTTTCTCTCTCTCTCTTTCTTTCTTTCTTTCTTTCTTTCTTTCTTTCTTTCTTTCTTTCTTTCTTCCTTCCTTCCTTCCTTCCTTCCTTCCTTCCTTTTTTGTTCCTTTCTTTCTTTTTGTCAGTATTAGAGCTTGTATACTTGAACTTAGGGCTTGAGAGCTGTCCCTTAGCATTTTTGCTAAATGTGGTTCTTTTCCACTTGAGCCACAGTTCTACTTCCAGCTTTTGGTGGTTAATTGGACAAATTGTTTAAATAGGGATACAGGTTGACCCATTGCAACAATGAGATGTACAAGACCCTATGTTGAAAAATAAACTTTACAATTTAGGTGGGGGGTGAGGGGGTGGGGGATAGGGGGGTAGGGGGGTAGCTGAGGAGGTGGGAGGGAAGGGATGGTAGGGGAAAAACAAAGCAGGGGGCAACGATGCTGGATAAGAAATGTACTCATTACCTTGCTCAGGTAACTGTAACCCCTCTATAAAGTATTTTCACAATAAAAAACTTATTTTTAAAAGAGTTTTCATGGACTTTCCTGCTTGGGCTGGCGTCAAATCACAATCCTCAAAGTCCTGAGTAGCTAGCATGGCAGGTGTGACCTACCAGTGCCCAGCATAAATTTTCTATTCATAATATTATACTGTAGTAATACAAGATGTTATCAACAGTTAAACTGGGTGAAGAACAAATGGACATTACTGAAATTCTGTAACTTCCTGTTAATCTACATTTTTTCAAGATAAAAATTACTTTAAATTAATTTTTTAAAAAGAGGTATCTTGAGAAACAATTGGTCCATTGCAGGAGAGGTAAGTGTATGCTGTCTTCAGACCCAGTATAATTTTTCTGTTTCCACATAAATCACATGATCTGATCAATTGTCTCTCCTCTCTGAAGCACAATGCTAGTCTTGTCTTTCCAAATTTCTGTAACCAATTGAAGTTTGTGGGGGAAAAACAGCCTTGTATGCATACATCTGAAAAGTCATGAATACATTTCACAACTTCTTGAGAGCAATATTGCAACACCCATCTACCTCTACAGTTTTAGAAACAAAAGCCATAGGGGAGCAAAAAATTACATGCGCAAGTCCCGCTACTTTAATTCTGCCTTTGAGAAAATCACTGTGCTTCTAAAATCTGCTACAATACCATGCCTCACATAAGTCTGACTAATAGATATAATTGTGAACACTTTACACACACCAAGCACAATTTAGCCCATTTGGATTAGACCGCTTTTGCTTTTCAGTGAAATAAAAAAGTACATTAAAAGTACTGGCTAGAGCATAAATTTACAGAAAGAAAATTAAGTTCTTTACTTTGTGGATGTGTATAGTAGCTAGATGAAAACCTTTGCCATTTATAGAAAGGAGTAACTTACAAGTTGAATTAAGAGTTTCTCAGCATGCCAAATAAAGCCACAGGCGAAGCATAGCATAAAGGAAATTTGCCACTTTATAGGTTAGGCAAGATAAAAAAACCTAAATTACTTCTTTCTAAGAGAGAAGCCTTCATATTTCATGCAAACCCTAGGAAATAATTAAGCCTTTGGTTTAACTCTGGGACCTGTGCTCTAGAAACTGCCTCAATAAACTTTATTTTTACCTGTAGTCTTGTGATTCTCCCTTCTGCCTTACTACTCTTTATATATCATCCTCCTTCAAGGCAGTAAGAATTTGACATACAGGTAAAAAGCATGAGATTGGCATAGGAACTGGATAAACACGATTCATATCAACCAGGTGCTTTATCACCAATTTGGGAGATTGCAATGTTATAAAGTTCTGATATAAAGATCAAGAGCAACCCTATTGGTGGAAAAGAAAAACTTCAATTAAAAAAAGATACCTTTGAAAAAACACAAAAAGTACTTGGAAGCAAAAATAAGCTAGCACTCTCATTTAAAATTCTATAGGGGAAAAAGTTGGTTGGCTATTCTAACAGTTTTACAGAAAACATCATGTGACCTATTGTAGATGTCATATTTAATTCTAAACCTGTAGTAGTTAGATTCTAATTACACAAAAGTTGCTCTGACGATTTGCAGAGTCAGAGGTCATAGGTAGGACTGGCTAGCTGCTCATGTGAAACAGCCAAGTGGTAGATGAATTCATACCCTGGCTTTGTCACTAAGAATTAGGCATTGCATAGTCAACTGTTTAGACTTCAGAACTTTCATTCCCAAGGAAGGCAAAGTAGAAGCTGGTCTCTGAGCACCTAAGCCCACTTCCAATTCCAGTTATCCCCGAATGTTGATGCTGCTTCAAATACAGCTAGATTTTATTTGTTTCCATTTTCATGTAAGATTTCATATGAAACTGATCCATGACATAAGAAAATTTGAAATCACTGAACTATAAAGTTTTTCCTGGGCTTCCTTCCTGCACCAAAATTTCAAAAGTTTCTGACATACATTTTTTTAAGTTCATTGGCTCTACAAAGGGCCCTTTCTTGGCTCAGTTCTTCCTCTGCCATTTTTCTTTTGCTTTCGTTTTTTCTAAATACCTGGTAAAAGTCTTTAAGATACCAACTGAAGTGCTGTGTTTGTGCATTTCTAGACTGGGCTCTTTAGAAAAAAGTTTCTAGCCAGGCACTGGTGGCTCACACCTGTAATCCTAGATACTCAGGAGGCTGAGATCTAAGGATCGCGGTTCAAAACCAGCCCAAGCAGAAAAACTCTGTGAGACTCTTATCTCCAATAAACCACTAGAAAACTGGAAGTAGCACTGTGGCTCAAGTGGTAGAGAGCTGGCCTTGAGCTGGAGAGCTGAGGGACAGTACCCAGGCCCAGAGTTCAAGCCCCAGGACCGACAAAAAAAAAAAAAATTCTAAGTATGTTGGTACTTGCTACATCTAAACTAAAATTTTCAAAGCACCAACACCCAGGAGATAAGTTGCCCTTAAGTTTTATTGTTTGAGAAACTGGTTTGTTTTTAACTAGCAGTGCTGATAAGGGTGCTACCTCACTAAGTGGAAGAGTGAGTGGCACTGAACTCAATAGATTGGAGAAAAATGAGGTTCTCGGGGGAAATGACTAGGGACAGTTCTAAGAGACTGGGCAAGGTGAGGAGGGAGATCCTCAGCTACTGCTCTCATTCTTATTCACGGTAGGGCTGAGTCCCTTATGACGTGGCCTGTGGCTACGAACTATACCTGGGAGAGTAAGCAGTGTGATCCTGGGGAATCTGCCCAGCTGGATGAATGGAGGAGGGGGAATCTGCCCAGCTGGATGAAGGGAGAAGGGGGAATCTGCCCAGCTGGATGAAGGGAGGAGGGGGAATCTGCCCAGCTGGATGAAGGGAGGAGGGGGAATCTGCCCAGCTGGATGAATGGAGGAGGGGGAATCTGCCCAGCCGGATGAATGGAGGAGGTACCTAATGCTACATCCACATCACTCCCATCGCTCTAGTCTAGCTCAGCTAGGACAACCATCACTCTTAACATGTGAGTCAGCCCAGTCAAAAGAGCAGAACCACCAGCAGAAACCAGGTAAATCCAGATTCGTGAGCAATAAAATCTATGAACAAAGTACAGAGAGAGAGAGAGGGGGGGGGGAATGATAGGTAATTTGTATGCTATGAATTGTGTGTGTCTGACACTAAGATAGGACATTAGACTATTCCTATATGTGCTTTTCTTAAAATGTTTTTGCATGCTTATTCTTAAAATGTTTTGAAAAATTGAAAATACAGCCACTGCCAAGCCTTATAGATGTCTTTAAATTTTTTTTCCAGTATCTATAGAAAAATATTATGAGACTCTCTCAATACCTGATTTAAACAAAGTTCCTGATCACATTCTGGGTAGGTGAAATAAGTTTCCTTCAGCTTTGTTAAAACGTAATTTACAAATAATGATGCATTTAAGAAATACAATATGAGCCGGGCGCTGGTGGCTCACGCCTGTAATCCTAGCTACTCAGGAGGCTGAGATCTGAGGATCGCGGTTCAAAGCCAGCCCGGGCAAGAGAGACGGTGAGACTCCTATCTCCAATAAACCACCAGAAAACCGGAAGTGGCGCTGTAGCTCAAGTGGTAGAGCGCTCACCTTGAGCTGAAGAGCTGAGGGACAGCGCCCAGGCCCAGAGTTCAAGCCCAACGACCGACAAAAAAAAAAAAAAAAAAAAAAAGAAATTATCTATATCTATTGTGTAAGCTAATCTCTCCTGGAAGCTGTTTGAAGGGATATGTGTACTGAGAATACTTGAGAATATTCATTAGAGAATTTCAAGCACAAATATATAATTAATAAATACATATTATTAATTATGGTCACCGTACTATACATTAAGTCTCCAGAATTTACCTTAACTGTAAGTTTGTATCGTGTGACCAACACTGCCATGTCTTCTCAGCCTATATACCTCTATAATGACTGCTCTATTCTGTGCTATTAGAATTTTAATGCAGAAAAAAATCATTGTGATGTCCCTGAATCTGGCATTTTGAACTCATATTATTTCTGTTTAAGAAAAAGAAATGACAAAAACTAAACCTCTTTGGTCAGTCTTGTCTTGTCTTGGAATACAACTTACCAGAAACTTTATTTATGGAAAGGAAAAGTAACGTTCTTCTGAAATGGAAGATCTTGAAAGCCTGGCTCTACATTACTAAAATAAGTCAACATCAAGCAATGTTATATAAGTAACAAGTTAAGATATTGACATATTTTATTTAAATATATCAATAATCGGATGGGATAGGCATTAAGATCTCTGAACTTTAGGTAAAGAGATTCAGAGAATTAACAAAATGGCAAATTGTCTAGTGAAGAGCTGCCAGAAATTTCTGATTCCAAAATTCAACTGTTTTTTGTGATATTCATGGTAGATTTTAATGCATTTTCATTTCATGAGTACAAAAGAATAAATGGTATATGTATATAGTCAAGTTGTATACCAACATTTTGTCTAATTTTCTTTTAGGTTAATATCAGTCACTTCTAATGATTCATTCATGCAAATGGGGGTAAACAAAGGCTTAAGGCATTTTGTATAGTAAAAATTACTCCTTTGATAAGAAAGGAAAATGTTCCTGAAGGACTCAAAACTCAGGATTCAAATGAGAGTCTTGTTTCTCTTGAGTTCATATTCTACCTCCTCCATTATTTCCATAAATGTCATGACTACATTAGCTCATTTTGGTGGTGAAGATTAAATAGTTTGTGGTTTGGCTTCATGCCCTAGAATTCTCTGTTAAGCAACCAAGCTCTGGTAGCAAGTTCAGTTCACTGGCTGGCTGAGGAAATGGATTTACAGACACTCACGAATTTGCCTCAGTCATTTCAGATACTAAGTAATGGGACAAAATGCTACTTCCTTCTACACTCTGCTAGTACCTACAGGGAGGTCACCATCTCTCATTTCTCAGGGCATGAAGTCATCTTTATGTTTACTTAGGTTTTTCTTTCCAAGTTAAATATGAGAACTGTGATACTGATTTGTTGTTGGTGGTGGTGATAATCAATGGGGCTTGAATTCAGGGCCCGAAGCATTGTCCCTGAGCTTTTTCACTCAAGGCTAGTACTTTAAGACATAGTGCCACTTCTGGTTTTCTGGTGGTTAATTGGAGATAAGAGTCTCACAACTTTCCTGCCCTGGCTGGCTTTGAACCATGATCCTCAGATAGCAGCCTGAATAGCTAGGATTCAGAGTTGTGAGCCACCAGTGCCTAGCTGCTATTTTTTTGTATTTTTTTTTAAAGTTGTTTTCTTGAATTACCAGAGCTTGGGATTCCTGCTCTATAATAACTTAGCATGATAATTTTATGTATCAACATGACATTAGGGGTCTAGACACTTTGTTGCACATTATTGGGAATATACCTATGGATATTTCTGAATGAGAAAACATTTGGGAGACTGAGTAAAGTACTGTCCTCCTTGATATGGACAGGCAAGCAGTTGAAAGTTTGCACAGGACAAATGTTTAATTCCTAACTAAGACCTAATGCTTCATTGCTTTTGAAATACAACATCAATTTTGTCCTTTATTTGAACATGGAGTTGAACCATTGGTTCTTTCAGGACCTAGTTCTTAGTCATTCATAAGACACTAGAACTACAGAATAGGTTCACCTAGGTCTCCAGTGGCTCTTGAAATTTAGCTGAATAAACAAATTCCTTATTACAAAACCCTGCCTATATGCCTTTGCTACTGATTATCTGATGAACCCTGAATAATATCACTCAACACTTAAAGAAAATGAACTTAAAAAATCCCTTTTACTTGACAATGGCTATATGTAATCTTTGGGATTCAATGATTAAATCTTTAATTAAGACAAGATTCTAAGAACTACACAGAGACTGCAAAAATTCCCTAGTAAAGTTGTGCTTCTTCTGTGAAAAAAAATATTGAGCCCTGGATATCTATGAAGAAATCAGTGGCATCTGTGGTTCAGAGATCAGTTCTTTACCTTTAGTCGAGTTTGCAATATGATTCTGGGAGAATCCCAAAGGTATTTACCAACTGGGTTAAATTCATGCTTCTGACTTTCTCCAAAGAACTGACAATTTGCCAGAATGCATAGTGAATTCAAACTTAAATAATAGCAGTAAAAATTTTAAAAATAAGCTATCAACCTGTTCTTCCCGCAAGTGGCTTATATAACAACAAAATAAATCTGTTTTAATTTTAATTAATTAGTATGAATTATAATTTCAATATTTCTCTTCTATTCTACTTTCATAAAATGCAAACATTTCTTGATATCAAAACATATTTAAATAAGGGCCTGGCTTACTTCACTTAATATAACTTTTTCCAAGTCTTTCCATTTCCTAACAAATGGGACAATGTCATTCTTTCTGATGGAGGCATAGAATTCCATTGTGTACATATACCGCATTTTCTAAGTTGATATTAGGTGAAATGAACCCCAAGATAAGGATTCAAATGTTTTTTCTTTCTTGCGAGTGTTTCTAACATATATATATATATATATATATATATGTATATATATATATATATATATATACATATGATGATTTCTTTGCTTATTTGTATGTCCCTCCCCCACAGTATAACCCGATTTCACTGTTGGTATAATTCACTGTTGATGTTGGTATAATTTGTGGAGGGGAAGGGACAAAACAAATCATTTAAATAGGGATACAGGTGGACCCATTGCAACAATGAGATGTACAAGTCGTTATGTCAAAAACGAACTTTACAACTTTGGCCGGGGCAGGGGAGGGGGTGGAGGGGGGAGGGGGGAGATGGGAAGGGATGGGAAGGAGAAACAAAGGAAGAGGCAACAATGCTTGATAAGAAATGTACTCATTACCTTGCCCATGTAATTGTACAGTATTTTCACAATTAAAAAATATTTAAAGGGGGAAGTGGTGCTGTGGCTCAAGTGGTAGAGCGCTCGCCTTGAGCTGAAGAGCTGAGGGACAGCGCCCAGGCCCAGAGTTCAAGCCCCACGACCGACAAAAAAAAAAAAAAAAATGTAAAGGGCTCATTGAATTAATTGATATTTACAAACTTCCAAACAGTTATAAATGTTACCATTATGCCATTAAATATAATGATAGGGGCAATTTTTTCTCTGTTATATTTTTAGTTTCATAGCTTGCATATGTCTGCATTACCACTGAGGTCTTAACTACACATAGAATCTGCACTTGAATGAACAAATGAGAAATGGTAGCATCCAGATCATGTCTTTAACTCACACCAGACATTCAGAGTTGAAGTTCATTTTTATTCATGCAGAAGGTAATGCCTGGGCTATAGGAGAAACTACTATCTCTTTCAGTCTGTGTGGTGACTGTTGGGAAAAAATGTAGAAACAGGAAAGGAGATAAATGAAAGCTCATCCCATGTAATACATTCAAGTGTTAGGAAGACTTCTCATCTGTGTACAGAAGAGAATTCATTTCCTCACATGGTAAGCAGCTGTACTTCCAGTCATTGTGAGCTAACTTCTTGAACTATGAGTTCTTCCCTTCTCTTTCTCATCAAAATAACTGCTAATTTTTTTCCAACAAAAATAAGGTCCACTATTACATTTCAAGGTACACTAAAACTCAGTTTTAACTATTTTCAGTTCGAAATTTGATATGCATGAGAGATAAACAAGAGAGAGTGGGAAATGGAAAAATAAACCAGAAGTACCTTTAAACTAGTCTGAAAATCAAGATGATTTCTGAGATGCTACAAGTTTTCTCAGTCAACTTAAGTGTTGGAATGAATCATTTTAAAAAAGTAATGAAAAAAAAGTACTGAAAGGTTTTATTCATAGACAGAATCTAAATTATCTTGCTTAAGCATATTATAATTTTAATTCTAAAATTATTGCTTCTCTTTCCTTTCAGAAGAATTTTTAAGGTGGATGAATTTGTAGCCTAATCATGCAATCTGAGAGTTTCCTTAAAGGGTAGAGTATGCCTTTGAAATAGTTTCACAATCACTTCCCTCCCCCTTCGTTTGTATTTGTTTGTTTGTTTTAATGAGTTTTGATGGTTGAATACCTAACAAGAATATCTTGGGAAGTTTGAATCAAACTGAAATCCAGTAGTAGGATATGGGAATAAAATGTGACAATAAAGTAAAATAAACCCGCAAAGCTAAAAGAAAAACTTCAAGACTGTGACTAACAGTGGTCTGTACACAGTATTCAGGCTTTACAAATACAGCAGCAATAAAAAGCTACAAATAATACTTTCTTTAGAAAGGAGTCAGAAACGAAACTTGCACGGTAATAGGAGGGCACACTAACACTGACCTTTGCTAGCTAGAAATGGAAGTTTCTTTTCTTTAGTAAAGGACAGTCTTGTTCTAAGAGTTACCCCTGATCTCTGTTCTCTGCTAGTTGGCTAATGATTTCACATGTTTTTAATATTACAGACAAAGCAATTTTCTAACATGAAAATTAAAGTTGTAAGAGCCCAAGTGAAATAAATCACATCTGAGAACTCTGTGTAGTAAAAACCAGGGGACGATAAGATATGTGTTTTTTTTTTTCTTCCAAAGGCCAGAAATGCTGAGCATTATGCATAATTCTGACTCTTTCCATCCCAAATAGCATAGTCTGAGAACAAACAAATCTTTTATGTGTAGGGGTTCAAAATCAAATACTTGCAGTTAAAAATAAAATCACTGAAGTGTGTCTTTCCTTACTACACTTAGATATTACCTAAATTCACAGTGTATATTCTTTCATTATGCTAGCTAACCATTGATCTTTCCTTTATTCATTTTCCTTTCTTTTAATTTTTATTGCTGATATCAGAATTTAAATGATACTTAATAGCTATGATTATCAGTGTGAGCCCAAAAGTTTTTTCTCTGGAAAAAAAATAAAAACTATGAAATTAACATCTTGACACTTTTATTAAGTTAAGTACCAGGATAAATGCATGTAGAGAATTTGTAAAACTCATCCTAGCCTTGTTCTAGAAAGATAAAAATGTCAAGGCAGTTACTTGGTATAGACAATCAAAATAATTTCTTAGAATATACAGGATGTATACCAGAAGTAAAGTGACAGACTGGTGGATTATATGCAATGAATGACTTTTTCAGCCTCCAGAATGCTTCCAAAGTGGGATCTAAGATTTAAATTTGGAGAATTTTCACTTAAAGGAAAAAAATCTAAAATTCTGTTCCTTCTTAAATAATGGGAAGGCTATGTAATAGTAGCACAGTATCTTGTGAACGTGGCTCCCATGCCTGAGTCCTAGAGTCAAAGGGAAACACTCTTAAAGACCCACTGAAAACAACCAAAATACCTACAAACATATTTACAGTTTGATCATTTTTAATGCTAAGAACAGTATAGGCTATTTTAATAAATGCCACTGAGAACAAAACAATTCAAACATACAACATGTTCTTTCTTGATTTTTGTTACCTGACCTGACAACACTAAAGTAAACAAATATAGCATGACAGTGATTCCCTGTAATTAGAAATCTACAGTTCAGGCATGCAGTTTTAATCAAACATGATAAATAAATATATAAACCAATACATTAAAAAAGTAATTTCTAAAATAACAAAAAATAAGTTTCCACATATGTATTATACAGATTAGTTGATAGGAGAAGCTCTAAATCTGTTCCACATTACCTTCAAGGTATTCAAATCATTGTGTGATCTGCTGAGTGTTTGTCCTACCTTTAATTTTGTGAAAAATTGCCTCCTCAAAAGCAAATAATACCTCAAAGTAATGTAAAAGTTAGCATGCTTAAGTGATAAAGTGAAATTTTTGTGTTTGTTTTTAAAGCATTTTTACACACACACACACACACACACACACACATACACACACACACACACACATATGGATACCAACGATCTAATGTATCTAATGTGCTTATTTTGGCATATAAATAATATAATACGAAGGACGTAGATCCATAATCCCCCCAAAAAAATACAGAGGAAAGATCATGTGTTTGATCTGTGGTTTGCATATAAGGAACCTCCCTGTAATGCTCAATGTATAATTTATCTTGTTAAACGGAGTGAAAGACTGATCTGCTCCAGATCAGGAGGTAAGAGGCAGAACTATCATCCTCACAGGACATGACAGCACTTACCTTAGCTATCTGGACACACCAATTCAGCAGCAGCTGTGAGCCAATGTTATCCTTGTGCTCATGGACATAATCCAGCAGGCAGCCATGGGGCATGAGCTGGGTAACCAGCTGGATGGTTGGGCTCAGACACACACCCAATAAGCGGACTAGGTGTGGATGGTCCATACTTGCCATGATCAGAGCTTCCTGTAAGAAAATGAAAATATGATAGCATTAGTTAAATGTAAGAGTTCCTCACAATTCCAGTTAGTTGCAATGTTCTAAAGCTGTTGATAATGATTTTTAAAATGTACTCAATGGAACCAATCAAATGAAATTAAATAAGAAACAAAGTACCACATAAAATGGAAGGGATTATAAAATACTTGCATATGAAATTAATACCAGCCTTTTCTCTTTTGTATTAAGAATAATATGACAGCCAGGTGCCAGTAGCTCATGCCTGTAATCCTAGCTACTCAGGAGGCTGAGATCTGAGGATCACAGTTCAAAGCCAGCCCAGGCAGGAAAGTCTGTGTGACTCTTATCTCCAATAAACCACTAGAAAACCAGAAGTGACACTGTGGCTCAAATGGAAGAGCACTTGTCTTGAGCTGAAGAACTCAGGGACAGTGTCCACGCCCACAGTTCAAGCCCCACAACTGACAAAACAAAAAAGAATAATATGGCATTTTATTTGCTGCCAATCATATTGAAATGAATCCCAAAATATATCATGGACTTTTAACATTTGAACTCAGTTCCAGAATTCAGTAACTATAAAAATAAAGCTATTTGCAAGTAAAATAAGTTGACTTTGACTTTTATATTCTATTATTAGTGTAGAGTTGAGCAGCATATAAAGGTGAAATGTATGTTGTAAAAATGTAAACAAAAACAATTATAACCAAAATTCTATTTTCAATTTACACAGAAGAATAAATACTTTAGGAAGACACTGTTACACAACTGCATTCTTACCAAAATATATTTCTTTTTTAAACTGTAAGAGATTTCTTATTAATAGGTTTGTAAAATTTGAAGAATTGATGAGACTATAAAGTATTTTCCTAGTCCATTTTCCACATATCTTGACATGGATACATTGGGTCACAATTTGACCATAATCATAAAGGCACCTTTGGTTAATGAAGATAAAAAGTAGAGGTGCCTTTATGATTATGGTCAAATTGTGACCCAATGCATCCATGTCAAGATATGTGGAAAATGGACTAGAAAAAACTTATGTTTATCGCAGCCTTATTTACCATAGCTAAGATATGCAACCAACCCAGATGCCCCTCAGTAGATGAATGGATCAAGAAAATGTGGTATATATACACAATGGAATTCTATGCCTCCATCAGAAAGAATGACATTGCCCCATTTGTTAGTAAATGGAAAGACTTGGAAAAAATTATATTAAGTGAAGTAAGCCAGGCCCAAAGAAACATAGGTCCCATGGTTTCCCTTCTTTGCAATAACTAGTATATGTCTGAGTCAAGCAGAAAAGGTCACATAAGTTGATGTTAGGCAAAATGAACCCCAAGATAAGGACTCTAATGGTTTTTCTTTCTTACGATTGTTTCTAACATATTTATAAGATGTTTTCTTTGTTGCTTTGTATGTCCCTCCCCCACAGTATAACCTCTGCTTTCACTGTATTTGATGTTGTTATAATTTGTGGAGGGGAAGGGAAAAAACAAATCGTTTAAATAGGGATACAGGTGGACCTATTGCAACAATGAGACGTACAAGTCTTACGTTGAAAACGAACTTCACAACTTTGGTAGGGTGGGGGGAGGAGTAATGGGTGGGGGGGGGTAGGGAGGGGAGGATGGGATAGGATGGGAAGGGGAAACAAAGGAGGAGGCTACAATGCTTGATAAGAAATGTACTCATTATCTTGCCCATGCAATTGTATTTTAAAGTTAGCCTTCCATCAAAAAGTTGTTGTAGTATCTGCAATTTGAAACAGGTACTACCACAAAGGATATGGTTTTG
Organism: Dipodomys merriami; assembly: GCF_024711535.1. NCBI lineage: Eukaryota > Metazoa > Chordata > Mammalia > Rodentia > Heteromyidae > Dipodomys > Dipodomys merriami. The sequence continues at coordinate 22,972,681 of NW_027202270.1, read as the reverse complement.
TAATTTGTTATGCTTTGATATTATGCCTCTATATTACAAAATCAAGTACAATAATATTTGTCTCCTGTAAAAACAGTCGAAAATTTGCTTTTATAACGCCACCAAAGATCACCCACATAATAATATTGTCAATAATATTTAACTTGAAGTAATCATAAGGAGTTAATCAATTCTGTATTTTAAGACATTATGGAAGAAAACTGGTGGAGGTTAATTAAAAATATCAATATTATGTGAGGGATTAAAAAGATGAGCTATTCAGCAACAAAGATAGGTCTTCGATTGGCTCATGAGTTGGATAGAAAAAACACACTGTAATGATATTTATTGGGATAATCAAGGATATAGGAATAGGAAATATTACTGTGTAATACTGTATCAATAGTAACAATTTCAGCAACAGTATTACTTAGAAGAATATTCCTGATCTTAGGAGGTCTGAAATGTGTGAGATATTTATCTCTGCAATTTTAAAAGTGATTTGACAGAGAAAGAGGGTGGGGAAGGAAAGACAAGAGACAGAGAAAGAGGGAACAAGGTATAGGTATCAATGTGTTTGCATTTACAGATACAAATTACCTATTATGTAAGCTAGTATGAACTACTTGTTTTCACAATGTAAACTAGAGCCTCCCTTCATTGAATTATTACATATGCCTACAAACAAAACACACGCAGGTACTCAATAGGAAATGAAACTTAACAAGTCTGTACCTATGGTAAGCTTTGTAGGTAGAGCTATTTGTAAGTATGGAATTTTGACAGCTGGCACCTTTTGATCAAATGTTTGTCTCTATAATATGTTAAGGAAGCAATGAGGGGCAAAGGTTGCCTGATCTTCATACCCTGGTGAACAGCTGAAAGAGATGATATTCTCAGCTAAACAGTGAGGAAACTGAGGCTCAGTGAGGGTGCTTCTTCAGGTCATAAAATTAGAAGTAGGACCAGTTTAATCCCTAGAATTTCTGCCTCTTAGGGAAGCATTGCTTCTTATGATAGAAAAAAAATGGTAATTTTTAGTTCAATTTCATCAGCACTTCACATTGTGGGCATTAATCCTGTTAACAAGACAGCCTCAAACACCTCCCATTAGCCATACTTCAGTGAATTGGGTCAAATTATACTTTAGTTCCTGAGAAGCAAATAAAAGCAAATAACTAAACTGTGTTTACAGGTAGATTGTCATCACTTTCCAGATATTTTCAGGAGGATAAAACTAAAAACAAAAACAAAGAAACAATCTTTCTCTCACTCACTGAAAGTAGTATTTTGAACAGATCATTTCTTAAGGTAAAGAGAATGATGATATTTAAAGCAAAAGAAAGATTTTTAGATCATTTTAACTCTTATTTTTACATGAAATTCTACATGAAATGTAGAAAACAATTGTTTTGTCCTTACTCTAATTCTAAAAGTAATGATAATGTTACTCCCAATATGCATTTGAGAAATTTACATTAGTAGAATTTTCATGTGGAAAAGTAAAAGTCTTCTTTTTTAAAAAAAAGTCTATTAGCATGTCCTGGCAAAAGAGTTGGGTTTATATTAAAGAAAATTGCTCATCACACAATAAAGAGTATTGGAAACAAAATTGCAGAGTATTTGCATAATAGTTCTCTCTTTTTTTTTTAGAAAGAAAAGATGAACAAGACACTAATTGTGGGTTTTATTTTTTCATAAAGGGAATAGCAGATGGCTTTTGGAGGATAGAGGAACAGATAAAGAAAAGGGAATGTGGATTCATTTGGAGTGATGAGAGGGATGGAAAGGGGAAAAAATCCCAAAAAATTTAATCATGGAGTGTTAGGTTTCAATAAATTACTCCATGTTAAAATTAATGATGCCCTCTGTTACTTCTCTCCACGTGGGGTCTACAGAAGCAATTTTAGATTTTTGCTGTTGTCCATAGAAAATGTCACCAAAGGCCATTGGGAAAAATACAACCCAACAAGTACATTATCTATTTTTCCAGAAATAAAATTACTTTCTACCTTTATTATTGTTTTTTTTTCCCGTTAGCTTTATGTTTTTCTTGTAGGTAAATTAAAGACTTCTCACTGGGCAGAGGGGGAAATATAACAGGTATAAGACTAAAAATTCTAAGGCAAGAACATTTTTCTTTATAATGAGGTCTGGTTTGAATAGGGACATTTTTTAAAACTACCCAGGGACTCCCAGGGTATACACAGCAAGCTCCGAAGCATGTGTCCCATTCATTAGGTTCTAGTCATATGCTATTTGTATCTCTATTTTCAGCTGAAGACAGTTTCTACTACAAGGAAAGTGAGCAATGACATATTTCACAGTAAGGTACCATTTTCCCCATGCCATCTTGACACTGACATAGATTTCTTCACTCCTGTTGGTTACTGAATTTACAAAAAAGAAAAGGAGAAAAAATTATGTCCATTGAAACTTATGGACTATTTTATTTTGAGGAAAAAAATGTTAACTTCAGCCAGACTTTCAGTGTTTCATTATGCCTATGGACCATTAACTCAACACCCTTTGGCTGAAAAACAGAGAAAAATCTCATTACATCAGGGATAAAGAAGATCAAAAGGGGGAAAGACAAAAAGAAAAGAAAGACAATGTGGACAGCTAAGCTGTGCGTAATGCTAGTCAGCATGTTTGCAAATGCTTGGAACAAATATATCCCTGAGTGACTGTGAAGGCACTGGTGAAGAAAACTACTGTGGAAATAATGATAAGCACAATGATGAAAGAATACATAAGATTATGAGTCCATAATAATCTCTTTCAAACCTATTTCACCACTGATGGCTCCCATATATATGGAATTAATGAAATCGGCATTTATTTGCTCATGTCTTGAATAGTCATTTACTTGTAGGTGGGCAGCTATGGGATGGGTGGAATTAACGCTATCAGTTTAAGTGGTCTACATTGCTCAAATTAGCACTGCCTTCTAGTTCCCATTATAATTGTGTGTATGACAACAATGAAGAGTTAGTGCAATCATCATGGGGCTCTGAGTTCAAATCACAGTAACTGCCAAAATGAAAAATAAAGACTAGGGCTCATTATGTGTTTGGTGTCAATCATCATTTTTCCATCTTTATCTTAGGTCATTTACTCATTGTGTGGTCATTTGTCAGATTTAGTTATATTGTATTTTGTTTTGTTTAGTTTTTTTTTGGGAGGCAGTACTGAGATAGAAACTCGGCACTTCATACATAGATATAAGATACTCATTCCTTGACCAATTACTTCAGCCCTTTTTGATTTGTTGTTTTTGAGATAGGGTCTTGCATTTTTTTTTCATGGCTGGATTAGGCTATGATTCACCCATGTATGGTTCTTGTCATGGTTGGTATCACAGGGACATTCCCACATGCAATTGCTTTTTCTGTTGGGATGGAATCTCGTGAACTTTACTGCCTATGCTGACCTAGAACCAGGATTATCTTATCTCAGCTTTTAACATACCTGAGATGACAGGTATGTACCACTATGCCCAGCTATTGCTTGCTATAGGTTCTCATAAACTATTCCCCTGGGTAGATATTAAACCATGATCCTTTCAATTTCTGCCTTCAGAGTAACTAGGTGGGAGCTACCCGCACCAGGTCAGATGCAGTCATTTTTCACTACTATTACACAATTCAAATCTTAGTGAAGAATTCTAAACAATGTAGAATTCTATTTTCTTCTGTGTCTTTTGTTTTTCCTTGTTAGTGTTAATGAGAACTCAAGGATTTGTATTTGTTAGCCAAGTGCAAATAGCTTCTGAGCTATGCCTCAAATCCTTTTTGCTATGGTTGTTTGTGAGGTAGAGTGCTATATATTTTTTTCTGGCTTGTTTCAATCATGAAATTCCTACATATACATCCTTCAACAACTAGGATAAGATGTACATACCACCACTGCCAGCTTTTTTTTGTTGTGTTGAGACTGAAAATGTTGTGAATGGTCACATCATGCAGGGTCTTAGAGTGATGGGAAAAATATTGGATTTATTTGTAAATATATTTCATATTTTAAGACTGATTGTTCCCTAAATTTTTACCCTTATTTCTATCCTGGGAATATTTGTTATTCCCACTTTGACTGTTTCTTTGTACTCTTTGTTCCTTAGGGGTCTGTCTTATATGGTATTTTCTTACATTCTTACAATTAAAATTATTCTTTTTTTTTAAATTTTATTTTATTTTATTTGAGAACATACTGTACAGAGAGGCTACAATTACATGGGCAGGATAATGCATACATTTCTTACCAAGCATTGCAGCCTCCTCCTTTGTTTACCCTTCACCTCCCTTCCCAACCTCCCCCCTCCCCCCACCCAATTATACCCCCCTCCCCCCCCCCCGACATTGTAAAGTTGGTTTTGACATGACATTTTGTACTTCTCATTGTTGCAACAGGTCCACCTGAATCCTTGTGGAGGAGATGGGGACAAACAAGTCGTTTAAGGATTAAAATTATTCTTGAAAAGGTCAGAGACTATGTCTCTTTACTTAAGTCAACACATTCTTTATTCTGTAAATAATAAATAATATATAATAATAAATAATAAATTTTCATCTGTAAATTCCTGACTTGTTTTATTTCACCTTGTTTGTCAAGATTCCTCTTCCATCAATGTTAGTGATTTTTTTTACTCTTGTCCCTAAATCTTTCCTCTCTCTTTCATACCTTAAACATTGAAATGGTTCCAGGGTTTGCTCTCAGATATTCTGTGATTTATTCCTGCAATCTCCTCCATTTATAGAGGTTTTACTCAACCTCCCAGAGTTCAAAAAGGACTTTTGAATTTTAAGAAACATAATAGAGTTGTCAAAACAAGTAGAACTAATATGTCATGATTTAATTAATTGAAGTAATATAACTACCACAATATTTTTTGCTGAAATAAACAAAATCCATTATCATCACATTCTAAATATTTGTGCCTTTCTAAATATGAGAATTATGTTGTGCCAATATTCTGAGTCTCTCTTGCAAGTTCCATGTCCATCTCTAAGCTGGGATCAACTGGCTTTTAAAAATATACATTAAATATCTACAACTCTAATGAGTCTCTAAAAGCAGTCATATTATCCAATAAAAGTCATTGGTTTCCTATTAAATTCTTGTATAATGTATGGCATATAGAAAGATATAAAAGAATTTTATAAATGAACAGAGTTTCATTATATTCCTGCTTCCCCTCCCCCACATCCCATAATTACGCCATTCCAAGAGTCAACCTATATTTCAAATGTCTTTTAGTCATCTCAACATAGATGCCACTTGATTCCAAGGTAAAGGCACAAAGAAAATAATATCCCCATATACACTTGTGTGATATACTTTATTAAATTTGTAAACGCCCAGCACATTTTAAAATTCTGTTTTAAAATCTTGGATTTAAATTTGAGGTTCACATATCTATTCTTTTCCAGAGAATGTCTCCACGTCCCATTAATTGTTTATCTCAGTGAGACTCAAATATGCAACCTTTCTTGTATTTTGATTGTGACTCCTACTTCAATTTAGTTTCACATTGCTTTTGTAAAAACACTTCTTTAAAAAAAAATCCAGTCTGTTTTTACTATTTCTATGAAGCGATCCATGGCTACATTGGAAGCTTTAACACCACATGTACTCAATAAGTATTTGTTAAATTAAACCTAATATGGTGAAAGTCACAATGCATCTTGGGAAAAAGTGGTTTAACCCATGCCTCCAACTAGAACACTAATGATTTGTGAGCTTGGATTCACATTTTTATTCATCATTAAAGCCCCATCTCCACCTTTCTCTACCCTCGCTTGCACAGAGATACTGATTCATATGGAAGACCACAGGCTATTTTAAACTTTGACTTAGATTTGGGTTTAACCAATGCAAGTCAGTAGCAGAAGATTGAAGGGAGCAGAAGGCAACTTGCCCCTACTCCACCTAACTAAGCTGTTTCCAGACTAGAAGTATGTCAGCAAACCTTATGGGCCTTAACCCTGCCCAAACATTATAAAAATCCTTCAGCTAAACTCTCTTCACCTTTTCTACATTAATACAGCATGCATTTCCTCTTGGGAGTCTTCTAATGTGGTTCTTTAGTACCTATAAAACAACAGATTAGGTCACTAATGGTAATAAAGCCCTTAGTTCTTACCATAGATACCCCCTCATCAATCCCTCTGCAATAGGCTAATGGCTCTCAAATCTGGACACATCCTTATCTCAGGAACCTGTGAACATTTGCCTTACTTGGAAAAACAGTCTTTGCCAATGTGGGTGAAGTGGGAATTTTGACATTAAGAGATCATTTAATTACTTGGTTGGTGGTAAATGACCATGCAAATATCCTTATAAAAGATGGGCAAAGGCAGACACAAACAGGATGACAATGTGAAGTAGGTGACAGAGAGTGGAGGGATACACAAAAAAGCTACAACGAAAGTTTGACGTTACATGCTGCTTGGCAGCTCTAAGTCAAATAAATACATTCAGCCTCCAGAAGCTGCAAGAGACAGGAAGTGAATTGAGCTCAAGAGTTTCTGGAGACAAGTTGGTCCAATCAGCACCTTTCTGATATGTAGACTCCAGAACTGTATAGAGTCCTGATGTTTTCACTGCACAGAAAGTGCATACAATTACCATAGATTTTTCTGCTAGGATAGCATAAGGATTCATAATTGTTCTCAATAGTTGAGGAAAACAAGAACCAATTTGGGGAGTGAAAAGACATTACTATCTCTATTTTATACATATTTTAATTTTTTTCTTGATATAAAATCCTGTTCAATTTGGGTAGACTCTAATTGCATACTGTACATGATTCAAATATTTGTATTTTTTTCTATAAAGAAACATAGGTATGTAATAGCTAAATGATAAAGCAAGCTCCTATTACAGTGCCTAGTAAATACTGTAGATCATGACCTAGTAGAGCATTTGTACTAAACCAATTATATCCAAAAGAAATAATAAGTAGCAAAAGCATATCTAAGAATGCAGACAAATGACAGAAGTAGGAAAAGGACAGAGGCAGGAAAAGGACATATATATATATATATATATATATATATATATATATATATTTTTTTTTTTTTTTTTTCCCCTTGTCGATTGTGAGGCTTGAACTGGGCTTGTGCATTGTCCCTCAGCTCTTCAGCTCAAGGCGAGTGCTCTACCCCTTGAGCCACAGTACCACATCTGGTTTTCTACTGATTTATTGGAGATAAGAGTCTCATGAACTTTCTTGCCCTGGCTGGCTTTGAACTGCAATCCTCAAATCTCAGCCTCCTAAGTAGCTAGGATTACAGGCATGAGCCACCGGCACCCAGCTGACATTGATCTTTTAAGCTATTGGAATAATGAAGAATGTAAGGCAGGAAACTTGACCAAAAAGGGAGAAAAAGAGCTAACACACAACAATAACAATAAAAGCCTCCCAAACAAAAACTAAACCCCAGACAAGGTTTCCTCTCAACACTTTTCCTAGGTGAGCCCAGAGAAATTAGAAATATCTCTTCCTATCTTCAACATAAGAAAAGTTGTGAGACAGCTAAAGTAGCTTTTGGAGTTGGAAAAAGAACTCGAAGGAGAATATAGATTTGTTCCTTATCAATGAATAAATGCAATTACAGCAATAATGGTCAACAATAAGGTGAGTTAAAGTAGACAAAAGACACGGAGATAGTGGTACATTCTTATCATTAAGACAGAGACACTTTAGAGCTACTGATTAATGTTCCTTAAAAAGAAATGGAAAGATCTTTGCCAATAACATTTCAACACAATGTAGAATAAACCCAACAAGCTACAGGATGGATTTTACAAAGATTATGCAAGGGGCCTTGAAGAAGGAAAACACAAATGTACTAGGATTAGAATACAGGCTACATAGACTCTACCACTAGGGAGAAAGGAATAAAAATTAATATTTTAATAACATCTTGTAGCTTTCAATTCTTACATTTTTTTTTCCATTGGAAAGTGACTTTTCCTTTCTGGGCAAATCCTGTATTTACTCCACCAAAAAAGTTTTCTAATACTTAGCTTTATAGTATTTACATCATCTGATCAAATTGAGAAAACTTTTTTTCCCTTCATTTGAGCTTGGTACAATTTTCTTCAGTACTGCATGGGAACTCATTGAGTTCTTGACACTATTTTTCCCAGCAGATACTATGATGTCAGTTTACAAATTTAAAAAAAAGATAAAGTACTCACTAGGATCTGAAAAGTCCTAAGTAGCCAAGCTCAGATATCTGGGAATCTCGTTGTCATAACAATCCAGTTAAGAATTGTCTATCATGTTTTTTCTTTAGCATTTATTACTGTCTGTGGGGTGACCAGGAAGATTTAATAGATTTTTATGGTCATTGTCCTAGTAGGAATAATCATTGGTGAGACAAATCAGCTGATGGAATCTTTACAATACAGCATTCTAACAGGTATCCACTGTCCTTTCATTGATGAGTCAAGGGAAATTTATCTTCCAATATGCTATTTGAAATTAAATATCTCATGATAAAATGATAAGAATGCTTACAGAGAAGAACAAAACTCTTCTATGTCTATTCACACTTGATGCATAGGAGAAACTGATTCTAGAAATTCTCAATAAATAATTTCTCAGATAAAATTTGGCTTAGATCAGAATCTAATAAAATTTGGTAATTGCCCTTATTTAATTACTTAGGACTTTATTTGCTCTTTTGTGACATTCAGAAAATTAATAGAACATTCTACTCTTCTTCAGAGGAAGACATCCAGTTTATTTTTAATCTGCAAGAATAATTTTAGTTAATTGACGACATTTATATCACAGATATGTAACAATTAACAGCTAAATAAATTTATGAAAATATTTCCTGTATAACTAATGAAATATCTCAACTGTACCTCTGGCAGTGGAGCAGGCAAGGCTGTCTTATTTATGACTCATCTAAGATAAAAGGGTAAGTGCCTTTAATTAAGTCTTGGATTTCTCACTTACTAGTCTTTATTATGGAATGATTCATCTGGAGAAATCCTGTCCTGTCTTTCATTTGTTTCTTATCTCTGCTAAGTTTTAATGAAATTAATTATTAGCATCAGATATATTAAATTTGAAACCATGATTTATATGCATGTTCTTATATTAAATATTCATGTCAGTATTACTTTAATATTCCACACTGGTCCTGATGTCAAAGGCATAGAGTTGGAGGTAATTACCATGAGTACAAACCTGTGCTAATGTTATTGATTCCTTTTATATCTTGAATACAATAGCTATAAATAATGCTATCACCTACTTAGGCAACAGTAGTCAAAATAAACCTGGAAGGAAAACACAGGGTGTCACACAAGATGCTTTGTTAATGTCTTTGCTTCAGAGAGCTCTGGGTGAAAAGAAGATGTGACCTAGTGTCTAGATACACATTGAGCAGGGTTGTAAAAGAGTTATAGAGAAATAACTGCCTCATAAAGAATCTGGTGAGAGGGCATCCAATCCTGATCTGATATTTGAAAATTAACCAATATCTTAGAAATGAAAATGGTGTCTTGGATTTCTGTAAAGTGTGTCTTGGCAAAAGTCAGCTCATGCTACTCTGTTCAGCAGTAGCAGCTTCAAAAAGTAGTGCAAGTCATTATTAATGGTTATTTTCTGTTCCCTCACGGATTACTAATGAGTTAAGAATTTTCATAGGAAGATTCATTCATTCACTCATTCATTCCAGATCATGATGGAGGGTTATGCGATTCTGCAGATATACAAAATTAAAATGTCACATATTCTACTCCGAATTTCCTAACATCCTAGTGCAAGTCTTTAAAATCTAGTTTAAAAAGTCACAAACATTAATAACTATAACATGCTTCTATAAGTTCTTTTTATTGGGGGGGGGGAATCCGGTCATGGGGCCTGAACTCTGGGCCTGGGTGCTGTCTCTCAGCACTTCAGCTCAAGGCTAGCACTCTATTACTTGAGCTACAGTGCCACTTCCGGCTTTTTTCTTTTTGCTTACGTGGTGCTGAGGAATCAAACCCAGGGCCTCATGCATGCAAGGCAAGTGCTCTACCACTAAGTCACCTTTCCAGCCCTCCTATAAGTTCTTAAAATTACCTATTGATGAGGAAAAAATTATATTCTCATTCAAATTATTAAATTTAGAGGGGAAAAGAAAAAGCCTTGTTGAAGAGAGCTAAGATATTTCTATGAGAGAAGCAAAGAGGAGAAATAGTAAGGTGGTATTTTAAACAGGTAAGAGTGTGGCTATCCATTCACAAATTCTCTTTTCCTGATAGTGCTGTAGGAAACAAGTCTTTCTCAGGCTGCTCAGCCATATAATGGGGTTAATAATACCTGTCTTGTGCAAACAATAATTTTGCATAATCCAATGAAGGGTAAGAGTGGTGTGTAACAGTTTTGCAGTGTAAGTAGCTTTGGAAGTGAAAGAAGGGAGAATGTGTGTCATGTGTGGGGAATATACAGATCAGCTTCTGTGGAATATGCAGTACCTGATTAGGAACAAAACAGGGGAAGTGAGGTTGGTATCAGGGCTTAGGGGAATTTAAGTTTTATTCTAAGCAAAATGAGAATCAAGAAATTGAACTGGAAATGATGAGCTCACTTGCAAAGGCACACTGGCTTCTAATGGGCTCTAAGCTTGTATCTTCTGGTTTGGATGGGTTTTCATTGAGATTCTTCAGGTAACTTGGCATAAGAATGGTGAAATCTGTTTTACACAGCAGGCTAAAACTTTTCCTGTTCTTCCTGAACAGTCACTCTTTTAATGACTCTTTCTCTTCAAGGAAAAAATGATTTTACTCCAGTATGAATAGAACTTTTGCTTTTGTCCATCTCTTTTCCTCTCCTACCAGTCCTGCAATTGCTTATATTTTCTCCAGCATCCGCTTCAGCTCTGTGACTACGCTCATTTGCATCATGTTTGTATTGGGCATTCTGGCTCATCGTTTAGCTTATACTTATCTTTTTCCTCTTTACCTATGGCATTGACTTTTTAATTATTCTGCTAAATAGTTGTAAGAAGAGAAAAGGAACTTAAAGTATTTACCACACATTCTTTGACTATACTACTAAGCAATGCTGAAAAGGGCAGGAGATAAGCCAAAGTCTAAGTTTTATCTCTGTATGCACAGGGAAACTTTCCAAAGGCAGGTGAAGTATCTGTATCTATGGGCTCTCTTAAATGGTGGTGTTTTTATGTCCTCCTATACACACAAATGGGAATATAACAAACTTCAAGGGGACTTCATTGCTTTATCTCACATTTATATGCGTGTGTCCGTGCTAGGGGCCTTGAAGCCAGGACCTTGTACACGCTCTCTGGTAAGTTTGCTCAAGGTTGGAACTCTTACCACTTGAGCCACACTTCCATTTCAGTCTTTTTGCTGCTAATTACAGAAAAGAGTCTCACAGATTTTTCTGCCCAGGCAGGCTTCCAACAACAATCTTTAGATCTCAATCTCATGAGTAGTAGGTAGGACTTAATCTTTCCAGGATTATTACTTTCATAGTTTCTAAAATCCTTATGCAAATTTTATCTAATTATAAGGATATGCTAGTATGATCTACGCCTTTCCTTTAAGAACCAAACTGTACTGAAATGGAATTACTATTTTAAAAAAACTAAATATAAGATTGCTTAAGATTTAATATTTAAAAAAATATGAAGTATTAGAAAGCTCTTCAATAATCCTTCATCTTAAAAAATGTTTTGCTTCTATCTGTCTCCTCAGAGGAACTAGAAAATTATTTATGACATACTAGCATAATGTATTTAGATTAAAATTAAAATAATTCATTTATTCAGAGTAATCATTCATCAGATCATCAAATGGTATGTAAAAGCCACTCATAGAAATAAATACATCAATTTCAGGTATTTAATTGAAATTTATATAAATTAAAATTCATTCAGAGATGGTGTGTTAAAACAAGAACTACAACATCATAACCTGAAATTTATTTCAATGTTTAAAAGTATATCACAGACATAGCAAGACTTTTAAAGTTTTCTGAACCAATTTTGGTGATTTTTTTTTCAAGCAAAGCTACTCAATTAAGTTTTAAGTGTAATGAGAGAAGCAATGCACTTGAAATTATCTAGTGTCAGAACAGAATTACAGGGCTTTGCAGCACTAAGGTAGTTTCGCGTGTTTAGTCTATTTTCTTCTGAAAATATAATGGAACTATTTAAACACTTCATATAGTAGCTGTTGAATGACATAAATGGATCTGGAGACAAATCCCTGAAGATATTATGGTTATGACCTAAAAGTTTAACAGAGTATGAGTTTGACAGAGAATATCAAATTATGAAATCTTTTTGATAACAAAACACAAATAGTTATTAAGCACCTATATTTTCCAGTAACATTCTAAAAGTTATAAATTTTATATCATATTTTATCAAAAACATTCAACACAGGTTAAGTTACTTATGCCAATATGGGTAAGACATTCTTATTTAGTGCCATGGGGAATATTTACAGTACCCTTGGGTAGTACTGTGATTAAAAGGAATTCATTGTGATTTATTTTTAAAATTTAAGAACAAGTTATATCAAATAGAAATAGAGACAAATATTAAAATAACAAATATTTATCAAAATATTATTTATGGATTATTTACATTATAAGATTTTAGATGCATAATAAAATTAATTTTCTTCTCTAGATAAATTGTCTACATTGAGCTATGATTTCTAAAGTAAATTAAAAAGAAACTAGTCAATATAAAAATGTAGAATGGAATAACAGTCATAACAACATGACTACAAAGAACTTCCTTTTATTGACTTTAATGTGGTAAGATTTATATAGAAATATATCTTCTGTAGATATGTCAATATAAACTATGTAATCAGTGAACAGTGAAAAAAATGAGTCATAGAAACTAATGTTTCTGTTAATTACACCAATTAAAATACTTTCTAATATTCTTCTGGATTCAAAAAATGTTCACTAGAAATAAGAAAGTAATTATTGTTTGACTTTGCCTCCTAGGTAGAAGGCAATTTGATTTCTAGCTTCCATTTGACTCTGTATTTCCTAGAGGAGAATTGAAAATAAACATATATGTATTACGACAAGAAATATGGTACAGAGATCTTTCCCTTCTCTTATTAATTTTAAAGTAATTGCAAGTACAAGAAAAAGCTAGGTCTACTTTGCATGTCTGAACTATCCCAAGGAATATCCAGTTACAAACTGGTGTTTATCACACAGCTTGCATATTTAATTGAAGTGCATTTCTGACATGAAGTACCTTTTCAGTTGTGTTACAACCACTGGTCTCCTTTGAACCAGTACATTTCAGAGAGATGAGGATTTTTTCTTGGCTTTTCACTTTTTGGTTATTGTTTACATGTCATGAAAACATATGTAAAATATCTGATATTCGAGACATGTAATCCATTAAGTAACTATTTTTTATATTTAAAACCAATTGAGTTTACCAAGTATATGAGAGCAGATTATCATTATGGTTAGCATAATAACATATATAATAAATCCTAGGTCTGGTGTTTGGAGTCTTTATAAAGTAGAATGGTGCAATTTCATTCAATTTAACATGTCTTTCTGGATCTTCAGAAAACATGTGATGTGTTTGATTTAAAACATAGAAAAAACATATTTTGGCAGCCAGATTAGATTGCTGTGTTGCTGAAGCTTAATCTTTTGCCCTTGATGTCAGCCTATAAAGATTAAAATTACATATTAACATGAATTAGAAACATAAACAGTACCTTAATGCATACACACTCAAGTACAAAATTGCATCCTGGCTTTAAATACATATGCACTTAAATATATTAATATATAAGTATATATGTATGTTTTAGGTATATAAGCATGAATAATATATGGTATCCACTAATTAAAACACAATTTTCATTCTCTTAATGTAATAAATATACAGATCTATGTATATTTCCTCTTTATAAATTTTAGTTGCTCTTTATCCTATTTGTGGATGTACTGCTTATTTTTACTTATTGAAGTGAATTTTTCCCCATTGTATTTCACATTAATATGTGTCTCTAAGACATTGTAATGATTACATACTAACCTAGTCCTATACACATTACTATAATACATGGAAAAAATAAAATAACCATAGAGTTTAAAAATATAATCAAATTTTTGTTATTTAGCCAAGTACTGGTGGCTCACATCTGTAAACCTAGCTACTCAGGAGGCTGAGAGCTGAGGATCATGGGGTTCAAAGCCAGGCCAGTCAGAAAAGTCCCAATGAGACACTAGTCTCCAATAAACCACTCAAAACCCAGAAGTGGTACCATGGCTCAAGTGGTAGAGCTCCAGTTTTGAGCACAAAGAGGACCTAGGCCTTGAGTTTGAGCTCCACAAACGATAAAACAAAATGCCATTTAAAGCCAATGTACTGCAGTTTTAAATCTAAATAAAAGTAATTGACTATCAAGCTTAATAATCACTAATTTATTCCTAATTTATAGCATAAATAAGAAAAACTGAATAAGAATTCATAACTTTTATAAACATCAGAAATTCAAATGATGATTCATTAAATTATAATAAATGATTTATTAAATAGTGGCTTAAAGATACTTTTATTAAATTTATTAATTTTAGTATGATTTTAAAAGAAATTCTGCATGCTTCATAATATAGTTACAATGTTTAATTATAAGGCAATTGGAATAAACTTATAATAGCATAAATAGAGAAAAAAGCATGTAAGTAAATCAGATTTTTTAAAAATGTTTTAAATACACAGTATATTAATACTAGGTAAAGCACACATGCCTTACTATTATTCATATGCACACTCTTAAGAATGGTCTCCAAAACTTAATAAATGTTATTGATCAGTTTTACCATGAATTCCATAAAATAAAGAGGAAGTAATTAAAACTAATTTTAATTTCTGGGTCAGTGGAAAATGATATCTGATAAGAAGCAGTTAAAGTTACAAATATCCACCTTACCAGGACATTATCATTTTACTCAAAATACTTAAAAAATTATGGCCTATTTTTCTTAATTTCTCAAAACTCAAAAATTTACATCAACTCTTCATACTTTATTTCCTTCCTTCTTCACTCTATAAAATGAAGTAGAGCAGAATTTCATAAGTCAAATCATCCTGTACAATAAATCAAATCTAACCCCAAATACAAAGAAGTTGTTTTGAAATTAAGAAGCAAAATACAAAAGCTAAAGTAGAAGAAATTCACATTTAACCGAAAAATATTTATACACATTACTAAGAGCCATAGAGACCTTAAAAGTAAATTGCAAATGGAAAAAAAATATTTGCAACTAATCACAAAGCTAATATATTTAATTTATAAAAATTTATAGAATTTTTGAAATCTTACACTGTAAATACAGCTTTCTTTATAGTAACAGAAACGCGTGTTAAGAATATTTCAGAAGTATTCTCATAATCCAATGCATATCCTACAAAATTAAGAAGGAAGGAAGGGGTGGGTCAGTGCGGGGTTGGTAAGAATGTTGAAAAGGGTGACACTGATCAACGTACATTGTGTTGATAAACTGCTTTGTTCAATTGCATCTCCTTTGTACAATTACTTAAAGAAAAGAATACAAAATTAAGAAAACTAGAAAATTATTAGGCCCCATGACATATGATAGTGGGAGACCAATTGCATTCCATGCCAGAATATTTCTTGGCATTTTTGCTCATATCTGATTCTAGAGAATGCATATGACAACTCTATTTTTCTTTTCATACATTCCCCAATAAAATGGGGAAACTAGAAAGCAGGACTTCTCAGAGGATTTTGAACCCATTCTAGTCCTTTCAGTTTTGAGCACCAGATAGCCATTAATACGTAAGTATGATAAAAAACATAAGGATATGAAAATACATGTTTTTTATTGTGAAAATACTGTACAGAGGGGTTACAATTACATGGGCAAGATAATGAGTACATTTCTTATCAAGCATTGTAGCCTCCTCCTTTGTTTCCCCTTCCCATCTCTTCCCATCCTCTCCCTGCCTCCCCCCACCAAAGTTGTAAAGTTCGTTTTCAACATAATGACTTGTACATCTCATTGTTGCAATGGATCCACCTGTATCCCTATTTAAACGATTTGTTTTTTCCCTTCCCCTCCACAAATTATACCAACATCAAATACAGTGAAAGCAGGGGTTATACCATGGGGTGGGAGGACATACAAAGCAACAAAGAAATCATCTTATAAATGTGTTAGAAACAATCACATGAAAGAAAAAAATCATTTGAATAGATTTCTTAGGGTTCATTTCCCTAACATCAACTTATCTGACCTTTTCTGCTTGTCTCAGACATATACTAGATATTGCAAATAAGGGAAACCATGGGACCTATGTTTCTTTGGGCCTGGCTTACTTCACTTAATATAATTTTTTCCAAGTCTTTCCATTTCCTAACAAATGGGGCAATGTCATTCTGAAAATACATGTTTTGTGTTGTCCTTGTTTTAAGTATTTGTCCCTATGCATACTACACTGTCCAACTTTTATTGAACAAAATCAGTTTAAGAGTCAACTTACATATTCAGCCAACTAATATTTATTGAATACTCTTGCAGGTTCTATAATGATTCCCTTAATAAAGACATAGTGAGGTTTTTAACTCCCATTGTCTCAGAAGGTGACTTTATTTCAAAATAGAGTAACTACAAACATAATTAGTTAAAATGAAGTCACAATGAGACATTGCTAACCTCTCATCCAAAATAACTAGTTTCCTTGGGTAGAAATGGTTATTTGAAGACACAGACACACAGAGAGAATGCCACATGAAGACAGAGGGCTAGAATGTCACATCGACCAGCCAAGCCTGGAGCATCCAGAGTCTGGAAGAGGCAAAGAAAGATCATATCTGGAGGCTCAGAGAGGGTACAGCACTAACTGCCCGGCCTTGGCTTTGGAATTCTTGTTTTCAGAACAACAATAACAACAGTTATTGTTTTAAGCTCAAAACATAGACATATACTGCAATAGCATTTTCTATGTTTATATTAGGCAAGAATCCAAAGGAATCATAATGATCTACCCTCTAGCACACGTTGGTACACATTGCGCCAACCTTTAGGGAGAATAATCTAGTGTTATCTACAAAGAATGAAAGATGCATTTGTCACTTGACCTGGCAGTCCCTCTCCTGGTCATTCATTCTAAAACTGAACTTTACAAGAGAGGGTAAGTGGGAGAAAATGAGGAAGGGAGTAACACTGTTCGACAAGAAATGTACTCACTACCTTACATATGAATGAAACTGTAACCCCCTTGTATATCACCTTTAACTAAAATAAAATATTATTTTGAAAATGTGTCTTCCTATATGGAAGACAATGCAGAAATGCGCTTGCAAAAGCAAAAATGTGTAAGCCATCTGAATAAAGGTCCAGCAGAAAGGACCAATTAAACGTGTGTAATTACACAGTGACAGCCATGGAGGCTGGGAAAGTTGCTTAGAAATTTACAGAGCTCTCCAGAGTATATGGAGTAATAAAAAGAGAAGCAGGTCTTTCTTTGAGGAGTGGAACACATTAAGATTTGAACTCAGGACTTCCTCCTCATGAGTGAGGCATTCTACAGCTCAGATCATGACCCTGCTCCTTTGTGCTTTAGTTTCTTTTCAAATAGATTATTTTGCTTTCCTCAAGCCAGCTTTGGACCATGATCACTCTACCTCCTCCTGGCAGGTAGTTAGTATTACAAGGGTGTACCACCACGCCCATCCCACAAGGTGTATTTTAAAGCATATCTTTTGTGTGAATTAAAAAGCGAAAATAAAAATCTATGCTTTCATTTATTTATATTTTTATAAAGGAATTAAAATATATAAGAAACTGATAAAATAGTTCCATATAGACTGTTGACTGAAAAGGATCATTGAGTAAGCTATGGAATGATTTTATATATTGTTTTTGCTTTGGGGTTAGATAAATGTATTACCATTTTGAAAATAAATTAAAACTCAGTATACTTAGAAAATGAAATATTTGGTAGAGACAAGGGCGTCCTTTAGCTGTCAGTATCTTGGCAAATTTTTAAGAATTCAAATTGTTTCCCTTTTGATATGCAAACTTGAAATAGCATCAGTTACTATAATGTCACACAATGATATTAAGCAAAAATGACAGTAATCAATATTACTTGGAATACCTTGCATGGATTTAATCATTGTATTGCCAAAACAACCCTGCAAGGCAGATGGCATTATTATTTTTATTGTATAGATGACAAAACTTAATCCAGAGAGGTTAAATATGTTTTCTAAGGTAGCACAGCTGGTAAGCAGTGGGAGGTAAAATTCTGTTAGCTTTTGTCTTCGAAATCATGCTTTTAGCGCTCATGCTACTAATCACTGAGGAATTCACTTGATATCTATCATTTTCTCCATTGACCAAGTTACACTTAGAATTTTCTAAGCATTGAACACATTTTCTGCACTATTTCATTTATACTATTTGAAGGAATTTAGGAAGAAAATAGTCTGCCTTTATTATATGAGACATGAGAAAATACATAATTTACTATTTGGAGTATACCTCAACTGCAATAATCAGGCAAGTAAATATGTTCAAATCCACAGATCTGTAATTGCAATATCAGCTTTGAAGAGACCATGATCAATTATTTCTAGTAAATTCAAAGGCATAAATTTAGCACATCTCTAAAAGACATTGAAGTAAATGACCTCACATAATATTCTTAAATCAACCCATACCCAGCTCAAAACAAAGTTTGAGCCTTAATTACTTAACATCAGTTTCTTCTTTGTTCCCGAAACCATTCATTTCCACATGAAGACAGTTTTACCAAGTTCACACTTTAATTCCCAGAGGCAGCAACTTAAGGATTGATAATGTTGAATAACTTATAACTGAAATTATGTGTCAAAATGACTAGGTGAATTTTTAATTACGTCAGTCAAATTCTGAAAAAATTGTTTAACTAGGGATATAAGTGGACCACTGCAACAATGAGATGCACAAAATGCTATGTTGAAAAACGAACTTTACAACTTTGGCAGGGTTGGGCAGGGGAGTGTAGTAGTGGAGATGGGAAGGCAGGGATGGTAGGGGAAAAACAAAGGAGGAGGCAACAATGCTTGATAACAAATGTACCTATTACCTTGCTCATGTAATTGTAACCCCTTTGTATGGTATTTTCACAATAAAAAACTTATTAAAAATTATTCAATAGTTTTGTTAAAGCCAAATTCAAAGTTAAGCCTTAAGTAAAAACTATATATCACAGAGCAGATTATTCTTGGTTAGCTGTGTTCTAATGTCCATTTTCAAAACATTTGAGTTCAATCATCAATGAAGACACTTTGGTCAAGATATGACCAGTATGGCTTTCATTTGCGTTACCATTATAAAAACTATTGATCCAATGGTTAAATACAAGGTTTTGTTATACCATCCATTGAATTGAATGAAAATTGTCTTTTTAAATAAATATTTGGTAGAAAGATGACACAAACACATGAGTCTAGGAGCAAATACTTGGACCAGGGAAGAATTCATATGTTAAGGATGAACACATTAGTCATTCATTTCATAAATATCCTTGGGGACAGTGGTTCATTTGATCCAAAACATGCTGTCTTATCATAGAGCAGAAGGAGAAATGAAGAAAACTTGATTCATCTATAATAATGTTAACAATCTCAAATAATGTAATCCTTTTTTCCCACTCTGGTCCTAAAACACTTAAGCAGTATAATTGGCTATGCTTTTCTACAAGGATCACTTCTGGCAATCATGGTATGACCATCAAAATGGAAGAAAAATATAGTGGCCATTTAGCAATGTATAAATATATTGATTCATTTCATATATAATAACAGCCCTTGAGCTAATTGCTCCTTGAGGAGCATCATTATTTAATTATTCAAATAAGCCACTTGATTTTAATCAGAATTATGTGGAAAGTCACTAGTTTTAGCTTTTAAGTTATACATTAATTCATCTGCCAGAAGAAAGGAGAAACTAAGAGGGGAGCATAGTAGTTGAACACATGAGGATTTTCAGTTCTTTCCTAATATCTTTCTGTTTTCATATTTAGTGGCTTCACTCAATTGGCTACATATACAGGTTGACTTTTTGGAGTTAGACTTCAATATGTACAGGATGTCAGTCCACTCTTACTCTCTGGATGCTTCAAAGATTAAGCATGGTTGGTCTGCTGCCCTCTGTGACCTAAATTAAGTATCATCTTTTATGTGAAATTGTCTCCAAGCTCTCTGCGCAGTATAAACTCCCTGTGCTCTAGTCTCCCACAGCCTGCCCTGTATGCTCTGGTACCCTGGGTTCACATACTTGACTCTCTGATCCTCAAATCAAAGAGAATATCTTGTAGTACTGTGTTTTTTAACTCTGTCTACTCCAATGCAAATCCTGCTTGAAAGAGATACACTGTGCACTTGAGATGATCTAACCCGAGTCTCAGTTTCTCCATTTTTAGGATTTTTGTGATGTCTTCTTTATTGAGGTTGTGTAGAAAATAAATGGATTATTGATTTTATGAAATATAATGTCTGTCATGTACTGAGCATCAAACAAATGATTGCTGGGAAAAAGGTGGATATTGGCAAAGTGACAGTCAAAGTGGATTTCAGTTTTCTGGAACATACAGAGTTGAAAGGGGCCAATGTAGATAAGGGGAAAGGAAACCATTCTGGGCAAAACCTAAGAGTTCTTTGATGGGCCTGGGAAGGTGGCCCAGTGGCAGAGTGCTTCCCTTGCATGCATGAGGCCCTGGGTTTGATTTCTCAGCACCACATAACCAGAAACAGCCAGAAGTGGCGCTGTGGCTCAAGTGGTAGTACGCTAACCTTGAGCTGAAGAGCTGAGGGACAGGGCCCAAGCCCAGAGTTCAGGTCCCACAACAGACAAGAAAAAAACAAAACAAAACAAAACAAAAACCAGATCTTTGAGATGTATAAGGACCAAAGGGAGAAGTAGGAAATCCCAATAGTCTAATAGGAATATCAAAGTGCTATTATGGAGTGCTTAATTCATCTAAGCAGAAGTAAGGGAGGGAACATGTCCTTGTGTTTTAGCACAGATGCATCTGGCCATGAGACTCCATCAGAAAGGCAACAGGAGAACGTCTCAGACTGGACAATGGTAAGGATGTCATTGAAACACATTCAGTCATTGACCACAGAGCAAAAAAGTAAGACAGCTTGTTGCAACTGACAGAATTGGAGCAAAGAAGGCTTAGGGACTCTGAGTGAGGCCCACAAAGTATTTAATATAGTGTGGAGGTAAGATTAAATGTAAGAAAGGGTAATTATGATCATGGAGAGGAAATATATAGTTTAATTTCTCAGAGGCAATTAGTATTTAAAAAACAGAAGGCAAATCTATCTAACCTAAGGACATGTGCAATGCAATGAATTCACCATTCCCTAACCAGTCTAAACCAAATCCATATCCAAAGAATGGGCTCAGTTCTTACTTTTTTCATATCTCTCTAAAAGTTATAGGATTTTATTAAGCCTTCTGTTCTATGAAGCAAAACATAGAGTACAATTTTTACCATATTCTAACCTAGATTGTTGTGAGTTTCTTAGCTCCTTCCCCCCACCACAGTAGTATTCGGTTCTGGTGTCATATACAAAAATAAAATAGCATGTAGCCAAGGCTAATGTTGGCCAGATATGGGTTTATTTTATTATTTGCTTAGTTATTTGGGCTTGGCCTCAGGGTTAACAATTTTCTAGATAGGAGCTCTACTACTTGAGTCATACACACTTGAGTCAATCCATCTGAGCCATGCCTTCATCCCACAGATGGGTTTATTCATTGATATGCCATTTGCAGAGCTCTGCCTAGGTTCTTCTTCAAAGATTTATTGTCTTAGCATCAAAGGGACTGGGGCAAATGACCTTCAGGCAATCTATCTTTCAGAGATTTTTTCAGATGCTGAGAGCTACTTCTTTCCAGGTTATGCCTTTTCCAGAATGACTCCACATCTAATGACTAACAAATGCCAACTCAGGATGGATTTTTTATTTCCATTTTATCTCCACTTTTATTGTCATTTTATCTCCACAAGATGGAGATGACAAGATGTTATTAACTTGAATCAGAACCTAATATGTGTGTCTGTCCAGCTTACTCCCTAATCTCCAACACAGCTATTGATCCAAAATATTATCAATACTATTTCCTTGCTAAGTTTATTTTCAAATGACTTACAATGGCATAAAAATTATTATACATATTTGGGTTGGGTATGGTAGTACATACCAGTAATCCCAGCAACTCTGGAAATGGAAATAGAAGTTTTGAACCTGGAGTTTGGTTTAGAAAAAGTTGGAGATCCTACTTGAGAAAGGACCTAAAAACAAGAGGACTAAGGGTTTGGTCCCAGGAGTCAAGTGTACAACTAATAAAAATGAGGGTTCAATCCCTAATACTTTCAAAAGGAATTATATGTATTTAGGGTCAGTATGTTTTGATATATACAAAACTTTTACTATAATGATTAAATCATGTAAATGGATTTATTTCCTCAAATAGTTATCATTTGTTCATGGTGAAACATTTAAAGTCCATTCTTCTACCTTTGGCACATGATAGCTTCCTAGATAGCACACTCTACCTTTTACTTGAGTTTAACCAGGATTTAATACTCTAATCACTATTTTCACACTCAGTTCCAATCAGAGGATCCTTCCTAGGAGATGCAATATATAACATGAATTCTGTTAAAAATAAACTACAGGATAATTGTCCCATTACCAAAGTATTTAGGGGTTCTCAGAAGTATATCTGAGAGCATATATGAAATACTCACCCCTGTAATTGAGAAGTTAGCAAAAATTAAATATTAATAATACCGTTATTGATTCATAAATACTAACTTCTACTTTCACAGGAACTACAGTGGTGACCAAAAAAAAACATGATACCAACACCAGAAATGTATCATCCCTATAAATACAGAGGAAGCTATGTAAAAACAGAAATGATGATAATTTAGCTAAAGGAAGTTATTTCATTTATTTTTGTTTAAAACTCTCAATATTTGTATATATTCAAGTCTCATAATGGGACAACAGTGAAATAAATATCACCAGAGTTGAAATAGTATAAATAAAAAATGCACAATCACGCCAAGTTCACAAAGAATGTATTCTCATATTGCTTTCTTGAAAATAATTTCTTTTTGTTTTTATATGCATCTGGGAAGTACAGGAGTTTAAGTTACTGGGGAAATTAAACTCACAAGACATTTGTTTGAGAATAGGAATAAGAAAGATTAAAAGGAAATAGTTACATAGAAATAAAGAATACTTTCTGGGAAGATTTTTCATGAAAGATTATAACTATCTTAAAGTTGTAGACAATGTGCCTAAAAAATCCAGTCAAACAACTTAGAGTGTATGAACTTTGAACTACAAAACTCTGACTCTTCAAGATTATTCAGGAAGGCTGTTTTAGAATGTAAGAGACTAAATTCTTGAGTTCATTTTCATGTAGAGACTCTCAAACAAAAACAAAAATAATACAACAAATAAAATAAAACAACAAAATACAAAAAATCCCAGCAAGATATGATACAAAAGGGGGAAAAACAGTTGATATATATGTGATACATTTGTGAAGATTTTTAAAAAAGTAAAATATTAAATGGAACAAAAAATATGTTTTCTGAACTATAGCAGAGTACGAGTGCTTTTGGAAGCTGGATGTGAAAAAGCACAGAAAATAAAAATATAAAACATTATAAATATGAAAAGGTAAAAGGACAGTGAACTTGTCACACATATGATAAACAGTAATTAGGAGGAGTTGCATAAATATTAGGAAAATATTGCTCTGAATTTTAAATTTTAGTATAGAATTCAAATAATGTATAAGATATAAAAATAGAGAACTTAAATATTAGAAGTAAAAGCCAACTTTTAGCTATTAACAGTATAATTTTAAAAGTAGACTAACATTATACATAACATAAAGATGTAATTTTTTTTTTAAAAAAACCACATTAATTCAACTGAGCTCTGGTAGCTCATGCTTGTGATCCTAGCTATTCTAGAAACTGAAATTTAAGGATCCTAATTTGAAGCTGGTCCTAGTAGGAAAGTCCATGAATTTCTTATTTCCAATTCACTTGTAAAAATCCAGAAGTGCAGGTGTGCCTCAAGTACTAGAGTCCTAGGCCTTGAGCAAAAAATCTCAGGGACAGCACTCAGATTGAGTTTAAGCTCTAGGAAAAGCATAAAACAAACAAACAAAAAATGCAACCCCCCCCCACATTCATTGGTGCTAACATATTTGAATTAAAAGATTAATGAGAAATAAGATTCAAACTATCCTTTAACACATTTTGATAGTGAAAGAATGTTTATACTATTACAAAATGTTAATTTAATGGAATGTGGTTACATTTTCATTAGCAACAAAATTATCTATAGTATGTAATATTTTGCAAAATCACACAATGTAAATTCATTTTTAATCAATGAGTTTTCATTAGAGCTATACTCAGGTTTTTTTTTAAATGATCCAATTCACAGGGACATTAAACCATTACTTCACAAATAATCATTTACATTTTATATTTGAACATTCAACAATTTAGAAAAATCATCATCTAAAAATGGTCAACTGCTGCTAAATGAATTTCATCAGTTTATTTTCACAATTTAGAGATGTTCCCTACTTTTGGTATTATGAAGCTTATGAAAATTGGAGCTTCCCATTTTATTTTAATGTTAGACCATAATCACGATGCTATTAAAACAGAGCAAAAGGTATTTCGATGACTTGGGAAGTTTTGCAAGGAGAATAGGAGAACACTTCAGCTGGAGAGCTTGCTCCTTCTTGAGACCCTGTGGTTTGTAGGGACAAAGCCCCAGATCTGCTGGTAGGAAGCAGCATTTCCCCTTTGTTACACTGCACTGATCACCAAGGAAAGCTCTTCGGAACTCAGTCTATGCTTCTCTCAATGTGTTTCCCATGACTTCTTCCCTTCTGACCAGACTGTTCATTTATTTAAATTTAATTTAATTTCATTATATTTAAATAAGTTCACTTACTTAAAAATTGTTGGCAAGTCCTCTGCAGCTAGACCATGAATTTATTGTCTTGCAAAGGTTAATCTGGGGGGGAGGGGTGTGCAAATTTTAAGGTGGAAAAAAAAAAGCTTGTAAATGAGAAGATCAGGTAGAATTCAGATCAGTTATTTTTTGATGTTATGTTGGACTGAGAAGTAGAAATTGTGGATGATTTGAGTTATTCAATAAGTCAACTCATTAGGATGAAACAAAGAGGCAGGCATAGTTTTACCAATTGGGGGAATATAGCACCAAGGGCCTATGAATTCCTATGTTATTTTATCTAGTAACAATCAAGACTCTGTTCTAGATTTTTCAGAACAGTTATTTTGTTTTTCATTTTAGCCGAAAATAGTCTTGATTATTTAAATAGTACCATTTATTTCTTTTGTGCACTCTTTACATTAATTGTTTCTCTTTCATTTTATTTGGAGTTCTTGAAGTAAAGTGAGTAACCTGGTAGAAGAAGATGCTTTCACGTTGTCATAGGTTTGAATCCTGAGATGTCACTAGCTATGAGAATATTTTTGTTTTTTTCTTTTTATTGGTCATGGGGCTTGAACTCTGGGCCTGGGAGCTGTCCCTCAGCTCTTCAGCTCAAGGCTAGCACTCTACCACTTGAACCATAGTGCAACTTCTGGTTTTCTGGTGATTTATTGGAGACAAGAGTCTCATGGACTTATTTGCCCTGGCTGGCTTTGAACCATGATTGTCAGTGCTCAGCCTCCTGATTAGCTAGGATTACAGGCACAAGCCAACTGGCGCCCAGCTTATGGGAATATTTTTTTGATACAGTTTTAAAAAAATTTATTTTGATTAAGTGATCAAAGAAATTTCACAAATTTCATAGTCTTGTGAAATACTGATATTTAGTTAAAGTCACAAGCACATTCTAACCTTCATGGGGCAAATTGTCTTTATTGTAGTCTATAAAGTTTGTGAAGTCTTTTTTTTAATTCTTATTTAGTCTTTTTTTATATTGTGAAAATAAGTACAGAGGGGTTACAATTACATGGGCAAGATAATGAGTACATTTCTTATCAAGCATTGTTGCCTCCTCCTTTGTTTCCCTTTCCCATCCCTTCCTGTCTTCCCCCTTCCCCTTTTCCCCCTTCCCCCTCCCTCCCCCAGTTGTAAAGTTTGTGAATTCTATGAGCTTTGACAATACAGCTATTTCTTCCATATCAGGTGATATGCACATTTCTTTCCTGTTGCTTAGTGTCAGCTGTTCCCTCTTTCCCGCTCAGTCCCTCCCTCCAATCACTGCCTTTGAGTTGCTTAGTTCATTTTGATCAATATCCAGTCACCTGATGGGTCCCGCTGTTGTATGTTTTCTCCTGTTACCCTCTCTTTCTGTGGGAATTTTGATCATTCTCACCCCCCTCTCTGAAGTTCAATCTAATCTCTTCATTGTACCCAGCTACGTTTACAGATTCTTCTGAGATTAAACAAGATAATATCTCCAGATATTATCTGGTCATAACCCAATGTTGAACTACTTTACTAACACAGAATAATTTCCCGAACAGTTCAGGACCATTTCAGTTTCTTTTAAAGGAATATCAGCAGAATAATATTAGGACCCAGAAAAAGCATTAAGTCACTATCTCTTAACTATACTTGAGAAGTACTACACATCTCCAGAAACTAAATGAAAGTTGTTTGAATATTTTTGAAAAAAAATGACTGCAGCTTTTATTGAAGTTTTCAAAGGAACCTCTGAACTGAGAAAAAAACTGATAAGAACCACTGCTTTAAGCTCTTTGTATTCTGTCTACAAAGGAAATAATACTGGCATAAAAACCTGACCAATCATGTTAATTTCAGTTACAATTGCCTACCACCCAATGTAAGGAAATACTGTTGGAATTATTAGACTTACAAAAGAACCCCCCCCCAGCATTCTTAATCGTATTTCCAACTTTCAAAGTAGTCAGTATGTTAACATTTAGATTTCTTTTGCCATGATACCTGCCCTTCTTTTGTTGGTGGTTAAATATTTTCTTTTGCCACAATAGTCCTTGTAAATCTGTCACCTAAGAAAATGATAGATACCAGAAAAAAATTTATAGAGCTCCTAATATTAAAGCAGGAACGGCCAGCATGTCATTTTCTATTGAACTCTTCATATCTTCAAATACAAAGGATAATTATAGGTAACTATTTTCAATATTTTTTAGCTATTTCTCCTAGTGGTGACTACTTTAAGACTTTAAGAAGAGCTATAAACTATTATTTCTCAATATGTATGACCTTGGCCCATGAGTGGACAACACAACTGTAAGTGAAAGATTCCTGTAGCTATCAATCAACAACCCAATCACTGATCACTAAAAGAATGAGCCTCCTCTTGAGGGAGGGTCTCAGCTATAGCATGAGATTATTGCATCTCTTAAATGAAGAGGGCAGGTATTCCTTAAGTTACCCTCATAAAACCTAATAAAGAAAATAGAAGTTAGAAGTTCTAAGATCCTTAAACTTTTAATCCTCAATATGACTTCAAGCTATGTTCAGTAGGCTAAGAAAATACAGTTTTTTTCCTAAATCCCATTAAAATGAGAGGGAAGACATGAAAAAGCTAATATCTGAAAAGAAGAAAAAAACTATGATGGTAAAAATATAATAAATGTTAAAAGAAAGTACTCCAGCAAGTTTCAGGAGAATGGAAAGAAGAGGCTAGAGCAAAATGAAAACCAAAATGCTCAGTGCCTACAAAGTAGGGTGCTAACCACACAGATTCCTTTCTTTCAGGAAAAAAAATATGACATGGACAAAAACTCTAGCTGTTTATTTCTATATAAAGCAAAGTTGAAAGATGGGGATGAAAACAGTAAAAATAACCATCTCTATAAAATACAATTAAACTCTGATGTTTTGCCAGTCCCAAGTAGCAGAGAATTGCTACTCAGTCTCTATATGTGTGTGTGTGTGTGTGTGTGTGTGTGTGTGTGTGTGTGTGTGTGTGTGTGTGTGTGTGTGAGTGTGTGTGTGTGTGCGCGCACGCATGTGTGTGGTAGGGACAGGGTATAAAGTATGAAATGTTAGATTGCTTTTTCAGAGAGCAGCCTAGAGTCCAATCTTTTGTACAATGTAGTTTCTTGTTTCTTTTGTATTCCTCCCCACCCCCCCCCCCACACCACTCCCTGATTTAACCCCTGTTGTCACTATTTGAATTTGGTACCCGGGGTATTATATATACGTTTATTCGAATTAGGGAAGGGGAACAATAAAATGGTTAGATAAAGGACAAAGGGGAACCAATGTTACAGTGATACTCATAAGATAATATATTGGAAATGATCTATACAACTTGGGGGTTGGGGGAAAAGAAAGTGGAAGAAAAATGAGGGAGGGGGTAACAAGTCCAAGAAATGTACTCACTACTTTACTGATGTAACTGTAACCCCTCTGGACATCACCTTGACAATATTTTTTTAAGTCCAATCCTTAAGGAAAGTTCTCCCAGATAAAGAAGATCAAACAGTAATTAACTGGTAGATTTCCTGACATTTCTAAACTTGTAAAGAGAATTCTGCTCAAATGTTTGGGAAGACTTACATATAGAACTAGAGAGTATTTTGGGGGCAATATTTTAAAATGAGACAATTACCTACAGTGAACATCACCCACAAAGCAATAATACAGAAAAACAATCAATAAAAATTGAAAGGCTGATATAAATATTACATAGGGACTGTTATTGAAAATTATAGAACAAGATCTGAGAATGCAGAGTGTTCATTTTCTTATTTGAATACATAAAATGGCAATGAAAACATATTTTAAGAAATATTAAGGTAATACCACTACAAACTAATGAAAAAGTTATCTAGAAAGCAAGACCCAGGGAGATAATCACCAGAGCAAGGTGCTGGCTTGACTTTGTTGTTTTGTTTTATTTGTTTTTAAATTATAAGCTTTCTAGTATTATACATTTTATATATATATCATATGAATAAATACTCAACACTTTTATAATAACATCTATTTCTCTATAACTATTCTGCTAAAAAATTATTAGAAAAAGTATCCCATTTTTCCATTACAAAAGGTAGAAGAAAATGCTTTTGAGAAAAATGAAAAACAAATGAAGAAAGAGAAAGAAGGAAAAGAGACACACAGAGAGAAATTAGTTTCTGGGAGTAGTAGTGCGTATCTATAATCTCATCAGGGGGCTGAGACAGGAAGATTTTGAGTATGAGACTAGGCTGGGCTGCATAGTGACACACCATCTCAAACGAACAACAAAACCAACAAAAGAAAAACAACACAAAAGTGAGTCTGTTTAGTTGGAGATCAAAATTTCTTCTTGTCTCTTTAGCTGGATGGAAAATATGAACTGTTTTTATTGCTACCTGTTGGTTGCCTTGTTAGTCATGCTCTGTCTTTTATGCATTTTTATTTTTACCCAGTGAACATGATAAAAGCATGTAGTTTTCATAAGTTGGATTGGGCTTTTTCATTTCGTCTAGGGATAGAAATGATTGCAAGGATCATTTTTCTAAATCCTCTTCTCTAGGCTGAGGTTGGGGGCGGGGCATCTTACACATGCTCGGAAGTGATAGAAGTCTCCATCGATCTTTAACACCCCATAATTCTGTTTCCCACTCCTTCTTGAGGCAAAGCTCTATTTCTATCATACAGGTTCCCCATAATATCCTTTAATTATCCAAGTGACTGTGTACTTAATCCACTCTTCTTTTCTTTAACTGAACTGCTATAGAACTTCATATTTACAAAGCAATTCCAGTGTCTGCAACCATATATTATTTCATGTTTACTTCTTGACACACTGCAGATTAAGTCTTGTAGTCTGATATATAGGTCAATGGATGTTTCAATAACAAATTAAAAATGCCACTTATCAGGAATGAATTGTAAATATATTATTACTCTCTGTAAGGTGTTATCACAGTAATCAACACCCTGAGAGAAACATGATTGGAGAGTCAACTTATACAAAAGAGGGATTTCTCCAAATCTTATTTGAATTTATACATATATTTGTGGTTGTTGTTTCATTTTTTTTTAATTTTGAAACTGATTTTGTTCTTACTTCCAGGTAAATTTTACCTTGAAATTATACCACTATTCCCTACTGAGTAACTGACACATTACTAAATTTAAGTACCTGAGTAGAAACTCAAATGACAAATTTCTCTTAGTAATTCTCCAAAGCTCCTGTCTCTGAATACCTGATGCTCTAACACTGATTTGTAAGTCAAAGAGTTTCGTTGCGCGCCAGTGTTCACATTAAGTTTTATCAATTTCATGGCACAAAGAGGCTTTGTAATACAATATCTCATCACCAAAATGACAGTTATATAACATGGGATCATGCTTCAAAAATGTCGTAGCTGACAAATGCATATTTTTAAGCAGACTTGCTTGGTTGACTTAAATATCAGAACTGTCTTTCATCAACTAGTGATTGGCTGGCTGTTAACCTTTGGAATGCATTTCATTTAAGGTGATGAAAATGATATCTTGTATTATTAGCAGACAACAAAAATCTTCATTTACTATCCCTATAATAACAATTTGGCCTACATATCATCCTTCAGAAATGGGCACAAAGCTGTATCTATTTGAATTGCTAATGTGAAAAAGAAACACCCTGGGAAAAATCTTAATAGGAAATTCTTAAGCACAGACATCCATTTCTCCTTGTGAATAGTTGACATTGCATATCCAAGTCTTTGCTCATGTACACGTTAAAGCTGGATGGTCTCTGTTTCTTTCTCAATGGGGAAAACAGATGTCAAGCCATTCAACACACAAGAAATAGTAAACAAGCTTCACCAAAATTATTTCTTTTTTTTTCTATTTCTTTAAAAATGTCAAGCTAAGCAAAAGGGGAAAAGGAGAAATATAATTGTCATTGCCCTCAATATATTAATTCAAAATAGAGAATTGTGCATGACAATGGTAATGAGATAAAAGATTACATTTCTTGAAGGAATGATTGTCTTTACTCCTCCTAGGAAATGATATATTTATTGTGAAACCTATGGAAAGAAGACCAGTGAAGAACACTATAGGATGAGTGTACAAGGTTAATTTCTTATGGGCATGGGGAGAAATATTTAAAAGCTGTCAACCATTGCCCATATTGTTTCCTCATAATGCCTTGAGTTATTTCACCTGTGACTTAATAGGAAGTGCATACTGTCATGCTAATAGCTGTTTCTTTATTAAAGCTGGCCAGAATTATACAAAAGAATATTTTATACTTACAAAATATTAAATGTCTATTAAATTTGTTTTTATAAACTTAGATCAGTTATCACTTATTATTTTGCTTTTCAGAAACAGATTATTGAGCTACCCATTGGGTTCCCAGTTTGTAGGTAGCAGAAGAAAAAATTAGGCTAAGTCTAAAGTAAGACTCTGAATTCAGAACTTTTTTTTTTTTTCTTGGTGGGTGGTGGGGGCTCTAACCCTTGGCCTAGGTGCTGTCCCTCAGCACTTCAGCTCAAGGCTAGCTCTCTACCACTTAAGCCATAGCCCCACTTCCAGTTTTCTGGTGGTTTATTGGAGATAAGAGTCTCATGGACTTTCCTGCCAGGGGTTGGCTTTGAACCGCGATCCACAGATCTCAGCAACCCGAGTACCTAGGATTACAGGCGTGAGCCACCGATACCTGGCTTGAATTCAGAACTTTTGCATAAAAGATCTTTGTGTTTATAAAATTCTCATGAAAACATCAAAAAAAGAAAAATAAGATTCTCCACTAAGAAGATGGTTACTGAAGCCACTTAGAAGGTTAATTAAATATTAGCTACAAGTGATGGTAAGTCCATCTGGACAATGTGTAAAACATTAAATAAAGGAACAAAAATCTATAGTAACACTTTCATATCAGAAGCAATTGAGTGACTTAATGCCTCTTACACTACTGTAGGAAACTCTGCCAGCAAAATCATACCAAGTGTTTTATAAATATTTCAATTCACATTTATAAGTAAGAGTGTTACTTTCTTAGCATTGGTATATATCCAGGAAGTACATAAATATAAATTTATTTTACATGAAAATATAACAGAACATAACCAGATTGAGTAGAAAAAAAATGAATGCTGTTTGGAATGACACTATTTTTTTTTTCATTCTGCATCCTTAATCGGGAGTTTTTAAAATGTCTTTTCAATGACAGTTGTATTGCTGAGCAGAAGAGCAGGCTTATTTCCTACAACTTAGCTCATGGATCCCTAAAATATAAGGATAAACTAAAATAATTATGGTCATTATGTGACAAATAATTATTTCTACAATGTAAATAAATATCGGAACCATTAAAATGTCTATATATCTAGACTAAATAAAATAGGAGATCATTAATAACATGTTTTTGATAAGAGTTTAACCCAGAAATTCTCAGTAAATTAACCTTCCTTAGTAATGCTTAACTAACAAGAAGCTAAGAAGTTTTCTACTTTTAAATTAATATTAATAAACACTTTAAAATAATTTTATATAAGAAATTGTGGGGTTTAAAACAAGCAATTATGTACATTAATCGAAGATTTTTAAATATACTTTGAGACAATTTATGCTGCTATAAAAATTTAAACATTCACTTATTCTTTCCTTACATAAAGCTAACTACAAAATTCAAACAACATGATACATGTGTGGGAGTGTGTGTGTGAATAAATGAAATAAAACAAATGGTTGATCAATTTTTTTCTAAAATTTGTACACCTGATTGCTTAACTCCCAAGCTGTTTACTAATATATATATAAACATTAAAATTAAATATTTCAATGGCTATAGCCCAAAGATAAGATTAAAAATTAGACACTAGACAAGTACTACTAAATAAATTAGATTCCTTCAACTACATAATGAGTGCATATATTAGGCATTTTCTCAACATCTATAAAAATAAGTGAAATAATTTCACACAGTACATTAAAAACAAAAAGAAAGAGAAAACAAAACAACCCCCCCCCCAAACCTCTTGTTTCTATATCTTGTAGTTCATTTTGGTTAGCATCATTTTATATGGTCTTATGTACATAGCTATTGAGCTATTGTGATCCTCTACTGGGACTGCCTAAACAAATACTAATTATTACAAATGAGGGAAACCACGGAGCCTATGTTTCTTTGGGTCTGGCTTACTTCACGTAATCTAAATGGGGTGATGTCATCCTTTCTGACGGAAGCATAGAATTCCATTGTGTATATATACCACATTTTCCTGATTCATTCATCTACTGGAGGGCATATGGGATGGTTCCATATCTTAGCTATTGTCTTTTTGTTTTTAATTTACTCTGTGAAGTTATTTCTTTTTTTCCTTTTTTTTCCTCCCCCGCTTTGGTTTATCCCTGTTGTCACTCTTTTTGATTTTGGTGCTGTGTATCATATATATGTTTATTGGATCTGGGGAAGGAAAGGGGAAGAACAAAATGGTGAGGCAAAGGACAAAGGATGAACCAATGCGACAGCGATACTCAAGGAGACACTATGTTGGAAATGTACTTTACAACTTGGAGGAGAGGAGAGGGAAGGGAAAGCTGGATAAAAAGAGGGAGAGGGTAGCAATGTTCCACTAGAAATGACTTACTTATCTAACTGGAATCTCTCTGTACCTCACCCTTACAATAAAATTTTAAAAAGAAAATACAATCCAAATGAAAAAAAAACATGAAATGAAAATGTTTCCCCTTCTCACTCAAAAAAAGCAAAAACCAGAAACTACTTAGTACTACTTAATACTCAGTACATGGTGACTGTGGGCACTAGAATGTGTGCAAGAGCTATTAACTAAGAAACATTTACAGCCTTGCTGGGGATGCAAACTAGCATGCCTACAATTAAAGAATGTTCAAGGCTGATCAAATTTATACTCTACCACACACATTATGATTTTAGTAGAAAGAAAACAGTAACATGGTTTGAAATTTACTTTTTAAAATTAGTCTTACACTAAAACTGGAGAACATTATATTTTAAAGCATCTCTCTACACAAATATAAAATACTTGTTTCTCTTTGCTGAGAATATAGT
Organism: Dipodomys merriami; assembly: GCF_024711535.1. Taxonomy (NCBI): domain Eukaryota; kingdom Metazoa; phylum Chordata; class Mammalia; order Rodentia; family Heteromyidae; genus Dipodomys; species Dipodomys merriami. Next base: position 22,938,612 of record NW_027202270.1, on the reverse strand, counting down.
AATGCATTCATTAAATGAATGAGTGTTCTACATATTGAATAAATTTATTTTAAAGGCTCTTGACTCACTGTTTTAATCACAAGAGGAAAATCTTTCTCTGTTTTAATCCTCAAAACCCTGTGTATGTTACTTTCCCCAAACTTCCAAGTTTCCTATTGATAATTTCTACATGCTTGCGAGAGCTGTTGAAATTTTAATTAGTGGTCAGTTATCTATTATATGCATGCATTACACCACACATATTCCTGATTCACTAAAAGTTCTTCTGGGGACAAGAGCAAACTATAGTGAATAGACCTGAAATCAAGTGGGCTCTTAGATCTTAATTATAAGCTATCAAAAGAAAAGAAATAAAGAAAAAAAGAGCAAAGAAAAACTAATAACTACCTCCCTTGGCTATTTTCTTAACAGGAAAAAAATGAAATAGAGAAATTTATCTTCAACTATAAATCCCAAATGGTTCATTTTCATTTTCCCCAAGTTAACTTTCTCACCTAACTAAGCAGCATTTTCTGCTATTATTAGCTGCTGGTCCAATATCAGCTGACCAGTATTCATCAAACTCTTCAGTTCAATGAGCTCAGGGACTCCCAAGGAACTGCATGTATGCAGACTTCTGCTTACAGCTTCTAATTATTTTCTAACAAATAATGGAAAATTTAAGTTCAGAGAGGTTAGATTAAGTTTGTTAGTGGATCAAAACCCCAATATTAAATAAAGATCACCATAGAAAATTCTAAGTCTTTCCATTTTGAGATAAAGACCCATGCTGATTGCTCATTGTTTTGATTCCTAATTTTACTACCTTGAAAATTCTTATTCTTTTCTATTCTAACTGTGCCAGTCTACACATCAACTATAAATGGTAGCCACTCAGAAGACAGCTACTTAGAAACTACACACAAATTTAGAATTGTCCCAAATAGCGCGGTCTTTTATTTTTAAAAGACAAATCAGACTATAGTATAGTTTATTTAGTACAAGTTATTATTCCAACATATGAATGTGACTGTTTTAACTATAATTTGAAAATTTGTGATGATAAGCTTAAAATAATTAAAATGTTTTTGTAACACACCAGACTTGAAAACATTCTAAGCAAACTCTCTACAAGTAAGCTTCATACCAAGTCCTTGTTGTTTTTGTTGTTGCTATTATTATTATTACTAGTTAAGACAGGATTTCCCTATGTAGCTGACAATGGCCTTAAACTTGTTATGTAACAAAGATTGGCTTCAAAACCTTGATTCTCCTACTTCATCTTCTGAATGATAGGATTACAGGTTTCTGCCATCATGTCCAACCAGATGTTTTGTCTATAAATTCAGAGAATGTACATTTCAAAAAGAATGTTATATAGGCTTTGATTTTCTAACATAAGGGTATGTGTGAATGACATAAAATGTCATATAGAGCAATTATAAATAAAAAAGAACAAGGCTAAAAGCAAAATTTTGAGAAACAAGAATACCTCTCTATCAAGTTTGATAACTTTCATCAATTTAAAATTCAGCTTCAAACAGGAAAAAATCAGACTTAAAACAAGAAAATATGTAAATATATGGTTCTCACACACATAAATATACACAAAAGTCACGCAGTATTTAGGAGCACATAGATATGGTGTTTGTGTACAAATATGTGCTATATTGCAAGTATCACAGTATAGTAACATTTTATTCCAGAGCCAAATTACATTCCTATAAATAATAATGATAACTTGATACAATATAATGTAAACTGGGATATTTTGTGGATGGTACTTTCATTGTAAAGGGACACTATTTTACATCCACAAATCTGTAACTAGATCATTAACAAAAATCTCTATATTAAGACTTGGTATCATAGAAATCATTTCATTTTTTGGCAATTGTATTTCTTAGTCTTAGGTTGCCCTATTGGAAGAAAAAACTTTCTCCTTGTTTTTCATGAATAATCAAGGTTATACATAGTTTGTCCTCATGATAGAGCATATGGGTTTTGATTATCCAAAGCCATCATAATTATCAAACTGGAATCAAAAAGTGCACATGAGCAGACTGCCATTTAATGCTTTATTCTTCATTGTAGAATAATACACTCCCCCCACACCATGCACACATGCAATTCACCATAGCACAGAGTTTAGATACTTGGAACTACCTTAAGTATAGAATGCTAAGCATTTGATATATTACTGATTGCTGTTTACCAAATTCAAATATAGATATTGCAGAATATGTGAGCTTGCGATTCAAAATGTTTTGGGGAGAATCAGAAAGTTTACAAAGTTACATGCTCTGGCTAACAGAGAAAAGCCTGGCTTCAATTTGAGTATTCTCTTTAAGGTGCTTCAAGAAAGAAATGATTTCATTAGAATGTACAACTTGTCAAGTATTCTGCCTGCCTTCGGGTTTTCCGTAGACAATGTTTAACCTCAAGTTTTAAGACAGCGACTGAATTTGGCTCACTGATACTAATAATGATGAATCGTGATTGTAATCAATTCACTTGTGTTCAAATTTATTTTTGCAAATCTATTATTTTTTATTCATTATTATTATTATCATTAGTATTATTTGTACCTTTATCACTAGTGGGACTGAAGGAAATAGGCAAGAGAAAGTCAGAGAGACTAAACCAAGCAATTTAAGAGCAGATTAAGATATGCATTCTGGTTGTGTTAATCTTGAGATGCTCCTGAGCTTTCTGTGGAGGCTTACCAAGGTCAGGGGTAAGATCAGCTTCCTGCAAACAGACTAGAGATCAAATTTGTTCATCTTAGGAGGTGATCAAAGAAAAGCATGTAGTTTGAAAGGGATACAGATTATGGCATTTTAAAGTTTCAATATTTATAGGATTCCTCACTGTCTACATGGTTATTAGAAGATGCAAGTTAAAGATTTATATAAGAATGTAGGTCCCATGGTTTCCCTTATTTGCAATAAGTACTATTTGTCTGAGACAAGCAGAAACAGTCAGATAAGATGATGTTAGGTGAAATGAACCCCAAGATAAGGACTCAAATGGTTTTCCTTTCTCGCAATTGTTTCTAACATATTTATAAGATGATTTCCTTGTTGCTTTGTATGTCCCTCTCCCACCATATAACCCCTGTTTTCACTGTATTTGATGTTGGTATAATTTGTGGAGGGGAAGGGAAAAAACAAATTGTTTAAATAGGGATACAGGTGGACCCACTGTACCAATGAGATGTACAAGATGTTATGATGAAAAATGAACTTTACAACTTTGGCACGGGAAGGGGGGAAGGGGGGAAATGGGAAGGGAAGGGGAAAGAAAGGAGGCAACAATGCTTGATAAGCAATGGACTCATTAACTTGCTCATGTAATTGTAACCCCTCCGTACAGTATTTTCACAATTAAAACCAAACAAAAAAAGTAACTGCACCCATGGGACATGAGTCCAGGTTGGCTAAAGAGAGATTTGGGGCAGGATGGTAGCTAATGGTTGTTGAGCTTTAAGGAAGTCAGAGCAAGACAATGTGGTAGGAGAATGAAGCATGTGAAACTGATGACAGTTCTATACAATGAACAGGTTGTTCAGTGAAATGAACTACAAAAGAAATAATTTGTTTCAGCTGTAAGAACATTTTTCCTCTTATTTTCTCTTGTTATGAGTAGAGTTTAAAAAGCTCTAAACTCTGTTTCTAGTGGAGGTTATAGTCTCTCTCCTAGAATGTTTGAGAACTTAAAAAAAACTTAGCTCAGTTATAATTTTTCTTAAGGAAAAGATTGTTTAGCTGACTTTTTTCCAAAAAGATCATGTCCACAATAAAGGACCCTATGACATTTAAGTAATAAATCTAAAAAAAAGAAATTGTGCAATTTTTCTTTCTGAAATAAGCAAATTATATAAGAATAGTATGCAAATGAACAAACCCTTTAAAGGCAAAATAATGTAATGGGATTAAATAATAGGAAATTTAAAAAATCACTAACAGCATGATATAGGATCTAAGAGTTATTATTGCCCTGTGAAACCATACACATGAAATTCTGCAATATGAAAATACTACATGGCAAAGTCTCCAGTGATTTTTAAGGATGCTATAATCTGAGAGAAAAAACAGACCAGGTGGCTAGCATATTTATATCATTCTACTAACAGTGGTATCAATAAGAATGGGGACAACTCATATCAAGAGAGTGTATATGATAAAGAAAATACAGACCCAAACTGAGAATCCAAGAACCTTAGGAAGAACCCAGTTTTCACAGCCCCCAAGAAGGTGGATAACATGGCAGGAACTCCCAAATACCTCTCAGTCCTATCTCTTAACGTTAACAGACTGAACTCTCCAATTAAGCGACATAGACTGTCTAGTTGGATTAAAAAACAAGACCCTTCTATCTGCTGCCTGCAGGAGTCACATCTTGCCCGTAAAAACAAACACATTTTCAATGTTAAAGGCTGGAACAAAATCTACCAAGCAAACGGCCCTCATAAACAGGCGGGAGTTGCAATCCTAATATCAGATAAAATAGACTTCAAATTAAAATTCGTGAGAAGAGATAAAGAAGGTCGCTACATACTAATTAAAGGATCTCTCCTTCAGGAGGATATTACAATTCTAAATATCTATTCGCCAAACAATGGAGCACCCAAATTTATCAAAGAAACACTACTTTCCCTCAAATCCCATATAGATCCAAAGACATTAATTGTTGGGGATTTTAACACACCACTCTCCCCACTAGATAGATCAACTCGGCAAAAACTCAACAGAGAAACCGCAGATCTAAACAGCTGCATAGATCAACTAGACTTAACAGACATTTACCGAACATTTCACCCAGCAGCATCAGAGTACATGTTCTTCTCAGCAGCACATGGAATGTTTTCTAAAATAGACCACATTTTAGGCCACAAAGCAAACTTGTCTAAATTCAGAAACATTGAAGTTATACCTTGCATTCTCTCTGACCACAAGGGAATAAAATTAGAACTCAACACCAAAAGCCACCAAAGAAAGTCCGGTATCATATGGAGGCTGAACAACACACTGCTGAATCATGAGTGGGTCATGGAAGAGATTAGAAAGGAAATTCAAATGTTCATGCTATTCAACAAAAATGAACACACAAATTACCAGCTCCTCTGGGACACAGCAAAGGCAGTACTCAGAGGCAAGTTTATAGCTCTGAGCTCCTACATCAACAAATTGGAGAGATCTGAAACTAACAATTTAATGACACATCTAAACGTCCTTGAAAAAGAGCAGCAAGATAAACCCCAATCCAGTAGACAGAAAGAAATAATCAAAATTAAATCAGAATTAAATGAATTAGAATCCAAAAAACTATAGAAAGAATCAACAAAACAAAGAGTTGGTTCTTCGAAAAACTTAACAAAATTGACAGACCCTTAGCAAACCTTATCAGAAAAAGAAGAGAACACACCCAAATAAATAAACTCAGAGATGAGGAACAACCAAGATTCAGAACATTATAAGGGAATACTTCTCAAAACTTTATGCTAATAAGTTTGAGAACTTGACAGAAATGGACCTTTTCCTAGCAAATATTGACATGCCAAAACTAAACCAAGATGAGTTAAACCAGCTTAACAGGCCCATATCAAGCATTGTAATAGAAACAGCAATAAGAGACCTCCCAGCTAAGAAAAGTCCAGGACCAGATGGTTTTACAGCGGAATTTTACAAGGCCTTCAAAGCAGAGCTCACACCAATACTCCTCCAACTCTTCAATGAAATTGAAAGAGAAAGCTCACTACCGAACACATTCTATGAAGCCATCATAACCCTCATCCCAAAACCAGTCAGGGACTCATCAAAGAAAGAGAACTATAGACCCATTTCTTTGATGAACATTGATGCAAAACTTCTCAACAAAATTTTGGCCAATCGACTTCAACAATTCATCCAAAAAATCATACACCATGATCAAACAGGATTCAGTTCAGGGATGCAAAGCTGGTTCAATATACGCAAATCAATTAATATTATTCATCACATCAACAGGAGCAAGAATAAGAACCACATGGTTATCTCAATAGATGCAGAAAAAGCATTTGACAAGATCCAACACCCCTTTATGATGAAGGTTCTGGAAAAATTAGGAATCCATGGAACATTCCTCAATACAATAAAGGCTGTATATGACAAACCTACAACCAGCATTATACTCAATGGTGAAAAACTAAAGCCATTTCCTCTTAACTCAGGAACAAGACAAGGATGCCCTCTCTCTCCACTTCTCTTCAATCTAGTATTAGAATGCCTTGCTACAGCAATAAGACAAGATGCAGACATAAAGGGGATCCAAATAGGGAAAGAAGAAATAAAACTCTCCCTCTTTGCAGATGACATGATCTTGTATTTAAAGAATCCCATAGACTCCACTCCCAAATTACTCAAGCTGATTCAAAACTTTGGCAAAGTAGCAGGTTATAAAATTAACCCCCAAAAATCAATGGCTTTTCTATATGCCAACAATGAGAAAAGTGTGGCTGAAATTAGGAAAGCAACTCCATTTGTAATAGCCCCACAAAAAATAAAATACCTAGGAATTAACTTAACCAAAAAAGTGAAGGACCTCTATGATGAAAACTTTAAAATCTTGAAAAAGGAAATCAACAGAGAACTTAAAAAATGGCAAAACCTCCCATGCTCCTGGATTGGCAAGATTAACATTGTGAAAATGGCAATACTTCCCAAGGCTATCTACAAATTCAACGCGATACCTATCAAAATTCCACCCTCATTCTTCAAGGAAATAGAAGAGGCAATCCAAAAATTCATATGGAACAATAAAAGACCCCGAATAGCAAAAATGCTCCTCAACGGAAAGAACACTGCTGGAGGAATATCAATACCAAATTTCAAACTCTACTATAAAGCCATAGTAATCAAAACAGCTTGGTATTGGCATAAGAACAGACCTCAGGACCAATGGAATAGAATTGAAAACCCAGAAATGAACCTACAGACCTATAGCCATCTAATCTTCGATAAGGAAGCTAAAACAATAGAATGGAAGAAAGACAGCCTCTTCAGTAAATGGTGCTGGCAAAATTGGTTAACTACATGTAGAAAACTAAAGCTAGATCCTTATATATCACCCTGCACCAGAATCAACTCCAAATGGATCAAAGACCTTGAACTCCAAGCAGACACTCTGAAAACATTACAGGATGGAATAGGAGAAACCCTAGGTCTCCTTGGCTCAGGTCGAAATTTTCTGAATAGAGACCCGGAAGCACAACAAATCAAAGAAAGGTTGGACAAATGGGATTGCATAAGGTTGCAGAGCTTCTGCAGGGCAAATGACATAGCTAGCAAGATCAATAGAAAGCCCACCGATTGGGAGAAGATCTTTACTAGCCATACAACGGACAAGGGTCTCATATCTAAAATATACTTGGAACTCAAAAAATTAAACCACCCAACAACAAATCCTCAAAGAAACAACTGCCCAATAAATAAGTGGGCGAAAGACTTAAAGAGAAGCTTCTCTGAAGAAGAAAGAAGGATGGCCAATAGACACATGAAGAAATGTTCAACATCCCTAGCCATAAAAGAAATGCAAATCAAAACAACATTGAGATATCACCTCACTCCAGTTAGAACAGCAAAAATCAAGAACTCTAACAACAACAGATGCTGGAGGGGATGTGGACAGAAAGGAACCTTACTTCATTGTTGGTGGGAATGTAAACTTGTTCAACCACTTTGGAAAGCAGTATGGAGGTTCCTCAAAAGACTTCACATAGATCTCCCCTATGATCCAGCAATCCCACTTTTGGGCATTTACCCAAACGTTTACAAACAAGACCACACTAAAGCTACCAGCACAACTATGTTTATTGCAGCATTATTTACCATAGCTAAGATATGGAACCAACCCAGATGCCCCTCAGTAGATGAATGGATCAAGAAAATGTGGTATATATACACAATGGAATTCTATGCCTCCATCAGAAAGAATGACATTTCCCCATTTGTTAGGAAATGGAAAGGTTGGAAAAAATTATATTAAGTGAAGTAAGCCAGGCCCAAAGAAGCATAGGTCCCATGGTTTCCCTTATTTGCAATATCTAGTATAGGTATGAGTCAAGCGGAAAAGGTCAGATAATGTGATGTTAGGAAAATGAACCCTTAAATATGTATTTTAATGTTTTCGTTTCTTTCATGCATGTGTTTCTAACGCATTTATAAGATTATTTCTTTGTTGCTTTGTATGTCCTTCCCCCACAGTGTAACCCCCGCTTTCACTATATTTCATGTCAGTATAACATGTGGAGGAGATGGGGACAAACAAGTCGTTTAAGGATTCAGGTGGACCTGTTGCAACAATGAGAAGTACAAAATGTCATGTCAAAACCAGCTTTACAATGTCGGTGTGGGGGGGGAGGGGGGTATAATTGGGTGGGGGGAGGGGGGAGGCTGGGAAGGGAGGTGAAGGGTAAACAAAGGAGGAGGCTGCAATGCTTGGTAAGAAATGTATGCATTATCCTGCCCATGTAATTGTAGCCCCTCTGTACAGTATGTTCTCAAATAAAATAAAATTAAATTAAAAAAAAATAAAAAGAAAATACAGAGAAGAGAAACGACACAAACATCATTCACTGGAACATTTCTTCAGAAAAGTGATAGCTATGTTAAGATAAAACTTCTGGCAATATAGCCAAAGGGAGATAAATTATCTTTTTTCACCAGTGTGCTGATGTTTACAGGCTGATAGGAGGCACATTCTCCTTGCAGCCCTTTCTTTGAGCCCTGTGGTGAATTTAATCAGGGAGATTTGAAACTGAAGCCAGGCAGATTCACATCAGCACTAGCAGCTCAGGATTGCTAATCACTCACAGGAATTTAGGGTAATTACCAATTTTCTTTCACTCTATTTTTTTTAAAGAAAACAAATAACTTGGGCAAAACATTTTTAAACAAGTTAGACTGATAATAGACTTACATTTCAGAGGAAAATAATACTCACTAATAGAAACTCAGATAAACTGAGGCTGACTGATTTTCCTAGATCATAATCCTGGATTCCATGAATCTTCTCAAAAACATCATGTTTTTGGTATATATTCAACACCATTTGGTGGATTAAAAAATAAAGACACCTCCTCCTCCCCAACACACACACAAACTCTGCATTTTCTCAGGAAACTGAACTCTGAAACAAGTTTTAGAATGGGCATAAATGCATGCCGCCTTCTAAAGGTGAATTTTTAGAGTCATTTTTCTTAATGTTATTCAGTGTGATCTTCGCTTATGGGAATGAAGAATATACTGGTCATTCACTCGCAGTATGTTATTATTGTCATTATGAATCCATTAGATACAGTCAGGTGAGTTAAGTAATAGGCCGGTGACCAAATTCTCTTACTGCTTTTAGTGTAGCATTTTTAGAATGTAATTTTCCCCTTGCTTTTTACCTATGCTAGAAAAAAAATGGAAGAAAATATACAAGACTTTTTTTTGCCTTTGGTTATCAACAGAGGTGCTGATATGGTGATACATTTTTAGTATTAAGTCACTGCATGTGTGTCATTTATTATAATAACTAGTAAAGCTCAGCTGATACATGCACAAACACACACACACTAGTTATTGAATCTGAAATATTCTACTATATGTACAAAGTGAGGGAAAGTGCAAAGGAATATAATGCTTAATAAGAGTACATGGTTTCCTATCATCCTTAGAAGCCATATTTTATTTTCATAAAGTAGTCTATAACACACATATATGTAAACATAAACATATATACATATATATATATATTTTTTTTTTAGAAAAAGAGACATGAAGTTTGATTGCCGCAGATCTTACATTAGTTCTCCTTGGACCTCTTCACCATAACACCATACCAACTGATATCCAGGAAACTTTCTTTGCTACTGGAATCTAATTCTACCACCCTCAGCAAGGAGGACAGCCAGCCAGGGTTACATCAGCCTCGAACCACAGGCAAAAAGGATCTGGAGGAAGGGCTACGGTTCCCTTAGTATTTGAGGTGAAAACTCTAATATGTAATATTAGAGTAAACTCTAATACTCTAGTAGAGAGAAGTGCAGTCACCCTGGTATCCAGAGTCCACTCTTTATTTACGTAGTCTTCTACTGATAGGGCTTTCACGTATATGATCAACTACTTGTAGTGAAATCCTCATTTCATGAGCAGCTTTGGCTTCTGCAAACAACCCAAGCTAAGATATATATCACACACACTCTGTTAACTTTATATAACTGGGATCTCTCTAATTCTAACTCTATTCTTCAGCTCAAATTACTTTATAATATTTTATAACATTGACTTTTTATTGTGGTTTAATACTTTATTCAAATGCAGTGATTTGGAATGCATAGCACATGAGTTAAAAAATGTGGGTATGATATGGACCCACATGTTTGTATAAACATTATACCAAGCAGCTTAAAATGCTGAATTCACCATCATTTTTACCAGCTGAATGGTTTTAGCCATGGGGACGTTATCCTCCAATGTTTGCAAACAGTCACCAAGATAATAGGAAGTGTTCAGACTGACATTTATCAAAATTCTGCTTATAAAACAGCCTGTGAATCTCTTAAATTTTCTAGCAGCTTCACACAAATAAGGAAGTCACAGTCAAAATATATATTATATTATATAACATATTAATTATATATTATAATGTATATTTATATATTATTAAATATTAGCTCTTAAAAACTAACAGACCTGACTTTTTTCTTTTACTTTTCTTTCTTTCTTTCTTTCTTTTTAGTTTGTTGGCTACCAAATCCATCAACCATCTAGGAAAATGACTCCTTTCATGGCTCAATCACAGGTTCATCTAAAATTCAGCAAAAATCTAAGACTTCAAGCTGCCATGCCACTCCGGTTACCATGGGAATAGGTTGCAGATCAAGGGGAAGAAATGGATGGGGGTAGGAGCTTTCACATAATCATTCGAAATCATGATGAGGTTTTTAGAGCTTCTTTTTTTAGGTGATTATTTTGTAGCCTCTTAACCCCCTTTTGCCAGTCTGTTTCCATGGAAATATGACAAAAATGGTTGTCCAAGCCTCCAGCAGAGATTATTAGCATTCTTAGGAATTTCAGCTTAGGCTTTATGCTAGGCTGGGTAAGACCTCTCTTCCATCAGTTTATCTATGTTGTTTTCACTTACTGTAATTTTTTTCCTTATAATTTCTCCCTTCCCTTCACAAGTTTATGGCTATGATCAAGATCAAACTGAATAATTGGGGCATCATTGAAAAGCTTTCATTTGAAAATACTAATATAAGTGTCAAGACATGTAGCTGTAAGGTGTGTACAGACCTATGGAACCCTACAGGTTAAAACATCATTTACCTCCAAGACTCACTAAATAAATACTAGAGAAATGTCTGTAGATGTGCACCAAGGGTGATATTTAAAATATGTACAATTTGACAGAGCAAAGAGTGAACTGTTCTCAATAGCTGGATTGTACATTTGCTAGCTATATTGGTCATATATAACAAACAATAAGAAATTAATCTTATAATGGCCTTCTACAAGGTGATTAGTACTATTGTCAAATTATTCAAAGTCACAGAATGATTTCCTATAAAAGTTATAAAACAGCTTTCAAGAAAAAGTAGGCAGAAATATGTAGGAATACATTTTAAAAAATCAAAGTGCAGATGCTTGCTCCGTCTTTCACATAAAGGTCATTTGAAAATCAAAATCATTCTTATTACTGAAGATATTATGTTAAAAGATAAAGAAAAAACACATATGGATCTTTCTAGAACCCCTGGCAGGATATCCTGTGTTCAATGTGAAAAAATGCCACATATATAATTTATTCCATCCTACCCTCAAAACTTTTCTGTATAACTCAATCTACATTTTTGTGGCTAGCAGAAATCTTAAAAGTTCTGATTGACCTTATAATGTTATTTTATTCTGTAGAACTGTACTATTATTATTATTATTGTTATTATTATTCTGTGGGTGTAGCTTTTAACCTATGCTGACTTCTCTTCTGAACTGCATTGAAAGATGTAAATTTCAATGGGAATTATAAAATTTGCATAAGTTTCCATTTGAAACAAAATGGAGACTAACTCACTGTAGCAACTGATCTTGATTGTTTTCAGCTAAATAGATCATAACCACAGTAAGCTAAAAACGCCTGGTTGATTTTTCAGATCATCCCTCCTATCTACTCTCAAAATGCAATTTGTCATAGTATTTAAGAACACAGCCCTTGAAAGCAAGAGATGATCCTTATATATCCCACCCTCATCTTGTTTACATGAAACAAAGTATTGTTGGAACTAAGGCAAACCCACTCACATTTTGTTTAGTTTTGGCTTAAGTCCCTGTGACTGCTTTCTCACCATAAAGGACAGAGTTAAGAAACTGCCACAAGGAAATGTCATGCAAGTCCTGATTATTCTGTGACTACTTAAGAAAGTAGTTGCTGATCCCTGCTCACACTGATTGCCTGAACTGAAAGCCTAGACTCACCATCTTCGAACACTGCTGACCTTGGTTTAACCTTGGCATAACTTGGACTGTCCTGTCCTATAATGTCAACATTAGATGAGCTATTATCTATGAATTATTTATGATTGCATTCAATATATATTTTGTAAATATTATTTATTATCTAGGACAGTGTTAGGAACTTTCATGTGACCAGTTGTAAGATATTAGTGATTTGCCATTAGTACCACTCTATTGTTCTTCTAATACTGTTCAGTGTTACCAACTTTAAGAAATAATTTAAAAACTTATTAATATTAAAAAAGAAATAATTTATAACCTCTGATTATTAGATACAAGTGATAATAAAATAGATTTCCAACTACAATTAGGTTTTACTTTTACTTCAAAGAATACCTTGCTATCTTTAACCATAAAATATGGAAGCATTTCATGTCTGAGTCATGGAAGACAGGTTACCTTTGAGATTGAACATGTCTTCAGGTTGCAAAAGCAAGTTGTACTGCAAGGTGTGGAGGATGCACATTATTTCCAGAGAAGAAATTTTGATTTTCAAGTGCTCAAGCAGTCTATTTCATAATGAATAGAAACATGACCATGTGTTTGTATATACTTACATCCATGAACTCCACATTGGCTTTGGGACCTGTTGTCTCATTAAGAATCTTGATAGCAACAGGAATCTTGACAGTTTCTCCTTCAGGTACCCAGATACCCTATCAGGGAAAAAAAATCCCATTAAACATATATGAAGTGGTCTGTAACATTCATGGCTGAGTTAACATTTAATTTGATCTCACAAACTATTAATATTATTTTATTTAATCAAAAAATATTTCTTGGGAATCTGTTGCATGTCATCATTTATTCTGTATCATTGTTGTCTTCTTGTAAAGAAGATAGATTGCACAGATATTCTGTCTCCAAGGATCTCGCTCTCTTGTAAAACTTAAGCTGAGTGCATGTAAAAGGCTTTGTGCACTGATGAAAGCAGTCAAATAAGACAGAAGAAATCATTTTATTTTGGGTGATATCCGCAGTAGCTCAAGACTTGGAGAAGGTTATTCCATTTCTTTTAACTTCAATTGTGTCAATTCAATAATTTAGACAACTTTCCATAGGGAAAGTTGAAGGCCCTTTTCAGTGTTTAGATTATCAAACTTCTACAAATCAAACAAAATAATTGGAAAAAGCAAAATCTAATGTTCCTCAAATTTAATTTATGAATTATTTCAGAGATATAGAATTAGTTTTCAAAGACATTGAACACATCAACTTGTTTATATTATTCAACTGTTTATTAAGGATTTTTTGTCTCTGAGGTAAATATAACATATTTATAGTGATCATTGCCAACTCTCTCTTTTTATCAACATACAATTAGAATATGTATGTATTGGCAAACACAGATAAATGTGTCAGGGTTTGTAAAACACATATGAAACTAGGTAAATACATTTGTGGACAAATGACTGCAAATTTGGAATAGCTATGCAATTTATACACAAATATGTAAATACATATAGTTGGTGGTTCTAAGGATTGAGCTCTGAGCTTCATGCTTGCTAGACAGGCACTTTGCCACTGGAGACACACTTCCAGCTCTTGTTGCTATAGTTTATTTATTTATTTATTTATTTATTTATTTATTTATTTATTTATTTATTTATTTATAGGGCCTGGTCGCTGTCCCTGAACTTTTTCCCCTTATGGCTAGTGCTCTAACACTTTGAGCCACAGCTCCATTTTCGGTTTTCTGGTTTCCTGCTGTGGCTGGCTTCAAACCTTGATTCTCAAAATGCCAATTAATATGTTACTTGTGATATATATATATATATATATATATATATGTGTGTGTGTGTGTGTGTGTGTGTGTGTGTGTGTGTGTAGACAAATAAGCAGGAACTGAACACACAGGGTACAGACTACATTTTCTCAGTGGTACTATCTCGGACAGAGAATATGCTTGATATTATTCAATAAAACATCCACTAAGGATATTGTTTTATAAAGTTATAGCATCAATATCAAAATATTCCTAAACTGTGTAGGTATAGGAGCATAAATTCAGTGTGAGTTAATTCATATTGCTTTTAATCAGAAAAGTCATTATTTTCCAGGCCTAACCAGATAAATGTTTGGCCATACTGATGCTTATCCTCTTGATTCTAATATTTCTACCTAATTATAGCATATCTCCCTTTAACTAAGCAAATAATAACCTAAGCCATTTGTTTTTCTGTGATCAAAAAATAATCCTGTAGTGTAGAAATACATCACGTCTTACAAGTTATATATTAAAGGTTATGGACAACTATATGCATTCAAGATATAAAATTCAAACAAACTTATAGACATTTTAATAAACTTTTGTTATAATGATTGTTTTTATGGCAGTCTTTGGGTGTGGTGCCTGAACTTTTGTGCTCAAGTCTAGCATTCTACTATCTGAGCCACAGCCTTACTTTTAGCTTTTTGGTGGTTAATTACAGATAAGAGTATCATGGACTTTCCTGCCTAGACTGGCTTCAAACTGTGATCCTCAGGTCCCAGCCTCCTAAGAAGCTAGGATTATAGACATGAGAATCCAGCACCCAGATAGTAAAATAAATTTGAGTAAAAGTAAAATCGTTTTAGCAAGGGTTTTAGTTTCACTGGTTAAAGGAGAGAGAAGAGAGGAACTTTTCCTGATCCCCATACATGAAACTGGAGTTAAAGATTTCAATTTTATTTTTAATACAGCTTTGTAATTAAATATTTATATGGGTAGTATTTTCCCCTTAGTCTTGTGAATCACAAGTTCTCCACGGTTTGAAATGAAGATTAGTTTCCAAACCACATTTTATTAAGAAAATCTTAGGGCAATAATAGTTTCAGAACAATACAAGACTGAGGTAACAATTGTGGAACTTCGTTATGATGCATTTAAATTTGGTCTTTTATCTTCTTATCTGTTCCCCATAAACACAACTATATTTATTTGTATTGCATTTTATCAAAGTGCTATGTAGAATTGACTTAAAAAGACATGATAAATAAGGTAAGGAAGCTCTAATATCTACATTACTGTCTTATCCTGTGATTTAGCATAGAACATTCAATTATACCTACAGTGTGGCTAATTGGAGCAATGGTCAGGTAAACCAAAGTTAGGGAAAATTTTGCAGCTTGGTTTGAAAGAGAGTTGTGGTGGGAAGTGATCCAGAATGATTGGCAGTTGATCCAATTTACTACATTACTTTCAACATGACATTTCAAATTTAAGGCTAACACTTAGAATCATACAAATTGTCTGTATTTTGACCTTTGAAGAAAGTAAATTAAAATGAGAAAAGCTAAATTCTATATCTCATCATTAATATTTTCTGCATATTAATTATGATGTTATGTTTCCTTTGTCCTCCTTGTATTGTTCAGGCTGGTCTCAAACTCCTGAGCCAGGGTGATTCTCCCACCTCCACCTCCTGAATGCTGAGGTAACAGGTGTCTCAACACTCACAGATTAAATGATTGGTTTAAAAAGGGAAGACTTGACCATTCTACAATGCAAAAATTCCTAAACTCCAATCCATTTCAACAAACCTTTTGGCAAAAATGAAGGCCTATACTCGATAGGAAGTATATTAATCTGCCAAAGTAAATCTCAGAAATTATGTGTATGGATATTGGAAGATTTCATCATTAACCCAGTATTGTTTCTTATTCTTCTTATTTGCCACTTAGATCAATTTTATCAAAATTTACTTTGGGACTGGATTCTGGATTGATTGTGTAATTGACCCAAATATCAACATACACTTGCTATCATTTGAGTTTTACTTTCAGAGAAAAACCTCTCAATTGAAAACCTCAGAAGGATACTCTATCTGACCTCAGTTTCTCAAATAACGTCACCTTTGTAGTTTTCATAGGATGATAAAGATATAAGAATTTTGGATATTAACTAAGATATCACATATGTAACTAAATAGGTTTTATAGAAAGGTTTTGGTATTGCATCCTATTAACATATATGAATATTCATGTGGATTCTAAGGAGTTGTTAATAGTAGGGTGCTGATAAGGAAACCTTTGAATATGAACAGGAGAGTAAGGGATTATAGTACACTACCCGAACATGTCTAGGAGTTCAGGAAGCACTATGCAGAAGGAAGGGCATCCTGTTGGGATTGAGTATTTGGGCTATGAAGGGAACTTTGACAAATGGACAGTAATATTGCTAGGGACTCAGAAGAGCATTGATAGAAAGAACTATACTTGGCTTTGTACCAGTATTTCCTGCCTTTCACTCTAGACTGTATTTATCCAAGCTTTTTCAATAAGAATTAACGAATTGATTTTTGCAACAAGATCTCAATACTATAAATGTCCTCCTTTCTGAATATTAAAAAAGAAATTAGGTTAGCTAAACTAATGGCCTTGGCTATTATTTTTTTAAAGCCTGAAATGAAACTTAAATAGCAGATGATATATATTGTTCTTAACTTACTTTATAAACAGTCCCAAAAGCTCCTGAGCCAAGGACTTTCACCCTTTTGAGTTCAGTTTCTTTCAAAATACGAAGTTGAGCTTGATTGGGTGCTGTGCCACTGGGAGTTAAGGGTTCCACCAACTAAAAAGCAAAAACAGAATGTTAGAACAGCTTTTACTCCAAGAATCACCAAGAATCACTGCTAGGATTTTACTCTCTCTGCCTCTCTGTCTCTCTTTCTCTCTCTGTCTCTCTCTTCCCCCATTTCTTTTTCTAACACATGAAAATATGCAAATATATTTATCTTTAACAAAGAATAATTTTGTATTATGAGCCACACACTGTCTGCAGACAAATATTTAGGCAGTCTTTCACACTCTATCCTTTCTGTTTTCCTGCTCTTGCCTGGATGAATTCAAATAATAAATGTGCCCTGCCTGGAGGCATGCTATACTAGGAGGTAGGATGCACATCTCCTGTGCATCACACAGAAAGGTTCCCTTCTTGGTGCTTAAAATTTATCTGGAAAGTCAGGATAACTATGTCAGGAGATTAAAAATAGTTAGCACAGTTTCAATCCAAGGAGTAGTGTTTCCCAGACTTCAGTTGATAAATTAAGTCTCCCAAGCTTTTCTTCAAAATACGTATTTTACATCAATAGATCTTAAAGTTGGCATTTTTACATGACTTGGGGATGATTATTATGCAAATTTTAGACACATTATAAGTAGCCAGGCCCTAGTATATCATCTAGATAAAAAGATCTTATGGTTTGATTCAAGATCATAAATGAATGCTGCCGGATATGGAGGAATATGATGACTACTAGGAATTGGGCCTCGGTAATCCTGGCTTCCTAGATCAGGTTCTTTGACTTGAGATAATGCAAAGAGACTGACTTCAGGAGGGCATTGACATGATGAAGTAGTCTGCCCATAGTATCAGGAGAAGGAAGGAGATACCAGAGGGTGAGACACCTCTCTGAAGGGTGAGATTAGAGTGGACATGTGGTCTTGAGATGGGCTGGGTGTGGTTAATAACATAAAAGTGAGATGTTAGTTTTAGATGTCATCACTGAGGTGCCAATCAGATGGAGAATATGAATAAACAAGATGTGAATGTATGCTATTACCCTATCCTACTGATTGTGTAGTTTCAATTTCTTGTGATCAATTGCATTTGGAAAATATGGTTGAATGGAAGGAAATTTTCAGAAATAAATTCCCAAGCTTTAAATTACTTTCATTAAAATACATTATTATAATTATACCTTATATTTTATCAATCTTGTTACATAGTTTCGTGTCTAAGTCATAAACTAAAGGAGAGATACCAATTTATAAGCCAAAAAAAAAAAAACCAGAGTTTGCATAGTGTTCAGCATATTCCCTAGACTTAGGCATCCATTTGTGGTGTTGGAATGGGTAATGGGGGAGCTGCGGAGTCTAAGAGAGACTTGGGGAACAAGGAGTGTATAACTGCTGAAATTTTAATTCATGCTGGAGGGAAAAAAGCAAACGAGTCAAGTTAAGAAGTTTTTTTTTTAAGTTACAAAGGAACTAAACTTTAAACAATGATAAATTGCCTGTTCTTTCTCTGCATAGGAAAATAATTAAGGGCTACTCCTACTCAAATTGTCTTGAAACCACCACAGTATTTCAAAATGTCTGTTTACAAGGCTAAGTACACTGTGGGCCTCCAGCTTGGGTATTATTATCATGCTTCTGTGAACATCATGGCCTACTTAATTAGTAGAACAGTCTTGAGCTCAGGTAAGTACAGCTGTAGCAAGAATTTTAGGAAGAACATGATAAAAAATATCTCCATAAACATAGGCTATTTTCTAATTGTTAGACCATGAGTATGCTTTCATTTCATTTTGCATTCATACTATAAAAATACAAATTGGTGACTTTATTTAAGTCATTAAGACAAAAACTCTCAGAAGAACTCATTGAACTATCTGATACATCTGTGAGGGTATCCAGCAGAGATTCACTTCACTTGAAGACATGCACCTTGCAATCATGTCATACTTTGAAAATTTGACAATTCTACCTGAGATGTTTAGTCTCCTAATTATCTTAGGAATCATTTAAAGTTTCCACAAATGCATTTTCCCAGGAATTTACTATCAAAAGATGAACATTCTCATTGGTCAAGTTAGCAGTGACATAGTATAAAGAAGACAGAGTTTAAATTTAGAGGACCATAGGGATCTCCTATCAATGCTACAACTCACAGGAATAAAGACCAATTCAGTCCTCCTGGCCCCTTTTTTGTTTTCTAGGCTGTACATATAGTAATATTCACCTCAGAGGACTGGCAAAGGATACAGGGGGACAATAGAGACAGGCAGTTCCAGACCACTGCCTGGCATAAAGCAGGAACTGAATCTATCCCATTCCCAACGATCTGAGTATGTCTCATTATACATTTTTTAATCCAAGTACTCTATTGTATATATTATCTTCTAACCTCTAGACCATAAGGGAAGCCACTATTGTATATATCAGTGAGTGTGTTTTAGAAAAAAAAATGTATCTTCTGTATTTTTATGCATTTAACAGCAGAATAAAGACAATCTAGAATATACTAATCCTGGGGAAATATATCTATTTTAAGTGCTTTCCACTAAAATAGTAAAATCTTTTCACTTCTTATGCAGCTATCTACCTTCAGTGTACAAGGATGTCTAAGAATTTTATATAGATGGTGGTTTAAAATGATATTCACTTTTATTAAGTGAAATGTGGAAAATTATACAATTATCTCACTTGAAAATGTAACATAAATTTAGCCCCATGAAATAACTTTCTATAAAAACATCAAGTTAAACCAGGAACTGGTGGCTTACACCTATAATCCTAGCTACTAAGAAGGCAGAGATCCCAGGGTTATAGTCTAAAGCCAGCTGGGCAAGATAGCTCATGAGACTCTTATTGTCCATTAACCAGTCCTGCCCTCCCTCCTCAAAAAAACCCCCCACAAACAAGCAAAACAAAGGAAAAGAACAAAACAAAATAAAATAAAAAAAACTGGAAATGAATCTGTGGGGCAAGAGCACCAGCCTTGAGCAAAAACTCTAAGGGACAGCTCCCAAACCCTGAGTTCAAGCCCTAGTACTGGCACAAATAGTTAAAAAAAGTTATTTTTTAAACTAATCAGTATTTGTTTTCTTAGCAAAGATATGACAACTTGAAGGACATTCTTAGAAAGTACAGCTCTGTACAAAGTAATACAACTCTTTATAGAGAAGTGGGCCTTTGTTCCATGTGGGTAAGAGGCAGAATTTCTCTCACTCACTTAGAGGTACACTGCTTTTTTTTTCTTCTGAATGGTATTTTTTAAAATTTTATTTTATTGTAAAGATGCTGTACAGAGGGATTACGGTTACATGAGTTAGGTAATGAGGACATTGCTTGTCTAGCGTTGTTACCCCCTCCTTTGTTGTTCTCCCATTATCCCTTCCCTTCCCACCTCCCTCTGTTCTCACCCCTCGCCTTCCTAAGTTGTAAAGTGCATTTCCAATATACTGTCTGGTGGGTATATTGTTGCAATAGGTCATCCTGTGTCCTTATTTTAGCATTTTTTTATTCCCTCTCCCCTCCCCAAATTAGACAAATGTATATACAACATGCAGGGTACCAAAATCGAGTACAGTGACAAATGGGGATATACCATAGGGGGAAGAACATACAAAGGAAACAAAAAATCACATAGTACATTTAAAACAAACAACAACAAAGAAAGACCTCTTGTGACCATATCTTGGAGTTCATTTTGCCTAGCATCATCTTATAGGGTCATATGTACATAGCTTTTGAGCTTTTCTGCTCATCTGATAAAATTATTCTAGATGTATACTAATTATTGCAAATGAGGAATCCATGGGACCTTCTGCGTAGTTCCAAATGATCACAAACAAGGCCATACTGAAACTACCAGCACAACTATGCTTATTGCAGCATTATTCACCATAGCTAAGATATAACCCCCTGTGGTCACTGTATTTGATTCTGGCGCCCTGCATCTTGTATATTCATTTTTCTTATTCGGGAAAGGGAAGGGCAGTAACAAAATGCTGAAACAAGGATACAGGTTGACCCATTGGAACAATGAGACATAGAAGACACTATGTAGAAAACGAACTTGGGGTGGGAGGAAGAGTTGGGGAGGTAGGGAGGGAAGGGATAGTAGGGGAAAAATAAAGGAGTGGTAACAATGCTCAATAGGACATGTACTCATTGCATTATTCACATAATTGTAACCCCTCTGTACAGTATCTTAAAAAAAAAAGATATGGAACCAACCCAGATGCCTCTCAGTAGATGAATGGATCAAGAAAATGTGAGTATATATATATATATATATATATATATATATATATATGTGTGTGTGTGTGTGTGTGTGTGTGTGTGTGTGTGTGTGTGTGTGTATATATATGTGTGTGTGTGTGTGTATAGATATAATCTCTATATTGATCTCTCTATATATCTATAGAGAGAGATATATCGATATATATAGATATCGACTTAGAGAGATCTATAGAGAGATATATCTATAGAGAGAGATATATCGATATATAAAGATATATCTAGGAATTCTATGCTTCCATCTGAAAGAATGGCACCGCCCCATTTGTTAGGAAATGGGAAGACTTGGAAAAAATGATTTTAAGTGAAATAAGCCAGACCCAAAGAAACATAGGTCCACTGTTTTCTTAATTAAGGTCTCACTTCCTCCTCAATTCTACTTTCTTTAACATTTCAGAATTCTCTCAGAAACTGCCTCAAGCAGGCCAGGAGTGAGCATTTTATTTGCCTTTAGCACCCTAGACTAAACTAAAAATATGCACAGCACATATTTCCTCATTATTTTCATAGTATAAGACTGAAAATGAGTAAATTGAGCTTGTCTAAATAACCAGCTAACCTAATGTAAAATTATCACTATATTTTTAGGTACATTTTTTACTATTTTTATTTTCCTTAAAAATGTATTGATGAGTAATCCATGTCAATTTTAGGTAATACTTACAGAAAGCAGTTTCTTATAAGGAGATCTAGTTTCCTGAAACTTTCAGTGATTAGTCTATGTAGTTTCAACTTCTGGAAGCAAAAAGTTCTTATCAAATTCCTTTTAAATGTAATTCATTGCCAATGTATAGAATTTATGAAAGAATAAATATTTGCATTCCTGTTAGCATTAAGAGGAAAAGCCAACAGCAGGCCCTGGACACCGATGGCTCACGCCTATAATCTCCCAGCTACTCAGGAGGCTGAGATCTGAGGCTCACAGTTCAAAGCCAACCCCGGCAGGAAAGTCCATGAGACTCTTATCTCCAATAAACCACTAGAAAACTGGAAGTGGTGCTGTGGCTCAAGCAGTAGAGCGCTTGCCTTGAGCTGAAGAGCTGAGGGACAGCGCCCAAGCCCAGAGTTCAAAAAAAAAAAAAAAAAAGAGGAAAAGCCAGATTGTCACATTGACAAGCAGTGATAAATACAGGTAGGCAGTCTGTTTCAGAGCAACTGAATTATTGGGGCAGGCATAGATGTGGGTATCAAGAAAAAGGTATGATGGGAGTTGAGAAGGGTTTAGTCCTGAAAGGCTTCGGTAATTGTTTTCTTTCTGTACCTTGTACAATGAAAACTATCATTTTGCATTTTAAAGAACTCAGTGTGGCAATGTAAAATAAATTATAATAATTTATGGGTAACTAGCATATTCACAAAACCGAATACACATAATAATAAATGTATGATATAAATTGTGTTGTGAGTTTTGCAAAATTACAACAGGAAGCTTTATTCTATATGGTCTTTCACTGCCGTGATAATGAGCACGTTGACTAACAACTTACAGATCTTAAAGCATGCATTGCTTGTCCATTGGCATTTTGAATCCAAAAATTTTATCTTTCTCACATTCCCACTCCTGCCAATAAACCATCTTCTGTCCAGATATTTTATGTTGAGATATCATCTAGCCAGAGCTTGCTAATGAAACCTGTCCCTCAAGATAATAAATACCATCATCAGATAAAATAATATAAACCAAAGTAAATCATTTCTTTATTATTTAACAAACTATTAAAACCAAAGCCAATCCAAACAAACCAAAAACATTTCTAGAACCCTGCCATATAATCAATCTCTTTATGCTAGGAATCAATCTGACTGCTTTTATTGAACATTCTGACTCTTCACTAATATGAAAATCAAGAAACTGAACAGTATATACATTTTGAGTAAACCAATAAACACAACAAACTGAGTGCTATCCAATGTTCTTAAAACTAATGAAAAGTCACCACATCACCTCTGTTTCCAGGAATCTCCTTAAGGCTCTCTTCTTTTTGATGCTCTTCCTTCTAACATAAACTGCAAATGTCAGGCCCACTATAACCAGGATGAAGAGGCCACCAATGACTCCGGCTGCAATCAGGGGTGTCCTGACAACACAAGAAAGAACACATATGAGGAGAGAAATCACAGAGGAAGAGGAAAAACCAGTTATCTCATGCATTATCCATAACTCAGTCTAGCCATTTAGAAAAAGTGGAAAGAAAAAGTACATGAGGGCTATAAAGTGTTTTTTGTTGTTGTTGTTGTTGTTGAGAAACTCTCCTTTTTGTTTTGATTTTTCAATACTGAACCATGCACATACAACAATTTTATTTTGAAGATGAGCAGCCACAACATTCCATTTGATGAACAAATTTAAAAAAGACATAAACTATGGTAACAGAATGAAGCACATATGCTAAGATGTTGGTATGGGAACATTTTTAATTATATTAATTTATTATTATGCATGAATCAGTGGAAAATCTATTTAAATAGTACTGGTATGGTATATGATTTTATTTTCAGTATTTCCCTTGAAGCAAGCATTCCTAACAGTGGCACTCTTGACCATTTGGGCAGTTTGTAGGCTTGTTGTGTGGACTGTTTGGTGCATATTTGAGGAGGTTTAGTAGCATCCCACCTACCCATCTGATGCTAGAATTATACCCAGTCTCCATTCTGGGTATTCATTGTCTCTAAACATTTACAGATGTCTTCAACCATCAGCCCCATCCCAAGTTCAGAACCACTGCTCTAAAGCAAAAATTGAGATAAATTAAATTCTGTACTATGGTAGTGGGAAAGAACCAAGAAGAGTTGTTTATTATGAAAAGTGTGATTTGAAACTCTGAGGGCGATACTGGCAGAAGAATATGTAGAAGAAAGAATGGGTGAGTTTTTTTCTGTGTAATGGTTACAGGAGTATGCACTGTAGCCACAAGTATGCTTAACCACATTCAAGAAGATACAAGCAATACCACGGACTGAGTGGAAAGAGACTAGAGAATTTTATGTTTCACATCTTTGTCAAGCATATTTCCATGTATAAGAAGATAATCATTCTTATTGTATTTCAGGAAATTTTTCTTTCCTGGAAGAGTAGTGTTTGTGATTTTTAACTACTTGTTCTAGAGTAATGTAGTATCTTTCAGAAACCACAGTCATGAAATGTACTGATTTGTTTTTTTGTCAGTAGTGGGGCCTGAACTCTGAGCCTGGGCACTGTCCCTGAGCTCAGGGCTAGTGCTCTACTACTTGAGCCACAGCGCCACTTACTACTTTTTCTGCTTATGTGGTACTGAGGAATCTAACCCAGGGCCTCATGAATGCAAGGCAAGCACTCTACCACTGAGCGACCTTCCCACCTTCCCACCTTCCTACCTTCCCATGTACTGATTTCTTATGCCACAGAAAGTAATCTGAGAAAATTGCATAGGCATTACTTAATAAATAAGGAGCTGTGATAGATACCAAACAAAAATACTTTTCTACGTGCATACGCATTCCAAAAGAAAGAATTTTGTCTCATACATTCCTGTTTTTAGAAGAAACTTTCCTAAATAAACCTGCAGCTATATTTTCTTAGATAAAACACTTGTACTTACAAAAAAACTTACTTAAAGGTAGATTAGAAATAATGATAGAGGACAATCCTAAATAAAACCTTGAAATTCTAAAGAGCTCTCCAAAAATAATCGATGGAAAAACTTCTATAAATGAAAGCATGTATTTTAAAGATTATGTCTGCCATATTGTCACATAAAACTGTAAAAATATCTGAAAATGCAGTTCATCCTAAAGGTTGTTTTCTGACAGCTGAAAGTACATACTAGAATGTTGCTATAATTCAACTAGATTTGTCAAAATGGGAAATTTTTTGCAGATAAATAATCTATGCTGAGGAAATAAAATTACAGTATAGACACAAAATCATCATTGTGATATGTCTGGATTTGTGCAAAATCATATTTTATAAAATATATATTTCAGAGAATATTTTATATTATCAACCAAAATTATAATTTTCAGTTCAAGGGGTGAAAATATTGTTGAGTGAAAATATCTGATTTTTGTTTTCTTACTTGAGATTGACATATAATTGGCAACAATGTCTAACATTTTAATTGTATATTTAATTTAATTGTAGATTTAGATAAAGCTCTTATTCCATTTCTTTTTCTTGCTTTTTTTTATTGTAATAGGGTTTGAACTGAACTAAGAGTCTTTGCTTGTTAGGCAGTTGCTTTACCATTTGAGCCATACCCCTTGCCCTTTTTACTTTACTGTATATGGTATCTTGGATCATGATCTTCTTACTTCAACTTCCCCCATAGCTGGTGTGGTAGGGCCTGCTTTTTCATTGAGTTGGAGTCTCACTAAGATTTTTTTCCTGGCTGGCCTCATATTGCAATCCATATGTTGCTATATTCTTTAGGGTTTATGTTTAATGATTTGTTCAAAATGGGTTATAAAGTTTGAGGTCAGCATCATTCTATTTTAGTTTCATTGAATCTTCTCCATGTGGAAAGTTAAGACGATATATTATATTTCACTTTTTCCTTAAACAATAGATTTCATACAAGGAGAGTCAAGTTAAGCAGTATCTATCACGACAGTGATAGTGTCCAGTGCAAGACAATGTTTTCTTAAGCACTTCAGATTTTAAATAGAAAACCTTGAAACCCTAGAAAGCACTGAACTTCTCTAGAAGATATTTTCAAGGTTTCTGCCTAGAACAAAAAAGAGCTACATTAGAGGAAGATTTTTAAAAAAAATTAATTCAAATTCTCTCCCTTTCCCTCTCCCTCTCTATCTCCCTCTCTCTCTTATAGATTCGAATCCAGAATTCTACCTGCTCTATAAATATGATGCAATTTTCTTTTTCTGAGCAAATGAAAATGATCTAGGTCAGATCTAGGTTGACATCCTTGACAGCCCACCCCTCCCCCAAGTCTCACTTGATGAGATCATAGTGTGTCTTCTTCGGTTAGAGCTTGATTCCACTATTATATTTCAAATATGGCTAGAAGTATAGGTGCTTAAGTCAGAGACTACAAGGTACTCTCCCTCCTTCCAAGGAAGTCTGAATGCTTTGGGCCATGTATTCATAAGCCAAGTAATTTGATTCCATATTTCATTTCAAGATGTGAATGTCATTTTTCATTCAATAACAGCAGTACAAAAGTATTTCAGTAGAGATAATAACATTTATCCAAAGTGTCAATATAATTCAGTTCTAAGATTAGCTTCATAGAAAAATGTATAATAGTTTTATATCGTTTCCCTTATATAAATTGTCCCTCCCTCCCTCCTTTTTTCTTCCCTCCCTCCCCCTCTTTTCCTTCTTTCCTTCCTTCCTTCCTTCCTTCCTTCCTTCCTTCCTTCTTTCCTTCCTTCCTTCCTTCCTTCTTTCCTTCCTTCCTTCCTTCCTTCTTTTAGCTTAAGTGGATACCAGTTAAGCATTCTACTCTTGAGCAGTTTTTGCACTTCCCTCTATAATCTTATATTTTACACAACAACAAAAATATAAGACAACATAGTTCTATCATATATATATATATATCTATATATTGAAAAGAAGAAATTTATGTTATACTTATCCATACTGAAACTGATACATGTTTGACATTTCTTATTCTTAATTTAATAGAAATATGGTAGTATTTCCCTCTTAAAACTAGTGAAATTCATATTCTAGTAACTTGTTTTTATTTGCTTCTTGTAGCTTGTTATATCCTGCTACCACTATCACATTGTCTCTAGGTCCCTAGTTGACTAACATAAATTACTACACAAAGATATATATTGAAGCCATTAGTTATTTTTTATAGTAGACAAGTAAGTTTGTAATTAAAATGATAAGTGGGAATGTTGAAAGGGGTAACACTGATCAAGGTGCATTGTATTCAGCCACTGAGGGACATCTGGTCTGATTCCATACCTTGGCTAGGTGAATAGTGCTGCAATAAACATGTGCTACTGGTTTTATTACGTCCTGGTGTGTAATCATTGGGGTAAATGCCCAGGAGTGGAATTGCAGGAACATAGGGTAGTTCTATGTTTAATTTTATGAGGAACCTCTACATTGCTTTCCAGAGTGCTTGAATAACTTTACCACTAACAGTGTGGTATATACACACAATGGAATATTACTCAGCCATGAGAAAGAATGATATTGTAGTATTTGTAAAGAAATGGAAAAACATGGAAAAAATTCTGTTAAGTGAATTAAGTCAGGTCCACAGAGAAAATTATTGCATGTTTTTTTTCCTTATATGTGGACACAACAGTTAGCTTATAAACATGGAAAAAATTCTGTTAAGTGAATTAAGTCAGGTCCACAGAGAAAATTATTGCATGTTTTTTCCTTATATGTGGACACAACAGTTAGCTTATAAACGTGTAAGTAAATACATTGGGTGGTATATATTGGGTGGTATTTAATTTAGTTAAATGTGTTAACTGAAATAGGATAGATTTAAGGGAGAACTTACACTGAGTAATTCCTTAGAAAGGAAAAATCAAAGTTCAGAAAAATAAAACACCAGGAACCAGGTACTCAAAAGGGGTAGATTGGGTCATGGAGAAAGTGGTAGTCGAATGAAGAGAAGAGGAAAATGTAGTCAAGAATCCCATGCATATGAAAATGAAGAAGAGTAGACTGAGGAATGGGTAGGGGAGGGATGGAAAAGAATGTTGAAGGGGTGACATTAAGATATATTATATTCATAAATTGCTTTGTTAAATGGCAGCTCCTTTGTAGAGTCATGTAAAGATAATATTTCTTTTCTACCAAAAAGTAAAGAAGAATCATGTCCAGATTTTCTACTTTTACCTCCTTCTTTTGCTTTTTTTTTGTTTGTTTGTTTTGGTGCAGGTCCTGGGGCTTGAACTCAGGGCCTGCAGTACTGTCTCTGAGTTTATTTAGCTCAAGGCTCATGCTTTACTACTGAGCCACAGCCTCCCCTACAGTTTGTTTTTTCATTTGTTTATTTTGGTAATTTATTGGAGAAAAGAGTTTCATGGACTTACCCGCACAGGCTGGCTTTGAAACATGATCCTCGGATTGCAACCTAATGAATTGCTAGCATTATAGGCATGAGCCAACTGCACCATTATCCCAAGATATGGGACTTAAAAACAAAAGCAAAATTAAAAAACCCACAAAAAAGCAATGGCCAACCAAATTGTCCAGTTAACACCTAACACCTTTGTGTTTCTATTATATTTTATTCATTTTCATATGCTCTTGATCATTGTCCTGGCATCAAATACTTAGATCTTAGCTGATCCAAGTATTTTCACTGGAGTAATTTGGAGATGGAAGAAAAGACCCTAGATTTTCATAAGATCAGTAAAAGGCGAAAGATGTATGCGATCTGAAGAGAAACCAGAGTATCCTAGATTTTCATAAGATCAGTAAGTAAAGGTTTTTCAGTGATATGATTTCTTTTTATTTTATTTTATTTTTTGTCAGTCATGAGGCTTAACTCTGAGCCTGAGCACTGTCCTTCAGCTTTTCAACTCAAGGTAAGCACTCTACCACTTGAGCTACAGCACCACTTCCAGGTTTCTGGTGATTTATTGGAGATAAGAGTTTCATGGACTTTCCTGCCCCCTGGCTTTGAACCGCGACCCTCAGATCTCAGCCTTCTGAGTAGCTAGGATTACAGGTGTAAGCCACCGGTGGCCGGCTTTCAGTGATATGATTTTTAAAGTATACAATTTAAATCTGATAATGGACAGAATGTTCATTATTATCCATTTTCATGTGATGATAAAAATTCAAAAGTGTTAAATTATTGCCCTAATTTTTGCACTTTAAGCAAATATATACTGGAAGATTAATGAAGAAAACAGAGTTCTTCATTTGTATTTAACTTGGCAAAATACAAGTAACCTACTTTTTTATTTCTAGGTCCATAATAGTTTGGAAGTAACCCAAAAGGAAACAAGGAGAGGCAGAGGCTGTTTGTCTAGTCTATTTATGACTCTCTCACAGAGGGTTTGGAGAAATGACAAATCTCCTTCACAAAGACTTCTGGTCATGGTACCCCATGTTAAATAATGGTTTTACTATAGAATGAATTACTCTTTATATTTTTAGGGGAGGTTTATTGTAACCAGAGTCACAAAACATGTCAGAGTATCTAAAACAGTGTTTAATAATATAACCCCTTTTAAAATTTATATCGGCACCCAACCCCTAATTAGACTACATTTCTAATTGTGGGAAAGCCTTTTTTTTTTCAGAAGCAATTGCTTACAAGATGACTCTGCAGATGCTCTGAATACATATTCAAAGCCTCAAGATAATGTAAAAAAAAAAACAAACTTGAACCTAAGCTAATTCAAATAGCATTGAAATAATATAATACTAAGACAACTTCACATTTTGCCGGAAACCATTTCATTTACATGCAAAAGAAATCATTACTAAGGATAAAACCTGCATGTACAAGAAACATTCTCATTCAGCTAGAATATTAATTTTTCAATCTGTTCTTTCATTATTATTTTCCATTATTGAAATTTTGTCTGCCATTAACACCCAGTTTTGTGTGATGCTATGGATTGCTTATGGGCATCTAGTAGAGGATTTGTTAAAATGTTATGTTTTTTAAATGGTCATTAAAGAAATAATTTAAGTCTTATATGGGGTGCACATAATATTTCCTTTGAAATTTCCTGGCTGATATACATCTCTACATTTTCTCCAACTCATTAAAAAAATTCAGACTACTTATCTTTATGTTGCCATCTGGAAAATTATCTAGGCAAAAGGATTATCTTTACTTACAATCATGAGAGAAGTTTATGTAAAGTATCATTTTTTCCCTTAGAAAACATAGACAGTACTGTCATTTCTTTTTGAGTATATTGTGTGTTTTGCTTTTTTGTGGTACTGGGATTAAAACCCACAATTCTGCTTGAGCCATACCAGTTTGCTTAGGTTAGTTTGAAATATCTTGATTTTTGCTTGGGATGGTCTGGAACCATGCTTCTCCCAATCTCAAATTCCTATGTAGTTATTGGTTATTATCCAGTTGTAATATCCACTTATTAGTTGAGATGGAATAACATAACTATTTTGTTTGGATTGTCCTTGAACTGTGATCTTCCTAATCTCTGGCTCCCAATTATGTTGGATTCTAGATGTGAGTCACCTGTGCCCAACTTCATCTTTAAGATTCCTAGTAAATTAATTCTTGGATACTTAAAAACAATCCCAAACAAACAAACACATCTAAAGAACACAACTGTAAAATCAGCTGGTATACAAGCAGCATGGGTACATTTTATATAATTCAGGAAGTTTTCATATATCAATAATGGTATTTAGTTTTATAATGTAAAGGACTGAGGAACAGAAAAAGAAAGATCTAGTCTTACTGGTTTACAAAAAAGGTTAGGCATCACTCGCTTGCTAAATTATTTTCTAAGATCATCACAAAATTCTATATGACAGTCTTTTTGTTGTGTGTTGAACTCTTAAAGATCCTTGTATGTATAGCTGGCTCTCCAGGATGACTTAAAACCACATAACAAATTAATAAGTACTTTGAAAGATTATTGTCCATAACATCTTTTCTGTGATACATCTAATGACATTACAAATGAAACTATAAATCTCTTGAATAAGTTTTTATGGGAGGTTGAAAGAAGAGTATAGTGGGTCCAAGGCCAGCCTGGGCTACACAGCATGAGAATCTTAAAAATAAAATTCTGTTTCATCAGTCCAGTCAGAAGCCAAAGAAATTTTTTTTCTTTTAAGGAATTTTCCATTTCTTTACTTGAGAACATTTTTTTAAAAAGGCTGAAATAAAGAAAATATTTTTTTCAATGCCATGATTTACTAATGTTTTATACCAGCACAATTGCTTACATGTATAGTTATTGTGTCATTTGGAGTAACTAATTTATATCAAATTTTGCTATTATCTTCTGAAATCTGTTCATTCCTCAGAACACATACAAGGTTTCTGATGACTCATGATTATATATTTAACAGTGTTCTAACTTAATTAGTTCAGAGTCAGTGATAGCGAACCACAACCTGCCATTGTCCACGGAAAAGTAAAATAAGTGACCTTTAAGTTGGATTCATGAAAAGCAATACATTGCAAATTATTGATGACTTTTAATTAACGGTGGAAAATAGTTTACATGAAAGTGCTAGCACAGATTATATATGAATTTGATTTTCTAGACCATTTCTCTCTTTACACATTCACATATATTAAAAATATCCTTATTTTGGTAAGGTAATTTCAACTAACATTAAATAGAGTACAGAACACTGGTCCATGGAGAAGAGTCAAATGGTAGAGTGACTATCTACCAAGCTCAAGATCCTGAGTCTGAACCACAATATCATCAAAGAAAAACCAGAATACTGAACTCCCTCAGGCTTTGCCTACAAAAGGTGCAAATTTACCTTTCTTTTACTCTACTCTCTTCTTATTTTCTCATGATGAAATAGTGAAGAATGGAAATTTTCATATCCAAGGCTAATCCTTTCACAGTTGCTTCATTTCATAATTCTTCTAGCTTTTCCAAGAAAATGTTCTGATCTATGTTCATTTTCTTCTGTATAACAAACCTTCCACACTCCTTATAAGAGCTCCACGATATGCTCAAAATTTACAAATCTTTTTTTTTAAACAACTGAGTTTCTCAAGACCTCTCAGCACTCAGGATTTTTTTTTTGCTTTTTGTTTGTATTTTAATGTCTCACTCATTTTGCTCCATATCTGTCCATGGAGAAGCATCCATGTCTGTAGATGGAGTCTTTCACTTGACATCATTTGCTAGAGCCAAAGTCACTGCACATTGAACACATTAGAACCAAATTCAGGATGACTACTGTAGCATCTCAGTTCTGTGCCATGTTGTGGTTAATGCTACCTTTATCTATTCAACCTAATAATCCAGAAACCCAGAAATCATTCATAATATTTTCTTTTCCTAAATCTAGTTCACTCAATATGATGGCCAATTTAAAGTCGCAAGTATTTTTGTTGGATCTTCCGGCTTCCCTCCATCCATTCAAATTCCACGCTTCCTCATGCCCTGCTTACTCATTCCCAAATGTGTCACATATATATTTGTACAGCAAATAATGTCTCTCCCCTGGACTATTTATTTAAATCCTTCTAACTAGTACCTCCTACACTTTCAGTCCTCCTGGTCTCTACCTCAACAACCTGTAATCTAATGATGTATGGTTTCACCACACAACAGCCTCCCTTAACATATCAACTTCCCTATTACTCACATTATTCTCAATGACCCTGTGCCGTCATTCACAGCCCATATAGATCATATATCGTAGCCTTGATTCCTATTTCCTTGCATAAGTGCTCACCTGGGAAAATTTCACATGCAAACCCATAGTTCCAATACCCACACCTATACCACAGGGCTAGATAAAACAATCCATACTGGGATTGTTTTCAGTAATGATGGCACCTCTCAACCAGAATTTGGCACTGCCTTAGCCATGCTACTATGTTTCTGGGATGATATATATCTCTCACTGAAAGAGTTCCTTATACTAGTTCAACACTTCCCTTTCGATTCCCAGCACCGTCTCTCCTATTTTATTTTAAACAAGCTTTAAGATTTTTGTCTTGACAGATTTCACTTTGACCCATGTTCTCACCTTAAATCTACTATCTACCTTCATATCTAGTTCTTTATTATGATTTGCTTCAAGTTACAGGGATGTATTACCCCTCCTTTACATCGCCAGCGTTTCTACTTGTACACTGAGAAATCTATACTTTCTGATGATGAAAATAAATGTTACCTGCAGTTTTTCCTTAGCTCATGAAATATGACTTTTCATTCTCTTGAATCATTCCTATCAGCTTACAAGCATTGTCCTGTTCCAATGTCAACAAATAAATAATAGTCATTATTGCTTGCTCTTCTCTCATTGTAAAAAGCACATTGAGTTCTTTCTCCACATAGGTCATCTCATTTGTCTCTTCTTAGTACCTTTTAACTTTATTTCCTTCTATCCCTTCTACTACAAAGGAGACTGCTTCTAAGAGTCTTTTTTTTTCAGATAGCACACTTAACCACACACTTGTCAAATAAAATGGTCAATGTTTGCATCCTTCTCAGCATTAAATATGAGATTTCATTCCTTCTATGAGCATATTTTTCACTTAAATTATAGCATATGTCCTAAACTTATTCCCTGCTTGCTTCTGACACATCTACTTCAATTTCCTTGGCAATTCTATGTCTTTTCTTTGTTGTGCTTCAACAGCTAGAAAATTCTAAGGTTCACTTTTACTTCCTTCCTGCCCTCCCTCATTTCCACAACCCCCATCCTGTCTTTTCTTACCCTCCCTCCTTCCTTCCTTCCTTTCCTTCCTTCCTTCCTTCCTTCCTCCCTTCCTCCCTTCCTCCCTTCCTCCCTTCTTCCCTTCCTCCCTTCCTCCTTTCCTTCCTTCCTTCCTTCCTTCCTTCCATACCAAGCGGTCCCGCACTCACTAGACTGGCACTTTACCATTTGAGCTACATCCCGAGCTTTAAACTAAGTCACATTTTCATCTAGGGCTGGGCCTCAGACAGATTCTCCTCCTATGCTTTCCTCATAGCTTGGAATACAGTTGTGAACACCATACCCAGGCTTGGTGATTGAATTGAGATATAGTGAAATCTCATCTGATGTTATAGATTTAAACATAATATCTCATGAGTTGTTTGTTCAAATATCACAGAAAATTCTCAACATTTGTCTTGGCCTTCATAGATTTTCTTTTAATTTTTTCCATATCTCACTTCCTTCTGACTTTTTTTTCTGGTGCCAAGGTTTTAAATTAGCACCTCTCCTGTCACCTTTCACCTGATTACTCAAGCTAAAACTTCAGGCATTGTGTGCTTTGCTTTGTTTTACCACCATCCTATGCCATATGATCCACTTGAAATTTCCTACATATATTTGCATCACTATGCAAATAGATAATTAGTAATCATCATTGCATCATATTGGATCATAATTTTCTCTTTTACAATATAATAAATGTTATGATCTTAGGAATTATGTTAGTTTTTCTCTATATTTTCTTCTTCATAAGTGCCACATAAATACACACACACACACACACACACACAAACACACACACACACACACACACACACACACACACATATAAAATTATAGGCCACAGTGTTGTTAGATAATATGTAAGAAAGAGTTTATATTTAGCTTTGTTTTCTTTTATAAAAGACAAAATATGATGTCTGACTATGAATACTAGGAAAATTTTTACTTAGGAGAAATATCACCCACTATCCATTATTGTGTAAAATTTTTTATGTTTTATGCATGGGTGAGAAATTTAAGAAACAGAAATCATTCTTTACATAATTAATCAGAAACACATTATATACAATCTAGGATTCATCTTCCACCACCTAAACTCATTTCTGCTCTCAACCAACTTGTCCTAATCCCACAGATCATACAGGATGAGCTACTGAGGAAAAGGAAGCTTTTCTAGTGTTTTTTTTTTTTTTGTGCCTATAACATTTGTATTTTCAAAACTTTGACAAATGGGTTTGGAGATGGAAACAGTAGAGTTAGTGATGGTATAATGAAAGTCATTTCCGTACATAACTACAATATTAGTTTTTGCAGTCTCTTAAGAATTTACAAAAATTTCCACTTCAGACAAGATTTTAAAACCATGTCAAAGTTGATGCATACATCAACTTTAGGACTAGTGTCTTGCATATTTAGTATATAACAATGCACATTGCTCTCAGTCCAAATAGTGTTCACTTAGATTGTGGAGAGTATTGCTCACAAATACTAAAATTTATGTGATATGAGCATTATTAACTCTCACACATTAGAAAAATTAAGTAATAAGGTTCAGTGAAAACATACGTTGAAATTATTTGAGAAGACTATAAAATATTTAATTATCTTCATCATAAAATAAGTCTTGTTTAAGAACAAACCTGGTTCAGAGAAAGAAGTGTAATCTTTGGAATCAGACACTTAAACTTGAATCTCTTCTTTTCTTCACTTACTAGCAAATGTTTAAACTCATCTGGGACTGTTTCCTCATTTGTAAAAGGGTAATAATGAAAAACTTTCTCTAAACGTGTCCTGAAAGTATGACAGTTTAACACATCTGACAGACAGAATAGATATTTTTATAGTGATAAAAGAGACTCCTATCAAAGAAGGTTTTGAAATAAAGCAAAGTTACCCTGGAAAGAAATAAACTTGGTGTCTTGGATATCCAGTGGTCCTCTCTCTGTTGACGTCTAGAATTCAGTCGACTACCTGGGATTTATACATGGCATGTAAACTCTAGTATTTGGGAACCAGAAGTTCCATAAAAAGTAAGTTTGGAACTATATTTTGCTTTGTTCATGAAAAAGACTTATTCCCTCAACGAGTAAACTTTTTATGGTAAAAGGTTTTTGTTGTTTTATTTTTCCTCTACTAAAAGTAACTATAATTATTCCATAAATGACTCAAGCATATGGAATGCAATACTCTGAGCAGAAGAACACAATGCTATAAAAATTACAATGGCTATGAGCATGCAACGTTTATTAGAGGTGGGTTTCCCTTTCTGTATCATTCATTCTTTAGTACTGAGTTACTGTGAAATTAAACCATTTTAGGTTTGAAAGTCGAGGGTGGCTAAGGATAAAATACAAAACGGTGCGGGAATTTCAGTAGTTAATCAAAATGTTCCCTGTTAATTATCTCCTGCCTACATACATAGTATGCAAAAATAATTGTATGTTTATGAAAGAATGATTAGTTGGGGAATGTGCTGCGGTAATAAGAAAAAAGCATGAAGAGAGCAATTTACACTAATATCTACCCATCATTTTATATATCCACATCACAGGAGGAGGTCCAAGTTAATTAGATTCCTTTGGTTAAATAGGAACTATGAGGGAAAAAAAGACATTTACTTAGGGCCTAATATAACGTATATCTATATTATGTGGCAGAGGAGAGAGAGAGAGAGAGAGAGAGAGAGAGAGAGAGAGAGAGAGAGAGAGAGAGAGAGAGAGAGAGAGAGAGAGAGAGAGAGAGAGAGAGAGAGAGAGAGAGAGAGAGAGCTTGAACTAAGGGCCTGGACACTTTTTTGCTCAAGGCTAGTGCTCTAATACAGCTCCACTTTTAGCTTTTTTGGTAGTTAATAGAGACAAAAGTCTTAGGAGACTTCCCCATCCAAGCTGGCTTCAAATAGCAATCTTCAGGTCTCAGCCTCCTGAGAGCTAGGATTACAGGTATGAGCCACTAGCACTCAGCATAGGGGGAATGATTTGAACTTCTGTCTTAATATATAGAAAAAATAATAAAAAACTTTGATATATATCTAAGAACAAATTGTGTGTTGTTCACTTATGACATAAACATTAAATGATATCTTATTAGGAATAGTTACTGCAAAGCATAATTTTAAGAAGTATAGGCCAATAAAATTCCAACTCTGAGTAACTTTCCATTTTAAAAGTAGAAAGTGAGAATTTTAGTTATAGACCTAAACTGTCATAATTTGGCCTTTCTTGTATAAGTTTTGAAGATCTGGGTGCATGTTTAAATATATAGGTATGTACAATGAGGTAGGCAAAAATGTTTTCTCTTGGATCTTTATGATTTATCTGTTACCTACTGAATTTGTTGAAATACATGGAAGGGTACAAACCCTTACCAAACAGGATATTAAATCAAAATTTCTTGGTGTATGGGCTAGAGGAATGCTTTTTAACCACATAGAAAGACAGACAGACAGACACACAGACACACACACACACACACACACACACACACAAGATAAGTAAGGTAAATAATAAATAG
Organism: Dipodomys merriami; assembly: GCF_024711535.1. Taxonomy (NCBI): domain Eukaryota; kingdom Metazoa; phylum Chordata; class Mammalia; order Rodentia; family Heteromyidae; genus Dipodomys; species Dipodomys merriami. The sequence goes on along the minus strand of NW_027202270.1, from coordinate 22,901,481 downwards.
TCTATGAGTCATATTTAATATTAAGATGTATTTACTTAATATATCCAAAATTATTAACAGTTTATATCTCAATTTTCATACATCTTCAAAATCTTGTGTTCAAGTGATAGAGCACTTGACTGGAAAGCACAAAGCACTGAGTATCACATATACACATACACTCACAGAGAACACACCTACTTGTGATAATCACAAATCATTGCTGATTGTGTCACAACTGTGTTGAAAATGGTCAATGGCCATAGGTGATAGTGGTTGGAATATTGGACATTGCAGATCTGTCTACTGCAGTCTTGAGGAAAACCTATCAGTCTGATAACAATACAAAATCTAGAAATGTGTTGTTAACCAAGGGCATCTTATTGAGAAGTTTATATTCATTCATAAGCTATTGCTCACTAGAGAAGTACTAAAACCTAGTACCAACATGGAGGCTTAACCCTATAGTTTCAATACTATGACAATAGCTTAAATCTTGTTTCAGGCTTCTTCTGGGTATGCAAGTAAAGAATAGAATAAACTATTTGAGTATAGCATGGGCAATTTATCTCTTATGTTTAATTTATTTCAGACTATAAATTATCTTTACTTGTACAAACACTATGTTGAAAAGGAATGTTACGACTTTGGGATGGGGAAGGAGGAGTTGGGGAAGTGGAGCAGGAAAGGATGGTAGGAGAAAAACAATGGAGGGGGTAACAGTGCTCAATAGGAAATGTACTCACCTTACTCATCTAACTGTAATGCCTCTGTACAGTATCTTTATGATAATATATATTAGAATTGTCTTTACTTCTCCAAGTTATGAAATATAGAAAATAAACTGTTTGCAAGACAAGAAAAAAAAGAAGCAATGGTATCTTTTGAAATTTTGTGTTTGTTTCCATGGTGAGTAGGTGTGATACCCAGGAGTGAACCATGGTCTCCCAGGATTATAGTTGCTTTGGTTTTCATGTACCTTTTCCCACTTACTCAAGTACTAAGCTAGAATTTGATGTCAATGCCCTTTATAGATATAAATTAAGGTCCTGTATAACTTAAATAGTTTGTGTGTGCCTGAACTAATCCTGAGTATTCAAATTTAGATAAAGATGTCAGACACACAACACAAACTAAGAACAACAAAAAAAAAAAACCTAAGAAATTCAAATAATGAGACTGATCTGACATACTATTGTTTTCTGAAAATGGAGAGTGAATCCTGATAAGAAATGGATATGGCCACAAAATACACACAAAACAACACACACACACACACACACTTATGCACAATCCTGGCCAAGAATCATTAATTAAATTGAGACATAATGCTACAGTTTCAAAGAACCCAAGCCAACAACAAGCTGGGTAGACTTGGAAGAGGACTAATGTCTAGCTGAGATCATGAACAGAATTCATCCAAGATTTCAGCCTATGAAGAGAAATTAACTATGCCTGTACTTTAACCTAGAGAATCATGCTTCTTTTAAGCTGGTTAATTGATGGGGATTCACACAGGAATAGAAATCTTACATAGTAATTGAGCAATTCCTTTTCTGTACCTGATCTCAAAGTCTTCCATACTCATCCTAACAATTTTAGTTATTAAATAAATAAATCAGGGTTATGATACTTTGAATTTCACCTTATGATTGGGCACCCAATTAATCATAGAAATGTTAATATACTAGTACTTCTACAGCAGTAAAATTTATACATTTACTATCACGCAATTATTCGCCCTTTTCACTATAAATGTCTGAAATCATTTCACTCACACACTTAATAAACATGCTTTTAAGAAAGAAATATAATGCATGAACATTTGAAATTGAATAGTGGTGGCTCATACCTATAATCCCTGCTTCTCAAAAGGTTGAGATCTGAGGATTGCAAATCCAGCCTGGATAGAAAAGTTTGTGAAACTTATCTGCAATGAACTACCAAAAAACTAGAAGTGGAGCTGTGGGTCAGGTGATTGAGTCCCAGTCTTGAAAGAATAAGCTAAGAGAGCACACCCAGGCCCAGAGTTCAAACCCAGTACTGGCAAAAAAAAAAAAAAAAAAAAGAAAGAAAGAAAAAGAAAAGAAAAAAGAAAAATTTTAAAAAAAATTGAAAGGAACATTTGGAGAGAAAAATAAGAAATATCCAATTTGGTTTAAGGGCATAAGATCACAAGTACATGCTATATATAGTAACCATAATCATTTTAGAATATATTAATTTAAAAGCTCCCAATTTATATTTAAGCACTGATTAGATAGGAAGGAAATGCACAATGGTTCATGAAATATCAGCCCTTTAGCAGAGAATTAGACTAAGTTTTCTCAATGCTATTGTGGCTCATATACTAACTAGGTTACTTTTTTTGTTTATTCCTTTGTCCTTAGAAAGCATAAATTAATTCTCTTTACTAGTAATTACCTTGATTATTTTGCCATATCTGTCTTTTTCCATTTTTTATTACATACTGTCAGAACGTGCATCACTTTGTAAACCATCCATAGAGATGTTTTTAAAGAATTTATAAACCGGGTGCCAGTTGCTTATGCCTGCAATCTTAGCTAGTCAGGAGGCTCAGATCCGAGGATCACGGTTCAAAGCCAGCCTAGGTAGGAAAGTCCATGAGACTCTTATCTCCAATAAAGCACCAGAAAACCAGAAGTGGTGCTGTGGCTCAAGTGGTAGAGTGCTACCCTTGATCTGAAGAGCCGACGGACAGTGCCCAGGCCCAGAGTTCAAGCCCCATGACCAACCCTCCTTCCCCCCCCAAAAAAAGAATTTATAAAAAAATTATAAAATTTAACTTGGTGATAATTTACTTAGATCTTATTCGGAAAGGAAACATTTTAGACATCAAATACTACAAAATTGAAATAAATGTTTCCAATGTACTAGAAAATTCTGATTCTTCTAGATTGTACTTTTCAAGGGAATGAAGAGGAGAAGAGGAGACAAGTCAATTAAGAATGCAATAGATATCCTACAAGATTTAGAAAAGTGAGGAATGGTGGGTTTAAAAGGATAGATGACAATGTTGAAAGACCCTTTGTATGTATGTATGTATGTATGTATGTATGTATGTATGTATGTATGTATGTATGTATGTATTGCCTGTCATGGGTCTTGAACTCAGGGCCTGGACACTGTCTCTGAGTTTCTTTGGTTCAAGGTTATTGCTCTACCACTTGAGCCACAGAACCACTTCAGGCTTTTTTTTTCTGCTTATGTGGTACTGAAGAATTGAACCCGGGGCTTTTTGCATACTAGACAAGCACTCTACCACTGAGCCACATTCCCAGTCCCCCATTGTTACAATGTTAAATGTAGTTAAATGACAACTCCTTTGCATAACTACTTAAAGATAATAAAATAAAATGAAGAATTGAATGTTGAGTCAAATTTTGGAATAGTATATACAAAATACACTTATAAGTCTAAAGAAGAGTTAGGGCTTCAGAAAAAATCTCATTTTTGTTCATTTTGTTTTAACAGCATTCATCAGAGTGTTGATAATCAACATCAATGAAGCTTATGATATTTTTTAAGTAACAGGATATTAGTAGTCCTGTTATCTTTCCACATTAGAAGTAAATAGTTATAAACACAGCTTGCATACTATAGAAAGATACTTGTGGAAGAGAGTCAAAGATAAGACTGCATAATAGCTCCATCTACCTACTGAATTTGTTTTGCTTTTATTCTTATCTAGAATAATAAACATCTTGCCAATTTGCTGATACCTTAAAGCTCTCCATCTAGTCCTAAAGTCAGTGATCTTAAAAATCTCTGTCAAATTTAACTCATCATTTTGGATTATTTAGGTCATATATTAATACTGAATTGTATTGAATATCACACTAATGTACTTAAGGCATGCAAAAGCTTTGATGGGAAAGTAACATTTTGATATCAATGGAAATACCACTCAAAAAAACGTGGGGTACTAATCACTTTTGTAGAAAGTCGTCACTTGACTATATGAAAAGCAATTGATAACTATGTTGAGGTGATTAATCCCTCATGTATAATTCCCAAGTAATTTGTGGTTGCTGGGAAGAATAGGACAAAAATTAACTGCAAAAGATAAGATGCACATAGTTGCATTCACCTCTCAAAACTTACTTTAATTCAAAAGTAAATTTAATACATAGAAAGTGATGAACTGAGAATAGACCTGTAATCAAAGGCTCTGCACTAACATTTACTGGATTTAGTGATTTCAATACAACTGATGCTCATCTGAAATAAGATGATCTAAGTTAATAACTGATGTTCAAAATGAATGGTCATTTTGGACATAAGTTATGAACTAAGTTACTTGAGGACAAAACAAAGAAAACCATACGTGATTTGTGAAAATGATACCAAGAAGCTAACAACAACCTCTGTCATCTACCATACATGGGTCATGCTGATAAACTCCTATGTGACTTCTTTGGTAATAACCAGTATACCATAAAGTAAAAGGGTGACATAATTATTAATATGTAATGAAAATATGAAATATTTTAAACAGCCTTCCATAAAATACTTAGAGTTAAGCTAAGTTCAATTACTTACTTCATATTTAAAACACCTAGAATAATTAAACAGGCATGAAGCCATACAAAAATACCTGAACAATAAATCTAGTCATTTGAATAATTTTTCTCACAAATTCAAAAAGAAGTTTCTGGCACTTACATGTACTGTTGGTTCACACCTGTAAAACTGCTACTTAGTAGGCTGAAATCTGAGAATTGCCATTCATAGCTAGCCCAGGAAAGAAAGTATGGGAGTCACTTATCAACAGTTAATCACCAAAAAGCTGAAAATACAGCTGTGGCTCAAGTGTAGAGTGCCAGTCTTAAGAACAAAAACTAAGAAATAATGCCCAGATCTAGAGTTCAAATTCTAGTACTGGCATATGGGTACATGGATGTATGTGCATGTATACACACAAATATTATGTTAATGATACAAACAAACAAACAAACAAAAATCCTATTTTTTTCTATCCAATTTTCCTGACAAAAAATTCCAGCAGCAGCTTGTAAGGTAAATGGAATGCAGAAAACCAATTCATAAATGGCATTCTTGCAAATGAATAACATTATTTAGGAAATTAAATGAATGAAGAAATGATCAAGATTGGAAACATTTCACCTGTTTTCATTAAAATCTTCCATCTTTGTTTAGCAAAGAGAATATAGTGTAATGAGACAGTAGGGAGTAGAACTATAAATATTTCCAAATAACCACATTGACATGTTCAATGCAATTATCTGTGACTAAATAAAAACTAGGAATTTGGATAACCTTCCATTTAAATGTACTTGTGGAAACTTGATTATTTCCCATTGTTCTTTGTTATTTTTCTATTACATAACATTCATTTTAATCAATTATGGCAGAAGCTCAAAATCTATCATGGAATTGCTTCTTTCTTAAGTTTCTAATTCTTACTCATCAGTCTCCTGCTTTCAGTGAAAAAGCAAACCTACCCCATAACAGAAAGGCAGCAAGGTAAATGTCTACTACACTGATAAAGATCTGAAAGAAGATATCAGCAAAGCTCAGTCAAAATGCTGCTCTGTCAAAAAGACTTTTCCTAGGTTCCCAGGCCAAATCCATTATGTAAATTCCAAATGTGGTATAATCAGCCTCTGATAATCCAATCAATTCTAGCCAGTCAACGCAAAGAATTAGAGCCACATTGTTTTCAATTTTAGTTGAAAATTAAAGACATCTGGAGTTTCTAAAAGGAAGCATTAGGGATGGCTTAAATGAGACTCCAGAATCACCAAAAATTATTGTAATTCATCAAAATTTGGGATTCTTTTTCCAACTATGAGATCTGTGGACACTTCTAAATAGAATAATTTGCTACCAGCTACTTAGTCATTGAAATCATGACACTTGAAAGTTTGCAATGACATTCAAATACTTACAATTTAAGCAATTTTATATATGAATTCTTTAGTCACAAACTTAGTATTTCATATGTGAAATACTAAATAAGACACAATTTCACATGATTTTCAGATTACATCAATATTTCAATTAGAGCAGAAACTATCACCAGTGAATATCTATTACACAGTGGCTTCTGTACATTATATTCAAATCCTCTTTTTAAGGCATAATGCTTATCATCCCCATTTATCATAAAATTATCATCCCTATTTCATGGAAAATACATATGTTTGGAATTACAGGTTCACACTTAGGAAACCCTGTGGTGGTTCGTATCTGTAATCCTGGCTACACAGGGATAAGAGAGGGAAGGATCATTGTTTGAGGACATCCCATAAAAAGAGTTTGGAAGGTCTTATCTCAAATATCAAGCTGTAAAACAACCATGTAGGAGGCTGAAGTATGAGGAACCTTGCCTAGGTTCCAAAAGAAGACCCTACCTGAATAATAAACACAAAAAGGGCTGGGTAGGAGGAGAGTAGTTTAAATGGTACGACCTGCTTAGCAAGCCTGCAGACATAAATTGAAGTGCAATGCTGCCAATAAAAGAAAATAAACATCAAACCAGCTTCAGTTCAGATGAATATTATATTAAAAAATAAAGAAGTCTTTTTCTTTAGCTGTACATGGGCTGTAAGTGATTTTTTTTTAGAAATGATGAGCTATATACTGGCCATGGATACTCATTGATAACAAAGCTAATGGGAATTGGATCTCTAAGATTATAGACTGTAGTCCAAGAACTCGGGGAAGCAGTAAAATTTAGAGTACAAATATCACATCATTTTTCTGAAATACTAACTCTGAGTAAGATGTATAGGACTTTGTGTTGTATGTAGTACATCAGTTACAAGCATTAACATCCGTAAGGGTTGTATGTTGGGCAGGGCAGCCTATGACCTGCAGCATCACCCCCAGTGGCTCTCTTCATGAGTGCTGCTCCTCAAGGCAAGAAGAGCAATGCCTTCCTTCCTTTGAAGAAACCATCAGAAAGGCAAAGGTCTATAAGCTGCCTCAGGGCCTCTGAGAGATTTCCCTACTCACCCCTGGGAGGCATGTTCTTCCATTCTTCAGTTTGGAGTATAACCAATATATAGAAAAAATAATATAATAACATTCATTAAACAATTCAATGAGCCAAGAACAACTCTAAGTACACATTCAAAGCATACAGTTCAATCCACACCAATCTCCACTAACTTGAAACTTTGATAATTTTGAAGTTTTATAAATACAATACTATATGACAACATATAATAATCCTAAGGTGAAACTCAAATCATATAAGAACCTTCCAATAATCATACCCCTAAAAAAGATAGATCTTAGCTTTGAACTCAGAAAACCAGAATCTACAGACACCCTTCTTTACCAGAAAACTTATATTTTTTTCTCACTAGTTTTCTGGAATAATAATTAGAAAATAATTGAAACAAATATGAAAACGTTCTCAAGATACATTGCAGTGACTCAACGTCCCAATGAGGAAAAATTATTTCATGGAGCATTCTAGAAGTATCTTGGTTTATAAGACATACTTCAAACTTCCACCGCTCTCTCGCCCTTCCCTTTACTCATTCTTTCTTTAATTTCTTTCAGAATTTTCACCTTGCTCTAGACTTTATCACCAAGCCTCAATTATGCCCAAGTATCAAAGTGCCACTGTTGTATGAAACAATTCACTGTAATGTACAGTTTCCTTGTATAATTTAATGTCTCCACTGATGTCATTTAAAATTTACTAAGATGACTTGTTGTTTATATGATCACTTGAAATTATAGACATTCAAAGGCGATAGTATGTGAATGAAAGTAGTATGTAAATGAAAACATTATATGAATGTATTCAGCCATTGTCACTGAATGGCTGAATTCAGTAAGACAGATGGATTTGGTAAATATGTTACTTAGGAAAAGGAGCCAGATGCATGCAATAAGGCTCTATATGACCAAATTTATACAACATGAAATAAAACAGATTGACCTGTGGTGATACAATTCAGTACAGTAATTGCCCTCGGTGTAGGATGCCAGAGGCCTTTTGAGATTCTATTAGTTTTGTTTTCTGATCTGGCTGGTGGTTGCACAAATGTTTTATTAGCATAAGTTCAGTAATATTTTGTATACTTCAACTTTACACTTAAACACAAAAGTGCAAGCCAAAGGGCAACACCTGACTCCCAATTTTCATTCGTTAATCAAAATTTACCATTATTTTCTCTCTTCCAAAAAAAAAACATGCAATTAATTTGTTTCATAAAGCTAACATAACTAGGAAAAGTTTTATGAGATACTTTTTGGTGTTTATTGAAGTACAGTTTATAGACAATTAAATTCAACGTTTATGTGACAATGTGGTGACCTATAACAATTCTATGGTTTTCCACAAGTGCTTTCATTCAGGCAACCACCACCACAATCAGGATACAGAGAATATTGCCTCCTTCTCTAACCACTAGCATTAGTGGCACATTTTTCTCTGTCCGGTAGTCAGTCTCAACTGCCAACCACCAACCTCTGGCAATACCCAGATTTTCTCTCCCTATTTTTTGCCATTTGAATGGATTCATGTGGTCCACACTTTTGACAATCTGGTTTCTTTCATTCAGTATAATGTATTTGAGATCTATCTACACTGTGAATAGCAACAGATTGTTCTATTCCATTACTCAGTAGTGTTGTGATTCATGGATATGCCATGACTGAGGAATGGCTAAGTCATTTCCAGTTTGGTGTGATTGTGATTAAAACCAATGCAAAGATCTGTGTATACGTTTCTGTGTGAACATGAGTAATATATTTTGCTTTTAATTCCAAGTTGTATTTTTACCAAGGTGAAGTATTTTCTCTATTGTCTTTATTCTACAATAATTATGTAACCTGGAGAACATATCAATCAGTCAAAAAATAACAAAATCAGAAATGGAATCCAAATCAACATCTCAAAAGCATAGATCAACTTTGGCAAGTACTTTCCATATAATATTTTAAATCATGTATTGAATTGAGAATGAAACTATTCTATTAAAATTCTAGATTAATAATTAGTAACCATGTGTAAATAATATCAATTAAAATCAATGGAATTATAATTACACTCTGAAATCATAACCAATGAAGCAAAAAGAGTTAAGAAAGGGGGCTTGAAAGACAAAGTGTTTCCAGTCTCTGTCCTAATTCTCAAATTAAATGTATGATAACTTTAATTCTATGGGTTAGTATTTATTTTTCTTCATGGCAATTGGGTCAGAATTGGAGTGTAAAAATGGAAACATGGCAGATGTTACCTAGCATGTTGTGGTAAAGTGGAATGGCCCGTCCATGGGTAGTAAATGCAGTCATGACTAGTGGGACCGTTACACCTGCAGGCAATTACAGAACAGAAAACATCATTCTGCATCCACAGTGACATGCACACACATGCACCAGTGCTCACACATGGAGCCTTGGAGGAAGAACATGGGAAGCAAGCACACCAAGTACCTATCCATCAGGCCGATGCAGTCTTCAATACTTGAGCCTATACACCTGCAGAAGATGCAAATTTAAAAAAAATACAAGGAAAGAAAAATTAGTCATTAAGAACAATCGACAAAATAATTACTGATTGTCAAATACTTAGTTTCAATGGTTAGGCAATTTTTAGAACACCATGAATTAAAAACCAATGAGAAGATTTTTGCTTGCAAACACACAGAAATAAATGCAATTACCACCAAAGAAGAATCCCAAGAAACATGTATACAGTAAAACAAAATTTATCCTGATCTTTTGGTTTACTTCTGAGCACATATTGCTTATTTCTAATAGTTTCAATTCATTTGTATTATTTATGATTATACAGGTTGATGACTATTTTGAAATTTCAATGACTAATTGTTTTCATGTATATGAATTCTTATAAAGGCTCTGTTGGGCTGGGAAGGTGGCTCAGTGGTAGAGCGCTTGCCTTGCATGACTGAGGCCATGGGTTCGATTCCTCAGAACCACATAAGCAAAAAGAAAAAAGCCGGGAGTGGCGCTGTGGCTCAAGTGGTAGAGTGCTAGCTTTGAGCTGAAGAGCTGAGGGACAGCACCTAGGCCCAGAGTTCAGGCCCCACAACCGGATGCAAAAACAAAACGAAATAAAAAAAAAGGATCTCTATTTTAGTATATACCAAAATCAATAAAAAAGGAAATGAATAAGTTATTGTAGTATTGTAACACAATGTTTAATGCTGATTAGGATTGATTTGAGGAGAAAATTACTTAAGGTGCTTTAATGCTATTCTCATAGAAATTTTCTATAATCAGATTATTGCAATCTTAGTTTGTGAATGTTTTAAAAACCTATTTATCTTTAAACATGAATTTATTTAAAAGTCAATTTAACAGATTTGAGCATATGGTAAGTATATCTTAAGGGACTCTTTTAAAATAGCAATGCCATACCTGAAAAGAAAAACAGACTTTTACACTGTCGTAAGACTGAACTCTATCAATAGTTAATACATTAATACTCTTTAGGTTAATGAGCAAATCAAAATCTAGATAACTAAGCAGCCATTTGTGATAATGTTTACACTATTTATACTGGCACACCCAATTATAATCATTAGAATTCCCTAGAATTGTTATTTATTCCATTCTCCAAAGCATTTACAGTGTTCTTATTTTTCTTCCCATCAGAAATAAATAGCTCTAGGAAATCATTACAATTTCTCCTATATCAATGATTTATAGAACTGTCTTATTTGGCCATATATATATATATATATATATATATATATATATAATGCACATATATATACCATTGTTATTAAAACTTTAAAAAGGAGTTGAAATAAAATCATTATATAATGATAGATAAGGTTTGATGTTGTGTTACATCTTCACATGACTGTAAACATTAATGAACTAATATCACCTAAAAGAACAATTAAGCCCTATCTTTGTTTCATGAATATTTTAATGTTCCAAGTAGCTAGGGAATTTGTTTGTGTTTATGCTTTGAGAATTTGTTTTGAGCAGCAAAAATAAATTATAACCTGCAGAAATATGTGGCAAAGCCTTCAGAGAAAAGAAGCATATAAGAAATAACTAGAGCACATGACACTAAATTGGTACCACACAAAATCTGTAATCAAAACCATTTATAAAAATTGAAAATTAAGTATAAAAAAGCCTCTAAATTGTCCTATATGTTTTTATCTTTTTCTATGCTGAAGAAATTATTTCTTCTAAATTCCCATGATAGCTTCTTCAAAATGTTTTTTATAATACAGCTTTGCCATTCTGTAAAAATAATAGTCGACTTTTTATTTCCAAGTGAGCATCTGAAAAGCTATGGCTCATCTGCAATCTTTATGATAACCCTTGAAAGATAAGAATATTCAATAGTGATATTCAACTTGAAGGGAAACTATGAGTAATGAAAGATTGTCATCCATTCAAAACTGTGTATTGCATCCCTCCTGGAGTATCTCCTTTCTTGTTTGAGCTGCAGTGGGCTTGGGATAAAAAGATGAATTGGGAGCTTTTCTTATTTTTATTGAATCCACAATTCAGTGAGTGGGCAGATGCATAAACATATATGTATTATAAACTGTGGTAAATATAAAAAGACCAGTGAAAAGTAGTTCATGGTAGTGTGGAGGAAGGACACCTCATTTAACTTCTGACTGTCATGGTCACCATTTTGGAGGTAATAGGAAGCTGGAACTTAGGATGCTGAATCCTACAGGTATCTTGGTGGTGATTTTAAGAGGTAAAAAAAAAACACCAAAAAACAGCAGGAGCCATAGCATAGATCTGAAGAGCTATACAGCATATACAAGCAACAATAATTCTCAACAGCTGGAAAGTCAAATAGGAGGTAATAAGAGGGAAAAAGTAAAAGGTAAAATGGTTATTAGGAGGTAGGTTTCTCAAATTAAAATGGAGAAAATCTTATATTTTCCATATTAAAGGTCGTGGACTTCATAATGCCATGAGCAGTTTTCCTTTCCCTCCGGAAATGGATATTTTTACTATATAAACTAAAAATGTAAAAAGGGTTGATAAAAAGAGATTAAAGTGCAGTATAAATCACGTTACCCATATTCACAAAAATTTAAAGAGAGTTTTTCCAAGATGCCTGGAGCAATAAACATTGAAATAGAAATTCTAACATCTAAAATGTAGGTTTGGTTTAAATCAAATCAAAATGAAATTGCCATTATGTTGGCAATTACTCAAATATTGAAGTTTTTGCTACCTTAGTGGGATAGATTTAGTTTGCATGTTCCTCTTTTCCATTTTAAGCATTGTTACAAATTATGAACGTGGTTACTAAGTTTAAAAACAAAATGCTTACATAGGGATACGGGTTGAACCATTGTAACAATGAGATGTAAAAGACACTATGTTGAAAATGAACTTTACAACTTTGGTGGGGGAGGAGGGTGTAGAGGTGGAGGTGGGAGGGAAGGGACAGAAGGGGAAAAACAAAGGAGGAGGTAACAATGCTAGATAGGAAATGAACTCATTAACTTGCTCAAAAAACTGTAAGCCCTCTGTACAGTATTTTTACAATAAAAATTTTTACAATAAAAAAAAGGATTTTGTTCATCGAAACACAGTCTGGTTTTTAATAGAAGATATAAAGTCAAGAGCATACATTTCTCGGATGATACTTCCATAGAGGTAAAAAGCTGTGCTTTAATCTTTTATAAACTTGCCTATCACTGCCCCACCTTAAAAGCAGGAGTCTTCTAGAAGAGAGTGGATGAACAAAAATAACAAGCACATGCTGCTAAGTGTGTCCTTTAGTCAAGGCATGAAGAAACAATGGCATAGTTTTCTTTCATGTAGAGATATCAGTCAGACTCACCTGATGGTAGCTAAATGAATAACCTATTTTAAATGTATCAAAAGAACTTAATAGACCAGAAACATTTAATGTACTTTCAGAGTAGTAAAAGTGCTTTTAAGGTATTACATTTATAATTTTATTTTCCAGAAAAATCATTAAACTCCATTCAAACTAGGAACTTCACTTCTAAAAACCATGATTGCAAAGATGATTTCCATTAACTTGGAACTTTAATTATCTGATGTAATATTGGCATCTCAAAGAAAAAAAAAGTTGCTTTTCAAAAAGGAGCTGGCCTGGTCAGGTCGTGTTTATTGATAAGGTCAGTGCTGCAGTGTGTTTAGGAATAAAAACAGTGACTCTCCTCAACATTTTCACTGCCCCGATGATCTCTGAATGGAAAGGTTATAATTCTACATGTTCCTGGTCCATTTGAAAAGGATTGTCCACATGGAACACCTCCGTCACTTCAGTATAACATCTCAAAACACAATAGCTGGGAAGCAGAATGCAGTTTTCTTCTGTAAGAAAATGTATCATTTCCACTCTCGAGGAATTATGATGTCCTTTCTGAAGCATCACACTTTTATAAAGAGAACCTGGGTGAATGGAGGCTGGTACAAAAATTGAACAATTCCTCAGGACACAGTCACTAGAGAACTCCATTACCTTGGAAGATGCTGGTAAGTATAATATGTGTAATTGCATCTGGCCATGATTCTGCAGCCAGGAACTTCTAAGGCCCTTTCCTTTATTTGGAATTCTCCAATGAGCTGATGGATCTGCTCCCTACATACTGGTTAATCTTAACTGTCAACTTGATGGATTTGAAGCACCTGACAGATCAGGAAAGCATTCCTCTTGAGTGTCTCTGGGTTTCTTAAAACAATTTGATCACAAGGACTCTGACCTAATGGCTGAATTCATCTCTAGATTTATTCGTAATGTAATAGTATTATTGGGAGCTGGTGAAAAGTAGGAGTCGAGTCCTACTTGAAGGAAGTAGGTACTGTGGGTGTGTCCTTGGGCCTATGTTGTGCTTTGGGCACTCCCAGGATGCCCTTTTCTCTGCTTCCTAGCTACCACAATGAGGACTGCTCAGTGATGAATGGATATCTCTTAAACTATGAACCCCAATAAATTTGTTCTTCTCTTTAAGTTGTTCTCTCAGGCATTTTGTTCAGTGATATACTATGCAAGTGTCACTAATATACTCTATCAGGCCTTCATCCTTCCTGTAAGGATGAGATCTGATTTTATTGCTACAATATTTCTACTTCCCTGGACTCTATCTATGCATTTATGTATATATAATAATATAATAATGATCTGAAAAGGCGGAGAGGAAGACACGCCAGCCACATATCCAGAGAGTATGGCTCTCTGATCTCACTTTCATTTCCCTAATGGTTCGACTGTAATTAGATTTGCAAAAACAGCAAAAGGTCTCATTTTGAATGGCAACAGCTGTTGACATCAACATCATATTGAATAATTTACTGGTTTAATTTTAGCTGCAAAACAATAAAAAACCCTCTTGTGGATGATTTTAGCAGGCAAAGTTTTCTTTTTCTGTGGCTCCAGCAGTATCAGATGTTTTCTCATGGAATACTCTTAAGTCAAGTATGCCAAAATATCACAAGGGGAGCAGTTTATTACTTCTGGTTCCCTTGAAGCCAAGTGCCTGTGTGACGATTTCAGCCTCTTCAACCTATGTGCTTGTGTAGAAACCAAAGGATTGGCAGTTAACTCTTCCCAGCTGAGTATGAACTTGTATGGCAGGATATTACTTCACACTTGAAGGATCAGCCACTTCACACAAGGACTTAGCCTGATCCTTTGACCTGCAGGAAATTGTAGCAGCATCTGCAAGTTAATCTTGTCTTGGCAGAAAATGATATTGCTTGCTGAACTTCTTCAATAGCTTCTAACAGATAGCCCTATAAGGGAACTAATACTTGCCTACCAGCTATAAAGTACTCAGGATGATTTTCAACAAGCAGTGTCCATGTGTGCATGTCATGTGTGTATTTTTGTACATATGTATGCACATGACTGTGGACACTTACTCAATGCAGAAGGTGTTCGAGAGGTAAGCAGACAGAGTGTAAGAAATTGCTCTCAAGTCCAATAGTATTCACCTTCTAGCAGAAAGATGAAGAAAAACCTATGATAAATTTTTCAATACATGTTTTTTTTAATTTACTTGCTGAGTGATGTTATTTTTTCAATTTCAGTGCCTTTTCTTCTTTATGTAAAGTGTATTTATTATTTGACTTTTCAATATGATAAGTAAACTATTATACACTGCAAAACATCCTCTGGAGTAATAGAAAAATATGTGTTGATCTTTGAATTGCTCTATTTCAATCAAAGAAATTCTTTGGTAGGATAGCATATGGTACAATACATTATTGCAAAATATAGCTGTTATTTTATTGATACAGCACACACTAGGTTTACCTTTATTTTTCTGCCATCACTGTTTTTGCTCACATTTTCTTGAAATAGTAATATATAGTGAATTACCAGAGAGCTATTTGGGATTACTAGAGATATCTTTCCTTTAATATGAATGTGAGAACAACAGAAATCCTCTGTTAATGATTTAAGCAACACAAATCTCAGCAGTGTGATTACTGTGCTGTCTTTTCTGCTATCTTGAATCTGAAAAAAATTCGAAGAATTTCTATGCTGCATCCAAAATCTACCCAACCCTAGACAGGAAAATGTCAACACAGTGGTTATTGGTAAATATTAAGCAGAAATATTTCAGAGTATAGGACTTCGATGCTCTTTGAGTTTCTCTTGAAATCAACATCTGAAATGTAGAGTTTAATGAGGACATTCTAAATTTAGGAAATAGTATCAGGAAAACAACACCTATCTACACCAACACCTAAAAGGTCGAGTCCTTGGCCAGCAAGGCTGTTCCTTACCCTTGGGTGCAGTTCGGATGGCAAGGGTGACACTCCCGGTCTTGGTCTGCATACTTGAATATGAAACTGTTAGCACCCTGCAGGCCATCTGGACATTTTTCCACACAGTTTGGACCATCCTTAAAATGGGAGCACTTTGTGCAGTTATCAGGTCCCTGAAATGTAGTAAAGACAAACAAATATGGGGACAGAAAGAGTGGATGACATTTTCTTGGAAGGTATTTGAGTGCGTTAGTTCCTGAGACTTTAGTGGGTGGCAAAAATTTTCCTTGTGGAAGAACATTTTCAGCAGTTTGTAAAATCCTTCATGTTCTTAAAGTATTTTGTCTTGTGAAACCAAGAGTTCCTAAGTCATCTGATTTCCATGCCATGTAGTCCATGTGATTTAACTTGATCAGGAAATCCATTCAGAGACTATTTTCAAAGCAACATAACTATTTTGTCATTATGATTCATTCCTGGTGATATTACAGTGCAATAACATTTGGAAATACATTGTTAATGATATTTTTATTTTATTTAGTTTTTTGTTCGGTCATGGGGCTTGAACTCTGGGCTTGGGCACTGTTCCTCAGCTCTTCAGCTCAAGGCGAGTGCTCTACCTCTTGAGTTACAGTGCCACTTCCTGTTAATGATATTTTATAAAATAAATATTTTCCATATAGCGCTGTTTCATCCCCAGGAATAGGTAAATGAATTTACAAAACAGTTAATGAAAGAAAATTAATGGAAATTAAAAAAACTGAATTTCATGTGACTTTGTTTGAAATATGAATCTTAAAATTTACTATGATTGAATTAGAAGGGACTGGCCAAATCAGATGTAATTTGACATTTATTTTTCATATCAAGTCAGTTAAGATAAAACCTAGGGGTTTTCATAAACTATAGAACTCTGTTGAGAGTCACACAAATGCACATTTGGTTGAACAAGTATCAAGAATGCCCCAATTTTAATTCATAGCTGAATGTTATATAAATATGAATTAACTCACTTTATGTGATTATGTTTATATAACAGACACTAAAATAATAACATGAAAAGAGATGTCAAAGGCAAAAAGAAATTAGCATTTTAAAACATATTGATATTAAGCATCTAGGAATTTTACAAATAAAAAGCAAATTTGTATTTAGTGCATGAAAGACATAAAAAGAGTTTTAAAAATTTAAGACCATTTTTGATTTTTAAAATGCTATTTTCTTCAGTAATTTTTATGCGCTCAGCTATTTTCAATACCATTTGTTTGAGTTTTATTTTATTTTTGGAATGTTTTTATTATCTTTGAGTAGCTGTACAAAGGAGTTGCCATTCATCATGAGCATCAGTATGAGCACAGCGACTCTTGATCAGTGTCACCCCTTTCAACATTCTCTTTCCCTGTCCAACCCCCCACCTTCCCTTACTTATTTTATTTTTAACTTTTTTATTTTAATTTTATTGCCAGGTGATGGAGAGGGGTTACAGTTTCCCTTACTTATCTTAATTTTAGGTCATGTACTGAATTTTTTGTCACTTAATAAAGAAGTTTATGTATACAATGCATCTTGATTTATTTTTATTTCTTCTTTGGGAGCAATGTATGGCACTGGGATGCTTGGCCATTTTCTCCTATAACTTCTTCTTCTCCTAACTAGTTTCACTAAATCTGTCATGTCTACAGGCTTGAACAATTACTGAAAGCAACATAGATAAATAGGATATAGTGAGTATAGAGACAATTTTAGCAGATTTATAGTGATTTGTACTGTAATTTGGGAGCCTATTGTTAGTACAACAGAATGATCTGATAAGTAGGAACTATAAAGACTAGATTTTTTTCATAGGATTGTTTTTCATCCTTACTCAAATATTAACCTAAAATTAGCTAAAAATTGTAAACTAGTAATAGAATCCACTATTTAAAACCTATTTTAAACATTAAAAAAACTTGAAGATAGATGTAAATAGTAATGTTAAGAAAAAATACAATCAGGAAGAAGCTGTGTAGTTTAGGATTTGTGTGTGTGTGTGTGTGTGTGTGTGTGTGTGTGTGTGTGTGTGTGTGTGTGTGTGTGTGTGTGTGTGTGTGTGTGTGTGTGTGTGTGTGTGTGTGCCAGTTCTGGGCCTTGAATTTGGGGCTCCAAGCTGTCCCTGAGCTTTCTTGCTCAAGGCTAGCAATCTACCACTTGAAAAACAGTTCCAATCCAGCTTTGTGGTGATTAATTAGATAAGAGTCTTACAGACTTTCCTGCCCAGTCTTGCCTTCTAAATAGCTCAGACTGCCTGGCTGAGTCTGGGGGTGTTGAGACTGATGGGGTTAGTTCACTTAAGCAGCTGTCTTTTTTCACTGTTTGGATGAGAGATTCAAAGCAAAAAGAAAGAAAAATAAAAATTTAAAATTAGCCTAGGAAACCTTATCCTCATTCTACCTGACAAAATTTCTAATAGGAAATCCTTATTTCTTCCCCCCAAAAGAACAGTTCACATGCTTCCAATTTTAACACCTGCTCATGGGTCCTTAGGCACATAATACCATCTATTATACAGAATCATTTACTGTGCAAGTGTGTTCAGTGGCATGACATTTTACAAGACAAGAGACATGCTTCTGTCAGAACACAGAATGAAACTTAGTAAGAGCAAATTAGGCAGTGATAGCATGAATTAGAAATGATGGGATTATTTTTCTATGACACTTTTGTGTAAAATATTATCCAGGAAAGCTCAGGAAATGTAAAAAAACACAAAATAAAGTCAATTTGAAACTTAATATTTAAATGAAGTTTACTACATTCTATTTTTTGATATTTTTAAAGTATTTCCAATATTTGATTGTTTAATAATAATATGAAACAAGGTATCTAAGTGAGGTAACAGAAAAGGCTTCTGGACAAATCTCAAAAGAAATAACATGTAGAGATTCCCCCTTTCATTTCCATATTAAAGAGCTATAAAGGAAGCTAGGTGTATCTGAAGTCTTCTCTTCTATGATTGTATTCCCAAAACTTCTAAGTACCTGGATACAGTGAATGAACCAATAAACTGTAATGATAGAAAATGGAAGTAAAGGCAGTATTCTTTATTTCTGATTTCAAGATACTTACTTCTAGGCTCAATAATCTAGACAGACCACTAAAGATCAAACTAAATTTTAATAGAAACAATGATGCTAACCACTACAAGAGATACAACTACTATTCACCAGTGTCCACTTCTGTTCTCTCAGCCCTGTGGCAAGACTGTAATTATCTTCCCACTAGAGGTATTTTATGGTTTACTTTGGACAATGACACATAAACAGAGATAATACATGATGTAGCTGGGGCTAATGCTCCAGGCTTTTCTCACCCTGCTACAATGATTCAGGGGTCACATCTTGAAGTGGGGTGCTATGAATTCAAAAGTATCCTGGAATGGATCTTTTAGGAAGATAGCCGTTTCTAAACATTTTGATACTTTTAGAATATTATACCTAAAAAAAACCCTGAAGGGTATTTATTATATCAGCACAACATGAATAACCTGAGTTTACTAGTTACTTTGTCCTTCCTAAAAACAGATTTTAAACATCAGTTTTCTCATCCTGCTCGTTTTCTTTGGTTGCTTCAATGCTAGCCTAGATATTAGGCCCTTGTAAATTTATCTGATTTTTCTTTTTTCTTTTTCTTTTCATATTCTCCTTTATCTTACTCAACAGAACTGCACTGGAGCAGTGAATGTGACGTAGAACGGATTGAATTATAACAATGCAATGATTAATTAAATGGAGTAATGTAATAGATGTGGAGAGACATGAAAGCAAAGTCTTTCTTATATTTAAAATTATTATCTTGGATTTGAGCAGAATAATTCAATTATTTAACACAGAGTTGTCTTATATTCCCAAGAATATAACACTACTTCTTTTTCTCAGTGGTCTAACTTTCCAAGCTTAATCGTCCTGTGGTAGTTTGCATCCAAATTTCCCACATACTTCTTTAGATGAGTTTCAAGAATGGCTCATGAGGCCTAATGGAACTTTGGAGGGTTCATTGATATATCTTTGAAATAAATAAGTCAAGTGCTAAGAAAACACTCTGATAGAAAAATATTATTTGCATTTCAAAAGAGTTTTATGGAGTAATGTTGAACTATTTATTATACTCAAACATTGGTCACAATATTATCCACTGAGCTAGTATTATATTTTTACACTTAAAATTTGTCTTAAGAAGTATGAGCACAGCACCTTGGAATGATGAGCTCATACTGATAACATTTTTAATAAAAGGTTCAAATGATTGGAACCAAAGAAATGTCTGAATAAGTAAATAAGCTTTCTCCCTAAGAGCAGCTTCAAATCATGTAAGTAGTAGTTCCTCCCAACACAGAGGTTTTCCTTGGATTCTCATACCCTGGCTCTTTTCTCTGCTGCAGCATTTATCATATTGCTTTAGGTTTTTGTTTATGAGAACTTTCCCTCCTTTTCTCAGTAAGCAAGTAGTAAATATAGATAAGAAAGTGTTATAGTTTTCCTCAATCACTCCTATGAACTTTCATACTTGCATACATGTTTTCTCTTTCTTTCTTTTGTCTTTATTTTTAATGGCCATATTACTTTATTTAGAAAATTGGGTATATTAAGCATATCTATCAGGGTTTATCACAGTTAGTGCTTTTGAATTCTGAGAAGAAGTCATAAAAGTTTGTTTCAATATCAAAGCATTTCACTTCTAAAAATGTTATTATTATCTTTAAGTAATTGTACACAGCTGCCATTCAATAAAGAGTATATGACTACAATGAATCTTGATCAATGATTCTCCCTCATCCCTCCCAACCAAACCTCTTCCTTCAGTTTCATTAATTTTATGGAATATTCATTGGATTGTATAACTGCATTTGCTCTTAGTTCATTCATCTAATGACCCACCTTTAATCCCATCCCCTCATTTTGAGTACCCAATTTCCAGAGTCTATTTGGGTGTACTGTGAGTTAGTCTTTCTAAGGAATTACACTCCCCTGAATCTACCATATTTCAGTTAATACAAAGCATTTCACTCTTAAAGAATTTGAGGAGTGAGTTTATAGCCTTGTTCGGGGCAAGCTCAAAACATCTCTTTCTATTACCTTCCTCATACCCCCCCAGCATCCATCCAAAAATAGAATGAGTTTATTCCTCAAGTATCTTTCTAAAAACTTATTATATCAATTACTATCCTTGAAGCAAATTTTTTATCTTTCCTTGAAATAATGTGCCATCTTCCAAGAAAAGTTCATACCAGCATTTTTACTTAAATATATTACTTAGGGAATTAAAAAATAAACATGACATTGACTTTTCAAATATTTTATCCCTACTACTAAACTGAAAGTTTCTTGAGGGTAGAATAGTACATGTTTTTCCATCACACCCTACAACTAAGCTATTTAATGGTTGGATATATAACTAGACAATGATAGGACAGCAATCCAGCCAACCCATCCACAGATGTCTTCAGGCTTACCGGTCCATGGCATGTAAGGAGGCCATCTTCCATCTTTTCACACTGTGAGTCACACTCTACGCAGATGGAGCCATTCTCAAATTCCCGAAATTCACTGTGAAAATATCAGCTGAATGAGGAAATGGAAGCGAACTAGCTGTCAACCTAACAAATGAAGTAACATCTGCTCAAAGTCCTATTGGCAGAGTAAATTCTTGAGTTTGTTTCTCTGTACAGCCAGGGGCATCAGAAACATTTCCATGTACATTAAGGAGTAAGTTTTCCATTAGGGGGAAAGATAAATGGCAGCCAGATGGCTCTCCTTGCCCCCCATTGGATTCAACAATTGTCTCATTCTGGAAAACTCTCTCTTGGGAGAGATACTCAAGTCCTCTCAAATAAAGAGTCACTCTTCTGATGATACAGCAGAATCAACTTTACCTTTCTGTGTAAGGCGTTATCTGCTTGCCTCTATTTAAAACAAGAAATTTACACTTGGCTGCAGCTTTAATTTCTAATCCCTGCAAGAACTATTGTATTTTTCTTGTTGCTAAGCTACATAAGTGTTCCACAACCTTGTCCTTCAAATCCCAAGACTTTTCAATTTATTTTCGGAGAAACTTCAAAAAAATGCTTTGATTTCTTATCTCCTTTTAAAATATCTGCCTTGGAGAATTACAGGAAATATCTTTTCATGGCACATTTTATTTTCTTAGATTATTGACCTAATATCATGACATTTTTTTTCAATCTAAATTCTTTTTGAAGTATTTCAAAACTGTATAAGATGAAAAGTAGTTTAGTAGTTATATCCTAAAACTTTCTAATTGATATCTATTGAGATTATAATCATCCTTTCTTTTTAAAGATATTTTATTATCTTTAGCTAGTTGTACAAAGGAGAATAAAATGTGTGTTGATCAGTGTCACCACTTCCAATATTCTCATCCATTCCTCCCAACAAACTCTTTCCCTCACTTGTCTTAACTTTATAGAATGTCTTGGAAGTTTTGATTGTATCCTCCCTTCCCCCATTCTTCTGATTTATGATATTCTTCTGGCTATTTTTCCATGTTATATTTTATCAATATTTTTATTTCCCAATCAAAATCTACTTCAATTTTTATTTCAATAACTATCACCCATCTGTGCTATGCTTAAGCCATTTTTACTTCCTACTAATACTCAAGATGATAAAGTACTAGATATGACAATTTAGAATGCCATTTAATAATTTAAACATTAACTAAATATTAATTGTAATTTATTATTTTGAACCTTTTCTCATGCACTATTATTGAGCGCCAATAGCAATATAAACATAGTAATAATGGATTGACTAGGTCATATTTTTCCTAGAGTAAATGATTTACTTTTTCCTGAAGTGAACACATAATGTCCAATAAGCAACAGGTGCCCAAAGAGCAAACTTTATTTTTCTATGGTTTAGATTAGGAATATTACTATACCATGGCAAAACAATTAAGTTTGGCTTTCAAAGTGAATACTACAAATAGATGGCTCAGTTATGTAAAATATGCATATATTATTTAGCATATATGTATATAAATGTTATTGGCATTTATAATAGAAGATGTTAGTTTGCCATAGAATGCACCTTGTATGCATAAAATGTTGATTATACAAACAATTTTCTTTTGTATGCTTCATTGATTTGAATAGTATAAAGTTCTCAACAGTGGAGCTCTTCAGAATATAAATGACTTAGGAGAGATAAACTCTAAAGAGAATTGGAAAAATTGTTCATATAATGCAATTATATGATGCAAAGCCTAGGATTTTCTGCAAAGTAGTCTTATGGAATAGTAGATTCTTTGGAGATAAAAGGGTTAAAGTATCAAGTAAAGTTCATAATTTGTATGCTATTGAAATATAGCCCATGTTTTTCCTATTCTTTATTTAAAACCCATTTCTCTACAAATATAGTAGAGGAGTGAAATGCATGTTATGGAAAATCATGAACACAGACTATACTGTCTTTTCTGTTCTCCCCTTCTTTCATCAAAGATTTTCCTTCCATTTTCTGTTACTGATTGTGTTCTTTAAGACCACCATCTCCATGGTGGCTCCTTTATCCTCCCCCCTCCCCCCACCGTTCACTTTGGTTTCACTATGATGTTACTGGAGTTCTCTTTCCACTTGTAACTGACTGGCAAATTGGTCTTCTGGTATAAACTTTCAATGCTATGCTTTGCTCACTTGTCTCTGCTGTCACACTTACTTGTTAGCCTAACCAGTCTTATAATCAAGAGTGAATGATAGCCAAGTACAAGAAGAGTGTTATAGCTATGAGGTTTCCCAACATTTAAATGTAAGTATTAATATTAATTTTCCAGGCCAAATATATTTTAATCTTTCTAAGTTTTCATTCCCCAAATAGTCTATGATACATTTTTCCTCTGGTGGTATTAGGGTTTGACATCAGTGCCTTACTTAAACTTGCTCTACCAATTAAGCAATGCCCATAACCATTTATTAATTTTTATTTTTGTTCTTTGTTTATTTGCACTTTATGTGGGTAAGCCTCAGACCCTCCAAACCTCCCAGCCTGGCTCCCATACAGGCACGTACCACTACACTCACATTGTTTGGGGATTGATTTCATTCACATTTTCCCAGACTTCAAATCATTATACTCCCATCTCAGACTCCTACAAAGATGGAATTATGGGGATTCAAATGGTAACAGATTGAGGCTGTGGTTTTTAAATGTAGAAATGACTGCAAATATCTTAGATTATTACTCTCTTTGCTATTTTTGTGTTGATCTTAAGATTTAAGTAAGATTTCAGGTAAGAAAAGTTTAAGGTTCCATTGCCATTACTTTTCTCTTTCATTTTGATTGATTATGCATTGGAGTTAGGGGTTACAGAAATAGTGTGATTTACATCACCTGAATCTAAATGCTAATCAGCTAGGGACTGACTGATTTTCCTTAAAAAGTCTTCTTTTGAGATTTTTTTTGTCTTCTAATATTGAAGAGAATGGGGAGAAGGAGAGAGAATGGAAGAAAAGTGGGAGAAGGAAGGAGAGAAGGGAAGGGAAGGGGAAAGGTAGGAAGGGAAGGAAGGAAGGAAGGGAAGGAAGGAAGGAAGGAAGGAAGGAAGGAAGGAAGGAAGGAAGAAAGGAAGGAAGGAAGGAAGGAAAGAAGGGAGGGAGGAAGGGAGAGAGGGAGGGAGCAAGGAAGGAAGGAAGGAAGGAAGGAAGGAAAGAAGGAAGGAAGGAAAGAAGGAAGGAAGGAGAGAGGGAGGGAGGGAAGGAAGGAGATAAGGAAGGAAAAAAAGAAGGAAAAGCAGAAGAAAGGAAAGAAAAGAGGAAGAAAGGGAGAAAAAGAGGAAGAAAGGAAAAAAAGGAAAGAAGGAAGAAAGGAAAAAGGAAAGGAAGCATAGGGAGATGAAGGAAGGAAAGAAGAAAGAAAGGGAGGGGTGAGGGAAAGGGAAATGGAGAAGAAGGAAAGAAGCCTGAGTTATGGTTATGGGTTTTTTTTTTTTTGCCAAATGCTGAGAATTTCAAGTATGCGGAAATAAAAACAGAAATTATTTGAATGTATTCTTCAAAGACTACATTTCTCAATGGCCACACCAGCCATGCTGAAAGGAACCAGTCAATACCCTAAAACAGCATGTGGATATCACTGGACAGGCAATAACTGAACCCATTATTACAAGAAATCTTCACTATGCTAAAAGATATATTCACCTATGCTATTTCCTAGGGTGCCATTATTGATGCATTGTAAGACTCAGTGATTCTTTTAAATTTCTTTAAAATATTTTGTTTAGTAATATAAATATGGAAAATGTTAAATATCAAAGAGTAGTCTAGTGATTAGAATTTATTTAGGTAACTTGTTTTTTCCATTGACTTGGAAAAATCAGTGGTTAAGCAGAAATCCCAGTTAAGCAGAAATCAAAATATATATATATTTACACCATTTTTTAATTTGCAAAACTTGTATTTTATAAATGCTTAAAACAGAAGTATCTAAGAAAACAGGCATTCTGGAAAAGAAATGGGAAGGAAGTCCTGCATTTTTTCATGCTTACTTTATTATTTTAAAATCTTAGGATTTTCATCAAATTTAATTTTCTAAATACTGACTGCTTATAAGATGCTTTTGTAAAATGATTGCTGACACTCTTTTCCTCCTTAGAACTGCATATATATGTATACATATACATCTAATATATAAAAACTTTATTTTATTTTTTAAATTAAATATAGTTTAAAATTAAACAAAGGGTTTCAATTCGGCATGTCAATTTGTGAGTATAACCATTTCTTGGCCAATATTACTCTATCATTTTTCCTATGTCTCCCAATCCTCTGAAGTTCCTAAGTTTCTA
Source organism: Dipodomys merriami (assembly GCF_024711535.1). Classification (NCBI taxonomy): domain Eukaryota; kingdom Metazoa; phylum Chordata; class Mammalia; order Rodentia; family Heteromyidae; genus Dipodomys; species Dipodomys merriami. The sequence goes on along the minus strand of NW_027202270.1, from coordinate 22,875,957 downwards.
TTTCAGTTTTCACATCTGCACATTGAACATTATGACTGTATTTACCACCATTCCTTTCTCTATTTATCTGTCCTCTTAAATCTTGCCACTCAAAGACATGTTTCAGCTTTCTGGTACTCATTTTGTTAACTGTCAGTTAATTGTTTAGAGGATTTACATCATAAGAATCCAGTCCTGTTAATAAACTTCTAATGAAACATTTGCTTAATAAAACTAAAATCTAGTATGATTAATTTTAATAGCCTTAGTTTCTAAAACCACCAACAAGGATATTTTGAGCTGAGGTAATTTATGTAAAGAAAATATCCTTTCATAGTTAGAGGAACCAGTGTCTGTACAACTCAATGAGACAAGTTCTATTCATTATCAAATGCATAGACATTTGTTATGCATAAGATAATAAGCAGAAATGTTCCTGGAAATGATTGGCTTTTTATTCAAATTATGCTTACATTTAAGCTTCAAATTTTCATATCTTCCCACTAAATTTCATGAACAGAATTTATTTGGATCAAGTCTCAAAGAAGAGATATTTCAGTAACATTGTAATAGATTTACATCATTCTCATATAAAACACAAAACTACCATAATTGGGGTTCATTACTTTAGTTGTTGGATAATTCAAAATGCACAAAAAGAAACTTTCAAAGCTATTGAAAGTATTTTCAGCTGAGCAATATGAGAAAACTTGACTTCAGGATAGCCCTAAAAAATGCATTATCATACTTACGAAGGACAAGTGTGATGTATAAAATGGCAGGTTACGATAAAGCAATTTTATGAGCATATGAAATGCCATGCAATGAGGTATATACTAGGTTTTATTACTGGCAATATAATTATTATGGTACCAGAGGGAATTTAAAATACTTGATTTAAAATATTTTCAAGCTATCCAGAAAGTGACACAACTTTCATAAACCTCTTCAACTAAATACTACAAAAATAGTTTTATAGGGCTAAGCAGGGGTCAAAGACACAGAAACATGGATTAGTTCTTACATGGACTAGACTTAGAAAATGTGAGGTTAAGAAAAAGTTATGCAGCGATTCTAGAGAAAAAGTAATAGGAAAATCTAAGAGGATAAAACTCCACCAGATTATTCAAGGAAGATGATAAGATCCCATAAGAAAACCATGATTTAAGACTTTTTTGCCTATATATAAACCCTATATATTATGAATTATCTGTTTTAGTAGACATTTTTTGAAATGTGCATGCTTATCAGTATACATATTTGGACTTGTTCTTTCAAACACAATTATTTTCCATGAAAACAGTTCCAACGTTGTCTACAGTAGTAAAATCAAGCCGGCTAAAATTTGTCTGCCTCAATTCTGAAAACTTGACTATCTGATTTTACCAGTAGTTCATAACTCATGAACTCAAGGTGACACAGTAAGATACCTTACCCATCATAAAGGTTACAGGACTCTATACAGATCTTTCCCCTGCTGAAGCGGCGACAGGACAGGCACTGGTCTGGGCCGGGTCCCCAGCAGCCATCATTTGAACACAGATGATTGCACACCATCCCCTCTGCCGCTGTAAGACATACCCAAACACCACAGAAAAAGAAACAGAACATGTGTCAGAGCTCATCATCTTTCCAACGGCAGCGAAATGACTTTAAAGGAGTTAGTGTAAAGGAGACTTGTCACTGTTATAACTGCCAGCCCAATTCCCATGCCTCTGGCTTCTTCCATGTTGAGAATGCTGGTCACTATGTTTGTGTTAACATACCAGTTTTTGGTAAAACTGAGTCTTATCCAATTCAGTGACATGCTTCTACTCTACTTGGACTGAACCTACCTGGATATTAGACACATGTAAGAAAAAAAATCTTCAGCAAATGGCATTCATCCTTTCTATGGGGTTTTATAGATTAAATGATTGTGATTGTGTTATCTCTATATTTTGCTATGAGAGATGCTAAGTCCATGTTTGAAATTTATCACTTAGGGGTCACTCTTCTCTATTCTTTTAAACTGAATGTTATTTATATGATTATTTATGTTGAAAACATAACTTTATCGACAGGATATTGAATAAGATCTCCTAGAGAATTTAAATGCTGTTTTGGGATCTGAAAAGCTATATGAATTGTCTGAAACACAATCATGTGTTTTCTCTAAACTGTTAAGAATTCTCAAACAGATAAAACATCAGAATCTTCCTTACCTCCCCGTTAGTTAACAATTTACTCAATAATGGATGTAAGATTCATCAAATCTAATATAGAAGGCAATGTCAGGAAAATTAGTGAGATGGGACAGGATGATACTGAACATGTCAGTTTACTATAAACCAAGACCATATCTGGGATAGTCATGAAAATCAACTCCTTTCTAGGTCAAAAGTAATCTGCCTACATCTTGATTTTGAATAGTTTTAAAGTAGTATAACAAATCATCTAGATCATATTTTCTTTTCCCAATATCCGGAGGCTAAGAAGTTTCAAAATTAAACCCTGTAACATATTTTCTCAATGCCAACAGAATTAACAAGAACTTTTATAACTTAATAACTGCTTAAATAATCCAGCCCAGTTTAAGCCAGGAAAATGTAGGTAGGTATAGCAGTTTTCCTGAGTTATACATGACATTTGATGTTGCTATGGATTTGTAATCCTACTACAATAATAGTGTTGAAAGTGTTTGGATCATGAGGTCTCTAACTTATCATTGGGTTAATCCTCTGGTGTATTCATGAAGAATAGGTTATTAGGAGTTTCTATGCTCCCTCCCTCCTTTCTTCCTTTCTTTTTCCATGCCACTTTTTATTTTTCTGGGACTTCCATTCAGTGAGTAGCTTTGTTCCAGTACATGTTGCCTGCCATGAGTATTTCATGGTATACATTGCCATTTTCATAATCTGTTGAAGCACTTCCATTGAATTGTTTCCATTTTTAATACTGTAAATATTGCTGCTGTACAAACATATGATACATTGTGACTTCATTGGCATTAGTCAAAGTTCTCTAGAATTTTTTAAAAACTATGGTATAACTGATATCTGAATATATATGTATGTATGCATATATGTATGTATGTATATATATGTAGTTATGTAACTGTGTGACATATTCCTAATATAATATTATTTTATATAAAAATTGAGAAGCCTCACTATCTGCCATTTGTAAGCTGGCCACCTATGGAAGCCAGGATTCAGTTTCAGTCTGAATGAAAATACCTGAGATTTAAGAGAAACGATGATGCAGATTCTAATCCAAATGCAAAGGATAGATAAACAGCCCCACTAATAGCTTAAGTCTTAATCCAAGGGCAGGAACACATCAGTGCAGATCAGATTCCAGCAGTCAGGGAGATTGTGAATTCTTCCTTTCACCATCTTTTTATTCTATTCAGACCCTCAATGAACTTAATGAAGCCCATTCATGTTAAGGAGAGCAATCTGTTTTACTCTGTATTCCTGTTAAGACTGATCCATCCAGATATGCCCAGAAATATGTTTAGCCAAATATCTTGGCAATTTAATATCAAAAGATTTTTTTTATTGTTGTCTGTCGTGAGGCTTGAACTCTGGGCCTGGGTGCTGTCCCTCAGTTCATCAGCTCAAGGCTAGTGTTCTATCACTTGAGCCACAGCACCACTTCCAGTTTTCTAGTGGTTTATTGGAGATAAGAGTCTCCTGGACTTTCATGCCTGGGCTGGCTTTGAGCCGTGATCCTCAGATCTCAGCCTCCTGAGTAGCTAGGATTACAGGCATGAGCCACTGACAGCCAGCAAAGTTTATTATTTGCAAATGAATATCTAACATTTATAGAACTACTAATTGAAAAAAAGCATTATATTGTCTCAGTTAAATTATCTTTGCATACTTCTTAAAAATGTCTATTTTAAATAATATTTATTTCAGGTTCTACTTCATTGATCAGTAGCGGTATGTATCTATATATCTGTATATCTGTATCAATATCTATATTTAATTTGCCATCTATATAACTACTTATATAGATATAAACTTTTGTATTTTTACTTCAATTCATTTGTATTTTACTTTTGAAGACTATACCTTGTAGAAAGTATATAAATTGGTTTTATATTTAAATTAAATATGTAAATTTCTGTCTTTTACTAAATGTCAAAGTATTTATATCCAATATGACAATCTTGTTATTTTAAAAAAATTGTTTTGGTTCTGGTCATGAAATCAGGGCCTGAGCACGGTCCCTGGGCTTTTCAAAGGTGATTGCTCTACTACTTGAGCCACAACTCCACATCCAGCTTTTTTGGTGGTTAATTGGAAATAGAGTCTCACTGAATTTCCTGACGGGGCTGACTCTGAATCACGATCCTCAGATCTTAGCTTCCTGATGAGCTAGGATTACAGGTGTGAGGCACTGGTGCTGGCTTATTTTTATCCATTTTTTTCAATTTTTATGTTTATTCTCTTACTCATTTTCTTCTTCTCCTGCTATAATTTGGATGAACTGAGATGTCTTTTTTCTTTTTCCTTTTTCTTCTCCCTAATACTGAGGATTGAAATCGGGATCTCAGACTTGCCAATAGGCAAATTTCACCACTTAAGACACATTTTTAGTTCTTTAGTTAAACTTTTATTATTTCATTTAATCTATTTCTACATTTTGGACACATGAACTACATAACTCTTTGATCTGTATCCTTGGGGCTTGTAGTATACGTATTTTTCAGTAAACTTTGTATTCTGAGATAAGTGACCATCCATATGCAATTTTAAGTAATAACATGGAGATAACTTTGTTACATTTATCTTGTTTTATCTAGAACAACAGCATTGCTAGGATACTTGTACTGATGTAGTCAAGATAGAGAAAATGGTCGCCAGTGTGTTTCTACCTTAGCACATTTTTCTTTCCACTGCCTTGTCTCTTACCTTCATCTCCACTTTACCCATCCATTCTCTCTTAGACTGTGTTCCATTTCTATTGTGCTGTCATCTAAAATGCCTAGAAATAGATTCAGATATGTGTAACAGTCCAGGATTGAGATTTTTCCTCAGACTAAATGTCTAGAGCATCCTCCAAGGTATTATGCTTATTAGTAATCATTTTTATTTTCATTGCTAGTAGTTTTCTATGTATGAACCATCACAGTGTCTTAATCTATTGAAGGATATTTGCTTTTTCCCTATATTTTGGAAGTATTGTTGGAAGTATTAATTGCTGATAGAAATACTTGTGCCTATGTGTTTATGTCACTATAATTTTCATTTGGGTGATGGTATCATATTGAAAGTTGAATTTTTTTCTAAAAAATACTAAACTTTCCTAGAGTGACTGTACTACTTTATATTCCCACTGGTAATGAATGCATTAATTCAATTTTTCTATATTTTCTCCAGCACCTGATCTTGTTACTCTGTAGACATCCTAATAGGAATAATGATATCTTGTGGGGTTTTAATATGAATTTCAATAAAATTGTCAATAATGTTGAACCACTATTAAGGCATTTATTTTCCATTTGTAGAGATACTTCAGAAAATGGGTGTTCTTCATGCCTTTGCATGCTTTAGTTGTTTTTGCTAATAACTGTTGTGAGTTCATTATGGTGAATCTTCCTATGTATTCATATCAATGATTTCTCTTTCTATCTTTCTATTTGTCTTTCATCGATTTATCTAACTAGAAAATCTACTTTTTCTGAATCTGTAGTTTGGATTTTCATCCTTTAATAGAAAATTTTGCAGAACAAATGGTTTTATTTTTAGGAAAAGTTTCATTACATAGCTTAGGCTAGCCTCAGTTCTTAATCCTCTTCCTCAGCCTCCCAAGTGCTGCTACTACATCAGTGTCCACTACTCCTGGCTCTAACACTTTGTTTCCTGTTGTACTGTTTGTGGCTATGGGCCAAAGCCAGAGTTGTTCCCATGTGAAGCAAATGCTCTTCAACTAGGACATAGTCCTAGGTCCATAGATATGTTAGCTTTGATGATGTCAAATTATTAAGGTTTCTTTCTTTTGTAAATTATAGTTTTGATGCCACATCAAAATTTCCCTTACCTTTCCCTAGACTCTAGTACTCTCTCTTTCTCTCTCTCTCTCTTTCCTCTGTTCCTCCCTTTCTTTCCTTTTCTTCTTTCTTTCTTGCATTGCAGTTTGAGCTCAGGATTTTGCCATACTAGACATGTGTTCTATCACTGAGCTATAAATCTGATCTTTCCCTATGTTTTATTAATTAAAAAAATTAACACCGTATCGTTTTGCATCATATAATTAAGTCCAAAATTTACATTTAGTTAATGTTTGCATAAGGTATGAGATTTAGAGTAAGATTAATCATTTATTAGCCAGTGGATATTCACTTTCACTGGCTGTATTAGTTCTTTTTTCAATTTTAATTTATTTTTTATTGTGAAAATACTGTACAGAGGGGTTACAATTACATGGGCAAGATAATGAGTACATTTCTTATCAAGCATTGTAGCCTCCTCCTTTATTTCCCCTTCCCATCCCTTCCCATCCTCCCCCCACCCCTGGCTGTATTAGTTCTAAAAACTGCCTTCATCCACTGAATAGTTTTTACATGACAGTTACATATAAATTGAGCACATTGATCAACTACGGGATGTACATTGGGCATAACAATGGAACATGTATCAAATGTGGGCTCTTTCTAGGTTCTCTGTTGAGTGTTAGTGGTCTGCTTGTCTAAGCTTTCATTAGCATCAAGCATAACTATGCAGTCAGAACTTTACCACGTGTAGAATAGTACAAATGCTTGGATTTTCTGTTAGATACATTCACATCTATTGGAGAGAAAGGTTTTCGCTTCACCAAAATCCTACCTCCTTTCTCACTGTCTATTACCTCCTTGAGTCTTTATTCATGAGCCCAATACTAGAGAAATTTAGTTAAAGCAACAGTAGGAATGGAAGAAAAGCAGTAAAAATGAGGACCCAAACCCCTATCAATTCTTCTAGACCACTGGATGATGGACTTGGAGACAGCTGGAGTATTTTCTCCAAGGTGAAATCAACAAGTATCTATACATAGCATAAAACAAGAGACCAGAGAGACTACTTCTTTATAATTCTTAAAAGAAATCTTCAATCACCACCAAGCATCCAGCAGAATTCTGACCTTCTTGAGTGACAATCACGTGTGGAGCAGAAGGCTTACTGGCTTACTTAAGAGTTCTCAAGGCCATAATGAACCTCTCTAAAGAAACTTTAGCAATGTAGTTATTAAGAAACCTTTAACTTCTTCTCTGTTTTCTCTGGAAGCTATAAAATAGACTTTTTTCTTTATCTCCTCTGAACTGTATCTGCCTGTGAAATTTTTGGCGAGATAATAATGTGCTTAGTATTTCAACCTTTATAGAGAATATTGAACCTGCTTCCATTAAAAATGAGACACACTTAAAATAATGGATTTCACTACAGTACTACATGTGTGAAGGTAAATGGATTAACTCAACATTATTGAAATGGACTATCTATCTGTGGGTACAATAGCAGAAAAACATAGCCTCTCTTTTATTGTATTACAAGTATTCACATTTTCTATCACACATAGAAGCATAGATTTTGCTTGGAATATATTTGGAATACATTTGAAAATGTATCATTAATCAGTTTTTAAGGCTGAAAGTATTGTTCAATGGAGCAATACCTCAGGCTCTGTGATTAGACAGACATGGGCTTGAATCCTTACAGTTTTATGAGTCATGAAACTCTGGGAGATTAACTTACATGTTACACTTCTGTAAACTGAATAACTGCATCTCCTTTCAAGGTGATATTAAGACCTAATACTTATATGGTATTCAAAGTTCCTGATACATTCATAAGTACTCAACATATAGAATCACAATAAATTTGAAAACATAGAAAGATATCCATGTATTCATAAGCTGTTTTTTTTTTTGTTCTAGCAATGATACCCAGGCTCTTGTCCATTCTAGTCAAACACTCTTATCATTTGGGCTATGTGTTGACCATTCTCATTTTCTCCCCTTGGGTTTTTCAACATTGGTTTTAAGATAGGGTTTCACTATCTTTGCCCAAGTTATCCTCAGACTCTAGCTCCTTCTGCCTATGTTGCCCAAGTATTTAGGATTATAGGTATGCTCTACCATGCCTGGCTTAATTCTTCAGTACCTATTTTCTTTCTACTACAAACTGCTAAAAGATGAGGGAGAGTAAAAGCATGAAATAAAATATACAACTCTTAACTTATGGAACTTCCATCTAGTTGAAGAGGTGGATAATAAATAATCATACGTAGATAATTGTAATGTTGTAAGATTATATGATAGTGTTGTACAGGGAAAGACATGAGCCATTGTCCTCCCCCGTGAGGCTAACCCTAGGTTAGCCCTTGTAGAAGGAGAAATATGTCAGCTGAGGTGAGAAAGCTAATTAAAGTCCAGTGGACAGACAGAAATATGTTTTGGACCAGAGTCTAATAGGGAAAATAATAGATATGACAGAGCCCTTACTCAAAGGATTTCTCACAGACGCCAGGCTCAGAATGTTCTAGTACAAATCTAAGCTGCAGAATTATGGATCTCACATTACGATGTCTGTTAGCTTCAAAGGGTTAGCATTTCCACAATCTTGGTTGCTTAGGAAAAAGAAATTAGTTCTCAGAAGTTCCAAATCATAACGCCGGCTACTTCTTGGGAGTGCCCAGGCCACATTTGCCTGTGCCTTTCTATGATGTTTGTTCACCATTCTGGGGCTACGTGCCTTGCAGCAGCTCGACTCCATCTTCACCTCTCTATTTGCTTGGCTGTCCTCCCTCCATGTTTACATATGCCTTCACTTGGTGTTGCCTCTCTTTCTTCTTCTAAAGACACTGCTCCTTGGCTGATAGACCGCCCACATCTTACACACATCATTTTACCATGAAGAATTTAAATGCACCCTTAAATGACATCACCTTCACAAGTACCATGGGGCAAGACTGAAGGAGGTCATTAGGTTAGAGGGGCACAATACAAACATAATACTGAAATAAAGACCTTTGGAAATCACAACCCAATTTTTATATGATTAAGAATTTAGTTTTGTAACATTAAATTTCTGCAACTATGAATGTATAGGCAAGTCAGTTAAATTTTTGCCACTAGAGATATAAAACCTGAGGCTGGTAATAATGCTGGATTTTATTGACAAGAGAACCTCCAGGCCTTCAGAATTCCTTCAATAGGAGGAATGTTGTTTCTGAGGCTAACAAGCCACTGTAACTCCTTATATCTTTTTGCAAAAGGATACAGAGACTATTTTTGCAGCATCATTAATAATTATTGCATTGTGCTGATTCAAATACCATAAGAAAATCTTATGTTTTGTGGGGGGGAGTAAATTATAAAGAATGTATTGATATATTACTTCAGTGATTTCAAAAGAAAAACAGGAAATTGTAGCGGTATAATTAAGACTTTCTATTTTCTAATGACTTGGAGAATTGACTTCAGTATATTCTAAATTATGTACTTCATTGCTAAGGTTTAATGAAAACTGTAACAGAGTTCATTAATTTCTGAGTGAAGACAGGCTGCCAGGCCAAAGAATGATTCTTCTCACAAACCAGTCAGTATCTGGTTTGTGAGTGCTCATCAACCCCAAAGCTTAGGCTGGGATAAGAGTGTACAGTTAGAGATAAAAGGGTGAGAGATAGAGAAAGCAAGTCTCCTACCTTAGCAATAGTTTCTTAAAGGCAAGTCTTAATTTATAGTGTCAATTTGTTTTTTGTAACATACAAAATAGCAGAGGTGATTAAGATGGGAAGAAGGATTATACTGTGATTTCATAGGAACATATTCCTCATGATATATTGGAAAATAAAATGCTCAGTATGTTGTTGCTCTTGTGTTGGTCAGTACAGAGAAACAATCATTTCTATTACCTACTGATCTCCTCAATTAAATTCTGAAGACACAGTGCCTCATTGTAATATGGAATCACTTGGCCCAAGACCTCAGTTATTAAACATTAGTCATAGTTTTATATATCTTGCTTTTTCCTCTAGTTTCATGTACAAGAATAGATTTTTCTACTGCCAATTTCAGGAACATAAAACTTGAGATAAACATAAAAATGTATACAGACTCTCAATATATGTGATTCTGTAACTGTAGAATCAACCACAGATCAAAACTCCTATTAAGATTGCAATTGCTGCCAGGTGCTGTTCACTCACAACTGTAATCCTAATTACTCGGGAAGCTGAGACATGAGGATCACAGTTCAAAGCCAGCCTAAGCAGAAAAGTCCATGAGACTTTTGTCTCCAATTAGCCACCAGAAAACCAAAAGTTACCCTAAGGATTAAAGAGGTAAAGTGATAGCCTGGGATTATAGGTATGCCCGTCTTACTTGTTCAGTACATATTTTCTTTTACTGCAAACTGCTAAAAGTTGAGGCAGAGCAAAAACATGAAATAAAATGTACAACTCTTAACTTACGAAACTTTCCTCTAGCTGGAGAGATGGATAATAATCACATGTAGGGCTTTGGCAAAGAGGTCTGGGGAAATTACTCAAGTGATAGAACGCATGCCTAATAAACATTCCTGAGTTCAAATCACAGCTCAACAAAAATAAGTTATAATTAAGAAAGGAGAAAAGATGCATGATGTATTTGAAGAGCTTCTCAATAACAGATTTTTTAATCTACTTAAGATCTCAGGTGATCACTTTAAAATTTCTATTAATTTTCTACAATATACAATGCCCCTTGTTGTTTTATACCTACCACTAGTAGATATGCTTTTGTTTTTACAAATTTATAATCCACTACTTTAACAGAGTAGTGAACTTCTCTTCTCCCTTCTAAAGAAAACTCTCCCTAGTTTATTTCCTTTCCCATTATGAAGAAATTAAAAAATCCATAGATAAGTTTAATAGTGTATGTTATACCATATACTCTGCGTACATGTGAGTGAATAATGTAATTTATTTTAGCAGAGTTTTATAATAGCTATACAGGCAAGGTCCTTTCTTTTGATCTAGGCATGTAATGAGGCAAATACTATCACCAAATCTTTTTCACAAATTATAAACCTGAGTTTAACTAAGATCTAATAATAGAGATTTTCCCTTATATTAAAACAAAAGCTATTTGTTTCTCTACTATTGCTATGGTTTGAATGTTGTTTGAGCCTACTAAAATTTATGTTGTGGTTTATTTCCCTGATGTGATGATACTTAAAAGTGGTGATACCTTTAAAAGGTAGTGGGACTGTGGCTGCGTTTGAGTGATAGAAAGCCTGTCTAGCAGGAACAAGGCACTAGGTTCATTCTCTCACACCATGTGTGTATACACCTCCCCCACCCCCCACACACACACTGGGACCTTTAAAAGATGGAGTCATGTAAATGTAACTTGAATTATTTTATATTGTTCTCATTATTACCACTCTCATAATATGAATACTATTTCACAAAAGGTTATACTGTGCAATTATTTCCCAGAGCTAAAGAAAAAAATGAAAAGTGGAATTTGTGTGTAAATTAGGCGGCATAAAATGTGTCTTATATATTGCTATATTATCTTTCAGAAACACTGGATCAGTTTAGACTTGTCCTGAGCACTTGGTGTTAGGAATTTTTCCATCATTGTTACTGCATTGAAAATCCTAGTGGATATTGTTTATGCCACTGGTTTATTAGTAATCTGAAAGAAGAAAAAAAGGGTGAGTTTTAAATTTACATATTTTGAGTTGAATCTGAATGTCTTTTTATTGTTGAGTGATCATTTGTGTTTTTCTCTTTGAATTTATTTGTTTTATCCATCAACTTTGTCTATTTTCAGTGTTGGAGTTGTCTCTTTTCTTTGTGTATTTGAAAAGGCTCCTCAAAAGTTACATAAATTAATTCTGCACACACACATATAGTGAATAACTTTCTGCAGTTATCTGTGAGAAGCTACATGAGTTTCAATTCAACGCATCAGTTCATGAATATAGAGCATTTTCATCAGTGCCACCCCTTCCATCATTGTCTCCCATCTCTCCGATGTTACTCTTCCCTGAATTTCCACATTCACACATAAACACTCAATATTATGACTGTATTTGCCCATCATTTCTTGTCTTATGGGTAATTTTCAATGTGCTTGTGTGGTGTGCAAACATGTTATTTTTTCTGTTTTCTGTTTTTTATTTTGTTAATTTCTTGGTTCTTTTTTATAACTACATTAAAAACTATATAAAAATTTTTCCAGGCCCTGGTGGCTTGTAATCCTAGCTACTCAGGAGGCTGAGATCTGAGGATCACAGTATAAAGCAAGCCCAGGCAGGAAAGTCTGTGAGACTCTTATCTCCAATAAACCATTAGAAAACAGGAAGTGGTGATGTGGCTCAAGCGATACAGTGCTCGCCTTGAGCTGAAGAGCTGAGTCAGGACAGCTTCCAGGCCTGCCAGGAGTTCAAGCCCCACGACCAACAAAAAAAAAAAAAAAAGAAAGAAAAGCTAGAAGCTTTGATAGAACTTATAAAAATGTCCAATTGATTATAATATTGGTTCAACATAATTTAGTAAACACACTGGTTTGAGAAAAGCTCATAGTATATTGAACGTATTAAAAGCAGAACTTACTAAAAGTATATGATGTATATAATTTACATAGCAAATTATATGGTGTATTATGTCTATGGTTCTGTATACATTATGTATCTATGCACCAAAATGGCCTTTTCTTCATAGATACTTTTATTATTTTGATACCCAACAAGTAAAAGTACTGTTAATGTTGGAAAAACTGAAGTATTTCAATTTTGAAACATCAAAAATAAAATTAATTCTATCTTTTATGTTGGGTTTAAATATACATGTACAATTTTTTAAAGACATAAATCATGTAAGTTCAAATATAAGCTGGGTTTTGAAATAGTTGGTATGGTATTTATCTCTAAACTGCTTTATTGAAGTGTAAAAATTTATACTTAGTTCTTTTAAAAGAGCCCGACCTATTTTTTTTATTAATCTACCTTCAAACTTCCCTTGCCCAGCACTGCCATTTTGTTAGTAGGATAACCACATTGCAAAAGAGGCAGAAAGTGCTCTAGCTTTTCATGTCATATTGTTTTTCTGAGTCTCAGTCTTTTCAAATCACAAAGTCTGCTTTGAAACTTCTGACTTAAAAGAGTCAGTTTGCTGCAGCTTCTGTTACCCTTTATAGATCAGTGAAAAAAATGTCTTTTATTGTTATTATTTGAATTCCAAATTTACTGTTATAAATTAAGGGTTTTATGCTAGATAACCAATTCCAAGATTCGCATCAGTATGTTACTGTGACATGGAGGTAGACATACATGATTTTTTTGATTATGCATGCACTTTCTAAGTGGGTATTATTATATGTGGATTTCATGTGCAAATGCTTATACACACATATTGTGGGTGCACTTGTCTATTTTATTGAATGTATGTGTATACTCATGTGTATTGTGCAGATACCAAGAATTATTTACAGTGCATTCAAAAGGAAGCAAATATTTAAGTCTTCTCATCTTCAGAGAGTGCTTGAGATGATAATATTTTAACCATAGGTGTGCATTCATTACACGATCTTTGTAAATATCAGTAGGGTAATCTCCAAGGTCATGTGCATATTGTAATTATATTACTAAGAAAGCAGGCAAAAGATTTTACTAGAACCAATGTGATGTGAAACTGAAGTCCAAGTTTTAATAAATGGATTACATGCAATGTATATTTATCCTAAGATATTAACAATCAAAAATAAGAATCTTGATTTCACACTTTGGCACTATATAATTGTTTCTTTTATCCAGTCCATTTTCTTCCCTACACTGCAAAATCAAATCTAAGTGTATGGAAAAAAAATGTGTTCATGATCTGAAAAACAGCTAACCTCTATCCATGAAGCACAACACTGAAAGTTAAATATCATCTTAGACTTAGTTTACTACTGCTATTATTAGTATGTACTGTCTTTTGGTTTGAAACATTTCCAAGTCATAAAGAGGTATAGAACAATATATGATGAACTTTCCCCAATTTTATTTGTTTATATTTAATTTTTCTTTATTTTTGTCTTCCCATTTGTCTTTTTGTTCATCTCTAAAAGGATAAAAATATGAATATGAAGATTAGCAAATGTCTCATAAAAGAGTGCTTGACTATTTTGTTTTCCTTTATATATTGTTGTATGAACATAGTTGTCTTCTTGTCTGTGATATGTACCCTTACACTGCATTTCTGAATGAATGAAGTAGAAGCACGAACACATCACTTTGGTTCAGAGAAATAGTTATAGATCATGTTGAAATTCTACTGTGCTATGAACCATCCTACTTTGTAGCCTATACGCATACATAGAGAAGTGTGTGGTTAGAAGTTTCAGTACAGGAGAAAAATGAAACAAACTTTCTTTCAGGACTCATCAGTACATAAAAACAAGGAAACAATCCATACTAAATGAAAAGCAAAATTTCACTTAATATGAACATGCATATTTTATACATAATGAGATCTGATATTTCCTCATTCTATTCAGAAAAGAAGAAAGTGTAAAAATTTAAGTTCACTTAAAACAAAACTTCATGTTTTTATAGATTTATTTGGAAAATATTTTGAAGGATCAAAAGTAGCTAAAATGGGAGTTTTGTCCATAGCATATTTTATCAAAATTGTTAGCCTGAGCTGGCTTAAACTTTTACCACAATGAAGTGAGCTGTTGAACAGTAAATTAATTCACTGACTACTTAACGCAATAAACTTAAAAATTGTTGGCCTTGTAAGAGTTTATATCTTAAAAAATAATATTTATTTAACATACATACAAATCAAATAAATTATATATGCACACCTTCTTGTCTGTTTTGATGATAAGATCAAAGATATAAATTAGTTAACCTGAGAATAAAACTTTTCTTTGGGAATATGCCTTACAAGAACTTGACACACTGTGACCACAATAAAATATGCATTTGCAAGTGAATCATTTGAATTCTGAGTCACTGTATCTAATATTTACTATAAGTCAAAAAGTTACATGAATTGTACTAGAAACAGGATGTAGAAGGCAGTAAAACTCAAAAATAGAGGAGATTCAAATATTAACCCTTGAAGTATCAATAGATCATACAGAAATTATACATTCAAGTGCCCATGTTAACTTTGTTCCTTTTGTTATAAGATAGATGTGTTGAGGTAGGACAATCGTTACCAAGTGACAAAGAAAACGATATGCCTTGTCAAAAAGGAGCTTTACAATGGGGGGGGGGGAAGGGGGGGGAGGGGGAGGGGAGGATTGGGTGGGGGGGAGGGGGGAGGCTGGGAAGGGAGGTGAAGGGTAAACAAAGGAGGAGGCTGCAATGCTTGGTAAGAAATGTATGCATTATCTTGCCCATGTAATTGTAACCCCTCTGTACAGTATATTCACAAATAAAATAAAATTTAAAAAAATATAAAACCTGAAAAAAAAGAAAACGATATGCCTATATAAATACTTCTATAAAACAAAAGTACTTCTCAGTATATTTCTAGAACAGTGTTTCCACTCTTTAGAATAATTTGTCTATATTTTTCCTACCACTGCCATATGGAAAAATTCTGTTATTCTATCTTTTAGATCTTCTGAAACCAATGAGCAAATAGAATTCAATATGGTAGATTTCCACAAAGCCACCTAAGGAATTACCTGCCTGCCATTTAAACACTTAAATGCTTGGGTTTCCTTTAGATCTATCAAATCAAAATCTGCAAAGGAAGATTCCTAAGATTAGGCAAGATTTGCAGTCATACAAAAGGGTATAAGACCTTTTCCTCTCTATTTTTCTTTGTACTATCTCAGTAGTTACAAATACCACTCCATGACACAATTGGATATGGATACAAATGCTGACTTCCTGTTATTCCCAATTGTTGGGGCCAGTGTGGAATGGAACTCATTAAAGCTTCAGTGTTTTACATCTCCGGACAATGTACTTACTGCAGTTCTCAGCTTTTCTGTTATCCCGGATCACGATTCTTTGGTTGATGGTGCTGAAGAGCGTTGTCCAGTTGATGGTGTGATAGTAGCACAGATTGCTATTGTCAGTAATGTAGATGTTTCCTGCACTGATTTCCTTGAGGGACTGGAACTGCAGAGAGGTGATGCCTTGCTGCTTGAGGATAAGCAGTGACAGGCCACTAAGGAGGAGAAAGGGGAAAACAACTGTACTAAGTGGTTTCTGGCCATGATACAGTCTCCGGAGTCACCTGAGGGCGGTGTACCTCACTCTCAAAAGAATACTGATGGGCATAAACGGAAATCACATCAGTTAACCTTTGTGCAGATTCGCAGTATTTTGGTCTTTAAATGCCATGTACTAACAATTTTAGTAATAAGAATTATCAAAAGAAAAATGGATTTTTAAAGAATTGAGCATTGGCAATCTCTCTCTCTCTCTGTAATTGCCCACTATCTTACCCTATTGACTAAATGTTATGTGCTTCAACAACACAATCCTGTTCTAAGATTAGATAAATAATTATTGGATGATTATCTACTCAAAATAAAATATTAAATCCATGATAACTATATAATAGATTTGGACATGCTTTCAGAGAAATGATATTGCAAAAAATAAGATTTCACACTTAAATTATGCCTTAGATATCAAATATAATAGTTACAAGATTGAAAGTAAAGAAAATTGAAAAAAATAATTCAACTAAAATTTAAAAAATATTCAGAAGGCTTGGACAGCTACCTAAAACTCTAAAATTTCAGAACGACTACTTTATGCTAATCAATTATCTTTTCAGAGTTTGCTTTTATTTCAACATAGATTACATTTTTGGTAATTATTTTTTATTTTCTATTCTCTAATAATATGCTGAATATACTTCACATATCTCAATCAACTAATGAGCATTATTTTTCACTTTGGAGATCAAAAGTCCCTGTTGACTAATAATTTTAAATATGCTTTGCTGCTAACATTTAGAATTATTATTATTAATTAAAAAACATGTTGACTGAATGACAAACACTGAGATATTATTCATCTTCATTATTTTACTCCCATTGAAATACTCAGAATTGGTTAAAATATCAGTACATCTTGACTGGTTTATAGTATTTTATTCAATGGAGAATAAGAGCTGTGTATATACTCAATACATCATATCTTTCATTTCATATCCATTTAATAAGTTCCTTTCCCTTTACTTTTTGTGGTATTCTTTAATTAGTATGTAATAATTGTATCAAGTAATGGGTATCATTATGAAATTTTCATATATGTATTATTTATATTGACCATACTGACTCTCAGTGTCTTTATTTGTCCACTTTTTTCTCCTCCTTACTACCCTTCTGCACATGAGTCTACCTTATTTCACTTCATATGATGATAACTTTCCTGAAAATGAAATGACTCCATTCTTCTCAATGACTGAATAATAGTGCAAATATACCAGATCATATTTATCCATTCATTTGTTTATGGATACAAAGACTGATTCCATACAAAGCTATTTTGAATAGTGATGCAATAAACTTGTGTCTCAGGTATCTCTGCTCTATGCTGTCTTTGATTTAAGTATATATCCAGAAGTAGTATAGCTGGATCAGATGATAGTTATAGTCTTATTTTTTGAGGAGACTATACAACAATGTCCATAGAGGCTGCACTAATTACATTCCCACCAACAGTACATTAGGGTTCCCCCTGCCATTTTCACCAGACCTTGTTTTTGTTTTCTTAGGTTAGCTATTTTGACTGGAATAAACTAGAGTCTCAATACAGGTTTGATTTGTTTTCCTTGAAGGCTAAGGCTGATGAAGTTTTTCATGCTTATTAACTATTAGTAATTTTATTTTTTTCTTTTTCGCCAGTCCTAAGGCTTTAACTGTGGGCTTAGGCACTGTTCCTGAGCTTCTTTTGCTCAAGGAGAGTGCTGTACCAGTTGAGCCACAGAACCACTTCCAGCTTTTTCAGTAGTTTATTGACGATAAGAGTCTGACCGAGTTTTCTGACCTGGCTGGCTTTAAACTGGGATCCTCAGATCTCAGCCTCACCCAGCTTTAACACTTTAACACAGGTGTATCTCTTTTACATTTTAATAGTAAAATTCAAGGTAGCATTTTTTTTTGCATTTTTAAAAATCTTCAAGTGTTTGTACAAAGGAGTTGCCACTTATGAATACAGTATATCTTGATCAAAGTCAAGGTGGTTTTAAAAAAGTAAAATATTAATATAACATTTAATCATAGGATTAATTCTGCAATTCTCAGATCTAATCATATTAAATATTAAATTTATATAACTAAACTGATTTTCTTTTAGAAATAAGAACTTGATACAGATACAATTTGAGATAAAAATGATGGCTTAATAAAGACTTAGCCTGTGATTTTAAAATAATTAAACTTGATAACAGTGTCTGTCTCAGCTCCAAATACTTTAGTCATTTATGAATCAGAACTGCATATACAGTGGCTGACCAATCTTGGAAATGTGTCCTCCATGTTGCATGGTTCCAATGACAGCACCAGAGTTAGCCTCCTGTTCAAAAAGCATTTGTAACTCACAAACCTAAGACACTGTCAAGTCATCCAAATCTGCCTTGGAGATACAATAAGATCAGAAAGAAGGTTGGATTTAATGCCTCATATCATGTGTTTCATATCTACAAAACATTAAGTAATATAATCTATACCATTAAAAAAACTATGAATTCTGTGTCATTTGCACAATCACTTGGCATATTTTCATAGAGATTATCTTTAGAATTAAAGTTGAAAACATATTTCTAGGTTCAATTGAGGAGTAAGAATATGGCTTCAATTTACATACGATGTTACTGTTGAAATTTGTGACTTCCAGCTTAAACCATATGCACTTACCTATATAATACTCTGCCACCGATGGTCACAAGGTTGGAAAAAACACTGAAATCAGTCATGTTTGGAGGCCATGACTGTATGTTTAAGAAACCTGCAAGTGATAAGGGTTAAAGTCATTCAGAATATCATTATTTTAGAAACAAGTGCTGTCCATTCTTCAAATACGACAAACATGGATGAAAGGGTGAGAAATAAAGGGTCAGGAATGTTTCTTATTTTGAAGTAGTTTTTCATTTTTCTTCCCCAACACTGAATATACTTCCCCAAGTTTCTTGGCTAAATAATAAACAACATCAAAATTATGACCATTAAGAATTCACATGTTGGGCTGGGAAGTTGGCTCAGTGGTAGAGCACTTGTCTTGCATGCCTGAGGCCCTGGGCTCAATTCCTCAGCACCACATAAGCAAAAAGAAAAAAGCTGGAAGTGGCGCTGTGGCTCAAGTGGTAGAGCGCTAGCCTTGAGCTGAAGAGCTGAGGGACAGCGCCCAGGCCCAGAGTTCAGGCCCCACGACCGGATCCAAAACAAAAACAAAAAAAAAAAAAGAATTCACATGTTTCAGACTTAAAGAATTATAAAACTATGTATGTCAAAATATTTCCATAATGAAGTTTAATTTCTCTTAGTTGGTGCAAAGAAAGTAGTATAGCTAAAGAGAAAATGCAAATTTTTTCATGTGTAAAGGCCTATCATCTCATCTCTTTGTTTAGGATGTTGATACCTACCTTCCATTTTAAACTACTTTTATATATTTATAACATCCTTCATTACACTTAAAGTTCTTTGATGGTAAATCTCTGCCTGATTCATGCCTATGAACTCCATAATATATATTATAAAAGCATGAAGGATAATAAATGTTCAATAAATGTGTGATACACATGTGCTGCATGGTACCCATGTTCAATAGTATCTCTATAGAGAGTAATTATTTTAAATGGGTTGAAAGATCATTTAACACTCACCTAAAAAGTGGTAACAATATTTCAAGACTTTATTTTTGTAATTCCACAGGCACTCAAAATGTGCACAAAAGTCACCATTATTCAAAATGACAGTTTTTCACAAACTAGAATTTCCTCTGAAAATGAGTCACGATCCCAATATTATAACAATGCTTTTAAGGACACACCAGATTGTAGTTATAGTATAATATTTACATGATAAGTAGTACCTGTTATCTCTCTGACTGTCCGAAATACATTCAGCTTCTCTGGGTCTATAGCTTCAATCGCATTGTAAGGGTCCCTAGAAAGTGAAGAAAGAGGCAGCTAAATTTATTTTGAAATCCTGTACAGAGGGGTTACAGTTACATGAGCATGGTAATGAGTAAGTTCATTTTCAACATAGTGTTTTGTACATCTCATTTTTACAATGGTCCCACCTGTATCCCTATTTGAACATTTTGTTTTTTCCCTTCCCCTCCCCAAATTATAATGACATCAAATACAGTGAAAACAGGGGTTATACTGTGCAGGAGGAACATACAAAGCAACAAAATAAATCACAAGGTACCTTATAAATATATTAGAAACAATAGCAAGAAAGAAAAAAACCCACTTGTGTCCTTATCTTGGGGTTCATTTTACTTAACTTCATTTATCTGGTCATATGTACATAGCTTTGACCTTTTCTACTTGTCCCAGATATATGCTAGTTATTGCAAATAAGGGAAACCATGGGACCTATGTTTCTTTGCACCGGGCTCACTTCATTTAATATAATTTTTTCCAAGTCTTTCCATTTCCTAACAAATGGGGCAATGTCATTCTTTCTGATGGAGGCGTAGAATTCCATTGTATAAACATACCACATTTTCTTGATCCATTCATCTACTGAGGGGCATCTGGTTTGGTTAACTTAGCCATGGTAAATAATGCTACAATAAACACAGTTGTGCTGGTAGCTTTAGTATGGTCTTGTTTGTGATCATTTGGGTAAATGCCCACAAGTGGGATTGCTGGGTCATAGGGGAGCTCTATGTGGAGTCTTTTGAGGAACCTCCATACTGCTCTCCAAAGTGGTTGAACAAGTTTACACTCCCACCAACAATGCAGTAAGGTTCCCTTCTGTCACATCCCCTCCAGCATCTGTTGTTGTTAGAGTTCTTGATTATAGATAGTCATTCTAACTGGGGTGAGGTAGAATCTCAATGTTGTTTTGATTTGCATTTCTTTTATGGCTAGAGAGGTTGAGCATTTCTTCAAGTGTCTATTGGCCATTCTTATTTCCTCTTCAGAGAAGTTTCTCTTTAAGTCTTTAGCCCAGTTATTTATTGGGCAGTTGTTTCTTTGAGGATTTGTTATTGGGGGATTTAATTTTTTGAGTTCCAAGTATATTTTAGATATGAGACTCTTGTCCGTTGTTTGGCTAGTGAAGATCTTCTCCCAATCCATGGGCTTTCTATTGATCTTGCTAGCTATGTCCTTTGCCATGCAGAAGCTCTGCAGCTTCATGCAATCCCATTTATCCAAACTTTCTTAGATTTGTTATGTTTGTGGGTCTCTATTATGGAAATTTCAGCCTGTGAGAAGGAGATTCATCAAAGAAAGAGAACTATGGACCCATTTCTTTTTTTGGGAAGGGGTGTCCGGTCATGGGGCCTGAACTCTGTGCCTGGCGCGGTCCCTCAGCTCTTCAGCTCAAGGCTAGCACTCTACAACTTGAGCCACAGCCCCACTTCCAGCTTTTTTTTCTTTTTGCTTATGTGATGCTGAGGAATCGAACCCAGGGCCTCAGGCATGCAAGGCAAGCGCTCTACCACTGAGCCACCTTCCCAGCCCTATAGACCCATTTCTTTGATGAACATCAATGCAAAACTTCTCAACAAAATTTTGGCCAGTCGACTTCAACAATTCATCCAAAAAAATCATACATCATGATCAAACAGGATTCATTTCAGTGATGCAAAGCTGGTTCAATATACAAATCAATTAATATAATTCATCACATCAACAGGAGCAAGGATAAGAACCACATGGTTATCTCATGGTTATCTCAATAGATGCTGGAAAAGCTTTGACAAGATCCAACACCACTTTATGATGAAGGCTCTGGAAAAATTAGGAATCCATGGAACATTCCTCAATACAATAAAGGTTGTGTATGTCAAACCTACAGCCAGCATTATACTTAATGATGAAAAACTAAAACCATTTCCTCTAAACTCAGGAATAAAACAAGGATGTCCACTCTCTTCACTTCTCTTCAATTTAGTATTAGAATTCCTAGCTACAGCAATAAGACAAGATGCAAATATAAAGGGGATTCCAATTGGGAAAGATGAAGTAAAACTCTCCCTCTTTGCAGATGACATGATCTTGTATTTAAGGAATCCCATGGACTCCACTCCCAAATTACTCGAGCTGATTTGAAACTTTGGCAAAGTAGCAGGGCACAAAATTAACCCTCAAATGGGCTGGGAAGGTGACTCAGTGGTAGAGTGCTTGCCTTGCATGCCTAAGGCCCTGGGTTCGATTCCTCAGCACCACATAAGCAAAAAGAAAAAAGCCGGAAGTGGCGTTGTGGCTCAAGTGGTAGAGTGCTAGCCTTGAGCTGAAGAGCTGAGGGACAGCGCCAGGCCCAGAGTTCAGGCCCCACGATCGGACCCCCCCCCCAAAAAAAATTAACCCTCAATAATCAATGGCTTTTCTGCATGCCAACAATGAAATCAGGAAAGCAACTCCTCTAGGAATTAACAACTTAAGAAGTGAAAGCTTTACAATGTCGGAGTGGGGAGGGAGGGGGGTATGATTGGGTGGGGGGGAGGGGGGAGGTTGGGAAGGGAGGTGAAGGGTAAACAAAGGAGGAGGCTGCAATGCTTGGTAAGAAATGTACGCATTATCCTGCCAATGTAATTGTAACCCCTCTGTACAGTATGTTCTCAAATAAAATAAAATTAAAAAAAAAAAATAAGTGAAAACTTTAAAGACCTGAAAAAGGAAATTAAAGCAGAACTTAGAAAGTGGAAAAACCTCCCATGCTCTGGATTGGAAGGATCAACATCGTAAAAATGGTAATACTTCCCAAGGCTATTTACAAATTCAATGTGATACCTATCAATATTCCAACCTCATTCTTCAAGGAAATAGAAGAGGCAATCCAAAAATTCATATGGAACAATAAAAGACCCCGAACAGCATTAACGATCCTTAACAGAAAGAACAGTGCTGGAAGAATATCAATACCAACTTTCAAACTCTACTACAAAGCCATAGGAATTAAAACAGCTTGGTACTGGCACAAGAACAGACCTCAGGACCAATGGAATAGAATTGAAAACCCCCAAAATCAACCCACAGCTCTATAGCCACCTAATCTTCGATAAGGGAGCTAAAAAAAAAATAGAATGAAAGAAAGACAGCCTCTTCAGTAAAAAGTGCTCGCAAAATTGGTTAATCACCTGTAGAAAACTAAAGCTAGATCCTTATATATCACCCTGCACCAGAACCAACTCCAAATGGATCAAAGACCTCAGAGTCAAAGCAGACACCCTGAAAACATTACAGGACAGGATAGGAGGCAGCTAAATTTAAATGATGACCAAGGAGTGAAAAAGTAAGAAATACAAGAGTAGTTAACTGCAATTCAATTCAATTTTAATTTTCATAAGAAAGTTAGCAATGTGTTGTCTAACATCCTAGACAAGATGAGGAAAGGGATTAACAGATGCTTTTAGATTTGTTTTTAATGACCCAGATTTTGGATTCTTCATCAAATAGTATATCTATAGGGAATTCAGTTTCACCTCTCAAGAATAAAGCTTCAAAGTTAGAAAGTCCAAGTCTGAAACATTTAATTTTCATTTGATTCTGAAACATAAATTATTTTTTGTTTGTTTTGTTTTCTCTCAGCATTAGTGCTTGAACTCAGAGTCACACATTCTTGCTCAGCATTTTTGTTCAGGATTAGTGCTTTACTATCTGACCCATGTTTCTAGTTTTAGCTCTTTGCTGGTTCATTGGCTATAAGAGAATTGTAGATTTCTCAGCTGGGGCTGGTTTTGAAATGTGATCTTCAGCTCTCATCCTACAGAGTGACTAGGATTATAGGCCTGAGCCACAGTGTCCAGATAAAAAACCCATTCTTAATTGAGAAAAATGTCATTTGGAACTAAATTATATCACAGGGAGTAACATTGCCATTTGGGCTTCTCAAAGCTAATACCATCTGTGATTTATGACAACAGGTATATCAGACACAAGTTAAATCAGTTTGTTTTTAGTTGTGTATTTTTGAATTTTCTTAAAAGTGCAAATTATTCCTCATAAAGCTTATGGAGAACTATTTTCTTGCTAATTTGCTTGTATCTTTCTCTTTGATTTATAACATAAGGTATGTTACTTTCATTGAATATTATGATTACCCTGTCATTGTGTTTGGTAATCAAAAATAAAGCTCTACAGAAAGAGAGTGAAATGTTTTCACTAATCCATGAGAAATTATTTTTTTATTACCCATGTTCCATTGTCTCTGATCATTGCAGCCTATAGTCAAATAAAACTTTTCTTGCTGAAATACGGATGTGGTAAGCTTTGATGATTGCAAGCACAACACATGACTGGTGTCAGAAACCACAAAACAAGAAAAGATAGGTTTCTACTAATTAACCCTAAACTTCAAACTCTAAGCTTTGCCTATGCTTCTCATTCTAAATAAGGAAATGAGAAACTATTTTTATTTTTGGAAATGAAACTACTATGCCAAAACCCAAATATGCAAATTAACTTCCATTAGCTTTCTTATATATTAGCATTTTAATTGATAAATTACCAGGCCATTTACTTTTTGCAAAATCTTGTTTTCTGAAAAGAATATATTCAATTATGATTGCTTTTTGTTTTTGTTAAAATGTGTCAACTATTTTAATAGGCCTTACAAATGCTTTTAAAAACTTGTTAGTAATATTTTCAGGTTAATAGCAATTAATGAGTTAAAGTCATGTTTTTGACTTACTAAACTTTTCCTGTTTGCTATACCCTCTATTGTTTAAAACTTCCCTATAAATCTTTCTCTCTTTCTTGGGACTGCACACACACCCACACCCACACCCACACCCACACCCACCCACCCACCCACACCCACCCACCCACACACACACACACACACACACACACACACACACACACACATGTTTACCTGCAGTTATAGAAAAATGTCTATGTCTATTGAATTGACTTTACGGTTACAATTTCCCGAGATAAAAATGAGTCATTATAACTCTCTTGCTGGCATAAGAGCAAGAATTAGGGCTGTACTCTTGTTTCACAACATATGTTTTATATATATATATATATATATATATATATATATATATACACATACATACATATAAAGATACACATATGTACAAGACATGAGAAACAATAATGTTAGCTATAATTCTAAATTTCCAAACTTAAGTGCTGTGATTAAGGACAGATAAACATCTAAACTAGGGTGTATGATTTAGGGTACAAGAAAATTTTGCCTCTATTTGATTTCTAAGATAGTCTAAAAATAATATGTGTGGCAAAATTTTCTATGCTATAAACTAGACAGTTAGGAGAATTTCTTTTTGCATTGACTGTTCTACATGTTTTGTCTTTATTGTTCTTCCTTATCTCTCTCTCTCAACCTTCCCTTTCCTTCCTTCTCCTTCTCTGATAACACTTTTCTTTTTTCTACCATTGATTAAGATTTTATAATATTCAAGTACTGGGAAGAATAATTCATAATATTTTTATCGTTGATTGCCATTACTATCAATGTAAAATGTACTTATTATTAAATCTGTCCAAGAAAACAGATAAATTGTTCAATAAATCTGTGATTGAGTGTCTAACAAGAATGGAGCCATTTGACTCAAGGAAGGTTGTCTATCCTGGAGCTGCAAAGATCCAGTCTTGTCTGGATCAAACCACCCTGTACAACATTTAATGCTTATTTTCTCAGTCTAATTTTAAGATAAGTTTTTTTTAAAAAAAGGTAAGCTTTGTAAACTTTCTATTTCAAGTGAAATTGTCTTGGTTCCATATCATTTTTGGTACTTGTGTGAAATAGAAAGACATTTTTTTCTTAAAAGTCTAAATAATGTAAAGCTTTATAATATTCTTCTGATGAATGTGCAATGCACATTCATTTTTACACATTGTATAAAAACGGTTTTACCCCATGGAGTAGTCATTACCATTTGTTTTATATTTGTTTATTAAACAAAACCCTCCTCTCAGCAGCAGACAAATATATGACTATATAAGCATTTCCTTTAACAT
The DNA here is from genome assembly GCF_024711535.1 of Dipodomys merriami. Lineage (NCBI taxonomy): Eukaryota > Metazoa > Chordata > Mammalia > Rodentia > Heteromyidae > Dipodomys > Dipodomys merriami. The sequence continues at coordinate 22,849,884 of NW_027202270.1, read as the reverse complement.
GTATTTAGATTTCGAAAACAGTTTAATGAAGAACTAAGACAAAAGCAACTATGTGACACTTCACTGGGTTGAACTTTTCCAAATCTTCTGACCCATATTTTAGTGCTAAAACATTTAACCATTAGCAGGTGGCTTTGATAATCTTTCAATCATGAAAATCTTGTAAAAGTTCTCCATGGGGAATGTAATGCTCTAAGAAAGTGGAGGCATTTGAGGGTATCTCCTTTGTAATAGTGATTGGGATTGATGCATAGTCTTTCTATAATAACCTGAAACCAAGGTTGCTAGATGTCTCTTTCAGCAAAGCATTGCCTCTCCTTAAAACACTTGAAAAAATATATATACACAACTTGGGACTTCCTAGGTGTAAGCCTGAATCTTGGCCATGCTTTCTGTGCAGTGCCCTAGGAATATTGCTCCACTTTCAATGAAAGTTATTTCCTTCCTTTTTTTATGCAACAACATGCCTGGTTATTGTTTTCAATTCTAAAGGTCAGCTGTCTCTCTGCTCTTTATTTCCTGTATTTCTTACACAAAATGACTTCTAATTCTGTATCTCATAAGTCTGGTTTTTCACCATAAATGGAAGCTGAGCATTTTCTTATCAATACCTGTGTTATTATATATCATGTTTCTCTTGATTCTTCTTCAAACTCCAACTATAGAATTATGAGTCTTTAAAAAATAATTATGTAGGCAGTAGCCTAAAATTCCTATAGATTTCATTTCAGAGTTGAAGAAGTATGAAATGCTTTCACATATATAGAGTTATATATATATATGTACATATGTATAACACTCACACAATCACACATATAGATACACCATAGATGTATATATATATATATATATATATATATATATATATATATATATATATGAAAAAGTGGCATTGGACTAACAAAGATGAAACTTACTTTTTTAATGTAAATCATAACAATATGACTGCAAGTTGTTTGCTATTCAGAAATGGATCCCATATTCACATGAAAGCAGGAAACATGATTCAAGCAATTATGTTTTATTTTTGTATTTTTCAGAAGACATTGCTAACAGATGGTGTTTAATAATGTTATATTTAGCTGAAAATAATTAAATTGAGATATAGTTTATGAAGTACTTATATTCATGAAAGTCTATGAATATACCTAAATTATAACACAGTCTACTACCCAGTGAACCAAGCAGACTAAGAAAGCAACAGTCACTGTGGACTATGCTAAAGTAAACTGGAGAGGTCCCATTTCAAAATGGCTACTCTTCCACATCTCCAATAGATAAGTACCATATAAAATATGGGATAACAATTACCAAGTTTGAAAATAAAGTTAAAAGTATTATTATTATTATTATTGTTGTTGTTGTTGTTGTTGTTGTTGTTGTTGTTGTTGTTCTGAAGAATGAACTCAGGGCATTTAACTTTGCCTGAGCTGACCTTGAACTTCAATTCTCCTACCTCCTCCTTTTTAAGGAGCTGGGATTACGAATGTGTATCACCAAATAGTATAATATATATTATAGTTTACTATTATAGCATCTGACATAGACCACATTAAGCCATATTTTAATGTAAAGAGACATTTTACACAATAATACAAGCAATAATTTACTTGAATGAAAGGAAATACTTGGTTCATTATTCTTATTGCTCTTTTTTGACATAGGTATTCATAATGTGTAAAATTATTTTTCTCCTAGAAAGATGTGATATATGTTTTGAGTAAGACTTTGAATTGAAATGTGAGTTTTATTCTTTATTTGTAGCCTGTAGCACTAATATTAAAAGATCACATAGTGATAGAGACAAATAGATAAAAAAATATAGTGAAAATATTGATGTTTTTATTACAACTGAAAAAATACAAACTCTGTTGCTTTTTTTAGTTGAAATGGGTGCATAGTCATTTCATAGAGGAGCCCTGATAATGAACCAATTTGTATTTCTAAAATGAAATACATTAATAGCTCCCTGGTAGTATGCCTAACTTCCCAACTTAAGAATAATGACCATAAAATCCATTTGGACAAAGATAATAGTTGAAAGAAATGCAAGAGCATTTCAATTTTGCTTCCTATCAGATTACTTTGTTTCATGTGAGTTTTTTTAAGAGCATTAATTTATTTTATCGATCTTTAGCCAATTGCAAATTTGAAAGAAGCCTCCCGATTTATGAATTATTATGGTTTTCCTAATCTCTCCAATAATAAATCAAGATTATGGATTTTTGGGGTCTGCCTTCATATACATTTGAACTGATATACAAGTTTATATTGGTGTACCTCAATAGTCACCAAACAGAAACTTGAGTCACCTTCCAACAGTGGGGTTTCCCATCACTGCTGGATTCCTTGTTGGCAAAAAGGCCTCAGGGTAGGTAAAACTTTTCTGGATCAAGGAAAACCAGACAATGCGAAGGCCCCTCTGCAGTTTAGTCTACATCTTTACAACATATTTTCACACACAGTTTGAACACTGACCCATGAATCCCGGTGACCAGGAAGATCAGATTCCCGTTGATCTTCGTGCAGTTTATGAACTTGTCGATGTTACTGGAATCCACAGTCTGAGCAGACATCAGTGACCCAGTACCAATGCCATCACAAGCTGCAGAAATAAGACTTAGTCAGGGGGATAGAAATCTTTCTTTTGATCAAGCAAACTATTACCATCTTGTTATAAAGAACAGCATTTTATTATAAAAATAAAAAAATATGTTTTTCTGGAAAATTTTTTTATTTTGGGTGCTGGGGATTAAACACAGGGCCTTACACATGCTAGGTCAAGTGCTCTAACATGGCATAATCTCCCTAGATCTTTAGAATTGTTCTCTCTTCAGCAATGAAACTGCTGAGTCTGCTCCAGTATCTTTCTATAGTTTAATGAGTATGGATATTTGAGAAAGATCGGGGAGAATGATGGGAGGGAGTGACATTGATCAACATACATTCTATTCATTATCTGACTTGTGGAATTGAAACACTGTTGTGGGATTACTTAAAATGAAATTTTAAAAGTACATTTTAACTGGGCACACAGTGGTTTACACCTGTAATCCTGCTCTGGAAATTGAAATCTAGAAGATCACAGTTTGAAGTCAGTCCAGGCTGAGAAGTGTGTAGGATGATATTTCTGAAAAAAAAAATCAAAAACTAACAAAATGTCAAGCTGGAGGGATAGTTGCAGTGGTAAGAGTACCAGCTGAGAATGCCATCTAGGCAAGGGTCAGGACCTGAGTTCAAACTCTGACAATAGCTAAGGACCCAGCATATATAAACAATGTATGTCCATAGCTAACATATATATATATATATATATATATATATATATATAATCAATTTTTCCCTATCAGATATAACTACCTGTTTTCCAATCCATTCTAAAATAATATCATTGGTAATATTTTTCAACACTAGTCACTTTAGTAAAATAATTCCTGTTGTACTAGTGGCTTTTAATCTTTAATTTGAAAAAAAAGTTGGTGTAATGAAGAATATATGTTAAACAAAGAAGTCCATTCAAATTTTTATATTTAAGTTCAATATGCCTTCTGAAGGCTCTACTTTAAAGTTGAAGTACATTTGTCCTCTCACTGCAAAATACTAAAACCAGCTATTGTGCATCTGCGCATGCACATGTGTAGAGAGACAAGGAGGAAGAGAAGGAAGGAAACAGAACAAAGAAGGGATAAACAGAAGGCGTGAACAGGAGAGAGGTAGAAGGAGAAAAGACAGGAGAAAGAAAGTGAGAAGAAAGGGGGAGATAAGGGAAAATAAGCTAGAGAGAGAGAGAAAGGTTGTAGTCTAACAGTGTGAATTCTCCCCTATTTAAAGTATCCCTGAGAACTTGGAGATTTCAACTATACTTTTGTGCAGCCTAATTTAAGTTTTATTGTGGTGAAGAATTTGAACACTCAGAGCTGGAAGGAATTTCGTCCTCTATAAATTTCTATCACTTGAATTATCTGCATCATTTATTTAACAGTTCTGGTAAACTTCGTTGTCATTTCACATACCTTTAAAATACACTTTAAGACCTAAAGAGCAAATGCCATTGCCTACCTGTCCCTTTGTATCCTTTATATGCTTAGCAAACCATGCTGTACACAGTGTGCTGTGACCCTAAAATAATCATCTGGATTAGTGATTGTTGGTTTGTACAGGATTTCTAATAGTTTTTTTCTGATTTTGTTGTAAAGATGCTGTACAGAGGGGTTACAGTAACATGAGTACGGCAATGAGTACATTTCTTGTCGAGTATTGTCACCCTTCCCTTGTTGTTCTCCTACGAACCCTTCCCTCCACTACCCCCCTTCCCTCTCCCTCTCCAACCAGAAATTGTAAAGTTCATTTCCAGTATACTGTCTTGCGGGTATCATAAGATAAAATGCAAGACTGGGATGTTATTCAGTGGTAGAGTATTTGCCCAACATGCATGCGGCTCTAGGTTTGGTCCTCTTACCTGAAGCACAATAAACAAAAATAAACTTCAACTTGATCCCTGAATTCCTATCAAAATTAATTTTGAAATTACTTTTTTATTTGCTAATTTAATTGACATAATTCAAAACCAGTAATTAAGCTGGGTAGCTGACATTTTAGACAGTTACACTGTCATGGAAAGTGAGCTTGCATGTGTGAAGTGAATTTGGTTTGGGATTACTCTCAGATTCTAACTTAATTGGCCTAATAAAGGTAAACAAAAGACTTTAGGATATGCAACTGTTCTGACCAAAATATCTTGAATTATCACTTACCTTTGGGGCAGATATCAGTGCAAGGTTTACACATTTTAATCCCATTTTCTTCTACTTCCATCTTGGAACTAGGGCAGGCACGCACACAAGAACTGGAATCTACCACAAAGTTATCTGAATGAAGAAAGGTAAAATAAGCAATCATGTTGCATTCAGCCATCAAGTTTGGGGCTTGGAAATGCTTAGCATCACTGATAGTTTGTATAAAAGACATACTCCTTCCTCAGATATCTCAGTGTGAAACATTATCTACCCCCTCCCCCTATATCCCACATTCAAATCCAAGTGCAGCTCCTGTTAACAGCAGCCAGGACTTGCTTGGCTACTACTGCACAGCTTCAATTGCCCCCAAGACAGAGTGGATTTCTTTTATAGACTTTGGAAACTATATGACATTTAGTTTGTGTTTCTCCGTTGTTCCACTTCATTTCATGTCATGATGCAAGCTGGAAGTCTATATATATTTCAAGTTCATGAAGCACAAATGTAGCTTAAGTTAAACTGCTTTGGATCAAGTGCGTGCACTCCATATCCAAGAGAAAATGTTTAGAATGTGGGCTGTGTTTCAATGCAGTGACACAGATGCTTTGTCACATTTTTTTTTCATGAAGGAACAAAGTGAAATTGGAAAAAAGTAGTACTTTAGGAAAGGTATGCCAATCATACAAAGAGCATCTTACTACTTAAACTCTGGTGAAATGTTTAGGGGACTAGTGATTTGTGGTATGTCAAGACATTCTGTACAAAAGTAAACACTAATTATTTCATCAAAATCTTCTACAATAACCGGAAAACATGACACCTGCCAGGCTGCTTTAGATTTGAAGGCGACAGACTCTTTGCTCAGGTAGTGTGCTCTATATGCAATGGTATGAAAGGTTTCCAGACATGAGTGGCACCCACAGTAGGAAACACATTACACAGACAATTCTGCTATGTGGGCCAGAAAACTCAAGAGACTCTGATAATGGAACTATCTGTGGGGATCGTATATAACACAGAGAGTTATGGCAAATTCCAACTGCAAAAATTTTAACAGACATCTCTCAAGTGCCTAGGTTAAAACATACCATCTATCACATAGGATTGTACATCATTTAACCAATACTTTTCTTGGTCCTGGTAGAGATGAATAGGACTAACCACAAGTCCGGGAGTGACCTTTCAGCTAGAACTGCTTATCATTAACAAGGTATTGTTAGAGTCATAAATTCATAATATTAGGTAGAATCATCAATAACCTATTGAAGAATCGAAGCAATAGATTAAGGATCGGATATGAACAAAGGAAGAGGCACAGTAGACTACCACTGCATAAGCAGGTGGCTCACAATTCACACCACCGACCCCAGTGTTGGCATCTCTCAGGCAGCTCACACCTCTGCTTCATGGAGTCTGAGAAAACACTATGACAAGCTGACAGGAGAATACCAAGCATTAGCTTGTGCATTAGCTTGTGCAAGCTGAAGACGGACCTTCGCCTCCTTGTAACTTCCTTGGGGAGTCTTTCCTTGAAAGACTGACTTAGGATAGAATTCTTCCAAAGGTCATAGTTCTGGTGTGTAACAGATCACTCCTGGTGTGAAGAAAGGCATTCCTTTCAGCTTAGATGTGCATGCATGAACAGTGGCTTGCTCTAGGAATGAAGTGAGCAGCCTAGGGTATGGAGATGCATTACACTTTTAGATAAGGTCTTTTGTTTTTACTGGGACACACCTTGGACCACAATTCCTCTATCTCTTCTGAGTACTGGTTATTTTATTTTATTTATTTTATTTTTTTATTGTGAAAATACTGTACAGAGCAGTTACAATTACATGGGCAAGATAATAAGTACATTTCTTATCAAGCATTGTAGCCTCCTTCTTTGTTTCTCCTTCCCATCCCTTCCCATACTCCCCCTTACCCTCCAATCTCCCCCCCCCACCCCGCACCAAAGTTGTATAGTTCGTTTTCGACATAACAACTTGTACATCTCATTGTTGCAATGGGCCCACCTGAATCCCTATTTAAACAATTTGTTTTTCCCCTTCCCCTACACAAATTATAACAACATCAAATACAGTGAAAGCAGGATTTTTGGATCCCCCAAAAGAGTTAACAATTTGATAAATAATAATCTTTGCATTTATTATTCTTTAAGATTGGAGGTGGGATGTCAATTATAATGATATATTCTAGTATAAATACATTATCAATAATAAATTTTGATATGAATCCATTCTTATTAGAAGTAGATCCTACTTATTATAAAATCTTCTATCATCTACCCAACGTAATGAGCTTTCCTGACACATCAGGAGGTGCTGAGACATTGGAGGTATCTTGAAAACAACTAGCAGCTCAGCAACTCTTCACACTAACTTCAACATTTAGGCCAATCATTTAGTTTGAGCTTTAATTTCCTGATTTGTGAAATGTGAGTGAAGGTACCTATATCAAAGGTAATGTGGTGCCGGGCGCTGGTGGCTCACGCCTGTAATCCTAGCTACTCAGGAGGCTGAGATCTGAGGATCGCGGTTCAAAGCCAGCCCGGGCAGGAGAGACCATGAGACTCCTATCTCCAATAAACCACCAGAAAACCGGAAGTGGCGCTGTAGCTCAAGTGGTAGAGCGCTCGCCTTGAGCTGAAGAGCTGAGGGACAGCGCCCAGGCCTGGAGTTCAAGCCCCATGACCGACAAAAAAAAAAAAAAAAAAAAAAGGTAATGTGGTGATGAGGTTCACGTTTCAAATGAAAAATGAGCTGACGTGCAAGACTTTCATTGAATAATTTGCTATTAATATGGTTATTCTTACTCTGTCACTTACGTGGGCATTTCTTGACACAGAAGGCTCCATATGTGTACTTGGCATTGAAGTTGTGCTCCAACTGAAAGGTGGTTGGGTTGTACACAAAGGTTTGGGGACACTGAGTAACACATGCTCCACTGTCATTAAAATTCATGCAGGCCTGCAATATAGGAAATATTAATTTCATTACCAATAATCTTCATAATCCTTTTTGGTCAAACACTGCTGTGACTTCTGTGAGGTGGATGCATTCTTGATTTCACACATACACCAATTTTATGAATGTTGCAGAATCTGATCATTTTAAAGGCATTTGGGATTCTAAATTTCTCAAAACTTTTTTGTAATGTTATCTCAGTGAATATACCTTCTACGTCTCCTAGTGTTTAAATTGCTGGCTCTGTATATAATAATTTTCAAACTTGGTCAAATTATTCATTCATTTGATAGTGAAGAATTATTTGAATTCACATTGACTAAAAACCATTGTGTTTAGTATCAACTAAATCTTCCAATTCTACAGGTTAGGTTTTTGCTTTGAGTGGGTTTCTGAAGAGATTAGTAGTAAAAGTAGCATGTTAGGTACAAACATCTCATTGCACAGTGAGAAAATAGACTGATGACCATCTCACTGGATGTAAAGGAAGAGTTCTGACTGGTGAATAACCATATGGACATACAATGTATACAAGCTCAAAACATGCGGCAATAATTATACTAGGATGCCATTTCTCTCTTTTCTTTTTGAAGACTTCATTAAATTTATTTCTAATCAACATGGAAGAAGTATAAATAGTTATAAAGGCTAGTACTATAATTTAAAACACCTATAAATATGTAATGACCAGATCAAAGTAATTAGTATTCTCATCTCCTCAAACATACTCATTCTTATGGGCTGCATACTTTCAAACTCTTCTTCTCTAGGTATTTTGATATGCATAATTAATTATTATAGTCTAATCTTGTTGTGCCATGCAACACTCAAACTGCAATACTATTTCTCTTTTTCAAAGTGCCACATCATATATAAAGTTACTACATTAAAAGGGTAATTTCTGCTGGCACATATTGGGCTTTAGAAAATAATTTATTAATATTTCTAAACATATTTGAAAACAATCTTAAAACAATTCTGCTATATGAGAGTTAGGTTTGTTATTCCCAACAGCTGGTAGTAGGGATGAACACAGAGTCTCTAGAACGCTATATAAGCACTCTACCATTCAAGTCAAATCCTTAACCTTTCTCTTCCTTTTCTTTTCTTTTTGCATTTTGTTTTTGAGATAGGATCTCACTGACTTTGCTTAGGGTGGACTCAAACTTGCAGTCTTCCCCCTCTGCCTCCTAAGTAGCTGTGATTACAAATACTCATGTCTGAGAAAGGAAAGTTAGTTCTGGTGTCAATAGAAGGCATCTGTAAAAGTATATATAAGCATACAATTAACAAAAGTGTGGGTGAGATAATTCTCTTGATTAAGAAATTAAGCTTTCACAGAAAGAATTTAGAACTTGGAAGGCAAGCTGATGCAAACTTCACATTTCATCATAAGTTGTCATACAGTTATTAATAAGCATTAATTTATTCTGTTTCCTTAACACATTTGCTTCATCAATTGTTGTTTTAGCAAGCAGTTTATCACAAATATGACAATTTCCTGATGATAGTCTACTAGATGCATAATCAGAATGAGACTTGCTGATGATACATTAGTCACTAAGATGACACTTTCTAGGAGGAATCTATTAAAAACCAATCTAGAAAGCTCAGTAAGCTTTAATTTATGGCTATGAAACCTCATGTATTCTTATAATGGCTTTACTGACATACTTTATGCAATGTTGTGCATAGATTGCCTAGGAATAAAAGGACAGAAGCCAGAGGAATAAAGCAAACTTACCTTGCAAGCACAGTGTACCTTAAATGCAGGCCTGGACTGGTGTTCACGAACATGCTGTACTAAATGCCAAAGTGGAGCTAGTCAACCATTCCATAAAAGTAATGAAATGGGAATTCTGAAGCTCACTTGGCACTCTACTCATAATCATGGAACCATGAGAAAAAAATGCAGTGTAACGTTCAACTCAATGATTTTTGCTAGTGCTGTTTATTGCTGCTACTGTTTTGGAATTACTAATGTAACACCAATAAAGAAGAGTGTCTTCAAAAATCCAGCTTCTGCTCTCTCCTAGCTATGTTGATGACAGACAGGGGGATAAGTCTCAGTTCAAGACCTACTGAGTCTCTTCCTTAATTTTTCTTTTTTTCCCCCTTTATTGTCCCCATCCACTTCTATAATTCATAGTTTCCTTTTCCTACAGAACTGTGGTAGAGAAATAAAGGTTCTTACAGTATTAAAAAATTAAGTAATCACTATAAGTGCTCTCATGTTTATTCTGCTCATTTGAAATAAGTAAACATTTAAACATTGAGATATCAATTCTACTATAAGTCTCAAGCTCATGTGAAAGGTAAAGAATACAATTTTTGTGTTCATGTTTAGTAATAAAAGTAATGTCTTATGTTTAAAAATTCTAACTGAAAAAAGAAGCTAGTGTCCTGGTATCTGATATTGAATTAACTATTGCCAACAGAGTTGTTTATATGTATTCCAAAGAACAAAAAGGATTATATCAAGGATATGCTACCAAAATGCAATTAAAAGTATCTTCAACAAGGTATAAATGTCAGTTTTCAGTGTCCTCTTCAAAAATAAAAATCACAAAGATTAGCATATAAATTGCCTTAAGTCTACATTTGCTACTCTAAAATTTTTGTATTACTTGAGTTTGCGAATAATATACACTGGAACATTTAAATTCATAAATTTATCTACTATAATCATGAAATTCATATTTAAGAAATAAAATGAACATTGCCCTGTTGGGAAACAATGCTTGCAACAATATAAAGAAGTAATGACTTGTTATACTCTCAGATTCTACAAAAGATATCTCAATATAGTCTTCATGTACCCCAATGAATAATGACTTTTAATATAAATTAAGCCAGACGGACAATTCATTGTGAAGAACATCCCCATTCCAGTTAATCAATAAATAGCTAACTCAGTGAGGTATGACTTCTCAAAGGTAGAAATCCTTGTTAGTCCTCACAGAGTCCAACTATAATTCGCATGAGCTGATGCTTGCGACACGGTATGTGTGAGCCCAAGCAGGCAGAGGAAGAAAACGGGACAATGCCCACATACAAAGCAGTCGGTGTCCTTGGGTCCTGAGCAGCCTCCCGCGCACTCTCGGTGGCAGCAGTCACTCACGTAGGGCCCGTAGCACCTGCCATCACACTGTTCTGCACACACGGTCCTTGTCACTGCGGGAGACAGGGAGGGGACTCTGGATCAGACACCCACAGGGATGCGGAGGTAGTATAGAACAACTGAAAAATAGTTGAGTTCTGGAACCTTTACATGACTTTTATTACATGATCGGTACTCAATCAAATCTTACACAATCATTTACGCTTCACAATCACACATTTTGTTTATATTGCTTTCCCTTGCCTTCTAACCAAATGAAAGATGTATTTAGGTGAACTAATTAGGAAAGAAAACTATATAAGGCAAGTAGCTTTGTAGATATTGATATTGATATATTGAGAGATGTTGAATATAGGTTTTCTCCTTCCAATAAAATAAAGCTCTTTGGACTTAGCAAGAGCCACGAATGGAAATAACAGATATATGTTGAACAATCAAAGTACTATGCTTGAAATAAGTGTTATCACAGGATAGTCTATTAATTTGCTTCTATTTGAAAGACCTTGCTCAGCTGGAAAATAATAGCATGGAGTAGAATCAACAATCATATCCCCAAAGTCACATCACAATTTAATTCTAAACATATATCTAAGTTTTAATTTATATTTTTAATTCAGTCATGACTTAAAGTAACCCTATGAAATGTTTAATTTCCCCTTCCTTTATATGCTTGGTTTGGCCTTGTCAAATGAGATGTATAAAATATTTAAATAGGTAAAGTATAAAATATTTAAATAGGTAAGATAATTTTGAAAGGTTTAAAAGGCTAAGAAACAAGTCTTCATTGTCAGATAAGACTTGATTTTTTTTTTAAATTGGCATGCCTTTTAAACATTTCAAAGATGCATGCAGGAAAAATGAAAGAGTATCCTAAAGTAAATTGTTTTAATAGCATTTGTTGATTAACAAGCAGTATTTACTTAATATAGATAAACTAATAATAATATTTTATGATGATGGACACCTGGGGGGGGGCGAGTTAAGAGTCCGGAAATCAAAGAGGTAACTGTGGCCTCTATAGGAACATTAACTTATAATGGCCTTAGGTTTTTATTAATTTTCATCTTTGCTCAAATATTTCTTTGGAATCTTCCCTTGTATTTATTATCCTCTCTAAATTATTTTCCTGGGTGCTTTAAAATATGTGGGTTGAGTTTTAACTAGTTTACTCATTGGTGGTATACCACTAAATGTAATTAATGTAGACCGCAAAATATGGGTAGTAAAACTTACTATATTTGGAGTGGTAAACATAAACCTGGGAATAGGGATTCATTGAAAATATCCAAGAGAATCAGATAGGCCAATTGAAAGAACCAGTATTCCATGGCAAAAAGAAAAATGCTGAGAGAATAGCTTCCCCTAAGCAGTGATTTTCTAAGTAGTTTTCTCTTATCAGTACTTTACTATTAGAAACAACTCCCTTGCACAACTATTTAAAGAAAATAAAAATATCTAAATAAAATAAAAACAAAACAATTCTTTTTCTTTTAAACATAAGTATAACCAATATAATTTAATGTGCTTTCATTTGTTTTATTTAAAGAAACTTGACAATACAAATCAAGTTTATCATTGCTTTCTAGGAGAAGCAAAAAAAAAAAAAAAAAAGTCACCAGTGACAAGGTAAAAAAAAGTGTTTAACTGGGCATTGGCGGCTCACGCCTGTAATCCCTGCTACTCAGGAGGCTGAGAACTGAGGATCAGTGTTAAAGCCAGCCCAAACAGGAAAAGTCCATGAGACTCTTAACTCCAATAAACCACTCAGAAAACTGGAAGTGACTCTGTGGTTCAAGTAGTAGAGCGCTAGCCTTGAGCTGAAGAGCTCAGGGACAGTGTCCAGCCCAGAGTTCAAGCCCCATGACCGATCTCCCCCCCCCAAAAAAAAAAGACATTAGCTCATGAAATTTTTTTTTAAGTAAAGCTGAATTTAGGTAGCTTGCAGAAATTTTTGCTGCTGTGATTTTATACTCTGCCACATCCTCTTCTCCTTTGCTCATTCCTAGTCCCTTATTTCCCATATCATTCCCCCACCCCAATGCCCTTCAATTATCTAAAGTCCCTCTATTTGAGACTTCTGAATTTGATTTTATATTAGATCATCTAACAGAGTTTTTCCAATGGATTATTGAAAATCCCGATTCCATTAGCATCAGTAGGAACCAAGATGGTTCATTTATCACAAGTTGCCAAATAACGTCACTGTTTACTGGATCATAATGTCCATTTTAATAGCATTCTCAAGTATATATTCTTATTTATGTTAAATAAATCATCTTATATATGTAAATTTCTATTATGATTCACATTTGGGTATTATGTATTTATTTATGTGTTATATATTATACACATAGTGTGTAGGAATCATGGAACTTCTTTTTCTTTGTTTTTTGTCAGTCGTGGGGCTTGAACTCTGGGCCTGGGCGCTGTCCCTTAGCTCTTCAGCTCAAGGGAAGCTGTCTATACCACTTGAACCACAGTGCCACTTGTGGTTTTCTAGTGGTTTATTGGAGATAAGAGTCTCATGGACTTTTCCTGCCCAGGCTAGCTTTGAACAGCAATCCTCAGATCTCAGTCTCCTGAGTAGCTAGGATTACAGGTGTCAGCCACCAGTGCTTAATGTAGCTTCTATTAAATCAAAATCATTGGAAATATTCCAGAAATTTTGATAGTTATAATAAATTCTATGGATGATTCTAATGTGCTATCTAGTATAGAAAACTATTATTTTACACAATCAAGATGGACAAAGAAAATCTCTCAATCAGTAATACCATTTGATTGATTGACAGTCTAATTACTCTTAATCCCACTGCCCTCCTCCTTTAATTTCCTACGTGTGATCTTAAGCTTTCTATCACTAATCGGAAAATCAAATGAACAAAAATCAATAACAAGTAGAAAGTACTAGCTGAGAGGAAAATGACTAAGACTGAGGACAAAAATAATGCTTTGCTCATACTAAAAACATTTCTTTTTTTTAAAAAAGGAGGGAATACCATTAAAAATTTTCTTTCCTCTCACCTAGAAAGTTGCCAACCTGAAAGTAACTCCACTGTTAAGCTCATTTTACTGTGCATTAATTTAAATTTTCTTTTATTTCAGCAATTATTCAACGGCCCATACATTTATACTGCCTGTATTATTCCTACATGTATTGTGCCCATACAACAACACCTTGTGTCTCCTAAATAGTACCTCAGAGGCTCATGTTGAGCTGCTTGTGTCCAGTTACACAATTGGAAGTGTGAACAAGGAGAAAAATACCTGGGTTAAACAAAGGTGAGTTTGGTTGGATGTGAGGGAGAATTATTGCCTATTAGAGTGATATAAACACTGTAATGAGCTACTGAATGAGGTCCTTGAGTGTTTATTTGTCAGTATTTTAAGGAGAATCTCTTCTGAATGCTCTAGATATCCACTTAACCAAAGACAGGAGGCTTGATGAAATGTTCTCTGGAGGTCCCTTCTGGCTTTAGGATCCAATATTTATTCCTACAGACAGCAAAACAGTGTCTTAAAAATGAACACTTCAGGTTGTATAGCATACATTCAGAAATCTACTGTGCACAGAGTACACTAGAAGTAAAGCAAATATAGTCCACAAACCAAGGAGCATTACTTATAGAATGTGCTAAAATGTGTAGAAAATCTGGTTTATGAAACTACCACCCAGCAAGACACATTTATTCTCTTAAAGGTGAACAGCTGCAGTTAGATTTTAAGAGTCAATTAGCAAAACTTAAACATAAAAATAGCTGGCTATCCTTGTACATTCTGATTTGATTTAGTCTGGAGAAGGTACTAGAAAATATATTTTTAAACTTGAGAGCCCCAAGTTTTTCAAAAGGAGAATCTGTAAGCCAGTAGTTTGACATTTTTTCTCTGAGTTAATCTCTCCCCAAAGAAAGATTCCTCCTAGAGAGCTAAAATATTTATTTGAATGGAAAGGCAGAGTTGGGAATGTCTTAAAATGAAATGTTCTGCCCTATTTCTTCTTACATCACAGATTATGCCAAATACTATTACTACACTGAGGAAGGCCTCATGATATGCCTGCATCATGATTCAGACAGAAAGAATATGCATTGTAAGGAATTCTTAGCTATTTGAATCAACCATATGAACTCTAACTAATAAAGAACGATTCCCTAAAAGGCAAGCGCACTGCACAAAGAAAACTTTCCGAGAGGAAATGAAGGCTTTTATACACTTCATGACATCGATGAAAATATAACCAGATTTATGTTGTCAATTTCTAATTGGGATGATGACAGCTATTGTAAATGAAATAACATGGCCATTCCATGCTACGCATACTACTGCTGATAACAGTTTTTCTTTATAATAAATGCAATAACCTCAGTAGTTCACTGGAACAACAAGTTACATATCTGCCTCGTTCTCAATGACACTGACATTCAAATTCATCTAATAAAAGCATGCTCAGATTGCCAAAGGTACTAATCAGATTTGTCCCTTGTACTAGATAAATCCTGGGTGACCCCCTGGTCTATAACATGATAATGTTGTTAGTTGTGTCAAAGAGGAAAGAGATCTTGTCTAATCTATTCTTCATCACTACCTGCTTTATTTCATTTAGTAAATGAACTTTATTTAATCTGTCTCATAAAGAAATGCTCCATGATTCATTGAGGGACCTTAAAGTTGAGTTTAAACTACACTCTGTCACCAGGGAGAATTTTACTCATTAATAAGCTATCAACATCTACAAAGTTTATAAGTCAAGGCTCAAAGGAAAACGCAACATTACCTATTAACTTAGCTATAAAAATATTCTTGACAATATGAAATATTTTACGTATCCTTCATAGCACAGTAAATAGTTTAAGGTAATAGAGGAAGAGTATGAAACTACATAAAATCATAGTGTTTTTATAATTATGTTTTTATATTATATTTGAAGGATGTGTCCAGCAATAAACAAAATGCCACAGAGAAATTATTTTTTAATAAAATAATGTAATGGACAAACCAAGAAATATAGAAAAATATACTAAATAATTTGTAGTCACATTTTTATAGTAGAACGCTCATTTCTATACCTACCCTTGATACGGGGAAAAACAATCAAACAAAATGCCCAATTGCTTTTGTTTATCCTAGTTCTATACTCCAAATGCTGAGAGGAGGATAGAAGTGATTTCTTTTCAATTCAATATATATGATTTTCATACTCACAGTGCAATAAGAATATCACCATAGAATATTAAGTCAGAGGCTCACATCAGGTATAGAATAAAGAAATACTTCTTGAACCAATGAATACTGGCTAGCCTGAGGTCTCAGTAAGCCGACCAGCCTCTGGTGTAATCCAAAATTATGTTCAGACATATCTGAGACACTACCATTTTTTCTTTTTTTTTTCTTTTTTTTTGGGGGGACGGGGTCCGGTCGTAGGGCCTGAACTCTGGGCCTGGGTGCTGTCCCTCAGCTCTTCAGCTCAAGGCTAGCGCTCTGCCACTTGAGCCACAGCACCATTTCTGGCTTTTTTCTTTTTGCTTATGTGTTGCTGAGGAATCGAACCCAGGGCCTTGAGCATGCAAGGCAGGCACTCTACCACTGAGCCACCTTCCCAGCCCCACTACCATTTTTTTCTAGGGCAGTGAAATTGGTTTCTAGTTTTAATTAGTGATTCTTATGGGACTTGAATTCTGGGCCTGAACCCTATCTCTCAGCTCTTCAGCTCTAGGCAAGTACTCTACCACTTGAGCCACAGCGCCACTTCCTATGTTCTTGTGGTTAATTGGTGGTAAGAATCTCACGAATTTTTCCTGCCCAGGATGGCTCTGAACCAGATTGCAGCCTCTTGAGTTGCTAGGCATGAGCCACTGGCGCCGGCTGGTTTCTAGTTTTGATAAGGACAAGAATATTAGGTTAACTACTGATGAGTATATGAGGTGATGATACAAGACTTTGAAGACTATCATCAAACTGGTGACTGTGCAATTCTAACTTTAGAAATATGAGTTACAGAAGTATGTGCACTGTGGACAATTACATAGTCCACATGAAATGTTTACTAATGAAGGGTGTTAAGTAGTAGGGGAGAAACAAAGGAGGAGGTAACAATACCCGATAAGAAATGTACTCATTACTTTACTCATGTAACTGTAACCCCTCTGTACAATATTTTTAGAATAAAAACATATTTAAAAAGAACCTTAAGTAATCATTGTACCTCCATAACTTCAATAAGTGGTATGGCATTAAAAACATATGAATGAGGTTAACTCTCTGAACTTTAATGAAAGATTTTAAAAAGAGAATGTAGGTAAAATAATACTAAGGGGGAGGAGAGCAAGCATAACATTCCCACTTTTATAAACTAAACCAAATAAATGCCCGCACTTATACATACTCTTTTGTGTGTATGTGTATCCATACACACACAGATTATACACATATACACATACACCAAACTTATTATATAATGTTAGATTAATGATCATTTTGGGAAGAAAACTGAAGTGTGCTCACTGATGGGGAGATTTTATTACTTTTAACTCAATGCCCTTGAGTATCATGTAAGTTTTTAAATTAAAAAAATTGTAATGAAATAACCTGTGCATTTGGAAGAGGAAGTTAATTATTCCAGGGTCACAGATGGAAAAGTTAACATTTAAAATTATTTAACTAGGCTATCCCAAGGCACATAATAAGCTATTATAAAAGCAGAGTTTAAAATTCATTCCTTGACTCCTATATATCTTCATTGATTCGTATGTATTAAGTTGGGAGCCACAAACAATAGGCAAGTAAAGGTGAAGACCAAAGGGCTGGGAGAGAAGAAAAGTGTTCAGAAACTATTTAAAATGGATCACTGTATAACTAAAAAAATCAAGCACACATCTGTTTTATACATCTAAAAAATTGGTTACTCTGAAGCCATATTAACTAACACAATTATGAGCAGAGTTAATGAAAATTAAAACATTATACAAATGCACTTCATATTTGTGGTGAAAACTACAGAAATAAGAATATATTTTTAACTCTTCATGGAATCTAAACTATGACTGAACCCAACTGATAACTTTTACAGAAGAGAAAAATGTGTTTCACAGAGGATCAATACTCAAGTCTAATAGTAATAAAGAACTTACAGAGGAACTCCTGGGCTTCCTCAGATTTGGTACCTCAAGTTTATAATGCTAGTCACTTGCAAGGCAGAGAGCAAGGGTTTCAGATTCAAGGCCAATCTGAAGAAAAAATAACTCAGAGTTTCCATCTCAAATATCAGTTGGACATGGTGGTGTCTACTCATTATCCTAGCAATAAGGGGAAACACAGCTAGAAGGATGTTTGTTGAGACCTGTCCAAGATTCTACCTTGAAAATAACTGACATGAAAAATGGCTGATGAAGAAGTGCTCAAGTGGTAGACCACCTGTCTAGCAAGCACAGAGCTCTATGTTCTATCTCCAGTGCCACTGAAAAACAAAGAGGAATGAAGCTTGAGATACATACAAGGAAGGATGTTTACAAAGTACTACTTTTGTCCTTGTAGAACATATTTGGTGTTATCTTCCCCCACAGAGAAACATAATATTATTTTTCCTGATGGTATAATAATATATATATATATATATTTTTTCCTTATTGATTCAGGAAAAAATAGATTTTATATTTTCTCTCACATATGGAAGATTGGTCTAAAATATAAACATATATGAAAACACACCCAGAGCCATATGCATATTTACACAATCAAACCAAAGTATGGCATACTCAGGATTGCATTTCAATGGCAAAAGTCCCTTGAAAAATTAACTAACATATGAATGCTAGGCAGTTATAATATGTTTTATCTGAGAGAGAGTAGGATTTAGGGGAGGGGCTACAGATGAATGGAGAGAGGAAGAGTGGGTAAATACAGTCATAACACTCAATGTACATATGTGAAAACGTCACCTCGTTACTTGAAGGGATAAGTAGGATTGGGATAGATGAGGAAGAAGGATTGAAAGGAGTGACACTGATCAAGAAGCACTGTACTCATAAACTCACGAACTGATAAACTGATAGGTTGACTTGAACAAACATTTGTACAACCACTTAATAAGAATATATACATTTAAAAATATATAAAATAAGTACAACTACTTAACAAGAACATATACATTATAAAATATATGTGAATAAAGATAATCATGTTTGCCTACAAATGAAGCAATCCTCTTTTTTTTTGGGGGGGGGGTCCAGTCGTGGGGCCTGAACTCTGGGCCTGGGCGCTGTCCCTCAGCTCTTCAGCTCAAGGCTAGAGCCCTACCAGTTGAGCCACAGCGCCACTTCTGGATTTTTTCTTTTTGCTTATGTGGTGCTGAGGAATCGAACCCAGGGCCTCAGGCATGCAAGGCAAGCGTTCTACCACTGAGCCACCTTCCCAGCCCCAAGCAATCCTCTTTTAATGTGTTTTTCAAGCTTTTTAAATCACCATTTATAATGCAAATAATAATACCATATTGCTCAGTATATTGTATATGATGTAAAGTTCAGAGGAGTAAACCTGTCCCAAATGACAGGCAAAATAATTTGATATTGTCTTTTCTATCCTGATCTAATCAGATCTGATATTTTCCTACTTTTGACCATGTTTTTTATTTTTATTTATTATTATTAATTTACTTTATTGTTATTATAGAGGTGATGTAGACAAGGATTACAATTACATGAGCCAGGTAATAAGTACATTTCTTACAACGCCTTCTGTTCCTTCACTCACAGATCCCCTCTCCTGTCTCCACCAAGGAGATGTATATTTCACATTCATCAATGTCCAAGGAGTTCCATTACTATACTTTTCACCATTTTGCCATCGAGTTCTGTACCCTCCCCTTACCTACCAAAGAGACGGACATGCATATACCATATATAAAGAAAAGAGGACAGAATTATCAAAAATTTAAATTAAAAATATAAAAATATTAGAACTAATTAGATCAGAATAGACTCTGGATATCAATATCAATCTATCCTATTTCAATAAAAGTTTACTGTTGATCAATGTACATTGATGTGATTTCACAACCCACTACTGAAGTGCACAGCAGTTGCAGAGCACTTTGAATGTACTGCTCAATGCGCAGATAAAACTTAAAATAAGGAAATAAAGGAAAGCAATCCAATTGTTCCTTTTATAAATATTCAGCATATTGACCTTCCAGTGGATTAAAGAACTTAAAGCCAGTAGAGCTAAGTGTCCATTTGTGAAAGCTGTTGAACTCCGGAGACCACAGAAAGCCATTGCATAGAAAGATGGACCACAGAGCCTTTACTCCAGGATTGTGCCACTCACAACAGCTAGGTCTGCAATGCGATCATTCCTGGATGTTTCTGATAGTTAAGTCTGCATATCTCATACAAAGAAGTACATTATATAGAGGTCAAATGCAAAACAATATGATTCTTCACAAGCAAAATCTTTATAGAATATAATGTTTCTATACATATGAATTACTTGATGTACTATTGAGGTATTGATAAAAGAAATGATCATCTCTGTGCTGGAAAGAGTTTGGAAGTCATTGAAGAGTTTACTCTCTCAAAGTTCTGAAATGGCACATAATTTTTGGGAAATGTATTAATAGTAGATGTAAAATACATTGTGTGTGTGTATGTGTGTGTGTGTAAAACTCAAACCAAAGCTTTAGCTCTCTTACTGAAGAAATGACTTCAGTTGACTATATATCTTTGATCTTATCATTTTTCCATAGTGGTATAACAATGAAGAAAGTACACGGAACACAAACAAAAGAAACTCAAGGTATTTCGTCTTTAAGTGAATGATTTCCAAATTCTCAAAAGACGTATTTCCCTTTCATGTTTCTGGAAAAATAATCTGATCATTCTTGAGTATCCTATATGCTGGAGTCTTCCCTCTCTACTTCTTCAGAATTCTGTTCACCCAATGCATCCTGTCCCTCCTACCTTGTTCCTAGGAAACTCTACAGAAGATAATGTATGTGTAGCAGTGGCATAAAGCCAAAACAATTTAACAAGTGAGAGGTTAGAAAATGGTGGGCAACACATGAGGTTTTTCTGGAGAGGACTACAAGGCTCCGGTTTTGACTTTATGTAATATCTGTGTTAGATTAAATTATCTAACCTGTTTGGGCTTCAGTTCCTTCACTCATAAAATGAAACAACTGTACTTATTCTAAGGATCTGTTGTGAAGATTATATATATTGCAGGAAATGTATAAGATTGAAGTAGTGCAATCATGTCCGATAGTGAACACTGAATAAATATTTGCTGCTAGCATTGCTAAACAGTAGTTTATTTTTTACCTAAATCTCAGTTTGCTGGAAAACATTCAGAAATTATATTTTTCTATAGAATTGTAAGTGTTTTTCTGCTCTATTCATTTTTCAGAGCTTTGAAATATACCATTATATGGACACATTCCTACTTACCCCCTTCTAAAGTATTCACTTTTATATTCATATTATTATTGCTTATAATAAATTATTAATTCATATTCATGTTATTAATACAGTTAAAATGTCTAACAATCAACATACATTTTAATGTGCATTTAAGTAATAAGTTCCTTGATCCATTGGCAGGAATTATCTTGAATCATTTGTCACAAATGCCTAATTTGTGTACATGTTATATTGTATTATATTACAATATATTTAAATAGACATTTGTCTTATTTATAATGTACCAAGGGTAATTAAGATTACTACTGACTCTGTATTTTAATTCTAACTAGGAATTACTGAACATATTTGATATTGTAAGTTGTATAATTTTATAAGTAAAGTCAAAGTTTTTAAAGATTTTGGGTATAAATTGTACTTTAGCTTTATAAAACTTTTGAAATAAATATGAAGCTATGATGTAAAATAATATTTTCCTTTTTAATTTATGAATTTTATGTGAAGAGGCCATCACTGTAATTTTCATCAGTATGTTCTCTCAGTGTTGTCCTTTAACTTGCCATTTTAAAATTCTAGGTCTATATTCAATCTATAATCTATAGTCTACCTCATGCCTTTAGAAATTTTAATGTAGAAGTTCTCTCCTGTTTTGTCTTATGGTAGATTTCTAATTTGATTTTATTCCAAATCAGAGCCATTTGTTACTAATTACCGAAGAGTCTATGCTTCTTCATGTCTTTAAAATATAAACTTTATAAAAGTTAAGTGGCTATATTTGTTTGGCTTCCGTTTAGAATTTATACTGAATACAGTGAAGCAATTCCAAGCTGAAAACCTCGTCCTGTCCTCATAATTACTACCTTCAACATTTTAATATTTGGCAGAGAAAATCTTTCCACATAGCCTTTTTCAAATCCCTGCCTCTCTTTTATTAAATATACTTTCAGAGATTCTTTGGACTATTTTTATTCTGTTAAAGCAAATATATTAGCTTTTAAAAAACATGGTTAGGCATAGCTTAAGTTTCAAAAAATTGGTATTTTCATAATATAAGTCTTTACATTTTAGTATGTGACTTATCACCCATGTTTATGTCTTGGTGAAATATTCTAGTGTGATTTCTATTTTAAATTATTAGGAACAACCTGTAAATGTCACTCTGCCTTTCAGTCCCTCCCTCCTCAGTGTATGCTAATCAAAGAAATTACATTTATATTAGTCATGTGTAATATTCTCATTTTGGAAGAACTTAATCATCCTGACTAACAAACATTTTATCTAAAGCCAGGCTGAAATCAGATGAAACCTGAGAGCATTCTTGTGGTCACATCTGTCTATTAGGTTCATTGTAACAAAATTCATGGGTCAAAAGACTTTAGATAACCTGAAATCTTGTCTTCATTGAGGCACCAAGAAATGAAGATGGCTTTTGAAAAACATTTATTGGCTCTATATTTTACAACCTCACCATAAATTAATTGAAGAACCATTTATTCTGAAAATCCCTTGTAATAGAGAAGAGCAGTATAATAATATCATAAGTTTTAAAGTTATATACAAATGTATATTGGATTGAACTATATAATATTAAAAAACCTGATGCTTAGGAAAAATATATTTACTATAGGTCATGTGAAATACTATGGATTAACAACAGGGAAATTCACCCATATCCAGTTATTCCTGATGCTTTGTCATCACTATACAGACTACTGAACTCATACTCCAATCTAACAAAAGAATTTGTAATACAAAACAGTACATCTCAGAATAATGTCAGTAGATGCTTTTAACCAAATAATCAGATTCCCTAGCCTTCAGTGTGATATGTTAACATTTAATGAAGTCACATGCTTTATTTTAACTATTCTGCTTTATGTTATTTTAGCTGTCCTTTGTTTTATTTCCCTGTCCTGTAGTAAAAACAAAACATGAATATCTTATTTGCCACATGTAGATCATTTTGGAATTTCCTGTGTGATAAGGGTAGTTACTGTGAAGATAGTTGTCAATCTTGGTACAAAGACATCATTAGAATAAATTGTCGACCCTATAAACAAAATAAGTTTAATAAATGGCCAATAGATGCATGAAGAAATGCTCAACTTCTCTGGCCATAAAAGAAATACAAATCAAAATAACACTGAGAGTCCACCTCACCTCAGTTAGAATGGCTATAATCAAGAAATCTAATAATTGACACTGGAGGGGATGTGGCCAAAAGGGAACCCTACTGCATTGTTGGGGGAAGAGTAAACTTGTTCAACCACTTTGGAAAGCAGTATGGAGGTTCCTCAAAAGACTCCACATAGAGCTCCCCTATGACCCAGCAATCCCACTTTTCGGCATTTACCCAAATGAAAACAAACAAGGTCACACTAAAGCTATCAGCCCATCTATGTTTATCACAGGATTATTCACCATAGCTAAGATATGCGACCAATCCAGATGCCCCTCTGTAGATATATACAATGGAATTCTATGCTTCCATCAGAAAGAAAGACACCATCTCATTTGTTGGGAAATGGAAATACTTGGGGAAAAAATCATATTAAGTGAAGTAAGCCAGGCCCAAAGAAATTTAGGTCGAATGGTTTCCCTTATTTGTAATAATTAGTATACATATGGGATAATCTTATCAGATGAGCTGAAAAGCTCAAAAGCTATGTACCTATGACCACAAAATGTGGCTAAGTAAAATGAGCCCCAAGATATGGACACAGAGGTTTGTCTTCGTTGTTAATGTTGTAAATGTACTATGTGATTTTTTTGTTTCCTTTGTATGTTCTTCCCCCTCTGGTATATCCCCTGTTGTCACTGTACTCAATTTTGGTACTCTATATCCTGTATATACATTTGTCTATTCTGGGAGGAGTTGGGGAATATCAAAACACTGAAACAAGGAGTCAGAATGACTCATTGCAACAACGATACCCACAGGACAGTATATTGGAAACAAACTTTACAACTTTGGGGTAGGGGTGTGGGGAAGGATATTGAGAGGGGAGGGAAGGGATAGTGGGCCAACAACAAGGAAAGGGGTAACAATGATCGACAAGTAATGTGCTCATTGCCTTATTCATGTAACTGTAACCTCTCTGTACGGCATCTTTACAATAAAATAAAATTATATATAACATAAAAATAAGTTTAATAGTTACATGGATAGATATTTCCAAAGGTTCTTCTCCATGTCCTCTTAGAAAATCTTTCAAAGGTGATCAGTCTGGTCTCCATGCTTAAATGACCTTTCTTACCACAGACAATAGCTAACATTCTCCCCCAAACTATCTGTATCGGTGTCATCAATGTCTACATAACCAATGATATATGTGTATATGCTAAGCACATGTACAATGAGTCAATGTTCACAGACACATACACAAATACTATAATCATTTAAGGAAGCAGGCAAGGAAATCATTAATTTTTAAATCCTCCTATTGGGAAACTAAGAATTGTAGGAAACTGAGGTTTTAGAAATCAATCCTGTTCAGAGAATGGATTTCATCTACAGTTTCCTGATGTCACCAGTTCAATATTCCTTTTTGACCTTTACAAACATTCTTTATCTTTGCTTTGTGGCCTACACAGATTGTCTAGTAAGCAGACACAATTTTGTATATTATTTCTTGTATGGCCCACGAGTCTTTAGTGTGGCATTAGCAATAACTCCTGAATGACATTAAATTGTAAACTAGAAAGTGTTTCAGAAAACAGTATCTCCCATAGTTAATATAAAAACTATCCTATCTGGTTTTAAGTCTTTGGGGAAAGTCATCAAGTACAACAAATATTATCAATGTAGTATCAGAATGAACAGCCTATCAGGAGAGACTTTTCTTTTTCATTTTCTGCAAGTCAATGTTTGGGTCACCAGAATGTTAAATGCATTCAAGTAATTAGTCCAATATAATGTTTCTCTTAATTTTACAATATCTCCCAAAACTATAAATCTCAAAAAAGGGAACATAGAAAATAATTGAAATCAATAAGAAGGCCTTACAGACATGCAAAGTTATTAGCAAAATACACGAGTTTTAATTAAAAATGTTGGCTTTAACAAAGGCTCTCTGCTTCCTTGATTGATCAGGAAAGCTGGTTCAGCTCTTTTTCCTACTTGCTTTTCTATGCTCTAATTGGATGTTTACCACATTGACACCTTCTTTTTGTTGCTCAAAGACTGTAAACACAATTATGCTTTATACAAACTATGTGTATGCATATATGAGGCATAATTAGTTCATTATCGCTGTCATTTGTCACTGTGATTTTACAATCTGCAGGAAACTTTTAGAATTTCATGGAGACATATAAAACTTAATTTTGAACTGCTACTTTTTCCTGATAAAATTCTTAGGAGCAAAAATAATTATTTCTCATATTTTAATTTTCTAGTTCAGCTGAGTTCCAGATATATTTTAAACAAATGTTGGAAGATGTGCTTATAGTTTAAAACTTTCCTAAAATTGAATAGATGCATACAGCTCTCCTTCTACAATTGTGTTTCTTTTCATTCCCTTGTTATTAAACCAAAACTTTTCATATATTACCATTGTTAAATAGTTTTCTCCATGCTCAAAATAAATTAGTAAGAAACTGATTGCTTGTTTTCTGTAGGTTTTAGCAAAATGTATATCAACTGGTAAATTTACAAAGAGACTGCAAAATTAATCTTTCCCATGCTTATAATATTGATAGAAGATAGATACTAGGCAACTGGAAGTAAAAGAAAAATGTCTCCTTTTTACCAAACGTTGAATTGCATTAGCTCTTTACTGTTTTACCATGAACCATTATTCTCTGAATACTTATTATTTGTTGGCAAAATTAAAGTGCCTGAAGTTAAATGTTTGTCCTGAGATCATTAAATAAGCTCGTATCAGTGCATAAAGAAGAGACTGATAAATAAGTTCTAAAATTTCCTACCATATTCTATGGTCTCTTTAGAGAAATAAGAAATAATAGAAAGGATTGTTTACAAGGTTTTGTTTTATCAATGTACCAATACTATATTCACAATTATTAACAACAGAACAAATATGCTACTTGTGTTAATTTTGTTGTTACTCTATATCCATAAAGATTATTGTAAGTAAGTAAGTAAGTACATATAGACTAGCAAATTCACCCACCAATTTTCCTTTGGTTACAATAATGCTTCAACTTGATCAATTTCAGGAGAATTAAATGGGCAAAAGAAAAATCTGTGTTCATCCTAGTATCTGAAATGTGCTTTTCCTCATTATTTTTTATGCTATAATATTTCAGCTTAGGGGACAAATATCTTTCAACCTGCTATCAGGGACACTTCTACTTCTCAGTTTATTTCTAGGCAAGAAATGTCATTTGTACAACTTAGAAGATATAGAAGTGTATTTTTTTTATCAGCCCAGAATATTCTAGTTATAAAACCTGTACCTGAAGACAGTGATGGCTACTTTAATGCAAAATGTATGTCAGAGTTAGGAAAAAAATTAAACTGTAATAATCTCACGTAAACTTCTTTTCTCCCTTCTCATTCAAAATACAGTGAGTAAATGAGTTGACTTTGGGACCAGCAGGACAAAGGAATATTTAAAATGAAACCACAGGATTCTGATAATACAGTACAGCAAGCTAGCTCAATATTGTTCTCAAGATTTAAAAAAAGGACAGCAGTTTCTATTTTAAATGCGATAAGCATGCTTCTTATATCTTGTAGGAACTGAGATAACTTTGTTCCTTTAATCATTATTACTTATTTCAAGTTTAGTCTCTCTCACACTTACACCTATACAGCCCAGACCTCAAAACTCAGTTCTTATGAATAGGAGGGCATTGTCATTCTTACCAGTGAGCCTGCTAAATAATACTCCTCTAAGCTTCAGACTTCACATAGAAGATAAGTTTGTCTCCCCTGACATGACTACATTAATCCACTGAATCAATTTACTTAAGCTGTGCCGTGGAGCAAGGCAGCCACGATTTAACTGAGCTTAAAAGAACTTTCAAGTCAGAATCGCTCGTCCCCATGTAATACAGCTCTCTGTAATACCAGCCTAAGTTGTGCTTTGACCCTTTGTGGTTAAGCAAGAAACAGTCATGTTAGGCTTATAGGGTCAAGATGTTCAAGCATCAAGAAGGATTTAAGGGGAATAAATTCAAATTGCTTAGAAAATCAGGAGAGCAAAACACCAAGTAAACATCTAGGTTCCATCAGAATCATGTAAGTGCATTCACATTTAGGGAGTTCTTTGGGCTGAGATTTCTTTTAATAATCTGTTTAGAAAAAAAGCATATCTACTACTTGAGAAAAAAATATATTTTGAAATTGGTTGCTGGTCATAATGTAGAATCTGAATGATATTAAATACTATTGAAACAAAATGACACACCGAAATAATTTAGGATACATTCACACAAACACCCAAAGCAGTGGGTGAAATAAGTTGTAAAATATTACTAAACTATACTGCAAGTGTTCAAAATTTTAATAAAATTTCTGACTGAAAGTTTGCATGTGAGCAGCTGTCTATAGTGAACTGCTGATGCCAGTGCTCCATACCTCCCACCGTCTCTCTGTCCCTCGTAGCATGCTATTACAAAGAACAACCTAAGCTTTTTTCTTACTCCTGACTCTAAAAGCTTCTGCCTCTTGCCGAGCATTCCCAAAGATCACCATTTTTGTGACCGGTATCTGTGTTTCCCCCATGAATCCAATCAGAAACATTTTCAACCAATTGACTTCTTACCTATCATTAGCACAGGAAAAACCCAGCCCATTGTCATTGCAGTGGGAAAGTAAGTGAATGAATTTTTTCCCAATACAATTTCCTTAGCTCGGTGACTGACTTTAATGTATTGGAGAAAATCTTTAAAAAATTATTCCCAATAAATAAGGAAAACATGAAATTGCATACTTCTCAAAAAATATTCAGTGAAGGGAACATATTTCAGTCATGGGGAAAGAAATCATTTGTAAATAATGTGAGATGCCCAAAACATACATTAATATAATCAAGCAATAAAACAGAATATCATTGAAAACTTTCACAGCATGTTTTTTACATGTTATAATAAGTCATGGTTCATATATAAATTCATCTCAAGTGGACTTCCCATGTACAAATATAACTCAACAGAGAGCCATTGGAAAATTAAAGAAAACATTAGGAATATTTTGATTATGTATGTTAAACCTCTATGAAATCTCTAGAGATTTCAGATTCTTATACTATCACTCACAATAACAAATTATTCTGACACAAATGTAGCCAGAATTCTAAACTTTAAGTTTTACAGTATTTCTCTGAGAAGTTGTGCTTTTAAAATATGTAGTAATGTCTTTCAAGTAACTCAAGAAAGGAGAAAAGGAAAGACAAGACAAATATCAAAGGCAAACAGTCTGCTCTTTGCTCTGGGACTTTTGCTTGTTCCTTCCCTAGACACAGGGTGTCAGTAGACTTCATGGAAAAATGCCCCATGGGAGTTTTCTCCTACATTCAGATTTAAAATGGATTAAATTTTCTAATATACTTTTATTCACTTGAGCATCAGCTAGTATTTATTAAGATGTTAATATGTACCAAAAATAGTTAAGTATTGTAACTGCATTATTGTAGTGCACTTGTTTATTCATTTATGAGACAGAAAGAGGAAGAGAAGGAAGAGGAAGAGAAGGAAGGAAAGAAGAGGTAGAAAAGAAGGAAAAGGAAGAGGGGAGAAGGGGGAAAATGAAGTGGATGGAGGAGGATGAGGAAGAGAAGAAGGAACAGCAGCTGAAACACCTGAGTCCCAGTGTCTCACTCCTATAAATCTAGTTACTCAAGAAACAGATCTGGAGCATGGTGGTTGGAAGCCAATCTCAGCCCAGGCAGAAAAATCACAAGACTTTTTCTCCAATGTAACGGACAAAAAGTGGGCTGCAGGTATAAACTGGGAGGTAGAGCACCAGCTGAGCAAGCAAACTGACCTAGTAAAGTTGAAGAAGCACAAGGCCCTGAATGTAAACTGCAGTATTGAAAAAATAAATAAAAACTTCTGAGAGAAAATATAATTATTTTGATTCTGTGTATATTATAACAGATTGGATTCAAACCAGTTTCCTAAGATCTCAGCCTGTTGAGTAGCTAGGATTACAGGCCAATGGAGTAAAATTCCATTTATTTATTTTCTTGGTACTGGGGCTTAAACTCAGGACTTCCCATTTGTTAGTCAAAAATTCTACCATTTAAGCCTCACCCTGAGTCCAAAACATGATATTTAAAATGCTCTAGAAATATATACCTTATTTTCTTCAGGAACCTAAAGACAGGAGTATAGCTGGACACCAGGAAGGCCAGAGAATTAGGAGATTAAAAACTATCAAAGAATATTACCTTCTCTCCTCAAATCTCTACATGACTGCTTCACTCTCAAAGTGTCTCTGGAGACAGGTTATCTCTGCTTCTCATTAACATACAGTGGCCAGAAATGGATCCACATATTAGGTCTAACATCTCTGTAGCATAACCAGCATTTCTAGGTCCCTAATCTAAACTGTCTGGGAGTAAGATTCCTATTGGCTGGATCAAGTCTTTACTTCTATGATAAGATTTACCAACCCTTAAAACTACCAGTATTTTCTGCTGAGTAAATTCTTCTTTGGCTGTAAGTAGGATGATCTTTCCTGTGGATTATTTATAGGGTATTAAGTAGCAGCCTGGGTCTTTATGATTGGAGCACTAGGGGGTATTTTCCCACCCCTCTTTGCTATAACAGACAAAAACATGTAGACAATATCAACTGGTATAGAGGGACAAAATCTCTGCTTGAAAAACTCTGATTTGTGACCAAGCATAGTGTCCCATACAACAAAGAGCCATGGAGACAGATCATCTAGACATGGGACGTTCTAAGAAAACCATTTTTTTCAGTCTGGCAATTAATTATCCTGAAAGTTGTCTACTATTTAATAATATGTGCATAGAAATGATGACTTGTCTAAGTTTTTGACACCATGACCAGATGTTTTGATATAAGCTAAAAGTTATTAAAAGTTTCTGTTTTTTAAAATATAAAAATGGAAGGAAAATTTAATTTTCAATCAAGTATGGTTAACACCCATATATATTCTTCATCCATTCATGCTGCTTTAACAGAGTAATTTCCAAACTTTTCACTCACACATCCCAATTAGAGACATTCAATATCCATATTTAAATAGATGACATACGCATTCATATTCTAAGTATACTGCTACAAAACTGTATAAAACGAGACAAAGTACAATGAACAATTAAAAATAATATTATTTGATTTTTGCCTATGTAGAGTATTATTAAAAATACTCTGGTCTAGAAAAAATGGCATGAGCTTCTTTGCCCTTCCTTAGAATGTTCCTTCCCTGCCACCCCCCACCCCTACCCGGGAAACCCTGAAAATAATTCAAAGGCAGCCAAAACCAAAGGAGATTCTGAAAGTTGGGAGGCATAAGGAAATCCAAATTTTAGATCCAGTGCTAGAGGAATATTGATCAGACATTTTAAAGTCCTCCTACAATTGAAGAAGAGAGCCATCACTTCCAATATTCTCATTTGTTACATCTAAGCCACATTCATTCCCATAGATCTATCAGAGTCCCTGGACAGGAGACAAAATCTGGGTAATCCTGCCAGAGCAGCCAAGCTACAATAACTAGCTTACAGACAAGCCTTTTTGATTCAATTGATAGTGAATAAGGAAAGAAATGAAGTCAGTAATCAAGTCACTGGGTAACAGCTCATTTTTAAGTTTCTAAGAAGTGACTGACTCTCCATGCTTTAACACTGCCAAGTCTAGTTGTCCCTTCATCACAGTGTGTTGAATAGTTCAGGATTTTAGAGATCAGTTTATTTTGCATGGCTACAATATCAACCCCTGTACCGTGTGCCTCTTAATTTAAACTTCTTTCATACAATCATGTTGTTCCAAATCTTTTAGTGAATAGATTTCACACAGTAATCTAATCTTACTTTAGAATTGTGTTTAAAACTCTTGTCAAAACATACCTGCCATAAAACATTGCTTCTATTAAATAAGTTTTTTTAAATCTACAATGAGATATTATCTTTTATCTAATCCTTTGACAAAGACCTAAAAGACTTGATCAGACATTATTTTGTCCTTGGAAGGAAGACAGACATGTACACATATCGTTCCTCGTAATTATTAAAGCATCTACAGAGGGGACAAACTTCAAGTTGGTATAATTATGAAGTGCAAGTATAAATGCCCTTAACCTTACAAATGTCTCTTTAAGATCTAATAGCACTGATAATTCATACACAGAATCTATAAAATGTTATGAACTGAGGCAAAATAAATTCTTTTAAACTTTATCTAGCATTCTAATAACTTTCCACAAATATTCACCATGCTAATTTAGCATGTTAAAATCTTTAACAATTAATCTGTCTTCTATGTTTATAAAATTGTCACTGTACATATTTTCATATATTTATTTCAGGATAGAGAAGAAATATTTACATTTGTACAAGGCATTTCCTTTTCTTGTTTTATGGAAATTTTTTCTATCTGTTCATTTGTTGGTTTGCTGGTTTTGAGTAAGGGACTTGCTATACAGCCAAGGGTGGCCTCACATTTTCAGTCTTCTTGCTTCACCTTCCCTAATGCTGAGATTATGGGCATTTACAAAGATATCCAGCTTGCTTTCCATTTCAAAAGAAACTATGTTTATTGGAGCATTATTTACCATAACTAAGATATAGAACCAACCCAGATGCCTCTCAGTAGATGAATGGATCAAGAAAATGTGATATATATACACAATGGAATTCTATGCCTCCATCAAAAAGAATGACATTGTTAAGAAATGGAACGACTTGGAAAAAATCATATTAAGTGAAGTAAGCCAGGCCCAAAGAAACATAGGTCCCATGCTTTCCCTTATTTGCAATAACTAGTATATGTCTGAGACAAGCAGAAAAAAATCATATAAGTTGATGTTAGGTGAAATGAACCCCAAGACAAGAACACAATTTTTTTTTTCTTTTTTCTTTTTTCTTTTTTTTTTTGTCAGTCATGGGGCTTGAACTCTGGGCCTGGGTGGTGTCCCTCAGCTCTTCAGCTCAAGGCTAGCACTCTACCACTTCAGCTACAATGCCACTTCTAGTTTTCTGGTGGTTTTTATTGGAGATAAGAGTCTCACAGACTTTCCTGCCCGGGCTGGCTTTGAACTGTGATCCTGAGATCTTAGCCTCCTGAGTAGCTAGGATTACAGGCGTGAGTCACCGGCGCCCGGCTTTTTTTTTTTCTTGCTATTGTTTCTAACATATTTATAAGGTGATTGTTTTCTTGCTTTGTATGTCCCTCCCTCACTGTATAACCCCTGTTTTAATTGTATTTGATGTTGGTATAATTTGGTGAGGGGAAGAGAAAAACAAATTGTTTAAATAGGGATAAAGGTGGACCCATTGCTATAATGAGGTGTATGTTGAAAAACAAAGTTTACAACTTTATTTTTGTGGGGGGAGGAATGTAGTTGTAGAGATGGGAGGGCAGGAATGAGTGGGGAAAAACAAAGGAGGAGGCAACAATGCTGATAAGAAATGTACTTATTACCTTGCTCATGTAATTGTAACCCCTCTATATGGTATTTTCACAATAAAATACTTATTAATAAAAACAAAAACAAAAAAAATGAAAGTTAGCCCTGGCTAAAGTATGGCTTTAAGAGTACTAAAATTATTAGATATTTATCTTTATAATTATTATGCCTTGTCATTTTCTTTCCAATGATATTAGCTACATGTTTAGATTTAGTAATATGTAATGTAAGAAGTGTTCGCTAAGGACAGATTTAATTTTATTGATACTGAATATTTACCCATCTTTTTCATCATTTATATGTAAACCTAGAACAGTGCCTGGAATAGAATGTGTCCACAGTATTTTTCTTTCTTAAATTTCTGCTGTCTAAATTATTAACTATAAATATTAAGGAAGGTACTGAGATATACAAATTACCTCAAATTGAATTATCATTAATTTGTAAAAAAAATTGGATTTCCTACTCCTGCTAATATACAGACACTGAAGCTATAGATTTCACTGTAGCTGGGCTGCAAGGATCATTACTCTAGAAACCACAAAGAAATATAAGAGGCAATTATATT
This sequence comes from Dipodomys merriami, assembly GCF_024711535.1. Taxonomy (NCBI): domain Eukaryota; kingdom Metazoa; phylum Chordata; class Mammalia; order Rodentia; family Heteromyidae; genus Dipodomys; species Dipodomys merriami. Next base: position 22,816,515 of record NW_027202270.1, on the reverse strand, counting down.
ATGTTTCATTCAACAGCAATGGAATTAGGTAGTTTCTTGGAAGAAACAAATTCATCACCAAGAGGTAAAAGCTCATTTTCATATTGCAGTTATGAGAGTTGTGAGAAGAATCCGTTATTGAAATCCCTTGAGCATTTCAAGTCAATGCTTTTTCACTAGAATACTTACATGACTGGCAATGATTCTCAGTGGGCCCCCAGCACCGGCCAGTGCAGGACTTATGACAACGTCCACCTGTAGAAGAGGAAAGAGAAAAGAGAAAAGTCACACATGTTACATTTTTTATTCATGGAGGGGTGTAACTTCTTAAAACGAGAAAACAACACATGCTTCTTTATGAGGTTTTTATGTCATTCTAGTGCTAAGGCATAGCCTATAAAATAGAAGTGGCAAAACATGTGCAACTGAAATATGGTGCTCTTATGTGAAATCCTCCCAGCAATGACTACGAAAAGGGAATAGATGAATTTGTAAATTCTCTCAGAAATTCACAATTTCAGAAATTCCACTTTCACTCTTCAATATTGATTGCTGGTTTATTGATCTGCTTTACTTGTAATTTTCAAAGTCCATAGCTAACTGACACCAAAACTTTAAGAGTTTAAAAGATGATGAAGTCTATGAGAACAAGGACATATTCTTTCAAGCACATGCCATCCTACCACAGTAAAATAAGCAGCAAAATCAAACATTTAAAATGTAATTTTTCAAGCTTAATTTAAGTACTGAAAAACACACATGTAAGATTTTATTGACATCATCTGAATTTTCAGATATCAGCCTTTAGCTCCTTCAATACTGGTATTATATACTAGAAATATTGGCTTCAAAAACATAGTTGTCCCAAAGAGAGATTGGTAGAATGACTCAACAATAAAAATATCAAACAGGATAAATCATGTCAAATCACCCTTTGGAAACTTGTTTCTAATTTTTCCCCAAAACATTATATGCACATGGTTTATTTTTAGAACAAAATATATTTGAACAGTAATAAAGGCCAAATACTCTTTATAACAAACTTCTTATTTAAACCTCTGTTAATTTTCTAGTACATAATATGTTGTGGTGCAAAAAATAAAATACCTAGGAATTAACTTAATCAAAGAAGTGAAGGATCTCTATGATGAAAACTTTAAAAACTTGAAAAAGGAAATCAAAACAAAATGTAGAAAGTGGCAAAAACTCCCATGCTCCTGGATTGGAAAGATCAACATCTTGAAATGGCAATACTTCCCAAGGCTATCTACAAATTCAATGCAATACCCATCAAAATTCCAAACTCCTTCTTCAAGGAAATAGAAGAGGCAATCAAAAAATTCATATGGAACAATAAAAGACCCCGAATAGCAAAAATGATCCTCAACAGAAAAGAACACTGCTGGAGGAATATCAATACCAAATTTCAAACTCTACTACAAAGCCATGGTAATCAAAACAGCTTGGTACTGGCACAAGAACAGACCTCAGGACCAGTGGAATAGAATTGAAAACCCAGAAATGAACCTACAGACCTATAGCCATATAATTTTTGATAAGGGAGCTAAAACAAGAGAATGGAAGAAAGACAGCCTCTTCAGTAAATGGTGCTGGCAAAATTGGTTAACTACTTGTAGAAAACTAAAGCTAGATCCTTATATATCACCCTGCACCAGAATCAACTCCAAATGGATCAAAGACCTTGAACTCAAAGCAGACACTCTGAAAACATTACAGGATGGAATAGGAGAAACCCTAGGTCTCCTTGGCTCAGGCCGAAATTTTCTTAATAGAGACCTGGAAACAAAACAAATCAAAGAAAGTTTGGACAAGTGGGATTGCATGAAGTTGCAGAGCTTCTGCATGGCAAAGGACATAGCTAGCAAGATCAACAGAAAGCACACAGATTGGGAGAAGATCTTCACTAGCCAAAGAACGGACAAGGGTCTCATATCTACAATATACTTGGAACTCAAAAAATTAAATCCCCCAACAACAAATCCTCAAAGAAACACCTGCCCAATAAATAAGTGGGCTAAAGACTTAAAGAGAAACTTCTCTGAAGAGGAAAGAAGGATGGCCAATAGACACATGAAGAAATGCTCAACCTCTCTAGCCATAAAAGAAATGCAAATCAAAACAACATTGAGATACCACCTCCCCCCAGTTAGAATGGCTATAATCAAGAACTCTAATAACAACAGATGCTGGAGGGGATGTGGACAGAAGGGAACCTTACTGCATTGTTGGTGGGAATGTAAACTTGTTCAACCACTTTGGAAAGCAGTATGGAGGTTCTTCAAAAGACTCCACATAGAGCTCCCCTTTGTATAACTCAGTAATCCCACTTCTGGGCATTTACCCAAATGTTTACAAACAAGACCACACTAAAGCTACCAGCACGACTATGTTTATTTCAGCATTATTTACTATAGCTAAGATATGGAACCAACCCAAATGCCCCTCAGTAGATGAATGGATCAAGAAAATGTGGTATATATACACAATGGAATTCTATGCCTCCATCAGAAAGAATGACATTGCCCCATTTGTTAGGAAATGGAAAGACTTGGAAAAAAATATATTAAGTGAAGTAAGCCAGGCCCAAAAAAACATAGGTCCCATGGTTTCCCTTATTTGCAATAATTAGTATATGTCTGAGTCAAGCAGAAAAGGTCAGATAAGGTGATGTTAGGAAAATGAACCTTAAGATATGTATTCAAATGTTTTTTTTTCTTTCACAAGATTGTTTCTATCACATTTATAAGATTATTTCTTTATTGCTTTGTATGTCCCTCCCCCGCAGTATAACCCCTGCTTTCACTGTATTTGATGTCGGTATAATTTGTGGAGGGGAAGGGGAAAAACAAATCGTTTAAATAGGGATACAGGTAGACCCATTGCAACAATGAGATGTACAATTTGTTATGTCGAAAACAAACTTTATAACTTTGGTGGGGGGGAGGGGGAACGGGGAGGATTGGGGGGGCAGGGGGATTGGGTGGAGGGGTGGGGGGAGGATGGGATGGGATGGGAAGGGGAAACAAAGGAGGAGGTTACAATGCTTGATAAGAAATGTACTCATTATCTTGCCCATGTAATTGTAACCCCTCTGTACAGTATTTTCACAATAAAAAAAAATATGTTGTGGTGTGTGTGTGTGTGTGTGTGTGTGTGTGTGTGTGTGTGTGTGTGTGTGTGTGTGTGTGTGTGTGTGTGTGTGTGTGTGTGTGTGTGTGTGTGTGTGTGTTATGCATGTGTGTGCCAGTTCTGGGACTTTAACTCAAGGCCTCACTTTTTACCTTGGCTATTTCAGTCAAGACTAGCACTCTATCTCTTGAGTCATTCCTCTACTTCTGGTTTCCTGATGATTATGTGGATGTAAGACACCCATGAACTTTTCTGCCTGGTCTGGCTTCGAATCATGATCCTCAGATCTTGGCCACCTGAGTAACCAGGATTATAGGCCTGAGCCATTAGTGCCCAGCTTCAATTATTAATTCAAAATGTTTAACAAACTTAGTCATCTTATAAAGATTATCAAGTCGAGTTATATCAAAAGTTTCCATCATTCCTTGACTTACAGTTATTAATTCCTCAGTTTAGAAGTTCTTCTTACTTAGAAATATTGTTCCTCTTCCTGTGAAATCATTTGAGAGAAGCTAGCAGGACACAGGCTTTGAGGATTAAAATGTAGACTCAGCAGACACTTTCTATTTTTTAAATCTTTCTTATATGTTTTTTAATTGTAAAAATACTGTACAGAGGGGTTGCAGTTACATGAGTAAGGTAATGAGTACATTTCCTATTGAGCATTGTTACCCCCTCTGTTTTTCCCCTACCATCCCTTCCCTCCCCACCTCCTCAACTCCTCCCTCCCCCTTCCCCAAGTTGTAAAGTTTGTTTTCAACATAGTGTCTTGTACATCTCATTGTTACAATGGGTCAACCTGTATCCTTATTTCAGCATTTCGTTATTTTCCTTCCCCTCCCCAAATAAGAAAAAAATGTATGTACAAGATGCAGGGCACCGACATCAAATACAGTGAAAACAGGGTTTATACCATGGGGGAAGAACATATAAGAGAAACAAAAAAAATCACAGAGTACATTTTAAATATGTTAAAAAACAACATCAAGTAAGAAAAAAATTGTGTTCCTATCTTGGGGTTCATTTCACTTAACATCATCTTATATGGTCCTATGTATACAGCTTTTGACCTTCTCTTCTTGTCCTGGACTTATACTATTTATTGCAAATAAGGGAAACCATGGGACCTATGTTTCTTTGGATTTCGCTTACTTTACTTCATATAATTTTTTCTAAGTCTTTCCATTTCCTAACAAATGGGGCAATGTCATTCTTTCTGATGGAGGCATAGAATTCCATTGTGTATATATATATATATATATATATATATATATATATATATATATATATATATATACCACATTTCTTGATCCATTCATCTACTGAGGGTCATCTGGGTTGGTTCCATATCTTAACTATGGTAAATAATGCTGCCATAAACATACTTGTGTTGGTAGCTTTGTTAGAGCTTTGTTTGTGATCATTTGTGTCAATGCCCATATGTGGGATTGCTGGGTCATATGGAAGCTCTATGTAGAGTCTTTTGAGGAATCTCCATACTGCTTTCCAAAGTAGTTGAACAAGTTTACATTCCTACCAACAATGTAGTAGGGTTCCCTTTTGGCCACATCCCCTCCAGCCTCTGTTGTTATTAGAGTTCTTAATTATAGCCATTCTAACTGGAGTGAGGTGGTATCTCAATGTTGTTTTGATTTGCATTTCTTTCATGGCTAGAGAGGTTGAGCATTTCTTCATGTGTCTATTGGCCATTCTTATTTCCTCTTCAGAGAAGTTTCTCTTTAAGTCTTTAGCCCAGTTATTTATTGGGGAGGTGTTTCTTTGAGGATTTGTTATTGGGGGATTTAATTTTTTGAGTTCTAAGTATATTTTAGATATGAGACCCTTGTCCACTGTATGGCTAGTAGAGCTCTTCTCCCAATCCATGGGCTTTCTATTGATCTTGCTAGCTATGTCCTTTGCCATGCAGAAACTCTGCAACTTCATGCAATCCCATTTGTCAACTTTGTGTTTCTGGATCTTTATAAAGAAAATTTCGGGCTGTACCAAGGAGCCCTAGAGTTTCTCCTATTCCCTTCTGTAGTGTTTTCAGGGTGACAGCAGACACTTTCTCTGAGGCACACATGCCATCTTGATGGTTGACCCCTGGAAGTGAAGCGTACTCAGGCACTACCATACTTATCGTTCCAGAAGTAGGAGGACTTTCATCACAGAAGTTTATTTCAAGCAGTCTGTTTGTGAGGCCCTAATGCTGACGTCACAGTGTATAATATCCTGTCACTCTGCCATCTGTTTATTTAGATCTAAGCACATTATAACTGCATAATGCAAGCTCATTCTAGCTGACAGGAAAAGTACTCCATCTGGCCTGAACAATATAACTTTAATCAGTGATAATGATAATTATTATTAAAAACTTACTGGAGTTCCTTTGTACCAAGCTAATAAGTCTAAATTGATTTATACCAGTGGAAATTAGCAAGGACTGCTAGACAAAGTGGAAGCAGTAACAACTTTTCTAGAGTCCAAACTTTTTTATGAGGAAGTAGCTAATACTAATGTGTTTTCTTAGATGTAGTAGAATCCTTTAAATCAGCTCATTAAGTGGCATGTTAATTGAAGTTATCTGAAGCAGAAGATAATCTACCATGGCATCCATGACTCCTTTAATTGTGTTTGGAGCTAATAAAATATTTAGCTTTATTCTTTCTTGTGTTAACACTACTGAGTTGGAAGATAAGAACATAGTATGTTACAACCTAAGTAACATCAGTAACAGAAATGCCATTTTTCTTTCTTTTCTTTTCTATTTTTTTTTCTGGTTCAAGAAATTGAACTCCTACATTTTATTGGGCTTGCTTGCTCAAGCCACACATCTTCAGTGTGGCTATTTACTTGAAGATGGAATCTTGTAGACTTTTCTGCCTTAATCTGTCTCTGAATCCCAATCCTCTGATCTCAGCCTTCTGAGTAGCTAGGATTACAGGTACCGGGCAGTAACCTACATTTTAATACTTTCAACATTTCCTTCTATTTTATTTTTTTGGTTCGATTAAAATATTCTGACTTCTTATTTTTTAAGTTTCAACTAACCTCTCAGAGATCTGATCTCAGGCTCAGGACAGAAAAACTCCTAAATATGTACAACTTATTACATTTTTTGTATAACAGTTGAAATAATTTTAAAATTTAAAACAGATCTATGGATAGAAATGTTTATGATTCTTCACAACAGGACAAGGCTTGTCTACTTGGGAACAAGTGATAAAGTTTCACACTCAAACACATACACACATGTTTAAGGAACAATCTTAACTGTCTACTTGATCTTAGGAGAGTTTATTTGGTAGTTTCCATTTTTCACTTGCATTGGAACAAAACTATCTATTAGTGGAACACAAAGATACCACCAGCAGCTGCTTCTCAAGAGTTTCACTCCATCCTCCATTATCTCTTCATCCTTTGGATGCCCAGGCAGCTCTCATGGCTTACAGCTTTCAGAATTTTATGACTGCCAAGGCACTATTGAGTTTCAATGGAAAGTGCTTGTGTGCGTAGCGGCTCAGCCTTCCATGTTTCATCTCATGGTCTTTCCGGAGCTTTGACTCTTGGAATCTGCCCAGATGTTCAATTGATATTGGATCTTCCAAATGGTACAATATATGGTACGTGTAACAACATTTTTTCCCACTGGGTTGTTGTTATAAGAAAATATCACAACATCTGACCTGAATCTTAGCTCAACATATTTTAGAAATAACTATTTATTACACTTTCAGATCTGCCACTTTAAATTCTTATGGATAACTGGATCATGTCGTTTTCTGAAATGTTACATGTTTTAGGGTAGGTTTGTAGCCTTTGTAGTCCCATAATTGACACAAAACTGTAAAAGAGATATTTGGAGATAATGCCTCCTTAACAATTATCTTTCCAAATTTGGAGAAACAACAAAACTTCCTACCAGCTTTCCTTCCTTCCTCACCTCTGTTTATCTATTCACCATAATTTCATGTGTACCTTCTTTTTTCTGGGTATTAAGTATTATGGCATTAAAGATGATGACTCCCTATGGGCTTAAGGAGAAAAGCCAACAAATACCAATTTTTAAGTCTTATCTTCTAATCTAGAAAAGAAGAGTGGAGGATGCCAGGATGAACTAGATCTCTATTATTGCCTAACAACTTCGAATTCTGCTGCACTCTGAATGCAATGAGTTACCTCTGTGCCCTCTAAAATGAGATCACCCAAGAGCATTTCAATGGAGAGAAGAGGTGTAAATTCTGGAGTTCCTTTGTATCTGACAATTCACACAAAGGTCTAATCTTTTGGAGCAATCTTTTCCTCCTTTCGGTGACCAGAGAAACTGTTTTCAGCAGTCTTGATTTCACGAGGAAAAGAGACTTTATATCAGTTAGGTTTTAGTGTGATTTAGTTTTATGAACTACTCCCAGGAGTATGTTTTCTTTTTTTTATGCTAAATGAGGACTTCACAGAGAAAAAACTTATCAGACACTACAATATATAAATTGGAACAGTATTTGGGGAACCTACCAGTGCCTTCCAATTCCGACCACTTCTATAAACCGGTAGAAAATCATTTTCCATTATTTACTGCAATAACTCTTTTAAAGCTATGAGAAAATATGTCACACTTTCACATACAAATGAACAATCTGTCATTTCCATATGGTTGGGTGCTAGCCGCGTTATTTAAGTTAGTATTTTCTGTCACCCTGACTCAACCAAAGAGATGAAATAAAAACTAAAACAAATTTTTAAGCAAACATTTCTGCTTCTTTCCTAACGACATTAATCTTTTAAAATAAGTGATGATTATTCCACATCAGCATTATTTGAATTCACAGGCAATCCCTCCTGCTTTGACAATGCATTATTCATTGTGGAAGTTAGCAAATATGACTAAGCTCATCTTTCATGCTTGTCCAGCAGTTGTTACTAAAATTGTAACTTTTGCATTCTTTTGCAGGGAAACTAAAGTCCTTGAGCAGTTTTTATATTTTTAAGAGTCATAAATTCAGGCTAGAAGTTTTGCTTCTTTGTGTGACTGCCTGCCAGGAGAGATGGGATTCAATATCTACCTCAGTCATGGTCCTGTATGTGCCATGCCAGGACAGTTGAAGAGTTACAAAATGTGAAGTCACTGGCAACCATAAAAGACTATTTTCTCAAACTGCCTCTAGCTAAAGACAATGCAGTTACATTCCTGGATTCTTCTTTCAGTCTTTTTAAAAACTGGCAGTCTTGACCTCTTAAAACAACTTTTATTGGGGAAAGAAGTGAGAGAATATTGTCTTTTTCATGACCCTATAACTCAAAACAGGAAAATGGAACATTTATTGAATGTCTGGGTTAAGCTAGTCCATAATCTTGGTGCTGGCTGAAAGATGGGTACCAGGGTCCTGTAGGAAATTTTAGGACCCTGGAAATAGGCAGAAAATAGGCAAATAATTATTACAACTATAATAAAGTATAGGTATGCTCTTAGTGATTTGAGAAAGGCTCTGCCATGGTTTGGGAATTTCAGGTAGACTTGAAGGCCTAGTTTGTCCAGTGTAGAGAGGAAGGAAGGGAAGGTTATCCTTAAGAAGTTATCCAAGGTTATCCTTAAGAAGTAACATGGAAGTTTGGATGAGAACAACTACTTGGGGTCATAGTGTATAGATTATAGTCTTTTGAGAACATTTGCATGAGTTATGAAAGCTGGAATATGAGTTTACAATGTGTCTTACCATATTGGAGCTAACTCTTCATAAATGCTATAGAGTTGGCTAAGGATGGGGGAATTTGCCATGACATCATTTGGTCTGTAAGGTGGGAAATGGTTTGAGTAATGGTTTGAGTCTTGATTCTCAAAAGTTACTGCTAGCTTTTGAGTAGTTCGTAAAAGGTGTTAATTTATACTCTGGGGTGTAGTACAGGAATCTGCTCTGGTTGTGTTTTGTTTTGTTTTGCTTTAAACAACAGTAGGAGGATGTGATGTAGAGCGTTTTTCTGACTTGGCATATCATTCCAAACATCACGGTTATCCATTGGTACAATAGACAAATAACAGATGTTGGGTCAAATCGGAAGCTTGAATATCTAAACTTTCAGATTAAAAGAGTGCAAAAATCTAGCAGTTTTTATGTTCCAGAATCTATGCTTTAATATGTGGACACATGTGGGAGAAAGGCCCATAGTTAAAAATAAACAAATAAATAAGTAGATTTCACAGCACTCAGATACAGTGAGTTTCAATGTGATTTCAGCAAATAATGAATGAGCAGGAACTAATGACATTACTATCATGTGAACTTACTCTTGTATATAAGATGGTAAGACTTTTCCAGTTCTACACTGACAGCTTTCGTTGTCTTGTATTTATTCATTCCCTCACTTTTATTATGTACATTGATTTTATTCTTTCTTTCAGTCTCCATTCCATTTCTCTACCTTGCTTCCAAAGTTAATTACTGAATGGAAACCTCAACTTTTACAAATTTAGATAAAGCTTTTACACATTTTTTCCCACTAATAGAAGGTGGACAGGAATTTTCATTTGTGATGGAAACGAAGTTTAAGAAATTTTAAAATGCACAGTTGGAATTTTCCTTCTTTCAATTAAATAAGGAGTCAGTAATTCAAAGTATTTTAAGTAGTCACTGTGTGGAAGGCAGAAATAAGTAATGTCAACCATGTCAAACTAGGGGTCTCTACAAATGTCATCATGCTATTTAATCAATCCACAATCCAAGTATTGAGAAAAGCATATTCATGTGATTAAGAATAATTTTGGTAAAGTGTTAAATATATCTACTTAGTCTGCAACATTTCTATCCCTTCCTGCAGTGGCTCAACACCCTACTGCCAAATCACTGGCTGCCAGAACATACTATAGCTCCACAGCACACCTTACATGAGATGAAAAGTGAGTTCTCTGTACACTTTTCCTCTGCAAAAGTTTGAAAGTACTAAGCTCTCTTTGCAATTGTCATTTGTCCTGATGCCCTTTAAGAATACAGAAAGCCTGGTGCCAGTGGCTCACACCTGTAATCCTAGCTACTCAGAAGGCTGAAATCTGAGGATCACGGTTCAAAGTCAGCCTAAGCAGGAAAAGTCCATGAGACTCTTTTCTCCAATAAAGCACTCAGAAAACCAGAGGTGGTGCTGTGACTCAAGAGGTACAGCGCTAGCCTTGAGCTGAAGAGCTGAGGGACAGCGCCCAGGCCCAGAGTTCAAGCCCTATGACCAACAACAACAATGACAACAACACCAAAAGAACACAGATCAATCCTGGAAAGAAATGACAATGGTAAAAATCTAAGCTACAGATAGAAATGCTGGCCAGGGAAAGATGGAAAATTTAAGCAGTTAGTTATTAAATTCTGTTAAATTGTAAATGGAAGCAACTGACTACTCCATTCTTATAATGATTATAGTTTTGCTTCCACACAGAGTTAAGTAGTTGGACAGATCAACATAAATTCTACAGTCAAAAGGAAAACTGAAATGGTGGCAAAGCTCAATTCCTAGCAGGGGATATAAAACTAAAGCATCTTAATTTGAGGGCAGTCTACACAAAAAGTGTGTGAGACCCCCATCTCAGCCAATAGCTGGGCACAGTGTTACAAATCTGTCATTCCAGTTTCACAGAAGGTTAAGATCAAGATGTTCCAGGCCAATAAAGAAATGCAAATCAAAACCACATTGAGATTTTTACCTCACCCCCATTAGAATGACCATTATCAAGAAAACTAATAATAATAACAGATGATGGCAGGGTTAAAAGAAATGGAATGTAAACCTGTTCAACCACTCTGGAAAGATATACACAGGTTAGAGCTTCCTTTTGACCCAGCAATCACACTCTTGGGCATCTACCCAAAAGATATTGTATTTCTTATGTCTTCTCCAGGATTATGGTGGACAAGATTTCTCCTCTCCTGGTGCTTTGGTCTTAGACAGTTACTCACTCAAATTGCCTAATCTGTTCCAGAAAATATGATATCAATTGGTCTTTTGTTGGATCACAAATGAAATTATATCATAAAAAAAGGTCCTTGCCAGCCTTTACAAAGATGTTTCCAAGACTCCCATCCCTGACACTAACAGTAAAAAGCTGCATGACCAGGAGGCTATAATAGGAGACTACAGTTCTGGCAAGCCCAGATAAAAGTGACCGGATTAAAAATGGCTAGGGAAATGTTTCAAATAGTGAATTGCTTAACTAAGCAAACACAACGCTCTGAATTGAAACCTAATACTGAAAAAATAAACTAAAAAAGACAGAGAAAGAGAGAAAGAGAAAGAAAGAGAGATTGAAAGAGAGAAAGGAAGGAAGGAAGGAAGGAAGGAAGGAAGGAAGGAAGGAAGGAAGGAAGGAAGGAAGGAAGGGAAAAGAGAAAAACAAAGAAAAGAAAGAAGGAAACAAGAGAGGGAGGGAGGGAGGGAGGGGAGAAAGAAAGAAAAGAAAAGAAAGAAAGAGAAAGAAAGGAAGGAATGAAGGAAAGAAAGAAAGAAAGAGAAGAAAGAACAAAAGAAAGAAAGAAAGAAAGAAAGAAAGAAAGAAAGAAAGAAAGAAAGAAAGAAAGAAAGAAAGAAAGAGAAGAAAGAAAGAAAGAGAGAGAAGAAAAGGAAAGAAAGAACATCAGTCATGGTAACACATGTAATCTTGGCTAATGTAGAAGTAGAGACAGTAAGAATAATACTGTTGGAAAATGGCAAAATGTCAGTGTATTACCCTATCTGAAAAATAAAGTGTAAAGGTCTGGGATAAAAGTCCTTGAGTTCTAAGCCCAGTTCTGTGTGGAAGGAAAGAAGGAAGGAAGGAAGGAAGGAAGGAAGGAAGGAAGGAAGGAAGGAAGGAAGGAAGGAAGGAAGGAAGGAAGGAAGGGAGGGAGGGAGGGAGGAAGGAAAGAAGGAAGGAAGGAAGGGAGGGAGGGAGGGAGGAAGGAAGGAAGGAAGGAAGGAAGGGAGGGAGGGAATAGGAAAAAATATTCATAATAACCTATTAAGAATCTAAGATTGTTGATTACTACTATTATCAACAGATGTGGGTAATCATAATGACTGACACAAAACCTACTATTTATTATGACAAAAACTATTTATATATCTTTATATTTATTTTGTATGCATTATATAGCTATTATATGTTATGAGAAAAATGAAAGCAATCTTATTCTAAAGAAATCTCTTTTCTCATTGAATAGAACTATCTGTTACAATACTACCTTGTGGCTTACTTGTATAGATAGCAAATGCTTGAAAATGTAAAGCTAATGCTTTACATTTCTCAAATGGAATCCTGGACCTTCTCATCCCACTAAAAAATTATTTCAGTAAAGCTCTCTTCACTGCAAGCCAATAGCTCAGTCATTCCAGAAGCTAAACATTTAGAGTCCACCCTAAGCCTTTATTCTTTCACAATCTACATGCAAATGCTTTTCATGTATTGGAAGTACTCATGCATTGTTTCAAAATAATAATATATTTTTGTCACCCGCCACTTTTGGTTTGTATTTTGTTCCTCATTTTGAGTAACACTAAATATTGCCCAAAATAATTTTCTAAATCCTTTCATATAAACATAATTTTGTTCCAAATTTTATAAGATATTTTAGTTGGTGCATGTAGGAGATCAGTACATATTTTTGGTGAAAATACACATTGGGAAAATATTACTAATCACATGTCATATTTTTTCAGAAGGCTTAGAGCTTATAAAATGATGCTTGGATAGGAAAACAAATGACCAGCTCTTTCATTATTTTCTCCTTGAAAACTTGATGGAATCACGGAGAGCTGTATGAATTTGTAGGGGACTGGCACATAGAACAGAACTTTTGCTAAAAGGATTAATGGCTCCAGCAGTGTGCCAAAGGTCACTGTGCACATCTATCATATTTGACCTTTAAATCACTAATTGGATAAAACATTTGAAATATGCTTAGTATATTTGCAAATGATACAAACCCAGAAGGGGTAACATATACTGTGATGGGAGTATAACACTGAGATTTTAAGATAATCTGGTAGATGACATGATGAGCCAAAATTAAGATACATAAAAGTTCATGCTATGAATTTAAATTCCTGTACTTGTGAGTCTCAACTGTCACTCCACGCAAATGCCAACAGCTATGCGCTTGTACACACAGACTCATGCTCCAATAGGGCATGAGGTGTGTCAGAGTTTGGGTTCTCTTGCTGTTATTAGTTGTGTTATTCCTCACATAGAGTTTGCATCATGTTATCTAATCTAGTCTACACAGAATCAGCAGCATTAATCCCCCTCACCACATCATCTGACATTTACCGAACACCTTTTACACAGGGGACTAAGTGTTTTTGCCTATCTCCTTGAGTTTGCGCAACAAACTCAAGATGCTGTTATTATAGCACAGGCAGTATTATTTGTCTTATTTTATAGATTGGAATATGGAAAGCATCCTGTAAGTAAATCTGGAGACTTGTTTCTTACTGGCACCTCAGCCCTTTTTATATATATAAGAAATTGTGTCTTTTGCTCATGTTTTTATCTCTAATTGGCAATTACTTTTATTCCAATTCTTGTTTATTGAAGTTCATCAGTAAGAGGGGTAAAATAGATGTCAATTAAATGTAAACACATTTTAGTATTGGCATTTATTTCTAATAGAGAACCTGGTAGGAAATTAGAGCCCCAGTTAAGAGGAGATAAAAGTTGACTGAGTATTATGGAGTACCTACTTAATTTACAACACTGCCAACTACTTTGCTAACAGTTTATATCAATGAAACACAGAAATGAATGCTGGAGAAATGTAGAAAATATAAGCTTTTACTAACTGGAGACAAAAGTATAAAAGGCCAGATTTGAAATCATTTTCATCTGACCTCCTTTACCATCTTTACAGCTGTTGGGCTCTGGGGTAGAGCTGAATTTCCTCTTTAATAAAATATAGATGACGATACTCACTTTATATGGAGGTTAGGTATGATTAAGTGGAGTCGCATATCTAAACTGCCTGGCATGTAATAAGCATGAGTCAACATTAACTCCTTTCTTTTTCCATCATAAGACTCTGTATAAAAATATTAGAGAAATGAAGTCATGGAGAGGGTAGGAAGAGATTTCTCAGATAAATCAAGTGATCTGGAGACAGAAGTGTTTATGACAGGGTTGATAATGATCAGTAAGTTACCACAGAGAGGACAGAAGGCCTGAGACAGGAACACTGTCAGGTTTGGCAGGTAAGGACAAGCGGCTTTGACAAATGGGTTTGCATGCTTTGGCAAAAGTAGGAAAAGCCCAAGTCTCAATGAGAATTGTACTTAAAATCCACATTTGTACAAATTTTATTTGGCTTCTGGAATTCCACATCGTGTGCCCTCCGGAATGGTGTACATAGAGGGGAGAAAAATGGGGAAAGGGATATGTTAACATGTGCTCCAGAAAGTGACACACAAATGTGTAGATGAAGATAATGAATATATGAAGATTGACGATATGATATTCATTGGCACTGGCATCTTGATCCACCTGATGCACTTATAAGGTTGCCAGTCAGATATTAATGGATCCTAAGGAGCTGCAGCCATCCACATATTTAGGTTGTGACTGGTGTTACATTTGAGAAAGCTGATTTTACAACCAGAGTTTAAGCAAAGGAAATGTACTCCTCTCCATGGACAATAAAGTTGGTTCAGAATCATTGCTTGTGGCAACAATCATAAACTCTTTCTCTAAAATCTCTCACTCAACCCAACACTACCAAGCTATGTCTCTTCCTGACTTACTATATCACAAAGTTTCATCCTGCTACCTACTCCTATCCTAACTGGATTATTTTTATTTGATAGGGACTCTGTCATTCTAAATGTTTTTCTTGTTCTATTCTACTCTCTGGTCAAATAATACTCTACCTATTTTTATTATGCATCCTGAAATTGTATTGCAGTATCATAGAATCCCCCACCCCAGGCTGTGCAAAAGAATGTGTGTGTGCGCACGCGCGCGTGTGTGTGTACGCGTGTGTGTGTGTGTGTGTGCGCGCGCATGTGTGTACATATATGAGTATAGTTTGTTCTGAGGGAGAGATGGGGTCAGACACACAATGTTTGAGTGTGTTGGGAAAGGTTGGGAAAGAAATTCATTAATATACCCAAATTTGTAATTGTTATCCTGTCGGCGAAGCCAGTATTGGAGGAATAGTGTCTTGGTTCTATTCCACCACAAACTTAAAGAACTTCCCATAATCTGTTACAGGATTGTCTCCATGGACAGCCTCTGCTTTCATCTGTTTTTGACTTGACAACTCCAAGAATAGATCTAGATCCTCTATGAATTAATAAAAACTGGGTATTATCATGGGAAAGCTGAGATAGGCGAAATTATTACAAGTTCCTTAAGGGAAGGAAACATTTCTTCTCAGTTCTTATCAGTGCTCAAAACACAATAGAGTTCTCAGACTGAATAAACCAACGTTTCCTTTACTGAGGCTAATATTTTCACACCACAGTGCTAACATGGCTTCTTTAACTCTGAGTAAATTTTGAAAACTCTTATAATGTCTGTGGTTTGGGACTTTATAATTATGGCTGGGGCCATTAATCTTGTAGCTCCCCTCCCCCTTTATTATATTTGAGATTGAGACTGAGTTTTGTTAGAGATTGCTAGCCTGTAGCAGTCAGTTGGGGAGATGAGACATCACGAAGACAGATAACAAAGAAAAATGGATAACAAATTGGAAAAGATTAGGTAGTTCCACGGCGCTATATTAAACAAACTCTTCTGAACTATAGCAGCCAGAAGTCTCATGTTACTCCATGTTTTTTTCATCTGCCATGTCTTTGCTCTTAAGAGGCTTATCTCTGTGTGTATGTCTATATAGCTATACATCTGCAAGACCGTACTTATTTTTAAGATTAAAAAAAAGCTTACTTTAACAAATAGGTTTATTTCTAAAATGCCACTGTAAACCTGAGAAATGAAAATGTAATTTTAAAATTGATGGAAGTAAAAGGAAAATATCCCAAGAGGCATTTCAGTAAGTAATAAGCAAAAAATGTCTTGGCATAGAATGCTTTTATTAATTCACCTTTGAAGTTCATACAAAAAATCCTAAATTTCTAGAATAATAGATTTATAATATATTTTTAAATTCAATTCCATCAGCAAGCTAGTTCAAAGAAATTTCTTCTTCATGCTCTAGTAAAAAGAAAGGTTTTGAAATTGAATCATTATGGAAAAATGATAAATGATTGTATACCACTGCAAATACATTTACTATATTCCATTGCAAATTACTTATGCCTAAATATCAAACAACCACCTACGGTTCAGCCCCAACTTTTTGTTTCCCAGGAAAATATTTTTACTTTGAAATTTGTGATTGTCTAAAATAGAAATCCTCCAAATAGAATTTTTAAAAAAAGAACCTTCTCAATTAATTTTTACAAAACATTAATCATAGCTGATATATACTGTAGTTTAACTGTATAAAATTAAAGTATGATTCTGGGAACTTTATTTCCTATGACAGCCTTGAGAAGATTACTACTACAGACCAGAAAGCTAAGACCAGAAAGGTTAATAGCTTGTCCACGATCACACAGAAAGGAATAAGCCTGAGATTGAGCCCAAAAATATCTACTCCAGAGCCGGGCGCTGGTGGCTCACGCCTGTAATCCTAGCTACTCAGGAGGCTGAGATCTGAGGATCGCGGTTCAAAGCCAGCCCGGGCAGGAGAGACCGTGAGACTCCTATCTCCAATAAACCACCAGAAAACCGGAAGTGGCGCTGTAGCTCAAGTGGTAG
The DNA here is from genome assembly GCF_024711535.1 of Dipodomys merriami. Lineage (NCBI taxonomy): Eukaryota > Metazoa > Chordata > Mammalia > Rodentia > Heteromyidae > Dipodomys > Dipodomys merriami. Next base: position 22,799,624 of record NW_027202270.1, on the reverse strand, counting down.
AGCGCTCGCCTTGAGCTGAAGAGCTGAGGGACAGCGCTCAGGCCCAGAGTTCAAGCCCCACGACCGACAAAAAAAAAAAAAAAAAAAAAAATATCTACTCCAGAGCCAATGCCATAAATCAATACAGCCAAGTATCTAATTGATGTTAAAAGATCCAATAATGGAAGACACTACAATAAAGGAGAATGGAGCACATGTATTAGATGAGAACCTACATAGGAAAACAGGTTTCATGCCACAATAAGTCCTGGTTTCCAAAGTGATTAGTACAAATGCTAAAGTTCAATGGATTTTAGAAGGCCAAGAATCAATTAAGTAATGATGTTGAGAGGGATGATTAACACAGACACTCAATGGCAAGTAGGGATTGACTCACAAGCAGATTTGAAAAGGTGATTTGTGTCAGTGATGCATTAGTTCAAATTCAGTATATGATAAGGAACATGGTAGAAGATGCTATAGGCAGATATCAAGAACATTACAAAAAGTGTCTCATCCCATCTGCCCCATCATCTCAGAACTATAGATCCATTTGAGGATAAATGAAGAAAGATGATTTAGAGAAGGCTGACTAGGTTTTCAATTCTATTCCATTGGTCCTGAGGTCTGTTCTTGTGCCAGTACCAAGCTCTTTTTTTTTTTAATTTTTTTTAAATTGTATTTTATTTTATTTGAGTGCTCTTTTGATTACTATGGCTTTGTAGTAGAGTTTGAAATTTAGTGTTGATATTCCTCCAGCACTGTTCTTTCTGTTAAGGATTGTTTTTGCTATTCGGGGTCTTTTTATTGTTCCAATATAATTTTTGGAATATTGAATTTGTAGATAGCCTTGGGAAGTATTGCTATTTTCACTATATTGATCATTCCAATCCAGGAGCATGGGAGGTTTTAGAAACATAGGTTCCACGGTTTCCTTTATTTGCAATAACTAGTATATATCTGAGATAAGCAGAAATGGTCTGATAAGTCAATGTTAGATGAAATGAACCCTAAGATAAGGACACAAGTGGTTTTTTCTTTCTTGCTATTGTTTCTAACATATTTATAAGATATTTCTTTGTTGCCTTGTATATCCCTACCCCCATGGTATAACCCCTGTTTTCACGGTATTTGATGTTGGTATAATTTGTGGAGGGGAAGGGAAAAAATAAATTGTTTAAATAGGGATACAGGTGGACCCATTGCAACAATGAGATGTACAAGTCGTTATGTCGAAAAACGAACTTTACAATTTGGGGAGGGGGGAGGATCCCATAAGGGGGAGGGGACGACAGAGTGGGGGGAAATGGGAAGGGATGGGAAGGGGAAACAAAGGAGGAGGCAACAATGCTTGATAAGAAATGTACTCATTACCTTGCTCATGTAATTGTAACCCCTCTTACGCTATTTTCACTACAACAAAAAAAGAAGGCTGACTAGTATTTAGGGCAGGTTATAGGATAGTGATGTTTATAATATAAGAGGACCAGATTATAGTTATAAAAACAGACATAATAAAGCTAATGTTTACTGAACACCAAACTATGTACAAAAACAGTAATACTTTTTACTTTAATCAAGTTGAGGTGATAATCTACTATAGTTAGAAACTATTAGTTAATATTAAAACTCAGAATCCAAGCCTGATATCAAAAGCAAAGAAGCTGAGAAATAAACAAGAGAAAGACTCAAACAGGGTCAGGTGAAAGGATTTTGGCAGAGAGGAAAAAGAGAAGAGAGAAGCACAGTGGTATCTAATTTCTACTATCATTATTATTTTATTTTATTTTTTGGTCAGTCCTGGGGCTTGAACTCTGGGCCTGAGCACTGTCCCTCAGCAATTCAGCTCAAGGAGAGCAAACTACCACTTGAGCCACTGCGCCACTTCCGGTTTTCCAGTGGTTTTCTCACTGCCTTGGCTGGCTTTGAACCGTGATTCTCAGATCTCAGCCTCCTGAGTAGCTAGGATTACAGGAGTGAGCCACTGGCACTCGGCTGTGGTATCTAATTTCTTGTCTGTATGCTTCCTTGTTTGCCTTTAAAAATTTTCTCAATGGGTGCTATGCTCTTAAATGGCTGGTTTTCTTCTCCTGTGAATGTCTGTGTCCATTGATACACTGTGATGAGTAACTTACTATTTCTTAAGAACGTTAGAAAGCTGCATGCTCTTAATACTATTGTTTGTCTTCTGAATCAAAACAAGCAGATCTCTGTCAAGAATACAGCTAGAAATATCCTTAGACATTCCATTACGCCACTAAAGATAATTACAATGTTTGAAATTGTGCAACTTAGTGAAATTGAAAAATGTATATATGAAGGTTGTCTAATGCTTTGTTCCTTTTTTAAACTTTTAGGTTTACCATGGTAGCATTCCTAGTAAAACAATTTTTTAACTTTTGGAAAATTTAATTTGGCATGTGATTAAGATCAGGATTTTAATGCTATATTCTATATTTTATGTAATTTTTTGATTGATAGTATAGAAAGTATTTTTAGAAAAAATAAATGCCTTAATCAAACCTTTGTTTCATAAGCCATGAAGATGTAGGAGAATAAAATTGGCTGATCAGATGACCCACTTTTGAAATGGCTTTTCCTTTGTGCATGTTTTTATTCAAGCATTTTTAAAATGAATTTTTCTTACTTGTATTTTGAGGAGAACTTTAAGAGAAACGTCATTACGTAATTTCCTTTCCATTTTTTCCCTCTAGTTAATAAAAGTGTACCTTCAATTGGGAAAAAAGTCACCACTAAGTAGAACATAATTTGTTCTTGCCAGGTGGCAAAGAATTAAATAAAAGTTACATACAACTGCTTGACACAATCTAGGCTAGAAAGATTGCTGAGTGAATGAGCAGCTTGATCTGTATTCATCTGCCCCACCCTCCTGTAGAGAGAGCCACATCTTGTCCCCACCAACCACAGCAACCAACTTTACCAACTTCTCCTGCAGGTGCTCAATAAGAGGAGACAAGCTGGAGAAGACAGACACATAGAAAACTTTTTGCAAATATCATAACAACAGAAATCTGGATGTCAAAACAAATGTGCAGTTATGGCCAAGCATCCCTTTTTGGGTTCCAAACATTTTCCAGATGATGAGGACTTAGAAGGAAAATAAAGCAGTAAGGGAGGGGACAGTAAGGTGCTGCTACATTTTGAAATTGTGTTCTCAGTAGTAAATAAAGATGGAATTTGTGATTAAATCTGTGAATGATGATTTTAGAGCAGGACATGCATCTACATAAATACTCTATGCTTTTACAAAGCAAAGAAATGATTTGTAAATCTGTCTTTTACATTAATAAATAATTTACTATTTGAATTTAGATGTCATTTAAACCAGACAAGATGAATATCTTTTTCTGTGGAAATTGAACTCAGTCTTTATCATCGTTGCATTTTCAACTTTATATCTGATTCCTCAAGACCCAGAATTCTTTGTGAATTCCCATGCAACAGGGAATGACATATTGCTTATATGGGAATACATTTTCAAAGACAAGTATCACCAAATGCCTGTTACTGTTAATCATTTTAAATTAATATACTAATTCTATTATTTAAAACATTTGAAAGTAAAAGTGCTCTGAACAATGTTATATTCGTTGTTAAAGGAAATAAACACTACTGAGTTATTTTTAGGAATTGGAAAGGTAAGAAGAAAAACACTGAATTTCAAATATCATCAGTTCTTTAGAAACTCACTATTCTGAAAAATATTAGGAATTAGCGCTTGGGGGTTGCTGATTACTTTGATTCCCTAGTCTTTCTTTATTGGGTCTCATATTATAAAAGGATTTTAACATTATCAAAAGACTTTTAGTTGAAAAGAACTTTTAATAAAAAGTCACATAATTAGCCAGTTGACTGTGGCTCATGCCTGTAATCCTGGCTACTCAGAAACTTGAGATTTGAGGATTAAAATGTGAAGCCAGCTTGGGCAGGAAAGTCCTTGAGACTCTTAACTCCAATTAATTGCCAAACAGCTGGATGTGGAGCTGTGGCTCAGTGGAAGAGGGTTAACCTTGAGCAAAGAAAGCTAAGAGTGCTCAGGCTCTGAGTTCAAGCCCACACATGTACCTAAATGTGCACGTGTACATGCACACAAAATCATATATTTTAGTAAAAAGGTTTCTTAAACTACATTGTTTCAAAGACATGATAAAATCTCAAAGCTGTTCTCATATCACCAAATGAACTCCAAAAAGTCAAATTTTCAGAAAGTTCCATCACTTCACTCTTTACTAAAGTGAAGAATGTCTATCATTCTTGCTTCTTACTAGAAATTGCACAATGCTGGCAACCAATCCTACCTTGAAAAATATGAGAATTAGAGTTATATAAGTACATTTGTTACTCCAGCCCTAGATAGTCACAAATATTACGAATGTTAATATTGTTACTAAAATTAGGAACATAAAAATTTCAAACAAAAGAGTGGTGTTTCTTAATTAAGAGAGGATCACCTATTTGGTAGTTGACTCATTTCAGCAAATATATACATCAAAAATAAAATTTGCTAATCCTTTTACCAATATAGAAATCTTAGAGTTATCCAGTCTACTAAAACTTGTGCCTAGAATTTACTAGAATCAACAAAACAATTTTAAAGATTCTTAGATTTCTTTTTTTATTATTTTATTTAAATTTTATTGTAAAGGTGATGTACAGAGGGATTGCAGTCACATAAGTCAGGTAATAAGTATATTTGTTTTTGAGCAGTGTCACTCCCTCTCTCATTTCCCCCCTTTTTCCCCTCCCAGCACCTTTTCCCCGAGTTGTATAGTTCATTTTCAACATGGTGTCTAGTGAGTATTACTGCTGAATTGGTTCACCCTTTGGCTCACCATTTCTGTGTTTCCCATTCACCTCCCTAAATCAGATAAACTCATTCACAAGACAAATGGTACAGAAATAAAAAACAGTGACAAAAGGGAATAAAGAAGAATAAAGGAGAAAAAATAACTGCACAGAGTAAAATAAAAAAAATCCTCTGTTTCCATTTCTTGGAGTTTTGGCTATGGAGCCCTTGTAATCCTCTCCTGAGAATATCTGACTTTGTTCTCACTGTGTGAATGTTTAGAGTGCTTTTTAATTAATCATGTCCAAGTATAATTATTTTTTTTACTACCCATTGAATTTCCTTGTATATATATAGGCACATTCTAATTACAAATAAGGGAAACCATAAGCCCTTGTTTCTTTGGATATGGCTTACTTCACTTATATAATTTTTCCTAAGTCTTTCCATTTCCTTATGATTGAGGTAATATCATTGTTTCTGATGGAAGCATAGCATTCCATTGTGTAAATATACCACATTTTCTTGATCCATTCATCCACTGAGGGGCATCTGGGTTGGTTCCATATCTTAGCTATGGTAAACAATGCTGCAATGAACATGGTTGTGCTGGTTGCAATAGTGTGGGCTGGTTTGTAATCACTTAGCTAAATGCCTAAGAGTGAGATTGCTGGGTCATAGGGAAGCTCTATATTTAGTATTTTGAGGAACCTCCGTATTTTCCAAAGTGGCTGAAGAAGTTTACATTCCCACCAACAATGCATTAGGGTTTCCCTCGGGCCACATCCCCACCAGCATCTGTTATTATTAGTTTTCTTGATAATGGCCATTCTAACTAGGGTGAGGTAGAATTTCTGTGTTGTTTTGATTTGCATTTCTTTTATGGCCAGAGATGTTGAACATTTCTTCATGCATCTATTGGCCATTCATTTTTCTTCTTTGGGGAAGTCTCACTTTAAATCTTTAGTCCACTTATTAATGGGGTTGTTGTTTCTTTGAGGATTAGAACTCAAAAGATTCTGAGATTTCTATCATTCTTTTTTTTTTCATTTTCTTCCTTTGTTTTATTCCCTTTGGTCATTGTTTTTTATTTTGGTACTCTGTGACTTGTATATATATATATATTTATCTGATTTGGTAAAGGGAATGGGAATAACAAAATGGTAAGACTAAGGATAAAGGATGAACCAAGACACTATGTTGGAAATGAACGTTACAAATTGAGGGAGGGTGTCAGGGGAAGAAGGAAAGTAGGAGAAAAACAAGGGAGGGAGTAACAACGTTCCACAAGAAAAATAGTCATTACTTTACTTGTATGTCTGTAACTCCTCTGTATATCACCTTTACAATAATATAAAAATCTACTCAGACAGAATCTCTCAGAGTGTACTCCGATTCATTCCCACATTTTAAAACACAAAGGTCATCTGTGGACATAAAGAGCCTGGTCCATTCCTATTGCTAGACCAGACTTTACAATGTCTCCTCTGGTCACATCATGTGTTCTCAACAGGTTATGATCATGAGGAAAATATGGGTAGAAACTTAATCTAGAAAATTGGGTAGAAACATAATCTAGAAAATATCTGCTAGAATCTTGAGCTTGTGAGGTTCAGAGAAGTAAATCTTGGAGGTAGAGGCTGAATGTGACCATTTCCGTAAACCATGTTTATTTATTTTTGCAAAACAAAAACAGTCTACTTACCACTTTTGAGGAAAATCTGACTTCAAAAGTGAACATGGATGTAGAGGCTAAATATATTATTTAACAATTCAAAGGAAAAATGTGGGAAGAACATGACCCAAAGAGTTGTCATTTTTCCTCCATAAATGTTGAGTTAAACTGCCTTGTCTCTAAAGATGTTTTTCTTTTGCAAATTGTGTGTGTGTGGATGTGTATGTTCATCTATTTCAACATTTTCTTACAAGTAACATAATTAGTTCACAATGTACATGGTGTATAGACCTAATTTCTTTGTATTGTTGCAGAAGTGATAAGCAACTGAACTGGCTTAGCATGACTTTACTTCTACACACACACACACACACACACACACACACACACACACACACACACACACACAGATTAAAATGTGTCCCAGATTCATTATTTTCTATAATTTGCTATTTTATTACATACTAGCATTGCTTAAACAATTGGCTTCATAAGTAATTGAATTGTGGTAGAAATATTACCTAATCTTGTGCAAACCAGGTATCTTCTCCAAAATTGCTAATGAGTGCTCCAAAGTAAGAGGATGTTTACCAAGGAAACCCATAAACAGAAAATTAGGGATATCCCCCTATTTCTTTTTTATGATAGCTACTAAGCATTTGCAAACACTGATGTGGTATAATTTAAAACTTAGAGAAAGCCCAGGCTTTTGAAAGTACAGTTATATAGCTTGTCTCTGAGAACCCTGACAGTCTGCAACTGTACTGAACAATTCCTAATGTAACCAAGTTGATACTTGAGAAACAGAACATGAAATGAGCCTGGGCCTGTAGGTGGGTGAAAACACCTAGGGAAAAATAAAGAAGCTGGGGGTTGATGGTGTTAAAGTGGCTAGAAGGTCTCCAGTGTGAGAGGTATCTTCACTGCAAAAGAGGAGCAGGGATATGGAAGTCAATATTGGGCTTCTATCTTTCCTGAAGAATGACTTTTTTTATTGCTAAAAATGGGACTCATTTGTGCTTTGAAGGAGTCAGGTTCACCTACCCTTAAGAGCAGCCCAGCAAAGGGTCACTTACTAGAGTCACTGCTGGCAAAGACTGGAGTATTGGAATCAAGAGATTAAAGCCAGAATGGCAAGACTGTAGTTGATTCCAGTCTAAACTTAGACTACTACTATTCACTTAAATACGTAAGGTTGGAGGAATGACAAAATTTTGTAGTATAATCAGATTTAACATTAAGTTTGACCTGTTGTCTAGTTCAATAATGTTGCCTATGTAGATAAAATTTCCACATTTAGGAGGGGGAAATTATTAACTTGTAAAAGATGCATTAAGTGGCAAATGTAGTTTTTAGGATGAATGGTTTTAATGCTGACAGAACATTTCATGAATATGCTGCCATCTATACATTTTCCATTCCCCAGACCAGTTCAGTCCTTGGCTGGTATTTGTTTCTGGAAAGTGGTTTCTAGAATTCTAGAAGTCTGCTTTTTTTTTTTTTTTTTAGTGAGAACAATCTATGAAAGACTACCTTTTACTTCCTCAAACATGGGTAACAGAAACATACAATATTTATGGAATATGAAAATAGTAGAACTACATTCTAAAAATGCTCAGTCTATGTGCAGTTAATTCATAAGAACATAATGATGATCAGAAGATCTTTCCTTACTCTTTGGCCATAAGAAAACACCCTGGGTCACTTTGAGATTTTAGACATATTAAATGTATTGCTCTTAACCTTCTGGAGTCAATATAACAGCTTCTGACTGAAAACAAACAGACTAACATGCTGTTCCCTTTGAGCCTGACACAGAGTTAATGACAGAAGCTTTACAAGGCAGACCTCACAGGGCAAAGCTGCCCTCTAAGCCCATCAGACTTGATGCACAGCAGGCAGACTATAATCTGAAGGAAGCTGGAGCACAGGACCAGGGACCCAGACCAGACTCAGTCATACACGTGCACGTTCTTAGCCCAGACATTCTTTTACAGTGGCCTCCTTTTCAAGCACCTCCAGTGTCCTTGCTGAAATGGGGAAGAGGAGGAGGAATAGGCTTAGACAAGACTTTCTTCCTGCCTAACACTCAGTACTGGGTAACTGTCCACTGTCAGTCCTTCCTCCTGCCCTGTGTCCAGCCTCCAGGCCCATAAAAACATGCAGGGCTTCCTTCACAAAGAGATAATTCTGAGTCTGTGTTGATCCACTGCAGAAGTCTGGCCTTTGTATAGTGATAACCCATATAAGAAAAAAAATCAGATGGGGCAGGAGTAGGTGCTACCTCTAGTTTAACTTACTGTTTATACTATTGCAATTAAAGATTAGAAGCTTGATTGGTATGTTCATTTTGGCTTGTCTGAATGAGTGCTGTGTGGCCTAGCAGCTTAGGCTTCTGCTTGGCAAAGCTCCTGACACTGGGAGCCCCAATGTCTGGCTCAAGATGGAATAGCGAGGTGACTGGTGGCAGCAAACTGTAGGACTAAGTTTCCAACAATCCTATGTAGGTCCCAAATACATTTCATAACTGTGCACTGCTCTTTGTTGTGAAATATTTGTATTTGCTTTTATTTTTTAGAGGGAAAATTATTCCCATTGCTTTGATATTCTTATGGTAATACAAGTTGCTATTACAGTATTCCAAGTAAATGACATATCACTCACTGTATGGTGTTTACACACCAAAGGGTGTAAATAAGCTCTATTGGTGCTCCAATCTAAGAATGTTAGGATGCAAGATTATAAATCTTAGTAGGGATTTATGAAACGAAAAACCTCCAGAACCTTGGATTAAGATATCTCAACTGTGATTCGCAGGCTATAGCTAGGGTATTTTTCCTAAATCATAAATATGTCTTCTCTTGTTTCAACTACAGCCCAAATAAATTTAACTTTAAAAAAATCAAGGTTGTTTTTTAAAAAATTACATTTTTTCATTAAGAATTCATTCTTCAAAAAAAAGAATTAGTATTGCAACAATACACATGTAGAAATATTTAGCAAAATAATGCTAAATTGTAAATTATTCTTAGATTCCATGTAAAAATTAAACATATTGTAAATATCCACAGTACTACATATATATTAGTGTCTCAATTTCAGCTTATAATGATTATAAACTGATATATATGAAAAGAATATGAATTTAGCAATATACATTTTATAGTTTATATCAGCATAAATTAGATTAAGCAAGTAGATACATACTGTTGTCTTTACTTGAAGAGGACTAGAAGTGGAAAGCTCCCTGTCTCTGGATTCTAATTTTTACTTTATACTTTTTTATAGAAGTGATAGTTTTTAAAAAAGTGTAGGTTAAATTTTTTTTATTTTCCCATTTATAAATTGTTACGGTTTGAATACTTTTTACACCCCTCCAAAATTCATGTTGAAAAGTGAATCCCTAATGCCGGGGTGTTGAGAGGAGGCCACAGTGGAAAACTTTTAGGTAATAAAGCCCTTGTCTTCAAGGTCAATGCTATTACAGAAAGGGCTTTGGGAAGAGAGTTTCTCTCTTCCTTTGTTTTCTATGTGAGAAACAGTCTTCTTTCCCCTTTGTGATGCAGTGCTCACAGGAAGCACCTTGGAGAAAACCTAGGCTCTTAGTAGGTATCAGACAGGATGACAGCATCTTGACCTTAGATTTTCAAGCCTCCAGAACTTAAAGAATACCTTTTTTTCTTCCCAAATTGCCTAGTATTACCCATACAAAGTTTATGGAGTTATCCATTCATTTATTATTTTTTCAGTTCTTTCTGCTGCCTATTATAAACTACAACAGAGAATAGGTGATAAATTAAGCCTTGTCAATCATAAAACTATCGGTAAAATGCCAGCTCAAGGCCTGAGCAAATGTCTCTGAGCTATTTTGCTCAATTGAGACACAGCTCCACTTCTATCTTTTTGGTAGTTATTTGGACATGAGAGCCTCATGAGCTTTCCTGCTCAGAATGGCTTCAAACTCCAACCACACTCCTCAGAACTCAGCCTCCTGAGTAGCTAGGATTACAGGCATGAGCCACTACATCTCTGCCAAAATACCAGTTTTTACCTCTGGTCTTCATAAGGTCACAGAAGATATACCTCATCTAGCCTGAAGACGAATGTATTTTCAAAAGCTGATGAACATGTTAAGATATGATTAAGACAGAATGTCAAACAGAAGATGAAGGAAAATATTCAAGCATTATATGAAGTCAATTCATAGTTGTAAATTTGGTAAAATAAAATTTCTAATTTGGGATTGTTTAGATTTTTCTCTATATTATTCCATTACCATTGCAGAATTTCTAAACAGGGTCATGGCTGGATTTTACTGAACAGAGGTCTTACAAGAGATTTGTCGGAAGAACTGGTTAAGATGGGAAGTAAGGAGAGCAATGAAACATACAAGCACTTAAACTGGAAGCCTCAGATTCCTGAAAGAATTATAGTTAGAATTTAAGAAGACTTGAACTTGAATGGGAAAACATTACATTATTATTCTTATCATTTCTACCAACTATAAATAGAAGGACCAGTCCAGATAGTAATGTCACCCCCACTATGAACACTAGAAACTACAAATATATTCATACAACATTCCAGGATTTATATCCTTCTTCAAATAGTATTCATTTACTTATTCTTAATTGTAGTAAAAAAAATAGCATGCCGTTTATCATCTTAGTCATGTTAAGTGTATATGTCAGTGGTAGTTGGTATCTTCACACTGAGGTACAATGTACCTCCAGGAAATCTTCATCTGTCAAAACAGACTACAAATGCCTTAAACAGTCAATTCTTATTTTTACCTCACCCTCAGTTCTTGGCCACCAAAATTCTACATTCTGCTATCTAAGTCTGACAGCTTTAAATATTTCACATAGATGAACTCAAACAGTATTTGTCTTTTATGTAGCTGACTTATTTTCTTTAGCAGAACAAGGACACATGACCCAATATTCAAATAGCAGCCAATTGGTTATTATCAAATATGGTGTCTTGCAGTATGCATAATGTGTCCAAAAATAAAGCTCCTATGTAAGCAGTAAAACTTTGGTTAATTTGTAATGGACCATTAGTTATGAACCTATTCTGCATTTTTAATTTTTGCACCTGCAATTATTTACATGAAAAATAAAAAGTGCAACCACAATTGCTTAATTATAGGCACAATCATCCAAATTAGCCCTCAAAAACGAAGAGCACAAAGAGATACCATCTGTGAAAGTGCAGCAAACCCCTCCGACCTTTCCTAATCCAAGTGCTCTGAGGCTGGTGGGCACATTTCCCTTTGGCTTCTGTCTGAGGCTCTACTTTGCCTGGCCTCATTCATGCCTTAAAGGCTAGTCATTCTAAAAAAGTTGAGAGTGAGCAGGAATTTCCTCTCATCTGTCCAGTACCCTCCCGGCCCACCCCTCATATTCTATGTTCCAGAATGTGGGCACACTGAAAACAGAAGCCATTTCTGAAGTACATCATTTGCATTGTTCACACAAGCAGATTCAATTTCTATTCACATGTAATTTTACCCAGTAGGCAACTTGAATACCATAAAGAGGGAATCTCATACAAATTTCTGCTCAGAGTTGACAAGAAAATTATGTTATTCTTTTTTTTTTAATGGAAAAAGGGTTTTAGCCACTTATTAAAAACACAGCTGTCAGTTTTCATCAAATATATTCATATTTCCTATTATCTTATTAGGGCCATCATGAAATTTAATAATTGTCCTTTGAAGTTTGATTTCCTACCAAAGCCTCATAACACAATCAGTCCTATAGCAAATAATTATTGCGCTATGTGGAGACAATTATAATTTCAGGTGGGAAATATATAATAGTAGATGAGAAATTTAAAACCCAGTTTAATGTTTGATAAAGATTCTGTTCAAGTGTCAGTAATAATAAATGTGGGGACAACCTAGCCTGTGTTATGAAAATGAAAGTGATTCCACAGAGAATAATTTCCAGAGGTGTTAATGATAGTTCAAATATTATTTGGTTATCATTTAATCATATTAAGCACTTGAATCTGATAAATCCTTTGTTGGTGACACACTACATATTTTTAATGGAAAATTCAGTAGCTTATTATACTAATGACCAATCAGAAGCTAAATATATTTCTTTTATAAGAAGACTATATAAATCCACTGTATACCTCTTGGAATTGTCATAAAATTTTACCCTGAAGGCTTAGGGATAAATGAAGGCCTGAGAACTCTGAGGTTGACTAGTTTTTAATTTTTATTAAAATAATCATGGTTACTGGGTACATTTTTCTCTCACTGCCTTTTTCTCAGTGGAGCATGAGCTATAAAAGTTGATGCACTAGCTACACATTAGTCTGAGGTTGGTGGACAATGGCATAAGAATATGGACACTTAAAATGAAATACATTGGGCAAAAGGGAACCAGTTTTTGTTTTTGTTTTTTTAATAAGTAAAACTTTACATGTGTATGGTATTTTCATAATAAAAGCTTCTTAATAAAAAAACTTTAAAAAAGTGGAAAACATAAATCAAAAGCAAAGAATTCATTAGGAGCAAAATTGTAAAGCTGTTTGTTCTCTCATGTGTAACGAAACACTTCAATTCCAGTTTGAGGTATTATTCATAGCATGATATACAAGTTATTTATTTTCACATGGGAAACAAGAATATTTGAGACATCCAAAGGGACAATAGTACTTACATCCTGAGCTTCCATTCGTTGAGACCAGAGTCAAGTTGGAAGGCCATGGGTTCCGAACAATATCTTGCCAATGAATAGTGTCAGCATAACAAAGGAATTTGTTCTGGTCTACATAGACCCCACCATTCAGAATTTCTGTATTGGAAATAAAGAAATTTCTGGTCAGACTCTTTATTGATGAAAATGTGATTGATAATGAATTGCTCAATTTTATTTTCAATATTAGAGTTGCACAGTAAGATGCCTTTTAATGTATACTTCCCTCAGTATTGTGAAAAAAATTGTAAAAATTTGAGATTGAAAAATACAAAGAAAAATATAACCATTGAATTGTAACATTTAGAGAGAAGAACTCTTAACATGTTGATGGAGATGCTGTGTTCTTTTTTGCTTTATCCCTGAAATTGATATATCTATATAATATTATATTATATATAATATAATATATAATATATTCTATAATATATTATAATATTTAATATCTCACTAGTTTGATTAAATATAATATGTTAAATATTGAGTAGTAATTATTATTTCATACCACTTTGATTAGAACATAATATGTTAGAGTATGAATCAAACAATAATTATTTTTATAAATTATTCCTTTTTTGTCCCTTAACTTGTTCATCTCTGATTAGTCTTTAATATAACATTTCCACAAATGCTATCTCCCAAGTCTATGTATGGCCTTATAGAGTATGGATGATCTTAAGACCTTCAATATAAATTGTTACATGGATTTTCCTAAAGATAGTTTCAGTAAAATGTGACATTGTCTGAAGTAGGTAGCTAAGTAATTAGTACAAATTGCTAATGCTTCTGTTACAAAAAATGTTCTGTGTTATCTTTAATGGAATCAGTTAGAATTGTAATTCTCATTTAAGTGTAATATAAAGCAAGATATAACAAAAATCCCCATAGTTCACTGGAATGCAGAATGGCCATTTGATGTAATAAAGACAAAACTTTTTTCTGTATTTCACCACTGATCTTGATTAGCTTCTTGTCTCCCAAGAAGAATAACCACAAATGATGATTTTCTCCCAGCTAAATTTAAATTGTCTAGGAAAAAATAAGATGTTCCCTTTGAAAAATATAGTTATTTTTAAAGAACCACCTACAAATATGATCAAAATATTCCTGCTTATCATTGACCACATTTTCACCATTATGTCTAACAAAGAAACAATATAGGTTAATCATGTCCAAGTTTATGGAGGATTCCACTGCAGTTAAAAAAAGCAAAAGAAAGGATCCCTTTATCACCATAGTTTATACAGAGAGAAGATAATTTTTGTCACAGATGCTATAAAAGGCAGGTACAAGCCTTAGTTCAGTAGTTTCACAGTGGCTATTTTCTCCTCTATCATCCTGTGCCCTGAATTTATTCATTCAAGGCACGAGTTGGCTGCTTCATCTAAGACATCTGTTTGGAATGGAAGGCAGGATGAAAGCAGAAGCAGAAACAAAAGAGTTACTCCTAGTGAGGCACTAACTTTCTTTTGGGGAAGAGATACATTCCTCAAGGATAATAACTAAATTTTGTTGGATAAAATAATATCCTGGGGCTATTTGACAAGACTGAGGAGGCAACTTTTTAGGGACATATTCCTGCTAGAACAAAACCCAAACCAGTCAGAGTTTGTGAGGTAGAAAACAGCCATGATAATTGTAGCCAAATCTGTCTGCATGCTACTCTAGGAAGGTCCTCTCATGCAATATTCCAAGCTAACCTTGTGAGTCACCTTAACCCAAAGAGACAAAGAATGCAAGTAATAAGTGACACCATAGATGGATATAGGTGGAGGTGAGATTTGGGTGGGCACATATAAAATATCTCCTTGTACTGCAAGTAGAAAATTGGCCAGGCTAATTTTAATGTTTCAGACATCTGCACTTTTACAGTCAGATCTTGTTTCATATCAATGCTTTTGCTTACTATTGAAAGGAAGGAAGGAAGGAAGGAAAGAAAGAAAGAAAGAAAGAAAGAAAGAAAGAAAGAAAGAAAGAAAGAAAGAAAGAAAGAAAGAAAGAAAGAAAGAAAGAAAGGAAAGAAAGAAGGAAAGAAAGAAGGAAAGAAAGAAGGAAAGAAAGAAAAGGAGAGGGAAGGAAGGAAGGAAGAAGGAAGGAAGGAAGGAAGGAAGGAAGGAAGGAAGAAAGGAAGGAAGGAAGGAACAAAGGAATGAAGGAACAAAGGAATGAAGGAAGGGAGGAAGAGAGGAAGGAAGGGAGAGAGGGAGGCAGGGAGGACAGAAATTAGATCATGTTTCTATTTCTAAAACCCAGTTCATTATTTTTCTTCGCTTAGCCATACAACCTTCATCAAAATAGAAAGGAGATGTAAGATGTAAGAATGAATGGATTTCTATATTAATGTTTGGCATTAGGTTCCATCTGAGAAGTGTAAGCTTTCCCTGGAGACATTAGGTGACACTCCTCTCTGCTCGAGGAATAATTCTTCAATAGATGACAACAAAAGGAGATTCCAGCTGTTAGCCAGGAAACGAAGGATATTTTCCAGTCTATACTGGGAAAAGTTGTAGTTTCAAACAATGGGAAGGGAAAGGTAATAGCTCAAACATTATGAAAGTATCTTTGGTTTTCAGGAGTCACATTTAAATTCAAATTGTTCATACTGGAGAAACACAGTATCCATCTCCAACTTCCTACTGAAAGATTTTCAAATAGAAGCATAGTGTATTATACTGAAAAATAATCTCATCAAATCCTTTTCTGCACCAATATTAATCTGCCACGGCTGTTGACATTTGTTTCTTAGAAATATTATGTTGAAGAGCTTGGCCTATACTTGGAAAAGGGATTTAGAAAAGAGAATAATAATTTAAATATGATGTTACATGTTAAAATTTCAAATTAAGATATACTCCAAATCAATCTCGATGATACTTTTATCACCAGAAATTCAAAACCCAGCATCTGCTAGCGATTCTAGTTGGGAGAAGCTAAGTATGTTTAGCTGTCAATGTTGGAGGGTTTTTTTGTTTTTTGTTTTTTTTTTCCTGAAAGCAGACTTGTTTCCTTCTAGCTTTAACCCTTATTCTGCCATCACACTTCAAAACTTCACAATCAGAGACTATGTTTTCATGTACATTACAAGAGCATTTTAATGCACATTTGATCTTATATTTTATTTTCACTACCTTGGCTATATAGTTTTAGAAAATAATTGTATAACTTAAATTATACTTTTTTAAAGGTTTTTGTTTATAAAAGCTTCAAACACTAGGGCAGTATATTCTTTTTGAGGATATACTTGTTTAGTTTTAACTCTGGAATGATTAAATTTCTGTGGGATAGATTCTGACCCATAAATACATTCATATATATATATATATATATGTACACGTGGGGTTCAGTTTAACCTGCTTATTTGTAAACAGGGTGTTTTGGTCAGGTGCCTTTTCCATCACTCTCCTTCCTCCCACTTAGACTTTTTTTCACCAGTTGAGATAAATTTCCTAGTTCCATTTTCATGTCTGCACATTGAGTCTAATGACTATACTTGTCCAGCATGCCCTTGTGCATTCATCCAGTCCCCTGCCTTTGGTGACCCCACCACTGACCAAGATATATTTTCCAGTATTCATTTTGTTAAGCTGTTCATTAATTGCCCAAAGAAGTTACAACATGGAAACACATCTTAATATGTCCCATACTTTAGACATCTTGATTGAGCATGTATGTGATTACATATAACCCTGTGTGGTTTTGTACCTATGTTTATATATTAGGTCTAATTTCTACATATAAGACAAAACATGTGCCCTTTGACTTTTCAACCAGGCTTCTCTCAGTGTGAAATTTTTACAGATCCACCCATTTCCCTGCAAACAACATACTATTATTCTTGACTGATGATTATATATATATAATACATGTATTATAATAATATATTTTATATATATAATGGTTTAGGGAAGATGGGCTATTTCTATAAGCTGACTATTATGAATAATGCTGCATGTGCATGGATGTGCATGTGTCCTTATTCCAACGTGACTTACATTCTTTTAGATAAATGTCCAAGCATAGTATAAGCTAAGTCATAGGCAGTTTCATTTGTAATTGTTTTGAGTACCTTCTTTATTGACTTTCATAGTGGTCACGCTCATTTATAATTCTATTAACAGTGTATTAGGCTTCCTTTTTTCTCACATCATCACTGGCATTTAAAGATTTTGCTAATTTTTTAATTTATAAGTTTTTAATTGTGAAAATACTGTACAGAGGGGTTACAGTTACATGAGCAAGGTAATGAGTACATTTCTTATCAAGCATTGTTGTCTCCTCCTTTGTTTTTCCCTTACCATCCCTTCCCTCCCACTTCCACAACTACACCCCACACCCCACACCTAACTTGTAAAGTTCGTTGTTCAACAGTATCTTGTACATCTCACTGTTACAATGGGTCAACCTGTATCCCTATTTAAACATTTTGTTTTTTCCCTTTCCCTCCCCAAATTATACTGACATCAAATACAGTGAAAATGGAGGTTATACAGTGGAGAAAAACATACAAACCAACAAAAAAATCACATGGTACCTTATAAATACATTAGAAACAATAGCAAGAAAGAAAAAGCCATTTGTGTCCCTATCTTGGGGTTCATCATCTTAACATCATCTTATCTGGTCATATGTACATAGCTTTTGATCTTTTCTGCTTGTCCCAGACATACATTAGTTATTGCAAATAAGGGAAACCATGGGACCTATGTGAAGTAAGCCAGGCCCACAGATTTTTGTTAATTTTGATAATAGCCATCCACACTAGAGTACAATGGAAGCTCAGTGTTGCTTTGATTTGTATATACTTTATGCCCAAGAAAACTGTTTCTTCATGTATTTATTGGCCATTGTACTTCTACTGAGAAGTGTAAGATAGTTTTTATAGACACAAATTATGATTTACTTGATTGGAGAGCTGTCTTATGTTCGTCCAACTGTTAACAATGGAGGTTTGATTGTACTTTTAGATAAGTAAAGGGTAAGGATTGGGGAAATCTTAGCAAGATTTTATATGAAAAATGCCATAAATGTTTGTGTGTGTGTGTGTGTGTGTGTGTGTATGTGTGTGTGTGTGTATAAATATATCGAGAGATATCTACATTTGATAGTACAAAAGAACAGAAGTTTACCCATATTTTTATTAAACATTTATCAGAAGTAATCACCTGTTTTGAACTTCAAGTTTCTGTTCCATCACCATGAAATAAAGTAACTAACAATTAAAATTTAAGACTAAGAAAAAAGACAATTTTTGTTCTTAAGGACAAAAGAGAAAACCAACACAAATTTAATTGGTGTCCCAAAAGAAAGAAAAACAATGTTTGTAAGAATACAGAGACTCCAATACTGGTGAATAAGTCAATGAGCCCAATGTAATTTTATTCCATTGTATTTAGTTCTACTGTGGAGAGTGTATCAGAGTAAATTAAGAAAGACACAAAAAGATGCTTTGTCATTTAATCAATTGGTAGCAAATAAACTTTTCTGAGTTTTCTTATGATATTCTTTAAAAATATTTCCAACTAGCTTGCAAAACAGAACTGCCTCTTTTTAATAAATGCTGTGGTTAAATGCAGTAAGATATATTAGATATGACATTCTGTAAAAATAAAACTATCATTTCATTACAGAAAATTCCATTACATACTTTAATATGTTTGTGCCTGAAATATTTCTGAGGAAATTAATGCATGCAAGTCAAGTAAAAGACGTATTGAATCTTTTGGTAGTTTGAGACAAGTTGTAATCAGCCTTGCTTAAACTTAACTTGCATTTAGCCTATTATTCTTAACTGAAGTATACTTATATTAAGCTTTATGAAGTTGAGAAAGATTCTCTATCAAATATTTTTCAGTAGGGTCAAATCCTGGGCTATTGTTAGTGAATACTTTTTCATCGGATTTGATGCCAAATGATATGATGCAAATGACATAGTATCTCCTTTTTATATTGAAATACAACCAGTAACATACGAAATTATAATACATAGAATGTTTGATATTTGTTAGTCACATTTAGACATTTTCACTGTTATCCACAAACCTATTTTATCTAGAATGAACATGTACCAGGGACTTTTCTACCAACATTAGAAGTCTACTTCTCTTCTTGTTCCTACTATAGTTATATTTGGCTTATATAAAAATATAAATTAAAGTTATTTATTTTATGAACATTCTGTAGCTCATCATAACAAGTTCTATGTTTCATTGTCAAGAAATATTTCTCTTTTGTTCAAAGCTGTATCTTAATTTCTAGTATGAGGTAATGTACAAGGAGAAGTGTAGGAAATACTACTTCATTAAGACTCTCTCTCTCTCTCCCTCTCTCTATTTATCAGGCGAGGCCCTGAGTTCAAGACCCATACTCGGCAACAAACAACAGTAACAACAACAAAAAAAACAAATATATGTCTATATATTCATATATAATTTTATGTTTAGAATTCTTATAAGCTGAAGAGGAAATACTTTTTATTATATACAAATGTATGCAAGTGATAAAGCATAAAAATTATTATAGAGCCTATGTTTGATATCTGTATGTAATAATTCTGCATTTTTACTGTTGCATACAAATCTGTTTTATGCAACAAATACAGCTATTGGTTTCCAAGTAAATAATCATTGTAAGCTATTCAAGTCAGAAAAAGCTTTCTCCACCCTGTACAAATTACATAGCTTATGTTATATAAAAGACTAAAACATTTTAATGTTAAACTCTAAATCTACCTCATATTCTTTCTTAAGGTATAAAGCAAGTTGTAAATTGACAACATGGCATTTGAAAGAGGCCATACATTCCTTGTAGCTTAGCATTCTAGTGCTCAAATTTTAAGGCAGTTGACCACTTCTTTCTTTGATTTTCTTTTATTTTAGTCAGATAAAGAAAAAAATATAACTGTGCTACTTTAGTAACATTTTTATATTTTAATTTTTCAAATCTTATTTATTTGAGTGAATTTGAGGATGAGTGATCATGAAAAGAATAATTGATATTTTTCAAGTTATTCTCTCAAAAGGAAATGTAGTTTGATATGAAATCATATACAATACAATTTAATTGTGCAGTAGCACCCTTACTGAATACATAGATTCTTGTAGCCTCCTTAGATTTTCAAAGTTATTGTGACCTCATACATAGTTTGTAACTGCTATATAAACAGGTTCAAATAGCACTTTTTTCAAAATTAAAGATTATAAATGTAGGTAACCATATGATACCTTAGTCTCATGATTGATTGGTGTACATCTGAAATCCAAGCATTTGATTAACTGAAGCAGGATAGCAAATTCAAGACCAGCCAATGTTACATAGAAAACGCCAATCTCAAAATTCAACCAAACAACCCCAAAATTCTAAGTATTATAGTATGCACTAAAATTCCAACTACTTGTAAGACAGACATAGGATTTTATTCCAAATATAGCCATATGAAACCTTATGAAAAGCAAACTAAAACAAAAAAACAGCTGGGTGGGTGACTCAAATGCTAGACTGCCTACCTAGCAAATGAGAAATTCTTAGTTCAAACTCTAGGAGCATCAAAAAAGATGCAGTATTTTGGCTTTATTTATTTTTCAGATTCTCATAATTTTGCCTAGGTCCTTCCTTGGACCAAGTTTTTTCTACCTATGTCTTTTTCATGGCTAGTATTATAGGTATATATGATCATAACCAATTTATTGACTGATAGGAGGACATTGTATTTATTATTTTATTTATTTATTTTTATTATTGTTTATGTCTAGGAAGGCCTTGAACCACAAGCATTCTGATTTCCAAATCCCAAAAACTTAAGATTACAGATATGCCCCACCATTGTCTTCTAAGTGTAAACATGAATCTACCATCTATAATAACATAGAACAATCTAGTAAGAATGAATAAAATACTTGACATCAATCCCTGACTATATATTACATCTTGGTTTGTATGAATGAATCTATAATCTTATTTTTAGAATTATAATAATAAAAGTTAATTAAATATTAACCTTATTGGAATCACCTAATAACAGTAGGCACATCTAAATAACATTTATATTTCTGAGCCAAAGAGCACTAAAATTTTAAAATGCAAAGTGGGTTTGGCTCCATCAGGAGAAAGCCTGCCTAGCCAATAAAAAAAGACCTAAGTGTCACCAAAATCTCCAAAATATTCAAAAGCCCATTTTGAAGGTGAAGCTCCAGTTAGCAGTTACCACACTTTCTGATGCAAAGCACTGTATCTTTCTCACTGTCATCACCTTGAACCACACAAGTCTTTTGGCAGATAATGAAACAAAAGTAATATAGATCACATCATCCACCTGTGATACTTCATATATCATCTCTGCAGTGGACCTGGGCCAGAGACTCCTGCATCTTTTCCAAACCCAGACTTTTCAGCTGGGAGTACAATGAATTGCTGCTACCCCACTGGGTCAGCCCTCAAGGTTCATTATTAATAAGCAGAGACTCTAAAGGCTAATGAGGACCGGGTGCTTGAGGAGACAATGGCTCATTCATCATCAATCAAGCTTTGAAGTTTTTATACAGATGATTTAAGAAGAGTTGAAGTGTGCAAAATTGAAATGTCACATTTGTGTTGGGAGGGGGTGAGGGTGATAATGTAAATGAGTGATGTAACCTTCCATCTTTCAGTTTGATGATCAGTGTCAAAAGCACATGCATGCGAATACCAAATGTTGGGATGTAACAGTGAGCAAAGCTTTCTTTCTTTCTTTCTTTCTTTCTTTCTTTCTTTCTTTCTTTCTTTCTTTCTTTCTTTCTTTCTTTCTTTCTTTCTTAGTACAAGGTAATTTCAGGACCACTAGCTAGAAATCAACTTAAGATAGAAAATAATACCAAAAGCACCTGGATTTCAATTAAAAAGAGCTCAGGAATGCCTGACACAAAATTCCAACTTATTAATAACATACCTCCAGGTCCCCTCTGCTTCTTAGCTTTTATTGATTCAGATTGAGTCCCTGCTCCCTGGTGGGTCTACTGTGAACAGCTATTCTTAAATAGTATCAGTCTCTTCCCCCTAGAGATCTTGATCAGCTCAATCATCATCTGACATAAAACAAATGGTACTTTAATTTTTTTGACACTTTGGGATAGTTGTTTAACCTTTCCTTTCTGGAGTTCCTTCAAAAATAAAAAATCATGATAGACATCCTATGTGTATCTAGCTCCAAAGAAAGTGTGAAGAATACTATGGAAGTGGAAATGTTTTTCATGATTAGGAGGACAATGATGTGACTAACATTTCTAAACACCAAATAACAACATGTCAATGATATGACTAATAGTGGCATCATACATCACACTAAATATTGAATGGTTTTTGCTACATTCTTTTTATTATGACAAAACATACACACATAACAATATTTGCCATTGTAACCATTTTTATCACACTCAGATTGTTGTGTAACCATCACCAGCCTCCACCTACAGAAATTTCTCACAGAAACACACTGAAACTGTTCCTATTAGACCTGGCTCATATATTAAATACATCTATTGTGAGGTCAATGAATTCATTATTCCTACCCACAAAATAACTAGTGATTGATGGTAAACACTGGTATTCTCTAAAAAAAATAATACAGATAAGTTATAGATAAATTGGCAGATAGCTAGCTGGTTAGATCATTCCTTCATGATTAGGACTTTGAAGAACAAAGACAATGCACAAAGACATTAAACAAATTTCAAAATATACATTTAAATTGTTAAGATATGTGGTTTACCCACCATTTTGAGATTTGATTTTTCTCAAGCCTAGAATTGGGAACTCCCAGCTATACTACCTACCAAGTAGTTATTGATTGTATTATTATATTTGCATTTGATAATTAAATAGTTGTTTACTGACTAAAATAAGATTTATGTTTTCAGAGCTTTATTAATAGCTCAGCATTCACTATTAGAGTAGGAACAGACAGACTGTACACACTTTTTAAAGTTGCGAAGTAGTAGTGGCTAATGGGAGACAATTTACAGCTTGTTATATTGGTTCTAAGTAAATCTTACATTTTCTGGATACTCATGAAGCACAGATCTGTAAATCTGTGACATGATCAAAGTGAAAATTTTTTTCTTATCTAAACTTCTCATTAAAATACAATACACATACATGTATGTGTATGTATCATAGGCAATGACCATTCTCAACGTGGTCATAGACCTAATAACAGAATATTTCTCCACCTCAGCACCTTCTTCTTTCACTTCACACCTTGTCAAAACCTTTATTCTGATATCGAGCAAGATACTTTTACTTCTCTAGATTCTATACATAGATGCATACCCTACATATTATTTTGTGCTTGAACTCTGAGCCTGGGCGCTGTCCCTGCGCTCTTCAGCTCAAGGCGAGCCCTCTGCCGCTTGAACCACAGC
Organism: Dipodomys merriami; assembly: GCF_024711535.1. Taxonomy (NCBI): domain Eukaryota; kingdom Metazoa; phylum Chordata; class Mammalia; order Rodentia; family Heteromyidae; genus Dipodomys; species Dipodomys merriami. The sequence goes on along the minus strand of NW_027202270.1, from coordinate 22,776,059 downwards.
GCCACTTTTGGTTTCCTAGTGGTTTATTGGAGATAAGAGTCTCATGGACTTCATGGACTTTCCTGCCCAGGCTGTCTTTGAATCGCAATCTTAGCCTCCTGAGTAGCTAGGATTACAGGCGTGAGCCACCTGCACCCAGCTGACTCCTATTACCCAACATATGTTTGTGAAATTCATTGCTGTGTGATCTCCTGTAATATTTTCTCAGTTCTGCATACTCCAGTCATTTGCGTGTACTATAAATAGTGCTGTCTGGTTGTCCTTTGGTTAACAGCATATACATAACTATGTTGTATGCATAACTGTAAGAATTGTTGAGACATATATTAAGTTTACAAAGCCAATTTATGAGATATAGTTCCATAATTATTATCTGAGAAACTAAGTTTCACCTTAATTGTGCTGATTTTTTTATAGTTTATTTTGGTTTTATCCTTTATATTTTATAGTAGTCTTCCTGGTTGGTAAGCACTGCTATTGTTGTAATTTGCATTTGCCTAGTAACTAATGTAACTAAGCCCCTTAAATACTATATTTGAAACACAGTTTGTGTGCGTGTGTGTGTGTGTGTGTATGTGCATGTGTTGGCACTAGGCTTAAATTTTAAGGCCTAGGTGCTGCCCTTAGCTTTATTCTCAAGGCTGGTGCTCTGCCACTTGAGAAAAAACTAAATTTCTTGCCCAGTCTGACAGTGAACTGTGATTCTCATTATCTCAACCTCCTGAGTGGCTAAGATTACAGATGTGAGCTATCATCACCTAGTTTGAAGTAGAATTCTTAACAGGAAGAGCTTTATTTCTGTTCTTTTGGAAGAAGGTCTGATTGTGTATAAAACAATTACGGACAAACTATTTAAAACCTGATATCTATTGAAGTTAGTATTATTAAACAATGGAGTACAACTTTGCCTCATATGTAATAAATAACTTAAGGTTTTGATAGATCTGATACAGTGTTCTGAAAATGACACTTTAAAATTCCTAAGAAATGATACTATATTGAACCTAATAAACAAAGGAAAAATGTTGAAGGAAAGATGAAAATAATTTCTTTAGGTAAAAAGAGGAATGACCAGAACTGGATGAAAATGAGAAAAAATTAAAAATGTGATACCTTAATGATATTTAAGTACAAAACTCAAATGTTTCTATTTTCTTATCCACTAGAAAGCCCTATGACAGAAACAATCTTCTTAAATAAGTGCTCAAAGCTTCCAGAACATGTAATTGCTTCTGTAGAACAAAGCAACAGAGTTCACTGTTTTCATTGCCAAAGGAGGAGTCACGTTTGTGTCCAGAAGTGATTTGTCCCTTTTATTTACAAGCTTTAATACAATCAGCCTGGGATACAGGGCAAGGTCATGTTCAAATATCTCACCGACTACATTTGTTTGTGGAGTTTTAATAACTACTTTCACAACGTGTGATTTCTTCTCTGCTTCTTTAGAATATTTCAAAAATGTTTGAGCTTTCCCTGATGACAGCAATACTAAATATCATTGCTATGTATGCTTGTTGCTGACAAGTTAAAACTTGCAAATTAAAGATAAAGCAGGAGAGAGAATGGTTTAATCATATAAATGATGATTTGATTCTCAAATATATCAAGATTGTAAAAGGATATACAAAATAAAATTAAAAATAAAAGTATTAGAATCGGGAGCCTGGATGTTTCAGATAAACTGACAGTGATGTTAAAGAGAATAAAGATGACATTCAAAAAAAATAAGAGATTAAACCAGTCATAAATAACATTATAAAGAAATTGATTTTAGAATAATTTTGAACCTCACATATAGCAGGATCATTTTAAATAACTTTCAATGAAGTTTTAAGCTGGAGAAAAGCAGGAATGAATGAATGAAAGAATGAATGGAGTAATTATTATTGTATTGAGTACTGGTTTTCACAATAGGAGATATCAGGTAACTAGCAAAATAGAAGAAGAAATAGCTTTAGGCTTGGCATACATTCTCAAATTGATATCCATTTCATATAGTGAAATGCATAGATCTTAAGCTCTGTGTGTGTCACAAATGCATGTATTTGGGTTACTATTTCCTGCAGCTACCACCGAAGTACAATGTCTCCATTGCTATAAAGTTTTTATTTTTATTCTTTGTATATTTTTAATCATCTTTAAGTAGTTAAACAAAGGAGCTGAATACAGTACATCTTGATCAATGTCACTCCTTGTCAACATTCTCATGTATCCCTCCCCACCCAACCCTTGTCTTTGCTTTTCTTTTTTTTCTTTCTTTCCTTCTTTTTTTTTATTGGTCGGTAGTGGGACTTGAACTCTGGACTTGGATGCTGTCCCTGTGCTCTTCAGCTCAAAGCGAGCGCTCTACCGCTTGAGCCACAGCGCCATTTCCGGTTTTCTGGTGGTTACATAGAGATAAGAGTCTTAGGGACTTTCCTGTCCAACTGGCTTTGAACCATGATCCTCAGATCTCAGCATTCTGAGTAGGTAGGATTACAGGCGTGAGCCACCAGCACCAGGCTTCCTTATTTTTCTTAACTTTATTACAGAACTTTTTTTTCCTTATTCCCAGTCTATGATCCCCAAAGCTATTTCCCAACTTACGCAATTACAGATATTTCTGACTTGTTTATTAACTTCTAACCCTGTCCAGTACTCATCATTATTACTTTATTGTTGTTGTTATTGCCTTTTTTCACTCAAAATTATGTTTTGGGAATTATTCAAGCTTCTGTGTGTATTAGTAGTTCAGTCATGTTTGTTTGTTTGTTACTATCATCTTTATCCTATTTCATTTGCTGCATTTACAATGTGATTGCAGGAAAGTTTAGGTTACTTTTCTATCATCTCTGTGATAATGCAGCAAGGTCCAAGTGGCTCATGCCTGTAATTCTAGCTTCACAAGAAGCTGATATCTAAGGATTAGGGTTTGAAGCCAGCTTGGGTAGGAAAGTCTGTGAGACTCTCATCTCCAATTAACCACCAAAGAGCCACAAGTAGAGCTGAGGGTCAAGTGGAAGAGTGCTAGTCTTGAGCAAAAAAGCTCACAAACAGCACCATGGCCCTGATTTCAAGACCTAGAATTGGCACACACAAAAAAAACTGTAATAATGCTATTTTTAACTACTAGTTATTTGTTTCATTACAGTGAGAATAATAGATAAGGTATATAAAATAATACCCTATATTTACTAACTGTTGAAAAAGTATATACTTCAAAACAGGTTAATTCATACATCTTTGGAGACAACTTTATCAAAGAGTCATTGCTGCAAAACACAGATGACTGCCACTCTTGCTCTGACTAATCCTGTATACCTACTTGAATTCATCCTTTCCAGTCTTATTTATTTATTTAGTTAGTCATTTCTGTATCCACATTCTGTGACTGCATTGCATGCTGCTGTAGTGCCCTGTGTCCAGTTGAGGTTGGTGCATAGATCTCAGGTCATTACACTTCAGCTACAAACATCCTGGTTACCTTTGTTCCTCTGTCTTTGCCACTGCCATTGGACTACAAGAAATATAAGGGCCATTTGGGCGCTGGTGGCTCACACCTGTAATCCTAGTTACTTAGAAGGCTGAGTTCTGTGGATCGTGATTCAAAGCCAGCCAGGGTGGGAAAGTCAGTGACACTCTTATCTCCAATAAACCAGCAGAAAACCAGAAGTGGTGCTGTGGCTCAAATGGTAGAGCACTAGCCTTGAGCTGAAGAGCAGAGGGACAGCACCCAGGTCTAGAGTTCAAGGTCATAGAATGTAGTGGCAATCCTCTATTCTGTTGTTTACATTCATTAAGGTTTTTTGGTCAAGTCAGTAAAGGAGCAAGGAAGAGGAGATGTGTATTATGTATTATGTATTATTGTATTCCTGTTGAATGAAGACTAGATATGCCTGGTGTTGTATTTATGCAGCGGTGATTAGGTTTAGTTATATGTTTAAGCTATTTGAATTAAAAAAGACTCATGACAATCTCTGTCTCAGCTGTTTCCATGATTCCCAGCACTATCACTTTTCCCCTTTCAAAAAATATTTTCATAATGTGACCTCTGAGGTCATAGAGGAGTAAGCATTCTAGAGAACTGTAATTTCAACTCAACTTAATTGTAGACCTGGAATTGACTTTAAAACTATTTTTTATTCCCCTTATTATAAGAAGGAAAGATTGAGAAATAGAAAGAAGGGAAATGTACACGCAGAAGTAAAGCACTCTCTGTCTTTTGTAATGGACTTCTAAGTATAATTAAGAACTCACAGCAATTTCCCTGAAGTCCTTTTAGAAACTATTTTATGGAGTTGAAAGGTAAAATTATGCTTTTAAGGGATTGTTTCTACATGAAAAAAAATCCTGCAGTAAAATCTTGGCAGGGCGAGATATCTGGACTGCTCCCAAACTCATGCTTGAAGATAACATTCCTTTTGCTTCTGTCAAAGTAGGAACAGAGGAAAAGGCAGCAGAACAATAAAATTCAAGAGCCTGTCCTACTTAAGAAAAAGCCCTGTGTTTAGTAAAAAGTCTTGAGTGTTAAAAAAAAAAAAGAGAAAAGGGAAAGTAATTTTTAATACTTTCAAGTACTGTGGGAACTCTAGACCTAGACTTTGGATCTTTCCCCTAATGAATAAGGTAAAAGGATTTTTAAATGAGCATATCCTAAGTCATAAGCCTAAGAAGATTCAGCTCTGTAAACTCTGTAACTGAATTTCTAAAAATAATAAAATGGGTAGGTTAGCTTGTACTGGCCAAATCTGCATTCACCTTTTGTTCTTCTCTATTGATTGCGGTGGAGTAATTAATACAGAGAAGGGAAGAGTAAAGGATTTGAATTAAAGAACTCAAATAGGTGAATGTTGATTTTAGTGTTAAGGTTAATATTCTAGCCCCTTAAAAGATAAATGTGGTATAAAGTATATACAACAGAAGAAAAGGAATCCAAAATTAAAATATATGTGCTGATAGCTTTGTCAGAATATGTTTTTGTTAAGACAAGCTTGTAAGAATTAACTGAAATGCAATCGATTCAAGGGAGAACTCCAATAGTGTAATTCCTTAGAAAGGCAAAAATCAAGGTTCAGCAAAATAAAACACCAGGAAGTAGGTACTCAAAAAGGGAGGGGGTGAAGAAAGGGGCAGATAAATGAAGAAGAGAAAAGAAGGAAAAAATGCACACAAGAATCCAGTGTATATCCCACAAAATGAAGAAGAGCAAGAGGGTGGGGGGGGGAAGGGATAGATAAGAATGTTGGAAGGGGTGGCATTGATCAATATATATTGTATTCATGAACTGCTTTGTTAAATGCCAACTCCTTTGTACAACTCTTTAGAAGTAATAATTAAAAGAAAAAAGGATTGTGAAAAACTTCAGATAGCCTCTTGAGAACATCTGTTTTAATACACACTCCTTTTCCTCAACAAAGATAAAGATATCCATCATTAGATATGCCCATCCAATAACTTTTATTTAAGATGGCAGAAAAAAATAAGTAATACTACTTAAGAAATTTAGCTATTTTATTAATTTTATAATTTACTTTTATAAATGTCCTGACACATTTCAGTTTTATCTTTCAATGTAGTTTTTAAGTAAAATTTTCTCACACAATAAAAGACAGAAGATGTTTCAGTAATTTTGTGAAACTAAGTATTTAGGGGATTAAATAAGAAATTTTAGAATGACTTTAGTAAAGAGAATTTTAAGCTGAATGTGGTGGAATATGCTTGCAATATCAGCTCCTTGGGGCCGCAGAATCTGAAGTTCACAACCAGTTTGGACAAAGTTAAAAGACCTTGTCTCAAACATGAAATTGAAAAAAAAAGGGGGGGTGCAAAGGTGTAGCTCCAGTGGTAGCGCCTTGCCTAGCAGAGGTAATGCCCTGAGTTCCACCCATAAGACCACACACACAAAAATAAATTACTACAAAGATTATCTTGTTATACATTCGTAGTCTATGGCTAATTTAGTTTTGTAGACATGTGTTTAGAGGTTATATTTGAGAAGCTTTTACAGTAAAAATTAAGCTCAGGTGATTATCCCTGCTTCAAGCTATTTACCTTGAATTTCAATAAAAGGAAATGAGATTAGCATAAAACCTGAAATGCAAATTAAATGTATATTGGGGTACTAGTAAGGAGTACCAGCACTGCCCTAAATTCTACTCTCCCCATTCTTACTTATATGTCGTGCCTTCAAATTAAACACAAAGTATCATTTACCAAAATGCTCTCAAATTCTGAAAATCGTTCCTAGCAATTGTCTAACTGGCTCTGGTCCTCTGTTTTCATTTTGCTTCAGAGCTCATAACAATTAGGAGCCAACATCTGGCACATTTTGTTCCAAACTGACGGCTAAACATAAGCATTCTAAAAGTGTATGCATACAGAGATCAAGGAAACAGTGATAATTTTCTACCTTAAAAAATACCCTTTTGAGGAAGAAATATTTTTAAAGTGTTTTCTTTGCGATCACTTAATATTTTATTTTCTCTGGAGCTTCAAGAGTTATAATCTAAATTGCAGCCGAAGGAAACTTCAGCTAGCTGATAGGCACCTAGCTATTTCCATGCTTCAAAGCCTTCAGAACCATCTGCTTGTTGGCAGGTGTAATTAATTAGCTAAGTGGAAAAGACGGTGCTTTTAGAGTGAATAGGAGGAGTGGAGGGAAAACTCTGTGAAAGCCCAATCCTAGGCAGGCCCATCGGCTGGGTGCCTCTGGGCACATTTCCGATGCTGAAAACTCATTGAATTTAATGGTTCTTAATTTCACAAGATTTCTAATTACAGCTAGGATAATAAGATGTGATCCAGAAGTTGAAAAAAAGTTGGCACATGTTCAGGGAAAATCCTCCCCCACAATGTAGACATCCTAAAGTGTGGAAGTTCATTTATTTGTATAGTTCATCTACTTACTCATGCAACTTTGTGAATAAGCAATTTCAACTTTGGTTGGCTGACAGGTGGCAAGTGCATATTAATAATAGGAAACTGTATCATGTTAAGTAAATCTAAATCAACATCATCTCAGGATAGTCAAGGAAAAGTTCATCTTCAACATTTATCTTTCCTCCTTTAATTGATTAGAAAGGACTACAACATTCTTAGAACATAAATGGGAAAGAATATAACATAAACATTATTTTTAAAAAACTTCTGAAAATTTTATCTCCATTAAGTTATATCTTGCCTACACTCAGAAGCCAGACCCCAACTGATGAAAGTAAAGTTCTATCATACATGCAACTAGTTCCTGGTGCTTGGCACTCAATGGTTAAGTATAGTGAGTATGAAGAGCAAAGATTGTGAGCATCTGAAAATAGCTGTTATAACTGAAAAGATGAGGGGTTGCTTCTTTGGAAGAGTATTATCAAGAGGTTATGTAAACTCAATTTTGTACAGAGGGCACAGGAATCTATGATTAATAAGTAAACAACTCATGAGTTTTATACATACTCTATACAAAGCACAGTATGTCTATTGTCCAATAATGACATCCTGTGTATTAAATAATTAAATCTGTGAATATTACAATAATGATGAAGACCTTAAGTCAAATGACCAGATTGAAGCTGGGAACCAGTGGGTCATATCTATAATCCTAGCTACTCAAGAGCATGAGATCTGAGGAATGTGGTTCAAATTCAACCAGGGCAGTAAAGTCCATAAGATTCTTATTTCCAAGTAACCATCAGAAAACCAGAAGTGAAGCTGTAGTATAGTGTAATGTAGTATAGAGCACTAGCCTTGAGTGAAAAAGCTCAGGGACAATGCCAATACCATGACTTCAAAGCCCAGTTCTGGAACAACAACGAAAAAATTAAAACTAAAATTAAAAACAAAAACAAAAGGAAAAGATTGAGATGGGCTCTCCTACTCTCATGCTCTATCATCTCATCTTCTTCTCATCCAACCTCTGATAGGAAAACAAGGAAATTTATAACTGAGAGAGTTAAAAAGCATGAAGCCTCTACTACAATACCAAAGTTGAAGACCAGAAGGCAATGTATCCTCATCTATTTCCTCTCTATATGGATTGTGATCATTGTTTTCTGCAACCAAGGGCACAGGGAACACCTGTTCTGGATGATTGGAAAGGGTGCTGCTGACAACATGGCCTCGGGAGATCTCACTCCCACCATGGAGTTCATGTGTGAATTTTAAGTAGACTTTCCTGTCCCCTGGAAGATAGAATCCATTAAGTGGCATTCCTGTTAGCATGCTCATATTTATAGACTAACTTCATAAGTGAAAGGAAACTAAGGGCTAAAAGACTGGAATGTTAAAGTATAATTAGAAAAAGAGACTAAAGTAGAACCAAGTTGCAGTTGAGAATGGTCTTCTTGCTCACTATAAGTAGATGATGCCTATAACCCTACCTCCTCAGGAACCAATTATTTGGAGGACCTTAGTTTTAGGCTAACACAGTCAGAAAGGGCTGAAAATCCCCATCTCTAAAATAAATCATTAAAAGCCAGGATAGAGGTATGGTTCACGTGGTAGAATGCTAGCAAATATGAGGCCTTAAGGTCAAATACAAGTACTGCCCACTAGTATCCCCCAAGGAAATTTCCATTTGGGGAATATGGTTTGTTGTGGTCTTTGAATCAATTCTTCATTCCAAATATTGCATATTTCTTTTACTTAAGAACAAAAGGTGGAAGCATTTAAAAGGATTCTCACTAACCTTTCCATACTTTGAGCTACAATTTGGTTTGTGATCCTTAAAGTCATTTTTTGTTTCCCTTGACTTTTTTTTCTTTTTGTCTGGCATGGGGCTTGAACTCAGGGACTGGGCCATTTCCCTGAGCCTTTTTGCTTATGGCATTGAGGGTACATGGATAGTGAAATACATTAGCTACAAATAAATTAACTGAACTATAAAAAACCCTATGGAGAGCTAAAATAGTTATAATTCTTCCAAAAGACTAAGTCAAAGCCCAACAAAGTAAGTAACAGGAAATGGGTACTTGCCAAAAGAGGTGAGTGGGACCAAGGAGAGAGGAGTTGAAGAATGAATAAATGAAGGGAGGAAGGGAGAGAATGCAAATATAAATTCATTGTCTATACCACAGAACTGAAAAATTTAAGGGAAGGGGTGGGTCAAAGCAGGTTGGAGATGTTGCTCTGCTGACATAGATCAAGATGCATTGTTTATACAAACATTTTTTTGTTAAATGGCAAAATATTCACTATATAACCTAAAAATTAAGAAGTGTGAGGTGAGTTGGGGTGGGTGGGTGGAATGTTGGATTGGTGACCCTGATCAAGATGCCCTTTATTCATAAATTGCTTTGCTGAATGGCAAAGTACAACTACTTAAGGTAATAAAAATATTCAAAAAAGTTTTTCTTATACTTTGCCAATTACATTGATTTGTTTTTAGTTTTATCAAGAGATGTGTTAGTCTCATATCCAAACTATGCCATCACTAATCTAAAAAACTGTGCTGTGTCTTCTTGTCCCCAATTAATTTACCACAGTCTGTCAGAGAAATCTTACCAAATTTGAAATATAATTGTTCTTTCAAAATAAATAACAATACAGAGCAAGTCTTTAAAATGATGACATAGGCATAAAAATGATTTGGAAATAGATACTTCAAAATGTATCTATTATTATCTTCAGATAATTTGGAAGAAAGAAAATATATATATTAAGGATAGCATCCTATAAAAAAAGAAAAACCAAAGAACAAATGAATGATTTTGTAACAATAAAATATATACCAAAAAATCTTTAATAGAAATAATATTTATAAGATAAACTGTTTCAGAGAGTGGAAAAAAATGAGAAACCAAAATGAGGAAAATAAATAAATAAATAATGTTACATCTGGGATTCTCAACATTTAGCAGTTCCAGAATAAGCAAAGCCTCTATCAGGAAATTATTAAAGCATTAGGCAAATAGTTTTTGTTAGCCTAAGGAAAAGAAAAAAAGAAGTAGAAATACTAAACTAACACAAAACACTAAATACTCAAGGTTCTAGTATCTAGGTATACTGTAAAATTCTATTTACAAAAATGTTTCTATACAAGGAGACATAGAAGCTAAAGAGACAATGGAGCGCTTAGGAGGGAGAAGGGATCACCATGTATTTACACCATGTATTTACAGGGACACTGTTCAAAGGGGCACTTCAAATAGTGAGCAAAATGATTTCCAACTTAGCATTGGAAATCTTGCCAAACCATCAGCCAAAATCAACCAATTGTAAGTAGTATGGAGGAAGACATTTTCAGATAATTTTTGTTTTACCAATTTGCCATGTTCTTTTCCTTCCTTCTCTCTCCCAATTCCTCCCCTCTCTCTCCCTCTTCTATTCTCCCCTTCTCTCTCTCTCTTTCTTTCTCTCTTTCTTTTCTTTCTTTCTTTCTTTCTTTCTTTCTTTCTTTCTTTCTTTCTTTCTTTCTTTCTTTCTTTCTTTCTTTCTTTCTTCCTTTCTTCCTTCCTTCCTTTCTTTCCTTCTTTCTGTCTTTCTTTCCTTTGATTGGGTCAGGACACTATGCTGGAAATTCTTGAGAATAGCCTTCAATAAAATGAAGGATCAGATCCTTTTCCAGTTCATAAGCGTGATGATTGGGTTCTCATGTATTTGTGTGACAGTGCCTCCCTCTGAACCTTGTTACAACATGGGCTTGTAACTCATCTGATTTGAAAAAAACAAGAAGTATCAAAGCAATTTAGAAGACATTGGACCCCGGAACCAGCTCAGGAAGTCAGAAAAAGAAGTGCAGGCTGCAAAAACATAGGAAACCTATACAGACTGGTGACATAGAGCTGAATGTACAAAGAGAATATCCCCAAGGAGAAAAGGGGTCCGAGGCTCTGAAGAATCTGGCAAAAATTAGGCTATCGTAAGTCAAATATTTTTTAAAAAGTGGAATCATCCAAAATAAGTTAAAAATTGCACAATACAAATATGATTGCAGATTCTAGTCCCTACTGAGTCATTCATGGTCTTTAATAATCAATGTTTAGATAACATTTTCTGTCTTACTCTGAAATGGTGCAGAACAAAGTTTTCAAGATGGTTGACATTATGTTCCATAAGCAATGTCTGAAACTCATAGAGCTTGAACTAACCACATGGAAGATAGATTCAGAGACATATCAGTTAGAATCAGGAGAATAGCTTAATGGATTATGAATCAAGCATCATAGGAGAATGCTTGTTTTTAAACATGAAATGTGTTATTTGGCTTGAAAGTACAAAGAGATAAAACAGCTGAGGAAATAGAGCAGTGACCTGTATAATGGACTTCTCTGTAGCCAAGTCAATACAGGTGATTCTTGAGTTGCAGTGCTGTGTGACTTTGCAACTTCTGAAATAATAAATCTTGAACAGTCACAATAAGAAGTCCAACAGAGACTAGTTCTATGGCACATTCTCTGATTATTTGGTCTGTCACAGGAAGGATGTAATACACCTTCTCTTCTATAGATTACTTTTGCTTTAAAGTACTTCTGTGTGTTTCACTGAAATATCCCATTTATCTTTGTACTCAGCATTTTTCTTTCTATATTCCTTGTGAATTTCTGTATCCTTTCATTTTAATACTATTTTGCTGCACTATCCTCAAACTGTAAAATCCAATATCTATACAATTTAATTGATATATTTCAAGGCAATACAAATGAGAAGTATTGGAAATTTGACAAATGTCTAGCCCTAATGAACTAATTATTTAAATGTGGTACATGACTATGTTGGGTCTCCTTGACCTATTATGAATATGTTCCATATAATTTTGAAATGTGAATAAAAATGCACGAGCAGAAAAATTGCAAAAACAAGTATAAACAGGAATACAATTCAAATGTATTTCAAATCCTAAACACACACACACACACACACACACACACACACACACACACACATATATATATATATATATATATATATATATATATGAAACAATATGCATTACTTGTCACTCAGAAGCTATTGGTCAAATTCTGAGTTTCACTTTCCTCATTTGAGAATGCTTCACAGTTGAAAAAATGAGACCGTATATATGAATACCTCACAAATTACATTTAGAGCGAGATATATACATATATATTTTTTCATTAAGCATGTGATATATAATATGTAACATGATTGTATTGTATACAATTTATTCACAATGCTGAAGTAAAAAAAAAATAAAATTAGTCTGGTGTGAGTGGCTCATGCCTGTAATACTAGCTACTCAGGAGATTGAGTTCTGAGGATCATGGTTCAAATCCAGCCCAGACAGGAAATTCCATACGATTATTATCTCCAAATAACCACCAAAAAATCAGAAATGGCACTGTGCCTCAAATGGTAGCATGCTAGCCTTGAGCTTAATTGCTCAGGGTCATTGCCCAGGTCCAGAATTCAAGCTGCACGATCCACCAAAAAAATTAAAATTAAATATTAAAAATTACAGGTGGAAATACTGACTTTTTAAGCATCTTAAAAATACATTTTAAATCGTAAGGAAATCAGGAGACTTATCAGACTGAAACCCTTTTGTAGTAGTTAAAATAGAGACAAGGAAAAAAAGGAAAGAATAAAATAATCAGGATACAAAATATAGTCTTGATAAAGATCTTACTCCTTTGAACCAATGAAGACAAGAGATAAACATTTTAGTGAAACAGATCAGAAGCAACCAAAGGGAGAAATAGAAACACAGAAAAAAAAGACTGCTGTCATTACCTCAAATTAGCCACAGATCCACTCATTGACTAGACACAGCTTTTCCAGTGGAAGTTTTTATGCTGATGTAACCATCAAGAAACAGTCTGGACGTTTCTCAATAATGTACCTATCTCACTGTAAGTATGGAGATGATTTGAAGTCCACAGCCCATTCTTCAGTTACTGGGGCATAGGGATTTAAACAACTATATATTTCTACACATGGACACACAATTACAAACTGTGATGAACACACCACAGATTGTGTGGCCACACATCTGATTTGCAGGGACAAATTCAATTGTTTGTCCCAGAGTAATTATAAATAATGCTTTCCCTGTCAATGGCCTCAAGTATTAACAATAAATCATATGATAACTTTACTTATTAAAATATAAGGATTTATGGCAGCATTATACAAGTTGGAATCATTACACGAGTTAAGTACAAGATGAATGTTAAAGTCAAAGTTAAATGAATGAAAGGGGAAAGGTGGGGGAGGGGAGAATTTAGTCAAGAACTCATGGTATCCACCACAGAATTAAGAAAAGTGAAGGAAGAGGTGGGTGGAAGGGAGTGAGAAGATGAATGGGGTGATGTTGAAGAAGAAGCATTGTATTCATACACTTCTTTGGTAAATGGTACCTCCTGTCTACAACTACTTAAAGATTTTTAAAAGAATTTTAAAAATTTTAAGGCGATGTAAATTCTGGCAAAGAAAGTGACTTCTAAAGCTAATACTTCAATCAAATAGAACTATAGCAGTGTCAGAATTTGATGTAAAGTATAGTAGGTAAGAGAAAAGTGCTCAACCAGGGGCCAGTGGATATTCCTTGTATTCTTAGTTATTCGGAAGGCTAAAATTTTAGGACTGTGATTCAAAGCTGACAAATACAGACTTTTATCTCCAGCTGATCAGCAGAAAGCTGAAACTGAAGGTGTGACTCAATTGGGATAGCACGAACTGTGAGAAAAATATGTGTGTGTGTAGTATTAAGAATTATTTAAGATATTTTTTAAATCCCTACTGTATTTTTCATAAACTAACTTTAATAGAGAAAGAAAAGTGCTTGACTTTCTTAAGGTATTATGACTTTGTGTTTGCCAAAAAAAAAAAAAATGTTCATTACTTCTGCTGAAGAGAGTAAGGCACAAACAACCTATCAAATTTGTAGAGATTGTAAAAAGTGTGAAGAAGTAATATAAAAAAAGGATTTATTTTTATCCTTAAGAATTTCAGCCCTTCAAAGATTGTATTTTCAAAACATTCCATGGTTATGACAAATTCTACCAAAAATATTTAGTACATTGCTAACCTCACACAGCTAACTTTTGTTTATGATATATAATTATGTTTAATATATAACTCTATCTAACTTTTCACAAAATATCCAGCTGTTACATTGCGACATATTATGTGTTACATATGTGTTATTCATGAATAAACATTGATAAACATTAAAACTTTAAAAATCATAATAATAGCTTTTTCAAAATTTATAGAATCTTATGGGGGGGGAAACAAAGCTCCATAGCTCAGCTAACTTTGTGTAAATTAGCTATATTACATAAATCAATGAGTATCAATAACAATTACTATCATATAAAAGCATACAGAACTCTATTGAACGAATAATCAAGTAGTGATTCATGGAAAAAGAGCTTGTAATTCAATACTTCACATTTACTTTCCCTATTTGTTGACACATTGTCAGTAGTTAGAAAGTAATGAAGCTGGAAAAACTCTGCTCCCAGAGGTACTGTTTCCTAGATGAGATGCAAAACTCCAGGCTTGACCCTAAGTGGCCAATAAAAATCCCAAGGCATCTTTCAAGGAAGTAGCAGTATTTGCCTCGATGTCCTGGCTTGATTCCAACTAACTAATTACGCTCCACCTGCCTGGATAATTGTAGACTGTTTCAATGAGAGAATGCAGTTTCCTTATTTGGTTATCTCGCCTTAATCTTCTTCCTCTGAAAAGACTATTGCTAGAGTTACAGGGAGGACACTTCTGGTTGATAATTTCTTTTAAACATTTTTTTTCCATAGTGGGGCCTGAACTCTGGGTCTGGGCGCTATCCCTCAGATCTTCAACTCAAGGCTAGTGCTCTACTACTTGAACCACAGAGACACTTTCAGCTTTTTCTGCTTATGTGGTGCTGAGGAATCCACCCAGGGCCTCATTCATGCAAGGCAAGCACTCTACCCCTGAGCCACCTTCCCAGCCCCTGTTTTAAACAAATATTAAGATACAAGCTTGCTGACTATCTACCTGAGATAAATAATGAATGTCTTAAAACTGATGTGTTGGAAATTTTTGGATATATACATTTTTTGGTGTGTTGGGGGGCTGTGTATCAAGAGGAGATATGGTAATCCTTAATAAGGGGTCTCAGCCAGGCAGAGTACCTTCAGGTCAAAGAGGGTATTTTGACAGAGCAAGCAGCTCTAATGTGCCCAGTAAACATTTCTTTTATGACATTACCATAGATTTGACTATTGCCCTACTCAACGGTAAATAACACCTGCATACGTATCAACCCTGAAAAAATTTCCGGCTTCTAACTTTAAGAACAGAACTTTTGATAACTATCATAACAATACTTTTTGCCTGTGGTTCTGTGGCAGCCATGGTTATTTCCTTGCTGTTTTCATTCTTCCAAAGCTATAGAGTATTTGTTGGCTGTATGTATTTACCAGGTAAACCTTATATTTCCAAGTACTGTTTGTAGGAAAGCCCTGACCAATGAGACGTGGGCAGAAGTGAAGTACACATGCCATTTCTGCATCTTATCTTTAAAAGGAAGTGGGGAACCCTTGTCTTTCATCATTCCTTCTTCCACAGGTATGCTGGACAGACAGCCAACTTCAATTGTACACTTGAGAACAACATTCAACAATATTGGCAATGGTGCTCACATCACCAACATTCCCCAACACAGAAGCCCTATCAGTTGTGGATTCTTGTAGGCAGAAGGGCTTCAATGTTTTATTGAAGACAGGATAAAACTTCTACTTATAGCTACTGTTGTTCACATGGTTCATTATTTCTTACTGAACTAATACAAATGGAATAACTCATGGCATTTGATCTCTTCCCATCTCTTTTACAAAAAGTGTTTTATGATAATTAGCTTCTTTGATTTGCAAAGTTCTTTTTAGTACATATAACTAACTGAAAATTGAGAACTCATAAATCTACAGTGATTTTTTAGTATATGCCAGAGACTTTGTTTAGTGTATATTCATGTTTTATTCATTTAACCCACACCACAATTACATTAGCAAGATGCTATTATTACTCTCAGTACACAGATAAAGTAATAGATTAAGTAAGCCAAGGTCACATATTCTTAAATGACAAATCTGAGATGCAGCCTCAAGTCGTCTGTCAGTAGGGACCCTGAATCCACATACCAACTGTGGAGCAGCAGATAGCACAAATCAGAAAAGTGTATGCCTAAAGTCTGGGACAAATTAGAGATCAATTTCCTCATTTCAAACTTCATCACTCTAGCCACTCTTGCAGGAATATATACACAGGGTGAAATGTTCCTTCAAATATTTTTCCTCATAGAAATTAGAAATATATTTAATTATAGAAGCATATTTTTAATTGTGTACTGGAGAAATTATTTTCGTGGCCAATAGCAAAAAGGTTATAGTGAATTACAGATATGGTAAGTACAGTCCTTGCTTCTGTCTAAACACAGTGAGAGTCAGTGTGCTCAGAGGTAATGCAGAGATCCCAGAGGATATTACTAGAGATCATATCTTTAGAAAGGCAGTCTTCCTGCAGTAAAGACCTCAACTGAATTTTTATTTACTAGTGTTCACTAGTTGGAGGAAACATGGTGATGAGAGTAGACTATTACAATAAGAAAAATGATTAATTAATTATTAATTATTGATTATCAATGATAAGTTAATAATTTTCTGTACATGGAAAGCCTATCTTCTTATTTATAAATACTCTAAAGTGAACAAAAATACACATTGTAATTCATTGAATAAAACAGAATGTGTCATTTTTGACAGGCTAAAAATTTAATTATTTGCTTGTAAAATACATCCACAAAGACCTGACTGTACATCTCTGTTACATTGTACGCTGAATATCATAAAACAAAAATATTGAACTTTTGAAAATTTATTCTAAAGAACAATGATGAAGACAGAGTATGTGAGCAGTGGCAGCCCATGCTCGTGAAAGTGTGGAGGTGGTAAAGTCTATTAGACGATAAACAGGAAGGGAAGAGCACTTAAGCAGAGAATCAAGCAAGAATGTGCTCAGAAATTGGCATGTTGAATTGAAAACCCTTCGTACAACGTTTGAAGTTAAAAAGATGAAAAATGATGGTCCTCAGCTGAACATTTTTTTCAAATGTACCCATTAATAAATAAATAAATGGAAATATATTTCAATTTCTGCAAGTAATATTTCAAAACTGTGTGTGTGTGTGTGTGTGTGTGTGTGTGTGTGTGTGTGTGTGTGTCTGTGTGTGTGTGTGTGTGACAGCTCTAGGCTAGGGCTGTACCACTTAAGACACTTATATCTCTGGCTTTTGGCTGGCTAATTGGAGACAAAGGTTTCAGACATTTTTTTTTTTTTTTGCTTGAGCTGGCTTCTAATGGTAATCCTCAGATTTCAGCCTTCTGAGGAGCTAGAATTATAAGACTGCAATATTTATTTTTGGTTTCCCTTAGCTGAAAATATGATTATTGAAAATAAGCAAATTTGGAAAAATAGTATGATTTGAACCTTGACTAAAAATCTTCCTTTATGATTATTTATTTGTGGCCCCAAATATGATTATTTAGATTAAATAATTTTCCTCATATATTGAAATATTATCCATTTGTTTTCTATTTTAGGGAAATTATTATAGACCTGGATCAAAGATGTAGAGATATAAAACATGAAATACCCCTAATTACAAACAGAACATAATTCATATCATTCATTATTAGGAAAATAGAGATGTGTTAAAAGTACAATGGATGAAGGGGGAAAAAAAGCCCTAGAATCTGCCAAGAGGAATGAGGAAAAGACTTATTCTGAAATGCCTTATTCAGAAGGCGTTTGGCCCTAGGACCATGGGGAGTACTTGAATTTGAAGTAATGGAGGTGCATTGTAGCCAGGGATTGTGGAGAGCTTTGTCTCTATGAGACACATGAAAACAATGAGGCAGGGGTGGGCCGGCATAACCGGACAGATAGACTTCCACAAAGTCCTCCAATGTTTTCCTTAGGAGTTGCAGGAGAAGAACACAATGAAAACTCGAGTTTTCAACACAGCGCAAGCATAATAAAGTGCCTGCTTGCGCTGTGTTGAAAACTCAGGTGTTCTTATTCATTAACAACAGTATGAGACCAGAAACTTGGGGTGGGGAAGTAGGGAGTAAATCAGATGTAAGTACTTTACACGGGAGTATAAACATAACATGATGTCTTTAACCCTGTGTAGAAAAATCTATGAAACCTTAAACAATTTTATATAATTTAAAATAGCTTCCCTGTGCTAGTAATGGGTATTCAATGACAATATAAATCCCGATGGTGAACATATTTTTCAAAGTATATTAACTCAAAATAATTTCCCAGCTGGAGAATAACACTGATCAAAGATGGTGAACTGTATTTATTTGAGCTTTGTGCCTTCTAATAACTATATAGTTTCTTAATACATGCTAAGCTATTCCCCAAATGCATTTTTTTAAATTTTCAGATCTTCGTTGGCTTATGGACAGTTACTTATTGCTTGAATCCACAGACAAGCACAAGTAACTGTAACAAACACTATGAAAAATTTATATGACAGAAAGTGTCTGCAACAACACAGCAGCAAGAGGAGGGTCATCATGACAAAGGCCACCTTCCCGCCCAGTGGTGAGGTCCCCTGCCTCTCTCCAGGCTCGGTTCTGGAACATTCTCACACAGCCTGTGTACTTTACCTCAAACAGAGCGTGCTTTCATGTTGCCCCCTAGCCGCAGGTAACCCTCCACTGAAGCATTTTATGAGCACTGCTAAAAAATGTTCTCTACTTCATAGGTTTCTTTCATCCTTACTTTTAAAGCATAAGCTGCCCTGGCTCCCACTTTCCTCAGCTAATTGCTTTAGAAAAACACCGTCTAGGAAGCCAACTCTCCTTAATCTGATATCTAGTCTAATGATATTTGGTATTAGCAAATAGTTCCTACATGCACCTCAATAATCATTAATGCAATTGGTTGTATGGTATTTCAAACGGAAAAAGCCAGAGTGTGTAAATGGTTTTAGCCAGCAAGGCTGTTGTAGTATTCATCAAATCATGTTATTTATACAATTGTTCATTTCATTGAGGCAGAATCTGCCCTGCAAAATTACCTACCTTCTAGTTAAACTCAACCATTAATACTAGCTTATTTTTCTTTAAAAAAATGAAACTTTATTTTAACAATTGTGCTGTTTATTTTTGAATATTTTCACTAAACAGAATTTTGAAAAAAACATGCAATAGAATATGATTTTGAAAGATACGATTATATTAGTGATGGTTTGACAAGATTTATGGGGTGAGTTAAAATAAATAAAATTGAAGAATGGAAAGGAGAGGAAATAAAGTGACCACAAACTTCCAATTATGATTCTACATTATTCCCTACATACAAGGTGTTTTGAATATAAAGGAAAACATGAATTTTGCTTGTTTATTTTGTGGAGACACTGGGCATTGAATTCAGAGCCTAGCCACTGTCCCTGAGCTTTTTTTTTTTGCACAAGGCTAGTGCTCTAACACTTGAGCCACAGTTCTACTTCCAGCTTTTTGTGGTTTGAGTCACTTGCACTTTTCCTGCCTGGGCTGGCTTTGAACCATGATCCTCAGATCTCAGCCTCCAGAGTAGCTATGATTATAGATGTGAGCCACCAGTGCCCTGCTTAAAACATGTTTGTTTTTAAAGGAAGTTACAGTAGCACCAACTTAAATACCATGTTAAGAGCCAGATGTTTATCTTCACTAATTTCTCCATATTCTGCACTAGGGTACAAGTAAAACTTCTATTTTGTATTGCAATGTAATAATAAATTTTAGGTTACTATAATGGCATGATGAATGACTAATTTAAAGAACGCACATATCCAAAAGAAACTGAGCTATCAAAGGATTCCAGAGCAGAGACAAATATTTCTGAAAGGGATAAAAAGAATAATATGATAAAACAATTTATTCTTTTCTCTTTTTTTAGAAGCTAGGCAAAGGATGTTTAAAATTTGCTGAATAGTTGGAACAGAATTGCAACGTGAAGATTTATTATCATCATCACTGTAATTAGTTAACAGTAATGAACATACTTATACTTATTTCTAAAGCTTTTATGAGACTACACAATTGAGAACACATACTTAAGAGCCTTTATTATTTCCTTATTGGAGCAGCTTGAACAAGCTCAATGAAAAGAGCAAAAGATGCCTTTGTACAAACAGCAAAATGAAGCCAGTCTTTCATCAGTATCTTTTTGTCTCTTCTATAACTTAACAACAAATTAAATTTTGTTTCTTTGAAATGCTATTACAATTTTTTTTTAACAAAACATTTTCTAATTCTTAGCTGACGATCTAATTGTCTTGAGCATTTAGTAACTCATTCAGTTTTATTAAATACCCACTGTGCACAGCGTGTGCTTTGAAAGATACCAAGATGAATATGAATCTGACTTTGACCTCGAGAGTGTGGTCAAAATAAGCTTTTTTAATTGTACCAAGTAAATCTATATTAAATGTAAATCCATATTAAATATAACATTTTAAGAATGTAATGTCATGATATATTTATATCTACTCATTTTAGGTCTAATTAATATATGTGAAGAAACCATGCTAGATACCTCTGATGAGGGAAACATCCTTTAAACCTCTTAAGATCACAACTTGGACTAATATTATAGATTTATTTATCTACATATTTTTCTAGGTTTTATCTGTCATCAAGATGATGTGAAAAACAATTTAATACTAAGTTACCATTTAACACTAAGAAAATAGACCAAAATATAATCAATGTAAACACAATCTGAACTTTAGCTTCAGTGTCCTTCAAAGGTATTTTGAAATAATCTCATAACCAAGAATTGTAATCCTAGCTACTCAGGAGGATGGGATCTGAGGACTGTGATTCATTTAGAAACCAAACTGGTCAAGAAAGTCCTTGAGATTCTCATCTCCAATTAACCACCAAAACTCCAGAAGTAGAGTTGCTGTTCAAATAGAGCCCCAGTTTTGAGTAAATATACTCAGGGACAATGTACAGGACTAGCACAGAAAACAAAAAAAGAGGGGAAAAAGTAAAAAGAATTACAAAGTGCTTCACAAATCCTCATTGCTTTGCTTTGTCTGGCATACATGATTGGATCCCTCCTGTGTTCCCAGCAATGTGATATGGGTTGAGAATATTTCCTAGACAAATACACATTGCTTATGTTGTTATCAAAACTACCATCTCAAACAGTTGATAAAAATTCTTGAATAATGACATGGAACATAGAAAAAGAAGTCAGTTCTCATCTGTGATCCCATTGTTTTACTTCCCATAGCCCTCGTGATTTTATTTACTTACTATGCTTATGTATTATGTCATTTCCTTATTTATTATTACTTATTTATTATGCTTTTGTTCATTTGTCCTTGCTAAAACATCAGCTCCACAGAGCATGGATTGCTTGCTGATTTATTGTGCTCTTCCTCCTAATCACCTCAAATAATGTCTGCCATTCAATAAATAAATATTGAATGAATGGGTGGACCTGATTTTGTTCAATATAAACATTATGGAGAAACAGAAATAAAAATGAGAATTTAGCAAATATGTCCTGCATTTCCTTGATAACTGCAAAAAGAACAATATAAAATGATAAATTTTATACTGGAACACAAATAACACACATCGTGTACATATATGCAGTTCTTCTTTAATCAAAGACCTAATTTACTTCAGCCAGTCCTCACACATTTCTTGGCTCAATTGGAATTTCCAGAGATATCTTTTATGAAGTGCTACTGTCTCCTTCTGCATGTGATATGTTTAGATATATGCCAGTAAAAGGCATTAACGTAAATTTGTGCTGGAATACACATACATAAATTCTAGAAGATAAAAAATGCATGCAAATATATTATGCATGCAAGTATATTATGGGAAAAATCCAAAAGCATTTGCTCATTTTACTTATGGCTATATTTGGGGATATTAAATAAAATTCGAATATGAATACCATTCTACCTTTGCCTATGGAAAAATTATTTTATACTCATGTTGAGTGTATCCTCTTCTAATCATCCCATACTCTCATTTAATTGCCCATTCACTCATTCAGTCACTTGATAATTTACTGCTATAGGAATTTGGAGTTATGTAGAAGTTTAGCATGACATTTTGGGGAGGGAATAAATGTGCAGTTTTTGATAGTTAATAAGAACTGATATTACAAGTGGTAGGGACTATTTTTTCTCTCCCAATACAAAACAGCATCTTTTAAGTTGGCTGATATATTATTTTAATAAAAAACCTGCCAAAACTGAAGTTAGCAAACTATTACCATCTGCTAGATTACCAATTCAGTTGAAAAGTTTAAAAATCCATTCACTCCATCTTTATCTGCTCAAGAAATCTAGAATTGATCTTTTTTCTTGGAAATTAATATTTGCACATTTTGAAATTATTTTTATTTTCCTTATATAAATGAGAGGCCATCTTTAATCTTTCAACTGTTCATCAAGTACTATTCATTTGGGTAACAATATGGTTCTTTGGGAGAGCATTTGCCTAGCATGTGTGGGATCCTGAGTTTGATCTCCAGCTCCACAAAAATAAATTTTAAAAGTACGTATTTATATGTTGTCTTTATTTTGTGCTCTTTCCAAGAACCCAGATTGTCTCCATTCTAGAGGAAAAGAGATGAGTTAAAGATCAAAAATAAGCTTAACAAAATGTGATCAGTACTAATTTGTGCCTAGATGAGAATCAGAGATTTTCTAAATGGGGATGATTTCCAGGTGTTGTTGTAGAAGACATTCCACATCCTGTTAGCATTTCCTTGATGTTTTGTTCATGGGAGAATATTGTCACCTTAGATATTTTTAAAAAGTACAAATGCTCTGTCATTAGTAGATATGATGTGACTGTTGATTATTTATTAATAAGCATGATTATATGGTAACACTCCTCAACAGACAACAGAATTCCCATAAATTTTTCTAATAAGGAAAGTAGAACAACTTTCTCTAGTACTACAAACGTTCCTCAAGAGCTTGCAGCAGCTTCCACACCTGCTGCACATCCTCTGGAGATGGGCATAAAATCTGTAGTACAATCTGTGTCTGACCTCTCAAATTCCAGGCTCATTGTGATTCAATACAGAGAGACTCCCATAAGAAGTTAGTGAATTAAACAGACAAAAAGCATCTGCACACATCCAAGATAGTAATCTTATCCACTTTTTCTTGACAAAAGGACTCATCTTAAAATACAAATGCACAGAGACTAATATGTAAAAGCACTTCTTGCTGAAGCCGAGATGTTTCAGAAATTTCTGCTCTACTTTCTTCATTTTTCAATCGTGGCAAAGGAAATGGATGTGAGGTCCTGACTTGCTATTTCTCAGAGGCCAACCTCAGCTCCTCCTACCTGCCTTACATTCTGCAGCATTGCATGCTGTCTGATATTCTGACAGAACACTGAGGAACTACATACTGCCCATCTAAGTCTGTGAGTCTATTCTAGTCACATTTAGTACTGATCATAATTCTTAAGATTATTTTCAGTCTTCAGTTCATCAATATTATTATAGAGTGAGGCAATATGGCCTGTTAGAATGACATAGTAAAGAGTGAATGTCCAAATATATAAACTCTATATATCTCTGGACAGTTAAGTGATACATACTTAGAAAATTTCTTCCCACCAATTGCTCTCATTTTGGTGATATCTTCTTGTGAAAAATTTTGGAACAAAGGAAAAGATCACTTACTTTGGGTTCCTAAGACAATTTCATGTTGGAGGTGTAATTACTTCAAATTTTGTGCTAATTGTCAACATTATCTTAAGCAAAAAGCTTAAGATAATACCTATATATGCTATTCTTTTTTACTAATCCCGATCTCTGTTTCCCCAATCTAAATTCTATGATTATCATTCCTTTGCTTTCCTTTTTCATTATATCTGTGGTACTTAAAAAAATTCACAAACATATGAGAATGTTACATCTAGTATGTTCTTAATGGGCTGTACTTACTCTTTTAGCAACTATAGTTGATCTTAGTATTAGCTTACTATTAACTAAGTAGATCCATAGGTATAATGCTACTCTATCTCAATCATTATGGCTACTATTGAATATCTTAATGTGTGGATCATTTATGTGTTAATTACTTGTCATGAGCTTTTTTTGATTTTTCATAAGACACACAAGGACCTGCATTTATTAAATATCTTATTTGTTTAATGGCTCACCTGTAATCGTTAGAGCATATTTTTATCTATAATAGCAATGTTGTATATATTCATAACAGTAAGTTAAACACCAATTTACCAAATTATTCACTCCAGACAAACTAAATGCTACTTCTTGCATTTTTCCCTACTATATCAGTTATTTTTTTTCTCATATCTTGTTCTCCTCCATGTGTTCCTACAACTCTGCCACTTACTAACTTTATGGTTTTAAGCAACCTAACACATGCATACTTCCTCTTACCTACTTATATTTATATGTTTAATATGAAGAAAATAACATTACAAGAAAAGTATGCTTGTGGCGATATGAAGGAGGTAAAATATATAAAATTCCTGACATACAGTTCCTGTAGTAATACTAAATAGCATGTATGTGATCCTGGGTTTTATATGTGGGGTGTGTGTGAGTGTGTGTGTGTGTGTGTGTGTGTGTGTGTGTGTACACATATATAAAGTGTATATGTTCATATATATGCATATATACACATTTATGCATATATAATCTATATGTATTTGTACAGATACACTAAATATAGGATGTGTTTATAAATGCGTACATATATATAATATGTATGAACATGTATATATATAGTTTTTGCATCAATATATCAAAATACATTAATATTTAAGTAACTAACATGAAAAATACAATATAGCTTAAAATCATATTTAAACATATATAACTTGATTTTTATTTCACCAACACGATTCTTTAATTACATTTTAATTCATCTTGTACCACT
The DNA here is from genome assembly GCF_024711535.1 of Dipodomys merriami. Classification (NCBI taxonomy): domain Eukaryota; kingdom Metazoa; phylum Chordata; class Mammalia; order Rodentia; family Heteromyidae; genus Dipodomys; species Dipodomys merriami. Next base: position 22,751,185 of record NW_027202270.1, on the reverse strand, counting down.
AATTTAATTGGGTTATGAGATCATAAACAAGTCCTGTATTTTAGTTCTTAGATAGAGCCATAGAAGATGTGAAAAATCTAAACACTGAAGGTCACTTGTTCTATGAAACTTTGATAAAAATATGCAAAATATGTTAAAAGAGGTTGTGAAATACAATGAATATATAATCCATTATAGAAATTAGTATAATGTGAAATTCATTAATATCACTTTCTAATAAAGTATTAAACTTGGAGATGAATTAAAAAAAACACTGGTTGAATTCATCCTACAGTTATGATTCTTATTATAAGGAAATTCAGTTCAACTTGATTATACTAGAAAGGCTTTTCAAAATCACAGATTTAAGTGGGAGCCAGGTATACAATGACATATGGTAGGATAATACTCATTAAAAATCTACCAGATTGGCAAAGATATCCTTCTAGTTCATTTAAAAGGAATTCAGTCTAATATTGAAGAACATAGTCTACCCATGAAGTTCATGGTAAGTATGCTGGATCAGTTGGGCAATAATAACAGATTTTGGAGATTTGTTAAAAACTTTTAATGTATTGTTATCCAATTTTATCCCCAATAATTTCCTTACCACAGAGAACTCTTTGTTCTGAGGAGTAGCCACATATTCCAGCAATGACTCTTATCTCTAATAAATAACAGCACTGATCTAAGATGAAAGCCTGAGAGACATTTTTGGAACTGCATGGATCCTAACATGAGCATTAAATATGACTTAGTTCTTTTAAATAATAGCAGTATCTTCATTACATACAGGGAGAAAAACAATCCATTTGTGTTTCTTTATAAGAAGAAAGGAGGCTAGAAATAATACAATGACAGGACAAATATGATGGCACTCGAGGTGATACATTAATTTTTCTTCTCAAGAATATACTCAGTTATCTATATTCAAAAATGACAAAGTTTAAATAACTATTTGAACACAAAATTTCAGGTTGTTGCTCTACATTTTATAACTAGCACGCCAGAGCATTGAAATTAGTTTCCTGTAAATATTAACTATTATATCTCGCTGTACTGATAACATCTCCACAGACTTGAAATAGAAGTCACAGAGCTGAAAGGAGTGTTAATTATTGTGAATAATGCATATACCGGCATATTCCATCATCACTGAGATCAGTGTTTTATATCTTACAAATTAATAACAAATGTTTGGAGCCTATCATTCTTCCCTAAAACATATTATTAAAGATGAAAAAGAATTTTTTTCCTTCCACAAATGTCACAGATAAAATATGATTCTATTTCTATAATAGTGTTCATTTGTCTCTGATAATCAGATTTGTCTTATAGAATATTTTTAGATTACTGTGTATTATAGATAAAACCTATCCTTATCAAATGCTAAAATAAACTCTGTTCTTAAAAATACTGATTATAAAAACATATAACAACATTCTCACATGTCAGAATGTGTTATATTTCAGCAATTCATTTTTATAATGGTTCTGCACAAACAGAATTCGACATCATTCTGATAATACAGAGAAGCATGGTCAGCGGAGAACCAATATCACATATCCCACCTAAATACACTGACATTAAAATAGCTTCATGCACTGGAATGGCTGAAGATTATATACTTGTATGCTACGTATAGACTTCTCAGTTAGAAAATCATGGATTCAAGTTCCAGTTTGGAGGGAAGAATTCTTTAGAATTTTTTCACATAATTTTGATGCTCAGATACTTTGCAAAGTAAGAATAATAAATAACACTGAAGACGCTAGAAAATAATATATGAACTCAGATATAAAAACTGATGGCTATATATAATATATGTGTTATGTATAATATATATATTATACTCTAGAGATGTGGTTTCCCTTACCTCTCAAAATGTTACTCCACTGGTTAGGATGACTTTGGTCTAAGAGCAATAAAGAGTTCTTGTGGATTTTCAAGTAGGGAGCATTATCCTGGCACTATTATTCTTGCAAATGACAAGTAAGAACTCCAGAAAGAGACAGTTCTGTGGGTAGTTAATTCAATGGCTTAACAATTGTGTACTTTCCCAGTTCCTTTCATTTTTCGAACTTGGCCATTCTCAATGTTTGGCTGAGAGGCTCCTTTAGCATGAGTCCTTTCTTATGGTAGAGGAAACGTGGTCCCTCAGCAAAGGTGAATTCATAACTCTAAGGCAATTCCAACACTGTAATGAAGACTTAGCAAGTGTAATGGACTGACACAATTCATTTTAGAGTCTGATTTTCTTATGTGCTATGTAGATAGGTTCACATTCCTTGAGGGTAGGAAGAAAAGATTACAGTATGGGTTTTACTTGGCCACCAGTAAAAAATATTGAAGTTACTCACATTGGACTCAGAAAGGTTGTTAGTTTAGTTTAGTTTAGTTTTGTTTTACTTCCAGTGGGTATTTTTATGGTTAACACACCTATTCAAGCAGAAGAGTTCTTGTCTGACACTGCCCAGGCTTCTCCTATGCATCAGCCAAAGTGAATATCAAATTGGACCAGACTTAGTCATTTTTAAATGGTATCACTTGAAACTGTCACATTGTAAACCGAATCTTTCTGGAGTAATCTGAGTTTAAGTAAAGAAGCTAATCTGCTCAGTTGAGCTCAAAAATATCACATAACTCTGTCCTAGCTGACAGTATACCCCCTAGACACATAGTCAGAACTTTTACATTGAAAACTGGTGCATCATACCTCCACATTCCCTCTTAGTCCTTCAGTTTTCTGTCTAAGAAATGATCAAGATGGAACCCTGTAGTACTTTGCTAGCATATGGATTTTCTCAAGATGTCATTAATGGGCTTCCTGTTTTGTGACAAGACACAGCAATGACACAAAGACAGCAGATAAATGATCATATAATATAATTGAAATAGGCTAGTTGAAGGTAAATACAAATTTAAACCCAAAGAAAAATTGGAGGTACTGCAAGAAAACACTGGTCTCTGGGAAAGACAGGTGACAGAGTTTCTGTGACTTCCCAACATTAAAGAATAATAGAAGATGCCAGAGACAAAATCCTTCAGTTTAAAATCCTGCAGCGACTATCTACTGAGCAGGAGCAGCTGATTCCTCTGGAGAGTCTGAACCACAGAGTCTTCTAAGTCATCTCAGAGCAGATTTTGGGTTTAAGAACAATGGGGTTACTGTTTATAAATAGAACTGACTTTCAGAAGAAATCCACTGTATGAGGAGAACAGGCAAAGAGTATTGCATGGTTTTGGAAATAAACTAGTAGTAAACTCATTAACCAAAATTTAAAAGGCTGAAAAAATATTGAATATTAGAAATATGGTAAATGCTGATGGAATGCCTGACAATGTATCGCAGAAATTATGAAGAAAATTTGTTATTGAGTCTGAATCTCTTCCCTGAATAAACCGGACCTTAAGGTCGCTTGCTCAGTAGTAAAATCAAACTTAAAGATAGAATCAGAGCACTTATTTGAAACAATACCTGGAAAATTTATGGAAACATGCTAACCTAAAAAAAATGTAAATGTTTCCCATTGGAGTTTATATCTCAAACTGTAGAGTCTTTTCTTTATTGTGAAAATACCACACAGAGGGGTTACAATTACATGGGCAAGATAATGAGTACAGTTCTTATCAAGCATTGTTGCCTCCTCCTTTGTTTCCCCTACCCACCCATCCTTCCCCCCCCAGCCAAATTCTTATAACACTTTTTACTATATATGAGTGCATTTTAACAAGTCCTTCAGTAGGAGGTAGGCAGTTCTTTACACAAAGTAATCTCATGTAAGTATACCTCAGCCCTTATATGGAACCTACATACTTAATCTTTTTAGGGAAAGGATTTTGTATGAGACTATTAAGTCTGCAAGGGCTAATATAATATAGGGGAATGGTAGTGGATTCAATTATTACTCTGGGTTCTATCCTTGTTATACCAGTCCTTTACAATGAGTCCAACTCAGCAAAAGCTCATAAAAAGTAGCCATGTATGTTTCTTAGACTGATAGAGTAAATCATTTCGGTGAATCTCTATCAATGCTATCTCCAATGTGATTCTTCCATCTTCTGCCCCCCTCCCCGAGTCCTCTCCTGTATGAGTTAACCTGGAAGTCTCTCCTCCAAAAATCACTGGCACTTGAATTTTACACAACTATCACACACAAAAAAATATTTAAATGTGAGTGTAGAAACTTAATGTGTATAGGACAAAAAGGGTGTAGGGAGAGAGATCTATCTAGGGAAGTACAAAAATACATTGTATATGTGAAAGTACATCATATATGTATATACATATGGGGGTATCATAAAGAAATACTTCTAAACAACTAAAATATTTCATAAAATAAAGCAAAGAATGTTAAGCACAAAGAGAATGCAGTCAACAAAATCATGTCAGACCTTTATACACATTGCTTTGTGTAGAAATTAAGTTATATGTTATATATCTTTCCTTGAGGATTTTTGAAGTTGGAAGCAATTGAGAAAATATTTTATAGTTTGTAAAAGAAATACTTGAGTTTTTATTTTGTAAATGAGGTATTCTTTGTAGTTCACTTACCAAATAACCACAATAAGATTTGTAATTCATAACAAGATAGATAGCATAACCATATTGCTTCCTCATATAATGTATACACAATAAACTGTGCTTTTAGCAGTTGAAGAAAGTACTGATACAGAAATCCAAGTTCACAGATACTAGTCAATGATCACCATTACAACAAGCGTATCTATGGGTAGTAGCTTCAGTTCTGTTATGAGAGCTTTCAAAAATAGTTTGGAATATATTATTATACAATTTTGTGGTAATATATTATTTGGTAAAGGCTATGTAGAATGATGTTATTAAGAAAGTTTTAGTTTCTGTAAAGAATAATATGCATAAAGACACTGATAGAGGCAATAATTAAGGAAGTAAGACAACGCAAACATTTGGTCATTTCTCTGAATATGATGTCAATTTTAATCAATACATCAAAAATACTACCTAACAGTTGTACTTTAAGACATCTATATTTCCAAAAGTACTTATTTGGGATGAAGCAAGATAATAAGTTTTATAGTTAGATCATAAATGTGATCAGATTATAAATAAAATCACAATCTACAATTTCATGCCATGTCCTATGACTCTATATTGTTGGTAGTTTTATCCTAATCCAGATACATTTGGAATTAAATTTGCTCAGTTTGTCACTGAACAAGTAGAGAAACCTTGGAGCTTCTACCAAGATGCAGTCAATATTCTTACAAAAAATCAAGCAAAAATATATGAAGGGAGAATTTAATACTACTTCTGTTACTGAACCAGTCAACAGTGAAGTAAATGTCTTGGAAACTCTTTTTAAGTGTATAAAGAATCCTTGTACCGACACTTTGCTCCAAGGGAAGTATCTTAGACTTAATTTAAAGCATAGAGGATTTAGGTGAGATAAAAGGAGGAATTTATGGACAGTGAGAAATGTTTAACACAGAGATATATCATAAGTTCTTCTCTAGCTTCTTTAAGTCCAAAAGGTTTATGTAGCAAAGTGTTTAAAATAGTAGATTTCTACCCAAACTGCCTGAATCTGAATTTAGCCCTTATGAAACATGTCATTTTAGACACATTATTTAAACTTCTCTTTTCCTCAGTAGTTTCTAGTTTCTTCATCTGAAGTGAGATGGCGTTTGGATTTCTGTGAATCACACAAATACTCCGAAGCCCTAGAAGCCATTCTGCCAGCTCATGTGTACCAGGTGCCCATCAGCTGCCCTTACCATCAGCTGTGGGTAACATGCCATGCGCTCCCAATTAAGAGTAATGTAGAGTGGTCCATGATGGGAGACAGTGAAACAGTGAGATGATAAAGATGGATCGCAGAGTTCTTATGCTTGAGGAAACTTAAGAACAGACATAGCTACGAACCTTGCTGGAGGAATCACTGTGGGCAATGCTGTGGGTTGTTGGATGTCAGAGTGGACTGCCTGGGGTGCCATCTTGATTCAGACTGAATACACAGAGCCATTCTAGGCATCGCCATGGTGGGAACCCCAGAATGGAAAGGGCAGGGGGCAGCAGAATGTGGAGAGTCAACAGTGCGGCCTTTTTCACTCTCATTTGATGTGCTTTCACATATGACAACTTCTAGATTTCATGGACCTGCTGGAGTGAGTTCAAAGAAGCTTGGTTTTGTGAGTAATTTTGTGTCTATGTGGGAGGGCATGTGTGTATGTGTGTGTGTGTGCAGGTACACACCCGCAGACACACATACATACATAAATGGGGACTGACAGAGAGTTGGTACCTGATCTTATTTGTATATTATCCACATGCTTGACCCTTATTAAACACCTCTAGCCTCGGCTTCTTTAGAGAGTTAACCAAAAAGAGTGTTAATTAAGATATATATTAGTAAGTACAGGTATGATCCAGAAAATAGCTAGTAAATAAAGCAAGGCCCTTAAAGTTAAAAAAAAGAAAGAAAGAAAAAAGACCCATTAATTTCCTCATTTCAATTCTCAAAACACTAAAATTGATACATTTACTGATTTTTCAGGTAATTTTTACTTATGTGACTATCAAAAATCAGTATGCAATGGGCATCACATTCTTAAATGGAATTGAGTACTAAAATTTTCTTAAAGGCAAGCTTTTGTTATTTGAAAATGCGGCTAAAATAAACTCAGGAACTCATCTTTGAGCCTGTGTCTAACGGCATAAGTGGCAATCACTGTTCTCAAGGTAGAGTGTAAACCAGATCACCTTCAACCATGTTGGCAAGAACTGCAGCTAGTGAATGCTAATTTTTCACCCATGGAAAAGCTATTTTCTAGGCACTCTACTGTGAAATTTGCTTACAGCAAGGAAAAAGAAAAGAGCAAAAATGATTTACCAACTGAATAAGCCAAGGCAATTTTAATGTCTGTGCAGACTCAATGGCTAATGTGACGAAGAACCACCTCTTGAAATTAAGGTGGTGTCTTGCATACTATATTCCCATAAACTAAGAAACAAAGTATGGAAAGAAGATAAAACAACTTGATCATCACTCTTCACTCTTATCAATTCTATTTTTCGTGGGCTTGAGCTCTTGTTTGTTTAAACCAGTTGCTTTTCAGGGAGAGGATGCATACAAGATATAATGAGAAACATACTTGACATTTAAGGAATATGTAGCACATATATGCAGCATATACAAGAGACTATATTATAAGCATTCAGGCGAAATATACTTAAAATGTGTATACTGGCTGGTGCTCACAATTCTTGATTAGGTTTTCCCAGATGCTAATAATTATTTTACATAATATAATGGACCTATACAACAAAATATAGTCATAGATCATCATTCAACATCATCATGATCTTTATCATCCTCATCCTTATCATCTTCTTCTTCATCCAACCATAACAAATAATTGCATGTCTTTTCCTCACAATACATTTATTAAGAAAAGTTTCTTCAATTCAGTTTTCTCTGCAAATACAAGTGAATTATTTCTATGAGTTGGGACCGAAGAAGAAAGGCTAAAAACGCTGATCCCTGCTGTTTTCTACCCGTATTCCCTGTGACACACTGGGGCAATGCTCTCTGGAGAGAGGCATTTATACTCCTGCATACAGACAATACTATTCATAGAATTAAAGTAACAGAATATTAGAATATTAGGAGTTCTATTATTCATTGTTTTAGTTTAAATAAAAGTAGGAATAAGAGAAGCTTTGCTTACAGTGCTGACATTCTTATTTAGTGGGGCAGCCCAGTCCTCATTCAGGGACAGTGTAGATGAACTCCAAGGAACAGTTTTTGTTGCAGAGGGTGAGTGTAGTAGTGATAGTCTCTCATTTTTGCTGTTGTATTTATGATATACACATTGCATCCTACTGCTGGTTACATGGACGGATGGGCCCATGAATTTATGGACCACAAGAACCAGTTTTAATTACAGTAACCTTTATCAAAAGCACTATGACTTTAACCACATCAAGACTTTTTTTTTTTTTTTGCCAGTCCTGGGGTTGGAACTCAGGGCCTGTGCACTGTCCCTGAGCTTCTTTTTGCTTAAGGGTAGTGTTCTACCACTTGAGCTACAGCACCACATCTGGCTTTTTATGTGGTACTAAGGAATGGAACCCAGGGCTTCATGCATGCTAGGCAAGCACTCTACCCTTAAGCCATATTCCCAGCCCTCATCAAGACTTTTTAAGGGAATGCTCTTAAACCCTTCATGGGAACTCAGTATGAAGGCATACTACAAGTTCTTCTTCCATGCTCTACAGTAGGGACTGATCAACTAAGACAAGAAATGGATGAAAAAAATTAACCATTATCAAACAGTAACATATAAACAAATAATGTGTTGTTTTTTTTTCCAAGAGGTGAGGTCTAATGTTTGGAGAACACAGAAAAGGAAGAAAACTGAGCAAGTGTTTGCAATTAAATCAAACATTAAAAAATTCAAAATATTATTTTCCTACATTCCACAAACCATTGGCAAATATCAATTCCGCACCCCCCCCTTGGGTGGGTAAATTGCATCATAATGAAGAGGGTACTTCAAGTGCCATGGGCTGAAGAATTTTGGTTAAGAATTCGTTGTTGTTAATGTTGGTTTGGACAGTACAGGGAATTGAACTGAGGGCTTTGTGCTTAGTAGGTGAGGTCTATATGACATGAGTCACATTTTTAACCTGTTTTGCTTTTAGTTACATTTTTAAAGGGATCTCTTCAATTTTGACCTGGGAAGTTTTGGGCCATCATAATTCTATAATCATCTTCCTAGTGGTGTGGACTATAGCTGTATCCTACCACACCTAACTCCACATCTTATATTATTATAATAGCAATGCAAGTTTAAATATTAACATAATGTTTATATATTTTAATATTTAGCTTAATTTAATATTTATATAATTCAAAATAGTAATATAAATTTTAGATAATTTCCTCCTCAAAAATTAAAGTCTAAAGTCTTAAAGATGAAGTTAGCAAATTAAAGTTGCTATTATGTTTAGACAAGTTCAATGTATTTGTTTTCTAGGATATAATACATTTTCATTTATAGGCTAGAGAAACACAGTGATTTTGGTATCTTATTGGCTATTTTAACAATCATAGTTCCTACAATAAAAATTAGTTTTTAGCACCATAACAATGGCAAAACTCATAACTTGGTGATTTTGTTCATGGGTCTAAAATATTGTGCCTGATAATAACAATGACTTACTGTTATAAAATTCTTGGAAGAAAGCAAAATAAGTGTATGACACTATTGTAAGACTGAACTTCATACGCTTTGAATATAAACTGAGGCAATCAAATGCAGCATTAAGAAAAAGTCTATCATAATGTCATGTAAATATGTGACATTTAAAATGTACTCCATCTGGTCACTGGCTCATGTCTTTGATCTCAGGAGGCTGAGAACTGAGGATTCTAGTTCAAACCATTCTGGGGAGTAAGTCCATGATACTCTGATCTCCAATTAACCACCAGAAAATGGGAAGGAGATCTGTGGTTCAAAGTGCTAGCGTACTAGCCTTTTTCAAAAGAGTTCTGGGACAGAGCCTAAGCTCTATATTTTTATTTAACTATTTTATCTATCAGTATAATTTTATTTATTATATTATTGCTCATCTATTCCATTTATTTCATAAAATCAGCAAATTATGACAACATATGGTTATATGAGGTCTTCAAAATGTTTTTTAATATGATGGACAGCTTACTTGTCATTATCCATCTACCTCCATAGGATTTCTAAAGAGTAATTATCACTTGCATTTGACTTCATTAAAGTCAAAATTTTTTAATCACTTGCTTGGTAGTCATCAATGGAGCAGTGGGAACCTGTCTGGACAAACATTTTAAAATTTTGCCATGGCCAAATTCAGAAGTTAAAGTTACATACAACCATTTGTTCCTGACAATTATGTTTCAATGATTGCTTATAGTATTTCCCAGAATTCCAGTCCTCAAGGAAACATGCCCCCAAGTTCTACCTGTAGTTCCCATCATTAAACAAAAAGTAGTAACAATAAGTCACAGTTTCTAAAATATTTTCCTTTCTGATTATTTTTAATGTTCGTTGTTTAAATTGTGTTTGTTATTTTCTTGGTATTGGTGCTTATAGGTAACAATTTTTAATTTTTTCCATATTATTAATAGTACAAAATGGGACATTGCCAAATGTTTCCTTCTGTGATTTCTGATAGGAAATAAAAAAATATATATCAGCAAATTGATTTTCTTATAAATTTGGGAAATATGAGAAATTGGATGCTATCTGCTTTAATTGAAATATTTAAAGACATAAGGTTAAGATAACCTTGAGATAATGTATTTGACAAAATCTTTTCTGAAAATAGTATCACTTCAATAATGAAATTATATTGTATAAAATCCACAAGTAGTCCTAAGTAATAGAGTGTCTCACAATTCAAAAATACACTGGAAATATAATGGCTATAGCATAGAATATCTTTCCTAGATTTTCAGTGGTATACTGTGGTATTTAAGTGAAAGGAACCACAAGTAAATTTCCTTTATTTTTAAAAAAATTTTCTTAATCTATTCAGGAATAGTCTTAAGTTAGGAATATTTTTCTCCATCCAGTGAGTTTATTTATATTCAAGATTTAATTTCCTGCTTTGAATATTTTAAATTGAAAAGATGCTTAAACAAAAGAAAGTAAGTTTGTATTAATTAAAAAATAAGGATCATAGCTGTCCTTAATTTTACATCTCAACAGTCAAAGTGCTCGCCATGTGACTGATGCCTAATAACAATTTGTACTCTGAATAAACACTCTACTATCCTTAGCAACTATAATGATTGCAAGATCTTGAACAGCTTTCAGTTTTCTTGTTTTCCATTTATTTTTTTATTATTATCTTTAAGTAGCTGTATAAAGGGTTTCCATTCAACATGTCAATTCATGCATACAATGTCATTTCTTCCAGTTTTTGGTTTCACCTATCTTGAAAGCAACAGTCAAAACTCTCCCATGAATGTTGTATAGTTACCCCTGAGATTCAACATATAGAATATTCAATGTTTTAAACATTTTTTCAGATTTCTGAAAAAATTGAAGAGATAGTAGGTGACATTATTTCTTAGGATTGTTGTCGAGTCAATATTTCAATGATAAACCTTTATTTATATGCAATTTCTGATTATCATTCTTTCTCTAGAATTTTTTAATGTATCTCTAATTTGTCTTTAATAGAGTTTTCTATTAGGCTGAGAAAAACGATACCAAGAAAACTCTCTCACAATAAAGATTTTCCACATAGAGCTTTGGCTTTTCAGTTGTGCTAGTGGAGGTGCACAAACACACATCTATACATTTGTACACATGATGAGAAACATAGACATTCATGGACACACATGGGACACATACAGTGACAACACCTAGAAGCACACATAGAACACATAGAAGCACACAGAACACAGAGACAGATATGCATATATGCATGCACAAACATCCATATCAGCACAGATGCACACATAAATGTACACAGATGCACCCATGGAGAGGCATGTGCACATAGAAAGAGACACACTGACTGACACATACATGTACACAAGCATACAGGCATAGGCACACAATGGCAAAATCACATAATCATATAGATACACATAAACATATAAATACACACAAACACACATATTAAATAAAATGCCATACATACATACATACATACATGCATACATACATACATACATACATGTACATACCCAGCAGCACACACTTTCACACAGAAGCATACACTGACACTTCTGCACAAATGCCCAGACATACAGACATATACAAGCACATAGGCACACACATGTACTCCCAGATACACACAGGCATACACACAGATATAACCATAGAATTAGGATGATTTGGTAAATGACTCATTGAAAACCACCAATTAAGATTGCTTGTTTTTAAGAGAAATTTCAATGTCTTGACAGTTTGAAGAGAAGATTTTTTAAGATGGTTATGCTTCTGTATGGAGGTTCTTCAAAAGACTCCACATAGAGCTCCCCTATGACCCAGCAATCCCACTTTTGGGCATTTACCCAAATGTTCACAAACAAGATCACACTAAAGCTACCAGCATGACTATGTTTATTGCAGCATTATTTCCCCTAGCTTAGATATGGAACCAACCCAGATGCCCCTCAGTAGATGAATGGATCAAGAAAATGTGGTATATATACACAATGGAATTCTATGCCTCCATCAGAAAGAATGACATTGCCCCATTTGTTAGGAAATGGAAAGGCTTGGAAAAAATTATGTTAAGTGAAGTAAGCCAGGCCCAAAGACACATAGGTCCCATGGTTTCCCTTATTTGCAATATCTAGTATATGTCTGAGTCAAGCAGAAAACGTCAGATAAGGTGATGGTAGGGAAATGAACCTTAAGATATGTATTCAAATGGTTTTTTTTCTTTTGTGCGATTGTTTCTAACACATTTATAAGATTATTTCTTTGTTGCTTTGTATGTCCCTCCCCCACAGTATAACCCCTGTTTTCACTGCATTTCATATCGGTATAATTTGTGGAGGGGAAGGGGAAAAACAAATCGTTTAAATAGGGATACAGGTGGACCCACTGCAACAATGAGATGTACAAGTCGTTATGTAGAAAACCAACTTTACAACTTTGGTGCAGGGGGGGAGGGGGGATTGGGGAGGATTGGTGGGGGGGACAGGGGGAGGATGGGAAGGGGAAACAAAGGAGGAGGCTACAATGCTTGATAAGAAATGTACTCATTATCTTGCCCATGTAATTGTAACTCCTCTGTACAGTATTTTCACAATAAAAAAATTTTTTTAAAAAGATGGTTATGCTTCTAAATAACATTTTGGATGATTTGAAAAAATGCCTAGTAGATCTAATAACTTGAAATTACAGATGACCCTTTATGAAAGGAATTTAATAGGCTTATTTTTAAATAGGTGATAGATTAATTATGTTATGGCCATAATAAAATACAGTATGGAAGTAGTATGCCTTCAATGTTTTAGGTAGATGTAGCCCACAGAAGTTCCAGATCTCATCTGAGTGGATATTCAGTGCCTGAGATCACAAAAGTAATACCCCATGCTTAGTTTACAGGCAAAATCACAGTTAGGATCCCCTTGTAAATCGGCCTGCTGTGCACAGATAGTCTTCAGAATCTTGGAAGAAAAGAATGATATTCTACGGAAGTAATGATGACATTTTTGGAAATTGTAGTAGTGTGAAACCCTTCCTTGAAGCTGTCAGTGTGCTCCTCAGAGCGTAGGCCCTGCCTTTGTTTCCATCTTACCCCTTTAATGGTGTTCTGCCAGATGGACATTCTTCCTATACATGTGCTTATACGTGCCAACTTCAGAGTGGAAAAAGCCATAGCCCTGAAAATTCTAGTCCCTCAGAAAAGTAAAATCAGAATTGACTCCTGACTTCCTGCCACAATCAAGAAGAACCATCCATCAGCATTTGTAAAACTCTTCCCCAAATTATTTTAATTGGCAGTCAAGGTTTAAGCATCACTGTTCAGCGAAGCCCCATAGGTGAGTAAAATCTCCTGGGAGGTCATTAGCATGTGCAGAGGACTGGCTGAACATCTCTTCCACACAGGAATGTTTAAGTCTTTGTTTCCAGTACAGGCAGCCAGCTAAGGCAGTTAACAGTGACTTTAGTCCTCTAAGGGATGAATAACACTCTCTAGTTCACAATGTTGCCCTGATCAGGGATTGCACAGCCAGTATATATATGTAAATAGGTATAAATATATATATATATAATTTTTAGCTCTTAACTTCCATTTTACATTAGTACATTCATCTTTTGTAAAGTCTTTGGCATACTTTCCTGAAAAGAAAAGAAATTCTCTTTATTCTATGTTAAGCTACTTGTTCAGAGTTGGGTGTTATACAAAACCTACTTGTGGATTACAAATATGTGTCAATATTATCCGTTTTATTAGCGGCTGGAGTGACATAAGCTTCTCCTCCTACAAGGTGAAAGAGCTAATTTGTTAGCCCTTTGGTTGTCTGATCATCTAAAGACATGAATGACACTTAGGATTTGAGAGCATGCAAATTATTTCTTCATCTTTGTACATTCCTTGAATTGTCAATTAGCCTTAAGAAAGGAATAAAGAGGAAATGTATTATTCCCAACAAATCAGCATAGCTGATGAATGCTTTGTAAACTATAATATTGTGTAGCTATTCTTTTTTTCAATCTTCAGTGAATATTAGTGATGTATTGTCCACCAGAGAAAGCAATCTTCCCTTGGGCATGTATACTATGACTATAAAAAATTTTTATCCATATCATTCTCTGTGGCAGATGAGATTAATGCAGCTTTTCAACCATCTTTAAGCAAGAATATTCAGATGCTTTAGCAGCTGCCCAGCCTCTTAAGAACTCACTAATCCTTTAATCTCCAGACACTTTTTTCATAAAAGATTCACAAGCAAAACAAATGCAATATGGATTAAAAAAATTTAATCAGAATGCTTAAAATGCAATTACATTCATCAGGGTGTTCTGTTAGTCTGGGTATTAAATCTGGGCTTTATTCAATATCCTCCTTTTATTATAAAGCAATATTTTTCCACTCTGTAAACCATCTGATCCCTAGGCTAATGTCCTCTCTGCCTAAATATTAAAAAGGGAGAGAACTATGAAAAATGAGCTGGAGAAATATTCCATTTATTCCAATCAGAAAAGTTGAAAGGAAAGCTCTCCCTGAAATTCTGTCTCTTAAGTGACCAAATGATTTGACCACCCGGAATTCTAAAGTCAACATTTTCAAACAGTAGCTACAGGATCATTATGCATTATGGTGCATTATGCATTAAAGGTCAAATGTATATCCACCCACACACCTCTGAGTAAAAAACTGAGTAAAACATATGCAGACATTTCGAACTTGAAAATAATAAGCAACTGTGACTAATTCAGTCTTTGTGAACTTTATTGTTAGTGCCTGTTTCTTGTTTCTTCAACACCAGCAGAGTAAACTCACAAGTGAAGATTAAAATATATATATATATATATATATATATTGGTTTATATTTATCCAATTCTCTGTTTCACATCTAAACTGTAACAATAGCTTTGAAAGAAAGAGCTATCCAGCACAGCATGATTTGAAACAGTTGGGGGCTTCTTTCAAGTCTGCGCCCTCTTTATAACACATGGGTTATAGTCTTGAACAACATATGGAAGTTAAGTGAAGCAGTAGTCAGTTTAGGGACGTTCCACTATGCCTTCGGTGGAGGACCAGGAGATTCAGATGCTCTTAGAACTTAAGCTGCAATTCATATTTAAGCAATTGTTTGTAAAATTCATAAGTGGCCCAATTATGTACTATGCCAGTATGTCCTATTTTTTTTCTCCCAAAATGATATTGGGCAAATGAAAAAAAAGAACCACACAACTTTTTTCAATTCCAATTTTTCCACATTAAATGTAAACCAACAATCGATCTATAGAACAACATAGTGGTTATTGAAACCATGGTGGAATACATCATATATGCTTGATTCCGTTGTTCCTGGTTATTCTGCCAACTTAGCCCTTGTGAGCAGTAAGAGGATGCAAAGATTCAAGTGCCCAATGCCGATATGCCTGTACATTCTCTTTCTTTGCACCAGGCTTAAATTTAACTTACTGAATTTCAACAAAGCATCATGAGGCTCCGTGTTTAAAACAAAATTATTTTACCTTTTCCTAATTTAGACAAGTATTTTATAACACTTACTCAAATTATGTAAGCACTAAGAACTGGAAAATTTGCATACCTTCATTAAGGTCTCATGGCAAATGAAAGGCAGGGTTGGACTTGGAGTCCACAGTGACTTCAGATCCCAAGCTCTTAGCCACTAGGCTAATTTTGACTCTCCCAAATTCAGCTTATATCATGGATTAAGTCCCATCTTGAGCTCTTTGGCTGAAGGAATTCTGAAGCATAGATTTTGAAATGTTACCTCCCTAGTATTAGGCTCAATAAATAAAATCTCTGGGGAATTTGAAGCTGGCTACAATAGACTCATTTCTGGGTACAGCAGGTGACCCTCATGTCATGTGCAGCTGTGGTCTATGCCCTGGATGACATAATATGAAATACACAAAATATATTAGCAAGTTTGTGAGTGGTATAGTATGATAAAAACATCTTCCTTATATCAGGACAGACCTTTGTATCATGACATGACCTTAAATCTAGGATAGAGAAATAAGATAATAAATTTCTAGAGTTTAGGTTTTATGCACTACCATGCTTTTTCTTCCATGACTTACAACTCTTGATTGCCAAAGAAAGTTGTTAAAAAATACCAGTTGACAAACCTATTGAAGGAATATTTAATATGGACACAATCAGAAAGACATAAAAGCAGAAAATGTGAGGACTTGCTTAAAAATGACACTGCTAATCACGTGTCAGTCTATTGGTAAGATGTCCTAAAAATATGTACATTGGAGTAAGAGTGTAGCTCAGTAGTAGAAAATACAACATGCCAAAGGATCTTCTGTGCTTGGAACCAAGCTGTCAATTTCTCGTCTATAATTTGTCTCGACTACTTGACTTAAGGATTGCCTCTTTGGGAATTTGGAAGTAATTAGGGAGTATCTATAAATTTCTGCCTTGTGTAACATTGCCCCTTTGTAGATAGGTTCATTGATAAATTGAAGAGAGATTGATCTTGAACCTGTTTGGATATCTTAGTCTTTCAGTACTCTAAACATGAAAGTATCTAGGTGATTCATCCTATTACACAGAGGAAAAAGGGAAGAATCAAGTGGACTAGGGATTAAGCACCTGAAACGCACCTACCAAATGTATGCATTATCCTGCCCATGTAATTGTAACCCCTCTGTACAGTATGTTCTCAAATAAAATAAAACAAAATTAAAAAAAAACAAAAAAAACAAATTCTTCTTTGTGATTTCAGTTATGAGGGGCAGTGGTTTGTGAATAGCAATTAGAAGCATCCCAATGTAAAACAGTAGCTTATCAGTGGTACCTACTTAGTGAGCCTGACATTTGTCACACTTTATTCTTTATAATATATGTTTATCTCCAACTATGTATGTCTTTGCGGGGACATTTGATTTTTATCAGTAGGTAATGGTTACATTTTCTACATAAATGCATGATTCTCACATTTGTCTCTGCTAATCCCAGGCTAACAGAAATTAATGGTGGGTATATAAAGAATAGAAACATATTTTTCTGTGTGTATAAGAGTGTGGAATACAGTTTCAGCCTGTAAATACTTACATGAGAAAAAATGAGACTAGATAGTTCTACTTTAATATATATGCATCCACATTATTTATCACTCAGTATGGAGCAATCTGTCATAAAAGTAACATTGGGAGAACATATGGAAATATTCTAAGCAAACTGAGACATATAGCCTCCATATTTATACAGTGCTCCACAAGTAATTGCACTATCATTTTTGTGTGATTCCAAGTTTGTGAGACAATTCCTATGCCTTCAGTACTATGGTTTGAAGCAATTGCAAATAAGCAATGAGAGGCTTTACTTGCCACAATAATAATAATATTCCTATTCAATGTTTCATTATCAAAATAAGTATCCTGAGCAAGACCTTTAATGGTCATATGGTACTATTCATTGCCTATTTTGAATATCCCTTATTTTTTAATTCTATTTTATTGTAAAGATGCTGTACAGGGGCTTACAGTTACATGAGTAAGGTAATGAGTACACTTTTTTTGTCGAACATTGTTACCCCTCCTATATTTTTCTCTTACTATCTCTTCCCTCCTCCATCAATATCCCTTATTGAGTAATCTCATTAAAAATTACTTTTCATTTTTTAAGAATGTGGAGAAGCCAATAATTACTTATATATATATATATACATATATATTCTCTATACATTTTTAATGAGTGCATTTCTTTTTTTTATTGTGAGAATACCATACAGAGGAGTTACAATTACATGGGCAAGATAACGAGTACATTTCTTATCAAGCATTGTTGCCTCCTCTTTGTTTCCCCTTCCCATCCCTTCCCATACTCCCCCTAACTTCCCCCCACCCAATCCTCCCCCCCACCAAAGTTGTAAAGTTCATTATTCGACATAACAACTTGTACATCTCATTGTTGCAATGGGTCCTCCTGTATCCCTAGTTAAACGATTTGTTTTTTCCCTTCCCCTCCACAAATTATACCAATAGCAAATATAGTGAAAGCAGGGGTTATACTGTGGGGGAGGGACATACAAAGCAACATAGAAATCATCTTATAAATATGTTAGAAACAATTGCATGAAAGAGAAAAAAACATTTGAATACTTATCTGGGGTTCAGAAATATTTCATTTTATTTTTAAGCATATAGCCACAAAATGGTATTTTTCCTATGATTATCTTTATCAGGATTCCAAAGAATAGAACCAAGAATAGAAGATCCTTTGGCATGTTGTATTTTATACCATTGAGCTTATTCCAATGTACATTTTTAGGACAAATTACCAATAGGCTGATTATCAGGTGTCATTTCTAAGCAAGTCCTCACATTTTCTGATTTTATGTCTTTCTGATTGTGTGCATATTAAATATTCCTTCTGTAATGAAAAAATTTGTCAGCTGGTATTTTTAAGAAACTTCCTTTGGCAATCAAGAGTTGGAAGTCATGTTTCAATCTTGCCAGTTAAAAGAAAAAACACAGTAGTCCACAAAGCTTAAAATCTAGAAGTTTTGCAATAAAAACTCTTCTAACATGTTTCTGTATGCATGTGTATATGTGTGTGTATAATATATTAATCCCAAATTTTTGTTGCTACAAAATGATCTCATTCTAATACAACGTCACAGCCAACTAGGGGAGCAACTGCATAATACATTTTATAGGATGCAGTTTCTTGATAGAACAATTTGAAACTTCTGTCTCTTCCAGTTTTTTAGCAGGCTTAATTTTAATCAAAAAGTTCAAAGGAAAACTATTTTGGAAGTAAGACAAATGACAATTGCATAAAATTACAGATATTCTTTTTTTATTGTGAAAATACTGTACAGAGGGGTTACAATTACATGGGCAAGATAATGAGTACATTTCTTATCAAGCATTGTAGCCTCCTCCTTTGTTTACCCTTCACATCCCTTCCCAGCCTATCCCCACCCCCCACCTAATCCTCCCCCCCCCAAAGTTTTAAAGTTCATTTTCGACATGACAACTTGTACTTCTCCTTGTTGCAACAGGTCTTGAAAATAAAGTGGAATATTTTTCCAAATAGATTATTTACCATATTTTGATGCAGTTGATCTACCTATAATGGTTTCATTTTGACAAAATCTACTGAGAGGTTGGCATGAGATTAAAGGTTAGTATTTTATATAATGTGACCAATAGTTCAAGAGGCAAATGATTACATGAAAAAGATCATTTGAAATGACCAGTCTCTACAGTACTAGAGGAAATGCGTGGCTATATTGCTGGAAGATGAAAACCCATGGGTAAGAAATTCATGTCAGCAAGTGCCCACAATCTACTGAAGAAAATGACACGTTGTCAGGATCTGAGGCGGAAACATCAGTGGAAGGCATGATTAATGCTAGTATTATGCTATCTCTTTAATTTGTAGACACATATATATCTTCTAAATACAATGCGCCCTTACCAGTGCTCAACCCCTGCACCCATAAGAGTTAAGATTGCATCATCCTGTATAGTCCTTAGCAGGATAGTCTGAGAAGGAATAAGAAGGGATGGAGAGAAGGGAGAGGGAGGGGAAGAGGAAAGGAGAAGGATAGAAGGGAGGGGAGAGAGGGAGTGGGACAGAGAGAGGGAGGGGAGAAAGTAAAGTGATCTACAGATACCTATACTAGGTAATGAGGATGAGCTGACAGATGCCCACTGCAGGGGCTAAAGTCAGGGAGTGAGGGATGTTACTCACTCCACTGATTTCACACCTAATCACATTAATCAGTGTTAGTGCTTTTGGCTTTTATATTTGATGAACACATAATTAGGTTTAGTAAAATTATTTCCTTAAATGCAATTTTCAGAACTTATGAAATTAAAAGTCAAAAGGAAATTTCAGAAACTAATTCAAAATTATGTTAAGACCTTAGTGTAATCTGGGTTAGACCATTTTGTTTTAAATTCACGAAGATCCTCTATGGAGTACAACGAAGGAAACAGAAACTGAGAACCTAAGACTTCATAAAACGATGATCATTTTCTATCAACAATAAAAATGTCTGATGAAATTTTCTTTGTTGCTATAGATAAAATCTACTTGTAAATAAGAAACAAGATTTTGCCAGGCACCAGTGGCTCATGTCTGTAATCCTGGTTACTCAGGTGGATGAGATCTGAAGATCATGGTTTAAAGCCAGCCTGGGCAGGAAAGTCTGTGAGACTCTTATCTTCAATTAACCATCAGAAAATTAGAAGTGACGCTGTGGCTCAAGTGGTAGAGTGCTAGCCTTGAGGTGAAGAGTTGATGGACAGCACCCAGGCCCAGAGTTCAAGCCCCACGACCGACAAAAACAAACAAAAATGCAACCAAGATTTGAGCTAGAAGTTAGATGTAAAACAAAGCCTCTCAGTAAGATCAGGAGTGCTGAATGGTTTTGCTTTCCTCATTCACAGCATAATTTCTAACACAAGGGGTTGGTGGGACCTCTGAAGTCTTCCCAGGCATTTTATTAAAATTAATTCAACTTTAGTCATCAAAACTGAAAATTATAATAAACTGTGATCTGACAGTCAATGCATAACAAAAACCAACTCATTATTATTATCCAAATTCTAATGTGGGTTCCCTTGGAAATTTTGGTTCCAGCAAAGATCTTTTGAAAAAGATGGTTCATAAATACATAGTGACAGCACAGTTTATAACATACTTAGGCATTTTTTAGCCTTTTTCAAATTGCAAATATACTTGTAATAATAGTTGAAGGAGAATTTCATGAATATTTGTAAAATGCATTTTATATTGTGTAAGCTTAGATGATAAAATTATTCAGATAAATGTCTTATATAAATACCATGCTATGTTTAACTAACTTTACTATTACAACTCCCCAAGGTGAATTTTAAATTAACTTCAAAGAATATAGTTATCTCTTTCTTTGTGATAAAATCACAATTAATCATAATTAATCCTGACTTTCTAGAAAAAAATGTGCCTCAGTTTCACCACAGGCATATCCTGGGTACAGTGAATCCATTTATGATTGCCTTAGAATTGAATTGCTCATGATCATATATTGGATGTGAAAGCTGAAGGCAGGAATAGTGTAAATGATTTATGCAATTAGTGGTTATTTCCCCAGAATCAATCAGTTATCTAAGACTTCAATGGTGCAACATGCAGAAAATGGTCAGCAGTAATGAATATGGAATGTAATATTTCTCATTAACTTCTTGTATTATTTATAATAGAGAAGTCACAGATTAGCAATTCATTTCAAACTGGTGCCCATAAAAATAATTCTCTACGATACAATAATAATTCTGTGCAATTATTTAATTTTTATTAAAACCTAAAAGGTAGTTATTGTATACTACAGCCTTTATCACTTATCCTAAGTATTTATCTTAGAAGTCTGACAAAATCAATTAAATTTTTTGTGAAGGAAAAAAAATGATTTTTTTGTGTGTGAGAAAAGTCTTAAGTCAATTGATGTAAGTGAAAAGCTTGTCTAAGGAGCTCTGTTATGCCAGGCAATGATGGCTCATTTCTGTTTACTCAAAAGGCTGAGATCTGGGGATCATGGTTCTATGAGACTCATCTCCATTAACCACCAAAAAGCCAGAAGTTAAGGTGTGGCACAAGTGGTAGGGTGCCAGCTTTCATGACAGAGGAACAGAGCCAAGGCCCTGAGTTCAAGCCAGCACAAAAACAAAAATTTTAAAACCGGAGACAAACCTGTTTTTTCATAAATAATCAAAGTACACCACAATTTAATGATGTTGTGCATAAAAAGACATCTCCCTTTGCTCTTTGTAATTTGACTCATTTGTAATTTTTAATTACCCCAATTATTTTCTAATAGTTCAACTTAAATCTGATTAACTTCTAGCTAATGGGTCATGAAACTATTGTTAGAAAGCTACCCCTTGTAAATTGCTGAGATTTTGTTGTTATCTTTGCTGTTGTTTATTGCGTTTAGTAAGTTTCAAAAAATCTAATAAAACAAGCTTACTCTTGTCAAATTTTAGATTAAAAACAGATTGCTCCTTTTATGTGATAGCAGAGTTGAAATAGGATGGAGTCACCTCAATTATCATTATCCCTGGGTTTCATTGTGTATTATCTACCCAAGAGAAATAATCACCTAGCCTGCTAGCTTGCAAGAAATTCACACATGGAAGTCTATAATCTTCTGCATTTCTTTCTCTTTGCTAGTACCATTAAAGATTATTGACAATAAATATTGTGAATTGTTATTTATTTCATATAAATAATTGGTGCTATGGAGTTGGTAGAGATATGATTTTTACCAAATACATAGAGCCAGAAACCATTTGTATTTTACATTTAAAAATAAGAAGATTCATTCTTTCATGTACATACAACTACCATGGTGTTATGGCCAATCATAAATAACCAGAAAAGAGTTTGGCACAATAATCAATGATTAGTTAATGAAACTTCTTTTTGAATGAAAACAGACCTGAAAAAGAATCAGAGTACTATAAAACCAAAAGCAATCTGGATAGAACATAATAACAATTTTAAAAGCCTTATTAATATTATCTAGAGAAAACAATCTAATCTATCATCTAACCTAATCTACCTATCATTGTCTCCTCCTCCTCCTCCTCCCCCTCCCCCTCCCCCCCACCCCTCCACCCACTGGTCTTAGAGTTTGAACTCAAGGCCTAGGCACTGTTTCTGAGATTTTTTTATTCAAGGCTAGTACTCTACCACTGAGCCAAAACTCCACTTCTAGATTTTTGATGGTTAATTAAAAATTCATGGACTTTCCTGCCCAAGCTGGCTTCAACCCCAAATCCTCACATCTCAGCTTCCAAATTGCTAGGATTACAGGCCTGAGCCACCTGTTTCCAGCTATGATTTGTTTTTACAGTATTTTTTAACCTCTCAAAGTTGATCTATGCACAAAAATATGTGTGTTTTGTATATTCACCATGTTTTATATTTTGAGTACAGGGGACAAAAGTCATTGTATTATATACAATGAAAACAAATATGTCGAAGGAAATATTTATAAAAAATTGGATGGTACTTAGTTCAAAGATTTTTCTTTTTGTTTTTTGTTTTTGGTTTTTTTTTTTGGGTCTGGTCGTGGGGCCTGAACTCTGGGCCTGGGTGCTGTCCCTCAGCTCTTTAGCTCAAGACTAGTGTTCTACCACTTGAGCCACAGTGCCACTTCCAGCTTTTTTTTTCTTTTTGCTTATGTGGTGCTGAGGAATCGAACCCAAGGCCTCAGACATGCAAGGCAAGCACTCTACCACTGAGCCACCTTCCCAGCCCCTCTAAGATTTTTCTTGAAGCACTTAAATATTCAAATTGGAGTTGCATTGGAAAGAGAATATAAATTAGCCATCTGTAAATTATATATGTGGAGATCATTCAACTTCACTGAAATCCAACACACTATATCTGTGTATGTGTACACATGCATGAACACACATGTGTGTGTTTATATGTGTGTGGCTGTCAATGTCATTACACTCTAGTGAGAGAAAGGAAAGTGATCCTAGTTCTAGGAAGTAACTGAATTGGATAGAAACAATCCTTGGGTCATCTTTAAAGAATTAAAAACAGGTACAAGAAATATTAAAGAGAATGTGTCACTATAGAAGAGACAGGGCTTGAGACTTTGAGACACAAGAAAAAAAAAACAACTAAATAAATAACTTTATGGTAGAACTTTCGACCATGTGTGAGTGTGTGTGTGTGTGTGTGTGTGTGTGTGTGTGTGTGTGTGTGTGTGTGTGTAAAATCGCATTGCAACAATGAGATGTACAAGTCGTTATGTCGAAAACGAACTTTACACCTTTGGTGGGGGGGTGAGGCGGGGAGGATGGGAAAGGATGGGAAGGGGAAACAAAGGAGGAGGCTACAATGCTTGATAAGAAATGTACTCCTTTTCTTGCCCATGTAATTGTAACCCCTCTGGAGGTATTTTCACAATAAAAAATTTTTTTTTTAATTTAAAAAATCGCTAAATACTAAGAAACCCATAATCTGAAACAGAATATGGATATAATATAATTCTAATATGGCTATAAAATGAAATACAAATGTTGACTACTATTGAAATAAAAGATCGTATTTTTTCTTCTCATTTACATCTCAGGAAATGATGTGATTTGAAGGATATTTTTAAAAATATTTTTATTGTAAAGATACTGTACTGAGGGGTTACAGTTACCTGAGTAAGGTAATGAGTGCATTTCCTATAGAGCATTGTTTTTCATTCTTTTTTTTTTTTTTTATTGTGAGAATACTGTACAGAGGAGTTACAATTACATGGGCAAGTACATTTCTTATCAAGCATTGTTGCCTCCTCATTGTTTCCCCTTCCTATCCCTTCCCCCACCCGACCCTCCCCCCACCCTCTGTTTTTCATTCTTACCTTAAACATTTGAAATTACTTAAGGTATAACAATCAGAATAAAACATCATCGCTTAACAGAATGTTCAGGAAGAAGGAAGTTGCAGCCACCCCTCCAAACAGGGCAGCTGGTATGACCCCTGATAGTTTGGCAGCCACTCAATATTGGGTATAAGAAAATACCTATCCTTTACATGCACTGATCCAATCAATGTGATTATCAACTCAATCTCTCATGTCTTGGTAGCAAGCAGAACACATTCAGATGATACATGTCTCTGTTTTGGGCCTTACAGGAGATGATAGTCTAAGTGAGAAAATTCAAATATTATATATATATATATATATATATATATATAATTTTTATTGTGAAAATACTGTACAGAGGAGTTACAATATATAATTTTATTTTGGTAAATTTATTGTAAAAACATGTTTCATTTTCCAGGAATCATATTTCAGACTCTAGAGCAATAGCTAATGAAAGACCCACAGTTTAATATATTTAACTTGTTTAAAAAAATGCTCACATCAAAACATTTAAGTCCATGTTACAGAATCTATATAGAACTAATTTTCTTTCTTCACATTACATAGCTGCATTTATCCAATATGTTCACTTTTTCTAACATTATTTTAATATTTCCTTAATATATACTTTTCCTTGTCATTACCTTTTTGATCAGTATATATCCATTTTTCCATATCCATTATTCCTCCTCTCTCAACTCTACAGCATGTAGTGATGAGTCACTAAATATTTATATTTGAAAAGGTAAAAGATGGAAGATCAAAACTTCTGGAAGTCATGGGGAGAAAGGAAAAGATATACAGAGCCAGCAAAAGGTATTTGCAGCTATATTATACAATGTATGTTTTTTAAAAAAATTCTTTCAGCAATCAGAACTATATCAATGTGTTAATAATAACCCTTTAACAAGAAATTGTTTTCAGTAGGATATAATTGAAGAGCAGAAATGTTAGAATAAAAGTAAGTAGGTAGAAAATTGATATAATAGTTCCACATTTATCCATCACTGGTTTAACGGGTTAAAAAAATACATCAAACAGGAAATGGTAAACATGAACATTACTAAATATGGAAAAGTGGAAAATTGATGATACTATTTTTATTGATAGTTCAAGCCTAAGTTGGAACATATGGTAACAGCAAAAGGAAGTGCAATTTTTTTCAACATATTTAATTTTTTATCTTTAGGCATTTTGTTCTAGATGATGATTGGCCAATCTTTTAATTACATAGATTTAATTGGATGGACTTCCCAGTAAGCAGTTATTGGGAAATTATTGTTTTAAACATAAAGTAGCTACTTTAAATATTTTACATTTGTATAGTAAGAGATGAAGGAAGAAAAAATATCTGTACAGATGTGGTCTTTTCCTATTTCTGCCTTCACCTAGAATAAGAATGTTACATGCAGAAGTAATTTGAAATTTAGAAAACTACATGTCTGAACTTTTTTCAATGTTTTTCCTAAGTAAACAATCTATGTTTTGGGCTGGGAAGGTGGCTCAGTGGTAGAATGCTTGCCTTGCATGCATGAGGCCCTGGGTTCTATTCCTCAGCACCACATAAGCAAAAAGAAAAAAGCTGGAAGTGGTGCTGTGGCTCAAGTGGTTGAGCGCTAGCCTTGAGCTGAAGAGCTGAGGGACAGTGCCCAGGCCCAGAGTTCAGGCCCCATGACCGGACCATTCCCGCCCCCCCCCAAAAAAAAGAATCTATGTTTTGAAAATTTCTCTTCAAAACTTAGAAAAGACTCTGTCCTGATTTTAGGACTAATTGGCTCTAGGGAATATAGGATGGCTTTGGTTCAAACTTACCTTGAATTGATACCACATTACTTACCTCCCAAATTCTTCCTACAGTGCCTAGATCATAAAGAAAGTGTTCATTTAAAAATACTTAGATGATAATCCTCTGTTAGATAAGATGGGTTGATAATAATTTTATCTATTTCCTAGGAAAACATATAATTTCACTTAAAAATTTAGAGCATCATTACGTTACTCATGCACCTGTAACCCCTCTGTCCAGTATCTTTACAATAAAAAATTAAGAGGAGGGGAGGTACTAGAAGAAATGGTAGAGAATGACAAAAGGGGTGACATTGATCAAGATTCTTCGTACTCATAAACTGACATGTGTAATTGAAACTGCTTTGAATAACTACTCAAAGATAATAAACAAATATATACAAGCAAGGTAGAATATTGTCACAAAACGGTTTGCTGAAGTAAATCAGAGAACCTACCTAGAGTAATTGGTAGATGTGATTTTAGCTGAAGAGAAAAATCTCAAAGAATGAAAAGCATGCTAGGCGCTGGTGGCTCACACCTGTAATCCTAGTTACTCAGGAGGCTGAGATCTGAGGATAGTAGTTCAAAGCCAGCCTAGGCAGAAAAGGCCTACAAACTCTTATCTCCAGTAAACCACCAGAAAATCGGAAGTGGCGCTGTGGCTCAAGTGGTAGAGCACTAGCTTTGAGCTGAAGAGCTGAGGGATAGCACCTAGGCCCAGAATTCAAGCCCAATGACAGACCAAAATAATAAAAAAAAAAAAAGTCTGTTTCTGACTACTTGGATATCTATTAGACTCAATGAGTATTCCATTCCCTTAAATATCCCTTCCCATCAATGTTTCTCATATCAGCCACTTACAAACTCAGACCAAGCAGCAAATCATTCTTATTTCCAGCCAATTCAACCAATCTTTCCAGTTTTATCTATAAAATGGATTATGAAACAGTCATACTATTTACATCTCCATTGATATTATACACCCTGGGAAGAAATTGAGAGCCTCTTAGCTCTTTTAAAAATGTAAAATAAATAACAGTATGTTCCCCCGTTAAGCCTTATAATTGCTTCCTCTGGTAATTAGAATTAAATGCAAACTCATACTGTGACATAAAAAGTATACCAAGATCTTGCTACTGAGCTACATTCTGAACTTATCTCTTGCCTTTCCTGCTTTTGTTTGTTATTCTTTGGGCTGTTTTCTCCTTTCTGATCATGACAGCTTATTCTTGCCTAAGAATATCTGCACAATGCCTGACTCAATAAATATTTTATAGAATCTAGTATCCCAAACCCAGGAAGTCAGGCCTGAAGATTCCTAAATTGTTTGATCAGAGCTGTATAATACTGTATTACTCTAGAGGAGCAACCATAGGCCTTCAGAGATATTGCTATAGAAAGACAATCAAAACAAAGTTTTTTAATAATGCAGACATTGCCCAGAACAAAGTTTGCAATGTAAAGACTATAGTTTGTCTTAAAATCAAGTACAATGACTTAAGTGAGTCAAATGAATAAAATTTTTACAGATATTTTAAATGTTTTCTGTAAAAACACACTAATGGATTCTGTGATCAAGCTTATTCACACACAAAAAATGCTTTTGTCTTCTTACACAAAAAATGCAAGTTTTTGCTTGCAAAAGCAGGTGCAAGTTTTTGTTTACTTACACAAAAAATGCAACTTTTTGCTAGCAAAAGTAAGTGCAAATTTAAAATCATATCAAAATGCCTATATTATAAAAACAAAGCAATGATCTAAAATTACTTAGTTTTTTTATTTTTTATGTTTTGTTTTTTGATTGTTCAAAAATTTCAGTATAGTCTGAGGAATTCTAGTTAAATTGTTATGGAATATGAAATATATAAAATGGTAACTCATTTTATATATTGATTTCTGGATTTGTATATTATCCTCGATATGGATAAAGAATCAGACTACATAGTATTATTTTATCAGTCCTTCACACTACTCTTAAAACAACAATCCAGGCAGAAAATTGGTAAATGGACCTGAAATTCATATTTTCTCCAGTGAAAAATATAATTGCAAGGATGGAATGCTTCTGCAAATACAAAAGTTCTATTCAGGGCAAAATTTAAAACAATTTAAGCACACATACACATATCATCAAGTATATGTATATACTTGATGGGTGGTGTTCAATTACTTGAGATACAGCTCCTCATCTGGCTTAAATTTTTTTTACTAGTTTATTGGTGATAAAAGTTTCATGTACTTTCCTGCCTGGGCTGGCTTTGAACCATGATCTTCAGATCTTAGCTTCTCAAGTAGCTAGAATTACAAAGGTGAGCCACAAACACGCCACCTCAAAATCATAAATTTAAATAGTATAAATATGAAAAAACATGGGATGATAATCATAATTGTATGATTATACACACTGTGTGTCTACTCATGTTTGACCCCACTTTCTTTTGATCCAATCAGCTAGTAGATTAAATCATTGTAGAATAAGTTAAAAACTAGATTTATTATTATATTAATAATAAATGTTTATATTAAGATCAAATTTTTCTAGCTTGTACACCAGGCATGCTCCATCCACCCTACAGAAAAAAACAAAAACAAAAACAAAAACTAAGACAAAAGACTTCAACTGCTTTTCTCTGGAAATGATTAACAACCTGTGTTCTTTTTCTCTTTAAAATAAAGTGGTTATAATCATAATTTTAAAAGCAACTGCTCAGGAAGGGAATAAAGTCATATCATTCTTCAAAATTCTGACACTGAAAGCTATGTTCTGGAAGCTTGAACTCAGCAGCTCTTTCTTTCATTAACATCATTCCTAAGAGTTATAAGTAACATTTCTTAGACAGGAAAGGACCTAGTGTGTTGAGAGAGGAGTGGAGTGTGGCTTTCTTAAAGTGGAGCATTAGCTATGAAAAGTAGTCGGAACAAAAATAGAGCAGAAGATAAATGTTATGTAGGAAGGGAGAAATGTTAATCTCACATCAAGTTTATATTTGAATGAGTAAACTTATATCAATGAAATTCTGCTTACCTCTACTTAGGCTTTTTTATTTTTATTTTACTTTTTGGTTTAGGGTACTTCAATATTCTGGTTATCATAAGTGAATACTACCCAATATAGTTTTATGGCTAAATGCCAGTCTTCATTTATGTCTGAAATGCCCGTGAGAATCATATACACCTGTTATTAGCCTAAGGGCCAGACCAGAGATAGGCCATATTGAGCATGTCAAGAATAAATGAGAAATACAGAATTATCTTTGAAATCCAATAAGTAACATTTATACTTTTATTTCTATTGATTGTATATGTCCTGCCAGCTATCATGTATTTTTAAATGTTTCAGTCGATTCCCACTTACTATTCTACATCTATTGAATTCTCTTGCACATACATTGAATAACTGAATGAGTGTTGAAGATGATTATTTGGTGTTAAACTTGATGTACTTTCTACTCACAGTCCCCTTCTCAGTTTTTTGACTCAATTTTTCACCGATTTCTGAAATAATACCTTTAGCTCATCACTTTCACCATTGCTAAATTTCAATTTTCTTCACCTCTTAGCAGGGCTATTACAGCAGTCTCCAACTCTTGATGTGTTGTGATCTTTTTTTTTTCTTTTTTAATCTAAGCATCATTATGTTGCTCTCAACATTAAAATGTTTGGTTCACTTAGCATCTACAGTCCCCAGGGACACATAGAAGACCTTTCGAATCTTGTCCCTCCAACTTTTCACTTGATTTTTTAGCCAGTTCTTTGTACAAATCCTGTGCTCCAATCACATTGAATGGTCTTTCATTCCTGACCAAACTCACAGCACTCTCATGAGACACAGTACAGAATATCAGTTAAGATGCCAAAGCCTGAGGCAAGATGTGCTTAGAACAGTTGCTGCATAAGCTTGACTCTGATGTGATTGCTGATCCTTAAAGCAGTCACTGTTTCTCCCCAAGCTTGCCTGACCCATCTTCCTCTTATACGAGAACAGGTGTATCTCCTCTAACCTGGTATTTCCAAACTTCCTAGTTCTTATGTTGTAACAAGGATTCGATCTTTACTATTGCATTTTATCACCTACCAGAATTATGGCCTCTTGACATTATATCTATGCTACCACAAGAGTGAATTATTGAAGAACAGAGACCAATTTGTTATTTTAATAAGCATATTTACCATTTGTATTGCTTCATATACATGAGTGTTTTTGACAAATATCTGTTGAATTAATGTAAGCATATAAACCAAAAAATTTAGCATGTTGCATCAAGTACAACAGTGGGCAAAAATAATTCAACTCCACTCTAATTCAACTTTACTATGTAGCTAACGGAATATTTCCATGTGTATGTACGACACTTTACTACCAAAAGCTTATAAACCTATAAATTATGTTAGTATTTTCAGTTGATCTCTTTTCTTCATCATTTTCAAACTCCACACAATTTCTTTAAATATGAAATGTAAATGACTTCTGTGGTGTGGTTGGAAAGCTGGTTATAATCAGGAAAATTAAAGTCCTGGGACTATTTGAACCTAAGTGGTCGGAGAGTTCTGAGCCCTTCCATGAGATGTGGGTTTTTGGCACTTCTCTCTAAATTCAGCTTGCTTCATTTTCTTTTCTAACTGTTTCCTTCTTCTGCCTGCTTGCTTATAGTCATCCATACAATTTTAATAGTTTTTGTATACTTTGAATTGAAAATTGTTCCATTTAGCATTACAAAAGTTTTGGGAATAAAACTCAGGAGTATTCTAATGCATGTTATTATTCTTGACAATTCCCTCTATATTTGTTTAGATTTTCAAAGAATTGAACTTTGCCATAAAATCATTGCTTTCTTAAAGTGATACTAAATTTATAAAATGTCTCTTAGTTTTCTGTTGGACTAACTTGTGACATCTTATTGAAATATACTGCCCTAAGCACCCTTATTCCAAATACTTACTAGTAATACATTTTTATATAAAATACTGCTTTCCTATTATAATATTTCCTATTATTAAGCTCACCATTGTATACTTTATGGAAGTTAAAAATTGGTACTGAATGAAAAGGTCAAAATTTCAACCTCAATCAGTAATATGTTTTAATAAACCAAAGCAAACTCACTAGTACCTTTAGTAGTAACATGCTTTCACAAAATTAAAATCTTGTAAACACATATGCACACATGAAACATATAAACTGGAGAACAAAAAAAAGAATTTTTCAAATCAGAATTCAAGTTGTCTTTGCAAAGGGGAAACTCAAACTTATAGATAAGTTTTATTATAAATAGTGTTGATCATGGCAGAACAAAATAAACAAAATAAAAGTTTATCTATTCTCTGTTTCTACTTCTATGAATTTTAGGGGAATTAATGAGAATCCTTAACTCTCCAATAATGATACTGGGTTTTATCAAGAAAGTCTCATTTGGTGTATTCTCACTGTTAATATAAATGGATTGAATTATTAATTCATTCAACAGCAACTAGTTTCTATCCTACAGTCAGCATAGGGTCAAGCCCTGACATAACTTTAAATAAGACTTGAACTGATTTTTTAAATACATACAGCTTATGTCATTGCCAGAGACTCATGTCTATAATTGTAGCTACTCAAGAGGCTGTGATCTGAGAATCTCACTTTGTAGAAAGCTCAGGAAGAAAAGTTCATGAGACACTTATCTCCAACTAACCATCCCAAATCCATAAGTGGATATGTATCTCAAGTGGTGAAGTGCCATCTCTAAGAAAAAAGGCTAAGGGACAGCATCTAGAATTTGAGTTCAAGCCCCATTCTGGTATGCATGCACATGCACACACACACACACACACACACACACACACACACACACACACACACACACACACACACACACACACACACACACACACACCAGCCTTTTATGAGTACATAACTTTATATTACACCATAGTACAATTAGTGCTAGAAATAAGCAGGAAATTTAAAAACTTCCCGGAAAAATTCACAGAAAATCAGATGCTAAAATCAGGAAAGAAAAGGAAATCACCACATGAAAAAGGAGAAAGTGTTCTTCCCAAGAGTTAGCAATACCTTTGAGCTCTCAAAAGATATGAATCTCCTATTCACAGAATGTTAGCTGCTAAGTGCTAATCAATTTGAATGAAGGAAATCAATTGATTGTTTATAGAGTACACACACATGGTCTATAAAAGACCTTTTCTAAAATTAATACCTTTACATCAAATAAAATGCTACTAATAGGTCACTAGGATTTGCTGAGTGAAGAAAAATGTCAGAGCCACATCTCTGCTTCTGTACTAAATCCATGCATACAAAATGGCATTTTCCAGCAATAATTAGGGAACAATACATCAAATCTTATATTTTAAGCGTATCTTCTTTCATAAACATGGATAGAGATTTCTATTACAAAAAAACTTAAAATTCAATGCAAAGCCGTTTCATAAGAGTGACTATAACATCAACTAACTGCTGTGACTATGTTATTATTCTTACAGATAGTACTAAATGCAGCAAACACAGACTCATGATATTCAATGTGTTTGGTGCAATAGATTTGTCCATAGAAAGAAACACTTGGGCAGGGGAGGAAGAAAATTAATGAATAAGAGGAGTATCCAGAAAGGAAAAAGAAGTCATTGAACAATGCAGAGGGTATGAGAAATTCTTCTGCAAATAAAAATCACTAGATTAAATAAGCACACATTTTAGTATTATGCTTTGTGAAAGAGACATACATTTTCATAATTGCTCTTAATAATTATTCATGAATGAATTATTAATTAACTCTCCAGACTAAAAATATCATTCTGTGCTTGCTAAATAACATACCCTTTAGTGAAAAAAAATATATAAAAAGACTAAAGCCTTTCACATTATTAGGACTTAGTATTTGATCTTGTTATAATTAATGCTCAGTTTGTTAGAACATTTCCACATCACAAATTACAATATTCAGGTTCATGGATGGATATAATGTACACAGGGGGAATATTGTCAGTGAATTATTTTTCAGTGAGCCAGATAATAGAATTATATGTGTACCTATGTGTGGTTTTGCATGAAAATCTACACAAGTGTCAGAGGGAAGAAAGGTTTGAGTTTCCCCTCTCTCAAGCATACTAATTGTTCTGTAAATCTCAGCTTTCATTTTTGTTTTTTAATGTCCTGAGTTACAAGTATAAAATCTCCAGCCGGCACCGGTGGCTCACGCCTGTAATCCTAACTACTCAAGAGTCTGAGATCTGAGGATCACGGTTCAAAGCCAGCCCGGGCAGGAAAAGTCTATGAGACTCTTATCTCCAATTAACCACCAGAAGACCGGAAGTGGCTCAAGTGGTAGCATGCTTGCCTTGAGCTGAGGAGCTGAGGGACAGCGCTCAGGCCCAGCATTCAAGCCCCATGACCGACCCCCCCCCCCAACAAAAGTATAAAATCTCCTTAGTGTGTAGAGAAAACAGATTTCCAAATAATCAGAAACCTTGTTTTTTCCGGTCTTTGTCTGTAACAAGCAGAAACAGTCAGATAAGTTGATGTTAGGCGAAATGAACCCCAAGATAAGAACTCAAATGGTTTTTCTTTCTTGCCATTGTTTTTTTTTTTTTTACCATATTTATAAGATATTTCTTTGTTGCTTTGTATGTCCCTCCCCCACGGTATAACCCCTGTTTTCACTGTATTTGATGTTGGCATAATTTGTGGAGGGGAAGGGAAAAAAGAAATTGTTTAAATAGGGATACAGGTGGACCCATTGCAACAATGATGAAAAATGAACTTTACAACTTGGGGGGGGGGAGGGAAAGGGGGGGTAGATGGGAAAGAAAACAAGGAGGAGGCAACAATGTTTGATAAAAAATGTACTCATTATCTTGCTCATGTAATAGTAACCCCTGTGTATGGTATTTTCACAATTAAAAAAAAGCAAAAGTTAAAAAAATAATAGAGCAGATCTCAAGCTATTCCTCTTGCCTAACTGAAACTTAATATTAACTCAATTCTTCTCACTCCAGCCATTGGTAGCTGCTATTGTTTGTTGTTTCTATGGGTTTGATAATTTTATATATCTTATCCTAGTGGGCCTTTGTATTTTATTTTACTTAGCATGATGTCCTACAGGCTCATTCATGGTGTTATATGTAATAGGTTTTCTTTATTTTAAATGTGAAAAATATTCCACTCCATGCCCATACTACATTTTCTTATTGATTCATCCAGTTATGAACATATAGATTGTTCAAATAGCATGACTGACAGAGAATTGTGTAAAATTATGAATAGACAGTGAATAATAAAATAACTATGTAGTAAAAGAAAAGAATAGATTCAAAATCATGCTAGCCCACATTAAACAGAAAGTCAGCATGTCTAAAAAAATGTACCCTAGTAATTTCCCCCTCTCCAAAATGAAACCCAATTGCACAATCCCAGTTAGAAGTAAAGGCTGTGCATTTGTTTTCTAAAGTTTTTTCATTGTAAATTTAATTTTCCTATGAATAAATTAATATAATTTTATTTTTATTTTTTATTGTGAAAATACTGTACAGAGGGGTTACAATTACATGGGCAAGATAATGAGTACATTTCTTATCAAGCATTGCAGCCTCCTCTTTTGTTTCCCCTTCCCATCCCATCCCATCCTCCCCCTGCCCCCCCCACCCAATCCTCCACCCTCCCCCCCCCCCCCGCGCCCCCCCCCGCCCCCGCACCAAAGTTGTAAAGTTCGTTTTCCACATAACGACTTGTACATCTCATTTAATGTCTTATATGCATGAGTTCACATGGCAGATCTTCAGTCTTGGAGACATATGTAAAAAAAAATTTTTAAAGCCAGGTTCCAGGAACTCATGCCTGTAATCCTAGCAAAGCAGAAGGTTGAGATCAGTGGGAAGCCAGCCAGCCAGGGCAGGAAAGTCATGACACTTATCTCCAATTAATTACCAAAAAGCTGCAAGTGGAGCTGTGGCCTTGATCAAAGAAGCTGGGGGAGCAGGGCGCCGGAGGCTCATGCCTGTAATCCTAGCTACTAGGAAGGCTAAACTCTGAGGATCACGGTTCAAAGCCAGCCCAGGCTGGCTTTGAAAACCAGAAGTGGCTGTATGGCTCAAGTGGTAGAGTGCTAGCCTTGAGCTATAGAGTTGAGGGACAGCGCCCAAACCTGGAGTTCAAGTCCACAACCGACAAAAAAAAAAAAAAAAGCTCAGGGATAGCACCTAGACCCATTCAAACACCAGGACTGGCACAGAAAACAAAACAAAACAAAATCTTGACAAGATAATAAAAATGAACCACAAATGAACCCAACTATATTGCTTAAATACATTTGTTGCTACGCTGTGAAACAAATTTGCAAGAAAGTCAAATCAGTAGTGAGAATAATTAAATAACAAATGCAGAAACTGTGAATTTCCTAAGTCCCACAAGAAAAATAAGCCCATTATTTCTACAAAACAAGTGTTATACCTTCTTTCACATCTCTCAAACTCAAAGATTCTTAGATCTGGATGAATCCCAGAGAACTGTAATGCTCACAAACAAAAACACATCAATAACCTCAAGCAACTTCTCTATACATGCTCAGTTACTTTTCTGAGAGCTTGAGGCAAAGGCAATAAATCCTACAATTTGCAGATTTTTCTTAACATTTTATCTATAATGACTCACCATCATAAAAAATAAATGTATAAATATGAAAATGATGGCCAAAATTCCAAACCTCAGGAATCTTTCCTCTTTATGTACATGTACAATTTTCACTAAAGTAATATTTCATGACTTTTCTAAATTGGCTGTGCTAAAGACAACTTTTCCTTTTCAGAGAGTATAGAATTAGCTAATTTTTATGGTCATATAATCTTTAAAATATACTTATATAACATACATATGCAGGATTTTAATTATTTAA
This sequence comes from Dipodomys merriami, assembly GCF_024711535.1. Classification (NCBI taxonomy): domain Eukaryota; kingdom Metazoa; phylum Chordata; class Mammalia; order Rodentia; family Heteromyidae; genus Dipodomys; species Dipodomys merriami. The sequence continues at coordinate 22,714,953 of NW_027202270.1, read as the reverse complement.
CAACTTTTGTTCTGGAGAACAAATGTGGGGTGTTTCTAAATTTTCAGTATAACCAATAGTGAGAACTTCTTCCTATGAATATTTTTCCCCGTAATAATTATTTTTGGTGTATGTTTATTTTTTGGTGTATATTTTTTTGTATGTGGTGTAAAAGTCAGCAATGAGATAATTAAGTCAAAGAATGTATTTTGTGGAATATATACTGTACAAACATATTAACTAATGTATAGTATATGTAGGGGAGGATCACAATGGTACAATTCATTTGAAATAACTTAAGAGTTTAAGTGAATGGAGACCAGAAAACTGGCACATATGTTGTTAGAGGATGGTGAGGTCAAGGGGAATGGGTTGATGAATAAACAAGAATGATGGGCAAATGTACCTATAATATTCAATGCATGTATGTGAAAATGAGACCAGGTAAATTGGGAAATGGGTGGGATTGGGGGAGATAGAAGAGAATGATTGTGCTCATAAGGTGACATGGTGAATGAGAACTCCTCTGCACAACTGCTTAAAGACAATAAAAATAAATAAATAATGAAAAAGAAAAAGTAGATAATGATAGACTTCCTCCAAAAAAGTGTATCAATTATAACTTTTGGCATATACATATATACATATATATATGTATGGCCATGCAGCCAAATATTTATTCTGATTCTTCACATTTTTTTATTGTGAAAATACCATAACAGAGGAGTTACAATTACACGGGCAAGGTAATGAGTATATTTCTTATCAAGCATTGTTGCCTCCTCCTTTGTTTCCCTTTCCCATCCCTTCCCATCTCCCCCCCCCGACCCAAAGTTATAACGCTTATTTTCGACATAACATCTTGTACATCTTATTGTTGCAATGGGTCCACCTGTGTCCCTATTTAAACAATTTGTTTTTTTTTTCTTCCCCTCCACAAATTATGCCAACATCAAGTACAGTGAAAACAGGGGTTATACCGTGGGGGAGGGACATACAAAGCAACAAAGAAAACAAATTATAAATACGTTAGAAACAATAGCAAGGAAGAAAAAAAAACATTTGAGTCCTTACCTTGGGGTTCATTTCACTTAACATCAACCTATCTGACTATTTCTGCTTGTCACAGACATATACTAGTTATTGCAAATAAGGGAAACCATCAGAAAGAATGACATTGCCCCATTTGTTAGGAAATGGAAAGACTTGGAAAAAATTATATTATGTGAAGTAAGCCAGGCCCAAAGAAACATAGGTCTCATGATTCTTCACACTTCTAATATTGTCTTTAATCATACAGTAATGAAACATGTTTTATATTTGGATATAAAATGGCCCCAATAGTTTGTGTGTGGTTATTAGCTGATGGTTTTGAGGAAATGGTTGGATAAAAAGGCTCCAACTTCATCAGGAGATTAGCCCACTGATGGATTCATAACTTTCTGGACACTAGGAGGTGGGGCAGAAGAAATAGTTTATAGGATGTGACCCGGAAGGTTACATTTGTTTCCACCCCTCTTCTCTATATCTCCTGTCTGCCCTAAAATGAGTCACCTTGTTTTCCTGCAACTCTGTTGCCATGATTATCTGACATACTATGCACTGGTCTAGAATTAATCCAGCCATGTAACCATTAATTGCAACTTCTGAGATCATGAGCCAAAATAAATCCTTTTCCATAAATTATTTGCTCAGATATTTTGTCATAAACATAAAGGCTGGTAAATTCAATATGTTAAAATGAAACAAAGCACACAAAACAAACTAAACAAAGGAACAGAGATCCAGATTTTGCTGTTTATGTCTATTAACCATAAAGAAAAAAGACTAAATGAAAAGTCTCTAATTCATTTTTAACTAACCAAATATTCAATAATCTGGTGAAAGCATTGGGATCTATTAAATTTTCAGCTTCTTGCCCAACTTCTCCTACCCTATCTACTCTTAATCATCAGCAACATAGAATTCAATTGTTTTAAATTGAAATCATGAAAAAAATGAAATCATGTTTGTATATAATAACTTAAAGTTAGGCTATTCAAGCCGGGCATTGGTGGCTCTCTTTTGCTATCAGGAGGCTGATTTCTGAGGATCATTGTTCAAAACTGGCCCTGGTAGGCAAGGCCTTAAGATCTTATCTCCAATATGCTACTCAGAAAAAGGCAGAAGTGGCACTGTGGCTCTAGTAGAGTGCTAGTCTTGAGCTCAGGAACAGTGTCCAGTCCCTAAGTTCAAGACCCAAGACTAGGGGGAAAAAATAGGCCATTCAAATAATGAATTTTAATTACATCATAAGCGTTCTACTTACTATATAAAATTAAGATTTCATCCTATGTCACCTCTATATCTACAAGTTCCAATCAGTGTTTCTGCATAATCCTTCATGTGTCACTGCCCTGCATCATATTAGTGATACCTGGGAGCAGGCAGAGTACTTTCCTTTATGAATGAAGACTTGACTTCATTGGAGTTTCACATTCTGCCATATAGTAACACAGAAATCCCTCCTCCAAAAGATACCCATTCCTCATTCTGTAGACACATTTGTTTCTCATTTGAAGCCAGAGTAATTCAGCTATTTTTCTGTGGCCTTAGAAATGTGGTTCCATGAAAAATAAATTACTCATTCTACTATCCAGAAATGTTATTATTCACCCTCCCCCAAATACATCAAATTGCCAAAGTAATGTTTTACACAAAAGTTTTTTGAAAGAACATATGATTTGCAAACTCTATTTCCTGTCAAAAGTCATTCTTTCCGCTATGGCATTAATTATAATGCTTCAAATATAAAGACAAATAAAAAATAAATAAATTGCTTTGAATGTGAAGAGGATACAGGTCACATGTTTTCCAAAGCCAACATAGCTGCATTTTTCTGGTTGTTGGATATTAATATTTCATTAATTTTCAAGCTACTGCTAATTCCCCTTGAGATGTTATTAATAAAATGCCATCCAAATCAGCAAGATTATAGTCAAAATAGCCAAACTACAGAGCCTATTTAATTACCTAAACATTTTAAGAGTGCTGAGCACGTGCTTTAATTTAAAGAAATAAGTAATCTGAAGCTTTGATGATTACAAAGGGTCTTTAGATTTCTCTGTTTTGTTGGTAATTTTAATTATTCCTCATACTTTCCCTACTTAGCTGCATTCCCTTATTTTCCCTTTGAGAATAATAATGAGCCACTTTTGAGGAAGAAGAAGTGAGTAGATGAATACTTCTGACATAGATTTAAGAATGGACAAATACCAAGACCTTAACCTCCATACCAGCCTTTATTCTCTTCTTTTCCTTTTAGTGACATACAAAGTGTATGTCTGATCAAGAAAAGTAGGCATGAAAACAATGATTTTATTGTAGTTCTTTCTCACATGTGACTACACATCTGATTACAATGTGTTGTAGTTAAAGAATGGTAAGACAGAGGAAGTGGATGAAACACATTTGCCCCATTTCTAGATGTATGTTCACATGGGAGCATTGCATATCTGAAAATATTACCAGATGACAGAACAATTAAAGTTTATTGCTTTTAGTTAGATTCTCTTCTCCCATAAGTATATTGTTTTGTGGATAATTCTCAAAGAAAGTATGCTCAGAGAAGCGACTGGTCACTAAAATGCATCTCTAGTGAGAGTATTTACATGAAGTTTGAGGTGGGTAAAATGTATCTAGGTTCAGTATCTTCAACTAGCTATTTCCTGGGGGAAAATATTCTGGGAATCTTTTAAGTGGTTTAGAAGTACTTTACATCTTCATATGTGTATACATAGATAAAGCAAGCTTTACATTCACTTTCAGCCATGTAAGTTCAACTCAGCATTAAAATACAATTCTATGAACCAATGGATCCAGCCCATGTCCTAGCTACTCAGGATATTGAGATCTGAGAGCTGCAGCTCAGAGCCAGGCAAGGGAGATAAATCCTTGAGACTTATGCTCAATTAGCCAGCAAAAAGCTGGTAGGTGTAGGTGTGGCTCAAGAGGCAGAGCTCTAGTTATGACAGAAAAAGCCAAGTAAGAGCCAAAAGGTTCTGAGTCAAAGCCACAGGAGTAGTCTCCTCAAAAATTACTCTGCATACCAATAACATGTTTTTACAATTTATTTTGTTGTAAAGGTGCTGTACAGAGGGGTTACGGTTACTTACGGAAGTAATGAGTACATTTCTTGTTGAACATTGTTACCCACTTCTTCCTTATTCTCCCACTATCCTTCAACCTTTCCCCACCCCTTCCTCTCCCCTACCTGAAGTTGTAAAGTTCATTTCCAACCTAGTGTCTTGTGAGTGTCACTGTTACATTGGTTCACTCTTTGTCCTTGTTTCATGCCCCTTCTCTTCCCCAAATCAGATAAACATATATACAAGATGCAGAGTAGCAGAATGAAAACAGTGACTTCCAAGGATAAACCAAAGGGAAAAAGAAAAAAAAATAGTAAGAAAGAACTTGCTACAGTACGTTACCAACAACAAGGTCAAGAAAAGCAGCAGCAACAATAACAACCACCACAACAACAAATCTCTCATTTCAACATCTTGGAGTTCATTTCGATTTGCATCATTTTATATGGTCATACATACATAGCTTTTGACATACTGTGATCCTATGCTAGGACAAATTAGACATATACTAATTATTACAAATGGGGGTCCGAGGGCAGCGATGTTTACAACTAATGATCACAACCAGTTACAAATATTTTTAAGGATGAAACTTTTGTATTCACTTTCTTTTATTTTCCAGTTCAAGTCCACAGTTTTCTACATGTTTACTCCTGAACAGATTATTAAAGCAGAGGCTTATAAATTGTTCCAGTTTCCTCCTTATTTATGGGACCTCTGATTTTTGCATATTTTAGTTTCTTTTTCTACACATGTTTAGGAGTAACCCTAGATCACAGGTTGTAAGTGGATACAATGTAGACAATGATTATATTTTTCCTAAAATATAATTTAGGAAGCATATATGTTCCTTATCCTTTTCTGCATGGAAAAGAAAGATAGCTACAATTATGACAGGATAGTGGGAGGTGATGCAGCCCTATTGGACTACAGTAAAATTAAGTACTGAGGATGAAAGGGTAAAAGACAGAACTGTGTACATTACACTACTCAGTGCTCTATCAGCTCTGAAATAACCATCTCCAGATTGTTCTACATTTGATAGGTTTTATTCTAGCCAAAATTAATATATTGTCTTTTTGTTACTAAGCGCTAACCCTGAAATAAGTTGATGCAATGTATTCAAAAGGCATTTCCCTTAACAAATATTTCTGACCATGATCACACTTGAGTATTTTCTAAGAACATATGTTGGGATGTTTCTAACATCTGTTCATAGTCTCTCCTCCATTAAAGACTTCCTGTCCCATTCCAAGGACACTGAAGTTTCTCCAGACAAAATTTGGCCATTACTGAGAAATTGCATTATCAAAAAAAAAAAAGATAAAAAGCATTTTTATTGAGGCTAGAAGATCACTTAAGCAGCAAAACAACTACCTACAATATTTTTGTGTTGACATCCCAGTACCACAAACAGAAGCTATTTTCTCCACTTAAAGTAAAACACCAATTGACATAAGAAAGAAAAATATGTAAATATTCATTTTATGCATAAGAAATAACCAGTACAGGGCTGGGAAGGTGGCTCAGTGGTAGAGCGCTTGCGTTGCATGCATGAGGCCCTGGGTTCGATTCCTCAGCACCACATAAGCAAAAAGAAAAAAGCCAGAAGTGGCGCTGTGGCTCAAGTGGTAGAGCTCTAGCCTTGAGCTGAAGAGCTGAGGGACAGTGCCCAGGCCCAGAGTTCAGGTACCACGACCGGACCCAAAAAAAAAAAAAAAGAAAGAAATAACCAGTACTTTCATTTGTAAGCTTTTTCTAATTTATGACAATAAGAACTTACCTCTATCCTAGTAAAAAAATAAATGACTTTTCCAAAAACAAATTAAAAATTTCCATGGTGATATGAAGTCCATGCATCATTTAAAGTTTCAAACTCACAGACGTTGCGCATTTCGAGTCTGGGTTGAACCAAAACATATTCCTCTCATTGAGCACTGTTCTGTAGACTTCCATTAATGGATAATGTCATTAGTGTATATGATATCTTCATATCATAAAAACACAATGGTATCAGTTTAAAACTTAATGAAGTATAGTTGGTTACAGCATAGTAGACAATATAAAATGTGAAAATATCAAATGTTTTTTATATAAGCTCATAATTTAAAATTCCATAAATAATAAATATTCATATTTACAGTTTTCAGGAATAATATAAAATTAATAGTGAAATAATGAGTAATCTAATAAATGATACTGAAAAAATCAATTGTCCATTTTGAAAAACAATAAATCAATAAATACCCTTTGGAATTAGAGGTGTTGCTCATGTGGTAGAGAGCCAGCCCCATGTGCAAAAAAAAGACAAGAAAAGAAAAGAAAAACACGATGGGAAGGGGAAACAAAGGAGAAGGCTACAATGTTGATAAGAAATGTACTCATTATCTTGCCCATGTAATTGTAACCCCTCTGTACAGTATTTTCACAAATAAAAAAAGCAAAAAAAAGAAAAACAATATATTTCTCAGACAAAGCACAAGATGAATTATTTATTAATAATAAAGATGATTAATTACTTATTAATCTTGCTTTGTATTGTGAATGTTTATTCTTAGGCAGAAGTAAAATTTCACAACTACTGAGTAGCCAGAACATATAGTCAGTATACTTTACAACATTTGATTTTAGATTTCTATTAATATCATATTGAGCCATGAGTGCATGAGGTATAAATGTATTTCATCAGGTATAAATGTATTTCAGTCACCATAATCATTCTAAACCAATTTGCTAGAAACTATACTTGTCACTGTGTATTCTAAATGTCTTGGCATTGAAAATTTGAAAGATGATTCAATAACCCTTCAAAAATTTAGGCTTCACTTTTCTCAGAGAACTTCAAATATTTCCATTGTATCTCAATGTTGTAAGAACACAAATCATTGGTTCAGTTTAAAATTATGAAAACTAAGATTTGAAGTAACCATTTAAAAAATAAACACTCAAAAAGTAGTATCAGAGGAAAACACAGGCTTAGGCCAATCTACAATATTTGAACAAAAGAAGACTTTTAATTGATATAAATAATAGCAAATACTATTATTCTGAGTGTTAACACTTGTCTGAAAGCACTTACACATCTGTAGACTTATGTCACCTCTCTAGCCTTCCATGAGAAAGGAATTGATACATGATGCTGATGTTTTTAATCCAAGTTTTCCAATTCAAGATTTTGGGCTCTTATAATAGACTAAAATGATTATAAACACCACAAATTTTTGTGTGTGAAAGTATATAATAGCTGAATTGAAACAAAAAAGCCATCTGCTATGTATTAGACCTCAGAGATTGAAAATCTGTAAGAGCTCTTAAAATTCAATAATTTTAAAAAGATGAGCGATAGAACAATGGAAAAAATAACTAAACAGTTCACAATGAAAATAACACAAATGGACAACTGTATCCCAATTAAAGGTGTTTTTTTTTTTCCCCACTAGTCATAAAATGCAAATTTAAACAAACATAGGCTATTCTTTTAGCCTATTATTGTGATTGCCACTTTGGCCAGGGTGTGGCAACACAGGCATTCTGATGTGTTAGGAGAAGAAATTCACTAAACTTTGTGAAAGGTACCTAACTTTGAAAGGTGCTTAGCCCTCTCACAATGAGACTGCCCTTTTAAGATTTTGTCTTAATTAAATAAAAAAAATGTAGTAGACATCTGAATTCTGCAGTAGTCATATGCTTTAAATTGAAAAACCAAACCTTGTTAAATATAAATGTAAGTTTGGTTAAGACTATTATAGGACATTTTGGCAATAGAATATAATTTGATAATATAAATGTAGACTTGTAAATATTGATAGGTATAGATATTTTTACTACACTATTAAGCCAAATTAATGTCACACTGTACTACAGATTGGTTCTGTTTATACATTTTTCTTTGAAAGCTAGAAAATACCTATAAGAAAGTCTTAGAACTGTATTCCTCAGCATGAAGTAGAATGGAAAATCAAAGGTATGATGGTGGGGAAGACAAAGATAACATAGAATTGTTTCTGTTTGCATGTAATTATATTGAATTCCACTTGCACAAATATATCACTTATATTTATATTTCACAAAACAGTAAAGGTATTTTCACTAAAAGATAGAGATAACTAAAATATTCTGTATTTACCTGTTTCTTTTTCCTTTTTGTCACTTGGGCATGATTCAGTCACTGACAGCTAAGTGTTTTGTTTTGCTTTTCCAGAACCTCCTATAGCTAGATATTCATATTAACAGAAAAAGACTTCATTCTTTTGTCCAAGATGCTGCTTCATCTTTTCTCTTGCACAAATTTTATGTTCTAATTCAATGTATCAACATTCTTTAATTATAAGAATTGCTTAAAATGCATTATACATCATACCTTATATTACTTTTATAACTTATTTTGTTCAGTGTTTCCATTAAACAAAACTCTGTTAAGAGCCTACTTCTGTCTTCCTTGGGTTGTTCAGTGGAATTGCCCCAATGTCTTATCTACTCATTATATCTGACACACACACACACACACACAGAGAGAGAGAGAGAGAGAGAGAGAGAGAGAGAGAGAGAGAGAGAGAGAGAGAGAGAGAGAGAGAGAGAGAGAGAGAGAAAGAGAGAGAGAGAGAGAGAGAAGAGAGAGAGAGAGAGAGAGAGAGAGAGAGAGAAGAGACCACAAAACACGTTTACTAAATTGTTAATAGGCCATACATGAATAGATGTCTCAATTGATTATTAAAATGAAACGATAGATTTTGATTATCAACCAGAGAAACTTGATTTTTCTGTGATGAGACTTCCTTCTATCCTTTGTGAAAGTAGATATTAAAATAATTCACATACAAACAAAAGACATAGAGATAATGTTAATAATATTAAAATAATTTTGAGATAAATGATACCCTGACAAAATGTATCCAGCTTTAATGTAACAACATTATCTCCTTATTAAAATACATCATAACTAAACTTCTGATTAACAAGGATGAGAGTCTGAACGTCCTAAATCTTTCAAGTGAAGCCTGCTGGCTCTAAGACAGGATTTAGGTTCAGTTCTAATCATTGAAGAGCTTTGGAGAAAAACATTGAACAACCATCAAGTCAGTCTTTATACAATTTATCATCAGTGCTTGCAAACCAGATCTGTTAGATACTTCCTCATATCTGTGCTGGGTTTTAAGTATTACTGATCTCACTTTCACATTAGGAAAAATATTATTTGCAGCCATTAGATTATGCCTGTAATTTTAGCTACATATGAGGTTGAAGATTGAGGTTCAAATTCAGCATTGGAATGGCACAATACCATTCTTTCTTATGGATGAGTAGAATTCCATTGTGTAAATATACTGCATGTTCTTGATCCATTCCTTCTCTAAGTGGCATTTGGGTTGATTCCATATATTGGCTATGGTAAACAATGCTGCAATGAATATGGTTGTATTGTTCACTTTAGTGGGGCATTGTTTATGTTCTGTTAGATAAATGCCTAGGAGTGAGGTTGTTGGCATATAGAAAATTCTATGTTTAGTCTTTTTGATAAACCTCTATATTGCTTTCTAGAGTGGATGAGCCAGTGTACATTCCTACCAATAGCATAAAATTATAATAAGTGAAGTAAGCCTGAGATAAAGAACTATAGGTTGATGGTTCCCCTCATCTCTGGTAGCTAAAATGTGCTTATAAATCTATTATATACACACTAAATGATTCACACCCACACACCCACACCCACCCCCCCCCCACACACACACATACGGACCAGGATAAATGATAAAGGTCTCATACACTGAGGCAAAATGAGAATATGTGTAGGAGTGGATGACAAATGCTCAATAGCTATGTGCATAAGATCATATAAAATACTTTATGAAATGAACTCCAAGAAAATGAAACAGATTTTTAATTATTGTTGTTGCTGTTTTTGTTTTCTTTTCCTTTTTTCTTGTTTGTTTGTTTGTGGAACAAAAGGATGAAACACAACAGTGGTACTCACTAGACACTATGTTGAAAATGAACTGAACATCTTGTTGGTAGGGATGGGAGGGAAAAAGTTGGAGAGAGCAAGGGATGGGAAAGAAAGAAAGAAAGAAAGAAAGAAAGAAAGAAAGAAAGAAAGAAAGAAAGAAAGAAAGAAAGAAAGAAAGAAAGAAAGAAAGAAAGAAAGAAAGAAAGAAGGAAGGAAAGAAAGAAAGAAAGAAAGAAAGAAAGAAGGAAAGAAAGAAAGAAAGAGACAGAGAGAGAGAGGAAGGAAGGAAGGAAGGAGGAAAGAAAGAAAGAAAGAAAGAAAGAAAGAAAGAAAGAAAGAAAGAAAGAAAGAAAGAAGGAAAGAAAGAAAGAATTTTTTCCAAGTCTTTCCATTTCCTAACAAATGGTACAATGTCATTCTTTCTGATGGAGGCGAAGAATTTCATTATGTGTGTGTGTGTGTGTGTGTGTGTGTGTGTGTGCCACATTTTCTTTTTTTTTAATTTAATTTAATTTTATTTGTGAACATACTGTACAGAGGAGTTACAATTACATGGGCAGGATAATGCATACATTTCTTACCAAGCATTGCAGCCTCCTCCTTTGTTTACCCTTCACATCCCTTCCCAGCCTCCCCCCTCCCCCCCATTCCAATCCTTCTCCTTCCCCCCCCCTCCCCCCCACCGACGTTGTAAAGCTCGTTTGTGTGTGTGTGTGTGTGTGCCACATTTTCTTGATCCATTCATCTACTGAGGGTCATCTGTGTTGGTTCCATATCTTAACTATGGTAAATAATGCTGCAATAAATATAGTTGAGCTGGTAGCTCATTCAGGTAAATGTCTTTTGAGGAACCTCCATACTGCTTTCCAAAGTGGTTGAACAAGTTTACACTCCCACCAACAATGTAGTAAGGTTCCCTTCTGTCCACATCCCCTCCAGCATATGTTGTTATTAGAGTTCTCGATTATAACCATTCTAACTGGGTGAGGTGGTATCTCAGTGTTGTTTTGATTTGTATTTCTTTTATGGCTAGGGAGGTTGAGCATTTAAGTGAAGTGCCAGTCCCAAAGAAACATAGGTCCCAAGGTTTCCTTTATTTACAATAACTAGAATATGTCTGAGACAAGCAGAAACAATCAGGTAAGTTGATGTTAGGCGAAATGAACCCCAAGATAAAGACTCAAATGGTTTTTGTTTCTTGCTATTGTTTCTAACATATTTATAAGATGTTTTCTTTGTTGCTTTGTATGTCCCCCCTGCACGGTATAACCCCTGTTTTTACTGTATTTGATGTTGGTATACTTTGTGGAGGGGAAGGGAAAAAACAAATTGTTTAAATAGGGATACAGGTGGACCCATTGCAACAATGAGATGTACAAGATGTTATGTCTAAAAATGAACTTTACAACTTCGGGGGGTTGGTGGCAGGGTAGGGATGGTAAGGGGAAACCAAGGAGGAGGCAACAAGGCTTGATAAGAAATGTACTCATTACATTGCTCATGTAATTGTAACCCTCTGTATGGTATTTTCACAATAAAAAATTTATTAATAGAATAAAAACAAACAAAGAAAGAAAGAAAGAGAGAGAGAAAGAAAGAAAGAAAGAAAGAACAAAAGATTCTAAGGTAGATGAACATAAAAAGTCAGGGCAGAAAAGACCAGGAGCTTTTTATCTCCAATTAACTACCAAAAAAAACTAGAAGTGAAGCTATGGCTTCACTTGCCAACCCTGAGCAAAAAAGTCAGGGAGAGCACCTAAACCTTTCATTCAAACCCAGTAGAGGCACAAATATATATATATATATATATATATGTATATGCATATATATAGTTAGTTATAGTTTTATATACACTATAGATTTATATATACTATATATTTATTAAATTAGTATATATACTATGTTCCTGAAAACAAAAGATTTAAACAAAATTTTCCTGTATATATATTATATATACCTTGTATATATACATTGTAATAAATCTTAATTGTGATAATTTGGCCTATTTACATAATTGTATTGATGGGAAATCATTCCTTTGTGAGATCATTGATTCATATGTTCTATAGTAAAAGGAAATTAGTTCCAAGTTAGAACTAAAACATCTGTCCTTATGCAGTAATTTCTACCTATTGGTTCTATCCTGGCTTCTGACACAACAAGATACAAATGTAATTGCTTTTCAGTGTTAGCGACCAGCCTATTCCAAGTTTTCAATTTTCTTTCATACTATTCTTATTAAACCATTGCATTCAAAGCAACACACCATGGCTTACTGGATCCTGTAGCCTTCCTTTTCATCTCCTCTAGTCTCCTTCTCTTCTGGTTTTTATCACTTGACTTTGAAACAGCATTATTTTTCCTACTTATAGATTCCCCTTTTCTTCTGTAGGTTAATATGCAAGTGGCTACTGTGAACTTTGAATACTGGCATGTCAAGTCGTCTCTCCAACATCCATTTCTCCTGACTACCTTTCCCAAAATATTGAACTATGAAACGAGACTCTTAGATTCTTTTCTGCTTACCCTACAGTCATAGTTGAGTTTCCTAGCTTTTGTTGGTTTTTTGTCTGAGTTTTGGAACCCTAGATCTCACTTATAAATTCAGTTTTCTTTCCAAAAAGTCTTCTTCCTTCTGCTGCCCAAGAGAGTGAAGAATGTTACATGAGCAAACATCATTTAATGACATTCTTTCCTATGACACATCTCCAAACAGAACATCCTTCCCTTCTGTCTGTGTCTCTTACTTGTCTCGAGCATGAACTTTTACCATGTCTCTGTGCAGACTTGACCTGCACAGCATCACCTACCTTCTATCTACACAATGTCATTTTCTGCAATATCCATAATTAAGACTGGGAGTTTCCAGTTAGATTGAATTTAAATAAGTTAAGCATAGCCAGGTTCTGGGGGCTCACATCTGTAATCTTAGCTGAGATCTAAGGATCACAGTTCAAATGCCACCTAGGCAGGAAAGTCTGTGAGACTCTTATCTACTCAGAAAAAGTCAGAAATGGCTCTATGACTCAAGTGAGAGAGCACCAGCCTTAAGGAAAAAAAAAAAGATCAGGGATAGCACTGAAGCCCCAAGTTCAAGCCACAGGATTAGCACAGAAAAAGTTAATCATAACACTGTATAGTACATTTTTAGGCTGAATAGAACAAATTCTAATGAATCTAAATAAAATTACAGCACAATTAGGTAACAGTAACAGTGGTAGTTTGAATTAAAATACCTAAGTACTATTCTATTTTTCTTTTTATCTGCAGATAAAATAACGAAGGTTAATACTACATAAATATCAATGTGAATATATAGACACATTTGAAAATGTTTAAATTGATATACTTTAAAATTTTTAATGCTCCTTAATCCTTTAAAACGATTACTGTGTGTAGCTTTTTTCAAAGAGATATTTGAAATTAAAACTCCTTCAAAGGTAATGAGGCCTTAAACATCTCTTCAATTTCAATCTGGTCGTAATTATCAAAAGAAGCCCTACCACAATTATAATTTGTTACGACAAATAAAGGAAAGATGAAACTCATGTTTTATACCAAGAGAGGCCAGAAGGTTAACACTTCTTCTCCTAAGCTTGAAAGAAAGTCAATAAATGAATCTCTGAAGACTTCCCAGGAAACTAGAACAGATGATAGGGAAGAAAATCTACTCTGAAAATGGACCTATTAAAGAGAACAGATAGAAGAGAGAATCGTGGGCAGATTTGTAGAGAAGATAAAGGAACAGCTGCCATATTTTTAATCAAAGATGGCATTTTATCATCTTCCATCACCCTGTCTTACACTGCGAAGCAACATTAACTCCAGAATGGCCCTTCACAGAGCGAGTCCTAACTTCATACTCATGCTTTAACAAAAACATTTTATTTTTCATTATTTTAGTAATAGAAATGATGTGACAGAGAATCTAATGAGGTAGAGAGTTAAACCTTTTCACTACATGTTTTGTAAACTGAATGTCATTTATGATCTCTGTATATATGTGTGTATATATATATATATATGTATATATATATATATATATATATATATATCACAGAAGAGACACCCAGAAGAGATGAAATTATTCTTGTTTCATTGCAAAGGGCAATCAATTCATTTTAGATTGGGCTTTGTACTTCCTGCCCCGGACATATTCTTCACTGGCGTCTACTAGTCCTCTCTCATGTTTTGTTATATTTTGTTTTGCATTCTGGTCTTTATGCAATCACCATATTAAAAATTATCTTTCTACTCGCCACCTGGTTCCATTTTTCACATATGTATATTGCATGTTATCACTGTATTTGCCCATCACTACACCTACTGTCATAACAGTTACCACTTTTTTTTTTTGGTCGGCCATGGGGCTTGAACTCAGGGCTTGGGCACTATCCCTCAGCACTTCAGCTCAAGGGGAGCGCTACCATTTGAGCCACAGCACCACTTCTGGTTTTCTAGTGATTTATTGGAGATAAGAGTCTCATGGACTTTCCTGCCCGGGCTGGCTTTGAACCGTGATCCTCAGACTTCAGCTTCCTGAGTAGCTAGGATTATAGGTGTGAGTGACTGGCGCCCAGCAGTTACCAACTTTTGATAAGATTTTCCATGCAGCTCTATCTAGTCACTAACTATTCCCCATTGACATTTTTCTTAGCTTGTATACCTTTCCCCATTGTATCTTCATAAGAGCTAGGCTTTTATTTTTTTATTTTTTTTCACTTTTGTGGATTACTGTTATCTTAGCATCAAGAGTAGCATTTAGCACATACAAGTAGTGAAAATACTTGCTGATGTACAAATGACACCTGGAAAACATTCTAAGTAAACTCTAGGGTTCTAAGTAGAAATTTAACAAGTTTGGAATCTTAACAGTTAACATGCTCATGGGCTTCTTTTAAAGCAGCTAAAGGAATTTTTTTTATAACACTGGAACAAAAACATAAGTCATACCGATAGAAAAAAGTCTGAGGAATCATAAGTTTTATGTGGCATTTGGAGGAAAGTTATACTCTAATTAAATTTTATTAGAGCATATAAACAAATGGAAGAGGGACTATAATATTAAATTAAAGGCCTAAACTTAACCCATAATCTTTCTTTTTCTCAGAATTGGCATCACATTCAGACTGGTCCTTTAATATTCTGGGCTCAACATGCTATCGTTGCTGAACCAATATCTAACACTGCATGTTGCAGGCACTTGAGTTATCATAGGCTTTTAACAATTGATGACATGATATAAAGATTCACCAGAGGTGTTTGATATAGCTTTTAAAGACTTCAAGTTTTCAAGATAATATGTTGAAAACAATCCATACAACTTGCCGGGGCGGGGGTGAGGGGGAGTAGGAGAAAATTGAGGGAAGGGGTAACATGGTTAACAAGAACTGTACTCAAATCCCTCTGTACATCACCTTGACAATGAAAAAAAAATAACTTCACATTTTCTTTACCAAGAAAATGTGCCACTACTGGGCCCCTTAACCTTAAAGAAATTTCCTGGCTAATAGACTTCAATTTAATTTATTAATTACTTAACTGATTTTACTGGTCCATGGGCTTCAACTTAGGGCTTGTGAACTATTCAACAGCATTCTACACTCAAGGCTAGCTCTCTACCATTTGAGCCACAGCTCCACTTCCAGCTTTTTGGAAGCTAACTGGAGATAAGTGTTTCAAGGACTTTTGTGTCCAGGCTGCCTTTAAATTGTGATTCTCAGATCTCAGGCTTCTTAGAAACTAAAATTACAGGCATGAGCCACTGAGGCCTGGATAATTTTATTCCCTTTTGAAATAGTTATTTTGGTTTTTTAATTTCTGCATTTTAATAGTCTTCAGAATAAAACAATTTACACTGATTTATTCTGCTTTGTTCTCTTGCGCTAAGCTTCTTGTACCTGTTAGAGGTCTACTGCAATGGAACTCATGAATTGATAGAAGTGTCTTGAAATTAAAATTCATGTAATGTGGATTATAACAGGGGATGACTCACGTGTACTTATGAATTCACACATGCCAACACACACACACACACACACACATACACACATACACACACACACACACACACAACAGATGATAGGAGGAGAAAGGAAGGCAGAAGGACAATAAATAGTATTTAGTGAATGATTCTGATTCCTTCTAACTTGAGATACTACATCCGAAGACTGTTGTACATCAGCTCTAGTCAAGGTTTTAGGCTATGACTTCAAACATGGTAATCATCATCTAATGAGATTTCTAAAATATTGATTTTTTTCTATGCTCCTCAGCAATTCAACAAGATTCTAACTGTGTAAAAAAATAAAAATGTGTTATTTACAGTTTTGTCATCATTCCAATTACCCTTTCAATCATTCTTTCTAATAATACATTCTATTTTAAAAAATCTATTTTAAAAGATTTTTCAAATGCCTTATAAATTTCCTTCTATTTCCATACACTGGCATTCAATAAAATATACTTCCAATGTTATTTTTACTCATCTATTTTTTCATATGACATGTTGAACCCGCAAGCTGGACTACTCAAAGTATTCAATTTACATTTTAGGTTTATTTGTTAGAATAATCTCTGAGAATATATATACATATATATATATATATATATATATATATATATATATATATCCCTTAATTAGTGATAAGAATCTCATGGGCTTTCCTACCTAGGCTGGCTTCTTACCATGATCCTAATACCTCAGCCTCCTGAGTAGCTAGGATTGTAGGTGTGAGACATCATCTTGGCTTATATTTGTATTTCTTTGGTTCATTGGTGTATCCTATAGACTGAAATATTATTGCTAAATAGATGATTTCCAAATAATCTTACATTTCCATGATAATCTTGAATGTTGTCAGTGATGCGAATGTGTCTGTCTTAAATTAAATTCTCAATATTTTCCTAGGCTATTAGAGAACATTTTAGCTAAGTTTTATTTCTAGTATTTTCCAAGGGAAATGAATCTTCTTGTATGTCTTATAAAACACAAATGTGAGCACGATCTTTTTGTTGTTGCTTTTAAGAAACTTTGTTTTATATTCTCTCAGTAGGCTACTTTTCCAATTTCTTCTACTGTCACTCCACAAACAGAGCACTTTTCTCTGAGTCACTCTTCCAAGGAAAATGAGCCTCTTTATATGTATAAGCACAGAGAAAAGGGTACTGATCCTTTCTAAGGAGAATAGAAGCTCACGATTAGTGAAAACATTGTGAAAGAACATAAATCTCTATAAAGTCATAACTTTCAAACATTTGAGTCACCACCCAGGACAAAATATGTTAATTACATTGTCTCTCAATATTATCTGCATTGTATATACCTATGCATACATGAATATATTTATTTCTTTTATTAATATATATTTCACCAGAGTATAAAATATATACTGTATATACATACAAACACCTTCACAATTTCTGTGGTATATTTCTTGTTACTACATGGGATCAGTTCTACTTTTGCTTTATTTCTACTTGGAAGAGTTTATGCAGGTATCATGACTTGCAATGGACAAAAAAATTAATTCTCTGGAGAGAAAAATCTCTCAAATAATTGCAGCATTACATATATTGGGACAGAAGTTCTACTAGTAGTTTTGAGGCTGTCATGGTAAAACATAAATACCCCTAATATGAATAGTGTACACTGTATTTCATTTCTGTAAAAGGCAGGGAAAAAAACTGTATTTGTGACATTAGTTAGGGAATATAAGGAATATTTCTTTGAAACAATTTGCTGAATATTTATTTCAAAGATATAAAATCAGACTTGCCTCAGTAGATGTGTTGTTAAGTTAGTATATTTAAGATATTTTAGCATAATCTTGAAATCATTAGGGAATGGAGGCCCTGGTCATTCTTAAGAGGGAGAAAGAGATAGCAGAGTATAGTTGTTCAAATCTGTTTTTTCCTTTTGACCAGATGAATGTAAGAAATGATGCACAGTGCTCTCAAATTTGACTCTTCCTGTATAAACCAAGGGTGTTTCTTAATTCCCTCTTTGGTCTCTTTAAACATCAGCATACAGTTGTGGTATCTTATTTTCCATATCTTTTAACCTCATATATCTCTCTAGATTTTTCTCTACTTCTCTGTTACCTTTGTTTTACAGGACAATTCCTTTATAGAATGTATCCTGACTGCTCTTCTGATCCTTTAATTTTTCTCTTGAGTCCATTTTCAATTTGGCTTTTTAATCTCTACAAAATAGCTATTTTTTTCAGGGTAATAAATCACCTCCATAACGCTAAGTCCATTGCATCTTATTTTTACCAGCATCATCTTTAATTTCTCAAGAATAGTTGTTCATTCATTACTTGGTAATGATTCATTGGTTCAATCTCCAATGTCTTTCCAAGTACTATTCTCTTGGTTCTCCTCAGTCCTACTTCACATTTATTTCATCTCTTTCAGTGGTTTCTCCTCACCTCCCTACTGCTGTCCTGCTTCAAATTCAATCATTGAATGGCTTGTCTTTTCTGTCCATGTTCAATACCTCAAGGTTCTCATCAAATTTTGTGTCTCTAAATACCAAGTCATATATACAACTGAAAAAGATTGTGTCTAATCCAGTACTTTAAAATGAACATTAGACTAAATGTTTCCTGAAATCATTTGACAATCTATAATAGTCCTCTCAAACTTACCAAGTCCCAAATTCTTCTCTTCCTACCTGAACTACTTTAAGTGTCTATACTTGCTATTGATTAATTTGTTTTTAAAGGTGAACTGAGTATCAGTCTTCTATACTCACATTTAGTTCATCAGCATATTTGGTTCATTATTCATTCTTTCAAAACACAGCCAAAGCTCAACAAGTTTCAAAGGAACTTTATTGCTCTCATTCTGGTCCAAGGAGTCTTTGTGGCCATCTACTGTACTATGTTTCCAACTAGCTTTGTTAGTTCTGTCATTTTTTTTCCAAAAAAAAATTATTATATACCTAATAGTCAAGAAGATCCTTCTAAGTATTTTTCATCCTGAGAAGATTAGCTTCACAAAAATGTTTTAAAATGACTTTTTAGGAGGACAATCAGCGGGTACTGGTGGCTCACACCTGTAATCCTAGCTACTCAGAAGGCTAAGATCTAAGGATCACAGTTCAAATCCAACCTAAGTAAAAAAGTCCCCACAAGAGCTCTTATCTCCAATTAACCACTCATAAACCAGAAGAGGCGCTGTGGCTCAAAATGGTAGAGCTCTAGCCTTGAGAAAAAGCACCTGAGCCCTGAGATCAAGCCTCAAGATTGACAAAAAAAAAAAAAAAAAAAAAAAAAACCACCTTTATCAACCATTTGTGTGGTACATATATATATATATATATATATATGATTCTACATATTCACATATGTTTATAAGTATTATATTCATATATATAGTTCATATATATTCATATATGTAGTTCTTTAATAAAGTATTCTCTATTGTATGTATGTATGTATGAATGTATGTATGTATGTATGTATGTATTTATCTAGCCAGTAGTGGGGCCTGAACTTTAGGCTTGGGCGCTGTTCCTCAGCTCTTCAGCTCAAGGCTAGAGCTCTCCCACGTGAGACACAATGCCACTTCCGGCTTTTTCTGCTTATGTGGTGCTGAGAAATCGAACCTAGGCCCTCAGACATGCAAGACAAGCACTCTACCCCTGAGCCACCTTCCCAGTCGTAAATCAAGTTTGTTTGTTTGTTTGTTTGTTTGGGGGAGGGTCCGGTCATGGGGTCTGGACTCTGGGCCTGGGTGCTGTCCCTCAGCTCTTCAGCTCAAAGCTAGTGCTCTACCACTTGAGCCACAGCACCACTTCTGGCTTTTTTTCTTTTTGCTTATGCGGTGCTGAGGAATCGAACCCAGAACCTCATGCATGCAAGGCAAGCACTCCACCACTAAGCCACCTTCCCAGCCCAATAAATCAAGTTTTATAAATAAAAATATACTAGTCAATGCTCATTTGATGAAAAGAACTATGGATTGAGTTGTTCACTAGAACTTTGAAAAGCTTTCCTTACATGAATATGTTTTCATCACAACTTCCAATTTATTGAGCTGACTTGGATAACAAAGTATACAATATTAATTTCCTTCACTTGGTCTGCTAGCCTGCTATATTACTATGTTGGTAAGCAATACTTTAAAATAGCAGTTCTTCAGTAATATAGAGTTCATGATCTGTGATTATATCAATAATTATAAACTTATAATGTGTAATATATATAACAAATATATTTCACGTTTATAAAAATCTGGGTTTTAAACTCTTGTATTATCAAAACAGAAGATTGAATTAATGAAGTAAAGGAGTATATAACAATTGATTCAAGCACTTTTCAAGTATTCTCTACTTTGTAGTCATTTTCTTTACTTTAGTTTTGTTTGTGTGTGTGTGTGTATGTGTGTGTGTGTGTGTGTGTGTGTGTGTGTGTGTGTGTGTGTGTGTGTGTGTGTGTGTGTGTGTGTGTATCAGTATTAGGGTTTGAACTCAGGGCATTGTAGTCTTGTGCTTAGAGTTGGTGTTCTACCAGTTGAGCCACATGTCCAATTACAGCATTTTCCTGGTTAATCGGTGGTAAGAGTTCTTAAAGATTGGCCTCCATGGGCTGGTTTTGAACTTCAATCCTGTTATACTGAGTAGCTAATGTTACATGCATGAGCTACTGTGCACCTATCTATTATAGTCATACAAACAAAAATACCCATACATTTGTTTTGGCCAAAATGGACATTATTTTGAACAAGAATGCTCCTAATTATTTCATGTTAAATGTTGTGAAAGTGAATTCTTTCCACCTGATAGAGGTTCAGAGGTATTTAACAAAGTAGACAGGTAATGAAATTAATTGATGGTGTTTTATCTTTAAAATGATACTTATTTTCATCTTTCTGTAAGAGCAAAAAATGTTTTTGTTTACCCAGAACTACAATACTCATTTTTTTTGAAGGCATCAGTGCTGAGATTTGTTCTTAGGGCTATGCACTTGCTAGGAATATGCTCTACTATTAAGCTACACTCTTGCTATCCATATAATTAGAAATTTCAAAATAAATAACACCGCAACAGAACTTATAAAATTACACACAAGTTAAACACAAAGGGACTTCTCTTTTTGCCCTTACCCACAAATTTTAGGTAAACAATAAAAAAGAATCTGCTTAGTTTTCTGGCCCAGCCCTAGTCTATAAAAAGCATGACAAAATTTTAAGTGGACGGGTCATAATAATACCTTTATAGAAGTAGTCAGTAGCTTTATAATGGATAAAGATTAATGACATTATAAACTTTATTTCTATTTCATGGAAGCCAAATCATCCTTATTTTGATAATTAAGTAGTGCTATTCCAAATCTTCTGGATGAAAGGTTTTTATCCAAGGTAGTACAATCATTTAGAAGAAATATTTTATAAAGAGAATGCCTGATGACTGAAGCAAATATGCTATTTCATTGGTATTTTCATGTCTAATGTGTGTCTTTAGCATAAAAAATTTCAGGAAGTAACATTGAGTTCACAGCCACAAGTGATATCACATAAGCATAATAGATTTTCGTAAAGAGTCTATACATTATGAATGTAAGTTTTACGTAGCTGACAAAAGTGATTTGTACAGAAATACACCTAAAACTATCTATGTGACATCTATTCAAAAAGCATTATCCACACAAATTTTGGAAGGACCATAGAAAAAAATCAGCCTTTCATGACATAGTAATGTAAAAATCC
The DNA here is from genome assembly GCF_024711535.1 of Dipodomys merriami. Lineage (NCBI taxonomy): Eukaryota > Metazoa > Chordata > Mammalia > Rodentia > Heteromyidae > Dipodomys > Dipodomys merriami. The sequence continues at coordinate 22,693,188 of NW_027202270.1, read as the reverse complement.
ATTATTTTGAAAAAAAAATTGCAGTACTTGACTCTTTTGTAGTTCTAAGAGAAAATATCTCTCCAATTTTCAGGATCATTAAATTTAAAAATGATAAGGAAAGAAAAATCACTAAATATTTTATATTTCTCTTCTAATTGGAATAGAATTGGTGATTACTTTTGCTGTTGAAACATCTTATAGTCCGTTACTTGTATTGGAGTTGCATGCCTATCATTCAATGTATGGGAGTGACTGACTTCAGGTTACAGAAGTGCATGGCTGGATTTGTAGACCAGCAATAATGTACATTGTGGAGAATCTCCATGCTTAAGCATTCAAGCTATTATTCTCAGTTTTGCTTTTCCTGGTCTGTATTTCTCCTTTTTATACATTTTAACCATGTTAGTCTAGCAGCTTATCTATTTTAGCCCTCAATGAACTCCCCTCAAGGTCTGTCTGTTTCTCTCTCTCTTGATTACTCACTGTTTTACTCAGCTCTGTCTCTCTCTCTCTCTGTCTCTCTTTCTCTGTCTCTCTGTCTCTCTGTCTCTCTCTCTCTCTTTTTCACACACACACACACACACACACACACACACACATACACACACACACACACACACACACACATTCTCATTCTATCTTACTCTCTCTCCTGAAATACTGGTATTTAAATTTCTAACCACATGATTGTTGGGCAAGCTCCCTACCAATTAAGTCACCCTCTTAGACCTATTTGTGTTTGTTTGTTTTTTCAGATAAGGTCTCCTAGTTTCACCCCAGCTTGCCTCAAACTGTGATCCTCCTATTGTCATTTCCCTAGCTAGGATTACAGATGTTTGATTTTTGATGAGGGTTTTCCTAGTTTGTATCTGGACAGCTTTGAACTTGGACCCTTCTCTGGCTATTTTCCAAGTAGTAGAAACCATGCCCAGTCCTCAGTAGTCATTAAATTAATTTATGAATTAATGTAAGCATTAGAAAAAGGAGAAAAAATAGCCTGTGTATTACAATTCATTCAGCAATCACGAATTCTAATGTACAGAAATTAATTGTTTTAGTGTCTAATCTGCTGATTTATTGGCAAGATTATAGATTTATAATTAAAAATATTTTAAGCTATTTATGCTTTTCTTCAATTACATTATTATTAGTAATTTTCATTAAAATGACATTTATTTTATTTCAGTTTAAAATTACATTTTAAACTCAGGCAAGGCATGAAATAATACTGTGTATGATATTTACAGTATTTTCCTAATAAAAACTGACCCGAAGAACAAGTTAATAGACATTTACCCTCAAACAGAAATTATGAAGCCAACCACAAAGCAATTCCACAATTTTTAAAATATTACATTCATGCCACAAAGACCTGTAAAATCACAGCATATAATTTAACAACATTTTGTTCTTGTCTCTGCTGTAGTTTGTAATCTGTGAAACACAGTGTTTAAAAGGACCTAAGGCCAGAATTCTATACTTTACCTATTCAGTCCCTTACTCAAACAAAATCAGCAGAAAATGGTTGCTGTCAAGTCGAATATATTTGCCTTGATTGGAAACTTTGAAAATGCTACAAATGGAAACTTACTAGATAGAGTTGTATACACTAAAAAGGGAATGTAACCAAATTTATAAAACGTACATTGTTGATTTTAAGGAAGTACTGGGCCGCCCAGTTAAAACCAGAGATATTTCAACACCTCTGGGTCATCAGCACACACGCATCCTGTGTTCACTCCCTCAGAAGGAGCTGCTCTGTCCACACTAAACTCAGGCCCCAGCTTCTCGTACCAGGCAGCCTCCCAAAGGTAAACACTCAGGAGTGTCCTGAGCTGTAAAGTGATGCCTAATACAAGGCATTTTTGAGAAGCAGAACTTAAAAAAAAAAAAGAAAGAAAGAAGAAAAAGAAAAAGAAAGTGACTCTTTCATTCTGCCGTCTCAATTAGAAATTCTCCTCATACTAGCTCCTATTTCTGAGGACATCCACACAGAGAAGCCAGTTGTTCCCAGGTCTTAAAATAGCACCGATTGAACATTTAACCTTTCTACTGCCCAGTCAGACTCTAATTACTATTTTATGTTAAGCACGCACACACAACACACACAGACTGAGCAGTCTGCATTTCTTATCCTGGAACAGAACACAGATGAAAAGGAAACTTGATGCATTTTTGAAAGTCAAAATCTAGAGGAAGAAAAAAAGGTATTTTGCAGGTATTTAAGTGAATTATGTCAGATTACTCAGACTCTAGCATTTTTCTATTAAAAATCTGGTCTTTCATAGTCACTCTATTTTAAGCAATTACCCTTTAGAAGTTTAGTGGCTTTTTAATTCATGATGTGGGATAATTATATTTTCTAATTCTAGTTTTATATTTAGCAGCTTACTAAGGCTCTCAGAGGACATGAACTTTTAGGACACTTAGAATAACTGTCTCCTCAAGACTTGTCACATGTCCACTATTTATAAGTAACCACTGTATTTACTAGATACGAACAATGTCCACTCTCAGAAATAGAAATACTCATTTACTGAGGTTTAAGAAAACAGGGTGTGCTACATGAGATGGCCCTTTGTTTTCCTGAGGAATATTTTCAGGGCTGTTGTTTCCTTTACCTCAGTGATTTATACTATGCCTTCAAAAATATTTCCAAGCCAACCTCTCAATCTGAACTGGAGGGACTAAACACTGAGGGTACTACTCTTTACATTTAACATGGTCAAATTTATCTTATTTGCTGTGTCTGGGGACTAGAGTTGTTTTAAATTAGTAGATTGGAATGTTCTTATGTTGAACTAAGTTTGTATTTATTTCTTAATTTTGTCCCCATCAGTTAGTAGACAGTGATCATGAATGATATTGTAAAAGCCAGTAGTTGAGTGCCTTCCTTCTGTATTTATTTATTTATTCATGCTAATCCTATAGCCTTGGGTAAGTCACTTAGGCGTTCTGAACCCCATTTTCTTTCCTTACAATGGCTTTGATTTTGTTTTCAAATAGAGATGACATTCAATGACTAGGTATTTTAATGTGACACAGAAAAGAATGTCCAGTAAGTCAGGGCACCAGGTCCCTGCTGAAGTGTGACATGTGCGTGGACTCTGTGTACAGGTGCCGATCCTGGCGGGGACACACAGTGCCCTGCTGTCACAGCCCTCCCAGGTAACCTGAAGGAGTGTTCCAACTGTCCCTCTCTGGTCATTCTCCACCTGGGGAACTCCCCATCCAATGACTAGTGGAGGACAACACATCACCATTACCGCACCACATTCACATCCGACTCTATTTCTAGCTGCCATCCGCAATGACTGCCCACATCACCCTCTCAGAGATCCAGGCACTGCCCATGGCTGGGACATTCATTACTATGTGGCATATCTGTCAGTTTGACAATTGTCAAAAGAAGTTGACAACATACATTTTCCCCTGTATTTTCTATCTGTGATATTAAAACTCCAGGTGATGCTGGCACTCCATGTATCAAAGAGGCTGTGTTCCTGGGCATTATTTGTAAAACAGATGAAATGGGACCTGTTGCTTTTATGTCAGCAGAGTTCTTGATTGTATTTTCTTCTCTGTACAGAAATGCAACCATTTGGGAGGCTCGAATAGGCACTGAGTATTTGGCACTGTGAGAAATTATATTCTTTATTTTTTGTTATGTTTGATGATGATTTTTTTCTAACGTTTTAGGATTCTCTACAAATATATTGCTGCAGTTTGAGCTCTTCAATTAGAAAGTCTTAGAACTTTTCTAATTCATAAAACTGAGAACTCCTTCATCTTTCCTTTACTTGTTTGTGTGTATGGCTTAAATATGCAATATCTTCATTGAATCATCTATGCTTGTTCATGCACCACTTGCATTTCTGTGCTCCTACAATTACTGTACAAAATGCAAACAACAAATTTTGTGTCAAAATATAAATAACACTTCTAATGCAAACTTACAATGGTATTTTCAAAGCAGTTTACAAAAACACTTTACAGAAAACTTTGTCAAACTTTAAATAAATAAAACAATAAAACACTATTTCTATTTTCTGTCATAGAGTAACATTTCTCTATTTCATAATACATAGTATTATAAAAAATATTTGTTGGCAACAAATAACTAAAAAGCATGAAATTTATAAGAAAAATAATTTGAATATAATACCATTTTACACTAAAGATTTATTTATATGCATATATGAAAAAAGCAATAAAAAGAAATTATCTTTCTACAATGTGTTTGTTCTTATTCTTATTTGATGCTGCAAAACATTTTGTACAAATGTGGTGAATTAAATTGAAATGCAGATTATCTGTGTAATAAAGCCTAAAAAGGAGTAATTCTCCTTCTGTAATAACTGAATATTTTTATAGTATAAAATCATAACATTATATAGTCAGATACTTTAATCTTTAGTAATATGAAAGCAAGAAATAAAAATAACAGAGGTAAAACTATTTATACACAATCCAAAGGGAATCATTTTATTATTTAAAAAGTACCTCAGCTACTTCTTTAGAAAATAAACAATATACTCACTTAACCAAACTGTTTATCTTTGTAACCTCAACTCATACACCAGACCTCAGTTTAATGTGTTGAAATATAATAAGTTTTGTGAACTTTCTTTGTCACTAACTCATATATAACTTCCTTGTCTTATTTTGTGTTTTTTCACTGTCAATTGAAATAATTTAAAATAGCTCATATCTATACAAAACCACAACCCCCCATCCACTTGTTCCTCAAATTTTTGAACATTAAATTTCACTAATATTTCAGAAATAATTGCTGTATTATATTGAAGTACTGAGTATCAGATCTAGGTCTTCATGTACCACATGCAAACACCCTACCCTTGAGCTCCAGTCACAGCTCTTGTGATCCGCATCAATAATTAATCATAATAGAAGTTGGGGAAAATTACATTAGTTTAGAAACTGATAATTAAGCCAGGTGCTGGTGGCTCATGCCTATAATCCTAGCTACTCAGGAGGCTGATATCTGAGGATCGAGGTTCAAAGCCAGCTGGGACAGGAAAGTCTATGAAACTCTTATCTCCAATAAACTGCCAGAAAACCAGAAGTGGCACTATGGCTCAAGTGGTGGAGTGCTAGCCTTGACCTGAAGAGCTGAGGGACAACGCTCAGGTCAGAATTCAAGCCCCATGACTAATTCCCCCCCTCCAAAAAAAAAGTTTGATACCAATTAATCAAACTTGATCAACTTGACTTAATCACTGAACGTTGGAAACAGGTAACCAAACCAAGTTCAATAAGTAAGTTGTAGAAAAACTTCCCTCTCAGATAAATTAACGAGAGCCATAATAATAAAATTGAAATTCTATTTCTTTTAGTGTGTGAAACTATGACTCTTTCCAAATTCTTTCTGTGCCTTAATAAGCAATGAAAATTTATAAATATGTTTTATATTGGAATAATTCTTTAAAAAATATGTAGGATCTGGACACCAGTGGTACATTCCTGTAATCCTAGCTACTCAGCAGGCTGAGAACTGAGGATCTTGGTACAAAGCCAACTCTGTCAGGAGAGTCTGTGAGGCTCTTATTTCCTATTAGCCACTGAAAATCTGGAAATGGAGGTGTGACTCAAGTGGTAGAGTGCTAGCTTTGAGCAAAAAGTGCTTCAGGTTAGTTCCCAGGCCCTGAGTTTGAGCCCAAGGACCAGCACAAACAACCAAAACAAACAAACAAACAAACAAATTAAAAAAAGAAAGAAACAAGTAAGTTATTGCTCAAGACTAGTGGTCTGCCACTTGAACCACTTCTGGCTATTTTTGTGATTAATTGGACATAAGAGTCTCAGGATTTTCCCGTGTGGGTTGGCTTTCAACCACAATCCTCAGATCTCACTCTCCTGAGTAGCTAGGGTTATAGGTATGAGGCACTGGTGCCCAGCAACTGTTTTCTTAAAAACAAAAACAAAAAAATGAACAAAGAGCATAACCTTTAGTCATCTTGTGAACATTGATTTTATCTATTTCCTCAAAAACATATTGAAGAGATTTGCATAGTTTTGCTCTGTTGCACTGATTATATTAAATGATATAAGCGAAATCCACTCCTATTAAAACTCCATCTTCTCAGCTGCATGAATGACCAAGCTCAACAAAAAGCAACCTAACTATAACAATATGCCAGGCACATGTTCCTACATACTCCATTCAAATCTCAAACACAGTTTAAATTGGTGAAACTGAAAACTAGTTGGAAGAACAAAGTGACAACACATCAAATTATTAGCTAAGTATAGGGTTATAGAAGGATGTTTTGAAAAGAAAATTGACTATTTAAAGATAAAAGAACATCAGGGTCAGTCATTAATGTCAAAGGCAAACAAATACCATTCCGTGGGCCTCTGATAATATGAGCTAATAGTAGAGTTTAGCTGGAGCCAGGCTAAAGCAGGTGCATGTTAGCAGCTGCCAAGGCAACATGCAAACACATATTCACACAGACATGCCTACAGAGCAAAATATAAACCAGCTCTCTTGAAATGTAGAAGACCAAAACCTGTAAGAGAGAAACCTCAAAAAGTAATGAGCCCATATAAATGCTTAAACACTAGCTCTCCATCACTTTGTGATTGTTTAATTCAAAGCCATCCAAGATTTTAAAGCAGACATGGGCATATATTCAGGCTGAAATTTGAAACAAAAAAAATTGATTTCCAAGGTTCTCAGCAGCCATTGGACTTGTAACAATGTATTTAAGTTTTTTGTGCCTCAGTTTCCTCATACTATAAAATATAATAGAATTTATCACAAAGGCTTGCTACTAGAATTATGATGAATACATATAAAACACTCATCAAAGTACCTGGCCCATAGTCAGTCAGCTAAATTACTATCAACTATTACATGATTGCTATTTTCCATAGTGTAATTGAAGAAATAAGAAAGAAAACTGTAAACTGTTTTATTTGAAATCTTTGTTAAATTCACAAAAGGTCATTTTTTTCTATTTGTTTTCCAAGAAATTACTATATTTATTTTACAAGAGTTTTAGATAACACCAAACAAGGTAGTTAGTAATTTCAATCTAGAATCCATACTAAAAAGAGAGACAGAGTTTCTGATCCTGCTTTTTCTATGTCAGAGGAAAGGTCTGACCAACAGGAAGTAATTACACGTAGTCAAAAGTATCATAAATAAACAACTAATATTTAGAAAAATATGGGCAATGTTAAGTTAGATAAGAGTAAAAAAGACATCAGATTTGGGAGGTTGGTTTTGTTAGTTGTAAAACTAGTAAGTAAGAATCATGGACTCAGGAAAATACTCTATATAACTGAAGGAATAGCTAAACTAAATTTAACTTAACATCCCAGGCTTGAACTCAGGGCCTGTTCGCTGTCCCTGAGCGCTGTTGCTAGTTGTCTACCACCGGAGCCACAGCTCCACTTCTGGCTTTTTGGTGATTAATTGGAGATAAGAGTCTCATGAACTTTCCTACCCAGGTTAGCTTTAAATTGCAAACCTCAAATCTCAGCCTCCTCAGTAGCTAGGATTATAGGAGTCAGCCTCTGACCAGCTTTATTGTCATTTTTGTTGCTGTAACAAAATATCACAAACTACTATAAAGTCAATGGCTTAAAACTGTCATTAACATTCTGTCTTAAAATTCTGGAGGTCGCATGTCTAAAATATGCTTCATTTGGAATAATCTCCAGATGGCAGGAGGGCTACTTTCCCCAACAGGGTTTGAAGGAGAATCTGTGCACTTTTGCTTTCTTTTCTTTCCTCTTTTCTCTCCTCTTTTCTTTCCTCTTTTCCTTCCTTCCTTTCCTCTCTCTCTCTCTCTCTCTCTCTCTCTCTCTCTCTCTCTCTCTCTCTCTCTCTCTCTCTCTCTTTCTTTCTTTCTTTCTTTCTTTCTTTCATTTTCTTTCTTTCTAACTTTTTAAGGATGTGAGCTGGATGTGTGGCTTAAGTGGTAGTAAAATTGCATAGCAAATCAATGCCTTCCATTCAAAACCAAGTACTACCAAAAAACAAAAAACCACCAAAACTGAACTAAAGGCTATCTGGATTTCTTGGCTCATGGCCACTTGCCCCATCTTCTAATTCAGCACAAGCATTCAGATCCCTCTCCTCAATCAGCTCTCTCTCCTTGTCTATGTGTCTAAGGATCCGCATGAATTTTTGAGCCCATCCAGATGGTCCACATTAATCTGCCTGTTGCAAAGTCAGCTGATTAGCAATTTCAATTCTAACTTCAGATCCCCTTTGGCATGTCACCTACTACAGACTGTAAGGATTGAGAAGATGCCACAAAGAGACATTGTTCTAACAACCACCCATCTCTTAACTGGTCATTTCAAAGCAACTGCCACATTCGTAGCCTTTAATCTTTGAGAGTGTTTTCAATATGAATGCATATACTTAAAAGTGATGATGTACATGTATTTTACAAAGAGTAATAAGAGCGAGGTAAAAGGGAATGTGTACATGTGCTACTTTGTATTCAAGGCTCAGGGTCAGAGAAAATCTCTTTGAAAAGCAATTTGATGGTGTTTGAAAAGCAATTTGGAGGAAGAGAAAAACTGAAAACAGATTGGGAGAACAATTTCAGGCAAAGGAACTCAAAGACACCTAAGGAAAAGGGATGCTTGATGTACCTGGGGAACAGTTGAGAGAGATAGGAAAAGAGTGGTTAAAATGAAAAGGTAGGAGTGAGGGAGAGAGAGGAAAGAAGGGGAGAGGGAGGGAGAGGAAGAGAGCAGCAAGGGAGGAAATGAGGGAGGGAACAGGGAAGGAATAATGGAGGAAGGGAGGGAGAGGGAGAGAGAGAGGGGGTCAGGGACTAGAATAGAGGCCTTGTGAGTTACTGAACTGCAAAGATGAAAGAATAATTACAAAAAAGATCATCATTGTTTGAAAAGCAGCACTGTAGTTTCTGTGTGTAGAAGACTGTCAGAACAAGGTTGGAAGTAGGAAGAATTGTATGGTTCATTTCCGTAGACAATAGTGGAAACATAGGAAATAAGGAGATATTTAGAACTGGATGGTAAACATTTACCTATGGCAATGATTTAAAGTAAGTGGGGATGGGGAGGGAAAGAATCCTTGACAACACTAAGATTTTTACCATGAATAATTGGAAGGAAATAGGTCACTTTCAGACAAATGGAGCAAGCTATGGGGAAAACATGTTTAGATGGAAAATATCAAGAGCTCCATTTTTGGACATGCTAAATTTACAGACACATTTGGGATTTTGCTGTCAGACAGTAATAGATACCTAACAATATAAATCTGCTTCAATTGTAATAAATGACCTCTGGAATCCTTAGCCTCTCTCGAATCTACACATGGCACCATGACTTAGTTATGACTGCTGGAGTGTAAAATAGTGTGCTATATGTTTCAGAGTATATCCTTATAAAGTTATGTGTTCTTCTGTCCTTTACTCCATTCCTCCTAATAAATGTCCAAGAGAGCAAAGGTCTCCTAACAACCTTGATCAAGTACAAAAGAGGGATTAACTGATAAATTGCTTAGGTCAATATATTTTGGACTTTCTTTATAGGAGCCTAACTTGTGGTTTTGCAAAACATACCATCTAAAACAAAGGTAATGACTGTGCAACTGAATCTTCTATGAGTCTTATCCAGAACAGTCAAGTGATATGGAGAATTCTCAGGATGTAGATGGTATTTGACAGCAAGGGAATGGATGAACTACTCAGGTATATGACTTTTCTCATGGCAGGAAATAATTTTCTTTACATCCATAGGGAAAATTTCAACTGTGATAAAATGAAATAACATGGTTTTTTACTTTGACATTTTCCCCTTTAATTGCCACTCCTCAAACCCATACCAGTGAGAATATAAAAGTATCTCCAATTTCATCAATACAAGTTTATTCCAGAGTAGGAATTTGTTTTGTTTTGTTTTTACCTTAGAAGAAGATCAAGTAATTTCACCTTACTATTCTAGAACTCATAAAACCATATAACTCTCCATGATTGCACACAGTTGAACACACACACACACACACACACACACACACACACACACACACACACACACACACACACACACAATCTACTTGACACTGATAAACATTTGAGTTTGAAAGTACAAGCCCAAAATATATCTTCTAGGAAGAACTGTATCCTTAAGGTAAAAGTTATAGAGCAAGTCATATCTTAAGAAGTTAATTTGTGCACATAAGTCACTCGAACTTCACAAGGAAGAGGATAGCCTAAATCCATCACATTTCTCTCCAACACAGCAAATTTCTAAGTGTTTCAATTTCTTTTTCTAAGGGATAGGGCAATTAGTCTGCCAAGGGCTATTTGAATACTTATAATATTATTTGTGGGCCTAGATTTATTGAATTTCCTTTTGGAAAAATGATCCTAGATTTATGAAATTTTGAGTCTTGTTTCCAGGTTCCCTAGGTAGTAGGGCCTGACCAAATGACTTCAAATGCCTTAAATGTCCTCCTGGCCCTAGGTTCTCTAATCCTGCCAGTATAATAGCAAGAAGACATAGATTATCCCAAGATTGGCTTTTAGGACTCATACTGTGAAAATCTCAACAGATCAGGGAGGATTAAGCACAACTTGGCTATTGGTGACTGCTGGCATAAACAATTAACATCATGGTTACCAGGATACTTCATTTTAGCACTTACATTATGCAACTAGACAATTTTCCTCATACCAAAGTCTCTTTTGCAATCCTTATACTTTGGGACTACAAACAGTGGATGACATTAGTTGCCTTTCTTCCTCTGGCAAAGCACTCCAGAAGGAAGAACTATTAAATAGATTTTCTCATTATTATTCTTGGGATTTCAAATCTATCGAGGAATATTGGCTCACAAAACCTGATTTAATAAAGACCTTCAATAATCCACTGTGGGGGAAAAATCTATATAATTAAATAACATCACAGATGTAGCGTCTTGTATATCAATGTGTGTATTCCAAATGTATATGAATAAGTTTTATTGAGCCATGAATCTGAACACCAACAGAATCAGGTTGTTCCCAGATTCACCCAGCATTTTATGAAACCTATTATTCTTATCTGACATTATTGCAGTATAACAGACCATAGTGACATTTGATTACATTCCGTTTTATTATTGCTTTGTACCAAATTGTTCTCACCCATAAGTGATAAAAATGCAGAAGCAATTACAGTACAAACAGGAATGCATCAATTCCTTTCTTTGTGTTCTGAGTGTCCAGAAGTATTTGAGCAGCATATAACCAGTCTCTTTATTTAGTGTCTTGAAACAACTACATCCCAAGTAGAAAATCAATATATTTAACAAGCTAGATAAGAGTACATTTTTAAGATAAACAAAGATATGTATTTTAATTGTTAGAAGTTCTTATGTAACTTAATGATTACCAAAAATATATAATGAAAAATATAAAATGATGGCAAATATAGCTCATTAAATATTGTAATAAAATATTACAACTCAGAATGCTCAGGTATTCTTAATTTATAATGACATTATGCAATGTATTTAGAAATGAGAGATGTTCTATACATTAAATATCCACAGTTATTTGAAAAGCATATATTTCTCATCATCCATTGTTTTGTGTGTGGTGGTACTAAGGTTTCAACTCAAAGTCTGTACTTGCTAAGTGCTCTACTGCTTGAGTCATACCTCCAGATCTTCATAGTAATGAAGAAATGCAACAATATCAGTTGGATTAATGTGTTTTTAATGTACAGGTGCTGAAATTTGAAGTCAAGGCCTTGAGATTCTTTCACTAGGTTTTTTTACTTAAAGTTGGCACTGGACTATTTGAGCCACACTTGGACATTTAGCTTTTGGCTGGTTAATTAGAGATAAGAGTTTTGCAAACTTTTCTGCTGTCTACCATTGAACCAGGATCCTCAGATCCCAGCCTGCTAAGTATTGAGGACTATAAATGAGCCACCAGCACCCAGCAGATTTGCCTAAACCTTTTAACTTTCTCATTTTTCTGAGCATTATCATTATTCTGATTTTATATGTATTAGCCTGTGTGTTTTTGCATTTGTCTATATTCTATACACTTTTTTTTCCCTTTTTGTCCCTCTCCTGAGGCTCTCAAGAGCCTAAGAACTGTCCCAAGGTCTCTTTGTGTTCAAGACTAGCACTTTATCACTTGAGCAGCGGTGCCATTACTGGATCAATATACTTTTTAATTCAAATACTGTATACAAAAAGAAAATCAAGAAATCCAACTCTAACTTCTAATCAAGCTAATCAATAAGTTTCCCAGTTTGACAGTCTTTCTATATATATTAGCAACTGCATGTGGTCATATTTTAAGATGGTTTTCTTCCAGTTTGATTTTGTTCTGCTTCTCTGTAAAGTTGTGACAATTTTACCCTGCTCAAAACATGGCACTATTATATTTTATTATTCTGTTAAAATCAGTTCCCATTGTCTAGATGTTACCAGCATTGAACTTCTGTAACTAAAATGAGTTTAAATTTATTTCATAAGGGAACAATAAGTTTATATTATCACATCTCTTATCCTTCTCTAGGAAAATTCTTCCTGAAAATAATGTGACTGTATTCTTTTTTTTATACTTGAGAAAACAAAATGATGCCAACAAAATTGAATTATTTCTTGGTAATAACCATCATCCCTGTTTGGGAACATCATAGCCTGTAGCAGAAATGTTTATGAGAACAAAATACAATTTATTATATTTATAGATTTCAAACTATCCATTTTCAGTGGGAAATGTCTCTGTAATTTACAGAGGTGAGGTATATTTGCAGTTGTTTGTTATTCATAAGCATTTGATAATGTATAGAGGCTAAAATTGAAATTAATTTGAAGAACCTATATACATGTTACTTTGTTAATATCTTTCATTGTCTGAAAGAATGGAAGTAGTCACATGGCCATTATTCATGATTTAGTATGTCAAGATTTTGTTAAATATTCTTGAATATCAGTATTTTTTTAGTGACTCATAGAAACCAATGTAAAAACTCAAATTTATAAATAATGTAGGAAACAAACCTAAATGGTAAAGCAAATAAGAAACTAAGTAGGAAAAGACAATGTTAAATATCCTTTGAATGTCATTCTTAATTCTGCCTCTACAAAATTGATATCCAGTGTGATCTCATAAAAATATCTTGAGGAATGCATATTAAAATATATGTAAAATAATAAATATATGAGATTGGGGAGCAATTGACACATATTTTCCAAAAAATAACTAATGCGACAAAATTTGCATGGTATAAAGAAAACTGTAGCAAATCGTTAATTCCTACAATTAGCAATTTGTTGTAGGGTCTTTCATATATGAGCCTTTCTTCTCTCATTCAAAATGAGGGAATTTATCAGGATGACAACTGGCTCAGGTCTAAGAGTGTTTCTTAGAAAATGAAATCAACAGATTTTACTTTGATATTAGATATATAAAGTTAGAACATATAAAGTTAGAACATTGGGAAATAGGAATAGCCCAAACAATATGAAAATGATAGATGTAGCAAAGTAAGATATAAAAAAGGAAAATGAAAGTCACAAAAATAAATGGAAAAATAAGGAAACAAAGTGAAAGAGTCAAGACCAAGAAATATAATCTAATAGATAAATACAAAAGACAACGGGATATTAAAAGTCTTAAAACTATATTAATAGAGCTTACAGGCCAAGTAGAAACATTAATAATGAAAGAGAAAACAATGAATATGCTTGAGACTGAATCACAATAGAAACAATGTCTTTTTTTTCCCACTAGTGTATTTTAAGTGAACAAAAAGTTCATTGTGTTATTTCCAGATATTCATGTAATGTACTTCGATCAAATTTACCATTGCTTGTATGTCTTATTAATTCTTTCCTCCTTTTAAAAATACTTAATGGTTTTTATTGTTGCACTTTCATGATGCAACTGGAAATAATTTTTCTTTGATATTCTAATATCTATGCCAATTTGGACTTGAACAATCATTATGAGTTATATGTCTCATTATATTGATGAATAATTAAAGATGGCCAACATTCGAACTTGTCCATATGACTTGTCTTTAATTTATATGTGAAGTTTTTTTTGATGACTTGTAAGAATTCATAACATTTGTAACAGAACGACATTCAGAAACAGAAACAAGTATACTTCTCATTATTGAGAAAGCTTTAAGCAAATAATTAAAGAGATGGGTGGAAGACTAAATGTAGGTTAAGAAGTTAATGAATATATAGTGCAATGAAAAATAAAAGTACATTGTTAAAATACATATGTGTATATATACATATATATTCTTTCAGGGTAACATACATTTTCTATAAATATATCCTAAGTAATATGATAGTTTGAAACAAAAATCTGGAGAGGCAATAAATGGGAACCTTTCCATTTAGAGAACCAACAAAGAAATCATTTTAGAGAGAAAATGAGACTCCAAGATTTCATAACTAGGAAAAATGTAAAGTAAATGATACTTTTTTATGGCACTAACTTGATGGCTCTTTGGAAATCAAAGAGTAAACAGCAGATGAATAGAAGGTAATTCTGGGCTTTAACTTGGAAGAAAGTAGTAATTTAAAACTAGAGGGAATTAAGATAGAGACAATATAGCAAATGAAAAGGCTTCAGGGATCAGATAAATCAATTTTTCTTCTTGTATTTAGTTCCTTAAGTTAGTGTTTTTTGTTTTATAAAAGTAAATTGTCTTATTGTAGGAATAATAAAAATACTATTAAGCTCAAATATTAGTGAAAAATAGGCAAGAAATTATATATTAAAACTTTTAATGCTGGGCACTGGTGGCTCTTTCCTGAAACCCTATTACTCATGAGGCTGAGATCTGAGGACCATGGTTTGAAGCCAGAGGGGGCAGAAAAGTCCGTGAACTCCTATGTCTAGTTAACCAGCAAAAAGCCTAAAGTGGAGAATTGATAAAGTGGCAGCATTAAGTAAAAAAGCCAAGCAAGAGTAAAGGCCCTAAATTCAAGCACCAGTAGTGGTACAAAAATAAAATAAAACAATACATTAAAAAAGTTTACAGTATACAAATACCTATCCGTATCCATGCATAATAATTCACATTGTCTTAGGTATTTGTTTTCCAGCAGAGTCTCATCTATAAAATCTTTTATGCCACAGATCAAAGATCTTTATCCTGATTGCAACATATCAAAAGTTTCAAGTCGGGAGAGTCATTTATATAAAGTTTGGCTGTATTCTATAGATTTTGAGAAATATGTTTCATATGATTTGATAGGATTGCATATTTCATTTTTGCAGTGGTCACTAGTTATTTTTATCTCCCACATATTTCCTAAACATAGAAGAAGGTTCCATGTCTTTGAAGTTAAACTTGGCAAATTTCAACTTCTAGTGAAACATAACAGAGATATACTATTTTAAGGAAGAACTACTCGTCCGGGATTCACAGTTCTTATTCACCTGTGCTTGGGCCAGTAATATTCAGACAGTGAAAAATCTTTCATTTTGCTTCCTTGAGAAAGGTCAAATGTGGATGAAGCTTTTCACTGATCCTTCTTAGTATTTAGAAATTTTGAGCTGGTATCTGGCTCACTGGTAGAGTACCTGACCAGCAAGGGGAGGCTCTGAGCTCAAACCCCAATAGAAAGGAAAGAAAAAGGGAGAAGGGAAAGGGGAAAAGGGAAGGAAGGAAGGAAAGAAAAGATGGAAGGAAGGAAGGAAGGAAGGAAGGAAGGAAGGAAGGAAGGAAGGAAGGAAGGAAGGAAGGAAGGAAGGAACAGGGAGGGAGGGAGGGAGGGAGGAAGGGAGGGAAGGGAAAATGGAGGGGGAAAGGAAAAGAAAGGTCTTCAGTCACTGAGTTTGATGCTTCCACAACATAGTTTAGCTGTGTTAATTGATCCACTTGCTAACTGTTGTGATTTATTTCCTTAGATGAGTTCTAGACTTGACAAAGTTTTCTGTGTATGGTTATTATCCTTTACTCCATGGAGACTTACCTTACTTAGTCCCCAATTTCTTCCAAAGATGTCTCCAATCATGACTCAACAAGAAGGAAGAGATTTAGCTGATTTTGTGAATTGTTGCATCTAAGAATTTTTTTATGGTAATTTCGAAAGTAATATATTTCACACTTTGTCTAGAGTGGAGAATACAAAATTTCTCTCTAGATTTCTAAGGTCAAACCAATAAAGAGAAAAGGTTTACTTTGAAATCATCTAGCTAATATAATCATCCCTGGTGAGTTTTTCTGGATGACCTACCTAAAACTACCTTCCTTTAATGAAGAGAAAATGAAATAAATCCCTTATTTCTGCTTTCCCAGGTAATTTATCTTCCATTCCCACTCTCCAAAGTACAGACTGCAAAGATAAACACTTCACAACACTTTCACCATTCAAATATTCTTAGAATCATGGAAGGGTGAAGTGCATATTCTGAAGCTCAGAATACTGAAGAGATTGGAAACTTGAATCAATCAATCAATTAGCAGGTGGCTTAGCCTCCACATTTACAGATGGTCTTTATATATATTTTTTTAAAAATGAAGGAAGGAAGATAGGAAGGAAGGGAGGGAGGGAGGGAAAGAGGAAGGGAGAGAGAAAGGAAAGGAAAGAAAGAAAGAAAGAGAGAAAGAAATTAAAGAAAGAAAGAAAAGAAACTAAAAAAGTGTGTGACCCAAAAGATTCCAATGTTTCAATGAGTTTTAAAAAAGATATATATTAGCTGGGTGCTGGTGGCTCATGCCTGTAATCCTAGGTACTCAGGAGGCTGGGATCTGAAGATCGTGGTTCTGAGCTAGTCTTGTTTCCAATTAATCACCAGGAAACCTGAAGTGGTGCTGTGGTTCAAGTGGTAAAGTGCTTGCCTTGAGCTGAAGAGCTCAGGGACAGCACCCAGGCCCAGAGTTCAAACCCCATGACAGAAAAAAAAATGTGTGTGTGTGTGTGTGTGTGTGTGTGTGTGTGCGCGCGCGCGCGCTACAGTGGCACTAAATAAGTTACTAATTTAGTTTAAATACATTTTTTAACCTTAAAATTGTTAACTTTATTTTTTATTATTTTTAGTGTACAAAGGAATTTCAACTCAAAGTGCCCACTTACGTATTTAAAGAATCTTTATTCGTGTCATTCCTTCCCTCACACTCCCTTCCCATTCCATTTAGCCCATTGCTCCACATCTCCTCAAGCTTCCGAGTGCTATTTTCAGGTAGGTCCATTGAGTATTATAGACTATATTTACCCACCATTCCTCTCTCCATTCAGCAGCCCCTTCCCCCTATACTTCACCACTCACACAAGACATGTGACAACTCCCTAAAATTCATATTGTTAAAATGTTAATTGTTCAAAATTGTTACATCATGTGAACCCAACCTTGTCTCTACCATAATTTAGACAGTTTGATTATATGTATACATGTTTTTTCTTATATGTTTTTATTTATACATATTTTATATGTTTATATTTTAGGTCTAATTTTCAGAACAGAACAGAAAACATGTGCCCTTTGTCTCTTGAGCCTGAATTATTTACTCCATTCAACCTATTTTTTTCCAAGTCTATTTCTGTACAAGTGCTGCAAAATTAATCTTCCTGTAGATGAATAAAATTCCAGGACACACACACACACACACACACACACACACACACACACACACACACACACACACACACATTTACATTTCAATCCATTAGTCAATGGTAGAGTATCTGGGCTGTTTCCATATATGGGTGTGAAGGTGCCATTGTTGTCTTCTGACTTTTAATCCTTTGCATAAATGCCAAACAGTGGTATCACTGGATTATTAGGGTAATTCTAGTTTTCATTTTATAAGCAATGTCCACACTGACTCCCATAGTGTCTGCACTAATTCAGATTCCCATCAACATTTTCCCCTTCCCTGCATCCTAACCAGCATGTATGATTGTTCAGATTCTTTTTCTCATTATCTTTAAGTAGCTGTACAAAGGAGTTGCCACTTTACAAAGCAGTTTATAAATAAAATTCATCTTCATCAATGTTATCCCTTTCAACATTCTAATCCCACTAATTCTTCATGGCATTCTCCTCCTGTTTTCCTCTACATTTGTCTACCCCTTTGTTTCACCCACCCCTTTCAAGTACTCAATTCTTGGTGTTTATTTTGTTGAACTTTAACTTTGCTTTACTAAGGAATTACACTATTTCAATTCTCCCTTGACTCTAGCATTTTTCAGTTAATATATTTGTATACATTTTCAAACCACTCAACCTATAATCTTGATGATAGCCATTCTAACTGGATTGATTTAGAATCTCAATGAGATTTTGATTTGAAGCCAGTGATGTTGATCTTTTAAATGTATTTATTAGCCATTTGTTCTTTTTCTGAGAAATGTCTGTAAATTCCAGTGTTTCTCCTATTCTTTCCTGTAGTAGTTTCAAGATCTCAACTCTTACATTGAGCCTTTATCATGAGAGAAAGATGTTTTTATTTAATATCATTGTATTTATCCTCTCAAGCTCATGAAATGAAAACATTTTAATGGTCACCAACTTCAGGAGAGATTAGTACATTTTTATGTTTTAAATACAAAACCTTTTACTTTCAGATTTTATCAGGCACAATAAAAAGTGATTAGTATTCTAAGTGAGAATTTCTTTATGGTTCTATTTCTACGCATGGTCTGTGATAAACAGATCCCAATACATAGCTGGAATAGGGTTGAAGCAGGCAATTCAACATGTAGACATATTTTCATTTGCAATGAAGAGGAATTCCATGAACTCTGCTAAATCCATTGTTCATAGTCCTAGAAAATAGTACCTATTCTGCAAGATGTTCCTATAAATATACACAATAGTTTATAACTATTAGTCTTTAATCTTTTTGAATTGTACATAAGATATTCCATTTCACTTATGACTTTCCTCCATGTATGTGAGTTTAATAAATCATAGCTTTGTTTCCAGCTTGGTTCTAAATTAATCCACGTGGTAAAAGACAAAAGTCTGGCACAAATCACTATTTTTTTAATGCAATTGGTGTAAGAACTGACATGGAAATGTCATTTGAATTGAAGTCACATTGCAAGAAATTAATTAATAAAGAATATGGTCCAATATATCCAGCCCTGACAAACATGGAAGTCCAGCTTATTTTTTCTGAGCTCTTTTATATTCATTCCTCAAACTGAAAGAACATGAATTCTCCTTCTCATGCCATATAATAGGTTCCAGAGGTTTTACTAAGAATGTCTGTTCATGTAATGACATGCTGCAAGACAGTATATTTTACTCTGAGCCCTTTATTTCCTTCAAATCATGGTCAACTATTGTCATAAAGAATTTTAAAACCTCCAATTCTAGCATAAATGCATTAGCAGTGACTACAGTACTGTGATATGAATTTGTCAATATACTACACAAAACTAATTCTGTATATAGTAAGCACTTTTAAATTGCTTTGCAAACAAAAAGCCAGTAGCCACTATTAGCAAGCTATAGACATGTGGAGGGACTCTGATTTCTGTGACAGTATTTGCGCCATAAAATTGAATTGACTCAAGGCTATGAACTTTCATATGACTGAAGATTTCTGTTGCTTTCTTTTTTTTTATTTTCAAGGTGATACGTGATTGTCATGTACAGATCTCTTTGAACAACAAGGTAATGACACATTACAGTATATATGCTATTGAAAATTTGTAAAGAAAGAATACTTTGAATTTTTAATATTTTAAAATAATCCAATAATACTAAAATAGTAAATTTATATATAACACATGATAATGTACTAAAACGTATTTCAATATAAGTTAACCACAAGATATTAAAAGATAAATACATTTTAAGATAATCAGTAGTTTTTGCTCCTATTAATGATTAGATTAATGTCAAACTATAAAAATTCATCTTGCTACATTTTTGTGCATATTTATTTTTTTCTACAAATATTTCCACTTCTTACCACATATTAAGAGTAATTCTTTTCCTCCTGTCACAACAGAAAATTGTTAGTCTAAGAGTTATTTGTGTCACTAATTTCTTCTACTCACAGGTTTCTTAATTCTATTTCTTTCTTTTCACTAGCCACCTAATAATATCTGTGGAACATAGCCTTTCTTACAGGGTGGCATGATTGTTTCATTTTATACAAGCTGAAGCTTGGCATACTGACCTGAACTGAATAGATAGGTTTCCCAAGAGAATAAGCTGAATGTAAAGAGAGATAAAAGACTCATTCTTGAGGGAATCAGTTCCAATAGGAATAATCTAATCCAATAACACAACGAAACAGATTATACAACTAATGTGTAAGTCTGGAAATAAAGTTAGAAAAACCATGTATCTTTTTCACCAATGTATCCACTCAAAAAATTCACTTGGACAAATGAAGGGGAAAAAAAACCCAACGTAATTGGTCTCTCCAGGCAGATTCTGTAGAAGATACAGAGAGAGGTGACATATGTTTTAGTCTTCATTCTTAATTTTAAAAATTAAATTAATTTAAAGACAAACAAAAACATGAGTTAGGAAAAAAAAGGTTAAGATTAGCAATGTCTCAAACAGGATATTTGTTTCCAGAAAGTGATTGGGCTGGACAAGAGGGAGGTTCTAGGTTACTCTAAATAGGAAGGTCTTTCTGAACCCATAACTTTTGATATTAAAACTGAACAATGCCAGAGAAATATCATAGGTTTGGAAGAAGAAAGAACAGCAATTGACTATCTATTTAATATTCTAATATTCATATTTTACCATCTCTAAACCTAGGGTACATGTTTTATCTTCTGTTATCTGAATGACACCTATCTGTCCTATATATCTGTATTCTTACATGTTGACTTTGATGACATGAGAGAACAATTAATAGCCAATGCCTTTACATTTAAGCAAACAATTCATTAAGCAATATTTGAAGAAGAAATAGGAATTTATAATAGAAAATTATTGCATTAAGATTAAGAAATCAAGCCAGGTGTGTGGCTCATACTAGAATCTCAGGCACTCTAGAGGCAGAGGCAGGACATAATTTTTTTAAAATCGTGCCTAAATTATTCTAATATTTTAAAGCCTCTTAAACTATGTAGGGAAATGTTCTAAGTGACACAAAATAATTGCATTATAATTTTATTCCCAACTTTTTCTATTTAGTAGTGAATAAAACAAATATCCATCTTAACCCTGATAGTGACATTGATATTAAGAAATCGCTCTGCTGTCTCCAAAGCTTTGCTTTGTAGTTTTAGGACAGATATAGTCCCAACATTTACAGAGCTTCACTGTAGTAGGGAAGAGAAATAATGTAAGTGGGTAAATTATATAAATTGGTAATTATGGGATGTGATAATTATTAAGAAGACAACATGAAAGCAATTATGCACTTTGTTTAAGAGCTTATGGGGGATTAGGGTGGGATGGTAAATCTAATTTAGGTTATGGGGATGAGAAAATTGTCAGAGAAAGCTTATCACAGAATATACACTGAAAACTAAGACTTAATGGAAGTTAGTCATACACAGGAAGAGTACTAATAAGTATTTCAAAGAAAGAAAAATAAATGTATGTAAAATAAGGTGCTATTATATTCTGAGAGTGGGAATATATTAAGAAACGGACTAAAAGAGGAAAGAAAGGAGAATTATAGAAGATAAGTTGGTTGATATTGGAGAGTACTGATTCAGAGACAGGCATCATCAACATTATGCTTTAAACAAAGTCACTCTGCTTGTCAAACGTTGTGGATTTCTAGGGGCAAAAGGAAACTGTACGTGCAGTTTGAAGATTTCTTCAACAGGATATGTGAAAGCTAATGATGGCTAAAATTATGATGGTGACAGTGGACATGAGATATAAGTTTAACACATGACAGGATTTGTTGAGATAGGTGCCAGGAAGAAATCAAAGATTTTTCTGAGCTTTCTAACGGAAACCAAGTGTATAAAAATACCAGTTCTTGAAATGGTAAGAACAGATGTACCGGTTGAAAGGTAAAAAATGATATTAGAAACTGAGCTTTGGAATGACTAAAATGGAAACTCTGGATATACACTTGGATTTATGTATGGGTCAGAGGTTCAGGAGATAATGTTGATAATAATAGTGAGGATCTTTTACATTTAAATAAGTTGCCACCATATTTGTGGGTATAGAGATGAAGATGTGCTTGTAACATTTGGTCAGGAAAGAAGAAATTGAAAGCATATAGAATAAGGAGAAGGCAAAAGAGAAAAATCTTCCAGCTAAAGACGGATACATTGTAAATTGGTAATAAGCACATTTTCTATTGAATTTAGCAACATGGAAGTCACTAGGAAAGGAAAATTGTAGAATGTGAGAAAATAAGACAAATGTGACAAAATATGCAGATGACTCAAGAAGCATGCTTGCAAAATAATAGAGAGCCATGTGAAATTCAACAGAATGGGAGATAAACTGCAGATAGGATGCGATACTTAAAGCAAATGGTTCTTAAGGACATCAGAGCACTTAATAGCCCATGGGCTGCCAGGCTAAATAGCAGAAAATGAAAGGGTTCAAGGGAAAGTTAGGAAGTAGCATATAGAGATTCATTCTCCCCTGAGTTTATACAGGTGGGTATAGCTTTCCCAAGGTTGCCTATAATCTAAGTTTAAAATTGATTATTGTTGCTGTTAGGCAAGGTTATTTCAAGTATGCCAGACTGTGACACTGCACATGGCATTCCTATTTCTGGACTCTTATTTAGAAAGAACCTGCTTATATTACTTCTATGGAGTTCATTGGAGACTATATCATCTTGAGGCTGATGACAGAGAGATATTGATACATTCTAGATCGTGACAGATATTTTTAAACCAATCAATTTCAAAGGAAGAGTGAGGCAAATATTGAAGCCCCATAAATTTTAATCAGAAAAATTTATATTGTATTCATTTGTTATGGAGTATAATTTATACATTAAAATGTGGATATCCTATGTAATAATTTTTATATGGAGGGTTTAATTATATTATATGGTTATATTTATAAACCCCCCAAATGGGTGTATATATACATATTTATATACATAACCAACTAGATGAATGTGTTGATTGGCTAGAGATTACATTGGAAAAGTTGAAACAAAACTCATACCTCCTACATAGAAAGGAACAACAACAACAAAAATGCAAAAACCACTATAGATAACATCCTGGGATCTAAGCAGAATTAAATTGGTAGTGTTTCTATCGTCATGGTCACATAGCTAAGTAATGTGTTCAGAGTCATAAACCTGGCATAGCTGACACTCAGTTCTTCTAGTGTGGGGTGGGGGTGAGGGTGAAGAAAAATGAGTAAGGCAGAAAAGGGACAAGGATTATGCACCTGTCTCCCCTCCCATTCCTCCACTTTCCCTCCATGCTATTTTACCTCTTCACAAGTAGCCAACAAGACAAAAATAACAAAGAAAATCAGAACCACTATTTCAAGATGTTTATGTGTTTTAGGAAACATTTTTTTCCAGGAAAATAACAATATCCTAGTTGCTTTAAAATCATAAAATATTGCCACTTAATTACAGAAAACTCAAAGTTGTGAAATATTTCCCTTTCTTCATATCTTAAGTCTCAAAGTCAAAGGCAACCAACCAGATTGTTCAGAAATTCAGGACTACCACTGATAGGAAATACTGTTTAGGAACATTATTCCACTGGGCAAGAAAAAGACATTTACTTTATAAAAATGTACTGCTCAAATGGTATTAGTATTAGTGATATTTTACCCACAAGTAAACCTCTGAAGGATTAATAATTACTTTCATCAAAGTTGTAAACACTGCCAATGCTTCTAAGACTTTTTAAAAGATGGAATAAAATTACATGAACACAAAATAATATTGCTTTATGAAATCACAGTAATAATGCACAGTGGTATTTAGCACTAAGTTCAAAGTGCATTTTAGTATGCACAATGAATAACAAAGGGTAAAGTAGGAAGATATGTCCACTTCATTCTTTTTTTTTAAATAAGTTTTTTTTGTGTGTGTGAAAATACTGTACAGAGGGGTTACAGTTACATGAGCAAGGTAACAAATTACATTTCTTATCAAGCATTGTTGTCTCCTCCTTTGTTTTTCCCCTACCATCCTTTCCCTCCCACCTCCTTAACTGCAGAAAAGGTCAGATAAGATGATGTTAAGTGAAATGAACCCCAAGACAGGGACACAAGTGGTTTTTTTCTTTCTTGCTATTGTTTCTAACTTATTTATAATGTACCATGTGATTTTTTTGTTGCTTTGTATGTCCCTCTCCCATGGTATAATCCCTGTTTTCACTTAATTTGATGTTGGTATAATTTGGGGAGGAGAAGGGAAAAAAACAAATTGTTTAAATAGGTTGACCCATTCTTTTTTGTTATTGTTGTTCCCATGTATTCTTTTCAAGGTAATGCAGAATAAACTTATTTTTAATTGGAAGGATCGATCTTGTCATATCCTGCAGTTTACCTTAAGCTCTATTGCGCTAGCCCCAATTAAGTGGAACCAGATAAAACTGAAATGCAGCATGAAGGAATTTCAAGCTTCACAGCCAGCTGAAAGGCAAAAGCCAAAGAATACTGTGATCTGTTGTGGAGGAAAAGACAAACAGGAAGGAGCTGAAGGAGGTGGCCCAGTCAGTGAGCTATGACCAGGAATGTCCCACAGCCTATGTCTGGCAAGACTGATATCAGAACTGAATACTCAACAAGAGACACATGCACACACACAGGTTTGTTTTTCTGCCTTCTTTTATATTAGATATCATACTGTTTCAGATCTATCTTAATGATGGCTAAAAACTGATGACTATTACTACAAGGATTATAATGTTAGGCCTTATTGAGTACACCTAAAACAAGACTCATTTCTATACATAGGACATATTACAACTTTGATTTAGACTCACTGAAATATGGATTGGAAAAATCATTGCTTTTTACATAGTAAATTCTTGTTTATTTTTCTAAGATCTTAAATCATCTCAACAATCAAATATATATCATGAAATTAATGTTTTTGATTTTAAAAGGGTTTTGGATCCAGAAAGTGAAATATACACATATCATATATATCTCTGATCACATATTTACATATATCATACATGGGAGATGTACATACATACATATATATGTACATACATACAATGGAAATTTATACATTCATCAGGAAGATTGATACATCATTTTCAGTAAAATGGATGGCCTAGGAATAACTATGTTACTCAAAGTAAGTCAAATGCAGATAGACAAGAGATGCATGTTTTATCTCATATGTGAACTCTTTAAACACATACTGGTTCAGGTACATACACACACAGAAACATATTAACTAAAATATGGTATGTGAAGGGGAGGATTCTAAAGGTATAACTCTTGGACAATTAACAATTCAACAAAATGAATACCAGAAAACTGGAATATTTGTTTTGAAAGAAAGGAGAAGCATATGAATCTATACATTAATACAGTCAGGTAAATTAAGGGAATTGGTGGGCATGGGAGATGGGGGAGATTGATGAAAGGGGTGGCATTGATCAAGATACTCTGTATTCATTCACAAACTGAAAAGTTGAGCTGAAACTCCTTTCTACAACTACTTAAACACAGCACTTTTTGTTTCAAAATGGCATTGCATATAATTTTACATTCTACAGGGTCCTCCCATGTACTTTCACCCAAGTGCAAGCCCACCATTTATCACGCCGCTGCCCAAGAATGAAGAGTTTTACCAGGATAAGGTCATTTCTTTCTAATATCATCACAGAACTAGGGTAGTATCAGCTGCTGCCAATAGAAGACTAAGAATTGCTTAAGACTTAAAGTATGTGTAGTGAGAATATATTTGTAGTTAGAATTATATATAGCTAATTTCTTCTAGATATGCGTAAATGACCAAGTTGCCAGGTGTCCCTTAGCCATTATGGCTAAGAGAGGTATTCTGATTGGTGGATAAGGGCTGTGGTATAGACAGAGGGTATGTTCCACACAGTCATCAGGGATCCAGGCTGCCTATCTGTGGTGATTTGTCACTTCCAAAGGCTAATTTTGTAGAGTGGAAAAAGGAAATTACATTTGAAAACTCCCCCCTCCCCATCCCCCAGGCCTGGGGCTTGAACTCAGGGCCTGGGCAACTGTCCCTGAGCTTTTGCTCAAGGATAGCATTCTACCACTGAGCCACAGTGCCACTTCTGGCCTTTTCTGTTTATGTGGTACTAATTGAACCCAGGCCTTCATGCATGCTAGGCAAGCACTCTACTACATTCCTAGCCCCATTTCAAAAGTTTTATGTTTATCTTAGAAATGAGACATGACATCTCACTCGAATTTACTGAATAAAACATGTAGCCACAGTAAAAGCAAAGGAGGCTGGGGAATTTCTGGTGACTGGATCCTCAGAAAGAAAAGGATCTACACATTGCTGAGCCACTTGGTATTTCTACCAGACCTGCCTTAAACTCTCTGGATAGAACTGATGCAGTAATAATTTAGCTCTCTCCGATATGTAGCCAAGCCTCAATCCAGCATCCATTACCTTTCACTGGAATACTCTTCCACATGTTCCCATGCTACTTGCTCTAAAGAAAATACATTGCAATTGAAATAAAGACAAATGCTGAATATCAGGTACCATGGATGGATATTTATGCACATTAACTGATTTCTATGAGTAGCCAACCTAATTCAATCAATTCTTTGATGAAAATCCAGTCCCAGCTTTCTAGAGAGAAAAACATAATTTTACTAATACTTTAACCCCTATTACTCAGCTCACCCATAATTTACATGTTAAGTAGTAGAAAAAAAACTATGTTTCAATCTAATAGCATCCACATTAATAAATCTATATTTTGGAGCATTTTTTCCTAACTCAATCCAGGTTTACAACCAGGTAACTTCTGTCTCTATTTTTGCTTCATGAAATTCCTTTTACTATCATCCAAAACAGATCTCCTCTGTTCAACCAGAACACTATTCCCCAATGTATTCCTCAATGAAAGTTAATTGGTTTTGTATACAATCTCCTCAAGAGATGTTCTATCCTAGCTGATTCTGTGTTGATGTGATACTAATCCCTGTACTTAACACTTACTGGAAAAAAATACTGAAAGAGATATTCTAATAATGAGATGAATTTTCTTCTAATAATTAGATGAATAACGACCACACCTGATTCTTCACAAGACCACAGCCTTTCTAGATAAGTGAATACAAAATCATAACAAAAGTGATATAGTGACTCATAAACTTGTAAATGACGACAAGAACGACTTACTTAAATGTCATCTCTTAACTTAAAGGCCACATCTGTCAAAGGGTTAGGTTTTGAAATAGAAAGGTAGAGGGCTAGGTGAAAATAGTGACAAGTGGTTGAGTAATTTTAAAACTAAATCCTGATCATAGGTATTGTATAACTAAGAAGTTAAAATACTTACATAATGTGGAAAACTAATTATAGCATGGATATATTCTGCCTTGCATGCATATGCATTCTGTGATTTGCACATATTTTTTTCATATTATATAAATATATATACATACCTATGTGTATGTCTATAGTGCCTATTTCTTAAAAGAAATGAGCATTATAATTTTATGAAATAGAAAGGTATGACACGATAATCAAAGCAGTCATTTATCTTCTGGTTCTAAAATAGAACACTATTTTTGCTACTCTCCTATTTATGGAAATAATGAGAACCTATAATAAACAAAGAAAGTCATCAGCCTGCCCATCAACAGAATGCCTGCAAGCAAAACACCTTGACAGCCACACCAGCTCTAGACTCTGGGACACAAATGAGCAAAATCAAACCAGAGTGCAGTGTCAAAGATAGTCAGGCTCTATATATGACTCTTTTCCTTTGAAGAGTAAATTTTGTCCAGTAAACTGAATTTGTTGGCTGGCTTGTTGGTTTTCTTATCTGAGAATTAAGAAAGTCACTTTCTTCTTTAAAGTATTATACTCACAAGCAACATAAATATCAGTTATTACCATAATTCTTGCCAAAATTACAATAGTAAATAAGGCATATTTTAATATAATTTTCTCTATTAAAATAGAAGTACATTAGAGATATTTATTTTTCACATAAGTCTAAGACATTTAAAGTAGAAGGGATAATAGTACTTTCCCGAAATTGAGATACCATGCTACTTATAAACACCACAATGGAATATACTTCCCCTCCCTACAATATTCACACTATTCAAACAGTACTAAGACCAATTCAATAAGGACAGAGGGCAGGACAAAGATTATTTATTAAACTATGCTGAGACCTGGGCACTAGTGAAAATATTTTTTTTCTGAAGTTTGATGCCTTGAACTTTATCTGTATACAGAATTATATTTTTGAGATTTCCCTGAGAATAATAACTGTAACCTTTTATCCAGACTCGATTTGTTCTCAATAGAGCCAATCTCCCCTCCTCCTGCCAACCCCTCAACCCAGAGAACAAAATGACCCTTGTTGCCCAGAGAAGCCACCAATGTGCACATTGGGGGACTGCACCTGTTTGTGTGCTC
Organism: Dipodomys merriami; assembly: GCF_024711535.1. Taxonomy (NCBI): domain Eukaryota; kingdom Metazoa; phylum Chordata; class Mammalia; order Rodentia; family Heteromyidae; genus Dipodomys; species Dipodomys merriami. The sequence continues at coordinate 22,664,733 of NW_027202270.1, read as the reverse complement.
TTATCAAATGCCAGCCCAGGGGCTACTGCTGGTGAGAGAGCTCTCACTTCCAAACCACAGAGAAGCATAAACTCTCCTGAAAAATCTTTTGTGTGCTAACAAAGGGTTAGCAGCATGTTTTCTTCCTGGGAGGCAAAAGAGCCCAGTTCTTCCCACCACAGTTTCGAGATATAGTCATCCCTTTCAAGCTCAGTGGCAGGAATAAGGTTGTATTGGGGTTGTATTGGTAGTGAATTCTTTTTCTGCCAAAGGCTATTTGGGTATTTATAAGTTCATCCTAGGACTATTATACAAAATTATCAGTATAGGTAGATGAGATGGCCTAGGGCAGGTTACAAGAAGAACAAAAGGGAGGTATCTATATCTATATCTATATCTATCTATCTAGCTAGCTATCTAAATATATATATATATATATATATATATATATATATATATATATCTGTCCACCTGATGATCCCTACTTCTGAAAGAGGAAATAAATGCAACTTATTCACTTATTAGTTTAGCCAAGAAAATTTTACTAAAGCTTATCTTGTAAAACAGCAATTGTTTGATTGATCACACAAATAGTTCAGTCAAGTTGTTAAATTTTGTTTTTACAACCTCTTAATATGCAGATTTTCAACAAACAAGTGTCTCAGGGTGTAGGTATGGAAAACTTGTTGATTTGGGTAAAGTACAAAGGAAAGAACTCATATTTCTCTTTAGTGAAAAAATTGTGTAAATCTCTTAACAATCTTTCTTTCTTTCTTTCTTTCTTTCTTTCTTTCTTTCTTTCTTTCTTTCTTTCTCTCTCTCTCTCTCTCTCTCCCTTCCTTTCTCTCTCTCTCCCTTCCTTCCTCCCTCCCTCCCTTCCTTCTTCTTTCCCTCCTTCCCTTCCTTCCTTCCTCCCTCCCTCTCTCCCTCCCTCCCTTCCTTCCTTCCTTCCTTCCTTCCTTCCTTCCTTCCTTCCTTCCTTCCTTCCTTCCTTCCTTCCTTCCTTCCTTCCTCTCTTTCTTTCTCTCTTTCTTTCCTTTTTTGCCAGTCCTAGGGCACTGTCCCTGAGCTTCTTTTGCTCAAGGCTAGCACTATACCACTTGAGCCACAGGGCTACCTCCAGCTTTTTCTGATTGTGTAGTACTGAGGAATCGAACCCAGGGCTTCATGCATGCTAGACAGGCACTCTACCACTAAGCCACACTTCCAGCCACAATTTCTTAAATACTAAAAAATAATTATCCAATAAGGAAACTTCTTGGGTACATGTAATGGTATTCATTTTTCAGTAAACCAGTTGATTTCAAATTCTGTGTATGTGGTCTCCAAATTCTGACTCTTAGTTGTGACATACACACTTCTGTGGACACACATACAGAAGGAAGCTATTGAGTTTCCATAGCTCTGTGTGTGTCTGTGTGTGTCTAAAATAGAGAGAAACAGAGATTTAAGTTAGTTACATGATTGATTAATGGATAGAAAATTGAGGGATGGTAGATGTTATATAGATAGATTGATGTAGCTTGATAAGTTACACAAATGATAGATATAGATAGGCAGACAGAGATAGATAAAAGAGAAATGAAAGGAAGGAAAGAAGGGAGGAAGGGAGGAAGGAAGGGAGGGAGGGAGGGAGGAAGGAAGGAAGGAAGGAAGGAAAGAAGGAAGGAAGGAAGGAAGGAAGGAAGGAAGGAAGGAAGGAAGGAAGGAAGGAAGGATAGAAAAGTATGGTTGAGTATTCATTTGTAATTTTACTCATTTGCTCTTTTTCTCTTGGCAGGATTTTTCAAAAGAAAGTCATGCGCTTTAAAATGTAAAAAATAATAAAAGGAAAACCAAAAGAATTTCTTGCAAGACAGACCCTAGAGCAGTTTGGAAACATCAAATAAAACCCCTCCAGCATGTTCTCCCCACGTGATGGCTTTGTACATTCGCCTCAGCCCGTGGGCACATTTCCCTTGACACACAAAGGTTTCTGTGCCATGTTGAAGATATAAACACATATGGATTCCTCATTTGTCATTCAGTCTACCGATTCTCACACTGTTTTCTGTAAAATTAATTTTATTTGAAAGTAAATTCATGAAAGTCAAATATCTGTTTAGACCATAAATAGAGAAGTAGAATTACATGCATATACAATGTGTGGCATGTACAATTATATATACATATGAGTATTGGTAGATATAAAAATGAAGTTTACACATATACACACAAATATATTTTAATAGAGAAATGTGTGTACATAATACTTTCTCATTTTTAATGTCAATTTATGACATTATTTTACTATATATCTCTTTGATCTTATCTTTTGATTACTTCTAAGTATGTGTGTTTACCTTTTGTTCTGAGAGTCTAAAAATGACCTGGAATGTTATACCATAGAGATTTGTAATTAGAAATTGCTATCTTTTTTTATACTACTGGCTTTTCCCTGTGTCACAATCTTCAAAGAATTTAAGCAAGATAGAGACATCATTCTTAAATAGTGTTTTCACATTATTCAAACGAGACAGGAATGGACTTTATTTTTTATATATTTTTGGTTTTGTATGCAAAAGAACTTTTAAGGTGCTTTTTAGCAATCAGAATAACAGCATACAGGTAATCATATAATAAAATCCAGAAATACAGGTGAAATGCCACAAAAACAATTTCCTAGGCTTTTCTTTTTGGAGTCAAAGATTCTGATTTTAAAATGAACCCCCAACATGCACATGGTTACCAAGTCTGGAAAGCAAGCTGGCGCTCTGCAGGTGTCTCATATCTCCGCAGCTTTGACAGGACATGGCTCACCTATTTTTCACACACTGATGGGAGGACTTAGCAGTGTGGGCGCGGCTGAGCTACCCAAACATCATTCCACTGTTCTTCCCTTTCATTAGAAGTCCAAATTCCCAAACAAACGAAAAGTTGCTGTTTTAGTTATTGGTAAAAGTCCAGGAAAAAAAATAAAACTCTTAGTTGTTAGCCATTTAAAATAAGTTATCAAATTTTAATGTAAATTCTTCAAGTGAACAAAAGATATACTCCATAGTGTTTCTGCTTATTTAGAATCAAGTATGAAATATCTGGTCCTTTAAATCCCTTTCTCCTATGATAATGATTGAAAAGGAAGCAATGATTAATATGCTTCAAATACAGTATAAATGTAATCTCTGGGGAAACACATTCTTTGTTGATTTTTTAGTTCTATTCATCAGGGACATGAATACTTTGAGAGGACCTAAGACTGAAGAAATAAACAACAACAAATAGGACTTTCTTGGTGATGGGATCGTCTTGGCTTGAACTCAGTATTAAAACCAACTAAATTGGTTTGTTGCTAATCATGTTATTTTTTTCTCTTTAAAAGTCATCCACAGGTTTTTAATTTATTTATTTTTAGTCCTAGTGGGGAAATAAAATTTTTATTAAAAGAATATGACTTTTGCTGAATGCAAATGTATATGGATATTATTAGTATAACATGGAGTTACCTATGCTAGGAAATATATACATACTGAACAATTAAACCTCAATGAAAGAAGCTCTGAGATATGTATATAAAGTTTTTTTTTTTATTAAATACTTAAACATCGGTTTCCAAGTGCTCAGAAAAAAAATGCATAGAGACCACTAGACCGGATAATGCACCAACCTCATTTGAAAAGGAAGAAAATTGAGCATTAAGAAAAGAGTATGAGTCACATTTTGTCTTAGAATATTTCCAGAAAGATAGCAGGTAGGTATTACTTAATAATAAAAGGAAAGAGGGACAAAAAGGAAACATTTCAGAACTAAAAACTTTTGTCCTAGGGATTACATGGTTAGTCTAGGCTATGAGTGGGAGGAACGTGTAAATTTTCTGGGTGCTAATAAGGTGAGATAGTACTAAAATTTGTTTTTATCTCCCAAATACAAACCAATGATGTAGATGGGCAACAACTAACTAATAAGTTAAATTCTTTACATGTTATTATTCTACTGAAAATGGTATACAACAAGAAGCAAATGAATATATATTTTGTTCTAAGTACCATGGTGGGCATTCATTTTTTCATTTGCAGTCTAAGACACTGAGCCATAGCCCTCTAGTGCGGTTTTTTTTACTTTCTTTTTTTGGTTGAAGGGCAAATATTAAATGTCTAATTATCAGTTTTTAAAAGTCAAATTATTCTACTATTTCCTGCTTCCAAGCAAGAAGACAGTAGTGTGGAAGTCCTGTTTTCCTGCTTTACAAATATACCTTCTCATCTAAAACTTATAAGGCTGTATTTGAATTGCCAACATAAATCAATATTCTCAGGCAAATGTATACTTCTGGGTGAACACTTTCTCAATCATTTTATCTGTGAGCTAGTTTCTTATCACTTTGCCATCTCCAAACCATTACTGATTTTTCTATTTATACCAAGCCTTAAACTACTTTTTGATACAAGAGATACTTAACTCTCAGAGATCATTTTCTATGTTTTTTCACAGCAGGCATGCTAATCAGAGAACTATGACTGGCAAAGCTATATACATCAAAATTGTTATAAATACCAAAGTTATACACATGTGGAATTTTAGCTCTGTTTGTTCCTTATGCATTGCTAATTTTATTCATTGTTTTACTGAAGATCTTTTTCCAGTTTATAAATTAGTTAGATTAAGTGGTCACTTGCACTTATAATTAGAAATGCTTTTAGAAAAAAGTCTTTTATTTTAACCACAATTCTAAGTCTATTTTTTATTAATGTTTTTTATTGTGAAAATACTGTACAGAGGGATTACAATTACATGAGCAAGGTAATGAATACATTTCTTATCAAGCATTGTTGCCTCCTCCCTTGTATAAGTCTATTTTTACAAGAGGTATTTAGAAATATGTATTGTTTAAGAGCTTTTATTTCCATTAAATTGAGAATTATATATCATGAGCATTTCTTCTTTAAAAACCTATGATTGTGTGATTACAAAGGATGAGAACTAGACTGTAAATGAAGAAAAAGCTAACACTCTCCAAAATGTAAATTTCAATATTAAAATTGATATGAAAATGGGTCTACAAATGTTTTAAATATTTTCAATGATCAATTTTTAATGATCAACAAATATGATAGAAGCAATCACTGCCTATAATAATACAATGCATACAACAATGGAACAGCTACTTAAATTATGCACTGATGATCTTCTATGAAAACACAAAGGAGCTGGAAACCTACAGTGTGACCTCTGATGTTTTTATTTTATATGAGTGATAATTAGGTTTTCTTAATTTTTAAGAGGCACTTAAGTCAAGACACTAATTCTTGATTCACCCTTTTTTCCCTGAGCACCACAGGCAAGCTTTTGAAGTATGATACAATTTTAATTACAAAGATTTATCATTGTGACATCTAATTTCTAAGTACATGAAATGACAATGGAATGCATAGACTGGGATTTAGCCAGAGTCAGAATGTGAACAAAGATATCGGCAACATAGACTGCTTCCTTCATTTCATTTCCAACTACATTACATAAAACATCTATCTATATGTCTCCCAAGTATGACTTCATTATTATTTCCATCTTCCCTTTACAAAATGCAAGAAACAGTACTCTGAATAAGACTAAAAATTCCACAAAATTTGATCATATCTCATGTATACTCTGAGCCTTGAGGTTACAATTGGGGAGTAGATGAATTTATATTGTACCATGCATATTTATACTAACTTTCTTCCCACTAACAAATGAAACAGAACACCTATTTTCATATTCATATAAGTTGTTGTACAGTTTCTACAAATCTTTTTGTTTTGATTTGATTTTTTGTGTGTGTGTGTGTCGGTCCTGGGGCTTGAACCCTGGGCCTGGGCTCTGTCCCTAAGCTTCTTTTCCTCAAAGTTAGTACTCTAACACTTGAGCCCCTGCACCAATTCTGGCTTTTTCTGAGTACTTTGTTGGAGATAAGAGTCTTACAGACCTTTCCTTCCTGGGCTGGCTTTGAACTGTGATCCTGAGCCGCCTGAGTAGCTAGGATTATAGGTATAAGCCACAAGTGCCCGTCTCTACAAATCTTTTATTCTATTTCTTGTCTATATTATCTTCAATCTAAACATATTTTAGAACAATATATTTGAAAGTGTACTGGACAAAAGACAATTTCAATGTGAAAAAAAAAATAAATTAATGGGAGACAGTATACTCATCATCTTCCCTTATACCTTATCCATAAAATAAAAACAACGCTAAAAATAGATTAGTAAAATTCATAGAACTTACAACTTTCAAGGAACAAAATAGAATTCACTCCAATACAATAATTTATTACTTTGTATTCCTGTGCTAATTAAGGAAAAAATCATGACGTGAGTGCTCTATCTGGTCATTTTAATTCAACCCCTTATTGTAATATTTTAATTCCCATCATTTATAGGAAAATATCTAAATTATAAACTAAAATAGTTTGTTGTATCATAAAGAAAGATTTAATATAATTTATGCAATCTGGTTCTCTTTTAGGATTATTTAATTTTCCATGTAAAATAACCATACTAAGTAAAGATTCACTAAAGTTAAAAGGAAAATGTCATTGGAGAGATGACCCTTGGTCCATATGTATAATTACATATATTCTCAAGTCACCGACACATAACAGGTGATGATAAAAGTTCATTACTGTGTTAACTCCTTTATCTCAGATTTTCTCTAACATGGTTGTAAAAATGTCTGAGCTGGGAAGGTGGCTCAGTGGTAGAGCGCTTGCCTTGCATGCCAGAGGCCCTGGGTTCGATTCCTCAGCACCACATACACAAAAAGAAAAAAGCCGGAAGTGGCGCTGTGGCTCAAGTGGTAGAGCGCTAGCCTTGAGCTGAAGAGCTGAGGGACAGCGCCCAGGCCCAGAGTTCAGGTCCCACGACCGGACCCAAAAAAAAAAAAAAAAATGTCTGGAATTGCTTCACATCTGAACCATATAAATTACTGTGTATTGTATAGTATCTAATGTCTTAAACTTGAGTTCATAGGGTTATTGTAGGGAAGAATGGTGGTAATGTTTGTAAGTCATTTGTACTATGAATAGTTACTAATGATGGATATTACTATCAAAACTAATAATTGGATATACACATGAAAATATTATGTCATAAGCACACTTTGTTTTCTAGCTTTAAAAATCTTATTTTTATTCTACAGTAGATAAGTAAAATTCTCAACATAAAAGTCATGAATTCTGGTTATATGAATAACATAAAAGCTATAAAATTTATCTTGGATTCTTATTAAGACATCAGTGGATATATGGAAGTTTAAAGAATTTAGGGCACCACGAAAGTTAAAGCATATTCTTTATTTTGTCAATAGTTTCTGAGACTATTGTTTAAAATATTGACTTTATTTTACCATAGATGAAAAAATCAAATCTGTTCTTTTAAATATCATGTTTTCTGATAATACTAAAATCACAAAATCAAACCTTTAATTGGTATTTCAGATAAAATGGAATTGAGTAAATTGACTAGTGTTAGAGTAGAAAAAAGTTTGTGAATAGCTATTTTCCTTTATTTTTTATGTAAATACTCTTTAAAATTGTTATGATTTTCATACCATCTGAAACAGTTTGACTTAGCTTATAATAAAATAAGAAGTCATAACATATTATAGTTATAAGATATGAAGTTATAAATATATAGATGTTATAAAATATTATATAGATATATCCCAAAATACTCAGGCAGGAAGAGGAAATTAGGAAAGCTAGAGTAACAACTTGAACTTTGGATTGAACTTCCAGCCGGACTGATAAGGATGATGACCAAATCCTGTAACAGTCCTCCAATCTAGGTAATGTGTACTAATGAGAGAGAAAATTAAAAGAGAAATTCTTAGACTAAGTGGGTCTTTTTTAGCCTCTAGACTTTATTTATTTATTTTTACTAATGAAGAAAATAAAACAACTAGGCCTCAGGGGGAAATAATAATTAAAACTTCCTGTTTAGTAACATTGATAATATCAAAATGTGTTGGGCCACGGAAATTCTCACTTACCTATTCCCTGATATAAACAGGCAAATGGGAGATGCCATTCATCATTTCAGAAATATTGATCAGTTTTATGGCAATCTGTTCCATAGAGTTCCATGACATAGACTTTTATTATTTAGTATTTATTTATTTATTTTATTGGTTGTGGGGCCTGAACTCTGGGCCTGGGAGCTGCCCCTCAGCTCTTCAGCTCAAGGCGAGCGCTCTACCACTTCAGCCACAGCACCACTTCTGGATTTTTCTGCTTATATGGTACTGAGGAATCAAACCCAGGGCCTTGTGCATGGAAGGCAAGCACTCTAGCACTGAGCCACCTTCTCAGCCTGACGTAGACTTTTAAAATTGTACTTTTATCCTAAATGCTTGGAATAATAGTAAGGCTTGTTAAATCTCTATTCTTATGACTGTTTCTATGTTGTATTAATTCTAAAGCACACAGTTTTCATATTACTGGCTTTAATCTTTATTATTTTCACATCTATGTGAGGGTTTTTATATTCATTTTGTTAGTGTGGGTGACAAATAAAAAACAGTGTGCCTTACAATGGATTTTGTCTTAGACTTGATGAAGAGGGACTCTTCGTATTGTCTTATTAAATAAATAATAGTTATGCAAAGAATCCTTCAACATGAGATGAGGAATCCTAAAATAAAATACTTCTTACTAAAATTTTCAAAATACTTTCTCAGTTGTATTGATGATTGTAGTTTAGTAGCACATGTTTCTGTGAAGCCATGTAAAAAGCAGGCTGAGGATATCCTTCCAAGGAAACAGAAGTAAGGCCAGTCAACATAGTCAGTTCCATTTGCTCGGCATAACTTGACAAGAAAAATAAAGACTCCATGCTGGTTCTGATGGTCCATGCCTGTTACCCTGGCTACACAGAAGGTTCAGATCAGGAGAAAGTGGGACAAAAGCTGTTGAGGCTTTCATTTCAACTAATAAATCTGGACATTGTGGAGCATGTTCCTTTTCCTAGCTATGTCCTGAAGTACAAAGGGCAAGATTGTGTTCCAAGCTGGCCTTGGTGAACAGACTCTATCTCAGAAATAACCCAAGCAACAAGATTTAGAGATATGGCATAAGGTATAGAGTTTTTGTGTCAGATGGCAGATTCAAGTGATGTATTTTATTGAAAGAGCAAATTAAAAGTAAAGGGCCAAGTGTCTGCTAGCAAGCAGAGGCCCTGAGTTCAAATCCCAGTGCTACCAAAAGAAAAACAAAGGAAAATTTACCTTTTTAAAGAAAGTCACATTTCTGATCAACTAGCAATTAAAGGCACACTTAGAAACAACCTTTCAGAGTCCTGAACGTATAAACTATGGTTAGGTTCTTTCTCATATACAACCTATTTAGTATCTTACAGTTTGGTGATTGATACCTAACATCCATCCATGGATGATAAAAATGCACTGTTTCTATCATGGGTATTTCACACCAGGTTTTGGTTTTGGTTTTACAAATAGCATGCTTCTCAAATAATAATAATAATAATAATAATATACATTTGTTTCAGGAACTGTACTTCATATTTAATGTAGATTATAATTTAATTCCATAGCCACCTGACAACTGAGGGCCATCATTATATTCATGTAAAGACAAGAAACTGAGGCCTAGAAAGTAGAATCACTCGGTCAGAAAAGGATGTGACTGAAGGAGTCCAGAGGGAGAGTTTGTCCTCTGGTGCTCCATTATTACTCATGTAAATGTTCACCTGCCACACTGGGTTCAGGAAATCACCTTGTCCACTTAGTACTAGCCTGAGGACAAGCTAAAATTCTTGGTATCAGCGAAATGTGGCTATTAAAATAATTAACATTATATAAAAGTTAAAATTAATTTCCACAATCACACTAGCTTCATGTCAAGTAGTCATCTTTGATTATTAAGTCCTTTACTATGCAAGACAAAGTGAATATGCTGTTTAGAAATTTCTATTAGAAGATACCACAGAGCATAAAGCAGAATAAAATGGGGGCTGCTAAGCAATGATGATAAACATCATAATAATTGGGGAAGATAGTTTCCCTGTGCTTTCACATGGCAGCTGAAGGGTAAATATTTGCTAGAAATAAAATATTTACTGAGAGAAAACAGCTACATACAGATAATTTAGAATAGTTCCTGTCTCAGCAAAATATCTTGAATATACAAATAGATCAGAACAAAGCTAATAAATATTTGAATTAACAACAACTTTCCAAAAGAATCTTGAACTTTAACTATTAAAATTGAGCAAACTAATAAGTGTTTGTAATTGATGGGCAACAGTTTAATAACCTTCATTTTTGTTAAGGAAAACTGGAATAGTACCACTGGTACAATGAGTTCACAGATCTCTGTATTGAAATAAGATCCATCATTTGCAATATTATGGCTGTTTTAGTGAGTGCTCTTGACAAATTACCATTTACAATGCACTTAAATATTACATAAATACCAATACAAAAATCATTTAAAATATAACCCTCAGGTCTTTTATTTAAGGCTGGGTTGTTTATAATCAAATTCCTATTCTACTCACTATGATTTTTGCCTGGAGGAATTGTCTGAACCATTGTTTAGGAATGGCATAACACAAAGAAATGGCAAATAATTCTACCTTTTCCCATATGATACACCATTTTAGCCACAGTCCTTGTTGGGTCATTGTCAAAGGGTTGTGTGTGAACTATAAAAAGATATTAAAAGTAGAGGCAAAGTTTACAATTCTATAACAATATGTGTTTATTTTAATCTGCCTCTGAAGAAAACAATGAAAGAACAAGTAGATGCATGTCTGAGTTCTGATTGGCTGGAGGTTTGGAGGTCTTCCACACCTGGGCTGTTTCTTGTAACTAAACAGGATGATGCAGTTGTGTTTTTATTTTTTCTATTAAAACAAAGTTAGGTCAAATCTATTACACAATCTTCATTCCCTCTAAAATTCCCCCTACACTAAACACTTGGGTTACCTGTAAATATTATTCATACTGCTCACAGTCTTGTGCTCACAAATCAGAATATGCAATAGTACAGTGATTGCTTCTCAGCACTGTTATTCTGCCCTTGATGATTGGGAAAGGTACAAAGACATTGTCAGTTCTTTACAGTTTAGTGTCATGTAGCCAGAAAAGGATAATCGCTTGGGGTGAGAATGGAGAGGGAGTATTCTCATATATTACTGCTTTGCTTCTGCTGAAATTACAAAACTATATTAGTGTTAACTGAAATATTTTTCATACTGCACATTGGGCCCTGATGAGCAAAAGGTGAACTGACCTTTATTTCTCCAAATACATTAAGCAAACAAATATGTTTCCTCAACAGATGAATATTAATGAGGGAATGCATCACCTTACAAGTGTTCTTTCCTTAGAATAGCTATGCTTCTTCTCTAAAAGAAGCAGACATTCAGATCCTACTGTATCTTGGGCACAAGAAAGACCAGATGTTTAGGACCCCAAGTAATGAATTGTAAAGACTAGCACAATGGTAGATTTTTCTCTATAAAGTTTGTCTGAAGGTTTTGTAGGGATATAGGCTATTGAATAGAGATTCATTGGAATCCCTGAAAGGTGTAAGAAACCTGTTTCATGGCCGGTATAGTTAGTTTATCTCACTAGTCATGATGGAAAACAAGCTAGCCAAAGGAGAAAAGATTATATGTCACACTGCCAGCCCAACCCAACTCTGATTCCTCCACAGAAATTCTCTAATTTAATTCATAATACAGGCAAGAAGAACAATTTTTATTTCTTCTTCATTCATCCTTAAATTCACCCATCAGTTCTCTGAAGTGAAGTATAAATCTCAGGGGGAAAAAAGTTACTGAAATGGCCATTGTAATTCTTTGATCCCACAATTATAATATTTCACCTTTCAAGTACATGTTTCAGTGTTGTCTACAAACATAAATATAGTATGTTGATAGAACAAACAATGTTCTTAAGAACTGATTAAATATCGTTCCTAGAAATTGTGGACTTAACCTAAAAATTGAATCATTCATAACAAATTGTCACTCTCTTCATTGACTTTTGTCCAAGTCATATTGTATGCTCTCTAAAGTAATTTTATTTTATTTTTTGTGCCCATCCTGGGGGTTGAACTCAGGGACTGTGTGCTAGTCCTGAGCTTTTTTAGCTCAAGACTGATGCTCTGCCACTTGAGCCAGAGCTCCATGTCTGGCATTTTAGTGGTTAATTGGAGGTAAGGGTCTCAAAGACTTTCATGCCCATTCTGGGTTTGAACCATGATCCTAAATCCTCAGCTTCCTCTATAGTTAGGGTTACAGGTGTGAGCCACCAGCACCTGGCTCTCCAATTTAATTTTGATCTAATCATTCTCTAAACAACCTATTCTTAAGCTTAGGAAATTCTTGGAAAATTTTCCTTCCAAATATTATAATGTGCTGAATAGTCCTTTCAATGTCCTGTAAATATTAGCAGTACCTTTGTCAACATTCTGTTTCACAATGTTCCCTGTACTAGCCTGATTGAACTTACTTAAACATTACTAAGACCTTTCGCAGAGCATTGAAGAATGCTTAGCCACTTTCGTGTCAGAAAAAGAACTCAGAATGAATACATCTCTTGTCTAGGTCAAAACAATGTCAAGGCCAATGAAGGGTGAAACATGATGATGGAGATTTGAAATGAAGGGCCGGGGCAACATGTGCTTGGCAGAGACACTGAAAGATAGGAGAGAAATGCTGTGAGTTAGCAGAGGCAGCATTCTTAGCGAGAGTAGACACAGACAAGCCTCAGGCTTCCCACTGATCTTATACATGAAGTAGTTTCAAAGCAGTATCAGAAGACACACTGAAAACTGGAGCATCTTTTTGTCTAAGCAAGTCACATCCAAACCCCCAATGAAGCAACTGGAATCTATTTGAATATGCAGTAGCAGACACAATGGTTTTGCCAGTGCCTTGACACAAAGAAAAGCCACAAACAAAACAGAAGCAAGCAAATGAAAGCTTGGGTTCTCTACCCATCTTCTGTGTAAAAGGTGTCTTGGCTGACAGTTGCCTGCTTTATTTCTTAAATGTGTGTAACAACACTGACACAGAGTTCTGTTTACAATTTTCAAGATAAGAAACCCGAGTCTCAGAGATACTCAGACTGTAAAAGATAGGTCAGGCATTTACTCTTGAGATTTTTTTTTTCTGATTCTGTGTTGATGCTCTTTGACATATACACAGTCAGACATAGGTGGCCTGTGCATTTCAATATTTGGTAATTTATGTGCTCACTATTAAAGAATGTAAGAAATTTGAAGATTTTAAATACTAAGTGGTAATACATTGTTCTGTAGTGCTATTTTTTTTAACTTTTATTGTTATTATAAAGGTGATGTACAGAGGGGTTAGGGTTATATAAGTCAGGTAAAGAGTACATTTCTTTTTGACAGTGTGGACTTTCCCCTCCCTCTCTCCCAGTTTTCCCTCCTGTCCCCACCCACACATTGTATAGTTCATTTTCAACATAGTGTCTAGTGAGTACAACTGCTGCATTTGTTCACCCTTGATTTTAAATTTAAAAATTATGCAGATTTGAAGTCCAGAGTAATTCGTGTGTCCTGCCTTTCAAATTTGCTATCATGCAGACGTTATTTCTCTTATTCTAAGCATTGAGTTTTTCTTTTTAGTCTGCTAGAATCTGATACATTTTTTTCTCTATCAATTACCTTGATGGCTCCCCAAACAACTCCAATACTTTCTTTCTTTAAAATATTTATCTGCTCTCACTTAAACAATGATAATCCAATACACACTTAATCAAAAATGTATAATATCCATAAAACACTAAGTACAGGCAAAACACAAGAATGAATTGGTCAGAAAATACAAAAGTGTATTCTTTTGGAAGATACCAATTAACCTAAATTTCATGTATTTAATAGAGATAGTCTCATAATTATGAAGTAAAAGTAAAACCATTTAGTGATATTTGGTAAAAAAATAAATATAACTATACTGCCTTAACTTTGTGCCCAGGATATTGTACCTAACTATTATAATAAGATGTGAGCTATACAAAACTGTTATTATGTGAAAATTCCTTTATATCTAAATTATTAAAGGTAGATGAAATAACATGTACTACATTAACAGATAAAGTGAGTTTATAAATTTAAGAAAAGACAAACCCAGTCACTTTTATGTCGGGTATATATATATATATATATATATATATATATATATATATATATATATATATATATATATATATATATATATATATATATATATATATATATAATAGCAAAAATCAAACAAAAAAACACTTCCTTTTAGAGTTTGGTCAATTACAGCTATAGAAATGCATCAGCCTTTGCTCTTCAGGATGCAAAGTAGAATTCTGTTTTGTTTTGATTGTGCATGTGTGTGTGTGTGTGTGTGTGTGTGTGTGTGTGTGTGTGTGTGTGTGTGTGTGTGTGTGTGTGTGTGTGTGTGTGTGTGATGTCCTGAGTGACTACACCTTCACTTTTTGTTCTAGGCTGGCAGTAGCATTTGAGCCACAGATCTACTTACAGGTTTTGTTGTTGTTGTTGTTGTTGTTGTTTTGGGGATTGGTTAACTGGAGAAACAATTCTCATAGATTTTTCCTGCTGGGGCTAGCTTTAAACCTTGATCCACAAATTTCAGTTCTCTGAGTAGCAAGGATCAAAGGCATGAGCCACTAAGGAGTTTCTTGATTAGAATTTTCAATAAGAATGTGGAGTCAACAAGGAATTGACTTAGCCCTAAAAGGTATTTGGTACTTGCATTGGAAGGACACACTAGTGAAAGTATGTCCTTCCCATGGATAGGAAAGAAATCTGGTCTTGGCTTGTTAACAGGATGAGGGTAAGGGATTGTTTGCAAAGACTGTGTGTCCTTTTCTTATTGCTACAATGATCTAAGTAAGAGAGGCAAAAAAGTCTTCAGCCCATCTTTTCATGAGAGTATCAAGCCAAGTGGTAAAAATAGTTGCCAGGAAAATGAATTTATTAAAAGAATTATTAAATTATTAACTAGTTTCTCTATTCAACCATTAACCACTTGTATATCACACTCTTCCTCATGTTTACTGAGTGTTTTACCCCGATAACAGAGGTTTCAGGAAACAAGTGTACTTTTTTAAAGGCATTCCATTCTAATGTCAATATATCCAGAAATATTTCAGGAGAAATGTAAATTATAAACATACACACAAAGGCTTGAAATCTTATCCTCAAATTCTTTGTTATATTCTACATGCTTTTCACCCCCTATTTGGCTTCTTGCAATTAAAAAAAAAATTACAGAAGAAGAAAATTGACCCTGAATAACTATTGTCCTTGAAATAATTTATCATTATGCAAAGTTAGTGCTGGTCAAAATGGTGACACCAATGCTTATTAGAACATCTTTCTTCTCTCTGAACCACTATATATAAAAACAAACCACTCATTTCTCTCTGTATTTTTCATTTCACATTTTTATTAGCATGTGTTAGTTGTACAGGGGATTTTATTTTATTTATGCATGCATAAAATGCATCCTAGTTAAATTCACCCCTCTGTTACTATTTCTTCTCTCCTCCTCTTCAAACAAGTTTCAATGGGTCTCATTGTTCTATTTTCATGCATGTATACACCCTAACCAAGGTTCTATTTCCTGTATTCAATCAAAAACATATCTGTTCCTGTCTCATTTCTTCCTATCTCTCTATAAGATGATAAATGAGTGAGAATTACTTGTGTTTTAAGAATGTGGGAAGAGGTTAACTAGATATTGTGCTACTACTTCTTGGTAACAAATCTTTAATTAATCAGAATAGCGCTTCCATGATCTTAGTAATCGGATCACTCTAGGAATACTTAAACACATATTGCTGGGCACATCTCCAGTTTTCTTAGTAGGCCTCAGGTGAGGCCTAGTATTTGCAGTTCTATTATGTTTCAAGATAATGTTGATGTTGCTGGTCTGTTTTAACAGTTGAGTGAAGAATTTAATACACTTTGGTAAGTTAGTACAAGGAGATATTTGACTAATAAGCAAGTTTTTTTTTTTTGTTTTCCTTTCCTGAGACTATAGTCAGGGGAAGCCCCAAGAGCCTACAATTTAATATAGCATAGAAATTATTTTTAAATTATTAGCCCACTTCATGTAACACGTAAACAACATAAAACAAATTACCTTTTAAAAACACAAAAGCAGTCTTACCTGAAGCACACTGCAATGCTTGGTTGCTGTTTTAACCAGGTTATTGTGCATATTTACTTCTTAAAGACAAACCTATCAAGTAAACTTTATCCCCAATTTTTCTTTATTTGTACAATTAAATGTCTTCTGTCCTTCATCACACATTCTTGCACACAAACACAATTGCATGTACTGTAAAACTCCAATTCTGAATTATAATATCAATCATATTACCAAATGAATATCAATCAATAATTCCAGATCTTGAGCTTATAATTCTAGATCTCCTGCTTATAATTTTCTACTACCTAATATTAGAATAAAATACCTGAAAATGGCCAAATTGTTCGGAAGTTTCACCATTTATTTTATTGTATTGTTATTTAATTCAGATCCATAATTAATATTAATAATAACTTTCAATCAAGTATAGATTTTTTTCTAAGCAGTCACTCTTTTTGAATGCAGGATCTGAGTGCTATTACAGCTTTTTCACTCAAGGCTTGATTTCTACCACCTGAGCCACAGCTCCACTTCTGGCTTTTTCTGGTGAAGATAAGTGCCTTATAAACTCTCTTGGCTTCAAACAATAATCCTCAGACAGCTAGAATTACATTCATGAACCACTATCTAGCATTCAACTCATAGTCATTAATTATCCATCTCTACAACCTCGCCAGGAAATATTATAAGGTATAATATTTTGAAATAAGAGTGTCATCTTTTGGTGTGACAACATTTAAACTATCATAATACTAAATGGAGAGAACTCATTCAATAACTGAGGCATATTTGAAGATGGCAAATGTTGAATACTTCAGTTAAATTTATATTGATATAGATTAAATGTGGAAATAGAAGAATTCTAAAGACTACTTTTGTGAATGGAAAAGTTCTTCCAATAGTATCTCATATAGAATAATCATAAAACTCAAGTATTATAAACACTTTGAAAAGAAATGCATTCCTTTTTAATATAATCAGAGGAAAATCATAGAAAACACACAATGCTTCCTATAAAACTTGTAATTGTAACTGAATCATTTTATTTTTAGATTTCTAATCTCAGTCATTCAGCTGTTTTCTACCCATTTCATTTCCAAAATTCTTTCTCCTATCATTACCAACTTATAAGTAGCAATTTAGTCAAAACTCCAATCTTTAATACAAAAACTGTCAGACAAAATGAAAAGTAAAAATGTTGATGAACAAATCTAGATATTCTGAAACAATTTCCATTTCCATTTTCATCAATTCTATAGTAATCATGTTCTAAATAAAATAATCAATAATCCTTTTTTCATCAAAAGTATCCTTGCTTCACATGTACTATGAAACAATTATAAATTGTAAAGTGTATTATTTATATCCCCTATGAATGTGAAAAAAGTCTCAATAATCTGACAATGTTAATCCTATCTCTTACTTATTATTTTTTTTTTTTTTGGTCGTGGGACCTGAACTCTGGGCCTGGGTGCTGCCCCTCAGCACTTCAGCTCAAAGTTAGAGCTCTACCACTTGAGCCACAGCAGCACTTCCGGCTCTTTTTGCTTATGTGGTGCTGAAGAATTGAGCCCAAGGCCTCATGCATGCAAAGCAAGCACTCTACCACTGAGCCACCTTCTCAGCCCCTCTTACTTAATATTTTAAGAATATGCCTCAAAAATTTTTAACTTTTCAGTGTCTGGAAACATTAAATGGAATCAAGTGCCAAGAAAATTACTTCATATTTGCAGCAAAATATACAAATCATATTAATTTAGTTTGAATTAATAAATACATTCTAGTGTTAGGTACAAATTAATAATTAGCACATTTTGACTATAGGTAAAGATATAAAAAATCATGATTGGAAACTTGACAACAAACCTTACACTAGCAAGTATTTAACCAGAGCCTTTATGAACCAAGCCTGACATGAACTGAAAAGATACCAATTCCTACACAGTATTCTGTGAGATGACGATGATGATTCTGAGTCACTAACATCATATATCTACAGTCTCAGGAAGAAAAGGTCACTCTGATGATCTTGAAGCAGTCTGAGATTTACTCCTGGAATCCAATGAACTATTAAATAAGAAGAATGAAAACTGAATACATCAGCTATGTTTTCCAAAACTATGGTGATTATGTGAAATACTAGAGGTTAATCTCAGCAGATAGAATGGCTTTAGTATTACTAAGCTCTCATGGAAGGGAGAGCCGTGCTGGTATTGCAGAGATTTGATGATGTGCTCCACTGTTCACTTGAGACCACCAAACAGCCTTCTTAAACCTGCTTCCTATCTCAGTTTTCAGTCACTGAGCAGCTCCTTTTAGTGTGCTTCTGTTCAGCCGAGATATAGTACTCTGCAATCTTTCAAGCTGCACTTACAAAAATCTTTAAATAAAAGTAAAGGCATCACAGAAGCATCATTTCTCACAAAATCAGTAAATATCACAGCAGCCACAAATACACATGTGTGTATTAAAGTTTACTGATAATGAAAATATATTGCAATTTTGGATACTTTCCTTACCTGTGAGATTCTTTAATCCAAGTTCTTGCAGTCCAAAGTTCCCATCTTTTCTGTAGTTTAGGAAGATAGCTAAGGCATATCGATCTTCATAAAGTTTGGTCCCACGGATAATTCGTAAATTCTCCAGAGGTAGGTAACGAAATTGGTTAAGAGCGACCAATACATAGCCTGTGACTTCTCGGATAGACTGAAAAGACACAAACAATTAGGTAAAATTAATGGGTCACTTTATGAGACATCCTACTGTAACTTACAACTTTTAAGTTGATACACTAATTTCTAAGCCATATTCTCAATCTATACCATATTCATATGTATATTGGGCTTGATAATGCATGGTTATAAATGGTTGGAATCTAATTGACGTATAAGTTGCATTTTTTAAAGCCATAAAATTGGCTTATAATAAAAATTATTACATTTTTACTGTTTCAGGATATTTTATGAGAATAAAATCAACTTTTAAATCTACAGGCTAGCAATGGGAAACATAATGGTAAGCAAATTTGGTCTCAAATCTTGCTTTTATATTTAGCTTTGTGAATGTGAATAAGTTGTTGAACCTGACCCTTGGTCTTTTCATCTTTTAAAAAGGGGATAGCAAAATTTCTATCATAAAGCCATTGAAAAAATTGGAAGGTTTCTGGCAAATACTCATCATTTAGTAGATATCATTACAAGTATTATTTTTGTAACAACCAGATAAATGAACTGTCTGGGAACAGTTGAAAACAAGCAAAATAATAATTTCATTACCTCAGAAGTGTTGCTCTAAGCTTCTGTCATTTAATATTTAATATACTTATATATTTTCTCTGCAATTTGAAATTTATTTCTAAAATTTAGGAATGGCTCCTTATACATTAGTGTGTGTATCTTATAGCCATTTGTAGAGAATGGCACTGAATAAATTCAGCAATAGCTGTTGAGAAGAGTGGAACTGAAAAACAAAAAGCAATGCTTAAGGTCTTCTTAGATATTGTTTTCTATAGAGAATGATTTTATGAAGTTAGTGCTAATAACAAAGCAAACAAAGCATGGTTTGACCAGTACATTCCTGATTTTTGCCCAAGGATCATAGGAGTCAATAGAAACCATCCCAAAGTCCCAGGAAAAAGGAAATCCTTGACTATGGTTCTGCCTCAGTAACAATTTAGTGCCAGACACTCTATAAATTTTATCAAGTAAGTAGTCATCTAACTACTTACCTCCCTTCCTTCACATGCAATAACCTTGTGCTTGGTGACATTAATTTCCATTGCAAATGCAATTGTTCTTCTCAAAGAGTGAATACCACAGAGGATTGCTAAAGCCTGAAAGACTATAGAACTCTTCTGAACCAGGAGGCAATTTCTTATGTTTATAGTATTTAATAATAATGAAAATAAAGAGATGGAAATAGCCAGGCACTGTTGGCTCATGCCTGTTATCCTAGCTACACAAGAAACTGAGACTTGAAGCCAGCTTGGGCAAGAAAGTCGATGAGATTCTTATCTCCAATAAACTGCTCCAATAAAAATGCTAGAAGTAGGACTGTGAATCAAGTCGTAGAGCACTTGGACAAGAGGCTCAAGGACAGTGCCCAGGTGTGGAGCACATGGGCAGCAAAGATGGCGCTGGGAAGGGGTTGAGTGGGCAGAGCCTAATTTACTGAAGAGCACATGGCCAGCCAAGATGGCTCTGGGAGAGGGTAGAGTGGGCAGGCCCCAATTGATCTTCTGATCAGTACCTAACCAGCCCGTGAAGGCTCAGGTGAATGATAGGGTGTGACCTTGACAGTGATTGGTTCCTCTTCCTCCCTTACCATACCACCCACCCTCTTTGTCTTTAAAAAGGGGCTGCTCTCTGTTAATAAACGAGTTTTTCTACCTGCTGGATTTGGCTCCCCGCTGTGTCTGATTGTCTCCTGGGCTGAGGGAGGCTAGGGAACGGCGGGCGAGCGCCGCACTTACCTTTCCTCGGACCCCGTCCGTCTTTTGTGGGACGGACGAAGACCCAACACCCAGGCCCTAAGTTCAACCCAGAACCAGAAAAATTAAGAAAAGAAAAGAAAAAGAAAAAGAAAAGAAGAGAAGAGAAAAGAAAAAAGAAGAAAAGAAAAGAGATATTGAAAAAAATAAAGCTCCTACCATTCCATTTCATACTGGGGTTAAGCCTGGATAACAAAAATGAAACTTTTTTCTAAGTGAAAAGAAATTTAATAATCACTACAGGATTATCATATTTTTAGGGAAAAAACATGAAATCCACAAGTATAAACTTCCTGGGATACAATCTGTATCATTTACAGTTTAGGAGGGGGTGGTACTGGTTCATTGTGTTATTCTGTTGACCATACCAGAAAAGTCTGTCTTTATTACTTTTATTTTGATTTCATTTCCTATCTCCTGTAAATAAGTATTGATCATAATAGTTTTTTTAATATGATATATTTCCTTTGTCATTTTGTGAGTTGGTTTTCTCTTAACTAGTCCTTTTCGTAAATGACAATACCTCCCTAAATGTTTCTTTATCTATTTTAATATTCAAGTGACTCCAGCAACCTGTGAATATTTAATCAATGTTTAAGAACAATTTAATGCAGAAAATAGCAATTATATATCCTTGGTTAACTGTAAAACTGTCTCTTTTTTCCCTACTAATATTATATATAAAAATGCATACTTGTTATTTTTCCTTAGTATCTGCTACTTATTTATTTTTGTGCAAACCATGACAGTAAGTCAAAATAGTTCTGGATTATTAATTCCAGTGTATTATGTACTCATGCCCAATTAGATGCTATCTACAACTAAAAACAACATATTACATCCATCAGTACATCACAAAGAAGACAGTGATTAGTTTGGGCAGTAGATTCAATGTTAAACAAATTCGAAGTATTACAGAGAAGAATAGAGAACACTGGAGTGAGACACAGGGAAGGAGAATTAGGAAAATCTTTTCCTTGTGATGACTACAGAATTTATGTGTTCTCTGACGGTGACTAATGTCATAGCAAATGGTAGACTCTATATCAGTATGATTTTCCATTAACTTTCCCTAGGCAATTAATTTCTGTCCCTCCCCTTCTATCATGTCTGGGAATATCGAAAGCAGAGCACATGCTTAACTGTGACATACTATCAAGGAGTTTACCAGAAAAAAATTTAATAAGCATATAACAAATACCGTATGTTTCTGCTGCTTGTTATGATTCTGCGCTTCACTTTCGAATTCTACTTTTCAGTTTTTCACGTTTAAAACTCTGATGCTTATCCCAGCCTGGCACATATGGGCTCAAAGTCTGATCTAATTAGATTTAGAAAAAGAGTAATGTGAAATGTCATGTGCCCGACTGCAGTAGAGTTCATGTTTATTATACATGGTGTGGAATAACACTGAAGAGACAGAAATCCCAGTCATGCCTGAAAACCTGCTAACTCTCAGCCACCACCAGCCTTGTTCTCAGTTTCCAGTGCTGGCACAGTTCCCCGAATCTAGGAGCCATTCATTCACCCCTGGCCACTTAGCCAGCTCTCCATCTATGCCTTCTTAGCAGTGAACACCTTCTGTCCCATTGAAGAGAGGAGCACTTAAATCCCCTCTTCAGAAGTCACTGTCTTCTTTTGTCCTATACATTTTCCTGAGCAGTGTAGAGAGTTCTTAAAAGATCCTCTTCAAGTCAGTGTTTCCAACTGGTCTTTTATCTGTTGACCTTATCTAGACTGTAACTCTGGATCATAGACTTCCTATACTACAGATTGGTTTAATCAAATGAAATGAAATTTTGCATAAACCTACTTTCTTACATCAATTTCCTATGAAATAAACTGCAAACTAGCTTAGAATGCAAACAAACTGCAGATAAAATCTTGTAAAATATAGCTGAGTCTCTGTCACCATCAACAGTTGTATTTGGTCAACCATGGGATGCCAAAAAGTCAGTCTATATATACAGGCAAAACTCTTGCCATTAAAGGTAAATAACTCATATACCATATCTAAATAAAGCAAACAGTGTTAAACCAATCAAGCTACTTCTCTGTGTTATTTCTGGTATATAAATACTTCCAAAATATTTTGCTGGACAGAACTACCTGAATTTGTACTGGATCAAGAGCTACCTAATTCATGAATTAGCTTTTTTGGATATTTTGGGGGCTTGTGAGGGGGGAGTATAAAATCTCTGGAAAATTTAAGTTGTACATTTTTTTTTCTTTTCTTTTCTTTTGTATTATGGTACTGTTGCTTGAACTCTGGGCCTGGGTGATATCCCTGAGCTCTTTTGCTCAAGGCTAGCACTCTGTCACTTTAGCCACAGGGCCACTTCCACCTTTGTGTAAGTAGTTTATTGGAACTAAGAGTCCTACTGATTTTCCTGCCAGTGCTGGCTGATCCTCAGATTTCAGCCTTCTAAGTAGCTTAGATTACAAGCATGAACCATTAGTGCCAGGTGTTTAAAAATATTTTGATTAATTATACAAATGAAATTTTGACCTGCTCTATAAACATTTGTATAATCATACACATATCTCCATTTTGTATTGCTCTTCAAAATTTCACACCATTAACAACTCCATATTTCATTTAATATTTAAATGTGAATCAATGTTTCTCTTTGTCTTAGTAGAAGACTTTTATTGCAGGGCACTGCTGGCTCACGTCTGTAATCCTAGCTACTCAGGAGGCTGAGATCTAAGGATCAAGGTTGAAAGCCAGCCTAGTAGAAAAGCCACTAAGACTCTTATCTCCATCCAATAAACCACTCAGAAAACCGGAAGTGGTGCTCTGGCTCAAGTGGTAGTGCATTAGCCTTGAGCTGAAGAGCTCAGGGGCAGATCCCAGGCCCAGAGTTCAAGCCCCACACTGACCAAAACAACAACAACAACAAAAAATAACCCACAAAAAACACAAAACTTTTATTTTAAATCCAAACTTCAAATTTACATTTTAATAATTATTGATAATTTAAAAAATATAATACATGTATATTTTCCTAGCAGATATACACATTAAGCTCTACTAACCCCAATAATCAATTTTAATCTGAAATTAAATATACTACTCAAATGCAAAAGTAGTATGAATATGTGGAAAGCACACTTCAACTTAGAGTAAATTAAATGAAAGTATATTATGGAAAAAAAAACCAAATGTTGTGTAGAAAAACAACTAAAGTTATTTTCTCTATGTAAAAATTTGGAGGTTTCATACAAAAATCAAAGCACCATAATTACCACTAATGTAATGTTGTGAAGATTGCTACTTTCTTCATAGAGAAACAAACTCTTCAGCACAATGCAGCTCAATTACTAAATTTTTGCTGTGATCCCGTCAGATAGAACTTCTGACTTTTGTCTCTATTATTTACTGTGAGATAAGACCAATCCAGCAAAGAATTTAAAACTACAAAAGATGACTGAGTCCATCATATTGCTATTATTATAACTATGCAAATATTTCCTAATAATTTGTGGACTATGGATACTAAAATTGATATAAAGTTTGATTAAACAATTGATACTTGATAGTTCATAAAGGTGTAGTCTAAGAGTTTCTATTCACACATTGAAGTACTAACATCTAGTGCCTGAGAACATGGGCATATTTACAGATAAGGTCCTTAAAAAGATGATTAGGTTAAACTGAGGACATTCAAGAGAGAACTAACCACATGCGACTCATGTCTTAAAAAGATGAGGAAATAAGAACAAGGATATGCACAGAGCATGTAAAGGCAAAAGATGGTGAACTAGGAGCTGAAGAGAAAGCATCACAGATCAACTGCCTCATATTTCTGGGCTCCAGAACAGTGAGAAAACAAAGACTTGTTGTTTTAGCTACCTACTCTGTGCTACTTTGCTCTGACAACCCAGAGTAATGCACTACCCAAATCTCTATCCCAAAATTTAGCAGTTACACCAGGTAAATTATGCAAATATTCTGTTGCTCTTTCAGCATCTCTCACACATGGATACAAAAAAAAATCTGGGATTATTTTGGGAAATGAATTCTATATATCATTGTTGTAGCATGGATCTGAAATGTCTATCCTGAAACTCATGTTCCCTTTGAGAGGTGGTAGGATCAAGAAAGACCTCATCCTCTACCTACAAAGGAATCACTTAATGGACTGTTAAAAGGTGATGGAAGTTTCAGGAGATAGGCTCTTTGGAGGAAGGAGGTCACTGAGAACATGCCTTTGAAGGAAGCCAAAAGCCACTTATTTTTCCATTTCTGTTTCCTGGCTGCCATGAGGGAGAAACTCCATTCCCAGCTCTGATGTCCCACCTTACCATAAGTGAATTGACAAGAAGAAGCAGCCATCAACCAAGCATGCTGAAACCCATGCACCTTCAGTCAATTGTTCCTCCTTCTAGGTTTTATCTTAAATATTTTGTCACAGGAAAAAAAAAAGCAGTGTAGCACAGTTGCTTAACAAAACACTTGCATCATAACAAGTTCCACGGCTCTGCCGTCCTTTGCTTTCCTCAATCCAGAATCTTTTTCTTTCCCAATGTGTTCTCTCTATTGCATAGCATGTACAGAAACACATTTTCTTATTTCTAAAGGAGTAACTTATGAGTCACCGAAGTTTAGACAAGAAAACTGCTTGACACTACCTCAGTATACAATAGAGAGTGACAGTTTCATGTCTGAGGTTCCCAACTCAAATTTTAAAAGAGGAAAATAGGCTTTCCTGAAATGATGCTTGACAACAGCGGCCTTTGTTGTAAAGCATATGGGAAATGGCCATAGAGGATTGGACAGTTAGAGGTGACTGTTTCGAGGACTAGTCTGTTGTTATTTTTAAATGAAAGGGGTGAGCAATTTCAGAAACAGGATAGTCAAAGTATCAGGCCTGGATTTGACAAGATGCCAAGATACATTTTAATATCTGTCTAAATATTTGACCATAAAAATACAGAACAAAAAGAACTAATTTGTTTAAAAACAAATATATTTTTCAGTAATCCCAAATGAGAACAAGGTTCTAATATTACTTGTGATGCACTTAACATTCAAAACAAACACAGAGAACAGGTATGCTGTGCATATTAGTGGGAACAATAAAGATTATAGATAGAAGTCAAAGCCAGGGACTTGTGGTTTAGTTATTCAAATGTTTAAGTATCTTTAAGCAAATAAGCTCTAAGTAGCTATTTACTGTTCCTAATAATGAAATTAACTTTCATTTATCTTATTTTTCTCAGTGCATGAGTATTTTTATATTTCATACAACCTAATCATCACATTACATATAATTTTTATTTTCTAGCTTAAGAAACTAAGTTATGTCAAACTTCTCCATAAATAAGCTGACAAAAAGTGAAAGTGGGGTGCCGGTGGCTGTAATCCTAGCTACTCAGGAGGCTGAGCTCTGAGGCTCACAGTTCAAAGCCAGCCCGGGCAGGAAAGTCCATGAGATTCTTATCTCCAATAAGCCTCTAGAAAACCAGAAGTGGTGCTGTGGCTCAAGCTGGAGAGCGCTTGCCTTGAGCTGAAGAGCTGAGGGACAGCACTCAGGCCCAGAGTTCAAGCCACGGACCAAACAACAGACCAAAAAATAAAAAAGTGAATAAGGAAATATTTTTAAAAGAAAGCTAGCCCTTATCATGATCTATTTCTGAACTCAAATTCCCAAATTCTTTCTAAATACAGTAACATTTACTCCTTGATTTACAAAAAAATATCAAAAATTTGCAATTTAAAAATAATACTTTTGCAGGGAAAAGTGGCTCACCCCTTTAATTTCATCTACTCAGGAGACTGATATCTGAGGATTATGGTTCAATACCATCCCAGGCAGGAAAATCTGTGAGAATCTTATCTCCAATTAACCACTAAAATTTTGGAAGTAGTGCTATGGTAGTAGAACACTAGTTTTGAGCACAAAAGTACAGGGAGAGTTGTCCACGCCTGAGTTGAAACACACACACACACACACACACACACACACACACACACACACACACACACACACACACGAGTTTTGAAAAGTTTGCTTATAACAAAAATATTATCTAAACCATATTATATCTCAAAAGTAATATCACACTTCTGCAATATCTGCTAACATTTCAAGAAGATTTTAAAAGTCTGACAATCCATATTCTCTTTGGGTTAAAAATGTAGGAATCTTTTCAAACAGATATTACTTCAATTGAAATTCTGACCAAACAATCTTGACATCTAAAGATTAAATACTATACTCCTACCAGGTCTACTAGAAAAACACATAGAAAATGCAAGTACTTTGTACCACTGGTTTCTATTTGCATGTTATGTCATATTACTTAGCTAAATCTGATGTTTCTCAATAAAAATTAATTTAAGGAGTTATTTTTGTTTAATTTGGAAAATAATATGTAAAAGGCATTAACATACAGTAGATATTTGATAACTATGCAGTTTGACTTGTCCTTAAATATCCTTTAAGATTTGTTTTCAGCCTCACTTATCCCTTTTTTTTCCTTTTTTATAAAATTTTATTTTATTGTAAAGATGCTGTACAGAGGGGTTACAGTTATTACATGAGTAAGGCAATGAGCACATTACCTGTCGATCCTTGATACCCCTTCCCTTGTTGTTGTCCCATTATCCCTTTCCTCCCCCACCTCCCCCACTCCTCCCCACCCCCACCATACCCCCTCCAAGTTGTAAAGTTCAGTTCCAATATACTGTCCTGTGGGTCTCATTGTTGCAATGGGTCATTGTGTGTCCATCTTGTTTCACTGTTTTGTTTATTCCCCTTCCCCTCCCCAGATTAGACAAATATATATTCAAGATCAGGGTACCAAAATCAAGTACAGTGATAATAGGGGATATACCATAGGAGGAATAACCATAGAGAGGAACCCCTCAAATACATTTAAAACAGTAACAACAAAGACAGACCTCATGTGTCCATATCTTGGGGTTCATATTACTTAGCATCATCTTATATGGACATATGTTCATAGCATTTGAGCTTTTCAGATCATCTGATAAGATTATCATATATATGTATATATATATATATATATATATATATATATATACATATAATTGCAAATAGGGGAAATCATGGGACCTAAATTTCTTTGGGACTAGTTTACTTCACTTAATATGATTTTTTCCAAGTCTTTCCATTTCCTAACAAATGGGGTGGTGTCGTTTTTTCTGATGGAAGCATAGAATTCATATATACATATATATATATATATATACATATATATATATAGAGAGAGAGAGGGGCACATTTTCTTGATCTATTCATCTACTGAGAAGCATCTGGGTTGGTTCCATAGCTTAGTTATGGTAAATAATGCTGTGATAACATAGTTGTGCTGGTAGCTTTAGTTTGTGATCATTTGTGTAAATGCCGAGGAGTGGGTCACTTATCCCTTTATCCAATGATTTATTCCACAAATTTGTATTTTCTACCTATTATCTTTTATGTATTTATTTTTTGTCAGTCGTGGGGCTTGAACTCTGGGCTTGGGCACTGTCTCTGTCCTTTTCAGCTCAAGGCAAGTGCTTTACAGCTTGAGCCACAGCCCTACTTCTGGTTTTCTAGAGGTTTATTGGAGATAAGAGTCTCCCAGACTTTCCTGCCCTGGCTGGCTTTGAACTGTAATCCTCAGATCTCAGCCTCCTGAGTAGCTAGGAGTACAGGCATGAGCTACTAGTACTTGGCTGTTTTTTTTTACCTATTATCTTAAAAACATTGTTAAAGTTATAAGGGACAGACCCTCAGGAGGAAATGTAATGGTAATGATTTCTTTCAATATTTAGTGGAAAGTTGACATTAAGGAAAAGGAGGGCTCAACCAAGACAGATTTATAAGTAATTAAAAGCTACTACCTATCTTTGCGTTTGATTTTAAAGTTCCTTGTATCAAACATCTATTCACATACAGCTAACTTGTTGTAGCTATCCCACATTCTGTCACACATTTCTTAGCAGTTTTCTTTTGATGCCATTTCCTACTGAAAGATGCATTGATACATTTTGTGTATATGTGTGTGTGTGCATGTGTATATGTGTGTGTGTGTGCATGTGTATATGAAGCAATCACAAGTAATTTGTCAAATATTTCCCTCAAATGTTTCCTTTAACTACGATTTTATAATGAAATAACCATTGTATTTTCTTTGTTGTTGGTTGCGGGGCTTGAACTCAGGGCCTGGAAGCTGTATGGTCAAGGCTCTCTCACATGAGCCACAGCACCAGCACTTCTGGTTTTGGAGTGGCTAATTGGAGATAGGAGTCTCACAAGGACTTTTATGCCCAAACTGGCTTTGAACTGCAATCCTCAGATCTCAGCCTCCTGAGTAACTATTATTACAGGTGTGATCCACCAGCATCCAGCTTCATTATATTTTCCTTTTTTTTATTAAGAATATACATACAGAAGAGTTGCAATTACATGGGCAAGATAATGAGTACATTTCTTATCAAGCATTGTTGCCTCCTCCTATGTTTCCCCTTCCCATCCCTTCCCATCCTCCCCTCGCTACCCCCCATATCCCCCCTCTCCCCCAGCCAAAGTTGTAAAGTCCATTTTTTGACATAATGACTTGTATATCTCATTGTTGCAATGGGTCCACCTGTCTCCCTACTTAAATGATTTGTTTTTTTCCCTTCTCCTGCATAAATTATACCAACATCAAATACAGTGAAAGCAGGGTTATATCGTGGGGGAGGGAAATCCAAAGCAACAAAGAAATAATCTTATAAATGAGTTAGAAACTATCACATGAAAGAAAAAAACATTTGAATACATATCTTAGGGCTCATTTCCCTAACATCAACTTATGTGACCTTTTCTGCTTGACTCAGACATATACTAGTTATTGCAAAGAAGGGAAACCATGGGACCTATGTTTCTTTGGGCCTGGCTTACTTCACTTAATATAATTTTTTCCAAGTCTTTCCATTTCCTAACAAATGGGGCAATGTCATTCTTTCTGATGGAGGCATAGAATACCATTGTGCATATATACCACATTTTCTTGATCCATTCATCTACTGAGGGGCATCTGGATTGGTTCCATATCTTAGTGATGGTAAATAATGCTGCAATAAATATAGTTGTGCTGTAGCTTTAGTGTGGTCTTGTTTGTGATTATTTGGGTAAATGCCCAAAAGTGGGATTGCTGGGTCATAGGGAATTTCTATGTGGAGTCTTTTGAGGAATCTCCAAACTACTGTCCAAAGTGGTTGAACAAGTTTACACTCCCACCAACAATGCAGTAAGGTTCCCTTCTGTCCACATCCCCTCCAGCATCTGTTGTTATTAGAGTTCTTGATTATAGCCATTCTAACTGGGGTGAGGTGGTATCTCAATGTTGTTTTGATTTGCATTTCTTTTATGGCTAGGGATGTTGAGCATTTCTTCATGTGTCTATTGGCCATACTTCTTTCCTCTTCAGAGAAGTTTCTCTTTAAGTCTTTAGCCCACTTATTTATTGGGCAGTTGTTTCTTTGAGTATTTGTTGTTGGGGGATTTAAGTTTTTTGAGTTCCAAGTATATTCTAGATATGAGACCCTTGTACGTTGTCTGGCCAGTGAAGATATTCTCCCAATCCTTGGGCTTTCTATTGATCTTGCTAGCTATGTCCTTTGCCATGCAGAAGCTCTGCAATTTCCTACAATCCCATTTGTCAAACCTTTCTTTGATTTGTTGTGTTTTTAGGTCTCTATTTAGAAAATTTTGGCCGGTGCCAAGGAGACCTAGGGTTTCTTCTATTCCATCCTGTAATATTTTCAGAATGTCTGCTTAGACTCTGAGGTCTTTGATCCATTTGGAATTGATACTGGTGCAGGGTGATATATAAGGATCTAGCTTTAGTTTTCTACAAGTAGTTAACCAACTTTGCCAGCACCATTTACTGAAGAGGCTGTCTTTCTTCCATTCCATTTTTTTAGCTCCCTTATTGAAGATTAGATGGCTGTAGGTCTGTAGGTTCATGTCTGGGTTTTCAATTCTATTCCATTGGTCCTGAGGTCTGTTTTTGTGCCATTACCAAGCTGTTTTGATTACTATGGCTTTGTAGTAGAGTTTGAATTCATTACATTTTCTAAGGCATTGTTTATATTACTTGGAAGGTCCAAAATATGCTGCCTTTAAAATATCTTTTTAAAATATTATCTTTTGGCTGTTTGGTTTTCATTCATTAAGAAATTGCACTTATAGTATATTATAAGCTATGCTTTGTTCTGGTATTTGAAGATTTATAAAATATGATCTAGAACCTTCAATAGTGTTAACCCCTCTGAAAATTATACTTGGAAAAGGGTAAAGGCAAATAAGTGATTGTTATGCAGCAGTAGATTTGTCATAGGTTATGAATATTGGAACATAAGGAAAGCCATATGAAATATGGAGAGTATCCTATGTACATACAAGGATAAAGTATTTTACTCCACCTGATGAATATTGATGAAAGGAGTTCTTTAGAAGAATAATCTATTCTCTACACCCTGAATGATTGGTAAGTCCTCTATAGGACTTCAGAATCCAGACTTGGTCTTGTCACATTGAAACTAAACTGGACTTCTTGGAGGGAATTTAGATTCTGGGGCTGGGCAAGACAAGTCTTAAACATCTGGTCTCACCAAAAAACTGGAAAGATGACCAATTGCTAAAGTCATTTCATCATAAGCATGAGCTTAAAAATTGTGAGGAAGAGGTGTTTCCTGAGGAACAGTAGAACAATTTGAATTTCAGAAATGATAAGAATTACAACTAGGTGACACATCAAATCTACCTGTCTAAATTTATAATAACAATAAATGACATTTAACTTAAAGAATAAATGTCTAAAAGGAAGTATTCATGTCTAAAGTAGGAAGAAGGACATAGAGAAAATTTTTGCTTTTTCATATTTCAGTCACAGGAATTAGAAGCAAGCAGTATGCTTACTATCCAATCCTCTCTACTGAAACTCAGGAAATTAATGTATTAGTCAAGAACAATTGTGCAATTCAGGCAGAAAAATAATGTTTCCAAGTAAACTATGGTAAGGAAAGCTGTTCTGTCCACAGGTCTAAGACTCCTGAATGTAAAATGAGGCAAACAGGACAAGGGAATAATTTTTCAAAAGGGAATTCAGTATTTCAGAAAGTTATGCCAGACATTGAGGGTTAGTGGACTTCTACATGGGAAAATTATGCTGTGGTTTGTTTTGTTTGTACAATGATATTTATTATGACAGTATAAAAATGGAATATGGTAGTGATAGGCTCACAGATGGAGACAGGAAATTCTTGCCAACCATAAGATGAGGAAGACAATGAATAAAAAATACACAGAGTTCAAGCTATGTTATGAGGTAGGATAATAAATAATTGAATAATTTACTGACTATATAGAGTGAAGAAGAATATGAACCAGAATATGCCTGAAGTTGTTTCTTTTTTGTCTGTCTGTTTAGGAGACCTAGGCTGTCAGTAAGAGGTAAGGAGTGAATCAGTGGAGATATTCAAATACTATATGGACTTTGTTTATTTGAGAGTAAACTAATACTTTTTATTTACAAACTCTTCTATGATATTAATATTTTTATTGGTATTCTTATTGTAATTGGTATTATAATATTGTATATTGGTATTATTATATGTCAGTTAGATCTGTATATATGAACGTGTATCTGATTCATTTTTCTCTACAGTTAGTTTATTTTAATGTAAAATATGTTATAAAATGTACCTTTCAACATAAAAATACACTACATCAACATCTATACTTTCATATATACATATATTAATGAATACCAAATTTATTATTATTTACAAATATACAAAGTAGTACTCAAGAGGAGTGTTTCACTTTCCAGGAAATATTTGGCAAAGTCCTGATATATCTGAGATTTCTGGGTAGACATGCTAATGCTTTGACTGAGCAGAGATGTGGTATGCTGGTCAAACCAAAAGTTCTATAGACAGCCCTCCCCTTTCTCCTAATTCCTACCCAGTAGCAAACAATTGCAAGTCCAAAATACCATTAAAGCCAAAATTGGAAGACCTTCTTACTGATTTAATAATTTTAGAACTGAAAATCTTAACAGTTCCTGATAGCATATTATTAATATATTCATAAAGTTTATATTTATCAGGAAGAAAATACATGATAATACTCCTATTAACATCTATTTTCTTCAACTGAATTTATATTAAGCAGATACAAAATTATAAATAGATTACTAGATAGATAACTAAATAGACTAATGGAGATGGCTGATGAGTTAGAAAAAGAGTAAATATCTATATATGTAACATGCATTTTCCTCTTTCCTCTTCTCTCTATTTCCTCTGCCTCTGTATCGCTATTTCTCCCCTTTTCTCTTTCTCTCTCTATCCCTGCCACATTGTAACTATATTTTGCAGTAGCAAGGATTTCTAATATTGATTCTTTGTCATTCTCTGTTAAGAAAACCTTGTCAAACACAACTTGGGAGACATTAAACCTAAGATGTTATCCTAAGTAAATTCAGTTTGTAAAAAACAATGCTAGCCATGTACTTTACACGCAAAATTCTCCTTTGTCTCTGAGAAAGTATCATTTGCTATCATGATTATGTTGTATAGTCTTCAAACTGTACTTAGTAACCAAACCAATCTAAATATAATAAAATTGTAATGTTACCCAGAGAGGAAAAGTAAAAATGAAGTCTTAATGATCATATTAGGCTTCTCTATTTTCCCTCTTTGCTCCCAATTGTACCCAACCCCAAATCAGCAGAGTGTTTTGTATGCCTGTAACTCTTTTTTAGTATATTGAATTGTTCAAAGGGATTTCATTATGGTATTCTAAACATGCATACTTTACTCAGATTAACCCCTTGGTTACTCTCTTTATGCTCGTATGCCTCATTCTATTGCCTTCATACTCAACAGCTTTTAGCTACTATAGTTTTACTATCATCCTTCAACACATGCGATGAATTTCAGTATAGTTCACTCGCTAGCTTTCACTCACCTCCCCATCATCTAATCTGCAACAGTCTGACAATTACATACAAATGTATTCAGTCTATCTATCTTCTAGGTCTTACATCCACATTTCAAGGAAAATATTCAACTTTTGTTTTTCTAAACCTGGCTTACTTCATTTAACATGATAGCTTCTAGTTTAGTACAAGTCTCTGCAAATATATTTACTTCATACAATATAAGGGTTAGGTAGCAGATTATGTATTTTTAATACAATTCCCCTGTTTAGAATTTGACATTACACTTTATGTAAGAATCATTAATTATTAACTATTTTAGTTAGGTGGTCCAAAAATTCGATTTTAAGCCTCAAGCATTTCATGGCAAGAGGCTGTAAGAGGAAAGATGGATATTCTTTTAAATATTTTTTAAAACTATAGAGTTGCTATAGTTCAATATCTTATCTTCATTAAGTTTGTTCAAAATGGATCTACATTCATTCTCTCACTCGTTCAATCAATATGTATTTAATAAAAACTGACTAAATACCAAGTCTTGGTTTTGGGGAGTTCTCTAGAGAAGTAAAACAAAAAATATATCTAATATCTTGTTATAAATTTAGGACATAATTAGTACTAAGTAGCTAAACTTAAGTTAGAAGCATTATGTAGTTATTGCAAGAAATGGTGATAATGATTTTGAATATTTTGAGGTAGCAGTCACAAATTATGAAACAACTAGAACAACATATAAGCATTTCCATCTTCTAGTTTTCTAATGATCAATAATAATAGTTGATAAAATTAGCTAAAGACATTGAAATGTCTTGATCATTTATGAGCCATAGCCTGAAATACGGTGATCAAATCAGCTTTCAAAAGGAACCATACTCTAGGAAAAAATGAAGTAGATTTCATTGACAAGCAGAGATAGAGAATTTGCAGAATATTTGAGTATCCATGTGGTATTATGGCTAATCAAAGTCACAATTCAAGAAGAAGTAATATCAGCATCATCTGAAATTCAGTTATATTGATTTCTCATGGAAGTAGAGCACATTAGCAATTTATTCTATAGTTAAAAATCAACATGTAATCACTATATATTAATGATTATATCTACATAAAGTAGTCATTATATTTACTATATATGACTTTGTAGCCTTAATTCATTAATATAATAAGGTTTCTTGTAATTCATCATGTGGAATATGGATATACATTTTCCTATAGTATTTTTAACTATGTAAAGCAAGCTAAAGGCTAATAAACTATTAAATGATATTTACTAAATGATGTTTACTAAACTATTGAATGATATTTACTACATTTAAGCTACATATTTAAGTTATATTACTTGTATTTCAAAACTATGTAGAATCTGTGAGGAATGTGTAATTTTTATGGCAATATAATAAAATTATCAAACTGCTTTTTCAAAAGTCATTTTCTTTTATTTCCCCTTCAAACTGAATAGACTTTTCATTTGTCCCCCCACAAACTTGTAACTCTGATTCCTTTAGGCATCATTGGTTTTTTAGATGTGCAGCACAAGCTTCAGTGAAAATACCCTCAAGTTTTAACCGTGACTGGTTCAGGGCAGAGCACATGAAAATGTTTTTCTAACACTTGGCAGAAATGGAGCAACATTTCAAGAATTGCTTCACTGGCTCCTAACATCTTTACATGAGCAATGTTAGGAACCTGACCCTTAATGCAGATTTTAGTCAAGACCCCAAAAATTCATGATGAAGAAGAGAAAGGTATGCTTTACATTTCAGAGCAGAATACGGAAGATGTAGAATAGAGATTGTCTTGGCTTGCATCACCCGATCCATTTTAATTGTTTTACTTACTGTTCTTTAATCGAAATGTGCCAGGGATGTTAAAATTTTATTGTTCCTTAATACTTGTCCATATTTACTGAACACTTCAAATCATACATTGAAAGGACTGTTAGCTTGAATAACATCATAAAGCCCTGAGGGTAGGGGTGGATTCTAGGCTTCCAAATCATAATGTCAATCAGAACAAATTAGAACTTGCTAATCAACTAATTTAAACATCTTTTTTCTATCCAGTGAGGGATCCATTCAAATTGAACCCAAACTCATGTGAGCAATAAACATTTTCTGTCCTTACAGAGTTTAAGTCCTCCTTTTAAAATTTATTTCTCCATGTATTTGTGGATACATGACACATATAAAGGATTAGCACTGAAAAAAATGCTGGACACCTGAAGGATTTTAACTCAAAACCGATACTTGTGGGAGTTTTATATCACCTAATTGTATTGCAGAGAAGTACAATACAAATTGAGCATTTCAAAGCCATGTTTAAATGTTTTCTGTAGCAAGGTACTGACAAATATAAAAACCATTGCAAGCCAGTAATTCCAATAATAATACTAAATGTTACACTGCCAGAAGTTGAGTATACAGAAGACTCTGAGAAATATTTGGAAATATAGAACCCATTCAGGCTTGAACTGGTAATATATCTTTGCCAAAGGAATAACAGGATTTTAATGAACCAGGCTCAAAATAACTGTATATAGTTTAAAATGTGTTAGTTATGTTTATTGAACAATAAATCATATATTTTTTCTATAGAATGTATAAAGTCTTTCTCAATGTAACAAACTTTATTTGTTATAAAGGTGAGAATATTGAAGCCTCCATATATGTGTAGTTGAAGATGAATATCTAAGTCAAATATTAAATAATTATAAGGCAAACACAAGATAAATACAAGACAATATCTAATCCTAATTACCAGAGTATCTACAAGGTTGTGCTTTAAGGTTTATACATCATTGTTTAATTCAACTTCTGTCTGGATGAGTTTCTACTTACATCATCCATACATGCAACCTGAATAGGTCTTTATCTTTGAAATACCAATACTCAATATAGTCCCAGGGCAATAACCAAAATTCCATGAATATTAGAAAGGAAGAAAAAAGAAATGAGGAAAGGATAGTGGGGAAATGGAATAAAAAAGAAACTAGTGAAACAGTCCTGAGCTAGTCCTTAAGAGCTCACTTCTGCAAACTATGCCAATTAGCTATAGCATCTTGATTAAATCACCTGTCTTTTTAGAGTGTAATCACTAAAATAAAGAATGCATAATATGAGACCTCCAGGATTCCCTTCAACTTTAATAATATCAGAAAATAGCTTCATAAAAAACAATTTAATATTTATTCCTCTAAGTGGTTTTTATCTGGCAGACAATAAATACCCATTCATTATGTTGAAATGCCTCCATTTATGGATAACCATGACAAATGATTATAATCAGTGACTTGAAATTTTTAAGTATTTTTTATAATGCACAATATGCTCAAATCAAGAAATAGACATCATCCCACTCTTAGATATCTGATTGATAACAAAAAATTGTATCAATTTTTTAAATCACAAATGGAAAAATTGATTTCACTTGATGAAAAGGCATTAAAAGAAGCTGTAGAGGGGATGGGACGGTGGCTTAGTGGTGGAGTGCTTGCCTTGCATGCATGAGGCCCTGGGTTCTATTTCTCAGCACCACATAAGCAGAAAAAGCCAGAAATGGCACTGTGGCTCAAGTAGTAAAGTGCTAGCCTTGAGCTGAAGGGCTGAGGGACAGCGCCCAGGCCCAGAGTTCAGATCCCACAACCGACAAAAAAAAAAAAAAAAAAAAAAAAAAAAAAAAAAAAAAAAGCAGCTATGTAGAACACTAAAGAAATTGTGAAAAATGCTGAGACCAAAACACACTCTTAATCATCATTGGTTCATGAATCGGATTTGTTAGAGTTACAACTTACTCTGTTTGGGTAACTTCAGTTAGAAAGATACATGGCCAAAGATAAAACTGGGGACTAAGTCTTTGAGAAAGCAATTAATCAGCTACAGAGTCACAGATTTCTACTCTCCTGACTTAGTACATGGTATTCCTTCCAAATTATATCTTTTTTTTTAATCCTCATTTTGTTTTTATTGTGCAAATACCATACAGAGGGGTTACAATTTCATGGGCAAGGTAATGAGTACATTTCTTTTTTTTTTTTTCCTTTGTGCTATTGTTTTTTTTTAATTTAATTTTATTTTATTTGTGAACATACTGTACAGAGGAGTTACAATTACGTGGGCAGGATAATGCATATATTTCTTACCAAGGAGGAGGCTGGGAAGGGATGTGAAGGGTAAACAAAGGAGGAGGCCAAATTATATCTTTGAAGGATGAGCTGGCTTCCTTGTAATGAGGATGTTTATCAATATAAGAATAACTCACTTAATGTTTGACTCATTACTTACAGTTATCCACTTCTTATATAAAAGTTAAATAGGTTGTCAGTAACAGTATAGAAAAAGGATCTTGTTAATGACAATGTATTTTTTTATCAGTAGCTATATCTGTCTCAAAAAAAAAAGACTAGTGCTTAGGACTGGCATGTCTTAATATGTTTTCAAAAGAATGTTCTGTCAAAATAAAAAAAAACTAGGTTAACCAAACTGGACTCCTTCTGACTAATCAGTTATTCTTTAGTAACAGTATTCCATGTAAATTTTATTGTAAATATATTTTCCATGCCTACCCATAGGTATATAAGAATGTTTATAAGAATTCACCTATGGTAAGAAGATATTCTAGTTCATAAACATTATCATGGTTCATTTAATTTTTATTATTTTATATTCATCTGTGCAGAAACTCAGGCAAGTGATGCTTTATTTTGTTGAAATTAAAGTTAACTCATGGGAGGTTTACTGATTAGCATATGTCCTTTGCATCAAGTGCTCCATTAGACTTTTGTAATCAAGTTGAATCAATTAAAATAGATAAATCTCTAATAAAGTATAACACTAAGCCAGAATTCCATCACTCTTTCTCTAGGGAATGAGCCAATACCTGAGGCCAAATTCACTTAATTGTTTCTAGATAAAGCTCCATATTTCGTCACAGATGGCTTCAAAGGAAGACCTAAAAGTTTTAATTAATTAGCTTACTTCCTTGTTCATTCATAGAATTGAAAATATTTTGCTCCTCTTATCTTAGCTAAAAGTCACCATTTTTTTCTCTCCTTTTGGTATGATAAGCTGCAGAATGTCACAGAAAGAGAGTTCTTATCATTGGGGATGGAAAGGTGAGACACAAGTGCAGCAGTCATTTGAAAAGGGTGAGCCATTCACGGCTCCACTGCACAAATGCAATCAACAGGAAATTAACTTTAAAAACAATTAAATCTGCTTCAAAGATATGTGTGATTCATGTCCTACAATTTCTCTTCTCAAAAATTATTTAAAAATATGAATTTGTTCATCCATCTGGCAAATGACCAAATATCATAAAAATCAACTGTATGAAACAAGGATAAAAACACAATCAGTTGTAACCAAGGAATCAATAGTAACATCTAACGTGGTAAAGTATTAAAAAATGTTTAATTTCTCAAGCAGAGTGTGAAATTCAATTATGTATCTATAAACTGCATAATCCAGAAAAATCAAATAAAAGTGAAGGAATGAAAGCAAAACAACCAAATAATCTTTACTCCTATGAGCTTGGGCAGTTTTTCCAATTCCATTGTGAAAATAAAGGTTTTTAAAAGCACCTGTACATTTTAGGGTTAATGAAAATTGAATTAATATCATTGATTAAAGTCTTCATCATCATCTTTATGCAAAAATGATTTGAGATAATGTTGTTACTCATACAGAAAAGAATCAAGAACAACAACAACAACAACAAAAAGCCTTAAGTGTGACTTAGGTGGAAAAAACAAAGCTCTGAGTTCAAATCCCAATATCACAGCGTGGGTGGGAGGAGGGACTCTATGACTCCTCTTCTTGCACATTTTCCTCTCTTTTAAATGTAAGCGTAGAAGTGAGTAGTTTGGTAAATTTCCATTTTCACCTGGTTAAACTCCTACCACTTTTACTTATATTCAATGAAAAGTTTAGTTATTTGTTTACTATTTAAATTGTGATTTTCATTCACAAAAATACATGTGCCATGAAGTTGCTTTTGTTACCTGCCCCCTCTGATTCATGCCTCTTCCTCTGTAGTTCCCACAATCTCTTACAACTGTAGCTGATGTAATGTCATGTAGTAACTAGACTATTAAATGACTTACACATTTCTATCCATCATAAATCCATATTATACTTATGACCATTTGCTTCTTTTCCAATTACAGTACCAATTCTGTTTTATAACTTTTTGAATATCTATTTTCAATAATTTTTCCAATCAGGCAAGATTCCATGGTATAGATCTTCCAATACATACACAACAGTAAAAACTCTCAATTGTTCATTACCAAATAATTCTGAAGATCCTCAGACATTGAATGATGAAATAAAATGCTCAATCTTAAATGCAATTTAGCTAGTAAGACGTGTTATTTGTAAAGAATGTCAGGATACGTACTCAGTACCTTGGATAAAAATGGAGCTGAAATTTTTTTTTTGGTCTCAGGGAAATTCTGTATTATTAACTTTCATGCTAATTAAAACAACTAATCGACATATAGTATGAAGACATGTGTTTGTATAAAGAATTGTATGCCTTATTTATAATGAACACTGTGGAAAATTATAAATAACCAGTGAGAAGCTTTAAAAAGCCTGAGTCAGTGGTCATCAATACATGCAGTTCAGTAAACTCAGATGAGAACAAAGCATGTAGCTGATGAAAACTTTTTCTTATTTGAGCCTGATACTTAATCAGTTTCATTTGCATTAGCACAATATTTATATTTACAGGCCCAGGGAAAGCCTTGACTTTGAATCAAATGGCTGTTGGTTTGCTTTAAATACTGTGTCTATGAAAAAGAGAATATTTTCTCGATGAAGGAAAAGCACAAACATCACAAATCTTCCTACTTAATCACTCATTTACTCCAATGACAAATCATTCAAATTAGAACAGCTTGAAAACTGATCTTCAGAAGTGTTCCTAGCAGTGAGTTATTGTTCTCCTTCTGGATGCTGTTGACAGAGATGGAGTGGGTGACAATATTCCCTAACAAAGATGGAGAAGTCCATTTTGCATTTCATTTCCAATTCTAAATGAGGCTGCTAGTTTAATCACTGTATTTTGGGTATCCATATTAATAAAATGAAGTGACTTTCAAAAACTAAGTATCAAATGATAGATACAGAAATGTGAGTTGGTTAATTTATGCTGAATCACAAAATACACTCTGGGAATTAATTATTTTTGGTATTAATATATCTCTGTATGAGATTTCAATACCAAGAAGCTCTGATTATTCCAGTGAACTTTTTCTTATCTATTGTTTTTGCTAATTAACTCTGTTCACAGTCAACAACAAGTTTTGAAAACATGTCTACTCTAATCCAGTGCTGATATAAGTGGCTTGCTTTTTCTTCTTTCTTTGCAAATAAAGTGGACAATCAGAAATTCCCAAATACATACACTTCAGGGAGATGCTCTCATTTAATAGAAGAATTTGAGTATCAAAAATGAGTTTCATTTTTCTCTTCAACGAAGTTCACAGTATCAGAACTATAAACAATAGTTTAAGTAACTCCTATATTATTTCTGGGACATATTTTTTTCACTGCTGATAGGCTAATATTTTAGTAATAAACCATGTTTTTGGATTTATAGTACTTTTACTCAGTACAAAATATGTGTTAGGTTGCCTGGAAATAAAATACACATGGATTACAAAGAAATGCAATCCCTGCTCTCTGGTTGTTTACCTTTTTACTAACCAAGATAAAACACTGACAAATATAAATAAGATAAATGCAGTATGTGATGAGTTAAGTTAGATTAAAAATAGTAATAATGAAGGCAAGTGAAATAGAAAAACACATGCATTATTTTCACCTACATGTAAACCGTATCTTCACTAGTTTACAACTTGTCTTTATTGATACATTTGAATGATGCTAGTCTTAGTGAGTTGCTCAATTCATTCTTTCATTAACAAAGGCTAACTTTCAGCAGGACTGTTTACTTCCAACAGATATCTTATTTTACTAGTCAAGAATATATAATTTCCTGGTATATGAATATACCAGAGGAAGATAGTGGAGGCATTGATATACTTTGATATAAGAATCATTGTTCATCCAGTTGGCCATTCATGTGGTTATTTCAGTTTATCTTTTAATAAAAGAAAGTTTGGGTCTAAACTGTGTGGTTCAAATGTTTGTTTTATTCCACTATTAAATGTGCTTTCAGTAAAGGAAGTTTTATAAATGGATTTCCTAGACAAACCTATTGCTATATTGATAGATCAAGAACTTCAAAGAGCTATTAGCAACTGAATAGTTTTCCTATCTCACAAAATTATAGATGCTAATTTGCACATCAGCAAAAAGATAAGTAAAAGAGGGTTTGAGATTCCTGTCTTTGTACTTGTCCAGTTGATTCACTCACTAATCAATGTCCAGCTACATTAAAAATCACACATTTCTATTATCATGAAAACATTTGTGAGTGTGCCTTCTTAATGCAAGCCTACATTGTGATTTCTAGGGTTTATAGATGGGTTATTTTATAAACAAACAAAGAAACACGAACACAAACTTAAAAATGTTCACCAGTAAGTTCAATGTGTATGGTGAAGCATTTGTGTCCATTATTGCACAACTTGAAAACATTTCCAGACAAGTTGTATGTACTTATTTCATTTCAGAAGTGCTTTAGTCACAAATACTTTGCAAATTTTAAAGGCCACCTACATTTGCTAGGTCTTGTTTCCCATACATTACAGTTAGGTCAAAGTTCATAATTAAAGGCAGTCTACAGAAATCCATACTTCATAAGGTGTTTTTAATTGTTTCAATT
The DNA here is from genome assembly GCF_024711535.1 of Dipodomys merriami. Classification (NCBI taxonomy): domain Eukaryota; kingdom Metazoa; phylum Chordata; class Mammalia; order Rodentia; family Heteromyidae; genus Dipodomys; species Dipodomys merriami. The sequence continues at coordinate 22,622,364 of NW_027202270.1, read as the reverse complement.
TCTTGCCCCTTTTTTTTGTCAGATCTGAATATATTGCCAGTGCTTTTTAACCTGGCAGCATACTGAAGAACTGAGAGGAGCTGAGGCATGTGCTGAAATGCTTCACTTCCCCACTCAGACTGATTCCTATCTGAGGCTTTCTGAAAAGATGTTTCTGAAACATCCTATTTTTGAAGTGCTAGTGTAGTTACAACTCAATGATATTATCTGTAAAAAGCATCTCTAGGAAACATAACCTGTAATACTTGGAAATAAGCAAAATTTAAAAAAAAAGAAGCCAGAATGAGAGTAAAGGGCATGGCTGGCTACTGCCTGGTATCATCAGCAATCCTCTCTTCTCTCAGAACAGCTCATGCCAGGGACTCTCTGTAGTACACCAGCCCGCCGACCCGTTAAGGGTGCCTGTCTCAACAACATTGTTAGAAGACTTGGGTTTTTAATTTTTTCTCCAGTAAAAATATGATATGCAGCCCAATTCCAATAGACAACCCTGAAATAAGGTACACTTGAAAAGTTGCTGGCCTACATTCAAAGTTGATTTCTGAAATCCAAGTTTCCCTGTTTTCACTGTATTTGATGTTGGTATAACTTGTAGAGGGGAAGGCAAAAATAGTTTAAATATGGATACAGATGGACCCATTACAACGATGAGATGTACAAGATGTTATGTCGAAAAACGAACTTTATAACTTTAGCAGGGGGGGAACCATGTTAGGTGAAATGAACCCCAAGATAAGTATTCAAATGTTTTTTTTTCTTTCATGCGATTGTTTCTAACATATTTATAAGATGATTTCTGTTGCTTTGTGTGTCCATCCCCCACGGTATAACCCCTGCTTACAATGTATTTAATGTTGGTATAATGTGTGGAGGGGAAGGGAAAAAACAAATGGTTTAAATAGGGATACAGGTGGACCCATTGCAACAATTAGATGTACAAGTCCTTATGTCGAAAACGAACTTTACAGTTTTGGGCGGGGCGGGGAGGGGGGTGGGTGAAGGGAAGGGAAAACAAAGGAGGAGGCAACAATGCTTGATAAGAAATGTACTCACTAACTTGTCCATATAATTGTAACCCCTCTGTACAGTATTTTCACAATTAAAAAAAGAAAAGAAAAGAAATGTACTCATGAGCTGGGTGCCGGTGGCTCACCTGTAATCCTAACTACTCAGGAGGCTGAGATCCGAGGATCTCAATTCAAAGCCAGCCCAGGCAGGAGAGTCTGTGAAACTCTTATCTCCAATAAGCCACCAGAAAACCAGAAGTGGCGTGGTAGCTCAAGTGGTAGAGCACTAGCCTTGAGCTGAAGAGCTGAGGGACAACGCCCAAGCCCAGAGTTCAAGCCCCACATGTACAAAAAAAGAAGAAAAAAAAGAAATGTACTCATTACCTTGCTCATGTAATTGTAAACTCTCTGTACAGTATTTTCACAATAAAAAAATTAAAAATTTGAAAAACTGTTATCTTTGCCTACAAGTTGAAGTTCATAATCTAATTATTGTATGTGTGTGTGTGTGTGTGTGTGTGTGTGTGTGTGTGTGTGTGTGTGTGTGTGTGTGTGTGTGTGTGTGTGCACCAGTACTGGAGCTTAACTATATGGTATTTTCACAATAAAAAAATTAAAAATTAAAAAAAAACTGTTATCTTTGCCTACAAGTGGAAGTTCATATTCAAATTATTGTATGTGTATGTATGTGTGTGTGTGTGTGTGTGTGTGTGTGTGTGTGTGCGCGCGCGCACTCGCGTGCGCCTGCGAGCTGCAGCTTAAACTCAGAGCCTGGGAGTTTTCCCTTAACATATTCGTTCAAGGCTAACACCCTACCGCTTGAGACCCAGCTTCACTTCAGCTTCTTTTTCCTGGTTAATTGGACCTTTCCTAGTTAGCCTTGCATTGAACTGTGATGCTCAGACCTTAGCCCTCTAAATAGTTAGGATTAAAGGTCTGAATCACAGACACCCAACCTTCAAATGACATTATATGGCATTGGAGACCCTACTGGAACTGCATCTGCCCTCTACCTTTAATGCAAACAATCTATGTTGCAATGATGCTGAGTTCCTTCATTTCTCTTGAACTACAATGTGCCCATGTCTTCTATGCTTCTACTTTTCTCTGTATAGAAGGTCCTCCCTATGTCTTCTTGTACTTTGGAAACAGTCACATCATTTTCAGCAGTATTTTCCCCTTTAGTTACTTTTGTATGTACCCACACAGAGCCAAACATTCTCCGTTTCACCACAATGCCCACTTCTGAGGTCTACAGTGGGAATTGTAAATAGCTGCATTTATCTATGGAATCCACAGGATCTTGTGCACATATTTTTATGTCTTACTTCCCTCTTCCTAATCCAGTGAGTAGCTACTTGGTAGCTGTCATTGGATGGATATTTTTTAAATAACAGTAACTCTTTTATCTGCTTGGTGACAAATGAACCAAATTTTAGAAACTCACTTGGTTAGTCAGGTGTATGCCATATTTTAGACTAAATGAACAGGTAAGTCTTAGTATATGCTTACTTATGGTGATCTCATGAGGATATTATTATTCATCAGTGGTAAAGTTAGGAACACTAAAACACTGTTGAGAAAGCAATGAAATTCTAAAAACCATTGAAGAGAATTGTACTAAATTTATATTCATACAACAAATATATATTGAGTGTCTCATGGACATCTTACTAAAGGATCATGACAATCAATACTGCCTCGGCCATTTTATAGTTTCCAAACAAATGGATAGTACAAATGATCCAACAATTAAAATTAGTAGCAATTAAGGTCTAAGATATGCTGGGTATCCCAAGTGAGCCAGATGCTCCCTCCTAGTGACTGTCATGAAGAAGTGATCTTTTAAATGGAAATCTTCAGGGATAGGATATTAGGGTATAGATAGAGGATAGAGATAGATAAATAGATAGATAGATAGATAGATAGATAGATAGATAGATAGATAGATAGATAGATAGATAGATAGATAGATAGATAGATAGATAGATAGATAAATAGATAGATAGATAGATAGATAGAAAGATAGATAGAAAGATAGATAGATAGAGATACTCCAAAAAATGAGACCAAGGACAACAGTTGTAAGAACAGGGAGAATAAGAAATATAAGAATGTCTGGAAGCTAGACTCAACAGAGCGCAGACAAAGAAAGTTCTGTCAGATGAGAGCAGAGGCCTAGGACCAAGGTAACTGCCTAGCCAAGCACCTCAGCTGAAATAGGGATGCTGAGAATTCTTTCATTAGCGATGTGATCCTGGAGGTGCAGCTGAAGCCCCAGAAGGAGCCCACCCACCTCACTCCTTGACTTTGGATTCCTAGTTTCCAGGATTATGAGAGAATAAATTTCTGTTGTGGTGTGTTGCCTTGTTCTGGCAGCCCTAAGGAATAGCCATAGAGCAAATCACTCACTGTTGAGAAGAGGAAATGGGTATCTGGAGGAGATAAATGATTTATTCAAAATTCCATAACTATAATTAAAATTAATATTAAAAAGGTGTTATCTACCAGTTTCCCTAACCTCATGATTTATGAGACTAACAGCAACTGAGATTATTTTGAGCTAAAAACATATGAAAAGCATGACCTCAAAAATTGATTTCCTCCCCCAGCTGAGTTAAATAATCTTAATTTCACACTTGGGAGGTGATATAGTCTTTTCATCAAGAATAGGAAGAATAGGAACAGGACCTTAACTTTCTCTTTGGGGCAATAACTCCACTCCTGGCATAGAGGTGTTGTTAGGATTAAATGAGATAATATTTGACAATGTCTGGAATATTGCATGACACACATGATGGTTGGCTACTTTTGTTCTTATCTTTTTTAATTTTTGTCCATCATGGGGCTTGAACTCAGAGCCTGGTTGCTGTCTGTGAGCTCTTAAGTTCAATGGTAGAACTCTACCTCATTGAGCCACAGCTCCACCTCTGGTTTTTGAGTGGTTAATTTGGGGATAAGAGTCTAACAGGGACTTTTCTTCCTGGGCTTACATTCAACAAGGATCCTCAGATCTCAGTTTCCTGAGTAGCTAGGATTGATTACAAGTATGAGTCACTGGCACCTGGAAATGTTTTTTCTTCCTTCTTTCCTTCCTTCCTTCTTTCCTTCTTTCTTTCTTTCCTTCCTTCCTTCCTTCTTTCCTTCCTTCCTTCCTTTTTCTTTCTTTCTTTCTTTCTTTCTTTCTTTCTTTCTTTCTTTCTTTCTTTCTTTCTTTCTTTCTTTCTTTCTTTTTCTCTCTCTTTCTCTATCTCTCTTTCTTTCTTTCTTTCTTTCTTTCTTTCTTTCTTTCTTTCTTTCTTTCTTTCTTTCTCTCTCTCTTTCTTTCTGTTTTCTCTTTTTCCTAAGCATAAACAGTTAAAATAAATGACTCTGGGTTAAATGAATCTTACTTTGTGATTATGCAGACTGATGTGGAATTAAGAACAAATGATATTTTACAGTCCAATAAATATTTTTACAAAGAGGATAAGTCAATAATAGTTCCTATAATACAAAAAAATAAAAATTTAAGTACCAATTCCAGATACAAATTTTAACCATAAATGTGAATAATAAATCAATCACTCATGATTATTTTATCTATCAAGAAATTAAGTTGCTAAATGCTTCCTTGAAATACTAAAGACATTTTAGTTTTAAGATATGTCTCACTATGTAACCCAGTCTGTGCTTGAACTCATGATTTCCCTGATTCAGTCTCCCTAGTGATGGTTTTATAATACCCAGTGATACCAGACTCCAAAAGTTGAGACCATATAAATGGGACTACAACTGAATTGAGATCAAATAAATTGCATAGCTTATTGAAATCATTGCAAATCTGGTCGGGCCTGTCATGGAAACTCATGTCTGTGATTTTATCTACTCAGAAGGTAGGAAGATATAGGATCATAGTCTGAGGCCTAGCTAGGCAAACAGGGGAACCCCATCTCAACAAACAAGCTAAATGTAGTGATACATGCCTGTAATCTGACCTACATCAAGGGCATACTCATGGTCAGTTGCTGGTAGCTCATGCCTGCAATCTAGCAACTCAGGAGGCTGAAATCTGAGGATTACTGTTCGAAGCCAGTCCTGCCATGAGTCCATGACACTTATCTGTAATAACTTACTCAGTCAAAGCCAGAAGTGTTGCTATGGCTCACGTGATAGTGTGCTAGCCTTGAGTAAAAAAAATCTCAGTGAGAGAAGAGGTTCCGGGAAGATGGCGGAGGAGAAGCTGGAATCTGAACAAGCTCTCGCATAGAAAGCAGCTTTAGAGTTCCAGTGAACAGTCCTAAGCCAGAGAATCACACCAAGTGTGCCATCACAGGACAGAGAGTTAGACAAGAGAGGGGAAGCCAAGGCAAGTGGTCGCCAGCAGCCGCCACGGCGGCGGCGGCGGCGACAGGGTCGCAAGCGGCAGAGACCACAGCCGGGGGCCATACCTGAGCGCTCACACAGAGAGTCCGGGACGAAGGAGCCAGACGCAGCGGCCGAGCGGATTCTACTCAACACCAGCAAGAACCAACAAAGAGCGGACATCTTCACCCTGCAGCTTGCAGACCAGAGACGACCCAGGATCCAAGACTCGGCACCAGAGACGACCCAGGACCCAAGACTCAGCGTGAGTACAAGCCCGACATCCTCACTCCTCAGGGAGCAGAGGAAGGAAGGCCACCCCTCCCCCCCCCAGCACCGGTGATCTCCATCTTGGATACCGACAAAGCTCGGAGTTGCTGCTAGCTTCAGCTCAGGCCTTGGAATAAAATGAGTCATTTAGCAGGTCACAAGAACTTAACGCCGAAGTGACCTGCCAGACTCAGCTCCATCCAGGGAAAAGTCACCCAGCACAGGCGCCAGCCTAGCCTCACTGGGTAACCAGAGCCAGAGGCTGCCCCTCCCTCTAGCAGCCACCACAATCAATTGAAAAACAGAAACCCTGAGAATGGCTCCAGGCTGGGCGCTGTGAGTTATCACAAAATAGCCCCAGGGAAAAGCTACTGTTTGCTGAAAGGCCTCAACTCCACCCAGAACCTAGCCTCATCACCACATCCCCCTCTTTTGTGACTCTCAAAGCAGACCACCCTCCCAGAAAACTAACCTGGGAGGGGGATCTCAAAATCTTGGGTAAAGCAGAGCATTTTTCTGCCTCTTCCAACCAACTGACTTAAGAAACCAATCAAGCCACAGGACCTCAAGCTGACCAGAGACTCCAAGAGACTGGTTGCAGACAAAAGGGAGATACAGGATTCTTCCCACTCCTCCCCCCCAAAAAACAAAAAAACAAAAAAAAAAAAATCAAAAGACTTTTTTTTTTTCTTCTTTTTTTTTTCTTTTTTTTTTTTTTTTTCTCTTTTTTTTTCTTCTCCTTCTTTTCTTTTTTTTGCTTGTTTTTTGTTTTTTGTTACCTTATATATATATATATATATATGTATATAAATTTTTTTTTCCCTTCTAAAACTTTTATCAATCTTTAATTTTTGCCTCTTCTGAAAAAATAATTGTTTTCCAGTAACTTTTTTTTCTCATCTTATAATTTTTATTTCAGAATTACGTGAATGAGAGTTTTCCTTTCTTTTCTTGTCTTCTTTCTCTTTTTCTTTCTTTCTTATTATCTTTTTGTTTTTTATCTAGCTCTACTGAACTTCTGATCTTTTCTTCTCCCTTAAAGCTTTTCACATCTCCTCAATGTCCCTCCCTTTCTCTGAACATATTCACATTCCTCTCTAAATAGACGGTCTTTTAACCTCTATAATAACATTAATTTTTACGTTTCTATTCTTTTTCTGGTCTCTCTTTATTCCCCTTTCCGTCTCTTCTTTTTCTCTCTCTCTCTACTTGCATCCTACCCAACCCATTTCCTGCACTGTGAGTAGGACATAGTTAACTCTCCTTGTGCCTCCCCACACCAATCTATTCCTATTTTTTACCCACATCTCTCACTAATCCTAATAATTTCTGGTTTTCCAAATTCTTTTCTGCGGTTCGAAGTCCTTTAACATATAGTCGTTTGATGTTGAATAGATGTATCTGTTGAACTAGATTGTATCTGTAGACTATTGACTGTACAAATGCAAACTTTGGTTGATGGTTGCCTTAAGATAGTGTTCTAGCACAAAACTGGTGCAATCTTTATCTCAAATGGGCCGAGTAAGCCGGAAAAACACAAGAAAAATGGCAAATTCGGGTATCTCAATTCCCAACCTTGATAATCAGGGATTAGAACAGATAAAGAATAACCCAGAGGAGAGTTCCCAAATAGCTCTACAAACACTAATAGCAAACATGATAAATGAGAAGTTTGACAATGTACAAAGGACTCTGTATGAGCGTGATAGGGAGAGAGAGGAGGCATCCCAGAAGTTTATACAGGAATATCATAAGCGTGAGGAAGCTTCTCAAAAACTGATACAGGATTTGCATGAACAACTTGAGAATACTCAAAGAGAAAGGGAGGAATGGCGTGAGCAGGCAGAGAACACTCAAAGAGAACTGCAGGAATCCCACAGAAGGGAGGAAACTAATCAAAGAGTAATTCACGAATTAAGAGACCAGGTAGAGAATACACAAAGATCACTAAAGACATTCATGGAATCCATTAACAAAGAGCTGAAGGAAGTCAGGGAGACCACAAAGGGAATGTTGAATGGAACCCAACAGAAGGAATGGGAGTCCAAAGAAACCATAACCAATCAACTAAGTGATTTGAGAACAAACACTGAACACCAAATTAAGGAAGTAAAGAAATTCATACAAGACCTAAAACAGAGCTTCAACAAAGAACTTGAAGCCATCAAAGCTGACCAAGTAGAAGGAAAAGAGATAAAAAACAAAGTAGAGAGTCTTGACAGCAGGTTAGACCATGCAGAAGATCGAATCTCAGGGATTGAAGACAGCCTAGATATTATAGAGAAAGAACATACAACCATCCAAGACAAGTCCAAGAAATATGATAGGTCTATCCAACACCTGGAGGACACCATCAGAAGGCCCAATTTAAGGATAATGGGTGTAGAGGAGCACCTAGAAACAGAAGTTAATGGTCTAGGAAATTTGTTTAACAGGATCCTAGCAGAGAACTTCCCAAACATACAAAAAGATAGGCCTATTCAGATACAAGAAGCTTTTAGAACCCCAAATAGACCAGACCAGAATAGGACATCCCACCGTCACATTATAATCCACACAGGATCAACCCAGACCAAGGAAAAGATCCTTAAAGCTGTCAAGGAGAAAAGATTAATCACCTATAAAGGGAAACCAATTAGAATTACCTCAGATTTCTCAGCAGAGACAATCAAAGCAAGAAGAGCCTGGAATGACGTATGCCATGCCCTAAAAACAAACAACTATCAACCAAGAATACTGTACCCAGCTAAACTCTCCTTCATAACTGAAGGCCAAATAAAAACCTTCCATAGCAAAGAAAAATTGAAACAATACATCTCCACCAAACCAGCCCTGCAAAAGATTCTTAAAGATGTCCTACACATAGAAAACCAACAAGAACGCAACAAAGGCCAAGAAACTGCACACAAACGGAGAATCCAAGAACCGTAGGAAGAACCCAGTTTTCACAGCCCCCAAGAAGGTGGATAACATGGCAGGAACTCCCAAATACCTCTCAGTCCTATCTCTTAACGTTAACGGACTGAACTCTCCAATTAAGCGACATAGACTGTCTAGTTGGATTAAAAAACAAGACCCTTCTATCTGCTGCCTGCAGGAGTCACATCTTGCCCGTAAAAACAAACATATTTTCAAGGTTAAAGGCTGGAACAAAATCTACCAAGCAAACGGCCCTCATAAACAGGCGGGAGTTGCAATCCTAATATCAGATAAAATAGACTTCAAATTAAAATTCGTGAGAAGAGATAAAGAAGGTCGCTACATACTAATTAAAGGATCTCTCCTTCAGGAGGATATTACAATTCTAAATATCTATTCGCCAAACAATGGAGCACCCAAATTTATCAAAGAAACACTACTTTCCCTCAAATCCCAGATAGATCCAAAGACATTAATCGTTGGGGATTTTAACACACCACTCTCCCCACTAGATAGATCAACTCGGCAAAAACTCAACAGAGAAACCGCAGATCTAAACAGCTGCATAGATCAACTAGACTTAACAGACATTTACCGAACATTTCACCCAGCAGCATCAGAATACACGTTCTTCTCAGCAGCACATGGAACGTTTTCTAAAATAGACCACATTTTAGGCCACAAAGCAAACTTGTCTAAATTCAGAAACATTGAAGTTATACCTTGCATTCTCTCTGACCACAAGGGAATAAAATTAGAACTCAACACCAAAAGCCACCAAAGAAAGTCCGGTATCACATGGAGGCTGAACAACACACTACTGAATCATGAGTGGGTCATGGAAGAGATTAGAAAGGAAATTCAAATGTTCATGCTATTCAACAAAAATGAACACACAAATTACCAGCTCCTCTGGGACACAGCAAAGGCAGTACTCAGAGGAAAGTTTATAGCTCTGAGCTCCTACATCAACAAATTGGAGAGATCGGAAACTAACAATTTAATGACACATCTAAACCTCCTTGAAAAAGAGCAGCAAGATAAACCCCAATCCAGTAGACGGAAAGAAATAATCAAAATTAAATCAGAATTAAATGAATTAGAATCCAAAAAAACTATAGAAAGAATCAACAAAACAAAGAGTTGGTTCTTCGAAAAACTTAACAAAATCGACAGACCCTTAGCAAACCTTATCAGAAAAAGGAGAGAGCACACCCAAATTAATAAACTCAGAGATGAGAATGGAAACATCACCACGGAAACAACCAAGATTCAGAACATTATAAGGGAATACTTCTCAAAACTTTATGCTAATAAGTTTGAGAACTTGACAGAAATGGACCTTTTCCTAGCAAATATTGACATGCCAAAACTAAACCAAGATGAGTTAAACCAGCTTAACAAGCCCATATCAAGCATTGAAATAGAAACAGCAATAAGAGACCTCCCAGCTAAGAAAAGTCCAGGACCAGATGGTTTTACAGCGGAATTTTACAAGGCCTTCAAAGCAGAGCTCACACCAATACTCCTCCAACTCTTCAATGAAATTGAAAGAGAAAGCTCACTACCAAACACATTCTATGAAGCCATCATAACCCTCATCCCAAAACCAGGCAGGGACTCATCAAAGAAAGAAAACTATAGACCCATTTCTTTGATGAACATTGATGCAAAACTTCTCAACAAAATTTTGGCCAATCGACTTCAACAATTCATCCAAAAAATCATACACCATGATCAAACAGGATTCATTTCAGGGATGCAAAGCTGGTTCAATATACGCAAATCAATTAATATTATTCATCACATCAACAGGAGCAAGAATAAGAACCACATGGTTATCTCAATAGATGCAGAAAAAGCATTTGACAAGATCCAACACCCCTTTATGATGAAGGTTCTGGAAAAATTAGGAATCCATGGAACATTCCTCAATACAATAAAGGCTGTATATGACAAACCTACAGCCAGCATTATACTCAATGGTGAAAAACTAAAGCCATTTCCTCTTAACTCAGGAACAAGACAAGGATGCCCACTCTCTCCACTTCTCTTCAATCTAGTATTAGAATGCCTAGCTACAGCAATAAGGCAAGATGCAGACATAAAGGGGATCCAAATAGGGAAAGAAGAAATAAAACTTTCCCTCTTTGCAGATGACATGATCTTGTATTTAAAGAATCCCATAGACTCCACTCCCAAATTACTCAAGCTGATTCAAAACTTTGGCAAAGTAGCAGGTTATAAAATTAACCCCCAAAAATCAATGGCTTTTCTATATGCCAACAACGAGAAAAGTGTGGCTGAAATTAGGAAAGCAACTCCATTTGTAATAGCCCCACAAAAAATAAAATACCTAGGAATTAACTTAACCAAAGAAGTGAAGGACCTCTATGATGAAAACTTTAAAATCTTGAAAAAGGAAATCAACACAGAACTTAAAAAATGGCAAAACCTCCCATGCTCCTGGATTGGCAAGATTAACATCGTGAAAATGGCAATACTTCCCAAGGCTATCTACAAATTCAACGCGATACCTATCAAAATTCCACCCTCATTCTTCAAGGAAATAGAGGAGGCAATCCAAAAATTCATATGGAACAATAAAAGACCCCGAATAGCAAAAACGCTCCTCAACGGAAAGAACACTGCTGGAGGAATATCAATACCAAATTTCAAACTCTACTATAAAGCCATAGTAATCAAAACAGCTTGGTATTGGCATAAGAACAGACCTCAGGACCAATGGAATAGAATTGAAAACCCAGAAATGAACCTACAGACCTATAGCCATCTAATCTTCGATAAGGAAGCTAAAACAATAGAATGGAAGAAAGACAGCCTCTTCAGTAAATGGTGCTGGCAAAATTGGTTAACTACATGTAGAAAACTAAAGCTAGATCCTTATATATCACCCTGCACCAGAATCAACTCCAAATGGATCAAAGACCTTGAACTCAAAGCAGACACTCTGAAAACATTACAGGATGGAATAGGAGAAACCCTAGGTCTCCTTGGCTCAGGTCGAAATTTTCTGAATAGAGACCCGGAAGCACAACAAATCAAAGAAAGGTTGGACAAATGGGATTGCATAAGATTGCAGAGCTTCTGCAGGGCAAATGACATAGCTGGCAAGATCAATAGAAAGCCCACCGATTGGGAGAAGATCTTTACTAGCCATACAACGGACAAAGGTCTCATATCAAAAATATACTTGGAACTCAAAAAATTAAACCACCCAACAACAAATCCTCAAAGAAACAACTGCCCAATAAATAAGTGGGCGAAAGACTTAAAGAGAAGCTTCTCTGAAGAAGAAAGAAGGATGGCCAATAGACACATGAAGAAATGTTCAACATCCCTAGCCATAAAAGAAATGCAAATCAAAACAACATTGAGATATCACCTCACTCCAGTTAGAACAGCAAAAATCAAGAACTCTAATAACAACAGATGCTGGAGGGGATGTGGACAGAAAGGAACCTTACTTCATTGTTGGTGGGAATGTAAACTTGTTCAACCACTTTGGAAAGCAGTATGGAGGTTCCTCAAAAGACTTCACATAGATCTCCCCTATGATCCAGCAATCCCACTTTTGGGCATTTACCCAAATGTTTACAAACAAGACCACACTAAAGCTACCAGCACAACTATGTTTATTGCAGCATTATTTACCATAGCTAAGATATGGAACCAACCCAGATGCCCCTCAGTAGATGAATGGATCAAGAAAATGTGGTATATATACACAATGGAATTCTATGCCTCCATCAGAAAGAATGACATTTCCCCATTTGTTAGGAAATGGAAAGATTTGGAAAAAATTATATTAAGTGAAGTAAGCCAGGCCCAAAGAAGCATAGGTCCCATGGTTTCCCTTATATGCAATATCTAGTATAGGTATGAGTCAAGCGGAAAAGGCCAGATAATGTGATGTTAGGAAAATGAACCCTTAAATATGTATTTTAATGTTTTCGTTTCTTTCATGCATGTATTTCTAATGCATTTATAAGATTATTCCTTTATTGCTTTGTATGTCCCTCCCCCACAGTGTAACCCCCGCTTTCACTATATTTGATATCAGTATATCATGTGGAGGAGATGGGGACAAACAAATCGTTTAAGGATTCAGGTGGACCTGTTGCAACAATGAGAAGTACAAAATGTCATGTCAAAACCAGCTTTACAATTTCGGTGTGGGGGGGGGAGGGGGGTATAATTGGGTGGGGGGAGGGGGGTAAAATTGGGTGGGGGGAGGGGGGAGGCAGGGAAGGGAAGTGAAGGGTAAACAAAGGAGGAGGCTGCAATGCTTGGTAAGAAATGTATGCATTATTCTGCCCATGTAATTGTAGCCCCTCTGTACAGTATGTTCTCAAATAAAATAAAATACAATTTAAAAAAAAAAAAAAAAAAAAAAAAAAAAAAAAAAAAAAAGAATTCAATTAGAGGTCTGTACAACATAAAGAATGTACTCATTATTTTGCCATGTAATTGTAACCCCTCTGTACGGTATCTTCACAATAAAAAAAAGCATCCAATACAAAAAAAAAAAAAAAAAAAAAAAAAAAAATCTCAGTGACAGTGCCCAGGCCCTGAGTTCAAGTCCCAAGAGCTGCACTAAAAAAAAAAAAAGGATATAAAAAGATTGCAGTTCAAGACAGATACAGTCAAAAAACACAAGTTCTTATCTGAAAAAGTAACTAGGAAAGAGGTTCAAGTGGTAGAGGGCTTGTCTAGCTAATGTAAGGCCCTGAATTCAATCTCTAGTACTAAAGAAAAAAAAAAGTCAATTTAGATGCCAGTTGCTATCCTGGCTTTTCACACTTTTTTCTTGCTTAACTTTCTTTAATTTTAATCATCCAAGAGTAGAGAAGGTAAGATAGACAAAACAGTCACTTCTCACAATCCATATTTAACAAAGCATGGTACCAATCAGCTAAACATTTAAAAAGTTTAATGAGTTTATAAAATATTCAATTAAAACTATTGAACTTCAAGAAAGTAAATTGTTGAGGAATTGTTAAATAGCTAGATCATATAAAGGGAATTTCACTTTAAATTATTTAACTGATTGGGAATTCCCCAGTTGAGTTTCTGTGGTTTCAACTTTACTCAAGTACTGTAATATTTTGTATTTATAGGTTTTAAAATATGCATGACACAGAAAAAACATAGTAAGTGTTTTAACATTTTTTTGCAAATTATAATTAAGACTTCTTTATCATCAGACATGGTTGTAGAAAAGATTTATTAGAGCAGGAAAAGGATTTTAGAGAAGTATTGTTTATTCTGTGTATATCAAGTAGCTATGAGAATCCAATACATTTTTAGCTTTTAGAGATTTTCTTTGAAAAGTAATTTCTGTCACCTGTTTTTAATTTATGAGATTTCATTACTGGAATTTAGGATTATTGGTATTTAAGGCTCAGGGTTTTATTTATCTAATTTTATTTTTATTCTCTTTAAGTAGTTATATAAGGGGGTTTCAAGTTCATATTAAATATGAGTTTTACATGTGAGTTCTCAGTTCTCCAGTGGAGATTTTAGTTCATGACACTTAACTCATTTTGTAATCTTGGATAGATTGAATTCCTTCCAAGTCCATTGCCTCCATCCACAAAGTAGAGAAACAAAGTGCTGTGAAATGTAAAAGAATGCAAGAACTATCAAGAGCATCAGTGTCTGTTAAATAATCACTCCTCAGTGTAGAATACTTACCATTACTACACCAGGAATTTCCTTCATTTGTTACATGCTAATTATTCTGATACTAAATATTAGATCGTAGGTATGTTATTGCGTGTAGAGGTTTTATGCCCTTCTTTAGCTCTATTGTAGCTACAGACTCATTGAAGATAAAATAAATAAGCCTAGTGTTAAATGACTCCAGTGGGTTTAAAGTTACATTATCAGTTCCTTCAAAAAGCTCAGTTCTTTCCTGTTTCATCTGGGTTTCTTTCTAGTCCTCCTCTGTGGTTAAAATATGACCATTGAAGTTAAATTTTATCTATTTTTGTAAGGTTTCCAAGCTTGACATCATCAGTGACTGGAGTTTGTTTTTCTTATGTTTTTTTAAGTCTCTCATTTGTTCCCACTTTACATAGTAAGTATGATTTTTAAAAAATATGTGAATGTACAAATATCTCAATGGTAACCACACTGACTGCATGAGATATGCCTTGTTTGTAAAACTCAATTCTATAACATTGTCTGTCACAGGTTGCATGGTGTCCCTTATTCGTGATAGCTAGAATATGCTTATAAATTACAAGTAAACTCACCAGGTGGTACGTAAGTGGTTACAAATGAGCTAAATGAAGTGTCATAGACTCTACAGAGAGTGCAAATAGTATAATTCTTTAGAAAGACTAAGTCAGAGCACAACAAAATAAATACCAAGAAATGGGTACTTGCAAGAGGGGAAGGGTGGGCCAATGGAAGAGGTAGAAAAACAAAGGGGGAAAAGGAGAAAATACAGGGAAGAACTCAATGTATATATTATAAAATTGAGAAAAATCAGGGAAGGGGTGGGTATGGGATGAAAATGTTGAAGAGAGACACAGATCAAGATGCACTGAACATATGACCACAAACCAGGCCACACTAAAACTACCAGCACAACCATGTTTATTGCAGCATTATTTATCTTAGCTGTAATATAGAATCAACCCAAATATCCCTCAGTTGATAAATAGATCAAGAAAATGTACTATATATACACAATGAAATTATATGCTTCCTTCAGAAAGAATGGTGTTGCTCCACTCATAACCAAATTGAAAGACTTGGAAAAAGTCATATTAAGTGAAGTAAGCCATACCCAAACAAACAAACCCTCATTTGTAATCATTAGAATGTATCTATAGATCAATATACGCAAATCAATTAATATTATTCATCACATCAACAGGAGCAAGAATAAGAACCACATGGTTATCTCAATAGATGCAGAAAAAGCATTCAACAAGATCCAACACCCCTTTATGATGAAGGTTTTGGAAAAATTAGGAATCCATGGAACATTCCTCAATACAATAAAGGCTGTATATGACAAAACTACAGCCAGCATTATACTCAATGGTGAAAAATTAAAGCCATTTCCTCTTAACTCAGGAACAAGACAAGGATGCCCACTCTCTCCACTTCTCTTCAATCTAGTATTAGAATGCCTAGCTACAGCAATAAGACAAGATGCAGACATAAAGGGGATCCAAATAGGGAAAGAAGAAAAAAACTCTCCCTCTTTGCAGATGACATGATCTTGTATTTAAAGAATCCCATAGACTCCACTCCCACATTACTCAAGCTGATTCAAAACTTTGGCAAAGTAGCAGGTTATAAAATTAACCCCCAAAAATCAATGGCTTTTCTGTATGCCAACAATGAGAAAAGTGTGGCTGAAATTAGGAAAGCAACTCCATTTGTAATAGCCCCACAAAAAATAAAATACCTAGGAATTAACTTAACTAAAGAAGTGAAGGACCTCTATGATGAAAACTTTAAAATCTTGAAAAAGGAAATCAACACAGAACTTAAAAAATGGCAAAACCTCCCATGCTCCTGGATTGGCAAGATTAACATCATGAAAATGGCAATACTTCCCAAGGCTATCTACAAATTCAACGCGATACCTATCAAAATTCCACCCTCATTCTTCAAGGAAATAGAAGAGGCAATCCAAAAATTCATATGGAACAATAAAAGACGCCGAATAGCAAAAACGCTCCTCAATGGAAAGAACACTGCTGGAGGAATATCAATACCAAATTTCAAACTCTACTATAAAGCCATAGTAATCAAAACAGCTTGGTATTGGCATAAGAACAGACCTCAGGACCAATGGAATAGAATTGAAAACCCAGAAATGAACCTACAGACCTATAGCCATCTAATCTTCGATAAGGGAGCTAAAACAATAGAATGGAAGAAAGACAGCCTCTTCAGTAAATGGTGCTGGCAAAATTGGTTAACTACATGTAGAAAACTAAAGCTAGATCCTTATATATCACCCTGCACCAGAATCAACTCCAAATGGATCAAAGACCTTGAACTCAAAGCAGACACTCTGAAAACATTACAGGATGGAATAGGAGAAACCCTAGGTCTCCTTGGCTCAGGCCGAAATTTTCTGAATAGAGACCCGGAAACACAACAAATCAAAGAAAGGTTGGACAAATGGGATTGCATAAGGTTGCAGAGCTTCTGCAGGGCAAATGACATAGCTAGCAAGATCAATAGAAAGCCCACCGATTGGGAGAAGATCTTTACTAGCCATACAACGGACAAGGGTCTCATATCTAAAATATACTTGGAACTCAAAAAATTAAACCACCCAACAACAAATCCTCAAAGAAACAACTGCCCAATAAATAAGTGGGCGAAAGACTTAAAGAGAAGCTTCTCTGAAGAAGAAAGAAGGATGGCCAATAGACACATGAAGAAATGTTCAACATCCCTAGCCATAAAAGAAATGCAAATCAAAACAACATTGAGATATCACCTCACTCCAGTTAGAACAGCAAAAATCAAGAACTCTAACAACAACAGATGCTGGAGGGGATGTGGACAGAAAGGAACCTTACTTCATTGTTGGTGGGAATGTAAACTTGTTCAACCACTTTGGAAAGCAGTATGGAGGTTCCTCAAAAGACTTCACATAGATCTCCCCTATGATCCAGCAATCCCACTTTTGGACATTTACCCAAATGTTTACAAACAAGACCACACTAAAGCTACCAGCACAACTATGTTTATTGCAGCATTATTTACCATAGCTAAGATATGGAACCAACCCAGATGCCCCTCAGTAGATGAATGGATCAAGAAAGGAATTCTATGCCTATATCAGAAAGAATGACATTTCCCCATTTGTTAGGAAATAGAAAGGTTTGGAAAAAATTATATTAAGTGAAGTAAGCCAGGCCCAAAGAAGCATAGGTCCCATGGTTTCCCTTATTTGCAATATCTAGTATAGGTATGAGTCAAGCGGAAAAGGTCAGATAATGTGATGTTAGGAAAATGAACCCTTAAATATGTATTTTAATGTTTTTGTTTCTTTCATGCATGTGTTTCTAACGCATTTATAAGATTATTTCTTTGTTGCTTTGTATGTCCCTCCCCCACAGTGTAACACCTGCTTTCACTATATTTGATGTCAGTATAACATGTGGAGGAGATGGGGACAAACAAGTCGTTTAAGGATTCAGGTGGACCTGTTGCAACAATGAGAAGTACAAAATGTCATGTCAAAACCAGCTTTACAATGTCGGTGGGGGGGGGGAGGGGTGTATGATTGGGTGGGGGGAGGGGGAGGCTGGGAAGGGAGGTGAAGGGTAAACAAAGGAGGAGGCTGCAATGCTTGGTAAGAAATGTATGCATTATCCTGCCCATGTAATTGTAACCCCTCTGTACAGTATGTTCTCAAATAAAATAAAATTAAATTAAAAAAAAAAGAATGTATCTATAAATGTACAAGTAAACCCCATGGATAGTAAAAGATAAGAAAATTACACATGGACATGATTAAACAGGACTCTAAACGGTCACTCCATGAGATCATGGAGGATATTCTTAGGAGAGGATCACAAGTAGTCAATAGCTATGTGTGTAAGCGCCTATAAAATGAACACTAAGGAATGGAAAGAAGAGTTGTTGTTTTTAATTGTACTGTTTGCCATTCTTTTTCAGATGGCAAAAAATACATAACCTAAAAATTAAGAAAAATGTGGGAAGGAATGGGTTGTGAGGGGTTGTGAGAATTTTGAAAGGGGTGACATTGATCAAGAGGCAATGGATTCATAAAGTGCTTTGTTGAATGGCAATTCCTTTGTACATTTTTTTGGGGGGTCCGGTCATGGGGCCCCTCAGCTCTTCAGCTCAAGGCTAGCGCTCTACCACTTGAGCCACAGCGCCACTTCCGGCTTTTTTTTCTTTTTGCTTATGTGGTGCTGGGGAATCGAACCCAGGGCCTCATGCATGAAAGGCAAGCACTCTACCACTGAGCCACCTTCCCAGCCCCTCCTTTGTACATTTTTTAAAAAGATAATAAAAATATCCAAAAGAAAGAAGGGAAGAAAGGAAGAGAGAGCGAGAAAGAAAGAGGAAGGAAGGAAGGAAGGAAGGAAGGAAGGAAGGAAGGAAGGAAGGAAGGAAGGAAGGAAGGAAGGAAGGAAGGAAAGAAGGATGGAAGGAAGGAAGGAAGGAAGGAAGGAAGGAAGGAAGGAAGGAAGGAAGGAAGGAAGGAAGGAAGGGAGGGAGGGAGGAAGGAAGGAAGGAAGGGAGGAAGGGAGAAAAAAGAATTTTTTCTTTGGGCTTTTGAGGTGTCACATTGGAGAGTGCCTAGGAATAAGGACACCAACTGGAAAGGAAGTGGGTGTGACAAAGTTTACTTCTACAGAAGGGTGTTCCTTCAGCCAGTATTCTGGCAGCAAGCACCCAGAGCAGGCAGGCTGCCTTCCTTTTATAACTAACACAGAAGGCCTTGCCCCTGGGCTGGAATTGGTCTAGCTCCGGCAAATTAACTCTTCACAATTGGCAAGTTTGAAGAGGGTGCGATGCATTTATACAAAGCCACCATTATAAGACTTTGAGATGAAATTAACAGTATACAAGCAATCTGAAAACACACCCTCAGCTATTTTCTTGAACAATCTGAGGTGTGTCTTAATTCCCTTTGGGAAAGACCAGTTATGTCGAAAAATGAACTTTACAACTTTGGGGGGCGGGGGATGGGAAGGGATAGGAAGGGGAAACAAAGGAGGGGGCAACAAAGCTTGATAAGAAATGTACTCATTATCTTGCCCATGTAATTGTAACCCTTCTGTACAGTATGTTCACAATAAAAAAGAAAACACCTTACATTTCGAAAATCCTTCCTTATCCCAAAGCTCCTCTTTCCCTTTCTGTACTTGCTGATGTTGTTGTAGAAAATAATCAACAAGAGTGAAGCCAATGAACCAAAGAAGGAATTTTTAAGGCACCCATTTTGATAGGAAAGGGTTTTCTCACAGGTCAGAATCTTGTTTCTTAGAATCAGCTGCACCACCAGTGGATGGATATAAAAGAAACAGGCTCCTTGTCATTATGGTCCTGTATATAATTGATCTGACCTATTAGAAGTAGTTTTTTTTCCCTAAAAGAAAACCCATGCATGCATTTCATCAATATTTTTTTCTCCTCTCATTAATGCAAATTCTTTGATCACATTACTATTTCTTTACTAAAGTTCCTATTTGGTTCTCTATACCCATTTCTTTAAAAATAAAACCAAACAACAACAACAAAAGAAATTTACAAAAACACTCTAGAACTATGTCCATAACAGAAGAGTTTCTAGATTGTTTCTCTACATTTTGAATGATAAAAAAAATTACAGGAAGTTCAGATCAATATTACTAGATGTTGCAATTAGTTTATAATAACATGTTCATACTGTTGCCATCCCTATAAGTCTTTGTTATGTCTTTTTTTTTTCAGGAAAGAACCAGCCATGCCCTCAATTTGGAAATAACTACTCAGCCAGCCCCCATCATTTGGACTTGGTTTTCTCTTTCTCTTTCTTAAAAAAATTTTATTGTCAAGGTAACTTACAAGGGGGCTACAGTTACATATATAAGGGAGTTTCTTGTTGAACATTCTTACCCCTCCCTCATTTTTCTCCCACTTTCTCTCCCCCCCCCAGTCCTTCTCCCCAAGTTGTAAAGTTCACATATTGTCTTGTGAGCATCACTGTTGTGATTGTTTGCCCCTACCGTTCCCCAATTCAGATAAATGTACATATAAGACACAAGGTACCCAAATCAAATACAGTCAATAGGGTATGAATCAAAGGGGAAAAAATGAAAGAAAAAAAGAAATCACTTCACACAGTACATTAAAAACAACAACAAAGAAAAACATTTTTTTAGCCTTCTCCAAATTGCTACACCTAAAAAAGCCTTCCTAAATCTAGTGCATTATTCATTTGGAGTTTATAAATGATTAAGATTTTGGATCATAATTATTCAACATTATTATTCCTTTAGACTCACCTTAAATCCCAATGATTCTTCAACCTTAAGTTCCTTTATACTATTCCTAAAATATATTTTCATATAGCATTTCTTCTTTTTTTTATTAAACTGATATAGTAAGGGAAAACTCATTTTCTTATCTCCTCACTCAGTTATGCAACACCATAAAATTCCTCCACAAGGCCACTCTTGTGTTTTAAGTATCCTTTATTAGAGGGAACAAAATTTAGGATTACTCAGTAGGTGTGTCAGTAGGTAAGCTGTTCTATGAGCCAGATTGATTGTCATAACAGGAGATCAATGTAATGCATTTCTACTACTTTTTAGTAAAAGGAAAAGAAAATGAGTCTTCAGTAAGTGTGGTTAATAATGTGATATTAAAGCAGCACTGAACTCTCTGTTCTAACTCCACCCATGTATTATTTGAATGTCTTTCTCAGCAACACTGCTCCCATTCATTTGATTCACGTGAATTTGGTG
Organism: Dipodomys merriami; assembly: GCF_024711535.1. Lineage (NCBI taxonomy): Eukaryota > Metazoa > Chordata > Mammalia > Rodentia > Heteromyidae > Dipodomys > Dipodomys merriami. The sequence goes on along the minus strand of NW_027202270.1, from coordinate 22,601,333 downwards.
TATGAAATTAGATCAAAATAGATTCATTCATCTCTAAGCTGGCATCCTCTACCCAATTCATAATCTAAATAAGTAACGTGAATAATGGTAATTCCCACAAGTAAAGATAATCCAATCCATTTAAATGAGCATATCCAAATTTCTTTTTTTTTATTGTGAAAATACTTAACAGAGGGGTTACAATTACATGGACAAGATAATGAGTACATTTCTTATCAAGCATTGTAAAAAGCAGGATAAAATATTGATATAAATGCTCATTAACTCTGTCCTCTCAAATATAAATGGGTTTACCAGATCATACTAATCATGAATTTCTTAGCTGCTATAAAGCAAAATGTAGGCATCTCAATAAATGTGTACTGAGCACATGTGAAAATGGTTTTTTTGGAGACTGGCGAACTCTATGCTTTAGAAACTTGATTGCATTATCATAATAAAATCCATTAAAATTTCTAGGGGCTTAACATAGTTAGGGCCAGCTGTAGGAGTTTCTTAAACTCCAATGTGTCTGTACATATTGTGGGCATCCTACTTATTTTCATAAGAGCACCACAAAGGTCCTCAGAAGGTTTTTGGTTGTTTTAAACATTCAGACTATTTGGAACAAATATGTGCTGTTCACAAGACAATCCAACAATAATATTTTGAGTACTTACTATGTGCATAAACGTGTGCTCCATTGCAAAGGCATAATCAAAAGAACAATATAAATCCTACATACATACATACATACATACATACAGAAGGAAAGAAAGGGAGAGAAATTGGGATATACAAAAGGGAGAGGCAGTGAGAGATCAAGGGAAAGAGACAGAGAGAATGAGAAAGAAAAGAAATGGAAAGTGAATTGTTTGTGTTGTTTTGATAATCTAGAACAATTTAGAATCTAAGTTCCTGAACTTTAAATATTCAATGAGTTAAACTCATTGTATTTGAAGCAGGCAGGATTATAACCAATACATTTTGAGCAAAGACATACATCTTCTTGACTGCTCAAATGAAAATTCAGCCTATGACACATCCTAGAGCAGCCTTTTTTGTAGACTACTGAACACAACATCACTCAAAGACAGGTATCTTGCTCAGCCTTGAGCCTCTCAGGAGGCTAAGATCTGGAGGAACAAGGCTGGAGGCAGATGTAGATAGCAAAGGCAGCAAACCTCCTTCTCCACAATAACTAGCAAAAAAGCTAAGCTGAAGAAATAGTTCAAGTGGTATAGCACCAGCTTAAGCAAAAAAAAAAAAAAAAAAAAAAAAAAAAAAAAAAAAAAAAACTAAGCAAGAATACAAAGCCTTGGAAGTGGCGCTGTAGCTCAAGTGGTAGAGCGCTCGCCTTGAGCTGAAGAGCTGAGGGACAGCGCCCAGGCCCAGAGTTCAAGCCCCACGACCGACAAAAAAAAAAAAAAAAAAGAATACAAAGCCTTGATTTTCAAGTCTTGTACTAGCACCAGTAAAACAGATTTTTTATGTTATTTTATAAAATAGGAACAATCAACATTGTATTTTATAATTTAGTGGTTATTTTTCTCATATATTATTAATAAATTATGAGTAAAGCTAAAGATGTGTGTATATGTATAGTGTTTTAATATTTATATATAGCTGTATCACTACTTTAATTATATATATTATATATTATATATTTACTTATATATAGAATATATATCAACTTATTCTTTTATATTTTTTGCCAGTCCTGAGGCTTGAACTCATAAGCAAAGAACAATAACTACAAGTAGATTAAAGAGTTAAATGTCTACCCAAATGCTGTCAGACTAGGAAACTATGTAGATAAATATTTAAGTGTCATACTTAATAAGTAATTTGAAGCATGGAAATAGTGTTAATATATAAAAGATAGCCTGTGTGCTGGTGGCTCATGCCTGTAATCCTAACTAGTCAGGAGGCTGAAATCTGAGGATTGTGGTTGGAAGCCAGCCTGGACAAGAAAGTCCATGAGACTCTTATCTCCAATTAACCACCAGAAAACTGGAAGTGGCACTGTAACTCAAAGCAGCAGAGTACTAGCCTTGAGCAAAAGAGCTCAGGGATAGTGCTCAGGCCCTGATTTCAAGTTCCATGACCAAGAACAACAACAAAAACAATACAAAGAATGTCTTCCTAAGAAATGGACTGAAATAGTATTGCAAAGAATTAGCTCACGTCCTCATAGTTTGTGATACTGTGTACATGAATCTAAATATCCCCAATGAGGAAGTCTCTAGTCACGTAGGCTCCACCTATTAATACAAGACATTCTGAAAATTCTCTGATGTAGGTACAAAGAATTCTCATGAACCACATTCTGATAGAGGACAGTATGCAACACAGAACAAAGCTCTGAGGACAGTTCTCAAAGGACTTTTCCCTTACCTACATCTATCAAAAGGATTCACTGATTTCTTACTAAGTACTTAGCATCAGACTAAAAAGAAATACTTTGTAATCAGCTTTACTCAGTGACATTTTATTTATCTAGAATTTTGCTTCTGCTGTGTGATGTCTGTATTTATTTCCTGATCACATAAAACACTAAGTTAAATAACTACCTCCACTTTTATAGACATGTGTTTAATGCTTCAATTAGAATGTGTGGGTTTTTTTGTATAGAACTTAGGTTTGAAGTCTGGATTTCAAGCTTGGTGGGCTTGCTTGCTCAGCTGTTGTACTACTTGAACCACTTTTCCAGCCTGACTTTTTGCTGTTAACTGATTTTACTGCTTTGACTGGCTTTGAACTATGATCCTATGATCCTCCAGATTTCAGCTTCCCAAGTAGCAAGGGTTGCAGCTGTGATCCACTTATGTCTGACATGTACTATCTTAAATGCAAATTTGTTTAAAATCCTTTTCTTCCCATTCGTTTTTTTACAGGAATTAGATATAAATGCTTCAACGTTGTTGTTACGATCCTTGCCTTTTTATTTCTGAACAGATTCTTTCTCAAATCATGCAGAAATACTGAAGTTTTGATAGTTTTAAGCATGTTGAGTTTTTTCTAGTCTTCTATTACTGCCTGTGTCTCAGATAGAGCACCGAATCCCCTGAATTCCAACATTCGGAACCCATCCTTGTGAATATAAGTCCTTTAGCTCTTATTTGCAGTTTATCAAGCTGTCAAGATTGGACTAAAAAGTCCTTCTTTGTATTATTTGTGTTGTATACTATTACATCATTGTCTCTGAGAGCACAGATAGATAGATAGATAGATAGATAGATAGATAGATAGATAGATAGATAGATAGATATACAAACACACTTATATAATATATACATATATGTATTTAATGAAAGCATCTCTTGTAATGAAATATTATTTACCCAGAGGGTCACCTTAGGTCTTTAGGCCTTAGAAAAATGTACCTAATAATATTCTCACTAGGGTCTATTATTTGGTGTGTACCATGATCCCTACTTTGCCAACCTAAGAATATTTTAGTTTTACAGAAAATATTTAGATTTAACTTTGGAGACTGTCAAGGTAGATCCTAACTTGTATACAATATTATTCAGCTAATTTGAAAATAATCTTATCTAGGACATAGGGATTTTGGTAGGTTTCTATTTTTTTTTTGTCATTTTGCTTTTACAAAGTTTCATATTTTTTTTAAAGTTCAAAAGTGGGTTTTATCCAATTTATTTTTCACATTAAGGTTAATTATTATATTTGTTTTATTTCCATCAGTCTTTATTAACTACTAACATGTATTATTGTTTTGGAAATGCTCAAACTTTAACAAAAAATATGGATTTCAGCTGAGCACCAGGGGCACATGCTTCTAATCCTAGCCACTCAAGAGTCTGAAATGTAGGGGATTGCAATTTGAATCCAGTCTGGTAATAATGGTCAGAGAGACTATTAACTCCAATTAAGCATCACAATATTAAGCTGGAAGTATGGCTCAAGTGAGAGAATACCAACCACATGCAAGAGAGCAGGATAAGAGTAAGACCCTGAGTTTAAGCTATGATACCAACACACACACACACACACACACACACACACACACACACACACACACACACACACACACACACACACACACACACACACACAGATAATCTCTTCTCTACCACTTAGGAATGAGAACTGATAAAATATTTATAACAAGATGTTACCTATTTTTCATGGTTATGCCTACATGGGATATATTACCATAACTTAATTAACCAGGGAAATCCCATTAGAAATGAAAAGCACCCACTGTTACAGTCTAATTATGCTTTTCTCTGAACTATGAGCATATTTTCTGAGCTAAAAAAAATTAAAATGCAAACTTAAGAGTGTAGATATTTAAAAATGCTTCTGATTGCAGAATCTTTATATACAAATAATTACTCAGGCCTTCGGTTTGCACTCTCATTTGCCTTGAGTTGTTTGTAGAGCAAAGGGAATTTTTCACAATGGTTGATTACTCATCAATGAGTTCTCTTCCAGTGTCTTACACATCAGTAGAGTCTTCCTGGGGCCACATATATGGTCAGAGGTGCTCAATTTTATTAATTCACTATGTGAAACCTAAAGACCTTGAGAAAACCAAGATGGATTTTAAATGCCAGAAAAAGATCAAAGGAATTTTGAATTGCTTTCATTTAATGACTCCTCACTCCTGGTCAAAGAACAAGCATGACAATGAAGGTAATGGTTTCCAGTATCTTTCTGGCCTATTTTTAATTGTGAAGGATGACAAAATACAAACAGAATGTCTGAAACATGGGGTCTAATTGGCAGCGGAGCTAGATGAGGAGAGCTTTGTCAAGAATACTACATAGAAATACATTATATGCTGTATTAACTGTAAATGTAGCTGAGTGTCTTTATGTTCTTATTTAGACATTAATTCCTTCTTTCCAAGCATTTGAAGTTTTATAAATCAACATTAGGAGTACTAACTTTCTGAATACCAAACTTCTACAATATCTATTGTGTTTTTCCTCTTAAATATGTTTGTGATCTCTTTGGTAATTTTCACTTCAGAAACAACAAATGCAACATCACAACCTAACTCCATGGCTTCTCTGTGAAAAGTAGAAATAGACAGATATATGGAGAAGCCTTAAAATATCTTCAAAGTTTATAAACTGTAGCAACAGTTATATTGAAAAAGGCATGATAATTAAGATCAATATGAGCTAGTATTTTACCAGTTTGCAAACAGACATGCACTACTGAGAATTTCTTTTAGAACGTTTAGCAGAATTATTTCTGTCTGACAATTGTTTCTTGACAAATTGGCTGCAAAAATAGCATGCATGTTTTAGTACCTGGAATAAATGCTAAGCATGTTTCTTGATGGAATAATATGGAAGAAGCCCATGGTGAAAATCCTAGCTCATTGGCTCTTTTCAAGTATTACTTTTCAAATATTCACATGATTGCGTTACAAAGAGAGTGTTAATTAAAAGTGCATTATGTCAGCAAACATTCATACTTTCAGGCAATTAAGCATCTAATTTCTCAACTGTCCATTATATCCACATGTGCTGCTGGTAGTGGTAGTGGGGTGTTTGTGTATCTCTACATTAATGAACTTATTTGTGTAAATCTCTAATGAATCATTAATGAATTTATTTGTTCTAAATCACTTTAAAAATTCTTCATGCATAAGAAATAATTATATTTATTGTAATTAGTACATAGCTTCACACCAGCATAACCTCCAAAATAAGCAGAATAATTAAATAAGTAATACCAGAGTTCATAGTTTAATTAGTAATGTGGTTTCAGTATCAAGTGGGGTCATAAAATGTATTGATGTTGTTAGCTTAATATATTGGGATATACTCATCTATAATAAATGATCATTTTAACATCTCAGAAATGTCCATAAATTATATCAATCACTGAGAATGCATTGATAACTTCAGCCAAAGCATACCTTGCCTCCATGTTAATTCATAGTTCCCCAAACTCAGTCTCCTAAAATGCACATGTAAGTTATTTGTTATATCTTATGGGCATCTATGTCTTCTATCATCCATTCTCTCTCTCCTCCTTCTGCCATCTCTCTTTTACAAAAAATCATATGCAACTTGAGTGCCAGGAATAATCTTATTGTCTTCTTTTCCAGTGTTATCTTGTTTAACCTTCAGCATAACCAAATTGGTAAATAACCACTCATCCCTGCATTTCCACAATAATATCCTAAATGTTATGGATAATTTCATATATACTACCAGTTACCGGATTATTCTAAACACATATGCAAACACATGCATGTGTGCATGAGGACAAGCAAATGCCTGAGCTTGGGTAAAACGCAATATAGTGTAGTTTAACATTACCTAAGAAATGCAAATATAGTTTCCATTAAGAATGACTCAGAGACATTCTCAACCTGAAAGCAGTTGATAATTTGTTAGAATAAATTATTTCTTTTATTAAAATGTAAGAGAGAATTTTCTTTTAGTGTTTAAGGTATGAAATGACAATAGTTCCTAAAAAGATGATTGTTAGAAACATTGCAGAGGCAGAATTACAGCTCTGTCTTTATAAAAGAATATAATTTCTTAGAAAATAACTTCCTGACCATAATACCTTGGATCTGCCACTGTAAATTAAATGATATATAAATATACTGGTTTTAAATTGTGCTGTAGTATATAACCTTTTTTATACAAAAAGAAAGCATTTAAAAATCACTATTAGGATTCGTCTTTCATTTAATGTGGAGTAATACTGGTATTAGTCTAATTAATACTTAACCATTAACATTTAATCATTTGATTATTTAACTTGCTAAACAAACAGAAATAATATTTGATCAGAACCCATATTTTAAAATATTTTTATTATTTTATTTTTCTTGAAAAAATTTAAGTGATCTATAACTCTTTCATAAAAACAATATTAGAATTTTGAGATACTTAATTCTTATTGGAATTATAGCAGATTTTATTAAATAAGAGAATTTGTTTTCTTTTTTATAAAACCTTTAGGCTCCTTTATCTGATATTATCAACAGCTTTAACTAAAGGGGCAGAATATGTTAATGATTGATTTGTGATAAAAAAAAAAGTGGTTTTAATTTGTTTTTCACATCATTGGCATAAATAAGTCTTTAAATCCTCTTTTTCATATTTTTTAAATGTGGGCTCTTGGAACAGGTTAAAAAATGGTAAAACTTTCATTGGTAAGATAATCAGATGACCAGATGGATACCTAGAATATCTCCTTTTTCCTATAATTTCATTAGCTGTCTTACAAGCATGTCTTGAAAATTCTTAATAGTGCATACTTTTGAGTTATATTTAATTCCACATAACCTTAGATACTTCAAAAGAAGAGCTTCTTAAATTCCACTGTATTTGATTTCAGTGCCCTGCATCTTGTATATATACATTTTTCTAATTTGGGGAGGGGAAAGGAACTAACAAAATGCTGAAATAAGGAACAGGTTGACCCATTGTAACAGTGAGATATATAAGACATTATCTTGAAAACAAACTTTACAACTTCGGGGTGTGTAGGGGAGGAGTTGGGGAGGTGGGCAGGGAAGGGATGGTAAAAGAAAAACAAAGGAGGGGGTAACAATGCTGGATTGGAAATGTACTCATCACCTTACTCATGTAACTGTGTAACCCTGTTACAGTACTATAACAGTATTTTTACAATAAAAATATATATACAAAAAATAGTTAAAGCTGGGTGCCAGTGGCTCAAGCCTGTAATCCTAGCTACTCAGGAGGCTGAGATCTGAGGATGGTGAACCAGCCCAGGCAGGAACATTCCAGAATAACCACCAAATAACCGGAAAGTGTCTCTGTGGCTCAAGAGATAGAGTGCTTGCCTTGAGCTGAAGACTTAGGGACAGCGCCCAGGCCCAGAATTCAAGCCTCAATCCCCATCACCGCCAACAACAAAATCTAGTTATATGAATATTGTCTTGGTTAATATTAAGTCCCAGTTAATGTAAAGTTATTGTTTTCCTCAAGTCATTGTTAGTACAGGTTACTATTTCAAAATCCAGCTGTGGGAAGGTTTATTGCCTCACTTCCTACAAATAGAATGTACCATTTAGGTTTTTTAATTCCCTCAAGTTCAGGGTTTTTTTTTTTAATTCCTTAACTGATTCCTTAAGTTTTTGCTTCTTTTAAATGATGTAGGAATTCTACATTTTCTGCCTTCAATTTTCATGGCTTAATGTGGTGTTTTGTTTGCTCCCTGAAAGCAGTATTTATTTTCTGCGGTCATTAATCAGTGTCATTTGAGCTAAGAGGCTATGCAAGGATTTCTGCCTAATAGCCAAGGAAACTAGATTTATTGGTAGGGAAATCCTTAGCTACAGCTACTAAACTGCCATTAGTGGAATCCTTAACAGCTCATTACCACTGGAAGATGTGCTGTGTATAGCATAGCTTGAATGAAACTTTTTTTTTTTGTTATTTGTTTATTCTGGCCTGATATATCTTAAACCTGCAGAATCAACTTTAAAATAATGGTAATAAGCAAAACTATAACACTACATCTTTTTTCTTGTTATGAAGAAAACTTTACAAAGTATTCAAACTAATACCCACAAATTGCCCCATACAAGAATTATCAATATCTTATGAGGCAAGAGCCATTCATACTTAGCAGAAAAAATAATATTAGACACTCCAATAAAAAGTTAATAGGATACATTTAGCCTCTGATTATAAGTATAGCCTTTAAGTAAGACTGGGTGCCTTTGGGAATTGGCCACTTATAATTTCAGCAAATAGTTATACATGCATGTTAAACATACATTTGTCAGTGTTATTAAACAGAAACTAGTAAAAGCACAATATACCAAGAATTGTCTTTATAAAGAATGTAAACTTGGCCCAATACTCTCTTCTTTATCTCTCCTGAATTTCATTTATATCACCCAAAGCATAGTGATAATAGGCACAAATAAAGACAAGTATCTGATAAGCAAAATGTCTTTAAAATGACTAGAAATTAGTAAATAGAAGGAATCAACTCTAGTGAGAGAGTAGAAGTCAGACCCTAAAATGTTCATGGGGGATGGATGCCCATGGGAGAGGTATGGCACTGGTTCAACGTTATACTCAGATGCATCTACTGATGCATAGAAAAAGCCTGTAGCACAAAAGTTTCCCAGTGTGAAGCCAGTTACATTCTTCCACACCACTTTGTCTCACATCCATTCAATAACAACAGGCAAAGAACAATCAGCCAAAATTATCCTAAGACAAATCATAACAAAAATAAATTCAAGCTATAAAATGAACAGATAGCAGTGCATATATTATGGAGAAAGACACCCTTATAAGTTGGGTAACAAACAAACAGTACGAATATCAGAAGACAAAACTCAACCCTTCATAATGATTCCAGCATTCTCATGTCCTTTGTTTTATTTCTCCACTTACTGATAGAGAAATTGATTATTCTAACAGTCATAAGGAAAATATACCTAGAATTGGAATAAATACAGACAAACTATAGAACTCATATTTTAACCTCTAACATACTTTTGCTAATATAGGAATATACTTATTATCATTACCATATTTCTTAGGTTAGCATATGATGCTAAATAATGGAGGAATACTATTAGCAAAATTTGGAAATGGATTTAAACTCTAGATAAAGTAATATTCAAATAATATCATACTTAAAGACAAGTTTAAACCATTTTCTAACTTAAGTACGACTTACAGAAAGATAAAATATATATAGTTTCTAAACAAGAAGAAACAAATCCAACTTTTAATTAAGACCAAAAAACACAACACACATAAATAAAATTTTAGAGTCCTAAATTGGAATACATGTTGACCATGAATGTTTATCTTTTCACATGTTATTGTACACTAGCATTTATTTTTTGAAATAAAATGTATAGTTTTTAAAGATTAGGAAATAAATCAAGCTACTTAAAACATGCAGATGAGACAATAATGTAGAACTAAATTAGGAATCAAAAACAACATCCAATAAGTAAAGGTCAAGTTTTATACAGATTAGAAACTGTAATCATGATACAATCTGGGTAAGGTATCTAGAGCCATATGTATAATCATTTAAGGTTGAGATTTATTACAAATAGAAAATCAATGTGGACTCAAAGAACAACAAGTGCATAGGGCAAGAATGTGCTGAGATGGAGTCAAGTATTTTATGAATGTCTACTTTATAATATGAACTTGAATTTCCTGTTTGCATCATCACACTTTAAAGAGAAGAAACAGTATGCCCATTGTATCAATGGAAAAAATGAGACTTTCAAGAATTAAGGAATCAACTAAATTTTCATTGCTAAGGTGATTTCATTATGCTCCTCTTCTAATAAAGCACAGGAAAGACCAGAGAGGCTGTTTGAAGAATGACAGATCACTATTATTCACTTTTACACTCTCAAGACAAGAAAATATGCATTGGAGAATCAGGAAATACGTGCTATCAATTGTACAAGAAGTCCAATGAATCTCAAGACTTTCCACTTAAAGACTTGACAAAACTCAAGGTACCCATTGATATTGGATAGTTTTGCACTTCAGATTTCCATTCTAGTGTGTATCTTTAACTATCATCATTTTGTGAAAATCTTTAATGACTAAACCTTCATCATATTTCCATCAAATGTCTTAAATCTCAACAAATAGATACTCAAATTCTTGGTTCATCAGTGAACAGTGACTGGCATGTATTTTATTGTCTTCTTATTTTTATTCCAGGAATAATTTGTGATGAATAAGGGCATTAGAATCAATAAACCATAATATTCAGATTTACGATACCTGATTTTTTTCCCTTTATTTCTAGGTTTAGTATTCCAGTCAGAGTAACCAAATGAAACTGAAGACAAAGAAGAGGGAAGGGATTCATTGCTACACACACACACACACACACACGTACACACACACATATATGTACATGTATATGTATATGTATATGTATATATGTATATGTACATGTATATGTATATGTATATGTACATATATGTGTGTGTACGTGTGTGTGTGTGTCATTTTGATACAGTCAAGACAATTAGCATTAATATTACCGGTTGGCAAACACAGAGCAGAAGTAAATCATACAGATGAAGAACTTAGTTTCATGTTATCAGAAAACTAAATGTGAAAGACTGGACCATTTGTTTCTTTTACCAACCAGCCTGATGTGGTCTTTGATAGGGCTATGGTCTGTTCTGCCATTTGTTATCTATTTGATGTGAGCAAGTTGACTCAAACCCTCAGTTCCCTCAATAGAAATGACAACAAAAATCTACAGCATAAGCTACATGGTGGAGGCTCACATCTATAATTCTAGCTACTCAGAAGGGTGATATCTGAGGATCACAGTTGAAGACAGCCCAATCAGGAAAGTCTGTGAGAAACCTATCTCCAATTAACCAATTTAAATCTGTAAGTAGAGCTGTAGGTCAGTAGACAACAGCCTTGCTTGGAAAAAGCTAAGGGACAGTGCCCAGGGCCTGAGTTCAAGCTTCACTACCCATATAAACACACAAAGCAAACTACAGCCTACTGTCCTTATGAGAATTAAATGAAATAGTCTATGTAAATCAGAAAAGGAATACACTGTACGCCTTATTACACACTTGGTAAATACTATTACTCTTTGAATGTCTACTATTGGAAAAATCATTCACAATATTTCTTGGTATTGTAATGATAGTGAAGAAACTTTGGAAGGTAGAAAAGGACAAAAATAGGACAAAAATATTTATACTGAAAGATAAATATCTATATTAGAGGAAATCATTCATATTTTATTTATATTAATAGCCTACACATTCTGGCTCTTAACCTTGTGGGTTGTATTTTGAGTGAAAAATTGGCTCCCTTATTCGTCAACTTGTAAAAAGTATCACCAAATAAGATATTGAAATAATACCGAAGAGAAATCTTTATTTTTTGCCGCTACCAAATTGAGTGAATGGCTTAGATTTGGCCATACTACACTGCCTATGCATCCTGACTCCTATTGACACTTGAAGTTGTTTTAAATCTTGAGTCATAAAATTCTCTCATCTCTGACTAATTGCCTATCCCTGCCAATTGGGTTTTCAGTAAATCTGCCAACTCATTTCTAGGGAACTATTACTAAGCCGTCTTCTGTTTGTTTGTTTTTTTAAGCTTGACTGATTAATTCTTGGACTTTGAGATTTCTATTATCTGGCACTAACTTAAAAAGAAAGGCAACATGAAAGTTTTGAAGTTGAAAACCCTCAATATTTTGAGGCCAAATTCTCATTTGGCTTTATCCAGACCAAATGAGAATTGGGAGAATTGCTGCAAAAAGACCTGGCCCTATCTCAATCATAGACATTTCAATGAGTTAGTTTCATCCAATTCCCTAGAATATATGTATTAAAATGCTATTTCCAGCTGGGTAATGGTTACTCCTGTTTGTAATCCTAGCTCCTCAGGAGGCTGGGGATCATGGTTCAAAACCAGCATGGACAGGAAAGTTTGTGAGACTCATCTCCAAATAACTACACAAAACTGAAAAATAGAGTTGTGGCTCAAAGTGGTAGAGTACTCGATGAGAAAAAATAGCTCAGGGATATCAGCAAGCCCTGAATTGAAGCCCCAGAACTGGTAGGACAAAAAAAAAGGTGTTTTTTTTTTCTAAAACGAATCTTATTGAGACCAACTTTACTCTAGCTAATTATGTTGACATGGTAATCAATGTATTATCAATAAAGTAATTCAGATAAACCAATTTCAAAGTTTTCTGAGAGTTGCTCATTTCATTACAGTAGAAGACTGGAACATCTTTCCACTAATGTCTTTTTCCTACTTTTTGTAGGTGCTTAACTAAATGCGTAATTTGTATTATGGCTAGGCACAATAGCTCCTATATGTTCACCAATATTGTATAGATGATCAAATGAATTCAAAAAGGCCATATTAGCTGGGTGTGTTGATGGAAGCCTGTAATTCTAGCTACTTGGAAGGCATAGATAGAAGCATTCCAGTTTAAGGCCAACTCGTTACAAAAAAAATTAGTGAAGCACCATTTCAATAGAGGTATCATGCGCTTGCACATCTATAGTCACTGCTGCTTAAGCAACATAGGTAGAAAGATCACATTCCAGAGTAAAAAGCATAAGATCTTGCCTGAAAAATAAAGAAATAAGAGAACCAGGGACGGAGCTCAAGTTGTAGAGCCTGCCTGGCAGGCACAACCCACTTCATATAATACCTAGTACTCGCCCCTTCCTCAAATGATACAACCTAAATTTTTACCATGGAGGTTTTCACCTTTACTTACCTTTAACTAAACACACACCATCGAAGCAATACATATCGTTCTATGAATTCACCCTAAAAATTAGATTTGTAAGTTATGAACTCATTCTGAACATCATGAAGCAATGTCATATCTACACATCTGTTTGAGTACCTCACAGCTGTTTTTTCATAGTTACAATCCAAAACTTGTTTCATTTGTTTGTTTTTGAGACAGGATCTCACTAGGTAGCCGAGCTCGGCCTCAAATTCAGTGTTCCCATGCCTCAGCCATCTGAGGGAAACACATGGGCATGTGCTATGGCTTGCACTCACACATTATTTTGGGATGTCTTCAAAGTCCTAGGCACAAATAATGGGATCATAACATATGTGGTCAGAAACTATAGATAGAAAATAACAATGTCATATAATGCTTTTTAAATTTGGAAAATGTAATCTATGATACAGTAAAATCAAAGTTTTGCTAAAAGGAACAGCTTGAATGTAAGAGAATGATATTTGTGTTTAGAAAGCTCGTACCACAAAAATCAAGATTTTTTTAATTAAACTAGTCAAAAGTTGATGAAATTTGTTCTGATTGACATATTGCACACTAAAAGCAAGAAGACAAACTTAGCTTCTCACAATTAAGAATATCATTCTAGATATGTAATGTAGATTTCAGAACAAATAAACAAATAAATATGGAAATTTAGAAAGGATTGAACATTTAGTTTTTATACACAACAATACACAGAAGCACAAAAGTAACTAGAGTTTTCATTTTACAGTTCATAACACTGTAGTATATTCTAAAAACTGCATGGCTCAGAATTACTGATAAGCCCATCAACTGTGCTGGCTACACTGGACTAATTTCACAGGAACATATTTAAGGCCTTTTATAATATTAGAATATTCATAGGATTTGAATATTACTTCAAAGCTGTCAAGAATGTGAATAGAGATTTTTCCAAAGGGAAAATTAGGAATTGACTGTATTCAGAGATGGTATTAATTCCTAGACTACATCTGTTCAGTCATTCAGTCCTAGCAACATACATCAGCAGCTGTTCCCACTTAATCAGAAAATAGGATCAATTCATAGCAAGACGTTCATCTTAGCCCTTGTGGACAGAGCTCACATGATTACATTTATACTGACATCGTTCATTTTCTTATCTATGGAATACAAGTTCAAAATTAAAAAAATTCAGTGAACAGATAATTTTATTTGCACTTTCTACAAGATGGAAATTAACTATAAAGCTGTAACATAAGTTATACTACTTTATTATTATAGCTACTACAGTGTGTTGAATTGGTGTCCCTGCCTTATTACTCAAGATGGGTCTACCTGTGACCTATAAATGTGACGCTAGTAGGGAAAATAGGCCCTTCCATATAGCAATACAATTAATATAAATAAAAATAATATTAATAAAATTAAAAATATTGAGATAATATCCTCCTACATTATCTAGGAGAGTCTTAAAAACAAAGCTTTCATGTATAAGATAAGCAAATGTTTTGAAATATATGCAGGAAAAGTCATGAGAATATAGTGGCATGGATTGGAATGATGATGCAGACATAAACCAAGGAACACATATATCAACCAGATGCTAGCAGTGGTAAAAATACATTCTCAAAATGGATGCAAAATCCTTCTGCAAGACCAGAAGCTTTGAAACTACTAAAGGAAAATACTTCACAATATGGGCACAGACAATGACTTTCTGAGAAGACTCCAATACTCAGGAAATAATGACAACACTTTAGAAATTAATTGTACAATTTGCAGTTTTGCAAAGCTCCTACGCAGTCAAGGAAATAAGGAACAGAATGAAGAGACAGCTTACAAAATGGAAGGAAACCTCTGCCAGCTACTCATCTGGCAGGATATTAATATTCAGAGCATAATAATATCCAGAGCAAATAATTAAAAAAATTAAACACCCAAAGAACAACTTGTCTAATCAAAAATAGGCAAATGAACTTAACATGGCAGTGCTCAAAGAAAAAAATTAAAAGTGACTAATAAATACTTGTCAACATCTTTAGCCCACAGGGAAATGTAAATCAAAATTATATTGAGATTCCATCTTATCACAGTCAGAATAGCCATCACCAAGGAAACAGACACGAAACCCTAGAGACAATACATGGGGAGTGTACTCACACACAGTTCATGGGAACACAAATTGTGTAGCTACATGGAAATCAGTATGAATATCCTCCAAAAAATTCTAAAAATTGAATGATCATGTGAACATATCACTCCCAAAGAATCAAAACTTGTTTAATATAGACATACCTTCACATCCCTATTTATTGCATCACTATTCACCAAATGAGCCAAGGTATGAAATCAACAATGCTAATCAACAGATGAATTGGTAAAGAAAACATAGCATGTATGCACAGTAAAGATTTATTCAGCACAGTATGCACAGTAAAGATTTATTTATTTATTATGTCATTTAAAGGAAAATGGTTGGAACTGGAAATTATTATGTTAAGTGACTAATAGTATATTATCATTATATCATATAATAAATATACTAGCCAAAAAGACTAGTATATCATGTCTTATATATTAAATTTAAAAGAGAGAAAAGGGCAGGGCATGAGGGTAAAAATGTAAAACACAAAACCAAAAAGTATAATAGAGATATGGAAGAAGAGAAAGGAGATGAGAGAAGGTTACAGGGAGGGGTAAAATGACTGATGTATAATTAATACATCTATGAAAAACTAGTACTTTGTTCGAATAATATGTAATGAAAGTCATATGTTTACCCCTTTAGAACATCACTCTTTATTATTATTTTTTGTCTGTCCTTGGGCTTGAACTCTGGGCCCGAGCCTCTTTTGCTCAAGGCTAGCACTCTACCACTTGAGCCACAGCACTAGTTCTAGCCTTTTCTATGTATGTGGTACTGAGGAATCGAACCCATGGCTTCTGGATGTGGGGCAAGCACTGTACCACTAAGCCACATTCCCAGCCCTCTTTTTTTTTGTTGCTTTTTTGATGATCAGAACAGTGAAAGAATAAATGTCTGTTGTTTGAAGTGACATAACTCATTCTACAATGTTAGAGTATCCACAGGAAACTAATTTTGCAACCAAATCGAAACCATTTTTCAAAATAATGTATTGGTATTGTGGAGTTGAAAGTTGAGAGTGAAGATCAGTAACTTAAATAAAATAATGTTTGCAGCTAGAAATAAATGTGAAGATGCTGTAAGAATCAAGCTCATTATTTCTTGCAACCTATCCCCAACCCTTCACTTCCTACCTCTGTGAGTGGTTCCCTTCCTATTAGGTTAACAGTGATCTAAGGCTGAAATGTGGGAATTTGGCTCAAGCATTTACTCATATCTCATTTATACTTTGGCAGCCTTATAGTCCTAAATGTCTTTTAAATCTGTGTCCCTACTTTTACTAGCCTTCTCTAGATATAGAGCAACTTCCCTTTGTCATATCTACATTCAAATTCATCCCTTATAAGCTAGACTTATGTTTATATTCTATCCAATCAGTACATTTGGGGTGGTAATAGTGTTTTGAACTTAAAGCTTGGTACTTGCTAGGAAAGTGCTCTCTCATTTGAGCCATGAACTCAGCCCTACCACTTACTCCTTTTATAATACCATCCATCAGTTCTCCTTGACAACAAGATAGATTTTATGGGTCATGGAATGTTCTTCAAAATGTGGCCACTGCGTCCTACTCCTCTGTCCTTGTAAAGTCATGTCAGCACTTATACTATCACCATGGGCAGAGTTGAAAGATGCCAGGATAGTTCCTAGGGTATTCTCAGAATTCTCTGTTATAGCATTTATCACATTTGTATAAAACACTCTACCTACCCCAGTAGACTATAAATCCCTTTAAACACAAAGACTGGGTATTCATTTCTTGTGGGTTTAATGTACAGACACTAGTACTGCTGCAATTTTGACTCTTACTATCACCTTACTGGTCTGAGGAAAACCAGTAAATGTGTCTCTTTTTAGGAGAAAGGCACTTATTATTATCATTAATTTTATCAGAAGATTGTATGTCTCTAAGGATGACTATGGAAGGCAGAGATATAAAGCCAAGCCCAGGCATAAATAGACTAAAACCCGATGAGTAAAGTAAATAACTCCATTTTAGGGCCTGGTAAGTTTACTAGGTTAGATCCCAGCCTCCAAAACTGGTATCCATGGGAAACTGGGGATATGCTCTTGCTTGGATGTAGGGTCTTTGTATAGATATAATCAAGTTAATATAAATTCACAAGGAGTTCTGATAGTCCTTATTTCAAATATTATGGATGTTCCCTTATTAAAACAAACAAACAAAAGAAACAAAAAAAAAACAGAAATTCAGCATGATTTGGTAGTTCCCACTTACAATATCAACTACTCAGGAGGCATTCATTGATCAGGAATATCATGATTCCAAACCAGCTCAGGTGAAAACTGATGAGGCTTCATCTCGACCAACCAATCAAAAGTTGGCTATGGTAATGAGCTCTTGTCATCTTAGCTATTCAGAAAGCTTGATAGGAGGATGAAATTCAAGATTCTTCTGGGCATAGAGGGAGACCTTGTTCAATAGCTAACTAAAGAAAAGGGGCTAGGGTCTTCCCATCAATAAGGGAAGACCAAAGTGTAGGGATATAAAATAATCAATTGATAGAGTGCTTGCCCAGTAAACCCACACAGTGTGTGCTTTACAAAAACAAAAAACAAAAAACCACAACCAAACATACATACACACACACACACACACACACACACACACACACACACACACACACACACATTAAATATCAGAGACAGAGCCACGTAGACGAGTGAATGCAAAGATTGGTGAAATTTGTCTATAAGCAAAAGACTGACAAGGCTTTCTGGTAAGCCTCTGAAATAAGAAGAGAAAAGAAAGTAGTCATCTACAGAGTCTTTGAAAGGACTTTGAAAGGTCTTGCTGACAGCTTTACAGCACACGTGCAGTCTCAGATCCCTGGGTAAATAAGTTCCTGCTGTTTAAAGCCACCCAATTTATGGTATGTTGCTGGAGCTACTCTAGAAACTCACAGAACATGAAGAAGACACTGAGAATGGGGAAGAACATTCTCATCAATGCTATGCTGATGGCAGTTTTGATTAAATGTCATGGACTTTAGGATTCAACTCTGGAAACAAGAAACACCATACAAGACACTACGTTGAAAACCAACTTTACAATTTTGTGGCTGGGTGGGGGAGGGAGGAGTTATGGAGGTGGGGAGAGAAGGTTTTGGAGGGGAAAAACAAAGGAGGGAGTAACAAAGCTCGATAGTAAATGTACTCATCACCTTACGCATGTAACTGTAAACCCTGTGTACAGTATCTTTACAATTAAAAATTTTTTAAATATACACACACACACACACACACACACAAAGAAAGAAACACGATGCAAACCTAGACTCATCTCTGCCACTGTGGATTCGGGATGAATTCCTGTTATGAAATGTTAATTTCAAGTGGCTTCAAGACCAGCTAACATTAACAAGGGAAGGCCAAAGTACAAGATTTTAAAATAATATTGAGACATGTGACATATGTATAGGGGTGCCCTAATAGAAAATGTGAAATTTGTATTTTGTGCTAGAACCAGTGACTCGTGCTCTTGCTCAGCTTTTTCAACAAATAAGTGCTGCTTTACCATTTGAGGCATGCCCTCAGTTCCAGACTTTAACTACTGATTTGGACATAAGAGTAACATGTATTTGTTTGCCCTGGATGGGTTCACGCCATGATTTTCAGATCTCACCTGTGTCTCACAGAAGTAAGATTTCTGAGGAAACCTATACATCCTACACATTAATCAGTTCAGAGGGATGGAGCAAGCTTCCAATAAGTTTTTTGAATATATAAACTATTCAGCTACAGGTTTAAAGATGATTAAGAGATGATTCACAATGAAAAGGAAAGAAATTCTCTCTAAGAAAATTATCATTTTCTCATGATTATTTTATGATAATTATGCTATGACTTCAGCACATTTTTAGGAAAACCTATTATATAAGATATAGAGGAGGAAGGGTGGGAAATTATGCAATGTAAAAAGAAAACAAATTTTCTTTTGCCTACTACCTGGTGAAGTGATAGAAATACAACAAATTTAACCCGACTTGTTAAAAGATATTTAGTAAGTGATTTGGAAATAGAAAAGAAAGTATGTAGTTCTCTTAAGAATGCTTTTCAAAGGTGATAGCTGGTCAGATTTCTGAAAATTGGATATATAGGTGCTTCCCCTGAAAAGTACATCGCAGAGCTTGACATATTGAAGCACAGACTAACAAATTATTTTGGTGTTCCTCAGGTTTTAGGGTTAACCTCAATCTCTCCTAGTGATTTCAAGGCAAATGTGAATGAACGACTCTTAGAAGACTATCTTCCATTCAAAACATTGTGCCTGTGGCTCATTTCTGCAAATTGTACTTAGCTTCATTCTGCCTTTGGCATTCTCCTGCTCAGGCATCTCTCTGTCAATCACTGACCATGTTATTTCTCAAGGATCTTTAAATGCCTTTGTAGATTATTTGCTCCCATTCTCTTGTTTTTCATGTTATATCACTGATCCAACATGTCCATGGGGAGTGGGGAGTGCCCAGAGCCTTCTGTATTATACTCCTCACGTGTCCCTCCTCCTTATCATCTGAGTGCTTAACATTTCCAACAGAAGGGTGATCCTTTCCCCCCTTACAACCATCAATACTCCAGAATCCTTTATCATGGATGTCTTTGGAATGCAAAGTACCAGAGATTTGAGATAACTCTTTTACATTCCACACACTAATCAGAGTGCAACACATGTTTACATAGTTGATTGTTTTAAGTGTCTTATATGTTAATAAGGCAGTTAAAGCATATTTGTGTTGAGACTTTTAAGGCCCAGAACACACACAAACACACATGCACACACATATGCATGCTTGTGTGCACACACACACACACACGCACACACGTGCACAAAGTGTGTAATACACTGATGCTGACTTGGCTGTCAGGAATAATGAATGCATTAGGGAAAACACAATGAATAAATGCATGGTTGCTAAACAGTTGTTTTCTTTCAACAATGATTTTTTTAACTTTTTTTTAGTCTGTATGCCCCCCACCTGGTTTTCATCAAATTCACATCAGGGGAAGCCTCAGATAATCAGATAGAGACAGGCCCAGCGTAGGAAAAGCTCAATAAGCAGTGGAAAGCAGACCCAAATCCATAATAACCAATGAAAAGCTTACTCAAATCTAGGTAAATCAGCTGTGGAGAAAAAATACATATTTAGACATAGAAGAGATGGAACAGAAGAATCAAGAAACGATGATAGATAATTATTATTAATTACAGAGAAATAAGTTCACATCACAGCTGCCTTATACTCTACTTTTCTGTAATACATTCATACCTAGTGGCCTTTCTTTTAATTAAATTTATGATAAAAATTCGAATAGTGTATCCTGTTAGTCAAACATATCTAAAAACAAGTTTTAGTTAATACTTCAAATGTTCTTTTCTAAATTGCATTTGTAAGCATAATACAATAAGTATAATCTTGACTTTAAGAGGGTAGGGAAGAGGTGGACAAGACTGTATCTAATCTGTAAAGAAATAAGGCTTTAAAAAAGCTTTTCTGCAATAGTAGAATGAATATATTTGAATCATTTTTAAATGGAAAATGTTTACCTGCTCTACTCCAGAGCACTTTCTGAATCATTTCTACTGGTGTCCAGTGGGTTAGTCTGGACTTGTATGCTAATGTTTACACCTCAAAAACAATTAAAACAGCTTCAAGTTTTTTGTTTGTTTGATTGACTGATTTTTGTGCTGGTCCTGAGGCTCAAACTCAGGGTCCAGGCACTCTCTCTGAAACTCTTTTCCTCAAATACTAGCACTCGATCATTTGAGCCACTGCTCCATTTCCAGCTATTTGGCAGTTCCTTGGGAGCTAAGACTCACATGAATGTTCTTGGCTGGCTTCAAACTGCAATCCTGAGATCTCAGAATCCTGAATAGCTAAGATTAAAGGTGTGAGCCACCAACTTTTAATGTAGAAATCAGGTCACTGGAATCATCTTTCAAAGCTCATTAAAAAATAAAACTATATTGGAGATTAGTATTATACTGAGCTGAAATCCAAAGCTATGAATAGAAAATATAATCTATTGCCAGAAGAATGCGTCTGACCACAAGAAACTGTTGCTGGCTCTGGGCATAGTTTTAGATGAAAGATGTGCTACCTGTGACAGAAGAAAAAATCCTACCAAACATTTCACTGAAAGCTTAAGAAGTTGAGAAAGGAATATAGTTAGTCATCTGGCTAACCAAAGCATGTTTGTGATTTATGGCTCCAGTGCTTATCTGTTCTTGGAACCTCATAGGAATAACTAGAGCCTTAGTTTGTGAACCTTTTCATCCATATTTGTCAGGTGTGTCCAAGATCTCATTCAATAAATATAGGTATATATGTATAGTTCCCTGTTTTAATTGTTTTTTATTGTGAAAATAGCATACAGAGGGGTTACAATTACATGGACAAGATAATGAGTACATTTCTTATCAAGCATTGTTGCCTCCTCGTTTGTTTCCCCTTCCCATCCCTTCCCATCTCCCACCCCCCACCCCGTTGCCCCCGGCCAAAGTTGTAAAGTTTGTTTTTCCACATAATGACTTGTACATCTCATTGTTGCAATGGGTCTACCTGTATCCCTAGTTAAACGGTTTGTTTTTTCCCTTCCCTTCCCCTCCACAAATTATACCAACATCAAATACAGTGAAAGCAGGTGGGGGAGGGACATACAACGCAACAAAAAATCATCTTATAAATATGTTAGAAACAATTGCAAGAAAGAAAAACCATTTGAATCCTTATCTTGGGGTTCATTTCACCTAACACCAACTTATCTGACCTTTTCTGCTTGTCTCAGACATATACTAGATATTGCAAATAAGGGAAACCATGGGACCTATGTTTCTTTGGGCCTGGCTTACTTCACTTAATATAATTTGTTCCAAGTCTTTCCATTTCCTAACAATATTTCAAGAGTAATTAATAAAGACAGACATCACTCTTAAAATGGTTATCTGAGTAAAAAACAAAACAAAACAAAACATTTTAGCCAAGTATGGAGAGTCTAGTGGAAGTACCAAGAGCAAATGCTTAGGAGCTCTGGGAAGTCATTATATTAAGGATAAGGGCCAGCAATGACGATGGTGAGTATGTGGCTTAGCACTGTTCTGTCATCCTGTCTCCTGATGGTCACTGCACTGGAATGCACCAAACAAAGGCCTCAGGGCAGAAAGTTCACTTACTGCAGTCCGTGGAGGCCAGCATCCCCAGGCAGAGATCAACAAAGAGAAGGGTGAATACATGCCTGACAGCATAATGTGCAATATCCATTGACTTAACAGATTCCGTCACAAAACAATGCAATATTTTCCAGGAAGGACTTAGAAAAAAAATTCTTTTCTGAGAAAGTACTCTTATTTTTCCACATATACTATTTTATATGTAATCTTCCATTTATAAAATCATTTAAGACTATCCACAACAGCAATTATAAATTTCAGCACAATAACACAAAGTAAAAGGAACAAATAAAAAAGGAAGTTATACAAATATAATATGCAGTATTCATTTAATCTGTCACTCTGAAGTCCAAAATAAGCTAAACTCTGGGCCCATAGTTAATGCTAACTGTTCAAACAATCAATGCAAAAAAAATACTCTAATCAGTTAGATAATTCATAATGGATATTTTAAAGTTACAAATAACCAAAAAGGTAAGCTAAACAGATAGACAGACAGATTGATCTCTAGAGCATAGGATGCATGTTTGTTGCTTAGGAATAAGGCAAATCAAATATTTTATTAAAAACAAGAATTCTAATTATACTAGATTTTTTAAAGCTCACTACAATATTTAATTAGCCAATAATCCTAAACTTCACCTGTTTCTCTCTTTAAAAAATGACTAACTTCAATTTGAGGATACAATCTTACAGAATTACACAAAATGGAGATAGCCAGCCTTTATTCAGTCATTAGTGTCATTATAGGAATAGTCAGCTTTCTCACAGATATATATATATATATATATATATGTATATGTATATGTATATGTATATATATATATATTTCTAGATGCAGTCAATTCTGTGTCACTCTATAACAAAGAATCAATCACCATTACAGTTTTCTAATGTTTCCCTAAATTTTTAAAACCAGGTTAATTATTATATTGTAGTTATATACCTCTATTTTGCTCTGTGTGTGTGTGTGTGTGTGTGTATGTGTGTGTGTATGTGTATGTGTCTGTCTGTCTGTATGTATGTATGTACTGGTGGTTGATCTCAGAGTCTAGGTGTTGTCCTTGGCTTTTTCATTCAACTACAACTATACCACTTGAGCCACAACTCCACTTACAATTTTTTTGTAGTTAATTGGAGATAAGAATCTCATGGACTTTCTTCTAACTGTGCCACTCAAATCTCAGCCTATGAATAACTAGGATTACAGGGGTGAGCCGTTGGCACCTGCTTTTCCCCCTTTTCTATGGCTTACATGCCATAGTAATTGTCTAGCAAACATGAAGTCCTGGATTCAATCAGCTGAGCCACACTCTCCACTAAGGAAAAACAAAAACAAAGAGGGCTGGAGGATATAGATCAGTAGGAGACCACTTATGTAACAAATAAAAGACTGGACTGACAGCACTGAAGAAGAAAAATATTTATATAAATCAAACTATCCTGTTTTTCTCGTGCTACTGACTAGCTGTCTTTCCAACCTCCTGTAGTTTCTATTTTCCCCACAACTATTGCCAATCACAATGTTTTAAGGTCTGCCAATTTCTTGTGGGCAAATTTTCATCCATTGTTTCTATTAATTTTTGGGTTGATCATCATTTTTCTGTTTCTTAATGATTAGAGTCAATTTGAATGAACTGGTATCACAGACACAAAATTTCTCACAAGTTCTACTGCGATTATTCTTGTGAGTTCATGAACCCGTCTCTATAACTTCTTGGTTAAAATTTAGGTATTTAAATTATATTTCATATTATTAGCTTATTTGATCTTCTGAAGTGATAATGTATTTTTAATTTTTTGGAAAGCAAAGATTCTATCAATTTTGATAAGTTAGATAAATTGATTACAGCTAGAGAGATTTTTGTTTATAGATATTAGAGATATACTTTAGAGCATGAAAATATGGTGATAATAAATTTGTAGTGTCTTTCTGAATATTTTAGTAAAATGATGATGATATTCTCCCTAACTGACAGATGCTTGAGTTTCTCTTGGTCATACTCAGAAAACTTCACGTTTCCAAAAGCATTCAAAAGGACACTTTACATATTTGAGGGTGGGTTGGTTTGAGTTTTAGTTGAATAGTTGTATAGTTTCTTCTCAAATTTTTGTTGTGATGACTTAAACAATCACTAAGGAAATACCTCATTTATGCTGATTGATTTCCAAATGCTATTGCATTTAGAAAGTAAATCTTCCTGTCTGTAGAGCAGTCCCCTCCAGTGAAGATATGTGCAATTAGATGACAATTCTTTCAAGTAATTACTTTATGTCTGTGTTCGTAAGTTCATTTTCATTGGGGAAAGAGGAAGAAATTGTGAATCCGTTTTTTTTTTTTAATATTACTTTCCTCTCATTCCACATAACTCAGTGCTTAAGACCCTTCACTAGAATGATCTCTGTCATGAACTATCTGTGAAGGTAACACGGAGAAAAGTGTCTGATCTGGAGATGCGCCATTCCATCACTTAAATTCTTTGCTTATTTGATGAGTTATATTCATATATCAGCCCTTAGATTATTCTAAACTGTAAAATGGTTTTACTACTTAATTTCTTAAAAGATATTTTTATTGTAAAGATACTGTACAGAGATGTTACAGTTACATGACTAAAGTAATGAATCCTCCTTTATTTTCCCCCTACCATCCTTTTCCTCCCCAACTCCTCCCTCCCCACTGTGCCGGAAAAGTTGAAAGTTCAGTTTCAACATAGTGTCTTATACATCTCATTGTTACAACAGGTTATCCTGTATTCTTATTTCAGCATTTACTACTTACTTTCTTAAGTCAAGTGTATTGCATTTTGAAACCTGATCACTACTGCCGCTGCCAATTCTGAAACTCTATGATCCTTCATCCTCTTGGAATGAACTCTTTCTCTGTCTCTCCCATAAACCTGGGACACAATTTTTCCAGACATTTGTCTTTTGAAAATTCACTGGTCAGCAACTTCAAGTGATAGATGAGCATTGTTCAAGTAGAGCATAGTTTGTTAAAGATCATAGGTTAATAAAAATGTGTACAGAAGTTAATTTTGATATAAGTTAATAGATGTGTCCATACAAGTACTAAATAATAAGATCCTTTGAATTGTTCACTCAGTCTTTGTTTATTAATAAAATATATGAATTTTTAAGTATACATCATATGAAAGCTTTCTGAAACAGGTATATGTGGAATATTTCAATTAATTTAATTTCCATTTTGAAAGATAAGGAAAAATTCATGGGCTCAGGGCATAGTTCAAGTAGTAAAGTATGGAAAAGGCACCAAAACCAGCATTGGAGTATCTCTGGTTAGCAAGCTCATGTCTCAGAGTTCAAACCTCAGCACTGTCAAAATAAATAAAACAAAACAATAACCATTCAAACAATCAAATGCAATTGAATAAAATGTCTCCATGGATGTCTTTGATGTCTAGTTATGTAAAAGTAGGAAGGAAATGTATTTTTAAAAAACCTAATGAATGAAAATGTGCCTAGGATAAACTTCATACAAACATAAAATATAGTATAAAAACACATCAATTACAGAAAAAACACACTAATTATAATTACTAGAAATAATTCAAAGAAACAATTCATTTCATTAGCAGTGTGATTAGCTTTCGTATTTATCTTCTGTCTCTATAAATTCTAATTAGATAGCTTTCCATTCTCTCTTTCCTGCTCCTTTCTTTTTTTCTCTCACATGTGCTCCAAATCCTGAATATTTTAGGTGAAAATAGTGTTAACTTTATATTTCCAAATACATCATCCATTATAAATGAATACAATGTATTTCATTGTTTTTCATGAATGTTATTTAAGATCAGATGAAATGAATGCAACAAGATTTCAAACAAAATAGTCAGAGCTTTAAACTGTTGCTCTTTTATTCTACATTCCTTTTTCTTCCTTCTTGCCAAAATAGATTATGGGTCATCAAAATATTTTTATTTGCAAACTAGACTAAAAAACAAAAGAGCTTTATTAACCTTATACTTAATACCATCACCACCTATGATATCTCTCTTTAATGAAATCTTCATATATCAACCATAAAACTAGTTAACACAAAGAAAATCCTGTCTTTCATCACATTCATCCCGAAGTCCTAAGACACAATCACGCTCACGTTGTTCCTTAGATCTTCTGACTTCTTAGAATCCTTGCCAAATTTCCTATAAGCCATTTTGACATTCAAAAGGAACTAGATCAAAACAGTTCTGTTTCTGTGTCCAGAGTCATTTTTTTTCTTTTTCTTTTACTGACAGTCTAATAACATCTCTACTTTCTACTTACCTCTCACTTTCTTCAAGATTTGGCCTCTAAAATTAGAGATAAATCAGGTGATATATTCAACCACATAAGTAGGAAATCAAGTCAACAAATTAAGACCGAAAGGGTTAGCAAAAAAAGCCAATTCTAAAGTCTATACTCTAAATAACAAGATTATACTTTCAAGCCCAGATTAATTGATATATTTTTAAATGCACAGAATTTTTTACCTTTAAGAGGAACCAAGATCTTGTTATAGGACAATTTAGGTTCAGTTTCCAAACTAATCGCATTCTTATGAGAAACATTAGTAAATAATATTAAGATTCATGAATTTTGTCCTCTAAAGAAAAGAGAGACATTGATGGTCTTCTTCAAAGAGTTTGTCAATGAACATTAATAAAGCACAGATGATATGCTTTGCAAATGATGTCAATACATTCATCACTATTAAAAAGATAGTTTAGATTTTATCTTTCTTGATGCTCTTTTTAATGTACTTATAATGTACTATGTGATTTTTTTTGTTTCTTTGTATGCTCTTCCCTCCTGGTTCAACCCCTGTTGTCACTGCATTTGATTCCAGTGTCCTGCATCTTGTATATACATTTTTCTAATTTGGGGAGGGGAAAGGAAATAACAAAATGCTGAAATAAGGATACAGGATGACTCATTGTAACAAAATGTGTCTTGTATGTATGTATGTATGTATCTATTTATTTATTTATCTATCTATCTATCTACTGACCTACCTATATATTGATGTATGTATCAAAATCTTTCTAAATAGAAAGGTTTAAAATTGATGTACATACAATGCAGTCCATTGAAGCAATCTCACAGAGCCTCTTAAAGACTGGATTTCAGCAGTAACTTCTACTTCAACACAGAGAAAATCTACCAAAGCTTCCTCCTACTTTCCAAAAATAATTTTCCAAAAAGTAAAAACAGGTGAACTTATTAAAATAAGAAGGAAATGCATTTTCCTAAAAATTAACACCATAATTGATGCTGCAATATTTGATACTAGAATTACTTGGCAGATGATGATGATTCTTAACCTTTGTAATTAGAAATCACTCAATTATGCATCCATATTTCATTTCATGTGAAATTTCCATGTGAATGGAAATAATACATGCAGTGTGGCATTATGCTTAGTCTCTCCACCTGTGAGGTGAATGAAATATAGTATATATTCATAAATAAAGATAATTTTAAATAGCATTAGAAGTAGGTTATATAAACATGGTTCTAAATTTTCATTAAATTTAATGGAAGCAATATTGGTCTGAAACTATGCCCATGTATATAGATTCATAGACAATAACATCTTAGAGTTATTTTACTAATTAGTCATAGGATCAGATACTCAGATGCACAGCTCAACTGAAATGATTTTGTAAAATTTCACAGAAAAGTTTACAACTTTAGCTTTGTGTGTGTGTGTGTGCGTGCGCATGTGTGTGCACTATTATTGGTCTTGAATTCAGGTCCTGGGTGCTGTCTCAGCTCTTTTGGTAGAGCTTTAGTGCTCTACCACTAGAGTTACAGCTTAGCTTCCAGCTTTTTGGAGATAGAAGTCTCATGGATTTTCTTGATCAGGCTGGCTTCCAACTGCATTCTCAGTCTCTTGGGGAGCTTGTACTATTGTGAGCCCCTAGCATCCAGTGTCTTTAGTTTTTTAATTATAAATTTTCATCATAGGCAAGACTGACCCAAATACTAGATTAATCTACTTGTTTAGTACAAAAGTGACAGAGTGATAGCATTCATCAATATAAACTCTGGTAAATTAATTGAGAATGGGAAGAATTAAGGGGCTGTAGAATTTTTTAAAAACAAGTGAGTGTAATGCCTCAATTCTAATTTTGTGGCTTTGGATTCCATCTGTCTTAATGCCTCAATTTCCATCTAATCAGTTGACTGGAAGTACATGTTTTTCTGGTGTGTATTACAATGTCCAGAGTTTTGTCCCTTGGCTAGCAATATTTAAGTAGATCTAGGAGTTACATAACACTCCTCATAATTTCAGGGATTTTCTGTTTCTCAGTGAACACAGACTTTCTTTCCATTTCTAGCATTTAAAGCAACTGTTTAAAATCTGAGCTATTCTGATTGACTTGAAAATTTTCAAACCATGGGACATTCTGAATATTGTACTTAGCTTGGGCACAAACTCAGCATAGGACTCGTGGTCATCAAAATCTGGGAAAGCCATGAGTAATCTTCAAAACTTGAGATTGTGTGCAACTCAAGAAAGTTCAACAACAGGAAATGAAGAAACTTTCCAGTTGTTGACTAGAAACTGGTAGAGGAAAAAAAATTCTCTTGAATTGGTGAGTACTAACACTTCTTTCATCTAATCAGCAATGCTCCTGATTTCTCTTTCATCTTCAAGTTCTATGTGTTCTGCAATGCCCTGTCTCATCAGTTAAGAAAAGTACAATTTTGTAACACACCAGGGGGCTGACAAGTTTGGTCCCTCTGAATTCTTTCATTCACTAAACTCCTGAACTGACAAAGTGGCTTAGTCAAACTCTTTCAAAAATATATCTGCAACCTAATCAACCAAATCAAATCTCCATACTACAGTTCAACATCTTATTGGCACCTACTTGGCAGTGCATAATGTCACAGAGACAATGTTTTTTTTTCTCCTCTACTGTGTGAAGTGTTCCAACTTTTACACTTCAGCAACACAAATTTTCTTAACTATGATGCACTTTAATGGGACTTTATAATAGCCTTTTTGCTTATTTTCAACAAATTAGTGGAATAGTTCTGTTTTTGTATTCCAATCCAAGCAGGAAACACTGTTGGTTTTACTGGTTGGTCAACACTACTTGAAGAATTATTACACATTAAAGCTAAAATACTGCAAGCAAAGAAGGCATTAATTGAAATGGTGAATGAGTCTTTCTTGTCTCCAACTCCCAATTCTTGTCCTTCCTGCCCTTTCCTTTTGTTTAAAACCATGACATACTCAAGTCCTCCAAAACTTTCTTTTCTTCCTTTATGGGGATGACCTTTCTGAAGAGCATTTGCTTTATATGAGGCCATGCAGATTTAACCTAATGAATTTATGTTTAATGAAGGAAAAGCTGGAACTGGGGTATTCTCAGATAGACTCAATTCTAGCTGCTTTCTCTACTTAAATTTATAAACTTTATTAACACCCAAACATACCCAACTCCTACTGTTTAATTTGTAAGAAGCTTGATAGTAAGATTTTCTAAAAGAAACATTTAAAAGAAATCCAACACTGTATTCAAGGTTTAACTTTTCTAAAGTAATCAGTATGTACAAAGATAAGTTCTGAATATTCATGATGGCATCATGCTGTCTGTACAATTTACAATATTTAGGTTATAGACTTCAAAAGACTGAGAATAAAGAATTGCTTCAGAAGTATTCATCTCTCATAAGTCTGCAAAAAGATGGCTTCTAATCTATTACCTTTAAATCTGAAACTTCATCAAATAAAGCTAAAGATTTTTCAATTCACCTATGTGTTCAATGTTCAGAATATTATGTTCCATTTCATCTGTATCATGTGTGTGACAAAACTATACATCAAATTAATCAATCCCCCATCCAACAAGCTTTTGTATTTGTCTTCTGATTTTCCTAACTTAGTCTTCATTTCCCTGATAGTTAGAATTTGTTTGGAACCTCATAATTCAGGGTGCCATGCAGATTTCATGCAAATTTCACTCACTGGTATTGTAGGAAATAACCATGAATCAGTTAGTCATCCTGCTGGAATCCATCAAGCTTTTCAGGTTCATAATTTCCATTTAGCTTGTCACTTCATACAAGTCTCCCCCCCCTCTCTCTCTCTCTTTCTCTCTCTCTCTCTCTCTCTCTCGCTCTCTCTCTCTCTCTCTCTCTCTCTCTCTCTCTCGCTCGCGCTCTCTCTCTCTCTCCCTCTCTCGCTCACCTACTCATACTCAGTTATGTTTTTTTGTAATCAATTCTACTTCATTGCCTTCACCTGGGCATTTTCTAACAAAGTCCTGAAACAATTTTCTAGTTTCCTTTTCTGGTCCTTTTTTCTTAGGGCAGTTAGCATTCTAGCTACAATAAAATTTCCTCATTCTTCCAGTTAACATTTTCTTTGGAGGCCAGTTGCCTTCTTTATTCTAACAACTAGATAAAAATGCATATTATTCTCCTAGGACATAATGCTGTCTTATTTTGGGTTCTTCAAAAAGACAAGCCAAAATCAAAGATTCAATCAAAAATCCATTTTTTTGATGAGGTGATTCTAGGAAACAAGAATAAGTGAATATGAAAATAGCAAGAGGAGAAATCAGTGTAAAAGTATATTTTTCATTCTAATTATATATACCTGCTAAATCCGGCTACAACTCTCAGAGGGACATTGCAAAATATGTACCTCCAAGTTTTTAGTATAGAAGGAAAAGGAATCAGAGCGTTAGTCCACCAAGTACTATTACTGGTTGAGTACTATTGACTCAAGCATTTCTAGCATTTGTGGATGTCCCAACTGTAGTGTAGATAGAGTACATTCTGGAAGGCAAAGCCATTGGGCAAGAATTTCAGGAGTATACAGCTTGAAATTGGACCAGCAGAGTAAATTCCTAAGTACTTAGATGATAAAGGAGGGCAAAGGGTTGGGCATGTCCTTTGAGTATGCTAATCTTTGACATTCAGTGACATGATATTCAGCCACATGATAATCTTCTAACTTAATCATCTTTCAGACTTTTACCAGCTACCCAATTCAGCTCCAAGAATGGTCCTTGTCAAAGGCATGGTAGATAATTTTTTTATTGTGAAAATACCATACAGAGGGGTTACAATTACATGGGCAAGTAGATAATTTTTATGATTTCCAACTTATATCAATCCTATTCTTTGGCACATCATTAGGCTACTAAACTCTGATTTGAAGACATAACAAAATGACACTTACTCATGATTTTGTCCCAATTAAAACTCTAAAAACTAGTTTATTGGCTTAAAAATAAGTAAATCTTTTTGTTTAACCAATTACTCAAACATTACTCTAAGTAGCCATATAATCTTTCTTATATCTGAATTCTTCATACACCAGTCTATGGTCCTGTGGCATTGATTTCAAAGGTTACAGGGGCAAAGTTTATTAGGAATCAGATCATCTAGGACATGGTAATCATTGTACAATGCCCACTGTTGTGATTCACTTAATACATTTAAGAATTACCTTAGAGTTTGTGACAATGCAAATTACCAAGCCATCAATCAAAAGTTAGGTTTTGAAAGCTCAGATTTGTAGACGTTCAAAACAAATGCTCTAATTTCATAGATCATGGTAGGATGATAAGACTGGAAATGGATAGCGTGTGTCTTAATAATAATTATACATAGTGATGCATTTCACTTATAAAAGTGTCCCAGTTTGACAACTCATAAAATGTTATTCTATTTATGCACCATATTTTTAGGTAATAGTTCATTAGAAAAGATGATATTTGAATGTAAGCATCCACAAATTTTATTACTTTTTATTTTCTGACAATCTAATCATAGAAAAGACTCAAAGAAACAGAGCTGGTGACAGATAGGGTGTTACATTTGCTAACGTGTTTCCTACTGTACTCAACACTGGTGATCTGGAAGAGGAATAGGAAGTCACCTGAAGGGAAAATAGCTTTGCTAGTTTCCAGGGACCTCTTCAGAGCCTGAGGAAAATGACTCTGCTGAACATATTAGCATGGCTAAACATCCTTTTAGAAACCAGACTGTAAATCAAGATTCAGGCCCATAATGAAAGTACAGAATTTTCAAACATGCCACTTCCTATGCATCATTGATGAATGCCTTCTCAGAGAAAACCAAGAAGATAATGAATCATGGCTGGCTTTTTTGTAAGTTATAGCCATTTGCAGTAATGTGGTAATTGGAAGTGACACTGAAGATCTGCGTGTTTATTCTAGGTTGCCATATTGTGGATCTTGTGCAAACTGAGAAATACTATAAAACATCAAATGTATGTGTCAAATTAATTCCCCACTCCTTTTGCCTCTGGTTGATTAGCACAAATTAAATTTTCTCACTAATAAACTCAAGATGTTAGAAAGCAATATGGAAATGCCATACATGGATTCTGCTGCTGCTGATTTTTAAAAATCGAAGCTCTTGGAATAATTTTTAATGTACAAAAATCCTTTTATGCCGCAATTACTGAGAGTCTGAAATGAGGAAATGACTGGATATCACAAGACAGTGATTTTTCCCCCTAACTTTCATGCCACTACTGCGTATTTTCATATGTCAAAACTGTAAATAAAGTCAGCCACACACTGGCACTGGTGACTCACACTGGTAATCCTAGCTATTCAGGAGCCTGACATCTGAAGATTGTAGTTGGAGTACAGCCCTGGCTGGAAAGTGAGACTCTTATCTCTAATTAATCACCAAAGAGCCAGAAGTGGAGCTGTGGCTTCAGTGAGAGAGTGCTAAACTTAAGAGATAAAGCTAAGGGACAGCACCCAATCCCTGAGTTTAAACCTCAGTACTGGCGAGCGCGTGCGCGCGCGCGCACACACACACACACACACACACACACACACACAGGTTCAAATAAAAATATGTATATTTACTACTGGCATAACTTTAAGACAACAGCTTAACAAGTTATTCTAATAGCGATTGATAATAGGAGAGCAAAAGTTTAAAATTAGCATTAGGTGTTACATAAATTGTAGAGCAACATGGTTTTATATATAAAAATAGGGGTAAAAAGCAGTTTACATAGAAGCTTCACTGCTTTGAGGATTTATATGTTTAGGCAAAAGTATTATACCAGAGGGAAGAGATTAGATCGGCATAGTTTTCATTAAAATGTCTTTAAAGAAAATTAAATTTTCCTTATTCAAAATAAAATTAGAAAATGAAGAAAGTCCTTTGTTAGTGGTAGCATAGAAGTCAGGGAGGAATTCTGTGCTACACTTACCATCTCTGTGCTGTGTGAGATGATCCCTGATGATTTTGGATATAAGGATACACGGATACATGGGCATGAATCTTTCCATATGTTTGAAAATAAGAAATATCAGGAAGAAACATTTCGATGAGACTTCAGGGGAAAGTGTAATTGCTGCTTTTTTGTTTGTTTGTTTGTTTGTTTGTTTTTGTGCTGGTCCTGGGGCTTGAACTTGCCGCCTAAATACTGTCTCTTTTTGCTAAAGTCTAGCAGCCTACGACTTGAGAATACCTCCATTTCCACTGTAATTAGAGTTAAGAACTTAATACTTTCCTGCTCAGACTGGCTGTTCAAACCTTGACCCTCAGATTTAAGGTTTAACAATGAGACGTACGAGAGGCTATGTTGAAAAATGAACTTTACAATTTAGGCGGGGTGCGGGTGGCTGAGAGTTGAGGGGAGTAGTTGAGGAGGTGGGAGGGACAGGATGGTAGGAGAAAAACAAAGGAGGAGGATACAATGCTGGATAAGAAATGTACTTATTACCTTGTTCATGTAACTGTAACCCCTCTGTACAGTATTTTCACAATAAAAAAACTTATTTAAAAAAAAGAGTAGCTAGGGTTACAGGTACCCAGTTGCTACTTCTTTTAGAAACAAAATAGAAAAGAAATGAAAGAAGATTGTCTAGGGCTGGGAAGTGGCTCAGTGGTACAGCGCTTGCTTTGCATGCCTGAGGCCCTGGGTTCGATTCCTCAACACCACATAAGCAAAATCAAAAAGAAGCCGGAAGTGGTGCTGTGGCTCAAGTGGTAGAGCGCTAGCCTTGAGCTGAAGAGCTGAGGGACAGCGCCCAGGCCCAGAGTTCAGGCCCCACGACCAGACTCAAAAAAAAAAATATTGTCTAAAATAATTTTAATTCAGAGCAAGAAGAAATGATTTCAGTATCACTTAACAGTTGGTAGGAAAATAAGAAAGGTTATTTGGTAAGACTGACTCTGTTCATTCTGTTCATTCATAGAAAAATGGTCCATTTTAATATACCAAGAAATATACAATAATATTCAGGGACAGATTTCTATTCCCAATACTTATTTATCCTGTGCACAAATTTAGAGGCACAATTTAAAAATAAATTAGTAATTTCAAGATAATTTCTTTAACGAAGTTAAGGGAGTGCCTGTGGGAACTTCAGAAGAAGGAGGGTAGTTATTCATTTGTAACATTGAATAATATTTCATAAATTTTAGTAATAAAGCTTAAGGTGACCAAAATAATACCTTGTCACCAAATTAAAATTGATGATAAACAATTAAAAACAAGATTCCTTATGTATTTTTAAAAGTCTGTGTTAAAATATTAAAAACACAAAACTTATCTAATATTGATAAACATGAAAACTATGTAATTTTCAAAATACGGTTCTCTAAATTTATAAGCTTAGTATATCTTGAAAATAATTTGGATCATTTTAATTCTGGCTCAGGAATGGTAAAATTGTATATATATATACATTTATTATGGACAATCTGGATAGTAGCAACTTAAAATAGTATTATGAATGTCAGCATCAGATTAGATATTATTTATTAGTAAAAAATACAGGCTTTAAGGTCATGGTAACCTTTGTTTAATTTAATATCAGCTCTGTTACTTATTAGTTATTTGATATTTGGTAAATTATTTAGTATTGCTGAGCCTGCATTTACTCATGTGTAAAA
The DNA here is from genome assembly GCF_024711535.1 of Dipodomys merriami. NCBI lineage: Eukaryota > Metazoa > Chordata > Mammalia > Rodentia > Heteromyidae > Dipodomys > Dipodomys merriami. The sequence continues at coordinate 22,565,868 of NW_027202270.1, read as the reverse complement.
TGGGGATATTAATACTCAATGAAGTTGTGCATATTCTATAAGAAAAAAACGAAAGTACTTAGTGCCAGAAAAATTATAAAAACAGAAATCACAACAACTTACTATCAATAATTAATCATTGTCACACCTTATGTAACTATGGAGGAAACCAGAAAACCATTGTATATCCAATGAAATGTATGCACAGTCTTATTTCTTATATTCTACAGTCAGGAGGTTTAGAAACAAACAAGCTACTGGCCTAGTCTGAAAAGGACACACCTTCTATCTTCCTAGTTGTATAATTAATAAAGGTAATTACCTACATATTGAAGAAAACCTTTGTGCCTTCCTTTTGTTATACTTTCATATGCTCCTCCTGAGACTCCTTTGTACAAAGCATCAATTATGCATTTCCCTGACTTATCCTACATTTGCTTTTGAATTCTCTGTTCTATTTCATTATGGCTGAGGACTAAGAAAGACAATGCGCCCTGCTTTGGATTATTGCTCTACTCTATGTAACGAACTATATCGATGATAAATAAGCATATATTAAGTGAATATGGCTTTATTAAAGGACTCTTTAATAGCCGTCTCTATTTTCTTACCCTTAAAAGGATCAGCAAGTGGCAATGTTGATGACTCTTAGCTAACCAACACAGTCAATATATCCTTTAGCATAATGACTGGCAGGGAAATAAAGTCAAAGTGATCAGCATAATGCAATTTATTTCCCACTTCAGAAAAATGTTACTGAGTAAAACCATAAGTGTATGTTTTGAATAGGAGATATGCTAAAATGTAAATCAAAAATAAAATTATATTGAGTATAGAAGCTAATTAAAATTTGAGTTAAAATAGTAGAGCTTAACAATTTAATATTTATTAATTTAACAATATCAGATATCTTTAATCAACACAACACACAGCATATTTTTCTTATATTTTATAGTCACAAATGAAGTTAGATAAACATACTTGACTTGGAAGTGATCTATTTATTTTTCTTTAATAATAAGAGACGTCTAAGTCTGGTACAAATATGATACACAGAAGGGGATGGTTCAATTTCAACACATCTTTTGCAATGTTGAGTTTGTATTCAATTTTACAAAACAATGTGATTTTATATTCTGTGCTTATCTATATTTCTCCTCAAAGAAGCAAAAGACAAGTATCTTCGATAATAACTTAGATAAAGGCATCAACTAAATGCCCATTCAGAGGATAATAGTTTAATAATAGAATATACATTAACTTGAATTGCCTCTTTGAATAACTATTAAAAGAACAATCTTTCTAAAATTAGAGCTTTTGTTACTTTTGCTCAGTTTAAAACTGTGAATGGCTCCCCAGTTCCTACAGAACAAATTCATCTCCCTTAGCACAATTTTGTTATGGTTATGAATAGATTCTTATCTAATTTTCCCCTGTCAGCTCAACTTCTATGAATAGCTTTGCATTAGTGACAGAGAATCTGGAGTTGACTTCACACATCTTCCTGCTTTGCAATAGTTAGCTCTACATGGGTTGGCCCAATCCTAGCTGTCTCTTCCTCTGCCTAATAGCAATCAGTCCCACCCCCTGCAAAATAATCAGTATTGGGGAGCCACATGTGAAATATCATCAGTCTAGACAGCCTTTTTAATGGCTCCAGGAGAGATCAATCTTCTTTGCTTCATCCACAAAAACTACCACCACACACATGCATTTTACCAATTGTTGATACCACATTGTCTCATTTCTCTTTTAATGTGTGCCAGTCTTATTTATCAGGCCATAAAAACTTTGAGTCAGGGAAGGTGACACAGTTCTTTTCTCTCACAGGAATGTAAGTTCCAGTCAGGATTTCAATATCACTTTGTCCACTGATATCATTTATAGAATCTAATAGTCCCTGGCATACCATATATACTCAAGACATACTCCTAACACAGTGAACAGTGAGTGACTAAACTTTATTCCTATTCCTGGAATGTCTAACCCAAAAGGGACCTACAAAAATATTTGCAAATGCTGGGTGCCGGTGGCTCACACCTGTAATCCTAGTTACTCAGGAGGCTGAGATCTGAGGATCATGGTTCAAAGCCAGCCCAGTCAGGAAAGTCCATGAGATTCTTATCTCCAATAAATCACCAGAAAATCAGAAGTGGTGTTGTGGCTCAAATGGTAGAGCACTAGCCTTGAGCTGAAGAGCTAAAGGACAGCATCCAGGCCCAAAGTTCAAGCCACATGTCTGACAAAAAATAAAAATATAAAAAATAAATTGCAAATTAACTCATCCCCCAAAGAGGTATAAATGTTGCCAAGATTTTTATTTTCTATGGATAGAAAAAGTAAAATTCTGGTGATTGAACCTCTGTACCTGCCAAAGTTACATACATGTAAATTTAAAAAATTCCTATATATAATCAATAATTCATATACTAAATTTTTATATCAGTCACAAAGTAAGGTAAAATTGACATGGGAGAAATCCTCAATACTACTTTCATCACTATCTCCTTGGCATACATATGGAAAACACAGTGAGTCTACTAACCCCAACAGTTCCTTTTCCAAAACTTCTCCCAAACTTGTGAAAATGTACCCAATCACAATTAATTTTTAAAAAATTGGTAAATTTTTTTGCCTTGTTTTCTGTAACTTAAAATCAGCAGTTGTTTTTGAGAAAGACAAGAGTATGTTTTTGCTGAACATGGTGGTGCATGCCTGTGTTCAGAGCCGGGATGGCCGACTTCAGTCGACCCTGCCTCAAAAACAAAAAACAAACAAACATCATGTTCTTATATATTTTATTGTACAAGCATATATAAGCTACCCTTAAATACCCAGGTTTATATCAGACTTATGTGACTGTAGATAAACAGGACAACACATAGACACATTTTGCCATTATGCTTACATGCCAAATGAATTAGATTTCCTTTTCAAATCCTAATAACTACTGCATTGATTGAAGTCTAAAGATCTGTGGATAGGGGTGAAAGTAACATCTGTTGCACATTTAAATGTCCCCAAATTGAAAATAAATACAGGAAGAAAGATAAATGAATCTGAATCATATCAAGGAACAACAAATGAGCAAAAAGATCTTGGGATCTAGTTCCAAACAGAACTAATAAAAGAGCTGTGGTAAATAAAGCTATTCAGTCACTATGATTTTCCATTTCATTTTTATTAACATCAGTTTTTAATCAGAAAAAATCTTGAGGAATTTTCTGGTTGTTTATCTTTTGTCTTTTTTGGTTGTGTTTTTAAAGAAAAAGATCCATTCCAATTGTGGAAAACTAGTAAAGTACACTGGCAGAGATCAGCCCCTGCCTATGCATCTCTTGTCTCCAAGTTTCTGAGTCTTGGGGCGGGGGGCGGGGGCTCTACCATGTCCACCAATGAACAAATCCAGAGAGTCAAGGAGAGAAGGAGGCTAAGCCTGAGGAAGGCAGCAAATGGATAATGAGAATCAGAAAACTTAATTGATGCAAAAATCAAGCAGTAACTAATGCTGCTGCCAATGACATTCCATATGTTTAGGTCCCTGTGTGAGTTGAAATGAACCCACAAATTCTTCTAGTGGAAAAACTACAGAGAAATGACACAGGCTTTATCAGGATAAACATTAGCAGTGTCTCATAGACAATTATATCTTCATATCTTGACATACACTTCTTACTACAGATTGGTATTTTGTGGAAATTGTAGACTCTGCCGAGAGAAGGGCAAGAAACTGCAGTCCCGAATAGTTAAAATGTTATAGTGAAAATGTTCCCCATCATCATGGTAAATCACCAAGGACTGAAATGCCTATTTTAAATTTAAATTTGAATACAAATGCCCAGCCCAGACTAAAAAAAGGTTTAGGCAGTCAAGAGAGTGGAAGGTCAATATGTTTCAATATTTACAAAAATTTCCAATGCTTCAAAGAAAAGATCAGAAAGAGCTCACAGAATCTCAGGGATTTGGGGGAAAAATAGCCACTGCATCTGTTTTGTAATTCATGCATTTCAGAGGACCATGCATGTTGAGTCAGAGACATGTGTGTGTGTATATATATATTGTGTGTGTATATATATATACATATACACACATATATACATATACACATATATATACATAGCACTCATTACTTTCCACATATTGTCTTCAAAATGGTGATAACTACTACGGGATAATTTTCTTTTCAACTATGTAGAAGTATGACACTTCTTTGGAAAAAATGAATGTAGAAACTGTTATGTTTTGTCATAAATATATACTGAAATTTATATATACTGTTTAATTGCTGGATACTACATACTCAAACTATTGGCTCTTGAGAATTATCTTTTCCTCAAAAGACAATAAAGAGAAAAACCCATATATAACTCTCATTGAATACATGATTAATTTACTAAGTTAAACAATCACAATCTAACAATTCTAGTCAAATTTGGCACTGCAAGTACATTTCTCCGATGATTTTACTCTGTGTTTTCCAGTTGAGCTCTACCCCATGGTTAGAAGCAATGTGTGTTACCTCAATGAAAAGAATGAAGTTTTCAAATGTTTGTTACTATGCTCTGTTCATAAATTCATTTTTCCCTCATCCTTAAGGAAAAGAACAGCAGACCTTTCTAGCCACCCGATTGGTAAGATACCCACTCTTAGCATATCAAGGGTACCAGAGCCTCATGCTGCTATCCTAATTACTCCAGAGGCTGAGATCAGAGGATCCTGCTCACAGATATCCTAAGCAGAAAAGACTGTGAGACTATCTCCAGTTAACCACCAAAAAGCCAGAAGTGGATCATGACTCAAGTGGTAGAGCACTAGCCTTGAGCAAAGAAGCTCAGAAACAACTCCAAGGCCTTCTGTTCAAGTTCCATGACTGGTTCATGTGCACACACACATACAATATATATTAAATTACAGATGTGATACCATTATTTTATACCTATGCAGAGTACCTTTCAGCTAAGTACTGGTTTTTATTCTCTAAATGAGAGCCACAAATTTGATCTAGGTTTCCAGTTATTTAAGCAAATGCTCCCTTGTAAGCTTGATCCTTATTCACTGTCTATATAATGAATGTGCAGTTGAAAATAAAAATAACATTAAATATAAGTATGTAAATATAGCTGGGATGTCACATATATAAGGTCTTGGATGTGATTCAGCACTGCCTATAACTGATTTTGTTCAGGGAAAGAAACTTAAAGGTTGCTGGCAAATTAGTTGCTGGTGAATTATAGTAAAATTAAATGATTAACAACTTTCTTAACTCTTCTATCTCCAAGTCAAATAAAAGTTATCTAATTTTCTCATTCATTTAATAATTATATTGAATAGTTATTCTTTCTTAAGTTGTATGCTAATTTAAAATGATAGTATAAAATGGAATAATTTCGATCAAGATGCATTGTGTTCATAAACTTTTGTTGAATGGCAAGTTTTTAATACAACTGCTTAAAGATATTAAAAGTATATCTAAAAGTAAAATAATTTCTGCTCTCAAGATATTCAATCCAGCAGAAAAAACTCAGTGATAATTTCTAAGTACTTTCCCAAGAAAATTAGTGAAACTTCACCACATAAATAAGAAGTGATTTCAGTTACATATCTGTGTGTGTGTGTGTGTGTGTGTGTGTGTGTGTGTGTGTGTGTGTGTGTGTGTGTGTGTGTGTGTGTGTGTGTGTGTGTGTGTGTGTGTGTGTGTGGTGTTCTGGCTTGTAATTATGTTTCTGAAGTACATTGGTTGATATTTTATACCATTACCTTTAACTTACAAAACTAATTTGGAAAAAGAAGAGCATTACTTTCCTTCTACATTGTTGAGCTAACTTCTGACAACCCTAATTCTGTACCTTTTGTGAAGGTCTGCAAAAGAGGATACTTCACATGACTGCATTTCGCTTCTTTAATGCTTAGCACCTTTTTCATTACAGACTGAGAACAACTATAATTAATATTTTAAAAAGAAAGTCACAACATAATTTCCTGGATTTGTTTTAAACTTTTCAGAACTTCTTAAGTAGTGCTTTGCATTGTTCAGGACCTCTCTTCCACTGAATAGCAATAATCACAGCAACTTTAACTGAACAATTATCATATGCCAGCTTCTCTGATAACCATATTGTATGCATTTTTTAATTTCCCAACAATTCGTCAACATAGGAATTATTATTACCTCTCACAATAGGGAAAATAAGGTTCAGAGAGGTTAATGGAGTCAGCACGTGGGATTGCTCTGACTCCAAAGTCTCTCCTCCTATTATAGAGATGAACCCCAAAGGAAGAATTGAGCCTCCAAATTGATTTTAGCTGCATGTTAAATAATGGAACCTAACAACTTTTTCTCTGTATGGGAATCATGCTGAGGCACCAAGCTCAGTATGTTCTTCACTGCATTGAAGACAACTCATTTTTCATTGTTCACTTTCTTAAATTTCAAGACTCTAAATAGATTATATATATTTTTTAATTCAACACTTTCTAGGTACCTGGCAGGAATATACATGTTTGAACTTGACCATTCAGATTTAAATCAGGTTACACTTTTCTTCCGCTATAACTACCTAGATCATGGATATCTTTTTCTAATGCCACTAAAAAACAAATATTAAAGTGTTTTTTGTTTTTTGTTTGTTGGTGGTGGGCCTTGAACTTTGGGCCTGGACTCTGTCCCTCGGCTCTTCAGCTCAAGGCCAGCACTCTACCACTTGAGCCACAGTGCCACTTGAACTCTGGGCCTGGGTGCTATCCCTCAGCTCTTCAGCTCAGGATAAATGCTCTACCACTTGAGCCACAGCATCACTTCCGGTTTTCTGAGTGGTTTATTGAAGATAAGAGTCTCGGGGACTTTTCCTGCCCTGGCTGAATTTGAACCATGATCCTCAGATCTCAGCCTCCTGAGTAGCTAGGCTACTCAGGCACCTGGCTAATATTGAAATTTTTTTAGCCATTTATGTTAAAGTTAAATTTTTGCTGATAGAAAATAACATATACCCATGGTGAGTACATTGTAACCCTGTTGTTATGTTCCCCTCCTCCCCAGTCGGTTAGGATTTGAAAAAAGAAATTGCAAATTGTGTATGTGTGTGTGTGTGTTTTCTTAAAACCTAATATAAATATTCATTAAAAAAAGCAGTTAGGCATTGGTGGCTCACACCTGTAATCCTAGCCACTCAGGAGGCAGAGATCTGAGGATCACGGTTCAAAGCCAGCCCGGGCAGGAAAGTCCATGAGACTCTTACCTACAATTAAACACTCAGAAAACCGGAAGTGATGCTGTGGCTCAAGTGGTAGAACATTCATCCTAAGCTGAAGAGCTGAGGAATAGCACCCAGGCCCAGAATTCAAGCCCCATGACTGACAAATAAATAAATAAATAAATAAATAAATAAATAAATAAATAAATAATATACCCCTCTCTATGTAGACTATATCCAAGTACAATTAATGTTGATGGATTTGTAGCTTGCATTTTATAAATACTCCCTGAAACCTACATCTTATTGAAATAGCGTTGACAGTATAGGACATGTCTGTCTCTAATTGCTCTGCTGTCTGCTCTCTATCCCCCTCTGTGGTAGTTTATGTATGTAGCAAACCAGGCATTTGAAGAACCATAGATTTTTAGTAGAACTTAATGAGTTTTTCTGTGAGCAGCTCTTTTAGAATGGACTGTGGTGACCCACTCTAAATACGAAATTATTGTATTTTCTTATTAAAGTGGCTTTATGGCCTTTTCTCATTAGGCAAATCTGTTTTGTCTTTAATTTTGTCTAGTTAATTCACTTTCCTCTTTCTACATAGATCCTGGTTACCCTTTACCTAACAGCTCATGGAATCTAGTTTAGTGAATTTGTTTTAAACTGAATACAGAAATCTCCAAATAAATCCTTTAACAATCTTCTGAATGGACAACCGAAGAAAGGTAGAGTTCGTAAAATCTTGTAACAGACCCTAGTTCTGGTTCTACCACATGATCTTCACAGAGTTAATAAATGATGTTGAGCCAGTAGGTATTCCAACTGTAACACTGTTAGCTAACAGGACAAAAAAAGTAGAAATATGTGCTAATGTACGTCACATGTTTCTAAAAGGGTGGCACAAATGCATGCTCTTCGTTAAAAGAAAACTGGTAAACAGGTTAGAGTTGTAGCAACTACCATTAATTCCCTATGTTTGGTTGGTAGGATTTTTTTCCCTTCCATTATATATTCAGATGGTTTTACAGTGCACAGATATTTCTGAGTTTGGCACTGACTGAAATAAAAGGTAAGCTACCAAAGGTGTTTCAGTAAAAGCTGTTCATGTGTGCTAATGAATAATTATCTTCATCTCCAATTTACAGAATTGTTCACATACATTATGTCATCTTTCAGTAATTTTAAAGTTTTTGCTCATTTAATGACCTGAGGAACACAAAATGAGACAAAAATGGAAAAACATAGCAGCAATATGGATCATAATGCATAAAAAATTTAGCCACCCCTAGCATCTACAACTCAAATTACTGTGTTCTTTTACAGAATACATGGCTGAAAACTAATAAATAATGAAAAAGGCATCCAGGAAATAACAGTATCAATATAGAATATTCTATTCTCTGTGAAAGCTCAGACATCTCTGGAGTGTCAAAGGCATGTCCTTCAATATTTAACTTTTTTACTCTTTGTTCTCCATCTCAAGTTGAACAATACGTTAATTACCCGATGAAGCGTTATAATTACTCTAACAGCTCCACTCTTACTTATAATTACTGCATCAACACTTTCTTTTTCATATGCTTCAATCTATACCTATTACATTGTCATGATGAAGACACATTAACATTATAATACCGTATAATTAGCTGATGAGCAATTAAATTATTCCACTGCTCTTGTTCCTCTTTGCCAAGAGGTTGCTTCCAAGCCCTATTATCTCCTCTTTCTGTTCAGTTTGCTTTAGTGGATCTTTCCTTTCCTAAAACAAAGAAACTCATAAGCTGCATTCAAAGCATTGTGATTTCGAATTCAGAATGGGTAAGTGTTCAAGTTTGTGATGGCTGGAGAAACAAATTGGCATTATGGGCGTGCTTAAATTTTATCTTCATTTTTGTTCTATGGTAAAGAAGAATTGCAAATATAGGCAGCACAGTAAGATGTCATAGATTGCTGCTTGCAAAGTACTGATTTTGTTCGCTTAAAAAAAAGTCACATTTTCCATAATTTGCAGTAAAATTGTTTAGATCATATTAGATTATATCTGAAATATAATCTTCATGAATTTATCTCACAAATGCTTCAAATTAAGCTTTTACAAAAGGTTTGAAGGCTTAGAGATTTGTAATGTAAAACGCAGATTTATGGACTTAACTCTGACCCTAATCTTGTACTGAAGCAAATAGGTGCTTCCATGGTTTGTATTTTTCCCCCTCTGGTATTCTTTTTGTGACGTACCAGAAATTAACCTTGCTATCTGCTTGTCCATCTGCCTTACAATTCAAGTAAGATTTCCTTAGCAGGCCTGTAAGCTTTCATTGTAACTTCAGCTACCCACCTTTATAAAATTATTTTCTTAAGAGAAAATAGACCTCTCTTCTTGTTTAAAGACTTGTTTTGGTTCAAATAAACTTTGGGAAGTAATTGGAATACAATTTTAATGACTCCACAATACTTGGTGTCCACAGGTGTTACCAGTGCATTGATATTGCAAGCTAGTTCAGTTGCTGTTCAGTCCATATTTTATAAGAGAACTAAATCTCTCTCAGATAATTACTTTGGAGTAACATTATGAGCAATGAAAGAAAAGTAGAATTCATTTTACAAGCAAAGCCTGTTTCAATAAAATGACTTTTGTTGTCTCAGCTTAGCTTCCTTAGTTATAAGGCAAAGGAAAATCTACTGAGTCCAATGGTCTCATATACAGAAACTCTCCTCTTCAACTGGGAAGAAACAGATGGGCCCTAGAAACTTCAGAAAGCCATTTAGAACTATGTGTATCAATATTGTGAAAGAAACATCAAAAAGACTACCTCTGGGGCTGGGATGTAGCTCAGTGGCAAAGCGTTTGCCTAGCGAGTGCAACGTCCTGGGTTCCATCCCCAGTACCAAAAATGAAAAGACAAAAAAAATACAGTTAAAAAAAAAAAAGACTACCTCTGACTTCATAAAGGAATGACTCTTAGCTCCTGCAGGAATGGCATTACTTCAGGCATAAGCCTGTGAATTTTGAAGTCCTTCATTATCATTGATTTATTAAAACTCATGAAAAGCCACTTCTAGCTTTCATTTGGTACATTGTTTATTGGCTTCTCTTCTAAACTAATCTGCCTATGTCAGACAAATTGTTTGAGCACTGCCACTTGCTTTTGAGTTGTACTAGAAAAATGAAATCCTTAAATAAATGACAGTCTGTATGTTACAGCAAAGAGGTAGGCTATACTTTATAATAGATCTGACTTGGTCTCTTGACAGACAGTAAAGTTCACAAGCCATCAGAATGCAATCAAGATTAACACGTGTCAGAATTGTAAATAGAATGTTAGCTGGAATAACTGGAGCCTCCCACTCCAAATTATTAATACATTCTAGATAAGAACCTCATATTGATTTGAATTATTTATTTGTAGTTAGGATATGTACTATTTTTGGCTCTAATAAATCAAGCCTCTAGCATGCATGTTCAAAAAGAAAGGATAAGAATAAAAATTAGAGCATAACAGGCTGGCCATAGAATCAGGCCCTGATCCAACAGTTTCAGAATGTATGACTTTGAATAAGTTATTTAATTTTCCTAAGCCCATTTGAGGCTATAAAACAATAGCTGTAACTATCTTGTAAGGTTATCAGAAAGATAAAATGGAAATTTAATGTAAAGTTTTTATAATAGTGCCTAGCATAAATATGATCACTCAATAAATATTAAATAGTATCATTGTCCACCATTATTAGCTTAAAGGTTATTTTCTTTCTTTTCTCTGGAAAACATACCATGCAAAGTTCAGAATCATGAGTGGACTAATTTATCAAGTTCTCAAAGAACTTGATAGAGCAACGGTCTTGTTTAAAAATCTGAATGCATTTCACATTGTCTAGAGTTAAATTTAATTAGTGTCCAACATAATCCCATGCCAGAGTATTCTAACTCCCATCAGTAAATTTTTCCATAGAATATTTTATTTAAGTGAGAATTTCACAATTAAATTTTTATCTTTTGCTAATATATTTTAATAATATATACAAATTATAATATAAACAAAAACTTTAGTTTTAAAAGTCACTTTGAGTCCACTTGGACTCTGGACATTCAAAGAAGAAAAACATGTTTATTTTATTCTATGTGAGAAAAAACAATTACTATTTCAATGTTGATATTTCTACAAGTTTTCAGTAGGAGTAGAGTTGTTGCTACTCTAAACAACACTCCTGCATTTCAAACAGATAGTAGAATTGCCATGTGTTTTCACAGTCATTACAGCTAAACCCTCTTCATCATTGACTAGTATATCTAAACTTTCTTCATAGTTAATTATTACCCCTAAACCTTCTGAACATTTTTCTGTCCTATCTAGTATATCCATAATAAATAGAATAACTTTTAATATATACTATCTTGGAAAATATTTCTCCTATATTCTGCTAAAGTCTATATAAATTCTCAATCACAAATCACAAAAATAATTGTGGTATTAATCATAATATCAGAAAATGAGTATGATTTGTTAGTACTATTTGAAAGTTTTTGCTTCCAATGTTCATAAAATTAATATTCTTATGGTCACAAGAACCTCTCATGTAACCCAAATATTTTTTTGGGGGGGTCCGGTCGTGGGGCCTGAACTCTGGGCCTGGGCGCTGTCCCTCAGCTCTTCAGCTCAAGGCTAGCACTCTACCACTTGAGCCACAGCGCCACTTCCGGCTTTTTTCTTTTTGCTTATGTGGTGCTGAGGAATCGAACCCAGGGCCTCAGGTATGCAAGGCAAGTGCTCTACCACTGAGCCACCTTCCCAGCCCCCAAATCTTAATAATAGGAAAAGGAACTGAAGTTGCCCTTCATCTATTTGTGTGTGTGTTTGTGTGTGTGTGTGTGTGTGTGTGTGTGTGTGTGTGTGTGTGTGTTTAAAAAGCTAAAGATTGTGTAACAAGATTTTCTAAAATGGTAGAGATCTAGAATTATAAGAGTCTGGTAGCAATGGGACAAAAGATTTAAGGAGTCCTTGACATTTGTTCCCAGTCAGGCAATGATAACACAGAAGCCAGTGCAAGTTTAAAGCACTTTATTATTACTACCGTTTAATTTATAAAATTAATTATGCTATGTGACCCTCACATAAAAATAATGGCAGTTACGTTTTCTCAGCCTGCACTCTGAAATTTAGAGTTCTTCTTAAAGAAGAGACATAATACATGGAACTAAATATTTTATTTTGCACTTATGATAATATAATTCTTAATCTCTTTCCAAATTCTCTTTCCCTGGGGGAAAATGAATCTTCAGTAGATTCAAGCTACAGCTCTTGATATTTGGACCACAGGCAGGGTTAAATAAGAAAGGACAGTTCTGAAAATCAGATTCAACTGGACAAACCTAACAGGTGAATAAGATTTAAGACTAACAAAGGAACTTGAAAAAGCTTCTTTTCTCTTGGACTCCAAGGGCAGCCTTTTAACAATGATAACTACCTGTTGAAATAACCAAGAAGAACAATCAGCCCAGAACTTCAAAAGGAATTAACCCTTCTCTCCAAAAGCCAGTATTTTGACAACTCAGTTCCCAGCTGGTAGCACTATGGGGCGGTAACTGGATCATGAAGTCAGTCATATTCATGTAACATCTTGATACTTGGATAGGTTGTTAGGAGGTTGGAACTTGTTGGAGGAGAAAGTAGGTCAAAAGGCCTGTGTAGGTTATATCTTGTCCCACACAGCCTTCACCTGGGACTCCCATTTCCCTCGCTCTCCTTCTTGACTCCCATGGGATGAGCAGCATTGTTCAAACCCATTCATCCCTCATGCCATGATAGTTGGCCTTACCTCAGGTTTACAGCAATGGAGCCAGCTGGCCAGTCTGAAAAAATCGTTTGTTTTTTTTTTAAGTTTAAGCATCTTGGCCCAGTGACAAAATCAAACGAACAGTATTGTTGGTATAGATGAGCATCTGCTATTACTTCACTAACAGCAAGGACTGGAATATAGCTGTCCTATTTAGTGTTGCCTGTGTACTGGAGACATAAAAAGATGTATTGGGGAGCATGCACCTAACACCATCAAATTCATGGGATCATCTAAAGCGAGTGGATTAATAGATTTCAAAAAAATAACTTAAGGATTTTAATAAAGAAGATGAAAATGCTCTATTTTACATGCTTATTTCAGACCAAATATATTGTAAATGACACAATTGAAACAAAAAAAAGAGAATATATGTGGAAGGCAGTGCTGGGGTGTGACTTAGTGGTAGGGTACTTGACTGGGAGCTACTAGGTCCTGGATAATATTCCCAGTACTGTAAAGCAATTAAAAACACAGAAGTATGAAACAGTGCACATCTGTCTCATACATATTTACATGTATTACTATGTGCATATTCATATGTTGGATGCTTTGTAGATATTTTCAAATGTATATGAAGATGTATATCACAAGTATTCAAATAAGTGAACTAACCATTGGATAAATGAACTCACAGGTATGTAGAAGCATTCACAGGCAAAAAAAAAGGTCATTTCACAATGAATATTAGATATTAGTGTATTTGAGGATGTCTTTCAATCTGCTCTCCATTCCAAGCAAAGTAGCCATACAGTATCCAGCCATCTCACAATGTCCAATTCCTACCATTCCTTTTCAGGAATATTCTTTCCAGCCAACCTGGAACTTCTCACTTACAAAGGTTTTCACTCTCATACAGCTCTCTTTAAACTTATTTTGTCACTTGTGTCTGTGCCCATTGTAAGTACTGTAGTTTATCAGTCTTCTTAAAGGGCTGATGAAGGCCCTGCGTTCATCAGGGGACTGGTCTTGGTGTTTAAGGGTGACAGGTGCTCAGATTGTCTAGAGACTCTTATTTTGTATTGAGGAAAACTTTCAGGGATTTTGACAAAGAAGAATTTCCTAAACAATTATGTTTTCCCATCAGCAAAAATTTCTCTCAATCCATAAATATAATACCTAGGTAAGTATTCCATTTTAATTTTATAAATATAAATAGAAATGGTAGTAATGGTCTTACCTTATCTTTTAAGATTCACAAAAGTTTAAAACAACAACACTGTTGTGCCAGTTGCACTGAATTAATTTTTTGGAACATGTTACTCTATTATTTTATGCAATTAACATGTATGATGATATGACATGGATTACTTTTCAAATTTGGGGGAACAAAAATGGAGTAACAAGAAAAAATAAAGATAATTTTAAGAAAATATATTTTGACTACTGCTCTTTAATAACATCTATAAAAATATATGCTTGATATTTTCTCCTTGATTGTTTAAGCCTCTGAATTAAAAGTAAATGGCATAATAATGCAGGATTTACAATGGGCCTACATGATGTTAAGTTGGACAAAAACAATATGAAAACAAATCTTTAATTTGTTTGTAGGGGGAGAGGGCGGGAGAGAGAGAGAGAGAGAGAGAGAGAGAGAGAGAGAGAGAGAGAGAGAGAGAGAGAGAGAGAGAGAGAGAGAGAGAGAGAGAGAGAGAGAATATGTCTTTGTTAGTTTACTCATCCCAATCATGTTTGGATGTCTCCTCAAGAAACATTTTATAAGTTTGTCTTCATGTCCTTCCCATTCCTACTTCCTATTGGAAAGATTCATGGACAAAGTTGAGGAACACAACTTTTAATGCAATGCTTTGTGTCTATTTTGATGAGGCTTTATGTAATCAGCCTGGTCCTTATAGTTCTTGTAAGGATTCAGCATCATCAGTCTTCTATTGCTGACTCCAAATGATACAATATTTTAATATGATTTAAATAGGTTTTAAAACATACTTATTGTTTTCATTGAATGAGCAGCTATTGAATGTATATTTATAAAAAGGGAAGGATCTTTTTGAAAATAAATTACTTCAACTAAAAGGAAAAACCAGAAGAGTTCACACAAAACCCATTCTTGCATAAACTTTGGTCAGATTAGTAAGGTGAAGGAGACAAATGACTTTCTCAAACATTTTATATAATCCCAAATAAAAATGCACATGGAAAAATTAAATTTAGCAACAAATGAGAAAAAGAATTACCATGTCTACTAGGGAAACTGAGAAATAGGAAGATAATACTCAACTCCACATTAACACAAAATATAATACACAACAGTTGCATAGATTCGTCTCAGAAATGACTGGACAAGTATCCTCTCTCTACAACTAAGCTGTAATTGGGATCATGCCCTCCACTATGTATGATCTTGATGAAAAATTTAAAATACCCTTTCATCTCTTCTAATCATGGAACAGTTACTGGTTTTAATGATGTAACTGCTTTTTCTGACCTACATATACCAGCTGTGATTATTAATCTAAAACACAAAACAAAGAAACCTAAAACTCTCTCTCTGTGTTTACAATAAAATCTATTTTTGTAGTAGGAAAAGTAATTTACTTTACTTGCTTACAAAATACGGATGAGGAGTGAGGGACATGAGACACAAAGAAACTTTCTAAGAACCGACACATTAAGTGAATTGAAATTATGGGACAAAGAATTATCTTTTTGACACAGAATAGAGTGAATAGGTTATGAAAACTTGACTATGGATTTCAGTTTGTTAAATATGATATGTAAATTCCTTTCATGCTGGTGATAATTTCTAAATCTCCCAAATGAGTGTTTATGTTGTTTTATGAGACAATATGATCAATGCACTCAGAATTAATGAACAAATGTCTACACCTTTAAAGATGTTTTAAGGATGATGTCAGGCATCAGGATACATTTTGAGATGTTTGATTACTAAGCACATCCCTTCATTCTATGCATGGTTGTAACTGGAGTATAACATTTCAAAACCTGTGAAATTCATGATGAGTTTGAAATGATTCTGGAAATGGGCCTATTTAAAGTACAAATGGCTGTAAAACAAATTGGCCTGTCAGCATATTTGCCAGAGAGGTAGAGTAGGAACAGTGAAGAAAGTATTAAATTCAACTGAATACCACAATTTAGGACCTGAAGTAGGGTTAGGAATTAGGATAAGGGCCAGGTGTATTTTGCAGAGAATGGCAGGGATGGGGGAAAACTCTTAGTCAGCATCTAGCCATAGAAACCAGCAGAGATAGATATATCATGGAACT
The DNA here is from genome assembly GCF_024711535.1 of Dipodomys merriami. Lineage (NCBI taxonomy): Eukaryota > Metazoa > Chordata > Mammalia > Rodentia > Heteromyidae > Dipodomys > Dipodomys merriami. Next base: position 22,549,619 of record NW_027202270.1, on the reverse strand, counting down.
AAACAATGCATGAGCTCCTAGGGCTCTCACAGCCCAGGCCCTGTGCAAGGCCTTGAACCTAACTATATGTTGTATTTCACAACATACCCTCTTGCGTGCTATCCTCAACCTAAGCTCCATTAAACTTGTACTTTCTTTCAGTCCAATGTGGATAGATAAGCGGTCTCCACCTTCTCAGTGTGTGAATATTCATGAAAGCCTGTATTTCACTTATATCAGGACAGGGACTGATTTGATTAAAAGCTTTTTTGTTTTCATACAGTAAGTTATCCAGTGACTTGCTAGAAGAGCACCAGAGTTGATCTTCTTTAAGAAGACTTGAAGAATACTAGGGTTGTGCCTTAAGGGGAAAACTGAGGCTCTAGTTAATAACAGAAAGGGTAACTCCTGTTGAGCAACCCAATTATGAGCTGACATTGGCTAGGAGTGGGAAAATAAGAGAATGAAGTGGAATTATTTTAATATACTCCCCAAGTTGGAAGTTTTAAAGTTTTTTTATCTACTTTCCCTCCTAAACATATTTATATAATACATATTTATATATAATATAATTATATATCATATATATTTTATAATGTGTATCATATAAAAATTAGATCTTTTTATAGTGTCAAGTTCTTCAAGAAGTTTTGTCAACATCAACAGTAGGTATTTGGATGAGACTATACTACCATATGAAGGTGAACAATAGAAGGCATGATCAAGACATATTGTACTCATAACCTGGCATGTTGAATTGACAAATCTTCATTACAACTACTTTCTTTTGGTCCTGTCTTATTTGAACCCAGGCCCTTCTCACTGTTCCTGAGCATTTTTAGTTCAAGGCTAGCAATCTACCCTTGAGCCACAGCTCCACATCTGACATTTTGTCACCCATGTTCCATGTTTCCTGAACAAAGACAGGGCATGTTTTTACTAAAAACCTCCAAGACCAAATCAGTTTTTTATGTATGAAAACTTGCACAAAGTTAAGATTTAAGGCATTTACAGAGAGCTTTCTGTATCCATAACCGTTTTTTGCCAGGTGGGACAGCCACTTCTTTAGCTTTCTTGTAGGTGAGAAAATCCATTTTCCCTCATGATAAATGTGACTGAGGGCTCCGTTAACACCTGCCCACATGCAACAATCTCTTGACTTGATCTTATTCTCATTCCCCTTCCCAGAAGGATCCTCATGATCTTTTCATATACCTGAGTAGACTATCCTTTAAAACATAAGACGAATGGAGAATGCTTTCAATAGCATTAATACATTCCTGCAAAAAGCAATTGAGTGGGACCTAATCCCACGATCAGCTCACTGTAAAATTAACTATTACTGTCTCTTAATTAACTGAGCTACTATAGAAAGCAAATGGACTTATAATTAACATGCTTAAGGATACGCTAACTTTCTCATTCGCTTTAGTCTATTGTTTTTTTTAAATCTCCTTTGACAAAAATCTTATATTTGTTTTTTGTTGTTTTAAACATGTGAGATTCTTCCACAATGTAAGACAAAAATAACTACCACTACCATTTACCATCGCACTCCCTGATGATGGGTATTTCTGCCTTACTAACAACTAAAGAAGGTACATCTGCATGCTTTATATTTGACACACAGGAAATGAAAAAGATCAGCCCTTTTGTACCAAGAATAAAAAAGAAAAGAAAAGAAAAACTACTATGTCTGGAATAACAATCTGTCTTGTAGAGAACAAAGACCCTGCCACAGGAGTCCACGTGCTTTTCTTCTGCCAGCATTCCTCCAACCCCACACATATGTGTAGAAAGAAGCCCACCCCTCCTAGGCAAAATTGAGAGAGACATTTTCAAAGGTTTGAAAGGTAATATTTAGGTTGTGTTCCACTCAAGCATTTTACTTCTTTGTTCTGCTTCTAATTCCTTATTGACATACACATCATTTAATATCTTTCTGTATTTTAAAGTCATTTCCTTAAATTACTCTTGAAGTAATCCCTTTAAGTGCTTTAGGTATTAAATGTAAAAAATACCCTTAGATGCAATTAAATTAAAATTAGAATGAAAAGTATAGCCTAGGGCAAGTTGTTAAACCAGCCCAGAGAAATTTTAAATAACATGAAGTCACAAAATATTCACTATAGCTTGTTTTTTAAGGATTCCTATGTATGCATCTAAGGAATGATTTTCAAGGAGTTTCATAATACACTGGAAACTGATATGACTTTTGTCTTCATGGAATCACTGCTCATTGTAGCTCAAATGTTAAAGGAACTTAATTCCTTGTTGTCAGTAATTGTGAAAGCACAGGGAATTTGTAAAATATCGTAGGCAATTGAAAGCTAATTTTACCAACCAGCATTATCTGGACCTGGAGGAATGGCTCAAGTGGTAGAACACAAAATAGCATTGTTATAGTCTAATGTGCTCATGTGTTTCTTGCGTCTCCCTTCCCTTTCCCCCATTTACTTCATTGTGTTTTATGTATCATTCCTTCTTTATTTACAAGGTTAAAGTGTATAGTAAATTAACTCTTATTCCTTTTTAAAATACATTATGATTACTTATTAATCATGATGTCATTCTTATATACTTACAAGTGACACAAGTGCTATGATGTTCCAACAACTACAAAGAGTATCTAAGTTTAAAAGTATTTCCAAATTGGAATTGAAGGTCACAATTAATTTCAGATTCTTATTTTAACACCTAACATTTAATTTATTTATTTATTTATTTATTCATTCATTCATTCATTCATTCATTCCTGCTGCTCCTAGGACTTGAACTCAGAGCCTGAGGGCAGCCCCTGAGCATTTTTGCTCAAGGCTAGAGTTCTATCACTTAAGCAATAGCTCAACTTCCTGCTTCTTTGGTGGTTAACTGAAAATATGAGTCCCATTGACTTTGCTGCTGGGGCTGGATTCGAACTTTGATTTTCAGTGTTCAGTATCCTGAGTAGCTAGGATTATAGCCATGAGCTATCCAGTGTCCACAAGCCTCAGTTATTATTATACACAAAATAGAAGCAATAACCAGCAGGACTATGGTGAATGATTAAAAAGTATTTCAAATAAATGTAGTTTTTATAAAGCTGTACATGCCACTTATTCAACTGTCACTTCCTCCAAATTTCTGTTTTAGTATGTGGTAAAAACCATCTATCTTGTTTTCAAAATAAGAAACTAGAAATTATGGTTAAGCATTCCCAGAGGAGTAACCAGATCTGGTGATGTAAATATCTTAAAGCTGCCCAGTGCCCAAGGCCCATTTCTAGAGCCTTTTCTATGTCCTGTGCTCCTTTTTACTGGCTTTGCTCCCTATTGCTTTCATCTTCTCATATTCATTCTACTCCAAAACCATACTAATTTTAAAAAGTGCCCATTTTCCAGTTTAAATTCTGTCAGATTGTCATGTTTTCCTTTGCTCTTGGAAGAAAAACAAAACCCTTGAAGGGCTCCCTCTGCTCGGAAGCTTCTTCCTCTAAACGTTCTTCTTGCGTTCTGCTGCTCAGTCCGTCCCACAGACTCAAGGGACCATCTCCTGGGTCCAGTTCTTCCACTGGAAGGTTCCTGGCTCTTCCTTGCCAAAATCATACTCAGATTCAGATTTCAAGAATCATTTCTTCACCAGGCAATAGTAATTCATGCCTACATTCCTAGTTACCCAAGAGGCTGAGATCTGAGCATTGCAGTTCAAAGAAAGCCCAAGCAGGAAGTCCCTGAGATCTTATTTCCAATTAACCAGTAAAAAGCTGGAAGGAGAGCTAGTGGTTCAAGAGGTCGAGCAGCAAACTGGAGCAACAAGAGCTCAGGGACAGTATTCAGGCCCAGAGTTCAAGCCACAAATCTGGCATATGCCCATAGAAAATAAGCTCTTCACCAGCTTTTAAAAATTATTATTGTCTGCAAATAATTGTACAAGGACTTTCAACCTAACATGCCCATTGTTGTTTCAATGGGCATACCCATATTCTGCAGGCTTTAAATGATGCTTCTTCATTTGGCTTAAATTTCTCAGTATTCTCCACTAAGAGAGATGCAATTACCAATGAAATGTCTTTCTTTCCCCTCAAGTACAAGTGGGTAGAGGCAACAAGAAAGAGGAGAGAAAGATCAATAATTTGAGCCATGATGCCTAAGGAGAAGTCTGTATGGTGAATTCCTTCCTTTCATGCTCTCTTCAGGAGGGGAAGAAAATGTCCACCAGCCCTTGATCTTGCAGTCACAGTGTGGACTGCTTATTGTAACACCTATACTATAAGAGGAAGGGAGAGATAGTCGAACTCCTAACAAAGAAATCTGCAGGAAAAAGTAGGATATATCTTTAGGGCGGCCTGGGGGAGATCAGTCACCCTCTTTGAGGGGCTGAGCTAAGGATGCAGGAGTATTTTCCCTGAGTGGGATGTGAGACTCATCAGGGATAAAGAGGAGATCTGGAACTACTTCTGTCTTCTTTTAGAAGATAACCTTAGAGGTAGAGCAGATCTCTATCAAGCAACTTGGGCAGGTCTTCGTAGCCAGGTAGCTAGAAGGATGTCAGACACAAATCAAGGCATGCATGTATTTGTAGAACTCAGGGTAAAGTGTTGCTTCGACTGGCAAGTACTAGGAAGTCGTCAGCCTCCACTGGCCCTCCATAGAGAGACTAAAGCTGTGATGAGCTCATTGTGGAGAGTAGGAGAATTAAAGAAACAGAGTACACCACATAGAAGCTGCCACACAGTGTCTTACCTAGCTGGAGGGTTTTGTTTCTAAGTGAAGAAGAGAGCACTGACTAGTGTGTATAAGTAGATATTCTCAATTAAGACAGTCACTTGACAATGACCTTAGAGAAGCTGGGTATTTAAGAATGAACAAAATCTTCTGGCACCAAGTAATTGTTTAAAACACTTTAGGAAGCAACAACTGAGCTTTCACTAGAACACATTTGTTTTGTGCTTTTCAACATTCATTGCACTTGCAAATCTATTTCAGCGCCCATAAAAGTCTCAGAAATGGGTCACTGTGTGGGAGGGAGAACAAAGAGTAGGAATGGGAGGGAATGCAACGTTGAACCTGCCAAGTGGGTTCTGAACAGATTACGTTTCCTTTATACTGTTAAAAATAATCTCCTCTGTCAAAATTATGAATTAGAGTTCTTTGTGTTAGACATAGTCATTACAAGTAGCAATCAGAAACCATTCTAAGTATTTTAACATTACACATTTTGGGTTTTCTGTGAATAGTATAGGGGACATAATTTGCCTTTTCTCAGAAGTCTTTATGTATGCTATTTAAATAGCACATGCAAATGATTGCTTCTCTAAAGATCTATATTTACCCGTCAATAAATTTGAAAGCGAGACCAAATATACCAGTATAAATGGGATCCTAACTCTGTTGGGACAGACTCACCCTAGCTCTTACTTTTCTTCCACTGGTTATCCGGAGTTACAGATGGAATCAATCTAGCAGCTTAGTCACAGAATACAGAAGGGGCTCCAAGGAAAAGGACATGACACAAATGTCACAGCAGACACTGGCTTTGAAACTACACTGTTTTAGGGACTGGGAATGTGGGTTAGAGGTAGAGTGTTTGCCTAGCAGGCATGAAAACCTGGGTTTGATTTCTCAGTGTGACATAAATGGAAAAAAGCCAGAAGTGGTTTATGGCTCAAGTGGTAGAGTGCTAGCCTTGGGCAAAAGAAGTTCAGGAACAATGCCCAGGCCCTGAGTTCAAGCCCCAGGATTGGCATACAAAAAAGGAAACTACACTGTTTTATTGTACACTGTTATGTGCATTGTTTGCTATGTCCACAAGCAAGTAGCTTGTCCCATTTCTCAGTCTCCTTATGTTAAAAGGCAAAAGCCATGAGATAGCAGCTCTCATCACCCCTTAGTTTAGTATGAAGATTAAATGAGATGAATGTAAAATATTTAGCATGTCACCTCACACAATAGAAATGCTCATGACAGAATACCTAACAGGTATATCTCATGACAGGATACCTTAAAGATTAAACTAGTCACAGGTTCCATCCATACCATTTTAGAGAAAAATGAAATTTTGTTTATTTATTGCATCCAAACCAGGAAGCTAGTTACCACACATGCATAAAATTTTTCTCATTTAATATTTAAATGAGTAAAATATTAACTGAAGAATGGTGTTTACTCTCAGAACCAAGAAAAACTGATAATGAATTAAAATAAGAAAAACAAGGAATTTCTATTAACACAGAAATAATAGACCCATAAAGAATTTTAAGGTGTTTATATGTAAACCCAAGTCTATATGGAAAATTTTGCACATTGTAAATGTTATAAAGAATATCCACAGGAAATGGGATGACTGGCTAGCCATTTCAAGAGAAGTCATGATTCCTACTTTGCTGGTTAAACACAAATAAATTTCAGATATTAAAAATGTCACATATGAAAAGAGAACCCATTTAAAGACTCAAAAAATGTAAATGTGAAATTTTACACTGCTGAGGTTTTTATTACCACTTAAAACATGGTATTAAACCCAACCACCAGAGAAAAAGAAGATAGAATTGAAATATAACAATTAAAAATTTATAGATGGCCAAAACACACAAAAAGTAAAAACTTAACAAATCAAACAAATAAAATGATACACCAGAAGTAGATTAAAGGTAGAAAGCAAAATGGGAAAATGATATGCATTTCAGTTGCATAGTCATCAGAGCTATGGATTTAATTGAGAGAGAAGTCATGTCTGTTGAGTCTTGATTGCAATCTGCCAGAGGACCATATCTATCAGAACCATTGCTTTAAATGGCCCCAAATGTCCTCCCTTTGGAGTAGCAGCTATTAAGGAACATTAAAACTAGAGGTGACTTTAGAGATCATTTTGGTCCCTTCTTCGCATTTTACAGACATGATAACTAAGACCTGATGAGGTTAAATCTCTAGCTCTAATAGAGATACCTATAAGATGGAAGAAGGCAGGAAACACTCCCCTGTCTGATGAACAAGAAGGTCAAATAATTCGTTTTTTAATTTTTATTTTTTTATGTGAAAATACTATACAGAGGGGTTACAAGTACATGGGCAAGATAATGAGTACATTTCTTATCAAGCATTGTAGCCTCCTCCTTTGTTTCCCCTTCCCATCATCCCCCTGCCCTTCCACCCAGTCCTCCTCCCCCCCCCCACCAAAGTTGTAAAGTTCGTTTTCGACATAACGATTTGTACTTCTCATTGTTGCAATGGGTCCACCTGTACTTTGAAACAAATCGTTCAAAGAATTCTTGTGTAAGCACAGGACATTCTAGCCAAATTCAGAAGGATGAGTGATAAATCCCCATTGGAGAAGAAGACTTCAGATTCAAACAAAGAAGAAAATCCTTATTTATAAAGCTTTCAATACCCTAGAGAAAGTTACATCCTATTGTAAATGGTGAGGCATAATAAGATCACAATGAGTATTAATGATATGCAGATTTAAAAATATAAGCCATATACTAAATATGTGTGTGCTATGTTAGATAACTTAGATTCTATCTGAGGAGCTTCATCAATTCAAAAGGGAATAAGGAACATATTCTCTACCAATAAATCCACTTCAATGAAACTACAGTATCTGAAGAAGCAATTATACTTTTACATGACTTAGGTAACTTACGTAACTTCTCTGTATATCACCTTCATAACAAAAATTTTAAAGTTAAAAAATTAGAATCTAAAGTCATATACATATTTCTAAAGAGTATGTAGATATCTGTTTGCCCCTTTAATTGTCTCTCTCTATAACTTTGGTATAAGACACAAAGAACAGTCCAAGAAATGAGTAGATATGCAGGTTCACTTCTACAATTTGGTGAACAAGAGTGCACTCTATATAAGTTGCCATTTGAAACAGATCTTGACCTGCAGGCAGGATTTGAATGCGATGCAATTTGATGGAGAAAGGAAAAAGAGACGCTGGAGTATTAAGACTAAAACAAAGTGTGATTCTTAATATGAAATATTCTAGCTTTGTTAAAAAAAAAACTCCCCTCATTTTCTGTTATTTTTGTGATTGCTGTTTGTTGTTTCTTTGAACGGAATCCAAAGAAGATAAATAAACATTGTGACAGGTCAAACAGATCTAACAATATCTTGGCAAAACTATAGATTCAGTGCCAAGGCATATTTTTCTATGTGTGCTTGCATGAATCTTTTCCTCTTTTATTGATATGGTAAAAGGGTTCACATACTCAGATAGTGTTTTCACTAACTCGCCTCTTAGAAAAGGCATTAGATAACAGTGTTTCTTCAAGAATTCAGAAAAAAATCATTTATTTGTGAAGATGTGTTCAGACTCCCACCCCTTGAAGTTACATTACCACAAAGAACTAACTAGTATAGATATAAAGTTGTGTGAATCTGGAGAATGGATGATTTCCTTTGTGAGTTTCAGAATTTCAGCTTTATGTTTCTACTTTTTTTGACAATACCAAGGGAAATTCCTGCAAAAGTAATTACATTATTTCAACTCAGTAAAAATGAAAGCAATTTTATTTCTTCAGAAGTTAGTGTAATGGATATTACTGATGACAACCTAATCAACTCCATAGGACAGATTCCTATGTATTAGTAAAACAGATTCATAAATACCTGACATTCAGATTCCTTTCCTTCTCAAAACAAACTGCAGTCATAGCTTCTACACATTATCAAATCCAGGCTTAGACAGCAACTGGAAGTACTTGGCAAGAAGTGAGAATGGCAGAGGAAATGGGAACTGTGTGAAAATGTCTGTAATGACTTAAACAGATTCCATGTCATTAAGATCTCTCTGGGATGTCAAGGTCAGAATGAGGGAAGGTACTCACTGCTCATCAGTAGAAATCAGAGAGTAGGTTGTTGTCACTTTCTAAGAACTATTACCCAACTTCTTAGAGATAGAATTAATTTACAGAATGTAATGCTTAGTTGAAAAAGAAATGTGCTTGCTCTCACTGAAGTAATGATGAAGGCACCTGTAACAATTGTCGATCAGAACTGGAATTATTTAATAAGTAGTCTGGTTGGAAGCAATTGGTCTCTGAAGAATGTTAGGTAATTTTCCCTCAATTTGAGTTAAACATCATGCCCCAAAAAGACCCCTAATGACTAGTCACAAAGTGACTACTGAACAGTTTCCTATACCTTAGTGAAATCACAAAGGAATATCAGGGTTGGAAATAGCCCTTATGACTCATTTGATTAGGCTTTTAAAGATTCTCTCTCTAAAATGTGGAGCAACAGAAGTAAATCTCAAGTTTTCTGGTGAGCTCTGACTTGTGTCCTAAATTCCTACAAGGAAATACAGAAAGGGGCCTTTCAGAAGAGGGTACCAGCTGGTAAGCTTTTTGCAACCATTGAACAAACTACATTTAAGGTGTAATGTTATATAAACTAAAACTGCTCTTGGGTTTAATAGAAGAAGAGCTTGTAAGTATGGAGAGCAAAGTCCTCCTGTGTCTCTCCCAAAGAGTAAGCACAAACGTATGAATCTGAAATGGAATATATGTGAATTTGGTACAAAAACACCACAACGTCATCAATGTGCTTTACCCTTTATGGGCAGTCTCATCTCCTTAATCTACACACAGGACTTTTGAGAAGGAGATTACATAAAGGAGGAGGAAGTACTTTTCATGATTTCTGATCATGACTACAAATTCTCACTTTTGTTATAGTAGCCATTAACAAAAAGACTGACAAGTGGTTACTCAGATGCACCAAAACTTTTCTTCTTCTTTTTCTTCACATACGACATACAGAGGGGTTACAGTTACATAAGCCAGGTAATGAGTACATTTCCTTTTGAACAGTGCCACCCTCTCCTTTATTTTCTCCCAGTTTTTTCTCTCCTGACCGCCCCTCACACCCCGAAATTGTATAGTTCACTTCCAACCTCGTGTCTAGTGAGTATCACTGCTGAATTAGTTCACCCTTTGTCCCACAAAGCAAATTTGATCTGCCCTTAGCAATTACTGGCTACCACCATATAGTTGCATTTCCAAAAGGGCACCCAGGTGAAATGCAGCCCTTTTGCCTTAGGCAGTTTGTTTCACTAGAGAAAGCCTAGGTCCAAGAATCAGAAAAATACATCATAGTGCCATTTCTATGATTGTTTTCTGTGATCCCTGGAAAAACCTTTAAAACTGTCCATGATTCAGTTTCAAGAATTACAGTGGATTAACATTGTCCAAAGCCACTGGAGCTGGAGGTATAACTCAAGTGGTAGAATACCTGCCTAACAATAATGACATCTTGAATTCTATCCCCAGTAATGTAAAAACAAACAAAAATGAACAGAAAAAAAGCCAAGGGAAGTGAGTCCCAAAAAATCAGCAAAAAATACTTGCATCATGACCTGCTTCTGTGGAGATGAGCAGCAAAGAAGTCTAATTATCCAGTTTTAAGGGTGCAAAGAGTTAAAAATGACAGAACCAACCTAAGATTTAGCTTGAATCTTGGACTCAGTACATAGCTAAAGGAGGCTTTAGGGCCAACTAGTTACACTGCTAATTCATACGAATAAAGAAAGAAAAGTCAAGATGAGATGACTTTTCCAGAGTCAGAAACACAGGAGAGGCAAAGTTGGTATCAAGCTTAGGTTTCTAATGTCCAAATGAACATTCTTTCTCTACACTAAATTGACAGAAAGGAGGAAAATATACATAATATGCACACACATATTTATTTATTTAATTGCAGAAGAGTCAAAGTTTCATTAATCCTATTGACTTCTAAAATCTTTCTAAATTCCTGAAAAGTCAATCATAGGTCCAGCTAGCACTTCTGAGCTTCCCATGTAGTATTTAACACTGGTCTAACATAAACCATAATTAAATACACAAGACTTCTCTAGCATTATTAAATGGTAATTCAATAAATTGTGAAAGGTTACTCATTAATGTTACATTTATTGGCTTTAAAAAGTAGGTTTTCAGTTAGAAATAAAATGCTAAAAATTCTTCTCCTGTCCCTTGTCTGTGAACTTCAAGAATGAGACTGTTTTTGTCAGGTAAAGCTCACTCAACCAGGTCCTCACTTCATAATAGGCTGAGAATACCTGGGTCCATATGGTCCTCCCCTCTCTGATTCCTAAGGAAGATATTCTGTCTCAGGAAGGTCAAGTGGAGACCAGTGATTTAGTATCCTGGCTCATGTGGTTTCACTGCCTATTCATAGGCTAAAGCATCACCCCAGCAAAAGCAGATTCCCATCTCCATCTCCCATGGGTAGAAGAAGGATTCTGAAAGAAAGAGAGGTGAGCTTTAAGGATAATGAGCTTCTTATAAATCTGCTTTGGAAAGTGAACAGAGATGTGCATGCCTAAAGCATTTTTGAGAACTATGGGAATCATTTTAGAGAGCCATGAATGGTCAAAGGTGTGAAACCCATGTAAAAGACAAACTAAAAAAGGACATGGTTTCAGTATTACAGTGTTTGCCTAGCAAATGAGAGGCATTGAGTTCAAACCTCAGTTCTGGGGTAAAAAGAGATATTCAACTTACTAAACATTGGAATATATATATATATATATATATATATATATATATATATATACTACAGAAATCAAAAGGAGAAAGTTATTAATAATTAAGGATTTGACACTTTATATCCTAGAAAGACTGAAATCATTAAAACTGACTCAAAAAGAAACAAAATGCTTAGAGCTACAAACAAGATTGCCTAATTAGTTTAAACTTTTCCACAAAGCAGATACACAGATGTCTTACTGTTACATTATACCAAATATTCCTAAAGAAGTAATACAAATTCTTCACAAACATTTCCAAAATATTAGAAAGACAGGAACATTATCTAGTCATTCTATGATACCAATTAATGAAGCAAAACTATCACAAGATAAGAAAACTACAGAATAATATTTTTATGAATACAGGTATAAAAATCCTGCCAAATTATTAGCAAAGTAAACCCAGCAATCTACAAATAGGATTATATACCTCATTTCAGTATGATTGATCCCAGGAATACAGGCTGCTATAGTACTAAAAATCAGTTAATGTAATTCATTATATCAATAAAACAAAAGATGACTATATATATATATATATATATATATATATATATATAAGCATTTCAATTGGTGCAGAAACTGTATTAGACAAATTCAACATCTTGTTGAAAAATAATGCTAAACAAACTAGGTTTAAAATGTATCTAACTCAGCCCAGTCACCCTCAAAAAGCCATACTGAATGTCATGCTTCATGAGGGAGTATTTATTAATGATTAGCGCATAATATCAGAAGCAGAGAAAACACATCCACTCTTACCACTTTTATTAAATATTTTGCCAGAAGTTCTAGACAAGGAAATCAGGAATTTCCTTATGGTATTTAGTTTTGCAATTCAGAATTTTTCTTCTTTGTTAAGAACAAGAAAAGTCTGTTGTAGATCACATGTTGACACACAGAGATAATCTGAAAGAATATACAAACATAAGCACACACGCACACACGCACACACACACACACGCACGCACATACACACACACACACACACACACACACACACACACACACACACACACACACACACACACATGCACACCTGCACCCAGGCATGCACACACCACTCTGGATTCCAAAACAACTTCAGTAAGATTGAAATATATGAGACAATTTGTTTTAAAAAATGCATTTTTGACACAAGCAATAGAAACTTCCAAAATAAGACACTTTCATTTAGAGCATCAGAATTACTCAAAAGGAAGTGCAATACTGTATTTTTAAGTTAAGAATGTAAGTTAATAGAAAGTGGCACTGTGGCTCAAGTGGTGGAACAGTAGTCTTGAGCTGAAGAGCTGACTAAATAAATAAATAAATAAATAGACATCTCATATTCCCAAATTTGAAGACTTTTTAGGACAGCAATACCTTTCAAATCTGACCTACAGACTCAATGCAACCATTATCAAAACACCTTTGATTTTCTTGCAGAAACCGACAAGTTGATCTTAAAATTCAAATATAGTTTCAAAGGACCCACAGTAGACAAACCAACTTTTACAAAGAAAACACCTGAGTGGCCTCTTCTTGATTTCACCACTTGCTATAAAGCCATAGCCATCAAGAAGATTTTGTGCAGGCATATCTCATATATAATTCATTGAATATATTCATTCTATTGATCCAGGTAGCATATACAGAAATAAACCCACAGATTATTAGTCAACTGATTTTTTTTCTTCTTTTGCCACATCATCAAAAGAGATATTAAAAATTTTTAAAAAGCAATCTTTCCAACAAGTAGGGTAGATTCAACCAATCCCCTAGCTACATGCAGAATAATAGATATATGTGCGATGTTCTCCTCTGCCTTACCCATGTCTCCCCTCCCCACTCTTCCCTTTTGTTCCCCTCTCCTCTCCTCTCCTCTCCTCTCTTTTCTTTTCTTCTCCACTCCGTTCCTACCTGAATTCAAACTATAAAAAGAAGAAAACCCAGGTGTTGATCTGCATGACTGGGTTAAATGGTGTTTCCATCATTAAATACTCTCAAGTTTGCAATTCAATTTGAGTATTTCCATTTTCTTATAAATCAATTCATGTTAACCCTTCTATATTTGCTTCATACTCTGTTAATACTAAGAACTAATTTGTCATTTACATATCTTTCCTTCATGAATGCATATTTGTGGCTCTATTTTCCCTGAAGAAACTAATTTCCTATACTTTTCCCCATTGTTATTGTTTTTAATTTTAGTCTCAAATGGTGTTTATTTCTAGTTGTGATGTCACAAAAAATAAAGTAATATCAACAAGAATCCAATAGAGTAATTCTGCTTTGCTATTACTAAACTGGACTTAGACTGTGATCTCTGGACTAAATTGTAGGAATAGTATGAACAATTAAATAAAACTAGATATGTTTTATTTTAGGGCTGTAGAAACTTGTTTCTGTTGATCACGTCTGTGTGTGTGTATAAAGGCAGTTGAAATAAACATATTTGTTTAATAGTGATCTCTATGATCTAATCTGTACTATATTTCTAAGCTAACATTGACCTTTTTATGGGTGTGAAATAACTTCAATTAAAGTAGACAGAAGAAGTCAGAAAAAAATACTTTGGAACACAGTTTAAATCAATATTCATTGATTTCTGGAACACTATATTCAAAGAGCGATAAGCAGAGGCCAAACCTGGAAGAAGTGGCTATAGACACTCATCAAAGAGGTAACATACCCACAAGATAACTGAGCCTAAGGTTTCCAGGAACTTTTACATAATAAGTGAGTAACAACTTCATCAATGTAACATTTGAGAACAAAAGACAATAATCTTCCATCATTGTTGAACTTTAAGAAAAGGCTTCAAACTACCATATTAAAGTATAGAGGTTTAGATATTGCTCAATACAATATTTATTCATGAGAAAGAATAACAATAAACTCATAAAACATGTCATTTGCCTCTTTGGCTACTATGAAAACACATACAACATTTGAAACAATTGTCCACATTGGCGAAGTATATTTTGTTCCTTGTAATTTGATTCATTATTATAATAAAGTCACATGTACTTTTCTAGTCAGGGCAAAGCATTTCATTTGCTAGATTGTATTAATGATGACAATAGACATTTACAGAGGATTTATTGTGTGCCAGATTTGACTGTTGCTTTATATCAATCGTTATATATTACATTATTCCCCCAACAACATCAGCAAATTGGTATCAGTATTGCAATTTTACATAAGTGTGCATTTAGGCTCTGGACCATAAAATATTCTGTTCATGGTGGGCACAGCTAACAGAACAGCAAGGCATAAGTCCAAATTATTTCTGGTTCCATTGTGTTTCTGTAATATTTCCTACATAGGAAGCTCCAAATGTTTACCCTCAGACTAAAAGACAGTGAGCAAAGATTACAATTTCAATCTAATTCTAAATGTGAATATATTAATATTAATTAAGTGAAGATATTAATCTTCACTTGGGACTAAGAAGATACCACTAGATCTGTTTTTTATAATGTTTGTCTTAAGTGAATGCCAGGTCATGCTGCTCTAGGTATCATAGTAGCAGGGAAAGTCGAAGTCGAATGATAACAACTCTCACACTTAAACGTATACAGTTACAAGTAAACAAATTCTTAAAATTTCCTCTTTAAAAATCCACAATAGAATATTCCTTATCCGCTCTGTCTTTCTCTGTTTCTTTTCTCATACTCTTCTTTCTCCCCCCCACCATTTTGCTTCTTTCTTTCCTCTCTATATGAATAGATTAGAATAGAATATAACCTGGGATGAGATCCCTGGAGAATGAACATAATATTCAAAAAATAAAAAAAAAGCAAAAACAAAACAAAAAAAGCAACAGAAGTTGGGCTTGGTTGGTCATAACTATAATCCTAATTTCTCAGGAGGCTGCGACTTGAGAACTGTGCTTCAAAGCTAGCCCCAGCAGTCAAGCCAGTGAGATTCTTAGTTCCAATTAAATACCAAAAAGATTAGAAGTAAAACTGTGTGTCAAGTGGTAGAGAACTGGACTTGAGCCCAAAAGCTTCATGGATAGCATGCAGGCCCAGACTTCAAGCCCCAGGCACCAAAAATAAAAGGGGGTAAGGGAATTTGATCGTAAAAATCTATTCCCTTCACTAGAGTATTGAGGATTTGTCTTAGATCTGTTACTCAAATCCCAGTAGTTTTTATCCCCCCATTCCTGATCTGATGTATTTATTCAGGAATATAAAAGATATCTTTACTTTGAACCATGGGCCCAGCCTAGGTTGGGCCAGATATAGAAAAGTAAGAAACATAGGAGTTAGAGTGTAATAGGAAAGTAGGGTTTGTCACATATTTTAACAAGTGACTATACAGTGTATGTTTAAAACTTGAGGCTCATGATATAAAGCAAAGGAATGTCGTTCTATGAAAGCATATGTGGTAAGAAGGCGTGAGCTGGCCTGAGAAAAGCTCCCTAGAGAAAATTATAGCTCAACAAAGTTTGCAGTTGATTAGAGGTTGACCTGATGAAAGTAGTAGGAGACTGACATCAGGAAGAGTGTATAGGAAAGAGGCGTAGGGCTGGAAAGGGAAGAACGAAGCACATTGGGAATTAGGGTGAGCTTGTTGGAGGGACTGGAAAGCCACGCTTCAGCAAACCATGGAATTACTCACAAACCAT
This sequence comes from Dipodomys merriami, assembly GCF_024711535.1. Classification (NCBI taxonomy): domain Eukaryota; kingdom Metazoa; phylum Chordata; class Mammalia; order Rodentia; family Heteromyidae; genus Dipodomys; species Dipodomys merriami. The sequence continues at coordinate 22,533,508 of NW_027202270.1, read as the reverse complement.
GGGTAAGTATACGGAAAGGACTTCAAAACTGAACCTCAAGGATGATTGAAACTGCTTCGTGATTTTTAAGATGCATTGATGAAAATGATGATTGTCGTATTTAAAATTCTGCGATTATTATATCAGGAAGGCCTAGAAAGAGGGTGTGTGTGTGTATGTGTGTGTTTGTGTGTGTGTGTGTGTGTGTGTGTGTGTGTGTGTGCGCGCGCGCGCGCGAGTGCATGCATTAGAGAATTCTGCTTCCAGAAATGGAGGCTCAAACCTATAATCCTGGCTACTTAGGATATAGAAATCTTGAAGATCATGGTTCAAATATAGCCTGAACCAAAAGTGAGGCCCATATCAGCAAATTATCTAGGCATGACGCATCACACCTGTCATCCCAACTATGATGGAATATTTAAAATAACCCAATCACAGTCTAGACACATTTCTGTGAACAAATGTGCCTAATTAAAATTTAACCATTCTCAAAACAAGACTGGAATTGTGGCTCAGAGGTAGCATGCTTGCCTCACAAGCTCAAAGCCCTGAGTTTAAACCCTGCAATTCCCAAAAAGAAAAGAAAAACAAAAAAGAAATTTCTGGATGCAAGAAAGGGTGGAGGTGAGTGGTCCATGAAGTGAGGGGACAAACAGCAAAGAGACTTCAGACTTGAAAAACCATCACACTTGGATTGGTTTTTGCATAATCAAAGCACATTCATTTTTCTACATTAAACAAACATGCCTATGTTTAGAAATATTTTTAAATCCAGGTATGAAAAAGTTGTTGACCACTACTTTGATCAAGATAGGAAATGGCCAAGGAAAGGAGAAAAATCATGCATCCTGGACAATGCTTTGAAAATGATGGAGAAAATACCCTTCACAATTTCAACTTGTGAGCAAAGGTCACACGTAACTCTTCATCTAGCCAAGTCAGCACACATGGGATGTTTCTTTGGCATATTGTATTCTACTGGAAGACAGGCCTAGGTAAAATGGGACAGACAAAGAAGCTGCCAAGATTGAGTTTGGTCTCTTGTTTTGTCTATTCAAGCCTACAGATGTAGCTCTGTAAGAATGCAAACCCCAAATGCTAGAACCACTAAGAAAGTTGCACGCTGTGAATGCCAGCTTTATCTTAATAACTAGATAAATAAGCATCAAAATAGAGTGCTTACATTATTGCTTTTAGGGAACACTTAACATAGCATAAATATACACTTGTATGTATGAAACAATCTAATGATTGTGGTTTATAACTTATGGAATAATAAATCACTCCATTAAGAGTAATTCTTCCTAGGTAAATCACATATTCAGCAATATTTAGTGGACTATAAAAATGATCCAAAATAAATTATCCAAGTTCAGGCTGTTGCTGTTTTAATGTATGATTAAAAACAAAACTGTAATGCTTAAAGCACTAGAGCACTTAAGTTGGCAGTTATTTTGAGGAATACCATCTTAGTAAATGTTGCCACCAATCAGGACAGTAAACAATTACCTCATTTTATCAAATGATTAATGCTCATTGAATCTTAGGGCATTCAATTTGGAAGGGATTACTTTAGGTCGTATTTGGTGTTAAGTTTCTCCAGTTCATGCTCTTGCAACTAGACAGTGATGTAGTTGTTCTGGGCAGGGTTCCAGGAATTAATAGTTTTAAACATACTACAGGTGATTTTAAGAGGCAATCTGGTTTGCGAATCTGGCTCTTGGTTAACAGTTGACTCAATGTCTTTATCTCAAGCAAAATAATCTTCTGTAACTTGGTTGAATTTTTCTGGTATTGGCACTTTGAAAAAAAAAAAACCACCACAAATGGACACCAGTGGCTTATACTTATGAACCTAGCTGCTGCTCAGGAGAAGAACTGGAGGACCATGGTCCACAGCAAGTCCAAGCAGAAAAGTGTGATAGATATTAGGTAGCAAAACACCAGGTTGGAAGCATGGCTCAAACAAGACAAGCAAAGAAGCGAAGTGTAGGGCCCCGAAGTCAAACTCTTGATGACCAAAAACAAAAACAAACAAACAAAAAAACCAATCCATCACATCTCAGAACCTTAATATCCTCAGGCTCATAGCTGAATTATAAGACTAAAACTCAAACCAAAGTATTGGTTCTAATTATACATCTTCTTTTCATTAAAACATCTATTTTTTTCTTTTCAGACATAACAAAAATGAGTTCCACACAAGTAATTTCTTAAGACTAAAGTACTTAAATAATTAAAGTATGATGTCCTAGAAACTTCTTCATAGGATTTTTTAAAAGTACTAATTAATGGCTTTAGCTAATCCGATTCTCATCCAGAAGACAAGCTATATTTATTTTGTAAGAACACATTAATTGGTACAGACTAATGGAAACTTCTTCATGCAGAAACTATCTAGGGACATTAGAATATCATATTTAATACCATCCTGTTACTGTTATGGTTAAACTTGAATGAAAAAGGGAATATGTTTATACACTCTTTGAATGAATGATTTTGTAGATATTTTTATTAACTAGCCTTTGGCATTTCTCAGAAAGGTTGTGTCACCTCAGGTGAACTTTATTGTGGATTTCTGTCTATAGACAGATCAGAGTGGGCAGTTTATATCTGTATCAATAGGTCAAAAAATAAAAGTAATTGGTCTTATATAAAATATGAATTTAAAAGGAAGTCTTGGGCTGGGAAGGTGGCTCAGTGGTAGAGCACTTGCCTGGCATGCATGAGGCCCTGGGTTCGATTCCTCAGCACCACATAAGCAAAAAGAAAAAAACTAGAAGTGGCACTGCAGTTCAAGTGGTAGAGCGCTAGCCTTGAGCTGAAGAGCTGAGGGACAGAGCCCAGGCCCAGAGTTCAGACCTCATGACCGGACCCCCAAAAAAATAAAAATAAAAATAAATAAAAGAAGTCTTTCTTTCTCTTTTCCAGTCCTGGGGCTAGGACTCAGGGCCTGAGGGCTATCGCACAGCTCTTTTCAAGGCTAGCATTGTACCACAGCTCTACTTCTACCTTTTTCTGTGTGGTTTATTGGAGATACAACTCTAACGGACTTTACTGCCCAAACTTGCTTCAAACTGCAATCCTCAGATCTCAGCCTCCTGAGTAGCTAGGATTACAGGTATCAGCCACCAGCGCCCAGCTTCAGAGTTCTCTGTTTCTTAAACAATTATGTAGTTTATACATTTGTTGAATGGAGAAAAGCACATTTTTGTTGCTTTTTATAATTTCATATGAAATACTGGAACCGAAAGCAAAATATTGATGAAGCTTGCACAAAACTTACTGAGAAGAAAATTACAATGTTATATCATTTTTTAAAATTTTGTGATAAGATTACACATAAAAAGGTGTCTCCAAATCTTGTACAATGAAAAGCTAATGTCTCCTACTTTTCTATGTATTTTTCCCACTTGCATCATAAGAACTGATCAGTGGCAGTTTAGTAGCTAATACCTTTATCTAGAGCAATTTAAATTGATTCTATCAAAATGTTTAAGTAAAGTCAGAATTTAGAATGAATGACTACACAGCTAACAATAAGCACAAAAACCATACAAATATTTCATATATAGGAATGAATTTATTAATAGGGGAAATATCTAATTTAGTTCAAACATTAAAAATGGTTATAATACTTTATAGTATATTTGACAAGTATGTTCCTTGCAAAGTTTAAGATTATAACAGGATAAAGATCAAAGACAATAAATGCTTTATCCCATTTTATTTGCTTTATAATAAAGGAAATCAAATCAATTAAATTCAATCCAAAGTATTCACTAAGTGCCTACTTTAGCAATCACTAAATTAGGCTGCCCATCAGAAAAAGACTAAAAACAGATTCCTTCCAACATGTTACTTTGTGGCTTTATAAGTCACAAACAGTAAACATAATTGACTTCTAACATAATAAGTGATCTGGTTGAGTGACATATAGGTAGAAATTAAACTCTTGGAAAGATTCTTGATAGTTTAGAGGCCAGTAGACAAAGGAGTAAGGTCAAGTATCAGGTTCTTTTTGGCAAAAGGAACCGCTGTGTTCAGAATGACAGGAACCAAAGTGCACACTGGAGAATTGCTTGCAGGAAAACAGTCTGCTCCTAAGATATTAACCCACACTTACTAAATGTTCATTCATTAAAAGACAGCCTGAGAAAATGAACATGCAAAGCCTGGAGAAGAGAGGCCATATGTTTTCAGGACTTGTGGTCCATAAAGGATTAGCATCCACACTATTTAATAAAGAAAAGAAAGAACAACTGATTAACAGAAAGAGAAGGGCAAGGTAGCTAGCTGAACCAACATGTCAAACCTAGGATACTCCAATGGTTATTAAATCCATGAAAAAATACTTAGCTGAACAGAAAATACAGAATAAAGCCACAATGAAGTCAACTACACGGCTACTGTATTATACAAGGTTAAATGATATTAAAACCAAGTCAGCAAAGACACAGAGTAATAAGACAACTTGGGATGGTGAGTATGTATCAGTAAAACGATCTTGGTGAGGAATTGTCACTATCTTAATAAAGTTTTATTTAAACATATCCTACAATTCAATATGTCAATTATTTATTATATACCGAAAAAGATACATGCAAGCCGGGCACTGGTGGCTCATCCCTGGATTCCTAGCTACTCAGGAGGCTGATATCTGAAGCTTGTGGTTCAAAGACAGGCAGGGCAGGAAAGTCTGTGAGACGTTTTTGTTTGTTTGTTTCATTTTTTGTGAAAATACCAAACAGAGGGGTTACAATTACATGGGCAAGATAATGAGTACATTTCTTATCAAGCATTGTAGCCTCCTCCTTTGTTTCCCTTTCCCATCCCTTCGCATACACTCTCTGCCCCCACACTCAATCCTCCCCCCTCCACCAAAGTTGTAAAGTTTGTTTTTGACATAACGACTTGTACATCTCATTGTTGCAATAGGTCCACCTGTATCCCTATTTAAACGATTTGTTTATTCCCTCGCCCTCCACAAATTATACCAACATCAAATACAGTGAAAGTAGGGGTTATACCATGGGGGAAGAACATACAAAGCAACAAAGAAATCATCTTATAAATATGTTAGAAACAATTGCATGAAAGAAAAAAAAAACATTTGAATACTTATCTTGGGGTTCATTTCCCTAACATCAACTTATCTGACCTTTTCTGCTTGACTCAGACATATACTGGTTGGAAATCAAAACAGAACTTAGAAAGTGGCAAACACTCCCATGCTCCTGGATTGGAAAGATCAACATCGTGAGAATGGCAATACTTCCGAAGGCTATCTACAAATTCAATGAGATACCTATCAATATTCCAACCTCATTCTTCAAGGAAAAGAAGAGGCAATCCAAAAATTCGTATGAAACAAGACCCCGAATACCAAAAATGATCCTTAACAAAAAGAACAGTTCTGGAGGAATATCAATACCAAATTTCAAACTCTACTACAAAGCCATAGTAGTAATCAAAACAGCTTGGTACTGGCACAAAAACAGACTTCAGGACCAATGGAATAAAATTGAAAACCCAGAAATGAACCTAAAGACCTGTAGCCATCTAATCTTCGATACGGGAGCTAAAAAAAAAATAGAATGGAAAAAAGATAGCCTCTTCAGTAAATGGTGCTGGCAAAATTGGTTAACTACTTGTAGAAAACTAAAGCTAGATCCTTATATATCACCCTACACCAGAATCAACTACAAATGGATGAAAGACCTCGGATTCAAAGCAGACACTCGGAAAACATTACAGGATGGAATAGGAGAAACTCTAAGTCTCCTTGGCACAGGCCCAAATTTTCTTAATAGAAGCCCAGAAACACAACAAATCAAAGAAAAGTTGGACAAATGGGATTGCATGAAATTGCAAAGCTTCTGCATGGCAAAGGACATAGCTAGATCAATAGAAAGCCCACGGATTGGGAGAAGATATTCACTAGCCATACACCAGACAAGGGTTTCATATCTAAAATATACCTGGAACTCAAAAAATTAAATCCCGCAACAACAAATCTCCAAAGAAACAACTGCCCAATAAATAAGTGGGCTAAAAACTAAAACAGAAACTCCTCTGAAAAGGAAAGAAGGATGGCCAGTAGACACATGAAGAAATGCTCAACCCCTCTAGCCATAGAAGAAATGCAAATCAAAACAACATTGAGATACCACCAGTTTAGAATGGCTATAATCAAGAACTCTAATAACAACAGATGCTGGAGGGGATGTGGACAGAAGGGAACCTTACTGCATTGTTGGTGGGAGTGTAAACTTGTTCACTCACTTTGGAAAGCAGTATGGAGATTCCTCAAAAGACTCCACATAGAGCTCCCCTGTGACCCAGCAATCCCACTTTTGGGCATTTACTCAAATGATCACAAACAAGACCACACTAAAGCTACCAGCACAACTATGTTTATTGCAGCATTATTTACCATAGCTAAGATCTGGAACCAACCCAGATGCCCCTCAGTAGATGAATGGATCAAGAAAATGTGGTATATATACACAATGGAATTCTATGACTCCATCAGAAAGAATGACATTGCCCCATTTGTTAGGAAATGGAAAGACTGGGAAAATTTATATTAAGTGAAGTAAGCCAGGCCCAAAGAAACATAGGTCCCATGGTTTCCCTTATTTGTAATAACCTGTGAGACTCTTATCTCCAAGAAACAACCAGAAAACTAGAAGTGGTGCTGTGGCTCAAGTGATAGAGTGCTTGCCTTGAGCTGAAGACCTGAGGGACAGTGTCCAGGCCCAGAGTTCAAGCCCCACAACTGACAAAAGAAAGATACATACAAAAATATTTACAAGCAGTATTAGCTGTATCAGACAAAACATGGAATTAGTCTGGAGTGGTGGCTTAAAAGAAAGACTGTAGTTCTAGCTATTCAGGAGGCTGAGATCTGATGATCATTGTTCAAAGCCAGCTAGGGCAGAAAAGCCAGTGAAATTCTCATCTCTGATTAGCCATCTGAAAACCAGAAGTGGAGCGATGACTTTGAATGGTAAAGCACTAACTAGCATTTAGTGAAAAGACTCAAGGACAGTGCTCAGGCCCCAGTTTCATTTCCCTAACATCAAGCCCCATAACTAAGGCAAAAATAAAATCTGGAAATAAACTCATTTTCATCAACAGAACATAAGATAAATCAATCACTATATAGCATATACGGTATACTATATAGCATCAGATATTCATGAATAAAAGTAACTTGAAAAAACAGGAATGAAAAGTACAAACGATTGAACAAGGCAAGAAAGATGGACAAGAATACATATTCAAAGATTTCATTATACAAATTTCAACATTAGGTAAATTGAACTGTAGTTTGGACGTCAGGATAATGGTTATTTTGGGAAGAAGAAAACAGGCAAACACAGGGCTTTAAAAACCGGTTCTGTTAAATTTCTTCTTATGATAATTTATGAATTATGCATTTATGTGTAATACACATTTCTATGTATTTCTTTTATTTCCCAGTTATCTTAACATAAAAAAGTAATACTTCAGTTTTATATTTCCCAGACAAATTCTAATCTTTCAATTTTGAAATTACTTTCTTATTTCTCCAAATACTAATATGTTTGCTATTCTTTCTGTCTCAGAACAAAGCCTGTTATTCTGCTGGCACTCAGCATTTAACAAATAATGTTATAAAATATAATCTAATTCAGCTAATACATGCTTGACAAGATTAACATAAGAAATGATCCATCAAGGAAGTAAATCCAAAAGAATTTTAAAGATTCTCTTGATAATTAGACAAATTCATATTATAGACAAATATCATGACCAATTATTTAATGTGAACTATTTGTAAATTCATTGCAGATATACTATGATTTTTACTATACAGACGTGAGTGACCTCATTTGATTACTTAAATTGCATTCCGGTTTGTCTTAGCATTTGTCTCTTTCATGTTGCTTTCCATACCACTTCATTTTCCTGTTTTACAGAGTTTATTTAATGTCACTTTTGGTGTTTCAACTACATAAACAAGAGTTCCGTGACATTTGATTGGAAAACCAATCCTAGTCATGTTCACTTTTACACAGTACATTCTTGAGAATAATGAAATGTGTATTTCAGTATGAGTAGCTATGACTGACAATACAAATTAAATGTAGAGGAAACACCACCATTTTTCCTTATTATTGCTGCATAATAAACAAATTTGCTATGACCTGAAGTTGATAAATAGATCTTTCCACTGAGGAAGTTGGAGTATTTCAAGAGCACATGTGACTTTTTCTGTACTTCAGTTCTTCTTTCCCAACAGTGCTGTAGTCACTGCTTCCTCTCTATTCTGTAATTTTTTCTGAACTCACTCATTTCCTCTCTCCTACTGATATCCTTTTTCCTTCAACTATTTTCCCCTCGTTGTCATAGAACCTGCACTTTCCACTCAGTGATCCTTACTGCCTTATTTTCATCTTCCTTGACTTTCTGAGTTTTTATTGTAAATATTTTCATTATTTTTAGTTAGTTGTACAAGGTGGTTTATGATCAATATTTTTTTCTGTTAACTGGGCTTTTTGTCATTTTTTCTCTAAGTATCATATAACTCTTTTCTGCATTACTTAATGAACAATAACATCAAAAGAATATTATGTGATTCTGTGGAGTTTATGTGTTTATATGTGTGTGTGTGTGTGTGTGTGTGTGTGCGCGCGTGTGTGTGTATACTTGTTACTTTTTACATCTCTTCCTTAGAAGAGAACCTTTTGTAGGAAACACTAAAAGTATATATTGTGAATGTTCTGTCTCTGTGACTATAATTTTATGAAACTACAATAATTAATGCTAATGAATGTTTCCTATGTTCCAGACAGTATTCTAAGTACTTTACATGTATCAATGTCTTAATATTTATACCATCAGAATGAGGTAAGTACAATTTCCACTGTCATTTTTTTTTTCAAGTGAGGAGCCCAGTCCTGGAGAAATCAAATATCTGCAGAAACTCTCATGGTTTGTAGGCTATGTGGGCAAGGTTCTACTCTAGGTGGTCTTCAAACCTTTGCGTTTCTGTACCTACTCCTGTCCTTCCTGATGCAAGATGTAAACTACCTATTTTGCTAAGCATGGTCTAAATATATGCTAGAGAAGAGTATGTTTCAACAATGGAGAAAGAAATTCTGTAATGAAAATCAGATTCCAGAGATACTGCCTGCTCCTTTCAACAATCAGCAACCCTGATGCCTCATGACTTCTCCAGACTTCGTTTAAGAGACTTGCCTCCACCAGACTTCATCTAAGGACCCAATGCCCAAGTGATAGCTGCTGCCTTCTCCCAGGGGAGACCACATCTCAGCCTTTTACCTCTACTGTGGATGCCCCTTGCAAGCAGGAAGTAGCCAGAGAGAATCTTCGTCCTTTTTCATAATTATCAAAAGGCTAGAATGTAGGGTCTGAACAGGGACGGCCCCACCTCCCTCCCTCTTGGCTAAGTTTCGGCCCAGTATCTGTTACCTAGGTAACTGGCACACTGGGAAGCAGTCACCTTCCCCTCCTGCTAGGTCACATCTTGGGCTACCTCTGGTCACATGCCTTCCATCTGACCTTAGGAGGGTCCCAGACCCTGAGGTCACAACCGGATCCAGTGTGGCCACACCTTTCCCTCACCTGGCCACACCTCTTCCTGTCCCTGGCCTAGATAAGTCCTGGCCCAGAGGTGGGTTCCCCCCTCCCCCCCCCAGGGTTCCCCCTCTCCCCTCTTTCCTTTTCAGCCATGCCTCTCCACCATGCATGGCAGGGGCAGCAGTTCGGTAAATAAACTTCTCCTGCCTGATTAGCCAGTGGTGTTCTCTTCTTCATCGGCTACCTAATGAAACCTACCTGTGTAATATACCTTACACAAGTCAAGACAATGAGCCATTGATTTCAAATCCCAGAATCAGATATGTGTGTGTGGGGGGGGGGAGGGTGTAAAACCATACAGATGATTCTCTCTTATTGGCAGAGGTAAGCTTAAATGTATGTTTGATAACATCTTAACCTTAATGATAACTGTGGTAATAACAAAAGACAAAAGTTTATTGTGTCCAAATTATTTTTGCTGCAAAAGGAAGTTGGAAGGAGGTGAACATACATAAAGATATCTGTATGATTAATTTAGAGTATTTGGGTTTTTTTTGGTATGAAAATGGTATTAGAGCTCATTGAAGTCTGTACTATACAATAGTCACTAAATGGTCAACTCTTTATTTTGTTTATTGGTTCTCAGCTCTGTTAACCACTCAATATCCTTCATTTCAAAACTCAATTGAAGGAAAATATGAACAAACTTAAATGTAATTATTAATCACAAAGGAAAAAAAAACCTAACATAAAGCTGCTAGTTTAGGCACTGTGGGTTTGTACCTAGATAAGCAACTTTTTATTTTGGAAAGAAAAATGGTTTACCTATTTTCCTTTATTACTATTTGTTAAAAAATTCAAAAAAAATCTTCTATAAGATAAGAAACATTAAATTGCAAAGTTGAGATGGCATCCCACTGCCAAAATTCTGTTTTACTCTTCCAGTCAATGAACAATCTCCGGGAGCCAGATTACATTGTTAGTTTTACAAGCCACAATTTTTGAACTCTCTATTTCATTAAAATCTGAAAGCACTTTTGTGAGCTTTCATACAAAGCTACTCAGAGGTAAAACATGAATGTTGCCCATTGATTGTACACTATCCTACATCAGACAGATGCTATATTAATTTTATAATGCGATCATTTATATAACAATAAAATAATAATATTAAGAAATTCTTTTATTATACTTTCAATACTTTATTTAGTGTTGGGTGATGTGCAGAGGGTTTACAATGGGGGACATGAAAAATTATGAAGGTCTTTAGGCATATATACAGCAAGACTGGAGGAGGATATTCTTGGATAGGATCACATAGGCACAATAGCAATGTGCATCTGATCATACTAAAATATTTATTGAAATAAACTCCAGAAAACAGAAACAAGAAGTTTCATTTCCTTCTTTGTTGCTATTTTAGTTATCATTTCCTTTTGTCTTGTTTGTTTGTTTTCTGTCTTTGGGAGGGATCACAGAAATGGGTAAAACAAAGGCTGAACAAATGCCGCAGGAACTTTTACCAGTTACTATATTGAAAATGAACTAAACATCTTGAAGGTGGGATGGGAGAAAACCGGGAGATGAAGAAGAAAGGGATAACATTGTTCAAAACAAATGCACTCTTATTAAGCCAGACACCAGTGGCTCAAGCCTATAAGACTAGCTACTCAGGAGGCTGAGATCTGAGGATCAAGGTTCAAAGCCAGCCTGGGCAGGTCCTTCTGTGAGACTCTTATCTACAATTAACCACCAGAAAACCATACGTGGCGCTGTGGCTCAAGTGGTGGAGTGCTCGCCTTGAGCTGAAGAGCTCAGGGACAGCTCCCAGAGTTCAAGACCCACACTGACAAAAACAAAAAACAAAAACAAAAAATGCACTATTTAGCTAAGCAACATTTAACTCCGTATATAAATCAAATCAAGATAACACTTTCAGTATTTCATGATGATTGGATTCAGGTTCCCTGAGTCATCTTTCCTTGAAAGTGCAAAAAACTCTATTTTATAAATAGAGAAATAATACACGATAGGTAAGTAGAGAGTTGAAACAAAGTCTAACAGATATGATATTTACCTAATTCCTAATTACATGGGAATTTTTCATTACTGGTTGTTCTAAATCTTGTAGAACTATTATGTATGACAACTATCTCCTCAGATTATCAATCATGAAAGGAAAGAGGTCCTCACAAAAATGAATTTACACAGACCTGGCATTGTTCAATTTAAACAAAAGAGGCAGGATTGGATGAATTATCGGATGAAGAATAATTTTAAAAGTCTTCTGAAGGTGAGTTGTATAGTCAAATTTCAAATAATGGGTATATTCAGTTTTTAGGTGCCTTCATATGTTACTTATTCAGTTTTTAGGTGTCTTCATATATTTCTTAAAGTGAAGACCAAAACTTAATTAATTTTCATGTTTTGTTCTCTAAAAGCACCAGACCTCAGAGTTCACCCAAGTGATCACCTGCAAGCCATCTCCCTTCAGCATAGGTTGTTGTGCTTTATGATACACAATGAACAGTAGAAATTAGTTCTGTAAATTCAAAATTATCAGAAAGATAAAATTATATTACTAGAAGTATAGGAATTGTTTTCAGCATTTTTTTAAATTCCTGCAACTTATTCATAGCCTTCCCACTGGCTCCCTATTAATCATCCCTCAAGTGTTAAAATCATGAATTGTAGCATATGGAAAGCACTTCAGCCAAGATGTTTTGTAGCATCCTCCGAAATTGAATATAATTTCTACATGTTTTATGATCATTTGATAGGTCACTTAAAAGGTGTTTCTAAAAATATTCACCGGAGCATTCTTTACAGTCTGTCATCTCTAGTTTACAGCAAATGGATCACTCTTCAGTCTCACGTCAGTCTGAGACATTATGTGTCTATTTCAACCTTTCATTTTTTCCCCCATCAGTTGGAACAAAGCCCTCTCACAAAGTTATAAAATGTTTCTGACATTCATGGCTCACAGAGCAAAGGTTTCTAAGAGCTGCAGATTTCTATGTTGATTAAGTAGAGACATTTTCTGTAGATCGATTGCTGCAGTGAATTAAAAAGGGTAATGGTGAGGGAGGAAAGAGTGTCCTGTCAGTGATCAACAAACTCCACTAGGCATGGAGGTTACAGGAGACACAGTGCTTCATTCCACTGTGTGCTGGACTGCTTCTCTAAAAGATTCTAGAGTCTTCTGGAAGGTTTATGCACCACACACACACACAAAAATAAGGTGCTGTGCTAAACTATTCAGACATTGGAAAATAAACAAGGAAACTTATAAAAATGAAACTCCATTTCTGGATGCCGTGTGGGACAAATTGTGCAATGCGAGCAAGCACACAACAAGGGTATGAATCCCATTTTTTCCAATAAAATTCACAAGGTCTCTTCTGTCTTATTACCATTGTTAGTGTTAAGCATGTCAAAGGCAAACTGTACCTGTGTAGTTTGGTCTATACAAAGTGACTGAGTTAAAAAGATGCAAGAGTATGAGCTTAGGATCTTGTGCTTACTAAGTGAGTGTTCTACTACTTAAGATGCACCACAGCCCTCTTAAGATTTAGTTATATTTCAGATAGAATCTCAAGTTTTGCCTCCTTCAGACAATGATCTTCCTATTTATATCCCTATGTAGTTGGGATAAAATATTTGGACCACCAAGTATTTGTTAACAGGTGTTTCCTCGGTGAGGTTTGAACTAGAATCCCTCTGATCTCTTCATATCAGAATCTGAGAATACAGGTGTACACTGCCAAAAGCTTCACATTTCATTTTGCCACGTCTACCACAATAGGATACAGCATTCTGGGTATTTCTTTAAAAATTATTCTTCACCACAACTGATCCTACCAGTATTTGTACTGGTTCTATGTACGCTTGAAACTAAATACATTACAATTCCAAAGGAAATTAAAATTCATATTTGTATTTGAGGGGCTTGAGTTCTAGAGTTTTAGCCCTTACACACAGCAATCATTTGATAATCAAAAGCATTACCCTGGCAAAGTTTAGCTCTCCTTAAGGAGTAAGGAGAAATTTCTATTTCTAAACCTTAACTCACAGCCAAGAAATTACAGTGCTACTATCTAGAAAAAAAATCCAAAGAACAATTATAATATTAAATGATAAATCGATTTTAAAATCAAGGTGCATTTTCATGTGTATGAAATGCTTCTTTAGTAAGTGCCATTCTGCCAAATGAGTCACTGTTAATCCCATGTTTTTCAAAGGAAAATTTTAGCATTTAAGGAGAATGTATTTACATTCTCCTTAGAAAAACAGATGTTTACAGCTTTAGACCTAGATTACATATGGAGCAATTACTTTACTTAAGTATAAATTGTTAAACAGTTATATACTCATAGTTGTCTAAATTCTTCCCTTAAAATACGTTGTATGGTTAATTTTTAAGAAGCAAGGAGAAAAATTCAAGGAGACTTTTATTTGCTTGTAAAATGTGGCAATATTGTTCAAATGATTTTAAAATTAAAGTAATAAATGCAGATTCTGAGCAAAGAAATTGGGAAATAAAGATGACTATAAAATAATATTTTATGGGGGTATTTGCATACTTTGGTGTAGTAAAATGGCATATGTGGGTGTTAGAACAGAGCTTTTTTTTTCTTATTAAAGACTTCCATTATGAAAGGAAATACCTGCAGTTTATCAAGGCACTTCTGACTTTCTCTAAAAATATATATTTTCTACAAAATGAATTTGTATGACACTCAGCCTTAAGAACATGAAGGGAATACCATTCTTTGATAATAGGAATTTTGTGAAAATTCTGGTATCTATGGTGATGAATAAGTATCCCACTTAAAAGTAATAACATGGTAAGGAATGAAAATATTTAGTCCTGTAATTCTTATCTATATGCATGCATTTATGCATACAGGTTGTGTTTAGTGCCATAGAGTATGTAATAGATTATAGACATCTCTACTATTGACCACCCAGCATCAACAAACCTTTTCCCAATGAATATTCAGACTAGAAACACCTACAGTTCACATTAAAAACATATCCTGATGATGTGACCAACACTTCTCTTAGTAAATGTGTAAGAAGAAACTTTGGGCATGGCCCTGGTAGCCTACCTACTCAGGAGGCTGAGTCTGAGAGTCACAGATCAAAACTAGCCCAGGCAGGATTCTTATCTCCAATTAATTACCAGAAAACTGGAAGTGGTGCTGTGGCTCAAAATGGTAGAGTTTTAGCTTTGAGAGGAAAAGCTCAGCAACAGCACCCAGGCCTCGAGTTTTAGCCCCACAACTGACAAAGGAAAAGAAGTAACTTCGGCATCACTTGTGTTTTCATTGACAGAAATCATTAAGATAAAGCATTAGTACTTGGAGAGAACAAAAGTGAAACCCTGTGAATGATGAAGAAGTGCATGGACCTACAGAGATCAAATCATGCCAAGCAAACTCTGTAGGAATTACAATATTAATAGACAAAGGCATGTAGAACAAATAGTCTATTCGGGTTTTCATGAAGTATTTAATTCAATGTTTCATAAAATCTGTCTTTAAAATGTAATTCAAACTGGCTTGAAGATGAATATTTTCAGATGGTGTGAAGGCCACAAAGGAGCAGAAAACAAAGAGGCAACAGGTGGAACTGGTAGGAAGAGTCAGCAATCATCAGGATTAAGTCTTGAATCTTAATATCTTCAATTAATAACAGGAAAAGGGAATATATAATCTACAAGGTGAAATTCAAGAAGGAGTCTTACTCAGATGGCACCATAGGCATAGAAACAATAAAACAATCTAGAGGACATAAATTAGAACATAAAAGAGGAAGGCACAAGAGCCTATAGACACTAGCATGTCACAGTTGTGTTAAGGGATATTTTAGAGCCAGGTGCTGGTGGCTCACAACTACTATCATAACTATTTAGGAAGCCGAGATCTGAGAAATACTGGTCTAGGCCTGAACTAGCAGTGAAGTCTGTGAGACTATCTTCTACTAACCATAAAAAAGCTAGAAATGCAAGTGTGGCTGAAAGGAGAGAACATACACATCTCGAATGAAAAGACCAAGAAAGAGCACAAGACTCTGAATTCAAGCCCCAGAAATGTTAAAAGACCTAAAGAATCTCTTATTAAAAGAATTAAAATTGGTTTCGATTTATTACAAAATTCCAATGCTAGACTCATTTGGAAATTTGCTTTACAAACGAGGTTAACATAGTCCCACAAATAATGTGTTAGGGAAAAACTGTTTTAAAATGGTTATGTACGAACAGATCCATAAATAAAAACAAAAAAAGTTCTAAGAGTGATAGTTATTGCAATTCAGATTTTTATTACTGCATCCCAAACGTATTTATATAGTGATTTCATGCATTCTATTCTTTACCTTCTCTATAGGGATTATTTTCAAGAAGAAAAAAATATCACTATAACCTGGTTCTTTTTTGGCAATGAATATACTTAACAGTATTTTCGTCCTTCATGAGGTCCATAGAGGAATACGTAGTGGATATCACCTACACAAAAGATAATCATGAAAGTAAATCTTCTTTAAATTACTTTTGGATTATCTGTGGCCCAGGGTTTCCTTTTCATCTGTACAAATAATTGAGAGTCGATTGTACACACATATAAGGAAGATAAATAAGAAGACAAATGACTTCCTTTAGAAGATTATTATGTTATTCCCTTTATCCCCTTCCATCGGACATGTCGACAAATTAGAAGGAATTTGGAGCACCAAAACAAAACAAAAATGATAAAGGCAATGAAGTCATTCACTTATTAGAATGAATTAGGTGAGCTAACACATGGAGGGCTTCTGACAGCCTGAGAAGAGCTGTAACAGGCAACACCTACTTATAGACTGAAGAAACACCAGGGGAAGGGAAGTCTTTTCTCTGGATAAGGACAATTTCCTTCTTGCTCACATCTTTGCACAAAGGAAATTACAATTTAGAGAAAATACCATTGTCTATAAATTACTGTGAACAAATTTGATTTAGACTTTTACTGAGAGACTATATCTGAAGGAATGAAGAAGAAAGTCTTAATTACTCAAGAGGAAAGACATTAAATGTTAGA
Organism: Dipodomys merriami; assembly: GCF_024711535.1. Taxonomy (NCBI): domain Eukaryota; kingdom Metazoa; phylum Chordata; class Mammalia; order Rodentia; family Heteromyidae; genus Dipodomys; species Dipodomys merriami. The sequence goes on along the minus strand of NW_027202270.1, from coordinate 22,516,859 downwards.
GCTATGAGTCAAAAAACCACTTGAATTGTGAAAATAGAATGAGATTTCAGTCAAAGTTGTGTCATTTATCCAAACTATACAGTTGTGGTCAAATATTTTCCTTTGGAAAACAGAAACAATAAATTTAACCTAGTTCACAAATAGAGAAGAAAGCCATAGAATATTTAAATGTTACACACAAAAATGTCAGAATTTATTCTGAAATATATATCAAAAGCATCAATGACAGTGCAATGATATTTCCAAAGGTTGTTCAAGTCGGGTACCAGTGACTAGCTCACATCTATAATCCTTGCTACACAGAAGGCTGAGATCTGAGGATCAAAGTTCAAGCCAGCCTGAGCAGGAAACTTCATGAGACTTTTATCTCAATCACCAAAAATGCTGAAGTGGAGCTGTGGCTCAAATGATAGAGCAGTAACCTTGAGCATAAAACCTCAAGGACAGCAACCAGTCCCAATGACTGACACAGAAAAGGCTTTTTCAATGGCTTTCACTATAACCTTCAATATAGGAAATATGTCAATGACATATCTATAGCTATAGATACTATATAGATTAGACTATAGATATTCCTAGCATTCACACACAAATAGAGAGAGAGGGAGAGAGAGAGAGAGGGGGAGGGAGGGAGAGAGAGGGAGGCAGAATCAACTTCTACATTTCATTTCCTAAATAATACATGTATACATTTTTTCCTATGTGGCTTAGGGACAAATCAGCATTTCTAAAAAGTGAATAAACCCAGAAATACAAATGATTTATTCCATCATAAGTAGATTATATATGTATAAATTTTTACAAACCAGTAAGCACCATCCATAACTACATTACTAATGTCACCAATCTCCAAACAACACTCTACAGTTATAATTTTTTCATCCATCTTTGTTTCCATACTGCATCTCATTGTGGATCCTGGCATGTAGTAAGTGTTTAACAAATGTGTGGTGAATTAATAAAACGTATTAACAATCATCACCCTGCTGGGTTTCTTTGTGACACTTCCAACAGCTCAGCATTCAACACAGTCTAAACAGCTTGAGAGGTAAGAATATGCACTGTGGTGAAAAGAGTCCTGGATAGAAGGCCAGTAGACCAAGTTCTTAGTCTCAGATCTCTGGAAGCATTTGCATGAACAGTGCTTGTCTATAAGCATGCCTGCTGCTTATAAGCATGAATCTACATTCCTACGAGCTAAATTCTTAAAACATTCCCTACACTTAAGGACAAGAAAAATGTCCTAAGATGCATCTTACCAGCAGAAAAGGGTCAGAATTACTTCTTATTTTCTGGTGATCTTTGACAATTTATTTAACCTCTACAAACTTGGTGTTTTTTTGTGGTATATAACAGAAGTAATAATACACTTTACTTCATAGAACTGTTATGAGAATTATTTGAAATAATATCTGTAAAGCATCAAGCAGAAGAACTTGGCCCAAAGATCTCAAAATCATTTTTGGCACAATTTTACTTACTATTATCTTTTAAACTTTGGTTTGGGTACTGTAAACATCAGCTCTCCGAATCAGTAACAAATGGAGATTTCTCCATCTAACCAGAATATGCAGGACAAAGACTACTGATCAGACTAAACTCTCTGTTTTAGCACAGAGGAAGGAAAAATAAAGTAATAGCATCAAAAGATTATTAAAGATATTAATAAATAAATGTTGGTTAAAAAATTAATAGCCTTAAATCATATTAAAATCACATTAAATCATATTAAAAGATGTATGGCAGCCTGAGCAAAAGAAGTTCAGGAACAGGGACCAGGCCCAGAGTTCAAGCCCTAGGATCAGCACACATACGTGCAAAAATGTATGGAGCAATGATGTTTATCAAAGGAAGATATGGGTAAAAGAAGAAATAGCACCATGAAATCAGTATTATGAAAGTATAAATGAATATACCAATATAAATGCAATCAGATGTACTAACAATACCACAAATTTGGATAATCACACAAAATCTCATTGTGAGAGATCAGATATTTGGATGGGTTGGATATATGGAACCATCTTAGAACCAGTGAAGGCAAAAATAAAATTCAAATCCTGGCTACAGTCCCAGTGTGAGGGCCTAAAGTTTCCTGATCCAATTCCTACTTCTCTCTAATTAGGACAGTCTTTCAAGTTTGTTGTCAACAAGAAAGCAAGAGATAGGTTGATTATGAGGCAGGAATTTAGGGATCTTACAAGACACATAGTTCATAGCATTTTAATGCCTAGCAGAAGCAGCTTTAATTATTTGGAATGTTAATAAGATGATTTCCAAATAGCTTATCAAAGCATTTTCTTTCCATAAACAAATGTATTTACAAATCACATGGAAGGCTAGAATTAATCTTGATTTCAAAATCAAGATTAAGAAATATCCAGGACACACACATCTATGTGTGTCAGTTTTCTAGAATAGACAGGCCTATCAAATTTTAGTCTACTAATGGATCTAGAATGTGAGCAGACTCTCCAAAGGTGGTATTATGGGGGATGTGGGCCAGCTTAGTGGAAATAAGGCTCTGGGTTGGTTGGGGCCACATCTTTCTCTCCTCTCTTCCTGCTCCTTCTCGATGAGGTGAATCTATCTCATCTTATCTGCCATGATGGATAGAAACCATCAGCAAAATAAATCTTTCTAGTCAGACACCAGTGACTGGAGTCTATAGTCTTAGCTACTTGGAAAGCTGAGATCTGAGGATCCCCATTCAAAGTCAACCAGAGCAAGAAAGTTTGTGAGACTCTTTTTTTGTGTGAAAATACCATACAGAGGGGTTACAATTATATGAGCAAGGTAATGTGTACATCTCTTATCAAGCATTGTTGCCTCCTCCTTTGTTTCCCCTTCCCAACCCTTCCCATCTCTCACCCCTCACCCCCCACCCTCTTATCTCCAATAACAAAAATGTTGGAAATGGAGCTGTGGCTCAAGTGCTTAAATGCTAGCCTTGGGCAAAAGAAGCTCAGGAACAGGGCCCAGGACTTGAGTTCAAGTCTTAGAATTAGCACAAAAAAAAAAAAAGAAAAATCTTTCAGACAAATATTTTGTCACAGGAATGAGAAAGCTAATAGAGTGATATACTTTTCTTCTCTTCTTATAGTCTTTAGTATAGAACCAGGCAATGTGGCACAACTTGTAATTCCTGCACTTGTAAGTCTGAGGCAGAAAAATTGTAATTTCATGGCCAGCCTGTACAGCAAAAAAAATCCTCTTTAGGAAAAAAATTACTCCTATCTTTTCTATAGGATTCAATTTTTCAAAATCTCTTTATTCATCCCTTTTATTCAACAGTATTTAAATGATTCTAAACACAAAATTACTAAAATGTTAATAATAATTAAGTAGAATGTAGGGCCTTTGTGCCACACACCATGAACATCATTCAGATGGGTTTCTTGCATGATATTGACAGTGAAAACTGTTTTAAACAAAATTACCAATTTATACTTATTGCTAGAGAAATTGATATTAGGTTAACATACAAAACAAAGGATTTGATATTTAATTTTGAGGGAGTTGGTGCTGAAAATCAAATCCAGGAACCCTTGAGTACACTAGTCAAGTGTTTTAACACTGAGGTATATCCTAAAGGGCACTTGAGATAAAGCAATGTAGGAAACACACTTACTGTTGGTCCATGTTGATTAAGGTATATTGAGGAAATAATTTGTTAACACAGATGCAATCAAATTATCTAGGTCTTAGGAAACCTAGTATGGTAGAAAAGAAGAAAGATCTTGGAGATGTTTAGAAAAAGTATGCAATTTGCAAAATACAGAAGTAAAATTATTCTACTTTTAGAGAACTTGTTAAGATAATCCTTTAGGAAGGCAGAGTTGTTCTGTGGGTTCCCTAAGAGAAATGAGGTGGTAGGTTTTTAGAATCCATCATGTGTCTGAAATATAAAGAACATTTTGAGCATCTAAGTAATGCTGTCTAAGAATTCCTTCAAAAGCACATCACAATTTTACAAATTTCTTTAGCTGTGAGCCATGACAGAATATAGATCTCACTTTTTTTTGTTTTTAGTGGTAATTACTAAGTGTACTGTATTTTGACTTTAAATGAGGCCTTAATTCCATAAAAAATTAATGATTTTACCCTCTTTCTAGACAAAATGAATAGCATTTCTTTTTTTCTTTTTCTTTTCTTTTCTTTTCTTTCTTTCTTTTTTTTTTTTTTGGTCAGTTGTGGGGCTTGAACTCTGGGCTTGGGTGCTGTCCCTGTGCTCTTCAGCTCAAGGCGAGCTCTACTGCTTGAGCCACAGAACCACTTCCGAGTTTCTAGTGGTTTATTGGAGATAAGAGTCTCATGGACTTTCCTGCTCCTGCTGGCTCTGAACCGAGATCCTCAGATCTCAGCCTCCTGAGTAGCTAGGATTACAGGCATGAGCCACCGGCGCCCAGCTTGAATTCTTAATGACTAAATAATATGATAAATCTATCAACATATCAGTACTGAAAGTTCAGATAACAATGTTTTCTCCTCTCCCTCTCTCTCTCCCCTCACCCCCTCTCTCATAAAGTTGAAGTAGGAGGTATAGAAGATGAAGGGCTTATTTTCAGGACTTTTTTATTGTGAGACTATTGTTCTACCCTTTGAGCCATATTACTAGCCCCCTAGAAATTGTTTGAGAAGAACCATTTGCTTAGAATGATGTGCTCATAAAATTTACACCAGGCTCTTTCTATTAAAAGTTTGTAATCTGCAGAATAAACAGTGATTACTTGACCTATGCCTTTCTTGGTTGAATGTGTTCAGCACCATTTGTAGCTGTGAGCATCTCAGAAATCTGAATCCAGATGCATGATGCTGTAACAATGCATAGCCTGCTCAATACACAGTAAAACCAAAACATATAGCTTTGATTTTCTTCTCTGAAAATAAGTCCTAGAACTTTCCTCAGAAGATACTATCCTTCTAAAGACTTCAATAAAATCTACTGCTATTGAAAAGAAATATAAACTTACAGGCCTATTATTTGTAATTGTGGGTACTACTACACCAGCTATACAATGCTTATTATTTATTGAAATATATTTGCTGTGTAGTGATCTTAATAATTCTCTTTACACCCAAGATAGAAACTTCATCTGCTCTATTTCTCGAAAGGGTTCCAAGTTTTAATAGCTTCTAGAACTGCCTCGAGTATAACGATTAAAAGGATCAAGCAGTCGAGCTTATAAAAATATCTAAATTTGAAGCTTGGTCCCTGTAACTTTAAGTCCCCCAAACTAACTTTTCTCTTTGGTCAGTTAAGCACCAAAATTAGCCGTTCATCCATACATACACTTCTCAGTTCTAAGAGGTATTTGGTACAGTTAAAAAAATAATGTTTATGATCCTTCAGGTAAATGCCCAAAAGTGGGATTGCTGGGTCATAAGGGAGCTCTATGTGGAGTCTTTTGAGGAACCTCCACACTACTTTGCAAAGTGGTTGAACAAGTTTACATTCCCACCAACAATTCAGTAGGGTTCCCTTCTGGCAAGATTCCCTTTAGCATCTGTTGTTATTAGAGTTTTTGATTCTAGCCATTCTAACTGGGGTTAGGTGGTATCTCAATGTTGTTTAGATTTGCATTTCTTTTATGGCTAGAGAGGTTGAGCATTTCTTCATGTGTCTATTGGCCATCCTTCTTTCCTCTTCAGAGAAGTTTCTCTTTACGTCTTTAGCCCACTTATTTATTGAGCAGTTGTTTCTTTGAGGATTTGTTATTAGGGGATTTAATTTTTTGAGTTCCAGGTATATTTTAGATATGAGACCCTTGTCTGTTGTATGGCTAGTGAAGATCTTCTCCCAATCTGTAAGCTACCAATACAACTATTTTTATTGCAGCATTATTTACCATAGCTAAGATATGGAACCAACCTAGATGCTCCTCAGTAGATGAATGGATCAAGAAAATGGAATTCTATGCCTCCATCAGAAAGAATGACATTGTTAGGAAATGGAACAACTTGGAAAAAATTATATTAAGTGAAGTAAGACAGGTGCAAAGAAACATAGGTCCCATGGCTTCCTTTATTTGCAATAATTAGTATATTTCTGAGACACGCAGAAAAGGTCAGATAAGATGATGTTAAGTGAAATGAATCCCAAGATAAGGACACAAGAGTTTTTTTTCTTGCTTGCTATTTTTTCTAACATATTTATAAGGTACCATGTGATTTTTTGATGCTTTGTGTGTCCCTCCCCCATGGTATAACCCCTGTTTTCACTGGATTTGATGTAGGTATAATCTGGGGAGGGGAAGGGAAAAAACAAATTGTTTAAATGGGGATACAGGTTGACCCATTGCAACAATGAGATGTATAAGATGCTATTTTGAAAAATGAACTTTACAATTTAGGCAGGCAGCAGGGGGAGTATAGTTGTGGAGGTGGGAGGGAAGGGATGGTAGGGGAAAAACAAAGGAGGAGACAACAATGCTTGATAAGAAAAGTACTCATTACCTTGCTCCCATGTAATTGTAACCCCTCTATACAGTATTTTCACAATAAAAAAAACTTATTTAAAAATGTTTAATCTATCTGTACATGAGAAAAAGAAATTGAACAATAAAAATCAGAATACTAACAATTGCTAACTTTAAACTGGAAAGTATAAATGATTCTAAAAACAATTTTTGTCTTCTTATTCACCCTAGTTTTCTTAATAAACTTCAATTAGTTTATAAGAAGGAAATTATCACAAAGTATGCTTTAAAAGTTCATTGGCTCCAGGTACCAGTGACTCACATTTGTAATGCTAGCCACTCAGGAGACTGAGATCTAAGCATTGTAGTTTGAAACCAGCCTGGGCAGGAAAGCATGTGAGAATTTTATGTCCAATTAACCACCAAAAAGTCAGAAGTGGAGTTATGGCTCAAGTGGTAGAACATAAGCTCTGAGCACAAATGCTCAAAGGCAATGCGTAGACCCTGAATTCAAGCTCCAGAATCTGCACAAAAATATAAATTAATTAAATTAAAGTTAAGGAGGTACTCTGTATTAACTGATTAAATGGTTAAATAACTCAGGTCTCTAGACAGTGGCTTCATCTTTAGATGGATAAAACCACTTTTGCAAGCAAAGGATCTTCCCTCTCACCATTTCCTTTCTTCCTAGTTGCAAGAAAGTACCACATGACTGCTTTCCAGTTCCATGCCATTTGGGAACTTTTGTGATTGCAGGAAAGTTATTTTAACTCTAGGTCACAGGGGAATGCTATCATTGATATCCTATGAGAGACAAATTTCATTCCTAAAGCTAATTGTGATCATTGCATGAACAAAATTTTCATGTATTTTGTGTTACTATGCTGTGTGGTTCAATTTAAAGTCCATTAGAGAAGTACACATCATTATTAAAACTGTAGAACAGGATAGAGAAATTGTCCACATATAATATAGTCTGTTTATACATCAGATATTACATTGCCTTGTTAATTCTGGTCTTACTAACTACAAGTTTGCAAGGAAATTACAAACTACTTTCTATTTTCTCTAAGTTGAATTTATACCAATATTTCTTTTAAATCTTTATTAGGTCACAGTCAAGATCATATTTATAAAAGCCTACGAAGCAAATGCTGAAGAAATTGGCATTCTATGTTTTCTGACCTAAGGCACTTTATTTGATCACGAGTAAAGATTCATGCAGCAAAGAGAAACTATATTGTTTTCAGAGAGTTTGACAATTCATTTGCATACACAGGTACAGAAATATTGTTTATTTATTATTGATTCTTTCTGCAATTATTATACTAGGTTGTATTTGTCGAATGAAAGTTTCTCATAAGTAGAAATAATATAAGCACACTGGTAGACAATGAAGTTATGAGTAGGAGAAATAATAGGGAATTCTACTGAGATAAATTCTAGGGTATTACTATATTTGGCAATTCTTACTTTATTTACCTGTAAAAATTTGGAGCTAGGTGCTTTTACTTTTTTCTACTACATGTAAATACCTTCAGATTGTAGAGATAAAGAACCACCTTTGGACGTGACCCTCTGGAGGCCAAATGATGGCACAACCCCAAAGAAACTATGTCCTGAAAAGTACTTACATAATAAGTATAACAATTTAGATTTTGCTTATCAAGTACTTAGGACTGTACTAAGAAGTTTTAAATATATTAAGTCATTTAAACTTAATGAAAGCTCTATGAGGTACTTATTATTACTTTCCTTTTTTATAGATGAGAATAATGAAACAATTAATTCTTTCATGCTTGCAGGAAAAAGAAAGAAGTGGAACCCAGAATATGCAAAATGAACCTCACCAACTCATACCACCTATTTATAACTCATTAGAATGAGACAAATAAATGTCAAAAATGGAGAGATTAACAGCCAAGACATTAAGAACACAAGACTATGAAGCCCCCTGCCCTGTCACTAAAAAATCTGTGGGATCCCTGTCAAATTATGTGTCTTGCTTATTTTACAGGTTTTTTTATACAAAGCAGAATAAAAAGAATTCTCACTTTTTAAAGCATTATGAGAATTATGTGTTAACTTTGCCATATTGTCAATAAGCCAGTATATTATGAACATGAGATCATTTTCTCTGGTTAGTATACCATTTGATAATTTTATACAATGGATGAGTTACCATTAGTGACCACAGAAGAGAAATATACTTAAATTCCCTGATAATACAGAAAAGACACTCTAGAAGTTATTATATCATTACATCATAGTAAAATAATTCCATCCAATGACAAACTGGTCATGGAAAATAAGAGGAAATACAAAAAACTAAGTCAGTGAAACTACAGCTGAATGGCAAAGGGATGTTTATCAAATAAATGCATTGTTGGGTATTTAGGTTCCATGAAAACAAGGCTTAAGGCTATTTGAAATTCTTGAGCACAAATACAAAGTTGCCCATAGAGTATCCTGCTTCCTTTCTACTTAAACACCAAACGTAATGGCATTAGAAGAGGAGAACTTCCTTTACCTAAAGCCTCCCTATAACTCACAGTGTAAGTCATCTTGATTGCTGTATTATAGGAACTAGTCTGAGAAAAACCGTCACCAGGCATTTCCTGAATCCTAATTTGCTCTATCATGTAAGGTACTGAATGCAACTGGCATTTAGCTATGCATTATTCTTTGCACCAGAGGGATGTAGTTACCAAAACAACTTTTGTGTGTGTTATTCTCCCTCTTATTATTAAACTTGTTCCTGGCTGGTTTTCTATATGCCAAGCTTTCTCCTGGGATCCATTTCTAAAGAATTCATAATAGAGGTGATAATTTTTGATGGGTACATTTCAAGAAGTTCTAGGATTCTAATAAAATACCCGAAGTTTGCATATGACCCAAGAGAAAGCATCCAAATTGTATAAATGTTTTGGAATTAAGTCTGAAATAGATATAAAAAGGAACCAAATATTGTTTTGTGATGCAAATCAAAGAAAAAGAAGAAAAGCTTGTGATTCAATTACTAATGAAATTTTAATCTGAATCAGTGTGTCAAAATACTGAACATTTATGGCTAAATTTCCCTCAAGAAAGTAAGCTTTGTGTGTAATGGACAGAATTTCACAAAAAGAACCACAGCTATTCCTCACATGTCCTAATATTTTGACAAAACTGGAGATATTCAGGAGAAGGGAAAGAGAAGATTCCAACCACCAATGGTGTCATGGTTTGAAAAAAATAAGTTTAGACAAAAAGATGAGTGTTACCAGAAAGCAAAAGATATTCAGGTTTTGGATATGTACAGAAGAGAAGGGTTAAATGGGTAAGTTAAATCAATAGTATACAGGAAGCAAAGTCTGAGAAATAAATGCTTAGAAGATTATGGATACGATTAAAATTTTTAATAAACTAAAAATAATATAGACTTCATTTGAATCAAGTTATAAGTTAAATATTTAAATAAAAAAGAAAACATAACTACAACACATCCTAAAAGAACTTGGTAGAGATGCTAAAACACAGATTTCCTATGTTGTCTATTAGAGGGTATTAAATGTTTTCATCTCAGTGATACAAACCAATCTCAGAGAACCATTTTTCCTAAAAAATAAACTGAAAGTGGAGGCTTATGATGGGCCTCATATTTGTTTGGATGAATAAGGCATAGCAATACACAGAGTACATGTCTCATCTCTTTTCAACAACACACTGATCTGCTTACATTAAACATTTTATTATTGCTAGCTACAGTTTCATAATGAAGCATGATACAAGACAAATCTCTGGCTTGGGTTATTTGCTTAGCCACCAGAAAATCAGGCCAACTAGGAAGCCAGGAAAGAAAAAGAAATTGTCAGAGGAACGAGGCACAGATAAACTAAGAAGCCAGACAAGCAGACTCTTTTTGGCTGGGTTCTTACTTTGCTACTCAAAGCTACCTATTTCTTATGTCTCTTTTATATTGATCATATTTCTCCCTTTATTCTTATGTCCAAATGTTAAAATATAGATCTGTAATGTTTCCTAAAGAGTCACATATTGAAGGCTCAGTCTCAACTCATTGTGTTCTTAGAGGTGGTAAGACCTGTGCTGCCAGACCACCCAAGGGTGAAGAAGGTTTCTCCTCCTCCAACACCCTTGTATCTTTGCATATGAGGTTATCACAGGTCCATAGCAAAGGACTCAAATGGCCACAGACTGAAACCTCTGCATCTATCTATTTGTGAACTAATTTACAAATATGAGTTGTACACTTCAATATACGATCAATAACAGTGCTGAAAGATTAACATGATTTCCCCACCTCAAAAGGTCAAGGGTAAGATAGAAGTTCAAGGACAGTCAGGAGAATCAGCAATCAACATTTGGTCATTGCTACAACATCATGAAAAGTTACTTAAGTAGGGAGAGGGAAAAATAATAAAATTAAAATTTAGGAAAGCCAGTGGCAAAGACTTGACATTTTAATTGACATGAGAAGGATGATTAGGACTCAAATAAATAAACAAAAGAAAAAAGGGTTAACAAGAAGACCATTTTGGGAGAATAGGTACATAGTGAGCAACAGACTGATATGAACAAAAGTTTGGGGTCCTAGTGGAATAATAGCAAATAGATGGATAAGAAAAGATGACTAACCAAACAGTATAGAAAAGGTGAATAACCAAATTGTAAAGATTAGCTGAGGTAGCCAAGATAAATACAGACTCAAGAAGTAGGCTTGGGATGAGATGAATAAGCCTTGTAATAAAAGAAGAGAAGGCAAAGACCAAGTGTATTGTTATCAGTATTTTATGGTGATACAGAGGAAGAAATACCTAATTAAAGTGAATAAAAGGAAGAGACATTGAGGTGGGAACTGATCAGCGAAGAATAGTACTAAAGACTCCCATAGAGCTGCCCTATGACCCAGCAATCCCACTTTTGGGCATTTACCCAAATGATCACAAACAAGACCATACTAAAGCTACCAGCACAACTATGTTTATTGCAGCATTATTTACCATAGCTAAGATATGGAACCAACCCAGATGCCCCTCAGTAGATGAATGGATCAAGAAAATGTGGCATATACACACAATGGAATTCTATACCTCCATCAGAAAGAATGACATTGCCCCATTTGTTAGGAAATGGAAAGACTGGGAAAAAAATATATTAAGTGAAGTAAGTCAGGCACAAAGAAACATAGGTCCCATGGTTTCCCTTATTTGCAATAACTGGTATATGTCTGAGTCAAGCGAAACAGTCAGATAAGTTGATGTTAGGTGAAATGAACCCCCAAGATAAGTTTTTTCTTATTGTTTCTAACATATTTATAAGATGATTTCTTTGTTGTGTGTCTCTCGCCCACAGTATAACCCCTGTTTTCACTGTATTTGATATTGGTACAATTTGTGGAGGGAATGGAAAAAAACAAATTGTTTAAATAGGGATACAGGTGGACCCATTGCAACAATGAGATGTACAAGACTTTATGTCAAAAAATGGCATAACAAAGTGTAAGCTGTAGTAGACAATGACTCATAGTGGGGGGAAGACAATGCATAAATAAAACATTGTCTAGAAGGGCTACATGGTCTATAAAGGACTACATTGAAAATTTAGGAGACAGTTATTAGCCAGAGAAATAGATGGTGTTGAAGGAAAGTCTCTGATTTGTGTGATAGGACAGTGAATATATTCCTATTATATATGGAAATAGTATACAAAGAATATGTCTGAAATGTTTGACATATGCAATGAAGCAATGCAAGTGCTGAGGGAAATACCATAAGGTTTGATCTCAAGACAGATGTTTTTTGGACCCAGTGAGTATCACCCCTTACTCTGTTCCCTTCTCCACAGGCTGACTTCAAGCACTGGAGCTCATATACATTCCGTACCTTACTCCTTACTTCTGTACCACTTAATTCCAAGTGGTGTAAATTTCAAGTTGACCATATTTAAGGTCCATAACTGACTTTACATCTAATGGAAGGTATTTCTTCATGCCTTTGGGAAGAAAAACATCTGATAGACCATTTATAGGATGAAAGACAGTGTTTCTTTTCCAAACCATTCTGCCTTATGGCTTGTATTTCCGTTAAGAAACATCCATCCATGTGGATCTGTGTGAGTTTATCTAACCATCAGTGTGCTGGATCTCTGTTGTCCACAGATAAATTGTTAATGGGAAAAGAGGATAAGAAACTTCACTGTGCTAAGAAACTTCACTGTGCTGAGCCTGAGTTGCTTTACAGGCAATTGGAAATGAGTTAGTTTTTTTTTAGAGACCAGTCACCTCCTTGGGGGATGATATGACAAAAGGTTTTCATTTTCTTTTTCAGTCTCTTGGAGAAATGATATGATGCTAATTTATAATGTGATATGTGAGTACATTGAAAAGAGGTTCAATACAATATGATGAAAGCTAATGTCTGCATAAGCAAATCTGCCTTGAATTGAAATCACACTCACTCTCATAAGTTTGTTATCCTACAAAATGGTTTAAATGCAAAACAAATGATTCTGAGGCTAATCTAAGAAGAATTACAGGACAAGTGGGAGAGGGGGGATGTAATAGTTTCCACAACATTGTTCATGGGACTGTGTGCACAAGCTTAAAAGCACTGGGCTATGTATATTCAGAAGCTAATGCTCATAGCCATAATATCTTTTATAATTTATAATATATATAATTATACATCATCTAGTTATAGTAGAATTTGTAGCAATATAACATCTACTGGGCTGGGAAGGTGGCTCAGTGGTCGAGTGCTTGACTTTTGCCCTGGGTTTGATTCCTCAGCACCACATAAACAGAAAAGACCAGAAGTGGTGTTGTGGCTCAAGTGGTGGAGCACTAGACTTGAGCTGAAGAGCTGAGGTATAGCACTCAGGCCCAGAGTTCAAGCCCCACAACTGACTATATATATATAATCTATCAAGACCATCTCTTAAATTGTAAAGGAAGTATTATATGTGGCCATAAGACATAATTTATAACATCTTTACCATCTGGACCTTACAAATACAATAGGAAATAATTTTCCTTGGAACATTAAAATATTTTGGTCTTATTTTCTGCAAGGTCCACCCTATCTTGTAGCAATAGTTGCCAATTTAGAATTGTGCCATTTTAGCTACATAGAAAAAAATGCAATGTTTTTATTGTGAAAATACTGTACAGAGGGGTTACAGTTACATGAGCTAGTTAATGAGTACGTTTCTTGTCAAGCATTGTTGCCTCCACCTTTGATTTTCCCCTACCATCCCTTCCCTCTAACCTCCTTAACTACACTCCCCAGCCCCTGCCTAAATTGTAAATTTTTAATTTTTTTCAGGATATGTTTTATAATTAAGTCCTTTCTCTCTCTCTCCCCTCCCCTCTCTCTTTCTCTCCTTCTGCTAAAACAAGTTATATGAATTAGGGATTGTCAGAATTAGAAGGTCTATATACAGTGTACCTATAGCATTTTTATTGTTTTCAAAATAACAGTGATCATAGAGGTAACTACCTTTATCAAAACTGCATACAGGTAAGTAGATGCACACATAGATATACTGTGGCCTCAAAACAAGGGTTTGGTTATGATTGAAAACTATTTCGATTTTACAATGAGATGATAGAAAGTGATTATGAATTGCCTCCATTTTTTTTGCTTTGTGTTTGTGTTTGTGTGTGTATGCGTGCATGTGTGTGAGTGTATGTGTGTGTCTCTGTGTGTGTGTGTGTCCAGGATAAACGGCCTAAAAAAATAAATCTTATTGACAGGATAGCTGTTTTCACTTAATGATTTGTTATACCAATGCATTTTAGCATTTACTGCACCAGAAAGCAGCATCCAAAAGCGAGGAAATACAGTGATAGAAGGAGGGCAAAGGAAAGGTCCTGATCCTATTCCTATCTGTAGTTCTGAGCCACGATGTTGCTATGATATTTAAAGTCAAATTATTTTCCCTTATCACTATACATAATGTCAGAAACAAACTGTGCTTCCTTGGTCTTTCATATTGAAGGATAGTTTATCCTTCATTGTGTTACTCTCCGAGTTTATATTCCTATAGTATATACAAACACATTTTTATAAGACTGTCTTTCTACACAGAGTAAACTGTTTCCTATTGTATGTCAGGCATGTCAGTAAGGTGGAAAATACAAAAGTACATCAAAATCACCACCTTGAACCTCAGCAAGATGGCCCAGAACATGTGCAAACACCAAATTAATATAGAAAATGAAATAGATGAAAGAATGATAGAGGCCAAAGAAGAAAACGTCATTTTGCTTGATTGAGTACAAAGGAAAAATTTTATATTCAAAGCAAGTTTTTTTTGCAAAAGCACCGAAACCTTTTGTGCATTTAGATAACTAGCTCTTGAGTCCTTAAGAATCATTAGAACAGACTTCTAGAGGGATAATATTCCCAGGAGGTTCAGGTTTGTTTTTGTTCTGTTTATTGTAAACCACAGGTAAAGTAGACCTATTTGCATTGCTAATCATCTTGTTTCAGAATCTGCTGACATTTTGGCATCTTTTATGAGATGTGTGGGATAGTCACTTTTTAATTACTATTTGTTTACTCCGATTTGGTTAGAGCCAAGGGACCAGTCCTTGATAGGTCAACCTATTAGGAGATCAGCACTTTGTCCACATAAAAATCTTATAGTTTAGTGCTTACTTACAATCTTGTTTTGACATTATTAGCAGAGAAAAAGGAAATGTATAAAATGTTTTTCCTTTTATTTCTCTTTATGCTTATATGATCTTTCTTCTAAAATATTATACGGTTTTTCAACCAGTTACATCCAATTCTTTCCTTTGCTTTACACAATTGACATAAAATTAGGAGGAGGAGGAGCCATGCGGGTATAACAGCACTCAGAGCTTCTCCCTTTTGCTAATCCAGCAATCTCCACATGTGTCATACCTCTATTGAGTCATAGCTTTATTCTTTTTACTTTAGACATTTGACTTTTCTCAGGCTATGTGAAAATACATCAAACCACAATCCTCATATATCTTCCTTCCAAGTAGCTGGGATTACAGTATGAACCACAATGCACTACTAGAATTGTAAAGAATTTAGTTCATTTTTGCTTACTAGTGTCTTCAAATTCCTGTGTATTTTATAAAAACTGTGCATCTGAATTGTGATCAGTCTGTTTCTGTCTTTGTAATGAAAGAATAAAGATAATTTTGTAAAGGTATTCACCAAATTTGAAAAATATTTCTGAGTTGCATAGAAAATAGAGTGAGGGCTAAGATTGGAAAGGATAATTGTCCTATTTTACTAAGTAATCCAGTCTTTGAATTTTTTAAAGTAATATTTTTCTTCTTTTTCTTAAATCAACAAGAGATTTCCAGTTACAAAATCATAATTAAACAAGATTTTAAAGGTATATTTTCTAAAAGTTAAAGACCTGTGAAGTATTATATATTTATTGTCATTTGGAATAAGCTTTATACAATGCAAGAGCACAGTATTTAAACATAGGCTTCTTTCTCTGTACAATACAAAATGGAGCTATATGATGCTTCTTACAGGAAAGTCATTGTTCTATTTTCAGCCTTGAATAATTCTAAAGAAGAAAGGAATTATCCAACCAAGAACAATTAAACAAAGACTGGTTTCATTTGTTCTAGAAATATGATGTGTAATCTTCTCTACCATCTCCTTATTGACAATGCTCAGATTTGTAGAGTTTTCCTAGACCTATATCATGCTTCCAAGACATTTGCTCACAGTTCTATAAGATTAGCACTGCATCAAGTTGTAATAATTTGATTTCTCTCTCTCTCTCTCTCTTTTTTTTTTTTTTTTTTTTTTTTTGCCCGTCATGGGGCTTGAACTCTGGGTCTAAGAGCTGTCCCTCAGCTCTTCAGCTCAAGGCTAGCGCTCTACCACTCGAGCCACAGAGCCACAGCTTTCTGGTGGTTTATTAGAGATAAGAGTTTCACAGCCTTTCTTGCTTGGGCTGGCTTTGAACCATGATCCTCAGATCTTGGCCTCTTCAGTAGCTAAAATTACAGACTTGAGCCACCAGCACTTGGTTTGATTTCTTTTAAATGATCACACTGTGAACTCAGCAGGGTGATAGAACTGGTCTTATTTATCTTGTTATCCCTATCAGCTAACACAATTCCTACTTTATAGAACTTTATAGAATTTATTACTGAAAGTTTGTCTATTTTATAGTAACTATGTACTCATAGCATAGTTTTATCAGCTTAGAAAAGAAGTAATAAAATTCAAGTATTGTTAATCACGTTAATTTGATTAATATAATTAACAGTATACCTTGAATTCTTCAAATCTGTTTGTTACAAAATAAAACATATTCATATAGAAATATGTACCAGAATATTTTTAATACTATATGTATTTGATGAATTATCTTTAAGGTAAAGTAAAGATGAAGAATTACCATTTCTTTTAATAAATGGAGAGGAAAACTATGATTAAAAAATTTTCTTGAATTCAATTATTCCTTTGATTTCAGCTACTGTAAATATTCTTGTGTAATTTCCCATTTCCTTTCAAAAGCTGAAAAAATTATATACTTGAATTCTTTCACAAATTCTAAAGATTTTATTTATTAAACATTCACATTAGAGATAAAGATGTGTATGCTTTCATGATTTTTATCTCTTTTTTATTGTTATTGAAAAGTTGATATACAGAGGGGTTACAGTTACATAACTTAGGTAATGAACAGTGTCACCCCTTTTGAAGTGTCACTCAATTCCTGGTTACTACCAATTTTCCCCTCCCTTCCATGCCCACAAGTGTTATTCTTCATTTTCAATATAGTGTCTAGTGAGTATCACTGCTGCGTTCATTTACCTTTTTTTCCAACCATTTCTATATCCCCCCCCACACTCTCCAAAACAGATACAAAAGAGATAAACTTACAAACAAAACAAAAGGCACAGAAACAAAATAAAAGCAGGAAGAAAGAAAAAAACACAAAAATCCTATTGTTTCTATTCTTGGAATTCAATAAATATCATTTTATATGATCAGATGAAGTCATTCAATTTCCTACAAATGGTACAGTATCATTGTTTCTGATAGAAGCATAGAATTCCATTGTGTATATATACCACATATTCTTTTTTTTATGAAGTTTAATTTTTTTTTTTGGGGGGGGGGGCGTCCGGTCGTGGGGCCTGAACTCTGGGCATGGGCGCTGTCCCTCAGCTCTTCAGCTCAAGGCTAGCGCTCTACCTATACCACATATTCTTGATCCAGATCCATCTGGGTTGATCCCATATGTTGGCTATGGTACAAAATACCACAAAGAGCATGGTTGTGCTGGTAGCTTTAGTGTGGCTTTGTTTGTAGTCTACTGAATAAATGCCCTGGGTTTAATCTTTTGAAAAACCTCCATAATGCTTTCCAAAGTGGATGAACAAATTTACATTCCCACCAACAGTGTAGTAGAGTTCCCTTTTGGCCACATCCCCACCAGTATCTGCTACTGGAAAAGTCCCAGTCAATTTATTGATTAGGTTATTCTTTCTTTGAGAGTTTGTTTGTTTGTTTTTGTTGGTCATGCAGCTTGAACTCTGGGCCTGGGCACTTTCCCTTAATTCCTCAGTTCAAGGCAAGCACTATACCACTTGAGCCATAGCACCACTTCCGGTTTTCTAGTGGTTTAATGGAGATAAGAGTCTCAAGGCTTTCCTGCCCAGGCTGGCTTTGAACTGTAATCCTCAGATCTCAGGCTCCTGAGTAGCTAGGATTACAGATATGATCCACCAGCACCTGGCTGAGGGTTTATTTTCGAAGAATTAATTTTTTTTGAGTTCTAAGTATATTTTACATACCAGGCCCTTGTTTGATACATAGTTCATATTGCCCAAAGCTATTTAAAATTCAGTGCAATATCCTTCAAAATCACAGCAACATTCTTCAATTACATACAGAAAGCAATGCAAACATTCATACGGAATAATAAGAAACTCTGAATAACAAATACAATGCTTAGCAGGAAGAACACTGTTGGAGGAATAGTAATTCAAAACTTCAAACTCCATTACAAAGCTATAGTAACAAAAACAGTTTGGTACTGGCACAAGAAAAGGCCAACAGACCAGTGGAACAGAATAAAAGTCCCAGAAACAAACCCACAAACTGGTAGCCCTCTAATGTTTGATAAGGTAGTAAAAAACACAGGTTTGAGAAAAGACAGCCTCTTCAACAAATAGTGCTTGTACACTTTGCTATACACATGCAGAAAACTGGAGCTAGATCCTATGTATCACCCTGCACCAGAATAAATTCTAAATGGATCACTGACCTCAATGTAAGACCAGATGCCATTAAAATATTATAAGGAGGGGAACAGGAAATGTTAGGGTCCTAGGCATGGGTCAGAATTTCCTAAGCAAAGATTCAGAATCATAACAAATCAAAGAGAGCTTGGATAAATGAGATTGCATCCAACTAAAATTCTCTGTCTCTCTCTGTCTCTGTCTCTGTCTCTGTCTCTGTCTCTGTCTCTCTGTCTCCTCTCTCTCTCTCTCTCTCTCTCTCTCTCTCTCTCTCTCTCTCTCTCTCTCTCTCTCTCTCTCTCTCTCTCTCTCTCTCTCTCTCTCGTATTATACTATGTAGTCCAGACTGGCCATAAACCCATCAGCTACTATCTTCAGAGCAAAAAATAGACAAGTATCACTACACTCAGATTATGATATTCTTATAGTCAGAAAACACACCTGAAGTAGTCATAACCACATTTTTGTTTGGGTAGTAGGAAACAGTCAAGCTATTATCTAAACGGAGGTGCCACTCATACTCTAGAACTAATTATGACTAGCAACGCAAAGAATTAAGTTACCTTGATTTGGCCCAGGAAGAAAAGCCCATTTCTCTTTTCTCTTCTCTTCTCGATCTTTTCCAGGGTGGATAACTACATGTGGGAAATTTGTCTGGGGTTCCCCATAGTTTTGAACAAAACAAAGTAGACACATTCTTTAATATGCAATGCTGGGGTGCAGTATGGTGACAGAGTTGCAATATTGTAATTGTGCATCAATATGTGAAACTGAGATCCGTGCATATCTGTCTACACAGATGCTGGAGAATGCCATCCTGGTTGTCCCCATACCATTACCCCTGAATTCAGACAACACCCATCAGCAGGAAGCAGCTGACAGCAACATTTACAAATTTTATTTGCTGACTCCTTTTTTAAGTAAAATCTTACTTAGACAAGTCCAATAGGTGAGAATGCACAAGTCTTATACAAGCAGAGCCACACTGGGCAAAGACCAGGGTGGCAAAACATGCTGGAACTTAATTGCTTGCCATTACCTTTTCTCTTTGAAAGGCACAATGGAAAATCCCTTTGAAGGCTTCTATTGACCTGCTGCTCATTGCCTGTGTCCCTTCCTGTGCCTTTATCCTTTTCCCTTTTCTTTCTTTTGTAACTTTCTTTTCCCCTTCTGTCTTTTATTCTTTGTCTTTTTTCATATCTACTTTCCTTTGCCTTTAATGACATAAGAAAAATATATACTGAACAAAAATGGAGACTCATATTACAATAAATCTGCTTACAGATTTATTGTCTCATTGATTTGGTTACTTTACTTAAAATGTGTTGGATGAAAATGAAAAGTTTCAAGATCATTCTGCTGAGTTACCCACAAACAATGATTGATAATCATAAACGTCCTTACAAATTACCATGAACAATTTAGAACACACCAATTTAACATCTAATATTTTATTAGAAGTCTTTTCTTAAGTTTATATGATATAATAATAATCAGGTAATGGTTTTAGTCCTTTCTTATACTTAGAAAGCAAAGGAAAAAGAGCAAGTGGTAACTTTTCAGCCCTGAGTGAAAAAAT
Source organism: Dipodomys merriami (assembly GCF_024711535.1). Taxonomy (NCBI): domain Eukaryota; kingdom Metazoa; phylum Chordata; class Mammalia; order Rodentia; family Heteromyidae; genus Dipodomys; species Dipodomys merriami. Next base: position 22,496,602 of record NW_027202270.1, on the reverse strand, counting down.
TGTGACAAAATTTCAGGCACTAAGTTCAAGACCCAAGTACAGGCACAAACAAACAAAACAAAAACAAAAACCTTAAGTATTTGAGATAAACACTGAGATAAAAGTGACTTATGAATATGCACACACAGTATAGGAGTGATTGATAAGAGACTGTTATAGAGAATACTGCCAAAATAGCTCAGACTCTTCCCCCAAAAGCTAAGCAGTTAGTCCAGAAGACATCAGTGAAATATTAACTCCCTTAGTCAGTATGAAATCTAACTGCTGAGATGGTGATTAACAAGCTTTAACTTTCCCCCGAACACCCATGCACCTTCAAATTTTTACAGGAGACTCTAATAAGTGACAAACATTCAAAATCAAATAAATTAAATTTTAAAGAAATAAAGATAAGCAATATCTTCAGGGATCATGCCAACATTTTCTACACTTTGCCTTTAGTAAAAACTGTCTAAATCTCTGCTGGATATAACCTAACAAAGACATATCATAATGAAGAATATTTATTAAGAAAGTCTGGAGGAAGATTTTCAGGGAAGTGGTGATTCTAAAAGCATTTCCATTAAATATCTCACCAAATTATCATTGGAAGATCAGAAAACCTACCATCTTTTCAGAAGTCTAATTGCACGGAACATCCTGCTATGGGGTATACCACTCTTCTCAAGAAAAAGGACGAGTCACAAAGTACAGAAGTAATTAGAATTTTCAAAACAACTTCCTTTCAAATGCACAAAATCCTGTATCTTTTTTCTAAACCTCCCCTGGCTAAATTTCTACTGAGTGAGAAGGACAGCAGATTTCTATGGTGGAAAGGCAGTGAACAACATAATGATAAGTAGATTTGAGGACATATGTATTTATACATTTCTAGTTATATGTATATATGCATATACATATATATATATATATGAACTATAAATTAACTGGATATCTGCAATATACCAGACTCACTAATCTTATTTTTTTAATTATATTTATTATTGGTAGTATTTTTTAGTACTAGTTTTTTTAGTCTACTTTTTTAATTTTTTTATTGTCAGGGTGATGTACAGAGGGGTTACAGTTGCATAAGTAAGGTAATAGGTCCATTTCTTGTCAAACTTGTTATGCCTTTTCTTATTTTTCTCCTACTTTCCCTTCCCCCACCCCACCCATCAAGTTGTACAGATCATTTCCAACATATTGTCCTGTGTATATTACTGTTTCATTGTTTTCCCCCTTGTCTATTATTATTATTATTGCAATTTTATAGTGACAATGTCCCAGTGCCTAGAAAATTCAAGGTGTTCAATGAAGAGTTCCTGTCCATTTTTCCAGACTAACAAGGCACCCCATTGTACTGTTAGAATGCTATCATTGTTAGGGAAACCTTTATTGTAAGCCAAAATCAGGCTCTCTTTTAACTTTTGCCTAAATCTGTCATCTGGAACAACTCAAAACTACACTGTGCCCTTTTCTTCAAATATATGAAAACAATTACTGCTTCCCTTTCCTTTTTTACTTAGCAGAGCCAAACAGCCACTTCTTTCAACTGTTACTTTGAGACATGGCTTTCTGGAAACATACTGTCCCAAATGCCTATTATAGACACCCTTGGATCAGTTTATTCTACCCTTAAATCCAGGGACTTTATCTGAACAAAATAGTTGACATGTGGACTGAAAAGAGCTTTGAATCAGTTCTAAGAAGTTTTATAGGCCAATAGATTACATTATCCCTTTAGCAAGATTTGTACTTCTAATGGGATATCTGATTGTTTTTGTTTCTTTTTTCAAATGTGTGTCTTTGAATAGTAGGAGACATGATCGAACAATTAAATACTAAGGAAGATTAAGAATATTTCAGCTTGAAAATACGAACAATATAAGTTTTCCCATTCTATAAAGCACATAGATAAGTAGCAATTCTATGGTGAAAGGTAAAGTTTCTTGATTTTATATCAATTGAAATTAATTTTCCACACAGATAAACTTTTTATGTATTAAGTAAAATGTTCAAAATGACCTGTGCTGTTCTGCCAGCTATCGATGAATGACCAAAAACAATTCAGTTAACCTTTCCATGTCTCTGCACCCTCATTTACAAAATACAACCATGGTAAGGAGAAACTCTCAATTAAAAAGACAAACTGCAGGGAAACACTAAGATACTAAACAAAAGGTGCCCTATAAATCTTCAGTGGAGGGCTCAGAGGTCTAAAGGTGAAGCTATCCCTCTCAAAACATAAAAAAATCTCAGGTATTTGGGAAACCTCGTGGAGCCTATTTAATATATACTTTGGTTATTAACATATTCTTGGGTTCTTGGCTTCTTTTCTGCATACCCAATCCATCCTTTCCTCAGTATCCTTTTTCTGCTTATTCTTCTCTTATTCCTCTTTATTTGCTTCACAAACTCAGTTAAGTTAGTTAACTCAGTTAACTTGTAGAAGGTAGATTGTTGTCTCCATGAGAAGCAACATTCTCCCAACAGCCTGGTCACAGAGATGATAAAGCAGCTGCTCTTGTGCCACTGCCTGAATCACAATGAGAAAGGACTAGAAACCACCTACTAAAACACAGCCCACTGCTATGTGTTAAGTCCTTAAACTGATCAAGGGAATTTGAATTGGATTTCCCAATGCAGAATTCTATGTGAATTTTACAACCAGGCCGGCCAGCTTCATGAGTTTCTCAATTAAAAAAAAAAAAGAGTTCTTTATCTTGATTCTAAATGTGTTGCAATTATATTCAGCAAACAATAGGTTAATACAAGTTCTTCAGGAGGCTACATTTCTATAATTACCATCATTGCCCTCAAAGTCTTACATACACCTTATCATTTGCCCAGCTTAACTTCTTGTTTGCTAAAATGGATTAAGGAGCTTGAAAGATATGTAGTAGTCTTCTAGTCATTGCAAATAGCACTAATATGGAAAATACATTTTATAACTCTTCCATTCTCTGACTACCATATGCCTGAGAGTGACCCTTACATGGGATTTCAAGCATGCTTTCATAGAAAAAGTCTTCCTGAAAGCCTGGCAGAAACCCCAGACCTCTACCAGGTAACATTGGTAATAACACGCTCAGCTAACTTGCATCTTGATTGCTGTCAGTCCAAGTCATTAACCATTCTTCCAAAATTTGAAATCTCAGAGTCTAACCTATGATGAATATCATGTTTTAAATGCTTGGTCTCCAGGATAGAACTATTGGGAGCTAGTAGAAACTTTAAGAGGTTGGGGCTGGTATAAGGTCTTTAAGTTATTGGAGATGTTTTCCCAAAGGAGATTGTAGAATCTGATCTTCTTTTTCATATTTGCTCCCTGGCTCCTTATGAGGTAAATAATTTCACACTGCCACTTACTCTGTGATATTCTACCTTACCTCAGGCCCAAACCTAAGGGATCAATGACTCCTGGATTGTACCTTGTCATCTTCTAAAGTAGATTATCTCAAGCATTTTGTTACAGTGATAGAAGATGACTAACAATTTGCCTTTTGTCTGTATGTACAGTGAGCCATGGAAATCTTGTTGCATCTTTCTTTCAATCATCATTGGATATTTCCCATTTTCAACTGTCATTGTGTAACTGATAGGTGGCTCTTGTCAACCTAATTTCCTGAAATTATACCATATTCACTATGTTATCAAATAATACATTTCCCTACCTCTAGGCTTATTATAATTTATTAGTAATCTGTTATGTCTTACAGAATCACCAAAGTTTGGTGTCTTGTCACTTTCCAAATTCTAGTGCATCTCAACTCTTTTCCAGTTAATAATAAACAAATAACTCTTTTTGTCCTTTATGTGACTTTATATTTGTGAATTGAATAAAATGTAAAAAAAAATTTAGAAATTTTTTCCATTAATGTACAATTTCCATTCTTTTTTCAGAGCTGCCAATCTACATTGTTTTTCAATGAATTGTGCCCCCCATACGTGTCCCCATATGTACTATTCAGTCATTCATTATTTATCTCACACATCTTGGTTTAAGGTGCTTTCTAGGCAGGGTTCTAGACTCTGGTGTTATAAAAGCAATGAAGACATCTTTCTTATCAAGAGTATCTGGGTCCATCAAGAAAATGTCTATGTTCTTATTATCAATGCCACCCTTTACTAGCTTTGAACTCAGGGCTATTAAACAACACAGCTCTGTTCTCTTGATGAAAGAGTATTCAACAAATAGAGAGTTATCAGTCAAGAAATATCTGCTGAATATTTGATTCTTTTGATCACAAACTCTGAATATTCAATTAGATGAGTCTGTCCCTAAAATTCTCTGTGTGATTTTTACTTATACCTACTGCCACCTGCAATTAATAAACCAGAATTTAATAATCAGCATCCAAATTTCTGTGGCTCTACTCAGGCCTTTCTTCTGCCACAATCAAAACAAATTTTGGAGGGTTTTCTATAAAATCATGCCTTCTACTAATTTTTCTGAAATGGCCTAAGTAACCACTGGTAACCAGTGAGAAGTATGAACCAAAATACAGGTGCATAAATTCTGATACTAAAACACTGAGCTAAAATGCTCGCTTTACCCATAAGTTCTAATTTCTTTGAGCTGATGTTCCTTCTTTATACGACTGGGACAAGAATGTTTAGTCTTAGAGTTGTAAGACAGAATGGGACCTAGAACAGGGGATAAAACCAGCAAGCATACCATACATACCTCAAAAAATGGTGTTCAGAAGGCTGTTACTTCATTTTAACATAAACAGCAAGACTGGAGATGTTTACCAATGTTTATCATAGCCTAAGTATAATAAGATTCAGTATAAACAACCAATTTAACCCAGCTTATTTTTCAATATAGCAAATAAAAGCTTACTAAATAACAATCTGTTCTGCACAATGTCTGTATAAATTGACAAAAATGGAAGAATATTGTACAGTCCAGTGGTTCCTATGCAATATGGTATGTGCAGTAAAAGCCATGTACGTAGTACTATGGAGAAATGATAGAAGTCACAGCTTCTTTTTTTATTGACGGTGACAGTGAGAATGAGGATACAGATCAAATTTGGGGAACATGTATTATGGAATTAGAAATAACATATTGTAAATGAGTTATTGTAAAAATGTGCACTTTTCCACTGAAGTGTGGAATGATATATCAAGGACAAAATTTGCATGCAAAAACAGGGACCTTATTCATTAAACATTCGCTAGATATAGGGCAGCATGTAAGTGAGGACTTTTCAAGTATTAAATGTAGGCCAAAGAAAGAGATATTTAAGGCTATCAGGGTGATGATTTTGTTCAAGTCACACAATTCAGATAACAAATCCCTCTACCTATATAACCATTGTATTTTCTGTATGTGCAGAAGTATGTAAATTAAATTCTTATGTATTCACCTCAAGTACCACAAAGAAGAAAGATAAAAGTTACTACAGCTCAACAAAACAGTCTGGAGAAGAATTCTTATTAGAAAATGAATAATATAATGGCTGTATATGCTTTTACTAACTGAAAAACTCATATAGGAAAAAAAAGAATTAATTCTTATTGCTATAAATTGACCTAATTATATCACAAGGCCTGCCTGAGCAGACTGTACATGATAGACATTGAGTTACGGGCTAGAATTTTGTGGTAAATGATATAGACAGGGCTATTTCCTAGTATTTAAATATTTAAATGATTGCCAGAAGAGAAGTGTTCCAAAGAGGCACAGGTTGCCATAAAAGTACATAATGAGAGGAAATCAGTAAGACAGGGGAGTTAGGAAAGCTTCCTCAAAGAAATGATTTCTACTGGAGTCCTAAAAGTTGAATAGCACTTTGCCAGGATGAGCAGAATTATGCATATTGATGTGTTTGTGGAAGAGAGAGGTGACTTCATATAGGAAGCTGGCTGCAAGTAAAAGATGGACAGTGAATTTTAATGCCTTGAATGGCAAAGGGAAGATATCTGGTCCCTGTCACAGAGGAAGCAGGAAACATAATAAGAATTTCAGATTTTATTGTAAGACTTTTACACCTCATCTGAAAGTATTTTAAGATGGAAGATAATCTCAATATAAACTCCATATGCTTTTGCAATCCCCACTGTTTTTCTTTAATGAACTTGTCACAGTGCCTTACCAATGCCTCCTTGTTTTCTTTTATGAAGGCTTTCCAGTGATTTCTTGAAAGGATATCTTTTTGATGGACAACTAACTACAGCAAAATTCATAGAGACTGCATCTTAAGCTATTGAATTCCTCTTAAAAACGATAATCAAGTATTTAATTTGCAATTTCACCTCCCTGAAAATCCAAAGTTGCTATCACCCAAAGCCAAACTTTTGAACAAGCTTTGTAAAACTTATCAAGTCTTCCGAGCATGGTTCTGTAATTACTGATGAGAGGGTCAAGGAAGAAAGAAAAGCAGCCTAGTAGCATTACATAGAACCATCTCTTTTTGTGAGTTTGTGTCTGTCCATTTACAGTCTACAACCTGAACCACAGTTCCATTTCTGGCTTTTTGCTACTTTATTGGAAATAAGAATCTCATAGATTTTACTGCCTTGGTTGGCTTCGAACTGTGATCCTCAGATCCCAGCCCCCTGTACAACTAGAACTACATGTGTGAGACACTGCTACCAGGCTAGAAGACACCAAAACCATGATAGATACCTTTTTAAAAAAAGATACCTTTTTAAAAAATAAAGTTAGCAATTTATTGTTTGAAAGGACATACTTCAATATTCAATTACATATTCTGATTTTCAGACAGAACTTTAATAAGCATGTTTTTGAAGAAACCTATATTTAATGCAAAAAATCTTAATTTTTACAGTTGCATATTTTAACATAATATTTCATTGTAAATGTGTTCAAATTGGGGATGAGAAAAACATTACAATGTTTCTAAATGCAAGAGTTTTCATATTTTACTATCATACTTTTGATCTTTAAATTACACTCTGTGAACAAAGAGAGACCTTTAAAATGAATTTGGTGTTGTGCAAAGTTATTTGTAAGTTTTAAATCTGCTCTCTCTTTGGAAGAAAGTAAAATATTTGGTTTCATGAGTCTGGGAAAAGTAATGCTATACATAGTTATGAAAATGTACATAGTTATAAATTTGAGGAAAGGTTCTATTTGACCAGTTTAGGGTTTGAATTAGATGCAAGCTATTGTTAAAATATTTTAGTTATTTTTAAGTCTCACATAAATATGATTTATTCTCACTCTTGGAATCAAGAAATTGGCTGCTTACAAGTAAAACAAATGAAGGAAAACATGTATATGTTTGATTCCCATAAGCTAAAAATCTAAAAAAAAAATCTAATTAATTTTAAAAGAAGACTATAAATTCATCACAGTCATTCACATTTGAAGCCAAAATTAAATACTAAACTCTACAAGGATAAAATCATACCTGGGGGTGAGGGCTAGTGGCTTACTCTTATAATCCCTAGCTGGTTTGGAAGCCCAGAAATGGACAATCAGACTTTGAAGCCAGTATATGAAAGAGCTCAGGATTCCTCCTTCTCAACTAGCATCTGGGTGTGGTAGTGCACCTGTGCTATCCTAGCTACTCAGGAAGAATAAGTAGGCCCAGGCATGTATCCAACAGGAAGAGATCCTACCATGAGAATGACTCATACAAGAAAATGGAGGAAGGCATGTCACAGCAGTAGAGCAAGTCCAGCAAGTACAAGTTCTTGAGTTCACACCAAGGTACCAATATGTATAGGGTTAGTATTGTATACAACTCTCATTCTTGATCACAGAAAATATTCACTACTTTAAATTTATATAAGAATAAATATAACTGCTAATTTATATTTATATAACTAGGTATTGCTAAATATTAGAGTTAGACATTAGCCTATGTCTTATTTTCTATCATTCCTTCCTGTAGTATTGCTTCTAATACTTATTTCTGTTAAATGCGTATTTTAATTTTATTTTTTTTGGGGGGAGGGGGGTCCAGTCGTGGGGCCTGAACTCTGGGCCTGGGCGCTGTCCCTCAGCTTTTCAGCTCAAGGCTAGCACTCTACCACTTGAGCCACAGCGCCACTTCCAGCTTTTTTTTTTCTGCTTATGTGGTGCTGAGGAATCAAACCCAGGGCCTCAAGCATGAAAGGCAAGCGTTTTACCCCTGAGCCACCTTCCGAGCCCTGTATTTTAAATTTAGACACTGTTGTGTCCTTAGTATTTCTAAGATAAAGGAAAAACTCATATATTTTTATTTATTTATTTACAATTAAGGAGAAATCTTCACTAATATACTTAAGTAACTTCCAAAGAATATGGACCTTTTTATCTTTGATTTGTCTTTTAGGATGTGGGGAAATCATCAGGATTTGAGTCAATGTATATTACAGATTAAATGGTACTTAACCTCTGAGGGAAAAAAATACATTTTCCTAAACCAAGTGTAAATTGCATAGCTTTTTCAAATGCAATACAAGTCCCATGATTAGATTTAGTACAAAATCAAGTTTCAATTTAAAAACCAGCTGTAAATACATACATGCAAAATTGCATATGTATTATGCTTAACGATCTTAGAAACAGCTTGCAGAAACTATCAAGCTTTGAAAATTCCATTTAACCAAGAATACCTGTTTTAACCCAACTGCCATGTTGTAATATTCCTCTTTTTTCTTTTCAACATTCTTGATATCATCCAGCTAAGACATCACTATGTAAATACTGAAAAAGGCTCCATTTCATTGCAAAGATACTTTTATATGAAATTCTAGCAAAAAAAAAAGAGAAATTAAAGAAGTTGGAATACCATCTCTTGTTCTAGTGTGTGTTTTATTTGATGCTTCCTGAAGGCATAACTTCTTAGAACCTAATAATAGTGGGTTCTAAGTTCTTGGATATAATGTTCTTTCACAATTTGTCATAATAAGTAAGAAGGAAGAAAAGCTCAGATGACTGTGCTCAATGATAGAATGTGATTTATTGTCCACCATTTCAGAGCTACACATATACCACTTCTCTATGTTAGAGTCAGGTTTAGCTACAGTCTTATTTTCATAGTTGAAATGTACATGCTATATCTGAAAATGCTACCCTGATGTTTTTGATAAATGTGAAGCTATTATATGTGGGTCAACTTTATGATGCTATAGATGTTTTGTTTAAAGAATATTTCTCTCTCCCATTTTAATGATTTTAAATATGACTACTCTTGTTCTGGTTTTAGTCAATCTCTCCAATACCATCTCTCCCGCACAAGCCATTTTTCAGGTATTTCATGAGCTGAAAACAGATAGACTATGGTAGCTAATAGTTAAACCAATAGATAAAATCATTTTCTCACCCAAAGAATTAAGTGTTTTATAAATTATCTATTTATGTTTACTTAGGTTCAACTTCAAAGATGTTGCCTAACCTTGCTATGCAACAGAGAGCTTAGCCACGCATAATTAGATGTGTATGAAGAGGATATGGGACGGACATACTAATATGATAAACATCCCACACAGGTCAAGTTAATTCTAGTTATCTTCTTGGAGCCACCAAAAGACAATGGAAAGCAAGCCTAAAGCAAGACACAGGCTGAAATGTAAATAGCCCAGGATTTTTTAATATGACTAACTGGTCATTTGTCCTTACGGAAAATAGCTAAAGAGTAGATTAAAGCATAGTTGACTTGATACAACCTAAATCATCACTGCCAAGCATCATCCTGGGTTTTATTGTAACAGAATAATGAAATCAAAGTCATAGGTTCTAATAAGCCAGTTTTATGCTCTAAGTTACATTTTCTTCCCTGCATACATATCATTACCTAGGAGCATTTGTGAGAAAGAGAATTAAATAGCATCAGTCTTTTCCCAGCACTGGAAAAACAATGTAAAATTTTTATGTCCTATACCTCTAAGTAAAACCAACATTCTAAAATATGGGAGTGTCCTATACATATCCTAATAAGAAGATGATTCTTTGGTATCTGGTGATACATATATATGTATATATGAATCACCTTATATACATATATATGTATCACCTTATATTATACATATAATATTGATAGGTAAAAACAAAAGCTCTATTTGAATTTAAATACAGGACATTTTCTTTGGTAGTTTTTGTAGTTTATTTTTATTTATTTTTGTGCAGAACACTCAGGCTTGAATTCATGGCTTTATCCCGATGAATTAGGGACATTATTACTATCCCAGATCCATACACAAACTGTTATATCTATCTCATCATAGTCTCAGTATATAGTATTTCCTAAACAATTTGCATAAAATTAAAATGAATTAATATGAAGTCATAGCAGTCAATGAATATCTTAAGAAACTAGGACAATTGAGGGAATGTTTGGTTGGGAGGTATGGAGGAAATGATGAAAGGTCATCACCTGATGTGTTGAGTGGTAACTCTTTTGAATAACTACACAAAAATAATAAAACTATAATCCAAACACGTTACACCTATTACAGCAATGAATGAAGATGCGTAGCAATATTCCTTAAATTTAATCTACATTATATATCATACTGCTTTCCATGGCTGACAGTTAAGAGTTATTTGCTTAAGTTATATATATATAAAACAGGGAAAATAAACTTGAAGTATACAAGCAAGTAGGTCATGTACTTTCCAGAAGCACTGAGTTATCAAACACCAGTGGTAGCTAGGAAGACCAGAAATGACAAAAGAGAGGGAGCTGGCAGGAATTCTAATGAGGGTAAAGGTCTAATGGTTCATTCCCATTACTTGCTACATTTTGCCTTGTTTTAGAGAGTTCACAAAGTGTAAGACAATAGCACAAAATATGTGATCTTTATGCCTTGCTGGTTTCAGTTTTATGCCTTAACCTTGTGACGGTGATAAAGTACATAGTAAATAAGTTTTAAGGCCTTTTTCTCTAGCCAACTATGTGGTTTCTTGAGGGTCGAATGTTAAACACAGTCAACTAGATTTCTTTTCCCCAAAAAGCAATACAAAAATGCTGAGTTAAAAGAGCATCAAGGTTGCTAGGATAAAAGCATTTAAAAGGTATTTCAATGAAATATACAATATCCAACTCCACCATATTACAGGAGTTTTTAAAAGATTATTTGTATCTTCAGCTCAATCTCAAATGGTAACTTTTTGTTTTTGTTTTTTCCAGAGCTCTTAGGGGTAGAATAGATGTTTGATTTTATTGATAGCAACAATAATGTTATTTTGTTTAAGGAATGAAAGAATTTTATAGTTACTATTAACATTTAAAACTATTTCATGAACTCTAATGGTATAATTACTATATGTAAATATATAATATATTTGATAAAACTCAATTCTTCAGAAACAAAGTACAGTCTGAAAAAGAGCCATTCCCATGTTAGTAATTTGGGTAAATGTTCTTTTTCTCCACTCCTGTATCTGTTTCAGAGTATGAGCTCAAATCACTTGTGTGCACATCTTTCTCTACCAATCAACACAGTAAGTCCAAAGACCGTTATGTCCAGATGCTCACATGGACAAGAAATGAACTCACAAAAAAATGAATGTTCTTGGTTATGATTTCACAGGCTCATGGGAAAGGATTCTGGTCCGGCTTGGGTCTTATGCCTTCACACTTGGCACCACAGTGGGGTCTCCATGAGATGATATAAGGATACAAACAAAAGGATGTATTGATTTACACTTGGCACCACAGTGGGGTCTCCATGAGATGATATAAGGATACAAACAAAAGGATGTATTCATTTACATAATATATCACATATAAAACCATGATCTAGGGCTAAGAAGGTGGCTCAGTGGTAGAGTGCTTGCCTTGAGCTGAGCTGAAGAGCTGAGGGACAGTGCCCAGGCCCAGAGTTCAGGCCCCACAACCAACAAAAAGAAAAAAAGAAAAAAAGAAAACCATGATCTATAACAAAATCATTCAGTCAATTATCCACTCAACAAATATTCAACCTTTGAAATTTCAAGTAGTATTCTAAAGAGTGACTATGCTGGTAGGACTATACTAAACAAACTTAGGCAGGATGATCAAGAGTTCAAGGCCAACCTTGGGAATATAGTTAACTGCTGTCGCAGACCATAAAAATTAGAAGGTACCATACAAAAGAAACAACAAACCACTTTGATAGTTAGAGTTGACAATAAAAATAAAATATCCTTTAAAAACAAAAGTAATATCTTTATCTATTAAAGATAGAAATAAATTCAGAATAAATATTTTTTTGGTGTTACTGAATTCAGGTCTCCATCCTCACTAGGCTGAACCTACCATTTTACAGCCTTGATTTTGCTGGTTACTTATTTTGGTGAGATGAATTCTAGAGAGTTTTTCTATACAAGCTGGTCCAAAATTAGGATCCTTTGGATCTCAGTCTCCCGAAGAGCTTGGATGGTAGACATGAGCCACTACTGTCCAGCCAGAATCAAATATAAGATCATACATAAGATTCTTACATAATACAACACACATTTGGGTCATTCTTAGAAGAATGGAAATCATGATGCCTCTGTGAAGTTATTCAATAAATCACAGTTCCATGAATATATGTGAGAGCTATGGCATCTATGAAATAGATTGATAATAATAATACTTAGTTATACAATCAAAACTTGTAGGAAGTAGTAGTACAATAATAAAATAACTGGCCCCCTTCCTTACATGGGTTCTATCTATTATAATGTGTTAAAAAAGTGTAGATTATGTATTGTTGGAGGGAAGCCTTTGAGAGCACAAACAAGCCTTAATGTGTTTATGAACAAGAATAAAATATAAATTAAATGGAAAGCTTTTAGCATAATTTGAAATAATGGAACATCCAGTGGCATAGAATATTGAAGATTTTGGCAGTCTCTGCTTTCAGGATTCAGTGAGAAAAGCATTCACAGTGTTGAGTTTTTTGAACAACAAATAAAGCAGCTTCCAACTTTCTCTCCTCTGCCCAGTGTTCACTTACTCTCTTCTTCTATTCCAAAGGTAAAACACCCAAGAAGTACAGTGTTTGTTTGGTTGGTTAAATGTTGTTGCTCTTTGTTTGTGTGTTGATTGGTTGAACGTTGCTGGCATTCATTTACTTGAAGACAGAGTCTAACTTCTAACTACATCTTTCAGGTGAGCCTTGAACTTCTGATCCCTCTGCCTAAGTCTGCCTAGTGCTTGGAATATAGGCATGAGCCACCAGATTCAGCTAAAGGCTAATTTGATCATTATTTCTTACTTTATAAGATACTCTAAATTACGATTAAAAATTATAAAATTATAAGATTTCTCAACTTAAACACTGTCATTTACGATGCCGATGACTATTTCAGTAGCCAATGAAATATATTTTTATGTATAACAAACAAATCAAAGATCACATAAGAAGTAAAGCAAAGTTAGTTTTAGATTGCACTTGTTACTTTTCTCACATTGTTCTTTTCTAATGGATTGAAGTATTTCTTTTTGCTGTTTCAGAGTTCAGCTTTCTCCATTACATTTTCCTCTTCTGAATGATATATGATCTAGCATAGCTTGTGTGTATTCACTTTTAGAAAAAACAGCTACCCATCCATCCTGTGGAAAAGGGAAGTATTAAGGGCTTCTCTAAGATTCAAACAACATTTACTATATATGAATAAACCAATAGATCATATTTCAAAATCAGAATTACTAAAATATTGTGATGCATGTAGAATCGATTAAATAAATCATTTAAGCAAATGTAGATTTAATACTCAATGTACATGCATGAAAATTAAACTAGGAATCTTGAAGAGATGGGGTGGGGATAGAATAGCTGGGAATGAAGATGACAGAGCATTATACTCACAACTGGGCAAACACTTTTGTACAACTACTTGAAGAACACTATGGAAATCTATTTTTACAATGAAATTCCTTTATGTATTACTCAATATTGTATCCCTTTAAGAAGTAAGATCATGAGCCATAAATTATTATTTATGCTTTGAGCTGTTTCATTTTTGGAAGCTGTTACTAATTCTAGACATGAAATATTTAAAAGTAATGTTGCTACTTATCTAAGTAGAGAATTATTAAAATTATTATAGCTAACTAAACAATTTACTATCCACTGAGCAGTCTACTATGACAGTATTTGGATATCAGTATTAGGAAATGTCTATCACCTATCTATCTAAAATATTTTCATCTTGATTTATGCAACATAGTGCTCCTGAGAAATACTTAAATATTGTTGAAAAATCAAATATATTACATGAATTATTTAAAATGAATTTTAATGATACTTGTATAAATAAAAAAATCTTATTAATGTCATGAACACATTGCCAACTCCTTTTCTCATTGTCCCTTTGGAGTTCAGATTTTCCAGTATTTATTGCAGCTAAAACTGGAATAAGCCATAGGCATTAGCACCAATAGCCTTTTAAACAGAGTAAGGTTAAAGTGGAGCTAAAAGAAGTTACCAAAAGAACTGGTTGTTTCTGGATAACTTCATGTACAAATACAAGTGCATGTATGTGTATGCACACATCACTCTATATAAGTACTTGTGATTTTTCTTCAACATACTTTGAGTCATTTATAGGGCTTCAGAAATACTCCCCCTTTGCTGGTGATAGTCTTCTTTTTTTGGTTGGTCATGGGGCTTGAACTCTTGTTTTGGGCACTGTCCCTCGCTCTTCAGCTCAAGGGTAGCCTCTACCACTTGAGCCACAGAGGCATTTCTGGTTTTCTGGTGGTTTTTTGGAAATAAGAATCTCATGGATTTTCCTGCCTGGGCTAGCTTTGAACTGTGATCCTCAGATCTCAGCCTCCTGAGTAGCTTGGATAACAGGTGTGAGCCATCAGCACCCAGCCAGTATTAGCCTTCTTAGGTAATGATCTACAAATCCCAACGTGACAGAAATGGGCAGAAAAGATCACTATGCAGTCACCAATTCTCTGGTTGGCTTTCTGGCTGTCCTAGTCTCCAGCCTGTCAGAAAAGTACAAACTTACAACCTGTCATGTTCTACGCCCTGATACAATCTTTTATCAATCTCATGACAATAGGAAGTGCTTTAAACTCAGGGTGTCAATCACGGTGGCATTGCTATTCTTGTTTTTCCCCGGGGTGTATACTGTTACACATTATCTTCCACCTACAGTCACAGATGTTGCCAGGCAAAAAAATAAGTAATGCTTAACTCCCAGGTAGGTCCAAACATCATGAAAACACTGTCCATTCACAAAGAAAGAGAGAGACAGAGCACCTACCCTCAGGAAGGAGAGGTCTCGATTGTGCTCGATGCTGGTTATCTCCAGGTTACCCATGACCACCTCACAGTTCTCATAGTATTTGCGCAAGGCTCGGTACTGCTGCTCCAGGTCAGAAAGAGAACTCAGTTTATTCTCTGTTCCCGCACACACTGCAAAGACAAAAGGAGTACATAACATTATATACCCTTTACATGACATGAACAATGAAAGTACCTCCTTCAAGACAAGTCTTTCACAATTCCCTAATTAAAATATTTACAATGTCATTAAGAATCATTGATCATCATTGTGGATAAAATAGTTTTTTTTAACTTCCAAACTTATTTATGCTAACCGATGACAGTAAGAAGGAGTGGGTTCCACAAAGTCTCCTCTAGTTTATTTTTTTTAAATTTTATTGTAAAGGTGGTATACAAAGGGGTTACATTTATACAAATAAGGTAATGCCACATTGCAACTTCTTCAAAATTTGATGTTTAATCAACTATTTGTTGTAAATAAAACTCATAATAAGATATATTATTTGAAAAAAAATCAGCATGTTGTCATATAAGTGAATAGGTTTCCAAAAATATTAGTGCCATAAAATTGTACATAAATGTTGGGAATTACTCTATGAGTAATACCTATATATTATTGCATATTTCCCATTCTGCAAATTAGAGGTAGTTCAAAGTTTATGGTAAATTATTATTATTGATACACTGTATTTTCAAATGTTTAGAATACTTTTCCCAGTTTTAATGATGAGTATGTTACAAAATAAACTCTGGGGAGACAGATGAAATTTTTATCATTGTTTTGTTTCTGCTTAGCTATATAACAATAAAACTATTATTAAATAATATTCATCCAATTAATATTAATTATAAATAACTCTCACTTCACAGAGTTTTCCACTCTGTGTGTGTGTGTGTGTGTGTGTATACACGTGACAGTACTGACCTCAGCTCAGGACCTAGGCACTGTCCCTCAGTTTCTTCACTATGGTCACACCTCCATTTTTGGCTTTATAGTGGTTAATTGTAGATAAAAATTTCATGGATTTCCCTGTTAGGACTGACTTAAAACCATAATCTTCAGATATCAGCTACTTTAGTAGCTAGGATTACAGGCATGGGCCAACACTGCCTGACTTCCACTGGTGTATTTTATTCATAGCTTATTAATATGTAAACTTGTAAATAAGAATGTTCAGAAATGCTTTTCAAAATAGGATCCTCTGATGAACAAAGTATTTGATTAACCAGGATATTCATTAAACAGACTAACAGTCTGAATTTTATTATATGTTGTTTAAGAAAGCGTTCACTTTCAGTAAGCCTTTTCTCTTATTTATGTTTGAAACAATCTAGAATCGATAGTATATGCATCGTAGCTTTTATCTTGAAAGACAGACGTGGTTGTTAAAGAATTAGTTGGGAGAGATGCATAAAAATTCGTTTGTGGTTCTCTTCATGAAGGCTTCACTGAATGCTTCACAACTTCCATTTGTCAATCGATTTTTCAATCAGGCAATGTATACAAGACAATGTGCAAGCCATCAAGTTTCATCGATTTCACAAAGCTGTTTATCAAAATAGAATTGAAAATCTTCTTCAACAGCCAAAATAAGTTTAACAAAATTCAGCCCCTTTTGTCAACACTATTATAAAGTCTTTAAAGGATCAGCTTACAAGAGTGCAAGCTTCAAGAAAAACCCTAATTTTACATGTGCTCCCTGGAGTTTCATTCCAAATGTAACTCCAGGAGTACAGCTACATGTGAGCTGTTGGTAAAGCTACCAATTATCTATTTAGTATTGATTCACTTAAAAATCTAGCTATACTTATAAACACAGACCTTTGTTTCTCCAGACTAAGATTTACATCCAACAGAGAATAAACAACATAATCCCCACTCCTTAAGCAAACACAAGATTTAGGAGTTTGGTTGTTTCATTTTATTAATGGGGAAAATAAAAGTAAAATGAAGACCTCAAAACTTAACCATTAACCATTTAATATTAAAAATCCATGGCTACCAGCACTCTATTTTCTTACAAAGGAAAGATAGTAAGAGGGAGGAAAAGAGAATGAAATCAAACTTTAGCCTTACTCTCAAATTATAATGCATATCCTTTATCATCAATACCAAGCAGATTAATTAAGAAATAATTATTTAATAGCTATATTCCATATATAATGGAAGTATTATGGAACATATTGATACACATTTTTTTGGAAAGACGTAGAGTCACCTAGAAAAAAAATGAGTGCTGTATGTATGCCATGTAAAAATTATGCTGCCTAATTGTAAAACTGCTTGCTTAAAATGTATGTGAGAGTAAGGCCCTGGACTCAATCCTCAACATGTTGAAAAAAACGCTGTAAATTTTTTATTTGTTTTAATACTAATAAATATTTTTAGAAATCCAATTATGATTTACCATAATGCATATATTGAACATGTAAGATCTAGAATTCTTACAAAACGTAAAACACGTAAAATATAAATAGATAAAAGCCAGCAAATATTTTCCATGACTCTGGGTGCTATCACAGTTATGAGGAAATGGCACGTTTTGCTGGCTCTGTTCAACATATGACTCCCAATGGGGTCATCTTTGCCATTATGACTCTAAGAACTAGTCCATCCAAGCCAGTGCCATCTCCCCTCTAGACAGGCAACCATCTGATGACCAGTAAACCCTGAGTGTCTCTAATCCATTCTCCATTCAGACACCATAAAAATCTTTTAAAAACTATAAATTGCTTTACATCACTCCTCTACCCAAAACACTTCCTTCCTTGCATTCATGTTTAGTATAAACTTCAACTTTCTTACCAAAGCTATTAAGGATCAGTATTCATATTTGTACCAATATCATCTTTTCATAAATTCTTTCAATCTAACTCATTAAACAGATTAAACAGGTCCTATTTGCCATGATTGTTTTCCACAAGGTTCCCAACAAACCCTTCCATCCCACACCCATTGAACTAGAAACTGAGAATGTCACTAAACTCCTTTGGGTTTTTTGTTTCCTTTTTTTATTTTTTTCTTTTTCTTTTTCTTTTTCTTTTCTGTCAGTCGTGGGGCTTGAACTCTGAGCCTGGGCGCTGTCCCTCAGCTGTTCAGCTCAAGGCAAGAGCTCTACCACTTGAGCCACAGTGCCACATTCAGAGTCTACCGGACTTTCCTGCCTGGGTCTGGTTTTGAACCGTGATCCTTAGATCTCAGCCTCCTAAGTAGCTAGGGTTACAGGCGTGAGCCTCCGGTGCCTGGTTCCTTTGGGATTTTTATGGCTCTGAATTAATATGCAAGAAAGGGAGCCATGACACTGGCTGGGTAAGCAGTCCAAAAGTATTTGACTACCAAGAGAAAGGTGTACTGGTATTGTACAAAGTAAATAAAGAAATCAGTGTTTATAATCCCAGAGATTGCTTAGAAGGTTTCTTCAAAAGCACTACTAATGGTACAGTTCCTTCAAGAATGGAGGCTTGGTTCACCCATCAGATTAAGATCCATGAGCTAAAAAAAAAAAAAATCCATGAGCTAAATATTGGGTAGATATAAAAATTAGCTATGGTTATGTGACCCATCACAGAAACAAGTAGTCTGGAAGACCTAGTCTTTGCTCAATGTGTTTGTAAAAAAGTGTTAAGGTATTTCCTACTTTATCTAAAATAGAGAGCAGATTCTTACACAATGTGTGTATTTCTTCTTCTCCTTTTGTTCTTCTGTTGCTAATTTAAATCACGTTATCTATTTGCACATTTACTTATTTTACGTGTCTGCATTTTAGAATATAAGCTCCATGTGCCACAGGCTCAGCATGAGAAGAGCAAGCAACCTGACAGATTTGCTTTGAGTATTGTTGAGTGCCCACAAGAACCAAAAGAGTCAGGAGCAAATGTTGTTTGTTCCCTGTTTAACAGCTGAGTGAATTTAGCCATGATGAGTTTCAGATTCTGGACTTAAAAAGTTGATTCTGTGTTGTTATTAATCAGCTCATGAGACATTATGAGTTCAACATTTCTAAGATAATTATGTGAATTAATAGGATGATGATCATTCTTGTCATTTCCCTTTCACCAAAATGCTTCCTTGTCTCTGCATGCATTTTAACATGGCTTTTATTTAACTATTTTAACTATGATTTTTGTTGTACACTTAAATGCTGAAATTTATCACGAACTTTTCCATTTTTAAGAATTTTTTAATTTAGTGAGGTGAATTTTTAATGAATAATAAGTATTGAACCCTTCTAATATTGTTAAATAAAGCACATTTGTCAACCCACAAATATGCTTCTGGATTTTACTTATTTAATTGTACTGGTATTTCTAATATTAAGACTGACTTGTCAATGCTTCAAATATTCCATTTAGATGTCATTTAATCCAGAATGATAAATACTTGAAGTGAAATTACACTTCAGAAATTTTATATTTTGCATAATTCAATTTAAAACTATTAAAAGATTACTACCAAAAAAGAAAACATACTTAAGGGTTTACATCATGCTAAACTTTTTATAGTATAAAAATTGGCACCATTAAAAGATAATGTGATGCTATAATGTATTCTTTGACTATTTATCTTTTACCACTATTTTGCTGATTCCCAAAATCATAAATCATGAGAAATAGATGCAATTAGCTAAAACACTTCCTAAACATCATTTGAGCCAAAACAAAAAAGAGCTTTGGCATTGGAGACCTTCCCTAATAGAGCTGTAGAGAGAGAAGATGTAGGCTTTCCATACCACAGATGGATGAAAGGCAAATCCATGCACTATGTACACTATTTTGTGCAATTTGATATGGTAATTTGAATTGCTTTTGATTTTACCTGTTTGTTACTTACAGTATTCTCTAAATGCCTTGAAGCATTTTTAAACTGCGAAGTTATGCTTAAAGGGCTTAATTTCATCATTGGAGTTTATCACAAAAAAAAGACAATTTTTTTCTCTTACCTGAATATTATAATAATATTATCATGTAGTCTTTCCAGTCTAAAACATTACATTTGCCATGTGTTTAGTGTTTCCATATTATGCTTCAAATATTAACTTTGTAAAGTTTAAGTATAATTTTAATTATAATTTTAATGTATTATATGTAATATCAATACTTGCCTTATAACTGTTTACATATAATTCCCATTTTTATTGTGTTTCTATCAACATTTCTTCTTAATTAGAGTCTCTGAAGATTTCTATATTGAGAGTAGAAAAATATGTAACAGCAGGATTTTATTAATTAGAAATTACATGTGCGTCATCTATACATGGAGGAAATAATATTTCCTTTGTCAATATCTTGTCATTACTTTCTTCTTGACCATTCGATTGCCTCCCTCCCCCTAGATTATTTTTTTCCTCCTAATTTACTTCAGTATTGTGTTTACTAGGGAAGTGCTAGCTCTTAACTTTAATGTAGGTACTGGACTTGACAAGCAATTAAAGCAAACAATTTCTACTCATCAAGCCTTGCCAAATTACTCATCTGCCATCTGCCCCATCATCTGGCTCTCCTTGAGGTCTTGCTGTGAATCTGGATGCACTTTCTCAGATTAAGAGGGACAGGGTAAAGCTCCAAGCTGGTGAAATGCCAGTGGGAGCTAAGTATGTAAACATTAGCAAACATCTTTCTTCCCTAGATCACCATGCCTTCAACTATTCCCTTGTGTGTAATAAAACCAGCCTGATTGTAATACCTTAGCACCGCCAGCCCTTTGCCAGCCCTTGCAATTACAGTGGCCGAGAAGGGGACACTTTTCCTATTAGAAATATTTAAAGGAACTTAATAGAGGCTTGATGTTTGTGATATAGTCCTGTATTCACATATCAAGGCTCATTTCTTAAGCATTGATAAAGATATGCATTAAGAAATGGATGATACCCTGTCTCCTGCACTGGTTTCAGAATGAGCGTTCCTTTGTATTCTTTCCATCATCGAATGTTTACTTGGCTGACGGCTTGCAATAGGCATATTCTAGGATCAATCAAACTGCAAGAGTACTGGGACAATTTGAGAACTAGGAAGAATGAAACATGGTGCTAATGTCAATCTGACCTTCCTCTCCCCTGCAGGCATTCTCTAATGGAGGACTAAGCAAGGATGATGGGTGCGTTTGTGCAAAGGCATTAAGTTGCCCTTCTATAGGAAAATGCTCTGTCAGGACATGTGGCTTCATTGTCAGGATGGAGCTCTGTTTGATCCCAATTTGTGTCTTAGCCTGTGTGTCTGCAGTTGTATGTTAGCACAGTTGAAAATAAAAGCTTTAGCCCACTCCAATGGCTTGGGTCACTCATGGAAGCTTGCTTATTCAGGCTAAAATGCAGTCTAAGTAGGTAATACCCTGTCAAATCAAAAGAAAGTCCTACTGTTAGACATGAGGAGAAAGGTAGGGATGCATAGACATTTTTGTCTGAAGATATTTTCCTGTAGCTTCAGATGATTTACATGTAAGTATAACCTGAGATATCTTTCTAACAAAGTTTTGTGGCACATTTTAGGAGTGTTTTACCATTCTGGATGCGAAACAGAGCATTTACCTAATATTAACAGAGCATTTACCTTGTACTCAGATTACATAACAAAATACATGGTGTTATAATTTATTTTAGCTTAATTTATTTTATCACAATCTAAAAGTCTATTATTCTAGAAATGAGATTCTATTGCCTCTAAAACAAATTTAGATGACTAGTGGGTGATTATACTATAAACACAATCATGCTTCCAAGAGCTATAATAATAAATATCCAAATGTTAATTGCAATTGGCTGTTTGATCAGGAAATAGCCACCACTATGATGCTGTCATATATTCATTTGTTTTTATTCTATTTAGTTGACAAACATTAACTGGGCAAAAACAATATATGTAGCTAGGGACTGTGTGAAAGGAATAACTAATAAGTAAGAATTATGTCTCAAATCTACAACATGCTACATGTTTTGTAGTCATAAAAATAATAATAATAGTATACAAATTTAGTTAAGATCTATTAAATATAAATGATTGTTTTTCTGCCTTTGATTCCTGGCCATTGGACAAGAAACAAAATCAAAATGAAAAACCATCTTATCCACAAGAAAAGATAGAGAACATCTTTCTTCAGGTAAACATTAATTGTAAGAAGCACTTTTCTAAATGATGTTATTGGTCTACTCCATAGCATGTAGAATTGAAGAAATGTCACCACGTCTTGCAAAATCTTAGCAAGACTCCTGTGTATCTTTTTTAAATGCAGGAATCACTGTGTAAAAGGACAAGAATTGATTGAAGGGGTTGCGGATGTAGCTCACTGGTTAAGCTCTTGCCTAAAATCCATGGATTCAATTCCTGGCACCAAAATTACATAAATAAATTGGTATAATAGGATAGATGCATCCTGGTGGATGTGGGGAGGGGAGACGTGGCTCATGCCTGTAATCCTAGCTACTCAGAAGGCTGAGATCTGAGGCTAGTGTTTCAAAGCCAGCTAGGGCAGGAAAGTCCATGAGTGTCTTATCTACAATTAACCACCAGAAAACCAGAAGTGGAGCTGTGGCTCAAATGGTAGAGCACTCACCTTGACCTAAAGAGTTGAGGGACAGCGCTCAGGCCCAGAGTTCAGGCCCCATGACGGACAATAAAAAAAAAAATCTCCAAGACCTGATTTTTTTTTCAATCAGGTCCTTATTCTAAACTTTGTTTTGTTTTTGAATATTTCATTTCTTTCCTCTAATTCATATATCAGCTATTAGAGCTCTGGGGTATTTTAAGAACTTTCTCTTCTAATAGTACCTGCAACTTCTCTCACTTCACTTACATGAGAGCTAGTAAATGGATATTAGATACTATATGGAATTCTCTAAAAGTGGAATGTATTCCAAAAAGAATTTTCAATAGTCTTTGCACTTAAGCCTCTAATATACTGTTTCAGGTGCTTCATTAAGTTCCTGAAATTATTAAATATATATCTAAGACTATTTAGTAAGACAAATATTAAAAGCATATCATTTGATACAAACACATACATAGGTATATAGTTCTATCGAATAAGTTGGGTTTTTTTGTTGTTGGTTTTTTTGGGGTCCAGTCATGGGCCTGAATTCTGGGTCTGGGCACTGTCCCTCAGCTCTTCAGCTCAAGGCTAGCACTCTACCACTTGAGCCACAGTGCCACTTCTGGCTTTTTTCTTTTTGCTTATGTGGTTTTGAGGAATCGAACCCAGGACCTCATGCATGCAAGGCAAGCTCTACCACTGAGCCATCTTCCCAGCCCCTCGAATAAGTTTTAAAAGCAGAGAATAACTTTTTACCTCATTTTCTTTTCTGTGATGGTTCTGGGGCCTGAACTCAGAACCTGAGTGGGTATGCTGTCCCTGCGCTTTGTGGCTCCAGGGATATCACTCTACCATTGAGCTATAACTCCACTTCTGGCTTTTTCATGGTTAATTAGAGATGAGTCTCTTAGAATTTTCTGGCCAGGATGGGTTTGAACAGAGATCCTCAGATATCAGTCTCTTGAATACCTAGAATTATAGGTATGAGCCACAAGCACCTGGCTTTGACTTTCTATCTTTATATGAGACATAGATAATAACAAGGAAAATATTATAAATTCTAAGTAAGTAATTTACTCCTTGTCTTATTATTCTAATTTAATGTCATTCTTTGAGAGCCTTTGAAAAGAAATGTATTTTTCTATACAAAACTAGTTATTTATATAATTGCAGTTGGCAAGGTTCATATGTACTAAAATAAATTCTTGAAGGTAAATAAAAATTTTAAACAAAATCACATGTTGTTTACAGAGATACAGGTGAGAATGGAAACCAGGCACTATTTTTAATCCTGTCATTTCACAAATCTGATCAATTTTTTAAATTTGAAGCATGCCTTGTCTGAACATGACTCATTTTCAATTCCTGGAAAATACATATTTCATGATATAAAAATATTATGTGTTTCATGATAAATTATACAAACAAGTATGTTTTTATTATAGAATTCAGGTTTCTTCTGACAGTTTCAGCTAGGATAGCAAACATTCTTGGCAAATGCTCATACTTTAGATGTATTTATTATTAGATTGTAATTTTTATGATAATATGAAGCAAATAAAAGCCATCAAATCTACTATGTGTGTGTGTGTGTGTGTGTGTGTGTGTGTGTGTGTGTGTGCGCGCGCTGGTTTTCTTGAACTCGGGGCCTGGGTACTGTCCCTGAGCTTTTCTGCTAAACCTAGTGCTCTACCACTTAAGCCACAGCTCCACTTTCACTTTTTGCTGATTAATTGGAGATACAAGTCTCAAGGACTTTCTGTCTAAGCTAGCTTTGAATCATAATTCTCAGATCTCACCATCCTGAGTAGCTAGGATTAAAGGCTGGCTTGTAAAAGGTACTCTTAAATATAGTAATTTCTTTTTACTAAACATGATGGTGTAAGCCTGTAATTTCAGCACTCAGATGGTAAAAGCAGCTGATACTCAACTGGACTCTAGCCTCAACTACATGGGAAGATACTATATCAAACCAACCAACCAACAACAACAACAGCAAAATAACAACAACAATAACAAAATCAAGCAAGAGGAAGAAATAGCAACATATCTAGAAAGCACTTAGAATGTCTGACACCAATATATGGGTGAAAAGGACTATTAATGGTTACCACACACCTTACTACTTTAAAGTCATAGAAGTAGTTAAAATATATAATCATAAGAGAAAAGTTATTGATAAATAGGACTCAATATTATGTAACTTTACACTTCAATAAGAATAAAAAAGAACATAAGATACATAGGCACTAAAATATTAATATAAATACATGCTTTATTTGGGTTCAAAATAATATATTTTAGTCAAGTAACAGTGCCAGTAAGGCAGATAAAATCTTTGTATGTTGAAAAGTACAGAGCTGAACTGTCATGGTCATGAATATCCTAGAAATTCATAGTGGATGCTGCATACTTCGAAAAACTTAAATAGGGATAGAGGTTGACCCATTGCAACAATGAGATGTACAAGATGGGGGGGCATGTCATTGTGGAGGTGGGAGGGAAGGGATAGTGGGGGAGAAAACAAAGGAGGAGGCTACAATGCTTGATAAGAAATGTACTCATTATCTTGCTCATGTAACTGTAACCCCTCTGTACAGTGTTTTCACAATAAAAACTTATTTAAAAATAAAATAAATGTAAAGACAGTCAAGTTTTTATAATAATCTATTTTAGAGCAAAAGTATTTAGAAAAGCTGCTATTAAGCTCAAACTTTCAGATCAACTCTTTCTCCCCATTCATTTTAAAATGAGAAAGGATTTTCTGAGAGGTTTATCCTCTTCTTCCCTCCAATTTCCTTCAGCCTCCAATCTCAGCTTCATCGGAGGCACCGTAGTGCTCTAGTAAATATTGCAGCAGCTTTGCATCCCATGACTGTCTTCCTCCTTTCTTCCTTACATTCTGTCCATATCAGAAGCATCATTCAATTCTTTTTTTTTTTTTTTTTTTTTTTTGTCGGTTGTGGGACTTGAACTCTGGGCTTGGGCGCTGTCCCTCAGCTGTTCAGCTCAAGGCGAGCGCTCTACCGCTTGAGCCACAGCACCACTTCCGGTTTTCTAGCCGGGGGGGGGGGGGGATGGGTTATTAGAGATAAGAGTTTCACGGACTTTCCTTCCCGGGCTGGCTTTGAACCGGGATCCTCAGATCTCAGCCTCCTGAGTAGCTAGGATTACAGGCGTGAGCTACCAGCGCCCGGCTTCATTCAATTCTTAACTCAGATCATTTTGCTCCCTCTGCTCAGCTTTCCCCAATGAGTTCTCACACTGATCAGCAGAAATTAGAATCACACAATCTGAAACTTTGCCTCTCTTCTGATGTCATCTCATTCTAGCTAACGTACTTAGTTCCTATATAATACAAATATTATTTGACACATACATTGTCAGAACCACAAAGATCCTGAGGGATCAAGTGTAATTTATACATATGTAAGATGGCAGTATGTAAGATAAGACACAATGCTCAAAAAACTTCAAAAGGCTGGTCAGGGGACAAAAATAGGGTGAGATTTATGCCATATTTTCATGGCACCGTGCCTCAGGTTCCACTGAAGCTGTTCATAAAATTGTCCAGTATTATGGAAAGGAATCCCTAGCATAATGCTCTGCTGCCAGCAGGAAAACTATATTTTGAAACTTGGCATGAGTACTTAAGAACATTTGGCTAAACAGCACTAGTCACTTATGTCATTAGAAAATAGATCTTTAGTAACATCTTAATTTTTTTCTAGTCTGGTTCAATGACATTAAGTGTAGCTTCATTCAAAGTCAAGTCTATTCTTTAAGAGTTGTTTGGTTCCTTTTATTTTTTTAACAAAAGTAGGTGTCATATTCTTACCAACATTGCATGATAAATATTATTCTCAACATTGTTTGAAAGAATTATGAATTTCAAAACATATTTTAGTGCACTGTCTTTCTCAAGTACCTCAGGATGTTCATTTTGAAAACAATCTTTTTAAAAATAGAAACAATTACCTTGTAATTTAAGTATTTTATAAATTCAGGTTTAAAACATCATGTTTGTTTAAATATATTCAAACCTGCACCTAACAATTGCAGGACAATTTAGTAACAATGGGTTAAAATATTAACTTATTATGGCTATTATTTTATTTAATAATGTGTAAAGTGGTGTATGATTAACAAAGCAGTTTTACTAATTATTAACTTCTTTGATTTTAAATTATTTAGGAGAGAGGTCTTTGTGTTATCATTAAATTAATTGCTAGGAATTTTGTCTTTGAGTTCCTGGAGAGAAAGAATCTCAAAGAGATGCTTTGAATTTTTAAGAGGTAGACACAAGGTGATAAAAATATCCACAAATGCTAGATTACTTTACATTGGTATTATTCACGACTTCCAGGAAAGGGGTAGGAGAAATGGGTTAAATAAAAATAGAAAAATGAAATTTCTGTGCATTCATAGAAATATGAGAGTGTAAACTAAGATCTTTAACTGATTTCAACTGTTATACAAATAAAAATTAATTAGAAATAGGAAAGATAATCAGAAGTAGAGAAGGATTTGAAGCCATTGAAACACTTGTTGATCTAGTGGCAGGCTCAGAGAATTCTGAAAGATGCATACCAGTGATTTTTATTTCAAAGTTATGATTCCCAATTGTACCCCTATGGCCCTGTTCTTTAGAAATCATATAAAATATTACTATCTTTCCATTACCTATTGAATCAGATCCTGAACATATATTTGGTATGCATGACTTACTATAAATTGATATTCCCCTGATATTATTAAACCAATGTAAGTATTTTTTTGGTGGGAGTGTAAACTTGTTCAACTACTCTAGAAAGCAATACAGAGGTTCCGCAAAAGACTACACATAGAGCTCCACTATGACCCAGAAATCCCACTTCTGGGCATTTGCCAAAATGACCACAAACAAGGACATACTAAAACTATCAACACAACTATGTTTATCGCAGCATTATTTATCATAGGCCCCTCAGTTGATGAATGGATTAAAAAAATGTGAGATAAACACACACACACACACACACACACACACACACACACACACACACACACACACACACACACACAATGGAATTCTATGCTTCCATCAGAAAAGACTTCCATTTGAAAAGACTTGGAAAAAATCATATTAAGTGAAGTAAGCCAGATGCAAAGAATCATGGGTCCCATGGTTTCCCTTATTTGCATTAATTAGTATATGTCTAGGATTATCTTAGCAGATGAGTAGAATAGCTCACTAGCCATGTACATATGACCATATAAAATGATGCTAAGGGAAATGAATTCCAAGACATGGACACAAGAGGTTTTTC
Source organism: Dipodomys merriami (assembly GCF_024711535.1). NCBI lineage: Eukaryota > Metazoa > Chordata > Mammalia > Rodentia > Heteromyidae > Dipodomys > Dipodomys merriami. Next base: position 22,468,612 of record NW_027202270.1, on the reverse strand, counting down.
TTTTGTTGTTGTTGTTGTTGTTAATGTACTATGTGATTTTTGGTTTCTTTTGTATGTTCTTCCCCCTATGGTATGTCCTCTGTTGTTACTGTATTTGATTTTGGTATTGTATATACATTTATTGAAATTAGGAAAGGGAAAGGGAACAACTGAATGGTGAGACAGAACAGGAGAACCAATGCAACAGCGATATACACAAGACAATATGTTGGAAATGATCTGTACAACTTTGGGGGGGTGGAAGGTTGAGGGGGAGGGAAAGTAGGAGAAAATTGAGGGAAGGGGTAATAGTTTGGCAAGAACTGTACTCATTACCTTACTTATGTAACTGAAACCCCTCTGTACATCACCTTGACAATAAAAAAGAAAAAAATTGAAAATTATCAAAAGATGGTTTACTTGCTACCCATCATTCAACAGTCACAATCATACATTTTATTTTTAAATATTCACTGGACTAGCCTCACTCTAAAATGTTTTGGGGAAAATGTCATATATTATCTCCAATACCTGCCTTAAAATTTGCTTATTTCAGAAATGATCTAGGAAATTTATTCAATTTACACTTCTTGAAATGCAAATATAAAACATGTCATGTGTCATTATTTTGTTCATATTTTCCACTCTATGGAACTTCATCCTCTTCTAGATAAGTAGTTAGTAATGGAGACATAAGGTTCTGTCTTCTATTATTTCTGGTTTTGTATAAATGACATGGATAGTAGTAAAAGCATGGCCAAGCTTTCTACATTTATGCCTTGAAAACTTATTATGATCTAAGCAGTGCAAGGAATAATAACAACATAAACAAAATAACATGACGTAAGGCACCAGACATAAGACATCTGAAATCTAGTATAGTTTCCTAGGTTTTAGTCTTAGAATGTATCTAATTACTTAATAGCTGATGTGTCATATTCATAAGCTGGCATTTTAAAAGGGAAAAACACGGTTTTACAAACAATTGAATGTTTCTTCTATGGATTTTTAGGAATTTTAGAAATTCAGTTTTTCATTAGCATATGTTAAGTCCTTTGGAGTTCTTCTAAATATTACAGATCTGAGTGTATAACTATCTTTCTATTGCCTGTGTATATTGTTTACTAATTGCAGTTAAGGTGAATAAAATGTTGACTTGGAATGTTAGGTCCTCGTAAAAGTTTTAAGGTTTTTCTCAAGCTACAGTCCTCTGACTCATCAAGCTCAGATGGTAATTTTTTCCTGACATTGCTAGACTAGTACTTTTATAACTACTCTTCATTCATCTGCTCTCAAATGCTCTTTCTACCTCATGATTATACCATCATATTCTTCTGTGAGTGGTATTTTGGTTCCGATTGTTATAAATTTCAGGGTTGCCTAGTATAAAATTAACCAGAAGCCAAAGTGTTTTCCCATGCCATCCTAGAATTACCCTGTTACAAAGTGAAGACTATTGTTTTAAAAATGGCATTGAAACCTTTTCTACACGTTGTTCTACAGACTTCTTTGGATAAAAGAATAGCAGAGATAACAGTTCTGTTGTCAAGTTAACTGTAGAGTTATCTTGCTACCTATGGCATCCTACACCTGAAGCTCACCAGCCAGTGAACATCCTTCCTGGCTTCTAGCCACCCCTGCACCAGGTTCAGGTTACCAGCATACAGAAAGGAAAAGCTATGGAAGTTCCCTTTTTGTTCTTTTTTCTTATTTCTTCATTTTATCCATGTTTAGAGCTCTGACTTCTACCTCTGCTCTATACACTCATATTTTGAAATTGCTCCTTTTCTTGTCATGGCTCTGGAACATCTTGGTTGATCTGACTTCTCAATCCATAGACCATAGAACTTGGTTCCAAGCTATATATAAATCCCACACCCTTTTGTGGCCCAAGGGCACAAGTGTGGGTTATTTCTGCCTTTCTCATAATAGATGTTTGAAGAAAGCCTGTGCATTCATTGTCCTGGCATCTTGACAGTATTTCTTGAGTGATATTGCTGTGGCCAAATATCTTCAGCTTTTAGCCCAACATTTAGCTGAAGTAAGCAATTAATTACCCAGTGTGCCAGTTAGGTTGTTTTTTTTTTTTTTAGAAGGAGCTTCTTAATTACACTAATGCCTAGTATATCTCCATTGTGCATGGACACAGACTGAGAACTGCCTGGATGGATTTTATTCTTTTCTCTGCCTCCTGTTGATGTCACTCCATTTTCAACTTCAACATTAAGTAAATGGTCAAATACATGAGGGCCAAACACTGTTGACAATACAACCGTGGAAGCATATGGTGCCAAGTTAGAAGAAAAACAATTCCTGGCTAACTAAGTATGCACTTTGCTCAGAAATACGCATGGTTCTTTCTCTTTCTTCACTGAAAAGTCAGCACACTTGAGGTCCAAGTGTTGCATGGAGATTTTAACTTGCATATTTCCTTGGGTTGAAGCAGGGACATTCCATAGCCCTTCCAGCAGCTCCTCTGGGACTCCTACATTATTAATCTCTGGATATCTAGAGGGGCCTTTTTTTGTTTTGTTTTGTTTTTGTTTCTTGTTTTTGAAGAAGCATTTACTCTAGTTAATGTTTTTTAATTAACAGTGCACAAACACCAATTCAGAGTGTGCAGTGAAGTCTGTGAATATCCTTGATTTGTTTTCTCAATAGACTTGGAAATGCTGGAGCAGAATCGTGCCAGACTTTCCTCCCTACTCCACTTATCCTGCAAAACCTGAGGCTGTGTCTGTTCAAGAAGACGTTGGTTAAATGGAATAGATAGAGAAAAGATAGAAGAAAGGAACATTTAGAAAAAAAATATTAGTTGGTATAGAAAAGAAAGATTTTTTACTGCTTATAAACTTCCAAAACAAGATGTCCATATAATCATGAAATAACTGAAATATATGAAGACATAAACTAGAGTCATTAAAGGGTTAGGTAAAGGAATCTCTAAGATTACTACAAAAATCTCAATTTCCATATTCGGAATCACCTAGTGACCACTCAGTAATGGAACATCAAATGGGGACAATTAAAAGCTTAATGCATAGAATAGAAAACTCAAAGATTGTGATGTCAGATAAAAATGACGTACCTACAAACTACTCTCTATCACAGTATAGAACTCTAAAATTCCCTTTGAAAATAAATATAACTGAAGCAAAATAAAATGAATCGAGCGTGTATACACTGAAAACTACCCTCTAGGGTGCAAGAATAAAACCAAAACTACTAATAAAGAAGTTCTTCTGTTAGCTTGAGAAACATCATAAAGTTCTGTCTTGTCATCTTGTCTCATAGCTCTCACTAGGACCCCAGATAGAAGCTCTGCTTTCTAATATCAATGACAAAAAAACTGTCTTCACGTTTGTAAGTATGGAGGTAAAATCCTTAATCACGTCAAACCTGTTGTCTCATACAATTTCCCTTCCTCTTTTCAGGTGTGAAAACATGGCAAATAATGGTTAAAATATTAGAAAAAATAGCTATACACCATTTTTTAACTGAATTACAAACAGTAATTTCTTTTCAGAGAATGTGTTGGAATTTGCATTAATGAATTGTGCATGCTAATGAACTAGTTTCCATTTTATTACTCCAAGAATCACTAGGGGGCAGCATTCTTTTGACCTAAGGATACTGAAAACTTAGAATAGTATAATGGGAGACTATTCTGCACCCCAAGTATTGGCATACACAGCTTTATCATATTTTTCCTAAAAAGGCTAAAAACTTGCTGGATTTATGAACTTATATCTGCGAAGAAGAATCTACATGTTAGTATAAACCATTCACACCCTAACAGTGCATAGGCAAGGGAGAGCATCAATACTTGGTTTATGTATAATTCTGGTGAAGTATAATCATGAAGAAGTTATAGACTGCATTACAATTTGAAGTTGAAAGTGACAGAAAAGTACATCAATTGCCATCATTTTTCATTAGTATATAGAGAAGGAACATAAGATATGCATTTTCCAAAAATAGGGATAAAGCAAAGTGGTAGGTAGAGAGAGAAAGAATAGCACAATTCAAGATGAATAATTCTAGTTATTCAGGGGGTTAGTTCAAAGCCAGGATATGCTTTGAAATTTTTATATTAAATAAACCAGCAAAAAGCTGTGGCTCAAGTGGTATAAGTAAGGTATAAGTCTTGATTAAAGAGCCAAACGAGTCCTCAGGCCTTGAGTTCAAGCCCCAGCACTAGCACAAAGAAAAAAAAGAAAGGTACTTGATCCTTAAATATAAAGTTCAGTAACTTGTTACCATCATATAAATGATATATAAAAAGGGAAATTTATTGTAAATTTATCTTCTTAGGCTGTGGCTGTTATTAAAATAATTGTTGCCTGGAATGTCGTCTCTTTTGTTTTTTTTTTCCTGGTACAGAGCCTTGAATCAAGGGCCTGCCATGATATTTTTTTTCTCAAGAAGGCACTCTACCACACAAGCCATAGCTCCTCTTCCAACATTTTGGAGGTTTATAGGGGATAAAAGTCTCACAGACTGTTTTGCCCAGTCTGGTTTTGAAACCATGATCCTCAGATCTTATCCTCCTGTGTAGCTAGGATTATAGATGTGAACCATCCATCCTCTGCTTGGAGAGTCATTTTTAAAACTCCCCATACATGGGCATAGAACTTTTAAGCCATTCTTCTCATTATCTAAGTTACCTTTATTAAAAAAATAATTATTCCTTATATATCCATTATACATATAAAGTTGTGTTACACAAAATTAAACAAGTTATAAACTCCAATAGTATTGCAACAGGTCTACAATATTTCTAAACAGAATGAAGTATGTTGTTAACTTACAGGAATGTAGAAATAGGAACAACAGCACTTTAAAATATGCAATTGGAAATGTTTGAAACACATCTGTCATCTCTCAAAGAAACAGAGTTGTCACATTTAAAAAAATCAAACACATACACACCTTCCCATCCACTCTACTTTTTCATTAAGTTCTAAAATACCTTTCCTCTGTCTCCTCTCAACTGAACATATTCACTCATTTGAATGTTGCTCATCACTTGTTTCAGTACAAGGCAAATCCTAGGCACTAGGAACCAAAAATAAAAATAAAAACAAAGACTGTCAGCCCCTCAGTGCAAGGACTCTGCTGACATGCTCAGAAACGCTTAAATTCAGTAGCAAAAGAAACATTAGGCAGGCAGATGGCACTCATCAAATATTTGTTCACATACAAAAGATTAAAATTTCTCCAGCAATGGAGGAGGGCATCTCCAACATGCGATTCCCATTATATTAGTTTCCTAGGGCTGCCCTTATACAGTACCACACACTGGATATTAGTGCACAAGAAACACCAGCTCACGGTTCTGCAGGTAAAAGTTCAAAAATCAGGATGTTGGCAAAGAGAGGCTCTTTTAGAAGCCTCTTGGAGAAGATCAAGTCTTGCTTCTTGAAGCTTCTGATAGCACCAAGAATTCCTCTGCTTGTGACAATCCTTCTCCTCCTCCCCTTCCGTTTCCCCTCAGCCTCCTCTTCCTCCTCCTTTTCCTCATCCTCTTCTTTTGTGCCAGTGCTAGGACTTGAACTCAAGGCTTGGAAGGTATCTATTAGCATTTTCACTCAAGTCTAGTACTCTGTCATTGAACAGAGTACCCTTTCTGGCTTTCAGTAAGAAAATGTCTCACGGACTTTTCTGTCTGCGCTGGCTTCAAACCCTAATCCTCAGATCTCAACCTCCTGAGTAGCTAGGATTACAGGTATGAGGCTGCAGTGCCAGTTTACAACTCCAATTTCCATTACTATAGGTTACCTGGCATTCCCCATGTGGCTCTTTCTTCCATGACTGCCTTGATAGACTGACTACTCATATTTCATTAGGAGTACTTAACATCTTAAGTACTTAACTCATTATGTTTACCAGCTATGCCCAAATATGATCATGTTATGCAGAGTAAAAGGTTAGGGTTCAAAGCACCTTTATTTTTAATGGGCAATAGAATTCAACCCATAATAGCTAGTAACAGCAATTTTCTCCCCTTGTATACTTCCTCTTTTCTTTTCCATCCTTCCTTGTCTGTCTTCTTTCCCCTGGGGTAAATCATTTTGAGAGTAATCTCTGGCTGGACAGCCAAGGTGCTGTGGAACAGAGCTTCTGGCTTTGTCTTTCTGAGATTTTTCTCATACTTTGTCAGATCTGCTTGTATGTGATTTGGTTATGGCAAGAAAAAAAATCATACAAATTGCCATCATTTATAAGAACTGCTTTTGTTCATGCCTAATTATCATGCAGTAGAATAACAATTATGCATATCATTAAATTCATGTGAGATAATCTTCAGTGTAAGTTTTATTTGATGATGGTATTAAACTCTGTTCATGCTTGCGTGGCCTTCATAGCAGGTTTCTCTGGTTGCTCAGGTAAAGTGTCTCTACTGCTTAAAAATCATGAAAGAAATACTGGCCAGATCATTGTCAGCACATGATATTGATTCTATAACTTGGCAGCCGCTTGGTGAAAGGCTAGTGCAATCAAGTCTGGATTGAATATAGTCAATATTTCTTCCCTCACATATTCTTATTCGATATATTAATGCTCTCTAATCTGTGTGGTATCCTAGCTGAGATGATACATAGGATGAGCATACAAAGCACATGGTATCATAGCTTTAAAAAATGTATTCTTGGGCTGGGAAGTAGCTTAGTGGCAAAGCACTTGCCCACAAGTGCAATGTTCCCGGTTCAATCCCTAGTAGCAAAAAATGTATTTGATTTTCTTGATTAATGTTTCTAACTATACAATTAATATATATAGGTATTGCTGGCATATAATAATATATAACTGCTCTGTTTCCTTCTTTTGTACTTTCTGAGCTACTCCCTTTCTTTCTTTCTTTCTTTCTTTCTTTCTTTCTTTCTTTCTTTCTTTCTTTCTTTCTTTTTTCTTTCTTTCTTTCTTTCTTTCTTCCTTCCTTTCTTCATTCCTTCCTTCCTTCCTTCCATCCATCTGTCTGCCTTCCTTCCTTCCTTCCTTCCTTCCTTCCTTCCTTCCTTCCTTCCTTCCTTTCTTTCTTTCTTTCTTTCTTTCTTTCTTTCTTTCTTTCTTTCTTTCTTTCTTTCTTTCTTTCTTTCTTTCTTTCTATGTGTGTGTGTGTGTGTGTGTGTGTGTGTGTGGCTGGGTGGGTGGGTGGGTAGGTATCTGTGTATGTATGGTTCTGGGGTTTGAACTCAGGACCTTGAACTTATGAGGCAGGTTAGATAAGTACTCTATCAGTTTAGCCTTATCCCTATTGTTTTTTGCTTTAGTTATTTTTCAGAGAGGATCTAGTGATTTTGCTCTGCTCCATAATCCTTGTCTTTATGCTTCCCACATAGCTGGGATGACTGACATGTACTGTAAAACCAACTTCTTTTTACTTGTTTTTTTTAAAGAACTTTATTTTTCTATTATTATTATTATTATTATTATTATTATTATTATTATTATTATTATTATTATTATTTTGTCGGTAGTGGGGCTTGAACTCTGTGCTTGGGCACTATCCCTGAGCTCTTCAGCTCAAGGCACGTGCTTTACCACTAGAGCCACAGCGCTACTTCCAAGATGTAGTCCAGGCTGGTCTAGATCTCATGATACTCCTGCTTCATCCTCCTCATTGACTAACAGCATGGGCCACCACGGTTGGCCCAACTTTTTACTTGTTGAGATAGTTTCACATACTTTTGGTCAGGCTGATATGAAACCATGATCTTCACAAAAGTATCAACATAATAACAAGAAAGGAGACAAGGTCTCTCTCTCTCTCTCTCTCTCTCTCTCTCCTCTCTCTCTCTCTCTCTCTCTCTCTCTCTCTCTCTCTCTCTCTCTCTCTCTCTCTCTCTCTCTCTCTCTCTCTCTCTCTTCTCTCTCACCCAAGATAAGCTTGAAATTTCAAACTCACAATCCTCGTGTCCTTCTCTGCTGAGTTATATGTCTAGAATACTGTTACTAATTCTTAAAGCAATAGTGTGGTATGTGATATCAGCAAGCAACATCAGTATAATTACCTCACAGAGCCACAAGGGTCATGTCCTGTTTATATACCACCTCCTATGATTCTTCCAGGAATACATTTGGGTGGACTTCTTGGTACTAGTACCTTGTCCTCTCACTTGGTTATTTAGCTACTAGCTCGCACTCTGCTATTTGAACTCTGTCTCTGCACCCAGCATTTTGTTGATTATGTGGTGATAAAAGTCTCTGGGATTTGTGTATCTGGACTGAATCCTAACCAAGATTCTCAGCATCCTGAGTAGCTTGGATAATAAGTGTGAGCCATTGGTACCCACCTAGGTAGATACTTTTTAATTGTAAAAATAAGAAAATACATTTTATAAAATTTAGAGATTATAAAATACAAATAAGAATGATCAATAATTACAGAATGAATAAATAGCTTAATTTTCATAGGCAGATTAGTGTTACTAATCCTAAATCCAGGCCTTATTCTTGGCCATATTTATCTGAATAGATATTCTATTTTATAAAGCATTAGTTAAAGTAATTTTAAGTTAATAGATCATAAAGTTATAGAATTCTCCACTTTTAAATAAAATGAACTTAAAATAATAACTCCTAAGGTTCTGTCAATTTAACATTTATGGCCTCATTCTAGTTATTTACATTTTATTGGGTGCAAAATGCATTGCATTAAAGTGAATCAATAAGAATACCTTGTATAATCACTGTTCTGTAAAAACAAAACAATCCTAATGAAGTAGCTATAAATATATAGTGCCTGATATATCCTAGGCCTCAAATATATGATGAGTCAGCTTTATAAAATATATAATTGTCTACTGTACTCATTTATTTTCTTCCTAATTCTGGAAATTTCCTCTTACCCTTATTTGCAAATGACTTTTTGCCTGCTATTTAAATATTTACCTACAAAACTCAACCTTCTCCTATCCAATATTTCCTTCCTGTACAATTTTATCTGCTTTCTATATACTGATGATGTACTTTCTTTTTTCTTTTCTTTTTTTTTTTTTTTTGGGTCCGGTCGTGGGGCCTGAACTCTGGGCCTGGGCACTGTCCCTCAGCTCTTTATCTCAAGGCTAGCGCTCTACCACTTGAGCCACAGTGCCACTTCCAGCATTTTTCTTTTTGCTTATGTGGTGCTGAGGAATCGAACCCAGGGCCTTATGCAGGCAAGGCAAGCACTCTACCATTGAGCCACCTTCCCAGCCCTTGATGATGTACTTTCTATAACCTGTATCATTGTGTGTGTGTGTGTGTGTGTGTGTGTGTGTGTAGTACTGCATTATGAACTGAAGGCCTTGCTTCTGCTAGGCAGATTCTTTTCTACATAAGCCATGTCCCCAGCCTCCCATGTTTTTGCTTTAGTTATTTTTCAGATTTTCCTTATAGTCAGTCATAGGCCTTCAACCTTTTATCTATGCCTCCAAGGTACCTACAATGACAGGTATACCACCATGGTTGGTTTCTTGACTAACATAAGGTCTTGATAACTCTTTTCTGAGACTAGCTTTGAGCCACAGTTTTCCTATCATTATCTCCTGAGCATCCAGGATTACAGGTATGAGCCACCCCACTCTTATTTGTCTATACTATTCTCTCTGAACTTTTTCCAATTACTCTAACTTCCTATGACACATCACTACACATCTCTGTTCAGAAATCAAAAGGCCCTTCAAATCCCAACATGTTCAAAACTCAACTTTTCCTTTCCTTTCCTTGTTCGTGAATGAACACTAATAGCTCCAGGTGACTCAAGACAGAAAATGAGTTATTTTCACTCTGCCCACTTTCACTTCAGAGAAAATTCATTAAGTCACTTTGATATCATATCCAAAAAAGCTTTAGAACTTCTTTTCTCTGCGATCCACTGTCACTACCCTAGTCTACAGCTATCATCTTTTGTTGTGATTGTTGTAACATCCATTTAAACAGGACTCACTCAAATCATTCCACATGCAGCCAAGTGATTGTCTTAGAAACACAAATCTGATCATAGAGTGTCCCCAACATAATATCTGTTAATGATAAAGAAAGTCCTAAAAAAGTTTGCAGCCTGACCACTTAGTATCCGTACTATCCAGTCCAACTTTGTCCAATTAGAACTGTTCATTCCAACCATTCCAAGTCTCTTTCCATCTCACTTTATAGACTTTACCCCAATTCTTCTTCTGCAAGTGTGTGTTAACTTTGATGGTTTTAGTGCCAAACTAACTTCTTTCTCACCATTAGCACTTAGCTAGTAACCAAAGTATTTCCCCAAAGCAAAACCTATTGTTCATAGTCTCTGAGTTCCATGAAGCATAGTAAATACCATGGTCTGATTATTTATTCACACAAAAATACTATCATTAAATAGTTTAACTACAATGGAGCAAATGCTTTCTGTTGTCCACATCATTATATACATGATTTGAATACATCAGTGTGTGCCTAATTATATGTGTATGTGGCTACAGGTATAGATGTATTCACACGCAGGGTTACCTGGCAAGTTAGAGTTTGTAGAAGGCAGTATAAGGTGTGAAAAAAATATTGATTTGAAAGAAGAGATACAGGATGATGTGTCCCAACACATTCCACCACTGTGAAAATGAATCAGACACCAGCTGATTCAGGTGGTGAAGGAAAGGGCAAACTTTGCAATAGACTAAAGAAAACAACAAAAACAAAAAACAAAGAAATCTTTTTTATTGGAATGTATCAGATAATCAAATCTCTGTCTAACATCAGATAGATCCTTTTTTATTTTCCCCCTAAACTAACAAAGCTTTTAAATGGTTAGTTTGTAACCCTAGAACATCTTAACATATACTCTACTCAGTACCTTCTTTTTAGATCTAATGATAGGAAATGGATAGTTATCCAAAAAGTTTTTTCTTGTTTCAAGTCACTTGAAAGTACACTGCCAAAAATAATAATAAAATAATTATTTTAATAATAACTGAACAATAAAATATTTGCAGATTTGAACATTCTAATGTAGCTCTTTTGCTTCATGTTCTTGTATCCAAAGCCAAGTGTAGAACAAAAATATTTTCTGTAGTTCTTAAACTCACTGCATCTGATCTTGAGAGTTTTTACAGTCTCACTCGGCAGTTTGACAAATATTCTGCACTTCGCACCCCTATTTTTCCCTATTCCTCTTTTCCTAATAAATTAGCTTTTATGGATTAGTGGTTTTTGTTTTTGTTTTTGATTGGTCATGGGGCTTGAACTCTGGGCTTGGGCAGTGTCCCTGTGCTCTTCAGCTCAAGGCAAGCACTCTACCACTTGAGCCACAGGGCCATTTCTGGTTTTCTAGTGGTTTATTGGAGATAAGAGTCTCTGGGACTTTCCTGCCGGGGCTGGCTTTGAACCTCGAGTCTCAGATCTCAGCCTCCTGAGTAGCTAGGATTACAGAGGTAAGCCACCAGCGCCTGGCTGGATTACAGTTTTTTGTTCCCCATTATTTCCTCCCTTTCCATGAAGGACCCATGTCGTTTGCACATGATTTTACACTCCCTTATCCTAAAGGTAGCATATGTTATGTTAGCAAATGATATGTTATTGAATTTGTGCTTTTGTTTCTATATGGAAGTGAAAAACATAGTTCTCAGCATAGGTGACAGGAAGTGTCACATGGTCCATTGTCTCCATCTATCATTATTACCTTTCAGATGGGAATAAGTCCCAGTAAGGATGAGAGATACCAGCAAAGACTTACAACTTGCAACTACTAAGTCCAGACTAGATCATTCCTTATCCAGAGACATGATTGACAATTAAAGTCATGGTTTTAAGCCAGGGAGATTTGTACTTATATGTTACACAGTGTTGCAATGGACAACATTAAGGGACAAAGGAGCCTAGTGATCATCTTAAGCTCATGTCTGTTCTAAAGATCAGTCTGAAAACCAGATGTGGTACATAGGTGGCTCACACTTGTAATCCTAGCTATGCAGGAGGCTGGAACCTGAGGCTGAGATCTGAGAATTGCAGTTTGAGGCCAACCAAGACAGGAAAGTCCACGAGAAACTTAACTCTAATTAACCAAAAAAAAGCAAGAAATTGAGTCCCCCCCCTCTCTCTCCCTCTCTCTTAATCTCTACCTCTCTACCACCCTGGCGCTCTCTTTCTCTTTCTCTCTCACACATACATACATACACACAAAATCAATCTGATATTTATAAAAGTGAATATTGACAAAAAATTTCAATTTTGTTACTCTTCAGGATTCTCCACATTGTAAGCACCTTTGGCTATATTACCAAAGGTCTTACCCAAAAGCCTGCTTCTTAAAGTAAGAACAAAGGATTACCAACAAAATCAAAGGCTTCTTCTCCTTTAAGCTTATCAAGTGCATTACTAGTTGCTTACTTCATGGCTACTTTCTGATATTAAATAGAGTGCATGTTCCTAGAAAGACAGAATCTACAGAGAAGTAGGATATTTAAACAGATTCTAAAATGAAGTAGAATCCTATAGATAAATGCATTGTGCTAAACCAATATAATGTATTATAGGTTCTTTATTATTCCTTTTTAAATTCTGCTATTATAATTTGTATACATGAATATGATACATAGAACCTAGAAACTGCTTTCCCACAATATGTTATTGTGTGGCACATCTTAGTTTGTGGAGCATCATTGCTGTTGTTGTTGCATCTTTCTTCTGCAGGAGAGGGAAGACAGACATCAGTCTGTATGTGGAACTTACAAAGAAAATCAAAGTCAGAATGATTGAAAGTAGTAGCAATGGGTCACATTTGTTTAGCTCTCATAGGTGCCCAGCTCTTTGATGAATACTTTATCCAAACTATTCCACTTAAGTCATCACAACCAAGAGGAGAAAAGACTATCTCTTCAGATTTCATGTAGGGAAACTGAGTTCAAATCAGAAGTTTAGGGCCCCCTACTAGGGAGACAGAGGTTGCCTTATTCATAGATTTACATATACTTATCCAGTAAGTAGTTAATAAAGCTTTAGAGCATGAAATGCAGAAAGGTCCTACATTCCGATTCTGTTTCCAGTACTAGAGTTTGAACACTCATACTGAGTAGGCAGATACTACTGCTGCATTTACAACTGCACTCATTTTTGTTATGGTTATTTTTGAGGTAGTATCTTAATTTTTGTCTCAAATGGCTGAGACCATGCTTCTCCTATTTATATATCCTGTAATATAGGATCATAGTCTTATTTTTCATTGCCCCAACTTCTTTTTCTATTGAAATGGAGTCTCATGAACATTGTTCCTGGCCAAACTCAGGTTCTTTTGGGGGGGGGGGGGCTGAGGGGAAGGAACAGTTGTAGGCCTTGAAGTCAGGTCCTAGGTACTCTCCCTGAGCTTTTCTGCTCAAGACAAGTGCTCTCCCACTTTGAGCCACAACTTCACTTTTTTGTGTGTGGCTAATTGGAGATAACGCTCTCACAGATTTTACTGCCTGGGCTGAACCATTGTCTTCACTCAGCCTCCTGAGTAGCGAGGATGACAGGTGTGAGCCACCAGCACCTTGGTCAAACTCAGATTCTCAGTAACAAAATTCTACTAAAAAGGGGAGCGAGCATACAAACTCTGAGTATACAAACTCTGAAGTGGTTTTATGAAATGGGTGTTCCAAAATGTTACCTATTATATACTCATAGTGTACACTGAGAAGTGAAGTTTGTTGTAACTTGAGTATTTTTAATTTTAGCAGCCTCTAAATCAAGCAGTCTCAAAGCTGACAGAGAGTCCAGCAGTTCTCAAAGGTATATTCCTTTATGGGGGAAAAGAGCAAACACTATAGAGGGATTTTTTTAAATAAGGAGATTCATTGATTCTTTTTAGTTCTATCTCATAAAATATAAATTAATGTGAAGTACTCTATGTTAGTCACAATATATACCGATAGAAAGATTGGTTTCAAAACAATCCCGCATGCAGAAAATTTTGATTTGGGAGTTAGTTTTAGTTTGCTTTTTATAAGAGAATAAGAACTAAAAACCAAGTGTGAAGTATCCCCAGAGTAAGTAGGGGAATACAGAATAAGTTCAAGCCCCTCCTCTCTTTCTCTCTTATTTACATACACACTCATAGCCCCTTTCCCTTCCACCTTCTTTCATGAGACCATAAGGCATAAAAGCTATTACCGGATGCTGACCTTATCCACAGACCACCTTCCTATTCTCTGCCCAAGAAATAAACATCTTTTCTTTATAAATTAACCAGCTATGACACAGGAAACAGACTAACACAGAAAGTGAATGAACTCCTTCAGGAATGGAAATTGTATTAAAGGTACTCATTTATCTTATACTGAATTAAAAGCAAAAATAACTTGGAAACCAGGAGGAAAATAAATGATTCATATGGCTTAGAGAAGACCTGTAATTTTGTGGCTGACCTACACACTGTGAGCAGAGCAACAATGCTCAAATGTTCCTCCTCCTCCTTCTCCTCCTCCTCCTCCTCCTCCTCCTCCTCCTCCTCCTCCTCCTCCTCCTCCTCCTCCTCCTCCTCCTCCTCCTCCTCCTCCTCCTCCTCCTCCTCCTCCTCCTCCTCCTCCTCCTCCTCCTCTCCTCCTCCTCCTCCTCCTCCTCCTCCTCCTCCTCCTCTTCCTCCTCCTCCTCTCCTCCTCCTCCTCCTCCTCCTCCTCCTCCTCCTCCTCCTCCTCCTCCTCCTCCTCCTCCTTCTTCTTCTTCCAATTAAGGAAGATGTGTTCTTTATTTACAAATATAATGTGTGGGGAATGAAGGCTATATAACAAAAGCATGTTCATCATTTTCTATATACTTCACTCACTTAAATCTATGCATCATAGCATTTAATTATGCTCAGAGTTAAAAAAAGAAAAAAGAAAATCCGCCTGTTTCAACCTTACTGTGTTGGTGGCTGCTGTGGAGGGGTGCTTCGTGTGGGTGCCCTGGCTGCGAACTCTCCTTGATATCCTGCCTGTCTCTCCCTGGTAAATGGCAGTGAAGGTCAGTGAATCTAATTTGACAATAATGAGCCTGCTCTGCAACGTGTTATAATATTGTTCTCCCTCACTTTTTTTTTTTAAGGCATCAGCCAATCAAACAGACTGTTCAATGACACTAGGGAATTCCCTGGAGAACTGGGGAGCGTCAAAGAACAGTACTCCCTTGTTTTTCTTTTCCAATAATGGAGACAGCCGAGGTTATGAGCATGTTCAATATGCATTAAAACAAAACCCAGCCTGATAGGAATGCTTTAATTAATCACAATTATCTCTGCAGCATTGTGATTCCAGCCGGGTCTCTGAGCATGAAGGGGAAACTTGACACTTGTGCTTCTTTGTGGACAGAGGGAGATTTGAAGCAAAGTTAATGGAAATGCAGCGGATGAATGGTGCTGCAATTCAAATGTACTGTAAAATTACTGAAATGATTTCAATGTCACAGGACTACACTGCATTGCATTTATGATTATTGCTCCTTGCTATGCTTTAGTGATATTTTGTCAAACATCCTAAGGATTCTCTTAAAAAAAATAATGTATCCTTCAAAGAAAAATGTTAATGCAACAAATAATACTTCACTCTTTCTATATTAAAAACTTCCTGTAGTATAATGCAATTCAAGCAGCCTATCTATAATCTCTATGCAAAAACTGTTATAATAACAACAATAACAATACTAATTAGAGAAATGATACTAAAGTTGGAATATTGATAGAAAGGTAATAATCCATCCCGAAGCTATACCACCCCGAATCGATTTCAACATCATGTTCATTATCCTAAGTGTGTATTTCTCAAGGATGATTCTGGGACATAGTTTATGAGAACTATCTTGGTTCTTGGACCCACCACACACAACTCTTAGTCCACAACTCCTTGTAGGACACTATAAATCTGCTTTCGACTAGTTCTGCAGTAATTGCCTTGCTTCCTAAGCCTTAACAACATTGTCCTTTATCCAGGTTTTTAAAGGTGAGGGATACATAATCCAGAGGTTCTTGAACTTGGGAAAAAATACAACTTTATTGAACTCTAAAATTTAGCTTTTTCATCAATTTTGATACAGTCCAAAACTACCAGTAATTTTAGCATATCAGTGACTCTGTCACCAGTGAAAATTGGAGATATTTTCTTATTATATTACAGTTGTAGATATCTCAAAAATCTTATTAAAGCTGGTCTCTAGTTCAACATGATGTTTTTTAAATTCCCTGCTAGAGCTTTTAATTTAATGAATTATAAAATGAGTAATATATATTACAATACCAGAAACACTTTCCCTAATATTTTGACAAATGTCTTTCAGTATAATTGGTTTCTTTTGCAATCCTATGCATTTTATTCAATGTAGTAAAAAGTGGGTTCTGAACAGTGCACACAGACTTACTAAACTCTCATTAAAGTCCAGGACACAAACAAAGTTAATAACCCATGGCCTGGAACTCTCCTGGCTTTGGATTTCTGCAGAGGAAGAACGAAAGGACAGAGCTAAATGCAAGCTGTGTCTGAATCAAACAAACCTTCCCTGGCATTTCCTTTGAACGGACATTGATGTGGGAGTATAAAGGAGGGTGGGTTATAAAATGTGGATATGTTTAAGGGAGGTGGGAGAGAAGGAAAGCAGGACCAGGAGCACCTGTCACTCATGAATGGCTTATTGGCCGAGTTCATCAGCAGGGGAGCTGAATTTGATCGGCTCTGCCATGATTAGTGTCAGGACAGTCAAGTGTAATTTCTGTATAAACAGAAGTGGTGGGTAGGAAAATAATTCAGTCCATCCCTTTAAATTGGCTCAGTCAGCACAGACATCGAAATCTGTCAGCTTGACAGTGAAAGCTCACATACCCAACCAAGCCTATAATTGTATTCAATATTCAAATATTTCAAACTACAGAATATTATCTCAACATTAGACCAAAGCAAAAACAGTGTTGATTGTTTAGCTTATCTAATTGCTTTGTGTATTTTTCATTTTCTTTGTTTTTTGGTAAAAGTGAGCAAATACACACTTTGCATTAGATCACTCATTTTTTTTACTACGAGGACATTTTTGTGTCTTCTAATTGCACTGTTTAATACAACCAGTTGCTTAAGTCAAATACCTATCAACTTTTAATCCTTCCTCACTGAATGGATCACTAAATCCTAGTACATTTATCTTCCTAATATCTGAAGGTAATCCTCTTCCCTTAGGCCCACTGAAACTAAAGTAGTTTAGGCTATTATTTCTTTAGCAAATACTGGCTCCTGACTTGGACCCTTGGCTTTAATCCTGTTTGTCTCCCATTTGTTTTCCATATGTTCATCACAATAAAATCGTCAAAATGCAAGTCTTCAGGTACAAAACACTTCCATGAAAACCTACCGCACTTAGACTATATGCCTAGCAGCCCTTTGTGATCTGACTCAAAGCTTTCAATTCTATCAGAGGCATTTCCTGCTCACACTGTAAACTTCACATATCCCAGTTTCTTCCTAGGAAGTTCTGAAGTTAGGTGTATGGCTTCCTTCTGATTAGAATGCTGGTGTGTGTTTGTGTGTGTGTGTGTGTGTGTGTGTGTGTTTGTGTGTGTGTGTGTGTGTGTGTGTGTGTGTGTGTGTGTGTATGTGTGTGTGTGTGTGTGTGTGTGTTGGGGGTTTGTGGGACAGGATGTCTGGATTCCAGGCTTCATTCTGGCTAGGCTCCTGTGAAAATGCTGAGCCACTCCTGTAGTCCTATTTTTCACTGATTATTTTTAGAATAGAGTCTGACTTCCCATCTGGGTTCATGCCTCAACCTTGATCTGCCTACATTAAGGATTAACAGCATCAATGAGATCACAGGCAAGTTCCATCACATACAAGTTTCCCTTTGTGGTGACACAAACTGGTGGACTGTTCTTTCTCTCAATCCTCAGATCCTCTCAATCTCAATCTACTGCATAGCTTGGTATGACAGGCCCTTGCCAATTTTCCAAACTATACATTAAGAATTTCTCTATTGAGGCTATCCTTGAACCTCTGTTTTCTTGTTCTAGCATCTCTAGTAGCTATGATTACTGCCAAAGATAACCAAATTTAGAGTGCTATTTGCATGACTGACTTCAGTTCTCCTCACATGAAGGAAGCTACTGTTCCCTGTAAGTTCAGGGGCTGCTCGTCTAAGCACTTGACTAACATTCAACACCTATCCTTTTAATTATGTCCATTACATTAGACTGTCCTTGAATGTTTATTGTTGAATTAGCTAAATTAACAAGCAGGATTAGTGTCAACAGAGCATAGCTATGGCATTTGGTAAGAGATTAAAGGATGATACCTTTCTAAAATATATTCACTCCAAGCAAAATTACTTTTAGGTATTGTGAACTTGAATCACATGTCTAATCAAAGAGAAAACAAGTGTCTTGTTCTTGAAGCCACTAAAGAAATTAACTCTTATTCTATCATCTCATAATGGTAGTTATAGACTCAAAACTTTTCTATGTAATAAGGAGTTTGTCCTTAAGGTCTCCTGATAGAGAAAATGTGGCACAAAAATAATACTTCCATTAAAAAGATGCATGTATCTAATAAATATATTTTTTAATATTTGACAAGGACATCACTCAAGCTCCAGCCCTTTTCCTCAGCCTCTTCTGAAATAGTTACCAATTGCACCATAATCTTCTAGTAATTGTCTAAGTGCAAGCTTGACACCTTCCTAATTTGCATGCCTTCTTCTCAGACTGACCAGCAGTCAACTGAATTCAAGTTTAATTTGGCCAGGGCTCAGTACTAGGGTTTAAACTCAGGGCTCTCTGCTTGCTTGGTAAACACTCTTCCACTTGAGCCTCACCCTCAGTTCTTTCCCTTTCAGTTTTTTCCAGTCTTAATGTTCACCTTGCCAAAACTACCTTCAACCTTCAGTCCTTCTAATTGCTTCCCGTATGGTCTGAACCACAAACATAGCCTACCATGATCAGTTTGTTTGGGGGGACTGAGTTTCATTAACTGGTTTCCCTATGATGTCCTCAAACCAAGATCCTCCTACTTGTTCCTCCCAAGTGACAGCCTACTAAATGAAATAAAATTCATATGTATGTAGGAACTGTCTTTAGTACTTGGCACATAGTAAAGTCCCAGAAACTATTTACCTAATGAATGACTATATTCTACTTAAGCTAGAGCTCTACCTATATTATTGTGCTTTGAATAACTGTACTGCTTTGAATGATTAATATAGATCACCTGTAAGATGAACTGCACAAATCTGGTTGTTGTCACCTGTCGTTTATAAAGGAAAGACATTCCTCCAAACTACAGGATAAATCGTGAAATCTTTAGAACAAAAAAGTAATGACAATGAAGAGAATTAATCTTTCTTGAATACTTACTGAGTGCAACACTGAACTAAATGAATGTTTTGTATTTCTCTCATTCAATCCTCTCAACAAATGAGCAAAGACACAGTAAAATTTCCATTTTATGGCAAGAGAACCAAGAGAAAATGACTTATCTAATGTTCCATATTTCCTCAATGGCAAAGATTTTTTAAAAGACATAAAATAGTTTAATTCTGGAGCATAAATATCCTTTTTCACACAAAAAAAAAACGATGGTGAAACATTTAGTTCCCAATCCGTATCACTAGCTGTTCATCTATGAAATACCACCATTTCCTAACCCACAAAGTCCCACCACATTTAACTACTGTAAATACACAAAAACAACCATGTCCTTACAACATCCCTGTGAAATGCACACATTTTTATTGCCAAGGATTCTCTTCCTTCTCCCCGCCAACCTATATTTAATATTTCAGATCTCAAGAGCCTGAGATTAAATTCTGGCTCATCCTTATCCTTTGCACTCTATTATGAATGACTTTGCCAAGTATTTCTATCTCCTAGGGTCACCCTTATTCCTGGTCTACCCTCCTACCTTCTGTGAGGAAAGAGGCAATGTCAATTGGTCTTCTTATTTGTCATTAGCTACTCCAGGTCCACAAGTTAGCTCAGGCTCAACAAATATTGCTTAACATGAAATAAAGTGGGTGGAGGGGAGTTTGCTTAGCAGAGACATAATGAGTAGAGTAAGAGGTGATATCACATCAAAAAAGATGAGAATGCAAGAGATATAGGCAACATGTACAATATACTATGCAATGCAATAAGACCAATTACAAAAGGGAAAAATTAGGCTGGGACTACGTCACCAGTGGAGCCAAAGAAAACAAAAATAATATTACTAATACTGACTGATTCATGAGCAAAGTATTGAATTCTGGCCCATTTCCTATTTAATGAGGAAATAAGTAAGAAGAACACATCTTGGAAAGTATATATCTAATATGCTTATTACCAATCGTATTCATTTAAAAGAGTACATATCAGTTATTCACAAAATTAAATGATCTTTGGTGATGATGATTGGGTAAATTAAATCTATTTGCAAATTTATTTGTACAGACACACTTTAAAAGAGAGTCAGGAAAAAGCAGCTTCATTTCAAATGCATTTGTGCCCTGACACAAGTCACGCATAGCACTAGACTTGGTGTCTCTCATCTGTGAAACAGGGAGAGAAACATGTATATAACTTTACAATCCCTATTCCATGTCAAGGTTTACAATGCAAATGTAACTGCATAATAGAATGGGAAGAGGATACCCCAGAAACAACCAGCAAGGGAGTGGAAACTGATATTAGTGTGAGTCTCTAGCCCTAATGCTGCATTGAGTTGACCACAGCCCTGACCCACACCTTTGCAGAGACCGGGAATTGTTCGAGGATGATTTTGCCAACCCATTTTCAGAGCCCCACTGTGAAAATCTGTGTGATAATAAATGTTTGCTATTTTAACATACTCACCTTTGGTGTGATTTTTTCCTTCAAAAATGAAGACCTAGAATCATGTATATTACATAATTCTATGATGTTATTTTTTTCAGGCACTTCCTCATTCTTGATAATAAGATTTTTCTCAATGCCTACAGTGACAAATTAATTGCTACCCTAAATTAATTTACTTCTATACTAAAATTACTGAAGTTAGAAAACAGATTTTACATTTGTACAGTGTAGATTTGCCAGGCATTACTTATACACTTAAAAGGATTGCAGTTAATATATTTTCAGTGTAAAAGAACTCCTCTAAATGCCAGCCCCCTTTGCATAATGTGGACTCATGCTGTGGGATTTGCTGTTTTCCCAAGTTGTGGATGACAGGCGGGTTGCAATTACAGAAATGAATTGTGTTCT
This sequence comes from Dipodomys merriami, assembly GCF_024711535.1. Lineage (NCBI taxonomy): Eukaryota > Metazoa > Chordata > Mammalia > Rodentia > Heteromyidae > Dipodomys > Dipodomys merriami. The sequence continues at coordinate 22,447,476 of NW_027202270.1, read as the reverse complement.
GTCATACTTACTGGTGCATTAATGAAAGGCTGCACAATTAAGGAAAAGATCATACTGCTCCATGAAGGCAAGGAAACCAGTGTAAGCAAGGAGATAAGATTAAAATCATTCTACTAGCACTATTTTCCGATCCAGTGATTACTGGAACTGTTCTGTAATGCCATGTGTATCCATATGTAAGAATCTCACATGAAACTAAACATCATTAAAACTGTAACAAATGGTTAATATTCTTTTCTTTATTACTCTATCACTGGCAAACTGAAAATTTACTAAGCAGTGAGAGAGGAAAGACATTCATTTTAGGCTTACTCCATTGCCAATGTCTTCAACTCAGGCTCTTTTAAAATAGGCTTCTAAAACATAAATCCATGGTAAACCCATGCCTTCATCTCTCCTGATTTCATTTATCATACTCACTCCAGCTAAGCTCCTATTCCTGGTTTTAATGTCAACATTTATTTGCAGGAAACATACTTCTAATATGCTTTGCATTTGACTAATTCACATCAGACAAATGAGTTAGTGTCATGCAACATGTAAGGAACCTCAGTTGATCACTTTCATCAACTACTCTTTAGGAGCTTCCAACCCTTCCCTAGGCTTTCAGGAGCTTGTCTGGTGGTTGTAAATGCACAAAGGCAGACACTAAAGAAGGTGGAAATAAACCAACTCATTACAAGACAAAAATAAAGTAAAAATTGACTTACAATCAATTGTCTTTCTTTGCTTACTCATTCACTTCCTAGTAAAGAACTTGACCCATGCATCTTACATAGCTAAGCAAAATATATTTTAATCTGCACTGATCTCACACAAATAAAATCCAAATAATTGCATATGAATATGAATAAAAATGGAAAATAAAGAAGTTGCTTTCTATATTTTTTTGACATACACATTTTTGTGATATTGTAATCTGGTATGGTTACACTTTGTATTCGATCCTATCCTCTTAAGGGATGCTGTAGAGATGTGAACATTCAATGCACAAGGTAGATGGCTGAGATTTTCTTGGCTCTGAACCAATTTTGTCCTCTTAAAATCTTCTGATGACTACTGATGTCTTTTTAATGGATACTTTGACACTTTTAGAGAGTATCATTTTAAACTGGGTCCACCTAGCAGTGGCTAGAGAAAACAAAAATCTTGATTTTGCAAATAGTATTATTGTTCATACATTTGGATAAAAACCAAGTGATAATTGGCAATAAAACACCGGAAGGTAATGCAAATGCAAAGGAAACCAAAAGTGAAATAAATTAGAAAGTTGAAAGGTTTGCCTTACCACATAGCAGCCGTAAGGTACAAAATATCCTATCAAGTTTTAAGGCATACTTATCACTTCAAGAATGAAGGCTGAGTAAAATAGAGACCTTCTCAATAGAGGACTGAAACATGGCAGGGTAAGAGAAAGTAATATAGAAGGTGATTCTGAGAAAAACATAATATGCACATCTGAAATATCAAAGTGTACAATTATTATGCACGGAAAAAAATGAGTGAAAGGGAAGGAAGGCTCTGACAGGACCAGAAGCACCAACTAAGAGGGTGAATAAGGATGAATATAGATGGTCAATGTAGCTTATTTGCACATAGAAAAAATAGTAGGCTAGAACTTGTTAAAATTGTTTTAAGAAGCTGGAGTGGGAGGGGGAGATTGATGGAGCAAGTAAGGCTGACATGAGTGGTGATAGCACCATGAAACCCTCCTAATACACTAATGCTTGCTAATAAAAAATCACTCAAAACTCCTCTTTAATCTTGATCTGCTCTGCAATTAGTATCACATCAAAATATGTTTATACGGTCTCATTCACTTACCTTTATATTTAATATTCACTGAATATAAAAGAACAGTTTTGATATGATTTCTGTTATTAATACTTCTCCATGAAAATTCTTCACCCTAATGAAATTAACTTTACTACAAGTTATTACTATACCCATCTGCCTAAATTTTTAATTATCTTTGCTTTTAGACAGGATAGGCCACCTGGCAAAATGGCATCACCAGAATAATTTCTCCATATTCATAATCCCTAACTTTTTCTCATGGCTGAATATAAATATTAATGCTTTTTAAAAGTAGGAAAAGTATTCTGTTAAACTCTAAACTCCTTTATATTAGGAATGTATGCCTTAAATTGAGAGTTTCTACTTTTAACAAATCTTGTGGATAAAAAAAAAATCTACAGTTCTTAAGTACTTTCTAGATAAGAAAAATCACAAAGTGATGTGTATGCGATGCACACACACACACACCTACATCGATGTGTAATTTTGAATGAATCTATGAGGAAAAAGTCTCTTATAAACCATGTGACCCTAGAAGAGCAGTCCTTTGAGCTATATGACCATAAATAAATTGACAAGCACTCTTGCTCTCTGTGAAGGGGAAATCCTTCATATTCCACAAGGACCAACAGTGATTGCTCTCAAGGAATTTGGGGAATGTCATTGCCCTGGCCAACAAGATCTTTCAGAGCTTCTGAGAAAGCTTTTGGCTTTCTTTTCCTTCAAGTACCCTTAACCTTTATCCCACCAGCCCTGCAGTGTTATTCCATCAGACAACATATTGCGTATATAACAGCTGTCTTTCTACAAGACAGTGGGATACCCAAGGAACTATGGATGCCAAAACAGAAATGTTACAAGAAAATTCCAGAAGGTCATTCATAAACAAATACATCAGCCTAGGACTCCACTATTTTTACCTTCTTGTTAGTGGAAAACAGTGTTTTGTTTATTTTTTTTAACTTCTGTTGTTGTGTTTTCTTCTTGAAAACTGAAAGCAATTCACACACACATACACACACATGCAAACACACACACGTGTACTCACCCACAAGTTCTCAATTATTTTAAACACTTTTTAAAACTCATAACACTTTAATAAACAAGTTGTGTTTGTAAAAATCGAGATTAGTTTGTTGAAATCTATGTTTGAAACACAAGTCTATTCCTCCTCCTTTGGGCTACATAAACTCTGACTTAAATTTAAGGAAGTAACTCTCTAATAAAATCAGGCTCATCTTCTTAAACTTCAAAGTTTATTCAGTCTTGGCCACAGTTTAACTTATTAAATTAATATTAATTTTTAATTTATTATTAACATTAATTTATTAAATTAAGTATTGACAGTAGCTACTCTCTTCTAAACACTAAAGGAAACACTTTAAAGGAAACAAATACAGTTCTGATTCTTTAGGATCTTATAAATGAGGTTTGAGGATACCTGATATTAATTTTGAAGTTTATAATTTTGAAGTTTATATTATATAAGTCAGATCATAAGTTAGTAGTGTGGAATCCTTGAATGTATTCTTAGAACTACACCATATCTACGAACATGTCAAGCTTGTATGGTAATAAATGTAATCTGTTGACTAACTAGCAAAATGAATATAATAACTTAATATTTGTTTGGTAGTTTACACTTATAAACACAAAAATGGTTTCAGTTTTCTTGTAAATCTCTACTTGTGAAACAACTTGGTGAAAATCACATCTTTAAAATTACTCCTACTTAAGCAGCAGTCTAGTTTCTTGTTTATAAATGGAATATGTCATTTCTGCATGCTCAACATCCCAAGGAATGTACTAGAATAATTTTAGGCTTCACTCTTTCAAAAGGAAAGGAAGAGAAAATTCATCTTCTTTAAAAATTTAAATGAACTTTGTATACAGAATATAATATGATGTGAATGTCAATTTGTTTCCATTAAAGTGGTTGTCCTAGAGTAGTGTCCATTCTTCCTCTGTGATGCTATTTTTATGCAATTAGTACTGTTTGGCATGCATACATGTGTTCATCCCTTCAATATAAAAGGAATGAAGGTCTACTAGAAGTAGCCAAGCTAAAAGTAATGAGAGAGAAAGACATAATTCCATATGCTTGAGCATCTTAAAATATAGAAAGAAAAAAAATAGGTATCTAGGCAAACTAAAGCAAAATTGCCAAACAGAAGAATTATAAATTCAATAAATTCTGTATCACGCATTAGATGTTGCCTTTCTCATGTGAGCCATTCAAGAAATGGAGAAGTAAGACGAAAGAACATTGCATTAAGGGAAAATGGCAAAGCATAGAAATGACCCAGTGGACTTGCATGGTTAAAGAGGCCCTCTCCAAAGAAGAAAATCTTTGTTTTTTGAGATTTGAGATTTGAAGCTAAAATATGCAGAACTGTACCTACAGTGTCATAAGATTTAGCAGTACAGTGAGGTTATATTTGAAAAATAAATACATCAAATAAAATGAGATTGGAAATGTTAAAATGATTATACTCAGTAACAGTAAATACTTGATTAAGAAACACAGGTATTCATGCTTTGTGTGCAATGGTTTCTTTTTATGGGGGAAATTAATTAGCATTTGGAAAATATAGACTGCCTTTAAAAACCTAAATATTGTTATAGAAATATATGCTAGTTTATTAATTGAATTTTCTATTGGTTACTAGGCAAGATTTCCCCTTATGCTAAGTTTATGTTTCTCCAAGAAAACTATTTTATGCAAATATCTTCTTATATTTTTGCCTATAAATATGGAGAATAATTTCCAAAAGTTGGAAATGCTGAACCAGAGTGTATATTGTATTAAAGGCAGTCTGTATTTTCCAAGATACAAAACAATTGAAGTATATGAGCAAAAATGGTCAGGTGACAGAATTCTGTGCCTAATAAGGATATCATTTTGAAAGGTCATTAAAAGTGTCTCAATCTCCACAGAACTGTATGTGTACATAATTCATATTCATTTCTTCATGAACATCTTAATTGAGTTCTTTTTAATATATCAGACATAGTTCAGCACAGTAGTGAAATTACAGACACCAAAATGGACAAATCCCTGTGTTTGTAAAATTTACATTCTAGACAAGAAAGTAAATAAAATTACAAATTCAGATCAATCACTATGACACAGAGAGACTGGTGTTCATGCTAGATAGGGTGTAGAGACAGGTACCTAAAAAGTAATAGGGATGAGAAAGCAGTAAGCCCTGGAGCTCTATTTCTGACAAAAATATCCAGGCTAGAGAAAAGACTATGAAGCATCATTTAGGTGCCAAGAGGAGGTTAAACTGAAAGGACCCGGTGAACCAGGTAAAGATGGAAGGAAGTCAGAAGTCATCTACCACCAAGCCACATAGACTGATTGAGGCTAAACCTGCTTAAAGAATAGGAAATACCTTCTTTATAACAATAATTACTATAGAACAGAGGTGTCAGGGGTGTCCCTCTAATGTGAGATCATACACACACACACACACACACACACACACACACACACACACACACACACACATCCTGCTTTACTGTCCGGAAATGAATCTATAAAACACTTGACCACCCATAGAGGGTTGGTTTTATTCTGAATGACATAAAGGCGAAATCATGAGAGATTCCCTTTCCCACTCGGGATGAAAAGCATGGGGAGGGCAAGAGGAGAGAAGAATGCCAGGCCATCTGCACTTGGACAAACCTGTTTGAAATCTCTTCCAGGTAGTCAGAGAGATAAAAGGAAAAGACTACAAAGTATAGAGCTGGTACAGGGAAGGTTAAATATGAGCTCCTACTGCCATAATTTATCCACTGAAACAGCTGGGAAACTTCCGAAGTAGTTCATATATCACAGATGTAGAGGAAGTGAGACTGACTGTATAAACACACCTCAGGCTGCTACTGTTCCATTAACTGTCTGTCTCAGTAAAGGTCGGCCATTAGACAGATTCCTGCTGGAGCTGAGCTGATAGAAAACTGCAGGTACTGATAAAACTTTGCAGGAGACCGATGCCAAGAACACTCAGGATAAAGATTTCCAGGGACAGGATGAAACAGAGGCATATGATTTGCCTACTGTAAACTCTCACATCTACAAATTTCCATACCATCCACATTTAATATTTTGATGCTTAATGTCATCTCTATGACTTTTGGTGACTATAAAAAAGATGTTGTTTATACTTTTGTGCCACCTGTAATTTCTATCATACGTATATCTGATGAGGAATTCATCTTCCTTAAAATTCTCGAACAATCAACAGTCAATTCTGATAAACCTAATGACCAATGAACTAAGATTTAAGAATTGGGTCAGATTTTTGAATGTAGCCCAGTAACCAATACAGATTCCCACATTTTCTGTTGAAAAGGCATGACAATTTCAAGAGCTTTCTGATCTGTACAAAAACTCTCATCTGGAAAAAGTGATCCTTCTATTAAGATCCATGCCAGTTGATTAAATAAGGATCAAAGATTACCTTTGGGGGCACATTGCCTGCCTGAACCTGTTAATCTTTGCACAGAGACTATTTTATTTTCTACCGTCTTTTCCAAATACTGTCATAGACGCACTGGTTTTCAGCACAAGACACACAAGTTGGGAGAAGCTTAAACCACAAAGAGGTGAGACACTCTATTCACAGGGTAAAAAGGAAAAGATGGATGTATGTTCGCTGAGTAAGTGTGTCATTATGTTGCTTGTATTTAATCAAAGCTGTTCAGTAAGAAAATATTTGAAATTAATAATTTAAAATTCTACATTATATTAATAGCTATATATTCACTGCTCTTCCATTAATATTGACACTTTTGTTCAAAAGTATTTCTATATAATGTAAAACTAATCATGATAAATATGTATTAGCACACACATACAAAATTGTAACGTATTTTTTATTCTTTGCAATAAAAAATCCTAGTAAAAATTGACAAGAATTTTTTTGTGAAATTTACTTTAGTTTATTACTCCTTCAGTTCAATACCATTTTACACTTTCTAAAGCAAATATGTTTTTCTAAGGATGTTAGCACATTAATTAAAATTTACAGATAAAAATATTTAAAAATTAAAGTCATTTAACTAAAGAATATAGATAGAAAAATATTTATCATGATAACACATTACAATCTATCTATTTTCCACTCAAATTACAGAACAGTACTTGAGTGTATATTTTGTATGTTTCAATAAATTATGTAAACCTATGTACTTCCTTAGCTGACATCAAAGGCAATTTTATAGATATCAGCCTTCTGTTCTTTCTACAGCCAAACATGGATGATTTCCTTCCTGAAAAATGCCTTCCATTATTCTGACAAAACTCCAGTTTTTCTCCACATCGTATTGCCCAGGATTCTGTCCAAAATTCTCCGTTACTTTCCTCCCACTGGACAATCTCATTTGATTCTAGATCATAATGCCTATTTATATTTGCCTGTACTGGGGTTTGATCTCAAGGCCTGGGCACTGTCCCTGAACTTGGCTACTCTAGGATAATGTTCCACCACTTTGAGCCACAGCTCCACTTCTGGATTTTGGTAGTTAATGAGTATTATGTCAGTTCCTGCCCAGGATGGCTTCGACCTGCCATCTTCAGATCTCAGCCCCTGAGTAGCTAGAATTATTGGTGTGAGCCACTAGCACCCAGCCATAATGCCTTAACTTTCATATCTAAACTGAAACCTAGAATTCCACCCCAAGCCTAATTCATTGGTTACCGTCTCCTTCCATAGCTTAATAATAAATTTCACATATCTCCAGACACAGATCTTGTTGTGATTCTTACACATTCTTATTATCCTTGAAATCTGTTGTATAAAAATTATCCCTTCCTTTCTATCCTGGCTATTTTGTCTATAAACTCTGGGTCTCATTTTTCCTTCTTTTTTTTTTTTTTTTTTTTTTATCACTCTGGCATTTAATGACATTACTATCTTTACCTAGATCTTTAGGTTAGTAATCTCAACAAACATATAAGCAACCAGTGCTCATATGTTAACTTGAAATAACATGAATATTTAGCAAACCTCTTCATGCAAGTTCACTAGTACTCTGGGTGATCAATATTTCAATGAAAGAAATAGTTATTGAACAACAAAAGCAAGTATGCTTTGAAAAAAATCATTCAAACAAACATATAGTACATACACAAAGGAAGAGAAAATGGCATTATTATGTGGTTTTGTTACATATATAAACATATATGTATTTATACACATATATATTGTTATATTCTATACATTAAAAGAACCATTAAATTACCCCTCCCATAAAACAAAACTGTAGCCATTACTGTCTTAGAAGTTATTATTCATTAGTAACTTGATGTGAGTGAGGATTTTAAGTACATAATTTTAACAGACTCTGACTTCTTAAGTTTGAATTCCTCCAACCTTGTTTTTGTTTATTTATCATAATTCTCCTACCCTTGCCTCACAAGCTCTGTATTACAGGCATGCACCACCATGCCCAGATTACAAATCCCATTTTCACACAGAGTGCAGAACTGAAATATAACGTAGTTTTTAAGATTTCAGTCATTTTTCCTTCTTAATCCATAATATGGGCCTACTAGGGGTTTATTGTTTGTTTTCATGTTTCTGGAATCTATTACATAAATTTAATCATGTTATTTATTACAAGGGAACATACAATATCTCTGGCTTCATATGTTGGTGTGGAAATCTCTGGACAAGAAATAAATTCTTGTGTCTTTCCCAGAGTAAGTGAAAGGATTTTCTGATTTGGAGTTTTGAAGGGACAATTTGAGAGACCACACATCATATTTTGGACTTTCTATAGTAGTTCAAGTTCTCTGTGCACTGTTTAATTCTAAGAGAAGAGGCCTAATGATTTGTAGAGAAATAAGACTCATCCTGGGGTAGAAATATTAGGAAACTAACTTGTCCATATATTTTATCCAATGACAATTTTCATTTCCAATCTCAGTCTACCTTTCCACTGGTTCTGAACCCAGATTAGAGAAAATGAGGATAATATACAGGATTCAATTCCCAACATCCTTGGATTATTACAAACAATCATTACATTGTTGTTATTGACTAGGGGTAAATTAGAAAATTCTTGGCATGGTTTATAAAGTCTTTCTCAATTTAATCCAAATGTATTTTTCTAAGTCCATCTCTTGACATCCCACCCAAATCGTCCCAAATTACAGTTATGTCAAATTAGTCTAGTCTGATATTTACAGAGATAAGCTATTCTTGCCTATATGGTGTTTCAGTTTCAATTCCTCTACCCAGAATTCAAGTCCTATTTTCTCTTGCCAGGCTGTTCTTATTCTTCCTTAAAGCACCAGTGTAAATGTCACCATAATATATGAAAAGGCTTCCCCTAATGCTACAGACAAAATTACTTCTCAAATCTAGAAACAATATCCTTTCATCTTTTACCAACATATCACCAGCAGTTAGGACAATGTCTGGTACATAATAAGGAGATAATAAAAGATGACTAAGTGAAACCTCACTTCACTAAATTGTTGAGAAATTGGCATGTAGCCAACATCTATGAAATAACCAAAGAGCTTAGTGGCTTAGTGGTACACGTAATTTTCTCAGGGTCTCTGTTTCTGTTTCACCTTTCCACCATGTCTTCCTAAGTCTCTCTCTATCTCTCTATCTCTCTCCCTTTCTCTCTTTCTCTTTTCAACAACCCCTTTCTATTTTTTTCTTCCCCCAGCACCTCCCTCCCTCCCTCTCTGCATACACTTATATATGATTGGAGAGTAGTAATGGTTAGAAAAAAATCTGACTTATTACTGCAAACTAGAATTAAAGGCAAGGGCAGAAAATCTAATAGCTTTCAAAATATTGGAGGCTTAAAATAAATGACTTTAGCACTATATTCCACCCATATAATATTACCTTAACTATCTGGAATATAACTAAGCAGAGGCTTTATTAGTGTTTTATTTTTAAATAGGAAGGGGTCAAAGAAAAGAAATGATATCATAATTTTACTTTTTATATTTCCAAGATTTGTTCTTAGCTTGGAAGATCTACATTAAAAATCCTTTATAAAATTTTCAAGTACCTGATGTCCTACATGTACAGAATTACCTTTGGGGAATAAACATCCTTGCCATGTTTTCTAAGTGAAAGCTTTTTGGCAGGTCCAGAATAATGAGAAATCATCTAGACAACGAGAAATTCCAGGGAGATAAGTTCAGCAGTCTGAGCCCACCCAACAGCAAAGACTAATTCCAGGCCCAGTACACAAGGTTTCACAAGTATTACCTTCTTATTTTATAAAGCACTCCGAACCAACCAACCAAGCTGCTTTTGTTTTCTTCAGAACATTCCATTTCCTTCCTTAAAGCCATGGGGGGCTTGTGCTTAAATGAAAACCAAACTCTTGATGGTTTTAGAGGACCTTTCATGATGTTATTCCTGATTCTTCATGTAACCTCAGGCTGAAGCTTTCTAGGCTTTCAGTCTTGGCTTTCTAGGCTTCTAAAACTTGTGGTGGCACTGGGAATGAGACTTTGAGGCCCCATGGTGGAATTTAGTGTTCTTATTGCCAGTGACCAGTGCTAACCCACTTTCTTTCCATGATCTAGGGCACAGCAAGCGAGAAGTTGAGTGCCAGTCAGGGAGAGGGATTTCATTAAGAACCTGACTCTGCTGGTACTTTAACTTTAAACTTCTCTGTCTGCAGAAAAGCTGTAAAGCCATCTTCTTTTGAGACATCAACTCTAGGTTATAGATTAAGACAGGTTCAAATCCCTGTTTCCCTTTGTCTCCTTTCTAGCTCCTTGTTACCCTTCAGTTTTTACTTTATGTTCACTTACTGTAGGAAATCTACAATGCAGCTCCAAGTAGGTAACAAATCAGGTGACTGATAATATGTGACAACACATAGAGCAGGTACTGATGACCCGCCCAGTGATGTGATGTGTATTCCCACTAAACTAAAAGCACCACAGAAGGAAGAGCTCCTCTCTTTTTTTTCTTGGCACTGTAGGTTGAGCAGTGAGAGAGCCTGGCATATCCCAGATACTCGGGAAACAATAAACAGATCCTAGACATATAAGGGCATTTTTAATTGGAGAAAATATTTATCAATAAAATGTTATAGTGGAGAAGGAGAGTTGGGATAGTAATGTAACAGTTACTTGAAACCAAGAACTGAGATGTCAGAACAGTTGACATAATAACTTGATTGGCTATGAAGAGAAAGGTGGCAGGCAGAGGGTAGATGCAGGGTAGAGGATAGATTCATGCAGAACAGAGCAAGCAGCAATGCACAAGATTTGAGCATGAAACACAACAGTGCACATTTTAAACAAATGAAGCATTTATTGCTGGAAATTTTCATTTAATGGTTTTGGATTGAGGATGACCATGAGTGACAGAAACCATAGGAAACAAAAACAGCAGATGGGGTATGGACTAAGTATGCATCCAATCCCACAGCATTAACTTTTATTTCTATGAATGTATCTTCCATGTATCAGTGCACCAAAAGAAATGGGTAAAGAATAGATGGTGGTGTTCAGTTTAAGAGTAGTATATTGTAAAACCAGCAAGAGACAAGGTAGATAAACTCTAGAAGGAGAAAGTAATGAAGGACTAAATTATCTTGGATGTGTGAAAGATTACTAAGGCTAATGGGATTAGGAATTAAAGATCCAGTTGCTGGGCCCTAGGCAGCATTTGTGCCTACATTAATTTCCTCATATGTGCATGACGACTTAGAGTAATTTGTGAGCTGTTGTTTACAAGTGTGAATGGGGATGTAAATGTGAACTATTTTAAGTTAAGTTGGCACAAATTAGAAATGATAGGTATTTGAGATAGACCACTCTGCTGTATGGAAAAATGGAAAGCACTCCATTGTAAACAAATGCTAAAATAGGTATTGTGTTGATCCTATTGTTGCATTTTGGAGAATTATGTCCAATTTATATATATTTCTCAAACTATTTTCCAAGTTATGGAGAGCCCTCTCTACAAAGTGCTGATAATACTATCAATGTGATTTTTTTTAAAGCAAATAATTGATAAAGAAAAAAAATCTCAGTGAATGGCATCTAGGAAAGGATACTGGTCCATTGTGTCAAAATTCATTTAAATTCCCATTGAAAACTGAAATCTAAAACTTGGTAGCACAAAGCCACCCAGTTTCCCTGGAAAGCGAAATGTGGTGGTAATGTGTATTGGAAGGCAAAAGAAATGGCTGTGCTGAGCAAAACCTTTTCTTTTCTGCAAAAATGTAACATCTGCTACTAATATAATGGACCAATAATTGAAGCATATAGTATATCCTCATTGGGGCTACACTGCTGTTTTATTTATTCTTGCCCAACTGTGAAGATAAACTTCACTAAATACATGTGATATCCTGTCAATGGGAAGGAAGTGTAGTTTTCCTTGGACAGATGGCTGGTGAGCGAAACACCTGGATCATCCCAAGCCTACAAAATTATACTCAAAGTGGATATATGATCTCTGAAACAAGTCTTCATAGACTAAAAACACTCAGGTGGAAGGAAGGCCCTTCCAATTCTATCTCTTTGCCTGTATAACTGTTTCATTCTAATGTGATACATATATGCCATTACTACAGATTTCTTATTATTAGTCTGAAACCTTATTAATAACAAATAAAACATGCTTCACCTGGGATTTATAATAAGATATTCATCTTTAAATGCAGAATGAAGTCTATCTTCTAGGAGGTTTTGTTTAATATCACTAGTCACTAATTCCTTAAGACATTACTGACACAAGTAGAATGGTTACTCTATCACTATTATTTTTTAAATAGTTGCACAAAGGAGTTACCATTTCACAAAGTACTTTATGGATATAATATATCTTGATCAATGTCAACCCTTTCCATATTCTCACCTCCCCTACTCATCCCTTCCCTCCTTCTCTTCATTTTATAGGATGTACATTGGATTCTTATATGCGCTTTCTCCCTCTTCTCCTCTTAATTAGTCGACCTTCCCCTTTTCCTTTGACCCCACTTCACCCCTGTTGAGTATTTGGTTCTTGGTGTTTTATTTTTCCAAACTTTGATTTTGTCTTTCTAAGAATTTACATTATCCCTTGAATCTACCATATTTTAGTTAATATATTTGTATACATTTGTGTATCACCCAATGTACTTATGAGTTTGTAAGCTAAATCTAGCTTCCACATACAAGAGAAAACATGGTACCTTTATTCTCTCTGGGCCTAACTTACTTCTCTTAACATAAGTTTCCGAAGTCTTTCCATTTCTTTACAAATGGTACAATATCATTCTTTCTAATGGATGAATAAAAATCTATAGTGCATATGTACCACATTTTCTTGATCCAGTCTGTTTGAATTGAAAAGTACCTATGAGATTAGTAAAGTTCACTTCTGAGTGTGTCTGATGGAGTGATTCCAGAAATAATTATAAGAAGAAATGCCTTATCCTGAATGTTTGTGGCACCATCTCATTTACTAGGGGACCAGATGAAGTGAAAGGGGACCATGGAGAAAGCTCAGTACAGGAATTCTATCTTTCTACTTCCTAACAACCATCAGAGCTACACAGCTGTGCCACAGCCCCTCTACCCTGACTGACTGAGAGGTGTGAAACAGTATGTAGAGATAAATCTTTGCTCAACTAAGAGAGTTGTGATTGCGCTTCAGTACAGCAACAAAAATCTAATCAACAGCTCAGATTTATTATCATTTCCTAAGAGTTGCTGCTATTTACTTAGAAACACATTCCTAATTATATCATCTTCTGCCTCATTTGCAAATTCAGCTCACCATATTCTAAGATTCTCAGACTGTATTTCTGAGGGCACTTACTGCATATTTCTTAAATGAAAGTTTTATATGGCTTTTGCTGTGATTTCATTATATTAAGTCCTAGTATTTATTGAAAGTTTTTAATTTTATGACCTAAGCTTTTTTTTTCCTTCAAAGCCTTACAGGTCAGAAGTCATTCAATATTTTTCTCAGAGACATATAAGTAAGAAGTGATTTCATTCTTGTTAATGTGGATTATGCAGTTATTATTTTTTCCATGAATGATTAACTTGAGATATAAGGTGGTTTAATCACTTGCTTGAGGTTATGCAGTCACTAGGTGAGGTGAAGGAGCAAGAATGGGACCTACCGGACCTTTCATTCACTGGCCTTTGAACAAATTTCAATTCTGTTCTCTTTTAGCCTGATGTGATTTCCAAAACAACTATAAAGTTTGGTTAGATCTAAATATGTCTTTCTATTTTTCAAATGTTTAGTTATATTAATATGAACTAGCTATCATAATGATTTTCTTCTTTCAGCTTTCTGATATTATGAGATATAAATATTTACCTATATACATTTACACATATTTCTGAGACATTAGCCTAGTGCACAGAAATTAAATACTTAATATTATGTGAAGTATAGCTCTCTATCAGTTACTTCTATAAAACTATAAAGGATTTAATATTAAAATCTCATTTACCACTGATCAGTCACATTACCACCATACATTCAACTTATACTATATACCTCTACCTTCATTCAGCAGGACTGTTCTGCTTTTGCTCCAAAAGTTGTAGCATTTATATTACATAATAAAAACACAGGTCACAATAAAAATCAGAGTAAATAGCTGCTATATTTATTTAGCAGTTTAACAGAATAGGGATTTATTTTATGAAAACACCTATAAAAGCTAGAAACTCAGTGTTTCTTTGAGCTCTTAAACTGAATCAATTATTTTAGCTCCTGCATTTCCCTCAAACCATAAAGGGTCATTAACAATCAAAGATAATGATGACTAAAATCTCTATTCCCTCTACCAGGGTTGGAAATATCCTGGTATAATAAATGATATGGTATAACAACTATTGGAAGTCCGAGTTCAGAAATTATTTCTGTGGTATCCTTACCAATTTTTGATATATGACTTATAACTATAGATTAACATGGAAAATGAACTTAATAACTAAATCCTTTAATGCTTGTAGCATCATGAAAACAATAATAGATTTGCATTTCTTTTATGGCTAGGGAGCTTGAGCATTTCTTCATGTGTCTATTGGCCATCCTTCTTTCCTCTTCAGAGAAGTTTCTCTATAAGTCTTTATCTCACTTATTTATTGGGCAGTTATTTGAGGATTTATTGTTGGGGGATTTAATTTTTTGAGTTCCAGGTATATTTTAGATATGAGACCCTTGTCTGTTGTATGGCTAGTGAAGATCTTCTCCCAATCCATGGGCTTTCTATTGATCTTGCCAGCTATGTCCTTTGCCATGCAGAAGCTCTGCAACTTCATGCAATCCCATTCGTCCAACCTTTCTTTGATTTGTTGTGTTTCTGGGTCTCTATTAAGAAAATTTGGGCTTGTGCCAAGGAGACCTAGGGTTTCTCCTATTCCATCCTGTAATATTTTCAGGGACACAAGTGTTTTTTTTTCTTTCTTGCTATTGTTTCTCACATATTTATAAGATGATTTCTTTGTTGTTTTGTATGTCCCTCCCTCACGGTATAACGCCTGTTTTCACTGTATTTGATGTTGGTATAATTTGATGAGGGGAAGGGAAAATATTGTTTAAATAGAAATACAGGTGGACCCATTGTAACAATGAGATGTACAAAATGTTATATTGAAAAACGAACTTTACAACTTTGGTGGGGGGGGGGAGTGTAGTTGTGGAGATGGGAGGGCAGGGATGGTAGGGGAAAAACAAAGGAGGAGGCAACAATGCTTTCTAAGAAATGTACTTATTACCTTGCTCATGTAACTGTAACCCCTCTGTATGGAATTTTCACAATTTTAAAAATATTAGTTAAGGCTTCCTGAGCACTCACTACATATCAAGGATATTCTAAATTCCTAACACCTCTTAAGTCACTTCATCTTAATAATGACATTGTGAAGTCAGCACTGAATAAGCACAGAGAAGCTAAACAATTCCCTTCAGGTCAAACATTGCTGGGTATATTTGAACTCCAGTGTAACCAATGTCTTCAATTTTCTTCTATTGTAAATAACATTATAATGAGCTTGCTAGTCCTCACACCTTTTTGAATTTGTCCTATTATTTTTAAGTAAACTTCCTGGAAATGGAAATGCTGGATCAAAGGACATGCATATTCATCTCTGTCTGATTCCTAGGTGAAAAATGATAGTCTAAACTGTTGTTTTAATTTGCATTTTTATTGGAGAGTTGAGCATATTTTATTTCAGTAGTTTGTTAGAATGTGCTTGCATTCATTTTGGGCACTGCTTTCTAAATCTGCCTTTCGTGACATGAAGTCAGGAGCTTAAGATTGACTCTCAGTGAAAGTATTTACACCATAGAAATCAGCATAGGGTAAAAACCAGGTTTGTGCTCTTTCAGTTTTGATTGGAAGAGTCACTTAGAAGTGAAGCTCTTCTAGGTGTAATTTCCGTTTATGTTTATGTATTGAATAGTCTACTCATTTTTTTGCCCAGGTGAAAGCTCCATTGTGTTTATTTTTTTAACTGATGAGTGGTTTTATCTACAAAATTATGAAAATGAAGATGAGGAAGTTGTTGTTGCTTCTGGTGATCATGATTAAAACCTTGGCCATGAAACTTGGCCATTTCTTTCAAAACAGGCAGAGGAAAAGATTAACCCTTTCAGTTTAAAATCTGTTACACATTTCAAATAAATCATAGATGCCATTTTATAAAAAGAATATTTTACATTTGGATAAACATTTTCCAATTCTTTATATAAAGATTTTTGTTTTATATAAATGTGTATACATTTTCTAAAAATGTTTATAATATATAGAAAATGTCAAAAATATTTTTTAAAGTTTTATCATAGCCTAGATACTTGAGGTAGTAGTAACACAAAAGAAAAAGAAAAGAGAACATCTTGGATATCAATATTATTGCCCTAACATGTCAAATTCCAATAGGTTTTATATTTTAATGCTGATGCAGTAGTGTTAACATAGTGGATCAAGATTTGGGGGGAGATGTACAACTTGCTATGTGATTTTTACATAACAGGTAACAACATAGTAATTCATCTTCAAAACAAGCCATCTTTCTAAGCTACATGCATTAACTAGAATATTTCTTTACAAAACCAAAGATGAAATTTGACTCTATTAGATAATATTGAACCATAGATCTACAACTTTATACTTCAAGCAAAATTTACCTTGAGTTATAAAGGAACTTATCAGTATCATCACTTTCATATACTTTGGTACTTTTTATTCAAATATATGGAAATATTGGATTATCAAGAAAGGTTTTGCTGTGGTTTAAGGTAATTTATAAAAGTAGATGTTTAAATTCCATTGTGTTAAAATGAAAGGTCATTATTTCAGGACAAAGAAATAAAAATTCTTCAAGCAGAAAAATCCTCAAAGCCAAGTAACCATGACATTCATTTACACATAATTTTACTATTGCTGGTCAAGAACAATCAGAAAATAAGCCACTCTTCTATATTTTTTCCCAATAGATAATTTTATAGATTACCCGTGGCAGAAAGGTCTATTCTTTTTCATTCTGAGTGTGTGATTTAACAACCTGACACTTTTGAAAAATACCTTATTACTGCACTCAGTATGCTCTGTTCCCAGTCTCTTTTTAAAATCATTAAATCATATTTATGAAGTGACCAGACACAGCACTAGCAATCTTGATAACCGCTCTTCTTCTGCCCTAGGTCATTAGTGGACCAAACATTTTAAAATGAAATAAAACATTTCCTGCATCACAGAGTAAGAAATGGACTGAATCAAGGGACCTGGTTCTTGGTGTCCTCTGCCACTGCCTGGGGCTAATTCCCATTTCCAAAACTTTGCTTAACTATATCCACCCTTCCCTCAGATGACCTGGTCTGTTTGTAACCATCAGATCTGTGTCAATGACACATGATCTATGCTATCTTCCTGCCCCTGCCACCACTAATTGCAAACACTTAGAACTACACCATTCACTCTAGTACCTATGAACATAAGCTTCTGTGAGGATTATTTTAATGTTATTTAAGTAACAAGTAATGAGTTAACATAGAGATTATGTACATGGATCTATCTAAACTTCATATTTCTATCACGTTTGTATTCAAACACAAACACTTCTGTCATAGTTTGCAACTCTTAGGAAGTTATCATTGACAACTTAATAGACTGTAAAAATAATCACAATGTGGGTTTTTTTGTCTTCTGTTTCTTTTGTTTGTTTGTTTGCTTTATCAAACATGTAATCTCCTTACAGTGAAGGAACTTTCCAGTATTAGATAGGTTTGGATGTAACAGGAAGAATGAAGTACGGCAGTCAACATTTGATATTCTACTCCCAGAACATTTCATAAGTGATTTCAAATTAATTCCATTTTTAATTCAATACCAGGGTCCAGATTCAGTAAATCTGGCTTCCTTAAACAGAGGTCAGGTTAATTTAATGAGAAGTCTTTTTTATTAGATCTTTGTTACCTGGCTTACAAGCTGACAAAATGTGAGGTTAACAAGGACCAGTCTTGTACATCTCACCTCCTGGCACGACTTCGTTCAGATCTTACACACACACACACACTCTCACTCTCCCCCCCCTCTCTCTCTCTCTGTCTCTCTCTCTGTCTCTCTCTCTTTCTCTCTTTTTCTCTCTCTCTCTTTCTCTCTCTCTCTCATACACACACACATACACACACACACACACACACACACACACACACACACACATGAGCACCAAACACGTATCACATCAGATGCCCTTTTGCTTGAAGTGCTTTTCAATGTTCAGATATAAAAATAGCCTCATCTAGTTGAAAAAAATTGCACACTACAATTTGATCTGAGAATTTCAATTTTCTGGGTATTTGAAAATTGCATATAATTTTCTGTTATTTGAAAATCTTTTGTAAATATATCAATTCATGGTAAATCCTTTAGATTTTCCTAGGGCGACAGAATAATTCAATAATCACAAGGTTGGGCTACTTAGAAAGAGGGGATAGGGTCCACTGTATTCTCTGGTCTGTCTGATATTGTGCACCTAGGAAATGGAGGAAAATCAAACAATGACAGAGTTCATGAGAAATTTGGATCAAAGTATAGAGAGGAAAATCAGAAAAGCAACCAATTTTCCTTTAGCTATAAATGAGGTATGAGGAACTGGGAAGGAAGGTGTCATTTATAAATGTATGTCTATTTTGAAAAAAGTTGTATTGGTTTTCATGCATAAAAAGCACATATTTCAATATTTTATAAATTTGTGTCATTGTTGTAAAAATGCAAATAAATACATAAAAATTTCTTAGGGAGGCGTCTCATGAATGTTTAAACAGTAAAGTTACTTATCCAACAAGTTAAAATAATTTGTGTTTGATCAGAAGGGCTATCTTAGTGCTACATTCAGATGTTTACTTGTAAGAAACACACTCCTTTTAATTGTCTTTCACCTAAGGAAACCCAAGGCTGTCTGAAATAAAATAGATTGTATATCCTCTGTATAAATTAAAAATAACGATAAGATAAAATGAGAAACATAGGACTGGAAAATGCCTGTAAAGGTTTGTGTTGGCTTTGTTTACTTCTGGCAGACCTCTCAAACATACGGTGAACTACTGTTCCCATTCTTGTCAAGCAGTCCTGGTCTTTGATTGCCCCCATTAACGATATAACTGCCTACAAATTTGTTGAATTCTTCTCTTTGATTTGGCGAGCCAAATGTGTCAGATAACATGCCCAGCCAGTAAGATATCTCATGCTTAAATCAGTCAAACTGGATATGTGTTCATTGAATTTAGTTCATTTAGCGATTTACTTCCCTCGTAAATACGATTAAAACGTTCAATCACATGTGGATGTGAAGAAATAACTAATAAATCAGGCTCTCCTTTCATCGACTGAATTGTTCCTGACCTGATTTTAATCAAATTTATTCGACCTTTTATCCTGGAACAAGAGAGTGTCCACATATATATTGCTGAAGATGTTATATGAGTCTCCTTTCCCCTTGCTACTTCTGTTGCCAAAGTAAATTGAATGGTCAAAAATAAAACAGGAGCCATGAGTTTAAAAAACAAACATATAACAAACAACAACAACCAAAAAGCTGGGCTCCAGTGGCTCACATAATTCTAGTTACTCAGGAGTCTGAGATCTGAGGATCAGGTTCAAAGCCAGCCCAGGAAGGAAAGTCCATGAGACTCATCTCAATTAATCACAGAAAAAGCTGGAAATAGCCCTGTAGCTCAGGTGGTAGAGCACTAGCCTTGAGCAAACACAGGAGCTCAGGGACAGTGCCCAAGACATTGTTTGAGCCCAGGTCTGGCAAAAATAAAAACAAAACAAAACAACAACAAAAGAAACTTATATAAAGATCTCAAAAAGTAAGATCTATTCTGGCTCAATGTATTCAATAATTAACATCCCAAACCATAGGACAAATAGGCCTGTGCAATTCAATAACATATATGTCAAAACGGTTGCTACTCTGGTATAGTAGTTCTTTCTACATATAAGAATTTTGGATGGATCTATGCGTTTACTCTCTACATTCTTGAAGCAACAATGGGAAAAGTTTTATATGCATCTACTTTTTTCGGAAATTTTTTTTTGTTTGTGCCAACACTGTGCATCTCACTCATCCTTATCTTTGTGCACTCAATACTGGCATTCCATTACTGAGTCAATCCTCCACTTCTGGCCTCTTTCTGTGGTTAATTAGTGATTACTGCCAGGCTGGCTTCTAAATTGGTTCCTCAGTTCACAGCCTCGGAAGCAGCTAGGATTATAGGCACAAGCCACCAGCACTCAGATAGCTCTTTTCTTAAAATCAAGTATTAAATAATATGCCTTTTATTCATCTCTCTACTTTAGAATATGAGATATGAATAAGTCAGATATGACTCAGAAGTGGAACTTTAAGAACTAAAAGGTTGGGGTTTGATTCTCTTGTTAATGGGGAAAGGAGACAATGTTTTATGGTGCTGTAGACAACAGAGATTACAATAAAGCATTCTATCATTTTTAATATGAAAGACTATCATTTTTAATATGAAAGACTATCATTTGTAATATAATTTCCAGCATCTGAGGTGGCAATTCTCCCATTAAAGATTTGCTTTTTCATATTTTTTTCTGGAGGTGTTACTGGGACATGTAGCACCAAAAGAGCTATGTTCTTAAGAGGTAAGTGCTCTACCATTAGAAAATGCCCTGGCAATGCCTGCAATTCTAGTTACTCAGGCTGATATCTGAGGATCACAGTTCAAAGCCAGCCCAGGCAGGAAAGTCCATTAGATTGTTCACGTCAATTAACCACCAGAAAACCAGAAGTAACACTGTAGCTCAAAGTGGTAGAGCATTAACCTTGAACAAAGACAGTACCCATGTCCTGAGTTCAAGCCTCATGACCAACAAAAGAATGAAATAAAAGAAAAGAAACATGCCCACCTCCATTTTTTTCAAGAGAATGAAAGGTTATTTTTTTCTCTTTCTTTTTAGATTGATAAGTACCTCAAAATATGGAATCAGTGAAGCAGCTTCTGTTTAATGATACCAAAATAAATCAGAACAACACAATATCAGTATTAAATCTGTTAAACATTTAAAAGAGAATTGTAATATGCAATCTGTTACTATTTTAAAAAAATCAACGGAATGCAACTGCAAAAGAACAAAGACATTTAAATCACTTCAACTTGAACATTTCTCAGAGCTGTGGCCAGTGTTAGACAGAGAGCACCCAGTAATGCGGAAGCAGATACAAATTATTCTCAGAGGCATGAGTGATCTGCCAGGTGAAAGATTAAGAGTGACATTGTGAAATACAAATAATGAGACTGAGAGCGTCTCATGTTCTGATATACAGCAATATGTTCTCACTCATTAAAGTCTAATTTTAGCACACTGACAGTTAACAACCTTGAGAAATAAGACATCTAATTTTCATATTATAATATTCCTTGGTGATATATCTTTGCAATATTCACAGACACTACCAAGAAGATGTTCAGTCTGAATTTACCATCTTCCCTGGATGATGCTAGAATTCCCTGTTGTCTTAAAAAGAGCTTAAATACCTGCCCCTGCCAAATCTCAAATTCTGTAAATCCTATTTTTGGTCATTTCTCCCATGTAAATATTTCAGCTTTCCTTTTCCCTGTCTCTCTCCCTTTGCTTCACCCACCCCAACTCCCTCCTCTCCACTACCATCAACCAATTCTTTCACTCTTCCTACTCTCAGCTCTAGTCTAAATCATTATCCACCCTTGGCTAGACTATAATCCTTGATGAAATGATCAGAATGAGTCCCTCCCTTCACCTGCTGACAATCTCCTACACAGAATTACCCAATGGTTTCTCATTGTTTTAGTGAATTTGGCCTTTAGCATTATCTCTTCAGCTTCATCTATCACTGCTTCTTCAACAGAGTCAAATGTATTTTATCTAGCTATTCCTTCTAACTTGGAATATATTTGCTCCTTCTCATTACCTAAGCTATTCTTCAGATCTCAGCTTTAGTCTAACCATTCTCCAGGCCAATTCAGATTAGGTGAATATAGCCCATAAATTAATTGTACATATAATCTACTTCTTGTCTCTCTTCTCCTTTGATTATAACTTATCTAATGATAGAAACTCAATGCTTTTTGGTGGGTCTGACTCATGGATTCTTAGTTAATGCATGTTGAACACTAAGTGACAGCTGAAAATATACATATAAAAGTGGGCTGTCGGGCTGGAAAGGTGGCTCAGTGGTAGAGTGCTTGCCTTGCATGCATGAGGCCCTGGGTTTGATTCCTCAGCAGCACATAAGAAAAAAGAAAAAAGCCAGAAGTGGCACTGTGGTTCAAGTGGTAGAGCGCTAGCCTTGAGCTGAAGAGCTTAGGGACAGCACCCAGGCCCAGAGTTCAGGCCCCAAAAAAAATTAAAAATAAAAAAAATGGGCTGTTGTACTACAGTGATTACTATAATTATTTAAGATTGTTGACATCATTCATGATTCCTTAAATTGGTTGGGTAAATTATTACTTCCTCTCCTTATCCATTATCTAGATCTTTATTTCTACCATATTTCTGTTTTATCTTCCCCATCATTAACTATTCTTTAGTGCCATGTCATTCCAAGACTGCTTGCCTTTTCTTCATTACTGCAAATAAGATTGTAATGTCCTTGTAAAACTCTGCTATATCTTCCTATGGACACTCTTTATCTTTCTATTACTTCCATTCTTCCAATGCTTGTCAGCCAGTTTCTTGGGAATGGCACAGCAAAGACTTAGTAGGTAGAATCCTTGGTGTCCCAAATTGCGAATAAATCTACATTCCACATAGTATCTAATATCGTGCCTTAAGTAGCATACTATAAGGATGATGGGGAAAATAAGCATGGACTAACCAGTTCGAGGAATAAGATTTCTGCTCTCATTGGAGGCCTTGAACCCCACATATTAAATTAATACCTTGAAGATTGATGTATATATCAGGATATGAGAGTACATGTTTGTAAGGCCAGTACTTGATAGGCTAACTCTTATTTCAAGAATGACCTAAGAAACACTGTCTCCAAAAACTATTAAATAAAATAAATGTGTGTGTGCGCACGTGCACACATGTGCGTGTCTCACAACCATGTGGATGCGCATGTGCAGGAGTGCATAGATAAGAAAGAAAATGTCTACATTTTGTCATTATGATTTCTCAGAATTCCTTATGAAGGCCACTGAGCAAATGGTGAGATACAAAGACAAAGAGAACAGATAGAAAAGTAGAACAATGAGGTCTTGATCTTATATTTCTACCTATCTTTCATGATCATATCAGGGACAGAGGGCCTCATCTTTTTGGATGGATTTATATTGAGATACTCAGGAGGTCTCCCAGGAGTCTTAAACTTTACCCCTTGGCAGAGTGACTTTATTATCTTCTCAGCTAGCCCACTTGACATCTGAAAATTTTACACAGTTATACTGTAGACAAATCAATAGTATGATTTGCTATCCATAGGGAAGAGAACACCCTGGGATACTTGCTATTTTTAAACAACTCAAGTTGTTTTGTATTCCTTAAACCTTATTGATCCATGAAGATAATGATAGTTTTTTAGTAAAGCTCCCCTTTGTAAACTCTGCCACAGAGAAAACTGTGGAAAATTACAATCAAGCCCACAGAAAATGTAGAAATTTTTTTTTTCAGAGTGCAACGTTAGTGCCAGCTCCTGCTATGTACAAAATAAAGCAGGACCCACCGGTTTTTACCTCCTGAGTTTGGGTCTGGCTGACACAGTGACAATGAAGGTGGGTTTCACTTAGCTTTAACGTTCTCCAACAAAGCTGCCATCTTGTCCAAAATCTGAATGTGCTGAAGTAGCCAACCAGGCATTGCCTCTATTCTTCCAATTCAGCAGAAATTTAAAAGGAGGCTGTCACTCTGTAGGCCCAAGTAATACCATCTGCTTCTCCACTTGGGGAAATGCGTATTAAATGGCGGGGAACATGTTAGGTACTTAATTAGCAGCAGACTGTATGTTTCCCAGTTTCCTCGACTTTGACACCTGCTAGGTCATGCACAGAATACAAATAAAAAGACAAAAATTAAATAACTTGTGAGCTTTGATGGGAGAAAGTCAGAACAGCCATGAAACAAGTGAATGTACAGTAAATCAAACATAAAAGACTTTTCAACTCATAGTTTCAAGTACACTTAGCACACTGCAATTCCAGTTCTTAAGAAGCTGAATTACAAACATGTGAATGTAGATTTCTAGAAACAGTTTTGAGACCATGTTATAAAAGTTCATATTTACAATGTAATTTAATCATTAAAATCACCAAGAAATGTCTCACTTTCATCAGCCAATACAATCTCTTACCTAGAGTTACACATCTGTGAGTATTTCTGCCTTCATAACACAGAGTATGTCATTACAGTCACAGCTTCAGTGGATCAATAATGTTTATAGTAGACTTTCAAGACTCTGGAGTATATAATTTATACAACTGCTAGAGATACTTTTTTCCTTTACAATTCTAGATCCACACTTTTGTTTTGGCTATGGTGCAAATGTAATGCAGAGCCCAATAAACAGTACAGCTTGGAATTAACAGGCTAATAAAAATGACTTTAAAGGTGCATTAAATTAGAGCTTAGGATGTCTCTTGCATTTGCAGCATAAATGTTAATAAAAGCATAAATCTGTTATTAACTTTTTATGGACAAGCAAAGTGATAAAAGCAAAAAATGATGATTTATCATCATCTATCTACAGGATGGTAAGAACAGAACAAAGTTATAGTGAGAAACAATAATTGTATATATGTATATAATTATTCTTATTTTTTCTTCACAAAAGACTGGGGTTGATGTTCAAGAATATAAAACTAAGAAACTATTTTCTATCCTCTCAATGAATGACACATTTTTCTTAAGAAATTCTACTCCTGGGACAATTTTGTGTTAATATGTTACTCTTCTGTAGAGAGCTGCGAGAGGCCACACCTGGAAGATGGTGCCAGCTTCCGCCCTCCGCCTTCCCGATGGCGAGTGCTCTCTGTGTAAACAACTCCTGATATGGCTAAGGCAAAGAATCTGGCTTGCTTCGGCGCACCTGAATCTATTGGTGGTTCCCACGTGGCGTATCAGGGTTGGCTACCCAGTGGGTACTTAAGGCTGTGGGGAATTCTCCCCGGGGTTGGGGTCAGAAGATTACAAAAAGGTCCTGAATAAACTGCAGAGAGAAGAGTCCGGTGTCGCTTCTTCCTTGCTGGTCGAGGCGGTAGCGACACGTGGCGGCCCGTACGGGGACTCAGCCATAACCCCAACGAGGACTCAGAACTCTCTGCGGTCAGGGTGGTGCACCGGTAAGTCCCCAGGTAAAAGGGGAATCCGCGACAAAAGCGGGGGTAAGTCCCCAGGTAAAAGGGGAATCCGCCACAAGAGCGGGGAGTAAGTTCCCAGGTAAAAGGGGAATCCGCGACAAGAGGGGGGGGATTTTTGCTCTTCTCGGTAGATAAAGAGAGAGTGAGAACCCGGGGCTAGTCAATAGAGTAGCCAAAAGTGAAAGTAAAAGTTTGTTTACCAGCTTTAAATGTTTAAAACATGGGCGCTTCTTCTTCGCGCCCAATTTTTTTGGCTCTCAATGAGCTACTGCACTCAAAAAAGTTAAAAATAAAAAAGAGTACTTTAGAAATATTTTTGAATGAATGTGACATCGTTGCCCCGTGGTTCGCTGTCTCCGGAAGCCTCACGGTGGCCTCTTGGGAGAAACTAGGGAGGGACCTAGATTTTGCCTCTGAACAAGGAACACTTAAGAGTGGAGTGAGACCAACATGGAAACTGATAACAGGCTGTCTCGAGGACCAGCGTTGCAGTGAGGCGGTAGAGAATGGTCAGGCCGCCTTAGAAATGCTGCAGGAAGAAAGATCGGAAAGGGCAGACAGCGAAAAGGAGGAGAGCAGGGGGGGGTTATACCCTGATTTTGCCGAACTAGAGACCTCTGAGTCTACAGACTCAGAGGAACTACAATCACTCATAGAACAAATAGAAAAAAACAAAGATAAGAAAGAGGAGGAAAGGGAAGGAGAGAGAGGACCCAGATAAAGATGAATGCACGCCCTCCATGTGCCGCGCCACACCTTCGGCCCCTCCGCTCTATGCGGAGGACCCTGGAAGTGGCAGCCCCGGCTGTTCTTTCAGCCCAGGCGTGTGGAAAGCGGTCAGAACCGAGTTACATCTAGCCTGTCCAATATTTCAGGATCCACAGGGACAGCGGTATCATGAACCCTTAGATTTTAAGGTGATAAAATCTTTAGCTGAGTCTGTGCGGACATACGGAATCACGGCCTCCTTTACTGTAGCCCAGGTGGAGGCCCTAAACAGACACTGCATGACACCCGGTGATTGGAGTGGGCTCGCACGAGCTTGTTTGAGCCCAGGTCAGTATTTAGATTGGAAGGCTTTTTTGATTGAATTTGCTAGTGAAGAGGCTGCAGCCAATCAGGCTGGGGGAAACCCAGCTTGGGACAGAGATATGCTGCTTGGACAGGGGAGATTCGCCAATCAGCAGATAGGCTACCCGGTTCAAGTTTATGAACAAATCAATAAAATTGGCATAAAGGCATGGAAGGCCTTACCAAATAAAGGCGAGGTGAGTGGCAATCTCGCCAAAATCCTGCAGGGCTCTATGGAGCCATTTTCGGACTTTGTTGCCCGTATGGTCGAGGCTGCTGGCAGAATTTTTGGTGACCGAGACGCAGCCATGCCATTAATTAAGCAGCTTGTTTACGAGCAGTGCACTAAGGAATGCAGAGCCGCCATAACCCCATATAAGAATAGGGGACTAGAAGCATGGATGAAAGTTTGCAGAGAGCTGGGCGGACCACTAACTAATGCTGGATTAGCTGCTGCTGTGGTGCAATTAACCCAGAAGAAAGGGGCTGGGAAGGTGGCTCAGTGGTAGAGCGTTTGCCTTGCATGCATGAGGCCCTGGGTTCGATTCCTCAGCACCACATAAGCAAAAAGAAATGAAAAAAGCTGGAAGTGACGCTGTGACTCAAGTGGTAGAGCGCTGGCCTTGAGCTGAAGAGCTGAGGGACAGCGCCCAGACCCAGAGTTCAGGCCCAGGAAAAAAACCTATTCAAAAAACGCTGCAAATTTGTCTAAACAGTTGTCTAGTTATCTTTTAGGTAATTGAACTGGGGAGTTCGACAGCCTAATGGAACAGCTCAGGGTTGCCATCGTCATGGTGAACTCGACCCAAGTGGATGCCGGATTGGCGGAGGGGTTATCTTCATGGATCTCCGCTGCTATGATTCATCTCAAGGAGGGGGCGGGTTTGGGAGCCCTGATAGGCCTCCTGGTGTTAGCCTCCTTGGTATGTCTGTGGTGCATTTGCCAAATTAGAGGTTCTCAGCGTCGCAGTGCAGCCATGATTATCCAAGCCTTTACAGTCATTGGAGCAGGTCAGTCCCCCTAAGCGTGGCTTGCCACCCTAAAACAATGAACACAGATTGCAAAGCCAAAGTACTGCAGTCGAGAGGCATGAGTTTTGCCCTCGAGGAGAGCATGTTTGATTGCACACGGGTTCGATTCGCCTTTTCCCGTCCTTGTGAAAAACGAATCAATGGACAGGCTGAGTCATCCCTAGAGAAGGCGCCCTCTGGGAGAAGGCTTGTATGCAGTCCTTGCAATTGCACAACAGGGATCAGACCTCTGTTCTCATCTGTGTTCTTTAAACAAAAAAGGGGGAACTGTAGAGAGCTGTGAGAGGCCGCACCTGGAAGATGGTGCCAGCTTCCGCCCTCCGCCTTCCCGATGGCGAGTGCTCTCTGTGGTAAACAACTCCTGATATGGCTAAGGCAAAGAATCTGGCTTGCTTCCGCGCACCTGAACCTATTGGTGGTTCCCACGTGGCGTATCAGGGTTGGCTACCCAGCGGGTACTTAAGGCTGTGGGGGATTCTCCCCGGGGTTGGGGTCAGAAGATTACAAAAAGGTCCTGAATAAACTGCAGAGAGAAGAGTCCGGTGTCGCTTCTTCCTTGCTGGTCGAGGCGGTAGCGACACTCTTCTCATAAGTGCGCAATATACCATTTTTGTCAAATGTTGACAATAAACCAGATTCATTAGGATCACACGATCTAGCAGTAACTGAATAATACACTCACCTCTGCAGAAAGTACATTGAGTCAAAACTACACATCTAGTTGTTACATGTCCCTGAGAAATTGAGACCATAATTCTCAGAGACAAATTCCTTTCAAAATGGTTTAACATACCTGTATGTTAACATACCTCAACTGTGCAAATGAGATTAAATGTTCACTTCAATTACTCAGGAAATTTTGAACTGCCCAGAATAATGGGAACCAAGGCTGACAGGTCCTGACTTCATTTGGTCAGAGAGCTCTCTAATGTCAGACCAGAGGATTAAGTGGCCAAGAAAGGGGAAAGGTTTCATCAATTATGCATACCCAGATATATTTACTTAAATGTGAATATATTTAGAGAGAAGGCTAACATCTAGGAAGATTTGTGTGAGCATTTTTGATGTGGTAATTTATAATATTTGGATAAGTTGGGCGGAAATACTTAAATAATGGAAGGTAATTTAGATTATATTGAAAGTGAGCAAAGAATCTGGAATCTATCTCATCAAAGTGCTAAATCTTCCCTAGTAACTGACTTGTTTGCTGATCTTACAAAATGTATACCAATTCCAGGCATTGTAGATAACTTAAACGATACACTGCCGCTTCCCTTAACTTCAAGAACTTATAAGTATCCAAACTCGTAACTATGTAAATTAAGGGTCACATACATACATACACACACATATACACACACTTTACATACATGTATGCACACAAATTTTACCCAACATCTTTTTAAGCCAGACCAGGTACTGGTAGCAAATGTCTATAATCCTTGCTACTCAGGAGGCTGAGATCTAAAGATCACTGTTCAAAGCCAGCAAGTAAAAATCCACAGGTAAAGGTGTAGCTTGAGTGTTAAGAGTCCAACCTTGATGACAAAAGCCAAGAGAGTGCAAGGCCCTGAGTCTGAGTCCGAGCTCTAGCTCCAGAACAAGTTCTGAAAGCAGAAATGTTTAGAAATACAAAGGTTTAAATTGCAGATAGAGAGAGAAATGTACCTATCATAGATTATTCATGTCCCACTGGGGCTGGTTGCCAACCCATATTCAATCATTTTAATAATTCTATAGTAATACTTCTGGAAATCCACAAGAAATGGGAACAAGAAAGACTAACAATAGCTTCAAGTCAGCTTGCGTCAGGATTTCTTACTAAATAAATTTTGGAGCTAACATGAAAAATCATTTTGTTTGTAGAGCTTCATAGATTCAGGAATAGTGGATAGATAAGTCATTGTAGGTCTGGGCTTCTTATTCAATTCTCACTGCATTCCTATAAAACAGGTTATGTTATTACCATCTAATATAAGAGACAATCAAGATTTAACACTAATAAATATCATGTTAAAATTATAGAGCTAGGAGGAAAAATGCAGAATAATATTTTCAACCAAGAATTCAGTCTCCAAGCGCCACAATAATTTAAGAGAATTGCACATAATAGGTTTCATACTCACAGAGATGTCATTGTGTCTGTACTCCAGATTTTTTATGGCCTTTTTGCTTGAAATTATTTCTTATTGTAAAGTCAGAGTTGGAAGATTATGTTTACTGAAAACACTTGCCAAGGGTCTATGAAAAATTGAATTATGGAATATACTTCATTTTTTTGTTTCACTAGGTACTAACCTGAGAATGTTTATAAAAGCTGTTACTATAAATAGTAACTTTTTAGGTGTGTATGGTAGATGCATGCCTGTAATATCAACTATATGAGAGGCCATAAGCAAGATCTCCTTGTGTGAGGTGAACCCTGGGAAAAATCTTCAGTCCCTACTTGATAAAAAAAAAATCTGGGAGTCTAACTCAAGTCAGAGGACCTGCTTAGCAAATGTGAGCCAAGAGTTCAAATACAGGTGCTTCATAAAATTATCAATCAATTAGTAATTTTGATTGAGATGGAGGAAGTTTGATGAGTAAATATTTAAATTTTATTCCCATATAGTTCATACAGCTGTCCTCAAAAAACTGAGTCTACTTAAAATATATGATTTCATAAGCAGAGTGTTATGATAACTGAGAAAATAGACTCAAGTCCTATAATGCCTTGATTTACATTAAACAATACTCATGTAAGAATGCTTTAAGTTAAATATTTCAACTATTACTATTATAACAAGAAATATGTTATTATAACATAATTATTAACTTCTATTATAACTATTAACTTCTAGAAAGTGATTGGACTTTTTGTACTTATTTACTTTTTTTTTTGTCGGTCGTGGGGCTTGAACTCTGGGCCTGAGCTCTGTCCCTCAGCTCTTCAGCTCAAGGCTAGTGCTCTACCACTTGAGCTACAGCGCCACTGCTTATTTGCTTTTTTAAAAATTGGTGTTGGTCCTGCTTGAAATTTTGAACTTGGAACCAGGGAGCTGTCCCTGAGCTCTTTTTGCTCGAGACTATGAGTCATAGCTCTATTTGAGCCATAGCTGAAATGAGCCATAGCTTTACTTCTGGCTTGTTTTGGTGCCTACTTAAAGATAAGAATCTTACAAACTTTCCTGCCCCGGCTGGCTTTGAACGATGAACCTTCTGAGTAGCTAGTGTTAAAGGCCTGAGTCACTGGTACCCAGTTGTTTGGATCTTTATTTAAGATTTTTATTAGCATAATTAGTTATACAAACTATACATGTAAGCATTTTCATTGTGTCATTTTCATAATGCACACAATGTACACTGACCAAACTCACTCTTCTATCAATTTTCCTTGCCACTCCTTCTTAAAACAAGTTCAATATATTGCATTGGCAACCAAATTTGTATTGTGATGAAATAAATATAACGTGAACCATTTTCTTTATATTTTCTCTATACCATTTGTAATATTAAATGAACTTATATTGTTGTATCCTATTTCTCCAGGGCCAGTCTTAGATTGCCATCCTACTACAAATGCTTTCCTTATAGCTAAGATTATAGAAATGTACCAGAGCCCTACCATGCTTGCTTATTGAGATGAGGTATCTCACTAATTTTTTTCGTAGGCAGGCCCTGAACCTCAATCATCTAGATTTCTAATCCCTCAGTAGATGGCACAACAGACTTGAACCGCAATACCCAATTTCTTGAATATTATGTAATTTTAAAAATGGTGGGGGGCAGAACTGGGGATCTTTCTATGCTGCTCAGACTAATGCCAAGCTCCTGGGTCCAAGTGATCTCCAGCCTCAGATGGAGCTGAGACTACAGTTTAAATAAAATTCTGCTGTGTTTGTATCTGGTCATCTGTTAGGTGTTCATTTGGGTTGCTTCCACCTATCAGCTATTGTGAATAAAGCCGCTGTGAATATTGGTGCACAAACAGATACATGAACTGCTACCTCCAAATTTTTAGGGATAGATATATACAAATAGTAGAGCTGGAGAATGTATGAATATAAGATATAGATGTATTTAGAAGGAAAATCATTGCATCATATTAGAAATCTATGCTTAGTAATTTTGAGTAAACATTCTTTTTTCCCCAAACAATATTACTACCTCACTGCTACAAACACTGCATAAGGTCTTTAGCATCTTCACAGCCTTACCGACACTTGTGAGAAAAAGTTTCAACTTTATAACTTCACAGTAGACCTCAAATATTAACTAATTACTAATCACAGATAATTAGTTTAATTGTATGTTTACTTTCTTACACATCACTCTATCCATCCTTGTTTACTGTACTGCGGTGTCTATTACATTGAAGTAGCAGCTTCTTAAAAATAATAATAAGTAAATAAACATACCCTATTGGAGACAGCATATATTTTACAGTCATGAATAATTTGTCAAGACTTCTGGACCAGAATTATTTAATAGAATTTTGAAGTAACAGAAGAATCTTTTTACTGTGCATTCAATCTAGAGCCACAGTTGCAAAGGGAGAAGGAGCTGCCTTCACAGGATTACTTCACAGGGATTTGGAATGTATAACCTTTAGGCTAGAAAGCCTGAAAGAGATTGGACTATCCATTTCATGTTTGTAATACAGCGTCCTCCTGTGTATCTCAGGATTGTCTTAAATTTGCCACATTCTAGCCTCAGTTTTCTAAGTATGTTAGGATTACAAGCTTGTATTACCATCATGCCTGGCTCTAATTGTGTGTGTGTGTGTGTGTGTGTGTGTGTGTGTGTGTGTGTGTGTTGCATGCATGTAATAGGGCTTGAAGTCAGGGCCTGGGCACTGTCCTTTGCTTTTTCCTTTTAAGCCTGTTGCTCTACCACTTGAGTCATAGCTCTGTTTCTAGCTTCAAACCTCCGTCCTCAGATCTAAGACACTGAGTAACTAGGATTATAGGAGTGAGCCACAGGCATCTGGTCATAGAAGATCCATCTAAGTAAACAACCATACTGCAGACTTTTAGGTTTGCACAACACTTATACGAATCAGCCATTCATGAAAACATCAATAGAAATCATTACATTTCTGAATCATTAGAATAAATTAGTAGTGTCCAACTAATATTTTTTCAAAAATAGAAGTCCTGGAATATTTACTAATCCTCTCAGAATTTACTGACAGTCTAATCTGTATGCCTCAAACTACCATAACACAGGGACAGTGAAATAAAGATATTATAGAAGTTGACACTAGGAATATAGCCCAAGATGCATGCATGTAGCTAAGTGTTCATTTAACCTAGAAATTTAGTAGTGTGATCTTAGTTTCATCAATGACTTCACCTGGCAGCATAACTAGAAAGGATTGACTTAATTCCTTTCATTTTGACATACTCACAGACAACTCATCCTATTACAAGACCTGAAGGAAAAACAGTGTGCAGACAAATAAAAGGTATAGCGACTTTCCTATAACTCTCATCCCCAGAATAATGACTATATTGAAATTTTCGAACTTTTGTTTCAAAATATATCTTTAAAATTGTGTCCTCTAAAAATCTACAGAAAACTGAAATTAAAAAATAACTAACAAGGGCTAGGAATGTGGCTTAGTGGTAGAATGCTTGCCTAGCATGCATGAAGCCCTGGGTTTGATTCCTCAGTACCACATACACAGAAAAAGTCGGAAGTGGCACTGTGGCTCCAGTGATAGAGTGCTAGCCTTGAGCAAAATAAGCTCAGGAACAGCTCGCAGGCACTGAGTTCAGGGCCCAGCACTTCCAAAAACAACAAAAAAAAAAATAACTAACAAGACAGCCATTGGATATTTTTCTTTGCCATATGGATAAAGACCAGGCAAAGTGAAGCGAACCCCAAGATATGAACACAAGAGGTCTTTCTTTGTTGTTGTTGTTTTAAATGAACTATGTGACTTTTTTGTTTCCTTTCTATGTTTCCCCCCTATGATATATTGCCTATAGTCATGGTACTTGATTTTGGTACCTTGCACCTTGTATATACATTTGTCTAATTTGGGGAGGGGAAGGGGAATAACAAAACACTGAAACAAGAACACAGGATGACCCATTGCAACAATGACATCCACAAGACAGTATATCGGAAATCAATTTTACAACTTCGGGGGCGGGGGTGGGAAGAAAGGGATAGTGGGAGAACAACAAGGAAGGGGTAACAATGCTTGACAAGAAATGTACTCATTACCTTACTCATGTTACTGTAATCTCTTTGTACAACATCTTTACAATAAAATAAAATTTAAAACAAAATCCTGTATTGCTTGATGAGAAAGCTATTATGAGGTTTAAATAAACTAGTATTTGTAAAGATCTTAGAATTACCAGAGAAGAATATTTGCAAATAAATATAAATATAGGATTAACAAGACAAAATGGTTAGCAATTTGTTTAAATATTTTATTAATCAGAGAGTGTGGGAGAGTTTGCTGGTTTAAACAGAAAGTAAAATTCAAAAGTGATTGTGAGCTATTTCCCATTATTTTCCTAATTGTGAATATGAAGTAATTTCCTCTGTTGCAAAATCCAAAAGGAAATATTTTCACTTAAGACAATTGGAGGGTGCTAATTAGTATCACACCACTAATTAATTAGTATTCTGCATACGTATAATTAGAAAGTGTTAAATGTGGTTTGTACCACAGTGATTTTTCTAAACTTGGCCTGAGGAATCAGTTAGTCTGTGGGCAGTATTTGTTTCTGAATCTGAAAATAGCTTGCAAAATACTCTTTGGAAGACAATGTAAAAACATAAACTCCATTGAATCACAATATAGCCAAACAACAAATTCAGAAGGCTATATATTGCATTTCTTTGTTGTTGTTGTTGTTGTTGTTGTTGTGTCAAGTCCTGGGGCCTGAACTCTGGGCCTGGGCGCTGTCCCTCAGCTCTTCAGCTCAAGGCTAGCACTCTACCACTTGAGCCACAGCGCTACTTCCGGCTTTTTTTCTTTTTCCTTATGTGGTGCTGA
This sequence comes from Dipodomys merriami, assembly GCF_024711535.1. Taxonomy (NCBI): domain Eukaryota; kingdom Metazoa; phylum Chordata; class Mammalia; order Rodentia; family Heteromyidae; genus Dipodomys; species Dipodomys merriami. Next base: position 22,412,754 of record NW_027202270.1, on the reverse strand, counting down.
GGAATCGAACCCAGGGCCTCATGCATGCAAGGCAAGCGCTCTACCAGGGAGCCACCTTCCCAGCCCTATAAATTGCATTTCTATTTTTCAGAATTAGTTAACTAAATGTTAAAAGAGTTCGTTTAAGGGGCTGGGAAGGTGGCTCCGTGGTAGAGTGCTTGCCTTGCATGCATGAGGGCCTGGGTTCAATTCCTCAGCACCACATAAGCAGAAAAAGGCAGATGTGGCACTGTGGTTCAAGTGGCAGTCGTGCTAGCCTTGAGCTAGGGAAGAGCTGAGGGACAGCGCCCAGGCTCAGAGTTCAAGACCCACAACCCGCAAAAAAAAAGAGTTCATTTAAAATTTCTTTCTCTAAATTTATCTTTGTTCACACCTATATTTAGTTGTTCTATGTTTATTTTATTACATTTTCTGTGGACCTATGAACATATTAGCATGAAAATATAACTGTTACCTTTAAAAACACATAAAAATGAGTGGAGCATAATGTATTCCTCTTTACACAATATGAAATCCACTCTAAATACATTAGAATATTTTAACTGGCTTTTTATTCATCCTTTTCAATATTTATAGATTATCTCATTTGTCAAACTTTAAACAAACAGAAATCTTCCAAGATGATAATTAACATCAACAAAAAGAATGTGTTTAGAACTTTGCAACTTTGGTGCCCGGTGGGGGGAGGGCAGAGAGGTTTGGGTGGGGGGGCTGGGAGAGGGTGGGAAGGGATGGGAAGGGGAAACAAAGGAGGAGGCTACAATGCTTGATAAGAAATGTACTCATTATCTTGCCCATGTAATTGTAACCCCTCTGTACAGTATTTTCATGTTTAAAAAAGGAATGTGTTTAATTTTAATATTACATATAGTAAGTACCCTGTAAAATCTATTCACGTACATGTTCTATATTTATAAAAAATCAATACTTGATTTTTATTAAAAGTCTGATCTTTTCAAAAATTCTGATCTTTTGAGTATTGTGCGTTCTAATTACAAAGGAATCTTTTGCTGTTAGAGAAAATTATTTTTTGCCTTGCTAATTGGAAATTTATTTCTTAATGGGACAAAAACTTCTTTTATTCTTTTTTATTTTTTAACAAAATGATAATGTCTTGTTTTCAAACAAAATACATGATATTTCCTATTCTTTTTGTTGTTCATTGTTTTAAATATTCTCTCTAAGAACCACTGAAATCACAATGAATGACACAAAAACAAAGAATTGTGTCAGCCAGACAAAATTCACTTCTGCACAGAATGGTGCCCCATCAGCCAAAAATCTTGCAAGCAAGCACACAGAGCAGGCAGGCTGGTCCCTATTTATCACTAACCCAGGAGGCCCCACCCCTCTGCTTTAACTGCTTCAGATCAGGTTCACAGTCTGCACACAATTGGCTAGTTTCAAGATGGTAAGATGGATTTATACAAGGTGACCATAAAAAAGAGCTTGAAATAAGATTAACAGTAGACAAGCAATCTCCAAAACATACCCAAACTCTCTATGATTTCTTGAGCAATCTGAGACATGTCTTCTGAGGTCTTTCATGATTTCACCTTGGAACAACCAGTTAAGATAGTTCCTTGCATTTCAAAAATCCTTCCTCATACCAACACAGTTCTTGATGATATTATCTTAGCAGAACAATTAACAAGAATCAAACCACCAAGCCAAAGCAGCAACTTTGAAGCAACCCACTTGGATAGAAAAGATGGCTTTTCTTACATTCATGAATAAAGAAATGTGAACTTCAACCAATGGTTCCATCCAACTTATGAATATTTTACGGAGAGAAAAAGAATAAAGTCAACAGCTTTTAGAAATGCCAGTATCATTCTCAAAAAACAAAAGAAAATCATTTTCAAATATGAAGTATTTAACATAAGCTGTTCTTTTAGAAATATCACTTTTATAGCCCTCATAAAAATTATACCATTGGCCTTCAGAATTCTGAAAAACAAAATCCTCAATATGAAATCAAAGTTGACATCTGCAAGCCGATTCCATTAAATTATTTATACCATTTCTTTCTTTATTCTAAGTATTGCTACCTGCCAAAAAACAGTGTTGTTTTTCTATGTAACCTGTTATAGAAAGTAGTTAAATAGCAGTGTTGGTCACAAGCCAGACACAGTACCCCACACTATAATTTCAGCCATGCGGGAGGCAGAGAGAGGAGGATCACAGTTTCAGACTGGCCTGGATAAAAAGTGAGACCTTATCTGAAAACCAGATAGAATAAGAGAGATGTCATAGTTTCTGTGATAGAGAAATTTACTAGCAACTGAGAGGCCTAGATTTTAATCTCCAGCACTATCGAAAAAGAAAATAAAAATAGAAATAATATTGCTACTGTCAAGTAACTAGAGTTCAAACTTTTGGATCGCCCATCAGCTCTGTGCCAGTAAGCAAACATTTATGAGGTATTTTAATATATATAACAATTAAATAGGATTTCTAAGTAAGGTAGCATATGTGATCATCAGTGAGTACTTTATGAAAAAATTCTTATTATAACACAGTGATTTTTTTAAAAAGAGACATTTCTTAGTTCTAATGACAAGCAATTTGTCTATATGCAATATGAATGGTACTAGTATGACATATTCTTATAAGTCTTTTGCTCATAGCTTTAAACCACCATAAATACCAGGATCGTCTGGTGTCTAGTTTGTCTGGTGTTTATGAATGCATAGGCTGCATGATTTGCTAAATAAAATTGAACATAAAAATCATTTCTTCTATAATTGTTTTTCATTTGTTATTGTCACTGTAAAGGTGATGCACAGAGGAATTACAATTATATGTCACCCCTTGAACAAGGTCACCCCTTCCCTTGCTCTCTCCCAGTTTTCCCCTCCTATCCCCACTCACAATTTGAATAGTTCATTTGCAACATAGTGTCTAGTGAGTACCTGCTACTTTTGTTGACCCTTTATCCCTCCATTTCTACCCTCTCAAAGACAGACATTCTTAAGGAGCTAACTCCTCAATGTTCTGTACATTTAGGTCCTATTGAAAGTAATCATAAATTATCCATGATGATTCAATAAAACTATTTCTCAAGAATAAAAGAGTCTCAATAAAAAAATCTTCTAGCCAGAAACCAGTGGCTCATGCCTATAATCCTAACTACTCAGGAGGTTGAGCTCTTAGGATCAAAGTTTATATTTAGCCTGGTCAGGAAAGCTTGTGAAACTCAAATCTCCAATTAATTACCAAAAAGTAGAACTGTGGATCAATGGTAGCCTTGAGCAAAGAAGCTCAGGGACATCATCTAGGTCCTGAGTTCAAGCCCCAGCACCAGCACACAAAAAATAAAATCCTGAGGTAAAAGTAATAAAATAAATATATCCAGTCCAGTCACATTAAAGAGATCTGTAAAAAACATAAACCTCTAATGTTAATAAAGAATGATAGATTGCAGTTTATTTTGAAGTCTTACAAGGAATGAAGTTATGTTTGATAATTAATATCCTTATGGATTTGGAAGCCATAGTGTGTGTATTTGTGTGTGTGTGATACATGTGTGCATGCGTATGCATGCATGTAAGAGAGAGACACACAGAGACAGAGAGACAAAGAGACAGAGAGAGAGACAAGAGACAGAGAGAGAGAGCATTCATGCATGCTTGAACTCAAAAGTCTCTAGATCTTACATAGGTTTTTTGTTGTTGTTGTCATTCCCCCAATCCCTATACACACACCCTTCCTCTAGACTGCTTCTCAAGATTTAAGGATTTATCTGCCTGGCTGGCTTCAAATCTTAATCCTCAGATCTCAGCCTCCTAAGCACCTAGGATTCTGGGCGTGAGCTACTAGTGCCTAGCTTTAGAATATGTTCTGACAGGATAATTTAGGAGAGAAATTACCTCTTATTTCATCATATCATGTAAAAACATATGAATAGTGGACTTAAAGAAGAGTCAAAGCTTTAGTTCAACTAAAGTAGTACTAGATGAATTTGCTAACACTATTCAATGCTAAACTAAATGTAAGCCATAAAAAATTAATAATAACCCTGAAAGTGCTAGTGGAGATTTGGGATGGAGTTGCTGACACATGATGTTGCAAACAAACAGCATAGCTATGCAACAACACATTCTATAATATGACAGTCTCGGCCTTGCAATTTATTACTTTTTCTAATATTGGACATGATATTTGAGCTCTATCTCTAATATCTCTCTGTAAATATTAAATGGATAGAATTTTACCCATTTTATGGTGACACAGATCATCTATGTGAAGCATCTGTAGATAGCATCACATTTTTTATCATATAATTAAATATTTTCCCCTTTTTCTATTGTCATTCTGTTCTAAAAATATCAGCATTTGAGTTTCTGCATAACTTTTCATTCTGTAAAATTTAAGCAATTTGATGAAAAGTTAAAATAGACTTACTAATTAAAGTCATACTTCTTTACATCTGACTTTCAGGGGTTAATGTATGTGACTGCAAATAATATTTGATGTGTAAATGAGTTAATCATCTGCACTTTTATTTCTATAGAACCTACTTATTTTAGGATTGCTACCTCCTGTATTTAAGGGGTATCTGGTAAGCCTGTAAAGAGAAGAAAGAACTGGTTCATAACCAGGAATTTTTCACCCCCAGGGTCCTCACTGGTATCCCTGTCCCCATGGCTGTGGCTGATTCCTCCCGGGCACTCCTGCTAGGCTAAAGCTTTCTCTTACTTTAGGTTTTCACTCAGAAGCCATTTTCAAGCAGTGCCCTTTACTTACTGCCCTATCTAGAATTTCACTCTTATTCATCTTCTGAAATTATTTTTCTCCATATTCGCTATTACTATAACGTAAGGCATAATGTGCTGTCTTGGAAAAAAAAAAGCTATCAGAGAAGGAAAAAGCCTTTGATAAAGAAGGGGGGAATTCTGAAATACATACAAATGGCTAAGGCAAGAACTTTATGTTGAAATAGGATACAATTGAGAGTTTTGAAGAAGAGGAATAAAATTACAGTGACGAGGAAGAAACTTTACTACTCATGAAATGCAACATAAGAATGCTGGATTTAATATGAGAGTCTTGAGGAAGTTAATGGATGATTGGAGCCAGTGGGAATGCAAAACATTAAAAAGACAAGCTTTAGTGCTTTCTGAATTTATCAAGGAAAGAGATACATATCTTAATATAGAAACTGCCAAAATATGCCAATAACAATTAAGATTTGTGTGCATCTATGACATACATGTATATATTTCTATCTGTATCAATAGATATGTGTGTATATATAAATTAACTGTATATATAAATAGATATATAAATTCACTTTATAAATAATTAAATGTGTATCTTAATGACCTTTTCTCTTTCTCCATTTGTACTTCAGAAAAACCATGCGAACAGAGTATAACAAATTTTAAACGCAGTGAAAGTACTTGTCTGGTTTATCTTCAATGCGTTTCACCACGTTATACTGAAACCTACTGCTACCTCAAAACATATAAGAAAAGTTGTAGACCTTTCCATTTTCCCAGTTTGTTATACCATCAGTGCTATTTTGGATACTTTCTGACCATATCATGTCTTTATATGAAGTCTCATATTCTTTCCCATGGAAATAAAATTGAGGTCACAGACACTTGAAATGTCCAATTCAGATGAACTCTGTAACTGAATTTTCTGCATATGAAATATATTCCTTATTTAATAGAAAAACAGAAAGGCATAGTCAGACATTAATCATAATCATTTAAAATGTATATTACTCTTTCATCTCAGAGTTTTATATGCTATTTCTTTTATATCAAAGAGAATTGAGTTACAAGGTCATTATGAAAATAGCTATCTGAACATATTTCCACATTTTAGTATTACTTTTGTTTATTCTCCTACCCAAAGAAAGCACTGGTCTTTCATATTTTCCAATATCTCACAGTAGACTTATTTGGTTCATTGACTTCTAGAGTAGTATTAGAGACAAGAGATTTAGAGTGTACATGATAATACTGTGACTATTTGAATTGATGTTCTGATTTTCTCACTTGTTTGTGAATTCAAACATTCAAACATTCATATGTGCATACTATCACCTCAGATACAAAGGTATTTGAAGATAGGACTTACACAACATTTTACACAACGTTCATTAATAAGTAGATCCTAAAATTGAATCGGTGGATGAAGAAAGAAACCAGCAGTAAGTTGGGTAGGACTTAAAGTGTGACTATTATTATTATTGTTACATCAAGTAGTGAACCATTCATGTCTTTATGATGCTTACTTTTTATGAAACAGGCAATCGGGTGTCAGATAATGCACACTCAGCCCCTGAGCCTCACTTACTTCTCTGTGTCCCTGCTCTAAGTCTTCTCTTCTGTGTATTCTAAAAAGGCATCTTGAAAATTATCTTATGAACATACTTTGTGCATTGAAGAGTCTCTATTTTATAGCTCCTGCCTGGAATATGCTTCTGTACTTACCATTCTTATTTCCTAGGTTACAGGACATTCCCACTTGGCATCTTAGTCTCACAATATGATTAAAAACATTGCATATCTACATCCTTCTAACGTGTCTAATGTGTCTGATCCATGCTCATGTATTCTTTATATTTTTCATTAGGATCTGTGTCCTTTCTGTTTTCCAAACCATTAAACTGTTGGTCATCCTTGACTCCTTGTCAACTTCCAAATCTAACTGCTGATTATGTGCTGTAAGTTCTACATCTTAGACATTTCCTTGTCCATTTACTTTGTTTTTTTTTACACTGTCACAACAGGCTGTGACTGTCTATGTTTCTCAGTTTACTTAATTTCCAGTCCACCAATTATTCATTTAAGCAATTTTTCTATTTTAGAACTCTATTTTCCATAGTGAGGTAGTGTTTCCATAACCCTAGTTAACTTGGGAGGCTGAGAATGGAAGGATCATAGTTCCAGGCAAGCTTGGACAGGAAAGTTCTAGAAGGCCCTCCTCAACCCATAGATAGACAGGTCATCCCAAGCTACATAGGAGGCTGAGATTGGCCAGCACTGACAGAAAATCCCAAATACTTGAATTTCATGGAGGAAAGCAGGACACAGTGAAAGTTTATGGTTCCAGCTATGATGAGAGGCCTAAATGTTATGTTCCCATAATGATGGAGTTGTGTTCCTTTGAGTTCCAATTATGGTTCATAGGCCAAAGGCTATGACAGTTAGAAAATTAATATTTCTTTGGATTTTGTGGGTTAATCTTTTTGTTATACAGAGTAAGTACAAACTTGATTGACACTGAGCCATAAATCAAGTGTAAAGATATGGGTAAGACCAGAACTGAGGTGTTCCAACACTAAGAACAATATTTTAATTTCATTGACTTTGAATTTTCTTTTCTGTGTCAATATGGATGATAGAACTCAGGGCCCTGTGCTCTAATTTTTTATTTATTTTATCTTTTTTTGCTCATGGCTTGCACTCTACCACTCCAACAGTCCAATATTTTTCTGGTTTATTGGAGATTGAGTCTCCTAGAATTTTCTGCCTGGGCTGGCTTCAAAATTTAGTTCTCAGCCCATGGAGTAGCTAGAATTTTAGAACTGAATCAATGGCACCAAGCTGACTTTAAATTCTTAACATAGTTTGTATGCATATGGGATCAGAGTTTTAGAATTTTTATATATGTCTATTTCATAGACTTTGATGTGATTACCAAATTTTCTGCATTTCTGTTGCCCCAAATAATAACAAATGGGTAGATGTGATTATTGAATATGTGAGATATGTATAATATAAATGTAAACTGAATTTTTATTTTTGCTTAGTTACATTTAAATTAAATTTAGATTATCCATTAATGCCTACTGAATTAGACAACAAAGCTTTAGAATTAGGGAAACAGACTAAATTATCTCAAATAGTTCTTCAAAATAGTTCCTCATGAATATCATTACATGATTGTTTATTTTACATGACTGATAGTACATGGAGATTGAATTTCATGAGTAATTGGCAAAATACATTTTTTTTATTTTTAATAAGTTTTTTTACTGTGAAAATACCATACAGAAGGGTTAAAATTACATGAGCAAGGTAGTAAGTACATTTCTTGTCAAGCATTGTTGCCTCCTCCTTTGTTTTTCCCTACCATCCCTGCCCTCCCATCTCCACGACTACACTCCCCCACCACTAAATTTGTAAAGCTCATTTTTCAACATAGCATTTTGCATCTCTCATTGTTGCAATGGGTCCACCTGTATCCCTATTTAAACAATTTTTTTCCTTTCCCCTCCCCAAATTATACCAACATCAAATATAGTGAAACAGGGGTTACACATACAAAGCAACAAAACTATCACCTTATAAATATGTTAGAAACAATAGCAAGAAAGATAAAACTACTTATGTCCTTATTTTGGGGTTCATTTCACCTAACATCATCTTATCTGACCTTTTCTGCTTGTCTCAGACATATACTAGTTATTGCAAATAAGGGAAACCATGGGACCTATGTTTCTTTGCACCTGGCTTACTTCACTGAATGTAATTTTTTCCAAGTCTTTCCAGTTCCTAACAAATGGGGCAATGTCATTCTTTCTAATGGAGGCATAGAATTCCATTGTGTATATATACCACATTTTCTTGATCCATTCATCTACTGAGGGGCATCTGGGTTGGTCCCATATCTTAGCTACGATAAATAATGCTGCAGTAAACATAATTGTGCTGGTAGCTTTAGTATGGTCTTGTTTGTAATCATTCGGGTAAATGCCCAAAAGTGGGACTGCTGGGTCATAGGGGAGCTCTATGTGGAGTCTTTTGAGGAACCTCCACACTACTTTCCAAAGTGGTTGAACAAGTTTATACTCCCACCAACAATGCAGTAGGGTTCAGGGAAAATTCTGTTACAAACCTAGCAATGTTAAGAAACTTGACAAAATGTACAAGAAAACAAAATTATTTCCATACATTGCTGTTAGAAGTATAAATTTGTACAATCACTTTGAAAAATCTCTGGCAATACCTACTGAAGCTAAACATATTCACATCTATGAATCAATAATTCTGTTTCCTGACAGAAACACTAAACTACTTTTGTTCACCAAAAGTCATCTCTAAAATTACTGTTTACTATGACTATTACCATTATATAAATTACCAAAATGTCTACTACAATTTCTAATAGCCTCCAAATAGGAACTATTACATATCCAACAAGAGTAGAATTAATAAAAATAATTGTGAAATATCTATACACATGTGAGTATAAGAAGATAAATGATTGAAAGAGTAACACTGAATCACAGAGAAATAATGTTAATCACATATAGGACCAAGTCAAAGAATGTAGTCTTTATGCATCCATTTCTATAAAGTTCATAATGAACAATGTGAGCCTATAGTATTGAGAAGCCAGGTTATGGCTACTTTGGAAAATGAAAGGGACTCAACTAAATATACACAAGACACCTTTGAGAAGTTTTTGCACACTGTGACCTATTTGGGAGGTGATTTTAGAGTATTCCATCCCTGTGGAAATTCACAAAATTGCATGCTTGGGATTCAGATTTCTATCTGGATATAACTGAAATATCCAATAAAGTTACCTCACAAATTCAATTATAGCATGTGGACTTACAAGCTACAGATTGATATTATCAGAATAAGTGAATAAATAGACATCATGTATTAGAACTTTTAATGGGAAATGATAACTGCTGAAAAGTCTAAGAGAACTAATTGTCTCCAAAGCTGAATTTGCCATGTTTCATTATATAAACAACTTCTTGTTACATATGTGCCACACCTCTCAGCCAGTATTATATTATATAGTGAGTTGTGATTTCTTGTTATATCAACAGGAGTCTGGTATATTCTGTAGACTTTGTAATAGAGATAAGAAAATGAACAGCAATCATTTCAGACATTTCACTTCACAAAACATTGGCTTTTGTGGTATTCACAGGAGTTTCCTAACTTGAAGGTTAATAGGGGGAAAAAGCCTCAGAAATAGTCCTTAAGTAAAATGCTGTGTAGTACACTCACATGGACAATACTTTGCTAAAGAAAAATTCCTAGGAAGGAAACTCGTTAGCAATTTGATACGGGTATAGTTTGCATATAGTATAATTTTCTAACATTTAAAAGGTTTATACTTTTCCTTTGGCTATATGCCTACTTTTCTTAAATTGATTTATTAATGTCCAAGGTTGCTTTGCAGTTTTATCCTTTTAGCAATAATAGATGCAATATATCACAAAAACAAATTTTTAGGCGAACATCATTAGAGTGATGTAGCACTGGTAATAAAGCCCTTCACACTTGGATGAACTTAAATCAGTTTCTCTTTATTGATTTTTGGTCATAACATAATTTTAAAGTTCAACTCAGTTAATAAAAAAAGATTTGCTCTGGTGTTATGGGCAAAATACTTGTGTTGTAAGTTTCCACTTCATTTGTGGAAGAATGTTATGGTGTATCATATGTGGGTGTTGAATACACATAGCAATGAGAACATTATTTTGTGATAATCTTTGTGTATAATATCTTTTTCTTTTCTTTTGTTGATTTGAATTTTTCAGCTCATTCATATCACAGTAGGGTCCAATGGAACAATAAGCAATGCTTATTTCCTATTGTCTCCTAGCTGTGTGAATGCATTTGTGTTTGTACGTATGTACTTCTGAACAATAAAAACTCTTAAGTACTTAGCAAATGCATAAATAGTAACTCTATTTAAATGACTCTTCTGCAAGGCATAGAATATTCTTACTAAGATTGTAATAGTTTGCTTTCTTATTTATTTTGTTGCTTTCTTTCCTATTTATTTATTTATCTATCTATTTTTTGGTGAATCTGGGGATTCTACCTAAGGCTAAGTCCATGCTACACACATGCTCTCCCTCTGAGCTATTTCTATGGCACTATAAGGATACTAAATACCTGTACCATATGCATATGAAGTTGGTTGTTTTTAAATCTTGATCTCAGTTGTCACTACTGTTTTGTTTTTTGCACTAGGAATAACAGACACAAGTATTGTCATCTGTATTTAAAAGTTGATGTTGGGCAAAATGAACCCCAATATAAAGACTCAAATGGTTTTTCTTTCTTGCCATTGTTTCTCATATATTTATAAGATGATTTCTTTGTTGCTTTGTATGTCCCTCCTCCACGGCATAACCCCTGTTTTCACTGTATTTGATGGTATAATTTGGGGAGGGGAAGGAAAAAAATTGTTTAAATAGGGATACAGGTGGACCCATTGCAACAATGAGATGTACAAAACGTTATGTTGAAAAACGAACTTTACAACTTTGGCCGGGGAGGCCGGGATGGGAAGGGTGGCAGGGATGGGAAGGGGAAACAAAGGAGGAAGCAACAATGCTCGATAAGAAATGTACTCATTACCTTGCCCATGTAATTGTAACCCCTCTGCACGGTATTTTCACAATTAAAACACTTATTAATTTAAAAAATCTGAACACATATTAGGAGATTAAAAAAATGGAATCGAAGCTGGGTGCCAGTGGCTCACGCCTGTAATCCTGACTACTCAGGAGCTACGATCTGAGGATCATGATTCAAAGCCACCCTGGGCAGAAAACTAGCCTTGAGCTAAAGAGATCAGGGGCAGCACCTAGGCCCGAGTTCAAGCTACACGACTGACAAAAATAAAATAAAATGGAAGCGAATACAAACTCAAATAAGGATGTTAACTTTGTTAACTGTTCTTCCTGTGTCTTCTTTAAGGGATCCTTTCCTCACCTCTGCAACAGAACAGATTACATACACTACAAGATATCCTAGGCTCACTTATAAGTGGTTCAATCAGCTGTCTATCAGTAAGATGTTCGGGCGTTTTGCATACAGAAATCTCTCAGAATGTACCACAGCAAGAGTACTCACTAATATAACCTTGGGTCTACTCTAACAATTAAGTGACTTGCAAATTTCCTCATTTTATCATTAAACTTTTCTTGCAATGTCCCTTACATGTATGTGTAATACCTCTGCAGTTCCCAATACCTCTGCAGTTCCCAAATTACATTTAAAATTTAAAAGTTAGCCTAATATGTTTACTCAGTTACAAATATTTATTAATAAAGGCATCCTGTATCAGGGTACAGAAGAAAAAATAAATAATAATATGTTCTCTCAAAAATAAAAAGGACAGAAGATAATTGGATGGATGCTGAACACATTTCGCAAATGTGTGTTTGTAGAAGATGGTTAAAAACGTGCTGTAATATGAATCTCCAAAGAGAAAAGGAAGCACCTATTCTATTTCTCGCTGTGACAATCATGTTTTCATCAAAGCATCTCAGGTACATTTAGAAGATATGCATCATGAAAATCTATTTCCAACTCTGAGTTTAAGATCGGTGTCATGTTTGTAAGTTTAGATCATTTTCTCAACCTATTTTAATGCCTACATCTTAATCAATATATGAGACCAATAGAATTTTTATGATGCTTGAATAAAATAATATTGTGATGTATCCAGGTCCTGTAATATAATAAATATTTGACAAAGTGTAGATTTTCATTGCTATATCACTATCTTAAGACATCATTTTGAGCCAATATGTGTCCTGAACACAAAAACATACAATATCCATTTGTAAACAACTTAACATATACGGTGTATTTTGCTGAATCCTAATACTGCCTGCTCAAGTCTGTGACATGGGAAATGATTTTTATGAAAATCATCATGATAGAAATGAATATGTGGCTTGCTATACGGAGCTTTAAATACTGAACTGCTATTTTAGAAATATTGGCATGACTCTGTTTTTCGGATGCTCATAATTATAGGACCTACACTGAGCCTCATTTGGTAAGAATTTTAATTCAGTATGGCTTTAATGAGTAATATCTGAAGTATAACCTAAATTTTTCCTATTATAAGGAAGCTTATCCAGAAAACTTAGGTTGTTTATTTTTCCCTAACAAATTATATAACGCATGTTTTTTTTTCTTTCTGTTATTTCTTTTCTTAGTTTTACAAAACCTTCACCCTACTTTGCAATGAGTAAAAAATTAACCTAGCTACAGAACTAATTCTTTTGTTTTATCTATTTGTTTTCTTGCTGATGTATTTTTAAGGACACTTAGACAGTAAGCCAATATGAAAATAGAGGGCAAAGCCAGGCCATGTTCTCATGAGATCTGTCTGTGTGAGAACATCTAGAATTAATAATGTGTGAACCTGGAGCTAGTCAACCAGCTAATTGACTTCAACAATGTTCATCATTAATCCAGACATCGCCATTCCATTTTAGTTAAATAAGGAATTTCAAGTTGGCAAGAGAGAGTTTAGAGTATTCATATCTAGGTTGACTGTACCGCTTCACAGAGAGTGCCAATGGCTCATGCTGGCAATATGTCAGTATTGTGGAATTTTTCCTGGTAATATAGGTTTATAAGACACCAATCTAGGAAAAATCCCTACAAATCTTTAATTTACCCTTATATAGAAATGGATTCAAAAGTTCCCAAAGCAGGGCATGTTTACTACTTTAAAAACAGCAACAATTTTTAAGTATTCAGCATATTTCCTAGAACTTTCATTCTGAAATATTCTATGTCACATTTTAAAATTATTCAACAGCCATGAATTAAGGCAAGTTTACACATGTACTATGTTAGGAGTACAATATGATTCCTAGAATCCGTGTGTGTGTGGGGTGGGTATGTGTGTGTGTGTGAAGGAAAGCAGGACAGAAAGAAGAAGCAGGAAGGCAGGAAAGTCAAAATTTCATTTAGTACAACTAAAGACAGAGAGATTACAGCCCAATTCCTTAATATTAAAAATAAAGAACAAAGAGCTATGAATTTAAATAACTGGTCAATTATGTAGCTAAAATTATGTTATATTTTGTCTACTATCTAAGCTGTGAGAAGAGAGTTTTGGGAAGCCTGTTCACCAAAATCAATAAAGAACCATCTTATATTTGTATTGTGATTTGATTGCACACAAAATATTTGATAAAGGTGTGAGTTATCAAATGGATAATATAAAACACTCTCTTAGTAACAAAACACAAGCACGCACAAGACCTCTGTTTGTCAATGAAAATAGCCTTTTATTATAAATTGACAGTTCCATAACTTCAACTGGATTTCATTTTTATAAAATATTTAACCCAGGAATGAAACATGTATTTGTATCACATTGTTAAAATGAGATTATTTTTCATCCATATTGCCAGAGGTAAGGAAAATTTCCATGGTGAAAGAAATAGAAAACCTATTCCAACTATCACAGCACCTTAAGGACCAGGAAAATAATTTTAATTGGGGATAATAAATCACTTTTGCAACAAGTCATAAATTGAGAAATTTGCTTATCAAAACAGAATTCAGCAATCACAATAAAAAGTCCTCGGGCAAAGAAAACTTCAAATATTTTTTCTCCCTTCTATCACAGAATCAATACCTTTTGAATATATAAATATATAGATTCAATGAATCTCTATTATCTACTATATTTCATAGTTGCTACAAATCCCTCAATGTCATGGGAACCTGTGAAGCCTATTATAAATCTAAACACAGTATCAAATGCTTTCAAACATAATCTCATGAATAGTTTCGTTTCATCATTCTACTGCTCAACATTACTTTATCCTAGTTATATAAGTAGAGATTTGGCTTTTTTTCTCAGCTTAAGAGTTAATTCAAAGGTATTGTCACACTAGAGAACAAGTAGTCCTATAGCAGTATCTGCTATACAGTAACCTGTATTTCTTTCTTTTTTAATTAAGTTTTTTTTATTGTGAAAACACTGTACAAAGATGTTACAGTTACATGAGCAAGGTAATGAGTACATTTCTTATCCAGCATTGCTGCCTCCTCCTTTGTTTTTCCCCTACCATCCCTTCCCTCCCACCTCCTCAGCTATACTCCACCACCCTACCCTCCCAACCCCCACTACCCCACCTAAATTGTAAAGTTTGTTTTTTGACATAGAGTCTTGTACATCTTTGTTGTAATGGGTCAATCTGTATCCCTATTTAAACAATTTGTTTTTTCCCTTCCCCTTCCCAAATTATACCAACATCAAATACAGTGAAAACAGAGGTTATACCGTGGAGAAGGGACATACAAAGCAACAACAAAAAAAAATCACATGTTAGAAACAATAGCAAGGAAGAAAAAAACACTTGTGTCCCTATCTTGGGGTTCATTTCGCTTAACATCAACTTATCTGACCTTTACTGCTTGTCTCAGACATATGCTAGTTATTGCAAATAAGGGAAACCATGGGACCTATGTTTCTTTGGGCCTGGCTTACTTCACTCTGTATTTCTTGTGTCTGCTATTCTGAATTCCTTTCCATGTTGCTATTTCTTGTATTGTTTGAAATAGTAACAAAGTAAGGGCTCATAATGATCACTTTTTCTGACACAGGTATTTGCACGTACTTCTTCATAGCTTGACAGTGCTGCTTTTCTTGCCAACTTCAAGTAATGCTTTCACTTTTTAATCAAATCGTAACAGTCCCCCCCACACCCATCAAGTTAGATTTTTCAATTATATAATCTATCTTCACATGTTTTTATTGACATTCACTCAACTTGGTACCATGATAAAAAGCCTATCAGGAATGGATTATGTTTACTTTTGTCAATTTTGAGCGCCTTTATCTAGTAGGTGTTCTAGATATTTGGCCTGAAGCATATTAATTATGGAATTCCAGACTTTCTCATCTGAAACCCAGGGCCTAGGGTGTAGCCAACTTCAGATGTAATAAGTAATAATTGGTATTTATTTTGCAACAAAGATATTCTGGGTTAAAAAAATTACAAAAATAAATGTTGCACTTGCAATTTGGCAGTCCACAGGGAAAAAAAAATAAAACCATGGACCATATACAAGAGGTAGAAGTCAGTTTTCTAAAATACTGTAGTAGGCAGGCTTTGAAAAATAAGTATCTGAAAATCATCAGAATAATAGGAATGCTTTTCTAGGAAAGACTTACTCTTTTCTTGGGGGGGGGGGTCAGTTGTGGGGCCTGAACTCTGGGCCTGGGTGCTGTCCCTCAGCTCTTCAGCTCAAGGCTAGCGCTCTACCACTTGAGCCATAGTGCCACTTCCCGCTTTTTCTGCTTATGTGGTGCTGAGGGATCAAACCCAGGGTCTCATGCATGTTAGGCAAGCACTCTATCACTGAGCCACCTTCCCAGCCCCATAAAGCCTTATTTACAACAAATATATAGATACTAAAATTGCAACTTATTTTCATTTAATGGTCCTAGCCTAACTTTTATGAGTATTTGCTGAAAAGAGAAAAAAACAATAAATGGCTGTAAAAAAATAGAGACAGGAAAAAACAAGTCTCAAAGAAGCAGTAAAAAACATATTCCTGAGAAAATCCACTTGAAAATTTTATCCTGATTTTTTTCCTTAGTTTTCCTCTTCTGTACATATTTCTGCTATTAGTATTCACCAAACTGATTCTTCCATGAATATCAACTTTATAATTTTAATCCACATGCCTGAACTATGAATTCTAATTCATTGAAAACATACGTGCATATCTCTGGGTATCTAGAAAGTATATTCTTCTCTGCTTCTTAACTTTTCTGTTTATAATTTCCACAACCACAACATCCACTTCCAGTGTCTGAGACACCACATATCTTCAATAAATAATTGGTTAGTAAGCTAAAAAACAGTTCATAATAAGAGCTGTTTTCCCCAACAATTCTTGTATAAGAGATGTAAATATTTAGCTTTTACATGGATTGTTTTGTGTACCATGATTTCACAATAATTATATTTGTGAAGAACTTTTGTTGATAATTATTATTAGAGAGTGACATTATCATCAGAGGAATTTGCAAACAGAAATTGGATGTATGGATTAATTAACAGCATTTATTAATGATATAAAATAATAAGTTCCATTAACATTTTATAAACACAAATATATAACATATATAATATTATAGATAATGAAATTTGGTTATTTTCAAATTTTCCAATTTGTCCTCTTCTACTATTAATCTTTTTTCCTCAAATACCACACCTCTACTTTCATGTTTCATATCAGTGATTCATGCCTCTAATCCTAGCTACTCAGGAGAATGAGATCTGAATAAGCCTAGGCAAGAAAGTCCATGAGACTCTTCAATTAACCAGAAGAGAATACACCAGAAGGGAACCTGTGGCTCAAGTAGTAGAGCATCAGCTTTGGGCATAAAACCTCAGGAACAGTGCCCAAGTCTGAGTTCAAGCCCCAGGATCACACCTTCAAATAGATTGATAGCTACAGAAAGATATCTATTTGTAGATATAGATTTAGTCTATCACAAAAAACCTGGTATTTGTTTTACTAAGTCTAGCTTAATTTTTTCAACTTGATCAACTCCATTTCAATCTTTTCCTAAAAGTGACAAAGTTTGGTTCTGCTTACAGCAGTTTTCAAAATATTAATGCTGAATAACATTCCATTGTAGAGCTACACCATGTTTTCTTTACCTATTCATCTGTTGATGAGTACCTTTACTGTTTCATAACTTGGCTAGTGTGAATAGTGGTAGAATAACAACAGGTATGCAGCTTTCTCTGCTGCATGTTGATTTCAGTACCTTAGGATAGATACACTCAGACGTGGCATAGGTAAACCCTATGATAGTTTTATGAGGAGCCTTCAAATTGATATCTTTAAGAGCTTTACTAATTACATTCCCAGTAAGTACAAGGGTTCCTTTTATCCTGTTTATCTTATACTGATTTTACTTTTTCTTTTCTTACTGGGGTGATATGGAATCTCAAAGTTCATTTCCATTTCATGGATAAAGTTCTTGAACATATCTTCTTATTTTTATTGGTTGTATTGTTTCATTTGAGGACTGTTGATTCTATTTAATATTCCATATACTGATTGTATTATTTAATTTTGGAATTCTTTTTATGAGCTTTTTATATATTCTGGGCACTAGTTTCATGTCAAATGAATAGTTGGCAAAGATTTTCCTCCTCTCTCGGGGCCCTTTTCACTCTGATGATTTTTTTTTTTGCTGCACAAAATCTTTTTAGTTGGATGTATTTCCATTTATCAATTGCTGCTTTTATTTCCTGAGCTATTAGAGCCTTATTCAGAAAGACATTGATATGCATATATTTTCTTGTGCTTTCTTACTATTTCCCTATAGAAGTTGCAGAGTTTCAGGTCTTACATTAAGGTGTTTAGCCCGTTGAATTGATTTCTTTATACAGAATAAGATATAGGGATTTAGTTTCTGCCATCTACAGGTGGGCATCCAGTCTTCCAAGCACCACTTGTTAAAACAGATTCATTTCTCCAACCTATGCACTGGAATTTCAGTTGAAAAGCAAATGGCTCAGGCTGCATGGCTTATTTCTAACTCCTCTATTGTACTCCATTGAGCTACTTATTTTTGTGATATTCTGCTTTTGTTATTATGATTCTATGCCATAATTTGAAGTATTGGGATACCTTCAGCATTGCAATTAATGTTCTGTATTGCTTTGATTATTACTTGGTTTATGTCTTTTGAGCTTCTGTATGGAGTTTAGGATTGACAAATTTTAGTTCTCTAAAAGATATCTACAGAGCTTTGATGAGGATTGAATTGAATCTGTTGATTGCTTTGGGTATTACAGACATATTCACAGTATTAATGCTGCCAATCCATTAACATGGAGGGACCTCTAATTTTCATTATGTTCTAATTTTTTGTTAATTCTTGGATTAAAAATAGAGTAATCAAAAAAATAGGGTAAGTAATCAAAAAATAGAGTAATCAATTCATTCCAGTTTGGGTTCAGTATGAACATTGTTGTTTTTCCAGTTATTAATGATGTCCTTACCACCAAATACAATAGTACATTGCAACTCTTATCATAAGCAACTTTACTGGAGTTTGAACTCAAGGATTCATGTCTGCTGGAGTGGTGCTCTACCTCTTGAACCACACTTCCAACTCAGCTTTATGCTAGTAAAGTCTTACAGACTTTTCTTCTCAGGCTAACTTCAAACCAAGATCCTCCTGCTCTCAGCGTCCTGAGTACATAAAATTACAGTTATGGCCTAATATCCAGAATATACAGTAAGCTTAAAAACTTAAAGTTTCAAAGAAGCAGTAGCCCAATTAATAAATGGGTTAATGAACAAAAGAAAGACTTGTCAGAAGAAGAAATAAAAATGGACAACAGACACATGAAAAAATGTCAGGCCATAAAGGAAATGCCAATCAAAACAACATACAGATTCTACTTCAACCCAGTTAGAATGGCCAATATCAAGAAAACGAAAAATAATAGGTACTGGCAAGAATGTGGCCAAAAGGAAACCCTAATACATTGTTGGTGAGAATGTAAACTTTTTTATTTAACCACTCTGAAAAGCAGTACAGAAGATCATCAAAAGATTAAACATAGAACTACCCTTTGATCCAACAATTCCACTCCTAGGCATTTGCCTGAAGGATTACAATCCAAGATACAGTAAAGTCACCAGCACACCTAAGTTCACTGTAGTACTACTCACCAGAGCCAACATACGGAATCAGCACAGATACCCTTCGATGTATGCATGGATAAAGAAAATGGTATATATACACAATGGCATTTACTGGAAACCAGGATATTTTACCATTTGTAAAGAAATGGAAAGACGATTTGTTTTTCCCCTTCCCCTCCACAAATTATACCCACATCAATTACAGTGAAAGCAGGGGTTATACCATGGAGGAGGGACATACGAAGCAACAAAGAAATAATCTTATAAATGTGTTAGAAATAATCGCATGAAAGAAAAAAACATTTGAATACATATCTTAGGGTTCATTTCCCTAACATCAACTTATCTGACCTTTTCTGCTTGACTCAGACACATACTAGATATTGCAAATAAAGGAAACCATGGGACCTATGTTTCTTTGGGCCTGGCTTACTTCATTTAATATAATTTTTTCCAAGCCTTTCCATTTCCTAACAAATGGGGCAATGTCATTCTTTCTGATGGAGGCATAGAATTCCATTGTGTATATATACCACCTTTTCTTGATCCATTCATCTACTGAGGGGCATCTGGGTTGGTTCCATATCTTAGCTATAGTAAATAACAAATTGTTTAAATAGGGATACAGGTGGACCCATTGCAACAATGAGATGTACAAGTCGTTACGTTGAAAACAAACTTTACAACTTTGGTGGTGGGGGGAGGATTGGGTGGGAGGGCAGGAGGAGGATGGGAAGGGATGGGAAGGGGAAACAAAGGAGGAGGCTACAATGCTTGATAAGAATGTACTCATTATCTTGCCCATGTAATTGTAACCCCTCTGTTCAATATTTTCACAATAAAAAAAATTGAAAAAACAAAGAATGATATTTAAAAAAAGAAATGGAAAGGTCTGGAAAAATCATGGTAAGTCAAGTAAATCTGTCCCAGATAGACAAAGGATGCATATTTTCCCTTATATATGGGAGCTAGATTTAGCTTATAAATTTATAAGTAAATACATGGGTGGTATGCAAGTGTATACAAATATATTAAATGAGATATGCTAAATTCAACAGACAACTCAAACAGTGTAATTCCTTAGAAAGTCACAGTTCAGTGAAAATAAAACACCAGGATGCAGGTACTCAAATGGGGTGGGGTTCAAGGGGAAAGTGGTAGATGAGGAGAAGAGTGGGAGAATGTAGTCAGAATCCAATATATACCTTATACAATTAAGAAGAGTGAGGGAAGGGGTGGGGAAGGTAGGGCTGGTTGAGAATGTTGAAAGATGACATTGATCAAGATATATTGTATTCATAAACTGCTTTGTTAAATGGCAACTCCCTTGTACACTACTTGAAGATAGTAAAATTATCATTTAAATGGCATTACAGGTGTGAGCCACTTGCACCTTGCATGAGCCATTTTGATGCAGTCCTTCTCCTTGATGCACTGTATTTTCCTGCCTTACATGATGTCATATTTTCTTGGCCCCTCTCTTTTTTTAAAACTTATTATTCTGATTGTTTTTACTCTTTCCGTTTCCACCTTGAATGTCCCTTCTAAGTCAGGCCTAGGCTTTAGCCTAAATTTGAATTCTCCACTAATCTAAAGCACTACACTTCATTTTTTATACTTGTTAATGATGTTTCCTAACATATAATTTGGGACCTCTTGTGTTTGTTTCATACCTCATTTCCACTCCCACTAGAATGTAATCTGAAGTACAGAAAATTTTATGATTCTGTTGTTTAGAATAGCTGGCATATATACCAAGAATATTATTTTAATGATTGTTGGGCAAATAAATACTTGTCTGTTAGTGTTGTTAAAGATATTTTTTTAATTTAATTATGTTTTACATGTTTTCCCATATATCTTCCCTCTAGTCATTAGCCTTCACTAAGTTTCAAACAACTTTTAAAGCCTAGGACAGCAATATTTGGACGTGGTTACAAACACACACAGATACACACACACACACACACACACACACACACAGAAACACTTCATTATTTTATCAGACAAATGAATTTAATGAGGCATATTAAATTTCTATTTGCTAAGTCTGCACATTTATTCACCATATAATCTTTCCCAAAAAGGTGAAAATTAGTCCGTACCAAGACTAAACAGCTCTAATTTCTAATATTCTTGCTAGCTTTTAAGTATTTCTTTTTGCTTTTATCAAGCACCAATTAAGAGTGCCATTGTTACCCTGAAGGATTCTCTAGTAATAAGACAATAATTTTAATTAATATGGTTGTCTTTTCAACTTAGTCTACATTTCTCAAAGATGCTTCTTGTCTCCCTGAATCAAAGTTCATCATTCACTCTCTTGTCCAACCATGCACAGATTTAAATAATATGAGGTTCTTCAGACACATTCACTTCAATGACTAAATCTTCAAAATATTAAGGAAGTGAATCTGTATTTATTTTAGCATCCATTACAACTCCATTTGATTAAGTACCATAATTATGTCAAATTCATCTCTGTGCTATTATTTGTTACTTTTTCTGGCTTTTTTCCCTTTAACGTGTTCTGTGATTAACTTACTATTGTTTTTAACAATTAGTTTTAATTACTATCATGCTGCTATATTACTATTATTTGGTTACATAAGCTTTTCTCAACTCTTGTAAAGAAGTTTCATACTGAACTAGACTTTTCTTCTTATTTTTTCATTGTACCTTTAGTTTGAATTTACTCAAAGTAAAGGCCAGAAAAGTAAACCAAGAACACTTCCTAGGAATGTCTTTCATAGATTACCTTTCACTCAACTCAATAGTCAATTGATATAAGGATAGTGGTTACATGAAATATCTACAAAAGGCTGTCATAGTTCTGTGTGAATTTCATGTACAAGTACTCAAAAGTCTGATAAAATACATATATCCATGCATAGGAGCAATATTTGATATTTCTTATATTCCCAGTTCTAAAGTTTTTCTGGGGGTGTTTGTCTGTGCTCTGACTGGAACTTAGGGTATGGGTGTTATCTTGAGCTTTATTTTGCTCAAGGCTAGTGATTTTTCCTTGAACCACAGTTCTACTTCAGGTTTTACTTTGTTTGTTTGTTTTGTTTTGGGTTTTTTGGTAGTTTGTTGGAGATAAGAATCTCATGGCATTTCCTGCCTGGGCTGGCTTTGAACCACAATCCACAGATCTCAGCCACCTGAACAGCAAGGATTCTAGGTTTACTGTGAGCCACCAGAACCTTGCTTCAGTTCAAAACCGTTTTTTTTTCCTGGTCCTTAAGCTTGGACCCAGAGCCTGGGTGCTGTCCCTGAGCTTCTTTTGCTCAAGGCTAGAGCTCTAACACTTGAGCCACAGAGCCACTTCCAGCTTTTTCTGAGAAGTTTATTGGAGATAAGTCTCATTGACTTTTCACCCCAGGTGGCTTCTAAAAACTATCCTAGCTTCTAACTGGCTCATAAACTTTTAAATAATAGAATCAATGTTGGTTCTTACACAATTAAATGAATTCATGCTAATTTTAAATTTAATAATTAACTTTTACCTAAGTGTAAAACTCACTTCATGAATCATACCTATTCCTTTTACTTGCTTCATTTCATATGAAATTCATGTATCAAGATGTGATAAGTATAGTTAAAGTTAAATGTGTAGCATCAAAAGAAGTTAATGTACCATTACTTCCTATTTGCCCTCCTGTAATGTTATTATTTCACTTGGTTTATGTGTTTCCCATCTAGCAATAACTTGGATAGGATCAACAAAGAGCTATATAATATTTATTTGGGAAGCCAGGCACCTGTGGTTTATGCCTGCAACAATGCTGGATAGGAAATGTACTCATTACCTTGCTCATGTAGCTGTTACCCCTCTGTATAATATTTTCACAATAAAAAACTTATTAAAAATGTTAACTACCACACTAATCAATGTCAATAACAACTCATTTTTTTCCTGAATCACTTTAAATTCTAAAATTTGTTCCATGCTAATCCATTTAGATTTCATGTCTCTTTAAGAAGTTAGCTGTAAGTTTATGTCCTTCTTTCTAGGATTTTAAACATATTTCATTATATAAAAATCTTGCTTTGTATGTCCCTCCCCCACAGTATAACCCCTGCTTTCACTATATTTGATGTCAGTATGACTTGTGGAGGAGATGGGGAAAAACCAGTTGTTTAAGGATACAGGTGGACCTGTTGCAACAATGAGAAGTACAAGTTGTCATGTCCAAAACGAGCTTTACAAAGTCGGTGTGGGGGGGGGGGAGGGAAGGAAGGGAAGGAGAAGGATTGGGATTGAGGGGGAGGGGGGAGGCTGGGAAGGGATGTGAAGGGTAAACAAAGGAGGAGGCTGCAATGCTTGGTAAGAAATGTACGCATTATCCTGCCCATGTAATTGTAACTCCTCTGTACAGTATGTTCACAAATAAAATAAAATAAAATTAAACAAAATAGAAAAAAGAAAAAAAAATCTTAATCTTGAAATCATTTTTCTAGTTACCATATTTGGAAAAGTTGTAATTTTTCTATTACAAAATCAAAGTGTCAAATATAACTGAATTAATTTTTCTCATTAGTTATTTTAAGACTATGTTAACTCAAAGAGCTTCAATAACATGTATAAAAATTAAG
Organism: Dipodomys merriami; assembly: GCF_024711535.1. Classification (NCBI taxonomy): domain Eukaryota; kingdom Metazoa; phylum Chordata; class Mammalia; order Rodentia; family Heteromyidae; genus Dipodomys; species Dipodomys merriami. The sequence goes on along the minus strand of NW_027202270.1, from coordinate 22,388,713 downwards.
AAAATTAAAAATGTTTCCCCACCATATAAGGAAGTAGTTTCTACATTGTTAATATTTATATACAGTTAAATTAATTACTTAGGTAGAATCTAAAGTTTCATTGTATCATCACAGAGCTGGGGATGGTAAAGTACAGAATAGTTCATATTTAGTCAAATGTAAGTTTCAATGATCTTATTGTGACCAGAAAAGCAAACAAAAGTCACTATTCTCTCACAAATATGTAGATCTCTCCCACACACAAGAAACTAGGATCGACTTAACAAATTTAATTTGTAATGATATAACTGTATTGATATAATACTTAATAGTTTCATTTAATTCATGTTCATCTCACAATACATGGAAACATTACATCCGATTTTTTACTCTACAATACTTTTTTATTTATCTTTCCCTTTCTCATACCTTGCTGGCTTTAAGCTAACCTAAATGCCATCATCTTTATAGTAGACATAATTCCGAGGTACCCCACAGATTCCTAGATATTTCACTCATATAATTATGCTAATTTTGCTGCTTATGTAGTGGTTTCATACATGTAGTCAATATCTCATAAACTGACTTTTAATGAAAAATGAGATTAAATGGGGTACAATTAGTAGTACATTTAAAAGTCAGAGCGATGGAAGAGAGTAAAGGTGCCTTCTACTGATTTGGGAAAGAGCAACTAGCCATGTTTTGTACCACATAGAATGGGAGATGTGTGGCTAAGATCTGCAGTGATCTCCACATCTGAAAGCCCCAGGCAATTAGCCAGTAAGAACACAGGAAACCTGGGCCTACCCTGCAATAAGACAAACTCTTCCAAGAGTACTAATGAGCTTGGAAGAAGTGGGTTACCAGATGAGAACTCAGCACTGATTGAATCTTGGTGTCAGCTTTGTGAGGCACACAGTGAGCAGAGAGCCCCGCCAGGCCATATGTGTCGTTCCAACCCACGGGCAAGTGACAGAACGAATGCATCTTCTATGGAGCCACTAAGCTTGTGGTGATTCATTACATAGCAAAAGAAAATGGATCCAGCCTTAGGCCTTTATCTAAGTCATAGGAACTTGAACTGCTAGGAAAGAAAACAATTTTGGGGAAATTTACCAACTGACCAAATTTTTTTCCAGTGGATAACATAATTTCTTTGGGAAAGTACAATGAAAGGATACTTATAAATGTATTATTTGCTGAACAATAACTATAACTCAATACCCCTCATTTGCATCAGCCTGTGTAAACACCTTAACCAATATTTTACATTATTACACATGAATTCTGGAGAAGATAACTTATTAGCATTATTGTCTTAAGTTACAAGTGCTACCAGAATAGTCATGTGCAATACTAAATGAATAGAATGGCAAAAGAGTTAAATTTATAAAAGTCAGGCTTACAAAGAGCAGTTAAATATCCTGTCAGTACTCAGACTCTCACAACAATAACAAAGATTTCAGGTAGTTCCTTAAAACTACTTTGGTGGCCAGTAATGTTAAGGAACCAAATTTCCAAAAAAAAAATCTGGAAATAGCTTCTAAGATTATCTCCAGGTAGCAAAATGAGTATCAATATGCAGAAATAAGACTCCAGCAAAAGGCAATAGGACTCCTCCATACATATCACATAGAAAGCTGGTTTAAAGCTTGACAAGAAATTAATTGGCATTTTCATTCACAAAAGTGAGCATAGTGTATTCTCTTCCACATACATGATGGGCTAATCTACACTGAACAAAGCTTTGCTCAATGCCTGTCCACCAAATGATTTCTCTCAGCTTGTAGATGATCAATATGTAACTTAAATTACCCTTTATATACTAATAACCAAGTCCTTAAAATAATTTATATTATGCTTTTATTCTCATGACCAATGAACATTACTAGATTATCCAGAACAATATAAAAATAGAAATTAAGAAGTACCATGTAAGTCAAGCAACCAAGGCTTTGTATGTTGTTATGTGCTGATAACTAGTTCTTCGCCTTTAGCTATAAAATACTGAATTTTGTTTATCAACCCAGTCTCTTAGGAGATTAAAAACCTGTTGATAAGGCAGAAAGTTTAAACAAAATCCAATGGATTACTGTCCAGTATAAAGAACAAGTCTTATGGGAACTTGTTCTGAATGAAAATCAATGCACACTCACATAACATAAATAATAATGAGTCTTCTATGGCTGAGACAGTATGCTTTGGCATCTAGCTGTCAGAGATAGAGAGAATTTGTGGCTTTCTGCCAATCAAGCCAAGCTTAAAGGGCATGTCAGAATGTCCAGATCATGTTACATTAATGAAAGGATTATACAAAGAGAAAGGAATACCTCTAATTTGTTTCCAATGTTCTCTCAAACATTACAAAACAATCCCTATCATGTCCATGTCTTTTGAGCTGCATAACTTCTCTTTGTTGGGTTCTAAGTATAAAAGTAGAAAACTGCATGAGAATTTTTATATATTTAATTTGGATGAGTAAACCTCTTGGATTAAAATGCAAGAACAACATCTAAAAACTTGAAAAGTTGTTGAATTTAAACAAAGTAAATTTCTGGGGAGATTTGCTCAAACAGCAAATCTGTCCTTAATATGATTTTAGCATTAGAAAGTGTCAAGGACTCTTCAGAGTGTTGTTCATCCTGAACAAGAACATTTGGTTATGATATATGTTACAATTCAGTCTAATAGAGAAGAGGAAGTAAATTACTATTAAAACTTCATGTTTCCAATAGACTAATGGACTTTCAAGATCTTCAATGGATATTTTAATTCACACATGTATTTGGGAAGTTCATTTTTATGGGATTATTGTATTCATCATACTGTTGAGGGTAATAATTCTAGAAGGAGAAAGAATAAGAGAACAGCTTTGATTCCTCAGATCTCACCTTGTATATGATGAGATGAGACATAAAGAAAATACAGACACACTCCAACAACCCAACCTACATGCTACTATTCTGTTCCAAGAAAAAGAAGAGCCCATCTATCCAGCATCAGATATCAGGGCAACTAGCAAAAAATGCAGGTTTTCCACTAAATGGTAAGAATAGATGAAATGAAAATTGGCTACATACACAGAAACTTTAAAATAATTATTTCTTTTTCCGGTAAAGTTTGATGCTGTTTTAAAAAGCAATTCCAATTCATTGTCTCAATGAGGTGAAAATCATTCACAGAAGAGTTATGTTTGCATGTTAGCAATACTGGCATTAAAAGATTTAGAATCTCTTGACTTAAACAATCATGACAGAAATGCTCAAGTGACCAAACAAACTCCATGTGAGTTTCTGGGGTTGGTTGGGGGAATAAAAGCATGTGTCACACATTGGTGAATAATACACAGAGTTGCTTTAAGGAACAGAGGACATAATTGGAAAACATAATGAGAGTATGTTTCATCCAATAACAACATGGGATAATAAAAGTAGGACAGAAGTAAACAAAGTTCTATAGTAAAAGAGAATTAGGACAACAAATGCAGAACAAGAAGAAAAAGTGAAGGTGTGGCTCTGGAAATCTCTGTATTAAAATCTGTATTTTGTACTTATTTTTGTATTAAATACAAAACTAATGCTTGAAGTAGAGGATGGATGGACTAATGTTAAAGCTGAAACAGGTCCAGTAATAAGATGTCAGTAAGCACTAGTGTCCTAGGTATAAAGGATGACAAATGCTAAAGCATGTAGTTCAGAGAAGTCATGGCTGTTCCATTCAAGACACTACAGGTAGTGTGGAATGAAAAGAGCAATAAACCAAACTCAGTAGTTCAAGTTTACATTGGAATTTTAGAAACTACCTAAGAATCCTAAAGAAGGTCTACTCTAGAGGACTCTATCTGGAATCTGAGTCTTAGAAAGTAAAAAAATAAATAAAAAATAAGACCAAAAGACCAAAAGTTGGGGCTGGTGAAATTATCCCCAAGATGAAAGATGATGAATCAGGAGGGTCTGAGATATAATGCATGCTTATGTAGTGGGAAGGAAAGACTTGCCGTAAGTGTCAATTCCATAAGATAGAGTGTATATGATTCCATGCGAAGGTGTGAATACAGAGGTTGAAAAATGGTTCTGTCCATATTCCTGTCTCAAGGCAATTTAGGTGTTGGTTCTATTTAACTGATCAAGCATTGAAGGAAATAAAAAAGAAAGAAAATACAATTGTGACTTTTGACCAACCCAAGTAATATGTGTTAGAAATGCATAAAACCAAGGGAATGTATATATTATTACACAGAAAGAATATATGTTACTATATATAAAGTTGGCAAAAATATTTACTTATGAAAATTAAAACACGTTATTTCTAATACTCTAGCCAACTGATTTGCAACAGATTTTATGTTTTAAGATAAGCACAGTTTAAATTTAAAATCTAGTCTGATGTTCTATAGAGGCAATTGTGGTAAAATATGTTTGTTGAAATTGCCAGCACATCATTGAAAATAAATCATGCAGACCATTCTCTTCTCAGAATAATAACTGTTTTTAAACATATCATGCATGTATGTACTTAGATTTTAAATGAACTGTCCTAATTAAATATAGTGTAGGTGTTTTCTGAGAGTACTTTGTATACTGTTGTTGAAACTGTAAGATTTAACATATTCAGTCTATCTTCAATCTATGCCTTTATCTACTTTTAATCTATTTACATTGTTATTTAAAACCAGAAATTACTACATTAAGTATTTTCCATAAATATAATCATGATACAAATTTTATAAAGAATTTTATAAAGCCAGCAAGCTATAAATATCACAGCTACAATAAAGAAATAATGCATTTACTATAGATTCTTTCAACAAGATACACGTTACTATTTAATAAACTAATAAAAGAATTTAATTCATAAAAAGTTCACAAAATATTATATCTACTCAAATTTAAGAAATACCTTTACCTTTCTACATCCAATTTGCCAAAGCATAATCAATAACTATTGTAATGATTTGATTGTCCACATATCACTTTATTTTTGCCATTTCAGAAGTTTTTTGTTGTTGTTGTTTTTCATCTACTGTTATAGTCAAAGATAGCAAAGTTTTATTTCATGGACAGGTTTTGAAGGAATGATTTCACACTAAGAATCAAGAAAGAAAAAAAATAAAACTAGTCATCTCAAATAGATAAAACCTTAGGGTGTCCCAGAGAGAAAAGTAAGTTTAAAAAACAAAACCTTTTCTCTTTGATGTTCAAGAAGTTTAAGTCCTTGTCTAGACTCCTGATGGGCTTACACCTAGAGAGACATGGAATTTGCAGAAACAAAAAAGAAAAAAAGGATCTTTCCCTTTCCATCTTTCATTACTTCAGACTGAAATGGCAATGTGCCCAGACACAATAGAGGAAGTGCCAGACGCGCCGTTAAGAATTTGGCTCTTGTTAAATGTTTTCGAAGAAACCTCTGTTTTCCTCAGGAAATGGCAATTACATGTATGTATAATATGACCTGACCAGGCTCATACTAAAGAAGGGCAGTGATCTAGATAACTGCTATTTTCTGTGTTTACTAGCCATTCATATTTATTGCTTGCTTCTGGTTGTAAGCATATGATAAAAGTCAAGGAACTAAGAAATAGCCCAGAAACATGTCAGTATTTTCACTCCTCCTGTATCAACACGTTCATTTAGTTAGACACTATCTTAAACTCAAGATGATTTTTAATTTTATATTGTATTTACTTCCCTCTTTATTATTTACTTAACAATTATATTCATTCTTCTACCTCTCATTTTTAAGAGGATAAATCTACCATAGAGGTAATATAATTTTGTTTCTCTACTTATTTTTCTTTATGTGTCTATTTACTTGTTTTGAAGCACTGAGATTGAATCCAAATCATTGCTACATTTTTGGAAAGGACTCTGTCACTTGAGCTATAACTCTAGCTCTCCATCTCTGTCTCTGTCTCTGCCCCTCTCTCTCTTTCTCTCTCTCTCTGTGTCTCTTTGTCTCTGCCTGTCTGTCTGTCTCTCTCTCTCTGTGTCTCTCTCAGTTTAATTTTGCTTTTAAGACTGTACTCCTGCTACCTTCCAATTTGCCATAGTCTTTTCTCTACCCCCTGAGTCACTGGATTACAATATATGCCATAATACCCCAGCCTTATATACTCATTTTATATGTAGCATATGGTAACAATTATATCAATATCTCATATTATTAACATTTAAATATTCTAACTTTCTTTCCTACTCGAATCTCAATGGGAAACTTACGTTCTCCCTCAATGGAGAAATGATAACAGAAGAATATGTCAAAGGAAAACAATGAAGCTACCAAAATGGATCAGAGATTTTTCCGAAACGTTTTAAAATGGAACTCGATGAAATCACCCTTTTCTTAATCATTGGCTCATATAAAGAGTGTGGTGACATGAGCCACAATGGGGCTTCTCCTTGAGAAGTGTTCCATTCTTTGAAAGCCAAAAAGAAGCAAGGCATTCAACCTACAAAGGCTGTAATGCAATTATTAAGGCAAAACACTAAAGCCAACAAAAATTTTTAAACAATTATACATCTATTGAAATTTCTAGATGAAATAGAACTTATCTAAACTTAGAACTTACCTAAATCATAAATGTGTCAGAAATTCCATAAATTACAAAAGATATCATAAGAAGAAGGGCAGATAGTTACATCAAGAAAAAAGATTAGAATATTCAGAATAATCCCTGGATATTCATGTTTTACTACTAAGAATTTACTGTTAATAATGTGTTACGACTATTTTATATGTTTCTTAGGACATATCTATATACAAATAAACATGTATAGAAACACAAATATATACCCATATATTTATACATAGAATACATGTATGCACACACTGTGCATGTACAAGCACATATTGTCACATTTCATATTGTCACAAGCATATATTGTCACATTTCAAAAACTAAAGCTATAATTTACTTTGAAATAACACAATGATTTATCTCATGAGACAGAGATTGGATAAAATTAAAGAAATCAGAAAGTATGTGAAAATAAGCTCAAAGTCATACTAACAATAAATCCCTAAATAATTTAAATAGTTTACATATAACTAAAATGTCCTACTGTAATAATGGTTACACTGGGAGTTACACTTAGAAGCCAATTTTGCTTAGGCTGCTTTTCCCAGGCTTTCTAAATTCTAAAGAGAAGCCATGCCTAAATAATTAAGATATTGATCCCTAAAAAAAAAATAAGAAAGAAAAATTAAAAAAACAAAACTTCCTTTTTAACAGCTCAAGTTAAATTAATTCCTTTAAGAAAGTGCTTTTCTGCAGGGTGCCTGTGGCTCACACCTCTAATCCCTACAGGAAATTGAGATCTGAGAATTGAGGTTTGAAGCCTGCCAGGGCAGGAAAGTCCATGAGATTCTTATCATCAATTAAATTCCAAGAAAGCTACAAATAGAGCTGTGGATCAAATGGTAGAGTGCTAGCCTTGAGCAAAACAGTTTAGGGCAGCACCTAGGCCCTGAGTTCCAGCCCAAGGAATGGCACACAAACACACAAAAAAGACACACACACACACACACACACACACACACACACACACACAACCACAATAAAGTGCATTTCCCTTTTCTGGGAATATCTCCTATCTTCAAATGAGTCTGGCAACAATGAATAGTAAGAAATAGGAAAAATTCATAATGTTAAGTAAAGACAACTCTTGAAATTGCAGTATGACTAATACAGTAGCTCAGTTGGGCATCTGTGGGTATATAGTCCTGAGGAAATACTGCTGAGGAAGGTCTCTATTCTCAGGATACTGCTCTGTGAATGCTTGATGCATTCTCCCCTTAATAGTGCCCAACCTCCATTAAAGAAATGTTGCCTTTCACCTAATTGGAAACTTTCAGTTTATTGCTGATATTAAACACCTTCACTTTCACCTTGCTTTTGAGGTCTTACAAAATTAAAAGCAAGAAAGCATTCAGTAGATCACACAACGACTTAAACACAACTGAGGACAACTGACTATGGACAGAGTTCCCCTGCATAAAGTGCTCACTGGACTTTTAATATCTGCCTTTGAAAATTGTTTTTTGTAATTTATTTTTTAATTTTTTAACCATGCTTGCTCAAATACTACATGTAATAAATAAATAAATAAATGCACACATCAAGCTTACTGTATATTCCAAAAAACTCCATAAAAAATATTGAGACTGGCTGGGCACCAGTGGGTCCTATCTGTAATCCTAAACCACTCAGGAGGCTGAGATATGAGGATTGTGATTCAAAGCCAGCCAGAATAGGAATGTCTGTGAGAATCTTCATCTCCAATTAAACTCCAAAAACCAGACATGTAGAGGTGGCTGTAGTAGTACAATGCCAGTCTTTCCCAAACAAGCAAAGGGATAGTGCACAGGCTGTGAGTTCAAGCCACAGTACCAGTACAAAAAAAAGGAAGAAAGAGAAAAAGATAGAGAGAGAAAGACAGAGAGAATGAGAGAGAGGAAAGAAAGAAAGAAAGAAAGAAAGAAAGAAAGAAAGAAAGAAAGAAAGAAAGAAAGAAAGAAAGATGAAAGAAAGATGAAAGAAAGAAAGAAAGAAAGAAAGAAAGAAAGAAAGAAAGAAAGAAAGAAAGAAAGAAAGAAAGAAAGAAAGAAAGAAAGAGAGGGAGGGAAAGAGGGAGGGAAAGAGGGAGGGAAAGAGGGAGGGAAAGAGGGAGAGAGGGAGGAAAGGAAAGGAAAGGAAAGAATAGGAAAGGAAAGGAGGGAGGGAGGGAAGGAGAAGGAAGGAAGGAAGGATGGAAGGAAGGAAGAAAAAAATGGTATTTGCAGTGTTAGTTTCAAATCCTACCTCCAAGCCAATCCTTTTTATTAAATCACTTAACATATCTGAGATTCAATTTCTTCATTTGTAAATAGCAATCACTAATGCCCTATACTTCTAAAATGGTTTATGAAGTTTTATATAATTCATATCAAAGTGTTTTACAGGGAGTAAATTATTATTTAAACTATCATCAAAATAGTGATTCTGCCTCAAATAGTGTCACAAAGCTACTTCAGAGGTCGTTTTCATCTTCTTCTCTCCTAGTTAGATTTTCTAAATGGCTCTTTCATTCCTTCTTCTAAGTGTTACTTTCAAGTTATCTGGCTGAGTTTAAACCCCACTCAAAATGTTTCCTTGCTGGGGAGGCTTGCTTTATTGGTAATCTCAGGGTTCTTTCCACGTTAAAGCTCAATTCAACTTTATCAGAAGGTTTTTGTAATGGTAATGTGGTACATTCCTCCAGACATAAAGAGCAATGAAATAGAAAATTATGCTAATATATAAATACAAAAAGCAAGTGAAAGAAAATGTTTTTACCTTCTAGATCTCTAATGTTAAAAAATTAAATAACAAGCCTTTCAGAAGAAGAAAATCAACTAAAATGGAAAATACTGTTATACACTAAGAAGCAAACAAGTACACAAATAATTGAAATGGGAAAGTAGCAGGATCATTATAAGTTCTAAATTCTAAAGCTTAGACAAAATCGTATATTTTGTTCTTGTTAGCCCTGTGGCCATGGTCAGATCCTGATTTGATTATAAACTTCTGAACTGAAAGTTTCACTAAAGTAAATAAGTCTTATTTAGATTTTCACAAATATGGGGTACAAATGTTTGCTATTGATGAGGTTTAAGACATACTTCCCCCCAAATAGGATATGGTGTATGGTAGCATTTGAAAAACATATGTACAGGAACTTCTCTTTAATATCTTTCTCTCCTTTACTGAAGCAGGTTATCAGACCCACATTAAAAAGATTCAGAGCCCCATACCAGCTCATGGGACTATTCTTATCCCTGAAGACATAGGAACACAGAAGAATCTGAATAAAAATAAGGTTACACATCGACGATATAGCTAGAATGATCAGAATCCAAGGTTAGCCCTGGCAAAAATGAAAACTTCTACCTGAAAAATGACCAAACAAACAAACAAAATAAAACTATTTCTGGGGAATAATCTATGTGGCTGTTGATAATTATAGGACTACATGAAAAAAATCATAGGAATATGATTACAAAATTACAATTGTGTATGTGCATGCATGGAGCTTCAGTGGTGTCCCGGAGCTATTTTGCTCAAGACTAGTGCTCTACAACTAGAGCCATAACTACACTCTCAGCTTTTTCTGGTTAACTGGAGATAAATGTCTCACAGACCTTCTTACTTGTGCTGGCTTTGAACTGGTATCTTAGACCTCAGAATTCTGAGTAGATAGGTTTATAGATCTGAGTCATCAACAACTGGCTTCATAAACGTCTTTATACCAAAATTTTATGTGCTATAGATTAAAGTGCAAATTATCAACATACTAGTGGTTTTAAATTGACAAGTTCAACAAATTTTAATCTCAATTGACCACAAATCTTAAAATTTCACATATGCTCCTTGAATTGTACTTAAAGTAGAAGAATTTCTTAAATGATACTACAAAAAAGCAGTTTTGTTAGGAGACTAGAAAACACTGATAAGTAAAAGATGTAGACATTTGACTTGGTCATGTAGTTATGTCATAGTTACAATTTAGAAATATTGTAGTATGCTTTTAGTAGGGTTCATTTATCACAAATACATGAACATTAATGTAATTAGTAATTAACAATAAGCAATAAATAGACAATGTTACTAAAAACTAATAAAGTAGAAATTTCACCTCAGGAATTTAGTTTTCCCTAAATCAGTTATAAATTCTTCCCTAAGTCAATTACATTTTTAAATCAGCCTATAAATTTGCCCTCATTGGAAGAAATTTTTATAAAGAGGATGTAATGTAGATGAGAAAAATGGATAAGTATTACCTAAAAAATAAATAGAACTCTTCATATTTTTTATCAAAATCAAAGAGATAATCCTCATTTAGTTATTGTTACTATGATTAAAAAGCAGACAAATAAAATGCTTCACCCAGGACTCTCAAATTCTTATTAAAGATGCCTGTAAATTTCAGCATAAGTGGTTTTGGTGTCTTTTTTTCTATTTATCATTTAAATTGTGGCACTACAATTTGGAAGCTTTGTAATTTGTTTCTCCAAGACAAATCTCACCTAAGAGGATATGGCAGCCTTCCACACTGTGGTCTGATTGCATTAGATGGAGTATGGCTAAAGAAAGAAATATTTTGACAGAGGAGATTGCACTTGAACACATCAAAGTGTCAGTTCCGATATGTAGCATCTGAAAAGCACCCTCCCCTTTTCCCAGTTGCATGAAATTTGCCACCTCTCGTTGTCTCTCGCAGATGGTACACTGACTTCTCTTCGCTTTAGTCCTAGAAAGCTTCAGTCTACATCAATCTGTTAGGTCATATTCTTTGTAACACTAATGTAGCTTATTTATCAATGCCAATTAATCAATGGCACAGAACGGGTTCTTCCTTAGCAGCTAATGTAGTTTCAAGATTTTATATATTAAAAAGCAAATTAAAAGGCAGTGACCAGATTGGAAAGCCAGGCATTTGGCACTGTGGTTACTTAAGAGGCATTGGGCTAATAAAGGTGAAAACATTTATTTTAAAATATGATGAAGGACCATATTTAGAGATTATGATTTCTAGCAGAAGGAAGTACATAATTCTGTGAGATTAGAGAGAAATTCATATATTTATCAGTGCAGACTCTTGTCAGTTTAATGACCTTATATTGCCATGTAAGGAAGAAGAAAAATCCTATTACTGTTTTGACTTTTGAGTTTTTTTATGAGTCTTAGTGGCAACTACATCAATAACCAATGAAAGCTATTAAGTTTCTCAATTATTTCTTATGAGTAATTATTTTAGCATATAGGACTAATACAGTAAGATAATAAAATTCTGTCATAATATTGGTAACATAAATTTATGTGAGTAAAGAATTTCAAATTTTTACTTTTAAAAAATACGAAGAAAAATTAAGCAATTGAGGCAACAATGCTTGATAAGAAATGTATTCATTACCTTGCCCATGTAATTGTAACCCCTCTGTACGGTATTTTCACAATAAAAAAATTTTTAAAAATGGAAATTGAAAGCCTAAAATAGATGAATGTGTCCATGAGATTAAATTTATAATATCAACCATAAGAGCATCATCTTTCTTCAAACATAACTAGAATAAATAATATCCTAAAAGTATCATTCATCCATTATTGAGTGTGTATGTGTTTATCACAGAAAATAAGAAAAGGCTTCAAAAGGAATTAAAAGAAGAAAAGTGATTTCAAAATCCGCCCATTTGTTCATTTTGTCTTGGGTGAGCTTTTGTTGTACAAATGTATGTCCATATATTATCCAAAGGACTTTGGAATTGATTGTGTTTATATTAACTGGTATTCTGTGTTTTCTATTAATTCATTATTCACAGCACTTTTCTTTTCTTGAAATAGTTTAAATAATTGAATGAATGCACACATTCCGATAATAGCATGAGAAATCTCAAAACTTAGTAGTCCAACTTTGTGTTGTAATATAGTGTAAATTATGTGCTGATAGATGATGTATAAGCTTGATTATTATTGATATTGTCAGTGAAATCTGCCAGTATACTACCAGGAACATTTGGATGATTGAAAAACAATACATTGCCTCTCTATTACCAAAAGGGAGGAGGGAATGTTCTGAGGTGGATACTATACTTCCAATGATTTCCATAGTTAAGCTGTTGTCTTACACTTTTATGGGCATGCTAAGTCAACAGACCTTGCATCTGTCAACTTCAGTAACCCTCAGCAGAGACCTTACGAGCAGACAGATGACCCTTCATCAGAAATGGCTAGATATGCACTGTCTTCAAGAGCTCCGTAAATGTAGCTTAGCTGTCCATCCATGTCTGGGATCATCCTTGAACCCCATGCCCCAAATATGGAAATGGCAGCCCACATGTATCTGCCATGCACTAGTCAAAAGCTTAACGTAAGAGGACTAATTTATGCTAATAAGACTATTATTCCAGGAAGTGCAAATTACTTTGTTTTAAAAGCTCAGATTAACTGGATTAATATTTCATTTTGAGCAAATTGAAAGTGGCTATATGACTAATGAATATACAAGCGATGAAATATATTCATTGATTATACTATTTCTCCTTACCAAAAGTGTAACAAAAATATTATGTGCATTTGAATAACAAAAACAACATTGTGTATGCATTTATTCAACAAACACATGCTGAGCACAATTAAATAAAAAGCTACCACCACTGGGTTCTAGGGGTTCATGCTCATAATCTTAGCTACTCAGGAGGCTGAGATCTGAATATTGTAGTTTCAAACTAGCCCAGGCAGAAAAATTCCTGAGACTCCAATTAACCACCAAAAAACCAGAAGTAGCCCTGTGGGTTAAAGTGGTAGCCTCCAGTAAAAAAGCTCTGGTACAGTGTCCTGACCTTGAGTTTAAGCATCACAACCCACAAACAAACAAACAAACAAATAAAACCTACAGTTGAGTCTGCAAATTAAAAGATGGAGAAAAAAAATCACTGCCCTCAGGTAGCTTACAAAGTCAGTGCAAGAATGTAGAGAATATATAAAAATTACAAGACAGAAAGATGTCACAAATAGGTGCCTTCCTAGCTTCTTCTGATTCAAACTCTGAAAATGTGAGTCACTTAAGTTATGTTGATTAAATAGACTAGAAAAAAGTTTAAGTATTTTAGACATCAATAAATTCCTGGAATAATAATATACAGTTTAAGAAAAGACAAAGAACACAGGATGACCCATTGCAACAATGAGACACACAAGATACCATACTGGAAATGAATTTTACAACTTGGGGTGGAAGGTGGGGGAAGTGGTGGAGGAGGGGGAAGGAAGGGATGGTAGGAGAAAAACAAAGAAGGAAGTAACAATGGTCAACAAGAAATGTACTCATTACTCAAGTAAATGTAACCCCTCTGTACAGATCTTTACAATAAAATAGATTTTAAAAAAAGACAAAGAGAGTGGTGCCAGTGGCTGGTGAGATCTGAGGATCGTAGTTCAAAGCCAGCTTGGGTAGGAAAGACCTTGAGACTCTTATCTCCAATAAACCACCAGAAAACCAGAAGTGGCGCTGTGCCTCAAGTGGTAGAGTGCTCACCTTGAGCTGAAGAACTGAGGACAGTAACCAGGCCCAGAGTTCAAGCCCCACAACAACCAAAAACAAAAGACAAAGAGGTTTAAATCTGAATATTATATAAATTCTGATGATCTATGCCATCTGATGATATTTTTCAGTAGCTAATAGTGGCAAGAAAATATGATTTATATCTAAACTAAAATACCTACATAGGTACCATTTTGTTGTAGAAAACATTTGGAATTACATGGTCATGTTACCACTGTTACTTGAAGACGGATGACAATTGCTTCCCTTATTAAAGAACTGGTTAGTTATTATCCAGAAAGCTGGAATATGTCATGTCAGGAAAAGGAAAGTCAAGGGGACTGGATGAATGAAGAAAGAAAGAGTGGGAAAAAGCTGTGATAGTACTCAATGTACATATGTGAAGATGGAAACAATTGACTTAGGGAGATGGGTGAGGTTAGGAGAAATGGGGAAGAATGATGGAAGGTATGACACTGATCAAGATGCATTGCTAACATGTTGAATTGAAACCCCTTTGTATAACTACATGCAAATAACTTTCAACAATGACAAGAAAAGCAATGGTCTTTCTGAGTAAGCTATGAAGACAAAAAATAATTTTAAATTATTTCACCTATCTTGGGGGTTACAAGAACAGTGTTTGAGAATTTCTAATGATGTCATTATTACTGCCATTTTTTCAAAAAGCACTAGAAATAGAAATTGAAGTGGTAAAATTATATAATACATTTTATACAATTCTACAATATTACCCAATTATATCATATGTGATATATATATATATATATATATATCTTATATATATGAAATTATACCAATAGTGTATCAGTGCAAGGAGTGGTATTTACAAGGATAACATACTTTTTGGAATTATAAATTTAAAAGGCTCTGCTTTCACTGCTGTCATTTCTATTTCTCAAAATTAACCATGCAAATGGTGCAATTATTTGATAATAACACAAATATACTGACAAATTTTTAATCAATTTTGCATAAGAGAGGAAAGTTTTAAAACTCATGTCTTTGAGTTCACCAAATATACTTGAAGACAAGCAGCAGCAACTCAACTTCGAGCTGTATGTAAAACTTCTTCCAGATTTTCTGAGATGAAAAGTTTTTATTCGGTTGAGGATTCATGTGGCTCAATATAAAATGACTGTGGGTCTTGGATTCTAGCAAGAAACTGTATTACTTTTGGGGAAGAATTACATACACAGTTTGCTTTTTATTTGCAAAACTGCTTTCAATAGAAGTCCACTGAAAACATATTTGTCTATAAGGCTAAAAGCATCCATATGTATTTGTTCAATTATTCATTTGATAAATATTTATTGCATACTTCAGGTGTATTTTAAGGCAGCAAAAAATAAACTTTAAAATAATCCTTCCTTCCAATATTTCATATCCTAGTGAAAAGAAAAAAAGACAAAAAATAAGTCAAACATATAGTACACTTGAGAATAATGAGAACAAAGAAAAAATAAGATGCAAAAATAATAGGCAATGAGGAGGAAGCTAGGTCTGGATTGGTTCATCAAATATGGCCTTACTTCAGGGACTTTTCAAAAACTATGTGAAGAAAATAAGAAAAGCATCCACCCAGGTATATGGAAGAACATGAATAGCAGAAAGAAAATTCTGACATCTTAAAGGAGTAGGGCTGATGGGTTTTAGAAATAAAAAGAAATATTTTAAGAGACACAGAAATAGGAGGGAATAATTTAAAATGTGGTTTGAAAGGTGACAAGCATTCAGATCATGAGTTCCTTGTAGATCTGCTGTTGGCTTTTAGTCATAGAAATAAAAGAAGTCAGAGAAAGTTTTTAGCAGAATTCATGATCTGATGCATGGTGTAATACTTTGGTTTTTGAATCAAGAATGCACTAAAGAAGCAAGGAAGGACCAAACAGACCAAACAGAGAGCTACTGCAATAATTATGAAAAGGAAAGTTTGACTATTACAGGAGTGGTGATAGTGGCAGTGAAGATGTAGCTTGATTAGATACTTATAATACATGAACCCACAGAATGTTTGATATCTAGAGGTAAGTTGTTCGAGAAAGGATAGGAAGCTTTTTGATGTTTGACTTGAGCAACTGAGAGGATTTTGCTATGTATTGAGTCATTTGTATGCAGCACTGAAAATTATGAGGCCAGATGTGGGTACAAATACCTAAAAATCTTAAAACTAAACTCTGGGACGATTCTCAAATTTAGAGCCTGAGGAAGTCAAGATGAATGAAGAAAAGTAACTGAACAAACGAGAAAGGGAGGAGGAACATAGGGGTTGGAAAACTCACTGGAGACTGTCACTAGAGTCAAAGATAGAGTTCAGTGGTAGAGCACTTGCCTAAAATGTGCAATCCCCTATTTCCATTCCCAGCACCACACACACACAAAGTAAATAAATGAAAATGTTTCCAAAAGAAGAGAATGACACTCTTTATCAAATGCTGCTGACCTATCAAGAGAAGATAAAAACCTAACATTCAAGCAGGCAATACCTGTAATTGACCTTGGTAAAAGTCATTATGGTAAAATGCTAAGGTAAAAATGCTTAAATTGAATAATTTTAAAGAAAGATGAAGAAGATCAATTGGAGATGATTAAACTTTAACCATACTCTTAAGTATTTTTTTAAAGAGTGAAAACAAAAAGCAGGAAGGTATTCACATTAAAGAGTAATGTCTTTAAAATAAGATTTTTAGGTAGGAGAAATGACAATATCCTTAGGCTGATGATGTAGCCTAGAGGAGAGAGTCATAAGGCCAATGTCTTTGAGAAGATGAAGGCAGATAGCATTAGACAGCCGGACAGGTTGACCTAGGCCCAAAGCCTGTCAAAGTCATCTTTAATTACCAGGGAGAAGATGGTGCATAGGGTAACAGATGACAGTGTGGCTGAAGTGTGAAGGGGAAGGTCTTGTTGCCATGTATATCTAAGCAGTGTAGAAACTGAAAGGGTGAGGAGTTCCACATTCCCTGAGGGTATCAGCTACAGCTATGAGACACCGAGATACGTAATCAAAAATTACATTAATACAAATAAGCAGCTGCGAGGTGATTTCCATATGAGTATTAGCATTTCTTCCAATACTCCTGACGGTTTGACATCTACATCTACATTTACATTGGAGAAAGTCTTTAGTGGTATATGACATGCTTCATTAGCTGACTTTACATAGCATCAAAATGTCTGCAGATTTATTCTGTTTAAATGCAAATAAACATCATGACTTGGCACTGCCAAATTGACATTGCACAATATATAACTGTCCCAGGGCCTATTTTACTCACGTATTAGGTTAAATCTTAATATAAGCATCCCATTAATCCTCTTAAATATATATATATATATATATATATATATATATATGTATATGGAGTCAAGAAAATAATAAAAGTGACCTGGGATTGATTAGAGCTGAACCTTCCAATGAAAATTAAATATTTAACAAGTTCTAAGTAAATGGGAATTGAATGAATACCTCCATATTCTACTTAGGAAGTTGTTTGTTATATGACTCTATTCTGCTTCATTCTTCATCTTAGTTTTTCCTTTTCCATTAAAGTAAAAACAAAACTTAGAATAAATGAATTTGACCAGTATTACCTTTTATATTGTCATACACAAAGAAATCACTGAATATCTTGTTAAAATTCAGATTTCTGACTCAGCAGTTCTGAAGTAGGACCCATAATTTTGAATTTCTTAGGTGGTTTCAGGTTGCCTTTTTAAAGAATAATAATGTATTAATTATTTAAGGCCTATTTTTCATTCCATTTATTGTGTTTCCTTTTAAAAATCATATAAGGCAGAATTATAAAATAATAGTTTTCTGAATGTCAGTGCTTCTGCCTGTCATCCTGCCTACTCAAGAGGCTGAGAGCTGAGAATTCCAGTTCAAAGCCAGCATTTGCAGGCATGTCCCAGGGACTTACTTCCAATTCACTAGCAATAATCCCAGAAATGGAGCTGTGGCTCAAGCTGGTTGAGTGCCACTTGAACAAAAAAAAAAAACTAAGGGATAGCTCCTTGGACCTGGGTGCAAGCCTCTAGTTCTGGCACAAATAAAAATAACAATAATAATATTTTCTTTGATCATTGATATATATATATTCCTATAAGGACAGATAGATAGATAGATAGATAGATAGATAGATAGATAGATAGATAGATAGATAGATAGATAGATAGATAGATGTACACACATACACATAATATACACAGACGATTGTGAAACCTCCTTAAAATATGTTACAAGCTTTAATGAAAAATAAATGAATAACATTTCTAATAATTCCTCAATCCAAGAGGATTTGCTCTTTATTTACTATATTGTTGCATGCAGCCAAGAGTCTGATTTCACATAAATCCATTCATTAAACAATCACATGGAAATTGAGTTAAAATGCGGAAATCTACATTGTATGGTTCTGACACCATAGAGTTACCAAACAATCCAGATAACGTTATTTATCCTCGCAGTCCTGTAAACAGCAATAAACATTTTGCCATGGCTGCGAGGAGCTGTTTTTTTCCCACACCTGCTCCCACTTGCCAGGTTAGACTGGCTCAATCTGCTCAGTTCGAGATCACAATCACTTGAACAAACCCCCTCAGGGCAGCAACAACCAGGCAGCCAGCGCTGTCTCAGAAGGACTCCTGGCAGGACTCTCCATGAATGTGTAATGTTGTTTGTGTACATTAAAAGCATGGCATAGGGAAATGATAGCTGGCTACCAACGGAAAAACCTTCTACCTGCACTCATAAAGCAATGAGATAGCTCTAAAATGCGATGAAAATGCAGTACTCCTAGTGTTTATGCTTTAGAAGAATAAACCAGGATGACGAGCCTGCTGGAAAGAAAGTATTTCACAGGGTAGCCATTCCACAGGGCTCCCTCCTACAAAGCATCCTTGCAGTATGAAATGTAAATAACAGATTAGAAAGTAAGTGCATGTTCTGTATCATTAGTGAGAAAGGTTCTCTGCAAGTCTGACTTTATTAGGAAATTCTGACTCTAAGTGAAAACCCAGGAAAGATTAATTTACTCTGTGTTAGTGATAAGGCTCTTACCTTTTTTTTCTTTTTCTTTTGAGAAGACATTTTAAATTTTGTTTGAGGCACCCAAGTCACAGGATGGTGCTAGTGTGGGCAGAGTTGGTGAAGGAGGGGCAGGTGGGGATTGAGCTGGATTGGGGAGGAGGGGCGGGAAGGTTACCCCGGAAGTGTGTGCCAGGTGGGCACAGAAATGCTGGGGAAGGGGCTTTGGCACAACTTGGGGCTCTCACAGCTTCGGCTGGGCCCTGGACTCTTCCCATCCCCTTCCCCAACACTGTATCCACAAGCACTCACACAAACACACACACACACTCATAGACACACACTGCCTACTTGGCACAGACTCCTAGAACCAACAGGGATGTATGTGTCTGAGGGACTCAGTCTGACCCTAGGATTCTAAGACTTCAGGGGGACCTCTTACCTCTTTCCTGGTCCCCCAAGTACGGTCACATGATTGACCTAAAAGGGAGGGCAACTGACCCCACCCGAGGCTGGGCGGGTGCTGGCCTGGCCTTGGAGATGGGGCTCAAGGGGAGAGATTAGGAGGAGCTGGAGTCGCTGAAAGCCCCCTGGGATGGGGAAGGGGCTGGACGTTCTTCCTGAGCCCAGGGGGTGTGTGGGCAAGGGGTCTGCGAGGCTGGAGCTCAGCTCAGGCAGCAGAACTGACAGCAGGCTTAGTAGAAGCCGAAGGCCTAGCAGGGGGCTGCTGGCCTGGGGTCCACCATAGGCCCAGCTGGCAACTCTGGCAGCAGTGGGTGACCAAGGAGGCCACCCCAATATGGATGCTCAGGTCCCAGGCAGATAGGGGAGCAGCCCTTGTTCAGGGTGGAGCCAAAGTCTACCAGGTCCCTAAAGCTATCAGAGGCAGATAGGGCCACACAGTAGTAGTCTGAGTCAGAGCAGATGGTTGCTTCAGGCAGTAGAAATTGTGCAGGAAAAGCAGACCAGGGAGTGGCCTTGCTCCACACGCGGGAGGGAGAGCAGCCAGTAGCACCAGGAGCAAGGGGACATCCCTTTATCCGCATTTATAGACACGCATCCATGTTGATGATTTGTTTCTGCAGTACTTATGATTTCAATATTTTATAGTAACCTTTTAAATCAATGGGTTCATATCACTAATTACCACCATTAAGAAGAAAAGAAGGGAGATGAATGTTTTGTTACAATCACCAGAAAGGCAACCATCCAGGTTCAAATGTGTGTGTGTGTGTGTGTGTGTGTGTGTGTGTGTGTGTGTGTGTGTGTGAGAGAGAGAGAGAGAGAGAGAGAGAAATAGAGAGAGAGAGAGAGAGAGAGAGAGAGAGCCAATTAATCTGTGGGGGGTGAAGAAAAGACTTATTCACCCTTTAACTAAATGACTAATTCAGCAAAATTTCCTTTTCTAACTATTACAACTCCAGTTATAATCCATAATATTGCTCTAGAAAGGTTACAGTTGACTTAAACTGCCAATTATTTCTGTCATACAAATAAGAATCCAAGGTGGAGGAAATATATGGTTTTTCTTTTATTTTTTAAGAAAGAAAATTGAACTATTTGCTCTTTGTACAAGAATTCTTTAAGGATATGTTAACTCTTTCAGACAACTGGGTATGTACCCATAGAAATGCCTTGTAAGCTTTGGTAAGCTATGTTTATTTACCAAGGATTCCATTAATTCCTTTGCCATGTTTATCTCACTTGATTCTCAAAACCACCTTAATAAAATAGTGAATAAAACATTTCTTTGGCCTGGCACCTGTAGCTCATACCTGTGATCATAGGTACTCAGAAGCCTGAGATCTTGAGGATTGAAGTTTGAAGCTAGCCTAGGTTGGAAAAGTCCAAGAGACTATTATCTCTAATAAACTATTACTAGGGTTGGGAAGGTAGCTCAGTGGTAAAGCGCTTCCCTTGCATGCCTGAGGCCCTAGGTTCGATTCTTCAACACCACATAAGCAAAAAGAAAAAAGCTGGAAGTGGCGCTGTGGCTCAAGTGGTAGAGCGCTAGCCTTGAGCTGAAGAGCTGAGGGACAGCGCCCAAGCCCAGAGTTCAGGCCCCACGACCGGACCCAAAAAAATAAAATAAAATAAAATAATAAACTATTACTAAAAAGACAGAAGTAGAGTTATGGCTCAAGTGGTAGAGCACTAGCCTTGAGAAAAGGAACCAGGGATAGTACCCAGCCCCAGAGTTCAAACACTAGTACTGACATACATGTACATGCATGTGCGTGCATGCACACAAACAGATATTTCTTTGTTAATAAAATTCTAAAAATTGCAATGTCTATTAACATAAAAGCACTATCATATTTGCTTCCAAAGTCAAGCAATTTGTTCCTCCTAATTATGCTTCTCTTCAACATCATTCTATTGCTTGAGGATCCATGATAGTTGTTTCTTGTTGGATCTGGATTTGATGGCCAGAAATCAAGGGTAGTAGATCAGTCAAAAAAGAGTGGTCAAAAATATAAAGTTAAGTGCTTTGGTTCGGATTGAAAGGGAATGATGCTACTAATAATGATACTACTAAATAGTTACTAAGTAACTACACCAATTTGGGACTATGTTGTGAGCATCATTTATCTACTCAACAATGCTCTGAAATAACTGTTTATTTGCTGTTAATACTGGGGCTTGAACTCAGGGTCTAGCTTTTTCATCCCTTAGCTTTTCATTCAAGACTGATGGATTACCACTTGAGCCTGAGTAGACAGGATTACAGGGATGAGCCATCTGTGCCTATCAGTTAAATATTTTCATCCTCAAGTTTCACGGGGCTAGTAAAAATCAAGATGAAGATTCCAGTTTTGGATCCATCTGAGTCCAAAACTGAAGTGTTTTGTCACAGTAGGATGAGATGAGTGAATGAATACAATTAGCTAATATAATTTTTTCCAGATAAAATCCTTTTCCTTTGTCATAGCCTAAATAAATATCAGGATGTATTGCAGTATTTGAGTGTGGATGCAAGGTAACCTGTAGGAACCAATACTTTAATAACTATAGCACAAAACTTGTACATTCTTGAAAGACCAAACAGGAGCAATGTATTTTGAGTCAACTAAAGATCTGGATCCATTTTTGTTAACCTGAACATGATGCAGAAATTTTAGAAAAGTTTGAATTTCATGTTCATTTTGCCCACTGAATTTTATGATTATGAAGTGACTACACTTCATTTTTATAAATTCCAAGGTTTTTCAATAGTTTATAAAACATTAATGAGCAATACTTAATAATAAGCAACTCATTTTAATAATCTAGCATGTCTATTATTTATTGTTTTTTTTGTGACTTAAGAAATCAAATTTTTTATTTCTTTGTTGCTTTGTATGTCCCTCCCCCACAGTATAATCCCTGCTTTCACAGTATTTGATGTCAGTATAATTTTTGGAAGGGAAGGGGAAAAACAAATCGTTTAAATAGGGATACAGGTGGACCCATTGCAACAATGAGATGTACAAGTCGTTATGTCGAAAACCAACTTTACAACTTTGGTGCGGAGGTGGGGGGGTGGGGGTAGAGAGAGCAGGGAGGATTGGGTGGGGGGCGGGAGGAGGATGGGATGGGATGGGAAGGGGAAACAAAGGAGGAGGCTACAATGCTTGATAAGAAATGTACTCATAACAACAACAGATGCTGGAGGGGATGTGGACAGAAAGGAACCTTACTTCATTGTTGGTGGGAATGTAAACTTGTTCAACCACTTTGGAAAGCAGTATGGAGGTTCCTCAGAAGACTTCACATAGATCTCCCCTATGATCCATCAATCCCACTTTTGGGCATTTACCCAAATGTTTACAAACAAGACCACACTAAAGCTACCAGCACAACTATGTTTATTGCAGCATTATTTACCATAGCTAAGATATGGAACCAACCCAGATGCCCCTCAGTAGATGAATGGATCAAGAAAATGTGGTATATATACACAATGGAATTCTATGCCTCCATCAGAAAGAATGACATTTCCCCATTTGTTAGGAAATGGAAAGGCTTGGAAAAAATTATATTAAGTGAAGTAAGCCAGGCCCAAAGAAGCATAGGTCCCATGGTTTCCCTTATTTGCAATATCTAGTATAGGTATGAGTCAAGCGGAAAAGGTCAGATAATGTGATGTTAGGAAAATGAACCCTTAAATATGTATTTTAATGTTTTCGTTTCTTTCATGCATGTGTTTCTAACGCATTTATAAGATTATTTCTTTGTTGCTTTGTATGTCCCTCCCCCACAGTGTAACCCCCGCTTTCACTATATTTGATGTCAGTATAACACGTGGAGGAGATGGGGACAAACAAGTCGTTTAAGGATTCAGGTGGACCTGTTGCAACAATGAGAAGTACAAAATGTCATGTCAAAACCAGCTTTACAATGTCGGTGTGGGGGGGGGGGAGGGGGTATAATTGGGTGGGGGGAGGGGGGTAAAATTGGGTGGGGGGAGGGGGGAGGCGGGGAAGGGAAGTGAAGGGTAAACAAAGGAGGAGGCTGCAATGCTTGGTAAGAAATGTATGCATTATCCTACCCATGTAATTGTAGCCCCCCTGTACAGCATGTTCTCAAATAAAATAAAATACAATTAAAAAAAAAAAAAAAAAAAAAAGAAATGTACTCATTATCTTGCCCATGTAATTGCAACCCCTCTGTACAGTATTTTCACAATAAAAAAAATAAAATAAAAAGTAAAAAAAAAGAAATCAAATTTAAATTTCCACTTTCAAGGACTTCAAAAGTATGTTATTTCTGAAATACAAAAAGGCAGATTTTGTTCAAGAAACATAATTGAGTAAAATCTCAGCATTAAAAGCTTGAGAAGTTTGACCACTTTGCTCTAAGTTGCACATATACTCAAGAAATTAGTGGGAATTTACTCTAAATGCAATATCATGCTTTAATCATGAAACCTAATTTTCTTAATGAAGCAAACAAACATCTTTCCACTTTCATATATATATGTGTATATATATGTAGAAATATAATAAACTAGTTCCCACTTGTAAACAAATCCTCATTAAATGTATAAATATGTGGAAGAAATGAGACAAAATCATGGTCTAGTAGCTGAGAAACTATAATTGTCAATCAAGAAAATTAGCCCTGATCTATCAGTGACTCGAGTGTTTGTCCTTGAGAAAATATCCTCTCTATTCCACAGGCTCTTGATTCTTGTTGCTTTTAGACAATATTTACAAAGATTTTTGGACTTAAAATATGCTCACTAACATTTTAAAACTCTAGTGTATAAATAATATGTGAGATTTGTGAGAATGTCAATAACAAAAAATTAAAGCTACAATTATTCTTCTTTCACTACCCTTGCCAAAAATTGGATTTCTTCATAAATTAAAGGTTTTCACTGAATGCCAGCTCCCATCTGTAGTCCTAATCACTAATGATCAGGTGTGTTATGGTTCATAGCCAGCCCTTGATAGAAAAGTCTAACAGAATCCATCTCCAAAATAACCAGCAAAAAGCTAGGCAAGAAGCAGTGCTCAAATAGTACAGCACCAGCCCAGCAAGCAAGCCACACATGTAGGAGACTGTGCTCTTAGTACTAAAAACAAAATCAACTAAATTAAATTAAAATTAAAGGTTCTTAAAACCAGACATCAGGAATAAATGAATATATATCCATTTTCACTATTATATTTGTATGTTTTGTTGTTTTTTAAAAAGAGTATTCTTTAGTTATATTAACAAAACCAAAATAAATCTGAATCTGTAAATATGAATTCAAACAGCCAAACTGAATTTACCTAAACAGTGATGTACCTTCACAAAAAATAAGATCTACCATCTGAGGAATAACAGAATATAAAATAATTAAGAACTTACAATTTAAAGAGATAAAAGTAAATCTTTTCAATTTTTATTATATTTAAGTAGTTATACAAATGAGGTGCCAAATAATAAAATAGTTTAAGAATTCAATGTCTATCAATCAGTATCACCTCCTTCAATATTCTCATCTTCCTTCCACACATCTCCTTCCTTACTTCTCTTAATTTTGTGGTACATACATGAATTCATGACTGCATTCTCTCCTCTTCCCCACTTTGTCTATAAAAATAACCTGTATATACATTTTTCTAATTTGGGGAGGGAAAGGAAATAACAAAATGCTGAAGTAAGGATACAGGTTGACTCACTGTAACAATGAGATGTACAAGACACTATGTTGAAAAGGAACTTTACAACCTGGGAGGAGGGAAGAGTTGGAGATATGGGGAGGGAAGGGATGGTAGGGGAAAAACAGAGGAGGTAACAATGCTCAATAGGAAATGTACTCATTACCTTACTCATGTAACTGTAAACCCTCTGTACGGTATTTTTACAATAAAAACATATATAAAAATAAAAAATAAATATTGCTTTATTATTTGTATTATAATTTCTGAAGATCTTCACATTGCATATTTGTAATTATTTGGGAACTTAAAAAAGTTGTCATTGTTTCCTTTTACTTATTACACAAG
Organism: Dipodomys merriami; assembly: GCF_024711535.1. Classification (NCBI taxonomy): domain Eukaryota; kingdom Metazoa; phylum Chordata; class Mammalia; order Rodentia; family Heteromyidae; genus Dipodomys; species Dipodomys merriami. Next base: position 22,363,145 of record NW_027202270.1, on the reverse strand, counting down.
ACTTGAGCCATGAGTAGTAAAACTAATAAGTAAAATCAAACTGATGGGCTCAAACAGCTATGCCAAAAAAAAAAATTGAAAATGTCTTGATAGCCAGGCACTGGTGGCTCACATCTGTAATCCTAGCTACTCAGGATGCTGATTTCTGAGGATTGCAGTTTGAATACACCTGAGCAGAAAAGTTTCTGTGAGACTCTTATCTCCAATTAACCAACCAAAAGCCAGAAGTGATGCTGTGGCTGTGGCTCAAGTGGTAAAGCACTAGCTTTGAGCATAAAGATGCTCAGGGTCACTAACTAGGCCCTGAGTTCAAGCCTCAAATCTGACAATAAGGAAGAATGAAGAGGAAGAGGAGAAAGAAGAAGAGGAGGAGGAGGAGGAGGAGGAGGAGGAAGAGGAGGAGGAGGGGGAAGAAATCTTGATAATAAAAACTACTTTAAAAACATTTTCTTTATTCCAACAAGACAGAGAAAATAATAGCCTTTTTCCCTTTATATGTAACAGTTTGAATAGAACATTGAGATCATATAGTTAAAATTGACAATATAGTAAAATCAAGCATCAGAAATGAGTCCCTAAATTTAACTAGTTTGCAAACAATGAAACGGCCTTCAAATACACTTTATTCCCATTGACAACTTACTCAATGACTTAAAGGGAAAGTAATACTTTTTACCTTAAATGTAATTTATTACAATTCTTTACTATACCTCAAGCAGTAAGTTAGAGGAAGTTCATAAGAAAACTCATCACGAAAATAAAGAAATAGAATGGACTCATATAAACCCATTGCTTACTTCAGGACACTGGAAACTATTAACCAAAAACAAAGATGATGAATTCATAGGTGGAAAATAAGAGTGTACTTGTAGCTACAGATAAAGATATAATTCTTCCAGCTTTTATGTATGTCTGAAAAAAATAGAACTCAGTGGTCATTATCAGATCACTTAGCTTCCCTTGTAATACACGAATATCAACAGTATTTGTCATTTTAAGCATACACAATATGAAAATAATCTAAAGAAAGAATTGTTTAAACCATTAAGCAATAATTCCTCTTCCATTTCATAAACTCAACTTTAAAATTTGGAAAATCAACAGGCCTCCTCCTAAAACACACACATGCTTTAGATTGAGAAATTCCATGTAACCAAAATGCAAGAAAGTAACATTTGTTTAAACATGAAATTGTCTTCCTATCCCTGAAAATTAATCAATCAATCATGTGAAGATATTTATTGAAAGAAGCAATGAAGACACAAATGTATGTTGCTTTAACTAATACAATATACCATTTGAACAAAATGTTTTCATTGACTAATAATCTAAGCATTTAATGAGTTTAATGATTTTACTTGAGAAACTTTCTGTCAAGTGGAGTGTAGAATAAAATATAGAGAGAAAACTAGAAAATTAGGAAACCAAAGGGATTTTTGTACAGCATGAAACAAGAAAGGAAACAGTTGAGTTCAAGTAAAAATTTGGTGCTGCTATTTGAAATGAGTGAGGTTTTACACCTCATTATTAGGGTAAGGAAGAAATATATGACTGAAGTTTGAACCAATGTTTTCCATAAAATCATACCAAATGAATTAATGTGTTTACATGGTTTTACTGCAGGACATTCATGTTGCCATGAGCTCTTTGATATTTATTGATATTTGTGATTAGAATTAAGAAATATTCCCTCAGTTACAAATGTTTTTATAACTACTTTATTAATTACTAGGAGAAAGAAATGGGGAAAATGGAAAGATAATATTTAATAGAACGTGGAGAGTGCTTCCCTAGCACTGCATTGCTTCAGCCACACCACAGAACTTTTTGCTTTAGTTATTTTTCAGATAGGGTCTCACTTTTGTCCTCAATCCATTCTTAGACCAAGATCCTACTACCTTTCCCTTGAAGGTACCTAGGATTATAGGCCTGTACCACTACACCCTGCCTCTTCTTTGAAGCAAGGTTTCCCTAACTTTTGTATCGATGAACATCCTAACTCTGGATACAAGCTGGGATGACAGATGTGAGCCATGATGCCCAGCACCAAAATATTATTTTAGAAGAAATATTAGCTGTGCATAAATATATAGAAATAGATATGAATAAATCCCAGGTATTTAAAATAAAGCATGAAAACAACTCCATCTGGACTCATAGTGTAAAAATCTGGATTGTAATACTGGATAAAGATTTGATTGAAAAGAGCACATCTCCACTTGGAGATGTGTAAACCAGTAGTTCTGTCTCCATGATTTCAAAGAGTCCTGTGCTTAAAATTTTAAATTTCTATAGCAGTAAGTTCCTGTAATATTCTTTCTTTCTTTATTTTTTTTGGGGGGAGCGGGTCTGGTCGTGGGGCCTGAACTCTGGGCCTGGGCCCTGTCCCTCAGCTCTTCAGCTCAAGGCTAGCACTCTACCACTTGAGCCACAGCGCCACTTCTGGCTTTTTTTCTTTTTGCTTATGTGGTGCTGAGGAATTGAACCCAGGGCCTCATGCATGCAAGGCAAACACTCTACCACTGAGCCACCTTTCCAGTTCACCTGTAACATTTTTAATTAGCATAAATCAGCTACACAATCCCCCTAACATCACCCCCCCTAAACTCTCCCCACTTGCAGTGCATTCAATACAACACTTCTATTTGCATACTCGGGACAGTCTATTTCAACTATATCATGGTTGATACTTTGGACAATCTATTTCAACTACATCACGATTTATGACCCCAACATAATACACAGAATATACACCTAGGACATATTTGATTATATTCAGAAGATACATAGGGGAAAAAATAACTGAAGGAAATCAGGTAATCAGTAAAGAGTTATTTTCAATGAGTTTTAAAATCCAGAAGAGAATAAGCAATTTATGAAAATCAGTCTTAAGCATGATTAAGTTTGACCATGAAGATAAATACAAAGAAAGTTAACTATGTAATCTCCATACAAGTAAAAAGAGAATCCAACTCCAAAAAGAAAATAGGATTCAGGGAATAAACGGCTATTGGATGTGACAAAATGCAATCTCCAAATGGAATCCAAAATAATACCTTGTATTTATTACAGAAATTTAAATACAATCCCATAATGATAATTCATGCCAAAGACTAGAGACACAAAAGGAAAAAATAAAACAAAGAGGAAAGACAATCCACATATATTCAGAAGGATACAACAGGGATAAAAAGTCAATCAATGTTGAAAAGGTTGAATGATCTAGAGAAATAGTGAAAAAGTACAGCTTTAAGGGATTTGATTTTTTAAATCTTATATTGTAAGGTACAAACATATGAAAACACTTATTTAAGTACAACATTTTTTATATTTTGTTTTATAATAAGGAAGAGAAGAAAAAAGCAGAAGTTGATCATGTTTTGGTGAAATTTAGCAAGATCAATAGAAAGCCCAGGGATTGGGAGAAAATCTTCACTAGCCATACAATGGACAAGGGTCTCATATCTAAAATATACCTGGAACTCAAAAAATTAAATCCCCCAGCAACAAATCCTCAAAGAAACAACAGCCCAATAAATAAGTGGGCTAAAGACTTAAAGAGAAACTTCTCTGAAGAGGAAAGAAGGATGGCCTATTAATAGACACATGAAGAAATGATCAACCTCTCGAATCATAAAAGAAATGTAAATCAAAACAACACTGAGATTCCACCTCACCCCAGTTAGAGTGGCTATAATCAAGAACTCTAATAACAACAGATGCTGGAGGGGATGTTGGTGGGAGTGTAAACTTTTTCAACCACTTTGGAAAGTAGTATGGAGGTTTCTCAAAAGACTCCCCTATGACCCAGCAATCCCACTTTTGGGCATTTACCCAAATGATGACAAACAAGACCATACTAAAGCTACTAGCACAACTGTTTATTGCAGCATTATTTACCATAGCTAAGATATGTAACCAACCCAGATGCCCCTTAGTAGATGAATGGATCAAGAAAATGTGGTATATATACACAATGGAATTCTATGACTCTATCAGAAAGAATGACATTGCCCCATTTGTTAGGAAATGGAAAGACGGAAAAAATTACATTAAGTGAAGTAAGCCAGGTCCAAAAAACATAGGTCCCATGGTTTCCCTCATTTGCAATAACTAGTACATGTCTGAGACAAGCAGAAAGGGTTAGATCAGTTGGTATTAGGTGAATTGAACACCAAGATAAGTATTCAAATATTTTTGCTTTCATGCAATTGTTTCTAACATATTTATAAGATGATTTCTTTGTTGCTTTGTATGTCCCTCCCCCATGGTATAACCCCTGTTTTCACTGTATTTGATGTTGGTATAATTTGTGGAGGGGAAGGGAAAAAACAAATTGTTTAAATAGGGATACAGGTGGACCCATTGCAACAATGAGACGTACAAGTGGTTATGTCGAAAAACAAACTTTACAATTTTGGCGGGGGTGGGGGGAGGGTAGAGAGGTGGGGGGAGGGGAGAAAAGGAGGGAGATGGGAAGAGATGGTAAGGGGAAACAAAGGAGGAGGCAACAATGCTTGATAAGAAATGTACTTGTTTTCTTGCCCATGTAATTGTAACCCCTCTGTACGGCATTTTCACAATAAATAAATAAAGAAGGAGAAATTTGAAATCTCTAAGATGGATCTCTTTAGAATAAAGGCTTTCTTTATAAAAAATTAAAAATAAAGTTAATATTCCTAGTTACATAGCAATTTACTACATTTACACTGTTTATTTTAATGTTAAAGTAAATTATAACAGATTATTCTTATCATGTACAATACCAAAAAGTAAACAAATAACCATCCATATAAAATGGACAATGCCAGTAGCTCATGCCTGTAATCCTTCTTCTCAGGAGGCTGAGAACTGAGGATCAAGGTTCAAAGCTAGCCTGGGAAGGAAAGTCCATGAGACTCTTATTTCCAATTAAGTACCAGAAAACCAGAAGTGGTGCAGTGGCTCAAAGTGGTAGAGCAATAGCCTTGAGCTGAAGAGCTCAGGGACAGCACCCAGGCCCAGACTTCAAGCCCAATGACTGACAAAAAAAATAGATAGATAGATAGATAGATAGATAGATAGATAGATAGATAGATACATACATACATACATACATACATACATACATACATACATACATACATACATACATACACAGATAGATAGATTATTTTCTGTCTGCTATACTTTTATATTTTCTCTTCCTACTTTTTGGCTGTGTTCTGAGATCATTTCTTCATAGGTCAAAGATTTAGCAATATATTTTTCTATAATGAGAATGAAGATTTGATTTAAATTTCCCTCCTTTATAAAGATGGTGGTTATGTTTTTGTTCAACCTCAAACCTATCATTAGTAATGACATGTCAATTGGAAGACTTGTAAATCTTGGGGAATTGCCTATCAAATTAACTTCTCTATGAGCTAAGTATGTATGATTCAGAATAGTATTTTTGGTTTCATATATTGTAAGCTTTACTTCTCCTCTTCTCACCACTTAGGCCCATTGCTAACCCTCACTAAACATACTACTATTCAACATTCTTTTTTTTGTCAGGGCTGGGTGCTGTCCCTCAGCTCTTCAGCCCAAGGCGAGTGCTCTACCACTTGAGCCACAGCACTACTTCTGGCTTTTTTTCTGCTTATGTGGTGCTGAGGAATTGAACCCAGGGCCTCATGCATGCAAGGCAAGCACTCTACCACTGAGCCACCTTCCCAGCCCCTATTCAACATTCTTTTGATCTCTTCTGTTCTACTATGGAGGTGAATGTTACAGAGGAAAAGTACAAATAGAAACAGCAAGGTTACAGGAACTGTAGTTAAAGTCTCGTTACATCACAATTTTTTTTAAAAAAACCTTGAAAACATTTCATTCTTACAGCCTTCCCCAAGGCTTTGAAGGAAAGTAGCCAATACAGAGTAGTCTCATAATCTACATGTGTTGGTAAACAAAAGGCTTTAGACCAGATAAGAAGGAATACAGGAGAAATTCACTTGAGACCCAATAGAACCATGAGTGGAAGTACATTTGATTTGAACATTTGTCTGCTTAGACTCACATGTTTTGGCATCCGTGCAATTTCCTATCTGTAACTTCATGAAACACACACAGTAAGTGAAATATTTGCCATTTACTTCTTCTGGAATTTTGTATTGTTGTCAAATGAGCAGTAAATTGATACTCGAGGAATTTCCTGGTACATCCAGGTTGATTTGAACTGTAGTGGGTGAATAAAGCCTCCCCCAAACTCATGTGCTTATTTTGGAATAAAGTTTTTTGTGCAGATGTAATTAGGGGCCACTCTAAAACCATAGTGGATTAGGATGGGTCCTAAATGCACTGAGAGTGTCCTTATGAGGAACAAAGGGGAAGACACAGGGAAGACAATGTGAAGACAAAGGCAAAGACAAAGGCAAAGACTGCAATGCTGCTCTTACCTGACAAGAATTACCAAGGATCCCAGCAGGCTCTAGCACTGTGGGAAGCATAGGACAGGTTTTATCTAAGATTTTCCAACACAGCCAACACCTCTGTATGGGATTTCTCACTTCCAGAACTATGAGAGAGAATAAATTGATTTTTTTTCTTTTTTGTTTTTGTTTTTTTTGTAAATCACCCAGTACATAGTAATTTGTTACTGCTACTTCAGGACACTAATACCCTATCTCTACCTAGAAACATCTAAAAATTTGGCTAGCAAAACAGGGGATTTGTAAATTTTATGTTTAGATATTGACATTAAAAAAATCCATAGAATAAAAGAATTACACAAAAGTATAGGGAAAAACTATTTTCACATAGGACTGCAACTCCCCAAATGATATTTCCCTTGGAGCTAAATGTGTTAAATACCCAAGAAACTGAGCTGTCAAAAAGACAAAATAAATTGCACATTATTTCTGGGAAAAGCTAACAATTCTATAAAGCAAGTTCCTTTTTATGAGCAATACTATAAAATATTATAATTGAATTTTATCCTTAAATGTTTTCTCTGATATTACAAATGTATAATGTTCCCATCATAAGACTAACAATGTTAATGATAACTGTCTTACAGAAAGAAAAATAAGACTTGACCACCAGAATCAACTCTATTCTTCTATTTTCCACAACCATAATCTCTTGTAATTTCTGCTTCCAATTTAGATCTCAAGATATTAATTCTAATACTAAACTTATATAATATTTATCATGTCTCAGGTGCCATTTTAATGGTTAAGTCTTTTCATTGTTTCATAAATACCTATTGTTTATGTTCCCTTGCAAATGCTAAGTTCCTAGATTGCAGTTGGATATGGTATACAGTTATTTTGTTGCTTGGACTAGTGATGAAAATATCCTGGATATATGTGAGCTATTTATTGAAATGCATTTGTTACACAGGAAATATCCACAGAAAAAGGACACAGTTTCAGAATCTCTTCAACTGCAAAGGACGACAAAGAAATCCATTTGAGAATATTTGCATTCCTGTTAGTTCAATATTAAATCCAGTGCAATTTGTTGATACAGAGATGCTATGCTTGTATTGGTGGCTTTCTGTTCACCAGGGAAAAGTGATCATTGGCCATATTTAACTGTGCTGGTAGAAGGCCAAGGAGAGGCTCTTCATTAACACAGACTCGGTAATTACCAAAAGCACATAGACACATCTCATTTTTATCCTGCCATTATGCTCAGTGGCCTGGAAAATGGGATTGGGCCAAGTGGAACTGCCCCAAGCACATGCACAATATATTCCTGGAAGGGCAGTCACAGTGTTCTGTAAGATACTGAGTCTGCCTATGCACCTTACTAGCCTTCTGTGGACATTTGTCTACAGAGTTTCTAGTCAAAATGGAAAGAGAACACTGATAGGGCCAAAATGGTACAATTATTTTATGTGGTCATGGCCGCATTCATCAAGGAGGTAAATCATTATGCACATAGAAATGCCTCTTACAAGATATCTTATTTACATTTTTAAGTATTCCTTATTTATATTTTTATTTACATTTTAAGTATACAAAAGTGATGCACACATTAACACATACCTGCCTATTGGTAATATCAATTAAAGAAATTTATTGAATGGGTGTGTGTGTGTGTGTGTGATAATAGTGTAACATTCACATATATTTGTTAAGTAGATGTCAAGGGGACTCAAGATTTCAGCATGAAGATATATACAGTAAAATATGTGAAGATCCTTATTTCTTCTTGTCTTCCCATTTTAACAATCAGGATATAACAAGATGAAAGCCACTGTCTTCAGCAGATCTGAAGTAAGAGATTCAGGTAGGAATCCAGGCTTCAGAGTATTTTGTACCATCCTGGATGGGAAAATACAGGATTTTCTGCTAAGTCCCTATATAACCTGTGTTATCCAGAATGGTTATGTGTTCAATACCCCACTCATTGTTCCTGTGTAATGGAAATGTTTTTTATGTTGTTCCATGTAGAGGGTCCCATCAGATTAGGTAGCCTATTGAAGCATGTTTTCCCTCCTCAGTTGGCTATGTGTTTTAAAAAGCAGGTACTACTCTTATCCTTTACCTTATACAAAAATGTGATATCCCATTTAGCTATTCTCAGTCAATAGCTTGTTAAAAAATTAACTAAGCATAGGTGTGTGATTGTATCCTGCTAGGAAGACTAAGCAGTCAAACAGGTAAACTATATGAGGACTTAGGGATTCCAAAGAAAGCAATGGAATTTGGTTCCAAGATACCACTCACTAAGAAGGTACCAGGTTTGGTGGTGCATGCCTGCCAATCCAAGCTATTTGAAAAGTAGAGATTGGGTGGATCATAGTCTAAGGCCAACTTGGGCAAAACATGATCTGAATCAATGTTTGGTCTTATGTGATATGTCTGTGATCCCAGCTAAATGGAAGGATGTAAGTAGAAGAATCATGACAAAAATATGAGACTTTACCTGAAAAATATCTATGGCACAAAAGACCCAGGCGTATGATGCAAGTGGTAGAGGGCTGCCCTAACTAGTAAGAGGCCCTCAGTTCAAACTCCAATAACACTGAAGAATAACAAAAACAAAAAAATAAGTTATACTATTTTGTTTTAGATTGAATTTCCTAGCAAAAAGATGATCAATTTCCTTACAAATACATCCTAAAACCTATCCTAAGCATTACAAACTAGACTCACGGAGTAGTGTCTATTTCTTTGGCTTTAAGGTTTCTATGGTTTCCTTCAAATTTAATTACAAATACTCCATCTTTTCACTGCTCGAAGATGACACTGTCATCTGAGCCCCATCTGATGTAAAAAAAAAAATGACAATTAATAGTCCCACGAAAGCTTATTAATAGAATTTAACACTCGGGAAAGAGAAATAGAAAGCCGAATTTACAAATCGTTTCACAGCATCGAACCCATCCATCATGTTGTCTTTGTGAATTGGTTTAATAGTAGATGGTAAAGGATCAAACCCATTTTAGATATAAAGGCATCAGAGAGTCACACGGAGTCCCTTTATGAATCAAAGTTTTTACCTGTCCATGTTACCTTAGCCACTGAAGCGGCATATGGTATATAGGACACGGAGGGCCACTCCGCTAATCGGTCCCCACAGACCTCATGGTGCACTATGCTGCAAAAGCAATTTTCATTTTGAACTCCAGTCCCCTTTAGGACAATGCTAGTACTTCAAAAATAATCATATCATGCTCTGAGTGAGTTAGAGCCTCCGGTTTCAACTGCATTCCCCTCTCTGCTCGCGCCTCTCCTTCCCTGCCTTTGCCCTTAACTTTATGCTTACAGATGAAATTCCTTTCATATTTTTTTCTCTGAAAACTAACAGTAAGAGGAGGGGTATTGTTATACCAGACATTAAAGAATATTTCTTTGGCTCAAATATCTTTCCTCTCTGAATAAGATAGAACCATCCCAAGGGAAGGCTTTTTAATCAGAGATTTTCTATTCTGAAGTAGAAGAGTTTTTCTTTTTGAATGGAAACTCATCCTCTAAGGAAAGTCTCCAATCTAAATCAAACAAGGCCTGTTGTTACAAAAGAACCCTGCCCGCAGACTCAAGGTACCTTGCTGATTCTTTCTTGGGTCTTTCTTACTGGGTTGTAAAGAGGCTTTCGATTTTTTAAAGTAAGATCTCAGTGCAGTTACTACGGAAACTACTAATATTCCTCCACTTCTGCTGAGCGATGTGTTTTCAAATACCACGGTACCACCTCAAGTCTCTAGAAATTCTATTTCCAAAAGGAAAGCCCCCCATTTCAACTGACTGATAAAATGGTCACATGACCTTTACTGTTCCTGGAATCTTCTCAGAATAGTTTAGCAGGCTGATAAAAGATTTGAAAATATGAAAATACCAGCCAACTAATTTCCAAATTAAAACTGCAGCTAATGGAAACCTTAGGAGAAATGAATTTTTTAAATATGATAAAAATAGAGATTTTATCCGGTTTTATTAATATACTACCAGGCATTAGGTTGTATAACACACTCGTGTGTGTGTGTGTGTGTGTGTGTATGTGTGTGTGTGTGTGTGTGTGTGTGTGTGTATGCATGCCAGTCCTGGGTATTATATGAACCACAGTACCATTTCTAGCTTTCTGGTAATTGGAGATAAGAGTGTCATGAACTTTCCTTCCCCAGACTGGCTTTGAATTGCTATCCTCAGATCTCAACCTTTCAGGCATGACCCACTTGTACCCAGCTCTTAATTTGTATACTATTATTAATTTTATTTCCATCAGCCTGAACAAGAGATTCAATGTGAATTTATACTTTTCTAACTAGCTCATATCTGAAGTTTGAGACTTTGAAATCTAGACTTTGTAGATAAACGGATGCCTAAACATTCAGTGTAGATGTCTAAATGCTAGTTAGAACTGTCCTAAATTCCCACCATAAATACAGAGTTAAAAAAAAAAGCCATAATATTACACAACACTAAATTCAGTTGCCTCTGTCTCAACAAGCCTTAATCAAATGGGAAAAGCTAAATTGAAGAGCTGCTTTGTAAACATACATTTCAATAAACCATAATGTTGGTAAAAATCAGAACATGGAAAAAGAGGGTATCAATAGAAAGAAAATAATTTCCTGTGAAAATTACCCATTTATCCTTTTTCATGTACGAATTTAGGGACGACTACTGCAGACTGATATATAACTGGGGCAAGCCCACAGGAGACAAGAGCCCAGAATTTCCACATCAGTCAAAAACAAAACAAATCCTCAGTAACTGAAATGTTAATAGGCCACGGTAGCTAGTTTACTCAATTTGTACATTTCAGGTAGAAGCTACTTAAGTATTCTAGTCATATTTTTGTTGAATTACTTAAATGAAATGTAGCTTCTTCTGCTCCCCACTCATTGCAAATATTCTCTTTTCTTTGAAGACCAGACTCAAATGTCTTTGCCTGACATTGTTATTGAATTATAATGATATAATCCAATAGCAATTTCATCACTGTTTTAGGTAAATCTTAGTAGATCAGAATTATTTGGGGACTAAGCAGGACACAGTTCTTTCTGAATATCTTTCTGTTCAATAGCCACTAGAGGATATCTTTTTAACATAGAGATTTTAAGCATCATTCCTATATTAATATTCTTATAAAAGTTCTAATCACACTTTAGAAGATAGTGAGAACCATAAATGTTATCTCACCAAAGCTGAGATGGTCTGATGGGCTGTGTAGAAAATTGCAAAAATTGTGTCTAAAGTTGTCATGAATTTTATCCACTTACTGGAAAAAAATCTTCTGAACAATATTCTGATATATTTAAGAAAAGGAATTGTCTTGACTGTACTTTAGTCCTCTCATATAAATGGGTTCAAAAGATATAAGAAGAATGAGATAAAATGTAATAGTATAAAAACCAATGAAATTATGTAATACTCATTGTGTTTCCTTGGAAATTTAATTTTATAATATAATGTCAAACATGCCATGTACTGGGCGGCATAATGCTAAGTATATGAATACACATGCATATATACCACATTTATACCAAAACGTGCAGGAAAGAATCATTGGAAGAATCATACAGGTAGAAAAGCAGGTTTTATTGCTATCTTACTTGAGTCACATTAGTTCTCAAAAGAATTGAACCAACCCAGATGCCCCTCAGTAGATGAATGGATCAAGAAAATGTGGTATATATACACAATGGAATTCTATGCCTCCATCAGAAAGAATGACATTGCCTCATTTGTTAGGAAATGGAAAGACTTGGAAAAAATTATATTAAGTGAAGTAAGCCAGGCCCAAAGAAACATAGGTCCCATGGTTTCCCTTGTTTGTAATAATTAGTATATGTCTGAGTCAAGCAGAAAAGGTCAGATAAGTTGGTGTTAGGGAAATGAACCCTAAAATATGTATTCAAATGTTTTTTTCTTTCATGTGATTGTTTCTAACACATTTATAAGATTATTTCTTTGTTGCTTTATATGTTCCTCCCTCACGGTATAACCCATGCTTTCACTGTATTTGATGTTGGTATAATTTGTGGAGGGGAAGGGAAAAAACAAATCATTTAAATAGGAATACAGGTGGGCCCATTGCAACAACGAGATGAATAAGTCGTTATGTCGAAAAACGAACTTTACAACTTTGGTGGGGGCAGGGGGGAGGACCGGGTGGGGGAGGATTCTGAGTTGTGATGATTACAGGTGTGAACCAACATGAGTAGATCACATGCCTCTCTTAATATTGTTTAGAAAATGGAATGTAGCAATGGAAAATAAAACTTACTTCTTCTATCTTTACCCATATTTCCGGTAAAAAATGACAGAAAAAAATCAGAAAAGACAGGAAAATGGACCAATTAAATGTGTTTTGTAACAGCATGCTCTATTCATACCTTAAGGAAATAGACATTCTGGCTGTAGCTCTTAATCATGCATGTTCCCAGTTATCAATGTGTGAGAAAAGCCAGCTCATTCACAAGATCTACATCCATCAAGCTATGATAAGTAAATACACTAGCAACTGAGGCAAATGAATCTTGTAATACTGAACATCTAGATATTTTACCCTTAGAAAGTATGTGTGTGTTTAATTATACATACTCGATTTAATTGAGTGTGATCACATTAAGTAGTTGGAGAAGACAATGGTTCGTACTTGTGGAGACAGGCCCAAGAACTGCAAGTTACTTTTGTCCCAACATTAACATAATGAGATTCAAGGGACAAGTGCACAATGGTAGTGAGTAAGAAAAGTTTCTCTTTACCTTATAAATAAATATTTATGAAGTTCGTTGGAAGTAATGTAACACACACACACAAAAACAAAAGAAAACAAAACAAAAAACCACACTGTACCCTGCTCAGGATCTTATTGTAAAGATTTATATATAAAAAAAATCTATTACTATAAAAGCTGGTGTTTTCCTATGGTTTGTTTTGTGCAAATTAAAAATGACAATTATCTACATATTCAAATAACCTATTTACTTTCTTGAACAGCTATTTTTAATATTTTTATATTTGTTCCTTCACTTTCTAATGCCTATTTGTATACATACAATGAAAAATATGTGATGCTCAAGGTAATAACTGACTTAAACTTTTAGCCTAATAAAACATGTAACTATTGTTACATGAAGGAAGATGATCTAATTGTCAGTTATATTCATTTTTATTTTTTTTAAACAATCCATCATTTTTCTAGTCTTCAATACTAGCAAAACAGGCTGGTAGGAAGTTATTCTTTTACATTTGATCTTTTCCTGTGTGTTGTAATTGAAACTAAAATATTTAGGATGAATTTTTGAATGGTTTCAAAAATTATCATAAAGGTAAAATTTATGGTAAAAAATTTAAAGATTTCTCAATGTGTTTTTGATACTTTCTTACTGAAATTCATCTTCCAATACCGCAAAACTTAATCATAGGCCTGTGGTTAAGAAAACATCACTATAAGTTGTATCCTTCTTATAAAATGGTTTTGTTTACTATTCTATCCAGTACTCCTTTTGTTTTCTCTCTCTCACGTTCCAATAAGCCAGGAGTCATTTCCCAGTAGAATTCTCCTGATAACAGCCTACTCCTTCATCACACATTTATGAACTCCACATTTGAAATTAGAATTTCTCCAGGTAGATGCAGTAACACTACCCAATGAGTTTAAGAAGTGTTTCCAAGTTGAAAGATATCTACACTTGGCCACAGAGGGAAGTAAGGCCAGCTGCTCTTAATACCCTTTGCATTTGGATATTACAAAAATAGTGTCCTGGCATGCTCAAGAGTCCAGTTCCTTTCTAAAGATTGGGATTAAATAGTCCACGATTGCCATTTTTGAAAAGACTTGTGAGGTAGAAACTTATAATGAAGAAATCCCAGCTTCCCACAGCATTTATTCCATTAAATCCTGCTATCCTTTAATACCCTTGATTTAATACTATTTGTTTTTAAGGCAAATCTGCAGTCGTGCCAGTTCAATATGCCAAAGCAAACAAACATTAAACAGTAACCCAGTGCCTCAGAAATACTATTTATAAAGCTGGTTGCTGGTGGCTCACACCTGTCATCTTAAATTACATAGGATTCTGAGATTGGTAGGGTTGTAGCACCAGACTGGCAGAAATGTCCCTATGACTTCATCTACATGGAGGCAAAGTGGACATACGCCTCTGTGATTCCAGAAGCAATGGGAAGCTAAAAGCTTCCAGGTGCCTTTTTGTAAATGCAAAGACCCTATCATAAAACAATCAGTTCAAACCAGGACTGGGTATGTGGCTCATTAGTAAAGTGCCTACCTAGCAGATATAAGGCTCTGTATTCAAAGCTACGCCAATACCAAGGAAGAAAAAAGTAAAAATTTAAAGGCGTAAGTAGACAGTTGGGAAATGTTTCCAGGATTGCCTGGGTAACTCTGATTTCTCATCAATATGGTTCCTACCCCATTTTTCCCCCAAAAGTTGTACATATGCCACTGTTCCTGGTACATGGAAAATTATGTGTATGCCTTTGAACCTTTGGCATTGTTTTACTAGGAAATGTTCTGATGTCAAAAATAGCTATTCTCATGCATGTCCTTTTCCAGGACAACTTTTGTTAACTCAATGACTTTTTTTTGGGGGGGGGGGTCCAGTCTTGGGGCCTGAACTCTGGGCCTGGGCGCTGTCCCTCAGCTCTTCAGCTCAAGGCTAGCACTCTACCACTTGAGCCACAGCATCACTTCTGGATTTTTTCTTTTTCTTATGTGGTGCTGAGGAATCGAACCCAGGGCCTCATGCATACAAGCCAAGCACTCTACCACTGAGCCACCTTCCCAGCCCAACTCAATGACATTTATTGCTTACTTTCAGAACCCCCAGCTGTATTTTATCTCTTCTGTCTATCACCATACTTCACATAACCCTGTTTTGTTATATTGTTAAAAATCACCTTATTTGTAACATATTATAAAACTCTTCCACCATCTCTAGAAGGATGAGGAAAAATAAAATACAACTTGCTATTCCATATGTACCACGTAACGGTTGTCACTGCAGAAACACAATGAAGAATCCTTTGTTTCTATTAGTTTTCACCTAGTGGTAAGACAATCATCAGAAGCACTGCATTCAAACTACATTTTTATTAGCCAGTTGAGTGTGATTACAATCATATCTACTTGTGCCAGCCTCTTATAGATCATACCTGGAATCCTAGCTACTCAAGAGGTTGAAATCTGAGGAGTCAGAGTTGATGTGAATCTTAACTCCAAGTAACTACCAAAAAAGCAAGAAATAGCGCTGTGGCTCAACTGGTAGAGTGCCAGGCTTGGCAAGCCCCAGTACAAGTTCACATAAAAAAAATCATATCTGATTTCATGGACAACTCTCACACTTTGATTGATATGGTGGTTTTGCTTTTGTGGGTTTTTTGTTTTGTTTTGTTTTTGTTTTTGTCCATCGTGGGGCTTGAACTCTGACCTTGGGCGCTGTCCCTCAGCTCTTCAGCTCAAGGCGAGGGCTCTACTGCTTGAGCCACAGAACCACTTCTGATTTTCTAGTGGTTTATTGGAGATAAGAGTCTCACAGACTTTCCTGCCCGGGCTGGCTTTGAACCGTGATCCTCAGATCTCAGCCTCCTGAGTAGCTAGGATTACAGGCGTGAGTCACTGGTGCCCGGCTTGTGGGTTTGTTTTTTTTTTTTTTCATTTCGTTTTCTGTTTTTGGGTTTTTGTTTTTTTTCAAATCTAACAAACAGGGTCTGAAATCTTCACCGAAGCAGTACATTAGGAACTTACAAATGGAAACAACAAACCCCTCATAGCATTTATGGACCAGACATTGGCCCTGCGTCTTATATTCTCCCCAGGTCTTTACCATCACTTTACCAGCTGGACAACATTATCACTAGCATTATTCAGAAAATGAGGAAAGGAGCCACAAAAATGAACTAAGTTGTCACAGACACATAGAGGCATAGGCAGAGACAGGTCTAAGCCTAACTAAAGCAGTTGATGATGCACACAGCTAATAAAAGCACTGCTCACCAGATTATTTCACCATTGACAAAGAAGGAAATAAACATACCAAAAAGAAGTTATCATGATCTCAAATGGCTTGAGTTTGTATTTTTTTCCCTCATTTTTTCCCACAATTAGCAAGGGCACCCAGAACCTCAGAATCACACAAAAGGATTTTTTTAATGGTGCCTGTCCTGGAGCTTGAAGTCAGAGACTAGGTGCTCGCCCTGAGCTTTCTATGCATAGGATAGTGCTCATTAGTGCTCTCTTGAACCACAGCTCTACGTGCAGCTTTTTGGGGGAGGAAAAGGGGTGTTAATTGGAAATAAGAGTCTTGTAGACTTGCCTTCCTGAACTAGTTTTGAACCACAGTCCTCAGATATCAATCTCCTAAGTCACTAGGAGTGAGCTACCAATGCCAGCTCAAAAGGATTTTTTAAGTTGACACCAGTGGCATATGAATGAAATCCTCACTACCTGGGCTGTTGAGGCTAGAGGAGAATGTGAATCTAAGAATTAAGAGTATCCATCGTAAAAAAAGATATATTTTAAATACATTGAAAATATATTAAATATATATTTTAAATATGTATTTATTAAAATACATAAACATATACTATATACATATAGTATGTACTTATTAAACCATATTTGTATTTAAAATATATTAAATATTGAAACTGGAAATAAGGCCTGATGCTATTTTAGACATCTGTGCCCTGTTATAAAGAGTGTATTAACATATAGAGAGCAGAATTAAAACAGATAATCACCAACTTGAAAACCCAGTTCTATGCAGTATTTCATTCCCAGTTCAAGAGACTAGGCTGGCAGGACTTTAGGAAAGTAAGTGGGGACCTTCTGCAAAAATAGATGAGGTAATTAAACACCCATGTAGGACATATGGCTTGGAAAGAACTTCCTGGTGGCAATCACAAAGGGAAGAGACAATGGGCAAGAAAGGCTCCTCAAATGTGCACATATGTCATAACCAGTAAAGTGCCTACATTAGTAGGCTTCATTTCTACAAGTAAAGAAACCCTGCAATTAATTATTCATACCCTTACCTGAGATCACTCAGAGCCAAAAGTTGTCTTTAGCAGATTAGAAACTCATTGTTCAGAGAGAAATCACTTTGCAACCTAGAGGCTTACTATTTTGGTCTTCTCTATCACAATTCAATACTTTCTCTTCTCTCAAGCCCTTTACCACTAATTTTTGTCTTCACAATTTGTTTAATTTAATTTGTTAGAAAAGCTATGTCATAAGCCATCTGATGACTTTGTAAATGCAAAGACCCAATGTGGTGGAACAGACAATCTAATGACATAGTGTTTAGTGTTCCCTAAAGTAGGAGACAGATGAAGAGAAACGGTGAACCGGCAACCTTAGCATAATTAAGACAAGCCTGAGTGCTTGCCATGGTGCTATTACATTAATCTCACATCAGTGGCACCTGGCTAAAATTTATGAGATATGTAAAAGGGGCCTTTCCAACTGACCTTGATAAGGCAGAGTTATTTATCACGTGAGAGAATAGTCAGCAAGCTAGGGGGAATGAGGTACATTAGAAATAAGTTGGCAGAGAGATTTAAGGGCAGTGGGCTGCAAAGCACTTTGAAATGATCAAGAGAAGTATTTCCAGTACTATGAACCTTAAACATCCTTGATAAGTAAAATATAAAATCATACATCATGTTAATAAGCAATATATATGAGAAGGGGTAAGAGTAAATGCCAAAGTTTTAACTGATGCCAGGGCATTCATTTAATATTTCTAACGTGTGTTTACTGAGCTAATGTAATGTGACTTGGTGACCAGAAAATATAGCAAATAACTTCACCCCCAAATAAGGGAGCAAAACCTATGCACAGTGAGTTCCTTGGGGGCACTGTCTTATTTGTCCTTGCATTTCTAGGATCTAATGTGGATCCTAGAATATTTTGGCTCCAGTGAGTTAGGAGATAATTATATGGTTACTACTTACTATTCTTTCGGTCTGAACCGATATTTACTGAGAGACTCTTGGCCCCTGAGAGACAACCACAGAGTGCCTCGCTCCCTCCTCATCCAACCAGAAAGATTCACCACCACAAAGAATTCTCCTGTGTGTTGCATTTATGTTCGTTGTTATTTTCTCTTTCTCTCTAAACTTAAGATCAGCTTTATCTCTTGTTCACCTTTTTTATGTGACAACAACTTACTATCCAGAAGAAAATATGGTGAGTATTCAATAAATATTTTCCAAGTAAATGAAAGACTTAGTATATACACTGAAGAAATACTAGGGTATTATTTATAATGCTTTAGATTGCATTTGGGCAGTCTTATAGTGTTTTTTATTTGTTTGTTTTACTGGTCTGAGGCCTGGAACTCAGGGCTTGGGCACTGTTCCTCAGACTCTTTGTGCTCATCCGCTTGAGATACAGTGCCATTTCCAGCTTCTTGAGAGTAGTTTATTAGAGATAAGAGTCTCACAGACCTTTCCTGCTTGAAATGGCTTCCAACCACAATCCTTAGATCAGCCTCCTGAGTATCTAGGATTACAGATGGGAGCCAATGTCTGGCTTAAGATTTTATTCTACTTCTCATTATCAATATTTACAAATTAAATAATTGACAATGGAGCTTCTTCAATAAGGATTTCATCATGAAAAAACTAGTGCCCAATCTTGATTGTTCATTGGAAACATATCCCAGATATTTTCATCATCATCATCATCATCATCATCATCATCATCATCATCATCATCATCATCATCATCATCATCATCATCACATCATCATCATCATTTTTATTGTTGTTGATGTTATTGTAATTTGCCAGTCCTGGGGTTTGCACTCAGGGCATGGGCACTGTCCCTGAGCTTCTTTTGCTCAAAGCAAGCATTCTACCACTTGAGCCATAGCGCCACTTCCAGCTTTTTCTGTTTATGTGGTACTGAGGAATTGAATCCAGGGCTTCATGCATGCTAGGCAAACACTCTATCACTAAGCCACATTCCCAGCCCCAAGGTATTTTATTTTTGAGTAGAGTAGGTTTATTAACATTTGTAAAGGAAGTTTTCAGACAAGTCAAATTGGAGAAGTTGTCTTCTGAAATCCTGGGATATTGCATTGTTTTTTCAATAGTTGCCACTAGTGTTACTAAATGGTACCAGCCAGTTAGGTCCATAAACAGTTTTGTTCTTCAAATGTTTGAGCAAGAAATTTCAGTGGAACAATGTGATATGTCTTTCCTGCACATCAAATATACAACATAAAATATTAGTGGCTACAGTCTATGGCAATTACAGTGAAAATAGCTAACTTTTTTTCTGTTCATGGGACCTTTATTTCTAATTTGTGGTGTGTATATGTATGTGTTTGTATGTGCATGTGTGATGGACAATTACAAGTCTTTATTTTAATTTCATCAATCATAGTTTAATTTTCACCCTAAAAAATTGAAATGGTTGAATAAATTTCTCTTTCTACAATAAAAACCATGTAAGCATTTCAATTCAGTGTAGAATCTGACCTAGGATGCAGGATCAAACGGCTCTAGCTGACATTGGCCATGACAGCATGGAAACTCATCCGTACATGGAAATTTCACATTGGATTCCATTATAAATATCTCTTTGATGCAGAAAAAAATCTAAAATCAGCAAAAATTACCCCAACACATTCTTGTCTATGTCTTGAAAAGATTAAAATGGAGTAGTATTGGGAAGCTAATAGATTAGAATAAAATAAAAAAGGCCAACTTTATTTTTATAAAAACCCATATTAATTAGTATATGGATGTATGAATGGAAGTGTTGAATTTACCTTAATCCCAAGCAAAGTGGGTGACTTTAAAACCCTCATTAGTATTCATATCCACACAGAAAATTAATGATCTTTGGGTAGCTCTATCTTGGCTCTATATCAGAGGTAAAGTATATAATAATATATCAGGTATTGTTACATAAAGTTTTGAATGTTTTCCTTTGCAAGTAAATTGCAAGTTTTAAATTTCAAGCCTTTTCACGTAAGAGATTTAAGAACTAAACTTATCAGAATACACACTGCTCATTTAATATGAATTCATGCATACTTAATGCAGTACCACTGGTCTTAATTTTTTCTAGCATATTTAAATTTTTTAAATAAGGGTGACATAAGTTATAATAACTATGTGGGTAGAGAAAAATAGGAATTACCCTCCAGCTATATCTGTCCATTTGTACTGAATTAGTATTGCTTTCTTCAGACTCAGATATTTTAAAAATATCTATAATCTATTAGATTCAATGTTTATAATGAGCAAGTTCACCAAAATTTACTCATATGAATGATTTGAAATCCAAAGTGAAAAAATTAAAACTGCACATAAACAACAGAATGCTATTGAGTCATATTTGCAATTTATCTATTATAATTCATTTAAAGACAAGGAGAAGAAAGATATAATTTATATTTCATAATTCTGTAACTTATTTTTCATTAATGAAAACCTGCCATTGTCCTATTATAACTACCATCATCAAATCAATAAGTTTTTATTATGACAAAATACTAATCTTACTACTAACATATTTTATTTCTGTTCTTTCTTATTGTATCACATTTTTCTGTTTGTTTTCAGATGAATTCCATAAAATAACCTTTTGCTTTTCTAACTAATCAAAGTATTCCTCCCTTCCAAAAAAGTGGCAATGTATGAGCCTTATTTTGCTTCTGGAAAGTCAGTCCTTTGTTGAAATGTGGATTTTTCCTTTAATTTTAAATTGGAACCTTATGAAAGGATTGGTCATTAGTTTCTAGGTTAGTTTCTAACCCAGGTTAGAGTGCAAATATTCTTGCATAAATCACCTGAAAATGCCTAATTGTCAAAAAGAAATGTGATTACGTTCTAAAAGTTTTTGGAAAGAATTATTTCTTCTGAAAGAACTCATGCATTTTTCAAACAAAGATCAAACAAAATTAAGAACAATTTTTATCTGTGCAACAGATAATATAAAGAAATTCTCTTGAAAAAGAACTTGGAAAAATTGCCTCAGAAGATGAAAAATATATTGTTTGAAAAAAATGAGATCCTAAATCACAATGAAATGGCTATACAAACTGTGTAAACAGTGACAGGTGATACTTCATTATCTGTTCAAACAAACAGCCAACCCTGTTTTCGCTCACAAATGTCAAAGTTGTTAGATATATAAGGAATTTTACTAGGACAAAATGTCAATTAGTTTGTTCCTATATAGTAACCAATCTATTTTTATGGCAACACATGAAAATCAATTCTTTCATTTATATGTCAGTGCTTTAGGTCAGGGTACCTTGTCTCATATTGGAATGTTTAATTCACTAAAAATGCCTGAAAAACATAAACAGCAAAAATCTTTAATACATGCTAAAAGGTTAATGAAGAAGGAAACAATGCATAAGTGGTTTTCCCCAAAGTCAATAGAGATCAATATTTCACATCTTAAATTTTTTGCATATAAATTAGGCCAAATATCAAATTTTTAGCTGTGCACTATTACTCATGCCTATAAACCTAGCTACTCAGGAGGCTGAGATCTGAGGACCAAGGTTAGGAGCCAACCTGGGCAAGCAAATCCATGAGACTCTTATCTCCAAATAACCTGAAAAAATGCTGGAATAAAGGTGTTGCTCAAGTGGTAAAGTATCTGCCTAGCAGATGTAAGGCCATGAGTTCAAACCTCAGTTTTTCCATTTTTGGTTGATGGGAGGAAAGAAGGAAAGAAAGAAGGAAGCCACAATGGGAAATCATGAAGAAGGTGGAAAGAATCTTGAATGAAATTAAACTGAAGAACTTAAAATTCAGAGGTCATCATGACCAGGCTAACTGTGAACCTTCTGCTCAAAGCTTTACATGTCAGAAACAGAATCAGATACTGTCTTGATTGTTCATGATGAAAACATTCAGAACTAGATCACTAGATGTGGTACACTCATTTCTACTATAGTTTTCATGCCCTGACACTGTCTACAAACTGAGAAGGAAAATAGTAAGAAAAAATTGTCTAAACTATAATTCTTCTCTTATTCTACATTTTTAATTGTAAAAATACTGTACAGAGGGGTTACAGTTACATGAGCAAGGTAATGAGTACATTTCCTGCCACCCTTCCTAACCAGTCTTGCTAGCCTCTCCATTTTATTATGTCAGAAAGCACATCAGCATTTTGAAAATCATCTAAAAAGATCACCTCACATTGTTCTTCTCCTTACTGCTCTCATTCATTTAATCAATATAATTTTATTGATATCACTTGTTGTCATTCTACTTTGTAAGTCTGTGTGGTTTGGTTGCTTTGACTACTTTGAGGCAGGATTTTGTTATGTTCCAGGCTGGCACTGGAAATTTCAATCGTCCTCTTTCAGTGCTGAGATTACAGGCATGACCCACAACAACAAATTTGACTGACTTTGTTTATAAGATCCTGATGAATTTGAAAGTGCAATGTGGATCACTTTGTAAAATGGAATGTTAAGATGCTATAGGAATTAGCAGGTAATTTAAAAGGTGAGCATTGGAAGAAAAGATTCCTCTCAAGGTATAAAATAATATCAGACTAATTTTTTTCCTTTTAAGATGCTATAACCTGTCAAATGCAGATGTATAAAGAATAGAAATCATCCACATATCATAATTAATTTCTAAGCTTTTTATTTGTAAAGATGAGGAACACATACTTAATTTCTGTTGCTTGCTCTTGCCTTTGGATCTCTCTGATTTCTTTCTATTTTCTGCTATCTTGTTCTTTCCTTTCTAAGACAGCAATCTGTTTCTAGACAATTGATACATTTTAAACTCTGAGGTCTCTGTGGCACATTATGTAGCCCATTAAATGCCAGGGAGCTTAAATTAACACATTATTATTCCATCATTTACCAAACAACACCTTTGCATTCACTGGAATTTTCTGCCTATATGTGTGACATAGTAGAAACAGAGGTCTATTTACTTTGGGAAGTGATAATTTCTGTATCTCTGCTTTATTGTATTATAAAAGTGTTGTATTAAAGTCAATTGGCCGGCCAAAACTAACTCAAAACAGAACCCATTGAGGACATGGTAGGTTTGTAAACCTAAAAATAAAAACTAAGCAATTACCATTGATGCACACCTGTATCAGTAGGCAGAGAGCTGAGGATTATAGTTCACAGACTGCTCAGAAAGATAAATCTAAGAGACTCTTATCTTCAGTAAACTAGCAAAAAACAGACATGGAGGTGTGGCGCAAATGGTAGAGCACCATCCTTGAGGAGAAAAACCTAAGAAAGTGTGTGAGGTCCGGAGTTCAAGCCCCAGTACTGGCACAAAAATTAGTAAAGAAAACAAAATGAAATGCTTTAGGTAGTGTATGCCAAAGAATAAAATATATTTTAAAATATCAGTAGATGTGATACTCAACATTGCAATGAACAATCTGATCATTTAGAAATTAAATAGAGAAAATGTCAGAACTCTCAGGTTATCACCATGTTCTATGATGGTCACTAAATAAGCATGAAGTGGTCTCTTCTACCATCTGGACTTTGTCACATAGGCCAATGCTACCCACACAAAAACATGAGCCTGCCAGGCACCACAAGGATAGTATTTCTTTTTAATCCCTCATTTTATGGGTAAGGAAAAGACAATCTAGTGATAAACAGACAGTGATTATAAGCGTGGTGAGAGTGTCTCCTGAACAAAGCTGGGGCCCAAGCCCAAGTCTTCAGATTGCTCATAATGCTCAGGCTACTTCACCATTTCAACACCTGTAAACACCTTCCTTGTCCCACATTTCTCTTTGTCACCACAGTATCCTGTGAGGTGGGTAACTCTGCAGTGATAATCCCAATGTACTGTTGGAGAAAACAACTCCATTTATGCGCCAACTATGTGATAAGCTAGTGACCCTTCATAAACATCAATGATACATGACATACATTTGATACCAGTCCATGAGTTTTCCCAAACTGGCCAACTTCCCTAATCGTTAAGAGTCACTTGAGAGTTTTCTGGCTGTAAACCAAACTCATTGAGTCATAATCTCCAGGAAAAAGTGCCTGGGAATTTGGATTTTAAATAGCTCTCCCAGGTGATTTTTATAATTGAACAACTTTAGGGAACTCTGACAGTGCCCTGGGAATGAAGCAAGAGGATGCTGTTTTCATGTTTCCTATGTTTGGAAGCAAAACACATCCATTGTAAAAACTGATTCAATCCAGCTTCTCCTCTGTACAAACAAGCAAGATAGAGGTCTTTTGTCACAAGTGGGTAGACAAATGGCTAAATACCACCTATATTTCTGGGTCAGAGACAGATTGGAATACCACCAAGAGAAACTGGGAATTTGTATGGGATCTATTTCCATGGCAGGGACAAAGCAATGCTAATCTTACTGATCTTTTCATTAAAGAATAAAGCAATCTCAGGGCATTAACAGTTGACAGTAATGCAGACCATGGATTTCATGGATTAACTAAACCAGAAACAATCTAGAACATGCCCACAGAACAATTCTCTGTGTGGTACAGGAAGCAGAAAAGCAATCAGTATGCCATGGATTTAATTACTCAGCACAACACTTGCCATTTAAAAGTCAATATTCCCATCAGCCCAGTAACAACAGCCTCTCATAAAGATTTTCCATGATGATGTCATCATGATATGCCAGGGAATATGTAATATTCTATTTTCTATTTTCAAACCACTTTCACATACATTAGCCACACATTATCCTTACAATCTCTCAATGAAATAGGAGCAACTTCTCAATAAATTAGAAGGATTGTTTAAAATTAAAATGTATTCTGAACGGTGTATGCACCTAGTTTACTTTGGGGTGCATGCAAAATAAGGTATGTTTTGCCTTATAATCTGTGAACAGAATTTCAAAGCCTAAAGAGTCATTCAAAGATTTTGATGTAAAATATTTGACGTAAGATTGGTTCAGATAGTGAACTTGAAGTGAGAAAAGAGAGTCAAGTTATCAGGCTCAGCTAATTTGAATATCAAACATACAGAGCTATTTATTGCAGAGGCTAAATCATTTCCATACAGTGTCCCATCTGAAAAATTATGACTATGTTGACATACTACAGGGAAAAGTAAAAAGTTAAGATTTTTAAAATTAATTTTATGTTCATTGATATTCTAACTAAAACTCAAACCCAAAGTTGCTTTTCTTTATTATTGTTTATTAGTGCTTCTACTCAATGTTCTGAGCGCTCCAAACTCTGTATACTTTGGTAAAACTTTTCAGTAGTATTCTTTTCAATCAAATGACTTCAAAGGTTAAACTTGCAAGAAACAGTTTTCCAGTTACAGTGGACATAGCTAGAAAAGTAACTATGTGAAGAGAGCAGGCTATTTAAGCCAGTTACAACAAAGAATCTCTTAGATACACAATAATCTATCAAAGTTTTCTTTCAACTTAATATTATCAACAGGTTTGGGAAAGATTATGTTTTTCTCATGGGAGAGACTCCATCTGAGTTTCTAATTAAATAACTTTTGTACAGTTCCTTTTCTTCCCTGTACAAAAGGTCTTTTCTCCCCCTCAATTCTTGTCCTCCTCCTTTCTTTGTTGATACTATTTACTCCCAAGTCTGCTTCTGAACTCTCTGTCTAATTAGCTCTTGATAGATCTGCTGCCCTGTTTCCACAAACATTTAATTCTGCCGTCAGTCCCATTTACATTACAGAATGTTGCATTGTCTTTTACCAGCCTAATTTGGTTTGAGCGAATGTAAATCCCATTAAGCAGTCACCTATTAGACTCTGGCATATCAACTCCAAAAGCCTCTTTATTATAAGAGTGAACATAAGGCCCAATTGATAAAAGATTTCTGGGACATTTCAATTTGTGGTCTGCTTCATATATTCCTGTCTACTTTAAGCTTAGTTCATGATTTAAAGTATTTGACAGAATATCTGTGTTCTTTTAGTCTATTTGAAGCAAGGCATATATAAATACGACTTAGTTGCAGGTAGAGGTATGAAACAGTATTTGCTTATACCCAAACAGATGTTGAACAAGTTTTTTCCCCTTTTGTTATTTTATTTTCCCTTTGGTGACTTAACCATATTATTTTTGAATGATTACATGAAAGTGCTTTACAAGTATCAGGATGACTGGCAGAACTCTCGAGAAAGAACTTGTCATGAATAGTAAACAATTATGTGATATGCCGGTGTCTTAGTGTTTTTCCTCTATTTTTTCTTTTTCTTTTTTAAAAAAGAGGTAAAACACAGCATCTTGACACACAGCTCATCACATTGTAAGCAGATATTGGCATCAAACACACACAAAGGAGCTGGGCACTGGTAATTTATGCCAACAATCTTACTCAGGAGGCTAACATCTGAGGATCAAAGTTTAAAGTCAGCCCGGGAAGGTATCTGTGAAACTCTTATCTCCAGCTAAGCAGCAAGAAGCCAGAAGTTGAGCTGTGGCTTAAGTAGTAAAGTGCCAGCCTTCAACAAAATAGCTAAGGTAGAGCTTGAAGTTCTGAGTCAATCCCCAGAACCGGCACAAATAAACAAATACCCACCCAGGATTCTCTCAGGATTTTTTAAAAAGAATTGACAGTTCCCAATAAAAGAGAAACAAGATGTCAGAGACCACTGAAATTCTAGAAAAACAAAATGGCCAATTATCAAGACTGTTAATATTTACATCAGTATATTAAGTGAGATGAGGACCAGGTACCAGTTGGGAGGGAGGACTCAGCTTAGACTTTCCCCAAGGCTGAATGAATCCTTCAGTGCTATGGTCACATGGTCCTGTATTTGATGGTAAGAGTGAGAATGGCTTTCTTTCCATTCCCTCCTGGTAATAAACTCAGAAAGACACCCAGGAAGTTCAAACCCTCACACACAAAATGATTTCTCACCCCTGCAGGCTTGTCAAAGCCAATATTTTCAGGAAAGTGCAGGTTTCTGAAGAAGACTGTGATATTTTTCCTACCGTGAGTCCCTAAGGAAAAACAAACATTCCAAGAGAGGCTGCCCCCAAAATTGTCAATAACTGCACAGAGTGTTTTGCCATAATGACAAAAGAGAATGATAGAGCGATGGGTTATGTGGTAAGCCACATCTATTTGTACAGGAATAAAATATATGGATAGTGCCAATCTAAGTTATGGAATTAATATGGATAAAGAAACTGAACAAACATAAAAATGATTAGGAAAGGTGCATGAATGTAAATAAAAGCAGGCATAAAGTTTGTTGCAATAAATGTAAATGAAAAATAAGGAACATAATCCAAATGACTTAAGTTGTAAAAGGTAATTAGTTGGTGCCAATGACTCATACTTGTAATCCTAACTACTCAGGAGGTTGAGATCTAGGATCTCCATTCAAAGGACTAAACAGCCCATGACATTCCTATCTCCAATTAACCACTTAAATACCAGAAGTGGAACTGTGACTCAAATGGTAGAATAGCAGCCTTGAATAAAAAAGCTAAGGGACAGCATTCAGGTTTAAGCCCAAGTACCCGCACAGTAAATAAACTGAAAGAATAAATGAAAAATCTCAGTAGTAGTACAATAAATAAAAGAATAGAATAAAATGAAAAGAGTAGAAATACTGCAAAATACCAGAATATCTAAAAGGTTTTAAAAGTAAGAATTGTGTCAATATATGCTCATACTTATAATATGAAACTGTATTTTAAAGTACACATAGTCAGCAAGGATTAGAGGCATAGCTACCAGTCCCTGACTATGTGAACTACATACATACCACACACACACACACACACACACACACACACACACGGTTAGAAGTGAAACGTGGCTCAAAAGGTAGAGAACTATCCTTGAGCACAAAAGCTCAGGGACAGAACCCAGGCCCTGAATTCACACTCCAGGACAGACAGACATGTGTGTGTGTGTGTGTGTGTGCACACGCGCGCACCCGTGCACACACACACACACACATGCACACATGCATGCATGCACATATACATACATACATATATACATACAGTACATATAACTCCAAACACATGAATAGCTAGGCTCCAACATAACCAGAAAGTATAAATTAGCCAGGCACTAGTGGCTCATGCCTTTGATGTTGGCTATTCAGGAGTTTGAAATCTGAGGATCTCCATTAAAAGCCAGCCCAGGTTGGAAAGTTTTCAAGACTCTTTTAACCACCAAAAAGTTGGAAGTAGAGCTGTGGCCCAAATAGTAGAACATTGGCCTTGAGCATCCAAGAGTTGAGTTCAAGCTGCAGAAAAGGTACACACACACACACACACACACACACATACACACACACACACACCAAGCAGTTTTCTTGGATTGCTGACTTCCACACACATGTGGAAACACATGTGTTTCTATTGGGTTTACAGATCGCGGAAGTATTACAAGTATGAGTTGACATTTCAGAGTAAGGGCATTTTTAATTCAGCTTTGATATCATCACATTACAATAAACCTACAGAAATAGCACACTGACCAAAACTTCAAATTAATCAAGGCAAAGATAACTACAGGTGAGGCATGTGGAAATTTAAGGGTGACTTAAATTTCCAAAATGGTCAGCCAACCAGTCTTAGCTTGGTTCTTGGAGTTGACTAAAACTCTCCTGAAACAGTAAAAATATTACTGTGAGATATACTAATTTGGGGTTAGCAGCATGGCTCAGTTGGTAAGAGTACTAGCCATATGAGTGAGAAGCATCAGGTACCGAGTTTAACTCCAGGTGTGGGACTTAAAAAAGAAAGAGATGTGAATCTTCAAAAGATAATTATGTTTAAAGCTTACAAACATTTTTTGTGGGCTTAGAAGATATTTAAGTGATTTTTTAAAAAGTGTCTTGAAAGAATGGGGCAAACCAGTAAATGTGAAGTGTTCTAGATAGATCTAAATGTATACTACCTCTACTATTTATAAAACTAGCTTCCGCAACTTCTTTTTCAGTTTTCTTTTTTTTTTTTTTTTTTGGTCGGTCGTGGGGCTTGAACTCTGGGCCTGGGCACTGTCTCTCAGCTCTTCAGCTCTTCAGATCTTCAGCCACAGCACCACTTCCTTCTGCAACTTTTTCAAATATCTTTTGTTACCTCAGTCACAACATATCATCTGTATAGCTGGATTTGTTACATAACCACTTGAGACTCAGTTATATTTTTAATAAGAAAATGCCAATTTAAATAGTCAATTTTAAGAGATATGTATACCTAAACAAGTATTTGCTGCTATTAAGGAAAGGTAATAGTATGAGACTTGAATCCCAGGCCTCATGCTTGCTAGACAAGTACTCTACTACCATACCTTTAACTCTTTCCTTTTTAGGTTATTTTTCTACCTCCACCTCCAGAGTAGCTGGGATTAAAATAGGTCTGACCACCGTGTCCAATTTATTTGTGAGATAGAGTCTTGCTAAGTTTTTACCAGGCTTAGTCCTGAAGCATGATGCTCTCATTTTTGTCTCTTGAGTAGCTGGGGTAACACAATGTGTGTGCCACAAGGCCTAGCCTTGTTGACTGCTGAATATATAGCATACACTATAAGGATTAATATGTAACAGTGAAGAAACCTTATTTTCACAGAAGCACAGTTGAAAATATGTAAAAAATTCTATCTTTGGCCTATGAAATTGTCACTTTGCCTACCCATGTCATGAAGAACCATATGATTTCTCTCTGGTGGGGAGGATCTTCTCTAGACACAGCGACAGAAGCTGGCAAGAGGGGTTGCCCTTTGCAACTAGAGTATAATTGAGAAGATACAGTCAGAAAATAATGATTTTGAGTCTTGTCATAATTTGAGAAATATCTGCCATTTAAATGAAGCCAAAAGAGAGATAACCAGAGCTGATATTTAAATATAGGAACCAAGTCCGGATGAAATGGTCTCAGCTTTGGATCTGTGTGTATTTAAAGACCAATGTGACCCTGGGCTTTTTGTGATCCATTTAGTGAGCCAACAAACAGTTTGTTTTGCTGGCTCAGATCAGATTTCAATCAGGGCAATGTGAGTAATACTTAACGGCACAGAGACTATAGTAAAATCAAGCTGAGTGGTGTTAAGGAGAGGAAATAGGATGGGAGATGGAAATATGGGCCCTAAGGAGGATGTTAATACTTGGAGAAACTTCAAGCATAGCCACATTATGACTGTCATCAAAACTAACATCTCTACAGTTTCCTCTCATTCTTGAAGCCCAATAAGGATGTTCCCAGTTGCAAACCAGGTACCACCAAGACCACCTTTTCATTCCCCATTTACTCTAGTGCACTAGTAGATGTAAGAAGTTCAAATTACATTGAAAAGTAGGGATAGAGAAGAATATAAGCTTGGATATGAGACAAGAGGGTAAGTGGGTTTACTGAGCCACTAGACTAAGAAACCTGAGCAACACAAAGGACAGTGTAGAAGAAGGCAGTCCCCTAAAACAGCTGGAAAAAATAGGAAGGAAATAAATTATTCCAAAGAAAACTACTCCCTCAAATATTTGCCCAAGGCCAGCCATATTGCCCTGGCTACTGACACTGTAAATGATACAAAGGCACATTCAAGTATTGACATCCACTAATATGAATTGGGGAAAAAAATAACTTGTTTTTTAGAATAAATATAATAATGTTGAAATATGACTTTTCCTGTTCTGATGAATATCTTTAGATGTAGTTCAGTGGTAGAACACTTGCCTAACATTTGCAATGCCTAACCTAATAGTCATTGGTGCTAAGTGCCCTGGGTCATGCCTGTAACCCTAACTACTCAGGAAACTGAGATCAGAGGATCACCGTTCAAAGCCAGCCCAGCATGAAAGTCCTTGAGACACTTATCTCCAATAAACTATTCAGAAAGAAGCACTGAGCCTCAAATAGTTGAATGCTAGCATTCAGCAAATGAAGTTCAGAGATAGCACCCCACCCCTGATTTCAAGACCAGCAAAAGAAAAAATAAAAATAGAAAAACCATTGGTAATAAGACAGATGACTTTCTTTTTTTCTTTTATTTTTCTTTGCCTGTCCTGGAGCTTGAACTCAGGGCACACTATCCCTTAACTTTTCTACTCAAGGCTAGTACCCTTTAAGCAACAGCTCTACTTCAGGCCATTTTTTATTTGTTTCTTGGAGGAAGAAAGGTGATTGATTGGAGGTAATAGTTTCTGGACTTTCCTGCC
This sequence comes from Dipodomys merriami, assembly GCF_024711535.1. Classification (NCBI taxonomy): domain Eukaryota; kingdom Metazoa; phylum Chordata; class Mammalia; order Rodentia; family Heteromyidae; genus Dipodomys; species Dipodomys merriami. The sequence continues at coordinate 22,331,589 of NW_027202270.1, read as the reverse complement.
TTGTCTGGCTTTGAACAATAATCCTCAAACTCTCTTCCCGAGTAACTAGGATTATAACATGAGCCACTAGTGCACAGCTCAGATGGTATTCTTAACACCAGATAACCAATGTATTTTTGCATAATTCCTAGTTATTTTCACTAACAGAAGTTGCATTCAACACAATGGGAAATGTTCATAAGAAATGCTTTAGTTAGTAAATAATCGGATACAATTACCAATTGTCTTAATTGGTTTATAGATTACACTGGAAATACTTAAGGATCCTCAGTCAGCCATGCTTACACAAGCAGCTCCTTTCTTTGTCTCTTTGGTCTCTATGCATGTAGCACCTGAGTAAGACTGTTTAAATTCAAAGTGAGTTTTTGCCTGCAGGAGGACAGCAGAATTGGGCCCAGTGGGATTTGCATGCACGCATGTGAGGGCAGAATTGAGTCTACTGAAAGGGCAGTTTCTAACTAGGGATTTAACTACTACAACAAAGTTTTAAGGAAGAAAGGTAATAACAGTAGGATAGTCTTTTTCACCCACCCCTTTCTTTTCCCAAGCAGTTATTTCAAAAACCAACATAACAACAAATACCTTACTTGCACAGACTACTCTCAGATCATGTCATATTGTAATTTGTCATGAATATTACTACAATTTTCTATAAAACAAATTATATAGATTTAACAGAGAACAAATCTCTTGGCTTTGCAAATGGAAGTATGGCAATAAAAGATAAATATCTTTAGCACATGCTCCAATCCATTTCTAAATATGCCATGTGTAAGTTTAAGTAAATACTACAGTAAAATTAGTTCCCTTCTTTAGAGAGTAAAAAATGACCAGCCACTAGAGGCTTATGGCTATAATCCTAGATACTCAGGAGGTAGAGATCTAGAGGATCAAGGTATAAAACCAACCCAGGCAGAGAAGTCTACAAAACTCCATATGCAGTTAATCAGCAAAAAGTCAAACTGACAGTGTGACTCAAGTGGTAGTAAGACAGCTCTAAGCAAATTTTGAGGCCAGGAGTTCAACTCCAACCCCCTCCCCCCCGCCCACACACACATATACAAAGGAATATTTCCTCCCTCCACTAAGCAGCACATACTTTATTGCACTACACAAGCTATACTATTAGTTTTATATATAAAGAAGAAAAGCAGGGGGAAAGGATAACACAAAGCTCATTTTATTTTGGGGGGTCCAGTCCTGGGGCTTGAACTCAGGGCCTGGGTGCTGTCCCTGAGCTTCTTTTGCTCAAGGCTAGCACCACTTCTGGTATTTTCTGTTTATGTGGTACTGAGGAATCAAACCCAGAGCTTCATGCATGCTATGCAAACATTACCACTAAGCCACATTCCCAGCCCATTTTCACTAGCTCATAGCCCTCCTTCCCTCTCTTTCCATTGCAAAAGCCAACAGTTTTAAATCTGTCCAGTCTTCTAGCTACCTTACTATATACACACATACACACACATGCACACATGTATACACACTATTACACACATATAGTGGTTCATATCATGTTGATACAGTAACGGTAGTCTTTACCATTAAGACTGATTAGGCAAAAGAATGTAAATTCAAAATGCAAAATGCAAATTGAAAATTCTAGGCTTAAATGTAAGCTGGAAGAGAGCCTAGGTATCTACCTCTTATTTAATGGCTATGGATTTCTAGACACAGGTTAGAGAAATTCCTTCAGGCACACTGCTAATTAGTGGATGGGTTCCAACCAGGAAAAGTCTCTTATTTCTATGAGATCCTTTTTGTCTATAATAATAAACCACTGACTGTCAACATGCAAATATTGTTCCTTTCCTTCTGTGTGTGTTATAGCTGAGGACTGAACTCATGTAAGTGGACTAGTAAAGCTGAAAAAGAAAATAGCCGTGACATTTTGTTCCATGAAACAAATATGGAACATATATCATGTGGCAGGAATTTATGCCAGAGAGTGATAAAGAAAGCATAGTTTAAGAGAACAAGATAAAAAAATTATAACCATAATGACTGTGTGAAAATGTATGCATGTGTTTGTGTGTAAAACTTATCAATCTAGTTGAAAGTTATGAAAGGTGACAGAAAAATAAGTAACCCTTCCCATGTCAATTTGTTTTATATAGCCATCTTTCCAACAGCACCTCTACTAATCTCTGGCATCCCACAAAGTAGAAGACATTACTGAATGAAAACGAAGATGTGTTCCACCCATGAATATGTGAGGGTTAAGTCTTATGCATCCATCTATGGTAAAGCATTTGAAGACTGAACTGCCTTTCACACAGCTTTTTATATGTTGCTAAGGAAAACAATTCCTACAGATTATATTACCAAAAAAGAATCTATAGGTAAGTCTGAGGAATATATGTATATACATACATATACATATTGATGATGTTGAATGGATTTTAAACAACATTAGCATAATCTGATCATTCACTACCTATTAAGATATTTCTATTGTCTAGTATAGATATGTAGTAGAGACAGTTTATTTTTTATACACTTTTTATTGTAAAAAGTGCTGTACAGGGGTTACAGTTACATGAGCAAGGTAATGAATACATTTCCTATTGGGCATTGTTTAATAAAAACTAAACAATTTGCCTTGAAACTCAGTTGATTTCATTGCTCATTCCAAATTAAGCCCCTGTGCACAGGGATGTTCCATGTGTGTGTTTATATTGCAAGTGTTATGTTGTTCTTTGGAATACTGCTCCAGTTCAAGTATGTTTGGTTAAAAACTAACTTTTCATTTATTTTTAAAGTGAAAATTAGGAAAAAAATTAAGTTAGAAAAACCTGACTCTCTCAATGACTATACACTTCTTCTGACTGGTCCTTACATTTTCTAGCTTCATGTCTGTTGCCCTAGTTGCTCAGGTGACTGAGGACTAAGGATGGCCATTCAAAGCCATCTTAAGCAGGACAGCCCCTGAGACTCTTCTTTACAGTTAGCTAGCAAAAGAAAACAAAATCAGAAAGCCCTGTATAGGGAGCTGTGGCTCAATTGGTATAGTGCAGTCTTGAGCAAAAATGCTCAAGGACAGCACCCAGACTCTGAGTTCAAACCCAGGACTGACACCATAATAAAAGCAACCCACAACAACAAAATTAACTATGTGATTAAGTGAAACTGATTTAATATCACAATTTGATCATGGCAGAAATGTAAGTAGCAAAATAAAACATGAGAAAGTGGGTATTGTCAGAAGGAAAAGGGTAGATGAAGAGAAGAGAAAGAGTATTCAGTCAAGAATAAAATATAATTATTATATATCTATATACACTATATACATATCATATATATTTGTATATATACATGTTTACTATCTATGTATATATGGATATATATGTATATATAGTGTATATATAAAATCAAGAAGAGTGAAGGAAGGAGTGGGTAAGGGACAGATGGTTGTGAGTATGAAAGGGGTGACATTGATGAAGATCTATTATATTCACAAACTGCCTTGACAATACTTAAAGATAGTAAACAATAAAGTGTTTAAATAGATTTATTTATTATTTTGGACCTTTGGAATTGATCCAAAGAAAGACATAGCAAATCTTAACTTTTAACAGACAACTCTTGGGTAATTCCTACAAGGAAATAAGTTTGAGAAGGACTAATGAATGATCTAAAAATCTACTTTCAGTAAGAAATAAAATTGTTGTCTGAACAAAAATTGGGGAAAATAAAGTTCTCATTTAGAAAAGCAGAAAGACAGAAAGAAAAGAAAGAAAGAGAAAGAGATAAAGAGAGAAAGGAAGGAAGAAGACAGAAAGAAGGAAGGAAGGAAGAAAGGAAGACAGAAAGAAGGAAGAAAGGAAGAAAAAGAGAGAGGAACTAAGGAAGGAAGGAAGGAAGGAAAGAAGGAAGGAAAGAAAGGAAGGAAGGAAGGAAGGAAAGAAAGGAAGGAAGGAAGGAAGGAAGGAAGGAAGGAAGGAAGGAAGGAAAGAAAGGAAGGAAGGAAGGAAGGAAGGAAGGAAGGAAGGAAGGAAGGAAGGAAGGAAGGAAGGAAGGAAGGAAGGAAAAGAAAGGAAAGGAAAGGATTGTAACTGGAATTTTTCCTTGTCACACATTCGATGATTTCTGAACATTCCATCTGCATTATGAGTAGAACAGTCAAGTTAATTTCAAGTGCAACTGTTAGTAATATAATCATACATAAAAGTAGTGTTAATACAATCAAACATGCTTTAATTCTCCTATCTGAATTAGTTTAGACACAGAACCAAATCATCTGAATTATGATAAATGCAAAGTGGATTGGGTAATAGGTAGGCATTCTTATAAATACATAATATATACAATTTAAGTTTTAATTTTAATGACTACAAATGCAGCTGGATATGAATTATGGTATTATAAGTAGAGAAGAGTAAGTAGAAAGTCTTATACTTGGAAGACATTTTGATCCTTTCTCTGTTAAACTAAAAGATAAACTATTTATGAATTTTATATTTCAATGGCTATAAGTAGATCAATGGCTATAAGTAGATTAACTAAAACATATCTGAAATTCAGCAAGAAAATATTTTTCCATTTTGGTTTTTTAATACAAGGTAATGGACCAAAATCAAATCAACAGAATAAACAAAGTTCCCAACCTCTTACTATAAATATACAAATGTGGAACTCCCAGGATATGAAAATGCAAATGAGAATAGCTGAGAAGGGCAAGGAAAAGAACACATTTTACACCAGAAATAAAAGCCTATCTACTGACTATGACTACAGATAATGAGCTAGAATAAGTTACTATAAAAGATTAAGTATATGGAAAAATATCTGAATAACGACTAAAGAAACTTAAAAAAACTACATAAACATTCCTCCTGGCATATGCATAGTTGCTTTCTAACTTACAGTGTGGAAGCAACAAATGGTATTAAAAAAAATCTCAGTTTTATTTTGCAACTATAAATATGTAAGTACAAAACTAATACAAGGTTTACTGCCCAATTCAAACCAATACAAGCTATATGAAAGTAACTACTAGGTAAAACATGCTATATTTAATATAGAAAATTCTTAGGAAGAGAAATTCAGGTACACTAAAAGTGTACAATTTGTGTCTCTGTTCTTACTAACTGCTCTAAAAGATAGCCAAAGAGTAACTTTTTTTGAAGTAAATAACTTTTTGAAAGTTATTCTCCATCTAATTCTTTTCATGTCACTCTTAATCTTGAATGATAAAATTATATAATCATTTTACTCCTATTATATAAACAAAATTTGTTTCAATCACACTATCAAACGTTGTATGGCTGAAATTTGTCAAACATTTCTTTTTCTAACTGTTTGGGAAATAAAAGACTGCACTAAGGGTATTAACATTATGTGAAAATATTCTTTTAGATTTCAAAATAATTTATACTTCCTGAATTTGTAAAAAGGTCATATTAAGTTTAACAAAATAATTGAACTCTCAGAATAGTAGAGAGTATACTCCAGCTAAGTTTTAAACTCATATATATATATATATATATATATATAGTATATATAGTATATATATATATATATGTATATATATATATATTACAACTCTGCTTGATTACTCTAAGCAGCATCCAGTCAGATCAGGAAAGTAAATGGGTAGGGGATTGGTAGAGCACCATTTTGAGTATGTAAATCTCATTCAGGTTTGCCTCCATATGCCCCTAGGGCAAGGCCAGGCTGAAGCCTCTGCCATGGCCACCCCCCCCAGCCTTGATCTGGGTCATATGTGGCAATATTTGCTGTATGGTGCTGTGATTAGGCAGCATGGAGAGAACCAGCTGGACTAAGCTAATGCACCATCTGGGCTGAAAAAATATTGCCAATTCCACGGGCAGAGCAGAAAGAGTGAGTTTCTAATCGAGCTATAAATCACAAGCAGGTCTTGCAAGTTGTCAATTAAAAGTCTGATATATTGATGTCCTCAATGCATGGGTGACTTTTTACTTTTTAAAATATGGCTATTTACATAATAAAACCCTTTTAAATCTCAATCTTTACCTAATAAAACATGACTGAAAGCACCACAAGAATCAAATCAGTACATCAAGAGATGGGACTTTTAGAGTATCACTGAAAAACCAAGTGGAAACAAATCAGTAGCTCTCACAGCTGTGGTAGAATTCCTCAGTGTCCAAATTACACAATTTTTTACTTTAGTGTTTAAAACATAAACTAGAAAAATTTTATTGGCTGTATTACCTTCATCTATCTCTCTCTCCCAAGTGAAGGAAAAGTTTATATACATGTATTTACTCTTACACACACACACACATATGCAAATTTCTGTCCACCCCAATTTTATAATCTAGTGGAGATCATAATGTGGCTCCTAACTCAGGATAATTTAAGCTATTCCCCTAATCTGTTTTACTAATTTTAGGGCATTGTACAAGTGACTTAATCTTTACAAATCACAATAATGCTGCAGTGCACAGAGGACAGGTTCACAACAATAATGTAAAATTACAGATTTATACATGTGGCATAAATGATAGCTATATTAGTACAATAAGTCATATGATGCCCTTGCAGTCTTTGGTTGTAATACTGTTGAGTGTTGATACTAATAAGATCAATCAATAAATTTTAATTTAGAAGCACAGACTATAAACTAATTAGCAATAAATTTTTTTTGTCAGTCATTCATAAAGCTAGATGTGATGCATCAAATCTTAATGATTTTTCAATTTTCAAGTCATTTATTGAAGTTATCTTAATTAGTTAACTTTAGAATTGACCAAACTTTGTCACCAAGTTGTAAGAACTTCTCATATAACCACTAGACACTCAACAGCTATTTATTGAGTATTGAATATTCTAGCAAATACTCTTTTCAAACATAAGCTATCATAGTATTTTAGCAGTTATGGAGAACATCATGGTGGCCAAAAGTCAGTGTAGTTAGGGTTAAGCAAGACTTAAGCAGTGCCTGGCAGATAATCACAGAAGCCCTGAGCTTACTCTTATCCACTCATCAATGTATGTCCCTGGGACATGTAGAGATATAAATGGATAGAGAAAACTTAATCATAAACAAAAGATTCATAGTTTCCAATGAGAGAATTCCATCTGATTTCAGCACAAGTGACATAAAAATCATAGACATAGTCCATTTGAAGTATCATGTATAATAATTATTTAATACTCCATACAGATATTTCAATGCTATAACTAGTATTTGGAGGAATATTAAAGTAAATGTATTCAAAAGAGCAGAATTCCAGTCCCCTCCTCTCCATGCACTAGGTAAGTTGCAACCACCCCATCCCTATACACCTGGGCTCTGGTGTATAGAAAAGCAGGCAACACTTACATGAATGTGAATAATAAGAGGAATCTTGAGCTAGACTTTGGAGAGCACGACAATAAAACAAAAATTAGATATCCAAAAGGGCAGGGACCAAGATGAAGCCAAGATGAAATTTAAGGAGGGACTCTGGTGCTACACAGATACTGTCCTCGTTCTCATAATCACCTCTACCAATCTTTGGGGCTATGTCTCTGCATCCTTACACCAAAGTGCCTCCTTTCAGATAGGCTCAGTTTCATTATCCCAACTCCACGGTGCTTCCATACCACAGTCTTAGGAAGCTCATTTTCTTCTGTCCTTTGTTTATTCCCCTTCAGGCACATATTTCTTTATATATATATATATATATATATATATATATATATATATATGTATATATTTTGGTCAGTTGTGGGGCTTGAACTCTGTCCCTCAGCTCTTCAGCTCAAGGCTAGTGCTCTACCGCTTGAGCCACAGCGCCACTTCCGGTTTATTGTGAGAATACCGCACAGAGGGGTTACAATTAAATGAGCAAGGTGATCAGTACATTTCTTATCAAGCATTGTTGCCTTCTCTTTTGTTTCCCCTTACCATCCCTTCCTTTCTCCCTCCCCTTCCCCCTCCCACCCCCTTACTTCCCCCACCCACGCCAAAGTTCTAAGTTCTTTTTTCCACATAGCGTCTTGTACATTGTTGCAATGGGTCCACCTGTATCCCTATTTAAACAATTTGTTTTTCCCCTTCCTCTCCACAAATTATACCAACATCAAATACAGTGAAAGCAGGGGTTATACTATCTTATGGGAATCATTTCAGAATTCTGGGTCAATCTTAAAATGGATTAGTATTCAAGTCTGAGTACAAACTTTGGACTCCTACTTTACTCTAACTACACAACTATTTGTAAAAATCACTCCTGTTATACTACCAAACAAATCTTCTTTTTAATTTACTTGAAAGTTTTGTGTATATGTTATAAATATGTACCCCAAAGTGGTCTATAGTGTTAATAATGTATAATCTATTTTATTTTTATCAGTAACGTATAACCCCTTTATTTTTTGAATTAGAAGACACATACAACCTATTCTTTGCTACCCTATACATGTTTTTTAAATTTTTACTTAAAAGTACTTTGAATGTATGATGAATATATTCCCAAAAGTACCGTTTAGGGAACAAAGATCCATCTGTTGTTACATTTGATTTTTCATTCTTCTTTATCCTAACCCAAAATGACATTTTTAAACATTAATAAAATCTTTTTGATCAAACTAACCAATTCTGTAATATAAGAGTGATCCAGTTTTGTCTGTTTTTACAGTTAAAAATGTATAATTCATTTTGTCATAAATGTTATATTACTAAAGATCCATAAGCTTTTCATAATGTAGTGGCATATTAAAGGTAATATTGTCTTGTGTAACAAAGGTAAACATGAGTGAAAGATATCATAAAAGTTTATATGCATTATCACTAGAAGAAAACACTTCTATTAATAGTTTTTTGATTCAGATGTTCAATACTATAATAACATCAAATAAAAAGGAAAATAATTTTGGACAATCATGAACTATAATGCAGAAAAGTGTACCTATGGTACATCTAATTGTGATCTTAAGTAAATGAATATTTTAAAACACATTCATAATACCATATAGAATCTGATAAATATAATGAATTAAATGCAATGATACTTGTGCTTGTAATCTGTGTTTCCAAGTCTCTTTTCAAAAGAGAGAAGTGTAAAAATAAATCATTATCTTAGTGTAATTAAACTTCATTAATGAGCTTGATTGTTATCACACAGATAGATATGTCTTTGAATATTTGGACTTCTTGTAGGCCACTCAATTTTTATTGGATTTGCCTCTTGTTGCATGAAGATCAGTGCTATTCCTTGCTATCTTATAAAAAGATTGGTTTCACATAGTGTCATGTCTTATTCAAGTTTCACTTCATAAATAACAATCTAAGACAATATTCTTTGTCTATGATTAAAACTATGTTCTTGTTGAGAAGGTAATTAGGTAGGAGAATTTAAGTGGGTACAGTAGATGCCTGACTAACCAGAGTTTAAGGGAGTCTAAGAAATTGGGATGTCAGGAGCTGAAGGATTATTTCAAAGGAGTACTTCAAAGTAAGTCAGTAGACTTTATGTATTCTATAGCAAGTTTCCCTTTCATTTCAAATACTTTCTGCATAGAGTCTTAGTAATTGACTGTGATAATAGATAATATTTATTGGGAAATCATTTTTTCAATACTAGTCACTAATGCTTTATATAAATTATCTCATTTAATCATTATTGTAATAGGTAATCTTCGTTGCAGAGAAAGAACTAAAAACATAATGAATAGCAAATTCTAGATCATATAGTAAATGAAAAATACAAGAGATTAAACTAAGCAGTTACACATGCAAGCCTGTATTACTTCTCTATCTATATTATAAAGAAGGCTGTAATCCACAGATCATAATAACATTTACTATTTTGGGCATACATGTATGAATTGTCTGTGGTGAAATAGATCCTCACATTGGCATTAATGCTGGCCATTTTTTGAAGCATTTGTGATCTTCTCAATTTCAAGGTAAAAAATAATTATAAGAAAAGTCTAAATTGTTTGCAAATATGTAATGTGAAAAATGCTATATGGAATGATCCTTGCTTTCCAGTTCTTAGTAAGTGCATTTGTTCTCTCCAATAATATTTATGGAGTGTTAAATATGCATTTGGAACGAGATGCTGTGAAATCTCACCTAACGCACACTGAGATTTGTCTCAGAGTCTCATTACTCAATAGCTATGTGTGAAAATGGAAGGGACACAAACATAATGACTTAGTATTATTTAGAAATAATAGCCCAAATAATGCCAGCATCATATCAAGCATCATAAGTAACAAGGTAAGCAGCAGGATCCTGGAAAACCACACTTCAAGCACTAATGAGCTGTGATAGCCCACCTGAACCGCAGCCTGTTGTTGGAAATGATTGGTGAAAGTTTGTAATAGTTTCTCACATGCTATCTTTTAATTTAGTTTGTTTTATTCACAATACTGCAGCAGAGCATGTCAAAAACTTCTTTCTAGTTTATCATTTTAACTATCATGTTTAGTGCTGTATCTGCTGGAGATACTTTTCAAATGTGACTTGCAGAAAACCTGACTTGGTGTTTTTCTTTTGCAACTCCTGGCCCCAGATTTTCCTTTCCCCTCCTTTTTTTTTAACCTAAGTCACTGAAGCAAAAATGGAAAAAAAAAGTCATTACATCAGCAAATTAGTTCACCTAAGCCAGTAGCCTCAAACCACAGGTTAATTTGAACTGTTCAAATATAATTACTTTAAAAAGGAAAGGATTCATTACTTTTGTGCTGTTTGCTGGTTCGCTGCACCATTGTTGGGGATTGTCAATAAACAAATAACATCTAGCACCATGCCCTCCTGAACAGTACCTTAGAGGATATGAGCTTGCAGTTTAGGCTGTGTGTGTGTGTGTGTGTGTGTGTGTGTGTGTGTGTGTGTGTGTGTGTGTGTGTGTGTGTGTGTGTGTGTGTGTGTGTGTGTGTGTGTGTGTGTGTGTGTGTGTGTGTGTGTGTGTGTGTGTGTGTGTGTGTCCCATATTCACAGGATTTACTTTTAATATTTAAAAAAACAATTCCATTAAAGTAATACATGCAGACTAATATAAATAGAACTATTACAGCCTTTTGGATGTTATTAAATTTTCTTATTTTTTTGTATTTATTTGTCTTTTATTAAATCTTTTTTTAACTGACACATAAGAACATAAAAATTGCATATGTAATTGAGTTACCATTTGATATTTGCATAATGTGTAGTTGAGGTTAAATTTACCCATCTCCTTAAACATTTCTCATCTGTTTATGCTCAATCACCTAACGTCTTTTTAATCTATCCTTTTGAAATCTGTGCACATGTGTGTATATACAAATAAGTGAACATGTAACAACCCACCCCAACTTCTTATTGTTGACTAGAATGAGTAGCCACAGATCAAGTTTTCCACTTCCTATCCTGGCCGCTGGTTCCCACCATTCCACACTTATAACCATTGTTAGATTCCTTAAGTGAGATTATGTGCTGCTAGATTTTCTATGCCTACTTTATTTCATGTAATATGATCATTGCTAGTTCCATTCATGCTATCAAAATTTACAGAATTCCATTCTTTTTGATGGGTGACTATTATTCTACTGTGTATATGCAGCCCATTATCCACTCTTAAAGTTGTTTGCATTTCTTGGCTAATGTGAATAATGCTGTAATGAACGTCAAACTGCAGATATCTTTTTTATATTTTTGCTGGTCTTGGGGCTTGAATTCAGGGGCTGGGTGCTATCTGTGAGCCTCTTTTGTGCTCAAGGGTAGTGCTCTACCACTTAAGCCACTTCTGGATTTTTCTGAGTACTTTGTTGGATATAAGTCTCATGGAGGTTCCTGACCTGTCAGGCTTCAAACCACGATCCTCAGATCTCAGTCTTCTGAATAGCTAGGATTACAAGCATGAACCACCCACACATGGCTTGCAGGTATCTTTTCGACGTAATGCTTTCCTTTCTTTTTGACTATATATCCATTATTATAATTGATGAATCACATAGTAGGCCTATTTTTAGGAATTGATATACTATTTTCTATAATGATCAGCACTTGCTCTCTTTTGTCTTTTTCATTTCAAATCCATTTCTTGATAGAAATAAGATGATACCAACATTATGGTTGTTCGTTTGTCTAGTTATTTGTTTAATTTTGTTTTCTTTCATGTATGGTCACCTATGTAGCTCAGGGTGGCCTCAGACTCCTCAAGTGCTGTGATTACAGGTAAACACTACCCTGCCTATCTCTCCTTGGGATATTCTCTTCCCTTCCCTAATGATTGCCTGCTGAACACTTCTTATCTTTTGAGTGATATCTATGTAGATTTCTTACTCATCCTTTTTTTGTCTATTGAGTTTCTTGAATACCTTATATATGCTTTATATTTAAGGTAAAATTGTTTTTGTTTTTGTTTTTGTTTTTTGGTCAGTCTTGGCGCTTGAACTCTGGGCTTGGGCGCTGTCCCTGCACTCTTCAGCTCAAGGTGAGCGCTCTACTGTTTGAGCCACAGCACCACTTCTGGTTTTTGAGTGGTTTATTGGAGATAAGAGTCTCATGGACTTTCCTATTCGAGCTGGCTTTGAACCATGATCCTCAGATCTCAGCCTCCTGAGTAGCTAGGATTACAGGTGTGAGCCACCAGCGCCTGACTACGGTAAAATTGTTTTTAAACTAAAAGCTTCCTGAAATCAACTACAAAATTTGAAGTATAATGATATAGGCCACATTTGTTTTAACAAGACTGCCCACAGGTTTGACCAGATTTATAAAGGATAAAAGGCTATATTTTAAAAAGGTTAAGAAACGATGTAGAAGAGCTGGTCTGAAAATTGATGAATCATTGAGCTGCACTAACTGGAGATGGGACTAGAGCAGGGGAGAATCTGTGAAGGTATATCACATACCCATTGAAAACTAGGGCCTGACTGTTCTTAATAGCCAAGATATGGATATGGAAACAACCCAGATGCCCCACTACTGATAAGTGGATCCAAAAATTGTTGTAACTATATACAATGGACTTTTATGCAGCCATTAGAAAGGACAAAATAATGGCATTTGCAGAGAAATGGATGTAACTAGAGCAAATCATTTTGAGCAAGGTAAGCCAAGAGAAAAATGACACATGGTCTCCCTGATATGTGGATGCCAAAGCTAAAATGCAAGGAGATATGACAAAGTAAACAGGACTCTAGATATAAAGGACTTCCAGTCCTTTTGTCATATCATTGCTAAATGACTCCATATTCTTGACCACATATATGATAAATATATGCATAATGTGTGTGTGTGTGTGTCTGTGTGTGTGTGTGTGTGTGTGTGTGTGTGTGTGCGCACATCTGAGGGAAGCTAGGAGGAAGACACAAAATCAGAGGGAAATGGGAAAATATACAACAGAGGGGCCCATCAGCTGTACTAGTTTTTGATGAAAATGAACTAGGCAACTCAAAGGCAGCGATGGGGGGAGTAAATGAGAGAGAAAGAGGGAACAGCTGACACTAAGCAAAAGGAAAGAAATGTAAATATCACCTGATGTGGAAGAAATAGTTGTATTATCAAAGCTCATAGACTTTACAAACTTTATAGACCATGATAATGACAATTTGCCTCATAAGGTTAAAATGTTTGTGACTTTAAGTATCACTATTCCACCTGTGAAATATGTGAAATTTATGTAATCACCTAATCTCAATAAAAATTATTTTTTAAAAAAGAAAACAAAAACTAAGGTCTACTTTCAAGCCAGACATTTACTTTTTTTTATCCTAGGAGATGCACAAAACACAGGAGATACAAGTTCTTATAGTTTGCAAATTGTCTCAGAAAATCTGTGTTCTAAGCTTAGCAATACTTCTGGATTCTTTTGAGATAGCATACCTCTCTAATGTACAAATATAGCTACTTCTATTCCACTTAGCCATCTAGGGCAGATGGATGTTACACAAATGTGGTCACCCCTCCGCATGGATTTCATTCACCTCTCCATAAAGACACTTCACACTAACAAAATACTCTCAATTCGCAAAAGGACGGTTATAAAGCAAAACATATCTTTAATGATTTTCTTTATGAAGCCAACGGAATGCATCCATGATAAGTGTTTCTCCATAAATTCTGCTAAAAGATTTTGACAGTTCAGTAGCTATTATCTAAGTGGATTATTATTCTTAGATGGTACATTAAAGATGGCCAGCTTTTAAAACACTTTCAACATATTGTGAAACTCGCCTTCTTGACTCCTTTCCACACTAACTCCATCACAGCTTGTGTAGGAAAATTGCCCAGTATTTTATTACCCTTTCTTCCTTTTTTTGTTTTTTTTTTTGCTGAGTTTTTTGTGATAGTCTTAAATAAAATGAAACCTCATGTCTTCATTAGGTACCATCTAATTTCCTATAATACATAGTCTGAAACCTTAAAATACAGCACAATGAATTAAAGATTAGAGACTAGTAAATTCCATGTAAAGAAATATGAGTCTAGAATATATCTTATGAACTTGCCTCATTTTATACAGTAGCACATGTTTCAAAATGATTCATTCTTTCAGCCTTAATCAGCATCATGCTCTGTGTTAGATATATAGACATATTTTAACAATAAACATGACAATTTTGGAACTCCATCCACTACATAAACCTCATTAATAAAATTTTACATACTCAGGTCTGGTATATCCAAGTACATGGCTAATACAACACAATCACAGGCATTACCATTACACAGACAACAATAACAATGAGTAATAAGTCTCCCCCGGGAAACACTTCTACCCTGATATTTATGACATCATAATCCTGTTTCTTGAATATAGAGGCATGTGACATCTCAGGATGGGGGAGTTTTTCAGATTATTAAAAATTCACCAGCAACCAGGCACCAGCGGCTCACGCCTGTATTCCTAGCTACTCAGGAGGGTGAGATCTGAGGATAGTGGTTACAAGCCAGCCCAGCCAGAATACTCCCCGTGAGATTCTTACCTCCAATTAACCTCTCAAAAACAGGAAGTGGTGCGGTGCTGTGGCTTAAGTGGGTAGAATGCTAGCCTTGAGCAAGAAGAGGCTCAGAGACAGCCTCCAGGCCCAGAGTTTAAGCCCCATAACCGAGAGAGAAAAACAAATCCACCAACAATGCAAAATACAAATACATGTTACAAAATATAAGACTTTAAGCAACCATAATGCTATTGTCTGGGGCCTTATCGACAGGTATTTTTTGTCACTGAGGATGTAACAGTGGACACAGCACAGCATCACCGTATCTCGCTGCTTTCGATCTTCCTCCCATTATCGTCACTAGCTAATGTTAGACCCTTGACAAAACACCTGATTTTAACTTGGTCAGATATATTTCATCACTCACTAGACAACTGATCTTGGACTACTTACTTAAATGCTGTCAATTTCAGTTCTCCCAACACCAACTAAAAAGTCAATAGTCAACAGCATCTACATTACTGAGCTATATCTACCCGATCTGACACAAAAAAAAGGAAGAAAAATCTTCAGCTCTTTGTATCTTCCCAAGAGTTATGTGTTGACAATAATACCTAAAATTCAAACATTTAATACACTATTTGTTATTAAATGGGTACAAGCTACTGTACAAATCTCCCTGTGTAAGAATACTTGCTGTAGCTCTATTCAGAATAATAGCTTTTGCTCTACAACTCCACGTTTGAATTTATGGGTCATCAAAATAAGAGTTGAATTAGATTCCATTTTATTACTCTGTATAATTGCAGTACAAAAAAAGATTAGCAAAATATGAGTTCCAAAAATTTTCCAAGCAGTCATCTTCTCTATTTTTATTAGGAAAACAGTATCTCAAAAGTCAAATAATTTCTGTAATTGAAGAAAGGAATGAATTGCTCCTGTGAACTTCCAGAGGGATAAAATATTATAACCTCCTATAAAACATGAATAAATATTTTAGCTTTGCTTAAGTAATTAGTGAGGTTTCTTTTTCAGATGGCATTTATTCTGATAGTTAAGTAAGCAAGAATGGAGTACGTATTTTTCATTCCACATACATGAGTAACCTTCTCTTAATGTTTACATTTTTAGTCACAGGTATATACATAAAGAAATAAATGTGAAAAAAATAATAAAAAGCCTGGTGCTGGTGGCTCACATCTATAATCCTAGAGATTCAGGAGGCTGAAATCTGAGGTTGTGGTTCAAAGCCAGCCAGAGCAGAAAAGTTCTTAAGAGTTTTATCTCTAATAAACCACTCAGAAAAAAGTCAGAAAGAGCACAGTGGCCCAAGTGGTAGAGCGCTGTCCTTAAGCAAAAACTTCAAGCCCAGAGTTCAAGCCCCAGGACCTGAACAAAAAACAAAACAACAATAATATTAAAGATGATTAGGGAAATAAAGAAGGAAAGTGAGAAGAAGCAGAAGAAGCATGAGGAAGAAAAAGAGTGCTGCAAGAGGAAAAATGATAGTTTTATTTTTCCCTATCAGGATGAAGATTTACATTTGTATTCCATCTGTACATGAAAAAAGATGGATCTCCACAGCCACCCACAATGATCCCATCCTCATCTGATAGACTTGGAGAAAAGATAGGAAAAGTGGTACCTTTCAGAAATAAGTGGGTCTTCCTCCCCCTGCCTCTTCCAGTGCTGGGCAATTGTGGAGCATCAGATGAAAGGAGTTTTTAAGATTTCTCCAGGTTTCAGTATATTTGGTTATAACCTCTGCTTAATCATGTCAGTTCAGGAATAGTTCTTTATCCACAGCCAACAAAGACATTTATTTCTTTCGACCAGGCTCACAAATTGGGAGGAGCTTTGCTGCACTGTCAGTCTGGAGGATAGGCTCTGTTTATCTAGCACATGTTTAATAATGCCAAATCCCTGACAGGTGTAAAAAAATAAGTAGTCTGGGAACCTTCCTGAATATTAAATATGACTTAGAACTCTGGTTTAATTTTCTAATAGATTACATATCCTGTTCTCTCTTATTTTGATATGCAATTATGTTTCCCCAAAGTAACATTAGTTTTGACAAGCCCAAATCAAATATTATTAATCAATAACTGAAAATGAAACTAAGAAGCTTAAAATAAAGACAAATTTCTTGAAATCAGAGCCAACCTCTCATAACAGACGTGTTCTTTCAAGAACCCATGTTTTCCTGAAGAGAGTGAGCTGATCTTATAAATATTTAATGCAAGGTAGAAGAGCAGAAAGAAAGGAATATTGCTTGAAATGTACTCTACGAAAAGATTAAATCTACTCAGAGGAAATACAGGGAAAGCAAAGAGAAAAATGATGTTTTAAAAAAGATAATTTTCCAAATTTCCCAACTGAAAGAACAGAATGTATACTACCCATATATATATATATATATATATATATATATATATATATACACATATATATTACAATTATGCTGTAATCTACACAGACACTAAGCAATATCAGATACTGGAGATTTCTGCATGTAAAACATTGTTTATGATCAGAACCAGCCAAAAATGCTCATAGAAAAATCAAAATTCAAAGATGTTGAGAAGTTCAAGAAGCACTGGTTCATATAAATTCCGAGAACTCAATGAGCATAGAAAAAGGCATCAGAAAGCAAAATAAATAGAAAAAGCAGATTTGAAGTGTTTTATGCAAACAATATGAGAAACAAGTAACCCTAAAATATTTTTCAAAAAAAAATGTGGCTATAAATGAGAGGTGTGTGCAAAGTGGGCACTCATCGAAAACATGTATATATTAAGTAAAAACAAATCTGAAAATGCACGTGAGATATCCCTTTACAGTGGAATCGGCTTTGTGACCAGGCACTGGTAGAAGATAGGACAAAGTTGTCAAAAATCTTCTGAATGAAAATTGTCAAAGATAAGAGAACATAAGTCTAATGTTTAAACAGAATTCTCCAGGAAACTACTTTTCAATGAAATTAATAATTATTTGATGTGCTTCTGGATCTTTACTCAGAAAGTTTTTCCCTGTTCCAAGGAGCCCTAATGCTTCTTCCACTCCTTCCTATAATTATCTAAAGCTTTAAAGTATTTTATCCATTTGGAATTGATGCTGGTGCAAGGTGACAGAAAAGGGTAAAATTTCAGTTTTCTGCATGTGGATATCCAGTTTTCCCAGCACCATAGATTGGAGGCTGTCTTTCTTCTGGCTTATGTTTTTGGTTCCCCTATTGATTATTAGAGGTCCATTAGTCTGTTTATTTCTGGGTCTTGTATCATTTCCCATTATTCCTGAGGCCTGTTTTTGTGCCAGTACCAAACTGTTTTCATTACTGTAACTCTGTAGTAGAGTTTGAAGTTTGGTATTGTTAAACCTCCAGCATTACTTTTTCTGCTAAGGAGCATTTTTGCAATTCCAAGACTTTTTATGGTTCCATTTGAGTTTTTCAAATGTTTCCTCTACTACATTAAAATTGATGTTGGTATTTTAATGGGCATTGCATTGAATCTGTAGCTTGCTTTGGGCAATATTGCCATTTTAATACTAGCTCTGCTCATCCAGAAGCATGGATGATCTTTCTACTTATGTCTTCTTCAATTTCCTTCTTTAGGGTTTTATACTTTTGACTGTAAAAGCCCTTCACATACTTGATTAAATTAATTACTAGGCTTTTTTTTAGACTATTGCAAATGCAGAGGGTTTTTTTTCCCCCAGATTTCAGTCTCAGTCTTCTCTACCAACAATTACACTCCTGAACAATTATTCAAAAGATTACAAACCAAGATGCAGTAAAGCCACCAGCACAGCCATGTTCACTGCAGTACTATTCACCATAGCTAAGTTTTGGAATCATGTCAGATGCCACTCAATGTGCAAATGGATCAAGAAAATGTGAAATATATATATATATATATATCTGTGCAATAAAATTTACTCATCCAATAGAAAGAATGATATTGTAACATTTGTAAATAAATTGAAAGACTTGGAAAAAATTATATTAAGTAGAGAAAGCCAGTCCCAGAGACAAAAAATGCATGTTTTCTCTTGTATCTGGAAGCTAGAATTAGCTAATATATTTATAAATAAATATGTTGAGTGCTATGCATCTATACACAAATGTATTAACTGAAATATGGTAGATTCAAAGGATAACTCAAATAGTATAATTTCTTGTAAAGGCAAAGATAATATTCAACAAAATAAACACCAAGAAGTGGGTACTTGAAAGTGGTGAGATGGGGTCAAGAAGACAGGGGTAAACAAATGAAGAGGAAAAGAGGCGTGAAAGCAGTCAATATTTCAATGAAGAAGATGAGAAAGGGCTGGTAGGGGAGGGATGGGTGAGAATGTTGAAAGGGGTGACACTGATAAACATGCATTATATTCATAAACTGCTTCTTTAAATGGCAATTCCATTGTATAACTTCTTAAACATAGTAAAATAATAAATGTAAAAAATTATTAAGCATTGTCTAAGCATTGACTATGGAATGTGAACCATATGTATCATTATCTTAAAGAATTCCAAACCAATGCTTAAATGCTAGCCAATTCTTAGTGTTTGTATCTGAAATAATTTGCATATATGTTTGTATTCATGGTTTCTTCCTCTGCTGGGGTTCCTGTACAGAGGTGGTTGGATCATAAGGATAACTAATTTCATCCACAGGTTGACTGATTACTAATTTGATCAGAAACTAGAGGGTGAGGTCAATTTGGAAGAAGCAACTCACTATCAGCTTCATATTGAAGAGTTTTCCTTCTTCTCTCCACCTATTTACCAAGAGGTGAGCCACTTTGTTCCATCATATGCTTTCCACCATGAGGTTCTGCTTCAACCTGCATAGGCCCAGAAATAATACAGCCATGTGCCCATGCACTAAATGTGTGAAATTACATACCAAACAAAAGTATCTCCCCTTTGAATAAGCTAACTAGCTTAGCAATCAAACCTGAAGCTATTCCCAATCAACCCTTAACCAACTTATTTCCAGTTCAGACACATTCAGCTCTGTTCACAGCAACACTTAGCCACTGTGATGTTTCCTGCTATATGCCAGGCAGTCAGCTATCCTTTTCAATATCCATAAATTATCATTTTCCAATCTAGAAATCATGAGGTTTGGAAGCCTACTTTACTCAAGAAGTGGGAGCCAACAAACATGAACCACTATTCTTGGATTATTGGTTGAGATGGAAAGCTCAGTAACTGTTTGCCATAGTTAGTTCAAACTGATCTGATCTCTATCTTCCAAGTAGCCAGAATGACAGTTGTGAGGTACTGTATCTGGCTTCTATCAACTTTTAATGTATACATTCTCTTTCTGTCCTGAGTACCAGTAAAGGAGATTTTCCTGTTCAAAGTTAATAACTTTCTTTTTTCTTGCATTTTGAACTGTTGCCGCCAATCCTTTCCAAGGATTGTAAATATTCTTACAGAATAGTTGTCTCTAGCTCTCTAACGTTTTCAAAGCTTCTTCAATACTATCAGCATGGTCTAATGTAAAATCATAAACTAGTGTACAGGATTGAGTTTCCAGGTGAGCCCTCATTTTAAATTTTATTCTTTAACAGACAAGCTCAACAGAATAACATATATATGTTGTGTGCTAAGTACTCCCATTGTTCTTGTATCCTCCCAAGAATTCTGTTTTATCTACCTTCCCCCTTATGAAGCTTTTCTCGCTAAGGACTCCAGCTGCCCAAATCCAAGATAAAGAGACACTTTCAATATTTTCACTAAGAATTATGCATTCTCTTTTGACAAAGAATTACACTTGTCCATCCAATGATTCCCATTGTTCTTTCTTGGACCTTCCTCTAGTTGGTTCTTCTTTTGGCCCAGAATTCTGTTCTCAAACATTTGGATTCCCAGGTTCTACCATTCCATCTATAAGCTAACAAACTAGCATTTGTGTTTTCCATCCTGAACACTTCCTCTGAGCTTTGGGCATGATCATACAGTACAATGTCAGTAATATGTTCTACAAGCAATTGCAACACCCTTGTTCACTCATTATCTTTCCCTTGTAATGCTGTTTTATCTTTCATATACTTTCCACTCTATGAATGGTTCCTCCATCACCCAGGTTCTATTAATAACGGCATATTCCTTCTTGGAGCTCTTTCAATAATGCATTTCTCTTCAGATTCTGGGCCAGACCCTACTCCTCTGTATAACTCCAGTATTAATGAGCTATTTTCAGTTCCTGAATTTTACTATTCAATTTTAAACAGGCATGTCCTTGGCTGTAAACGAACTAAGCAACTCAATGGCAGTGATGGGAGGGAAGAAACGAGTGGGAAAGAGAGCTGATGCTATGCAAAAGAAATGTACATATCACCCGATGTGGAAGAAATAACTGTATTGTCAAAGCTCATAGAACTCATAAGCTTTATAGAGCACGATAGACAATTTTCCCCATGAAAGTTAGAATGTCTTTGTGACTTTAACTAAACATCACTATCCTACAATACTGTGAAATTTGTGAAATTATGTAATCACTTAATCACAATAAAGAATTTGCAACACAAAAGCAGAAAAAAGAACTCTTTGAAGCTCTTTCTGAAATCAATGCACTGATAGTTCATATATCATTTTATATATACAATGTCTATGAAACATTTCTGGAAATCTAGCCACAGTAATTACTGAGCAGTCTCTCATTATGTCTGAACTGAGACATTTAAATATTATTGTCACAATGCCTATGACATGGTAATGCAGTTATTTGGTTACATATCTTGATCCTCACCTAAGTTTTAGTTTCTTGAGAGCAGGGATTAGTTGGAGTCATTGTCTTACCAGAAGAGATCAAAATACCAATACACAAAACATGTGCTATAAACAATTAATTAAGATGATGAAGAAGAAATTTGTGAAATTGAAAGTGGTGGGGGAAAGATGTTTGCCAGCTCTCGCATTTTAACTTTACAATTAATCAAGTAAAGCTAAAAAAATGAATTTTCTTCCATTTTATAAACTCTCACCAAAACCTGTACCTGAATTTGGAAACATTATTCTTATGCACTAGTGAAAAAAAAATCTGTTAGATGGATTTCATGTAATTTCTTCTATACACTGAAGCTAATATATGTATGTGCACAAGTTTGGTCAATGCCTGGAAAGCAAAGACAAATGGTTCTGACTTTGCCTAAGGATCCCATAAAATTTGTTTTTAGCCTATCAAGAGACATATTTATAAAATTATCCAAAGTATTCAATTATATTCTAAACTAGGCCCATAAAAAGTACACTTATTATACCATCATTGAAAAACATCTATGAGTTTTGGAGACGTTTAATATCAGATATGTGTCAGGCTGGGCTAGAATCTTCCTTTGAACTGATGCTGTCATAGCTATAGAAGCTAAAGCAAATTTTATGTGCCATTTTCCTCAGGTAAGATTCCAACTTTCACACCAAAGAATCTGAGCCTTCAGGTAGCTAAAAGCTATCAGTCAGTAGGACAGTTAAAGAGAGGGGAAATCAGAAAAGTTGCTAAATAATGTATTTGGAGCCTTAGAAGCCATAAGAGAATATAAGCCATGTTGAAATCCTATGATTTGTATGTAATTGGGGCAAGATCAGAATCAACAAAAATTCCAAACTGTATAATTTAATTTAGTATTGTTCAGGTATGGTAGTCTGTAAATATGTGTGTTCAACTACACATTTATCTAAGCAGGGCAATAAGTAGAAAAACACATAGGTGTCACATTGAAGCACTATGAAGCCTAAAGCATTGAAGCATTATGAAACCTAAATTAGCACGTTTAATAATTTTATAATGAATAATAAAATTTTCTTTTGAAGCTACCTACTTATCAACTAAGTCTTTCTCATCTTACTTTATTTAGTTAAGACAAATTTATTTCCTAAGTACTGGTTTTAGAAAGCCATTATTATAAAAATATTCAAAGATATTAGTCTCCTAGTATCAGTACTAATAAGTGCTGTTTGCTGAGTGTTTACTCTAAACACTACTAAATGCTGTTTGCTGAGTATTTACTGTCAGCAGACACTACCCCAAATAAAATAATACATAAGTATTAAATATAATAAATTATTATCTATTATACAGGTAACAAAATGCATAAGATAAAACAATATTTTGCATAATAAAATGTATATTTATAAAATATTTAATATTTTCAAGATTTTCATTTCACTAATAGTGACTTTTATTAATATTCTTGAAGTAATAATGTACAACTAATTAATCAAGACCCTACAGAAAAGCAAATTCCATTTTTTTTACACTACCCACTTTATGGTTGGCAATATTATTCACATTCATTGCATAATAATCATGCATTTTCTCTGGCAAGAGAAGTTACCATTTCATGACTCTAAGCGAAAAAAAGCAATGACTACTTAATATTTTGAAAACATTTTCAATAGGATTCAGTATCAGAAAAAACACAATGTAAAATATTATGAACTAAAGTGCTGATTTCATTGATTAAAATAGATGTATCACCTAATAAAAATAAATTAGAGAGCATATAAGAATAAATCACATGTAACCTAAATATTTACATAATTACAGATTCTATTCCTAGTCTATGTCTCTGCACTTTAAGTGAAATATGTTAATTGACTTGAGCACACAAATGTTTATAATGTTTATAATAAACACAAGGAAGCATTAAGAACTCAATTTATATAGAGAGATAGCTAGGCACATACATACATACATACATACATACATACACACAAACACACACATACACATATATACACTGTATCTTATCTAGACACCCTACCTAAAATAATTAAGTTGGACATGTTGATATTTGTATAATTAACCCTGACACACAGGAAATATTTGCTTTGGCTGAGTATATATAAACAGCTAATTAAGTTGTGGGTAGATATTCAGATATACAAGCATGCATATGTATATTGATATTCTCATTCAATATTTTTTAAAAGACAATAGCATAAAATTCTTATGTTTTTGTGACAGTAGATAATATACAAAGACATCCTGGTGTTTGATTTAAATAACAAGAAATAAAAACATAAGCTCCCCACCCCCACCTGCAAATATGATATTATATTGTATTTGGCATTTCTAATTCAGCAAGACGCTTTCCTTCCATTTGAGATATAATATTTCAAGTAGAAAATCTCTTTCTAAATAATACCCTTTCTTACTACCCAGAATCTCACAAATAAACCCATGTCAGCATTAGAGACAGCAAATGTATGCATGTTGGGTGGCTGCTATGCTGGACGAGCCAGACATGGGCAGCCCTTTGCACCTTCACCCCATTTCTTTATTTAATTACACAGCACTTGGAATACCAAGCAATAAAATTGTATTTTCATCCATAGCTGATTTCCATTTAGAGCTTGTCATGCTAATAGTGAAATAAATTGCTCTAATTGCCAGAAAACTTCATCAAATTCACATTTCTTCCCTATTTTATTCAATATTTATTAGACACTATGTCCTAACTTTTCTGCAGGCTAGTTTATGAATAAATTCATTTCTGGATACTAAGTGGTATCTCTCTCTCTCTCTCTCTCTCTCTCTCTCTCTCTCTCTCACACACACACACACACACACACACACACACACACACACACACATTACTTAGAATCCCCAATTAACTGCCAAAGTTTAGATTTATTGAGATTGTTTTATGAATATTTGCTCACAATTATTTTTACCTAATACTTATTTGACATAGAAATACTAATTTAAATATAATGAAGATCAATTAACCTTCTCTACATGTGTTGTGCTTGTGCACATTTCTGGATGACATTTTAAACCAACCAACATTTTGATGCCTCCTGAAGTATTTCCAGAAAGCTGTGTGGTAGACATAAATGAAAGACCTAGCTATCTATTAAATCATTAACATGAGTATAAAAACAGATTTTAAGATGAACAGCATATTAACAGGAAGTAGAAGGCTGATATTACACTGCAAGCTCAGTCAGTATCACTGCATATATCAAATAATCTATCAAAGACTCAGCTCTCCTATTAACCAAAAAACTTTATCTTGCTGCTCAAGTCACCATCAAGCTATAATTGTAAGGATTAAATGGTTTTTTAAATGATCTTCTTTAAAATAAGAGAAAGATGAAAAAGAGCAAGTAGTTCATTTAAAACCCTGGTAGCTTTTCTAAATAAACCTATTAAATTTTGACTATTCATGCTTGAAAGGATTCACTGATTTACACTACTTAACTAATGCTACCTATTGGAATAAAGAAACATTTAAAACACTAATTCCTCAAAAGTGTATTACAAGAATGTATTGTCTAATAAAATCCACTCAATACCAGTTATATCAAATAATGCAAAAAGAGTTACAAGTTAACATTTCCTATGTCTCCTAAGAACACAATACTAGTTTCTCATTCTGACACAGTATTCCAGCAGGAATTAGTAGTAGTAGTAGTAGTAGTAATAGTATCTTATTATTATTATGTGGTTGTGCAAAGAGCTTACAACTACATATGTGAATTTATGAGTATGATGCTTCTTGGTAAATGTCATGCCTTCCAACAGTCTTCTTCATTTCTCTAACCTGTTCCAACCTTCAAGTTTTTACAAAATGTACATTGAATATAATGACTGCCTTTGCTCACCTTTTCATCCCTACAGCAGGGATTTTGAATAATATAGACCATGTTTGTAGATATCTAATAATATATCTAAATAAAAAATTAATTGGGATATATAGGCACTATGTTTGTAGAACTAATCCTTACAAGTAACAGCTCCTTGGGGCTCTTTGTTCTCACATACATGAAAATAAATTGCGGTCCAAAACTACATCTAAAATAAAGACATTTACACATTTATACATATATAAAGTATAAATAATGCATAGATATATATACACGTATTTATATATATACAAACAATACATATGTATTCTACACATATGTATATATTTACAGATTTATATATTTAAATAGTAAATAGCATGAGATGAAGTTAGTATTCCCTTTTGAATACAAAAATAGATTTGATTTATATCTTTTCCCCCAAACAGACAATCAAATCTTGATTCTATGTGCTCTGAGGGAGGAGGCGATAAAATATTTTTTCAAATGGAAACTTTACATCTTCGTTCATTTCCAAAGAAATACTAGAATTAAGTGCCCAACCACATATCATAACTAAGGAGATAGCGCCATTTTGATTTTAGAAGATTTATCATTCCTTCTAATGCTCTAACTGCTCCCTTAAAAAAAGTCTTTCACAATTTCTGGAGAAAACAAGACAGAGTTGAAGAATTCAGTTACAAGTGACTTACTAAAACTGCTTGGTTGTTGTCTTGATGGGAATTCCAGTAGCAAACAGCATCTACATAGTCCTTAACATACAGCAGGCCCTAAATGTTAATTGAATCTACATTCATGAGGATCTCCAAGTTCTAATATTGCAGATAAATTCCAGTATACCCAAATTTTTCACGAAATAATGAAGTCATTTCTAAAGAACATTGGAAACATTTCCATTTCTCATACACTTATTCACTGAAGACGACAGCAAGAATTCTAGATATCTAGTTATAAATGAATGAGTCTGAGGAAATAGTGTGTTTATAACATTTAGAGCTGGCATTTTGTCTGTCAAGCAATTATCCCTACCTGTATTCATTCTTCAAGTGATATTTCTATAAAGCATTCTGAAGGGGCAGTAAAAGACCAAAAGTTATTTGAAGTTATACGGGGTGACCTCCAGAAATGTTCTGTTTAAAGTATCAAAGGATAATCAATATATACTCCTAAAATACCTTGCTCTTAACTTTTCCCCTCTGTCAAAGAGAAAAATAATAAATGATGACTTCCAGTTCATCTTCATGCCTAAACCCCGGTAAAGAAACAGCTATGTATTTTCTTGAGAAATATTGGTTAATCTGGTCTAGTCTAATATTGGTTAATCTGGTCTAGTCTAATCTGGTCTGGTCTAATAGTGTCTAGTCTAGCCAGGTGATATGTTCATTCCTCTTCATCCTTTCTATATTCAGTTTGTTATGTAATATATAATTATATTACATATAATATAATTATAGATAATTACATTTGCATATATTAATTATACAAAAATAGGCTTTGTTATGATATGATCATGCATGCATATGATAGACTTTGATCACATTGACTCCTCTAGGATGTTCTCTTTCACATTATATTAATTCATTCATAGATGCATACCCAGGCTGATTCCACAACTTGGACATTTTGAATGGTGCCATAATAAGCAGGTTATGTGGGTATGTCTATTGTGTACTGACTCTCATTTCTTTGGAAATATGTACAGGAGGAATATAGCTGGGTCATACCTAGTTATAAATGAATGAGTCTGAGGAAACAGCTTGCTTATAATATTTAGAACTGCCATTTTCTCTGTCAAACTATTATTCGTATCTAGTATTTTTTTGAGATACTACACTGATTTCCATAGAATCTGTTGTAGTTGACATTTCCACTAAAAGGAATCATCATTTTTTTCTTGTAATTAACAAGAATTCTTAAATACTAGAGGAACTATGCTAGGGGAAGTTAGGAGAGTGCATCAGAGAAAATACTTTGTAACACTTGTGTCTATTTGTGTCTATTACTCAGTGTTGGATAAACACACACACGTGTGTGTGTGTGTGTGTGTGTGTGTGTGTGTGTGTGTATATATATATATATATATATATATATATATAGAGAGAGAGAGAGAGAGAGAGAGAGAGAGAGAGAGAGAAAGAGAGAGAGAGAGAGAGAGATGAGGTCTTGCTAAATTATAGATAGCCTGGCTATACAGAAACTTATGCATACAGAAACTCATGATGCTCCTGGCTTAGATTCCTGAGAGTTGAAATTCCTATAATCTTTTTAAAAACAATTCCTTGACAATCAAATTAAAATCCTCTGATTTTCAAGTGCACTCTGTGTCTGATCTAAGGAAAACCACTACCAATCAATATTTTTGTATAATTTTTTTAATCATTTAAAATTGCAAGAACATTAAGTACACAGGAAAACTATACTATGTGCTTATTTACATACTTGCCCAATAATATCTGTTGAATGCATATTATTAAATAAAAGATGAAAAAAATTAAATCCCGAGAATCATCACTTGTTAGGCAAGTGATACATAATCTGAGCCATGCCCCCAACTCTTATACTCTCATTTTACTTGTTTTTATTTCTTATTTATTTAGCTGTTATTCATTCACTTGTTTTTAATTTTGCAGGTAGCTGGGTTTGAACTCATGGTTTCTCATTGGCTTGGCTGGCCTAACACTATCACTGAGCCAGTCCTCCAACCCAGCATTTTGCTGTTATATTTAAAAGTGAGTCCTATGGACTTTTCTGCCTGTATTGGTTTCCAACCACCAGATTGGAATATCTTATTATTCTGTATGTATGATAAGAACATAATATTTAAATTATTAAAATTGAATATCAATATTAGCAATGTATTAGATTTCAACATATTGAGAACACTGAAGGTTTAACTCTCCAAATGTTAAAGCACTCTGTAAATGTTTCTACAGAAAAGATAAGACTTAACTACTTCCTCAAATGTCAGAAATAAACTTCTTCTCAGCTAAACATCAGCTTAATATCTTAAAGTTTCATACAGGGATATTATATGTTAATTATTTCATCAAAGCAAAATTAAAAATACACCATTATCACTCTTATAATCACAATTTTTAGTCCTGACATTCCTTTAATATCTCTCCTATTTGCATTTTAATTGAATCAAATATCATACATTGAGTACTGCTAATTATTCTCCATTGTTCTGGACATCTCATTTCTGTCAGCTGATAGTGGCATTTATGGAGATGCGGACATAGCCAATATTCAGCTTGTCTTTGGGGAAGGGTGTACTTAAGCATGGGTTTGAAAGTCTTTGAAATTTTAACCTATTTCTTCCTTCTGACATCAACTTTCTAAATAACCTTGCACAAAATATCTAATCTATGTCATTACAATTATGCATTCTAAGGTTCACTATGTATTATTACTTATCAATATTCATTACCAATTTATCATAAAAATATGAGTGTGGCTCTTGAAACATCTACTTTTTCATGACAGAATTTTAATACTCATTTCAATGTCCTTCACAATGACTTCCCTAAGTTCATTTGATAGACACTTAACATGCTATATGTCATTTCAAACTATTAAAGGAAAGATATGGTTACCAGAACTACAAACATGATCACAATTACCAAGTATAGACTACTTGTTTACTTAAGTCTCTTTAAACACATGTTATGTCTGTTTGTGCAGACTAGTATAATGATCTTAGCAGAGGGAAAAGAGTAAAACTCACATGCATCATCCCATCTTTAAGTCCTAAATGATGGAAAAAACACAAACAGAACAGTTTTTGAGAATGTATTCATAAATTTTGAGTGCCAGAAAGGTTTCTGTCACTTAACCAAAAATGGTAAAAGATTCCTTGATGAGAGAAATTAGATAAGATCAAATTGTGGAAAACCAGAAAGGCTATATCCAAGCACTAAAATGTGAAGCAGAGAAATCTACTGTAGTAAACATTAAAAACCATAAACTATAGTCCTAGGGAATAAACACAAAAATGGAAAATAATGTTTGGGTAAACCATGATGATCATAATCTAAAGACATTCATCCTGACACTGAGACTAGCCAGCACTTTATCTCACAGGTCAGGAGAAAGTGTTGGTAAAAAAAAAACCATCTAACTGTACACCAAAGAAAGTGAAAATTATTCCTGCATAGGCACAGAATATGAAATCTCTCTAACTATCTGATATTTTTACATTGCATCTGCAGGTGGGCATAGAAAAGTAGCACACTGAGTAAGTTTCCTTTGAAGGAGCTACACTCAAGTGGCCCAAGTCAAAAACCTTGTACATTTCGTGAAAGAATTCTTCAACTTGCTTGTCTTCCCAATGTAAACACTGTAAAGTCAAGCCACTCTCATTTGGTTACAATAAATTCTTGGATCATTTTTTTTCCCATTAAGTAGGAGTGTTGAGTTGTAAAATTCCCATGACTATTACTAGAAATGATCATTTTTTGTACTTTAAATTTACTATTACCCATTTTTAACTAGATTTTAGTCTTCATGAAGTAACATCTATTTTGTCCAAATTCATTGATTTGTTATTCAATCATTTTTTTGAAAAATTAACGGATATCATTACTAGGTTCCACTTCCCAAATCATATAAGATAAAGTTATTAAGGTAAAGAAACAAATATAGTCTAAGTAAATTATTTTAATAAATACACAATTTTAATAAATACACAAAATTTAAAATTTAAGGTAGATATCCTTTTGTAAACTTGTTCAACCACTCTGGAAAGCAGTATGGAGGTTCCTCAAAAGACTAAATCTAGAGTTCCCCTATAACCCAGAAATCCCACTCCTGGGCATTTATCCAAATGACTATAAACCAGGCCATACTAAAAATACTAGCACAGCTATTTTCACTGCAACACTGTTTACCATAACTAAGATATGGAACCAACGCAGATGTCCCCGCTTCCATCAAAAAGAATGGCATCACCCCATTCATAAGGAGATGGGTAGACTTGGAAAAAATCATTTTAAGTGAATTAATCCAGACCCAACAGAACACAGTCTCCATGTTGTTTTCCTCATATGTAATAATTTGTATATGCCTGTGATAGTTGTAGCAGAGGAACACAATAGCCCAATTACTTTATACATATGACCATATAAAATGATGCTAATTGAAATGAATTCCAAGATCTGGAAACAAGAGGTTTTTATTGTTCTCTTTGCTTTTTTATTTGTTTGTTTTTTACTCTAATGCTTGCATTTATTCCTTTTTCTTTCACTTGCACTTTTTTTTTTGGCCAGTCTTGGCGCTTGAACTCAGAACCTGGGCACTGAGCAGCTTTCTGCTCAAAGCTACCACTCTACCACTTGAGCCGCAGTGCCACTTCTGGCTTACTCTGTTTATGTGGTACTAAGGAATTGAATCCAGGGCTTCATGCATGCAAGGCAAGCACTCTACCACTGAGCCACCTTCCCAGCCCATTCCTTTTTCTTTCACTTTTTTCCTCTGGTTTATTCCCTGTGGTCACCATCTTTGATTCTTGTACCCTTTGCCTTGTATAAAAGTTTATCTGATTTGGGAAGGGGAACCACAGAAAGAGTGGGAGAAAAGGTAAACCAATTAATCTACAATATTCACTAGATACTATGTTGGAAATGAACTTTACAAGATGAGAGGAGAAGGGGGATGGAAGGTGGGAGCAAACCAGGGGGGATTAACACTGTTTGAAAAGAAATGTATTCAGTACCATACTTATAACCACCTTGTACATCACCTTTACAATAAGAAAATAAAATAAAATTTAAGGAAGATCCCAGATACCAAGATACCTTTTACTCCTGTTCTCTCCTCCATCTTCTCCTCTTTTCAATTCTATTCTCTTCTTTATTTCTTTTCCTTCTACCTCTTTCCCTTTCATCTTTTAACTCCTACTTCATTATTTCTAAAGTTAAAGCTTTAAAAAAATAATTCCTTTGGAAATATTAGTACATCAATTTTTTTAACTCTTGTTCTGTAAAGAACACTGAAAACATTTTGGCAAGTATTTTCATATAAAGGAATGGTCCATGTAGACAAATAAGTCATCAAAATAAATGTATTAGGGAAATACCTTTATTACATATCTTTTTTAAAATATGTTTTATTGTAAAAATACTGTAAAGAAGGGTTACAGTTGCATGAGCAAGGTAATGAGTACATTCTTATCAAGCATTGTTACCTGCTTCTTTGTTTTCCCCTACCATCCTTTCCCTCCCACCTACACAACTACACTCCTTCCCTCCCTCCCCCCCCCCCCCCGCCCCGGCCCCCACCTAAATTGTAAAGTTCATTTTTCAACATAGTGTCTTGTACATCTCATTGTTACAATGAGTCAACATGTATCCCTATTTAAGCATTTTGTTTTTTCCCTTCCCCTCCCCAAGTTAGAGAAGTATGTATACAAGATGCAGGACACCAACATCAAATACAGTATGAAGGCTCCTCAAAACACTCCACATAGAGCTCCCTTATGACCCAGCAATCCCACTTTTGGGCATTTACCCGAATGATCACAAACAAGACCATACTAAAGCTACCAGCACAACTATGTTTATTGAAGCATTATTTACCATAGCTAAGATATGGAACCAACCAACCCAGATGCCCCTCAGTAGATGAATGGATCAAGAAAATGTGGTGCCTGTATGTGAAGTGGGGGTGGTTAATAATCACACACAATGGAATTCTATGCCTCCATCAGAAAGAATGACATTGGCCCTTTTGTTAGGAAATGGAAAGGCTTGGAAAAAATTATATTAAGTAAAGTAAGCCAGGTCCAAAGAAATATAGATCCCATGGTTTCCCTAGGATAAGTCTAGGACAAGCAGAAAAGGTCAAAAGCTATGTACATATGACCAGATAAGATGATGTTAAGCAAAATGTATATGTATATATTGTTATATATTTATACATATGTATATATAGTTAAACTAATTTTGAGAACTTAAGAATTTCTCCTTAACAAAAATTATACAAAATGAAATCACACTTTAAGAAAAATTAGCTAAAATTAGAAAATTAGAAAAATTGACATATTAAAACACAATAGCAAATAATTTTCAAACTAACAGATCTGTTTTGCTAAAATTATATGGAAAAGCATTAAATTAAAAATATTATATTTGGTCAGGCATCAGTGACTCATGCCTATAATCCTAGCTACTCAGGAGGCTGGGATCTGAGGATAGCAGTTCAAAGCCAGCCCAGGCAGGAAAATCCATGAGACTCTTATCACCAATAAACCACTCAGAAAACTGGAAGTGCCAATGTGGCTCAAGTGGTAGAGCGCTAGCCTTGAGCTGAAGAGCTGAGGGACAGCATGTAGGCCCAGAGTTCAAGCCCCATGACAGACAAAGGAAAAAATTATATTTAAGCTCATGTGAATAAACAATTTCAAGGTGTCTTTATTTGTTTATTTTTTCTGGTAATAAGGTTTGAACTCTGAGTCTTGAAATCTTCATTAACTTTTTCACTCAAGTCTGTCTGTCTACCACTTCAGTTACACCTCCATTTCCAGCTTATACAAGAGTCTCTTAAATTTGTCTGCCTGGCTACCTTCAAACTAGGATCTTCAGATCTGAGCCTCTTAACTAGCTAGAATTACAGACATAACTCACAAGTAATCTGCTTGACATTTTGTATGTTAGTTTTTCCATTACATTTTATAACACATTTTCAAGGGCTCACTTTAAGCAACCACTTTTGAAGGGTTAAAAATTCTAAAAGTACAAATTAATGTTTACACAAATGTTTGTGGCATCATTTAAAAAGTAAAAAAGGATTAAACATTTTAAAATTTGTTTATAGTCACAGCAAATTTTCAATTTAACTGTACTGTGAAGAAGCAGAAGAAAGACTAATAAAATAATCATGTTTTAAATCGTATAATGATCAAATTTCAAAGCTTCTGGAAGATATTTACTACAAACTAATTAGAATATGAATCCATTTACTACTTAACTCACTAAAAGGGAAATAAAAGGAAAATATCAATTAATAATAAAAATGTATGAGCCAATTATTTCTTATCTCCAGCTATACCTTTTAGCCAAGAGAAAGTTTTCCTTTCCTCTTCTGTATTACTGTTAGAAATCATGATAAATTACCATCAATCTTAATATTTTAGTACTTCCCGCTATTAACAGATGTACAGACCAAAAGTTTATGCTCTAATTGCATCATGGAATGAGACTAAATTAATTAGCAATCTCATGTTTGTGGGAGAATCTATGCCAGTTTGTTTTTTAATGCCTAAGATAACTTTCAGTACTTTGTTTATTCAAGAAACAGGAGCTCTAAGTACTATACCTGACAGATTACGCAATATACACCAAAATAAATGCCAAGGTTTGTAGGCAAGGACTGCAGAAAACATTTATTAGTGAAGACCTTTCAATTCTGTGAATAGTTATCCTACATTACTGATGTTGGACATGAGCTTGATTTTTTATTTTAAAGAGCATATTATTATGCCCTTCTAGGTATCTCCATCTGTACATTCATCTTGGGGTAAAGTACCTGACAAAGAGAAAGTCATTTATCATTGTGAGTATCCTGGGTTAAAGATTCTTTTTTCTTAATTAGATCAGTCTCAGAGAGACTGGAGCAGTTCATGGAAAGAAACACAGCAGGTGGCTTCTAAGGGAATTTCTAGATAAGATACATGTAGGCAAACATAACTGTACTCACAAACACAAATTGAAGTCACAAGTATGATTAGTTCTCATGTCTCCTAAATTTAAAACCAGGTACAAATACCTAATTTATGGCAATTTTCTATTGGTATGATAAATATCATAAAAGTTCTCAGAAGATTTTTATGTCTCCAATTATAACCACAGTTTTACAACTTTTCCAGACATTTGCAAGTCCCTTGCCATGTCTGAGGACAAAGCATAATTGTTTTGTTTTTACAATGTGTGCAGGTCACTTGGCAGCTCACAAAATGGTGAGTAGCTTTTCTTAGTACAAAATTCAAGGGTCAGATTTTAGAGGTTTTGTTCCTATGTGGAGTTTCTTTTTCAAATTTTGGTGCAGGAAGAAGAAACCCTATCTTACAATTCACAAACTTCCTCACATTAAAAAAGCTAATCATTTTGCAAAGGCATGTGGTGAATCCACAGAAGATATCTCTTTATTATGTGATAAGGTTCAGAATAAACTTACATTCACTCAGAAACAACTAACAAAGACGCTGCCTTAGATTTCAATTAATCTTTTAATTCCTACCTCACCAAATATTAATTACATGAGAAAATAAGAAGTCAAATATTGAGTCCTACCAGGCGTATGTAAAGAAGAAAGTTATAAGAACATACACAAGGGATCAGAAGCTTAAATAAAGAACCCATGTCCTTGAAACAGAAAATTATCCCTTGAGAAGCCAACAGACTGCCTTTTCCCCTGTGTGCTTGTGATTGTTGTTCACCTAACACTATACTCATAAATAAGACATTTTCGACATTTACATCCTGTTATCTCAATTAGGACAATGTGTCAAAAGAGTTAGGCACTGGTGCATACATGTGTGTATATAAACACTACATATGAAGCTATCCTTGTGAAGGCAATACAACTGTGTGCTTCCCTTTGGGAAGGTAAGAATCATTGGCATTCTAGCACTAAAGAGCAGCTAACCTAGTAGTAATCTTTAATCAAATCTGATGGCTGCGTTCTTGCAGCAGTCTGATCTGACTTCCTCTCTTTTTATATCATCAATCTTCTTCAGGCTGGCATCCATCAAGCTATGTGGCAACTCCCATTCACACTAAATAAGCTTTCAGGTGAATTTACTTTGGAATCCCAAATGATCCAGAGTAAGTTTCCAATCACTCTTTCACCGATTGCGCCCAGATAGCCCCTGGCATTCTGATAAAAGTGGTTTGTCAATAAAACGCTGAGTGAAGTTGCTTGTTTGGAATGTATAGTGTCAGCGGAGAGGCTGGTAGCTGAGCAAGCGTCTTTCTCAACACTTTGAAGTGGTGAAGAGCAGTGGACAGGGATCCCTGCACCCCTGTGTATGTCTACTAAAAGTACTGCGATGTACACTTCAGTGGGTGCATTCAATAGGCTGGGGGAATTACAGCAGCAAAGTTGCTTAAAGGGTTAATCACTCATTACAGCTGTGTGAATAATATTGTTTTATAATTTATTTGATTGGACTGCAAGTTGCGGGGGTTTTCCCCCCTTTGTTCATTGACTTGTTTTTTGGTTAAGGCAGGATCTTGCAGTATACATCAGACTGTCCCAGAACTCAAGATCCTCTTGGGTCTACCTCCTGAATTCTGGAATGAAGGCATATCAGCAGACCTATGTTTCTATGTCTCTTTGTCTCTGTGTCTCAGTCTGTGTCTGTGTCTGTCTCTGTCAATCTGTCTCTTTCTCTCTGTCTCTACTTCTGTGTCTCAGGATTGAACAGAAGGCTTGGCACATAGTCACCACTGAACTATACCACTAGCCCTGGCAGAAGCTATTTTGATACAACTCTGGAGGCATTATGGTTCCCATGTATAATATACTCCCAGCTACCAGAGGGATAAGTAGAAGGATTGAAGTACAAGGCCAGAACAGGACAAAGTACAAGAAACTATCTGGAAAATGCTAAATAAAGAAGGTTTAAGGATATGATTCAAGTTGGAGAGAATCACTGTGCATATATGAGGCTCTGAGTCTAAACCTTAGCATTTTCAGAACAAAAGAAGGAGGAAGAGAAATTAATTTGTGGATGATCTGAAAAATATTCTATGTTCCAATTCATATTTTAAATTATATTAGTATGTAAAATTGATGTAGTATGTCATTCACCTATTTATTTTGGTTTCCATTAAGATTTCACTTAGTCTAGTACAAATCAACCTACATCTTTGAAATCATAGGTATAAAGAAATCAGGTAAATTCCTTGATCCCATTTTCTTTTTAGTCTTCCTTTATTTCAAATAGTATATAAAATAGCTTTGTGATAAAATAAATACTTTTAGTTCAAAAGATTACATTAACTAGGGAATCACATTTGATCTTCAATAGTTCTCAAACTCCAACAGTCAGCTGACTGTGTATCATTTAGGCAGCTAGTTAAAAGTAAAACATCCAATTGCCCGTGGTTCACATTTGCAATCCTATTTGGGAGGGAGAGATTGGAATAATGACATTTTAATCCAGCATAAGCACGAAGCAAGACACCTCTCAACCAATAGCTGGGTGTCTTAGTATAATACTGTTACTCTACCTGCACAGGAAGCTAGGATTGGGTGCATCATGATTTCAGGAGAACTTGGACAAAAGAGTCTTAGAGATTCCAAGTCAGTGAAAAAAGTTGGGTATGGTGACATATGCCTGTCATCTCAGCTATACCAGCAAGTCCAAAGAAGTACACCTGGTCAGGAAGGGATACCCTATCTCAAAATTAATGGGTGAAACATTAGGGCTGAAAATGTAGTTTAGTGGAACCTGCCCAGTAAACACAAGGTTCTGAGTTCTAAACACAGTATTGCCAAGGTAAAATATATCCCAAAGTGTATTCAGATGATATTAAAATTAAATAGTCATTAAATAAATATTGAGAAAGTAGCCACTTTTGTGTATACAGGTCTTTATCCTTGAAGATTTCATTTCACAGAATTTTTAGAATTGCATGAGTTATAATATGAAAGGATTTCAATGAAGTATATAGTATAAGCTCCTGGTTTACAGGAAGAATGGATGAAGATCCTGCCTTAAACTCACAGAAACAAGGCAAAAGGCTGAAAGTAGAACATTCTGCTTCTTCTCTGTCTAGCTTCTCTGCTCTGAGAAAGCAAATGGTTATGTTCCTTCCCTGTGTCTAGGCAATACTCATAATTGCCGGTGTAGAAGTACAGACACAAACGTGATAAATATAGTTTATAATATACTCATTCATATCAATTCTATCTAAAGCCAAAAGAATGTTTTTCTAAGAATTTTAACTTAAATTACAAGTGAATCATAACTTTTTGTTGTTGTTTGAAAAGTCTCATAACTGCCTGGTACTTGTGGCTCATGTCTGCAATTCTGAAGCTGAGATATGAGAATCAAATATCAAAGCCACCCAGGGCAGAAAAGTCTATGAGAACCTAATCTCCAAGTAAATAACAAGAAGCAGGAATTGGTGCTGTGGTTCAAATGGCAGATCGCCAACCTTGAGCTAAAAAATGAAAAAGCTAAGGTAGAATGTGAGGCCCTGAGTTTAAGCCTCAGTAAGAGCACAAACAAGGAAATAAAACAAAAACAGCTCTTACGTGGGTATTTCTCTGAGAGGGGGTTCAGTCTTCCACTGTGCCAGACGTCAGCCAACATACATACATAGAATAGCATTTGACTTCTCCTATGTCTTTTCCTATACCCATCCCCCCACCCTGCCATGCTTCAAAACTTCCAGTGAGCAGGAAGCAAAAGTACTTAAAAGTCAGTCAGGCTTTTTAAAGAAACAGTTCAGCTCTTTTTTCCCCTTTCTTGTTTAATCCGTTCCTGTGCCTTCTATACTAAAACTAAATCTTCTAAACTAAATATTCTAAAATGAAATTCTTGAAAAAAATAATACATCAAAGCCTTTTTCAACCACATCTACCACAGAATCCCTTTAAAACAAAGCTCATTGTTTCTAAGAACACTCCTGGGGAAAGGGGAAAAGGGATTATCAAAAAACAGGCCAGAGTAAAAATGCATCCTTCCCCAAATCAATTACAATAATGATAGTCTTAAACTGAATTCTTACACATAAAGTCCTGGGAACGGGATAGGATTTTACAAGTTTAGTAAACCGATATTCTGGAGCATTACCCAAATAGCCCAGCATCACACAGGTAAGAAGAGGCAGAGGTGTCCCCTAATGAAAGTCTACATGATGAAAAGACTATTATCTCCCACAAGACCTGCTCCGTGCAGGTTACAGTTGCAAAACAGGATATTTAAATTTGCCTAATGTACCTTTCTTTCATTTACTTGTTTTGTAAAATTAGGAACACAGAATAGCATAATCAGGAAAGAACTTCTCAGTCCATTGTTTTGTGCATTTGATTTCTTCCTTCCTCAAAGGGATTGTTTTGAATTAGGTGTTTCTGTTTCTCAAAAGTAAATGTTGTTAGAAATAAATTGGGTTAGTCTCTAGAAAGAGAAAAAAGGCAAAAAAAAAAAAAAAGATTCAGAGAGAAAAGAAAAGGAAATGTAACAAGTTAATCATCTTGTAATTTGATTTTACCTACAAGGGTTTTTGACAGCTGGGGATGACTGTGGTCCTACGTTCTGTGGGAAATCTGAGGCTGACTGACTTGATTGAATTGAAGTGTTGCCGAAAACATGTGTAGATGGTTATTAAGTTAAACTAAGCAAGAGTACATTTCCTAAGGTTTTTTAAGAGAATTATTTTTGTCACTATGGGGGCCTCTGTCTAAGCTCCTTCAGATAGTGTAACAATTAGGCCACACCTTCAGCTCAGCTTTTAGCTACTGTTTTGTCAATCAATGTCTAGCAGACATTTGGCCTTTAGCTATCATCTTCTGGATATTAGCCACTTGAGTAGCTAGTGATAGCAGTGTAGACCACTGACACCCACACTTCTTTGTTTTTTGTTTTTTGTCAGTCATGGGGCCTGAACTCTGGGCCTAACCGCTGTCCCTCAGCTCTTCAACTCAAGGCTAGCACTCTACCACTTAAGCCACAGTGCCACTTCTGGCTTTTTCTGGTTATGTGGTGCTGAGGAATCGAATCCAGGGCCTCATGCATGCAAGGCAAGTGCTCTACCACTGAGCCACCTTCCCAGTCCACTTCTTAATTTTATAACATGAATCTTGCCTGAAAATGGACTTTTTGTCCTGCCTCCCCACTACCCCAACCCATTCCAGCCACAGAATGAGGAGAAAGATTCTTAAAAGTTTTGCTGGTTAAAGGGGTTTAGCCACACATCATGGCTCAAAGAGTCAAGGAGTATAATTCCTGCCATTCCTCAATGTCTTCTCTGCCTCAGGGTCAGAGGGCCACAGATGTTCCATACCTTTGATCCAAATTCTCTGGTCCCAGCTGTCTTATCAGCATGGTCATTTGAACTGTCACATCACTGTGGTCAGTCTCTGTCTCTGCTAAGGACCTTGAAGTCCTCTCACCACCAGAGGCAGCTTATTTTGTGATACTCATCTAAATACTGAAGGTGTGGCCTAATTGTCAAAAAATGGTTAGCTTGTACTAATTTCTACCTATCATTTTGACTTTTCCTTAGCCACATAATCACAAATTTGTAGTAATGATCCTATGATCCTATCCTATGATCCTATTCTCACACCTTCCAATTTAGGTTGTTGTAGTTTTTTTTCATGTAGTTTTATAGCTTGTTTAATTTGTATATTTTGTTTGGTTTGCTTTTTTTATTATTTTATCATTGTGGTGGTTACTTTTGCATCTGTTGATGTTCCATTTGATTGTTATGTTTGGAAACGAGCATGTAGCTCAGGTGTCTCAAAATTTCCAAGCTGTAACCTTTCTTAAGACACCTTTCTTAAGACCAACTCTATAGCAAACCTAAAGTATTTATGTAAAACTAGAATCTTAATATGGCAAAAGTGTAAGACAACTTTGTATGAGTAACAGGTTGTCTCTGGAAGCTGTGGCATGTTATACTCAAAGCATATAAGCTTATCTCATCTAGCACTGTCAGTTCATGATTGACAGAAGCTCAAATGTTACCTGTGAATGCACTTCATCCTTTGCCTTGTTTCCTTCCAAAGGCTAGTCTCCACAACAGGAAGCAGTAAGTTAGAATTTCTCTCCCCATCTACAACATGGCACTCCTCTCTCAAACCACACCAACCATTAAGACACACGTGCCACAAAAGCACTGGTGAAATACATTACCAGAATCAATCCAAATACATGCAGTTCCAAAAAGAGAAGCAAAGAATAAGAAGACACTTACCAGTTCAATAACTGAAAAGGGATCTAAGGGACTTCATTGGGATTTCTCTTCCTATGGAGCCTGAAGCAATTTTTTGTGCATCTTAAAGTAACGGAGGTACAACTTTAAATAAAGAAAGATGAAGGTGTTTCAGGAAGGATTTCAGGTGTGTGGGTCTTAAATACCTCACATCATGTGATCAGGTAAACCTGTGAGGCAGATTCCCAGTCATACCGCTCCATGGATGCCAAGAATTAGCTCACAAATTCCTTACCTAGTTTTTTTTAAGGGAACGAAATAAAGCTTCTAGGTCAGTTCTGTTTATTTTTCCTTCTTTATTTCATAAAAAGAAGAAATAAAGTATTTAGCGAAGGTGTATGATGGCTCTCCCATTTCTCACTATTATAGCTCACAGCTTAGGCAAAAGGAAAGTATGATTTGTAACTGGAGGAGTTTCTCAGCAAAAGGACTGAAGAAAAATGTATCTACCTGTCAGAAAAACTAGACACAGGCTATTACATTCAGATTCCTAGGAAGTGGAGAGGCCAAATGGGTAAAAGTCTCTGGAGGTAGGAGTGAAGGTAAGGGAAATACGTAAGGATGTTTACAGTATATGAAGAAAACCAGAATTGGGAAACAGAAAGTCAGGCCCAAAGATAAGGAGGAAAAAAAGCCCATCATTCTTAGGATTCAATCGTTTTCTCTGAAACCTGTTTCCAACCCTGGGGCCATTTTCTTTTTAAGTCACAGGTAGGTCATGATTACCTGCCCTTCATAAATTCTTTGTGCTGTTATGAGACTCAAATGACATGGTTGCAGCAAAGTACTGTGAACATTGTAACCACAGTGCTAGTACATTATTACTGTTATTTCCTGGCTCCAAAGTCTTGCTCAATAAGAAAACAAAACAAACTACAACCTGAAGTACTTAGCTCTTTTTGTAGATTTTTTTACATTTATTTTTCAAACTAAGATCCAAAGGACAGTAATAATCTCAGTTATGGGAAATTGAATAAAAAATTCTAATTGTCCAATATTAATAGAATAGCATGTAGAATAGTAGACCAATGATAGATATATAGACTTTATGTAGCCTGTGAAAGACTTATGACACATGTACCCATCAATTTGTTCTATACATGAGCTATTAATTTTTTTTTGGGTCCGGTTGTGGGGCCTGAACTCTGGGCCTGGGCGCTGTCCCTCAGCTCTTCAACTCAAGGCTAGCACTCTACCACTTGAGCCACAGCGCCACTTCCAGCTTTTTTTCTGCTTATGTGGTGCTGAGGAATCAAACCCAGGGCCTCAGGCATGCAAGGCAAGTGCTCTACCACTGGCCACCTTCCCAGTCCCTATACATGAGCTATCAATAAAACATCTTAAATGTTATGGTTCACCATTGTATAATTATGACATACTAAGGGTTCCATATATTTAAAGCAAAGAGTAACTATGTTTATATTAATAGATTGAGGAAATACAGATTCAATAAGGTAATAAAGTCAAGCAAATGTCTCCCAAAGAAATC
The DNA here is from genome assembly GCF_024711535.1 of Dipodomys merriami. Classification (NCBI taxonomy): domain Eukaryota; kingdom Metazoa; phylum Chordata; class Mammalia; order Rodentia; family Heteromyidae; genus Dipodomys; species Dipodomys merriami. The sequence continues at coordinate 22,289,705 of NW_027202270.1, read as the reverse complement.
TACATCTATGAAACTTTGACAAGGCCTTAATCAGAATTTAATGAAACCTAACCCACTGAATTGCTTATAGGAAAGAATTTAAAACAAAATATAATTAAATCTGTGTGTCTATGCTATCCCTTTGGATAAAACTTCAGACTCCTTTAAAGATAAGAATGCAGTACACACACCCTTGGTGTTACCCACAGTTTATTAGAGGTGTTGATGGTAACCTTCATGGAATATCAACCTAATAATATCTTCTCCATCATTCATCCAAAGTGCTGTCAGCTGAATTTATACTTGTTATAAAAATAGCTTCATTGATGAAGTTTTTGTCTTCTTGTGCTTGACAGTTGAAGATTTACCCAACTAATCAGAAATAATGTGATTTATGTGGAACAATGCAGGATTACCTATGTCACAGAATAGATTAAGTATTGGTGGTTCATCTCTCCCCATTTAAGTCATTATTTAATATATCTCTAGACTTAAAATCTCATATGTATGTGTATACATATACAGAAAAACATACATTATATCTATATTCCTATGCATGTGTACACATATGTATCTCTATACACATAGATATATGCAATAGTTACAATGTTGGTAGGACAGGAAATGAAGAGTGAACTGACTTAAAATCAGACAATTGGCTTGGTGTCTATACATTTGACTTTGGATTCCCCCAATCTGAATACCTTTTTTGAATATAAATCACAGGTATACAGAAAATCTCTTAGAAAATGTCATAGAGCATAACCCAGGAAAACACAGAAAAGGCACTTAGCAAATTATCACCACATGTTGAAACCTCATCAAGCAACTTGCCTTTATTTTACAATGTAGGCCTCTTCAATAACCTGAACAACATTATGTTAAAAGCATCATCTTTGTGTTTATTAAACATCCAGGATATCTACAATTTAGTTATGTCAACAGATATTTTAATCCACATGCATTTTAGAATACTTTTCACATTCAATATGTGCCTGGTAAGCATCAGGGAAGAGTTTAGTTAATGAAAATAAGTCTGTTGTAAAAGATTTCCTTGTAATTATTTCACTGCCATTTTCCTAGCCACATGCTCATACAGTTTTTCAAATTAATATGCTGAGATTACCAAGCCAGAAATCAGGGGAGTGGAATTTTATGAGAAACTCAATTACTAAAGAAAATGATCACTCAAGCATTTGAAGAATTGGACTACATATAATTTTGAATACTAGCATTATTGATATTATAGAAACATTCAGTACAAACACTTGGGTGTGTTACATGAAAGCAGTGTTTCACTTTATAGATATATTACAGATACATGGTAAACTGAGCAAACTACTTGCTGATATCTCTGTTAAATGCTATTTTGCTCAGCTGAGAAAATAAAATACCAATCTTGAAATCAGTACGTAGAAAATAGAGCTGATTGCTTGATTGAATAAAAATTGGATTGCTAACTCAGATTGAAAATAAACAATTCTAATGTGTGAAATACTTGAGATAAAGTAATCTTCAGAGACTAGAAATACTTATCCAATGAAAGAAAATTTAAAAATTGCTTTGGCATACTTTCATATCAGAAAATGGCTTAAATCCTTCCATCATTGCATTTTAATTATTCCATCATGAAAAAGCCCTCTTTTGGCTAATTGATTATGAAGATCTACATGCCATGCTTTTACTTATTTAATATTTTTTAATCAGACTTTTATTTTCTCCTAGCCATCATTCTGAGCCCAATTGCTTTTGAGGATAATGATTTTTGTAGCTCTGGTTTTAATCTAAGAATAAAAGCAAAATCTTATTTTAAGTCTCTAATATTTTAATATCTTAAAGTTGCTACATCTTTTTTAAACAAAAGAACACTATAAAGAAGGAATAATGAAGGGATAGGTTGAGCTTTTGCTCTTATTGCCAATACTCTGCTCGCTATTGAGACAAGCAGTAAAAACAAAAAAAAATCCTTCATTCACTCTCCAACATTAATTCCTATAAAACCAGAAGTCATCAGCTGTGTGTACCTTGGAAGTTACTTGCCCTCTCTCTCAGTGAAACAATCCATGGTAATAATGACAGTATAATGATAGTGATATAGGCAGTACTAGCTAGTATCAGCAAAATGTTAGGAGCACTGTGGTAGTATTAAAATGCAACAAGAGATTTTTGTGAAAATTCTGAGTTCCATCTTTTAGAGCTTCATCTATCTTTTAGAGCTATGTAGCATCTTAAAAATATTTAGATGATTTGCTCCATTTCCCTGGGAGGTGGGGGAGAAAATGAATACATACACAGATGTTAAACTCTTGGAGAGAATCTCTCTCTGATACTTCACAATGAGTACAAAAGAATCTCCTTAATTATTGAAGAATTCATGGTTGTACAGGCCATGGGTATCCATGGGGTTATTCAACACTTCATGGTTTCATCTGCACCACAATATAGTGATATGTTCAATACCTATCCACCCAACAAGAGTCTTCAGAATAACCTAATCCAATAGGCCTGGGGCATTCCTTCTTGACCTGGTAAATTGTGACTTTTGTTCTCTACTACCTGATGAGAGAATGAAACCATGATTCCATAGCTGCTTTTGGCGGCTTCTCAGGACCACAAGGATAGCCCAAGCCAAGATAAAGCCAAAACTGAGAATGGCAGAATACATTCTTAAGCTTATGAAAAAACAAGCTGTAGCACTCTGCCCCTCCTGTTATATGCAACAATACATTTCCTTTATCCATCTTTGAAGCCTCCATGCAGATCTCCATTTGTTTGGTGCTGCTCTCACAAAAGGACTGAAGCAGAGCTCATCTGTCAGACCTTCCGGTTGTAAACAATGAATGTAGAGATGTGCTTTTGAACTCCATCATTCTGTTTAATGTTGGAAGGGTAATAAACCCACGAACAGTCCAAGGGCAGAAGGGTGCTATTTTAATTATTTCCTTGACTCGTTGTATTATTATAGTCACAGAGCAGTGCTTGCCACATAACAGGAATTCTACTGATGTTTTTGTGAATTATGAACCATCGTAACATGTGGGCGGTTTTAACATTTTGAAAAGATGACTTGCTTGTGTATTTTCCAAATCTTATGATTATAATTTTGGTACTCTACTTCTTTATTATGAGAATATTAGGATAAAATTATCTCTAGGAGTACAAACAGCACAAAATGTTCATGTCAGATAATCTGTAGTAACATTTTTCATTTGAGGATGTAAAGATTGTTCATTCCATCTTTCAAACTTTTTGAAAGATGATCATTAACAATTAGAGGAAATGTTCAATTTCTAAAATTTAGTGCATCTCATGATAAACCTTTCCTCCCTCACTCTTTCCTTCCTTCTTTTTCCCTTTCTTCCTTCATTTTCTTTCTTCTCTTTTTCTTCCTTTCCTTTCTTTTCTTTTGTCCCTTTCATTCTTTCTTGCTTGCTTGCTTGCTTTCACCAGAAAAGATTCACATCTCAGGATCATTTAGCTTAATGCACTAATTTGAAGTGACCACTTCTACATAACTATTATTTAAGGCAGGGTGTGATATATGACAAGCACCCTAAAAGAAAATCTTGGAGCCCTACTTTAAAATACACATGCACTACCTAGATTCACATGGTTTTGAGGTAACTGAAAAGTAATGAAAAAATATTGCCTGTGTTTCCCCTGTTAGAAATCTTATTTCTCTGTGGAAATCTACATGTGAATCATCTTAATGTATTTTCTCCAATTTAATGCCTTATGGCCCTCGTACTGTAGTGATTCTTGATAGAGGGATGAATCTAAAGGTAGTCTCTAAAAGTGATCCATAGATTGGAAATCTGAAGTGTTCTCATTGGCACTAGATTTAAATTTCAACACTCAATTATTTGCTTGCTATCTCTACAGTGAATGAATCATTTCTCTGACAAAGGCGGGGGGATGGAGGGGGGAGGCAGGCAGAAATCTCATTTATAAGGATACAACTGAGGGAACTGAGAAATGTAATAAAAAGATGGATTAAATCTTTCAAAAAAATCACTTAATTGATTGCTTTACAATTACAACAGTAACACTTTACCTCTAAAGTATGGCAATCCCTGGCTTTGTTTTTCTTTTCTACTTAATTAGAACAAAATAAAATATAAATGTATTCATAGTTAGCTAGAACTATGGGGGAAATTACAAAGGAAGTTGTTGGCAATAAAGTACCAGCTGCTACTTTGTAGCTAAGTTCACCAGAGAATTTAGCAGAAAATATGGTTTTCTAATTTATCATGCCTGTGTATTGCGAGCTGCTTATAAAAAGATGTAAGCAAAAACCTTACCAAAACCTGCTTATAATGCAGCATGGGAAAAAGGTATGAAATGAAATACCATGACTAACCAAAGCACACACAATTGGGAATGAAATAGATATTGGCAAGCATATATAAGAAACATTTTTCCATGCTATTTTCTACATAATACTATTTGTGTCTTAGTGTGATAGCAAACAAACTAAATCTCTTACTAAGACACGCCAGGTAAAGAGTTCTGCCTGCCCATCTTACAAATGGTGATAAAACTGCAAAGCACTAGAAGTCAGCACAGCCAGGGTTAATATCTTGCTGTGTTATAACCATCATAGAAAAATGCAGGGACTCTAAACTCCACATCAGATGTTCTTAGGGGCCAACATACTGATTTTTGTACATTTTAGAACAGATACTGGTGAAGAAACAAGTCTGTAAAATATACCAGGCCAAAAGCAAAAGTATACCAGGTAAAAGTCTCCAATGTGTGATTGTTATTTAGCATGTCTAAAAAATCACTACTCTCTCTGGAAAATCATTTGAATAATAATGTCTTTTAATTAATTAATTAATAATCCCCAAAACTTTGTCTCAAGCATATCCAAGGAGTCTTATAAACTAATGTTTATAAAATGGACTTACTGTATATGGCAATTTAAATAAATGCCCTTTTTTGTTCTTTTCTTCCTGGCCACAAGTTTGGTGAACTACTTACAAAGATACAATGGTTGAATTCTTTAACTTCTAAAATAAAAACTCCATTTCAATATATTGTATTTCAAAACTCTTCAAGTTATTCTTGCATCACACAAAGGAGGCAGAATGTCTGATACCACAGTGACTGGATATTTTGGAGGCTCTCCAGAATGTGGTTTTACATACCCAAAGACTCCCTCGGTCCCTAATCTAGAACCTACTATGCCAATCTGCTTTTGAACTTTCATCATGTCCTGCTATTTCAACGAATGACCTCTTGACATAGATGCATGTCTCACCCACTTGTTCAGCAGCTTTTATTAAGAAACTACCATTTTTAAGATTGGCATTCTAGATCTGCATGTGTCTATCTATATATGTGTGTGCTAAAATAGAATACCCTCTAACACACAAGCTTGGGAAGGAATTCATCGGCATTTAGATTCTTTTTTGTGTATGTGAAGGTTGTAGGATTTAAAATTTCAAGAGTAGCAATTGCTAGGCCACTGTCCTTCCTCTTAAGCCACTCTTTCATCCTTTATGTTCTGGGTGTTTTGTTTTAGATTAACTCTCTTTTTCCTTCAAGCTAGAAAAGATTATGTCTCCTATTTATACTTCCTTACAACACTGAAATGGCAGGTACATAACAACATGCCCAATCAGTGGTTGACCTGCAGATTCAGAAAATTTTTCTTCCCCTACCCACCCAGCCATGCTGTCCAGGAAACCCAGTTACATGATATTTGCTTCTCAAATAGCCAAGATTCCTGATTTAAACTCCATTCCCAAGAATGGATTTTTGAATTCATAAAGGAATGAAAGAATCTTAAATTCTATGACTCATACTAGACCCTAGTCCCACACTAAATAAAGCTATTCATTTAGCTTTTTATTGCCTTGGCATTTTCTGGTAGAAGGCAGAGACTAATAATTTGTCTACAGAAACTTGGTAACTCACTTATCAACACTAATACCACCTTCCTCATAGAGATTTTTGAGAAGTTTTTGAGTTCATAAAAGAAAAATACCCTACTCACTATATGGTAGACATTTACTAAGGTGTACTTATTGTTACAACAACAATAATACTGTTCTTAATCCTGTTCCAAGTATATCATGTTGCTTGATTTGACCTTTACAAAGCCTTACATTTTCTGGATGAGTAAACAGTCAGAAAAGTTAAAAGTTAAATAATTTGCTCAATTATATGCAGCTAACTATTGGAAAAAGGATTTGACCCAAAGCAATCTATGGTCCCTCCTTGCTTTCAAATGTGAAGCTGTAGACTCCCAGAATGTGCACACTCCTAGAGGTACACATATAAATATACACATCTATATACATATATATTCATATTCATATATATTCAACATATTCATATATTTATATTCAAATCATAAGAGAAATTAAATGCTAATCATGTTTCTGGTTCTATAATATTTTTGTATATACATATATGTACATATATATTATATTATATACATATAATATATATATTTACATATAAGTATATGTTTATAGAAATATATACATACAAGAATACAACATACACATATAAATATATATGAGTATATATATGTATGTATGCATATATGTATATATATATATATATACACACACACAAACTAAGTAGTGTTCCACTTTGGAAATAGAGTATGTTGAATAGGACTTGGACAAGTGGTGATGGAAAGGTTTACACTTAGGCTTGCATGTGGTACCTGTCTCACCTTTCATCCTGATCTGAATAAAATCCCCAATGAGTAGAAAATGTGTGGGAAAACATGTCTTTATTACTAGTCATTTAGAGTACCTTTGGTCCTATGACATATATACTTAATAACTAATGATCTATGCTCAGGGTATATGTTTGGTTTCTTTAAAATAAGGCAAGATTCTTCATATGGAAAAACCTGTGTATATTTGTTTGATTTTGCTAAAATTCTAGGGGTTTTTTTCTACTCTAACCAATGAAACAAATGTTTGAAATATTGATATAACTATCAACGGGATATAACTATCAACTGGTCCAACACTTGATAGCTATCAACTTGTTAAGACAATATTGTATTAATTACAATCATAGAACTATTTAATGTATGGATTAAACCTAGAGTTTCTCAATATTGATAATGTTCGGTTGGGGAATTCTTGAAACCAAGATTGCATACACACAAACATTAACAGAATGTCATAACTAATTTTAAATTAGAAAGCATCTTAGACAAACCCTACTGATATTCCTTCATAAGTAGGCAACTTGAAAAAAAATAACATATTTCAATTTAGAGTATTTTCCTGTTGCATATTATGGCAAAAGCCAAGCTTATGGAACTCTTATCAGTGTGAGTCACAAGCTTAACTCTCTCAGAGATATAAAAAATCTTCCACTAAAGTACATAATATAATCCAGTAGGTAAGTTCAGTTATTTCTATATGCTGCTAGGGAACAATTTCAGAAAATATATTCTATTATGTATCCTGTTTTTTTTATATCACTTTTGTATAAATTAGTTTAATATTAAATTACCTAGGGATATTCCTAGACAAAATAAGGAATAAATAATAGTTTGTTTCTTCTGAGAGGTCTATTTAAATTTGCCAAAAACCATACTCCTGTAAGCCCAAGGGCAGCTTTCATTATTTCAATCCAACTATGGAGAGTTACACATTTATTTTCTTTGTTCTATTTTGTATAATGTAATTAGTTTCCATAATGCTTTATTATTTTATCATTCTTAAACTATTTCCAAGATTTCTTTTTTTTTGTTTTTCTCTTTTATTTATTTTTAGTTTTACTGAATTTGTTCCATTTCTCTTCTTTTTTTAGTTATCGTAAAGGTAATGTACAGAGGAGTTACATAAGTAACTGTCACCTCCTCCCTCATTTTCTCTTGCTTTCCCTCTTCCCCCCACTCCCTCCATATCCCCAAGATTTAAAGCTCATTTCTAATCTAGTGCCCAATAAGTATTGATACTGCATTGCTTCATCCTTTGTCCCACCTTTTCTGTGATTCCCCTTCCCTTCCTCAAATCAGATAAACTTATATACAAGACAAAGGGTACCAAAATCAAACACAGACTACAGGAAATAAACCAAAGGAAAAAAATGAAAGAAAAGGAAAGGACATAACTGCAAACAGTACACTAAAAAATTCTTGTTGCCATATCTTGGAGTTTATCTTGATTAGCATTTTATATAGTCATATTTACATAGCTATTGGGCTTTTGTGATCCTCTATTAGCACTATCCTAGGTGTATTTCCAAGATTTCTAACATTTATGACCTATACAAAAAAAAGTATGTTCACTTTTCCCTGGATTCTTTCCTAAATTCCCAAAACTGGTGGTTGTGTTTTAGATGTGACATGTAGGTAATTAATTTCAAGTTAAAAATATTCTACAAAAATATAATCTTGGTTCTTTTGTGTTACAAACAGGCAATTAAAACAATTGCCAAATACAATTGGAAACTATATAAGAACTAGTGAAAATAGTGAATAGTGACATGTTTTCCTTCTCAAAAAGTCTGCAAAGAAAGAAGTAGCATATTTAGGTTAAAATAATACTTTTAGGCTGGGATTCTAATAATCTGATGTAGAACCACATTTTGACAATAGCTTTTTTTTTTTTTTTTTGTCTGTCGTGGGGCCTGAACTCTGGGCTTGGGTGCTGTTCCTGTGCTCTTCAGCTCAAGGCAAGCGCTCTACCACTTGAGCCACAGCGCCACTTCCGGTTTTCTAGTGGTTTATTGGACATAAGAGTCTCATGGACTTTCCTGCCCGGGCTGGCTTCGAACCCTTATCCTCAGATCTCAGCCTCCTGAGTAGCCAGCCCGGCTATAATAGCTTTTTTGAATATAGAAATGTCAAGGAGCCAGGCGCCGGTGGCTCACACCTGTAATACTAGCTACTCAGGAGGCTGATATCTGAAGATCGCAGTTCAAAGCCAGCCAGAGCTCTGTGGCTCTGTGGCTCAACTGGCAGAGCCCGATCCTGAATTGCTGAGGAGCTCAGGGATCGAACCCAGGCCCAGAGTTCAAGCCCCATGACAGACGGGGGGGGGGGGGGGGGGGGGAGCCAAGGGGGGGGGGAAGCCAAGGATCCTTATAGAAGAGTTTTTCTAGGTAGCTGAGAAATACCAACATACACTTAGACACATGCCCTTGAGTTCAATACATTTGTATAAAGTATCAGAATTCACTTATTCATTAGTCTTTGGAAGCATGCTTGACAACCTTGGTTCTAGTTACTGGGTTTTTTGTTGTTTATTTTTATTAATAAGTTTTATTGTTTATTGTGAAAATACGGTACAGAGGGGTTACAATTACATGAGCAAGGTAATGAGTACATCCCAGAAATGAACCCAAAGACCTATAGCCATCTAAACTTTGATAAGGGAGCTAAAAAAAAAAATAGAATGGAAGAAAGACAGCCTCTTCAGTAAATGGTGCTGGCAAAATTGGTTAACTACTTGTAGAAAACTAAAGCTAGATCTTTATATATCACCCTGCACCAGAATCAACTCCAAATGGATCAAAGACCTCGAAGTCAAAGCAGACACTCTGAAAACATTACAGGACGGAATAGGAGAAACCCTAGGTCTCCTTGGCACAGGCTGAAATTTTCTTAATAGAGACCCAGAAACACAACAAATCTAGTTACTGGTTTTTAAGAGTCCTAATCAACCATATCATTTTTCATTTAACCTGAAATTTCCAAGTCTCTTCCCTTACCTCTTATAACTTGCTTTCACTATTAAATTCCTGCTTATCCTTCAATATCTACATAGATAGATAAGAAAATCCAAATACCATCATTCATAATCAAGCAAGTAAGCAGTTCCTGAATATAATATTTGATCAATATTTATATTCAGATCAGTTCTTGAGAAATAATTTCCTAAAGAATATACTATTCGAATTTACATTATTTTTTACCAGTTGTTACCATTCCATCTCTGAATTGTGAATGAGGGCTATTCGGTTAAATATATAATTGAAATACTATCCACAGTAATAGCTGTCACATAGTTTTGTCACATTTTAAGGAATCAATAGTTATCAAAGGGATAGAAAGCTATGACTATATTATATTATATTTATATTAAAAACTGTGAAAGATATTTGAAGATACTCAAAAAAGCAGAATTGCGGGGATAGATGACTCCCATCCTGACAGCCCACCTTTTATTAACCTGATCATTCAGTCCAAAACATTTAGGAACTGTTTCTCAGTGGTGTTTTATGAAAAGGAAGTTCCATCTTGTGTCACCCCAGGTGGAGCTTAATCAATCAATTAATTTGATTAATCTAATATGCTTTGAGTCTACCTCTTTAAGATCCAATGCTCAACACACAATCCATTCTAAATAACTCAACTAACATTTATTAAACTCAAAAAGTACTATAATACATAGAGTTTCCCACACTTTCTGCTCTGCAGGATCCCTTTAAAGCCAGCATTGATGGAACGGGGAAACAACTAGTGGCTGTGAAATGTTGATCTACATTGCTAAAGTATTGGACAGAATTCTAATAAAATATATGTAGGCTTATATTAAAGCAATGATTCACCATGTTTTGATTTTTTTAATTATGTTTTTGAGTTATCTGTGACTTCCATCTATATAACTGAGAATCTTTCTAATGTGTAATGTTTAAATAATCTTTCTTTTGGCCTTCTTTATGAAGTCATTATCATAGATTTAAACCAAATAAAAACATGATGAGCTACCCCTCTTTAGATATGTGAAAATAAATTACCTATTTTTAAAAAGAATTGCCTTTTCTCTCAGCATCTGAATCATATTTGTTTTCTTTTAGAAACAAAAGTTTGCAAATGACATTCTAAATGATCATAGACAGAAAAGGTATTCTCAAGCAATATTCTTTGTAGGCCTTTGAGGACATCATACAATTTTGTTTACTATAAAGTCATTTATGTTATAGAAGAGAATTTGATTTTTACTATGATTTTCCAAAATCATAGATGAAAGTTTCATTTTATATCAGGACACCACACTGCTCTGAACTCCTTGAATTAGCCGTAATATTGTGTGTGTGTGTGTGTGTGTGTGTGTGTGTGTGTGTGTGTGTGTGTGTATGTGTGTGTGTCTGTGTGTGTGTGTGTGTGTGTGTGTGTGTGTGTGTGTGTGTGTGTGTGTTGTCGCTAGGGCTTGAAGTTAGGACCTAAGTTCTGTTCCATAGCTTTTTCACTCCAGACTGGCACCCTACCACTTGATCCAGAGCTCCACTTCTCACTTTTTGGTGGTTAATTAGAGATAATAGACTCACAGAGTTTGCTGCCTGAAAAGGCTTGAAACCTCAGTCCTCTGATTTCAGCCTCCTGTGTATCAAGGATTACAAGCATGAGCCATCGGTGTCTGGAATATTCTACTCTTCCCATCGTTTACTAAGGAAAACTTTGATACAGTAAGACTTGCCAAACTAATAAGTACTGTTATTGAACTAATATAACATTTCTATTATATTCAGGACATGATGAACACATTTGTATAATCTGACACAAGAATGATTAAAATTACCCAGGATGAATGAAAAGTCCCTATTTAAAAACAAAAACAAAAACAAAAGTCTAAGTCTTACAAACTGATGTACTTACTTGCAATTTATCTGCAACTAAATTTTCTACCTTCATAAATTTTAGTTAATATCTGTTTCTTTCCTTCCTGCTGCAATGAGTCTTATACTTTAGAGTGAATAGGAACCATCAGGGAACTTAGGAAGCATGCTAACTCTATGTCTACCCTAAAGAACTATCATTCTGTGGATCTGAAATGAGGCCTTATAATTCACTTTTTAGCAAATAATTCTGCATTTGTAGTGCAATCAGATTGAAAACCACTGCTCAAATAGCAACTAAGACCAGAGGAAAAAGTTCTAACCAATCCACCCTCTTTATCTAGAGCCTGATGAGATTCAGTAGCTATGTAACTGAATTTCAAAGCTTCTAATTGGAAATCAACTCCTGATATAAAATTACTTTCTGTATTTGAGTCATTGTTTTGATAACCTGCCTTGGTTAGCCATTCCTTGGGGGGCACTTTAAATCATAAATCTTATCTATGGTCAACTGTCTCTCTTTCAAATCAAACACTTTGGTTACGTAATCAGGAGCACAATAAATAATTCTATCAGTATAACACATAAATGGGAACTATCCATGGTACACTACGTCATCTTGGTCTCAGGTTAGAGTCTTTATACTTCAGACTGCTGGCAGATTACTATCTATCTTTGCATTCTGCATCCTAGTACCATTGTCAGATAGAGAACTAGAGTATGTCGAGTTACATCCTTAGGGGACAATCCTCTCCTTTACCACTTTTATAGCTATGATCTTCTGATACTGTTGTTTTCTAGGACACAGGATACTTTTAGTTCAGAGGAGAGTCTGAATGCTTACACCCTTTGTCAATTACTTTTACATAGTATCTGATGAAAACATCTTAGGGAGGAGGGATTTTTTTTACTCAATCCATCTAGGGAAGTAGGGTGTTTCAGAGCAAAGCAGTTCACATCACAGCAGTGAGGAAGCAGAGAAAAGGGAAACAGAGGAAAAAGTTAAGGCAAGTCCCCACCCCAAATGTCATACAACCAGCCATCTACTTCTACTAATTAAGCATTACCTCTATTTGTCAGCACCAGGTAACACTGCCATCATATTATGAATTTACAAGAATTATGCCTTGTGATCTAATTGTCTCCGAAAATGCCCTCATAGGCATACCCAGATATGTGGTTTACTAATTACCCCTATTTGTGTATTAACCAAGTACATAAACAATGGAGACATATCCTTAATATCTTCTTCTGGTGAAAAGTAATAGTTAAAACCTATGAAAAAATATCAAATGAATGTTTTTCATATTTTACCATCTTTTTCTTAATTCTTCCTTATATGAGAAAATTGATGTAATTCAGAGTAGAGAGAGAAGCACTAGGTACCCAGTGTTTTTCTAGAAAGTAAAATCAAGCCACTGTAGGCATTGCCCTCTTCTCTCCTTCAAGTGTTGATTTTCCATCCATTCATGAAAGGATACAGAGAAACAATCCTTTTCAATTTCAATAGTATTAAAGTTCATTTAAATGGATACTCCAAATATGCATATAGAGGTGTATGAACCCCCCATCCTTGGGGGTAATACAAAGTAGCATGAAATTACTAGTGCGAAGATCCATCCATTCTTGACTTTTTCATTCTCCTGCCTAACATTTTCAAATGTTTCTTTTAAAGTTTGGAAATACCATGTTCAAGAAATACTCCTAGTGTATTAGTTAATAGAAAGCCAAATGGAAGCATGAACTAAATAGAAAGTTTTTTAATGTAGTGTAGTATTAGTAAATCATATACTCCAAGCTAACTTGACAGGTATGTGTTGTTTTTATAAATTAACTAGAACTGGTTTAACCTCAGGGTCAGGTTCAAGTGGTGGACATCAGCAACTTGGTGCAATTTTTTTCTCATTAATAAAGTCACACACTCTACCAATTCATTTGCAAAGTAATTGAGTACCTAGCAAGGTCAAAGAATTTCTCCTCTGTTTCTTCCTGAATAAATTCACTTTCTAAAATGCAGCTAAACTATGAGAAAGATTACCAACTTATTTTCATTTGAGGAGAGAAAATTCTTAACAACTCAGTGGATTTAATGACCATTACTGACCTATAAAAATCTGATTGATTTTTATTTTGATTGATGAAATACATTGTCACACTTTAATATAGAAATGCACATTCTATCATTCTTGGGGGGGAGGATAGGGAAAGAAAATTATTAGTGCAAAAATGCTTATAATTCTCAGGGCTCAGTTATAATATGAATTTACTTTTCCAAATATACTAGGTATGAGGTCAGCCTAATAAGAAATTTTTAAAAATGGAGTGTTTACTGTCTTCATGGTACATTAACATTTTCTGGATATTGGTTCAAATTTATACTTTAATACTTTATAGTTGCAAGATATGTCAGTGCAGTGTTAAATCCAGTGATTCAAATCTATCTTTTTCTTGTTACATTTTCTATTAGTTACTACTAAAAATTTTTTTTCTTTTTCTTTTTTTCTTTTTTTTTTTTTGGCTTGAACTCTGGGCTTGGGCGCTGTCCTTGTGCTCTTCAGCTCAAGGTGAGCGCTCTACAGCTTGAGCCACAGCACAGCTTCTGGTTTTCCAGTGGATTATTGTAGATAAGAGTCTCACGGGCTTTCCTTGCCCTAGCTGGCTTTGAACTGCAATCCTCAGATCTCAGCCTCCTGAGTAGCTAGGATTACAGGCGTGAGCCACCGGGTGCCAACAATTTTTCTAGCTAAAGATTTATTTTGAAACGCTATACCAGTTGATATTCTAAGATTAAAATCTAATTCACAAGCATTTTTAAATACTATCTATATAATTTTGAATTTTTTTTACTTTATGGATACTTCAGATTGTATTACAGAAAACATGAAATACACATACATTGGTCAGAAGCTAGCCACAATTTCATCTCTGAGTTAGTTGATTTTGAAATGCAAGGAGACAGAAGGGTGCTATCTAGCAAGAAAATCTCTTGAAAAGGAGAGTTTATAAGCAGCTATAATTTTTGAGAAGAGTAATTATAGCATTATTATTAAATAGTCAAGATCTTGTTTTTGAGAAGATAACACATTGGCTAAATATATAATAGAAAATGAAAATTGGTTGATTGAAGAGTCCTGTGAAAGTTAAATCAATAAAATTTTAGCATCCTATTGTCCATATGAACAGAGAGCAGGAAAAGGTATAGTGAGGAAAGACGCAGGAGCAGGTAGATTAATGTTCCCCCATTTGACCTATATCTCTGGTGGAGTCTTAGTGGAAATATTTCCTCTTCATCTAATTTGAGGGCAGTCCCAATGTTGAATTTTCATTCCACCAAGCACCAACGCACTAAGAAGAACTCAAGAGTTTTTGGCCAGAGAAAAAGTAAAGTTATACAGGGCCTACTTTTAGAATAAGTGACAGCAATGATCAATGAATGAAAGGAATGTCTTGAAAGCACATTTTAATTGAAATCAGTTTATGATTCAGCATTGGTATTGTTTGTTTAAGGATGGTACAGAGCAAACTAAAGCTATCTAAATAATAATCCAGATGGAGAATTTGTCCCAGCATAAGAAGATAATACAGAACATAAGACAGAAACAATCACAAGTAAAATGGAGATAGTAGCAATTTCTCTCTCATTGGATTAGGTTTAAGATGATCATATGGAGAATGTGTTACATACCAAATTGTCATTATGCATTCTGAAAAAAATAGATGGCTCTGACATACAAGGCTCTGATTAGGGGAAAATGAGAGTCCATCTTTCCCCCAATACAAGCCACAAACTTATGAAGGATAGAAGAAAGGAAAGGTGATTGATTGGATGCCACAGTATAAGAGTGAGAGACAATTCTAAGGAAGTTCACCAGGCCAGTAGTTTAGTTCTCACCCAAAGAATGCATGAGCTGGCTACCCAGATCAAAGACAAAGTCAATTATGGAACTATATATGTTCAGTATTTTAGCACCCATTCTGCACCACGGATGGACACTTGACAGGGAAATTTTCATAGCTAAAAAACTGTGTGAGAACTAGTTTTGTGTTCACTTAAAATTATTGTAAAATTTCATTTTCTAAAATCTATAATGGATGCATTGTCCTCAGGATTCCATATATTTATTTTGTGTCATGTATATATATATATGTATATATGTATATGTATTTATATGTGTATGTATGTGCATTATATATATATATATATATACATATATTGCTGGTCCTGGGGCTTGAACTCAGAGCCTGGGCACTGTACCTGTGCCTTTTTGTGCCTAAGGCTAGCCCTCTACCACTTGAGCCACAGCACCACTTACAGCTTTTTTTTCTGAGTAGTTTATTGGAGATAAGAGTCTCACAATCTTTTCTGCACTAGCTGGCTTCAAACTGTGATCCTCAGATCTTAGCCTCCTAAGTAACTAGGAGCCACCAGCGCCAAGCTCAGAGGTAAATTAAAGAAAATCCTTACTCATTAGGAGTTCAATGGTCAGTAAATAGTTCATTTTAATTGGAAGTCCAAAGTCAGGTTTCTAGGTCTAATGAAGTTTTGAAAAACATTACTTTATTGATTTTTCTCTTTTGTGTATTCATATGTTTGTTAGGTTTTGATCAATAACATTCATTTAAATTTTTAATAAATGATCACATTTACTCTAGTGCTAATCTCTTGATTCATAAATTTAATACAAACCTTATAACATATATCTTGCAAATTTAATTGAAACATGATAAAGATCTTAGAAATATTGAATATCCTCACATTAATTTTTAAATGCACTATCTCTTGGTTTTCCATTTAAAGTAGAAATGTTCATATAAGTAATTACCAATTAATGTTATGTCAGAAATTATCAATTTCTAATTGCTCCAAACATTACTGCAACACGCAATATACTGCATTATTAGAAGGTCACTAAATTTCCTACCTCTTCATTGAGTTAAGAATAGATTATGTTGTAGCTTCTAAATAATTATTCTTTCCTGTTACAGAATACTAAAATTTTAAAATCACAATTTTAAACGAGATCCTTTGTCAGTATATAACATCTGATTCATGAATACAAAAGGCCCAGATTTTCACCTCTTCCATTTAGGTGTCTTTTTTATTCCTTACTAACTGAATTATTCCATTAATCTTTAACCAAGAATCTCTGCTCATTCTCTTCTTTTCAAGTAACTCTCAATCAACTGATCAACAACAACAAAAATAAAACCACAGCTCTTACCTGGAATCCTGTTCTGAATAAGTTTATAAATATAATTGTCATTTCATCAGTCAGGCAATAATGAACATGTTGAGTAAATTCATATAACTTTAGCATAACGTTCAACATTCCCTTGTTAGTTTCTCAAACCCAGATTGACACATGTTCTGCTACATGTGGCTTTGATTGGCAAATGATTTCAACCACATACTTCCAGTAAGAATATATCATTTTGAAGTAAAGTCAATACTGAGTGAGAAATAAAAAGTATCTGTTACTTCTTTATGCTTATCATTCTGTCATAGTCTAGACTCTGCCGGACTAGGAAATGAGTTTCTTATCTTTTCTTCCTCATTTTGATCTAAGAAATAGACTATGGTTTATTTGTTACAATAAGGAAGGTGTTCTAAACCCATATGTACTAGTTTATACAAATCTGAATGCCATGGATGGAATGGAAATGAATATTAGAACTCTAGTGACCATCTTTCAGACTGTTATAAGGACCTAGAGAAAGAAATTTCAGTCATAGTACTCGGAAAAATTCATCACATAAACAACCCATAACAGTAGTATTACACAGCTATTTATTATGTTTTAAATTAGGCAGAATTCTGATCTGATAAATACTAAGACCCTAACTTGATTCAGTGCATACTGACCACCCTCTGTTCTTTAAATTTACTTTCATGGATTATTTTTCCAGGATTATATTTTATGTTTACTTATATTTGCATCTACCAAATGTACATATTGTTTTCCATATCCTATTCATAAATTCTTAGGAACTCATTTCTTTTAATAAATGATGTATAAAGAGTAAAAGGATTGACATACTAAAGTATTTTCCATTTTTATATAGTTTCTTTATCTTAAAACCAAAGTGTGGAAGTCTTTTTCTTCCCCAGGGAATGAACAAAGAAAAAGAATCATCTTGAAACCAATTCACAGAACTTTCTGAGAATGGGAAAATTTTAGGAAAGAAATTGTGGCTCTATTTGTGCAGCATCTGATTTAATGATGTCACAACAGAAAACTTTATGTGAAAGTAGCTATTAATGAAATGCAAAGGAACTGATGTCTATGAACTTAAATGGGCCAAGTGGATGTGTAAGCCTCCACAGTAAGGATGTGTTGGGGCAGCATAGTTCGCTAGGGTCAAGAGAGCTGGCTGCCCTGTGTATATAGTATGCCGAACATCTGGAGCCTCAACCCATTAGATGCTAGTAGCATGTTGCTCCCATCTGTGAGCAGCCAAAAATGTCTCTAGATGTTGCCTAACATCCCCTGGGGGCATAATTGCTCCAGGTTGAGAATCACAGTATAAAAGTAATAGAAGACTATAAAACTCCATTGGGAATAGCAATAGCAACAACATAGGCAGATTTGATTACTCACTACACATGAAGTATTTCACTTAGTACTTTTGGAGATATTTCCACTTTCCAGGTTGAGTGTTGTGTATTTTTGTAAACATTTTATCATTTTTACAATAACTCCATTTTACATATACTACTATCATTTCATTTTCCAGAAGACAAAAGAAGTCTCAGAGTTAATTTATTTTTCCCCATCCCCTTTCTACAACTAGAAATTGTTGAAGTCAGATTTGTTCCTGATCTTTCTGACTCCAAAGCCAGAACTCTCAGGATCGGTGGCACCCTGCTACACTGCTGCTACTTGACTCTGAGACCAAGCAATCAGCATTAAATAAATTTTATGCAGCAGAGAAGTAGGACACTAAGTGTGATGTCTATTACCTAAACCACTGGTAGAAGAGGAAATAAACATTTTTTTATATTTTTGCCTTATGAAATCACCAGGATTCTTCCTGCTGAGGACTATTTTGTTTGCTGCTACTTTACCTCTTTGTAGCTCCTTTATGTTCAACTGTTTTTACTGTGTGAGTAGTATAGAAGTAGGAAACTTTTTTCTTGAGACCAGAACAAAGCAACAAAAAATATAGTTAAAAATTGTAATTATAGTTAACACAGACAGACCTGTAACATTAAGCCATTTTGAAATCTATGTATCATTTCTGAATTCTATATTCTCACTCCAAGTCACTTCCTCAATATTTACTGTTGCAAACTAAGTAACAGCGCAGTCCCTAACAAGGAATCCCTAATTGTTCCTTTGGGTTACCTTATTCTGCCCCTTTTCACATGCCTATCCAATCAGCAAGTACACAAAGGTAATGACAAAGCTGCTTTGCCTTGCAGTGAGGATTCTCACATTCCTGGATTCACAGGGATGATTTTGTGAGACTCACAATGATCATATTTGCATAGAGATGGCTTGCTCTCTCTACCTCTGAAAGGTAGAGAGACTTAAAGGATGGAAAAGAAGCTGAATGATTACATCATCTACACACAATGGGATAATTCTTGATTTTAAAATAAAAATTTCTTTAAAAAGAAAATTTGTGTCTATACTGGGACTTAAAGTCAGAGTTGGAGCACTGTCCCTAAGCTGTTTTGCTCAGAGCTGTTACTCTACCACTTGAGCCAAGTCTCCACTTCTGATTTTACTTGCTGGTTAAATTGAAGATAAGAGACTCCTGGATTTTTCTGCCCAACCAATCAAACTGTCATCATTAGATTTCATCCATTTCAGTAGCCTAGATTACAGATGTGAGCCACGATGCACCCAACTGGAATAAAATTTTTGTTACTTGAATGCAAGGTGACGTTCAACTACTTATAAAGATATAGCAAGAAAAATTATCCTCAAAGTAGGTGCAAACTTTTATATAACTGTGAAACAAAATAGAAGATATACAGAGCCAAAAGAAAATAAGGCTGGTACTGATTTTGCTTATGACAAAGTCCTCATATTTTGTGAAGAAAGAATATTCTCTAATTGAGCATACTGAAGAGTTCCTTTATTCATTCTTTCTGCTTATATTTTCAGGATTTACTTATGTTGCTCTATTGCACATACCTTACAGTATTGTGTATGCAACTATCATGATGATCAACACTGCTGTAATGGTAGTCCTCAGCACCATTTCACCACAAAGTACTCCATGAAGTACTTTCATATCTTTTGACAAAAACATGTGAAAAGCCATCTAATTTAAATCCAGGATAGCTCAGTCACAGGTTGTTAACGCTGTGTACCATATAGTGTGTTCTCTGTACCATATAGTGTTTTCCTTCTAGCTTTGGCAATGAATTAAAGCCATCAATTATTAAATAACTCAGATGAAATTTTTTAGGTAATATAGTCTACGATGCCTTCCTAAAAAACAAATAATTCCAAAGATATTAATAGCTGTTTGGGGTCAAGAATCACTACCATAGAAAATTGTACTTGTAGAACGTTCTCTTAACTAGGAGATTGCTCCACTATACATTTCATTTCCTTTAACATGCAGTACACACCGGAAATCTTCCAGGGTAAACCAATTTGCCCAAGCATAATCGAGTACATATGCATTTATATATTTATACTTGCTATGAAAAAAATGCAGAATTTATTATGACTATCTTCTGAAGATATTAATATGTTATAGAATATAGTTTTAAAAGTATTGCACTTGATGAAGGCAGCATTTTTTTCCAGGATAAAGTATAATAAGACTTTGCACCTCAAAGTGTTCCTTGGGAATTCACTTAAAACAAGCTCTTAAATAGGACAGACTATATCTTCAATAATCTGTGTGTGTGCCCATGCACACAAATGTATTTGTGTGTGTATACTGATATGCTAGGGTTTTCACTCAGGGTTTTGTGCTCTTACTTGGCTTTTCTGCTCAAGGCTGACACTCTACCAGTTGAGCCACAGTTCTACTTACAGTTTGGGTTTTTTTCCCCTAGAGTTAAGGATCTCATGGACTTTCCTGCCAGGGAGGCAGTAGGTGGAGGGTTTCAAACTAAGATCCACAGATCTCAGCCTCCTGAGGAACTAAAATCACAAGTGGGAGCCACCACTATCGCCTAATTCAAATAACCTTAACAATGTACTTATGTATTTTGTTCATAACTCACATTTTTCTAACATCAACTAAGAAAAACAAAACTCAGCCCAGATATATAGCTCTCTGATAATGTGACTTAATTTGGGCACAGTTTACAGGAACAGACAAGCTGGCTAGACTTTAGTCAATTTTCCATAAGATCTTTTTCTCTCAGATGATAAACATGTTTACTGTTAGTAGAGAGTATGAGATTTTAAAACATATTTCTGAATAAATAGCTGAAATGTATTTATAATATATAAACCATTAAATTTGACACTATAAATTAAAATCATCAAGAAAGTAGAGAAGCCTGGGGATCAGTGTCTAATGCCTGTAATTCTAGCAACTCAATAGACTGAGATCTGAGGGTTGCAGTTCTAAGCCAGCCTAGGCAGGAAAGTCCATGAGAATCTCATCTTCAATTAATCACCAAAGAGCTAGAAGTAGAGTTGTGGCTCAAGTGGTAGAGAGCCAACCTTGAATTAAAAAAATGCTAAAGGACATCAGGTCCTGAGTTCAAACTCCAGTACTAGTAAGAATGATTAAACAGCAATATTGATCATCAAAACTAATCACTAAGATGCCTCATTTTAAAATATATGTAACTTTACAATATAAATTCTTAATGTAACTATTTTGTCAGTTATAAAGTAACACACTACCAAATGTAGGCTAAAAATAACATTCAGTTCTAAAAGAAAAACCTGAAAGATGGAAAGTGTATTTTAACAAGTTGTATAATGTGCATACATACATGTGTATTTGTGTAAGATATTGGCAGTATTTCTCTACTAAAAAATCCAAGTTCACGTTTGCATTTTAAAATGCACATGTGCTAAAGAACTTATGTAAGCTGATAATCAGTGAACTTTAATATTAATTGTCTAGACAAATTAACTTCCATTTTAAAAACATAGTCTCAGAAGTAGAGATAATCAGTTCTTTGTCATAGCAGATAAAATAAGCTCACAGCCAAGAATACCAGAGCACTATTTTTGGAAGGTGCCTATCAACATTTTTGTTCTTAACCTACATCCCCAGAACATTTAACAGATCAACTGTATCTACATTTCTTGCTTATCTGCCATCTATTTTTGTATTTCCTCAATGACCTGCCTCCTAAAAAAATCCCAGAATTAATCTACAATGTAAAGTCAAGTTACGCTTCTTTAAAGCCATATACAGGAGATAGTTGTAGGAGTTTAAGTCTTTTGTCTAAGGTGATTGAATTTTAAAATGTATTTCACTCTGAACTCTACTGTCATTCTTTATACTAAGTACTCTATTTAAACAAAAAATTACATGAACTCCTATCTATAAGTGGCACAAAACACCAGTTAACTTTTATGGAAACAGACTGTCCATTTATGTCTTGGCAAGATCTCTTATTCTATAGCACAATGTCTATACCTCTGTTTCTTAACTGTTGTTATTTTAAATTGATGACATAATACATCTTGAAGTTTTTCAGCACAGGGAACTGTCTGCCATTTGTAATTCTAGGGGTCAAAATATTTAGGAAAGAATTAAAAGAATCAGAGGCAGAAGGAAAGAAATAATTTATACATCCAAAAATAAACATTAGCTTAAAGAATAGCAAACTTAAATTTTATTTTCATTAAAACAAATATTTTCCAAGGCATTTTCCCCAATAACACTATTTAAATTTCTATATATTATTAGCAAATATAAAAACTAAATGGCTTTTAATATGAAACAGATTGGCTCTGGAACTAAAGCAACATGAACTTCTCTGGCACAGTTTTATCTGAATGTGTGCATATCAGATTAGCACCAAGTGCTAAGTTACAGTGTTGGGAAAAACATGCTCAGGTAATCTTTCCAAAGGATGATGTGTAAAGACAAAAGCACTTTTCATTTGATTTATAAATGAACTTGAATATATTAAAGGACATGAGCAGTAGTTAGATGCAAATATTTCAGAGATTTCCATCTCTTGCAAGGCTTTTGTTATATTTATCCCATGCCTTATTTTGGGTAAATAATTACAACTTTGGTAGATTCCTCATGAAGAAAGAATATTTTTTGTAATTTTATAATTTGGAACAAAAGAACACCAGGAATCAGTATCATAACCAAAAAGGAACAAATTAATGTTAACAATATAAATAAATTTTGATTGTCCAATAGAAGGAAAATGTTTGAAAACATTTAATAATTTATCATTTTTAAACAGACTTAACTATGATTCACAGTCCATCCTATCTTTACACTATTATGCTATATGTTCATATTAAAATTACTCTTTTTATATTTTGCTAAGTTTCTTATAAGACAATTAATTATATTCCTTATCAATAAACATTTTGAATTCACAAAGAAAATAAAATGATTGTTTTCCAATCAGCAACTGGAATCCGCAGGTCCCACAAGAAGAACTTATAGCCCAAATTGTTTCACTACAAATTTTGTTTACTTCCTATCAGAAATATTTTACTAAAAGCTCACCTATTTTTGTTGAGACAGACAACATTCATATTCACCAATAACAATTAGACAGTGAACTACAGTATCTCAAATCTTGCATCCATTAGTTATAAAGGTAACTCTGAGGAGTAAAAAAATGAAATTCATCACAGACACTTACAAGAGACCACAAAGAAAAGCAAAGGAGTGTAGAAAAACAGTAGAAAAACACTGGCAACTCATGAAAAAGAGTGAATCTGGATACTATAAGAGAACATATACTACTGTTTCAAAACTCAAATTTTACTACATCATTCTATTCAGAAATGCAAGGAGCATCCGAATGTGCCTGCAGTTTTCCTGAAAAATGAAAATTATATAAAAAATAGAAGGAAATAAACTTAAAAGTTGATGGATAGGATGCGTCAGAAATAGTTCCAAACCTTAAAGCTATGATTAGAGGAGCCTGTGGCTCTCCAGTGCATACAGTGTGGTTGTTTAATCACACATAAAGTCCTCTCCTTAGAAAAACTTTTCAATACGTGCATCAAAATCTGCCCATCATAACATTAATGACTTATAAGGAAGCTTTCATAACTGTAATTCAAGAATGAAGCAAAGAGCTAGGCTATCTCATGAATATTTAGGAGTGTTTCTAAAGAAAAGTCTTCCAAATTTACATTAGAACTGCCACTGAATCCATGAAGAAAGCCAGAGTTAGCATATAGTCCTATAAATGGAACTATATTTTTTTATATACACCATGATTGTCAAGGTATTGGTGATAGAAGAAACATAACCTATGACTCAAAAATAGTAACTGTCACAAATACAATTATAAATAAGCAATGTCACGAGAATGTCACAAGATGTTTCCAGAGGATGATGACATTTACATTCTTTCTTTCTCTCTTTCTTTCTTGCTTTCTTTTTCTTTTTCTTCTTCTTCTTTTTTTTTTTTTTTTTTTTTTGTCGGTCGTGGAGCTTGAACTCTGGGCCTGGGCACTGTCCCTCAGCTCTTCAGCTCAAGGCTAGTGCTCTACCACTTGAGCCACAGCACCTACTTTTGGCTTTTTCTGTGTATGTGATGCTAAGGAATCGAACCCAGGGACTCATGCATGCGAGGCAAGCACTCTATCACTGAGCCACCTTCCCAGCCCTTAAATTCTTATAATAGGTAAGTTGTGTTAATTATTCCCTGTTTTAGAATTGCACTGTCCCAAAACCACCAGCTAAAGGTGCTATTTAAGTTCATTTTTAAGCTAAAGTGATATAAAATCAAGAATCTAGCTCCTGAACCAAACACATGCACACATGCGTAAACACCCACCACCACCACCATTATCAAAAATTTCAATAGTTTCAGAGCTTGGATGTGCATAGTTTACCTGTTAGACACAGAAGATAACCAACACTTCCACATGGTAGAAACTTTTGTTGGCACAGAACCTCTTTTGAGTGTATATCATATGTAAGAGAAACACATAGGGTATAAGTAATAGAAAACCTGACTGAGGTTGGAGTGGGAGTTATATTTTCAGTCACAAGAAGAAGTCCAGAGTCAGAACTTGTTGTCAAGGGTCAGGGGTAAATGATGACAACAAAAGCACAAAGTCTTTCTGTATTTCTCCTCCATTACTCTTAGTGCTGTGGTTTTTACCTTTACAATTTTCATCTGATGGGTGCAGGATGGCTGTTGTAGATTAGAGATCTCCACATTTCCAACAGCAAATAGAAAGAAAGGGGAAGCCACCACTATCTCTGATTGAAGCCAATGATTTTCTGAAAACCCCCCATAAACCCCACTGACGTTTTCCCCCAGTTAGGAGTCTGTTTCATAGCTGCCCTAGTTTAGCCAAGAAGTCTGGGAAAACAATTCCAGTAAAAATCAAGGTTCTGTTAGCAAGAAAGAACTGGAAAATAGATTTTGAAAAGCAGCTACCCTACTTATCACCAGTTTTCTCGATAGGTTTTTAAAACAACACATTTCCTCCTTACAGGGGGGAGAAAATAGTTTTAAAGAAAGAGAACCTCTCATTTTTCAGCCAAATACTGAAAAGTTAACTGTTTTCCTATTTTATGAAAAAGTACTTATAAAATACAAAGGCTTTTCAAATTATTAAGGTAAGACAGTCCAATGAAAGGGGCAGAAATTCAATCAGAGCAGATTAATACTTCTAATATCCTCTCATTTTTGTAGTTAATCTTTTGTTTCATATTCCGTATGTGGTTTTATTTAATAAAGAAATGGATTTTCCTAACTGCCAACACAATCATTTCTTTAGGCATTTGTGCTGAGACATTTCACAAAACTATTCTTGTCCAAATGAATAGAGCTGAGAAAGAACATTTACTGTGGAATAAATATTGCATGAGATAAATTCCAAGAACATAGGCAAATTGTTTGCTTTGGTAACCTAAAAGAGAAAAAGTGAGCAAATAGATATTTTAGAAATTTCTGCATGAAAAAAATTTATACCACTGAAAAGGACACTGAATATTCTAAAGGTGGTAAGAGATAAATAATATTGTATTTCCTTCAAACTAGTAATATTCCCTGGTAACATCAGAAATTCTGAAGAGATATCAAATAGTTTGACTCTGTCATGTTGTCATCTGTCATTTTCATCAGAAAATGCAAATGTTTACATTATGATTTTATAAATGGCAGACTATTCTCTTCCAAATACGGCATTCTATAACAAAGCATATTAAACAAACTCTAAGTGATATAGTCAATTTAAAATAAAGAATATAATAATCCATGTAACACCATATTGACAACACTTGCAGGAGCATTTTAAAATCTATACTGTATCTCTTTGTCTGGAACATTAGTTTGAAATGAAAAGCAAGCAAGTCATACGTAGAAAATGCCTTGACTACCTATGTCAAAGAAGGTATTAGAGATGGGGACTCAGAGAAACTCTAATCAGCTAGCGAGGCTGGAAGCTGACTGGGACTCACATCATTCCTACACAGCTATCCTAATTCCAGGTACTTTGTAATGTGACCATATAAGGAGCTGGAGTTTTCCCCGTTGACTGACACCTTTATCTCAGAGAGGCAGTTTCCAGAACTCTGATGAAATGCTGTGGTTGCAGTGACCCAACCTATGATATTTTGTTACAACAGCAAGAGATTATGACAGCAAGCACCCTGATACACTAAGAATGAGTGAAGGTACATCTTAGTGAATGGAGATACGTTTCTTAGATGTTTCAGATATGTGTTTACGGGAGACAATGACAGTAAAAGTGTTTTGCATTAATTATAAAACTGGTTTAATGATTGACCACCAGTTTTTGATCAGCACTAATATTTTGCTCCATGTAGGTGTTAAGAGGTAAATTAATTTAAATGGAGTAAACTTGAAATTTCATCTCTATAGGCATGATAAATGTTTAATAGCCAAAACACCAATTCCCAACAAAAGCTCCTTCTTTTCTTTCCTCACGAGTTCCAATAATGAAACATTCAATCAGAGCATGTCTGAACGTTTTGGATATAGATTAAGCCAACTGACAGAATCATGGTGCTAAGCTAATACACTAGTAAATGACCCTCACATAAATGGATTAGTACAACATCATCTTTTCAAACAAAGAACACATTTTAAAATTTATTTTATAATTTTATTGTCAAGGTGATATACAGAGGGGTTACAGTTACATAAATAAGGTCGTGTGTACATGTCTTGTTGAACTTGTTGCCCCTCCCTCATATTTCTCCCACTTGCCCTCCCCTCCAACCCCCTCCCTGAAGTTGCACAGACCATTTCCAACATATTGTCTTGTAAGTATCACTGTTACTTTGGTGGCCCCTTTGTCCTTTGTCTCGCCATTTTGTTGTGCTCCTTCCTTCCCTAATTCAGATGAACGTATCTACAATACCCAGGTTGAAAAATTATTTTAAAAATAGCAATGGATTGCTGGATAAGAAAAAGAAAAACAAACAAACAAAAATAACCAACAGACCAGAGAATCTTAATGGGGGGGGGGACAGAATGAGGAACTAACAGTGTAATAAAAATGTTCATCAATGTTGTTTCATTGTTGAAAATTTGAATTGCAAACCTACTAATAAAACTACTTAGGCAAATAAAATTAAATATATGTCCATGTGTGTTTGAAACAATAAAATTGATTTTAAAAAACTGTAATTTACTTACTCAATAATGCTTTCTTTTGGGATACTAAAATCAAACTAAACAATGAAATGGAAAGACCAATATTCCTTATTAACAAAATATCTGGTAGAAAACCTTTTCCCAGTGCCAAGTTGCCTGTCATACTAGAAACATTCTCTCTCCCGCTTCACGATTCTAATCTAATTTGCTTTTCTCTGTCAAATACAATGTTCAGGACCAGTTTGGGCAGATAATTATTTTGTCAAGCTTCAGATTATTTGGCAATGAACCCATATGACCCTAATTTCTAAACATTCAAATCCCATTGAAAAAATGTCCTAAATTATTTGAGATCATATTCAAAACTGATAGAATCAATATTAGATATTTTGCTGTTATTTGTTTCCCCTGAAACTTCTAAAAATTTCTGCCCTAAAAATCAACCCAATACTTTTGAAACTACTCATCAACAAATAGTGCCTGTCAATATTTTTTAAAAGGATGGGCATCCATCATGAAATATGTTTATTAAGATATCATGTAACTTCAGGCTATAGAGTTAAGTAGAGAACCAGATCATAAGACCTCTAGGACAGGTGCAATAAATGTTCCTCATTCTATTGAGAGTGCATCTAGCCAATGGAAATAACTATTATAAATTCTGGGACACTACAATGAAAACTCCATCACCTGCTTTATTTCTTCCTTCTTATATAGTGGCATAGGTCACCACAGGTCCAGGATAGTGCAGCCCAATGATGGAGATGGGTAACTGACCTGTACTCAAACTTTCTGGGATTCAAGAAATAATCCTGCACTGTACTGAGCTTGTCTTCCATTTCTGAATAGATCTATCGACGCAGGATTCCTCTATTACCTAACTCATCCTTATCAATAAGTATTTTTTCTTATTTCCTTTTATTCAACTGATGACTTCATAATTAGTCTTTTCCCATATGCAGTTGATTCATCAAAAAGAATATAATTATCACATAAATGAGGTTGAAAGTAAATGTCACTCAGCAGCTCGTACTGGTAAATGTCTGGAGCTAGGCATAGCAGCAATATTGCCTATAGCTCATGTGATATTTTTGAAAAGTTGAATTGCTGGGAGACTCCTAGAGACTTTGTGATGATTAATCAACCCTAGGTAAAGAAGACCAGAGCCGGAACAGAAAGACACATCAGAGAAAAGTAGTAAATGGACAGTTCCCGATTTGATCCAACCACCAACCAATACAGCATAATCAAAGACATGTATTCCTATGTGATGCATATGCTTGTAGGTAAAGTCCAGGCTGATCCATTCATATATATACCCAAACACAAATGTACATATGCATTAGAAAACAACTTGCATATTCCAGAGAGCCTCATTCTTGCCTCAGCAATTTCAAGAGAAATGATTTTTATTTTTAGACCTGCTTCCCAAATCTATTTAGAGACAGAAAGCAAGGTAGGCAATAGTTCCTGAAGACCAGCATTGCTATTATGAGGTATTTCTGGCAACGAGAGACCCTTTTATGGGAATTTTCACTTACAGAAAGACAAGCAAAGGAAAGCAATTGAAAAGAGAAAGTAGGTATAAATCACTTGATGTTTTCAAGTGACTTTTACCAATTTGAGCTAGGATTAGAGGCATTTGTATATCTTGTAGGTGTTTTATCCCCCTTAACTTTATTTTACTGTAATTTCACAAAGCCTTTATTAACTATATATTGCATGCAAATAGTTGTGCTACGCTGAAGAATGCTGTAATAGTGAATAAGACACAAGTCCCTGTCCTTGGGCATAATCTAACAGGGGATACTAAAATTTTAGTGTAAAAAGTGATCAGTCTATATTTAAATAACATGTTTTATTTTAAGCTTTATGTATGCTTCAAAGAGCATAAACACCAATGTACCTAGCTATTTATGACTTTTTCATATGGCATCTCAGATATCCTTTCACTTTTATGTAAGAATACTGTATCTTTGATTTAAAAAAAAATGAAAAGCAATCATTGCTTATATTGATGGCTTCTGAACTATGAGCTATAAGCAACCAAAATCCAATAACTTTTTACATGCATTTCTTTATTTAAAAAGAGTAGATAAATGATAATCTATGAAGCTTGTGCCCTTTGGAAAGAAAAAAAGTCATGATTTACAAACCGACTGAGGTCCTTAAATAGTCATTGAACCTTGAGTGGCACTTGGTCGAGCTTTAACTTAACAGCCATGGAAAAATCCAGGGAAGATAAGAAATCACTTTGCTAGAATGTGAAGGCATAGCCATTACAGAGTTAAAAAAAAAGAGTAAAGGAATCAAGCTTTCATATTAATATGCATGGTGAATGCAGTGCTCATCTGTATTTTCATATTTTCTCTCACAACCTTTTAGTCAATTTTGTCCACTGTAAAATTTTGAAATGTACAATTCAGTCTCTCTAAGTTGGAGGAAAAATCACCAAATATAATCAAATGAATTATGTTTATGTACAAGGAATAAGTTTCAAATAAACTCTCAGAAGTGCCAAAGCTATTCTTTAACCATACAACTATATTCAACTTTACAAATAAAAGCAAATTGAACATGTCTGGGAAAAGTAGTTACTATGAATAAGCTCAGACTTTTTTTCTTAATATTTAATTATCTAAGGTGCTCATTGACACTAATTCAGCCAGTATTTTGAAGAAAGCAGTTACCAATTTTCCATCAATGATACCCAAACACCTACCCACATTACATGCATCTTTTATGGAAAAAGAAAGTCTACATTTATCGAATTGAATATACTTCTATGACAAATTCCCCTCTCCAGACTCTAATTTTTTATTTAGTTTATAGAGGATAAGGTATTATTATTCAAAAAAAAAAAAAAAGCTCTGGTACTAGTGGCTTGTGTCTATAATGCTAGCTATTCAGGAGTCTGAGATCTGATTATCACAGTTCTGAGTCAGTCGACAGAGACAAAGCCACAAAACTGTTCTCTCCAGTTAATGAGGAAGAAGGTGGAAGTGGAGATGTGGCTCAATGGTAGAGCAGAAAACCTTGAGCCTAGCTACTCAGGAAGCTGAGATCAGATCACAGTTCAAAGCCATCCCAGGCAGGAAAATCCATGAGACTCTTATCTCCAATAAACCACTAGAAAACCGGAAGTGGTGCTGTGGCTGAAGCGGTAGAGTGCTTTCCTTGAGCTGAAGAGCTAAGGGATAGCGCCCAGGTCCAGAGTTCAAGCCCCATGACTGACAAAAAGAAAAGGAACATGCCCTTTGCAATTACCACATAACATCCAAATCTGCTAAAGAAACCTGTCTTTTTTGCATTATTGCTTACTATTTTCCAAGTTTATCAATAGCAAGTTAATATATACTTAACAATATCTTTTTTTCACTGTCCATATATGCCCTCTATTTTAAAAACCTGATCCTATTTTAGAGATGGACAGAAGGAGCCACATAAAAATTGATAAACTGATTTTTTTCCCATTTTTATCATAGTTGGATAAAAGTTGGATAATTTTGAGACAAATTACTGAAACATTACCTGTGTTCTATGGAACTAATAGCTTCATTCTGTTATCTTACTAACATGTTCCTGGAAATGACCTATCGATTAATCTCTAGGTTATAGAGATCAAATATAAGTATATTTTGTCCCAATATTATCATTTAAAAATGTTGGTGGCCTCTGAAAAATGTTTAGCTTTAAACTCCAACATCTGAGTTTAACATATGCAAATAAATATTTCTTATTTATCATCCTAGGTTAAAACAATGTCTTGTCTTTCAAAATCTATTAAGGAATTTTAATATTTCTCATAAAATAATCACAGGTTTATCTTATCCTCTCTGTGACATTTTATTTGTAATATAAGTCTTGATAACTTTTATACTACTCTGAACAATAAATCTTAAAACAGAGTATTTTCTTATATAGTATTTTGTGGTTACCTATTCTGACACAATATACAATTATAGTAATGTTTTTTGGTTTCAGACTATTAAGATAAACTAATTAAACAATTTATGAAGCAAAACACGTGAGCCTTGAATCTATATGCCCATTTGTAAAGCAAAAACACCATATAATTACAACTTGAGAAATGGTGAGCACATGCAATAAGCAGTTCAACAAGTTGTTAAAATATATCCAAGAGACATTGCTAAGTTATAGAAAACACACTAGTAATTAAGCAATAATTTATAATACGATCAAACTTCTTTCATCAAGCTTAATCTTTGAAAATCCACCATGTTTTTCTTGCGCCCACCTCCAGTCTTCATCCAATGGGAATGTACACTGGCTCGGAGTGAAGCCCAGATGCTGGGAATGGTCTTAGAAAGACACCTGATATTTTTCTTTTGATCAGTCTCCTTTCAATAGCCTAACAGTGAATAGAGTAGCTTTCTATCAAAGGTACAGTGTGTGGGCCTGCACTGTGTGGGAGGCTTGAAATTGCTCCGACTCACGGTCACTTGGTTACTGCATTACACTGCAAGAATATAGAAGGTGAGCGCAGTAGGAGGGACACAGCATCCCTTCTGAGCTGTGAGGCTTCAGATAATGGACAAACAATGATGGATTTCATGGTGACGGATTCAGTCAACTTCCACAGGCCCTATCCATAATCTCCATTGGATTTCTTTTGAACACAGTGTACTGCTTACTTTCCTATTTGTTAAAGTACATTTCTAGGCCAAATCTTACTTGGAAAAACATTTTTACATGGACTCTTATATATGCCCTCATGTTTCCAAAGCAGATTGTCTTGAGAGTAAGTATGTTTATTCTACATAGAAATTATTACCTATTACTTACTTTTACATTTCTAAAAGACTAAACCCTTGTCTTCCTACACACAAATGGAATTTTTCTAAAATCTTTCCAACAGGAAAATTAATTAAGTCCTTAACTAACCTATGACCATCCACTGTCACATTACTTTTAATTTCTTCATATACCTGAATAGCTTATCATATGATTAGTTCATTTCCAGATAGTCTACCTTTGATGAATAGAATTTGGTGTGAAATTGAAATTTAGCTTGACAATAGTGACACTGTTTAGTTTATCTCTTAGAATATGGGCAAGGGATTAGACTCACACAGCAGGCAAAAAGTTTGTTTTACCTAGGCAGCACTCAATATGAGCGTATCAAAACTATTTAATAAGGAACATTTATTACATCACCTTTTGTGGAATCTAGGCCATTTCTAATATAGCTTTGAATTTTCATCTCTTGGTTAGTGATGGTATGTATTTTCATTACCAGAGTTCTTTGTACATATACTATCTCATTTAAATGATGAATCACTAAATCCTAACAAAAATGACAATGTCATAATGTTTAACCATATTAAAAGAACTAATGTAAATATCGCTACTATCAACATTCATTATGAAAAAAATTAAAGAAAAGATCTAGTCATGGTTTAAATTTCATGCTATGAAGGTAGTATTAAACACTGGATTAAAAATGTTATTCCAATTATGAATCTTTGAGACCCAAATATATTTATAATACATGAAAAAATACAAAGCTTTCCTTGAAAACATATTCTATTAAAATGGTATGTAGTGTCCTAACTTACAGGATTTAATACTGGTAAAAGTGATTCTAATTTAGCTACATTTATGAGATGAGAATTGCTTATGAGAATTCTCCCTTTGAAGAACCACCTAGGATCAGTAAAAATGAAACAATCAGAATCATATATCATATATACATAATTGCATTATGTATATATGTTAAATTCACCTGAACAAAGCTCTTCCCCTTTTTTTTCCTTTTGTGGTCATGGGGCTTGAATTTAGAGCCTGCTACTTTACCTGAGCTCTTTTGCTGAAGGCTAGCACCACTTTGAACCACAGTGCCACTTTTGGTATTCTGGAGGTTAATCGGAAATAAGAGTTTAATGGACTTTGCTGTCCAGTCTGGGTTTGAACTGTGATACTCAGGTATCAGCCTCCTGAGTAGCTGGAATGACAGGCGTGAGCTTCCAGTACTCAAATGGACAAACCCATTTTTAAAAGTTACTCCAAATACCATGTCCTACTTTATTAAATTCTATGGTGTATTACATTCTACTCTAATCTATTTCTAAAATATGAGACCAGAGCTGAAATATCTGTTTAGAAAAATGTGGTTCTCTATGTATATATCAAGTCTCCATCTGTCCATCCATCTACCTAGCCATTCATCCTTAATAGAAAAACATGAGAGTACTGGTATTAAAACAGAAACTTCTATTCTGCTCAAAGGTGCATACATATTTCATACCTGTTTCATACATGAAACAAAGTAGATGACTTAGAGTAAAGCAAACCAATAAAAACCTATACCAAATTGCTGGACATGAAATTTCAAGGTTTAGTTTTTGGCTAATGTAACACACACATACACACATGCACACATATTTTTTTTTCTTTTCCATTTCCAGCTTCACAAAGAAGAGCAGAGGGCTGGCAAACATTGGCTTAATTATCCCCATCAGTCTCTCAGACAAGACTCTTAAGAGTTCTAGCTGCTGTAAACACTCCCCTGATAGCAGATACAGAATGTGCTGAAAGGCCGTTTTGTCTGGGGAAACCTCAGGGGCAGACCAGTTCATCATTAGTGCAATATTGTATATGCATTATTACATCAAAGGAAACAGAACCTAATAATCCATTGTGATGCTTTGCTGTGTTTCCCAAAAGGTAAGAAAAGTAAGGCCAAGACAGGGGGGAAAAGGCTTCGAAATTACATTTTCAGC
This sequence comes from Dipodomys merriami, assembly GCF_024711535.1. Taxonomy (NCBI): domain Eukaryota; kingdom Metazoa; phylum Chordata; class Mammalia; order Rodentia; family Heteromyidae; genus Dipodomys; species Dipodomys merriami. The sequence continues at coordinate 22,255,718 of NW_027202270.1, read as the reverse complement.
AGAAACAAAATATTTTCTCTTTTTCTTTCCTTTCCCAGACAGAATAAGCTATTGTTATTCAATTTTCTTTGTTTTCTTTATTTTTTTTCCCTTTTGGTCTGGAAAATGTGCTGGTAGGAATATACAAAGTTGCTACTGAAGTCAAAGATGTAACGTTTGTGTAAAGAAGAATTTGCACCTTGATATCTAAAAGCACTGAAGAGAAACAGACACTATCCCACGCCCTAATTTTATCAGAGCTCTAGAAATGAAACAATGTTCTTCTTCTGTATCATTGCGGTATTTGTCTATTGAACTATTTGTGGAAAACTGACACTTCAGTGTTACTCACAAAGACTCTCTCTGTCATTTCAAAGCGAAGGCGTCTCCAGTAACCTCCTATTCTTCAAATCCAATAGAATTCTCCAAGTTCCATATCAGAGCATCTTAGAGGCTTACAAAGCTTTCTGAAGATCTGTCTAGAGTGATCCCACTCTTTCTCAGCTCTCTGCAACTTTGTTCAAGCCAAACATCCACCCCCACCCACACACATACTTCCCAGAGTCAATACCCTGTTCTTTCCCATCCTTGCCTGAACACAAATACTGTTTCTTCTATGTAGGTGTCTATCCTCCAGATCCACCCCCCCATCCCCAACACACACATACATCACCTCTAGCTCCAAGGTTTAACTTTCCTGGGAGCTGCAAGTCTCTAACATTTCCGTTGTTCCCCTTGTTTAATTAAGAGTGAGCTCATGTGTCCTCAAAAGTCTGTTAACAACTTCTAGTCACAGCAATGCCTAGTCAATATTTGGCACTAAATAGACCTTCAGCAAATTCTGGTAAAATAACTAACCATAGAGACAATATTTAATTAAGGGACAGTCTACACTTCTGTAGAAGGATTTTGAGATTACTTCCAACATTTGTAGCTTGCTTACATCTGACGTGAATAGGATGGGATAATTTCTATGCAGCAGACATTCTACTGAATGTTTTATGCTTTAATAAATCTACATAAGGTTATTAATATAGAATGTTGCTTTTCCCCTTGCATGTGTAAAAGTCATCTGAATCTACTTTTCATTTTTGATAAAATATGTAGTGATTCAAGTTCAGGCTTACTGATCTGATAACTGTGAATTACTCAGGCTGAATTTCATTTACTTATTGATAAGCCCAAATTTTGCTACTGTCATGTCTGATAAAGACCCATTTCATTTATAGAGCCCCCTTTTTTCCAGAAAGAATATTACCACTTGAATGACTACTTACTGTCCACAAGAAATTTCACCTTCTAAACCTTTTCTCTGCCAAGTGACAGAAAAAAGATGTATGACTATAAAGCAAACACGTCCATCTAGTCATGTACGAAATGATTTCTCAGGCCTCAGTAAGCCCGACATAAAATGCTTTAAAATCTAAGCAAGTTAGATTAATTAATGAAGAGATTTTAATGGTTGGCATTTTTTAACCATACATTTGACAACTTTGCACTCTCTGAAATATCACAATTACATCCTCAAAGTCTATAAAGCACATGAGACAATGTTTTACTATAGACAATTTAAACACACATTTGTGTACTAAAATTCCAATATGGTTCACATGATTGAAGTATTTTGTGTCTTATTTCTCCTGAACTCATATTTTCAGGAAACATATATATTTGAATCAAAGCATATAAACCTCGGGGTTTCTTGCTTAGACATCAGCAGCCAAACAGACAAGGTAAATAATGCAGAGTAGGCAATGATACCCCTAAGGCTGATGCTCCTCCTGACATGTTCAGGAGAGGGTACTTAATGTATAAACTGTATACAAAGTTAACACCATAATTGGACAATTTTGACTGTCAAAGAAGATGACTATGCAAAAAGTTACTAAATGTTAACTCTTGTTAGCACTCATTAATCAGCAATTTGAGCCTGATTTTCTTTAGTAAAAGGCAAATACATGAGAAAAAGAGCTCATGGTTAAAAGAAAGCTTCTTAGCAATGTAGAATAAATGGTTGTCTTAGACAACTACTATTTCCAAATTCTTTTCTGTAAAGTGTAGGTTTATGCAAATTATTTAACCTCCGTGATCCTTAATTACTTGGTCTACAATAGAGCTTAATACTGTCTATCTGGCAGTGTTTGCCATATGGTTGTCATGACATTTTCATTTAATTAATATGAAAATCAACTAAAGTATGAATGTTTCCCTCTAAAATAGTGGAACAGAACAAGCAGCTCCCCTACTATAACATTTTAATGAATAATATTTTGATTAAAAGATGTCAAATAAATTGTAGCTTTTAAAGTATATAATTTGGGTACATATAAAAATAAACTCATGTAGGAAGTTTGAGACAAACCATTTAAGTTAAATTTTCAAAAGGTTATAATCAACATCTTGTAACACACTATAAAGATTTTTCTACTATATTGTAATAATGTTTTGAATTCGGTAGCCTTTGTTTTGGTGTATTCTAAAAGCAGATCTGGCAAAATTGTGATTTTCAAAATAGCCTAACTAGGTAGTGTCATAACTGTGCTGAATTAAATGTTTAATCAATTTTAAGTGGAAGTAACAAGTAAAGGAAGAGCTAAATCAGCTGTTAATTATAGACCAATAATAAGACTTAAATACTTAAAATGCATGCTTTTTAATCACTGATTATCTTATATTTTTGAGACACACACACGTGTTCTTTAGCAACTCTAGCTCTCTAAAAACTATTGTATTATATTTAGTAACTAGAAAAGAAATAATTCATTTCTCAACTCTTAAAAGTGGTTTGGTCAACAAGCATAACTTCTGAGCCCAAATTCCCCTTTGCAATAATAATAATAATGACACAGTCATTGCTTCATAAATAAGAAAAAATTAAAAGGTAATATTGAATAAAACTTGGAAATTTTGGTCTAGAAATAATACAATTTTAAAATATATACAAACATGTGCACATATTCTTTCATTAAAAATTATTAGTCTGAATAGGCTACACTATGGCTCTTTTAATCAGAAGACAAACAAAATTAAAATATACTAGGCAATCAAATATAATTTGTGGTCTGTTATATCTAATATTTTTAAAAATAATCACTGATAAAAATATAAATACATTATCTATAAATCCATATATTTAAAACATTATAAAATACATAGTGATTAAATATACATTGTATAAAAATAAGTAATAGCTGATAAGAATTTAGCATTTTGAAGTGTCATAATTTTTATAATATCAGATATTTTCAATAGACATTGAAATAACTATTACAAAAATTTTAATTTAAATGATCTTAAAAACTATAATATGCTCATAATTGATTAATAGCACATACAAATTTCTGTTTTGAAAAAGAATTTCCTTGTATATTGTTAAGAAATTACTAGGAAATAATCATTTGTGTAACTGAAATATAGAATATAAGCAGATTTTTTGACTGAAATACATTGTACTATGACAATACAAATATATACACACATATACACATATGTTTGTGTATATATATTCATTCACTGAAATAGAGCTGAAAATGTAAATATTGTATAAATATAATTATTTTCCTTAATTGTTAACATTTCAAAGTATAATATAATTTGAAAAGAATTTCAGAACTATCTGAGACATCAAGAAAAGAATTAACTAAATCCAGTTATTTACATAAAATAAAGGGAAAATAATCTACTTTGATCACAGACATATTTATGAGCCTGTATGTGCTCCACTCATTAAAAAATAAATGACTATATTTATTTCAGAGGACATTACATGACTTGTTTCTCATAGAATTCAATTTGTGTACTAATATACACTAGTATTTATTCTTCTGTGTCATTTTGCTGTATGTTACAATGCAAATAATTAGTTGAATAAACAAATAATTAGTTGAATAAACCGATTCACTTAACAGAATGATTTAGCCTATTAGTTGCAAAGAATAACTATTTTATTGTTTAAATGACCATGCTGGTTGCAAGTAATAACAAGCACAAATCTCCCAAGAATTTTTTAATGAATATTTTAATCTTTCAATTATATGATGTTATAAATTATATATCTCAACAGTCATAACTTATTTTATACTCTCTGTTCTTAAGCAGTGTCAGAGGTAGACCAGTCTCTTTAACTGCATATATAAAAGTGTATGAAACTTTCAAAATCTACTAACTCACCATTGTTTGTGAATTTCACTATATATTCACAAGCAATTGGAAGAGGGTCAAGGACAGGAGAAATTTTAACTTATGAATATTAGCCTTTAAATAAATGCCATAACAACCATGAAATGTAGCTAGTGAGCTTTGTGGAATAGTGTAATTCTGTGTATCTTTGATAAATAGAGAATAATTTGTTACAATGTACTTCAAATATAGAAAAGTACATATCTCAATATTGAGCTTTGGCTTCTTGAGTAGTTCTACTTCTTTATGCAATTAGCAATGCTTTTGAATCAACCTAGCATACAGCAAGCTGATTGTTCAGGGAGATGGGGGATGCTCGGGAAGTGATTCAGACCATGTATTGCCAAATTTTTTACACTGTGCATGTTATGTTTTTCCAAGTTGTCCTGTGCCCAATTAGAACCTGTTTTTTTTTCCTTAAAAAATGAATTTCTGTCTAAAGCCCCTTGACTCCTACTACTGCTAATAAAGAATTCTCAGTCAGCAATTTGCAGTGTAGGAAAGCCAGGGATAATAGGACTGGGCAGCTTTTACAAGCAAAACAAAACACCAAAGAAAGGGAGCAAAAAGGCTGACAAACAATGTGAGCTCTCCCATAAGACTCGTACTTATTTTCATCCTTTAAATTTTAACATTAAAAGAGCTGAATCAGCGGCGACCATAATGATCCAAAGTTTTCATTATTATGGCCAATTATACCTTCACTATTTTGAAGAGGGCAAAAAAGTTTTGTGCCTCATCAGAAAGAAGCTGGGAATGAAAGCCAATGTCACTGACACTTGTGGTAGCAGATTAAGCTGTGAGCAGACTCTAAATAAATTCCATTTTCTCCCACACCCAAAATACACCATTCTGGCTATTAAGACTGAGAAGTATTCTATGCATGCCAGTACACTATCCATTCAGGATCACTTATTTCAGTGGGAGACAGGCAGGGCAGTATTCTGAGTTAAGAAGCTGTAACAGATTAGTTGTGTGTGTGTGTATGTGTGTGTGTGTGTGTGTGTGTGTGTGTGTGTGTGTGTGTGTGTGTGTGTGTGTGTGTGTGTGTATCAGACTGTTAACTATGAATGATTTACAGTTTGTGCTTCAAGGCTAAATGAATCAAATATTTCATGAAATACTGTAATCAAAGCTGTTAAAAGGCAAAAAGAAGAAAATATTTCTGATCATTTAATTATGTAAAATAAAATTTAAACCTAGAATTAGCCTTTCCATCATCTAGATTACATGACTAACATCATTTCTTTTAGTAACACAAAACAGAGGGCAGAAAGACATATAATTAAATCAGTCACACCAAAGTTCCCAAAGATATATAATCTATATAAGAATAAAATACCCAAATTACCTTGTGAACTCTGATTTTCTTGATTAAATGAAATTTTCTTTCTGTGCTGATTGGGATTTTTAAAGTTATTTCAGAAAAAAAACACTCCCATTTAGACAGAAATAGGAACATATAAATCATGAGACTTAGAGAAAAATATGAAACAAATAAATTGTAATTTGAGAACCATCACAACTCTAAAATGAAATTACAGAAAATAAAATATTGAAACCATAAACCAACTATCATTAAAACAACTTATTACAAAATTCAGCGTTGGCACTCAAATTGAATTAACTGTAAGTACCAGGGAAAAAAACTAATGTCAAACTTAACTTTTAAAGAATATTTACTTAGCCATAAATAATTGCTTAAGATTAAGAAAAATTAAAAGGCATATAGAAAACATGGAAGCATACAGTTTTTGATAAATCAGTGAAATCTGTTCCTTCTATATTTGATGATACATAACAATATCTTTGCTTCATTTTACCATTTGCAAATAAAGATCATGATTTCAAGCTAACAAAGAGCAAAATGTTCAAACTTAAAGAAGTCATAAATAACTGTAAGTAAACACAGAAGAAAGCATTTCCCCTTCCCCAGAGGAAACCTGTCTTTATCCACTGTTAGAAGTAACACAATGCAGGCAAAGGCCTAGCCAATCAGAGCCACTAAATCAACAATGACAAGAAAGCATATGGCAGGTAAACATCTTCAAATTCAGTGAAATATCCAAACAAATTTCATGGTATTGAGTGGCAGTGAGGCAGAGAAGAAAAGTATCATCTCCAGGTGCTAAGTCCCAAGAGATATCCATTTGATTGGCACAACTGGTTTGTAGATTATTTATGTAACATTCATGTGAGAAGAATGAAAAGAAAGCAAATATTAGAAATTTTCTCTTATGATGACAGTTCAAGGGCAGGTTTGACAGAACATAAACAAGATTCAAATTCAACCAATAGCCCATTGTCATTCCAGCTACACAAGAAATGTAAATGAGAGGACCATGACTCAAGTAAGCTTGGGAAAACTCACAAGCTTCTTATTCCAAAATAGCAAACATAAAGGGCTGGACACATAGCTAGCTCAAGGGATAGAGCATCTTCTTAGCAAGTATGAGTTCCTGAGTTCAACCCCAACTACTACCAAATAACTAAATGAATAGAAGCTGCACTAGGCGCTTCCCCTCCTCTCATTCCCACAACAGACAGAGAAGGGATCGTGTGGACACACCAAGAAAAGACATTTGAAAAAGACATCTGAGAAAAATATATCTCTGTAGATCAATCTAGCCGGTGTGTGATATTTTGATATGACAGCTCAAGGAGAATTCTGAAACTTATTTATAATAGTTTTGACAGTAGTTTTCATTTGGTGGTCACTTTGCTTTCAAAAAAGTTGTGGTTACTTGACTGAAGATTAAACTAACAGTAGTGCAAGGCACTAGTTCAGAAAATGCCAAAGATCTGGCTTAATTAGCTGCTTCTAATACTTACTTGTATATATAAGTGAATTAATAATATGATATATGACTTCAAAATTACTTTATGAGGGATTGTAAAAGACTAAAAATATATACTTACTGTAAATTAAAATTGTCTTTTAATCATTGTTAGTTGTTTCTTTTTAATCCATCTACCTACCCTTTATCAATTTAAATTTTCTTTGATCTAAACCTTACCATAGCTTATTTTTAGTGGTAATATTTGTAGTATGTAGTTTATATTTAAATATTGTAATTCATCATTCTAAGAGAAAATATTTTTTGTTAAAAAGAAACACACTAATTTTGTCTAAAGGTTTTTACCTATAGCTATATGTTTTACAAAATCATTTTTAGAATTTCACATCTTGAAGTGCTTTTAGGATCATGGGGGAGAATAGAAAGTAAGAAATAAAGACAAATAGAAAATAATAGTGATTGGTTGACTAAAGATTAAATTGAGTCTAGCATAATGACCTAGTCTAGAAAATAACAAAAAACTTGATTATAATAACTCTCGCTGATACCCACTTGAATATAAAAGAGAATTCAAAACTATTTTTCTGGAGTTATAAAAGCATTACATCCTCTGCTTAAATATGGAATTTGAAACTTCAGCAGTGATCATTTATATTGGCCATAATAGAAATTAAGAAAGCCATTTTCAGATTCATCTTTGAATATCACTTCCATAATACTTTCATGTCTAATAATCACTAATGGGCCCTAATTACGTTACAGCAAATGGAATAAAATTTATGATTGCTAGCTTTTAACGCCTTCAGAAATCTGAAGACCACAGTATTTCTACCTATCTAAACACACCCTCTGCTCTCTGTAATATGATTTCTTTACTGTCTCAAATGCATACACTGCTCAAAAGGATGGCTTGTCTTATCTTTGCTTACTCATTTCCGATTGCCTATATTTTATTTAATTTTTATTTAAACAAATATCCTTAATATCCACTGGGCATATTTTCATATGAGGCTCATTGTGAAGACACAAGGCCTTTCCTGGCTATTCTAGTACTTACTATTTGGTTTTTTAAAATACCCTTTATTGTTATTATAGAGGTGATGCACAGAGTGACTACAGTTATTTAAGCCAGTTAAGGAGTACATTTCTTTTTGAACCATGTCAGTTTTCCTCCGTCCCCACCCACTAGTTGTACAGTTCATTTTCCACAGTGTCTACTCAGTACTACTGCTACATTTGTTCACCTCTGTCCCTCCTTTTCCATGTCTTCCCTTACCCTCTGAAAGACAAATTAACAGGCAATACAAAAGGGAAAGACAACAAAAACAGCAACAACAACAAAAAACTTGTTTCTGTTTCTTGGAGTTCATTTTGTAGAATATTATTTGAGCTGGGCACTGGTGGTTCATGCCTGTAATCCTAGCTACTAAAGTGGCTGAGATCTGAGTGAGGATCACGGTTGAAAGCCAGCCCGGGCAGGAAAGTCCGTGAAACTCTTATATCCAATAAACCCTTAGAAAACTGGAAGTGGTGCTGTGGCTCAAACAGTAGCATGCTTGCCTTGAGCTGAAGAGCTGAGGGATAGTGCCCAGGCCCAGAGTTCAAGCCCCACAACTGACAAAGAAAAAAAATATTATTATTTGATGTGATCATATGCACATAGCTATTGAGCCTTGTCAATATCCTCCTCTAGTCTCACTGTGTGGCTGTCTAAAGAGTGGCATAATTTATCATGTCCCAGTGTACATTTTTTGTAACCATCTAGTGTGTTTACATGTAGATTTATAGGCCTATTCTACCACAAATGAGGGAAACCATCACTGTTTGTAACCAATAACTACTACTTCTAGGATGTTTTCTACTATCCAATGACTAGTTAAGCTGCTAGTCAATGGAGGGATGATGCTTTCCATGACACAGAAGAGGAACTTAAGGGCCTCAGCATTCAAGGCCATTAGTCCACACCATAGAAAACCTTACTTGAACAAAGAGTCATTTTCTTCATTCCACTTGATATGAGAGAACACATATATATGCGTGCGCACACACACACACACACACACACACACACAACAGTGGAAGAGTTAGGTGGGGAAGAAAAATATTTCTGTGGAAAAAAAGAAATTTTGTGGCAAGTTATCTTTACTAGCATATTTCTCTACTTTGTAAAGACTACAAGAACACATCAAGCATTTGAAATTTATGTTATAATATGGCACTTCAAAAAGTTTAAACCATGCTTGTTGGCATTGAGTAGAAAAGCTGGTCTTTTATTTACAATGTTAAAGACCCTGGTGGCAACAAGCCATGTTTGAACTGAGTCTTCTCTACACAGTCCTAAATTCCATGTCCCTTTTTCCCTTACTTAAGAGATAATTCATCATGCAGGAAACAGAGACACCAGACATAAAGCATAGCTATGCTCTCTCTTTTCTGTCAACAGTCACTTAAGGCCCTTAGAAGCAAACTAAATTTAAATCCACAAGTGTATTTTTCCTTAGTTGTTCGATTTCATCATGGTGTAAAATATGGAAATTCAACACATTAGACTTAGCTCCAATTATGTGATCTCCATTAATACAAGACAGAGCCCCTATCTTTACCAGGAATACTACAAGAATAAAAGTATCCCTTTCCCACCATCATGAGATGAATGGCCAGCATGGCAGCAATGCCAGCCTCCTCCTTCCACCTTCTATTGTCATGCTGTGGTCTACATTCATCTCTTGCCTGAGATACCCCTGCTCACCCAAACATCACTCAGAACTGTTCAAGACTGCACCTAAGCACAAGACATGAAACCAAATCCGTAATTTGATATGATTACTAGCAGAAGAAATTTTCATGAAGCAGCAGTTTGGAGCTAGGCATCATGGCTCACCTCTTAAATCCCAGTGATTCACACAGCCATAGGGAGATAGATCAAGGCCTAACATGGCCCAGACCCCCCCCCAAAAAAAATCAAAAACTAAAAACATAAAACACTATCTAAAAGAATAAGCTAAATGCTAAAAGGGTGGGGAACATAGTTCAAGTGATAGATGCCTGGATCAAACCCCAGTACTCCCAAATGATTGAGTAGAACAGTGAATGAATCAATGACTCAAGCAAAAATATTTACTTATTCAAAATGTATTAAAGGACAATATGAGACCTATGACAATATGAAATAACACTGTTTGCTGTATCTCATGCACTCTGATAAGAGACCCATATACTTTAACAACAAAAACAATGTAAAAATAAGCCCAAGAATAAGCCCATACATTAGAAGCAAACAAGTATAGACAATTTAATAATTTATACACTATACAGGCAGTTAATAGGAGAGACCCAATTTCAATTCAATTCCAACTGATATAACTGTTCAAAGAGAATATAAACATTTTATACTACCTTTTGTTAAATTATTAATCATTTACTTTTTAAAATAAAACTGTAATTTTAAATTTTTATCTTTATAGTCAGTTAATATGGTTATAAATTCATGATAATGATAACAATAACTACTGTTTTCATCATTCATTCAAAGATTTTTCTAAGAATTCTGCAGTAAACAAAGTAATAGTGTTTTTTAAAAAAACTAAAAATGATATTATGGCAATTAAAATAATTTAAAAATAATTTCTACGATTCTGGTAAAAAAACAATTAGTAACTCCAACAACCCCAGTAATACCAAAGGGAAAGAATATGAATATTTTCCCATTATTTTTCTTCGATACTACTAGCTTCAACTTGTATAAAGACAAATGATTGTGTGTTCTGTTTATTTTGTTCAAAGCTACAATTTTTCATATCCTATAGAAATGTCTAGAAGTCTTCCATTTTTATCAAGCAGCCTATATAACAGTACATGCCCATATTTGTTAAAAAAGAAAAGACCTGGTGAAATTCACAAGAAGTAAAATAAATAATGAGGATAGTAACCATTTTGTTATTTACTAGTAGAAAAGTAACTGCTTAGGTGTCTTGCTACGTTGTTTTTGGAAATTCACAAACAATATACACACATGATTTGGGGCAATGTAATTTCCTTCAGTAACTGGGTTATATCCCATAGTTAATGCATAGTATTTAACAAGAGAAAGTAAAAAAAAAAACTAGATATAGAGATATAGAGAGAAACCTATAGAACTAACCTCGATAACCAAGCAGAGAAGTGACAGTGTGCTCTCAAAGCAAATTAAAACATGAATGAACTACATTTGCTAATGAATGTGCAATATATCTGAGGAAATAAAACTATCTTGTAACAACAAATAGACCTATGCTGTAATAGTTCTACCATTTTACAATTTTTCTTAGTAAAGTTACCTATTGCTTGGATTTTAAAGTTGCATCAATATTAAGTTGCGCCAGTTGATTTGCCTAAGGAAGCAAATGTGAATGATTACAATAATGTTGATGTGGTTTTCTTAGAAGAAAGTAGAATATATTGCTTAGTCTTTTAGATTTTTCAAATAATAAAGAAGATAAAGGTAGATGGAGAAAAATTCAACTTCATTTTATCAATATATGACTTCTGGGCTCTGAATATAGTTTTGTTGAAAAAGATATATATGAATTTTTACAACAACTTCTCCTCTACCCAAATTATTCTGTGTGATTATGTTAACTTTGCCTTCATTGTCACAGCTTATAGACTCCTGCATTTTATAAACTGAACTGATACTGCAAAATCATCATAGTGGTACCAAGGTGACGGAAGTTTGGGGATCACTTTAATATTCTGTCTCTATGGATATACATAGAGAGGGCGGGGCAGGAAGTACAGGATTCTGTAATGCAATGCACATATTGAACTTCAAAAATGTCAAGAGAATCAACATTCCTGGTCTAAGTAAATAAAGAACCCTTCAGTGTGCATCCAAATCTCTGACAAACCTGGTTTCGAGATATAAATACACTACACTGTTAGGACACATTGACATACCTAGTAAATATCAACTGTGTGAGATACTCCTTTAAATTCAGTGTGTTAAAACTTACGGAAAATCAGCCTTGAGAGTGTTGCCATCAACAAATCACTCATTTTCTTTCCTTTGTCAAATTCACGTATGACTGAACATTTGTTATTTAATCTTATTTTGCTCTTGTCTTGCTGGCTCTATGATTAATCTTTCTCTAAAGTTTTGGTCATATTAACTGAATATAGTGTTTTAATGAAAAGATATTAAATAACTTAGACTAAGGACTATTCTATATTAGATCAAATTATTTAATATACTATTCGTTATCAATATTATAGTAAACAATTTATGAAATTCTGTGCTGTTGTACAATGAGGAACACTGCCACTTATGCCAAGTTTTTGACAACGGTTAGTTATTTTAAATGGAAGGTTTGCCAGGAACTTGCAGCTCACAACTATAATCCTAGGTAGTCAAGAAGCTCATATTTGAGTATGGTGGTCTGAAACTAAATAATTGATGACATTTCACATAGTTATGCAATAAGGGGTGTGGCCATTTATGCAAAATTTTTGAGAAAGAAGTCGAGCTATTATTACAATGGTAGATCTGTAGCCTAAAGCAAAAATGCTCAGGAAAAACATCCTGTGTTCAAGCCCCTCGACTCAGCACATACACACACACACACACACACACACACACACACACACACACACACACACACAAAGTAAAGGCTTTAGTATTATCAGAAATGTAGCATGTAGGCAGAGTTGTAAAACAATTTAATAGTAATTCATATGACTCCTGTTTATTTTAAAATTAACATCAATATTATTACGCATAAAGTTGATGTAATTAACATAATTTTCATGACTTTAAGGGTTGAGTTTTTTATGAATTTATTGCTTAAGACTTTTAATTTTGTCTCCTAACAAAATCTTTTATTTAACTATCTCAGTGACTTGCAAAATTTGTTTTCAGTATTAAAAGGTATTTACCTATACAGAACTCAATCAAAAATAATGTATCAAATGTCTTTATTTCTCTACATTTTGGAATTTTCAATAACCACCAATTAGCATGGAATTTATTTTACATACAATATAATACAGAAATAACACACTTCTTTTTCTTAAATGACTTAAGAATTAACCATTGACTAGTCCTACTCTTTACCCCAACAAGTTTATGATGAAATGTATGGTGATAAACTCAAAGTGATTAAGAATAATCAACTGCATACTGAATAAAAGAATGGGGACACAGAAATTTTCTTTCTCCCAATTTCTTGGAAATTTCTACTGATTCAAAACTTTATGGGAAGGAAAGAAAATTAAAGAAAGGAGGAAGAAAGCAAGGAAAGAATGGATGTAGGGAGGAAGGAAAGAAGGAAGGAAGGCAAGGAAGGAGGAAGGCAGGAGGAAGGAAGGCAGGCAGGCAGGCAGGCAGGCAGGCAGGCAGGCAGGAAGGAAGGAAGGAAGGAAGGAAGGAAGGAAGGAAGGAAGGAAGGAAGGAAGGAAGGAAGGAAAGAAGGAAGGAAGGCAGGGAGGGAGGGAGGGAGGGAGGGAGGAAGGAAGGAAGGGAGGGAGGGAAGGAGGGAAGGAGGGGAAATTATAAAAACAAAATCCTGTGAAAAACATGAACTCTATGATCTGGTACAGATAGTCTACTGATCCTCAAATCCTTTCAACAAGTATTGGTGGTTGTTAACACTGTTGATAGTTGACAGTGGATATTGGAGTTGATACAAAGGTAACTCTTACATGCAATGTTTAGCCTGAGGAAGGGATGGGGTGAGGTCTAGGGAAAAAGGGTAGACAAATGAAGAGAAGAGAGGGAGACTGCATATCCTGCAATATGACAAAGAATTAGAGAAGAGGTGGGTAGGGGAGGGATGTGTGAGAATGTCAAAGGGTTGATGTTGATCAATATATTTTCTTCATAAACTGCTTTGTTAAATGGCAAAAATAATTAGACTCAAGAGACAACACATAGGGAACAATTATGTGCTAAATCTAGCTTACAGATTCAAGGAAAAGCAAAAGGAATGATACTAAGAAAAAAATTACAGAGAGGCTTGAGTTCATTTAGTAGTTGGAAAATACATTCTGGTTGAAGCAAGTATAAAAGCACCTCTTAGTTATTTGTCTTATGTAACATAATTCCTTCTACATGTGCTGTGATTATTTAAGCAACTGATGTGGCTCCACAGCAGGTCACAAGTCAATATTAAGAATCACAGTTCTGTCTGGCGCCAGTGGCTCATGCCTATAATCCTAGCTACTCAGGAGGCTGAGATCTGAGGATCACTCACTGTTCAAAGCCAGCCTGGGCAGGAACGTCCGTGAGACTCTTATCTCCAATAAACCACTAGAAAACTGGAAGTGGTGCTGTGGCTCAAGCAGTAGAGCACTTGCCTTGAGCTGAAGAGCTGAAAGCCAGCGCCTAGGCCCACAATTCAAGCCCCATGACTAACAAAAAGGAAAAAAGAAAAAAAAAACATAGTTCTGTACTTTCCAGTGCCTTACAATGCTCTGAACATAATGCTTAAGATCTTGTCATTGTTTATTGAACATTGCTTGAGTTAAGTAGGTTTTAAAATTTTTTATATGTTTTCTTAAATATTGCTTATTGCTGACAGGCTAATATTCATTTTATTTTTAGAATAAAAGTGTCTCAAGTTTATGAGAAGCACTACATTCCAGCCCCAGTGGCTATGAACTTTTAATGAACACAGGAGTTGCTTTTCCTTCCTCCAAGAGAAATATCAGAAGGAGGAAGTAATGGCCATTGCAACCCCATCTGCGGAAGTTTATGAGACCAATTTAAGGACAGATTGCGCTACAGTGTCATTGTAACACCTCATCAAAATTCTTATCCAGATTTTCAGCATTGACTTAAGACAAGTAGATTAGCTTATAACTTGTGAGATCATTTCCAGCAACTTACCCAGAACACCAAATGACCTTTTTCAGTTAACCCCAATAATTTCTCTCTCTACTCATGGTGACTGAGAGAGTGTGTAAGAAAATTCTGGCAGTTTAGGGCAAGAAGGCAAAAAACTTTGACATCTTCTCTACTACTGTACTTTCAAAGAGACAAGATTCCTGAAAGGAAGATGACCTTACATTAGCAGAGAATCTTATGAAAAGGTCATGTCCTACACCTTCATTTGATTTTTTTGTCAGCTTAAAGATATTTAATAGCTATATTTTAATTTTATTATTGTTTAAATATAGCAATATGTGGATAAAAAACTAATCATATTTTAGCACAATAAAAATAGTTTTATGCCTCCATAAGTGACAAAATTTGTACATATTTATGCAATGACATAATTGTAGTATTCATTTCCCCA
Source organism: Dipodomys merriami (assembly GCF_024711535.1). Taxonomy (NCBI): domain Eukaryota; kingdom Metazoa; phylum Chordata; class Mammalia; order Rodentia; family Heteromyidae; genus Dipodomys; species Dipodomys merriami. The sequence goes on along the minus strand of NW_027202270.1, from coordinate 22,240,492 downwards.
TTTTTTTTCTACCTAAAGTCAAGGAAATGGTAACCAATATGGATTTTCCTAAGAAAACATCTGGCCATTAAACTTCAGGAGTGAGTTTAAGTCAGAAAGAATGTTACAAAGAGAAAATGAAATCACTCTCCTTGAAACTTCATATTTTTTCAGCATATATGTAATATAATATATATATATATATTATAACTAATTTTACTAAATGTTCCATAATGAATTATTTTTCAAAAATAGAAAAGAATTGTTCATATAGCTACAATCTTCATGCTTCTGATGGAAAGAAATTTGATAATGTTTACCAACTATCTAGAAGATTACTTTAATGCTTCATTAAACAACTTAAATAACCAAATTCAGTTTTGATGGATCAAAAGGAAGACAAATTAACTTAAAAAAAATCTGCAGATATTGGCAGTTATCTTTTTCAAGAGTCCTCAGCATATCAAACAAGTACATTAGGCTTAGTTATTATAGTTGAAATAAGTCCCAAATGTGCAGTCAGTATAGTACAGGAATTTCAAATATACAGTATAGTGATTTGTGAGAAGAACCAAGAAGGATAAAAAAATTGAATGTATTTATTATATTTCCTTTCTTAGTAAACTGCAAAAATTCTGTTTGTCTACCTAGGAGACAACATTGAATTCAAAGATTAAAACAAGCTCATATAAAACCATCATTATTTGTATAAATTAGAAGACATTTCTCTTGATTCAAACCAAAATAAAAATGTGCAGTGTTAGTTGTTATATTGATGAACTAATTTTGAATACTAGAATTACAATTATTTGTATTTTGTTTCTGAATTTTTTATAAGAAAGATGTAAACCCTTTAGTCATGAGAAAAAGGATTGTCCAGTGAAAATATCTTTTCTTTATTCAATTTAGTATTTTTTCCTTAGTCCAAAATATTAGCATTAAGTTCAAGTTAGAAAATTAAAAAAATAAAACCTGGATATCCTGTAGTTGAGGAAAAATAATGAATAATAATTTTGAGTCTCCAAATAGAATACTTGTATTAACTAATTTTTTATTTTTAAATCATCACACACTTGAAATTTGGTGGCCTTTCATATAGGTAGTCCATTTACTTTTTTCACACTAAATACAATCTCTGGCTACTCATTTTTCTTTCCATGTGTTTAATCTCATTTTCTTCCCTATTTGTCAAGATGTTAAGCTAGGGAACCAATCCTCTGGAGTCCTTCCTCCTCATTTTTTCCCATCTTGAACTTCTGGTTTCTTTCTGTATCTCTTCTTCCTTACACCTTGGCAATTTCTACTTGACTATTTCCATTGCCTCCTACTAATTTTAAACCCTCACACCCAAATTCCTGTATCTGATACATACTTCTTTCTTAAGGTAAAGGTACCCTCATAAATATACAGTCTGTCTCTGGATGCTTGATCAACAAGTCAAAGACTAAGTGATCACACACATCCCAGATTTCTTCTTTGTTTTCCTAGGTTGGGGATGGAGAGTGACATAATCATTTACCCATTTGCTTAGGACAGACACAGCATCAAGATGCCCTGTCAATCAAAACTGCCATGAGATCCTGAACTTAGGTGTCAATCCTGATATGAACAATCAGCTATCTCTTTGGTCTCCACACAACATGAGGACTCTCTTTAACACAAGAAAACATAATTCTTCTTTATCTAAAATGCTGTTAATAAGTTTCATGCATTCCTTTTAATGAAATGAACAAAGTTAGGCTTCAACTACATTTAATCATCCACAATTGATCCAAGTGTCATTCTTACATATGAGGCTACTTGGTTTACATCAAGGAAGTCTCCATTCTTACACATTTAGAATTAAGTTATTATCTCTTGTCCAAATGTGTTTCCTTGCCTCCCGACCCCCACATAGTACTAATAAAATACTTCTTCAAAGATGTTATTAAATTGTCCTGACACTGATTTTTCCATGATTATCTGCTCACTACTCCTTCAGAGAAATAATTATTTTTCTTGTTTGTCTGTTTTCACTCTCACATGTTGCAAAGTGCATGGCTGTTGTTGGTTCCTCAGAAATTTTGTGTGATTCTCTGAGAAATAATTGAATAAAGCAAACCAATCAATCATTATGGGAAACTTTGGGGGCATACTAAATAATCATCATTTTTAAATAACAACTTTATTTTTAAAAAAACACAAACTTAACCTTGAATTTTCAGGCTTAAGGGGTAGATATTACAAGTATCCTTCTGCAAAAGCAGTATACTTATTTCAGCTTAGTTTGGTATATAAAGCATAATAATATCTATCCTTTCAGAAATAAAAAGTAATTATTAAAATACTCTCTAGGAGCTGGGAAGGTAACTCAGTAACAGAGTGCTTGCCTTACATGCATGATGCCCTGGGTTTGATTCCTCAGTACCACATAAGCAGAAAAAGCCAGAAGTGGCACTGTGGCTCAAGTGGTAGAGTGCTAGCCTCGAGTTGAAGAGCTGAGGGACAGTGCCCAGCCCCAAAGTTCAGGCCCCATGGCCAACAAAATAAAATACTCTCTAAACTACTATATCTTATATATCATCAAGCATATTTTTAAAGTGCCAGAAGATACAGCAAGGAAAATTCAAGAATAAATATAAGTTTCCAAGAATTTTGGTTTGGTCTATGATTTAAAATACTGATAAAAGATTCTCAGGTTTTTATATCCTCTGTTCTTTCTGTCTATAATGAATTCTGAGTCTATCTAAAGATTTCTTACATTCATGAAAACATAATCAGCATACATGTCATATAGATTTATTGATTTATAATACTTGTTTTATAAATGGACAAAACAAAGTAAAAGATAACCAAACTAATAAAACTAAATAAAATAAAACTGAAAGTAACTTTTCTATGGCCTAGAAGACATGCATATTTTGAGGGGTTTTGAATTTTCCCTATCAATGGGAATTTTCATTTAATATGTTTGCCTCTTGAAGATGGAACTCATTAGAATATTTAATGCTGAATGCACTTTATTCTGAAGTTTCTGTGAGAGAATTAATGTTATATTCTTTTGCATATGCTTTGATTTCTCAAGAGTACACTTCTTTTGGTTAATGTGAGCAATTCAGCAGCCAGGATGATTACCAAGAAACACAGGTTGCATACATATTGTATGCAGAACACTGTAATTAACCAGGCATAAGCTTAAGTCATTGTTTTCTGAGGCTCACTTAGAAACAATATGACTATTAGACTATCCCCATGCACTACAACATATTACAAATAAATACCACATTGGATATGCCTGTAAAGAGAGTTCAATTCTACTATCCAGATGTCTTGATACAATGAACTGGTGTTAAATACTTAGTTGAGGGGCAATTTGTAAGCACATGACTAATCTAATTGCACTAACTAGAGTTTTATGAAAAGATGCAGGGAATTTCGCAAATTAAGGAAGAAGTGAATGGTTTTCTATTCATCTAGTTGTAATTCAGGACCACTAATTGGCAATATTCAAAACAGAGTAGATTTCAGAAAAGTCTTCCTTTTCTCAAACATTTTCTTAAAACTGGTCAGAATAAGACCACTTATAGGTGGCCATAAGACCTACTGATAGGCAAGGTTTTTTTTTTCAAATAATAGATTTAAATGAGATTTAATATGTTACTAAAGAGGAAGATCTTGAAATTAGCATAAAAAATTAGAATGCCTTAAGAATAATTCTATCCATCTCAGAGTATCTGGGTATCTCTGACAAAATACCCAGATCAGAGAAGAGAAAAGTCTTTTATCTACCACAACTGAGAGCTACAAAAAAGCACAACCAAAATGTTTACAGAAGAGTAAAATTGGAATTCAGCTAATACTAATACAATTAAAATAAACTAGTGATTCACATGCAGAGCTTTGAGTCAAACCCAGGTTTGTCTTACCCAAAAATGATGCCCTTGACTTTACTAGTGTACCTAACTCTAGAATTTAAAAAAATGATCATAATTATTAAAAAAGAGACATCTAGAGAGATTAAGTAATTTTCTTACTTAGTAAGATAATGACTGAGTTGATGAGACAAGAGAGAAATGTGTTATTTAAAATGAGGAAAAGCTAGAAAGAAATGTGTTACTTAAAATGAGGAAGAGCCATTAATGTAGAATCTTAAATTACTAATCCATCTGTAAGTAATAGTGAAACATCTCAGGAATTTGCATTTATAGCATGTTTCACATGTAGTCATATTTTAAGAGAATTTTTCACTTACATAAAGTTTATTGAAAATTTGGATATTGTAACACTTTAGGTAGCCCTTTAGGATATTTAGTTGTTTCAATAACTCACTTATTAACTCATTTATTGCCATCGTAAGTATTATACAAGACTGAATAAGTCTACTTAAATAAGTTAAGAAACATCCTAAATCAAGTTTTATTTAACTTTGTTTTATTACTGTTCAAAAAGTAAAAGAATTTCCCCTCATCAGTAGGAGAATTTGGGGAAGGGGGAAAAGAATCGATGTAGAAAATATTTCTTAGCAAATTCTGGTAAAGCAATATGCCTAGAGTAGCTATCTTCTTTCTTTTGCTTCATTTATATTGCTCAAATACCAATGCTGACCTAAATGCTAAAAAGGAGAGCTATCCTCTGTCCTTCAATATATAATGAAGGATTATAGAATGTAATTCACTGAAATGGAAGATTATAATATCTAATACATATGCATTTTCCTCAAATGGCTTTATGAACACATTCTCCTCTAGGACCCTGATCAAAAGGCATTAGATTTTCTCAACTCTTTCTTGGTGTTAGATGTTTTTCACAGGCCTTTAAAAATGCATTTAAACATAATGTATTCAGATACAAGGAAGGCTTAAGCACGGAAAGAGGACTACATTAACTTTTAGTCCAAATCTTGTAGTTTATACCTAACTTAGTTGTGATTTGAATATTCCATATGGAACTGGTAAGATGAAAAAAGTTGTTTTCATAGTCTTATCACAGATTTTAAAAGGCACAATTCAAGTATACATTTAACTCTTTGCTTAAATCACTGAAATATGTGAAACAAAGATAGCATATTCCTTAAAAGTTCTTTCCTGCTGTGATGCTCACACTCTAATGGATGACCATTCTCCATGAACAGAATTATTATCATTGACATACACAATGTCAAATTTATCAAGACATTATATGTTACCAATATAAAAACAAGCATCTCACATGATACCAATAAATTATTTCTTTCAAGCAATTGCTTAAAGCAGAAAAATGAAAAGTTCAACAATTGGATCAAAAATAAATGTGATAAAATTCATTCTAAGTCACTTTCTGAGGCACAGAATCATAAATCTGTTGTTGTAAAGCTGTCTATAATGGTAAGGTTTATTTTTGTCACCTTTTTTAGCAATGCCAACCAAGTACAATGCTCATCTTGTGGCTCATGTTTAATATGTTTGTTGAGTGGCAAGTTTTAATTAAGTAATTTTAGTTTGCATTCTCTCACTGACTTAAAATACCATCAGGTCTCAAATTAAAACTTAACTTCTAATTAAAATATTTATGCCTTCTGCATTCTGTGCCCTCATATGTCACCCATAAGCTTTTCTCTAAAATTCTGGATTTGCAGAAATCCCTCCTTGGTAGCAGTAGTGCTCTTGATATATAAAATTATAAGATACATACTTTAAAATTAATATGGCACACAGTAATATGAAATACTTACACTGATTGTTTTGTTCCATTATATACAGAAAAAAGAATCACCTAAATCAACAAAGTAAAATAAGCAACATAAAATTTTAATTTGAGAAAAAACTACATAAGGAAATGATGTGGGTTTTTAGCTCTTTGGAATGATAAAAATGAAACTAAATCATTCACCATTTTAAAATTTTTATAGGCACATTTTATTAGTTGCAAAAGTCAACCATCTGAATGAATATAAAAAGAAGACATTAAAAGAGCTTATAAAATATATATCAATAGTATTAAAGAAAGAACAAACCTGTTTCTGTAAATCCCTTAATCACTAAATATACTCAGTTACTATGAATCACTCAGAAAAATGTCTTTAGCAAGTGCACAGAAATCTCAGCCATTTAAATTACAGACATGCCTAAATGATAGTATCAGTAATTGAAAATATTTAAAGAACCCTATAGGCTCTTCCCCCGAGCTACTAGAACTGATTACAAACTTTGGCAAAGTAGCAGGGTATAAAATCAAACTTCAAAAATCAGTAACTTTTCTGTTTGCCAACAAGAAAATCAAAACTGAAATCAGGAAATCCACTCCATTTTCAATAGCCTCAAAAAATAAAATAAAATACGTAAAAACCACCATAAGGATGTGAAGGACCTCTATAAGAAAAACTATAGTAATTTGAATAAGGAAATCAAAAAAGACATATGGAAGTGGAAAGACCTTCCATTCTTATGGATTGGCAGAATTAATATCAGGAAAATGGCAATAGTGTCCAAAACAATGTACAAATTTAATTCAATACCCATCAAAATACTAACATCATTCTTCATTGAGAAAGAGAAAAAAATCCAAAAATTCATTTGGAATTTAAGCATCCAAATAGCAAAAGCAATCATTAGCAGAAAAAGTAGTGCTGGAGGTTTAACAATACCAAACTTTAAAGTTTACTACAGAGTTACAGTAATGAGTTATTGGCACAAAAACAGGCTCAGGACCATTGGAACAGAATAGACCAGAAATAAACCCACAGACCTATAGGCCTCTAATATTCAAAAGGGGTGTCAAAAATATAACAAAGAGCCTCTTCAAAAAGAGAAAGACCCTATGATCCTGCATTTATCCAAAATATTTATTGGGAATTTATCCACAAGATTGCAAACTAGGAGTCAGTAAAGTCACCAGTATAACCATGTTCCCTGAAGCACTATTAACCATAGCCAAAGTAAGATGTCAGTTTAGATGCCCCTTGATGGATGAACAGAACAAGAAATGTGCTATTTATACATAATGCAATTTTATTCATTCATTAGAAAGAATGATTTTGTGTCATTTACAAATAAATGGAAAGACCTAAAAAAATGTTTAGCGAAGTAAGTTAAGCCTAGAGAAACAAAAGTTGCATATATTCTCCCATATATAAAAATAGAATTTGTTTATAAATACATAAATATTTCAGATGGCATACAAGTGTATTCAGATATACTCAGTAAAATATAGTATATTCGAAGTTCAACATAGTAAACACTAGGAAAGGTTACTTGAAAAAGATGGGGTGGGGTCAAGGAGAGGCAGGTTGACAAAAAAAAGAGAAGAAGCAGGGCTGGGAATGTGACTTAGTGATAGAGTGCTTGCCAAGCATGCATGATGCCCAGGGTTTGATTCTCTAGTACCACATAAACAAAAAAGGCCAGAAGTGGCACTGTGGTTCAAGTGGTATAGTGCTAGCCTAGAGCAAAAGAAGCTCAAGTACCATGCTAGGCCCTGAGTTCAAGCCCCAGGACTGGCAAAAATAAAAAGGGAGAAAGAGAGAGAAGAAGCAGAGGTGAATGCAGTCAAAAACTCAGTGCATATCCTATAAAGTTAGAAGTGAGGGAAGAGGTCAGTAGGGGAAGAATGACTGAAAATATTGAAAGGGGTGACATTGGGCAATATGCAGTGTATTGATAAAACTGCCTTGTTAGACTGGGAGAAGATCTTCATTAGCCATACAATGGACAAGAATCTCATATCTAAAATATACTTAGAATTCAAAAAACTAAATCCCCCAACAGCAAATCTTCAAAGAAACAACTGCCCAAAAAATAAGTGAGCTAAAGACTTAAAGAGAAACTTCTCCGAAGAGGAAAGAAGGATGGCCAATAAACATGAAGAAATGCTCAACCTCTCTACCCATAAAAGAAATGCAAATCAAGACAACACTGAGATTCCACCTCACCCCAGTTAGAATGGCTATAATCAAGAAATCTAATTACAACAGATGCTGGAGGGGATGTGGCCAGAAGGGAACCTTCCTACACTGTTGGTGGGAGTGTAAACTTGTTCAACCACTCTGGAAAGCAGTATGGAGGTTCCTCAAAAGACTCCACATAGACCCCTATGACCCAGCAATTCCACTTTTGGGCATTTAACCAAATGATCACAAATAAGATCTTACCAAAGCTACCAGCACAACCATGTTTATCACAGTATTATTTACCATAGCTAAGATATGGAACCAACCCAGATGCCCCTCAGTAGATGAATGGATCAAGAAAATGTTGTATATACATACAATGGAATTCTATGCCTCTGTCAGAAAGAATGGCATTGCCCCATTTGTTAGGAAATGGAAAGTCTTGGAGAAAATTATATTAAGTGAAGTAAGCCAAGCCCAAAGAAACATAGGTCCCATGGTTTCCCTTATTTGCAGTGACTAGTACATGGCTAGGACAAGCAGAAAAGGTCAAAAGGGGAGTCAAAAATATAAGAAAGAGCCTCTTCAAAAAGTGGTAGTGGGAAAATGGATACCCAGAAAACTGAATCCAGAGACCTCTCTATCACCTTGCAACAGTATTAATTCAAAATTTGATTGAAGACCTTAATGTAAAACCTGAAAACATGAAACTACTGCAGGAAAATTAGGACTCCTAGGCAGAAGAAATAGGAACTTTCTGAGTAAAGATCTAGAAGCACAGCAAGTGAAAAAAGACTTGATAAATGAGATTGCATCCTTTGACACCCAGTAGAAATGTTGTCATTATGAATCCCTTCCTGTTGATGTCAACATTTGTAGTGTGATATTATATAACATCTGTGATATAATGTTTTACATACATATTACATTACTTGTCAATGTATCTATACCAATACACTCTTGAATATTCCTCTTCATTCCCTAGATCCTACCAGTGTCCTCTCTGTATATGAGAAGACTACTACAATGATCAGCATTGAATAAGATGGGACAGGAGAGACAAATAGTAAACTAGAAGAGACAAGAAGACTATGAATATAAGTAACACACATTAACTAGTACAAAAGTCAGAGAATCAAGGGTCTGCACTGAGGGTATTTTATACAGTTTGACTTGTAAGTACTTTGTCATTGAATGTGGTAGGGGTTATCATTTAAATCAATGACATGTCAGAAATGAAAAGAAAGAAACGTTGTGGAAACTAAAATGGATATCAGAGGCCCCAATAGGAGCTGCTTGGCTCTAAGAGAAGAGTATCAATCCCAACAAGGAAAGGATAGGAAAATAAATAAAAATGAAATTGGGGGGGAAATGCAAGAGGTCCTCAAGGAAAAGGAAAAAAACTTAAGTTTTACATATATATATATAATATATATATACATATAATTTTTTAAGAAGGAAACTCAAAAGATATAAACAGAAAGTTACTCCATAAAGGTCAAAGAAACTTTAGAGAATCCATTGGTTCTCCTGGCATATTTTTGAAGAATGTTGAAAGAAAGATTATAGCTTGAGTGGAGGTCAAAACCAATTTGGTAGTTTCAAAATTGCACTTTTGACTTGAATCAGAATAGGGGTGGTTTCACAATGTGAAATTTCTGAGAATGCAATACAGCATAAAAATGATGGTTAATTACTACTGTTTTCAAATCCTGTGTAGGTTCTTGACTGGACCCTAGAATCTCCTTACTTGCTATTACTAATTGCCACTTAGAAATCTATGTCATCACACCCATTGTTATTGTTGTTGTTGTTGTTGTTGTTGTTATTATTATTATTATTATTATTATTATTATTATTTTTATTATGCCAGTCAGTCCTGGAGCTAGAACACAGGGCTTAGGCACTATATCAGAACTTACTTTGCTCAAGGCGACCTCTTGAGCCACAGCACCACTTTCAGCTTTTGTGTGTAATTAATTGGAGATAAAAGTCTCATGAATTTTCCTGCCCTAGTTTATTTTGAACCACAATCATCAGAGATCTCAGCTTTCTGAGTAGCGAGGATTGCAGATACGAGCCACTGGCTCTGGGCATCACCATTATTAATAGGAGTTCAAGAATGGAAATGTGTGCAATGATAGAGTATTGTAGATGGTCCCATACTCATCCCAGCAGACAAAGGCAGGGCTAGAATGCAACCAGAAGAGACTACTCTCTGCTCAGTAGTTACTTGAAACCTAGTCTATGATTTTCTGTATGTTGTCTCTTTGAAATAACTTTCATGTTTCTAATATTTCTGTTGCACATGAAACTTAAAAATAAAGATAAACAATGTTTCCAGTTTTCTAGCCTGTCCAAACTAATCCAGATAGTTACAGAATGGCATTGGTGTTACAGTAGGTGAATCATACCCAATTTTCTTCAGATTTTGAACAGTCACCCACAGCCCATACTTCTAGGACATATTGTATATCCGGACTGACAAAGAAAGCAGTAAGAGAGCCAGAGGTGCAACAGACACCAAGGCAGTTTCTGGGCAAAACAACGTGGGTCAAATATTTTGGATTTTCCTTTTTCACTACTACATATACTTTCCACTTCTTCTGAACCAAAATTTCCTGGTTCTGTAAAAGTTTATTTTGAAACTCATGTGACAGATTACTCTCAAGTTAAAACTGAAATGCCTTAAGGATCTGTTTCTGGTTTTCTTTTTTCTTTTTTGTCCATAATGGGGCTTGAACTCTGGGCCTGGCCATTGTCCCTGAGCTCTTCAGCTCAAGGCTAGCACTCTACCACTTGAGCCACAGTGCCACTTCCAGTTGGTTGTTTATTGGAGGTAAGAGTCTCATGGACTTTCCTGCCCAGACTAGCTTTGAACCTTGATCCTCAGACCTTACCCTCCCGAGTAGCTAGGATTACAGGCATAAGCCACCAGCACCCAGTTTAGGATCTGTTTCTTAAGAATCAGTTGGAAAATCTCAAATAAATACCTTTATTACATATAAATGACTAGAAAAGCAAGAAAAACACAAACCCCAAATTAGAATGAAAGGCACAATGAAGACATAAATTAAGTAAAGACAAAAAGTGTCAAAGATCAGAGAAGTGAATAGTTGCTTTATCACAAAGGCAAACAGAATTGGCAAGCTCTTTACTAGATCAAATAAGAAAAATAAAACAGAAAAGTCTCAATTAAATAAAACCAGAAACAAAAATACTCTGCAAGTTGCAGCACAGGAGAACAAAGAATTGTTAAAGACTATCATCAACAACTATATGACAGAGATTTGATAAGCTAGAAGTGGAAAAATTACTGGACACACACACACACACACACACACACACACACACACACACACACACACACACAAACACATTGCAAAGACTGAAGAAATAGAAAGCGTGAACAGTACAGTAATAAGTAAGAAGACAGAATCAGTAGAAGAAAAATCTTACCCATCAAAGAAAAGCCTAGGATCAGAAGGTTTTGCTGTTGAATTTTACAAAACATTTTAAAAAGAAAGAATACCAGTTCTTCTCAAGTTATTCCAAAAAATTGAAGGGAAAAGTTCTTCCAAATTCATTCTGTTAGGTCATCATGATCCTTTTATCCAGAACCAAAACAAAATAAAATAGAAAGAAAGCTACAGGTCAATATCCATGATGAACATAGATATAAAGGTCCTCAACAAATACTTAGAAAAAAGACTTCAAGGACACATGAGAAAAACTATCAGCCACAATTAAGTTGTATTCATTTCCAGCCTGCAAGTATGGTCCAACATACAGGATACACCTTATCATAAGAAGGACCAGACCATATATTCATCCCAATAAACATAGGAAACCCACTCCATAAAAGTCAAGAGGCTTTCATGATAACAACTCTGATCCAATTAGGAATAAAAGAAAGAAAGGTATTTATGGCAATAAAGCCTTAGCTAGAATCACACTGAACATTCTCTTTGGATTTGGAAGAAGTCAAGGATATTCATTTGTACCACATTTATTCTCCAAGGTACAATAAGTCATACAGCAATCAGACAAGAGGAAATGAAGGCCATTTGAACAGAAAAGGGGAAGTCACAGTGTCATTGTCTATACAACTTCCAGTTATATGTGAAACATAACACAGCCATTTCAAATAATATAATTTTTATGGGTATAAAGGACAAATTTATATAGTGATAGTATATGAAATGTATGATTCAGAAATAAAATTGTCATTATATTAGGTGCCTAAGTTTTGAAAAAGAGAATGTGGATTTAAGGTTATAAAAACACATAGGAAATAATAGTTGCTGTTATCTGTGTGTGATTGGGGCTTTATTTATCTTTGATTATTCGTAAGTGCTTTCAATTTTCCTCTTAATTCTTTTCTCTGAAAGACGTATTTGTGATCTTTGAAAATACATTTGTAAAGCTAAACTTTAATGACAAACTGTATGAAAACTGATGTCACTTAAGGATTTTTACATCTCTCCATAAAACACTGTCTACATAAGATAGTTTATCCTGACAAACACTCGCATCCGAAATGCCACATGAAGACTACCATATTTGTTAAATATTATTGTGACAATCAGTTAAAAGTGGCAAGACTACAGGCTGAGATGTTGATTTAAGGATGAAACTAAAATGTTTTAGTGCATAATTTGCTTATAAACAGCTAATTAACTCAATTACATTTACATGTTTTTATTACTGAAAATGTGGGGTTTTCAGGAGAAATGCATTTAAAAAGAGGGGTGACTATCTTCCTCTAAGGTTGAATCAAGTTACATTAAAGGTTTAAGACAAGGCCTAAGGGGGCACTCCTTGGAAAAAAGAGAGTAGTTACACCAGCCTATTGATTCTTTTCCTTAAAAATCAAATTAGAGTTGAGCTGTGGCTCAAATGCTAGAGTGCTAACCTTGAGCAAAACAGGTAAAGGACAGTGCCCAATGGCCTGAGGTCAAGCCCCAGTACCAGCATCCACGTGCATGCATGCACACAAACACACACGTTAGCACAGATGATTGTAATAAATGGGGCAAAAGATAATAGTTACATTAAGGTGACATTAAGAAGCACTGTACTCATAAATTGACATGTTGAACTGAAACTCCATTATATAACTACTTAAAGATAATTTTTTTTTAATTTATTTTATTTTATTTGAGAACATACTGTACAGAGGGGTTACAATTACATGGGCAGGATAATGCATACATTTCTTACCAAGCATTGCAGCCTCCTCCTTTGTTTACCCTTCACCTCCCTTCCCAGCCTCCCCCCTCCCCCCACCCAGTCATACCCCCCCGCTTTCACTATATTAAAGATAATTTTTAAAGACATGAATTATCTTTTAATTTATTGGCATAAATTGATTATACAAATAACTTTTGTTGTGACAGTTACATATGCACATATAATGTATTGGATCATATTCACCCTGCTAACCTATTGATTTCTATTCAAAAATGTATATATATATATATATATATATATGTATATATATAAAGACATCACATGGTCTTCTATAAATATGAACATTATCATTCCTACATATCAATTAAAAACAAATTAATTTTAAGTGCAAGAGATACATTGATCAGTTTTAAGAAACCAAAGAAAATTAAATATTACTCTATTTATATATGGATATAATTTTCCTAAAAACAAACATTCTATGCTATTTCTCCACTCTAGACTTCCTATACAAAATCTGTTTTATATGTCTGGCATACACAAATGAAGAAAAAGACATCAGGAAAGCAGTTAAATCTTCAATCATATTACCTTAGAGTATCTTTCACAAGTATAAAAGCATTTGTATTAGATACAATATTATTCTACAGAATGGTGACCTGGCAGGAATTATTATCAATACATTTACCTTCACTCTAAGTAGTGCTAAGTAATGATCTATAACAAAGAGACAGAAAAAGTTATGTAAATGCAGATTTTATTCCCTCATTTACTTAATGGATATTTACTAAGCACTGATTATGTTGTAACCATTACATTAAAAAGAAGGCAGCTGCAAGAGTATACAAAGCCATTTCCTGTCTGGGGATCCTACTGGACAGAGGAGGAAAAGAGAAAAATCTATTCACCACTGTGTTTCCATGCAGTGAGTAAAGGTGGTTGGAATGCCTGCAGTCTAGGGACTGGACAAACAGCTGGACAGAAGTGAATGATGCATTAGGTATCTTGGTAGGACTAGGACTCAGGCACAATAGGGGCCTAATGCAATGGAAAAACTAATATATGCAATGGAAAATGTTCAGTTATGGCTGCAAGTCTATGGTCAGGGAAAAAATTAGGGCAAGCTGCAAGTTAGAAAAATGGCAAAAACCCTTTCAAAGCATTCCACAATTTGAACTTTATTCTAAAGGCAACAGGAAACCTTTGTAAGAGTGCAAATGAAGAAGAGACATGATTGCATTTGCGTTTCAAATCACTGTGGCTACAGTGTCAACGATTTGGAAGGGGACCAGCCAAGACCCTGCTACTGGGGTGATTGCATAGGAGGTGGAGAAACACGTAGAAATAAATGGCTGCCCTTGGAAAAGAGAAAGTAGAATCAGTAAGATTTCTGATAGGCTGTGAAATTGAAAGAGTAGCATATTTGGGGCCCAATATATAGAAAATCTCCAAATCATTAGTCACTGGAAGTTAACCTGACAGCTAGAAATAAGATATCTTAGTAAAATGTTTCATAACTCACTCTTGGTTAGTAATAATGGTTCAGATAATCTGTCTAAATTTCACATTGAATATATTTGGCCTCAAGTGCTCTACAACTCAACCCTTTTGTACTTCATTTGTTTCCTTTTTTATTATTTTTTTTGAGTTATAAACTTTCTTCTTCCAAAACTCAGAAAACAATCCTTCTTCTTTCCAATTTTTGAAGCAGGATCTAACTAACTTTTTCTTTTGGACAGCCTCAAACTGTAATCCTCTAATCTTTACTTCTCAAGTAGATTTTTCTTCTTGTAAATCTTAGTGTGTAACAATAAACACAGATGTCACAAATATCCCCTGAATATGTCTGCATTCCCAGCTGATCAAGAGATAGAGGCAGAAGGATCATAATTTCAAGGTGAAAGTAAGAAAAGTTAGTAAGGCCTTGTCTCAAAAACAAATAAAATCAGAGGTTGGGAATGTGGCTTAGTGGTAGAGTGCTTGTAGCATGCATGAAACCCTGGGTTCTATCCCTCAGTACCACATTAACAAAATAAGTTGGAAGTGGTGCTATTGTTCAAGTGGTAGACTGCTAGTCTTAAGCAAAAGAAATTCAGAGACAGTGCTCAGGCCTTGAGTTCAAGCCTCAGGACTGGCAAAAAAAAAAAAAATCAAAATGCCTGGGTTGTAAATCAAGTGTTAGAATGCTTGTTTAGCAACTACAAAGCCCAGAATTCAAGCCTTTTTTGGTGGATTTTTTTTATTCTTGTTGTTTTGGGGCGAAGCTTGCCCATTCTAGGGCTTAAGCTCACAACCTTACTGGCTTTGTTGTACATATTGGTGCTCTTCCAGCTTCATTTTGATTACTTGGACACATAGTCACAAGGATGTTCTTGCCTTTGCTGGCTTCATACAATAATACTCAGATCCTGACGTCCTGAATAGCTAGAATTATAGGCACAAGACATCAATGTGCAGCATCTAATACACATGTCCCAAGAAATGACTCAAAAATGTATAGTATATTTTGTTAAAGTTACTTTGTTTCTCTTAAATGTCATTTAATTGACTGAAAAAATATTTCATACAGATATGCTGTTTGGATTCTCAAAAAATTCAGAGTATCTCAATTTATAGATAAATGTATAATTGCTATAGAAACAGTTATGAAAATCATTAAAAAGTAAAAAATTAAACTGAATACTGTATGATTCAACAATACTGACAATAGGTATTCATACAAAAGCCTTGAGACCAAAAACTCAAAAAGGTACTTTCACTTCTATGTTCACAATAGCACTAATAGTCAAACTATGAAAACAACCATAAATGTGTTTCAAAAGGTAAATAGAAAAGGAAATGTGGCATATGTATATTATACAATGAAATATTACTCAGCCTCAAAAAAAAACAAGATGCTATAATACCTAAAAACATGGATGGAGTTTGAGGAAATTATACCAAGTGAAGTAGCCCAATGGCAAAAAAGAACTATACATAAGTATGTTTGTCTGAGGTACATAATATCATAAAACTCACAGAAGCAGAAAGTAGAAAGGTGAATCCTTGTAGATGATCAGCTGAGAATCCATAGCTATAAAGCTGGAGTTACACAAGATAAACATATTCTGGAGATCTCTGAACAACATTGCACTTTTATTTAACAATGTTGAATTGTACACTTAAAAAAATCTATCTCAAAGTTAGATGTCATGTTAAGTGTAGAAGCTGAATGATAATAAGTCATGGAACAAGTGAATGACCAAGTTAAGATTAACATTAACTCGTCAAGTCTTTTCTTCCTACTCTTTCTTCAATGCTCAGTTATCTTTCATTCCTTTTGAGCCATTTAGATCAACTTCTGCTAATCCTATGCCAGAGATAGTAAAATCAGTCCTTTCCCACTGTTTCTCTTGTTATTTATAAATTCATTAATTCATCACCTTGTCCTTTCATTTGTCAATATTAAGCAACTATCAGGTATTCAACACAGAGGGCCATGAAATAACATCTCTGTGCCCAATAGAGATGACCATGAAGAACATCTTTTGGAGCTCAAAGAAATGGAGAAGAAAACATATACACACGTATATGTTGTGTGAGTATTATTGTATTGTGGTATTTATATGTATTATGTTATATGATACATATTATATGTTACACATTGATAATATATTACATTTATTATTCTACATATATTAGATATAGTAATATATTTTATATAATACATGCAATATTAGAGAGAGTGTTTGGGAGTTGGACTTCACAGTTTTATGTAGGTCAGTACAAAAAACACTCATTAATATTAGAAGGAATTTTCTAATAATTAGTGGGACAAATCAATTTCCTCTTAGATTATTAAGGTCAAAGACCATACATATGAATCTCTGTTGTTTTGTTTTGTTTATTTCAACATTTTGCTTATTGCTACAAAGAAGAAACTGAGTATATTGGGAATGAAAAATCTCAGGATTGTTATGTACGTTCTTTTGAGTACTCTCTGCATACAGATCCTTGCCTTTCTACCTGAAAGTGACATAAAATCCCTACCTCACCTACCACTTCTTTTTTTTTTTTTTTTTGGTTGGCTATGGGGCTTGAACTCTGGGCCTGGGCACTGTCCTTCAGCTCAAGGCAGCACTCTACCACTTGAGCTACAGCGCCACTTGCAATCTTCTGGTGGTTTATTGGAGATAGGAGTCTCATGGTCTCTCCTGCCTGGGCTGGCTTTGAACCAAGATCCTCAGATCTCAGCCTCCTGAGTAGCTAGGATTACAGGCGTGAGCCACCAGCGCCCGGCTACCTACCACTTCTTATACCCCTCTTACTTACTTAGGGAAGAGGGGTATGATTTTCCAAATGGTGCAGCCCACACACGCAGGGAATGGGAAAGAAAACTGAATCCTAGCAATGTTGGGGGCTAAGCCCCAAACCAAATACAGTGGAAGTTGATGAATTTCCATAATCTACACTTCACAAATAAGACAGATATGCAGATGAGTAAATATATTCGATCGCTTTGCGTTTCTTTCCATTTAATTTTATTCCAGGCCTTCAGGATAGGCAATTTTATTTTTTTAACACCACTGTCATTGAAGGACACTCAGCAGTGTCACACTCACCTCATTTGTATCTGTGACTAGACACTAAGTTTAGAACATGTTTGCCTTCAAATACCTTCCAGGAGTAATACCGTATGTCCTAGTAATTCAATGTTCAAAGATGAACTCCCTGAGGATCTAAAGGAAACTCCAAAAATAGGCTCACTTTGGCCAGAACTTATGACCATAGATATGAAACAACCATGACTCAGTCAGTCTGAAGAGACTAAATGACCCATTTCTTGGTAAAGCATATATGGCTAAAAGCCATATTAGAGGTAAAATTACTACTACTCACATGCTGCTACAAATTGCAGATAAAAGATGATTACACATATTATGGTTATCTAGCTCTCATTATATGGACTAAATGATTTAAGATTATCAAAAAAGCTCATACTGAATGAAGAGTACAGGACAGGCACATTAATAAAACATTTACCTTTGTGGTATACTGCAAAGAAACTTTTGAGAGTCACCAAAGCCTGGGAACTAGCTCAACTTGTCATTTGAAATTAGGTGTTTATGAGTACATTGATTATTAGTTCCAAAAATACCAATACTTGGGTTATCAGTCCTTCAATGACTGTCTGCTCCCATCAGAAAAAGCACAAACCCCTTGAGAGGTTTTTGTGAGGTCTTTGTGAGCTGGCCCCAAACATTCTATCACCCTCCCGCCCCTGCTTTTCCCTCTCTCCGCAGTTTCCTGAACATGCCATGCTTTCAACACCTACTCCAAGATCTGAATTCACTCTTTCCCCGGGCATATTCCCTTAAAATAGTTCATCTTGTTTCCATTTGGAAGCCCTCCCTGGACTCCATCTTCCCTCTGCCTTGAGTCAGACACTTACTCTCCTAAAGAACATTACTCGTGAGCTTATCACACAGGAGTAAAAGATTGCTTCTGCATTTGTCTCCCTCACTGCCCTGAAACTTTCAAGGATAGGGTCTAAGTCATCTTTGAATAGGCAATGAAATTAAACATCTGAACACAAAACTAAAATAATAGTGGCTAGCATTGATTGAGAGCTTATTCATCATCAAGAAGATTTCTGAGGTTGTAAGTTGCTCAATATTCATATCAATTCAGAGGATTGTACCATGTCAGTAATGCCACTATATGGCTGGAAGAAGACAGGTACTGTGATTTTAGGTAACTTACTCAAGGTTCCTCTGATGATGAAAAAGTCAAGTAAGGTTTGGTCACAATCACCCTAAGTCCAGCTTACATGTTATAGTAAGGTGCTTGATACACTCAATTAAGATAAAATTCAAGCAGATATGTGTATATCTATGTATGCTTACACAGTAAGATATTCGATTTTTAAATGGCTTTAAATAGAAGAACAGAGTAAAGTTACTTTCTTTATAGTGGAAATTTTGCCCCAAACCCATCTGATAGCCTGGGAATTATCTCCTTTCCTATCAATACAATTGAGTGGACTAATTAATAACTTTAAAAACATATCAGCCAGGCACTGGTGGCTCACACCTATAATCCTAGCTATTCAGGGGTCTGAGATCTGAAGGTTCCAATTCTAAGCCATCCTTGGCAGGAAGGTCCATTGAGACCCTTATCTCTTATTTAATACACCAAAAAGCCAGAAATGGGACTATGGCTCAAGTAGTAGAGCACCAGCCTTCCAGTGAAAAAGCTGATAGTATCTGGACCCTGAATGCACACAAGCATGGAAATGAACTTTACAACTTGGGGGGGGGGGAGGAACAGTAGGAGGGGTAAGTGGAAGAAAATGAGGGAAGGGAAATAGTGTTTAACAATAAATAAATATATTCATTACCTTATGTAACTATAAACCCCCTGCTCATCACCTTTCCAATAAAGATTTTAAAAACTGACAATTTTGACATAAGGCTCTCATTTCAAGATAGGGTTGGAAAACATTTTTACATTTATATGTAATTATCTAAATTACTTTTTATTTGGAATTATGAAAATACATTTATAAATCTATTAATTTTCATTGTGATGCATTTTCTTTTTTCAATTCAACATTTTCTATGTCAAAGATTTCCAGAATTGCCATACAATAGAATCATCTTGGGACTTTAAAAAAAATACAAATACAGGACCACCACTTTTCAGGGTCCTTAGCCACAACTTGTGGTTTAATTTCCTGAGAGCCAGGATTTCTGTCAAGCTTTGCAGACAATCCCAATGCACAGCAAAATCTGAAACCAGAATTTAACTGGCCATTGTAGGAATTCATTCAAAATTTCTCTGGGATTTCCTCTGTATCTAATTTAAGAGCAAGACAAAATTATTTCAAGTGATCATCAATACAACAATTCTAGAACTTATCATTTAGTTTCTCATATAAAAAAGCATTGTCTAGCCCCTTCATCCTTCAAATATGACTTGTAGCTAATTTCCCTTATAGACAATAAAAATAATTTCTCTCCTAAGCCATCTCTTCAAAGATGCAGTTATATTTCATTATCAGTTTTCATACACCTAGAGCTCAACAGTGTATAACTCAGACAGAAAATAGGTTGTTTAACAGGAAAGATTAGTATAGGAGTCAAAATACATAGAAACATAAAAGTTTCAGTACAGTATCGCACCCCACACTTTCTTCCCTATATATCTGCCCACTCTTATCCATTTATGACTATTATTAAATTAATTAAAAAGGAACTTGACAAGAAATATACTCACTATCTTATGTATGTAACTGTACCACGTTGTACATCAGGTTGACAATAAAAATTTTTTTTAAAAAGAAGGAAATGAAAAAGAAATAAGCAGTATCGAATATAGTGACTGACACTCATCGTACCACTGAGAGCATCACATTTCCAGGACATCCGAGGCAAAACGTGATGAAAACTTTATCGGAGCAAACAAGTTAGAAAGAATGGTGCGATCCTATAATACCAGCAATGTAGCCGGCATGGTCTTACTACTCACATATGAAAAGATTACCCAGAAACATTTTTTTTCTCTCCTTTCTTTTAGATCTATGGTAGAACTACATTTTCCCTAAACCAATTAATGCAAGCATGGCCATTTGATGCCGATTCATAAAAAAAAAAAAAAACTGCCAGCATCGTGAGTACAAGCTATGTGTATCAGAAGAACGCTAATATTTCCCATGTACTTCTGACATGAAGGATGATGCTTAGACAGTGGTGGTTCCATTCATCCAGGTATGGACTAGAACAATGACAATGGAGGCGGAACTCTCATTATCCATCACTGGGCCTTTCACCTGGGTAAGAGAAAGAAGTCTTTGAGATTTTAATTCCTTGAGATTTGGGGGTATATCTCAATATACCCATATATATTAAAACACACGTATATACATATATAAATATATACATATTTGTATGTATATATACGCAAATATATACCCACAAATATATAGGAATTTAAATGTAAGAATAAATGTCTAGTTCAGAAAAAAATACTGCTTGACATCCATAAGTGAGTTTGGTCCTGCTATCCTAAAAGCACAATATTTGTGGAACTATATCCAAGTAACAGCGTGATGTCTAATCTATAACTCTGAGTTTTGCTCATTGCATACTCATGCTGAGACTTCATCAGGCATTTTCACTATTAAATTTGAGGCAGGCATTGATGGCTCCACTTAGCTGACACCACGAGACACTTTCATCAGTCTCCAACACGTAGGAAAATCACGGAATGATATAATGTGGATCATTACGGTCCAGCAGCCACTAAGTCTGTACCCGTACAGAACATCACGTCAAGCACAAATTTCAGGGTAGAATAACTCTTCAGACTAACTGGTGCAATGCTCTGAAGTGTAAATTCAGGTTTCTACTTATTGACATAAATGTTTAAATAAATCTGGCTTCATCTGCCGAGGACAACAAATCTAAAGTAATAGACCCCTAGATTGTTACATATTGAAGAAATCTCCTGGACTGATTAGTTATAAAACTTGAAAGAAATATCAGTGTTTTATCTTTAATATCTAGATTTTCTACTATTTCATGAGAATATAAATTATAAGGGAGATATTTTACCCAGCTATGCAAACGTACTGATGAGAAGAACATGGTTGGAAGGACTTTTCATTAACAAATATAGGGTAAGTATCCCTGTCCTTAATGATGAAGCCTATGCAATACATTTATGGCTGCATTACAATGGGCAGAAAACATATTACAACTGAAACTTCCTACCATTTATGCATCAACCACATGGTAAAGGAGTTGCTTGTTGCTTCAAAGAAACTGTTACTGAGGGTGGAAATTTAAAAAGATACAGAACATGAATTGTTCAGTAGCCCACACCTGTATTCTCAGGTCCTCAAAAGGTAGAGATTATAAGGATCTCAGTTTGAAGCCAGTTTGGATAAATTTTTGGAAATTAACACAGTGAATAATTGTAAAACCTAATGTTAAAAGGCTACATATTTGTTTAAATAGGGATACAGCAGGACCCATTGCAACAATGAGATGTACAAGGCGTTATGTCAAAAAACAAACTTTACAACTTGCAGGTGGTGGGGGAGGATGGTAAGGGATGGGAAGGGGAAACAAAGGAAGGAGGCAGCAATGCTTGATAAGAAATGTACTCATTACCTTGCCCATTTAATTGTAACCTCTCTGTACAGTATTTTTATAATATAAAAGGCTATATAAAAGAAAGAAAATTGCCTCAATATATTCAGTATGGAGATAAAGACCATCTTGGTTCTTCATTTGCAGAAAGGGGTAGTACTGAGTTTTGAACTCAGATCCTTGCACTCGAGTCAGGCTTAACTCTGTTTATTGTTTTGTGATTTTTCAGGTTAGACTTACTATTTATTTGAAACCCAGGGTCAGCCTCAGACTGCAATCCCCTAGAGCAAGTGAAAGTCACCAGTGCTCAGCTATAATCTCACTTTGTACTAAACTTTCTTGGATCTCTCTCTCTCCTGGGAATGGCAAAGCATTGAAGAGCTCCCTTAAATGATAGTTTCAACCTTGCTTTCCCCTTTGCTGTTTTGGTACTCACTTCCTGTTGTCATTGGGTCTCTGAAACTCTCATTGCAAGTACCCTTCATCACACATATAATTGTACATAGAGGGAATACTTGGTAAAATTTCACAATTGGCAGGTTTATTATTCTATTAGTCAAAGGTAATAAATTTACATTTTCATTCTCTATTCTTTTAACTAAGGACTTTAAACAATCAAAATGATTTAGTACATGCAGACTGATTGCCTTTAATCTGTAGTTCTCTAGCATATGAGAAGTTCATTGACAACTTGGAATCTTTCTCAAGAATTCTGAGCTGCCATAATAACTTTTAGGGCTCTGGAAAGGTTTTCTGATATGACAACTTCAAAGAAATTTTAAGACCTCACTCTTAGAAATCTGAGTCAAGTTGAACAATTGGATCTTAAACTTGAATTTTTTTCTGATCCTAATAAAAATATGAAGTTTAACAATTCCCTGCTAGTCCAACAATACGCAGAAATAACAAATGACGATAGCATTTTTTCTCTAGTTTTGTTTCAATTCCCAACCACAGAGCATATTGAATTGATTTAAATTGGAACACACAGAAGGAAGCTGGCTTGAGCCATGGAGGCTAACTCATAGTCTGTGACCAGACTGGTTTGTCTAATGATGTAGTTGTTGTCACAATAAATGGCTACATGCACAGATTTCTGTCTGCTTAGACATTTGGCTTGAAATAAACATTCAGAGAACTGAATCCAAGCATCAACTAGGCCAAAAGTTGCCTTCTACTCTGCCAACCTGATGCTTATTCAACTACGAATCACATGCTTTTCTGTTTCATAACAATGAGTCTTTGAATCTATGAAACTGAAAGCAATGATAACTTCAGGACTATGTCCCACTGAGTTTATCTAGAGATGAATTTTCCTGTTGAATATCACTTATCTATTTGGGTACCCTGAAAGTTACTAAGAGATGAAATGCCTTGAGTGTATAATTCGATTAAGAAACAAATGGCCCTGGGGAACCATTTATTGTTTAGTGAGTGTCATTTATTTTAGCAGTTTGTTGACAGATGAGGTCTTATCTAAAATGAGTGCTTGTCTACCTTCTTAAGACATCAAGAAGAGAAGGAGTAACTTAAAAACAGTAGTATCACCAAAAATGCATTACCCAAGGTTCTATTTTTCTGTGTGTGTGTCACTTATATTTGCATATCTTTTACTTCCCACAACTGAAGGGAGTGATGCCTAGAGATTGTGGGAAAATAGAAGATACAGGACATAACATGCACTATGTTATATGCATGGGGGAAAAAAAATATTACAGTGGAGAGATTTCCAAATTGCTTAAAGACTGGAAAATACACATCTAAACAAACCCCGAATGCACTTCTTCTAGAGAACATTTATATGCCATCATATTCTACTCCAATAAAATAGAGAAAATATATCCAGTTAAATATGCAAATGAGTGTCTAATTAAATTGCACCCTATTAATGTTTTCTGAACTTGGCTTTCAATGTTGTTCACTCTTTTCTTTGATCTAATAAAAGAAGTATTTGTTTCTGTGTTGCTACCCAAATATAGTCTAGTGTCTTTTTATTTGGAAACATGAAACAATGTGAGAGTTTTCTTCTTCTATTTAAGTTATGATGTCTTTTAGGGGACCAATGTAAGCTACTAAAATTTGCAGAGCCCCATGCAGAATAAAAGCAAGAGGGTTCCCTATTCAAAGTTCCCTATTCAAAGATATACAAGCTTTCGAGGCACAGAACCCTGCATAGCTATACAGATTGCAGACCCCAGAAGCCAGCCATGTCTGGACTATCCCCAAAACTTCCTATTGACCCACATTTCTATAGCTAATAGGATAGCAAAAGCATGTGGGATAGTTACTAAAGCATCTGTCCTTGCCAATTCAATCAAGGGAAATTTGTCCTCCCACAGGGTCCGCCCATACCTATTTATCTGCCACATCCTAATAAACAATGGGCTGTTGAAAACCCAGCAGCAGGACCAGTCATAGAGAAATTAAGACGCACATCAACCTCTCTAGTTTCCTGCCTTTGGTAGAAATGCACAATAAAGTACTGTCTGAAACATCCTTTCATTCCTGTGCTAGAGATGTCTGGCTCTCAGTCACTACAGTCTTGTGAAAACATAGGATAGGGGTTGAGAAATTTTGCTCATTTTCAAGATCATTTCCCTCTATATTCAACAAGTTTAATATGCAGATTAAACTCTTGAGCCTTAAACTGCCTGTTTTTAAGTCATTCATTCAAACACATAATACATTCAGATAAAATAATGAACCGAGTCTTTAAACCCACGATAAGATTAATTGAAGTTGTGCCTATGAACTTCATGAGACATTCAAGTTCAGCTCTTGCATTGTGATTAGCGCTGCAGTTATGTTATTGCCACATCTATGTAGCCTGAGGTTAGGCCAGAAGCAGGCACAGAAGTGGCTCCTAAATGCAATGCCCAGACACACCCCAGTGACAATGAATAATTTACTTTATTGGCAGGAAGTTTTTCCCTTAGAGTTTCAAAGCCTGACTAATCCATAAGATAACATCAGCATACTTAAACCACTAATTTGATTACAATCAACTTTATTTGGTAAATGAGGCTGATTCCTACTACTTTTTATCCAAACTCTCAGAATAAGATAATATCATAAAGTATCATAAAGTGTTTTGCCCCCAAGGAATGTACACCTTGGAGGGTTGGGGGAAGACTCACTAAAAAAGGAGAAAAGATTTATAACTAATATTCAAGATAGAAAGATCAAACCTATGATCTCTTTCTCTCTGTGTGTGTGTGTGTGTGTGTGTGTGTGTGTGTCTGTGTCTGTGTGTGTGTGTGTGTGTGTGTGTGTGTGTGTGTGTGTGTGTGTGTGTGTGTGTGTGTGTGTGTGTGTGTGTTGGTCCTGGGGCTTGAACTCAATGCCTGGACACTGTCCCTAAGTTCTTTTTGCTCAAGGCTAATTGGAGCCACAGTACCACTCTGGCTTATTGGTGGTGAATTGAAGATAAAATCCCACAAACTTTCCTGCCCTGGTTGGCTTCAAACTGCCATCCTCAGATCTTAGCCTCCTGAGTAAATAGGAGGACTACAGGAGCCTGAGTTTTCTGGGCAGATATTCAACCACTGGAGCCACACACCACCAGCCCCAATAGTTATGCATGAGGTAAACTTAGTTTCTGACCAAACCAGGCCAGCCTGGGCTGTGATACTCTTATTCATGCTTCCTTGTGTCACTAAAAGAGATTCATATGCACCTTTGGGCCCAGTCATTGTGCTTCGCTAGTGGCCAGGATAAAGACAGTTCCTCCATATCTAGCAATTGGTTGAAGCGGAGCCTGCGAAATTACTTTTGCCCAGGCTGGCCTCACACCACCACTGGCCTCTGCCTCGCAGTAGCTAAGACTACAGGTTTGAGCTCTATGCCCTGATAGACCCTTCATTTTTTAATTACATCCTCTCAATCTAAATTTAATGTTCACTTGAGGTTTAGTTTCAGCATTTCCAACTAAAAGAAACATTAACTTATGCCATATGCGTTAATAGAGCAATATCATTTTCTTAAATTAAAAAAAAATCAAGATTGTCCACTGCTTCACTGCTTATCAAAGCAGCAAAATTAACAAAACAATGACTCAATAAAGAGATTTCAGAAAGGGCAAGGCAAGTTGAAGCAATTCTCAACCGGACATCAACTTTGGGAGTCATAGTTAAGCTAGAAACACATTTTTATAGAGGCTAGTGAAAGCTATTTCTTTCCTACGTATCAAGTCTGAATTGCTTTATCCGAACCCATGGAGAACAAGGGTCTTTCCTAATGAAATCTTAGTCTTTATAGCACAGGAAGGAGATATGGTTTAAATTAGTATGTATTATGGACTAGATGTTAATTTCCCTCTAAAATTCACAGTGTTGAAACTTTAACCCCCAAGGTGACAGTATTAAGAAATGAAGCCTTGTGTGAGGTGTGATCAGGTTTGCACAAAGTCATGACGGTGTAGCTCCCTCACTCATGAAATGAGAGCCCGCCCATGAAGAGGAAGAAACAACAGCACTTCCTGACTCTGCCATGTGAATTCCTTCTCATTTGGTCAGAAAAGGAAGGCCCTCACAAAGAACTGAATCAGCCCCAAAGAACAAGAACTCTGTCTTGGGTTTCCAAGGCTCCAAAGCTACAAGACATAACTATGCAGTAATCCTGCCAGTTGCTGGTATTTTGTTGTAGCAGCTGGGACAGTCCAATATAGGACTTCCCTGAAAAAAATATATGTATGATGACCAATAGCTATGACTTTAAGGTTAAATAAAATAACAATTGCCTATAAACAAACATTGAAAGGCTGTAAAATCTAGCTCCTATTTCTTTCTAATCAGTCACTCACTCAATACAATGTAGGGCTCTCTATATTTAGCAATTACAAGATAATGCTTAAATTCATCATTTTGACTTGTTTAGAAAAACAGAATTCTCCATCAGCTAAGTCAAAAGTTTTGCACTAATTTCATAGTAACATTCACACCAGTTTCATATTAATTTCCTACTGATAGCATCTGCCTTTGGTAAAAAAAAAAACTATAAATTGATACGTATATGTAACTGAAATTCATAAAATTAATAAAATAAGCATTGGTCTCCTATTGTTAAAGCATCACACATCAGAAAATAATGTTACAAAGAAAAGAGAAACTAAATATTCCTTTTGAAAATACTAAATTAAGAAACTTAGAAATTATTCTTAACAAAATTAATGGTACCTCATTTATATTACTAATTAAATAAGAACTGTAATTAGAAGTATTTTCTTATTTAAGAGCCATCGATGACTTAGAGCAAAACCTTCCTCACAACAAACTAATTAAAGAGTACTAATGCCAGGGAAGAATTACCTGGACAATTGGTGCTTTTGAAGTATATTAACCTTTAATTAACTCCATAATATAGTCCCACAGAGTTCATTTTCCTATAATTACTTTATTAAACTGTGAATGCTAGTGCAATAGGAAAGCTTCAAAGAAAAAGGACTATATATATATATATATATATATGTGTGTGTGTGTATATTATATTTATATAAATATATATAAGCATATTCATACTTGTCAAAAGAGAAGTGAGATTTTTCTGTGCACTTACTAATTTCTATGTGTGCAGTACTGTAGCTTCATTTCTGTTTTAACCCTTTATTTAAAGACATATTCAGGGTTTGGGAAGGTAGCTCAGTGGTAGAGTGCTTGCCTTGCATGCATGAGCCCCTGGGTTCGATTCCTCAGCACCACATAAGCAGAAAAATCCAGAAGTGGCGCCATGGCTCAAGTGGTAGAGCACTAGCCTTGAGCTGAAAAGCTGAGGGACAGTGCCCAGGCCCAGAGTTTAGGCCCCATGACCAGCAAAAAAAAAAAAAAAAAATTCAAATTTCACTGTGTACCTATTCCAAGTTTCCATAGTAAAACCATGGAACAGAACTTTTGATATTATGTGAGCAAGCCAGCAAGGCAGATAGGATACCAAGGGGAAGCAGAGTTGGCCACTCCTTGACTGAATTCAAGCAGTGGAGAGAAATGTCATACATGAAAATTCACAGGCTTCCAATGTATAAGAGTGGATTCATATTCTCTAAAATTTTTTAAAGTCATTCTACCTATAGGAAAAAGTCAAAAGAAAGCACAGATTTGATTCTGAACAGTTCTCCATCCTGTATTAGACAGGTAAGTATGCCTCTTTGTTGTAAACATACACATACAAACATACATGTGTATAGATGTTAATGTGTTTAAAATGCAATAATATATCCTGACTTTAAAACTTATGTAGTAATTTAATTGACTTACCCTTTTTCATGCAAAAATGTCATATCTAACAAATTTATTTAACAAATAGAATGGAATACTATTTCATTTAAAAGTAACAAACTATCTGTTAGGAGTAATTTTATATACCTTATATTTAAGGAAATTGAATATATTAGGCAATATATTCATACCTATAAATGAATTAATGTTCTATTCTCCAGTGAATATACTCTAATATACTCTGTAATATTTTAAACTTTTAGCACTGAGAGACCATAATTAGCTCTGCTAAAAAAAAAGCTTTATTATATTTTGTACCTTAAAATAGAATCTGTACTTGTTTATCCTATTGTGATCAAAGTATTTCTTAAATATCCAGTGTTACACTGAAAATAAATTCACTGTAAGTGCAAAGTTATAAAATTATATTACTAAGTATATTATGAAACTCAAAATATCTGCTGAGCTTTCAGAAAAGACACTGAGAATATCAAATATTCCTTTCTCTCTTTGATACAGAAATAGATCATTGTGACACATATTTTTACTTTATGGCATTCTTAAATGTTACATACACTAGTCACCAAAAATACAAGCAAGTATGTCTGTTGATACATTAATATATTTCTCAAAACTGTCCCAAGAGGTAAACCCAGAATTCCAAACTTTAATTTTTTTGTTTCATTATTCCATGTTTGGTCAATAAGGAATGACATTCTTTCTTTTCCATTGATATACTCAAAACTCAAATGAAATCTTAGGAACAGATCATAATTATTAATCTTCTACAGGCCACATATTTTCATTGAAATTGTTTTGTACCAATAATGTTTGATTTTTCTGGATAAAATTCTATACTTACCTCTGTGATGTATTTTAATTCTGCAGGAATGTGATCTATTCAAGCTTTTCAAATCAATATACTAGAAGTTTGCACCAAGCCACAAGACCTTTGTGTTTTCAGTCAGGATTTTGGCTTTGGTTTCAATTCAACTTGTCAGTTTATGAGAACCATGCATCTTTATTAATGTCACCCCTTTACTGTGGTTCAAAGTCTTGTTTACTTTAGAGTTGTGAGAACTGTGGTGACACATACTCTTGTTTTTGGTTGTGTTGTTTTTGCCCCAGGATCATCCTATGTAATGCGGGCTTGCCTTGAATGCATGTAACCCAAGTGCTGGAGTTACAGGCATGTTCCACCAGGCTCACTATAAAAACATTTTTGTTATCTTTAAGTACAAAGGACTTGTCATTTAACAAAGCAGTTTATGAATATGATATATTTTGATCAATGTCACTTCTTTCAACATTCTCACCCATTCCTCCCCTACTCCTCTGCATCTTACTGAAAGGAATGTTCTCAATACTTAGAAGCAATTCATATAGACTTCCTAATAAATCATCCTTCAGATGTTATAAAGAGCATGGTACAGTAGCATGTCCAGCTCCTTCATAGCATATCTCAAACTTTGCCTGGCTTGCATGTTTGCCTCTCTTTCTAGGCACAGGAAGAATACTCTGATGACAAAGGAGGTTCCATTCTCGCCACACGGCTCAGTGCCTGGGTCAATACATGTTTGCTGAAAAACTGGATCTAGAGCTGTAAGCAATTATTTTATTGATCATGTTTTGCTGGACAGAAATTTTTATGATTCCTGCAAATGTGGAGAAATTTAGTCTGGGCTAAAAGTCCTACACCAAATATTTAAATGCTATGGAGATGAGTCTCACAATTGGACACATTTATCTCCATTGTATCTTGCAAGTCTTTATATTATACAAGTATAAAGGCATTGTGGTGTGTGTGTGTTTGAGAGAAAGGGGGAGAGGGAGGGTCTTGAACTCAGAGAGAGAGAGAGAGAGAAGGAGAGAGAGGGGTGGGGTCTTGAACTCAGGTCTGAATGGTGTCCCAGAGCTTTATTTTCACCCCCCCCCCAAGGCTAGTACTCAATCACTTTGAGCCACAGCTACACTTCCATGTTTTTTGTTTTTATTTTGCTGGTTAAATGGAATTAGAGTCTTAGGACTTTTCTACCTGAGCTGGCTTCAACCTGCAATCCTCAGATTTCAGACTCTTGAGAAGCTAGGATTATGGGTGTGAGCCACCAGCATCCAGACATAAAGGCAAATACTTTAGGAGTCTAAACAAAATTCACTAACCAAATTATCTCCAGAAAAGACAATGTCTTTCAAAGAATTTGCCTGAAGGATGTGTGTTTATACTAAAATCATTCTTACATGAAACAATATTGCCTTCCTCCTGACAAGTATCCAATTTCTTCTAATTGGATATTTTACTTCTTTTGATTGTTGGTAATACATGGGGATTGAACTCAGTGCCTGCACACCGTCCTTGAGTTTTTTTACTCAAGGCTAGCACTATACCACTTTCAATCACACCTCCACTTCTGGTTTTCTGGTGGTTAATTGGAGATAAAAGTCTCCTTGTTTATCATGCCCCAGCTAGCTTCAAACTGCAATCTACAGGTCCCAGCTTCATGAGTAGCTAGGATTACAGGAATGAGCCACCAGTGCCCAGCTAAGATGTTCTTTTACAAAGAATAAATTTTCAAATTGTTTGTATGTAACCCACAGTGCTAATATGAACTGAGTAGGATCAGAAATCCTCTTTAAGATCACATGGACATTTTGATTCAGGACAGGATGAAGTGTCCCTTTTAGGTTGAAGGAAGAACACCAGGTGTAGAGGATCAACTACTGATGTCAAGAGTTGTTCATCATTGACAAAGCTAAACTACATTTGCAGCAGGAAGATGACAGATTGAGCATTTCACATCATAGTGCAAGTAGAAGCATCTAAGTGCTTTCTTTATTCCTACACCAAGGATGTCTGTGCACTAGAAAGTTTCTGTTTTAAAGTATGGATACAGCTATAAAAATGATTAAGTGTTAATTGCTACCCACACACAGCACAGACAAACTGACAATAATGAAAATGCTGCATGCACATCTATTTTTAATTTTTTTAAATAAAGTCTTTGCATTTGATATTATTTCTTGTTAGCTTTCAGTTGTGCATTCAAACTTAAACAAAGTGATCATCATACTAGGAACACCTTAGTAAGTTACTTTTTTCTTTTGTTTTTTCAGTCTGTCATGGGGCTTGAACTCTGAGCCTGGATGCTGTCCCTCAGCTCCTCAGCTCAAGGATAGCACTCTACCATTTGAGCCACAGGGCCACTTCCAGTTTATTGTAGATAAAGCTGGTTCAATATACGCAAATCAATTAATATTATTCATCACATCAACAGGAGCAAGAATAAGAACCACATGGTTATCTCAATAGATGCAGAAAAAGCATTCGACAAGATCCAACACCCCTTTATGATGAAGGTTTTGGAAAAATTAGGAATCCATGGAACATTCCTCAATACAATAAAGGCTGTTTATGACAAACCTACAGCCAGCATTATACTCAATGGTGAAAAACTAAAGCCATTTCCTCTTAACTCAGGAACAAGACAAGGATGCCCACTCTCTCCACTTCTCTTCAATCTAGTATTAGAATGCCTAGCTACAGCAATAAGACAAGATGCAGACATAAAGGGGATCCAAATAGGGAAAGAAGAAATAAAATTCTCCCTCTTTGCAGATGACATGATCTTGTATTTAAAGAATCCCATAGACTCCACTCCCAAATTACTCAAGCTGATTCAAAACTTTGGCAAAGTAGCAGGTTATAAAATTAACCCCCAAAAATCAATGGCTTTTCTGTATGCCAACAAGGAGAAAAGTGTGGCTGAAATTAGGAAAGCAACTCCATTTGTAATAGCCACACAAAAAATAAAATACCTAGGAATTAACTAAAGAAGTGAAGGACCTCTATGATGAAAACTTTAAAATCTTGAAAAAGGAAATCAACACAGAACTTAAAAAATGGCAAAACCTCCCATGCTCCTGGATTGGAAAGATTAACATTGTGAAAATGGCAATTCTTCCCAAGGCTATCTACAAATTCAACGCAATACCTATCAAAATTCCAACCTCATTCTTCAAGGAAATAGAAGAGGCAATCCAAAAATCCATATGGAAAAATAAAAGACCCCGAATAGCAAAAACGCTCCTCAACGGAAAGAACACTGCTGGAGGAATATCAATACCAAACTTCAAACTCTACTATAAAGCCATAGTAATCAAAACAGCTTGGTATTGGCATAAGAACAGACCTCAGGACCAATGGAATAGAATTGAAAACCCAGAAATGAACCTACAGACCTATAGCCATCTAATCTTCGATAAGGGAGTTAAAACAATAGAATGGAAGAAAGACAACCTCTTCAGTAAATGGTGCTGGCAAAATTGGTTAACTACATGTAGAAAACTTAAGCTAGATCCTTATATATCACCCTGCACCAGAATCAACTCCAAATGAACTCAAAGCAGACACTCTGAAAACATTACAGGATGGAATAGGAGAAACCCTAGGCCTCCTTGGCTCAGGCCGAAATTTTCTGAATAGAGAACCGGAAACACAACAAATCAAAGATAGGTTGGACAAATGGGACTGCATAAAGTTGCAGAGCTTCTGCAGGGCAAATGACATAGCTGGCAAGATCAATAGAAAACCCATGGATTGGGAGAAGATCTTTACTAGCCATACAACGGACAAGGGTCTCATATCTAAAATATACTTGGAACTCAAAAAATTAAACCCCCCAACAACAAATCCTCAAAGAAACAACTGCCCAATAAATAAGTGGGCGAAAGACTTAAAGAGAAACTTCTCTGAAGAAGAAAGAAGGATGGCCAATAGACACATGAAGAAATGTTCAACATCCCTAGCCATAAAAGAAATGCAAATCAAAACAACATTGAGATATCACCTCACTCCAGTTAGAACGGCAAAAATCAAGAACTCTAACAACAACAGATGCTGGAGGCGATGTGGACAGAAAGGAACCTTACTTCATTGTTGGTGGGAATGTAAACTTGTTCAACCACTTTGGAAAGCAGTATGGAGGTTCCTCAAAAGTCTTCACATAGAACTCCCCTATGACCCAGCAATCCCACTTTTGGGCATTTACCCAAATGTTTACAAACAAGACCACACTAAAGCTACCAGCACAACTATGTTTATTGCAGCATTATTTTCCATAGCTAAGATATGGAACCAACCCAGATGCCCCTCAGTAGATGAATGGATCAAGAAAATGTGGTATATATACACAATGGAATTCTATGCCTCCATCAGAAAGAATGACATTGCCCCATTTGTTAGGAAATGGAAAAACTTGGAAAAAATTATATTAAGTGAAGTAAGCCAGGCCCAAAGAAACATAGGTCCCATGGTTTCCTTTATTTGTAATATCTAGTATATGTATGAGTCAAGTGGAAAAGGTCAGATAATGTGATGTCAGGAAAATGAACCCTTAGATGTGTATTTTAATGTTTTTTTTCTTTCATGCATGTGTTTCTAATGCATTTATAAGATTATCTCTTTGTTGCTTTGTATGTCCCTCCCCCACAGTATAACCCCTGCTTTCACTATATTTGATGTCAGTATAACTTGTGGAGGGGATGGGGAAAAACCAGTTGTTTAAGGACACAGGTGGACCTGTTGCAACAATGAGAAGTACAAGTTGTCATGTCCAAAACGAGCTTCACAAAGTCGGTGGGGGGGGGGGGGGGCGGGGGGAAGGAATAGGATTGGGATGGGGGGGAGGGGGGAGGCTGGGAAGGGATGTGAAGGGTAAACAAAGGAGGAGGCTGCAATGCTTGGTAAGAAATATATGCAGTATCCTGCCCATGTAATTGTAACTCCTCTGTACAGTATGTTCACAAATAAAATTAAATTAAATTAAAAAAAAAAGGTCTCATGGACTTTCCTGCCTGGGATGGCTTTGAGCTGCAATCCTCAGACCTCAGCCTCCTGCGTAGCTAGGATTACAGGCGTGAGCCACCAGCACCCCACTAAGGTGCACTTTCACTAGGAAAGGATAGACATTGTCTTAACCACCAAAACCTAAAATATTGGTAAAATGCTATAATAAAATTTGCCTATGTTCTAGGCTTGGAAATAAATTAATTAAGTATTGGTAGATTTGTAAAAAAAAAAAAAAAATGTTGAATTAGCCAGGTGCCGGTGGCTCACACCTGTAATCCTAGCTACTTAGGAGGCTGAGATCTGATCTGTGATCCTTCAAACTTTTTAGAAGCCAACACAGGAAGGAAAGTCTGTGAGACTCTCATCTACAATTATCTACTCTTATCTACGATTAAATAAAAGCCAGAAGTATGGATCAAGTGGTAAAGTGCCAGCCGTAAGTAGAAAAAAAAAAAAAGGCACAAGTATAGCACCCAGGCACTGAGTTCAAGTCCCAGGACTGGCAGAAAAAAAAAAATTACATCCTGAAATTTTCATCTCCTTTTTTTATTTATATAACCTTCTGAAAACTTCTGAAAACAGCATTTTATTATCATATATTAATTATAAAAGGTGAGAGGTTTTATTGTGACAATTTTACATGTGCATATGCTGTGTCCAACAACTAAGCTACTTTACAAACTATTTTAGCCTCTTAACAACTTTGGAAATAAACTCACTTTTCTTGCTTTTAAATTTGAATGTGATAACATTCTTTAATGGAAAACAGTGAACCTCAAAACAATCTGACATTTTTGTCAGATTGTTTTAGTTATATTTTAAATTCCTTTATTTTAAAATGTATATAAAATAATTATTAGAACAGAGGGTATACCATATGACAGACAATTGGTCCTTTTTTATAGCATGTTTCTTTAAAAAATATGTTTTCATACATCTTAATAACATGTCCCAAATATAGAAACTGATATTTTCCTTGAAAAAGTCTTCCAAAATAAAAAATCTCAATGTCTATCTGTATTTCACCTTTATATCTTTTTCTGTGCTCCCATGAATATAAAATTTCTAACTTTGTAT
This sequence comes from Dipodomys merriami, assembly GCF_024711535.1. Taxonomy (NCBI): domain Eukaryota; kingdom Metazoa; phylum Chordata; class Mammalia; order Rodentia; family Heteromyidae; genus Dipodomys; species Dipodomys merriami. The sequence continues at coordinate 22,205,212 of NW_027202270.1, read as the reverse complement.
GTGTGAATTTCTGTGTATGTATGTGTGTATATCCATGCCTGTGTGATTAATGCCACTGATCTATTAGCTACAAAGCAGTAGGAACTTTGATGTTTCTCCCGTAGCAATAATGAGTTTATAATTTGCCCTACTTATCTATACTTTCACAAAATCAGCCCTTTTGAAGTAAGTAAAGCCTACCCTATAAAAATAGCTATTACAGATTAGTGTATAAGATGGCATAATAGAGCTAAATGCTAACTCGCCCACCCACAAGTAAATGGACAGCAGAGAGGCCTAGAACCACCATAGGCCAGCAACTAGTCCACACACACATCAACAGATAGGAACATGTTTCACCCATGAGATGGCACAGGGGATAATCATTTTTCTGACAAATCTTCACCTTTGTGGATTCAACCTATAGGATAAGGTATAAAAATGTCTTTTATCTATGTTACTTAATAGTGTCTTCTTGTAATAAATAACTGTTTTATACCACTTTAGTAGGGACTCAATTTGTCATTGGATTCCATTTTCCAATGCAGTAGACCAACCCAACCCAGAATGCATTATTGATATGGAAATGAGTGCAATTAGCAGTGTAAATGATCTGTTATTTATGATTCCAGGCAGAGCTGTAAATCACCATTGGTTCACTATCATTACTATGCAAATCAAAGGCAGTTAATGGTCCATGTGTTAAAAACAGGCCACTTGCTTGCTCTTTTGCAAGCGAAAGGCAAGGGTGAGAGTTTACTATAGAGATGACAGATTATCATATGGTCAGACTTAATACTCAGATAAGCACTTCATAAAAACAAGATATACAAACTATGGGACCAGGTTTAAGAGTGGTCCCTTTCCTCTACTGCACATTCTGGCTAGTACACATTCTTAACACACTTTCAAGCTCATTCTGAGTTCTTGGAATTGCATAACAGGAAGTAGAAAATGTGCATTACAGTATAAGAGATAATGTTTACATTATCTGGGGCAAATACTATTAAATTCTGTATTAAGAAATAAAATATCATCATGAGTCATATAATTCACTTCCTTTTCCTACAAATATATTCCATTTTCTTGCAAAGAGAGAAAGTAGCAAAGGTTGGAAGTCTAGACTATGAAAGAAATATTAGTGGGCCTTATTCAAAGCTGTTGAGTATACCTAAAAGGGATTGTTGTGCTTTTTCTGCCTGGTCCCTTTTTGTTTACTTTTCCAGGGAATGGATTTGTGGGGAATGCTTGAGTTAATGAGCTATGAGCCAATGCTTGCCTTGTGAAATGAGAACAAAGACAAGAGTGAAAAAATGAAAGGGAGGAAGGTTTTTTTTGTTTTTTGTTTTATGCTATTCCAAAATATTTATTTAAACTTATACATGTGGAGTAGTTAGAAATATGTCCATTCTTAAGTTATAAACTTAGCTTGTATAAATACTGGATTTCTTTTTTCTTAACTTCCAACAAGATAGTTACTACATTGGTTTCCCTTTTCTGACTGAATTTGCATCCTTCCTAACTCTCATTTTTTTTTAATTGTGAAAATACCGTTCAGAGGGGTTACAATTACATGGGCAAAATAACCAGTACATTTCTTATCAAGCATTGTAGCCTCCTCCTTTGTTTCCCCTTCCCATTCCTTCCCATCCTCCCCCCATCCACCAAAGTTGTAAAGTTTGTTTTTCGACATAACGACTTGTACATCTCATTGTTACAATGGGTCCACCTGTATCCCCATTTAAATGATTTGTTTTTTCCCTTCCCCTCCACAAATTATACCAACATCAAATACAGTGAAAGCAGGGGTTATACCGTGGGGGAGGGACATACAAAGCAACAAAGAAATCATCTTATAAATATGCTAGAAACAATTGCATGAAAGAAAAAAAACATTTGAATACTTATCTTGGGGTTCATTTCCCTAACATCAACTTATCTGACCTTTTCTGCTTGACTCAGACATACACTGGTTATTGCAAATAAGGGAAATCATGGGACCTATGTTTCTTTGGGCCTGGCTTACTTCACTTAATATATTTTTTTCCAAGTCTTTCCATTTCCTAACAAATGGGGCAATGCCATTCTTTCTGACAGAGACATAGAATTCCATTGTTTATATATACCACATTTTCATGATCCATTCATCTACTGAGGGGCATCTGGGTTGGTTCCATATCTTAGCCATGGTAAATAATGCTGCAATATAGTTGTGCTGTTAGATTTAGTATGGTCTTGTTTGTGATCATTTGGGTAAATGCCCAAAAGTGGGATTGCTGGGTCATAGAGGAGCTCTATGTGGAGTCTTTTGAGGAACCTCCATACTGCTTTCCAAAGTGGTTGAACAAGTTTACACTCCCATCAACAATGTAGTAGGGTTCCCTTCTGTCCACATCCCCTCCAGCATCTGTTGTTATTAGAGTTCTTGATTATAGCCATTCTAACTGGGGTGAGGTGGTATCTCAATGTTGTTTTGATTTGCATTTCCTTTATGGCTAGAGAGGTTGAGCATTAGTGTCCATTGGCCATCCTTCTTTCCTCTTCAGAGAAGTTTCTCTTTAAGTCTTTAGCCCACTTATATTGGGTAGTTGTTCTTTGAAGATTTGTTGTAGGGGGATTTAATTTTTTGAGCTCCAGATATATTTTAGATATGAGACCTTTTCCATTGTATGGCTAGTGAAGATCTTCTCCCAATCCATGGGCTTTCTATTGATCTTGTTAATAGCTCTCATTTTTAAAGCTTTATGCCAGGAAGAAAAGGTATATGAAGCACCTAAAGTGGTCGAAAGTTGTGTCCTATGGAGCAATAGACACAAATTATCTTTCTCCCTCTCCAGGCATCTTAAGAAGGTACTGTCATTATCATTTTACAAAATAGGAAACTGAGGCCTACAAAGATAGGTAACTTGCAAACTAACACATGCTGAATAATGGCACATTTTAAATCTTAAAGAATTAAACAAAGTCTACCACAGGCCTTTCCTTCCCATTATTTCTATGACCAAAGCTCTAGCTACTATTGTATTTTCCTGATTTATTAAACATATGGCCACTCTTGTTATACTCTCAACAGAGTCACAGTTGCTACCGCATTAACTTGGCCCTCTCTTCCACCAACTTCTTTACTTGTTAACTGAAATGTCTTTTTTTTCCCCAATAAATGACCTATGTGAAAACACAGTTTTCCAGAACTCATTGCCTTCTCTCTTGTCATGACTCTCCATCATCCTTATCACCCAGTATTCCATATATTGTTACTATTTGTTTTGTTTCCTTCTAAGACAAGAAGAGGTCTACCAAATTCAAGGACTTTTAACTGCTTTGTGCGTGACTGATCTCCAATGGTTTGAGTAAATGGTGAAATGAATAAAAAGGCAGAACAAGACAGGCCCTCACTGTCTTTTTGTAATCTTAAAGTCTTTGACTGTGGACTACTTAGATTGTACAAGCTCTGAGAAAGTCACCCTAATGGATGTTCTTCCCTTTCAGGAGGGGAAATCAAAGATATCACAGTCCTAGTAAACGCTAATATTTAGGCCTATTAAGAAAGATAAATGCAATTTATAATTAACAGAAGCCACTCTAGACAAAAATTCTAAATGCCTTTTGCCAATATGTAATATTTTAAAGGAATTGACAATTTTGTGCTATTGTAAAATGCACAACAAGTTGCAATCTGATTTAAAGTTACCTTTAACATAGTTTAGTAAGTAATGAGGATCAACTATATCCAACTTTTGCATCCAACTGTGAATCATAGTTTCTCTCTAAAAACTAAATAGTTCCTCTTGCCATATACAATGCTTTTGCAGAGATGGGATCATGCCTTAAGTGGTAAAGCACTGTTCCAGTATGCACAAAGCCTTAAATTCAATCCTTAGTACTGAACAAAAGAAATAAAAATCCACCCTTAAGAAATAAAGGACTGAGGTAAATTTCATATTTCTCCCTCCTGCTAAGATTTGTATAGTTTCTAAGAAGGATGACATATTCAATCACCTATAATTTTTAGATGCATAAATATTCACAGTTACAAATTAGAAAATTACAAACTATTTCACATGGTAATTCCTTAACACAATTTGCAGACCATTTCTTTTTAACACAACAAGAAGGACTGATCCAAGGGGATGAAAATGGAGCTTTCACAGAAGAATTCTGATTTTGTAAATGGAACACACACACACACACACACACATCTTAAAACATTACCAAATATCATCTATTATGTCTTGATTCAATAGTAAGCCAAAAGGAAGACACAAACATTTGAGATAATAAATCAAACACATTGAACCCTTTGTACTTCATGGCAGTGAATGAATTCTAAGTATGGCAGTGTGAGTCTAAACTCACAGCCTAGGCTAACAGATGATTCTGAAATGTGCTCTACAGAGTCATTGCATAGGAAAAGGATACCCATAGAGATACTTTAAATCAGAATTATTTTCCTCTGTTCAGCTGTAAAAGTCTCTCAGGAAGCCAATAATTCACAACGTGAAATTAAGCAAGGTGACTCAATTATGTAGCTTTATGTTCCAATTCCTGTACATGCTTTTAAAAAGTATGTTAAAAATCATTTTTCCCCTCAGCAATCAGCAAGAGAGTAACTAGTCCACAACAGAACTTCATGGTGTGGAATCAGGGCCATGTAATTGGACTTGTGTAATTGGACTTGCTCTGGGACCACAGACAGTTTAAACACTGCGGTTACAGTGAATTTTGAAATCTCCTGAGTGCATGAATACAAATGTGATTTCACATGACTGCCTACTGCTTGAACTAGAGGTGAAAGAAACTGAGATACAGTCAAATGACAACACTTTGCTCCCTAAGGTATCTAAATGATGCCTGGGGGAACAATAAATGTATAACTCAGAACTTTGAGAACTGAGTGAAAGTGCTGGAATGTTTTCCCTTTATCATATATCCGTGCCATGTATAGGAAAGGTTAGAAGAGAGATAAAAACAAATTGCTAATTCAGAATTTCAGGGACTATCAAAGGTAGAGGAGTATCAAAAAGAAAAAGAAGACAAGGGGAAGTATGCAGGGGAGTGAAGGAGGGAGAGATGGAGAAAAGAAGGAAGGAAGGAAAGAAAGAAGGAAGGAAAGTAAGGAGGAAAGGAAGGAGGGAGGAAGGGAGAAAGGAAGAATAGTAGGAGGGAGGGAAGGAGTGAGAAAGGAAGGAAAGAAACTTTTTACCACATTTTTAATCCTTAGGGTAATGAGAATTGAAAATTCTCGCTGGTGATCCTAACCATCTATTACCAGTGGCGTGATTAGTTTTAGGAACCACAACATATTCCATTCTTCTTAATATGCTAGCAGAAATGATTCCTTGTAAAATCTTATTATATGAAACCAAAATTCTATAGCATGGACTATCAAGACCGGAAGAAGCCAGGTAAAGCATATACTACTACTCTTATCTGGCTACTGAATTTAGAAATTATAAAATGTTACTGCAGAAGATTTCCATTTTTATTCATTTTCAGAAGAAAATTTTAAAAAGATGAAATAGACCAGATTGATTGCTTTTCTTTCTTTCTTTCTTTCTTTCTTTCTTTCTTTCTTTCTTTCTTTCTTTCTTTCTTTCTTTCTTTCTTTCTTTCTTTCCTTCCTTTCTTTCTTTCTTTGTCAGTCCTGGGGCTTAAACTCAGGGCCAGCACTGTTCCTGAGCTTCTTTTGCTCAAAGCTACTGCTCTCCCACTTGAGCCACAGTTCCACTTCTGGATTTTTCTGTAATTGAGTCTCACGGATTTTTTTGCCCAGGCTTCAAACCATGATCCTCAGACCTCAGCCTCCTGAGAAGCTAAGATTACATGCATAAGCCACCAGTGCTTTACCTTTAGAAAGACAGGATATTTGTCATAAAGCTGGAATAGCTTGCTATTTATTCACCCACATTTCTTAGTCTCATCAGAATTTAATAAAATGTTACAGGCTTGGAAGAGAAAATGTGAAATGGAAATCATACTAACAAAGACACTGACATTCGTTCCAGTTGTCCAAACCCATCCTCCATCCTTCCTTCATTCCCCAAGAGGCCTTCTCTAGTCAAGGACCACATACCCCAATCACTGTATAAAGGAATATTAAAACAGATGGGTCCCTTTCAGAGTAGCCTCTACAACTTAAATACTAAGACTTGCTGTGAAATTTCAAACACCACAAAATAATCTTGGACAATACTTAGGGAGGAAACAAAATTTTGCTATGTGAGCACCTATTTAATTTGAATACATATTAGCCTTTTCCTTAAAATTCTACATTGGTGATAGCAAAACTCCTTTACTTTAAATCTAAATTCTTGTTATTCTTTCCATCCAAGGAAAGAGGAGTAAGTAAATACAGGAATACAATTACAGGAAATATATACATGAAGGAATAAAAATATGAGGAAAGCTACTGATAAAGGTTCAAGAAGTCCAATGCCCAATGGATTTTATTCTCCATTCACCCCATTAAGAACTACTTCTAGCTGTTGAACTCCTAGTTCAAGTTTAACCTACTGAATATAAGATCAAGTACCAGATACCTGCTAGAACTTATTCAGGCTCCCACGGACACAGTCATTTTTTACTCTCACCTGGGCTCAAGCTCTAGTTCTCAACTGAGGCATGGGCTTAAAGTCAAAATCATATGCTGATTTATGAATAATTTCTGATTATAAACCTTATACTAGTATTCTACTTTTCATTATATTGTATAAGTGAGGCTAGGGAAAATTCTTTGTATCTGTGCTGATATACTTAAGAACAATTCAGAAAAACAAAATTGGTTGGTAGAAAGTAAGTTTGGAAGAGAAAGTTCATCTGGTGGCCCTGTCTCTTCAGCTTTGCCCCGTTGACATAAAATTCTTCAGCATCCCTTACAGTGCAGAGTGCACTGTCTTTATAGTTTATACCAGGTCTCCTCCTAATCAAGTCAATGTCTAGCACTTAGAGTGGAGTCTTTAGTCATTTTTCACCTTGCTCTTAAGGCTTGGAAACACATACTCTATCTAGTATAGACAAAGGTGCTCACCATTGACATTCCCAACTCTATATCTTTGCTTTTGTGATTTTCTAATTGGAAGAGTTACTTCCTTCTTCCTCTGGTTGTTTTATTTATCTTTTAAAAGTTTTCTAGAATATCAGTCCCTTCAGGAATCCATTCTTTTTTTTTTCTTTCAGTTGCAGGGCTTGAACCCTGGGCCTGGGCGCTGTCCCTTAGCTCTTCAGCTCAAGGCTAGCACTCTACCACTTGAGCCACAGCACCATTTCCAGTTTTCTGATGGTTTTATTGGAGATAAGAGTCTCACTTTCCTGCCCGGGCTAGCTTTGAACCACGATCCTCAGATCTCAGCCTCCTGAGTAGCTAGGATTATAGACATGAGCCACCAGCGCCTAGCTAGGAATCCATTCTTGATATTCCAACAGCATCCCACCATCCCTTATGGAACTGGTGATTCATTAGTTCTATTGAATAATGTCCTGAGCATAATTGTAACAGTGAATAGGATGACATCAGCTGGTTCTTCTTCATAAGTTTACCGACTTTTCATTTAGATATTGCATAATGGAAGCAGAAAAAAAAAGTAGTCTTTAAAACGAGAGATACATTCATTTTCTAACTGCAGTACTATGCTTTGTTATATAATTGGGTAAGTTAGTACTCATTTTTGGAAAACCTTTTATTCACAAATATAGAAGAAAATTCTTGTAACATTAAGTTATTATGTTATATTAAAAGCTACTGGCAAGAGCCAAGTGATGATAGCTCACATCTGTAATCCTAGCTACTCAGAAGATCTGAGGGTTGCAGTTCAAAACCAGCCTGGGCAGAAAAGTCTATGAGAATATTATCTCCAATTAATATCCTTCCTGCCCCCCCTAAAAAAAAATAAAGAAGGAAGGAAGGAAGGAAGGAAGGGAGGAAGGAAGGAAGGAAGGAAGGAAGGAAGGAAGGAAGGAAGGGAGGGAGGGAGGGAAAAAGCAAGCAAGCAAGCAAGAGAGAGAGAGAGAGAGAGAAAAAGAAAGAAAGAAAGAAAGAAAGAAAGAAAGAAAGAAAGAAAGAAAGAAAGAAAGAAAGAAAGAAAGGAAAGAAAGAAAGAAAGAAAGAAAGAAAGAAAGAAAGAAAGAAAGAAAGAAAGAAAGAAAGAAAGAAAGAAAGAAAGGAAAGAAAGAAAGAAAGAAAGAAAGAAAGAAAGAAAGAAAGAAAAAAGAAAGAAAGAAAGAAAGAAAGAAAAAGGGAAAAAAGCTTGCTTCTGCTACACACTTTTCAGCTGTTTTGAAAATCACAGTTGGTACACTTCAGTGTAGAATTAATCAAGATTATTTATTAACTGCTCTAGAAGTGCTTTAATCACTTCTGTCATGTTTAAAGGACAGTTAATCAACAACAAACACTGCTTGGGAAATACTACTTCCTTATACAAAACGACCGTGAAGCACTGTTTCAGTGTAACACAAAGCTACTGTCATTTTCTTCTTAAAATAGCATGTTTTTGAACTCTTCAAACCAATTTTTGAAATTTGATATACTTAGTAAATTTGTAAGTCATTACATACTTGGTACTTTAAAGTATCCAAATAGCTACATTATTGGATTTCTTCTCCAAGTGAATTGTTTAACATTGATTATGTTACTAATGCTTTCTACAGTTCTGAAAAGTGGGGAAAATGCCTACATTCATATGTAACTTTTGAAGTTGAATTTATTACAGTATAAATACAAATAAACAAAGATTGGACATAAAAAAACAAAATATGTTTTCTGGAGATGTCATTATCCATATACATGATCCTAGAAATTCAAGTAAAAATTTAGAACTAATTTGATTGTTCATTATATTTGAGTGGAATAAGATAAATATTTTTAAAAATCAATAGGTCTCTATTTCCAGAATAAGGGATAAAATGAAATCACATTTGCAATAATATAAAAGCCATAAAGTTTCCAGCAACGAGGGTAATATGTGAGATTTACAAGTAAATCTATAATTTTTACTAAATAATTCAATAAATGGTATATCAAAATGTTAATGAATTGATACTAATAAGCAGTCCAATTATCTCCTGTCAATTCACATACTTCATAAAATGATAAACAAAAATGACAATTTCATGTGGTATCTTTGAAGCAAGAGTGTATATTGTCATTTAAGCAAAAGAACAACTCTGCAAGAAGAGCCATGCTATTTTTTTTAAAAACTAAACATTGTGAAACTGTCTCCAAAGAAGGTAAATATAATCAGGAAACAGAATACAAAATCCACAAGAGGATTTGTGTATAAACAGGATTTAAAATTTTAAATGTGTCATTTCAAATAAGTGGAAATTGTGGATTAGGAGAGAAGTATGTCATAAAATACCTGGAAACACTTTTCATAATCAAGAGACCAAGTCACAAGCCAAGTTTTTAGAAAATAAGTAGGCACTAGATTTGAATAGTAAAGAATAGTCTTTGAACACTGTGCTCTGGTCTTTCTCAAGATCAGTTTTAAATAGCTTGCTCAAGTTCTTGCTCATATGAGAGGTCCAACGTTACAGATGAATATCATGAAACATAAGGAGGTAAAAGATTGTCACTAGGTGTTCTCTGGTGATGCTGTAATAGGCAATGTTTACATCTAGCATATCCCCTTGAGGAATTAATATTCTTCCTCCTTTCTACATCTGCCATAAAATGTGCTATCATTTTAATGTCTAGGAGTTTCCATTTAGACAATCTACTTCTGTAAAATCAATCCTGTTCAAGCCCATCTCATAAATATACAAATTCAGCTATGATAAAAAAAAAAAAACAACCCTCATGGTATACAAACAAGTCCTGTGTGGCTGGTGAACTAGTGAATGCAAAGATGACATTTCTTCCTGTGATGTCTGCCCATTCAGATCCCTGCCATGAAATCCTGCTGCAATAACTCCAGTCCTTAAATACAAACTCTCCTCCTCTACTAAAATTCATTTTCTCTGAGACTATGAACCTTATATGCTATTGGCCATATCGTTGTGAAAGAAAAGCAGGAAAAAAATATGTAATAGAGAATTTCTGGGGGCATATAAGAAATACGTTTTCAGTCTTAAGAATAATCAGAGAAGACTTCTTGAAGATATGACAGAATTCATTCTAGTGCATTCTTACATTTAGAATACAAGCAGCCATTCTAAGCCTAAAGAAAGAATGTCCAAGAATATAAAAGAAGTATAACAAGTATAATAAATCTGGTTAGTATTTGTATTAAATAAACTATTTTCCAATTCAAAGGATACAAATGAAGGCCAGTACCACAGCAAATGGCAAATGGTGGGAGAAGGAGACTTTCAAATGTACTTGAACATGGGAGAGATACTAAAAGTACCCCTATTTTATTATTGGAAATTCTTAATTGCATAGGTCATGCTTTATATAAGAAATATAATATGGGGGCTGGAAACATAGCTTAGTGGTAGAGTGCTTGCCTACCATGCATGAAGCCCTTAGTACCAAATAAACAGAAGAAGCCAGAGGTAGTGCTGAGGCTCAAGTGGTAGAGGGCTAGCCTTGAGCAAAAAGACCTCAGGGAGAATGCCCGGGCCCTGAGTTCAACCAACCAACCAACCAACTAACCAACCAACAAACAAACAAACAAAAATATACAAATAGTTATACAATGTTAGTACACATTCCAATGGTAAAAAAATAAGTATGAAGCTTGTATAGTACCTAAATTCTAACTCCTTATAAAATATGTATATATGTTCACATTTGTATATTTTTCATTATTTATGCTTACAAGTACTTTCTTTCTAGCATTCCCTATTTTCTATATGTGTCTTATTAGTGCCTGTTAATCGTACAAATAGATTTCATTGTGATATTTCCATACATTCACAAATCACCCCCTTGTATTAATAATCTTCAACCATCATCCAACTCTGCCTTTTAAAATTCCCAAACCAGGCTGGGAAGGTGGCTCAGTGGTAGAGCGCTTGCCTTGCATTCCTGAGGCCCTGGGTTCGATTCCTCAGCACCACATAAGCCAAAAGAAAAAAAGCCGGAAGTGACGCTGTGGCTCAAGTGATAGAGTGCTAGCCTTGAGCTGAAGAGCTGAGGGACAGCACCCAGGCCCAGAGTTCAGGCCCCATGACCGGACCAAAATAAATAAATAAATAAATAAATAAATAAATAAATAAATAAATAAATAAATAAATAAAACTCCCAAACCATCCAAATATGATGCCTTGAGTTCAAAACCAAGGTACTATCAAAATAAAAAATTAAAACAAAGCACCAAACCTGCAGAGAGATGTCAGATAAACAGCAAACAATAATTAAGCTCTTCAGAAATACTGAATTCAACTGAACAGAATTGAACTGTACTTGTATCACACTGTCATGTCATGTCATGGGCTTCAATGCCATGTACAATTGTGCTGCTCTGTATTTTTTCTTGTCCATATATGAACTGAGAGATATTGGTGACTAACTCAAAAGATCTCATAAGAAGATATGATTAAAATATTTAGACCCCACTACCATGATCTCTCCATAATATTAATTACCATTATATCCCCATTTGCATGCCTGCATGCATGGAATAGTTGCATGTAAAAATAAAGTTTTTTAATGCATGTTTCAAATCTAAATGTTATTCTATATTTTGTGTACCCAACAAAAGTATTTATAAGGGAAGAGACAGAAGAAAGAGGGATATGATTTAGAATCAGCATGTATTCCAAAGAAATACCCATGTAATTAAGAAAAGGCCATTTATAAACAACTGCTAAAAGATCTGTGTTGACCTCACATTTGCTAATCACTCAGCATTACAAAACACTACTATTTCTTAAGGTAGAGATAAAAGAACCACTAGATCAACTGTACCCAGCCATGTGTATAATCTTCCCTGAATTGGTTCTCATTACATTGTAGCATAGTGGGAATGTGGTTGTTTCTGTCTCTTCTCTAGCTGTAACATAAAAACGGTATTAACTTTCACTTAAAAAGGAAATAATGAGAGAAAGAAACAGCAGCTTCTGTTTATACATAAACAACAGGCAGGGAGATTCTATACTGAAACCTAGGAGAAACCAGGGAACCAAAATAATGAGCTTAAAACCTCAGAAATCTGTGTATCTGATTAAATTATTTGAAAGCAGTAACTTAAAAAAGAAGAAGAAAAAATTTCCATAATGCCTAGTGTATTTTCCTTTGTAATGTGTGTTATTTTGTTTATCCATCCCAGAAATTTATCTTATTCTAACTGTTGTTAAGCTCTTTGCTGGAGGTTTTATACTTTTATCTGCTGATTCTCCCAGATTCTCTTTCTATTTAGATTTTGGAGCATATGGTCATTGAGGTTATAGTCGCTTTTCATCTTTCATGTCGCTTTTCCTCTCCAATGCCTTTAACTTTTCTTCTCAGTAAATGTATTTGAGGTCATTTATTTCTTCATATTTCTACTTAGTCTAAGTGTAGACTCTGTGTGTGTGTGTGTGTGTGTGTGTGTGTGCAGATTTTGTTGGTTCTTTAAAAAATTGTAAATAGCATGTCTTCTTTCATTTTCCCCTTCCTCATTAACTTGTCCATAATTCTTTTCTCAGTGCTAATTTCTTCTTTACAATGGACAAGCACAGAACATCACAACTAGTTGCTACTTTCAAAGAGCTTTACCCACTAACGCAATGTCTCTCTTAGAAACGTATTTCCAAATTATTACAAACCAAATACCAAGTAAAATGCAATCAAGTAAAATACCATTAGAAGAAGTTTGTTTGGGTTATTGTTGTTGTTGTTGTTTTTGCTGGATGATAAATAAATAGCGATGATGGAAAGAGATATACAATTCATCCAACATTAGCCATCTTTGGTAATTTGTGGTAAAAAGAATACTACAATTTCTATAATAACAATTAAAATCCATTGAAAGAGAACACAAATTAAGTCAAGTGTTCATTTTCATTATAAGAATTAAAGCTGTATTTAATTATAGAGCTTTCCCTAGTGAGATGATAATGATAAATATCACTCTAAATTATAATTGCCACCATATTTCCAGTCTTATTTTTACTGCATTTCCTACTTTATTATTGCTCGTATAACATTCATCATTATTTATATTTACTTAAGACTTTATAGATAACATTAGCCATATAATGCATGAACTTTTGGCCTACAAGAATAAAACATTTTTTCACTTATCCATGACCAACATGAAAAATGACATTCACTTGTATAAAGTAGTTTTGTACAGGTACCAGGCTTAGATGAACACCATTGCTATAGCAAGTTTTGTAATGATAACAGATTATAGCTTCAAGTATTAATTTATAATACATCCAACAATAGACACTGTAGGTTTGGGGGATGTATAGTTGTTTTATTTGCAAGTATACTGATAAAATCTATCTTTTTTCTCCCATTCCAAGAATCCATCAGTCATAATGGCACTTGTCTGTAATCCTGGAATTTGGAAGACTGAGGATGCACAATCTAGAGTTTCAGGCCAACCTGAGCTATATAGTAAATCCAAGGCCAGCCAAGGATACAAAGCAAGATCGTCTTTCTCCTCTCTCTCTCTCTCTCTCTCTCTCTCTCTCTCTCTCTCTCTCTCTCTCTCTCTCTCTCTCTCTTTCTCTCTCTCTCTCTGTCTCTCTGTCTCTCTCTGTGTGTCTCTCTCTGTCTTGTCTTTCTCACACGCACATATATACACACACAACCCAAAAACTTTAAAATAAGCATAACCACAAAAGAACAAAAGCAATAAATATTCAAAATGCAAAAAATTACAAATATAAACAAAAAAACCGGAAAGTTAACAAATGCCATCTTACAGGGTCTGCTTGCACAAAGTAGTTCAGAAGGCCTCACCATCATTTAATTTACACTGCCTTTTACACCAGCTGTCCCAACAAAACACCCCATGGGCATTTTTCAGCCCTGGCTGGGGCTAGGCCACATCTGCAATGCCTGCCCCATCTGAACATGTCCCCTGTTGCTTGCCCCACATCCCAGAATCCCTCTGTGCCTATGACCTCTGGCCTTCAGGATGGAATGCCAGGAAGATTTACCAGAAAGAAGCCATTTGCTTTTACTTTGCTGTCACTTTTACATTCCATGTTCATAGGCTTCAGTGTGATAATTTGATGTGTAATTTCATGTGTAATGAGCAGATCAAGGTGATTGCCAACTCTTTAAATATTTATCATTATTTTATGTTGAGAAAAAATATTAGCAGAATGAGGTTATTAAAATAATCTCATCTGTACTATAATTCTACAAATCATTTTTAAAAATTAGTAACAAATGAACTAGTAAAACACTTGAGAAGTGATCATGACCTATGTAGGGTATCTCAAGAGTCTGAAAACTCAACAACCAAGATGACCAATGGCAATAATAACCTCAATGCAACAGGATGGTGGCAGAGTCTGTCTGTATCGAAGCTCTTGCTATAGGCAGAATGATGACATCTCAAACCTTGAATTTGGGGCCAACTGATCTTACTTAGAGAAAGTTATTTTGCACATATGGTAAAGTTAAGATGCTTGAAGTCAAAAATGGTCCTGTTGTACCTGGATGAGCCCACTGTAATCACAGGATAATGTTATGGGTGAGAAAACCAACAGGAAGGTCTGACTTGAGAAGGGCAGAAGCCAGTGCTGGAGTGGTAAGATTTCTGTCTGAGGCCACAAGTCAAGGGACTGTGGTGGCCATTTGAAAAGAAGAAATGGATTTGTCCCTAATGCTCGCAAAGGAAATGCAGTTCTCCGAACATCTTGATTTTAGTGTAGTGAGACTCACATTGGACTTCCAAGGTTCTAAGTCAATCACTGATTGGTGGTGTTTTAAGGCACTCAATACAGAAGTAATATGTTATAGAAGCAACAAGAAACTTGTAAAGTGTTTAAACTGGGAAAGATAAATCCATTTTATGAGATATATTTCCTGAATCATCTGACTTACTACTTACTGTACAAAAAGAACTTGATTAACAGAGACTTGGCATTGTAATGCAAGGAGTTAGGAACAGAAGTAAGATAAGGAAATGTCTGGGGACAATAATATATATGGAAATGAGTTGCTTTCTTCCTTCACCAAATCAGAACTATCAATTTGCTTTTGGTCTATGTTCTGATTTTTACTAAGAGCAGATTAAACTTTTGTCCCTAGAATTGAGATTATGTGAAAATTTAGGAAGTTTAAGAGAAATGGATAATGAATATAAATCAAAGATATTGCTCCTATTAAGAAAAAAACTGTGATCTTCAGTTACATTGATTTTCATAATTTTTAACTTAATTTGAATTGTTATGACAACTTCCATATAAAGCTGTTTATAAAAATTATCACTTTCATTTTTCAGACAAATATTAATCTCTTTTCTATTTTTCCATTTTAAAGATTACAAATGTTTCTACTTAAAGTCTAAATTATGATGGAAATTTTTAAAGATACTTGTTCAGCATCCTTTTTTGTGGGACTTGGGTTTCCCTGGCAAGGCAGGTACTCTATTTCTTGAGCCATGCCCCAATTTGTATTGTACATTGGCCAAGTATTCCAAAGACATTTTAGGATGCTTCCCAATGATGAGAAAATGTTGCTAGATTGAGGGCTGTTTGCCTAGAGATTAGCAAAGAGTGAGACATAGTGTTACATTTGAGTTATCCTCACTTACAATATAAAGTAGAGACATCAATGTCTCCATATAGTCTACACAGTAAAAAGAGAAAGTATATTTGTTAGGATAGCATGATCTCATTATAATACTGCCAGTTTATCAGTCAAATAAACACTGACCTGAGTACTGTTAGTAAATCATCTTGATGCAGAGGAAAGTCAAGAATGATGAGTTTCTGAATAAAGAAGAACAAAGCAAGCACCAGCCTTTTAGCGTATAGTCTATTCAGAAAGAATGTGATGGAATAAATGTAGCCATACAACTGCGGAGGACTGACAAAAACATGGGGTGTGAATAAATCACAAGTTTTGTGTGGTAGTTGGAAAGTATGTCTAAGAAAAACTGATGTTAAAGATGTGTTTACAAAAGAAAAATATTAAGGGAAACTTCTACCCAGGTTTCATAATGTTGAGAAAATTGTCACCATATATGTAGACTACAATATTTGATAGTAAGTCAAAAACAGTGATCTTAACTATTCTAGAATGTATTGAATATTGAACTGCTACAAATATGGCCTTTTCTATCTTACTTACCATCATAATCTTATGGCCTAAAACAGAAATTACATAATTTTAGCAACGTAAGTTTGATAACTGGAGGTTAAAAATAGAATAGCACTTGTTCTTCTCCATTAGATAATAAATTTTAACTGAGTAATAAAATTAACACAGGCTTGTTTATCTCTAATAGCTTAAAAAAAACTCTATTGCATTATTCAAAGAAGTTAAAGCAAAACTAGAGGACAGTTATTAAAAAAATCTTCACTAACTTAAATAATTATTAACTCCAATGTCTGAAGTAACACTCAATATTTTCCAACATTTAAGAGTAGCTAAACTTCAACCCTGTGGTAAAATACTACACTTCAGACTTAGGCTTACATTCCTTTCATTTCTGTCTAGTTGCTGGAGGGCACAGCTATTCATATCTACAAAGCCTGCTGGATTTACATGTGAGGGGAGACTGGGTTGAAATGAAGGTTGCATCACAGGAGAAAGCACGGGGCACAATAGACTAGAACAAGAGAAGGATTGTTGGGGCACCTCTTTCCGACATTGCATGGATACTGAGCGCCCACTTCTTTTTCAGATATTTATCAGGGGCCCTTACTATCCCTTTTTTTTGTTGCAGGAAATCAATGGAGAGGGGTGGGGAAGATGTCGTGAGCAGGGCAGAAAGTTATGTGTGGAATGAAGGGGGAGGATGTTTGGGAGGGAATAACTTACCAAGGTTCTTTAATCATACAAGCTTAATGACCTTGCACATTTTATTCACACATACATTTTCCCACCTCGAGAGACACTTAAAAACTCATGACATTGTCAGAGTCTTCTAAAAAGATTAAAGTTTATTGCTTTTGAATCTAAAAACAAATTAAAATTTAAACAGTCATGTAATAGCTTTGTATTGAATATGGAGATAAGTGTGCCTGTTGTTCTGTTTGTTTACAAATATCTTGCACACTAGTTTAGATATCCAATGTCTAAGTGAGTATGACTTAGAATCAAGAACAAATTTAGCTTTCCTGAATAATACATGTGATTGAAATTTAACCATAACACAAGATATCTTTTTAGGAATGACTAGAAGGTTCGTGATGGCATAAACAAACCTTTAACCACTATCACACTAATACATCCAAATTTAAAATATTCACATATCAGGACACATGAAAATAGACTTCAGAACCACCATATGAAACTAGGTCTTAAACTTACCCAGAAGGTGCAATTATAAAGCAAATAACATAATTAAAGTGGTCTGAAAGTTCAACTGTATAGTCATGAGTGGCCACTGGATAGGAGGGGATACACTATATGAAAGAATATATACTCATTACCTGACTTACGTAATTATAATCTCTCTGTACATCACCTCTATGATAACAATGAAGTTAATTAATAATAATAAAAATAGGATTGTTAAATACATATATTTTTAACATATTTCTTAGTATAATAAAAAGGTACAATAGATTTTCATTGTAGTATTTCCATAAGTGCATATAAAGTACTTTGGTAATATATTTCATTTCAGTGATATCGATCAAATTTGTTTTGAGCCTAATTTCTTTCTTTTTTTGATGAGGTGGTCGTCTATGGTTTTAAGATTCCCAAATCATTATTTCATCAGAGGTTTTTTATTGTTTCTGTTAAAGTTTTAAAATGCTTTCACTTAGTTATCATGAAAATATATCTAAACCTTGCTATAAGAAATAAAGGAATGAGAGTGCGTGGCTATGGAATTTATTGTTTAGGATATTGAAACCAAATTTTATCAACCTGTCATATATCTCTGACTTAGAGGCTGAGAATTCAAGAAAACATTTTCCATCTTCTCTCCAGAGTCCCTGGATGCATAAAAATTGCAAGGCTTCTTTCTATATGTCAACAGACACAATTCTGTATTCCTTACCTTCTATAACTTACTATGGTGAGGGCCCTAGGAAGTTGACAATTTGTCTTTTCTTCCACTGAGAAGACAGTCTAATTTAAGGTGATTTCTATTTCACATGACCCCAAACATGCCACCTGATTGAAAGACTCAATGAATAGTTAGCATTAAAGATGTCAATTTGAAAGCTACCTATTATCTGAGCTTTTCCCCTCTACACTGACATTTCTCTGTGAATATTTATGGATAATCCACCCACACTGGTAAAACCTGTATAAGAATATAAAAAGTTTTGATTTGTAAGCTCCTGTAGGAAGGTAAAAATTGTGTCTGCAATAAATAATATTTTATCTGTTCTTAAAATAGTGTAATAATTCCCAACAGTTTTATAAAGGAATTCTTCATTAATCAAAATTTCACTTCTAGTAGAAGTCCCCACAGTTTCTTAGCATTACATTTCTTCCCACATTCGTAGTTGGGATAGCATATAGGAGCACTATCACCAGAGATTACAGACTACCGAACCAAAACAAAATGCAAATATTAATATTACAACATTAATACATAATATTCTCTTTGTAAGGTGAACTTGATCTAAGTTAAAGAAGTGATAAAAATATTATTGATACTCCTTCATTTGGGGAGTTGTTATAACTTAGTGGATTTTGCTGCTAGGTTGGATATTGGTGACCTCATTAACTTTATCCACACCAGAAAAGGTAAAGACTTGAGCTGGAGCTGGTGACTATAATACCAGGCTGAGCCATGAAGGTCAGGAGATTGAGGCAAGAAATGGCTTCCAAGAATTATTACTTCAGTCATTCAGTGATTCATACCCATACCAAGTAATCTCATGTCTTCTCTCTTTTATTTTAATTCATTCTTTTTTAAAATTGTTGTTGTAAAGGTGATGTACAGAAGGATTGTAGTTGTATAAGTCAGATAATGAGTACATTTCTTTTTCCACAGTGTCACCTTTTCCCTTGTTTTCTCCCAATTTTCTCCTCCCATGCCCACCCACAAATCATATAGTTCATTTTCAACATAGTGTCAGTGAATACCACTGCTGCAGCTGCTCATCCTTCCTCCCACATATCTTCCCTTTATTTGAATTATCACTCAGGTTTTGATCATTCCCAAATCTGTCTCAGAAAAAAAAAATCCCAGATTATCTCAGGGTCTATTTTTCTCTCCAAAATCACTGCCCATCCTTAGCTGCTTCCTTAGGTGACTCTCCGCAGGCATCTCTAGCTCAGCTTGACACATCCTTTCCACCTTCTTGCTAATTCCTTTGTGGCTACCATTTTCTCAGCTTCAGTGAAAGCCACACCCTCCAGTCCCCAGCCATCCTCAGGAGTCCCAGCAATGATGAAAGCATCCTTCATCTCACTAATCACAGATGGCAGCTAAGCATGTAAAATGTGGAGGTAAGAAACAGACTGAAGGCTTAATTCTGGCAACTATCACAAAAACATTGTTAAGTCGTGTACTGGTAATGCTAGTCTCCATTACCAAAGATGGGAGAGAAGTAGAAAGATTTGGATAAAGGTTAAACCATAATAGAGACAGAAAATGATGTGCCTTGGATGGGGTGTCAATTTATGTATCCTTATCTTTTCTGTTTGGTTTGGATTGACCAATGAAGGGATGAAGTGTCAAATTTCCATATCTAAGTTGCAGAGCAACAGGGAATACCAAGGTCAATTTTACCATCTAAGAACAAAACAAGAATAAAATAATACATAGTTAAAATAAAACTCAATTATTTAACAAATATATGTTACATTTATTATGCTTATGTGTGTGGCATCTTGCACAAAAATAAACATTTCTGATGTCATATATACTTAATAGTGGGTTCTTTCCCCAAGCCACCTTTTTCTGTATTGTTACTTAAAGTCAGGTTTATTTCATCCTTGAAGGAGAATTGAGGGGAGGGAAAGAAAAGCACCAGGGAAAAACAAGCACAAATATTGTTTTTTCCTAAGGATAAAAATTGTTTATCAAGTAAACTGTAGTTTTCACTTTCTCTATAGCATTATTTTTTAAATTAAATCTGATGTTTTTATATAAAAATGTTTTGTGATGAGAGAAAATACAATTTCAAGAAGCAGTTTCAAAAGAATTCTTCTAACTAGTCAACACAAGACAAAACAAGGTGAAGCACGACAATGAAATATACATTAAGGACAACCTATATAGCTATATATTAGCTTCAAAATCACTATAACAAAACTATATTGCAGTTGTCAGAAAATATAGCATGTCATAACAAAGAGTGAAATATTTTTAGAGCACCAAAACCAATAGGACAAATAAGGTACCAGATGAAGTGACAGATAGAAGAAGGTGTAGTAATGAGCTGATTAATTATTACAGAATTATCCTCTCAACTGATTGTTCTTGTTAAATATAAAAAGACTGAGTTTGCTGTTTATAAATACCATGATGCTTTTTTCATTAGTTACCTTTTCTTTAAAAAAAAAAAAAGAATAAAAGAAGAATACTAGGTTGATTAATCATGAAGGTTAAAACAAATGTTCTGCTAGGAGGTTTTAAATAACTCATAATTAAAATTTTAAAAGTATAACCACTTATGCTTTAGGAGATATAGTTTGTTACAGGGTTTTTAAAGACAAGCAATGTTGTATTGTGCTTGTTTGATCAATTTATGTCATATATAATCTATATTATACATGTGTATATTTCCAAACTTAAACGAGAACTATCATTAGTGTGTTCCAAAATGGGCTATTAAAACATAATTATGAATTGCACTTCCCTGGTAAACGTAACAATAGCCCTTTTTCCCTGAAGCTACATGATGCATGTTTTTTCTATTTTACTCTATGAAAGTTAATGTTTTGTATAATTGTACCCCAAAGTCCATGCCACTCATCCACCACTGTGTTCACCCTCTCACAGGCACTCCAAAGAATCTTTCCCAGAAATTGGTAATACATTTCATTATGACAACTTTGAATGGAAAATGGAAGGGTACTTCAGAGATACTCCAACTAGCTTCAATGAACCATCACAAAATATTACTTTTAAGTATGAGTAAAATTCACCCCTAAAGCTATCAACTGGATGATGTCTTATTTTTATTTTTCTTTCTTGTTCTACATGTACTAAAAATATTTAAAACAACAAAGAAGGAAAATCTGCTTTCAGGCTTTAGAATCCTCCAGTCAGATAACCCTACTGTGCTCTTTTGCCCTAACTGACCAGTTCGAGGTTTAACCCTGGCATCATGCAAACATCAGCATGATCTTTCTGGCTGTTTCAAGTCTGACTAAATATTCTGTGACAAGTTAACACACAGTACCCTGACAGAAAGAGTAACTCAGGCTTGATAGGAAGGTGAGCAGGAATTTTATTTTATTTCATTTTAACAGCTGTCTTGCTGACTGTCCCAACTCTTATTCAGGATTAATGCCATTAAACCATTACCTATAATTTTATTGATATAATTTGGTTTAATTATCTCTACATCTTTCATTTTAATCCCCATATTAAAATACATTAAAAATTCATTGAACAGTTTTCAATCAAGCCAATTTTCTACTTGAGTTTCTTTTTGTTGGAACAGAACTTTTTGAAATAATGATTGAGATAGCTTCCTAACAAAGATTTAAAATTGAATCTGCACATGGAGTTCAAACACATTATTTTAATGTAAACACATAACCTCAGATGAAAGTATGCATTTCACATTTAAGGTTACTTTTTAAATGATACTAGCAATGCTAAGTTTATTGTATTGTGGTCATCATCCAGACTGAATAATATTGTTATTTTTATATACAAAGCACTCACAACATAATTACCTCCTGTTATATATTATTATATAATGGGACTAAGCAGAAATAGTTCTTTGTCCTCTTAACTCCCAATGCCACTTTTTCAAATTCATTTTAACATATGTATTATTGAGTACCTATCACTTGTCATCCAGTGTCTTGGCTACACATACAAAGATGAAGTGTATACCTTCAGGAAGCAAATTGTGATCAGGAAAGAAACATCACAATAAAAAAACATGCACTTTATCCTGCCCATGTAATTGTAGCCCCTCTGTACAGTATGTTCTCAAATAAAATAAAATACAATTAAAAAAAAAAAGTAAACATAGGTTAATAAATATGTTCTCATCCAAAAAAAAAAAAAAAAACATGCACTATCTTTTGAAAACACCTTAGAACAATACTAAGAATTTTCTTTTAGTTTTGGTTTTGAGAGCCATTTAGGAATCTATAAGATGTCTTGAAGATTGGTAAAGTTCAGGATTCAAATAGGAAAGGTTTATAGATGTATATGATTGAGAAACCCATTGTGCTGATATTTAAGAGGGAGTTCTCATACACACCGTGGGGGGAATGGAGAGGATGTAACTTAATAAAACTGTTATAGAAAACAATAGGGAGGTTCCTTAGAAAGTAAAAATAGATTATCCATATGGTCCAGCTATCCCACTTGTATGTATATATTCGGAGGAAATGAAGTCAACATACCCAAAAGAGAGATCATACCCATGTTTATTGGAACACTAATCACTGTAGCAAGACACTGAAACAACCTAGATACCCATCAATGCATGGACAAAGAAACTGTATCACACATACATAAGGGAAGATTATTCAGTCCTAAAGAAGAATAAAATCCTATCATTTACAGAAAACTACATAAAACTAGAGGATATTATGTGAAATCAAAGTATCCAGACACAGAAAGACATCGCATGTTCTCCCTTATAGTAGAAAGCTAAAAATTTACCCCGAATGTATGATAGTGATTGCAAAGTTTGGGAATTGCAGGGTCATGAAAACAAGGGGAGGCTGAATCTCATCAGTCTCTAACACACGCATGCACTGAAGTATAAAACTGAGCCAGCCAGGTGGCCAGTGGCTCATGCCTGTAATCCTAGTTATTCAGGAGGCTGAGATCTGAGGATCATGGTTCAAAGCCAGACTGGGCAGGAAAGTCCATGTGACTCTTATCTACAACCGGAAGTGGAGCTGTGGTTCAAGCTGAAGAGCTCAGAAGCAGTCCAGGCCCGGAGTTCAAACCCCACGATGGACAAAACAACAACAACAACAACAACAACACCTAAGCCAGTTAATGTGTATAATGAATGCATGATCATCAAAAGTAAAATAGAATTTTCATAGAAACATTTAAATAGAAAATGGATACAGAATGCAGAGAGGTTGGAGGACCTTCAAGACTGTACCTATCAGTTTATACTTGAGTCTCTACCAATTCAAAGTTTGCATTGCATGTATGTATTGAAGAGGTCCCGAAAACAATTATTCAAGCATGTTGCAAAACATACTGAAGTTTGGAGAGACAAAATTGGAGACAAAGGGCCTGGGAAGAGGAAATCAAGGAGGAGGGAAGTATCTAAAGAGAGGAAAAAGTTTACAAAAAAAATAATAACACTTAGAGATGCAGTTGAAAGCTGGGCGCTGGTGGCTCATGCTTATAATTCTAGTTACTCAGGAAGCTGAGATCTGAGGGTCACGGTTCAAAGCCAGCCTGCGCAGGAAAGTCCATGAGACTCTTATCTCCAATAAACCACTAGAAAACCGGAAGTGGCGCTGTGGCTCAAGTGGTAGAGCACAAGCCTTGAGCTGAAGAGCGCAGGGACAGTGCCTAGGCCCAGAGTTCAAGTCCCATGACCGACAAAAAAAATAAAATAAGATAAAGAGAGAGATACAGTTGAAGAAGACATGAAAAATAGGAGTCAACGCCAGTTAAAATAACCCAGAACTGCAGTAGGAAACACAAATAACTTCCATAAGTATCCTAAGGGAACATCTGTCTCAATCATTTTCAGGCATATTGTGTGGCACAGGCTCTTTAACAGCATTCAGATATCTGTGAGTGAACAAATGCAGTCAATCATTGTTACGCATTCCAGGTGGCCACCCAGAAATCACCTTTATTAGATAATCACCTTTTCAAAAGGTATTTTAAGCACATTTCATGTAAATGCATGTTTGCATAGGGTCATGTTTAGAGACATGTGTCCGAATATTTCAGTCACCATTAGTCCATTCTTTGTGTCAACTTTTCATCATTCCTAGATCTGCATAACATATTTCTATATTCTCACTTCCACTTAGTTCTTTCTTCACACACCACTATCAATTTATCAGGAAAATGAGTCTGGCTGTCTGTCCGTCTGTCTGTATCACACAGCCACATATGTACATACAATTATCCCTCAGTGTTTATATTTCCTGCACACAGCTTCCCACACATCATTGTATATTTTTGCCTTTTATAAGGTTGAGTTTCACTTTATTTCTTTGCAACAGGGTTTCATATGCAGCTCAAGGTGGACACAAACTTGTGATCCGCCCACTTCAGCTTGCTTACAAATGTGTATCACTACATTTGGCTCCTTCACATACTTTTTCTGCCCCCAGTGGTAGAGTGGGTAGAGTCCTAGACCTCATGCTTGCTAGGTTGGTGCTCTACCACTTTAGCCATATTTCCAGCCCTGATTTTTGCTGGTTATTTTGGAAATGAGTCTTATAGACTTTCCTGCCTCAGCTGTCTTCAAACTATGATCTTCTGGATCTCAGAGACCTGAGTACCTAAGTTTATACATGTGAGCCACAGGTATCCCGCTTCTCATAAACTTGTAATAGCTAATATAATGTAAATGCTATATAGACAATTATTTTACGGTGTGTTTTAGGGAATACTGAAGAAAAATGGAAATCATGCATGCTCAGTAAAGATTTAATCGCTTAAAATATTTATGTCTAGAAGTTGATTGAATCTCAAGAACTATAGGTATCTTACTGTGCCATGTAGAAATCTCATAACTGATATGCTTTTCTGTTTATGAGCATTTATCTCAACTGAGCTTCTGAATTCTTTTTAGGTGTTAAACTTTACATATAAGTAGATTCATATGATAGGATGAAAGAGCCAAAAGACGGAAAGTATTATTATGCATTAATGTTCTCCTATGTGTTGAAATGACATATTATAATACCCCAATTCTGAGTGCCTAAGAGGCACAAACTAATTATTTTGTGTGTGTCCCCAGACAGTTTCATTCAATTAGCTGCATGACTCAGTTCAAAAGGTGATTAATTGGCCTCTATTTCATAAAGCAGAATTACCATCCCATTTATGAAACATGCAAAGACGCTGAGAAATTTAAAATTTAAGTTTAATCACCTTGTCTGAATATTAAACCTGGAGAAATAAGGAAAAGGGTAATTGACATACAAACCTTTCTGGAGCTAGAACAATTTCCCACTGGCTCTAACTCAGTGATATAGGCTGCAACAATCCTGCTATCAGCAGTCAATCCCTCTGGAAGTGGGATAGGAAACGCCTCTGCTTAACTCATTGCAGTGATTGGACAGGGATTAGCTATGCATGAGAAGGTATCAGTAACCCCAGGAAGTCTCACAATAATGATTCTCCTTCTTATCCTGCAATCCAATCATCTTAGCCAGGAGTGAGTGAAATGTTTAATTATTACACTGAAATCAAGTAGGCTATTTTGTTCTACTTTAACGACTGTCTAACACTTTCAAGTTGCATTTTTACATAAAATAACGGTGTATTTCTACACACAAATCGATTTATTTCATAGACTGAAATCTTTTCCTTTCTCTTACAGGTAAAGTGCATACATACAGACCAAGTTGCATTCCTACAGAGTGTCTCCTGGAATCATTTGTGGGTTTGGGGGATGGGTGATTGGGCTTGGTTTTATGGTTGTTGATCTATTATACATTTGCAAACAGGTTATGTCAAATTTTACTTCATAGCACTTCTTAAACTCTTCCATTTTAAAATGTGGCAGTAAAAAGATGCCTGAAAAACTCAATAAAATTAATTTCTAATATTCATAGTCAAATTGTAAAACTCATAGTTTCAAAGAAGTTCTAATAGGAAAAACCCAACTCCTACATAGAAACCCAATTTTATGTGGCTGGGAGTGTGTTGTACATTTAAAGCAATGATGTCAGTTTCCTAGAAGGAGATGTTAAACATATGAGCCTCAAATAATAATTGTTACCTATCTAGCTGTAAATGTTTCTTTCCACACAAACAAAGGTAACCTATTAAGGGTTTTTATAAGTAGCAACTTTATATATAAAGTAGGTATTCAAAAACATTTGTAAACATTCACCTAGCTATCACTATCTATTATGAAAGGTATACATGTTGCTGAACACCAGTGGCTCACACCTGTAATTCTACCTAGTGGATCAGGAGAATCATAGATTGAGGCCAGCCCAGGCAGAAAAATCCTCAAGACTCACCTCCAAAATAAACAATAAAAAAGTGGGCAGGAGTCAAGGATCAAGTGACAGAGCACCAGGCAGGAAAAAATAAAAAACAAAAGAAAAAAAAAACTGGAATTCAAACAATGGTGATGGGAAAAGGAAGGAGAGGGGAGAGGAAGAGAAGGCAGGGGAGAAGGGAGTTTGGGGAAAATACCAGGACTATAGCTTAGAAAGTAACATTTAAACTAATACAAATGGAGAGGCAATAGACTGACTAATAGAATGACAGTCTAATATCATTGTGTTCTAGTTCTGCTAATATCTAGCTCTGTGGTATTTTTAAAACCCCACACTTAAGATACAAAACTGAAAGCAGATAGCATTGACAATGCTGAAGAATTAATCTAGGAAGGCTAGGAAATAGCCTTACTTAAAACTCTGGCACTTCTAATAACTCCTCCTCGGGGCTTATTCCTTCCTCTTTGTAAAACAGGACAATAGAAATAAATGACAGAAAAAGAGAGGATAGAAAATTAAACCACTGGCTTAGTTACTTTTCATGTCTAGAGCATTGTAATTCCACGGAGGAGACAAAGTTAAATGCATTATCAAAATCACTAAGGTTAAGCCCTCATAACAACTAAATTTCTTTTCATTGGAAATCTGTTGGAAATGGCAAATATGAATAAGCTAAAGAGATAGCAAAGGGCAACAGTTACAGCAGCCTCTTTGTCAAACAAATGAAGAAGCCGAAAGGGAAGGACACAAAGATAACCTACATTTTCATGCACTTGAAAATTTAGGGTTTTTTTTCCTCACAAGTTATTTATACACCTATTTCATCTTAAACAAAAAAAAGACAGTAAGAAAATTACCCAAGATCATTAAAGCCAGTATAGAAGTCCAGCCCTGGCTCTTAATCATGACTAAATAGGGTTGGTTTTTTTTCCCTCCATTTCTAATTTTCTCACTCCTTAGGCTTTGCAGGCTTTGTCTCCTCCTTCTCCAATGATAACTTTGTACTTTTCACTAAATTACACCTCAATTATTACTTCCTGGCCACATGTATCAACTCATATTTTATTTATTCGTATTTATTTATCAATTCATATTTTTGTCATATCTGTAGTTGTATTATGTTTATATTTATTTTATCACTGTTTTTTCCTCTCACATTCTTTTCAAACTTATTTTGCTAATAAACATGTTCCCTTCTGTGTGAAAATCCATATCATTTTCAAAGTTAATATAGTATTAATAAGTTAAATCAGTGATCTATTTGACAAATATCATCACAAATTTAATTGAAATTTGATATGAACAACAAAGCCATGAATTCCTACACCACTGAAAATGTTAAGAAAAAACAAAACATTTATTTTCACTGAGATTAAAGAAACTATTCATCAATTTAAGAATTTTAAAATATGGCAACTTCAATCAGACTAATTTTTTGTTTATCTCTGATATGTGTACTATTTTATCTGTATTAAACATTAAATTACTTTTTTTGAAGACAAGGCTAAAATTATCAGCTTAAAAAAGAATTTTAACTACTACAAGGTAATGTAAAGTTCAACATAGCCATTTGAACATAGTAGACTTTCTATATAAGTTATTTTTAATATAGTATGTGTGGGTTTGTGTGTGTGTGAGTGCGCCCGTGCTAGTCCTGGGTTTGAACTCAGAGCCTGGAGGTTATCATTGTGGTTCTCTTGCTCAAGTCTAGTCCTTTACCACTTGAGCCACAAAAGCCACTTCTGGCCTTTTCTGAGTAGTTTATTGGAGATAAGAGTCAACACAGATTTTCCTGCCTTGGCTGGCTTTGAACCACAATCCTCAGATCTCAGCTTCCTGAATAACTAAGATTACAGGTGTGAGCCACTTGTGCTCAGCATACTATCATTCTTTAAAAAAATGCCCAATAGTTGCAAAGTAGTATTAACACACAGAAAATAAAACATTTCTCTCCATATCAGTAACTCACTACTAATTTCTAAACTATGATAGGGATCACTCAAATCTAACTATTCTGAAACATCACTGTGTTGCAATATTCATTTTTGAAAAAGTAAAAAATATGAAGATAAAACAATATAGTTATTTCTTTGTATCACATAATGCACCAAGGAAATGCTTTTCAAAATCCATATATACAAATGATAGCCATCGAAGTATTTAAACACTAAAACATATAATCTTTCTATACATATATATGCATAGCATAAAATCATGTTTTAATGAGTAAAACAAAAAGAAAAATACTTAAAGTTATCTTATAAGATGAAACCATCATGCAATTCTCCTTTCTTTTAAACTATGTAGATTCAGTGAGGTTCCAGGATCTCCCATCTATAATTCTAAACAGCTGAGAAGTTTGAGACCTGGAGGATTAAAGTTTGAAGCTAGCCTGGGTAGAGAAGTCTACAAGATTCCATCTCAAATTAACCAGCACAAAGCTTACTAGAGACTTAAGTGGCAGAGTACCAGCTAAACAATCAAAAGATCCTTGCTTCAAACTCCAATATGCAAAAAAAAGAAAGAAGGAAGAGGAGGAAGAAAAAGAAGAGGAGGAAGAGGAGGAAGAGAAGGAAGGAAGGAAGGAAAGAGAGAGAGAAAAAGAAAGAAAGAAAGAAAGAAAGAAAGAAAGAAAGAAAGAAAGAAAGAAAGAAAGAAAGAAAGAAAGAAAGAAAGAAAGAAGAAAGAAAGAAAGAGAAGGAAGGAAGGAAGGAAGGAAGGAAGGAAGGAAGGAAGGAAGGAAGGAAGGAAGGAAGGAAGGAAGAAGGAAATGATTCACATGATTAAACACTTGGAAACTGACAAAAGGGTAGTCTGTCCTGGAGAGATATAATATTGCTACTTAGTCCTGGAGATATGTAATATTATAATATTGTTACATCAATGCAACTGCCCCTCCAGAGCAATATGATTTCAAGGTAGCTCTTAAACACTTGTAGTTTTAAAAAGGTAAGTTTTGAATTCCAATAGTATGCACCATAAGAAGTTTTGAAGATTCTTCTCTGTCCTAGATTATTTTCAAAGACAATTGTTGCACATGTAAATCTCTTAAAGCTATTCATGATACATTAATGCTATAAAATGTTTAATATTTTGGAAAAAACAACACCAAATTTGAGACTTTGTATATTTGTGTATTTAACCATATCCCACATTCATATTAACTCCAGCCTCATAAACAATCTTTTTTTTTCCTTAACTTTATTGAATCCTATATAGGGTTCAATGTTTTGGCTGTTGGCATCTCCAGGCTTATTTTTGCTCCTAAGAAAATCCTTTTGCTCTTTCCACTGGATAGAACATCATCATCTGTGCTTATTGGTACTATATTACTTACAGGTTAAGCCCAACTGACTATAATACTAGTCTCATCGTGTATAATTAATCTTGTACTCTAAGTTTTTAAACTGTATAAGTGACCAATCTTTTTTTTTTTTGATGGGGCAATTGGTTAATAAGGGCATGAACCTTATCAGTGGATAAATAATTTAATGAATTCCTAAATGTTACTCATTTTTAAAATCATTACTGGGGGTTGAACCCTTAGCTTTTACACACGAGGTTGGGGCTGTCACTTGAGCTACAGCTCTATTTCTGGCTTCTCATAGGTTAACTAGAACTAAGAGCTCTCTGGGACTATACTGCTCAGACTGGCTCCAAACCGTGACTCTTAGATCTGAGTAGCTAGGATTACAGGCATGAGCCAATGTTGCATGGCTAAAACTCAGTTTTTTATTTCATGTAATATAGTTTTTAATTAGCACTCAATAATTGAAAGGGGGCTCATTTTGATAGTTCTATAGATGCACTCTCTATATTTTGAACAAGTTCACCTCCTCTACTTTTTTGTCGCTGTTATTGTTGCTCTTGATTTCATGGAAGACTTGTACCAATCTATGACCCACTTTGAGCAATACTGGGTAGAGGATAAAATTAAAAGTAAGTTGAACACATATCCATTCACATATTTTTTTTTTAAAGTGTACTTATGCATCTAGATTTTCTTGAAATAGAAACAATCCCTATCCCTTGAGAAATTTCTTTAAAGTCTTGTAACTTCTTTAAAGCTACTTTTGATGTTTGCTTTAGCATGAAAAAAAAATAAAGATCTGCTTAAAAATTTTTAAAAGCTGAATATGGAATAAAATAAATATTAACCTATTGACTAAAGAGAGAAAAGGCAGAGGAGTGACAAGTCAGTGTTCATTTTTGTCCTGAATTTATATGTAATTTTTTAAATCTTATTGTATCTTTGTGATATTATCTTTAAGAGGTTGTACAAACAGGCTTCAATTCAACATAACTATTGATGAGCATAAACTAACTTCATTAGTGTCACCGCTACCATCATTCTCCCTATATCTGCCCCAAATTTACCCATCCCTTCAAATTACCTGGTTCAATTTTTCACATATGCTTATTAAATATTATGACTGTATTCATCCACATTTCTTCATAACATGCTATTTTTAAGCATCAATATGGCCAATTAATTTTGAATATGGTAATTATTATTCTGTACTTAAAGTGATTTCATCTATCTGTCAGACCCTGGAGAATACACGTAATCACACCAGTGGCAACACAAAAAGACTAGTGTGTTTATCCTTTCTGCTTAAGTTGGCACATGAAAACAGGTTTCTATACTGGCCATTCACCAAAATGTGCCAGAAATCCATAATAGATCCTAAATGCATTTTGACAAAGAAGGAATCTGTTTTACATCAAGATCTGGGCTATTATTCTAGAAAAATGTGCTAATTAACCTCAAAAAGCAATAATAACAACAAATGCCATGAAATAAATGTTCATATATATTAAAGAGCTTTTTACAGCATACTACATAATTATAGTTTTCTTTTAATTTTCTTTTTCATATGCTACTAATAATAGAGTACAAGTAACACATAAGGTAATAGGATATCACTCTTAATTACTTTATTTTTATTTATTTATTTTTTTTTGGGGGGGGGCCGGTCATGGGGCCTGAACTCTGGGCCTGGGCGCTGTCCCTCAGCTCTTCAGCTCAAGGCTAGCGCTCTACCACTTGAGCCACAGAACCACTTCCGGTTTTTTTTTTTTTTTTTGCTTATGTCGTGCTGAGGAGTCAAACCCAGGGCCTCAGGCATGCAAGGCAAGCGCTCTACCTCTGAGCCACCTTCCTAGCCCCTCTTAATTACTTTAATAATCAACATTTTTATAAGTGGAGAATGAAACTATACTATCAATATTGATATGTCAGAAACCTATAGTTTGCTAAATCATTTTGGCATAATATTCCAGAATAGGGCAATTGTAGATAATGATAATGTACTGGATATTATTTTTTTAAAAAACTAGAAGAAAGAATTCTGAATGGCTTTGCTACAAGGAAATGATAAATGATTGAGGAGAGAGAGATATTTGCCCAGATTTGAAAATGTTTACTAGGCACTCCATAGCCACCTGATTTTATTGATGTATCAGCTAGAAAATTTAATTTAATTAAAAATTTAAACATACATTTAAACTAAAGAGAGAATAAGACTCATTAATTTTGGTATATGGGTGATGAAATTATGGGTAACTTACGTGTCTTTTTCACCTAAATACTTAAGAATATCTAAGACCTAATAGTGAAGTTTCGAGCTAACCAAGTATTTTATTTTTAAATTTACACAGAGCTACTATTAGAAAAATCAAATATTTCCTGATATTTAATTATTTTGATTTTTTTTTGGTTTAGGTCTTGGGGCTTGAACTCAGGGCCTGAGCACT
Source organism: Dipodomys merriami (assembly GCF_024711535.1). Classification (NCBI taxonomy): domain Eukaryota; kingdom Metazoa; phylum Chordata; class Mammalia; order Rodentia; family Heteromyidae; genus Dipodomys; species Dipodomys merriami. The sequence goes on along the minus strand of NW_027202270.1, from coordinate 22,173,150 downwards.
GTTCCTGAACCTCTTTGTGCTCAAAGTTAGTACTCTACCACTTGAGCCACAGCACTACTTCCAGTTTTTGAGTGGTTTATTTGAGGTAAGAATCTAACAGGGGCTTTCCTGCCTGGGCTGGCTTTGAACCATGATCCTCAGATCTCAGTCTCGTGAGTAGCTAGGATTACATGCATGAGCCACTGACACCTGGCCTATTTTGAGTTTATTCTTAACATTACTTCCAGATTTCAGGAGATAAACATTGAGTAATTACAGTAAGTTTGAAAAGCCTTTAAAATTACACTTCCATGAAATATAAAGTTCATATTGTATTGAAAGTCATAAAATATAAAAAGCATCTTTCAATTATTTTACTAAAAGCACTATTTCTACATCATTTCCCCAAATAGAGAAGAGTTAGTAAGTTAGAAGTTTGTGACAGAGAAGCCAATTAATAGCACCTCAGAAAATAAGGACGCTTATGAGTAATTTTTCAGTAAGGCCATAAATAAAGTACATAGCACAAAGCTAAGTAAATAATTACTTAATAAAAACAGATGAACACAAGGGGTGTGAAAGAATAACATGGTCCAAAATAACTAATTTCCTAGCTACTGAAACAATTGTGGCCTTTCTCACATCTACACGAACCTCATATTGCATTGACAGAGAAAAGCTTTCAAAGATATTAATATTACTGGAAAGGTGTGAGATTAGCATCTCTCATTGTTCATAGCTGGTGACATAGCAGGAACTTGTCTGAGCTCTGGTGAGAACCATAGCCAGCAGTGAAGATTTTTTTATGAATGAATTTCCTAATTTAGGTTCCAAAAAGTCCCATCCTTCTTACACCACCGCTTTTCTCAGATTTCTCCAACAGACCTTCCACTTTCCTAACTTCAACACCCACAAAGCTTTTTCCCGGCCCATCTCTCCCAAAGAGGTCAAGTTCTTAGGCTCAGCTAAGGACTGGAGTAGACATGCCCAACAGAATATGACACTGATAGGTAAATAAAATTTGACAAAATGTAACATAATGAGTGTTCTCAACATGTGGTTCAACTCTTTCGGGTACACACCATTTCTGTCAGTTACATCAACAGCTCCTAAATATCCTGACTAGAATCTTTGGCAAGTGTCTTCATTCCTATTCATTATTGTCCACATCCCCACCTTGAAGCTCCTCCTACCCATGCAGCCACACAATACCCTGCTCTTAGAAGAATTATGGCTTCCTGTCACTCTGTTCTCATCACGTCAGAATTAGGAACACATTTTCATCAAGGAGATGATATATTGTCTTGCAATTGGCCCTGCAAAATTGGTAGCCATGCCTCCTTTTCTCTTAAAACATAACCAAGTTTTCCTCTCTGAACATGTGAAATGTTCTCACTTGTTTTTTCCTCATTTGGTCATTTCTAGAAATGTGCTTTTTATTAATCAAATTTTCATTTCTGGAATTACTACCTCCAGCTAACATGCCCTGAAGAACTAAGCTAGGTTATAAATTCCCATATAAATACAATTTGAATAACTTTTTTAATCATTGTAATATTGTTTGATACTCCCTGTTTCTGTATCTCTTACTCTTCTTTTTATTTTTTTTCCAGTCGTGAGGTTTGAACACAGCACATGGGTATTGTTTGATACTCCCTGTTTCTGTATCTCTTACTCTTCTTTTTATTTTTTTCCAGTCGTGAGGCTTGAACACAGCACATGGGTACCATCCCTGAGCTCTTTCGCTCAAGGCTAACACTCTAGCACTTTGAGCCACAGCACCACTTCTGGTGTTTGAGTGGCTAATTGGAGACAAGAGTCTCATGGGGACTTTTCTTCCCATGCTGGTTTCAACCTAATCCTCACATCTCAGCTTCCTGAGTAACTAGGATTACAGGCATTAGCCATGAGCATGTGAAGTATTTCTCATATTCTATGTACTTTTAGAAACAGAAGGCATATGAATTATTTCACAACCAATGCAGTGATGTATAGAAAACACAGTTGAGTGTTCATATATGAATTGGTTTTTAGAATATATTTATTATTATTATTATTATTATTATGTAGCTATACAAAGGAATTGCCATTTATTGCAGTTTATGAATACAATATTTCTTGATCAATGTCACCTGAACTGCTTTATTAGCCTCACAAATTGGTGTTTTCTGAAAAAAATGACAATAGTTTTATTTTCAATCAAATCTAAATAGTAGTTTGCATTATGGCCTCTATATCCTAAACAGATTTTTATCCGTTTATATTTCTTTCAGTTTCCTCTTAATTCCAATGCAGTCCAATTTTAACAAGCATTTCATAGAATATTTTTTCACCTTAAATTGTTTTCTGGATACTTAACACCTGATCATAGGAAGAAAATGACAGCTTTCTGAAGGAAAAAGAGAATACCAATTTCTTTACAGATATTAACACAAATTAGCAAGTTTAATAATTATGTAACAAAAAAACCCATAAAACAAGTTCCCTCCCTAGACCCATTGGGCTTTGTACACCATTCTAAATATATCCTCTAAGGATTGTCAGATGGACAAGCAATAACTCTTACCTCTTCATGATGCAAAACCTAAAGTTCTTATTTCTGAGTTCTATATTCCACTAACTTTTCTGTGTCTATTTGTGCATCCACAAATATGTTCTTGTTGTTCTAACCACCCAGAACCTCAGTTTCTCCTCTGTAACATGGTATACCAATAGCAACAATATCATCAATTGAATACATTGATCGATAGAAAGTGCTTGTAACGTTTGCCACCTTGGAAGTGTCCAATAAATCTTAGCTAGCAAAAGTAATCACCCTAACTTTGTTAAGGTCTGGAAAATCACAGAGACATGAGTGGAACTGACAAAGCATCAGAAAGTTCTGACTGGAAGGCAAAAACCAAAACCGAAAGACTGTCTGGGCCTATCTGTCAGGCAGTTTGATTGGCCCTCATTAGCTCTTCTCCCGCACTTGTCTGCCTCCATATTCTTCTGCTACTTTGATAGCTATGCAAAATTATAACCTCCAATGCAATCAGATAAAAAAATGCAAAAGGAATCGTTACAATTAATTTGACTGAGAAGCAGGCGTGGAGTGTAAAAATCTGTGCCATACACCCTCAGGACCACAAACACTTTACATTTATCTCTATTTATCCACATGTCAATTAATGACCCAACTGGCTCTCTGCCTTAGAAAAAGAAGTAATCATTTCCTACTAAAGTTGCCAAGCTCTATAATTCAAATCTACAGTCGGTGGTGACTTTTAAATGAAAAGGGAAACATGGTTCTAAAAGAAGCATTCCCTTCTTGAATATTTCCATTTTATTGCATTTGAATGGAACGAGTTCAAATGAGACAATTAAATGCTGTGTCTTTTTTTGTTGTTGTTGTTCACAGGCGAGATGAAGGTAATTTGCTGCTTCATGCATCTGTTTCCTCATCAGCACCGTGAGGACTAGGCTAATTAGGGGATGGAAACAATATGGTCATATGGATAGGCCAGATTGCTTGTCACTCAGTGATTCAATATGTGGGCTCTGTTTTGAGGACAGGAAACAGATAATGATTCTCTGGCACCTATCTTTGCGATGCATGCAAAGGAAGTTGGGAGACATGCTCAGATGTTTACCTGCTTATTTTTAGCATTCATTTTAGGAGTAATTCTACTGGGCTATATCATTCATTCTGTCTTCACAGTGGATTCTTTATTAGAAAGCTTAACCAGGGCTAGTTATTTCCTCAGAGAACACCAATACACAACAGACTTTCTCTTGAGTTCTGCTCCATTCATTTCAGTTTATTGTTGTGCAAGTGCCATTCCAGCGTTCCACTGTCTGGCTCACTAAGAATGTCACCGCCTAATTCCACCACACTAGACCATCAGTTTTCAAGAGATCAGTGTGTATTTTCTGACACATTCTCATCTGAAATATTGTTGGAAACCCTGCATCTCTCATAAAGTCTCCATGGATCAATTTGGTGTAGAGATATTGCCTTGACTTTTTCTATTTCTTATGCCCTGGCTTTGGTTTCCTGTATCTGCTCTGTTCTGTCTCCACCCTAAACTTTTTGAAATACATCACTGTGTTTTTGTTGGGCTACCCGGTAACTGCCTCGCTGGCACCATCTCAGTCTCCATACTTCAGATGTGCCACACATTCAGGGATGTTCATCTGGGCAACTTTATTAAAGTATAGAATTGGGAAGACTAGGCCATGACAGAAAATAGAAAATTAAAGTGCTTGCATATCAGGTGTCACTCTTGGTAAAATCCCTCATAAAGGAATTTCTGCTCATTATCTTTTCTACTCAAATCTTGCCTTTCTCCCCTGTGGCTAGACTCTTTTTTTTTTTTTCCTTCCCTAAGAACTTCTTCAAAACCTGGAAGAAATCCTTATCCTAACCTCTTTCCCTTACTTTAAGTACCCAGATTATGAGCAGGGATTGTATCATACCCATTAGTCCAATGTATGTCAGCCTCTTCCCTTCCCAAGAGGAATTTTGAGGTTGCAATTTAAGAAAAATTATTTCTTTTGTGGTGGTGTTTGGAATGAAACACCGTACCCGGGTGCATACAATGCATGTGTTTTACTACTGAGCTAGCTTCTCCAGTCCTGAAAAGTAACTATAAAAACAAGACAACTTAGTTTTTGAGTATTAATAGTATGTTAAACACTAGGCTTAAAAGTCCTTAACTCATTACATTCTTTTTCTCTCTCTTCACTAGAGAGTTCTGTTAATATCCCTATTTTAATGATGAGTAGATTTGCCTGAGGCGCACAATATTAGCAAGTACAAAGTTGAACCTATAATAAATGGAATCTGAACTAGAACCAGGATAACCAGTCATGGCCCCTCTAATTCTTCTCTCATTGCCTTATAATAAAGATGATGTGAATGCTAGGAAAGGCATCTAAAATTTCTACAGGACTGACATTCTATGTAAAACATGAGTTCTATACTGGGGTGGAAAGAGTTGGCAAACATGGAAGTTTTGAAAGAAGTGAACATCATTTTACTAAGAGACTTTATGCTGATTGCTACCTAATAACAAGTCCTAGTCTCACAAAGACCATCTGCAGAAAAGAATTATAAAAAGGACATTCCTGCATCCATAATGGTCCTAACTTTTGTTTCTTTCATGTTTAGGAGCAAAGAAAACTTCTAAGCCCATTTCTGCATGTTTGCAGTTCTCAATTAAGTAAAAGCACTATTAAAGGTTCACTTTTAATTCTTATGGGAATTGATTTTTACTTAGGTGAGGGATTTCAGATCTGCCTTAAGGCAAGAGAAGAACCTCACAGGAAGACAACATGTTGAAAAAAACCTTCTAACGCTTTAGGACTAAAACAATGTGGCTCCTCTATTCAATACAAGATTAAATATTATTTTAAAAACCTATGTAAAGACTCCTATGACTTGTAAAATTAGGAATTACTAATATATGCATACCACCAAGTGCATTTGTCTGGAATGGATGGTAGTATGTACAAGGACTGGCAAGTTTGAGGAACCCCAAGTATGCCAGCAGAATCCAGAAGGGAAAATAAATAAAGATAAGGGCGTACTGTTACTTGCAGGGCTTTCACAGCCAAGGGAAATCATCTATATTTTATTTAGATTGAAATAAGAATCCTTTCGAGACAAAATGGAACATATTCCCCATGAGACTTGTATAAAAATTAGAGTCCTTTATTCTTACTGTAAGATAGAATACATGTTTTTCATGGAGTATGCATGTCAAGGCCACGCCTGTAGATGGAAACTCACAGCATGTTGTTTGTCCTGCCAAGAGCAGGGACACACCACTGAGAGGCAAGCGGGCAAGCCATATGTGCTGGGGTGTGGATGACACATTGTACAGTCATGGCATATGCCCCAAGTGTCTTATTACTGTGTGGATGTGAGCTTTGCTGCTGTATTTGATTATATATCTCAGCTTATTCAGAAGCTTTTGAAAAGAAATGACTTCACACTACCCATCTTAGGATTTTACAGTTAGTTACTAATTACAGTGCATGGTCTTGGCTGTAAGGAATATGTATTTGTGCCCAAGTTACTTGAAACACCTTTTTAGTTAAACATAAATAGAATTGCCCTCTCAATTGTTAAAGTTTTAAAATTGTTCGTGGTTTTGAGCAAAAGTCAGGGTGCTGATACGATGTTGTATTAAATATCTGTGGTCAGATCAAGGCTAATTTTGGAATGATTATATCTTGTGTATACAATATACAATTCACAAACACATGGATATATGTAAGCTATAAGTAATGTACAATTGTCACCCTGATTATATTTATGATAGCTCATCTTTTGGCTACTTCCATACATTGCATGTGATAGCATATGTAAGGTAGAGATAGAAAGACACGTATGTAAGTTATTGCACATACATGCATAAATTATGAAGTGCACAATATTTGAGTAAAAAAATCAATGTATGCAAATTTTGTACCATACAAATTATGAAGTCTAATTCAGAAAACACAAGAAAAGAGGAGTGATACCTTTTTTCCTATCTTTTTTTAAACACAGTATTGTGGTTTTAGACTCAGGACTTCATAAATTGCGAGGCAAGTACTTTTCTAATTGAATCACTCCTCCAGTCCTTTATGTTTTAGTTATTTTTTAGGCAGGCATGTGGATTCTTTTTCTTTACCCACACCAACATTAGGCCAATGTCTTCCTATGCAGGCCCCCATCACACCCATTTTTTTTTTTTTTTGTAGAGTTAATTTTTTACCTAGCCTGCTTCAAACAATGACTTTTCCCATCTCTACTTCCCACACCTGTGCAGGTATGAGCCACCATACCTAGCTGGGAGAGACAGTTTTAGTCTCAACATTAAGATGCTTTATATGGAACATTTCTTTCTACACATGCCAAAGGAAAAAAAAAGAGAAACTCAAGTTCGGACCATGAAATTCCACTTTCTCTAACAGCCACTATGGGACAAACAGAAAATTTTATTGAGTCCCAAGTTTTTCTTTTCAAAGACAGCAATGCAATTGGCAAAAGTAAGCTTAGAAGAGCCAATCCTTGGCCCCTTCATGGAGCCCCATGTATATGCATTTCCTTCTTATCCCTTTTGGGAACATTGCTTTAAAAGCATGCCATGAAAGAAAGCATCCACAGCAATGCTCTCAAAGATGAAGATCCATCCACAAACAATGGCTGCAGACTTCCGAAGCTCCATGAAGGGAAGAGGGAAGACGGGAGGTGTGGCTCAGCAGCTTCACATCAGCCTAGTGAGTGTGAGTCCTTCAGTTCAAACCCAGTACTCTCAACAAAATAAAACTATGCTCATTGTGAGTCTATGAGTTCAACACACACACACACACACACACACACACACACACACACACACACACACACACACACGAAGATGGGAAAGTAACATTTTCACTCAAATATTTTCATACTAAGATATTAAGTGTTTAAAACAGTTAAACACTGACAAATTATACTTAAGATATTTACATAGTTGCTGGGAAGGTGGCTCAGTGGTAGAGTACTTGCCTTGCATTCATGAGGCCCTGGGTTCAATTCCTCAGCACCACATAAAGAAAAAAGTCAGAAGTGGCGCTGTGGTAGAGCACTAGCCTTGAGCTGAAGAGCTGAGGGACAGCGCCCAGGCCCAGAGTTCAGGCCCCATGACCAGACCTCCCCCCAAAAAAAGATATTTACATAGTTTTTGCATTTCAAGTCTTGTCAGCACCAAAGGCTTCATTATGGCAAGCAATGATTGAGCCTTGTGAACACAAAATGCAGATTTCAGTGAATAACATAATGGCACACACATCATACTTTTCAACACATATTATGGAGATTTAAGTTAAGCACAGTATTTGTGAACACTTTAAACAGAGTTAATTTCAACCTTGTACTGGTGGTTCAAGAGGCTAAGATCTGAAGATCACTATTCAAACCATCCAGAGCTGAAAACTCTGTGAGACTCTTATCTCCAATTAATCACCAAAGAGCTAGAAATGGAGCTGGACCTCAAGTGATAGAGTACTATCCTTGAGCAAAAACCCTAAGGGACAGTGCTCAGGCTCTGACTACAAGGCCCACAACCTGTGTAAAAATAAATAAATAAATAAAATAGAGCTCATTTCAAATCATGTGGACACTGGCCACTACAGGCTTTCCATTCAAAAGCATCACGAACTTGGTGAATGCTTGTGATCCAAGTTTAAAAACAGAAAAAAAAAATCAAGCCAACAAAATCCCACTGAGCCTCTGTCTGGATATGTTAGTCTCTGCAGAAATAAATCCATAACCAATTTTGAAAGACTTCTTCAGCTGATGGAAAAATGGAAATAAGAGGAAATAATATGCAGTTTGATAAAAATTCTGTACTTTAGATAGCATTTCAGAATTAAGTGTTTTTAAAGCCTCATCTCATTTGATTCTTATCAACATTCTGAGATCATTTTAGTTATTTTACAAAAGGAGGAAGAAATTTGAGTTCAGAAGGATTTAGTCTCATTTTAAGAATCACACAAGATTAAACAAAAATATTCTTAGTAGAAATTCAGCAACTCATATGTCTTGTAGCTAGAGATATTTACCTCAGCTAGCTAGGTATGTTTAACTCAGTACCTTATATTTCTTATTTGAGAACTTAAAGACTTCAGATCATGAAGCTACAACCAGACAAGGTCTAGAATGAATATGTTCTGCTTCCCAGCCTGATATATTTGCTACCATGTCCATACAGTAGAGTAAGTGGCCAGAGACCAAACACTTCTATGATCTCAGTGAGCTTAAAACAAGAAGACAGGTGCCCACAGAGTGACGACTTAACACACACTACTCCCAGCATAAAGGTCATACCATCTGCTGAGCTCCTATACCCGTCCTCCGTGAAATTAACTGGAACAGATGACTGACATAATGTGCTCCGTGCTCATAATTTTGCACCAAGGAAACTTAAAAGACAATTAAATAAAGAACGAACAGGATTTGATTGGATTATTGATTATGTTTTAGAGAATCACCTATCTTTAGTAGGTATAACTCATTACTCCATTTCAGCTGTAAGAAAGAGTCCACTCAACTCTCCACAATGTTGACATTATGGTTTGTTTGTGTGTTCATTTTTTAAGGAAATTTATGAGTGCTAAGTATCCTCTTCAGATTCCTTCTGTATTTGTAGCTGGTGAACTTACTCCTTAATCATAATATTTTCAGACTCCATATCTAAGTCTAAATTATATAAAACTCAGAAGCTAAAGATGTCTTCTTCTTTGTCTGGAGATTTTATCTTAATGGTTTAGAACCTCTTTCGCTTCTAAAACTTTTTGGAAAAACTCTACCCATAATCTTTTTGAATATCTACTATTAATTTCAAATTTCAGAATCTAGTCCTGTCATCCTACTTTTTAAATGCTCTCTTTGTTTCTGGGAAAGTATTGATATTATGTTTCTTTATTTTATTTTATTTATTATCTTTAAGTATTTAACAAAGCAGTAGATGAATACAATGTGTCTTGATCTGTGTCACCCTTCAATAATCTCATGACTTCAACCTACCCCTTCCCTTACATTTCTCATTTTGTGGTATATACGATGAATTCTTGACTCTATTCTCTTCCGCTCACTCCTTCATTATTTACCCCTCTGATGTTCTGTTCCTTAATCCAAGCAATACTTGCCTGGTGTGAAAATGAATCAGGCTGCATTGTGTTTCTGTATTTGTTCTATACTTCAATTAAACACAAACTAAAAATAAATACTCACTGCCCTAAATCCTAGTTATGATATCTAGATGTCACTTTAAATATTCTGTAAAATACTTGCTTCAGTCAACCAAATAAACAATCCAATGGAACTGTAATCTTAATGTGTCCTCAACTCAGAGCAAGGGGATTTGTTTATAGATATACTACAGAGATATCGTATGACCCAAGAGTGTAGCATTTTCCCTCCTCTTTGCATATAATTCATTGTCCATGTGTGTAACAGTGGTTATAAGATAGAATATTCATTGCAAGGTAAATTAGAAGATTGTCAGAAAACATAAATATTTGAAGTAATGATTCCCATGAAAGATTTTTCTCTTGCTATTCTCTTATTCACTGGTTTCAAATATGGTTTTAAGTGATATTGCAAATAATAATAATAAATATTATTTGAGTCTCAGAAATGTAGCCTCAGCTACTCTGGAGACTGAGAGCTGAGGATCTCTATTCAAAGCCAGCCTGAACAGAAAAGTCTGTGAGACTCTTATCTCCAATTAGCCAGCAAAAAGCCAGATATGGAAGTATGTTTCAAATGACAGTATAGCCGTCTTGATCAAAAAAGCCCAGTAAAAGCAAAAGGCCCTTAGTTCAGGACCCAGTAAAAGCACATTCCTTCACCTGTAGGACAAAAGAATATGCCTTGTTATTGCTTGAAAGGCATTTAGAGATCAAGTTGGCTTTACTTTTTCCATAGTCATCTGTCTTTCTTCTACTCAGGTAAAATACCCACCCAGTGTTATTTACTAAGCTATTTGCTGTTTTTAAAAGTTCACTTTCACCCCCTCCTGCCCTCTATCATGTTTGTATGATGCCCCTGCTACCTGGAATCCTGGGATGGGATGGCTCTTGCCTTTCCCAAGGTTGCTCCCATTCACAGCTCTCAAAACGTGACTAGGTTACAAATAGTCATCATATCCAAATAGTTATTATAGGCACTTCAGGTAGAGGTAGGGGAGTGTAATGTGGCAATTCCCAAAGACTGGACAAGTCCCCAGTGACTTGATAGAAAGGGACTCCAGGTCAGATAAATGACCACTACTTTAAAGTAATGCTCCTTAAGGTCTGTTGGTTTTATTAGACTGCTTTTTAAAATTAATTTTAGATTTTACAATTGGAAAGAGCAACAATACAATGAATTTACAATGACTTTTTTAATATTAAAAGTCACCTTAAAAACCTCAGAATTTAAAATAACCATAGAGAGAATGAACAGATCCCTACTTCTATTTTCCATTATTTAAAATTTTCACCATTATTCATGTTTGCAAAAAAAAAATCCTCATAAACATGTGTTAAAAATAGCATGTGGCTGGAGGCAATTACTAAATTAGATGATCTCTTGATATGTCTTATAATTTTCTGATTTTTACGGTGATAAAAAAAAGTAATGTGTCAGAAATACTTGGTTTGGTTTGATTGGGGACAGAGAAGCAAGGGATTATAACGGCACTAAATATTCTGTTTAAAGCTTTAATTCAGTAATAAAAAAAACATGTCCTAATTATATATTGTAATATTTCCAGATACCCAAATCTTCCCTTCTTACTTCCCTTGAGGATAAAAATAAATTTAAAAATATTATGTTGTACCTCATGAAAAAAATAAACCCTTTAACATCCTTATCAGAATGTATAGCTGAGCAGGGCACCTGTGGCTCACACCTGTAATTATAGCTACTCAAGAGGTTAAGATCTAAGAATTCCAGTTCAAACCTAGCCTGGCTGAAAAATTCCCTGAGACACTTATCTCTAATTACCCACCGAAAGAGCCAAAAGTGGAAGTATGGCTCAAGTGTTGGAACAAGAGCCTTAAGGGAAGCTCAGGAACAGTGGCCAGGCCTGCGTTCAACCACATTACTGAGAGAGAAAGAATGTCCAGTTGACTTTGGCAAATTTTTCTTATACAAGAAGATGATTTAAAATGGGGAAGTAAGACAAGAGAAATGAAATGTTTTGAATGGGGGAGAGGTTTGTGAAGACCAGATATAGATAGACAGACAGATAGATAGATAGATAGATAGATAGATAGATAGATAGATAGATAGATAGATAGATAGATAGATAGATAGATAGATAGATAGATGACAGATAGAGATATACACACATGTACACACATATATGCACACACATATACATATATATATAATGTATGCATATATAATTCCAAATATAATAATATTCCATGTCATCCTGGAGATTATAGCACAGAGGAAACACACTGCCAATGTCAATTGCCATGAAAGTATAAAACAGAGGTCACAGCCGGGTGCCAATGGCTCATGCCTCTAATCCTAGCTACTCAGGAGGCTGAGATCTGACGATCATGATTCAAAGCCAATTACAGGCTTGGGCCTCTGGCTTCCCACCTTTGGTCAATTTCTAATTCAAATTCTTCTTCTTCCTTATTTGACAGTTGGAATCAGTGCTCATTCCACAGAATTCTCTTCACCGCTGGATACTGGAATACAAGCTCTTCCTAGAGGTTTCCTAGATCTGTTTTCACTTATTATTCAGTTCCCTCACTGGGATTTCCTTTTTCCAAGGACATTTCCTTGTTCCAAGGTTGACCTGGATATAACCCTGTACACTCTACTTCCTGCTTCAGAATGATCCTAAAGGCTGTGAATTCTTACATGTCCTATGAACACTCACTACAGTTCACATTCAGTTCTTCCTTCTCTCCCACACTAGCACTTACAAAAGCATTTAATTACTTGCATCTGTTTAACTTTTACCACTAAGATCCATCATTCACATTATCAACATGATTTTTGGTAAATCACAAATCCAATCTGATCCTTTCTTCACACGTGCTTGAAAATAGTTTATCGCCTACCAGGTTACTGATAAATTGCCTATGTCAAAGTACCCTAGCAGACTACATAACCAGAATTTGGGCTATAAAGGATACAGATGGTAAACTTCAGCAGACAAAAATTTATTGGAATGCTACTAGATAACTTACTGCAACAACAGTTAAGTTTGGAGAACTAAGTTTAGAGAATCAAAGGGCATGTCCAGAGAACCAATTAAGGAACTAAATAAGAAATCTAAACTCCTACTAAATTTTCACTATGCTGCTTATCCTTCCCTCAAAAGTCTTGCATCCATGTGAATACTTTGAAAAAAATCTATACTGAACCTTCCCATTTTTTGTCACTCTCTCAAACAAAATGTACTGTGCAGAATTATCTAACTACTGGCTGGGAAGGTGGCCCAGTGGTAGAGTGCTTGCCCCACATGCATGAAGCCCTAGATTTGGTTCCTCAGCACACCATACACAGAAAAAAACAGAAGTGGGGCTGTGGCTCAAGTGGTAGACTGCTAGCCTTGAGCAAAAGAAGCTCAGGGACAGAGCCCTGGACCTGAGTTCAAGTCCCAGGACTGGCAGAAAAATAAAAGAGGCTCAGGGACAGCACACAGGCCTTGAGTTCAAGCTCACAAATGACGACGACAAAGACAAAGAAGAAGAAAGAAGAAGAAAGAAGAAGAAAGAAGAAGAAGAAGAAGAAAGAAGAAGAAGAAGAAGAAGAAGAAGAAGAAGAAGAAGAAGAAGAAGAAGAAGAAGAAGAAGAAGAAGAAGAAGAAGAAGAAGGAAGAAGAAGAAGAAGGAAGAAGAAGAAGAAGAAGAAGAAGAAGAAGAAGAAGAAGAAGAAGAAGAAGAAGAAGAAGAAGAAGAAGAAGAAGAAGAAGAAGAAGAAGAAGAAGGAAGAAGAAAGAAGAAGAAGAAGAAGGAAGAAGAAAGAAGAAGAAGAAGAAGGAAGAAGAAGAAGAAGAAGGAAGAAGAAGAAGAAGAAAAGAAAGAAGAAGAAGAAGAAGAAGAAGAAGAAGAAGAAGAAGAAGAAGAAGAAGAAGAAGAAGAAGAAGAAGAAGGAAGAAGAAAGAAGAAGAAGAAGAAGGAAGAAGAAGAAGAAGAAAAGAAAGAAGAAGAAAAGAAGAAGAAGAAAGAAGAAGAAGAAGAAGAAGAAGAAGAAGAAGAAGAAGAAGAAGAAGAAGAAGAAGAAGAAGAAGAAGAAGAAGAAGAAGAAGAAGAAGAAGAAGAAGAAGAAGAAGAAGAAGAGTCTAACTATTCATACACAAAGCAGTGATAGGGAGATAACACCCCACTTTGGCACTCCTAACCGAGGGCCATTTCTTGCCTCCTTCCTTGGTTAGACACTCCCTGAAGGAACTATGGTATTCATTCACATTGGAAGCAATTGGTTCGAAACTTTCCTCCCTCCATAACTCAATCAAGTTCTCTGAAGGAAAAAAGAAAGACACTTAAGGCTTAAAATGTAATTGTTGGTTATAAAGAACAGAGTAGGATGGAATTGGCTGAATCTTTCCCCTTTAAGTTCCACAAGTGGATCTGGCACTTGTAACTGCTGATCATTTTCTAAATGTAGATGGGCCTAGTGATTGACATATTAACAGCCTTAACACAGATACTCATTATCAGTTGTTTCTTTGTCCTAATAGATGATATCGTTAGGTTGACCTAGAACACTCAACATCACTAAATAAACAGGAAACTTACTAAGATTACACCACTGACAAAATCTTCGCCTTGTCACAGTACTCCACTATTTCCTTCTCTCCCAGACTGAGTCATAAAAGTAAAACCAACTTTCTTCTGGATGCACTTCCTCAAGTCTGCAAAATCAGAAACTAAGACTAGGTAGAAGATGAGGTCTTAGACTAGATAAGACCTTTAAATGTTTAGATCTTATCTACAAAGTGTTATCAACACCTTCATCACACTTAGGAAAGATTTACGAATGGAACTCATCAGAATATTTATCTTGTCAGATTAGGATAGTCAATAAAAATAGCTATTTTAGTAGACCTGTAAGTGAAAACATTTAACGTTAGTAGGGGTATGACTTCTCTTTATCAGGCTGGAGAAAAAGGAATATCATTCAGTACTGAAATGGTTCTGCATAGTTCTTATCTGCTGTACATTCTGTTTTGTAAAATTCATGTTCTCAAGTGTAGTTAAACAGAAACAAAATTTAGGAAAGTCCTTCTATAGTGTACAACTCCATTTTCTATTTAACTCCAAGTCTTCCCATTGCTTAAAGAGCCACCACCCTCCTTTGTATGCTGAAAATTACTTTCTAGCACACTCTTCTCTCACCTCTCTTGTATTTCTTCTAGTATGCTTCACAACCAAATTACTTTAATTCTATTGAGGTGTCTTAGCACTATCTGGAATGGTCTGACTTAACTCCTATTAGCTTGCAAAACAAAACTGTTCCTACCTATCCCCCATCTAAGGGACCAACTAATCACTTTCCATGTTCTGTCTCTATTCCACATGCATTTATCTATCAGTCTATGTATTCCATTTTTGTTATAATAATTAAAGTCTGTAACTACTTATTGGTTATATTCTGAGCAACCAGCATAGGGTTTGCACCTAGTAAACTCTCAAATATATAACAGCAAATAGATCTAATGACTAATGGCCTTCCCCTCCCTTCGCTTCTCATTTCTTGTATTAGTAGTTTCACTTTGAAATTCTCATGCCCAGATTCTCTAAACTCACAGCCAAAGTTGAACACCACTGTTTTGTTAGCATAAATATTATTTATTTTAACAAGACTGAGTACTTGCTAGTTACTGACTGTTTTAAACAGTGATTTTGAAGCAAACTCAAAATGAATTTTTGACGTAAACATCTTATAGAAACTGAAGAGTAACAAAAGCCATTTTCTCAAATACATTTGATCTGAATTTTGATGGTGTTGGAAAATAGTAAAATGTAAAATTACCCAAGGCAGTCCTAAAATCATAGTGGTTTTCATAGTATTCAAGTCATGGTTTTCATGTAAAGCTTTTCTCCTATAGTTAATTTTACACTTCAGATAACCCTTATGAATTTTATGATAAAAAATAGCAGTCATAACTAACTTTTACATTCATGAGTAGTGTATATTAAGTCCTCCATCAAACTAAATGATCCTCTACTATACTTTAAACAAAAGCAGAAGTTTCACTTGAAAGAATTACTTTTGTTTTGATAAAGAACCAATTTCTTACTGTCTTTGGACCAGTTCAAACCTGTTTATCTTAGGTCCTCTATATTTCCAGCTAATGCTATACTCTATCTTCCCCCTTTTAAAAGAAAATCTACTTTTAAAAGAAAGTGTTACAAGGTATTATAGCATCTAACTGAGCCTGTCTCCTCTATAATTAAATCTGATGTATTAGTTGCTTGTGAACAAAAGAAAAGATGCAAATGTCTGCATTGTTTTAGCCTTAGAACATATGAGGCTTGAGGATCTGTTTATTTTCAAGTATTTCTAGAACCTAAACAATATGAAGACAATCTGTTATATGCAAAGAATTTTCTTAAAAAATACAATAATAAAGATCCATGGTCATTCTTACACTCATTATATTTCCATGAATAATTTAAAAGAAACAAAATGAAGGATAACACAAGACTTTTCTAATTCATGATTCTCACCATCTTGAACATTTTCTTCTTGCTGAGACAATAGCACCTTGTTTAATGCGTATTTTGTCTGTTTGCCACTAGAGAAGGGAAAGAACTCGTCTCACAGAGGTTTCAGATCAAGTTTCCTGCTTTAAAGTGAGTGAACAGTTTGACAAACACGATTCTTGGAATAGAAATATCTCGCTAGACAATAATGTTCATGAAACACTGAAACCTGTCAAAAGACTATTTTGAAAATTCAATTGTTACCTTTCATTGATTCACTATCTAGAACTTTTTTTCTTTTTTTTCCAAAATTATAGCCTAGTAAAAAATCCTTATTGCTACTACTTAGACTCTCCCACTTTGATCTAACATAAACTTCAGTTCCTAGATTTCCTTGAATTTACAAACTGAGATGCAATGCACTGCTTCTGTTGTCACACAAGTACTATGAATATTCACACTTACCGGCATTCCAAAGAACACATGAAATTTGGATTCTATAAATTTCTTGACACTAATCTTATTTCACAGAGTTTTTAATATACTTCCTGACATAAGAACAAATACTCCTTGTTGAATACATATGTTACATACAAAGACATTTTCAAATAATTGTTTTATTGCTGCTTTAAAAAATAGCAAACTAGTCAAGTACTGGTGGTTCACACCTGTAATCCTAGCTACTCAGGGGGCTGAGATCTAAGAATTGGGTTTTGAAGCCAGCCAGGACAGGAAAGTTTGTGAGATTCTCATCTCCAACAAACAACTCAGAAAAGACCAGAAGTAGTGTTGTGGCTCAAGTGGTAGAGTGCTAGCCTGGAGAAAAAGCATCTCAGAGACAACACCCAGGCCTTGGGTGCAAGTCTCAAGACTGGCACCAACAATAAATAAATAGCGTATTTGTTCTATCATAGTTTTAGTACAAACTAAAAGACATGTATTGGTGATATATCAGTAGGAGATGCAAAAGATAGTATAAATCTTATGCAGTCTAAAAATAGGTCATATGTAAAACCAAATATGATCTTGAAATACTATACTATTTATGAAGATAATGTAAGGAATGAGTAAGGAGATTGAAAGTTTTAACTAGTAAGATACCTATCTTTATACTCACTGAAATGTGAATACATAACAAGAGCAGTATATTTATTTCATATTTAACAGAATGAGTTTTTAGAAGAACAGAACAGAATATAACATACAAAGGTTGATGATAAAAGAAAAGAGATCAACATTATTGAAATTTTTGAATTTTATTGTAGCATTAACTGGAATGTGGTCACTAGATTAGTTGTTACTAAATTATTAATAATGATCTCTACCATGTAATTTTACACAATTTGCTCTATATTAAAGAAAGAAAATTGTTTACTGTTAATAGTAGGGCAGATTTTATAAATCCTTACAGATTTAAATACAAATATCAAAAGTGTGGATCTTTGGCACAAAGAAGCTAAAAATCACATTATAGATTATACAGCAAAGTAAAGCAAACTATAAGAACAACCAGTAATTTATTCCATATACCAATCATTAATTATAAATGTTACCACATAAACTAGTTCTAATTACATTTATATAATACTTTGGTGTTCCTAACTTGTGTTGTCTCTCATTAATTTCTCATTTTTAATTTCTGTTGTTCACTGTAGTAATCAATGTGTAGTATTAGACACATTTAGATGATTTGGTTCATATTTCTTAAAGTCTAGCAATAACTGTAAAAATTCAAAACCAAAGTTGATAAATACCTCTATACCAAAAAGATCATGCTTATATTTACCTTCTTCATCAGAAACTATATTATAAAAACTTTATCTATGAAAATATACTCAGTGTTTTCCATAGTGAACTTAGTTAAGGAAAGTATCTTATGGTATATATTCAAATTTGATTATTACTATTTAATACAAAGAAATAGGTATGAAAGTAATTTAGAGGCAATGGTCACATTATGTAGTATTTTTTTTACTAAAATAAGAACATTCAGGACTTCAAAACATGCTTATATGGCATGGTCAATTTAATAAGTTATGCACTTATAGCTCTCATAAATTTATAAATATATTGATAGTCTTACTTAAAAATAGGTTAAATAGCACTCATATTAAAAATACTTACAGACTGCTTTTCATACATATTGTTCACATTTGACATTTTTAAATTTATATTCTTTGAAGCCAGTCAAGCACATCATTAGATTCATTAAGATCTAATCAATACAGTTCATTGGGTCTGGCGTTAGTAGATTATGTGATGACATTCATTAAACATTCTTTGTAGATATTTCTATTCCTTTTGCCTTTTTGTGTAAGACCTTCATTACAAAATAGAATTTTAGCCGGGCGCTGGTGGCTCACGCCTGTAATCCTAGCTACTCAGGAGGCTGAGATCTGAGGATCGCGGTTCAAAGCCAGCCCGGGCAGGAGAGACCATGAGACTCCTATCTCCAATAAACCACCAGAAAACCGGAAGTGGCGCTGCAGCTCAAGTGGTAGAGCGCTCGCCTTGAGCTGAAGAGCTGAGGGACAGCGCCCAGGCCCAGAGTTCAAGCCTCACGACCGACAAAAAAAATAAAAATAGAATTTTAAGTCATGAGTTTTCAGTTTTTTTAATACACCACTGTCTTCCATCTGAATAATCACATTTAATTTTATCTCCTCAACTAAAGATAGATTAGTGATTACAGTAAAAAACAAAGACATTGGTGCAATTAGTCAGGTATAATATACTTTTTTATTTTTTTTTGGGGGGGGGGGGTCCAGTAGTGGGGCCTGAACTCTGGGCCTGGGCGCTGTCCCTCAGCTCTTCAGCTCAAGGCTAGCGCTCTACCACTTGAGCCACAGTGCCACTTCCAGCTTTTTGCTTATGTGGTGCTGAGGAATCCAACCAAGGGCCTCGAGCATGCAAGGCAAGCGCTCTACCACTGAGCCACCTTCCCAGCCCTAATATACTTTTTTAAAACAACACAAAGGATTTTTTTTTTTTTTTGTCAGTTATGGGGCTTGAACTCTGGGCATGGGAGCTATCCCTCAGCTCTTCAGCTCAAGGAAAGCATTCTAAAACTTGAGCCACAGCACCACTTCCAAGTTTTCTGAGTGGTTTATTGTAGATAAGAGTCTCATGTCCTTTCCTGCCCCAGCTGGTTTTGAACAGTGATCCTCAGATCTCAGCCTCCTGAGCAGCTAGGATTATAGGTGTAAACTACTGGTACCTGGCTTCACAAAGGACATTTTTATAAACAATATATGCTTCACAGTTTGGTGTGGGGTGCATGACTATGATCCTAGCACTTGAAGAGACTGAGCAGGTGACCATGTTTCAAGGTCATCCTGGGCTAAGCAGTAAATCCAGTATGGAAATTAGAAAAAAAAAAAGGAAAGTTGATTACATGTATATTATCCATAAATAATTCATAACAAAGGCGATTGTTTTCCAGGTTACATCAAGGTAAGCATAGCATTTACTTTTATTTTTGAGTGGAGAAGGGAATTTATAGCCACATGCCACAGTTTCTAAGAAAAAAAATATAATAGCTTATTTAATAAAGATAAGAATCAACAAATCCCCTGGGCCCTATGGCTCAATGCCTGTAATCCTAACTACTGGAGAGGCTGAGAACTGAGGTTCACAGTTCAATGCCAGCCTGGGCAGAAATGTCTTTGAACCTCTTATCTCCAATTAACTACCAAAAAAGTGTGAATGGAGCTGTGACTCAAGTGTGTTAAGAGTGCTAGTCCTGAGCAAAAAAATATCTAAGGGGCAGTACCCAGCACTTTATTGAAGTAGAGTTGTCAATATGCAGATTATCAAATGAAAATCAATGTTTTCACAAACTTATTTTTAGCATTTGAACATATCCCTTTCACCAAGTAAACTGCAGGTAAGTGTAGATTGACTGTTTACATTCAGAATGAATGATTCTGAAATGGACATGCATAAACACTCCATTGACCTTCCCCATTGTTGTAATGTCCATATCAAAAAAAAATAGGATCTGGAATAAAAATAATTGCCTACAGTTTTCATATCACACACACACACATATGCAATACACACACACACACACACACACACTCACACACACACACACACACACACACACACACACACACACACACACACACAAACTCAGTTAAAAGAAATTCCTGAAGATTAGTGATCAACTGAAGTTAATGGCCTAAGACTATACTTTAGGCAATTAACTCCACCCAGCCATTCATTAATCCCCAGGAAATGCCCAGGTCTACAATTGCTATTGCTTAATTATAACCCAAATGGAACCAGAAGAGATGAAACCCACAATGTGATTGGCTAATGTACAAGAATTAAGTTCTCCATGAATGCCTTGTACATACCAATTAAAATTGCATCACCCTTAAAAAAAATCCATATGCCTATATTTCTTTTCCATTTTAAATTCATAATACCAATAATGACTTCAATGATGAGCATTTTCTGGGAATTAATGGCCAGCAGATGTTAATGGCCCTTGGCTGTACCTTGAGCCATCTCCTCCTCCCTGTTAGTCATTAATCCTTATGAAATGCCCAGTTATTGCTTAATTAACTTTACAATACAGTTAATGCAGATATAATACATGAAAAGATTTTTTAGCCCCCCCCCAAAAAGAGAGAAACCTTCAACTCAAGAAAATCAAAACTTTACAAAATCCAGTTTCAGATTTCTGAAATGTATGTTGAAAAATTAAGAATAGAAAGGATCATGAGAAACAATGTATTTTAGGCTTTGCTTAAGGCATGTCCTCAACTAACTTCAAGGGAGAAGATTACAATTTATGGTACAAGATGATCCCATTTTCCTTCATTACTTATTCCTATACTTATTTAACATCATCAAGTTTTTCAAGTCTAAGCCCAGTTTTTCCTTGTCAAAATCTTGCTAAAATGAAAAATAATTTACAAGTTTATAGATAAGAACTCTGTAGAAAATTCCTTTCCTCACACTTTTTTATATTCTCAGTGCTGTAGGATTCAAAGTTCACCAACTCTAGGGGTAGGAAATACTTGTGTCAGAATCTTTCAAACTTGGTAAGTTTTAGCACCCATTTTTCCTCCAGGGATAAAAGGAATTGCTTTACATTGTAAACCTACTATTTTATTAGCCTATTAAAGGGGCATTTTTCAACCCAACTAGCAACTAATTAAAGGAGCACAGTATCTGTCTGAAACCATCTGGTCTTGTAGATGCTATTGAAGAATGTATCTGTTCACATTCTGTCTGTGGTTAAAGTTTTTTAGTTAATAAATACTTAGCCATGTTAGAAATCTACCTGATGGAGCACGTGGCATGCCTCACCTGACAGCAGCATTTGTGCAAGTTCCCTTGATGCCTAAAATTGGCCATGGCTCATAATTATAGCCTTCAGGAAAACTCGGCTCCAGAATATATTACCTTTCTTACAAAATCAAGATCCCTTAAATTACATAGATGAAAACTTAACTGAATACTTAAGATGCTGTTTGGCCATTCAGCATAGTGGTTGTATAAATGAAGTGTGACTATTTGTGGCATTTAATTTATACATGTATTTTATTTTGTTTTATGTTTTTTCCTTATTGTTGGTAGTACTGGTTTTGTCCTCAGCCTTATGCTTGCTAAGCAGGCACTCTACAACTTGTGCCATATCTTTACCCCTGTATAGGTCTTTCTCTTTTTTTTGGGGGGGGGGGTCGATCATGGGGCTTAAACTCTGGGCTTGGGCACTGTCCCAGTGCTCTTCAACTCAAGGTGAGCCCTCTATCGCTTGAGCCACAGCACCACTTCAGGTTTTCTAGTGGTTTATTGGAGATAAGAGTCTCACGGACTTTCCTGCCTGGGCTGGCTATGAACTTGGATCCTCAGATCTCAGCCTTCTGAGTAGCTAGGATTACAGGTGTGAGCCACCGGTGCCCGGCCTGTATAGGTCTTTATGATATCGTATTTTTAATTCCTCTTCACAAAAATACCCACCAAAGGGTCTGGGAATGTGACTTAGTGGTAGAGTGCTTGCCTAGCATGCATGAAGCCCTAGGTTTGATTCCTCAGTACCACATAAACAGAAAAAACTAGAAGTGGTGCTATGGCTCAAGTGGTAGAGTGCTAGCCTTGAGCAAAAGAAGCTAAAGGACAGTGCCTAGACCTTGAGTTCTGCCAATAATAATAATAATAACCAGATACTACATTTTTGCAAATATAAAGTTATTTTCCTAGATTTTATATTTTCTGATATGACATCAGACAACAGGTGTTATCATACGTTCAAAGATTGAAATAAATATTTATATTGTGACAGAATAATAGAATCCAATGATAGGTTAACTGTCACTAAAGTTTCAGAGACAGAGAAATCTTTATAACCTGGCTAAAAATCACATTAACACGGATAGGTATTTTCAAAATACGAGATTTTGATGCCACCATAGAGACATTAAGTCATTTATGGATCTTGAATTGAGCAAACCATTGCATGCACATACAATCTGTGTTAGTCAGAACACATGAAAATCAGAAGCTGATAAAATCCTTCTGGAATATGTACTCAACAGAGACATGTGGCATACCAGAATTCTGATGAACTACAGTTCACAGTAGTTATTGGTTTGATCCTTTCTACCACATAACATCATGAAGACTGTCAGAGAAATTATTTTCCTCATGTAACCATAATAACTTTTAATGTTAGTGAATAAACTTCCAAAGGCTTAATTTTCTAAATTTTAGACAATCTCCATCTCTATAAATTCTCAAAGAAAAGAATATGGGTAATAATTGTCGCTTAATGATAGAAATTTGCTAAACATGTTTGAGGACCTAGGTTTGATCCTAACACCATTCAAAATTGAAAATAATAAGAATGACAATAGTTTAAAACAGTCAGGAATATTTTCCCTAATCCTCATTAAACTCGATATTCTGTATTTTTCCTCTCTTCTATGTATCATAAATAATTTTTTATTTGGCTTTTTGAGAATAACATCTTCAGAACTAGCTGATTGAATATTGCTTTTTAATCTGCTTTTCCATATCAAAATGATACTCAAGATGAGAATTTTTATTTTTGAATCCAATTTTTTGTCTATTTATTGGCTTAAACGTAATTGCTTACCAATACAAACGGGTAAATATTAATGATAGAGTCAATATGCATGACTTTGGACAAATATCCTCTAACAATGATACATTTAGATGAGTTCTAGAAAAGTGGACGCTCTCATTTCAATCTGTTGTATATTCAAGTCCTATATCCTAGTTCCAACTGACAAAGGAAATATTCTATCATTTACGACTTAATTTAAATGTCACTCCTGTGAAAGGACAAAAGAGAATGACTAGAAGATCTAGTAAAGGTAGAAAAGAATATCTTGACATGTAAATAATTCTAAGACTATGGAAGCTCATTATACAGTAAACTAAATATGAGAGACTAGTGACCAAATTCAAGCAGATAACGTACTATTTTTCTGCTTGAGGGGGTAAAAACTGAATAAATTGCAAATATTTTTAAATTCCTTGTATTTGTGTGAAACTTCATATTTCCAAATGCGTTTTAAAAAACTAATAAATTGGCAAACAGAACAATATAGTAATTGACTTACGTCGTTGCCAGGCCCACCCACTCTCCAAGCCTGCCATTTTCTACTTCCTCCCTAGGGTATTGCACCTAGCATTTCTACCCTAATGGGAATTAAGGTTTCATTATGGGGGAGGAGGTGCCCTTGGACACGCTAGAATTTCTGATGACTGTTTAAAAAAAAAAGAAAGAAAAGGTAATACTCCCTTTCTAACTTCCTCTACATTCTTTCAAACAGTCTTTCAAGTGATAATATCCAAAGATCAAAGGAGCTACAGCTTTACTAAGCAAAGTCAGGGGATTAATTTTCCTGCCTCTTTACTATTTGAGAACAAGTTAACATTTCCCAACTTGACCAATTTGTCATTATTTTTAAGCTACTGAAATCCCTAAAATCTATTAAAATACACTATAGCCAATGTAGAATAAAGAAAAAGAAATTTCTCTCAATCTCTAAATGAGTCTCCAAAGGATTCAGATAGATTTCTTTTGCAAAATTCACTCAAGTATTATCAGTTGACTGAATATTTTACTTACACATATAGTCTACCTTAGACAAAGAGTTTCATCATGACTAATAATTTTCATGTACGCAATCATGATTAATCACATTTCTTTCATTCCTGCTGTCACCTAAAATGTAATGAGATATTTTTTATGATAATGCATTAAAATTTATGTTTCTAGCAATCCATCATGGAACTATAAATTTTATGAGAAATATGTTTCATGGGTTATATGGTTCTATTTACTACATCTATATGAAAAGATTTTTTTCTTTGGTTTGAGAGACTTTCATTAGTAATATAATTAATTGTACTATATGGAAGAAAAATGAATATAGAATACTGTATTTTGAAACTAACTGAACCTTGTAATCACCAGCACTTTTGCAAGAATATATTCCTAACCCCATAGAGATTATCAAGTGAACCTGAATAAGTCTGAATCTCCCAGAGCCTAACCCAGGCATCAGCATTTCAATTAAAATACTTCATATGATTGTACTTTACAGCAGTAGGACCATTGATCTCAAAAATCCAATAATATTTAATTATTTAATAATGAATTATTCAGATCATATTAATAAAACAGATTATATTAATAGAACACAAATGTTTAGAGTTCAATTAATTAGCTATTACCTATTTGCAGCCATGTCATATACATAGATTCTTAACATTTTCTGTTTCAAATAATCTAAAATAATATTAAATTGGAAAATATTCAAAGTGATTTTTTTAGTAATCTGTATTTTTTTCTCTTAAAAGTCAGATAGTAACAAATTACTGATTTTCTTAAAACTAAGGTGTACTACTTTATATGCTTTATACTTAATGTAATAGTCCATGGATTGTTCTTCAAAAATGATAAGCAGGAGTACTCAGTACTTGCTAATCACAGTTTAAAAAAAATGAGAAGGCCTAATCAGCAAAGACTGTTGCTGAAACTTAGCTGTGAGGCCCTGGCAGTTTCGAGCCCAAATGGAAATAGAGATTGTTTTTTCAAAAACTGACAGTAAAAGGAGGGTGAAAACATAAAATCAGTAACTATAACGCATCCATGTCTGTAGGAATGTTAAAAGGGTCATTCTTTTGGGCAGAGGCAAAACAGAAATTTGCCTGGGGGTGGGGAGGAAGGAAAGTAGTCTGTAAGGGTGGAAAACAGGATTGGTCAGATCTGATGAAGCACAGCTATGAAAAACAATTTGAAATATTCAGAGCAATGAGAGATGTCAGAAGGGTGCCTGGTTTAAAATCTTATACTACAGACTAAAAGAAATTCTAGGAATTCATATTATTCTGCTGCCTGGAGTCCAAACTGTGTTTGATGTGAAAAAGTTCACCTGATAAGTGGCTTCTCATAATGAGATGATGATTCCACATCAAACATATTAAATACAAAATATGCTGAACACTGATGGCTAATTTATAATCTCGTTCCTCTGGATTTATTTCTTTCCCTACAGAAACAATACTATTTGGTTTTCATATGGCCACTTGAGCATGTTTAACTAACTCTTATTGATGAAACGAGTGAAAGAATATAGACTGCCCCAGGAACGTTATCTACCATTTCATTTAAATAGTTTCTTTGCAAGGCCCTTCTCTATTTATTTTATAGATTTGCATAATAAGAACTCACACACAGAGTTCTCCTTCCTCCAGGCTGGTTACCTAACTGTCCTAATCACCTGATCATTAAAATAAAACCCACTCCAGATAATTGCCCATCTTCTCTAATTGAAAACTGGGTAGATAATCATTTGGTCCAGGGAAATGCCCTACTCTCATACTGTACATAATATGAAGTACCATCTGTCTATTAAATCAGTGATTGAAAAATATTAACATATAAATGACTATTGTAGAGATATTAAAAAATGTGGTCCTACCATTTCATTATTTTGTTGATTCATTCATTTCTTTTCAGGGATGGTAAGAAAATGTATTCTATATGTTCACAAGGGGGTTGTACAATAACTTTTTCTATGAAACCCAGACATGTCTAAAACGTTTGTAATGTTTGACATTGCTATACAAAGTATTTTCCCTCTAGTGAATAACATCAACATTGAACAAAGAAGTCAGAACAAATTACACAGCAGTATTCAGTGCATCTGTAAAACTGAGCGGTCTTAAATACATTCACTCCCAAAAGAAATATAAGTCAAGGAATAGAAAAAAGGGTAAAAAATCAACCTGCCAATCTTAGACACCATCCAGGGCCCAGAAAAACCTTGGAATATACTTGAAATCTATCAAGGAAAAACCTTAACTTTGTTTTCCTACGAATGGTAATTTCTTTGAATGAAGAAAGTGAGGAAATTCATAAATATCAGAAGATGCTGTTCAGAGGCTCAATAGATGTTATCAGGAGGGCAACTTGCTTTTTCACTAAATCTGCATTGAATGGTTAGCTTCACCACTGTCTCTGGACATATTTGGACACAGAAAATAATAGCAGTCACAGCATCAACTGAAGACATAGACTGCTATAAATCAAATGACACAAAGTAGACTGAAACAGGAGTGTATTTTCATGTTACAATCAGTCAATCAAGCTGTGCCAGAAAGTTACCCCCAAATTTCTCTTAGTTAACTTTATGCTGACATCTAGAGCTCTGTGGTTTCTCTATTAACTAGCTTGAAATAGGCTTGTGAGAGGTGTCACTGAATTGTATTGTGGGAACATGATACACCAGGAAAGTCCATTTCTGATCTGTGTAAATACTATTAATTGATTATGGAGAAATTATTTAAGACACTGGATAAGTTTGATGATGATGATGATGATGATGATGATGATGATGATGATAGTTTTAAAAAATAGTACCTCAATACCTACTTTTAATCAAAGAAAAATCAAGCAGCAATGAAAATGAAGAATATTTGCAACCATCAACTACTATGATATTTATAGAAAATAAGATATTTCTAGAATTGGGATTTAGAATACAGATACATGCATATATATATATATGATATATATATATATATATATGAAGAGAGAGAGAGAGAGAGAGAGAGAGAGAGAGAGAGAGAGAGATCTAAAGATGGAAGGATGCGTCAGTCTCCTTTACCCTGTCATATAATCACTGCAGAGTATGTATCAAAGGCCAAGCTCAGGCCTGTTTTTCCTTCACAGAACCTAACATGGTGATAAGGGAATGTTATATTTAGATACTAACCAAGAACTCTACTTGATAAATCATTTGAAAATCTAAAACAATGGGGAAAGGAACGTGGGAGACAAATGGGGGATAACAATGTTCGACAAGCAATGTACTCATTACCTTACATATGTAACTGTAACCCCTCTGTGCATCACCTTGACAATAAAACTAAATATTAAAACAGGAAATCTAAATCTATAGATGAGCAGGATACATTTACATGTGGTCAAATTTCTGTATGTTACACAGGAATATGAATTATATCCTTTAAAAAAAAAAAAGCATAGTTTTATACCTTTTGTTTCGGTGTTTTTGTCAGTCCTGGGGCTTGATGTCAGGGCCTGGGTGCTGCCCTTGAACTTTTTTGCTCAAGGCCAGTTCTCTATCACTTGAATCACAGCTCCACTTCCAAGTTTTCAGTAGTTAATCAGAGAAAAGCGTCTCATGGACTTTCCAAACTGTGATCCTCAAATCTCAATCTTCTAAGTAGCTAGGATTACAGGGATGAGACACCAGTGCTCAACTTCTTTTGTTAACATGGCTTGATCCTCTCTTGATTATTTTACAAAAATAAGTAGCAAATAAATAATGGGATTTTTGTGAATTAACAAAAAAAAGTGGATTTTCATGGATTATTTACACTGGAAATCCAATGACATTCAGTTTTTACAGCTCATTTTTCTTTATGAATGTATAGCTGTAGTTATATTAGATTCTTGAATAATTTGAATAACCAAGACAAAGAAAAATTAAAAGGTAAGATATATTACCACAATGTAGACTTTAGAAAAATGAGTCTCTCTCTCCCCTTGTTCCCTCTCTCTTCACTTCCCCCTCTCTCCTCTCTCTTCCCCTCTCTCTCTCTCCTCCTCCTCCTTCTATCCTTTTCCCTCCCCTCTTTCCTTTGTATATACACAAGTACCTCTGAATATATATATATACATATATATGTAAGCATATATACTTAAATGTATATGCATATTTTTTTCACTTCTGTGAATGGCAAAATCTTTATTAATTCAATGAAGAGGAAAATGTATTCAATTGTTCAAATAAAAACTTCAAAATTGGCATCTACTGCTTGTACTGCTGTATTCATTGAGAGCATGTCACAAGTTTGTCTTTCTTCCTTTGAACAATGACTAAAATACACAATTTTCTGAATAGATACTGGTTATCATACATAAAGTAATTCTTTAAAATGCTCTTTGTTATCAAAATATGTTGATAACTAGATCATATTTGCTATGGATCATCATAGAATAAAATACTGTATTAGTTAAATATAAAAGTTTAAAAACACTATTTTCAAATAATTTAAAGTTTTTCCTGAATTTTGCTAGTCACTTTAAGTATACTTTATGAAATAATATTTTAATAATCTTTGAGGTAAATATTGTTTTCCTATTATACAATTTCATGCACAAAGGCAAACAGAAGATTCATAATTTGCTCAGGCTTTTAGTTGGCTCATAAAAGCTTGAGCTGTATTTTTACCTTAAGGCTGACTGACCTTAAATGAAATATGTCTGAACTCTAACAGAGAATCTCGCCCTATTAAGTTTCCTATTGCAGTGACTACTGGCTGTTTATCAAATTCGCTTCTAAGCACACAGCTTGACCATTGCTTCCCCTGGAGTCAACTTTGTCAATAAACTAAATTCTTGCCAAGAGAAGATGTACCAAAATATTGCATACCACTACCAGTCTCAGTTATTATAAACCTCTCATATAACATGCTCCCTTTCTTTTGGCTCATAAGGCAGTGGAACAGGCCATACCATACTGAGAACAATGAAGATGGTAGGATCACAGTCACTCAGGAGGTTCAACTGGAAATGTCAGTGTTCAAGTTATGTAATGGGAAATTTGCTCTTCCTAGATTAGCCCTATAAGATTTTTTTTTCTCGGGCTGGGAAGGTGGCTCAGTGGTAGAGTGCTTGCCTTGCAAGCATAAGGCCCTGGGTTCAATTCCTCAGCACCACATAAGCAGAAAAAGCTGAAGTGGTGCTGTGGCTCCAGTGGTAGAGCGCTAGACTTGAGCTGAAGAGTTGAGGGACAGCGCCCAGACCCAGAGTTCAGGCCCCATGACCGGCAAAAAAAAAAAAAAAAAAAAAGATTTTTTTTTTCTCTTCAGTAGCTAGTACTGTATTGCCCTAGTTAATATGATGTCTATATCATATTTATATGCTATATGTCTATATCATAATATGTTAGGATATCTTTCTGTTACCAAATAAAATATTCCTGTCACTTACAGTGATAGTTTTAAAGACTTTAATTAAGATCTCTCAATTAAAAGTGAAATGATTTCCCTGGCTTGACAGTCTAAACATTTAATGATAATATGATCTTATCTCTTATTAAGTAAAATGGTAACTAGAAGATAGATGGACCTATGAATTAAATTTTTTTCCCTCCAAAAGCAAATAGCACAGTTTTGAAGTGTTGCCTAGTTTTACTATCAAATTCAGGTGTCAGGAATAATAAATGAATCATTTATTTGATGCATATTATACTTTAAAGGGATCGATGTAAGCTCCCAGAGGAAAAAGGCAAAAGCATTCTCAGAAGCATTTCATCATTTGAAGTGGATATAACAATGCTGACAAGTACTAAAGATAACTACTTTGTTCTGTCATGCTGTGTCATGTAGTAGAAAACACAAAGCATTATGTGACCTTTAGAGAAACAGCCCAAAGTAACTTGCTTTGTGGTGTTTAATGTGAGTGCTTTTGAATAGTGGAAGATTCTGTTATTTTTTTCTCCCAGTTGTGGCCAAAGATATCTCTTGAGGAATCTCAAACAAGAAGAGAAAAGAATGCTGACACTTTAGAATACAAGAGTGAGGGAAAATACTAGGAGGGAAAAGAATCAGACAGAAGAAAAATATCACATTTATGCCAACTCCTTGTAAACTTCCTTCTATTATACATCTGCCCCAAAGTTGGTCTAGATGCAAGTGTATTTGCTATAAGTGGACTATCGACTAGTCCATTTAATTCCTTTATTCGCTCCCAAGTTGGTCTTTCCTAATAGACCAGAGAAAATTACTACACCTGTTCTGAAGCCTAGACAATGCATTTAATTTCAGGACAGACTAGGGTAGACAATGTACTGAATATATAAATTGTTGTTGAATATATAAATAAGTTGTTATTAAACCTTCATTTTTTGGGGGGGGGGGGTCCGGTCGTGGGGCTTGAACTCTGGGCCTGGGCGCTGTCCCTCAGCTCTTCAGCTCAAGGCTAGCGCTCTTCATTTTACCACCATGTTTTTTAAAAGCTATATTTAACTTGGTGACCCCTTCATTTAGGGTTAATTCTTTAATCTGAAGAAAGACTTCACTTATCTTGGTGTTCCCTAAAGAAAATTTATAGATAATCTGCACAGGAATCATTTGTATAGTTTGATCTCTGAGGACCCATTCAAAAGAATACCAAAAGACATACTAAAAATCCTGTTGAAAAGCTTCAATAGAATGATATTTTTTTACTAGTCCTCAAAGAAGGCAGAAAAGGATGAACTAAAAAATAAATGAAATTAGACAACTAGAAAATACATTACAAAGCTCAGTGCCCGTGGCTCACACCTGTAACCCTAGCTCCTCAGGAGGCTGAGATCCAAGGATCGTGGTTCAAAGCCTGTTTCTAGACAGTCTCAATGACGGAAAGGTCATTGAGACTCTTATCTGCAATAAACTTCTCAGAAAAAGCCCAAGGACAAGAAAAAGAAAGAGAGAGAGGGGCTGGGAAGGTCTCAGTGGTAGAGTGCTTGCCTTCCATGCTCGAGGCCCTGGGTTCGATTCCTCAGCACCACATAAGCAAAAGACAGAGAGAGAGAGAGAGAGAGAGAGAGAGAGAGAGAGAGAGAGAGAGAGAGAGAGAGAGAGAGAGAGAGAGAGAGAGAGAGAGAGAGAGAGAGAGAGAATAAATAACAAGAGGAAAGGAAACAATATCAAGTATACTAAATATAAATGCACTAAAACTTAGGAGTAAAATTGTAGATAAATATCCTAAACCAAAACTATGGTATGGAATCTCTTCACAGTGGAGCCCAAGACAAATTGTGTGACAAATTGGTGACAAATATAGCAGCTGTTAATCTTGTTTATCAACCGATGGCATTAAAAATACATAGGACCTAGACCTGGGTAGGTCTGTGGAGAAAGAATGAGCTAAAGAAACAAGACTTGCCATGAAAAGGACTGGCAGGCACTACACCAGCCTGGGAGATGGAATAACAGAAGACAAAAGAAAGCACAGGGCTCTCTGTCTGTGTGTGTGTGTGTGTGTGTGTGTGTGTGTGCGCGCGTGTGTGTGTGTGTGTGTGTGTGTGTGTGTGTGTGTGTGTGTGTGTCTGTCTGTCTGTCTGTCTGTCTGTCTCTGTCTCTGTCTCTGTCTCTGTCTCTCTCTTCCTCCATTTACCTGTTCTGTCTAGGTCTGTTTGATTTAGGCTGCTTTGCTGCACTATCTTTTCTCCAGCATGATAAATGGAAACTGTTGAAATCATGAACCAGAAGTTGTTTTATCTCAGATATTTGTCACAGACACAGAAGTCTTAATACAAAAAATCACCATGCTTTGTTCTATGTAATTTGAATAGGGAATACAATGTGGATGAATACTAATGAAGATAGTATATATGTGCAAGAATTCCTGAGTGATAGCCATACACACACACACACACACACACACACATTTCTATACAAAAAAATTATGGAAGTTTTCTAAGTACAACTAAATTCATAAAGGTTCATGCCTCTATTCTTAGCTACATAGGAGGCATGAAAAGATATTGGACCAGGGCCAACCCTGGACTATAAGATACTATCCAAAAAATAATAATAATTAACTAAAGCAAAAGAGAGTTGAGGATGTAGCTCAAATAATAGAGAATCAGTCTACTAAGAGAGAGCCAGAGTTCAAACCACAGTTGCTGTACCCTAAAATAATAATATTAGTAACACTGCTATAGTCTGAGAATAATTGAAAATTATTTATCACATATTTTAAGCACAATTTAAATTATTTATTATAAGGTAATTCTTCTTACAAATTTACAACCTGGGGTTGGGAAGGTGGCTCAGTGGTCAAGTGCTTGTCTAGCATGCAGGAGGCCCTGGGTTCGATTCCTCAGTACCACATAAGCAGAAAAAGCCGGAAGTGGCACTGTGGCTCAAGTGGTAGAGTGCTAACCTCGAGCTGAAGAGCTGAGGGACAGTGCCCAGGCCCAGAGTTCAGGCCCCATGACTGACAAAATAAAAATTAAAAAAAATTACAATTGTGTGTTTTGTACACTTGAATAATAATAGCCAAGGGAAGATATAATGTATAAGTAAGAACTCTGTGCAAACAGAAAAAAATGTTTTAAAATAGATAAATACTGTTGAAGGTGACAATCTCCCAAGTGTTTTTTTTTTTTTTTGGGGGGGGGGGTACCTTCACATCTTGCTGGCTGTACCAGGCATGGAAAGTCTACCTATTTCTCAAAGTTGTATTTGTGATGAAGAACTTTGAGGGGTAAAGGAATGACTCCTTCAAAGACAGAGAGACAGAGAGAGGCAGAGAGAAAGATTGTTTACTGGTGGCTATATAAGCAGTGGACACCCCAACATGGCTGTTTCTTTTCTATCACACAGTCTGCTCCATAAGCAGGTGCCACTCCAGGCCCTTAGCAGGACTTTATGGGGCCTGGGGGCGAGGATAATTAATGCAAGCATGCTGGCTGCTTATCCTGCTTGCTGTGATGTGAACAGTAATGTCCTTTGTTGCTGCCTCTAGAGTCTCATATCTTCTGACACCATCTATGACACAATAGGCTACTTATCAGCAGGAATTAGGGTAAACTCAAATCCCAGAACATAAAAACATATGTTATTGTTATATAGAAATCAAATTTAATTAACTTTAACATCATAAAATGAATCAGTTTATATGAAAGAAAAGAACTAATAAACATAAATTACTCTTGGGCTTCTAGGCTATGTTATTATTTAGGGGCCAGATTTGAAAGATCAATTATTCTAGAGATAATTATTTCTGAATTCTCATGTCTCAGCCCCAGTTTCTAAGAAAAAGGAGCTAACAGCATTTTTAAAGGTATGAAGTTATTCATCTACTTAACCAGAACAATTATGTAGCTTTGTATAGGCAGCTGGAAAGCTATTGGGGAGTTCAAAGCCACCAGTGTTACATAGAATCTGAGAGTATCCAAATGTAAATGCTGAGAATATAACTAGTTACAATGGGAAATGATTGTTTTGGGGTGTATTCTTGTACTAAGGCTTGAGCTGAAGGCCTTGCACTCTTGCTTAGCTCATACTCTACCACGAGCCACATTTCCAGCTTGATTCTTGGTGTTTAATTGGAGATAGAGTATTGTAACCTTTTCTGCCTGGGCTGGTTAAAACATGATTGGAAGATCATTGTATAGTTAGAATTACAATGAGCCAACAGCATCAGGTTGCCAATTATTTTTATTTCACCATTCTAAAACATTGTCTTTGATAGTCTTAAAAAAACTACTTGGCAATTATGCAGTCATCCTTAAAAATATTTACACTTTGAGCTTTAAAATGTATGTTTCTTTTTTCCAAGACTGTTTTCATTTCGTCTTAAAACTTCTTTACCATCATAATTTGTCAATTCCAATGATCAAGGACTCTCCACACTTCTTTCAACTAAAGCTATTTTTTTTACCACTTCACTTATTATTTTTATTTGCAGGAGGAGGTGAAACAAATCTTAAAGGTGTTTTCCTTTTTCCCCTTAATAGGAATTATCCAAGGAAAAACAGCTTAACTATAGAAAGGTAGCAAAGTAAGGGGAAAGTGGCACAACCCAAGATCAAAGGTTGGGGGAGTAGGGGGTGCAGTTCATATATAACAAATGCCATATGATTCACCTGTTCAGGGGAGCCTCCCCAGAAGTCAAGCACAAGGACCCATTTTAACAGGATGCTAAAACTATTTTTAATGATCTTTAAGTGGTTGTACAAAGGTGTTTCCATTTAAAGCAGTTTATAAATACAATGAATCTTGACCAATGACATCCCTTATTCTCACCCACCCCTCCCATGCCTACCTCTTTCCTCAACCTTCTTATACGTTAGGACATAAATTGAATAATTGACTTCACTTTTGAGTCTACCAAAACTGAAAACTATAAGCCTTTGAATTAATACGACAACTGTGTATTTGCGAATGTTCTTGTCCTTTGCATTATTCTTCTTACACCTTTCCACATATACCAAAATGTTAATTTTTCAGTGGATATGTCTTCTTTCTAAAATATTCCTTTAAAAGAAAAAGCTAGCAATAGCCCACTTACAGCTCTGCTCTGCACCATAGTATTTTACCAATGCCTTTGGAAACATTGATCTGTAAGCCTAAAGATTCTGTTAGCAATATATGATAAGGCCACAGCAATCAACTGCAATGTATAAAAAGATCTCATATTAAAAGTAAATAAGAGGGCTGGGAAGGTGGCTCAGTGGAAGAGCACTTGCCTTGCATGCCTGAGGCCCTGAGTTCGATTCCTCAGCACCACATAAGCACACACACACAAAAAAAAGTAAATAAGAATAAGAGAGACTTAACATTTTATAATACAATATTTTTATAATACAATAATTTGACAATAAAATATTACGTTATACAAGAGAAATCATGTTTCTTAATTACTTTGTTATATAAATAATACTAAGATATTAACTTAGAACAATTGGATTAAAGCATATTGGTGTTTTTACTGGGCAATCTTTCAATAACTCTGTTAATCACAAAGATTAATAGTCTCAAAGTATTTCTTTAATTTCATATAAAAATAATTACAAAATACTATGTGTATCTCCAAAGTCATTAGAATTAGAATTACCTGTAACTAATTTGCTTTATATGTTTATATTCAGTAGTCTTAATAATAGACTATCAAACTGAGGAAACCTATACCTATCTTTAGAGTCCGACAAACCGCAGTCCAAATCCTGTCTTCTTCAGAGTGTGGCTCACATTCCAATAAAATTCCATATAGAGAAATGTATCTATTGCAGAACATGGTATGGAAACTGCTTGATTAGATTACTATGTGAGGAAGAAGTTGTTGAGCCTATACTTAGCTAGGTTTCATGATTTAGCTATGATATATGGACTCATTTTCTTTAGTGTTTTTCTTATACTTATGAAATAGCCTATTAAATTTGGGTTCTTTAGACTACTTTCAATACCCAATTAACAAGAAATTAATAAATAATGCTCCAGGATTTTGTATGAGATATGCTAATAAACTAGAAAAATATTAAACCTCAAAAGACTTGCTATAATTATTTCTGTTCACTTTACTCCCAAATGTATATAGTCACCTATAGTTATTTAAAGAACATTAAACCGCCTAGCAGGGACACAAACCCTGCTATAAGTAAATAAATTTTTACATTTACAATAAATTTTTACATTTTTAAATAGTACTCTTGTGCAATATAAACAAAACTGAAGTGTATAGATATCTACATTTCTCTACAATACAGAGTCATAAACTGGTTTGAAAAGGTGCACAGGAAAGGAGAAATGGTTATACATTGAACTTGATTTCATAATTGTTTACAAACTAAGTTCTCAATGAACTTGTCATTTCACATATCACTGTCTTGAGAGAGACTGAATAAGACAGGCAGACGGACAGACAAATAGATAGATACATAGAATCAAATAGTGTTGGGTTAAAGGACTTTCCATAACCCAATGCTAATATTTTGATAAGAAATTGGAAAACATTACAGAAGAAGCTATAGAACTTTAAATAAAATATTACAGCAGGAGAGACAAAATGAGTGATCAAGCAATAAAATTCTTTCACTAACAGGAGACAGTACAATTGCCAAAAAATAGACATCAGGCTATTTCAGAGTTCCCACATTATAATTATCTTAACGAAAAGCCCAAATCATGTGATAATCTTCAACATTTTAAGTAGGAAATGTGTTAATATGGCTTAATATCTTTTTTTTTTTTTGGTCGGTCATGGGGCTTGAACTCTGGGCCTAAGCGTTGTCCCTCAGCTCTTCAACTCAAGGCAAGCACTCTAGCACTTGAGCCACAGCACCACTTTCGGTTTTCTGGTGGTTTATTGGAGGTAAGAGTTTCACGGCCTTTCCTGCTTGGGCTGGCTTTGAACCACAATCCTCAGATCTTAGCCTCCTGAGTACCTAGGATGATAGGCATGAGCCACTGGCATCTGTCTGTGGTTAATACTTTATTCATATTCCACCTATAAAATGTTAACCTGAAAAAAATAATGTGTCACAAAAGAAAACTCATTTTATAGTTCAAATTCCCATCAACAAATAGAAAATACAGAAAAAATTATTTTCCAAATAGTATCAAATTGTCAGCAAAAGGACATAACATTATTATTTAAAGACATTTTGATTTGTAGGCAGTAAAACTACCAAAATAATAAAATAAATATATGATGGCATTGGTGGCTCATGGCTACTCAGGAGGCTGAGATTTGAAGATAACAGTTTGAAGCCAGCTGAGACAGGAAAGTCTGTGAGACTCACAGTGGGGGGGTGGGGGGGGAAGATGGGAAGGGATGGGAAGGGGAAACAAAGGAGGAGGCAACAATGCTTGATAAGAAATGTACTCATTACCTTGCTCATGTAATTGTAACCCCTCTGTACAGTATTTTCGCAATAATTATAAAAAGAAAGAAACAAACAAACAAAAAACCCTGGAAAGGAGCTATGACTTAAATAATAGAGCAATAAAGCTTAGGGACAGCACTCAGGTCCTGAGTTCAAGCCACAGGATCAGCATACACAAACATTTTTTAAGATATTAATTAAATTTGAAGTCTAGAGATATTCCAAGGCTGGTACAGATGCTCAACAAAGTCACAGAAAACTCACTCTCCCTTTACTGGCATACCACTGATGTCTACACCCAGGACAAAGCTCGGCTATCTCCCTTCTAGCTATCACAGGTAGCTATGATGGATAGCCAAAAGGAGAGATTATTTTTTTTACCTTGTATGTTGCTTTTCATTAAGGAAGAATCCTTTAAGACTGCCAGACTTGCTCTTTCACTGAATGGATTTCAATCATTTTCATGACTGAACCAGATATTGGCATAGGAAATCAAATAATGATAATTGGCTTAGCCTAATTACGATTGTTTCTCCAGGCATCATATAACTAAGCTAAATTTTACTGTGCCAGGAAGAAAGAATTAAAGACAGTTACTACTGAAATACTTTCAGACAGTGTCTACTCTATACTAGAGCTGGAGGAGATTTGATGGAAATGCTCCTTTTATTTCTTTAACATTTTCTGGGGGGAGTCCTGGGGCTTGAACTCAGGGCCTGTGTGCTCTCCCCAAGCATTTTTGCTCAACACTAGCACTCTACCACTTTGAGCTTCAGTACCAATTCTTGTTTTTTTAGTGGTTAATTGGAGACAGACTTTTCCTGCCAGGGCTGGTTTCTAATGACAGCTTTCCAAGTAGCAAGGATCACAGGTGTAAGGCCCTGGGTGCCTAGCTCTTTGAAACTTCTTATGCCATTACTCCAAGTGTCAGCTTCCCTTTGAGAAATAGGCAGATTATAGATATTGAACACACATATACACAAAAGCATAAAAGCACTATGATTAGTTATTGTTAAACAGATCTGTGTGGTCAGAAACATAGCTAATTCATGCAAAACTTCTTAGCAGAGAGCCTGGACACGTGACTTAAGATCTGTTTATTGTTATTGTTGTTGTTGTCAGTTCTGGAGCTTAAACTCAAGGCCTAAGCACTTTTTTGCTCAAGGCTAGTGCTCTATCACTTTAAGCCACACCACCACTTTAGGTTAATTGGAGATAAAAGTTTCACAGCCTTTCCTGCCTGGGCTGGCTTTGAATTGTGATCTTCAGGTTTCAGCCTCCAGAATTACTAGCATTACCAGTGTGAGACACCAGAGCCAAGTTTAATAAATGTTATTTTGATTTTTGTAAGTCTTCTATTCCTCATTCCTCTTTTCTCCATAATCAAAGTTCAATAAATTCCCAAGAAATGTGGCCTATGTTTGGTTTTATCTTGCTTTAATATTTGATTTTAGCGGGCTGGGAAGGTGGCTCAGTGGTAGATCACTTGCCTTGCACGCCTGAGGCCCTGGGTTCGATTCCTCAGCACCACATAAGCAAAAAGAAAAAAGCCGGAAGTGGCGCTGTGGCTCAAGTGGTAGAGTGCTAGCCTTGAGCTGAAGAGCTGAGGGACAGTGCCCAGGCCCAGAGTTCAGGCCCCACGACCAGACCCAAAAAAAAATTTTTTTTTATTTTAGCTATACCACCATGATTAAATATTATTAGATTCTAGCTTATTTGGAAAGTGCACTGTGATTACAACAAACATATTCTTTGTTAAACTGCAAACTCTATAAATCAAATTTTCACATGAAATATTACCATCAATTATTTAAAAGAAGAAAGGAGATCGAACCAAGATGGACACAAAAGCTTCTTGTGAACTTTAATTACATTTCCCTTTCGTGCTTTGTCATTCCCTGCATGTAGTTACACCGTAATACCACTGAACTTGTCCATTGTACTTTCCGTCATAATTTCTTCAGCTCTCATTGCTGGTTCCCCAGTTTGGAACTTAAGTATTCTTTACCTCACAAATTCATGACTCACTTCAGAAATTATCTTCCCTAGAAAGTTCACCAAATCACCAGCTGGAATAAATGTTCCTTTTCATTCATCCCAGCGCACCTTTATACAAACCATTCATAATAAAACTCTAAAGCATCTAACTCTATGTCTGCCTTCCTCATTAGATTCTCTGACACAAATAAATGGGTATTGAATGAAATGAAATAAATTGTTGTTGCTGTGTGTACTAAGCACTCAAAAATAGAACACTAAAGACTAAAGCTCCTTAAATAAATTAATGTGATAATAAAAAAGGGCATTAAAAAGTTATTACCTTCATATAAAAACACAGTAACATTTCAGAAGTACTTAACTATAAACCAAATATCATGTTAAGTATCTTATAAATATTTTCTCACATAACTATCAAAACAGCCCCGGGCAGTAAAAGTATTCCACTCATTTTAAATATTAGGACACTTAGGTGCAAAGAAGGTAATGAAATTTTCCAAGATCATAAGGCTAGTAGGTCCCAAACCTGGAACTTGAACTTGGTTGTGTGGAGCCTGAAGCTCATGTTATGTTACTATGAAACAGACACCATTTTGTATGCACTATTTTCTTTTTTATCCCTTCTTAATTGGAAGTGATGTCAGGGAGCTCAGAGGGTTAAGAATTGCTAGGCCCACAAGCCTTAGAAGGCCTGCAAAACCATTTTGTACATGACAAAACAGGCCTGTGTGCTTCTCCTCAGCACCTTGTGGCTTCCCAGAGCCATTGTCCTTCAATGATGAAGGAATGACCCTTGGTAAGTAAAGGTTTTCCGACCTCCTAAACTTTACCAGAAAACAAAAATTACCCTATCTATAGACATCAAAATACTATGAAAGGAGTTCTTGTATGCTTTTTACTTTAAATTCATATTTGCTCTCTATGTTGATCTAATTGTAAACAGGTGAATTTGGAACACCAAAAATGTCTAAAATAACTCTTTTGGCATCCAGTACAGGAGCCAAAATCTGCAAATAATTTTAAAAGATAACACATATTTAATACATATAAAATGATAAACTAGAATAACTGAAAATTCAGGAGAACAAAAATTTGAGACTACATGAAGAGAAACCTAAACCAGGTGATTGTGGCTTACATCTGTAATCCTAGCTACTTAGGAGGCTGAGATCTGAGGTTCAAGGTTGAAAGTCAGTCCAGGCAGGAAAGTCCATGTGGAGCTGTGGCTCAAAGGGCTGAGTGCTAGGCTTGAGGAAGAAAGCCCAGATCCTGAGTTTAAGACTCACACCAATAAAAGAAAAATAGAGAGACAGACAGACAGACAGACAGACAGACAGACAGAGACAGAGACACAGAGACACAGAGAGACAGAGAGACAGAGAAGAAAACTAAAATACATTTCTGTATGTGTCCATATGGCTCAAAGCTTGAACTCCACATGAAGCACAAAGGTTTTCTACCATGATTAAAGTATTAAGTGATTTGAAAAAATGAGAAGAAAAAAATCTTTATTTGTTCTTCATTAATATGTTTAGGTAAAAATACTGATTTTCTTTGCTTTCTCGGGGGAGGGCTCAAATGTTAGTAGTATCATTTTGTAGTTATTGCTTAAATTAAACCATCCATTCTTTGTGAAAAGGGGTTTCATTTGAGCATGTCTGCATATACATACAATGTACCTTGAACTCAGCCCTTCTGCTAATCTCTCTCATTCCAGATTGTGTCTTCCCAAACCAGTCTTTGTTTCTTTTCCTTAAAGTCTCTAAAGAATAAAAGTGATGTTTTGAAGCTAAATTAGCCTTGCTATTATCACTAAAAGAAATGATCAAATTCAAAGTTTTGTCCAGTTTG
This sequence comes from Dipodomys merriami, assembly GCF_024711535.1. NCBI lineage: Eukaryota > Metazoa > Chordata > Mammalia > Rodentia > Heteromyidae > Dipodomys > Dipodomys merriami. The sequence goes on along the minus strand of NW_027202270.1, from coordinate 22,132,246 downwards.
CAACAATTACAACACTACCCTCATATCTTCTAAATTTATCATCAGGAAAGTTCTGAAGTTGAAGATTTTTATGTAAACTTTATTTAGCTTTAGGGAAAATGAATTAAGTGATGCATAAACATTTTCAGCACTAACACATCACTACTAAGTTTCTAATACATACTAGATTTAGCAATCCTAAATTAAAATATGTTAAACAACTTATAAATATGAATCTTTTCTTAACTTGCTGATAGTCCACAGATTAATTAAATATCTAAGTTAAATTATTTGGTACAGAAAGCTAAAAAATAATTTTGTTTTATTTTCTGACAATTAATTTTTACAGCAATATTTAAAAAATAGAACCCATAAACAAGTAAGTTTTACTAAAACTCAGAATTCATGCTGTCACATTTAACAATACTATAAAATAGACCAAAATTTTATGTAGCTTAAAAGAAAAATTAAGCTTCAATTAATCCATTATATACTAAGTTTTAAGAAGTCTATATCTGTATATCTGTATAGGAAGAGTTTTGTGATGCAAGAAACAAGTATTATACTAATATTTAAATTATTTATTGCTATTCATGTTTAGGAAGGCTATTAAATTGAAGAAGATTACAAAGAAAAACATTTTTAATAGATTGTAGGCTAACAAGTTGGTCCAAACTTTCACGGCAATAAAATAATGAATATTAAAAGCTTATATTTTTCTCTCGCAAAAATTGATTAAGGAAATGACCACAATTACTTTCAAAGATTTAATGGGAAAAATAGTTGCTGCAGCCTTTAAAGAGAACGGTATAAAATTACACAAAAATACCTCAAAAACATAAAAACCAACATAAGAAAATTCGTTTCCACATAATAAAAATTTATGCTATTAAATATGTTGCAGAAGTGAAAATATGCACATTGTATAAAATTAAAGTCTGATTATACAAGAGTATAGGAAGTATGATTCCATGTTTTAAGTTATTACAGACAAAACACATATGTGCATTAAGATTTCTATCAGAGAACAATGGAAGGGTGACATTGATGAGTACAATGAGTAAATGAGTACAATTACTCATAAACTGACATGTTGAATTGAAACCTCTTTGTACAACTACTTAAAATAATTTAAAAGATTAAAAACAAGGTATTTACCACCTTGCAAACTGCTTATTAGCAGTGGTGATTTCTAAGCGGAAGGTTTACATTTTCACATCTGTGTATTTCTTAATTTTTCTGAAATAAATATATCATTTTAGTAATAAGGTGAAAGCTGTCAATGAAATGTACAAAGAGAATCCATTGTAAGTTCTGTATAATGATGTAGTTCTCTTTTGTTTGAACGTGATTGTCAGGGTGATAGAAAAAAATGCCAGACACTATAAGTTCCAATCTCTGCCATTGAATGCTGTCTATTTTCAAGCAAATAACTCCAAGTTTTAATTTCTTTTTGTGCAAAATAACCAGGAAGGATGCTCATTTTAAAAAGTCTTCCATTAAGCAATGGTATGTCACAAATATGTTATAAATGGAAAACCTTAAAAGATATTTAGTAACATCACACCAAAATAATCTTCACCCTCATTAGTGTGTGCTAAATTTATGTTTGTTTTAAAAAAAAAAATCACCCAGAGTTCCTGAACATTTGCAGTGTGTTTGCCGGTATTCATTTGTCCATGGCAAATATATTACATCAAATAACCTTGACTTTCAATAAGAACTGAAACAATCTAATTAGAAGGCTAGGGGCAAAGATCCTTAGTAGTTGTCTTTGTACATCCGGCTGTCTGATGCCACTGCTGTGCAAAGCCTGTTAAGTGTGGGACAAACAAATGGCCAAGCAGAATGTGTAGGTGAGTGCAATGGACTGAACTCCACTGTGCTGTCTGCATGAATCCCCAAATTTCAGGATAAGCCTGAGTGAAGGCTTTAGTTTCAAGTCCACTATCACTGCAAAAGTCTTCTACATTCTCTACTGAAACTCTCTGATGACACTCTTAGAATAAAATACATTTTCATCACCATTGAAATTAAGCATTACCAAATATTTGTAAATCCTCATTGAGAAATACTTTTCTATAGCATACAGCCATATCAATTTTGTTAAATGTTCTGTTAGACCTTTCACTGTATGTGTGGCTAATTTCATGATTTAGGGAAAGTAGAGGATGATGTGTACCTAATGACTTTCTGTAAATTAGACAAATTTAAGCATGCTTTGTTTTCCTTGTTCCCAAACTGCATTTGTAATCACTGGATTGTTGTTCAATCACCAGAGGGTTTTAGTATTTTCCCATCAGTTGATAAAAGGTGAACAGAAGATATAGAAAGAACTCAGGAAAATGGCAACGCAATGTTTATGATTATTCCCACTACTGAACTGTCCTGACTGACTCTCTCCTGGTATACAGTCTAAGGGTTATTTGCAATGTGGTGCATGGTAAATTCGCTGCAGTAAAAATAGCAGTGTAAACTCCCCCTTGTTAGCATGAGAGTGACTGCAGGCCAAGGTCAGCTCTTTTCTTTCCTTCTCTTCTTTCTTCTTCTCCCTCCAGCCATGGAAATGGCACTCAGTTATTTCTGCATGGATGCAAGGTGAATGAGGCTGTCTCTTCTCCTTGCAATGCTATTTATTACAGGTCACTGACATCATACAGCTATTTTTTTAATAAAAAGAAGTTATATGGCATTATCTCACTTACTGGAGTATTTGAAAGGCAAGTGCAGGGAGTTATTTATTTATACAGAAATCTGCCAGCTGAGAAGCATCATCTTGCTTTGAGGAGCCTCCTGCTGGCAGCCCGAACCACCTTGTTATTGTAAGAATTAAAACACTGCATATCCTATGAGAGAAAACATAGCACCAACCTTCAGGCTGGAGCTGTGTCGATTTTCAACCTGCAAAACAGTACAGTATTTGAATACAGACACAACTCAGAAAACTTAACGTTTATCAGGAGTTTGGAATATCTAGGTAGTTTTCCTTGTTCTCAACTATAAGATATACATATAGATCTAGATAGATAGATAGATAGATAGATAGATAGATAGATAGATAGATAGATAGATAGATAGATAGATAGATGCATGCATGCATGCATACTGAGAGAGGGGGATAGAGGTTTTGAGGTTTTGTGGACAAGCCTAGTGATCTACCACTTTGGCTTGTGTGTGTGTGTGTGTGTGTGTGTGTGTGTGTGTGTGTGTGTGTGTGTGTGTGTGTGTGTGTGTGTGTGTGTGTGTGTGTGAGTGGTTAATTGGTGATAACAGTCTCACAGAATTTCTTGCCTAGGCTGTCTTCAAATCATATATGATGGAGAAACATTGATCCAGGAGGCAAGGGAATGAATAAGAGTTCTTAGGATACCTATAGTTGCATGTTCGGCAGTAATCACAGAGAAGAATTCATCACAAGATCTGGGACAACTCCAAACAGGGATCATTCTCAGAAGGGACAGCTGTTTCATCTCCCTGGAGATAAAAGTTATTTGGGACGTCCACTGCCATGCTATGTGTCAGACTTGCAGGCTCTGCTATTGTGGTTCAAGATTCCTAGTCAGGAGAATAAAATGCTCATAAAAATTGAAACTCTTATTTCCCAAAGTACAAAGCAATACAGTGAAGCTCACTCACCTTACCAATATGTAGTGGAGTGTAGATCATTTTGTTTTAAAGGGACAACAAATCCTAGTCAATGGAACAACTTAAAAATAGTATTACTATTAGAAAGCTAAGTCTCATAACCTAAACTATATGAAATATTTTATGTAATATAAGCATACTAAAGTCAATTAATGCATACTTTTCTTTTTAGCAAAATTGGAAATTAGCATGTTTTTGAAGAATATATATTTGGATGACTACAGTGGTTTTAGGGATAGTAAGGCTACTGTTTGTTATGAAAGGATTTTAAAAAGTAACTTAAATGACTGTTAAAAAAGTGGTGTATGGAAAACTACCGAAAATATACTATTGTCGAATTAATGAGGTATTTCCATGGTCAATTCACTTTAGAATATTCGTAAAAACTAAATTGGAACACAAACACCAAAATTAGAAAGACTATAAAGCTTTAAAACTGTTAAAGTTGACAACTTCAAAAATCCTACTCTGGGAATTGAAACAGGAAGTTTTTGCTTGATAGCATAAAACCTTATTAAATTAGCAATACATTTAAAACGGAATTAACTTTGCCAAAGTGCAAAGACCTTTCTGTTTTAGTTTCGCATTAGATACAAACCTTTAGATACAAACCCAGTGACATTACAGATCTGGTAATTCCTGCCTTTGGTTTCCATGCTGTGAGACACATGACCAAGCTACCATCAGGTTGAACAGAATCCTCTCCTCATAGGAAATAAAAGTTTAAGATCCAGAACGCTGGTTACTGTACCTCCATTAGAATCATGGCCAACTTTTTCAAATATATCAGTAGAAAAGAAGAAAGCAGTTTTGCCTATTAGCTGGCAGGTTCATAAACACAGGGAAACCCTAAACAGATACCAAGGTACTTAAAAATACAAAGATGTATTTTTGAATAAGGAAAAGAAAATTAGCACCGAAACAGCAATACAGATAATATGAAAGAACTCTCTAGACTAGTTACTAAGTAGAATATGAACTGACAGTGAAAGTTGAACACTGCCTTACAGGAGCAGAATGAGGTAGTTCTTGACTCACAGAGGTGGTTAGAACTGCTCAAGTGTAGAGGACAATGAAATCTAAAACAAAAGTCAACATCAAGTGAGAGAACAGAAAGGCGGAATGTCAAGTGGTGACAATTTCATCTCCAGCAGTCTAGTTTATCTTTTTAATATTCATCCTTTTGTCTTCCTTAAAATCAAACCTTGAATGTCAATTGCTCTCATGTCTTTTATCTCAGCAACTCCATGATAGGAATAATATAAAGTACCTTAGCAAGTACCTGGTAAATTACACACACGTCATAATCATTAAGCATTGTCATTTACGGAATGCACTCAGGAAGTCCATTCCACTCGTGATTATTTTCACTTGAAATAATCAGGACAGTCTAATTAGATTATCTTCCAACATATTTTACACATAAATAAATAATTAACAGCTAGGGGCTGGCGTCTCAGGAGACTGAGATCTGAGGATTGTGGTTCTAAGCCAGTCTGGGCAAGAAACTCTATGAAACTTTTATCACTAGTTAACCAGAAAAAAAAAAAAATTCCAGAAGTGGAGGCTGTGGTTCAAATGGTAGATCACTAACTTTCAGCACAAAAGTTCAGACCCATTGCCCAGACTCTGAGTTCGAGCACCCGGACCAGGACCAGCATATACACACATAAAAATTAGTCAATATTTTGTTTTCTAAATTTTTAATTACTCATTGGCTAAACAAAGTATCATAATCATAAATAACAATAATGATTAATAAGAAAATCTATGCAAGAAGGCCAGTGAAAGTGATGCTTTAGGTCTGCATCTAAATAAAAAGTATTGTTGAAGCTACCTGAATCTTTGATCCCAGTGTCAAAACTAAAGGAAATTTAAATTTTAACACGTTATTTGCAGGGGACAATCATGTTGTTAAGTTACTATGCTTATATGTACATTTAAAAGCATATGTGATACGAGTTTGACTCCTGGTGTGGTTGAGAACTGATGGAAATCTAATCATACATCTCCATAGCCTCACGGTTCTGAACCCCACCTGACCATGAAAACTGTCAGGGCTTGAGTACAGAATCCTTACTTACTTATAGGTCTCAAGATAGTATCCTAAATCTTGCTCCTAATAATTCATTCTTCCATTTTTGTTGCCAAATTGTCAATCTACAGCACACTCGTGTTGATAAAAATAAGCATTTTTCCCTCCTGAACTATAAGGACTTTGGAGATTTTGTGAAGAAAGTCAACGTTAGAAGAACCATAATTTCCCTTCCTATTCATAATGTCTTTTATTTCTTCTGAACACAGAAGGCTTTACATACAACAATATAAATCAGGAAGCAGATACTACTGGCATATCACAACATAGAAGAAACAGTCATCACACAATTCATAGCCTTCTATGTGGCAAAATCTGTTCAGTGTTTGTATATCAATTTTACGTTTCTCTCCAGCATGTCGGGATGTTTCCAAAAATAAGTTCAGCTCCAGCATGCAGAAACTTTTTCCAAAAATACATTCAATCATATATTATATGAGTTGTGCCCTATCTTGAAAAGTTTAAATGCCTATAAAATATAACATAAAAAGTTACCTCATGAATTTTATTAAAATCCTTTCTTCTCTTGAAGGCACGTTAAGAAACAATAAGGATGAAAGGACAGAGGATTCGAGTTTGCCAGGTAAACATAAATCTTACGAACAGGACTATCTCACTGAGCTTCCTTTTTTTGAAAAAAATATCCAACCTATAAAAACAGAATATAACAGAAAAATATCATTTGAGAAAACTATCCCTAGGAGGGAAGCAAAAATTTTCCCCCAGTAGACTCCTGAGAGTTTTGACTCCAGTACAGGTATGAAATTCTTTTGTAAACAATTTTCCTATCTCCTGTTCATAAACAAAAGTCACAGAAACACAGGTTCAAAACATGAGAAAGGGAAAGTCTATGTACTCATGTTTAATATTTTGTCACTTTAAATGTGTGATGTCCTTTTATAAATGTATTTATTTAACCTTTTTTTTTTTTTTTTGGTCCGGTGGTGGGGCTTGGACTCTGGGCCTGGGCGCTGTCTTCTGGGCCTGGGCGCTGTCCCTCAGCTCCTCAGCTCAAGACTAGCGCTCTACCACTTGAGCCACAGTGCCACTTCCGGCTTTTTTCTTTTTGCTTATGTGGTGCTGAGAATAGAACCCAGGGCCTCAGGCATGCAAGGCAAACGCTCTACCACTGAGCCACCTTCCCAGCCCCATATTTAACCATTTTTAAGACCGGTTTCTCATTATGTAACCTAGGCTGGCGTTGAACTCTTGATCCTCCAGCCTCAGCCTCCTTAGTGATGGGATTATAGTAATGAGCCACCCCATCTAGCTCTATCTTTTTTTTTTATTATACCATGAATATACACATGTATCAATACATGCTGATATATATCAATGAATATATAGATCAATGTTGCTATATCACTAAGGTGGTGAATGAATGTTGATCATCTGATCCTATTTTTACTTGTACAATATTGCCTAATTTTATAACATTGCAGCGGATGATAAAAATCCTTTTTAAGTTTCAATTATAAAATTGAGGCTTAAAAAGATTAAATATTAAATCCAAAAATGAGACATTGTGTCTCTTCATAAAGATGACATAGGGAAAGTCACCAAAAGCTGTTGGATAATAGAGGGTGGGGAGAATGGAGAGAGTGAGAGCAACCAAGGAAGTCTATTTGATTAAAATATAATATATACATGTCTAAAATACCATGGCAAAACCCCTTTGAACAATTAATATAACCACTCACACAAAAATGAATGACAAGAATACAAAGCAGGTATGTCTAGGGTATAGTAGGAGAGGAGTAGGTGAATGGAGAAGGTGAAAATGATCAAAATACTTTATGTGCACATATGAAAATCCAATCATGGAGCTTATTGAGATTGATTTGGGAAGCGGGAAAATGAGGGAGAGTGGCAGAAAGGGTAAGTCTGATTAAGCTCCATTGCATGAATATATGGATATATCCAAATGAAACCCTCTGTACAACTAACTGATGCTAATAAAATGTGAAGATAAATGCTTTCAAACTGGATTCTTTAATCCTCAAGTCCCTATACTCTACCTGGATTCTGTACTATTTTACTTTACATTATCAATTTTAAAAAGGAACTGAAATGGTGACTATGCTTGAGGTGTTATTAATATCTTAAAATGATAATGTGATGATAAAGCAGTGATCATTTTTGTTCATCTTTCCAAGTTTGGTATGCACAGGTAAGAATTTTTATGAGCATCAAAAACTAGTGAATGCCTAAAACAAGTAATGCTTTCATCTATGTTGCTAGACTACCCCTTGGGGATTTTAGTTTGTTTTCAACACACAAAAACATACTGATATTTAGGTCTTGGGGTTGAGACTCAAGTGGTAGAAAGTTTACATAACATGCCTGTCTACATATTTCCACTTTTTGTTTAGTCACATTTAATCTTATGATATCTGCTGACATAAACCCAGGTAGACAAAATTTATATATTCCAAGCTTGCATCAGCAAAATTTCTAATCTGAATTATTTAATTTCCACACTATGAGTTGTTAAGAATGTCTAACATGAGAAGGGGGAAATATCTAATACTTAAGGAAACAAAGCTTTTGAAAAGAATTTACAAATCCACCAGTCTGTGCAAAGAAGGCAGGGTGGTCAAACACAAATGGGTGGGGAACGAATCCATAAAGACACACAATTTGTGTTTGACCTCTATTTGGGCATGGTATGCTTGTGACAAATCCTCAGAAATCATGGAATCCAATCTCCATTCCCAACACTGCCGACCAGTTGTCCCTCAGCTGCCTGGCCATGCCTTATGGTCATTGAAGAGGTTAGGCCAAGATGTACCACCCCACACACAAAAGAACTCACTACCTCCAGGGACAGGCCAGTCCAGCTCTGGGAAGCTGTAGCTAGGAGAATCTCCTGGATGGTGTTCAACTGAAATCTGATGCCTTACTATTTCACACAGCTGTGAATGTTTCTGTTCTCCAAGGCTACAGAGAACAGTGTTAATCCCTTTTATATGTAACTGGCCCTTCAACTACTAAAGACAGTTATCATGCATGCCTCTTCCCAAGTCTCCTCTTCTTCAGGCCTAGCTTTTTCTTAGTTCTTTAATCATTTTTTCAAAGGAAATAGTGTGTCATCATTCTGCTATAATAGAGAATGTTTTTAAAAGCTACATATCCAAATTTAAATTAGACAAAGCATCATAATCAAGCTGATATTTACTTCAATTACAATATTACATTTTAATTTCGTAAGACAAAACTTGGGGTTGGGTTGTTTGATTTATCGGCCATGAATGAAAAGACGAGGTGTATTTTCCTCAAGCAAGACTCCGTATCTAATAAACACCCATGACAGTCAATACATTGTCAGATAACAGTTTATTCTGATTAATGGGGACACAGTATGATTCTTATCCCAGATATGAGACTCTTCACAAATACACACTATTGTGATCATTTAGTGGCCCTATTTATAGATGCAAAGTACATGTCAACACCCATCCTCACTATCAAGTAAATATTTAGTGTCTACCTTATTTGGGACTTCCGGTTTGGACCTCACTTGTGTGATTTTTCAGTCTCTGACCTAGCAACCTCATGTTTATCCTGTCTGAGCCATTCCCTTTATAAATTCAAGTCATACTAAATAAGAATCTGTGCTGTGATGCAGTTAACCAGATATCTGCATTCTTCCAAATAATACTTAATTGTGTTATATTATCCACATTCCTATGAATTTAACATATGTATGGTTAAAAACTTTAATGGGTATAGATATACAAAAATATTTAATGACTATTATGGAAAAGGTACATCAGAGCAGATTATAGTACATGCCAGAAGAATGATCTTGAGGCTCATTAATGTGACAATATAATCTTTAGTTGTTTGAGGTATGTCTAAGGTAAAAGTTACCAAGAAGGGAAATGGGAAAATGTAAGTAAATGAAAATATATTTCAATACTTTAACAATCTATAAACATATGTCCCAGTAATGGTATATTCTTTGTTCATTATACTCTTACACATGGATTTTGAAACAAAATTCTCCATATTTCTAGAAATAAAAAATAAGCAGCAAAATTAGTTTTCAGGAATTTCAGTAGGAATTATTGGGAAGTGTTTGATCTTGACTGAGTATAAAATTAAAGATGTCTTCAAGTTTGAAACCTTCATGTGCTATATCAGCACATACACAATTACTATAGACCTTAATCAAGGGAGAAGCTCTCTGGGAAAAAAATTAACCTTGAAATAACCACTGGCAAAATGATGAGATGCACAGTTCATGAATATGAGAATTATTCTCAACAGTAAGCTTGATTGTAAAGATGATAGTCTTCAGCCATTACAAAGGTCTTGAAGACATACAAATAACATTTCAATGCTTTGGGTACTCTACAATTCATTGTGCTAAAAGACTGTTAGGGACATCTCTTGAGCTATTCCCAATATCACATTTTCATCAAGAGTTACATTTTTTGGACTGGTGATCATTTCCCCACAAGTTAGCCTCACTTAGAAATTTCACGAAAGTTCATTCTTTGGATGACTGCACTTATTTCCAAAGACAAGGGTCTTGTGGTTTTGTTTGTTATTTTCTAAGCAGTTTCCTAATAATCATGGAAGATTACATCCTGTTAGCTCCTGTGTCAGGTGAATGACTAGTTTGAAAATAAGTGTCTAACCATCTACCAGCTTCAAATCACAACATTAACATGAATTAATAGGATTTCTGACTCACTCACAAGTAAGTAAAAAAAAAATCTTTGAATACTAAAATCCCACTATTTATTTATACCCTGGAAACAAAGATATTTTTGATGTGTTGACATACTTTATTTTCTCCAGATCTGGAACAACTGAAATGGTTTTGTTTTTCCCTTTTTCTCTCTCTCATTAATAAATCTACCTCCACAGTGCTCATCCTGACAGTGAGAAATGTGGTACTTAGAGAAATTTATTTTTATATAGCCCATAAATATTGAGTGAAAGCTGTTAAACCGTGAGAGAAAAACTTCATCTGTAAGCTTTCAAAGAGTCACTGAGTCCGTATGTGGGAGTGAAATCTCATCTCTAAATTTGCTAAACAAAACTAGCTGGGTGCCATTCTGTGTCTCTTATCTCTTTCTCTGGCTCATGGTGTGCTAATTCTGGCCAGCAGCAATTGAGTAAGCTCAGCAAAAATACTGAATGCCTCCTGAACCAACAATTGCATGGAATGTTTTTTGTCTATTTCACTTATCTCAAAACATTTTAGATGTTCAGTTTTCATTCTGCCTTTAAAAGAAAGAACAGAAAAAAAGCCAGAGAAAAATGTATATCAGAATAACAACCCCTTCATTTTTCATTAATTCCAACTATATTTTTAGAGATTTTGATATATTACAAGGGACAATGGGCTACTAAATATGAGGTTAACAACTGGGAAATATTAACTATTTAACTGATATTTTTACACTGCTAAAGCATGACTTGAAATAGTAATCCATTTTTATTGTTGCTAAAATGTGCTAATCGTTAAAAATATCACCAGAGATCTGTGCTCTATGACTTCTGGTTTTAATTTAGATGCATTGGTACATTCCTCACTGATAATAATGTTAGTTGTAGCTAATATGGTCACATTCAACTTAGCCAGAGGGTAGAAGTTAAAGATAGACTTTTATCCATGCTAAATAACAAATGATTAAAAGTCCAATGAGCTCCATTTTAAGGAAATAACCTTAATAATATAACTCATATATAAGAATGGGCAAAATTCCTTTAAATTACTTCCAACCATTGAAAACTATATGACTATACCAAAAAAATGTAACATGACCCATTTTTAAATAGTATGTCATAAGTACGTATCTAGATGACATGTTCACTTTTAGAAATAAAATATTCTGAAAGTTATCACATTATTTTATCCAGAGATATACTAAGGCATTTTACAGTGTACTTTTATCTCACATAATAATTTTCTTCTTGAAGCCATGTGCTCTTCTATATTACTAATGGGCACCAATTACATACAGTAGGGGGGAAAATCAAAAAGAAATTATATGACAACCCTCACCACTCACACTTTATTAAAAATTACTTCCTCAAATTCATAATTTTTAAACATATCCAGATTAACTAGAAAGTTCTCTTTTGAAAGCCTTTTGCCTCAGAGACCCTAGCATACATGAATGCTTGCAAGACCTTGCACCTGTTGTATTTCCATTCCTACATTGTTTATAAAGAGCTTTCCACAAGTTTTGCTATGCCACTGCTTCAAAGTTTTCTTGAGAATACCAGGATTAGGTGATGGTTTTCTTAATCTATGCAGTGCGAAGAAAGAATCATAGAGGATACAATATAATAGCAGTGTTACTTGAAGCGGGAGTTCTTCACCAATAGTTTTATCAGACAAATGTCTTCCTTTGGTAATGAGGAAAACAAAATGAATTTCTGACCTGAAGGAAGAAGGTGTGGCGTGTCAAGCATCACTATCTCCCATAACGGTCAAGTGATACAGAGAAGCCATGCTGTTGGTAGGCTTCATATAGGAGGTTGAAAAGCAGAAAACAGAGCACCTGGCTCCCAGACTCTCACCCCACTCTGTACCCTTCCATACCACTTTATATTTCTATCTCTTCATCTACAGAGTAGGCACAATAGTGTCTCATCCGACTTTTCTTCTCATGGATTCTTAAGAGGAAAAAAGATAAAGAAATCTCTAAGCAAACCTCAGACAGAGTGTTAATGCCCTCATGTTCAGTTCTTTCATCCATAGACTATTTTGCATACAGTTTGGAAACATACATTAACTCTTTCAAGCTACTATAATTTAAAGCACAATTAGTGCACCCTCAGGGTATAGAAACACAGACAATTTCTTTGCATCTGCTAAGTTGAGGGGAAAAAAGTCAAGATGAATATGTCTTGCCTGGTAATAGCTGACAATGTAAATACTTATAGACATCACACCAAAACTCAGACTACAGAGTGAATTGTCTAAAAGAGCACCTGGGCAGATGCCCATCATTCCTTCACTGTTATCCTGAAAGTATTTTCTTTATAGGATCCTTTTAAAATGGCATACATATGTCGGCTTGTCTATTTTAAAATACTGAGAAATCTTAGTTATGACAACGCTATCACATATATCTAGAAATAGAAAATGCTACACTCAGTCTGGAATTCTTTTTTTTTTCATGAAATATTAACAGTTCTCTGAAACCAAATATTCCTCCCAAGCATTTGCAAAATCACCTAATATTTTACTTTGCATTTTATTAGTCTTCTCAATGCATTAGAAGGAAAGGGAAGTTGATGTGATTTTCTTATATCTCCTCCTCATTAGTTCCTCACATGGTCCTGGCTAAGAGTCAATAAACACTTATTTTTTAAATTGCCTAATTTAAAAGCATGAGATAAGAATTGTCAATATAATGTCCATGTAACATAAAATGGTGGCTTATAAAAGTTACACACTTAAGAAGAGCATTCACATTCATTGAACTTACCAAAAATAAAACTGACAGAAATATATTGTCCCATATTATGAGCAGACTCTAAAAATGGGCAGGGAGCCAAATGATACAGTCTTGGAAACACTCCATTTGTAGAAATAACCTAGGATATTCAAAAAAGCAACCACAGAAATTCCCAGGGCAAATATGGCAAATATCTATTATTAAAAATTCTATAATTATGTTTTTAAAACAGCTTACTTTGTGCACTCTATGGTTTAATTACAAATAATAACCATCTATGAATTAGCTTAAAACTGTTGTTATTCTTTCATTAAAAATGTACTTCTGAAGTGCTTACTATGTATTTGGCAGCACATTAGCCTCCACAGGAGACCAAGCCTCTTGTACTTAAAAAGTGAAAATTATACAATCATGTAGATTAAATAAGGCAAGGGATGTTGGTAAGGCTTATGGACTCAGGTGGTCAATTGAAAAAAGATGTAATGAACTTAAAGAGTTCAATGTCTGGCAGAGGAAGAAAGAAGCCATAAATTACATGGAAAAAGACTCGGCAAAAGTCAAGACAATGGACATGTGTTGGTCATGAAAACTCAAGAAGCAGCCTGGTTCTTGGGAAGAACACATGAAGGTGGGAGGGAAGGGATGGTAGGGGAAAAACAAAGGAGGAGGCAACATTGCTCGATAGGAAATGTACTCATTACCTTGTTCATGTAATTGTAACCCCTCTGCACAGTATTTTTACAATTAAAAAAAAAGAACTATAAAAAAAAACTAAGGTAGGATTAAAATGGAGATGATTTTTAGCAGGCTTTAAACTTTACAATCAGGATTCACTGTCTTTCAGAATAGAACCTAAAACAGTACACATTAAATTTTAAGTGGAAGATTTTAGAGGTTGTAGGACAGTAAACAAGAAAATGTGAAGAAGCCCTTTCTTTGTTACTACAATGACATTTTCAGTGAATAGATGATTTCATTTTTCTTTTTCGGGGTCCGGTTGTGGGGCCTGAACTCTGGGCCTGGGCACTGTCCCTCAGCTCTTCAGCTCAAGGCTAGCGCTCTACCACTTGAGCCACAGCGCCACTTCCTGCTTTTTTCTTTTTGCTTATGTGGTGCTGAGGAATCTAACCCAGGGCCTCACGCATGCAAGGCTAAGCACTCTACCACTGAGCCACCTTCCCAGCCCGGTTTCATTTTTAAAAGAAACTCATCAGGAGTATACTAACTAAATTTGTTTAATTGGTGTCATTGTAGACAATTAGTGACCCAGGACCTGATAAAAAAAAATATGAAAGTGTCTGAAAGAAATATTATTTGATTTTATTTTTATTTGGTTTTCATAGGTCCCTATAGAAAGAAACTCATATTCTCATATTCTTTAAGCCTACAGGGAAGAAAAGCAAATAATGACAAAGGAAGATTTTTGGTAAAAGAAGAGTTTGCCTAGAGCAAAATAGTCATTCGCATCCCTGACCTCTATTAGGCAGGCGTTCCTGGCTACTGATGGGGACCATTCTACAATGAAGACTGTACAAGTTATTGCTCAAGCTACAGGCCAGAGAATCACAGAACTTGGAGAAGCCGTTGCCATTCGACTAGCTATGAGATACCCTTAGGAGAAGACAAAAGACTGACAGATTTATTTTCTGAAGGCAAGTTTATGATCCCCATTATATCCTAAGGGCTCAACACTTGGCTATCTACTTATACCAGACCCATATGGGAACAGACCCAAGCAAAGGTCAGAAAAATAGTAAAGATTTATAGGTGAAAGTGATTGTCTACAGATCTGATCTTCGTAGAAAACAAATGAGTGATTATTGTATCATTCCCTTTCTTTTTCTGCTCCTTAAACACTTCTAAACTCAGATTCAAAACCACAGATGGGCTAATTCATAACTAGAAAAGCACATACATATGTATGTGCATGCATGCACACATTCTCGATTTCTATTGGTTTAACTCTCTGGATTCAGAAACTGAGTCTTGCATATTCTTTTTGGTATTACTATGCTTCAGTAGCCCACACAATTTTGGAGATAATGTGATTAAGAGTAATGATCCTGAACTACTCCTCAAAGGCGTTTTAATGATGTTGCTCAGGAAGTTCCAGGGTGTCTATGGGAATCCTTTCTTGGGGGTGGGGAGGCTTGCTGGCTCCATAATTTCTAACAGGAAGTGACTCTTCCTGTCAAAACAATTTTCAAGTTTTCTTCTATGAGTAGGACTCATGAGAATGCTGATCTTGCTCAAGAACACTAAAGTGTTGTTGAGTACTCAGCCATGACCAGGCAGAGTTAAGGTTAGATCAACAGTCTTGAAGTCACAAAGCCCAGAGGCAGAATCTTTCAAAAGCCAAATCGGGGGAGGTAAATGTGCCACCAAAATAAACTCATAAAGTCTTAAAATTCAAAATACTGTTATGTTCGTGTTCAAAGGATACGATTATGTTTTAGTAGAGACCTGAAGAAGTAAGAGGGTCTGTTAAACACCGTAGAAATGTAAAAGAGCCTTGGGTTCAATGACAAGTCTGGACAACGTTGAAGTATTCCCTGAGAGTTCTGGATTAGAATATCCATCACCTGACTAGTATTGAGGAACTCATCATTTATCCTTTCAATATATTTAATTTAGGTATGCATATAGGTTCTCATGAATTAGAGAAATAGCCATTTTTGATTTAAACATATAGTCATATCCTATAATTTTTATCACTGTCTTCATAAAATCCAAGACAAAAGAAACTCTTAGAAATCCTTTTATACAAATAAAACATGGACTGCCCTCATGTGACTTTTGGAGACAATATTCTATGTCCATCATGGGCCTCACAGATAAACAGATCCTCTTACAGAACTGTCTTAATGAGCTTAATTGCTTTAGTGTATCTTAAGTTTAGTGTGTGTATCTTAATTTCTTTGTGCATTTTAAGTTATATATTCAATCAGAGTTTATTCCATAAATATATATAAATATGTAAAAATGAAAATGATCATCCACAGTATTCCCCTTGAAAAGAACTACACAGTATGACAAGTAGTTCTGTGGAACCAATCTACTTCATAGTAATTTTTGGAATTCTCTTTCAAAACAAGAAAGTGTTATATTTATTCTTCTTAAAAAATGTCTATGACTTTTCTAGTACTTCCATCTATCTATTTTGTAGAAAATAATAGCTGTATCAGAGTAGCCACTAACTGTTGTTACCTGACTCTTCTAATTTCCCCATATAAAAATTGGAGGACTGGACTAAATCAGACAGTCCAGCCTTAGATTTCCATGAAGCCAGTGCAGAGCAGAAAGCACAGTAGATAAAAAGTCAGTAGGGCCAAGGTCCCAAAGATGGCTTCTCACTGCAACTTTAAGAAAAGCAATAGGTAAAAATTCTGTTGTAGTAGTTTTTTTGTTTTTGTTTGTTTGTGTGTGTGTGTGTGTGTGTGTGTGTGTGTGTGTGTGTGTGTGTGTGTGTGTGTGTGTGTGTGTGTGTGTGTGTGTGTGTGTGTGTGTGTGTGTGTGTGTGTGTGTGTGTATGCAGGTACTGAGGTTTGAACTCAAGCCCTGAATGTTCTTTAGTGTTTTTGTTCAGGATTCTTGGTGTTTAATTGGAGACAAGAGTCTCAAGGACTTTCCTGCTGGGCTGGCTTTAAACTGAAATCCTCAGATCTCACCCTCTTGACTAGCTAGGATTAACAGGCATGAGCCACTGGCACCTGGCTTATCAATCTATTTGTTTCACTGGGGAAAGAGAGCTCTGCTTACAAAAATAATTAAAATCCCGTGGATACTCCCCACCTCTAGAAACTGTAAATATTTTTCCTTACCCAAATGAATCATTATAAACATTTAAAGTGTTAACAGTTTAAGTTTGACTGTTAGCTACTGATAGGAGTGTGCAAACTGAGACCCAGAAATCACAGGTCTCACCCAAGACCACACACAAATGACTGTACCAGACCACAATGTCCTAACTATCTCACTACTGTTTTCCACTATCACAGAATAGCAAGTCTGCTGCTGCACTAGCCATAGAGCAGGTATGCTCCATTCCTATTAAATTTCATGAAGCTGCTGCCCCCTGCAGTTGTGCTAAATGATGGGAGGGTAGGCCCAGCAATCAAAATTAAAAATGATTATGAAACAATTGCTACATGCTCAAAGAAAAGCTTTAGAATTAGGCTCCCCAAAATCTACACATTCTATATTTATATTAGAAAAGTGAGATACCTTTCTTCTCTCCTTCCTAGCTTAAGTATCAAATATGAAGACAAGAAAGTGATTTAAAGCTTTTGCTTAAAACATGGAAATATATAGGTAAAACCTAATATTTACTAAACCATGTCAGAAAGAAAAATATCAGAAAAAATACATACATACAATGAAATAAATAAATAGACGGTGGAACAATTCCCAAAAGTAATATTTGGAGAAATGTCCTTCAGATACAAGTTTTGTAGAGTCAGATCTCTTTTTTCACAAGTGCTGTTTTCTTAAAGAGAGGGCCTGCTGGACAGTTTATTATGCATATATATAATTTTATTTTGCATATATATTTACAAATTTTAAATTACATGTGCCATTTGAATTGTGTCAAACTGAATACACAAAACAGTTAACTTGCAACTGGGTTGTATTCAATATCACATAAGGCTAGAGTCATTTTTTTAATTTAGAAAACTGCTGTACATTGAAGAAATGGGAGAATATATTCCAAGTGTTTCAGACAAACTAATTCACAAAGAGATGGAAGAGAATTTTAAAGATCCTGGAAGAATTGTCCCTGTGTCACCCTTAATCACAAGATAGGCAGTTGGAGTCTTCTTCAAACTGTATGGAAGAACTACAGTTGTAGGAAAAACTGATCTAACGTCACTTTAAATGCATGCATGAATAAATGGAATATCAAGACCTTTTCTATTAGTACAATTTTTACTGACTTTCTAATATTTGTAATGCAGAAAATAAAAAATTAGATACAAATACAATTTGGTTCCATATGGCAAAATAGTAGCATTATAGTGCCTGTCTAAAATGTATAACCTGGAGAAAAGTTGGTAATATGATAAATTTCCTCCCTTAATAGCATCATCAATAAGTCACTTTAAAAGAAATAAATAGAATATGCTTGACTCTTTACAGCTATAGACTTGAACATATATAAGATAATTTCAATGTAAATATTAACATCCCCATAAAGCAGTAGCCTTTCAAAGAGTGATTCATCATGGATGATTCACTCATGGATGGTAAGTACCAACAAGTTAGCACTGAAAAGAACATCCTTTTTGATCATTTGTTTCATTAATGTTGTATTTACAAATCACATGTCTAACTGAAGCAGAACAATGCAGAACCAAAACTGAATTGCCATTTTTAAAATACATGGTAAATCCCCTCCATACCTAATTTGACATAATATAAAATGACAACACTTTAAGGCATAGCAATGTTTAAAACATTCTCATTCAATTAATAGTGGAGAATGTGCATTCTCCACATTCATTAATCTCAAGGTGTTGCTAATGATCGACTATACTTAGAGCACAATTCTTTGTATCACTAGCTATTGCTAAATGGCACTAGTACACCTTCTTTCCTTGATCAAGAGGGGAAAGACTAAGGTGGAGAGAGAGACACACCGAGAGAGGGAGAGCAAGAGGAGAAAGAACTTCTCTGGAAAGATTTGGCCTTGGAGTCAGGGCTTTGAGGATGTACTTGTGATCTTGGATCGATGCCGTTTTATTTTCTTTCAGGAATAAATCTGAGCAATGGAATGGCTTGCAATTGTTCAGCCAACCAGCCATATCAGATTTATCAGAAAGAAAGAATGAAACTGGCTCAGAGGATTCCTGCAGTGGCTGAGTGGCAGGTTGTTGGGAAAGACACACAGAAAATGAATATACTTAGTAGTAGAAGAAATATATATATATATATGTATATAAACACACACATACACACAAATATATATTCACCTACACATATTCACATGTGAAAACGCCATAAATAATGAGATGTAAAGGATCTATAGTAATGAAAAGAGAGTGCGTAAGACAGATGATAAATAGTACTTCTATTTAAAAACCAAAGGGATGAAAGCTCATGAATACTAAATATTTGAATCTACTTTCAGAAGGAAATATGATTTTCCATTAAATGAATGCAAACGTTAAAAATCAGCCAATGTAAACTTACTGTGTTCAGGTTAGAATAAAAAAATACATAAATCTTCCATGAAATACATGCCCTGGTAAATATTCTAATGTAATTTCTTAATTAAGACACATTTCCAATGACTAAATGAAAAATACATATAAAGTGCTAAGTGTTTTGATTTCCAGGATATTTGACTTTCTATGATGCATGATTAAAACAAATAAAAGCAGTTGAGTTTAAGAGGATACAACAAGAACCATGACAGAACTAGAGTTATTCTATTTCATCACAGTACAAAGTTAGAGTATTTTCAAGTAATTTGCTGCTATACTAATACATACTAATTTATTTAGAAGTATTCTAAGGGAGAAAATATGTTCTTCTACAAAGCTTTCTGTATCTGTAAGAATTTCAAAATTAAAAGAACAAAAAGGAAACAATGTACTCATGAGTGTTCTTACAGTAAACACATGCAACAAAGATTGATACCTTTTTTAAGATACATTTAAGGGCTTTTACCATTTTAACTAAGTTCATTAACATTTTCCTCTCCAATGTAAAAAGAAACACACCTAAAGTTGGAGATATAACAATATACTATCTTAAATACATAGGAAAGATGTATGTGTTTCTATAAAATGAAAAGAGCTACATTCCCCCACCCTCAAAGAAGTGGGAACTGAACTTATTCACTACATACTAAGATTTCACATTACATATTTTTATTTCAATACAAAGGTAATAATACAATAGTAATAATTTTCCACCTTACAAGGAAAGATAGAAATTTAGCATTATTCTTTTGGTAATAAAGGCTTTATCAATGCCATACAAAAAGCCTTTGGCCATAATATTTCTAGATAAAATTAATCACTGGAAAGGAGATTAACATCTTTCAGAATCAATATAAATTCTATTCTCCAAAAGTGATCTTTTTTTTCCTAAGCCAAAGTAAGAAAACATATGTACTTTCAAAGGTCTTCTTCCAATTCTTCTAAGGAATATCCTAAAGATCTACACACTAGACCCTCCTCCGCCCCCGTCTATGTTTTTATTCAGTTCACATAGAGCAGTAAATAAGGTGCATTCCTTCTGCTTCTTATGAAATTAGCATTTCAAAAATATGCCACTTTCCCCTGAACTCCAAGCGTGTCTAATAATGCGAGAAGCAGATTGTCTTCCCTCGTTTCCTTAATTTGTTTCATCTAAAAGCAATTCACTCAACATCTTGTCGCCCTCTGGCAGCTTAGTTTACTTATCCGCACTTAATTTCTCATTTGGACCAAAACAAACTCCTCCAAACTGCTACTGACTGCTAACCAGGAGACCTGCAAGAGGTATTTACTTGGGAACTCTCTCTCTCTCTCTCTCTCTCTCTCTCTCTCTCTCTCTCTCTCTCTCTCTCTCTCTCTCTCTCTCTCTCTCTCTCTCTCTCAGACACACACACACACACACACACACACACACAAGCGCGCGCCTCACTCACACCTCCAGATAGTAACTTGTTTTGTTTTCTGTTTGTTTTTGTAAATAACAACACTCCATGAAAAACAGCTGAACTTCCCCTGCCAGGTGCGGTGGCGGAGACTGGAGAAAAGCATCCCCAGGGGAACATTTCCATGTTCCGCGGGATCACCTTCGTCTGCGCGGTGCCGTTATCCCAGGGATGCACCCGGGAGCTTTTCCTTGGTGCGGACCTTTCATCTAGATCACTTTGTGTTTTGGAACCCGGGAGGCTGGCTTTTGTGCAACCCCAGAATTTCAAGTACAGAATTCACACACGGAAACAACAATGGCACCGCTAATCCAGGAGCTCTAAATGGGCTCACTTGTGGGTCTGATCATTCGCTCGGGGAAAGGAGTAGACAGGAGCGCAAGGGAGCCAGCCTGGTGTGGGCCTGAGACGAGCAAAGGGGGACAGCTGCAGAACTAATTTGGATTCCATTTCCTTGCAGAAATTCTAAAAAAAGGGCTTTTCGGCAGAGCTCAACCGGGAGCCGCACTGTTCATAACCAAAAAATCGCTGCAAACTCCCTCGTAGCGGGGTCCCCCAGCGGCAGGGACCCAACCACACAGCCCCCCAGCAGGTCACCTCCTAGAAATTCCTCTGGACTAAGCCTGCGTGTCAGTTGCATGCGGTTTTTGAATGGGTCCATGGGCATAATAATCCACCATGGAGGGGAAAGATGAAGGGACTGGGTGTGGAGAGAGGGTGAGAGAGAGAGAAAGAAAAAAAAAGATGAATCTGAGAAGCTGCTAGGAATCTCGAGTCCGTCACGGTGTGATTGTTGCGTGGCTGGAGCGCGGGACGTGGGTGCGTGAAGCAGGGTTTCAGAGCGATCGGGAGGGCGCACAGGGCCTGGACACCCGGAGCGCAGATGCCATCCGAAGGTCATTTTGAAAGACTCAGGGATTACAACTTGTGATTTACTGGGCGGGGGTGGGAGTGGGGTGAGGGGGGGACGGTGGAGGCGGGGCGGGCCAAACTACCGCGCGTTGATTTTCCCCGCTGAGGTCAGCAGGACACCCTCAGGGGCTGGGGGGGGGACCCAGAGTTCTCCTGATCGCACCCCTCCCCGAGGTTTTATCTCCCCGGTGGCCTCCCACCTTCCCGCCCTCCCCACTCCCACCCCAGTCCCGGATGCTGGCGGAAATCTCTCCCAAAGCCCCCCACCCACCCACCCCGCCCCGATGGCCGCCATCCATCTCTGGTTCTCCTGAGTCTTTTCTGCCCCACTCGCTGTCCCAGGAAACTCGGTGCCAGAAACTTTGAGCTCCCTGGCAGTGCAGGTGCTGTCACTAGCCCAACCGGCCGCGGCGGCGCGCCGAGCCTCCCTCCCTGCCCCCCCCCCACGCTGCCCCTCGGGGTGGGACGGGGGCGTTCAGTGAGCGCCCCCCTCCACCTCCGCCTCGCCAAATACCTGCGGCGCCAGCTCTCCGCGCCCCGAGCCGCCGCCGCCGGCGCGCCCACCGCGGCTTCAATCGATTCGCGCGATCGCTCGGCTCCGCAGCCCGGCCGGGCGGTAAACAGAGAAGTTGGAGAGGGACTCTGGCCAACAGCAAGTTGAACTACAGGAAGAACTCTTCCCCGAGCCAAACCCAGCACCCCACGGGGAAGGCCGGGCTCCTAGCTCCAGTGTGCCAAGCCCTTTTGTAATTTAACCTTTCCTTTTTCCTCCCCATAAGTATCTTCCTTTGTTTTTATTTTCCTCTCTTTTTTTTAAGAGGTCAGACAAGCCAACAAACACCCTTCAAGTCCACCGGGCCAGAGCTCCGGGAAGCCGGCCCACGAGGCCCGGAGTTCCGCGGGCCTCAGGCCGAGGCGCGCCGGCCCGGGCGAGGGCTCGGGCCGCCGGGGCTGCGCTGGGCTGGGCTGGGCTAGAGCGCGGTGAGACCTCGCCAAGCTCCGGCTACCCGGAGCGGAGCGGCCGCTGGCAACACCTACAGGTGCAAAGCCCGGCTTCGGGGCGCTCCAGACACCACAGCCTTCTGCTCCCGAGAGGCCCACCAGGAAACAGCCCTGGGACCCCCCTGCACCCCGGGGGACGTGCGCGCTTCTTTTCTCTCCAAGACCCAGATTAGGGGGGTGGGGGAGATTCTCTCCTAACATAGGGGAAGGAAGAGAGAGAGAGAGAGAGAGAGAGAGAGAGAGAGAGAGAGAGAGAGAGAGAGAGAGAGAGAGAGAGAGAGAGAGAGAGAGAGAGAGAGAGAGAGAGAGAGAGAATATCAGGGTCTCCTGTGTCCCAAACTAACGCGACCAAAGCGATCCCGCTCAGACTCACAGAAAACGCGCCAGAAAGAAGGAAGGAGGGTTAAGAAGTGAATACAAATACAAATTAATGAAAAGCGACAGGAACGCAGTGTGATTTTTTTTACGATAAATAAAACACAACACACACACAAGGGTAAATTGGGATAGAAAGACAGAGACCCCCCCCCCTCCAGTGGTCTCTCGGCGCCTGGGAGGGAGCCAGAGGGCATCGGAATGGGTAAAGGGGCGATCAAGCCACCCGAGAGGCAGCAGGTTCAACAGCTGGAGCGCAAGGATGAACCGCGCGACCCACCTGACTGCGAAGCGCTGGACTGGACCGTCCCCGCCGCCACGAGAAGGCTCCCCCAGACCCACAGTCCTGTCGCCAGCTTCATTTTCTGCAAGTCTCAGATTCCGTGCTGACAATTACATGTCCAAATGACATATCCCCTTTCGGGCACGCGGAGGAGAATCCCCCTCCCCGCCTCCAAGCCGGACGCGCGTGGGGAGGGGGGGCGCTGAGCGAGGCGGGCGCGACGCGCGCGGTGGGGTACACCGGCTCCCCAAAACGGGAGACTTGAGTTCTGCGGTCCCCGTCGGTGTCCAGAGCCCGAGGACCGCCCGCCCCCGGCCACGGGCTGAATGAGTGTGTGCACACGAGGGTGAGGTAGTGCTCCAAGGTAGGCGCGCTCGGTGCTCCGGGCTGGACTGACTGTGCAGCTATTCCCACCGTGGGAGCCTTCGCTTGCTTGCTCCCGCCTCACTTTCTCTGCCTCCCTCTCTCTCTCTCTTTTCCTCTCTCACTGGTTGGTCAACAATTTTAAAAAAAAAAGGAAAAAGGAGAAAAAAAAAGAGGTTTCCAAAAAAAGTTGATTGCAAAGAGGCGGCGGGGTTCCGGCCTCTCCCCCCAAGCTGGCTGTGTGCAGCGCTTCTTTCTTTTTATTTTTTTTCAATTTTCTTGCACCTCGAGTCCAAATCGGGAGGGACGGGGGAGGGGGAGAAGGAGGGAGCTGCTTGCTTCTCCCGGATCCTGTCCTTTTTTTCCTCTCTCTCTCTCTTTCTCTCTCTCCTTTTTTTCTTTTCTGTCAGCTTTCCTCACACTTGTCCAGCGGCTGCGGTAATTAAAGCTCCGAGCGTCATTTCCAACGCTCCGCGGTCTCCAGCTGCAGCCCCACAGAGAAATTAATAAGACTCCGGAATAAAAAAAAAAGGGGGGAGAGGAGAGGAGGAGAAGGGGGTGAGCGGTGGGAGTAAAACAACCTTCCACGCAACCAGGCTGGCTCGCCACTGCGCGCAAACCCCGCCCCTGCTCTGACCCAACTGGCCACGCCCTCCTCCCCCGAAGAGAAATCTTATTGGCTCAGCCACTCCCCAAAATCTTCAGCCTCAGGAGTTGGGAAAACACCTGTCAGGGAAAGGGAGCCCGAGCCCTGGATGGTGGGGGAGGGGGGGCGTGTGAGAAGCTAGATTTAAAGGTCTCACCTGCGATAGCCACACATTGAGATTCCCTTTCCCACCCTGGAAAGAAGCCTGGGACAGCTGGCCCTCAGAGTAGACCGATCACGGGAAGGATGCTATGCAGAACAAAATTTTTGGATAAAGAAGTCAATAATTTCGCCATTGCTAATCCACAGAGGGTACTTTCTGCAGAAATAGAAGGAAAGGTAATATTGTTGAGAGAAATTTTAGAAAAAGGAAAGAGAAAGGGAGGGAAGGGAAGGGGAGGGGAGGGAGAGGAGGAAGAAGGGGAAGAGGAAGGGGAAGGGGAAGGGGAAGGGGAAGGGGAAGGGGAAGGGGAAGGGGAAGGGGAGCCTGCCTCTTCTTCCCACCTGGTGGAACTTTACACTCAGGAAGTACTTTAGAAATGGGAACAGTAGCCTGACACCCTATGGCTCATGCCTATAATCACAGCTTCTCAAGGAGACTGAGATCTGAGAACTGGGGGTCAAAGGAAAGTCCCTAAGACTCTTCTCCAATTTACCACCCAAACGAACGAACTAACTAAATAAATGGCTGCAATTGGAGCTGTGGCTTAAGTGGTAGAGCACAAGCCTTGTGCACGAAAGTCCAGGGACAGTGCCCAGGCCTTGAGCTCAACCCCTGGACGGACACACAAAAAAAGCGAGGGTAATACTACCAAGTAAATGGTAGCCCCTGCTCATGTATTCATAGAGCTTCACGTTTTAGAAGTTGTGGAAATTGCCTGAAGCCTGAACTGTTCAGTTTGAAAGGATTTAAGTAGGCCACGTGGTCACATAAATGCTCTCACGTGATTAGGCTTATTCTGTAACAACTTTAGACCCCCTCCCACGCCGCCTTCTGCTTCTTCCTCCACAGGTTTATAATCTCAGGTCACTGCAAGCTCAGGGGGCCTCTGACCTTTTCTAAATGGAGAATGTCCTGGGACAGGGCCAATTTGGTCTGCACATCCCTTATCTTTTACATTTCTGAAAGTGTTTTCCAAGCAGGGGCAAGAACCTTTAGGGAGTGATAGGTTATTGGTGTGTTGTGAAGGCAGTCTATGTACAAGTTCTTTAGTCTGTTTCTCTAGAAGCAGCAAATATATAAATAAAAAGTATCAAGGGAGCTTAAACACTAAACCACCATGCCTCCTCAATCATCATTTGACACCTTCCCCTCCATCTCCCACATCTTTTATCTGTAACCCTGTCCCTTAAGAATTTCCATGGAGCTGAGAACAGATAGGAACAGCAAAAGCCTGGGGCCGGAAGCCTTCCCTTTCTTAGACCCACAGCAAGTAACAGGCCCAGTGTAGGTCAAACAAGCTGAGCATGCTGTTTTACCCAGAAGCAGCCCAGGGCAGGGAGAAGCTAAGCCCAGAGCAAATGATGGTGGTGACTTGATCAGAATGGTACCAATTGCAGAACTACACACACACACACACACACACACACACACACACACACACACACACACACACACACACACTGGGATTATCTTTGATTTTATCGTTATATCACTCTCTCCTCATGTCTTCTATTTTTGTTATTCACTTTCTCTCTCAATTCCCTTTCCTTGTCTTTCTTCAGCTTCTTGAGGTGATTCTAAGGCATTCCTCCTACAGAAAAGCCACTTCTGTTCAAAATTTATGTTCTGTCCCTACCATAACAATGTGACAAAAACATTCCTGCTTTTATTGGTGGGGGAGGGGCAACGTAGTCAACCTTCCATATTTTTTTTTTTTTTTTTGGGTCCAGTCATGGGGCCTGAACTCTGGGCCTGGGCGCTGTCCCTCAGCTCTTCAGCTCAAGGCTAGCACTCTACCACTTGAGCCACAGCGCCACTTCCAGCTTTTTTCTTTTTGCTTATGTGGTGCTGAGGAATCGAACCCAGGGCCTCATGCATGCAAGGCAAGCGCTCTACCACTGAGCCACCTTCCCAGCCCCTCAACCTTCCATATTTTTAAAGTCTAGATTCTGATGGCAATTGTTTTGCAAAAGCGAAGGAGTGAACAGTCCATTTAAACTTCCATTATGGGGGAAAAAGTTAACTGGGCTGAGTATTTGAGATTTTCTTTCTGGTTTTGCCCATTGTTTTAATCTGCACTGCACCAGACCATCCATACTTGGTTTTTTTTTTTTTTTTACCAGTTCATTTACCAATCCACCCATAAATTTGTTTCTAATTCTGTTCATTCCACTTTGATCCTCATTTACATAGGTGTGACTGAATCAATGATTAGGACCTAGCCAATAGTTGACCAGCATTCTATAACATGAATTGTTTAGAGCTAGGCAGGTAAGTAGTAGTGAGACTTAGAGATGTAAGCAGGTAAGTAGTACTTGATGTGGGCAAACCAGAAGGATAAGAAAGTAGAAGACACAGCTTACAGTCAAGAATTGTCCATTTCTGAGTCCATGCTTAATTATCATGGAAATGAATCCCATAGTAGAGAACATTTGCTATGAATGTGTGGAGATCATGCTAACTGGATTGACAGAGACCAAGTTTGACCTCTGGATTTCTACACTTTCCCTTTTATCTTTATAACAAAACCTCATACGTTCACTACATTGTGGTGCTATTACCTGAAACCTGAAAATAAAAGCTGAATAACTCTAATAATTAGTAAGCTAAGCAATATTAAACTTACTAAACTACAAATGATTATCTGGAATTACCTGCTGAGTTTCCCTTTTCTATGAACTATCTCATAGTCTCAGTTCTATATTTTTAAGCTAACTATAACTTCCTACTACAACAATCATCATTTCCTGGTTCTAAGCTGGATTAAGTTCTAAGTTAGACCAGGTTAGATGAATCAAAAGATCAGGGTCATTGCTGATGGAATGACTGAATGACAGGTGGCCACTCACAGCATTCCTGGGAAATTGTAGAAGAGAGAATGTTAATGTCTCCCTCAAGAGCCTGGATGACCTAGATGACCTCACTCAAGTTGGAATCCCTTCTCTGGGAATTTTGTGCATAGGAAAGAAAAAGTTCATATTAAGTTTTCCCTGGCAGCTTTTGAGATCTACAGCTTGGGAGCTGGCCACTGTTTCCCTCTAAGTAGGAATCGAAGCAGCAGTGAGAAAGACTGGCACAGAGGTTTAAAGGGAGTAGAAGTCCAAATGAGTTTGGAGAGCTTTCAAACTCTTCCTCTAGTTTCTTAATATTCCTTTTCTTTCATTAAGCTAGTTCAGTTTTCATCTTTGTTCTGAAACCAGAACAATATGACATGACTGAAAAAACATGGCAAGTTGACTGAGGTCAAACATGCCATAATGACCCTTGAAGAAGACATCAAAGGACGGTCTATATTCTTCAGTGTCTCTTTCTGGCTTCTCACTACCAACGTCGAGTAAAGGTATGTTTCCATTGCAGTGGCCATCATCCTGAGCTGTTTTCCCAGGTCTGCTTCTCCCCTTTCTTTATTGCATTAGTAATAGAATTAAAGGAAATCCTTGACACAGTGATGCTGATGGTGGAAAGAGCCCAGTATTGAATAAGAACCCTCCATTGCATTGGCTATGAAGTGTCCCCCCAAAAAAGCTTGGTGAAAGCTTATTTCCCTTCCCAGGCTGGGAAGTTGGTTCAGTGGTAGAGGGCTTGCTTTGCATGCCTGAGGCCCTGGGTTCAATTCCTCAGCACCACATAAGCAAAAAGAAAAAAGCTGGAAGTGGCGCTGTGGCTCAAGTGGTAGCGTGCTAGCCTTGAGCTGAAAAGCTGAGGGACAGCGCCCAGGCCCAGAGTTCAGGCCCTACAACCAGACCCAAAAACAAAACAAAACAAAACAAAAAGTGATGGGATCATTTTTCAATTGGTTCATGCATTGATGAGCTAATACAGAAAAGGGCATTTGGAGAAGATGAGGCCTAACTGAAAGAAGGAGTCACTAGCGGGAGATGGGTCGAGGGACATCATTGAAGGGTGTGTTTTGTCTCTGGCTCTTTCCTGTCTCTCTTTGCTTCCAGGCAGCTAGGAGCAGCTGCACAGCACCCCATGTTCCCCTCCATGACCGCTGACTCAACACCAGCTCAGAGCAATGGAGACAAGCAAGCAAGAACTAACATTTCTCAAACCCTGAGCCAAAACAAACTGTTCTTCTTTTAAGCTGATTTGTTCAGGTACTTGGTCACAGTGACAATGATTGTCTAACACAGTCCTTCACACTGTCCCAGAATTCATCTTTCACTCCAATATTCAGCTTGCTTTGAAGACTTCCCTAAATGTCAGTTTACGTGTGCTGGTTTAGACACTTTGTCATTGTCCTTCAACATAAATTTGAGGCAAATAAGTAATTGTTTGTCCTTATTATTTTTCCTCCAATAAGCATAAACATAGGGTCTTCATTTCCCTTTGCACATCATCATCACCTTCCTCATCTTTCTCATTTATCTTGTGATTTCAATCAACTCGCTTCATATTCCTGTTTCCATTGTCTCATCTTTGAAGGAAGGGGTTGTTATAGCCCAAATTGAAGAGACTATGAATACGTGATTTACCCCCCATCTCCTTAGAGCAAATTACAGTGTCTACTCACTCAAATTCTCTCCTACATTCCTCTTCCTACAGTCACAACATACACAAATATACTGATGTATACTGGTAGAATTTGAGATGTCAAGATGTACTAATATATCTGTGGATACATTGGCTGTATAGATATGTCAGATCTGTGGCTACTGTTGAAATAACCTTGAGCTCTTATAACAAACACCATGGATTAGATGGTCCCAACAACATTTATTTCTCACTGTTCAAGATCAAGTCCAAGATCAAGTTGGCTGATTTGGTTCCAATGTGGACCCTCTTCTGGAATAAAGATTCCTTCTTGATGAATTCTCACATAGCAGAGAGAAAAGAGGCCTTCTCTCTCCTCTTTTTTTCCCTATAATGACACTAATCACATTCATGAGGGCTCTGTTTTAAAAAAGACCTAATTATTTTTCAAAGGCCCCCACCTCCAAAATACCATCATCATATTATAAAATCAATTTATGAAATTCAGGGAAGCACTATATTACTATGAAGTGCTTGAATTTTGGATGTTATCCGTTCGGTCAAGGATACAATATAATCAATCCCAATCAGATAGAATATTGTGACAAACAGATGGCAGACAGACACAACGTTGGTGGGTTCTAGTTGTTGGCTATTTAACTTAGCACATGAAATTGAACCTTTTTAATTAACACTCTGAGTCCTGGATTTCTCTGATATTTTAACAAGATTCAATGTTTCAGTACCAAATTAATTATGTTTAAAATTAAAACATTTAAATACGTAAATGGTATTTTATTCTTATCAATTTAATATACCATGCTAATCTAAATAAATATTGTGTGTATTCTTTGTTCATGATTAAGCCTTACTTTTAAGTGATGATCTGTAACTGAACATAGATAAAGCAAATCCCATTGCTTCAATGTCTATCAAAGTCTATCCAGCAATTTATGGACAGTTTTGGATTGTAGTTGAAATGGCAAAACATTTCCAACACTGTGGACATAATAGCTTTTTACAAAAGTAAAGCTATGGGGGGAAAAAACAAGATCTTTCTAACAAAAGATTTTCCACTATTTTCCATCTTTGCAATATTTTTCAAAATCAAGTTCTAATGTTCCCCATATTAGTCTAAAGAAACAGTACATTTGAATAGTAGTTGCCAGTTGAAAACTAAAACCAAGAGGAACATTTCTCTCTTATTGCATATCTATAATTTAAGTAAGTAATATTTCCAGGATACTTGTTAATGTCATTATTATACCTGGTCTGTTGTCTAAATAAACATGAAGTTTGTTAGCTTACTTACTTTTAACTTTCTTCTGTATTTTAAGTCAGCAAAGAGCTTAATTATGTTAATTATCTATGTTTGAACATAGATTTCTCAAAAGAAAAATGACTTTGCAATACACTCCAAAATGGACACAGTTAAAAATACTTCTAGAATTTTTCTTGCTAATCAATGACTATAATCATTAGAAACTGTGGTTTTTGTTTCCAGCTTAACCAAAACATTTTTAAGAGGTTAGAAAAGATCATAAGCTTGTTGAATATTCTTCATAAAACATTTTAATCATGATCTCTCCTTGTCTGATCAATTAAGTCTCAGAATAACCCTGTCCCTTAGTCTTTACTGCGCTTCTCCAAGCCTCATGGCAAAAGAGACTTGCCTCAAAAAAAATTGTAATAAGTACCAAGTCATCTGAAAATTTCCTTTCTTGTTCCCAGTCTCAAAAAAAATTACAGCTTTACAGCTTACACATCTTAGAGAATATTCCATTTTCTAAGACATTTAATACTTCAACTGACCAGTAAAGAGGCCAACAGAGACGCTTTTAAAACTATTGACTGTTGTAAACTAGTTAAAAAACTGAAGGAGATAGAGAGGGGAAATTGCACTAATTATAATAGGTAATAAGAACATAAGAACAAAAAGACTAATAAAAATGTGTGGTATGATGGTATGACATTCATATATTTTTCTTTAGAATGACAGATACTAATGTATACTAATATGTTGATAAATATTTTTCCTGTTCATTTTCCACTAAGGAAACAAGCCCTGCTGACATATCTGTGCTTTTGATTTTTTGATCATCATTTAAGAAATACAGCAATGTATATAGTTTTATCCAGAATCATATTTTAATATGTAAATTGTTGATATAGGCACAAGAAACAGACATTGGAGAAAGTTTCTTCAATAAATGATGAAACTAGTATCAGTCTCAACATATACAGAAAAAAGTCTCAAAATGAAGAAAAATGCAAATGGAAGATTTGAAACTATTAAACGTCTAGAATAAAACATTGGCAGAACATTTTAGGGCAAATGTCTTTAAATAAAGTAAGAACAAAAATAGACAATTGGGTCTAAAAATGCTAAAAAGCTTCTGCACAGCAAATGAAAGAACGGTTGAAAAGAACTTACAGAGTAGGAGAAAAATGTATGTGACTTTTCATATGACCAAGTATTAATATCCAGAATATATAAAGAAATCAACTCAACAACTAATCATCATTATCACCTAATTTAAAAATAGGCAGATGATCAGATAGGTATTTCTTCAGAAGTCAGTGGCCAAATATATATAAAAATGCTCAATATCAGTAATTATGAGGGAAATATAAATCAAAACTGTCACCAGGTCTCACTTTATCCCACCATGAATGCCTATTATCAGAAAGACAAAAGAAAAATACTTGCAAAGATGGGTAGGAAGGCAAACTTACATTATTGGTGGGAGTAGAAGTTAGCACAGCAATTCTGGAAAACAGTAGAGTTTTCTCAAAAAGTTAGAATTACCACAAACCAAAACTCCAACACATATATCTGACAGAAAGGATATCAGTATGTCAAAGAGACACCTGCACTAATATATGTTAATTGAAGTACAATTAACAACAGCCACCAAAATAAGGAATTAACTCGTTAAGTCATTCAATGGATGAGTGGAATAAAGAAAATTAAAATGTTTTGTATTCATACATACATGCATATATACATATCTATATTATAGAATATTAATCATCCATAAAAAAGGAAATTCTGTCATTTGTGGAAACATGAATGATCAGAAAGGACATGACATTAAGTGAACTAAGTAGGAACTGAAATTCAAATCTCATTTGTCACTCACATGAAAAATCTGAATAAGACAATCTCATATAAGCAAACCTCAGAGCAGAAGTTATTAGAAGCTGGAAAAGGGAGGCCAGGAGGAAAGAAACAGAAAAGTTGGTAATTGGGAATAAAAATACAGTCAGAGGGGCTGGGAAGGTGGCTCAGTGGTAGAGTGCTTGTGTTACATGCATGAGGCCCTGGGTTCGATTCCTGAGTACCACATAAGCAGAAAAAGCTGGAAGTGGTGCTGTGGCTCAAGTGGTAGCGCACTAGCTTTGAGCTGAAAAGCTGAGGGACAGTGCCCAGGCCTAGAGTTCAGGCACCATGACTGGCCAAAAACAAAAACAAAAAAAAACACAAAAATACAGTCAGAAAGAATGAATAAGTTCTGTTATTCTATAGCAGAGCAGAATAACTACTTAAAATAATGTGCTATGTATTTCAAAATAGCTAAAAGAAAGGATTTTTATTGTTTTCTATACTAAGAAATAATAAATGTTTGAACCTAATGTATGCTAAATTATCATGATATGATTATATACCAGACATACAGATATCAAAATACCTCATAGAATCCCATAAATATGAGCAACAATTATGTGTCTCTTTTGAAAATTATCTGTAGAACAACTATTTTAATATTTGGCAATATGCTACTATAAATATCAAAGCAATATATCAAAATAAAATAGAATGTTCAACACCTGATAATATTGAACATGCGGTAGCATTTAATTTTATTGAAAAGTAAAAGTCAGGCAGGTCAATTTGTTGAGTATAAAGTAAAACCTTCTACATTTACAAAAATAACTTTTGTTAAGAAAAAAATCTAAAGCTATTGAAAATTAGAGAATGATTTTTGTTTGATGAACCTAGTTATAATGGGAACCATCTACTGGAATAATTTTTAAGCTCTACATTCTCAAATACACAGCTTGCTTTGAAGCGTTATATTAACACATTTGTATTAAATATATTAGAATACATTAAAAACACTAAAATGTTAAATACAAATGTTAAAATGTTTATATTTAATAACATTTTATTAAAATACCATATCACTATTAGTATTTAATATTATAGTACATACTTCTTGACATTCTTTGATGAACTTAATGTACTTTTATAATAAAAATTAGTTTATAAACTATGGATGCTATTGTGTGTAAACTGTGGAATATCTTCCAATGCATGCATGTTTGGGTAATATTCTGTATTTTATTTCTTTTCAACTTAAAATTATAGCAATAGGTATTATCACAAGGTCAGGTATTAATATTTATCTCAGCTGAGACAAACAGATTCCATATTGTTTCTAAGCAGTTATTTTGAGTAAATATTGAAAGAGGAAAAGCAATGCTTTTTGTCGAATCACATACTGGAAGAAAATAAAACACTTGTGATAATTTATTGCTGTCTATTAGCTAGAATGGGAAAGTATGAGAAGTCTGCTTCACACAGCTTAATGTGACTTTGCTAAATGAATTCTTTCAGACAAATGAAATTACTACTTGTCTCCCTGCATTTACTTATCACTCCATTTAGGAACTCCTCAACATATTGTAGAAGATCTTATGTATTATGCTGAAAATATTTCCTTTCAGAATAGCATTTGAATACCATCATCACATCTTTTGCATGTAACTCTTGTAGAATGCTATTTTAAAGAACATGAATCAAGGGCTGGGGGAATGGCTCAATTGGTAGCATATCTGCCTTGCAAGTATGAGGCCCTGAGTTCAAACCCCAGTTCTGGCAGGAGAAAAATTTTAAAAAGTATGAATCAGTGATAGACCCACAAAGTAGTTTTAACAATGTCTTTAGATGATTATTCTGAAGCATAACCATATCTTACAATATTCATTGTGAAACAAATCTATTACCTATTAACATACACATGTATGTATACAAATATATGTACAAAATATATATATATGTGTGTGTATGTCATCAATTTCGTCCAGATTTTACCATAAATATTTTTACTTCCATCTACCACCTGAAATATCTAGTATTTTCCTGACTTTTTAAAGTTTCATATGACACCAAGATTTTGAAATCCCGAAGTGTTTCTAGAAGCAATATGACAGCTTCCCTTGAACCTTTCACACACTTTCCTCCTACTCTGTTTATGTTTTTAGAAGAAAATAGGGAAGCTTCATTTGCTTGTAAAAGAGGAAGAAAGAATATGAATTTTTAAATATTAAATATTGTATTTCATTGTACTCTATGAGGCCGGAAAATATCAAAGTTAACAAAAAGACAGATTGTAACAACATTAAATTTTTAACTAATAAGAAGGGATATTTTGCTAATTAACAGTGTTCAATGGATGTATGCAATGCAAATTCATCAATTGAAA
The DNA here is from genome assembly GCF_024711535.1 of Dipodomys merriami. Lineage (NCBI taxonomy): Eukaryota > Metazoa > Chordata > Mammalia > Rodentia > Heteromyidae > Dipodomys > Dipodomys merriami. The sequence goes on along the minus strand of NW_027202270.1, from coordinate 22,097,746 downwards.
AGGTTTCAAATAAATTAATCAAAAGGATCATAACGATAAAAGCCTTTCCCGACTCTTTTCTAAATATAATTGAAATGAAAGATAGACTTCCACTAGTAATGTGAAAATGGAACTTTTGTTTCTTCTATCCACACAAGTAAAAACAGCATAGCCAACATAGTAAAAACAATAACGTCTATTATTTAAATAAAGGCTTTGTCTCAGCACACAATGAGTGGTTGTGCTGGCTAGAATTGCACCCTTAAGACTGGAGGAAGACACAGAGCCTGCAGATCCTGAAGCTGATCCTCAGGCTAGTAGCCTTCACTATACATTTATCAGAAGTCGTTGCTATGCAAATCTTATCATACAAAGCAACTGTGGCTGTTTCTAAAGTGACTTCATGTTTATTTATTACTTCAGTGTTGTACGCCCAAACCTTATCTGATCTTTTCCAACATATACCACTTTTATACTGCTTTAAAAACAAAACCACAATTCACTTGTTTTTAATTCAACTCATTTTATGTCTACCGTAAATGGAGAAGCCATGTATCTCTCTTGCTGCAATGCAGTGGTTAGGAGTCTCAATAACATTCCAGTGACTGTCCATACAAAGTATTCTTTCACCCTGAGGTCTTTGGGAAAGTGAGGAAAGTTCTCCTAGTGTTGAGCCATGATACTTTGTTTGGTTTTAGTCTGCAACATTAGTTGATAACTAGTAAGAAACGGTCAGTTACAATGTTTCAAAGTAAAACATATCACAGAAATGACTGCTAAGAATTTACAGATTTTTTCCCCTCAACTTTACTCATCCTTGGTCAGTGCAACTCATGAGGAGGAATTGGATTCATCCACAGGAATAGTTAGGGGGTCTAACTCTACAGTCAACAATAGCAGTAATGCTCTTTAACCGAGTCATATTGTATTGCCACAGGATTTTCCCTTTTTTTCTTTTTTTTCTTTTTTTTTTACATCTGGTTGAGCAACAGTGGCATCCAGTGGCCAGACTGTAGTTCCCATGACAAAAGTGTCACCAGCAATTCAGACAGCAGTAGGAACTGCTTCTGATGTATTTAGCTTAACAAAGGAACTTACTAGGAAAAGCAAATCAAATGCCTCTGTTTCCAAAGCAACCCTGGATCAAATCTAGGTCATGAGATTTGGTTCTGATGAGTACTAAACACAAGCAATCTCTCCAACCCTCCTTAATAACATCAATTTAGAAAACCTATTAACTGTCTGGCGTGCCTACTGGTATTGACCCCATTAGTTATAGCCTTGTTACATTAGAAATTTGTCCTACAATGATGTGAACACTAAATCTATGGGGGGAAAACTCTCACGGAATAAAACAAAACTATGAAACTGAAATGGATAGTACTTACTTGCTCACTTTGGGTAAAGCTGTTCTGATGGCCTCATGGGTTCAATATAGTAGTTATCTGTAGTTCATGGGAGTTAAATATGGGAACAGAATGGAAACATGGTGATATAATAACAAACATCCTGACCCTAAATATTACTGTTCCAGACTTTTCATCTAATGGTAAGCCCTATAAATCCTCTGAGGCAGATGATATTCGGGTTAGGGGTACACAAATCTTATTTGTGGTTAATAATAACTCTGGAGTATAATTATTGGTCCAGGGTATAAATATTTAATAATAAAAATGGCAGGAAAGCTAGCTTCTACACCCAGACTTCCTGAGTTCAGATACGGTTTCTGGCATTTACAAGCTGTGTGACCTAGGTTAAAATATTCTGACATTCTAGGCTTCAAAGTGCTTGGCATATAGAAAAAAATCAACAAGCAGTAACTTTTGTTCAAAGTTAGAGGTTATGTACACTAAGGAGACTTTACCCACAGCAACAAATTTTTCCTTGGTTCTGATTACACTTTCCCCTGAATTATTCCCTATGTTATCTACATTGATGATTAACATATATATTTATATATAGTGAGAAAATCATATTAAAAATATTTAGTGTAGAGATGGAAGTTCATCAGATCCAATCTGCAGCATTTTTTAAATTTTATTTTATTCTCAAGATGACATACAGAGGGGTTACAGTGGCATATGTAAGGTAATGAGTACATTTCTTGTTGAACATTGTTACCCCCCTTCCCTCATTTTTCTCCTACTTTCCCTCTCCCCAATCCTCCCCCCGCCTCAAGTTGCAAAGTTCATTTCTAACATATTGTCCTGTGAGTATTGCAGTTGCACTGGTTCTGTAACATTTAAGCAGAGCCTTTAGAAGTGGGATGGAAGAGGAGAGAAGCAAGCAGGAGGGAAAAGTGGTAGTCTAGGAGAAGAGATAGAACAGTACAAACATCAGAGAGAAAAAGAGAGATTTAAGACAAGAGTAAGGTGAAATTCATTTCCTAAATGTATGTTGAACTTAATTTCACGTTTTCTGACAAATGAGTATAATCGCACTCGACTTATTCTATGTTGTCAAACATAAACCACAGAAATTCCAATTTGTCAGGAACTGAGATTTGTAAGAGCTCCATAAAGGACACTAAATATAATAGACATCCTTCCCGTCCCCTTTGGAGCTTCTGCAGACACTTTTTCCAGGAGCACTGAAGGGCTCTTTACAGTGAAGCCTTTCACATTTAGATACGTACTGAAGGTTATTGGAAGTTTTAGCTACTTACATGGACTTAATGAGCCTTCACATGGTCTCTGTTAGCCTCTCTCATTCCCCTTCCTCATTCCCATTCCTCTGCCTTCTTGAGGAAAAATTATTGTTCCTCTCCAGATCCTTCAATGAAATAAACATCGGAAATGAATAACTTCTAGAAAAATTAAAAGCATTCCTACAGGACAGTGTGTTGTCAAGTATTCTTGTTTCCAAATCTGGGTAATTATTTTTTCTGTGTAAAGGATGGCTGAATTCTTTTTTTTTTTTTTTGAGAAACAAATAGTAGACAGTGAAAACTCAAAAATCAAGTTTGACAATAATTTTTGAAAAAAATATAAGGAAACATCTTTGCAGACCCTTGAAACTGAGAAAACACTCACCTCTAATTTAAAGTGTAATAAACAACAAAGTGGAGAATGGTCCAGGAGTAGAAGAATATATAACAGGAGACGAAGTTCAGGGACCAAAACTCTGAATCATTGGCATCATGAGACACAATCTAGAAGGCAAAGAAAAATTACATCTACATCATTTGGTCTGGAAGTCAAGCAAGGGGCCAATATTGGCCATGCTTGGTAGCACCTCTAGTAATATTAGACAACACTGTTTGTTAGAAAGCTTGAAACATACTGGTCAGTAATAGGCTGGAAATTCCAACATAACTATGACATTTTTTTGTGTTGTTCTTTCTATATTCTTCTCCATTAAAATATAAATAACATCAAGAAATAAACATGTTAAATCGATCATTTTTTAGAGTGACTGTATTTCATCACTTGCTTTTCAATACATCAGTAACGAGGGAGGATTTCCAATATATAAAAATAGATGGGAGTTGCCATGAACAGGAAACACATGGAGTTAGAAAGGCCTTCAAGAAAACACAATTTTCTTATTCAAAGCACGTTTTCAACACTAAGAATCTTGGTCCACTTTGTCTACATTTTTTTCTTCTTACAGGAGAGACTGAACTTTTCTTACACAGCTCTTCCGTAGGATCATTAAATACTGAATCTAGATTGTTAATGCTGTCACTATAGATCAGAGTGATAAAGTGCTATGATAAAATGGTCCCTAGCCTCGCAGACTTTACAACTGAGGAAATCTGCCTAATGTGTCCGTGTCACTAGGAAGGAAAACAGTAGTGGCTACTTTCTGCCCCTTCCCCCCCCCCCAAACAAAATGGTGAGGAGAAACCTACAATACATGCTATTATCTTTATTTTTCATTCCAACTTTACTTCTAGTAAACAATTCAAGCTTAAGGCATCAGGTTGCAGGCAAAGAATCCAAAGTAGAACTGTTCTCCATGGCTACTAAGCTTTTTATTATTTTTTTTTTCTTTTTAATGCCGCACAAATCATTCAGGATGGGGCTACTGCTTCTGTCCTTTCTGTACAATGGAACCCTATGCCAGGCAACAAAGAAGTAAGTGATGGTATAAATAAACAGACACTTCCCTTGTAGTCTCTCTTGAAGAGAAAGTGGTTGTTATTAAGTATGCCCTGTGTTGAATAGGGCAATTCAATTGGCAGAGCTTTATGGTGAAGAAATATTTTTTAAAAACACAAGTTTCCTTGATTATTTAGAAAGAGAACATATTTTTCCAGTGTCTGAATAACAGGTTTACGTGGGGTGTTGGCTTGTTCTGTTCTATTGAACGAATTATGATACTGCAGTCTTGGAAGAAAAAGTGGGATGCAAAATTTCTCAATAATTTTCCAAATATTGGTCAATATTTTCCAAATATGAGTAATATATTTATATATTTGTGACACTGAAACAAATTCTGCTGTTTGTAAAAGACTGCAGAGAGAGAGAGAGAGAGAGAAGGAAAGAGAGAGGGAGGGAGGAAGGGAGGGAGGGAGACTATGCTGAAAATTATGAGCCTGAATGTTGCTTTTCTGTTCTTTTCCAAACAGCACAGAAAAGGCCTTGATATGTGATTTGTTTTCTTGCTCTCTCTGGTTACTAGAGCCCATTTACAATGGCTAGAGTGTTGGTATCAGATTTATTTTCAGGGTTTAAGAGATGATGTCAGAACAAATGGCAGAGCCACATGGAGGGCCAAGTGGCTTGTGAAGTCAGCTTGTCCTCAGAGCACCTATTGTCACTCTGTTTACAAAACAGGAGGGTTCCTATTTCAACAACAAGACTGTGTATTTGTATTATTTGTTAGTTTATTGAAAGGGAAACATTTCTACTACACTTAGAACATTATTAGCAATATTAGGCAAATATATGATTGGGAACACTATGTGTGGTTCAAACAATATGATTTAGCGTTGATGAGAAAATGGAGAAAAAGCAATCAGTAGTAAGGGAGATTAGTCCTCATATGAAAGTAGATACCTTAACAGGTTGATTTTATAAACTGTCCTTTGACAGTATGCTTTGAGGGGTTTCTGCTGGGAATAAGTAGGTATAAAAATGATTGTTATTAAAAGGAGATGTAAGAAGGAAGCTGATGGAATTGTGGTAGTATGGTATTTCCCCTGAGATAGTTGCCTTCAGCTCATGGATAGTAAGCTGTATATCAAAAAGAGTACAGTCTAATCAAAAAGGATTTAAGACAGTGCCTTAGTGCAACTAAAAAAGACATGAAGAAATTTTCTTATTGCTGCATGCATCATTTAATATTACACACTAAGAAAGTTTATTATTGTGTATTATCGCATTTAAATCAGATGATGTTGATAATAAAAAGAAAGACAGACAGACAGACAGATAGACAGACAGACAGATAGATACTGTAGGGGAAAATATTTGCACAATAGTGCTGGGAAACTTCAAATTTCTTATCTGAAATATGAATATGATATTTTACAGTCATTGTATGGGTTATCATCCCTTTCAGAAATGATGAAAACAAAATTAGGTGTGCTTCAGGAGTGCTTTTGGAGTTGTAGCAGTTGTCTTGAACCTGAGTTTTTAGATAATAAGGTCAATGAACTTCCTAATAAAGCATAGCAACTCTGTTTTCTATATTATAATTTAATTTTTTCTTAGTGCTAGAGGATATTGAACACAAGCCATGCCAGGCACGCACTCTACACTTGCGCTCCAGGCACAGCTTTGTTACTTGTACTTCAGTGTTTTTTGAGGTGTTGTTTTACTGTGACTGGGGTGGTCTCAACTCAACATCCTCTGCATCCGCAGTTAGTCAGACATGTGCCTTTAGGCTTGATTACTCAATTAAATGGTTCTTTACAGCCATTTTTAATTCTCAGGCCCTCAAATGGGTCCACAAGTAACAAACAAAACAAAACAAAACTATCTTACCACAGAAGATAAGAAAGAATCAGTTCAATGCCCAAATCTAGTCATAACTTATATCTATAGCCAATCTAGCTAGATCTTGACTGTGATGGTTGAAATGCTGATTGGAATGACTATAATTAATCTTGGCCTGCACTTCAATAAAAATGGATGTGGCATTCAATTTTTCAAACTTTAGAGTTTGAAAGGCTTTGGGAGGGGGGAGGATTAGGTGTGGGGAAGGGAGGATGGGAAGGGATGGGAAGGGTAAACAAAGGAGGAGGCTACAATGCTTGATAAGAAATGTACTCACTATCTTGCCCATGTAATTGTAACCCCTCTGTACAGTATTTTCACAATTAAAAAAATAATTATTGATGTTATTAAAACATTATTTATAGTAGCAGAATTTCTGGGGTTGTTATTTAAAAACCAATAACACATGGATTTTAATGAAACCCTACAATCATAATTTTATGATCTTTGGGCTTATAAATTTATTGTTACTGCTAATCATTTATTGAGGAATCTACAATAGTAGGTGCTTTATTAAATAACCCTATGGGACACAAATCCTGAGGTTCTCATCCAGAGCACTGTAAATGATGCTCTATCTACTACAATTTCTAATGACTATTTGTGACATATAAATGTTTCCTAGTGCCTGCCATGCTTGGTTAATGTACAGTTTTCATAAAATCAAGACTGATTCTGCAAAAGCAAATTATCTAAGGCTTATATGAAGCAAATAACAATAATCAAGACAAGTCCATTTAGTTTCTCATCAAGAATACCTTTTGTCATGATTGGGCATCTACCAGATGAAAAAGATTATGTTTACAAATATACAAGTTAACACAGACAGCATTTTATACAAATGTATGCTAAGGTATTACCCAAAGTATAGTATTTGCAGGGGAGAATTTAAATGGTCTAATTCCTTAGAAAAAATGAATTCATTGTCCAACAAAACATGTACCAGGAAACTGGTGCTTGAAAGTTATGTGTTGCAGGTATAGGGGTGTAGATGAATGAAATCAGGAACAGGGGAGAAAAATGTCATCATAGTATTCAATGTATATCGTATAAAACTAGGACAATTGAAGGGAGGGGCTGAGTTGGGAGGGATGAGAGAGAATAATGAAAGGATTAATATCAATCAAGGTGCTTGTACTTATTAAACTGATTTTTGAATGGTAACCCCTTTGCACAACTACAGATAATAAAAATATAATTAGAAAAACAGAATCAAGACCTCATTCTGAATATAAAGAAAAGAAGAAAAGAACAGGGTGACACCAAGAAGAAAGATGCAAGAATTGTCTCCATATTATCTACATTCCTATTCAGAAGCAGGAGCATAAGAAGATATATGAGGAAGCCATCCTTTGGATGTCAACTATACCAAAATTACTTACTTTCATAACGTGTAAATATGTTTATTGCTTGATTTCCTGGTTGACAGCATAGTAAGCTAAACTTATAATGCTGGTAAGGTTTCTCTATATAAACAGCTTAAGACTGAAATGACTTTGCATAAATGAACACTTTACTTAACAGCTCTTCTCAGTTGCCTATCGGAAAGGGAAGCAGCCATATGAACTGTCTTGTGGTTCCAGGTGTTCCTGTCTTCCTAAACAGGAGCGACAGATGTAGCTGATGGCCCTTTGGCTCTTAAGAGCTAGTGTGTAATGCGTCTGGAGAGGGAGATCTGGGAGGATGTTTGCACACTCAGCAGCATACACCCAGTAAACAGATGCTGGACCCTCAGCTTTGTATAATGTACAAATGTAACTGCTGTCTTGATTTTGACTATTTCACAACTAAAAGTCATCTAAAATGCCCAGAGAGGGCCATTTCTTTTATGTCTTTGAATAAATGCTTAATTTAAATTATTGAAACATAGTCTATAATCTACTCAAAACTTTTATGCTTTATTTTACAATTCAAGGGGACTTATTATCATTTAGAGTTATATACAATGTCTCTAGTTCATTACTATCAGGAGAAGATTTTATGTCTCCTGAAGTTAAAGTGGGCTGGAGCAAAGATTTCTCTTATTACACTAAGAGAGATCTAGCCAAAATAATGTTGCCAAATGTCTTAAATCATGTCAAATGCCCTGAATCAAGCTACTTACCCATTTATCTACCTACCTACCTACTTACTTACCCAATGCAATTCCATACGCACTAAACAAAGCTACTACATCATAGGTCAAATGTCATACAGTCAACTCAATACTGCTCCACTAGCCTAACACCCACAAAGGAACTAAAATAAATCCAGAGTAAACAACATAAAGAACAAGTTGACCTCCCAAGATTAAAAGTAAATCAAGAAGTAAGAATTGCCAGATACTGGCAGGTCATGCCTATAATCCTAGCTACTAAGCAGGTTGAGATCAGAGGATTGAAGTGCAAAAAATGCTTTGGAAGAAAAGTCTGGGGGAATACTTCTTCAAGGAGCCAGGAAAAAGTCATGATAGAGGCAGGGCTGAAGTGGTAGAGTACCAGCTGTGAACTAACAAGCCAAGGAAGTGCAACAAACACCTTGAGTTCAAGCCCTAAAATGGACATAAACAAATACATAACAAAATAAATAAAAGGCAAAAATGACCAAGCATGAAAGAATAAACAGAAAGAACATACATTCAAAATCAAAATATAAAAATTCCAAACTCATTATTTGCTTCATTAAGTTTGATTTTGACATACATAAGAATGTGAAATTTGCCTTAATTTCCTATTAATTATCTGATTAGGAGGCTGAAATATTCATTATGTCTGGTTTATTATTGATCTCCCTTAGGTGATGCAAAGCTTTAAGATATCCTGTATATCAGTTTCTATAATCTATAAAAATCTAGATAGACCCAGAATGAATAAATTAACATTTATAACTTCAGCTTCTTGCTTTAGTTAAAAAAGATACAATATAAAGTATAGAGATTATTAAAGAAAAACATATTAAGAAACATTTGTCTTTTTATTTAATTTCTGTGCTGTCTCCCAATGTTATCATGAACAAATGTCTGAAGCAGACTAAAAATAATAAAGTGTCAGTGCCAGGGACCACTTGATTGTACATCTTTTTCCATTGACCTATGATTGAAAGGCTTTGTGGCTCTCTTCCAAACCAAGGAGTTCATATTGAAGCATACATAACCTAACAAATTTGCAATTCAGAGCAACAGCCATGTTCACTATTCAGTGTGGACAATTTATTAACAGATACCTTAATTCAAATATGAAAAACAGAGTGAGATTAGTAAGGGAATGTAATTCTAACCTGAGGCACATTAAAAAAAAATTCCATGTGTGCATATTTAGCACAAGGTCAATACTGCCAGAAAGAAGCTTGTATTATATCTTCTTAAAATAGAACATTTCTGAGAAAAAAAATACTTCTGGGGGATGACCACTGAATTTTTTTTATTTGCTAGACAATAGTTAAGATATGTTTGGGGAAACTCCATAATAGGTGTTTACTAACCATCAACCTGTTACAGTTCATTAATCTGCTCTTTTCCTTTCCTTCTTTTCTCTTTTATTAAAAAAATTACCTGTTTTATTATACAACCAAATAGCTAAACATCGTTATATTCTCATGATGCTTTAAAAAGAAAAAGAATATAGTGAAATGGGAATAAAATCACAGCAGTTGAAAAAACAAAAGATCCTGGTCATTTTCTTTTTCTTTGAAACTGTTATCTTGGATGTTGAATACCTCCATATTATCTGATAGTTTTTAGAGGTGTGAGTGGTGGTGAATCAAGGAGAAATTAAATTTCATCATTTTGGCTTTCGCATGTACGCTATAAAAGTGACAGCTAGGTGCACTGTGGCTGACAGTTCCTATTAACTAGAAGCTAATGTTGCAGAGTCGTCCAAACCTGGAGTCACGGCCTCTGGCGACAGGAAGGTCCCCTTCAAACTAGGATTCTCACACCCTCCTGGGAAAAAGCTATAAATATTTTCTGCTAGTTCCCCCTTCAAAGCTCTATAATGAATATTTACATGTTGGGATCCTTTCCCCTCTCAGAATCATTTTGAAAGAACACCTCTCTTGACATGTTTTATTGGTCTGAGCAGGTGACTTAGGCTGCCCTTCTTTGTCTAACACTGAAGAATAGACATGAGGCAGGGCTTCCAGTTCAGATCTGGAATCACTAGCGAAACAATAGATAAAGGATAAGACACTCCTCAACTTTATTGTAGGCGCCCCCACCTCCAATGAATTAATTGATAGTAAACTAATAAGTAAGCAGGAACAATCTGCTACAAATATAAATGAATGTTGTTCAAATGATATTTTAGAAGAGTTTTTTTAACTAAAATAAGTGCTAAATTGACTTGCTAAGAATTTTGGCTCTGTGAGATTATTGAAAGAAGCACATATTATTTTTTAATGCTTATGTTCAGTTAGCAAGGATTTTAGAATATCAGTTGTTGGCAATACATAGCATGGATTGAGGGTGTGTGTGTGTGTGTGTGTGTGTGTGTGTGTGTGTGTTGGAGAGAAATAGATGACACAAAAACTTTTTTACAAGCCGGGCACCCATACATAATGCCTGTAATCCTAGCTACTCAGGAGACTGAGATCTGAGGATCACGGTTCACAGCCAGCCTAGGCAATAAAATCCATGAGACTCTTATCTCCAATAAACCACTAGAAAACCGGAAGTGGTACTGTGGCTCAAGTGGTAGAAAGCTCCCCATGAGCTGAAGAGCTGAGGGATAGCACACAAGGCCAGAGTTCAAGACCCACAATCAACAAACAACAACAACAACAACAACAACTATGTTACAAAATGTTCAGTCTTCACATCTCTATGCTTTTATTACAGTTGGGGAAACTCTCAATCACAGTTTCCCAGAAGAAGCCCCAGAACATGAAAGATTAGAAGAGAAATGAAGAGCCAGACCTCCTAGTCCTTGTACTGTCATTATCAAGTGTGCAATGTTGACTAAGTGATCGAACTCCTCTGTACCTTAGTTTTCTCCTCTGTGAGATGGAGAGAATCAAAATACTTAGCTCCGTTTGAGAGCAAAATGAATCAATTGCTGTTAAATGCTTAAAATAGCACATATGGTACATCATAACATAGTGTTCATTAGAAAAAGATACAGATGTATAATGATAAATACAAATAAATAGAAATAAGAATAAATAGAAGTTAGCTCATTGTCTGTAAAACAAAAGCCACATCAGTAATTTAAAATGTTCCAATATGATTCCCATAGTTTTGGATACTGCCATGGCACTATCTAGAGTAGGAATCATGTACACAAAGAAATCATGCCCAAGAAGACTTCACAGAGAAGGTGAAGCTTAATAGAAGACTTAGGAAGGGAGATGAGTTCCTGGGAAATGACAGAGACTATTTCAAGTCACATGTTCCAGAAACATGTGAACTAGTGGGAATATTTGGGTCTTGGAGGGCGGTTGATATGTGGCAGGGGATTATAATATCTCTGGAGGAGCTGAGGATGAAAAGCCAGATGAGCACCACATCTTGACTGTCCTGTGTGAAGAAGCTTGGACTTGTAGGATGAGGATGCACTTAAAGGCTTAAAAGGAGGCAGCATTATGGTATTGTGTACATGTTTAAAAGCCTACCAGAGAGTGGAATTCTAGAGATCATTTCATTGTTTCTGGCCAGGCACAGTGTCAGAGTCAAGGGAAGGACACTTGATTAAGGAGACTCTAGACAACCAAGGAGATGATTAGAGTGAGAGTAGAGTGAAGGGAGAAGAAGGATCAAAGTTGAATATTTAGGTTCTTGACTGAAGGACTCCATTAAGGAAGCATTGTAAGATAGCCTAAGGGAAAACGAGAGCTTCGTAGAAATACAAGAGTCTAATTTTCACTTAAGTTGATGTCCAGGTTAAATGCTTAGTCTTAGAAGAATTCTTCCGAACTCTAGAATTCGTGTTCAAGCCCAGTGTAGGTCTGTTTTACCAAATCCAATGCTCTTTAAAAATATTTGTATATTTGATTATCATTTACTAATCATTTCTTATAAAACTAATTTAAAAAATGAATCAAGTCCGGGAGTGAAGATACAGTTAGAGCATTCATAGTTCCTTTAAGCTTGCTAAATAGCAAACAACTTCATGAGACAATTTCTTAGTCCTTTCCCTCAAATAAACACACAGGAATACACAACTGGAATCGAAGGAAACTATTGGCTTAAAAGATTAAAAAAAACAAGGGTTTGTCCCCAAGAAACCATGTTTCAAATACTTACCTAATTGTATCTCAGTATTATAATCTAGGGAATATGTAGGCACTTGCCTCTAAATAGTTATGTCTTACTGTTGGTGATTTCTATATTTCTTATCATTTTATTCTGATAATTACACCCACATGGTACATAACAAGATAATTTTTGTTATTGTATATATCTATTTGATACCTAAAGTAGGCTTTAAAATATACTGTAATTCCTTTTGAAATTTGAATTCATGTTAGTTTATATTATCTATGCCAACTCCAATAATTTGAAGAGAGGTAATATTATTGGAATTCAGAGATGTGCTATCATAATCATAAAAATACTTAAGATTTGGAAGCTGGAACATTATTTAATATAATTTATGAAAGCTTTCATCTCATATATCTCATATTATATGTAATATAATCCAATTTAAGACAATTTGTAAATAATTTCAAAAAACACAAGGTATTTTCATTCATGCATTATCTTTAAATAAATCATATTTTATTTGTTGTTATACCCTGTCATTATGTTTTGCAAGCAAGCTATTTATTTTTTTTCTATAAAGAATGACAAATTCAAGAAAAAATGCTGCAGCTATAAAAAATAAGTTATTCCCTTGTGTCATGTACTTGATAAATTTTGTAATTTAAACATTCTTATAATAATCTTTAAAATTCAAAGGTACAGTTAGTTCTTTTTAAGATAATGACAGAAATTCAAAAAAACAACCTCTACACTGACCTCACTGTGGCTGAAAATGGCTTTGTGGTAAAACTAGTTTGGCAAGATAATCACTGTTTTTCTGTCCCTTTTATAGAAAATAATTATGGCCAGAGTATGTGGAAAAAATAGTTTCTTTAATTATAAACCTGTAGGTGTGTTTTAGGTCTTGATAAAAAACAACAAAAATATGATAACAATATAACATAAAAGAACATATTGTGTCTCTTTAAACCAAGAGATAATTTTGAGAGCTATGCCTATGTGTCTCTGAATGGATTATTTGATTGATTCCTTCCTTCTATATATTCCTGGTCATAAAAACAATCAAAAGCAAAACAAAACATGAATTTTGAATGGAATGGGAATAATGCTGCTACTATTTGTAACACATGTTCCATTTCTTTTACTTCATCTCTGACATGAAATGCATTAATTAGTATTCCACTACACAGAAAAGCACTATCGTCAAGACTGAGCTTATTAATGGTCAGTTGTATTTTTTAGAGCATATTTATACAGACCAGAAAGAGTCCATTTAAATAAGGAATCCAACAAAATCACAAACAGGTCTCACATTCCTACCAAGAATAAAAGTACAGCCTAGCCAACTCATTTGCATTGTAATCTAATTTGAAATTACTTTATCAGTGCAAGAGCACATTCAATAGAGCTTTTGTCTTATTGATGAAAAGGGAATCCACTTGGTTAGGGAGTACATCACATTTTTTAATTAAATTTGTGTTATTATTGTCCTTACACTCAAAGGGCCAGGTGATGCCAATGTTCCATGGAGGAAAATAATATTGCTATAATAACAGCAATAGCCATGAAAATTTAATAACATTTCCCTGAGACATGATGATAAAATAATAAAGAAAATCATGCAATTATTATTTAGGTAATTTGTAGAGAAGAGTTAAAGTAATCAATTAAGAATATTTACTAAATGAAATATATTGTAGAAATTTGGGTACGGAGATGGAATTAGTATACTTCATTTCCACAACCTTGTTGAAAAGACTGGTTTTATGTCTAAAAGATACATAATGACAAGGTAGCTAATTATGAGATGCTTGTGAGTCAGGTTCTTACATAATTATTGAAAAGGCCTTTGAATAGCACAGGAAGGAAAAGATGCTGCTATGGAAATGTGTTTGACATAGTAAAATGGTAACATGCAGACAGGAGAAATGATGGGGATGATTGCAATACAAATTCTGGAGAGTCAATGAGCCAGATTGTGGAAGGTTTCCTGGATGCCTGACCAAGGGAACAGGAGCGTGTGGTCTAGAATGTCAATACAGTTACACGATGGTTTAGACATCGAAAGAGACCAACACCAGTTTTCAAGGAAGAACTTAGGCGATTTAATGACTGAAGGAAAGGGTAATAGAATACAGTCAAGAATGATATTAAGGTTTTAAGTGTGGGTGCCTAGGGAAATGAAGATATCTTTTCTCTGTAATAAAATTCTTAAGATTATTTTCCCCCAAATACAATAGACAGAAATTTTCAAGGAAAATCTCATGGAAATTTCAGTGTAAATGTATTCTGGTCACACCTGAGATTAAATGAAAATCACAAGTTTTACTTTATAAGTATGGATAATGACAGACATAGACAAGTGTGTATTAATTATATTTCTGAGCACACCTTACTTGACCTCTTGTAATTAAATCTTGAATTTCTAGCTGTAATGCAAAATGTGTATTTATACTGCACTTTAAAATGCATAAATAATTCTATGTATTTAAAACAGCATAAAGATGCTTTATCCATAATTAAGATTTCTAAGACAACTCTGTGTTCAACGTTAAAGGAGCAATAAAACAATTCTAGGGGGATAAGCAAGTAGAACAGAGAACAGTGAAGAAAGGACAAACCAAATGCTCACAGGTCAAATGGCAATCCCAGGTATAAATAATCAGGAACCTAAACAAATAAGAAGACACAGAGCTCAGGAAATACGAGATAAAATCATGAGCTCTGCTAGATGGGGTACTGAGGACAAAGTGAAAAAGTAGAGTAAAGGCAATTACATTTAATCAATATTAATAAGATATTTTAGAAGAGCATATTTTATACCACATAAAACTTGTTATGTTTTTAGGGGTCTATTGAGTCCGAACATTGAAAGAAAAATACTTACATATGGGGATAATTTAAAAGAGTCTATAACAGAAATTTGGGCATAATTAAAAAGAATCCAGAATAGGAAATACACATTGAAAATTTTGTCAAAAAACCTTTTTATACTCTTGTTTCTGTGAAGAACAAGTCCACTATAACTAAAAACGTCTTGAATTGGACTTTTTTAAAAACAACATTTATGGAGGATTTAGAAACCAGATCAGGGAATGGAAACTTGTTTTCCTGCTATTTGGATATTTTAACATCATTTGAGGGCCATACAAAACTTTGAATACAGACGGCAGAGAGCAGCAGAAGAAAAGTATGCCTAAGGCGCGCCTTGTCTACGCCTTGTCCTTCCTGATACATCTCACCACGAGCCAAATGATTTCCCCCAGGGCTGGCCCCCCAGAGTGCAGACTAAACCTCCACAGCATCATAAAATGACTTAAGAATTGGTTGATTGATGCGAGTAAACTATAGCAAAATGATTAGATATCATCCAGCTAGGAGGTAATGTAAACTATTGGCAGTTCAGACAGACTCAAAGGCAGGCAAAGTCTGGCTTTTTTGATGAGCTTTACTCAGTCTGTCTGCTCCTGATAACAAAGTGCCCATCAAAGTGTCTGATATGAAGAAGGCACACGGTAGATGTTTATTAGGCAAATGAATTTGCATATGGAACAGATTTGCAGAAGTAGCAAAGTTGTCTATAATGTTTAAAACTAGAAAAAAAACACACGTTGGAGTAATATTTCCTGTTGCATTTGTACAGAGTTTATTTTCCCAAAGAGAGCAACACGGGCCAAGCATCTGGCAGGAGTCATAAGAAATTAAACTTGACATGTGTTTCTCTTTTCTGATGGATCTCTGCTTTGAATGCTATTATAAGTAAAGTTTCTAGTTTTATTTAAATTCAGATGCCCTCAGAGTAGCTAATTTTTCTTATGCCAACTACTCTTGTGTTCTTACTTTGCGTCTCTAGCAGGTAAAGCTATGGGCCACCTTGAATCCCACTCTCTACAGCGGCTGCTCCTTTAAGAAAAATAATCAAAAACTGAACCAGTCATCCTTCCTTTCCCACCTTGCTCCCTTCCACCCCCTCCCCTGAGCATTTCAAATAGGATAGGCAAATTAATCATTTATGTATTTCATATCCATTTAGTCCTTTACTAATAGGAACATATTTGAAATTCATAGTAAAAAAAAAAAAAAAAAGAAGAAGAAGAAGACATCTGGATGTCTCTCCACAGCCTCAGAAAGTAGAAAGATGTTTCCAAAAGTGTATATATACAGATGAGCCAGAGGGCAACTCCATGCTAGGTCCCAGTGTTGACTTCTCACTCTAGATATATTTATGAAAGTAGTAAATTCTCCATGAGGAATATAATATACTCCAAAGTGTGTCCAAGTTGTGCATATACATGTTATCCATCATCAACTGAAGGTAATTTTAAATTGTATTTTGTTCTCTCAGATATCATTAAAAAGTCCACATTGAAAGAAAAAAAAATCCCAGCCCTGGCTGACGTACAGCAATAGTCCCACTGTTTCTTTGCTTTCTATGTTGGTATAGGGGCTTACACACAGGGCCTGGGCACTGTCCCTTAGCTCTTTCAGTCAAGACTGCTGCTCTACCACTGAGCTACAGGTCCACTTTAGGCTTTTGGGTGGTTAACTGGGGGAAAAAGAGTCTCACAGCCTTTCCTGTCCAGGCTGGCTTTCGAACCAGGATCCTCAGATCTCAGCCTCCCCAGTAACAAAGATGAGTGAGCAACTGGGGTTCAGCAACGATCCTGTTTTATCAGCATCATATGGTAACGATTCTGGATCAATCCTGTGATTATCTGAGCTCTTAGAATATGTCATTCCTATTTTTAGTTTATTTTAGGCAACATTAAAGCATAAAGAACTATGCAAGTAACTTTTATACTGAAAGTTTTCTATACGGAAGTAATACAGAATTGAACCTGCTATAATGATAATTTTCTTTGTGGTCAGTTCTAGCTACCAACATCAGAAAAGAAAAGCTTACATTTTATCTAAGGGAATAAACCAAGGGACCCTTTGCCCTTTCAGTTAATGTGAATATTGGCATCTCCAAATATATAATCAAGAAGCTCTTGGTTTAAATTAACTATATTTTGGCTTCCAGGTTTATATTTTGCTGCCAGGTAATTCCTATGATCTAAAATTTTTAATCCAAATTTTCATGACAAAACAAATCTAAAATCAATTATAAAGTAATTGTGTGTATTTTTCTCTCTGGCAAATTCTCAAGTACTTTTAAAATGTAAAAATAGTACAGAGAGCCAAAATGTGAGGTAAATTACCTGTTAAACATTGTAAGGCGAATTAGTTCCGAAGCACAATAATGTTATTTTTCTGTCTTACCACATGAAGCAGTTTTGGTACTTTATATGTTCAGCTGATCAGCTAAAAGAAAAATATATTTAACAGAATACATAAAGGAAATAAAATGAAAATGCATATGGAATTTTACAAATCAAGTTTTACATATATGTTAGTTAATTATATATAATGAGATGATAAATTTAGCTATATTTACATAATTATAAATATGGTTTACTTTAAAATTAAATTAACTAGCAATTTAATTATATATAATTATTATTAATAAAGCCATGATAAAACCACATATTTATTTCTTGTTCAGAAGTTGTAGTTATTTCTTGTCTATACAGAAATCAGCCTAGTGTATTTGAATTATTATTTTAAATTAATAAAAATTAAGTGACTGTGGAATGAAATTGGTTCTTTAATATTCTTGTTTTTTGATATTAGAGAGATAAATTATACTCACAATTACTAAGCCCCTTATCTGAATTCATTTACTATGCTAGAGAGAACAGTCAATTAAATACCTGTAGGTCTTTCTCACTAAAAAAAAAAATTGGGTTTTGAAATATATATTGGAGACAGAATCAAAACAATACCTAGTTTAAATTAAATGTAAAGTGTGGCATACAGAAACAACTCCTTCATCAAATATTTATTCTAAATTTGAATTCCGGTGAAGTTTCTTTTCAATTAAAAGTGATTAAAAACAAACAGCTAATAAATCTCTGAAGCTGGACTTTGAAATGACATAAAGTTCCATTTTCTTTTATCTTGAAAAAAAATCGGTAATTTTTTGTATTGTAGCTCTACAGTAGAGAAAGCTTATTTCGTCTTGTCCCTGCCCCCAACATCTGCCATGAAAGCACTGAGCTCCCCACAGCTAGCCTCTGTCCAAGAAAGGGCAGCACTGTCCCCTAGTGGACATATGCTATACCAAAGCAATTGCAGTAAAAGATTGTCACTACCAGGGATTTTAATGTTACCCAGGTGTGTTTTTTGAAATGTGACTGAATACTACTAAGTTGTCAAATCATAATGTTCTGGAGATGACTTTTGTAGTAAGCTATGATTTGTAAAAGTACATGAATTCAAAGGGCCAATAAAACTGTTTCAACTTCTTCAGAAAGGACATAAAATATTGTTATGGTTGCCATTGTGAACATTCCAAAAGTCATCACATTTTCCAGGACCATTGCTTTGTGATGATAAGGTCAAATATGCAATTCCACTCCCCCGGCCAGATCATCTGTTCTCTTTATTTGTTCTTATAGTGTCATTCCTTTTCCATGCCATTTGTCAGTTTGTGATTTTTATTGCATGATGAGTTGCTATGTGAAGTATTGGAAGTGCTTTTACCTTTTAATCATTACATGTGTGAGGGCACAAACTGCCTCAAATGTTCGGCATTACAGTCCTCAGTGTTTAGCACTGCAATTGGGACACTGGATACATCTGACAAATTAACAAACTAGAGAAAGAATGTCTTAAGTATAGGGGTAGAAGGCTGAGATCATACCTGTGATCCCAGCTACTGAAGAAGTGGAGATTACAGGAGCATCTTGATGTAAGGCCAACCCCCAAAACAGTGTTAGTAAGCCACTATCTCAATCTATAAGCTACGTATTCACGTCACTGTGATCTCAGAGACTACAGGGGCCATAGGGAAAAGAATCACCTAAATAATAACAAAAGCCACTCCCTTTTCCCTCCCCCCCAAAGGCTATGGATGTGGCTCAGGTAGTAGAATGCTTGTCTAGAAAGTACAAAGACTGAGTTCAAATTACAGTTGCTCACACACAAAAGAAAAAAAGATTTTGTAATGTTACAATGACTTTAGGATGCTTTTTTTCTGCAAATATGTGTTCTTGGATATAAGATGCTGTGGATGTCAGTTGTTTTCCTTCCCATGAATATGAACTTTCAATCACGGTTGACTCTCAGCATGAGTCACTGTTGACAATGGCAAATTTACTATATCCTGGGACTTTGAGGCAATCTTGATTATCACCCCAAATATTCCATAACTCATAATAAATCTCTTCTCTTCCCAAAATGTAATCGAGAGAAAGTAATATTCTCTAAGGACTTTAGGGTAGTTTAATTTTCAAAAGAAAATCAATAACTTATCCTCAAAGCATATTTTAGTTGATTTGCAAACATCTGTTTAGCTAAATCTTTCAATTTTAGCAAATATTAGTAAAGATGAGAATGTAGATGTCCTTCCTTCCAAAAGAAGCTATTCTACGGTGACATTAGTCCTTATGTCTTCATAAACAGCATTGTAGTACATGCATTTGGGCTCTGGTACAAAGTATTCATGAAGCTTTCCTGCATTGATATCTGTGCTTCCTTCAAAGAAAACCATGCATACCACAAAAGGGTCTGAATTTGACAGGATTCTGCTTGTCAAATGAAATCATTTTTATAGCACCTACTAGTGATAACTTGAAAATCTTGATAGAGGATTGCTTGCAGTGGTGTGGCAAGTGTTGGTTAATTCACAAATGACCTCTGGGAAAAAATCTCAAGATTCTATGTTGCTTATTCTCTTATACCAAGAATGATAAGGTCCCTTCATTACCCTCTCTCACCTAATCCCCAAATAATCATTCTGACTAATTTGGTGTTTAACACCATGCAATTGTTTCATATAGGTACATAGTGGTAACAATTTTAGAAGGCACTGAATTTCCTTTTGGTTAATTTTCTAGAGGCAATTGCAATTGTTCACATCCTAGCTCTCCTACCTAACAGCTGGCTGACTTCTAGGATGATTAATAGTTACTACCTTCAAAGAATTCTATGAAGATTAGATGTGGTAATATTCACAACATAATAATATATGTCATATAATGGATATTATATATGCACTCATACAGAAAAAAATCATTTCTTCTGTTCTTGAGATTGCAAAGAAATAGAGTCTGTTCATCTGATTAATGTAATTTTCTCATCTCTTTTACTCTTTGCACAGATCATCACTACATGTAGGAAGTAGTCTATACATAATAGTTTGATACTCTGGGGATTAATTGCTATAAGATGACATGACATGATAAAATGTATAGCAAAAGAACACAGCACTAGAGAAAGTGTTTCTTTTTTATTCCTTGTACTTTATTGCTTCTCCAAATAGATCTGTTTTGCAGATTAGATTATTCACGGAATGTGTTGTGCTCAATGCTCTGAAGTATGAAAGAAAAATAATTGGCCATATTCATCTTGCCCTTTTTTTTGTATGTAGCTCTGTCACCTAAGGATGGAAAACTCAACAAATGTAATTTCACAGCAAGAAAATATGTTCTTTTTAAATTAGAGGTCACTGTTAAATGAAGAAAGTATCATTTTAGTCTACTTTTATAACATATTAGCTGATAAAATCTGGAAGAAAAAATAAAGTATATTTAACATGAAGGAGTTTTATTGATTCTTGTACAGATAAAACCCTGTTAGGAATTAACTAGTTGAGGCTTTTTCCTCTCTTAATTCTCTTGTTTCTCATCAGCCTAATTGCACTGTAATCATTGGTCTAGTTTCCTTGATTTGCTTCAGAATAGAGGTAGGCTCAGAAGTGAAGTCATTTTACATTGTTTTATCAACTTATATGCTCAGTTCTTGGCTATTCAGTATTCATAAACATCACTAATCCCTAATTATCTTTTAAAATGTTTTTAAGTAGTTGTACTAAGAGGCTTTAATTCATTAGGTCATTGATCAATGTAATCATTTTCATAAATCTTACCCATTTTCTCAACTCTCCTAGTTCCATTTTTGTGTATGTACATTGAACATCACAACTGCATTTTTACAAAACAAAGAATGATTTTCCTTTTAGTGGAACAAGTAAATTAAGAAAGTAGCCAGTAGTTTGTGATTATTTCTTAGTTGCTTGATTTATGCTAGCTAATTACACCTTTCACTCTGATTCAGTACATCTTGTCTAAAACATAGAAACAGTCAATGTAATCAAACTTTCAGACAAGTCCTAAAGGAAACTTGTATCTCATGATGGAAAAAACCATGATATATAATTTCATACTCTCATATCATATTTATACATATGTATATATCATATTAAATTACAATAGGGCTGAATAATACTTCTGATGTATTGTTTAAGCATTTTCTTGTTTAAGAAATATTCTTAGCCAAGAACCAGGGAATACAACCTGTAATCCTAGCTACTCAGGAAACTAACATCTTAGGTTCACAGTTCAAAGTCAAGCCTGGGAAAAAGATTACTTGAGATTACTACTTACAATTGACCACCAAAAAGCCAGAGTGGAGCCATGATTCCAGTGGAAGGGCACTAGTGTTAAAGGGAAAAAAAGAGTTCAGGACAGAAGTCAGGCCTGGAGTTCAAGTTCTAATACCAAAACAAAAGAAAATCATATTCTTATTTGTAAAATAGATATTGGCCTAAAATTGCTTCATCAGACTATCACTGCTAAAATACCTAGTCCACAGAGAGTTCAGTAGCTTGAAAATAGAGATAAAATGCATCTCAAATATGTCATTTTCTCAAGTGGAGATAATTGCAATGTCATAAGAAGAAAAAAATCTTCAACAAGGTGATAATAATCCAAATATGTGTAAGCACAAAACAGAAACAGAGTGCAATACAAAATGTTATTCTGTAACTCAGCTTTAAAATCAATGTTATATGTTATATTTAAATGCTATAGTTTGAATTTAATGTTGCCAACAAAAACTTATAAGTGAATAGTTATAACCACCCACATATAACCTTGGAATATTCCAAAATAGCTGCACTTTTTTTTGCTATTTTACAAAGTATTTTTTATGGATAAGATGATATGGAAGAATCTAGTTTTATTCTGATCAAGATTTTGTAGACCAAGGTTTGGGCCAGAATAATTTATTTTTGCAAGCCCTCTAATACAAGAAGTTAACCCCACTGCCAGAAACTTCTGAGTATAGTATCATAAGTAGAAATCTATAAAAACTTGAAGCTGTATATGAATTTGAGTGAAATGTACTATGTAATTATCTCAAACAGTCCAACTGCTTTCTGAGAATAGGGCAAATGCTCAGAAAAAAACCAAGTACCGCTAAATACTCAAGAATTCTGATGTGAAAAACACTGCATTTCCTGCCTTGTGATCCAACCAATTTAGTATGTATATTTGGGGCTGTAATTTTATCTTTTGAGAAATAAGCTGGCTTTTTTCCTGAAATTATTTAACATCTTTGAACAGAGTATAAAATCAGCTAAAGTCTGAAAGACACTGAAAGGAATTTATCTCAGCTGGCCACCAATATTCTGAGAACAAGGTCTTCAGGAGAAAAAAAATTCAACAGATACTTCCATATTGGTGTTAGATGAAGGAACATAATTTCAGTTGGGGTGTTAGAGAGTTTAGGAAAGAGAGAGTACAAAATAACTTTCTTGGCTAAAATCATTACTTACTGTGCTGTTTATAAATGAGTTCTTTCTTTCACCTGGTTTGTAAGACTTAAAAACTACAGCTTTATTTATCCAATTAATAATGGCTAGTAATAATGCTCTTGGTGTGAATATCCATTTACTCTGTTAATTTTTATGTTAATCATTATTAAAAACTATATATTTTAAAGTTTGTATCCAGTTTTTCTATCTTTGAAATAAAATTTTTGTCTTTTGTGTTCTGATATGGTTAAAAAACACACTTGTCTCATTTTGTATATAACTCTTATAATTTAGTCTTAATTATAATGAAAAAGTTATTGATTTGTTCATATTTTGCCTTTATAGGCCAGAAAACACAACTTCTTTTGCTTTTCCTCAATTTTATTTCAAACTTCCACTTTGTTGAGAAATTGGGAATATCAAAAATAAGATAGAAAAATGGATTTAGTATTCTAAATGCATATTTTTTAGATTGATATGAAGTAGAAAATGCTGTTCCACTTTTCACAGGTGAAAATTTCATTTCCAGAAATTTTGTTTTTGCAGTGTCAATTTGGATTTTAAGTGTTATCACTTTGATACATCAAAAAGCTACTCTGATAACATTTTGCAACTTGAAACCAAATAAATCCTCTAAAATATTGAATCTTCAAATAGATAAAAGCAAGATTCATTTTGTTTGTAAAGATGTA
This sequence comes from Dipodomys merriami, assembly GCF_024711535.1. Lineage (NCBI taxonomy): Eukaryota > Metazoa > Chordata > Mammalia > Rodentia > Heteromyidae > Dipodomys > Dipodomys merriami. The sequence continues at coordinate 22,074,316 of NW_027202270.1, read as the reverse complement.
AGTATGTTTCACAGTAAACAGTGATATAACTGTTATCTGGTTTATTGTTATGGAAAATTATGCCTAGAAAACAACAAGAAGCCTTTATTTAATGATTATTTCCTAATTTATAGAAAATAAGTTTCCAACAACCCTCAGCTTGAAGTGCAGGCATAACGACCTATTGTAAAGATTAAACAATCTTCCACTTTTCAATTATTGACAAGCATTTGAGTGAGGAAAAACCTACAGATACTGAACACTGATTTGAGAACAATGACTGGTTGAGAACCTCCACTGAGAACAGGGATGTTCCCTACAGTCCCTTGTGCACCTTAAAAACCTGTAATTGCCCAGAAGTGGGATTGCTGGGTTATAGATAGGGGAGCTTTATGTGTAGTCCTTTGAGGAACCTCCATACTACTTTCCAAAGTGGTTGAACAAGTTTACACTCCCACCAGCAATGCAGTAGGGTTCCCTTCTGGCCACATCCCCTCCTGCATCTGTTGTTATTAGATTTCTTGATTATAGCCATTCTAACTGGGGTCAGGTGGAATCTCAATGTTGTTTTGATTTGCATTTCTTTTATGGCCAGAAAAGTCGAGCATTTCTTCATGTGTCTATTGGCTATTCTTATTCCCTCTTCAGAAAAGAAGTCTTTCTCTAAGTCTGTAGCCCATTTGTTTCTTTGAGGATTTGTTTTTGGAGGATTTAATTTGTTGAGTTCTAAGTAGATTTTAGATATGAGGTACAAACAAGGCCACACTAAAGCTACCAACACAATTATTTATCATAGTATTATTCACCATAGCTAAATTATGGAACCAAGCCAGATGCCCCTCAGTAGATGAATGGACTAAAAAATCTGATATATATGAATGTGTGTACCCCTACACACACAAGTGGAATTCTATGCTTCCATCAGCAATAATGACACCACCCCATTTGTAAGGAAATGGAAGGACTTGGAAAAAATTATATTATTATATGAAGTAGCCAGACCCAAAGAAACATAGGTCCCATGATCTCCCTTATTTGTAATAATTAGTATAATCTTAGCATATGAGCAGAATAGCTCAACAGCTATGTACATATGACCATATAAAATGATGCTGAGTGAAATGAACCCCAAGATGGACTCAGGAGGTTTTTCTTTGTTGTTCTCAATGTACTCCATGATTTCTTTTTTCCTTTGTGTTTTTCCCACCTAAGGTTTATCCCATTGTCACTGCATTCAATTTTGGTATTCTGGATATTGTATATATGCTTTTCTCTGAACTAGGAAAGGGGAACAACCAAATGGTGAGACAAAGGACAAAGGGAGAAACTAAGCAACAGCGATACTCACAAGACAGTATGTTGGAAATGATCTGTATGACTTGGGGGCTTGGAGGGAGGGAAATAGGGAGAAAAATGAGGGAAAGGTGAACAGGTTAGACAAGAAATGTAATCACTACCTTACTTATGTAACTGTAACTCCTTTGTACATCACCTTGACAATAAAAAATTTTAAAAACCAAATCTATAATTTTTTTGTTTTTTAATGGTTTTTATTGTAAAAATACTGTACTGAGGGGCTACAGTTACATAGGAAGGTAATGAGTACATTTCCTATCCAGCATTGTTACCTCCTCCTTTGTTTTTCCCCTGCCATCCCTTCCCTCCTCAACTCCCCAACTCCCCTCTCCCCCCCCCAAGTTGTACAGGGGTTATACCCTGAGGGAAGAACATACAAGAGAAACAAAAAAAATCACATAGTACATTTTAGATTCATTAAAAATAGTAAGAAAGAAAAAACAAGTTGCGTCTCTAAATCTAATAACAATAGATGCTAGAGGAGATGTGGCCAAAAGGGAACCCTACTGCATTGTTGGTGGGAATATAAACTTGTTCAACCACTTTGGAAAGTAATATGGAGGTTCCTCAAAAGACTCCACAAAGAGCTCCCCTATGTATGACTCTGCAATCCCACTTTTGGGCATTTACCCAAACAATCACACAAACAAGGCCTTACTGAAGCTACCACCACAACTATGTTTATCGCAGCATTATTTACCATAGCTGAGGAACCAACCCAGATGCTCCTCAGTAAATGAATGAATCAAGAAAATGAGATCTGCCTCCATCAGAAAGAATGACATTGCCCCATTTATTAGGAAATGGAAAGACTTGGAAAAAATTATATTAAGTGAAGTAAGCCAGGCCCAAAGAAACATAGGTCCCATTTTTCCCCCTTATTTGCAAATAACTAGTATAAGTCTGGGACAAGCAGAAAAGGTCAAAAGCTATGTACATAGACCAGATAAGCTGATGTTAAGTGAAATGAATCCCAAACCTATAATTTTTGCCATTGAGAAACTTCTGCAGGCTCTGCCCGGCTGGGTCTCCCAGGGAATCTACTTTTATTGAATCATCATCACATTAGACTTAAATAGATATCCAATTGGTATATTTAACATGAGAAATTAATTAATCATGTTCACCCTGTTAGAATCTATGAATTTATAATGATAAGAATTCTTAAATGGATTATGGTTCACCAGGCATTCCTAAAGCTACATGTGCATAGATTTGTAGACAGATACTTTCCAGCAGAAAAAAGTAAATCAGGACATGTGTTCCTATCATAATAATGAGATGAACCTTTATCAGATACCCACCAGTAACCATTTGACATAGGCTTTTAAAAACCCAGGAAAAGGTGAAAGAGTACTTTTCTCAATTCGTGCCATTAAATTTTTTGTTTTCACTTTTAATTATAAAAGAATGACACATAATGGCTAATGGTCATTAATACATCTATCTAAACAACTTTTTCAGCCAGTCAGTTGTGTTTATTTTTGTTTGCCAATAAACAACTCAACTTCTAAGTCCTAAATGCTTCAATCCCATAACAAAAAGGACACAAGAAAATGTCATATAAGCTGGTTACCAAAAATATTATGTTTCCTCAAATTATTCTCTTAATTGATAAATAGCCTATTTTTATTGGGTAATATTTATTCATATATATATTGTTGAAGTCAAATCAGGATAAATGAACATGAATTATGTCATGTCTTTATTATTATTATTGGTGAGAATATTCAATATCTACTATTTTTGGTAATTTCCAAGTTAATGTTTACCTTGCATTTGGGGCACTATTTGCCATTTGAGAGATATATTTTAACAATATTTAGAGGAGAACACTAAATAACAACTTGCTTCCTTTCAATTTGTTTACTTTCAAAGATGACTATTCCATTTTCATATTAGTGTTTAAATTTTTTGTTACATAATTGACCATTTTTGATGTTTATTTTTTGTCTTTGATGTTTCTCTTGTGAATATTTTCTCAATATATTTGTTAAATTTATTCACAAACATGTTTTATCATGAGCTTTTTATAATTTAGAGGATAGCTGAGTAGTTAAAAGTATGGATTAAGTGGGTTTTCAGTTAAAATGTGTTAAGTACTGTATGTGGCACTTAATAAGCAGCAAGAAATATAAGTCACACAAGCATCATAGAAAAGGCAGTTTAGACTGAGATCACGTTTTGGAAAGTTCTGCTGTATTCATGATATAGCCCTTAAGAGAATAGGAAATAAAAACAATGTGTGTCATTAACAAAGCCATGAAATGGATTAACCAAAGCAATGCATAAAACGTTGAACTTAATAGCAATGTGTAAATTAAATTGAAAGGAAAAGAAACTTTGGAAGTCAGTTGCAATAGACCAACATAAACATGATTCAGAGTGACAGAAGAGGTGCCTAGAATGCAAAGTGCCATGGTAATTTACCATATATTACTAAGTTACCCCTCTAATTAATTTGATGCAATTTCATTAGAATATTCATCTTTGGAAAGACTTACAACCTCTAGAGAGTGTACAAAACTCTGGAGTTTCCCCAGATATTTGAGAAGTAGAATAAGAAGATCAAAGTCCATTACTTATCCAGATGAAAAGTTACTGCCTACTATTTTTGTTTTAGTTACCTTTTATTAGCATATATTTAGACCTATTCCAAAGAATTCATCAGGTGTGATGGTACAAACCTGCAATCCCAAGTACACAGTAGGTACATGTAGGAGGATTGTGATTCAAGGCTGGTTCCAGTCAAAATATGAGACTCTATCTGAAAAATATCAAAAGTAAAAATGACTCTGTGAATGGCTTAAGAGGTAGAACAATTTCCTACTAACAACAAAGTCCTGAGTACAAAATGGAAATACCACAAACATAAATACTCCTCTTAGTAAAGTGCAAATTAGAGGGTAGACTTATGGCTCAAATAATAAGAGTACTTACAAAGCAAGAATAATGCCCTGAGTTCAAGTGCCAGTATCTCCACTAAATGCACAAATTTTTAAAAAGAAATAACAAGACATCTCTATTTCTGTTCATTTCTCTTTTTGTTCTTATGTGGTTCTTGGGTTTAAGTTCAGAGCCTAATGATTGGGGGCTTATAACTTGCTTGGCTGGCACCCAATCACTTTAACCACACCTCTAGCCCTACTTTCTGCTGGTTATTTTGGAGATGTTGTTTCATAGACTTTTCTTCCCAGTTTAGCATTGAACCCAAGATCTAGATCTCAGCCTCCTGAGTAGCTAAGAGTTTAGGTACATGCCACCAGCTCTAGGCCTTACCAATTTTTAAAATGGAGCTATCATCTTCTACATATGTATATAAACACATATATACACATATATGATACACATCCATATGCAAATGCACATATTCCTTGGTACAAAAACTAAGATTTTATAATTGTTGTTTTATAAAATGTTTATTTCAAACAGCACTAACCATTAGAGTGGATAATTATTTTTTATGTATGTAGCATCTCCCTTACTGACTTCCTAATCATCCTCCTCTTTAAAACTCCCACTTTCAAAAGTAAGGGGCAAAGAGAATATTAGGCGATGGACAATACTGAAGGATATCACATCTGTGAATGGAGATGACAAAGTGAAAGTCACCAAAAGCAGATGAAGCACAGGGGATGGCAAGAGGAGGGAGAAGTGAGAATAAGGTAGGAGCTCGGCATGTTTAAAGTATAGAATAGGTTTGTGCAAAATACAGTGGTGACTCCCTATGGATTGCCAACACACACACACACACACACACACACACACACACACACACACACACACACACACACACACACACGCACGCACGCACGCACAAATGAATGGCAGGAATTGTGAAAACAGGCCCTGTTTGGAGTGTGGATGGAAGTGGGGGCCGAGAGAATGGTGAGGATGAAGGAGAGTGAATAGGGCCAAAATACTTCATATACGTGTCTGAAATGGAACAATGAAGCTATGGAGCTTGTTGAAATTGGTTTCAGAACATGGGAGAGGGATTGAAGGAAAGTGTGGGGGGGGGAGTGAATCTGACCAAGGAACACAATGCATATAAAGATATGTCAAAAGGAAACTCCCTCATGAAAAAAAAATGAAACACCTAATGGATACAAATCAAAATGTGGAAAATATGAGACAAGAAGATTCACACTCTTCAGTTCTGTTCAATATAGTGCTGGAGTTCTTAGCCAGAGCAATAAGAAAACAGAAATAAATTAAAGGTATTCAAATAGAGAAAGAAGGAGTCAATGATCTTTATTTGTAGATGATATGATGCTACATCTAAAGGATCCTAAAGATTGCACTCTAAAAGTCCTAGATCTGATAAACACTCTTGGCAATGTAGCAGGATACAGTATTGACATCCAACTATCAGCAGCTTTTCTGTCTATCAGCAATAAACTGAGAAAGAAATCAAGAAAGCAATTCCATGAACAATAATCTCAAAAAAATAGAAACAGCATTTCTAAGAATAAATGTAATCAAGGAGGTGAAGGACTTCTACAATGAAGCTTTAAAACTCTGAAGAAGGAAATTAAAGAAGACACCAAAACACAGAAAGCCCTCCCATACTCATGGACTGGCAGAATCAATACCCTGAAAGTGACTATACTGCTACAAAAATCTACAGATTCAATGTAATTTCCATCAAAATGCCGATGTCAGACCCCACAGAAATAGATAAATAAATGTGGAAATTAATATGAGAATATAAAAGATTCAAAACAATCAAAACAAGATGAAACAAAATAAGCAGTGCTAGATCACAATTGTGATATTAGTCTTCAAATTATCCTTCAGAGCCATAGTAACAAATACAGACAAAAACAGACATGAAGACCACTGGAACAGAATATAATACCTCAACGAAATCAGCAGGTTATTTTTTTTTTAAAAGGAATACAAAACATACATTGCAGAAAACCTAGCTCTTTGTCAAATTATGCTAGGAAAACTATCTACCCACATATATAAGATTAAAACTAGACTCCTATCTTTCACGTTATATTAAAAGCAATTGAAAGAAGATCAAAGATATTTATACAAGAACTAAAAATTTGAAACTATTATGGAAGAGATTTGGGAAAATGCAAGTACATATTAGCACTGGCAGTAACTTCCTGAATAGAACTTTTAATAGCTCAACAAACAAGAGTAAGGTTTGACAAATAGGATTGAACCAAACTCAAAGGCTTCTGTACAATAAAGAAAATAATCCCTACACTGAGGAGACAGCTTACAAATCGGGAGAAAAATCCTTTCCAAATATGTTTTATAAGGGAGCAAGAACCAGGAAACACAAAATACTAAACTCCCAAAGAATCAAAGAATCAACAGCCCACTTAATAAAGGGCAAATGAACCAGACAATCCTCAAAAAAGAAGTACAAATGACTAATAAACACACAAAGAAATGCTCAACTCTCTGGCCACAAAACAAATGCAATTCATTAGACATTGCAATTCTACCTCATTCCAGTCAGAAAGCCCATCATCAAGAACACACACACAGTTCATGCTGGGGATTATGCAGGGAAAATCTACCTTGTAGATCGCAGATGGGAATGTAAACTAGTGTAAACACTGTGGCAATGAATAATGGAGATTTCTCAAAACCTAAACATAGCACTTCCGTATGATCCAGAGTTCCCATGATTGGGTATATATCTTAAAGTTGGGATACAATAGAAACACTCGCACATTGTAACATTATTCACAATAGTCAAACTATGAAAACAGCCCTATAACTGATGAATGGTTCAACAATATGTGGCATATATACACAATATAGTATGAGTTGACCATAAAAATGAAATTATGTTAGTTGAAGGAAAATTGATGGAAATGGAGATCATCAAATTAAGCAAAGTAAGCCGAGTTAGGAAGTGCATGTTTTTTTCTCATAAGTGGACACTAAATATAAAAGGCAAATATGTACATAAACAATGTGGGAAGGAAAGAGAATGTTGGAAAGTGAGTAATTCCCAAATCATTTGGATCTATGAATAAAGACAGCAAAGCAAAGCTTACTGAAAACTGCTGAATAATAGGGAGTAGTGGGGACGGGGGAACTCAGTGAGGACGTCTGTGTGATAAACGACTGTATGTGCATATGTGAAATAACACTGTGAATTCTCTTGAACTATTTAGCATACACACAAAAAAGTAATAACTTTTTTATAATATAAATAATAATATAAATAATATAAAGCAAGTTTATTTGGGGTGCAGGAATTAGTGGGAGGGAGAAGGGGAAGAAGGTTGAATATGGTAAAAATACTTTATGTACATGTGCAAAATTGAAACTATAGAGCTTACTGAGATTGGTTTGGGAAGAGGAATGAGAAAGAGTGACAGAATGGGTGAATCTGACCAAGGTATATTGTAAGCATATTTGGACATGTCAAAAAAAAAAGGGAAACTCCCTCATATAACTAATTGATGCTAATAGAAATAAGAAAAAAACACTCAAATTGAAACTCCATAGGATCCAATACTAGGTATATATCTGAAGGAAATTGTATTTAGTATATTGTGATTGCATTATGTCTTTGAAATGAGTCAGGAGAATAAAAAGCTGGCAAATATGACTGAAAGTTGATGAAATAATTAACTTACCATCTTGCGCATATCTGCTTTACTTGTGTTGCTTCCCACATGAAAGTTAAGGCACTTGCCAAAAACATGACTTTTGCTTTGACATAGTGGCTTGGATAAGAACCAACCAGCAAAGCGAACAACATGTTCAATTGCCTGCTCAGCCACTCCTGGTTCAGATAAACTTGATTCATCCTTCACGAAACTTGACTCATCTCTCCGTCAATATTTGGAACACCTCTTATCTCCCAATATGGCACTTCAACTTTTCAGATTCTGTCTTTATGCTAAATAGGAATTCTCTTCATATCCTAATTAAATTTGCTTAAAAGATGCATGTTAGGAATGCTTGATAGGAAATGCACTCATTACCTTACTCATGTAACAGTAACCCCTCTGTACAGTATCTTTACAATAAAAATATAGATTAAAAAAGGAATGTACTCATTACTTTACTTCTGTAATGGTAACCCCTTTGTACATCACCTTTGCAATAAAACTTAAATTTAAAAAAAGTAAAAAAAAAGATGCATGCTAGGTAATTCTAATCTAATAGCAATGAGCTCTCTAGAAGAAGTCTTCCCATTTTAATGGTGACAAAGATGTTTTACCTCAGAGCCTATTCATTATTTTTATTGAAATTGCTAGACTATTTTTAATTTATAACATTTTTATAAAGGTGACATACAGAGGGGTTATTGTTATGCAAGTCAGGTAAAGAGAACATTTCTTTTTGGATAATTTCACCCCTTCCCTTGCTCTCTCCCAGTTTGAATTTATACAAATTATATTAGCTGGGTGCTGGTGGCTCATGCCTGTAATCCTACCTATGCAGGAAGCTGCCATCTGAAGCTATGTTTGCAGCCAGCCCAGGCAGAAAAGTCTGTGAGATTCTTATCTCCCATTAAGCACCAAAACACCAGAAATAGAGCTATGGTTCAAGTGGTAGAGCACCAGCTTTGAGCAAAAAAGCTAAATGATAGATCCCTTGCTAGACTTTTAAACTGTGAAATTATATCTTTTAAAAATAAGGGCAACTTTTTGCCATATATATGTATGTGCTTATATATACATCTATGTATACATACATATACACATATGTACATATAGTTTAATATATATGTTATAAAATATGTATCTAAAATAACAACAAATCTGAAGATCAAAAAGTGTTGAAGTATTACTCTAAGGTAGGCAGTCCTTTTAATTTTGATGCTTTTTATAGATTCTTTTGTCTTCATGTTGTAGGTTCCCAGGTACTCAGAGAACAAAACATAGGGATACACTACAATTCAGTAGTAAAAATATAAGCAGCTTGAGGGGTCAAGGAGAAATTGATAGAATAATTGAGGAAATACTATTGAAATCACTGTAGTTTATAAAACAATCTTGGCAATATAGGGTTTACAAATATAAGCATTTGTTATATAAAGTGAAAAAGTCTCCAGTGAACAGCAGAGTACAGAATAGGGTAAAATTCTATTTATAGGGGAGAAGCAAATAACCTCTCTCCTATTAAGCATCAGTAAATTCGTAAATTTATGAATAAAAATACATTATTTTTTGACTTTTCTGTTTCAGCAAATTAAATCACAAAATTATTTTCTGATGAGTGAGATCTTTCTCATTTTTAGGATTTTATAGCTCAATTTATTTTTTAATTTATTTTTAAATGTAAAAATGATATACAGAGATGTTGCAGTTACATAGGTCAGGTAATGAGTACATTTCTATTTGAACAGTATCACCTCTTTCATCATTTTCTCCCAGTTTCTCCCAAGGAACTGACAACCTAATTTATGAGCCCAAACTATCTCTTCTAATACATTAGGAAGCAATTCAAAACAGAAAAATGACCAACAGACATAAGAATGTTCAACATCTCTGGCCTTAAAGGAAATACAAATCAAAGTAACACTGAGATTCCACCTCACCCCAGTTAGAATAGTCATTATCAAGAAAACAAATTACAGATGCTGGGGAGGATGCTGCTCAAAGGGAACACAACAACACAGAGGAGTAACATGCGCTTACATAGTATAAAAATTCAGCCAATGGATATGTTCAACCACTATGGAAAGAAGAAGGTTCCTCAAAAACTAAACATACAAATGCCCTATGATGCAGCAATTCCACTCCTGGGCATTTTCCCAAAAGAACACAAAATAGGTTATGCTAAAACCACCAGCACAACCATGTTCATTGTAGCACTATTTACCATAGTCAAGATATTGAATCAACCCAGATGCCCATCAATGGATGAATGGGTCAAGAAGTTTGGTGCATATGCACAATAGATTGTTACTTATCCATTAGAAAGAATGAAAAGAAATGGAAAGACCTGGGGGAGGGGAGAAACTATGTTAAATGAAGGGAGTCAGGGTCAGAAAGAAAACAGATGTATGGTTTCCTTTATATGTGGAAGCAAGGTTTAGCTTTTAAATTTAGAAGTCAATACACTGGGTGGTATGCAAGTGTATATAACTGTGTTAACTGAAATATGGTAGGTTCAAAGGAAAATTCAAACAGTGTAGTTCCTTAGAGAGGCAAAGACAAAGTTCAGCAAAATAAACACCAGCATGAGGGTACTCAGAAGGTGTGGAGTTTCCATATGATGGCTATTGTGAATAGTGCAGCAATGAACATGGATGTGTGGTATCCTTATCATATCCTGGCTCACAATAGATGAGTAGTTCTGAAAAATTGTGGTACCTATATACAATGTAATTTTACACAACTATTAGAAAGAATAAAATAATATTATTTGCAGGGAAATGGGTGGAACTAGAACAAGTCATATTAAGTACGGTAAGCCAAATTCAGAGAGACAAATGGTGCATATTCTCTCTGATATGTGAGTTAGATATAAAATGAACTGGGATATAACAAATTACACAGGAGTCTAGATACTCGCACACTGTGAAACCAAAAGAAGATACCCTTAGGAGAGAAACATAAATGTGCAATGCCTAAATGCCTCCTTATGTTTATATAAAATAATATACATACTGAAGGGAACTCCAAGATATAGAAACAAAAGGCTTTTTTCTTAAGTTTTTAGTTTTTGATGATTCTGTCTTTAACTTATGAATGGTATATTCACATGTATGTCTTTGGGAGGGTTGGGAAGAGGGCACAGAACTCAAGGGAAAAGGAGAAAAAAATGCACCAGTGGAACTCAATAGACATTGAATGAAAGTAAACTATGGTGGAGATGGGAAGGAGAGACTGGGAGAGAATGAGAGAACAGAAGACATTGTACAAAAGGAAATGTATACATAACCTGACTCATGTAATTGTCATCCTTCTCTACATCACCTCTATAATAACAATAAAGTAAATTAATTTTCTTGAAAAGGTGTGGAGTGGGGTCAAGGAGAAAGGGGTAGTCTAATGAAGAGAAGCAGATGGGAAGAACGCAAGCAAGCATTCAATGTTTATCTTACAATATTAAGAAGAGTGAGGGAAGGTGTGGGTAGAGAAAGAATGGGTGAAGATATTGAAAGAGGTGACATTGATCAAGATGTGTTACATTCATAGACTGCTTAGTTAAATGATATCTCCTTTGTACAACTACATAGAGATAAACTTTTAAAATTACAACTCAACACAGAGGAGTAGCATGGGCTTCAATAGTATAAAAATTCAGCCAATGAAGGATTTAGAAAGACAAGGTAGAAAAAACGTCAAATAACTGCAAATAAAAGGTAAAAATGAAAATTAAAAGATGACATTGAGAACCTTCTAGTCAAACTAAAAGTTAAGATGCTGAAGTATAACTTATTTTGATTTTTTGAGCGTGATGAAATCATGTCTGACAAAAGTTGTTGGTACATTCTGGAAAATAATATGATATAGGAGTGGCTGGAAAACTAGAAGAAATATAAATAGAATTCCTTGAAGAAGTATAAATGGAGGCACAATGAATTGCTGAGTGCTGAGTCAACAGTTAAAGAGAACAGGTAGAAAGTAGTTGAACTCAACTAATGTCTCCACTCATGGGAATGGAAAGGAGAGATTGCAAGAGACCAGACGCTGGAAATATAATAAATGATGCCTAAATAATCTTCAATCAATCTAAAAGCAGGACTGCTGTTCAAATACAATCACATATATCTACAGGCACTAGATGTCACTCTTCTACTTAAGCAAAATAACATTTTGTCATCTCAAAACCGTAACTGCATCTACTTAATTCCATCTACTTGTATACAGATCAGAGATGACTTGATTTGGGTCAAATAAGTTCAGAACAAAGCCAAAAGGATTTGTACCAACTGGAAGCAGAACAAAATTAGTTTTGTAGACATCTTGGAATTTTCTAAGTCTTTTGGGCAAAGACATAATATAAACTTAATTTTAATGCTACAGAAAAATCAGGAGAAAACTTAAGCATTTATATCACTAAAGAATAAAAAATTCCTATCACATATGAGAGAATACTATTATTTTTATAGAAAAATAAACATTATAATCATTTTATAATGTATTCATATTTATGGTTCTCTCTCTACACACACACACGCGCGCACACACACACACACACACACACACACACACACACACACACACACACACACAAAACACTTTTTAACTGTTCCTCATCCCATAGTTAGACTTCTAACTTGACAAAACTAAAACTTGAGGGATTTTTCTCTTTCTTCCTACTGATTCTTACCTGAGCATTTAGATACTATTTGGAATTTTGAATTTGAAGGGAGTATCCTTCCCTTCCCTTCCCTTCCCTTCCCTTCCCTTCCCTTCCCTTCCCTTCCCTTCCCTTCCCTTCCCTTCCCTTCCCTTCCCTTCCCTTCCCTTCCCTTCCCTTCCCTTCCCTTTCCCTTTCCCTTTCCCTTTCCCTTCCTTTCCTTTCCCTTCCCCTTTCCCTTTTCCCTTCCCTTCCCTTCCCTTCCCTTCCCTTCCCTTTCCTTTCCTTTCCTTCCCTTCCCTTCATTCTCCTTTCCTTTCCTCTTCTCCTTCCCCTTCTCTTTCCCTTCCCTCTTTTTCTAGCCTTTTACTGACAGGTAGTACAGGTCATCCTTGTAATTTTCTTGTTTCACTATTCTAAATACTGAGATTCTAGATTTAAGTCACACGGTCCACCATATTTTTTTTAAATACATGTCAGATCATGTATCACTTCTTGTTTAACACTCTGCATCTCCACAGACCCCAGACTAAATTGTTAAACTGTTCCTCAACTTTCCATATAATCTAATTCCCTATAATTGCTCTATCCTGACTTCCTTCTCCTCTCCATTCTATTCAATCTCTGAACCCTTCCATATTTTAGACACTCCTACCACCCATTGACTATGGCAAGTTCACTCCTACCTATGTGTCATTTCTGGCTATTCCACATAGTTGGAATGCATTGTCCACAGATGGCTGACATTTTTTGTTTCCTTTATACTTTTACTCAGATGCTACCATCTCCTTATGGCCTCCTAAAACCTGCAAATGTTTAATCTTTATTAACAAGTTCATTTTGGAACTTTTCACCTTCCAACATATTGGATGATTTAATTGTTTTTTAATGTGTAATGTTTGTTGGCTTTCTCCCTGCAAAATACCTGCTCTATGAGCACAAAGATCTGTGTTTAGCTCATGGATGTTTCCCAAGCACCTGGAAGAGATAACACCAAGCAAACACGTAGTTGATTAAGAACTGTGATCATATAACCATAGATAATATCTACAAAACACTAATGAGCAGCTGGGTGTGGAAGAGTGAAGATAACTTTAGGGATGGGGAAGAATGGAGCAAAATGAACTGTGCCAAGCTTTTAAAGACTGAACTTTCTTATAAGAATATTCCATAGAATAAAAGCCCACAGGACCTATACAAGTTTGAGTTCTAGAATTCAAGTTTATGCTTAATAGAAAATTAGCCAGTAAACTTGAATCATAGCATTAAGCAAATTAATTATACATGTAGAAAAGACTGAGGAAGTTATATCAAGCTGTCCTAAAGAATCTTGAAACACATCACTAGAAAAACCTACACAGGAAAAATATTTCAATCATTTTACTCTTAGTGTGTACACTAGAAGAAATGAAAGGATGGCATAGTGTGGTAAAATTTAAGGAATAACATATCATATAGGCTCTCCGCTCCATACTTCCTATTCGATAGATAAGTTGGCTTAATTGTATACAAGGGGATCTAATAACTCACTACATGAGGAAACTATAAATGGGCCTTATTATTCTACATTATTTAAGTATTATAATAAGGAATAATGTTTACTTAGCACATTAAATTTTATTTGCATGTATAATACAGTTCATTAGACCAATGACAGGGATTAAAAACAAAGTTCTGGAATACTCAGATAAGACAGAAAGTGCCTTGAGGCCTGTAGCAATGCCTTGTACTGCTGCCTTTCAATCAACACCAAACCTAGGGCAGCTCACACAGTAAGAGCTCAGAAGATATTTGTTAGTAGATTAAGTGAATAAAAGATGAATTAATAGCAGTTTAAATGCTAATTATATTGCAGACTTGGCATCAAGGCCAGATGCACTCAGAGATATGAGGAAATCTCAAATGTAGGAAAGTGCTGAAGTTCTCCAGTTTCATTATCATAGACGTTCTCTTTTTACTAATCATAGCAGTTCTTCTTACAGCATTGCTGTCAAAGGGCATTATCTTAACCAAAATCCTACAAATAAACTATGTAAAATTGAAAGTTGATCATTGCATATAACTTAAGAAGGACTAAGAATGAATGAATGAAAAGGGATCTAGAAAGATTCTTCAAGAGATAGTACAATTTTCCAGGACTAGCAGCACTGGATGCTCTTATCACCCATGGGCTAGAGGATCTGAGAACAGTTACTGCAACCTAGAGAGAAGAGTACTGTGGAGAAGGCTCTGCAAAGGGTGCTGTGGAAACTTGCCTGGAGAAGTAAGTTGCCTGAGGTTTTCCCCATACTCTCCTGTCTCCTATCATCAGGGCCTCCTACTGGCTAACTCCAATTAGATGCCAAGGGCAGGAAGACCCATTGATGTGGACTCTGGAGTTATAGCTCTCCAGGCAAAAGTCAGGGGTGAAAGTGGAGTAGGCAAATGGAAAACATCCAGCATAGGTAAGATTCACTCATGTCACTATAAAATGGTGAGTGACTTCACCTAGGCCTTTCAGAAGACTGATTAAAATAATGTTTCTATGCAAATGAGCACTGGGGATTATGTAGGTAGACCTCCCAGAAACCTTGTTTTTGTCTGTTGTGGGTCTTGAACTCAGGGCCTGGGTGTTGTCCCTGAGCTCTTTTGCTCCAAGCTAGCACTCCATGACTTTGAGCTACAGTGCCTCGTCTGGATTTTCAGTGGTTAATTGGAGATAAGAGTCTCATGGGGACTTTTCTGCCTCAGCTGGTTTTGAACTGTGATCCTTATATCGCAGCCTCCTGAGTAGCTGGGATTACATGCATGAGCCACCAGTGCCTGGCCCTAAAAAACTTTTATACATTTCACTCATATCAATTCATTTTTGCAATTATGGTTTAAAAAAGTACAGAAATATGTCAAAATGATCAATTAGAAGACAAGTGAATTAATCTTTGAAAAACATTTTATATTGCAAGTGGATCACAAAAAATGTCCTTCCATAAATTGCTTACCACTTTGCATTTCTATAAAACTCATTTCCCATTTCCACCATATGAATATTTTAGGGTTAATTTCACAATTACAGCTCCACTAATACATTGCTTGCAATGCTTTCCATTAGCAGAATTCATTTTGTAAATACATTAATCCATTTTAATTTTAATTTATATGATATAAATCCATTTTATGTCCTCATACTCATTAGGATTTTATCTATTTTATTTGTCAAGATGCTCAGTATCACTTAATTTCAATGACTCCTCAGAGTAGTTTTATTCCATTAGTTTTATCACTGCAGAAGTCTTGTTTTATAAAGGGTGCTGCTGAATGCATAGTGAGTGCACATATACTTAAAGATAAAAATTACTGTTAAAATTACCTTGGATAGCAGCATCTTTGACTTTTTATGATCTGCCTTTGGTGCCTTATTTTATTTTATTTTATTTTGGTTGGTCATGGGGCTTGAACTCTGGGCCTGGGCGCTGCCCCTCAGCTCTTCAGTTCAAGGCTAGTGTTCTACCACTTGAGTCACAGTGCCATATCCTGATCTGCCTTTTAGGAGCTAAAAGACCGAAACCAAACTTCCTAGAATCCTGGTCATTGGACTCTTTAATGGGAGTTAACGATAAAGGGGTCACAAAAGCAACTATAATTTTTTCCAAGTCTTTCCATTTCCTTATGAATGGGGCAATATCATTCTTTCTAAAGAAAGCATAGAATTCCATTGTGTATATATGACACATTTTCTTGAACCATTTGTCCACTAAGGACCATCTGGGTTGATTCCATATTTTATCTATGGTAAACCATGCTGCAATGAACATGGTTGTGCCAATGGCTTCAGTGCAGCCTAGTTTGTGGTCATTTGGAATGGGAGTACTGGGTCACCAGGAAGCTCTTGGAAAAAATTATATTTAATGAAATGATCTAGACCCAGAGAAACATAGGCCTCATAGTTTCCCTCATTTGTAATAATTAGAATGTGCCTATAAGTCTACAAGTAAACCCAATGGATATTAAAAGACAATTATACTTAGACACGATTAATTAAACATCACTATCAACATTCACACAATGAGAACAAAGGAGGCTGTTCTTAGGAGAAGATCACAAGGGTTCAATAGCTATGTGGATATAATCATACAACGTGATGTTTATTGAAATGAATTCCAAGAAATGGAAGCAAGAGGTTTTTTATTGTACTGTTTGGGGCTCTGTTTTTTTTCCCTTCCTTTTTTTCCTTTTTTCTTTGATTTATTCTCTTTTGTTGCTGTTTTTTATTTCCATACCCTTTGTCTTGTATATGTTTATCTGATTTGGGGAGGAGAAGGGGAAGAACAGAAATGGTGGGACAAAGGGTGAACCAATTCAGCATTTCCTTACTAGACGCTATGTTGGAAATGAATTGCACAACTTTGGGGGGGGGGGTTAGAAGGGAGTCAGGAAGGGAAAAACTAAGAAAGAATGAGGGAAAGGGTGATACTGTTCAAAAGGAAATGTACTCATTACCTGACAAATATTACTGTAACCTCGCTGTTCATCACCTTTATATTTTTTAAAAAAAGAAACAGTATTTTCTTGAGGAGAAGATGGGGCTGTTGAAATGTGGGAGTTCTGACATGTTGGCATGTGGGAGAGGGTTCTGAAAATCTTTGCTGAATGACAACACATTATAATTCAGAAGATATAGTCCTGTTGCGTTTTCCCATGGAGCAAGTCTCAGAAAAGTGTGCAATAAAGGACTACCATCTTAGCAAGCCCCGATTATTGGCTCCGGTCTGTCAAAAGATTTCAGAAAGACTCTCACCATTTCCCAATTTGAATGGTTTATTGTACTTAAAGTATTGATGAGATAATACGGTTTACAATAAATACTTGTTGAGCAATACTTGTTGAGCTAAGTGGACAGTATTTACACAATCAACCACATTGAGTGTGCTTTCTTGCTGGATCAGTGCATGAGTCTGTTTTCCATTGCCTTGACCCAGTAAGTGAGACAAGTGACTTGTAAGAAGGAAAAGTTTCTTTGGGTCCATAGATGAAGAGATTACAGTGCATGGTGTTTGGCTATCACTTTACGCCATACATCATGGCAGCAGTGCCTGGTGGAAGAGGCAGCTTGCTAAAAGCAAGGAGATGGGGAAACACCTGAAGTCCCATCATCACATCACATAAGGGAAGGGCTTCAGAGCACTAACTTCCTCCCATTAGCATTTAATCTCTTAAACACTTCACCACCTTCCACTATCATCATAGGCTGGTAACCAAGGTTTCAACACAGCTTTTTGGGAACACTAACTTAGACGAAAACCAATGACATTTCACATGAGATTGTCCTGGGGGAGGTGTGTGTGTGTGTGTGTGTGTGTGTGTGTGTGTGTGTGTGTGTGTGTGTGTGTGTGTGTGTGTGTGTGTGTGTGAAGCACACCTATGTGTATCTATTTGTAGAAGAATGTAGGAGATAGTAGCAGATTTCCTTCCAAGTTTCTTTGTTTGTTTCCTTTACTGATTTTTCTTTGTGTCCTTTACTATAATAAACCAGCTTGAGCCTAACTATATCCTGAATCTTGTAGGTCTTCCTTGCAAACCATCTAAGTTGGCAATATAAACCAAGAGGCAATATAAACCAAAAAACTCCAAAAACCTCATTTCCATATCTTTCAGTTCTTTTCAATTAGCATCATTTTATATGGTCATATGTGCATAGCTATTAAGCTATTGTGATCCTCTGCTAGGACTATCCTAGACATGTACTATATTACAAATGAGGCAAACCATGGAGCCTGTGTTTCCTTGGGTCTGGCTTACTTTATTTAATCTGATTTTTTTCCCAAGTCTTTCCATATCCTTATACATGGGTAATGCCATTCTTTCTCATGGAAGCATAGAATTCCATTGTCTATATATACCACATTTTCTTGATCCACTCACTTCCTGAGGGTTAATCAGGGTTGGTTCCTTATCTTAGCTATGATAAATAATGCTGCAATGACCATAGTTGTGCTGATAGCTTTAGTGTGTGACTTTGTTTTTTTTTCCCTTTGTTTTCATTTTTAATGTGCTGTGTGAAGTTATTTCTTTTTTCCTTCAGGTTTTCCCCCTTTGGTTTATCACCTGTTATCATTGTTTTGGATTTTGGTGCCCTATGTCTTGTATATATGTTAATCTGATCTGGGGAAAGGAAGTGGAATAACAAAATGGCGAGACAAAGGAGAAAGAGTGAAAAATGCAACAGTGACACTAGGTTGAAAATGAACTTTACTACTTGCAGGGGAGGGGAGTTCTGGGGGAGGGAAAGTGGGAGAAAAGGAGGGAGGAGCTAACAATGTTCGACAAGAAATGTACTCATGACCTTATTTATGTAACTGTAACCCCTCTGCATATTACTCGTACAAATTTTTATTAAAAGATTGTAGAAATGATGGAGAAATAAGAACTCAGCCCCCCCAACACCACACACACACTTCTGCAACATACTTTACACATCCTGCTGTCTGACTCTGGGTAATCTAGCTATGGGCAGTGCCTGCTGATCCTTTGTTCCACAGTGAAATTGGGAATAAGTCTCACAGCTTTTCCTACCCATATTTATTTTGCTTTGTGATATTGCTGAGATTCTTGAGACCCCAGTTCTGCTTTGCCATATTTTTTAAAGGATACTAAGAAAAGGGCACTTAACAAAAGGCCACTATCAGGAGACCACATGGCTAGAAAGTGAAGACAGAGGGCCATACTTCCTCTCTGCTTCCTGCTTGTGTGTGTACTACTTCAGCCCCATTTCTTCACTTTGGAAATACAAATTCATTTTATAAAACCCAGAGGTTTTTTACCCAGTCCTCAACACTTCATTGCAATTCCCCTAGAATCATCAGCTGAACAATATCTTTTCCTTAGAAGTTACTATTTGCCCTCCAGGAACCCTTCCTTCAAACTCAAAAATACCATCTAATCAGCATCTCATTGTGAATTCAGAGTTTGAACATCACAGAGCAAGCATCTACATTTTATTCACTCTTACTTCTCACTCTTGCTCCCTCAGTCCTAGAAGAGGAAGCCACTTCTTGCAGCTGTTACCTCTGTGTCTGCTTTTGACTCCTCAGTTCTTCATGTTTACAGAAATACAAATACTGCATGATTTGATTAACACAGTGAATAACTACCAACACCATTTAGACAAAGAGTAGAATAGTGGCTACCATGAGTTCAGGGGAGGAGAAATGAAGAGATTTTGGTTATGTGGTATGAAGGTGACGTTATACAAGATGAATAGGAGTTCTTGTATGACAATTCATTATAATGAATACTTTGTTCTATGTATACTTGCAATCTGATGACAGGCTAAGTCTTAAAGTGTTCTTGTCATGCACAAAACAAAAGAAAGAGAAAAAGTAGTAATGACCAAAAGTGGTGGATATGTTTAATAGATTTGGATTATTTCACCAGGTTTGTATTATAGATAGATAGATAGATAGATAGATAGATAGATAGATAGATAGATAGATATAAAATTTCACTGTATATGTATATGTACTATTTTATCATGTATACTTTAAAACATGTACATTTTGAGCATTAAGTATAGCTCAAAGTATTTTTTCAACAAATAAATCCAAGATAAATTAATCTAAATAATTTATTCTGAACATAAGTCTACAGAACTGGTATATTAATTGAAAATAACTAATACTGAAAGGGAAATCAAACATATACACCTCTCAAGTCAAGGAACATAGGCCAAGGAATTAAAGGACAGACTTCTTAAGCAAGTTTAAAACAAAGTAGAGAGGAGAGGCATTGTAGTGGATACTTGAAATTTGTAGGAAAGCCGTAGTTTATTCAAAGAAGATTTGGCACTCTGTGGCAGAGTGCCTCCTCTTCTAGGAGACCCTGAATAAAGCAGAGAAGGCCCATAAAATCAGGATCTCTTCCTCTTCCAGAAAATCTTGGAAAAGCAAGAGAACCCATTGCTGCCAATAGCAAAAAAATCAAGATAAAGGCTTAGACAGCAAAGCCTATGATGACTCTGGAGCAGGTCCACACATGATCCTGTACCCTCCCTTTAAGGTGAGGAAAGTGGTGCCAACCAGATGCTTGGCAAAAGGACTAATAAAAGAGGAATCTTATATGCCTACAGAGGGGCTACCCATTTGAGGCCCCCATGTCTAATTCTCTTTCACAGAGAAGTCTGTACTTTCCCCCTCTTCTTCCTCCTCCTTGCCAGGAAAGCAGGTGGATGGGAAATCACAAGGCATAGGGCAACCCTCCCACCTGAGAGTTTGGATTAGGTGATTGTGCCAACCCACCAATAGCTGAAAGACTTTTCCTTAGTTTCCCCCGAGTATCTTAGTCTTACTTTCAAATAAGCATCACCTCTCACATGTTTCCTGCCTCTTAATGATGGAACTCCTCTTTGGAGAAGTCTGTTACGTTTGCTTTCAACTGGTTTGGCTCCTGTAACAAAGCTTTCAACTTCTTACCCCAGCTTTTTATGCCCTTTCCTTCAATTCTGTGTGAGATTGAAAAGAAGTCCAACCTCGAGTTGATAACATAATTTTCTGAAGGAAAAAGTACTACTTAAGCAGAATTTATTTCTGAATGTAAGCTATCATTTTCTTCCTTTTTTTTTGGCAGTACTAAGAGTTGAACTCAGAGCCTCACACTTGCTAGGTGGACACTCTACCACGGAGCCATTCTTCCTGCCTTTTTCTGTCCTTGTTATTTTTGAAATAAGGTCTTCCTCCCTATCCAGGAGCAGAAGGAAACCACCATCTCCTTATTTGAGGTTTCTTGTCATAGCTGGCATGATGGATACAGGTTCAGCTTCTTTGACAATGACTAAATCTCAGGGATCATTCTTCTTGCCCCAATCCTACTAAGCTCAGCTTTCCATGTAACTTTGGATGTCATGAGCATGCCGCTATGCCAAGCTATTGGGTACTGTGTGTAAGTCATGGATGGCTTTGGACCATAATCCTCCAGATCCCAGCCTCCCGAGGAGCTAAGATTGCAGTATCAATTTACCAGTGCCTGGTTCAATAAGAACATTGTATTGGAAAGGTCTTTAAACATCACTGAAGTATTGCCATTTTCACGATGTTGATCTTTCCAATCTGGGAGCATGGGAGTTTTTTTGCCACTTTCTAAGTTCTATTTTGATTTCCTTTTTCAGGTTTTTAAAGTTTTCATCATAGAGATCCTTCATTTCTTTAGTTAATTCCTAGATATTTTATTTTTTGTGAGGCTATTATGAATGGAGTTGCTTTCCTAACTACAGCCACATTTTTCTCATTGTTGGCATACAAGGCTATCTACAAATTCAATGTGATACCTATCAATATTCCAACCTCATTCTTCAAGGAAATAGAAGAGGCAATCCAAAAATTCATATGGAACAATAAAAGACCCCAAGTAGCAAAAACGATCCTTAACAGAAAGAACAGTGCTGGAGGAATATCAATACCAAATTTCAAACTCTACTACAAAGCTATAGTAATCAAAACAGCTTGGTACTGGCACAAGAACAGACCCCAGGACCAATGGAATAGAACTGAAAACCCAGAAATGAACCTAAAGCCTTCTAATCTTCGATAAGGGAGCTAAAAAAATAGAATGGAAGAAAGACAGCCTCTTCAGTAAATGGTGCTGGCAAAATTAGTTAACTACTTGTAGAAAACTAAAGCTAGATCCTTATATATCACTCTGCACCAGAATCAACTCCAAATGGATCAAATACCTCCGAGTCAAAGCAGACACTCTGAAAACATTACAGGATGGAATAGGAGAAACCCTAGGTCTCCTTGATACAGGCTGAAATTTTCTTTCTTTTTTTTTTATTGTGAAAGTGTTGTACAAAGGGGTTACAATTACATGGGCAAGATAATGAGTACATTTCTTATCAAGCATTGTAGCCTCCTCCTTTGTTTCCCCTTCCCATCCCTTCCCATCCTCCCCCTGCCCTCCCCCAATCCTACCCAATCCCCCCTCCCCCCTGCACCAAAGTTGTAAAGTTGGTTTTCGACATAACGACTTGTACATCTCATTGTTGCAATGGGTCCACCTGTATCCCTATTTAAACGATTTGTTTTTCCCCTTCCCCTCCACAAATTATACCGACATCAAATACAGTGAAAGTAGGAGTTATACTGTGGGGGAGGGACATACAAAGCAACAAAGAAATAATCTTTAGAGACCCAGAATCACAATAAATCAAAGGACAAATGGGATTGCATGAAATTGCAGCGCTTCTGCATGGCAAAGGACATAGCTCGCAAGATAAATAGAAACCCCACGGATTGGGAGAAGATCTTCACTAGCCACACAACAGACAAGGTTCTCATATCTAAAATATACCTGGAACTCAAAAAATTAAATCTCCCAACAACAAATCTTCAAACAAACAACTGCCCAATAAATAAGTGGGCTAAAGATTTAAAGAGAAACTTCTCTGAAGAGGAAAGAAGGATGGCTAATAGAAACATGAAGAAATGCTCAACCTCTCTAGCCATAAAAGAAATGCAAATCAAAACAACATTGAGATACCACCTCACCCCCGTTAGAATGGCTATAATCAAGAACTCTAATAACAACAGATTTTTGCTGGAGGGTATGTGGACAGAAGGGAACCTTACTGCATTGTTGGTGGGAGTGTAAACTTGTTCAACCACTTTGGAAAGCATTATGAAGGTTCCTCAAAAGACTCCACAGGGATGTGAAGGGTAAACAAAGGAGGAGGCTGCAATGCTTGGTAAGAAATGTATGCATTATCCTGCCCACGTAATTGTAACTCCTCTGTACAGTATGTTCACAAATAAAATTAAATTAAATTAAAAAAAAAAGACTCCACATAGGACTGGGAAGGTGGCTCAGTGGTAGAGTGCTTGTGTTGCATGCATGAGGCCCTGGGTTCGATTTCCTCAGCACCACATAAGCAAAAAGAAAAAAGCAGGAAGTGGCGCTGTGGCTCAAGTGGTAGAGCGCTAGCCTTGAGCTGAAGAGCTGAGGGACAGCGCCCAGGCCCAGAGTTCAGGCCCCACAACTGGACTCCCTCCCCCCCCCCCCAAAAAGACTCCACATAGAGCTCCCTATGACCCAGCAATCCCACTTTTGGGCATTTACTCAAATAAATGATCACAAACAAGACCACACTAAAGCTACCAGCACAACTATGTTTATTGCAGCATTATTTACCATAGCTAAGCTATGGAACCAATCCAGATGCCCCTCAGTAGATGAATGGATCAAGAAAATGTGGTATATATAAACAATGGAATTCTATGCCTCTGTCAGAAAGAATGGCATTGCCCCATTTGTTAGGAAATGGAAAGATTTGGAAAAAATTATATTAAGTGAAGTAAGCCAGGCCCAAAGAAACATAGGTCCCATGGTTTCCCTTATTTGCAATAACCAGTGTATGTCTGAGTCAAGCAGAAAAGGTCAGATAAGATGATGTTAGGGAAAATAACCCCAAGGTAAGTATTCAAAATTTTTTTGTTTTTTTTCCTTTCATACAATTGTTTCTAACATATTTATAAGAAGATTTCGTTCTATGTACCTCCCCCATGGTATAACCCATGCTTTCACTGTATTTGATGTTGGTATAATTTGTGGAGGGGAAGGGAAAAAATAAATCATTTAAATAGGAATACAGGTGGACCCATTGCAACAATGAGATGTACAAGTCGTTATGTCGAAAAATGAACTTTACAACTTTGGTGGGGGATGGGAGGAGGATCAGGTGGGGGCCGGGGGGAGTATGGGAAGGGATGGGCAGGGGAAACAAAGAGGAGGCTACAATGCTTGATAAGAAATGTACTCGTTATCTTGCCCATGTAATTGTAACTCCTCTGTACGGTATTCTCACAATAAAATAAAAACCTATTTTAAAAAAAGTCACTGAAAATACTTCTCTGTATGAAGAAGGATTTTATAAAAAGAACAAACTCAAAATTTGGCAAAGGCAAATATTGTATCTGTTCATAAATTAGCATATAGAAAACACTATTTCGAACTTTCTAGCCTTCAACAGATAAAAAAATTAGTTTGAAAGAAAAACCAATTCGAACTTATCCATTTCTAGAGAATACAGACAAGCTGTTCTAATAAAAACTTACATGGGGAGACATGGACAGGTCAGGATAATTTAGTCATTAGTTTTGAGTATTCCAGGTACTTAGAAAGAGAAGTGTGGTTAAAATTGTCAACCATATGGCTAACCTATGACAAATATTTCTCTGTTTTCTGATAAAAGGCAGTGCCAATTAAAAGGCTCAGACTGGCCTTGCACTGTGTAATCATGGTTTCAACAAAAATCTAGGAAATTAGATTTCTGAAAATGGAATGATGCCTGCTGTTCAGCTAGATAATGGTGGCTGGAATTATTTTCCAAGTAATCACTTTGATGGAACTTATTGAACTTATGAATTTTATTATGATATGAGGTGATATAATAATAGAAAAAATAAAGCTTGTAAAAACCTAAAAAATAATTGAAAATGCAAGATTTAATGAAGGCATTTAGGGTAGTAAGTGTAAATAAATGCACCAAATAGGATTTTGACACAACATTATAATTGGATGCTAAACTTACTTTTCTTTTTCTCATCTGAGTAAACCCTTTTTGAAGTGAATGGTAGAAAAAACATTTCAGTACTATGGCCAGTAAACATTTATTTGTACTCCCAAGAAGCAAAATCCTAAGAGATGCTTTGTAGAAAGGAAATGTGAAAGGAAGTAATTCAGCCAGTTCTAGATTGTTAAAGATACCAACACTTATATAAAGGAAATAGCATTAGTAAAGTTTAGTATAAATAGTTATGGGTAGTTCTTGTATATGAAGCTGTCTGAACCTCAGCTCTCCTCGCCATCAAAGCGGTAAATACTATGAAAGAAGACAGGTGCATTCTGCAGAATGTTCTTCCCATTATTATTCTCTATGTGGAACATTTTGGGTTACAGTGCCCAAAATTTCATAGCATGTACATATTTCCATTTGTAGTTACCTGGGAATCAGAAATGAGGAAGACCATGACTCAAGGGCAGCCCAGACAGGAAAGTTCACTAATCTCAACCAGTAGCCCAGTATGGTGGCCTGTTCCTTTTGTACTAGATATATCAGAGGGTGAAGTCAGAAAGATTGGGGTTCCAAGCCAGCAGAAGCAGAAAAGTCTATGAAACTTCATCTTAACAGAAGAGGCTAAGTGTGATACAGCATACCTGCCACCCAAGCTACTGTGGGAA